>NC_143251.1:67300000-72300000 GCF_984573655.1 Nuphar pumila | reverse complement strand
GTTCAAACCCTAGCCTAGCCTAAGTCCAAGTCAAGACCAATCCGAGATCGAGTCAACCTTAGCCAAACCCAACCCAACCTTAGCTAAGGTCAAACCGAGCCTACCTAATCCAATCCGAGTTCAACCAAGACCCAAACCCTAGTCTAAACCTAGTGGGTCAACCGATTTTACCTTATCCTATTCGAACCTAGTTGATCAAGTCAAACCCGAGACCAAACCTAGCCGAGCCCAAACCTAAACCGAGTTGAGTCAAACCTAACTCGAGCCTACCCAAGTTAACCCCCCTTAGCTAAGCCTAAACCGAGTCCATTGGAGTCAACCGACCCTAGTCTTAGTCGAACACGTGTCCCATTAGCCCATTTTAGTCCCCTAAGTTTTTTATTTACTTATAGCGATTTTAGATTAGCTAATGTAGTTATCTCTTTAATTGTTTAGCCAAAATTTCTAATTGTCGATTTGATTGGTGTTTGTTAGTTTACCGTTTGTTGATTAGTTAGTTAGTATAGTTAGTTGATAGAGCATATATCATTTAGTCATATATTTAACTATATTATTTAGTGTATTGATTGTAATTGCATTAGTATTTCATTTAGTGCATAGTCATAACATGCATATCATATTCCGTGTAGAGTTCATTTAGCTTCATTATAGTTATCATCTGCATATAATTAGTTATATAAGATTAATTAAGTTTGCATTTCATGTAGATTACATTCTTAGAGAGTAAAATAGTTCAAATAGTGAATAGTGCACTCAAATCAAAACCAGATTTTTGCCCTGTCGCACCAGCCTTATTTTCTGTACAAAAACTCTGTGTTTTACAAAAATTTTTATTATATTCACTTGCTAGACGTGTTGTTTGACTGCAGACCAAATTTCAGCTCATTCGGAGTTGATTTGGTCTGATTTTTAAGCGTTTTGTGAAAACCGCTTTTTCTGGATTTTAAATTACAGGACTGGCGATATCCTGATTTTTCCCAGATTTGAAACGCTTATATCTGGAGTTCCAGATACTGGTTTTCAATTCTGTAAAAACTGTCGTTTTGTTCAATCTGTCAGTTGCAGAACAGAACAAATTTCGGGAAAATCGGACCTCGTTTGCCCTGTCAAACAGTGGTTTTCTGATAACCTGTCAGAATGCTATTTTACACTAGTTAGGGGTATTTTCATAATTTTCTTAGTTTCGGCCTTTTAGATTTGTTTTTAGTAGTTTCTGCATTTTAGGAGTTGCATCATCATCATACAGCATTAGTAGAGTTAAATTGGTTAATTTTAGCATTAATTTAGTATTTTATTTAATTTTTGCTTGATAAATAGTATTTGTTTTACAATTTTCGTAAAATTAGAAATAGTCTTAGTTATTGTTTTCATTATTAGAATAGAAAACTAACTTTGTATTTTTCTGCATTTTTAGGTTGAAAAACATATTTAGTGTCCAGGGGTATTGTCCAAGTGAGAAGATTCTTTAAGTGGCGAAAAGACAAAAATACCCTTGGCGTGGAGCAGAAGACTGATTGCTTGTTTACTTTTCTTTTAGTGTTTAATTGCAGTTGTATTAACTTTGTAATTGTAGGTTGACATTTGGCATTAATAAATTGAATTTTATAGAAATATTGTGTTTAATTC
The DNA here is from genome assembly GCF_984573655.1 of Nuphar pumila. Classification (NCBI taxonomy): domain Eukaryota; kingdom Viridiplantae; phylum Streptophyta; class Magnoliopsida; order Nymphaeales; family Nymphaeaceae; genus Nuphar; species Nuphar pumila. The sequence goes on along the minus strand of NC_143251.1, from coordinate 72,298,374 downwards.
CTGTTCCCTGTGGATTCGACCCGTACTTACCACTTGGTGGAAAGTCGGTTTTTAAAATTTTTGGTTGACGATTTTCCAAAGCTTTATTGAAAATAATTGTTTTAAAAAGAGCATCTCAAAATATCAACCAAATTTTGGCGCCATTGCATCATCAAAACAGGATTAGAGTCTTCTACTTGCCACCACAGAATAAAATATTTTCTTTCACTTTTCTAAATAGCATAATCATTTATGTTTCATCCTTAGAAATTCAAATACATACATATCATTATTTACTTATCCTCACTCATATGTGTTCTGCACAGGTTTTCTCAATATTTTCTTTTAAGCAATGAACTTTTCTCTTTTACGCTCTTTTCTCTTTCTTGATTTTCACTTTTCCACATTTTTCAATCAAATTTTTTTCTGAGCACTATACCCAATTTCCAGTTTTTGTGACCCGTGTAGCGAGCTTTGGGTCAGTGACTCCCAGGCCAGACGACCTTAGGGGACCAGATACAAAGTATCCCTCAGACTTAATTGCTTGAGTCACTAGACCTTCAATTTTCTATAGTTTACGTATAGTCTACTTCTCTGTCATGTGCAATGTCAATATCTATTAGGCTCTCTATAAAGTCCATGTAACGAGCTTTCGGGCCGATGACTCCGAAACCAGATGGCTTTAGGGCACCAGGTGTAAACACCCCTCAGGCTCTACTTGCTCGAACAAAATAGGCCACAGATATTAACGTAGACAAAGAATTGACTTCCTTCGTTATCCTTTTCAACATGGACTCAAACACTTCAACTTGTGTCTAAGCCCAGCTACTAGGGAGTACGAAGATATCAAACAACTAAATGTATGCTCGTTTCACTTTTTGAGCTCTTTTGCAACGTTGTTCATTTGCTTAGTTTTCAAAAATAAAACTGTGCATATTCATACTTGTGATTCAAAATAAACTCTAACATGCATCCATAATCATTTCTTTGAAATCCACATAAACAACCATGGTTTTCTAGATTCGTGTTAGAAAAAGTTTTTCGTGGGGCTTAAAAATTCTCTAAAAATATTAGATGTTGCAAAGCAGTCATATAAGTTCAAACTCGTTCCCTAAAAGCCTAATTTTAATGAGTTGACATAAAAATTGCAAGTACAAAGACATGAAAAGTTTAGGTGTGCAAACTACACCCTCCCCCATGCTTGAATGACACTATCCTCAGTGGCACTCCCCCATGCTTGTATGAAACTAAGAGGCTGCACTTGAGAACAAAATAATTGGGAGAAAAGAGCAAAAGTCACTTGAGATGACATATGAATGCATGTCCTACGATTACACAAGAATGCATACCTGATCTAACAAAACACTCATGAGATACAAGAAATCAAAGCAAGATAACGAAAAACCATCTATGATATTTACTAGATCCTACTAAAAATACAACATACAAACCTGTGCTCCCCCTCATGCATCCACGAGGTTAATAGCCTCAATGTCTTGCTGCACCACCATATCAGAAATGTAGGGCTTCAGTCGCTGCCCATTAACTTTGAAAATGCTACCCGTTCGAGGGTCCAAAAGATCTACCGCTCCATGTGGAAAAACTCTATGGACTATGAATGGTCCATCCCATCTGGACTTTAGCTTCCCTGGAAAAAGATGGAGACGTGAATGATAAAGCCACACCTTTTGACCAGGCTCGAACTGCTTCCTCACAATATGTTGATCATGGAAATGCTTGGTTCGAGCCTTGTATATTTTGGCACTCTCGTAGGCTTCATTGCGTAACTCCTCAAGCTCACTCAACTGCAACTTCCTCTCAGCTCCAGCTTGGACCATATCAAAATTGAACTTCTTGATAGCCCAATATGCCCTATGCTCCAATTCAACAGGAAGGTGGCATGGTTTCCCAAAAACCAATCGGTATGGGGACATGCCAGAGTCTTGAAAGCAGTCCTATAGGCCCAAAGGGCATCATCAAGGCACTGAGACCAGTCCTTGCGGTCTGGCCGGACTGTTTTTTCAAGAATCCGCTTGATCTCCCTATTGGAGACCTCGACTTGGCCACTAGTCTGTGGGTGGTACGGTGTGGCAATCCGATGATGTACCGAGTATTTCCTAAGTAAGGAAGCTACTTGTACATTACGAAAGTGCGTACCACCATCACTAATGATCGCTCTAGGGACTCCGAACCGACTAAAAATGTTGTGCTTGATAAATCGGAGCACCTCCTTATGATCATTGGTTCGAGTGGCCACGGCCTCGACCAATTTGGAGACATAATCAACCGCCACTAGAATATAAATAAATCCGAACGAAGGCGGGAAAGGACCCATAAAATCAATGCCCCACACATCAAAAATCTCAACAATCAAAATAGGAAGGAGGGGCATCATATCATGCTTGGCGATGCGTCCCGTCTGCTGACAGCGCAAGCACCTCCTACAAAAATCGTGAGCATCTCTATGCAATGTCGGCCACCAAAATCCTGACTGGAGGACCTTTGCGGCTGTCTTTCGACTAGAAAAATGACCTCCACAAGCCAAGGAATGACAGAATGATAGAATGAAGTCATACTCCTCCTCAGGAACACACCTCCGAATCATCTGATCCGGGCATAATCGAAACAATTCTGGTTCCTCCCAAAAATAGTGCTTTACCTGCGAGAAAAATCGATCTCTCTCATTGCGGTTCCAGTGCAAAGGGTACTCTCCAGTCACCAAAAAGTTGATGATATGCGCGAACCAAGGCAGATGCTTGACATGAAAGAGCTGCTCATCCGGAAATGAATCATCAATCTGCCCCTGATCAGTGGATGACCACTATCAGTCTGGATAAATGATCTGCTACAAGATTCTCACATCCACTCTTATCTCGAATCTCAAGATCAAATTCTTGTAACAGAAGGATCCATCGAATGAGGCACGGTTTGGCATCCTTTTTACTCATCAAATATCGCAATGCCGCATGATCTGAGTAAATGATGACCTTAGAGCCTAACAAATATGATCGAAACTTCTCAAGAGCAAAAACCACGGCTAGTAATTCCTTCTCTGTGGTGGTATAATGCAATTACGCATCAGAGAGGGTCCTACTAGCATAATAAATCACATGAGATCGTCGCTCAATCTTCTGACCGAGAATCGCTCCAACCGCGTAATCTGACGCGTCACACATAATCTCAAATGGCACGGACCACTCAGGAGATCGAAGAATAGGAGCAGTAGTCAGAGCCTCCTTCAGGGCCAAGAATGCCTTCAGACAGGCATCATCAAACACAAACGGCTGATCTTTTGTTAGCAGGTTGCACAACGGTCGAGAAATCTGGCTAAAATCCTTAATGAACCTTCTATAAAAACCTGCGTGCCCTAGAAATGATCGCACCTGCCGCACAGAGGTCGGTGGAGCTAATCTAGCAATGGTCTCCACTTTCGCCTTATCAACCTCGATTCCTTTCTGAGACACAATATGTCCAAGAACAATCCCCTGTCTCACCATGAAATGACTCTTTTCCCAACTAAGAATCAGATTTGTCTCCCTACAACGTTGAAGCACACGAGATAACTTTTGGAGACAATCGTCAAATGAAGAGCCATAGACCGAGAAATCGTCCATGAAAATCTTCAGGACATCGTCCATCATATGTGAGAAGATCGCCATCATGCACCGCTGAAATGTAGCCAGGGCATTACAGAGCCCAAACGGCATTCTCCTATAAGCAAAAGTGCCATATGGACAGGTGAACGTCGTTTTCTCCTGGTCCTCGGGATGAACGGCCACCTGGTTGTATCCTGAATAACCATCCAAGAAACAAAAATACTGCTGACCCGCGAGTTTCTCCAAGATCTGGTCGATGAACGACAGAGGGAAGTGATCCTTCCTAGTTGCACTGTTCAACTTTCTATAATCTATGCATACTCGCCATCCCGTGGTAGTCCTCATGGGAACACTTTCCCCTTTTTCATTCGTTTCTACAGTGAGCCCAGACTTCTTGGGGACAACCTGGGTAGGGCTCACCCACTGACTGTCGGAGATGGGATAAATGATCCCCGCATCCAACCATTTGACTACCTCCTTCTTTACCACCTCCTTCATATGGGGATTTAGTCTCCTTTGTGCCTCTCTTGAGGGTTTAGCCCCCTCATCCATGATAATCTGATGCATGCAAAAGGAGGGATCTATCCCCTTCAAATCTGCCACCGACCATCCAATCGCCTTTTTATGCTCGTGCAAGACCTGTAAAAGTTGACACTCCTGTGTGTCAGTCAGGTTTGCAGAAATAATGACGGGGAGGGTCTGGTCCTTGCCTAGGAAGGCATACTTGAGTGTGGCTGGTAAAGGCTTCAACTCAAGCTCAGGCGGACCCTCTATGGATGGTCAGGCCAGCTTTTCTGCCAATTCAGGAAGCGGCTCGAAGTGCCAGGTCCAACTCAGCTCACCTGTCTGACTCTCTATTAACCCATGGAAATCTTCTTCGAGTGATTCATCAACCTCCTTCTGAGGTGGTTCACTCAATAACCAGGTATGCTCTGCTTCTACCAGGTCCTGAATGAAGTCGACCTCGAAAGAAGCCTCATCGCCGGCAGGTCCCATCGCCGCATGAAAAATGTTCAGCCTCATCTTCCTGTTGCCAAATGAGACATCCATCGCACCTGTGTGGCAATTAATGCAAGCATTGGCAGTAGCCAGAAAGGGGCGTCCAAGAATAATGGGGGTCTGTCGCATATCATTAACTCCCTCCATATCTAAAATGATGAAGTCGACAGGGAAGTAGAAGTCCTCTACCTTGACTAAAACATCTTCCAAAATCCCTCGCGGGACCTTGATTGATCTATCTGCAAGCTGCAGGGTCATAGGTGTTGGCTTCATCTCCTTTAATCCAAATTTGTCATAAAAGAAACCCGGCAAGATATTGACACTTGCCCCAAGGTCGAGCAATGCACGCTCGACAGTGATGTCTCCTATGACACACGAAATAATTGGGGTCCCTGGGTCCTTAAGCTTTGGTGGGGTTTGGTGTTGCAGCACCGCACTCACCTGCTCAGTCAAGTATATCTTCTTCGGCACTTGTGACTTCAACTTTCTTTTCTGCGTACAAAGCTCCTTTAGAAACTTTGCGTATGCAGGGACTTGTTGAATGGCATCAAGCAAGGGGAGGTTTATCTGGACGTGCTTGAATATCTCAAGCATCTCCTGCATGTTCACTCCATCCTTGCCTAATGACTTCGGTCTCTCTAGCGCCTCAGGAAAGGGGGCTTTGGGAGTATAGGACTTTGAAGGCTCAGTTGGTAGAGCCCTTTCGCTTTCCTGAGGTGGGATGGTACGGACAGGCTGCTTCTCACTCGTTCTCTCTCTTTCTTCTGCAGCCTCCCTCGCCTGGTATTGCTTCCCATTCCTAAGGGTTATTACCGCTTGAGCTTGCTCTTGATGGGCATCTGTCATGTTCAAGCCATGCATCGGCTCCTTACCCCTAGGGTTCACCACCGGTTGGCTAGGTAAAGCCCCCTCACTCCGCCTGCTAAGCGCCTCGGCGAGTTGTCCCATCTGCGTCTCAAGCTTCGCAATAGAATGTGTATGGGAGCTCAGATTTGCCTTGATATCCGAGAAGGCTTGCAGCATCTTGTCCTTAAAGGACTGGCTGGATGAAGGCTCTTGAGACTGGGGTTGATTATAAGTAGGCTGAGCTGAAGGGTAGCTAGTTCTCTGAAATTCAGGTGCATAACTGCCTTGCCTGGGTTGGCTTTGGGAAGGGTTGAGAGGTTGGGCTTGTGGATTTCTCCATGAAAAATTAGGATGGTTCCGCCAGCCCGGGTTATATGTACTGGAATATGGATTGGGTGCGGGCCTAGCGAAACTCTGCGCCATCTGAGATTGCTCCTAGACAAACTCAGGGTACTGTGGCGCAACGGGGCAATCAACAACATGGTGTGCAGGGCTAGCACACAACGCACACACTTGTAGGACTGGAGAAGGACCCGACAACAACTGATCTAATTTCTGAGACAGTTGGTCGACCTTGTTTTGCAACTCAAGGTGCGTCCCTATCTCGAATATACCAGCCTTCTTCGCGCCATCTTGCACAGGTGTGGCCCTCTCAGATCGTGAAGCAGAAGCATGGTGCATGGAGTTCTCGCTTAAGGTCTCAAAAAGGGCCCATGCTTCATCTTCACTTTTGAGCATAAAAGTGCCCCCACAGGCAGCGTCAACCATTTGACGGTTCTTCTCAGTGAGACCATCATAAAAATATTGCACCAGTTGCCAGCGGGGCACCTGGTGGTGGGGACACTTGCGAAGAAGATCTTTCATCCTCTCCCACGTTTCATGAAACATTTCTCCCTCGATCTGTGAAAAGCTAGTGATGGCTTTTCGATACTGGTTCATCTTACCAATTGGGAAGTATTTCTTTAAAAACTCCCTTTGCATATGTTCCCAAGTGGTAATTTGAACTGTATCGAGGGCCTTCAGCCAATGCTTGGCTTTATCCTTAAGGGAGAAGGGGAATAACGTCAACCTTAACGCGTCATCTCCAAAATTGTTGATTCGCACCGTAGAGCAGATCTCGAGAAATTCGTCGAGATGACGGTATGGGTCTTCGTTGCTAAGGCCATAAAAGGAGGGTAACATCTGGATGACACTGGCCTTGATTTCAAAATGGTTCGCTCCCACATCAGGTCTTGTGATGCAGGAGGCAGAAGTGTATGTGTTGGGCATAAAGTACTCCCTAAGAGGACGGATCAACTGCTGATCTTCAGCCATGGGGCTGGATTGATGGGCTCTCCTAAAGAAAGATTCGGGATCCTCAACAAATTCGGCAAGCTCAGGTTCAAGCGAACATCGCCCGTGCATGCACCACAGGGTAGACCGGTGCAGCAACCGTCCTAAATTGGGGTTTTCTACCTAACTAACGCGCTAGCGGCCAAACCACACAAACCACAAAGCGAGTAACAAAAACAATTACTGAAAACAAGAAATAAACAAGCACCACGCAGTTGCACTCAGTAGAGAATTTACGACAATGAAATCTATGTGCACGGTACCAATCGTACACAGTCACTTCTAAGGGGATCCTAATGGGTGAGCTATGCAGAAAAGTAAGCTTGTCTCTACGGTATGCACACACGTGGTTCTAAGCCTAAATGCGAAAAGCAAACTAAACAATCCTAATTAAAGAACTGAATTAAACTAACAACCTATAAATAAGAGAACAAACACAAGGCAATAAAGTGAATACTAGTATTTCGCCGTTCTCCGGCAACGGCGCCAAAATTTGGTGTGAGTTTTATGAAAACCCTTTTTAAAACAATATTTTTAATAAAAATCCAGTGAAAGCCAGACACCAAAAATATAAAAACCAGCTCGCACAAGTGGTGGAGTCCGGGTCGATCTCAGGGATCGGAAAATACTTCGTATTCAAACACACAATCTAACTACTCTTTATTGCCAAAAATAAAAAGAATTAATTAAATAATTAACTACGAGAGTACGGCCCTACGCAGAGGGCTTAAACAAAATAAATAAATGGTTTTATTACAACCCAATGAATTGAATAAAATAAAATAAAAGCCTAGTCTAAAGAGAAAAACAAGAGTCTTCAGTGCTTAAGGCTTTGGTGGTCTCTTTCTGTCCCTTCCAGGTTAAACACTTTGGTATGGTTTGATTCAGGGTCCTCTGAGGGCTCACTTGAGGGCACAAAAATGATCTCTTTGCACGTCCAACGCTTCCCTGCAAAACAGAAATCAAGCAAACGCAGCAGCAACAAAGAAGCTAAACTAAACCTAAAATGAGAAATCAGTAAAAAGAATCCAATTCGCTAAATGCCTACACTAAAAGACACATTAGCATAACAAATTAACAAATTACGAATAGGAAAGAATCAACGTGTACACTAAAAACTATTTATGAATTCAACTTGAACAACTTTCACAAACTAATTACAAGAAAAATATCATAAATTAGACTAACTCATCTACCCATGAATACTCCAGCCCTAAGAAATCACTAACTTAAAAACATGAATCACTACAAAACAATAACGATCTGCACTAATAAATTTCAACTATGTAACAAGAAAAAGAAAAACAACCCTAAATCTAACTAAGAAGCAACTAACGGATTATGAAACAAATGAAAAAAAAAAATATGCATGAACCATGAAACCGCTAATGCAATGCAATGTACTAATTCTGTACTACTCTAACTCAAGTAACTCAGCCTCAAGACCTAACTTATATAATCAGTAACATTAATTTCTACAACTCTAAATATAACCTAACGTCAATGCACCTTCAAATGCTTTTGCAACACACAACTGAATCTAATATTTATAGTGACAACTAACTAAGAATTATGGCTATAAAAAAAATTTATTAATGCACTAAATCAAAGGACACTAGTTAAGCAAACACAAATTAAACCTTGCCTACTAAAAGAATTCACGTGCTATGTGAAAAAGGCTACAAAAAAAAATAGAACTAACCTTACAGAAGTAAGCCTTGCAGATGACAACACCAACTCACATCTAATTAATTATTCTAAGACACGATGATGCAAGCAAGAAAGAAAGAAAGACGCTGCTGAGAAAATACTGTGCACTAAGCAGACGCTAATATAAAAAATGACACACGTTAATTTTTTTTTTTTTGATTTTTCAGATGATGCTCAACATATGCTATGCATATCTAAGATGCAGTATGCTACTGCAATGCTACGCAACTCACTACACTTTGAAAAGAGAAGAGAAACACAGTAACATAAGGGGAAAAAAAAAGAAAAAGAAAGGAAACAACCCGATGGTGGACTTGGCTGGACTGGTTGAGGGAAGAACGGTCTCTCCCTATATCAGATTTTCACGTTGCCTCCCTTTTGCTGAAGGAAGAAGAGGAACCCGCTGGCTAGAAAGAAGAAGAAGAAGAAGAAAAACCGGCTGAAGGTAGAGAGAGAGAGAGAAAAAAAAAAGAGAGAGGGAGAGGCGTCAATCCCCAAAGAGAGATGTCCCTTTTTTTGGCTGTAGAAGATTACTTATAATACTAAATTAGGGTAAAAGAAAAAATTTCAAAACAAGTCCACGATTTTCCATATTTTTCAAAAGACCCATTTTAGTAAAACATGTTTTATTGTCTAAAAACAAACAAACAAACTTCCTAAACTGATTAAAAATTAAAAAAACTAAGCAAACTAAACTATGATTAAAACATTCTAATTATAATAAAAACACTAAAAAAATATATGCAGGGAAAGCTTTGAAAAATACGATTTTCTGATAAAATTCAATTCAATGCAATTTCTCAGAACTAATAATAAAAATGGGTTTTTAGAGCAATTTTAACACGGATCATGCATAAATAATGATTAATAAAATGCAAATATTATGCATGATCAGTATACCGAAACGGCAAAGGATATTCTTATGGATAAAAGAAACCACGTGTCGACCTTCTACTGTGCGTAGAGTGACTGCTTCTACCCATTTAGTAAAATATTCTGTTGCGGCCAGAAAATATTTAAGACCATTGGAGGCTGAAGGAGTGATGGGGCCTACAACATCGAAAGCCCACATGGAAAATGGCCATGGCGAGACGACAGATTGCAAGTATGTCGTTGGCGCATGTATGGAAGGCGCATGCATCTGACATTGAACGCACTTCTTCACAAAACGATAGCAATCTTGTTGCATAGTTCTCCAATAATATCTTGCTCGGATGATTTGTTTGACGAGAGTCTGATAGCCAACATGACCACCGCAAATGCCTTCATGTGCTTCTTGCACAACTTCTTTGGCTTCTTCTTCGTCCAAACATCTGGAATACTCAGAACTGAATCCATGACGATAAAGGACGTCGGCAAGAATAAAATATCGAGCAGACATGCGTTGAATTGCTTGCTGCTCTCTCTTTGATAATTCTTGAGGAAATTCGCCAGTTTTAATGAAATTCTTGATATCATGATACCAGGGCTTCTTCTTTTGCTCAGCCTGGTTTATCTGCTCTACTGGGACGAAAGCGGGTTGATCAAGTCTGCCAATTTCAAATGAGCGACAAGATTCTCCACTCCTGAAAGACATGATGGATCCCAAATTAGCTAAACTGTCTGCAACTTGATTGAAATCTCTCTTGATATGAAAAAGTTGGAATTCTTCGAATTTGTTGGCAAGAGCTGAGACAATCTTCTGGTAAGGAAGTAATTTCTGATCTTTCACTTGCCATTCGGCCAGAACTTGATTGACGATTAACAAAGAATCGCCATAAGCATGCACTCTTTTGACATTGAAGTCCTGTAGAATTTTCAGACCTTGTATCAAAGCTTCATACTCGGCCATATTATGAGTGCACTGAAAATCCAGTTTAAGAGAAAAGGGAATCATCTCCTTCTCTGGTGTAATTAGCAGAATTCTGATTCCTATGCCTGCCATATTCTTTGAACCGTCGAAGAATAAATTCCAAATTGTGGATTGTTGAATATTGCAGATCTGCTCATCGGGAAAATCATCCTCAGCTTTAACATCCTCTGCTAGAGGAAAATCTGCTAATTGGTCTGCAATTGCTTGGCCTTTGATAGATTGCTGAGAGACATATTCCAAGTCGTATTGCATTAATAGGACTTGCCATTTGGCGATTCGTCCGCTGAGAAATGGTTGTTCAAGAACGTACTTGAGAGGATTTAATTTAGATAGAATCTTGACTTCAGACGCCAATAGATAATGTCGCAATTTTTGACACATCCATACCAGAGCTAGGCATGTCTTCTCTATCTGAGAGTATTTCTTCTCATAATTAATAAAGGTCTTGCTGACATAGTAAATGGCATGTTCTATCAAGCTGCCTTCTTCGTATTGCGCCAAGAATCCGCCGCAAGCAACTTGATTAACTGAAATGTATAGCAATAGGGGTTTCCCTAATTCTGGCGGCTTTAAAACAGGAGGATTGAGAAGATATTTCTTGATGTGTTCGAACGACTGCTGACACTCTGGTCCCCATTCGAACCTCACTCTTTTTCTGAGCAAATGATTGAAAGGCTCACATCTCATGGCCAAATTAGAAATGAATCGCCGAATTGATTACATGCGTCCTTGAAGGCTACGCAATTCTTTGAGATTAGTCGGCGGCGGCATGCCAATGATAGCTTTGGCCTTAGCGGGATCCATTTCTATCCCCTTCTTGCTGACCAAGAAGCCTAGCAACTTGCCTGATTCGACTCCAAAGACACATTTTTGTGGATTGAGTCTTAGCTTGTAAAGAATGAGTCGCTTGAAGACTTGATTGAGAGCTTCGATGTGATCTTCCTCTTCTTTGGATTTCACTAGAATATCATCGACATATGCATCCATAGTCTTATGCATCTGATCATGGAAAATAATGGTCATAGCGTGCTGATAAGTGGCTCCAACATTCTTAAGCCCAAAAGGCATAACCGTGTAACAGAAAGTGCCCCATGGCATGGTAAATGATGTTTTGGATTGGTCACGAGCGGCCAACTTGATTTGATTATAACCGGAGTATCCGTCCATAAAGGAGAACATAGCATGCCCGGCTGTGATATCGACTAGGAGATCAATGTTTGGGAGCGGATAGTCATCCTTTGGAGTGGCTTTATTGAGATCACGGAAGTCGATATAGATTCACACTTTCCCATTCTTCTTAGGAACTGCTACGATATTCGCCAACCAATCCGGGTAATTGTAAACACCCTAAATTTTCACTCACCTCCCCGACATTTTCACCAAACATCATCATTCAACCTTTGAAATCGCCAGAGGGCAAAATGGTCATTTTATGAGCCCGAACCTTGCAAAAGTCTAAATTGCATCTGCAACTCTCAAAATTTCTCTAATTTTAACTCAGATGTTCAAAATTTTATTCCTGACAGGAGACAGACAACTCCAAGTCTTGGTTCAAGATTCTATTGCATAAGACATGACATTGCATATCATTGCATGAGCATTTCAAATCACTGCACTGCACAACATGTCATTTCGAGGTCCAGAACTCTTGATTTCAAAATTTTTAATCCAGATTAGAATTTTAACCCTTTTCAAAATTGATTTCAAAACCCTGGGTCTTCAAAATTATCAATTCTTCCCATTTTACCCCCAGGACTCTGAATTTCAAAATATTTTCTCAGGAAAACGATCTGGATAGTTTTCAATATGGATTTCAGCCACTTCACCTCAGATCTTGCCCTTTTGACAATTTCAAATATCTTCCTTTTACAAAATTGCCCTACAAGGGCCAACTCTTTCCAAAAATTCCTGTTTTACCAATTAGTTTAGATTTTATGAAAATTCCAAAAAGAAGTTGTGGTTTTATCCTTATTTCAATAAAGAAGCAATGTGGGACCCACACTGAGGTGGCGTCACACAAGCTTTCCTTTTGAAAATTTGAATTTTGAAAAACCCAAAAAAATAGGAGCCTTGTCCCCTGGATTGGTGCCACTTGTCTTTTCTCTCTCCTCTCATCTACATGCCAAGTGTCAGTGTGAGGCTACCCTAAGAAGCCGCCACATGTCATCCCATTTATCTACCATGTGTCACCCTATCCATCATGCGCCATGTGTCATTCCAAGATTACCAGGAGATGCCAAGTGTCATAGGTTGTACTGTCTAGAAAAAGTGGAGCTTGTCTCCTCTGAGGTGGCGCCACTTGAAGTGTGTCTCCTGCAGGGGACACGTGTCAACCCCTCCCTCCTTCTAGAAAAGTAGCCTGACACATGTCTCTCCCTACTTTTCTCAGAAAAGTAGGAGACACGTGTCACTCCTAGCTTCCTCCAGAAAAGGTAGGCTTGTCTCCTCTGAGGTGGCGCCATTTGGAGTGTGTCTCCTGCAGAGGACACATGGCAATCTCTCAGTTTCTCAGAAAAAGTAGATGCCATGTGTCGTTTTCTGCTTTCTTCAGAAAAACTAGAATTCAAAAGTTCAAATCTCCTCATAGGTGGCACAAATCCTGAACTTCTACCTTTTTCATGTTGTCTGGGATGGCGCCACATGGCCTGGTGTAAACACCCCAAATTTTCCACATCCATTCTCAAACAACCCCCCTCGTGCAGTGCCAACCCTGTTAGGTCAGTGTAGGAGTCAAACCCTGAGTCAGTTTCAGAAAATTACCATTTACCCATTTTCATTAGGAAAATTACCATTTTACCCCTAGATCATCCCAGACCCTAGTCAGTCAGAGTCAACCAAGTTCACTGGTCAGTTCAGAACAGTTAGAATATCAGTCATTTCAAGCTCATCCGAGCTCACAATGAGCAAACCATTTTCATTTCTGACAATTCCTGCCAAAATGGGATCATTTCTTTAGAAATGAGCTCATTTCTTGCTCAAATCCAAGCCAATTGTCTCTGAGTCAGTCATTCATAGTCAGTCATACTCCCCAGAGTCTAACTTGAGCTCACCACGAGTTCGAGTGCTCCAGTTTCAGTTCAAAACCATTTCCAAGTGTCTAGGAGCCCATTTTAGTCCATTTTAGCTCTTTCTGTTGAAATTGAGTTGAGTTCAGTTAATTGAGCTAGTGTTCAAGCTTTGATTTTAGTTCATATCAGTATTACTGACCTTCGTTCTAGCTCAAATCCAGCTCAGGTTCGTAATTCACTTCGCTCCAGTGATCATTCCGTACCATTTCTCTAGAAATGGCAACTTTTCTTGAAAATTCAATCGGAAAGGTCAGTTGAGTCAGCATCATTGTCAGCTCATTGGAGTTCTGAAACTCTAAAACCCAGCTCAATCTAGCTCATCTCAGTTCAATTCCGCTCAAACCCTAATTTTCAGTGTCACTCTAACCCAGTAGGGTTCAAAACCATTTCTTCAATAATTTTGCAAATTTTATCAGTTTTTATACTTTTTAAACTGGTACAACTGCCAATCGGGGTCTAACATCTAAAACTCTTCATTCAGGGTCTGCATTTCGCATGTCATTTCTCATCATTTCATATCATTTCTTAGCATTTCATAACATTTCATCACATTTCATTTCATTTTCGAAGTCCAGAACTCCAGTTTTATAAATTTCAATCCAGATTGAGTTTTAAAAGTTTTAAGAAATCAATTTCAAACCTCGGGTTTCCAAAATTGACATTTTCACCCCGGGAGTCTAAATTTGGAAATATTTTCTCAAGAAAAATAATCTGGATTTCTTTCAAAATCAAAATTTCAAATTTTACACTGGATTTGCTTCAAAATGAGCTATTGAACTTCAGAATCTGAGCTCGTTTCAAAAACTGCCAAAAATAGCTCGTTTTGTTGGAAGCATTTTCTCGGGAAAAACAATCTGTATTTCTTTCAAAATTACATTTTTAAATTTTACACTGGATTTGCTTCACAATGAGCTATTGAACTTCAGAATCTGAGCTCGTTTCAAAAACTGCAAAAAATAGCTCGTTTTGTTGGAAGCATTTTCTCGAGAAAAACAATCTGGATTTCTTTTAAAATTAAATTTTTAAATTCTACATTGAATTTGCTTCGCAACGAGGTATTGAACTTCAAAATCCGAGTTTGTTTCAAAAACTGCCAAAAATAGCTCGTTTCGTCTGGAAATTTTCTAAAAAGACTATTTTACCCCTCTAATCGTCAAAATGAATTTCAAAAGTGGAATTTGGACCCGCTCTGAGATGGCCCACTCATTTACATTTCTGTTTTATTAAAAAAAATATATATTCTTTAATTCCTTTCAATTTTCTTTTCATTTGTTCATTTTTGTTTTTTTTATTTTTTTATTTTAGAGAGGTGGGACCCACAAGGTGGTTGCCTAAACCTCCAGCCCCTCTATTTCTTCTTTCCTTTTCTTCCTTCCTCTCCTTTATTCTTCTTTCTTCTCCTTCCTTATTTTCCTTCTTTTTCTTTCTTTTCTTCCTTTTTTCCTTCCTTTCTTTCCTTTTCCCTTCTTCCTTTTCTTTCCTTCTTCCCTTCCTTCCTCCCTTCCTTTCCCTAGCCTCCAGCCATTCACGTATGGCTGTTCATAAAGGTCATTTGATATTATTAGAAACTTAGGTCTTAGTTGATTAGAGCCTAAGTTAGCAAATACCAAAAAAGAGGAAGGACCTCTCTCTCTCTCTCTCTCTCTCTCTCTCTCTCTCTCTCTCTTGGTTCTCATTACACAGCAACTCCAACCTGCACTTCCAGCAGCATCAACCGGCATCATCTTCCTCTCTCCTTCAAGCACTTCCAGCAGCATCATTTTCCTCTCTCCTTCAACGAAGTAGCGGCCACCTCCTCTTCCAGCAGGAACCCTCCTCAAGCCACAAGTCTAGCCGGATCTTCATCCTTCCAACCACCTGCAGCAAACACTATTAGTCGTTCATACACAACAGCACCAAACTGCTTCAGCTCCCTTCAACTTCAAGCAATCGTTGTCACAGTCCCCGTTTCAGCAAAGCTCCACCTTCTACTCGTGAATCCCCTCCATCGGCTGCAGTAGACCCACTTGTTACAAAAGAGAACCTAAGGCCCTCCTTGGTTATAAAACCCTCCCATCGATCCAAGGCCCTCCTTTTCAAGGTGCACTTTCTTCTCTCCCTTTACTTGATATCCTCTTTGTTTTATTGATTTTTTTTTTTCTACTACTTGTTGCATTTCAATGTGATATTACCAAGTTTCATTGAAATTACGTATATGCATTTCAAAAGCCAAATCTGTGAGTATGTGAGAGTCTTCTTCTTTTTTTTTAGAGGTTTTGAATGATGAAAGTAGTAAAACACACTCTATGTGTGTAGGCTCGATGAATGATGGGATCTATCCGTTGGATGGACTAGATCTTTCGTTCGAAAGCCAAACAACAAAATAAGTCATATCCCTGCTATTTTTTTTTATTTTAGTCTTACAATCCATATAGTTTCATGTTTAAAATATGCACTTAGATTAATTTATTTTGTTATTTATTTCATTTTATATAGGATTCATGTTTTATTTAGTTTAGAATCTATGAAATTTTAGTTTTAGATAAAGTTCAGTTGTTATTTCATGTTGATTTTTTTTTTTTTTATCATTAAATCAAAATTTTTTTTATTTCAGTTGAGTTTATTTATCTGTGATATTTTGTCAAAAACCCAGGTACGTTCGGGTTTCGGAACCCTTCTAAATCGATCAAACCCTAAATCGGGTTTTCTATCTCTCTGATTCTCCAGTTTATGTTTTAGCAGAATTTAAACTCCGGCACCACCATTGTGGAAGATTTGAATCACTCTCCAAAAATCACAGTGGATTCATAATCGAATCTACTGATGATCTGGAAATTTTGAAGTTTTTCCAGTTAGTTTTATTATGTGTAAAAAATAGAATTTCTCAGACCCCTGGGAAAATATCAATTTTCCTTTGTCAGGGTATAGACAGACCTTAATGCATCAAGTCCGCCAAATCTGTAACCCGTATGCAAAAACTTTAAACATGAAAGTTGTTCCTAACATAATTTTCTATCATTTTCCAAAATTTGGGAATTTTGAAATCTGTTTCATTATTTTTCCCGGATTTTCTCTTTCTGTCTAACAGATTCCAATGTCCAGAAATTCCAGAGATTTAGGTCTCTGATAACAGTGTGGCCTTTTCCAAACCGTAACCCTAATCCCAATGGTGTCAAAATATCAAATCTTTTTCTGTTTGTCAGGGACATTTTCCCACAATTTAAGCCATTTTCCCATCTGTCTGCCATTTTTCCCACATTTTCTACCGAAACCTGTCTGTTTCCTTCATTTACTAGAGTCGCCGGATTCCGATCCAACTTGCCGGAGTGGTATAGCTCCGACCATAGGTCAAAACTAGAAAGTGTAAAAAGCACAAATCCTTGACCTACTGTCCTCTGTCACCCCATAAAATTTGGGAAATTTTTATGGAAGTTTGATATCCTAAATCCCCTTTAGAATCAATATTTTAGGCAAAAATCATAAAATTTAGGGTTTTTATTTGAATTTCCATATTTAAAAATACAAAAAAATTATATTTTCGGGATCCATTATGTTTCTAGGGTTATTTTAGTTGTCCATGCCAAATTTGGTTTAATTCCAAGTTCATTTGCTCCATGTGTTAGTTTATCTTTAAATTCAGAAGCGAAAATCAAGTTAAATTCGATATTTTATGATATTTTCGCCATGTTAGGGTTTTTATCATGTACATAAGCATGTATAATCATATTAGGGTTAATTTTAATCTCATTTGCATTTCATATTTTTCAATTTTGCAAAATTTATTTCAGAAAACCCTGGTTTCAAGGCCATAGTCTTGTTATCAGGGGTATTTTGGTCATTTTGACCTAAATTTCGAAATTTCAATTTTTAATTCTCCAAAATTTTATGCATATCATCATATTTTATCATATTATGTTTGATTTATTTCATTTGATTTTCAAAATTCCAAAATTTACAAAAATTCTTTCATAAAACCCTGATTTCAAGGTCATCAGGGGTATTTTGGTCATTTTGACCCCAATTTCGATTTTTCAAGTTTATTTTCAAAATTTATTCATTATTTCTCATGTTTATATCAAAGGGGGTATGATTCTGGGTTTATATCTGAATAATATCGGATAATTTTCCATATTTTTGGATAAATTCAGAAAAACCTACATTTTTGTGCTAACCTTGTTTTCCAGTTTTGCAGGAATATTCAAGAAGAAGACTTAGCCATTTTATTTCTTTTATTTCAATTCAATGTAAAAATCAATGTAATATTGGGAATAAGAGTTACATTTCTGCTTAGAATAGGGTTGCATTGCATATAGTTTAATTTATGCAAATTTTAATATGTGATGTATGATTCATGCACATTATTTCAAATTCAATATGGTTTACACGAATGGCACGTGCACAAGCTTTTATGGAGTTTATAAACTCGGTGGGATTCGTATTTATGGCCATAGTCAGAATACGAAGAAAACCAAGATTTATGATCTTTATATCAGCCACATTCAGCCTACACTCTTAGGCTAACTTCAAAAATGCACTGCATTTCTCAAAGTTTCAAAAGGATTTCCCAATTCCTCAATGAAATTCCCTTTTCAAATTCATATTCATTCATTCATATCATTCAAATTGCATTATTTTCAAACTCATTTTCCAATTTCAATTTCAGAAAATTCAGTTTTCCCAAAAATTTCCAAGTTTCTCAGGATTGGATTTTCTCAGAATTCCAAATTTTCAAATGAGATTTCAAGGCATTTCCCAAGTTCAAATCAAGATTTTCCAATGTTAACATTCTCAAATTTCAAAAATCCCAAGCTTTCAGAAATCGATTTTCTCAGAGTTCTCATTTTCTTGAGAATCCATTTTCCATTTCAAAAGTCATTTTCCAATGAATTTCTTAGATTTTCTTAGGATTCTCAAATCTATTTTCTTAGAGAAAGCAAATTCCAAATCTCAAAAATCGATTTTCCAAAGTTCAAGTTTTCCTGAGAAATCACTTTCTAATGCAAATTTCTGATTTCCAATGAAATTCAATAATTTTCCCAGGAATTCCATTTTCAAGCATTTTCCAGTCATTTTCCAATTGCATTTCAATTTTCCAAAGCAAACATCATATTTTCTTAAACTTGCATTTTTCAAAATTCCATAGCACAAGCCTGATTCTTTGTGCATTCTAGGAAAAATAGAACATAATTTAGATATTTGAGTCATGTTAAAGCACATAATTGGTCCTTGGTTCAATTACCCCTGGTAAAGGCGCCAGGAACGGTTGAACCTCGTACCGACAGGCGGATCCCATTCCATGGAATTTTCCCGCAAATTTTCAAAACGGAGGCGAGTAATTTTTAAAACCAATTTCAAAAATTTGGTCGAGTTTGACTCGCAAAATTCGTTTCTCTCTCGCAAGAGAGGGAGAAAAAATTTGTGATGATAACACCTGGCCCTCCTTCTCACCCCTCTGCCACGTGTCATCTTCTGCTTCTTTCAGAAAAAGCAGGTGACACATGTCTCCTTCTCACTCCTTCAGAAAAAGTAGAGGACACATGTCTTCTCCCTACTTTTTTTCAGAAAAGTAGGAGACACATGTCACTCCTGGCTTTCTTCAGAAAAAGCAAACCATTCAAAAATTCAAACAGGGCCTAGGTGACGCAAATCCTGAGCTCTGATTTTTCCAGATGGCCTGAGGTGGCGCCACATGTCCTTTCCCTCCCTCTTTCCACATGGCATCGTAGGAGCCACCCTGAGGTGGCGCCACATGTCCACCCTCCATTCCTCCAGGGCCAACCTCCATTTGAAATTCAAATTCTCCTCTGAGGTGGCGCCATTTGAGAAGGCCTCTCCAGACAACTGACACTTGTCCGCCACATGTTCAGACCTCCCCGCATCAGAAAAAGTAGAACCCCCCCCCTATGAGGTGGCGCATTTTGCTTCCTCCTTCATGTTCTCCTGCCACATGGCATCGTAGGAGCCACTCTGAGAAAATGCCACATGTCAGCCTCTCCTTTCTTGCAGAAAAGTAGAATTTGAATTCTTCTGAGGTGGCACAGTCTGCTTCCTCCACTCCTATCCTTCTGACACATGTCAAGCACCTCTAGAGATGGTGCCACATGGCATGCTCCTATTGTTTCCAGCCTTACACCTCAAATCACCTTTTGAGGTGGCGCCAATCCAGAGTCCCACTTGGCTTCAAATTTTATTTTTTATTTTATTTTTAATAAAAGTAGCCCACCATGAGGTGGCGCCACCTGAGGACTCCCTACAAAAAGCAAGTTTGAATTTTAAATTCCAAGAGAGCACCCTCTGAGGTGGCGCCATCTGGGAGCTTCCTGTAGAGAAAATCAAGCAAACCAAATTTTGAAAAAATTCAAATCCTGCTGAGGTGTCTCACCCACAAAAATCTCATTTTTTATTTTCTCAAAAATCAAAATAGCACCCCTGACATGGCGCCACATGGAGGGCTCAGATTGAGCCTGTTTGAAATTCAAAATTTTTCAGAAAATCTATAAAAACAAGGCTCCACGCCCAGGAGAAGAGAGCATCTTTGGAGACCATTTTTATGAACTTGAAAATCCGACCTAGCCTCCCTAAAATCTGATTCTGAACTTTGGAAATCGTGCCCTCTTTGGCTCATTGGAGAAGGTGGAGTAAAGTTCGTGCAGTGGTCAATTTGATTCAAGCATAGGTCGATTTTGGTGAACCATCAGAAGCCCAGAGCGAAGGACGAAGGAAGCTCGTGATAGCCGCCCCTTTCAAGAACTTATACGCTGCGTAACGAAGCAAGGTGCACTTCTTTTCCCCTTGATTTGATGCCATGATTCGATTCGGGAGTCGTTTGAAGAAAGAGCTCATCCGAGAGATGGATTGAGCTATTCTCATAAAATGACATATATAAAAATGTTTAATTATGCTTCCTTGATGATTTTTAACATGCATGTAGTTAGCTAGATTTAATTTGCATTTTATTTCATTCATTTAGTACATTTCATGAATTAATTAGGATTAATTTAGCATCCATTTCAATTCTGCTTATTTTCAATAGGTTTCTGTTTTTGTCAGTCAGTCCACACATCATTTCATGCATTTATGTTTTATTAAAAATCCCAAAAAAATCACGGAATGCGCCCTTAGGTGTCCCTAAAATAGTGCCAAAAATTAGGAGGCATTTGAATTTGTTTACTGCAGTAAACATTCAAAATGGAAAGTCGGGTTTTGTTACCCGAGATGCGTTTTGAAAATCATTTGCCGACTTGTAAAATCGAGATATCCCTCATGGGAGATTCGATTTTCGATCCGAAAACTGTTCTGAACTCGGGAGAATGTCTAGTTTTTAATATGATTGTTTCAGATTTTTCTGATTTTTTTTAATGTCTGATAAAAATCCGAGAGTTCGGGACACGTGTCAGAGCCTAATTTGGGCCTCTGAGATCTTGGATCGACTTAGGGCTAGGGTTTCTCTTTGTGTGTCGCTCCAAATCCAAAACTGTAATAAGTGAAAGTTGTGTCCGAGATGTCCTATGTTTGCATATGAAAGCCTGTGATTTTTAGAACAGCGTTGATACCTGCTTCAGATTTTTTTTGTCAGTCTCCTGTTTTGCTATATTTGTCTGTTCTGTTAGTTTAGGCAGGAATAGTTATATTTTTATCTGTGTTTCCGTTGATCAAATGCCAAAGTCATAAACATGAAAGTTGTTCATGTAGGTGTCGTGCGTAGCTATGATTAATTTCATAAATTTCCATTGCTCTTTTATATTTTTTTGGAATTTTACATCAGATTACGATGATTTTTACCTCTGTCAGAACTAAATCCCTGTTGCCGAACTCACCATGGCTCAAATCCCGAGGCTGTAAAAACCAAAAATGCTACATTTCGGGTTTTTTAGCAGTCTGCAAAATATCAGAAGTTTCCATGGCGTAAATCTTGCATTATCATATTAGGCATTGCATTTGGTTCGGATCCATAGGCAAAATCCACCATTTTAGGACTTTCTTTGAATTTTAGCATTTAAATCATATCATTTCGTGATTTTTAGCATTCTAGGTTGTTTATCAGAGTAATTAGATGCTTTATACCGAATTTGGTTCAATTTGGAATCCATTTGAGGTTCGGATTAGCCATAATACCAAAACAGGGTCCCGCAGGACCCGAATCCAAGTGAAAAACAAGCGAAAATCGTTATTTTTGATAAATTGCAAAATATTAAATTCTGATTTTACAGTCTTAATGCATTTAAAAGCATGTCATCATGTCTCTCACTGCATTTCATCATCATTGGATTCAATTTGAATTTCGAAATCTCAGTTTTACCAAGTTTTCCTTCAAAAAAACCCTGATTTTAAAGGTGTAACTTTAATTTTAGGGGTATTTTGGTCATTTTGACCACCAATTCCGAATTTCAAACTGTTTTCTACTGAATTTATAGCATTTTCATCATTTTAAAATATCAAGGAAGCATGAGAATAGGGTTTATGTCCAATTAAATTCAATAATTTCATAATATTATTGGAAAATCTTGGAAAAACCCACATATTTGAGCTAACCCAATTTCAAGTTTGGCAGGAACAATCAAAAGAAGGAGCTGAAGTCTGCAAATTTCTTTTATTTCATTTATTTAAGTGATGTAATAATATAAATTTTGGAATAAGAGAGTTAATTTCCTGCTTAGACTAGGATGCATATCATATAGTTTAAATTTATGCAATATCCTGATTATATGATTCATGCATTTTATTTCAAAAGCACTATGGATGTTCACGAATGGCACGTGCACCAACTCTTAGGGAGTTGATGGACTCGGTGGGATCCATATTTACGGCCCTAGTCAGAATATGGACGAGACCCAGATCCATCATCTTTCTACTAGTCACATAGAGCCTACACTCTTAGGCTATCTTAAAATGCACATCATATTTCCAAAGTTTTCAAAATCATGTGCAACAAATCAACTAAGTTCTGAACATATTCATGGTCACAGTCAGAATATGTGAAGGATTTATTTGGACTTAATGCACATTTTCCAACCAATTCCTTAGAAAACCTTTCAAAGTGCATTCATTTACTCATGTCATTTGCATCATGAAATCATTGATTTTCTCAAGATTTTCTCAAGAAAACTTCATTCTCAAGAAATCGATTTCTCAAGAAACTCTATGGATTTTCCAAAATCGGTTTTGCCAAGTCAAGTTTTTCACAGTTTTCCCTGGAAAATGTTACTTTCTTAAGACTTTCAAAAAAAAAAAAGTTTTTCAATCTTTCTCCAAAATCCAAAATCGATTTCCAAGTATGTCAAGGTTAAGATTCTCAGGTTTTCAACCTCTCAAGTTTCAATTTCCCTTTTCCACAAGGGATTTCCAATGAATTTCCATCATTTTCCTAAGAAAACTCTCAAAGTCCAAGTTTTCCTAAGAAGTGTTTCCCTTTTCAAAGGTTCACCCTTTTCTCAAGAATCAATTCCATTTTCCCAGGATTTTCAAGCATTCATGATTTTCCCACAACTTCATGAACTTTCCCGTGACTTCAAAAACCCTTTTTCACATGAGTTTTCCTGAGAAATTGACTTTCGTCTTTTTCCTGAGAGAATCTTTTCAACTCCAAATATTTTCCAAGCATACATCATGTTTTTCCCAAGCTGCATTTTCCAAAATCTCATAGCACATGCCTGAATTCTCTGTGCATTTAGGATAGAACATAACTTTGATAATTTAACTAAGTCAAGCACGATTTTGGTCCTTGATTCGATTACCCCTGTTAAAGGCGGCAGGAACGGTCGAACCTCGTACCGACAGGTCGAGCCCCATCCCAAGGATTTTCCCGCAATTTTCAAAACGGAGGCGAGTATTTCAAAACATTTCCAAAATCCGGTCAAGTTTGAAGTGCGAAAGCGTTTCCTCTTTCTCTCTTCCGCAAGGAAGGGAAGACGGGGAAAAATTTCGCGACGATAACAAGTTTGGCGACCGTGATGGGACCTGTCCTTGTCTGACCTAAATTATGATTAACTTAGTTATGTTCACAAAATGTCAGCTCTTTTACTTTCAATATCATGTGAGCCTAGGAGCCTAGATTTTGACCTAGCTGACATTGATTGTATATAGCTTAGGCATGGTTTGGTAGGACCAGATTGAGGAGATATTTTTTTCATGCTCACATAGACTTAGGTCTAAATACAACCCTCCTCAATTTAGGATCTGAATGCAAACAATGTATGCTTCTTCAAAGATTTTCAAAAGTCTATCTCTCTAGGATTTAGAGCCCTCTATTTCTTGCATGTGATCATTTTTTCAAAACCTCAATTACCTATCATTACCTGGTCTTCACGTTGCTGGGCTCTCTTCCAGAACCATAGTTCGGGACAGAGCCTCATAACTGGGCCAACTATTTGGGTTAACACCCCCCTACCACGTACCGCGGGCCACAGTCCGAAGTATATCGGTAGGCGCTCAAGGATGTTGGAAAACCTTACCTTAGAACCGGAGTTGAAATTCTATGCCACGTACCTCGGATTTCGGTTCGAGTATATCGGCATAACTGGATTGGACAAAGATGATCTGAACTTAGAGTTAGGATTAAGGTCCTACAACTGTTTTCAAAATGATGCATCTAGAGTCAGCCTTTTAGAGAATGCTGAATGTGCATAAATGTTTGTGCAGGATGTGATTGTATGTATGATTTTCTCCATTCTTTATATTTGCCAAGGTTTTTTTTTTAACTCATTAGGTCTTATTCCAAATATCCTTATTTTCCACAAGGTCTTTTTCTCAAACCCTGAATGATTCTTCCAAATATCCCATTTCTTCCAAAACTCCAGGCGATTTTACATTCTACCTTTCTACTGGATCTCGAATTTCTAGCTGCATTTTTATCCTGCCTGCAAAATTTTTCAAAATTTCTCACATTTTCCTAAGTCTCATTCTGAGTCTTTCTCTGTTTTCAGTTTGATGGCATCCAGTCAAGTCGATCCTATCTTTCCTGAAGGTCACATCTCCTTCGAGGTGCGACAAGATCGTCCTGAACATCGAGCCCTCAACACCGGAACTTTCATTCCCCGGTGGTATTATTCCTGGCTAAAGAGCTTTTCCCGAATGTTCCCGGACCATTTGAGTGAGTGCGGATTAGAGCTGGCATCAGCAGTCGGAAAGCAGACCATCAATGGCAACCTAATCCATGCAATGGCGGAGCGATGGAATCCTCGGACGTGTACCTTCTGGTTCCCATGGGGAGAAATAACCGTCTTAATGGATGAATTTTCAGAAATCATGGGGTTACCAGAACCAGCCGGTCAACCAGGAGACCCATTAGAGCATCAATTCCTTATCAATGTCAAGGGTTTGGACCCCCGAGACTCCTTAGCTCGTATGACAGGCCGCCGATCTTGGCCCCTAATCCAGTTAGAAGGAAATGAATATGTTGACCTACTTGAGTTATACCGCCAGTACGGGACCTTCGTCGAAGTCAGCTCGCTTTCAAGAACAACCAAAAAAAGGATTCAGAATGCAATGGTTCTATGCACTGTAGGATTATCCCTCTTTCCAGATGGACAAAACTACATGGACATCAGAATAATCCAGCTTATGAGAAGATGGGGAAGTCGGCAAACCAATCGCCTCTCTATAGCCATGGCAGTGCTCGCCTTCCTCTATCGAGGTCTGACCCGATTCTCACTTGGAGAATCCATTTTAGTTGAAGGATGCATCTACGCACTTCAGTCCTGGTTTTTCCAACACGTTCCAGCCCGAGCAAGCTCTTTCAGATACAATGGTCAAGAACTCCTTCCAGTGGCGCAGTACCGGTCCATGATCAACAACATTCAAGAGGATGACGTTGTTTGGGACTATTTTGATCGGCAAATATCTCATCCCAGATATACCTACGCTTATGGCAAGCGGTTCAAGTTGCTGGGACCTTTCTTCTGCACTTATTACCAACCAGAGAGATGTGTTCGGCAGTTCTCTCAAAGGCAGCAGTACGTCGAAGCTCACTTGTTATCAGGAGTTATGGCAGAGTTTGATCTCACTTCCGCACAATGGTCCGGGGCATATCACTCTGCCCGCTACGGCTGAGATTCCTTTGTCTCTCTTAAAATCTTTCCAGGCCCTAGAGTGTCTGCCGACTATCGTAAATGGTGGCAAATTGTTTGTCCCCCACCTCTTTGTCAAGATCAATAAAATCTTATTCTTCTCATTTTAATAAAATTTTCTTTCCTTCTATTGTGGTTTGACGAACTCGCCTAGGTAACAAGGCATATTTTCGTTTGCAGAAGGAATGGCAACACAATTGTCGTGATTCCCACGACGACTCAGTCCCTAGTAATGGGACATCTTTTCCAAATTGTCTACCATATTTTCAGTAAATATTTCTTCCAAAAGCTAATTCCTTCATAATCTAATCAGGTCTTTGCCCTGCAGAGAGCATCCATACCATTTGATGGTTGAGACAAGATCAGACAAAAGAACCACGGCATCCCAGTACTCATCAGCCTCGGAAGAAGAAATGGGTTCCCCTCGATCCGAGAAGAGTCAAGAGCAGCAACAAGAAGATGACGGCATAGACCCTCAAATGTATGCCATGTTCAGAAAAATGATGAATAAGATGATGAATGAGCAGCCCGAGACCAGCTCAGAAAGGAACCCATTCAGAGAAAAGTTCCATGGTCACAGGGGTAAGAAGGCTTCCAAGAAGCAAATCCAGCCAGAAGAGATTTCAGATGAATCAGATTCAACTGAAAACACAGATGAAGAATATGAGGTGCCTCCGGCATTTCAGAAGCGTGGCCAAAGTAAAAGCCGCAGATAAAAAAGCAGAGATAAAGAAGAGCCTTTGCAAGCGCAGTTTAAAGAAATGGCCCGAGTTGTCAAAGATCTGAAAGCCCGCGACAAGGGCAAGAAAGTCTTCACCAGTGAGGACTTTTATGACGGCTTAGAAGGGGATGATGATCTGGAGAATCTCCCCCGAAAATTCATCAAATTCGATGGTTCTGGCGACCCAAAAGCTCATCTCGCCACCTTCTTTGCTGAATGCTCTCGGTTTAAGAGGGATAACCGAGCATTGTTTCTATGCTTCCCCCGCAGCTTGGAAGGAGTTGCAGCCAAGTGGTATGCTGAGCATATCAACCCCATCGAGCTCAAGGAGTTCGACAAAGTTGTGAATCTCTTTATTGAATGCTTCTTGTTCAACACAGAAGCGTTGCCTACACTAAGTCATCTCTGCAATTTAAGGCAGAATGAGAATGAAAAAGCACAGGACTTCATTCACAGATGGAGATCAGCCTGTAATAAGATGAGAGATCCTATCTCGGAAAGGCATGCATTGTCCTTAATCCTCAACAATTTCTCGCAGCCGTTAAGAGGATTAATCTCCACAGCGCCGTCCAGGACCTTCATTGAGCTGTCTGAACGAGCCGAATGACTCGAGCTGAGTGTGGAAAATGGAGTCTATGAAGGCTTCACCTTTTTTAAGAACAACTCCCATGGTGAGCAAAAGAAGAAAGCTCACTTCACTTATTCTGCCAACAACAATAACAAAGGCCGAAATCAGCACAAAGGGCAGAAGAAAGATTACTGCTACAGCTCAGACAGTTTGAACCACAAAGATCAGAAAGCAAAGCCTGCCCCTCAATACAGCAAGCCTCCTCAGCAGGATCAAGGGCCGAAACTACGTGAGAAGACTAGACATGAAGGATGGAGTTACGACAGAAAATTTACTCCTCTTAACCAATCACTCGAGGACGTGCTCGAGTACATGCTATCAAAGGAAATGGTTAAGTTGCCCAGATTGGCCGATCCCCCTGTCTCTATGGGAAAATGGAAAGATCAGTTCTGCAAGTTCCACAGGACAGTGGGACACAACACTGAGAACTGCTTTGTTCTCAAAAACATCATACAAGACCTCATTGAAAAAAATCTTCTAGTGGAAGGAGAAGAAGAAGAGAAAATGGACATTCTCAATCACCCCTTCCCTTCACACACCACAGCAGTAGTGTTTGCACAACCCTTTCTACCGCATGAGCATATCAAGCCATGTTCTACGCAAGATCTCCAAGTTCAGCATCAGGTGACAGTGCTACGACAAGCAGCTCCAGATTCCAAGAAGATGGACTTAATCTCAGCATTCGACAAAATGAAAGTTTCGGAAGCATCTATGAAGTCAGCCCCCAAATCAAAAGGAACTCCTGACTTCTTCAAGCAAATCGTTAGACCTAGGCTAGAGAATTCAAGTCAGAAGCCTCTGACCGCTTTATCCAATGTCTTCATCCTTGACTTGGCCAAGAATTCTAGCAAGCACCGACAAGTACTGAATGATTTACTCAGAAAAATCAAAGTTAAGCCCAGTACCACTCCAGAAGACATGGCACAGATTGTGAACTCTGCCATGACCAATGCACCAATCACTTTTTCGGATGAGGACCTTCCAAAGCCTCATTCCTTTCATAATAATGCTCTTTACATTGTCGTTCGGGTCAGAGGAATGACAGTACCGCATGTGTTGGTCGATGGAGGTAGTAGCCTCAATATTTGCCCTGAAATGACCGCAAAGGCATTAGGGATCAAGGATGAAGAATATATTCTGGATCCCATCACTATCTATGGGTTTGACAATCATGGTCAAACGGCCAAGGGCAAGATATTCCTGGAGGTGTTCATCAACTATTCAGTGCATTCAGTGCTTTTTCACGTGGTTAATGTACCACCAACCTACAACTTGCTGCTCGGAAGGACGTTGATTCACAATGCTAATGCAGTGCCTTCCACCCTACATCAATGTGTGAAGTGGTCAAAAGGTGGAATGATTACCACAATACTGGGAGAAGACCCAGAAGAAAGGCTCCCGCGGCCCATGATTCCCCGGCCATCATTCAATGCAGATATTCTCAGCATCAGGGAAAGTGAAGAGATCAGTCACGGAGAAAATCGAGAAATACTCCAGGCATCCTCAGAACTATCTCCGCACACAGTAGCCACAACCCGATGGAAAGGTCCTCAATTCTTCAAGGTTGGAGGTCGAATCGACTACAGCACCATTAAGGATCATCCCTTGTTTCCACAATTCAGGAAGTCAAGAAAGGGATTCGATTTACTCCTGAAGCATGGCTATCAACCCTTCAAAGGACTCGGCAAGAACGAAGATGGCCGCATCGAGCCAATGATCCAGAAACATCGTCCCCACAGAGCAGGACTAGGGTTCTCCGGAGGAAGCTCATCAAGGGAGACTGTTTTTGTCAAAGGAGCACAATGAAGACCATTTGTCATTTTCTTTCTATTCTTTTCCAAATAAATGTCTCATTTTACCAATGTCACTGATCAATTCAATCAATAAAATTCCAAGTTTCTTTATCTATCCGGATGCCATCTACTCCCTTTCTGTCTGTCTCATCATTTTATAATTCAATGCCATTTTATGCATAGTTCTCTTCAAATGATTGCTTGTCTTACTATAGGCCGATTTGCCTGAACCAAATTTTTTTTCTCCAAAATTTCAGAATTTCTCGGACAATCAAGAAGCTCGTTCTCAATCCCAAGGCCCTTCAGAAGTCGACAACAATTCACAGAATCAAAGAAAGCACCGAAAATGACAAGAGTGCAAAGCAGTCTGATGATTGTGCAGAATATGATCAGTCTCTTCAGGAATTACTGGAGTTCGCAGCAGTTCAGAAGCAGGACAAACCATCTCCTCTAGTACAAGATCCAACTGAAGGTGTCAATATCGGTTCAGAGGAAGATCCCAAAATTCTCCAGATCGGAACCAGTCTGAGTCCAGAAGAAAAGAAAAGGCTTACAGATTTTCTCAAGCGGCATGAAGAAGTGTTCGCATGGACATATGAAGACATGCCAGGCTTAGACCCCAAATTAGTCGAACACCGTCTTGTCTTAAAGCCGGATGCTAAGCCAGTCAAGCAGAAGCTAAGAAAAATGGATCCCAGAATAGAACAGCAAGTCAAGGAAGGACTTGAAGATCTGCTCAAAGTAGGATTTATTCGAGCTATTGACTACCCAGATTGGTTAGCCAATATCGTCGTTGTCCCAAAGAAAAGCGGCAAAGTAAGGATTTGCATAGACTTCAGAGACCTCAATAAGGCAACTCCGAAGGATGACTATACACTTCCAAGCATCGATCTTCTAGTCGATAGCACGGCAGGACATGCCATGTTCTCTTTCATGGACGGATATTCCGGCTACAATCAGATTAAGTTGGCCGCCCGCGACCAATCAAAAACTTCCTTTACTACGCCTTGGGGCACTTTCTGCTATACGGTTATGCCTTTTGGGCTCAAGAATGCTGGAGCAACGTATCAACGGGCAATGGCTGTCATCTTTCACGATCAGATGCGCAAAATCATGGATGCGTATGTTGATGATATTCTCGTGAAATCTAAAGAGGAAGAAGATCACCTCGAAGCACTTGATCAAGTCTTTAAAAGACTTATTCTTTACAAGTTAAGGCTTAACCCGCAAAAATGTGTCTTTGGAGTCGAATCAGGCAAACTGTTGGGGTTTCTGGTCAGCAAAAAGGGGATTGAAGTCGACCCCGCCAAAGCAAAGGCTATCATTGATATGCCACCCCCGAAGAATCTCAAAGAACTACGTAGCCTTCAAGGACGTATGCAGTCAATCCGGCGATTCATTTCCAATTTGGCGATGAGATGCGAACCCTTCAACCACTTACTCAGAAAAGGAGTTAAGTTCGAATGGGGGCCAGAATGCCAGCAATCGTTCGATCGAATCAAGAAGTATCTTCTTAATCCTCCCATCCTGAAGCCGCCAGAATTGGGAAAACCTCTTTTATTATTGTTATCATCGCAAAATTTTTCCCCCTCTCTTGCGAGAGAGAAACGAATTTTGCGAGTCAAACTCGACCAAAGTTTTGAAATTGGTTTTAAAAATTACTCGCCTCCGTTTTGAAAATTTGCAGGAAAATTCCATGGAATGGGATCCGCCTGTCGGTACGAGGTTCAACCGTTCCTGGCGCCTTTACCAGGGGTAATTGAACCAAGGACCAATTATGTGCTTTAACTTGACTCAAATATCTAAATTATGTTCTATTTTTCCTAGAATGCACAAAGAATCAGGCTTGTGCTATGGAATTTTGAAAAATGCAAGTTTGAGAAAATATGATATTTGCTTTGGAAAATTGAAATGCAATTGGAAAATGATTGGAAAATGCTTGAAAATGGAATTCCTGGGAAAATTATTGAATTTCATTGGAAATCAGAAATTTGCATTGGAAAATGATTTCTCAGGAAAACTTGAACTTTGGAAAATCGATTTTTGAGATTTGGAATTTTCTTTCTCTAAGAAAATGGATTTGAGAATCCTAAGAAAATCTAAGAAATTCATTGGAAAATGACTTTTGAAATGGAAAATGGATTCTCAAGAAAATGAGAACTTTGAGAAAATCGATTTCTGAAAGCTTGGGATTTTTGAAATTTGAGAATGTTAACATTGGAAAATCTTGATTTGAACTTGGAAAATGCCTTGAAATCTCATTTGAAAATTTGGAATTCTGAGAAAATCCAATCCTGAGAAACTTGGAAATTTTTGGGAAAACTGAATTTTCTGAAATTGAAATTGGAAAATGAGTTTGAAAATAATGCAATTTGAATGATATGAATGAATGAATATGAATTTGAAAAGGGAATTTCATTGAGGAATTGGGAAATCCTTTTGAAACTTTAAGAAATGCAGTGCATTTTTGAAGTTAGCCTAAGAGTGTAGGCTGAATGTGGCTGATATAAAGATCATAAATCTTGGTTTTCTTCGTATTCTGACTATGGCCATAAATACGAATCCCACCGAGTTTATAAACTCCATAAAAGCTTGTGCACATGCCATTCGTGTAAACCATATTGAATTTGAAATAATGTGCATGAATCATACATCACATATTAAAATTTGCATAAATTAAACTATATGCAATGCAGCCCTATTCTAAGCAGAAATGTAACTCTTATTCCAAATATTACATTGATTTTTACATTGAATTGAAATAAAAGAAATAAAATGGCTAAGTCTTCTTCTTGAATATTCCTGCAAAACTCGAAAACAAGGTTAGCACAAAAATGTAGGTTTTTCTGAATTTATCCAAAAATATGGAAAATTATCGGATATTATTCAGATATAAACCTAGAATCATACCCCCTTTGATATAAACATGATAAATAATGAATAAATTTTGAAAATAAACTTGAAAATTCGAAATTGGGGTCAAAATGACTAAAATACCCCTGATGACCTTGAAATCAGGGTTTTATGAAAGAATTTTTGTAAATTTTGGAATTTTGAAAATCAAATAAAATAAATCAAACATAATATGATAAAATATGATGATATGCATGAAATTTTGGAGAATTAAAAATTGAAATTTCGAAATTTAGGTCAAAATGACCAAAATACCCCTGATAACAAGACTATGGCCTTGAAACCAGGGTTTTCTGAAATAAATTTTGCAAAATTGAAAAATATGAAATGCAAATGAGATTAAAATTAACCCTAATATGATTCTACATGCTTATGTACATGATAAAAACCCTAACATGGCGAAAATATCATAAAATATTGAATTTAACTTGATTTTCGCTTCTGAATTTAAAGATAAACTAACACATGGAGCAAATGAACTTGGAATTAAACCAAATTTGGCATGGACAACTAAAATAACCCTAGAAACATAATGGATCTCGAAAATCTATTTTTTTTGTATTTTTAAATATGGAAATTCAAATAAAAACTCTAAATTTTATGATTTTTGCCTAAAATATTGATTCTAAAGGGGATTTAGGATATCAATCTTCCATAAAAATTTCCCAAATTTTATGGGGTGACAGAGGACAGTAGGTAAAGGATTTTTTCCTTTTACACTTTCTGGTTTTGACCTATGGTCGTAGCTGTACCACTCCGGCAAGTCGGATCGGAATCCGGCGACTCTAGTAAATGAAGGAAACAGACAGGTTTTGGTAGAAAATGTGCGAAACATGGCAGACAGATGGGAAAATGGCTTAAATTGTGGGAAAATGTCCCTGACAAACAGAGGAAGATTTTATCTTTTGACACCATTAGGATTAGGGTTACGGTTTGAAAAAGGCCACAATGTTATCAGAGACCTAAATCTCTGGAATTTCTGGACATTGGAATCTGTTAGACAGAAATAGAAAATCCGGGAAAAACAATGAAACAGATCCAAAAATTCCTAAATTTTGGGAAATGATATAAAATTATGTTAGGAACAACTTTCATGTTGAAAGTTTTTGCAGACGGGTTACATATTTGGCGGACTTGATGCATTAAGGTCTGTCTGTACCCTGACAAAGGAAAATTGATATTTTCCCAGGGGCCTGGGAAATCCGATTTTTTTAAGAGGGCAAAACTGCTTGGAAAAACATAAAAATTTTCAGATCACTAGTAGATTCAATTATGAATCCACTATGATTTTTGGATGATGATCCGGATCTTCCACAAGGGTAATGTCGGAGGTTCTTGTCGGCTAAAGTGTAAACTGGAAATTCTGAGAGACAAAAAACCCGATTTAGGGTTTGATCGGTTTAGATAGGTTCCACAACCCGGATTGAATCAAATTTTCGATAGTAAAACAAAGACATGTAAACCTAGTTACTCTAAAATTTACAAGAATTTTTAAATGCAGAAACTTATATAAAATGATGCATGGACTTTGTCTAAAACTAAAATTTTACAGATTTTGAACTAAGCATGGTTCATATATAAAACGAAATAATTAACAAAATGAATTAATCTAAATGCATTTAAACATAAGATGACATGAATCATAAAACTAAAACCTAAATCTAGGAGGATATGATCAATTTAATATTGGCTCTCCAAAATGAGAGATTCGATCCATTGAGTGGACGGATCTTTTCATTTTTTTTAGCCTACACATAAAGTACACGTTTTGTATTTATCTATTTTTATATACATATATTTTTTTACCATTCATGGCTGTGGATGAGAGTTCTCAACAATGTGAAACCAGATTTGGTATGGTCTCACGTTGAGTTTAGAGAGTTTAGATAAACCATGTAATAAATATCTAAAAAAAAAATAATAATAATAAAGGCAAAAGGTAAAGCAACACTTTACCTTGAGGGAGGTTAGGATCAACTGTTGGTTGCAAGTTGAAGTTGCAGTGTTGCCAAGGTTGAAGGTAGGTGATGTAGAGATTGGTTGAAGGAGGTGTTTGCTGAAGTTGCACCAAGAAAAGTCTTCACCAAGGCTGCAACGGTGGCTGCACTGGTGAAAGGAGTTGAAGGTGATGGTGGCACTGAAGTGGCTGGATTAGTTGAAGAAGATGAAGCAACGTTGAAGGTGGTGAAAGGATTGATGTTGTTGCCGAGCAAGGGGGAGCTGCAGGTGCTTGAAGATGGTTGGGAGTCCAAGGAGGTGGCTGGAACCATACACCTAAGGAGGGGCTGCAGCTGGTGGCCGTTGTAGGGGCTGGTGGCTGCAACCAAGGGCTGAAGATGAATCTACCGTGGGAAGGTTGGTAATGGCTGGAAGTGTTGTGGTTGAAGAAAGGAATACTGGGAGGTAACAAAGAGAGGGAGAGGGATTGATACGTGAGGGAGAGAGTTCAAGGGGCTGAATGGGATAGCCAAGGTGAAAGGCGTGAATGTGAGAGAAAGGGAAAAAAAACTGGCAGCCGTATGTCCTTCTCTTGTTATAACTTAGAGAAAAATCAACCAAAGACCTAAGTTTTTCATTTTAATGGGAGATGATGGAGCTAAAAGGCTGAGCGTGAATGAATGTAGTAGACGTGAATAGGCTGGAGCTTGGGGAAAAAGAAGGAAGGAAGGAAGGGAAGAAGGAAAGGAAGAAGGAAAGAAAGGGAAGAAAAGAAGGAAAGAGAGAAGGGAGAAAGAAAAGGAAAGAAAAGCAAGAAAAGAGAGGGAAAGGAAGAGAGGAAGGAAGGCTGGAAAATCCCATACGTGAGTGGAGGGAGAGGAAAGAAAGGAGAAAAGAAAGAAAGAAGGGAAAAAGAAAGAAGAAAGGAAGAAAAGAAAGAAAGAAAAGGAGGAAAAAAAGGAAAAGGGAAAGGAAGAGAGGAAGGAAAAAAATGGAAAGTGGGGCTGGAGGTTTGGGTGACCACCTTGTGGGTCCCACCTTAGGAAGAATAACATAATAAAAATAAATAAATAAATAAAATAAAATAAAACAAACAACAAAAAAAATAAAGAAAAAGATAATTTTTTTTTTCTTTTCTTATAAATTAAAACAAGAGAATGCAAATGGATGGGCCATCTCAGAGCGGGTCCAAATTTTGATTTTGAAATTCATTTTGACGATTAGAGGGGTAAAATAGTCTTTTCAGAAAGTTTCCAAACGAAACAGGCTATTTTTGGCAGTTTTTGAAATGAGCTCGGATTTTGAAGTTCAATACCCCGTTGCGAAGCAAATCCAATGTAGAATTTAAAAATGTAATTTTGAAAGAAATCCAGATTGTTTTTCTCGAGAAAATATTTTCAAAACGAAACGAGCTATTTTTGGCAGTTTTTGAAACGAGCTCGGATTTTGAAGTTTAATAGCTCGTTGCGAAGCAAATTCAGTATAGAATATGAAAATTTGATTTTGGAAGAAATCCAGATATTTTTTTCTTGAGAAAATATTTCCAAATTTAGACTTTCGGGGGTAAAAATGTCAATTTTGGAAACCCGAGGTTTTGAAGTTAATTTTTGAAAGTTTTTGAAACTCAATCTGGATTAAAATTTATAAAACTGGAGTTCTGGACTTCGAAAATGAAATGAAATGTGATGAAATGTTATGAAATGCTAAGAAATGATATGAAATGATGAGAGATGACATGAAATGCTATGCGAAATGCTAACCCTGAATGAAGAATTTTGGATTTTAAACCCTGATTGGCAGCTGTACCAGTTCAAAAAGCATTAAAATTGATAAAATTTGCAAAATGGTTGAAGAAATGGTTTTCGAGCTCTGCCGGGCTAGAGTGACACTGAAAATTAGGGTTCAAGCTGGATTGAACTGAGATGAGCTAGATTAAGCTGGGTTTTAGAGTTTCGGAACTCCAATGAGCTGACAATGATACTGACTCAACTGCCTTTCCGACTGAATTTTCAAGAAAAGGTGCCATTTTTAGAGAAATGGTACAGAATGGTCACTGGAGTGAATTGAATTACGAATTTGAACTAGAATAAAGGTCAGTAATACTGACATGAACTAAAATCGAAGCTCGAATATTAGCTCAATTGACTGAACTCGGCTCAATTTCAGCTAAAAGAGCTAAAATGGACTAAAATGGGCTCTTGGACACTTAGAAATGGTTTTGAACTGAAACTGGAGCGATTGAACTCCTGGTGAGCTCAGGCTAGACTCAGGGAAACATGAATGACTATAAATGAGTGACTCAGAGACAATTGGCTTGGATTTGAGCAAGAAATGAGCTCATTTCTAAAGAAATGATCCCATTTTGGCAGGAATTGTCAGAAATGAAAATGGTTTGCTCATTGTGAGCTCGGATGAGCTTGAAATGACTGATATTGTAACTGTTCTGAACTGACCAGTGAACTTGGTTGACTCTGACTGACTGGGGTCTAAGATGACCTAGGGGTAAAATGGTAATTTTCCTAATAAAAATGGGTAAAGTGGTAATTTTCTGAAACTGACTCAGGGTTTGACTCCTACACTGACCTAACAGGGTTGGCACTGCACGAGGAGGGTTATTTGAAAATGGATGTGGAAAATTTGGGGTGTTTACAGATGCCCCTTTTTGCTACTAAGCCGGCTTGAAGACGAGCTTAGTGGCAAAGAAAACACACCAAATTTGGGCTATAAAAATGCCCCAGTTAGAAGGATCTGACTGGATATGAAAATATTAGCCCTGATGAAAATGGTAGATATGAAATGGAGAATAAAGAAGAAAATTTTTACCTCAAAAGAAGTGAGATTCAGGTTTTGCCCTTAACCTAGATGGGATGGAAAATTCCTCGTGTAGAAACGAAGCTCAGGTTTGACCCTTAACCTAACCGGGGAATGAAATACCTCATCAAAGGAGGCTCAGGTTTGTACCCTTATCCTAATTGGGAGGAAAATGAAATACCTCATCAAAGGAGGCTCAGGTTTGTACCCTTATCCTGATTGGGCGGAAAATGAAATACCTCATCAAAGGAGGCTCAGGTTTGTACCCTTATCCTGATTGGGTGGAAAATGAAATACCTCTTTGAATGAGGCTCAGGTTTATACCCTTATCCTGATTGGGCGGAAAATGAAATACCTCTTTGAATGAGGCTCAGGTTTATACCCTTATCCTGATTGGGCGGAAAATGAAATGGATTCCTCGAAGGAAGAAACCATGATGGAACCTTCGGATTTCCGCACAATGAATCCGATAGGGGTTTTGCAAAAGGATGAAATAGGGGTCCCTAAAGCTTGAAAAGGGGTTTGATTTTGGGCGCCTCATTGCTGAGACTAAATAACTTTGGAAATTGGTGACCTTTTGCGAGAAAATGATTGGTGGCTTAACCTCAAGCCGAAAGTAGACTGTCTATGGTGGGACAGTGGGGACACAGGGAAGTGTGCGAATCTGAGAGCCCAGGCGCTCAGATTATACCAACAGAAGGGAAGGAATCTTGAAAACTCCCGTTATCAAGTCCTTAAAAGGGATAACAACTGATGTCAGGATGCGCCAAAAATGAACCTCAAGCTCTCGCTTCACGCCAGGATAGCTAGAAAATATTGTCAAAATATTAAAAATTATTGTTGATTCAAAATAATTTAAAATGATGCACATTGTTTTGAAAATGTTCCCTCTTTTCTACCTGAAGTATTACCTCTGACTGGGCGTAACTTCGTAGAATCCATATTCGAATTCAAATTTCTTGCAATCGACTTTCTTTCAAGGAGGCTATCAATTTCCTTGATATGAATAGAAAAGAGAGTATTCTTGATATTGTGAAAGCAATTGGTGAAGGAATATTGATAATAGAATTTCACAAATTTTAAAGAAGATTCTTGACAGATTCGGCAGTCTGATATCCTGGGATTCTTTTCTCATGATGATCTTTCTGCCCGCTTTTTTTTTTTTTTGACAGAATTAGAGCTCTCTTAGGCTTTTGGGATTTTATTACATCATCCTTCATTTTGGAGATGTCCTGACTTTTTTCTCTCTCTTTTCTTTTTAGAAGGGTACGTCACAAACTCCTTCATCTCAGAGATGCTCCGATCCTTCTTTTCTCTCAGGGATTATATTGACGGTTATTGGCTCTTTGGTTGGAAATCTCTTGATGATAGCAGAAATTAAATATCCTTTAGGGTTTGTCGGGAGGCCCATCGCAGTCGCCTTCATCTTGACGGTGCTCTGAACTTTCCCTGGAAGGATCCGTCACAAACTTCGTCATCTTGGAGATGATTTGAATCTTCTTTGGCCCCGGGGGTCTACTCGCCTAATTCGCCTTCATCATGATGACAGTTGAGAGATCCCTTTTGCAGATATTTAATTACAGCTTTAGGTGATTGAGGAGATATAGGGATTGAATGGATTTTTCTGTATCACCCAGGATATTTCGACTGCTTTATTTTCCAAGAATGATCTTTAAAAATGTGCCATTGACTGCGATCAATACCGATCACTTATGGCTTTGCAACAATATTGAATTTCCTTTGCTGGCCATATCGGGGATTTATTCTTCATCCTTTTGGTTAGCCAATAGAAAAATTTTGAATTTTGAATCCTTCTTCGCGAAAGCTTTGTCCTTTCGAAAGTAATACTGAAGGTATTCTGAAGTAATGTTTTTGTACAATAAAAATTTTGAAATCAACAAATATTTAATGACAAATTGGCAAAATGTTCTTGAAATCCTTGGTGAGAGCAAGCATCTGAAGCACAACGCAACGTACCCATGACAAAAAATTTCTTCTCCTTTCCCCAAAGGAGAAGATTCAGAAATTGGAAATAGGAATTACTCCTCTCTTCCCTGAAGAGGAGGTGTTTGCAAAACGAACTTTCGAAGAGAAATTAAGCTTTCGTCAAAACTTCCTAACATTAGGCTTCTCTTATGGAAAGGGGGCCGGTAATGATGAGGTCGGTGAATTGGTCATGAAGGAACGAGTCCATCACACTCTCCCTGAGAAGAGGGTCCTTCATGATGAAATGGCCTAGTTTGAAATTGCGGTCACAAGAAAAGCGAGCTTCCGTCGAAGCTCTCCCTGAATTAAGGGTTCCTTGTATGAAATTGGAAATTTGTTTTGCAAACGGTTCACATAGACACGAGTCCCTTCAAACTCTCCCTGAAAAGGGGCTAGGTGAACAAAGGATAGCATGCGAAAAGAATGAGCTCCCTTGAACTCTCCCTGTACAAAGGGTCTCTCGCAAGAGGAAATGATTGGAATTGGTATGAAATTGGAATTTGGAAAATTTGAAATTTTGAAATTTGGAATTTGAAATTTGAAATTGGAAATTTGGAAATTGATATTTGGAAACTGGAAATTGATTGACTCGAAGGTCAAAATTGGTTGACCCAAAAGTCGAAATTGGAAATTTGGAATTTAAAAATTGGAAATTGGAAATTGGAAATTGGGAAATTGATTGACCCGAAGGTCGAAATTGGAAATTTTGGAAATTGCTTGGCCCGAAGATCGAAATTGGAAATTGAGTGACCCGAAGATCGAATTTGAAAATTGGTTGGCCCGGAGGTCGAAATTGGAAATTTGGAAATTGGGTGGCTTGAGGGCCGAATTGGTAATTGGAATTTGAACTTTGATGAATGATCAGCACAAAGACTGAACCCGAGAGGTTGACTGATACGACCCACCAGTGAGACACTAACACAAGTGCTCAATCTTGAAAGAACACCAGCATGAATACCGGGTTTTGAAAATATGTCAACATAGACATTGGATTTTAAAAATATCAGTTCGAGCACTGGATTTTGGAAGTGTACCAGTTTGAGCACTGGATTTCAAAATTGTACCAGTTCAAGCACTGAGTTTTGAAAATATACCTTGTTTTTAATTTAAAATTTGAATTTTTAAAAGAGACCTATGCTCTTAAAGTATTTGGGAATTGTAACGAGAATGATTGTCGGGGTCTCAGGATTATCCCTTATCCTGAATGGGTAGCGAACTTGATGGAAATGCATGCCAATGAATGCAGATGTATGCAAATATGAAAATGATATAAATGAATGCACATGCGTGCAAAATGAGAGATTTGTTTATCCTGCCTGCATACAGAATATTTGTAGATAAAAACAAAATTTTAAAAAAATGCCCCAGTATAACTGGGAAAGGAGAATTTAACCATTATTGAACAAAATTTGGAGGAATTACAAAGAATAAGACATGGTTTAAGTATAGAATTTTTTCAAATGCCGAGCATTGATGGGATCTGGTAATTCCACTCCGTCGGCATTTATGAGCCGATATGAATTACGAGGTAATGCCTCTTTGACAACATAGGGACCTTCCCAATTTGGTGACCACTTGCCACCTGGGCGGGGCTTGAGATAAGCCGTTGATCTGAGCACTAGATCATTGACTCAAAATTTTCTTTCAATGACTGATTTTGCATATTGTCTGGCTATCCTCTGACGATATGATTGAGCGTACTCTGCTGCTCTGAGTCTTCTTTCATCTAGCAAATCAAGTTGTACTAGCCGCTGTTGCTGATACTGATCAAGAGGTAATTCGAGAAGTGATGCAAATTTCAGAGCAGGTTTCTGAACATGTAGAGGCAATACTACTTCGGTTCCGTAGACAAGTTCTGACGGAGTAGCATTAGTTGGAGTTCGAATGGTGGTTCGATACGCCCACAATGCATCATGAATCTTCTCATGCCAGTCACGACCTGTTTCCAAAGTTCGCTCCAGGATTCGAATCAAAATCTTATTGGTGGCCTCTGCTTGGCCATTTCCTTGAGGATAATAAGGAGCGGAGAAATTATGATGAATTTTGAACTTCAAACAAAAAGTCCTCATTCTCTCATTCTTGAAATGACTGCCATTATCTGACACAATATCATGTGGTATGCCGAAACGACATAGGATATTCTTATGGATGAATGAGACCATATGTCGACCTTCTACTGTGCGTAGAGTGACTGCTTCTACCCATTTAGTAAAATATTCTATTGCAGCAAGAAAATATTTATGGCCATTTAAAGCAGAAGGAGTAATGGGGCCAACAACATCAAAAGCTCACATAGAAAATGGCCATGGCGAGACGACAGATTGCAAATATGTCGCTGGCGCATGAATGGAAGGTGCATGCATCTGGCATTTAACGCACTTCTTCACAAAACGATAACAATCTTGTTGCATAGTTCTCCAGTAATAGCCTGCTCGGATGATTTGTTTGACAAGAGTTTGGTAGCCAACATGACCACCGCAGATACCTTCATGTGCTTCTTGCACAACTTCTTTGGCTTCTTCTTCGTCCAAACATCTGAAATATTCAGAGCTGAATCCACGACGATAAAGGACGTCAGCAAGAATAAAATATCGAGCAGACATGCGTTGAATTGCTCGCCGCTCTTTCTTTGAGAGTTCTGGAGGAAATTCGCCAGTTTCAATGAAATTCTTGATGTCATGATACCAGGGCTTCTTCTTTTGCTCAGCTTGGTTTACCTGCTCTACTGGGACGAAAGCAGGTTGATCAAGTCTGCCAATTTCAAAGGAGCGACAAGATTCTTCGTTCCTAAAAGACATGATGGATCCCAGATTGGCTAAACTGTCTGCAATTTGATTGAAGTCTCTCTTGACATGGAAAAGTTGGAATTCTTCGAAATTGCTAACAAGTGCTGAGACGATCTTCTGATAAGGAAGTAACTTCTGATCCTTCACTTGCCATTCAGCTAAGACTTGATTGACGATGAGCAAAGAGTCGCCATAAGCATGCACTCTTTTGACATTGAAGTCTTGTAGAATTTTCAGACCTTGTATCAAAGCTTCATACTCGGCCATATTATGAGTGCACTGAAAATCTAATTTGAGAGAAAAGGGGATCATCTCCTTCTCAGGTGTGATCAACAGAATCCCGATTCCTATGCCTGCCATATTCTTGGAACCGTCAAAGAATAAATTCCAAATTGGGGATTGTTGAATATTGCAGATCCGCTCATCGGGGAAATCATCCTCGACTTTAACATCCTCTGCTAAAGAAAAATCTGCTAATTGATCTGCAATTGCTTGGCCCTTGATAGATTGCTGAGAGACATATTCCAAATCGTATTGCATCAATAAAACCTGCCATTTGGCAATCCGTCCACTGAGGAAGGGTTGCTCTAGAATATACTTGAGAGGATTTAATTTGGATAGGATCTTGACTTCAGATGTCAACTGATAGTGTCTCAATTTCTGACACATCCAAACCAGAGCTAGACATGTCTTCTCTATCTGAGAGTATTTCTTCTCATAATCAATGAAGGTTTTGCTCACATAGTAAATGGCATGCTCTATCAGACTGCCTTCTTCGTATTGCGCCAAGAATCCGCCACAAGCCACTTGATTAACTGAAATGTATAACAGTAGGGGTTTCCCTAATTCTGGCGGCTTTAACACAGGAGGATTGAGCAAATATTTCTTAATGCGTTCGAACGATTGCTGACACTCTGGTCCCCATTCAAATTTCACTCCTTTTCTGAGCAAATGATTGAAAGGCTCACATCTCATGGCCAAATTGGATATGAATCGCCGAATTGATTGCATACGTCCCTGAAGGCTACGCAATTCTTTCAAATTAGTCGGAGGAGACATGTCAATGATAGATTTGGCCTTAGCGGGATCAACTTCTATCCCCTTTTGGCTGACTAGAAAGCCTAACAATTTGCCAGATTCGACTCCAAAAACACATTTTTGTGGATTGAGTCTTAGCTTGTAAAGAATGAGCCGCTTGAAAACTTAATTGAGAGTTTCGATGTGATCTTCCTCTTATTTGGAATTTACCAAAATATCATCGACATAGGCATCCATGATTTTGTGCATCTGATCATGGAAAATGATGGCCATAGCACGCTGATAAGTGGCTCCAGCATTCTTAAGCCCAAATGGCATGACTGTATAACAAAAAGTACCCCAAGGAGTAGTGAAAGATGTCTTGGACTGATCGCGAGCGGCCAACTTGATCTGATTATATCCGGAATATCCATCCATAAAAGAGAACATAGCGTGACCTGCTGTGCTATCAATCAAAAGATCAATATTAGGAAGTGGATAATCATCCTTAGGAGTCGCTTTATTGAGATCTCTGAAGTCGATGCAAATTCGAACTTTACCATTTTTCTTGGGAACAACAACAATATTTGCTAGCCAATCTGGATAGTCAATGGTTCGAATGAACCCTACTTTGAGTAGGTCTTCTAGACCTTCCTTAACTTGTTGTTCCACTCGAGGATCCATCTTTCTCAGTTTCTGCTTAACCGGCTTGACATTTGGTTTTAGGATGAGACGATGCTCAACCAATTTGGTATCTAGACCTGGCATGTCCTCATACGTCCACGCGAACACTTCTTCATGTTGCTTGAGAAAACGGGTGAGCCTTTCTTTCTCTTACGGGGTCAAACTGCTGCCAATCTTGAGAATTTCAGGATCGTCTTCTGATCCAATATTGATATCCTCAGTCGGATCCTGAACTAAGGATGATGGCTCATCTTGTTTCTGAATTGCTGTAAATTCTGGTAATTCTTGAAGAGCTGAATCAAATTCTGCAGGTTCTTCTGACTGCTTTGTAATCTGACTACATTCTGCTCTTATTTTAACCTGATGAATCACTGTTGGCTTTGAAAAGGCCTCTGGATTAAGAACGAGCTTCTTGATAGATTGGGAAGACATTCTGAAAATTGGAGAATAAATCGATTCAGGAAAATCTCCTATCATAAAACAAATTACTTTTGTTAAGAAAATAATTTGAAAGATAAAAGAGAAGAATAATGGCAAATTTTCAAAGATTTGATAATGAGAAGTAAAGAGACAAATGGCATCCAGATAGACAAAGGAAATTTGCAACTTTATTGAAAGATTGAATTGAGGACAATGATTGAAATGAAATGGGATATCATCCTAAATGTGAAAACAAAAGAATAGAAATGAAAGACAAGCAGATGCCCTTAGTGCGTCCCTTTGATAAAGATAGTGCCCTTCTGAGATCTTCTGCCACTAAAGCCCAATCCGGCCCTCTGAGGATAGTGCTGAGGAATTACTGGCTCGAGACGACCATTCCCATTTTTTCCCAGGCCTTGAAAAGGCTGATAACCATGCTTTACTAACAGATCAAATCCCTTTTTGGCCTTCATAAATTGGGAGAACAGTGGATGATCTTTGAATGTACTATAGTCAACTGGTCCTCCAATCTTGAAAAACTGTGGGCCTCTCCATCGATTCATGGCCACTGTATGTGCTGGCTGTTCAGCCGTCCGCAGTATTCCCGAATTTTCTTCAAAGCTGACCTCATCAATGCCCCTAATGCTAGGGATATCAGTAGTGAAAGTGGGCCTAGGAACCATAGGTTGTGCAAGCCTCTTCTCCGGATCCTCGCCCAAGACTGTTGTGATCATTCCACCTTTTGACCACTTGACACACTGATGCAAAGTAGACGGCACCGCGTTCGTGTTGTGAATCCACGGTCGTAACAACAGATTATACGTTGGGGGTACATTGACCACATGAAAGAGGACAGAGTGGACCGAGTAGTCAATGAAAATTTCCAAGAAAATTTTCCCTTTAGCTGTCTGGCCATGATTATCAAACCCGTAGATGGTGATCGGGTCCGGGATATATTCCTCTTCTCTGATGCCCAAAGCTTTGTCTATCATTTCTGGGCATATATTGAGGCTGCTGCCTCCATCTATCAGCACATGAGGAACAATCATTCCTCTGGCTCGAATCACAACATACAAAGCGTTGTTGTGAAACACATGCGGCTTA
This sequence comes from Nuphar pumila, assembly GCF_984573655.1. Taxonomy (NCBI): domain Eukaryota; kingdom Viridiplantae; phylum Streptophyta; class Magnoliopsida; order Nymphaeales; family Nymphaeaceae; genus Nuphar; species Nuphar pumila. The sequence continues at coordinate 72,254,147 of NC_143251.1, read as the reverse complement.
GAAAGATCTTCATCTGAGAAAGTGATTGGAGCATTTGTCATGGCCTGATTGACTATCTGGGCCATGTCTTCAGGAGTTATGCTCGGTTTCACTTTGATTTTCCGCAACAGATCATTCAACACCTGCTGGTGTTTGGTGGAGGCTTGAGCTAAGTCCAAAATTGAGACATTGGATAATGCAGTTATCGGCTGTGGTGTGGATGTCTCACTTTTCTCCGGGGCGGGCTTAATAAAGTGTTTGGGGAACCATGGCATTCTTTTAGCCACCTCAGGAGATACCCCAGCGGATTTGTCAGATACTTTCATTTTTCCAAAGGCTGCAATGAGGTCCATCTTCTGAGCTTTGGACTGAGCCTGCTGCAGCACAAGGACCTGATGTTGGACTTGTATATCCTTTTTAGAGCATGGCCTGATATGCTCCTGTGGCTGAAAAGGCTGTTCAGAAATGACCGCTGTAGAATGATGGGGAAAGGGTTTCTTCAGAATATCCATATTTTCATCTTCGACACCCTCTACCAGAAGATTCTTATCGATGAGATCCTGAACAATATTCTTGAGAACGAAGCAGTTCTCAGTATTATGTCCCACTGTTCTGTGAAATTTACAGAACTGATCTTTGAATTTTCCCATGGGAACAGGGGGATCGGCCAGCCTAGGCAGTTTGACCATCTCCTTGGTCAACATATACTCGAGCACAGTCTCGAGGGATTGGTCTAGTGGAGTGAATTTCCTGTCATAACTCCACCCTTCATGCTTTACTTTTTCTCGGGGCTTCGGTCCCTGTTCTAATTGAAGTGGCTTATTGTATTGAGGCACTGACTTGCCTTTCTGATCGTTCTTGTTGGAACTTCCTGCCCCATAACAGAAATCTTTGTTCTGCCCCTTACAGTGGTTCCAATTATTATTTCTGACAGAATGAGTGAAGTGAGTCTTCTTCTTCTGCTCATTCTGGCCGTTGTTCTTGGTGAAAGTGAAGCCTTCGTAGAAACCATTTTCCACGCTCAACTCGAGCCATTCGGCTCGCTCTGTCAGTTCAATGAATGTCCTTGATGGTGCAGTAGAGATGAGGCCTCTCAGAGGCTGTGAGAAGTTACTCAGAATTAGGGACAAAGCATGTCCCTCTGATATGGGGTCCCTCATCTTGTTGCAAGCTGACCTCCATCGGTGGATAAAATCTCTGGCCTTCTCATTTTCTCTCTGTTTAAGGCTGCAAAGATGGCTGAGGGTGGGAAGTGCCTCAGCATTGAAGAGAAATCGCTCAATGAACATGTTTACCACTTTGTCAAATTCTTTCAACTCAATTGGATTTACATGCTCCGAGTACCATTTAGCTGCGGTTCCCTCCAGACTGCGAGGGAAACATAGGAAAAGTGCACGGTTGTCTAGCTTGAATCTGGAGCATTCAGCGAAGAACATGGCGAGATGAGCTTTAGGATCGCCAGAACCATCGAATTTGATAAACTTTCTGGGGAGATTCTCGAGATTGTCGTCCCCATCCAAACCATCATAGAAGTCTTCGCTGGTGAAGACTTTCTATCCCTTGTCGCGGGCCTACAGGTCTCGAAGCATTCTGACCACATCTTTGAACTGCGGCTGGTCAGAGTCATTGACAGACTGCTCTTTGAATTTGTGGGTTGACCCCTGCCCCTGGGTAGACTTGCGGAATGCCTGATGGGTCTCAAACTCTTCATCTGAATCCTCCGCTGATTCCTCTTCATCAGTTGCATCAACATGCTGGGCGGGCTTCTTGGATATCTTTAAGGCTTTCTTGACTGCCCGGCCTTTTGTCTTTTGCTTCACCTGTGCTTTCTCTACTGACTTCTGCTTGTTCTGCCAGCATCTTAGTCATCATCTTCTTAAACATGGCATACATTTGAGGATCAATGTCATCCTCAACCTGTTGCCCCTGATTTTTGCCTGAGCACGGGGAATCCATTTCTTCGTCCGAAGCTGTTGAATATGCGATGCCTTCAACTGATGCAGTTTTCTTCCCTGACCTTGTCTGAACCATTGAATGTCACGAATGCTCTCTGCAAGGAAAATTGAGGGTTAAGCTTTCGAAATAGCTTTTGACTGGAAGAAAGATATTTGCTGAGAATTTTGGTAGACAATTGAAAGAATATCCCATTACTAGGGATTGAGTCGTCGCTGGAATTACGACAATTGCGTTGTCATTCCTTTGCAAAGAAAATAAACAACTGAAAATTAAGCCTTGTTACCTAGGCGAGGTCGTCAAACCAAGAATTGAAGAATTTGCAAGATTTTTATTTATTGAAAGAAAATATGATTGCATCAATAATAAACTTGAGAAAGAGGGGGCGGACAGACAATTTGCCACCACTCTTTATAACTAGCAGAGACACGAGGACCGGGAAAAAGCGGAAGAGTAACAAAAGAGTCCCAGCCATATCTGGCAGAATGGTATGCTCCGGACCACTGTGCTGATGTAAGGTCGAACTCTGGCACGACTCCTGATAGCAGCCGCATCTCTATGTGCTTTTGTCTCTGAGAAAACTGTCGAACACACCGCTCCGGATGATAGTAAGCACAGAAGAATGGACCAAGCAACTTGAATCTCTTGCCATATGCATAGGTGTATCTGGGAGGCGATAATTCTCGATCAAAATAGTCCCACACCACTTCTTCTTCCTGCAGATAGTCGATCAGGAATCGGTACCGCGCAACTGGAAGGAGCTCCTTGCCGTTGTATCTGAATGAACTAGCTCTGGTCGGTACATGCTGAAGGAACCAAGATTGAACAGCATAAGTACATCCCTCGACTAAGATGGACTCTCCAAGTGTGAAGCGGGTCAGTCCTCTGTATAGAAAAGCAAGCGCGGTCATGGCTATCGAGAGACGGCTGGTCTGTCGACTTCCCATCTTCTCAAAAGTTGAACTATTCTGACATCCACATAATTCTGTCCATCTGAAAAGAAAGCAAGTCCCACAGTACACAAAACCATCGCATGCTGAATTCTCTCTCGAGCTGTCCTGGACAACGAGCTGACTTCTGCGAATTCTCCATACTGTCGGTAGATCTCGATCAGACTCGCGTACTCATTCTCATTTTCTTCAATCAGTGGCCAAGACTTGCGCCCTGTCATGCGAGCTACGGCATCTTTGGGGTCCAGACCCTTGACATTGATCAGAAACTGCTGCTCTAACGGATCTCCAGGCTGACCGGCTGGCTCAGGCAGTCCCATAATCTCTAAAAATTCATCCATCAGTAGTGTCATCTCGCCCCACGGGAACCAGAATGTGCAAGTGCGCGGATTCCACCGCTCTGCCAGTGCATGAATCAGATTGCCGTTGACTGTCAACTTTCCCACTGCAGATGCCAATTCCAACCCACAATCGCTCAAGTGGTCCGGAAACATACGAGAGAAATTTTTGAACCAGACATAGTACCACCGGGGAAAGAAGGGTCCGGTGCTAAGAGATCGATGCTCAAAAAGACTTTGTCGCACCTCATAGGAGATGTGACCCTCAGGAAAAACAGAATCGAGCTGATTGGATGCCATTGGACTGAAAGATAAGAAGACTGAAATTAGACTTTGGAAAAATACAAGAAATTTGAAAATTGCAGGCAGGATAAAATGAAAGCTGGAAATTCGAAGTCCAGAGGAACGAAAGAATGGAAAATCTCCTGGAGTTTTAAAGAAAAGGTGGATGATTTGGAAAAATTGCCCAGGGTTTTTGAGAAAAAGGAGATATTTCATACAACAACAACTACGCCTTCATCCCAAAACAATTGGGGTCAGCGATATGAACCAAAAAAGAAATTCATTTTGGGTCTTCCACATGAATCCTTTTCCTCCAATCATTTCTATCCAACGCCATGTCCTCGGTGAGGTTCAAAGCATTCATATCCTTTCCTATCATCTCCATCCAAGTCTTCCTAGGCCTACCCCGACCTCTTTTAACTAATATATTTTCCCATTTCTCCAACCTTCTAACTGGAGCATCATTAGGCCTTCGCCGAATATGTCCAAACCACCGTAAACGATTCTCTCGCATCTTATTTTCAATGGGTGCAACACCTACCTTCTTACGTATCTCTTCGTTCCGAATCTTATCTTTTATTGTATTTCCACACATCCATCTAAGCATCCGCATCTCAGCTACACTCATTTTTTGAATATGATGTCTCTTGGCAGCCCAACATTCCGTACCATATAGTAAAGCGGGTCTAATAGTCGTCCTATAAAACTTTCCCTTCAACCGCAATGGCATTCTACAATCGCACAGCACTCCAGTAGCACTTTTCCATTTCATCCACCCAACCTTTATCCTATGATTTACATCTCCATCAATTTCTCCATACTTTTGAATGATGGATCCCAAATATTTGAAATAATCATTCACCGGTATATCTTGCTCACCAAGCTTCACTACACTCCCATCACTACTTCGTTGCTTACTAAACCGACATTCCATATATTCAGTCTTACTCTTACTCAACTTAAAACCTCTAGCTTCCAATGTCTGTCTCCATAATTCTAACTTAGCATTAACCCCAGCTCTAGACTCATCAATCAAAACAATATCATCAGCAAACAACATACACCACGGTACATTTTCTTGAATTGATCTCGTAAGCTCATCCATCACTATCGCAAATAGGAAAGGGCTTAAAGCAGATCCTTGATGTAACCCAACCGTTATCGGAAAATTGGTTGTCACCCCTCCACAAGTGCGGACATTGGTTACTACTCCTTCATACATATCTTTAATTATACTAATGTACTTGAGAGAAACACCTTTCTTCATCATTGTCCACCAGAGAACGTCCCTAGGTACTCTATCGTATGCCTTCTCTAAATCAATAAAAACCATATGCAAATCTTTGTTCCTCTCTCTATATCTTTCAATAAGTTGTCTAAGAAGATGTATAGCTTCCATAGTTGATCTTCCAGGCATAAAACCAAATTGATTCTCCGATATCATGACAACCTTCCTCAACCTAGACTCAATCACCCTCTCCCAAAGTTTCATAGTATGACTCATGAGTTTTATACCACGATAGTTTGTGCAATCTTGTATATCACCCTTATTCTTATATAAAGGCACCAAAGTACTCTTCCTCCACTCATTAGGCATCTTATTTGTTCGCCAAATCAAGTTAAAAAGATTTGTCAACCATTCTAAACCTTTCTCTCCCAAGCATTTCCAAGCCTCGATAGGTATACCATCTGGGCCAACTGCCCTTCTTGATTTCATTTTCTTCAAAGCCTCTGCAAAATGAGGTATTTTGGAAAATTGTTCGGTATTTTGGAAAAACTGAAAAAATAAGGCGAAAATGAATATCATACATTCAATTACAAACAATTATGCACATACAGCAATCCCTAAGAAGCCAACTCTAAATGCATTGATTTTGGAAGAGCTTTAGGACCCTAATCCTGACTCTAGGCTCAGATCAACTGTGTCCAATCATGCTATGCCGATATACTCGAGCCGAGGCTCGATGTACGTGGCATAAAACTCATCTCCGGGTCTAGGCTTGTGTTTTCCCAACATCCTTGAGCGCCTGCCGATATACGTTGGACTATGGCCCTTGGTACGTGGCAGGGGGGCGTTAGCCCAAATAAGTGGCCCAGTTGTGAGGCTCTGTCCCGAACTATGGTTCTGGAAGAGAGCCCAGCAACGTGAAGACCGGGTAGACATAGGTGGGGTGGTTTTTGAAATATGATCACATGCAGGCAAACAGAGGGCTCTAAGTCCTAAAGAGATAGAATTTTGAAAATTTTTGAAGAAGCAAACATTGTTTTCATACAAGTCCTAGATTGAGGAGTGTTGTATTTCAGACCTAAGTCTAAGTGAGCATGCATAATTCTCCTCAATATGGTCCTATCAAACCATGCCTAGTCTACATGCAATCCATGTCAGCTGGGTTCAAGTCTAGGCTCCTAGGTTCACATGATATCAGAAATTAAAAGCTGACAGTTCAAAGAGCATGATTTTGATAATTGAGCTAAGTCAAAGCACATAATTGATCAGACGAAGACAGGTCCCATCACGGTCGCCAAACCTGTTATCATCGCAAAATTTCCCCCCCTCTCTTGCGAGAGAGAAACGAATTTTGCGAGTCAAACTCGATCAAAGTTTTGAAATTGGTAAATAATGAATAAATTTTGAAAATAAACTTGAAAAATCGAAATTGGGGTCAAAATGACCAAAATACCCCTGATGACCTTGAAATCAGGGTTTTATGAAAGAATTTTTGTAAATTTTGGAATTTTGAAAATCAAATGAAATAAATCAAACATAATATGATACAATATGATGATATTCATGAAATTTTGGAGAATTAAAAATTGAAATTTCGAAATTTAGGTCAAAATGACCAAAATACCCCTGATAACAAGACTATGGCCTTGAAACCAGGGTTTTCTAAAATAAATTTTGCAAAATTGAAAAATATGAAATGAAAATGAGATTAAAATTAACCCTAATATGATTCTACATGCTTATGTACATGATAAAAACCCTAACATGGCAAAAATATCATAAAATATTGAATTTAACTTGATTTTCGCTTCTGAATTTAAAGATAAACTAACACATGGAGCAAATGAACTTGGAATTAAACCAAATTTGGCATGGACAACTAAAATAACCCTAGAAACATAATGGATCTCGAAAATCTAATTTTTTTATATTTTTAAATATGGAAATTCAAATAAAAACCCTAAATTTTATGATTTTTGCCTAAAATATTGATTCTAAAGGGGATTTAGGATATCAAACTTCCATAAAAATTTCACAAATTTTATGGGGTGACATAGGACAGTAGGTCAAGGATTTTTTCCTTTTACACTTTCTGGTTTTGACCTATGGTCGTAGCTGTACCACTCCGGCAAGTCGGATCGGAATCCGGCGACTCTAGTAAATGAAGGAAACATACAGGTTTCGGTAGAAAATGTGCAAAAAATGGCAGACAGATGGGAAAATGGCTTAAATTGTGGGAAAATGTCCCTAACAAACAAAGAAAGATTTGATCTTTTGACACCATTGGGATTAGGGTTACGGTTTGAAAAAGGCCACAATGTTATCAGAGACCTAAATCTCTGGAATTTCTGGACATTGGAATCTGTTAGACAGAAATAGAAAATCCGGGAAAAATAATTAAACAGATCCAAAAATTCCCAAATTTTGGGAAATGATATAAAATTATGTTAGAAACAACTTTCATGTTGAAAGTTTTTGGAGACGGGTTACATATTTGGCGGACTTGATGCATTAAGGTCTGTCTATACCCTGACAAAGGAAAATTGATATTTTCCCAGGGGCCTGGGAAATCCGATTTTTTTAAGAGGGCAAAACTGCTTGGAAAAACATAAAAATTTGCAGATCACTAGTAGATTCAATGATGAATCCACTATGATTTTTGGATGATGATCCGGATCTCCCACAAGGGTAATGTCGGAGGTTCTTGTCGGTTAAAGTGTAAACTGGAAATTCTGAGAGACAAAAAACCCGATTTAGGGTTTGATCGGTTTAGATAGGTTCCACAACCCGGATTGAATCAAATTTTCGATAGTAAAACAAAGACATGTAAACCTAGTTACTCTAAAATTTACAAGAATTTTTAAATGCAGAAACTTATATAAAATGATGCATGGACTTTGTCTAAAACTAAAATTTTACAGATTTTGAACTAAGCATGGTTCATATATAAAACAAAATAATTAACAAAATGAATTAATCTAAATGCATTTAAACATAAGATGACATGAATCATAAAACTAAAACCTAAATCTAGGAGGATATGATCAATTTAATATTGGCTCTCCAAAATGAGAGATTCGATCCATTGAGTGGACGGATCTTTTCATTTTTTTTAGCCTACACATAAAGTACACGTTTTGTATTTATCTATTTTTATATACATATATTTTTTTACCATTCATGGCTGTGGATGAGAGTTCTCAACAATGTGAAACCAGATTTGGTCTGGTCTCACGTTGAGTTTAGATAAACCATGTAATAAATATCTAAAAAAAAAATAATAATAATAAAGGCAAAAGGTAAAGCAACACTTTACCTTGAGGGAGGTTAGGATCAACTGTTGGTTGCAAGTTGAAGTTGCAGTGTTGCCAAGGTTGAAGGTAGGTGATGTAGAGATTGGTTGAAGGAGGTGTTTGCTGAAGTTGCACCAAGAAAAGTCTTCACCAAGGCTGCAACGGTGGCTGCACTGGTGAAAGGAGTTGAAGGTGATGGTGGCACTGAAGTGGCTGGATTAGTTGAAGAAGATGAAGCAACGTTGAAGGTGGTGAAAGGATTGATGTTGTTGCCGAGCAAGGGGGAGCTGCAGGTGCTTGAAGATGGTTGGGAGTCCAAGGAGGTGGCTGGAACCATACACCTAAGGAGGGGCTGCAGCTGGTGGCCGTTGTAGGGGCTGGTGGCTGCAACCAAGGGCTGAAGATGAATCTACCGTGGGAAGGTTGGTAATGGCTGGAAGTGTTGTGGTTGAAGAAAGGAATACTGGGAGGTAACAAAGAGAGGGAGAGGGATTGATACGTGAGGGAGAGAGTTCAAGGGGCTGAATGGGATAGCCAAGGTGAAAGGCGTGAATGTGAGAGAAAGGGAAAAAAAACTGGCAGCCGTATGTCCTTCTCTTGTTATAACTTAGAGAAAAATCAACCAAAGACCTAAGTTTTTCATTTTAATGGGAGATGATGGAGCTAAAAGGCTGAGCGTGAATGAATGTAGTAGACGTGAATAGGCTGGAGCTTGGGGAAAAAGAGAGGAAGGAAGGCTGGAAAATCCCATACGTGAGTGGAGGGAGAGGAAAGAAAGAAAGAAGGGAAAAAGAAAGAAGAAAGGAAGAAAAGAAAGAAAGAAAAGGAGGAAAAAAAGGAAAAGGGAAAGGAAGAGAGGAAGGAAAAAAATGGAAAGTGGGGCTGGAGGTTTGGGTGACCACCTTGTGGGTCCCACCTTAGGAAGAATAACATAATAAAAATAAATAAATAAATAAATAAATAAAATAAAATAAAACAAACAACAAAAAAAAATAAAGAAAAAGATAATTTTCTTTTCTTTTCTTATAAATTAAAACAAGAGAATGCAAATGGATGGGCCATCTCAGAGCGGGTCCAAATTTTGATTTTGAAATTCATTTTGACGATTAGAGGGGTAAAATAGTCTTTTCAGAAAGTTTCCAAACGAAACGGGCTATTTTTGGCAGTTTTTGAAATGAGCTTGGATTTTGAAGTTCAATACCCCGTTGCAAAGCAAATCCAATGTAGAATTTAAAAATGTAATTTTGAAAGAAATCCAGATTGTTTTTCTCGAGAAAATATTTTCAAAACGAAACGAGCTATTTTTGGCAGTTTTTGAAACGAGCTCGGATTTTGAAGTTTAATAGCTCGTTGCGAAGCAAATTCAGTATAGAATTTGAAAATTTGATTTTGGAAGAAATCCAGATATTTTTTTCTTGAGAAAATATTTCCAAATTTAGACTTTCGGGGGTAAAAATGTCAATTTTGGAAACCCGAGGTTTTGAAGTTAATTTTTGAAAGTTTTTGAAACTCAATCTGGATTAAAATTTATAAAACTGGAGTTCTGGACTTCGAAAATAAAATGAAATGTGAGGAAATGTTATGAAATGCTAAGAAATGATGAGAGATGACATGAAATGCTATGCGAAATGCTAACCATGAATGAAGAATTTTGGATTTTAAACCCTGATTGGCAGCTGTACCAGTTCAAAAAGCATTAAAATTGATAAAATTTGCAAAATGGTTGAAGAAATGGTTTTCGAGCTCTGCCGGGCTAGAGTGACACTGAAAATTAGGGTTCGAGCTGGATTGAACTGAGATGAGCTAGATTGAGCTGGGTTTTACAGTTTCAGAACTCCAATGAGCTGACAATGATATTGACTCAACTGCCTTTCCGACTGAATTTTCAAGAAAAGGTGCCATTTTTAGAGAAATGGTACGGAATGGTCACTGGAGTGAATTGAATTACGAATTTGAACTAGAATAAAGGTCAGTAATACTGACATGAACTAAAATCGAAGCTCGAACATTAGCTCAATTGACTGAACTCGGCTCAATTTCAGCTGAAAGAGCTAAAATGGACTAAAATGGGCTCTTGGACACTTAGAAATGGTTTTGAACTGAAACTGGAGTGCTTGAAGTCCTGGTGAGCTCAGGCTAGACTCAAGGAAACATGACTGACTATAAATGAGTGACTCAGAGACAATTGGCTTGGATTTGAGCAAGAAATGAGCTCATTTCTAAAGAAATGATCCCATTTTGGCAGGAATTGTCAGAAATGAAAATGGTTTGCTCATTGTGAGCTCGGATGAGCTTGAAATGACTGATATTCTAACTGTTCTGAACTGACCAGTGAACTTGGTTGACTCTGACTGACTGGGGTCTGGGATGACCTAGGGGTAAAATGGTAATTTTCCTAATGAAAATAGGTAAAGTGGTAATTTTCTGAAACTGACTCAGGGTTTGACTCCTACACTGACCTAACAGGGTTGGCACTGCACGAGGAGGGTTATTTGAGAATGGATGTGGAAAATTTGGGGTGTTTACAATTATACATCTCAGTTAATCAAGTCGCATGCGGTGGATTCTTGGCACAATATAAAGAAGGTAGCTTGATAGAGCACGCCATTTATTACGTGAGTAAGACTTTCATAGATTATGAGAAGAGATACTCTCAAATAGAGAAGACCTGCCTAGCTCTGGTATGGATGTGTCAGAAGCTAAGACACTACCTGTTGGCATCAGAAGTCAAAATCCTATCTAAACTCAATCCCCTCAAATACATCTTGGAGCAACCTTTCCTAAGCGGATGAGTCGCCAAATGGCAAGTCTTACTGATGCAGTATGACTTAGAATATGTCTCGCAGCAATCAATCAAAGGCCAAGCAATTGCAGATCAATTGGCGGATTTTCCTCTGGCCGAAGAAGTGAAAGCCGAAGATGACTTCCCTGATGAGCAAATATGCAACATCCAGCAATTTCCAGTCTGGAATTTATTTTTCGATGGTTCTAAGAATATGGCTGGAATAGGCATCGGAATCCTATTAATCACTCCTGAGAAGGAGATGATTCCATTTTCTCTCAAGCTCGACTTTCAATGCACTCACAATATGGCCGAGTATGAAGCCCTGATTCAAGGTCTAAAGATTCTATTAGACTTCAATGTCAAGAGAGTACATGCCTACGGTGACTCATTACTTGTTGTCAATCAAGTTCGAGCCGAATGGCAAGTCAAAGATCAGAAATTATTTCCCTATCAGAAAATCGTTTCGGCTTTTGTCAGCAAGTTTGAAGAATTTCAGATTTTCCACATCAAGAGAGATTTCAATCAAGTGGCCGATAGCCTAGCCAGTTTAGGCTCCATTATGGCATTCAGAAATGGAGAATCTTGTCGCTCTTTTGAAATTGGCAGACTTGACCAACCTTCCTTCCTTCCAGCGGAGCAAGTAAACCAGGCTGAGCAAAAGAAGAAGCCTTGGTATTACAACATCAAAACTTTCATAGAAACTGGTGAATTTCCTCCAGAACTCTCAAAGAAAGAGCAGCGAGCAATCCAGCGTATGTCCACTCGATACTTCATTCTGGCAAACATCCTATATCGTCGTGGATTCAGTTCAGAGTATTCCAGATGTTTAGATGAAGAAGAAGCCAAAGAAGTCGTGAGAGAAGCACACGAAGACATTTGTGGTGGCCATGTCGGCTACCAAACCCTTGTCAAGCAGATCATCAGAGCAGGTTCCTACTGGAAGACTATGCAACAAGATTGTTATCATTATGTGAAGAAGTGTGTGCAATGTCAGATACACACACCTTCTATTCATGCTCCGGCAACATATTTACAATCCGTTGTTTCTCCATGGCCGTTCTCCATGTGGGCCTTTGATGTCGTAGGTCCCATCACTCCTTCAGCTTCAAATGGCCATAAATACTTCCTTGCCGCAACAGAATATTTCACCAAGTGGGTAGAAGCTATCACTCTTCGCACAGTTGAAGGCCGACATATGGTCTCTTTTATTCACAAGAACATCCTTTGTCGTTTCGGCATCCCACATGACATTGTGTCAGACAATGGCAGTCATTTCAAGAATGAAAAGATGAAGACATTCTGCTCAAAATTCAAGATCTATCACCATTTTTCCGCTCCATATTATCCTCAAGGGAATGGTCAGGCAGAGGCCACCAACAAGATTTTAATTCGTATCTTGGAGCGAACTGTGGAAACAGGCCGTGACTGGCATGAGAAGATCCACGATGCACTGTGGGCCTATCGGACCACCATTCGTACACCAACGAATGCTACCCCATCAGAACTGGTCTATGGAACAGAAGTAGTATTGCCGCTACATGTTCAGAAGCCCGCTTTGAAATTTGCTTCACTTCTGCAATTACCTCTTGATCAATACCAGCAGCAACGACTAGTGCAGCTAGACTTACTTGACAAGAGAAGGCTAAAAGCAGCAGAACATGCTCAATCCTATCGCCAGAGAGTAGCCAGGCAATATGCGAAGTCTATCATCGAAAGAAGATTCAAAGTCAACGATTTAGTACTTCGATCCACAGCTTATCTCAAGCATCGTCCCGGCGGCAAATGGTCGCCAAATTGGGAAGGTCCCTATGTTGTCAAAGAAGCATTACCCCGCAACTCATATCGGCTCATCAATGCCGATGGGGTAGAATTGCCAGATCCTATTAATGCTCGACACTTGAAAAATTTTTATACTTGAAACATTTATCCTTCTCTTGTAATCCTTCCTGTTTCTTTCAAATAATGATCCAACTTTCTTTCCCAGTTACACTGGGGCATTTTAAAATTTTGTTCTATATGCAGGCAGGATAAACAAATTCCTCATTTCATGCACATGTGCATTCATATGCATCAATTCATATTCATTTGCATTCAATGGCATTAACAACAATCTGGTCAGTATTGGGATTTCAACAAACAGTCCCATCACAATTCCTAATGATTCAAAATTAAAAGGTCATCACCAATACTGAACCAAAACCCAGCGCTCGAACTGGTATTATTTCAAAATCCAGTACTCAAACTGGCACATTTTCAAAATCCCAATTTTTCAGAAAACCGAGTTCCGACTCGGGTTTTTTATTCAAATCATGTTCTTTTGTTGATCCGGGTTCCGACTCGTGATCTCATTACCTTACTCGAGCCCTGACTCGAGCTCTTCATTTTTCATTTGTTGATCCGGGTTCCGACTCGAGATCTCTCTATTTATTTGAGCTCAGATGCGAGCTCTTCATTCTCTTTTGTTGATCCGGGTTCCGACTCTTGATCTCTCTATTCACTTGAGCTCTGATTTGAGCTCTTCATTTTTTTTCTCTGTAGATCCGAGTTCCGACTCGTGATCTCATTTCGAGCTCAGATGCAAGCTCTTCATTTTCCCTTGTTGATCCGGGTTCCGACTCGAGATCTCTTTAGTTACTCGAGCCTTGACTCGAGCGCTTCATTTTTTTTATCCGGGTTCCGACTCGTGATCTCTGAATTTTATTCGAGCTCTGACTCGAACTCATCATTCTCCTTTGATTAATCCAAGTCATTTCAATCATCAAAGTCTGTCAATTGCTCGAATTTGACATTTTGCCTTCCAAATTCCAATTTAAATCTTCAAATCAGGCAATTCTCCCATTTCGACCTCTGGGTCACCTGATTTCCAATTCTCAATTTCAATTACCAATTTCCAATTTTCGACCTTCGGGTCAATCAATTTCCAAATTTCGACCTCTGGTCAAATCAATTCTCAATTTCGACCTTCGGGTCACACAATTTCGACCTTTCGGTCAACCAATTCTCAATTTCGACCTTTTTGGTCGAACCAATTCTCAATTTCAATTACCAATTATCCTTCTTTTATTCAAAATTGTCCTCTCTAGTTACATTGGGGCATTTTTTTTTGTGAAAATTTATCTTTACTTCAAAACATCCTGTATGCAGGCAGGATAAACCAATCTCTCATTTTGCATATATATGCACCCATTTGCACTCATTTGCACTTCATTTGTATTGTCATGTGCATTTGCATTTGCATTTATTCTGCACCCAATTTTCAACATCCAATTTCCAATTTCCAATTTCCAATTTCCAACATCCAATTTTCAATTTCCAGATTCCCAATTTCCAAATTTCTAACAGCCAATTTTCAATTTTCAATTTATAATTTATAATTTCCAATTCTAAATTTCCAATTTTGACCTTTGGGTTACCTAATTCTCTATTCGACCTTCGGGTCACTCAATTTCAAATTTCAACCTCTGGACCACCCACTTTATCAGATTCTCAATTCAAGCCTTCGGGTTACAATCTTGCCAACATCAGTCATTTTCCTGCCTGTAGGTTCCAACTTTCCAGGCCTTCGGACTACAAATTCATCAAATATCTATCATTTTCAAACCTTCGGGTCACATCTCTATCTATGACAATCATTTTCGATAAAATCCTGCTTTCGAGCTGGTCGGTCAACAAATCCTGCTTTCGAGCTGGTCGGTCAACCCAAATCCTGCTTTCGAGCTGGTCGAACAATCAAAATCTCGCTTTCGAGCTGGTCGGTCAACCCAAATCCCGCTTTCGAGCTGGTCGGTCAACAAATCCTGCTTTCTAGCTGGTCGGTCAACAAATCCTGCTTTCGAGCTGGTCGGTCAACAAATCCTGCTTTCGAGCTGGTCGAACGATCAAAATCCTGCTTTCGAGCTGGTCGAACAATCAAAATCCTGCTTTCGAGCTGGTCGGTCAACCCAAATCCTGCTTTCGAGCTGGTCGGTCAACAAATCCTGCTTTCGAGCTGGTCGGTCAACCCACATCCTGCTTTCGAGTTGGTATTCCCAAAAATCCTGCTTTCGAGCTGGTACTTCAATCAAAATCCTGTTTTCGAGCTGGTCGAACAATCAAAATCCTGCTTTCGAGCTGGTATTCCCAAAAATCCTGCTTTCGAGCTGGTACTTCAATCAAAATCCTGCTTTCGAGCTGGTCGAACAATCAAAATCCTGCTTTCGAGCTGGTATTCCCAAAAATCCTGCTTTCGAGCTGGTACTTCAATCAAAATCCTGCTTTCGAGCTGGTATTCCCAAAAATCTCGCTTTCAAGCTGGTACTTCTATGAAAATCCTACTTTCAAGCTGATACTTCTATCAAAATCCTGCTTTCGAGCTGGTACTTCGATAAAATCCTGCTTTCGAGCTGATAAGTTAAAACAAAACTCAACTGTCAAATTGATCTTTTACCGAGTCTTTTCAGGACTCAATTTTCGTCACGGATGTGTTAAGCCGGATGTTAAATGCTCACTTTCACTAAGGATTTCAAGAAAATTTTATCAATTTGTCAATCAATTAATTGTTGATTTTAGAATCTTTATTGCACAAATCTTTATTTCAGTTTACCTTCAGCATTACTCCCAAGAGAGTGAAGCTTTTGCGAAAAGAGATTCAAACTTCAAATTATTTCTATTGGCCAGCCAAAAGGATGAAGGATAAATCCTCAATATGGCCAGAAAAGAAGATTCAATGTTATTGAAAAGCCGTAGATGATCGATATTGATCGCAGTCAATGGCGCATCTTTAAAGGCTATTCTTGTAAAGATGAGGCAGTGGAAATATCCTGAGTGCTAGAAAAGAGAGCATGTACCCAAGCCCCGTTTCCTCAAAATCACCTAAGCTGCAATTAAATATCCGCAAAAGGGATCTCTCACCTGTCGTCAAGATGAAGGCGAATTAGGCGAGTAGACCCCCGGGGCCAAAGAAGATTCGAAACATCTCCAAGATGATGGAGTTTGTGACGGATCCTTCCAGGGAAAGTCCAAAGCACTGTCGAGATGAAGGCAGATGCGATGAACCTCTCGACAATCCCTAAAAGATATTTAATTTCA
This sequence comes from Nuphar pumila, assembly GCF_984573655.1. Classification (NCBI taxonomy): domain Eukaryota; kingdom Viridiplantae; phylum Streptophyta; class Magnoliopsida; order Nymphaeales; family Nymphaeaceae; genus Nuphar; species Nuphar pumila. Next base: position 72,238,272 of record NC_143251.1, on the reverse strand, counting down.
GCTATCACCCAAAGATCTCCAAACCCATTGTCCAAGAAGGATCGAAACATCTCCAAGATGAAAGAGTTTGTGACGTACCCTTCCCAAAAGAGAGAAAGAGAGGAAAAAGAAAGAGAGAAAAAGTAAGAGCATCTCCAAAATGAATGAGAATATAGCCAAAAAACTCAAAGAGAGCCAAAAGAGTGCAGAAAGACTATCATGAGAGAAGCTCTCAGGATATCAAACTGCCAGATCTATCAAGAATCCTCTTTAACTTTGTGAAATTCTATTATCAATACTCTTTCATCAATTACTTTCATAATATCAAATTCTCTTCCCTGTTCATATCAAGGAAATTGATAACTTCTTTGAAGAAGGTCAATTGCGAGCAATTTGGATTTCAAATCTCGATTCTACAAAGTGAACCTTGTCTGGAGGTAATGCTTTGGGTAGAAAAGAAAGAATATCTCTGCAACCATGTGCAACATTTTCAAAAATTTTGAATCAACAGCAAAATTCCCAACATTTTGACAATATTTTCTAGCTATCCTGACATGAAGTGAGAGCTTGATGTTCGTTTTCGATGCATTCTGACACCAATTTTAAATCCCTCCTAAGGACTTGATTCCTTCCCTTCTTTGAGAGCATGAACTCTCAGATTGCACACTTCCCTGTGTCCCCATTGTCCCACCATAGACAGTCCCACTTCAGTTCGAGGTCGAACCACCAATCATTTTCCCGCAAAAGGCAATTTCAAAAGCTAATTTTAGTCTCAGCAACGAGACGCCCAAAATCAACCCCTTTTCAAGCTTTAGGGACCCCATTTTCCTTCCTTTTGCAAAACCCCTGTTGGATTTATTGTGCAAAATCCAAAGGTTCCATCATGGTCTCTTCCTTCGAGGATTCCATTCATCTTCCGCCCGATCAGGATAAGGGTATAAACCTGAGCCTCAATCAAAGAGGTATTTCATTTTCTGCCCGATCAGGATAAGGGTATAAACCTGAGCCTCAATCAAAGAGGTATTTCATTTTTTCCGCCCGATCAGGATAAGGGTACAAACCTGAGCCTCATCCAAAGAGGTATTTCATTTTCCGCCCGATCAGGATAAGGGTACAAACCTGAGCCTCATCCAAAGAGGTATTTCACTTTCCGCCCGATCAGGATAAGGGTACAAACCTGAATCTCATTTCAATGAGATATCCCATTCCCCAATCAGGTCAAGGGTTAAAACCTGAGCTTCGTTCCATGCGAGGTATTTTTGTCCCATCCAGGTTAAGGGCATAAAACCTGAATTTCGCTCTCACAGAGTGAGTCTTTTCTCTCCATATCTACCATCTTCCTTGGGCTAATTTCTTCACACCCAGTCAGATCCTTCTAACTGGGGCATTTTTTATGTATAGCCCAAATTTGGTGTGTTTTTCTTTGCCACTAAGCTCGGCCATGAGCCGGCTTAGTAGCAAAGAGGGGCATCTGTAAACACCCCAAATTTTCACTCACCTCCCCGACATTTCCACCAAACATCATCATTCAACCTTTGAAATCGCCAGAGGGCAAAATGGTCATTTTATGAGCCCGAACCTTGCAAAAGTCTAAATTGCATCTGCAACTCTCAAAATTTCTCTAATTTTAACTCAAATGTTCAAAATTTTATTCCTGACAGGAGACAGACAGCTCCAAGTCTTGGTTCAAGATTCTATTGCATAAGACATGACATTGCATATCATTGCATGAGCATTTCAAATCACTGCACTGCACAGCATGTCATTTCGAGGTCCAGAACTCTTGATTTCAAAATTTTCAATCCAGATTAGAATTTTAACCCTTTTCAAAATTGATTTTAAAACCCTGGGTCTTCAAAATTATCAATTCTTCCCATTTTACCCCCAGGACTCTGAATTTCAAAATATTTTCTCAGGAAAATGATCTGGATAGTTTTCAATATGGATTTCAGCCACTTCACCTCAGATCTTGCCCTTTTGACAATTTCAAATATCTTCCTTTTACAAAATTGCCCTACAGGGGCCAACTCTTTCCAAAAATTCCTGTTTTACCAATTAGTTCAGATTTTATGAAAATTTCAAAAAGAAGTTGTGGTTTTATCCTTATTTCAATAAAGAAGCAATGTGGGACCCACACTGAGGTGGCGTCACACAAGCTTTCCTTTTGAAAATTTGAATTTTGAAAAACCCAAAAAAATAGGAGCCTTGTCCCCTGGATTGGTGCCACTTGTCTTTTCTCTCTCCTCTCATCTACATGCCAAGTGTCAGTGTGAGGCTACCCTAAGAAGCCGCCACATGTCATCCCATTTATCTACCATGTGTCACCCTATCCATCATGCGCCATGTGTCATTCCAAGATTACCAGGAGATGCCAAGTGTCATAGGTTGTACTGTCTAGAAAAAGTGGAGCTTGTCTCCTCTGAGGTGGCGCCACTTGAAGTGTGTCTCCTGCAGGGGACATGTGTCAACCCCTCCCTCCTTCTAGAAAAGTAGCCTGACACATGTCTCTCCCTACTTTTCTCAGAAAAGTAGGAGACACGTGTCACTCCTAGCTTCCTCCAGAAAAGGTAGGCTTGTCTCCTCTGAGGTGGCGCCATTTGGAGTGTGTCTCCTGCAGAGGACACATGGCAATCTCTCAGTTTCTCAGAAAAAGTAGACGCCATGTGTCATTTTCTGCTTTCTTCAGAAAAACTAGAATTCAAAAGTTCAAATCTCCTCATAGGTGGCGCAAATCCTGAACTTCTACCTTTTCCATGTTGTCTAGGATGGCGCCACATGGCCTGGCCCTCCTTCTCACCCCTCTGCCACGTGTCATCTTCTGCTTCTTTCAGAAAAAGCAGGTGACACATGTCTCCTTCTCACTCCTTCAGAAAAAGTAGAGGACACATGTCTTCTCCCTACTTTTTTTCAGAAAAGTAGGAGACACATGTCACTCCTGGCTTTCTTCAGAAAAAGCAAACCATTCAAAAATTCAAACAGGGCCTAGGTGGTGCAAATCCTGAGCTTTGATTTTTCCAGATGGCCTGAGGTGGCGCCACATGTCCTTTCCCTCCTTTTCCTCCCTCTTGCCACATGGCATCGTAGGAGCCACCCTGAGGTGGCGCCACATGTCCACCCTCCATTCCTCCAGGGCCAACCTCCATTTGAAATTCAAATTCTCCTCTTAGGTGGCGCCATTTGAGAAGGCCTCTCCAGACAACTGACACTTGTCCGCCACATGTCCAGACCTCCCCGCATCAGAAAAAGTAGAAACACCCCCCTATGAGGTGGCACATTTTGCTTCCTCCCTTCATGTTCTCCTGCCACATGGCATCGTAGGAGCCACTCTGAGAAAATGCCACATGTCAGCCTCTCCTTTCTTGTAGAAAAGTAGAATTTGAATTCTTCTGAGGTGGCACAGTCTGCTTCCTCCACTCCTATTCTTCTGACACATGTCAAGCACCTCCAGAGATGGTGCCACATGGCATGCTCCTATTGTTTCCAGCCTTACACTTCAAATCACCTTTTGAGGTGGCGCCAATCCAGAGTCCCACTTGGCTTCAAATTTTATTTTTTATTTTATTTTTAATAAAAGTAGCCCACCATGAGGTGGCGCCACCTGAGGACTCCCTACAAAAAGCAAGTTTGAATTTCAAATTCAAGAGAGCACCCTCTGAGGTGGCGCCATCTGGGAGCTTCCTGTAGAGAAAATCAAGCAAACCAAATTTTGAAAAATTTTAAATCCTGCTGAGGTGTCTCACCCACAAAAATCTCATTTTTTATTTTCTCAAAAATCAAAATAGCACCCCTGACATGGCGCCACATGGAGGGCTCAGATTGAGCCTGTTTGAAATTCAAAATTTTTCAGAAAATCTATAAAAACAAAGCTCCACGCCCAGAAGAAGAGAGCATCTTTGGAGACCATTTTTGTGAACTTGAAAATCTGACCTAGCCTCCCTAAAATCTGATTCTGAACTTTGGAAATCGTGCCCCCTTTGGCTCATTGGAGAAGGTGGAGTAAAGTTCGTGCAGTGGTCAATTTGATTCAAGCATAGGTCGATTTTGGTGAACCATCCGAAGCCCAGAGCGAAGGATGAAGGAAGCTCGTGATAGCCGCCCCTTTCAAGAACTTATACGTTGCGTAACGAAGCAAGGTGCACTTCTTTTCCCCTTGATTTGATGCCATGATTTGATTCGGGAGTCGTTTGAAGAAAGAGCTCATCCGAGAGATGGATTGAGCTATTCTCATAAAACGACATATATATAAATGTTTAATTATGCTTCCTTGATGATTTTTAACATGCATGTAGTTAGCTAGATTTAATTTGCATTTTATTCCATTCATTTAGTATATTTCATGAATTAACTAGGATTAATTTAGCATCCATTTCAATTCTGCTTATTTTCAGTAGGTCTCTGTTTTTGTCAGTCAGTCCACATGTCATTTAATGCATTTATTTTTTAATAAAAATCCCAAAAAAATCACGGAATGCGCCCTTAGGTGTCCCTAAAATAGTGCCAAAAATTCGGAGGTATTTGAATTTGTTTACTATGGTAAACATTCAAAATGGCAAGTCGGGTTTTGTTACCCGGGATGCGTTTTGAAAATCATTTGCCGACTTGTAAAATCTAGATATCCCTCATGGGAGATAAGATTTTCGATCCGAAAACTGTTCTGAACGCGGGAGAATGTCTAGTTTTTAATATGATTTTTTCCGATTTTGCTGATTTTTTTTAATGTCTGACAAAAATCTGAGAGTTCGGGACACGTGTTAGAGCCTAATTTGGGCCTCTGAGATCTTGGATCGACTTAGGGCTAGGGTTTCTCTTTGTGTGTCGCTCCAAATCCAAAACTGTAAAAATTGAAAGTTGTATCCGAGATGTCCTCTATTTGTGTATGAAAGCGTATGAGTTTTAGAACAGTGTTGATACCTGCTTCGGATTTTTTTTGTCAGTCCTCGGTTTTGCTACATTTGTCTGTTCTGTTAGTTTAGGCAGGAATAGTTATATTTTTATCTATGTTTCCGTTGATCAAATGCCGAAGTCATAAACATGAAAGTTGTTCATGTAGGTGTCGTGCGTAGCTCTAATTAATTTCATAAATTTCCATGGCTGTTTTATATTTTTTTGGCATTTTACATTAGATTAGGGTGATTTTTACCTCTGTCAGAACTAAATCCCTGTTGCCGAACTCACCATGGCTCAAATCCCGAAGCTGTAAAAACAAAAAATTCTCCATTTTGAGTCTTTTAGCAGTCTGAAAAATATCAGAAGTTTCCATGGTGTAAATCTTGCATTATCATATTAGGCATTGCATTTGGTTTGGATCCATAGGCAAAATCCACCATTTTAAGACTTTCTTTGAATTTTAGCATTTAAATCATATCATTTCGGGATTTTTATCATTTTAGGTTGTTTATCAGAGTAATTAGATGCTTCATACCGAACTTGGTGCAATTTGGAATCCATTTGAGGTTCGGATTAGCCATAATACCAAAAGTGAAAAACAAGCGAAAATCGTTATTTTTGATAAATTGCAAAATATAAAATTCTAATTTTACAGTCTTAATGTATTTAGCAGCATGTCATCATGTCTCTCACTGCATTTCATCATCATTGGATTCAATTTGAATTTCGAAATCTCAGTTTTACCAAGTTTTCCTTCAAAAAAACCCTGATTTTAAAGGTGTAACTTTAATTTTAGGGGTATTTTGGTCATTTTGACCACCAATTCCGAATTTCAAACTGTTTTCTACTGAATTTCTAGCATTTTCATCATTTCAAAATATCAAGGAAGCATGAGAATAGGGTTTATATCCAATTAAATCCAATAATTTCATAATATTATCGGAAAATCTTGGAAAAACCCACATATTTGAGCTAACCCAATTTCAAGTTTGGCAGGAACAATCAAAAGAAGGAGCTGAAGTCTGCAAATTTCTTTTATTTCCTTTATTTAAGTGATGTAATAATGTAAATTTTGGAATAAGAGAGTTAATTTCCTGCTTAGACTAGGATGCATATCATATAGTTTAAATTTATGCAATATCCTGATTATATGATTCATGCATTTTATTTCAAACGCACTATGGATGTTCACGAATGACACGTGCACCAACTCTTAGGGAGTTGATGGACTCGGTGGGATCCATATTTACGGCCCTAGTCGGAATATGGACGAGACCCAGATCCATCATCTTTCTACTAGTCACATAGAGCCTACACTCTTAGGCTATCTTAAAATGCACATCATATTTCCAAAGTTTTCAAAATCATGTGCAACAAATCAACTAAGTTCTGAACATATTCTTGGCCACAGTCAAAATATGTGAAGGATTTATTTGGACTTAATGCACATTTTCCAACCAATTCCTTAGAAAACCTTTCAAAGTGCATTCATTTACTCATATCATTTGCATCATGAAATCATTGATTTTCTCAAGAAAACTTCATTCTCAAGAAATCGATTTCTCAAGAAACTCTATGGATTTTCCAAAACCGGTTTTTCCAAGTCAAGTTTTTCACAGTTTTCCCTGGAAAATGTTACTTTCTTAAGACTTTCAAAAAAAAAAAAGTTTTCCAATCTTTCTCCAAAATCCAAAATCGATTTCCAAGTATGTCAAGGTTAAGATTCTCAGGTTTTCAACCTCTCAAGTTTCAATTTCCCTTTTCCACAAGGGATTTCCAATGAATTTCCATCATTTTCCTAAGAAAACTCTCAAAGTCCAAGTTTTCCTAAGAAGTGTTTCCCTTTTCAAAGGTTCACCCTTTTCTCAAGAATCAATTCCATTTTCCCAGGATTTTCAACCATTCATGATTTTCCCACAACTTCATGAACTTTCCCGTGACTTCAAAAACCCTTTTTCACATGAGTTTTCCTGAGAAATTGACTTTCATCTTTTTCTTGAGAGAATCTTTTCAACTCCAAATATTTTCCAAGCATACATCATGTTTTTCCCAAGCTGCATTTTCCAAAATCTCATAGCACATGCCTGAATTCTCTGTGCATTTAGGATAGAACATAACTTTGATAATTTAACTAAGTCAAGCACGATTTTGGTCCTTGATTCGATTACCCCTGTTAAAGGCGGCAGGAACGGTCGAACCTCGTACCGACAGGTCAAGCCCCATCCCATGGATTTTCCCGCAATTTTCAAAACGGAGGCGAGTATTTCAAAACATTTCCAAAATCCGGTCAAGCGTTTCCTCTTTCTCTCTTTCGCAAGGAAGGGAAGACGGGGAAAAATTTTGCGACGATAACAGTAATCAATTGCTCGAATGAATCCTGCTTTAAGCAGATCCTCAAGTCCTTCCTTGACCTGTTGCTCGATTCGAGGATCCATTTTTCTCAACTTCTGCTTGACTGGTTTCGCCTCAGGCTTCAAAACGAGGCGATGTTCCACCAATTTCGGATCTAAACCTGGCATATCCTCATAAGTCCATGTGAATACTTCTTCATGCTGCTTGAGGAAATTAGTGAGCCTTTCTTTCTCTCCTGGGCTCAAACCACTGCCAATCTTGAGAATTCTAGGATCGTCTTCTGATCCAATATTGATATCCTCAGTCGGATCTTGAACTAAGGATGATGGCTTATCTTGCTTCTAAACCGATGCAAATTCTGACAGTTCCTGAAGAGCTGAATCGAACTCTGCGGATTCTTCTGACTGCTTTGCAGTTTGACTACATTCTGTTCTTATTCTGACCTGATGAATTATTGCTGATTTCGAACAAGCTTTTGGATTAAAGACGAGCTTCTTGATAGATCGGGAAGACATTCTGAAAATTGGAGGATAAATTGATTTAGGGAAATTGCTCATCATGAAATAAATTGCTTTTATTGAAAATAATTGGAAAGACAAAAAGAGCAAAATGATGTCAATTTTGTGAAGATTTAATACTGAGGAGTAAAGAGACAAATGGCACCAAGATAGACAAAGGAAACTGGCAACTTTATTGAAAGATAGAATTAATCAAAATGACAATGATGAAAATGAAATGGGATATCATCCCGACAAAAGAATAGAAAAGGAAAGACAAAGGAATTCTTCTAATGCGCTCCCTTAATGAAAACAGTCCCTTTCTGAGATCTTCGGCCATTAAAGCCCAATCCGGCCCTTTTAGGGCAGTGCTGAGGAATCACTGGTTCAAGACGACCATCTTCATTTTTGCCTAAGCCTTGGAAAGGTTGGTAGCCATGCTTTACTAGTAAATCAAATCCCTTTTTAGCCTTCATAAATTGGGAGAATAGAGGATGACTCTTAAGTGTGCTGTAATCATTTCGTCCCCCAATCTTGAAGAACTGTGGACCTCCCCATCAGGTCGCAGCCACTGTATGCTCGGGTTGCTCTGCCGTCTGCATTATTCCTGAATCCTCTTCGAAGCTGACCTCTTCAATACCCCTAATGCTAGGGATATCAGTAGTGAAAGAGGGCCTGGGAACCATGGGCTGTGCTAGCCTCTGCTCCGGATCTTCGCCTAAGACTGTCGTGATCATACCACCTTTTGACCACTTGATGCACTGATGCAGAGTAGACGGTACTGCGTTTGTGTTGTGGATCCATGGTCTCCCGAGAAGTAGATTATAAGTGGGCGGCACATTGACCACGTGAAAGAGAATTGAATGGACCGAGTAGTCAATGAAGATCTCCAGGAAGATTTTTCCTTTCGCTGTTTGGCCATGATTGTCGAATCCATAAATGGTGATCGGATCCGGAATGTATTCTTCTTCTTTGATGCCCAAAGCTTTGGCGGTCATTTCCGGACATATATTGAGGCTGCTGCCTCCATCGATCAACACATGAAGAACTGTCATCCCTCTGGTTCGAACCACAACATACAAGGCATTGTTGTGAAATACATGAGGTTTAGGGAGATCCTCATCGGAGAAAGTAACTGGAGCATTAGTCATGGCCTGATTGACTATGTGGGCCATGTCTTCCGGAGTTATGCTTGGTTTCACCTTGATTTTCTGCAACAGATTATTTAATATTTGCTGATGTTTAGCGGAAGCTTGGGTTAAGTCCAAAATTGAGACATTGGATAATGCTGTAATAGGCTTTAGAGTGGATGTCCCGCTTTTCTTTGGGGTGGACTTAATGAGATGCTTAGGGAGCCATGGCATACTTCTGGCTACCTCGGGAGATATCCCAGCGGGCTTGTCAGATACTTTCAATTTGCCGAAAGCTGAAATAAGGTCCATCTTCTGGGCCTTGGACCGAGCCTGCTGCAATACCAGGACTTGATGCTGAACTTGCATGTCATTTTCAGAGCACGGCCTGATATGCTCCTGTGGTCGAAACAACTGTTCGGTAATGACTACTGTAAAATGACGAGGAAATGGCTCTTTTAGAATATCTATATTTTCATCTTCCGCACCTTCTACCAGAAGATTTTTATCAATAAGGTCCTGAACAATGTTCTTCAGAACGAAGCAATTCTCAGTGTTGTGACCCACTGTTCGATGAAATTTGCAGAATTGGTCTTTGAATTTTCCCATAGGAGCGGAAGGATCGACCAACCTGGGCAATTTGACCATCTCCTTGGTCAACAGGTACTCGAGCGCAGTCTCGAGTGATTGATCTAATGGAGTGAACTTCCTCTCATAGCTCCATCCTTCGTGCTTCACTTTCTCTCGGGGTTTTGGTCTCTGCTCCAGCTGAAGCGGCTTGTTGAATTGCGGGATCGACTTTCCTTTCTGGTCATTCTTGTTTGAACCTCCTGCCCCATAACAGAAGTCTCTATTCTGCCCCTTGCGATGATTTCATTTATTATTACTGACAGAATTAGTGAAGTGAGTCTTCTTCTTTGACTCGTTCTGGCCGTTGTTCTTGGTGAAAGTGAAACCTTCGTAGAAACCATTCTCCATACTCAATTTGAGCCATTCGGCTCGCTTTGTTAACTCTATAAAGGTTCTGGATGGTGCGGTGGAGATGAGGCCTTTTAGAGGCTGCGAGAAATTGCTTAGAATCAAGGACAAAGCATGCCCTTCTGATAGCTTCTACCCACTTGGTGAAATATTTTGTTGCGAAAAGGAAGTATTTATGGCCATTTGAAGTTGAAGAAGTGATGGGACCTACGACATCGAAGGCCCACATAGAGAACGGCCATGGAGAAACAACAGATTGCAGATATGTTGTGGGAGCATGAATAGAAGGTGCATGCATTTGGCATTGCACACACTTCTTCACATAATGATAACAATCTTGTTGCATAGTCTTCCAGTAGTAACCTGCTCTGATGATTTGCTTGACAAGGGTTTGGTAGCCGACGTGGCCACCACAAATGCCTTCATGTGCTTCTTGCACGACTTCTTTGGCTTCGTCTTCGTCTAAGCACCTGGAATATTCTGAACTGAATCTACGACAATAAAGGACATTAGCCAAAATGAAATATCGAGTGGACATACACTGGATTGCTCGCTGCTCTTTCTTTGAGAGTTCTGGAGGAAATTTGCCAGTTTCTATGAAAGTTTTGATGTTGTAATACCAAGGCTTCTTCCTTTGCTCAGCCTGGTTTACTTGTTCCACTGGAAGGAAAGCAGGTTGGTCAAGTTTGCCAATTTCAAAGAAGCGACAAGATTCTCCATTTCTGAATGCCATAATGGAGCCTAAACTGGCTAGGCTATCGGCTACTTGATTAAAATCTCTCTTGATATGGAAGAGCTGAAATTCTTCAAACTTGCTGACAAGAGCTGAAACAATTTTCTGATAGGGAAATAGCTTCTGATCTTTGACCTGCCATTCGGCTCGGACTTGATTGACAACGAGTAATGAGTCACCATAGGCATGAACTCTCTTAACATTGAAATCTAGTAGAATCTTTAGACCTTGAAGCAGGGCTTCGTACTCAGCCATATTGTAGGTGCATTGAAAATCGAGCTTAATAGAGAAGGGAATCATCTCCTTCTCTGGAGTGATTAATAGAATTTCGATGCCTATTCCGGCCATGTTCTTAGAACCGTCGAAAAATAAATTCCAGACTGGAGATTGCTGGATATTACAAATTTGCTCATCAGGGAAGTCATCTTCGGCTTTCACCTCTTCTACTAGAGGAAAATCTACCAATTGATCTACAATTGCTTGGCCTTTGATTGATTGCTGCGAGACATATTCTAAGTCATACTGCATCAATAAGACTTGCCATTTTGCGACTCGTCCGCTGAGAAAGGGCTGCTCTAAGATATACTTGAGAGGATTGAGTTTAGACAAAATTTTGACTTCAGATGCCAGCAGGTAGTGTCTTAGCTTCTGACACATCCATACCAGAGCTAGGCAGGTCTTCTCTATGTGAGAGTATTTCTTTTCATAATCTATGAAAGTCTTACTCACATAATAAATGGCGTGCTCTATCAAGCTGCCTTCTTTGTACTGCGCCAAGAATCCGCCGCATGCAACTTGATTGACTGAGATGTATAACAAAAGAGGTTTTCCCAATTCTGGCAGCTTCAAGATCGGAGGATTGAGAAGATACTTCTTGATTCGATCGAACGATTGCTGACATTCTGATCCCCATTCGAACTTTACTCCTTTTCTGAGTAAGTGATTGAAGGGCTCACATCTCATCGCCAAGTTGGAAATAAACCGCCGAATTGATTGCATGCGTCCCTGAAGGCTACGCAACTCTTTGAGATTCTTCGGGGGTGGCATATCAATGATAGCCTTTGCTTTGGCTGGGTCAACTTCAATTCCCTTTTTGCTGACTAGAAATCCCAACAGTTTGCCTGCTCGACTCCAAAGACACATTTTTGCGGGTTAAGCCTTAACTTGTAAAGAATGAGTCGCTTAAACACTTGGTCAAGAGCTTCGAGGTGATCTTCTTCCTCTTTAGATTTCACGAGGATATCGTCAACATATGCATCCATGATTTTGCGCATCTGATCATGAAAGATAACGGCCATTGCCCGTTGATATGTTGCTCCAGCGTTCTTGAGCCCAAAAGGAAAAGGCATAACTGTATAGCAAAAAGTGCCCCAAGGCGTAGTGAAGGAAGTTTTTGACTGATCGCGGGCGGCCAACTTAATCTGGTTGTAGCCAGAATATCCATCCATAAATAAGAACATGGCATGTCCTGCCGTGCTGTCAATCAAAAGATCAATGCTTGGCAGTGGATAGTCATCCTTTGGAGTCGCTTTATTGAGGTCCCTGAAGTCTATGCAAATTCTCACTTTGCCATTTTTCTTTGGGACAATGACGATATTGGCTAACCAATCTGGATAGTCAATAGGTCGGATAAATCCTGCTTTGAGCAGATCTTCAAGTCCTTCTTTGACTTGTTGCTCTATTCTAGGATCCGTTTTTCTCAGCTTCTGCTTGACTAGCTTAGCCTTTAGCTTCAAAACGAGTCGGTGTTCGACCGATTTGGGATCTAAGCCCGGCATATCTTCATATGTCCATGCGAACACTTCTTCATGTTGCTTGAGAAAATTTGTAAGCCTTTCTTTCTCTTCCGGACTTAGACTGGTACCGATCTTGAGAATCTTGGGATCTTCCTCTGAGCCGATATTGACATCTTCAGTAGGATCTTGTACTAGAGCAGATGGTTCATCTTGCTTCTGAACTGAGGCGAACTCTGGTAATTCCTGAAGAGACGGATCAAATTCTGCATAATCATCTAACTGCTTTACAACCTTGCTATCTCCTGTGCTTGCTTTTACTCGGTGAATTGCTGCCGATTTCTGGAAAGCCTTTGGATTGATAACGAGTTTCTTGATTGTTCGGGAAGACATTTCTGAAATTTTGGATAAGAAATTGGATTCAGGAAAAATCGTCCATCATACGACAAACAATCATTTAAAAAGAATTATGCATAAAATGACATTGAGTTATAAAATGAGGATGTAGAGACAAAAGAGGCATATGGCATCCAGATAGACAAAGAAACTTGACATTTTATTGATTTGACTTTGATAAAAGACATTGAGACATTTATTTTGAAAGGAATAGAAAGGAAATGCAAAAACGATTCTCAATGTGCCCCTTTCACAAAAACAGTCTTCTTTGGTGAGCTCCCGCCGAAAAACCCTAATCCTGCCCTGTGGGGACGATGCTTTTGGATCATTGGCTCGACACGACCATCTTCATTTTGCCCAGTCCTTTAAAAGGTTGATAACCATGCTTCAGAAGTAAATCAAATCCCTTTCTTACTTTCATGAATTGTGGAAACAATGGATGATCTTTGACAGTGTCGTAGTTGACACGACCTCCAATCTTGAAAAACTTGGGACCTCTCCATCGGGTCATGGCTACAGTGTGCAGGGATAATTCTGATGTTGCCTGGAGTATTTCCTGATTTTCTCTGAGACTGATCTCTTCATTCTCTCTGATGCTAGGAATATCTGTAGTGAATGATGGTCGAGGAATCATAGGCTGTGGGAGTCTTTCTTCCGGGTCCTCTCCAAGCACTATTGTAATCATTCCACCTTTGGACCATTTTACGCATTGATGCAAGGTGGAAGGTACTGCATTTGCATTATGAATCCATGTCCTTCCGAGCAGCAAATTGTAGGTGGGTGGCACATTGACCACATGAAAAAGCACTGAATGTACCGAATAATTAATGAATACTTCCAGGAATATCTTGCCTTTTGCCGTCTGACCATGGTTGTCAAACCCATAGATGGTGATAGGGTCTGGAATGCATTCTTCTTCCTTAATGCCTAGCGCCTTTGCGGTCATTTCGGGACATATATTGAGGCTGCTGCCTCCATCTACTAGCACATGGGGTATTGTCATTCCTCTTACCCGAACAACGATGTAAAGAGCATTATTGTGAAAAGAATGAGGCTTTGGAAGGTCCTCATCCGAGAAAGTGATTGGCGCGTTGGTCATGGCCGAATTCACTATTTATGCCATGTCTTCAGGAGTGGTACTGGGCTTAACTTTGATCTTTCTGAGCAGATCATCCAGTACTTGCTGATGCTTGCAGGAACTCTTGGCTAGGTCAAGAATGGAAACATTGGACAGAGCGGTCAGAGGCTTCTGAGTTGAATTCTCCGGCTTGGGCTTGATGATTTGATTGAGAAAATCAGGAAGTCCCTTTGACTTGGGGGATGACTTTATAGGTGCTTCAGAAATTTTGATCTTGCCGAATGTTGAGATTACGTCCATCTTTTTAGAAGCTGGAGCTGCTTGTCGAAGCACTGACACCTGATGTTGAACTTGTAGATCTTGTGTAGAACACGACTTGATGTGTTCGTGAGGCAGGAATGGTTGGGCAGACACTACTGCTGTAGTGTGTGAAGGAAAAGGCTGCTTAAGAATGTCCATTTTTTCTTCTTCTTCTCCTTCTACCAATAAATTCTTGTCAATAAGATCCTGCACAATGTTCTTGAGAACGAAACAGTTCTCAGTGCTGTGTCCCACTGTTCTGTGGAACTTGTAGAATTGATCTTTCCATTTCCCCATAGGCACAGGGGGATCGGCCAATCTAGGCAACTTGACCATCTCTTTCGACAGCATATACTCGAGCACATCTTCGAGTGATTGGTCGAGAGGAGTAAACTTTCGGTCATAACTTCATCCTTCGTGTTTAACTTTTTCACGCAATTTTGGCCCTTGGTCTTGCTGAGAAGGCTTGCTGAATTAAGGAGCAGGCTTCATTTTCTGATCTCCTTTATTGTTGGAATTGCCTGCGCCGTAGCAGTAATCTTTCTTCTGCCCTTTGTACTGATTTCGGCTATTGTGGTTGTTGTTGTTGTTGTTGGTAGAGAAGGTGAAGTGAGCTTTCTTCTTCTGCTCACCTTGGGGGTTACTCTTGGAAAAAGTGAAGCCTTCATAGACCCCATTCTCTATGCTCAATTCGAGCCATTCTGCTCGTTCAGTTAATTCAATGAAGGTCCTGGATGGTGCGGTAGAGATTAATCCTCTTAACGGTTGGGAAAAATTATTGAGGATCAGGGACAGGGCGTGCCTTTCTGAAATGGGATCTCTCATTTTGTTGCAGGCTGACCTCCACCTGTGAATGAAGTCCCATGCTTTTTCGTTCTCATTCTGCCTCAGACTGCAGAGATGACTTAATGTCGGGAGTGCTTCTGTGTTGAACAAGAAGCGTTCAATAAATAAATTCACCACTTTATCGAACTCCTTGAGCTCGATGGGATTAATATGCTCAGCATACCATTTAGCTGCAACTCCTTCCAAGCTGCGAGGGAAACACAGGAATAGTGCTCTGTTATCTCTCTTGAATCTTGAGCACTCTGCAAAAAAAGTGGCGAGATGGGCTTTCAGATCACCAGAACCATCAAACTTGATGAATTTTCGGGGAAGGTTTTCGAGATCGTCATCCCCTTCAAGGCCGTCATAGAAGTCTTCACTGGTGAAGACTTTCTTGCCCTTGTCGCGGGCTTGGAGATCCTTAACAACTCGGGCCATTTCCCTGAATTGTGACTGCAGAGGTTCTTCTGTGACCTGATTCTTTGATTTGCGGCTCTTCCTTTGTTCTCGGCCACATTTCTGAAATGCCGGAGACACCTCATATTCTTCCTCAGTGTCTTCCGTTGATTCTGATTCATCTGAGATTTCTTCTGGCTGAACCTGCTTCTTGGGAGCCTTCTTATTCTTGTGTCCGTGGAACTTTTCTCTGAATTGATTTTTCTCTGCACTAGTCCCAGCTTGTTCACTCATCATTTTATTCATCATCTTTCAGAACATGGTATATTTGCGGGTCTATGCCATCATCCTATTGCTGTTGATCTTGATTCACAGGATGATCCATTTCTCCTTCTGAGGCTGAGGAGTGCTGAGGTGATGTGGTTCTTTTTCCTGACCTTGTTCGAACCATCAAATGCTGCGGATGCTCTAATGTAGTTGTGGATGCTCTCTGCAGGGCAAAGACCTGATTAGATTATGAAGGAATTGGCTTTTGGAAGAAATATTTATTGAAAATATGGTAGACAATTTGAAGAAGATATCCTGTTACTAGGGACTAAGTCGTCGCGAGAATCACGACAATTATGTTGTCATTCTTTTAGCACGAGAAATAAACAACGAAAATGTGCCTTGTTACCTAGGCGAGGTCGTCAAACCACAATAGAAAAAGAGAGAATTTTATTGAAATGAGGAAATATGATTTTATTGATCTTGACAAAGAGGTGGAGGACAAACAATTTGCCACCATTCACGATAATCAGCAGACACTCTAGGACTAGGAAAGATTTTAAGAGAGACAAAGGAATCCCAGCTGTAGCGGGCAGAATGATATGCCCCGGACCATTGTGCGAAAGTGAGATCAAACTCTGCCATAGCTCCTGATAACAATCGGGCTTCGACGTACTGCTGTCTCTGCAAGAACTGTCGAACACATCTCTCTGGTTGGTAGTAGGTGCAGAAGAATGGTCCCAGCAACTTGAACCGCTTGCCATAAGCGTATGTATATCTGGGAGGGGATAATTGCCGATCAAAATAGTCCCAGACTACGTCATCTTCTTGAATGTTGTTGATCATAGACCGATACTGTGCCACTGGAAGAAGTTCTTGACCGTTGTATCTAAAAGAGCTTGCTCGGGCTGGAACATGTTGAAAGAACCAGGATTGAAGTGCGTAGATGCATCCTTCAACTAAAATGGATTCTCCAAGTGAGAATCGAGTCAAACCACGATATAGGAAGGCGAGTGCTGCCATGGCTATAGAGAGGCGATTGGTTTGCCGACTTCCCCATCTTCTCATAAGTTGGATTATTCTGATATCCATGTAGTTTTGTCCATCTGGAAAGAGGGATAATCCAACAGTGCACAACACCATTGCATTCTGAATCCTTTCTTTAGCTGTCCTGGATAGCGAACTGACTTCAACGAAGGTCACGTACTGGCGGTACAACTCAAGCAGGTCAACATATTCATTTCCCTCCAACTGGATCAGGGGCCAGGATCGGCGGCCTGTCATACGAGCTAATGAATCTCGGGGGTCCAAACCCTTGACATTGATCAGGAATTGGTGTTCTAATGGATCGCTTGGATGACCGGCTGGTTCTGGTAATCCCATGATTTCTGAAAATTCATCCATTAAAACGATCATCTCTCCCCACAGGAACCAGAATGTACATGTCCGAGGATTCCATCGTTCTGCCATTGCGTGGATCAGGTTGCCGTTGATGGTCTGCTTTCCAACTGCTGACGCCAATTCTAATCCGCACTCACTCAAATGGTCCAGGAACATTCGGGAAAAGCTTTTGAGCCAGGAATAGTACCACCAGGGAATGAAAGTTCTGGTGCTAAGGGCTCGATGTTCAGGACGACCTTGTCGCACCTCGTAGGAGATGTGACCTTCAAGAAAGATAGGATCGACTTGACTGGATGCCATCGAACTGAAACAGAAAAGACTCGGAATGAGACTTAGGAAAATGTAGGAAATTTTGTAAAATTTTGCAGGTAGGATATAAAATTGCAGCTGGAAATTCGAGATCCAGTAGAGTGATAGAATGGAAAGCCACCTGGAGTTTTGAAAGAAAAGAGATACTTGAGAAAACCATCCAGGGTTTGAGAAAAATATCTCGTGGAAAATAAGGATATTTTGAAAAAGGCCTAATAAGTTGAAAAACATTGGGAAATATAAAGAATTGAGGAAATAACACACATACAATCACATCCTGCACAAACATTTATGCACATTCAGCACTCCCTAAAAGGCTGACTCTAGATGCATTATTTTGAAAACAGCTGTAGGACCTTAATCCTAACTCTAGGTTCAGATCATCTTTGTCCAATCCAGTTATGCCGATATACCCGAACAGAAATCTGAGGTACGTGGCATATAGTTTCAACTCCGGTTCTAAGGTAAGGTTTTCCAACATCCTTGAGCGCCTACCGATATACTTCGGACTGTGGCCAGCGGTACGTGGTAGGGGGGTGTTAACCCAAATAGGTGGCCCAATTGTGAGGCTCTGTCCCGAACTAGGGTTCTGGAAGAGAGCCCAGCAACGTGAAGACCGGGTAATAGTAGGTAATGGAGGTTTTGAAAAAATGATCACATGCAAGAAATAGATGGCTCTAAATCCTAGAGAGATAGATTTTGAAAACTTTGAAGAAGCATACATTGTTTGCATTCAGATCCTAAATTGAGGAGAGTCGTATTTAGACCTAAGTCTATGTGAGCATGAAAATATCTCCTCAATCTGGTCCTACCAAACCATACCTAGTCTATATGCAGTCAATGTCAGCTAGGTCAGAATCTAGGCTCCTAGGCTCACATGATATTGAAAGTAAAAGAGCTGACATTTTGTGAACATAATTTTGATAATTAAACTAAGTCAAGCACAATTTAGGTCAGACAAGGACAAGTCCCATCTCGGTCGCCAAACCTGTCATCGTCGCAAAAATTTTCCCATCTTCCCTTCCTTGCGGAAGAGAGAGGGAAATGCTCTCGCGATTCAAACTTGACCGGATTTTGGAAATTTGTTTTGAAATACTCACCTCCGTTTTGAAAATTGCGGGAAAATCCATGGGATGGGGCTCGACCTGTCGGTACGAGGTTCGACCGTTCCTGCCACCTTTAACAGGGGTAATCGAACCAAGGACCAAAATTGTGCTTGACTTAGTAAATTTATCGAAATTATGTTCTATCCTAAATGCACAGAGAATTCAGGCATGTGCTATGAGATTCTTGGAAAATGTAAATTGGAAAATATGATGTATGCTTAGAAAACATTTGGAATTGAAAAACATTTCTCAAGAAAAGATGGAAATCAATCTCTTAGGAAAACTCAGACAAAGAAGGTTTGAAAATCTCGAGAAAGTTTATAAAGAGTTGGAAAATCTTGAAGAAGTGAGAATCTCGAGAAAATCTTGAGAAAGTTTGTAAAAACTTGGAAAACCATGAAGAAATGAGAATCTCAGGAAAATTTTGAGAAAGTTTATAAAGACTTGAAAAACCATGAAGAAATGAGAATCTCAGGAAAATTTTGAGAAAGTTTAGAAAGACTTAGAAAACCATAAAGAAATGAGAATCTCAGGAAAACTGTAGGAATTCTTGAAAAAAAATGAACATTTGAAAAGGAAAGCCCTTGTTGGCAAAACTCAGACTTTGAGAATTTTCTTAAGAAAAGGATGGAAAATTTATAGGAAAAATTCATTGGAGAAGAAAATTTAGAACTTAGGAAATTAAAATCCTGAGAACCTTGTTTTTGGAAATGTTTGAAAATCAACTTTGATTCTTGAGAAAGATGAGAAATTCCTTTTGAAAAGAATCTTAAAAAAATAACATTTCCAAGGAAAATCATAGGAAAACTTTGATTTGGGAAATTCGACTCTGAATATCATCATAGTTTCTTGAGAAATCGATTCCATGAAGTGAAAGTTTCTTGAGAAAATCATGAGAAAAACAGATGATGCAGATGATTTAAATGAATGAATGCACTTTTGAAAAGATTTCTAAAAAAAATTATTGGAAAAATGTGGATTAAGCCAAAGTAAATCCTTCACATATTCTGACTATGGCCATGAATATGTTCAGAGTTTACCTGAGTTAATTCACCATATTTTGAAAAATTGGAAATATGATGTGCATTTTTAAAATAGCCTAAGAGTGTAGGCTCAATGTGACTGGTAGAAAGATGATGGATCTGGGTCTCGTCCATATTCCGACTAGGGCCGTAAATATGGACTCCACCGAGTTCATCAACTCTCTAAGAGTTGGTGCACGTGCCATTCGTGTTCATCCACGGTGAATTTTGAAAATTTAGATATATGCATCATAGAATCAGGATAATACAGAAATCAAACTATATGAGATGCATCCTAATCTAAGCAGTAAAAGTAAATCTTATTCCAAGGTTTACATTGGATTGTTACATTGCATAACATAAAGTAAAAAAAAAAAAATTAAGATGGAGTCAAGTGTTATCATCGCAAAAAAATTTAACTTTTGCAAATCAAACTGACCTTTGAAAAAGATTTTTGAAAATAACTCGCCTCCGTTTTTAAAATGCGGGAAAATTCCATAGAATGAGACTCGCCTGTCGGTACGAGGTTCAACCGTTCCTGCCACCTTTAACAGGGGTAATTGAACCAAGGATCAATCTTATGCTCTACTCTATTCAACTTGTCTAAATCATATTCTAATTTCTAAATGCACATAGAATCAGGCATGTGCTATGAATTTTCAGAAAATGCACATTTTTAAAACATGATGTTTGCTTTGAATGATTGAAATATTTAGAAAATGTAAATCTTGGAAAATCGTGAATTGGGATTTGAAATGTACTTCTGAGAGAAATAAAATCGATTTTGAGGAATCCTTGACATTTGGTGAAAATCGATTCTGAGAGACTTGGTTTCTCTGAATTCAAACTTGGAAATTGAAATTCTAACTTAGAAAATTTGAATTTGGAACTTGGGAAATACTTGAAATATCATTGGCAAATCCATATTCTTTTGAATAAGACTTAGAAAAATTCTAACTTCAAACTTTGAAATTGACTGCATAACTTTGGAAAATTGAGTTTATGAACTTGAGAAACACTTGAAATATTCTTTGAAATTCAATGCTTTTGGGAAAATCGATTTTGCTATAAGACTTGGGAGATTTTGAGGAAATGAACTTCTTTGAATTGAGATTTGAATTGGAATTGGCAAATGCATGAAATGAATGAATATGGATTTGAGGAATTGAGAAATACTTTTTGTATTTTTGAGAAATGCAGTGCATTTTTGAAGTTAGCCTAAGAGTGTAGGCTGAATGTGGCTAATGTGAAGATTATAAATCTGAGTATCATTTGTATTCTGACTATGGCCATAAATACAAATTCCACCAAGTTTATAAACTTCATAGAAGCTAGTGCATGTGCCATTCGTGTAGACCATGGTGAATTTGTAAAAATATGCATGAATCATCATCCATCACACATTAAAATTATAAAAATAAACTATATGCAATGCAACCTAAGCTAAGCAGGAAATATAAACTCTTATTCCAAAGTTTAATTACAAATTACATCACTATTGACATTTAAATACATGAAAAATAAAGTCTTCAATATACCTGCAAAACTAGAAAACTTGGTTAATGAAAATATGTTGGCTTTTCTAGATTTATGCAGTAATATCTAGAAATTATTGGATTTTGCTAGATATAAGCCTTTTCCTTGATTCCCTTAAATAAAAATGATAAAGTATGAAATAAAATGAATAAATAAGGAAGATAAGATATGAAATTTCGAAATTGGGGTCCAAATGACCAAAATACCCCTAATAACAAGACTATGGCCTTGAAATTAGGGTTTTTTAGAAAGATATTTGGATAAAATGCAAGTTTTGAAATTTGAATGGAATAAGCTAAGCTAAATATGATGTGACATGATTAAAAATATGGAAATTAGGGTTAAGGATTTCGAAATTGAGGTCAAATGACCAAATTGCCCCCGATAGCAAGACTATGGCCATGAAATCAGGGTTTTCTGAAATAGATTTTGGTAAAAACTTAGGTTTTATGCACTAAATGAAATCAAATGAGCATCAAATTAAACCTAAAGCATACTAATATGATTATAAACATGATTAAACCCTAAAAATATATGCTTATGCACGAAAATCCAATAATATCACAAAAACTGTGATTTTAGCAGTGTTTTTGGATCTTTCAGGAACCCGGTTTTGCAATTTGCTTAATTCAGCCATCAATCAGATTCCAAAAATCCTCAAAATTGGTACCTGCACTTGTTATAATCCTAATGTCGAATTGAAATTATAAAAATAATTTTTTGACATTGAATTAATCTGAAAATTGCATTAAATCCTAAAAATATGCTATTTTTGACGTAATTCACCAACCAGTCTCAGTCCAAGACCTGAACCAGGGGTGAAATCTCCATGAAAATCCATGAAATTTTACAGAGACTAACTAAGAAGAAAAACAGAGATTTCCCAATTTACAGATCGGAAAAAGCATCTCTGGTTACGGAGAAACCCTTCCGGCAATCTGAGCTAAAATATATCACTTTTAACAGAGATTAAAACGGCTACTTCAGATTGAAAATACAGACATAAATATAAATACTAAACAAAAATCTCTGAAATTTTAGTGGTGAATAGAATACAGAAAAATAACAATACTCAATTTTTACAGATCATAAATCGGATCTGTGGTTTGGGATTTATGACTAACACAAGTCTGATTAGGGTTTTGGTAAACCCTAACGAGTTTTAAATTTAAAAACAGATTCTCTGAAAGGAGAAAAATACTAAACAGTGATCAAAAAATCCGACAATTTCACAACGGACATATCTACTCAATGTAAATCCATAGCATTTTACAGATCTAAAATCGGATATAAGATGAGAGAAATATCATCACCGTAAGTTACCTTCTTGATTTTAACCACGATTTTAAAGCTTTAAAACCCCGGTTTGATGTCTGATTTTTTTGACAGAGTTCCCGAGATCCAAAACCTCTGATTTTTATAAAGTAACTCAATAACTCATGCATGCATCACATATAAAAAAATCAGAAATAAACAATGAGTACTTTAATCCAAAATAACATTATCTTTACTGTTCTAAACCTAAAACACACAGAAATTTAAGAAACTTGAAAAACCATGCATTAACTAATGTAAATCAATAAAATAAACCATAAAACAGTAAATAAAAATTATTTCTATGCTATAGAACGTAAAACAAACATGAATAAACCATGAAAATAAAATAAAAACAGGGAATCAATGGCTGGAATTTGATATCACCTTTAAAATATAGATTTAACCCATTAAAAGAGTAAATCATATATTTTATTGGTTAATAATGTAAAGAATCATATTAAAATCAATTCTAATGGATTAAAATCCCTGTGAATCACATAAAACAGGGTTAGATCACCTTCTTGAATCGTTCTTGCTGATTCTTGATGGTTCTTGAGGTTAAACCATGGTTGGATCTTCATAAGGAGGGGTGTCCAAGCCTAGATCTAGGTTTAAATCATTAAAAACACTAAATAAAATATTAAAAATTGAAGAAATTATTTACCTTGGAGTTGCAGCAATGGAGGAAGGCTGGAGAGGAGAGAGAAGCTCCAAGAATCCAATAGGAGGTGGCTGGAAAAATCATCCCCCATGGGGCCTCTTTATAAAGAAAATTTGTTTAGGTTAAAAAATAAAGTTTTCTAAAATTTTTGGACTCTCTAAGGGGGGTGATTTTGGGGTGTAAAGACTATCCTACCCCTAGCCTAAATTATCCTATTTAATACCTAATTAACCCCTAGACTCTCCTAAAAAATCCCCAAATGTAATGCCACTTGGCATTTTTAACATTTGAATTTTAAAACACCTTTTAAAAACCTTTAAAAACACTAGTTTTAAAAACTAAACTTCAAAATGAGTTTTTAAAATGAATTTTGACTCTTCTAAACCCCTAACACTAACCAAGACACTGACTAACCCTAGTCTATCCCTGACTTACTCGTATATGGCCCACCCCGAGTGGGCCCTACTTGAGTTTTTACAAAAAGATGATTTTAAAACTTGAAATTGAAGGAGTTTTCAAAAGGATTTTCAAAAGTAATCTTAAAATTAGAATTTTTGAAATGGCATAAGGTTCTAACTGAATTAGAATTCCTCTGGATATGGTGCCAACTGAGTGGGCCTACATCGAGTTTTGGAAATTTTGAAATAAACACTGAAAATGGCTTTGAAAAAAGGTTAAAATCAACATTTGAAATTCAAGATCTTTGAAAATAGGGTCTCAAGCGAACTGGAACTCCGAGTTAGAGTCCTGAACTCTTAGGACTCTGAGATTTTGGAATTTTAAAAAGCCAAATGAAAGGTTTTTGAAAGATTTTATCAGAAAATGGTGAAATTGAGTTGAAAGAACACAGTCAGGGTTAGACTCCTAACTCGACCAAACTCTGAAATAGAGTCCTGAACTAACTGGACTCTGTAAAATGACCTAATTTTTGGAAATAAATGGAAATAAATGAAAATGGAATAAAAACAGACTTCAAAACAAACTCCTGACTGGACTAGGACTTTGGGACAGAGTCCTGATCGGACTGAAACTCTAGATTTTTGGTATTTTTCTGAAAAACAAATGAAAGAATTTTGAAAAACAGCTAAAAACAAGATGAAATCAAAGTTTTGGTTCAGAGTCCTATTCTGAGTAGGACTCTGAGAAAGAGTCCTGATTCGATCAGAACTCTAAGAAATTTTGGTTTTCTGATAAGTAAATGATGAAATTTAAGCAAAGCTTTTGAAAACCAGTGAAAATGAAGTGAGAAAATCAATTTTGGATAGAGTCCTGATTCGATTAGGACTCTGAGGATAGAGTCCTGATTTGATCAGGACTCTGGGATAAAACCTCAGAATTTTGAAATTCTTTGATAAAAGTATAATAGTTTTGGTAGATTGAAAGATTTTTGAAAGATTCTCTCAAAATTGAAATCATGATCAGAGTCCTGACCCAACTAGGACTCTCTGAACAGAGTCTTGTTTTGACTAAACTCTGAGTTTCTAACTCTTTTTGAAAGATTTCGAAAGATTTGATTGAAAATGGATAAAATAGCTGTAAAAGATTAGAGTCCCAATCCAATTAAAACTCTGAAGAAGAGTCCTAATCCGACTGGACTCTTGAAGAAGAGTCCTAATCCGACTGGACTCTTGAAGAAGAGTCCTGATCCAACTAGGACTCTGAAATTTTGGCCAAAACAACAGATTTTGAAAGGTTTTCTTCAAAAACAGGTAAAAAGGTAGTGAAAAGTAGAGTTCTGATCCGACTGGACTCTGAAAAAAAGAGAGTCCTGATCCACCTAGGACTCTAAAATTTTTGGAGATTTTTGACAAGTAAAGGAATCCAGAAGCGACACCACCTAAATGGGTCTCATCTAAGAATTGAAATCAATTGAAATTGAGTTTAAAATGAATCCAGATTGTTTTCTGAGAAAATATTTCGAAATATGAGGTCCTGGGGTTGGAAAATGATAGAATGTTGACTAAAAACCCAGGTTTTAAAATTGTTTTTGAAAGAAAAGTTTTAAAACTCAAATCTGGATTGAATGTTTTGAAAACAGGAGTGCTGGATCTCGAAAAATGAGTTGTAATGACATGCAATGCTATGCAATGCGATGAAATGATATGCAAAAATGTATGCAGTGATATGCAATTACATATGAAATGGACAAACACTGGATGAGGGTGAAAATTTGGGGTGTTTACAGATGCCCCTCTTTGCTGCTAAGCCGATTAGAAGCCGAGCTTAGTGGTAAAGAAAACACACCAAATTTGAACCATAAAAATGTCCCAGTTAGATAAATTTGACTGGGTATGAAAGAATTAGTTCAAGTGATGATGGTAGATATGAAATGGAAAATAAGTAGAAAATTTTATTTCAAAAGAAATGAGATTCAGGTTTTGCCCTTAACCTGGATGGGACTGGAAATACCTCGTATGGAACGAAACTCAGGCTTAACCTTTAACCTGATTGGGAAATGAAATACCTCATCACGTGAGGCTCAGGTTTGTACCCTTGACCTGATTGGGCAGAAAATGGGTAGAACCCTCGAAAGAAGAGACCGTGATGGAACCTTCGGATTTCCGCACAATGAATCCGATAGGGGTTTTGCAAAAGGAAGGAAATTGGGGTCCCTAAAGTTTGAAAAGAGATTGATTTTGGGCGTCTCATTGCTGAGACTAATTAACTTTTGAAATTGCCTTTTGCTGGAATTGGTGGCTTAACCTCAAGCCGAAATTGGAGTGTCTATGGTGGGACAGTGGGGACACAGGGAAGTGTGCGAATCCAAGAGCCCGTGCGCTCAGATTATACCAAAGAAGGGAAGGAATCTTGAAAACTCCCGTTATCAAGTCCTAAAAGGGATAACAACTGATGTCAGGATGTGCCAAAGATGAACCTCAAGCTCTCGCTTCATGCCAAGATAACTAGAAAATATTGTCAAAACGTTGAAAATTGTTGTTGATTCAAAATAATTGAAACTGATGCACATTGTTTTGAAAGTTTTCCCTCTTTTCTACCTGAAGTATTATCTCCGACTGGGCTTAACTCCGTAGAATCAAGATTCGAATTCAAATTGCTTGCGAATGGCTTTCTTTCAAGGAAGCTCTCAATTTCCTTGATATGGACGGGAAAGAAAGTATTCTTGATATTGCAAGAGCTATTGTTGAAAGAATATTGATAAAAGAATTTCACAAAGGTAAAGAAGATTCTTGATAGATTCGACAGTCTGATATCCTGGGATTCTTTTCTCATGATGATCTTTCTGCACTCTCTTTTTAGCAGATTGGAGCTCTCTTGGATTTTTCGGGAATTGCATCATCCTTCATTTTGGAGATGTCCTGACTTTTTTCTCTTCTTTTTTTCTTGGGAAGGGTACGTCACAAACTCCTTCATCTCAGAGATGTTCCGATCCTTCTTTTCTCTCAGGGATTATCTTTGATAGTTATTGGCTCATTGGTTGGGAATCTCTTGATGATAGCTAGAATCAAATATCTTTTAGGGTTTGTCGGTAGGCTCATCACACTCGCCTTCATCTCGACGGTGATCTGAACTTTCCCTGGAAGGATCCGTCACAAACTCCGTCATCTTGGAGATGATCCAAATCTTCTTTGGCCCCGGGGGTCGACTCGCTTAATTCGCCTTCATCTTGACGACAATTGAGAGATCCCTTTGGCAGATATTTAATTGCAGCTTAGGTGATTGAGGAGATATGGAAATTAAGTGGATTTTTTCTGTATCACCTAGGATATTTCGACTGCTTTATTTTTCAAGAATGGTCTTTAAAAATGTGCCGTTGACTGCGATCAATATCAATCACTCATGGCTTTGCAACAACATTGAATTCTCTTTGCTGGCCATATCGCGGATTTATTCTTCATCCTTTTGGTTTGCCAATAAAAAGATTTTGAACTTTGAATCCTTTTTCGTGAAAGCATTGCCCTTTCGGAAGTAATAGTGGAGGTATTCTGAAGTAATAATTTTGTGCAATAAAGATTTTTGAAATCAACAAATATTTAATGACAAATTGGCAAAATTTTCTTGAAATCCTTTTGTGAAAGTGAGCATTTGAAGCACAACGCAACACATCCATGACAAAAATTCTCTTCTCCTTTCCCCAAAGGAGAAGATTCAGATTTTGAATTGGGAATTACTCCTCTCTTCCCTGAAGAGGAGGTGTTTGCAAAACGAACTTTCGAAGAGAAATTAAGCTTTCGTCAAAACTTCTTAACATTAGGCTTCTCTTATGGAAAGGGGGCCGGAATTGGTGAGGTTGGTAAATTGGTCATGAAGGAACGAGTTCATCACACTCTCCCTGAAAAGAGGGTCCTTCATGATGAAATGGCCTAGTCTGAAATTATGGGGCCACAAGGAAAGCAAGTCTCCGTCGAGTCTCTCCCTATAAAAAGGGTTCCTTGTGTGAAATTTGGAATTTTGTTTTGCAAACGGTTCACAAAGACACGAGTCCCTTCAAACTCTCCCTGAAAAGGGGCTAAGTGAACGAATTGGACAGCATGCGAAAAAAGCGAGCTCCCTCAAACTCTCCCTATAAAAAGGGTCTCTCGCAAGAAAATTTTTTTTTTGGAATTGGGTATTGGGTGACCAAAAGGTCGAAATTTGGAAATTGGAATTTTGAAATTTGATACTTGAAATTGGAAATTGGAAATTGGAAATTGGAAATTGGAAATTGGAAATTTGGAAATTTGGAAATTGATAATTGGAAATTGGAAATTGGAAATTGATAATTGGAAATTGATAATTGGAAATTGGAAATTGGAAATTGGAAATTGGAAATTTGGAAATTGATAATTGGAAATTGGAAATTTGGAAATTGGAAATTTGGAAATTGGAAATTTGGAAATTGATAATTGGAAATTGGAAATTTGGAAATTGATAATTGGAAATTGGAATTTGGAATTTTGGAATTTGGAAATTGATATTTGGAAATTGGAAATTAGAAATTAGAAATTAGAAATTTGGAAATTGATAATTGGAAATTGGAAATTGGAATTTTGGAATTTGATGAGTGATCAACACGAGGACTGAACTCAAGAGGTCGACTGACATGACCATTCAGTGGAACACTAACACGAGTGCTCGATTTTGAAAAGATACCGGTATGCATACTGGTTTAAAAATGTACCAGTTTGGATACTGGATTTTGGTTCAGTTCTGGTGATTGTCTTTCAATCTTGAATCGTTAGGAATTGTGATGGGATTGATAGTTGAAATCTTAATACTGACCAGATCGTTATTAATGTGATTGTATGCAAATGAATGCAAATTGATGCACATGAATGCACAAGTGCGTGAAATGAGAGATTTGTTTATCCTGCCTGCATACAGGATATTTGTAGATAAAAACAAAATTTTAAAATGCCCCAGTGTAACTGGGAAAAAGAATTTTGATTATTATTGAAGAAAATTTGGAAGAATTACAAAGAATAGGGAATTGTTCAAGTATAGAATTTTTTCAAATGTCGAGCATTGATGGGATCTGGTAATTCTATTCCATCAGCATTGATGAGCCGATATGAATTGCGAGGTAGTGCCTCTTTGACAACATAAGGACCTTCCCAATTTGGCACCCATTTGCCACCCGGGCGGTGCCTGAGATACGTTGTTGATCTGAGCACTAGATCATTGACCCGAAATTTTCTCTCAATGACAGATTTTGCATATTGTTGGGCTATCCTCTGGCGATAGGATTGAGCATGCTCTGCTGCTCTGAGCCTTCTTTCATCGAGCAAATCAAGTTGTACCAGTTGCTGATACTGATCAAGAGGTAATTCTAGAAGTGATGCAAATTTCAGAGCAGGTTTCTGAACATGTAGAGGCAGTACTACTTCAGTTCCGTAGACAAGTTCTGACGGAGTAGCATTCGTTGGAGTTCGAATGGTGGTTCTGTATGCCCATAATGCATCATTAATCTTTTAATGCCAGTCACGGCCCGTTTCTAAAGTTCGCTACAGGATTCGAATCAGAATCTTGTTGGTGGCCTCTGCCTGACCATTCCCTTGAGGATAATAAGGAGCGGAAAAATGATGATGAATTTTGAACTTTGAGCAGAATGTCCTCATTCTCTCATTCTTGAAATGACTGCCATTATCCGACACAATATCATGCGGTATATGGTGTGAGTTTTATGAAAACCCTTTTTAAAACAATATTTTTAATAAAAATCCAGTGAAAGCCAGACACCAAAAATATAAAAACCGGCTCGCACAAGTGGTGGAGTCCGGGTCGATCTCAGGGAACGGAAAATACTTCGTATTCAAACACACAATCTAACTACTCTTTATTGCCAAAAATAAAAAGAATTAATTAAATAATTAACTACGAGAGTACGGCCCTACGCAGAGGGCTTAAACAAAATAAATAAATGGTTTTATTACAACCCAATGAATTGAATAAAATAAAATAAAAGCCTAGTCTAAAGAGAAAAACAAGAGTCTTCAGTGCTTAAGGCTTTGGTGGTCTCTTTCTGTCCCTTCCAGGTTAAACACTTTGGTATGGTTTGATTCAGGGTCCTCTGAGGGCTCACTTGAGGGCACAAAAATGATCTCTTTGCACGTCCAACGCTTCCCTGCAAAACAGAAATCAAGCAAACGCAGCAGCAACAAAGAAGCTAAACTAAACCTAAAATGAGAAATCAGTAAAAAGAATCCAATTCGCTAAATGCCTACACTAAAAGACACATTAGCATAACAAATTAACAAATTACGAATAGGAAAGAATCAACGTGTACACTAAAAACTATTTATGAATTCAACTTGAACAACTTTCACAAACTAATTACAAGAAAAATATCATAAATTAGACTAACTCATCTACCCATGAATACTCCAGCCCTAAGAAATCACTAACTTAAAAACATGAATCACTACAAAACAATAACGATCTGCACTAATAAATTTCAACTATGTAACAAGAAAAAGAAAAACAACCCTAAATCTAACTAAGAAGCAACTAACAGATTATGAAACAAATGAAAAAAAAAAAATATGCATGAACCATGAAACCGCTAATGCAATGCAATGTACTAATTCTGTACTACTCTAACTCAAGTAACTCAGCCTCAAGACCTAACTTATATAATCAGTAACATTAATTTCTACAACTCTAAATATAACCTAACGTCAATGCACCTTCAAATGCTTTTGCAACACACAACTGAATCTAATATTTATAGTGACAACTAACTAAGAATTATGGCTATAAAAAAAATTTATTAATGCACTAAATCAAAGGACACTAGTTAAGCAAACATAAATTAAACCTTGCCTACTAAAAGAATTCACGTGCTATGTGAAAAAGGCTACAAAAAAAAATAGAACTAACCTTACAGAAGTAAGCCTTGCAGATGACAACACCAACTCACATCTAATTAATTATTCTAAGACACGATGATGCAAGCAAGAAAGAAAGAAAGACGCTGCTGAGAAAATACTGTGCACTAAGCAGACGCTAATATAAAAAATGACACACGTTAATTTTTTTTTTTTTTTTTTTTTCAGATGATGCTCAACATATGCTATGCATATCTAAGATGCAGTATGATACTGCAATGCTACGCAACTCACTACACTATGAAAAGAGAAGAGAAACACAGTAACATAAGGGAAAAAAAAAAGAAAAAGAAAGGAAACAACCCGATGGTGGACTTGGCTGGACTGGTTGAGGGAAGAACGGTCTCTCCCTATATCAGATTTTCACGTTGCCTCCCTTTTGCTGAAGGAAGAAGAGGAACCCGCTGGCTAGAAAGAAGAAGAAGAAGAAGAAGAAGAAAAACCGGCTGAAGGTAGAGAGAGAGAGAGAAAAAAAAAGAGAGAGAGGGAGAGGCGTCAATCCCCAAAGAGAGACGTCCCTTTTTTTGGCTGTAGAAGATTACTTATAATACTAAATTAGGGTAAAAGAAAAAATTTCAAAACAAGTCCACGATTTTCCATATTTTTCAAAAGACCCATTTTAGTAAAACATGTTTTATTGTCCAAAAACAAACAAACAAACTTCCTAAACTGATTAAAAATTAAAAAAACTAAGCAAACTAAACTATGATTAAAACATTCTAATTATAATAGAAACACTAAAAAAATATATGCAGGGAAAGCTTTGAAAAACACAATTTTCTGATAAAATTCAATTCAATGCAATTTCTCAGAACTAACAATAAAAATGGGTTTTTAGAGCGATTTTAACACGGATCATGCATAAATAATGATTAATAAAATGCAAATATTATGCACGATCAAATACCCCCATGCTTATCGTTTGCTAGTCCTCGAGCAAACTGAAGCAAAAACAAAAATACTAAACTAGACACACAATAAATACCTAACTCACTTTCGTAGGAATCACGGTTGCATTTAGCATATGCAACAAGCCCTTTCAACCCCTGAGTTACCCCAGTGGACGAGTAAGGTCTCGTGAGGGTTTGCAGTGATGCTACCCACAAACATCTGTGTCAAGTATGCATAAGAATTTTAAAACACAAAGCATTAGGCAGTTAAGGAGTTCGTTTCCACAAATATTTTGATGATGCATGAAATGCACATCATGTAAACAAGTTTTTCATGCATTTTGTATCAAGTTTAAGGTTTTAAACCCATGTTTAGATGTGTTTTGATAGTAAGGGGCTATGGTTCGAATTTCAGAAAAATCGAAGTTAAAATGAGAGAATTATGGCTATTTCAGTGTTTGGGCACGAATTTCGAGGTGGATCGGATCCATATCCGACCCAATTAGGTTAATTGGACCTTGGATCAACTCTTTAAAAGTCCAAAACCCAACCCACACGCCTATCCAGATCCATTTCAAAAAGTTTTTCTGAAAACCCCCTAAAAAGAGGCGCCTAGAAAATAATTTTTTTATAACATTGTTTTTGCAAATTCCAAAAAGTATAAATATACTTTTTAGAGAAGCCCTAGGCGTCTTTGGCTGTGTTTGGACGCCCCCTACAGTGACTCTACAGCAGCAGCTCCTTCCTCTCCATCTCCCCCACGTGTTGGCCATTGAAGATCGACCTATGCTTGATTTTCAAGCATATTTTCGAGCTTCCTTTTGTTTCTTTTCATTTCTTTCTTGTTCCTTGCTGTCTTTTCACCATTTTCTGTACTTTTGTAGGTGTAGCAGAGGTGGAGACCATTAACCTTGGCGGGAGTGCACAACACACCACCAAGGTGAGCCGGCCCTACCTCCATCCGGCTTTCTACACCCTCCGATCGAGAATCGGCCCACACTCCATCGTCGGTGGATCTCCAACGTGTAGCAGCTGCAATAGGTGCCGTTTTTGGTGAAGTACAGCATCCTCGAACTGTATAGGATGTCCATCTCCAGCCACGGTCCGCTCTTCTTCATCCCCCCCGGTCGTCGGATCTTCCAAAAGGTAGGTCTTCTTCTTTCTTCTCTTCTAGATAAAGCCGATTTGTGTGCGGATTTTGTTTTGTTATTTTCTGTGTGTTTCTTAGTTTCCTTTTTGTTTCAACCTTAGAGTAATATTCGAGCATAGACCAGCACGTTAGATTAGGTTTACTTGGTTGTTTGATTCATTGAAATCAAATTTCTTGATTTTTTTCATTCTTTTCATCAAAAAATCGGCTAGATCTTCATCTAGTCGATTCGTTAAATTTCTCATAGGCGTTCTTGGGGCTGTTTGACAGAAAATCCAATAAAAAAGTGTTCATTTTGATTTATCTTATTCGGTTTTTGTGGGTGAGTTGTATTTGGGTTTAATTAAAAAGCAAAATCCAAAAATCGGCTAGACTTATTCTAGTCGATTCTTGATTTTCACAAAAAAATATCTTTTTGTTTTGGTATTTATGTTTCGTCCAGCATGTGTATTGTGTTGTTTTGCTGAACATCTCATTAGAAAATTTCATTTTAGTTCGTTTTATTCGTGGGATTGTGCTTGTGTATTGTGTTGATTTTATTTTTGAAAAAAAAAAAAAAAAGAAATCGGCTAGGATTATTCTAGCCGAGCTTTGTGTTTTTGTTAAATGTATGTGTTGATGTGGGTAAATGGTGTGGTTGCTGTATTTTTTTTATGTTAACAGTAGCATAAATTTGTGTTAGTCTTTTCGTTGTTTTAGGATTTGTCTTAATACTTGTTTTAATCATTTTTTCGTTTTTATGTTTTGAGTTTATTGTTGAAAATTATAAAAATCAAGGTTTCTTTTGTTTTTCATATTTTTAATTCCAGTATAGTGCTGCTCTTGTTAGCTTTTGTGTAATTAGAAGTCATTTTTAGTATTTTCTAACTTAGTTTTATCAAAATAGTAGTTACTTAGTTTTATTGCTTTTCGTAATTTATAATTTTATTTTTTTTATTTTCGTATAGTTCTTCTTCTTCCCCAAGGTGGGGCGGCAGCCATTAGAGCTCTCCTTGAGCTCTTGGTCGAATTTTTTAGTAAGTTTTAATGGAGTTAGATAGGTGTAATTAGGTTGTCTAGGTTCAATGTATTATGGCTTAGTGTCTTAGCCGTTTTTAGGGGTTATTTAAGTTAAGTTTTGGGAATTAGGTTAGCATTAACTCCTAGGAAATCGTTTTTTCATTTAGTTCCTTTTATTCCCTAGGTAAATTTAATTCTTTTATTTAGAAAGTAGGATTTTTAGAAGTTGGCGATTTTTGAGAAGGGAGATAATTAAAGTAATTGAAACTTGGAAATCTTTTGGAAATAGGAGGCTCATCAAAAATCGTGTGAGGCATTTAATGGAGATTTGAATTTAGCATGTGCATTAAAGAAGGAGTTACTCTTCCATTTTGGAAAGTGTTTTGAATTTACATAAAAATCCTAATTTAGGCTCCACGATTTTCATAAAGAATTAAAGGCATTCAATTCCATCTTGAAAAGCAAAAATCGTGGATTTCTATATTAGACCTTTCCATTTTCCAAAAGGAGCTTTAAAAGCAATTAAGGAGTGTAACCCCCTCTGTAAATGGGGCGATTTTTGAGAATCCAAAGCATTTCAAAGTTTGGAATTTGGTAATTATTATATTCCTTTTCCAACCCTCTCCATTAAAATCGTTAACCTTGAATTAATTTTAGGAATTAATAGGTTACTACTTTAGTCTAGACCTAACCTAGTCAAACCGAACCTAGGTCGAGTCAAACCCTATTCTACATCCCATTCGAGTCTAGTCAAACCCTAAGTTGGGTCCAACTTAGTTGAGCCTAAGTTAACTCGAACCTAGTTGACTAAGTCAAACCTAAACCGAGTTCAACCTAGTCCTACTAAGCCTAAGTCCTAGACCTAGACCTAGCCCTAGTCAAGACTAAGTCAAACCCTAACCTAGCCAAGTCTAGTCAAAACCCAACCCACTCCTAGGTCGAGTCAACCTTAGTCTACCTATTGAACCCTAGCCTAAGTCAACCCGAACATAGTTGACTAAGTCAATCCTAAACCAAGTTCAAACCCTAGCCTAGCCTAAGTCCAAGTCAAGACCAATCCGAGATCGAGTCAACCTTAGCCAAACCCAACCCAACCTTAGCTAAGATCAAACCGAGCCTACCTAATCCAATCCGAGTTCAACCAAGACCCAAACCCTAGTCTAAACCTAGTGGGTCAACCGATTTTACCTTATCCTATTCGAACCTAGTTGATCAAGTCAAACCCGAGACCAAACCTAGCCGAGCCCAAACCTAAACCGAGTTGAGTCAAACCTAACTCGAGCCTACCCAAGTTAACCCCCCTTAGCTAAGCCTAAACCGAGTCCATTGGAGTCAACCGACCCTAGTCTTAGTCGAACACGTGTCCCATTAGCCCATTTTAGTCCCCTAAGTTTTTGATTTACTTATAGCGATTTTAGATTAGCTAATGTAGTTATCTCTTTAATTGTTTAGCCAAAATTTCTAATTGTCGATTTGATTGGTGTTTGTTAGTTTACCGTTTGTTGATTAGTTAGTTAGTATAGTTAGTTGATAGAGCATATATCATTTAGTCATATATTTAACTATATTATTTAGTGTATTGATTGTAATTGCATTAGTATTTCATTTAGTGCATAGTCATAACATGCATATCATATTCCGTGTAGAGTTCATTTAGCTTCATTATAGTTATCATCTGCATATAATCAGTTATATAAGATTAATTAAGTTTGCATTTCATGTAGATTACATTCTTAGAGAGTAAAATAGTTCAAATAGTGAATAGTGCACTCAAATCAAAACCAGATTTTTGCCCTGTCGCACCAGCCTTATTTTCTGTACAAAAACTCTGTGTTTTACAAAAATTTTTATTATATTCACTTGCTAGACGTGTTGTTTGACTGCAGACCAAATTTCAGCTCATTCGAAGTTGATTTGGTCTGATTTTTAAGCGTTTTGTGAAAACCGCTTTTTCTGGATTTTAAATTACAGGACTGGCGATATCCTGATTTTTCCCAGATTTGAAACGCTTATATCTGGAGTTCCAGATACTGGTTTTCAATTCTGTAAAAACTGTCGTTTTGTTCAATCTGTTAGTTGCAGAACAGAACAAATTTCGGGAAAATCGGACCTCGTTTGCACTGTCAAACAGTGGTTTTCCGATAACCTGTCAGAATGCTATTTTACACTAGTTAGGGGCATTTTCGTAATTTTCTTAGTTTCGGCCTTTTAGATTTGTTTTTAGTAGTTTCTGCATTTTAGGAGTTGCATCATCATCATACAGCATTAGTAGAGTTAAATTGGTTAATTTTAGCATTAATTTAGTATTTTATTTAATTTTTGCTTGATAAATAGTATTTGTTTTACAATTTTCGTAAAATTAGAAATAGTCTTAGTTATTGTTTTCATTATTAGAATAGAAAACTAACTTTGTATTTTTCTGCATTTTTAGTTTGAAAAACATATTTAGTGTCCAGGGGTATTGTCCAAGTGAGAAGATTCTTTAAGTGGCGAAAAGACGAAAATACCCTTGGCGTGGAGCAGAAGACTGATTGCTTGTTTACTTTTCTTTTAGTGTTTAATTGCAGTTGTATTAACTTTGTAATTGTAGGTTGACATTTGGCATTAATAAATTGAATTTTATAGAAATATTGTGTTTAATTTCTGTTCCCTGTGGATTCGACCCGTACTTACCACTTGGTGGAAAGTCGGTTTTTAAAATTTTTGGTTGACGATTTTCCAAAGCTTTATTGAAAATAATTGTTTTAAAAAGAGCATCTCAAAATATCAACCAAATTTTGGCGCCGTTGCCGGGGAACGGCGAATTAATTACTTTATTTCTTAGAGTTTGATTTATTAATTTGTTTTAGTTAGTTAATTAGTCGTTTTATTTTTAGTTAGTAGGATTAGTAAGTGAATATAGGATTAACATAGTTAGTAAATATAGGATTCACGTTCTGTTCTTTCTAGGATTCACTTAAAATTCATTCTGCAAGGAGCGAGTAGACAGGTGGGTTTTAGAAAAACTTAGTTGTGATTTCCTGTATTTATCTTTTCAGTACTTTAGAATAGTTTAATTTGTTATTTCATTTACTTAGTTAAATCATTCTGACATAGTTAGTTTAGCATAGTGTTTAGTAGTTGTTTATTTTGTGTATTTCCATTTTAGTTTTTGTGTTAGTTTATATTTTTTTTAGTTAGTTAGGTCGTTGGCTTACATCTGGTCTTAGTACCAGTGTATGCAGGGTCGACGAGGTCTAGGAACCCCATTACACCCATTTGTTGACAACCCAGAGAGAATTTTACATTCTCATCGAAGTTCGGCAACAATGGCTGACATGGATCCTCCACCTCCACCCCCAGTTCTTTCACGCCCTCTGCGGGAATACTTCATTCCCACAGACTATGTTCAGGCATCCTGCATTCGGAGACCCGATGTAGGAGCGCCACATTATGAGATTAAGGCCAGCATTATTCAAATGCTTCCATCCTTTTATGGCCTTAGTCATGAGGATCCCTACCGACACTTAGATGAATTCCTCGAAATCTGTTCTACTGTTAAGATACAGAATTTCGATGATGATGCGTTGAGGTTGACTCTATTCCCCTTTTCATTGAAGGACAAAGCCAAGTATTGGCTAAAGTCCTTAGATTCTGTAGAAATAGAGTCCTGGGATCAGTTGCAACAAGAGTTTCTTCAGAAATACTTTCCCATTGGTCGCACGAACCAATATCGTAGATCCATCACTAGCTTTTCAGAGCTAGATGGTGAGCGCTTTCATGAGACCTGAGAGAGAATGAAGGATCTCCTCAGGAAATGTCCCCATCATCAGGTGCTGAAATGGCAACTGGTGCAGAGCTTCTATGACGGATTGTTTGACAAGAATCGTCAGATGATCGACTCTTCATGTGGAGGGACATTCATGCTGAAGAGCGAGGACGAAGCATGGAGACTATTTGATACATTGGCCAAGAATTCTCTCCACCATGCTTCGAGCTCTCATTCTGATAGAGCCACACCCAGCATTCAGAAAAAAGCTGGTGTTCTTGAAGTTGGTCCATCTACTGCACTACAGTGCAAGGTAGACATGATTGCTCAGAAGTTGGACCAGCTTCTTTCAGGACCATCCACTACACAGCAGGTGTGTACTCTTTGTGTCAGTCCGACACACGAGATCACTGAGTGCCCTTCGGCAGCTCAGTACCCTGAATTTGTTCAAGAACAAGTTCAGGCAGCTCAGGGTTACGTCAGACCGCCGAATAACCCATTTTCATCGACATACAATCCGGGTTGGCGTAACCATCCCAATTTTTCATGGAAGAATCCACAGTCTTCCATGCAGATGCCTACATCCTCTCAGCCAGTTCGACAACCATCTTTTACTCAGTCATTTCAAAGACCGAACTATTCACAGTCTTCTTCCTCTTCTGTTACTCCCCCGATTCAGCAGGAGTCTGCCCCGCAGACATCTTTTGAGGAGAGACTTCTCCAGGCATTCCAAGAGGTGAAAACCTCTAATCAGAACGCCTTCGAGAAGTGTAGCCAGATTTTGAGCTCGCATACTCAGTCCATTGCGAAGTTAGAGTCGCAAATGGGACAGTTAGCTGAGGCTATTAGTAGGAGACCTGAGGGTACATTGCCGAGTCAGGCTGTCATGAACCCGAAGGGTAAGGACCAGATGACTGGAGGCCTATTTCATACTGAGACACAGCAGCAGGCTAAATCAGTTAGGGCCTTGAGGAGCGGACGTGAGTATCACGTCGAGAGCAGAGAGCGAGAGAGTAGAGAGAGGATAGAGGAGCCAAAGACCATTGTTTCACCTACGTCGGCTCAATCATCAGCCCCATCCCCATCATCACCTTCACCATCTTCATCATCTTCATCCTCAGAGAAGAAGAAGAAGGATGGGAGTGAGCCTTCTCACAAAGAGGAGGAGCCAGCAGAGTATATTCCCCCACCACCCTATCCCAAAGCATTAGAGTCTCCTGGTTATAGAGGGAAACAAGGTGCGAAGATCCAGGACATGCTTGACATCTTCAAGCATGTACAGATCAACCTACCTTTGCTCGATGCTATTCAGCAGGTGCCGGCATATGCCAAATTCCTGAAGGAACTATGTACGCAGAAGCGTAAATCTAGAGAGCGAGTTCCTAACAGGGTCCATTTGACTGAGCAGGTGAGTTCAGTACTTTAGCATCAGACACCACCAAAGCTCAAAGACCCTGGAGCCCCTATCATTGCGTGTACTATAGGAAACATCAGGATAGAACGCGCATTGCTCGATCTTGGAGCAAGTGTGAACATTCTGCCCGGGTATTTCTTTGATTCTTTCGGGCTAGGAGAGATGAGATCGACTCCGATTACGTTTCAACTGGCAGATCGTTCTGTCAAGGTACCGAGAGGTGTCTTGGAGGACGTGCTAGTTAAGGTGGATGACTTTTATTTTCCAGTCGATTTTATTATTCTTGATATAGAAGGAGTGGATAGCCAGCACCAGACTCCGATTATTTTAGGTAGACCATTCTTGGCGACTGCCAATGCGTGCATCAACTGTAGGACCGGAGCCATGGACCTCTCATTCGGCAATCGAAAGGTAAAGCTGAATATTTTCAATGCCGCAATGGGACCAGCAGGAGACATGGATTGCTTTCATGTAGACATTGCACAGGAGTTAGTGGAGGAGCAGCCCGAGTTGTACATTACTGAGGATTCTTTAGATTTGTATCATATAGAGAAGAATAGCTGTGTAGATAGTGTAGACGTGTCTAGAGTGTCGTCAGAGAGACCACCTTGGAGAGCGGTCAGGGAGCCTCTTCCACCACTTGCTGAGACCCCCGCCAAGTCTTCAATCGAGTCACCTCCGAAACTTGAGCTGAAACCCTTACCGGATTCACTCAAGTATGCATACCTCGGAGATGATGAGACTCTGCCTGTGATCATCTCATCCTTCCTCACTGAGGAGCAGGAACAGAGATTGCTGACTATTCTTCGAGAGCACAAGGCAGCGATTGGATGGGGAGTTGCTGATCTAAAGGGGATTGATCCTTCATTCTGCATGCATAGGATCCATTGTAATGAGGAAGTCAAGCCATTTAGGGATATGCAGAGAAGGCTAAATCCCAACATGAAAGAAGTGGTGAAGAAAGAGGTGGTGAAGTGGCTGGATGCCGGAATCATTTACCCTATTTCTGATAGCCAGTGGGTCAGTCCGATTCAAGTTGTGCCGAAGAAGTCAGGACTCACTGTGGTTGAGAATGAGAAGGGTGAGAGAATTCCGATGAGGACCACTACAGGATGGCGAGTCTGCATCGATTATAGGAAGCTGAATGTGGCAACTAGGAAAGATCATTTCCCATTGCCATTCATTGATCAGATCTTAGAGAGACTTGCAGGACAGAGCTACTACTGCTTTCTAGATGGATATTCAGGATACAATCAGGTAGCTGTCCATCCTGACGACCAGGAGAAGACCACATTTACATGTCCTTATGGCACCTTCGCGTTTAGACGTATGCCGTTCGGGCTCTGTAATGCCCTGGCTACTTTTCAGAGATGCATGATTGCTATCTTCTCGGACATGATTGATGATGTGATGGAAGTTTTTATGGACGACTTTTCAGTGTATGGCTCTTCTTTTGAAGATTGCCTCCAAAAACTTGCTTGAGTACTGAGTAGGTGTGCGGAGACCAATCTCGTCCTGAGTTGGGAAAAGAGCCATTTTATGATCTAGGAGGGGATTGTGCTAGGACACATTGTGTCCAAGCGTGGTATTGAGGTTGACAGAGCGAAGGTGGAATCCATTTCCCGTTTGACTCCACCCACCTCTGTGAGGCAGATTCGATCATTTTTAGGGCATGCAGGATTTTATAGGCGGTTCATAAAAGATTTCAGCAAAATCTCTCGACCGCTTTGCACGTTATTGAAGAAAGACCAACCCTTTGTTTTCGGTGAGGATTGTATGAAGGCCTTTGAGATTCTCAAAGAGGCCTTGATTACTGCACCTATTTTGAGACCTCCAGATTGGACTCTCCCATTTGAGATTATGTGCGATGCATCTGATTACGCTATGGGGGCTATTTTAGGACAATGCATCGATAGGAAACCCTATGTGATCTACTATGCGAGTAGAACTCTGTCTGATGCCCAGATGAATTATACTACGACAGAGAAGGAACTACTTGCGGTAGTTTTCGCATTGGATAAATTTAGGTCCTATTTACTCGGTTCGAAGGTGGTTGTCTATTCTGACCATTCTGCATTGAAATATTTGTTGAATAAGAAAGACACCAAACCGAGATTGATTCGTTGGGTCCTACTACTACAGGAGTTTGATCTCGAGATTCGAGATAAGAAGGGAAGCGAGAATGTAGTAGCAGACCATCTTTCCAGACTGATCGTGGAGACCACGCAGGATAAGAGACCGATCAGTGATTCTTTCTCCGACGAGCAGATCATGTTAGTCAGTACATCGCAGTTACCCTGGTTTGCAGATATTGTGAACTATCTGGTTTCGAGGCAGATACCTGAGCATTGGAACAAGAATGAGCGTGAGAGATTCCTATCTCAGGTGAGGCACTATTATTGGGATGAATCGGAGTTGTTCAAATACTGTGCAGACCAGATCATTAGGAGATGTATTCCGGAGGAAGACTACCAGTCCATTCTGAAATTTTCCCATTCGTTAGCCTGTGGAGGGCATTTTAGTAGTAGGAAGACGGCTGCAAAGGTTTTGCAGTCAGGATTTTATTGGCCTACACTCCACAGGGATGCGCATGAGTTCTGTAGGCGATGCCTGCGATGTCAGCAGATTGGGAACATGTCCAAGAGGGACATGATGCCCTTGCTTCCGATTTTGATAGTCGAGATTTTTGATGTTTGGGGCATTGATTTCATGGGACCATTTCCGCCTTCATTCGGAAATTTATACATTCTGGTGGCGGTTGATTATGTGTCCAAGTGGGTCGAGGTTGTGGCAACCAAGACCAATGATCGTAGAGTAGTGCTTAAGTTCATTAAGCACAACATTTTCAGTCGTTTTGGGGTGCCACGTGCGATGATTAGCGATGGTGGCAAGCATTTTAGGAATATACAGATAGCTTCTCTGTTGAGAAGATATTCTGACAATCATAGATTCACCACTCCATATCATCCGCAGACTAGTGGACAGGTTGAAGTGTCCAATAGGGAGATTAAGCGAATTTTAGGAAAGACAGTTCGTCCGGACCGCAAGGATTGGTCCCAGCGCTTAGATGATGCACTTTGGGCATATAGAACTGCATTTAAGACTCCCATTGGCATGTCCCCGTATCGCCTTGTATTCGGGAAAGCATGCCATCTTCCTGTCGAGCTAGAGCATAGAGCGTACTGGGCTATCAAGAAATTGAATTTTGACCTCACCCAGGCTGGCAAAGAGAGAGCACTGCAGCTCTCAGAATTAGAAGAACTCAGGAATGATGCATATGAGAATGCCAAATTATACAAAGCTCGCACAAAAGCATTTCATGATAAGCATATTGTCAGAAAAGTGTTTGAGCCAGATCAGAAAGTGTGGCTATACAATTCTCGTTTACATTTATTTTCAGGGAAGTTAAGATCGAGATGGACAGGTCCGTATATTGTGAAAGAAGTATTTCCCCATGGAGCAGTGACACTATTCGATCCTATGACCCAAGGTACATTCAAGGTAAATGGGCAAAGACTGAAGCCATTCATTTCAGATGCCTTGCAAGATGGTGAGTGTGAGATAGTGCATCTCACGAAGGCATGAGGGTTCAACCAAAGGGATGTATCATATGTACATTATTTCTTTTTCATTTCAGAGTTTTTATTTATTTAGTATTTCATTTCACATGTGCTAATTTGTGTTTTGATGTATGCAGGATGAACTTAACAATTAGTGTATCAATTACTAGGTACAGAGAAGAGCTTTCAAAGAATTCAAGGATCAGATGAAAATCAACTTCAGAAGCTCAAAGCAAATCAGGTTGTATCTATCCTTTCTCCCATATTTTTGTTAGTGTCTTTTAGTGTGCATTTGCATTACATGTTTATTCATTTTGTATGCCACTAGGGACAGTGTCATTCAAGCATGGGGGGGTGGTTTAGATGCATGCACACAAAAATACACAAAAAAAAATTTATGACTGGTAATCAAAGTAGGCATTTGAGAACAAAGTGTAGCATATATGATTGTTTTTGGCATAATCTAACAGTTTATAAATTTTTAAGCCCCATAAAAAATTTTATTTTCTGAACTGAGTCAAATAGAGTAGTTATTCATGAGAAAATTCAAAGAAAAGATAGTATTTGATTGTTCGAAAATTTTGAATCACTTTAGTATAAGTATGCACAGTATGTTTTCTGAAAGAAATAAGCAATGGAAAGATGTGTTTGAAAAATGAGTTTAAAAGAATAGAGCTACGTTTAGTTGTTGATGTCTTCGTGAATCCTAGTAGTAGAACTCAGACACGAGATGAAGTGTTTGAGTATCTTAACGAAAAGGATAACAAAGGAGATCATCTTCTTGTCTAAATCGATATCTGTGGCCTTTGTAGTTCGAGTAAGTAGAATCTGAAGGGTGTTTTACACCTGGTGCCCCAAAGCCAACTGGTTTGAAAGCTTGTTACATGGACTGCATAGAAAGCCTAAGAGATAGAGACATTGCATATGACGAGAGGAAGACTATACGTAAACTATTAGAATAGAAGGTTTAGTGACTCGAGCAATTAAGTCCGAGGGATACTCTGTATCTAGTGCCCTAAGGTCGGCCGACTTGGGAGTCACTGACCCAAAGCTCGCTACACGGGTCACAAAAACTGACTATTCGAAATAGTGCTCATATGAGAAGAATGAGCAAGAGATCAAAAGTTGAAAAAAGAGTGAAAATGAAAGAAAAGGATGTGCTGAATGAGAAATTTTTCATTGCTTAGGCATAAATGTGTATTACTGTGCAGAAAATATACAAGTGAGAATAAATGAGTAAAACATGAGAATACTTGACCTTCAGAGAAAAATCATGAACTAGCTACAATATTAGAAAAGTGAAGGAAAAGAATTTTTACTGTGGTGGCATGAGATTTTTAAACTTGTTTTGAGAATGTCAATTACATGAAATATGTATTACA
This sequence comes from Nuphar pumila, assembly GCF_984573655.1. Lineage (NCBI taxonomy): Eukaryota > Viridiplantae > Streptophyta > Magnoliopsida > Nymphaeales > Nymphaeaceae > Nuphar > Nuphar pumila. The sequence continues at coordinate 72,194,901 of NC_143251.1, read as the reverse complement.
ACTGTATTCTTAAAAGCCTAATATTTTTGAAAGATCATCCTCGCATTTCATTGATGTTTGTGGGTAGCATCGCTGCAAACCCTCACGAGACCTTACTCGTCCACTAGTGTAAGCTAGGGGTTTAAAGGGCTTGTTGCATACGCTAAATGCAACCATGATTCCTACGAAAGTGAGTTAGTATTATGCATTCATGCTTAGCATTTCTTGTCTTCAGTGCATATCATGATTAGGGTTTGTTAAGGGACTAACAAACATTCAAGCATGGAGGTATTTGATGATGCATGAAATGCACATCATGTAAACAAGTTTTTCATGCATTTTGTATCAAGTTTAAGGTTTTAAACCCATGTTTAGATGTGTTTTGATAGTAAGGGGCTATGGTTCGAATTTCAGAAAAATCGGAGTAAAAATGAGAGAGTTATGGCTATTTCAGTGTTTGGGCACGGATTTCGAGGTGGATCGGATCCATATCCGACCCAATTAGGTTAATTGGACCTTGGATCAACTCTTTAAAAGTCCAAAACCCAACCCACACGCCTATCCAGATCCATTTCAAAAAGTTTTTCTGAAAACCCCCCAAAAAGAGGCGCCTAGAAAATAATTTTTTTATAACATTGTTTTTGCAAATTCCAAAAAGTATAAATATACTTTTTAGAGAAGCCCTAGGCGTCTTTGGCTGTGTTTGGACGCCCCCTACAGTGACTCTACAGCAGCAGCTCCTTCCTCTCCATCTCCCCCACGTGTTGGCCATTGAAGATCGACCTATGCTTGATTTTCAAGCATATTTTCGAGCTTCCTTTTGTTTCTTTTCATTTCTTTCTTGTTCCTTGCTGTCTTTTCACCATTTTTCTGTACTTTTGCAGGTGTAGCAGAGGTGGAGACCATTAACCTTGGCGGGAGTGCGCAACACACCACCAAGGTGAGCCGGCCCTACCTCCATCCGGCTTTCTACACCCTCCGATCGAGAATCGGCCCACACTCCATCGTCGGTGGATCTCCAACGTGTAGCAGCAGCAATAGGTGCCGTTTTTGGTGAAGTACAGCATCCTCGAACTGTATAGGACGTCCATCTCCAGCCACGGTCCGCTCTTCTTCATCCCCCCCGGTCGTCAGATCTTCCAAAAGGTAGGTCTTCTTCTTTCTTCTCTTCTAGATAAAGCCGATTTGTGTGCGGATTTTGTTTTGTTATTTTCTGTGTGTTTCTTAGTTTCCTTTTTGTTTCAACCTTAGAGTAATATTCGTGCATAGACCAGCACGTTAGATTAGGTTTACTTGGTTGTTTGATTCATTGAAATCAAATTTCTTGATTTTTTTCATTCTTTTCATCAAAAATCGGCTAGATCTTCATCTAGTCGATTCGTTAAATTTCTCATAGGCGTTCTTGGGGCTGTTTGACAGAAAATCCAATAAAAAAGTGTTCATTTTGATTTATCTTATTCGGTTTTTGTGGGTGAGTTGTATTTGGGTTTAATTAAAAAGCAAAATCCAAAAATCGGCTAGACTTATTCTAGCCGATTCTTGATTTTCACAAAAAAATATCTTTTTGTTTTGGTATTTATGTTTCGTCCAGCATGTGTATTGTGTTGTTTTGCTGAACATCTCATTAGAAAATTTCATTTTAGTTCGTTTTATTCGTGGGATTGTGCTTGTGTATTGTGTTGATTTTATTTTTGAAAAAGAAAAAAAAAAAAAATCGGCTAGGATTATTCTAGCCGAGCTTTGTGTTTTTGTTAAATGTATGTGTTGATGTGGGTAAATGGTGTGGTTGCTGTATTTGTTTTATGTTAACAGTAGCATAAATTTGTGTTAGTCTTTTCGTTGTTTTAGGATTTGTCTTAATACTTGTTTTAATCATTTTTTCGTTTTTATGTTTTGAGTTTATTGTTGAAAATTATAAAAATCAAGGTTTCTTTTGTTTTTCATGTTTTTAATTCCAGTATAGTGCTGCTCTTGTTAGCTTTTGTGTAATTAGAAGTCATTTTTAGTATTTTCTAACTTAGTTTTATCAAAATAGTAGTTACTTAGTTTTATTGCTTTTCGTAATTTATAATTTATTTTTTTTTATTTTCGTATAGTTCTTCTTCTTCCCCAAGGTGGGGCGGCAGCCATTAGAGCTCTCCTTGAGCTCTTGGTCGAATTTTTTAGTAAGTTTTAATGGAGTTAGGTAGGTGTAATTAGGTTGTCTAGGTTCAATGTATTAGGGCTTAGTGTCTTAGCCATTTTTAGGGGTTATTTAAGTTAAGTTTTGGGAATTAGGTTAGCATTAACTCCTAGGAAATCGTTTTTTCATTTAGTTCCTTTTATTCCCTAGGTAAATTTAATTCTTTTATTTAGAAAGTAGGATTTTTAGAAGTTGGCGATTTTTGAGAAGGGAGATAATTAAAGTAATTGAAACTTGGAAATCTTTTGGAAATAGGAGGTTCATCAAAAATCGTGTGAGGCATTTAATGGAGATTTGAATTTAGCATGTGCATTAAAGAAGGAGTTACTCTTTCATTTTGGAAAGTGTTTTGAATTTACATAAAAATCCTAATTTAGGCTCCACGATTTTCATAAAGAATTAAAGGCATTCAATTCCATCTTGAAAAGCAAAAATCGTGAATTTCTATATTAGACCTTTCCATTTTCCAAAAGGAGCTTTAAAAGCAATTAAGGAGTGTAACCCCCTCTCTAAATGGGGCGATTTTTGAGAATCCAAAGCATTTCAAAGTTTGGAATTTGGTAATTATTATATTCCTTTTCCAACCCTCTCCATTAAAATCGTTAACCTTGAATTAATTTTAGGAATTAATAGGTTACTACTTTAGTCTAGACCTAACCTAGTCAAACCGAACCTAGGTCGAGTCAAACCCTAGTCTACATCCCATTCGAGTCTAGTCAAACCCTAAGTTGGGTCCAACTTAGTTGAGCCTAAGTTAACTCGAACCTAGTTGATTAAGTCAAACCTAAACCGAGTTCAACCTAGTCCTACTAAGCCTAAGTCCTAGACCTAGACCTAGCCCTAGTCAAGACTAAGTCAAACCCTAACCTAGCCAAGTCTAGTCAAAACCCAACCCACTCCTAGGTCGAGTCAACCTTAGTCCACCTATTGAACCCTAGCCTAAGTCAACCCGAACATAGTTGACTAAGTCAATCCTAAACCAAGTTCAAACCCTAGCCTAGCCTAAGTCCAAGTCAAGACCAATCCGAGATCGAGTCAACCTTAGCCAAACCCAACCCAACCTTAGCTAAGGTCAAACCGAGCCTACCTAATCCAATCCGAGTTCAACCAAGACCCAAACCCTAGTCTAAACCTAGTGGGTCAACCGATTTTACCTTATCCTATTCGAACCTAGTTGATCAAGTCAAACCCGAGACCAAACCTAGCCGAGCCCAAACCTAAACCGAGTTGAGTCAAACCTAACTCGAGCCTACCCAAGTTAACCCCCCTTAGCTAAGCCTAAACCGAGTCCATTGGAGTCAACCGACCCTAGTCTTAGTCGAACACGTGTCCCATTAGCCCATTTTAGTCCCCTAAGTTTTTGATTTACTTATAGCGATTTTAGATTAGCTAATGTAGTTATCTCTTTAATTGTTTAGCCAAAATTTCTAATTGTCGATTTGATTGGTGTTTGTTAGTTTACCGTTTGTTGATTAGTTAGTTAGTATAGTTAGTTGATAGAGCATATATCATTTAGTCATATATTTAACTATATTATTTAGTGTATTGATTGTAATTGCATTAGTATTTCATTTAGTGCATAGTCATAACATGCATATCATATTCCGTGTAGAGTTCATTTAGCTTCATTATAGTTATCATCTGCATATAATTAGTTATATAAGATTAATTAAGTTTGCATTTCATGTAGATTACATTCTTAGAGAGTAAAATAGTTCAAATAGTGAATAGTGCACTCAAATCAAAACCAGATTTTTGCCCTGTCGCACCAGCCTTATTTTCTGTACAAAAACTCTGTGTTTTACAAAAATTTTTATTATATTCACTTGCTAGACGTGTTGTTTGACTGCAGACCAAATTTCAGCTCATTCGGAGTTGATTTGGTCTGATTTTTAAGCGTTTTGTGAAAACCGCTTTTTCTGGATTTTAAATTACAGGACTGGCGATATCCTGATTTTTCCCAGATTTGAAACGCTTATATCTGGAGTTCCAGATACTGGTTTTCAATTCTGTAAAAACTGTCGTTTTGTTCAATCTGTCAGTTGCAGAACAGAACAAATTTCGGGAAAATCGGACCTCGTTTGCCCTGTCAAACAGTGGTTTTCTGATAACCTGTCAGAATGCTATTTTACACTAGTTAGGGGTATTTTCATAATTTTCTTAGTTTCGGCCTTTTAGATTTGTTTTTAGTAGTTTCTGCATTTTAGGAGTTGCATCATCATCATACAGCATTAGTAGAGTTAAATTGGTTAATTTTAGCATTAATTTAGTATTTTATTTATTTTTTGCTTGATAAATAGTATTTGTTTTACAATTTTCGTAAAATTAGAAATAGTCTTAGTTATTGTTTTCATTATTAGAATAGAAAACTAACTTTGTATTTTTCTGCATTTTTAGGTTGAAAAACATATTTAGTGTCCAGGGGTATTGTCCAAGTGAGAAGATTCTTTAAGTGGCGAAAAGACAAAAATACCCTTGGCGTGGAGCAGAAGACTGATTGCTTGTTTACTTTTCTTTTAGTGTTTAATTGCAGTTGTATTAACTTTGTAATTGTAGGTTGACATTTGGCATTAATAAATTGAATTTTATAGAAATATTGTGTTTAATTCCTGTTCCCTGTGGATTCGACCCGTACTTACCACTTGGTGGAAAGTCGGTTTTTAAAATTTTTGGTTGACGATTTTCCAAAGCTTTATTGAAAATAATTGTTTTAAAAAGAGCATCTCAAAATATCAACCAAATTTTGGCGCCATTGCATCATCAAAACAGGATTAGAGTCTTCTACTTGCCACCACAGAATAAAATATTTTCTTTCACTTTTCTAAATAGCATAATCATTTATGTTTCATCCTTAGAAATTCAAATACATACATATCATTATTTACTTATCCTCACTCATATGTGTTCTGCACAGGTTTTCTCAATATTTTCTTTTAAGCAATGAACTTTTCTCTTTTACGCTCTTTTCTCTTTCTTGATTTTCACTTTTCCACATTTTTCAATCAAATTTTTTTCTGAGCACTATACCCAATTTCCAGTTTTTGTGACCCGTGTAGCGAGCTTTGGGTCAGTGACTCCCAGGCCAGACGACCTTAGGGGACCAGATACAAAGTATCCCTCAGACTTAATTGCTTGAGTCACTAGACCTTCAATTTTCTATAGTTTACGTATAGTCTACTTCTCTGTCATGTGCAATGTCAATATCTATTAGGCTCTCTATAAAGTCCATGTAACGAGCTTTCGGGCCGATGACTCCGAAACCAGATGGCTTTAGGGCACCAGGTGTAAACACCCCTCAGGCTCTACTTGCTCGAACAAAATAGGCCACAGATATTAACGTAGACAAAGAATTGACTTCCTTCGTTATCCTTTTCAACATGGACTCAAACACTTCAACTTGTGTCTAAGCCCAGCTACTAGGGAGTACGAAGATATCAAACAACTAAATGTATGCTCGTTTCACTTTTTGAGCTCTTTTGCAACGTTGTTCATTTGCTTAGTTTTCAAAAATAAAACTGTGCATATTCATACTTGTGATTCAAAATAAACTCTAACATGCATCCATAATCATTTCTTTGAAATCCACATAAACAACCATGGTTTTCTAGATTCGTGTTAGAAAAAGTTTTTCGTGGGGCTTAAAAATTCTCTAAAAATATTAGATGTTGCAAAGCAGTCATATAAGTTCAAACTCGTTCCCTAAAAGCCTAATTTTAATGAGTTGACATAAAAATTGCAAGTACAAAGACATGAAAAGTTTAGGTGTGCAAACTACACCCTCCCCCATGCTTGAATGACACTATCCTCAGTGGCACTCCCCCATGCTTGTATGAAACTAAGAGGCTGCACTTGAGAACAAAATAATTGGGAGAAAAGAGCAAAAGTCACTTGAGATGACATATGAATGCATGTCCTACGATTACACAAGAATGCATACCTGATCTAACAAAACACTCATGAGATACAAGAAATCAAAGCAAGATAACGAAAAACCATCTATGATATTTACTAGATCCTACTAAAAATACAACATACAAACCTGTGCTCCCCCTCATGCATCCACGAGGTTAATAGCCTCAATGTCTTGCTGCACCACCATATCAGAAATGTAGGGCTTCAGTCGCTGCCCATTAACTTTGAAAATGCTACCCGTTCGAGGGTCCAAAAGATCTACCGCTCCATGTGGAAAAACTCTATGGACTATGAATGGTCCATCCCATCTGGACTTTAGCTTCCCTGGAAAAAGATGGAGACGTGAATGATAAAGCCACACCTTTTGACCAGGCTCGAACTGCTTCCTCACAATATGTTGATCATGGAAATGCTTGGTTCGAGCCTTGTATATTTTGGCACTCTCGTAGGCTTCATTGCGTAACTCCTCAAGCTCACTCAACTGCAACTTCCTCTCAGCTCCAGCTTGGACCATATCAAAATTGAACTTCTTGATAGCCCAATATGCCCTATGCTCCAATTCAACAGGAAGGTGGCATGGTTTCCCAAAAACCAATCGGTATGGGGACATGCCAGAGTCTTGAAAGCAGTCCTATAGGCCCAAAGGGCATCATCAAGGCACTGAGACCAGTCCTTGCGGTCTGGCCGGACTGTTTTTTCAAGAATCCGCTTGATCTCCCTATTGGAGACCTCGACTTGGCCACTAGTCTGTGGGTGGTACGGTGTGACAATCCGATGATGTACCGAGTATTTCCTAAGTAAGGAAGCTACTTGTACATTACGAAAGTGCGTACCACCATCACTAATGATCGCTCTAGGGACTCCGAACCGACTAAAAATGTTGTGCTTGATAAATCGGAGCACCTCCTTATGATCATTGGTTCGAGTGGCCACGGCCTCGACCAATTTGGAGACATAATCAACCGCCACTAGAATATAAATAAATCCGAACGAAGGCGGGAAAGGACCCATAAAATCAATGCCCCACACATCAAAAATCTCAACAATCAAAATAGGAAGGAGGGGCATCATATCATGCTTGGCGATGCGTCCCGTCTGCTGACAGCGCAAGCACCTCCTACAAAAATCGTGAGCATCTCTATGCAATGTCGGCCACCAAAATCCTGACTGGAGGACCTTTGCGGCTGTCTTTCGACTAGAAAAATGACCTCCACAAGCCAAGGAATGACAGAATGATAGAATGAAGTCATACTCCTCCTCAGGAACACACCTCCGAATCATCTGATCCGGGCATAATCGAAACAATTCTGGTTCCTCCCAAAAATAGTGCTTTACCTGCGAGAAAAATCGATCTCTCTCATTGCGGTTCCAGTGCAAAGGGTACTCTCCAGTCACCAAAAAGTTGATGATATGCGCGAACCAAGGCAGATGCTTGACATGAAAGAGCTGCTCATCCGGAAATGAATCATCAATCTGCCCCTGATCAGTGGATGACCACTATCAGTCTGGATAAATGATCTGCTACAAGATTCTCACATCCACTCTTATCTCGAATCTCAAGATCAAATTCTTGTAACAGAAGGATCCATCGAATGAGGCACGGTTTGGCATCCTTTTTACTCATCAAATATCGCAATGCCGCATGATCTGAGTAAATGATGACCTTAGAGCCTAACAAATATGATCGAAACTTCTCAAGAGCAAAAACCACGGCTAGTAATTCCTTCTCTGTGGTGGTATAATGCAATTACGCATCAGAGAGGGTCCTACTAGCATAATAAATCACATGAGATCGTCGCTCAATCTTCTGACCGAGAATCGCTCCAACCGCGTAATCTGACGCGTCACACATAATCTCAAATGGCACGGACCACTCAGGAGATCGAAGAATAGGAGCAGTAGTCAGAGCCTCCTTCAGGGCCAAGAATGCCTTCAGACAGGCATCATCAAACACAAACGGCTGATCTTTTGTTAGCAGGTTGCACAACGGTCGAGAAATCTGGCTAAAATCCTTAATGAACCTTCTATAAAAACCTGCGTGCCCTAGAAATGATCGCACCTGCCGCACAGAGGTCGGTGGAGCTAATCTAGCAATGGTCTCCACTTTCGCCTTATCAACCTCGATTCCTTTCTGAGACACAATATGTCCAAGAACAATCCCCTGTCTCACCATGAAATGACTCTTTTCCCAACTAAGAATCAGATTTGTCTCCCTACAACGTTGAAGCACACGAGATAACTTTTGGAGACAATCGTCAAATGAAGAGCCATAGACCGAGAAATCGTCCATGAAAATCTTCAGGACATCGTCCATCATATGTGAGAAGATCGCCATCATGCACCGCTGAAATGTAGCCAGGGCATTACAGAGCCCAAACGGCATTCTCCTATAAGCAAAAGTGCCATATGGACAGGTGAACGTCGTTTTCTCCTGGTCCTCGGGATGAACGGCCACCTGGTTGTATCCTGAATAACCATCCAAGAAACAAAAATACTGCTGACCCGCGAGTTTCTCCAAGATCTGGTCGATGAACGACAGAGGGAAGTGATCCTTCCTAGTTGCACTGTTCAACTTTCTATAATCTATGCATACTCGCCATCCCGTGGTAGTCCTCATGGGAACACTTTCCCCTTTTTCATTCGTTTCTACAGTGAGCCCAGACTTCTTGGGGACAACCTGGGTAGGGCTCACCCACTGACTGTCGGAGATGGGATAAATGATCCCCGCATCCAACCATTTGACTACCTCCTTCTTTACCACCTCCTTCATATGGGGATTTAGTCTCCTTTGCGCCTCTCTTGAGGGTTTAGCCCCCTCATCCATGATAATCTGATGCATGCAAAAGGAGGGATCTATCCCCTTCAAATCTGCCACCGACCATCCAATCGCCTTTTTATGCTCGTGCAAGACCTGTAAAAGTTGACACTCCTGTGTGTCAGTCAGGTTTGCAGAAATAATGACGGGGAGGGTCTGGTCCTTGCCTAGGAAGGCATACTTGAGTGTGGCTGGTAAAGGCTTCAACTCAAGCTCAGGCTCTATGGATGGTCAGGCCGGCTTTTCTGCCAATTCAGGAAGCGGCTCGAAGTGCCAGGTCCAACTCAGCTCACCTGTCTGACTCTCTATTAACCCATGGAAATCTTCTTCGAGTGATTCATCAACCTCCTTCTGAGGTGGTTCACTCAATAACCAGGTATGCTCTGCTTCTACCAGGTCCTGAATGAAGTCGACCTCGAAAGAAGCCTCATCGCCGGCAGGTCCCATCGCCGCATGAAAAATGTTCAGCCTCATCTTCCTGTTGCCAAATGAGACATCCATCGCACCTGTGTGGCAATTAATGCAAGCATTGGCAGTAGCCAGAAAGGGGCGTCCAAGAATAATGGGGGTCTGTCGCATATCATTAACTCCCTCCATATCTAAAATGATGAAGTCGACAGGGAAGTAGAAGTCCTCTACCTTGACTAAAACATCTTCCAAAATCCCTCGCGGGACCTTGATTGATCTATCTGCAAGCTGCAGGGTCATAGGTGTTGGCTTCATCTCCTTTAATCCAAATTTGTCATAAAAGAAACCCGGCAAGATATTGACACTTGCCCCAAGGTCGAGCAATGCACGCTCGACAGTGATGTCTCCTATGACACACGAAATAATTGGGGTCCCTGGGTCCTTAAGCTTTGGTGGGGTTTGGTGTTGCAGCACCGCACTCACCTGCTCAGTCAAGTATATCTTCTTCGGCACTTGTGACTTCAACTTTCTTTTCTGCGTACAAAGCTCCTTTAGAAACTTTGCGTATGCAGGGACTTGTTGAATGGCATCAAGCAAGGGGAGGTTTATCTGGACGTGCTTGAATATCTCAAGCATCTCCTGCATGTTCACTCCATCCTTGCCTAATGACTTCGGTCTCTCTAGCGCCTCAGGAAAGGGGGCTTTGGGAGTATAGGACTTTGAAGGCTCAGTTGGTAGAGCCCTTTCGCTTTCCTGAGGTGGGATGGTAGGGACAGGCTGCTTCTCACTCGTTCTCTCTCTTTCTTCTGCAGCCTCCCTCGCCTGGTATTGCTTCCCATTCCTAAGGGTTATTACCGCTTGAGCTTGCTCTTGATGGGCATCTGTCATGTTCAAGCCATGCATCGGCTCCTTACCCCTAGGGTTCACCACCGGTTGGCTAGGTAAAGCCCCCTCACTCCGCCTGCTAAGCGCCTCGGCGAGTTGTCCCATCTGCGTCTCAAGCTTCGCAATAGAATGTGTATGGGAGCTCAGATTTGCCTTGATATCCGAGAAGGCTTGCAGCATCTTGTCCTTAAAGGACTGGCTGGATGAAGGCTCTTGAGACTGGGGTTGATTATAAGTAGGTTGAGCTGAAGGGTAGCTAGTTCTCTGAAATTCAGGTGCATAACTGCCTTGCCTGGGTTGGCTTTGGGAAGGGTTGAGAGGTTGGGCTTGTGGATTTCTCCATGAAAAATTAGGATGGTTCCGCCAGCCCGGGTTATATGTACTGGAATATGGATTGGGTGCGGGCCTAGCGAAACTCTGCGCCATCTGAGATTGCTCCTAGACAAACTCAGGGTACTGTGGCGCAACGGGGCAATCAACAACATGGTGTGCAGGGCTAGCACACAACGCACACACTTGTAGGACTGGAGAAGGACCCGACAACAACTGATCTAATTTCTGAGACAGTTGGTCGACCTTGTTTTGCAACTCAAGGTGCGTCCCTATCTCGAATATACCAGCCTTCTTCGCGCCATCTTGCACAGGTGTGGCCCTCTCAGATCGTGAAGCATAAGCATGGTGCATGGAGTTCTCGCTTAAGGTCTCAAAAAGGGCCCATGCTTCATCTTCACTTTTAAGCATAAAAGTGCCCCCACAGGCAGCGTCAACCATTTGACGGTTCTTCTCAGTGAGACCATCATAAAAATATTGCACCAGTTGCCAGCGGGGCACCTGGTGGTGGGGACACTTGCGAAGAAGATCTTTCATCCTCTCCCACGTTTCATGAAACATTTCTCCCTCGATCTGTGAAAAGCTAGTGATGGCTTTTCGATACTGGTTCATCTTACCAATTGGGAAGTATTTCTTTAAAAACTCCCTTTGCATATGTTCCCAAGTGGTAATTTGAACTGTATCGAGGGCCTTCAGCCAATGCTTGGCTTTATCCTTAAGGGAGAAGGGGAATAACGTCAACCTTAACGCGTCATCTCCAAAATTGTTGATTCGCACCGTAGAGCAGATCTCGAGAAATTCGTCGAGATGACGGTATGGGTCTTCGTTGCTAAGGCCATAAAAGGAGGGTAACATCTGGATGACACTGGCCTTGATTTCAAAATGGTTCGCTCCCACATCAGGTCTTGTGATGCAGGAGGCAGAAGTGTATGTGTTGGGCATAAAGTACTCCCTAAGAGGACGGATCAACTGCTGATCTTCAGCCATGGGGCTGGATTGATGGGCTCTCCTAAAGAAAGATTCGGGATCCTCAACAAATTCGGCAAGCTCAGGTTCAAGCGAACATCGCCCGTGCATGCACCACAGGGTAGACCGGTGCAGCAACCGTCCTAAATTGGGGTTTTCTACCTAACTAACGCGCTAGCGGCCAAACCACACAAACCACAAAGCGAGTAACAAAAACAATTACTGAAAACAAGAAATAAACAAGCACCACGCAGTTGCACTCAGTAGAGAATTTACGACAATGAAATCTATGTGCACGGTACCAATCGTACACAGTCACTTCTAAGGGGATCCTAATGGGTGAGCTATGCAGAAAAGTAAGCTTGTCTCTACGGTATGCACACACGTGGTTCTAAGCCTAAATGCGAAAAGCAAACTAAACAATCCTAATTAAAGAACTGAATTAAACTAACAACCTATAAATAAGAGAACAAACACAAGGCAATAAAGTGAATACTAGTATTTCGCCGTTCTCCGGCAACGGCGCCAAAATTTGGTGTGAGTTTTATGAAAACCCTTTTTAAAACAATATTTTTAATAAAAATCCAGTGAAAGCCAGACACCAAAAATATAAAAACCAGCTCGCACAAGTGGTGGAGTCCGGGTCGATCTCAGGGATCGGAAAATACTTCGTATTCAAACACACAATCTAACTACTCTTTATTGCCAAAAATAAAAAGAATTAATTAAATAATTAACTACGAGAGTACGGCCCTACGCAGAGGGCTTAAACAAAATAAATAAATGGTTTTATTACAACCCAATGAATTGAATAAAATAAAATAAAAGCCTAGTCTAAAGAGAAAAACAAGAGTCTTCAGTGCTTAAGGCTTTGGTGGTCTCTTTCTGTCCCTTCCAGGTTAAACACTTTGGTATGGTTTGATTCAGGGTCCTCTGAGGGCTCACTTGAGGGCACAAAAATGATCTCTTTGCACGTCCAACGCTTCCCTGCAAAACAGAAATCAAGCAAACGCAGCAGCAACAAAGAAGCTAAACTAAACCTAAAATGAGAAATCAGTAAAAAGAATCCAATTCGCTAAATGCCTACACTAAAAGACACATTAGCATAACAAATTAACAAATTACGAATAGGAAAGAATCAACGTGTACACTAAAAACTATTTATGAATTCAACTTGAACAACTTTCACTAACTAATTACAAGAAAAATATCATAAATTAGACTAACTCATCTACCCATGAATACTCCAGCCCTAAGAAATCACTAACTTAAAAACATGAATCACTACAAAACAATAACGATCTGCACTAATAAATTTCAACTATGTAACAAGAAAAAGAAAAACAACCCTAAATCTAACTAAGAAGCAACTAACGGATTATGAAACAAATAAAAAAAAAAATATGCATGAACCATGAAACCGCTAATGCAATGCAATGTACTAATTCTGTACTACTCTAACTCAAGTAACTCAGCCTCAAGACCTAACTTATATAATCAGTAACATTAATTTCTACAACTCTAAATATAACCTAACGTCAATGCACCTTCAAATGCTTTTGCAACACACAACTGAATCTAATATTTATAGTGACAACTAACTAAGAATTATGGCTATAAAAAAAATTTATTAATGCACTAAATCAAAGGACACTAGTTAAGCAAACACAAATTAAACCTTGCCTACTAAAAGAATTCACGTGCTATGTGAAAAAGGCTACAAAAAAAAATAGAACTAACCTTACAGAAGTAAGCCTTGCAGATGACAACACCAACTCACATCTAATTAATTATTCTAAGACACGATGATGCAAGCAAGAAAGAAAGAAAGACGCTGCTGAGAAAATACTGTGCACTAAGCAGACGCTAATATAAAAAATGACACACGTTAATTTTTTTTTTTTTGATTTTTCAGATGATGCTCAACATATGCTATGCATATCTAAGATGCAGTATGCTACTGCAATGCTACGCAACTCACTACACTTTGAAAAGAGAAGAGAAACACAGTAACATAAGGGGAAAAAAAAAGAAAAAGAAAGGAAACAACCCGATGGTGGACTTGGCTGGACTGGTTGAGGGAAGAACGGTCTCTCCCTATATCAGATTTTCACGTTGCCTCCCTTTTGCTGAAGGAAGAAGAGGAACCCGCTGGCTAGAAAGAAGAAGAAGAAGAAGAAAAACCGGCTGAAGGTAGAGAGAGAGAGAAAAAAAAAAAAGAGAGAGGGAGAGGCGTCAATCCCCAAAGAGAGATGTCCCTTTTTTTGGCTGTAGAAGATTACTTATAATACTAAATTAGGGTAAAAGAAAAAATTTCAAAACAAGTCCACGATTTTCCATATTTTTCAAAAGACCCATTTTAGTAAAACATGTTTTATTGTCTAAAAACAAACAAACAAACTTCCTAAACTGATTAAAAATTAAAAAAACTAAGCAAACTAAACTATGATTAAAACATTCTAATTATAATAAAAACACTAAAAAAATATATGCAGGGAAAGCTTTGAAAAATACGATTTTCTGATAAAATTCAATTCAATGCAATTTCTCAGAACTAATAATAAAAATGGGTTTTTAGAGCAATTTTAACACGGATCATGCATAAATAATGATTAATAAAATGCAAATATTATGCATGATCAGTATACCGAAACGGCAAAGGATATTCTTATGGATGAAAGAAACCACGTGTCGACCTTCTACTGTGCGTAGAGTGACTGCTTCTACCCATTTAGTAAAATATTCTGTTGCGGCCAGAAAATATTTAAGACCATTGGAGGCTGAAGGAGTGATGGGGCCTACAACATCGAAAGCCCACATGGAAAATGGCCATGGCGAGACGACAGATTGCAAGTATGTCGTTGGCGCATGTATGGAAGGCGCATGCATCTGACATTGAACGCACTTCTTCACAAAACGATAGCAATCTTGTTGCATAGTTCTCCAATAATATCTTGCTCGGATGATTTGTTTGACGAGAGTCTGATAGCCAACATGACCACCGCAAATGCCTTCATGTGCTTCTTGCACAACTTCTTTGGCTTCTTCTTCGTCCAAACATCTGGAATACTCAGAACTGAATCCATGACGATAAAGGACGTCGGCAAGAATAAAATATCGAGCAGACATGCGTTGAATTGCTTGCTGCTCTCTCTTTGATAATTCTTGAGGAAATTCGCCAGTTTTAATGAAATTCTTGATATCATGATACCAGGGCTTCTTCTTTTGCTCAGCCTGGTTTATCTGCTCTACTGGGACGAAAGCGGGTTGATCAAGTCTGCCAATTTCAAATGAGCGACAAGATTCTCCACTCCTGAAAGACATGATGGATCCCAAATTAGCTAAACTGTCTGCAACTTGATTGAAATCTCTCTTGATATGAAAAAGTTGGAATTCTTCGAATTTGTTGGCAAGAGCTGAGACAATCTTCTGGTAAGGAAGTAATTTCTGATCTTTCACTTGCCATTCGGCCAGAACTTGATTGACGATTAACAAAGAATCGCCATAAGCATGCACTCTTTTGACATTGAAGTCCTGTAGAATTTTCAGACCTTGTATCAAAGCTTCATACTCGGCCATATTATGAGTGCACTGAAAATCCAGTTTAAGAGAAAAGGGAATCATCTCCTTCTCTGGTGTAATTAGCAGAATTCTGATTCCTATGCCTGCCATATTCTTTGAACCGTCGAAGAATAAATTCCAAATTGTGGATTGTTGAATATTGCAGATCTGCTCATCGGGAAAATCATCCTCAGCTTTAACATCCTCTGCTAGAGGAAAATCTGCTAATTGGTCTGCAATTGCTTGGCCTTTGATAGATTGCTGAGAGACATATTCCAAGTCGTATTGCATTAATAGGACTTGCCATTTGGCGATTCGTCCGCTGAGAAATGGTTGTTCAAGAACGTACTTGAGAGGATTTAATTTAGATAGAATCTTGACTTTAGACGCCAATAGATAATGTCGCAATTTTTGACACATCCATACCAGAGCTAGGCATGTCTTCTCTATCTGAGAGTATTTCTTCTCATAATTAATAAAGGTCTTGCTGACATAGTAAATGGCATGTTCTATCAAGCTGCCTTCTTCGTATTGCGCCAAGAATCCGCCGCAAGCAACTTGATTAACTGAAATGTATAGCAATAGGGGTTTCCCTAATTCTGGCGGCTTTAAAACAGGAGGATTGAGAAGATATTTCTTGATGTGTTCGAACGACTGCTGACACTCTGGTCCCCATTCGAACCTCACTCTTTTTCTGAGCAAATGATTGAAAGGCTCACATCTCATGGCCAAATTAGAAATGAATCGCCGAATTGATTACATGCGTCCTTGAAGGCTACGCAATTCTTTGAGATTAGTCGGCGGCGGCATGCCAATGATAGCTTTGGCCTTAGCGGGATCCATTTCTATCCCCTTCTTGCTGACCAAGAAGCCTAGCAACTTGCCTGATTCGACTCCAAAGACACATTTTTGTGGATTGAGTCTTAGCTTGTAAAGAATGAGTCGCTTGAAGACTTGATTGAGAGCTTCGATGTGATCTTCCTCTTCTTTGGATTTCACTAGAATATCATCGACATATGCATCCATAGTCTTATGCATCTGATCATGGAAAATAATGGTCATAGCGTGCTGATAAGTGGCTCCAACATTCTTAAGCCCAAAAGGCATAACCGTGTAACAGAAAGTGCCCCATGGCATGGTAAATGATGTTTTGGATTGGTCACGAGCGGCCAACTTGATTTGATTATAACCGGAGTATCCGTCCATAAAGGAGAACATAGCATGCCCGGCTGTGATATCGACTAGGAGATCAATGTTTGGGAGCGGATAGTCATCCTTTGGAGTGGCTTTATTGAGATCACGGAAGTCGATATAGATTCACACTTTCCCATTCTTCTTAGGAACTGCTACGATATTCGCCAACCAATCCGGGTAATTGTAAACACCCTAAATTTTCACTCACCTCCCCGACATTTTCACCAAACATCATCATTCAACCTTTGAAATCGCCAGAGGGCAAAATGGTCATTTTATGAGCCCGAACCTTGCAAAAGTCTAAATTGCATCTGCAACTCTCAAAATTTCTCTAATTTTAACTCAGATGTTCAAAATTTTATTCCTGACAGGAGACAGACAACTCCAAGTCTTGGTTCAAGATTCTATTGCATAAGACATGACATTGCATATCATTGCATGAGCATTTCAAATCACTGCACTGCACAACATGTCATTTCGAGGTCCAGAACTCTTGATTTCAAAATTTTTAATCCAGATTAGAATTTTAACCCTTTTCAAAATTGATTTCAAAACCCTGGGTCTTCAAAATTATCAATTCTTCCCATTTTACCCCCAGGACTCTGAATTTCAAAATATTTTCTCAGGAAAACGATCTGGATAGTTTTCAATATGGATTTCAGCCACTTCACCTCAGATCTTGCCCTTTTGACAATTTCAAATATCTTCCTTTTACAAAATTGCCCTACAAGGGCCAACTCTTTCCAAAAATTCCTGTTTTACCAATTAGTTTAGATTTTATGAAAATTCCAAAAAGAAGTTGTGGTTTTATCCTTATTTCAATAAAGAAGCAATGTGGGACCCACACTGAGGTGGCGTCACACAAGCTTTCCTTTTGAAAATTTGAATTTTGAAAAACCCAAAAAAATAGGAGCCTTGTCCCCTGGATTGGTGCCACTTGTCTTTTCTCTCTCCTCTCATCTACATGCCAAGTGTCAGTGTGAGGCTACCCTAAGAAGCCGCCACATGTCATCCCATTTATCTACCATGTGTCACCCTATCCATCATGCGCCATGTGTCATTCCAAGATTACCAGGAGATGCCAAGTGTCATAGGTTGTACTGTCTAGAAAAAGTGGAGCTTGTCTCCTCTGAGGTGGCGCCACTTGAAGTGTGTCTCCTGCAGGGGACACGTGTCAACCCCTCCCTCCTTCTAGAAAAGTAGCCTGACACATGTCTCTCCCTACTTTTCTCAGAAAAGTAGGAGACACGTGTCACTCCTAGCTTCCTCCAGAAAAGGTAGGCTTGTCTCCTCTGAGGTGGCGCCATTTGGAGTGTGTCTCCTGCAGAGGACACATGGCAATCTCTCAGTTTCTCAGAAAAAGTAGATGCCATGTGTCGTTTTCTGCTTTCTTCAGAAAAACTAGAATTCAAAAGTTCAAATCTCCTCATAGGTGGCACAAATCCTGAACTTCTACCTTTTTCATGTTGTCTGGGATGGCGCCACATGGCCTGGTGTAAACACCCCAAATTTTCCACATCCATTCTCAAACAACCCCCCTCGTGCAGTGCCAACCCTGTTAGGTCAGTGTAGGAGTCAAACCCTGAGTCAGTTTCAGAAAATTACCATTTACCCATTTTCATTAGGAAAATTACCATTTTACCCCTAGATCATCCCAGACCCTAGTCAGTCAGAGTCAACCAAGTTCACTGGTCAGTTCAGAACAGTTAGAATATCAGTCATTTCAAGCTCATCCGAGCTCACAATGAGCAAACCATTTTCATTTCTGACAATTCCTGCCAAAATGGGATCATTTCTTTAGAAATGAGCTCATTTCTTGCTCAAATCCAAGCCAATTGTCTCTGAGTCAGTCATTCATAGTCAGTCATACTCCCCAGAGTCTAACTTGAGCTCACCACGAGTTCGAGTGCTCCAGTTTCAGTTCAAAACCATTTCCAAGTGTCTAGGAGCCCATTTTAGTCCATTTTAGCTCTTTCTGTTGAAATTGAGTTGAGTTCAGTTAATTGAGCTAGTGTTCAAGCTTTGATTTTAGTTCATATCAGTATTACTGACCTTCGTTCTAGCTCAAATCCAGCTCAGGTTCGTAATTCACTTCGCTCCAGTGATCATTCCGTACCATTTCTCTAGAAATGGCAACTTTTCTTGAAAATTCAATCGGAAAGGTCAGTTGAGTCAGCATCATTGTCAGCTCATTGGAGTTCTGAAACTCTAAAACCCAGCTCAATCTAGCTCATCTCAGTTCAATTCCGCTCAAACCCTAATTTTCAGTGTCACTCTAACCCAGTAGGGTTCAAAACCATTTCTTCAATAATTTTGCAAATTTTATCAGTTTTTATACTTTTTAAACTGGTACAACTGCCAATCGGGGTCTAACATCTAAAACTCTTCATTCAGGGTCTGCATTTCGCATGTCATTTCTCATCATTTCATATCATTTCTTAGCATTTCATAACATTTCATCACATTTCATTTCATTTTCGAAGTCCAGAACTCCAGTTTTATAAATTTCAATCCAGATTGAGTTTTAAAAGTTTTAAGAAATCAATTTCAAACCTCGGGTTTCCAAAATTGACATTTTCACCCCGGGAGTCTAAATTTGGAAATATTTTCTCAAGAAAAATAATCTGGATTTCTTTCAAAATCAAAATTTCAAATTTTACACTGGATTTGCTTCAAAATGAGCTATTGAACTTCAGAATCTGAGCTCGTTTCAAAAACTGCCAAAAATAGCTCGTTTTGTTGGAAGCATTTTCTCGGGAAAAACAATCTGTATTTCTTTCAAAATTACATTTTTAAATTTTACACTGGATTTGCTTCACAATGAGCTATTGAACTTCAGAATCTGAGCTCGTTTCAAAAACTGCAAAAAATAGCTCGTTTTGTTGGAAGCATTTTCTCGAGAAAAACAATCTGGATTTCTTTTAAAATTAAATTTTTAAATTCTACATTGAATTTGCTTCGCAACGAGGTATTGAACTTCAAAATCCGAGCTTGTTTCAAAAACTGCCAAAAATAGCTCGTTTCGTCTGGAAATTTTCTAAAAAGACTATTTTACCCCTCTAATCGTCAAAATGAATTTCAAAAGTGGAATTTGGACCCGCTCTGAGATGGCCCACTCATTTACATTTCTGTTTTATTAAAAAAAAAATATATTCTTTTATTCCTTTCAATTTTCTTTTCATTTGTTCATTTTTGTTTTTTTTATTTTTTTATTTTAGAGAGGTGGGACCCACAAGGTGGTTGCCTAAACCTCCAGCCCCTCTATTTCTTCTTTCCTTTTCTTCCTTCCTCTCCTTTATTCTTCTTTCTTCTCCTTCCTTATTTTCCTTCTTTTTCTTTCTTTTCTTCCTTTTTTCCTTCCTTTCTTTCCTTTTCCCTTCTTCCTTTTCTTTCCTTCTTCCCTTCCTTCCTCCCTTCCTTTCCCTAGCCTCCAGCCATTCACGTATGGCTGTTCATAAAGGTCATTTGATATTATTAGAAACTTAGGTCTTAGTTGATTAGAGCCTAAGTTAGCAAATACCAAAAAAGAGGAAGGACCTCTCTCTCTCTCTCTCTCTCTCTCTCTCTTGGTTCTCATTACACAGCAACTCCAACCTGCACTTCCAGCAGCATCAACCGGCATCATCTTCCTCTCTCCTTCAAGCACTTCCAGCAGCATCATTTTCCTCTCTCCTTCAACGAAGTAGCGGCCACCTCCTCTTCCAGCAGGAACCCTCCTCAAGCCACAAGTCTAGCCGGATCTTCATCCTTCCAACCACCTGCAGCAAACACTATTAGTCGTTCATACACAACAGCACCAAACTGCTTCAGCTCCCTTCAACTTCAAGCAATCGTTGTCACAGTCCCCGTTTCAGCAAAGCTCCACCTTCTACTCGTGAATCCCCTCCATCGGCTGCAGTAGACCCACTTGTTACAAAAGAGAACCTAAGGCCCTCCTTGGTTATAAAACCCTCCCATCGATCCAAGGCCCTCCTTTTCAAGGTGCACTTTCTTCTCTCCCTTTACTTGATATCCTCTTTGTTTTATTGATTTTTTTTTTTCTACTACTTGTTGCATTTCAATGTGATATTACCAAGTTTCATTGAAATTACGTATATGCATTTCAAAAGCCAAATCTGTGAGTATGTGAGAGTCTTCTTCTTTTTTTTTAGAGGTTTTGAATGATGAAAGTAGTAAAACACACTCTATGTGTGTAGGCTCGATGAATGATGGGATCTATCCGTTGGATGGACTAGATCTTTCGTTCGAAAGCCAAACAACAAAATAAGTCATATCCCTGCTATTTTTTTTTATTTTAGTCTTACAATCCATATAGTTTCATGTTTAAAATATGCACTTAGATTAATTTATTTTGTTATTTATTTCATTTTATATAGGATTCATGTTTTATTTAGTTTAGAATCTATGAAATTTTAGTTTTAGATAAAGTTCAGTTGTTATTTCATGTTGATTTTTTTTTTTTTATCATTAAATCAAAAATTTTTTTATTTCAGTTGAGTTTATTCATCTGTGATATTTTGTCAAAAACCCAGGTACGTTCGGGTTTCGGAACCCTTCTAAATCGATCAAACCCTAAATCGGGTTTTCTATCTCTCTGATTCTCCAGTTTATGTTTTAGCAGAATTTAAACTCCGGCACCACCATTGTGGAAGATTTGAATCACTCTCCAAAAATCACAGTGGATTCATAATCGAATCTACTGATGATCTGGAAATTTTGAAGTTTTTCTAGTTAGTTTTATTATGTGTAAAAAATAGAATTTCTCAGACCCCTGGGAAAATATCAATTTTCCTTTGTCAGGGTATAGACAGACCTTAATGCATCAAGTCCGCCAAATCTGTAACCCGTATGCAAAAACTTTAAACATGAAAGTTGTTCCTAACATAATTTTCTATCATTTTCCAAAATTTGGGAATTTTGAAATCTGTTTCATTATTTTTCCCGGATTTTCTCTTTCTGTCTAACAGATTCCAATGTCCAGAAATTCCAGAGATTTAGGTCTCTGATAACAGTGTGGCCTTTTCCAAACCGTAACCCTAATCCCAATGGTGTCAAAATATCAAATCTTTTTCTGTTTGTCAGGGACATTTTCCCACAATTTAAGCCATTTTCCCATCTGTCTGCCATTTTTCCCACATTTTCTACCGAAACCTGTCTGTTTCCTTCATTTACTAGAGTCGCCGGATTCCGATCCAACTTGCCGGAGTGGTATAGCTCCGACCATAGGTCAAAACTAGAAAGTGTAAAAATAACAAATCCTTGACCTACTGTCCTCTGTCACCCCATAAAATTTGGGAAATTTTTATGGAAGTTTGATATCCTAAATCCCCTTTAGAATCAATATTTTAGGCAAAAATCATAAAATTTAGGGTTTTTATTTGAATTTCCATATTTAAAAATACAAAAAAATTATATTTTCGGGATCCATTATGTTTCTAGGGTTATTTTAGTTGTCCATGCCAAATTTGGTTTAATTCCAAGTTCATTTGCTCCATGTGTTAGTTTATCTTTAAATTCAGAAGCGAAAATCAAGTTAAATTCGATATTTTATGATATTTTCGCCATGTTAGGGTTTTTATCATGTACATAAGCATGTATAATCATATTAGGGTTAATTTTAATCTCATTTGCATTTCATATTTTTCAATTTTGCAAAATTTATTTCAGAAAACCCTGGTTTCAAGGCCATAGTCTTGTTATCAGGGGTATTTTGGTCATTTTGACCTAAATTTCGAAATTTCAATTTTTAATTCTCCAAAATTTTATGCATATCATCATATTTTATCATATTATGTTTGATTTATTTCATTTGATTTTCAAAATTCCAAAATTTACAAAAATTCTTTCATAAAACCCTGATTTCAAGGTCATCAGGGGTATTTTGGTCATTTTGACCCCAATTTCGATTTTTCAAGTTTATTTTCAAAATTTATTCATTATTTCTCATGTTTATATCAAAGGGGGTATGATTCTGGGTTTATATCTGAATAATATCGGATAATTTTCCATATTTTTGGATAAATTCAGAAAAACCTACATTTTTGTGCTAACCTTGTTTTCCAGTTTTGCAGGAATATTCAAGAAGAAGACTTAGCCATTTTATTTCTTTTATTTCAATTCAATGTAAAAATCAATGTAATATTGGGAATAAGAGTTACATTTCTGCTTAGAATAGGGTTGCATTGCATATAGTTTAATTTATGCAAATTTTAATATGTGATGTATGATTCATGCACATTATTTCAAATTCAATATGGTTTACACGAATGGCACGTGCACAAGCTTTTATGGAGTTTATAAACTCGGTGGGATTCGTATTTATGGCCATAGTCAGAATACGAAGAAAACCAAGATTTATGATCTTTATATCAGCCACATTCAGCCTACACTCTTAGGCTAACTTCAAAAATGCACTGCATTTCTCAAAGTTTCAAAAGGATTTCCCAATTCCTCAATGAAATTCCCTTTTCAAATTCATATTCATTCATTCATATCATTCAAATTGCATTATTTTCAAACTCATTTTCCAATTTCAATTTCAGAAAATTCAGTTTTCCCAAAAATTTCCAAGTTTCTCAGGATTGGATTTTCTCAGAATTCCAAATTTTCAAATGAGATTTCAAGGCATTTCCCAAGTTCAAATCAAGATTTTCCAATGTTAACATTCTCAAATTTCAAAAATCCCAAGCTTTCAGAAATCGATTTTCTCAGAGTTCTCATTTTCTTGAGAATCCATTTTCCATTTCAAAAGTCATTTTCCAATGAATTTCTTAGATTTTCTTAGGATTCTCAAATCCATTTTCTTAGAGAAAGCAAATTCCAAATCTCAAAAATCGATTTTCCAAAGTTCAAGTTTTCCTGAGAAATCACTTTCTAATGCAAATTTCTGATTTCCAATGAAATTCAATAATTTTCCCAGGAATTCCATTTTCAAGCATTTTCCAGTCATTTTCCAATTGCATTTCAATTTTCCAAAGCAAACATCATATTTTCTTAAACTTGCATTTTTCAAAATTCCATAGCACAAGCCTGATTCTTTGTGCATTCTAGGAAAAATAGAACATAATTTAGATATTTGAGTCATGTTAAAGCACATAATTGGTCCTTGGTTCAATTACCCCTGGTAAAGGCGCCAGGAACGGTTGAACCTCGTACCGACAGGCGGATCCCATTCCATGGAATTTTCCCGCAAATTTTCAAAACGGAGGCGAGTAATTTTTAAAACCAATTTCAAAAATTTGGTCGAGTTTGACTCGCAAAATTCGTTTCTCTCTCGCAAGAGAGGGAGAAAAAATTTGCGATGATAACACCTGGCCCTCCTTCTCACCCCTCTGCCACGTGTCATCTTCTGCTTCTTTCAGAAAAAGCAGGTGACACATGTCTCCTTCTCACTCCTTCAGAAAAAGTAGAGGACACATGTCTTCTCCCTACTTTTTTTCAGAAAAGTAGGAGACACATGTCACTCCTGGCTTTCTTCAGAAAAAGCAAACCATTCAAAAATTCAAACAGGGCCTAGGTGACGCAAATCCTGAGCTCTGATTTTTCCAGATGGCCTGAGGTGGCGCCACATGTCCTTTCCCTCCCTCTTTCCACATGGCATCGTAGGAGCCACCCTGAGGTGGCGCCACATGTCCACCCTCCATTCCTCCAGGGCCAACCTCCATTTGAAATTCAAATTCTCCTCTGAGGTGGCGCCATTTGAGAAGGCCTCTCCAGACAACTGACACTTGTCCGCCACATGTTCAGACCTCCCCGCATCAGAAAAAGTAGAACCCCCCCCTATGAGGTGGCGCATTTTGCTTCCTCCTTCATGTTCTCCTGCCACATGGCATCGTAGGAGCCACTCTGAGAAAATGCCACATGTCAGCCTCTCCTTTCTTGCAGAAAAGTAGAATTTGAATTCTTCTGAGGTGGCACAGTCTGCTTCCTCCACTCCTATCCTTCTGACACATGTCAAGCACCTCTAGAGATGGTGCCACATGGCATGCTCCTATTGTTTCCAGCCTTACACCTCAAATCACCTTTTGAGGTGGCGCCAATCCAGAGTCCCACTTGGCTTCAAATTTTATTTTTTATTTTATTTTTAATAAAAGTAGCCCACCATGAGGTGGCGCCACCTGAGGACTCCCTACAAAAAGCAAGTTTGAATTTTAAATTCCAAGAGAGCACCCTCTGAGGTGGCGCCATCTGGGAGCTTCCTGTAGAGAAAATCAAGCAAACCAAATTTTGAAAAAATTCAAATCCTGCTGAGGTGTCTCACCCACAAAAATCTCATTTTTTATTTTCTCAAAAATCAAAATAGCACCCCTGACATGGCGCCACATGGAGGGCTCAGATTGAGCCTGTTTGAAATTCAAAATTTTTCAGAAAATCTATAAAAACAAGGCTCCACGCCCAGGAGAAGAGAGCATCTTTGGAGACCATTTTTATGAACTTGAAAATCCGACCTAGCCTCCCTAAAATCTGATTCTGAACTTTGGAAATTGTGCCCTCTTTGGCTCATTGGAGAAGGTGGAGTAAAGTTCGTGCAGTGGTCAATTTGATTCAAGCATAGGTCGATTTTGGTGAACCATCAGAAGCCCAGAGCGAAGGACGAAGGAAGCTCGTGATAGCCGCCCCTTTCAAGAACTTATACGCTGCGTAACGAAGCAAGGTGCACTTCTTTTCCCCTTGATTTGATGCCATGATTCGATTCGGGAGTCGTTTGAAGAAAGAGCTCATCCGAGAGATGGATTGAGCTATTCTCATAAAATGACATATATAAAAATGTTTAATTATGCTTCCTTGATGATTTTTAACATGCATGTAGTTAGCTAGATTTAATTTGCATTTTATTTCATTCATTTAGTACATTTCATGAATTAATTAGGATTAATTTAGCATCCATTTCAATTCTGCTTATTTTCAATAGGTCTCTGTTTTTGTCAGTCAGTCCACACATCATTTCATGCATTTATGTTTTATTAAAAATCCCAAAAAAATCACGGAATGCGCCCTTAGGTGTCCCTAAAATAGTGCCAAAAATTAGGAGGCATTTGAATTTGTTTACTGCAGTAAACATTCAAAATGGAAAGTCGGGTTTTGTTACCCGAGATGCGTTTTGAAAATCATTTGCCGACTTGTAAAATCGAGATATCCCTCATGGGAGATTCGATTTTCGATCCGAAAACTGTTATGAACTCGGGAGAATGTCTAGTTTTTAATATGATTGTTTCAGATTTTTCTGATTTTTTTTAATGTCTGATAAAAATCCGAGAGTTCGGGACACGTGTCAGAGCCTAATTTGGGCCTCTGAGATCTTGGATCGACTTAGGGCTAGGGTTTCTCTTTGTGTGTCGCTCCAAATCCAAAACTGTAATAAGTGAAAGTTGTGTCCGAGATGTCCTATGTTTGCATATGAAAGCCTGTGATTTTTAGAACAGCGTTGATACCTGCTTCGGATTTTTTTTGTCAGTCTCCTGTTTTGCTATATTTGTCTGTTCTGTTAGTTTAGGCAGGAATAGTTATATTTTTATCTGTGTTTCCGTTGATTAAATGCCAAAGTCATAAACATGAAAGTTGTTCATGTAGGTGTCGTGCGTAGCTATGATTAATTTCATAAATTTCCATTGCTGTTTTATATTTTTTTGGAATTTTACATCAGATTACGATGATTTTTACCTCTGTCAGAACTAAATCCCTGTTGCCGAACTCACCATGGCTCAAATCCCGAGGCTGTAAAAACCAAAAATGCTCCATTTCGGGTTTTTTAGCAGTCTGCAAAATATCAGAAGTTTCCATGGCGTAAATCTTGCATTATCATATTAGGCATTGCATTTGGTTCGGATCCATAGGCAAAATCCACCATTTTAGGACTTTCTTTGAATTTTAGCATTTAAATCATATCATTTCGTGATTTTTAGCATTCTAGGTTGTTTATCAGAGTAATTAGATGCTTTATACCGAATTTGGTTCAATTTGGAATCCATTTGAGGTTCGGATTAGCCATAATACCAAAACAGGGTCCCGCAGGACCCGAATCCAAGTGAAAAACAAGCGAAAATCGTTATTTTTGATAAATTGCAAAATATTAAATTCTGATTTTACAGTCTTAATGCATTTAAAAGCATGTCATCATGTCTCTCACTGCATTTCATCATCATTGGATTCAATTTGAATTTCGAAATCTCAGTTTTACCAAGTTTTCCTTCAAAAAAACCCTGATTTTAAAGGTGTAACTTTAATTTTAGGGGTATTTTGGTCATTTTGACCACCAATTCCGAATTTCAAACTGTTTTCTACTGAATTTATAGCATTTTCATCATTTTAAAATATCAAGGAAGCATGAGAATAGGGTTTATGTCCAATTAAATTCAATAATTTCATAATATTATTGGAAAATCTTGGAAAAACCCACATATTTGAGCTAACCCAATTTCAAGTTTGGCAGGAACAATCAAAAGAAGGAGCTGAAGTCTGCAAATTTCTTTTATTTCATTTATTTAAGTGATGTAATAATATAAATTTTGGAATAAGAGAGTTAATTTCCTGCTTAGACTAGGATGCATATCATATAGTTTAAATTTATGCAATATCCTGATTATATGATTCATGCATTTTATTTCAAAAGCACTATGGATGTTCACGAATGGCACGTGCACCAACTCTTAGGGAGTTGATGGACTCGGTGGGATCCATATTTACGGCCCTAGTCAGAATATGGACGAGACCCAGATCCATCATCTTTCTACTAGTCACATAGAGCCTACACTCTTAGGCTATCTTAAAATGCACATCATATTTCCAAAGTTTTCAAAATCATGTGCAACAAATCAACTAAGTTCTGAACATATTCATGGTCACAGTCAGAATATGTGAAGGATTTATTTGGACTTAATGCACATTTTCCAACCAATTCCTTAGAAAACCTTTCAAAGTGCATTCATTTACTCATGTCATTTGCATCATGAAATCATTGATTTTCTCAAGATTTTCTCAAGAAAACTTCATTCTCAAGAAATCGATTTCTCAAGAAACTCTATGGATTTTCCAAAATCGGTTTTGCCAAGTCAAGTTTTTCACAGTTTTCCCTGGAAAATGTTACTTTCTTAAGACTTTCAAAAAAAAAAAAAGTTTTTCAATCTTTCTCCAAAATCCAAAATCGATTTCCAAGTATGTCAAGGTTAAGATTCTCAGGTTTTCAACCTCTCAAGTTTCAATTTCCCTTTTCCACAAGGGATTTCCAATGAATTTCCATCATTTTCCTAAGAAAACTCTCAAAGTCCAAGTTTTCCTAAGAAGTGTTTCCCTTTTCAAAGGTTCACTCTTTTCTCAAGAATCAATTCCATTTTCCCAGGATTTTCAAGCATTCATGATTTTCCCACAACTTCATGAACTTTCCCGTGACTTCAAAAACCCTTTTTCACATGAGTTTTCCTGAGAAATTGACTTTCGTCTTTTTCCTGAGAGAATCTTTTCAACTCCAAATATTTTCCAAGCATACATCATGTTTTTCCCAAGCTGCATTTTCCAAAATCTCATAGCACATGCCTGAATTCTCTGTGCATTTAGGATAGAACATAACTTTGATAATTTAACTAAGTCAAGCACGATTTTGGTCCTTGATTCGATTACCCCTGTTAAAGGCGGCAGGAACGGTCGAACCTCGTACCGACAGGTCGAGCCCCATCCCAAGGATTTTCCCGCAATTTTCAAAACGGAGGCGAGTATTTCAAAACATTTCCAAAATTCGGTCAAGTTTGAAGTGCGAAAGCGTTTCCTCTTTCTCTCTTCCGCAAGGAAGGGAAGACGGGGAAAAATTTCGCGACGATAACAAGTTTGGCGACCGTGATGGGACCTGTCCTTGTCTGACCTAAATTATGATTAACTTAGTTATGTTCACAAAATGTCAGCTCTTTTACTTTCAATATCATGTGAGCCTAGGAGCCTAGATTTTGACCTAGCTGACATTGATTGTATATAGCTTAGGCATGGTTTGGTAGGACCAGATTGAGGAGATATTTTCATGCTCACATAGACTTAGGTCTAAATACAACCCTCCTCAATTTAGGATCTGAATGCAAACAATGTATGCTTCTTCAAAGATTTTCAAAAGTCTATCTCTCTAGGATTTAGAGCCCTCTATTTCTTGCATGTGATCATTTTTTCAAAACCTCAATTACCTATCATTACCTGGTCTTCACGTTGCTGAGCTCTCTTCCAGAACCATAGTTCGGGACAGAGCCTCATAACTGGGCCAACTATTTGGGTTAACACCCCCCTACCACGTACCGCGGGCCACAGTCCGAAGTATATCGGTAGGCGCTCAAGGATGTTGGAAAACCTTACCTTAGAACCGGAGTTGAAATTCTATGCCACGTACCTCGGATTTCGGTTCGAGTATATCGGCATAACTGGATTGGACAAAGATGATCTGAACTTAGAGTTAGGATTAAGGTCCTACAACTGTTTTCAAAATGATGCATCTAGAGTCAGCCTTTTAGAGAATGCTGAATGTGCATAAATGTTTGTGCAGGATATGATTGTATGTATGATTTTCTCCATTCTTTATATTTGCCAAGGTTTTTTTTTTAACTCATTAGGTCTTATTCCAAATATCCTTATTTTCCACAAGGTCTTTTTCTCAAACCCTGAATGATTCTTCCAAATATCCCATTTCTTCCAAAACTCCAGGCGATTTTACATTCTACCTTTCTACTGGATCTCGAATTTCTAGCTGCATTTTTATCCTGCCTGCAAAATTTTTCAAAATTTCTCACATTTTCCTAAGTCTCATTCTGAGTCTTTCTCTGTTTTCAGTTTGATGGCATCCAGTCAAGTCGATCCTATCTTTCCTGAAGGTCACATCTCCTTCGAGGTGCGACAAGATCGTCCTGAACATCGAGCCCTCAGCACCGGAACTTTCATTCCCCGGTGGTATTATTCCTGGCTAAAGAGCTTTTCCCGAATGTTCCCGGACCATTTGAGTGAGTGCGGATTAGAGCTGGCATCAGCAGTCGGAAAGCAGACCATCAATGGCAACCTAATCCATGCAATGGCGGAGCGATGGAATCCTCGGACGTGTACCTTCTGGTTCCCATGGGGAGAAATAACCGTCTTAATGGATGAATTTTCAGAAATCATGGGGTTACCAGAACCAGCCGGTCAACCAGGAGACCCATTAGAGCATCAATTCCTTATCAATGTCAAGGGTTTGGACCCCCGAGACTCCTTAGCTCGTATGACAGGCCGCCGATCTTGGCCCCTAATCCAGTTAGAAGGAAATGAATATGTTGACCTACTTGAGTTATACCGCCAGTACGGGACCTTCGTCGAAGTCAGCTCGC
Source organism: Nuphar pumila (assembly GCF_984573655.1). NCBI lineage: Eukaryota > Viridiplantae > Streptophyta > Magnoliopsida > Nymphaeales > Nymphaeaceae > Nuphar > Nuphar pumila. The sequence continues at coordinate 72,165,344 of NC_143251.1, read as the reverse complement.
TTTCAAGAACAACCAAAAAAAGGATTCAGAATGCAATGGTTCTATGCACTGTAGGATTATCCCTCTTCCCAGATGGACAAAACTACATGGACATCAGAATAATCCAGCTTATGAGAAGATGGGGAAGTCGGCAAACCAATCGCCTCTCTATAGCCATGGCAGTGCTCGCCTTCCTCTATCGAGGTCTGACCCGATTCTCACTTGGAGAATCCATTTTAGTTGAAGGATGCATCTACGCACTTCAGTCCTGGTTTTTCCAACACGTTCCAGCCCGAGCAAGCTCTTTCAGATACAATGGTCAAGAACTCCTTCCAGTGGCGCAGTACCGGTCCATGATCAACAACATTCAAGAGGATGACGTTGTTTGAGACTATTTTGATCGGCAAATATCTCATCCCAGATATACCTACGCTTATGGCAAGCGGTTCAAGTTGCTGGGACCTTTCTTCTGCACTTATTACCAACCAGAGAGATGTGTTCGGCAGTTCTCTCAAAGGCAGCAGTACGTCGAAGCTCACTTGTTATCAGGAGTTATGGCAGAGTTTGATCTCACTTCCGCACAATGGTCCGGGGCATATCACTCTGCCCGCTACGGCTGAGATTCCTTTGTCTCTCTTAAAATCTTTCCAGGCCCTAGAGTGTCTGCCGACTATCGTAAATGGTGGCAAATTGTTTGTCCCCCACCTCTTTGTCAAGATCAATAAAATCTTATTCTTCTCATTTTAATAAAATTTTCTTTCCTTCTATTGTGGTTTGACGAACTCGCCTAGGTAACAAGGCATATTTTCGTTTGCAGAAGGAATGGCAACACAATTGTCGTGATTCCCACGACGACTCAGTCCCTAGTAATGGGACATCTTTTCCAAATTGTCTACCATATTTTCAGTAAATATTTCTTCCAAAAGCTAATTCCTTCATAATCTAATCAGGTCTTTGCCCTGCAGAGAGCATCCATACCATTTGATGGTTGAGACAAGATCAGACAAAAGAACCACGGCATCCCAGTACTCATCAGCCTCGGAAGAAGAAATGGGTTCCCCTCGATCCGAGAAGAGTCAAGAGCAGCAACAAGAAGATGACGGCATAGACCCTCAAATGTATGCCATGTTCAGAAAAATGATGAATAAGATGATGAATGAGCAGCCCGAGACCAGCTCAGAAAGGAACCCATTCAGAGAAAAGTTCCATGGTCACAGGGGTAAGAAGGCTTCCAAGAAGCAAATCCAGCCAGAAGAGATTTCAGATGAATCAGATTCAACTGAAAACACAGATGAAGAATATGAGGTGCCTCCGGCATTTCAGAAGCGTGGCCAAAGTAAAAGCCGCAGATAAAAAAGCAGAGATAAAGAAGAGCCTTTGCAAGCGCAGTTTAAAGAAATGGCCCGAGTTGTCAAAGATCTGAAAGCCCGCGACAAGGGCAAGAAAGTCTTCACCAGTGAGGACTTTTATGACGGCTTAGAAGGGGATGATGATCTGGAGAATCTCCCCCGAAAATTCATCAAATTCGATGGTTCTGGCGACCCAAAAGCTCATCTCGCCACCTTCTTTGCTGAATGCTCTCGGTTTAAGAGGGATAACCGAGCATTGTTTCTATGCTTCCCCCGCAGCTTGGAAGGAGTTGCAGCCAAGTGGTATGCTGAGCATATCAACCCCATCGAGCTCAAGGAGTTCGACAAAGTTGTGAATCTCTTTATTGAATGCTTCTTGTTCAACACAGAAGCGTTGCCTACACTAAGTCATCTCTGCAATTTAAGGCAGAATGAGAATGAAAAAGCACAGGACTTCATTCACAGATGGAGATCAGCCTGTAATAAGATGAGAGATCCTATCTCGGAAAGGCATGCATTGTCCTTAATCCTCAACAATTTCTCGCAGCCGTTAAGAGGATTAATCTCCACAGCACCGTCCAGGACCTTCATTGAGCTGTCTGAACGAGCCGAATGACTCGAGCTGAGTGTGGAAAATGGAGTCTATGAAGGCTTCACCTTTTTTAAGAACAACTCCCATGGTGAGCAAAAGAAGAAAGCTCACTTCACTTATTCTGCCAACAACAATAACAAAGGCCGAAATCAGCACAAAGGGCAGAAGAAAGATTACTGCTACAGCTCAGACAGTTTGAACCACAAAGATCAGAAAGCAAAGCCTGCCCCTCAATACAGCAAGCCTCCTCAGCAGGATCAAGGGCCGAAACTACGTGAGAAGACTAGACATGAAGGATGGAGTTACGACAGAAAATTTACTCCTCTTAACCAATCACTCGAGGACGTGCTCGAGTACATGCTATCAAAGGAAATGGTTAAGTTGCCCAGATTGGCCGATCCCCCTGTCTCTATGGGAAAATGGAAAGATCAGTTCTGCAAGTTCCACAGGACAGTGGGACACAACACTGAGAACTGCTTTGTTCTCAAAAACATCATACAAGACCTCATTGAAAAAAATCTTCTAGTGGAAGGAGAAGAAGAAGAGAAAATGGACATTCTCAATCACCCCTTCCCTTCACACACCACAGCAGTAGTGTTTGCACAACCCTTTCTACCGCATGAGCATATCAAGCCATGTTCTACGCAAGATCTCCAAGTTCAGCATCAGGTGACAGTGCTACGACAAGCAGCTCCAGATTCCAAGAAGATGGACTTAATCTCAGCATTCGACAAAATGAAAGTTTCGGAAGCATCTATGAAGTCAGCCCCCAAATCAAAAGGAACTCCTGACTTCTTCAAGCAAATCGTTAGACCTAGGCTAGAGAATTCAAGTCAGAAGCCTCTGACCGCTTTATCCAATGTCTTCATCCTTGACTTGGCCAAGAATTCTAGCAAGCACCGACAAGTACTGAATGATTTACTCAGAAAAATCAAAGTTAAGCCCAGTACCACTCCAGAAGACATGGCACAGATTGTGAACTCTGCCATGACCAATGCACCAATCACTTTTTCGGATGAGGACCTTCCAAAGCCTCATTCCTTTCATAATAATGCTCTTTACATTGTCGTTCGGGTCAGAGGAATGACAGTACCGCATGTGTTGGTCGATGGAGGTAGTAGCCTCAATATTTGCCCTGAAATGACCGCAAAGGCATTAGGGATCAAGGATGAAGAATATATTCTGGATCCCATCACTATCTATGGGTTTGACAATCATGGTCAAACGGCCAAGGGCAAGATATTCCTGGAGGTGTTCATCAACTATTCAGTGCATTCAGTGCTTTTTCACGTGGTTAATGTACCACCAACCTACAACTTGCTGCTCGGAAGGACGTTGATTCACAATGCTAATGCAGTGCCTTCCACCCTACATCAATGTGTGAAGTGGTCAAAAGGTGGAATGATTACCACAATACTGGGAGAAGACCCAGAAGAAAGGCTCCCGCGGCCCATGATTCCCCGGCCATCATTCAATGCAGATATTCTCAGCATCAGGGAAAGTGAAGAGATCAGTCACGGAGAAAATCGAGAAATACTCCAGGCATCCTCAGAACTATCTCCGCACACAGTAGCCACAACCCGATGGAAAGGTCCTCAATTCTTCAAGGTTGGAGGTCGAATCGACTACAGCACCATTAAGGATCATCCCTTGTTTCCACAATTCAGGAAGTCAAGAAAGGGATTCGATTTACTCCTGAAGCATGGCTATCAACCCTTCAAAGGACTCGGCAAGAACGAAGATGGCCGCATCGAGCCAATGATCCAGAAACATCGTCCCCACAGAGCAGGACTAGGGTTCTCCGGAGGAAGCTCATCAAGGGAGACTGTTTTTGTCAAAGGAGCACAATGAAGACCATTTGTCATTTTCTTTCTATTCTTTTCCAAATAAATGTCTCATTTTACCAATGTCACTGATCAATTCAATCAATAAAATTCCAAGTTTCTTTATCTATCCGGATGCCATCTACTCCCTTTCTGTCTGTCTCATCATTTTATAATTCAATGCCATTTTATGCATAGTTCTCTTCAAATGATTGCTTGTCTTACTATAGGCCGATTTGCCTGAACCAAATTTTTTTTCTCCAAAATTTCAGAATTTCTCGGACAATCAAGAAGCTCGTTCTCAATCCCAAGGCCCTTCAGAAGTCGACAGCAATTCACAGAATCAAAGAAAGCACCGAAAATGACAAGAGTGCAAAGCAGTCTGATGATTGTGCAGAATATGATCAGTCTCTTCAGGAATTACTGGAGTTCGCAGCAGTTCAGAAGCAGGACAAACCATCTCCTCTAGTACAAGATCCAACTGAAGGTGTCAATATCGGTTCAGAGGAAGATCCCAAAATTCTCCAGATCGGAACCAGTCTGAGTCCAGAAGAAAAGAAAAGGCTTACAGATTTTCTCAAGCGGCATGAAGAAGTGTTCGCATGGACATATGAAGACATGCCAGGCTTAGACCCCAAATTAGTCGAACACCGTCTTGTCTTAAAGCCGGATGCTAAGCCAGTCAAGCAGAAGCTAAGAAAAATGGATCCCAGAATAGAACAGCAAGTCAAGGAAGGACTTGAAGATCTGCTCAAAGTAGGATTTATTCGAGCTATTGACTACCCAGATTGGTTAGCCAATATCGTCGTTGTCCCAAAGAAAAGCGGCAAAGTAAGGATTTGCATAGACTTCAGAGACCTCAATAAGGCAACTCCGAAGGATGACTATACACTTCCAAGCATCGATCTTCTAGTCGATAGCACGGCAGGACATGCCATGTTCTCTTTCATGGACGGATATTCCGGCTACAATCAGATTAAGTTGGCCGCCCGCGACCAATCAAAAACTTCCTTTACTACGCCTTGGGGCACTTTCTGCTATACGGTTATGCCTTTTGGGCTCAAGAATGCTGGAGCAACGTATCAACGGGCAATGGCTGTCATCTTTCACGATCAGATGCGCAAAATCATGGATGCGTATGTTGATGATATTCTCGTGAAATCTAAAGAGGAAGAAGATCACCTCGAAGCACTTGATCAAGTCTTTAAAAGACTTATTCTTTACAAGTTAAGGCTTAACCCGCAAAAATGTGTCTTTGGAGTCGAATCAGGCAAACTGTTGGGGTTTCTGGTCAGCAAAAAGGGGATTGAAGTCGACCCCGCCAAAGCAAAGGCTATCATTGATATGCCACCCCCGAAGAATCTCAAAGAACTACGTAGCCTTCAAGGACGTATGCAGTCAATCCGGCGATTCATTTCCAATTTGGCGATGAGATGCGAACCCTTCAACCACTTACTCAGAAAAGGAGTTAAGTTCGAATGGGGGCCAGAATGCCAGCAATCGTTCGATCGAATCAAGAAGTATCTTCTTAATCCTCCCATCCTGAAGCCGCCAGAATTGGGAAAACCTCTTTTATTATTGTTATCATCGCAAAATTTTTCCCCCTCTCTTGCGAGAGAGAAACGAATTTTGCGAGTCAAACTCGACCAAAGTTTTGAAATTGGTTTTAAAAATTACTCGCCTCCGTTTTGAAAATTTGCAGGAAAATTCCATGGAATGGGATCCGCCTGTCGGTACGAGGTTCAACCGTTCCTGGCGCCTTTACCAGGGGTAATTGAACCAAGGACCAATTATGTGCTTTAACTTGACTCAAATATCTAAATTATGTTCTATTTTTCCTAGAATGCACAAAGAATCAGGCTTGTGCTATGGAATTTTGAAAAATGCAAGTTTGAGAAAATATGATATTTGCTTTGGAAAATTGAAATGCAATTGGAAAATGATTGGAAAATGCTTGAAAATGGAATTCCTGGGAAAATTATTGAATTTCATTGGAAATCAGAAATTTGCATTGGAAAATGATTTCTCAGGAAAACTTGAACTTTGGAAAATCGATTTTTGAGATTTGGAATTTTCTTTCTCTAAGAAAATGGATTTGAGAATCCTAAGAAAATCTAAGAAATTCATTGGAAAATGACTTTTGAAATGGAAAATGGATTCTCAAGAAAATGAGAACTTTGAGAAAATCGATTTCTGAAAGCTTGGGATTTTTGAAATTTGAGAATGTTAACATTGGAAAATCTTGATTTGAACTTGGAAAATGCCTTGAAATCTCATTTGAAAATTTGGAATTCTGAGAAAATCCAATCCTGAGAAACTTGGAAATTTTTGGGAAAACTGAATTTTCTGAAATTGAAATTGGAAAATGAGTTTGAAAATAATGCAATTTGAATGATATGAATGAATGAATATGAATTTGAAAAGGGAATTTCATTGAGGAATTGGGAAATCCTTTTGAAACTTTAAGAAATGCAGTGCATTTTTGAAGTTAGCCTAAGAGTGTAGGCTGAATGTGGCTGATATAAAGATCATAAATCTTGGTTTTCTTCGTATTCTGACTATGGCCATAAATACGAATCCCACCGAGTTTATAAACTCCATAAAAGCTTGTGCACATGCCATTCGTGTAAACCATATTGAATTTGAAATAATGTGCATGAATCATACATCACATATTAAAATTTGCATAAATTAAACTATATGCAATGCAGCCCTATTCTAAGCAGAAATGTAACTCTTATTCCAAATATTACATTGATTTTTACATTGAATTGAAATAAAAGAAATAAAATGGCTAAGTCTTCTTCTTGAATATTCCTGCAAAACTCGAAAACAAGGTTAGCACAAAAATGTAGGTTTTTCTGAATTTATCCAAAAATATGGAAAATTATCGGATATTATTCAGATATAAACCTAGAATCATACCCCCTTTGATATAAACATGATAAATAATGAATAAATTTTGAAAATAAACTTGAAAATTCGAAATTGGGGTCAAAATGACTAAAATACCCCTGATGACCTTGAAATCAGGGTTTTATGAAAGAATTTTTGTAAATTTTGGAATTTTGAAAATCAAATAAAATAAATCAAACATAATATGATAAAATATGATGATATGCATGAAATTTTGGAGAATTAAAAATTGAAATTTCGAAATTTAGGTCAAAATGACCAAAATACCCCTGATAACAAGACTATGGCCTTGAAACCAGGGTTTTCTGAAATAAATTTTGCAAAATTGAAAAATATGAAATGCAAATGAGATTAAAATTAACCCTAATATGATTCTACATGCTTATGTACATGATAAAAACCCTAACATGGCGAAAATATCATAAAATATTGAATTTAACTTGATTTTCGCTTCTGAATTTAAAGATAAACTAACACATGGAGCAAATGAACTTGGAATTAAACCAAATTTGGCATGGACAACTAAAATAACCCTAGAAACATAATGGATCTCGAAAATCTATTTTTTTTGTATTTTTAAATATGGAAATTCAAATAAAAACTCTAAATTTTATGATTTTTGCCTAAAATATTGATTCTAAAGGGGATTTAGGATATCAATCTTCCATAAAAATTTCCCAAATTTTATGGGGTGACAGAGGACAGTAGGTAAAGGATTTTTTCCTTTTACACTTTCTGGTTTTGACCTATGGTCGTAGCTGTACCACTCCGGCAAGTCGGATCGGAATCCGGCGACTCTAGTAAATGAAGGAAACAGACAGGTTTTGGTAGAAAATGTGCGAAAAATGGCAGACAGATGGGAAAATGGCTTAAATTGTGGGAAAATGTCCCAGACAAACAGAGGAAGATTTTATCTTTTGACACCATTAGGATTAGGGTTACGGTTTGAAAAAGGCCACAATGTTATCAGAGACCTAAATCTCTGGAATTTCTGGACATTGGAATCTGTTAGACAGAAATAGAAAATCCGGGAAAAACAATGAAACAGATCCAAAAATTCCTAAATTTTGGGAAATGATATAAAATTATGTTAGGAACAACTTTCATGTTGAAAGTTTTTGCAGACGGGTTACATATTTGGCGGACTTGATGCATTAAGGTCTGTCTGTACCCTGACAAAGGAAAATTGATATTTTCCCAGGGGCCTGGGAAATCCGATTTTTTTAAGAGGGCAAAACTGCTTGGAAAAACATAAAAATTTTCAGATCACTAGTAGATTCAATTATGAATCCACTATGATTTTTGGATGATGATCCGGATCTTCCACAAGGGTAATGTCGGAGGTTCTTGTCGGCTAAAGTGTAAACTGGAAATTCTGAGAGACAAAAAACCCGATTTAGGGTTTGATCGGTTTAGATAGGTTCCACAACCCGGATTGAATCAAATTTTCGATAGTAAAACAAAGACATGTAAACCTAGTTACTCTAAAATTTACAAGAATTTTTAAATGCAGAAACTTATATAAAATGATGCATGGACTTTGTCTAAAACTAAAATTTTACAGATTTTGAACTAAGCATGGTTCATATATAAAACGAAATAATTAACAAAATGAATTAATCTAAATGCATTTAAACATAAGATGACATGAATCATAAAACTAAAACCTAAATCTAGGAGGATATGATCAATTTAATATTGGCTCTCCAAAATGAGAGATTCGATCCATTGAGTGGACGGATCTTTTCATTTTTTTTAGCCTACACATAAAGTACACGTTTTGTATTTATCTATTTTTATATACATATATTTTTTTACCATTCATGGCTGTGGATGAGAGTTCTCAACAATGTGAAACCAGATTTGGTATGGTCTCACGTTGAGTTTAGAGAGTTTAGATAAACCATGTAATAAATATCTAAAAAAAAAATAATAATAATAAAGGCAAAAGGTAAAGCAACACTTTACCTTGAGGGAGGTTAGGATCAACTGTTGGTTGCAAGTTGAAGTTGCAGTGTTGCCAAGGTTGAAGGTAGGTGATGTAGAGATTGGTTGAAGGAGGTGTTTGCTGAAGTTGCACCAAGAAAAGTCTTCACCAAGGCTGCAACGGTGGCTGCACTGGTGAAAGGAGTTGAAGGTGATGGTGGCACTGAAGTGGCTGGATTAGTTGAAGAAGATGAAGCAACGTTGAAGGTGGTGAAAGGATTGATGTTGTTGCCGAGCAAGGGGGAGCTGCAGGTGCTTGAAGATGGTTGGGAGTCCAAGGAGGTGGCTGGAACCATACACCTAAGGAGGGGCTGCAGCTGGTGGCCGTTGTAGGGGCTGGTGGCTGCAACCAAGGGCTGAAGATGAATCTACCGTGGGAAGGTTGGTAATGGCTGGAAGTGTTGTGGTTGAAGAAAGGAATACTGGGAGGTAACAAAGAGAGGGAGAGGGATTGATACGTGAGGGAGAGAGTTCAAGGGGCTGAATGGGATAGCCAAGGTGAAAGGCGTGACTGTGAGAGAAAGGGAAAAAAAACTGGCAGCCGTATGTCCTTCTCTTGTTATAACTTAGAGAAAAATCAACCAAAGACCTAAGTTTTTCATTTTAATGGGAGATGATGGAGCTAAAAGGCTGAGCGTGAATGAATGTAGTAGACGTGAATAGGCTGGAGCTTGGGGAGAAGGAAGGAAGGGAAGAAGGAAAGGAAGAAGGAAAGAAAGGGAAGAAAAGAAGGAAAGAGAGAAGGGAGAAAGAAAAGGAAAGAAAAGCAAGAAAAGAGAGGGAAAGGAAGAGAGGAAGGAAGGCTGGAAAATCCCATACGTGAGTGGAGGGAGAGGAAAGAAAGGAGAAAAGAAAGAAAGAAGGGAAAAAGAAAGAAGAAAGGAAGAAAAGAAAGAAAGAAAAGGAGGAAAAAAAGGAAAAGGGAAAGGAAGAGAGGAAGGAAAAAAATGGAAAGTGGGGCTGGAGGTTTGGGTGACCACCTTGTGGGTCCCACCTTAGGAAGAATAACATAATAAAAATAAATAAATAAATAAAATAAAATAAAACAAACAACAAAAAAAATAAAGAAAAAGATAATTTTTTTTTTCTTTTCTTATAAATTAAAACAAGAGAATGCAAATGGATGGGCCATCTCAGAGCGGGTCCAAATTTTGATTTTGAAATTCATTTTGACGATTAGAGGGGTAAAATAGTCTTTTCAGAAAGTTTCCAAACGAAACAGGCTATTTTTGGCAGTTTTTGAAATGAGCTCGGATTTTGAAGTTCAATACCCCGTTGCGAAGCAAATCCAATGTAGAATTTAAAAATGTAATTTTGAAAGAAATCCAGATTGTTTTTCTCGAGAAAATATTTTCAAAACGAAACGAGCTATTTTTGGCAGTTTTTGAAACGAGCTCGGATTTTGAAGTTTAATAGCTCGTTGCGAAGCAAATTCAGTATAGAATATGAAAATTTGATTTTGGAAGAAATCCAGATATTTTTTTCTTGAGAAAATATTTCCAAATTTAGACTTTCGGGGGTAAAAATGTCAATTTTGGAAACCCGAGGTTTTGAAGTTAATTTTTGAAAGTTTTTGAAACTCAATCTGGATTAAAATTTATAAAACTGGAGTTCTGGACTTCGAAAATGAAATGAAATGTGATGAAATGTTATGAAATGCTAAGAAATGATATGAAATGATGAGAGATGACATGAAATGCTATGCGAAATGCTAACCCTGAATGAAGAATTTTGGATTTTAAACCCTGATTGGCAGCTGTACCAGTTCAAAAAGCATTAAAATTGATAAAATTTGCAAAATGGTTGAAGAAATGGTTTTCGAGCTCTGCCGGGCTAGAGTGACACTGAAAATTAGGGTTCAAGCTGGATTGAACTGAGATGAGCTAGATTAAGCTGGGTTTTAGAGTTTCGGAACTCCAATGAGCTGACAATGATACTAACTCAACTGCCTTTCCGACTGAATTTTCAAGAAAAGGTGCCATTTTTAGAGAAATGGTACAGAATGGTCACTGGAGTGAATTGAATTACGAATTTGAACTAGAATAAAGGTCAGTAATACTGACATGAACTAAAATCGAAGCTCGAATATTAGCTCAATTGACTGAACTCGGCTCAATTTCAGCTAAAAGAGCTAAAATGGACTAAAATGGGCTCTTGGACACTTAGAAATGGTTTTGAACTGAAACTGGAGCGATTGAACTCCTGGTGAGCTCAGGCTAGACTCAGGGAAACATGACTGACTATAAATGAGTGACTCAGAGACAATTGGCTTGGATTTGAGCAAGAAATGAGCTCATTTCTAAAGAAATGATCCCATTTTGGCAGGAATTGTCAGAAATGAAAATGGTTTGCTCATTGTGAGCTCGGATGAGCTTGAAATGACTGATATTGTAACTGTTCTGAACTGACCAGTGAACTTGGTTGACTCTGACTGACTGGGGTCTGAGATGACCTAGGGGTAAAATGGTAATTTTCCTAATAAAAATGGGTAAAGTGGTAATTTTCTGAAACTGACTCAGGGTTTGACTCCTACACTGACCTAACAGGGTTGGCACTGCACGAGGAGGGTTATTTGAAAATGGATGTGGAAAATTTGGGGTGTTTACAGATGCCCCTCTTTGCTACTAAGCCGGCTTGAAGACGAGCTTAGTGGCAAAGAAAACACACCAAATTTGGGCTATAAAAATGCCCCAGTTAGAAGGATCTGACTGGATATGAAAATATTAGCCCTGATGAAAATGGTAGATATGAAATGGAGAATAAAGAAGAAAATTTTTACCTCAAAAGAAGTGAGATTCAGGTTTTGCCCTTAACCTAGATGGGATGGAAAATTCCTCGTGTAGAAACGAAGCTCAGGTTTGACCCTTAACCTAACCGGGGAATGAAATACCTCATCAAAGGAGGCTCAGGTTTGTACCCTTATCCTAATTGGGAGGAAAATGAAATACCTCATCAAAGGAGGCTCAGGTTTGTACCCTTATCCTGATTGGGCGGAAAATGAAATACCTCATCAAAGGAGGCTCAGGTTTGTACCCTTATCCTGATTGGGTGGAAAATGAAATACCTCTTTGAATGAGGCTCAGGTTTATACCCTTATCCTGATTGGGCGGAAAATGAAATACCTCTTTGAATGAGGCTCAGGTTTATACCCTTATCCTGATTGGGCGGAAAATGAAATGGATTCCTCGAAGGAAGAAACCATGATGGAACCTTCGGATTTCCGCACAATGAATCCGATAGGGGTTTTGCAAAAGGATGAAATAGGGGTCCCTAAAGCTTGAAAAGGGGTTTGATTTTGGGCGCCTCATTGCTGAGACTAAATAACTTTTGAAATTGGTGACCTTTTGCGAGAAAATGATTGGTGGCTTAACCTCAAGCCGAAAGTAGACTGTCTATGGTGGGACAGTGGGGACACAGGGAAGTGTGCGAATCTGAGAGCCCAGGCGCTCAGATTATACCAACAGAAGGGAAGGAATCTTGAAAACTCCCGTTATCAAGTCCTTAAAAGGGATAACAACTGATGTCAGGATGCGCCAAAAATGAACCTCAAGCTCTCGCTTCACGCCAGGATAGCTAGAAAATATTGTCAAAATATTAAAAATTATTGTTGATTCAAAATAATTTAAAATGATGCACATTGTTTTGAAAATGTTCCCTCTTTTCTACCTGAAGTATTACCTCTGACTGGGCGTAACTTCGTAGAATCCATATTCGAATTCAAATTTCTTGCAATCGACTTTCTTTCAAGGAGGCTATCAATTTCCTTGATATGAATAGAAAAGAGAGTATTCTTGATATTGTGAAAGCAATTGGTGAAGGAATATTGATAATAGAATTTCACAAATTTTAAAGAAGATTCTTGACAGATTCGGCAGTCTGATATCCTGGGATTCTTTTCTCATGATGATCTTTCTGCCCGCTTTTTTTTTTTTTTGACAGAATTAGAGCTCTCTTAGGCTTTTGGGGATTTTATTACATCATCCTTCATTTTGGAGATGTCCTGACTTTTTTCTCTCTCTTTTCTTTTTAGAAGGGTACGTCACAAACTCCTTCATCTCAGAGATGCTCCGATCCTTCTTTTCTCTCAGGGATTATATTGACGGTTATTGGCTCTTTGGTTGGAAATCTCTTGATGATAGCAGAAATTAAATATCCTTTAGGGTTTGTCGGGAGGCCCATCGCAGTCGCCTTCATCTTGACGGTGCTCTGAACTTTCCCTGGAAGGATCCGTCACAAACTTCGTCATCTTGGAGATGATTTGAATCTTCTTTGGCCCCGGGGGTCTACTCGCCTAATTCGCCTTCATCATGATGACAGTTGAGAGATCCCTTTTGCAGATATTTAATTACAGCTTTAGGTGATTGAGGAGATATAGGGATTGAATGGATTTTTCTGTATCACCCAGGATATTTCGACTGCTTTATTTTCCAAGAATGATCTTTAAAAATGTGCCATTGACTGCGATCAATACCGATCACTTATGGCTTTGCAACAATATTGAATTTCCTTTGCTGGCCATATCGGGGATTTATTCTTCATCCTTTTGGTTAGCCAATAGAAAAAATTTGAATTTTGAATCCTTCTTCGCGAAAGCTTTGTCCTTTCGAAAGTAATACTGAAGGTATTCTGAAGTAATGTTTTTGTACAATAAAAATTTTGAAATCAACAAATATTTAATGACAAATTGGCAAAATGTTCTTGAAATCCTTGGTGAGAGCAAGCATCTGAAGCACAACACAACGTACCCATGACAAAAAATTTCTTCTCCTTTCCCCAAAGGAGAAGATTCAGAAATTGGAAATAGGAATTACTCCTCTCTTCCCTGAAGAGGAGGTGTTTGCAAAACGAACTTTCGAAGAGAAATTAAGCTTTCGTCAAAACTTCCTAACATTAGGCTTCTCTTATGGAAAGGGGGCCGGTAATGATGAGGTCGGTGAATTGGTCATGAAGGAACGAGTCCATCACACTCTCCCTGAGAAGAGGGTCCTTCATGATGAAATGGCCTAGTTTGAAATTGCGGTCACAAGAAAAGCGAGCTTCCGTCGAAGCTCTCCCTGAATTAAGGGTTCCTTGTATGAAATTGGAAATTTGTTTTGCAAACGGTTCACATAGACACGAGTCCCTTCAAACTCTCCCTGAAAAGGGGCTAGGTGAACAAAGGATAGCATGCGAAAAGAATGAGCTCCCTTGAACTCTCCCTGTACAAAGGGTCTCTCGCAAGAGGAAATGATTGGAATTGGTATGAAATTGGAATTTGGAAAATTTGAAATTTTGAAATTTGGAATTTGAAATTTGAAATTGGAAATTTGGAAATTGATATTTGGAAACTGGAAATTGATTGACTCGAAGGTCAAAATTGGTTGACCCAAAAGTCGAAATTGGAAATTTGGAATTTAAAAATTGGAAATTGGAAATTGGAAATTGGGAAATTGATTGACCCGAAGGTCGAAATTGGAAATTTTGGAAATTGCTTGGCCCGAAGATCGAAATTGGAAATTGAGTGACCCGAAGATCGAATTTGAAAATTGGTTGGCCCGGAGGTCGAAATTGGAAATTTGGAAATTGGGTGGCTTGAGGGCCGAATTGGTAATTGGAATTTGAACTTTGATGAATGATCAGCACAAAGACTGAACCCGAGAGGTTGACTGATACGACCCACCAGTGAGACACTAACACAAGTGCTCAATCTTGAAAGAACACCAGCATGAATACCGGGTTTTGAAAATATGTCAACATAGACATTGGATTTTAAAAATATCAGTTCGAGCACTGGATTTTGGAAGTGTACCAGTTTGAGCACTGGATTTCAAAATTGTACCAGTTCAAGCACTGAGTTTTGAAAATATACCTTGTTTTTAATTTAAAATTTGAATTTTTAAAAGAGACCTATGCTCTTAAAGTATTTGGGAATTGTAACGAGAATGATTGTCGGGGTCTCAGGATTATCCCTTATCCTGAATGGGTAGCGAACTTGATGCAAATGCATGCCAATGAATGCAGATGTATGCAAATATGAAAATGATATAAATGAATGCACATGCGTGCAAAATGAGAGATTTGTTTATCCTGCCTGCATACAGAATATTTGTAGATAAAAACAAAATTTTAAAAAAATGCCCCAGTATAACTGGGAAAGGAGAATTTAACCATTATTGAACAAAATTTGGAGGAATTACAAAGAATAAGACATGGTTTAAGTATAGAATTTTTTCAAATGCCGAGCATTGATGGGATCTGGTAATTCCACTCCGTCGGCATTTATGAGCCGATATGAATTACGAGGTAATGCCTCTTTGACAACATAGGGACCTTCCCAATTTGGTGACCACTTGCCACCTGGGCGGGGCTTGAGATAAGCCGTTGATCTGAGCACTAGATCATTGACTCAAAATTTTCTTTCAATGACTGATTTTGCATATTGTCTGGCTATCCTCTGACGATATGATTGAGCGTACTCTGCTGCTCTGAGTCTTCTTTCATCTAGCAAATCAAGTTGTACTAGCCGCTGTTGCTGATACTGATCAAGAGGTAATTCGAGAAGTGATGCAAATTTCAGAGCAGGTTTCTGAACATGTAGAGGCAATACTACTTCGGTTTCGTAGACAAGTTCTGACGGAGTAGCATTAGTTGGAGTTCGAATGGTGGTTCGATACGCCCACAATGCATCATGAATCTTCTCATGCCAGTCACGACCTGTTTCCAAAGTTCGCTCCAGGATTCGAATCAAAATCTTATTGGTGGCCTCTGCTTGGCCATTTCCTTGAGGATAATAAGGAGCGGAGAAATTATGATGAATTTTGAACTTCAAACAAAAAGTCCTCATTCTCTCATTCTTGAAATGACTGCCATTATCTGACACAATATCATGTGGTATGCCGAAACGACATAGGATATTCTTATGGATGAATGAGACCATATGTCGACCTTCTACTGTGCGTAGAGTGACTGCTTCTACCCATTTAGTAAAATATTCTATTGCAGCAAGAAAATATTTATGGCCATTTAAAGCAGAAGGAGTAATGGGGCCAACAACATCAAAAGCTCACATAGAAAATGGCCATGGCGAGACGACAGATTGCAAATATGTCGCTGGCGCATGAATGGAAGGTGCATGCATCTGGCATTTAACGCACTTCTTCACAAAACGATAACAATCTTGTTGCATAGTTCTCCAGTAATAGCCTGCTCGGATGATTTGTTTGACAAGAGTTTGGTAGCCAACATGACCACCGCAGATACCTTCATGTGCTTCTTGCACAACTTCTTTGGCTTCTTCTTCGTCCAAACATCTGAAATATTCAGAGCTGAATCCACGACGATAAAGGACGTCAGCAAGAATAAAATATCGAGCAGACATGCGTTGAATTGCTCGCCGCTCTTTCTTTGAGAGTTCTGGAGGAAATTCGCCAGTTTCAATGAAATTCTTGATGTCATGATACCAGGGCTTCTTCTTTTGCTCAGCTTGGTTTACCTGCTCTACTGGGACGAAAGCAGGTTGATCAAGTCTGCCAATTTCAAAGGAGCGACAAGATTCTTCGTTCCTAAAAGACATGATGGATCCCAGATTGGCTAAACTGTCTGCAATTTGATTGAAGTCTCTCTTGACATGGAAAAGTTGGAATTCTTCGAAATTGCTAACAAGAGCTGAGACGATCTTCTGATAAGGAAGTAACTTCTGATCCTTCACTTGCCATTCAGCTAAGACTTGATTGACGATGAGCAAAGAGTCGCCATAAGCATGCACTCTTTTGACATTGAAGTCTTGTAGAATTTTCAGACCTTGTATCAAAGCTTCATACTCGGCCATATTATGAGTGCACTGAAAATCTAATTTGAGAGAAAAGGGGATCATCTCCTTCTCAGGTGTGATCAACAGAATCCCGATTCCTATGCCTGCCATATTCTTGGAACCGTCAAAGAATAAATTCCAAATTGGGGATTGTTGAATATTGCAGATCCGCTCATCGGGGAAATCATCCTCGACTTTAACATCCTCTGCTAAAGAAAAATCTGCTAATTGATCTGCAATTGCTTGGCCCTTGATAGATTGCTGAGAGACATATTCCAAATCGTATTGCATCAATAAAACCTGCCATTTGGCAATCCGTCCACTGAGGAAGGGTTGCTCTAGAATATACTTGAGAGGATTTAATTTGGATAGGATCTTGACTTCAGATGTCAACTGATAGTGTCTCAATTTCTGACACATCCAAACCAGAGCTAGACATGTCTTCTCTATCTGAGAGTATTTCTTCTCATAATCAATGAAGGTTTTGCTCACATAGTAAATGGCATGCTCTATCAGACTGCCTTCTTCGTATTGCGCCAAGAATCCGCCACAAGCCACTTGATTAACTGAAATGTATAACAGTAGGGGTTTCCCTAATTCTGGCGGCTTTAACACAGGAGGATTGAGCAAATATTTCTTAATGCGTTCGAACGATTGCTGACACTCTGGTCCCCATTCAAATTTCACTCCTTTTCTGAGCAAATGATTGAAAGGCTCACATCTCATGGCCAAATTGGATATGAATCGCCGAATTGATTGCATACGTCCCTGAAGGCTACGCAATTCTTTCAAATTAGTCGGAGGAGACATGTCAATGATAGATTTGGCCTTAGCGGGATCAACTTCTATCCCCTTTTGGCTGACTAGAAAGCCTAACAATTTGCCAGATTCGACTCCAAAAACACATTTTTGTGGATTGAGTCTTAGCTTGTAAAGAATGAGCCGCTTGAAAACTTAATTGAGAGTTTCGATGTGATCTTCCTCTTATTTGGAATTTACCAAAATATCATCGACATAGGCATCCATGATTTTGTGCATCTGATCATGGAAAATGACGGCCATAGCACGCTGATAAGTGGCTCCAGCATTCTTAAGCCCAAATGGCATGACTGTATAACAAAAAGTACCCCAAGGAGTAGTGAAAGATGTCTTGGACTGATCGCGAGCGGCCAACTTGATCTGATTATATCCGGAATATCCATCCATAAAAGAGAACACAGCGTGACCTGCTGTGCTATCAATCAAAAGATCAATATTAGGAAGTGGATAATCATCCTTAGGAGTCGCTTTATTGAGATCTCTGAAGTCGATGCAAATTCGAACTTTACCATTTTTCTTGGGAACAACAACAATATTTGCTAGCCAATCTGGATAGTCAATGGTTCGAATGAACCCTACTTTGAGTAGGTCTTCTAGACCTTCCTTAACTTGTTGTTCCACTCGAGGATCCATCTTTCTCAGTTTCTGCTTAACCGGCTTGACATTTGGTTTTAGGATGAGACGATGCTCAACCAATTTGGTATCTAGACCTGGCATGTCCTCATACGTCCACGCGAACACTTCTTCATGTTGCTTGAGAAAACGGGTGAGCCTTTCTTTCTCTTACGGGGTCAAACTGCTGCCAATCTTGAGAATTTCAGGATCGTCTTCTGATCCAATATTGATATCCTCAGTCGGATCCTGAACTAAGGATGATGGCTCATCTTGTTTCTGAATTGCTGTAAATTCTGGTAATTCTTGAAGAGCTGAATCAAATTCTGCAGGTTCTTCTGACTGCTTTGTAATCTGACTACATTCTGCTCTTATTTTAACCTGATGAATCACTGTTGGCTTTGAAAAGGCCTCTGGATTAAGAACGAGCTTCTTGATAGATTGGGAAGACATTCTGAAAATTGGAGAATAAATCGATTCAGGAAAATCTCCTATCATAAAACAAATTACTTTTGTTAAGAAAATAATTTGAAAGATAAAAGAGAAGAATAATGGCAAATTTTCAAAGATTTGATAATGAGAAGTAAAGAGACAAATGGCATCCAGATAGACAAAGGAAATTTGCAACTTTATTGAAAGATTGAATTGAGGACAATGATTGAAATGAAATGGGATATCATCCTAAATGTGAAAACAAAAGAATAGAAATGAAAGACAAGCAGATGCCCTTAGTGCGTCCCTTTGATAAAGATAGTGCCCTTCTGAGATCTTCTGCCACTAAAGCCCAATCCGGCCCTCTGAGGATAGTGCTGAGGAATTACTGGCTCGAGACGACCATTCCCATTTTTTCCCAGGCCTTGAAAAGGCTGATAACCATGCTTTACTAACAGATCAAATCCCTTTTTGGCCTTCATAAATTGGGAGAACAGTGGATGATCTTTGAATGTACTATAGTCAACTGGTCCTCCAATCTTGAAAAACTGTGGGCCTCTCCATCGATTCATGGCCACTGTATGTGCTGGCTGTTCAGCCGTCCGCAGTATTCCCGAATTTTCTTCAAAGCTGACCTCATCAATGCCCCTAATGCTAGGGATATCAGTAGTGAAAGTGGGCCTAGGAACCATAGGTTGTGCAAGCCTCTTCTCCGGATCCTCGCCCAAGACTGTTGTGATCATTCCACCTTTTGACCACTTGACACACTGATGCAAAGTAGACGGCACCGCGTTCGTGTTGTGAATCCACGGTCGTAACAACAGATTATACGTTGGGGGTACATTGACCACATGAAAGAGGACAGAGTGGACCGAGTAGTCAATGAAAATTTCCAAGAAAATTTTCCCTTTAGCTGTCTGGCCATGATTATCAAACCCGTAGATGGTGATCGGGTCCGGGATATATTCCTCTTCTCTGATGCCCAAAGCTTTGTCTGTCATTTCTGGGCATATATTGAGGCTGCTGCCTCCATCTATCAGCACATGAGGAACAATCATTCCTCTGGCTCGAATCACAACATACAAAGCGTTGTTGTGAAACACATGCGGCTTAGAAAGATCTTCATCTGAGAAAGTGATTGGAGCATTTGTCATGGCCTGATTGACTATCTGGGCCATGTCTTCAGGAGTTATGCTCGGTTTCACTTTGATTTTCCGCAACAGATCATTCAACACCTGCTGGTGTTTGGTGGAGGCTTGAGCTAAGTCCAAAATTGAGACATTGGATAATGCAGTTATCGGCTGTGGTGTGGATGTCTCACTTTTCTCCGGGGCGGGCTTAATAAAGTGTTTGGGGAACCATGGCATTCTTTTAGCCACCTCAGGAGATACCCCAGCGGATTTGTCAGATACTTTCATTTTTCCAAAGGCTGCAATGAGGTCCATCTTCTGAGCTTTGGACTGAGCCTGCTGCAGCACAAGGACCTGATGTTGGACTTGTATATCCTTTTTAGAGCATGGCCTGATATGCTCCTGTGGCTGAAAAGGCTGTTCAGAAATGACCGCTGTAGAATGATGGGGAAAGGGTTTCTTCAGAATATCCATATTTTCATCTTCGACACCCTCTACCAGAAGATTCTTATCGATGAGATCCTGAACAATATTCTTGAGAACGAAGCAGTTCTCAGTATTATGTCCCACTGTTCTGTGAAATTTACAGAACTGATCTTTGAATTTTCCCATGGGAACAGGGGGATCGGCCAGCCTAGGCAGTTTGACCATCTCCTTGGTCAACATATACTCGAGCACAGTCTCGAGGGATTGGTCTAGTGGAGTGAATTTCCTGTCATAACTCCACCCTTCATGCTTTACTTTTTCTCGGGGCTTCGGTCCCTGTTCTAATTGAAGTGGCTTATTGTATTGAGGCACTGACTTGCCTTTCTGATCGTTCTTGTTGGAACTTCCTGCCCCATAACAGAAATCTTTGTTCTGCCCCTTACAGTGGTTCCAATTATTATTTCTGACAGAATGAGTGAAGTGAGTCTTCTTCTTCTGCTCATTCTGGCCGTTGTTCTTGGTGAAAGTGAAGCCTTCGTAGAAACCATTTTCCACGCTCAACTCGAGCCATTCGGCTCGCTCTGTCAGTTCAATGAATGTCCTTGATGGTGCAGTAGAGATGAGGCCTCTCAGAGGCTGTGAGAAGTTACTCAGAATTAGGGACAAAGCATGTCCCTCTGATATGGGGTCCCTCATCTTGTTGCAAGCTGACCTCCATCGGTGGATAAAATCTCTGGCCTTCTCATTTTCTCTCTGTTTAAGGCTGCAAAGATGGCTGAGGGTGGAAAGTGCCTCAGCATTGAAGAGAAATCGCTCAATGAACATGTTTACCACTTTGTCAAATTCTTTCAACTCAATTGGATTTACATGCTCCGAGTACCATTTAGCTGCGGTTCCCTCCAGACTGCGAGGGAAACATAGGAAAAGTGCACGGTTGTCTAGCTTGAATCTGGAGCATTCAGCGAAGAACATGGCGAGATGAGCTTTAGGATCGCCAGAACCATCGAATTTGATAAACTTTCTGGGGAGATTCTCGAGATTGTCGTCCCCATCCAAACCATCATAGAAGTCTTCGCTGGTGAAGACTTTCTATCCCTTGTCGCGGGCCTGCAGGTCTCGAAGCATTCTGACCACATCTTTGAACTGCGGCTGGTCAGAGTCATTGACAGACTGCTCTTTGAATTTGTGGGTTGACCCCTGCCCCTGGGTAGACTTGCGGAATGCCTGATGGGTCTCAAACTCTTCATCTGAATCCTCAGCTGATTCCTCTTCATCAGTTGCATCAACATGCTGGGCGGGCTTCTTGGATATCTTTAAGGCTTTCTTGACTGCCCGGCCTTTTGTCTTTTGCTTCACCTGTGCTTTCTCTACTGACTTCTGCTTGTTCTGCCAGCATCTTAGTCATCATCTTCTTAAACATGGCATACATTTGAGGATCAATGTCATCCTCAACCTGTTGCCCCTGATTTTTGCCTGAGCACGGGGAATCCATTTCTTCGTCCGAAGCTGTTGAATATGCGATGCCTTCAACTGATGCAGTTTTCTTCCCTGACCTTGTCTGAACCATTGAATGTCACGAATGCTCTCTGCAAGGAAAATTGAGGGTTAAGCTTTCGAAATAGCTTTTGACTGGAAGAAAGATATTTGCTGAGAATTTTGGTAGACAATTGAAAGAATATCCCATTACTAGGGATTGAGTCGTCGCTGGAATTACGACAATTGCGTTGTCATTCCTTTGCAAAGAAAATAAACAACTGAAAATTAAGCCTTGTTACCTAGGCGAGGTCGTCAAACCAAGAATTGAAGAATTTGCAAGATTTTTATTTATTGAAAGAAAATATGATTGCATCAATAATAAACTTGAGAAAGAGGGGGCGGACAGACAATTTGCCACCACTCTTTATAACTAGCAGAGACACGAGGACCGGGAAAAAGCGGAAGAGTAACAAAAGAGTCCCAGCCATATCTGGCAGAATGGTATGCTCCGGACCACTGTGCTGATGTAAGGTCGAACTCTGGCACGACTCCTGATAGCAGCCGCATCTCTATGTGCTTTTGTCTCTGAGAAAACTGTCGAACACACCGCTCCGGATGATAGTAAGCACAGAAGAATGGACCAAGCAACTTGAATCTCTTGCCATATGCATAGGTGTATCTGGGAGGCGATAATTCTCGATCAAAATAGTCCCACACCACTTCTTCTTCCTGCAGATAGTCGATCAGGAATCGGTACCGCGCAACTGGAAGGAGCTCCTTGCCGTTGTATCTGAATGAACTAGCTCTGGTCGGTACATGCTGAAGGAACCAAGATTGAACAGCATAAGTACATCCCTCGACTAAGATGGACTCTCCAAGTGTGAAGCGGGTCAGTCCTCTGTATAGAAAAGCAAGCGCGGTCATGGCTATCGAGAGACGGCTGGTCTGTCGACTTCCCATCTTCTCAAAAGTTGAACTATTCTGACATCCACATAATTCTGTCCATCTGAAAAGAAAGCAAGTCCCACAGTACACAAAACCATCGCATGCTGAATTCTCTCTCGAGCTGTCCTGGACAACGAGCTGACTTCTGCGAATTCTCCATACTGTCGGTAGATCTCGATCAGACTCGCGTACTCATTCTCATTTTCTTCAATCAGTGGCCAAGACTTGCGCCCTGTCATGCGAGCTACGGCATCTTTGGGGTTCAGACCCTTGACATTGATCAGAAACTGCTGCTCTAACGGATCTCCAGGCTGACCGGCTGGCTCAGGCAGTCCCATAATCTCTAAAAATTCATCCATCAGTAGTGTCATCTCGCCCCACGGGAACCAGAATGTGCAAGTGCGCGGATTCCACCGCTCTGCCAGTGCATGAATCAGATTGCCGTTGACTGTCAACTTTCCCACTGCAGATGCCAATTCCAACCCACAATCGCTCAAGTGGTCCGGAAACATACGAGAGAAATTTTTGAACCAGACATAGTACCACCGGGGAAAGAAGGGTCCGGTGCTAAGAGATCGATGCTCAAAAAGACTTTGTCGCACCTCATAGGAGATGTGACCCTCAGGAAAAACAGAATCGAGCTGATTGGATGCCATTGGACTGAAAGATAAGAAGACTGAAATTAGACTTTGGAAAAATACAAGAAATTTGAAAATTGCAGGCAGGATAAAATGAAAGCTGGAAATTCGAAGTCCAGAGGAACGAAAGAATGGAAAATCTCCTGGAGTTTTAAAGAAAAGGTGGATGATTTGGAAAAATTGCCCAGGGTTTTTGAGAAAAAGGAGATATTTCATACAACAACAACTACGCCTTCATCCCAAAACAATTGGGGTCAGCGATATGAACCAAAAAAGAAATTCATTTTGGGTCTTCCACATGAATCCTTTTCCTCCAATCATTTCTATCCAACGCCATGTCCTCGGTGAGGTTCAAAGCATTCATATCCTTTCCTATCATCTCCATCCAAGTCTTCCTAGGCCTACCCCGACCTCTTTTAACTAATATATTTTCCCATTTCTCCAACCTTCTAACTGGAGCATCATTAGGCCTTCGCCGAATATGTCCAAACCACCGTAAACGATTCTCTCGCATCTTATTTTCAATGGGTGCAACACCTACCTTCTTACGTATCTCTTCGTTCCGAATCTTATCTTTTATTGTATTTCCACACATCCATCTAAGCATCCGCATCTCAGCTACACTCATTTTTTGAATATGATGTCTCTTGGCAGCCCAACATTCCGTACCATATAGTAAAGCGGGTCTAATAGTCGTCCTATAAAACTTTCCCTTCAACCGCAATGGCATTCTACAATCGCACAGCACTCCAGTAGCACTTTTCCATTTCATCCACCCAACCTTTATCCTATGATTTACATCTCCATCAATTTCTCCATACTTTTGAATGATGGATCCCAAATATTTGAAATAATCATTCACCGGTATATCTTGCTCACCAAGCTTCACTACACTCCCATCACTACTTCGTTGCTTACTAAACCGACATTCCATATATTCAGTCTTACTCTTACTCAACTTAAAACCTCTAGCTTCCAATGTCTGTCTCCATAATTCTAACTTAGCATTAACCCCAGCTCTAGACTCATCAATCAAAACAATATCATCAGCAAACAACATACACCACGGTACATTTTCTTGAATTGATCTCGTAAGCTCATCCATCACTATCGCAAATAGGAAAGGGCTTAAAGCAGATCCTTGATGTAACCCAACCGTTATCGGAAAATTGGTTGTCACCCCTCCACAAGTGCGGACATTGGTTACTACTCCTTCATACATATCTTTAATTATACTAATGTACTTGAGAGAAACACCTTTCTTCATCATTGTCCACCAGAGAACGTCCCTAGGTACTCTATCGTATGCCTTCTCTAAATCAATAAAAACCATATGCAAATCTTTGTTCCTCTCTCTATATCTTTCAATAAGTTGTCTAAGAAGATGTATAGCTTCCATAGTTGATCTTCCAGGCATAAAACCAAATTGATTCTCCGATATCATGACAACCTTCCTCAACCTAGACTCAATCACCCTCTCCCAAAGTTTCATAGTATGACTCATGAGTTTTATACCACGATAGTTTGTGCAATCTTGTATATCACCCTTATTCTTATATAAAGGCACCAAAGTACTCTTCCTCCACTCATTAGGCATCTTATTTGTTCGCCAAATCAAGTTAAAAAGATTTGTCAACCATTCTAAACCTTTCTCTCCCAAGCATTTCCAAGCCTCGATAGGTATACCATCTGGGCCAACTGCCCTTCTTGATTTCATTTTCTTCAAAGCCTCTGCAAAATGAGGTATTTTGGAAAATTGTTCGGTATTTTGGAAAAACTGAAAAAATAAGGCGAAAATGAATATCATACATTCAATTACAAACAATTATGCACATACAGCAATCCCTAAGAAGCCAACTCTAAATGCATTGATTTTGGAAGAGCTTTAGGACCCTAATCCTGACTCTAGGCTCAGATCAACTGTGTCCAATCATGCTATGCCGATATACTCGAGCCGAGGCTCGATGTACGTGGCATAAAACTCATCTCCAGGTCTAGGCTTGTGTTTTCCCAACATCCTTGAGCGCCTGCCGATATACGTTGGACTATGGCCCTTGGTACGTGGCAGGGGGGCGTTAGCCCAAATAAGTGGCCCAGTTGTGAGGCTCTGTCCCGAACTATGGTTCTGGAAGAGAGCCCAGCAACGTGAAGACCGGGTAGACATAGGTGGGGTGGTTTTTGAAATATGATCACATGCAGGCAAACAGAGGGCTCTAAGTCCTAAAGAGATAGAATTTTGAAAATTTTTGAAGAAGCAAACATTGTTTTCATACAAGTCCTAGATTGAGGAGTGTTGTATTTCAGACCTAAGTCTAAGTGAGCATGCATAATTCTCCTCAATATGGTCCTATCAAACCATGCCTAGTCTACATGCAATCCATGTCAGCTGGGTTCAAGTCTAGGCTCCTAGGTTCACATGATATCAGAAATTAAAAGCTGACAGTTCAAAGAGCATGATTTTGATAATTGAGCTAAGTCAAAGCACATAATTGATCAGACGAAGACAGGTCCCATCACGGTCGCCAAACCTGTTATCATCGCAAAATTTCCCCCCCTCTCTTGCGAGAGAGAAACGAATTTTGCGAGTCAAACTCGATCAAAGTTTTGAAATTGGTAAATAATGAATAAATTTTGAAAATAAACTTGAAAAATCGAAATTGGGGTCAAAATGACCAAAATACCCCTGATGACCTTGAAATC
The DNA here is from genome assembly GCF_984573655.1 of Nuphar pumila. Classification (NCBI taxonomy): domain Eukaryota; kingdom Viridiplantae; phylum Streptophyta; class Magnoliopsida; order Nymphaeales; family Nymphaeaceae; genus Nuphar; species Nuphar pumila. Next base: position 72,139,732 of record NC_143251.1, on the reverse strand, counting down.
AGGGTTTTATGAAAGAATTTTTGTAAATTTTGGAATTTTGAAAATCAAATGAAATAAATCAAACATAATATGATACAATATGATGATATTCATGAAATTTTGGAGAATTAAAAATTGAAATTTCGAAATTTAGGTCAAAATGACCAAAATACCCCTGATAACAAGACTATGGCCTTGAAACCAGGGTTTTCTAAAATAAATTTTGCAAAATTGAAAAATATGAAATGAAAATGAGATTAAAATTAACCCTAATATGATTCTACATGCTTATGTACATGATAAAAACCCTAACATGGCAAAAATATCATAAAATATTGAATTTAACTTGATTTTCGCTTCTGAATTTAAAGATAAACTAACACATGGAGCAAATGAACTTGGAATTAAACCAAATTTGGCATGGACAACTAAAATAACCCTAGAAACATAATGGATCTCGAAAATCTAATTTTTTTGTATTTTTAAATATGGAAATTCAAATAAAAACCCTAAATTTTATGATTTTTGCCTAAAATATTGATTCTAAAGGGGATTTAGGATATCAAACTTCCATAAAAATTTCACAAATTTTATGGGGTGACATAGGACAGTAGGTCAAGGATTTTTTCCTTTTACACTTTCTGGTTTTGACCTATGGTCGTAGCTGTACCACTCCGGCAAGTCGGATCGGAATCCGGCGACTCTAGTAAATGAAGGAAACATACAGGTTTCGGTAGAAAATGTGCAAAAAATGGCAGACAGATGGGAAAATGGCTTAAATTGTGGAAAAATGTCCCTAACAAACAAAGAAAGATTTGATCTTTTGACACCATTGGGATTAGGGTTACGGTTTGAAAAAGGCCACAATGTTATCAGAGACCTAAATCTCTGGAATTTCTGGACATTGGAATCTGTTAGACAGAAATAGAAAATCCGGGAAAAATAATTAAACAGATCCAAAAATTCCCAAATTTTGGGAAATGATATAAAATTATGTTAGAAACAACTTTCATGTTGAAAGTTTTTGGAGACGGGTTACATATTTGGCGGACTTGATGCATTAAGGTCTGTCTATACCCTGACAAAGGAAAATTGATATTTTCCCAGGGGCCTGGGAAATCCGATTTTTTTAAGAGGGCAAAACTGCTTGGAAAAACATAAAAATTTGCAGATCACTAGTAGATTCAATGATGAATCCACTATGATTTTTGGATGATGATCCGGATCTCCCACAAGGGTAATGTCGGAGGTTCTTGTCGGTTAAAGTGTAAACTGGAAATTCTGAGAGACAAAAAACCCGATTTAGGGTTTGATCGGTTTAGATAGGTTCCACAACCCGGATTGAATCAAATTTTCGATAGTAAAACAAAGACATGTAAACCTAGTTACTCTAAAATTTACAAGAATTTTTAAATGCAGAAACTTATATAAAATGATGCATGGACTTTGTCTAAAACTAAAATTTTACAGATTTTGAACTAAGCATGGTTCATATATAAAACAAAATAATTAACAAAATGAATTAATCTAAATGCATTTAAACATAAGATGACATGAATCATAAAACTAAAACCTAAATCTAGGAGGATATGATCAATTTAATATTGGCTCTCCAAAATGAGAGATTCGATCCATTGAGTGGACGGATCTTTTCATTTTTTTTAGCCTACACATAAAGTACACGTTTTGTATTTATCTATTTTTATATACATATATTTTTTTACCATTCATGGCTGTGGATGAGAGTTCTCAACAATGTGAAACCAGATTTGGTCTGGTCTCACGTTGAGTTTAGATAAACCATGTAATAAATATCTAAAAAAAAAATAATAATAATAAAGGCAAAAGGTAAAGCAACACTTTACCTTGAGGGAGGTTAGGATCAACTGTTGGTTGCAAGTTGAAGTTGCAGTGTTGCCAAGGTTGAAGGTAGGTGATGTAGAGATTGGTTGAAGGAGGTGTTTGCTGAAGTTGCACCAAGAAAAGTCTTCACCAAGGCTGCAACGGTGGCTGCACTGGTGAAAGGAGTTGAAGGTGATGGTGGCACTGAAGTGGCTGGATTAGTTGAAGAAGATGAAGCAACGTTGAAGGTGGTGAAAGGATTGATGTTGTTGCCGAGCAAGGGGGAGCTGCAGGTGCTTGAAGATGGTTGGGAGTCCAAGGAGGTGGCTGGAACCATACACCTAAGGAGGGGCTGCAGCTGGTGGCCGTTGTAGGGGCTGGTGGCTGCAACCAAGGGCTGAAGATGAATCTACCGTGGGAAGGTTGGTAATGGCTGGAAGTGTTGTGGTTGAAGAAAGGAATACTGGGAGGTAACAAAGAGAGGGAGAGGGATTGATACGTGAGGGAGAGAGTTCAAGGAGCTGAATGGGATAGCCAAGGTGAAAGGCGTGAATGTGAGAGAAAGGGAAAAAAAACTGGCAGCCGTATGTCCTTCTCTTGTTATAACTTAGAGAAAAATCAACCAAAGACCTAAGTTTTTCATTTTAATGGGAGATGATGGAGCTAAAAGGCTGAGCGTGAATGAATGTAGTAGACGTGAATAGGCTGGAGCTTGGGGAAAAAGAGAGGAAGGAAGGCTGGAAAATCCCATACGTGAGTGGAGGGAGAGGAAAGAAAGAAAGAAGGGAAAAAGAAAGAAGAAAGGAAGAAAAGAAAGAAAGAAAAGGAGGAAAAAAAGGAAAAGGGAAAGGAAGAGAGGAAGGAAAAAAATGGAAAGTGGGGCTGGAGGTTTGGGTGACCACCTTGTGGGTCCCACCTTAGGAAGAATAACATAATAAAAATAAATAAATAAATAAATAAATAAAATAAAATAAAACAAACAACAAAAAAAAATAAAGAAAAAGATAATTTTCTTTTCTTTTCTTATAAATTAAAACAAGAGAATGCAAATGGATGGGCCATCTCAGAGCGGGTCCAAATTTTGATTTTGAAATTCATTTTGACGATTAGAGGGGTAAAATAGTCTTTTCAGAAAGTTTCCAAACGAAACGGGCTATTTTTGGCAGTTTTTGAAATGAGCTTGGATTTTGAAGTTCAATACCCCGTTGCAAAGCAAATCCAATGTAGAATTTAAAAATGTAATTTTGAAAGAAATCCAGATTGTTTTTCTCGAGAAAATATTTTCAAAACGAAACGAGCTATTTTTGGCAGTTTTTGAAACGAGCTCGGATTTTGAAGTTTAATAGCTCGTTGCGAAGCAAATTCAGTATAGAATTTGAAAATTTGATTTTGGAAGAAATCCAGATATTTTTTTCTTGAGAAAATATTTCCAAATTTAGACTTTCGGGGGTAAAAATGTCAATTTTGGAAACCCGAGGTTTTGAAGTTAATTTTTGAAAGTTTTTGAAACTCAATCTGGATTAAAATTTATAAAACTGGAGTTCTGGACTTCGAAAATAAAATGAAATGTGATGAAATGTTATGAAATGCTAAGAAATGATGAGAGATGACATGAAATGCTATGCGAAATGCTAACCATGAATGAAGAATTTTGGATTTTAAACCCTGATTGGCAGCTGTACCAGTTCAAAAAGCATTAAAATTGATAAAATTTGCAAAATGGTTGAAGAAATGGTTTTCGAGCTCTGCCGGGCTAGAGTGACACTGAAAATTAGGGTTCGAGCTGGATTGAACTGAGATGAGCTAGATTGAGCTGGGTTTTACAGTTTCAGAACTCCAATGAGCTGACAATGATATTGACTCAACTGCCTTTCCGACTGAATTTTCAAGAAAAGGTGCCATTTTTAGAGAAATGGTACGGAATGGTCACTGGAGTGAATTGAATTACGAATTTGAACTAGAATAAAGGTCAGTAATACTGACATGAACTAAAATCGAAGCTCGAACATTAGCTCAATTGACTGAACTCGGCTCAATTTCAGCTGAAAGAGCTAAAATGGACTAAAATGGGCTCTTGGACACTTAGAAATGGTTTTGAACTGAAACTGGAGTGCTTGAAGTCCTCGTGAGCTCAGGCTAGACTCAAGGAAACATGACTGACTATAAATGAGTGACTCAGAGACAATTGGCTTGGATTTGAGCAAGAAATGAGCTCATTTCTAAAGAAATGATCCCATTTTGGCAGGAATTGTCAGAAATGAAAATGGTTTGCTCATTGTGAGCTCGGATGAGCTTGAAATGACTGATATTCTAACTGTTCTGAACTGACCAGTGAACTTGGTTGACTCTGACTGACTGGGGTCTGGGATGACCTAGGGGTAAAATGGTAATTTTCCTAATGAAAATAGGTAAAGTGGTAATTTTCTGAAACTGACTCAGGGTTTGACTCCTACACTGACCTAACAGGGTTGGCACTGCACGAGGAGGGTTATTTGAGAATGGATGTGGAAAATTTGGGGTGTTTACAATTATACATCTCAGTTAATCAAGTCGCATGCGGTGGATTCTTGGCACAATATAAAGAAGGTAGCTTGATAGAGCACGCCATTTATTACGTGAGTAAGACTTTCATAGATTATGAGAAGAGATACTCTCAAATAGAGAAGACCTGCCTAGCTCTGGTATGGATGTGTCAGAAGCTAAGACACTACCTGTTGGCATCAGAAGTCAAAATCCTATCTAAACTCAATCCCCTCAAATACATCTTGGAGCAACCTTTCCTAAGCGGATGAGTCGCCAAATGGCAAGTCTTACTGATGCAGTATGACTTAGAATATGTCTCGCAGCAATCAATCAAAGGCCAAGCAATTGCAGATCAATTGGCGGATTTTCCTCTGGCCGAAGAAGTGAAAGCCGAAGATGACTTCCCTGATGAGCAAATATGCAACATCCAGCAATTTCCAGTCTGGAATTTATTTTTCGATGGTTCTAAGAATATGGCTGGAATAGGCATCGGAATCCTATTAATCACTCCTGAGAAGGAGATGATTCCATTTTCTCTCAAGCTCGACTTTCAATGCACTCACAATATGGCCGAGTATGAAGCCCTGATTCAAGGTCTAAAGATTCTATTAGACTTCAATGTCAAGAGAGTACATGCCTACGGTGACTCATTACTTGTTGTCAATCAAGTTCGAGCCGAATGGCAAGTCAAAGATCAGAAATTATTTCCCTATCAGAAAATCGTTTCGGCTTTTGTCAGCAAGTTTGAAGAATTTCAGATTTTCCACATCAAGAGAGATTTCAATCAAGTGGCCGATAGCCTAGCCAGTTTAGGCTCCATTATGGCATTCAGAAATGGAGAATCTTGTCGCTCTTTTGAAATTGGCAGACTTGACCAACCTTCCTTCCTTCCAGCGGAGCAAGTAAACCAGGCTGAGCAAAAGAAGAAGCCTTGGTATTACAACATCAAAACTTTCATAGAAACTGGTGAATTTCCTCCAGAACTCTCAAAGAAAGAGCAGCGAGCAATCCAGCGTATGTCCACTCGATACTTCATTCTGGCAAACATCCTATATCGTCGTGGATTCAGTTCAGAGTATTCCAGATGTTTAGATGAAGAAGAAGCCAAAGAAGTCGTGAGAGAAGCACACGAAGGCATTTGTGGTGGCCATGTCGGCTACCAAACCCTTGTCAAGCAGATCATCAGAGCAGGTTCCTACTGGAAGACTATGCAACAAGATTGTTATCATTATGTGAAGAAGTGTGTGCAATGTCAGATACACACACCTTCTATTCATGCTCCGGCAACATATTTACAATCCGTTGTTTCTCCATGGCCGTTCTCCATGTGGGCCTTTGATGTCGTAGGTCCCATCACTCCTTCAGCTTCAAATGGCCATAAATACTTCCTTGCCGCAACAGAATATTTCACCAAGTGGGTAGAAGCTATCACTCTTCGCACAGTTGAAGGCCGACATATGGTCTCTTTTATTCACAAGAACATCCTTTGTCGTTTCGGCATCCCACATGACATTGTGTCAGACAATGGCAGTCATTTCAAGAATGAAAAGATGAAGACATTCTGCTCAAAATTCAAGATCTATCACCATTTTTCCGCTCCATATTATCCTCAAGGGAATGGTCAGGCAGAGGCCACCAACAAGATTTTAATTCGTATCTTGGAGCGAACTGTGGAAACAGGCCGTGACTGGCATGAGAAGATCCACGATGCACTGTGGGCCTATCGGACCACCATTCGTACACCAACGAATGCTACCCCATCAGAACTGGTCTATGGAACAGAAGTAGTATTGCCGCTACATGTTCAGAAGCCCGCTTTGAAATTTGCTTCACTTCTGCAATTACCTCTTGATCAATACCAGCAGCAACGACTAGTGCAGCTAGACTTACTTGACAAGAGAAGGCTAAAAGCAGCAGAACATGCTCAATCCTATCGCCAGAGAGTAGCCAGGCAATATGCGAAGTCTATCATCGAAAGAAGATTCAAAGTCAACGATTTAGTACTTCGATCCACAGCTTATCTCAAGCATCGTCCCGGCGGCAAATGGTCGCCAAATTGGGAAGGTCCCTATGTTGTCAAAGAAGCATTACCCCGCAACTCATATCGGCTCATCAATGCCGATGGGGTAGAATTGCCAGATCCTATTAATGCTCGACACTTGAAAAATTTTTATACTTGAAACATTTATCCTTCTCTTGTAATCCTTCCTGTTTCTTTCAAATAATGATCCAACTTTCTTTCCCAGTTACACTGGGGCATTTTAAAATTTTGTTCTATATGCAGGCAGGATAAACAAATTCCTCATTTCATGCACATGTGCATTCATATGCATCAATTCATATTCATTTGCATTCAATGGCATTAACAACAATCTGGTCAGTATTGGGATTTCAACAAACAGTCCCATCACAATTCCTAATGATTCAAAATTAAAAGGTCATCACCAATACTGAACCAAAACCCAGCGCTCGAACTGGTATTATTTCAAAATCCAGTACTCAAACTGGCACATTTTCAAAATCCCAATTTTTCAGAAAACCGAGTTCCGACTCGGGTTTTTTATTCAAATCATGTTCTTTTGTTGATCCGGGTTCCGACTCGTGATCTCATTACCTTACTCGAGCCCTGACTCGAGCTCTTCATTTTTCATTTGTTGATCCGGGTTCCGACTCGAGATCTCTCTATTTATTTGAGCTCAGATGCGAGCTCTTCATTCTCTTTTGTTGATCCGGGTTCCGACTCGTGATCTCTCTATTCACTTGAGCTCTGATTTGAGCTCTTCATTTTTTTTCTCTGTAGATCCGAGTTCCGACTCGTGATCTCATTTCGAGCTCAGATGCAAGCTCTTCATTTTCCCTTGTTGATCCGGGTTCCGACTCGAGATCTCTTTAGTTACTCGAGCCTTGACTCGAGCGCTTCATTTTTTTTATCCGGGTTCCGACTCGTGATCTCTGAATTTTATTCGAGCTCTGACTCGAACTCATCATTCTCCTTTGATTAATCCAAGTCATTTCAATCATCAAAGTCTGTCAATTGCTCGAATTTGACATTTTGCCTTCCAAATTCCAATTTAAATCTTCAAATCAGGCAATTCTCCCATTTCGACCTCTGGGTCACCCGATTTCCAATTCTCAATTTCAATTACCAATTTCCAATTTTCGACCTTCGGGTCAATCAATTTCCAAATTTCGACCTCTGGTCAAATCAATTCTCAATTTCGACCTTCGGGTCACACAATTTCGACCTTTCGGTCAACCAATTCTCAATTTCGACCTTTTTGGTCGAACCAATTCTCAATTTCAATTACCAATTATCCTTCTTTTATTCAAAATTGTCCTCTCTAGTTACATTGGGGCATTTTTTTTTGTGAAAATTTATCTTTACTTCAAAACATCCTGTATGCAGGCAGGATAAACCAATCTCTCATTTTGCATATATATGCACCCATTTGCACTCATTTGCACTTCATTTGTATTGTCATGTGCATTTGCATTTGCATTTATTCTGCACCCAATTTTCAACATCCAATTTCCAATTTCCAATTTCCAATTTCCAACATCCAATTTTCAATTTCCAGATTCCCAATTTCCAAATTTCTAACAGCCAATTTTCAATTTTCAATTTATAATTTATAATTTCCAATTCTAAATTTCCAATTTTGACCTTTGGGTTACCTAATTCTCTATTCGACCTTCGGGTCACTCAATTTCAAATTTCAACCTCTGGACCACCCACTTTATCAGATTCTCAATTCAAGCCTTCGGGTTACAATCTTGCCAACATCAGTCATTTTCCTGCCTGTAGGTTCCAACTTTCCAGGCCTTCGGACTACAAATTCATCAAATATCTATCATTTTCAAACCTTCGGGTCACATCTCTATCTATGACAATCATTTTCGATAAAATCCTGCTTTCGAGCTGGTCGGTCAACAAATCCTGCTTTCGAGCTGGTCGGTCAACCCAAATCCTGCTTTCGAGCTGGTCGAACAATCAAAATCTCGCTTTCGAGCTGGTCGGTCAACCCAAATCCCGCTTTCGAGCTGGTCGGTCAACAAATCCTGCTTTCTAGCTGGTCGGTCAACAAATCCTGCTTTCGAGCTGGTCGGTCAACAAATCCTGCTTTCGAGCTGGTCGGTCAACCCAAATCCTGCTTTCGAGCTGGTCGGTCAACAAATCCTGCTTTCGAGCTGGTCGAACGATCAAAATCCTGCTTTCGAGCTGGTCGAACAATCAAAATCCTGCTTTCGAGCTGGTCGGTCAACCCAAATCCTGCTTTCGAGCTGGTCGGTCAACAAATCCTGCTTTCGAGCTGGTCGGTCAACCCACATCCTGCTTTCGAGTTGGTATTCCCAAAAATCCTGCTTTCGAGCTGGTACTTCAATCAAAATCCTGCTTTCGAGCTGGTCGAACAATCAAAATCCTGCTTTCGAGCTGGTATTCCCAAAAATCCTGCTTTCGAGCTGGTACTTCAATCAAAATCCTGCTTCGAGCTGGTCGAACAATCAAAATCCTGCTTTCGAGCTGGTATTCCCAAAAATCCTGCTTTCGAGCTGGTACTTCAATCAAAATCCTGCTTTCGAGCTGGTATTCCCAAAAATCTCGCTTTCAAGCTGGTACTTCTATGAAAATCCTACTTTCAAGCTGATACTTCTATCAAAATCCTGCTTTCGAGCTGGTACTTCGATAAAATCCTGCTTTCGAGCTGATAAGTTAAAACAAAACTCAACTGTCAAATTGATCTTTTACCGAGTCTTTTCAGGACTCAATTTTCGTCACGGATGTGTTAAGCCGGATGTTAAATGCTCACTTTCACTAAGGATTTCAAGAAAATTTTATCAATTTGTCAATCAATTAATTGTTGATTTTAGAATCTTTATTGCACAAATCTTTATTTCAGTTTACCTTCAGCATTACTCCCAAGAGAGTGAAGCTTTTGCGAAAAGAGATTCAAACTTCAAATTATTTCTATTGGCCAGCCAAAAGGATGAAGGATAAATCCTCAATATGGCCAGAAAAGAAGATTCAATGTTATTGAAAAGCCGTAGATGATCGATATTGATCGCAGTCAATGGCGCATCTTTAAAGGCTATTCTTGTAAAGATGAGGCAGTGGAAATATCCTGAGTGCTAGAAAAGAGAGCATGTACCCAAGCCCCGTTTCCTCAAAATCACCTAAGCTGCAATTAAATATCCGCAAAAGGGATCTCTCACCTGTCGTCAAGATGAAGGCGAATTAGGCGAGTAGACCCCCGGGGCCAAAGAAGATTCGAAACATCTCCAAGATGATGGAGTTTGTGACGGATCCTTCCAGGGAAAGTCCAAAGCACTGTCGAGATGAAGGCAGATGCGATGAACCTCTCGACAATCCCTAAAAGATATTTAATTTCAGCTATCACCCAAAGATCTCCAAACCCATTGTCCAAGAAGGATCGAAACATCTCCAAGATGAAAGAGTTTGTGACGTACCCTTCCCAAAAGAGAGAAAGAGAGGAAAAAGAAAGAGAGAAAAAGTAAGAGCATCTCCAAAATGAATGAGAATATAGCCAAAAAACTCAAAGAGAGCCAAAAGAGTGCAGAAAGACTATCATGAGAGAAGCTCTCAGGATATCAAACTGCCAGATCTATCAAGAATCCTCTTTAACTTTGTGAAATTCTATTATCAATACTCTTTCATCAATTACTTTCATAATATCAAATTCTCTTCCCTGTTCATATCAAGGAAATTGATAACTTCTTTGAAGAAGGTCAATTGCGAGCAATTTGGATTTCAAATCTCGATTCTACAAAGTGAACCTTGTCTGGAGGTAATGCTTTGGGTAGAAAAGAAAGAATATCTCTGCAACCATGTGCAACATTTTCAAAAATTTTGAATCAACAGCAAAATTCCCAACATTTTGACAATATTTTCTAGCTATCCTGACATGAAGTGAGAGCTTGATGTTCGTTTTCGATGCATTCTGACACCAATTTTAAATCCCTCCTAAGGACTTGATTCCTTCCCTTCTTTGAGAGCATGAACTCTCAGATTGCACACTTCCCTGTGTCCCCACTGTCCCACCATAGACAGTCCCACTTCAGTTCGAGGTCGAACCACCAATCATTTTCCCGCAAAAGGCAATTTCAAAAGCTAATTTTAGTCTCAGCAACGAGACGCCCAAAATCAACCCCTTTTCAAGCTTTAGGGACCCCATTTTCCTTCCTTTTGCAAAACCCCTGTTGGATTTATTGTGCAAAATCCAAAGGTTCCATCATGGTCTCTTCCTTCGAGGATTCCATTCATCTTCCGCCCGATCAGGATAAGGGTATAAACCTGAGCCTCAATCAAAGAGGTATTTCATTTTCTGCCCGATCAGGATAAGGGTATAAACCTGAGCCTCAATCAAAGAGGTATTTCATTTTTTCCGCCCGATCAGGATAAGGGTACAAACCTGAGCCTCATCCAAAGAGGTATTTCATTTTCCGCCCGATCAGGATAAGGGTACAAACCTGAGCCTCATCCAAAGAGGTATTTCACTTTCCGCCCGATCAGGATAAGGGTACAAACCTGAATCTCATTTCAATGAGATATCCCATTCCCCAATCAGGTCAAGGGTTAAAACCTGAGCTTCGTTCCATGCGAGGTATTTTTGTCCCATCCAGGTTAAGGGCATAAAACCTGAATTTCGCTCTCACAGAGTGAGTCTTTTCTCTCCATATCTACCATCTTCCTTGGGCTAATTTCTTCACACCCAGTCAGATCCTTCTAACTGGGGCATTTTTTATGTATAGCCCAAATTTGGTGTGTTTTTCTTTGCCACTAAGCTCGGCCATGAGCCGGCTTAGTAGCAAAGAGGGGCATCTGTAAACACCCCAAATTTTCACTCACCTCCCCGACATTTCCACCAAACATCATCATTCAACCTTTGAAATCGCCAGAGGGCAAAATGGTCATTTTATGAGCCCGAACCTTGCAAAAGTCTAAATTGCATCTGCAACTCTCAAAATTTCTCTAATTTTAACTCAAATGTTCAAAATTTTATTCCTGACAGGAGACAGACAGCTCCAAGTCTTGGTTCAAGATTCTATTGCATAAGACATGACATTGCATATCATTGCATGAGCATTTCAAATCACTGCACTGCACAGCATGTCATTTCGAGGTCCAGAACTCTTGATTTCAAAATTTTCAATCCAGATTAGAATTTTAACCCTTTTCAAAATTGATTTTAAAACCCTGGGTCTTCAAAATTATCAATTCTTCCCATTTTACCCCCAGGACTCTGAATTTCAAAATATTTTCTCAGGAAAATGATCTGGATAGTTTTCAATATGGATTTCAGCCACTTCACCTCAGATCTTGCCCTTTTGACAATTTCAAATATCTTCCTTTTACAAAATTGCCCTACAGGGGCCAACTCTTTCCAAAAATTCCTGTTTTACCAATTAGTTCAGATTTTATGAAAATTTCAAAAAGAAGTTGTGGTTTTATCCTTATTTCAATAAAGAAGCAATGTGGGACCCACACTGAGGTGGCGTCACACAAGCTTTCCTTTTGAAAATTTGAATTTTGAAAAACCCAAAAAAATAGGAGCCTTGTCCCCTGGATTGGTGCCACTTGTCTTTTCTCTCTCCTCTCATCTACATGCCAAGTGTCAGTGTGAGGCTACCCTAAGAAGCCGCCACATGTCATCCCATTTATCTACCATGTGTCACCCTATCCATCATGCGCCATGTGTCATTCCAAGATTACCAGGAGATGCCAAGTGTCATAGGTTGTACTGTCTAGAAAAAGTGGAGCTTGTCTCCTCTGAGGTGGCGCCACTTGAAGTGTGTCTCCTGCAGGGGACATGTGTCAACCCCTCCCTCCTTCTAGAAAAGTAGCCTGACACATGTCTCTCCCTACTTTTCTCAGAAAAGTAGGAGACACGTGTCACTCCTAGCTTCCTCCAGAAAAGGTAGGCTTGTCTCCTCTGAGGTGGCGCCATTTGGAGTGTGTCTCCTGCAGAGGACACATGGCAATCTCTCAGTTTCTCAGAAAAAGTAGACGCCATGTGTCATTTTCTGCTTTCTTCAGAAAAACTAGAATTCAAAAGTTCAAATCTCCTCATAGGTGGCGCAAATCCTGAACTTCTACCTTTTCCATGTTGTCTAGGATGGCGCCACATGGCCTGGCCCTCCTTCTCACCCCTCTGCCACGTGTCATCTTCTGCTTCTTTCAGAAAAAGCAGGTGACACATGTCTCCTTCTCACTCCTTCAGAAAAAGTAGAGGACACATGTCTTCTCCCTACTTTTTTTCAGAAAAGTAGGAGACACATGTCACTCCTGGCTTTCTTCAGAAAAAGCAAACCATTCAAAAATTCAAACAGGGCCTAGGTGGTGCAAATCCTGAGCTTTGATTTTTCCAGATGGCCTGAGGTGGCGCCACATGTCCTTTCCCTCCTTTTCCTCCCTCTTGCCACATGGCATCGTAGGAGCCACCCTGAGGTGGCGCCACATGTCCACCCTCCATTCCTCCAGGGCCAACCTCCATTTGAAATTCAAATTCTCCTCTTAGGTGGCGCCATTTGAGAAGGCCTCTCCAGACAACTGACACTTGTCCGCCACATGTCCAGACCTCCCCGCATCAGAAAAAGTAAAAACACCCCCCTATGAGGTGGCACATTTTGCTTCCTCCCTTCATGTTCTCCTGCCACATGGCATCGTAGGAGCCACTCTGAGAAAATGCCACATGTCAGCCTCTCCTTTCTTGTAGAAAAGTAGAATTTGAATTCTTCTGAGGTGGCACAGTCTGCTTCCTCCACTCCTATTCTTCTGACACATGTCAAGCACCTCCAGAGATGGTGCCACATGGCATGCTCCTATTGTTTCCAGCCTTACACTTCAAATCACCTTTTGAGGTGGCGCCAATCCAGAGTCCCACTTGGCTTCAAATTTTATTTTTTATTTTATTTTTAATAAAAGTAGCCCACCATGAGGTGGCGCCACCTGAGGACTCCCTACAAAAAGCAAGTTTGAATTTCAAATTCAAGAGAGCACCCTCTGAGGTGGCGCCATCTGGGAGCTTCCTGTAGAGAAAATCAAGCAAACCAAATTTTGAAAAATTTTAAATCCTGCTGAGGTGTCTCACCCACAAAAATCTCATTTTTTATTTTCTCAAAAATCAAAATAGCACCCCTGACATGGCGCCACATGGAGGGCTCAGATTGAGCCTGTTTGAAATTCAAATTTTTTCAGAAAATCTATAAAAACAAAGCTCCACGCCCAGAAGAAGAGAGCATCTTTGGAGACCATTTTTGTGAACTTGAAAATCTGACCTAGCCTCCCTAAAATCTGATTCTGAACTTTGGAAATCGTGCCCCCTTTGGCTCATTGGAGAAGGTGGAGTAAAGTTCGTGCAGTGGTCAATTTGATTCAAGCATAGGTCGATTTTGGTGAACCATCCGAAGCCCAGAGCGAAGGATGAAGGAAGCTCGTGATAGCCGCCCCTTTCAAGAACTTATACGTTGCGTAACGAAGCAAGGTGCACTTCTTTTCCCCTTGATTTGATGCCATGATTTGATTCGGGAGTCGTTTGAAGAAAGAGCTCATCCGAGAGATGGATTGAGCTATTCTCATAAAACGACATATATATAAATGTTTAATTATGCTTCCTTGATGATTTTTAACATGCATGTAGTTAGCTAGATTTAATTTGCATTTTATTCCATTCATTTAGTATATTTCATGAATTAACTAGGATTAATTTAGCATCCATTTCAATTCTGCTTATTTTCAGTAGGTCTCTGTTTTTGTCAGTCAGTCCACATGTCATTTAATGCATTTATTTTTTAATAAAAATCCCAAAAAAATCACGGAATGCGCCCTTAGGTGTCCCTAAAATAGTGCCAAAAATTCGGAGGTATTTGAATTTGTTTACTATGGTAAACATTCAAAATGGCAAGTCGGGTTTTGTTACCCGGGATGCGTTTTGAAAATCATTTGCCGACTTGTAAAATCTAGATATCCCTCATGGGAGATAAGATTTTTGATCCGAAAACTGTTCTGAACGCGGGAGAATGTCTAGTTTTTAATATGATTTTTTCAGATTTTGCTGATTTTTTTTAATGTCTGACAAAAATCTGAGAGTTCGGGACACGTGTTAGAGCCTAATTTGGGCCTCTGAGATCTTGGATCGACTTAGGGCTAGGGTTTCTCTTTGTGTGTCGCTCCAAATCCAAAACTGTAAAAATTGAAAGTTGTGTCCGAGATGTCCTCTATTTGTATATGAAAGCGTATGAGTTTTAGAACAGTGTTGATACCTGCTTCGGATTTTTTTTGTCAGTCCTCGGTTTTGCTACATTTGTCTGTTCTGTTAGTTTAGGCAGGAATAGTTATATTTTTATCTATGTTTCCGTTGATCAAATGCCGAAGTCATAAACATGAAAGTTGTTCATGTAGGTGTCGTGCGTAGCTCTAATTAATTTCATAAATTTCCATGGCTGTTTTATATTTTTTTGGCATTTTACATTAGATTAGGGTGATTTTTACCTCTGTCAGAACTAAATCCCTGTTGCCGAACTCACCATGGCTCAAATCCCGAAGCTGTAAAAACAAAAAATTCTCCATTTTGAGTCTTTTAGCAGTCTGAAAAATATCAGAAGTTTCCATGGTGTAAATCTTGCATTATCATATTAGGCATTGCATTTGGTTTGGATCCATAGGCAAAATCCACCATTTTAAGACTTTCTTTGAATTTTAGCATTTAAATCATATCATTTCGGGATTTTTATCATTTTAGGTTGTTTATCAGAGTAATTAGATGCTTCATACCGAATTTGGTGCAATTTGGAATCCATTTGAGGTTCGGATTAGCCATAATACCAAAAGTGAAAAACAAGCGAAAATCGTTATTTTTGATAAATTGCAAAATATAAAATTCTGATTTTACAGTCTTAATGTATTTAGCAGCATGTCATCATGTCTCTCACTGCATTTCATCATCATTGGATTCAATTTGAATTTCGAAATCTCAGTTTTACCAAGTTTTCCTTCAAAAAAACCCTGATTTTAAAGGTGTAACTTTAATTTTAGGGGTATTTTGGTCATTTTGACCACCAATTCCGAATTTCAAACTGTTTTCTACTGAATTTCTAGCATTTTCATCATTTCAAAATATCAAGGAAGCATGAGAATAGGGTTTATATCCAATTAAATCCAATAATTTCATAATATTATCGGAAAATCTTGGAAAAACCCACATATTTGAGCTAACCCAATTTCAAGTTTGGCAGGAACAATCAAAAGAAGGAGCTGAAGTCTGCAAATTTCTTTTATTTCCTTTATTTAAGTGATGTAATAATGTAAATTTTGGAATAAGAGAGTTAATTTCCTGCTTAGACTAGGATGCATATCATATAGTTTAAATTTATGCAATATCCTGATTATATGATTCATGCATTTTATTTCAAACGCACTATGGATGTTCACGAATGACACGTGCACCAACTCTTAGGGAGTTGATGGACTCGGTGGGATCCATATTTACGGCCCTAGTCGGAATATGGACGAGACCCAGATCCATCATCTTTCTACTAGTCACATAGAGCCTACACTCTTAGGCTATCTTAAAATGCACATCATATTTCCAAAGTTTTCAAAATCATGTGCAACAAATCAACTAAGTTCTGAACATATTCTTGGCCACAGTCAAAATATGTGAAGGATTTATTTGGACTTAATGCACATTTTCCAACCAATTCCTTAGAAAACCTTTCAAAGTGCATTCATTTACTCATATCATTTGCATCATGAAATCATTGATTTTCTCAAGAAAACTTCATTCTCAAGAAATCGATTTCTCAAGAAACTCTATGGATTTTCCAAAACCGGTTTTTCCAAGTCAAGTTTTTCACAGTTTTCCCTGGAAAATGTTACTTTCTTAAGACTTTCAAAAAAAAAAAAGTTTTCCAATCTTTCTCCAAAATCCAAAATCGATTTCCAAGTATGTCAAGGTTAAGATTCTCAGGTTTTCAACCTCTCAAGTTTCAATTTCCCTTTTCCACAAGGGATTTCCAATGAATTTCCATCATTTTCCTAAGAAAACTCTCAAAGTCCAAGTTTTCCTAAGAAGTGTTTCCCTTTTCAAAGGTTCACCCTTTTCTCAAGAATCAATTCCATTTTCCCAGGATTTTCAACCATTCATGATTTTCCCACAACTTCATGAACTTTCCCGTGACTTCAAAAACCCTTTTTCACATGAGTTTTCCTGAGAAATTGACTTTCATCTTTTTCTTGAGAGAATCTTTTCAACTCCAAATATTTTCCAAGCATACATCATGTTTTTCCCAAGCTGCATTTTCCAAAATCTCATAGCACATGCCTGAATTCTCTGTGCATTTAGGATAGAACATAACTTTGATAATTTAACTAAGTCAAGCACGATTTTGGTCCTTGATTCGATTACCCCTGTTAAAGGCGGCAGGAACGGTCGAACCTCGTACCGACAGGTCAAGCCCCATCCCATGGATTTTCCCGCAATTTTCAAAACGGAGGCGAGTATTTCAAAACATTTCCAAAATCCGGTCAAGCGTTTCCTCTTTCTCTCTTTCGCAAGGAAGGGAAGACGGGGAAAAATTTTGCGACGATAACAGTAATCAATTGCTCGAATGAATCCTGCTTTAAGCAGATCCTCAAGTCCTTCCTTGACCTGTTGCTCGATTCGAGGATCCATTTTTCTCAACTTCTACTTGACTGGTTTCGCCTCAGGCTTCAAAACGAGGCGATGTTCCACCAATTTCGGATCTAAACCTAGCATATCCTCATAAGTCCATGTGAATACTTCTTCATGCTGCTTGAGGAAATTAGTGAGCCTTTCTTTCTCTCCTGGGCTCAAACCACTGCCAATCTTGAGAATTCTAGGATCGTCTTCTGATCCAATATTGATATCCTCAGTCGGATCTTGAACTAAGGATGATGGCTTATCTTGCTTCTAAACCGATGCAAATTCTGACAGTTCCTGAAGAGCTGAATCGAACTCTGCGGATTCTTCTGACTGCTTTGCAGTTTGACTACATTCTGTTCTTATTCTGACCTGATGAATTATTGCTGATTTCGAACAAGCTTTTGGATTAAAGACGAGCTTCTTGATAGATCGGGAAGACATTCTGAAAATTGGAGGATAAATTGATTTAGGGAAATTGCTCATCATGAAATAAATTGCTTTTATTGAAAATAATTGGAAAGACAAAAAGAGCAAAATGATGTCAATTTTGTGAAGATTTAATACTGAGGAGTAAAGAGACAAATGGCACCAAGATAGACAAAGGAAACTGGCAACTTTATTGAAAGATAGAATTAATCAAAATGACAATGATGAAAATGAAATGGGATATCATCCCGACAAAAGAATAGAAAAGGAAAGACAAAGGAATTCTTCTAATGCGCTCCCTTAATGAAAACAGTCCCTTTCTGAGATCTTCGGCCATTAAAGCCCAATCCGGCCCTTTTAGGGCAGTGCTGAGGAATCACTGGTTCAAGACGACCATCTTCATTTTTGCCTAAGCCTTGGAAAGGTTGGTAGCCATGCTTTACTAGTAAATCAAATCCCTTTTTAGCCTTCATAAATTGGGAGAATAGAGGATGACTCTTAAGTGTGCTGTAATCATTTCGTCCCCCAATCTTGAAGAACTGTGGACCTCCCCATCAGGTCGCAGCCACTGTATGCTCGGGTTGCTCTGCCGTCTGCATTATTCCTGAATCCTCTTCGAAGCTGACCTCTTCAATACCCCTAATGCTAGGGATATCAGTAGTGAAAGAGGGCCTGGGAACCATGGGCTGTGCTAGCCTCTGCTCCGGATCTTCGCCTAAGACTGTCGTGATCATACCACCTTTTGACCACTTGATGCACTGATGCAGAGTAGACGGTACTGCGTTTGTGTTGTGGATCCATGGTCTCCCGAGAAGTAGATTATAAGTGGGCGGCACATTGACCACGTGAAAGAGAATTGAATGGACCGAGTAGTCAATGAAGATCTCCAGGAAGATTTTTCCTTTCGCTGTTTGGCCATGATTGTCGAATCCATAAATGGTGATCGGATCCGGAATGTATTCTTCTTCTTTGATGCCCAAAGCTTTGGCGGTCATTTCCGGACATATATTGAGGCTGCTGCCTCCATCGATCAACACATGAAGAACTGTCATCCCTCTGGTTCGAACCACAACATACAAGGCATTGTTGTGAAATACATGAGGTTTAGGGAGATCCTCATCGGAGAAAGTAACTGGAGCATTAGTCATGGCCTGATTGACTATGTGGGCCATGTCTTCCGGAGTTATGCTTGGTTTCACCTTGATTTTCTGCAACAGATTATTTAATATTTGCTGATGTTTAGCGGAAGCTTGGGTTAAGTCCAAAATTGAGACATTGGATAATGCTGTAATAGGCTTTAGAGTGGATGTCCCGCTTTTCTTTGGGGTGGACTTAATGAGATGCTTAGGGAGCCATGGCATACTTCTGGCTACCTCGGGAGATATCCCAGCGGGCTTGTCAGATACTTTCAATTTGCCGAAAGCTGAAATAAGGTCCATCTTCTGGGCCTTGGACCGAGCCTGCTGCAATACCAGGACTTGATGCTGAACTTGCATGTCATTTTCAGAGCACGGCCTGATATGCTCCTGTGGTCGAAACAACTGTTCGGTAATGACTACTGTAAAATGACGAGGAAATGGCTCTTTTAGAATATCTATATTTTCATCTTCCGCACCTTCTACCAGAAGATTTTTATCAATAAGGTCCTGAACAATGTTCTTCAGAACGAAGCAATTCTCAGTGTTGTGACCCACTGTTCGATGAAATTTGCAGAATTGGTCTTTGAATTTTCCCATAGGAGCGGAAGGATCGACCAACCTGGGCAATTTGACCATCTCCTTGGTCAACAGGTACTCGAGCGCAGTCTCGAGTGATTGATCTAATGGAGTGAACTTCCTCTCATAGCTCCATCCTTCGTGCTTCACTTTCTCTCGGGGTTTTGGTCTCTGCTCCAGCTGAAGCGGCTTGTTGAATTGCGGGATCGACTTTCCTTTCTGGTCATTCTTGTTTGAACCTCCTGCCCCATAACAGAAGTCTCTATTCTGCCCCTTGCGATGATTTCATTTATTATTACTGACAGAATTAGTGAAGTGAGTCTTCTTCTTTGACTCGTTCTGGCCGTTGTTCTTGGTGAAAGTGAAACCTTCGTAGAAACCATTCTCCATACTCAATTTGAGCCATTCGGCTCGCTTTGTTAACTCTATAAAGGTTCTGGATGGTGCGGTGGAGATGAGGCCTTTTAGAGGCTGCGAGAAATTGCTTAGAATCAAGGACAAAGCATGCCCTTCTGATAGCTTCTACCCACTTGGTGAAATATTTTGTTGCGAAAAGGAAGTATTTATGGCCATTTGAAGTTGAAGAAGTGATGGGACCTACGACATCGAAGGCCCACATAGAGAACGGCCATGGAGAAACAACAGATTGCAGATATGTTGTGGGAGCATGAATAGAAGGTGCATGCATTTGGCATTGCACACACTTCTTCACATAATGATAACAATCTTGTTGCATAGTCTTCCAGTAGTAACCTGCTCTGATGATTTGCTTGACAAGGGTTTGGTAGCCGACGTGGCCACCACAAATGCCTTCATGTGCTTCTTGCACGACTTCTTTGGCTTCGTCTTCGTCTAAGCACCTGGAATATTCTGAACTGAATCTACGACAATAAAGGACATTAGCCAAAATGAAATATCGAGTGGACATACACTGGATTGCTCGCTGCTCTTTCTTTGAGAGTTCTGGAGGAAATTTGCCAGTTTCTATGAAAGTTTTGATGTTGTAATACCAAGGCTTCTTCCTTTGCTCAGCCTGGTTTACTTGTTCCACTGGAAGGAAAGCAGGTTGGTCAAGTTTGCCAATTTCAAAGGAGCGACAAGATTCTCCATTTCTGAATGCCATAATGGAGCCTAAACTGGCTAGGCTATCGGCTACTTGATTAAAATCTCTCTTGATATGGAAGAGCTGAAATTCTTCAAACTTGCTGACAAGAGCTGAAACAATTTTCTGATAGGGAAATAGCTTCTGATCTTTGACCTGCCATTCGGCTCGGACTTGATTGACAACGAGTAATGAGTCACCATAGGCATGAACTCTCTTAACATTGAAATCTAGTAGAATCTTTAGACCTTGAAGCAGGGCTTCGTACTCAGCCATATTGTAGGTGCATTGAAAATCGAGCTTAATAGAGAAGGGAATCATCTCCTTCTCTGGAGTGATTAATAGAATTTCGATGCCTATTCCGGCCATGTTCTTAGAACCGTCGAAAAATAAATTCCAGACTGGAGATTGCTGGATATTACAAATTTGCTCATCAGGGAAGTCATCTTCGGCTTTCACCTCTTCTACTAGAGGAAAATCTACCAATTGATCTACAATTGCTTGGTCTTTGATTGATTGCTGCGAGACATATTCTAAGTCATACTGCATCAATAAGACTTGCCATTTTGCGACTCGTCCGCTGAGAAAGGGCTGCTCTAAGATATACTTGAGAGGATTGAGTTTAGACAAAATTTTGACTTCAGATGCCAGCAGGTAGTGTCTTAGCTTCTGACACATCCATACCAGAGCTAGGCAGGTCTTCTCTATGTGAGAGTATTTCTTTTCATAATCTATGAAAGTCTTACTCACATAATAAATGGCGTGCTCTATCAAGCTGCCTTCTTTGTACTGCGCCAAGAATCCGCCGCATGCAACTTGATTGACTGAGATGTATAACAAAAGAGGTTTTCCCAATTCTGGCAGCTTCAAGATCGGAGGATTGAGAAGATACTTCTTGATTCGATCGAACGATTGCTGACATTCTGATCCCCATTCGAACTTTACTCCTTTTCTGAGTAAGTGATTGAAGGGCTCACATCTCATCGCCAAGTTGGAAATAAACCGCCGAATTGATTGCATGCGTCCCTGAAGGCTACGCAACTCTTTGAGATTCTTCGGGGGTGGCATATCAATGATAGCCTTTGCTTTGGCTGGGTCAACTTCAATTCCCTTTTTGCTGACTAGAAATCCCAACAGTTTGCCTGCTCGACTCCAAAGACACATTTTTGCGGGTTAAGCCTTAACTTGTAAAGAATGAGTCGCTTAAACACTTGGTCAAGAGCTTCGAGGTGATCTTCTTCCTCTTTAGATTTCACGAGGATATCGTCAACATATGCATCCATGATTTTGCGCATCTGATCATGAAAGATAACGGCCATTGCCCGTTGATATGTTGCTCCAGCGTTCTTGAGCCCAAAAGGCATAACTGTATAGCAAAAAGTGCCCCAAGGCGTAGTGAAGGAAGTTTTTGACTGATCGCGGGCGGCCAACTTAATCTGGTTGTAGCCAGAATATCCATCCATAAATAAGAACATGGCATGTCCTGCCGTGCTGTCAATCAAAAGATCAATGCTTGGCAGTGGATAGTCATCCTTTGGAGTCGCTTTATTGAGGTCCCTGAAGTCTATGCAAATTCTCACTTTGCCATTTTTCTTTGGGACAATGACGATATTGGCTAACCAATCTGGATAGTCAATAGGTCGGATAAATCCTGCTTTGAGCAGATCTTCAAGTCCTTCTTTGACTTGTTGCTCTATTCTAGGATCCGTTTTTCTCAGCTTCTGCTTGACTAGCTTAGCCTTTAGCTTCAAAACGAGTCGGTGTTCGACCGATTTGGGATCTAAGCCCGGCATATCTTCATATGTCCATGCGAACACTTCTTCATGTTGCTTGAGAAAATTTGTAAGCCTTTCTTTCTCTTCCGGACTTAGACTGGTACCGATCTTGAGAATCTTGGGATCTTCCTCTGAGCCGATATTGACATCTTCAGTAGGATCTTGTACTAGAGCAGATGGTTCATCTTGTTTCTGAACTGAGGCGAACTCTGGTAATTCCTGAAGAGACGGATCAAATTCTGCATAATCATCTAACTGCTTTACAACCTTGCTATCTCCTGTGCTTGCTTTTACTCGGTGAATTGCTGTCGATTTCTGGAAAGCCTTTGGATTGATAACGAGTTTCTTGATTGTTCGGGAAGACATTTCTGAAATTTTGGATAAGAAATTGGATTCAGGAAAAATTGTCCATCATACGACAAACAATCATTTAAAAAGAATTATGCATAAAATGACATTGAGTTATAAAATGAGGATGTAGAGACAAAAGAGGCATATGGCATCCAGATAGACAAAGAAACTTGACATTTTATTGATTTGACTTTGATAAAAGACATTGAGACATTTATTTTGAAAGGAATAGAAAGGAAATGCAAAAACGATTCTCAATGTGCCCCTTTCACAAAAACAGTCTTCTTTGGTGAGCTCCCGCCGAAAAACCCTAATCCTGCCCTGTGGGGACGATGCTTTTGGATCATTGGCTCGACACGACCATCTTCATTTTGCCCAGTCCTTTAAAAGGTTGATAACCATGCTTCAGAAGTAAATCAAATCCCTTTCTTACTTTCATGAATTGTGGAAACAATGGATGATCTTTGACAGTGTCGTAGTTGACACGACCTCCAATCTTGAAAAACTTGGGACCTCTCCATCGGGTCATGGCTACAGTGTGCAGGGATAATTCTGATGTTGCCTGGAGTATTTCCTGATTTTCTCTGAGACTGATCTCTTCATTCTCTCTGATGCTAGGAATATCTGTAGTGAATGATGGTCGAGGAATCATAGGCTGTGGGAGTCTTTCTTCCGGGTCCTCTCCAAGCACTATTGTAATCATTCCACCTTTGGACCATTTTACGCATTGATGCAAGGTGGAAGGTACTGCATTTGCATTATGAATCCATGTCCTTCCGAGCAGCAAATTGTAGGTGGGTGGCACATTGACCACATGAAAAAGCACTGAATGTACCGAATAATTAATGAATACTTCCAGGAATATCTTGCCTTTTGCCGTCTGACCATGGTTGTCAAACCCATAGATGGTGATAGGGTCTGGAATGCATTCTTCTTCCTTAATGCCTAGCGCCTTTGCGGTCATTTCGGGACATATATTGAGGCTGCTGCCTCCATCTACTAGCACATGGGGTATTGTCATTCCTCTTACCCGAACAACGATGTAAAGAGCATTATTGTGAAAAGAATGAGGCTTTGGAAGGTCCTCATCCGAGAAAGTGATTGGCGCGTTGGTCATGGCCGAATTCACTATTTATGCCATGTCTTCAGGAGTGGTACTGGGCTTAACTTTGATCTTTCTGAGCAGATCATCCAGTACTTGCTGATGCTTGCAGGAACTCTTGGCTAGGTCAAGAATGGAAACATTGGACAGAGCGGTCAGAGGCTTCTGAGTTGAATTCTCCGGCTTGGGCTTGATGATTTGATTGAGAAAATCAGGAAGTCCCTTTGACTTGGGGGATGACTTTATAGGTGCTTCAGAAATTTTGATCTTGCCGAATGTTGAGATTACGTCCATCTTTTTAGAAGCTGGAGCTGCTTGTCGAAGCACTGACACCTGATGTTGAACTTGTAGATCTTGTGTAGAACACGACTTGATGTGTTCGTGAGGCAGGAATGGTTGGGCAGACACTACTGCTGTAGTGTGTGAAGGAAAAGGCTGCTTAAGAATGTCCATTTTTTCTTCTTCTTCTCCTTCTACCAATAAATTCTTGTCAATAAGATCCTGCACAATGTTCTTGAGAACGAAACAGTTCTCAGTGCTGTGTCCCACTGTTCTGTGGAACTTGTAGAATTGATCTTTCCATTTCCCCATAGGCACAGGGGGATCGGCCAATCTAGGCAACTTGACCATCTCTTTCGACAGCATATACTCGAGCACATCTTCGAGTGATTGGTCGAGAGGAGTAAACTTTCGGTCATAACTTCATCCTTCGTGTTTAACTTTTTCACGCAATTTTGGCCCTTGGTCTTGCTGAGAAGGCTTGCTGAATTAAGGAGCAGGCTTCATTTTCTGATCTCCTTTATTGTTGGAATTGCCTGCGCCGTAGCAGTAATCTTTCTTCTGCCCTTTGTACTGATTTCGGCTATTGTGGTTGTTGTTGTTGTTGTTGGTAGAGAAGGTGAAGTGAGCTTTCTTCTTCTGCTCACCTTGGGGGTTACTCTTGGAAAAAGTGAAGCCTTCATAGACCCCATTCTCTATGCTCAATTCGAGCCATTCTGCTCGTTCAGTTAATTCAATGAAGGTCCTGGATGGTGCGGTAGAGATTAATCCTCTTAACGGTTGGGAAAAATTATTGAGGATCAGGGACAGGGCGTGCCTTTCTGAAATGGGATCTCTCATTTTGTTGCAGGCTGACCTCCACCTGTGAATGAAGTCCCATGCTTTTTCGTTCTCATTCTGCCTCAGACTGCAGAGATGACTTAATGTCGGGAGTGCTTCTGTGTTGAACAAGAAGCGTTCAATAAATAAATTCACCACTTTATCGAACTCCTTGAGCTCGATGGGATTAATATGCTCAGCATACCATTTAGCTGCAACTCCTTCCAAGCTGCGAGGGAAACACAGGAATAGTGCTCTGTTATCTCTCTTGAATCTTGAGCACTCTGCAAAAAAAGTGGCGAGATGGGCTTTCAGATCACCAGAACCATCAAACTTGATGAATTTTCGGGGAAGGTTTTCGAGATCGTCATCCCCTTCAAGGCCGTCATAGAAGTCTTCACTGGTGAAGACTTTCTTGCCCTTGTCGCGGGCTTGGAGATCCTTAACAACTCGGGCCATTTCCCTGAATTGTGACTGCAGAGGTTCTTCTGTGACCTGATTCTTTGATTTGCGGCTCTTCCTTTGTTCTCGGCCACATTTCTGAAATGCCGGAGACACCTCATATTCTTCCTCAGTGTCTTCCGTTGATTCTGATTCATCTGAGATTTCTTCTGGCTGAACCTGCTTCTTGGGAGCCTTCTTATTCTTGTGTCCGTGGAACTTTTCTCTGAATTGATTTTTCTCTGCACTAGTCCCAGCTTGTTCACTCATCATTTTATTCATCATCTTTCAGAACATGGTATATTTGCGGGTCTATGCCATCATCCTATTGCTGTTGATCTTGATTCACAGGATGATCCATTTCTCCTTCTGAGGCTGAGGAGTGCTGAGGTGATGTGGTTCTTTTTCCTGACCTTGTTCGAACCATCAAATGCTGCGGATGCTCTAATGTAGTTGTGGATGCTCTCTGCAGGGCAAAGACCTGATTAGATTATGAAGGAATTGGCTTTTGGAAGAAATATTTATTGAAAATATGGTAGACAATTTGAAGAAGATATCCTGTTACTAGGGACTAAGTCGTCGCGAGAATCACGACAATTATGTTGTCATTCTTTTAGCACGAGAAATAAACAACGAAAATGTGCCTTGTTACCTAGGCGAGGTCGTCAAACCACAATAGAAAAAGAGAGAATTTTATTGAAATGAGGAAATATGATTTTATTGATCTTGACAAAGAGGTGGAGGACAAACAATTTGCCACCATTCACGATAATCAGCAGACACTCTAGGACTAGGAAAGATTTTAAGAGAGACAAAGGAATCCCAGCTGTAGCGGGCAGAATGATATGCCCCGGACCATTGTGCGAAAGTGAGATCAAACTCTGCCATAGCTCCTGATAACAATCGGGCTTCGACGTACTGCTGTCTCTGCAAGAACTGTCGAACACATCTCTCTGGTTGGTAGTAGGTGCAGAAGAATGGTCCCAGCAACTTGAACCGCTTGCCATAAGCGTATGTATATCTGGGAGGGGATAATTGCCGATCAAAATAGTCCCAGACTACGTCATCTTCTTGAATGTTGTTGATCATAGACCGATACTGTGCCACTGGAAGAAGTTCTTGACCGTTGTATCTAAAAGAGCTTGCTCGGGCTGGAACATGTTGAAAGAACCAGGATTGAAGTGCGTAGATGCATCCTTCAACTAAAATGGATTCTCCAAGTGAGAATCGAGTCAAACCACGATATAGGAAGGCGAGTGCTGCCATGGCTATAGAGAGGCGATTGGTTTGCCGACTTCCCCATCTTCTCATAAGTTGGATTATTCTGATATCCATGTAGTTTTGTCCATCTGGAAAGAGGGATAATCCAACAGTGCACAACACCATTGCATTCTGAATCCTTTCTTTAGCTGTCCTGGATAGCGAACTGACTTCAACGAAGGTCACGTACTGGCGGTACAACTCAAGCAGGTCAACATATTCATTTCCCTCCAACTGGATCAGGGGCCAGGATCGGCGGCCTGTCATACGAGCTAATGAATCTCGGGGGTCCAAACCCTTGACATTGATCAGGAATTGGTGTTCTAATGGATCGCTTGGATGACCGGCTGGTTCTGGTAATCCCATGATTTCTGAAAATTCATCCATTAAAACGATCATCTCTCCCCACAGGAACCAGAATGTACATGTTCGAGGATTCCATCGTTCTGCCATTGCGTGGATCAGGTTGCCGTTGATGGTCTGCTTTCCAACTGCTGACGCCAATTCTAATCCGCACTCACTCAAATGGTCCAGGAACATTCGGGAAAAGCTTTTGAGCCAGGAATAGTACCACCAGGGAATGAAAGTTCTGGTGCTAAGGGCTCGATGTTCAGGACGACCTTGTCGCACCTCGTAGGAGATGTGACCTTCAAGAAAGATAGGATCGACTTGACTGGATGCCATCGAACTGAAACAGAAAAGACTCGGAATGAGACTTAGGAAAATGTAGGAAATTTTGTAAAATTTTGCAGGTAGGATATAAAATTGCAGCTGGAAATTCGAGATCCAGTAGAGTGATAGAATGGAAAGCCACCTGGAGTTTTGAAAGAAAAGAGATACTTGAGAAAATCATCCAGGGTTTGAGAAAAATATCTCGTGGAAAATAAGGATATTTTGAAAAAGGCCTAATAAGTTGAAAAACATTGGGAAATATAAAGAATTGAGGAAATAACACACATACAATCACATCCTGCACAAACATTTATGCACATTCAGCACTCCCTAAAAGGCTGACTCTAGATGCATTATTTTGAAAACAGCTGTAGGACCTTAATCCTAACTCTAGGTTCAGATCATCTTTGTCCAATCCAGTTATGCCGATATACCCGAACAGAAATCTGAGGTACGTGGCATATAGTTTCAACTCCGGTTCTAAGGTAAGGTTTTCCAACATCCTTGAGCGCCTACCGATATACTTCGGACTGTGGCCAGCGGTACGTGGTAGGGGGGTGTTAACCCAAATAGGTGGCCCAATTGTGAGGCTCTGTCCCGAACTAGGGTTCTGGAAGAGAGCCCAGCAACGTGAAGACCGGGTAATAGTAGGTAATGGAGGTTTTGAAAAAATGATCACATGCAAGAAATAGATGGCTCTAAATCCTAGAGAGATTGATTTTGAAAACTTTGAAGAAGCATACATTGTTTGCATTCAGATCCTAAATTGAGGAGAGTCGTATTTAGACCTAAGTCTATGTGAGCATGAAAATATCTCCTCAATCTGGTCCTACCAAACCATACCTAGTCTATATGCAGTCAATGTCAGCTAGGTCAGAATCTAGGCTCCTAGGCTCACATGATATTGAAAGTAAAAGAGCTGACATTTTGTGAACATAATTTTGATAATTAAACTAAGTCAAGCACAATTTAGGTCAGACAAGGACAAGTCCCATCTCGGTCGCCAAACCTGTCATCGTCGCAAAATTTTTCCCATCTTCCCTTCCTTGCGGAAGAGAGAGGGAAATGCTCTCGCGATTCAAACTTGACCGGATTTTGGAAATTTGTTTTGAAATACTCACCTCCGTTTTGAAAATTGCGGGAAAATCCATGGGATGGGGCTCGACCTGTCGGTACGAGGTTCGACCGTTCCTGCCACCTTTAACAGGGGTAATCGAACCAAGGACCAAAATTGTGCTTGACTTAGTAAATTTATCGAAATTATGTTCTATCCTAAATGCACAGAGAATTCAGGCATGTGCTATGAGATTCTTGGAAAATGTAAATTGGAAAATATGATGTATGCTTAGAAAACATTTGGAATTGAAAAACATTTCTCAAGAAAAGATGGAAATCAATCTCTTAGGAAAACTCAGACAAAGAAGGTTTGAAAATCTCGAGAAAGTTTATAAAGAGTTGGAAAATCTTGAAGAAGTGAGAATCTCGAGAAAATCTTGAGAAAGTTTGTAAAAACTTGGAAAACCATGAAGAAATGAGAATCTCAGGAAAATTTTGAGAAAGTTTATAAAGACTTGAAAAACCATGAAGAAATGAGAATCTCAGGAAAATTTTGAGAAAGTTTAGAAAGACTTAGAAAACCATAAAGAAATGAGAATCTCAGGAAAACTGTAGGAATTCTTGAAAAAAAATGAACATTTGAAAAGGAAAGCCCTTGTTGGCAAAACTCAGACTTTGAGAATTTTCTTAAGAAAAGGATGGAAAATTTATAGGAAAAATTCATTGGAGAAGAAAATTTAGAACTTAGGAAATTAAAATCCTGAGAACCTTGTTTTTGGAAATGTTTGAAAATCAACTTTGATTCTTGAGAAAGATGAGAAATTCCTTTTGAAAAGAATCTTAAAAAAATAACATTTCCAAGGAAAATCATAGGAAAACTTTGATTTGGGAAATTCGACTCTGAATATCATCATAGTTTCTTGAGAAATCGATTCCATGAAGTGAAAGTTTCTTGAGAAAATCATGAGAAAAACAGATGATGCAGATGATTTAAATGAATGAATGCACTTTTGAAAAGATTTCTAAAAAAAATTATTGGAAAAATGTGGATTAAGCCAAAGTAAATCCTTCACATATTCTGACTATGGCCATGAATATGTTCAGAGTTTACCTGAGTTAATTCACCATATTTTGAAAAATTGGAAATATGATGTGCATTTTTAAAATAGCCTAAGAGTGTAGGCTCAATGTGACTGGTAGAAAGATGATGGATCTGGGTCTCGTCCATATTCCGACTAGGGCCGTAAATATGGACTCCACCGAGTTCATCAACTCTCTAAGAGTTGGTGCACGTGCCATTCGTGTTCATCCACGGTGAATTTTGAAAATTTAGATATATGCATCATAGAATCAGGATAATACAGAAATCAAACTATATGAGATGCATCCTAATCTAAGCAGTAAAAGTAAATCTTATTCCAAGGTTTACATTGGATTGTTACATTGCATAACATAAAGTAAAAAAAAAAAAATTAAGATGGAGTCAAGTGTTATCATCGCAAAAAAATTTAACTTTTGCAAATCAAACTGACCTTTGAAAAAGATTTTTGAAAATAACTCGCCTCCGTTTTTAAAATGCGGGAAAATTCCATAGAATGAGACTCGCCTGTCGGTACGAGGTTCAACCGTTCCTGCCACCTTTAACAGGGGTAATTGAACCAAGGATCAATCTTATGCTCTACTCTATTCAACTTGTCTAAATCATATTCTAATTTCTAAATGCACATAGAATCAGGCATGTGCTATGAATTTTCAGAAAATGCACATTTTTAAAACATGATGTTTGCTTTGAATGATTGAAATATTTAGAAAATGTAAATCTTGGAAAATCGTGAATTGGGATTTGAAATGTACTTCTGAGAGAAATAAAATCGATTTTGAGGAATCCTTGACATTTGGTGAAAATCGATTCTGAGAGACTTGGTTTCTCTGAATTCAAACTTGGAAATTGAAATTCTAACTTAGAAAATTTGAATTTGGAACTTGGGAAATACTTGAAATATCATTGGCAAATCCATATTCTTTTGAATAAGACTTAGAAAAATTCTAACTTCAAACTTTGAAATTGACTGCATAACTTTGGAAAATTGAGTTTATGAACTTGAGAAACACTTGAAATATTCTTTGAAATTCAATGCTTTTGGGAAAATCGATTTTGCTATAAGACTTGGGAGATTTTGAGGAAATGAACTTCTTTGAATTGAGATTTGAATTGGAATTGGCAAATGCATGAAATGAATGAATATGGATTTGAGGAATTGAGAAATACTTTTTGTATTTTTGAGAAATGCAGTGCATTTTTGAAGTTAGCCTAAGAGTGTAGGCTGAATGTGGCTAATGTGAAGATTATAAATCTGAGTATCATTTGTATTCTGACTATGGCCATAAATACAAATTCCACCAAGTTTATAAACTTCATAGAAGCTAGTGCATGTGCCATTCGTGTAGACCATGGTGAATTTGTAAAAATATGCATGAATCATCATCCATCACACATTAAAATTATAAAAATAAACTATATGCAATGCAACCTAAGCTAAGCAGGAAATATAAACTCTTATTCCAAAGTTTAATTACAAATTACATCACTATTGACATTTAAATACATGAAAAATAAAGTCTTCAATATACCTGCAAAACTAGAAAACTTGGTTAATGAAAATATGTTGGCTTTTCTAGATTTATGCAGTAATATCTAGAAATTATTGGATTTTGCTAGATATAAGCCTTTTCCTTGATTCCCTTAAATAAAAATGATAAAGTATGAAATAAAATGAATAAATAAGGAAGATAAGATATGAAATTTCGAAATTGGGGTCCAAATGACCAAAATACCCCTAATAACAAGACTATGGCCTTGAAATTAGGGTTTTTTAGAAAGATATTTGGATAAAATGCAAGTTTTGAAATTTGAATGGAATAAGCTAAGCTAAATATGATGTGACATGATTAAAAATATGGAAATTAGGGTTAAGGATTTCGAAATTGAGGTCAAATGACCAAATTGCCCCCGATAGCAAGACTATGGCCATGAAATCAGGGTTTTCTGAAATAGATTTTGGTAAAAACTTAGGTTTTATGCACTAAATGAAATCAAATGAGCATCAAATTAAACCTAAAGCATACTAATATGATTATAAACATGATTAAACCCTAAAAATATATGCTTATGCACGAAAATCCAATAATATCACAAAAACTGTGATTTTAGCAGTGTTTTTGGATCTTTCAGGAACCCGGTTTTGCAATTTGCTTAATTCAGCCATCAATCAGATTCCAAAAATCCTCAAAATTGGTACCTGCACTTGTTATAATCCTAATGTCGAATTGAAATTATAAAAATAATTTTTTGACATTGAATTAATCTGAAAATTGCATTAAATCCTAAAAATATGCTATTTTTGACCTAATTCACCAACCAGTCTCAGTCCAAGACCTGAACCAGGGGTGAATTCTCCATGAAAATCCATGAAATTTTACAGAGACTAACTAAGAAGAAAAACAGAGATTTCCCAATTTACAGATCGGAAAAAGCATCTCTGGTTAGGGAGAAACCCTTCCGGCAATCTGAGCTAAAATATATCACTTTTAACAGAGATTAAAACGGCTACTTCAGATTGAAAATACAGACATAAATATAAATACTAAACAAAAATCTCTGAAATTTTAGTGGTGAATAGAATACAGAAAAATAACAATACTCAATTTTTACAGATCATAAATCGGATCTGTGGTTTGGGATTTATGACTAACACAAGTCTGATTAGGGTTTTGGTAAACCCTAACGAGTTTTAAATTTAAAAACAGATTCTCTGAAAGGAGAAAAATACTAAACAGTGATAAAAAAATCCGACAATTTCACAACGGACATATCTACTCAATGTAAATCCATAGCATTTTACAGATCTAAAATCGGATATAAGATGAGAGAAATATCATCACCGTAAGTTACCTTCTTGATTTTAACCACGATTTTAAAGCTTTAAAAACCCGGTTTGATGTCTGATTTTTTTGACAGAGTTCCCGAGATCCAAAACCTCTGATTTTTATAAAGTAACTCAATAACTCATGCATGCATCACATATAAAAAAATCAGAAATAAACAATGAGTACTTCAATCCAAAATAACATTATCTTTACTGTTCTAAACCTAAAACACACAGAAATTTAAGAAACTTGAAAAACCATGCATTAACTAATGTAAATCAATAAAATAAACCATAAAACAGTAAATAAAAATTATTTCTATGCTATAGAACGTAAAACAAACATGAATAAACCATGAAAATAAAATAAAAACAGGGAATCAATGGCTGGAATTTGATATCACCTTTAAAATATAGATTTAACCCATTAAAAGAGTAAATCATATATTTTATTGGTTAATAATGTAAAGAATCATATTAAAATCAATTCTAATGGATTAAAATCCCTGTGAATCACATAAAACAGGGTTAGATCACCTTCTTGAATCGTTCTTGCTGATTCTTGATGGTTCTTGAGGTTAAACCATGGTTGGATCTTCATAAGGAGGGGTGTCCAAGCCTAGATCTAGGTTTAAATCATTAAAAACACTAAATAAAATATTAAAAATTGAAGAAATTATTTACCTTGGAGTTGCAGCAATGGAGGAAGGCTGGAGAGGAGAGAGAAGCTCCAAGAATCCAATAGGAGGTGGCTGGAAAAATCATCCCCCATGGGGCCTCTTTATAAAGAAAATTTGTTTAGGTTAAAAAATAAAGTTTTCTAAAATTTTTGGACTCTCTAAGGGGGGTGATTTTGGGGTGTAAAGACTATCCTACCCCTAGCCTAAATTATCCTATTTAATACCTAATTAACCCCTAGACTCTCCTAAAAAATCCCCAAATGTAATGCCACTTGGCATTTTTAACATTTGAATTTTAAAACACCTTTTAAAAACCTTTAAAAACACTAGTTTTAAAAACTAAACTTCAAAATGAGTTTTTAAAATGAATTTTGACTCTTCTAAACCCCTAACACTAACCAAGACACTGACTAACCCTAGTCTATCCCTGACTTACTCGTATATGGCGCCACCCCGAGTGGGCCCTACTTGAGTTTTTACAAAAAGATGATTTTAAAACTTGAAATTGAAGGAGTTTTCAAAAGGATTTTCAAAAGTAATCTTAAAATTAGAATTTTTGAAATGGCATAAGGTTCTAACTGAATTAGAATTCCTCTGGATATGGTGCCAACTGAGTGGGCCTACATCGAGTTTTGGAAATTTTGAAATAAACACTGAAAATGGCTTTGAAAAAAGGTTAAAATCAACATTTGAAATTCAAGATCTTTGAAAATAGGGTCTCAAGCGAACTGGAACTCCGAGTTAGAGTCCTGAACTCTTAGGACTCTGAGATTTTGGAATTTTAAAAAGCCAAATGAAAGGTTTTTGAAAGATTTTATCAGAAAATGGTGAAATTGAGTTGAAAGAACACAGTCAGGGTTAGACTCCTAACTCGACCAAACTCTGAAATAGAGTCCTGAACTAACTGGACTCTGTAAAATGACCTAATTTTTGGAAATAAATGGAAATAAATGAAAATGGAATAAAAACAGACTTCAAAACAAACTCCTGACTGGACTAGGACTTTGGGACAGAGTCCTGATCGGACTGAAACTCTAGATTTTTGGTATTTTTCTGAAAAACAAATGAAAGAATTTTGAAAAACAGCTAAAAACAAGATGAAATCAAAGTTTTGGTTCAGAGTCCTATTCTGAGTAGGACTCTGAGAAAGAGTCCTGATTCGATCAGAACTCTAAGAAATTTTGGTTTTCTGATAAGTAAATGATGAAATTTAAGCAAAGCTTTTGAAAACCAGTGAAAATGAAGTGAGAAAATCAATTTTGGATAGAGTCCTGATTCGATTAGGACTCTGAGGATAGAGTCCTGATTTGATCAGGACTCTGGGATAAAACCACAGAATTTTGAAATTCTTTGATAAAAGTATAATAGTTTTGGTAGATTGAAAGATTTCTGAAAGATTCTCTCAAAATTGAAATCATGATCAGAGTCCTGACCCAACTAGGACTCTCTGAACAGAGTCTTGTTTTGACTAAACTCTGAGTTTCTAACTCTTTTTGAAAGATTTCGAAAGATTTGATTGAAAATGGATAAAATAGCTGTAAAAGATTAGAGTCCCAATCCAATTAAAACTCTGAAGAAGAGTCCTAATCCGACTGGACTCTTGAAGAAGAGTCCTAATCCGACTGGACTCTTGAAGAAGAGTCCTGATCCAACTAGGACTCTGAAATTTTGGCCAAAACAACAGATTTTGAAAGGTTTTCTTCAAAAACAGGTAAAAAGGTAGTGAAAAGTAGAGTTCTGATCCGACTGGACTCTGAAAAAAAGAGAGTCCTGATCCACCTAGGACTCTAAAATTTTTGGAGATTTTTGACAAGTAAAGGAATCCAGAAGCGACACCACCTAAATGGGTCTCATCTAAGAATTGAAATCAATTGAAATTGAGTTTAAAATGAATCCAGATTGTTTTCTGAGAAAATATTTCGAAATATGAGGTCCTGGGGTTGGAAAATGATAGAATGTTGACTAAAAACCCAGGTTTTAAAATTGTTTTTGAAAGAAAAGTTTTAAAACTCAAATCTGGATTGAATGTTTTGAAAACAGGAGTGCTGGATCTCGAAAAATGAGTTGTAATGACATGCAATGCTATGCAATGCGATGAAATGATATGCAAAAATGTATGCAGTGATATGCAATTACATATGAAATGGACAAACACTGGATGAGGGTGAAAATTTGGGGTGTTTACAGATGCCCCTCTTTGCTGCTAAGCCGATTAGAAGCCGAGCTTAGTGGTAAAGAAAACACACCAAATTTGAACCATAAAAATGTCCCAGTTAGATAAATTTGACTGGGTATGAAAGAATTAGTTCAAGTGATGATGGTAGATATGAAATGGAAAATAAGTAGAAAATTTTATTTCAAAAGAAATGAGATTCAGGTTTTGCCCTTAACCTGGATGGGACTGGAAATACCTCGTATGGAACGAAGCTCAGGCTTAACCTTTAACCTGATTGGGAAATGAAATACCTCATCACGTGAGGCTCAGGTTTGTACCCTTGACCTGATTGGGCAGAAAATGGGTAGAACCCTCGAAAGAAGAGACCGTGATGGAACCTTCGGATTTCCGCACAATGAATCCGATAGGGGTTTTGCAAAAGGAAGGAAATTGGGGTCCCTAAAGTTTGAAAAGAGATTGATTTTGGGCGTCTCATTGCTGAGACTAATTAACTTTTGAAATTGCCTTTTGCTGGAATTGGTGGCTTAACCTCAAGCCGAAATTGGAGTGTCTATGGTGGGACAGTGGGGACACAGGGAAGTGTGCGAATCCAAGAGCCCGTGCGCTCAGATTATACCAAAGAAGGGAAGGAATCTTGAAAACTCCCGTTATCAAGTCCTAAAAGGGATAACAACTGATGTCAGGATGTGCCAAAGATGAACCTCAAGCTCTCGCTTCATGCCAAGATAACTAGAAAATATTGTCAAAACGTTGAAAATTGTTGTTGATTCAAAATAATTGAAACTGATGCACATTGTTTTGAAAGTTTTCCCTCTTTTCTACCTGAAGTATTATCTCCGACTGGGCTTAACTCCGTAGAATCAAGATTCGAATTCAAATTGCTTGCGAATGGCTTTCTTTCAAGGAAGCTCTCAATTTCCTTGATATGGACGGGAAAGAAAGTATTCTTGATATTGCAAGAGCTATTGTTGAAAGAATATTGATAAAAGAATTTCACAAAGGTAAAGAAGATTCTTGATAGATTCGACAGTCTGATATCCTGGGATTCTTTTCTCATGATGATCTTTCTGCACTCTCTTTTTAGCAGATTGGAGCTCTCTTGGATTTTTCGGGAATTGCATCATCCTTCATTTTGGAGATGTCCTGACTTTTTTCTCTTCTTTTTTTCTTGGGAAGGGTACGTCACAAACTCCTTCATCTCAGAGATGTTCCGATCCTTCTTTTCTCTCAGGGATTATCTTTGATAGTTATTGGCTCATTGGTTGGGAATCTCTTGATGATAGCTGGAATCAAATATCTTTTAGGGTTTGTCGGTAGGCTCATCACACTCGCCTTCATCTCGACGGTGATCTGAACTTTCCCTGGAAGGATCCGTCACAAACTCCGTCATCTTGGAGATGATCCAAATCTTCTTTGGCCCCGGGGGTCGACTCGCTTAATTCGCCTTCATCTTGACGACAATTGAGAGATCCCTTTGGCAGATATTTAATTGCAGCTTAGGTGATTGAGGAGATATGGAAATTAAGTGGATTTTTTCTGTATCACCTAGGATATTTCGACTGCTTTATTTTTCAAGAATGGTCTTTAAAAATGTGCCGTTGACTGCGATCAATATCAATCACTCATGGCTTTGCAACAACATTGAATTCTCTTTGCTGGCCATATCGCGGATTTATT
This sequence comes from Nuphar pumila, assembly GCF_984573655.1. Classification (NCBI taxonomy): domain Eukaryota; kingdom Viridiplantae; phylum Streptophyta; class Magnoliopsida; order Nymphaeales; family Nymphaeaceae; genus Nuphar; species Nuphar pumila. The sequence continues at coordinate 72,103,251 of NC_143251.1, read as the reverse complement.
CTTCATCCTTTTGGTTTGCCAATAAAAAGATTTTGAACTTTGAATCCTTTTTCGTGAAAGCATTGCCCTTTCGGAAGTAATAGTGGAGGTATTCTGAAGTAATAATTTTGTGCAATAAAGATTTTTGAAATCAACAAATATTTAATGACAAATTGGCAAAATTTTCTTGAAATCCTTTTGTGAAAGTGAGCATTTGAAGCACAACGCAACACATCCATGACAAAAATTCTCTTCTCCTTTCCCCAAAGGAGAAGATTCAGATTTTGAATTGGGAATTACTCCTCTCTTCCCTGAAGAGGAGGTGTTTGCAAAACAAACTTTCGAAGAGAAATTAAGCTTTCGTCAAAACTTCTTAACATTAGGCTTCTCTTATGGAAAGGGGGCCGGAATTGGTGAGGTTGGTAAATTGGTCATGAAGGAACGAGTTCATCACACTCTCCCTGAAAAGAGGGTCCTTCATGATGAAATGGCCTAGTCTGAAATTATGGGGCCACAAGGAAAGCAAGTCTCCGTCGAGTCTCTCCCTATAAAAAGGGTTCCTTGTGTGAAATTTGGAATTTTGTTTTGCAAACGGTTCACAAAGACACGAGTCCCTTCAAACTCTCCCTGAAAAGGGGCTAAGTGAACGAATTGGATAGCATGCGAAAAAAGCGAGCTCCCTCAAACTCTCCCTATAAAAAGGGTCTCTCGCAAGAAAATTTTTTTTTTGGAATTGGGTATTGGGTGACCAAAAGGTCGAAATTTGGAAATTGGAATTTTGAAATTTGATACTTGAAATTGGAAATTGGAAATTGGAAATTGGAAATTGGAAATTGGAAATTGGAAATTTGGAAATTTGGAAATTGATAATTGGAAATTGGAAATTGGAAATTGATAATTGGAAATTGATAATTGGAAATTGGAAATTGGAAATTGGAAATTGGAAATTGGAAATTTGGAAATTGATAATTGGAAATTGGAAATTTGGAAATTGGAAATTTGGAAATTGGAAATTTGGAAATTGATAATTGGAAATTGGAAATTGGAAATTTGGAAATTGATAATTGGAAATTGGAATTTGGAATTTTGGAATTTGGAAATTGATATTTGGAAATTGGAAATTAGAAATTAGAAATTTGGAAATTAGAAATTTGGAAATTGATAATTGGAAATTGGAAATTGGAATTTTGGAATTTGATGAGTGATCAACACGAGGACTGAACTCAAGAGGTCGACTGACATGACCATTCAGTGGAACACTAACACGAGTGCTCGATTTTGAAAAGATACCGGTATGCATACTGGTTTAAAAATGTACCAGTTTGGATACTGGATTTTGGTTCAGTTCTGGTGATTGTCTTTCAATCTTGAATCGTTAGGAATTGTGATGGGATTGATAGTTGAAATCTTAATACTGACCAGATCGTTATTAATGCGATTGTATGCAAATGAATGCAAATTGATGCACATGAATGCACAAGTGCGTGAAATGAGAGATTTGTTTATCCTGCCTGCATACAGGATATTTGTAGATAAAAACAAAATTTTAAAATGCCCCAGTGTAACTGGGAAAAAGAATTTTGATTATTATTGAAGAAAATTTGGAAGAATTACAAAGAATAGGGAATTGTTCAAGTATAGAATTTTTTCAAATGTCGAGCATTGATGGGATCTGGTAATTCTATTCCATCAGCATTGATGAGCCGATATGAATTGCGAGGTAGTGCCTCTTTGACAACATAAGGACCTTCCCAATTTGGCACCCATTTGCCACCCGGGCGGTGCCTGAGATACGTTGTTGATCTGAGCACTAGATCATTGACCCGAAATTTTCTCTCAATGACAGATTTTGCATATTGTTGGGCTATCCTCTGGCGATAGGATTGAGCATGCTCTGCTGCTCTGAGCCTTCTTTCATCGAGCAAATCAAGTTGTACCAGTTGCTGATACTGATCAAGAGGTAATTCTAGAAGTGATGCAAATTTCAGAGCAGGTTTCTGAACATGTAGAGGCAGTACTACTTCAGTTCCGTAGACAAGTTCTGACGGAGTAGCATTCGTTGGAGTTCGAATGGTGGTTCTGTATGCCCATAATGCATCATTAATCTTTTAATGCCAGTCACGGCCCGTTTCTAAAGTTTGCTACAGGATTCGAATCAGAATCTTGTTGGTGGCCTCTACCTGACCATTCCCTTGAGGATAATAAGGAGCGGAAAAATGATGATGAATTTTGAACTTTGAGCAGAATGTCCTCATTCTCTCATTCTTGAAATGACTGCCATTATCCGACACAATATCATGCGGTATATGGTGTGAGTTTTATGAAAACCCTTTTTAAAACAATATTTTTAATAAAAATCCAGTGAAAGCCAGACACCAAAAATATAAAAACCGGCTCGCACAAGTGGTGGAGTCCGGGTCGATCTCAGGGAACGGAAAATACTTCGTATTCAAACACACAATCTAACTACTCTTTATTGCCAAAAATAAAAAGAATTAATTAAATAATTAACTACGAGAGTACGGCCCTACGCAGAGGGCTTAAACAAAATAAATAAATGGTTTTATTACAACCCAATGAATTGAATAAAATAAAATAAAAGCCTAGTCTAAAGAGAAAAACAAGAGTCTTCAGTGCTTAAGGCTTTGGTGGTCTCTTTTTGTCCCTTCCAGGTTAAACACTTTGGTATGGTTTGATTCAGGGTCCTCTGAGGGCTCACTTGAGGGCACAAAAATGATCTCTTTGCACGTCCAACGCTTCCCTGCAAAACAGAAATCAAGCAAACGCAGCAGCAACAAAGAAGCTAAACTAAACCTAAAATGAGAAATCAGTAAAAAGAATCCAATTCGCTAAATGCCTACACTAAAAGACACATTAGCATAACAAATTAACAAATTACGAATAGGAAAGAATCAACGTGTACACTAAAAACTATTTATGAATTCAACTTGAACAACTTTCACAAACTAATTACAAGAAAAATATCATAAATTAGACTAACTCATCTACCCATGAATACTCCAACCCTAAGAAATCACTAACTTAAAAACATGAATCACTACAAAACAATAACGATCTGCACTAATAAATTTCAACTATGTAACAAGAAAAAGAAAAACAACCCTAAATCTAACTAAGAAGCAACTAACGGATTATGAAACAAATGAAAAAAAAAAAATATGCATGAACCATGAAACCGCTAATGCAATGCAATATACTAATTCTGTACTACTCTAACTCAAGTAACTCAGCCTCAAGACCTAACTTATATAATCAGTAACATTAATTTCTACAACTCTAAATATAACCTAACGTCAATGCACCTTCAAATGCTTTTGCAACACACAACTGAATCTAATATTTATAGTGACAACTAACTAAGAATTATGGCTATAAAAAAAAATTTATTAATGCACTAAATCAAAGGACACTAGTTAAGCAAACATAAATTAAACCTTGCCTACTAAAAGAATTCACGTGCTATGTGAAAAAGGCTACAAAAAAAAATAGAACTAACCTTACAGAAGTAAGCCTTGCAGATGACAACACCAACTCACATCTAATTAATTATTCTAAGACACGATGATGCAAGCAAGAAAGAAAGAAAGACGCTGCTGAGAAAATACTGTGCACTAAGCAGACGCTAATATAAAAAATGACACGTTAATTTTTTTTTTTTATTATTTTTCAGATGATGCTCAACATATGCTATGCATATCTAAGATGCAGTATGATACTGCAATGCTACGCAACTCACTACACTATGAAAAGAGAAGAGAAACACAGTAACATAAGGGAAAAAAAAAAGAAAAAGAAAGGAAACAACCCGATGGTGGACTTGGCTGGACTGGTTGAGGGAAGAACGGTCTCTCCCTATATCAGATTTTCACGTTGCCTCCCTTTTGCTGAAGGAAGAAGAGGAACCCGCTGGCTAGAAAGAAGAAGAAGAAGAAGAAGAAGAAGAAAAACCGGCTGAAGGTAGAGAGAGAGAGAGAAAAAAAAAAAAGAGAGAGGGAGAGGCGTCAATCCCCAAAGAGAGACGTCCCTTTTTTTGGCTGTAGAAGATTACTTATAATACTAAATTAGGGTAAAAGAAAAAATTTCAAAACAAGTCCACGATTTTCCATATTTTTCAAAAGACCCATTTTAGTAAAACATGTTTTATTGTCCAAAAACAAACAAACAAACTTCCTAAACTGATTAAAAATTAAAAAAACTAAGCAAACTAAACTATGATTAAAACATTCTAATTATAATAGAAACACTAAAAAAATATATGCAGGGAAAGCTTTGAAAAACACAATTTTCTGATAAAATTCAATTCAATGCAATTTCTCAGAACTAACAATAAAAATGGGTTTTTAGAGCGATTTTAACACGGATCATGCATAAATAATGATTAATAAAATGCAAATATTATGCACGATCAAATACCCCCATGCTTATCGTTTGCTAGTCCTCGAGCAAACTGAAGCAAAAACAAAAATACTAAACTAGACACACAATAAATACCTAACTCACTTTCGTAGGAATCACGGTTGCATTTAGCATATGCAACAAGCCCTTTCAACCCCTGAGTTACCCCAGTGGACGAGTAAGGTCTCGTGAGGGTTTGCAGTGATGCTACCCACAAACATCTGTGTCAAGTATGCATAAGAATTTTAAAACACAAAGCATTAGGCAGTTAAGGAGTTCGTTTCCACAAATATTTTGATGATGCATGAAATGCACATCATGTAAACAAGTTTTTCATGCATTTTGTATCAAGTTTAAGGTTTTAAACCCATGTTTAGATGTGTTTTGATAGTAAGGGGCTATGGTACGAATTTCAGAAAAATCGGAGTTAAAATGAGAGAATTATGGCTATTTCAGTGTTTGGGCACGAATTTCGAGGTGGATCGGATCCATATCCGACCCAATTAGGTTAATTGGACCTTGGATCAACTCTTTAAAAGTCCAAAACCCAACCCACACGCCTATCCAGATCCATTTCAAAAAGTTTTTCTGAAAACCCCCTAAAAAGAGGCGCCTAGAAAATAATTTTTTTATAACATTGTTTTTGCAAATTCCAAAAAGTATAAATATACTTTTTAGAGAAGCCCTAGGCGTCTTTGGCTGTGTTTGGACGCCCCCTACAGTGACTCTACAGCAGCAGCTCCTTCCTCTCCATCTCCCCCACGTGTTGGCCATTGAAGATCGACCTATGCTTGATTTTCAAGCATATTTTCGAGCTTCCTTTTGTTTCTTTTCATTTCTTTCTTGTTCCTTGCTGTCTTTTCACCATTTTTCTGTACTTTTGTAGGTGTAGCAGAGGTGGAGACCATTAACCTTGGCGGGAGTGCACAACACACCACCAAGGTGAGCCGGCCCTACCTCCATCCGGCTTTCTACACCCTCCGATCGAGAATCGGCCCACACTCCATCGTCGGTGGATCTCCAACGTGTAGCAGCTGCAATAGGTGCCGTTTTTGGTGAAGTACAGCATCCTCGAACTGTATAGGATGTCCATCTCCAGCCACGGTCCGCTCTTCTTCATCCCCCCCGGTCGTCGGATCTTCCAAAAGGTAGGTCTTCTTCTTTCTTCTCTTCTAGATAAAGCCGATTTGTGTGCGGATTTTGTTTTGTTATTTTCTGTGTGTTTCTTAGTTTCCTTTTTGTTTCAACCTTAGAGTAATATTCGAGCATAGACCAGCACGTTAGATTAGGTTTACTTGGTTGTTTGATTCATTGAAATCAAATTTCTTGATTTTTTTCATTCTTTTCATCAAAAAATCGGCTAGATCTTCATCTAGTCGATTCGTTAAATTTCTCATAGGCGTTCTTGGGGCTGTTTGACAGAAAATCCAATAAAAAAGTGTTCATTTTGATTTATCTTATTCGGTTTTTGTGGGTGAGTTGTATTTGGGTTTAATTAAAAAGCAAAATCCAAAAATCGGCTAGACTTATTCTAGTCGATTCTTGATTTTCACAAAAAAATATCTTTTTGTTTTGGTATTTATGTTTCGTCCAGCATGTGTATTGTGTTGTTTTGCTGAACATCTCATTAGAAAATTTCATTTTAGTTCGTTTTATTCGTGGGATTGTGCTTGTGTATTGTGTTGATTTTATTTTTGAAAAAAAAAAAAAAAAAGAAATCGGCTAGGATTATTCTAGCCGAGCTTTGTGTTTTTGTTAAATGTATGTGTTGATGTGGGTAAATGGTGTGGTTGCTGTATTTTTTTTATGTTAACAGTAGCATAAATTTGTGTTAGTCTTTTCGTTGTTTTAGGATTTGTCTTAATACTTGTTTTAATCATTTTTTCGTTTTTATGTTTTGAGTTTATTGTTGAAAATTATAAAAATCAAGGTTTCTTTTGTTTTTCATATTTTTAATTCCAGTATAGTGCTGCTCTTGTTAGCTTTTGTGTAATTAGAAGTCATTTTTAGTATTTTCTAACTTAGTTTTATCAAAATAGTAGTTACTTAGTTTTATTGCTTTTCGTAATTTATAATTTTATTTTTTTTATTTTCGTATAGTTCTTCTTCTTCCCCAAGGTGGGGCGGCAGCCATTAGAGCTCTCCTTGAGCTCTTGGTCGAATTTTTTAGTAAGTTTTAATGGAGTTAGATAGGTGTAATTAGGTTGTCTAGGTTCAATGTATTATGGCTTAGTGTCTTAGCCGTTTTTAGGGGTTATTTAAGTTAAGTTTTGGGAATTAGGTTAGCATTAACTCCTAGGAAATCGTTTTTTCATTTAGTTCCTTTTATTCCCTAGGTAAATTTAATTCTTTTATTTAGAAAGTAGGATTTTTAGAAGTTGGCGATTTTTGAGAAGGGAGATAATTAAAGTAATTGAAACTTGGAAATCTTTTGGAAATAGGAGGCTCATCAAAAATCGTGTGAGGCATTTAATGGAGATTTGAATTTAGCATGTGCATTAAAGAAGGAGTTACTCTTCCATTTTGGAAAGTGTTTTGAATTTACATAAAAATCCTAATTTAGGCTCCACGATTTTCATAAAGAATTAAAGGCATTCAATTCCATCTTGAAAAGCAAAAATCGTGGATTTCTATATTAGACCTTTCCATTTTCCAAAAGGAGCTTTAAAAGCAATTAAGGAGTGTAACCCCCTCTGTAAATGGGGCGATTTTTGAGAATCCAAAGCATTTCAAAGTTTGGAATTTGGTAATTATTATATTCCTTTTCCAACCCTCTCCATTAAAATCGTTAACCTTGAATTAATTTTAGGAATTAATAGGTTACTACTTTAGTCTAGACCTAACCTAGTCAAACCGAACCTAGGTCGAGTCAAACCCTATTCTACATCCCATTCGAGTCTAGTCAAACCCTAAGTTGGGTCCAACTTAGTTGAGCCTAAGTTAACTCGAACCTAGTTGACTAAGTCAAACCTAAACCGAGTTCAACCTAGTCCTACTAAGCCTAAGTCCTAGACCTAGACCTAGCCCTAGTCAAGACTAAGTCAAACCCTAACCTAGCCAAGTCTAGTCAAAACCCAACCCACTCCTAGGTCGAGTCAACCTTAGTCTACCTATTGAACCCTAGCCTAAGTCAACCCGAACATAGTTGACTAAGTCAATCCTAAACCAAGTTCAAACCCTAGCCTAGCCTAAGTCCAAGTCAAGACCAATCCGAGATCGAGTCAACCTTAGCCAAACCCAACCCAACCTTAGCTAAGATCAAACCGAGCCTACCTAATCCAATCCGAGTTCAACCAAGACCCAAACCCTAGTCTAAACCTAGTGGGTCAACCGATTTTACCTTATCCTATTCGAACCTAGTTGATCAAGTCAAACCCGAGACCAAACCTAGCCGAGCCCAAACCTAAACCGAGTTGAGTCAAACCTAACTCGAGCCTACCCAAGTTAACCCCCCTTAGCTAAGCCTAAACCGAGTCCATTGGAGTCAACCGACCCTAGTCTTAGTCGAACACGTGTCCCATTAGCCCATTTTAGTCCCCTAAGTTTTTGATTTACTTATAGCGATTTTAGATTAGCTAATGTAGTTATCTCTTTAATTGTTTAGCCAAAATTTCTAATTGTCGATTTGATTGGTGTTTGTTAGTTTACCGTTTGTTGATTAGTTAGTTAGTATAGTTAGTTGATAGAGCATATATCATTTAGTCATATATTTAACTATATTATTTAGTGTATTGATTGTAATTGCATTAGTATTTCATTTAGTGCATAGTCATAACATGCATATCATATTCCGTGTAGAGTTCATTTAGCTTCATTATAGTTATCATCTGCATATAATCAGTTATATAAGATTAATTAAGTTTGCATTTCATGTAGATTACATTCTTAGAGAGTAAAATAGTTCAAATAGTGAATAGTGCACTCAAATCAAAACCAGATTTTTGCCCTGTCGCACCAGCCTTATTTTCTGTACAAAAACTCTGTGTTTTACAAAAATTTTTATTATATTCACTTGCTAGACGTGTTGTTTGACTGCAGACCAAATTTCAGCTCATTCGGAGTTGATTTGGTCTGATTTTTAAGCGTTTTGTGAAAACCGCTTTTTCTGGATTTTAAATTACAGGACTGGCGATATCCTGATTTTTCCCAGATTTGAAACGCTTATATCTGGAGTTCCAGATACTGGTTTTCAATTCTGTAAATACTGTCGTTTTGTTCAATCTGTCAGTTGCAGAACAGAACAAATTTCGGGAAAATCGGACCTCGTTTGCCCTGTCAAACAGTGGTTTTCTGATAACCTGTCAGAATGCTATTTTACACTAGTTAGGGGTATTTTCATAATTTTCTTAGTTTCGGCCTTTTAGATTTGTTTTTAGTAGTTTCTGCATTTTAGGAGTTGCATCATCATCATACAGCATTAGTAGAGTTAAATTGGTTAATTTTAGCATTAATTTAGTATTTTATTTAATTTTTGCTTGATAAATAGTATTTGTTTTACAATTTTCGTAAAATTAGAAATAGTCTTAGTTATTGTTTTCATTATTAGAATAGAAAACTAACTTTGTATTTTTCTGCATTTTTAGGTTGAAAAACATATTTAGTGTCCAGGGGTATTGTCCAAGTGAGAAGATTCTTTAAGTGGCGAAAAGACAAAAATACCCTTGGCGTGGAGCAGAAGACTGATTGCTTGTTTACTTTTCTTTTAGTGTTTAATTGCAGTTGTATTAACTTTGTAATTGTAGGTTGACATTTGGCATTAATAAATTGAATTTTATAGAAATATTGTGTTTAATTCCTGTTCCCTGTGGATTCGACCCGTACTTACCACTTGGTGGAAAGTCGGTTTTTAAAATTTTTGGTTGACGATTTTCCAAAGCTTTATTGAAAATAATTGTTTTAAAAAGAGCATCTCAAAATATCAACCAAATTTTGGCGCCGTTGCCGGGGAACGGCGAATTAATTACTTTATTTCTTAGAGTTTGATTTATTAATTTGTTTTAGTTAGTTAATTAGTCGTTTTATTTTTAGTTAGTAGGATTAGTAAGTGAATATAGGATTAACATAGTTAGTAAATATAGGATTCACGTTCTGTTCTTTCTAGGATTCACTTAAAATTCATTCTGCAAGGAGCGAGTAGACAGGTGGGTTTTAGAAAAACTTAGTTGTGATTTCCTGTATTTATCTTTTCAGTACTTTAGAATAGTTTAATTTGTTATTTCATTTACTTAGTTAAATCATTCTGACATAGTTAGTTTAGCATAGTGTTTAGTAGTTGTTTATTTTGTGTATTTCCATTTTAGTTTTTGTGTTAGTTTATATTTTTTTTAGTTAGTTAGGTCGTTGGCTTACATCTGGTCTTAGTACCAGTGTATGCAGGGTCGACGAGGTCTAGGAACCCCATTACACCCATTTGTTGACAACCCAGAGAGAATTTTACATTCTCATCGAAGTTCGGCAACAATGGCTGACATGGATCCTCCACCTCCACCCCCAGTTCTTTCACGCCCTCTGCGGGAATACTTCATTCCCACAGACTATGTTCAGGCATCCTGCATTCGGAGACCCGATGTAGGAGCGCCACATTATGAGATTAAGGCCAGCATTATTCAAATGCTTCCATCCTTTTATGGCCTTAGTCATGAGGATCCCTACCGACACTTAGATGAATTCCTCGAAATCTGTTCTACTGTTAAGATACAGAATTTCGATGATGATGCGTTGAGGTTGACTCTATTCCCCTTTTCATTGAAGGACAAAGCCAAGTATTGGCTAAAGTCCTTAGATTCTGTAGAAATAGAGTCCTGGGATCAGTTGCAACAGGAGTTTCTTCAGAAATACTTTCCCATTGGTCGCACGAACCAATATCGTAGATCCATCACTAGCTTTTCAGAGCTAGATGGTGAGCGCTTTCATGAGACCTGAGAGAGAATGAAGGATCTCCTCAGGAAATGTCCCCATCATCAGGTGCTGAAATGGCAACTGGTGCAGAGCTTCTATGACGGATTGTCTGACAAGAATCGTCAGATGATCGACTCTTCATGTGGAGGGACATTCATGCTGAAGAGCGAGGACGAAGCATGGAGACTATTTGATACATTGGCCAAGAATTCTCTCCACCATGCTTCGAGCTCTCATTCTGATAGAGCCACACCCAGCATTCAGAAAAAAGCTGGTGTTCTTGAAGTTGGTCCATCTACTGCACTACAGTGCAAGGTAGACATGATTGCTCAGAAGTTGGACCAGCTTCTTTCAGGACCATCCACTACACAGCAGGTGTGTACTCTTTGTGCCAGTCCGACACACGAGATCACTGAGTGCCCTTCGGCAGCTCAGTACCCTGAATTTGTTCAAGAACAAGTTCAGGCAGCTCAGGGTTACGTCAGACCGCCGAATAACCCATTTTCATCGACATACAATCCGGGTTGGCGTAACCATCCCAATTTTTCATGGAAGAATCCACAGTCTTCCATGCAGATGCCTACATCCTCTCAGCCAGTTCGACAACCATCTTTTACTCAGTCATTTCAAAGACCGAACTATTCACAGTCTTCTTCCTCTTCTGTTACTCCCCCGATTCAGCAGGAGTCTGCCCCGCAGACATCTTTTGAGGAGAGACTTCTCCAGGCATTCCAAGAGGTGAAAACCTCTAATCAGAACGCCTTCGAGAAGTGTAGCCAGATTTTGAGCTCGCATACTCAGTCCATTGCGAAGTTAGAGTCGCAAATGGGACAGTTAGCTGAGGCTATTAGTAGGAGACCTGAGGGTACATTGCCGAGTCAGGCTGTCATGAACCCGAAGGGTAAGGACCAGATGACTGGAGGCCTATTTCATACTGAGACACAGCAGCAGGCTAAATCAGTTAGGGCCTTGAGGAGCGGACGTGAGTATCACGTCGAGAGCAGAGAGCGAGAGAGTAGAGAGAGGATAGAAGAGCCAAAGACCATTGTTTCACCTACGTCGGCTCAATCATCAGCCCCATCCCCATCATCACCTTCACCATCTTCATCCTCAGAGAAGAAGAAGAAGGATGGGAGTGAGCCTTCTCACAAAGAGGAGGAGCCAGCAGAGTATATTCCCCCACCACCCTATCCCAAAGCATTAGAGTCTCCTGGTTATAGAGGGAAACAAGGTGCGAAGATCCAGGACATGCTTGACATCTTCAAGCATGTACAGATCAACCTACCTTTGCTCGATGCTATTCAGCAGGTGCCGGCATATGCCAAATTCCTGAAGGAACTATGTACGCAGAAGCGTAAATCTAGAGAGCGAGTTCCTAACAGGGTCCATTTGACTGAGCAGGTGAGTTCAGTACTTCAGCATCAGACACCACCAAAGCTCAAAGACCCTGGAGCCCCTATCATTGCGTGTACTATAGGGAACATCAGGATAGAACGCGCATTGCTCGATCTTGGAGCAAGTGTGAACATTCTGCCCGGGTATTTCTTTGATTCTTTCGGGCTAGGAGAGATGAGATCGACTCCGATTACGTTTCAACTGGCAGATCGTTCTGTCAAGGTACCGAGAGGTGTCTTGGAGGACGTGCTAGTTAAGGTGGATGACTTTTATTTTCCAGTCGATTTTATTATTCTTGATATAGAAGGAGTGGATAGCCAGCACCAGACTCCGATTATTTTAGGTAGACCATTCTTGGCGACTGCCAATGCGTGCATCAACTGTAGGACCGGAGCCATGGACCTCTCATTCGGCAATCGAAAGGTAAAGCTGAATATTTTCAATGCCGCAATGGGACCAGCAGGAGACATGGATTGCTTTCATGTAGACATTGCACAGGAGTTAGTGGAGGAGCAACCCGAGTTGTACATTACTGAGGATTCTTTAGATTTGTATCATATAGAGAAGAATAGCTGTGTAGATAGTGTAGACGTGTCTAGAGTGTCGTCAGAGAGACCACCTTGGAGAGCGGTCAGGGAGCCTCTTCCACCACTTGCTGAGACCCCCGCCAAGTCTTCAATCGAGTCACCTCCGAAACTTGAGCTGAAACCCTTACCGGATTCACTCAAGTATGCATACCTCGGAGATGATGAGACTCTGCCTGTGATCATCTCATCCTTCCTCACTGAGGAGCAGGAACAGAGATTGCTGACTATTCTTCGAGAGCACAAGGCAGCGATTGGATGGGGAGTTGCTGATCTAAAGGGGATTGATCCTTCATTCTGCATGCATAGGATCCATTGTAATGAGGAAGTCAAGCCATTTAGGGATATGCAGAGAAGGCTAAATCCCAACATGAAAGAAGTGGTGAAGAAAGAGGTGGTGAAGTGGCTGGATGCCGGAATCATTTACCCTATTTCTGATAGCCAGTGGGTCAGTCCGATTCAAGTTGTGCCGAAGAAGTCAGGACTCACTGTGGTTGAGAATGAGAAGGGTGAGAGAATTCCGATGAGGACCACTACAGGATGGCGAGTCTGCATCGATTATAGGAAGCTGAATGTGGCAACTAGGAAAGATCATTTCCCATTGCCATTCATTGATCAGATCTTAGAGAGACTCGCAGGACAGAGCTACTACTGCTTTCTAGATGGATATTCAGGATACAATCAGGTAGCTGTCCATCCTGACGACCAGGAGAAGACCACATTTACATGTCCTTATGGCACCTTCGCGTTTAGACGTATGCCGTTCGGGCTCTGTAATGCCCTGGCTACTTTTCAGAGATGCATGATTGCTATCTTCTCGGACATGATTGATGATGTGATGGAAGTTTTTATGGACGACTTTTCAGTGTATGGCTCTTCTTTTGAAGATTGCCTCCAAAAACTTGCTTGAGTACTGAGTAGGTGTGCGGAGACCAATCTCGTCCTGAGTTGGGAAAAGAGCCATTTTATGATCCAGGAGGGGATTGTGCTAGGACACATTGTGTCCAAGCGTGGTATTGAGGTTGACAGAGCGAAGGTGGAATCCATTTCCCGTTTGACTCCACCCACCTCTGTGAGGCAGATTCGATCATTTTTAGGGCATGCAGGATTTTATAGGCGGTTCATAAAAGATTTCAGCAAAATCTCTCGACCGCTTTGCACGTTATTGAAGAAAGACCAACCCTTTGTTTTCGGTGAGGATTGTATGAAGGCCTTTGAGATTCTCAAAGAGGCCTTGATTACTGCACCTATTTTGAGACCTCCAGATTGGACTCTCCCATTTGAGATTATGTGCGATGCATCTGATTACGCTATGGGGGCTATTTTAGGACAATGCATCGATAGGAAACCCTATGTGATCTACTATGCGAGTAGAACTCTGTCTGATGCCCAGATGAATTATACTACGACAGAGAAGGAACTACTTGCGGTAGTTTTCGCATTGGATAAATTTAGGTCCTATTTACTCGGTTCGAAGGTGGTTGTCTATTCTGACCATTCTGCATTTAAATATTTGTTGAATAAGAAAGACACCAAACCGAGATTGATTCGTTGGGTCCTACTACTACAGGAGTTTGATCTCGAGATTCGAGATAAGAAGGGAAGCGAGAATGTAGTAGCAGACCATCTTTCCAGACTGATCGTGGAGACCACGCAGGATAAGAGACCGATCAGTGATTCTTTCTCCGACGAGCAGATCATGTTAGTCAGTACATCGCAGTTACCTTGGTTTGCAGATATTGTGAACTATCTGGTTTCGAGGCAGATACCTGAGCATTGGAACAAGAATGAGCGTGAGAGATTCCTATCTCAGGTGAGGCACTATTATTGGGATGAATCGGAGTTGTTCAAATACTGTGCAGACCAGATCATTAGGAGATGTATTCCGGAGGAAGACTACCAGTCCATTCTGAAATTTTCCCATTCGTTAGCCTGTGGAGGGCATTTTAGTAGTAGGAAGACGGCTGCAAAGGTTTTGCAGTCAGGATTTTATTGGCCTACACTCCACAGGGATGCGCATGAGTTCTGTAGGCGATGCCTGCGATGTCAGCAGATTGGGAACATGTCCAAGAGGGACATGATGCCCTTGCTTCCGATTTTGATAGTCGAGATTTTTGATGTTTGGGGCATTGATTTCATGGGACCATTTCCGCCTTCATTCGGAAATTTATACATTCTGGTGGCGGTTGATTATGTGTCCAAGTGGGTCGAGGTTGTGGCAACCAAGACCAATGATCGTAGAGTAGTGCTTAAGTTCATTAAGCACAACATTTTCAGTCGTTTTGGGGTGCCACGTGCGATGATTAGCGATGGTGGCGAGCATTTTAGGAATATACAGATAGCTTCTCTGTTGAGAAGATATTCTGACAATCATAGATTCACCACTCCATATCATCCGCAGACTAGTGGACAGGTTGAAGTGTCCAATAGGGAGATTAAGCGAATTTTAGAAAAGACAGTTCGTCCGGACCGCAAGGATTGGTCCCAGCGCTTAGATGATGCACTTTGGGCATATAGAACTGCATTTAAGACTCCCATTGGCATGTCCCCGTATCGCCTTGTATTCGGGAAAGCATGCCATCTTCCTGTCGAGCTAGAGCATAGAGCGTACTGGGCTATCAAGAAATTGAATTTTGACCTCACCCAGGCTGGCAAAGAGAGAGCACTGCAGCTCTCAGAATTAGAAGAACTCAGGAATGATGCATATGAGAATGCCAAATTATACAAAGCTCGCACAAAAGCATTTCATGATAAGCATATTGTCAGAAAAGTGTTTGAGCCAGATCAGAAAGTGTGGCTATACAATTCTCGTTTACATTTATTTTCAGGGAAGTTAAGATCGAGATGGACAGGTCCGTATATTGTGAAAGAAGTATTTCCCCATGGAGCAGTGACACTATTCGATCCTATGACCCAAGGTACATTCAAGGTAAATGGGCAAAGACTGAAGCCATTCATTTCAGATGCCTTGCAAGATGGTGAGTGTGAGATAGTGCATCTCACGAAGGCATGAGGGTTCAACCAGAGGGATGTATCATATGTACATTATTTCTTTTTCATTTCAGAGTTTTTATTTATTTAGTATTTCATTTCACATGTGCTAATTTGTGTTTTGATGTATGCAGGATGAACTTAACAATTAGTGTATCAATTACTAGGTACAGAGAAGAGCTTTCAAAGAATTCAAGGATCAGATGAAAATCAACTTCAGAAGCTCAAAGCAAATCAGGTTGTATCTATCCTTTCTCCCATATTTTTGTTAGTGTCTTTTAGTGTGCATTTGCATTACATGTTTATTCATTTTGTATGCCACTAGGGACAGTGTCATTCAAGCATGGGGGGGTGGTTTAGATGCATGCACACAAAAATACACAAAAAAAAATTTATGACTGGTAATCAAAGTAGGCATTTGAGAACAAAGTGTAGCATATATGATTGTTTTTGGCATAATCTAACAGTTTATAAATTTTTAAGCCCCATAAAAAATTTTATTTTCTGAACTGAGTCAAATAGAGTAGTTATTCATGAGAAAATTCAAAGAAAAGATAGTATTTGATTGTTCGAAAATTTTGAATCACTTTAGTATAAGTATGCACAGTATGTTTTCTGAAAGAAATAAGCAATGGAAAGATGTGTTTGAAAAATGAGTTTAAAAGAATAGAGCTACGTTTAGTTGTTGATGTCTTCGTGAATCCTAGTAGTAGAACTCAGACACGAGATGAAGTGTTTGAGTATCTTAACGAAAAGGATAACAAAGGAGATCATCTTCTTGTCTAAATCGATATCTGTGGCCTTTGTAGTTCGAGTAAGTAGAATCTGAAGGGTGTTTTACACCTGGTGCCCCAAAGCCAACTGGTTTGAAAGCTTGTTACATGGACTGCATAGAAAGCCTAAGAGATAGAGACATTGCATATGACGAGAGGAAGACTATACGTAAACTATTAGAATAGAAGGTTTAGTGACTCGAGCAATTAAGTCTGAGGGATACTCTGTATCTAGTGCCCTAAGGTCGGCCGACTTGGGAGTCACTGACCCAAAGCTCGCTACACGGGTCACAAAAACTGACTATTCGAAATAGTGCTCATATGAGAAGAATGAGCAAGAGATCAAAAGTTGAAAAAAGAGTGAAAATGAAAGAAAAGGATGTGCTGAATGAGAAATTTTTCATTGCTTAGGCATAAATGTGTATTACTGTGCAGAAAATATACAAGTGAGAATAAATGAGTAAAACATGAGAATACTTGACCTTCAGAGAAAAATCATGAACTAGCTACAATATTAGAAAAGTGAAGGAAAAGAATTTTTACTGTGGTGGCATGAGATTTTTAAACTTGTTTTGAGAATGTCAATTACATGAAATATGTATTACAACTGTATTCTTAAAAGCCTAATATTTTTGAAAGATCATCCTCGCATTTCATTGATGTTTGTGGGTAGCATCGCTGCAAACCCTCACGAGACCTTACTCGTCCACTAGTGTAAGCTAGGGGTTTAAAGGGCTTGTTGCATACGCTAAATGCAACCGTGATTCCTACGAAAGTGAGTTAGTATTATGCATTCATGCTTAGCATTTCTTGTCTTCAGTGCATATCATGATTAGGGTTTGTTAAGGGACTAACAAACATTCAAGCATGGAGGTATTTGATGATGCATGAAATGCACATCATGTAAACAAGTTTTTCATGCATTTTGTATCAAGTTTAAGGTTTTAAACCCATGTTTAGATGTGTTTTGATAGTAAGGGGCTATGGTTCGAATTTCAGAAAAATCGGAGTAAAAATGAGAGAGTTATGGCTATTTCAGTGTTTGGGCACGGATTTCGAGGTGGATCGGATCCATATCCGACCCAATTAGGTTAATTGGACCTTGGATCAACTCTTTAAAAGTCCAAAACCCAACCCACACGCCTATCCAGATCCATTTCAAAAAGTTTTTCTGAAAACCCCCCAAAAAGAGGCGCCTAGAAAATAATTTTTTTATAACATTGTTTTTGCAAATTCCAAAAAGTATAAATATACTTTTTAGAGAAGCCCTAGGCGTCTTTGGCTGTGTTTGGACGCCCCCTACAGTGACTCTACAGCAGCAGCTCCTTCCTCTCCATCTCGCCCACGTGTTGGCCATTGAAGATCGACCTATGCTTGATTTTCAAGCATATTTTCGAGCTTCCTTTTGTTTCTTTTCATTTCTTTCTTGTTCCTTGCTGTCTTTTCACCATTTTTCTGTACTTTTGCAGGTGTAGCAGAGGTGGAGACCATTAACCTTGGCGGGAGTGCGCAACACACCACCAAGGTGAGCCGGCCCTACCTCCATCCGGCTTTCTACACCCTCCGATCGAGAATCGGCCCACACTCCATCGTCGGTGGATCTCCAACGTGTAGCAGCTGCAATAGGTGCCGTTTTTGGTGAAGTACAGCATCCTCGAACTGTATAGGACGTCCATCTCCAGCCACGGTCCGCTCTTCTTCATCCCCCCCGGTCGTCAGATCTTCCAAAAGGTAGGTCTTCTTCTTTCTTCTCTTCTAGATAAAGCCGATTTGTGTGCGGATTTTGTTTTGTTATTTTCTGTGTGTTTCTTAGTTTCCTTTTTGTTTCAACCTTAGAGTAATATTCGTGCATAGACCAGCACGTTAGATTAGGTTTACTTGGTTGTTTGATTCATTGAAATCAAATTTCTTGATTTTTTTCATTCTTTTCATCAAAAATCGGCTAGATCTTCATCTAGTCGATTCGTTAAATTTCTCATAGGCGTTCTTGGGGCTGTTTGACAGAAAATCCAATAAAAAAGTGTTCATTTTGATTTATCTTATTCGGTTTTTGTGGGTGAGTTGTATTTGGGTTTAATTAAAAAGCAAAATCCAAAAATCGGCTAGACTTATTCTAGCCGATTCTTGATTTTCACAAAAAAATATCTTTTTGTTTTGGTATTTATGTTTCGTCCAGCATGTGTATTGTGTTGTTTTGCTGAACATCTCATTAGAAAATTTCATTTTAGTTCGTTTTATTCGTGGGATTGTGCTTGTGTATTGTGTTGATTTTATTTTTGAAAAAGAAAAAAAAAAAAAAATCGGCTAGGATTATTCTAGCCGAGCTTTGTGTTTTTGTTAAATGTATGTGTTGATGTGGGTAAATGGTGTGGTTGCTGTATTTGTTTTATGTTAACAGTAGCATAAATTTGTGTTAGTCTTTTCGTTGTTTTAGGATTTGTCTTAATACTTGTTTTAATCATTTTTTCGTTTTTATGTTTTGAGTTTATTGTTGAAAATTATAAAAATCAAGGTTTCTTTTGTTTTTCATGTTTTTAATTCCAGTATAGTGCTGCTCTTGTTAGCTTTTGTGTAATTAGAAGTCATTTTTAGTATTTTCTAACTTAGTTTTATCAAAATAGTAGTTACTTAGTTTTATTGCTTTTCGTAATTTATAATTTATTTTTTTTTATTTTCGTATAGTTCTTCTTCTTCCCCAAGGTGGGGCGGCAGCCATTAGAGCTCTCCTTGAGCTCTTGGTCGAATTTTTTAGTAAGTTTTAATGGAGTTAGGTAGGTGTAATTAGGTTGTCTAGGTTCAATGTATTAGGGCTTAGTGTCTTAGCCGTTTTTAGGGGTTATTTAAGTTAAGTTTTGGGAATTAGGTTAGCATTAACTCCTAGGAAATCGTTTTTTCATTTAGTTCCTTTTATTCCCTAGGTAAATTTAATTCTTTTATTTAGAAAGTAGGATTTTTAGAAGTTGGCGATTTTTGAGAAGGGAGATAATTAAAGTAATTGAAACTTGGAAATCTTTTGGAAATAGGAGGTTCATCAAAAATCGTGTGAGGCATTTAATGGAGATTTGAATTTAGCATGTGCATTAAAGAAGGAGTTACTCTTTCATTTTGGAAAGTGTTTTGAATTTACATAAAAATCCTAATTTAGGCTCCACGATTTTCATAAAGAATTAAAGGCATTCAATTCCATCTTGAAAAGCAAAAATCGTGAATTTCTATATTAGACCTTTCCATTTTCCAAAAGGAGCTTTAAAAGCAATTAAGGAGTGTAACCCCCTCTCTAAATGGGGCGATTTTTTAGAATCCAAAGCATTTCAAAGTTTGGAATTTGGTAATTATTATATTCCTTTTCCAACCCTCTCCATTAAAATCGTTAACCTTGAATTAATTTTAGGAATTAATAGGTTACTACTTTAGTCTAGACCTAACCTAGTCAAACCGAACCTAGGTCGAGTCAAAC
Source organism: Nuphar pumila (assembly GCF_984573655.1). NCBI lineage: Eukaryota > Viridiplantae > Streptophyta > Magnoliopsida > Nymphaeales > Nymphaeaceae > Nuphar > Nuphar pumila. The sequence continues at coordinate 72,083,758 of NC_143251.1, read as the reverse complement.
CCTAGTCTACATCCCATTCGAGTCTAGTCAAACCCTAAGTTGGGTCCAACTTAGTTGAGCCTAAGTTAACTCGAACCTAGTTGATTAAGTCAAACCTAAACCGAGTTCAACCTAGTCCTACTAAGCCTAAGTCCTAGACCTAGACCTAGCCCTAGTCAAGACTAAGTCAAACCCTAACCTAGCCAAGTCTAGTCAAAACCCAACCCACTCCTAGGTCGAGTCAACCTTAGTCCACCTATTGAACCCTAGCCTAAGTCAACCCGAACATAGTTGACTAAGTCAATCCTAAACCAAGTTCAAACCCTAGCCTAGCCTAAGTCCAAGTCAAGACCAATCCGAGATCGAGTCAACCTTAGCCAAACCCAACCCAACCTTAGCTAAGGTCAAACCGAGCCTACCTAATCCAATCCGAGTTCAACCAAGACCCAAACCCTAGTCTAAACCTAGTGGGTCAACCGATTTTACCTTATCCTATTCGAACCTAGTTGATCAAGTCAAACCCGAGACCAAACCTAGCCGAGCCCAAACCTAAACCGAGTTGAGTCAAACCTAACTCGAGCCTACCCAAGTTAACCCCCCTTAGCTAAGCCTAAACCGAGTCCATTGGAGTCAACCGACCCTAGTCTTAGTCGAACACGTGTCCCATTAGCCCATTTTAGTCCCCTAAGTTTTTGATTTACTTATAGCGATTTTAGATTAGCTAATGTAGTTATCTCTTTAATTGTTTAGCCAAAATTTCTAATTGTCGATTTGATTGGTGTTTGTTAGTTTACCGTTTGTTGATTAGTTAGTTAGTATAGTTAGTTGATAGAGCATATATCATTTAGTCATATATTTAACTATATTATTTAGTGTATTGATTGTAATTGCATTAGTATTTCATTTAGTGCATAGTCATAACATGCATATCATATTCCGTGTAGAGTTCATTTAGCTTCATTATAGTTATCATCTGCATATAATTAGTTATATAAGATTAATTAAGTTTGCATTTCATGTAGATTACATTCTTAGAGAGTAAAATAGTTCAAATAGTGAATAGTGCACTCAAATCAAAACCAGATTTTTGCCCTGTCGCACCAGCCTTATTTTCTGTACAAAAACTCTGTGTTTTACAAAAAATTTTATTATATTCACTTGCTAGACGTGTTGTTTGACTGCAGACCAAATTTCAGCTCATTCGGAGTTGATTTGGTCTGATTTTTAAGCGTTTTGTGAAAACCGCTTTTTCTGGATTTTAAATTACAGGACTGGCGATATCCTGATTTTTCCCAGATTTGAAACGCTTATATCTGGAGTTCCAGATACTGGTTTTCAATTCTGTAAATACTGTCGTTTTGTTCAATCTGTCAGTTGCAGAACAGAACAAATTTCGGGAAAATCGGACCTCGTTTGCCCTGTCAAACAGTGGTTTTCTGATAACCTGTCAGAATGCTATTTTACACTAGTTAGGGGTATTTTCATAATTTTCTTAGTTTCGGCCTTTTAGATTTGTTTTTAGTAGTTTCTGCATTTTAGGAGTTGCATCATCATCATACAGCATTAGTAGAGTTAAATTGGTTAATTTTAGCATTAATTTAGTATTTTATTTAATTTTTGCTTGATAAATAGTATTTGTTTTACAATTTTCGTAAAATTAGAAATAGTCTTAGTTATTGTTTTCATTATTAGAATAGAAAACTAACTTTGTATTTTTCTGCATTTTTAGGTTGAAAAACATATTTAGTGTCCAGGGGTATTGTCCAAGTGAGAAGATTCTTTAAGTGGCGAAAAGACAAAAATACCCTTGGCGTGGAGCAGAAGACTGATTGCTTGTTTACTTTTCTTTTAGTGTTTAATTGCAGTTGTATTAACTTTGTAATTGTAGGTTGACATTTGGCATTAATAAATTGAATTTTATAGAAATATTGTGTTTAATTCCTGTTCCCTGTGGATTCGACCCGTACTTACCACTTGGTGGAAAGTCGGTTTTTAAAATTTTTGGTTGACGATTTTCCAAAGCTTTATTGAAAATAATTGTTTTAAAAAGAGCATCTCAAAATATCAACCAAATTTTGGCGCCATTGCATCATCAAAACAGGATTAGAGTCTTCTACTTGCCACCACAGAATAAAATATTTTCTTTCACTTTTCTAAATAGCATAATCATTTATGTTTCATCCTTAGAAATTCAAATACATACATATCATTATTTACTTATCCTCACTCATATGTGTTCTGCACAGGTTTTCTCAATATTTTCTTTTAAGCAATGAACTTTTCTCTTTTACGCTCTTTTCTCTTTCTTGATTTTCACTTTTCCACATTTTTCAATCAAATTTTTTTCTGAGCACTATACCCAATTTCCAGTTTTTGTGACCCGTGTAGCGAGCTTTGGGTCAGTGACTCCCAGGCCAGACGACCTTAGGGGACCAGATACAAAGTATCCCTCAGACTTAATTGCTTGAGTCACTAGACCTTCAATTTTCTATAGTTTACGTATAGTCTACTTCTCTGTCATGTGCAATGTCAATATCTATTAGGCTCTCTATAAAGTCCATGTAACGAGCTTTCGGGCCGATGACTCCGAAACCAGATGGCTTTAGGGCACCAGGTGTAAACACCCCTCAGGCTCTACTTGCTCGAACAAAATAGGCCACAGATATTAACGTAGACAAAGAATTGACTTCCTTCGTTATCCTTTTCAACATGGACTCAAACACTTCAACTTGTGTCTAAGCCCAGCTACTAGGGAGTACGAAGATATCAAACAACTAAATGTATGCTCGTTTCACTTTTTGAGCTCTTTTGCAACGTTGTTCATTTGCTTAGTTTTCAAAAATAAAACTGTGCATATTCATACTTGTGATTCAAAATAAACTCTAACATGCATCCATAATCATTTCTTTGAAATCCACATAAACAACCATGGTTTTCTAGATTCGTGTTAGAAAAAGTTTTTCGTGGGGCTTAAAAATTCTCTAAAAATATTAGATGTTGCAAAGCAGTCATATAAGTTCAAACTCGTTCCCTAAAAGCCTAATTTTAATGAGTTGACATAAAAATTGCAAGTACAAAGACATGAAAAGTTTAGGTGTGCAAACTACACCCTCCCCCATGCTTGAATGACACTATCCTCAGTGGCACTCCCCCATGCTTGTATGAAACTAAGAGGCTGCACTTGAGAACAAAATAATTGGGAGAAAAGAGCAAAAGTCACTTGAGATGACATATGAATGCATGTCCTACGATTACACAAGAATGCATACCTGATCTAACAAAACACTCATGAGATACAAGAAATCAAAGCAAGATAACGAAAAACCATCTATGATATTTACTAGATCCTACTAAAAATACAACATACAAACCTGTGCTCCCCCTCATGCATCCACGAGGTTAATAGCCTCAATGTCTTGCTGCACCACCATATCAGAAATGTAGGGCTTCAGTCGCTGCCCATTAACTTTGAAAATGCTACCCGTTCGAGGGTCCAAAAGATCTACCGCTCCATGTGGAAAAACTCTATGGACTATGAATGGTCCATCCCATCTGGACTTTAGCTTCCCTGGAAAAAGATGGAGACGTGAATGATAAAGCCACACCTTTTGACCAGGCTCGAACTGCTTCCTCACAATATGTTGATCATGGAAATGCTTGGTTCGAGCCTTGTATATTTTGGCACTCTCGTAGGCTTCATTGCGTAACTCCTCAAGCTCACTCAACTGCAACTTCCTCTCAGCTCCAGCTTGGACCATATCAAAATTGAACTTCTTGATAGCCCAATATGCCCTATGCTCCAATTCAACAGGAAGGTGGCATGGTTTCCCAAAAACCAATCGGTATGGGGACATGCCAGAGTCTTGAAAGCAGTCCTATAGGCCCAAAGGGCATCATCAAGGCACTGAGACCAGTCCTTGTGGTCTGGCCGGACTGTTTTTTCAAGAATCCGCTTGATCTCCCTATTGGAGACCTCGACTTGGCCACTAGTCTGTGGGTGGTACGGTGTGACAATCCGATGATGTACCGAGTATTTCCTAAGTAAGGAAGCTACTTGTACATTACGAAAGTGCGTACCACCATCACTAATGATCGCTCTAGGGACTCCGAACCGACTAAAAATGTTGTGCTTGATAAATCGGAGCACCTCCTTATGATCATTGGTTCGAGTGGCCACGGCCTCGACCAATTTGGAGACATAATCAACCGCCACTAGAATATAAATAAATCCGAACGAAGGCGGGAAAGGACCCATAAAATCAATGCCCCACACATCAAAAATCTCAACAATCAAAATAGGAAGGAGGGGCATCATATCATGCTTGGCGATGCGTCCCGTCTGCTGACAGCGCAAGCACCTCCTACAAAAATCGTGAGCATCTCTATGCAATGTCGGCCACCAAAATCCTGACTGGAGGACCTTTGCGGCTGTCTTTCGACTAGAAAAATGACCTCCACAAGCCAAGGAATGACAGAATGATAGAATGAAGTCATACTCCTCCTCAGGAACACACCTCTGAATCATCTGATCCGGGCATAATCGAAACAATTCTGGTTCCTCCCAAAAATAGTGCTTTACCTGCGAGAAAAATCGATCTCTCTCATTGCGGTTCCAGTGCAAAGGGTACTCTCCAGTCACCAAAAAGTTGATGATATGCGCGAACCAAGGCAGATGCTTGACATGAAAGAGCTGCTCATCCGGAAATGAATCATCAATCTGCCCCTGATCAGTGGATGACCACTATCAGTCTGGATAAATGATCTGCTACAAGATTCTCACATCCACTCTTATCTCGAATCTCAAGATCAAATTCTTGTAACAGAAGGATCCATCGAATGAGGCACGGTTTGGCATCCTTTTTACTCATCAAATATCGCAATGCCGCATGATCTGAGTAAATGATGACCTTAGAGCCTAACAAATATGATCGAAACTTCTCAAGAGCAAAAACCACGGCTAGTAATTCCTTCTCTGTGGTGGTATAATGCAATTACGCATCAGAGAGGGTCCTACTAGCATAATAAATCACATGAGATCGTCGCTCAATCTTCTGACCGAGAATCGCTCCAACTGCGTAATCTGACGCGTCACACATAATCTCAAATGGCACGGACCACTCAGGAGATCGAAGAATAGGAGCAGTAGTCAGAGCCTCCTTCAGGGCCAAGAATGCCTTCAGACAGGCATCATCAAACACAAACGGCTGATCTTTTGTTAGCAGGTTGCACAACGGTCGAGAAATCTGGCTAAAATCCTTAATGAACCTTCTATAAAAACCTGCGTGCCCTAGAAATGATCGCACCTGCCGCACAGAGGTCGGTGGAGCTAATCTAGCAATGGTCTCCACTTTCGCCTTATCAACCTCGATTCCTTTCTGAGACACAATATGTCCAAGAACAATCCCCTGTCTCACCATGAAATGACTCTTTTCCCAACTAAGAATCAGATTTGTCTCCCTACAACGTTGAAGCACACGAGATAACTTTTGGAGACAATCGTCAAATGAAGAGCCATAGACCGAGAAATCGTCCATGAAAATCTTCAGGACATCGTCCATCATATGTGAGAAGATCGCCATCATGCACCGCTGAAATGTAGCCAGGGCATTACAGAGCCCAAACGGCATTCTCCTATAAGCAAAAGTGCCATATGGACAGGTGAACGTCGTTTTCTCCTGGTCCTCGGGATGAACGGCCACCTGGTTGTATCCTGAATAACCATCCAAGAAACAAAAATACTGCTGACCCGCGAGTTTCTCCAAGATCTGGTCGATGAACGACAGAGGGAAGTGATCCTTCGTAGTTGCACTGTTCAACTTTCTATAATCTATGCATACTCGCCATCCCGTGGTAGTCCTCATGGGAACACTTTCCCCTTTTTCATTCGTTTCTACAGTGAGCCCAGACTTCTTGGGGACAACCTGGGTAGGGCTCACCCACTGACTGTCGGAGATGGGATAAATGATCCCCGCATCCAACCATTTGACTACCTCCTTCTTTACCACCTCCTTCATATGGGGATTTAGTCTCCTTTGCGCCTCTCTTGAGGGTTTAGCCCCCTCATCCATGATAATCTGATGCATGCAAAAGGAGGGATCTATCCCCTTCAAATCTGCCACCGACCATCCAATCGCCTTTTTATGCTCGTGCAAGACCTGTAAAAGTTGACACTCCTGTGTGTCAGTCAGGTTTGCAGAAATAATGACGGGGAGGGTCTGGTCCTTGCCTAGGAAGGCATACTTGAGTGTGGCTGGTAAAGGCTTCAACTCAAGCTCAGGCGGACCCTCTATGGATGGTCAGGCCGGCTTTTCTGCCAATTCAGGAAGCGGCTCGAAGTGCCAGGTCCAACTCAGCTCACCTGTCTGACTCTCTATTAACCCATGGAAATCTTCTTCGAGTGATTCATCAACCTCCTTCTGAGGTGGTTCACTCAATAACCAGGTATGCTCTGCTTCTACCAGGTCCTGAATGAAGTCGACCTCGAAAGAAGCCTCATCGCCGGCAGGTCCCATCGCCGCATGAAAAATGTTCAGCCTCATCTTCCTGTTGCCAAATGAGACATCCATCGCACCTGTGTGGCAATTAATGCAAGCATTGGCAGTAGCCAGAAAGGGGCGTCCAAGAATAATGGGGGTCTGTCGCATATCATTAACTCCCTCCATATCTAAAATGATGAAGTCGACAGGGAAGTAGAAGTCCTCTACCTTGACTAAAACATCTTCCAAAATCCCTCGCGGGACCTTGATTGATCTATCTGCAAGCTGCAGGGTCATAGGTGTTGGCTTCATCTCCTTTAATCCAAATTTGTCATAAAAGAAACCCGGCAAGATATTGACACTTGCCCCAAGGTCGAGCAATGCACGCTCGACAGTGATGTCTCCTATGACACACGAAATAATTGGGGTCCCTGGGTCCTTAAGCTTTGGTGGGGTTTGGTGTTGCAGCACCGCACTCACCTGCTCAGTCAGGTATATCTTCTTCGGCACTTGTGACTTCAACTTTCTTTTCTGCGTACAAAGCTCCTTTAGAAACTTTGCGTATGCAGGGACTTGTTGAATGGCATCAAGCAAGGGGAGGTTTATCTGGACGTGCTTGAATATCTCAAGCATCTCCTGCATGTTCACTCCATCCTTGCCTAATGACTTCGGTCTCTCTAGCGCCTCAGGAAAGGGGGCTTTGGGAGTATAGGACTTTGAAGGCTCAGTTGGTAGAGCCCTTTCGCTTTCCTGAGGTGGGATGGTAGGGACAGGCTGCTTCTCACTCGTTCTCTCTCTTTCTTCTGCAGCCTCCCTCGCCTGGTATTGCTTCCCATTCCTAAGGGTTATTACCGCTTGAGCTTGCTCTTGATGGGCATCTGTCATGTTCAAGCCATGCATCGGCTCCTTACCCCTAGGGTTCACCACCGGTTGGCTAGGTAAAGCCCCCTCACTCCGCCTGCTAAGCGCCTCGGCGAGTTGTCCCATCTGCGTCTCAAGCTTCGCAATAGAATGTGTATGGGAGCTCAGATTTGCCTTGATATCCGAGAAGGCTTGCAGCATCTTGTCCTTAAAGGACTGGCTGGATGAAGGCTCTTGAGACTGGGGTTGATTATAAGTAGGCTGAGCTGAAGGGTAGCTAGTTCTCTGAAATTCAGGCGCATAACTGCCTTGCCTGGGTTGGCTTTGGGAAGGGTTGAGAGGTTGGGCTTGTGGATTTCTCCATGAAAAATTAGGATGGTTCCGCCAGCCCGGGTTATATGTACTGGAATATGGATTGGGTGCGGGCCTAGCGAAACTCTGCGCCATCTGAGATTGCTCCTGGACAAACTCAGGGTACTGTGGCGCAACGGGGCAATCAACAACATGGTGTGCAGGGCTAGCACACAACGCACACACTTGTAGGACTGGAGAAGGACCCGACAACAACTGATCTAATTTCTGAGACAGTTGGTCGACCTTGTTTTGCAACTCAAGGTGCGTCCCTATCTCGAATATACCAGCCTTCTTCGCGCCATCTTGCACAGGTGTGGCCCTCTCAGATCGTGAAGCAGAAGCATGGTGCATGGAGTTCTCGCTTAAGGTCTCAAAAAGGGCCCATGCTTCATCTTCACTTTTGAGCATAAAAGTGCCCCCACAGGCAGCGTCAACCATTTGACGGTTCTTCTCAGTGAGACCATCATAAAAATATTGCACCAGTTGCCAGCGGGGCACCTGGTGGTGGGGACACTTGCGAAGAAGATCTTTCATCCTCTCCCACGTTTCATGAAACATTTCTCCCTCGATCTGTGAAAAGCTAGTGATGGCTTTTCGATACTGGTTCATCTTACCAATTGGGAAGTATTTCTTTAAAAACTCCCTTTGCATATGTTCCCAAGTGGTAATTTGAACTGTATCGAGGGCCTTCAGCCAATGCTTGGCTTTATCCTTAAGGGAGAAGGGGAATAACGTCAACCTTAACGCGTCATCTCCAAAATTGTTGATTCGCACCGTAGAGCAGATCTCGAGAAATTCGTCGAGATGACGGTATGGGTCTTCGTTGCTAAGGCCATAAAAGGAGGGTAACATCTGGATGACACTGGCCTTGATTTCAAAATGGTTCGCTCCCACATCAGGTCTTGTGATGCAGGAGGCAGAAGTGTATGTGTTGGGCATAAAGTACTCCCTAAGAGGACGGATCAACTGCTGATCTTCAGCCATGGGGCTGGATTGATGGGCTCTCCTAAAGAAAGATTCGGGATCCTCAACAAATTCGGCAAGCTCAGGTTCAAGCGAACATCGCCCGTGCATGCACCACAGGGTAGACCGGTGCAGCAACCGTCCTAAATTGGGGTTTTCTACCTAACTAACGCGCTAGCGGCCAAACCACACAAACCACAAAGCGAGTAACAAAAACAATTACTGAAAACAAGAAATAAACAAGCACCACGCAGTTGCACTCAGTAGAGAATTTACGACAATGAAATCTATGTGCACGGTACCAATCGTACACAGTCACTTCTAAGGGGATCCTAATGGGTGAGCTATGCAGAAAAGTAAGCTTGTCTCTACGGTATGCACACACGTGGTTCTAAGCCTAAATGCGAAAAGCAAACTAAACAATCCTAATTAAAGAACTGAATTAAACTAACAACCTATAAATAAGAGAACAAACACAAGGCAATAAAGTGAATACTAGTATTTCGCCGTTCTCCGGCAACGGCGCCAAAATTTGGTGTGAGTTTTATGAAAACCCTTTTTAAAACAATATTTTTAATAAAAATCCAGTGAAAGCCAGACACCAAAAATATAAAAACCAGCTCGCACAAGTGGTGGAGTCCGGGTCGATCTCAGGGATCGGAAAATACTTCGTATTCAAACACACAATCTAACTACTCTTTATTGCCAAAAATAAAAAGAATTAATTAAATAATTAACTACGAGAGTACGGCCCTACGCAGAGGGCTTAAACAAAATAAATAAATGGTTTTATTACAACCCAATGAATTGAATAAAATAAAATAAAAGCCTAGTCTAAAGAGAAAAACAAGAGTCTTCAGTGCTTAAGGCTTTGGTGGTCTCTTTCTGTCCCTTCCAGGTTAAACACTTTGGTATGGTTTGATTCAGGGTCCTCTGAGGGCTCACTTGAGGGCACAAAAATGATCTCTTTGCACGTCCAACGCTTCCCTGCAAAACAGAAATCAAGCAAACGCAGCAGCAACAAAGAAGCTAAACTAAACCTAAAATGAGAAATCAGTAAAAAGAATCCAATTCGCTAAATGCCTACACTAAAAGACACATTAGCATAACAAATTAACAAATTACGAATAGGAAAGAATCAACGTGTACACTAAAAACTATTTATGAATTCAACTTGAACAACTTTCACTAACTAATTACAAGAAAAATATCATAAATTAGACTAACTCATCTACCCATGAATACTCCAGCCCTAAGAAATCACTAACTTAAAAACATGAATCACTACAAAACAATAACGATCTGCACTAATAAATTTCAACTATGTAACAAGAAAAAGAAAAACAACCCTAAATCTAACTAAGAAGCAACTAACGGATTATGAAACAAATAAAAAAAAAAAATATGCATGAACCATGAAACCGCTAATGCAATGCAATGTACTAATTCTGTACTACTCTAACTCAAGTAACTCAGCCTCAAGACCTAACTTATATAATCAGTAACATTAATTTCTACAACTCTAAATATAACCTAACGTCAATGCACCTTCAAATGCTTTTGCAACACACAACTGAATCTAATATTTATAGTGACAACTAACTAAGAATTATGGCTATAAAAAAAATTTATTAATGCACTAAATCAAAGGACACTAGTTAAGCAAACACAAATTAAACCTTGCCTACTAAAAGAATTCACGTGCTATGTGAAAAAGGCTACAAAAAAAAATAGAACTAACCTTACAGAAGTAAGCCTTGCAGATGACAACACCAACTCACATCTAATTAATTATTCTAAGACACGATGATGCAAGCAAGAAAGAAAGAAAGACGCTGCTGAGAAAATACTGTGCACTAAGCAGACGCTAATATAAAAAATGACACACGTTAATTTTTTTTTTTTTGATTTTTCAGATGATGCTCAACATATGCTATGCATATCTAAGATGCAGTATGCTACTGCAATGCTACGCAACTCACTACACTTTGAAAAGAGAAGAGAAACACAGTAACATAAGGGGAAAAAAAAAGAAAAAGAAAGGAAACAACCCGATGGTGGACTTGGCTGGACTGGTTGAGGGAAGAACGGTCTCTCCCTATATCAGATTTTCACGTTGCCTCCCTTTTGCTGAAGGAAGAAGAGGAACCCGCTGGCTAGAAAGAAGAAGAAGAAGAAGAAAAACCGGCTGAAGGTAGAGAGAGAGAGAAAAAAAAAAAAAGAGAGAGGGAGAGGCGTCAATCCCCAAAGAGAGATGTCCCTTTTTTTGGCTGTAGAAGATTACTTATAATACTAAATTAGGGTAAAAGAAAAAATTTCAAAACAAGTCCACGATTTTCCATATTTTTCAAAAGACCCATTTTAGTAAAACATGTTTTATTGTCTAAAAACAAACAAACAAACTTCCTAAACTGATTAAAAATTAAAAAAACTAAGCAAACTAAACTATGATTAAAACATTCTAATTATAATAAAAACACTAAAAAAATATATGCAGGGAAAGCTTTGAAAAATACGATTTTCTGATAAAATTCAATTCAATGCAATTTCTCAAAACTAATAATAAAAATGGGTTTTTAGAGCAATTTTAACACGGATCATGCATAAATAATGATTAATAAAATGCAAATATTATGCATGATCAGTATACCGAAACAGCAAAGGATATTCTTATGGATGAAAGAAACCACGTGTCGATCTTCTACTGTGCGTAGAGTGACTGCTTCTACCCATTTAGTAAAATATTCTGTTGCGGCCAGAAAATATTTAAGACCATTGGAGGCTGAAGGAGTGATGGGGCCTACAACATCGAAAGCCCACATGGAAAATGGCCATGGCGAGACGACAGATTGCAAGTATGTCGTTGGCGCATGTATGGAAGGCGCATGCATCTGACATTGAACGCACTTCTTCACAAAACGATAGCAATCTTGTTGCATAGTTCTCCAATAATATCTTGCTCGGATGATTTGTTTGACGAGAGTCTGATAGCCAACATGACCACCGCAAATGCCTTCATGTGCTTCTTGCACAACTTCTTTGGCTTCTTCTTCGTCCAAACATCTGGAATACTCAGAACTGAATCCATGACGATAAAGGACGTCGGCAAGAATAAAATATCGAGCAGACATGCGTTGAATTGCTTGCTGCTCTCTCTTTGATAATTCTTGAGGAAATTCGCCAGTTTTAATGAAATTCTTGATATCATGATACCAGGGCTTCTTCTTTTGCTCAGCCTGGTTTATCTGCTCTACTGGGACGAAAGCAGGTTGATCAAGTCTGCCAATTTCAAATGAGCGACAAGATTCTCCACTCCTGAAAGACATGATGGATCCCAAATTAGCTAAACTGTCTGCAACTTGATTGAAATCTCTCTTGATATGAAAAAGTTGGAATTCTTCGAATTTGTTGGCAAGAGCTGAGACAATCTTCTGGTAAGGAAGTAATTTCTGATCTTTCACTTGCCATTCGGCCAGAACTTGATTGACGATTAACAAAGAATCGCCATAAGCATGCACTCTTTTGACATTGAAGTCCTGTAGAATTTTCAGACCTTGTATCAAAGCTTCATACTCGGCCATATTATGAGTGCACTGAAAATCCAGTTTAAGAGAAAAGGGAATCATCTCCTTCTCTGGTGTAATTAGCAGAATTCTGATTCCTATGCCTGCCATATTCTTTGAACCGTCGAAGAATAAATTCCAAATTGTGGATTGTTGAATATTGCAGATCTGCTCATCGGGAAAATCATCCTCAGCTTTAACATCCTCTGCTAGAGGAAAATCTGCTAATTGGTCTGCAATTGCTTGGCCTTTGATAGATTGCTGAGAGACATATTCCAAGTCGTATTGCATTAATAGGACTTGCCATTTGGCGATTCGTCCGCTGAGAAATGGTTGTTCAAGAACGTACTTGAGAGGATTTAATTTAGATAGAATCTTGACTTCAGACGCCAATAGATAATGTCGCAATTTTTGACACATCCATACCAGAGCTAGGCATGTCTTCTCTATCTGAGAGTATTTCTTCTCATAATTAATAAAGGTCTTGCTGACATAGTAAATGGCATGTTCTATCAAGCTGCCTTCTTCGTATTGCGCCAAGAATCCGCCGCAAGCAACTTGATTAACTGAAATGTATAGCAATAGGGGTTTCCCTAATTCTGGCGGCTTTAAAACAGGAGGATTGAGAAGATATTTCTTGATGTGTTCGAACGACTGCTGACACTCTGGTCCCCATTCGAACCTCACTCTTTTTCTGAGCAAATGATTGAAAGGCTCACATCTCATGGCCAAATTAGAAATGAATCGCCGAATTGATTACATGCGTCCTTGAAGGCTACGCAATTCTTTGAGATTAGTCGGCGGCGGCATGCCAATGATAGCTTTGGCCTTAGCGGGATCCATTTCTATCCCCTTCTTGCTGACCAAGAAGCCTAGCAACTTGCCTGATTCGACTCCAAAGACACATTTTTGTGGATTGAGTCTTAGCTTGTAAAGAATGAGTCGCTTGAAGACTTGATTGAGAGCTTCGATGTGATCTTCCTCTTCTTTGGATTTCACTAGAATATCATCGACATATGCATCCATAGTCTTATGCATCTGATCATGGAAAATAATGGTCATAGCGTGCTGATAAGTGGCTCCAACATTCTTAAGCCCAAAAGGCATAACCGTGTAACAGAAAGTGCCCCATGGCATGGTAAATGATGTTTTGGATTGGTCACGAGCGGCCAACTTGATTTGATTATAACCGGAGTATCCGTCCATAAAGGAGAACATAGCATGCCCGGCTGTGCTATCGACTAGGAGATCAATGTTTGGGAGCGGATAGTCATCCTTTGGAGTGGCTTTATTGAGATCACGGAAGTCGATATAGATTCACACTTTCCCATTCTTCTTAGGAACTGCTACGATATTCGCCAACCAATCCGGGTAATTGTAAACACCCTAAATTTTCACTCACCTCCCCGACATTTTCACCAAACATCATCATTCAACCTTTGAAATCGCCAGAGGGCAAAATGGTCATTTTATGAGCCCGAACCTTGCAAAAGTCTAAATTGCATCTGCAACTCTCAAAATTTCTCTAATTTTAACTCAGATGTTCAAAATTTTATTCCTGACAGGAGACAGACAACTCCAAGTCTTGGTTCAAGATTCTATTGCATAAGACATGACATTGCATATCATTGCATGAGCATTTCAAATCACTGCACTGCACAACATGTCATTTCGAGGTCCAGAACTCTTGATTTCAAAATTTTTAATCCAGATTAGAATTTTAACCCTTTTCAAAATTGATTTCAAAACCCTGGGTCTTCAAAATTATCAATTCTTCCCATTTTACCCCCAGGACTCTGAATTTCAAAATATTTTCTCAGGAAAACGATCTGGATAGTTTTCAATATGGATTTCAGCCACTTCACCTCAGATCTTGCCCTTTTGACAATTTCAAATATCTTCCTTTTACAAAATTGCCCTACAAGGGCCAACTCTTTCCAAAAATTCCTGTTTTACCAATTAGTTCAGATTTTATGAAAATTCCAAAAAGAAGTTGTGGTTTTATCCTTATTTCAATAAAGAAGCAATGTGGGACCCACACTGAGGTGGCGTCACACAAGCTTTCCTTTTGAAAATTTGAATTTTGAAAAACCCAAAAAAATAGGAGCCTTGTCCCCTGGATTGGTGCCACTTGTCTTTTCTCTCTCCTCTCATCTACATGCCAAGTGTCAGTGTGAGGCTACCCTAAGAAGCCGCCACATGTCATCCCATTTATCTACCATGTGTCACCCTATCCATCATGCGCCATGTGTCATTCCAAGATTACCAGGAGATGCCAAGTGTCATAGGTTGTACTGTCTAGAAAAAGTGGAGCTTGTCTCCTCTGAGGTGGCGCCACTTGAAGTGTGTCTCCTGCAGGGGACACGTGTCAACCCCTCCCTCCTTCTAGAAAAGTAGCCTGACACATGTCTCTCCCTACTTTTCTCAGAAAAGTAGGAGACACGTGTCACTCCTAGCTTCCTCCAGAAAAGGTAGGCTTGTCTCCTCTGAGGTGGCGCCATTTGGAGTGTGTCTCCTGCAGAGGACACATGGCAATCTCTCAGTTTCTCAGAAAAAGTAGATGCCATGTGTCGTTTTCTGCTTTCTTCAGAAAAACTAGAATTCAAAAGTTCAAATCTCCTCATAGGTGGCACAAATCCTGAACTTCTACCTTTTTCATGTTGTCTGGGATGGCGCCACATGGCCTGGTGTAAACACCCCAAATTTTCCACATCCATTCTCAAACAACCCCCCTCGTGCAGTGCCAACCCTGTTAGGTCAGTGTAGGAGTCAAACCCTGAGTCAGTTTCAGAAAATTACCATTTACCCATTTTCATTAGGAAAATTACCATTTTACCCCTAGATCATCCCAGACCCTAGTCAGTCAGAGTCAACCAAGTTCACTGGTCAGTTCAGAACAGTTAGAATATCAGTCATTTCAAGCTCATCCGAGCTCACAATGAGCAAACCATTTTCATTTCTGACAATTCCTGCCAAAATGGGATCATTTCTTTAGAAATGAGCTCATTTCTTGCTCAAATCCAAGCCAATTGTCTCTGAGTCAGTCATTCATAGTCAGTCATACTCCCCAGAGTCTAACTTGAGCTCACCACGAGTTCGAGTGCTCCAGTTTCAGTTCAAAACCATTTCCAAGTGTCTAGGAGCCCATTTTAGCTCTTTCTGTTGAAATTGAGTTGAGTTCAGTTAATTGAGCTAGTGTTCAAGCTTTGATTTTAGTTCATATCAGTATTACTGACCTTCGTTCTAGCTCAAATCCAGCTCAGGTTCGTAATTCACTTCGCTCCAGTGATCATTCCGTACCATTTCTCTAGAAATGGCAACTTTTCTTGAAAATTCAATCGGAAAGGTCAGTTGAGTCAGCATCATTGTCAGCTCATTGGAGTTCTGAAACTCTAAAACCCAGCTCAATCTAGCTCATCTCAGTTCAATTCCGCTCAAACCCTAATTTTCAGTGTCACTCTAACCCAGTAGGGTTCAAAACCATTTCTTCAATCATTTTGCAAATTTTATCAGTTTTTATACTTTTTAAACTGGTACAACTGCCAATCGGGGTCTAACATCTAAAACTCTTCATTCAGGGTCTGCATTTCGCATGTCATTTCTCATCATTTCATATCATTTCTTAGCATTTCATAACATTTCATCACATTTCATTTCATTTTCGAAGTCCAGAACTCCAGTTTTATAAATTTCAATCCAGATTGAGTTTTAAAAGTTTTAAGAAATCAATTTCAAACCTCGGGTTTCCAAAATTGACATTTTCACCCCGGGAGTCTAAATTTGGAAATATTTTCTCAAGAAAAATAATCTGGATTTCTTTCAAAATCAAAATTTCAAATTTTACACTGGATTTGCTTCAAAATGAGCTATTGAACTTCAGAATCTGAGCTCGTTTCAAAAACTGCCAAAAATAGCTCGTTTTGTTGGAAGCATTTTCTCGGGAAAAACAATCTGTATTTCTTTCAAAATTACATTTTTAAATTTTACACTGGATTTGCTTCACAATGAGCTATTGAACTTCAGAATCTGAGCTCGTTTCAAAAACTGCAAAAAATAGCTCGTTTTGTTGGAAGCATTTTCTCGAGAAAAACAATCTGGATTTCTTTTAAAATTAAATTTTTAAATTCTACATTGAATTTGCTTCGCAACGAGGTATTGAACTTCAAAATCCGAGCTTGTTTCAAAAACTGCCAAAAATAGCTCGTTTCGTCTGGAAATTTTCTAAAAAGACTATTTTACCCCTCTAATCGTCAAAATGAATTTCAAAAGTGGAATTTGGACCCGCTCTGAGATGGCCCACTCATTTACATTTCTGTTTTATTAAAAAAAAAATATATTCTTTTATTCCTTTCAATTTTCTTTTCATTTGTTCATTTTTGTTTTTTTTATTTTTTTATTTTAGAGAGGTGGGACCCACAAGGTGGTTGCCTAAACCTCCAGCCCCTCTATTTCTTCTTTCCTTTTCTTCCTTCCTCTCCTTTATTCTTCTTTCTTCTCCTTCCTTATTTTCCTTCTTTTTCTTTCTTTTCTTCCTTTTTTCCTTCCTTTCTTTCCTTTTCCCTTCTTCCTTTTCTTTCCTTCTTCCCTTCCTTCCTCCCTTCCTTTCCCTAGCCTCCAGCCATTCACGTATGGCTGTTCATAAAGGTCATTTGATATTATTAGAAACTTAGGTCTTAGTTGATTAGAGCCTAAGTTAGCAAATACCAAAAAAGAGGAAGGACCTCTCTCTCT
The DNA here is from genome assembly GCF_984573655.1 of Nuphar pumila. Taxonomy (NCBI): domain Eukaryota; kingdom Viridiplantae; phylum Streptophyta; class Magnoliopsida; order Nymphaeales; family Nymphaeaceae; genus Nuphar; species Nuphar pumila. The sequence continues at coordinate 72,066,831 of NC_143251.1, read as the reverse complement.
CTCTCTCTCTCTCTCTCTCTCTCTCTCTCTCTCTCTCTCTCTCTCTTGGTTCTCATTACACAGCAACTCCAACCTGCACTTCCAGCAGCATCAACCGGCATCATCTTCCTCTCTCCTTCAAGCACTTCCAGCAGCATCATTTTCCTCTCTCCTTCAACGAAGTAGCGGCCACCTCCTCTTCCAGCAGGAACCCTCCTCAAGCCACAAGTCTAGCCGGATCTTCATCCTTCCAACCACCTGCAGCAAACACTATTAGTCGTTCATACACAACAGCACCAAACTGCTTCAGCTCCCTTCAACTTCAAGCAATCGTTGTCACAGTCCCCGTTTCAGCAAAGCTCCACCTTCTACTCGTGAATCCCCTCCATCGGCTGCAGTAGACCCACTTGTTACAAAAGAGAACCTAAGGCCCTCCTTGGTTATAAAACCCTCCCATCGATCCAAGGCCCTCCTTTTCAAGGTGCACTTTCTTCTCTCCCTTTACTTGATATCCTCTTTGTTTTATTGATTTTTTTTTTTCTACTACTTGTTGCATTTCAATGTGATATTACCAAGTTTCATTGAAATTACGTATATGCATTTCAAAAGCCAAATCTGTGAGTATGTGAGAGTCTTCTTCTTTTTTTTTAGAGGTTTTGAATGATGAAAGTAGTAAAACACACTCTATGTGTGTAGGCTCGATGAATGATGGGATCTATCCGTTGGATGGACTAGATCTTTCGTTCGAAAGCCAAACAACAAAATAAGTCATATCCCTGCTATTTTTTTTATTTTAGTCTTACAATCCATATAGTTTCATGTTTAAAATATGCACTTAGATTAATTTATTTTGTTATTTATTTCATTTTATATAGGATTCATGTTTTATTTAGTTTAGAATCTATGAAATTTTAGTTTTAGATAAAGTTCAGTTGTTATTTCATGTTGATTTTTTTTTTTTTATCATTAAATCAAAATTTTTTTTATTTCAGTTGAGTTTATTCATCTGTGATATTTTGTCAAAAACCCAGGTACGTTCGGGTTTCGGAACCCTTCTAAATCGATCAAACCCTAAATCGGGTTTTCTATCTCTCTGATTCTCCAGTTTATGTTTTAGCAGAATTTAAACTCCGGCACCACCATTGTGGAAGATTTGAATCACTCTCCAAAAATCACAGTGGATTCATAATCGAATCTACTGATGATCTGGAAATTTTGAAGTTTTTCCAGTTAGTTTTATTATGTGTAAAAAATAGAATTTCTCAGACCCCTGGGAAAATATCAATTTTCCTTTGTCAGGGTATAGACAGACCTTAATGCATCAAGTCCGCCAAATCTGTAACCCGTATGCAAAAACTTTAAACATGAAAGTTGTTCCTAACATAATTTTCTATCATTTTCCAAAATTTGGGAATTTTGAAATCTGTTTCATTATTTTTCCCGGATTTTCTCTTTCTGTCTAACAGATTCCAATGTCCAGAAATTCCAGAGATTTAGGTCTCTGATAACAGTGTGGCCTTTTCCAAACCGTAACCCTAATCCCAATGGTGTCAAAATATCAAATCTTTTTCTGTTTGTCAGGGACATTTTCCCACAATTTAAGCCATTTTCCCATCTGTCTGCCATTTTTCCCACATTTTCTACCGAAACCTGTCTGTTTCCTTCATTTACTAGAGTCGCCGGATTCCGATCCAACTTGCCGGAGTGGTATAGCTCCGACCATAGGTCAAAACTAGAAAGTGTAAAAATAACAAATCCTTGACCTACTGTCCTCTGTCACCCCATAAAATTTGGGAAATTTTTATGGAAGTTTGATATCCTAAATCCCCTTTAGAATCAATATTTTAGGCAAAAATCATAAAATTTAGGGTTTTTATTTGAATTTCCATATTTAAAAATACAAAAAAATTATATTTTCGGGATCCATTATGTTTCTAGGGTTATTTTAGTTGTCCATGCCAAATTTGGTTTAATTCCAAGTTCATTTGCTCCATGTGTTAGTTTATCTTTAAATTCAGAAGCGAAAATCAAGTTAAATTCGATATTTTATGATATTTTCGCCATGTTAGGGTTTTTATCATGTACATAAGCATGTATAATCATATTAGGGTTAATTTTAATCTCATTTGCATTTCATATTTTTCAATTTTGCAAAATTTATTTCAGAAAACCCTGGTTTCAAGGCCATAGTCTTGTTATCAGGGGTATTTTGGTCATTTTGACCTAAATTTCGAAATTTCAATTTTTAATTCTCCAAAATTTTATGCATATCATCATATTTTATCATATTATGTTTGATTTATTTCATTTGATTTTCAAAATTCCAAAATTTACAAAAATTCTTTCATAAAACCCTGATTTCAAGGTCATCAGGGGTATTTTGGTCATTTTGACCCCAATTTCGATTTTTCAAGTTTATTTTCAAAATTTATTCATTATTTCTCATGTTTATATCAAAGGGGGTATGATTCTGGGTTTATATCTGAATAATATCGGATAATTTTCCATATTTTTGGATAAATTCAGAAAAACCTACATTTTTGTGCTAACCTTGTTTTCCAGTTTTGCAGGAATATTCAAGAAGAAGACTTAGCCATTTTATTTCTTTTATTTCAATTCAATGTAAAAATCAATGTAATATTGGGAATAAGAGTTACATTTCTGCTTAGAATAGGGTTGCATTGCATATAGTTTAATTTATGCAAATTTTAATATGTGATGTATGATTCATGCACATTATTTCAAATTCAATATGGTTTACACGAATGGCACGTGCACAAGCTTTTATGGAGTTTATAAACTCGGTGGGATTCGTATTTATGGCCATAGTCAGAATACGAAGAAAACCAAGATTTATGATCTTTATATCAGCCACATTCAGCCTACACTCTTAGGCTAACTTCAAAAATGCACTGCATTTCTCAAAGTTTCAAAAGGATTTCCCAATTCCTCAATGAAATTCCCTTTTCAAATTCATATTCATTCATTCATATCATTCAAATTGCATTATTTTCAAACTCATTTTCCAATTTCAATTTCAGAAAATTCAGTTTTCCCAAAAATTTCCAAGTTTCTCAGGATTGGATTTTCTCAGAATTCCAAATTTTCAAATGAGATTTCAAGGCATTTCCCAAGTTCAAATCAAGATTTTCCAATGTTAACATTCTCAAATTTCAAAAATCCCAAGCTTTCAGAAATCAATTTTCTCAGAGTTCTCATTTTCTTGAGAATCCATTTTCCATTTCAAAAGTCATTTTCCAATGAATTTCTTAGATTTTCTTAGGATTCTCAAATCCATTTTCTTAGAGAAAGCAAATTCCAAATCTCAAAAATCGATTTTCCAAAGTTCAAGTTTTCCTGAGAAATCACTTTCTAATGCAAATTTCTGATTTCCAATGAAATTCAATAATTTTCCCAGGAATTCCATTTTCAAGCATTTTCCAGTCATTTTCCAATTGCATTTCAATTTTCCAAAGCAAACATCATATTTTCTTAAACTTGCATTTTTCAAAATTCCATAGCACAAGCCTGATTCTTTGTGCATTCTAGGAAAAATAGAACATAATTTAGATATTTGAGTCATGTTAAAGCACATAATTGGTCCTTGGTTCAATTACCCCTGGTAAAGGCGCCAGGAACGGTTGAACCTCGTACCGACAGGCGGATCCCATTCCATGGAATTTTCCCGCAAATTTTCAAAACGGAGGCGAGTAATTTTTAAAACCAATTTCAAAAATTTGGTCGAGTTTGACTCGCAAAATTCGTTTCTCTCTCGCAAGAGAGGGAGAAAAAATTTGCGATGATAACACCTGGCCCTCCTTCTCACCCCTCTGCCACGTGTCATCTTCTGCTTCTTTCAGAAAAAGCAGGTGACACATGTCTCCTTCTCACTCCTTCAGAAAAAGTAGAGGACACATGTCTTCTCCCTACTTTTTTTCAGAAAAGTAGGAGACACATGTCACTCCTGGCTTTCTTCAGAAAAAGCAAACCATTCAAAAATTCAAACAGGGCCTAGGTGACGCAAATCCTGAGCTCTGATTTTTCCAGATGGCCTGAGGTGGCGCCACATGTCCTTTCCCTCCCTCTTTCCACATGGCATCGTAGGAGCCACCCTGAGGTGGCGCCACATGTCCACCCTCCATTCCTCCAGGGCCAACCTCCATTTGAAATTCAAATTCTCCTCTGAGGTGGCGCCATTTGAGAAGGCCTCTCCAGACAACTGACACTTGTCCGCCACATGTTCAGACCTCCCCGCATCAGAAAAAGTAGAACCCCCCCCCTATGAGGTGGCGCATTTTGCTTCCTCCTTCATGTTCTCCTGCCACATGGCATCGTAGGAGCCACTCTGAGAAAATGCCACATGTCAGCCTCTCCTTTCTTGCAGAAAAGTAGAATTTGAATTCTTCTGAGGTGGCACAGTCTGCTTCCTCCACTCCTATCCTTCTGACACATGTCAAGCACCTCTAGAGATGGTGCCACATGGCATGCTCCTATTGTTTTCAGCCTTACACCTCAAATCACCTTTTGAGGTGGCGCCAATCCAGAGTCCCACTTGGCTTCAAATTTTATTTTTTATTTTATTTTTAATAAAAGTAGCCCACCATGAGGTGGCGCCACCTGAGGACTCCCTACAAAAAGCAAGTTTGAATTTTAAATTCCAAGAGAGCACCCTCTGAGGTGGCGCCATCTGGGAGCTTCCTGTAGAGAAAATCAAGCAAACCAAATTTTGAAAAAATTCAAATCCTGCTGAGGTGTCTCACCCACAAAAATCTCATTTTTTATTTTCTCAAAAATCAAAATAGCACCCCTGACATGGCGCCACATGGAGGGCTCAGATTGAGCCTGTTTGAAATTCAAAATTTTTCAGAAAATCTATAAAAACAAGGCTCCACGCCCAGGAGAAGAGAGCATCTTTGGAGACCATTTTTATGAACTTGAAAATCCGACCTAGCCTCCCTAAAATCTGATTCTGAACTTTGGAAATCGTGCCCTCTTTGGCTCATTGGAGAAGGTGGAGTAAAGTTCGTGCAGTGGTCAATTTGATTCAAGCATAGGTCGATTTTGGTGAACCATCAGAAGCCCAGAGCGAAGGACGAAGGAAGCTCGTGATAGCCGCTCCTTTCAAGAACTTATACGCTGCGTAACGAAGCAAGGTGCACTTCTTTTCCCCTTGATTTGATGCCATGATTCGATTCGGGAGTCGTTTGAAGAAAGAGCTCATCCGAGAGATGGATTGAGCTATTCTCATAAAATGACATATATAAAAATGTTTAATTATGCTTCCTTGATGATTTTTAACATGCATGTAGTTAGCTAGATTTAATTTGCATTTTATTTCATTCATTTAGTACATTTCATGAATTAATTAGGATTAATTTAGCATCCATTTCAATTCTGCTTATTTTCAATAGGTCTCTGTTTTTGTCAGTCAGTCCACACATCATTTCATGCATTTATGTTTTATTAAAAATCCCAAAAAAATCACGGAATGCGCCCTTAGGTGTCCCTAAAATAGTGCCAAAAATTAGGAGGCATTTGAATTTGTTTACTGCAGTAAACATTCAAAATGGAAAGTCGGGTTTTGTTACCCGAGATGCGTTTTGAAAATCATTTGCCGACTTGTAAAATCGAGATATCCCTCATGGGAGATTCGATTTTCGATCCGAAAACTGTTCTGAACTCGGGAGAATGTCTAGTTTTTAATATGATTGTTTCAGATTTTTCTGATTTTTTTTAATGTCTGATAAAAATCTGAGAGTTCGGGACACGTGTCAGAGCCTAATTTGGGCCTCTGAGATCTTGGATCGACTTAGGGCTAGGGTTTCTCTTTGTGTGTCGCTCCAAATCCAAAACTGTAATAAGTGAAAGTTGTGTCCGAGATGTCCTATGTTTGCATATGAAAGCCTGTGATTTTTAGAACAGCGTTGATACCTGCTTCGGATTTTTTTTGTCAGTCTCCTGTTTTGCTATATTTGTCTGTTCTGTTAGTTTAGGCAGGAATAGTTATATTTTTATCTGTGTTTCCGTTGATCAAATGCCAAAGTCATAAACATGAAAGTTGTTCATGTAGGTGTCGTGCGTAGCTATGATTAATTTCATAAATTTCCATTGCTGTTTTATATTTTTTTGGAATTTTACATCAGATTACGATGATTTTTACCTCTGTCAGAACTAAATCCCTGTTGCCGAACTCACCATGGCTCAAATCCCGAGGCTGTAAAAACCAAAAATGCTCCATTTTGGGTTTTTTAGCAGTCTGCAAAATATCAGAAGTTTCCATGGCGTAAATCTTGCATTATCATATTAGGCATTGCATTTGGTTCGGATCCATAGGCAAAATCCACCATTTTAGGACTTTCTTTGAATTTTAGCATTTAAATCATATCATTTCGTGATTTTTAGCATTCTAGGTTGTTTATCAGAGTAATTAGATGCTTTATACCGAATTTGGTTCAATTTGGAATCCATTTGAGGTTCGGATTAGCCATAATACCAAAACAGGGTCCCGCAGGACCCGAATCCAAGTGAAAAACAAGCGAAAATCGTTATTTTTGATAAATTGCAAAATATTAAATTCTGATTTTACAGTCTTAATGCATTTAAAAGCATGTCATCATGTCTCTCACTGCATTTCATCATCATTGGATTCAATTTGAATTTCGAAATCTCAGTTTTACCAAGTTTTCCTTCAAAAAAACCCTGATTTTAAAGGTGTAACTTTAATTTTAGGGGTATTTTGGTCATTTTGACCACCAATTCCGAATTTCAAACTGTTTTCTACTGAATTTATAGCATTTTCATCATTTTAAAATATCAAGGAAGCATGAGAATAGGGTTTATGTCCAATTAAATTCAATAATTTCATAATATTATTGGAAAATCTTGGAAAAACCCACATATTTGAGCTAACCCAATTTCAAGTTTGGCAGGAACAATCAAAAGAAGGAGCTGAAGTCTGCAAATTTCTTTTATTTCATTTATTTAAGTGATGTAATAATATAAATTTTGGAATAAGAGAGTTAATTTCCTGCTTAGACTAGGATGCATATCATATAGTTTAAATTTATGCAATATCCTGATTATATGATTCATGCATTTTATTTCAAAAGCACTATGGATGTTCATGAATGGCACGTGCACCAACTCTTAGGGAGTTGATGGACTCGGTGGGATCCATATTTACGGCCCTAGTCAGAATATGGACGAGACCCAGATCCATCATCTTTCTACTAGTCACATAGAGCCTACACTCTTAGGCTATCTTAAAATGCACATCATATTTCCAAAGTTTTCAAAATCATGTGCAACAAATCAACTAAGTTCTGAACATATTCATGGTCACAGTCAGAATATGTGAAGGATTTATTTGGACTTAATGCACATTTTCCAACCAATTCCTTAGAAAACCTTTCAAAGTGCATTCATTTACTCATGTCATTTGCATCATGAAATCATTGATTTTCTCAAGATTTTCTCAAGAAAACTTCATTCTCAAGAAATCGATTTCTCAAGAAACTCTATGGATTTTCCAAAATCGGTTTTGCCAAGTCAAGTTTTTCACAGTTTTCCCTGGAAAATGTTACTTTCTTAAGACTTTCAAAAAAAAAAAAAGTTTTTCAATCTTTCTCCAAAATCCAAAATCGATTTCCAAGTATGTCAAGGTTAAGATTCTCAGGTTTTCAACCTCTCAAGTTTCAATTTCCCTTTTCCACAAGGGATTTCCAATGAATTTCCATCATTTTCCTAAGAAAACTCTCAAAGTCCAAGTTTTCCTAAGAAGTGTTTCCCTTTTCAAAGGTTCACCCTTTTCTCAAGAATCAATTCCATTTTCCCAGGATTTTCAAGCATTCATGATTTTCCCACAACTTCATGAACTTTCCCGTGACTTCAAAAACCCTTTTTTACATGAGTTTTCCTGAGAAATTGACTTTCGTCTTTTTCCTGAGAGAATCTTTTCAACTCCAAATATTTTCCAAGCATACATCATGTTTTTCCCAAGCTGCATTTTCCAAAATCTCATAGCACATGCCTGAATTCTCTGTGCATTTAGGATAGAACATAACTTTGATAATTTAACTAAGTCAAGCACGATTTTGGTTTTTGATTCGATTACCCCTGTTAAAGGCGGCAGGAACGGTCGAACCTCGTACCGACAGGTCGAGCCCCATCCCAAGGATTTTCTCGCAATTTTCAAAACGGAGGCGAGTATTTCAAAACATTTCCAAAATCCGGTCAAGTTTGAAGTGCGAAAGCGTTTCCTCTTTCTCTCTTCCGCAAGGAAGGGAAGACGGGGAAAAATTTCGCGACGATAACAAGTTTGGCGACCGTGATGGGACCTGTCCTTGTCTGACCTAAATTATGATTAACTTTGTTATGTTCACAAAATGTCAGCTCTTTTACTTTCAATATCATGTGAGCCTAGGAGCCTAGATTTTGACCTAGCTGACATTGATTGTATATAGCTTAGGCATGGTTTGGTAGGACCAGATTGAGGAGATATTTTCATGCTCACATAGACTTAGGTCTAAATACAACCCTCCTCAATTTAGGATCTGAATGCAAACAATGTATGCTTCTTCAAAGATTTTCAAAAGTCTATCTCTCTAGGATTTAGAGCCCTCTATTTCTTGCATGTGATCATTTTTTCAAAACCTCAATTACCTATCATTACCTGGTCTTCACGTTGCTGGGCTCTCTTCCAGAACCATAGTTCGGGACAGAGCCTCATAACTGGGCCAACTATTTGGGTTAACACCCCCCTACCACGTACCGCGGGCCACAGTCCGAAGTATATCGGTAGGCGCTCAAGGATGTTGGAAAACCTTACCTTAGAACCGGAGTTGAAATTCTATGCCACGTACCTCGGATTTCGGTTCGAGTATATCGGCATAACTGGATTGGACAAAGATGATCTGAACTTAGAGTTAGGATTAAGGTCCTACAACTGTTTTCAAAATGATGCATCTAGAGTCAGCCTTTTAGAGAATGCTGAATGTGCATAAATGTTTGTGCAGGATGTGATTGTATGTATGATTTTCTCCATTCTTTATATTTGCCAAGGTTTTTTTTTTAACTCATTAGGTCTTATTCCAAATATCCTTATTTTCCACAAGGTCTTTTTCTCAAACCCTGAATGATTCTTCCAAATATCCCATTTCTTCCAAAACTCCAGGCGATTTTACATTCTACCTTTCTACTGGATCTCGAATTTCTAGCTGCATTTTTATCCTGCCTGCAAAATTTTTCAAAATTTCTCACATTTTCCTAAGTCTCATTCTGAGTCTTTCTCTGTTTTCAGTTTGATGGCATCCAGTCAAGTCGATCCTATCTTTCCTGAAGGTCACATCTCCTTCGAGGTGCGACAAGATCGTCCTGAACATCGAGCCCTCAGCACCGGAACTTTCATTCCCCGGTGGTATTATTCCTGGCTAAAGAGCTTTTCCCGAATGTTCCCGGACCATTTGAGTGAGTGCGGATTAGAGCTGGCATCAGCAGTCGGAAAGCAGACCATCAATGGCAACCTAATCCATGCAATGGCGGAGCGATGGAATCCTCGGACGTGTACCTTCTGGTTCCCATGGGGAGAAATAACCGTCTTAATGGATGAATTTTCAGAAATCATGGGGTTACCAGAACCAGCCGGTCAACCAGGAGACCCATTAGAGCATCAATTCCTTATCAATGTCAAGGGTTTGGACCCCCGAGACTCCTTAGCTCGTATGACAGGCCGCCGATCTTGGCCCCTAATCCAGTTAGAAGGAAATGAATATGTTGACCTACTTGAGTTATACCGCCAGTACGGGACCTTCGTCGAAGTCAGCTCGCTTTCAAGAACAACCAAAAAAAGGATTCAGAATGCAATGGTTCTATGCACTGTAGGATTATCCCTCTTCCCAGATGGACAAAACTACATGGACATTAGAATAATCCAGCTTATGAGAAGATGGGGAAGTCGGCAAACCAATCGCCTCTCTATAGCCATGGCAGTGCTCGCCTTCCTCTATCGAGGTCTGACCCGATTCTCACTTGGAGAATCCATTTTAGTTGAAGGATGCATCTACGCACTTCAGTCCTGGTTTTTCCAACACGTTCCAGCCCGAGCAAGCTCTTTCAGATACAATGGTCAAGAACTCCTTCCAGTGGCGCAGTACCGGTCCATGATCAACAACATTCAAGAGGATGACGTTGTTTGGGACTATTTTGATCGGCAAATATCTCATCCCAGATATACCTACGCTTATGGCAAGCGGTTCAAGTTGCTGGGACCTTTCTTCTGCACTTATTACCAACCAGAGAGATGTGTTCGGCAGTTCTCTCAAAGGCAGCAGTACGTCGAAGCTCACTTGTTATCAGGAGTTATGGCAGAGTTTGATCTCACTTCCGCACAATGGTCCGGGGCATATCACTCTGCCCGCTACGGCTGAGATTCCTTTGTCTCTCTTAAAATCTTTCCAGGCCCTAGAGTGTCTGCCGACTATCGTAAATGGTGGCAAATTGTTTGTCCCCCACCTCTTTGTCAAGATCAATAAAATCTTATTCTTCTCATTTTAATAAAATTTTCTTTCCTTCTATTGTGGTTTGACGAACTCGCCTAGGTAACAAGGCATATTTTCGTTTGCAGAAGGAATGGCAACACAATTGTCGTGATTCCCACGACGACTCAGTCCCTAGTAATGGGACATCTTTTCCAAATTGTCTACCATATTTTCAGTAAATATTTCTTCCAAAAGCTAATTCCTTCATAATCTAATCAGGTCTTTGCCCTGCAGAGAGCATCCATACCATTTGATGGTTGAGACAAGATCAGACAAAAGAACCACGGCATCCCAGTACTCATCAGCCTCGGAAGAAGAAATGGGTTCCCCTCGATCCGAGAAGAGTCAAGAGCAGCAACAAGAAGATGACGGCATAGACCCTCAAATGTATGCCATGTTCAGAAAAATGATGAATAAGATGATGAATGAGCAGCCCGAGACCAGCTCAGAAAGGAACCCATTCAGAGAAAAGTTCCATGGTCACAGGGGTAAGAAGGCTTCCAAGAAGCAAATCCAGCCAGAAGAGATTTCAGATGAATCAGATTCAACTGAAAACACAGATGAAGAATATGAGGTGCCTCCGGCATTTCAGAAGCGTGGCCAAAGTAAAAGCCGCAGATAAAAAAGCAGAGATAAAGAAGAGCCTTTGCAAGCGCAGTTTAAAGAAATGGCCCGAGTTGTCAAAGATCTGAAAGCCCGCGACAAGGGCAAGAAAGTCTTCACCAGTGAGGACTTTTATGACGGCTTAGAAGGGGATGATGATCTGGAGAATCTCCCCCGAAAATTCATCAAATTCGATGGTTCTGGCGACCCAAAAGCTCATCTCGCCACCTTCTTTGCTGAATGCTCTCGGTTTAAGAGGGATAACCGAGCATTGTTTCTATGCTTCCCCCGCAGCTTGGAAGGAGTTGCAGCCAAGTGGTATGCTGAGCATATCAACCCCATCGAGCTCAAGGAGTTCGACAAAGTTGTGAATCTCTTTATTGAATGCTTCTTGTTCAACACAGAAGTGTTGCCTACACTAAGTCATCTCTGCAATTTAAGGCAGAATGAGAATGAAAAAGCACAGGACTTCATTCACAGATGGAGATCAGCCTGTAATAAGATGAGAGATCCTATCTCGGAAAGGCATGCATTGTCCTTAATCCTCAACAATTTCTCGCAGCCGTTAAGAGGATTAATCTCCACAGCGCCGTCCAGGACCTTCATTGAGCTGTCTGAACGAGCCGAATGACTCGAGCTAAGTGTGGAAAATGGAGTCTATGAAGGCTTCACATTTTTTAAGAACAACTCCCATGGTGAGCAAAAGAAGAAAGCTCACTTCACTTATTCTGCCAACAACAATAACAAAGGCCGAAATCAGCACAAAGGGCAGAAGAAAGATTACTGCTACAGCTCAGACAGTTTGAACCACAAAGATCAGAAAGCAAAGCCTGCCCCTCAATACAGCAAGCCTCCTCAGCAGGATCAAGGGCCGAAACTACGTGAGAAGACTAGACATGAAGGATGGAGTTACGACAGAAAATTTACTCCTCTTAACCAATCACTCGAGGACGTGCTCGAGTACATGCTATCAAAGGAAATGGTTAAGTTGCCCAGATTGGCCGATCCCCCTGTCTCTATGGGAAAATGGAAAGATCAGTTCTGCAAGTTCCACAGGACAGTGGGACACAACACTGAGAACTGCTTTGTTCTCAAAAACATCATACAAGACCTCATTGAAAAAAATCTTCTAGTGGAAGGAGAAGAAGAAGAGAAAATGGACATTCTCAATCACCCCTTCCCTTCACACACCACAGCAGTAGTGTTTGCACAACCCTTTCTACCGCATGAGCATATCAAGCCATGTTCTACGCAAGATCTCCAAGTTCAGCATCAGGTGACAGTGCTACGACAAGCAGCTCCAGATTCCAAGAAGATGGACTTAATCTCAGCATTCGACAAAATGAAAGTTTCGGAAGCATCTATGAAGTCAGCCCCCAAATCAAAAGGAACTCCTGACTTCTTCAAGCAAATCGTTAGACCTAGGCTAGAGAATTCAAGTCAGAAGCCTCTGACCGCTTTATCCAATGTCTTCATCCTTGACTTGGCCAAGAATTCTAGCAAGCACCGACAAGTACTGAATGATTTACTCAGAAAAATCAAAGTTAAGCCCAGTACCACTCCAGAAGACATGGCACAGATTGTGAACTCTGCCATGACCAATGCACCAATCACTTTTTCGGATGAGGACCTTCCAAAGCCTCATTCCTTTCATAATAATGCTCTTTACATTGTCGTTCGGGTCAGAGGAATGACAGTACCGCATGTGTTGGTCGATGGAGGTAGTAGCCTCAATATTTGCCCTGAAATGACCGCAAAGGCATTAGGGATCAAGGATGAAGAATATATTCTGGATCCCATCACTATCTATGGGTTTGACAATCATGGTCAAACGGCCAAGGGCAAGATATTCCTGGAGGTGTTCATCAACTATTCAGTGCATTCAGTGCTTTTTCACGTGGTTAATGTACCACCAACCTACAACTTGCTGCTCGGAAGGACGTTGATTCACAATGCTAATGCAGTGCCTTCCACCCTACATCAATGTGTGAAGTGGTCAAAAGGTGGAATGATTACCACAATACTGGGAGAAGACCCAGAAGAAAGGCTCCCGCGGCCCATGATTCCCCGGCCATCATTCAATGCAGATATTCTCAGCATCAGGGAAAGTGAAGAGATCAGTCACGGAGAAAATCGAGAAATACTCCAGGCATCCTCAGAACTATCTCCGCACACAGTAGCCACAACCCGATGGAAAGGTCCTCAATTCTTCAAGGTTGGAGGTCGAATCGACTACAGCACCATTAAGGATCATCCCTTGTTTCCACAATTCAGGAAGTCAAGAAAGGGATTCGATTTACTCCTGAAGCATGGCTATCAACCCTTCAAAGGACTCGGCAAGAACGAAGATGGCCGCATCGAGCCAATGATCCAGAAACATCGTCCCCACAGAGCAGGACTAGGGTTCTCCGGAGGAAGCTCATCAAGGGAGACTGTTTTTGTCAAAGGAGCACAATGAAGACCATTTGTCATTTTCTTTCTATTCTTTTCCAAATAAATGTCTCATTTTACCAATGTCACTGATCAATTCAATCAATAAAATTCCAAGTTTCTTTATCTATCCGGATGCCATCTACTCCCTTTCTGTCTGTCTCATCATTTTATAATTCAATGCCATTTTATGCATAGTTCTCTTCAAATGATTGCTTGTCTTACTATAGGCCGATTTGCCTGAACCAGATTTTTTTTCTCCAAAATTTCAGAATTTCTCGGACAATCAAGAAGCTCGTTCTCAATCCCAAGGCCCTTCAGAAGTCGACAGCAATTCACAGAATCAAAGAAAGCACCGAAAATGACAAGAGTGCAAAGCAGTCTGATGATTGTGCAGAATATGATCAGTCTCTTCAGGAATTACTGGAGTTCGCAGCAGTTCAGAAGCAGGACGAACCATCTCCTCTAGTACAAGATCCAACTGAAGGTGTCAATATCGGTTCAGAGGAAGATCCCAAAATTCTCCAGATCGGAACCAGTCTGAGTCCAGAAGAAAAGAAAAGGCTTACAGATTTTCTCAAGCGGCATGAAGAAGTGTTCGCATGGACATATGAAGACATGCCAGGCTTAGACCCCAAATTAGTCGAACACCGTCTTGTCTTAAAGCCGGATGCTAAGCCAGTCAAGCAGAAGCTAAGAAAAATGGATCCCAGAATAGAACAGCAAGTCAAGGAAGGACTTGAAGATCTGCTCAAAGTAGGATTTATTCGAGCTATTGACTACCCAGATTGGTTAGCCAATATCGTCGTTGTCCCAAAGAAAAGCGGCAAAGTAAGGATTTGCATAGACTTCAGAGACCTCAATAAGGCAACTCCGAAGGATGACTATACACTTCCAAGCATCGATCTTCTAGTCGATAGCACGGCAGGACATGCCATGTTCTCTTTCATGGACGGATATTCCGGCTACAATCAGATTAAGTTGGCCGCCCGCGACCAATCAAAAACTTCCTTTACTACGCCTTGGGGCACTTTCTGCTATACGGTTATGCCTTTTGGGCTCAAGAATGCTGGAGCAACGTATCAACGGGCAATGGCTGTCATCTTTCACGATCAGATGCGCAAAATCATGGATGCGTATGTTGATGATATTCTCGTGAAATCTAAAGAGGAAGAAGATCACCTCGAAGCACTTGATCAAGTCTTTAAAAGACTTATTCTTTACAAGTTAAGGCTTAACCCGCAAAAATGTGTCTTTGGAGTCGAATCAGGCAAACTGTTGGGGTTTCTGGTCAGCAAAAAGGGGATTGAAGTCGACCCCGCCAAAGCAAAGGCTATCATTGATATGCCACCCCCGAAGAATCTCAAAGAACTACGTAGCCTTCAAGGACGTATGCAGTCAATCCGGCGATTCATTTCCAATTTGGCGATGAGATGCGAACCCTTCAACCACTTACTCAGAAAAGGAGTTAAGTTCGAATGGGGGCCAGAATGCCAGCAATCGTTCGATCGAATCAAGAAGTATCTTCTTAATCCTCCCATCCTGAAGCCGCCAGAATTGGGAAAACCTCTTTTATTATTGTTATCATCGCAAAATTTTTCCCCCTCTCTTGCGAGAGAGAAACGAATTTTGCGAGTCAAACTCGACCAAAGTTTTGAAATTGGTTTTAAAAATTACTCGCCTCCGTTTTGAAAATTTGCAGGAAAATTCCATGGAATGGGATCCGCCTGTCGGTACGAGGTTCAACCGTTCCTGGCGCCTTTACCAGGGGTAATTGAACCAAGGACCAATTATGTGCTTTAACTTGACTCAAATATCTAAATTATGTTCTATTTTTCCTAGAATGCACAAAGAATCAGGCTTGTGCTATGGAATTTTGAAAAATGCAAGTTTGAGAAAATATGATATTTGCTTTGGAAAATTGAAATGCAATTGGAAAATGATTGGAAAATGCTTGAAAATGGAATTCCTGGGAAAATTATTGAATTTCATTGGAAATCAGAAATTTGCATTGGAAAATGATTTCTCAGGAAAACTTGAACTTTGGAAAATCAATTTTTGAGATTTGGAATTTTCTTTCTCTAAGAAAATGGATTTGAGAATCCTAAGAAAATCTAAGAAATTCATTGGAAAATGACTTTTGAAATGGAAAATGGATTCTCAAGAAAATGAGAACTTTGAGAAAATCGATTTCTGAAAGCTTGGGATTTTTGAAATTTGAGAATGTTAACATTGGAAAATCTTGATTTGAACTTGGAAAATGCCTTGAAATCTCATTTGAAAATTTGGAATTCTGAGAAAATCCAATCCTGAGAAACTTGGAAATTTTTGGGAAAACTGAATTTTCTGAAATTGAAATTGGAAAATGAGTTTGAAAATAATGCAATTTGAATGATATGAATGAATGAATATGAATTTGAAAAGGGAATTTCATTGAGGAATTGGGAAATCCTTTTGAAACTTTAAGAAATGGAGTGCATTTTTGAAGTTAGCCTAAGAGTGTAGGCTGAATGTGGCTGATATAAAGATCATAAATCTTGGTTTTCTTCGTATTCTGACTATGGCCATAAATACGAATCCCACCGAGTTTATAAACTCCATAAAAGCTTGTGCACATGCCATTCGTGTAAACCATATTGAATTTGAAATAATGTGCATGAATCATACATCACATATTAAAATTTGCATAAATTAAACTATATGCAATGCAGCCCTATTCTAAGCAGAAATGTAACTCTTATTCCAAATATTACATTGATTTTTACATTGAATTGAAATAAAAGAAATAAAATGGCTAAGTCTTCTTCTTGAATATTCCTGCAAAACTGGAAAACAAGGTTAGCACAAAAATGTAGGTTTTTCTGAATTTATCCAAAAATATGGAAAATTATCGGATATTATTCAGATATAAACCTAGAATCATACCCCCTTTGATATAAACATGATAAATAATGAATAAATTTTGAAAATAAACTTGAAAATTCGAAATTGGGGTCAAAATGACTAAAATACCCCTGATGACCTTGAAATCAGGGTTTTATGAAAGAATTTTTGTAAATTTTGGAATTTTGAAAATCAAATAAAATAAATCAAACATAATATGATAAAATATGATGATATGCATGAAATTTTGGAGAATTAAAAATTGAAATTTCGAAATTTAGGTCAAAATGACCAAAATACCCCTGATAACAAGACTATGGCCTTGAAACCAGGGTTTTCTGAAATAAATTTTGCAAAATTGAAAAATATGAAATGCAAATGAGATTAAAATTAACCCTAATATGATTCTACATGCTTATGTACATGATAAAAACCCTAACATGGCGAAAATATCATAAAATATTGAATTTAACTTGATTTTCGCTTCTGAATTTAAAGATAAACTAACACATGGAGCAAATGAACTTGGAATTAAACCAAATTTGGCATGGACAACTAAAATAACCCTAGAAACATAATGGATCTCGAAAATCTATTTTTTTTTGTATTTTTAAATATGGAAATTCAAATAAAAACTCTAAATTTTATGATTTTTGCCTAAAATATTGATTCTAAAGGGGATTTAGGATATCAATCTTCCATAAAAATTTCCCAAATTTTATGGGGTGACAGAGGACAGTAGGTAAAGGATTTTTTCCTTTTACACTTTCTGGTTTTGACCTATGGTCGTAGCTGTACCACTCTGGCAAGTCGGATCGGAATCCGGCGACTCTAGTAAATGAAGGAAACATACAGGTTTCGGTAGAAAATGTGCAAAAAATGGCAGACAGATGGGAAAATGGCTTAAATTGTGGGAAAATGTCCCTAACAAACAAACAAAGATTTGATCTTTTGACACCATTGGGATTAGGGTTACGGTTTGAAAAAGGCCACAATGTTATCAGAGACCTAAATCTCTGGAATTTCTGGACATTGGAATCTGTTAGACAGAAATAGAAAATCCGGGAAAAACAATGAAACAGATCCAAAAATTCCTAAATTTTGGGAAATGATATAAAATTATGTTAGAAACAACTTTCATGTTGAAAGTTTTTGGAGACGGGTTACATATTTGGCGGACTTGATGCATTAAGGTCTGTCTGTACCCTGACAAAGGAAAATTGATATTTTCCCAGGGGCCTGGGAAATCCGATTTTTTTAAGAGGGCAAAACTGCTTGGAAAAACATAAAAATTTGCAGATCACTAGTAGATTCAATGATGAATCCACTATGATTTTTGGATGATGATCCGGATCTCCCACAAGGGTAATGTCGGAGGTTCTTGTCGGCTAAAGTGTAAACTGGAAATTCTGAGAGACAAAAAACCCGATTTAGGGTTTGATCGGTTTAGATAGGTTCCACAACCCGGATTGAATCAAATTTTCGATAGTAAAACAAAGACATGTAAACCTAGTTACTCTAAAATTTACAAGAATTTTTAAATGCAGAAACTTATATAAAATGATGCATGGACTTTGTCTAAAACTAAAATTTTACAGATTTTGAACTAAGCATGGTTCATATATAAAACGAAATAATTAACAAAATGAATTAATCTAAATGCATTTAAACATAAGATGACATGAATCATAAAACTAAAACCTAAATCTAGGAGGATATGATCAATTTAATATTGGCTCTCCAAAATGAGAGATTCGATCCATTGAGTGGACGGATCTTTTCATTTTTTTTAGCCTACACATAAAGTACACGTTTTGTATTTATCTATTTTTATATACATATATTTTTTTACCATTCATGGCTGTGGATGAGAGTTCTCAACAATGTGAAACCAGATTTGGTATGGTCTCACGTTGAGTTTAGATAAACCATGTAATAAATATCTAAAAAAAAAATAATAATAATAAAGGCAAAAGGTAAAGCAACACTTTACCTTGAGGGAGGTTAGGATCAACTGTTGGTTGCAAGTTGAAGTTGCAGTGTTGCCAAGGTTGAAGGTAGGTGATGTAGAGATTGGTTGAAGGAGGTGTTTGCTGAAGTTGCACCAAGAAAAGTCTTCACCAAGGCTGCAACGGTGGCTGCACTGGTGAAAGGAGTTGAAGGTGATGGTGGCACTGAAGTGGCTGGATTAGTTGAAGAAGATGAAGCAACGTTGAAGGTGGTGAAAGGATTGATGTTGTTGCCGAGCAAGGGGGAGCTGCAGGTGCTTGAAGATGGTTGGGAGTCCAAGGAGGTGGCTGGAACCATACACCTAAGGAGGGGCTGCAGCTGGTGGCCGTTGTAGGGGCTGGTGGCTGCAACCAAGGGCTGAAGATGAATCTACCGTGGGAAGGTTGGTAATGGCTGGAAGTGTTGTGGTTGAAGAAAGGAATACTGGGAGGTAACAAAGAGAGGGAGAGGGATTGATACGTGAGGGAGAGAGTTCAAGGGGCTGAATGGGATAGCCAAGGTGAAAGGCGTGAATGTGAGAGAAAGGGAAAAAAAACTGGCAGCCGTATGTCCTTCTCTTGTTATAACTTAGAGAAAAATCAACCAAAGACCTAAGTTTTTCATTTTAATGGGAGATGATGGAGCTAAAAGGCTGAGCGTGAATGAATGTAGTAGACGTGAATAGGCTGGAGCTTGGGGAAAAAGAAGGAAGGAAGGAAGGGAAGAAGGAAAGGAAGAAGGAAAGAAAGGGAAGAAAAGAAGGAAAGAGAGAAGGGAGAAAGAAAAGGAAAGAAAAGCAAGAAAAGAGAGGGAAAGGAAGAGAGGAAGGAAGGCTGGAAAATCCCATACGTGAGTGGAGGGAGAGGAAAGAAAGGAGAAAAGAAAGAAAGAAGGGAAAAAGAAAGAAGAAAGGAAGAAAAGAAAGAAAGAAAAGGAGGAAAAAAAGGAAAAGGGAAAGGAAGAGAGGAAGGAAAAAAATGGAAAGTGGGGCTGGAGGTTTGGGTGACCACCTTGTGGGTCCCACCTTAGGAAGAATAACATAATAAAAATAAATAAATAAATAAAATAAAATAAAACAAACAACAAAAAAAATAAAGAAAAAGATAATTTTTTTTTTCTTTTCTTATAAATTAAAACAAGAGAATGCAAATGGATGGACCATCTCAGAGCGGGTCCAAATTTTGATTTTGAAATTCATTTTGATGATTAGAGGGGTAAAATAGTCTTTTCAGAAAGTTTCCAAACGAAACAGGCTATTTTTGGCAGTTTTTGAAATGAGCTCGGATTTTGAAGTTCAATACCCCGTTGCGAAGCAAATCCAATGTAGAATTTAAAAATGTAATTTTGAAAGAAATCCAGATTGTTTTTCTCGAGAAAATATTTTCAAAACGAAACGAGCTATTTTTGGCAGTTTTTGAAACGAGCTCGGATTTTGAAGTTTAATAGCTCGTTGCGAAGCAAATTCAGTATAGAATATGAAAATTTGATTTTGGAAGAAATCCAGATATTTTTTTCTTGAGAAAATATTTCCAAATTTAGACTTTCGGGGGTAAAAATGTCAATTTTGGAAACCCAAGGTTTTGAAGTTAATTTTTGAAAGTTTTTGAAACTCAATCTGGATTAAAATTTATAAAACTGGAGTTCTGGACTTCGAAAATGAAATGAAATGTGATGAAATGTTATGAAATGCTAAGAAATGATATGAAATGATGAGAGATGACATGAAATGCTATGCGAAATGCTAACCCTGAATGAAGAATTTTGGATTTTAAACCCTGATTGGCAGCTGTACCAGTTCAAAAAGCATTAAAATTGATAAAATTTGCAAAATGGTTGAAGAAATGGTTTTCGAGCTCTGCCGGGCTAGAGTGACACTGAAAATTAGGGTTCAAGCTGGATTGAACTGAGATGAGCTAGATTAAGCTGGGTTTTAGAGTTTCGGAACTCCAATGAGCTGACAATGATACTGACTCAACTGCCTTTCCGACTGAATTTTCAAGAAAAGGTGCCATTTTTAGAGAAATGGTACAGAATGGTCACTGGAGTGAATTGAATTACGAATTTGAACTAGAATAAAGGTCAGTAATACTGACATGAACTAAAATCGAAGCTCGAATATTAGCTCAATTGACTGAACTCGGCTCAATTTCAGCTAAAAGAGCTAAAATGGACTAAAATGGGCTCTTGGACACTTAGAAATGGTTTTGAACTGAAACTGGAGCGATTGAACTCCTGGTGAGCTCAGGCTAGACTCAGGGAAACATGACTGACTATAAATGAGTGACTCAGAGACAATTGGCTTGGATTTGAGCAAGAAATGAGCTCATTTCTAAAGAAATGATCCCATTTTGGCAGGAATTGTCAGAAATGAAAATGGTTTGCTCATTGTGAGCTCGGATGAGCTTGAAATGACTGATATTGTAACTGTTCTGAACTGACCAGTGAACTTGGTTGACTCTGACTGACTGGGGTCTGAGATGACCTAGGGGTAAAATGGTAATTTTCCTAATAAAAATGGGTAAAGTGGTAATTTTCTGAAACTGACTCAGGGTTTGACTCCTACACTGACCTAACAGGGTTGGCACTGCACGAGGAGGGTTATTTGAAAATGGATGTGGAAAATTTGGGGTGTTTACAGATGCCCCTCTTTGCTACTAAGCCGGCTTGAAGATGAGCTTAGTGGCAAAGAAAACACACCAAATTTGGGCTATAAAAATGCCCCAGTTAGAAGGATCTGACTGGATATGAAAATATTAGCCCTGATGAAAATGGTAGATATGAAATGGAGAATAAAGAAGAAAATTTTTACCTCAAAAGAAGTGAGATTCAGGTTTTGCCCTTAACCTAGATGGGACGGAAAATTCCTCGTGTAGAAACGAAGCTCAGGTTTGACCCTTAACCTAACCGGGGAATGAAATACCTCATCAAAGGAGGCTCAGGTTTGTACCCTTATCCTAATTGGGAGGAAAATGAAATACCTCATCAAAGGAGGCTCAGGTTTGTACCCTTATCCTGATTGGGCGGAAAATGAAATACCTCATCAAAGGAGGCTCAGGTTTGTACCCTTATCCTGATTGGGTGGAAAATGAAATACCTCTTTGAATGAGGCTCAGGTTTATACCCTTATCCTGATTGGGCGGAAAATGAAATACCTCTTTGAATGAGGCTCAGGTTTATACCCTTATCCTGATTGGGCGGAAAATGAAATGGATTCCTCGAAGGAAGAAACCATGATGGAACCTTCGGATTTCTGCACAATGAATCCGATAGGGGTTTTGCAAAAGGATGAAATAGGGGTCCCTAAAGCTTGAAAAGGGGTTTGATTTTGGGCGCCTCATTGCTGAGACTAAATAACTTTTGAAATTGGTGACCTTTTGCGAGAAAATGATTGGTGGCTTAACCTCAAGCCGAAAGTAGACTGTCTATGGTGGGACAGTGGGGACACAGGGAAGTGTGCGAATCTGAGAGCCCAGGCGCTCAGATTATACCAACAGAAGGGAAGGAATCTTGAAAACTCCCGTTATCAAGTCCTTAAAAGGGATAACAACTGATGTCAGGATGCGCCAAAAATGAACCTCAAGCTCTCGCTTCACGCCAGGATAGCTAGAAAATATTGTCAAAATATTAAAAATTATTGTTGATTCAAAATAATTTAAAATGATGCACATTGTTTTGAAAATGTTCCCTCTTTTCTACCTGAAGTATTACCTCTGACTGGGCGTAACTTCGTAGAATCCATATTCGAATTCAAATTTCTTGCAATCGACTTTCTTTCAAGGAGGCTATCAATTTCCTTGATATGAATAGAAAAGAGAGTATTCTTGATATTGTGAAAGCAATTGGTGAAGGAATATTGATAATAGAATTTCACAAATTTTAAAGAAGATTCTTGACAGATTCGGCAGTCTGATATCCTGGGATTCTTTTCTCATGATGATCTTTCTGCCCGCTTTTTTTTTTTTTGACAGAATTAGAGCTCTCTTAGGCTTTTGGGGATTTTATTACATCATCCTTCATTTTGGAGATGTCCTGACTTTTTTCTCTCTCTTTTCTTTTTAGAAGGGTACGTCACAAACTCCTTCATCTCAGAGATGCTCCGATCCTTCTTTTCTCTCAGGGATTATATTGACGGTTATTGGCTCTTTGGTTGGAAATCTCTTGATGATAGCAGAAATTAAATATCCTTTAGGGTTTGTCGGGAGGCCCATCGCAGTCGCCTTCATCTTGACGGTGCTCTGAACTTTCCCTGGAAGGATCCGTCACAAACTTCGTCATCTTGGAGATGATTTGAATCTTCTTTGGCCCCGGGGGTCTACTCGCCTAATTCGCCTTCATCTTCATGACAGTTGAGAGATCCCTTTTGCAGATATTTAATTACAGCTTTAGGTGATTGAGGAGATATAGGGATTGAATGGATTTTTCTGTATCACCCAGGATATTTCGACTGCTTTATTTTCCAAGAATGATCTTTAAAAATGTGCCATTGACTGCGATCAATACCGATCACTTATGGCTTTGCAACAATATTGAATTTCCTTTGCTGGCCATATCGGGGATTTATTCTTCATCCTTTTGGTTAGCCAATAGAAAAATTTTGAATTTTGAATCCTTCTTCGCGAAAGCTTTGTCCTTTCGAAAGTAATACTGAAGGTATTCTGAAGTAATGTTTTTGTACAATAAAAATTTTGAAATCAACAAATATTTAATGACAAATTGGCAAAATGTTCTTGAAATCCTTGGTGAGAGCAAGCATCTGAAGCACAACGCAACGTACCCATGACAAAAAATTTCTTCTCCTTTCCCCAAAGGAGAAGATTCAGAAATTGGAAATAGGAATTACTCCTCTCTTCCCTGAAGAGGAGGTGTTTGCAAAACGAACTTTCGAAGAGAAATTAAGCTTTCGTCAAAACTTCCTAACATTAGGCTTCTCTTATGGAAAGGGGGCCGGTAATGATGAGGTCGGTGAATTGGTCATGAAGGAACGAGTCCATCACACTCTCCCTGAGAAGAGGGTCCTTCATGATGAAATGGCCTAGTTTGAAATTGCGGTCACAAGAAAAGCGAGCTTCCGTCGAAGCTCTCCCTGAATTAAGGGTTCCTTGTATGAAATTGGAAATTTGTTTTGCAAACGGTTCACATAGACACGAGTCCCTTCAAACTCTCCCTGAAAAGGGGCTAGGTGAACAAAGGATAGCATGCGAAAAGAATGAGCTCCCTTGAACTCTCCCTGTACAAAGGGTCTCTCGCAAGAGGAAATGATTGGAATTGGTATGAAATTGGAATTTGGAAAATTTGAAATTTTGAAATTTGGAATTTGAAATTTGAAATTGGAAATTTGGAAATTGATATTTGGAAACTGGAAATTGATTGACTCGAAGGTCAAAATTGGTTGACCCAAAAGTCGAAATTGGAAATTTGGAATTTAAAAATTGGAAATTGGAAATTGGAAATTGGAAATTGGGAAATTGATTGACCCGAAGGTCGAAATTGGAAATTTTGGAAATTGCTTGGCCCGAAGATCGAAATTGGAAATTGAGTGACCCGAAGATCGAATTTGAAAATTGGTTGGCCCGGAGGTCGAAATTGGAAATTTGGAAATTGGGTGGCTTGAGGGCCGAATTGGTAATTGGAATTTGAACTTTGATGAATGATCAGCACAAAGACTGAACCCGAGAGGTTGACTGATACGACCCACCAGTGAGACACTAACACAAGTGCTCAATCTTGAAAGAACACCAGCATGAATACCGGGTTTTGAAAATATGTCAACATAGACATTGGATTTTAAAAATATCAGTTCGAGCACTGGATTTTGGAAGTGTACCAGTTTGAGCACTGGATTTCAAAATTGTACCAGTTCAAGCACTGAGTTTTGAAAATATACCTTGTTTTTAATTTAAAATTTGAATTTTTAAAAGAGACCTATGCTCTTAAAGTATTTGGGAATTGTAACGAGAATGATTGTCGGGGTCTCAGGATTATCCCTTATCCTGAATGGGTAGCGAACTTGATGCAAATGCATGCCAATGAATGCAGATGTATGCAAATATGAAAATGATATAAATGAATGCACATGCGTGCAAAATGAGAGATTTGTTTATCCTGCCTGCATACAGAATATTTGTAGATAAAAACAAAATTTTAAAAAAATGCCCCAGTATAACTGGGAAAGGAGAATTTAACCATTATTGAACAAAATTTGGAGGAATTACAAAGAATAAGACATGGTTTAAGTATAGAATTTTTTCAAATGCCGAGCATTGATGGGATCTGGTAATTCCACTCCGTCGGCATTTATGAGCCGATATGAATTACGAGGTAATGCCTCTTTGACAACATAGGGACCTTCCCAATTTGGTGACCACTTGCCACCTGGGCGGGGCTTGAGATAAGCCGTTGATCTGAGCACTAGATCATTGACTCAAAATTTTCTTTCAATGACTGATTTTGCATATTGTCTGGCTATCCTCTGACGATATGATTGAGCGTACTCTGCTGCTCTGAGTCTTCTTTCATCTAGCAAATCAAGTTGTACTAGCCGCTGTTGCTGATACTGATCAAGAGGTAATTCGAGAAGTGATGCAAATTTCAGAGCAGGTTTCTGAACATGTAGAGGCAATACTACTTCGGTTCCGTAGACAAGTTCTGACGGAGTAGCATTAGTTGGAGTTCGAATGGTGGTTCGATACGCCCACAATGCATCATGAATCTTCTCATGCCAGTCACGACCTGTTTCCAAAGTTCGCTCCAGGATTCGAATCAAAATCTTATTGGTGGCCTCTGCTTGGCCATTTCCTTGAGGATAATAAGGAGCGGAGAAATTATGATGAATTTTGAACTTCAAACAAAAAGTCCTCATTCTCTCATTCTTGAAATGACTGCCATTATCTGACACAATATCATGTGGTATGCCGAAACGACATAGGATATTCTTATGGATGAATGAGACCATATGTCGACCTTCTACTGTGCGTAGAGTGACTGCTTCTACCCATTTAGTAAAATATTCTATTGCAGCAAGAAAATATTTATGGCCATTTAAAGCAGAAGGAGTAATGGGGCCAACAACATCAAAAGCTCACATAGAAAATGGCCATGGCGAGACGACAGATTGCAAATATGTCGCTGGCGCATGAATGGAAGGTGCATGCATCTGGCATTTAACGCACTTCTTCACAAAACGATAACAATCTTGTTGCATAGTTCTCCAGTAATAGCCTGCTCGGATGATTTGTTTGACAAGAGTTTGGTAGCCAACATGACCACCGCAGATACCTTCATGTGCTTCTTGCACAACTTCTTTGGCTTCTTCTTCGTCCAAACATCTGAAATATTCAGAGCTGAATCCACGACGATAAAGGACGTCAGCAAGAATAAAATATCGAGCAGACATGCGTTGAATTGCTCGCCGCTCTTTCTTTGAGAGTTCTGGAGGAAATTCGCCAGTTTCAATGAAATTCTTGATGTCATGATACCAGGGCTTCTTCTTTTGCTCAGCTTGGTTTACCTGCTCTACTGGGACGAAAGCAGGTTGATCAAGTCTGCCAATTTCAAAGGAGCGACAAGATTCTTCGTTCCTAAAAGACATGATGGATCCCAGATTGGCTAAACTGTCTACAATTTGATTGAAGTCTCTCTTGACATGGAAAAGTTGGAATTCTTCGAAATTGCTAACAAGAGCTGAGACGATCTTCTGATAAGGAAGTAACTTCTGATCCTTCACTTGCCATTCAGCTAAGACTTGATTGACGATGAGCAAAGAGTCGCCATAAGCATGCACTCTTTTGACATTGAAGTCTTGTAGAATTTTCAGACCTTGTATCAAAGCTTCATACTCGGCCATATTATGAGTGCACTGAAAATCTAATTTGAGAGAAAAGGGGATCATCTCCTTCTCAGGTGTGATCAACAGAATCCCGATTCCTATGCCTGCCATATTCTTGGAACCGTCAAAGAATAAATTCCAAATTGGGGATTGTTGAATATTGCAGATCCGCTCATCGGGGAAATCATCCTCGACTTTAACATCCTCTGCTAAAGAAAAATCTGCTAATTGATCTGCAATTGCTTGGCCCTTGATAGATTGCTGAGAGACATATTCCAAATCGTATTGCATCAATAAAACCTGCCATTTGGCAATCCGTCCACTGAGGAAGGGTTGCTCTAGAATATACTTGAGAGGATTTAATTTGGATAGGATCTTGACTTCAGATGTCAACTGATAGTGTCTCAATTTCTGACACATCCAAACCAGAGCTAGACATGTCTTCTCTATCTGAGAGTATTTCTTCTCATAATCAATGAAGGTTTTGCTCACATAGTAAATGGCATGCTCTATCAGACTGCCTTCTTCGTATTGCGCCAAGAATCCGCCACAAGCCACTTGATTAACTGAAATGTATAACAGTAGGGGTTTCCCTAATTCTGGCGGCTTTAACACAGGAGGATTGAGCAAATATTTCTTAATGCGTTCGAACGATTGCTGACACTCTGGTCCCCATTCAAATTTCACTCCTTTTCTGAGCAAATGATTGAAAGGCTCACATCTCATGGCCAAATTGGATATGAATCGCCGAATTGATTGCATACGTCCCTGAAGGCTACACAATTCTTTCAAATTAGTCGGAGGAGACATGTCAATGATAGATTTGGCCTTAGCGGGATCAACTTCTATCCCCTTTTGGCTGACTAGAAAGCCTAACAATTTGCCAGATTCGACTCCAAAAACACATTTTTGTGGATTGAGTCTTAGCTTGTAAAGAATGAGCCGCTTGAAAACTTAATTGAGAGTTTCGATGTGATCTTCCTCTTATTTGGAATTTACCAAAATATCATCGACATAGGCATCCATGATTTTGTGCATCTGATCATGGAAAATGACGGCCATAGCACGCTGATAAGTGGCTCCAGCATTCTTAAGCCCAAATGGCATGACTGTATAACAAAAAGTACCCCAAGGAGTAGTGAAAGATGTCTTGGACTGATCGCGAGCGGCCAACTTGATCTGATTATATCCGGAATATCCATCCATAAAAGAGAACATAGCGTGACCTGCTGTGCTATCAATCAAAAGATCAATATTAGGAAGTGGATAATCATCCTTAGGAGTCGCTTTATTGAGATCTCTGAAGTCGATGCAAATTCGAACTTTACCATTTTTCTTGGGAACAACAACAATATTTGCTAGCCAATCTGGATAGTCAATGGTTCGAATGAACCCTACTTTGAGTAGGTCTTCTAGACCTTCCTTAACTTGTTGTTCCACTCGAGGATCCATCTTTCTCAGTTTCTGCTTAACCGGCTTGACATTTGGTTTTAGGATGAGACGATGCTCAACCAATTTGGTATCTAGACCTGGCATGTCCTCATACGTCCACGCGAACACTTCTTCATGTTGCTTGAGAAAACGGGTGAGCCTTTCTTTCTCTTACGGGGTCAAACTGCTGCCAATCTTGAGAATTTCAGGATCGTCTTCTGATCCAATATTGATATCCTCAGTCGGATCCTGAACTAAGGATGATGGCTCATCTTGTTTCTGAATTGCTGTAAATTCTGGTAATTCTTGAAGAGCTGAATCAAATTCTGCAGGTTCTTCTGACTGCTTTGTAATCTGACTACATTCTGCTCTTATTTTAACCTGATGAATCACTGTTGGCTTTGAAAAGGCCTCTGGATTAAGAACGAGCTTCTTGATAGATTGGGAAGACATTCTGAAAATTGGAGAATAAATCGATTCAGGAAAATCTCCTATCATAAAACAAATTACTTTTGTTAAGAAAATAATTTGAAAGATAAAAGAGAAGAATAATGGCAAATTTTCAAAGATTTGATAATGAGAAGTAAAGAGACAAATGGCATCCAGATAGACAAAGGAAATTTGCAACTTTATTGAAAGATTGAATTGAGGACAATGATTGAAATGAAATGGGATATCATCCTAAATGTGAAAACAAAAGAATAGAAATGAAAGACAAGCAGATGCCCTTAGTGCGTCCCTTTGATAAAGATAGTGCCCTTCTGAGATCTTCTGCCACTAAAGCCCAATCCGGCCCTCTGAGGATAGTGCTGAGGAATTACTGGCTCGAGACGACCATTCCCATTTTTTCCCAGGCCTTGAAAAGGCTGATAACCATGCTTTACTAACAGATCAAATCCCTTTTTGGCCTTCATAAATTGGGAGAACAGTGGATGATCTTTGAATGTACTATAGTCAACTGGTCCTCCAATCTTGAAAAACTGTGGGCCTCTCCATCGATTCATGTCCACTGTATGTGCTGGCTGTTCAGCCGTCCGCAGTATTCCCGAATTTTCTTCAAAGCTGACCTCATCAATGCCCCTAATGCTAGGGATATCAGTAGTGAAAGTGGGCCTAGGAACCATAGGTTGTGCAAGCCTCTTCTCCGGATCCTCGCCCAAGACTGTTGTGATCATTCCACCTTTTGACCACTTGACACACTGATGCAAAGTAGACGGCACCGCGTTCGTGTTGTGAATCCACGGTCGTAACAACAGATTATACGTTGGGGGTACATTGACCACATGAAAGAGGACAGAGTGGACCGAGTAGTCAATGAAAATTTCCAAGAAAATTTTCCCTTTAGCTGTCTGGCCATGATTATCAAACCCGTAGATGGTGATCGGGTCCGGGATATATTCCTCTTCTCTGATGCCCAAAGCTTTGTCTGTCATTTCTGGGCATATATTGAGGCTGCTGCCTCCATCTATCAGCACATGAGGAACAATCATTCCTCTGGCTCGAATCACAACATACAAAGCGTTGTTGTGAAACACATGCGGCTTAGAAAGATCTTCATCTGAGAAAGTGATTGGAGCATTTGTCATGGCCTGATTGACTATCTGGGCCATGTCTTCAGGAGTTATGCTCGGTTTCACTTTGATTTTCTGCAACAGATCATTCAACACCTGCTGGTGTTTGGTGGAGGCTTGAGCTAAGTCCAAAATTGAGACATTGGATAATGCAGTTATCGGCTGTGGTGTGGATGTCTCACTTTTCTCCGGGGCGGGCTTAATAAAGTGTTTGGGGAACCATGGCATTCTTTTAGCCACCTCAGGAGATACCCCAGCGGATTTGTCAGATACTTTCATTTTTCCAAAGGCTGCAATGAGGTCCATCTTCTGAGCTTTGGACTGAGCCTGCTGCAGCACAAGGACCTGATGTTGGACTTGTATATCCTTTTTAGAGCATGGCCTGATATGCTCCTGTGGCTGAAAAGGCTGTTCAGAAATGACCGCTGTAGAATGATGGGGAAAGGGTTTCTTCAGAATATCCATATTTTCATCTTCGACACCCTCTACCAGAAGATTCTTATCGATGAGATCCTGAACAATATTCTTGAGAACGAAGCAGTTCTCAGTATTATGTCCCACTGTTCTGTGAAATTTACAGAACTGATCTTTGAATTTTCCCATGGGAACAGGGGGATCGGCCAGCCTAGGCAGTTTGACCATCTCCTTGGTCAACATATACTCGAGCACAGTCTCGAGGGATTGGTCTAGTGGAGTGAATTTCCTGTCATAACTCCACCCTTCATGCTTTACTTTTTCTCGGGGCTTCGGTCCCTGTTCTAATTGAAGTGGCTTATTGTATTGAGGCACTGACTTGCCTTTCTGATCGTTCTTGTTGGAACTTCCTGCCCCATAACAGAAATCTTTGTTCTGCCCCTTACAGTGGTTCCAATTATTATTTCTGACAGAATGAGTGAAGTGAGTCTTCTTCTTCTGCTCATTCTGGCCGTTGTTCTTGGTGAAAGTGAAGCCTTCGTAGAAACCATTTTCCACGCTCAACTCGAGCCATTCGGCTCGCTCTGTCAGTTCAATGAATGTCCTTGATGGTGCAGTAGAGATGAGGCCTCTCAGAGGCTGTGAGAAGTTACTCAGAATTAGGGACAAAGCATGTCCCTCTGATATGGGGTCCCTCATCTTGTTGCAAGCTGACCTCCATCGGTGGATAAAATCTCTAGCCTTCTCATTTTCTCTCTGTTTAAGGCTGCAAAGATGGCTGAGGGTGGGAAGTGCCTCAGCATTGAAGAGAAATCGCTCAATGAACATGTTTACCACTTTGTCAAATTCTTTCAACTCAATTGGATTTACATGCTCCGAGTACCATTTAGCTGCGGTTCCCTCCAGACTGCGAGGGAAACATAGGAAAAGTGCACGGTTGTCTAGCTTGAATCTGGAGCATTCAGCGAAGAACATGGCGAGATGAGCTTTAGGATCGCCAGAACCATCGAATTTGATAAACTTTCTGGGGAGATTCTCGAGATTGTCGTCCCCATCCAAACCATCATAGAAGTCTTCGCTGGTGAAGACTTTCTATCCCTTGTCGCGGGCCTGCAGGTCTCGAAGCATTCTGACCACATCTTTGAACTGCGGCTGGTCAGAGTCATTGACAGACTGCTCTTTGAATTTGTGGGTTGACCCCTGCCCCTGGGTAGACTTGCGGAATGCCTGATGGGTCTCAAACTCTTCATCTGAATCCTCCGCTGATTCCTCTTCATCAGTTGCATCAACATGCTGGGCGGGCTTCTTGGATATCTTTAAGGCTTTCTTGACTGCCCGGCCTTTTGTCTTTTGCTTCACCTGTGCTTTCTCTACTGACTTCTGCTTGTTCTGCCAGCATCTTAGTCATCATCTTCTTAAACATGGCATACATTTGAGGATCAATGTCATCCTCAACCTGTTGCCCCTGATTTTTGCCTGAGCACGGGGAATCCATTTCTTCGTCCGAAGCTGTTGAATATGCGATGCCTTCAACTGATGCAGTTTTCTTCCCTGACCTTGTCTGAACCATTGAATGTCACGAATGCTCTCTGCAAGGAAAATTGAGGGTTAAGCTTTCGAAATAGCTTTTGACTGGAAGAAAGATATTTGCTGAGAATTTTGGTAGACAATTGAA
This sequence comes from Nuphar pumila, assembly GCF_984573655.1. Lineage (NCBI taxonomy): Eukaryota > Viridiplantae > Streptophyta > Magnoliopsida > Nymphaeales > Nymphaeaceae > Nuphar > Nuphar pumila. Next base: position 72,035,496 of record NC_143251.1, on the reverse strand, counting down.
AGAATATCCCATTACTAGGGATTGAGTCGTCGCTGGAATTACGACAATTGCGTTGTCATTCCTTTGCAAAGAAAATAAACAACTGAAAATTAAGCCTTGTTACCTAGGCGAGGTCGTCAAACCAAGAATTGAAGAATTTGCAAGATTTTTATTTATTGAAAGAAAATATGATTGCATCAATAATAAACTTGAGAAAGAGGGGGCGGACAGACAATTTGCCACCACTCTTTATAACTAGCAGAGACACGAGGACCGGGAAAAAGCGGAAGAGTAACAAAAGAGTCCCAGCCATATCTGGCAGAATGGTATGCTCCGGACCACTGTGCTGATGTAAGGTCGAACTCTGGCACGACTCCTGATAGCAGCCGCATCTCTATGTGCTTTTGTCTCTGAGAAAACTGTCGAACACACCGCTCCGGATGATAGTAAGCACAGAAGAATGGACCAAGCAACTTGAATCTCTTGCCATATGCATAGGTGTATCTGGGAGGCGATAATTCTCGATCAAAATAGTCCCACACCACTTCTTCTTCCTGCAGATAGTCGATCAGGAATCGGTACCGCGCAACTGGAAGGAGCTCCTTGCCGTTGTATCTGAATGAACTAGCTCTGGTCGGTACATGCTGAAGGAACCAAGATTGAACAGCATAAGTACATCCCTCGACTAAGATGGACTCTCCAAGTGTGAAGCGGGTCAGTCCTCTGTATAGAAAAGCAAGCGCGGTCATGGCTATCGAGAGACGGCTGGTCTGTCGACTTCCCATCTTTTCAAAAGTTGAACTATTCTGACATCCACATAATTCTGTCCATCTGGAAAGAAAGCAAGTCCCACAGTACACAAAACCATCGCATGCTGAATTCTCTCTCGAGCTGTCCTGGACAACGAGCTGACTTCTGCGAATTCTCCATACTGTCGGTAGATCTCGATCAGACTCGCGTACTCATTCTCATTTTCTTCAATCAGTGGCCAAGACTTGCGCCCTGTCATGCGAGCTACGGCATCTTTGGGGTCCAGACCCTTGACATTGATCAGAAACTGCTGCTCTAACGGATCTCCAGGCTGACCGGCTGGCTCAGGCAGTCCCATAATCTCTAAAAATTCATCCATCAGTAGTGTCATCTCGCCCCACGGGAACCAGAATGTGCAAGTGCGCGGATTCCACCGCTCTGCCAGTGCATGAATCAGATTGCCGTTGACTGTCAACTTTCCCACTGCAGATGCCAATTCCAACCCACAATCGCTCAAGTGGTCCGGAAACATACGAGAGAAATTTTTGAACCAGACATAGTACCACCGGGGAAAGAAGGGTCCGGTGCTAAGAGATCGATGCTCAAAAAGACTTTGTCGCACCTCATAGGAGATGTGACCCTCAGGAAAAACAGAATCGAGCTGATTGGATGCCATTGGACTGAAAGATAAGAAGACTGAAATTAGACTTTGGAAAAATACAAGAAATTTGAAAATTGCAGGCAGGATAAAATGAAAGCTGGAAATTCGAAGTCCAGAGGAACGAAAGAATGGAAAATCTCCTGGAGTTTTAAAGAAAAGGTGGATGATTTGGAAAAATTGCCCAGGGTTTTTGAGAAAAAGGAGATATTTCATACAACAACAACTACGCCTTCATCCCAAAACAATTGGGGTCAGCGATATGAACCAAAAAAGAAATTCATTTTGGGTCTTCCACATGAATCCTTTTCCTCCAATCATTTCTATCCAACGCCATGTCCTCGGTGAGGTTCAAAGCATTCATATCCTTTCCTATCATCTCCATCCAAGTCTTCCTAGGCCTACCCCGACCTCTTTTAACTAATATATTTTCCCATTTCTCCAACCTTCTAACTGGAGCATCATTAGGCCTTCGCCGAATATGTCCAAACCACCGTAAACGATTCTCTCGCATCTTATTTTCAATGGGTGCAACACCTACCTTCTTACGTATCTCTTCGTTCCGAATCTTATCTTTTATTGTATTTCCACACATCCATCTAAGCATCCGCATCTCAGCTACACTCATTTTTTGAATATGATGTCTCTTGGCAGCCCAACATTCTGTACCATATAGTAAAGCGGGTCTAATAGTCGTCCTATAAAACTTTCCCTTCAACCGCAATGGCATTCTACAATCGCACAACACTCCAGTAGCACTTTTCCATTTCATCCACCCAACCTTTATCCTATGATTTACATCTCCATCAATTTCTCCATACTTTTGAATGATGGATCCCAAATATTTGAAATAATCATTCACCGGTATATCTTGCTCACCAAGCTTCACTACACTCCCATCACTACTTCGTTGCTTACTAAACCGACATTCCATATATTCAGTCTTACTCTTACTCAACTTAAAACCTCTAGCTTCCAATGTCTGTCTCCATAATTCTAACTTAGCATTAACCCCAGCTCTAGACTCATCAATCAAAACAATATCATCAGCAAACAACATACACCACGGTACATTTTCTTGAATTGATCTCGTAAGCTCATCCATCACTATCGCAAATAGGAAAGGGCTTAAAGCAGATCCTTGATGTAACCCAACCGTTATCGGAAAATTGGTTGTCACCCCTCCACAAGTGCGGACATTGGTTACTACTCCTTCATACATATCTTTAATTATACTAATGTACTTGAGAGAAACACCTTTCTTCATCATTGTCCACCAGAGAACGTCCCTAGGTACTCTATCGTATGCCTTCTCTAAATCAATAAAAACCATATGCAAATCTTTGTTCCTCTCTCTATATCTTTCAATAAGTTGTCTAAGAAGATGTATAGCTTCCATAGTTGATCTTCCAGGCATAAAACCAAATTGATTCTCCGATATCATGACAACCTTCCTCAACCTAGACTCAATCACCCTCTCCCAAAGTTTCATAGTATGACTCATGAGTTTTATACCACGATAGTTTGTGCAATCTTGTATATCACCCTTATTCTTATATAAAGGCACCAAAGTACTCTTCCTCCACTCATTAGGCATCTTATTTGTTCGCCAAATCAAGTTAAAAAGATTTGTCAACCATTCTAAACCTTTCTCTCCCAAGCATTTCCAAGCCTCGATAGGTATACCATCTGGGCCAACTGCCCTTCTTGATTTCATTTTCTTCAAAGCCTCTGCAAAATGAGGTATTTTGGAAAATTGTTCGGTATTTTGGAAAAACTGAAAAAATAAGGCGAAAATGAATATCATACATTCAATTACAAACAATTATGCACATACAGCAATCCCTAAGAAGCCAACTCTAAATGCATTGATTTTGGAAGAGCTTTAGGACCCTAATCCTGACTCTAGGCTCAGATCAACTGTGTCCAATCATGCTATGCTGATATACTCGAGCCGAGGCTCGATGTACGTGGCATAAAACTCATCTCCGGGTCTAGGCTTGTGTTTTCCCAACATCCTTGAGCGCCTGCCGATATACGTTGGACTATGGCCCTTGGTACGTGGCAGGGGGGCGTTAGCCCAAATAAGTGGCCCAGTTGTGAGGCTCTGTCCCGAACTATGGTTCTGGAAGAGAGCCCAGCAACGTGAAGACCGGGTAGACATAGGTGGGGTGGTTTTTGAACTATGATCACATGCAGGCAAACAGAGGGCTCTAAGTCCTAAAGAGATAGAATTTTGAAAATTTTTGAAGAAGCAAACATTGTTTTCATACAAGTCCTAGATTGAGGAGTGTTGTATTTCAGACCTAAGTCTAAGTGAGCATGCATAATTCTCCTCAATATGGTCCTATCAAACCATGCCTAGTCTACATGCAATCCATGTCAGCTGGGTTCAAGTCTAGGCTCCTAGGTTCACATGATATCAGAAATTAAAAGCTGACAGTTCAAAGAGCATGATTTTGATAATTGAGCTAAGTCAAAGCACATAATTGATCAGACGAAGACAGGTCCCATCACGGTCGCCAAACCTGTTATCATCGCAAAATTTCCCCCCCTCTCTTGCGAGAGAGAAACGAATTTTGCGAGTCAAACTCGATCAAAGTTTTGAAATTGGTAAATAATGAATAAATTTTGAAAATAAACTTGAAAAATCGAAATTGGGGTCAAAATGACCAAAATACCCCTGATGACCTTGAAATCAGGGTTTTATGAAAGAATTTTTGTAAATTTTGGAATTTTGAAAATCAAATGAAATAAATCAAACATAATATGATACAATATGATGATATTCATGAAATTTTGGAGAATTAAAAATTGAAATTTCGAAATTTAGGTCAAAATGACCAAAATACCCCTGATAACAAGACTATGGCCTTGAAACCAGGGTTTTCTAAAATAAATTTTGCAAAATTGAAAAATATGAAATGAAAATGAGATTAAAATTAACCCTAATATGATTCTACATGCTTATGTACATGATAAAAACCCTAACATGGCAAAAATATCATAAAATATTGAATTTAACTTGATTTTCGCTTCTGAATTTAAAGATAAACTAACACATGGAGCAAATGAACTTGGAATTAAACCAAATTTGGCATGGACAACTAAAATAACCCTAGAAACATAATGGATCTCGAAAATCTAATTTTTTTGTATTTTTAAATATGGAAATTCAAATAAAAACCCTAAATTTTATGATTTTTGCCTAAAATATTGATTCTAAAGGGGATTTAGGATATCAAACTTCCATAAAAATTTCACAAATTTTATGGGGTGACATAGGACAGTAGGTCAAGGATTTTTTCCTTTTACACTTTCTGGTTTTGACCTATGGTCGTAGCTGTACCACTCCGGCAAGTCGGATCGGAATCCGGCGACTCTAGTAAATGAAGGAAACATACAGGTTTCGGTAGAAAATGTGCAAAAAATGGCAGACAGATGGGAAAATGGCTTAAATTGTGGGAAAATGTCCCTAACAAACAAACAAAGATTTGATCTTTTGACACCATTGGGATTAGGGTTACGGTTTGAAAAAGGCCACAATGTTATCAGAGACCTAAATCTCTGGAATTTCTGGACATTGGAATCTGTTAGACAGAAATAGAAAATCCGGGAAAAACAATGAAACAGATCCAAAAATTCCTAAATTTTGGGAAATGATATAAAATTATGTTAGAAACAACTTTCATGTTGAAAGTTTTTGGAGACGGGTTACATATTTGGCGGACTTGATGCATTAAGGTCTGTCTATACCCTGACAAAGGAAAATTGATATTTTCCCAGGGGCCTGGGAAATCCGATTTTTTTAAGAGGGCAAAACTGCTTGGAAAAACATAAAAATTTGCAGATCACTAGTAGATTCAATGATGAATCCACTATGATTTTTGGATGATGATCCGGATCTCCCACAAGGGTAATGTCGGAGGTTCTTGTCGGTTAAAGTGTAAACTGGAAATTCTGAGAGACAAAAAACCCGATTTAGGGTTTGATCGGTTTAGATAGGTTCCACAACCCGGATTGAATCAAATTTTCGATAGTAAAACAAAGACATGTAAACCTAGTTACTCTAAAATTTACAAGAATTTTTAAATGCAGAAACTTATATAAAATGATGCATGGACTTTATCTAAAACTAAAATTTTACAGATTTTGAACTAAGCATGGTTCATATATAAAACAAAATAATTAACAAAATGAATTAATCTAAATGCATTTAAACATAAGATGACATGAATCATAAAACTAAAACCTAAATCTAGGAGGATATGATCAATTTAATATTGGCTCTCCAAAATGAGAGATTCGATCCATTGAGTGGACGGATCTTTTCATTTTTTTTAGCCTACACATAAAGTACACGTTTTGTATTTATCTATTTTTATATACATATATTTTTTTACCATTCATGGCTGTGGATGAGAGTTCTCAACAATGTGAAACCAGATTTGGTCTGGTCTCACGTTGAGTTTAGATAAACCATGTAATAAATATCTAAAAAAAAAATAATAATAATAAAGGCAAAAGGTAAAGCAACACTTTACCTTGAGGGAGGTTAGGATCAACTGTTGGTTGCAAGTTGAAGTTGCAGTGTTGCCAAGGTTGAAGGTAGGTGATGTAGAGATTGGTTGAAGGAGGTGTTTGCTGAAGTTGCACCAAGAAAAGTCTTCACCAAGGCTGCAACGGTGGCTGCACTGGTGAAAGGAGTTGAAGGTGATGGTGGCACTGAAGTGGCTGGATTAGTTGAAGAAGATGAAGCAACGTTGAAGGTGGTGAAAGGATTGATGTTGTTGCCGAGCAAGGGGGAGCTGCAGGTGCTTGAAGATGGTTGGGAGTCCAAGGAGGTGGCTGGAACCATACACCTAAGGAGGGGCTGCAGCTGGTGGCCGTTGTAGGGGCTGGTGGCTGCAACCAAGGGCTGAAGATGAATCTACCGTGGGAAGGTTGGTAATGGCTGGAAGTGTTGTGGTTGAAGAAAGGAATACTGGGAGGTAACAAAGAGAGGGAGAGGGATTGATACGTGAGGGAGAGAGTTCAAGGGGCTGAATGGGATAGCCAAGGTGAAAGGCGTGAATGTGAGAGAAAGGGAAAAAAAACTGGCAGCCGTATGTCCTTCTCTTGTTATAACTTAGAGAAAAATCAACCAAAGACCTAAGTTTTTCATTTTAATGGGAGATGATGGAGCTAAAAGGCTGAGCGTGAATGAATGTAGTAGACGTGAATAGGCTGGAGCTTGGGGAAAAAGAGAGGAAGGAAGGCTGGAAAATCCCATACGTGAGTGGAGGGAGAGGAAAGAAAGAAAGAAGGGAAAAAGAAAGAAGAAAGGAAGAAAAGAAAGAAAGAAAAGGAGGAAAAAAAGGAAAAGGGAAAGGAAGAGAGGAAGGAAAAAAATGGAAAGTGGGGCTGGAGGTTTGGGTGACTACCTTGTGGGTCCCACCTTAGGAAGAATAACATAATAAAAATAAATAAATAAATAAATAAATAAAATAAAATAAAACAAACAACAAAAAAAAATAAAGAAAAAGATAATTTTCTTTTCTTTTCTTATAAATTAAAACAAGAGAATGCAAATGGATGGGCCATCTCAGAGCGGGTCCAAATTTTGATTTTGAAATTCATTTTGACGATTAGAGGGGTAAAATAGTCTTTTCAGAAAGTTTCCAAACGAAACGGGCTATTTTTGGCAGTTTTTGAAATGAGCTTGGATTTTGAAGTTCAATACCCCGTTGCAAAGCAAATCCAATGTAGAATTTAAAAATGTAATTTTGAAAGAAATCCAGATTGTTTTTCTCGAGAAAATATTTTCAAAACGAAACGAGCTATTTTTGGCAGTTTTTGAAACGAGCTCGGATTTTGAAGTTTAATAGCTCGTTGCGAAGCAAATTCAGTATAGAATTTGAAAATTTGATTTTGGAAGAAATCCAGATATTTTTTTCTTGAGAAAATATTTCCAAATTTAGACTTTCGGGGGTAAAAATGTCAATTTTGGAAACCCGAGGTTTTGAAGTTAATTTTTGAAAGTTTTTGAAACTCAATCTGGATTAAAATTTATAAAACTGGAGTTCTGGACTTCGAAAATAAAATGAAATGTGATGAAATGCTAAGAAATGATGAGAGATGACATGAAATGCTATGCGAAATGCTAACCATGAATGAAGAATTTTGGATTTTAAACCCTGATTGGCAGCTGTACCAGTTCAAAAAGCATTAAAATTGATAAAATTTGCAAAATGGTTGAAGAAATGGTTTTCGAGCTCTGCCGGGCTAGAGTGACACTGAAAATTAGGGTTCGAGCTGGATTGAACTGAGATGAGCTAGATTGAGCTGGGTTTTACAGTTTCAGAACTCCAATGAGCTGACAATGATATTGACTCAACTGCCTTTCCGACTGAATTTTCAAGAAAAGGTGCCATTTTTAGAGAAATGGTACGGAATGGTCACTGGAGTGAATTGAATTACGAATTTGAACTAGAATAAAGGTCAGTAATACTGACATGAACTAAAATCGAAGCTCGAACATTAGCTCAATTGACTGAACTCGGCTCAATTTCAGCTGAAAGAGCTAAAATGGACTAAAATGGGCTCTTGGACACTTAGAAATGGTTTTGAACTGAAACTGGAGTGCTTGAAGTCCTGGTGAGCTCAGGCTAGACTCAAGGAAACATGACTGACTATAAATGAGTGACTCAGAGACAATTGGCTTGGATTTGAGCAAGAAATGAGCTCATTTCTAAAGAAATGATCCCATTTTGGCAGGAATTGTCAGAAATGAAAATGGTTTGCTCATTGTGAGCTCGGATGAGCTTGAAATGACTGATATTCTAACTGTTCTGAACTGACCAGTGAACTTGGTTGACTCTGACTGACTGGGGTCTGGGATGACCTAGGGGTAAAATGGTAATTTTCCTAATGAAAATAGGTAAAGTGGTAATTTTCTGAAACTGACTCAGGGTTTGACTCCTACACTGACCTAACAGGGTTGGCACTGCACGAGGAGGGTTATTTGAGAATGGATGTGGAAAATTTGGGGTGTTTACAATTATACATCTCAGTTAATCAAGTCGCATGCGGTGGATTCTTGGCACAATATAAAGAAGGTAGCTTGATAGAGCACGCCATTTATTACGTGAGTAAGACTTTCATAGATTATGAGAAGAGATACTCTCAAATAGAGAAGACCTGCCTAGCTCTGGTATGGATGTGTCAGAAGCTAAGACACTACCTGTTGGCATCAGAAGTCAAAATCCTATCTAAACTCAATCCCCTCAAATACATCTTGGAGCAACCTTTCCTAAGCGGATGAGTCGCCAAATGGCAAGTCTTACTGATGCAGTATGACTTAGAATATGTCTCGCAGCAATCAATCAAAGGCCAAGCAATTGCAGATCAATTGGCGGATTTTCCTCTGGCCGAAGAAGTGAAAGCCGAAGATGACTTCCCTGATGAGCAAATATGCAACATCCAGCAATTTCCAGTCTGGAATTTATTTTTCGATGGTTCTAAGAATATGGCTGGAATAGGCATCGGAATCTTATTAATCACTCCTGAGAAGGAGATGATTCCATTTTCTCTCAAGCTCGACTTTCAATGCACTCACAATATGGCCGAGTATGAAGCCCTGATTCAAGGTCTAAAGATTCTATTAGACTTCAATGTCAAGAGAGTACATGCCTACGGTGACTCATTACTTGTTGTCAATCAAGTTCGAGCCGAATGGCAAGTCAAAGATCAGAAATTATTTCCCTATCAGAAAATCGTTTCGGCTTTTGTCAGCAAGTTTGAAGAATTTCAGATTTTCCACATCAAGAGAGATTTCAATCAAGTGGCCGATAGCCTAGCCAGTTTAGGCTCCATTATGGCATTCAGAAATGGAGAATCTTGTCGCTCTTTTGAAATTGGCAGACTTGACCAACCTTCCTTCCTTCCAGCGGAGCAAGTAAACCAGGCTGAGCAAAAGAAGAAGCCTTGGTATTACAACATCAAAACTTTCATAGAAACTGGTGAATTTCCTCCAGAACTCTCAAAGAAAGAGCAGCGAGCAATCCAGCGTATGTCCACTCGATACTTCATTCTGGCAAACATCCTATATCGTCGTGGATTCAGTTCAGAGTATTCCAGATGTTTAGATGAAGAAGAAGCCAAAGAAGTCGTGAGAGAAGCACACGAAGGCATTTGTGGTGGCCATGTCGGCTACCAAACCCTTGTCAAGCAGATCATCAGAGCAGGTTCCTACTGGAAGACTATGCAACAAGATTGTTATCATTATGTGAAGAAGTGTGTGCAATGTCAGATACACACACCTTCTATTCATGCTCCGGCAACATATTTACAATCCGTTGTTTCTCCATGGCCGTTCTCCATGTGGGCCTTTGATGTCGTAGGTCCCATCACTCCTTCAGCTTCAAATGGCCATAAATACTTCCTTGCCGCAACAGAATATTTCACCAAGTGGGTAGAAGCTATCACTCTTCGCACAGTTGAAGGCCGACATATGGTCTCTTTTATTCACAAGAACATCCTTTGTCGTTTCGGCATCCCACATGACATTGTGTCAGACAATGGCAGTCATTTCAAGAATGAAAAGATGAAGACATTCTGCTCAAAATTCAAGATCTATCACCATTTTTCCGCTCCATATTATCCTCAAGGGAATGGTCAGGCAGAGGCCACCAACAAGATTTTAATTCGTATCTTGGAGCGAACTGTGGAAACAGGCCGTGACTGGCATGAGAAGATCCACGATGCACTGTGGGCCTATCGGACCACCATTCGTACACCAACGAATGCTACCCCATCAGAACTGGTCTATGAAACAGAAGTAGTATTGCCGCTACATGTTCAGAAGCCCGCTTTGAAATTTGCTTCACTTCTGCAATTACCTCTTGATCAATACCAGCAGCAACGACTAGTGCAGCTAGACTTACTTGACAAGAGAAGGCTAAAAGCAGCAGAACATGCTCAATCCTATCGCCAGAGAGTAGCCAGGCAATATGCGAAGTCTATCATCGAAAGAAGATTCAAAGTCAACGATTTAGTACTTCGATCCACAGCTTATCTCAAGCATCGTCCCGGCGGCAAATGGTCGCCAAATTGGGAAGGTCCCTATGTTGTCAAAGAAGCATTACCCCGCAACTCATATCGGCTCATCAATGCCGATGGGGTAGAATTGCCAGATCCTATTAATGCTCGACACTTGAAAAATTTTTATACTTGAAACATTTATCCTTCTCTTGTAATCCTTCCTGTTTCTTTCAAATAATGATCCAACTTTCTTTCCCAGTTACACTGGGGCATTTTAAAATTTTGTTCTATATGCAGGCAGGATAAACAAATTCCTCATTTCATGCACATGTGCATTCATATGCATCAATTCATATTCATTTGCATTCAATGGCATTAACAACAATCTGGTCAGTATTGGGATTTCAACAAACAGTCCCATCACAATTCCTAATGATTCAAAATTAAAAGGTCATCACCAATACTGAACCAAAACCCAGCGCTCGAACTGGTATTATTTCAAAATCCAGTACTCAAACTGGCACATTTTCAAAATCCCAATTTTTCAGAAAACCGAGTTCCGACTCGGGTTTTTTATTCAAATCATGTTCTTTTGTTGATCCGGGTTCCGACTCGTGATCTCATTACCTTACTCGAGCCCTGACTCGAGCTCTTCATTTTTCATTTGTTGATCCGGGTTCCGACTCGAGATCTCTCTATTTATTTGAGCTCAGATGCGAGCTCTTCATTCTCTTTTGTTGATCCGGGTTCCGACTCGTGATCTCTCTATTCACTTGAGCTCTGATTTGAGCTCTTCATTTTTTTTCTCTGTAGATCCGAGTTCCGACTCGTGATCTCATTTCGAGCTCAGATGCAAGCTCTTCATTTTCCCTTGTTGATCCGGGTTCCGACTCGAGATCTCTTTAGTTACTCGAGCCTTGACTCGAGCGCTTCATTTTTTTTATCCGGGTTCCGACTCGTGATCTCTGAATTTTATTCGAGCTCTGACTCGAACTCATCATTCTCCTTTGATTAATCCAAGTCATTTCAATCATCAAAGTCTGTCAATTGCTCGAATTTGACATTTTGCCTTCCAAATTCCAATTTAAATCTTCAAATCAGGCAATTCTCCCATTTCGACCTCTGGGTCACCCGATTTCCAATTCTCAATTTCAATTACCAATTTCCAATTTTCGACCTTCGGGTCAATCAATTTCCAAATTTCGACCTCTGGTCAAATCAATTCTCAATTTCGACCTTCGGGTCACACAATTTCGACCTTTCGGTCAACCAATTCTCAATTTCGACCTTTTTGGTCGAACCAATTCTCAATTTCAATTACCAATTATCCTTCTTTTATTCAAAATTGTCCTCTCTAGTTACATTGGGGCATTTTTTTTTGTGAAAATTTATCTTTACTTCAAAACATCCTGTATGCAGGCAGGATAAACCAATCTCTCATTTTGCATATATATGCACCCATTTGCACTCATTTGCACTTCATTTGTATTGTCATGTGCATTTGCATTTGCATTTATTCTGCACCCAATTTTCAACATCCAATTTCCAATTTCCAATTTCCAATTTCCAACATCCAATTTTCAATTTCCAGATTCCCAATTTCCAAATTTCTAACAGCCAATTTTCAATTTTCAATTTATAATTTATAATTTCCAATTCTAAATTTCCAATTTTGACCTTTGGGTTACCTAATTCTCTATTCGACCTTCGGGTCACTCAATTTCAAATTTCAACCTCTGGACCACCCACTTTATCAGATTCTCAATTCAAGCCTTCGGGTTACAATCTTGCCAACATCAGTCATTTTCCTGCCTGTAGGTTCCAACTTTCCAGGCCTTCGGACTACAAATTCATCAAATATCTATCATTTTCAAACCTTCGGGTCACATCTCTATCTATGACAATCATTTTCGATAAAATCCTGCTTTCGAGCTGGTCGGTCAACAAATCCTGCTTTCGAGCTGGTCGGTCAACCCAAATCCTGCTTTCGAGCTGGTCGAACAATCAAAATCTCGCTTTCGAGCTGGTCGGTCAACCCAAATCCCGCTTTCGAGCTGGTCGGTCAACAAATCCTGCTTTCTAGCTGGTCGGTCAACAAATCCTGCTTTCGAGCTGGTCGGTCAACAAATCCTGCTTTCGAGCTGGTCGGTCAACCCAAATCCTGCTTTCGAGCTGGTCGGTCAACAAATCCTGCTTTCGAGCTGGTCGAACGATCAAAATCCTGCTTTCGAGCTGGTCGAACAATCAAAATCCTGCTTTCGAGCTGGTCGGTCAACCCAAATCCTGCTTTCGAGCTGGTCGGTCAACAAATCCTGCTTTCGAGCTGGTCGGTCAACCCACATCCTGCTTTCGAGTTGGTATTCCCAAAAATCCTGCTTTCGAGCTGGTACTTCAATCAAAATCCTGCTTTCGAGCTGGTCGAACAATCAAAATCCTGCTTTCGAGCTGGTATTCCCAAAAATCCTGCTTTCGAGCTGGTACTTCAATCAAAATCCTGCTTTCGAGCTGGTCGAACAATCAAAATCCTGCTTTCGAGCTGGTATTCCCAAAAATCCTGCTTTCGAGCTGGTACTTCAATCAAAATCCTGCTTTCGAGCTGGTATTCCCAAAAATCTCGCTTTCAAGCTGGTACTTCTATGAAAATCCTACTTTCAAGCTGATACTTCTATCAAAATCCTGCTTTCGAGCTGGTACTTCGATAAAATCCTGCTTTCGAGCTGATAAGTTAAAACAAAACTCAACTGTCAAATTGATCTTTTACCGAGTCTTTTCAGGACTCAATTTTCGTCACGGATGTGTTAAGCCGGATGTTAAATGCTCACTTTCACTAAGGATTTCAAGAAAATTTTATCAATTTGTCAATCAATTAATTGTTGATTTTAGAATCTTTATTGCACAAATCTTTATTTCAGTTTACCTTCAGCATTACTCCCAAGAGAGTGAAGCTTTTGCGAAAAGAGATTCAAACTTCAAATTATTTCTATTGGCCAGCCAAAAGGATGAAGGATAAATCCTCAATATGGCCAGAAAAGAAGATTCAATGTTATTGAAAAGCCGTAGATGATCGATATTGATCGCAGTCAATGGCGCATCTTTAAAGGCTATTCTTGTAAAGATGAGGCAGTGGAAATATCCTGAGTGCTAGAAAAGAGAGCATGTACCCAAGCCCCGTTTCCTCAAAATCACCTAAGCTGCAATTAAATATCTGCAAAAGGGATCTCTCACCTGTCGTCAAGATGAAGGCGAATTAGGCGAGTAGACCCCCGGGGCCAAAGAAGATTCGAAACATCTCCAAGATGATGGAGTTTGTGACGGATCCTTCCAGGGAAAGTCCAAAGCACTGTCGAGATGAAGGCAGATGCGATGAACCTCTCGACAATCCCTAAAAGATATTTAATTTCAGCTATCACCCAAAGATCTCCAAACCCATTGTCCAAGAAGGATCGAAACATCTCCAAGATGAAAGAGTTTGTGACGTACCCTTCCCAAAAGAGAGAAAGAGAGGAAAAAGAAAGAGAGAAAAAGTAAGAGCATCTCCAAAATGAATGAGAATATAGCCAAAAAACTCAAAGAGAGCCAAAAGAGTGCAGAAAGACTATCATGAGAGAAGCTCTCAGGATATCAAACTGCCAGATCTATCAAGAATCCTCTTTAACTTTGTGAAATTCTATTATCAATACTCTTTCATCAATTACTTTCATAATATCAAATTCTCTTCCCTGTTCATATCAAGGAAATTGATAACTTCTTTGAAGAAGGTCAATTGCGAGCAATTTGGATTTCAAATCTCGATTCTACAAAGTGAACCTTGTCTGGAGGTAATGCTTTGGGTAGAAAAGAAAGAATATCTCTGCAACCATGTGCAACATTTTCAAAAATTTTGAATCAACAGCAAAATTCCCAACATTTTGACAATATTTTCTAGCTATCCTGACATGAAGTGAGAGCTTGATGTTCGTTTTCGATGCATTCTGACACCAATTTTAAATCCCTCCTAAGGACTTGATTCCTTCCCTTCTTTGAGAGCATGAACTCTCAGATTGCACACTTCCCTGTGTCCCCACTGTCCCACCATAGACAGTCCCACTTCAGTTCGAGGTCGAACCACCAATCATTTTCCCGCAAAAGGCAATTTCAAAAGCTAATTTTAGTCTCAGCAACGAGACGCCCAAAATCAACCCCTTTTCAAGCTTTAGGGACCCCATTTTCCTTCCTTTTGCAAAACCCCTGTTGGATTTATTGTGCAAAATCCAAAGGTTCCATCATGGTCTCTTCCTTCGAGGATTCCATTCATCTTCCGCCCGATCAGGATAAGGGTATAAACCTGAGCCTCAATCAAAGAGGTATTTCATTTTCTGCCCGATCAGGATAAGGGTATAAACCTGAGCCTCAATCAAAGAGGTATTTCATTTTTTCCGCCCGATCAGGATAAGGGTACAAACCTGAGCCTCATCCAAAGAGGTATTTCATTTTCCGCCCGATCAGGATAAGGGTACAAACCTGAGCCTCATCCAAAGAGGTATTTCACTTTCCGCCCGATCAGGATAAGGGTACAAACCTGAATCTCATTTCAATGAGATATCCCATTCCCCAATCAGGTCAAGGGTTAAAACCTGAGCTTCGTTCCATGCGAGGTATTTTTGTCCCATCCAGGTTAAGGGCATAAAACCTGAATTTCGCTCTCACAGAGTGAGTCTTTTCTCTCCATATCTACCATCTTCCTTGGGCTAATTTCTTCACACCCAGTCAGATCCTTCTAACTGGGGCATTTTTTATGTATAGCCCAAATTTGGTGTGTTTTTCTTTGCCACTAAGCTCGGCCATGAGCCGGCTTAGTAGCAAAGAGGGGCATCTGTAAACACCCCAAATTTTCACTCACCTCCCCGACATTTCCACCAAACATCATCATTCAACCTTTGAAATCGCCAGAGGGCAAAATGGTCATTTTATGAGCCCGAACCTTGCAAAAGTCTAAATTGCATCTGCAACTCTCAAAATTTCTCTAATTTTAACTCAAATGTTCAAAATTTTATTCCTGACAGGAGACAGACAGCTCCAAGTCTTGGTTCAAGATTCTATTGCATAAGACATGACATTGCATATCATTGCATGAGCATTTCAAATCACTGCACTGCACAGCATGTCATTTCGAGGTCCAGAACTCTTGATTTCAAAATTTTCAATCCAGATTAGAATTTTAACCCTTTTCAAAATTGATTTTAAAACCCTGGGTCTTCAAAATTATCAATTCTTCCCATTTTACCCCCAGGACTCTGAATTTCAAAATATTTTCTCAGGAAAATGATCTGGATAGTTTTCAATATGGATTTCAGCCACTTCACCTCAGATCTTGCCCTTTTGACAATTTCAAATATCTTCCTTTTACAAAATTGCCCTACAGGGGCCAACTCTTTCCAAAAATTCCTGTTTTACCAATTAGTTCAGATTTTATGAAAATTTCAAAAAGAAGTTGTGGTTTTATCCTTATTTCAATAAAGAAGCAATGTGGGACCCACACTGAGGTGGCGTCACACAAGCTTTCCTTTTGAAAATTTAAATTTTGAAAAACCCAAAAAAATAGGAGCCTTGTCCCCTGGATTGGTGCCACTTGTCTTTTCTCTCTCCTCTCATCTACATGCCAAGTGTCAGTGTGAGGCTACCCTAAGAAGCCGCCACATGTCATCCCATTTATCTACCATGTGTCACCCTATCCATCATGCGCCATGTGTCATTCCAAGATTACCAGGAGATGCCAAGTATCATAGGTTGTACTGTCTAGAAAAAGTGGAGCTTGTCTCCTCTGAGGTGGCGCCACTTGAAGTGTGTCTCCTGCAGGGGACATGTGTCAACCCCTCCCTCCTTCTAGAAAAGTAGCCTGACACATGTCTCTCCCTACTTTTCTCAGAAAAGTAGGAGACACGTGTCACTCCTAGCTTCCTCCAGAAAAGGTAGGCTTGTCTCCTCTGAGGTGGCGCCATTTGGAGTGTGTCTCCTGCAGAGGACACATGGCAATCTCTCAGTTTCTCAGAAAAAGTAGACGCCATGTGTCATTTTCTGCTTTCTTCAGAAAAACTAGAATTCAAAAGTTCAAATCTCCTCATAGGTGGCGCAAATCCTGAACTTCTACCTTTTCCATGTTGTCTAGGATGGCGCCACATGGCCTGGCCCTCCTTCTCACCCCTCTGCCACGTGTCATCTTCTGCTTCTTTCAGAAAAAGCAGGTGACACATGTCTCCTTCTCACTCCTTCAGAAAAAGTAGAGGACACATGTCTTCTCCCTACTTTTTTTCAGAAAAGTAGGAGACACATGTCACTCCTGGCTTTCTTCAGAAAAAGCAAACCATTCAAAAATTCAAACAGGGCCTAGGTGGTGCAAATCCTGAGCTTTGATTTTTTCAGATGGCCTGAGGTGGCGCCACATGTCCTTTCCCTCCTTTTCCTCCCTCTTGCCACATGGCATCGTAGGAGCCACCCTGAGGTGGCGCCACATGTCCACCCTCCATTCCTCCAGGGCCAACCTCCATTTGAAATTCAAATTCTCCTCTTAGGTGGCGCCATTTGAGAAGGCCTCTCCAGACAACTGACACTTGTCCGCCACATGTCCAGACCTCCCCGCATCAGAATAAGTAGAAACACCCCCCTATGAGGTGGCACATTTTGCTTCCTCCCTTCATGTTCTCCTGCCACATGGCATCGTAGGAGCCACTCTGAGAAAATGCCACATGTCAGCCTCTCCTTTCTTGTAGAAAAGTAGAATTTGAATTCTTCTGAGGTGGCACAGTCTGCTTCCTCCACTCCTATTCTTCTGACACATGTCAAGCACCTCCAGAGATGGTGCCACATGGCATGCTCCTATTGTTTCCAGCCTTACACTTCAAATCACCTTTTGAGGTGGCGCCAATCCAGAGCCCCACTTGGCTTCAAATTTTATTTTTTATTTTATTTTTAATAAAAGTAGCCCACCATGAGGTGGCGCCACCTGAGGACTCCCTACAAAAAGCAAGTTTGAATTTCAAATTCAAGAGAGCACCCTCTGAGGTGGCGCCATCTGGGAGCTTCCTGTAGAGAAAATCAAGCAAACCAAATTTTGAAAAAATTTAAATCCTGCTGAGGTGTCTCACCCACAAAAATCTCATTTTTTATTTTCTCAAAAATCAAAATAGCACCCCTGACATGGCGCCACATGGAGGGCTCAGATTGAGCCTGTTTGAAATTCAAAATTTTTCAGAAAATCTATAAAAACAAAGCTCCACGCCCAGAAGAAGAGAGCATCTTTGGAGACCATTTTTGTGAACTTGAAAATCTGACCTAGCCTCCCTAAAATCTGATTCTGAACTTTGGAAATCGTGCCCCCTTTGGCTCATTGGAGAAGGTGGAGTAAAGTTCGTGCAGTGGTCAATTTGATTCAAGCATAGGTCGATTTTGGTGAACCATCCGAAGCCCAGAGCGAAGGATGAAGGAAGCTCGTGATAGCCGCCCCTTTCAAGAACTTATACGTTGCGTAACGAAGCAAGGTGCACTTCTTTTCCCCTTGATTTGATGCCATGATTTGATTCGGGAGTCGTTTGAAGAAAGAGCTCATCCGAGAGATGGATTGAGCTATTCTCATAAAACGACATATATATAAATGTTTAATTATGCTTCCTTGATGATTTTTAACATGCATGTAGTTAGCTAGATTTAATTTGCATTTTATTCCATTCATTTAGTATATTTCATGAATTAACTAGGATTAATTTAGCATCCATTTCAATTCTGCTTATTTTCAGTAGGTCTCTGTTTTTGTCAGTCAGTCCACACGTCATTTAATGCATTTATTTTTTAATAAAAATCCCAAAAAAATCACGGAATGCGCCCTTAGGTGTCCCTAAAATAGTGCCAAAAATTCGGAGGTATTTGAATTTGTTTACTGTGGTAAACATTCAAAATGGCAAGTCGGGTTTTGTTACCCGGGATGCGTTTTGAAAATCATTTGCCGACTTGTAAAATCTAGATATCCCTCATGGGAGATAAGATTTTCGATCCGAAAACTGTTCTGAACGCGGGAGAATGTATAGTTTTTAATATGATTTTTTCAGATTTTGCTGATTTTTTTTAATGTCTGACAAAAATCTGAGAGTTCGGGACACGTGTCAGAGCCTAATTTGGGCCTCTGAGATCTTGGATCGACTTAGGGCTAGGGTTTCTCTTTGTGTGTCGCTCCAAATCCAAAACTGTAAAAATTGAAAGTTGTGTCCGAGATGTCCTCTATTTGTATATGAAAGCGTATGAGTTTTAGAACAGTGTTGTTACCTGCTTTGGATTTTTTTTGTCAGTCCTCAGTTTTGCTACATTTGTCTGTTCTGTTAGTTTAGGCAGGAATAGTTATATTTTTATCTATGTTTCCGTTGATCAAATGCCGAAGTCATAAACATGAAAGTTGTTCATGTAGGTGTCGTGCGTAGCTCTAATTAATTTCATAAATTTCCATGGCTGTTTTATATTTTTTTGGCATTTTACATTAGATTAGGGTGATTTTTACCTCTGTCAGAACTAAATCCCTGTTGCCGAACTCACCATGGCTCAAATCCCAAAGCTGTAAAAACAAAAAATTCTCCATTTTGAGTCTTTTAGCAGTCTGAAAAATATCAGAAGTTTCCATGGTGTAAATCTTGCATTATCATATTAGGCATTGCATTTGGTTTGGATCCATAGGCAAAATCCACCATTTTAAGACTTTCTTTGAATTTTAGCATTTAAATCATATCATTTCGGGATTTTTATCATTTTAGGTTGTTTATCAGAGTAATTAGATGCTTCATACCGAATTTGGTGCAATTTGGAATCCATTTGAGGTTCGGATTAGCCATAATACCAAAAGTGAAAAACAAGCGAAAATCGTTATTTTTGATAAATTGCAAAATATAAAATTCTGATTTTACAGTCTTAATGTATTTAGCAGCATGTCATCATGTCTCTCACTGCATTTCATCATCATTGGATTCAATTTGAATTTCGAAATCTCAGTTTTACCAAGTTTTCCTTCAAAAAAACCCTGATTTTAAAGGTGTAACTTTAATTTTAGGGGTATTTTGGTCATTTTGACCACCAATTCCGAATTTCAAACTGTTTTCTACTGAATTTCTAGCATTTTCATCATTTCAAAATATCAAGGAAGCATGAGAATAGGGTTTATATCCAATTAAATCCAATAATTTCATAATATTATCGGAAAATCTTGGAAAAACCCACATATTTGAGCTAACCCAATTTCAAGTTTGGCAGGAACAATCAAAAGAAGGAGCTGAAGTCTGCAAATTTCTTTTATTTCCTTTATTTAAGTGATGTAATAATGTAAATTTTGGAATAAGAGAGTTAATTTCCTGCTTAGACTAGGATGCATATCATATAGTTTAAATTTATGCAATATCCTGATTATATGATTCATGCATTTTATTTCAAACGCACTATGGATGTTCACGAATGACACGTGCACCAACTCTTAGGGAGTTGATGGACTCGGTGGGATCCATATTTACGGCCCTAGTCGGAATATGGACGAGACCCAGATCCATCATCTTTCTACTAGTCACATAGAGCCTACACTCTTAGGCTATCTTAAAATGCACATCATATTTCCAAAGTTTTCAAAATCATGTGCAACAAATCAACTAAGTTCTGAACATATTCTTGGCCACAGTCAAAATATGTGAAGGATTTATTTGGACTTAATGCACATTTTCCAACCAATTCCTTAGAAAACCTTTCAAAGTGCATTCATTTACTCATATCATTTGCATCATGAAATCATTGATTTTCTCAAGAAAACTTCATTCTCAAGAAATCGATTTCTCAAGAAACTCTATGGATTTTCCAAAACCGGTTTTTCCAAGTCAAGTTTTTCACAGTTTTCCCTGGAAAATGTTACTTTCTTAAGACTTTCAAAAAAAAAAAAGTTTTCCAATCTTTCTCCAAAATCCAAAATCGATTTCCAAGTATGTCAAGGTTAAGATTCTCAGGTTTTCAACCTCTCAAGTTTCAATTTCCCTTTTCCACAAGGGATTTCCAATGAATTTCCATCATTTTCCTAAGAAAACTCTCAAAGTCCAAGTTTTCCTAAGAAGTGTTTCCCTTTTCAAAGGTTCACCCTTTTCTCAAGAATCAATTCCATTTTCCCAGGATTTTCAACCATTCATGATTTTCCCACAACTTCATGAACTTTCCCGTGACTTCAAAAACCCTTTTTCACATGAGTTTTCCTGAGAAATTGACTTTCATCTTTTTCTTGAGAGAATCTTTTCAACTCCAAATATTTTCCAAGCATACATCATGTTTTTCCCAAGCTGCATTTTCCAAAATCTCATAGTACATGCCTGAATTCTCTGTGCATTTAGGATAGAACATAACTTTGATAATTTAACTAAGTCAAGCACGATTTTGGTCCTTGATTCGATTACCCCTGTTAAAGGCGGCAGGAACGGTCGAACCTCGTACCGACAGGTCAAGCCCCATCCCATGGATTTTCCCGCAATTTTCAAAACGGAGGCGAGTATTTCAAAACATTTCCAAAATCCGGTCAAGCGTTTCCTCTTTCTCTCTTTCGCAAGGAAGGGAAGACGGGGAAAAATTTTGCGACGATAACAGTAATCAATTGCTCGAATGAATCCTGCTTTAAGCAGATCCTCAAGTCCTTCCTTGACCTGTTGCTCGATTCGAGGATCCATTTTTCTCAACTTCTGCTTGACTGGTTTCGCCTCAGGCTTCAAAACGAGGCGATGTTCCACCAATTTCGGATCTAAACCTGGCATATCCTCATAAGTCCATGTGAATACTTCTTCATGCTGCTTGAGGAAATTAGTGAGCCTTTCTTTCTCTCCTGGGCTCAAACCACTGCCAATCTTGAGAATTCTAGGATCGTCTTCTGATCCAATATTGATATCCTCAGTCGGATCTTGAACTAAGGATGATGGCTTA
This sequence comes from Nuphar pumila, assembly GCF_984573655.1. NCBI lineage: Eukaryota > Viridiplantae > Streptophyta > Magnoliopsida > Nymphaeales > Nymphaeaceae > Nuphar > Nuphar pumila. Next base: position 72,014,135 of record NC_143251.1, on the reverse strand, counting down.
TCTTGCTTCTAAACCGATGCAAATTCTGACAGTTCCTGAAGAGCTGAATCGAACTCTGCGGATTCTTCTGACTGCTTTGCAGTTTGACTACATTCTGTTCTTATTCTGACCTGATGAATTATTGCTGATTTCGAACAAGCTTTTGGATTAAAGACGAGCTTCTTGATAGATCGGGAAGACATTCTGAAAATTGGAGGATAAATTGATTTAGGGAAATTGCTCATCATGAAATAAATTGCTTTTATTGAAAATAATTGGAAAGACAAAAAGAGCAAAATGATGTCAATTTTGTGAAGATTTAATACTGAGGAGTAAAGAGACAAATGGCACCAAGATAGACAAAGGAAACTGGCAACTTTATTGAAAGATAGAATTAATCAAAATGACAATGATGAAAATGAAATGGGATATCATCCCGACAAAAGAATAGAAAAGGAAAGACAAAGGAATTCTTCTAATGCGCTCCCTTAATGAAAACAGTCCCTTTCTGAGATCTTCGGCCATTAAAGCCCAATCCGGCCCTTTTAGGGCAGTGCTGAGGAATCACTGGTTCAAGACGACCATCTTCATTTTTGCCTAAGCCTTGGAAAGGTTGGTAGCCATGCTTTACTAGTAAATCAAATCCCTTTTTAGCCTTCATAAATTGGGAGAATAGAGGATGACTCTTAAGTGTGCTGTAATCATTTCGTCCCCCAATCTTGAAGAACTGTGGACCTCCCCATCAGGTCGCAGCCACTGTATGCTCGGGTTGCTCTGCCGTCTGCATTATTCCTGAATCCTCTTCGAAGCTGACCTCTTCAATACCCCTAATGCTAGGGATATCAGTAGTGAAAGAGGGCCTGGGAACCATGGGCTGTGCTAGCCTCTGCTCCGGATCTTCGCCTAAGACTGTCGTGATCATACCACCTTTTGACCACTTGATGCACTGATGCAGAGTAGACGGTACTGCGTTTGTGTTGTGGATCCATGGTCTCCCGAGAAGTAGATTATAAGTGGGCGGCACATTGACCACGTGAAAGAGAATTGAATGGACCGAGTAGTCAATGAAGATCTCCAGGAAGATTTTTCCTTTCGCTGTTTGGCCATGATTGTCGAATCCATAAATGGTGATCGGATCCGGAATGTATTCTTCTTCTTTGATGCCCAAAGCTTTGGCGGTCATTTCCGGACATATATTGAGGCTGCTGCCTCCATCGATCAACACATGAAGAACTGTCATCCCTCTGGTTCGAACCACAACATACAAGGCATTGTTGTGAAATACATGAGGTTTAGGGAGATCCTCATCGGAGAAAGTAACTGGAGCATTAGTCATGGCCTGATTGACTATGTGGGCCATGTCTTCCGGAGTTATGCTTGGTTTCACCTTGATTTTCTGCAACAGATTATTTAATATTTGCTGATGTTTAGCGGAAGCTTGGGTTAAGTCCAAAATTGAGACATTGGATAATGCTGTAATAGGCTTTAGAGTGGATGTCCCGCTTTTCTTTGGGGTGGACTTAATGAGATGCTTAGGGAGCCATGGCATACTTCTGGCTACCTCGGGAGATATCCCAGCGGGCTTGTCAGATACTTTCAATTTGCCGAAAGCTGAAATAAGGTCCATCTTCTGGGCCTTGGACCGAGCCTGCTGCAATACCAGGACTTGATGCTGAACTTGCATGTCATTTTCAGAGCACGGCCTGATATGCTCCTGTGGTCGAAACAACTGTTCGGTAATGACTACTGTAAAATGACGAGGAAATGGCTCTTTTAGAATATCTATATTTTCATCTTCCGCACCTTCTACCAGAAGATTTTTATCAATAAGGTCCTGAACAATGTTCTTCAGAACGAAGCAATTCTCAGTGTTGTGCCCCACTGTTCGATGAAATTTGCAGAATTGGTCTTTGAATTTTCCCATAGGAGCGGAAGGATCGACCAACCTGGGCAATTTGACCATCTCCTTGGTCAACAGGTACTCGAGCGCAGTCTCGAGTGATTGATCTAATGGAGTGAACTTCCTCTCATAGCTCCATCCTTCGTGCTTCACTTTCTCTCGGGGTTTTGGTCTCTGCTCCAGCTGAAGCGGCTTGTTGAATTGCGGGATCGACTTTCCTTTCTGGTCATTCTTGTTTGAACCTCCTGCCCCATAACAGAAGTCTCTATTCTGCCCCTTGCGATGATTTCATTTATTATTACTGACAGAATTAGTGAAGTGAGTCTTCTTCTTTGACTCGTTCTGGCCGTTGTTCTTGGTGAAAGTGAAACCTTCGTAGAAACCATTCTCCATACTCAATTTGAGCCATTCGGCTCGCTTTGTTAACTCTATAAAGGTTCTGGATGGTGCGGTGGAGATGAGGCCTTTTAGAGGCTGCGAGAAATTGCTTAGAATCAAGGACAAAGCATGCCCTTCTGATATGGGGTCTCTCATCTTGTTGCAAGCTGACCTCCAACGGTGGATAAAATCTTGGGCCTTTTCATTTTCTCTCTGTTTCAGGCTACAGAGGTGGCTGAGGGTCGGGAGCGCCTCAGCATTGAACAGAAAGCGCTCAATGAACATATTCACCACCTTATCAAATTCTTTTAGCTCTATGGGGTTGATGTGCTCCGAGTACCACTTAGCTGCCGTTCCCTCCAGACTGCGAGGGAAGCAAAGGAAGAGTGCCCGATTGTCTCGCTTGAATCGTGAACATTCAGCGAAAAACATGGCGAGATGAGCCTTAGGGTCGCCAAAACCATCGAACTTGATAAATTTTCTGGGGAGATTATCCAGATTGTCGTCCCCATCTAAACCATCATAGAAGTCTTCGCTGGTGAAGACTTTCTTGCCCTTGTCGCGGGCCTATAGATCTTTGACCATTCTCATCATATCTTTTAGTTGCGACTGAGTAGGGTCATCAACAGACTGATTTTTGGATTTGTAAGCCGACCCCTGGCCCTGAGTCGACCTTTTGAATTCATGTTTATTTTCACATTCCTTGTCAGCATCGTCAGCTGATTCTGACTCATCAGATACTTCCTCATGATGACTCTGCTTTTTACTGATCTTCACATTCTTGACGGTATGACCCTTATCTTTCTGTTTGGTCTGAATTTGCTTAGTACTGGCCTCAGCTTGCTCTGCCAGCATCTTGGTCATCATTTTCTTGAACATGACGTACATTTGAGGATCAATGTCATCCTCAACCTGTTGTCCCTGATTTTTAGCTGATCGGGGGGAATCCATTTCCTCTTCTGAAGCGATCGAGTATGCGACGCCTTCGACTGATAGGGTGTTTTTTCCGGACCTTGTATAAACCATCGAGTATCACAAATGTTCTCCTGAATATTGTTGATGCTCTCTGCAAGGTAGGATTGATGGTTAGGTTTCTGAAGGAAATTTGGTTGGAGGAAAATATTTGTTGAGAATTTTGGTAGACAATTGAAATAATATCCCATTACTAGGGATTGAGTCGTCGCTCGAATTACGACAATTGTGTTGTCATTCTTTTGCAAAATAAACAACTGAGAATATGCCTTGTTACCTAGGCGAGGTCGTCAAACCAAGGTGAAATGTAGAATAAAGGAATTTTATTGAGGGAAAAAACATGATTTTATCAATAATATACTTGACAGAGGGGAGGGGGACAGACAATTTTCCACCACTCCGGATAATCAGATGACACTCGAGGGCCAGGAAAAATAGTAAGATTGACAAAGGAATCCCAGCCATGTCTGGCAGAATGGTATGCTCCGGACCACTGATCTGATGCGAGGTCGAATTCTGGCAGAACCCCTGTTAGTGGACGAATCTCTACGCGCTTCCGCCTCTGAGAGAACTGCCTGACGCATCGCTCTGGATGATAGTATGCGCAGAAGAACGGGCCAAGTAGCCCGAACCGCTTGCCATAAGCGTAGGTATATCTGGGAGGCGCTTCCTGACGATCAAAGTAATCCCATACGACTTCTTCCTCCTGAAGGTTGTTGATCAAGAACCGGCATCACGCAACTGGAAGAAGCTTTTTACCATTGTATCTGAAGGAACTGGCTCGGGCTGGCACATGCCGAAGGAACCAAGACTGCAACGCGTAGGTGCACCCTTCGACTAGAATTGATTCTCCGAGTGCGAAACGAGTCAACCCTCGGTATAGAAAGGCGAGTGCGGCCATGGCTATGGAGAGGTGGTTGGTCTGTCGACTTCCCCATCTCCTTAGAAGATGAACTATTCTGATATCTATATAATTCCGCCCATCAGGAAAGAAGGCTAATCCCACCGTGCACAGAACCATCGCGTGCTGGATTCTCTCTCGAGCTGTCCTGGACAATGAGCTGACCTCTGCAAATGTTCCATGCTGTCTATAGATTTCGAGCAGGTCCACATATTCGTTTTCATCCTCCTCTATCAATGGCCAAGACTTGCATCCTGTCATGCAAGCTAAGGCATCCTTAGGGTCCAGACCCTTAACATTAATCAGAAACTGTTTCTCCAATGGATCTCCAGGCTGACCGGCTGGCTCGGGCAATCCCATAATCTCTGAAAATTCATCTATCAGTATTGTCATCTCGCCCCACGGGAACCAGAAGGTAGAAGTGCTCGGATTCCACCGTTTTGCTAGTGCATGGATTAAGTTGCCGTTGACTGTCTGCTTTCCCACTGCGGACGCCAGTTCTAACCCACAATCGTCCAAGTGGTCCAGAAACATATGAGAGAAATTCTTGAACCATAAATAGTACCACCGGGGAAAGAAGGATCCGGTGCTGAGGACTCGATGTTCGGGAAGACTTTGTCGCACCTCGTAGGAGATGTGACCCTCAGGGAAGACTAAATCAAGCTGACTGGATGCCATCAGACTGGAAAACATGGAAAATTGGAATAAGACTTTGGAAAATACAAAAAATTTGAGGAAAATGCAGACAGGATAAAAATAAAGTAGGAATTCGAGATCCAGAAGAAAGGAAAGATGGGAAATCACCTGGAGTTTTGAAGGAAATTAAGGGAAATTTGGAAAATCGTCGAGGGTTTGATGAAATATGAAGAAATAAATGGAAAATGAAGTATTTGGAAAATCGTCCAAGGTTTAAAACATGGACAGTACATGGACATAGATTGGGGAATTTTGAGAAAATCGTCTAGTATTTTAGAAAATTGGGAAAATATGGAAAATAAAAAGGAAATAACACATTCAATCACATTCTGCATAAACAAGTATGCACATACAGCATTTCCTAAAACTGACTCTAGATGCACAAATTTTGAAATAGCTGTAGGACCTTAATCCTAACTCTAAGGTTCAGATCAACTGTATCCAATCCAGTTATGCCTATATACTCAAGCCAAGGCTCGATGTACGTGGCATAAAATCAATTTCTCTGGTTCTAGGTTCAAGTTTTCCAACATCCTTGAGCACCTGCCGATATACGTTGGACTATGGCCCTTGGTACGTGGCAGGGGGTTTTCACCCAAATAGGTGGCTCAGTCGTGAGGCTCTGTCCCGAACTATGGTTCTAGAAGAGAGCCCAGCAACGTGAAGACCGGGACAATATAGGTGGGGTGATTTTTGAAAAACATGAGCACATGCAATCAAACAAAAGGCTCTAAGTCCTAAAGAGATAGAATTTTGAAATATTTGAAGAAGCAAACATTGTTTTCATACAATTTCTAAATTGAGGAGTGTTGTATTAGACCTAAGTCTATGTGAGCATGAATAATTCTCCTCAATATGGTCCTACCAAAGCATACCTAGTCTATATGCATTCCATGTCAGCTGGGTTCAAGTCTAGGCTCGTAGGTTCACATGATATCATAAAGCAAAGCTGACATTCCATGGAAATCGATTTTGACAACTTGAACTAAGTAGAGCATTAAATTGATCAGGCGAAGATAGGTCCCATCACGGTCGCCAAACCTGTTATCATCGCAAAAATTTTTAACTTTTGCAAATCAAACTGACCTTTGAAAAAGATTTTTGAAAATAACTCGCCTCCGTTTTTAAAATGCGGGAAAATTCCGTAGAATGAGACTCGCCTGTCGGTACGAGGTTCAACCGTTCCTGCCACCTTTAACAGGGGTAATTGAACCAAGGACCAATCTTATGCTCTACTCTATTCAACTTGTCTAAATCATATTCTAATTTCTAAATGCACATAGAATCAGGCATGTGCTATGAATTTTCAGAAAATGCACATTTTGAAAACATGATGTTTGCTTTGAATGATTGAAATATTTAGAAAATGTAAATCTTGGAAAATCGTGAATTGGGATTTGAAATGTACTTCTGAGAGAAATAAAATCGATTTTGAGGAATCCTTGACATTTGGTGAAAATCGATTTTGAGAGACTTGGTTTCTCTGAATTCAAACTTGGAAATTGAAATTCTAACTTAGAAAATTTGAATTTGGAACTTGGGAAATACTTGAAATATCATTGGCAAATCCATATTCTTTTGAATAAGACTTAGAAAAATTCTAACTTCAAACTTTGAAATTGACTGCATAACTTTGGAAAATTGAGTTTATGAACTTGAGAAACACTTGAAATATTCTTTGAAATTCAATGCTTTTGGGAAAATCGATTTTGCTATAAGACTTGGGAGATTTTGAGGAAATGAACTTCTTTGAATTGAGATTTGAATTGGAATTGGCAAATGCATGAAATTAATGAATATGGATTTAAGGAATTAAGAAATACTTTTTGTATTTTTGAGAAATACAGTGCATTTTTGAAGTTAGCCTAAGAGTGTAGGCTGAATGTGGCTAATGTGAAGATTATAAATCTGAGTATCATTCGTATTCTGACTATGGCCATAAATACAAATTCCACCAAGTTTATAAACTTCATAGAAGCTAGTGCATGTGTCATTCGTGTAGACCATGGTGAATTTGTAAAAATATGCATGAATCATCATCCATCACACATTAAAATTATAAAAATAAACTATATGTAATGCAACCTAAGCTAAGCAGGAAATGTAAATTCTTATTCCAAAGTTTAATTACAAATTACATCATTATTGAAATTTAAATACATGAAAAATAAAGTCTTCAATGTACCTGCAAAACTAGAAAACTTGGTTAATGAAAATATGTTGGCTTTTCTAGATTTATCCAGTAATATCTAGAAATTACTGGATTTTGCTAGATATAAGCCTTTTCCTTGATTCCCTTAAATAAAAATGATAAAGTATGAAATAAAATGGAATAAATAAGGAAGATAAGATATGAAATTTCGAAATTGGGGTCCAAATGACCAAAATACCCCTAATAAGAAGACTATGGCCTTGAAATTAGGGTTTTTTAGAAAGATATTTGGATAAAATGCAAGTTTTGAAATTTGAATGGAATAAGCTAAGCTAAATATGATGTGACATGATTAAAAATATGGAAATTAGGGTTAAGGATTTCGAAATTGAGGTCAAATGACCAAATTGCCCCCAATAGCAAGACTATGGCCTTGAAATCAGGGTTTTCTGAAATAGATTTTGGTAAAAACTTGGGTTTTATGCACTAAATAAAATCAAATGAGCATCAAATTAAACCTAAAGCATCCTAATATGATTATGAACATGATTAAACCCTAAAAATATATGCTTATGCACGAAAATCCAATAATATCACAAAAACTGTGATTTTAGCAATGTTTTTGGATCTTTCAGGAACCCGGTTTTGCAATTTGCTTAATTCAGCCATCAATCAGATTCCAAAAATCCTCAAAATTGGTACCTGCACTTGTTATAATCCTAATGTCGAATTGAAATTATAAAAATAATTTTTTGACATTGAATTAATCCAAAAATTGCATTAAACCCTAAAAATATGCTATTTTTGACCTAATTCACCAACCAGTCTCAGTCCAAGACCTGAACCAGGGTTGAAATCTCCATGAAAATCTATGAAATTGTACAGAGACTAACTAAGAAGAAAAACAAAGATTTCCCAATTTACAGATTGGAAAAAGCATCTCCGGTTAGGGAGAAACCCTTCCGGCAATCTGAGCTAAAATATATCACTTTTAACAGGGATTAAAACGGCTACTTCAGATTGAAAATACAGACATAAATAGCAATCCTAAACACAAATATCTGAAATGTTAGTGGTGAACAGTAGACAGAAAAATAACAATACTCACTTTTTACAGATCATGAATCGGATCTGTGGTTTGGGATTTATGACTAACACAAGTCTGATTAGGGTTTTGGTAAACCCTAACGAGTTTTAAATTTAAAAACAGATTCTCTGAAAGGGGAAAAATAGTAAACAGTGATAAAAAAATCCGAAAATTTCACAGCAGACAGATCTACTCAATGTAAATCCATAGCACTTTACAGATCTAAAATCGGATATAATATGAGAGAAATATCATCACAGCAAGTTACCTTCTTGATTTTAACCACGATTTTAAAGCTTTAAAAACCCGGTTTGATGTCTGATTTTTTTGACAGGGTTCCCGAGATCCAAAACCTCTGATTTTTCTACAGTAACTCAATAACTCATGCATGCATCACATACAAAAAAAATCAGAAATAAACAATGAGTACTTCAATCCTAAATAACATTATCTTTACTGTTCTAAACCTAAAACACACAGAAATTTAAGAAACTTGAAAAACCATGCATTAACTAATGTAAATCAATAAAATAAACCATAAAACAGTAAATAAAAATTATTTCTATGCTATAGAACGTAAAACAAACATGAATAAACCATGAAAATAAAATAAAAACAGGGAATCAATGGCTGGAATTTGATATCACCTTTAAAATATAGATTTAACCCATTAAAAGAGTAAATCATATATTTTATTGGTTAATAATGTAAAGAATCATATTAAAATCAATTCTAATGGATTAAAATCCTTGTGAATCACATAAAACAGGGTTAGATCACCTTCTTGGATCGTTCTTGCTGATTCTTGATGGTTCTTGAGGTTAAACCATGGTTGGATCTTCATAAGGAGGGGTGTCCAAGCCTAGATCTAGGTTTAAATCATTAAAAACACTAAATAAAATATTAAAAATTGAAGAAATTATTTACCTTGGAGTTGCAGCAACGGAGGAAGGCTGGAGAGGAGAGAGAAGCTCCAAGAATCCAATAGGAGGTGGCTGGAAAAATCACCCCCCATGGGGCCTCTTTATAAAGAAAATTTGTTTAGGTTAAAAAATAAAGTTTTCTAAAATTTTTGGACTCTCTAAGGGGGGCGATTTTGGGGTGTAAAGACTATCCTACCCCTAGCCTAAATTATCCTATTTAATACCTAATTAACCCCTAGACTCTCCTAAAAAATCCCCAAATGTAATGCCACTTGGCATTTTTAACATTTGAATTTTAAAACACCTTTTAAAAACCTTTAAAAACACTAGTTTTAAAAACTAAACTTCAAAATGAGTTTTTAAAATGAATTTTGACTCTTCTAAACCCCTAACACTAACCAAGACACTGACTAACCCTAGTCTAGCCCTGACTTACTCGAATATGGAGCCACCCCGAGTGGGCCCTACTTGAGTTTTTACAAAAAGATGATTTTAAAACTTGAAATTGAAGGAGTTTTCAAAAGGATTTTCAAAAGTAATCTTAAAATTAGAATTTTTGAAATGGCATAAGGTTCTAACTGAATTAGAATTCCTCTGGATATGGTGCCAACTGAGTGGGCCCACATCGAGTTTTGGAAATTTTGAAATAAACACTGAAAATGGCTTTGAAAAAGGGTTAAAATCGACATTTGAAATTCAAGATCTTTGAAAATAGGGTCTCAAGTGAACTGGAACTCCGAGTTAGAGTCCTGAACTCTTAGGACTCTGAGATTTTGGAATTTTAAAAAGCCAAATGAAAGGTTTTTGAAAGATTTTATCAGAAAATGGTGAAATTGAGCTGAAAGAACACAGTCAGGGTTAGACTCCTAACTCGACCGAACTCTGAAATAGAGTCCTGAACTAACTGGACTCTGTAAAATGACCTAATTTTTGGAAATAAATGGAAATAAATGAAAATGGAATAAAAACAGACTTCAAAACAGACTCCTGACTGGACTAGGACTTTGGGACAGAGTCCTGATCGGACTGAAACTCTAGATTTTTGGTATTTTTCTGAAAAACAAATGAAAGAATTTTGAAAAACAGCTAAAAACAAGATGAAATCAAAGTTTTGGTTCAGAGTCCTGTTCTGAGTAGGACTCTGAGAAAGAGTCCTGATTCGATCAGAACTCTAAGAAATTTTGGTTTTCTGATAAGTAAATGATGAAATTTAAGCAAAGCTTTTGAAACCCAGTGTAAATGAAGTGAGAAAATCAATTTTGGATAGAGTCCTGATTCGATTAGGACTCTGGGGATAGAGTCCTGATTTGATCAGGACTTTGGGATAAAACCTCAGAGTTTTGAAATTCTTTGATAAAAGTATAATAGTTTTGGTAGATTGAAAGATTTCTAAAAGATTCTCTCAAAATTGAAATCATGATCAGAGTCCTGACCCAACTAGGACTCTCTGAACAGAGTCTTGTTTTGACTAAACTCTGAGTTTCTAACTCTTTTTGAAAGAGTTCGAAAGATTTGATTGAAAATGGATAAAATAGCTGTAAAAGATTAGAGTCCCAATCTAATTGAAACTCTGAAGAAGAGTCCTAATCCGACTGGACTCTTGAAGAAGAGTCCTGATCCAACTAGGACTCTGAAATTTTGGCCAAAACAACAGATTTTGAAAGGTTTTCTTCAAAAACAGGTAAAAAGGTAGTGAAAAGTAGAGTTCTGATCTGACTGGACTCTGAAAAAAAAGAGTCCTGATCCACCTAGGACTCTGAAATTTTTGGAGATTTTTGACAAGTAAAGGAATCCAGAAGCGACACCACCTAAATGGGTCTCATCTGAGAATTGAAATTGAGTTTGAAATGAATCCAGATTGTTTTTTGAGAAAATATTTCGAAATATGAGGTCTTGGGGTTGGAAAATGATAGAATGTTGACTAAAAACCCAGGTTTTAAAATTGTTTTTGAAAGAAAAGTTTTAAAACTCAAATCTGGATTGAATGTTTTGAAAACAGGAGTGCTGGATCTCGAAAAATGAGATGTAATGACATGTAATGACATGCAATGCTATGCAATGCGATGAAATGATATGCAAAAATGTATGCAGTGATATGCAATTACATATGAAATGGACAAACAGTGGATGAGGGTGAAAATTTGGGGTGTTTACACCAAGGAATCAGCATCTTCTAGATTTTCCTGCAAAATGTGAATTAGTACAAGATAACCAAGGAAATGGGTATATATATATAATATATACAACGAAGAGACATATACATATATCAAAATGCTAAAATAGGTGCTAAATGTCATGTAACAATGGAGGTGTAACTATATGAGAAATTATATGGATGTTCATATATGGAAATAAGGGCACATGAAGGGATATATATATATATATATAAGTATATATCTATGTATATATATATACATATATATATACATATATACATATACATATAGGTAGATATATATAGATATACATATATATATATATATATAGATATATATATACATATAATGAGAAAATATGTACATACTTTACATATAATGGGTAAAACCAGAAATCTGTATCAGCAAATACAGATGTAGCAATGATATGCAGGTATATCAAGTATGCAGATTCCCTATGCATATGTAAATGACTGAGAGCAAATGATAAAAACAGTGATCAAAGATTGTAAAACAGAGAATTAAAAAATACAGAAAATAAGAACCAATCTCTACAGAAAGGAACAGGAAATATGACTATGTAAAACAAGAAATGAGATTCTGAAGGAATCTAAATCAATTGCAATGTTCCAACAGTAACTGATATGGCAGAAAACAGTAAATGTATCAATCAAGAAATTCCAGAAAATATGAATCTAGACTGAGAAACAGAAAATTAACATCAGACGATACATTGGAACAGGAAGCAATTGAATTGAAAACACGAAATTAAAAGACAATGTAAAACAGGAAATTAAAAATGCAAAACAGGAAAAACAACAAATGAATACACCGGAAATCAAAAGAATGAAGAACAAGAAATCAAGAAAATGTGATAAAATCAGGAAAATGAAACAAACAAAACAGGAATTTACTGCAAAGCAACGAAAATCTGGCGATGAATGAAAACAGATTGAAAAGAACGATCAAATGGGAGTTGCTACTAACAGATGGAATGAAGGCAAATGAAGAGACGCTGGCTGGAGCTTCTTTTATTGATGGGCTGAAGTGGATGGATGGCAGCCTGTTGGTGGGTTGAAGAAAGTTGGCAACAGTTGGACCTCTGTTGTGGCTAGGCTGGAGGAAGGTTCTCCTGCGGATGATGAGTTGAAGCTGGTAGGAGGCAGCTATTGTCTGAAGGCAATATGAAGGAGTCGATGGTGGCTGAACTCCTGTAACCAGCGATAAAGGGGCAGCAACCTGCTAAGATGCTCTGCGGCTGGGCTGAGTGAATGGAGAGCAGTTGGGTTTTTTTGTTGATGGTCTGAAGAAGGAGACGATAGCTGGCTGGAGGTGGAAGACCTCTTTTGAACCAGCGAATATCCTGCGGCTGCTAGAAAGAAATCAAAATTCGATTTTTTTGCTGCTGGGCTGGAGGCAGATAGGGAAAACAGTGGTGGCTCTCCTGCGGCTGGGCTGGAGTGGATGAAGGATGGCGCTGGTGGTGACTCTCCTGCGGCTGGGCTGAAGTGGAGGTGTGCAGCAACTGCTGGAGGTGGAAGATCTGCGACTGGGGCTGAAGAAGGTGAAACACAGACGTTGGAGGTGGCTCTCCTGCGACTGGGGCTGAAGAAAGATCGGATGTTGGTCACCTCCTCCCCTCCCTGCGAAAACCCAAAAGAGCAATTTCAATCCCCTTTTCCTTCGTGAGTGCCTGCCCTTTTTAAAACTTTCCTTTCTCCAAAAAAAAATGCAGCCCCTTCCCCATTCATGAGGTTCTGTTACCTCTCTTTTGAAAAAATTTTGAAATAGCCGTTTCATGAGAGGCGCACCTTATGATTTTTCAAAATTTTGGTTTCATTTCCCTAAGTTTTGGGCAAAATTAAATTCGTTTCTTTAGGGAAATTCGGCTGTGCCATTTAAGGCTGCCTCCTTCTTAAAAAAAAAAAAATTTATATAAACAAATAAATAAAAAGGAAATAAATGAGAGGCTTTTAAGGAAATGCCACCTCAATCCACTTTTAAAATCCTTTTGAAAATAAAGCTTTATTTTGTTTTGTAAAATCTTTTATTTTCAATTGGGGTGCCACATGTGTGTGGGCCCACTAAAAAAAAATAAAATAAATAAATAAATAAATAAGAAGAAGAAAAATTTGCAAATTGGTTTGATCTCCGGGTGGGTCCCGCTTGAGAATAAACAACTTACCTGAGAGTCTGAGTATGATGCTAGTCAAAAGGCGAGTCCCGCTCCATTTATTTGAAGATACGATATAAAATATTATTTGTTTTTCAAGAATTTGTAAAATTTGGGTTTCCAGGGCAAAAATATGGATAAATGTAAAAAAAACAAAAAAAATTGTAAAGAGATTTAAAATCTTTTGCAAAAAGTTTTGAGATAAAATCTTTAAAATAAATATCCAGATATCCAGATTGTTTTTCTTGAGAAAAATTTTTGTAATTCAAAGTCCTGGGGGTAAAATGGGAAAGATTGGCAATTTTGAAATCCGAGGGTTTTAAAAAATCAATTTTAAAAAGTTTAAAAATCAAATCTGGATTGACAATTTTGAAAATCAGGAGTTCTGGATCTCAAACTGACATGCTATGCAGTGAAATGATGCAATGCTATGCAAAGATCTGTTCTGTGAAATGTCACTCTGAGCTTAGACTTGGAAATTCTAATTTTTTTGTCCAGAAAGAGGATTTTGAAATTTTGCAATTTTGAAGATGTCTCTGAACCTAAATATAGAAATTTTGAGGCTCAAGAATGAAATTTAGGAATTTCTGCAAGGTTCAATCTTGGAAAATGACCATTTTTCCCTTCATTTCTTCTGAAGAACTGAAATATGATGATTGAGGGCGATGTCAAGAAGGTGAGTGAAAATTTGGGGTGTTTACACTTGACCGCAAGTGTGAAAACTTTCCGTTGGTACCCTGGCAAACCCAAGATCCAACTATTCTGGCTGTCAAACCCTTTTCTCTCAAACCAGCTTGTCTCCATTTCAAGATTGAACCATAGTAGACCCAATGTCGGATTTAGTTAGCCTACACTTTTTTTTCACACCTCGGTTAAGCTTTGGCATAGTGTACATGCTTTGGGTTGCATCGAGTTCGATATATATATATATATATACATATATAAGTGTGAATGTGTATATACTTACGTGTATATAAGTATAGGTATGTGGAACCTTGAGTATCTTTGTAACGTGAATGTATGTATGTATATGCACACATGTTGGTTAACAACACTTAAACAGTTGTTTCGGTATGTCCGGATGGACATGCGGCACTCTTGTGTTCCGTCCAAATATTTCTTATGATAATGTTACACTTCGAGTCAATTAATGTTAATCTAATGTTCTTCTTGACAAACGGTTCATTTTGGGACCGCAGGCGCGACTCCCCATACCGTGGAAATAGCCAATGTTATTCCCATTAGACAGGATGATTGGTTAAATTTGATTTCAAACTCTTGAGTATGAAAATGTAGATGAATGCAATCATAACACTGAAGTATGTAATATAGTGCGGTTTAATAGCATGTGATGCCTCTGTTGTTTATATTTGTGCAAAAGATAAAAACTTGTGATATTCCTTTACTTTGCACTTAGCACATCCTGACACTATTATTGAGTAGTGCGTACCCTAAGGAGGTACCTAACTTGAGGCATTGGGTAGTGCATTAGGCGCACTTACCTCTTGAGATAAAAAGATAGAAATTGAACACCATGGGGTATGAATGTTGAAATGATTCATTGCGGGCTCAGTTAGAGTCTTCGGGCAATGGCCCCTGTGTGAAATGGACTCTTGTGTGTTATACCCAAAACTGAAAATGAGATAATATGGTGTTTTGACTGTTTTCACGAGCAGTGTGCTCCGTTGGCCGTGTGAGGCTGAGCACGTGGATGGGTAGGCCAAGTCCTCGTTTTGCATACCCCACGGGGACCACGAGGCAGATTCCTCGTTGTGAGGTATGATTGAACTTGAGCCTTAAGAAAGATAAACCTGCTTCGCCCTATTCACAAAATGGTTCACCTTGGGAGAGGGTGGATGGTACAACCATGAGTGACTCATTGTTACTACGACACGTGTTTGATAGGAACTGTAGCGTTCCTTTGGCCTCCAGTCACTCAGAGTCAGGGAGGTCGAGGTGCCTTCTTAGGGCCTCACTACTGCAGTAGTACGGATTGCAATCCTTTGCCTATGCGAGTGTTTTCTCCTAGTTGTGTGTTGCTCGCATATGGTTGACTCGGTCTGTAGCTTCCCTGGTTACCACACCACAAGTTGGATAACAGACGCCGGGTGCATGTCTCACAGAATGCGAGGTTCCTTCGCGTACCCGAAGGAGTAATTAGAAGAACTTAAAGACTAACCAATCAGCTGACATACTATAGTTGTTACTTTATGTGTTTTGTAGATGTTACTTCAGTTACTTTACTTGTTTCAGTTGTCACTTGGTTACCTTACTTACACGGCTCTAGTTACAGTTAGTTACTGCGTGAGTACTTGCTCTGCTGTTTCCTTGGTGTTATTTAGTAGTTGACTAGTACTTGCCCCTTTACACTTACCACTTGTTAGCTTACTTTCAGTTCCTTGTGAGTTGATTATATATCTGCTTGTGGTTGCTTCTTCACCACCTCGCAAGAGGACTGACCCCGTTTTATGGGGTTATAGGTGACGAACAGGCATAGTGCGGATGCGATGACACAGGGTGGAGGCTCGGGGGACCCATACACTTGACCTGCAGTTCCTGTACCTAGTGGTCTCTTTTTCTTGGGGTTTTGGTTATATATTGGGATGTACTCCCTGTTTTGTACTTTTGTATTTACACTCTATAAACTCTTTAGACCGTTGGGATGTTTTTCTCTTCTTGTTTACTTACAGCCACACTTTTTGTAAACACCGTTGGTTACACTGTTTTCACTTGTTGCACCCATCTGTGGCGGCCGCCCAGACTTGCGGCTTTGTCGCTTTCCCCACAATTGCTTTCCGCTGATTCTCTACTTAAACCCTTGAAACTCTTCAAAAAAAATATACTGAAAATTCCAAGGTTTTCCAAGGTCGGGGTTTGGGGCGTCACAACTTTTGGTATCAGAGCAGAGTTCAAGTGTGCGGTCAGAGCTTCATCGTGCATCATCCATCGCACTGTAAGTATAAGTTGAGTTTCTTTCATTTCTCTATTTTCCCGCTTTTTAGATAGTTTGTGTTGTGGTTCTGTTGGTATGTTAGATGTCGACGAACCTGACTTACGACAAGATTTTGGAGGCTCTTCAAAACCTGACTCGAGGCGAAGAGGCCCTGAGTGGAGCTGTGCGATATTTGGCACGTAATGTGCATATGTTGGCGCCTCCATGTGCCAGGTGTTTGGAAGATCACGCGGGGCAGATCTGTCCCTGTGAATTGGCTGAGTGCCCCTACTGTAGTCTTCGTGGGCATGTCATAGAGGAATGCCAGACAAAGCAGAGGGATGAACTTTGGATAAGCAATGCGGAAGACGTCGAAGATGTATCTTCGGTCTCTGAACCACTGGTTGTGGAAGTGGATAGCCAAGACGGAGAAAGGCGCAGAGCGATCTATTCTCCGTAGTATTCTCCTGAGTCCTACCCCTATGCGGTTTCTTCAGAGTACGTGCCGCCGATTCTGGAAGAAGTCCAGGAGATCTCGGACACGCTGCTGAGGAATGTTGTTTCTCCTCCACGTGTCTTGCCGAGGCGCTATGGTAGTCGGAAGGACTACAGGGACTTCTACACTAGCAAGTCATGAGATTGTGATATGTTGTTTCGTTTTGGTTTTGGCGTGCGTAAGTTGTTGGTAGTTCTTGTTTAACCCTATCCTGATGAAGGGTACTTTTGTAATGTTGCAACCTCTTATTAAAAAAAAAAAAAAAAATCCATCCTTGTGTTTTGTTGGTTGCTTACGCATAGACTTTTGCACATTTAGATGGCATGGTGCGCCAGATGTGATGACCTTATGGAGACTCTAAACAACCTTACGGAGGTTGTGGGTCGACAGGCGGAGACCATGAGGAACATGGGCGAGCACCTTCAGCAGGCCGCCTAGGGCTAGGGAACACCTGCCCAGATTCCTGTTACCGTAGTCCCATATAAGCAATTTATGAGCTTGAACCCTCCCTTGTTCGATGGGAAATCGTCGCCAGAAGCAGCCGAAGATTGGATCAGAGAAATAGAGCGCATCTTTCGTGTGTTACAAGTTGGTGATGATCGGAAGGTGGATTTTGGAACCTATCGTCTCAGGAAGGACGCAGAAAGGTGGTGGGCGACCACCTGGGAGATAAAATTCGATAACCAACCTGTAGAGTGGGACCAGTTCGTGGAAGCGTTCTACACTGCTTACTTTCCAGCTCACGAGAGGAGCCAGAAAATGCAAAAGTTTCTTGACCTCCAGCAGGGTAGTTCTTCTCTCTCAGAATACGTTACACGTTTTCGTAGCCTGGAAAGGTTTTGTCTGAACTTATATACGACAGAGAAGGAGAGAGCTCTTAAATTTGCTCGAGGGTTGAAGCCGGTACTACGAACGAAGGTGTACACCCGTGCACCTATGACGGTCGATGAGGCTTTAGAGACGGCCTCCTTGCTTGAGCTTGACTGGAGCGAATCGCAGAAGACTCCCACACAGCATCAACAACAACAGAATTATGGCCATAGGAGTTGGCCAAGGAAAAGGCATTTTCAGAAAAACCAGGGTGGAGGGAAGTTTCGTCCTCAGTCGAAGAAGCAGTGCAACAACAACAACAGTGACAGCCGCCAGATCCAGTATCAGAACCGTAGACCCCAGTACCAGCAACACCAACAGCCGCAGCAGAAGCAACTTACCACGGCCAGTTGTCCGAAGTGTACCACAGATCATCCGAGACGGTCGTGCCCACGGGACACAGGCGGATGTCTATATTGCGGAAAGATGGGTCACTATATCCAAGATTGCAGAAAGAAACAAGCGGATGACCAATGCAGGAATACGCCAAGCACTTCACAGCCGACGCCACAGCGACAGACTGCTACGCAGCAGCAGCCGCCGTACCCACCGAAGCCAACAAACCAGAAAGTCGTTGCCGAACGAGCATACG
Organism: Nuphar pumila; assembly: GCF_984573655.1. NCBI lineage: Eukaryota > Viridiplantae > Streptophyta > Magnoliopsida > Nymphaeales > Nymphaeaceae > Nuphar > Nuphar pumila. The sequence goes on along the minus strand of NC_143251.1, from coordinate 71,995,928 downwards.
CGGCGACGGTTGACCAAGTAACCAAAGCAGAGTTGGTCCAAGGTACGATCTCGGTAGCCGGATATGAAGCATTTACTTTGTTTGATTATGGAGCTACTCATTCATTTATAGCAGCTAGATTTGCTCGTACCTTGCCTTTGTCAGTCGAGTCTTTGAATTATCCATTGGAGGTTCGCACTCCAACTGGAGAGCATTCTTTTTGTGACTCGTATATCCCGAACATCGTGGTGTCAGTGGCAGGACAAAACCTGTCAGCTGACGTTATCCTGTTAGATATGACAGAGTATGACGTGATTTTGGGCATGGATTGGCTTTTCGAGTACCATGCTCAAGTTTTTTGTCGGGAAGGCAAGATCGTTCTTTCTCAGCCTGATCGTCCTGTTCTGGAGATCAAGCTCCCTCAATCCCTACGCGAGAGCCGCATGATTTCTTCTTTCAAAGCTCAGAAGTATCTGCAGAACGGGGGTACTGCTTTCTTAGTCAGTATTTCCCCCGTGGAACCTGAGATGGTTCTGATCTACGACTTGGACGTGGTCTGAGAATTTGCTGATGTCTTTCCTGAAGAACTCCCTGGGTTACCACCGAGGCGAGAGATCGAATTTGGTATCGAGTTGATGCCGGGAACGACACCAATTTCCAAGGCACCATACCGTATGGCCCCAGCGGAACTGGAAGAGTTGAAGCGTCAGTTGGAAGAACTTCTCGATCAGGGTTTTATTCGATCTAATGCTTCACCATGGGGAGCACCAGTGCTGTTTGTACGGAAAAAGGATGGATCCCTGAGGTTGTGCATCGATTATCGGATGCTCAACCAAGCGACAATTAAGAACAAGTACCCGTTGCCCAGGATCGAAGATCTCTTCGATTAGTTGCAGAGAGCGAAGGTTTTCTCGAAGATTGATCTTAGATCAGGCTACCATCAGCTTTGTATCCGAGAGGATGACATTGCGAAGACGGCTTTCAAGACGCGTTATGGGTTGTATGAGTTCGTGGTGATGCCTTTTGGCCTCACAAATGCTCCAGCAGCGTTCATGGATTTGATGAACTGGATCTTTCGTCCATTTGTAGACTCGTTCGTGATAGTATTTATCGACGACATCTTAGTCTATTCGGAAAGTCCGGAGCAGCATCGAGAGCATTTACGAATTGTTTTAAGTACTCTCCGTGAGCATCAGTTGTTCGCCAAGTTCTCTAAGTGTGAGTTTTGGCTCGAGTGTGTCATGTTTCTTGGCCACGTGATCTCGAAAGTGGGAGTATCAGTCGATCCAGCGAAAGTCGAAGCAGTTCTGGGCTGGAAGCAGCCTCAGAATGTGTCTGAAATCCGTAGTTTCCTTGGATTTGCCGGTTATTATCGACGTTTTATCCAAGACTTTTCAAGGATCACATTACCTTTGACTAAGCTGTTACATAAGGGTGTTAAGTTCATGTGGAGTAGTGCCTGTGAGGACAGTTTTCGGATCCTAAAGACGAAGTTGACGACCTCGCCGGTGTTGGCTTTACCCTCTGGCAGAGGTGGCTTTGTGGTATACACAGACACCTCTGGCACCGGTTTAGGTTGCGTGCTTATGCAGCATGGACGAGTGATTGCCTATGCTTCCAGATAGTTGAAGACTCACGAGCGGAATTATCTGATGCACAACCTAGAATTGGCAGCAGTTGTGTTCGCTTTGAAATCATGACGACATTACCTGTATGGGGAATCGTTTGAGGTCTTTTCAGACCACAAGAGCCTCAAGTATTTGTTCTCTCAGAAGGAGCTAAATATGAGGCAGTGACGATGGCTTGAGTTTATCAAAGACTACGATTTTACGTTGTCTTACCATCCTGGGAAGGCAAACGTCGTGGCGGATGCACTTAGCCGCAAATCGAGTAGTGTTCTGGCTAGTCTGGTGTGGAGACAGAAGCTTATTGAAGACTTTATAGCCTGGAAACCTTTTTCGGTTGGTGGTGGTTCGATCAGGTTGTCTGGTCTAACCATTCGATCCGAGTTTCTTCCAAAGATAGTAGAAGCTCAAAAGCTTGATGGTCAGTACACCAAGTTCTTAGCCTTGACAGAGCAAGCAGATTCTTCTTTTAGAGTGTCTGCAGATGGCAGCATTCGTATGAAAGATCGTCTTTGGGTACCTAGTGTAAGAACCACGATATTTCTAAGATATTTTGTATTGGCATGTGCTTAATTATTTGTTACTCTTGCTTTGTCGCAAGAATTTTTCGTGATTGTGCTAATATAGCAATACGAAGTCTCAATCGCGTAAGATTCGATTTACGAAGCAATTAAGGACGACCTTGGCGAACTAAGGTCCGATATCCCTAGACTAGATTTATAACTCATCTAAGTAGGTTCATCCCGAATTGGAAACCTAAATTAAGAAATATTTCTGGTAGTAGGGCGAAACGGGTATATCGGTAAATACGAGTCACGACGAGAGTGAATTTTGTCAGAATGGAAAGCCTAAGTAAATAAGCTTAAAACTTAAGTTTTAATTCAAAAGGGTAAGGTTTGAAATGAAATTTCTTAAAAGTTTGAAACCTAGCTTTTAAATGAAAAATTTACTAAGGTTTTATGAGATATTAAAATTTGATTTTTTTGTAAAGTTAGAAGAGACTTTTTCAAAAAATCTCCAAGACCTAATTTGGAATTTGGAAAAGGTAGTTAGCATGGGGCCCACGTGAGCATGAGCCCAGCCCATGCTACTTTTAAAAAAAAAAATTATAATAAAACAATAATAAAAAAAATGGTATTTAAATAGCATTTTTGAAAAGCATGAATTTTCAAAAGTTGGGGTTGGGTTTTGGCATTACCACAAGTGGTAGCCCAAAACCCAACGGCTATTGGGCTGGAGGGGGCGCCCCTTAGGGGGGGGGGTAGCTCCAGCCCATCATGTCAAAAAAAAAAAAAACAAAAAAAAAAGAAAGGGGTTTGACCTTAGTGTCAAAAGGTGGTCTATGGGGAGACCTACTCTCCCTAATTTAGGGAGAGTAGTTGTGGGCTAGGCTCAAGGGTTGTACACCCTTGAGCTAGGCCCATCATGAAGAGGGTCAAATCCCCTTGGGCTAGCCTTATAGCACCTAAAGGAAGGGGGGGGCGTGTGGGAGGAGAGCCCTCCATCTCCTCCCCTCTCATCCCAGCCCTCCATCTCATGGAGTGGCTATTTAAGGGAGGGAGGAGAGAGAAATTCATTTTCTCTCTTCCTCCTCCTCAACCCTCTCCCTCAATCCTTCCATTTTCCCCTCCTCTCTCAAGTGTGAGAGTGAAGAGAGTGTAGAGAGTGAGGTGAGTGTGGCTGAGAGAGTGCAAGTGAGGGCACCAGCACCACCACGCCGGAACCATCTCCGTCCCTACGCCGGAAAACCCCGAAGGTGAAGAGCTTCCACTTTGCATTCCACTTCTTTTGAGAAATGCATGTAAAAATTGTTATGGTTGGTTTGGGTTTTTCCTTCTTTTTTTTTTTCTATATCATGAAACTTGTATGAGTGTGGGTGTGTTTTAGAGGGATCGACACATCGTTGTGGTAAACACGCACACACCGGACGTTCCACGCAATGGGACTGTCCTTATGCGATTTCGGAGTTCTGGAGCTCCGGAGTCTCCTCTGCTCAAAAAACCGTATCTCACTCGATACTGGTCCGAATGGAGCGTTCTTGGACTTTTCGGAAAGGGGAGACGACGTTCTCCAACCTTCGTGTTTGCAGTTTTCACTGGTTCGGTCTGAAACCATCCCTAAAAAGCCTCGTTTTTAGCAGACGTTCAGAACTTCTGTCAGTGTACAGGAAGTCCTGAACATCATTCGGTAATCCGGTGGTATTTCTCAAACCGTTTGTCGGAATTTTTCATGTTATAACTTTTCGGAAAGGTAAAATGATTATCTACGACTTCAATGTAGTAAATTTTCCCTGATTCGTTTTGTAAACCCTTCAAAAAGTCAAGTTTTAGCAGACTGACAGGGTTTTGACAGTGGTCCAGAAAGTTCCAGACACTGTCTGGTAACACAGCGCCCTTTTCCAGACCGATGGTCGGATCAGAGTGATCTTGGTGTCTGTGCGAAGCCGAGACAAGGATCTACGAGTTCCGTGTTTGAAGTTTTTGCTATTTTGGTGCGGACGGACCCCAAATCGGGTCATCTTTCAGGCTATTTTTGGGCCATGTAAATAACTATATAACTATATATATAGGTATAAAAAAAAAAGAGAGAGAGATGTTTGGGACTCGCCGTGTCCTGCTGCAACCTCTGCAGCATTGGGTAAGGCAGGGTGGTCTGACCCACCTCGGGGTTCGGACCCACCCATTGGGTCTTCCCCAATCACGTGGGGAAGGGGCGCCACACGGGACGCCCACGGTTTCGGGTAACCGGGTGTGCTTTACACCCGGAGCACCCTCTTGTTGGGACACGCCCCCGCAGCTAGCAGGCTGCATCCTTGCTGCTGGCTGTCCCGTGGCCAAGGAGGGTTCCTCCTAGACCCGGCAGGGTCTGGCCCCACGTGGACCAGACCAGCTGGTCGTTGGCCAGATTGCCTCCCAAAGGCACCTTAGCTATACCCCATGGTGCAGGCTGCTCGCGACCCATTGCGGGCTGCTGCCTTAGCAGCCTGGGGTCTGACACATAGGTCAGACCAAGGTGGGGTTAGGTCTGGTCCAGCAGACCAGGCTACCCAAATGACCCCGGTGGGAGCCTTATGGTGGCGGCGGGTGCTAAGTGCGCCCGCAAGGCTTAGCCAACTACTGGGTGGTTGCGTGACCTGCTGCACCCACCCAGTAGCCTCGTGTAGAGCTTATTGAAGCTCGTGTTGGTGGCTGTCACAGCCCTATGAATCTGGTACGACATGCCTAGACCACCTACTTATGGGATTTCCACCTCGCCGCCAATTCAAAAAGCACGAAAATGCACTCATGAAGGCAAAACCGATAGAGAGTCACTAATAGACTCCTTGTAGCACGTGTATGATGTCCAAACAGCCGTTTTGTACACTTGGCACCAACGGTGCATGGTTCGGAACTGCCTATAGGGCCTGGTGGGCTACGGTTAGCCTTTTGGCATTTTGGCACACATTGTGCCATCATACCCTTGCCGTCACGTCAGTGGTCCAGAATGACCACCTTAGCCTTCGCTGCCACATCGTGGTGAGTTTGGAAAGGGGTATAGTGTGGCGAGCGGTACGCTGCCCATGTACCTTATTATGTTTCCTAAGTATTGGGTCTTTCGACGTTTTCAACAGAAAACCGTCGTTTTGACCTTTTTCTGAGTTTTGCTAGTGCGGTGGCACATCACGGATGTATTGACGTAATCCCCGTACACATGGGGTTACTTTAAGAACCTTTCTCGACACTCATCAGTGTCTACACTACGGTCTTCCCTAAGCGAATGGTTTCGCTAAGTGTTGGAGCCGACGTAGGGCGGCGAAAATATGTGTATTTGGGAGATCCGTGCTTAAAGCTTTGGACACTAGTTGTCGTACGAACATGTTGATATATATATTTTGAGCCTGTTATCGCTCAGGTTTGTGCCTCTATGAATATGTGTTCCAAATTGTGATAATGTGTGATTCATGCACGTGGCACATCATGACACGTATGTCACACGTTCAGGTTCGTCGAGTACTTCTTGTTTTGGCTCACATTCGTATATCAATGGATTTACGATGCACCAGAGGCGTGTTTTGTACTCAATGTGACATACACTTGGAAGGAACTGAAAGCACTGTAGGGTATGACACTTTCAACCTGTTGAGGTTTGAGACTCGGTTGGAGTCTTCGGGCAGTGGCCCGGGTTTGTGAGAGTGTACTCACACCTTGTGTCACCCTAGGCATAAAAATGAAAATGTTATAATATCGTCTTCACAGGCGATGTGCTCGTGGAGGCCGTGAGAGGCTGAGCACGTGGATGGGCAGGCCAAGTCCTCGTTTGCGTACCCCGAGGGGACCACGAGGCACAACTACCTCGAAGGGAGGTATGACCTGAAAAATGAGCCTAAATAAGATAATCCTGCCGCGCCCCATTCACAAATTTGGTCACCCAGGGAGAGGGTGAATGGTACAGCCCCGAGTGACGTATCGTTACTACGACCTGTTTTTTTGAGGAGCCGATGTGCCCTCTGACCTCCAGTCACTCGGAGTTAGGGAGGTCAAGGTTGCCCTCCACAGGGACCTTTGCTACTGCAGTAGTACGGATTGCAATCCTTTGCCCCTGCGAAAGGTTTCTCCTAGCTGCGTGTCGCCCGCAGGTGGTTTTTCTCGTTCTGTAGCATCCCCGGTTACCACACTAGAAATTTAATAACAGACGCCGGGTGCATGTCTCACAGAACTCGAGGGTTTTTCCTTCGCGTACCCGAAGGAGGTTAAAAAGAAGAACATAAAAACTAACCAAACAGACTGACGTACAGTAGTTGGTTACTTGCTTACTTTAGCACTGCTTGCACTTCTATTAGACTGTTGTACTTTATTGGTTAGTTGCTGCTCTGTTTCAATTGTTGCACTGCTACTTACTTGTAGTTTTACAGTCTTCTAGCACGAGCACTTACCTGACACTTGCACATATATCTGTCATTTTACCTGTTGCATGATATGTGCCTTTTCTTGATAAAATGGATATACAATGTTGTTGTTCTTCACCAACTCGCAAGAGTTCTGACCCCGTTTTAAGGGGATACAGGTGATGAGTAGGCGCAGTGGCGATGCGACGGTGTACGGTTGGAGACTTGAGACCCACACTTAGATGCAGATCTTGGTCCGTGTCTTGTTTTGGGGTTTGAGGGGAGTTTTTGGGAGAGACTTGTTGTATGGATGTTTTCAGTCTCATTTTGTAAAACTCTGATATTATATGTAATGGGAATGGATATGTGGTTTGTATCTTTTACTGTGGCCCGCTCAGACTTGCGGCCTTTGCTTACCCCTTTGTACTTCCGCTATTCGTTTTAAATCCTTTTAAAAAAAAAATTTTGCTCAAAAACCAAAGGTTTTTACAAGGTCGGGGTTTTGGGGCGTCACAGAGATTGGTATCAGAGCAGCTTTAAGTGTGGTCCAAGACTTCTGTGTGCATCGTTCATCGCACTGTAAGTATGTTTGGCTCAGTTGATTATGTTGATTATCGTTGTTTCTTGTGCTACTTAGTTTATACATATGCATGCTTCGAATGTGGTTTGATAGATGTCGTCAGACCCAAGGTACGAAATGATCCTAGAAGCAGTACGTGACCTAAGTCAGGGCGTAAGATCCCTAGATCATGCTGTGAAGCATTTGGCACGAGGTGTTCAGATGATGGCACCTCCGGCACCTCCGTGTGAGAGATGTAAAGTCTGCCATGAGGGGCAGATTTGCCCACGGGAATGGTGTCACTGCTTTTGTTGTGGCCTTAAAGGGCATATTGAGGCTGAGTGCCAGCGTAAATTGGAAGACCTGGCAGCTGACCCAGTGGAAGGGGTGCATACTCCATCAGGTTTACCCAAGTGCACACCTTCTTCTACTCCTCGTCCGAAGCGAAGACGGTGCGGAAACCGGAACAACTACCGCGACCTCTACACTAGTAGGAAGTGAGAGCGGTCGCACGGATATAAATGTTTTGTTAGGACACTGATTCAGTGTCTGCGGTTGTTACAAAGGAGTATATCCTGTAACCCTGTTATAGAGGGTAATTTTGGCTTGTACTAAATATATGTATGCATCTTTGATCGTATAATGAAATCATGTTTTGGTATCTACTCCTTGTTTATACGAGTCTCCTTGTTGTTAAGATGGCTTGGCGTGAACGTTGCAACAACATCATGGACACCTTGAACAACCTGGCTGAGGTTGTAGGCAGGCAGGCCGAGGCCATGCGTGCCATGGGGGAGAACATGCAAGCCTCTCAGGGACGAGAGACTCCTGTTCCTACTCCTTCCCCGGTGTTAGTAGCGACAGCCGTACCCTACAAGCAGTTCATGGCTATGAACCCTCCGTCATTCGATGGAAAGTCTTCTCCTGAGGCAGCCGAGGACTGAATATGAGAGATCGAGAGAATCTTTCGTGTGCTGCAGGTCAGTGATGACCGAAAGGTGGATTTTGGCACGTATCGGCTACGGAAGGATGCCGAAAGGTGGTGGGCGACCACCTGGGATGTCAGGTTTGCGGGCGGAGCCGTTTCGTGGGAGCAGTTCGTGGAGGTTTTCTACGCGGCCTACTTCCCGACCCACGAGCGCAGTCGGAAGATGCAAGAGTTCCTCGACCTTCAGCAGGGGAACTCTACTTTGGCGGACTACATCACGAAGTTCAGAAGCCTAGAGCGCTTCTGTCCGCATGTATACGTGACTGAGAAGGAACGAGCGATGAAGTTTACTCGCGGTTTGAAGTTAGCACTGCGCCTGAGAGTGATCACGCGCGCTCCCTCGACTCTTGAGGAAGCCCTGGAGACGGCTACACTCCTGGAGCAGGAATGGATAGAATCCCAGAAGACTCCACAGTCCAGAGGAAAACCGCAACAGATAGGCCAAAAGAGTTGGCCTAAGAAGAGATCCTATCAGCAGAACTCGGGTGGAAAGAAGTCTGCCCCGCCAGCAAAGAGGAACCATCAGAACCGCAACAACCGTCGGCAACAGAATCGTCAGCCTCAACAGCAGCAGCAGAATCAGGTAGTGGCGACATCGGGATGCCCGAAGTGTCGTATGGATCACCCAGGTCGACCTTGTCCTCGTGACGTCGGAGGATGTATCTATTGTGGCAAGATGGGCCACTACATCAGGGATTGTCGGAAGAAGCAGTCCGATGATCTAAGGAGGAATACACCAGGAACGTCGCAGCCAGCACCTCAGCGACCCCCTCAGCAGCTGCAGCAATCGTACCCGTCGCAGCAATCTTCTCAGCAGAAGATGGGTAACCAGAAGACAGTGGCAGGGCGTGCCTACGCAGCCACTATCGAGCAAGTGACCAAAGGAGAGTTGGTCCAAGGTACTATTCCAGTCGCTGGTCATGCAGCTTTTACTCTGTTCGACTGTGGTGCTTCGCATTCGTTTATAGCTTCTAGATTTGCTAGTTCCTTGCCTATGACTGTTGTGTTGCTGAATTGCCCATTGGAAGTGCGTACACCGACTGGTAATCAGTCCTTGTGTACTTTGTACATTCCGAGCATAGAGGTGTCAGTGGCAAGTCAGAGCTTGCAAGCTGACTTAATCCTGCTAGACATGATGGAGTTTGATGTCATTCTAGGCATGGATTGGTTATTTGAGTATCATGCTCAAGTTTTGTGCAGAGAGAGCAAGGTGGTTCTGTACCCTCCTGATCGTCCAGTTTTGGAGATCAGCCTTGCTCGACCTATTCGAGACAGTCGTATGATTTCGTCATTTAAAGTTCAGAAGTATTTGCGGAATGGGGGTACTGCTTTCTTGGTCAGTATCGCCCCAGTTGACTCGGTGTTAACCCCTATTGAGGATCTTGACGTAGTTCGGGAGTTCCCCGATGTGTTTCCTGAGGAACTGCCTGGATTACCTCCGAAGCGTGAGATCGAATTTTGTATTGAGTTGTTGCCTGGAACAGCTCCGATCTCAAAGGCACCGTATCGTATGGCTCCAGCAGAACTCGAAGAACTGAAGCGTCAATTGGGAGAGTTGATGGAGCAAGGATTTATCAGAAACAGTGCATCGCCGTGGGGTGCACCTGTGTTGTTCGTGAAGAAGAAAGACGGATCCCTGAGGTTGTGCATTGATTACAGAATGCTCAACCAAGCAACGATTAAGAATAAGTATCCGTTGCCGAGAATAGAAGATCTCTTTGACCAGTTGCAGAGGGCGAAGATATTCTCGAAGATCGACCTCAGATCGGGTTATCATCAACTCCGGATCAGAGAAGAAGATGTCTCAAAGACAGCTTTTCGAACTAGGTACGGGTTGTACGAGTTCGTTGTGATGCCTTTTGGGCTCACGAATGCACCAGCAGCATTCATGGATCTGATGAATCGTATTTTCCGTCCATTCGTGGACACGTTCGTGATCGTATTCATCGATGACATCTTGATCTACTCAGAGACCCCTGAGCAGCACCAAGAGCATCTGCGTATCGTGTTGGGAGTACTTCGGGAGCACAGATTGTTCGCCAAGTTCTCCAAGTGCGAGTTTTGGCTTCGACGAGTTATGTTTTTGGGTCATGTGATATCCAGTGATGGTGTGTCAGTTGATCCAGCAAAGGTCGAAGCGGTGTTGGACTGGAAGCAGCCTCAGTCTGTTACTGATATCCGTAGTTTTCTCGGGTTAGCTGGTTACTACCGACGTTTCATTCAGGACTTCTCCAGGATCGCGCTTCCTTTGACGAAGCTTTTGCGTAAAGGAATCAAGTTCGAGTGGACCGACTCTTGTGAAGAGAGTTTCCAGATCCTGAAGACGAAGCTGACTACCTCTCCGGTGTTAGCTTTACCTTCTGGTAGAGGCGGTTTTGTGGTGTACACAGACGCTTCAGGTACAGGCCTGGGATGCGTGCTCATGCAGCATGGTCGTGTTATTGCATATGCTTCGCGACAGCTGAAGATTCACGAAAGGAACTATCCGACTCATGACTTGGAGTTAGCAGCAGTGGTGTTCGCCTTGAAGTTATGGCGACATTATCTGTACGGAGATACGTTTGAGGTCTTTTCTGACCATAAGAGTCTCAAGTATTTATTTTCCCAGAAGGAGCTAAATATGAGACAACGTCGTTGGCTCGAGTTTATCAAGGATTATGAGTTTACATTGTCTTACCACCCTGGTAAGGCGAACGTTGTGGCAGATGCGCTTAGCCGCAAATCGAGCAGTGTTCTAGCTAGTCTTGTGTGGAGCCAGAAGTTGATCGAAGATTTTGTGGCTTGGAAGCCATTTGCAGTCGAAAGCGGAACGATTAGATTATCGGGGTTGGCCATTCGGTCAGAGTTCTTGCCTAAAGTTATCGAGGCGCAAAAGCAGAACGCTCAGTATCAAAAGTTTGTTGACCGAGCTCGTGAAGACGGCTCAGTCTTTCGTATTGATGACAGCGGTTGTATCCGCATGAAGGATCGACTTTGGGTGCCAAATGCCCCTGAGTTGAGGAAGGAGATTCTTGATGAGGCACATCTGTCGAAGTACACCATCCATCCTGGTGGTACTAAGATGTTTAAGGATCTTCAACGACGGTATTGGTGGAACGGGATGAAGCGTGAAGTCGCAGCGTATGTTTCGAGGTGTTTGACTTGTCAGCAAATCAAGATCGAGCACCAACGTCCCGGTGGTTCCATGCAGAGGATTGAGATTCCTCAGTGGAAATGGGAGGATATCACGATGGATTTCGTGGTAGGTTTACCGCGAACCAGGGGAAAGCACGACGCGATATGGGTGATTGTGGACAGACTCACCAAGTCTGCTCACTTCTTACCTATCCGGATTAGTCAGCCGCTTGAGAGCTTAGCCGACTTGTATATCCGAGAGATTTTACGGTTACATGGCGTACCTACATCTATCATTTCGGATCGTGATCCCAGATTCACGTCGCGACTATGGGGACAGTTGCAGTCAGCATTGGGAACGAAGTTAAAGTTCAGTACAACCTTTCACCCTCAGACTGATGGCCAGTCAGAGAGGACGATTCAGACACTAGAAGATATGTTGCGGGCGTGTATGCTCCACTGGAAGGGTGAATGGGATTCACACTTGTGTTTGGTCGAGTTTGCCTACAACAATAGTTATCATGCTAGTATCGGTATGGCTCCGTACGAGGCTTTGTATGGGAGACCTTGCCGATCACCGTCATATTGGGACGATATCAGCGATCGATCCAGTGAATCGCCGATTGTTCTTCAGCACTACACTCAGCAAGTGCAGAAGATCCGAGAACGTCTGAAGGCAGCTCAGGACAGACAGAAGAGTTACGCCGATAAGAGGCGGCGAGAGCTTCAGTTTGATGTGGACGACATGGTTTTCGTGAAAGTATCACCGACGAAGAGCGTCTTTCGTTTCGGAAAGAAGGGAAAGTTGAGTCCTAGATATGTTGGGCCGTTCAGGATCCTCGAGAGGATCGGTGGAGCAGCCTATCGTATTGAGCTACCGCAGCGGTATGCTCAAATTCATAATGTTTTTCACGTGTCGATGTTGAGGAAGTACATTCCGGACCCATCGCATGTCATCCGATACGAAGATGTCGAGGTGCAAGAGGACTTAACTGTGGCCGAGAGGCCTGTTGAGATCATCGATCGTCGTGATCAGGTTCTGCGTACCAAGACCATTCCGTTGGTTAAGGTACGGTGGCAACACCATGGCATTGAAGAATGCACATGGGAGCCGGAGGCCAGCATGAGGGAGAAATACCCTGATCTTTTTGTGGCCTAGCGTTCGTGATTTCGCGGACGAAATCCCTTTTTAGGAGGGGAGGATGTAAGAACCACGATATTTATGAGATATTTTGTATTGGCATGTGCTTAATTATTTGTTACTCTTGCTTTGTCGCAAGAATTTTTCGTGATTGTGCTAATATAGCAATACGAAGTCTCAATCGCGTAAGATTCGATTTACGAAGCAATTAAGGACGACCTTGGCGAACTAAGGTCCGATATCCCTAGACTAGATTTATAACTCATCTAAGTAGGTTCATCCCGAATTGGAAACCTAAATTAAGAAATATTTCTGGTAGTAGGGCGAAACGGGTATATCGGTAAATACGAGTCACGACGAGAGTGAATTTTGTCAGAATGGAAAGCCTAAGTAAATAAGCTTAAAACTTAAGTTTTAATTCAAAAGGGTAAGGTTTGAAATGAAATTTCTTAAAAGTTTGAAACCTAGCTTTTAAATGAAAAATTTACTAAGGTTTTATGAGATATTAAAATTTGATTTTTTTGTAAAGTTAGAAGAGACTTTTTCAAAAAATCTCCAAGACCTAATTTGGAATTTGGAAAAGGTAGTTAGCATGGGGCCCACGTGAGCATGAGCCCAGCCCATGCTACTTTTAAAAAAAAAATTTATAATAAAACAAAAAAAAAATGGTATTTAAATAGCATTTTTGAAAAGCATGAATTTTCAAATGTTGGGGTTGGGTTTTGGCATTACCACAAGTGGTAGCCCAAAACCCAACGGCTATTGGGCTGGAGGGGGCGCCCCTTAGGGGGGGGGGTAGCTCCAGCCCATCATGACAAAAAAAAAAAAAAACAAAAAAAAAAGAAAGGGGTTTGACCTTAGTGTCAAAAGGTGGTCTATGGGGAGACCTACTCTCCCTAATTTAGGGAGAGTAGTTGTGGGCTAGGCTCAAGGGTTGTACACCCTTGAGCTAGGCCCATCATGAAGAGGGTCAAATCCCCTTGGGCTAGCCTTATAGCACCTAAAGGAAGGGGGGGGCGTGTGGGAGGAGAGCCCTCCATCTCCTCCCCTCTCATCCCAGCCCTCCATCTCATGGAGTGGCTATTTAAGGGAGGGAGGAGAGAGAAATTCATTTTCTCTCTTCCTCCTCCTCAACCCTCTCCCTCCATCCTTCCATTTTCCCCTCCTCTCTCAAGTGTGAGAGTGAAGAGAGTGTAGAGAGTGAGGTGAGTGTGGCTGAGAGAGTGCAAGTGAGGGCACCAGCACCACCACGCCGGAACCATCTCCGTCCCTACGCCGGAAAACCCCGAAGGTGAAGAGCTTCCACTTTGCATTCCACTTCTTTTGAGAAATGCATGTAAAAATTGTTATGGTTGGTTTGGGTTTTTCCTTTTTTTTTTTTCTATATCATGAAACTTGTATGAGTGTGGGTGTGTTTTAGAGGGATCGACACATCGTTGTGGTAAACACGCACACACCGGACGTTCCACGCAATGGGACTGTCCTTAGGCGATTTCGGAGTTCTGGAGCTCCGGAGTCTCCTCTGCTCAAAAAACCGTATCTCACTCGATACTGGTCCGAATGGAGCGTTCTTGGACTTTTAGGAAAGGGGAGACGACGTTCTCCAACCTTCGTGTTTGCAGTTTTCACTGGTTCGGTCTGCAACCATCCCTAAAAAGCCTCGTTTTTAGCAGACGTTCAGAACTTCTGTCAGTGTACAGGAAGTCCTGAACATCATCCGGTAATCCGGTGGTATTTCTCAAACCGTTTGTCGGAAATTTTCATGTTATAACTTTTTGGAAAGGTAAAATGATTATCTACGACTTTGATGTTGGAAATTTTCCCTGATTCGTTATGTAAACCCTTCAAAAAGTCAGGTTTTAGCAGACTGACAGGGTTTTGACAGTGGTCCAGAAAGTTCCAGACACTGTCTGGTAACACAGCGCCCTTTTCCAGACCGATGGTCGGATCAGAGTGATCTTGGTGTCTGTGCGAAGCCGAGACACGGATCTACGAGTTCCGTGTTTGAAGTTTTTGCTATTTTGGTGCGGACGGAGCCCAAATCGGGTCATCTTTCAGGCTATTTTTGGGCCATGTAAATAACTATATAACTATATATATAGGTATAAAAAAAAAAAGAGAGAGAGAAGATGTTTGGGACTCGCCGTGTCCTGCTGCAACCTCTGCAGCGTTGGGTAAGGCAGGGTGGTCTGACCCACCTCGGGGTTCGGACCCACCCATTGGGTCTTCCCCAATCACGTGGGGAAGGGGCGCCACACGGGACGCCCACGGTTTCGGGTAACCGGGTGTGCTTTACACCCGGAGCACCCTCTTGCTGGGACACGCCCCCGCAGCTAGCAGGCTGCATCCTTGCTGCTGGCTGTCCCATGGCCAAGGAGGGTTCCTCCTAGACCCGGCAGGGTCTGGCCCCACGTGGACCAGACCAGCTGGTCGTTGGCCAGATTGCCTCCCAAAGGCACCTTAGCTATACCCCATGGTGCAGGCTGCTCGCGACCCATTGCGGGCTGCTGCCTTAGCAGCCTGGGGTCTGACACATAGGTCAGACCAAGGTGGGGTTAGGTCTGGTCCAGCAGACCAGGCTACCCAAATGACCCCGGTGGGAGCCTTATGGTGGCGGCGGGTGCTAAGTGCGCCCGCAAGGCTTAGCCAACCACTGGGTGGTTGCGTGACCTGCTGCACCCACCCAGTAGCCTCGTGTAGAGCTTAGTGAAGCTCGTGTTGGTGGCTGTCACAGCCCTATGAATCTGGTATGACATGCCTAGACCACCTACTTATGGGATTTCCACCTCGCCGCCAATTCAAAAAGCACGAAAATGCACGCATGAAGGCAAAACCGATAGAGAGTCACTAATAGACTCCTTGTAGCACGTGTATGATGTCCAAACAGCCATTTTGTACACTTGGCACCAACGGTGCATGGTTCGGAACTGCCTATAGGGCCTGGTGGGCTACGGTTAGCCTTTTGGCATTTTGGCACACATTGTGCCATCATACCCTTGCCGTCACGTCAGTGGTCCAGAATGACCACCTTAGCCTTCGCTGCCACATCGTGGTGAGTTTGGAAAGGGGTATAGTGTGGCGAGCGGTACGCTGCCCATGTACCTTATTATGTTTCCTAAGTATTGGGTCTTTCGACGTTTTCAACAGAAAACCGTCGTTTTGACCTTTTTTTGAGTTTTGCTAGTGCGGTGGCACATCACGGATGTATTGACGTAATCCCCGTACACATGGGGTTACTTTAAGAACCTTTCTCGACACTCATCAGTGTCTACACTACGGTCTTCCCTAAGCGAATGGTTTCGCTAAGTGTTGGAGCCGACGTAGGGCGGCGAAAATATGTGTATTTGGGAGATCCGTGCTTAAAGCTTTGGACACTAGTTGTCGTACGAACATGTTGATATATATATATATTTTGAGCCTGTTATCGCTCAGGTTTGTGCCTCTATGAATATGTGTTCCAAATCGTGATAATGTGTGATTCATGCACGTGGCACATCATGACACGTATGTCACCCGTTCAGGTTCGTCGAGTACTTCTTGTTTTGGCTCACATTCGTATATCAATGGATTTACGATGCACCAGAGACGTGTTTTGTACTCAATGTGACATACACTTGGAAGGAACTGAAAGCACTGTAGGGTATGACACTTTCGACCTGTTGAGGTTTGAGACTCGGTTGGAGTCTTCGGGCAGTGGCCCGGGTTTGTGAGAGTGTACTCACACCTTGTGTCACCCTAGGCATAAAAATGAAAATGTTATAATATCGTCTTCACAAGCGATATGCTCGTGGAGGCCGTGAGAGGCTGAGCACGTGGATGGGCAGGCCAAGTTCTCGTTTGCGTACCCCGAGGGGACCACGAGGCACAACTACCTCGAAGGGAGGTATGACCTGAAAAATGAGCCTAAATAAGATAATCCTGCCGCGCCCCATTCACAAATTTGGTCACCCAGGGAGAGGGTGAATGGTACAGCCCCGAGTGACGTGTCGTTACTACGACCTGTTCTTTTGAGGAGCCGATGTGCCCTCTGACCTCCAGTCACTCGGAGTTAGGGAGGTCAAGGTTGCCCTCCACAGGGACCTTTGCTACTGCAGTAGTACGGATTGCAATCCTTTGCCCCTGCGAAAGGTTTCTCCTGGCTGTGTGTCGCCCGCAGGCGGTTTTTCTCGTTCTGTAGCATCCCCGGTTACCACACTAGAAATTTAATAACAGACGCCGGGTCCATGTCTCACAGAACTCGAGGGTTTTTCCTTCGCGTACCCGAAGGAGGTTAAAAAAAAGAACATAAAGACTAACCAAACAGACTAACGTACAGTAGTTGGTTACTTGCTTACTTTAGCACTGCTTGCACTTCTATTAGACTGTTGCACTTTATTGGTTAGTTGCTGCTCTGTTTCAATTGTTGCACTGCTACTTACTTGTAGTTTTACAGTCTTCTAGCACGAGCACTTACCTGACACTTGCACATATATCTGTCATTTTACCTGTTGCATGATATGTGCCTTTTCTTGATAAAATGGATATACAATGTTGTTGTTCTTCACCAACTCGCAAGAGTTCTGACCCCGTTTTAAGGGGATACAGGTGATGAGTAGGCGCAGTGGCGATGCGACGGTGTACGGTTGGAGACTTGAGACCCACACTTAGATGCAGATCTTGGTCCGTGTCTTGTTTTGGGGTTTGAGGGGAGTTTTTGGGAGAGACTTGTTGTATGGATGTTTTCAGTCTCATTTTGTAAAACTCTTATATTATATGTAATGGGAATGGATATGTGGTTTGTATACTTTACTGTGGCCCGCTCAGACTTGCGGCCTTTGCTTACCCCTTTGTACTTCCGCTATTCGTTTTAAATCCTTTCAAAAAAAAAAAATTGCTCAAAAACCAAAGGTTTTTACAAGGTCGGGGTTTTGGGGCGTCACACCTAGCGACCCTGAGCTGAAGAGAGATATTCTTGACAAAGCTTATATGTCGAAGTACACGATTCATCCGGGAGGAACGAAGATGTTCAAGGACTTACAGCGGAAGTATTGGTGGCAAGGTATGAAACGAGAGACAACGGCTTACGTTGCAAAGTGTTTGACTTGTCAGCAAGTCAAAGCGGAACATCAGCATCCTGGTGGTACCTTGCAGAAGATTGAGATTCCTCAATGGAAATGGGAGGATGTTACGATGGATTTTATGGTAGGGTTACCACTATCTAAGCGTAAACGTGATGCGATTTGGGTAGTTGTGGACATACTC
This sequence comes from Nuphar pumila, assembly GCF_984573655.1. Lineage (NCBI taxonomy): Eukaryota > Viridiplantae > Streptophyta > Magnoliopsida > Nymphaeales > Nymphaeaceae > Nuphar > Nuphar pumila. The sequence continues at coordinate 71,978,417 of NC_143251.1, read as the reverse complement.
ACCAATTCTGCCCACTTCTTGCCGATCAGAATCAGCCAGTCGCTTGAGAGCCTGGCCGATTTGTACGTTAGAGAGATCGTTCGGTTGCATGGTGTGCCAAGATCTATCATTTCTGATCGTGATCCCCGATTTACTTCGCGACTGTGGGGTCAGTTGCAATCTGCTCTAGGGACGAGATTGAAGTTTAGTACAGCCTTTCATCCTCAGACAGATGGGCAGTCCGAGCGGACGATCCAAACATTGGAAGATATGTTGCGAGCCAGTATGCTTGATTGGAGAGGTGAATGGGATTCACACCTAGGTTTGGTAGAGTTTGCGTATAACAACAGTTACCATGCTAGTATCGGGATGCCCCCGTATGAAGCGTTGTATGTAGACCTTGTCGATCGCCATCTTTTTGGGACGACATCAGTGATAGAGCAAGCGAAGCGCCGATTGTTCTTCAGCACTACACGCAGCAAGTGCAGAAGATTCGTGAACGATTGAAGGCAGCGCAAGATAGGCAGAAGAGCTATGCCGATAAGAGATGTCACGAATTGTCTTTTGATGTTGGAGACATGGTTTTTGTCAGAGTTTTGCCGACGAAGAGCGTGTTCGGATTTGGAAAGAAAGGGAAGTTGAGTCCGAGGTATGTTGGACCGTTTAAGATCGCGGCGAGGATTGGTGAAGTGGCATATCGTGTCGAGTTGCCCCCACAATATGCCCACATTCACAGTGTTTTCCACGTATCGATGCTCAGGAAGTATATTCCTGACCCATCACATGTCATTCGTTACGAAGATGTGGACATGCAGGAAGATCTGACCTTGTCAGAAAGGCCCATAGAGATTGTTGATCAACGAGATCAAGTCTTACGTACCAAGACTATCCCGTTAGTCAAGGTACGATGGCAGCACCATGGTATCGAAGAATGCACATGGGAACCAGAAGCGAGTATAAGAGAGACTTATCCAGAACTTTTTGTAACCTCCTAAGAGAGATTTCGTGGACGAAATCCTTTTTTTAGGAGGTGAGGATGTAAGATCCACGATTCTAATTTTCGATGATTATGGTGTAATTATATGAAAATCAATGAATTTTTATGTCTTGGTAATTTTTAAGGATTTGCTTATTTTGAGAACTGGGTAAATCGTGTAATATTATATAGATAAAGCAATTTTGAGAAATCTAGAATGGATCAACACCTGAATCCTTTAGGATAAGTTTGGAATAGGATGGTGGTGATACACTCCGAAATTTAGACCCAAACAACGAGGAAACCTTGTCAGTGCATGTGAATTACAAGTATTGACTTAAGTTTGGACCCGAATCTTAGAACGCTTAATTTTAACGAACGAGTGGTGATTTCCTTAAGAGGCTTCAACCATTCTACATTAATTAGGGTTATTAAGAGAATGAAACGACTTGTTGGGATTAAATTATTATTTTGTTTCAGTAAAAATGCGTTTTCTTATGACCTACATTTTTGGCGGGTTTTGGGTTTTGACCCAGAACACTTAGTGGATCCAAGACCCATGGGCGACCCTATCAGTGGACATCCCTAGCCATGGTTGACCAGCTGGTCAAGGGTGGACCAGCTGGGTGGCGTTTTTGCAAGAAGGTTGCATGGTTTTAAAAAAAAAAAAAAAGAGGAGAAAAGAGGGCCTCTATTGGCCATGTATCTTTTCAAAAACCTCATGATGGAGCCCAAAGTCCATCATGAGGGGCATTTTTTCAAAAAGAGAGCATGGGGCTGGTGCCCCATGGCAATTTTGAAACAAAACTAAAAATTTTGAAATACACAAAACCGGTTGGGCCTAAGGAGCGGCTAGCCTTGGGCAGCCCTTGTAATTTTTCAAAACATTAATGGCTTTTCAAAATGGTATTTTTGTAAGTATTTCTAAAAAGTTTAGAAAGCTTGACATGCATTGGCTATGGGGGGGCGTGGAGCACCCCAGCCCTCCATCTTGGAAGGGTAAATCCTAGCCGTCAAACCTAGAGAACATCCTATAAAAACTCTTAGAAAAAAACGGGTCTCTCTCTCTCTCTCTCTCTCTCTCTCTCTCTCTCTCTCTCACTTGTTCCCCCTCTCCAACCATGGGAACCTCTTGACGTGTAGCTGCAACATCACCTTCCTCTTTTTCCACTAGCTAAGGTGAAGATTCACCCTTCTTGTTTACTATTTCGTATGAAAAGGAAGCCGGTGGGGCTTTGCATCTTTGCATGCAAGTCCATATGGTGGATTAGCTCCAAGATTTGTAGTTGCTATCTTGTATCACCATGGATTTACATTATTATTTTGTAGCATGCATTTACGACCCTTGCTTTGTTCTTCCTCTCGATTTCAATTCAGTTTTAATCACCTTCTATGCTTGTTGTGGTCTTTCTTCTCAAAAACAAAAGGGGAGAGGTTATTACATTTTCTTTCCCGCTGTATTCATGGTGGGGTCACAACTATAGCAATTTTTTTGTTTGGTATGATCTCGGAATGCTGGAACGCCGGTTGGTGCATTTCGGCCATCAACTTGCTTTTGTTTTCATTTGGATGTTTCTTGTAGTGGTGTTTGGGCTCAATCCAGTCCCCACGCGCTGGGACTGGTATTGCAGCAACGACGTGGACTTGGGTCACGACGTGACCATCCCTGCTTGAGCATGGAACCCTGTTTTTTTTAGCAGCAAGGTAATGCTTGCTTTGTCTTTTTTTCTATTGTTTATTTCTTTATTTTCGACATGTTGGTTCTCGGGTCGGTTCACCCGGTTGGTGCGCCAGGGCACCGAGTGTTCCGACCGACCTGGGGGAAGCCGGTCGTTCGATGCCATACCTCCTTGGGTTGGTTGCTCGACCGCCCCTTTTGAGCTCTTGCTCATGCTTCTGGGAAGAGCGTCCGACTTGATTTAGTGGACCAGAACTCTTGGCCATCCAGTTTTCGCCCTAGCTGGAGTTGGACGCCATGCGGGTAGTCCGCGCGCCCAGCATAAGCTCTCGATGAGCTTTCTTCTTCTTTTTTTTGGGGGTAAGTGTTATATTTTTTTTTTCTTCTTGTCTTGGACTATTGCCGATCTGAACCATGGGTTCAGACCAGCACTACAGTCCATCTTGGTTCGGTTGGGTGCAAGTTTGGGCCCAGCCCGAGTTACCTTCTTGGCTGGGGTTGGGTGTGCACCGTTTGGGTGCTGTGCACCCATGGCTTTCGGTTAATCTTTGGGGGAGGATGCAGGTCTAAACCGAGATTTCAGACCTAAACCTCTTGGCACCCGGGGTTAGCTGAGGCTCACCCAGGTTAGAGCAGTGTGCCAGCTACTAGGTGTTGGGCACCCTGAGTTTCCCTTTTTGGTTGAGCCACTTTGGGCTCAGGTCCTAACGGAGAAGTCCAGACCCTGCCCTGTCTTAGCAGTCGTTTGGTCCTAAGGACCAGACATCCCTTTATTCAGCCTTAGTGCCTCTTTTCACTAGAATAGGCATTGACCTTTGTCAGGGTTGGATTTAGCCCCAACCAAAGCATTTGGTCGATCTGGCCCGATCTATGGATCGGACCCGACCATGTCGGTAGGCGTGGCAGTTAGGCCCAGAAAGGCCAGACCATTATTCTGGACCGAAACTCTCTTTCCTTGACCGCAAGTGTGCAAACTTTCCGTTGGTACCCTGGCAAACCCAAGATCCAACTATTCTGGTTGTTGTTATCGTCGCGAAAATTTTCCCCATCTTCCCTTCCTTGCGGAAGAGAAAGAGGGGAAATGCTTTCGCGCTTCAAACTTGACCGGATTTTGGAAAATTGTTTTTGAAATACTCGCCTCCGTTTTGAAAATTGCGGGAAAATCCATGGGATGGGGCTCGACCTGTCGGTACGAGGTTCGACCGTTCCTGCCGCCTTTAACAGGGGTAATCGAACCAAGGACCGAAATTGTGCTTGACTTAGTTAAATCATCAAAATCGTGTTCTACCCTATATGCACAAAGAATTCAGGCATGTGCTATAAGATTTTGGAAAATGCAGCTTGGGAAAACATGATGTATGCTTGGAAAATATTTGGAGTTGAAAAGAATCTCTCAGGAAAAAGATGAAAGTCAATTTCTCAGGAAACTCAGATGAAAAGGGTTTTTGAAATCACGAGAAAGTTCATAAATATGTGGGAAAATCATGAATGGTTGAAAATCCTTGGAAAATAGAAGTGATTCTTGAGAAAAAGGTGAGCATTTGAAAAGGGAAACACTTCTCAGGAAAACTCGAACTTTGAGAATTTTCTTAGGAAAATGATGGAAAATTTGATAGGAAAACTCATTTGAGAAGAAGAACTAAACTTGGGAAATTGAAATCCTGGGAATCATAGCCTTAAAGCCTTTGAAATACTTGGAAATTGATCTTTGATTCTTGAGAAAGATTGGAAAACTCTTTTTGAAAATCTTAAGAAAATAATGTTTTCCAAGGAAAATCGAGGGAAACTTTGATCTTGGAAACCCAACTTAGAAGCTTCTATGAAAACTGTGAAAACTTGACTTGGGAAAACCTATTTTGGAAATTACTCAGAGTTTCTTGAGAAATCGATTTCTTTGAGAATGAAACTTTCTTAAGAAAATCATAGGAAAATCAATGATTTCATGATGAAAATGATATGAGTGAATGACTGCACTTTTAAAAGATTTTCTAAGAAATTTGTTGGAAAAATGTGTATTAAGTCAAAATAAATCCTTCACATATCCTGACTATGGCCATGAATATGTTCAGATTTTAATTGATTTAATACACAATACTTTGAAAATATTAGAAACATGATGTGCATTTTAAGATAGCCTAAGAGTGTAGGCTCAATGTGACTGGTAGAAAGATGATGGATCTGGGTCTCGTCCATATTCCGACTAGGGCCGTAAATATGGATTCCACCGAGTCCATCAACTCCCTAAGAGTTGGTGCATGTGCCATTCGTGAACATCCATAGTGCTTTTGGAATAAAATGCATGAATCATATAAGCAGGATATTGCATAAATTCAAACTATATGATATGCATCCTAGTCTAAGCAGAAAATTAAAATCTTATTCCAAAATTTACTTTATTACATCACTAAATAAATGAAATAAGGGGAATTGCAGACTTCATCTCCTTCATTTGAATGTCCCTGCCAAACTTAGAATAAGGTTAGCTCAAATTTGTGGGTTTTTCCAAGATTTTTCAATAATATCATGAAATTATTGGATTTAATTGGATATAAACCCTATTCTCATGCTTCCTTGATATTTGAAATGATGTAAATGCAAGAAATTCAGTGGAAAATAGTTTGAAATTCGGAATGGTGGTCAAAATGACCAAAATACCCCTAATGTTAAAGTTATACCTTTAAAATCAGGGTTTTTGAAAGAAATTTTGATAAAAATTGAGATTTTGAAATTCAAATTGACTCAAATGATGATGAAATGCATAATGAAATATAATGACATGTTGTTAAACATATTAAGACTGTAAAATCAGAATTTGAAACTTTGCAATTTATCCAAAATAATGAATTTCACTTGTTTTCGCTTGGATTCGGGTCCCGCGGGGCCCTATTTTGATGATATGGCCAAACCATACCTCAAATGGATTCTAAATTACACCAAATTCGGTATGAAGCATATTTCTACTCTGATAAACAGCCTAGAATGCTAAAATTTACGAAATGATATGATTTAAATGCTAAAATTTGAAGAAAATCCTAAAAATGACGGATTTTGCCTATGGATCCAAACCAAATGCAATGCTTAATATGATAATGCAAGATTTACACCTTGAAAACTTTTGATATTTTGCAGACTGCTAAAGGACCCAAAATGAAACATTTTTGGTTTTTACAGCCTCGGTATTTGAGCCATGGTGAGTTCGGTAACATGGATTTGGTTCTGACAGAGGTAAAAATCGACCTGATCTAACATAAAATGCTAAAAAAATCGAAAACAGCCATGGAAATTTATGATATTAATCAGAGCTACTCAAGACACTTACATGGACAACTTTCATGTTCATGACTTCGGCATTTGACCAACAGAAACATGGATAAAAATATAACTTTTTAATCCTAAATTGACAGAACAGACAAATGTGATAAAACAGAGGACTGACAAGAAAAATCCGAAACAGGTATCACTACCATTCTAAAAATCGCAGTCTTTAAGATGTAAACAGAGAACACCTCGGAAACAACTTTCACTTTTTACAGTTTTGGATTTGGAGCAACATACAAATAGAACCCATCGACCTAAGTTGATCCAAAGTCTCAGAGGCACAAATCAGGCTCTGACACGTGTCCCGAACTCTCGGATTTTTTTCAGACATAAAAAACATTATCAAAATTTGCAAAAATCAGGTTAAAAACTAGACATCTTCTCGAGTTCATAACATTTTTCGGATCGAAAATTGGATTTTTCATGAGGGAGATCTCGATTTTACAAGTCGGAAAATAATTTTTAAAATGCATCCCGGGTAACAAAACCTGAATTGTCATTTTGAATGTTTACCGCAGTAAACAAATTCAAATGCTTCTGAATTTTTGGCACAATTATAGGGACACCTAAGGGTGCATTCCGGATTTTTTTTGGGATTTTTAATAAAAAATAAATGCATGAAATGATGTATGGACTGACTGACAAAAACAGAGAACTACTGAAAATGAGCAGAATTGAAATAAATGCTAAATTAATCCTAATTAATTCATGAAACATGCTAAATGAATGAAATAAAATGCAAATTAAACCTAGCTAAATGCATGAATGCTAAAAATCATCAAGGAAGCATAATCATGTATTTTTATATATGTCGTTTTATGAGAATAGCTCAATCCATCTCTCGGATGAGCTCTTTCTTCAAACGACTACCGAATCGAATTATGAAATCAAATCAAGAGGAAAAGAGGTGCACCTTGCTTCGTTAGGCAGCGTTAAAGCTCTTGAAAGGGATGGCTATCACGGGCTTCGTTCGTCCTTCGATCCGAGCTTTAGATGATTCACCAAAATCGACCCACCATGCCTTCTTCACTGAGCCAAAGGGGGCGTGAATTCCAAAGTGCAAAAATCGGGTTCTCAAGAAGGCTAGGTCGAATTTTCAAGTCCAACAGGAGTTCTCAAAAGATGGTCTCTCTATGCTGGGCGTGGAGCTCTGTTTTTTTAGATTTTTTCTGGAAAATTTGAATTTCAAACAAGCTCAATCTCAGCCCTCCTTGTGGCGCCATCTCGGGGGTGCTATCTGAGGGTTTGAAATTCGAATTTGGCTTTTCCAGGGAGCCCTCAGGTGGCGCCACCTCATGGTGTGCTACTTTTATTAAAAATAAAATAAAATAAAATTTGAAGCCAAGTGGGACTCTGAATTGGTGCCACCTCAAAAGGAGATTTGAGGTGTAAAGTTGGAAACAATAGGAGCATGCCATGTGGTGCCATCTCTGGAGGTGTTTGACATGTGTCAGAAGGACAGGAGTGGAGGAAGCTGACTGTGCCACCTCAGAGGAATTCAAATTCTACTTTTCTGCAGGAAAGGAGAGGCTGACATGTGGCGGTTCCTCAGAGTGGCTCCTACAATGCCATGTGGCAGGAGAACATGAATGGAGGAAGCAAAATGCGCCACCTCAGAGGGGGGGCTTTTCTACTTTTTCTGATGCAGGGAGGTCTGGACATGTGGCAGACAAGTGTCAGCTGTCTGGTGAGGCCTTCTCAAATGGTGCCACCTCAGAAGGTGAATTTGAATTTCAAATTGAGGTTGGCTCTAGAGGAATGAAGGATGGACATGTGGCAGTTCCTCAGAGTGGCTCCTACGATGCCATGTGGCAAGAGGGAGGAAAAGGAGGGAAAGGAACACGTGGCACCATTTAAGACAAAATAGAAAAGGTGAAGTTCAAGATTTGCGCCACCTCAGCCTGAAGTTTGAATATTTGAATTGTTGCTTCTTCTGAAGGAGGAAGAAAATGACATGTGTCCTCTACTTTTTCTAAGAAGAGCAGAGAATGACATGTGTCAGTCTGCTTTTTCTGAAAAGGGTAGGGGATGACACATGGCATTTGTTTTTTCTGAGGAAATGAGAGATTGACATGTGTCCTCTGCAGGACACACACTCCAAATGGCGCCACCTCAGAGGAGACAAGCCTACCTTTTTCTGGAGGAAGCTAGGAGTGACACGTGTCTTCTACTTTTCTGAGAAATGTAGGAAGAGACATGTGTCAGTATACTTTTCTGGAAGAGGGAGAGGTTGACACATGTCCTCTACAGGAGACACACTTCAAGTGGCGCCACCTCAGAGGAGACAAGCTCCACTTTTTCTGGACAGGACAACCTATGACACTTGGCATCTCCTGGTGATCTTTGGAATGACACATGGCGCAGGATGGATATGTTGGATACTGACACATGGCAGATAAATGGGATGACATGTGGCGGCTTCTTAAGGTAGCCCCACATTGACACTTGGCAGATAAATAGGAGGAGAGAGAAAAGACAAGTGGCACCAATCCAGGGGACAAGGCTCCTATATTTTTGGGTTTTTCAAAATTCAAATTTTTCAAAAGAGAAGCCTGTGTGACACCACCTCAATGTGGGTCCCACATTGCTTCTTTATTTCAATAAGGATAAAACAACAACTTCTTTTTAGAATTTTCATAAAATTTGGACTAATTGGTAAAAAAAAAAAAAAAATTTAAAGAGTTGGCCCCTGTAGGGCGATTTTGCAAAAGGAGGATAGTTGAAATAGCTGACAAAAGGCAAAATCTGAGTTGAAATTTATTGAAAATTATCTAGATTGTTTTCCTGAGGAAATATTTTGAAATTCAAAGCCCTGGGGGTAAAATGGGAAGAATTGATAACTTTGAAGACCCAGGGTTTTGAAATCAATTTTGAAAAGAGTTAAAATTCTAATCTGGATTGAAAATTTTGAAATCAAGAGTTCTGGACCTCGAAATGACATGCTGTGCAGTGCAGTGATATGAAATGCTCATGCAATGATATGCAATGTCATGTCTTATGCAATAGAATCTTGAACCAAGACTTGGAGATTCTTGTCTTCTGTCAGGAGTAAAATTTTGAACATCTGAGCTAAAAATAGAGAAATTTTGAAAGTTTCAGATGAAATTTGGACTTCTGTAAGGTTCAAGCTCAGAAAATGACCATTTTGCCCTCCGGCAATTTCAGAGGCTGGATGTTGATGCTTGGTGGAAATGTTGGAGAGGTGAGTGAAAATTTGGGGTGTTTACAGATGCCCCTCTTTGCTACTAAGCCGGCTCGTGGCCGAGCTTAGTGGCAAATAAAAACACACCAAATTTGGGCTATACATAAAAAAATGCCCCAGTTAGAAGGATCTGACTGGGTGTAAAGAAATTAGCCCGAGGAAGATGGTAGATATGGAACGAAGAATGAAGAGGAAAGATTTGCTCTATGAGAGCAAAGTTCAGGTTTATGCCCTTGACCTGGATGGCACAAAAATACCTCGCATGGAACGAAGCTCGGGTTTGACCCTTAACCTGATTGGGGGATGGAATATCTCATTGAAATGAGACTCAGGTTTGTACACTTAACCTGATCGGGCGGAAAATGAAGTACCTCTTCGAAGGAGGCTCAGGTTTATACCCTTATCCTGATCGGGTAGAAAATGAAATACCTCATCGAAGGATGCTCAGGTTTATACCCTTATCCTGATTGGGCGGAAAATGGAAATACCTCATTGATTGAGGCTCAGGTTTGTACCCTTATCCTGATCGGGCAGAAAATGAATGGAATCCTCGAAGGAAGAGACCGTGATGGAACCTTCGGATTTTGCACAGTAAATCCGATAGGGGTTTTACAAAAGGAAGGAAAATGGGGTCCCTAAAGCTTGAAAAAGGATTGATCTTGGGCGTCTCATTGCTGAGACTAAAATCAGCTTTTGAAATTGCCTTTTGCAAGAAATGATTGGTGGTTCGACCTCGAACAGAAATGGGACTGTCTATGGTGGGACAATGGAGACACAGGGAAGTGTGCAAATCTGAGAGTTCATGCTCTCAAAGAAGTGAAAGAATCAAGTCCTTAAGAGGGATTTAAAATTGGTGTCAGGATGCATCAAAAATGAACATCAAGATCTCACTTCACGTCAGGATAACTATAAAATATTGTCAAAATATTGAGAATTCTGTTGTTGATTCAAAATTTTTGAAAATGTTGCACGTGGTTGCAAAGATATTCTTTCTTTTCTACCCAAAGTATTACCTCCAAACAAGGTTCACTTCATAGAATCGAGACTTGAAATCCAAATTGCTTGCAATTGACCTTATTCAAGGAAGTTATCAATTTCCTTGATATGAGCAGGAAAGAAAATTTGATATTATGAAAGCAATTGATGAAAGAGTATTGATAATAGAATTGCGCAAGATTAAAGAGAATTCTTAATAGATTTGGCAGTTTGATATCCTGAGAGCTTCTCTCATGATAATCTTTCTGCACTCTTTTGGCTCTCTGGTGTTTTGCTACATTCTCCTTCATTTTGGAGATGTTCTGACTCTTTTTTTTTCTCTTTCTTTTTCCTCTCTTGCTCTCTTTTGGAAGGGTACGTCACAAGCTCCTTCAACTTGGAGATGTTTCGATCCTTCTTGGACGATGGGTTTGGAGATCTTTGGATGACAGCTGAAATTAAATATCTTTTAGGGATTGTCGAGAGGTTCATCGCATCTGCCTTCATCTCGACAGTGCTTTGGACTTTCCCTAGAAGGATCCATCACAAACTTCGTCATCTTGGAGATGTTTTGAATCTTCTTTGGCCCCGGGGGTCTACTCGCCTAATTCGCCTTCATCTTGACGACAGGTGAGAGATCCCTTTTGCGGATACTTAATTGCAGCTTAGGTGATTCTGAGGAGACATGGCTTGGGTAAATGCTCTCTTTTCTAGCGCTCAGGATATTTCTACTGCCTCATTTTACAAGAATAGCCTTTAAAGATGCGCCATTGACTACGATCAATATCGATCATCTACGGCTTTTCAATAACATTGAATCTTCTTTTCTGGCCATATCGAGGACTTATCATTCATCCTTTTGGTTGGCCAATAGAAAGAATTTGACTTTTGAATCTTTTTTTTCGCAAAAGCTTCACTCTTTTGGAAGTAATGCTGAAGATAAATAGAGATTTGTGCAATAAAGATTCGGAAATCAACAGATAATTTGATTGACAGATTGACAAAATTTTTTCGAAATCCTTGGTGAAAGTGAGTATTTGAAGTCCGGCTCAACACATTCGTGACGAAAATTCTCCTCTCTTTTTCCCCAAAAAGAGAGACTCAGGCTTAGCCCTTACCTGAATGGGAAATGGGAAATACTTCTCTCTTCCCTGAAGAGGAGGTGTTTGCAAAATGAACTTTCGAAGAGAAATTGAGCTTTCGTCAAAGCTCCCTAATATTAGGCTTCTCCTATGGAAAGGGGGCCGATAATAATGAGGTCTGAAAATTGGGTCATGAAAAGAACGAGTCCATCACACTCTCCCTATAAAGAGGGTCCTTCATGACGAAAAATGGCCTAGTATGAAATTGGGGGGTCACAAGAAAAGCGAGTCTCCGTCGAGCCTCTCCCTTAAAAAGGGTTCCTCGTGTGAAATTGGGAATTGTTTTGCAAACGGTTCACAAAGACGCGAGTCCCTTCAAACTCTCCCTGAAAAGGGGCTGAGTGAACGAGTTGGATAGCATGCGAAAAGAACGAGCTCCCTCGAACTCTCCCTAAAAAGGGTCTCTCGCAAGAGAAAATGATTGAAATTGGATATTGAGATTGATTGACCCGAAGGTTGAAATTGGAAATTGGAAAATTGGTTGTTGAAAATTGAATGACCCGAAGGTCGAAATTGGATGACCTGACGGTCGAAATTGAGAATTGATTTGACCAAAGAGGTCAAAATTGAGAATTGGTTGAAAGGTCAAAATTTTGGAAATTGGGCGACCCAAAGGTCAAAATTTGGAAATTGATTGACCCGAAGGTCGAAAATAGGAAATTGATTGACCCGAAGGTCGAAAATAGGAATTTGATTGACCCGAAGGTCGAAATTGAGAATTGATTGACCTGAAGGTCGAAAATTTGGAACTGGTTGACTGAAAGGTCAAAATTTTGGAAATTGGGCGACCCAAAGGTCAAAATTGGAGAATTGCCTGATTTGAAGATTTAAATTGGAATTTGGAGGGCAAACTATCAAATTTGAATAATTGACAGACCCTAAGGATCAAAATGACTTGGATCAACAAAGGAGAATGATGAGTTCGAGTCAGAGCTCGAATAAAATACAGAGATCACGAGTCGAAACCCGGATCAACAAAAGAAAATGAAGAGCTCGAATCAGAGCTCGAATTGTGTAATGAGATCACGAGTCAGAACTCGAATCAACAGAGAAAAATGAAGAGCTCGAATCTGAGCTCGAATGAATAGAGAGATCTCGAGTTGGAACCCGGATCAACAAAAGAAAATGAAGAGCTCGAATCTGAGCTCGAATAAGATAATGAGATCACGAGTCAGAACTCGGACCAACAAAAGAAAAGGAAGAGCTCGCATCTGAGCTCAAATGAATAGAGAGATCTCAAGTCGGAACCCGGATCAACAAAAGAAAATAAAGAGCTCGAATCTGAGCTCAAATGAATAAAGAGATCTCGAGTCAGAACCCGGATCAACAAAAGAAAATAAAGAGCTCGAATCTGAGCTCGAATAAATAAAGAGATCTCGAGTCGGAACCCAGATCAACAAATGAAAATGAAGAGCTCGAGTTAGAGCTTGAATGATGTAGAGAGATCACGAGTCGGAACCCGGATCAACAAAAGAAAATGAAGAGCTCACATCTGAGCTCTAATAAATAGAGAGATCTTGAGTCGGAACCCGGATCAACAAATGAAAATGAAGAGCTCGAATCTGAGCTTGAATAAAGTAAAGAGATCTCGAGTCAGAACCCGGATCAACAAATGAAGATGTTTTGAATAAAAATCCGAGTCAAAACCCAGTTTTCCAAAAAGTTGGATCTTGAAAAAGTGTCAGTTTGAACATTGGATTTTGAAATAATACCAGTTCGAGCGCTGGGTTTTGGTTCAGTATTGGCAATGATCTTTCCATTTTGAATCATTAGGAATTGTGATGGGACTATTTGTTGAAATCCCAATACTGACCAGATTGTTGTTCATGCAGTTGAATGCAAATGAATATGAATTGATGCATATGAATGCCCAAGTGCATGGAATGAGGAATTTGTTTATCCTGCCTGCATATAGAATGTTTGAAAATAAATTTTCAAAAAGATGCCCAGTGTAATGGGAGAGAGATAATAACAAAAACAGAACAACCACAAGAAGAATGTCATAATTAAATGAGAAAAGTTGATGATTTTATTGATGCCTAAAAAGGGATGACAACTTGAAAAGGGAAAACAACTAGGACTATATCGTCTTGACAAAAATAAATATGACAAAATGAGAAGGCATTGACATTGACATTGTCTTTCTTTCGAGTGATCTAGGAAAGGCTTAGTCAGGACTGCAACTCGTCCCTCTCTTTCTTCTGGCACCAAAAGCTCTTTATCGATGTAGTCCTGTATAATATTTTTGAGAACAAAGCAGCGTTCGGTATCGTGCCCCATTGCCGGATGGAACTTGCAAAACTGACTCTTGAACCTTCCCATGATGGTGGGAGGAGTTGTGGCCTTTAGGAGCTTCACTAATCCCTTAATCAACATGTATTCAAGGACTTCGTCGAGTGGCTTGTCTATAGGAGTGAAATCTCGATCGCCGCTCCAGTTTCCGCGCTTTGGTTTTCCTTGATTTTTTTTCTTTTGCTGAGGGCTGGATTGAAAAGATCTATTCTGGATTCTAGAATACTTTCCTTTCAAATGTTTAAACTCTTCTAACTTGCTGCTTTGACTGCCTCTGTTTTTGTTGTTGTTGGGTTTAGAACTGGTTGCTCTGTTGTGGTCTCTAATGATGCTCATAGAGATGGTGATGGATGCCTCTTCTTTAATAGGAACTTTTCCGAAATTGGCTTCAGCTTGCTCGGATAATATCTCAATTATCATTCTTTTGAACAAACGATATATAGCGGGATGAATCTCCTCTTTGATGGTCTGAGCTCCCTCTTTGACAGACTTTATGGAATCCATTTCCACTCACTGTCTGTAACTAATGTGCTGAAGTAGCGCGGTCTTTGATCTTGTCAGGATCACACAACTATGCCAATGCCCTCTGCAGAACCACATGGGATGTTTTAGCATGATGGGAAAAAGAATTTTGAAAATGACACTCTTGAGGGAAAAACAAATGATGGGATCAGGTAATCTTGGAAGGAAATGACAAACAAAATTTTGGACAAAATTTGGAAGATATACCGAAAACAAGGTTCTTGAAGATATGAGCAAAATTTGAAAATTTGAAAATTTGCAGGCAGAATCGGAATAAGGCTGGAAATCCGAGATCCAGTAGAATGGGAGAATGGAAAATCGCCTGGAGTTTTGAAAGAAATTGGATATTTGAGAAAATCATCCAGGGTTTGAGAAAATAAAGGGAAAAGATGAGAATTTGAAAATATTTTGGGGAAAATATGAGGGAAATAAAAGTAGCATACAATCACATCCTGCACAAACATTTATGCACATACAGCACTCTCTAAAAGGCTGACTCTAGATGCATCACTTTGAAAACAACTGTAGGACCTTAATCCTAACTCTAGGCTCAGATCATCTTTGTCCAATCCAGTTATGCCGATATACTCGAATCGAAATCCGAGGTACGTGGCATATAATTTCAACTCCGGTTCTAAGGTAAGGTTTTCCAACATCCTTGAGCGCCTATCGATATACTTCGGACTGTGGCCCGCGGTACGTGGTAGGGGGGTGTTAACCCAAATAGTTGGCCCAGTTGTGAGGCTCTGTCCCGAACTAGGGTTCTGGAAGAGAGCCCAGCAACGTAAAGACCGGGTAATGATAGGTAATGGAAGTTTTGAAAAAATGATCACATGCAAGAAATAGAGGGCTCTAAGTCCTAAAGAGATAGACTTTTGAACATTTTTGAAGAAGCATACATTGTTTGCATTCAGATCCTAAATTGAGGAGAGTTGTGTTTAGACCTAAGTCTATGTGAGCATGAAAATTTCTCCTCAATATGGTCCTACCAAACCATGCCTAGGCTTATATGCAATCAATGTCAGCTAGGTCAAAATCTAGGCTCCTAGGTTCGCATGATATCAGAAAGTAAAGAGCTGACATTTTGTGAACATAGTTTTGATAATTGAACTAAGTCAAGCATTTTTTTGGTCAGACAAGGACAGATCCCATCACGGTCTCCAAACCTATTATCGTCGCGAAAATTTTCCCCATCTTCCCTTCCTTGCGGAAGAGAAAGAGGGGAAACGCTTTCGCGCTTCAAACTTGACCGGATTTTGGAAAATTGTTTTTGAAATACTCGCCTCCGTTTTGAAAATTGCGGGAAAATCCATGGGATGGGGCTCGACCTGTCGGTATGAGGTTCGACCGTTTCTGCCGCCTTTAACAGGGGTAATCGAACCAAGTACCGAAATTGTGCTTGACTTAGTTAAATCATCAAAATCGTGTTCTACCCTATATGCACAGAGAATTCATGCATGTGCTATGAGATTTTGGAAAATGCAGCTTGGGAAAACATGATGTATGCTTGGAAAATATTTGGAGTTGAAAAGAATCTCTCAGGAAAAAGATGAAAGTCAATTTCTCAGGAAACTCAGATGAAAAGGGTTTTTGAAATCACGAGAAAGTTCATAAATATGTGGGAAAATCATGAATGGTTGAAAATCCTGGGAAAATAGAACTGATTCTTGAGAAAAAGGTGAGCATTTAAAAAGGGAAACACTTCTCAGGAAAACTCGAACTTTGAGAATTTTCTTAGGAAAATGATGGAAAATTTGATAGGAAAACTCATTTGAGAAGAAGAACTAAACTTGGGAAATTGAAATCCTGGGAATCATAGCCTTAAAGCCCTTGAAATACTTGGAAATTGATCTTTGATTCTTGAGAAAGATTGGAAAACTCTTTTTGAAAATCTTAAGAAAATAATGTTTTCCAAGGAAAATCGAGGGAAACTTTGATCTTGGAAACCCAACTTAGAAGCTTCTATGAAAACTATGAAAACTTGACTTGGGAAAACCTATTTTGGAAATTACTCAGAGTTTCTTGAGAAATCGATTTCTTTGAGAATGAAACTTTCTTAAGAAAATCATGGGAAAATCAATGATTTCATGATGCAAATGATATGAGTGAATGAATGCACTTTTAAAAGATTTTCTAAGAAATTTGTTGGAAAAATGTGTATTAAGTCAAAATAAATCCTTCACATATCCTGACTGTGGCCATGAATATGTTCAGAGTTTAATTGATTTAATACACAATACTTTGAAAATATTAGAAATATGATGTGCATTTTAAGATAGCCTAAGAGTGTAGGCTCAATGTGACTGGTAGAAAGATGATGGATCTGGGTCTCGTCTGTATTCCGACTAGGGCCGTAAATATGGATTCCACTGAGTCCATCAACTCCCTAAGAGTTGGTGCATGTGCCATTCATGAACATCCATAGTGCTTTTGGAATAAAATGCATGAATCATATAAGCAGGATATTGCATAAATTCAAACTATATGATATGCATCCTAGTCTAAGCAGAAAATTAAAATCTTATTCCAAAATTTACTTTATTACATCACTAAATAAATGAAATAAGGGGAATTTCAGACTTCAGCTCCTTCATTTGAATGTCCCTACCAAACTTAGAATAAGGTAAGCTCAAATATGTGGGTTTTTCCAAGATTTTTCAATAATATCATGAAATTATTGGATTTAATTGGATATAAACCCTATTCTCATGCTTCCTTGATATTTGAAATGATGTAAATGTAAGAAATTCAGTGGAAAATAGTTTGAAATTCGGAATGATGGTCAAAATGACCAAAATACCCCTAATGTTAAAGTTATACCTTTAAAATCAGGGTTTTTGAAGGAAATTTTGATAAAAATTGAGATTTTGAAATTCAAATTGACTCAAATGATGATGAAATGCATATGAGATATGATGACATGCTGTTAAACATATTAAGACTGTAAAATCAGAATTTGACACTTTGAAATTTATCCAAAATAATGAATTTCGCTTGTTTTTCGCTTGGATTCGGGTCCCGCGGGACCCTGTTTTGATGATATGGCCAAACCGAACCTCAAATGGATTCTAAATTACACCAAATTCGGTATGAAGCATATTCCTACTCTGATAAACAGCCTAGAATGCTAAAATTCACGAAATGATATGATATAAATGCTAAAATTTGAAGAAAATCCTAAAAATGGCGGATTTTGCCTATGGATCCGAACCAAATGCAATGCTTAATATGATAATGAAAGATTTACACCTTGAAAACTTTTGATATTTTTCAGACTGCTAAAGGACCCAAAGTGGAACATTTTTGGTTTTTACAGCCTCGGGATTTGAGCCATGGTGAGTTCGGTAACATGGATTTGGTTCTGACAGAGGTAAAAATCGACCTGATCTAACATAAAATGCTAAAACAAATCGAAAACAGCCATGGAAATTTATGATATTAATCAGAGATACTCAAGACACCTACATGGACAACTTTCATGTTCATGACTTTGGAATTTGACCAACAGAAACATGGATAAAAATATAACTTTTTAATCCTAAATTGACATAACAGACAAATGTGATAAAATAGAGGACTGACAAGAAAAATCCGAAACAGGTATCACTACCATTCTAAAAATCGCAGTCTTTTAGATGAAGACAGAGAACACCTCGGAAATAACTTTCACTTTTTACAGTTTTGGATTTGGAGCAACACACAAATAGAACCCATCGACCTAAGTCAATCCAAAGTCTTAGAGGCCCAAATCAGGCTCTGACACGTGTCCCAAACTCTCGGATTTTTGTCAGACATAAAAGACATCAGAAAAATCTGCGAAACTCAGGTTAAAAACTAGACATTTTTTTGAGTTCATAACATTTTTCGGATTGAAAATCGGATCTTTCATGAGGGAGATCTCGATTTTACAAGTCGGAAAATAATTTTTAAAATGCATCCCGGGTAACAAAACCTGAATTGTCATTTTGAATGTTTACCGCAGTAAACAAATTCAAATGCTTCTGAATTTTTGACACAATTCTAGGGACACCTAAGGGTGCATTCCGGATTTTTTTTGGGATTTTTAATAAAAAATAAATGCATGAAATGATGTATGGACTGACTGACAAAAACAGAGAACTACTGAAAATGAGCAGAATTGAAATAAATGCTAAATTAATCCTAATTAATTCATGAAACATGCTAAATGAATGAAATAAAATGCAAATTAAACCTAGCTAAATGCATGAATGCTAAAAATCATCAAGGAAGCATAATCATGTATTTTTATATATGTCGTTTTATGAGAATAGCTCAATCCATCTCTCGGATGAGCTCTTTCTTCAAACGACTACCGAATCGAATTATGAAATCAAATCAAGAGGAAAAGAGGTGCACCTTGCTTCGTTAGGCAGCGTTGAAGCTCTTGAAAGGGATGGCTATCACGGGCTTCGTTCATCCTTCGATCCGAGCTTTGGATGATTCACCAAAATTGACCCACCGTGCCTTCTTCACTGAGCCAAAGGGGGCGTGAATTCCAAAGTGCAAAAATCGGGTTCTCAAGAAGGCTAGATCGAATTTTCAAGTCCAACAGGAGTTCTCAAAAGATGGTCTCCCTATGCTGGGTGTGGAGCCTTGTTTTTTTAGATTTTTTCTGGAAAATTTGAATTTCAAACAAGCTCAATCTGAGCCCTCCATGTGGCGCCATCTCAGGGGGTGCTATCTGGGGGTTTGAAATTCAAATTTGGCTTTTGCAGGGAGCCCTCAGGTGGCGCCACCTCATGGTGTGCTACTTTTAATAAAAATAAAATAAAATAAAATTTGAAGCAAAGTGGGACTCTGGATTGGCGCCACCTCAAAAGGAGATTTGAGGTGTAAAGTTGGAAACAATAGGAGCATGCCATGTGGTGCCATCTCTGGAGGTGTTTGACATGTGTCAGAAGGACAGGAGTGGAGGAAGCTGACTGTGCCACCTCAGAGGAATTCAAATTCTACTTTTCTGCAGGAAAGGAGAGGCTGACATGTGGCGGTTCCTAAGAGTGGCTCCTACAATGCCATGTGGCAGGAGAACATGAATGGAGGAAGCGAAATGCGCCACCTCAGAGGGGGGGCTTTTCTACTTTTTCTGATGCAGGGAGGTCTGGACATGTGGCAGACAAGTGTCAACTGTCTGGTGAGGCCTTCTCAAATGGTGCCACCTCATAAGGTGAATTTGAATTTCAAATGGAGGTTGGTTCTAGAGGAAAGAAGGATGGACATGTGGCAGTTCCTCAGAGTGGCTCCTACGATGCCATGTGGCAAGAGGGAGGAAAAGGAGGGAAAGGGACACGTGGCACCATCTAAGACAAAATAGAAAAGGTGAAGTTCAAGATTTGCGCCACCTCAGCCTGGAGTTTGAATATTTGAATTGTTGCTTCTTCTGAAGGAGGCAAAAAATGACATGTGTCCTCTACTTTTTCTAAGAAGAGCAGAGAATGACATGTGTCAGTCTGCTTTTTCTGAAAAGGGTAGGGGATGACACATGGCATTTGTTTTTTCTGAGGAAATGAGAGATTGACATGTGTCCTCTGCAGGACACACACTCCAAATGGCGCCACCTCAGAGGAGACAAGCCTACCTTTTTTTGGAGGAAGCTAGGAGTGACACGTGTCTTCTACTTTTCTGAGAAAAGTAGGAAGAGACATGTGTGAGGCTACTTTTCTGGAAGAGGGAGAGGTTGACATGTGTCCTCTACAGGAGATACACTTCAAGTGGCGCCACCTCAGAGAAGACAAGCTCCACTTTTTCTGGATAGGACAACCTATGACACTTGGCATCTCTTGGTGATCTTTGGAATGACACATGGCACAGGATGAATATGTTGGATATTGACACATGGCAGATAAATGGGATGACATGTGGTGGCTTCTTAAGGTAGCCCCACACTGACACTTGGCAGATAAATAGGAGGAGAGAGAAAAGACAAGTGGCACCAATCCAAGGGACAAGGCTCCTATATTTTTGGGCTTTTCAAAATTCAAATTTTTCAAAAGAGAAGCCTGTGTGACACCACCTCAATGTGGGTCCCACATTGCTTCTTTATTTCAATAAGGATAAAACAACAACTTCTTTTTGGAATTTTTATAAAATCTGGACTAATTGGTAAAAAAAAAAAAAAATTGGAAAGAGTTGGCCCCTGTAGGGCGATTTTGCAAAAGGAGGATAGTTGAAATAGCTGACAAAAGGCAAAATCTGAGTTGAAATTTATTGAAAATTATCCAGATTGTTTTTCTGAGGAAATATTTTGAAATTCAGAGCCCTCGGGGTAAATTGGGAAGAATTGATAACTTTGAAGACCCAGGGTTTTGAAATCAATTTTGAAAAGAGTTAAAATTCTAATCTGGAGTGAAAATTTTGAAATCAAGAGTTCTGGACCTCGAAATGACATGCTGTGCAGTGCAGTGATATGAAATGCTCATGCAATGATATGCAATGTCATGTCTTATGCAATAGAATCTTGAACCAAGACTTGGAGATTCCTGTCTTCTGTCAGGAGTAAAATTTTGAACATCTGAGCTAAAAATAGAGAAATTTTGAAAGTTTCAGATGAAATTTGGACTTCTGTAAGGTTCGAGCTCAGAAAATGACCATTTTGCCCTCCGGCGATTTCAGAGGCTGGATGTTGATGCTTGGTGGAAATGTTGGAGAGGTGAGTGAAAATTTGGGGTGTTTACAGCTGTCAAACCCTTTTCTCTCAAACCAGCTTGTCTCCATTTCAAGATTGAACCATAGTAGACCCAATGTCGGATTTAGTTAGCCTACGCTTTTTTTTCACACCTCGGTTAAGCTTTGGCATAATGTACATGCTTTGGGTTGCATCGAGTTCGATATATATATATATATATATTTATATTTATGTATATATATATTTATGTATATATATACATATATAAGTGCGAATGTGTATATACTTACGTGTATATAAGTATAGGTATGTGGAACCTTGAGTATCTTTGTAACGTGAATGTATGTATGTATATGCACACATGTTGGTTAACAACACTTAAACAGTTGTTTCGGTATGTCCGGATGGACATGCGGCACTCTTGTGTTCCGTCCAAATATTTCTTATGATAATGTTACACTTCGAGTCAATTAGTGTTAATCTAATGTTCTTCTTGACAAACGGTTCATTTCGGGACAGCAGGCGCGACTCCCCATACCGTGGAAATAGCCAATGTTATTCCCATTAGACAGGATGATTGGTTAAATTCGATTTCAAACTCTTGAGTATGAAAATGTAGATGAATGCAATCATAACACTGAAGTATGTAATATAGTGCAGTTTAATAGCATGTGATGCCTCTGTTGTTTATATTTGTGCAAAAGATAAAAACTTGTGATATTCCTTCACTTTGCACTTAGCACATCCTGACACTATTATTGAGTAGTGCGTACCCTAAGGAGGTACCTAACTTGAGGCATTGGGTAGTGCATTAGGCGCACTTACCTCTTGAGATAAAAAGATAGAAATTGAACACCATGGGGTATGAATGTTGAAATGATTCATTGCGGGCTCAGTTAGAGTCTTCGAGCAATGGCCCCTGTGTGAAATAGACTTTTGTGTGTTATACCCAAAACTGAAAATGAGATAATATGGTTTTTTTACTGTTTTCATGAGCAGTGTGCTCCGTTGGCCGTGTGAGGCTGAGCACGTGGATGGGCAGGCCAAGTCATCATTTTGCGTACTCCGTGGGGACCACGAGGCAGATTCCTCGTTGTGAGGTATGATTGAACTTGAGCCTTAAGAAAGATTAACCTGCTTCGCCCCATTCACAAAATGGTTTACCTTGGGAGAGGGTGGATGGTACAACCCTGAGTGACTCATCGTTACTACGACACGTGTTTGATAGGAACTGTAGCATTCCTTTGGCCTCCAGTCACTTAGAGTCAGGGAGGTCGAGGTGCCTTCTTAGGGCCTCACTACTGCAGTAGTACGGATTGCAATCCTTTGCCTATGCGAGTGTTTTCTTCTAGCTGTGTGCTGCTCGCATATGGTTGACTCGGTCTGTAGCTTCCCCGGTTACCACACCACAAGTTGAATAACAAACGCCGGGTGCATGTCTCACAGAATGCGAGGTTCCTTCGCGTACCCGAAGGAGTAATTAGAAGAACTTAAAGACTAACCAATCAGCTGACATACTATAGTTGTTACTTTATGTGTTTTGTAGATGCTACTTCAGTTACTTTACTTGTTTCAGTTGTCACTTGGTTACCTTACTTACACGGCTCTAGTTACAGTTAGTTACTGCGTGAGTACTTGCTCTGCTATTTCCTTGGTGTTATTTAGTAGTTGACTAGTACTTGCCCCTTTACACTTACCACTTGTTAGCTTACTTTCAGTTCCTTGTGAGTTGATTATATATCTGCTTGTGGTTGCTTCTTCACCACCTCGCAAGAGGACTGACCCCGTTTTATGGGGTTATAGGTGACGAACAGGCATAGTGCGGATGCGATGACACAGGGTGGAGGCTCGGGGGACCCATACACTTGACCTGCAGTTCCTGTACCTAGTGGTCTCTTTTTCTTGGGGTTTTGGTTATATATTGGGATGTACTCCCTGTTTTGTACTTTTGTATTTACACTCTATAAACTCTTTAGACCGTTGGGATGTTTTTCTCTTCTTGTTTACTTACAGCCACACTTTTTGTAAACACCGTTGGTTACACTGTTTTCACTTGTTGCACCCATCTGTGGCGGCCGCCCAGACTTGCGGCTTTGTCGCTTTCCCCACAATTGCTTTCCGATGATTCTCTACTTAAACCCTTGAAACTCTTCAAAAAAAATTACTGAAAATTCCAAGGTTTTCCAAGGTCGGGGTTTGGGGCGTCACAGCCGCGACTGGCACTAAGTGCTAGCCGGCCTGCCAAGGAGTCCATGTCTGAACCATGGTCCAGACCAGCTCTCACTGGGTGCTAACCAGGTAATAAGAGATGCACAGTACCCACGGTGTGCATGCCCAGCTCCAGCCAAGTGAAAACCGGTTGGGCTAGGTTCGCCCAACTCGGGTCAACCGGCTATGGGGCAGGTCTGGACCCTCGGTTCAGATTCGCACCCAGACCCATGCCATCTAGCACTATGCGTAGCACGGACATGTAAGGAAATGCATCTAACTGTATAATATAATTATTACTATATATTATTTATTATTATTATTTTTTTTTTTGAAAACTATTTCTACTGGACGCGGGGGCCATCGCACAACGCCTATTCCATTCTTAGAGCAAAATGGAGAGAAAAGAAAAAAAATGGGGGTTTGGTCCACTAGACCAGACCGAGTCACCCTTGCCAACGTGAACCAGAGCACAAGGGCTCGGTTCACAGCAGCTAAAAGGGTGTGCTGGGGATGCCTAAGGCCGGCCCAGCTACTCCAGTCCGGGTCTCAAAAGGGAAAACCGAAAACGAAAAAAAATAAGAACAACATCATAACTAAAAGAAATACTGTAAACTCCCCAAATTTTCATTCACCTCCCCAATATTTCCACTAAGCATCATCATCCAGTCTCTGAAATAGTCGAAGGGCAAAATGGTCATTTTCTGAGCCCGGATCTTACAAAAGTCAAAATTGCATCTACAACTCTCAATTTTTTTTTTATTTTTAGCTCAGATGTTCAAAATTCTACTACCGACAGGAGACGAGAATCTCCAAAGCCCAGTTCAGGATTACATGACATGGCATTGCATATCATTGCATGAGCATCTCATATCACTGCACTGCACAGCATGTCATTTCGAGATCCAGAACTCTCGATTTCAAAATTTTCAATCCAGATTCGAATTTCGACTATTTTTAAAAAATCAATTTCAAAACCCTGGGTCTTCAAAATTATCAATTCTTCCCATTCTACCCCCAGGACTCTTAATTTCAAAATATTTCCCCAGGAAAACAATCTGGATAATTTTCAATAAATTTCATCTCAGATTTTGCCCTTTTGTCAAACAATTTCAAATATCTTCCTTTTACAAAATCGCCCTACAGGGGCCAACTCTTTTCAAAATTTCTGTTTTGCCAATTAGTCCAAAATTTTATAAAAATTCAAAAAAAAGAGGTTTTGTTGTCTTGTCTTTATTTCAATAAAGAAGCAATGTGGGACCCACACTGAGGTAGTGTCACATAGACTTTTCTTTTGAAAAAACTGAATTTTGAAAAACCCAAAAATATAGGAGCCTTGTCCCAGGATTGGCGCCACTGGGTCTTTTTCTCTCTCCTCCCATTTCCTTGCCATGTGTCAGCGTGGGGTTCACCTTAAGATGTCGCCACATGTCATTAGACATCCTCTTCATTCCATGCCACGTGTCAGTGTCCACCATCTTCACCCTGTGCCATGTGTCATTCCAAGGTCACCCTGAGATGCCACATGTCATGTGCTGCCTTGTTCAAAAAAAGTAGAGTTGTCTCCTTCTGAAGTGGTGCCATCTGAGGTATTCTCTCCTGCAGCAGACACGTGTCATTCTCTGCTCTTCTCAGAAAAAGCAAGTGACACATGTCACTCCCTGCTTTTCTCAGAAAAAACAAGTGACACGTGTCATTCTCTGCTCTTCTTAGAAAAAGCAAGAGACACATGTCACTCCCGCTTTTCTCAGAAAAGCAAGTGACACGTGTGGGGAAAAGGCTGAAATTGTGGAAAAATGTCCCCGACAAATAGAGAAAGATTTGATCTTTTGACATCATTGGGATTCGGTTTATGGTTTGGAAAAGGCCATACTGTTATCAGAGACCTAAATCTCTGAGATTTCTGGACATTGGAATCTGTTAGTCAGAAAGGGAAAATCGGGGGAAAATAATGAAATAGATTTGAAAATTCCCAAATTTTGGGCAATGACAGGAAATTATGTTAGAAACAACTTTCATGTTGAAAGTTTTTGCAGAAAGGCTACAGATTGGGCGGACTTGATGCATTAGAGTCTGTCTATACCCTGACGAAGGAAAAACGAGATTTTCCTAAGAGTCTGGGAAATCCGATTTTTGACAGAGGTCAAAATTACTTGCAAAAACTTCAAAATTTCCAGATCACTAATAGATTCAATTATGAATCCACTGTGATTTTTGGAAGAAAATCCAGATCCCCCACAAGGGTGATGTCGACTGCTCTTGTTTGCTAAAACAAATATTGGAAATTCCAGGCAGGTCCAAAACCCATTGTCACTTTTTTATTTTTTTAAGATAATAATGATTTAAAATTAGACCAAAATTTCTACAGGAACTAAAGGTCGTACAGGTCTAACAGTAGTAAAATTTATAGAATTTAAAAATGCAAAAATTCACATGAAATAGCCTATGGACTTTGTATCGAAATAAACTCTATGGATTCTAATAATGAAATTTACATTGAAATGGATGAAATAAATTAACATCCTAACCTAAATGCATTTTCTATCATAAAATATCATGAAATATAAAACTAATACGCAAATCAATGGGGATACAACATATTCTTTGTTGTTGGCTTGCAAAACGGAAGATCCAATCCATTGAACAGATGGATCTTATCGTTTAATTAGCCCCTACACATGAGATATGTGTTTTTCTATTTTTTTTTTTAAAGATTGTGAAAGAGATCCTTTCATCAACTTAGATCTGATTTTGGACTAACTTCCCATTATTCTCATGAAAATAGGGCTTTCATACCCTTAATCACACAACATTATTGGATTTTGATAAATAAAGAAAAGACAAAACTTAATAAGAAAATTGATCTTGCCTTGACACCTAGTTGGAATAGGATGCAGCTATGGAAATGGTTGCCACCGAGATTGGAGGTTGAGGAGGTGACTGTGATGAGCGTTGAAGGATGGAATCTCCAAGATGGTGGCTGTTGGGGCGGTTGGAACCGATTTAAGGTTGGTGTTGAAGTTGGAGGGGCTGGTACGGCTGGGCATTGAAGGATGGAAGCTTCAAGATGGTGGCGCTGGCTGGAAGTTGGCTGAAGATGCAGCAAGGAGGGCTGCTTAGGCTGGTGGCTGTGTCTCTTTTTGCTGAAAGTTGCAGCCAAAGTTGCTGAGACGTCTCTTGGAGGAGAAGGAGCTGCAGCTGGGAACCGTGATGATGCTGGTATGGTTGCTTCAGGGAAGATGGTTACTTGATGAAGAAGGTGGTGTGGATCCCTGGTGGAGCTGGCTGAAGATGCAGCAAGGTGGGTTGTGGTGCAGCTGCTGAAGATGGCTATTGTGGCTGCCAAGGAAGCACCGGCTGGAAGAGATGGGGGGTGGAGGAAGCTTGGTTGCTGTGGTGGCTGAAGCCAAGGTGCTGCTGGAGATGGCAAGGGGAGGTTGCAAGGGCTGGGCTGAGAGAGGCTGCAGCATCCAAGGGGAGAGGAGGAGAGAGCTAAAGGGAGAGAGAGAGAGAGAGAGAGAGAGAGAGAGAGAGAGAGAGAGGTGCGTTAAGAGATAAGAAGCAGCCAACGTGTATCCCCCCTTTTTGTCTTTTTTTTTTTTTTTGGACTTAGGGCTTAATAACCCTTTGCCCTAAGTTTCTAGGTTTAATTTGTGCTAGGAATGAGAAAGTGAAATCAGTTTTACGTGAATGGTTGGCAGCCATACGGCTGTGGAGGGAAAATGGCAAGGGGAAAGAAGGAAGGGAAAGAAAAGGAAAGAAGAAGGGAAGAAGGAAAAGGAAAGGAAAGGAAAGGAGAGAGAGAAAGGAAGAGAAGGGGCTGGAAAAGGGGGGTATACGTGAGTGGCTGGGAGAGGAAAGAAAGAAAGAAAAGAAAATGGAAGAAGAAAGAAAGAAAAGAAAGAAAGAAGGAAAGAAAAGAAAATAAAAAATAAAAAGAAAATGGAGGAAAAAGAATAAAGGAAGTGGGCTGGATTGAGGGCTAGGGTGGTCGACCCCCTTGTGGGTCCCACCTTAGGAAGAATAAAATAATTAAAAAAATAAAATAAAACAAACAAAAAAATAAAGAAAAAGATAAATTTTTTTTCTTTTCTTATAAAATAAAACAAGAAAATGCAAATGGATGGGCTATCTCAGAGCGGGTCCAAATTGCACTTTTGAAACTCATTTTGACGATTGGAGGGGTAAAATAGTCTTTTCAAAAAAAATTCAGACGAAACAAGTTATTTTTGGCAGTTTTTGAAATGAGCTTGAATTTTGAAGTTCAATACCTCGTTGCAAAGCAAATCCAGTGTAGAATTTGAAAATTTAATTTTGAAAGAAATCCAGATTGTTTTTCTTGAGAAAATATTTTCAAAACGAAACGAGTTATTTTTGGCAGTTTTTTAAACGAGCTCGGATTTTGAAGTTCAATAGCTCATTGCGAAGCAAATCCAGTGTAAAATTTGAAAATTTAATTTTGAAAGAAATCCAGATTGTTTTTCTCGAGAAAAATATTTTCAAAACGAAATGAGCTATTTTTGGCAGTTTTTTAAACAAGCTCGAATTTTGAAGTTCAATAGCTCATTGCGAAGCAAATCCAGTGTAAAATTTGAAAATTTAATTTTGAAAGAAATCCAGATTGTTTTTCTCGAGAAAAATATTTCCAAATTTAGACTCCAGGGGTGAAAATGTCAATTTTGGAAACCCGAGGTTTGAAATTGATTTCTGAAAACTTTTAAAACTCAATCTGGATTGAAATTTATAAAACTGGAGTTCTGGACTTCGAAAATGAAATGAAATGTGATGAAATGTTATGAAATGCTAAGAAATGATATGAAATGATGAGAAATGACATGCGAAATGCAGACCCTGAATGGAGAATTTTAGATGTTAGACCCCGATTGACAGTTGTACCAGTTTTAAAAGCATCAAAATTGATAAAATTTGCAAATAGCTCAAGAAATGGTTTTCGGGACTCTACTGGGTCAGAGTGACACTAAAAATTGGGGTTCGAGCTGGATTGAACTGATATGAGCTAGATTGAGCTGGGTTTTAGAGTTTCAGAACTAAAATGAACTCACCAGACACTGACTCAACTGACCTTTCCAACTGAATTTTCAAGAAAAGCTGTCATTTTTAGAGAAATGGTATGGAATGATCATTAGAATGAAGTGAATTACGAACCTGAACTAGGTTTGAGCTGAAACAAAGGTCAGTAATACTGAGGTGAACTAAAATTGAGGCTCAAACACTAGCTCAACTTACTAAACTCGGCTCAATTTCAGCTAAAAGAGCTGAAATGGACTAAAATGGGCTCCTGGACACTTGGAAATGGTTTTGAACTGAAACTGGAGCACTTGAACTCCTGGTGAACTCAAGTTAGACTTTGGGGAATATGACTGACTGTAAATGACTGACTCAGAGACAATTGGCTTGGATCTGAGTGAGAAATGAGTTCATTTCTGAAGAAATGATCCCATTTTGGCAGGAATTGTCAGAAATGAAAATGGTCTGTTCATTGTGAGCTCGAATGAGCTTGAGATGACTGATATTCTAACTGTTCTAACTGACCAATGAGCTTGGTTGACTCCGACTGACTGGGGTCCGGGATGTCCTAGGGGTAAAATGGTAATTTTCCTAATAAAAATGGGTAAAGTGGTGATTTTCTGAAACTGACTCGGGATTTGACTCCTACACTGACCTAACAGGGTTGGCACTGCACGAGGAGGGTTGTTTGAGAATGGACGAGGAAAATTTGGGGTGTTTACAGGGAGCCGTGCTTGCGGTCCCGAAACAAATCATTGTCAAAATGAACGTAGGACAACACTAATCGATTCAAAATGTAACATCATCAAGAGGAAATGCTTGGGCGGGACACAAGAGTGTCGCATGTCCATTCGGTCATGCTGAAACAGTCATCATGTATTCTGGTATACCGGTGTGTACAAACCTATACCTATGTACATATGTACATATATCCATTCACATTCAAGTACATATAGATAACCTATATATATATATATATATATATATATATATATATATATCGAACTCGATAAAATCCAAGGCATGTAAAGTTTTGCCAAAACCCTAACCGAATGCACGGAGGGTACGGGGCAAAGCAATTACTAGTTGAACCGAATGTGGTTCAGCTTGAAGTAGCCACAGACTGGTTTTCGATAGGAAGGCATTTGACGGCCATCATGGTGGCTCTACGAGGCTGCAAGGGTGCCAAAGTGGAGGCCACACGCTTGCTACCCAAAAACCCAAACCAACAGATGGTCTGGTCCCACGGACTAGACTGTTGTACAACCTAACCGAATATGATCAATCTTGTGGATCATTCAAAAATCATTACAGGAAATCGGTTGTGACTGGTTCAAGCCCTGACAAGGGTCAACCGAAAGTCTCATGAAAAGGTGCACTCTCTGCGATGTCAAAGTGTCGGGTCCCTAGGACCAAACAACAACTAGAACGGATTAGGGTCTGAACCGATTGGGTTCAGACCCAAACCCAAGGTGGTTCAGCCGAAAAGGGGTTCTTGTGAGTGTCCAAGATCAGTTGGCTGACACCCGGCTCCAACTAGGTAGAGCCGCGGCTGGCACTAAGTGCTAGCCGGCCTGCCAAGGAGTCCAGGTCTGAACCATGGTCCAGACCAGCACTCACTGGGTGCTAACCAGGTAATAAGAGATGCAGAGTACCCACAGTGTGCATGCCCAGCTCCAGCCAAGTGAAAACCGGTTGGGCTAGGTTCGCCCAACTCGAGTCAACCGGCTATGGGGCAGGTCTGGACCCTCGGTAAAGATCCACACCCAGACCCATGCCATCTAGCACTATGCGTATAGCACGGACATGTAAGGAAATGCATCTAACTGTATAATATAATTATTACTATATATTATTTATTATTATTATTTTTTTTGAAAACTATTGCTACTGGACGCGGGGGCCATCGCACAACGCCTACTCCATTCTTAGAGCGAAATGGAGAGAAAAGAAAAAAAAAATGGGGGTTTGGTCCACTAGACCAGACCGAGTCACCCTTGCCAACGTGAACCAGAGCACAAGGGCTCGGTTCACAGCAACTAAGAGGGTGTGATGGGGACGTCTAAGGCCGGCCTAGCTACTCCAGTCCGGGTCTCAAAAGGGAAAACCGAAAACAAAAAAAAATAAGAACAACATCATAACTAAAAGAAATACCAGAGGTTAACACCTTAACCATCGACAGCCTGTCCTCTGCACGTCTCAAAGAAAGTGGTCACATAGTGACCCAGGCTCAAGGGCTAGGCTGCAACACCAATCCCATTGTGTTGGGACTGGGTTTAGCCGAAAACCCAAAAAGAAAGAATGCACAGAAAAAAAAAGAACAAGAAAAGAGAATGAAAAGGGGGCTGATGGGTTGGGTGTAAGCTGGACGAGCTCAGCTCGGTCCAGCACACCCCTATGATGAGGATGCCATGAAATAAATCAGCAAACAAAATAAACCATGGCATAACAGCATTATCATGGAAAATGAACAACTAACAAGTATAGGAGAAACAAGAACAAAGACGCCAATGTAGGGATCAAAAGGAAATCTATTTCCAAGGCATGCAGTACAAAAGCTTATGAAAACAATGAAAATTCAATAATCAAAACTGTTTTTCTAACTAATCTGTCACTTGGGCTTGCATGCATTGATGCAAGGCGCCAATGGCTTCATGTAAATCCGTAATCGACAAGAAGGTGAGTCTTCACCTTAACTTCTTGGAGAAGATGAAGGATGATGCAGCAACACTCCACGCCCAGGTGGTTCCCACGGTTCGGAGGGAGGAAACAAGAAGAGAGAGAGAGTAAGTTAAGAAAAATCGCCCATTAGAGAGGGGCCCATTTTTTTTTTTTGAGTTTTATAGAATGTGCTTTAGGGATGGACGGCTGGGGTTGTTCCTTTCAAGATGGAGGGCTAGGGAGCTCCACGCCCCCCAACAACCAATGCATGTAGAGCTTTCCAAAAGATTTTAGAAAACTTTCTAGAATGCCACTATTAAAAGCCTTTAGAACATTAAACAATTACAATGGGGCACCCTTGGTTGCCACCCAACTCCACCTATCGATTTGAGGGTTTGAATCTTTTTAAAAACCTTTCAAATTTGCCATGGGGCGCCAGCCCCATGGCTCTTTTTTTTGAAATGACGCTCCTCATGATGGAGCCTAGGCTTCATCATGAGGTTTCTTGAAAAGATGAGTGGCCAATGAAGGCCTTCTTTTAAATACCATGCAAAAGTATTTCAAAATCGCCATCCAGTTGGTCAATCCTTGATCAGCTGGTCAACTATGGATATGGATGTCCACTATAGGGTCGTCCAAGGGTTTTGGATCCACTAGATGCTCCGGATCCAAGTCCCAAAACCGCATGTTATGTATATCATAAAGAAACGCCTATTTAATGCATTAAAATAATAATTTAATTTCAGCAATTTATTTTGTTCTCTTTATGACCTTAATTATCGTAGAATGGTCAATGACTCTTAACGAAATTACCTCCCATTTGCTCGAATTAAGCGTTTTAAGATTCGGGTCCAATCGTAGATCAAAACTCGAATTTCACATTCACTGACGAGGTTCCTTCGTCATTCAGATCCCAAATTCGGGGTGTATCACTACAACCCTATTCCAAACTTACCCTAAAAGTTTCAGAAATTAATTTGCCCTAGATTTCTCGAAATCGCTCTTTTTACGTAAAGTTACGCAATTTTACCCGATTCTCAAGTTAAGCAAATCATCAGAAATTGCCAAAACATAAAAATTCATCGATTCCCATATAATTACACCATACACATCAAAATTAGAGTCGTGGATCTTACAGGAACTCTTTTGCGGAGGTCTCACTTGACCTTAATTTTGAAAAGATTTAAAAGATTACTCGCCTCCGTTTTGAAATATTTGCGAGAAAAAGGAAGACGGGGCTCGCTCGTCGGTACGAGGTTTGACCGTTTCTGGCACCTTTACCAGGGGTAATCGAACCAAGGATCGAATTTATGCCTTTTTGCTTTGCCTAAATATTATCTAAGAATTTATTCTAAGTCTAAGGATGCACAAAGAATCATGCTTGTGTAAATGCAAAAGACGTATGCTCTTTTGTGAAGAATTTGAAAATTTTATCCAAGTGATTTTGAAATTATGAAGAATATGATGAAAAAAATGGTTTTTGAAGGTTGAAGATGGACTTGGAGAGGTTAGATTTTCTAATTTAAGATTTAGAATAGATCTTGAGTTTTGAAATAATCAAAGATTGAGATGAACCTAAATTTGAAGAAGGGAGTTTAGAAAATAAGAATTGAAAGTCGAATGTGGACTAAAAAAATGGATCTAGAATTGAGAGTCAAGATGGAATTTGAAGATAGAGTGGAGTTTTAGATTTAAAGTTTGAAATCAAAATGAAAGGTGGAAGAAATCTAGATGGAATTTGGAATTTAGAATTGGGTATGAAGTCTGGAATCCACAATGAGATTGGATCCAAAATCCGGAATCTGAGATGGAATTGAATCTAGGATCCAAGATGGGATTTGAAAAGTGGAATTGGATTTAAAATCTAGAGTCCTAGATGGAGTTGGATCTGAAGTCTAGAATCTAAGATGGAGTTGAATCTGGAATCTAGAATCCTAAATGGAATTGGATCCGAAGTCTGGATTTTAGGAATTCAGATGAAATTTGAAGATGGATCTGGATTTCGGAGATCTAAATGAGATCCGAAGATGGGTCTAAGCTTTGGGCATCTAGATGGGTTTTGAGAATAGAATTGGTTTTTGGAAATCCAGATGAAACCTAGAATTGAATTTGAGAGATCTAAACTGACTTTTGAAATTTGAAAGGAAGGACAGAGAATGAAACATTGAATGAGGACATGAATCTAAAAATTGCAAAATTAAATTGAACTTTCAATTTTGATCTGAAATGTTGAATTGAATTTGAATTTGAATTCTGAAGATGAATTTGGAATTTCAAAGTTGAGTTGAACTTTGAAATTTGATTTGAATGGAAAATTGAATTTTTGAATGTAAAAATGAATTTTGAAATTTCAAAGTCAAATTGGACTTTGAAATTGGAATTTTGAATTTTAAAATGAGATAGAATTAAAAAAAAGAATTTGAATTTACGAATGAGAATTGATTTAAGAAATGAAGGAGGTATTTAAAGAATTATCTCAAAATCACTTGGATTTTGAAAAAGAATTTTAATATAATTCTATAATAAATGATGAAATGAATTAAAAAAATTTGAAATTGAATTTTGAAAAGCATATTTCATTCTTTAAATGAATTAAAATAAGATTGAAGATATAATACATCACTGACTATGGTCATTGAATGTATTATATAGTAATCATATTTAAATTAAAGTGAAGAATAAAATACATTTTTGGTGCCTTTATAGAGTTTAAAATGAAATTAACTTTCAATATACCCTGACTATGGCCATTGACATATATTTTGAGTTAATTTTAAGTTAAACTCTGATAAAGGAAGGAAATATTTAAAAATGTTATGATTTTGAAAGGAGATCCCGTGTGGATCCATTGTTATTCCATAAGAGATAAGAATCCTATGCATTGCCCACATTTTGACTATGACCATCAATGTTAGTCATTTGCTTAGGATTAATTACCTCTCATTAGAATGGTGCACGTGCCATTCATGTTCCCATTCGTGAAATTTTTGAAATAAAAGAGCAAAAATGATATGAAACAAGCAATTTATGATGTTTACACTGCTCATTCATTCTATCTAAAAGCTGAAAATGTAAGGTTCTCATTGATATCTAGCTATTACAACTTGGATTAAAATTTCAAAAGCTTCTAATTTAAGAGAGAGGAAGTTTAACACTTTAACTTCTCCTGCAAACAGAGTTAGCATGAGACAAGAATATGAAAATACCATATTAAAAGATCCTACCTATATATAAACATGCCTAGATTAATGTAAGATTCCTATGTGAAGACCTAATGTATCATATGACTAAGGAAATGGATGTAGAGATGTATGGATGTTAGAGCTTTATGCATGGATACAACATGGTAGGGGTTGGAAAGTGTTGTGGAGATGGGGTATGAAAATGCTATGGTGAAGACATTTAATATATGCCAAATATAAAGGCAAGCATAGGCTAGCCGTGGGCAGTGATGGGGTGTTAGTAATGGTGAATGGAATGGAAGTGAAGGCAACACAATGCACTATCGTCACTGCAGTGGTAATGCAATAGGTATTGGATGAACATGCAGCAGAGGGTGACTGTGCTGCCATAGTAGCGGGGCTGGTGATGAGTGTGAGGGAAATCAGTGTAGTATATGGATGCATTACAAACACAGGAAAAGGGTGTGCCATAGGGTGTGTTGTTATAGGTAGTGGTGCTGTGCATGGGGTAAAACACAGATATGGATTTACAGGGACAAAAATGGCGTGGATCATATGTGGTAAGGTGGCTGCACAATGGTATAGTGCAGCAATGGATACTGGGGAATGTTGTTGTGTGGTTAGGGAAGAGGGTCGTGGCTATACACGGTGCAAATAATGATAAAAGAAGATGTGGGTGCTATGTAGGGAGTGGTGACTTAACTGTAATATGAGATGAGGTTAGGATGTAGATGGTAGGTTGGTGAAAGTAAATGGGATAAGGTATGCCTCTATGCCACAACCTGCAACAATGCTTGACATTGTTGCAGATGCTTAAAGGAGAAGAAAACACAGCAGTGCATTGGCACTGCTGTGAGCATATAAAAGGCTACAACAGTGCCCAACACTGCTGTAGGTGATGGTCACTAGGTAAGTTGTGCCACATATGTTGCACCTGTGGCAGTACTGCTCAAGGGAAGAAGGTGATGAGTTGCAGCAGTATGATGTGTACAAGTGATGGGTTAGGCAGAAAATTATAGCAAGATGTTGTAGATATGATGCTGGGAAATGGTAGAGGGCTGGAGTGGGTGAATAGTGCGATTTGCAACAAAGTATTAGTGTGGTGGTGATTATAGCAGTAGAAGGTGCTGCGAAGGGTGTATAACAGTGGATTGTGGATGTGCGCAGGTGTAGATGATAAGGGTAAGGTGTGCAAGGTAATGTTAATGAGTAAGTAGGGGATCAATAAATAACCATGCTCTGTAAAGGGATGCCATGTAATAAATGTAATGAGTGGGTGCGAGCGGTGACAGATGTCAAGCATATTCATACCAAAAACTGGATATACTACAACTAAGTGGCATAATAAATGGAATCAGATGCTAATCAATTGTTCAAGCCAGATGCAAGGGATAATATCATTTGCTAGATGCTGATGTTACAAAATCAATGAAAAACGTGAAACAGTCAGTATATATACATCAGTTTCTCTAACTTAGATATCCAGTAACCTGTGAGCTGGTCTCAGCGAGTGCAAAGCGAGATTCCAGATGACTATCAGTTAATGACAAGGATTTAAGTTGATCTCTGTTCAGCAAGTTGTTGTGCAACAATGTGTTTTCAGTGCCTTTCAATACCTTCTGACTTTACCATCTACATCACCTCTCCTGGAAATCCCCTTTCTCTCTCTCTCTCTTTTTTTTGTTTTCAGCCAAATAATTTAGGGAGAAAGGCATCCAACCAAATCATTTATGAGTTTGACAACTGCCATAATAAGTTGCAGAATGTATTCGAAGTTTCAAGTAACCATCTTATGAAGGCCAAGTGAGGGTACATGAGGAATTTATATATATACAACAGGGGTGAATGACAAGTGTGCCTTTGGAGCATTATATTGGTCACTTCATCTCTCAAGAAGATACGTAACATACTTTTTTTTTAACATCTATTTTCACTATTGCAGCAAAAGTAATCCAATATACCATTGTGGAAGTCAACACGATAATATAACAGCATGCGCTATGGTGTATTTCACTGATTAGCTACTTCAACAACGAATGAATGAGTGAATTAATCAAATAACAAGTGAACCAGTGACACAATGAATAAAACAAAGACTATTAAGAAAATCCATGATATCAATACAGGGAAAAGAGAAAAGAAAGAAATAACATGAGGTACGAAGGAATGCAAAAGGATGAAAATACATTATAGGCATTATATCAAGGGAAATAACGAAACCAAAATGTAGATGGAGAGGATTAATTATATACACACAACCGTGAAACACATAATGAGCATATGATTATGGAAATGTGCAGAGCAGGTAAAAAGGAAAATTGAAGCCAATGCAGATGGTGTGATTTCTGCTAGTTTAATCTTTATAGTATGATTGGTTACCGTCCGCACTCCCTCCCTTTTCATCCTTCAAACTCCACTACCTCCTCCCAAAGGTGAAGTAGTAAGTTCATTACTCTGTCCAAACTGATTTAATTCGACTCATGGTATTGGACCATTGCCAAAGATCTTTAAGTTGATTTAACCATGAATGCATGGATGAGCAGTGATCAAGGATGGCTATACCGACTGATTTTTTATATGATAATACAGATGCTAGCAGACACCACAACATGAAAACATATACCAAAGTTTTAGAACATGAATGGGGAAAACACTGGCTCATAAGGGACGACATGATGTCACACAGGATAAACTTGATGGAATTATATTTTGAACAGAAGGGAAACAGAAATAAGTTTATAACCATAAAAACTGGAAATAATATTAGTTGCACTTTTTGCAGTGGTATTTTTAAAACAATATTTTCATTAAAAGCATTTGGAAAATTGTCAACCAAAGATAATAAAAACCGACTTTCCACGGATGTGGCAAGTACGGGTCGAATCCACAGGGAACGGGAAATAGCCAAGTTACTTCTAAAAACTTCAATTTATTAATATCAATTCTTATTCTAAGTTAAACAATACAACTTTAAAGAAATTACAACTAATAATTAGAAACAAAATTCTAAATTCTTCTTCAGATCGCCAAGGGCAATTTCATCCTTTCACCAAGTATAACTTTTTCGCACTGGACAAGATTAACCTTGTAATCTGTAGTAAGCTTATCAACCTAACACAAAGAAAAGAATGAGTCAATACACAATTATGATAAATAAATCTAGAAATTATGCTAAACCTAATTCTACTAGGAATTGTTGAATTAAATTCTAATTAAAACTAAAAATTTTCTAAAATATCAATTCTAAGTACACCAACTAATGATTCTAACTCTAACTAAGTTAACTGATGCAAATATACTAACGAATATGCAGAAAAACAGTAAAACTACCGAAAATCATAAAACTAAGAAAATGATTGTTATACCCCCAACTAGCGCAAAAGTGGATTCTGACAGCTTTTCACAAACAGAGAGTTTAAAGGAACAAACGAATTCCGATTTTCACGAAATTTCTTTTGTTTTGTTTCTGACAAATTCAAGAATTTGCCAGACTTTACGGATTTGAAAAATTCTTCCTGAAGCTCCAGATATAAGCGTTTCAAATTCCTGAAAATTCTGGAAAACGTATGTCCCGAAACTGAAAAACCCAAAAAAGCTGATTCTGGAAAATGCTTAAAAATCAGACCAAATCAACTCAAAATGAGCTGATTTTGGTCTGCTGACAGTGAACATGCTGATGAACAGAATAGAAGAAAAAATCTGGAAAAACTCAGAAAATTTTCACATAAAATAACAAGTGCAACTTGCGGTAAAAATCTGGTTTTTAAATTAGTGCACTATTCATTTGCAAGAACCCACTAATGACACTATGACAGTAAATTAGAGACAACAACAGTCCTAAACACTGCTAATCTAATGTTAAACTACAGAAAATGACAGCAATTAAATTAACTATACGAACATGTAAATAAACTAAATACGTGAATTTGCAATTTGATCAAACAATTGCTACACTTGAACTAATGTAAAATAATTTGTATGAACTAAGAACAAATCTATGTTAATGAACCAATCCTAATACTGCATCTTAATATAAACTAAACAATTGACTAACAACACGAAAGTTCAATCCAAAGCTAAATTAATGTTAGTAGGAACAAGACATCAACTCAAAGTTAATTAGTTAACTTAACTAAGGTGGTTGACTAGCGAGGTTTAGTAGGGAACTAGGGCTAATTAGGGGGACGGTTTGGAGTATTGCTTTGACTTAGGTTCACACCACCCTATGGACTAAAATATACTTAAGAAATGAAGAAGCTACCTACTAAAAAACGAAAATGGAAGAAAGAAATAAAGCTACTAATTAGTCTATCTAATTTAAACTCCTAAATGGAATGCAAATTAATATTAATGAAGACCTGGCACACTTACTAAATTAGTATTCACGATTTTTGAAACTTAACTCTAAGTTAATATCTACCAAAATTAATGATATTCTATATGAGCTATGTCAGGATAAGAAGTTAGTAAAAGGACTTATGAATGAGATGCAATGAAATTGGCAAGGGAATCATCCTTCATAATTATTTTAATAACTTAATTGGAAGGATTGGGATAACAAAATCATCCAACTTGATGGGCCCACACATTTTTAATTCCCCATTCAAAAAATATAGTCAAATTTGAAACTCTTTCCGAAAGCTTTGTACACAATTTTAGAAAGGGATTTAAAACTCAAATTTGTTTCCAAACGTGTAAGGGAGAGAAATCTTTCTCTATTGGCTGGATTACACAGGGTCAAAGCTTGCCTTAAATGGATCCCACGAATTTGGATGAATCCCAAATCTACCAAAATTGTTTTTCAACCACAATTACCCACTTGCCCTATATCTAAAATGCAAGACTAATTACTTAGCTAATCTAATCTAATATTAACCTAACTAAATTAATCAATACACAATTAACTCAAAAAAATATGAATGGCAAGTAAAACACGAATTGGAAAGAGCTAACTATGTTAAATACTACACAAAAATCGACATAAATAAATTAATTCTAAAATGACTAAAACGAATTTCAATGAACCTAGACACTACACTCATTACCTCAAACATTCACAAACCCTTCCTAAATTATCAAATTCGAATTTAGACAACTCCACACAATTCAACAATTACCTAAACAAAATTCTAAAAACGTTTTTACATTAAC
Organism: Nuphar pumila; assembly: GCF_984573655.1. Lineage (NCBI taxonomy): Eukaryota > Viridiplantae > Streptophyta > Magnoliopsida > Nymphaeales > Nymphaeaceae > Nuphar > Nuphar pumila. The sequence continues at coordinate 71,939,460 of NC_143251.1, read as the reverse complement.
CAACCATACATTGAATCTAGACAATCTAAAGAACCTACCTAATTCTAATAGACTTACCAAATGAAACCTAAGACTAAGCTGAAACTTTAATGGCAGACTTCTCTTTGGAGAAGACAACCATTCTTAACACGCCAAAATCGATTTTACCTAAACTATAGAAAACGAGAATTTTTTTCTTTCTTTTTCTCTTTGAACAAACTTTAAACAAAATGTAAACCCAAACTTCAACCTAATTATCAACTAAACACAATTTAGCTAAGACACGGCTTACTGAAATTGTAACAATAATTAAACTAAAATGAAATCTCAGAAAATCGCTAGACTTAAACAAGACACGCACCAATCGATTGAGTCAACTTGACACCACTACCCAACGACTATAAACCTCACATAAAATTAAGCTCAATTAAACCTTAAACTGCTGGAACAACTCCTATTTGACATAGTTCACTGCTAAAAAAAATCAGAAAACAGAAAATGATAAAACAGTAAAATCGGCTAGAATAGATCTAGTCGATTCTTGCTTTTGGGTAAAAAAAAAAACTGTAGAACATATACTCACGCCTATCCTACGACCAGATCCAGCATTCAAACACCAAAAATAACTGAAATACGACAGTGGTTTGCTGTCAAAGAACGAGAAAAATTAGAAAGGGGTGAAGATTAGAGAGACACTCAATGGGTGGACACGATTTTATCTAAAAGAAGGGAGGAAGGAAAGACCTACCTCAAGGGCGATCCGACGAATGTGGGGGTGGAAAGAGCGGAATCAGCCTATGGAGACGCATCCCATCTTCTTCAATGATGCTGGAGCATCACAATGGAACTCGTTCTTGCAGCTGCAACTATAACGCCCTGGATTTCCAAAACAAAGTTAAAATTTTCATGAATTTCTTTTTTTGCAGTGAAACTTAAAAAGTGTTTTAGCAGTGGAATCAAACAATAATGAGTCGTCGGTTTTAGAAAACTCCGAGCACGTTGCAGGTATGTGGCCAAGCAACTCATTGACCACCGAAGTGTTCCATTTTATCGAAAACCACATGTTTATTACAACATTACTGCTTGGAAAAGCAATGAAGGTTCAATAAAAGGAAGCAGTACAACTCTGTCTAGAGAAACCCTGAAACTCGATGCCGCCTTGCTCCGCATATCGCAACGCAGGTCCAACACCTGAAATCCTCATTAAACGGGGTCAGAACTACTGATGGTATGGTAAGCAAGCAAACATACGTCCATTCAACTTAAGTGCATACGATGACCACTCAGGGTCGTAGTTCATAATACGATGCTCAAGCCTCCATGACTTAGCGTATATTGCAAGAGCCTCCTCAGGGCCATGAGTTGAACATCTGCTCAAGTCTTCATGACTTAGCGCAAGCCTCTTCAAGGCTGTGATTTTAATAACTACTCAAGTCTCCACGACTTAGCCTTGACCTCTTCCAGATCTCAAAGGGATGTCTAGCTCAAGTCTTCATACTTGGCACATCCGTATCCCACGCATCTAAGGACAGCTCCTCGAGCTTCACTTAGCTGTGCGGATACAACACGGATCTTTGCCCAGTCGGTCCAGTCGTATACCAATCATGACACCTTGACAAAGGTTATGCAGGACTGACTCAACAACGTCCATACACTCATACATTCAAAGTATTGTTGTACCTAAGCTAATGCTTTGTTTCGATAATTGCACTTCCCCTTGGGCTTAAGGGACTCATATCTGGGCAACAACGCAACGATCTGGGGGTTGATTATTCTATGTATTTTAGATACGCCAGAGGTCTGTTGACCCCATCCCCCTAGTAGGACGATACAACATACCAGAAGAGATCCTTACTAGGTATTTGAATGCATTCTGCTACTGCAGTAGTTGGGTTTAATCCCTAGATATTTGAGGATAACCACAACCTCCATACCTCTGAGTGACGGAGGCCATCAATGAACTCTATCAGGTTCGGGTGAAATATATGTCACTCAATGTTGCGCCATCACCGTCTTCCTCGGTGAGAAATTCTGAAAGGGGTCTGCCGGTCTTACAATTACTTGGCGAACATTGAATGCCTATAGAACAGCCTTTGAGAAGTATATACCCGACCCCAATCAACCACACGACTTTCACCGTGGAACAAAGGTTTTATTCATATGCATGCTTAACTCTGCACTCGGCACTTCGGCCTTGACGAGCACTTCACCTCTTTTGGTGGAAACTACACACTCTGGCTCAGCAGCTCTTACGAGTCCGGTTGTCTAATAATTCTTAATGAGCATGCACATAACTCGATCTCTGCGGATCGGCTACTCGGTGTATTTTTACGCAACAAGCTCAGGACCTCGTCAAGGCGCTACCACTACTTCGACGCAACGACTCTTACAAGTACGGTGCCCTTACAGGTATCAGGGAGACGAGTCATTCTGACATCGTTCCAACAAACGGCATCGTTGTGCCACTCATCTGGTTCTGGCAGTTCTCCTACCAACCATTTTGTCAGCACCTCCCCTGCTCTATCGGCAGTTGTGTGACGATCCTTTCTACATCGTAGAAAGTGTTCCATGAACTAGGTAGCACTCCGCTATATAACAGAGCATCCTGCTACATTTTTTCTGAGTTATTCTTAGCTTCTTCAGAAATTTCAGCAGCACTTCCTCTCTTTTACGGAGAAAGCGTGCGTTTCTTTTATCTATTTCAGCGCCATCTCCCCTCTTTGCCAAAAAATCGCTACGCTTAACTCAGAAAATGAATGTGCACCGTTGAGCGTATCTTGCATCCATCAAGGTTGTTGGAAACCCTCGGCCATATCTAGGCCATACATAATTGACTTAGTCTTTACGAAAATAACATTTTGCCAAAAAGCAAAGCCTTTCCAATAGGGGCTTCATTCGTCAAGTAGAATCTTGAACAAGGAGCGGTAAGGGAATCACGTTGGCGATTTAGAGTTGATCTCCATTTGAATGCTCATTTACGCACCATATATGTAGTATAAGCAGAAGCCTGTGCTTTATACAACGGCGGCGTAAAGAAAATGCATATACTATTGTTCAGGGTGTGTAACTGAACGAAATATTCTACATATATATTTGCAGAAAGCAGGAGCTTTGGCGTCATTCAACGCGACGGCGTAAGTAAATGCATAATCGGAAGTGCATTAATTGAAAATTGCAGAAAGCAGAAGCCTTGACATCATATGAAGCGACGGCAAAGGTAAATTACATAGCCTATGCAATATAAGACGTGCCGGTAGTATCAACAGATATACACCTAGATCTGCATCCAACGATAGTTACGAGGCAAGAGGGTGAACACCGAAGTGTTCTGAAGGGCTCAACCAAGAACTAGGGCGAGATACCATTTTTAAGAATGCATATACTGCGTATTTGAACATATATATCCGACGATAGTTATGAGGTGAGCGGGTGAACACCGAAGTGTTAAAAAAGGGCTCAACCACGAACTAAAGCAAGATATTACTTCAGAAGGTATACGTAGATACAAACAAGCAAATACTTGAGAGAGATGGATTAATGAAGCGAACTCACTTCAATTTGAGGAAGAAACGACTCTGGTTGCTTCGAATGCTTTAATCCGTCATCCGAGAGGTCTGACTTCAAAAAGGATCAAATTCGGACTTCGAACAAAAAAGGACTTTGACTTCAAACCTAACTAGGTTCAAGTCAAGTCAACTGGGTTTGAACTAGGTCAGGTAGGTTCAGACCTAGGTCAGGTGGGTTAGGACCAGGTCAGGCAGGCTAAGACCAGATCAGGCAGGCTCAGGCCAAGTCAGGCAGGCTCAGACCAAGTGGGTTAGATAGGAGAGGTTCAGGAGAGAGAAAGAGGAGGAAAGAGGAGGGCTTGATGATTTTTCCAAAAGGGGGTCCCCTCCTTATATAGGCAAGGTTGCTTAGGGGCTAAGCAACCTATTTGACCAAAATGCCCTTTGGCTTTTTCAGAAATCTGGTTTGATCTTATCCATCTGACTGTTTGATCTTATCGAGAAGAAATATTCCATAGAATATTCCCTGTAAGGTGCTGGAAGGCTCTGGAATATTCTAGAATATTCTAGAATATTTTTTGAGAAATATTTCTGTGGGTCCCACAAATATTTTCGCGGGTCCCGTAAAAAAGTCTAGTTTTTGACATTTTTTTTGAAAATTTCTGAGTAGGCCATTATCTTTGTATTGACGTAATTAAGAAAGTTGGCTCGTTGAAATCTCTTGATTTCGTTCAGCTAGGAAGTTATGACCTCCAGAGTGTTTGAGCATATATTCGAGAAGATACAAATATCCTAAGTATATTTGGGTCGTAGGAATCGGCTCGATTCGCTTTACGATAAAAACGCTATTTTTCACTGGAAAATGCCTCAAGAAATTTATTCAGAGTTTGAACTGAAAAATTGTGGGTCTTACATCATTACCCCGTTAAAGGAATTTCGTCCGCAAAATTCAGTTAAAAGTACTAAGTAAATAGCTCAGGATACTTATCCCGCATATTGGATTCGGCTCCCAAGTACAGTCATCAACTCCATGATGTTGCCATCTCACTTTAACAAGTGGAATGACCTTCGACCTAAGCACTTGCTCCCGACGGTCCACGATCTCAACAGGTCTTTCTTCCACAGTCATATCTTCCCGGATGTCGATGTCTTCATGTTGGATGACGTGGGAAGGGTCATGAACATATTTTCTAAGCATTGACACGTGAAATAAGTTGTGTATCTGTGTATACTGTGGTGACAATGCTACTCTGTAGGCGGTCTCTCCTATCCGGCTCAAAACTTCGAAGGGACCAATGAATCTGGGGCTGAGTTTTCCCTTTTTTCCAAAATGGAAAACACTCTTGGTTGGAGAGACTTTGACAAAGACCTTGTCTCCAAACGCAAAAATGAGTTCCCTACGTCGTCGATCGGCGTAGCTCTTCTGTCGACTCTAAGCAGTCAGAAGCTTCTTTCTTATCATGTGGACCTGCTCAGTATAGTGCTGCAACACAATGGGCGAGTCCAAGGTTCGCTCACCCACCTCACCCCAATGGATTGGTGATCGACAGGGCCTCCCATACAAGGCTTCATACGGTGCCATCCCAATACTAGCGTGATGGCTATTATTATAAGCAAATTCAGCCAACGCTAGATGTGAGTCCCAATCACATTTCCATTACAGCATACAGGCTCTCAACATATCCTCGAGCGTCTGTATAGTTCGCTCAGATTGCCCATCTGTTTGGGGGTGGAAAGTTGTGCTGAACTTGAGTTTTGTCCCTAGGGCTGTCTGTAGCTGCTCCCAGAAGTGAGAGGTGAACTTCGGGTCACGATCAGAGATGATCGTGGTCTGCACTCCGTGGAGTCTGACAATTTCCTGAACATAGATTTCTGCCAACCTTTCTGTTGAATATTTGGTGTTGATTGGCAGGAAGTGAGCATACTTGATGTGTCTGTCCACGATCACCCAGATGGAATCATGTTGTCTCTTGGATCGAGGCAATCCAATGATGAAATCCATCGTAATGCCTTCCCATTTCTATTCTGGAATCTCGATCCATTGCATCTTTTTGCCAGGTCATTGATGTTCGATCTTAACTTGCTGGCAGATCAAACATTTCGAGACAAACGTAGCCACGTCTCTTTTCATTCCCCTCCACCAGTACTTTCTCTGTAAATCCCTGAACATTTTGGTACCTCCATGGTAGATAGTGTACTTGCTACTATGAGCTTCCTGGAGTACTTCTTCTCTTAGCTCAGGGTTATTCGGAACCCAGATCCTTTCTTTCATCCATATTCCTCCATCTTCTTTTAAATGAAAGAAAGTGTCATCTTTTTCGGCATGAGCCTTTAACTCCACGTACTGGGGATCTTTTAATTGTTCGGCTACGATCCGCTCCATGATCTCAGGCTGTACTGTCAGGCTTGACAATCATATTCTGCCTGTATCAGCTAGGAATGGCTTCCAGTTGACGAAATCCTCTATCAACTTTCATTGTCCGGTTAGGCTGGCCAGAGTGCCAACAGTCTTGCGACTAAGGGCATCTGCTACGACATTCGCCTTTCCAGGGTGATAGGAAAGCGTGAATTCGTAGTCTTTGAGAAATTCTAGCCATCGCTATTGCCGCATATTGAGTTCTTTTTTAGAAAAGAGGTATTTTAGGCTTTTATGGTCCGACATGACCTCAAATTTCTCTCCATACAGGTAGTGTCGCCAGATTTTAAGTGCGAACACCACTGCGGCAAGTTTCAGATCGTGGGTTGGGTAATTTTTCTCATGAACTCTCAACTGTGGTGACGCGTAGGCGATGACTTTGTCGTGCTGCATCAACACGCAACCCAGACCCGTTCCCGAGGCATCAGTATAAGTCACGAAGCCTCCCTGACCAGAAGGTAAGGTAAGAAGAGGAACAATTGTAAGTCTTTGCTTGAGAACCTCAAAGCACTCCTTACACTGGTCAATCCATTCGAACTTAACTCCCTTTTTTAACAGTTTTGTCATCGGTACGACGATTCGGGAGAAGTCTTGTATGAACTTATGATAATATCCGGCAAGTCCAAGAAAGTTGCGGACCTCAGTGATATTTTCTGGCTGCTTCAAGTCTATCACAGCTTCGACCTTCGCAGGATCTACTGTGATTCCATCCTTTGAGATTACATGGCCAAGGAACATCACTTTGTCTAGCCAGAATTTACATTTTGAAAACTTGGCATAAAGCTGATTATCTTGAAGGGTTTTCAAGACGATTCTCAAGTGCTCCTTATGTTGTTTCTTGTTCTCAGAATAAACGAGGACGTCATTGATGAAGACGATGACAAATGTGTCTAAGTATGGCCTGAACACTCGGTTCATCAGGTCCATAAAGGCAGCAGGCGCATTAGTGAGTTTGAAGGGCATTACTACGAACTCATAATAGTCGTATCTCGTTCGGAAGGCAGTTTTAGGTATATCCTCCTCCTTTACTCTAAGTTGATGATACCCAGACCTGAGGTCAATCTTGGAGAATACCCTCGCTGTTTTGAGTTGATCGAATAGGTCCTCTATCCGAGGCAACGAGTACTTATTTTTAACTGTTGTCTGGTTAAGCATCTGATAATCGATGCATAACCGAAGGGATCCATTCTTCTTCTTTATAAACAAGACCGAGGCTCCCCACGGTGACATACTCGGTCGGATGAAACCTTGTTCCATCAGTTCTTTCAACTGACACTTAAACTCACTGAGTTCAGCCGACGCCATACGATAAGAGGCTTTGGATATTGGTGCAGTTCCAGGTAAGGATTGAATTCCAAATTCAACCTCACGAAGTTGTGGAAGTCCTGTCAATTCTTTAGGAAACACTTCGGGAAACATCCGAACCACTTCCAAACTCTCAAGGGATTGGATATTTGAGCCTTCAGCTGAAAGGCTAAGTAGGAAGGCTACACAACCCTTCCTAAGGTATTTCTGCACTTTGAGAGATGATATAAGCTATTTTTGTGGAACTGGCTTGGATATTCGGTATTGTATCTTACGCATTCCAGGTCGTGATAGAATCACCCTGCCCTCGCGACATATGATCCTGGCATGGTTCTGGGCTAACCAATTTATTCCCAGAATAACATCGTACTGTACCATATCGATTAAGATGGAATCAGTAGGCAAGTGTTGCCCAGCTATCTCTATATCCAAATTCTTGATGCAATGGATACATTTGGTGCATGAACCCAACAGGTTGTATACTTTGATCATTTTATCAACCAGTTGTACCGAGGCGTGGAGTTGTTCGATGAAATCATCAGAGATAAAGGTATGAGTAGCACCACAATAAAAAAGGACGTAAGTTGCATGTCCATTAGCAGGTACGGTGCCTTCAATGAGGTCACCGGTTTCGACTTGTTTAGTCGTTACAACGTATACACGACCTGTAGCAGGCCTTTGTTCTACTCTAGGTGGAGGTCGTTGGATTTGTGACCGCTGTGGTATTTGTTGAGAGGGTCTGGCATTCCTCTTTTGCTCATTTGCAAGCTTCTTTCTACACTGTCTTGTAATGTGGCCTACCTTGCCACAGTAGAAGCAACCTCCCGTGTCACATGGACATGGTCTTCTTGCGTGATTTACATGGCAGTTTGGGTTGGACTGCAAATTGTTTGGAGTCATGTTCTGCCTTGGCTTCACGACTTGTTGAGTAACGTTCCCACCTTGGAACTTTCTCTTTGGAAAGGGTTGTCGTGAACCCTGGCCACTTGGGAACGTTCTTTTCCAGTTCCCACCATCAACTACGGGCCTCTTTGCTATGATCACTTTTGATCGCTCCCAATCCACTTGAATTTTCGAAGCTGCTGCCACAGCAGTTTGAAAAGTTTGGGGCATGCTGGTGATAACTTGTGACCTTAGCCCTTTTCGCAGTCCGTTGATGTACTTGTCGGCCCTTTCTTGGTCAATCTCAAATAACCGGGAGCAGTACCACTCAAGATTTTGAAATTTGGTGGTATAGTCAATTAGACTCATACTGCCCTGCTCTAATTCCAAAAACTCCATTTTTTTCTTGTTTCTGGACTGCAACGGGAAGTAATTATCCAAGAAAGCTCTCCGAAAATCAGTCCAAGAAATGACTTCAACTTGTGAGAACTGGATAATCTTAGTGGTATCCCACCACTTCCGTGCGTTGTCTTTAAACCTGTACGTGCCAAAGTTGGTATTTTTCTCTTCTGGTACTCCCAGTACCAGGAAGGCACGTTCTATCTCTTCGACCCAACTCTCTGCCAATTCAGGATCGGCTTTACCGACGAATACTGGTGGATTGAGCTTGAAGAATTTTTCATAAGTTATTCCCCCAAGGTTCTCATTTCGAGGTGCGACTGGTTCTGGCCTTGTTTCACGGATGGCGGTAACCAGATTGTTGAGCGTTTCTAGCAGGAATTCTTAAGTATGGGACTCCTCGCTCGGCATGGTTCTCCTCGTCGTAGGAGCCATTTATCTATCACATACAAGCAACGTGTTTTAGTTTCTCAATGTATATATCAAAGCAAAACTTTATTTACTTAATATACATCACATTTTACAAGCACACACATCGCCTTTATATACAAGTGTCACGCCACTCTGGCAGACATAGGCGGCGAGAAACTATATACATGAGTCTATTGACTCCAAAACATTACCAGTCTCTTCTAAGAACTGGGTTTCTTTCTTGACCAAAACGACCCGAAGTATCGCTTACTTCCACATTGCCTTGGTGCATACACAACTAGTTTTGGCTTGGGCAGCACTTCCGCACTCTCAAGCGAATCTTGTGGGTAGATCAATGATGCTGGTCCACTTGCCCATTTAGTGGCATCATGGCTCGGGGAATCCGAGACCATAACGGGATGATAGAGGTTGTATCCCTCTCTCTGGCTATCCAGGCTCGGCGTTTGTGAAGCTGCTCCATTCCCCCATATAATGGCACTATGATTCAAGGAATCCAAAATCATAATGGGATTATAGAAGGAGTTGTTGCATCCCTCATCCCGACTGTGCAGGCTAGGCGTATATGATGCCTGTTAATAGCCTTGCGTTTGACTGAGTCCCTCAAGGAAGTTCAAATCAAATTCTACCAGATGTGGTAGTTCATCTGAAGTCGATGGGGTATGGCTACTCCCCACACTGGAGTGATGTGGTCCACTAACACGTGAGGTCTCGTCCCTAAGACCAAGCGATCCTCGCCGACCCATATCGACGGTATAATTCCTTTGGCATTCGTTGGCGGAATGCCCCTCTTCGCCACAAAACTGACAGTCTTGGACCTCATATGGGCATACCCACTCATCGTGCATGATCCTGCAATGATAGCAGTACCCTCGTGAGTCGTGAGTTTCCATCTATACAAAGATGCACTCGAATCAGTAACTATTATGAAGAGATATACTTACAGTGCGATACGGTGAACAAGACAGATCTCAAACCAGGTTTCTCAGACTCTTGCTCTGATACTAATTCTGTAACGCCCCGGATTTCCAAAACAAAGCTAAGTTAAAATTTTCATGAATTTCTTTCTTTTTTTTCTTTGCAGCAAAACTAAAAAAGTGTTTTAGCAGCGGAATCAGACGATAATGAGTCATTGGTTTTAGAAAACTCCGAGCACGTTGTAGGTATGTGGCCAAGCAACTCATTGACCACCAAAGTGTTCCATTTTATCGAAAACCACATGCTTATTACAACATTACTGCTTAGAAAAGCAGTGAAGGTTCAATAAAAGGAAGCAGTACAACTCTGTATAGAGAAACTCTGGAAGTCGATGCCGCCTTGCTCCGCATATCGCAACGCATGTCCAACACCTGAAATCTCCATTAAACGGGGTCAGAACCACTGATGGTATGGTAAGCAAGCAAACATACGTCCATTCAACTCAAGTACATACGATGACCACTCAGGGTCGCAGTTCGTAATACAACGCTCAAGCCTTCATGACTTAGCGTATATCGCAAGAGCCTCCTCAGGGCCATGAGTAGAACATCTGCTCAAGTCTTCATGACTTAGCGCAAGCCTCTTCAGAGCTGTGATTTGAATAACTGTTCAAGTCTCCACGACTTAGCCTTGACCTCTTCCAGATCTCAAAGGGATGTCAAGCTCAAGTCTTCATACTTGGCACATCTGTATCCCACGCATCTAAGGACAGCTCCACGAGCTTCGCTTAGCCGTGCGGATACAACACCGGTCTTTGCCTAGTCGGTCCAGTCGTATACCGATCATGACACCTTGACAAAGGTTATGCAGGACTGACTCAACAACGTCCATACACTCATACATTCAAAGTATCGTTGTACCTAAGGTCTGTTGACCCCATCCCCCTAGTAGGACGGTACAACATACCATAAGAGATCCTTACTAGGTATTCAAATGCATTCTACTACTGCAGTAGTTGGGTTAAATCCTTAGATATTTAAGGATAACCATGACCTCCATACCTCTGAGTGACGGAGGCCATCAATGAACTCTATCAGGTTCGGGTGAAATATATGTCACTCAAGGCTGCGCCATCACCGTCTTCCTCGGTGAGAAATTCTGAAAGGGGCTTGCCGGTCTTACAATTACTTGGCAAACATTGTATGCCTATAGCCTTTGAGAAATATGTACCCGACCCCAATCAACCACATGGCTTTCACCGTGGAACAAAGGTTTTATTCATATGCATGCTTAACTCTGCTCTCGGCACTTCGGCCTTGACGAGCACTTCACCTCTTTTGGTGGAAACAACATACTCTGGCTCAGCGGCCCTTACGAGTCTGGTTGTCTAATAATTGTCAATGAGCATGCACATGACTCGATCTCTGCGGATCTGCTACTTGGTGTATTTTTACGCAACGACCTCAAGGCCTCGTCAAGACGCTACCACTACTTCGGCGCAACAGCTCTTACAAGTACGGTGCTCTTACAAGTATTAGGGAGATGAGTCATTCTGACATCGTTCCAACAAACGGCATCATTGTGCCACTTATCTGGTTCTGCCAGTTCTCCTACTAACCATTTCGTCAGCACCTCCCCTGCTCTATCGGCAGTGGTGCAACGACCCTTTCTACATCGTAGAAAGTGTTCCATGAACTGGGTAGCACTCCGCTATATGACAGAGCATCCTGCTACGTTCTTTTTGAGCTATTCTTAGCTTCTTTAGAAATTTCAGTAGTACTTCCTCTCTTTTACGGAGAAAGCGTGCATTTCTTTTATCCATTTCAGCGACATCTCCCCTCTTTGGCGGGAAATCGCTACGCTTAACTCGGGAAATGGATGTGCACCGTTGTGCGTATCTTGCATCCATCAAGGTTGTTGGAAACTCTGGACCATAGCTAGGTCATACGTAATTGACTTAGTCTTTACGAAAATAGCATTTTGCCAAAAAGCGAAGCCTTTCCAATAGGGGCTTCATTTGTCAAGCAGAATCTTGAACGAGGAGCGGTAAGGGAATCACGTTGGCGATTTGGAATTGATCTCCATTTGAACGCTCATTTACGCACCATATATGTAGTATAAGCTGAAGCCTGTGCTTTATACAACGGCAGCGTAAAGAAAATGCATATACTATTGTTCAGGGTGTGTAACTGAACAAAATATTCTACATATATATTTGCAAAAAGCATGAGCCTTGGCGTCATTCAACGCGAAAGCATAAGTAAATGCATAATTGGAAGTGCATTAATCGGAAATTGCAGAAAGCAGGAGCCTTGACATCATACAATGCGATGGCAAAGGTAAATTACATAGCCTATGCGATATAAGATGCGCCGACAGTATCAGCAGATATACACCTAGATCTGCATCCAACGATAGTTACGAGGCGAGCGGGTGAACACCAAAGTGTTCTGAAGGGCTCAACCAAGAACTAGGGCGAGATATCATTTTTAAGAACGCATATACTACGTATTTAAACACATATATCTGACAATAGTTACGAGGCGAGCGGGTGAACACCGAAGTGTTAAAAAAGGGCTCAACCAAGAACTAAAACAAGATATTACTTCAAAAGGTATACGTATATACAAACAAGCAAATACTTGAGAGAGATGGATTAATGAAGCGAACTTACTTCAATTTGAGGAAGAAATGACTCCGGTTGCTTCGAACGCTTCGATCCATCCTCCGAGAGGTCTGATTTCAAAAAGGATCAAATCCGGACTTCAGACAAAAAAGGATTTTGACTTCAAACGTAACTAGGTTCAAGTCAAGTCAACTGGGTTTGAACTAGGTCAGGTAGGTTCAGACCTAGGTCAGGTGGGTTAGGACCAGGTCAGGCAGGCTAAGACTAGATCAGGCAGACTCAGACCAAGTGGGCTAGATAGGGGAGGTTTAGGAGAGAGAAAGAGGAGGCAAGAGGAGGGGTTGACGATTTTTCCAAAGGAGGGTCCCCTCCTTATATAGGCAAGGTTGCTTAGGGGCTAAGCAACCTATTTGACCAAAATGCCCTTTGGCTTTTTCAGAAATCCGGTTTGATCTTATCCATCTGACTGTTTGATCTTATCCAGAAGGAATATTCCATAGAATATTCCCTAAAAAGTGCTGGAAGGCTCTGAAATATTCTAGAATATTCTAGAATATTTTCTGAGAAATATTTCTATGGGTCCCACAAATATTTTCGCGGGTCCCGCAAAAAAGTCGAGTTTTTGACATTCTTTTTCCAAAAATTTCTGAGTAGGCCATTATCTTCGTATTGACGTAATTAAGAAAGTTGGTTCGTAGAAATCTCTTGATTTTGTTCAGGTAGGAAGTTATGACCTCCAGAGTGTTTGAGCATATATTCGAGAAGATACGAATATCCTAAGTATATTTGGGTCGCAGAAATCGGTTCGATTCGCTTTACGGTAAAAACATTATTTTTCACTGGAAAATGCCTCAAGAATTTATTCAGAGTTTGAACTGAAAAATTGTGGGTCTTAGAGCAACATGCTTGAAACACACCAAAGGTGGAAGGTGATTCGATTCATAATCGGTTGGAGTAGAGGATCGGATGGAGGTAGGGCCGATCGATCTTGTTGGAGTAGATGACACTCCATGCAAGAATGGCGTCTTCAACCTCTGCTACATCTGCGAAAGAAAGCACCTATGATCAACACATAGCAAGGAGGATTAGAAATGAAAAAGATCTATGAAAACGAAGAGAAACAACAATGGGAAATGCGTGAATCTCAAGCAAAACCCAAAGGAACAATGGTGATGGTGTGTAGTGGCTGGGAAAGAGAATAGCTGGAGTAAGATTCAGCAAATGATGCACAAATCCCTAGGCAAAGATGTCTAGGGTTTTCAGAAAATACGTTTTTATATTTTGGCTCAAGTTCCAAAATTTCCAAAAGAGGTTTAAAATAAAAACTTTTGCTCTGCGCCTCTTTTGGAAGGGGTTTTTTGAAAACATTTTCTAAATGGGTTTTGGATCCCATTTGAGATGGATTATGATGTGTTAAGAACTGATCCAAGGCCCAAGATGATCTATTTGGGTCAGATCTTGATTCAAATTACCTTGAAATCTGTGTCCAAGCACTAAAATTACAATATCTCACTCAATTTAACTTCAATTTTCTTGAAATTTGAACCATGACTCCATTATGCCAAAATACATCCAATCATGGGTTCTAAACCTTAAAATCACATAAAAATGTATGAATATAATAATAAAAAGATGTGTATTTCATGCATCATCAAATACCGAGTAAACCAAAACATAGAGAGCACCACAAACGATCAATATCCAAAATGAAAGAAGCAAACAAGCGGAAATAACCCTGTAGATAATGATGTAATGCTGATGACGGGAATAAAGCCTCAGAAATCTAAGAAAAAACATCAACAGAATGCTTAAATGGTGTGCCAACAAGGATTCAATAAAGAAATGACAACGATAAGTCCAGTATATAAGAAAAAAGCAAGAAACACATTATGTACAGATAATTACTATTAACGGGAAGATGAACCCAACAAAATAAAAAAAATAAGAATCGATCTAGGTGATCGATTAATTTTCTAAGAAAATGTTGAGATCCGTTGAATGCAAAAACCGAGTTATGCTGAAAGAAAACAGATCTAATGATCTAAAACTAAAAAATTGCTCACTGGATTTCAAATCAGATCCAGCCAAAAAACTAGTTTCACGACGACCTGATTCTTAATATTTTACTATTTGCAATGCTGAATAAAAAAAATGAATGTAAGAATATAACCATTCTTGTTGATGTTGCATTGAGTTGGGATGATCTGCTATAAGCAGATCATCCTTACCACGATTGCTTCAGTGGGACACCACAAGAAACTCAAAGGAGAAGGTACCGATAACAAGAAGGGACTAAGAAAAGACACCTTGTTTGCAGAGATTTTGAAGGAAGAAGGAGAAGAGTGAAGCTCTGGCTTGCTGTTATTGCTAGTATTGGAAGCCCGGCTCAGCTGAAACGAAAGGACATTCCGCAGATCAGCTTCTTGAATGATTCTCGATTTGATGGAGCTTCAATTTGAGGAAAGAGCAAAAAGCCTCTCATATATAGTAGATATATTGAAACTCTGGAGGTCGATAGCAGAGAACGAATGAGATAAAGAAGGCTTTTGCTGCCGCCGGGAGGGTTGATTTCCTCTAGTGGGTTGAGAAAAGAGAGGCTAATAAAGAGGAAAAGGGAAGGAAGGTAATAGAGAAGAAGAACCCAGAGAAAGAGCATGAGATGGAGGGGTGATAACGGATCCAGATGACACGTGAAGGATGCACATGGAGGGGTAGAAGATGGATGGCTTGAGCTTCCTTCTTGCGCCCATTTTATAGAAGGGGGTGGAAGATTCAAGAAAAATGGGGGTCGTTGGAGATGAACGGAGGAGAAAGGGGGAAGGCACCACACCTTTCGCCTCTACGGTTTCTCCTTCGCGACGAGAGGCCGTTAGGCCTTTTGTAGATTGGGTCTAGAAATTTTATACCATTTCTGAAGAAGTGGCCCTTTTATAAAACTTTTCAAAAAGAAGGGAAAAGGCTGTTTTTTCTAAAAAGATATTTTTGAGGGAAAATGTGAGAGGAATGCGAGAAAAAAAACCTGAGGTTTTTAGAAGATGGGATCCAGACGAGGTCTTTTTGAAAAATACTTAATTCAAAATCTTGAAGTTTTTACAAAATGAGGCTTTCTGGAATAACATAATTGTTTCAAAAATAGATCTGGATCCAGAGTTTTTGATAAAGCTTTAGAATTTCGGATTTTAGATTGGGTTTGGACCCTGAATTGAGAAAAACCTCAAGAAAATAGGAAGAAATTGATTTTTTTTATCTTTTTGAGAAAGAAAAGATTCAGGATCAGAATTGGATCCGATTTGGATCAGAAATTGAGGTCAGAAGGGAAAATTTGAGTCTGGATTCTAGTAAATCTGCGAAATAAAAGAATTTTTTATCAAAATTGACTCAGTTTATACAGAGAATGTTAGTTAGGAACAAAAAGAAATTTTTTGGATTTTTGGGGAATTTTTGGAAAATTTGGAGTGTTCACAGATGCCCCTCTTTGTTGCTAAGCCGGTTGTAAGCCGAGCTAAGCGGCAAAGAAGGCATGCCAAATTTTTCTAAAATAGCCCCAGTCAGAAGGTCTGAACTGGGTGTGGAAGAATTTATTTTTGTAAAGCTTTATTTTTCGGGTTTTGTACCTTATTGTAAACACCCCAAATTTTCCTCATCTATTCTTAAAAATCCCTCCTCGTGTAGTGCCAACCCTATAGGTCAGTGTAGGAGTCAAACTCCGAGTCAGTTTCAAAAAATCAACATTTTACCCATTTTCATTAGGAAAATTACCATTTTACCCCTAGGTCATCCCGGACCCCAGTCAGTCGGAGTCAACTAAGCTCATTGGTTAGTTCAGAACATTTAGAATATCAGTCATTTCAAATTCATTTGAGCTCACAGTGAGAAGACCATTTTTATTTCTGACAATTCCTGCCAAAATGAGATCATTTATTCAGAAATGAGCTCATTTCTTGCTCAAATCCAAGCCAATTGTCTCTGAGTCAGCCATTCACGTAAGCCTCTCTTCCTTTCCCTCTTCTTTCTTCCCTCCTTTCCTTTCTTTTTCCTTCTTCCCCTCTTCTTTCCTTTTCCTTCCCTTCCTTCTTTCCCCTTTCTTTCTTATTCCCTCCCTATTTTCCTCCAAAGAAAAATGGCTACAGCCATTCACGTACATGGGATTCATAGAATATCTTTAGGAACTTAGGTTTCGATTTTCATCAAAACCTAAGTTATCATAAAAAGCTAAAAGAAAAAAAGAGACGGGATCCTATTCCCTCATCTCACGTCTCTCTCTCTCTCTCTCTTGAGTTGCAGCCTCCATGGCTGCATTTTGAACCTTTCTTCAAACAATCCAGCCACTCCCTCTTGCAGCCCTTTGAAGTCCAGCGTCTTCAATTCTCACAGCACCACCAAGGAGATTCTCTCTCCAGCCAAGGCAGCAACGTCTTCATCTCCAACACCAACACAGACACCATCCTTACCTTCCAACAGTAGCTGGTCCATTAACCTACAAATAATTTTTTTTTATTTATTATTATTATTCTTATTGTGTCATGGTAAAAGGCTACGTAAAGAGGCGATTCATCCCTCCAATGGATTGAGTCCCTCCTTACAATGGCCAATACTAAGACCAAGTCATACCTTTGATCATTTTTTTTAATTGCATCATTATATTTATGTAGATTCCATGCTTATTGCATTCATTAAGTTTAGTTTTATTAATATTCGATTGATAGTCTATAGAATGTAGATCCATGCATGTAGTCCAGTTATAATTTTATATTTGATTTTTTTGTTTATAAATCTTGAAATTTTTATGATAGATGCCTATGTTTAGTTTTCATTTCTCTGCAAAAATTCGGATCAATTTGAGTTTAATAACTTTATCTAATAAATCCAAACTCTAGATCGGGTTTTAAACCCTCTGGAGATTCCATATTCCCATTTAGCAGGGTTGTCAACCCAAGATCGCCTCCATGGACGATCCGATTTTCCCTCAAAAAAATCACATTGGATTCATAATTGAATCTACTTATGATCTGGAAATTTTTAGGATTTTCCTGGCAGTTTTGATCTCTGTCAAAAATCAAATTTCCCAGACCCTTGCGAAAATCTTGATTTTCTTTTGTCAGGGTATAGACAGATCTTAATGCATCAAGTATGACCAATCCGTAGCCTGTCTGCAAAAACGTTCAACATAAAAGTTGTTCCTAACATAATTTCCTGTCATTTCCCAAAATTTGGGAATTTTTTAATCTGTTTTATTATTTTTACCGGATTTTCCCTTTCTGTCTAACAGATTCCAATGTCCAGAAATCTCAGAGATTTAGGTCTCTGATAACAGTATGGCCTTTTCCAAACCATAACCCGAATCCCAATGGTATAAAAATATCAAATCTTAATCTGTTTGTCAGGGTGATTTTTACACAATTTCAGCCTTTTTCTCATCTGTCTGTCATTTTTCCCACATTTTCTCCCGAAACCTGTCTGTTTCCCCTAAATCCTAGAGTCGCCGGATTCCGATCCGACTTGCCGGAGTGGCACAACTCCGACCATAGGTCAAAACCAGAAAGTGTAAAAGGCAAAAATCCTTGCCTTACTGTCCTTTGTCACCCCATAAAATTTTGGAAATTTGTATGGAAGTTTGATATCCTAAATCCCCTTTAGAATCAACATTTTACGCAAAAATCACAAAATTTAAGGTTTTTATTTGTATTTCCATATTTACAAATACAAAAAAAATAGATTTTCGAGCTCCATTATGTTTATATGGTTATTTTAGGTGTCCATGCCAAATTTGGCTTAATTTCAAGTTCATTTGCTCCATGTGTTAGTTTATCTTTAAATTCAGAAGCGAAAATCAGGCGAAAATCAGGTTAAATTTGATTTTTTATGATATTTTTGTCATTTTAGGGTTTTTATCATGCACATAACCATGTAGAATCATATTAGGGTTAATTTCAATCTCCTTTGCATTTCATATTTTTCAATTTTGCAAAATTTATTTCAGAAAACCCTGGTTTCAAGGCCATAGTCTTGTTATCGGGGTATTTTGGTCATTTTGACCTAAATTTCGAAATTTCAATTTCTAATTCTCCAAAATTTCATGCATATCATCATATTTATCATATTATGTTTGATTTATTTCAGTTGATTTTCAAAATTCCAAAATTTACAAAAAATCTTTCAGAAAACCCTGATTTCAAGGTCATCAGGGGTATTTTGGTTATTTTGACCTCAATTTCGAATTTTCAAGTTTATTTTCGAAATTTATTCATTATTTATCATGTTTATATCAAAGGGGGTATGAATTTGGGTTTATATCTGAATAATATCCGATAATTTCCCATATTTTCGGATAAATTCAGAAAAACCTACATTTTTGTGCTAACATTGTTTTCTAGTTTTGCAGGAACATTCAAGAAGAAGACTTAGCTTTTATTTTATTTTTTTTCAATTCAATGTAACCTCAAATGTAATAATTTGGAATAAGAGTTACTTTTCTGCTTAGAATAGGGTTGCATTGCATATAGTTTAATTTATGCATATTTCAATATGTGATGTATGATTCATGCACATTATTTCAAATTCACTATGCTTTACACGAATGGCACGTGCACAAGCTTTTATGGAGTTTATAAACTCGGTGGGATTCATATTTATGGCCATAGTCAGAATATGAAGAAAACCAAGATTTATGATCTTTATATCAGCCTACACTCTTAGGCTAATTTCAAAATGCACTGCATTTTTCAAAGTTTTAAAAGGATTTCTCAATTCCTCAATGAAATTTCCTTTTCAAATTCATATTCATTCATTCATATTATTCAAATTGCATTGTTTTCAAATTCATTTTCCAATTTCAATTTAAAAAAAAAATCATTTTTCTCAAGAATTTCCAAGTCTTTCTCAGGATCTGATTTTCTCAAAATCCTAAGTTTTCAAATGACATTTCAAAGCATTTCCCAAGTTCAAATCAAGATTTTCCTATGTTTTCAAATTTTGAAATTTCAAAATCCCAAGTTTTCAGAAATCGATTTTCTCATATTTTCCAATTTTCCTGAGAATCCATTTTTCATGTCAAAAGTCATTTTCCAATGAATTTCTTAGATTTCCTCAGAATTCTCAAATCCATTTTCTCATAAAATCAATTCCAAGTTTCCAATCTCAAAACCAATTTTCTCAGATTTTCAAGTTTTCCTGAGAAATCACTTTCCAATGCAAATATCTGATTTCCAATGAAATTCAATGATTTTCTCAAGAATTCAATTTTCAAGTACTTTTTCAATCAATTTGCAAGCATATTTCAATTTTCCAAAGCAAACATCATATTTTCTCAAACATTGCATTATTTTCAAAATTTCATAGCAAAAGCCTGATTCTTTGTGCATTCTAGAAAAAATAGAGCATAATTTAGATATTTGAGTCAAGTTAAAGCACATAATTGATCCTTGGTTCAATTACCCCTGGTAAAGGCGCCAGGAACGGTTGAACCTCGTACCGACAGGCGGATCCCATTCCACGGAATTTTTCCGCAAATTTTCAAAACGGAGGCGAGTAATTTTTAAAGCAAATTTTCAAAACTTTGGTCGAGTTTGACTCGTGAAATTCATTTCTTTCTCGCAAGGGAGGAAAAATTTTTTTTGCGATGATAACAGGTTTGGTGACCGTGATGGGACCTGTCTTCGTCTGATCAATTATGTGCTTTAACTTAGTTCAATTATCAAAATTATGTTCTATGGAATGTGTAAACACCCCAAATTTTCACTCACCTCCCCAACATTTCCACCAAGCATCAACATCCAGCCTCTGAAATCGCTGGAGGGCAAAATGGTCATTTTCTGAGCTCGGACCTTGCAAAAGTCCAAATTTCATCTGCAACTCTCAAATTTTCTCTATTTTTATCTCAGATGTTCAAGATTTTACTCCTGACAGGAGACAGACATCTCCAAAGTCTTGATTCAAGATTGCATTTCATAAGACATGACATTGCATATCATTGCATGAGCATTTCAAATCACTGCACGGCACAGCATGTCATTTCGAGGTCCAGAACTCTCGATTTCAAAATCTTCAATCCAGATTAGAATTTTAACTCTTTTCAAAATTGATTCCAAAACCCTGAGTCTTCAAAATTATCATTTTTTCCCATTTTACCCCCAGGACTCTGAATTTCAAAATATTTCCTCAGGAAAACCATCTGGATAGTTTTCAATATGGATTTCAGTCACTTCACCTCAGATTTTGCCCCTTTTTACAATTTCAAATATCCTCCTTTTACAAAATCGCCCTACAAGGGCCAACTCTTTCCAAAATTCCTGTTTTGCCCATTAGTCCAGATTTTATGAAAATTCCAAAAAGAAGTTGTGGTTTTATCCTTATTTCAATAAAGAAGCAATGTGGGACCCACACTGAGGTGGTGTCACACAAGCTTTCCTTTTGAAAATTTGAATTTTGAAAAACCCAAAAATATAGGAGCCTTGTCCCCTGGATTGGTGCCACTTGTCATCTCTCTCTCCTCCCATTTCCATGCCAAGTGTCAGTGTGGGGCTACCTTCAGAAGCCACCACATGTCATCCCATTTATCTGCCATGTGTCACCCTATCCATCCTGCGCCATGTGTCATTTCAAAGACTACCAGAAGATGCCAAGTGTCATAGGTTGTCCTGTCTAGAAAAAGTGGAGCTTGTCTCCTTTGAGGTGGCGCCACTTGAAGTGTGTCTCCTGCAGGGGACATGTGTCAACCCCTCCTTCCTTCTAGAAAAGTAGCCTGACACATGTCCTCTCCCTATTTTTTTCAGAAAAGTAGGAAACATGTGTCACTCCTAAATTCCTACAAAAAAGGTAGGCTTGTCTCCTCTGAGGTGGCGCCATCTGGAATGTCTCCTGCAGAGGACACATGGCAAGCTCTCATTTCCTCAGAAAAAGCAAGTGCCATGTGTCATTTTCTGCTTTCTTCAGAAAAGCTAGAATTCAAATATTCAAAAATCCCCATAGGTGGCGAAAATCAAGAACTCCTACCTTTTTCATCCTGTCTGAGATGGTGCCACATGGCTTGGCCCACCTTCTCTCCCCTCTGCCACGTGTCATTCTCTGCTTCTTTCAGAAAAAGTAGAGGACACATGTCTTCTCCCTACCTCTTTCAGAAAAGTAGGAGACACATGTCACTCCTGGCCTTCTTCAGAAAAAGCAAACCATTCAAAATTCAAACAAGGCACTAGGTGGCAAAAATCCTGAGCTCTGATTTTTCCAGATGGCCTGAGATGGCGCCACATGTCTCTTTCCCTCCTTTTCCTCCCTCTTGCCACATGGCATTGTAGGAGCCACCCTGAAGTGGCGCCACATGTCCACCCTCCATTCCTCCAGGGCCAACCTCCATTTGAATTTCAAACTCCCCCCTGAGGTGGCGCCATTTGAGAAAGCCTCTCCAGACAGCTGACACTTGTCCGCCACATGTCCAGACCTCCCTGCACCAGAAAAAGTAGAAAAAACCCCCCATGAGGTGGCGCATTTTGCTTCCTCCCTTCATGTTCTCCTGCCACATGGCATCGTAGGAGCCACTCTGAGGAAATGCCACATGTCAGCCTCTCCTTTCCTGCAGAAAAGCAAAATTTCAAACATTTGAACTCCCCAGAGGTGGTGCCACATGGCATGCCCCTACTGTTCCAACTTTACACCTCAGATCACCTTTTGAGGTGGCACCATTCCAGGACTCCACTTGGCTCCATTTTTATTTTTTATTTTAATTTTAATAAAGGTAGCCCACCATGAGGTGGCACCACCTGAGGATTCCCTACAAAAGGTGAGTTTGAATTTCAAATTCCAAGAGAGCACCCTCTGAGGTGGCGCCTTCTGGGAGCTCCCTGCAGAGAGAATCAAGCAAAGTTTTGAAAAATTCCAAATTCCCCCTGCTGAGGTGTCTCACCCACAAAATTTCCATTTTTTTATTTTTCTCAAAAATTAAAATACCTTTTGAGGTGGCGCCACCTGAGGGCTCCCTGCAGAAGACAAATTCGAATTTCAAACCCCTCAGATGGCACCCCCTGAGATGGCGCAACATGGAGGGCTCAGATTGAGCCTGTTTGAATTTCAAAAATTTTCAGAAAATTTATAAAAACAAGGGTTCACGCCCAGCCTAAAGGAGATCATTTTTTTAGCTCTGGTGAACTTGGAAAATCCGACCTAGCCTTCCTAGAATCAGATTTTGAGCTGTGGAAATCGTGCCCCCTTTGGCGCATTGAAGAAGGTGGAGTAGAGCTCGTGCTGTGGCCAATTCAATTCCAACAGAGGTCGATTTTGGTGGACCATCAGAAGCTCGGAGCGGAGGACGAAGGAAGCTCGTGATAGCTGCCCCTTTCAAGAACTCTTACGCTGCGTAACGAAGCAAGGTGCACTTCTTTTTCCATTGATTGGATTCTATAATTCGAATCGGGAGTCGTTTGAAGAAAGAGCTCATCCGAGGGATGGATTGAGCTATTCTCATAAAACGACATATATAAAAATGTTTTGTTATGCTTCCTTGATGATTTTTAACATTCATATAGTTAGCTAGGTTTAATTTGCATTTTATTTCATTCATTTAGTACATTTCATGAATTAATTAGGATTAATTTAGCCTTTATTTCAATTCTGCTTATTTTCAGTAGGTCTTTGTTTTTGTTAGTCAGTCCACACATCATTTCATGCATTTGTTTTTTTATTAAAAATCCTAAAAAAATCACGGAATGCGCCCTTAGGTGTCCCTGAAATTTTGCCAAAAATTCGGAGGCATTTGAATTTGTTTACTGCGGTAAACATTCAAAATGGCAAGTCGGGTTTTGTTACCCGGGATACGTTTTGAAAATCATTTTCCGACTTGTAAAATCGAGATATCCCTTATGGGAGATCAGATTTTCGATCCGAAAGATGTTTTGAACTCGGAAGAATGTCTAGTTTTTAATATGATTTTATCAGATTTTTCTGATTTTTTTTATTTCTGACAAAAATCAGAGAGTTCGGGACACGTGTTAGAGCCTAATTTGAGCCTCTGAGATCTTGGATCGACTTAGGGCTATGGTTTCTCTTTGTGTGTTGCTCCAAATCCGAAACTGTAAAAAGTGAAAGTGGTGTACGAGATGTACTCTGTTTGAATCTTAAAGCCTGTAATTTTTAGAACAGTGTTGACCCCTGCTTCGGATTTTTTTTGTCAGCCTTTTGTTTTGCTACATTTGTCTGTTCTGTTAGTTTAGGCAGGAATAGTTATATTTTTATATGTGTTTCCGTTGATCAAATGCCAAAGTCATAAACATGAAAGTTGTTTATGTAGTTGTTGTTCATATCTCTGATTAATTTCATAAATTTCCATAGCCGTTTTGTAATTTTTAGCATTTTACATCAGATTAGTGTGATTTTTACCTCTGTCTGAACTAAATCCCTGTTAATTGAACTCACCATGGCTCAAATCCCGAGGCTGTAAAAACCAAAAATGTTCCATTTCGGGTCTTTTAGCAGTCTGCAAAATATCAGAAGTTTCCATGGTGTAAATCTTGCATTATCATATTAGGCATTGCATTTGGTTCGGATCCATAGGCAAAATCCATCATTTTAGGACTTTCTTTGAATTTTGGCATTTAAATCATATCATTTCATGATTTTTAGCATTCTAGGATGTTTATCAGAGTAAGTAGATGCTTCATACCGAATTTGGTGCAATTTGGAATCCATTTGAGGTTCGGATTATCCACAATACCAAAACAGGGTCCCGCAGGACCCGGATCCAAGTGAAAAACAAGCGAAATTCGTTATTTTGGTTAAATTGCAAAATACCAAATTCTGATTTTACAGTCCTAATGTGTTTAGAAGCATGTCATATTGCATTTCATCATCATTGAATTCAATTTGAATTTCGAAATCCCAATTTTACTAAGTTTTCCTTCAAAAAACCCTGATTTTAAAGGTGTAACTTTAATTTTAGGGGTATTTTGGTCATTTTAACCTTAATTCCGAATTTCAAACTGTTTTCTACTGAATTTCTTGCATTTTCATCATTTCAAATATCAAGGAAGCATGAGAATAGGGTTTATATCCAATTAAATCCAATAATTTCATAATATTATTGGAAAATCTTGGAAAAACCCACATATTTGAGCTAACCCAATTTCAAGCTTGGCAGGGACATTCCAAAGAAGGAGCTGAAGTCTGCAAATTTCTTTTATTTCCTTTATTTAGTGATGTAATAATGTAAATTTTGGAATAAGAGATTTAATTTCCTGCTTAGACTAGGATGCATATCATATAGTTTGATTTTATGCAATATCCTGTTTCTATGATTCATGCATTTTATTTCAAAAGCACTATGGATGTTCACGAATGGCACGTGCACCAACTCTTAGGGAGTTGATGGACTCGGTGGGATCCATATTTACGGCCCTAGTCGGAATATGGACGAGACCCAGATCCGTCATCTTTCTACTAGTCACATTGAGCCTACACTCTTAGGCTATCTTAAAAATGCACATCATATTTCCAAAGTTTTCAAAATCATGTGCATCAAATCAACTAAATTCTGAGCATATTCATGGCCACAGTCAGGATATGTGAAGGATTTATCTTGACTTAATGCACATTTTTCCAACAAATCTCTTAGAAAATCTTTTCAAAGTGCATTCATTCACTCATATCATTTGCATCATGAAATCATTGATTTTCTCAAGATTTTCTCAAGAAAACTTCATTCTCAAGAAATCGATTTCTCAAGAAATTCTAAGGATTTTTCAAAATCGGTTTTTCCAAGACAAGTTTTTCCACAGTTTTCCCAAGAAAATGATATTTTCTTAAGATATTCAAAAGAGTTTTCCAATCTTTCTTCAAGATCCAAAATCGATTTCCAAGTATTTAAAAAGGTAAAATTCCCAGGATTTCGATTCCACAAGTTTTGAATTTCCTTCTCCAATGAGCTTTCCTATAAATCTTTCATCATTTTCCTAAGAAAACTCTCAAAGTCCAAGTTTTCCTAAGAAGTGTTTCCCTTTTCAAAAGGTTCATCTTTTCTCAAGAATCACTTCCATTTTCCCAGGATTTTCAACCATTCATAATTTTCCCAAGTCTTTATGAACTTTCCTGAGATTTCAAATCTTTTCCATCTGAGTTTCCTGAGAAATTGACTTTCAGCTTTTTCCTGAGAGAATCTTTTCAACTCCAAATATTTTCCAAGCATACATCATGTTTTCCCAAGCTGCATTTTCCAAAATCTCATAGCACATGCCTGAATTCTCTATGCATTTAGGATAGAACATAACTTTGATAATTTCGCTAAGTCAAGCATAGTTTTGGTCCTTGGTTCGATTACCCCTGTTAAAGGCGGCAGGAACGGTCGAACCTCGTACCGACAGGTCGAGCCCCATCCCATGGATTTTCCCGCAATTTTCAAAAACGGAGGCGAGTATTTCAAAAACATTTTCCAAAATCCGGTCAAAGTTTGAATCGCGAAAGCGTTTCCTTCCCTTTTTCTCTTCCGCAAGGAAGGGAAGACGGGGGAAAAATTTCGCGACGATAACAGGTTTGGTGACCGTGATGGGACCTATCCTTGTCTAACCTAAATTATGCTTGACTTAGTTCAATTATCAAAATTATGTTCATAAAATGTCAGCTCTTTTACTTTCAATATCATGTGAGCCTAGGAGCCTAGATTCTGACCTAGCTGACATTGACTGCATATAGCTTAGGCATGGTTTGGTAGGACCAGATTGAGGAGAAATTTTTATGCTCACATAGACTTAGGTCTAAATACAACTCTCCTCAATTTAGGATCTGAATGCAAACAATGTATGTTTCTTCAAAGATTTTCAAAAGTCTATCTCTCTAGGATTTAGAGCCCTCTATTTCTTGCATGTGATCATTTTTCAAAATCTCCATTACCTACCATTACCCGGTCTTCACGTTGCTGGGCTCTCTTCCAGAACCATAGTTCGGGACAGAGCCCCACAACTGGGCCAACTATTTGGGTTAACACCCCCCTACCACGTACCGCGGGCCACAGTCCGAAGTATATCGGTAGGCGCTCAAGGATGTTGGAAAACCTTACCTTAGAACCGGAGTTAAAATTCTATGCCACGTACCTCGGATTTCGATTCGGGTATATCGGCATAACTGGATTGGACAAAGATGATCTGAACCTAGAGTTAGGATTAGGGTCCTACAGCTGTTTTCAAATTGATGCATCTAGAGTCAGCCTTTTAGGGAGTGCTGAATGTGCATAAATGTTTGTGCCGGATGAGATTGTATGTATGATTTCCTCAATTCTTTATGTTTCCCAATGTTTTTCAACTCATTAGGTCTTTTTCCAAATATCCTTATTTTCCACGAGATCTTTTCTCAAACCCTGGATGATTTTCTCAAATATCCCATTTCTTTCAAAACTCCAAGCGATTTTTTTATTCTACCTTTCTACTGGATCTCGAATTTCTAGCTGCATTTTCATCCTGCCTGCAAAATTTTTCAAAATTTCTCATATTTTTCAAAATTTCGCATCAGCAGTCGGAAAGCAGACCATCAATGGCAACCTGATCCATGCAATGGCGGAGCGATGGAATCCTCGAACGTGTACCTTCTGGTTCCCGTGGGGAGAAATGACCGTCTTAATGGATGAATTTTCAGAAATCATGGGGTTGCCAGAACCAGCTGGTCGACCAAGCGACCCCTTAGAGCATCAATTCCTTATCAATGTCAAGGGTTTGGACCCCCGAGACTCCTTAGCTCGTATGACAGGCCGCCGATCTTGGCCCCTGATCCAGTTAGAAGGAGATGAATATGTTGACCTACTTGAGTTGTACCGTCAGTACGGGACCTTCGTCGAAGTCAGCACGCTTTCAAGAACAGCCAAAGAAAAGATTCAGAATGCAATGGTTCTATGCACTGTAGGACAGTCCCTTTTCCCAGATGGACAGAACTACATGGACATCAGGATAATCCAGCTTATGAGGAGATGGGGAAGTCGGCAAACCAATCGCCTCTCCATAGCCATGGCAGCGCTCGCCTTCCTTTATCGAGGTCTGACTCGATTCTCACTCGGAGAGTCCATTTTAGTTGAAGGATGCATCTACGCACTTCAGTCCTGGTTTTTCCAGCACGTTCCAGCCCGAGCAAGCTCTTTCAGATACAATGGTCAAGAACTCCTTCCAGTGGCGCAGTACCGATCTATGATCAACAACATTCAAGAGGATGACGTTGTTTGGGACTATTTTGATCGGCAAATATCTCCCCCCAGATATACCTACGCTTATGGCAAGCGGTTCAAGTTGCTGGGACCATTCTTCTGCACTTACTACCAACCAGAGAGATGTGTTCGGCAGTTCTCCCAGAGGCAGCAGTATGTCGAAGCCCGACTGTTATCAGGAGTTATGGCAGAGTTTGATCTCACTTCCGCACAATGGTCCGGGGCATATCATTCTGCCCGCTACGGCTGGGATTCCTTTGTCTCTCTCAAAATCTTTCCAGGTCCTAGAGTGTCTGCCGACTATCGTGAATGGTGGCAAATCGTCTGTCCTCCACCTCTTTGTCAAGATCAATAAAATCTTATTCTTCTCATTTTAATAAAATTCTCTTTCTTCCTATTGTGGTTTGACGACCTCGCCTAGGTAACAAGGCATATTTTCGTTGTTTATTTCTTTTGCAGAAGGAATGACAACACAATTGTCGTGATTCCCACGACGACTCAGTCCCTAGTAATGGGACATCTTTTCCAAATTGTCTACCATATTTTCAGCAAATATTTCCTCCAAAATCTAATTCCCTCAAAATCTAATCAGGTCTTTTGCCCTGCAGAGAGCATCCATATCATTTGATGGTTGAGACAAGATCAGGCAAAAGAACCACGGCATCCCAGTACTCGTCAGCCTCGGAAGAAGAGATGAGTTCCCCTCGATCTGAGAAGAGTCGAGAGCAGCAGCAAGAAGACGATGGCATAGACCCTCAAATGTATGCCATGTTCAGAAAAATGATAAACAAAATGATGAATGAGCAGCCCGGGACCAGCTCAGAAAGGAACCCATTCAGAGAAAAATTCCATGGTCACAGGGGTAAGAAGGCTCCCAAGAAGCAGATCCAGCCAGAAGAGATTTCAGATGAATCAGATTCCACTGAAGATACAGATGAAGAATATGAGGTGCCTCCGGCATTTCAGAAGCGTGGCCAAAGTAAAAGCCGCAAATCAAAGAGCAAAGATAAAGAAGAGCCTTTGCAAGCGTAATTCAGGGAAATGGCCAGAGTGGTCAAGGATCTGCAAGCCCGCGACAAGGGCAAGAAAGTCTTCACCAGTGAGGACTTCTATGACGGCTTAGAAGGGGATGATGATCTGGAGAATCTCCCCCGAAAATTCATCAAATTCGATGGTTCTGGCGACCCAAAAGCTCATCTCGCCACTTTCTTTGCTGAATGCTCTCGGTTTAGAAGGGATAACCGAGCATTGTTTCTATGCTTCCCCCACAGCTTGGAAGGAGTTGCCGCCAAATGGTATGCTAAACATATCAACCCCATTGAGCTCAAGGAGTTCGATAAAGTTGTAAATCTCTTTATTGAACGCTTCTTGTTCAATACAGAAGCGCTGCCTACATTAAGTCATCTCTGCAATTTGAGACAGAACGAGAATGAAAAAGCATGGGACTTCATTCACAGGTGGAGATCAGCCTGTAATAAGATGAGAGATCCTATCTCGGAAAGGCATGCATTGTCCTTAATCCTCAACAATTTCTCGCAGCCGTTAAGAGGATTAATCTCCACAGCGCCGTCCAGGACCTTCATTGAGCTGACTGAACGAGCCGAATGGCTCGAGCTGAGTGTGGAAAATGGAGTCTATGAAGGCTTCACCTTTTCCAAGAACAACTCCCATGGTGAGCAGAAAAAGAAAGCTCACTTCACTTATTCTGCTAACAACAATAACAAAGGCCGAAATCAACACAAAGGGCAGAAGAAAGATTACTGCTACAGCTCAGGCAGTTCGAACAACAAGGATCAGAAAGCAAAGCCTGCTCCTCAGTACAGCAAGCCTCCTCAGCAGGATCAAGGGCCGAAACTGCGTGAGAAGACCAAACATAAAGGATGGAGTTACGACAGAAAATTTACTTCTCTTGACCAATCGCTCGAGGACGTGCTCGAGTACATGCTATCAAAAGAGATGGTCAAATTGCCCAGATTGGCCGATCCCCCTGTGCCCATGGGGAAATGGAAAGATCAGTTCTGCAAGTTCCACAGGACAGTGGGACACAACACCGAGAACTGCTTTGTTCTAAAAAATATCGTGCAAGATCTCATTGAAAAGAATCTATTGGTAGAAGGAGAAGAAGAAGAAAAAATGGACATTCTCAACCACCCCTTCCCTTCGCACACCACAGCAGTAGTGTCTGCACAACCCTTTCTACCGCACGAACATATCAAGCCATGTTCTGCGCAAGATCTCCAAGTTCAGCATCAGGTGACAGTGCTACGACAAGCAGCTCCAGATTCCAAGAAGATGGACTTAATTTCAGCATTCAGTAAAATGAAAGTTGCAGAAGCACCTGTGAAGTCAGTTCCCAAATCAAAAGGAACTCCTGACTTCTTCAAGCAAATCGTTAGACCCAGGCTGGAGAATTCAAGTCAGAAGCCTCTGACCGCTTTATCCAATGTCTCCATCCTTGACTTGGCCAAGAATTCTAGCAAGCACCGACAAGTACTGGATGATCTGCTCAGGAAAATCAAAGTTAAGCCCAGTACCACTCCAGAAGACATGGCACAGATTGTGAACTCTGCCATGACCAATGCACCAATCACCTTCTCAGATGAGGACCTTCCAAAGCCTCATTCCTTTCATAATAATGCCTTGTACATTGTCGTTCGAGTCAGAGGAATGACGGTTCCCCATGTGCTAGTCGATGGAGGCAGTAGCCTCAACATATGTCCCGAAATGACCGCAAAGGCATTAGGGATCAAGGACGAGGAATACATCCCTGATCCCATCACTATCTATGGGTTTGACAATCATGGTCAAACGGCCAAGGGCAAGATATTTCTGGAAGTGTTTATCAACTATTCGGTGCACTCCGTCCTTTTCCATGTGGTTAATGTACCACCAACCTACAACTTGCTGCTCGGTAGGACGTGGATTCACAATGCTAATGCAGTGCCTTCTACCCTCCATCAATGTGTGAAATGGTCAAAGGGTGGAATGATAACCACAATAATGGGAGAAGACCCAGAAGAAAGGCTCCCGCAGCCCATGATTCCTCGGCCATCATTCAATGCAGATATTCCCAGCATTAGGGAGAGTGAAGAGATCAATCTCGGGGAGAATCGAGAAATACTTCAGGCACCATCAGAGCCATCTCTGCACACAGTAGCCACGACACAATGGAAAGGTCCTCAATTCTTCAAGGTTGGAGGTCGAATCGACTACAGCACCATTAAGGATCATCCCTTGTTTCCTCAATTCATGAAGTCAAGAAAGGGATTCGATTTACTCCTGAAGCATGGCTATCAACCCTTCAAGGGACTCGGCAAGAATGAAGATGGCCGCATCGAGCCAATGATCCAGAAACATCGTCCCCACAGGGCAGGATTGGGGTTCTCCGGAGGAAGCTCATCAAGAAAGACTGTTTTTGTCAAAGGGGCACAATGAAGACCATTTGTTATTTCCTTTCTATTCTTTTCCAAATAAATGTCCCATTTTACCAATGTCATTGATCAATTCAATCAATAAAATTTCAAGTTTCTTTGTCTATCCGGATGCCATCTACTCCCTTTTTGTCTGTCTCATCATTTTATAATTCAATGCCATTTTATGTATGGTTCTCTTCAAATGATTGCTTGTCTTACTATAGGCCAATTTGTCTGAACCAAAATTTCTTCTCCAAAATTTCAGAATGACCTCTCGGACAATCAAGAAGCTCGTTCTCAATCCCAAGGCCTCTCAAAAGTCGACAACAATTCATAGAATCAAAGCAAGCACCGGAAATGACAAGAGTGCAAAGCAGTCTGATGATTGTGCGGAATATGATCAGTCTCTTCAGGAATTACCGGAGTTTGCCGCAGTTCAGAAGCAGGATGAACCATCTCCTCTAGTACAAGATCCAACTGAAGGTGTCAATATCGGTTCAGAGGAAGATCCAAAAATTCTCCAGATCGGAACCAGTCTGAGTCCAGAAGAAAAGAAAAGGCTTACAGATTTTCTCAAGCGGCATGAAGAAGTGTTCGCATGGACATATGAAGACATGCCGGGCTTAGACCCCAAATTAGTCGAACACCATCTTGTCTTAAAGTCGGACGCTAAGCCAGTCAAGCAGAAGCTGAGAAAAATGGATCCCAGAATAGAACAACAAGTCAAGGAAGGACTCGAAGATCTGCTCAAAGCAGGATTTATTCGAGCTATTGACTACCCAGATTGGTTAGCCAATATCGTCGTTGTCCCAAAGAAAAGCGGCAAAGTAAGGATTTGCATAGACTTCAGAGACCGCAATAAGGCAACTCTGAAGGATGACTATCCACTTCCAAGCATTGATCTTCTAGTCGATAGCACGGCAGGACATGCCATGTTCTCTTTCATGGACGGATATTCCGGCTACAATCAGATTAAGTTGGCCGCCCGCGACCAATCAAAAACTTCTTTTACTACGCCTTGGGGCACTTTCTGCTATATGGTTATGCCTTTTGGGCTCAAGAATGCTGGAGCAACGTATCAACGGGCAATGGCTGTTATCTTTCATGATCAAATGCGCAAAATCATGGATGCGTATGTTGATGATATTCTCGTGAAATCTAAAGAGGAAGAAGATCACCTCGAAGCACTTGATCAAGTCTTTAAAAGACTTATTCTTTACAAGTTAAGGCTTAACCCGCAAAAGTGTGTCTTTGGAGTCGAATCAGGCAAACTGTTGGGTTTTCTGGTCAGTAAAAAGGGAATTGAAGTCGACCCGGCCAAAGCAAAGGCTATCATTGATATGCCGCCCCCGAAGAATCTCAAAGAACTACGTAGCCTTCAAGGACGTATGCAGTCAATCCGGCGATTCATTTCCAATTTGGCGATGAGATGCGAGCCCTTCAACCACTTACTCAGAAAAGGAGTTAAGTTCGAATGGGGACCAGAGTGTCAGCAATCGTTCGATCGGATCAAGAAGTATCTTCTTAATCCTCCCATCCTGAAGCCGCCAGAATTGGGAAAACCTCTTTTATTATACATCTCAGTTAATCAAGTTGCATGCGGTGGATTCTTGGCGCAATACAAAGAAGGCAGCCTGATAGAGCACGCCATCTACTACGTGAGCAAGACTTTCATAGATTATGAAAAGAGATACTCTCAAATAGAGAAGACCTGCCTAGCTCTGGTATGGATGTGTCAGAAGCTAAGACACTACCTGCTAGCATCAGAAGTCAAAATTTTGTCTAAACTCAATCCTCTCAAGTATATCTTAGAGCAACCTTTCCTCAGCAGACGAGTCGCAAAATGGCAAGTCTTACTGATGCAGTATGACTTAGAATATGTCTCGCAGCAATCAATCAAAGGACAAGCAATTGCAGATCAATTGGTGGATTTTCCTCTGGCCGAAGAAGAGAAAGTCGAAGATGACTTCCCTGATGAGCAAATTTGCAATATCCAGCAATCTCCAGTCTGGAATTTATTTTTCGATGGTTCTAAGAACATGGCCGGAATAGGCATCGGAATTTTATTAATCACTCCAGAAAAAGAGATGATTCCATTTTCCCTCAAGTTAGATTTTCAATGCACTCACAATATGGCTGAATACGAAGCCCTGATTCAAGGTCTAAAGATTCTGCTAGACTTCAATGTCAAGAGAGTGCATGCCTACGGCGACTCATTACTTGTTGTCAATCAAGTTCGAGCTGAATGGCAGGTCAAAGATCAGAAGCTATTTCCCTATCAGAAAATTGTTTCAGCTCTTATCAGCAAGTTTGAAGAATTCCAGCTCTTCCATATCAAGAGAGATTTCAATCAAGTGGCTGATAGCCTAGCCAGCTTAGGCTCCATTATGGCATTCAAGAATGGAGAATCTTGTCGCTCTTTTGAAATTGGCAGACTTGACCAACCTGCTTTCATTCCAGCGGAACAAGTAAACCAGGCTGAGCAAAGGAAGAAGCCTTGGTATTACAACATCAAAACTTTCATAGAAACTGGCGAATTTCCTCCAGAACTCTCAAAGAAAGAACAACGAGCAATCCAGCGTATGTCTACTCGATACTTCATTTTGGCCAATGTCCTCTATCGTCGCGGATTCAATTCAGAGTATTCCAGATGTTTAGATGAAGACGAAGCCAAAGAAGTCGTGCGAGAAGCACACGAAGGCATCTGTGGTGGTCACGTTGGCTACCAAACCCTTGTCAAGCAAATCATCAGAGCAGGTTACTACTGGAAGACTATGCAACAAGACTGTTATCACTATGTGAAGAAGTGTGTGCAATGTCAAATACATGCACCTTCTATCCATGCTCCGGCAACTTATTTACAGTCTGTTGTCTCTCCATGGCCATTTTCTATGTGGGCCTTCGATGTTGTAGGTCCCATCACTCCTTCAGCTTCAAATGGCCAAAAATACTTCATTGTCGCAACAGAATATTTCACCAAGTGGGTAGAAGCCATCACTCTTCGCACAGTAGAAGGCCGACATGTGGTCTCTTTTATTCACAAGAACATCCTTTGCCGTTTCGGCATCCCGCATGACATTGTGTCAGACAACGGCAGTCATTTCAAGAATGAAAAGATGAAGACATTCTGCTCAAAATTCAAGATCTATCACCATTTTTCCGCTCCATATTATCCTCAAGGGAATGGTCAGGCAGAGGCCACCAACAAGATTTTAATTCGTATTTTGGAGCGAACTGTGGAAACAGGCCGTGACTGGCATGAGAAGATCCACGATGCACTGTGGGCCTATCGGACCACCATTCGTACACCAACGAATGCTACTCCATCAGAGCTGGTCTATGGAACAGAAGTAGTATTGTCGCTACATGTTCAGAAGCCCGCTTTGAAATTTGCTTCACTTCTGCAATTACCTCTTGATCAATACCAGCAGCAGCGACTAGTGCAGCTAGACTTACTCGACGAGAGAAGGCTAAAAGCAGCAGAGCATGCTCAATCCTATCGCCAGAGAGTAGCCAGGCAATATGCGAAATCTATCATCGAAAGAAGATTCAAAGTCAATGATTTAGTACTTCGATCCACAGCTTATCTCAAGCATCGTCCTGGCGGCAAATGGTCGCCAAATTGGGAAGGTCCCTATGTTGTCAAAGAAGCATTACTCCGCAACTCAGATCGGCTCATCAATGCCGATGGAGTAGAATTGCCAGATCCTATCAATGCTCGACACTTGAAAAAGTTTTATACTTGAAACATTTATTCTCCCCTTGTAATCCTTCCTGTTTCCTTCAAATAATGATCCAACTTTCTGGGGCATTTTAAAATTTTGTTCTATATGCAGGCAGGATAAACAAATTCCTCATTTCATGCACATGTGCATTTATATGCATCAACCCATATTCATTTGCATTCAATTGCATTAATAACAATCCGGTCAGTATTGGGATTTCAATAAACAGTCCCATCACAATTCCTAATGATTCAAAGATCATCGCCAATACTGAACCAAAACCCAGCGCTCGAACTGGTATTATTTCAAAATCCAGTATTCAAGCTGGTACATTTTTCTAAGATCCAACTTTTTGGAAAACCGAGTTCCGACTCGGGTTTTTATTCAAATCATTTTCCTTTGTTGATCCGGGTTCCGACTCGTGATCTCTCTACTTTACTCAAGCCTTGACTCGAATTCTTCATTTTCCTTTGTTGATCCGGGTTCCGACTCGTGATCTCTCTACTTTACTCGAGCCTTGACTCGATTTCTTTATTTTCCTTTGTTGATCCGGGTTCCGACTCCTGATCTCTCTACTTTACTCGAGCCTTGACTCGAACTCTTCATTTTCCTTTGTTGATCCAGGTTCCGACTCGTGATCTCTCTACTTTACTCGAGCCTTGACTCGAACAAATCATTTTCCTTTGTTGATCCGGGTTCCGACTCGAGATCTTTTCGAGCTTGTCATTCTCTTTTGTTGATCCGGGTTCCCACTCGTGATCTCATTACCTTACTCGAACCCTGAATCGAGTTCTTCATTTTCTTTTGTTGATCCGGGTTCCGACTCGAGATCTCTTTATCTTATCCAAGCTCTAATTCGAGTCCTTCATTTTCCTTTGTTGATCCGGGTTCCGACTCGTGATCTCATTATCTTATTTGAGCTCTGATTCGAGCCTTCCATTTTCCTCTGTTGATTCGGGTTCCGACTCGTGATCTCTATATTTTATTCGAGCTCTGACTCGAACTCATCATTCTCTTTTATTGATCCAAGTCATTTCAATCATCAGGGTCTGTCAATTGCTCAAATTTGATATTTTGCTCTCTAAATTTCAATTTAAATCCTCAAATCAGGCAATTCTCCAATTTAGACCTCTGATTGCCAATTTCAATTACCAATTTCCAATTCTCGACCTTCGGGTCTATCAATTTCCAAATTTCGACCTTCGGGTCACCCAATTTCGACCTTCGGGTCAATCAATTTCCAATCTTTGACATTCATTTCCAAATTTCGACCTTCGGGTCACCCAATTTCGACCTTTTGGTCAATCAATTCTCAATTTTAACCTTTTTGGTCAAATCAATTTCCAAATTTCGACCTTCGGGTCACCCAATTTCGACCTTTCGGTCAACCAATTCTCAATTTCGACCTTTTTGGTCAAATCAATTCTCAATTTCGACCATCAGGTCATCCAATTTCGACCTTCGGGTCATTCAATTTTCAGCAACCAATTTTCCAATTTCCAATTTCCAATTTCCAATTTCCAATTTCCAATTTCCAATTTCGACCTTCAGGTCAATCAATCTCAATATCCAATTTCAATCATTTCCTCTTGCGAAAGACCCTTTTAGGGAGAGTCGAGGGATCTCGTTCTTTCGCATGCTATCCAATTTGTTCACTTAGCCCCTTGTCAGGGAGAGTTTGAAGGGACTCGCGTCTTTGTGAACCGTTTGCAAAACAATTTCCAATTTCACACAAGAAACCCTTTCAAAGGGAGAGGCTCGACGGAGACTCGCTTTTCTTGTGACCCCCCAATTTCATACTAGGCCATTTTTCGTCATGAAAGACCCTCTTCGCAGGGAGAGTGTGATGGACTCGTTCCTTTCATGACCCAATTTTCAGACCTCACTATTATCGGCCCCCTTTCCATAAGAGAAGCCTAATATTAGGGAGCTTTGACGAAAGCTCAATTTCTCTTCGAAAGTTCGTTTTGCAAACACCTCCTCTTTAGGGAAGAGAGGAGTATTTCCCATTTCCCATTCAGGTAAGGGCTAAGCCTGAGTCTCTCTTTTTGGGGAAAAAGAGAGGAGAATTTTCGTCGCGGATGTATTGAGCCGGATTTCAAATACTCACTTTCACTAAGGATTTCAAGAAAATTTTGTCAAATTGTCAATCAAATTATTTGCTGATTTCAGAATATTTATTGCACAAATCTCTATCTCAGTTTACCTTCAGCATCACTTCCAAAAGAGTGAAGCTTTTGCGAAAAGAGATTCAAAACTCAAATCCTTTCTATTGGCCAACCAAAAGGATGAAGGATAAATCCTCGATATGGCCAGAAAAGAAGAATCAATGTTATTGAAAAGCCGTAGATGATCGATATTGATCGCAGTCAATGGCGCATCTTTAAAGACTATTCTTGTAAGGACGAGGCAGTGGAAATATCCTGAGTGCTAGAAAAGAGAGAATTCACCCAAACCCTGTCTCCTCAGAATCACCTAAGCTGCAATTAATTATCCGCAAAAGGGATCTCTCACCTGTCGTCAAGATGAAGGCGAATTAGGCGAGTAGACCCCCGGGGCCAAAGAAGATTCGAAACATCTCCAAGATGACGGAGTTTGTGACGGATCCTTCCAGGGAAAGTCCAAAGCACTGTCGAGATGAAGGCAGATGCGATGAACCTCTCGACAATCCCTAAAAGATATTTAATTTCAGCTATCGCCCAAAGATCTCCAAACCCATCATCCAAGAAGGATCGAAACATCTCCAAGTTGAAGGAGTTTGTGACGTATCCTTCCCAAAAGAGAGAAAGAGAGGAAAAAGAAAGAGAGAAAAAGTCAGAACATCTCCAAAATGAAGGAGAATGTAGCAAAAACCCAGAGAGTCAAAAGAGTGCAGAAAGATTATCAAGAGAGAAGCTCTCAGGATATCAAACTGCCAGATCTATCAAGAATCCTCTTTAACTTTGTGAAATTCTATTATCAATATTCTTTCATCAATTGCTTTCATAATATCAAATTCTCTTTCCTGCTCATATCAAGGAAATTGATAACTTCCTTGAAGAAGGTCAATTGCAAGCAATTTGGATTTCAAGTCTCGATTCTACAAAGTGAACCTTGTTTGGAGGTAATGCTTTGGGTAGAAAAGAAAAGAATATCTTTGCAACAATGTGCAACATTTTCAAATATTTTGAATCAACAGCAAAATTTCCAACATTTTGACAATATTTCCTAGCTATCCTGACATGAAGTGAGAGCTCGATATCCGTCTTCGATGCATCCTGACACCAATTTTAAATCCCTCCTAAGGACTTGATTCCTTCCCTTCTTTGAGAGCATGAACTCTCAAATTTGCACACTTCCCTGTGTCCCCACTGTCCCACCATAGACAGTCCCATTTCGGTTTGAGGTCGAACCACCAATCATTTCCCGCAAAAGGCAATTTCAAAAGCTATTTAGTCTCAGCAATGAGACGCCCAAAACCAATCCCTTTTCAAGCTTTAGGGACCCCAGTTTCCTTCCTTTTGCAAAAACCCTATTGGATTTATTGTGCAAAATCCAAAGGTTCCATCATGGTCTCTTCCTTCGAGGATTCCATTCATTTTCCACCCGATCAGGATAAGGGTACAAACCTGAGCCTCACTCAAAGAGGTATTTCATTTTCCGCCCGATCAGGATAAGGGTACAAACCTGAGCCTCAATCAAAGAGTTATTTCATTTTCCACCCGATCAGGATAAGGGTACAAACCTGAGCCTCCGTCGATGAGGTATTTCATTTTCCGCTCGATCAGGATAAGGGTACAAACCTGAGCCTCAATCAAAGAGGTATTTCATTTTCCACCCGATCAGGATAAGGGTACAAACCTGAGCCTCAATCAAAGAGGTATTCCATTTTTCGCCCGATCAGGATAAGGGTACAAACCTGAGCCTCACTCAAAGAGGTATTTCATTTTCCGCCCGATCAGGATAAGGGTACAAACCTGAGCCTCACTCAAAGAGGTATTTCATTTTCCGCCCGATCAGGATAAGGGTACAAACCTGAGCCTCATTCAAAGAGGTATTTCATTTTCCGCCCGATCAGGATAAGGGTACAAACCTGAGCCTCATTCAAAGAGGTATTTCATTTTTCGCCGATCAGGATAAGGGTACAAACCTGAGCCTCATTCAAAGAGGTATTCCATTTTCCGCCCGATCAGGATAAGGGTACAAACCTGAGCCTCAATCAAAGAGGTATTTCATCTTCCGCCCGATCAGGTTAAGGGTACAAACCTGAGTCTCATTTCGATGAGATATTCCATTCCCCAATCAGGTCAAGGGTCAAAACCTGAGCTTCGTTCCATGCGAGGTATTTCTGTCCCATCAGGTTAAGGGTTAAAACCTGAGCTTCGTTCCATGCGAGGTATTTCTGTCCCATCCAGGTTAAGGGCATAAACCTGAACTTCACTCTCATAGAGTGAATCTTTTCTCTCCATTCTTCGCTTCATATCTACCATCTTCCTCGGGCTAATTTCTTCACACCCAGTCAGATCCTTCTAACTGGGGCATTTTTTTCGTATAGCCCAAATTTGGTGTGTTTTCTTTGCCACTAAGCTCGGCCATGAGCCGGCTTAGTAGCAAAGAGGGGCATCTGTAAACACCCCAAATTTTCACTCACCTCCCCAACATTTCCACCAAGCATCAACATCCAGCCTCTGAAATCGCTGGAGGGCAAAATGGTCATTTTCTGAGCTCGGACCTTGAAAAAGTCCAAATTTCATCTGCAACTCTCAAATTTTCTCTATTTTTATCTCAGATGTTCAAGATTTTACTCCTGACAGGAGACAAACATCTCCAAAGTCTTGATTCAAGATTGCATTTCATAAGACATGACATTGCATATCATTGCATGAGCATTTCAAATCACTGCACGGCACAGCATGTCATTTCGAGGTCCAGAACTCTCGATTTCAAAATCTTCAATCCAGATTAGAATTTTAACTCTTTTCAAAATTGATTCCAAAACCCTGGGTCTTCAAAATTATCATTTTTTCCCATTTTAACCCCAGGACTCTGAATTTCAAAATATTTCCTCAGGAAAACCATCTGGATAGTTTTCAATATGGATTTCAGTCACTTCACCTCAGATTTTGCCCCTTTTTACAATTTCAAATATCCTCCTTTTACAAAATCGCCCTACAAGGGCCAACTCTTTCCAAAATTCCTGTTTTGCCCATTAGTCCAGATTTTATGAAAATTCCAAAAAGAAGTTGTGGTTTTATCCTTATTTCAATAAAGAAGCAATGTGGGACCCACACTGAGGTGGTGTCACACAAGCTTTCCTTTTGAAAATTTGAATTTTGAAAAACCCAAAAATATAGGAGCCTTGTCCCCTGGATTGGTGCCACTTGTCATCTCTCTCTCCTCCCATTTCCATGCCAAGTGTCAGTGTGGGGCTACCTTCAGAAGCCACCACATGTCATCCCATTTATCTGCCATGTGTCACCCTATCCATCCTGCGCCATGTGTCATTTCAAAGACTACCAGAAGATGCCAAGTGTCATAGGTTGTCCTGTCTAGAAAAAGTGGA
The DNA here is from genome assembly GCF_984573655.1 of Nuphar pumila. Taxonomy (NCBI): domain Eukaryota; kingdom Viridiplantae; phylum Streptophyta; class Magnoliopsida; order Nymphaeales; family Nymphaeaceae; genus Nuphar; species Nuphar pumila. The sequence goes on along the minus strand of NC_143251.1, from coordinate 71,899,157 downwards.
GCTTGTCTCCTCTGAGGTGGCGCCACTTGAAGTGTGTCTCCTGCAGGGGACACGTGTCAACCCCTCCTTCCTTCTAGAAAAGTAGCCTGACACATGTCCTCTCCCTATTTTTTTCAGAAAAGTAGGAAACATGTGTCACTCCTAAATTCCTACAAAAAAGGTAGGCTTGTCTCCTCTGAGGTGGCGCCATCTGGAATGTCTCCTGCAGAGGACACATGGCAAGCTCTCATTTCCTCAGAAAAAGCAAGTGCCATGTGTCATTTTCCGCTTTCTTCAGAAAAGCTAGAATTCAAATATTCAAAAATCCCCATAGGTGGCGAAAATCAAGAACTCCTACCTTTTTCATCCTGTCTGAGATGGCGCCACATGGCTTGGCCCACCTTCTCTCCCCTCTGCCACGTGTCATTCTCTGCTTCTTTCAGAAAAAGTAGAGGACACATGTCTTCTCCCTACCTCTTTCAGAAAAGTAGGAGACACATGTCACTCCTGGCCTTCTTCAGAAAAAGCAAACCATTCAAAATTCAAACAAGGCACTAGGTGGCAAAAATCCTGAGCTCTGATTTTTCCAGATGGCCTGAGATGGCGCCACATGTCCCTTTCCCTCCTTTTCCTCCCTCTTGCCACATGGCATTGTAGGAGCCACCCTGAAGTGGCGCCACATGTCCACCCTCCATTCCTCTAGGGCCAACCTCCATTTGAATTTCAAACTCCCCCCTGAGGTGGCGCCATTTGAGAAAGCCTCTCCAGACAGCTGACACTTGTCCGCCACATGTCCAGACCTCCCTGCACCAGAAAAAGTAGAAAAAACCCCCCATGAGGTGGCGCATTTTGCTTCCTCCCTTCATGTTCTCCTGCCACATGGCATCGTAGGAGCCACTCTGAGGAAATGCCACATGTCAGCCTCTCCTTTCCTGCAGAAAAGCAAAATTTCAAACATTTGAACTCCCCAGAGGTGGTGCCACATGGCATGCCCCTACTGTTCCAACTTTACACCTCAGATCACCTTTTGAGGTGGCACCATTCCAGGACTCCACTTGGCTCCATTTTTATTTTTTATTTTAATTTTAATAAAGGTAGCCCACCATGAGGTGGCGCCACCTGAGGATTCCCTACAAAAGGTGAGTTTGAATTTCAAATTCCAAGAGAGCACCCTCTGAGGTGGCGCCTTCTGGGAGCTCCCTGCAGAGAGAATCAAGCAAACTTTTGAAAAATTCCAAATTCCCCCTGCTGAGGTGTCTCACCCACAAAATTTCCATTTTTTTATTTTTCTCAAAAATTAAAACACCTTTTGAGGTGGCGCCACCTGAGGGCTCCCTGCAGAAGACAAATTCGAATTTCAAACCCCTCAGATGGCACCCCCTGAGATGGCGCCACATGGAGGGCTCAAATTGAGCCTGTTTGAATTTCAAAAAATTTCAGAAAATTTATAAAAACAAGGGTTCACGCCCAGCCTAAAGGAGATCATTTTTTTAGCTCTGGTGAACTTGGAAAATCCGACCTAGCCTTCCTAGAATCAGATTTTGAGCTGTGGAAATCGTGCCCCCTTTGGCGCATTGAAGAAGGTGGAGTAAAGCTCGTGCTGTGGCCAATTCAATTCCAACAGAGGTCGATTTTGGTGGACCATCCGAAGCTCGGAGCGAAGGACGAAGGAAGCTTGTGATAGCTGCCCCTTTCAAGAACTCCTACGCTGCGTAACGAAGCAAGGTGCACTTCTTTTCCCATTGATTGGATTCTATAATTCGAATCGGGAGTCGTTTGAAGAAAGAGCTCATCCGAGGGATGGATTGAGCTATTCTCATAAAACGACATATATAAAAATGTTTTGTTATGCTTCCTTGATGATTTTTAACATTCATATAGTTAGCTAGGTTTAATTTGCATTTTATTTCATTCATTTAGTACATTTCATGAATTAATTAGGATTAATTTAGCCTTTATTTCAATTCTGCTTATTTTCAGTAGGTCTCTGTTTTTGTCAGTCAGTCCACACGTCATTTCATGCATTTGTTTTTTGATTAAAAATCCCAAAAAAATTACGGAATGCGCCTTTAGGTGTTCCTGAAATTTTGCCAAAAATTCGGAGGCATTTGAATTTGTTTACTGCGGTAAACATTCAAAATGGCAAGTCGGGTTTTGTTACTCGGGATACGTTTTGAAAATCATTTTCCGACTTGTAAAATCGAGATATCCCTTATGGGAGATCCGATTTTCGATCCGAAAGATGTTTTGAACTTGGGAGAATGTCTATTTTTTAATATGATTTTATCAGATTTTTCTGATGTTTTTTATTTCTGACAAAAATCAGAGAGTTCGGGACACGTGTCAGAGCCTAATTTGAGCCTCTGAGATCTTGGATCGACTTAGGGCTATGGTTTCTCTTTGTGTGTTGCTCCAAATCCGAAACTGTAAAAAGTGAAAGTAGTGTCCGAGATGTCCTCTGTTTGAATCTGAAAGCCTGTAATTTTTAGAACAGTGTTGACCCCTGCTTCAGATTTTTTTTGTCAGCCCCTTGTTTTGCTATATTTGTCTGTTCTGTTAGTTTAGGCAGGAATAGTTATATTTTTATCTGTGTTTCCGTTGATCAAATGCCAAAGTCATAAACCTGAAAGTTGTTCATGTTGTTGTTGTGCATAGCTTTGATTAATTTCATAAATTTCCATGGCCGTTTTGTAATTTTTAGCATTTTACATCAGATTAGTGTGATTTTTACCTCTGTCTGAACTAAATCCCTGTTAATTGAACTCACCATGGCTCAAATCCAGAGACTGTAAAAACCAAAAATGTTCCATTTCGGGTCTTTTAGCAGTCTGCAAAATATCAGAAGTTTCCATGGTGTGAATCTTGCATTATCATATTAGGCATTGCATTTGGTTCGGATCCATAGGCAAAATCCATCATTTTAGGACTTTCTTTGAATTTTGGCATTTAAATCATATCATTTCATGATTTTTAGCATTCTAGGCTGTTTATCAGAGTAAGTAGATGCTTCATACCGAATTTGGTGCAATTTGGAATCCATTTGAGGTTCGGATTATCCACAATACCAAAACAGGGTCCCGCAGGACCCGGATCCAAGTGAAAAACAAGCGAAATTCGTTATTTTGGTTAAATTGCAAAATACCAAATTCTGATTTTACAGTCCTAATGTGTTTAGAAGCATGTCATATTGCATTTCATCATCATTGAATTCAATTTGAATTTCGAAATCCCAATTTTACTAAGTTTTCCTTCAAAAAACCCTGATTTTAAAGGTGTAACTTTAATTTTAGGGGTATTTTGGTCATTTTAACCTTAATTCCGAATTTCAAACTATTTTCTACTGAATTTCTTGCATTTTCATCATTTCAAATATCAAGGAAGCATGAGAATAGGGTTTATATCCAATTAAATCCAATAATTTCATAATATTATTGGAAAATCTTGGAAAAACCCACATATTTGAGCTAACCCAATTTCAAGCTTGGCAGGGACATTCCAAAGAAGGAGCTGAAGTCTGCAAATTTCTTTTATTTCCTTTATTTAGTGATGTAATAATGTAAATTTTGGAATAAGAGATTTAATTTCCTGCTTAGACTAGGATGCATATCATATAGTTTGATTTTATGCAATATCCTGTTTCTATGATTCATGCATTTTATTTCAAAAGCACTATGGATGTTCACGAATGGCACGTGCACCAACTCTTAGGGAGTTGATGGACTCGGTGGGATCCATATTTACGGCCCTAGTCGGAATATGGACGAGACCCAGATCCGTCATCTTTCTACTAGTCACATTGAGCCTACACTCTTAGGCTATCTTAAAAATGCACATCATATTTCCAAAGTTTTCAAAATCATGTGCATCAAATCAACTAAATTCTGAGCATATTCATGGCCACAGTCAGGATATGTGAAGGATTTATCTTGACTTAATGCACATTTTTCCAACAAATCTCTTAGAAAATCTTTTCAAAGTGCATTCATTCACTCATATCATTTGCATCATGAAATCATTGATTTTCTCAAGATTTTCTCAAGAAAACTTCATTCTCAAGAAATCGATTTCTCAAGAAATTCTAAGGATTTTTCAAAATCGGTTTTTCCAAGACAAGTTTTTCCACAGTTTTCCCAAGAAAAGGATATTTTCTTAAGATATTCAAAAGAGTTTTCCAATCTTTCTTCAAGATCCAAAATCGATTTCCAAGTATTTAAAAAGGTAAAATTCCCAGGATTTCGATTCCACAAGTTTTGAATTTCCTTCTCCAATGAGCTTTCCTATAAATCTTCCATCATTTTCCTAAGAAAACTCTCAAAGTCCAAGTTTTCCTAAGAAGTGTTTCCCTTTTCAAAAGGTTCATCTTTTCTCAAGAATCACTTCCATTTTCCCAGGATTTTCAACCATTCATAATTTTCCCAAGTCTTTATGGACTTTCCTGAGATTTCAAATCTTTTCCATCTGAGTTTCCTGAGAAATTGACTTTCAGCTTTTTCCTGAGAGAATCTTTTCAACTCCAAATATTTTCCAAGCATACATCATGTTTTCCCAAGCTGCATTTTCCAAAATCTCATAGCACATGCCTGAATTCTCTATGCATTTAGGATAAAACATAACTTTGATAATTTCGCTAAGTCAAGCATAGTTTTGGTCCTTGGTTCGATTACCCCTGTTAAAGGCGGCAGGAACGGTCGAACCTCGTACCGACAGGTCGAGCCCCATCCCATGGATTTTCCCGCAATTTTCAACAAACGGAGGCGAGTATTTCAAAAACATTTTCCAAAATCCGGTCAAAGTTTGAATCGCGAAAGCGTTTCCTTCCCTTTTTCTCTTCCGCAAGGAAGGAAAGACGGGGGAAAAATTTCGCGACGATAACAGAATGTCAGCTTTAATTTTTGATATCATGTGAACCTAGGAGCCTAGACTTGAACCCAGCTGACATGGATTGCATGTAGACTAGGCATGGTTTGGTAGGATCATATTGAGGAGAATTATGCATGCTCACTTAGACTTAGGTCTGAAATACAACGCTCTTCAATCTAAGACTTGTATGAAAACAATGTTTGCTTCTTCAAAAGTTTTCAAAATTCTATCTCTTTAGGATTTAGAAACTTCTGTTTGCCTGCATGTGATCATATTTCAAAAACCACCCCACCTAAGTCTACCCGGTCTTCACGTTGCTGGGCTCTCTTTCAGAACCATAGTTCGGGATAGAGCCTCACAACTGGGCCACTTGTTTGGGCTAACGCCCCCCTGCCACGTACCAAGGGCCATAGTCCAACGTATATCGGCAGGCGCTCAAGGATGTTGGGAAAACACAAGCCTAGACCCGGAGATGAATTTTTATGCCACGTACATCGAGCCTCGGCTCGAGTATATCGGCATAACTGGATTAGACACAGTTGATCTGCGCCTAGAGTCAGGATTAGGGTCCTAAAGCTCTTTCAAAATTGATGCATTTAGAGTTGGCTTCTTAGGGATTGCTGTATGTGCATAATTGTTTGTAATTGAATGTATGATATTCATTTTCGCCTTATTTTCTCATATTTTTTCCAATTTTTCCAAAATACCGAACAATTTTCCAAAATACCTCATTTTTCATCTTTTATGAAATATCTCCTTTTTCTCAAAAACCCTGGACGATTTTTCTAAATTGTCCACCTTTTCCTTCAAAACTCCAGGAGATTTTCCATTCTTTCGTTCCTCTGGACTTCGAATTTCCAGCTTTCATTTTATCCTGCCTGCAATTTTCAAAATTCTTGTATTTTTCCAAAGTCTAATTCCAGTCTTCTTGTCTTTCAGTCCAATGGCATCCAGTCAGCTCGATTCTATTTTTTCTGAGGGTCACATCTCCTACGAGGTGCGACAAAGTCTTCCTGAGCATCGATCTCTTAGCACCGGACCCTTCTTCGCCCGGTGGTACTATGTCTGGTTCAAAAACTTCTCTCGTATGTTTCCGGACTACTTGAGCGATTGCGGGTTGGAATTGGCATCTGCAGTGGGAAAGTTGACAGTCAACGACAATCTGATTCATGCACTGGCAGAGCGGTGGAATCCGCGCACTTGCACGTTCTGGTTCCCGTGGGGCGAGATAACACTATTAATGGATGAATTTTCAGAGATTATGGGACTGCTCGAGCCAGTCGGTCAGCCTGGAGATCCATTAGAGCAACAATTTCTGATCAATGTCAAGGGTCTGGACCCCAAAGATGTCGTAGCTCGCATGACAGGGGGCAAGTCTTGGCCACTGATTGAAGAAAATGAGAATGAGTACGTGAGCCTGATCGAGATCTACCGACAGCATGAAAAATTCGCAGAAGTCAGCTCGCTGTCTAGAACAGCTCGAGAGAGAATTCAGCATGCGATGGTTCTATGTACTGTGCGACTTGCTTTCTTTCCAGATAGACAGAATTAAGTGGATGTCAGAATAGTTCAGCTTTTGAGAAGATGGGGAAGTCGACAGACCAGCCGTCTCTCGATAGCCATGGCCGCGCTTGCTTTTCTATACAAAGAATTGACTTGTTTCACGCTTGGAGAGTCCATCTTAGTCGAGGGATGTACCTATGCTCTTCAGTCTTGGTTCCTTCAGCATGTACTGATCAAAGCTAGTTCGTTCAGATATAACGGCAAGGAGCTCCTTCCAATTGCACAGTACTGATTCCTGATCGATTACTGCAAGAAGAAGTGGTGTGAGACTATTTTGATCGAGAGTTATCACCTCCCAGATACACCTATGCATATGGTAAGATATTCAAGCTACTCGGCCCATTTTCTTGTACCTACTATCATCCAGAGCGGTGTGTTCGACAGTTTTCTCAGAGACAAAAGCACATAGAGATGCGGCTGCTATCAGGAGTCATGCCAGAGTTCAACCTTGCATCAACGCAGTGGTCTGGAACATACCATTCTGCCAGATATGACTGAGATTCTTTCATCATTCTCACTCTTTTCTCCAGTCCTTATGTCTCTGCTGATCGTTGAGAGTGGTGGCAGACTGTCTATATACTCTCTCTTTCTCAAATCCACTATTGATGCAATCATATTTTTCCTTCAATGAAGAAAAAAAATCCTTCAATTTTCATTCTATCATGGTTTGACGACCTCGCCTAGGTGACAAGGCATATTTGCAGTTGTTCGTTCTCCTTGCAAAGAATGGCAACACAATTGTCGTGACTCCAGCGGTGACCCAATCCCTAGTAATGGGATGTTCTTTCAATTATCTACCAAATTCTCATCAAATATTTTTCCTATATTCATTTCTGTCATCAATCTTCATCATCAAAATATAATCATTCATCTCATTCTGCATAGAATATCGGTATTTCCAAGTGGTTCAGATCAGATCAAGCAAGAAGACACCATTGTGTTAGTGCATCAGTGATTTTAGAAGCAGGCAAGAAGAAATGGATTCTCCAAGATCTGTCAGAAGACAGAGTCTGAATAATAGGGATGACATTGATCCTGCTACATATCAGATGTTCAAGAAAATGATGATTAGGATGATGTCTGAGCAAGCTGAAGACAGTCTCAAAAAGGCTCCCATCAAGGAGAAGACATTTGTCTCTTTCTCTTAGAATACCACTCGACAAGAGCAACAAGTGATTCGGCACGTGCCTGCCCAATATTTTATTCTCGTTGATGTCCTCTATCATCGTGGATTCAGTTCTAAATATGCCAGATGCCTAGATGAAGATGAAGCCAAAGAAGTCATGCGGGAGGTACACGAAGGCATTTGCGGTGATCGCGTCGACTACCAAACTCTTATCAAGCAAATCATCTGGGCATGATATTATTGGAAGACTATGCAGCAAGATTGCTACCATTTTGTGAAGAAGTGTGCTCTATGCCAGATACATGCACCTTCTATTCATGCGCCAGCAACATATTTGTGAATCGCCATCTCGCCATGGCCATTTTCTATGTGGGCTTTTGATGTTGTTGGCCCCATTACCCCTTCTGCTTCAAATGGCCATAAATATTTTCTTGCTGCAACAGAATATTTTACTAAATGGGTAGAAGCAGTCACTCTACGCACAGTAGAAGGTCGACATGTGGTCTCATTCATCCATAAGAATATCCTATGTCGTTTTGGCATACCACATGATATTGTGTCAGATAATGGTAGTCATTTCAAGAATGAGAGAATGAGGACTTTCTGTTTGAAGTTCAAAATCCATCATCATTTCTCCGCTCCTTATTATCCTCAAGGAAATGGCCAAGCAAAGGCCACCAATAAGATTTTGATTCGAATCCTGGAGCGAACTTTGGAAACAGGCCATGACTGGCATGAGAAGATTCATGATGCATTGTGGGCATATCGAACCACCATTCAAACTCCAACTAATGCTACTCCGTCAGAACTTGTCTACGGAACCGAAGTAATATTGCCTCTACATGTTCAGAAACTTGCTCTGAAATTTGCATCACTTCTCGAATTACCTCTTGATCAATATCAGCAACAGCGGCTAGTACAACTTGATTTGCTAGATGAAAGAAGACTCAGAGCAGCAGAGCACGTTCAATCATATCGTCAGAGGATAGCCAGACAATATGCAAAATTTGTCATTGAAAGGAAATTATGAGTCAATGATCTAGTACTCAGATCCATGGCTTATCTCAAGCGCCGCCCAAGTGGCAAATGGTCACCGAATTGGGAAGGGCCCTATGTTGTCGAGGAAGCATTACCCCGCAATTCATATTTGCTTATCAATGCCGATGGTGTGGAATTATCAGGCCCCATCAATGCTCAACATTTGAAAATTTTCTATACTTAAATTCTCTATTCCATCCTTTGTAATTCCTCAATATATTTTCTTCAATAATGGTTAAATTCTTCTTTCACAGTTACACTGGGGCATTATTTTGAAAATTGTTTTCAAAACATCTTGTATGCAGGCAGGATCAAACAAATCTCTCATTTTGCATGCATGTGCATCATTTTGCATGCATGTGCATCATTTCGTATTCATTTGCATACATTCGCATTCATCTGCATCAATTTGCATTTGCATCGAGTTTCTCCTTCAGGTTAAGGGATAAATCCTGAGACACCGACAGTTGTCCAAGTCGTCGTGAGGGTGAAGACTGAAAATCTTCTATCAAAATCAATTAGTAAATTCTCAAAAATCCAGTGTTCGTGCTGGAAAGATTTTCAAAATCCAGGGTTCGTGCTGGTAAAAATTTTCTAAATCCAGTGTTCGTGCTGGTAAATTTTCAAAAATCCAGTGTTCGTGCTGGTAAGATTTTCGAAATCCAGGGTTCGTGCTGGTAAAAATTTTCTAAATCCAGTGTTCCTGCTGGTAAATTTTCAAAAATCCAGTGTTCGTGCTGGTAAGATTTTCAAAATCCAGGGTTCGTGCTGGTAAATTCTTCTAAATCCAGTGTTCGTGTTGGTAGATTTTCAAAATCCAATGTTCGTGCTGGTAAATTCTTCTAAATCCAGTGTTCATGCTGGTAAATTTTCAAAATTCAGTGTTCGTGCTGGTAAAATTTTTTAAATCCAGTGTCCGTGCTGGTAAATTCTTCAAAATCCAGTGTTCGTGCTGGTAATTCTTCTAAAAATAGTATTCGTACTGATCTATTTTCAAAATCCAGTACTTATACCGGTTCATTTCCAAAATCCGGTATTCACACTGGTACATCTTTCAAAATCCAATTTTTATTGGTCAAACTTTCTAAATCTGGTTTTAATGGTTAATGTTTTCAAACCTAATCTATGGTGATCTAGTCTTCTTGCTGGATTCGAGTTCCGACTCGAATTTTCTTTCCTCTAGGATTCGAGTTTCAACTCGAATTTCTTTCCCTTCTGAATTGGTCTAGAAGATTAGAGTTCTGACTCGAATCTTCTTCCAAATCCAATTCAAATGTCCTAGAATTGGTCTAAAAGATTAAAGTTCTGACTCAAATCTTCTTTCAAATCCAATTTCAAATATCAAATTTCAAATTTCAAAGTTCCAAATTCTAATTTCGGCCCTCGGGCCACCCAATTTCCAAATTTCCAATTTTGACCTTCAGGTCAATCAATTTCCAAATTTCCAATTTTGACCTTCGGGTCAATCAATTTCCCAATTTCCAAGTTTCAAATTCCAAATTTCCAATTTCGACCTTCGGGTCAATCAACTTCAATTTCGACTTTCGGGTCAATCAATTTCCAATTTCCAATTTCCAATTTCCAATTTCCAATTTCCAATTTCCAATTTCCAATTTCCAATTTCCAATTTCCAATTTCCAATTTCCAATTTCCAATTTCCAATTTCCAATTTCCAATTTCCAATTTCCAATGTTGACATCCGGGTCACCCAATTCTCTATTTCAACCTTCGGGTCACTCAATTTCTAATTTTGACCTTCGGGTCATTCAAATCCTCAATTTCGACCTTCGGGTTATTCAATCCTTCAATCTCAACCTTTGATTTCCTATTTCGACCCCTTGTGTCATTCGACTCCCAATTTCGACCTTCGGGTCATGTAATTCTCAAATCTTGACCTTCGGGTCATCCAATTTGATCAATCAGGCCTCTGGGCCGTCCACTCTATGAGATTCTCAATTCAAGCCTTCGGGTTACGATCTTACCAACATCAATCATTCTCCTGCCTTCGGTTTACAGCTTTGTCAATATCTATCACTTTCCAAGCCTTCGGGTTACAATTTCATTAATGTCAATCATTTTTAAATCAACAAATCCTGCCTTCTAGCTGGTCGGTCAACAAATCCTGCTTTCGAGCTGGTCGGTCAACAAATCCTGCTTTCTAGCTGGTCGGTCAACAAATCCTGCTTTCGAGCTGGTCGGTCAACAAATCCTGCTTTCTAGCTGGTCGGTCAACAAATCCTGCTTTCTAGCTGGTCGGTCAACAAATCCCGCTTTCGAGCTGGTCGGTCAACAAATCCTGCTTTCGAGCTGGTCGGTCAACAAATCCTGCTTTCGAGCTGGTCGGTCAACAAATCCTGTTTTCGAGCTGGTCGGTCAACAAATCCTGCTTTCGAGCTGGTCGGTCAACAAATCCTGCTTTCGAGCTGGTCGGTCAACAAATCCTGCTTTCGAGCTGGTCGGTCAACAAATCCTGCTTTCGAGCTGGTCGGTCAACAAATCCTGCTTTCGAGCTGGTCGGTCAACAAATCCTGCTTTCGAGCTGGTCGGTCAACAAATCCTGCTTTCAAGCTAGTCGGTCAAACCAAATCCTGCTTTCGAGCTGGTCGGTCAACAAATCCTGCTTTCAAGCTGGTCGGTCAAACCAAATCCTGCTTTCGAGCTGGTAGGTCAACAAATCCTGCTTTCGAGCTGGTCGGTCAACAAATCCTGCTTTCGAGCTGGTCGGTCATCAAATCCTGCTTTCGAGCTGGTCGGTCAAACCAAATCCTGCGTTCGAGCTGGTAAAACAAAACAAATCCTGCTTTCGAGCTGGTCGGTCATCAAATCCTGCTTTTGAGCTGGTCGGTCAAACCAAATCCTGCTTTTGAGCTGGTAAAACAAAACAAATCCTGCTTTCGAGCTGGTAAATCAAAACAAAACCTAACTTTCAAGTTGATCTCTTACTAAAGTATTTTCAGGACTCAGTTTAGTCATGGATGTGTTGCGTAGTGCTTCAGATGCTCGCTCTCACCAAGGATTTCAAGAAAATTTTGCCAATTTGTCATTAAATATTTGTTGATTTCAAAATTTTTATTGCACAAAAACATTACCTTAGAATACCTTCAGTACTACTTCCGAAAGGACAAAGCTTTCGCGAAAAAAGATTTAAAATTCAGAATCTTTCTATTGGCCGACCAAAAGGATGAAGAATAAATCCTCGATATGGCCAGCAAAAGAAATTCAATGTTGTTGCAAAGCCATAAGTGATCGGTATTGATCACAGTCAATGGCACATTTTTAAAGATCATTCTTGGAAAATAAAGCAGTCGAAAAATTTTGGGTGATACAGAAAAATCCATTCAATCCCTATATCTCCTCAATCACCTAAAGCTGCAATTAAACATCTGCAAAAGGGATCTCTCAACTGTCGTCAAGATGAAGGCGAATTAGGCGAGTAGACCCCCGAAGCCAAAGAAGATTTGAATCATCTCCAAGATGACGGAGTTTGTGACGGATCCTTCCAGGGAAAGTTCAGAGCACCGTCAAGATGAAGGCGACTGCGATGAGCCTCCCGACAAACCCTAAAGGATATTTAATTTCCGCTATCATCAAGAGATTTTCAACCAATGAGCCAATAACCGTCAATATAATCCCTGAGAAAAAAAAGAAGGATCGGAGCATCTCTGAGACGAAGGAGTTTGTGACGTACCCTTCCAAAAAAAAAAGAGAGAAAAGTCAGGACATCTCCAAAATGAAGGATGATGTAATCCCCAAAAACCCAAGAAAGCTCTAATTCTGCCAATAAAAAAAAAGAGTGGGCAGAAAGATCATCATGAGAAAAGAATCCCAGGATATCAGACTGCTGAATCTGTCCAGAATCCTCTTTAATTTGTGAAATTCTATTATCAATATTCTTTCACCAATTGCTTTCACAATGTCAAGAATACTCTCTTTTCTGCTCATATCGAGGAAATTGATAGCTTCCTTGAAAGAAAGTCAATTGCAAGAAATTTGAATTTGAATCTTGATTCTACGGAGTTAAGCCCAGTCGGAGGTAATACTTCAGGTAGAAAAGAGGGATTATTTTCAAAACAATGTGCATCATTTTAAATTATTTTGAATCAACAACAATTTTCAATATTTTGACAATATTTTCTAGCCATCCTGACGTGAAGCGCGAGTTTGAGGTTCCTCTTTGGCGCATCCTAACATCAGTTGTTATCCCTTTTAAGGACTTGATAACCGGAGTTTTCAAGATTCCTTCCCTTCTGTTGGTATAATATGAGCGCATGGGCTCTCAGATTCGCACACTTCCCTGTGTCCCCACTGACCCACCATAGACAGTTCAATTTCGGCTTGAGGTTAAACCACCAATCATTTTCTCGCAAAAGGCCACCAATTTCAAAAGTTATTTAGTCTCAGCAATGAGGCGCCCAAAATCAAACCCCTTTTCAAGCTTTAGGGACCCCAATTTCATCCTTTTGCAAAACCCCTATCGAATTCATTGTGCGGAAATCCGAAGGTTCCATCTTGTTTTCTTCCTTCGAGGAATCCATTTCATTTTCTGCCCAATCAGGATCAGGGTACAAACCTGAGCCTCCTTTGATGAGGTATTTCATTTTCTGCCCAATCAGGATAAGGGTAAAAACCTGAGCCTCCTTTGATGGGGTATTTCATTTTCTGCCCAATCAGGATAAGGGTACAAACCTGAGCCTCCTTTGATGAGGTATTTTATTTTCTGCCCAATCAGGATAAGGGTACAAACCTGAGCCTCCTTTGATGAGGTATTTCATTTTCCGCCCAATCAGGATAAGGGTACAAACCTGAGCCTCCTTTGATGAGGTATTTCATTTTCCGCCCAATCAGGATAAGGGTACAAACCTGAGCCTCCTTTGATGAGGTATTTCATTTTTCACCCAATCAGGATAAGGGTACAAACCTGAGCCTCCTTTGATGAGGTATTTCATTTTTCTCCCAATCAGGATAAGGGTACAAACCTGAGCCTCATTTTGATGAGGTATTTCATTTTCTTGTCAGGTTAAGGGTTAAACCTGAGCTTCGTTTCTACACGAGGTATTTCCGTCCCATCCAGGTTAAGGGCAAAACCTGAATCTCACTTCTTTTGAGGTAAAATTTTTCTTCTTTATTCTCCATTTCAAATCTACCATTTTCATCAGGGCTAATATTTTCATATCGAGTCAGATCCTTCTAATTGGGGCATTTTTATAGCCCAAATTTGGTGTGTTTTCTTTGGCACTAAGCTCGTCTTCAAGCCAGCTTAGTAGCAAAGAGGGGCATCTGTAAACACCCCAAATTTTCCTCATCTATTCTTAAAAATCCCTCCTCATGTAGTGCCAACCCTGTAGGTCAGTGTAGGAGTCAAACCCCGAGTCAGTTTCAAAAAATCAACATTTTACCCATTTTCATTAGGAAAATTACCATTTTACCCCTAGGTCATCCCGGACCCCAGTCACTCGGAGTCAACTAAGCTCATTGGTTAGTTCAGAACATTTAGAATATCAGTCATTTCAAATTCATTTGAGCTAACAGTGAGAAGACCATTTTCATTTCTGACAATTCCTACCAAAATGGGATCATTTCTTCAGAAATGAGCTCATTTCTTGCTCAAATCCAAGCCAATTGTCTCTGAGTCAGCCATTCACGTAAGCCTCTCTTCCTTTCCCTCTTCTTTCTTCCCTCCTTTCCCTCCTTTCCTTTCTTTTTCCTTCTTCCCCTCTTCTTTCCTTTTCCTTCCCTTCCTTCTTTCCCCTTTCTTTCTTATTCCCTCCCTATTTTCCTCCAAAGAAAAATGGCTACAGTCATTCACGTACATGGGATTCATAGAATATCTTTAGGAACTTAGGTTTTGATTTTCATCAAAACCTAAGTTAGCATAAAAAGCTAAAAGAAAAAAAGAGACGGGAGCCTATTCCCTCATCTCATCTCTCTCTCTCTCTCTCTCTCTCTCTCTCTCTCTCTCTCTCTCTCTCTCTTGAGTTGCAGCCTCCATGGCTGCATTTTGAACCTTTCTTCAAACAATCCAGCCACTCCCTCTTGCAGCCCTTTGAAGTCCAGCGTCTTCAAGTCTCACAGCACCACCAAGGAGATTCTCTCTCCAGCCAAGGCAGCAACGTCTTCATCTCCAACACCAACACAGCCACCATCCTTACCTTCCAACAGTAGCTGGTCCATTCTGCTCCAGCTTCAGCCAAAGGCAGACCAACTTCCATTGTTTCAGCAGCAGGCTCCACGTTGAAGCTCCCTCCTTCAGCCGGCACATCACCCTCCTTGTTGCAGTTGGCTCCTCCTCCCTTTGTAGCAGCTGCAGCCACCACAAGGGAATCCTCAACTTCAGCCTAAGCAGCCATTGCCATCACTAACTGCAACAGTCGTTCAAAGCCAACAGCACAACCACCTTCTTCCTTCAACACCACTACCAGCCCATCATCCCCAGCAGCTCTCCATTGGAACCAGTTGGTGTAGTATCCCTTGGTGATCAGCAATCAACAATTTCCTCCTCTGCAGCCGCATCAACACAACACCATCTCCTGCAGCTCTTGCTCCAGCCGATCCAGCCCATATTTTGAATCACCTCCTTCAACCATCTTCTTGGTAGCCAACGTCAACAACAAGCAGAATTCATCCTCAATTGTGGCAGCTGGATCCCTAAGGTAAGGTTCCTACTTTTTTTTTATTATTAACCTACAGATAATTTTTATTTATTTATTATTATTATTCTTATTGTGTCATGGTAAAAGGCTACGTAAAGAGGCGATTCATCCCTCCAATGGATTGACTCCCTCCTTACAATGGCCAATACTAAGACCAAGTCATACCTTTGATCATTTTTTTTAATTGCATCATTATATTTATGTAGATTCCATGCTTATTGCATTCATTAAGTTTAGTTTTATTAATATTCGATTGATAGTCTATAGAATGTAGATCCATGCATGTAGTCCAGTTATAATTTTATATTTGATTTTTTTGTTTATAAATCTTGAAATTTTTATGATAGATGCCTATGTTTAGTTTTCATTTCTCTGCAAAAATTCGGATCAATTTGAGTTTAATAACTTTATCTAATAAATCCAAACTCTAGATCGGGTTTTAAACCCTCTGGAGATTCCATATTCCCATTTAGCAGGGTTGTCAACCCAAGATCGCCTCCATGAACGATCCGATTTTTCCTCAAAAAAATTACATTGGATTCATAATTGAATCTACTTATGATCTGGAAATGTTTAGGATTTTTCTGGCAGTTTTGATCTCTGTCAAAAATCAAATTTCCCAGACCCTTGCGAAAATCTTGATTTTCTTTTGTCAGGGTATAGACAGACCCTAATGCATCAAGTACGACCAATCCGTAGCCCGTCTGCAAAAACGCTCAACATGAAAGTTGTTCCTAACATAATTTCCTGTCATTTCCCAAAATTTGGGAATTTTTTAATCTGTTTAATTATTTTTACCGGATTTTCCCTTTCTGTCTAACAGATTCCAATGTCCAGAAATCTCAGAGATTTAGGTCTCTGATAACAGTATGGCCTTTTCCAAACCATAACCCGAATACCAATGGTATAAAAATATCAAATCTTACTTTGTTTGTCAGGGACATTTTTCCACCATTCTAGCCTTTTTCTCATCTGTCTGCCATTTTTCCCACATTTTCTCCCGTAACCTGTCTGTTTCCCCTAAATCCTAGAGTCGCCGGATTCCGATCCGACTTGCCGGAGTGGCACAGCTCCGACCATAGGTCAAAACCAGAAAGTGTAAAAGGCAAAAATCTTTGCCTTACTTTCCTCTGTCACCACATAAAATTTGGGAAATTTGTATGGAAGTTTGATATCCTAAATCCCCTTTAGAATCAACATTTTAGGCAAAAATCACAAAATTTAGGGTTTTTATTTGAATTTCCATATTTACAAATACAAAAAAAATAGATTTTCGAGCTCCATTATGTTTATATGTTTATTTTAGGTGTCCATGCCAAATTTGGCTTAATTCCAAGTTCATTTGCTCCATGTGTTAGTTTATCTTTAAATTCAGAAGCGAAAATCAGGCGAAAATCAGGTTAAATTTGATTTTTTATGATTTTTTCATCATTTTAGGGTTTTTATCATGCACATAACTATGTAGAATCATATTAGGGTTAATTTCAATCTCCTTTGCATTTCATATTTTTCAATTTTGCAAAATTTATTTCAGAAAACCCTGGTTTCAAGGCTATAGTCTTGTTATCGGGGCATTTTGGTCATTTTGACCTAAATTTCGAAATTTCAATTTCTAATTCTCAAAAATTTCATGCATATCATCATATTTATCATATTATGTTTGATTTATTTCAGTTGATTTTCAAAATTCCAAAATATACAAAAAAACTTTCAGAAAATCCTGATTTCAAGGTCATCAGGGGTATTTTGGTCATTTTGACCTCAATTTCGAATTTTCAAGTTTATTTTTGAAATTTATTCATTATTTATCATGTTTATATCAAAGGGGGTATAAATTTGGGTTTATATCTGAATAATATCCGATAATTTCCCATATTTTCGGATAAATTCAGAAAAAACTACATTTTTGTGCTAACATTGTTTTCTAGTTTTGTAGGAACATTCAAGAAGAAGACTTAGCTTTTATTTTTTTTTTATTTCAATTCAATGTAACCTCAAATGTAATAATTTGGAATAAGAGTTACTTTTCTGCTTAGAATAGGGTTGCATTGCATATAGTTTAATTTATGCATATTTCAATATGTGATGTATGATTCATGCACATTATTTCAAATTCACTATGCTTTACACGAATGGCACGTGCACAAGCTTTTATGGAGTTTATAAACTCGGTGGGATTCATATTTATGGCCATAGTCAGAATATGAAGAAAACCAAGATTTATGATCTTTATATCAGCCACATTCAGCCTACACTCTTAGGCTAATTTCAAAATGCACTGCATTTTTCAAAGTTTTAAAAGGATTTCTCAATTCCTCAATGAAATTACCTTTTCAAATTCATATTCATTCATTCATATTATTCAAATTGCATTGTTTTCAAATTCATTTTCCAATTTCAATTTTAAAAAAAAATTCAGTTTTCTCAAGAATTTCCAAGTCTTTCTCAGGATCTGATTTTCTCAAAATCCTAAGTTTTCAAATGACATTTCAAAGCATTTCCCAAGTTCAAATCAAGATTTTCCTATGTTTTCAAATTTTGAAATTTCAAAATCCCAAGTTTTCAGAAATCGATTTTCTCATATTTTCCAATTTTCCTGAGAATCCATTTTTCATGTCAAAAGTCATTTTCCAATGAATTTCTTAGATTTCCTCAGAATTCTCAAATCCATTTTCTCATAAAATCAATTCCAAGTTTCCAATCTCAAAACCAATTTTCTCAAATTTTCAAGTTTTCCTGAGAAATCACTTTCCAATGCAAATTTCTGATTTCCAATGAAATTCAATGATTTTCTCAAGAATTCAATTTTCAAGTACTTTTTCAATCAATTTGCAAGCATATTTCAATTTTCCAAAGCAAACATCATATTTTCTCAAACATTGCATTATTTTCAAAATTTCATAGCACAAGCCTGATTCTCTGTGCATTCTAGGAAAAATAGAGCATAATTTAGATATTTGAGTCAAGTTAAAGCACATAATTGATCCTTGGTTCAATTACCCCTGGTAAAGGCGCCAGGAACAGTTGAACCTCGTACCGACAGGCGGATCCCATTCCACGGAATTTTCCCTCAAATTTTCAAAACAGAGGCGAGTAATTTTTAAAGCAATTTTTCAAAACTTTGGTCGAGTTTGACTCGCGAAATTCATTTCTTTCTCGCAAGGGAGGAAAATTTTTTTTTGCGATGATAACACTTATCCTGAAAGGTTTTGGGAAGAGAATGAAATCCTTGAGAAGAAAGTAATTTGGACAGAAGAAAAATGAGGAAATCATGATGGGACTTTTGAGATGAATATCCTGAAATGGTAAAAGGAGAGATTTTGAAGAAGTCTCATGGCCAAGACAAAAATGAGAATTTTTGAAAAGACTCAGGTTTAGCCCTTAACCTGGATGGGACATTTTTGAAAAATACCTCGTGAGACAAGGTTCAGGTATAATTCTGTATTTGAATGGATATACAAAGCATGGATTCCTTGATGGGGAAAACCATGATGGGACTGGGAGAAATACTTCGCCAAAACGAGGTAAGTCTCCTTAAAACGATGTCAGGTTGTATCAAAATAGATATTGAACATTGATTTCATTCTTGGATAACCAAAAAAATTTTCCAATAAGATGAAATTGTAGTTGATTCAAATGCTTGAAAGTGTGCACGTATGTGTGAAAGATATTACCTCTTTTACCTAGAGTATTTCCTCCAACGGGGTTAGCTTCCCAGATTTCAGAGTCAGATTCAAATTTTAAAGCTGTTGAGTTTCTTCAAGGAAGCTAGTCATTTCCTTGATATGAACATAGAAGAAATACTTTTAATTTCATAAAAGCAAGTAGCGAAAAGACATTGAGGAAATGATTTTGCATAAGAAAAGATAATTTCTGGCAATTTGATATCCTAAGGCTTTTCCCATAATGATCTTTCTGGCACTCTTTTTTGAGACATTGAGCTTTCTGGGTTTTGGAGAAGTTCATTACATCATCCTTCATTTTGGAGATGTCCTGGCTTTTCTTTCTTTTTCGGGGGAAGGGTACGTCACAAACTCCTTCATCTTGGAGATGCTCTGATCCTTCTTTTTCTCAGGAATTATACTGATGATATTGGCTCATTGGTCAAAAAAATCTCTTGATGATAGCGGCAATCAAATATCTTTTAGGGTTTGTCGGGAGGCTCAGCGCAGTCGCCTTCATCTTGACAGTGATCTGAACGTTCTCTGAAAGGATCCGTCACAAACTCCTTCATCTCGGAGATGATCCAAATCTTCTTTGGCCCCGGGGGTCGAACTTTCATATTCGTCTTCATCTTGACGACAATTGAGAGATCCCCTTTGCGGATATTTGATTGAAGTTTAAATGAATGAATGAGGAGATATGGATTGAGTGAATTCTTTTTATTGCTTAGGGTATTTTCACTGCCTGATTGCCAGAAAATCATCTTTAAACATGCGCCATAGCTATGATCAATATTGATTCGCTTCTAGCTTTTCAACATCATTGAATATTTCTTTCGCTAATCATACCAAGGATATTTCTTACATCCTTTTGGTTGATCAACAGAGAAAATATTTAAATTTTACACGTTTTCGCAAAAAGCTTCACCCTTTTGAAAAGAATATTAGAGGTAATCTGAGGTGATTCTTTTGTGTAGTAAAATATTGGAATCAACACATATTTTTAGCAAATTTGGTAAAGTTTTCGAGAATCTTTTGTGAAATGATCACTCAATATAGATTTTGATAGGACCTTCAGCTGAATTTTGGAAGAAATAACATGGAATTATTTGTTTTATCAAACAACATTGGCTCAACAGGGACTCAACCTAAGAGCTGCAAAGAATATTGGATCCGTAGGGACTCATCCTACAGACTGATTTTTTTTGAAAAATAAAGTTAATTTAATAGGAATTCAACCTATGAATTGCAAAAGAATTTTTGACCAGTAAGAATTTATCCTACAGACTGAATTTTTGAAAAATGAATTTAGTTCAATAGGAATTCAACCTAAGAACCGTAAAAGAATAGAGATCAGTAGGAACTCAACCTACAGATTGATTTTTGAAGAATGAATTTGGTTCAATAGGAATTCAACCTAAGAACTACAAAAGAATACGAATCAGTAGGAATTCAACCTACAGATTGGATTTTTGAGAAATGAATTTGGTTCGATAGGAATTCAACCTGAGAACCGCAAAAGAATATGGATCAGTAGGAATTCAACCTACAGATTAATTTTTTTTTTTTGAAAAAAATGAATTTGGTTCGATAGGAATTCAACCTGAGAACCGCCAAAGAATATGGATCAGTAAGAATTCAACCTACAGATTGAATTTTTTTGAAGAATGAATTTGATTCAATAGGAATTCAACCTACAGATTGGATTTTTGAAAAATAAATTTGGTTCAATAGGAATCCAACCTGAGAACCGCAAAAGAATATAGATTAGTAGAAATTCAACCTACAGATTGGATTTTTGAGAAATGAATTTGGTTCAATAGGAATTCAACCTGAGAACCGCAAAAGAATATAGATTAGTAGGAATTCAACCTACAGATTGGATTTTTAAAGATTGAATTTGGTTTAATAGGAATCCAACCTAAGAACCGCAAAAGAATGTAGATCAGTAGGAATTCAACCTTCAGATTGAAATTTTGCAAATGAGATGAGATCAGAAGGAGTTCAACCTAAAGATTGATTAAAGGAAAATTAGTTTAAAAGGAGTTCAACCTAAGGGTCGTGATTAGTAGGAATTCAACCTAAAGATAGACTTTTTGAAGGAAAATTGGTCCAAAAGGAGTTCAACTTAAGGGTCGTGATTAGTAGGAATTTAACCTAACGATAGACTTTTTGAAGGAAAATTGGTCCATAAGAAGTTCAACCTAAGGAATTTGATCAGTAGGAATTCAACCTAAAGATCGATTTTTTTTTTGAAGGAAAATTGGTCTAAAAGGAGTTCAACCTAAGGGTCGTGATCAGTATGAATTTAACCTAATGATTGATTTGAGATGGTCCTAAAAAGGGTTTAAAATGAGTACTGCAAATCAGTAGGAGTTTAACCTAAAGATCGCGGATCAGTAGGAGTTTGACCTAAAGATCAATGGAAGAAATGGTCTTTAAAAAGGGTTTAAAATGAGTACTGCGAATCAGTAGGAGTTCAAACCTAAAGATCGTGGATCAGTAGGAATTTAACCTAAAGATCGATGGAAGGAATGGTCTTAAAGGGGTTCAACCTAAAGGATTGCGGATCAGTAGGAGTTCAACCTAAAGATCGCGGAAGGAAAGGTCTTAAAAAGGATTTAAAATGAGGACTGCGAATCAGTAGGAGTTCAACCTAACGATCGCTTATCAGTAGGAGTTCAACCTAAAGATCGATGGAAGGGATGGTCTTAAAGGGGTTCAACCTAAAAATTGTGGATCAGTAGCAGTTAAACCTAAAGATCGCAGATAAGTAGGGGTTCAACCTAAAGATCGACTGAAGGAAAGGGTCCTAAAGGAGTTCAGACTAAGGATTGCAGATCAGTAGGAGTTCAACCTAAAGATCGAGGATCAGCAGGGGTTCAACCTAAAGATCGACTGAAGGAAAGGGTCCTAAAGGGGTTCAACCTAAGGATTGCGGATCAGTAGGAGTTCAACCTAAAGTTCGCGGATTAGTAGGGGTTCAACCTAAAGATCGACTGAAAAAAAGGGTCCTAAAAGGGTTCAACCTAAGGATTGCGGATCCGTAGGGGTTCAACCTAAAGATCGTTGATCAGTAGGGGTTCAACCTAAAGATCGACTGATGGAAAGGGTCCTAAAGGGGTTCAACCTAAGGACTGCAGATCCGTAGGGGTTCAACCTAAAGATCGTTGATCAATAGGGGTTCAACCTAAAGATCGACTGAAGGAAAGGGTCCTAAAGGGGTTCAACCTAAAAACTGCGGATCCGTAGGGGTTCAACCTAAAGATCGCTGATCAGTAGGGGTTCAACTTAAAGATCGACTGAAGGAAAGGGTCCTAAAGGGGTTCAACCTAAGGATTGCGGATCCGTAGGGGTTCAACCTAAAGATCGCTGATCAGTAGGGGTTCAACCTAAGGACTGCGGATCTGTAGGGGTTCAACCTAAAGATTGCTGATCAGTAGGGGTTCAACCTAAAGATCGACTGAAGGAAAGGGTCCTAAAAGGGTTCAACCTAAGGATTGTGGATCCGTAGGGGTTCAACCTAAAGATCGTTGATCAATAGGGGTTCAACCTAAAGATCGACTGAAAGAAAGGGTCCTAAAGGGGTTCAACCTAAGGACTGCGGATCCGTAGGAGTTTAACCTAAGGATCGCGGATCACTAGGGGTTCAACCTAAAGATGAACTGAAGGAAAGGGTCCTAAAGGGGTTCAACCTAAGGACTGCGGATCCGTAGGAGTTCAACCTAAAGATCGCAGATCAGTAGGGGTTCAACCTAAAGATCGACTGAAGGAAAGGGTTCTAAAGGGGTTCAACCTAAGGACTGCGGATCCGTAGGAGTTCAACCTAGAGATCTCGAATCAGTAGGAGTTCAACCTAAAGATCTGGTTCAACAGGGGTTCAACCTACAAACTATTGGTTTCATAGAGGTGCAACCTAAAGATCACAATTTAAGAAGGGAGGGTTCAACTCGTGGATTGAATGGACCATCATAGTTAGTTGTATGTGGCCTGATTTTCAGGATTAATCCCTTATCCTGAACGGGGAAGAATAAAATTTGAGAAGGACTGCTGAAAAGAGATAGAAATTGATGAAAGATTTGACAAAAATGAAGAGAAAAATCAAGGAAATTGATGAAAATTGTCTTGTAAAAGAATTCTCACAGGTAGCATTGTTGCTCCTATGAGTGGTCTTAGAATTAAACCTTATCCTGAATGGGAAAGGAACAAAATTGACGAATTTGACAGGATTGATAAAAGGTTGATAAACAATCAAAAGAATTGATAAAAAATGATAAAGAATCAATAAGATTGATAAAATTGATAAAGAATAAGAATTGACAAAGATCCGATAAAAATTGATGGAAAATTTGAGGATATTTGGAAGACAATGAATGACTTTAGGATTATCCCTTATCATGAAGTAAGAAGGACCTCGCAGGATGAGGTTTAGGTTTATCCCTTAACCTGAGTGGAAAATAGAAGGAAAAAAAAATACCTCATGGGAAAGAGGCATCAGGTTTATCCCTTAACCTGAAAGGGTAAATGCAAAATAAGAATTGACAAGAAGAATTAATAAAATGGATGAAAAATCAATAAAATTGATAACATTGATGAAGATGAATAAAAAAGACCGAAAAATTGATAAAAAGTTTAAGGAAAAGAGTATGTTTGATCCTGCCTGCACGTGGGACCTTTAAAGTGAGATGAGAATGTTCATGAGAAAATCATTTTTGGAAAGAGGATCAACTGTGAGGTTGATCACCGCGAGAGTTGTTCTTTGAAGAAGGATCAACACGAGGGTTGATTTTGAAGAGAGATCAACATGAGGGTTAATTTTTGAAAACAATGGTTCAAAATCATTTTTTTTGAAAAGGAAGATCAACGCGATGGTTTGATTTTGAAAGAGATTGAACCAAAATATTGAATTTTTGGTGATTATGACAGAAACTTTGTAAAAATTTTTCACGATTTTGAAAGACCTTCATAAGTAATTTCATTTATCTCATGGATAATGTCGGGATTGCCCCTCATCCTGAAAAGAATGAGAATTTGATGGCAAAAGAATATTTTGAAGTGTAAATGTAATTTTAAGAATAAAAGATGCCCCAATATGGCGAAAAGAAATAAGAATTGAACATCAAAGATAGGAAGAAGATTGACATTTTATTTATAAGCAAAACCGATAACAAAGACTGAAATATTTACAAGCATCTTGACCAAAAGGTCACAAAAGACTCGGGCTGACTTGCCCTTACAAGATGGTTGGTAAAGAAAAATGGAGGAAAGTGGAAAGACTCTAGCATCATCAGTTTTTTGAATGATCTGGGAAAGGCTTGGTCAGGACGATGGGCTGCTCTTCATCTTCGTCCTCTATCAGAAGGTTTTTATCGATACAGCCCTGGATGATATTTTTTAGAACGAAGCAATGTTCGGTGTCGTGCCCCACTGCTCGGTGAAACTTGCAGAACTGTTCCTTGAATTTGCCCAAGATTACCAGAGGATCGGCAATTTTTGGTAGACGGATCATATTCTTCGTAAGCATGTATTCCAGAACCTCCTCGAGTGTCTGCTCCAAAGGGGTGAACTCGCGGTCAGGACTCCAGTCCTTGCGCTTTGGTTTTTCTTGATCCTTTTCCTGCTGTTGAGGATTGGATTGGGAAGGTTTATTATTGTTAAAAAACTTCCCCTTTTGACCTTTGAATCCTTCTGAATTATTGTCGTGATCATTATTGTTACACTTGTTATCAGATGAGGAACTAGCAAAAAGAGTGAAATGGGCTTTCTACTTTGCATCTTGACTGTCCCTTACCAGAGTGATACTGTCATAGACTCTGTTATCCATTCCCATCTCGAGCCATTCAGCTCGTTCAATGAGTTCGATGAACGATTTTGATAGGAAGGTGGAAATAAGGCTCCTAAGAGGTTGAGAGAAGTTGTTTAGGATAACTTGGAGTGCATGTTCCTCTGAGATGAGGGTTCTCATCTTGTTGTAGGTATCTCTCTACCTTCGAATGAAATCTATGGCCTTCTCTTTGTCCTCTTGTTTCAGATTGTATAAGTGATTGAGGGTTGGCAGTGCCTCAGTATTGAACATGAATCTCTCTACAAACAGATTAACGACCTTGTCAAAATCTCTGTAAGACCCGCAATTTTTCAGAAAATATCTAAATAAATTCATGAGGCATTTACCGGTAAAAATAACATTTTTTCTGAGAATGCGAAACAAATCAATGTCTGCGAGCCAGTTATACTTAGGATATTCTTCGAATCGCGAATATATGCTCAAACACTCTGGAAGCCATAACTTCTTATCTGAACGAAATCAAAGGATTCCTCTGAGCCAACTTTCTTAGTTACATCAATACGAAGATAATGGCCTACTCAGAAATTTTTGGAAAAAAATGCCGAAAACTCAACTTTTTTGCGGGACCCACGAAAATATTGGTGGGACCCACATAAAATTTCCTCATAAAATATCTGGTGGGACCCACAAAAATATCCCAGATGGATAAGATCAAATTGGATTTTTTTAAAAGGCATGGGCATTTAGGTAAATTCGGTTGCTTAGGGGCTAAGCAACCTCACCTATAAAAGGAGGTCACCTCCCTTTGAAAAAATCGCCAACCCCCTCTCTCCTTTGCTCTTTTTCTCTCCTAAAACCTCCCCCAGTAGGTCTGAGCCTACTTGACCTGGTCTGAGCCTGCCTGACTTAGCCTGAGCTTGCCTGACCTGCTCCTAACCCACCTGACCTAGGTCTGAACCTACCTGACCTAAGTCCAAACCCAGTTGACTTGACTTGAACCTGGTTTGGTTCAAAGTCAAAGTCCAAGTCCTTTTTGGTCCAAAGTTCGAAGTTGATCCTTTTCGGAGTCGAGCCTCGTTCGAAGCATCAAAGCGTTTCGGAGTCGTTTCTTCCACGAATTGAAGTAAGTTCACTTCATTAATCCATCTCTCTCAAGTATTTGATTGTTTGTATATAGCATATACTTTCTGAAGAAGTATTGATGATGCATGAAATGCACATCATGTTAATAAGTTTTTCATGCATTTTGTAACAAGTTTAAGGTTTTAAACCCATGTTTAGATGTATTTTGATAGTAAGGGGTTATGGTTTGAATTTCAGAAAAATCGAAGTTAAAATGAGAGAGTTATGGCTTTTTCAGTGTTTGGGCACGAATTTCGAGGTGGATCAGATCCATATCCAACCCAATTAGCTTATTTGGACTTTGGATCAACCCTTAGAAAGCCCAAAACCCAATCCACACGCCTATCCATATCCATTTCAAAAAGTTTTGCAGAAAACCCCCCAGAAAGTGGCACCTAGCAAAATATTTTTTTTTAACCTTCTTTCTGAAAAATGTCAAAAGTATAAATACAATTTTTAGAGAAGCCCTAGAGGTCTTTGGCTCTGGAATTGACGTCTCCTACAATGCTCTAGATCCAGCCACTTTCCCATCTCACGTTCCATCTCATCCTCCATTGAAGATCGATTTTTGCTTGGTTTCCAAGCATTATTCTTTCTCCCATTTCTTTTCTAATCACTTCTTTAGCATCCTTGCTGTGTTTTCTCACCATTTTCGGTGTTTTTGCAGGTGTAGCAGAGGTGGAGACCATTAACCTTGTGTGGGAGTGCGAAACACACCAACAAGGTGAGCCGACCCTACCTCCATCCGGTTTTCTACACCCTCCAATCGAGAATCGGCGCATACTTCATCTTCGGTGGATCTCCAACGTGTTGCAGCTGCAAAAGTGTTGTTCTTGGTGAAGTTCCAGCATCCTCGAACCGTTCGGGACGTCAAGGTCAAGCCACGGTCCGCTCTTCTTCATCCCCCCGGTCGTCGGATCACCCAAGAGGTAGGTCTTCTTCTTCCTTCTCTTCTAGCTAAAACCGAACTGTGTGTTGATTTTATTTTATTATTTTTCTGTGTGTTTCTTGTTTTTCTTTTTGTTTCAACCTTAGAATAGATCCCGTGCATAGACCAGCACGTTAGATTAGGTTTATTTCAGTGTTTGATTCGTTTGAATCTTAATTTTCAACATTTTCCCCTCAATTCGTGAAAATCGGCTAGATCCTCATCTAGCCGATTCTTCAAGGTTGTCCAGCGTGTTTTGTTGTGTTCTTTTTATTGAAAAATCATTTCAAAAAGTTGTTTTGAATTAGTTTAGTAGTTGTGTTTGATTGATTTTCGTTTTAAGTAAAAAGAAAAGAAAATCGGCTAGATTAAATCTAGCCGATATTTGTTTTTCAACAAGTGTAGCGTCTGCAAAATTTTTATTTTCTTGTGGAGTCTGAGTATTATTCAGTGTGGTCTGGGTAGTTGGATTCATTTTCGTTTAAGGGTTGTGAGTGATTTGATTCTAAACATATTGTGTGATTGATTGGTTTGGAAGAAATCGATTAATCAAAGTTGAAGTTGGGTGAGTGTGTGTGAGTCCATTGTGTAATTCGTGTGGCCTACTGTTTGTTTTGCTGTTAATAGTCTAGTTAAGGTTGTGTTAGTCAAGTTTCTTGTATTTGGGTCTTGCCCAATTTCGTTTTGATGTTTTAGTGTTGTAGGCGTTTCATCAAAAAGTCGAGTTCTAGTCTTTTGTTATGTAATGTTGTTCAGCCGGCTGTAGGTTGATCTAGATTCTTAGTTTTTCAATAGTATAACTGGTTAATTCATGTTTATTGAAGTTAGATAGTATATTAGAAATAGATTTAGCATTTTTTATTTTTCTTGCTTAGTGTATTAGGTTAGTAGTTTAGATAATTTAGCGTGTTATATTAGTTTTAATTCCAGCATGAGTAGTTCAATTCGTGGTGAATTTTTTATGTAAGTAGTTAGTAACAATCGTGTGTTAGCTTAGTTTAATTTGGATTCGCCATTATCGTTTTTCATTAGTCTAAGTTATAGATTTTGTATTTCATGTTAGTATTTTATTTCGTTAATGTTTAAGTCCAGCATTTTATTTAGTTAGTGTGGTTTGTAGTAGTATAATTAGTTGCATAAGGTCATTTGTTCAATTAGAATTGTCATTAGATTTTTTTTATATTTCATAAATCGATTTTATGTTTAGGTCTTCTTCTTCCCCAAGGAGGGGCGGCAGCCATTAGAGCTCCAATTGAGCTCTAGGCTATTTTTGGTAGGAGTTAATTGCAATTAGGTAGAGTTATTAGGTTGTCTACATTCAATGTATTAGGTGTTTAATACCTTAGACGTTTTTAGGATTGCATTTAAGTAAGTTTTGGAAATTAGGGTAGCATTTAATTCTAGAAAATCGTGTTTTTCAATTAGGTCTTTTCATTACCCTAGGTAGGTTTTAAATTCTTGAGTTTATAAAGTCTTAACTTAGGGTTGGTGAGTTTTAGGAAGGAGGGCAATTAATGCATTGAAGTTTGGAAATTTTTTGGAAAGAGTAAGTTTTAAAAATCGTGTGGGGTATTTAAAGAAGGAATTAAGTCTTGATTGCCTATTAATAGGGAGTTACGAATTGAGCTTTGAAAAGGGATTTTGAAAATCAATTAGATTTCCAAAGTGGGTGTTTATGGTTTCAAGAAAGAATTAATTGCACTTAATTTCTTGTTTGGAAAGCCAAAATCGTGTATCTATCTAGGTTGGACGGTTTGGCTTCTCAAAAAGGAATTAATATCAATTAAAGATTATAACTTACCTTGGGTTGGGAAATTGCATTGATCCAAGTTTCCAATTTGACTTTAAAGCTAATTAAAGGTTGTAACTCCCCATTAGAAGGACGATTTTTGAATCTCTACACTTTCCCAAAATCATCTTTGAGCATTTATTCTTTCTTAATCCTCTCACCGTCCATAGTTAGTGAGTCTAGATTTAGACTTATTTAATTTAGTTAAGTATATTAACCCTAGTTCATAATTAGGTTCTTAATTAACTAAGTCTTAATTAGGTCTTACCTTTTAAGCGTGTAATTAGTAGAGTCATATGTGTTCCTTATTAGCTTTAATTAAGTAGATACTAACTTTAAGGGTCTAAATTAGGTATTGTTCAAAATAGTTGACCTAACCCTAGCCAAGTCTTATTCCTACCTAGGGTGAGTTAAGACCGAGCCTAGGTCGAGTCAACCTTAGTCCAAGTCAACCTAACCTAAGCTTAGGTCAACCGAGTTTAACTAACATAGCCTAACCTAATCTAAGTCGAGCCTAGGTCGAGTCAACTCTAGTCTAGTCAAAACCGAGCCTAGCCTAAGTCAAGTCATAGACCAAGACCTAATCCTAGTCAAGTCTTAGTCCAACCCAGGTTGAGTCAACCGATCCTACCTATTGAAACCTCACCTAACCTAGTCAATTAGATTGACTTGGTTAGGTGAGTCGTGCACCTAACCATACTTGAGCCCTAACCCAAGGCAACCCCTAGTTTAAACCTAGTCGAGTCAACCAAACCTAGACCGAATCCAACCTAGTCCGAGTCAAACCTAATCCCAACTTAAGTCAATCGAGCCTACCTAACCCAACTCGAGCCTAGTCGAGTCAACCCTAGTCCTATTCCAAAGTCCGCACCCCATTGTTCTTTAGTGGTCTCTTCTCCTTTAGATTTAATTCATATTGTCTTTAGAATAGTTAGTTTAGTTATTTATTTAATCATTTTAGTTAGATTTTATCATTGGTTGATTTAATGTGTGCTTGTTAATTTTGTTATTAATAGTTTAGTTAGCATAGTTGTATCTAGTTTATGTGTATTGCATGTCTTATGCATATAGATACTTGCATGTGTTAGTACTTGAGGGACATTTGCATCATTAGCTCATTTAGGGCACAATCATGAAATGCATATCATTTGTTATTTAGATCTCATTTAGTTTCATCATATTCAATATCAGCATATACTCTGTCATATAGGATTATTTAAGTCTGCATTATAGTTAGATTACGTTCATAGTGCTTAAAATAGATTCATATAGTGAATAGTGCATTGAAAGAAAAACCTGATTTTTGCCCCCTCTCACTGTCGTTATTTTATGTGCAAAAATTCTGATTTTTTAGCAAATTTTTGTTCTATTCACTTTATCAACGTGTTAGCTAACTGCAGACCAAATTTCAGCTCGATCCGAGTTGGTTGGGTCTGATTTTTAAGCATTTTGTGAAAACCGCTTTTTCTGGTTTTTAAATTTCGGGACTTTTGATATCCTGATTTTTCCCAGTTTTGAAACACTTATATCTGGAGTACCAGATATTTTTTTTTCATTCTGTAAAAACTGTCAGATTATTTAATCTGTCAGTTACAGAACAGAACAAGTTTCGGGAAAATCGGACTTCGTTTGCTCTGTCAAACAGTGGTTTTTAGAGAACCTGTCAGAAATCTATTTTACACTAGTTAGGGGCATTTTCGTAATTTCCTTAGTTTTGGCATTTTAGGACTGTTTTCAGTATTTTCTGCATGGTAGAAGCTGCATCTGCATTCTATAGCATTGTTAGAATTAAATTAGTTGATTTTTGAATTAGTTTAATATTTTAATTAATTGTTTTAGTGTAATTAGGAATTATTTTGCTAATTGCTTGAAAATTAGGTTTAGTTGCATTTTTAACTTGCATTATTAGAATAAATTGCTAACTCTGCATTTTCCTTTGTTTTTAGGTTGAAAAGCATAGTCATTATCCAGGGTTATTGTCCAAGTGCGAAGAGTGAATAATTGGTGAAAAGATGGAAATACCCTTGGCATGGATCAGAAGACTTAGTTGCTTTTCCATTTTCATTTTAGTGATTAATTGCAGTTGTATTAGCTTTGTAATTGTAGATTGATATTTGTAATTAATAAATTAAATTTTACAGAAATATCCTGATTAATTCTTGTTCCCTGAGGATTCGACCCGTACTTACCACTTTGTGGAAAGTCGGTTTTTATACTTTTGGTTGACGATTTTCCAAAGTTTTATTGAAAATAATTGTTTTAAAAAGATCATTTCAAAAGATCAACCAAGTATCTTGCTTTAGTTCTTGATTGAGCCCTTTTTGGACACTTAGGTGTTCACCCGCTCGTCTCGTAACTATCGTCAGATATATATGTTCAAATACGCGGTATATGCGTTCTTCAAAATGGTATCTCGCTTTAGTTCTTGGTTGAGCCCTTTAGAACACTTTGATGTTCACCCGCTCGCCTCGTAACTATCGTTGGATGCAGATCTAGGTGTATATCTGTTGATTCTGCCGACGCGTCCTATATCGCACAGGCTATGTAATTTACCTTTGTCGTCGTGTCGTATGATGCCAAGGCTCCTGCTTTCTGCAATTTACGATTACTGCACTTTCGATTATGCATTTACTTACGCCGTCGCGTTGAATGACGCCAAGGCTTCTGTTTTGATATATATGTAGAATATTTCGTTCAGTTACACACCTTGAGCAATAGTATATGCATTTCCTTTACGCCGCCACTGTATAAAGCACAAGCTTCTGCTTATATTGCATATATGGAACGCAAATGAGCGTTCAAACGAAGAACAACTCCAAATCACCAATGTGATTCTCTTACCGCTCCTCATTCAAGATTTTGCTTGACGAATGAAGCCCCTATTGGAAGGCTTTGGTTTTTGGCAAAATGCTCTTTACATAAAGACTAAGTCAATTACGTATGTCCTGGCTATGGCCCAGGGTTCCTGCAACCTTGATGGATGCAAAGTATGCACAACGGTGCACATCTATTTCCTGAGTTAAGCGTAGCGATTTCCCGCCAAAGAGGGGAGATGCCGCTGAAATGGATAAAAAAAACGGACACTTTCTTCGTAAAAGAGAGGAAGTGCTGTAGAAATTTCTGAAGAAGCTAAGAATAGCTCAGAAAGAATGTAGCAGGATGCTCTGTCATACAGCAGAGTGCTACCCAGTTCATGGAATGCCTTCTACAACGTAGAAGGGTTCGTCGCACCACTGCCGATAGAGCAGGGGAGGTGCTGACGAAATGGTTGGCAGAAGAGCTGTCAGAACTAGTTGAACGACATAATGATGTCCGTTGATGGAACGATGCCAGATCGGCTCGTATCCCTGTACCTGCAAGGGCCACTGAGCCGGAGTAGAGGTTGCGCCTTGGCTAGGTTTGGACTCGTTGCATGAAAATACGCCGAGTAGCCGATCTATTTAGATCGAGTCATATGCATGCTCATTGAGAACAGTTACGCAACCAGACTCGTAAGGGCCGAAGAGCCAGAGTGTGTTGTTTCCACCCAAAGAGGTGTGATGCTCGTGGTGGCCGCAGTGCCAAGAGCAGTGTTCTGCATGCATATGAATAAGACTTAAGGTCGCACTTACCCCGCGGTTGAAAATCGTGTTAGGGGTACCCCCCTCAGTAATGACTGTGTTGGGGCAGACTGAATGGGGTCGGGTACATACTCCCGTAGTGCTAAGGCACGGGCTGCCTAAATGACATGCAGATTCTGTCCAAGTAATTGTAAGACTGACAGACCCCTTCAAGAATTATGCTCACTGTGGAATGACAGTGATGGTACAGCCTTGAGTGACATGTATTTTACTTTGGACCTGATAGAGTCCACGATGGCCTCAGTCACTCATGGGTTTTGGGGTCGTGGTTATTCTTAAGATCTAAAGATTGAACCCAACTACTGCAAGTAGAGGATGCATCTGAATATGGGCCTAGTAGGGTTCTCCCAGCTGAAACACACTGCCCTACTATGGATAGGGTCAACAGGCTTCTGGGGTATCTAAAACACATAGAATAAGCAACCCCCAGAACGTCGAGTTGATGCCCGGACAATTGCTTCATCCGCGTACCAAAGGTGGAAGAGATTAAATATCGAAACAATGCATTAGCTTAGGTTCAGCGATGCTTGAATGTATGAATGGATGGACGTTGTTGAGTCAGTCCTGCATAACCTTTGTGAAGGTGTCATGATCGGTATACGACTGGACCGACTGGGAAAAGACCCGTGTTGTATCCGCACGACTAAGCGAAGCTGGAGGAGCTATCCTTAGATGCGTGGGATACGGATGTGCCAAGTATGAAGACTTGAGCTAGACATCCCTTTGAGACCCGGAAGAGGTCAAGGCTAAGTCGTGAAGACTTGAGCGAATGTTCAACTCATACCCTAAGGAGGCTCTTGCGATATAGGCTAAGTCTTGGAGGCTTGAGCGTCGTTATTACGAACTGCGACCCTGAGTGGTCATCGTATGTGCTTGAGTTGAATGGACGCATGTTTGCTTGCTTACCAGACCATCGGTGGTTCTTACACCGTTTTATGGGGATTTCAGGTGTTGGACCTGCGTGGCGATATACGGAGCAAGGCGGCATCGAGTTCCAGGGTTTCTCTAGACAGAGTTGTATTGCTTCCTTTTATTGAACTTATACTGCTTTTCCAAGCAGTAATGTTGTAATAAACATGTGGTTGTCGATAAAATGGAATACCTCGGTGGTCAATGAGTTGCTTGGCCACATACCTGCAACGTGCTCAGAGTTTTCTAAAACTGACGACTCATTATCGTCTGATTCCGTTACTAAAAGCTTTTATAAGTTCCGCTGCAAAGAAGAAAAAAAAAAGAAATTCATGAAAATTTTAACTTAGCTTTGTTTTGGAAATCCGAGGCGTTACAATCTCGCAGCTCAACAGGGTTGATATGCTCTGTGTACCACTTAGCTGCTACGCCTTTTAGAGTGCGTGGGAAGCACAAGAAAAGAGCATGGTTATCTTCACTAAATCTGGCACATTCTGCGAAAAACATGGCAAGATGGGCTTTTGGATTGCTGGATCCATCGAGTTTAATGAATTTTCTGGGGAGGTCTTCCAAGCTGTTGTCCCCATCTAGACCGAGATAGAAGTCTTGCCTGGTATATACTTTCTTGCCCTTATCTCGGTTTTGCAGATCCTTGACCATCTTAGTCAGTGCTTGAATTGAATCTTCTGTCGGGATCCCCTCTCTAGGCTTGTTCACTGACTGAGGCTTTTCTGCCATCTTCTTGGATTGTCACAGATGTCTTGGGACGAATACAAATTGTTCTTCCTCAGAATCCTCCTCTACTGATTTGTACCCTCAGAAGTGTTGTCCTGTTGAACTTTCTTCTTGCTGATCCTGACATGTTTCTTCACTGGCTTTCTCTTGATCTTGTTCTTAGAAGATGTTTCTTTGAACCTGCCCCAGCTTGTTTGGACATCATTTTTGCCATCATTTTTTGGAATATCTTGTACATTGCTGGGTCGACATCATCTTCCTATGAATCATGTTTTCGGGATAATTTGGGAGAGTTTACTTCCTCCACCTCACTGTCATCGTGCCGCTGAGCTGCCCTCCTTCCTGCTCTCATTTGAACCATGATGAAATGTCGATGTTTTCTATAGAATAAAGGAAGGATTTAAACTCGAGGATTTTTTTTTGGGGGGGGGGAAGAGAAAAAAAAGAGATAATAAAAGATTTGAAGAGAGATCTCTCGATAAAAAAAGATCTTGAATGAGAAAACAAAATTTTGAAAACATATTTGAAGATGGATGACAAGACCATGAATATTTTGAAAAACGGCAGGCAAGATCAAAAGAATTGAATAAATTAGAAGAGAAAAAAGAAAAACACGCCTAGACTTTTGAAAGATAGAGGGAAAGACTTAAAAGAATGTCTAGGGTTTTAAGAAAATTATGAAAGAATAAAGAAATGAGACATATACAATCCTGAATTTCTGAGAAAATAAAAGAATTTTTGTGAAATAAACATCCAGGGTTTTAAAAAATAAGAATTTTCAAGATAATATCTACAAAAGAATCAAATTATACACCCAATGATGCACAGAATGGCACTCCCTAGAAGCTGACTCTAAATGCAATATTTGAAAAGGCTCGTAGGACCTTAATCCTAACTCTAAGGTTCAAATCATTTGATTCCAATCAAGATACGCCGATATACTCAAGCCGAAGCTCGAAGTACGTGGCATAAGAATATTTCTCTGGTTCTAAGGTAATGACTTCCCAACATCCTTGAGCACCTACCGATATACCTCAGACTATGACCCTTAGGTACGTGGTAGGGGGGGCGTTAACCCAAATAAGTGGTCCAGTTGTGAGGCGCTCTCCCGAACTATGGTTCAGTGAGACAGCCTAACAACGTGAAGACCAGGACAATATAGGTAGGGATGTTTTCAAAAACATGTTCATCATGCAAGAAATCAGATGGATCTAATGAAAGTCCTAAAGAGATAGAATTTAAATGAATAGAGGCATACACTTGCATACATTGTTTGCATTCAATCCCTAGAATTGAGGAGAGTTGTATTTCAGACCTAAGTCTAAGTGGACATGAATAGATCTTCTCAATATGGTCCTATCAAACCATACTTAAATCCTATAAGCAATGATGTCAGTTAGGACATAGTCTAGGCTCCTAAGGTTTGCATGGAAATGAAGCTTGCATTTGAAGAATAAAAACTTAGATAATATCAAAGCAAAGCAAAAGGCAAAAATTCGACCGGACGGAGATGAGTCCCATCACGGTCGCCAACTTCTGTGATCATCGCAAAATTTTTCCTCTTGTATTTCTCTCTCTTCCTTCTCTTTTCCTTTCTATCATCTATTTCCCTTTTTGGAAGGGAGAAAACAAAAGGCATAAAAGAAAAGAGAAGAGAAAAGAAAAGAAGAGAGAGAAACTCTTTTGCGAAGGTCTCACTTGACCTTAATTTTGAAAAGATTTAAAAGATTACTCGCCTCCGTTTTGAAATATTTGCAGAAAAAAGGGAGACGGGGCTTGCTCGTCGGTACGAGGTTCGACCGTTCCTAGCGCCTTTACCAAGGGTAATCGAACCAAGGATCGAATTTATGCCTTTTTGCTTTGCCTAAATATTATCTAAGAATTTATTCTAAGTCTAAGGATGCACAAAGAACCATGCTTGTGTAAATGCAAAAGACGTATGCTCTTTTGAGAAGAATTTAGAAATTTTATCCAAGTGATTTTGAAATTATGAAGAATATGATGAAAAAAATGGTTTTTGAAGGTTGAAGACGGACTTGGAGATGTTAGATTTTCTAATTTAAGATTTAGAATAGATCTTGAGTTTTGAAATAATCAAAGATTGAGATGAACCTGAAATTGAAGAAGTGAGTTTAGAAAATAAGAATTAAAAGTCGAATATGGACTAAAAAAATGAATCTAGAATAGAGAGTCAAGATGGAATTTAAAGATAGAGTGGAGTTTTAGATTTAAAGTTTGAAATCAAAATGAAAGGTTGAAGAAATCTAGATGGGATTTGGAATTTAGAATTGGGTATGAAGTCTGGAATCCACGATGAGATTGGATCCGAAATCCAGAATCTGAGATCGAATTGGATCTAGGATCCAAGATGGGATTTGAAAAGTGGAATTGGATCTAAAATCTAGAGTCCTAGATGAAGTTGGATCCAAAGTCTGGAATCCAAGATGAAGTTGAATCTGGAATCTAGAATCCTAAATGGAATTGGATCCGAAGTCTGGATTTTGGGAATTCAGATGAGATTTGAAGATGGATCTGGATTTCAGAGATCTAAATGAGATCCGAAGATGAGTCTGAGCTTTGGGCATCTAGATGGGTTTTGAGAATAGAATTTGTTTTTGGAAATCCAGATGAAACCTGGAATTGGATCTGAGAGATCTAAATTGACTTTTGAAATTTGAAAGGAAGGACAAAGAATGAAACATTGAATCAGGACATGAATATGAAAAATGCAAAATTAAATTGAACTTTCAATTTTGATCTGAAATGTTGAATTGAATTTGAATTTGAATTCTGAAGATGAATTTGAAATTTTAAAGTTGAGTTGAACTTTGAAATTCGATTTGAATGGGAAATTGAATTTTTGAATGTAAAAATGAATTTTGAAATTTCAAAGTCAAATTGGACTTTGAAATTGGAATTTTGAATTTTAAAATAAGATAGAATTAAGAAAAAGAATTTGAATTTACGAATGAGAATTGATTTAAGAAATGAAGGAGGTATTTAAAGAATTATCTCAAAATCACTTGGATTTTGAAAAAGAATTTTAATATAATTTTATCCTAAATGATGAAATGAATTGAAGAATTTTGAAATTGAATTTTGAAAAGCATATTTCATTCTTTAAATGAATTAAAATAAGATTGAAGATATAATACATCACTGACTATGGTCATTGAATGTATTATATAGTATTCATATTTAAATTAAAGTGAAGAATAAAATACATTTTTGGTGCCTTTATAGAGTTTAAAATAAAATTAACTTTCAATGTACCCTGACTATGGCCATTGATATATATTTTGAGTTAATTTTAAGTTAAACTCTGATAAAGGAAGGAAATATTTAAAAATGTGATGATTTTGAAAGGAGATCCCGTGTGGATCCAGTGTTATTCCATAAGAGATAAGAATCCTAAGCATTACCCATATTTTGACTATGGCCATCAATGTGAGTCATTTGCTTAGGATTAATTACCTCTCATTAGAATGGTGCACGTGTGTTATCGTCGCAAAATTTTTCCCGTCTTCCCTACCTTGCGGAAGAGAGAGAGGGAATTTCTTTCGCGATTCAAACTTGACCGGATTTTGGAAAATGTTTTTGAAATACTCGCCTCCGTTTTGAAAATTGCGGGAAAATCCATGGGATGAGGCTCGACTTGTCGGTACGAGGTTCGACCGTTCCTGCCACCTTTAACAGGGGTAATTGAACCAAGGACCAAAATTGTGCTTGACTTAGTGAAATTATCGAAATTGTGTTCTATCCTAAATGCACAGAGAATTCAGGCATGTGCTATGAGATTTTGGAAAATGGAAGTAGGAAAAACATGATGTATGCTTGAAAAATATTTGGAGTTGAAAGATACTTCTCCGAAAAAAGGTGAAAGTCAATTTCTCAGGAAACTCAGATGAAAAGGGTTTTGAAATCACGAGAAAGTTCATAAAGATGTGGGAAAATCATGAATGGATGAAAATCCTGAGAAAATGGAAAGAATTCTTGAGAAAAGGGTAAACATTTGAAGGGAAAATACTTGTGAGGAAAAGCTTCAAGTTTTGAAAGCTTTCTTTGGAAAATGATTGAAATTCATTAGAAAATTCTTTGGGGAAGGAAAATTGAAACTCGGAAAACTGAAATCCTGGGAATCTTAGCCTTGAAACACTTGGAAATTGATTTTGATCTTTGAGAAAGGTGAGAGGCTTCTTTAAAAAAATCTTGAGAAAATAACCTTTTTCCATGGAAAACTGTGGAAAAACTTGACTTGGAAAACCGATTTTGAAAAATTCTTAGAGTTTCTTGAGAAATCGATTTCTTGAGAATGAAATTTTCTTGAGAAAATCCTGAGAAAAATAATGATTTCATGATGCAAATGATATGAGTGAATGAATGCACTTTGAAAGGTTTTCTGAGAAATTTGTTGGAAAAATGTGTATTAAGTCAAAATAAATCCTTCACATATTCTGACTGTGGCCATGAATATGTTTAGAGTTTAATTGATTCAATGCACAATGTTTTGAAAAGTTTGAAATATGATGTGCATTTTAAGATAGCCTAAGAGTGTAGGCTCAATGTGACTAGTAGAAAGATGATGGATCTGGGTCTCGTCCATATTCCGACTAGGGCCATAAATATGGATTCCACCGAGTTCATCAACTCCCTAAGAGTTGGTGCATGTGCCATTCGTGTACATCCATAGTGCTTTTGAAATAAAATGCATGAATCATTTAAACAAGATATTGCATGAATTCAAACTATATGATATGCATCCTAATCTAAGCAGAAAATTAAATCTCTTATTCTAAAATTTACATTATTACATCACTAATTAAATGAAATAAATGAAATAAATGAAATTGCAGACTTCAGCTGCTTCTTTCGAATGTCCCTGCCAAACTTGAAATAAGGTTAGCTCAAATATGTGGGTTTTTCCAAGATTTTCCAATAATATTCTGAAATTATTGGATTTAATTGGATATAAACCCTATTATCATGCTTCCTTGATATTTGAAATGATGAAAATGCAAGAAATTCAGTAGAAAATAGTTTGAAATTTGAATTTGGGGTCAAAATGACCAAAATACCCCTAATATTAAAGTTATACCTTTAAAATCAGGGGTTTTGAAGGAAATTTTGGTAAAAATTGAGATTTTGAAATTCTAATTGAAACAAATGATGATGAAATGCAGTATGAGGCATGATGACATGCTGCTTAACACATTAAGACTGTAAAACCAGAATTTGACATTTTGCAATTTATCCAAAATAACGAATTTCGCTTGTTTTTCGCTTGGATTCGGGTCCCACGGGGCCCTGTTTTGATATTATGGCTAAACCGAGCCTAAAATGAATTCCAAATGCTGTCAAATTCGGTATGGAGCATCTGTCTATCCTTACAAACAGCCTAGAATGCTAAAACTCACGAAATGATATGATTTAAATGCTAAAATTTAAAGAAAATCCTAAAATGGACGAATTTCACCTACGGACCCGAACCAAATACAATGCTTAATATGGTAATGCAGAAATTACACCATAAAAACCTATTATATTTTACAGACTGCTAAAGGACCCAAAATTGAACATTTTTGGTTTTTACAGCCTCGGGATTTAAACTACGGTGAGTTCGATAACGGGCATTTGGTTCTGTCGAAGGCAAAATCGACCTAATCTAATGTAAAAATGCTAAAAAAATAGAAAACGGCCATGGGAATTTATGCTATTTAACTGAGCTACTCACGACACATACAAGGACAACTTTCATGTTTTTGACTTTGGCATTTGATGAACAGAAACATGGATAAAAAATACAACTTTTCATGCCTAAAGCAACAGAATAGATAAATGTGACCAAACAGAAAACTGACAAGAAAAATCCGAAACAGGTCTTAAAACTGTTCTAAAAATCAAAATCTTTCAGATGCAAACAGAGGACATTCATAACATGACATTAACTTTTTACAGATTCGGATTTGGAGCAATACCCAAAGAGAACCCATCTTCTTAAGGCGATCCAAAATCTCAGAGGCCCAAATCAGGCTCTGACACGTGTCCCAAACTCTTGGATTTTTGTCAGACATAAAAAAAATAATAAAAATCGGAGAAAATCATGTTAAAAACTAGACATTTTCCTGAGTTCCGAACAGCTTTCGGATCGAAAATTGGACCTCACACGAGAGAGATCTCGATTTTACAAATCGGAAATGAGTTTTTAAAACGCATCCCAGGTAACAAAACCCGACTTACCATTTTGAATGTTTACCACCGTAAACAAATTCAAATCCTTCCGAAATTTTGGCACATTTCTAAGGACATCTAAGGGCAAATTCAACGATTTATTTAAAATTTTTTAATAAAAAATAAATGCATGAAATGACATCTGGACTGACTGACAAAAACAGAGAGTTACTGAAACTGAGCAGAATTGAAATAAATGCCAAATTAAACCTAATTAACTTATGAAACATGCAAAATTAACGAAATAAAATACGAATTAAATTTAACTAAATGCATGGATGCTAGAAATCATCAAGAAAGCATAATTATATTTTTTTGATATACGTCATTTTGTGAGAATAGCTCAATCCATCCCTCGGATGAGCTCTTTCTTCAAGCGACAACACGCATCAAATCATGATATTATGAAATCAAGAGGAAAGGAGGTGAACCTTGTGTTTTTATGCATCTTTGAAACTCTCGAAATGGACGGCTACCCATGGCTTCTTTCGTTCTTTGATCCGGGCTTCAGATGGTCCACGAAGATCGACCCACGCTTGAATGAAATTGGCCACGACACGAGCAATGTAGATGCTTCACTGCACCTTCTCCACTGAGCCCAAGGGGGGCGTGAATTCAAAGAGACACACTTGAATTCTAAAAGAGATCTAAGCTGAAGCTCAAAATCAAAATTGGAGTCTAAAATTGGAGTCCTTCTAGGCTGGGCGTGGGGCCTCGTATTTGTAGCATTCTTCTAAAAATTTTGAATTTCAAACAGGCTCAATCTGAGCCCTCCATGTGGCGCCATCTCAGAGCATGCCATTTGGAATTTTAAAATAAATAAAATACGAATTTTGTGAGTGAGACATCTCAGCAAGGGAGTTTGAAATTTTTTAAAATGGTGGCTTGATTTTCTCTGCAGGAGGCTCTCAAATTGCGCCACCTTAGGGGGTGCTCTCTTGGGGTTTGAAATTCAAACTCCTACTTTTATGAAGGTCCTCCTATGGCGCCACCTCAGAGGCTACTTTTATAAAAAAAATAAAATTAAATGCAAAAAATAGAGCCAAGTGGGGTTCTGAAAGGGCGCCACCTCAAAAGAGATTCTGAGGTGTAAAGTTGGAAATAGTAGGAGCATGCCATGTGGCACCAATTCTGAGGAGCTCTTGACACGTGTCAGAAGGACAGGAATGAAAGAAGTAGAATGCAAATTTCTGCTTTTTCTGCAAGAAGGGAGAGGCTGACACGTGGCGCCACCTCAGGGTGGCTCCACACTGCCATTTGGCGGGAGAATAGGAATGAAGGAACCAGAATGCGCCACCTCAGAGGGAGGTTTGAAATTTAAATGGGGGTTGGCCCTGAAGGAATGGAGAGTGGACATGTGGCGCCACCTCAAGGTGGCTCCTACAGTGCCATGTGGCAGTTGGGAGGAGCAAAGAACATGTGGCGCCCTCATAGACCATCTGGAAAAGGCAGAACTCAAGATTTGTGCCACCTAGGCCTTGTCTGATAATTTTTGAATGGTTTGCTTTTTCTGAAGAAGGCCAAGAGTGACATGTGTCCTCTACTTTTTCTGAAGGAAGCTAGAAGTGACACGTGTCTCCTACTTTTCTGAGAAAAAGTAGGGGAAGACATGTGTCATCCTGCTTTTTCTGAAAGAAGCAGAGATTGACACGTGGCAGAGGGAAGAGAAGGAGGTCCAAGCCATGTGGCACCATCTCAGACAAAATACAAAAGGTGAAGTTCAGAATTTGCGCCACCTCTGGAAGGATTTCAATGTTTGAATTCCAGCTTTTCCTAAAAAGAGCAGGAAATGACACGTGGCATTTGCTTTTTCTGAGAAGAGCAGAGAATGACACGTGTCACTTTTTCTGAGGAAAGCAGGGAATGACATGTTGCATTTGCTTTTTCTGAGAAGAGCAAGGAAAGATATGTGTCACTTGCTTTTTTTGAGAAAAGCAGGGAATGACATGTGTCCTTTGTAGGAGACACACTTCAAATGGCGCCACCTCAGGGGAGACAAACTTTACTTTTTCTGAACAGGACAACCTATGACACTTGGCATTTCATGGTGCCTTTGGAATGACACATGGCACAGGGTGAAGATGGTGGGCACTGACACGTGGCATGGAATGAAGAGGATGTCTAATGACATGTGGCGGCTTCTTGAGGTAGCCTCATACTGACACTTGGCAGATAAATGGGAGGAGAGAGAAAAGACAAGTGGCGCCAATCCAGAGGACAAGGCTCCTATATTTTTGGGTTTTTTCAAAGTTCAAGTTTTTCAAAAGAAAAGCATGTGTGACACCATCTCAGTGTGGGTCCCACATTGCTTCTTTATTGAAATAAGAACAAGACAACAAAACCGCTTTTTGGAATTTTCACAAAACCTGGACTAATTGGTAAAATAGAAATTTTGAAAAGAGTTGGCCTCTGTAGGTGTAAACACCCCAAATTTTCACTCACCTTCTTGAATGATGATGCATGAAATGCACATCATGTAAACAAGTTTTTCATGCATTTTGTATCAAGTTTAAGGTTTTAAACCCATGTTTAGATGTGTTTTGATAGTAAGGGGTTACGGTTCGAATTTCAGAAAAATCGGAGTTAAAATGAGAGAGTTATGGCTATTTCAGTGTTTGGGCACGAATTTCGAGGTGGATCGGATCCATATCCGACCCATTCAGGTCAATTGGACCTTGGATCAATTCTTAAAAAGCCCAAAACCCAACCCACACGCCTATCCATATCCAAATTAAAAAAGTTTTGCAGAAAACCCCCCAGAAAGTGGCGCCTAGCAATATTTTATTTTTTAACACTCTTTCTGAAAAATGTCAAAACTATAAATAGTTTTTTTTCAAGAACCCTAGGCGTCTTTGGCTGTGTTTGGACGCCCCTTGCAGTGAATCTACTCCAGCAACTCCTTCCTCTCCATCTTCCCCAACGTTTTGGCCATTGAAGATCGATCTATGCTTGATTTTCAAGCATATCTTCGATTTCTCTTTTGCTCCTTTCCATTTCTTTCTTTCTCCTTGCTGTAGTTTCACCATTTTTTTGTATTTTTGCAGGTGTAGCAAAGGTGGAGACCATTAACCTTGTGCGGGAGTGCGAAACACACCACCAAGGTGAGCCGACCCTACCTCCATCCGGCTTTCTACACCCTCCAATCGAGAATCGGCTCACAATCCACCATCGGTGGATCTCCAACGTGTAGCAGCTGCAAAGGTGCCGTTTTTTGGTGAAGTACAGCATTCTCGAACTGTGTAGGACGTCCATCTCCAGCCACAGTCTGCTCTTCTTCATCCCCCCGGTCGTCGGATCTTCCAAAAGGTAGGTCTTCTTCTTCCTTCTCTTCTAGCTAAAACCGAATGGGGTGTTGGTTTTCTTTTTATTTTATTTTCTGTGTGTTTCTTATTTTTCTTTTTGTTTCAACCTTAGATTAGATTTCGTGCATAGGCCAGCATGTTAGATTAGGTTTATTTGTTTGCTTGATTCATTGAAATCGATTTTTTTTAGATTTTTCATCCTTTTCATTAAAATCGGCTAGATCTTCATCTAGCCGATTCTTCAAATTTTTCATAGGTGTTCTTGGGTCTGTTCTACTGAAATTCCATTTAGAAAAAAATCCATTTTTATTCATCTTAGTCGTTGAGTGGTGAGTTGTGATTTTGATTTCACTTGAAAAGCAAAAATCTAAAAATCGACTAGATTATTTCTAGCCGATTCTTGATTTTTACAAAAATATTTTTCTTTGTTTCGATTTTTTTTATGTCCAGCATGTGTATTGAGTTGTTTTGCTGA
Source organism: Nuphar pumila (assembly GCF_984573655.1). Taxonomy (NCBI): domain Eukaryota; kingdom Viridiplantae; phylum Streptophyta; class Magnoliopsida; order Nymphaeales; family Nymphaeaceae; genus Nuphar; species Nuphar pumila. The sequence goes on along the minus strand of NC_143251.1, from coordinate 71,855,386 downwards.
AAATCCAATTATAAGCGTTCATTTTAATTCATTTTATTCGTGGGTTGTGCTTGTGTCTTGTTTGTTTTTATTTTTGAAAAAGAAAAAAAAAATCGGCTAGAGATATTCTAGCCGATCTTTACATTTTCGTTAAAAGTGTGTTTAGGTTGGTAAGACGTGTGGTTTACTGTGTGTTTAGTATGTTAACCGTAGCATAAACTTGTGTTAGTCATTTCATTGTTTTAGGATTGATTTAACTAATTGTTTTAATCATTTTGTGTTTTTGTGTTTTGAGTCTATTGAAGAAAATTACAAAAAAAAAATCAAGTTTTCTTTTATTTATGTTTTTAATTCCAGCATAGTGCTGTTCTTGTTAGCATTTGTGTAATTAGGAGTCCTTTTTATTATTTTCTCATTTAGTTTTATCAAAATAGTGGTTATTGAGTTTTATTGCTTTTTGTTAATTTATATTTATATTTTTTTTATTTTTGTGTGGGTCTTCTTCTTCCCCAAGGTGGGGCGGCAGCCATTAGAGCTCAATTCGAGCTCTAGGCTGTTTTTGGTATTTCTTAATTGCAATTAGGTATCTTTAATTAGGTTGTCTAGGTTCAATGTATTAGGGTTGTATCTCATAGTCGTTTTTAGGGGGTCATTTAAGTAGGTTTTGGTATTAGGGCAGCATTTACTTTTAGAAAGTCATGTTTTTCAATTAGGTCTTTTCATTACCTAGGTGAGTCTTAAATTATTTGGTAGAATTGCCTTAAATTAGAGTTGGCGATTTTGAGAGAGGAGGCAATTAAGGTAATTGCATGTAAAAAGTTTTTGGAAAGAGTGGATACTCCATAAATCGTGTGGGATATTTAAGGAGGAATTAAGTTTTGGATGTGCATTAAATTAGGAGTTATTCTTTGATCTTGGAAAGTGTTTTGAAATTAAACTAAAATTCCAATTTAAGTTCCACGATTTTCAGAGAGGAATAAATGTTCTTTACTCAAGTTGGGAAAGCAAAAGTCGTGGGGTTTTCTTCTAAGTTGGACTTGTCATTTTCCAAAGTGAGAATTTAAATACAATCAAGAAGTGTAACTCCCAAATTAAGTGGGCGATTTTTGAGAATCCAACTCATTTCAACTTTTGAACATTAGCATTTATTACCTTATTTTTCCAACCTTCTCCATTAAAATTGTTAGCTTTGAAGTAATTCTAGGGTAATTAATAGGTTAATACTTTAGTCAACCTAATTAACTTAGTCAAAACCCTAGGTCAAGCCTAGTTGCTTCAACCCTAAGCCCTACCTAACACAACTCGAGCCTAGTCCAACCTAACCCAAGCTTGGTGAACTAAGACCAAGACCTAACTCGAGTCAAACCCTAGTCTACATCCCTTTGAGTCTAGTCAAGTCAACCTAGCCTAGCCTAAGTCAAAGTCAAGACCACACCTAGGTCAAGTCTAAGACCAAGGCCCAACCTTAGTCAAGCTTTAGTCCAACCCTATCTAAGTCAAACCTAGTTGATTCAAACTTAGTCTGAGCCCACCTAAACCCAATCAACCTTAGTTGACTAAGTCAACCCAACTCGAGTCTAAGACCAAGACCTAACCCTAGTCAAGCCTAGGTCGAGTCTACCTCACCTAATCTAAGTCAAGCCTAGTGAGTCAAACCGAACCTCATTGACTAGTTTTAATTAGACCTAGTCGAGTCAAAGTTAGTTCAAGTCGAGTCAACCCTGGTCCGAGCCTATATCCCCCAACCTAAGTCAAACCGAGCCTATTTGACTAAGTCAACCCAAAACCGAGTCCAGCTTAAGTCCAAGACTAAGACCAAACCCTAACCAAGCCTAACCTAAGTCAAAGTCAAGACCAACCCGAGGTCGAGTCAACCTTAGCCAAGTCAACCCAACCTTAGCTAAGGCTAAACCGAGTCCACCTAAGTCAACCGAACCTATTTGACTAAGTCAACTCTAAACCAAACCCAAACCTAAGTCAACCGAACCCAACTAGTTAGGCCAAACCTAGCCGAGTCCACATTAGTCCGAGTCGAATCAAACATAGCTCGAGCCTACCTAATCCAAACCGAGTTCACCCTAACCAAACCGCACCTATCCAAGTCAAAACCAAGCTTTGTTGAGTCACCCAAGTGAACCCTAACCCTAGCCTTTGTTCTTTAGTGAATTAATTTCATTTAGTATTATTTATTTTGATTTTTATACTAATTAGTTTATTTATCTAATTTAGTTTTAGTGTAGAAGTGTGCGTAAGTATATCGTAATTGTTTCATATGTGTGAAATGTGTTTTGTGATTGTTTGATTGGTAGTTAGATATTATTTAACTTAGTAGTCGGATTGCATTTTATTGTTTAGCATAGTTGCATTTACATCGTCAGTTAATGTAGTTCTAGTCATAATTTGCTTATCGTATTTTGTTCGTCGTGCATTTAGCGTAGTTGTAATACCCATCTGCATATACACTGTGATACAGTGTCATTTAGACTGCATTAGGTTTGATTTACATTTTCTAGTGTTTAAATAGATTAATTAAGTGAATAGTGCACTCAAATAAAAACCCGATTTTTGCCCTGTCGCACCAGCAGTATTTTCTGTGCAAACATTATGTGTTTTCCAAAAATTTTTGTTCTATTCACTTTATTGACGTGTTATTTGACTGCAGACCAAATTTCAGCTCATTCGGAGTTGATTTGGTCTGATTTTTAAGTGTTTTGCGAAAACCGCTTTTTCTGGATTTCAAATTACAGGACTTTCAATATCCTGATTTTTCTCAGATTTGAAACGCTCATATATGGAGTTCCTGATACTAATTTTCAATTCTGTAAAAACTTTCGGTTTGTTTAATCTGTCAGTTGCAGAACAGAACAAATTTTGGGAAAATTGGACCTCGTTTGCCTTGTCAAACAGTGGTTTTCTGATAACCTGTCAGAATTCTATTTTACACTAGTTAGGGGCAGTTTCGTAATTTTCTTAATTTCGGCATTTTAGACCTGTTTTCAGTTGTTTCTGCATTTCAGTAGTTGTATAAGCATCATACAGCATTAGTAGAATTAACTTAGTTAATTTTAGACTTAGTTTAGTATTTTATTTAATTATTGATTGATAATTAGCATTTGTTTTATTATTTTCGGAAAATTAGAATTAGTTTTAGTTATGGTTTGCATTGTTAGAATAGAATACTAACACTATATTTTTCTGCATTTTTATGTTGAAAAGCATATTTAATTTTCAGGGTTATTGTCCAAGTGCGAAGATTCTCTAATTGGCGAAAAGACGGAAATACCCTTGGTGTGGAGCAAAAGATTTAGTTGCTTTTTCATTTTCCTTTTAGTGCTTAATTGTAAGTGTAGTAACTTTATAATTGTAGATTGATATTTGTAATTAATAAATCAATTTTTTTAGAAATATCTTGATTAATTCCTGTTCCCTGAGGATTCGACCCGTACTTACCACTTTGTGGAAAGTCGGTTTTTATATTTTTGGTTGACGATTTTCCAAAGTTTTATTGAAAATAATTGTTTTAAAAAGATCATTTCAAAATATCAACCAAATTTTGGTGCCGTTGCCGGGGAACGGCGAATTAATTACTTTATTTCTTAGAGTTTGATTTATTAATTTGTTTTAGTTAGTTAGTTAGTTGTTTTATTTTTAGTTAGTAGGATTAGTAAGTGAATATAGGATTAACATAGTTAGTAAATATAGGATTCACGTTCTGTTCTTTCTAGGATTCACTTGAAATTCATTCTGCAAGGAGCGATTAGACAGGTGGGTTTTAGAAAAACTTAGTTTGTGATTTCCTGTATTTATCTTTTCAGTACTTTAGAGTAGTTTAATTTGTTATTTCATTTACTTAGTTAGATCATTCTGACATAATTAGGTAGCATATTTGTTTAGTAGTTGTCTATTTTGTGTTATTTACATTTTAGTACCTGTGTTAGTTTATTTTTATTTTTAGATTTAGGTCGTTTGCTTACATCTGGTCTTAGTACCAGTGTATGCAGGGGCGACGAGGTCTAGGAACCCCATTACACCCATTTGTTGACAACCCAGAGAGAATTTTACATTCTCATCGAAGTTCGGCAACAATGGCTGACATGGATCCTCCACCTCCACCCCCAGTTCATTCATGTCCTCTGCGGGAATACTTCATTCCCACAGACTATGTTCAGGCATCCTGCATTCGGAGACCCGATGTAGGAGCACCTCATTACGAGATTAAGGCCAGTATTATTCAGATGCTTCCATCCTTTTATGGCCTTAGTCACGAGGATCCCTACCGACATTTAGATGAATTTCTCGAAATCTGTTCTACAGTCAAGATACAGAATTTTGATGATGATGCTTTGAGGTTGACTCTATTCCCCTTTTCATTGAAGGACAAAGCTAAGTATTGGCTAAAGTCCTTAGATTCTGTAGAAATAGAGTCCTGGGATCAATTGCAACAGGAGTTTCTTCGGAAATATTTTCCCATTGGTTGTACGAACCAATATCGTAGAGCCATCACTAGCTTTTCAGAGCTAAATGGTGAGCGCTTTCATGAGACCTGGGAGAGAATGGAGGATCTCCTCAGGAAATGTCCCCATCATCAGGTGCCGAAATGGAAACTGGTGCAGAGCTTCTATGATGGATTGTCTGACAAGAATCGTCAGATGATCGACTCTTCGTGTGGAGGGACATTCATGTTGAAGAGCGAGGACGAAGCATGGAGGCTATTTGATACATTGGCCGAGAATTCACTCCACCATACTTCAAGCTCTCATTCGGATAGAGCCACACCCAACATTCAGAAGAAAGCTGGTGTTCTTGAGATTGGTCCATCTACTGCACTACAGTGCAAGGTAGACATGATTGCTCAAAAGCTGGACCAGCTTCTCTCAGGACCATCCACTACACAGCAGGTGTGTACTCTTTGTGCCAGTCCGGCACACGAGATCACTGAGTGCCCTTCGACAGCTCAGTACCCTGAATTTGTTCAAGAACAAGTTCAGGCAACTCAGGGTTACGTCAGACCGCCGAATAACCCATTTTCATCGACATATAATCCGGGTTGGCGTAACCATCCCAATTTTTTATGGAAAAATCCACAGTCTTCCACACAGATGCCTACACCCTCTCAGCCAGTTCGGCAGCCATCTTTTACTCAGTCATTTCAAAGAACGAACTATTCTCAGTCTTCTTCTTCTTCTGTCACTCCCCCGATTCAGCAGGAGTCTGCCCCGCAGACATCTTTTGAGGAGAAACTTCTCCAGGCATTCCAAGAGGTGAAAACCTCTAATCAGAACACCTTCGAGAAGTGTAGCCAGATTTTGAGCTCACATACGCAGTCCATTGCGAAGTTAGAGTCACAAATGGGACAATTAGCTGAGGCTATTAGTAGGAGACCCGAGGGTACATTGCCGAGTCAGGCTGTCATGAACCCGAAGGGCAAGGACCAGATTACTGGAGGCCTGTTTCATACTGAGACACAGCAGCAGGCCAAATCAGTTATGGCCTTGAGGAGTGGACGTGAGTATCACGTCGAGAGCAGAGAGCGAGAGAGTAGAGAGAGGATAGAGGAGCCAGGGACCATTGTTTCACCTACGTCGGCTCGGCCATCATTATCATCACCATCTCCATCATCATCTTCATCATCTTCTCCATCATCATCTTCTCCATCATCATCATCATCATCTTCATCCTCAGAGAAGAAGAAGGATAGTGTTGTCATCGCGAAATTTTTCCCCCGCCTTCCCTTCCTTGCGGAAGAGAAAAAGAGAGAAACGCTTTCGCGCCTCAAACTTTGACCGGATTTTGGAAATTGTTTTGAAATACTCGCCTCCGTTTTGAAAATTGCGGGAAAATCCATGGGATGGGGCTCGACCTGTCGGTACGAGGTTCGACCGTTCCTGCCGCCTTTAACAGGGGTAATCGAACCAAGGACCAAAACTATGCTTGACTTAGCGAAATTATCAAAGTTATGTTCTATCCTAAATGCACAGAGAATTCAGGCATGTGCTATGAGATTTTGGAAAATGCAGCTTGGGAAAACATGATGTATGCTTGGAAAATATTTGGAGTTGAAAAGATTCTCTCAGGAAAAAGCTGAAAGTCAATTTCTCAGGAAACTCAGATGGAAAAGATTTGAAATCTCAGGAAAGTTCATAAAGACTTGGGAAAATTATGAATGGTTGAAAATCCTGGGAAAATGGAAGTGATTCTTGAGAAAAGATGAACCTTTTGAAAAGGAAAATATTTCTTAGGAAAACTTGGACTTTGAGAGTTTTCTTAGGAAAATGATGGAAGATTTATAGGAAAACTCATTGGAGAAGGAAATTCAAAACTTGGGGAATCGAAATCCTGGGAATTTTACCCTTTTGAAATACTTGGAAATCGATTTTGGATCTTGAAGAAAGATTGGAAAACTCTTTTGAATATCTTAAGAAAATATCATTTTCCTGGGAAAATTGTGGAAGAGCTTGTCTTTGGAAAACCGATTTTGAAAAATCCTTAGAGTTTCTTGAGAAATCGATTTCTTGAGAATGAAGTTTTCTTGAGAAAATCTTGAGAAAATCAATGATTTCATGATGTAAATGTCATGAGTGAATGAATGCACTTTGAAAAGATTTTCTAAGGGATTTGTTGGAAAAATGTACATTAAGTCAAGATAAATCCTTCACATATCCTGACTGTGGCCATGAATATGTTCAGAATTTAGTTGATTTGATGCACATGATTTTGAAAACTTTGGAAATATGATGTGCATTTTAAGATAGCCTAAGAGTGTAGGCTCAATGTGACTAGTAGAAAGATGATGGATCTGGGTCTCGTCCATATTCCGACTAGGGCCGTAAATATGGATCCCACCGAGTCCATCAACTCCCTAAGAGTTGGTGCACGTGCCATTCGTGAACATCCATAGTGCTTTTGAAATAAAATGCATGAATCATATAATCAGGATATTGCATAAATTCAAACTATATGACATGCATCCTAGTCTAAGCAGGAAATTAGATCTCTTATTCCAAAATTTACATTATTACATCACTAAATAAAAGAAATAAAAGAAATTTGCAGACTTCAGCTCCTTCTTTGGAATGTCCCGGCCAAGCTTGAAATAAAGTTAGCTCAAATATGTGGGTTTTTCCAAGATTTTCCAATAATATTATGAAATTATTGGATTTAATTGGATATAAACCCTATGATCATGCTTCCTTGATGTTTTGAAATGATGTAAATGCAGGGAATTCAGTGGAAAACAGTTTAAAATTCGAAATTGGGGTCAAAATGACCAAAATACCCCTAATTATAAAGTTATACCTTTAAAATCAGGGTTTTTTGAAGGAAAACTTGGTAAAATTGAGATTTTGAAGTTCAAATTGAATCAAATGATGATGAAATGCAGTAAGAGATATGATGACATGCTTCTAGACACATTAAGACTGTAAAATCAGAATTTGGTATTTTGCAATTTATCAAAAATAGCGATTTTCGCTTGTTTTTCGCTTGGATCTGGGTCCTGCGGGACCCTGTTTTGGTATTATGGATGATCCGAACCTCAAATGGATTCCAAATTGTACCAAATTCGGTATGAAGCATCTAAACACTCTGATAAACAACCTAGGATGCTAAAAATCATGAAATGATATGATTTAAATGTCAAAATTCAAAGAAAGTCCTAAAATGGTGGATTTTGCCTATGGATCCAAACCAAATGCAATGCCTAATATGATAATGCAAGATTTACACCATGGAAACTTCTGATATTTTGCAGACTGCTAAAAAACCCGAAATGGAACATTTTTGGTTTTTATAGCCTCGGGATTTGAGTCATGGTGAATTCAATATCAGGGATTTAGTTCAGACAGAGGTAAAAATCACACTAATCTGATGTAAAATGCCAAACAAATATAAAACAGCCATGGAAATTTATGAAATTAATCAGAGCTATGAACGACACCTACATGAACAACTTTCATGTTTATGACTTCGGCATTTGATCAACAGAAACACAGAGAAAAATATAACTATTTCTGCCTAAACTAACAGACCAGACAAATGTAGCAAAACAGGGGACTGACAAGAAAAATCCGAAGCAGGGGTCAACACTGCTCTAAAAATTACAGGATTTTAGATGCAAACAGAGGACATCTCGGACACCACTTTCACTTTTTACAGTTTCGGATTTGAAGCAACACACAAGGAGAAACCATAGCCCTAAGTCGATCCAAGATCTCAGAGGCCCAAATTAGGCTCTGACACGTGTCCCGGACTCTCGGATTTTTGTCAGTCATAAAAAAAACATCAGAAAAATCTAAAAAAATCATATTAAAAACTAGACATTCTCCCGAGTTCAGGTCATTTTTCGGATCGAAAATAGGATCTCCCAGGAGGGAGAACTCGATTTTACAAGTCGGCAAATGGTTTTCAAAACGCATCCCGGGTTACAAAACCCGACTTACCATTTTGGATGTTTACCGCAGTAAACAAATTCAAATGGCTCCGAATTTTTGGCAAAATTTCAGGGACACCTAAGGGCGCATTCCGTGATTTTTTTGGAATTTTTAATAAAAAATAAATGCATGAAATGACGTGTGGACTGACTGACAAAAACAGAGACTTACTGAAAATAAGCAGAATTGAAAGAAAGGCTAAATTAATTCTAATTAATTCATGAAATATGCTAAATGAATGAAATAAAATGCAAATTAAACCTAGCTAACTATATGAATGTTAAAATCATCAAGGAAGCATAATGAAACATTTTTATATATGTCGTTTTATGAGAATAGCTCAATCCATCCCTCGGATGAGCTCTTTCTTCAAACGACTCCCGATTCGAATTATGGAATCCAATCAATGGGAAAAGAAGTGCACCTTGTTTCGTTACGCAGCGTAGGAGCTCTTGAAATGGGCAGCTATCACGAGCTTCCTTCGTTCTTCGCTCCGGGCTTCAGATGGTTCACAAAAATCGACCTCTGTTGGAATTGAATTGGCCACAGCACGAGCTCTACTCCACCTTCTTCAATGCGCCAAAGGGGGCACGATTTCCACAGTTCAAAATCTGATTCTAGGAAGGCTAGGTCGGATTTTCCAAGTTCACCAGAGCTAAAAAAAATGATCTTCCTATGCTGGACATGGAGCCTTGTTTTTATAGATTTTCTGAAAAAAAATTGAATTTCAAACAGGCTGGATCTGAGCCCTCCATGTGGCGCCATCTCAGAGGGTGTCATCTGAGGGGTTTGAAATTCGAATTTGGCTTTTGCAGGGAGCCCTCAGGTGGCGCCACCTCAAAAGGTGTTTTAATTTTTGAGAAAAATAAAAAATGGAAATTTTGTGGGTGAGACACCTCAGCAGGGGGAATTTGGAATTTTTTTAAAAGTTTGCTTGATTCTCTCTGCAGGGAGCTCCCAGAAGGCGCCACCTCAGAGGGTGCTCTCTTGGAATTTGAAATTCAAACTCACCTTTTGTAGGGAGTCCTCAGGTGGCGCCACCTCATGGTGGGCTACCTTTATTAAAAATAAAATAAAAATAAAAATGGAGCCAAGTGGAGTCCTGGAATGGTGCCACCTCAAAAGGTGTTTGACACATGTCAGAAAGACAGAGCAGTGGGCTCAGAAGGCGCCACCTCAGAGGAATTTGAATTTTGCTTTTTCTGGTGAAAGGAGATCTGGACATGTGGCAGTCCAGGATGGTTCCAAGTGTCAGCCTGCTGGAGGAGGTTCTTCAGATGGCGCCACCTCAGAGGAGAATTCGAATTTCAAATGGAGGTTGGCCCTGGAGGAATAGAGGATGGACATGTGGCGCCACCTCAGGGTGGCTCCTACAATGCCATGTGGCAAGAGGGAGGAAAAAGAGGGCAATGACATGTGTCTCCTACTTTTCTGAAAAAAGTAGGGAGAGGACATGTGTCCTCTACTTTTTCTGAAGGAATGAGAAGGAGGCATGTGTCACCTTCTTTTCCTGAAAGAAGTAGAAGATGACACGTGGCAGAGGGATGAGAAGGAGGGAAGGGACATGTGGCGCTCTTATAGGCCATCTGGGAAATCAGAGCTCTGGATTTTCGCCACCTAGTGCCTTGTTTGAATTTTAAATGGTTTGCTTTTTCTGAAGAAGGCCAGGAGTGACATGTGTCTCCTACTTTTCTGAAAGAGGTAGGGAGAAGACATGTGTCCTCTACTTTTTCTGAAAGAAGCAGAGAATGACACGTGACACTTGCTTTTTCTGAGGAAATGAGAGCTTGCCATGTGTCCTCTGTAGGAGACACTCCAGAGGGCGCCACCTCAGAGGAGACAAGCCTACCTTTTTTGTAGGAATTTAGGAGTGACACATGTTTCCTACTTTTCTGAGAAAAGTAGGAAGAGACATGTGTCAGGCTACTTTTCTAGAAGGAAGGAGGGGTTGACACGTGTCTCCTGCAGGAGACACACTTCAAGTGGCGCCACCTCAGAGGAGACAAACTCCACTTTTTCTAGACAGGACAACCTATGACACTTGGCATCTTTTGGTAGTCTTTGATTGACACATGGCGCAGGATGGATAGGGTGACACATGGTAGACAATTGGGATGACATGTGGCGGCTTCTTAGGGTAGCCCCACACTGACACTTGGCAGAAGAGGGAAGGTGACATGTGGCACCAATTCTAAGTGAACCCTATGCTGACACATGGCAGGTAAATGGGAGGAGAGAGAAAGGACAAGTGGCACCAATCCAGGGGACAAGGCTCCTATATTTTTGGGTTTTTCAAAATTCAAATTTTCAAAAGGAAAGCTTGTGTGACACCACCTCAGTGTGGGTCCCACATTGCTTCTTTATTGAAATAAGGATAAAACAACAACTTCTTTTTGGAATTTTCATAAAATCTGGACTAATGGGCAAAACAGGAATTTTGGAAAGAGTTGGCCCTTGTAGGGCGATTTTGTAAAAGAAAGATATTTGAAATTGTCAAAAAGGGCAAAATCTGAGGTGAAGTGACTCAAATCCATATTGAAAACTATCCAGATGGTTTTCCTGAGGAAATATTTTGAAATTCAGAGTCCTGGGGGTAAAATGGGAAAAAATGATAATTTTGAAGACCCAGGGTTTTGAAATCAATTTTGAAAAGAGTTAAAATTCTAATCTGGATTGAAGATTTTGAAATCAAGAGTTCTGGACCTCGAAATGACATGCTGTGCAGTGCAGTGATTTGAAATGTTCATGCAATGATATGCAATGTCATGTCTTATGAAATGTAACCTTGAACCAAGACTCTGGAGATGTCCGTCTCCTGTCAGGAGTAACATCTTGAATATCTGAGATAAAAATAGAGAAAATTTGAGAGTTTCAGATGAAATTTGGACTGTTGCAAGGTTCGGGCTCAGAAAATGACCATTTTGCCCTCCAGCGATTTCAGAGGCTGGATGTTGATGCTTGGTGGAAATGTTGGGGAGGTGAGTGAAAATTTGGGGTGTTTACAGATGCCCCTCTTTGCTACTAAGCCGGCTCATGGCCGAGCTTAGTGGCAAAGAAAACACACCAAATTTGGGCTATACGAAAAAAAATGCCCCAGTTAGAAGGATCTGACTGGGTGTGAAGAAATTAGCCCGAGGAAGATGGTAGATATGAAGCGAAGAATGGAGAGAAAAGATTCACTCTATGAGAGTGAAGTTCAGGTTTATGCCCTTAACCTGGATGGGACAGAAATACCTCGCATGAAACGAAGCTCAGGTTTGACCCTTGACCTGATTGGGGAATGGAATATCTCATCGAAATGAGACTCAGGTTTGTACCCTTAACCTGATCGGGCGGAAGCTGAAATACCTCTTTGATTGAGGCTCAGGTTTGTACCCTTATCCTGATCGGGCGGAAAATGGAATACCTCTTTGATCGAGGCTCAGGTTTGTACCCTTATCCTGATCGGGCGGAAAATGAAATACCTCTTTGAATGAGGCTCAGGTTTGTACCCTTATCCTGATCGGGTGGAAAATGGAATACCTCTTTGATTGAGGCTCAGGTTTGTACCCTTATCCTGATCGGGTGGAAAATGGAATACCTCTTTGATTGAGGCTCAGGTTTGTACCCTTATCCTGATCGGGTGGAAAATGGAATACCTCTTTGATTGAGGCTCAGGTTTGTACCCTTATCCTGATCGGGTGGAAAATGAAATACCTCTTTGATTGAGGCTCAGGTTTGTACCCTTATCCTGATCGGGTGGAAAATGGAATACCTCTTTGGATGAGGCTCAGGTTTGTACCCTTATCCTGATCGGGCGGAAAATGAACTGGAATCTTCGAAGGAAGAGACCATGATGGAACCTTTGGATTTTGCACAATAAATCCAACAGGGGTTTTGCAAAAGGAAGGAAAATGGGGTCCCTAAAGCTTGAAAAGAGATTGATTTTGGGCGTCTCATTGCTGAGACTAAAATCAGCTTTTGAAATTGCCTTTTGCTGGAATTGGTGGCTTAACCTCAAACCGAAATGGGACTGTCTATGGTGGGACAGTGGGGACACAGGGAAGTGTGAAAATTTGAGAGTTCATGCTCTCAAAGAAGGGAAGGAATCAAGTCCTTAGGAGGGATTTAAAATTGGTGTCAGGATGCATCGAAGACGGATATCGAGCTCTCACTTCATGTCAGGATAGCTAGAAAATATTGTCAAAATGTTGGAAATTTTGCTGTTGATTCAAAATATTTGAAAATGTTGCACATTGTTGCAAAGATATTCCTTCTTTTCTACCTAAAGCATTACCTCCAAACAAGGTTCACTTTGTAGAATCGAGACTTGAAATCCAAATTCCTTGCAATTGACCTTCTTCAAGGAAGTTATCAATTTCCTTGATATGAGCAGGAAAGAGAATTTGATATTATGAAAGCAATTGATGAAAGAATATTGATAATAGAATTTCACAAAGTTAGAGAGGATTCTTGATAAATTTGGCAGTTTGATATCCTGAGAGCTTCTCTCTTGATAATCTTTCTGCACTCTTTTGACTCTCTGGTTTTTGCTACATTCTCCTTTATTTTGGAGATGTTCTGACTTTTTCTCTCTTTCTTTTTCCTCTCTTTCTCTCTTTTGGGAAGGGTACGTCACAAACTCCTTCAACTTGGAGATGTTTCGATCCTTCTTGGATGATGGGTTCGGAGATCTTTGGGCGATAGCTGAAATTAAATATCTTTTAGGGATTGTCGAGAGGTTCATCGCATCTGCCTTCATCTCGACAGTGCTTTGGACTTTCCCTGGAAGGATCCGTCACAAACTCCGTCATCTTGGAGATGTTTCGAATCTTCTTTGGCCCCGGGGGTCTACTCGCCTAATTCGCCTTCATCTTGACGACAGGTGAGAGATCCCTTTTGCGGATACTTAATTGCAGCTTAGGTAATTCTGAGGAGACATGGCTTGGGTGAATTCTCTCTTTTCTAGCACTCAAGATATTTCCACTGCCTCATCTTTGCAAGAATAGCCTTTAAAGATGCGCCATTGACTGCGATCAACATCGATCATCTACGGCTTTTCAATAACCTTGAATCTTCTTTTCTGGCCATATCGAGGATTTATCCTTCATCCTTTTGGTTGGCCAATAGAAAGAATTTGAATTTTGAATCCCTTTTCGCAAAAGCTTCGCTCTTTTGGAAGTGATGCTGAGGGTAAACTGACTAGTGCAATAAAGATTCTGAAATCAGCAAATAATTTGACAAATTGACAAAATTTTCTTGAAATCCTTAGTGAAAGTGAGTATTTGAAATCCGGCTCAACGCATCCGTGACGAAAATTCTCCTCTCTTTTTCCCCAAAAAGAGAGACTCAGGCTTAGCCCTTACCTGAATGAGAAATGGGAAATACTCCTCTCTTCCCTAAAGAGGAGGTGCTTGCAAAACGAACTTTCGAAGAGAAATTAAGCTTTCGTCAAAGCTCCCTAATATTAGGCTTCTCTTATGGAAAGGGGGCCGATAATAGTGAGGTCTGAAAATTGGGTCATGAAAGGAACGAGTCCATCATACTCTCCCTGCAAAGAGGGTCTTTCATGACGAAAAATGGCCTAGTGTGAAATTGGGGGGTCACAAGAAAAGCGAGTCTCCGTCGAGCCTCTCCCTTTAAAAGGGTTCCTTGTGTGAAATTGGAAATTGTTTTGCAAACGGTTCACAAAGACGCGAGTCCCTTCAAACTCTCCCTGAAAAGGGGCTAAGTGAACGAATTGGATAGCATGCGAAAAGAACGAGCTCCCTCGAACTCTCCCTAAAAGGGTCTTTCGCAAGAGAAAATGATTGAAATTGGATATTGAGATTGATTGACCCGAAGGTCGAAATTGAAAATTGGAAAATTGGTTGCTGAAAATTGAATGACCCAAAGGTCGAAATTGGATGACCTGACGGTCGAAATTGAGAATTGATTTGACCAAAAAGGTCAAAATTGAGAATTGATTGACCAAAAGGTCGAAATTGGGTGACCCGAAGGTCGAAATTTGGAAATGAAGGTCAAAGATTGGAAATTGATTGACCCGAAGGTCGAAATTTGGAAATTGATTGACCCGAAGGTCGAAAATTGGAAATTGAAGGTCGAGAATTGGAAATTGATAGACCCGAAGGTCGAGAATTGGAAATTGATTGACCCGAAGGTCGAAAATTGGAAATTGATTGACCTGAAGGTCGAGAATTGGAAATTGATTGACCCGAAGGTCGAAATTGAGATTGGTAATTGAAATTGAGAATTGAAAATTGGGTGACCCAGAGGTCGAAATTGGAGAATTGCCTGATTTGAGGATTTAAATTGAAATTTGGAGAGCAAAATGTCAAACTTGAGCATTTGACAGACTTTGATGACTGAAATGACTTGGATCAATAAAAGAGAATGATGAGTTCGAGTCAGAGCTCGAATAAAATATAGAGATCACGAGTCGGAACCCGAATCAACAGAGGAAAATGGAAGGCTCGAATCAGAGCTCAAATAAGATAATGAGATCACGAGTCGGAACACGGACCAACAAAGGAAAATGAAAGACTTGAATTAGAGCTTGGATAAGATAAGGAGATCTCGAGTCGGAACCCGGATCAACAAAAGAAAATGAAGAACTCGAATCAGGGTTCGAGTAAGGTAATGAGATCACGAGTCGGAACCCGGATCAACAAAAGAGAATGACAAGCTCGAAAAGATCTCGAGTCGGAACCCGGATCAACAAAGGAAAATGATTTGTTCGAGTCAAGGCTCGAGTAAAGTAGAGAGATCACGAGTCGGAACCCGGATCAACAAAGGAAAATGAAGAGTTCGAGTCAAGGCTCGAGTAAAGTAGAGAGATCACGAGTCGGAACCCGGTTCAACAAAGGAAGATGAAGAAATCGAGTCAAGGCTCGAATAAAGTAGAAAGATCACGAGTCGGAACCCGGATCAACAAAGGAAAATGAAGAAATCGAGTCAAGGCTCGAATAAAGTAGAGAGATCACGAGTCGGAACCCGGATCAACAAAGGAAAATGAAGAATTCGAGTCAAGGCTCGAATAAAGTAGAGAGATCACGAGTCGGAACCCGGATCAACAAAGGAAAATGAAGAAATCGAGTCAAGGCTCGAATAAAGTAGAGAGATCACGAGTCGGAACCCGGATCAACAAAGAAAAATGAAGAAATCGAGTCAAGGCTCGAATAAAGTAGAGAGATCACGAGTCGGAACCTGGATCAACAAAGGAAAATAAAGAAATCGAGTCAAGGCTCGAATAAAGTAGAGAGATCACGAGTCGGAACCCGGATCAACAAAGGAAAATGATTTGAATAAAAATCCGAGTCGGAACTCGGTTTTCTGGAAAATTGGAATTTTGAAAATGTGCCAGTTTGAGTACTGGATTTTGGAATAATACCAGTACGAGCGCTGGGTTTTGGTTCAGTATTGGCGATGATCTTTGAATCATTAGGAATTGTGATGGGACTGTTTGTTGAAATCCCAATACTGACCGGATTGTTATTAATGCAATTGAATGCAAATGAATATGGGTTGATGCATATGAATGCACATGTGCATGAAATGAGGAATTTGTTTATCCTGCCTGCATATAGAACAAAATTTTAAAATGCCCCAGTGTAACTGGGAAAGAAAGTTGGATCATTATTTGAAGAAAACAGGAAGGATTACAAGGGGAGAATAAATGTTTCAAGTATAAAACTTTTTCAAGTGTCGAGCATTGATAGGATCTGGCAATTCTACTCCATCGGCATTGATGAGCCGATATGAGTTGCGGGGTAATGCTTCTTTGACAACATAGGGACCTTCCCAATTTGGCGACCATTTGCCGCCAGGACGATGCTTGAGATAAGCTGTGGATCGAAGTACTAAATCATTGACTTTGAATCTTCTTTCGATGATAGACTTCGCATATTGCCTGGCTACTCTCTGGCGATAGGATTGAGCATGCTCTGCTGCTTTTAGCCTTCTCTCGTCGAGTAAGTCTAGTTGCACTAGTCGCTGCTGCTGGTATTGATCAAGAGGTAATTGCAGAAGTGAAGCAAATTTCAAGGCGGGTTTCTGAATATGTAGCGGCAATACTACTTCTGTTCCATAAACCAGTTCTGATGGGGTAGCATTCGTTGGTGTACGAATGGTGGTCCGATAGGCCCACAGTGCATCGTGGATCTTCTCATGCCAGTCACGGCCTGTTTCCACAGTTCGCTCCAAAATACGAATTAAAATCTTGTTGGTGGCCTCTGCCTGACCATTCCCTTGAGGATAATATGGAGCGGAAAAATGGTGATAGATCTTGAATTTTGAGCAGAATGTCTTCATCTTTTCATTCTTGAAATGACTGCCATTATCTGACACAATGTCATGCGGGACGCCGAAACGGCAAAGGATGTTCTTGTGAATAAAAGAGACCACGTGTCGGCCTTCTACTGTGCGGAGACTGATGGCTTCTACCCACTTGGTGAAGTATTCTGTTGCGGCAAGGAAATATTTGTGGCCATTTGAAGCTGAAGGAGTGATGGGACCTACGACATCGAAGGCCCACATGGAGAATGGCCATGGAGAGACAACAGACTGTAAATAAGTTGCTGGAGCGTGGATAGAAGGTGCATGTATTTGACATTGCACACACTTCTTCACATAATGATAACAGTCTTGTTGCATAGTCTTCCAATAGTACCCTGCTCTTATGATTTGCTTGACAAGGGTTTGGTAGCCAACGTGACCACCACAAATGCCTTCATGTGCTTCTCGCACGACTTCTTTGGCTTCGTCTTCATCTAAACATCTGGAATACTCTGAACTGAATCCGCGACGATAGAGGACATTGGCCAAAATGAAGTATCGAGTAGACATACGCTGGATTGCTCGTTGCTCTTTCTTTGAGAGTTCTGGAGAAAATTCGCCAGTTTCTATGAAAGTTTTGATGTTGTAATACCAGGGCTTTTTCCCTTGCTCAGCCTGGTTTACCTGTTCCGCTGGAATGAAAGCAGGTTGGTCAAGTCTGCCAATTTCAAAAGAGCGACAAGATTCTCCATTCTTGAATGCCATAATGGAGCCTAAGCTGGCTAGGCTATCAGCCACTTGATTAAAATCTCTCTTGATATGAAGTAACTGAAATTCTTCGAACTTGCTGATAAGAGCTAAAACAATTTTCTGATAGGGAAATAACTTCTGATCTTTGACCTGCCATTCGGCTCGAACTTGATTAACCACGAGTAAGGAGTCGCCATAGGCATGCACTCTCTTAACATTGAAGTCTAGTAGAATCTTTAGACCTTGAATCAGGGCTTCATATTCAGCCATATTGTGAGTGCATTGAAAGTCTAGCTTGAGAGAAAATGGAATCATCTCCTTCTCCGGAGTGATTAATAAAATTCCGATGCCTATTCCTGCTATATTCTTAGAACCATCGAAAAATAAATTCCAGACTGGAAATTGCTGGGTATTGCAAATTTGCTCATCAGGGAAGTCATCTTCGGCTTTCACTTCTTCGGCCAGGGGAAAATCCGCCAATTGATCTGCAATTGCTTGGCCTTTGATTGATTGCTGCGAGACATATTCTAGGTCATACTGCATCAGTAAGACTTGCCATTTTGCGAATCGTCCGCTGAGGAAAGATTGCTCTAAGATATACTTGAGAGGGTTGAGTTTAGACAAGATTTTGACTTCTGATGCTAGCAGGTAGTGTCTTAGCTTCTGACACATCCATACCAGAGCTAGGCAGGTCTTCTCTATTTGAGAGTATCTCTTTTCATAATCTATGAAAGTCTTGCTCACGTAATAAATGGCGTGCTCTATCAGGCTGCCTTCTTTGTATTGTGCCAAGAATCCGCCGCATGCGACTTGATTGATTGAGATGTATAACAAAAGAGGCTTTCCCAATTCTGGCGGCTTCAGGATGGGAGGATTAAGAAGATACTTCTTGATTCGATCGAACGATTGCTGGCACTCTGGTCCCCATTCGAACTTCACTCCTTTTCTGAGTAAGTGGTTGAAGGGCTCACATCTCATCGCCAAGTTGGAAATGAATCGTCGGATTGACTGCATACGTCCTTGAAGGCTACGTAGCTCTTTGAGATTCTTCGGGGGTGGCATATCAATGATAGCCTTTGCTTTGGCTGGGTCAACTTCAATTCCCTTTTTGCTGACCAGAAAGCCCAACAGTTTGCCTGATTCGACTCCAAAGACACACTTTTGCGGGTTAAGCCTTAACTTGTAAAGGATGAGTCGCTTAAAGACTTGATCAAGAGCTTCAAGGTGATCTTCTTCCTCTTTAGATTTCACGAGAATGTCGTCAACATACGCATCCATGATTTTGCGCATTTGATCATGAAAGATAACAGCCATTGCTCTTTGATATGTTGCTCCAGCATTCTTGAGCCCAAAAGGCATAACTGTATAACAGAAAGTGCCCCAAGGCGTGGTGAAGGAAGTTTTTGATTGGTCGCGGGCGGCCAACTTAATCTGATTGTAGCCGGAATATCCGTCCATGAAAGAAAACATGGCGTGTCCTGCCGTGCTATCGACTAGAAGATCGATGCTTGGAAGTGGATAGTCATCCTTCGGAGTTGCCTTATTGAGGTCTCTGAAGTCTATGCAGATCCTTACTTTGCCGCTTTTCTTTGGGACAACGACGATATTGGCTAACCAATCCGGGTAGTCAATAGCTCGGATAAATCCTGCTTTGAGCAAATCTTCAAGTCCTTCTTTGACTTGTTGTTCTATTCTGGGATCCATTTTTCTCAGCTTCTGCTTGACTGGCTTAGCATCTGGCTTTAAGACAAGACGGTGCTCGACCAATTTGGGGTCTAAGCCCGGCATGTCTTCATACGTCCATGCGAACACTTCTTCATGCCGCTTGAGAAAATCTATAAGCCTTTTCTTTTCTTCTGGACTTAGGCTGGTTCCGATCTGGAGAATTTTTGGATCTTCCTCTGAACCGATATTGACACCTTCAGTTGGATCTTGTACTAGAGGAGATGGTTCGTCCTGCTTCTGAACTGCGGCGAACTCCGGTAATTCCTGAAGAGACTGATCATATTCTGCACAATCATCAGACTGCTTTGCCCTCTTGTCATTTCCGGTGCTTGCTTTGATTCTGTGAATTGCTGTCGGCTTCTGAAAGGCCTTGGGATTGAGTACGAGCTTCTTGATTGTCCGAGAAGTCATTATGAAATTTTGGAGAAGAAATCTGGTTTAGACAAATCGGCCTATAGTAAGGCAAGCAATCATTTGAAGAGAACCATACATAAAATGTCATTGAATTATAAAATGATGAGACAGACAAAAAGGGAGTAGATGGCATCCGGATAGACAAAGAGACTTGAAATTTTATTGATTGAATTGATCAATGACATTGGTAAAATGAGACATTTATTTGGAAAAGAATAGAAAGGAAATAACAAATGGTCTTCATTGTGCCCCTTTGACAAAAACAGTCTTCCTTGCTGCTGCTCTCGACTCTTCTCAGATCGAGGGGAACTCATCTCTTCTTCCGAGGCTGACGAGTACTGGGATGCTGTGGTTCTTTTGCCTGATCTTGTCTCAACCATCAAATGGTATGGATGCTCTCTGCAGGGTAAAAGACCTGATTAGATTTTGAGGGAATTAGCTTTTGGAAGAAATATTTGTTGAAAATATGGTAGACAATTTGGAAAAGATGTCCCATTACTAGGGACTGAGTCGTCGTGGGAATCACGACAATTGTGTTGTCATTTCTTCTAAAAAAAAAAAGAAATAAACAACGAAAATGTGCCTTGTTACCTAGGCGAGGTCGTCAAACCATAATGGAAGGAAATAGAATTTTATTAAAATGAGAAGAATAAGATTTTATTGATCTTGACAAAGAGGTGGAGGACAGACGATTTGCCACCATTCATGATAGTCGGCAGACACTCTAGGACCTGGAAAGATTTTAAGAGAGACAAAGGAATCCCAGCCGTAGCGGGCAGAATGATATGCCCCGGACCATTGTGCGGAAGTGAGATCAAACTCTGCCATAGCTCCTGATAACAAGCGGGCTTCGACGTACTGCTGCCTTTGAGAGAATTGCCAAACACATCTCTCTGGTTGATAATAAGTGCAGAAGAATGGTCCTAACAACTTGAACCGCTTGCCATAAGCGTAGGTATATCTAGGAGGAGACAGCTGCCGATCAAAATAGTCCCAAACAACGTCATCCTCTTGAATGTTGTTGATCATAGACCGGTACTGCGCCACTGGAAGGAGTTCTTGACCATTGTATCTGAAAGAGCTTGCTCGGGCTGGAACGTGCTGGAAAAACCAGGACTGAAGTGCGTAGATGCATCCTTCAACTAAAATGGACTCTCCGAGTGAGAATCGAGTCAGACCTCGATAAAGGAAGGCGAGCGCTGCCATGGCTATAGAGAGGCGATTGGTTTGCCAACTTCCCCATCTTCTCATAAGCTGGATTATCCTGATGTCCATGTAGTTCTGTCCATCTGGGAAAAGGGACAGTCCTACAGTGCATAGAACCATTGCATTCTGAATCTTTTCTTTGGCTGTTCTTGAAAGTGAGCTGACTTCGACGAAGGTCCCGTACTGGCGGTACAATTCAGGTAGGTCAACATATTCATCTCCTTCTAACTGGATCAGGGGCCAAGATCGGCGGCCTGTCATACGAGCTAAGGAGTCTCGGGGGTCCAAACCCTTGACATTGATAAGGAATTGATGCTCTAAGGGGTCGCTTGGTCGACCAGCTGGTTCTGGCAACCCCATGATTTCTGAAAATTCATCCATTAAGATGGTCATTTCTCCCCATGGGAACCAGAAGGTACACGTTCGAGGATTCCATCGCTCTGCCATTGCATGGATCAGGTTGCCATTGATGGTCTGCTTTTCGACTGCTGATGCCAGCTCCAATCCGCACTCGCTCAAATGGTCCGGGAACATTCGGGAAAAGCTCTTTAGCCAGGAATAATACCACCGGGGAATGAAAGTTCCGGTGCTAAGGGCTCGATGTTCAGGACGACCTTGTCGCACCTCGAAGGAGATGTGACCTTCAGGAAAGATAGGATCGACTTGACTGGATGCCATCGAACTGAAAACAGAGAAAGACTCAGAATGAGACTTAGGAAAATATGAGAAATTTTGAAAAATTTTGCAGGCAGGATAAAAATGCAGCTAGAAACTCGAGATCCAGTAGAATGGTAGAATGTAAAATCGCCTGGAGTTTTGAAAGAAATTGGATATTTGAGAAAATCATCCAGGGTTTGAGAAGAGATCTCGTGGAAAATAAGGATATTTGGAAAAAGACCTAATGAGTTGAAAAACATTGGGAAATATAAAGAATTGAGAAAATCATACATACAATCACATCCTGCACAAACATTTATGCACATTCAGCACTCCCTAAAAGGCTGACTCTAAATGCATCAATTTGAAAACAGTTGTAGGACCCTAATCCTAACTCTAGGTTCAGATCATCTTTGTCCAATCCAGTTATGCCGATATACCCGAATCGAAATCCGAGGTACGTGGCATAGAGTTTCAACTCCGGTTCTAAGGTAAGGTTTTCCAACATCCTTGAGCGCCTACCGATATACTTCGGACTGTGGCCCGCGGTACGTGGTAGGGGGGTGTTAACCCAAATAGTTGGCCCAGTTGTGAGGCTCTGTCCCGAACTATGGTTCTGGAAGAGAGCCCAGCAACGTGAAGACCGGGACAATATAGGTAAGGGAGGTTTTGAAAAATGATCACATGCAAGAAATAGATGGCTCTAAGTCCTAGAGAGATAGACTTTTGAAAATCTTTGAAGAAGCATATATTGTTTGCATTCAGATCCTAAATTGAGGAGAGTTGTATTTAGACCTAAGTCTATGTGAGCATGAAAATTTCTCCTCAATCTGGTCCTACCAAACCATGCCTAGTCTATATGCAGTCAATGTCAGCTAGGTCAGAATCTAGGCTCCTAGGTTCGCATGATAGCAAAAGTAAAGAGCTGGCATTTTGTGAACACAATTTTGATAATTGAACTAAGTCAAGCATAATTTAGGTCAGACAAGGACAGGTCCCATCACGGTCGCCAAACCTGTTGTCATCGCGAAATTTTTCCCCCGCCTTCCCTTCCTTGCGGAAGAGAAAAAGAGAGAAACGCTTTCGCGCCTCAAACTTTGACCGGATTTTGGAAATTGTTTTGAAATACTCGCCTCCGTTTTGAAAATTGCGGGAAAATCCATGGGATGGGGCTCGACCTGTCGGTACGAGGTTCGACCGTTCCTGCCGCCTTTAACAGGGGTAATCGAACCAAGGACCAAAACTATGCTTGACTTAGCGAAATTATCAAAGTTATGTTCTATCCTAAATGCACAGAGAATTCAGGCATGTGCTATGAGATTTTGGAAAATGCAGCTTGGGAAAACATGATGTATGCTTGGAAAATATTTGGAGTTGAAAAGATTCTCTCAGGAAAAAGCTGAAAGTCAATTTCTCAGGAAACTCAGATGGAAAAGATTTGAAATCTCAGGAAAGTTCATAAAGACTTGGGAAAATTATGAATGGTTGAAAATCCTGGGAAAATGGAAGTGATTCTTGAGAAAAGATGAACCTTTTGAAAAGGAAAATATTTCTTAGGAAAACTTGGACTTTGAGAGTTTTCTTAGGAAAATGATGGAAGATTTATAGGAAAACTCATTGGAGAAGGAAATTCAAAACTTGGGGAATCGAAATCCTGGGAATTTTACCCTTTTGAAATACTTGGAAATCGATTTTGGATCTTGAAGAAAGATTGGAAAACTCTTTTGAATATCTTAAGAAAATATCATTTTCCTGGGAAAATTGTGGAAGAGCTTGTCTTTGGAAAACCGATTTTGAAAAATCCTTAGAGTTTCTTGAGAAATCGATTTCTTGAGAATGAAGTTTTCTTGAGAAAATCTTGAGAAAATCAATGATTTCATGATGTAAATGTCATGAGTGAATGAATGCACTTTGAAAAGATTTTCTAAGGGATTTGTTGGAAAAATGTACATTAAGTCAAGATAAATCCTTCACATATCCTGACTGTGGCCATGAATATGTTCAGAATTTAGTTGATTTGATGCACATGATTTTGAAAACTTTGGAAATATGATGTGCATTTTAAGATAGCCTAAGAGTGTAGGCTCAATGTGACTAGTAGAAAGATGATGGATCTGGGTCTCGTCCATATTCCGACTAGGGCCGTAAATATGGATCCCACCGAGTCCATCAACTCCCTAAGAGTTGGTGCACGTGCCATTCGTGAACATCCATAGTGCTTTTGAAATAAAATGCATGAATCATATAATCAGGATATTGCATAAATTCAAACTATATGACATGCATCCTAGTCTAAGCAGGAAATTAGATCTCTTATTCCAAAATTTACATTATTACATCACTAAATAAAAGAAATAAAAGAAATTTGCAGACTTCAGCTCCTTCTTTGGAATGTCCCTGCCAAGCTTGAAATAAAGTTAGCTCAAATATGTGGGTTTTTCCAAGATTTTCCAATAATATTATGAAATTATTGGATTTAATTGGATATAAACCCTATGATCATGCTTCCTTGATGTTTTGAAATGATGTAAATGCAGGGAATTCAGTGGAAAACAGTTTAAAATTCGGAATTGGGGTCAAAATGACCAAAATACCCCTAATTATAAAGTTATACCTTTAAAATCAGGGTTTTTTGAAGGAAAACTTGGTAAAATTGAGATTTTGAAGTTCAAATTGAATCAAATGATGATGAAATGCAGTAAGAGATATGATGACATGCTGCTAGACACATTAAGACTGTAAAATCAGAATTTGGTATTTTGCAATTTATCAAAAATAGCGATTTTCGCTTGTTTTTCGCTTGGATCTGGGTCCTGCGGGACCCTGTTTTGGTATTATGGATGATCCGAACCTCAAATGGATTCCAAATTGTACCAAATTCGGTATGAAGCATCTAAACACTCTGATAAACAACCTAGGATGCTAAAAATCATGAAATGATATGATTTAAATGTCAAAATTCAAAGAAAGTCCTAAAATGGTGGATTTTGCCTATGGATCCAAACCAAATGCAATGCCTAATATGATAATGCAAGATTTACACCATGGAAACTTCTGATATTTTGCAGACTGCTAAAAAACCCGAAATGGAACATTTTTGGTTTTTATAGCCTCGGGATTTGAGTCATGGTGAATTCAATATCAGGGATTTAGTTCAGACAGAGGTAAAAATCACACTAATCTGATGTAAAATGCCAAACAAATATAAAACAGCCATGGAAATTTATGAAATTAATCAGAGCTATGAACGACACCTACATGAACAACTTTCATGTTTATTACTTCGGCATTTGATCAACAGAAACACAGAGAAAAATATAACTATTTCTGCCTAAACTAACAGACCAGACAAATGTAGCAAAACAGGGGACTGACAAGAAAAATCCGA
The DNA here is from genome assembly GCF_984573655.1 of Nuphar pumila. NCBI lineage: Eukaryota > Viridiplantae > Streptophyta > Magnoliopsida > Nymphaeales > Nymphaeaceae > Nuphar > Nuphar pumila. Next base: position 71,830,585 of record NC_143251.1, on the reverse strand, counting down.
AGCAGGGGTCAACACTGTTCTAAAAATTACAGGCTTTTAGATGCAAACATAGGACATCTCGGACACCACTTTCACTTTTTACAGTTTCGGATTTGAAGCAACACACAATGAGAAACCATAGCCCTAAGTCGATCCAAGATCTCAGAGGCCCAAATTAGGCTCTGACACGTGTCCCGGACTCTCGGATTTTTGTCAGTCATAAAAAAAAAATCAGAAAAATCTAAAAAAATCATATTAAAAACTAGACATTCTCCCGAGTTCAGGGCATTTTTCGGATCGAAAATCGGATCTCCCAGGAGGGAGAACTCGATTTTACAAGTCGGCAAATGGTTTTCAAAACGCATCCCGGGTTACAAAACCCGACTTACCATTTTGGATGTTTACCGCAGTAAACAAATTCAAATGGCTCCGGATTTTTGGCAAAATTTCAGGGACACCTAAGGGCGCATTTCGTGATTTTTTTGGAATTTTTAATAAAAAATAAATGCATGAAATGACGTGTGGACTGACTGACAAAAACAGAGACTTACTGAAAATAAGCAGAATTGAAAGAAAGGCTAAATTAATTCTAATTAATTCATGAAATATGCTAAATGAATGAAATAAAATGCAAATTAAACCTAGCTAACTATATGAATGTTAAAATCATCAAGGAAGTATAATGAAACATTTTTATATATGTCGTTTTATGAGAATAGCTCAATCCATCCCTCGGATGAGCTCTTTCTTCAAACGACTCCCGATTCGAATTATGGAATCCAATCAATGGGAAAAGAAATGCACCTTGTTTCGTTACGCAGCGTAGGAGCTCTTGAAATGGGCAGCTATCACGAGCTTCCTTCGTTCTTCGCTCCGGGCTTCAGATGGTTCACAAAAATCGACCTCTGTTGGAATTGAATTGGCCACAGCACGAGCTCTACTCCACCTTCTTCAATGCGCCAAAGGGGGCACGATTTCCACAGTTCAAAATCTGATTCTAGGAAGGCTAGGTCGGATTTTCCAAGTTCACCAGAGCTAAAAAAAATGATCTTCCTATGCTGGACATGGAGCCTTGTTTTTATAGATTTTCTGAAAAAAAATTGAATTTCAAACAGGCTGGATCTGAGCCCTCCATGTGGCGCCATCTCAGAGGGTGTCATCTGAGGGGTTTGAAATTCGAATTTGGCTTTTGCAGGGAGCCCTCAGGTGGCGCCACCTCAAAAGGTGTTTTAATTTTTGAGAAAAATAAAAAATGGAAATTTTGTGGGTGAGACACCTCAGCAGGGGGAATTTGGAATTTTTTTAAAAGTTTGCTTGATTCTCTCTGCAGGGAGCTCCCAGAAGGCGCCACCTCAGAGGGTGCTCTCTTGGAATTTGAAATTCAAACTCACCTTTTGTAGGGAGTCCTCAGGTGGCGCCACCTCATGGTGGGCTACCTTTATTAAAAATAAAATAAAAATAAAAATGGAGCCAAGTGGAGTCCTGGAATGGTGCCACCTCAAAAGGTGTTTGACACATGTCAGAAAGACAGAGCAGTGGGCTCAGAAGGCGCCACCTCAGAGGAATTTGAATTTTGCTTTTTCTGGTGAAAGGAGATCTGGACATGTGGCAGTCCAGGATGGTTCCAAGTGTCAGCCTGCTGGAGGAGGTTCTTCAGATGGCGCCACCTCATAGGAGAATTCGAATTTCAAATGGAGGTTGGCCCTGGAGGAATAGAGGATGGACATGTGGCGCCACCTCAGGGTGGCTCCTACAATGCTATGTGGCAAGAGGGAGGAAAAAGAGGGCAATGACATGTGTCTCCTACTTTTCTGAAAAAAGTAGGGAGAGGACATGTGTCCTCTACTTTTTCTGAAGGAATGAGAAGGAGACATGTGTCACCTTCTTTTCCTGAAAGAAGTAGAAGATGACACGTGGCAGAGGGATGAGAAGGAGGGAAGGGACATGTGGCGCTCTTATAGGCCATCTGGGAAATCAGAGCTCTGGATTTTCGCCACCTAGTGCCTTGTTTGAATTTTAAATGGTTTGCTTTTTCTGAAGAAGGCCAGGAGTGACATGTGTCTCCTACTTTTCTGAAAGAGGTAGGGAGAAGACATGTGTCCTCTACTTTTTCTGAAAGAAGCAGAGAATGACACGTGGCACTTGCTTTTTCTGAGGAAATGAGAGCTTGCCATGTGTCCTCTGTAGGAGACACTCCAGAGGGCGCCACCTCAGAGGAGACAAGCCTACCTTTTTTGTAGGAATTTAGGAGTGACACATGTTTCCTACTTTTCTGAGAAAAGTAGGAAGAGACATGTGTCAGGCTACTTTTCTAGAAGGAAGGAGGGGTTGACACGTGTCTCCTGCAGGAGACACACTTCAAGTGGCGCCACCTCAGAGGAGACAAACTCCACTTTTTCTAGACAGGACAACCTATGACACTTGGCATCTTTTGGTAGTCTTTGATTGACACATGGCGCAGGATGGATAGGGTGACACATGGCAGACAATTGGGATGACATGTGGCGGCTTCTTAGGGTAGCCCCACACTGACACTTGGCAGAAGAGGGAAGGTGACATGTGGCACCAATTCTAAGTGAACCCTATGCTGACACATGGCAGGTAAATGGGAGGAGAGAGAAAGGACAAGTGGCACCAATCCAGGGGACAAGGCTCCTATATTTTTGGGTTTTCAAAATTCAAATTTTCAAAAGGAAAGCTTGTGTGACACCACCTCAGTGTGGGTCCCACATTGCTTCTTTATTGAAATAAGGATAAAACAACAACTTCTTTTTGGAATTTTCATAAAATCTGGACTAATGGGCAAAACAGGAATTTTGGAAAGAGTTGGCCCTTGTAGGGCGATTTTGTAAAAGAAAGATATTTGAAATTGTCAAAAGGGCAAAATCTGAGGTGAAGTGACTCAAATCCATATTGAAAACTATCCAGATGGTTTTCCTGAGGAAATATTTTGAAATTCAGAGTCCTGGGGGTAAAATGGGAAAAAATGATAATTTTGAAGACCCAGGGTTTTGAAATCAATTTTGAAAAGAGTTAAAATTCTAATCTGGATTGAAGATTTTGAAATCAAGAGTTCTGGACCTCGAAATGACATGCTGTGCAGTGCAGTGATTTGAAATGTTCATGCAATGATATGCAATGTCATGTCTTATGAAATGTAACCTTGAACCAAGACTCTGGAGATGTCCGTCTCCTGTCAGGAGTAACATCTTGAATATCTGAGATAAAAATAGAGAAAATTTGAGAGTTTCAGATGAAATTTGGACTGTTGCAAGGTTCGGGCTCAGAAAATGACCATTTTGCCCTCCAGCGATTTCAGAGGCTGGATGTTGATGCTTGGTGGAAATGTTGGGGAGGTGAGTGAAAATTTGGGGTGTTTACAGATAGGAGTGAGCCTTTTCACAAAGAGGAGGAGCCAGCAGAGTATATTCCCCCACCACCCTATCCCAAAGCATTAGAGTCTCCTGGATATAGAGGGAAGCAAGGTGCGAAGATCCAGGACATGCTTGACATCTTCAAGCATGTGCAGATCAACCTACCTTTGCTCGATGCGATTCAGCAGGTGCCGGCATATGCCAAATTCCTGAAGGAACTATGTACGCAGAAGCGTAAATCTAGAGAGAGAGTTCCTAACAGGGTCCATTTGACTGAGCAGGTGAGTTCAGTACTTCAGCATCAGACACCACCAAAGCTCAAGGACCCTGGAGCCCCTATCATTGCGTGTACCATAGGGAATATCCGGATCGAACGTGCATTGCTTGATCTTGGAGCAAGCGTGAACATTCTGCCCGGGTATTTCTTTGATTCTTTCGGGCTAGGAGAGATGAGATCGACTCCGATTACACTTCAACTGGCAGATCGTTTTGTCAAGGTACCGAGAGGTGTCTTGGAGGACGTGCTAGTTAAGGTGGATGACTTTTATTTTCCAGTCGATTTCATTATTCTTGATATGGAAGGAGTAGACAGCCATCACCAGACTCTGATTATTTTAGGCAGACCATTCTTGGCGACTGCCAATGCGTGCATCAATTGTAGAACCGGAGCCATGGATCTCTCATTCGGCAATCGGAAAGTCAAGCTAAATATTTTCAATGTCGCGATGGGACCATCAGGAGACATGGACTGCTTTCATGTAGATATTGCACATGAGTTAGTGGAGGAGAAGCCCGAGTTGTACATTACTGAGGATTCTTTAGATTTGTACCATATAGAGAAGAATAGCGGTGTAGATAGTGTAAATGTGTCTAGAATGTCGTCGGAGAGACCACCTTGGGGAGCCGTCATTGAGACTCTTCTACCACTTGCTGAGACCCCCGCCAAATCGTCGATCGAGTCACCTCCGAAACTTGAGCTGAAGCCCTTACCGGATTCACTCAAGTATGCATACCTCAGAGATGATGAGACTCTGTCTGTGATCATCTCGTCCCAGCTCACTGAGGAGCAGGAGCAGAGATTGCTGACTATTCTTCGAGAGCACAAGGCAGCGATTGGCTGGGGAGTTGCTGATCTGAAGGGGATTGATCCTTCATTCTGCATGCATAGAATCCATTATGATGAGGAAGTCAAGCCATTTAGGGATATGCAGAGAAGGCTAAATCCCAACATGAAGGAAGTGGTGAAGAAAGAGGTGGTGAAGTGGTTGGATGCCGGAATCATTTACCCTATTTCTGATAGCCAGTGGGTCAGTCCAATTCAGGTTGTGCCGAAGAAGTCAGGACTCACTGTGGTTGAGAACGAGAAGGGTGAGAGAATTCCGATGAGGACCACTACAGGATGGCGAGTCTGCATCGATTATAGGAAGCTGAATGTGGCAACTAGGAAAGATCATTTCCCATTGCCATTCATTGATCAGATCTTAGAGAGACTCGCAGGGCAGAGCTACTACTGCTTTCTAGATGGATATTCAGGATATAATCAGGTAGCTGTCCATCCTGACGACCAGGAGAAGACCACATTTACATGTCCTTATGGCACCTTCGCGTTTAGACGTATGCCGTTTGGGCTCTGTAATGCCCCGGCTACTTTTCAGAGGTGCATGCTTGCTATCTTCTCGGACATGATTGATGATGTGATGGAAGTTTTTATGGACGACTTTTCAGTGTATGGCTCTTCTTTTGAAGATTGCCTCCAAAAAACTTACTCGAGTACTGAGTAGGTGTGCGGAGACAAATCTCGTCCTGAGTTGGGAAAAGAGCCATTTTATGGTCTAGGAGAGGATTGTGCTAGGACACATTGTGTCCAAGCGTGGTATTGAGGTTGACAGAGCGAAGGTGGAATCCATTTCCCGTTTGACTCCACCCACCTCTGTGAGGCAGATTCGATCATTTTTAGGGCATGCGGGTTTTCATAGGCGGTTCATAAAAGATTTCAGTAAAATCTCTCGACCGCTTTGCACTTTATTAGAGAAAGACCAGCCCTTTGTTTTCGGTGAGGATTATATGAAGGCCTTTGAGATTCTCAAAGAAGCCTTGATTACTGCACCTATTTTGAGACCTCCGGATTGGACTCTCCCATTTAAGATTATGTGCGATGCATCTGATTATGCTATGGGGGCTATTTTAGGACAACGCATTGATAGGAAACCCTATGTGATCTACTATGCGAGTAGAACTCTGTCTGATGCTCAAATGAATTATACCACGACAGAGAAGGAACTACTTGCGGTAGTGTTCGCTTTGGACAAATTTAGGTCCTATTTACTCGGTTCGAAGGTGATTGTCTATTCTGACCATTCTGCATTGAAATATTTGTTGAATAAGAAAGACACCAAACCGAGATTGATTCGTTGGGTTCTACTACTACAGGAGTTTGATCTCGAGACTCGAGATAAGAAGGGAAGCGAAAACGTAGTAGCAGACCATCTTTCCAGACTGATCGTGGAGACCACGCAGGATCAGAGGCCGATCAGTGATTCTTTCCCCGACGAGCAGATCATGTCAGTCAGTACATCGCAGTTACCCTGGTTTGCAGATATTGTGAACTATCTGGTTTCGAGGCAGATACCTGAGCATTGGAACAAGAATGAGCGTGAGAGATTCCTATCTCAGGTGAGGCACTATTATTGGGATGAACCGGAGTTGTTCAAATACTGTGCAGACCAGATCATTAGGAGATGTGTTCCGGAGGAGGGGTACTAGTCCATTCTGAATTTTTCCCATTCATTAGCCTGTGAAGGGCATTTTAGTAGTAGGAAGACGGCTGCAAAGGTTTTGCAGTCAGGATTTTATTGGCCCACACTCCACAGGGATGCTCATGAGTTCTGTAGGCGATGCCTACGATGCCAGCAGATTGGGAACATGTCCAAGAGGGACATGATGCCCTTGCTTCCGATTTTGATAGTCGAGATTTTTGATGTTTGGGGCATTGATTTCATGGGACCATTTCCGCCTTCATTCGGAAATTTATACATCCTTGTGACGGTTGATTATGTGTCCAAGTGGGTCGAGGCTGTGGCAACCAAGACCAATGATCACAGAGTAGTGCTTAAGTTCATTAAGCACAACATTTTCAGTCATTTTGGTGTGCCACGTGCGATGATTAGCAATGGTGGCAAGCATTTTAGGAATGTACAGATAGCTTCTCTTCTGAGAAGATATTCTGTCAATCATAGATTCACCACTCCATATCATCCGCAGACTAGTGGACAGGTTGAAGTGTCCAATAGGGAGATTAAGCAAATTTTAGAAAAGACAGTTCGCCCGGACCGCAAGGATTGGTCCCAGCGCTTAGATGATGCACTTTGGGCATATAGAACTGCATTTAAGACTCCCATTGGCATGTCCCCGTATCGCATTGTATTCGGGAAAGCATGCCATCTTCCTGTCGAGCTAGAGCATAGAGCATATTGGGCTATCAAGAAATTGAATTTTGATCTCACCCAGGTTGGCAAAGAGAGAGCACTGCAACTCTCAGAATTAGAGGAACTCAGGAATGATGCGTATGAGAATGCCAAATTATACAAAGCTCGCACAAAAGCATTTCATGATAAGCATATTGTTAGGAAAGTGTTTGAGCCAGATCAGAAAGTGTGGCTATACAATTCTCGTTTGCATTTATTCCTAGGGAAGTTACGATCGAGATGGACAGGTCCTTACATTGTGAAAGAAGTATTTCCCCATGGAGCAGTAACATTATTCGATCCTATGACCCAAGGTACATTCAAGGTGAATGGGCAAAGATTGAAGCCTTTCATTTCAGATGCCTTGCAGGATGGTGAGTGTGAGATAGTGCATCTCACGAAGGCATGAGGATTCGAACAGGGGGATGTATCATATGTACATTAATTTGTTTTTCATTTCAGAGTTTTTCTTTATTCAGTATTTCATTTCACATGTGCTAACTTGTGTTTTGATGTATGCAGGATGAATTTAACATTTAGTGTATCAGTTACCAGGTACAGAGAAGTGCTTTCAAAGAATTCAAAAATCAGATAAAATTCAACTTCACAAGCTCAGAGCAAATCAGGTTGTATCTATCCTTTCTCCCATATTTTTGTTAGTGTCTTTTAGTGTGCATGTGCATTACATTTTTACTTATTTTGTATGCCACTAGGGATAGTGTCATTCAAGCATGGGGGGGTGGTTTAGATGCATGCACACAAAAATTTCAAAATTTTTTGTATGATTGGTAATCAAAGTAGGCATTTGAGAACAAAGTGTAGCATATATGATTGTTTTTGGCATAATCTAACAGTTTATAAAATTTTAAGCCCTATAAAAATTTTATTTTCTGAGCTGAGTCAAATAGAGTAGTTGTTTATGAGATAATTCAAAGAAAAGATAGTATTTGATTGTTAGAAAATTTTGAATCACTTTAGTATAAGTATGCACAGTATGTTTTGTGAAAGAAATAAGCAATGGAAAGATGTGTTTGAAAAATGAGTTTAAAAGAATAGAGCTACGTTTAGTTGTTGATGTCTTCGTGAATCCTAGTAGTGGAACTCAGACACGAGATGAAGTGTTTAAGTATCTTAACGAAAAGGATAACGAAGGAGATCATCTTCTTGTCTAAGTCGATATCTGTGGCCTTTGTAGTTCAAGTAAGTAGAATCTGAAGGGTGTTTTACACCTGGTGCCCCAAAGCCAGCTGGTTTGGGAGCCACCGGTTCGAAAGCTTGTTACATGGACTGCATAGAAAGCCTAAGAGATAGAGACATTGCACATGACGAGAGGCAGACTATACGTAAACTATTAGAATAGAAGGTCTAGTGACTCGAGCAATTAAGTCCGAGGGATACTTTGTATCTAGTGCCCTAAGGTTGGCCAGCCTGGGAGTCACTGACACAAAGCTCGCTACACGGGTCACGAAAACTAACTATTCGAAATAGTGCTCATACGAGAAGAATGCTCAAGAAGCAAAAGTTGAAAAAAAAAAGTGAAAATGAAAGAAAAAGAATGTGCTGAATGAGAAAATTTTCATTGCTTAGGCATATAAGTGTATTACTGTGCAGAAAATATACAAGTGAGAATAAATGAGTAAAACATAAGAATACTTGACTTTCAGAGAAAAACCATGAATTAACTACAATATTAGAAAAGTGAAGGAAAAGAATTTTTACTGTGGTGGCATGAGATTTTTAAACTCGTTTTGAGAATGTCAATTACATGAAATATTTGTTACAACTGCATTCTTAAAAGCTTAATATTTTTGAAAAAATCATCCTCGCATTTCATTGATGTTTATGGGTAGCATCTCTGCAAACCCTCACGAGACCTTACTCGTCCACTAGTGTAAGCTAGGGGTTTAAAGGGCTTGTTGCATACGCTAAATGCAACCGTGATTCCTACGAAAGTGAGTTAGTATTATGCATTCATGCTTAGCATTTCTTGTCTTCGTTGCATATCATAATTAGGGTTTGTTAAGGGACTAACAAACATTCAAGCATGGGGGTATTTGATGATGCATGAAATGCACATCATGTAAACAAGTTTTTCATGCATTTTGTATCAAGTTTAAGATTTTAAACCCATGTTTAGATGTGTTTTGATAGTAAGGGGTTACAGTTCGAATTTCAGAAAAATCGGAGTTAAAATGAGAGAGTTATGGCTATTTCAGTGTTTGGGCACGGATTTCGAGGTGGATCGGATCCATATCCAACCCATTCAGGTCAATTGGACCTTGGATCAATTCTTAAAAAGCCCAAAACCCAACCCACACGCCTATCCATATCCAAATTAAAAAAGTTTTGCAGAAAACCCCCCAAAAAGTGGCGCCTAGCAATATTTTATTTTTTAACACTCTTTCTGAAAAATGTCAAAACTATAAATAGTTTTTTTTCAAGAACCCTAGGCGTCTTTGGCTGTGTTTGGACGCCCCTTGCAGTGAATCTACTCCAGCAACTCCTTCCTCTCCATCTTCCCCAACGTTTTGGCCATTGAAGATCGATCTATGCTTGATTTTCAAGCATATCTTCGATTTCTCTTTTGCTCCTTTCCATTTCTTTCTTTCTCCTTGCTGTAGTTTCACCATTTTTCTGTATTTTTGCAGGTGTAGCAGAGGTGGAGACCATTAACCTTGTGCGGGAGTGCGAAACACACCACCAAGGTGAGCCGGCCCTACCTCCATCCGGCTTTCTACACCCTCCGATCGAGAATCGACTCACATTCCACCGTCGGTGGATCTTCAACGTGTAGCAGCTGCAAAGGTGCCGTTTTTTGGTGAAGTACAGCATTCTCGAACTGTGTAGGACGTCCATCTCCAGCCACGGTCCGCTCTTCTTCATCCCCCCGGTCGTCGGATCTTCCAAAAGGTAGGTCTTCTTCTTCCTTTTCTTCTAGCTAAAACCGAATGGGGTGTTGGTTTTCTTTTTATTTTATTTTCTGTGTGTTTCTTATTTTTCTTTTTGTTTCAACCTTAGATTAGATTTCGTGCATAGGCCAGCACGTTAGATTAGGTTTATTTGTTTGCTTGATTCATTGAAATCGATTTTTTTTAGATTTTTCATCCTTTTCATTAAAATCGGCTAGATCTTCATCTAGCCGATTCTTCAAATTTTTCATAGGTGTTCTTGGGTCTGTTCTACTGAACTTCCATTTAGAAAAAAATCCATTTTTATTCATCTTAGTCGTTGAGTGGTGAGTTGTGATTTTGATTTCACTTGAAAAGCAAAAATCTAAAAATCGGCTAGATTATTTCTAGCCGATTCTTGATTTTTACAAAAATATTTTTCTTTGTTTCGATTTTTTTTTTGTCCAGCATGTGTATTAAGTTGTTTTGCTGAAAATCCAATTATAAACGTTCATTTTAATTCATTTTATTCGTGGGTTGTGCTTGTGTCTTGTTTGTTTTTATTTTTGAAAAAGAAAAAAAAAATCGGCTAGAGATATTCTAGCCGATCTTTACATTTTCGTTAAAAGTGTGTTTAGGTTGGTAAGACGTGTGGTTTACTGTGTGTTTAGTATGTTAACAGTAGCATAAACTTGTGTTAGTCATTTCATTGTTTTAGGATTGATTTAACTAACTGTTTTAATTATTTTGTGTTTTTGTGTTTTGAGTCTATTGAAGAAAATTACAAAAAAAAAATCAAGTTTTCTTTTCTTTATGTTTTTAATTCCAGCATAGTGCTGTTCTTGTTAGCATTTGTGTAATTAGGAGTCCTTTTTATTATTTTCTCATTTAGTTTTATCAAAATAGTGGTTATTGAGTTTTATTGCTTTTTGTTAATTTATATTTATATTTTTTTTTATTTTTGTGTGGGTCTTCTTCTTCCCCAAGGTGGGGCGGCAGCCATTAGAGCTCAATTCGAGCTCTAGGCTGTTTTTGGTATTTCTTAATTGCAATTAGGTATCTTTAATTAGGTTGTCTAGGTTCAATGTATTAGGGTTGTATCTCATAGTCGTTTTTAGGGGGTCATTTAAGTAGGTTTTGGTATTAGGGCAGCATTTACTTTTAGAAAGTCGTGTTTTTCAATTAGGTCTTTTCATTACCTAGGTGAGTCTTAAATTATTTGGTAGAATTGCCTTAAATTAGAGTTGGCGATTTTGAGAGAGGAGGCAATTAAGGTAATTGCATGTAAAAAGTTTTTGGAAAGAGTGGATTCTCCATAAATCGTGTGGGATATTTAAGGAGGAATTAAGTTTTGGATGTGCATTAAATTAGGAGTTATTCTTTGATCTTGGAAAGTGTTTTGAAATTAAACTAAAATTCCAATTTAAGTTCCACGATTTTCAGAGAGGAATAAATGTTCTTTACTCAAGTTGGGAAAGCAAAAATCGTGGGGTTTTCTTCTAAGTTGGACTTGTCATTTTCCAAAGTGAGAATTTAAATACAATCAAGAAGTGTAACTCCCAAATTAAGTGGGCGATTTTTGAGAATCCAACTCATTTCAACTTTTGAACATTAGCATTTATTACCTTATTTTTCCAACCTTCTCCATTAAAATTGTTAGCTTTGAAGTAATTCTAGGGTAATTAATAGGTTAATACTTTAGTCAACCTAATTAACTTAGTCAAAACCCTAGGTCAAGCCTTGTTGCTTCAACCCTAAGCCCTACCTAACACAACTCGAGCCTAGTCCAACCTAACCCAAGCTTGGTGAACTAAGACCAAGACCTAACTCGAGTCAAACCCTAGTCTACATCCCTTTGAGTCTAGTCAAGTCAACCTAGCCTAGCCTAAGTCAAAGTCAAGACCACACCTAGGTCAAGTCTAAGACCAAGGCCCAACCTTAGTCAAGCTTTAGTCCAACCCTATCTAAGTCAAACCTAGTTGATTCAAACTTAGTCTGAGCCCACCTAAACCCAATCAACCTTAGTTGACTAAGTCAACCCAACTCGAGTCTAAGACCAAGACCTAACCCTAGTCAAGCCTAGGTCGAGTCTACCTCACCTAATCTAAGTCAAGCCTAGTGAGTCAAACCGAACCTCGTTGACTAGTTTTAGTTAGACCTAGTCGAGTCAAAGTTAGTTCAAGTCGAGTCAACCCTGGTCCGAGCCTATATCCCCCAACCTAAGTCAAACTGAGCCTATTTGACTAAGTCAACCCAAAACCGAGTCCAGCTTAAGTCCAAGACTAAGACCAAACCCTAACCAAGCCTAACCTAAGTCAAAGTCAAGACCAACCCGAGGTCGAGTCAACCTTAGCCAAGTCAACCCAACCTTAGCTAAGGCTAAACCGAGTCCACCTAAGTCAACCGAACCTATTTGACTAAGTCAACTCTAAACCAAACCCAAACCTAAGTCAACCGAACCCAACTAGTTAGGCCAAACCTAGCCGAGTCCACATTAGTCCGAGTCGAATCAAACATAGCTCGAGCCTACCTAATCCAAATCGAGTTCACCCTAACCAAACCGCACCTATCCAAGTCAAAATCAAGCTTCGTTGAGTCACCCGAGTGAACCCTAACCCTAGCCTTTGTTCTTTAGTGAATTAATTTCATTTAGTATTATTTATTTTGATTTTTATACTAATTAGTTTATTTATCTAATTTAGTTTTAGTGTAGAAGTGTGCGTAAGTATATCGTAATTGTTTCGTATGTGTGAAATGTGTTTTGTGATTGTTTGATTGGTAGTTAGATATTATTTAACTTAGTAGTCGGATTGCATTTTATTGTTTAGCATAGTTGCATTTACATCGTCAGTTAATGTAGTTCTAGTCATAATTTGCTTATCGTATTTTGTTCATCGTGCATTTAGCGTAGTTGTAATACCCATCTGCATATACATTGTGATACAGTGTCATTTAGACTGCATTAGGTTTGATTTACATTTTCTAGTGTTTAAATAGATTAATTAAGTGAATAGTACACTCAAATAAAAACCCGATTTTTGCCCTGTCGCACCAGCAGTATTTTCTGTGCAAAAATTCTGTGTTTTCCAAAATTTTTTGTTCTATTCACTTTATTGACGTGTTATTTGACTGCAGACCAAATTTCATCTCATTCGAAGTTGATTTGGTCTGATTTTTAAGTGTTTTGCGAAAACCGCTTTTTCTGGATTTCAAATTACAGGACTTTGGATTTCCTGATTTTTCTCAGATTTGAAACGCTTATCTATGGAGTTCCAGATATTGTTTTTCCATTTTGTAAAAACTGTCAGTTATTTTAATCTGTCAGTTGCAGAACAGAACAAATTTCGGGAAAATCGGACCTCGTTTGCTCTGTCAAACAGTGGTTTTCCGATAACCTGTCTGAATTCTATTTTACACTAGTTAGGGGCAGTTTCGTAATTTTCTTAATTTCGGCATTTTAGACCTGTTTTCAGTTGTTTCTGCATTTCAGTAGTTGTATAAGCATCATACAGCATTAGTAGAATTAACTTAGTTAATTTTAGACTTAGTTTAGTATTTTATTTAATTATTGATTGATAATTAGCATTTGTTTTATTATTTTCAGAAAATTAGAATTAGTTTTAGTTATGGTTTGCATTGTTAGAATAGAATACTAACTCTATATTTTTCTGCATTTTTAGGTTAAAAAGCATATTTAATTTCCAGGGTTATTGTCCAAGTGCGAAGATTCTCTAATTGGCAAAAAGACGGAAATACCCTTGGTGTGGAGCAGAAGATTTAGTTGCTTTTTCATTTTCCTTTTAGTGCTTAATTGTAAGTGTAGTAACTTTATAATTGTAGATTGATATTTGTAATTAATAAATCAAATTTTTTAGAAATATCTTGATTAATTCCTGTTCCCTGAGGATTCAACCCGTACTTACCACTTTGTGGAAAGTCGGTTTTTATATTTTTGGTTGACGATTTTCCAAAGTTTTATTGAAAATAATTGTTTTAAAAAGATCATTTCAAAATATCAACCATTGACATCGCCCTCAATCATCATATTTCAGTTCTTCAGATGTAATGAAGGGAAAAATGGTCATTTTCCAAGATTGAACTTTGCAGAAAGTCCTAAATTTCATTCTTGAGCCTCAATTTCTATATTTAGGTTCAGAGACATCTTCAAATTGCAAAATTTCAAAATCCTCTTTCTGGACAAAAAGTTAGAATTTCCAAGTCCAAGCTCAGAGTGACATTTCATAGAACATGTCTTTGGCATAGCATTGCATCATTTCACTGCATAGCATGTCAGTTTGAGATCCAGAACTCCTGATTTTCAAAATTGTCCATCCAGATTTGATTTTGAAACTTTTTCAAATTAATTTTTAAAACCTTGGGTATTCAAAATTACCAAATTTTCCCATTTTACCCCCAGGACTTTGAATTACAAAATTTTTCTCAAGAAAAACAATCTGGATATTTGGATATTGATTTTAAAGATTTTATCTCAAAACTTTTTGCAAAAGATTTTAAATCTCTTTACAAAATTTTTTACATTTATCCATATTTTTGCCCTGAAAAACCAATTTTTCCAAATTCTTGAAAACAAATAATGTTTTATCTCGTATCCTCGAATAAATGGAGCGGGACCCGCCTTTGAACTAGCATCATACTCAGACTCTCAGGTAAGTTGTTTATTCTCAAGCGGGACCCACCCGAAGTTCATACCAATTTGCAAATTTTCTTTTTTTTTATTTCTCAATATTATTCATTTTTAGTTAGTGGGCCCACACACATGTGGCACCCCAATTGAAAATAAAAGAGTTGCCAACACAAAATAAAGCTTTATTTTCAAAAGAATTTTAAAGATGGCTGAGGTGGCATCTCCCATTTATTATTATCATTATTTTTTTATTTATTTATTATGTCACTATTCATTTTTTTTTAGAAACAGTTTTTTAAAAAAAAGCACCACAGCCGAAATTGCTTAAAATGCTCATTTACCTAAAACTTAGGTAAATGAATCCAAAATGGTTTTAAAAACCTAAGATTTCGTCCATCACCAAAACGGCGAGTTTTCAAAAATTCGGTTACAAAACTTTCAAAAGCTTTCAAAAAAAAGAAAATGTAACGGAAGGGAAATCTGCATTTTTTTTTTAAGAGGGGAAAGTTTTTTTTTAAAAAAGGGGGGCAGGGCATTCACGAGAGGGGAGGAGGTAGCCGATTGAATTGGGTTTTTTTTGGTTTTGCAGGGTCTTCCACCACCAGCGCCATCCCTCATCCATTTCAGCCCAGCCGCAGGTCTTCCACCACCAGCATCCGATCCTTCTTCAGCCCAGCAGGAGAATGTGGCTGCCATCACCTTCAGCCCATCACCTGCAACCCAGCCAACGTTTTTCCCATTCCTTGCTGCCCATTTCCTACAGCCCAGCCAACGTTTTTCCCATTCCTTTCAGCCCATCACCTGCAGCCCAGCCAACATTTTTCCCCTTCCTTGCTGCCCATTTCCTTCAGCCTAGCAGCAACCCATCCGCAGGGGATTCACACGAAGGTTTTCTTTGGTGTAGAAGATCCAGCAGGTCATTTGACGAAGGAAATCCAACGTTGCTGCCCATTTTCCTTCAGCCCAGCAGCAGAGAAGGACTATTATATGCTATTTGCAAAGGGATTCACCAGTTGGATCAACGTATTGATACAAACTTGTTGTTAAAGAGGATCGATCATCTGGATCGATCATTACAAATCTGGTGCGTATTGTGTAATCGGAATAATCAATTTTTTTTTATCGATATTGAGGTTTGAACATCCAGTCACTACTTGAATTTCAGCATCACTTAGAGGTCTGGATTTGTTCCAGCAAATTGGAATCCTGAAGGAATGTAAATCTTGATCACGATGGGCTGTGTTTTTTTTTTTTCTTTTCAATTTTCTGTTTTTGTTTTTTTTACAGTGTATCATTAAGTTCCTGTTTTACATATTTTCAGTACTAAATCTTTTATTTTACTATTTTAGTTTTAATATAGATCTCATCTTATTTTCTGTTTTTTTTTTTTTTTTAAAAGCCATTTCCTGTTTTAGTGATTTCATTTTCCAATTTTGAAACTGATTTCCTGTTTTCCTGTTTTCCATCGTTTTCATTTCCTGTTTTGTAGTTCCTGTTTTAGTCATTTTCCTGTTTTGTAATTCCAGTGTTTCTCAATTCCTGTTTTACATTCATTTTTCCTATACAGTAATTTCATGCCTTCACTTTGAGCACCATGTGTAATTTAGCCTATTGCCTTATTTCCTGTTATTAGACTCACGTACATTTACATCTTATGCCCTTCCTTTTGCTACTGTATAACTATTGTCATTGCCTTTTTGTGTATCTGTATTAATAAATTTTCTTTCTTTTTTGTTACATCTTAATGTTTTTACATTGGCTGCTAAAAGGAAATCGTTTTCTCTTCCTTATTTTTGAGTTTTGGCAAGTGGGTTTTGGTGATATTATGAGCATCAAATGGCTAAAAAAATCATTTAGTTGACAGTAGGTCTGAAACCTAATGGGGTTCAATGAAATTTGACTATCACCCGTTTGTGTGAGTCACAAGAGACACATGGCAATCAGTTTTGCAGGGAATAACATGGAGCCAACGGCTCATTTGGGTAGGGTTTGTCAGCCACTTAAGGGTTCTACAACAGTCTCATTATTGTATTAACCCTCAACACTTCAGCCGTTATTTACATCATATCCTTCACAGCTACCACTTATTGTAACCCCTTTGAATCCATACCCTTTCTCTTTTCTGCAGGTGTGCAGTCTTGATATTTGGCCACGTTCATGGATGGATATTTTAATATCCGTTCATGATCTCTATATCCTCTTTTGCACGCTTCATTATTGATATATAGAGAAGCTCTATACCCAATTTTACTGTAAAATATGTTATAATTTGGAAATTACAGATTTGTGAAAGCCCCTACAGAAACTGTATATACCTGTATTTTCTGATTTTACCCATTATATGGAATTTCCCTTAATATGTATATTTTCTCATTATAGGTATATATATATCTATATATATATGTATATCTATGTATATCTACCTATATGTATACGTATATATGTATATATATATATACATATATATATACTTGTATATATATACCCCTTCATATGCACTTATTTCCATATATGAGCATCCATGTATCTAATTTCTCATATAAATACATCTCCATTGTTACATATCATTTAGCACCAATTTTAGCAATTTTGATATACATATATACATATCTTCTTTGTATATATTATATATATATGTCCATTCCCTTGGTTATCTTGTACTAATTCTCATTTTGCAGGAAAATCTAGAAGATGCTGATTCCTTGGCTCCATTTCATTTTTTTTTACTTTATGTTAGCAATGTAACAATCCAATGTAAACCTTGGAATAAGATTTACTTTTACTGCTTAGATTAGGCCGCATCTCATATAGTTTGATTTCAGTAATATCCTGATTCTATGATGCATATATCTCAATTTTCTAAATTCACCGTGGATGAACACGAATGGCACGTGCACCAACTCTTAGAGAGTTGATGAACTTGGTGGAATCCATATTTACGGCCTTAGTCGAAATATGGACGAGACCCAGATCCATCATCTTTCTACCAGTCACATTGAGCCTACACTCTTAGGCTATTTTAAAAATGCACATCATATTTCCAATTTTTCAAAATGTTGTGAATTAACTCAAGTAAACTCTGAACATATTCATGGCCACAATCAGAATATGTGAAGGATTTACTTTGGCTTAATCCACATTTTTCCAACCAATTTTTCAGAAATCTTTTCAAAGTGCATTCATTCATTCAAATCATCTGCATTATCTGTTTTTCTCATAATTTTCTCAAGAGATTTTCACTTCATGGAATCGATTTCTCAAGAAACTATGATGATATTCGGAGTTGGATTTCCCAAATCAAAGTTTTCCCGTGATTTTCTCTGAAAATGTTATTTTCTTAAGATTCTTTTCAAAAGGAATTTTTCAATTTTCTCAAGAATCAAAGTCGATTTTAAGATATTCTCAGGATTTCAACTTCCTAAGTTTTGAATTTCTTTCTCCAATGAGTTTTCCTATAAATTTTCCATAATTTTCTTAAGAAAATTCTCACAGTCCGAGTTTTCCCGACAAGTGCTTTTTCTTTTCAAATGTTCATCTTTTCTCAAGAATTCTTCCATTTTCTCGAGCTTCTCATTTCTTCATGGTTTTCCAAGCCTTTATAAACTTTCTCAAAATTTTCCTAGGATTCTCATTTCTTCATGGTTTTCCAAGTCTTTATAAACTTTCTCAAAATTTTCCTAAGATTCTTATTTCTTCATGGTTTTCCAAGTCTTTATAAACTTTCTCAAGATTTTCTCGAGATTCTCACTTCTTCAAGATTTTCCAAATCTTTATAAACTTTCCCGAGATTTCAAATCTTCTTCGTCTGAGTTTCTTGAGAGATTGATTTCCATCTTTTTCCTGAGAAATGCTTTTGTTTTCTAAGCATACATCATATTTTCCAACTTATATTTTACAAAATTGCATAAGCACATGCCTGAATTCTTTGTGCATTTAGGATAGAACACAATTTCGATGATTTTACTAAGTCAAGCACAATTTTGGTCCTTGGTTCGATTACCCCTGTTAAAGGCGGCAGGAACGGTCGAACCTCGTACCGACAAGTCGAGCCCCGTCCCATGGATTTTCCCACAATTTTCAAAACGGAGGCGAGTATTTCAAAAACAATTTCCAAAATCCGGTCAAGTTTGAATCGCGAAAGCATTTCCCTTTTTTTTTGCAAGGGAAGACGGGAGAAATTTTGCGACGATAACAGGTTTGGCGACCGTGATGGGACCTGTCCTTGTCTGACCGAAATTATGCTTGACTTAGTTTAATTATCTAAATTATGTTCACAACATGTCAGCTCTTTTACTTTTGATATCATGCGAACCTAGGAGCCTAGATTCTGACCTAGCTGACATTGACTGCATATAGCTTAGGCATGGTTTGGTAGGACCATATTGAGAAGAAATTTTCATGTTCACATAGACTTAGGTTTAAATACAACTCTCCTCAATTTAGGATCTGAATGCAAACAATATATGCTTCTTCAAAGTTTTCAAAATCTATCTCTCTAGGATTTAGAGCCATCTATTTCTTGCATGTGATCATTTTTCAAAATCTTCATTACCTATCATTACCCGGTCTTCACGTTGCTGGGATCTCTTCCAGAACCCTAGTTCGGGACAGAGCCTCACAACTGGGCCACCTATTTGGGTTAACACCCCCCTACCACGTACCGCGGGCCACAGTCCGAAGTATATCGGTAGGCGCTCAAGGATGTTGAAAAACCTTACCTTAGAACCGGAGTTGAAATTATATGCCACGTACCTCGAATTTCGGTTCGGGTATATCGGCATAACTGGATTGGACAAAGATGATCTGAACTTAGAGTTAGGATTAGGGTCCTACAGCTATTTTCAAAATAATGCATCTAGAGTCAGCCTTTTAGGGAGTGCTGTATGTGCATGAATGTTTGTGCAGGATGTGATTGTTTGTATGTTACGTCTATTTCCTTACATTTTCCCAAAAATATTTTCAAATACTCATATTTCTCATCTTTTCCTTTTATTTTTCTCAAACCCTGGATGATTTTCTCAAGTATTCTTTTTTTTTTCTTTCAAAACTCCAGGTGGCTTTCCATTCTATCACTCTACTGGATCTCGAATTTCCAGCTACATTTTATATCTTGCCTGCAAATTTTTCAAAATTTCATACATTTTCCTAAAGTCTGATTCCGAGTCTTTCTCCATTTTCAGTTCAATGGCATCCAGTCAAGTCGATCCAATCTTTCCTTAAGGTCACATCTCCTATGAGGTGCGACAAGGTCATCCTGAACATCGAGCCCTCAGCACCGGAACTTTCATTCTTCGGTGGTACTATTCCTGGCTAAAAAGCTTTTCCCGAATGTTCCCGGACCATTTGAGCGAGTGCGGATTAGAATTGGCGTCAGCAGACCATCAACGGCAACCTGATCCACGCAATGGCGGAACGATGAAATCCTCGAACATGTACATTCTAGTTCCCGTGGGGAGAGATGATCGTTTTAATGGATGAATTTTCAGAAATCATGGGATTACCAGAACCAGCCAGTCAACCAGGCGATCCATTAGAACATCAATTCCTTATCAATGTCAAAGGTTTGGACCCCCGAGATTCATTAGCTCGTATGACAAGCCACCGATCCTGGCCCCTGATCCAGTTGGACGGAAATGAATATGTTGACCTGCTAGAGTTGTATCGCCAGTACGGGACCTTCGTTAAAGTCAGTTCGCTATCCAGGACAGCTAAAGAAAGGATTCAGAATGCAATGGTCTTGTGCACTGTAGGATTATCCCTCTTTCCAGATGGACAAAACTACATGGACATCAGAATAATCCAGCTTATGAGAAGATGGGGAAGTCGACAGACCAATCACCTCTCCATAGCCATGGCAGCGCTCGCCTTCCTATATCGTGGTTTGACTCGATTCTCATATGGAGAATCCATTTTAGTTGAAGGATGTATCTACGCACTTCAATCCTGGTTCTTCCAGCATGTTCCAGCCCGAGCAAGCTCTTTCAGATACAATGGTCAAGAACTTCTTCCAGTGGCACAGTACCGGTCTATGATCAATAACATTCAAGAAGATGACGTAGTCTGGGACTATTTTGATCGGCAACTATCTCCTCTCAGATATACATACGCTTATGGCAAGCGATTCAAGTTGTTGGGACCATTCTTCTGCACTTACTATCAGCCAGAGAGATGTGTTCGGCAGTTCTCCCAGAGACAACAGTATGTCGAAGCCCGATTGTTATCAGGAGCTATGGCAGAGTTTGATCTCACTTCCGCACAATGGTCCGGGGCATATCATTCCGCCCGCTACGGCTGGGATTCTTTTGTCTCTCTTAAAATCTTTCCTGGTCCTAGAGTGTCTGCTGATTATCGTGAATGGTGGCAAATTGTTTGTCCTCCACCTCTTTGTCAAGATAAATAAAATCATATTTCCTTATTTCAATAAAATTCTCTCTTTTTCTATTATGGTTTGACGACCTCACCTAGGTAACAAGGCACATTTTCGTTGTTTGTTTCTCGTGCTAAAAGAATGACAACACAATTGTCGTGATTCTCACGATGACACAGTCCCTAGTAATGGGATATCTTCTTCAAATTGTCTACCATATTTTCAATAAATATTTCTTCCAAAAGCCAATTCCTTCATAATCTAATCAGGTTTTTGCCCTGCAGAGAGAGAGCATCCACAGTTACATTAGAGCATCCGCAACATTTGATGGTTCGAACAAGGTCAGGAAGAAAAACCACATCACCTCAGCACTCCTCAGCCTTAGAAGGAGAAATGGATCATCCCGTGAATCAAGATCAACAGCAAGAGGATGATGGCATAGATCCGCAAATGTATGCCATGTTCCGAAAGATGATGAATAAAATGATGAGTGAACAAGCTGGGACTTGTGCAGAGAAAAATCAATTCAGAGAAAAGTTCCACGGGCACAAGAATAAGAAGGCTTCCAAGAAGCAGGTTCAGCCAGAAGAAATCTCAGATAAATTAGAATCAACAGAAGACACTGAGGAAGAATATGAGGTGCCTCCGGCATTTCAGAAACGTGGGCGAGAACAAAGGAAGAGCCGCAAATCAAAGAATCAGGTTACAGAAGAACCTCTGCAGTCACAATTCAGGGAAATGGCCCGAGTTGTTAAGGATCTCCAAGCCCGCGACAAGGGCAAGAAAGTCTTCACCAGTGAGGACTTCTATGACGGCTTAGAAGGGGATGATGATCTGGAGAACCTTCCCCGAAAATTCATCAAGTTTGATGGTTCTGGCGACCCGAAAGCCCATCTCGCCACTTTCTTTGCAGAGTGCTCACGATTCAAGAGAGATAACAAAGCACTATTCCTGTGTTTCCCTCGCAGCTTGGAAGGAGTTGCAGCTAAATGGTATGCTGAGCATATCAATCCCATCGAGCTCAAGGAGTTCGATAAAGTGGTGAATTTATTTATTGAACGCTTCTTGTTCAACATAGAAGCACTCTCGACATAATCTTTTATCAAATTCTCATATTCTTCTCCATGATACTGGGGCATTTTTATTTTGATTTATACTTTTATCATATGCAGGCAGGATCAGACGAATCTCTTTTTAAAAATCTTATCAACTTTTCGGTTAATTTTGTTATCTTTATTAAATTGCATTCATTTCATTTTTCAATTTAATCAAATTTTCATCAATTTATTGTCAATTTTATCAATTTTGTCAAGTTTTATCAATTTTTATTCCTTTATTTTTAACCCTTTCAGGTTAAGGGACAAACCTGATGCCTCGTTTGAATGGGGTATTTCCCTTTCAGGTTAAGGGACAAAACTTGAACCTCGTCCCATGAGGCCCTTTATTTCCTTTCAAGATAGAGGATAATCCTAAATTCTTCTATCATCAATTTTTCCTCAAATTTCTGTCAATTTCTACTAAATCTTTATTATCAATTTCATTAATTTATTTTTTTTATCAATCCTTTTATCCTTTATCAATTTCTATCAATCTTTTTAGACTTTTTCAAATTCTCTTCAGGATCAGGGATAATCCTGAAAACCATCACAAATAAAATTCAGATCTTAGGCCATCTTGGGTCAAGGACCTTGAATAAGTTTCTCATCCTCATCGTCAGAATCTATTCATGCTTTTTGTCAATCCTTCTAAAATCCGACCTTTGGATAGGAGTTATTTCCTTCCCATCTGAGTTCTGACTCAGGCTTTGCTTTCATTTTATTCTTTATTTTTGGAAGATCTGAGTTCCGACTTGGGTTTTCCCCTTTTATCTTTCGTTTGAAGTTTTGGGTTCCGACTCGGACTTTTTTTTGGATCCAATGCTCGTGTTGGACCAATCGCTGCGTCGAGAATTCAAGTTTTCAAACTCGATTCTCATTCATTCTTCTATTTTTGAAAAACCGGGTTCCGACTCGGATTTTCCCTTTTATATATACTTATTTCTGAAGTTTCGGGTTCTGACTCGAACTTCCCTTTTGGATCTAATGCTCGTGTTGGACCAATCGCTGCGTCGAGAATTCGAGTTCTCAAACTCGATTCTCATTCATTCTTCTATTTTTGAAAAACCGGGTTCCAGCTCGGATTTTCTCTTTTGCATATTCTTATTTCTGAAGTTCCGGGTTCCGACTCGGACTTCCCTTTTGGATCCAATGCTCGTGTTGGACCAATCGCTGTGTCGAGAATTCGAGTTCTCAAACTTGATTCTCATTCATTCTTCTATTTTTGAAAAACCGGGTTCCGACTCGGATTTTCTCTTTTATATATTCTTATTTTTAAAGTTTCGGGTTCCGACTCGGACTTCCTTTTTGGATCCAATGCTCGTGTTGGACCAATCGCTGCGTCAAGAATTTGAGTTCTCAAACTCGATTCTCATTCATTCTTCTATTTTTGAAGAACCGGGTTCCGACTCCGATTTTTCATTTTATATATTATTATTTCTAAAGTTCCGGGTTCCGACTCGGACTTTCCTTTTGGATCCAATGCTCGTGTTGGACCAATCGCTGCGTCGACAATTCGAGTTCTCAAACTCGATTCTCATTCATTCTTTTATTTTTGAAGAACCGGGTTCCGACTCAGATTTTTTCTTTTGTATATTCTTATTTCTGAAGTTCCGGGTTCCGACTCAGACTTCCTTTTTGGATCCAATGCTTGCGTTGGACCAATTGTTGCGTCGAGAATGCGAGTTCTCAAACTCGATTCTCACTCATTCTTTTATTTTGAAAAACCGGGTTCCGACTCGAATTTTTGCTTTTTGTATATTCTTATTTTCTCGAGTTCCGACTCGAATTTTCCTGCTGATCGAATGCTCGTATTGGACCAAGGTTCTCCTTGCTTTTTCCCTTTCAAATTAAGGGACAAACCTGAACTTCCCCTTCAGGATAAGAGATAATCTTGAAACACCGACAACCATTCTCGCTTAATTCTCAAGTATCTTCGAATGTCGGTCTCGTTTTCAACTCTCCATTGAAGAACCAAGTGCTCGTACTGATGCATACTTTCGAAAAACCCAGTGCTCATGTTGGTGTGCACTTTCGAAAACCTAGTGCTCGTGCTGGTGTGCATTTCGGAACACCAGTGCTCGTACTGGTATGCATTTTTGAAAACTAGTGCCCGTACTGGTGTTCAATTTTGAAAACTCAGTGCTCGTACTGGTGTGCATTTCAAAACCCAGTGCTCGTACTGGTGTGCAATTTCGAAACCCAGTGCTCGCGCTGGGGTACAATTTTGAAACCTAGTGCTCGTGCTGGGATGCAATTTCAAAAACCCAGTGCTCGTACTGGTGTGCATTTTTGAAACCCAGCGCTCGAACTGGGGCATTTTTTTTGAAATCTAATGCTCGTGCTGGCATGATTTTCAAAACCCAGTGCTCGTGCTGGTACATTTCCAAAATCCAGTGCTCATGTTGGTACATCTAGCGCTCGTGCTAGTGTCTGGCTGACTGATCAGTTAGCCCTCCCGGTTCAGTCCTTGTACTAACCAATCATCAAAAATTCAAGCTCTAAATTCTCAATTTCAACCTTCGAGTTATCATTTTGTCAAAAAAACAAACTTTTTTTTCTTGCGAAGGACCCTCTTCAGGGAGAGTTCGAGGGAGCTCGTTCCTTTCGCATGCAACCATCTTTCGTTCGCAAGAACCCTATTCTAGGGAGAGTTTGAAGGGACTCGTTTTCTTCTCGAACAGTTTGCAAAATAACAACCAACTTTATACAAAAGAACCCTTTTTCCAAAGAGATCTTAGACGGAAGCTCGTTTCTTTTCGTGGCCCCTGTTTTTCTCATTTTTGGCCAACCCCTTCACAGAGAACCCTCTTCTAGGGGGAGTGTGATGGACTCGTTCCTCTGTGATACTTTCTCAACTTTGTTTTTCGGCCGCCTTTCCATAAGAGAAGCCTAGAGATAGGGAGTTTTGACGAAAATTTAATTTCTCTTCGAAAGTTTCGTTTTGCAAACACCTCCTCTTTAGGGAAGAGAGGAGTATTTCCAACTTCCCATTCAGGTAAGGGCTAAGTTTGAGTCTCTTTTTTTTGGGGAAAAAGAGAGGAGAATTTTGCCATGGACGTGTCAACCGATATCAAGCAATTTCTTTCATCAAGGATTTACAGAATACTTTGCCAATTTGCTATCAAAAGTCATTGTTGATCTCAAAGTTTTCATCGCATAGAGAATTTCCTCCAACTACCTTTAGTATTAATTCCAATAGAGCAAGACTTTCGCGAAATAAGAACTGAATTCAAGCTTTTCTGTTGGTCAACCAAGAGGATAAAGAAAAAACTTTGATATGACCGGCAAAGAAAAAATTCAATGATGTTGAAAAGTCATAAGTGAACTGATATTGATCATAGCTATGGCACATTCCTAAAGATCATTCTCTTGGCAGTAAGACAGTGGAAATATCCTGGGCAGTAAAAAAAAGAACCTACCCAATCCATATGTCCTCAGCCATTCAAGCTGCAATCAAATATCCGCAAAAGGGATCTCTCAATTGTCGTCAAGATGAAGACAAATATACGAGCTAGACCCCCGGGGCCAAAGAAGATTTGGATCATCTTCGAGATGAAGGAGCTTGTGAAGGATCCTTCCAGGGAACGTTCGGAGCACCGTCAAGATGAAGGCAACTGCGATGAGCCTCCCGACAAACCCTAAAAGATATTTGATTTCTGCTATCTTCCAGAGATGTTGACCAAAGAACCAATATCATCAAGCCTAATTCCTGAGAAAGAAAAAGAAGGATCGAAACATCTCCAAGATGAAGGAGTTTGTGACATACCCTTCCCCGAAAAAGAGAGAAAAGTCAGAACATTTCCAAAATGAAGGATGATGTAAAAAGCCGAAGAAAGCTCCATGACTCAAAAGAGTGCAAAAAGATCATCATGGGAAGAGCCTCAGGATATCAAACTGCCCAAAACTGTCAGGAATCATCTTTATCTATGTGAAATTCTTTTATCAATGTCTTTTCACTCAAGTGCTTTTATGAAGCTAAGAATATTTCCTCTCTTTTCATATCAAAGAAATTGATATCTTCATTGAAGAAACTCAACAACAACAAATTTGAATTTAATTGATATCTTCCTTGAAGAAACTCAACAACAACAAATTTGAATTTAATTCCTGATTCTACGGAGTTAGCCCAATTGGAGTTAATACTGTAGGTAGAAAGAGGTGATATTTTCACATATGAACACAATTCAATCATTTTGAATCAACTACAATTGTGGCATCTTATTGGCAATATTTTCTAGTTATCCCAACATGAAGTGTGAACTTGATGATCATTTTGACGTATCCTGACGTCATCCCTCCTTAGGACTGAAAAGTCCTTTCCTTTCGTCTAATCTGAGCACTTTCAGATTTGCACGCTTCTTTGCGTTCCCTACTGTCCCGCCATAGACAGTTCCCGCTCAGGATAAGGGTTAAACCTGAACTTTCTGCAAAAGGTCTGTTATTGTCAAAAGCTATTTTTAGTCTCAGCAATGAGGCGCCCAAGATCAACCCCTGTTCAAGCCTTAGGGACCCCCATTTTCATCCTTTTGCAAACCCCTCTCGGACTTGTTGTGCGAAGTCTAGAGGTCCCATCACAGTATTCTCGCTCCTCGAGGATTCTGTATCCATTCAGGCTAAGGATTAAAACCTGTTACCTCGCTTCTCGAGGTATCACCCAAACCTTCTGCAAGAGCTCGTCTCTTTTTAGAAAGCTGATTTAGTCTCAGCAATGAGACGCCCCAGATCATCCCCTTTCCAAGCTTTAGGGAATCTCTTGTTTTTCTCTTCTCGCAAACCCTTTTCGGATTTTTTCGTCCAAATTTCAAAGGTCCCATCATGGTTTCTTCACCCGAGGATTCCGTATGGTCGCCCCTTTCAGGTTAAGGGTAAAGCCTGAACCTCGCCTCGCGAGGTATCTTTTCATTCAGGTTAAGGTTAAACCTGAGCCTCGTTTCGACTAGATATCCTTTCTAGTCCCACTACATTTCTCCATCCGAGGATTCCGTATCATCCATACTCAGGTCAAGGGTTAAACTTGAATCTCGCTTTGGCGATGCATTTTGTTGTCCCATCTCGGCTTCCTCGCTCGAGGATTCTGTATGATCGTCCCCTTTAGGTTAAGGATTAAGCCTGAACCTCGTTCCACGAGGTATCTTTCTTTCAGGTTTGGTTAAACCTGAATCTCGTTCCAACGAGGTAATCCTCCCAGTCCCATCATGATTCCTCTTCACAAAGGAATCCATGCTCTGCACATCCATCCAGGAAAGCATCATACTTAAATTTCATTTCACGAGGCATTTCTCTCAAAAATGTTCCATCGAAATCCGCTCATATTCCTTTCCCCATCCAAATTATCTTGATCTATCTTTGTCCCATCCAGGTTAAGGGCTAAACCTGAGTCATCGCCAAGGCTGATCTTGTCTCACCCATGAGACTTGATCAAAATCCTTATCATTCATCATATCAGAATCTTCACCCAAAGTCCCATCACAATTTTCTCATCTCTATTATTCAGTCATATCATTGTCAAGGATTTCGTCCCCCCGGAACCATTCAGGATAAGGTTTTAAGCATGAAAAACCATGCTTTCAAAATAAATTCTTCCACAACCAGCTCAGATCTGCTGACTGGAACATTTTTTCAAAATTTGAGGTGTTTCTTTGCCACTAAGCTCGGCTTTCAACTGGCTTAGTAGCAAAGAGGGGCACCTGTGAACACCCCAATTTTTTTAAAATGTTGTAAATATTCCCTTTTTGCCTCTAACCCAATTTTCTGAGTAATTGAGTCAATTTTAAATCTAAATTCCAGTTTATTTCTCAAGTTTTACTGAAACTAAATCCATTTTATATATCTGACTCGATTTCAGATCCGGATCCGGTGTTAAAATCCAAATCTGATCTTTATTGTCCAATTTTTTAAATCAAATTCTCAAAATTACCAAAATAACCTTTTAAAAGGCTCAGACAGTTCATCCGGTATCTATTTGGATCCATCGCGTTATATTCCTCGATTCGAGGTTTAAAACTTGAATATTTTCTCAAAACCTGGGTCCAAACTCATTTTTTGAAGAAATTTCCCCAAAATAGCCTTGAATTCTCAAAAAAACCCTCTTTTGTAAATATTTCTCAAAAATTATAAAATGATTTTTTTTTATTTTTCCCTAGTTTCATAGTTTTATTTCAAAAAAAGTACCAAAAAATGAAAAATACAAAGAAAAAAGGAAAAAAATATATACAATAGAAAAGCGACAAAAATCGATTTTTGAAAAAAAACTCTTTTAGAAAAAAATCTTTTAACTAAATCCAGTTTTTGCAAAAACCTTTTGAAAAGAACCGACCTTTTGAATTTTTTTTATAAAAAACCCTTTTCAAACGAATAATTGGTTTTTCTAGGGTTACGGAGGCGCCTCCCTCCATTCTCTCTCCATTTTTTTTCTCTCTCCACTCTCTTTTCGCAAACCCTCTCTCCAGAACCCTCCTCCCCATCATCAACCTTCGATCGCCACGGCCATTGGCCTCAGCCCTCCATCACCAACGACTTCAACCATTTCTCTCAGCCCTCCATTGCTGACTTCTCTCTTCCCTCCATCGCTAGCCATCGATCCTCAACGAACTCTCCCATGCTCGAAGCTTCCTGGGACTCTACATAAGTTGGGCAACAGCGAAGGGATGGGGGACGGACTGTTCTAGCATCACCCCTCATCCGACTCCTTCCCATCCTTTTCCCATTACCATCCCCCGTGAAGCCTTTCTCTGGGCGAATTGAAGAAACTTCAACCCCCTTTCGAGCTTCCTCCTATCAGAATCCCTGCGGTAAGCGCTTTTCTTACCCTTCATTTTTCTGATCTTCCTACAATTTTCCTTGTTTCAGTCCCATTGATGCACGCCTGGTGGTATTGGTTTGCTTGTGCAACACCAACCCACCACAGTGCCAAATCAACGGAACAATCATGTTCCTACACCTTAAGTTTCTTCCTCGCATTATTATCTTTCATTTTAAGTTTGATTTCTGCATTAATTAGTTGTGAACTTCCGTTGATTTTCCTTAAGAATCTCAAAACCCTCTCTCATAATTTTTCCCGAATTTCCTTTTTTTGATTTCCCATGATGTGCTTATCTCTCTTTTGGTCTCTGTGCTGCTAAGCTCCTGTTTGATCTATGATTATGATCATCCCCTTTTCCTCTCCTTTTAATGTTGTAATGCACTTTATCTGATAGATCCTTGTTGCATTTGGCCTGCAGCATTATGCTTTAATTTTGTATTTCATTTACCTTGGAAATGATCCAGCGTTAAGGTCATTCTTGAAATACCACTAGAGGGGGTGAATAGTGATATATGATTATGATCGATAGAATAAAAAATAAGCAGTAAGGCACAACTGATAAAACACAGAATTTATACTGGTTCGGTCAATATTCAGACCTACATCCAGTCCCCAAGCAAACCACTTGAGCTTTCCACTATAACATCCGAGTCACCGGATAAATAGTACAACACCCTCTTCCTCAGAGGTCTTCTTCTCTCAATAGAGAAGGGGCACACCCTCTTCCCAAGAGGTCTTCTTCTCTCAACAGAGAAGGGCAACACCCTCTTTCACAGAGGTCTACTTCTTTCAATAAAGAAGGAAAAACAGTGAATAACAGAGTTACAATACTTCTTATAGAACCTTCAGAATGATATGAATGCACGAATGAAGGATTCTCAGAATGATCTGTCTGTCACTCAGAGGATACTCTTTGTCAAAGAGCTGGACTTGACTTTTTCTCTTTTCTTTCTTTTTTTTTTTCTCTTTCTTTTTCAAGGCTCTCTTTTCAAATAATGAATAGAACTTTTTCTCGTTGTAAGCTCACACGTCTATTCCAATCTCCTGTGTAAATAGTTTATTTGAGTGTGTTTATATAGCTTTTAAAAAGTAGTCGTTACATTTTGGAATTGTAACTTTTTTGAAATGTGAAATGTTATGTCATTTCAAAAACATCTTTTAGAGAAGTTCGAGAATGCTTTTTTCCATAAAAGTGAAATAGAGGGTACACTAGTCGTTGTAATATTTTAGGTAATACATACTTTATGTAAAAAGTCTATTTCTTACAATAGTACATTGAACGTTGGGTTGTAGTTTTGTCTTTATCCTAATTAATGATTTGAGGTACATTAGTACTTCTTTGCTTTAAATGAGTGTAAGTACTATGAATGCTTTGAGATATTTATTTGTACATAGTCATGTCAGGTGTTTTCTTTATGTTGTATTTTTCAAAGTCTTCAGAGAGAATAAGGACCAAAAGAAGGTCGACATTCTTTGAGAAGGATATTAACAAGGATTTGTTACAGGAGGCATTTAATGCATTGTAAAGAGAATGATGACTTCAAGTAAGTCGACATTCTATGGTTATGAAAAAGGTAACTAGAGTCCTTTCAAAAACATATTTTATTTGTTTTTCTTTTGTGTAGTCTTCTTCTAAAAAAACATTTCTTTAAAGAAGGTAACTAAAGTCTTTTCAAAAACATATTTTATTTGTTTTTCTTTTGTAGTCGATTTTATATTTTTGTCTTCTTCTTATATTCAAAATATTTCTTTAAAGAAGGAAACTAGAGTCTTTTCAAAAACATATTATATTTGTTTTCTCCATGTAGCCGATTTTATGTTTTTGTCTTTTTCCTACATTCCTTTTTTTCATGTTGTCTTGCATATAGTATAAGGTACAATTATTACATGACAAAAAGTCTTTTTCATGAAAGGTTGTAAGAAGGTACAATTATTATATGACAAAATATCTTTTTCATAAAAGGTTGTAAGAAGGTACACCTATTGTTTTTCAAAAAGGAGCTTTTTGAAACTATCGTATACTTTTATGATATAGTGTTTATGAATGAGTATGTAATATGCAATATGCAAGTTCCTGAAGGTTCTGTTACATATGACTCTAAAGAAGAAAAAAAATCTTCATCTTGAGGTAGCCGATCTCTTCATTTAAACTTTAGGAATGCATGGCTCATCAAGCTTTTTCTTCAAGGAGTATGATTGCACCATAGTTGTACTTGAACAGGAAGTCTCCATCCTTATTGGGTGAGATATCCTTGCATCAAATACTCGTTAGATTTATGGCAAAACATATTCAGTCATAATATAACATTTTTCAAGAGAACATATTATCATATCATATAAAATCAAATGAGACAGTGTATCATATTATGTGACATCAAAACTGAATTTCTCAACATTCTCCCCCTTTTTGATGATGACAAAATATGCTCCCCCTGTCAAAAAGACATTATGTATAGAAATAATAATATGATAAAAAATTAAAAAATGTTTTAAAGAGAGTATTTCTCCAATAATGGAGACAGGTTTTCTCCCCCTTTGTCATGGACAAAAAGGAAGGGATCAGAGTACGAGAGTTATTACAGACCAAATATTACAGTCCAAAACGTAATTAAAAGTTATTACATATCAAGAAATTGAGTTTATTACAGACAAAGAGTTTTAGTCAGAGTCAGTGGGATTGAGCTTGCGGCGGCGGCCCATTGGCAAGGAGTCAAAGGCCTGTTGAAGAGAGGCTTGATTCCTGAGAAGTAGAGCCTGTGTATTTTGGATGTCGACGAGGGTAGAGAAGATGTCGTGGTTAGAGCTTGCTGGGGGATCGGCTTCACTGGTGCTCTCATCGTCAGAGTGGTCTCGAGGGGACCCTTCCTCAGGGAGGTATGAGTCATCGAATGCATGAACAGACCGGTGAACGATGTCTTGGTGGAAAGGCACTTGGAAGTGCTGAAGAATATGGGTGATGAAGTACCCGAAAGGAAGAGAGTGGAAGGTCCGAAAATTGATCATGTTATTAAAAATGATACTGGACCAGTTGATGGGAAAGTTGCAGAAGATTGCATATAGGAGAAGTGAGATTTCGTTTGCCACGAAACCCTTGGAAGGAAGCTTTGGGAAGACGTTGGATGAGAGGATGTGTGAGAGCATTAGAGCATGAGGTTTCAGATTGCTCGTATGCCATGGGAAATGGGTGCAGCGAGGGGAGAGAAGGATTTTCTTAAACACATTTCGATCTATCGGAACTATGTTAGGAAGCTCAATGCCATAGGAAGACAGGTTTAGAATGCAGCCTAGTTGAGAGATATTGAAGGAGATGAGTTTTCCATGTACCATGGATGTAATGGTGGTGTGGTCACGGTCTACAGAGAGGTTGGTATAGAAAATTTTGATGAGATGAGGATAGTAGGTCATGGAGTTAGTCGTTTCTAAGATGGGAACAAAATCTTGAAGAGAGGTATGGAGGTCAAGGGATGTGAAGGAGTCGAAGTTTACTAGTTTGCCAGTGTGAATTGGCAAGGTGCTAATGTACTGAAAGTGTTGAACAAGGTCTGGGTAACGAAGATCTGCGGAGGTGATCACATTGGTGGAGGAGGAAGCCATTATCAAAATAAAGCACTAGGAGAGAATGGAGCTTGAAACGAGAGAGAGTTTGTATGAGGATAGAGAATTTCGAATGGAATGGTGAGAGATGAACCAATTGATTAAATAGAAAGAATGACAATAGTTTAGATATGTTTTGAATGACATTGGAAGTGAGTGATTTTTAGATTTTAGCCAAATAAGGAAATCCGTGAGAAGGAAGGTAGGAGGCTTGTGAATGACAAATCAAATCAAGTGTGGAGGATAGTGTATTATATTTGAGAAGAAGTCAAGGAGAACATGGTTTTGAATTATTCTTTTATAAGATGTTTCTACTTTATGGAGAGTGTTCGTGAAGAGAGTGTTTGGAATAAGACAAATAGAGATGTGTGAGTGACATAAGATGAAGTTTTTGATGAATCTTGATTAGAGAGAACGATAATAGATTATACATAGACTATGATATAGTAGATGATATAAAAAAATTTACGTGAAATGTAGCAAAAAAAAATTTTTTTTTGATAGGTTTAGAGAAGTATATTGATAGGTCAAAGAAAGAGATAAATTATTTGAATATGAGGAATATATTATTTTGTTGAAGATCGGCTAGTCTATGGTGAGATAGAGGATTGAAGATGATGGCAAGAAAAAGAAATTTTTGATTAGACATAAAGTTGTTTTTGAGAGAAACAAAGAGAAACTCGTGAAGAGAGAGAGAGAAAAAATGAGAAATGATGGCCTACTATGACAAGAAACAAGTGGGAGTTTTTAAAATATAGTGAATGGGTTGAAGTGTAGAAGATTGTTATTCGTATGAGGGGTTTTCATAAGAGGACAAAAGGTGATGAAAGCATGTTATGAGATGAGTGATATGAAAGAGAATCATAATTACCTATTTTTAAAGAAGGTAGTACTTCATGGGTATGCGTGGAGGATGATAGGACAAAGTGTGATTATTAATGTGTACTTGAAAGGTGACAAAATGAAAGACATAAAGAGTGTGTTATTATTCATAGAATTTTTGGTTTGAGGAACAAGGTTTTTGGAGGAATTCGATTGAAGGAGTTCATAGTTGCTTTAGGAAAATAGTAAAGAAGTCAAAGTTATGAATGGAGATATAAATCGTATGTGTGAGAGAGAGAAAAAGTAACTAGAGTAACTATATAGTAAAGAGAAAGTAAAATAGGATTTTTGGAAAGGTTTATAGCACTTGTGTTATCACAGAAAATAGTTGTATTTTTGAATTTTAAACCAAAATCTTTCAAAGTTTGTTTCATCCAGATGACTTGTGTACAGGCTAGGCTAGCAGCAATGTATTCGGCTTCAGTAGTTGATAAGGATACACAGTTTTGTTTCTTACTGAACCATGATACTAGTGAGTGCCCTAGCATGTGACATGTTCCACTTGTGCTTTTTCTGTCAGATTTACTTCCAGCAAAGTCAGCATCGCTGTATGAGATTAGATCAAATGTAGAGGATTTTGAATAGAATAATCCAAAATCAACTGTGTCTTTTAAATATCTCATTATTCTTTTTACAGCTTTAAGATGTGATTCTTTTGGATTTGACTGAAATCTAGCACACAAGCAAACACTAAACATTATATCTGGACGGCTAGCAGTTAAATAAAGAAGTGATCCTATCATACCTCGGTATACCTTTGTATCAACAGACTTACCATCTTCATCTTTGTCCAACACAGTAGTAGTGCTCATAGGAGTAGATTTTGAAGCAGTTGAGTTTATGTTGAACCTCTTCAGAAGTTCACGAGCATACTTAGATTGATTGATGAAAACTCCATCCTTGGTTTGCTTAATATGCAGTCCAAGAAAGTAGGTGAGTTCTCCCATCATACTCATTTCGAATTCCTTCTGCATGGACTTAGAGAAATCTTCACAAAGAGTGCTGTTAGAAGATCCAAAGATGATGTCGTCGACATAAATTTGAACAATTAGGGTATGATTATTCACTACTTTAACAAATAATGTAGAATCTGCTTTGCCAATAGAAAAACCAGTTTTTAATAAGAATGTTTTAAGCCTATCATACCAAGCACGAGGTGCTTGTTTTAAACCATATAAAGCACATTTGAGTTTAAAAACATGATCTGGGTATTGTTCATTTTCAAATCCTGGAGGTTGTTTTACATAGACTTCTTCATTTATAAAACCATTTAAGAAAGCACTTTTAACATCCATATAATTTGAAATCCATATAGCTTGCATATGCTAAGAGCATTCTAATAGATTCAAGTCTAGCAACAGGAGCAAATGTTTCATCAAAATCAATACCTTCCTCCTGGTTGTATCCTTGAGCTACTAGTCTGGCCTTGTTTCTTAAAACATTACCTGTTTCGTCTAGCTTGTTTCTGAAGATCCATCTTGTCCCAATGATTGGATGATCCTTTGGTCTAGGTACAAGATCCCAAACATCATTTCTTTGGAATTGATTCAGTTCTTCAGTCATGGCTAGCATCCAGAACTCATCAATGATGGCTTCATCAATCTTCTTTGGTTCAAGTTGAGAAATGAATGCCATGTTTGCAATCCGTTCTAGCTGAGCTCTAGTTTGAACCCCCTTTGTTAGTTCTCCCAAAATCTGCTTTTGAGGATGATCTTTGATATCGACAAAGGTTCTTTGATGATCATCTTCATTAGACTTAGCTGTGTTATCTAAAAATAAATATGTACTTTCAACATCATCATCATTAGTTTGTATAAGAACAGATTGATCAATAGATTCACAAAAACTAACATGCATAGATTCTTCAATAGTATTATGACTTTTATTGAAAACTCTGTATGCTTTACTATGACTTGAATATCCTAAGAATATGCCTTCAACAGATTTAGCATCAAACTTATCCAGGCTATCTTTTGTGTTTAGGATAAAGCATTTACATCCAAAGACTTTGAAATAGTCTATTCTTGGAGTTCTGTCATAGAATAGTTCATAGGGAGTTTTATTTAATAAGGGTCTAATGAGAACTCTATTTGTTATGTAGCATGCAGTATTAACAACTTCTGCCCAAAAAGATTTTGCAAGATTATTGTGTTGGAGCATAGTCCTGGCAGATTCCTGAAGGGTTCTATTCTTTCTTTCTACTACACCATTTTGAGGTGCAGCTCTAGGAAAGGCAAAGTTATGAGAAATACCATGCAAGTTACAAAAATTTTCAAAAAGTTCATTTTCAAATTCTCCTCCATGGTCACTACAAATTTTAGCAATAGAACAAGATTTTTCGTTCTGTAATTTTTTACATAAGATTTCAAATTGACAAAACGTGTCACTTTTGTTTTTCAAAAATATTACCCAAGTAAATCTTGAGTAATCATCTACAATGACAAAAGCATATCTATTATGATTGAGGCTAGCTACCCTAGAAGGACCAAACAGATCCAGGTGGAGAAGCTCTAAAGGTCTTTTACTTGAAATGACATTTTTAGATTTGAAGGATGATTTTGACAGTTTTCCTAATTGACATGCATCACAAAAATAATCCTTTTTAAAAGAAATTTTGGGTAACCCACGTACTAGCTTATCTTTAGCTAATTTAGACATGTATTTAGAATTGACATGACCCATTCTCATGTGCCATAGATGTTGAGTGTCATTATTAGCTATGAGGCAGTGTTCTGTGATGTTTTCTAGGTATAGTTCATATATGTTATTCTTTCTAATACCTTTCAAGATGATGTTTCCATTAGTGTCAGTTATGAGGCATGCATCATGATTAAAGTTAACATTATAACCTGTGTCACACATTTGACTTATACTTAGTAGATTATGTTTTAAGCCTTTAACAAGGAGAACGTCTTTGATAAGAGGTTTATCTATGTTACCAATATTTCCAATACCAATTATCAAACCTTTGTTGTTATCTCCAAAGGTGACGGTTCCTCCTTCTTTATGATGAAGAACAGCAAAAAGGTCTGGATGTCCTGTCATGTGCTTTGAACATCCACTATCTAGTATCCATCTGTTCTTCTTCTTTGGAGCCTGCAAAACATTAAGTGAATCTCCTTTTTGGTACCCAATCGGGTCTTTTTTTGTTAGACTTTGGAACCCATATCCATTTGGATTTGGGTTTGTCTATATCTTTAGAGGAGTTAAAAGGATTATCATTATAATACTCCTTATTTGGTTCAGATGAACTTTTTACAAATGTGGTCTTTTGATTCATACAAGAAGGTTTTTTGAAATGAGAGTAGCCAATATCATTCTTGTAAAAAGAGACCTTCTGAGAGGATAAGAGTTTGTCCAAGTTCTCTTTACCTTTAGTAAACTTGAAAACCGTTTTCATGAGGTTCTCAGTTTTACTTTTTAGCTCTGAAATTTCTACTTGCATATTTTTAGTTTTGGAGCTAGTAGAAGAAATTTCAGACATAAGCATAAGATTTCCCTTTTTCAACTCAGAATTTTCACTGCTGAGTTTTTCATTCTCTTGGGAAAGCTTTAAACTTTCAGATTTTAAATCTTTATTTTTGAAACTCAATTTTCTAGATTCTTCAAATAGTTCTTGAAAAGCATCTAGAAGTTCTTCAAAGGAAAAATCAGAGATTTCACTTACCGAACTTTCGTTTGCCATGAAGCACATATTTGCAGTTTCGACTTCATCATCACTTGACTCTTCACTAGTGGATGGTTCTGAATCATCCCATTGAGCATGCAGAGCCTTTTTCTTGAAGAACCTCTTCTTTGGTTCCTCAGTCTTGGACTTTCTTTTGAGAAGGGGACAGTCACGTTTTAAGTGGCCTGGCTTATTACACTGAAAGCACATGGGATCTTCTTTAGGATCTTTTCTTTCCTTGTGCCTGTTTGGAAGCCCGTTCCTTCTCATAAAGCACTGGAATTTTCTGGTAAGTAGCGCAATTTCTGATTCTTTATCTGAGTCTTCATTCTCAGATACGGCTGGGAAGGCTAGAGTTTTCTTTACTGGTTGCTCTTCTTCCCTTCTCTCTTTCCTGTGGACTTCATAGGCCATAAGGTTGCCTATTAAGTCGTCCAAAGTAAGTTTAGATAAATCTTGAGCTTCTTCAATAGCAGTAGTCTTTTTCTCCCAATCAGTTGTGAGAGATCTCAAGATTTTCTTCACTTTTTCTGTCTGGGAATATGTTATACCCAGAGATTTTAGATCATTGGTGATGTTGGTGAATCTGGTGAACATCTCTGTGATGGGTTCATCTTTGTTCATTTTGAACAACTCATATTTTCTAACAAGAGATGAGATTTTGGCTTCTTTTACTTTGTTGGTTCCTTCATGAATAACTTCCAAAGAATGCCAAATGTCATATGCAGATTCACATATAGATATTCTGTTGAATTCATTCTGATCAATGGCACAATATAAGGCATTCATAGCCTTTGCATTTAGGTTTGCCATTTTCTTTTCTTCATCAGACCATAAGTTATAGTCTGCAGATGGAGATGTGTATGGATGCTCAACAATTTTTCATACAGCAAAGTCTATGGATTTAAGAAAGATAGCCATTCTGCACTTGCAATATCCATAGTTGGAGCCATTGAAGAAAGGAGGACGAGATGCGTGTTGACCTTCAATATCACGAGCATAAGAGGTAGATGCCATTTGTGCTGGAAGACTTGTTATGTCGAAACCAGCAAACCTGCTCTGATACCAAATGAAATACCACTAGAGGGATGGTGAATAGTGATATATGATTATGATCGATAGAATAAAAAATAAGTAGTAAGGCACAACTGATAAAACACAGAATTTATACTGGTTCGGTCAATATTCAGACCTACATCCAGTCCCTAAGCAAACCACTAGAGCTTTCCACTATAACATCCGAGTCACCAGATAAATAGTACAACACCCTCTTCCTCAGAGGTCTTCTTCTCTCAACAGAGAAGGGGCACACCCTCTTCCCAAGAGGTCTTCTTCTCTCAACAGAGAAGGGCAACACCCTCTTTCACAGAGGTCTACTTCTTTCAATAAAGAAGGAAAAACAGTGAATAACAGAGTTACAATACTTCCTATAGAACCTTCAGAATGATATGAATGCACGAATGAAGGATTCTCAGAATGATCTGTCTGTCACTCAGAGGATACTCTTTGTCAAAGAGCTGGACTTGACTTTTTCTCTTTTCTTTCTTTTTCTTTTTCTCTTTCTTTTTCAAGGCTCTCTTTTCAAATAATGAATAGAACTTTTTCTCGTTGTAAGCTCACACGTCTATTCCAGTCTCCTGTGTGAATAGTTTATTTGAGTGTGTTTATATAGCTTTTAAAAAGTAGTCGTTACATTTTGGAATTGTAACTTTTTTGAAATGTGAAATGTTATGTCATTTCAAAAACATCTTTTAGAGAAGTTCGAGAATGCCTTTTTCCATAAAAGTGAAATAGAGGGTACACTAGTCGTTGTAATATTTTAGGTAATACATACTTTATGTAAAAAGTCTATTTCTTACAATAGTACATTGAACGTTGGGTTGTAGTTTTGTCTTTATCCTAATTAATGATTTGAGGTACATTAGTACTTCTTTGCTTTAAATGAGTGTAAGTACTATGAATGCTTTGAGATATTTATTTGTACATAGTCATGTCAGGTGTTTTCTTTATGTTGTGTTTTTCAAAGTCTTCAGAGAGAATAAGGACCAAAAGAAGGTCGACATTCTTTGAGAAGGATATTAACAAGGATTTGTTACAGGAGGCATTTAATGCATTGTAAAGAGAATGATAACTTCAAGTAAGTCGACATTCTATGGTTATGAAAAAGGTAACTAGAGTCCTTTCAAAAACATATTTTATGTGTTTTTCTTTTGTGTAGTCTTCTTCTAAAAAAACATTTCTTTAAATAAGGTAACTAAAGTCTTTTCAAAAACATATTTTATTTGTTTTTCTTTTGTAGTCGATTTTATATTTTTGTCTTCTTCTTATATTCAAAATATTTCTTTAAAGAAGGAAACTAGAGTCTTTTCAAAAACATATTATATTTGTTTTCTCCATGTAGCCGATTTTATGTTTTTGTCTTTTTCCTACATTCCTTTTTTTCATGTTGTCTTGTATATAGTATAAGGTACAATTATTACATGACAAAAAGTCTTTTTCATGAAAGGTTGTAAGAAGGTACAATTATTATATGACAAAATATCTTTTTCATAAAAGGTTGTAAGAAGGTACACTTATTGTTTTTCAAAAAGGAGCTTTTTGAAACTATCGTATACTTTTATGATATAGTGTTTATGAATGAGTATGTAATATGCAATATGCAAGTTCCTGAAGGTTCTGTTACATATGACTCTAAAGAAGAAAAAAAAATCTTCATCTTGAGGTAGCCGATCTCTTCATTTGAACTTTAGGAATGCATGGCTCATCAAGCTTTTTCTTCAAGGAGTATGATTGCACCATAGTTGTACTTGAACAGGAAGTCTCCATCCTTATTGGGTGAGATATCCTTGCATCAAATACTCGTTAGATTTATGGCAAAACATATTCAGTCATAATATAACATTTTTCAAGAGGACATATTATCATATCATATAAAATCAAATGAGACAGTGTATCATATTATGTGACATCAAAATCGAATTTCTCAACAATTCTTGTTATATCTCTGCTTTGGCGACTGTTTTCGGTAGCATAAATTCTTGCAGTATCAAGTCTGTTTTGCCTTGAACCCGTGATCTACCATGAGAGGTTGATCAGCACCTTTTATTGATGACACATCAGAAGAGCATTTCAAAGGTTCTGTCCATCTGGGTCACATGTTGCTTCCTGTTTATTTTTTTTTCTCTTTTCTTTCTTCTCTCTGTTTTCATCTTATGTTTTGTATAAGCTTTCAGCCCGATTCTGTTATAGCCAATATCTTTTGTGTAGCAATTAGATTGTATTGACTCACAAGAAAACCTATTGTACTGGTATAGCCATTAGATCCACAATTAGAATGCGTTGGTAAAAAAAAAAGAAAAAGAAAAATCATAAAGGCTTTAGCATCCTATACCACCCGTGCCATGTTTGCAAGGTTGTAGATGGCCTGTGATTTCCTGTAAGATTTTGATGCTATCCCAGTCACAATGTTTGCATCGATCTGTTAAAGAAGAATCGACCATCCCTATGGTCTGGTAAATCCAGTTCAAGGCATCGTGAACACTCTATGCCCTCAAGCTCAAGATTAGAATTTCCAACCTGTGAGATAGTGTAGGAATTCTCCAAAATTTATGCTGATTCAAGAATTCATGATGGAGAGGTTTTAAATGATAATTTTGGCAAGACTAATTACTGTGACTACTACAGTGAAGGTCTGTGGAACCAATGGAGTGGAAGTTTCTTCAGTTCAAGCCAGCCTCATAACAAGGTGAGGATAAAAAAAAAACAGAATAGGTATTTATTCACATTGACAGAACCCATGTATGAAGTCAACAAAGGGATCAACCTCTCAGATCAAATTCACCCTAGACTCACAAGAATTGAGCTGGATAAGCATTGTTGGTGCTCTGGAGAGTACTAAAAATGAATGTTGCCTAGGTGGGGTAGTTATGGCTGGAAAAGACAAGGTTTGCTCAATCAAGCATAAGGCTCGAGTATGCATACAATGATATTTATATTGCCTCACTTCACTGACTTTATTTGCCTCCATTTCTTAATTGTTTATATTGTTGGGCTTTGATTGTTGACATCATTTGGATTAATGCACAAAACTATACTGCAAGGATTTCATACACTTTCTCATTTTTAGTTTGTTAAAAGGTAGTCAGTCATCATCACATTAATCGGTTCATTGGTTGAAGATCCGATTTGTTTTTAAAACACATGGCTTAAGAGATTGATTTCGGGCTTGATATAAAATGCCCACTTGGTCACTGTAAAAGTTTTTTTTTTTTTGATTGGTGAAACATATGATCAGATGAATGGAGACCGAATGCTTTGTTGACCCGAGATCAAAGTTTCTGATTTGCTGAAACATACACAATCAGTCATTGTTGATTCAAGAGCGGTCTTTTGACCTGCTGTCAAGACCAATCGGCTATGGTTAGGAAGGTCGTTTTGCAGAAAGTGCATTATTCTGCTGATTCATATCTGCAGAAAGCTTATTTTGTAGCTAGGCAGAAGATGCCACATTTCAGCCTGCAGATGGTGAAGTCTAAAAGCTTTATTTAGGCGGTTCATTCAAGAGATTTGAGATCATTATATTTTGAAGATTTGCCTAAGATGTTTGATTCATCTGTTTTATGACAGTTTTTTTTTTTTTTTTTAAAGAACCGGATCAAAAGAGTTCGTGGCTGCTAGTTTTCGCCAGATTGCTATCTTAACCCTGCAAGTATCGGTTCATAAAATGCTCAAATGGGCTAAAAGTTTCATATGGTTTCATTTGTGTCATATTACAGTATTCGAATTATATTGTTGTTTACATTTTTTTTTTGGTTAAAATTTGTTATCAATAATGTGAATCACTATTTTTACCGATTTCTGAAGCTAATATGAAGTATAGAGGTGATGCTTTTGTGAGTATTTGTATCAGCTGTATGTATGGGATGTGAATCTTAAAGGCTTTGGTCAATGAGCTCAAACAAGCAGTCATACCCAAGACCTGTATTGTAAATATCATAAACATCATCAGTGGTGCTACTGTTGTGTTCCTATTAACATCATTTCTTGGATGGAAATCATGAGAAGCCTCTTTCATGGATGGAGGAAAGGTGATATACACTCTAATCTGTTATAATGTGCATGTAAAACAAAGAAGAAAAATCTCTGATATCTTGTCAGCAACTGTCACGATTTCATAAAGTTTTATTTTATTTTATCAGATATATTGTGGAGTCCAGTATTGATGGTTTTACTGATAGGATACTAATGTGTATACTGCATCCCTCTCCCCTGTATATTTTCCTGCTAAATTGTATGCCATCCATCTTGTGATTGATCATATTGCGGTCCACATTAGTCATTTGTCATCTGATCCTAATTTGATATGCTTTTATATATACTATCATCATTGTATTTCCTAGTTTCTTTTTTTTTTTTACCCTCATTAATGTTTCCAATCTTTGAATCATATACTGTAGCATTATCATTTGAACATATACTTCTTCATCCCTGCCATATAGCATTCATGATGTCACCTATAGGTCGCATTATCACCATCAGCGCATATTTTCTGTAAAAAATTTTTTCTCTTTCTCTCACTAATGGCACTATTCACCCTGTATGTTGTCACAACATCACATGTTAGATATAAGCTGATTTGCCCACTTTGAATATGAACATCCTTTCCTCACAGGAGATACCTCCTGCATATCCCCTTTTTCTGTCAGTGGCTTGCCTTTACAATATCTTCTGTATACAATGACCATCATAGGCCTATGACTGAAAATTTTAATATAAGATGGTTTGGCAATTTTCTGGGGATCTGTAACATCAAGGCCATCTTCTCTTTTGATCTAGAAGGATCTTTTTATCAGTGGGGTTTTAACAACAGCAAGGGTTTTCCAACTGATATTTTGTTGAGGCTATGAGTAATCACATTTATGCAGCTACACTATCATTTGCACATCGGCAGGTGCACTGGTCGTTTATAGGGGATTTCCATTTCTTTGTCTTTTACTACATCCTATTCAATGTAAATATATAGGTAGTGCCTAAATTTCACTTACTCAGCACTAAGTCTTGCATAGGATATGTCCTTTTCAAATGATCTAGGATATTCAACAAGGGTCTTCATTAGTTAGCACATCATATGGACATCTTCCCTTTGCATCATATCGGTATAGGTAAATTTCATTTACTCAGTACTAAGTCCTGCATAGGATATGTCCTTTTCAAATGATCTAGGATATTCAACATAGGTCTTCATTAGTTAGCACATCATATGAACATCTTCCCTTTGCATCATATCGGTATAGGTGAGTTTTTGCATAAGGCTTAAGCATGGCCTTTAGGTATATACATTGTATTTCCTTCAAAAATACATGCATCTCTTTTAAAATAGGCACCCCATATTAGGTTAATCCATAGGTACCTTTTTATGAGTAGGGTCTTGTATTTTCCATTTGTCTTTCTATTTTGACATTTTGTTATATGGTCACCCTATCTTCTTGCAGGAAATGAATAAAAAGGTTATTTCTCTTCTTAGCATAGGAATTGTAATTTCAAATTTCAGAACTGTAATAACTAGATACTAATGAGAATTTACATTTTCAGTCTTAGATAGAATGAATGAGCATTGTAAATATCATAAATTGCTTGTTTTCATGCTTTTACCTTTGTTATTCAAAATCTCACAATGGTGAAACACGAATGGCGCATGCACCATTTCGTAAAAGGTAATTAATTCTAAGTTGATGATTTACATCAATGGCCATAGTCAGGATGTAAACAAAACTTAGGATTTTTATCTTTTATAAAATAACATTGGATCCTTTTTAAAATTCATCATATTTTTTTTAAATATTTTCCTCTTTTATCAGAGTTTAGCTTAAAATTGATTCAATACATATATCAATGGCCATAGTCAGGATATATTGAGAATTAATTTCATTTTAAACTCTATAAAAGCACCAAAATGTATTTTATTCTTCATTTGAATTTAGATATGATTGTTATATAATATATTCAATGACCATAGTCAGGAGTGTATTATATCATTAATCTTATTTACATTCATTTAAAGAATGAAATATGATTTTCAAATCCAATTTCAAAATTATTTAAATTCATTCATCATTTAGGATAGAATTGTATCATATTTTCAAAATTTCTTTTTTTTAAAACTCCAAGTGAATTTTGAGTATCTTCTTCATTTCTCAAATCAATTCTATCTTCAAATTCAATTCTATCTCATTTTCAAGATTCGAAATTCGATTGCAAAGTCCAATTTGACTTTGAAATCTCAAATTCATTTCAAAAACTTCAAAATTTTTAATATAAATCAAACTTCAAAGTTCAAATCAATTTTGAGATTCAAAATTCATTTTCAAAATTCAAATTCAAATCAATATCTCAAATCCAATTTCAAAGTTCAATTTAACTTTGAAATTTCTGATTCATCTTCTGATTCCAAAACTCAAGCTTTTAAAATCAAGTTCATTTCACATTTAGTCTTGATTCTCAAAATTCAAAATCCAAAATTTGAGATCGATTCTGAATCTCAAGATTCAAGTCTTTTCTAAGTTTTAAATTCAATCTGGGTTTTCAAAACCCAGATCCATCTTCAAAAGTCCCATTTTGGACTTTTCAAAATCCAAATCCAAAGTTAGAACCCAATCCCAATTTGGATCCAGAATCCAATTCTATCTTGGATCTCAGATTTCAGATCCA
Organism: Nuphar pumila; assembly: GCF_984573655.1. NCBI lineage: Eukaryota > Viridiplantae > Streptophyta > Magnoliopsida > Nymphaeales > Nymphaeaceae > Nuphar > Nuphar pumila. The sequence goes on along the minus strand of NC_143251.1, from coordinate 71,786,119 downwards.
AAATTCATTTTAGGATCCAGAATCTAATTCCATCTTGAATCTCAGACTTCGGATCCAAATTCCACCTCGGATCTTAGATTTTAGATTCAATTCCCATTTAGGATTCTAAATCAAGAATTCAATTTCATCTTGGATTCCAACTTTATTTAGAATCCAAAACTTTGGATTTAAATTCCATCCTGAATTCTAAAGTTTCAAATTAAATTCTATCTCCAATTCCAACTTTTGAATCTAATTCCATTTTTATTCCGGATTTCAAAAATCCAAGTTTTCCTTGATTCAAAAACCAGTTCTGTTTCTCAATCCTATTTTGACTTCTTAAATCTCATTCTGATTTCAAACTTCAAAGTCAAAATTCAATTCCATTTTCATGTATTCATCTCCTTCTCTTAAATCCAGATTCAAAATTCAAAATTCAAAGTCCATTTCTGACTTTGAAACTTCATTTTCTTTTCACTCATCTTCCAATCATTCTTTTCAAATTCAAAAGATTTATTTTCTCAACTCTGATTATTTCAAAGACTTAGAACTTCTCTGATCTATCTCAAGTTCTAAGTTAGATTTTACCCTTCAGAAACAATTTCTTCACTTTATTATAGAGTTCATATCAGAACACTTGGGAATTTTCAAAAACATCTTTCAAAAGAGCATACATCCTTGCATTGCACAAGCATGATTCTTTGTGCATTTAGATTTAGGATAAATTCTTAGATAATATTTAGGCAAAGCAAAAAGGCATAGATTCGATCTTTGGTTCGATTACCTTTGGTAAAAGCGCCAGGAACGGTCGAACCTCGTACCGACGAGCGAATCCTGTCTCTCCATTTTTCTGCAAAATATTTTCAAAACGAAGGCAAGTAATTCTCTAAATATTTTTTTCAAATCAAGGTCATGTGAGACCCCGCAAAAGAGTTCCTCTTCTCTCTTCTCTTCTTTCTTTTCTATTTTCTCTTCTTTTCTGTCTTTTATTTTCTCCCTTCAAAAAGGAGGAAATATAGGCTAGAAAACAAGAGAAAGAAATATCACAAGAGGAAAAAATTTGTGATGATCACAGCAACCTGCTTTCATTTCAACCATGCAAGTAAACCAGGTCAATCAGAAGGAGAAGCCTTGGTATCAAAATATCAAAAATTTCATTGAGACTGGTGAATTTCCACCAGAAATGCCAAAAAGGGAGCAACGTGCAATTCAGTGTATGTCTACCCGTTATTTCATTCTTGCCAATGTCCTCTACCGCCGTGGGTTCAGTTCTGAATATGCCAGATGTTTAGACAAAGAAGAAGCTATGAAAATTATCCAAGAGGCACATGAAGGGATTTGTGGTGGCCATGTTGGCTATCAAACTCTCGTCAAGCAGATCGTCCCAGCAAGGTACTATTGAAATACCATGCAACAGGACTGCCATCGATTTGTGAAGAAGTGTGTCAAATGTCAGATGCACGCGCCTTCCATTTATGCACCGACCACATATCTACACTCAGTTGTTTCTTCTTGGCCATTTTTTATGTGGGCTTTCGACGTCGTAGGCCCAATTACTCCTTCTGCTTCCAACAACCACAAATATTTTCTGGTTGCGATATAATATTTCACAAAATGGGTTGAAGCTGTCACTCTGCGCACTGTAGAAGGCTGCCATGTGGTTTCTTTCATTCACAAGAACATTCTTTGCCGCTTTGCCATACCACATGACATTGTGTCAGACAATGGAAGCCATTTAAAAAATGAGAGGATGAAAACCTTCTGTTCTAAATTTAAAATTTGTCACCATTTCTCAGCTCCCTACTATCCTCAAGGGAACGGCCAAGCAGAAACCAACAATAAGATTCTGATCCGTATTTTAGAAAGGACTGTAAAAACATGTCGATATTGGCATGAGAAAATTCATGATGCACTTTGGGCTTACCGAACCACTATTCGGACTCCCACAAATGCCACTCCTTCAGAACTTGTTTACGGAACTGAAGTAGTGTTATCTCTCCACGTCCAGAAGCCCGCTCTCAAATTTCCTTCCGTTATAGAATTGCTACTTGATCAGTATCAGCAACAGAGATTGGTGCAGCTGGATCTGCTAGATGAAAAGAGGCTCAAGGCAGCAGAGCATGCTCAAGCTTATCGTCAAAGGATAGCACGACATTATGCCAAGTCTGTCATTGAGAGAAAATTCTGAGTTATCGATTTGGTGCTCAGATCGAAAACTCATCTCAAGCATCGACCACAGGGCAAGTGGTCAACCAATTGGGAAGGCCCTTATGTGGTTAAGGAAGCATTGCCTCGCAATTCATATCGTCTAATCAACGCAGATGGGGTGGAAATTCCAGATCCCATCAATGCTCTGCATTTGAAGAAGTTTTATACCTGAAATGTTCATTGGTTGAATTTTTAAAAATGTGCTTTTTAAAAGATAATTTTTCGATAAAATCTTTGGAAAATCGTCAACCAAAAGTAAATAACCGACTTTCCACAAAGTGGCAAGTACGGGTCGAATCCACAGGGAACAAGAATTACTCGATTATTTCTAAGAAATTTAATTTATTAATCACAAATATCAGTCTACAAGTACAAGGATAATAACAATTACAAATTAACACTAAAATAAAATAGAAAAGCAATTCAGTCTTCTATTGCACGCCAAGGGTATTTTTGTCTTTTCGGCACTTCTCAATTTTCGCACTTGGACAAGAATCCTTGGAAAATTGTTATGCTTTTCAACCTAACAACACAGGAAAATAAAAAGTTTGTACATAATTCCAATAAATCAAAATAGAAATGAAACTACACCTAATTTTCAAGAAATTAACGACATAAATCCTAATTACAATAAAATAATTGAATAAAATATTAAACTAAATCTAAAATTACCTAATCTAAGTCTAAAAATGTTGGATGATGAAGATGCAACAATTATAATGCAGAAACTAATGAAAACAGACCAAAAATGACTAAAAGAATGAAATTACAAATCTACCCCTAAATAGTGCAAAATAGCCTTCTGACAGCTCTTTGTAAATTGACTGTTTGACAAAGCAAACGAGGTCCGAATTTAACGAAATTTGTTCTATTCTGTAACTAACAGATTCAAAAATCTGATAGTTTTTACAGAATTATAAAATAATATCTGGAACTCCAGATATAAGTGTTTCAAAACCGGAGAAAATCTGGATATCGCAGGTCCCAAAATTTTCAAATCCGAAAAAACTGTTTTCACAAAATGCTTAAAAATTAGACCAAATCAACTCAGATTGAGCTGAAATTTGGTCTGCAGATAGTTAACACGTCAATAAAGTGAATAGAAAAAGAATTTTTGGAAAACTCGAAAATTTTGCACATGAAATAACGATTGTGCGATAGGGCAAAAATCGAGTTTTGAGTTCAATGCACTATTCACTTTAGAAGTCTATCTTAAACACTATGAATGCAATCTAACACTAATGCAAACCTAAATGATGCCGAATGACAGTTTATATGCAGACACTAAATGCAATTATACTAAATGCAATGAACATTGAATAAAATATGCAATTTACGACTAGAGCTAAGTTAACTAATAAGTCAAATGCACTAATATAATAAAAAAAATGCAATCGTAACTATATTAACTAAAGAAGGCAGTTACTTAGTGTTGGTTACAATGAACTAAATGAAATGGAATAGTCAAACACCATATATCTAATTATAAGTTAAATAAACACCTATTTCTACAATATAACTAAATCAAGCAAATGACTAACTAACTTACACTATAGCTAATATAAATTAAAACTATGGTCAACTAACCAACTAAACTAATGAAGGACGATTGAAGGTTTGACTTGGACTATGTTCACGCCCCCACCTAACTAGGTCAACTAAGTTGACTCGGTTAGATAATGACTAAATTAGGAAGCGAAAAATAAAAATCTAATGAATTAAAAATGACAAAGTCAATTAACACTAATAACTCTCTACACCTAACACACTACTATATTAATCCTAATTAAAACTTGTCTAATTAGTGACTCAATCTTAATCCTAAAGTTAATGACCAATTAACTTAAATAAGTAATTCTAAATCTAGAATATACTATTAGGTAAATGGAGATAAATGTGAGTAAATGCTCAAGACTAAGTTTGGAAAACTTATATTATCCAAAATTGTCCAGCTAGAGAGGAGTTACACTTTTTGAATTTGCCTTTGCTCACTTTGGAAATTTTAAATCAACTCAAAACCGTCCAATCCAAGGGGATAACACTTACCATAATTGCTTGATAAATAAAATGGGAAACAAAGGGTTGAAACCGTCCAGCTCAACAAGGGCCACACGTTTTGAACTTTTTCAAAATGATTGGATAACAATTAAATGTTCCTTCTCAAAACCGTGGACACCCCTTTGGAAGGTGTTTTAAATTTCAAAAGATATTTCCAAATCTCAATAGGTAACTTCCTTCTACCTTGACTTGACAATCAAACTTTAAATCTTTCTTTAAACACTCCACACGATTTTAGAAGATCTCCAACTTACCAAATTGAATTGCACACCACAATTACCCAATTATCCTTTTCCTAAAAACAATTTGAATTACTCTAGATACTAACATTAACTTTGATCTAACTAATTAAGCTAAGAATTAACTATAATCAATAAGGGTTAAAAATGAGAAATACAACTTTCCAAAATTTAAGAAATAACAACTAATACACTAATTACCAAATGAGTAAAAACGTCTACACCCAACAACTCCTAATACAATGAACCTAGACACCCTAATAGACTTTCCTATTCAATTGGACCCTACCAAAAATGGCCTAGAGCTCTAATGGAGCTTTAATGGCTGATGCCTCCCCACTTGGGGAAGATGACTAAAAACTTGACTTTAGCTAAACTAAAAGACATCCATTCTAACGAAATTGAAAGAACTAAATTAACTCCTAAATAACTCAAATAACATGTTGGGCATAACCTATTAGAATTGCAGCACAAAAACACAAATAGAAAATTTTCTAAACACAAAATCCACGCATATATGTCAATAGATACGGCTAAATCCAACTAAAACACCAAAGGACGCCACATAGCTTAGAAAATATAAAATCTTAAACTACTAAAAATGAGATTTTTGATTTATCTTGCTGATAATACTACAGACCACAGAAAACCCAAAAACTGAATTCCGCTAATATGGAGCTAAGCACAGTTCACGTTTTTGGACTAACACAAAAATAAAAAAAACAGACTCAATGACTTATAACTGGACTCAACTATAGATTTAAGACTACCTAAACTAAAAATAAAATCTAATTAATTCCTAACACTAACATAAAACTTCAGAAATCAGAAAACCGAAAAATGCCAAAATCGGCTAAAGAGGATCTAGTCAATTGTGGGTCAAGCAATATTATAATTCGGATCCAACGATAGTCCTAGACCAAAATGAATTTTGCAATTCGTTTTTTCTGTAGAAATCACAACCAACACAACCGAATTTACTGCTGAATAACAAAATAATAAAAATAAACGAGCAACACAAGATTTATTGTGATTTTTCTTCAAAACTAAAAACGCCCAAAACAAAGGAGAAATATCTAAATCCTACGATGCTGGTTTAAAGCATCACACGTCTATACTAAGGTTGAAAACACACACACACACAACACACACAGAAAAATACAAATTAACACACACACACACACACGGGCTTTAACTAGAAGAAAGGATAGAAGAAGACCTACCTTCAGGGCGGTCCGACAATTGTGAGGGAGAAGAGAGCGGACAATGGCTCTAGATTGACGTTCTGGATTGTTCGAGGATGTTGGAATATCACCACGAGCAGAAGTTTTACAGCTGCAACACGTTGGAGATCCACCAAAGATGGAGAAGGTGCCGATTCGCGATCGGAGGGATTAGAAAACCGGATGGAGGTAGGGCCGTCTCACCATCCCCATAGTGTATGAGACAAATGTATGCATTTCGATTAGGGTCGTATTCTATGGTTACAATTCTACCAGATATGTCTTTTTCATTCCGTTGAAAATCGATTTTACGGTATAGATGCTTATGACCTCCCCCTTTATGCCTTGCGGTAATGATTCCTTTGGCATTACGACCTTTACCACAACGATGTTGTCCATAGATCAAATTTGTTCATGGATTGGATTTCACTTGACTGTCTACGGCTCCTTTGCGTGTGCTCATCTTGTTGGAGTGTTTCACACTTCCATGCAAGATAGATGTTCTCCACCTCTGCTACACCTGCAAAAACACAACAAACAATGGTTAATCACAGCAAGGAGGAAGAAGAAACGAAAAGAATTGAAACGGGAGATAAGGCGATGCTCAGTTTTCCAAGCATAGACTCTATCTTCAATGAAAATGGTGTGAGATGGGAGATTGGAAGGGAGCTGGAGCTAGAATCACAATGGGGGGGCATCAATTCCACTGCCAAAGACACCTAGGGTTTTCTAAAAAATCTAATTTATACTTTTGGTATTTTTCAAAAAAAGGTTTAAGAAAAAATATTTTACCCTGCGCCACTTTCTGAGGGGGTTTTCTGAAAATCTTTTGTAATTGGGTATGGATATGCATGTGAGTTGGATTTGGGCTCTCTAATGATTGGTCCAAGGTTCAAAACAGCCTAGTTGGGTCGTATATGGATCCGATCTACCTCAAAATCCGTGCCCGAACACTAAAATAGCCATAACTTTCTCATTTTAACTCCTATTTTTCTGAAATTCGAACCACAATCCCTTGATATCAAAATACATCTAAACATGGGTTTTAAACCTTAATCTTACTACAAAATGCATGAATAACTTGTTAACATGATGTGCATTTCATTCATCATCAAATACCCCCATGCTTGAATGTTTGTTAGTCTCTTAACAATGCACTAACTATGCTATGCAACAGAAACAAGAAATGCTAGACATGTATGCATGAAAAACTAACTCACTTTCGTAGGAATCACGGTTGCATTTAGCTTATGCAACAATCCCTTTAAACCCCTGGGTTACCTCAGTGGACGAGTAAGGTCTCGTGAGGGTTTGCAGATATGCTACCCACAAACATCAATGAAATGCAGGAATGAATTTTCAAAATTATTAGGCAGTTAAGAAAACAGTTGGAACAAATATTTCATGTAATGGACACTCTCAAAACAAATTCAGAAATCTCATGCCACCATAGTAAAAATCTTTTTCCTTCACTTTTTCTAAAATTGTAGCTATCTATGATTTTTCTCAGAAAGTCAAGTATTCTCATGTATTACTCATTTATCCTCACTTGTATATTTTCTGCACAGTAATTCACACATATTCCTAAGCAATGAAATTTTTTTCATTCAGCACATTCTTTTTCTTCTGAGTTTCAATTTTTCACCCTTTTTTCAATTATCTCTCTTGAGCATTCTTCTCACTTGAGCACTATTTCGAATATCCAGTTTTCGTGACCCGTGTAGCGAGTTTTGGGTCAGTGACTCCCAGGTCAGATGACCTTAGGGCACTAGATACAAAGTATCCCTCGGACTTACTTGCTTGAGTCCCTAGACCTTCTATTCTAATAGTTTACGTATAGTCTTCCTTTCGTCATGTGCAATGTCTCTATCTCTTAGGCTTTCTATGCAGTTCATGTAACAAGCTTTTGAACCGGTGGCTCCCAAACCAGATGGCTTTATGGCACCAGGTGTAAAACACCCTTCAGATTCTACTTACTCGAACTACCACTACAAGAAACCTGTGGATTAGCGACGACCTAAATTCGTCGCTAAACAGTTTAGCGACAGATTAGCGACGGAAAACTTTCATCGCGAATTTTTCAACACTAAGTAGTGCCAGAACTTATCTGCCGCTAAGTTCGTCGCTAAATTGCGATGGATTAGCGACGGATATGATCCATCGCGAGTCCTTCGCTATTTTAAATTAGCGATGGATAATATCCGTCGCTAATCCGTCGTTAAATTTTAAAAGAAAATTAAAAAAAATTTTGCTCGTTGCCGGCGCGTTCTCCGGCAAGGAGCAATTTTTTTTGCACAGAACCGGCGCATTCCGGCAGGCTGCCACTCCGCGCGGATCCGGGGGGAGCTCATCTTCATGTTCCAGGTCTGCCACGAGAACCAGCCAAAGAGCTTCACGGCGGGGGCGGGGCGCGTTTTGGGAGGAGCTCCTCTTCAAGTTCAAGGTCTGCCACGAGAACCAGCCAAAGAGCTTCACGGTGGGGGCGCTCAGCTTCAACTGCGACTCCGCGTGGATCTTCGCAAGCTACAGGGGGAGGAGCAACGAGTACGACATCTTCGCGACTCCAGCAGGCTCTTCGCGACTTCGGCAGGCTCTTCGCGACTCTGACAGGCGCTTCGCGACTCCGGTAGGCTCGAGTGGCTCCCCAATAACAGCCTCCTCTTCATCGCCACTCTCTTCGACTCCGGCAAGATCCAATGGCTCCCCAACAGCTGCCTCCTCTTTGTCGCCCCCTTGACGTCTCGGCTCCGGAGAAGCCACGGCGGCTCCATCTGCGACTTCTCCATAGGTGGGGATCGACTCTTTGTATGAGTCGTCAAGTGGGGATTGTTTAAATCGAACAGAAGGGAAAAACAAATGGAGAAAAAATTTTGAACGGAGGGAGGGAAAATTTCATGCCTCAGGTGGGACGAAAATTAGCGACGGAATTAGCGAGGGAATTTTTCCATCCCTAATTCGTCGCTACTTAGCGACGAATTAGGGACAGAAAAATTCCCTCGCTAATTCCGTCGCTAATTAGCCTTTTTTGTAGTGTTTTTGGCGACGAAAAAATGTTGTCGCTAATCCCTCGCTAATTAGCGACGGCTTTAGCGACGGAGATATTTTCGTCGCTAATTTTGCAAATATTTCAAATGTTAGCGACAAATAGTTTTCACTCGCTAATCCATCGCAAATTGGCTACGGAAAAAATCCGTCGCCAATTTCCGTCGCTAAGTAGCATTTTTCTTGTAGTGTACAAAGGCCACAGATATCGACTAGAAAGGAGGATGATTTTCTTCGTTATCCTTTTCGTCAAGAGATTCAAACACTTCATCTCGTGTCTGAGTTCCACTACTAGGATTCATGAAGACCTCAACAACTAAACGTAGCTCTATTCTTTTAAGCTCATTTTTCAAAAACATCTTTTCATTGCTTATTTCTCTCACACTACATACTGTGCATACTTATACTAAAGTGATTCAAAACTTTCTAACAATCAAATACTATCTTTTCTTTGAATTTTCTCATAAATAACTACTCTATTTGAATTAGTTCAGAGAAAAAAAATTACATGGGGCTTAACAATTTCTTAACTGTTAGATTATGCCAAAAACAATCATATATGCTACAAACTTGTTCTCAAATGCCTACTTTAGATACCAGACATAAAAAAAAATTTAGTGTGCATCTAAACCACCCCCCCATGCTTGAATGACACTGTCCCTAGTGGCATACAAAATATATCAGAATGCAATGCAAATGCACACTAAAAGACAATAAAATAAATATGGGAGAAAGGATAGATACAATTTGATCTGTGTCGGGCTTCTGAAATTGATTGACTTGACTTTACAGCCTCCTATGCATATCTGATTGCATAATTTTCTGCTTATCTGGTCAATATATGCTCTGAAAACTCTGCCCTCTACCTGGTAACTCATTCTCATGCACTAAATGTTAGATTCTTCCTGCATAAATCAAAAACAAATGTCAGCACATATGAAATGAAATACCGAAATAAAAGCAAATACTGGAATGAAAAACAAAACTAATGTACATATAATACATCCCTCTGGTCGAATTCTCATGCCTTCGTGAGATGCACTATCTCACACTCACCATTCTGCAAGGAATCTGAAATATAGGGCTTCAGTCTTTGCCCATTAACCTTGAATGTACCTTGGGTCATAGAATTGAATAATGTAACTGCTCCATGTGGAAACACTTCTTTCACAATGTACGATCCTGTCCATCTCGATCTCAATTTCCCTGGGAATGAATGCAAACGAGAATTGTATAGTCAAACTTTCTGCTCCGGCTCAAACACTTTTCTGATAATGTGCTTATCATGAAATGCTTTAGTGCGAGCTTTGTATAACTTGACATTCTCATATGCATCATTCTTGAGTTCCTCTAATTCTGAGAGCTGCAGTGCTCTCGCTTTGCCAGCCTGGGTGAGGTCAAAATTCAATTTCTTGATGGCCCAATATGCTTTATGCTCCAGCTTGATAGGAAGATGGCATGCTTTCCCGAATACAAGGCGATACGGGGACATGCCAATGGGAGTCTTAAATGCAGTCCTATATGCCCAAAGTGCATCATCTAAGCGTTGGGACCAATCCTTGCGGTCCGGGCGAACTGTCTTCTCTAGAATCCGCTTTATCTTCGTATTCGAAACCTCTACCTGTCCACTGGTCTGCGGATGATACAGAGTGGTGAATCCATGATTGACAGAATATCTTCTCAGTAGAGAAGCTATCTGTACATTCCTGAAATGCTTTCCACCATCGCTAATCATCGCACGTGGCACACCAAAACGACTGAAAATGTTGTGCTTAATGAACTTAAGCACCACTCTATGGTCATTGGTCTTGGTTGCCACAGCCTCGACCCACTTGAACACATAATCTACCGCCACTAAAATGTACAAATTTCCAAATGATGGCGGAAATGGTCCCATGAAATCTATGCCCCAAACATCAAAAATCTTGACAATCAAAATCGGAAGCAAGGGCATCATGTCCCTCTTGGACATGTTCCCAATCTGTTGACATCTAATACATCTCCTGCAGAACTCATGCGCATCTCTGTGGAGTGTGGGCCAATAAAATCCAGACTGCAAAACCTTTGCAGTCATTTTCCTACTGCTAAAATGCCCTCCACATGCTAAAGAATGGGAAAAACTCAAAATGGACTTATACTCTTCCTCCGAAACACATCTCCTAATGATCTGGTCTGCGCAATATTTGAACAATTCTGGTTCATCCCAATAGTAGTGCCTCACCTGAGATAGGAATCTCTCGCGCTCATTCTTATTCCAATGCTCAGGTATCTGTCTTGAAACCAGATAGTTCACAATATCAGAAAACCAGGGTAACTGCGATGTCCTGACTGACATGATCTGCTCATCGGGGAAAGAATCATTGATCGACCTCTGATCCTGCGTGGTCTCTATGATCAGTCCAGAAAGATGGTATGCTACTACATTCTTGCTTCCCTTCTTATCTCGAATCTCGAGATCAAACTCCTATAGTAACATAACCCAACGAATCAGTCTCGGTTTGGTGTCTTTCTTGTTCAACAAATACTTCAATGCAACATGATCAGAATACACCACCACTATCGAACCGAGCAAGTAGGACCTAAACTTGTCCAATGAGAATACAACAACAAGTAGCTCCTTCTCTGTCGTGGTATAATTCATCTGAGCATCAGACAGAGTTCTACTTGCGTAGTAAATCACATAGGGCTATCTGTCAATCCGCTGTCCTAAAATAGCCCCCATAGCATAGTCAGAAGCATCGCACATGATCTCAAACGGGAGCATCCAATCCGGAGGTCTCAAAATGGGCGCAGTAATGTTATCGTCGCAAAAATTTTCCCGTCTTCCCATCCTTGCGGAAGAGAGAGGGAAATGCTTTCGCGATTCAAACTTGACCGGATTTTGGAAATTGTTTTGAAATACTCGCCTCCGTTTTGAAAATTCTGGGAAAATCCATGGGATGGGGCTCGACCTGTCGGTACGAGGTTCGACCGTTCCTGCCGCCTTTAACAGGGGTAATCGAACCAAGGACCAAAATTGTGCTTGACTTAGTAAAATTATCGAAATTGTATTCTATCTTAAATGCACAGAGAATTCAGGCATGTGCTATGCAATTTTGTAAAATGCAAGTTGGAAAATATGATGTATGCTTAGAAAATATTTGGAGTTGAAAATTTTTCAGGAAAAGATGGAAATCAATCTCTCAGGAATCTCAGACGAAGAAGATTTGAAATGTCAAGAAAGTTTATAAAGATTTAGAAAACCATGAAGAAATGAGAATCTCGAGAAAATCTCGAGAAAGTTTATAAAGATTTGGGAAAATCATGAATGGATGAAAATCCTGAGAAAATGGAAAGAATTCTTGAGAAAAGGGTAAACATTTGAAGGGAAAATGCTTGTCAGGAAAAGCTTCAAGTTTTGAAAGCTTTCTTTGGAAAATGATTGAAGATCATTAGAAAACCCATTTGGGGAAGGAAAATTGAAACTCGGGAAACTGAAATTTTGAAAATCTTATCCTTGAAACACTTGGAAATTGATTTTGATCTTTGAGAAGGGTGAGAGACTTCTTTTGAAAATCTTGAGAAAATAACCTTTTCCATGGAAAACTGTGAAAAAACTTGACTTGGGAAGACCAATTTTGAAAAATCCTCAGAGTTTCTTGAGAAATCAATTTTCTTGAGAATGAAGTTTTCTTGAGAAAATCCTGAGAAAAGTAGATGGTGCCATGATGTAGATGATTTGAATGAATGAATGCACTTTGAAAAGATTTTATGAGGAATTTGTTGGAAAAATGTGTATTAAGTCAAAATAAATCCTTCACATATTCTGACTGTGGGCATGAACATGTTCAGAGTTTAATTGATTTAATTCACAATATTTTGCAAAATTGAAAATATGATGTGCATTTTTGAAGATAGCCTAAGAGTGTAGGCTCAATGTGACTGGTAGAAAGATGATGAATCTGGGTCTCGTCCATATTCCGACTAAGACCGTAAATATGGACTCCACCGAGTTCATCAACTCCCTAAGAGTTGGTGCACGTGCCATTCGTGTACATCCATAGTGCTTTTGAAATAAAATGCATGAATCACATAAACAAGATATTGCAAGAATTTAAACTATATGATATGCATCCTAGTCTAAGCAGAAAATTAAATCTCTTATTGCAAAATTTACATTATTACATCACTAAATAAATGAAATAAAGGGAAATTGCAGACTTCAGTTCCTTCTTTTGAATGTCCCTGCCAAACTTGAAATGGGGTTAGTGATGTCTTCTTTTAAATCGTTGTAATTTTGAAAATATTTTTATATGAAAAACATGTGAAAACCAGACATCAAATAATAAAAACCGGTTATCACTAGTGGATGAGATCGGGTCGAACTCAAAGAACGGGAATATATCGTATTCAAGTACACAAATCTAAACTATTCTTTATTGCCGAATTATTGAAATGTAAAATGTTCAGAAAAGGTAAAAACAACTAACTATTACAACAAATGAATACCCTTCGCAGAGGGCGTAAAGTGCAATATTTACAAACCCAATTAAAATTCTAAGTCTAAACTGAAAAGTAAAAATCTTCTATCTTCGTACTTCGTGTCACGTGGTCTCTTCTGCTCCAATCTCGTGCAATCCTGCACAATTCCAACGAAACACGAGCAGTACACGAAAGAAAAACAAAAACTAAGTAACTAAATGTTAATACTGAAATGACAATTCATTAAGGGATTCTTAACTAAGTAATACTAACTGCTAATTAACTAAGGAATCTAATTACACTAACAACTAACTTAACCACTATTATCAAAACACTTCATAAGAATCAGTGAGACACTTAGAAAAATACATGTAAAATTCAGTAATTCAATCAATGAAATTCAATCAATGAACTTTAACATTCCATAGATGATACTAGTATCAAACTGTAATAAACTTCAGATTTTCAACTTTAATCAAAATCCACTTAATAATAAACAAAACTCAAATCTGATATAGTAAATATCAGTAAGAAAAATTTTTGGTAATCAGATTTGAATTTTACTGATAGCAGTAAAAATTCACTTGTTCACATGCCGATATACTCATGATTAGCATAAATGAATCCCGATTCCTCTTTACAGCATGACTAAATTCCTTTTTACATCAGGACTAAAATTCTAATCCGACATTTTCAATTACTGGTTCACAAACAGAAAAACAATGTAAATCAGAAAAACAATGTAAAAACAGCAAAGCAATGTAAATCAGAAACAATGTAAAACAGAAAAAAAAACTGATTAAAAAATTAGAAGATTCCAGCTGATCATTCATCCAATATTTTCAATTTGGAGATCAAACAAAGTACATCAAGAATCACTTGGATCTATTTGATCCAAACATCTAATCATTCACACTCAAATGATCCATCGCCGGAAAACTCATTCAGCTGGACTTCATCTGCCGGAAAACTCATTCAGCTGGACTTCATCTGCCGGAACTCAACTTTTAATTCATATGATGGACAAAATTTTAGTCACAAGTCATCTGCTCTTAATATTGATTAGATTCACTATACAGAAGCTCCTTCAGCAGATTCCGATCAAGAATTTTTTTATCAAAGATTAATGCAATAAGTGATCGGAATCCTTCATCAAAACAGTATTCCGGTAGGTCCTTGTCCATCGCCGGAATTTCTCTTCAGACATTTTTTCTTTTTTTTATGTTTTCCACATTAATATTCAAACCTTAGATTGAAATTCATGAAGAAGAAGAAGTTGCAGAACACTCACCGTGATTTTAGAGGGATTAGAAGAGAGTTGATCCCCTTCGGTACACCATCGCCGGATTGAAGAAGCCTCCACCTGAAAATAGAAGAGAGAAACAGGTTGAAGAAGAAGAAGGAGATAAGAAGAGGTGGAGGGGAAAGGTTAGGAGAGAGGGAGAAGGCGTACAGAGGAAGACGATTTTCATTTTCCTCTTTTGGGGTTTTTAAAGATGTTCAAACCGGTTTGAACCGGTTTGAAACAGTTTTATTTTGAAAAGCAAACCGGTTAAACCGGTTTGTGTTTATTTTTGCAATTTTCAAAAATCAAAAACTATGTACCAGTTTATTATAAAATTTTCAAAGATTTAAAAACAAAACTTATTTATGAAGAACTAAAAAAAACTATTCTAAAATTTTTTTCTTTTCTAAAAAAAACAAACACTTAACATGAATATAAAAATATTTTTCTCTATTTTTTTTTTATTTTTAATTGAAAACTAAAACTAAACTACTATGAATATAACAAAAACTAAAATATGCATAAAAATGTAAAATAAAACTATTTTTCATGCATTTTCTATTTTTAAATCATTTTAGCACATTTACTCGAAAACTAACATAAAATTGGGTTTTTGAAACATTATTTTATAAAATCATGCATATTTTAATGTTAATTAACCCTGAATTATATGCATGATCAAATACCCCCATGCTTATGTTTTGCTAGTCCTCGAGCAAACTAGAAAGATGCATGAAATGAAAACTATCACCTAACTCACTTTCGTAGGAATCACGGTTGCATTTAGCTCATGCAACAAGCCCTTTCAACCCCTGGGTTACCCCAGTGGACGAGTAAGGTCTCGTGAGGGTTTGCAGTGATGCTACCCACAAACATCTCTGTCATGTATGCATAATATTACACATCCTCACAAGTAGTAGGTAATTAAAGACTTTGTTTTCACAAATATTTCCTGTTACAAAAAAAATCAAAACATAATTAGAGTCTTTTATATACCACCACAGAAAAATAATTTCTTTCACTTTTCTAAATATCACAATTATTTATGTTTAATTCTTAGAAAATCCAATAAAACATATTATTATTTACTTATCCTCACACATATGTTTTCTGCACAGGTTTTCTCAATCGCACTTCTAAGCACTGAACTTTTCTTTCTTTTTCAGCTCTTTTCTCAATTTTTTCATTTTTTTTCACTTTTTTTTTTTTTTTTGCGCACTTTCATTCTTCTCTTATAGCTTGCGTGTGGTCTGCTTTTATGCCTTGTGCAATGTCAATATCTTCTATACTTATTCAATACATACCAAAAGATATCAACTAAGACATAAAAGTGACTTCCTTCATTCACCTTTATAACATGAGAGTCAAACATTTCAACTTGTATCTGTTCTCAGTTACTTAGGATCACAAAGTTTTCCATTCTCCTTTTCAAAAATGGAATTAAAAGTTTCAACTTACATCTAAGTTTCATCTACTAAGGATTGTGGAATTATCCAAACAACCTAACGCATGCTTTTTCTCACTTTTTGAGCTCATTTTTTTTTTTACGCTTTTGTTCATTTGCTTAGTTTTTCAAAAATAGCACTGTGCATATTCATATTTATGATTCAAAATAAATTCTAACATGTATCTATCATCATTTCTTCGAAATCCGCATAAACAACCATAATTTTTAGATCTATGTCAGAAAAAAAAATTCGTGGGGCTTAAAAATCCTCTAAAAACATCAGATTTGAAATAACATTCATATAAGTTCAAACTCTTTCTTTAAAAATCTACTTTTCATGAGAGATGTGTAAACATGTGCAAGAACGTAGACAAAAATATTCAGGTGTGCAAACTACACCCTCCCCCCATGCTTGAATGACACTGTCCCAGTGACACTCCCCCATGCTTATATGAAACTAAGTGAATGCACATGAGAGGAAATAAATGAGGGAAAAGAGTAGAATGACCTGACATGAATTAAAATTGCATGTTCTATGAAGATAATGAATGCAATGTATACATGACAAAGCATAAAACTCATAGATAGAAACAAAAAGAACATGAAAAACTCATGAAAAAGTAAAAACAAAATAAAATCTATAAATTCTAAGCAAATCTAATAATATACAAGATATGGGTTGCCTCCCATAAAGCGCTAAGTTTCACGTCCCCAGCCAGACGGATCCCTGGAAAAATCCTTCATCGTCCATGAGATCAATGGACATGAAGTCAGACTCAACTGGGCTCTATATAGAAAAGAGTGTCATCTGTGACACTACGCACTGTGTTTCCATCCCGTCTACCTCTAACTGTAGGATCATAACTCTCTCGACGTGAAGAACATAGATTCGTCTCATCTGAGAGACTGGTCAAGAATCGAGAGTCTAGGACCGACCGAGTATCAATGAATGCTACTTCAGACAAGTGGTGAATATGATCATGCTTGACTTGGTCAAGCACCTTCTGCATCTGCACCTCTTGCTTACTCAAAACGATTGGTGATCCTAAAGGCTGAGAAAATGGGGCTTTATATGATGAAAATGTATGGTGAGGTATAACGGAAATCGACTCATCAGTAGAAATGATATGGGGCTCATGAGTCGATTCCCGAATAGGGAGACATACCTTCTCTCTCTGAAGGGATGTAACAGATTCGACTTGCACAGGATATGAAGCAGTGGGTTGCAAGTCAAATGACATGGACTCCTCTCCCTTGGATGTGACAACAGACTCACTATGAAGGTTCCCCTGGCTTTGTCTACTCAACGTCTGAGCTAACTGTCCCATTTGAGTCTCTAGCTTGGCTATCGACTGCGTATGGGAGCAAAAAGTGGCCTTGATATCAGAAAAGGCCTCTAACATCTTCTCCTGAAATGATGAACTTGGAATGGGCTCCTGAAGAGAAGGTAGACTAGACTGGGGATGAACCTGTGGAAAAATGGGATGCGAGTAACCTTGTGAAGGGTTACTGGGTCTATACTGTGTCTGAGAGGGCTGATGGGATGGGGAAATGGAATAGTTTCGCCAACCTGGGTTATATGATGGTGTAAATGAATCAGGCATGGGTCTAGCGAAACCTTGGGCAGCATTCACCTGCTCCTGAACGAATTCAAGATATAATGGCGCTGCCGGACATTCAGAAACACAATGTGCAAGGCTAGCACATAGCTCGCACACTCTTCCTATTTGACTTCTCGAAGAATTTGCTAGGAATTGATCTAACTTCCTAGTCAACTGGTCAACCTTGTTATGCAAATCTAACTCAGACCCAACTTCGGAAATCCCAACTTTCCTAGGACCACTAGACAGAGATGTAGTCCTATCGAGCCGTGAAGACAAAGCATGATGCATCGTGTTTTCACTCAAGGTCTCGAATAGAGACCACGCCTCATCCTCACTCTTGAGAATAAAAGTGCCCCCACAAGACAAATCAACCATTTGACGGTGCTTTTCAGTAAGTCCGTCATAAAAATACTGCACCAACTGCCAACGAGGCACCTGGTGATGGGGACACTTGCGGAGAAGATCTTTCAATCTCTCCCAAGACTCGTGAAATTGTTCTCCCTCAATTTGCGAGAAACTGATTATGGCTTTACGAAACTGCTTCGTCTTACCAATTGGGAAGTATTTTTTAAGGAACTCGCGCTGCATTCCTTCCCAAGTGGTAATTTGAACCGTATCGAGAGCCTTTAGCCAATGTTTAGCTTTATCTTTGAGAGAGAACGGAAACAACGTCAACCTCAATGCGTCATCTTCAAAATTGTTAATCCGCACTGTCAAGCAGATCTCCAAAAAATCATCAATATGACTATATGGGTCTTCGTTGCTTAGGCCATGAAATGATGGTAACATTTGAATGATACTGACCTTTATTTCAAATTGATTTGCTCCTACATCAGGTCTCGTGATGCAGGAGGTGGGAGTGTATATGGTGGGCATGAAGTACTCCTTAAGGGTACGGAACAACGACCGATTTTCGGCCATGGTGATAGGATAAGGAGTTCTCCTAACAAGAAACTCGGGACTCAATTAGCTCGGGTCGAGTGATCGTTGCTTGTGCATACACCTTGAAGTAGACCGGTGTAACACTCGTCCTAATTTTGGGTTTTCTACCTAACTAACGCACTAAGCGGCCAAACCACGCAAACCATAAAGCGAGTAAACTAAAAACAACAAAAACTAAACAAACACCACGCAGTTACACATAATAGAGATTATGCAAAGAAATATAAAAACTATGTGTACGGTACCAATCGTACACAGTCACCTCTAAGGGGTTCCTAGTAGGTGGGCTGTGCAGAAAAGTAAGCTCTTCTCTAAGATATGCACATACGTGGTTCTAAACCTAAATGCAACACAAACACTAGGCAATAAAGTGAATACTAATATTACGCCATTCCCCGGCAACGGCGCCAAAAATTTGATGTCTTCTTTTAAATCGTTGTAATTTTGAAAATATTTTTATATGAAAAACATGTGAAAACCAGACATCAAATAATAAAAACCGGTTCTCACTAGTGGATGAGACCGGGTCAAACTCAGGGAACGGGAATATATCGTATTCAAGTACACAAATCTAAACTATTCTTTATTGTCGAATTATTGAAATGTAAAATGTTCAGAAAAGGTAAAAACAACTAACTATTACAACAAATGAATACCCTTCGCAGAGGGCGTAAAGTGCAATATTTACAAACCCAATTAAAATTCTAAGTCTAAACTGAAAAGTAAAAATCTTCTATCTTCGTACTTCGTGTCACGTGGTCTTATCTGCTCCAATCTCGTGCAATCCTGCACAATTCCAACAAAACACGAGCAGTACACGAAAGAAAAACAAAAACTAAGTAACTAAATGTTAATACTGAAATGACACTTCATTAAGGGATTCTTAACTAAGTAATACTAACTGCTAATTAACTAAGGAATCTAATTACACTAACAGCTAACTTAACCACTATTATCAAAACACTTCATAAGAATCAGTGAGACACTTAGAAAAATACATGTAAAATTCAGTAATTCAATCAATGAACTTTAACATTCCATAGATGATACTAGTATCAAACTGTAATAAACTTCAGATTTTCAACTTTAATCAAAATCCACTTAATAATCAAGAAAACTCAAATCTGATATAGTAAATATCAGTAAGAAAAATTTCTGGTAATCAGATTTGAATTTTACTGATAGCAGTAAAAATTCACTTGTTCACATGCCGATATACTCATGATTAGCATAAATGAATCCTGATTCCTCTTTACAGCATGACTAAATTCCTTTTTACATCAGGTTTAAAATTCTAATCCAACATTTTCAATTACTGGTTCACAAACAGAAAAACAATGTAAATCAGAAAAACAATGTAAAAACAGCAAAGCAATGTAAATCAGAAACAATGTAAAACAGAAAAAAAAACTGATTAAAAAATTAGAAGATTCCAGCTGATCATTCATCCAATATTTTCAATTTGGAGATCAATCAAAGTACATCAAGAATCACTTGGATCTATTTGATCCAAACATCTAATCATTCACACTCAAATGATCCATCGCCGGAAAACTCATTCAACTGGACTTCATCTGCCGGAAAACTCATTCAGCTGGACTTCATCTGCCGGAACTCAACTTTAATTCATATGATGGACAAAATTTTAGTCACAAGTCATCTGCTCTTAATATTGATTAGATTCACTATACAGAAGCTCCTTCAGCAGATTCCGATCAAGAAATTTTTTATCAAAGATTAATGCAATAAGTGATCGGAATCCTTCATCAAAACAGTATTCTGGTAGGTCCTTGTCCATCGCCGGAATTTCTCTTCAGACATTTTTTCTTTTTTTTTATGTTTTCCACATTAATATTCAAACCTTAGATTGAAATTCATGAAGAAGAAGAAGAAGAAGAAGAAGAAGAAGAAGAAGTTGCAGAACACTAACTGTGATTTTAGAGGGATTAGAAGAGAGTTGATCCCCTTCGGTACACCATCACCGGATTGAAGAAGCCTCCACCTGAAAATAGAAGAGAGAAACAGGGAGAAGAAGAAGAAGGAGATAAGAAGAGGTGGAGGGGAAAGGTTAGGAGAGAGGGAGAAGGCGCACAGAGGAAGACGATTTTCATTTTCCTCTTTTGGGGTTTTTAAAGATGTTCAAACCGGTTTGAACCGGTTTGAAACAGTTTTATTTTGAAAAGCAAACCGGTTAAACCGGTTTGTGTTTATTTTTGCAATTTTCAAAAATCAAAAACTATGTACCAGTTTATTATAAAATTTTCAAAGATTTAAAAACAAAACTTATTTATGAAGAACTAAAAAAAACTATTCTAAAAATTTTTTCTTTTCTAAAAAAAACAAACACTTAACATGAATATAAAAATATTTTTCTCTATTTTTTTTTT
Source organism: Nuphar pumila (assembly GCF_984573655.1). Lineage (NCBI taxonomy): Eukaryota > Viridiplantae > Streptophyta > Magnoliopsida > Nymphaeales > Nymphaeaceae > Nuphar > Nuphar pumila. The sequence goes on along the minus strand of NC_143251.1, from coordinate 71,765,244 downwards.
AATTGAAAACTAAAACTAAACTACTATGAATATAACAAAAACTAAAATATGTATAAAAATGTAAAATAAAACTATTTTTCATGCATTTTCTATTTTTAAATCATTTTAGCACATTTACTCGAAAACTAACATAAAATTGGGTTTTTGAAACATTATTTTATAAAATCATGCATATTTTAATGTTAATTAACCCGGAATTATATGCATGATCAGTTAGCTCAAATATGTGGGTTTTTCCAACATTTTCCAATAATATTCTGAAATTATTGGACTTAATTGGATATAAACCTTATTTTCATGCTTTCTTGATATTTGAAATGATGTAAATGCAAGAAATTCAGTAGAAAATAGTTTGAAATTCGAAATTATGGTCAAAATAACCAAAATACCCCTAATATTAAGGTTACACCTTTAAAATCAGGGTTTTTGAAGGAAATTTTGGTAAAATTGAGATTTTGAAATTCGAATTGAAAGAAATGATGATGAAATGCATGACGAGACATGATGACATGCTGCTAAACACCTTAGGACTGTAAAATCAGAATTTTGGCATGCTATCATTCATCAAAAATAACGAATTTTGCTTGGATCAGGGTCCCGCGGGGCCCTGTTTTGATGATATGGCTAAACCGAGCCTCAAATGAATTCCAAATGCTGTCAAATTCGGTATGGAGCATCTACCTATTCTGATAAACATCCTAGAATGTTAAAACTTATGAAATGACATGGTTTAGATACTAAAAGTTAAAGAAAATCCTAAAAAGGGCGAATTTCGCCTACGGACCCGAATCAAATGCAACACTTAATGCAGTAATACGAGAATTCCACCATAGAAACATCTGAGATTTTGCAGACTGCTAAACGAAATGAAAATAAGAAATTTTGTTCTTTACAGCTCCGGGATTTGAACTACGGTGAGTTCAGAAATAGGGATTTGGTTTTGACGGAGGTAAAATCACGCTGTTCTGATGTAAAATTGCATAAAAAATAGCATCCAACCATAGAAATTTTTGATATTTAACAGAGGAACTAAAGACACACACAGGAACAACTTTCATTTTTATGATTTTGGCATTTGATCAACAGGAACAGAGATAAAAATACGACTTTTCATGCATAAATCAATAGAACAGACAAATGTAACAAAACAGGAGACTAACAAGAAAAATCCAAAACAGATATTAATACTGTGCTAAAAATCCTAAAATTTCAGATCCAAACAGAGGACATCCTGAACAAGACATTAACTTTTTACAGATTCGGATTTGGAACAATACCCAAAGAGAACCCATCGACTTAAGTCTATCCAAAATATCAAAGACCCAAATCAGGCTCCGACACGTGTCCCGAACTTTCGGATTTTTGTCAGACATCAAAGACTTTAGAAAAATCTGAGAAACTAATATAAATACTAGACATCATCTTGAGTTCAGGACATTTTTTGGATAAAAAATCAGACCTCATATGAGAGAGATCTCAATTTTACAAGTCGGAAATAAATTTTCAAAACGTATCCCGGGTAACAAAACCCGACCTATCATTTTGAACATTTAGTGCAGTAAATAAATTCAAATCATTCTGAATTTTTAAAAGATTGCTAAGGACACCTAGGGACGCGTACTGTGATTTTTTTGGCATTTTTAAATAAGAATAAATACATGAAATGATGAGTGGACTGACTGACAAAAATAGAGAATCACTGAAATAACACAGGATACATGAAACATCAAATAAATTCCTAAACGATGCTATTTTAATGAAATAAGACATAAATCTACCTTATTTTAATGCATGAACGTGATGAAGTGCTAAAATTTGAATCAAGAAAGCATGAAAAACTCGTTTGCTATATGTCATTTTTTGAGAATAGCTCGATCCATCCTTCGGATGAGCCTTTTCTCAAAATGACAATACGAATTTAATAAAGGTATTACTATAATGAAATCAATAGGGATAGAAGTGCACCTTGTGTTTTCTCACAGCTTTGGAACTCTCGAAATGAGTGGGTATGAATGGCTTCTCTCGTTCTTCGATCCGAGCTTCGGAAGGTGCACGAAATTCAATCCACACGCTTAGATCGAGTTGGAATTGATGCGAGCCAGCTTGGTGCTTTAATGCACCCTCTCAACTGAGCCCCAAGGGGGTGTGAACTCAGAAATCAAAATCGTGTTCTGAAGAAGATCTAGGTTGAAATGTAAAATCAAAAAGAGCTCCTTTAGGCTGGGCGTGGGGCCTTGTATTTATAGAAATTTTTGGAAAATTTTGAAATTCAAAGAGGCTTAATCTGAGCCCTCCATGTGGCACCATCTCAGAGGGTGTTGTCTTGGAGTTTGAAATTCAAATTCTGCTTTATTCTGGAAGGAGGAGAGACTGCCATGTGGCGCCATCTCAGAGCATCCACATTGACATGTGTCAGAAGGAAAGGCAGAGGATTCAGATGGTGCCACCTCAGAGAGAGTTTGAAATTTAAATTTTTGCTTTTTCTAGAGGAAAGGAGAGACTGACATGTGGCGCCACCTCAGGGTGGGTCCACATTGACATGTGTCAGGAGGCAGGAACTGAAGAAGCAGAAGATGCCACTTCAGAGGGGAGTTGTTCCTACTTTTTCTGATGCAGGGAGGTGCATGGAGGTCTGGCCATGTGGCAGTTCAGGATGGCTCTGCTTCTGACAAGTGTCAGCTGGCTGGAGTAGTCTTCTCAAATGGCGCCACCTCAGGGTAGATTTGAAATTCAAATGAGGCTGGCTTTGGAAGAATAGAGGGTGGCCATGTGGCGCCACCTCAGGGTGGCTCCTACAATGACATGTGGCAAGAGAGAGGAAAAGGAGGGAAAGAGACACGTGGCACCATCTCAAAAAATGAATTTAGGGAGGAGACTTCAGAATTTGCGCCACCTCAGCCTGGAGTTTGAATATTTGAATTGTTGTTTTTTCTAAAGAGGCAGAAAGTGACATGTGTCACTTGCTTTTTCTGAAGAAAGTAGAGAGAGACACGTGTCCCTTGCTTTTTTTGAGAAGAGCAGAGGGTGACATGTGTCACTTGCTTTTTCTGAGAAAAGCAGGGAGTGACATGTGTCACTTTCTTTTTCTGAGAAGAGCAGAGAATGACACGTGTCTGCTGCAGGAGAGAATACCTCAGATGGCGCCACCTCAGAAGGAGACAACTCTACTTTTTCTGGACAATGCAACACATGACACGTGGCATCTCAGGGTGACCTTGGAAGGACACATGACACAGGGTGAAGATGGTGGACACTGACACGTGGCATGGAATGAAGAGGATGTCTAATGACATGTGGTGGCATCTTAAGGTGGCCCCACATTGACACGTGTCGGAGGATGGAAGGAGATAGAAAATGACATGTGGCACCACCTCTAGGTGAACCCCACGCTAACACATGGCAGGTAAATGGGAGGAGAGAGAAAAAGATAAGTGGCGCCAATCCAGGGACAAGGCTCCTATATTTTTGGGTTTTTCAAAATTCAGGTTTTTCAAAAGAAAAGCCTATGTGATACCACCTCAGTGTGGGCCCCACATTGCTTCTTTATTGAAATAAAGACAAGCTAAAAAACCTCTTTTTTGGATTTTTCATAAAATTTTGGACTAATTGGCAAAACAAAAATTTTGAAAAGAGTTGGCCCCTGTAGGGCAATTTTGTAAAAGGAAGATATTTGAAATTGTCAAAAGGGCAAAATCTGAGATAAGGTGGCTGAAATCCATATTGAAAACTATCCATATCGTTTTCCTGAGAAAATATTTTGAAATTCAGAGTCCTGGGGGTAAAATGGGAAGAATTGACACTTTTGAAGACCCAGAGTTTTGAAATCGATTTTGAAAAGAGTTGAAATTCTAATATGAATTGAAAATTTTGAAATCAAGAGTTCTGGACCTCGAAATGACATGCTGTGCAGTGCAGTGATATGAAATGCTTATGCAATGATATGCAATGCCATGTCTTATGAAATGCAATCCTGAACTAGGATTTGGAGATTCTCGTCTCCTGTCAGGAGTAGAATTTTGAACATCTGATCTAAAAATAGAGAAATTTTGAGAGTTGTAGATGCAATTTAGACTTCTGTAAGGTCCGGGCTCAGAAAATGGCCATTTTTCCCTTCGGAGATTTCCGAGGAGGTGAATGATGATGCTGGGTGGGGAAGTGAGTGAAAATTTGGGATGTTTTCAAGTAATCAAGGCCTCTTTGAGAATCTCAAAGGCCTTCATGCAGTCCTCGCTAAAAACAAGCGGCTGGTCCTTCTCCAATAAAGTGCAAAGCAGTCGAGAGATTTTGCTGAAATCTTTAATGAACCGCCTATAAAACCCAGCATGCCCTAGAAATGACCTGATCTGCCTCACAGTGGTGGGTGGAGTCAAATGAGAAATGGATTCCACCTTCTCTCTGTCAACCTCAATGCCTCTCTTGGACACAATGTGTCCAAGCACAATCCCCTCCTGGACCATAAAATGGCTCTTTTCCCAACTCAGAACAAGATTTGTCTCCGCACACCTACTCAGTACTCGAGTAAGTTTTTGGAGGCAATCTTCAAATGAAGAGCCATACACAGAAAAATCGTCCATGAAAACCTCCATGACATCATCAATGATATCGGAGAAGATAGCAAGCATGCACCTCTGAAAAGTTGTTGGGGCATTGCAGAGCCCGAACGGCATACGTCTGAATGCAAAGGTGCCATAAGGACATGTAAATGTCGTCTTCTCCTGGTTGTCAGGATGAACAACTACTTGGTTATATCCTGAATATCCATCTAGAAAGCAATAGTAGCTCTGTCCTGCGAGTCTTTCTAAGATCTGATCAATGAATGACAATGAGAAATGATCTTTTCGAGTTGCCATATTCAGCTTCCTATAGTCAATGCAGACTCGCCATCCTGTAGTGGTCTTCATCGGAATTCTTTCCCCCTTTTTGTTCTCCACAACAGTGAGTCCTGACTTCTTCGGTACAACCTTAATCGAACTGACCCACTGGCTATAAGAAATGGGGTAAATAATCCTGGCATCCAACCACTTCACCACCTCATTCTTCACAACTTCCTTCATGTTGGGATTTAACCTTCTCTGCATATCCCTCACTGGCTTGACTTTCTCATCACAATCAATTCTGTGCATGCAGAATGAAGGATCAATCCCCTTCAAATCAGTCACTCCCCAGCCAATCGTTGCCTTGTGCTCTCGTAAAATAGTCAGTAATCTCTCCTCCTGCTCCTCAGTGAACAGTGACGAGATGATCACAGGCAGGGTCTCATCACCTCCGACGTATGCATACTTGAGTGAATCTGGTAAGGGTTTCAACTTAAGTTTTAGAGGAGACTCGATCGAAGATTTGGCGGGGGTCTCCGCAAGTGGTGGGAGAGGCTCAATGCCCGCTCTCCAGGGTGGTAACTCTGACGACACTCTAGACACATCTACGCTAACTATACAACTATTCTTCTCTATATGATACAAATCTAATGAATCCTCAGTAATATACAAATCGGGCTGCTCCTCCACTAAATCCTGTGCAATATCTACATGGAAACAGTCCATATCTCCCGCTGGACCCATCGCGGCATTGAAAATATTCAGTTTGACTTTCCTATTGCCGAATGATAGATCCATGGCTCCGGTCCTACAGTTGATACATGCATTGGCAGTCGCCAAGAATGGTCTGCCCAAAATGATCGGAGTCTGGTGATGGCTATCCACTCTTTCCATATCGAGGATGATGAAATCGACTGGTAAATAAAAATCATCCACCTTAACTAGCATGTTTTCCAAGACACCTCTCGGTACCTTGACAGAACGATCTGCCAGCTGAAGTGTAATAGGAGTCGATCTCATCTCTCCTAGCCCGAAAGAATCATAGAAATATTCGGGCAGAATATTCACGCTTGCTCCAAGATCAAGCAATGCGCATTCTATCCGGATGTTCCCTATAGTACAAGCAATAATCGGGGCTCCAGGGTCCTTGAGCTTTGGTGGTGTCAGATGCTGAAGTAGTGAACTCACCTGCTCAGTCAGATGGACCCTATTAGGAACTCTCTCTCTGGATTTCCTCTTCTGCGTACATAGTTCCTTCAGAAATTTGGCATAAGCTGGCACCTACTGAATCGCATCGAGCAAAGGCAAGTTGATTTGCACATGCTTGAAGATGTCAAGCATGTCCTGGATCTTTGTGCCCTACTTCCCTCTAAATCTGGGAGACTCTAATGCTTTGGGATAGGGTGGTGGGGGAATATACATCAGGGGCTCCTCCTCTTTGTGAGAAGGCTCACTCCTATCCTTCTTCTAAACTGAGGTGGATGATGATGATGATGGTGAAGGTGATGGTGATGATGGCTGAGCCGACGAAGATGGAACACTGGTCTCTGGCTCATCGATCCTCTCTCTACTCTCTCTGGTCTCAACGTGGTAATCACGTCCACTCCTCAGGGTCATAACAGATTTGGCCTGCTGCTGTGACTCAGTATGAAACAGGCCTCCGGTCATCTGGTCCTTGCCCTTCGGGTTCATGATAGCCTGGCTCGGCAACGTACCCTCGGGTCTCCTACTGATAGCCTCTGCTAACTGTCCCATTTGCGACTCTAGCTTCGCAATGGACTGCGTGTGAGAGCTCAAAATCTGGCTACACTTCTTGAAAGCATTCTGATTAGAGGTTTTCACCTCTTGGAATGCCTGGAGGAGTCTCTCTTCAAAAGATGTCTGCGGGGCAGACTCTTGCGGAATCTGAGGAGGAAATGAAGATGAAGACTGAGGATAACCCGGCCTCTGAAATGTTCAAGTAAATGATGGCGGCCGAGCTGACTGAGAGGATGTAGGCATCTGAATGAAAGACTGTAGATTCTTTCATGAAAATTTGGGATGGTTACGCCAACCCGGATTATATGTAGATGAAAATGGGTTGTTCTGCGATCTGGCGTAACCCTGAGTTGCCTGAACTTGTTCTTGAACAAATTCAGGGTACTGAGCTGTCGAAGGGCACTCAGTAATCTCATGTGCCGGACTGGCACATAGAGTGCACACCTGCTGAGTAGTGGGTGGTCCTGAGAGAAGCTGGTCCAACTTCTGAGCAATCATGTCTACCTTGCACTATAGTGAAGTAGATGGACCAATCTCGAGAACACCAACTTTCTTCTGAATGTTGGGTGTGGCTCTATCCGAATGAGAGCTCGAAGCATGGTGGAGGGAATTCTCGGCCAATGTGTCAAATAACCTCCATGCTTCATCCTCGCTCTTCAACATGAATGTCCCTCCATATGAAGAATCGATCATCTGACGATTCCTGTCAGACAATCCGTCATAAAAGCCCTGCACCAGCTGCCATCTCGATCCCTGATGATGGGGACACTTCCTGAGGAGATCCTTCATTCTCTCTCAGGTCTCATGAAAATGCTAACCATCTAGCTCTGAGAAGCTAGTGATGGCTCGCCGATACTGGTTCATCCGACCAATGGGGAAATACTTTCGAAGGAACTCCTGCTGTAACTGATCCCATGACCCTATCTCTACGGAATCCAAGAACTTTAGCCAATACTTGGCCTTGTCCTTCAATGAAAATGGGAATAAGGTCAACCTTAAAGCATTATCATCGAAATTCTGTATCTTAACAGTAGAACAGATCTCGAAGAATTCGTCTAAGTGTCGGATGGAAGCATCTGAATAACGCTGGCCTTAATCTCATAGTGGGGCGCTTCTACATCGGGTCTCCAAATGCAGGATGTCTGGACATAGTCTATGGGAATGAAGTATTCCCTCAGAGGACGTGGATGAACTGGAGGTGGAGCTGGAGGATCCATATCACCCATTGTTGTCGAACTTCGAGGAGAATGTAAAATTCTCTATGGGTTGTCAACGAATGGATGTGATGGGGTTCCTAGAGCTCTTCGCCCCTGCATACACTGGTACTAAGACTAGATGTAAGCACACGACCTAAACCTAAAACTAAAACTAAAACTAACACAGATACTAAAATGAAATTACTACAAATCAAAGCAACTAATAAATAACTATGCTAAACTAATTATGTCAGACTAATTAACTAGATAAATGAAATCACCAATTAAACTATTCTAAATTACTGAAAAGGAAAAAAACAGGAAATCAGAAACTAAGTTTTTCTAAAACCCACCTGTCTAATCGCTCCTTACAGAATGAATATAGAGTGAATCCTAGAAAAAACAATATGTGAAACCTATATGTACTAACTATGTTAAACCTATATTCACTTACTAATCCTACTAATTAGAAAATAAAAACAACTAACTAACTAATTAGCTAACACAGATTAATAAATTAAACTCTAAGAAATAAAAGAAGTAATTCGCCGTTCCCCGGCAACGGCGCCAAAATTTGGTTGAATTTTTATAAATGCTCTTTTTAAAAGACAATTTTTCGATAAAATATTTGGAAAATCGTCAACCAAAAGTAAATAACCGACTTTCCACAAAGTGGCAAGTATGGGTCAAATCCACAGGGAACGAGAATTACTCGATTATTTCTAAGAAATTTAATTTATTAATCACAAATATCAGTCTACAAGTACAAGGCTAATAACAATTACAAATTAACACTAAAATAAAATGGAAAAGCAATTCAGTCTTCTATTGCACGCCAAGGGTATTTCTGTCTTTTTGCCACTTCTCAATTTTCGCACTTGGACAAGAATCCCTGAAAAACTGTTATGCTTTTCAACCTAATAACACAGGAAAATACAAAGTTAGTAAATAATTCCAATAAATCAAAATAGAAATGAAACTACACCTAATTTTCAAGAAATTAACGACACAAATCCTAATTACAATAAAATAATTAAATAAAATATTAAACTAATTCTAAAATTACCTAATCTAAGTCTAAAAATGCTGGATGATGCAGATGCAACAATTATAATGCAGAAACTAATGAAAACAGACCGAAAATGACTAAAAGAATGAAATTACAAATCTACCCCTAAATAGTGCAAAATAGCCTTCTGATAGCTCGTAAACTGACTGTTTGACAGAGCAAACAAGGTCCGAATTTCCTAAAATTTGTTCTATTCTGTAACTAACAAATTCAAAAATCTGTATGTTTTTACATAATTAAAAAATAATATCTGGAACTCCAGATATAAGCGTTTCAAAACCGGGGAAAATCTGGATATCGCAGATCCCGAAATTTTAAAATCCGAAAAAGCTGTTTTCACAAAACGCTTAAAAATCAGACCAAATCAACTCGGATTGAGCTGAAATTTGATCTGCAAACAGTTAACACCTCAATAAAGTGAATAGAAAAAGAATTTTTAGAAAACTCGAAAATTTTGCACACAAAATAAAGATTGTGCGACAGGGCAAAAATCGAGTTTTGAGTTCAATGCACTATTCACTTTAGAAGTCTATCTTAAACGCTATGAATGCAATCTAACACTAATGCAGACCTAAATGATGCTGAATGACAGTTTATATGCAGACACTAAATGCAATTATACTAAATGCAATGAACATTGAATAAAATATGCAATTTGCGACTAGAGCTAAGTTAACTACTAAGTCAAATGCACTAATATAATAAAAAAATGCAATCCTAACTATATTAACTAAAGAAGGCAGTTACTTAATGTTGGTTACAATGAACTAAATGAAATGGAATAGTCAAACACCCTATATCTAACTATAAGTTAAATAAACACCTATTTCTACAATATAACTAAATCAAGCAAATGACTAACTAACTAACTTACACTATAACTAATATAAATTAAAACTATGGTCAACTAACCAACTAAACTAACGAAGGACGATTGAAGGTTTGACTTGGACTATGTTCACGCCCCACCTAACTAGGTCAACTAAGTTGACTCGGTTAGATAATGACTAAATTAGGAACCGAAAAATAAAAATCTAATGAATTAAAAATGACAAAGTCAATTAACACTAATAACTCTCTACACCTAACACACTACTATATTAATCCTAATTAAAACTTGTCTAATTAGTAACTCAATCTTAATCCTAAAGTTAATGACCAGTTAACTTAAATAAGTAATTCTAAATCTAGAATATACTATTAGGTAAATGGAGATAAATGTGAGTAAATGCTCAAGACTAAGTTTGGAAAACTTATATTATCCAAAATCGTCCAGCTAGAGAGGAGTTACACTTTTTGAATTTGCCTTTGCTCACTTTGGAAATTTTAAATCAACTCCAAACCGTCCAATCCAAGGGGATAACACTTACCATAATTGCTTGATAAATAAAATGGGAAACAAAGGGTTGAAACCGTCCAGCTCAACAAGGGCCACACGTTTTGAACTTTTTCAAAATGATTGGATAACAATTAAATGTTCTTTCTCAAAACCGTGGACACCCCTTTGGAAGGTGTTTTAAATTTCAAAAGATATTTCCAAATCTCAATAGGTAACTCCCTTCTACCTTGACTTGACAATCAAACTTTAAATCTTTCTTTAAACACTCCACACGATTTTAGAAGATCTCCAACTTACCAAATTGAATTGCACACCACAATTACCCAATTATCCTTTTCCAAAAACAATTTAAATTACTCTAGATACTAACATTAACTTTGATCTAACTAATTAAGCTAAGAATTAACTATAATCAATAAGGGTTAGAAATGAGAAATGCAACTTTCCAAAATTTAAGAAATAACAACTAATACACTAATTACCAAATGAGTAAAAACGTCTACACCCAACAACTCCTAATACAATGAACCTAGACACCCTAATAGACTTTCCTATTCAATTGGACCCTACCAAAAATGGCCTAGAGCTCTAATGGAGCTCTAATGGCTGACGCCTCCCCACTTGGGGAAGATGACTAAAAACTTGACTTTAGCTAAACTAAAAGACATCCATTCTAACAAAATTGAAAGAACTAAATTAACTCCTAAATAACTCAAATAACATGCTGGACATAACCTATTAGAATTGCAGCACAAAAACATGAAAAGAAAATTTTCTAAACACAAAATCCACGCATATATGTCAATAGATACGGCTAAATCCAACTAAAACACCAAAGGACGCCACATAGCTTAGAAAATATAAAATCTTAAACTACTAAAAACGAGATTTTTGATTTATCTTGCTGATAATACTACGGACCACAGAAAACCCAAAAACTGAATTCGGCTAATATGGAGCTAAGCATAGTTCACGTTTTTGGACTAACACAAAAATAAAAAAAACAGACTCAACGACTTATAACTAGACTCAAGTATAGATTTAAGACTACCTAAACTAAAAATAAAATCTAATTAATTCCTAACACTAACACAAAACTCCAGAAATTAGAAAACCGAAAAATGCCAAAATCGACTAGAGAGGATCTAGCCGATTGTCGGTCAAGCAATATTATAATTCGGATCCAACGATAGTCCTAGACCAAAATGAATTTCGCAATTCGTTTTTTCTGTAGAAATCACAACCAACACAACCGAATTTACTGCTAAATAACAAAATAATAAAAATAAACGAGCAACACAAGATTTATTGTGATTTTTCTTCAAAACTAAAAATGCCCAAAACAAAGGAGAAATATCTAAATCCTACGATGCTGGTTTAAAGCATCACATGTATATACTAAGGTTGAAAACACACACACACACAGCACACACAGAAAAATACAAATTAACACACACACACACACGTTGAGCTTTAACTAGAAGAAAGGATAGAAGAAGACCTACCTCCACGGCGGTCTGACGATTGTGAGGGAGAAGAGAGCGGACAATGGCTCTAGATTGACGTCCTAGATTGTTCGAGAATGCTAAAATATCACCATGAGCAGGAGTTTTACAGCTGCAACACGTTGGAGATCCACTGAAGATGGAGAAGGAGCCGATTCGCGATCGGAGGGCTTAGAAAACCGGATGGAGGTAGGGCCGACTCATCTTGTTGGAGTGTTTCTCACTTCCACGCAAGATAGATGTTCTCCACCTCTGCTACACCTGCAAAAACACAGCAAACAATGGTTAATCACAGCAAGGAGGAAGAAGAAACGAAAAGAATTGAAACGGGAGATAAGGCGATGCTCGGTTTTCCAAGCATAGACTCGATCTTCAATGAAAATGGTGTGAGATGGGAGATTGGAAGGGGAATGGAGCTAGAATCACAATGGGGGGGCATCAATTCCAATGCTAAAGACGCCTAGGGTTTGCTAAAAAATCTAATTTATACTTTTGGTATTTTTCAGAAAAAGGTTTAAGAAAAAATATTTTACCCTGCGCCACTTTCTGAGGGGGTTTTCTGAAAATCTTTTGTAATTGGGTATGGATATGCGTGTGAGTTGGATTTGGGCTCTCTAATGATTGGTCCAAGGTTCACAACAACCTAGTTAGGTCGGATATGGATCTGATCCACCTCGAAATTCATGCCTGAACACTAAAATAGCCATAACTTTCTCATTTTAACTCTTATTTTTTCTGAAATTCGAACCAAAACCCCTTGATATCAAAATACATCTAAACATGGGTTTTAAACCTTAATCTCACTACAAAATGCATGAATAACTTGTTAACATGATGTGCATTTCATGCATTATAATTCATTCTAAAGCCTTTTGTACTCTTTAAAGAGCCATTTCAATAAAAATCTTCTATTAATTCTTACGTTCTTCTCCATAATACTGGGGCATTTTATTTTTGATCTATAATCATCTTCCTTCATCATATGCAGGCAGGATTAGACAAAAAATTCTTTTCTCAAATTCTACTAATTTTCAAATGATCTTGTGATCTTTAATAATTTTATTCATATGGTTTATTTTCTCAATTTAATCAAGTTTTTATCAAATTTTTGTCAATATTTGTCAAGTGTTAACAATTTTTCATCAATCTTATTTTCTATCTACCTTTACCTTTAAAAATACACTTTCAGGTTAAGGGATAAACCTGATGACTCCTTTCAATGAGGTATTCTTTTATTATTCCCCCGTTCAGGACAAGGGGATAAATCCTGAAAATAGACCACATACACATAAAACTATGATGGTCCAATAATTTTCACCAAGAATCTTTACTTTCTAAATTCATTTTGAAAAGCTAACTCATCTGCACAACCCAGTCCTCGCACTGGTTATTTCTCAAACTTTTTCAAATCCTATATTAAGATCATTTTCAAAATTTGGTCCTTGCACCGATAACTTTCTACATTTTGTCTTCGGATCAAAGTCTTTCCTTCTACAAAATGCAAGTTCTGATTTGAACTTCCCAAAATTTCATGTATTTCCAAAAGATCCAACATCAGTTGGTCATGTATTTCCAAAAAGATCCAACACTTGTTGGTCATGTATTTTCAAAAGATCCAACTTTCGTTGGTCATGTATTTCCAAAAGGTTCAACTTTTGCTGGTCATGTATTTCCAAAAGATCCAACGCTCGTTGGTCATGTATTTCCAAAAGGATTCAGCATCTCGCTGGTCATGTATTTCCAAAAGATCCAGCATCTCGCTGGTCATGTATTTCCAAAAGACCTAGCTTTTGTTGGTCATGTGTTTCCAAAAGATCCAGCACTCGCTGGTCATATATTTCCAAAAGATCCAACACCAGTTGGTCATGTATTTCCAAAAGATCCAACACTCATTGGTCATATATTCCAAAGGATCCAGCTCTCGCTGGTCGTGTATTCCAAAAGATCAAACCCTTAGGGTGCGATTTCTCAATTCTATCATTTCCAAACCTTCGAGATCTTTAATCTCTCAAATTCTATCAAGTTCCCAACCTTAGGGTTGCAATATTCTCAAAATTTCATCACTTTCTCAACCCTCGGGTTGTGATCACTCAAATTCAATTATTTTCAAACCTTCAGATAAAACCTTTTTAAATCAAAATCCATTTTTCATAACTGGTCGGGATTTGAAATCCAGTGTTTTCACTGGTCGGGATTTTCAAAATCCAGTTTTTCATAACTGGTCGGGATTTGAAATCCAGTTTTCATAACTGGTTGGGATTTGAAATCCAGTTTTTTATAACTGGTCGGGATTTGAAATCCAGTATTTTCATTGGTCGGGATTTGAAATCCAGTATTTTTCACTGGTCGGGATTTAAAATCCAGTATTTTTCACTGGTCGGGATTTTCAAAATCCAGTTTTTCATAACTGGTCGGGATTTTCAAAATCCCGTATTTTCACTGGTCGGGATTTTCAAATCCAGTTTCTCATAACTGGTCGGGATTTCCAAAATCTAAATATCTCTCATCAATCAAGTTATCCATGGTCTGATTTTATAACATTTCCCTAAATTACAGCTAAAGGTCTCATCAAAATCCATATTGAGTGATTTTTTCACAAAAAGATTCTGGAACATTATGCCAATTTGCTAAAAACAGTTGTTGATTCCAATATTCTTACTTAATGAAATAAATATTCAATGATGTTGAAAAGCCAGAAGCGAATTGATATTGATCATGGCTATGGCGCATATTTAAACACGGCTATCTGGCAATCAGGCAGTGGAAATATCTTGAGCCATAAAAAGAATCCACTCAACCCATATCTTCACAGTCATTTTAAGTTGCAATCAAATATCTGCAAAAGAGATCTCTCAACTATCATCGAGATGAAGACGAATAGGCGAGCTAGACCCCCGGGGCCAAAGAAGATTTGGATCATCTCCGAGGTGAAGGAGTTTGTGAAAGATCCTTCCAAGGAAAATTCAGATCACCGTCGAGATGAAGGCGAGTGTGATGAACCTACCGACAAACCCTGAAAGATATTTGATTTCTGCTATCATTTAAAGACCTTTTGAGCCAATGTCATCAATAGAATTCCTGAGATTAAAGAAGGATCGAAACATCTTCAAGATGAAGGAGTTTGTGACGTACCCTTCTCCGAAAAAGAGAGAAAAGTCAGGACACATCCAAATAAAGGATGATGTGAAAAACCGAGAAAGTTCAGTGACTCAAAAAAAGTGCAAAAGGATCATCATGGGAAAACACCCAGATATCAAACTGCCAAAGTTGCCAGAAGTCATCTTTTCTTATGCAAAATTCTTTTATCAATATCTCTTCACTACTTGCTTTTATGAAATTAAGAATATTTATTCTCTTCTCATATCAAGGAAATGGATAGCTTCCTTGAAGAAAATCATCAGCGCTAAAATTTTGAATTTGACTCTTAAAACCGAGGAGTTAACCTCGATGGAGGAAATACTCTAGGTAAAAGAGGGAATATCTTTTGCACATACGTGCACATTTTCAAGCATTTGAGTCAACTACAATTCTATCTTATTGGCAAAATTTTCTAGCTATTCCAAGAATGAAATAAGTATTCAATATTCATTTTGATGCAACCTAGCGTTGTTTATATTTTCCAAAAGAATCGCCTCCTTCAGAAGGGGTACCTCTTTCTGTCCCATCACGGTTTTTCTCATTTAAGAAAACCGTATGGTTGTTCCCACTCAGGTTAAGGGTCAAACCTGAATTTTCTGCGAGAGGTCATTGATTTCAAAAGCTATTCCAGTCTCAACAATGAGACACCCAAAATCATCCCTTTTCCAAGCTTTAGGGAACCCTATTTTCCTCCTTTCGCAAAGCTCCTTTCGGATTTGTTCGTCCAAACTCTGAAAGTCCCATCATGGTTTTTTCGTTCGAGGATTACATTTGGTCATCCCCTTCAGGTTAAGGGTTAAGCCTGAACCTCAAGCCACGAGGTATCTTCCTTTTTCAGGTTTGGGTTAAACCTGAGTCTCGTTCCAACGAGATTCCTTGTTTTGACGAGATGTTTTCTTCCAGTCCCATCATGGCTCTTCCCATCGAGGAATCCATGCTTTGTATATCCATCCAGGATAGGATTTTACTTAAGCTTCACCTCACGAGGCATTTTTCCAAAAATGTCCCATCAAGGTCCTCATGTACTCCTTTCCTCATTCCATTCATCTTGATATATCTTCGTCCCATCCAGATTAAGGGCTAAAACCTGAATCATTCTAAAAGGCGTATCTTGTCTCACCCATGAGACTTGGTCAAAATTCTTATTTTCCACCATTTCGGGATTTTCACCCAAAGTCCCATCACGATTTCCTCATTTCTATTATTTAGTCATATCATTTTCGAGAATTTCATCTCCCCAAAACCATTCAGGATAAGGTTTTAAGCCTGAGAAGCCATCTTTCAAATAAATTCTTCCACACCCAGTTCTGACCTGCTGACTGAGACATTTTCAAAATTTGGAGTGTTATCTTTGCCACTAAGCTCGGCTTTCAACCAGCTTAGTAGCAAAGAGGGGCATCTGTGAACACCCCAAATTTTTCAAAGTTTGGTAAAAATATCCTTTCTGCCCCTGGCTCTATCTTCTGAGAAAATCAAAGCTAAATTTCAGTTATTCTTCAGATTTTCTGGATTAAATTTCATGTTGATGTATTCAAACTCGATTTCGGATCCGGACCCAGTGTTTAAAATTCAAATCTGAGCCTCGTTACTCAATTTACAAATTGAAATTATAAAATGACAGAAACATTTTCTGAATGGATCAAACAACCCATCTGGTATCCTATTGGATCCACAGCTCTGTATTTATCGATTTGAGGTTTTAAACCTTGAATATTTTCGCAAAATCTGGATATAAACTCGCTTTGTGAAGAATTTTTCAGAGAAATAGCTTTGAATTCTCAAGAAAACCCTCTTTTATAAATATTTGTCAAAAATACAAAAAAAATAGTTTTAAAATCTTTATTTCTCATAAATTTTAGGATTTTATTCTAAAAATACAAAAACATGGAAAAACATTGCAAAAATCAAAAAAATTGGAAAAACTACAAGAAAAACAAATGGTTTTAAGCTTTTTAAAGTTAATTTTGCTAAAAACCTCATTTTAAACCATTTTATAAAAAGTTTTTTTTAAAGGGACCTCTCTTTTGAAAAAAGGGGAAAATTTACAATGGCTCGTTCCCGCGCACTCCTCCCTCTCATTTTCTACCCTTCGATCTTCAACAACCTTCTCGTTCTCCTCCATTCATCTTCAACTGACTTCCATTCTCGAACCTTCGTTCTCCTCCTTTAAGAGAATCACTCGGGGAACCCCTTGGCCATCATCCATTTCCATCGACTTTCATGCAACAACCCACCTTCACGCAGCAACCCTCGATGCATCCCTTTTCCTCCTTCAATCATCCATTCTTCCACTCATCCGCCGAAACCCCACCCCCCTTTTTCCCACTTCACGCTCCATCTTCTTCACTTGGGTTCTGAAGAAGACTTGCAACTGAAGTCTCATCCGGATTACCTCCAAGCTTCAGAATATCTATGGGGATCAACGATTTACTCAATCCATCATCCACCACTTCATCGATTCCCTTCTCCATCCTTCTTCTCAACAAATCCCCAAATAGAAGATTCTCTACGGTAGAAGGAAAGAGGAGCTCCCTTCTTCAGGATTTCTGCAAACCAAGTCCTTCATAGAATCACGGTAAGCCCCTTTTCTTTTGATTATCTCTCCAGATCTGGGCGCTCTCGCTCATTTACCCATTTAAGCACCCTTGGTAGTATTCAATTTGCTTATAGCAAATCAGTCTACCTACGTGCAATATGAACTGGAACGATCGTGTTCCAACATCTTGATTTCATGTTTATATTATTATTTCCCGTTTCCATCTTGATTATCATTGATTTTCGATTCTCTGCTTTTATTTCGATCATTTGTTCATATTCCGATCTCATATTTCTCTTTAGTTTTGATTTGCATTTTTATTTTTTAATTTCTTTTTATGGCGTTCCCTATCATAGATGCATTTACATTCATTTTCTCGAGCGTTTATATGCTTCGATTCATTACAGTATTATCTTCCTTGGTAAGTTCTGTTTGCATCATGGCATCCATGCTTGAATCAATTGAAAAATTGCTGAACATTAGCATTTCACGGTTCTTTGTACCTGTTGTAAAATGCTATGTTCAGGTGGCCCAAAACCAGGTTCTCATATGATTTACTGTGGAAGTTCCATGTTTGGGTTTCAATGCTTGATAGTTCTGATATAACTCCATTATAAAACTCTTATCTATATTGATCTGTCATGGAGATCTGCATTTGAGTTTATCATAAATCACTTCGTTCCAACTTGAAGTCCAACTTATATCGAATATGCCATGAGTCCCCTGTTTGAGCTTGTAAGATATATGCTCATCTAATCAAAGCCCATGATAGCCCATTCAATAGCATTTCCCTATGCTTAGGTCTCACTGGAGGCGATCCACATGGCATTAGTATCAATAATCCAGAACATGGCAGAACATTGCCCACATTATGGTTCATAATAGTGTCGGTTACCTCATTCTGTAAGGATCGGTTGCTAAAATTAACCTGATGGCAGGAACTATCTCGTGGAAATCATGGAAGTTATGAAATCAAGCTATTGCGAGAGGTAAAGTTGGAGAAGCATGCTAGGTGCATTCCAATTGTCAGAACAAATTGATAAAATCAATCCGAAAAGACCAACTCATCTGAGAAAACTTCTGTTGCATTGGGTTAGTTGATCGAAGGGACATTGACAGGGCATTATTCAAACCATTGTTCATCATTTATATGATTTGCCTGCAATTAATCATTCAATATCTATGTTGTTTTTTGACGTGTTCAGCTCATTTTGAATCGTTTGTTGGGTCTCACCGTAATAAGGTTATTGGTATCTTTTAGTTGGGCTTAGTTAACTTCTGTTCTGATTCAAATTCTGAGGGTTATAATGCCAATGTTATCTCTATATATAGGCAATCTCATTCTGTTTGCTGCACTTGACATATTGTAATCTAGATTTACTTGTCTTACACTTTGTTCAAGAATCACTTTCATTTTCAAATTCATGTTCGTCATTCATCTTATGGATTTTTGTAGTCTTCATCGTCCTTACTGTGTATGCTGGCCTTTATCTTCTTTTGTAGTCCTACACATTGACATACTGTGTATATATATATATACATGTATATACGTATAGGGAAGTCCATATCCTCGCCATCTCTAAGATCTGGCATTGTAATGGGAGCCGTAGCTGGTATTGATGCAAAGAATTAATTTTGGACAAAAAAACGAGAATTGGTCATTCATGCGATGAAACTGCTAACAGTCCATCACTTTGTTGCTACTAAGAAGGAAAACCCCTGTAGCCTCATTTCGTATACCATCACTCCAATCGTGGGTAACATTGCTGATTGGGCAACTTCCTTCCAGACCCATCATGATCACACACTGCTGCAACCTCATTTGCAGTAACCACCTCATTTCTCAGCATCCAACTTCCATCTCATTACCTATCACCTGTAACACATCTATACTTCACAGAAAATGTTAGCAACTGTAGCTTTCTAGGTACATTCTCATCGTCATCATCAACCTGAACAGTGATATATATGGTATCTAATTCCCAGTACGTGAGTTCATCTCACTAGGTACAATCACGTTGCTTCTTGTATTCTTAAAATCCTAACATATTGTGTACATAACTAGCTGAAATCTGCTTGATAGATCGACTGGAAGGATCTTGGTGAGCCGACTAAAGTTACACTGATGTGTGTTTTTTGGAGCCACATTGACTTGTTGTGAGGTCATCACTGTTGCCGAAGAAAGTTATTTTAAATATGTTGTATGAAGTCATTGTGAAATACATTGGGTCATTGATTCAGATATTAGGTTTCCTGTTTCCTGCAAAATGTATATAAAGTTAAGTTGAAACTAGATACTTAATTTATCTCTCGTAACATTATGCTTTGTCGCATCTTTATATTGCACTGCATTCTATCACAACCCCCATATATCTGTTTCATTCCCTGTATGTCAGTGTTTTCCTTGTATCTCTGTATCAATATTGTATATCAAACTTTGAAGCTGCTACGAAAAAGAAATTCTGATTGGTTGTGCTACAACTTACCTGTCCCTTGCATCTACTGTCCAACTGCCTGTTTGCCATGTAGCATTTCATACTCTTACCTGTATGTCACCTTCATGTTTTTGCATCATCAGTCATACTACCTACCTAACTGTGTAGACTACAGAACACCTTCATCTTCTTCTTTTTTCTGTATTCAAAAATCATATACTGCACATAGGCGCCTGTTTCAAACATCTGCATCTCTACCCTTGTACACCTCTGTGTACATGTCCACTGCTACAGTGCTGTTTGCAGCAACTTGAGTCAAATTCATTCCCTTGCTGTAGCTACACTATTGCACAACCCCCTGTACAATGCTTTAGTGTTTCCATTTATGCATAGCCCACTGCTAGCATTACTGCACCAACACAACCACCCACACTCCAACACATTGTCCACCCTATCATTCGTTACCATATCTCCTATCCCACATGCTATTGTATATGCCCTATATATCTATATACATACATATATATATATATATGAACATACGTATATATATGCATGTATATATATGTATGCCTATAGGTGTATGTGTCATTTTCCATCTTTCCATCATGTATATCCTGGCATATAAGCATTTTATCATTGACCTCCATATGATATATGCAATTTTTCTCCTATTTCCATACTAACCAAGTGTTTTGCAGGGAATATGTGGAAAATATCATTACTTGAAGTTATAAATTCAATTTTAAACATTGTAATAAGTTAGGTCTTAATGAGAATTTACATTTTCAGCTTTTAGATAGAATGAATGAGCATTGTAAATATCATAAATTGCTTATTTTCATGCTTTTTACCTTTATTTCCCAAAATCTCACAATGGTGAAACACGAATGGCACGTGCACCATTTCATAAAAGGTAATTAATCCTAAGTTGATGATTTACATCAATGGCCATAGTCAGGATGTAAACAAAACTTAGGATTTTTATCTTTTATAGGATAACACTGGATCCACACTGGATCCTTTTTCAAAAATCATCATATTTTCTTAAATATTTTCCTCTTTTATCAGAGTTTAGTTTAAAATTGATTCAATACATATATCAATGGCCATAGTCAGGATATATTGAGAATTAATTTCATTCTAAACCCTATAAAAGCACCAAAATATGTTTGATTCTTCACCTGAATTTAAATGTGATTATTATATAATACATTTAATGACCATAGTCAGGAGTGTATTATATCATTAATTTTATTTACATTCATTTAAAGAATGAAATATGATTTTCAAATCCAATTTCAAAATTATTTAAATTCATTCATCATTTAGGATAGAATTGCATCATATTTTCAAAAAAAAAAAATTCAAAAACCCAAGTGATTTTGGATATCTTTCTTCAAGTTTCTATTTCAAATTCAAATTTTATCTCATTTTCAAGATTCAAAATTTGATTTTAAAGTTCAAATTGACTTTGGAATTTCAAAATTCATTTTGTACATCGATTTCCAAAATTCAAAATTCAAACTTCAAAGTTCAATTTAAACTTTGAAGTTTCTGATTCATCTTCTGATTCAAAATCAAGTTTATTTTTCTTACCTTCAAATTCAAAGTTTGACATTGATTTTGAATCTCAAAATTTAAATCTTCCTAAGTTTTAAATTCAATCTGGGTTTTCAAAACCCAGATCCATCTTCAAAAGTCCCATTTGGACTTTCAAAAATCCAAAAATCTAAAGTTAGATCCTAATCCCAACTTGGATCCAGATTTCTAAGAGCAAATCTCCACTTTTTGGGATCTCAGACTTCAGATCCAATTCCATTTTAGGATCCAGAATCCAACTCCATCTTGGATCTCAGACTTCAGATCCAAAATTCATTTCGGGTCTTGGATTCAATTCCAGAATCCCATTCCAGCTTAGATTCCAGATCTTGAATCCAAAATCCATTTTAGGACCCAGAATCTAACTTCATCTTGGATCTCAGATTTTCAGATTCAAAATCTATTTTAGGATCCAAAATCCAACTTCATCTTGGATCTCAAGTTTCAGATCCAAATTCCATTTAGGATCCAGAATTCAATTCCATCTTGGATCTCAGACTTCAGATCCAAATTCCATTCCAAATTTTGGATCCAATTTTATCTTGGATCTCAGACTTCAGATCCAAATTCCATCTTGGATTCCAGATCTTGGACCCAATTCCATTTAAGATCCAAAATTCAACTTCATCATTGGATCTCAGATACAATTCCCATTTAGGATTCTAAATCCAGAATTCAATTTTGTCTTGGATTTCAACTCTATTTAGGATCCAGACTTTGGATTTAAATTCCATCTTGAATTCCAGATTTCAATTCTATTCTCAATTCCAACTTTCAAATCCAATTCCATTTTCATTCCGGATTTCAAAATCCAAGTTTACCTTGATTCCCAAAATTCCAAAAACCAATTATGTTTCTCAATTCTATTTGGATTTCTCAAATCTCATTCTGATTTCAAACTTCAAAATTAGAATTCAATTCCATTTTAAAACATTCATCCTGATTTAAAAAATTCTAAATTCAAAGTCCATTTATGACTTTGAAACTTCCTTTCTTTTCCTTTTATCTCAACTTCAAAATCATTCCTTTCAAAATCAAGATTTATTCCCAAACTCTGATTATTTTCAAAGACTTAGAACTTCAAAAATATCTCTCTTGATCTACCTCAAGTTCTAAGTTAAAGAAGCCATTTCTTCACTCTGTTATCAGATTCATCTCAGAAACACTTGGGGATTTCCAAATCATTTTTCAAAAAGAGCATACATCCTTGCATTGCACAAGCATGATTCTTTGTGCATGTAGACTTAGAATAAATTCTTAGATAATCTTTTAGCAAAGCAAAGAGGCATAAATTCGACCCTTGGTTCGATTACCCATGGTAAAGGCACCAAGAACGGTCGAACCTCGTACCGACGAGCGAATCCCGTCTCCTAATTTTCCCGCAAATATTTCAAAACAGAGGTGAGTTATTTTTATCTTCAAAATTAAGGTCAAGTGAGACCCCATAAATGAGTTCCTCTCTCTTCTCTTTTTTTTTATTCTCTCCTCTTTTCTTTCTTTTATTCTCCTTTAAAAAGGGAATAGAGGTTAGAAAGGCAAAGAGAAAGGAAAAGAGGAACGAAAAAAAAATTGCGATGATCACACCATCCTAATGGCATCGCTAGAGAATCACCACCCTAGCGGCGTCGCTGGAGAATCACCACTCCAACGGCATCATTAGGGAATCACCACCCTAATGGCATCATCAGAGAATCACCACCCTGATGGCATCGTCAAAGAATCACCACCCTGACGGCATCGCTGAAGTGTCACCACTACAACGGTATCACTGGAGAATCACCACTCCAATGACCTTCATTAGAGAATCACCACTCTAATGGCATTGCTAGAGAATCACCACCCTAGCGGCATTATTGGAGAATCACCACTCCAATAGTGTCATTAGGGAATCACCACCCTAATGGCATCATCAGAGAATCACCACCCTGATGGCATCGTTAGAGAATCACCACCCTAACGGCATTGCTGAAGAATCACCACTTCAACAGCATCATTAGGAAATCACCATCCTAATGGCATCATCAGAGAATCACCACCCTGACGGCATTGTTAGAGAATCACCACTCTAATGGCATCGCTGGAGAGTTGCCTCATCCAGCGGCATAGTTGGCGCTACCAGGAATCACCTCCTGAGCCAAAACCACAATCCTCCAACAGTGGTGGGGAAAACAAAAATCCCCGCAACGCTCTCTCAAGAGCAACAACACCCTGAAGATCGGTGTTAAGTCATCCCCAGATATGACCCTCTCAGGAGTCGAATGTCATTACCGGCAACACAAACGCAACATGCTAAGCGCGTAACATCAGATACGTTCTCATCACCAAGAACGACTGGGGATCTACAGTATCCACCAATGGGATACCCAGAGGCTCAACTGACACAGACAAGGCTTCAACCTTCTGTCCAAAAAGGGTCAAATCAAGCAAGATACCCTTCATCAGAGACAGGGCTACGAACAATTCCAATGAAGTTGAAAAAGAGGGAAAGCACTTGTTTAGAGCCTTACACAACAGTTCCCATTGAACTACATCGTCTTCAACACGATGAGGATAAAAGTTTGATCATCGCTACGATTCTTTGATCGTTCCTACCAACACAATGTGGAACGAGAAGGGCGAACTACGCAAGTAGTTTCCTAGGTCTTAGTCAAGAATTTCAATTCTAGCAGGAGTTGACTCGAATCAGCTTGGGAAACTATATCAGCAATGCCCCAGAATTCTCAACTTTAAAAATTCTTCAGAAATCCTTTGGATTTAGGGTAAATTTTTTTTTGAAAATATTTGCGCAAATGCGGAAGTACCAAAAAGGGAAACAAGTGGAAAACTTTGGGCGGGTCACAGGCGCGAATCAACAACATTATGAAACAACTTTTATTTAATACATATTACCAATAGTACAAATCATTCCCTTTACAAAAACTCTGCCAAGATCCTTGATGTTTTAGAAGAGTGGGTTCAGGTCCTCTGCCGCACATTGAACTCCATCGCACGCCTAGAAGCAACACCTGTATCCCCGTAAAATGGGGTCAGTACTCTTTCGAGCTGGTGAGACAAACCAAAACACAAAATACCAATGTGTGGAAAACGAAGCAGAGCTTATCATGCAACACATAACATGCTTATTTATAATAATTGAACAGGTAAAGCATAAGCAAGTGTAAGAATAGTAAGCAAACTGAAAGCGGAGCAGTAAAAGATGACAACTAGTGATAACATGCTTTCTAATGCAATTAAGCAGGTATACCAGAGTGACAAAGCTACACGTGGAGCATTAAGCGAAAACAACTAGCATGAGTTAATGCAATTAGGCAAAGCATGAGAGAATAACTACGACTAATCATTTCACAATTCATAGCAATTAGCATAGTACGCATCAAGGAACATAATTAACCAGTGCATCAACACAGAGAAATGTGTTATGCAGAACAAATAAGTTATCATGAATTGTGCATAGATGCAAGTGGACATACATGTGCCTCGTGCAACAAGTACGTGAATCTAGCAGTGTGACCATACAAAACATCGAGCATTACGATGAGACAGTTAGAAACATTTTGCCACGGTAAGGCGTTTCTAGAAACAAAGCATGAGTCGTGCAAAAGCACATAAACCATGTATCTCGACCATAAGCGAGCTCATCTCGCGAGGTGGGGCCATCTTCCACAACAAAACTCGCCAAGGAGTTTCAATAACTCATAAGTCTCAAAAGACTAAATTCCCATATAGGTATGCCTCAAGGTCCCTTCGTGCATAGGGAAAATACATTTAATTTGTCAAAGTGATTCGTACACCCAAATCCCATAATTACGAGCATGTGATTACATTCATTCATATGCTTGCTCTTGTGCTAGAATGTGCAACAGTGCACATGCTTTGAGATGATTTATCATACATTATGATACTTAGCACAACGATGAAATGCTTATATAATTTGTGTCATGCCGAGTATGACAAGAGAAGTGCCATAGTTGCATTATTTCGTTCGACATCCACCGTAGGTTCTTAATTACGCAACAACCTTATTTTATTTTAAGACATTTAAAAAGGTATCTGGTTTCACTTTTTGCAATGGTATTTTTAAAAGATATTTTTCAGTAAAACAGTTGGAAAATCGTCAACCAAAAGTAATAAAAACCGACTTTCCACAGATGTGGTAAGTACGGGTCGAATCCACAGGGAACGGGAATTATTCAAATTAATTCTAATATTTTCAATTTATTAATATCAAACTTACAATCTCAGTTAATCAATACAAATCTAAAAGAATTAAAAGTAAAAAAAAAAATTTACAGATAACTAAAAACAAAATTCTAATTTCTTCTTTAGATCACCAAGGGCAATTTTTTCCTTTCGCCAAATATAACTTTTTCGCACTTGACAAGATTAACCTCATAATCTGTAGAAAGCTTATCAACCTAACACAAGAAAAAGAATAAGTCAGTACAAAATTATGATAAATAAATCAAGAAATTATGATAAACCTAATTCTACGAGGAATTACTGAATTAAATCCTAATTAAAAATAAAAATTCACTAAAATTTCAATTCTAAGTTTACCAACTAATTATGCTATGTCTAACTAAGTTAATTGATGCAAAATGTACTAACTAATATGCAGAAAAATACTAAAAACTACCAAAAATCAAACTACTAATGAAATGACTATTTTACCCTTGAGTAGTGCAAAAGTGGATTCTGACAACATTTCACAAACAGAGAGTTTGAAGAGGCAAACAAAGTCCGATTTTCACAAAATTTCTTTTGTTATGTTCCTGACAGATTCAAGAATCTGTCAGACTTTATGGATTTGAAAAATTCGTCCTGAATCTTCAGATATAAGAACCGGATCCGAGTCCGAGTAAGTTTATATATATATATATATATATATATATATATATATATATATATATATATATATATATATATATATATATATATATATATATATATATATATATATATATATATATACCTATATATATTTATATATATATATACATGTATGAGGATGTATATAGGTATATATATATATATATATATATATATATATATATACGTATACATATATGGATTGTGTCTCGTCGAGTATGTTTGATAGTGTTGATGAATATATATGTATATAAGAATATATATATTTACTAAGGCACTTAATGATCGTTTTGGTTTGACCGAATGGACTTGCGACACTCCAGTGTCCTGTCCATGTAATTTCTTTAGATGATGCCACACTCCGAACTAAGTTTGAGTTACCCAGTGTTGTCCTACGTTTGTGTTGGCAAGCGGTTTGTTTCGGGTTCGCGGGCGCGGCACCCCGAACCGTGGCAGTGCCAATGTAATACCCAGTAAATGGGTTATTTCAGATTTCACCTTGGATACGTAGGTGTGTCGTGCTACGTAAGAAAAACCCTTACGATTTGATTTACATTTGACTGACTAGAAAAGTATGCAGTAATCGTTATTGTAAATTCATTAACTTAGAGACTTCGTTGTTTTGAAATCACGAGTGTTGTTCAATATCTTTGTTTTGAGACCGCAGGCGCGGCTCCCCATACCATGGAAATAGCCAATGTAATCCCCATTAGACAGGAATATCCCAGATTTCACCATAAACATGTAAGTGTGTTGAACCACGTGTGTGAATATTGCTAAACGCAATCTTAACATTTAAGTATGCGAAATGGTACAGCTTGACAGTGAAAATTATTGCAAGAGTATGCAAAGTACCAATGTAATGTTTTAGAGTCAATGCTTCACATAATGAAACTTTGATGAAATATACATGTGAATGTGTAATTGCTTAATAATATATGCAATGCCTCTGTTGTTTATACTTGTGCAAAAGATAGAACATGTGATACTCTTACACCTTGCACTTGGCACATCCTGACACTGTTACTGAGTAGTGTGTACCCTGAGGAGGTACATTGCTTGAGGCATTGGTAAGCGCACTAGGTGCACTTACCTTATGAAATGAAAAGACTGAAAATTGAACACCATAGGGTATGAATATAAAAATGACTTATTGTGGGCTCAATTGGAGTCCTTGGGCAGTGGCCCTTGTGTTGTGTATGGACTCTTGTGTGATATACCCTAAACGGAAATAAATAATATGGTGTTGTGATTGCTTTCACGAGCAGTGTGCTTCATTGGCCGCGTGAGGCTGAGCACGTGAATTGGCAGGCCAAGTCTTCATTTTGCATACCCCATGGGGACCATGAGGCAAATTCCTCGTTGTGAGGTATGAATGAACATGAGCCTAAGAAAGATAAACCTGCTTCGCTCCATTCACAAAATGGTTCACCTTGAGAGAGGGTGGATGGTACAACCCTGAGTGACTTGTCGTTACTATGACACGTGTTTTGACAGGAGCTGTAGCGTCCTTTGGCCTCCAGTCACTCAGAGTCACGGAGGTCGAGGTTGCCTTCTTAGTACCTCACTACTGCAGTAGTATGGATTGCAATCCTTGCCAATGCGAGTGTTTTCTCCTATCCGTGTGTTGCTCGCATGAGGTTGACTCGGTCTGTAGCTTCCCCGGTTACCACTGTATAATTTGAATAACAGACGTCGGGTGCATGTCTCACAGAATGTGAGGTTTCCTTCGCGTACCCGAAAGAGTAATCAGAATAACTTAAAGACTAACCAAACAGCTGACTTACAGTAGTTGTTACTTTACTGGTTCTGCAGACTTTACTTCACTTACGCTACTTGTTTCAGTTGTTACTTAGTTACCTTACTTGTTGTTCAGCACTTGTTACTGCTTTAGTACTTGTCTTACAGTTACTTCAGTTTGTTACCTTTCAGTTGACTAGTACTTGTCACTTTTGCACTTACCTGACACGGCACTTACACTTGTTCGCTTTATTCCTGCTTTTCCTTTTGATATGATATATATATGCTTGTGGTTGTTTCTTCACCACCTCGCAAGAGAATTGACCCCGTTTTATGGGGATGTAGGTGACAAACAGGTATAGTGCGGATGCGATGATATGCGGTGGAGGCTCGGAGGACCCACACTTACCTTGCAGATCCTGTGTCCTAGTGGTTTTGGGTGTTGTTGGGATGTATTCCCTATTTTAGACTTTTTGTACTCTTATTTTTGTAAACATTTAAACTGTTGGGCTGTTGTTATCGTCGCAAAATTTTTCTGTCTTCCCTTCCCTGCGAAAGAGAGAGGAAAATGCTTTCGCGATTCAAACTTGATCGGATTTTGGAAATTATTTTGAAATACTCGCCTCCGTTTTGAAAATAGCGGGAAAATCCATGGGATGGGGCTCAACCTGTCGGTACGAGGTTCGACCGTTCCTGCCGCCTTTAACAGGGGTAATCGAACCAAGGACCAAAAATATGCTTGACTTAGTGAAATTATCAAAATTGTGTTCTATCCTAAATGCACAGAGAATTCAGGCATGTGCTATGAGATTTTGTAAAATATAAGTTGAAAAAAGATGATGTATGCTTTAAAAAAACATTTGGAGTTGAAAAGCATTTCTCAGGAAAAAGATGGAAATCAATCTTTCAGGAAACTCAGATGAAGAAGATTTGAAATCTCAAGAAAGTTTATAAAGATTTTGAAAAATCATGAAGAAATGAGAATCTCGAGAAAATGGAAGGAATTCTTGAGAAAAGATGAACACTTGAAAAGGAAAACACTTGTCAGGAAAACTCGGACTTTGAGAATTTTCTTAGAAAAATGATGGAAATTTTATAGGAAAACTCATTGGAGAAGGAAATTCAAAACTTAGGAAATTGAAATCCTGAGAATATTGTCTTTGAAGTATCTGAAAATCGACTTTGATTCTTGAGAAAGATGAGAAATTCCTTTTGAAAATGAATCTTAAGAAAATAACATTTTCAGGGAAAATCACGGGAAAACTTTGACTTGGGAAATCCAACTTCAAAAATCTTCATAGTTTCTTGAGGAATCGATTTCCAAAGAATGAAATTTTCTTGAGAAAATCATGAGAAAAGCAGATGATGCCATGATGCAGATGATTTTAATGAACGAATGCACTTTGAAAAGATTCTCTGAGAAATTTGTTGGAAAAATGTGTATTAAGTCAAAATAAATCCTTCACATATTCTGATTGTGGCCAAGAATATGTTCAGAGTTTAATTGATTTAATTCACCATATTTTGCAAAATTGAAAATATGATGTGCATTTTTAAGATAGCCAAAGAGTATGGGCTCAATGTGACTGGTAGAGAGATGATGGATCTGGGTCTCGTCCATATTCCGACTAGGGCCGTAAATATGAACTCCACCGAGTTCATCAACTCTCTAAGAGTTGGTGCACGTGCCATTCGTGTACATCCATGGTGTTTTTGCAAAATGAGATATATGAATCATAGAATCAGGATATTGCAGGAATCAAACTACATGAGATGCATCCTAATCTAAGCAGTAAAGTAAATATTATTCCAAGTTTGATTATTACATCTCTGACATAAACCAAAATAAATGAAATAGAAAAATACATAGTGTAAAAGAATCAGCATTCTCCAGATTTTCCTGCAAAATGAGAATTAGTACAAGGAATGGATATACAAGATACCCAAGGAAATGGGTATATATAGAACCTGTATAACGAAGATATATATATATATATAAACCTAAATGCTAAAATTTGTGCTAAATGACATGTGATAATGAAGGTGTATTTACAAAAAAAAAAAAATTTACAGAAATGCTTGTATGTGAAAGCAAAGGCACATGAAGATATCCATATATATATATATATATATATATATATATATATATATATATATATATATATATATATATATATGTATATGTATATACATGTATATATATATATGTAGATATACATAGATATAGATATATATATAGATATATATACATATAATGAGAAAATACACAGTAAATGAAACTCCATATGTAATGGGTAAAATCAGAAAATACAGGATATACAATTTCTGTACATGACTTTGCCAAGTCATACTTCCTACATTATAACATAATTTTCAGTAAAATTGGGTATGGAGCTTCCTTGTATATCAATAACAAAGCATGCCAAAGATGGTCCAGAGATCATGAATGGATATTGACATATCCATCCATGAATATAGCCGATTCTCAAGACTGCACACTTGCAGAAAAGGGAATGGGTAAATGCATAACCTACCAATGTGCAGGAGATATGTTGCTGTAGGTGAAAACGCACAAGAGGTAGAATGGTTGTAATGCTGTGCAACACAGGAAATGGATGGATGTGAGACAACAGTGAGCTCAATGGCATTGCTAACCGTAAACACCCCAAATTTTCACTCACCTTCCTGATATATCCATCAATCATCACATTTCGGTTCTCCGGAACCAATGAAGGGCAAAATGGTCATTTTTCAAGATTGAACCTTGCAGAAAGTCCTAATTCCATTCTCGAGTCTCAAAACTTCTCTATTTAAACTCAGAGACATCTTCAAACTGCAAATTTTCAAAATCTCATGCTTAACCAAAAGTCAGAATTTTCGAATTCAAATTCAGGGTGGCAATTTTGTAGGACATGTCTTTGCATAACATCGCATGAGCATTTCATATCATTTCACTGCATAGCATGTCATTTTGAGATCCGGAACTCCTGATTTTCAAAAATGTCAATCCAGATTCGAGTTTTAAATATTTCAAAATTAATTTCAAACTCCTAGGTTTTTAAAATTACCAATTCTTTCCATTTTACCCCCAGGACCCCGAATTACAAAAAAGTCTTCTCAAGAAAACGATCTGGATAGTTTTGGACATTGATTTTCAAAAATTTCGTCAGTTGAAAAGAGGGGGACACAATTTCAAAATTCATAAGACCTTATTTCAAACTTCTACAAAAAGGCTCCGAATTTCCCTGCTTCTTTCAAAATTTTGCCCTGAAGAACCATTTTCTTCTAGGTTTTGAAATCAAGCCAAATTTTGCTTCGTGTTTTCCAAAACTAGCCTACTATTATGAAAATTCCAAAAATCTCACTTGGCTTTTATTTCAAATAAGTGACGTGGGACCCACCCTGAGGCGGTGTCATACTCAAATTCTCAAAATTTTCTCTTATTTTCAAAACAGTGCCCATCCGGAAGTGACCGATTTATAAAAAAAAAAATTATTTTAAACAAAAAATTAGTGGGCCCACGCATAGGTGGCGCCTCACTAAAGATTTTATTCTCAAAAGATTTTCAAATCAGGATGAGGTGGCATCACCCTAAAATACCCATTTTTTTATTTTTTTATCATTTTTTTATTTTTTTCCTTCACTCGTTTTCTTAAACAGCCCTAAAAGGTGCCACAGCCGAATCTTCCTAAAAAGATTGTTTACTTTACCTAAACATTAGGTAAAATAAACCAATTTTTTTTTTTTCAAATGGCTAAGAGCCGCCCCCCTCCCAAATGGCGACATTTTTAAATTTTTTCAAAAGTCAGTTTTTTAAATTTATCAAAACCTTTCAAAATTGAAATTCAAAGGTTCTGATCTTTTGGCTGAAAGGACGAATTTTTTTTAAAAAGGGGGCTTAGGCCACCCGAAGGACCTTTTTTTTTTCCTAACTCTTCACGCCCCCCTCTTCACGGCTTCCCCTCTCGGCTAGCAGGCGAGAGCTTTTGGAGATCCTCTCGGCAAAAAACCCTCTGACCCCCCCCCCCCCCCCCCCCCCCCTGAAGATTTGATTCCCCTTGAAGGAAGCACCCTCCTCAGCCTCTGTAAAACTCAACTTACACCGATCCTGTGGAAGGCAAGGATCCATCCCAGCACACAAAGAAGGCATTCAGTCCGGCGATTAGGTGAGAACTCCCAGCTATACCTTCATGTTTGTGAATCAGTCAGCATATCCATCTCACGCATATAGTGAATCCATTTTGGGGTAATGCGATTTACATTCATGGTTGCTTCATCTATCCAAGATCAACGATGCTTCACAATAGCACCTTTGATCTCCATGAAGAAGGGATTTTTACCAATCACCATTTTTTTTATATTGTCTTTATTGGGCTATTCCAATACCATGAATCTCATGATACAGAGTATTGTTCAGTGCAATGTTTTTCATACTATCATCCATATCATCTCACATCGCATATCATATTTCAGGAAGGTTGTTAAAATTTTTTAAAAATATCATTTTCATTCAGTCTTTGCATATGCAGAAAATAAAATTTCAGGTAGCATCATTTTTTTCTCTTCAAAAGGTTCTCTTTGTTTTCCTCTTTGCTTTTGCGATTAATGATGATATTTTCTAATTTGGTGGCAATTTACTAGTTTTTACCTACATTCACAGTCTTTTGATCAGTCATTGGCAAAACCGCATAATCGATACCCGAGAGGGTTTATCGTATAGCAAATGATGCCCTTAACCATGGCATTACATCCTTTACTATATTGCACAATTTTTTTCTTGCAGGCTTAATTCATAATACGAAACATTTCTGCCAATGTCGTCCAAATTTCAGTCTTTACCATCCTAAGATAAATGCTTTTTTTTGTTAAGAAATCTTCATGATTACCCGCAGAACACATCTTAGTAGTTCTGGGTGCCAAATTTCTTTTTTTCCTTTTTTTGTACTTAAGTTTAATTGTTGTATCATATGCTTACTGTGTCAGTCATGTGATCTTAACGTCTGACCATCCTTTGCATGCCATCGATAAAATGTGATACCCCTGCGCAAGGCATTTACAGATCATTCTTTCCAGCCATTAGCATGGTTTCAGCCATTGGCATTGTTTCAGCCACTAGTGTAAACTCAGTTATTAGTATCGTTTCAGCCATCAGCTTCATCCCATCTCAAATCGGTAAAATCAGCTTGTCCTTAGCATTATTTCCAGAAGTTAAGTAAATAACCCTTGAAAACAACATAGTCAAGCTGTGTTACAGCTTGAGTATTGCTTTGCAGTGTAAGGCAACTGATTATGGCAGCGTTAGGCAAGGGCCACTTGAGGGCTGTTTTGCAATGTTGGTCTACTAATTTTGGCTGCAAATGCTTTATGCTTTGTAGTAACTATGGTTGCATTAGTTGGCAGATTAAAGAGCCAATTGTTGGTACAACAAAATGAATAATGATGGTTTTTTTTTTGTCATGACTGTTATTTTTCTTGCGAAGAAGTCATTACTACTGCCATGTAATTGTTACAGCAGAATGAATCATTATTGGTCTTATTGTTGTTATTACTATGTTTGCTAATGTTGTCCTTGTCATCATCAATGGTTCTGTAATGTTAGTGAGATAACTATTTAGGAATCGCTTCACGTAGATGCAGGCTAGATGCGAGTGAGCCATTTCTTGGTGAAATAATTGTTATAACAAGAGAGGTTATCATTTGTTTTGTCGTTGTGGCTGTTACTACTGTTGTTAAGGGTGCTATTTTGCTTTGTTCCCATCATCATTTGCCACTGCTGTGTTATAAGGGGCACATGAATGAATTATATGCCAAAATGTATTATTTTTGTGTGAAGGACTAAGTAAAATAGTGCTGAAAATATTATTGAAGAGTGTAAAAGACCCCTATGCCCTTATGGAACTAAGGTCACGGTGCTTCCACAGTAAATTTTCTGCCCATTGTATATGTTATGTATTTACCCATCTTTTCTGCTGCAGGTACCCAGTCTTGATAATCGGCCATATTCATGAATGGATATATCCATATCCATTCATGACCCCTATGCCATCTTTTGTATACTTTGTTATTGATATATAGGGAAGCTTCATACCCAATTTTATTGAGAAATATGTTATAATTTGGGAATTACGGCTTTGTGAAATCACCTACAGAAACTGTATATATCCTGTACTTTCTGATTTTACCCATTATATATGAACTTCTACTTATTACATATATTTTCTCATTATACGTATATATATATCCATATATATATATATATATATATATATATATATATATATATATATATAGAGAGAGAGAGAGAGAGAGAGAGAGAGAGAGATATACATATATATAGAGAGAGATATCTTCATGTGCACTTGTTATCACATATACTTTTTTTTTCTTTTTTCTCTTTCTTTTTGTAAATACATCTTCATCCTCACATGTCATTTAGCATAAATTCAAGCATTTAGATATAACTGGTTGCACTTTTGGATGTGATACTTTTAAACAATATTTTTCAATGAAATACATGGGAAAATCGTCAACCAAAGATATAAAACCAACTTTCCACCGAAGTGGCGAGTACGGGTCGAATCCACAGGGAACGGGAACATTCTGAATTAATTCCAAAATAACACTTTATTAATAAAAACAAAGTTTACAACTATGTCAATGTTTACAAGTTACATTAAATAACATTCTAATTATGAAAATAAACTACAATAGGCGGCAAAGTCTTCAGCAGGTCTCTAGGGGCATTTTTGTCTTTTCACATCAAGTGCAGTCGCACATCATAATTGAATTGCATCTGTTAACCTGTTCTAACATAACAACCTATTATATCAATATATTGCACGAAATTAAAAATTAACAAGCTACTACATGCATATACAAACTAAGTAAACTGAAAATGAATTGCATCTATTTTACCATATACACAAAATCGACTTTTACATGAATTACGAATAAAACCTAATGACAATACACCTAACTAATGGAATTTATTACCTTGCTGGACCTCTAATGGCCGCCCTACCTATGGGGAAGATGCCTACACTCACGCAAAAACGAAATGTCTAATTGAACTACTAACACGATGATAAGCACAACTTTACAATTGACTAAACTATGAACAAAACCGAAATTCATAAACTAAACTTCTACACGATTAAAAATCTAATAAAAACCTAACAATAATTGACAAACTAAAATTAAAATAGCAACAAAAACAAATTACAAACTGTTGGACGTCCTATCTAAAAACCGGAAAAACTACACTCGACTAGACAATTTTAGCAAAATATAAAAATACACAAAACATGAAATCATCTAGACATTTGTCCTAAAGTACTAAACTCGAACAAAACAAGAACCATTAGACTTAGAACAACTGAAAAATGCAGACATGCAGAAACCTCCTTTCAATCACACGCACACACCCAAAACATGCTTAAAAACTCCCAACGTTGGATTGAAAAATACATTGTAAACAAAGCACACACCTAAAACATTCTACATGCTGGCCTTTGCACGAACAAAAGCTATACTATGGCTGACGAAAATACAGAAAAACACCCAACACATTACACACGCACATGATAGGTTTTAACTAGAAGCAATGGGTGAGAAGACTTACCTCTTGGGCCGATCCGAAGACTGGGGGGATGAAGAGAAGAGCGAACTTTGCTTGGTTTCGCACCGTTCGGGAGCTCGTTGATGCTGGAAATACGCCATGGTACCATGTCCTACAACTGCAACACGTTGAAAATCCACCGAAGATGAAATGTGAACCGATTCTCGATCGGGGGGCGTAGAAGACCGGATGGAGGTAGAGCCGGCCCTTCTCGTTGGAGTGTTTCGCACTTCCACCCGAGAAAAGTGTTTCCCACCACTGCTGCACCTGCAAAACACAACAACAAAGGATATTAAACAACATGGAAGATAAAGAAATTGAGAGGTTGTGAAAGAAGGCAAGAAAAAGCTTGGATCTCAAGCTTGTTTTCATGCTCTAAGGGAGATGGCGTGAAGATGGAGGAGGAGAAGGGGGCTGGAGTTAGAATCGTGCCCCTAGGGCACGAAAACCAAAGCAAAGACAGGGCTGGAATGGGCTCCCCCCTCCTTTTGACGTTTTGGCTACTTTTGGCTATTTTACAAAAACAGGATTAAAATAAAAATAATTGCTGGGCGCCTCTTTCTGCATGGGTTTTTTAGAAAATGTTTTTACAAAACTTAAGTGGGCTGGAGCTGGGTTAAATCCATGTAATTTGGTCCAGATCCAAAGTCCAAATGGGAGTCTAGATCCAAATCTCTCAAATCGGATCCGATATTTGACCCGTTACACTGTAAATGTCATAATTCCTCAAATTAACTCCAATTTTGATGAAATTCGAACCAGAGCTCCCTAACATCATTATGCACCTAAGTGTATGCTCTAAACCTATAGATGATGCATTTATGCAACAAAATTGTATTAATAAAACGTGATATTTATGCATCATCAAATACCCCCATGCTAGAATAATTGCTAGTCCCTAGCAATACACTCTACCATGCAATGAAAATATGGACTACCCAATTAACATGAAAGCTCTTATTAAATAAAATAAAAAATACTAAATAAATAAAAAACTAACTCACTTTCGTAGGAATCACGGTTGCATTTAGCACATGCAACAAGCCCTTTAAACCCCTGGGTTACCCCAGTGGACGAGTAAGGTCTCGTGAGGGTTTGCAGAGATGCTACCCACAAACATCAAAATCATGCATGAATAATTTTTCAGAAATAATAGGCAATTAAGAACTCATTGTAAACAAATATTTCATGTAATCTACAATTTCAAAACAAATTCAGAAATTTCTATACCACCACAGTAAAAATCATTTTTTTTTTACTTCTCTAAACTTGTAATTATTTATGAATCTTTTTCAGAAAATCAAGTATTATCATGTTTTACTCATTTATCCTCACTTGTATATTTTCTGCACAGTAATTCAGAAATTCTTCTTAAGCATTGAATTTCTCTCTTTAAGCTCATTCTTTTTCTTTTGATATTCTATTTTTCACTCTTTTTCATTCTTCTAAATTGAGCACTATTTCGAATATCAAGTCTCATGACCCGTGTAGCGAGCTTTAGGTCAGTGACTCCCAAGTCGGCCGGACCTTAGGGCACTAGATACAAAGTATCCCTCGGACTTAATTGCTCGAGTCACTAAACCTTCAATTCTAATAGTTACGTATAGTTTTCCTCTCATCACGTGCAATGTCTCTATCTCTTAGGCTTTCTATGCAGTCCATGTAACAAGTTTTCGAATCGATGACTCCCAAACCAGTTGGCTTTAGGGCACCAGGTGTAGAACACCCTTCAGACTCTACTTACTCGAACTACAAAGGCCACAGATGTCGACTAGATAAGAAGATGATCTCCTTCATTATCCTTTTCGTAAGAGACTCAAACATTTCAACTCGTGTCTGAGTTCTACTACTTGGATTCACGAAGAAATCAACAACTAAACGTAGCTCTATTCTATTAAGCTCATTTTTCAAAACATAATTCAATTGCTCATTTTTCTCATAAAACACACTGTGCATACTTATACTAAAGTGAATCAAAACTTTATAACATGCAAATACTATCTTTTCTTTAAACTATTTCATAAACAACTACTCTATTTAAATCAGATAAGAAAAAAAAATTCACATGAGGCTTATACATTTCTAAATTGTCAGATCATGGAGAAATATAATCATAAATGCTACAGCTTATTCTTAAAAGACCTACTTTTATGAGTTTTAAGCTATCAGACATGAAGAAATTTTTTTAAAATTTGTGCATCTAAACCATCCCTCCATGCTTGAATGACACTGTCCCTAGTGGCATACAGAATAATGTAAACATGTAATACAGATGCACATTATAGAACAATAAAATGAATAAGGAGAAACGATTGATACAACCTGGCATACTCGACCCTCTGGAGCTGTCGATTGACTGGACTCTGCACTACCACTATGCATGTACAAATGCATAGTTTTCTGCTCATTTGGTCAATGTTCTACTCTTGAAGGCTTCTTCATATCCGATTACTTGAACTCATACATTGATGGATCGATTGTTCATACATGTAAACAATGAAATTCAAATGAAATCAAAATAAAATTCAGAATAAAATACATGAATACTAACTACTTTATTTTAATATACATATGATACATCATACACTATAGTTAATAACATAAGAACACTAATACATAAAACGACTAACTATGTTAGAATAATCTACATCTAAATCAGTAAAACACTAAACAAAATAGCATCTAACCTATGTTAGAATTAAACTAAGATAATCAATCTAATCTAAATCAACAAGTTAGCAATTACTCTACTTTACTCTATGTCAGATTAATCTAATTACTTTACGAAATAAAAGATACATCTACTCTAAATCAGAAAGTTAAACAAGTAACTATTTTAAACTATGTTAAAGCTATCTAATTAAACTATGCAACTATGTTAACAATGTTAAACTAAGTTAATTACTTCTATGAAATAAAAGATAAGCTATTCTAAATCAGAAAATCAGTAAATACAGAAATTCACACTATTTTATCTAAGACTCACATGTTTAATAAATCATTGAAGCCTGGAATTCAATGAATCTTTAAGAAAAACAGCAAATGAACCCTATATTTTTCTAACAATGTTAATTCTACAAACTAAAACAATTAAATAAACTAAGCTAAACTAAACACATATATTAATAAAATGATATCTCAGAAATATTCAGAACATAATCGCCGTTCCCCGGCAACGACGCCAAAATTTGGTTGCACTTTTGGATGTGATATTTTTAAACAATATTTTTCAATGAAATACATGGGAAAATCGTCAACCAAAGATATAAAACCGACTTTCCACCGAAGTGGCGAGTACGGGTCAAATCCACAGGGAACGGGAACATTCTGAATTAATTCCAAAATAACACTTTATTAATAAAAACAAAGTTTACAACTATGTCAATGTTTACAAGTTACATTAAATAACATTCTAATTATGAAAATAAACTACAATAGGCGGCTAAGTCTTCAGCAGGTCTCCAGGGGCATTTCTGTCTTTTCACATCAAGTGCAGTCGCACATCATAATTGAATTGCATCTGTTAACCTGTTCTAACTTAACAACCTATTATATCAATATATTGCACGAAATTAAAAATTAACAAGCTACTACATGCATATACAAACTAAGTAAACTGAAAATGAATTGCATCTATTTTACCATATACACAAAATCGACTTTTACATGAATTACGAATAAAACCTAATGACAATACACCTAACTAATGGAATTTATTACCTTGCTGGACCTCTAATGGCCGCCCTACCTATGGGGAAGATGCCTACACTCACGCAAAAACGAAATGTCTAATTGAACTACTAACACGATGATAAGCACAACTTTACAATCGACTAAACTATGAACAAAACCGAAATTCATAAACTAAACTTCTACACGATTAAAAATCTAATAAAAACCTAACAATAATTGACAAACTAAAATTAAAATAGCAACAAAAACAAATTACAAACTGCTGGACGTCCTATCAAAAAACCGAAAAAACTACACTCGACTAGACAATTTTAGCAAAATCTAAAAATACACAAAACATGAAATCATCTAGACATTTGTCCTAAAGTACTAAACTCGAACAAAACAAGAACCATTAGACTTAGAACAACTGAAAAATGCAGACATGCAGAAACCTCCTTTCAATCACACGCACACACCCAAAACATGCTTAAAAACTCCCAACGTTGGATTGAAAAATACATTGTAAACAAAGCACACACCTAAAACATTCTACATGCTGGCCTTTGCACGAACAAAAGATATACTATGGCTGACGAAAATACAGAAAAACACCCAACACATTACACACGCACATGATAGGTTTTAACTAGAAGCAATGGGTGAGAAGACCTACCTCTTGGGCCGATCCGAAGACTGGGGGGATGAAGAGAAGAGCGGACTTTGCTTGGTTTCGCACCGTTCGGGAGCTTGTTGATGCTGGAAATACGCCATGGTACCATGTCCTACAGCTGCAACACGTTGGAAATCCACCGAAGATGAAATGTGAACCGATTCTTGATCGGGGGGCGTAGAAGACCGGATGGAGGTAGAGCCGGCCCTTCTCGTTGGAGTGTTTCGCACTTCCACCCAAGAAAAGTGTTTCCCACCTCTGCTGCACCTGCAAAACACAACAACAAAGGATATTAAACAACATGAAAGATAAAGAAATTGAGAGGTTGTGAAAGAAGGCAAGAAAAAGCTTGGATCTCAAGCTTGTTTTCATGCTCTAAGGGAGATGGCGTGAAGATGGAGGAGGAGAAGGGGGCTGGAGTTAGAATCGTGCCCCTAGGGCACGAAAACCAAAGCAAAGACAGGGCTGGAATGGGCGCCCCCCTCCTTTTGACGTTTTGGCTACTTTTGGCTATTTTACAAAAACAAGATTAAAATAAAAATAATTGTTGGGCGCCTCTTTCTGCAAGGGTTTTTTAGAAAATGTTTTTACAAAACTTAAGTGGGATGGAGGTGGGTTAAATCCATGTAATTTGGTCCAGATCCAAAGTCCAAATGGGCGTCTAGATCCAAATCTCTCAAATCAGATCCGATATTTGACCTGTTACACTGTAAATGTCATAATTCCTTCAAATTAACTCCAATTTTGATGAAATTCGAACCAGAGCTCCCTAACATCATTATGCACCTAAGTGTATGCTTTAAATCTATAAATGATGCATTTATGCAATGAAATTGTATTAATAAAACGTGATATTTATGCATCATCAATAACCATATATATCTTCGTTGTACATATCATGTGCATACTCATTTCCTTGGCTATTTGGTACTAACTCTCATTTTGCAGGAAAATTTGGGGGATGCTGATTCTTTTATACTATGT
Source organism: Nuphar pumila (assembly GCF_984573655.1). Taxonomy (NCBI): domain Eukaryota; kingdom Viridiplantae; phylum Streptophyta; class Magnoliopsida; order Nymphaeales; family Nymphaeaceae; genus Nuphar; species Nuphar pumila. The sequence goes on along the minus strand of NC_143251.1, from coordinate 71,724,296 downwards.
ATTTTTTTTATTTATTTTGACTTATGTCAGAGATGTAATAATAAAACTTGGAATAATATTTACTTTTACTGCTTAGATTAGGATGCATCTCATGTAGTTTGATTCCTGCAATATCCTGATTCTATGATTCATATATCTCAATTTTCAAAATTCACTGTGGATGAACACGAATGGCACGTGCTCCAACTCTTAGAGAGTTGATGAACTCGGTGGAGTCCATATTTACGGCCCTAGTCGGAATATGGATGAGACTCAGATCCATCATCTCTCTACCAGTCACATTAAGCCTACACTCTTAGGCTATCTTAAAAATGCACATCATATTTCCCATTTTCAAAATATTGTGAATTAACTCAAATAAACTCTGAACATATTCATGGCCACAGTCAGAATATGTGAGGAATTTACTTTGGCTTAATACACATTTTTCCAACAAATTTCTTAGAAAATCTTTTCAAAGTGCATTCATTCATTCAAGCCATCTGCATCATGGCATTATCTGCTTTTCTCAAGATTTTCTCAAGAAAAATTCTTTCTCAAGAAAATCAATTTCTCTAGAAACTCTGAAAATTTTCAAAGCTGGATTTCCCAAGTCAAGTTTTTCCGTGATTTTCCCTGGAAAATATTCTTTTCTTAAGTTTTTCGAAAGGAATTTCTCATTTTTCTCAAGAATCAAAATCAATTCCCAAGTGTTGGAAGGCTAAGATTCTCAGGATTTCAGTTTCCTGAGTTTCAATTTTCCTCCTCTAAAGAGTTTTCCAATGAATTTTGCTCATTTTCTTGAGAAACTTTTCAAAAGCTAGAATTTTCCCGATTAACATTTTCTCTTCCAGTGTTCACCTTTTTCTCAAGAATCACTTCTATTTTCCCAGGATTTTCAACCATTCATGATTTTCCAAATCTTTATAAACTTTCCCGATATTTCAAATCTTCTTCGTCTGAGTTTTCTGAGAGATTGATTTCCATCTTTTTCCTGAGAAATGTTTTTCAACTCCAAATGTTTTCTAAGCATACATCATATTTTTCCAACTTACATTTTTCAAAAATCTCATAGCACATGCCTGAATTCTCTGTGCATTTAGGATAGAACACAATTTCGATGATTTGATCAAGTCAAGCACAATTTTGGTCCTTGGTTCGATTACACCTGTTAAAGGTGGCAGGAACGGTCGAACCTCGTACCGACAGGTCGAGCCCCATCCTATGGATTTTCTCGCTATTTTCAAAACGAAGGCGAGTATTTCAAAAACAATTTCCAAAATCCGGTCAAGTTTGAATCGCGAAAGCATTTTCCTCTCTTCCGCAAGGGAAGAAAGACGAGGAAAATTTTGCGACGATAACAGGTTTGGCGACCGTGATGGGACTGTTCTTGTCTGGTCAAAATTGTGCTTGATTTAATTCAATTATCGAAATTATGTTCACAAAATGTCAGCTCTTTACTTTTGATATCATGCGAACCTAGGAGCCTAGATTCTGACTTAGCTGACATTGATTGCATATAGAATAGGCATGGTTTGGTAGGACCAGATTGAGGAGATATTTTCATGTTCACATAGACTTAGGTCTAAACACAACTCTCCTCAATTTAGGATCTGAATGCAAACAATGTATGCTTCTTTAAAGTTTTCAAAATCTATCTCTCTAGGATTTAGAGCCCTCTATTTCTTGCATGTGATCATTTTTTCAAATCTCCCTTACCTACTATTACCCGGTCTTCATATTGCTGGGCTCTCTTCCAGAACCCTAGTTCGGGACAGAGCCTCACAACTGGGCCAATTATGTGGGTTAACACCCCCTACCATGTATCGCGGGCCACAGTCCGAAGTATATCGGTAGGCGCTCAAGGATGTTGGAAAACCTTACCTTAGAACCGGAGTTGAAATTATATGCCACATACCTCGGATTTTGATTCGGGTATATCGACATAACTGGATTGGACAAAGATGATCTGAACTTAGAGTTAGGATTAAGGTCCTACAGCTGTTTTTCAAAATGATGCATCTAGAGTCAGCCTTTTAGGGAGTGCTGTATGTGCATAAATGTCTGTGCAGGATGTGTTTGTATGTATCTTATTTCCTCAGTTCTTCGTATTTCCCAATTTTTTTTTTCAAAATATTTGGCCTTTTTCATAATATCCTTATTTTCCACGAGATATTTTCTCAAACCCTGGATGATTTTCTCAAATATCCAATTTCTTTCAAAACTCCAGGTGATTTTTCATTCCCCTGTTCTACTAGATCTCGGATTTCCAGCTTTATTTTGATCCTGCTTGCAAATTTTCGAAATTTCAAATTTTGCTCATATCTTCAAAAACCTTGTTTTTCGATATATCTTTCAAATTTTATCCAAAATTTTTGTTTATCATCTCCTTCCAAGATTGTCAGCCTGATACCATCATTTGTTTTTCTCTCAAGATCGTTGCTTTCAAAATTCTTTTTTTCCATCATGCTAAACATCCCATGTGGTTCTGCAGAGGGCATTGGCATGGTTGTGTGATCCAGACGAGAACAAAGACCGCACTACTTCAGCACATTAGTTACAGACAATGAGTAAGGAATGGATTCCATGAAGTCTGTCAAAGAGGGAGCTCAGACCATCAAGGAGGAGATTGATCCCACTATATATCGGTTGTTCAAAAAAATGATGATCGAGATATTATCCAAGCAAGCTGAAGCCAATTTCAGAAAAGTTCCTGTTAAAGAAAAGGCATCTATCACCATCCCTATGAGCATCATTGGCAACAACGCAACCAGTTCTAAACCCAGCAACAACAAAAACAGAGGCAGTCAAAGCAGCAATTTAGAAGAGTTTAAAGATCGAAAAGGAAAGTATTCTAGAATCCAGGATAGACCTTTTCAATCCAGCCCTCAACAAAAGGAAAAAAATCAAGGAAAGCCAAAGCGCGGAAACTGGAACAGTGATCGAGATTTCACTCCTATAGATGAGCCACTCGACAAAGTCCTCGAATACATGCTGATCAAGGGATTAGTCAGGCTCCCAAAAGTCACGGATCCTCCCACCATCATGGGAAGATTCTTAAACCAGTTCTGCAACTTCCATCGAGCAGTAGGGCATGACACTGATCATTGTTTTGTCTTCAAAAACCTTGTGCAAGACTGCATTGATAAGAACCTCTTTGTTGAAAACAGAGAAGAAGAACATTCCGTAGCCCTAACCAAACAAGTTCAGTCCAGTTCCCAGAGAGAAGTCAAAGAAATCAGCACTCAACAGAAATCCAGCAATACGAAGAAGATAAAGCATGATGTTAGAGTTATGATTGCGAGTTTACTCCTTTAGGTCAGCAAATTGAAGAAATTCTTGGATATCTGCTCACGAAGAATATGATCAAACTTCCAAGGATTGTGGATCCTCCCATCACCATGGGGAAATGGAAAGATTGTTTCTGCAAATTCCATCGGGCGGTAGGGCATGCCACTGAACGTTGCTTCGTTCTCAAAAATATTATACAACACTACATTGATAAAGAGCTTTTGGTGCCGGAAGAAAGAGAGGGACGAGTTGCAGTCCTGATCAAGCCTTTCTCAGATCACTCGGAAGAATGATAATGCCAATGCCAATGCCTTCTCGTTTTTTTGTCATATTTATTTTTTTCAGGACGATATAGTCCTAGTTGTCATCCCTTTTAGGCATCAATAAAATCATCAACTTTTCTCATTTAACTATGATGTTCTTCTTTTATCGTTATGTTTCTTTTCAAGAGCCCGCTTTTAATATTATTCTCTCTTCCCCATTAAACTGAGGCATCTTTTTGAAAATTTGTTTTCAAACATTTTATATGCAGGCAGGATCAAATAAAAATCCCTCACCATTCATTTGCACTTCATTTGCATTTTCATGTGCATGTGCATTTCATTTGCATTAATTATGCATCCAATTCACTTCCCATTCAGGATAAGGGATAAATCCTAAGACTATGAATGATTTCCTATCTTAATCATCAATCTCTGACTTCAGTTTACAATCTCTGTTGATTTTTCCTCAAAATTCTTCAGCTAGAATCCTCTTTTCAAAAATTCAATCCTCGCACTGACAATTTGCAAAATTTTAGTCCCCTAACCGGGTTCTCCTCTGAAGATCTGAATTCCGATTCAGGCTTCTTTTTCTTTCAAAATCCAACTTTCAAGTTGGTCCATATTTTTTCCTTTGAAAAACTGAGTTCCGACTCGGGTTTTCCTTCAAATTACTTTTCCTTTGGAAAACCGAGTTCCGACTCTGGTTTTCTTTCAAATTATTTTTCCTTTTGAAAAATCGAGGTCCGACTCGGGTTTTCCTTCAAATTATATTTTCTTTGAAAAACCGAGTTTCCACTCGGGTTTTCCTTCAAATTAATTTTCCTCTTAAAATCTGAGTTCCGACTCAGGTTTTCTTTTAAATAATTTTTTTTTCATTGAAGATTTGAGGTCCGACTCATATTTTACTTTAAATTATTTTCTTTTGAAGATCTGAGTTCTGACTCGGGTTTTCCTTTAAATTATTTTCCTTGGAATAACCGAGTTCCGACTTGGGTTTTCTTTCAAGTTATTTTTCTTTGAAGATCCGAGTTCCGACTCGGGTTTTCTTTCAAATTATTTCTTTTGAAAAACCGAGTTCCGACTCGGATTCTCCTTCAAATTATTTTTTCTTTGGAAATCTGAATTCCGACTCAGGTTCTCCCTTTAAATTATTTCCTTTAAAAAATCGAGTTCCGACTCGGATTTTCCTTCAAATTATTTTTCTTCTTAAAATCTAAGTTCCGACTCAGGTTTTCTTTTAAATCATTTTTTTCATTGAAGATCTGAGGTCTGACTCAGGTTTTCCTTTAAATTATTTTCTTTTGAAGATCTGAGTTCCGACTCGAGTTTTCCTTTAAATCATTTTCCTTGGAATAACCGAGTTCCGACTCGGATTTTCTTTCAAATTATTTTTCTTTGAAGATCCGAGTTTCGACTCGGGTTTTCTTTCAAAATATTTCTTTTGAAAAACTGAGTTCTGACTCAGATTCTCCTTCAAATTATTTTCCCTTTGGAAATCTGAGTTCCGACTCGGGTTCTCCTTTAAATTTCTTTACAAAAAGAAAGAGAAAAAAAAAAGAAAAAGAAAAATATATGTGATAACAAGTGCACATGAAGATATCTCTCTCTTTCTATATATATATATATATATATATATATATATATATATATATATATATATATATATATATATATATATATATATATATATATATATATATATATGTATATATATATATATATATATATATATATATATATATGTATATATATATATATATATATATATATATATATATATATATGTATATATATATATATGCATATATATATATATATATATATATATATATGTATTTACATGTATATATATATATATATGGATATATATACGTATAATGAGAAAATATATGTAATAAGTAGAAGTTCATATATAATGGGTAAAATCAGAAAGTACAGGGTATATACAGTTTCTGTAGGTGATTTCACAAAGCCGTAATTCCCAAATTATAACATATTTCTCAATACAATTGGGTATGGAGCTTCCCTATATATCAATAACAAAGTATACAAAAGATGGCATAGGGATCATGAATGGATATGGATATATCCATTCATGAATATAGCCGATTATCAAGGCTGGGTACCTGCAGCAGAAAAGATGGGTAAATACATAACATATACAATGGGCAGGAAATGTACTGTGGAAGCACCGTGGCATTAGTTCCATAAGGGTACAGGGGTCTTTTACACTCTTCAATAACATTTTCAGCACTATTTTACTTAGTCCTTCACACAAAAATAATACATTTTGGCATATAATTCATTCATGTGCCCGTTATAACACAGCAGTGGCAAATGATGATGGGAACAAAGCAAAATAGCACCCTTAACAACAGTAGTAACAGTCACAACGACAGAACAAATGATAACCGCTCTTGTTATAACAATTATTTCGCCAAAAAATGGCTCACTCTCATCTAGCCCGCATCTACCTGAAGCAATTCCTAAATAGTTATCTCACTAACATCACAGAACCATTAATGATGACAAGGACAACATTAGCAAACATAGTAATAACAACAATAAGACCAATAATGATTCATTCTGCTGTAACAATCACATGGCTGTAGTAATGACTTCTTCTCAAGAAAAATAACAGTCATGACAACAACAAAAAAAAAACCATCATTATTCATTTTGTTGTACCAACAATTGGCTCTTTAATCTGCCAACTAATGCAACCATAGTTACTACAAAGCATAAAGCATTTGCAGCCAAAATTAGTAGACCAACATTGCAAAACAGCCCTCAAGTGGCCCTTGCCTAACGCTGCCGTAATCAGTTGCCTTACACTGCAAAGCAATACTCAAGCTGTAACACAGCTTGACTATGTTGTTTTCAAGGGTTATTTACTTAACTTCTGGAAATAATGCTAAGGACAAGCTGATTTTACCGATTTGAGATGGGATGAAGCTGATGGCTGAAACGATACTAATAACTGAGTTTACACTAGTGGCTGAAACAATGCCAATGGCTGAAACCATGCTAATGGCTGGAAAGAATGATCTGTAAATGCCTTGCGCAGGGGTATCACATGTTATCGATGGCATGCAAAGGATGGTCAGACGTTAAGATCACATGACTGACACAGTAAGCATATGATACAACAATTAAACTTAAGTACGAAAAAAAGGAAAAAAAGAAATTTGGCACCCAGAACTACTAAGATGTGTTCTACGGGTAATCATGAAGATTTCTTAACAAAAAAAAGCATTTATCTTAGGATGGTAAAGACTGAAATTTGGATGACATTGGCAGAAATGTTTCGTATTATGAATTAAGCCTGCAAGAAGAAATCTGTGCAATATAGTAAAGGATGTAATGCCATGGTTAAGGGAATCATTTGCTATACGATAAACCCTCTCGGGTATCGATTATGCGGTTTTGCCAATGACTGATCAAAAGACTGTGAATGTAGGTAAAAACCAGTAAAATGCCGCCAAATTAGAAAATATCGTCATTAATCGCAAAAGCAAAGAGGAAAACAAAGAGAACCTTTTGAAGAGAAAAAAAATGATGCTACCTGAAATTTTATTTTTTGCATATGCAAAGACTGAATGAAAATGATATTTCTAAAAAAATTTAACAACCTTCCTGAAATATGATATGCGATGTGAGATGATCTGGATGATAGTTTGAAAAACATTGCACTAAACAATACGCTGTATCATGAGATTCATGGTATTGGAACAGCCCAATAAAGACAATATAAAAAAAATGGTGATTGGTAAAAATCCCTTCTTCATGGAGATCAATGGCGCTATTGTGAAGCATCGTTGATCTTGGACAGATGAAGCAACCATGAATGTAAATCGCATTACCTCAAAATGGATTCACTATATGCGTGAGATGGATATGCTGACTGATTCACAAACATAAAGGTATAGCTGGGAGTTCTCACCTAATCGCCGGACTGAATGCCTTCTTTGTGTGCTGGGATGGATCCTTGCCTTCCATAGGATCGGTGTAAGTTGAGTTTTACAGAGGCTAAGGAGGGTGCTTCCTTCAAGGGGAATCGAATCTTCACGGGGGGGGGGGGGGGGTCAGAGGGTTTTTTGCCAAGAGGATCTCCAAAAGCTCTCGCCTGCTAGCCGAGAGGGGAAGCCGTGAAGAGGGGGGCGTGAAGAGTTAGGAAAAAAAAAAGGTCCTTCGGGTGGCTTAAGCCCCCTTTTTAAAAAATATTCATCCTTTCAGCCAAAAGATCAGAACCTTTGAATTTCAATTTTGAAAGGTTTTGATAAACTTAAAAAACTGACTTTTGAAAAATTTTAAAAATGTCGCCATTTGGGAGGGGGTCGGCTCTTAGCCATTTGATTTTTTTTTTTTTTGGTTTATTTTACCTAATGTTTAGGTAAAGTAAACAACTTTTTAGGAAGATTCGGCTGTGGCACCTTTTAGGGCTGTTTAAGAAAACGAGTGAAGGAAAAAAATAAAAAAATGGGTATTTCAGGGTGATGCCACCTCATCCTGATTTGAAACTCTTTTGAGAATAAAATCTTTAGTGAGGTGCCACCTATGCATGGGCCCACTAATTTTTTGTTTAAAATAAAAAAACAAAATTTTATAAATTGGTGTCATTTCCGGATGGGCACTGTTTTGAAAATAAGAGAAAATTTCGAGAATTTGAGTGTGACACCGCCTCAGGGTGGGTCCCACGTCACTTATTTGAAATAAAAGCCAAGTGAGATTTTTGGAATTTTCATAATAGTAGCCTAGTTTTGGAAAACACGAAGCAAAATTTGGCTTGATTTTAAAACTTAGAAGAAAATGGTTCTTCAGGGCAAACTTTTGAAAGAAGCATAGAAATTCGGAGCCTTTTTGTAAAAGTTTGAAATAAGGTCTTATGAATTTTGAAATTGTGTCCCCCTCTTTTCAACTGACGAAATTTTTGAAAATCAATATCCAAAACTATCCAGATTGTTTTCTTGAGAAGACTTTTTTGTAATTCGGGGTCCTGGGGGTAAAATGGGAAGAATTGGTAATTTTAAAAACCCAGGAGTTTGAAATTAATTTTGAAATATTTAAAACTCGAATATGGATTGACATTTTTGAAAATCAAGAGTTTCGGATCTCAAAATGACATGCTGTGCAGTGAAATGATATGAAATGCTCATGCGATGTTATGCAAAGACATGTCCTACAAAATTGCCACCCTGAATTTGAATTCGAAAATTCTGACTTCTGGTTAAGCATGAGATTTTGAAAATTTGCAGTTTGAAGATGTCTCTGAGTTTAAATAGAGAAGTTTTGAGACTCGAGAATGGAATTTAGGACTTTCTGCAAGGTTCAATCTTGAATAATGACCATTTTTCCCTTCATTGGTTCCAAAGAACTGAAATGTGATGATTGATGGATATATCAGGAAGGTGAGTGAAAAATTAGGGTGTTTACAGATGCCCCTCTTTGCTACTAAGTCGGCTCATGGCCGAGCTTAGTGGCAAAGAAAACACACCAAATTTGGGCCATATAAAATGCCCCAGTAAGAAGGATCTGACTGGATGTGAGGAAATTAGCCCGAGAAAGATGGTAGATATGAAGTGGAGAATGAAGAGGAAAGATTCACTCTTTGATAGAGAAGTTCAGTTTTTTTGCCCTTAACCTGGATGGGACAGAAATACCTCGCATGGAACGAAGCTTAGGTTTGACCCTTAACCTGATTGGGGATTGAAATATCTCATAGAAATGAGACTCAGGTTTGTACCCTTAACCTGATCGGGCGAAAAATGGAATACCTCATTAAATGAGGCTCAGGTTTGTACCCTTATCCTGATTGGGTGGAGAATGAAATACCTCTTTGAAATGAGGCTCAGGTTTGTACCCTTATCCTGATTGGGCGGAAAATGGAATACCTCATTGAATGAGGCTCAGGTTTGTACCCTTATCCTGATTGGGTGGAGAATGAAATACCTCTTTGAAATGAGGCTCAGGTTTGTACCCTTATCCTGATTGGGTGGAGAATGAATGGAATCCTCGAAAGGAGAGCCCATGATGGAACCTTCGGATTTTGCACAATAAATACGATAGGAGTTTTGCAAAAGGAAGGAAAATGAGGTCCCTAAAGCTTGAAAAGGGGTTGATTTTGGGCGTCTCATGGCTGAGACTAAATAGCTTTTGAAATTGCCTTTTGCGAGAAAATGATTGGTGGTTCGACCTCGAACCGAAATAGGACTGTCTATGGTGGGACATTGGGGACACAGAGAAGTGTGCGAATCAGAGAGCTCACACTCTCAAAGAAGGGAAGGAATCAAGTCCTTAAGAGGGATTTTAAAATTGGTGTCTGGATGTATCAAAACAGACATCAAGCTTCTCACTTCACATCGGGATAGCTAGAAAATATCATCAAAATGTTGAAAATTTTGTTGTTGATTCAAAATGTTTGAAATTGATACATATTGTTGCAAAATATTCCTTCTTTTCTACCTGAAGCATTACCTCCAAACGAGCTTCACTTTGTAGAATCAAGATTTTGGAATCCAAATTGCTTGTGATTGACCTTCTTCAAGAAAGCTATCAATTTTCTTGATATGAACATGAAAGAGAATTTGATATTATGAAAGCAATTGATGAAAGAGTATTGATAATAGAATTTCACAAATTTAAAGAAGATTCTTGATAGATGTGACAGTTTGATATCTTGGGAGCTTCTCTCATGATAATCTTTCTGCACTCTTTTGGGCTTCGGGAGAGTTTATTACATCATCCTTTATTTTGGAGATGTCTTGACTTTTCTCTCTTTCTTTTTCCTCTATTACTCTCTTTTTGGGAAGGGTACGTCACAAACTCCTTCAACTTGGAGATGTTTCGATCCTTCTTTGCATCAGGGGTCATGTTGATGATATTGGCTCATTGGCTTGAGATCTTTGGATGATAGCTGAAATTACATATCTTTTGGAGATTGTCGGGAGGTTCATCACATCTGCCTTCATCTCGACAGTGCTTTGGGATTTCCCTGGAAGGATTCATCACAAACTTTGTCATCTTGGAGATGTTTCAAATCTTCTTTGGCCCTGGGGGTCTACTCGCTTAATTTGCCTTCATCTTGGCGACAATTGAGGGATCTCTTTTGCGGATATTTAATTGCAGCTTAGGGGATTTTGAGGGGACAAGGCTTCGGTGAATGCTCTCTTTTTCTAGCGCTCAGGATATTTTCACTGCCTCATCTTTACAAGAATGGTCTTTAAAAATGTGCCATTGACTGTGATCAATATCAATCATTTATGGCTTTGCAATAACATTGGATTTTCTTTTCTGGCCATATCAAGAATTTATCCTTCATCCTTTTGGTTGGCCAATAAAAAGCATTTGAATTTTGAATCTCTTTTCACAAAAGCTTCACTCTTTTGGAAGTAATACTGAAGGTATTCTGAGGTAAAAAAATTATGCAATTAAGGTTTTGAAATCAACAGGTAATTGATTGACAAATTGTCAACATGTTCTTGAAATCCTTGGTGAAAGAGAGCATTGGAGGTCCGGCTCAACACATCCATGACAAAAATTCTCCTCTCTTTTTCCCCAAAAAGAGAGACTCAGGCTTAGCTCTTACCTGAATGAGAAATGAAAAATACTCCTCTCTTCCCTGAAGAGGAGGTGTTTGCAAAATGAACTTTCGAAGAGAAATTGAGCTTTCGTCAAAGCTCCCTAATATTAGGCTTCTCTTATGGAAAGGGGACAATAATAGTGAGGTCAGAAAATTGGGTCATGAAAGGAATGAGTCCATCACACTCTCCCTAAAAAGAGGGTCCTTCATGACGAAAATGGCCTAGTATGAAATTGGGGGGTCACAAGAAAAGCGAGTCTCCGTCGAGCCTCTTCCTATGAAAGGGTTCCTTGTGTGAAATTGGAAATTGTTTTGCAAACGGTTCACGAAGATGCGAGTCCCTTCAAACTCTCCCTGATTGGATAGCATACGAAAAGAACGAGCTCCCTCAAACTCTCCCTAAAAAGGGTCTCTCGCAAGAGAAAATGATTGAAATTGGATATTGAGATTGATTGACCCAAAGATCGAAATTGGAAATTTGAAAATTGATTGTTTGAATGACCCGGAGGCCGAAATTGGGAATTGGTTGACCGAAAGGTCAAAATTGTGTGACCTGAAGGTCGAAATTGAGAATTGAGTGACCCGAAGGTCGAAATTGGAAATTGATGACCCGAAGGTCAAAATTGGCAATTTGAGTGACCCGAAGATCAAATGTTTGAAATTGGACGACCTGGAGGTCAAAATTGGAAATTGAGTGACCAGACGGTCGAAATTTAGAATTTGGTAATTGGAATTGGGATTTGAAATTGGAAATTGGGTGACCCAGGGGTCAAGATTGGAGAATTGAATGATCCAAAGATTTAAATTGGAAATTGGTGGGCAAAAGGTCAAATTTGAGAAATTGAAAGACCCTGAGGATCGAAATGACTTGGATTAACAAAGGAGAATAAATGGCTCAAGTCGAAGCTCGAATAAAGTAAAGAGATCACGACTCGGAACCCGGGTCAACAAAGGAAAATAGAGGGCTCGAGTCAGGGCTCGAATAAATAAAGAGATCTCGAGTCGGAACTCGGATCATCAAAAGAAAATGAAGAGCTCGAATCTAAGCTTGAATAAGATAGAGAGATCTCAAGTCGGAACCCGGATCAACAAAAGAAAATAAAGGGCTCGAGTCTGAGGTTGAATAAGATAGGGAGATCTTGAGTCAGAACTCGGATCAACAAAGGAAAATGAAGAGCTCGAATCAGAATTCGAATGAGGTTGAGAGATCACGAGTCGGAACCCGGATCAATAAAGGAAAATGAAGAGCTCGAATCAGAGCTCGAATAAGGTAATGAGATCACGAGTCGGAACTCGGATCAACAAAGAAAATGAAGAGCTCAAATCAGAGCTTGAATAAGGTAATGAGATCACGAGTCAGAACTCGGATCAACAAAGAAAATGAAGAGCTCAAATCAGAGCTCGAATAAGGTAATGAGATCACGAGTCGAAACTCGGATCAACAAAGAAAATGAAGAGCTCGAATAAGGTAATGAGATCACGAGTCGGAACCCGGATCAACAAAGAAGATGAAGAGCTCGAATCAGAGCTCGAATAAGGTAATGAGATCACGAGTCGGAACTCAAATCACCAAAGAAAATGAAGAGCTCGAGTCAAAGCTCAAATAAAGTAAAAAGATCATGAGTCGGAACCCAGATCAACAAAGGAGAAATAATCTGAAGGAAAACCTGTTCTCGTCGCGAAAATTTTTCCCCGCCTTCCCTTCCTTGCGGAAGAGAGAAAGAGGAAACGCTTTCGCGCTTCAAACTTGACCGGATTTTGGGAATTGTTTTTGAAATACTCGCCTCCGTTTTGAAAATTGCGGGAAAATCCATGGGATGGGGCTCGACCTGTCGGTACGAGGTTCGACCGTTCCTGCCGCCTTTAACAGGGGTAATCGAACCAAGGACCAAAACTATGCTTGACTTAGTTAAATCATCAAAATTATGTTCTATCCAAAATGCACAGAGAATTCAGGCATGTGCTATGAGGTTTTGGGAAAATGCAGCTTGGGAAAACATGATGTATGCTTAGAAAATATTTGGAGTTGAAAAGATTCTCTCAGGAAAAAGCTGAAAGTCACTTTCTCAGGAAAACTCATGTGAAAAAGGGTTTTTGAAATCACGGAAAAGTTCATGAAGTTGTGGGAAAATCATGAATGGTTGAAAATCCTGGGAAAATGGAAGTGATTCTTGAGAAAAGGGTGAACCTTTGAAAAGGGAAACACTTCTTAGGAAAACTTGGACTTTGAGAGTTTTCTTAGGAAAATGATAGAAAATTTATAGGAAAACTCATTGGAGAAGGAAATTCAAAACTTGGGAAATCGAAATCCTGGGAATTTTACCCTTGGAATCCTTGGAAATCGATTTTGATCCTGGAGAAAGATTGGAAAACTCTTTTTGAAAGTCTTAAGAAAATAACATTTTCCAGGGAAAACTGTGGAAAAACTTGACTTGGGAAAACCGATTTTTGAAAATCCTTAGAGTTTCTTGAGAAATCGATTTCTTGAGAATGAAGCTTTCTTAAGAAAATCATGAGAAAACCAATGATTTCATGATGCAAATGACATGAGTGAATGAATGCACTTTGAAAAGATTTTCTAAGAGATTTATTGGAAAAATGTGCATTAAGTCAAGATAAATCCTTCACATATTCTGACTGTGGCCATGAATATGTTCAGAATTTAGTTGATTTGATGCACATGATTTTGAAAACTTTGGAAATATGATGTGCATTTTAAGATAGCCTAAGAGTGTAGGCTCAATGTGACTAGTAGAAAGATGACGGATCTGGGTCTCGTCCATATTCCGACTAGGGCCGTAAATATGGATCCCACCGAGTCCGTCAACTCCCTAAGAGTTGGTGCACGTGCCATTCGTGAACATCCATAGTGCTTTTGAAATAAGATGTATGCATCACATAAGCAGGATATTTGCATAAATTCAAACTATATGATATGCAGCCTAGTCTAAGCAGGAAATTAACTCTCTTATTCCAAAATTTACATTATTACATCACTAAATAAAGGAAATAAAAGAAATTTGCAGACTTCAGCTCCTTCTTTTGAATGTCCCTACCAAACTTGAAATAAGGTTAGCTCAAATATGTGGGTTTTTCCAAGATTTTCCAATAATATTATGAAATTATTGGACTTAATTGGATATAAACCTTATTCTCATGCTTCCTTGATATTTTGAAATGATGAAAATGCTAGAAATTCAGTAGAAAACAATTTGAAATTCGGAATTGAGGTTAAAATGACCAAAATACCCCTAAAATTAAAGTTACACCTTTAAAATCAAGGTTCTTTGAAGGAAAACTAGGTAAAATCGAGATTTCGAAATTCAAATTGAATCCAATGATGATAAAATTCAGTATGAGGCATGATGACATGCTGCTAAACCCATTATGACTGTAAAATCAGAATTTGACATTTTGAAATTTAGCCAAAATAGCGAATTTCGCTTGTTTTTCGCTTGGATCTGGATCCTGCGGGACCCTGTTTTGGTATTATGGCTAATCCGAACCTCAAATGGATTCCAAATTGCACCAAATTCGGTATGAAGCATCTACTTACTCTGATAAACAACCTAGAATGCTAAAAATCATGAAATGATATGATTTAAATGCTAAAATTTAAAGAAAGTTCTAAAATGGTGGATTTTGCCTATGGATCCGAACCAAATGCAATGCCTAATATGATAATGCAAGATTTACACCATGGAAACTTCTGATATTTTGCAAACTGCTAAAAGACCCGAAATGTAACATTTTTGGTTTTTACAGTCTCGGGATTTGAACCATGGTGAGTTCAATAACAGGGATTTAGTTTTGACAGAGGTAAAAATCACCCTAATCTGATGTAAAATGCTAAACAAATATAAAACAGCCATGGAAATTTATGAAATTAATCAGAGCTATGCACTACACCTACATAAACAACTTTCATGTTTATGACTTCGGCATTTGATCAACAGAAACACAGAGAAAAATATAACTATTCCTGCCTAAACTAACAGAACAGACAAATGTAGTAAAATAGGGGACTGACAATAAAAATCCGAAGCAGGGGTCAACACTATTCTAAAAATTACAGGCTTTCAGATTCAAACAGAGGACATCTCGGACACCACTTTCACTTTTTACAGTTTCGGATTTGGAGCAACACACAAAGAGAAACCATAGCCCTAAGTCGATCCAAGATCTCAGAGGCCCAAATTAGGCTCTGACACGTATCCCGAACTCTCGGATTTTTGTCAGACATAAAAAAACATCAGAAAAATCTGAAAACATCATATTAAAAACTAAACATTTTCTCGAGTTCATAACATCTTTCGTATCTAAAATCGGATCTCCCATGAGGGATATCTCAATTTTACAAGTCGGCAAATGATTTTCAAAACGCATCCCGGGTAAAAAAACCCGACTTGCCATTTTGAATGTTTACCATAGTAAACAAATTCAAATGCCTCCGAATTTTTGGCAAAATTTTAGGGACGCCTAAGGGCGCGTTTGGTAATTTTTTTTGGGATTTTTAATAAAAACTAAATGCATGAAATGACGTGTGGACTGACTAACAAAAACATAGACCTACTGAAAATAAGCAGAATTGAAATAAATGCTAAATTAATCCTAATTAATTCATGAAATATGCTAAATTAATGAAATAAAATGCAAATTAAATCTAGCTAACTACATGCATGTTAAAAATCATCAAGGAAGCATAATGAAACATTTTTATGTATGTCGTTTTGTGAGAATAGCTCAATCCATCCCTCGGATGAGCTCTTTCTTCAAACGACCCCCGATTCGAATTATGGAATCCAATCAATGGAAAAAGAAGTGCACCTTGTTTCGTTACGCAGCGTAGGAGCTCTTGAAAGGGGCGGCTATCACGAGCTTCCTTCGTCCTTCGCTCCGAGCTTCGGATGGTCCACCAAAATCGAGCTATGTTTGAATCGGATTGGCCACGGCACGAACTTTACTCCACCTTCTTCAATGTGCCAAAGGGGGCACGATTTCCACAGTTCAAAATCCGATTTTAGGAAGGCTAGGTCAGATTTTCCAAGTTCACAAGAGCTAAAAGAAAAAATGATCTCCCTAGGCTGGGCGTGAACCCTTGTTTTTATAAATTTTCTGAAAATTTTTGAAATTCAAACAGGCTCGATCTGAGCCCTCCATGTGGCGCCATCTCAGGGGGTGCCATCTGAGGGGTTTGAAATTCGAATTTGGCTTTTGCAGGGAGCCCTCAGGTGGCGCCACCTCAAAAGGTGTTTTAATTTTTGAGAAAAATAAAAAAATGGAAATTTTGTGGGTGAGACACCTCAGCAGGGGGAATTTGGAATTTTTTAAAAGTTTGCTTGATTCTCTCTGCAGGGAACTCCCAGAAGGCGCCACCTCAGAGGGTGCTCTCTTGGAGTTTGAATTTCAAATTCACTTTTTGTAGGGAGTCCTCAGGTGGCGCCACCTCATGGTGGGCTACCTTTATTAAAAATAAAATAAAAAATAAAAAATGGAGCCAAGTGGAGTCCTGGAATGGTGCCACCTCAAAAGGTGTTTGACACATGTCAGAAGGTCAGAGCAGTGGGCTCAGAAGGCGCCACCTCATAGGAATTTGAATTTTGCTTTTCTGGTGAAAGGAGATCTGGACATGTGGCAGTCCAGGATGGTTCCAAGTGTCAGCCTGCTGGAGGAGGTTCTTCAGATGGCGCCACCTCAGAGGAGAATTCGAATTTCAAATGGAGGTTGGCCCTGGAGGAATGGAGGATGGACATGTGGTGCCACCTCAGGGTGGCTCTTACAATGCCATGTGGCAAGAGGGAGGAAAAAGAGGGCAGTGACATGTGTCTCCTACTTTTCTGAAAAAAGTAGGGAGAGGACATGTGTCCCCTACTTTTTCTGAAGGAGTGAGAAGGAGACATGTGTCACCTTCTTTTTCTGAAAGAAGTAGAAGATGACACGTGGCAGAGGGATGAGAAGGAGGGAAGGGACATGTGGCGCTCTCATAGGCCATCTGGGAAATCAGAGCTCCGGATTTTCGCCACCTAGTGCCTTGTTTGAATTTTAAATGGTTTGCTTTTTCTGAAGAAGGCCAGGAGTGACATGTGTCTCCTACTTTTCTGAAAGAGGTAGGGAGAAGACATGTGTCCTCTACTTTTTCTGAAAGAAGCAGAGAATGACACGTGGCAGAGGGGAGAGAAGGTGGGCCAAGCCATGTGGCGCCATCTCAGACAAGATGACAAAGGTAGAAGTGCAGGATTTTCGCCACCTATGAGGAGTTTTGAACTTTTTAATTCTAGTTTTTCTGAAGAAAGCAGGAAATGACACATGGCACTTGCTTTTTCTGAGGAAATGAGAGCTTGCCACGTGTCCTCTGCAGGAAACACTCTCCAGATGGCGCCACCTCAGAGGAGACAAGCTTACTTTTTCTGCATGAGTCTAGGAGTGACACATATCTCCTACTTTTCTGAGAAAAGTAGGGAGAGACATGTGTCAGGCTACTTTTCTAGAAGGAGGGAGAGGTTGACACGTGTCCTCTGCAGGAGACACACTTCAAGTGGCGCCACCTCAGAGGAGACAAGCTCCACTTTTTCTAGACAGGACAACCTATGACACTTGGCATCTCCTGGTAATCTTGGATTGACACATGGCGCAGGATGGATACTGACACATGGCAGATAAAATGGGATGACATGTGGCGGCTTCTTAAGGTAGCCCCACACTGACACTTGGCAGAAGAGGGAGGGTGACATGTGGCACCAACTCTAGGTGAACCCTATGCTGACACATGGCATGTAAATGGGAGGAGAGAGAAAGGACAAGTGGCACCAATCCAGGGGACAAGGCTCCTATATTTTTGGGTTTTTCAAAATTCAAATTTTCAAAAGGAAAGCTTGTGTGACACCACCTCAGTGTGGGTCCCACATTGCTTATTTACTGAAATAAGGATAAAATAACAAAATCTCTTTTTTAGAATTTTCATAAAATCGAGAATAATTGGTAAAATAAAAATTTTTGGAAAGAGTTGGCCCTTGTGGGGCGATTTTGTAAAAAGGAGATATTTGAAATTGTTGACAAAATGGTAAAATCTGAGATGAATTGGCTGAAATCCATATTGAAAACTATCCAGATTGTTTTCCTGAGGAAATATTTTGAAATTCAGAGTCTTGGGGGTAAAATGGGAAAGATTGATGATTTTGAAGACCCAGGGTTTTGAAATCAATTTTGAAAGGAGTTGAAATTCTAATCTGGATTGAAAATTTTGAAATCGAGAGTTCTGGACCTCGAAATGACATGTTGTGCAGTGCAGTGATTTGAAATGCTCATGCAATGATATGCAATGTCATGTGCAATCTTGAATCAAGACTTGGAGATGTCTGTCTCCTGTCAGGAATAAAATTTTGAACATCTGAGTTAAAATTAGAGAAATTTTGAGAGTTGCAGATGAAATTTGGACTTTTGCAAGGTCCGGCTCAGAAAATGACCATTTTGCCCTCCAGCGATTTCAGAGGTTGAATGAGGATGTTTGGTGGAGATGTAGGGGAGGTGAGTGAAAATTTGGGGTGTTTACAAAACCCGAGTCGGAACTCGGTTTTTAAAGAAAATAATTTAAAGGAGAACCTGAGTCGGAACTCGGATCATCTTAAAGGAGAAATAATTTGAAGGAAAATCCGAGTCGGAACTCGGTTTTTTCAACATCTTCATCCTCACATGTCATTTAGCATAAATTCAAGCATTTAGATATAACCATGTATATCTTCGTTGTACATATCATGTGTATACTAATTTCCTTGGCTATTTGGTACTAACTCTCATTTTGCAGGAAAATTTGGGGGATGCTGATTCTTTTATACTATGTATTTTTTTTATTTATTTTGACTTATGTCAGAGATGTAATAATCAAACTTGGAATAATATTTACTTTTACTGCTTAGATTAAGATGCATCTCATGTAGTTTGATTCATGCAATATCCTGATTCTATGATTCATATATCTCAATTTTCAAAATTCACTGTGGATGAACACGAATGGCACGTGCACCAACTCTTAGAGAGTTGATGAACTCGGTGGAGTCCATATTTACGGCCCTAGTCGAAATATGGATGAGACCCAGATCCATCATCTCTCTACCAGTCACATTAAGCCTACACTCTTAGGCTATCTTAAAAATGCACATCATATTTCCCATTTTCAAAATATTGTGAATTAACTCAAATAAACTCTGAACATATTCATGGCCACAGTCAGAATATGTGAGGAATTTACTTTGGCTTAATACACATTTTTCCAACAAATTTCTTAGAAAATCTTTTCAAGGTGCATTCATTCATTCAAGTCATCTGCATCATGGCATTATCTGCTTTTCTCATGATTTTCTCAAGAAAATTTCTTTCTCAAGAAAATCAATTTCTCTAGAAACTCTGAAAATTTTCAAAGCTGGATTTCCCAAGTCAAGTTTTTCCGTGATTTTCCATGAAAAATATTCTTTTCTTAAGTTTTTTAGAAGGAATTTCTCATTTTTCTCAAGAATCAAAATCAATTCCCAAGTGTTTCAAGGCTAAGATTCTCAGGATTTCAGTTTCCCGATTTTCAATTTTCCTCCTCTAAAGAGTTTTCCAATGAATTTTGCTCATTTTCTTGAGAAACTTTTCAAAAGCTAGAATTTTTCCGATTAACATTTTCTCTTCCAGTGTTCACCTTTTTCTCAAGAATCACTTCTATTTTTCCAGGATTTTCAACCATTCATGATTTTCTAAATCTTTATAAACTTTCCCGAGATTTCAAATTTTCTTCATCTGAGTTTCCTGAGAGATTGATTTCCATCTTTTTCTTGAGAAATGTTTTTCAACTCCAAATGTTTTCTAAGCATGCATCATATTTTTTCAACTTACATTTTTCAAAAATCTCATAGCACATGCCTGAATTCTCTGTGCATTTAGGATAGAACACAATTTCGATGATTTGATCAAGTCAAGCACAATTTTGGTCCTTGGTTCGATTACCCCTGTTAAAGGCGGCAGGAACGGTCGAACCTCGTACCGACAGGTCGAGCCCCATCTTATGGATTTTCCCGCTATTTTCAAAACGGAGGCGAGTATTTCAAAAACAATTTCCAAAATCCGGTCGAGTTTGAATCGCGAAAGCATTTCCCTCTCTCTTTCGCAAGGGAAGGAAGACGGGAAAAATTTTGCGACGATAACACTAACTAGTCTTATCAAGAACCCAGTTCTAAGTTCTAATGCACCCAAATAATGAACAATTACCTGCAGATTGAATGATAAAGCAATTTTCCCACAACAAATTTTGTTGATTGATAGAATGAAAAACTAAAAGCAACCCATGATGAACATTTACCTGATGCTAACCTGTAAGATGAGAACAAGCCAAATGATAAATTGTGTTGAGTTTGTGTTCTTAAAGGGAAATACTAGGAAATAAGGATTTCAATAAATGACCATAGGTAACACCACCAAACTCATGGTCTATTAGTAACTAAGAAGATATTAATGTTAATTTTTTTTTTTTTTTGACTCAAGAATTGATAGAAGAAAAAAGTTGTTCAACATACATCAGAGAGCCCTTTTTCTTCTCATTCCTTTTTTTTTTATTTCCAGTATGTGTTGTTCCAATAAATTCCACACTTTGAATGAATATAGAACATTTCAAGGTACTTGGCAAGTGAAATTTACATTACATTCATAGATCTTGCGGGAACTCCTTCCGTTCAGATAACCATAGTCACTTAGGCTATAGTACCATGGTCTGACTTCGTTGAGTGAGAAAACACCGTTACACTTCCAACCCACAAGTTTGAAAAACATTCTCCATTCTAACCTAAATAAAAAAAAACTGCAGAGAACTTCCAATATTCTTGATCGACCAATTCTTTTCACATATACAAATTCAATTATGATAAAGCTAATTTCATAATCAGAATATGATTAGAAATTTATACACCTCAAGACACCAAACTTCCAAGAACATCCGCCAGCAGAAATTCCTAAACTAAAAATTTTCTAAGTTCAACCGTAAAAGAATAACAAAATAAGAATTGCATTAACAAAACATACATAGGAATCAAAAGCATGATACATAATGAAAACAGAGACAGAATCTGAGTTTTATGCAGTACCTCTAGCGGCATGAGGGCTGTAGGGATCACCCCAAGAACATGGCAACCACCATCAGAAACAGTCTTAGCAATCAGAACCAAAGAAAACCCTCAATCGGCCTCACCCCCCCCCCCCCCCTACCCCTTTGGAATATGATCAATGGCTGGGCTGAAGAAAGATAAGAAGCAGCTGCTGGGCTGAAGTGGAGGTGAAAATGTTGGCTCTTCTGCGGTTGGGCTGAAGTGAAGGTGAAAATGCTGGCTCTCCTGCGGTTGGGCTGAAGTGAAGGTGAAAATGCTGGCTCTCTTGCGGTTGGGCTGAAAAAGGGAATGGACAGTAGTTGGCTGGGCTGAAGGAGAGGTGAAAAGCAGCTGCTGGAGATGGAAGAGAGCTCCACGCTGAGAAGGAAATACCTGCAAAACCGAGAAAAAAAAAACAATCAATCGGCCCCCCCTTTTTCGATCAATAGCCTCCCTTTTAAAGAATTTTGAGCCCTCTTTCATGAGGTTCTGTTACATCTTTTGAAATTTGAAACAACCGTTTTCAAGAGGGGCGCATCCTATGTTTTTCAAAATTTCGTTTCATTTACCTAAGTTTTAGGTAAAATGAAATTTATTATTATTTTTTTTTAGGGAAGTTCGGTTGTGCCATTTAAGGTTGCTTTTTTTTTTAAAAAAAATCTTATGTAAGCAAATAAATAAAAAGAAATAAAAAATGAATAGTGAAATAAATGAGAGGCTTTTATGGAAATGCCACCTCAACCCACTTTTAAAATCCTTTTGCAAAATAAAGTTTTATTTTGTTTTGGCAAATCTTTTATTTTCAATTGGGGTGCCACATGTGTGTGGGCCCACTAACTAAATAAATAAATAAATAACATTAAGAAATTAAAAAGAAGAATTTGCAAATTGGTGTGATCTCCGGGTGGGTCCCGCTTGAAACTAAGAAACTTACCTGGGAATCTGAGTATGATGCTAGTTCAAAGGCAGGTCCCGCTCCATTTATTTGAAAATAAAAACAGAAGAAATAACTTTTTTTTTGTTTTTGGAATTTCAGGGCAAAAATATGGATAAAGAAAATACAGAAATTTTGTAAAGAGATTTAAAATCTTTTTGCAAAAAGTTTTGAGATAAAATTTTTAAAATCAATATCCAAATATCCAGATTGTTTTCCTTGAGAAAAACTTTTATAATTCAAAGTCCTGGGGGTAAAATGGAAAAAATTGGTAATTTTGAAAACCCAGGGTTTTAAAAATCAATTTTGAAAAGTTTAAAAATCAAATCTTGATTGACAATTTTGAAAATCAAGAGTTCTGGATCTCAAAATGATATGTTGTGCAGTGAAATGATGCAAAGTGTTCATGCAATGCTATGCAAATACATGTTCTATGAAATGTCATTCTGAATGTAGAATTGGAAATTCTAACTTCTTGTCATGAATAGGATTTTGAAAATTTGCAGCTTGAAAATATTTCTGAACCTAAATATAGAAATTTTGAGGCTCAAGAATGAAATTTTAGACTTTCTGCAAGGTTCAATTTCTGAAAATGACCATTTTGCCCTTCATTGCTTCTGGAGGACTGAAATGTGATGATTGAGGGCGATGTCAAGAAGGTGAGTAAAAATTTGGGGTGTTTACAGATGCCCCTCTTTGCTACTAAGTCGGCTCGTGGTCGAGCTTAGTGGCAAAGAAAAACACTCCAAATTTGGGCTATATAAAAAAAATGCCTCAGTTAGAAGGATCTGACTGGGTATGAAGAAATTAGCCCGAGGAAGATGGTAGATATGAAATGGAGAATAAAGAGAAATAGATTTGCTTTATGAGAGTGAAGTTCAGGTTTTTTCCCTTAACCTGGATGGGACAGAAGATGCTTCGTATGAAACAAAGCTCAGGTTTGACCCTTAATCTGATTGAGGAATGAAATATCTCATAGAAATGAGACTCAGGTTTGTACCCTTATCCTGATCGGGCGGGAAGTGAAATACCTCATCGAAGGAGGCTTAGGTTTAATTCTTATCCTGATCGGGCAGAAAATAGAATACCTCTTTGAATGAGGCTCAGGTTTATACCCTTATCCTGATTGGGCGGAAAATGAAATACTTCACCAAAGGAGCCTCAGGTTTATACCCTTATCCTGATCGCGTAATGAAATACCTCATCAGAGTGAGGCTCAGGTTTGTACCCTTATCTTGATCGGGCAGAAAATGGAATATTTGGAAGGTGAATAAGACAACTTTTCTTGAAGATGAATGAGGCGATGGAAATGGAATTATAAGAGGCAATCTTGGCAGATGATCAAGATGATCCGGTGAATTTTTCATCAGTGTGAAATATGAATATGGTAAGAAGTAAGACGACTCTTTTGACAACGCGAAAGATGGATATGGCAATCTTTTGACGAGAATAAGGTAACTCTTTCGGCAATGCGAAAGACAAACAAGGCAAACTCTTTCAGAGAAGAGTAAGGCAACTCTTTTGACAACGCAAAAGATGAATATGGCAATCTTTTGACGAGAATAAAGTAACTCTTTCGGCAACGCGTGTAAGAACCACGATATTTCTGAGATATTTTGTATTGACATCTGCTTCATTATTTGTTACCTCTTGCTTTGTCGCAAGAATTTCTCGTAATTGTGCTAATATAGCAATACGAAGTCTTAATCGCGTAAGATTCGATTTACGAAGCAATTAAGGACGACCTTGGCGAACTAAGGTATGATATCCTTAGACTAGATTTATAACACATCTAAGTAGGTTCACTCCGAAATTGAAACCTAAACTAGGAAAATATTTCATGTAATATGGCGAAACGGGTATATCGGTAAATACGAGTCACGACGAGAGCGAATTTTTGGAAAACCTAAATGAATAAATTTAAAACTTAGGTTTTAATTTACAAAGCATAAGGTTTGAAATTAAATTGTTTAAATGATTGAAACCTAGCTTTTAAATGAAAGATTTACTAAGGTTTTATGAGATATTAAAATTTGATTTTTGTAAAGTTAAAAGAGACTTTTTCAAAAATCTTCAAGACTTAATTTGGAATTTTGAAAAGGTAGTTAGCATGGGCCCACGTGAGCATGAGCTCAGCACATTCTACTTTTCAAAAAAATAAAACAATAATACAAAAAAAATGGTATTTAATAGGTATTTTTGAAAAGGATGAAAATTTTCAAAAAGGGGTTGGTTTTTGGAAATTATAGAAGTGGGTGGCTTAGCACCCATAGGCTGGACACCCCTTAGGGGGTAGCTCCAGCCCATCAAGTCAAAAAAAAAAAATAATAAATAAAATTTTGATTTTTAAAAGGGGTTGACCTTTGGGTCAAAAAGTGGGGTCTATGGAGAGACCTACTCTCCCTAATTTAGGGAGAGTGGTTGGGAGCTAGGCTCAAGGGTTGTACACCCTTGAGCTTGGCCCATCATAGGGGGTCAAATCCCTTGGGCCTAGCCCCTATAGCATTAGAGGGAGGGGGGGCATGTGGGAGGAGAGCCCTCCATCTCCTCCCCTCTCATCCCAGCCCTCCATCATGGAGGGGGGTTATTTAAGGGAGTGAGGAGAGAGAAATTCATTTCTCTCTTCCTCCTCTTCCACTGTCTCCCTCCTTTCTTCTTTTTCTCAAATGTGAGAGTGAAGAGGGTGAGAGAGAGAGGCCTTGTCCAGAGGTTTTGTGGGCTGTAGAAGGTGAGTGTGGGGTTGCAAGGGGCTGGTAGGGGCTGCGCGGACGTGGTAGAAGCCGGCACCTCAACTCCTTCTTCATTTCAAACTCCAAGGTGAAGGATTTCAACCTTTTCATCCGTTTTATTTTGAAAAATACGTGTGGTATGATATGCATGATGCCTAATGATTTGTTTGCATGGGTTATGCTGTCCCATGACAAAATATGTAACACTTAAGCCCGAACACACACACACCAGACGTTCTACGTAATGAAGCTATCCATAGGCATTTTCGGAGTTCTGGAGCTCTGGAGTCCACTCTGCTAAAAAGACCGTATCTCACTCGATATTGGTCCAAACAAGGCGATCTTGAACTTTTCGGAAAGAGGAGACAATTTTCTCTAACATCCATGTTTATAGTTTTTGCTGGTTTGGTCTGAAAACCTCTCTAAAAATCCATGTTTTAGCAGACGTCCAGGGATTTCTGTCAGTGTCCAGGAAGTCCCAGACACTGTCCGGTAATCCGGTGGTATTTCTCAAACCGTTTGCAGTAATTTTCCACGCTATGACTTTTCGGAAAGGTAAGACCATTAGCTACGACTTCAGTGTTGATGATTTCTTCTAATTTGGTCCTTAAACTCCTTAAAAAGTTCCATTTTTGCGGACTGATGGGTCTCCGACAGTGGTCCCAGAAGTTCCAGACACTGTCTGGTAACTCAGCGCCACTCCCCAGACCGCTGGCCGGATCCGAGCGATCTTGGTCTCTGTGCGAAGCTAAGACATGGATCTACGAGTTCCGTGTTGAGAATCTTCGTTGTTTCGGTGCGTACGGACCCCGAATTAGGACATCATTCAGGTCATTTATGGGCAATATATATAACTATATATATATATATATATATATATATATATATATATATATATATATATATATATATATATATATATATATATATATATATATATAAAGGAGGATGGTTGGGACTCGCCGTGTCCCGCTGCAACTTTTGCAGCGTTGCGTATAGCAGGGTGGTCTGACCCACCTCAGGGTTTGGACCCACCCGTAGGGTCTTCCTCATTCACATGGGAAAGGGGCGCCACATGGGACGCCCCACGGTTTTGGGTAACCGGGTGCGCATTGCACCCGGGGCACCCTCTTGATGGGACACGCCCCAGCAGCTAGCAGGCTGCATCCTTGCTGCTGGCTGTCCCTTGGCCAAGGAGGTTTCTTCCTAGACCCGGCAGGGTCTGGTCCAACGTGGACCAGACCAGCTGGTCGCTGGCCAGTCTGCCTTCCAATGGCACCTTAGCCGCACCCCATGGTGCAGGCTGCTCATGGCCTTTGCGGGCTGCTGCCGTATTAGCAGCCCAGGTCTGACGTACGGGTCAGACCAGAGGCAAGGCCAGATCTAGTCCAGCAGACCAGGCCGTCCATAAGGACCCCGGTAGGAGCCCCACAGTATTGTCGGGTGCTAAATGCTCCCGGGGGACATAGCCAACCGTCAAGTGGGTACGTGTCCGGCTGCAACCACCTTGTAGTCTCATTGTAGAGCTTAGTAAAGCTCGTATTAGTTGTTGTGGTAGACATGAGAGTCTGGTACAAGAGCCCAAATAACTTACCTGTGCGGATTCCACTTTGCCACCAATTCAAAATGCACGAAAACGCGCGGATGAAGGCAAACAGATGGAAAGCCACTAAAGGAATCCCTGCGGCACACATATTTTTTGTCCAAACAGCCCGTATAGTACACTTGGCACCAACAGCGTAAGGTACGAAACTGCCCGTAGGGCTGGGCGGGCTATAGTTAGCCTTTTTGGCATTTTTGGCACACATTGTGCCATTTTACCCTTGCACGTCGCGACGGTGGCCCAGAATGACCACCATAGCCTTCGCTGCCACATCGTGGTGAGTGATGAGAAGGGGATAGTGAGGCAAGCGGTATGCTGCCCACGTAGTTTATTTTGATTCCCAAGTATTGGGTTTTTCGACGTTTTCAGCAGAAAACCATCGTTTTGGCCTCCTTGAGTTTCGCTAGTGCGATGGCACATCATGGATGTATTGACGTAATCCCCGTACGCATGGGGTTACTTTAAGAACCTTTCTCGACACTCATAAGTGTTGACACAACGATTTTCCCTGAGCGAATGGCTTCGCTAAGCGTTGGAGCCGACATAGGGCGACGAAAATATGTATATGTGGGAAATTCGTGCTTAAAGCTTTGGACACTTGTTGTCGTACAAACATGACGATATATATATTTTTTGAGCCTGTTATCGCCCAGAATTGTGCCTTTATGAATATGTGTTCCCAATCGTGATAATGTGTGGTTTATGCACGTGGCACATCATGACACGTATGTCACCTGTTTGGATTCGTTGAGTACTTTTTGTTTTGGCTCACATTCGTATATCAATGGATATATGACGCACCAGAGGCGTGTTTTGTACTCGATGTGACATACACCTGAAAAGAACTGAAAGCACTGTAGGGTATGACACTTTCGATCTGTTGAGGTTTTGGGACTCGGTTGGAGTCTTCGGGCAGTGGCCCGGGTTTGTGAGAGTGTACTCACACCTTGTGTCACCCTAGGCATAAAATGAAAATGTTATAATATCGTCTTCACAGGCAATGTGCTCGTGGTGGCCATGAGAGGCTGAGCACGTGGATGGGCAGGCCAAGTCCTCGTTTGCGTACCCCGCGGGGACCACGAAGCACAACTACCTCGAAGGGAGGTATGACTTGAAGAATGAGCCTAAATAAGATAATCCTGTCGCGCCCCATTCACAAATTTGGTCACCCAGGGAGAGGGTGAATGGTACAACCCCGAGTGACGTGTCGTTACTACGACCTATTCTTTTGAGGAGCCGATGTGCCATCTGACCTCCAGTCACTCGGAGTTAGGGAGGTCAAGGTTGCCCTCCACAGGGACCTTTGCTACTGCAGTAGTACGGATTGCAATCCTTTGCCCCTGCGAATGGTTTCTCCTGGCTGCGTGCTGTCCGCAGGTGGTTTTCTCGTTTTGTAGCATCCCCGGTTACCACACTAGAAATTTAATAATAGACGACGGGTGCATGTCTCACAGAACTCGAGGGTCTTTCCTTCGCATACCCGAAGGAGGTTAAAAAGAAGAACATAAAGACTAATCAAACAGACTAACGTACAGTAGTTGGTTACTTGCTTACTTTAGCACTGCTTGTACTTCTATTTGACTGTTGTAATTTACTGGTTAGTTGTTGCTCTTTTGTTGCACTGCTAATTACTTATAGTTTTACAGTCCTCTAGCACGAGCACTTACGTGACACTTGCACATATATCTGTCACTTTACCTGTTGCATGATATGTGCCTTTTCTTGATTAAATGGATATACAATGTTGTTATTCTTCACCAACTCACAAGAGTTCTGACCCCGTTTTATGGGGATACAGGTGATGAGTAGGCGTAGTGGCGGTGCGACGGCGTACGATTGGAGACTTGAGACCCACACTTAGCTGCAGATCTTGGTCCTTGTCTCGTTTTGGGGTTTGAGGGGAGTTTTCCTCTCATTTTGGGAGAGACTCGTTATATGGGTGTTTTCAGTCTCATTTTGTAAAACTCTGATATTATATGTATTTGGAATGGACATGTGGTTTGTATCTTTTACTGTGGCCCGCTCAGACTTGCGGCCTTTGCTTACCCCTTTGCACTTCCGCTATCTGTTTTAAACTCTTACAAAAAAACATTTTTTTTGCTCAAAAATCAAAGATTTTTACAAGGTCGGGGTTTGGGGCGTCACAGAGATTGGTATCAGAGTAGCTTTAAGTGTGGTCCAAGACTTCTGCATGCATCGTCCATCGCACTGTAAGTATGTTTGGCTCAATTAATTTTGTTGATTATTGTTGTTTCCTATGCTACTTAGTTTATATATGCATGCTTCGAAATGTGGTTTGATAGATGTCGTTGGACCCAAGGTATGAAATGATCCTAGAAGCACTACGCGACCTAGGTCAAGGCGTAAGGTCCTTAGATCATGCTGTGAAGCATTTGGCACGAGGTGTTCAGATGATGGCACCTCTGGCACCTCCGTGTACGAGATGTAAGGTCTATCATGAGGGACAGATTTGTCCACGTGAATGGTGTCATTGCCCTTGTTGTGGCCTTAAAGGGCATATTGAGGCCGAGTGTCAGCGTAGATTGGAAGACCTGGCAGCTGACCTAGTGGGAGGGTTGCATACTTCGTCGAGTTTACCCGAGTCCACACCTTCTTCTCCTCCTCGTCCGAAGCGAAGACGGTGCGGGAACTGGAACAGCTACCGCGACCTCTACACTAGTAGGAAGTTAGAGCGGTCGTACCGATATAAACGATTTGTTAGGACACTCAGTCAGTGTCTGCGGTTGTTACAGAGGAATGTATCTTGTAACCCTGTTATAGAGGGTAATTTTGGCTTGTACTAAATATATGTATGCATTTCTGATCGTATAAGAAAATTCTCAAAGTCCGAATTTTCCCGAGAAGTGTTTCCTTTTTCAAATGTTCACCTTTTTCTCAAGAATCACTTCTATTTTCCCAGTATTTTCAACCATTCATGATTTTCCCATAACTTTATGAACTTTCTCATGATTTCAAAACCTCTTTCTTCTGAGTTTCCTGAAAAAGTGACTTTCCTTGAGAAATATCTTTCAACTCCAAATATTTTCCAAGCATACATCATGTTTTTCCTACTTCCATTTTCCAAAATCTCATAGCACATGCCTGAATTCTCTGTGCATTTAGGATAGAACATAATTTCGATGATTTAACTAAGTCAAACACAATTTTGGTCCTTGGTTTGATTACCCCTGTTAAAGGCGGCAGGAACGGTCGAACCTCGTACCGACAGGTCGAGCCCCATCCCATGGATTTTCCCGCAATTTTCAAAACGGAGGCGAGTATTATAAATTTTCCATCATTTTCCTAAGAAAATTCTCAAAGTCCGAATTTTCCCGAGAAGTGTTTCCTTTTTCAAATGTTCACCTTTTTCTGAAGAATCACTTCTATTTTCCCAGTATTTTCAACCATTCATGATTTTTCCCACAACTTTATGAACTTTCTCGTGATTTCAAAACCCCTTTCTTCTGAGTTTCCTAAGAAAGTGACTTTCCTTGAGAAATATCTTTCAACTCCAAATATTTTCCAAGCATACATCATGTTTAACGAACGAGTGGTGATTTCTTTAAGAGGTTTCGACCATTCTACGTGAATTAAGGTTATAAAGAGAATGAAATAATTTGTTGGGATTAAATTATTATTTTGTTTCATTAAATAAGCGTTTTCTTATGACATGCATTATTGACGGGTTTTGGTTTTTGATCCGGAGCACCTAGTGGATCCAAGACCCATGGATGACCCCTGCAGTGGACATCCATAGCCATGGTTGATCAGTTGGTCAAGGGTGGACCAGCTGGATGGCGTTTTTGCAAGAGAGTTGCATGGTTTTAAAAAGAGGGCCTCTATTAGCCATTTATCTTTTCAAAAACCTCATTATGGAGCCCAAAGCTCATCATGAGGGGCGTCTTTTCCAAAAGGAGAGCATGGGGCTGGTACCCCATGGCAATTTTGAAACAAACTTAAAAGTTTTTAAATACTCAAAACCGGTTGGGCCTAAGGGGCGGCTAGCCTTGGGCAGCCCTTGAAATTTTTCAAAACATTGATGGCTTTTCAAAATGGTATTTTTGAAAGTCTTTCTAAAAAGTTTAAAATCTTGACATGCATTGGCTATGGGGGGGCGTGGAGCACCCCAGTTCTCCATCTTGGAGGGGTAGATCCTAGCCATCCAACCTAAAGTACATCCTATAAAACCCTTAGAAAAAAATGGGCACCTCTCTCTCTTGTTGGGCGATTTTTTTTCAAGAACACACACTCTCTCTCTCTCCCAAAATACCTCTCATTCCCTCTCACTTGCTTCCTCCCTCCAACTGTGGGAACCTCTTAACGTGCAGCTGCAACACCACCTTCCTCTTCTTCAAGTAGCTAAGGTGAAGATTCACCTTACTTGTTTACGATTTCAGTATGAAAAGGAAGCCGGTGGGGCTTTGCATCTTTGCATGCAAGCCCAAACGGTGGATTAGCTCTGAGATTGTAGTTGTAATCTTGAATCACCATGGATTTGCGT
Organism: Nuphar pumila; assembly: GCF_984573655.1. Classification (NCBI taxonomy): domain Eukaryota; kingdom Viridiplantae; phylum Streptophyta; class Magnoliopsida; order Nymphaeales; family Nymphaeaceae; genus Nuphar; species Nuphar pumila. Next base: position 71,693,305 of record NC_143251.1, on the reverse strand, counting down.
TATCATTTTGCAGCATGCATTTGCAATCTTTGTTTTTTTTTTTCATTTCAGTTTTAATCATCTTCTATGCTTGTTGTTGTCTTCCTTCTCAACAAAAAAAATGTTGTTACGTTTTTCCTTCCTGCTGTGTTCATGGTGTGCTCACAGCTAAAGCAATTTCTTCGGGTGTGCTGGACCGAGCTGTGCTTGTCCAGCCTACGCCCACTTCATTTGGCATGATCTTGCAGTGCTGAAACGTCGGTTGGTGCATTCCAGCCATCAGCATTCTTTCATTTTCTTCTGGTGTTTCTTCTTGTGGTGATTGGGCTCAATCCAGTCCCCACGCGTTGGGACTGGTATTGCAGCAACGATCTAGGCTTGGGTCACGTCGTGACCAGCCCTGCTTGAGCGTGGAACCCTGGCCTTTTCAGCAGCAAGGTAATGCTTGTTTTGTTTTTTTTATTTTATCACCTCATTTTCGACCCTTTTTGGTTCAAGGGTTGGTTCACTTGGGTGGCGCACCAGGGCACCGAGTGGTCTGACCTACTAGGGGAACCCTGTTGTTCGGTGCCAAACCCCTTTGGGTTGGCTGCTTGACCGCCCCTTTTGAGCCCTTGCTCATGCTGCTGGGAAGAGCACCAGACTTGGTCCAGCGGACCAGACCCTTTGGCCAACCAGATTTCGCCTTAGCTGGAGCCGGACGCCCTGCGGGTAGCCCGCGCGCCCAACACAAGCCCTCTATGAGCTTTCTTTTCTTTCGGAGGTAAGTTTTGTTGTTTGACTTTCTTTTTGTTTTCTTTGTCTGGGACTGTTGCCGGTCTGAACCATGGGTTCAGACCAGCACTACAGTCCGTCTTGACCGGTTGGGTGCAAGTTTGGGCCCAACCCGATTTACCTCTTTGGCTGGGACTGGGTACGCACTGTTTGGGTGTTGTGCACCCATGGCATTCGGTTTGCACCTTGAGGGTGCAGGTCCGAACCGAGATTTCAGACCTGAACCTCTTGGCACTGTTATCGTCGCAAAATTTTTCCTCGTCTTCCCTTCCTTGCGGAAGAGAGAGGGAAATGCTTTCGCGATTCAAACTTGACCAGATTTTGGAAATTGTTTTAAAATACTCACCTCCGTTTTGAAAATTGTGGGAAAATCCATGGAATGGGGCTCGACCTGTCGGTACGAGGTTCGACCGTTCCTGCCGCCTTTAACAGGGGTAATCGAACCAAGGACCAAAATTGTGCTTGACTTAGTTAAATCATCGAAATTATGTTCTATGCTAAATGCACAGAGAATTCAGGCATGTGCTATGATATTTTGGAAAATGGAAGTAGGAAAAACATGATGTATGCTTGGAAAATATTTGGAGTTGAAAGATATTTCTCAAGGAAAGTCACTTTCTCAGGAAACTCAGAATAAAGGGGTTTTGAAATAACGAGAAAGTTCATAAATTTGTGGGAAAATCATGAATGGTTGAAAATATTGGGAAAATAGAAGTGATTCTTGAGAAAAAGGTGAACATTTGAAAAAGGAAACACTTCTCGGGAAAATTCAAACTTTGAGAATTTTCTTAGGAAAATGATGGAAAATTTATAGGAAAACTCATTGGAGAAGAAAATAGAAACTTGGGAAATTGAAATCCTGGGAATCTTACCCTTGAAATACTTGGAAATCGATTTTGATCTTTGAGAAAGATTGGAAAACTCTTTTTGAAAATCTTAAGAAAATAACATTTTCCAGGGAAAATCGAGGGAAAACTTTGATTTTGGAAATCCAACTTAGATGTTTCTTGAGAGACTGGTTTCCATGGAAAACTGTGAAAACTTAACTTGGGAAAACCGATTTTGGAAAATCCTGAGAGTTTCTTGAGAAATCGATTTCTTTGAGAAGGAAGTTTTCTTAAGAAAATCATGAGAAAATCAATGATTTCATGATGCAAATGATATGAGTAAATGAATGCACTTTGAAAGATTTTCTAAGAAATTTGTTGGAAAAATGTGTATTAAGTCAAAATAAATTCTTCACATATCCTGACTGTGGCCATGAATATGTTCAGAGTTTAATTGATTTAATGCACAATACTTTGAAAATATTAGAAATATGATGTGCATTTTAAGATAGCCTAAGAGTGTAGGCTCAATGTGACTAGTAGAAAGATGATGGATTTGGGTCTCGTCCATATTCCGACTAGGGCCATAAATATGGGACTCCACCGAGTTCATCAACTCCCTAAGATTTGGTGCACGTGCCATTCGTGTACATCCATAGTGCTTTTGAAATAAAATGCATGAATCACATAAACATGATATTGCAGGAATTTAAACTATATGATATGCATCCTAGTCTAAGCAGAAAATTAAATCTCTTATTTCGAAATTTACATTATTACATCACTAAATAAATGAAATAAATGGAAATTGCAGACTTCAGCTCCTTCATTTGAATGTCCCTGCCAAACTTGAATTAAGGTTAGCTCAAATATGTGGGTTTTAAAAAGATGTTCCAATAATATTATGAAATTATTGGATTTAATTGGATATATACCCTATTATCATGCTTCCTTGATATTTAAAATGATGAAAATGCAAGAAATTCGGTAGAAAATAGTTTGAAATTCGAAATGGTGGTCAAAATGACCAAAGTACCCCTAATATTAAAGTTATACCTTTAAAATCAGGGTTTTTGAAGGAAATTTTGGTAAAATTGAGATTTTGAAATTCAAATTGAATCAAATGATGATGAAATGCAGTATGAGACATTATGACATGCTGCTAAACACATTAGGACTGTAAAATCAGAATTTGACATGCTATCGTTCATCAAAAATAATGAATTTCGCTTGATTTTCGCTTGGATCGGGGTCCCGCGGGGCCCTATTTTGATGATATGGCTAAATCAAGCCTTAAATGAATTTTAAATTACACCAAATTCGGTATGGAGCATCTACCTACTCTGATAAACAGCCTAGAATGCTAAAAATCACGAAATGATATGATTTAAATGCTAAAATTTAAAGAAAGTCCTAAAAAGGGTGGATTTCGCCTATGGGCCCGAACCAAATGCAATGCTTAATATGATAATGCAAAATTTACACCATAAAAACCTCTGATATTTTGCAGACTGCTAAAGGACCCGAAATTGAACATTTTTATAGTCTCGGGATTTGAACTATGATGAGTTCGGTAACGAGGATTCGGTTCTGATGGAGGCAAAATCGACCTAATCTCATATAACATACTAAAAAAATAGAAAACAGCCATATAAATTTCTGATATTTAACAGAGCTACTCAAGATACCCAGAGGGACAACTTTTATGTTCATGACTTTGGCATTTGATCAACAGAAACACAGATAAAAATATAACTTTTCATGCTTGAAGCAACAGAACATACAAATGTGACAAAACAGGAGACTGACAAGAAAAATCTGAAACAGATATCACAACTGTTCTAAAAATCACCAGCTTTTAGATGCAAACGGAGGACACCTCGTACATAACATTCACTTTTTACAGATTTGGATTTGGAGCAATACCCAAAGAGAACCCATCGACCTAAGTCGATCCAAAGTCTCAGAGGCCCAAATCAGGCTCTGACACGTGTCCCGTACTCTCGGATTTTTGTCAGACACCAAAAAAATCAGAAAAATCTACGAAACCATGTTAAAAACTGGATATCCTCCCGAGCTCAGAACATCTTTCTGATCAAAAATCGGATCTCCCATGAGGGAAATATCGATTTTATAAGTCGGAAATGAGTTTTTAAAACGCATCTCGGGTAACAAAACCCGACTTACCATTTTGAACGTTTACCGCAGTAAACAAGTTCAAATCCTTTCGAATTTTTGGCACATTTCTAGGGACACCTAAGGGCGCATTTTATGATTTTTTAGAATTTTTAATGAAAAATAAATGCATGAAATGACGTGTGGACTGACTGACAAAAATAGAGAACTACTGAAATTGAGCAGAATTGAAATAAATGTCTAATTAAGCCTAATTAACTTATGAAACATGCTAAATTAACGAAATAAAATACAAAATTATTTTAGCTAAATGCATGAATGCTAAAAATCATCAAGGAAGCATAATTATATATTTTTATATATGTCGTTTTATGAGAATAGCTCAATCCATCACTCGGATGAGCTCTTTCTTCAAATGACACATGAATCAAATCATGATATTATGAAATCAAGAGGAAAATAGGTGCACCTTGCTTTGTAATGCAACTTTGAAACTCTTGAAAGTGACGACTACCAATGGCTTCGTTTGTCCTTCGATACGGGCTTCGGATGATTCACCAAGATCGACCCACGCTTGAATCGAATTGGCCACTGCACGAGCAATGTAGGTACTTCACTGCACCTTCTCTACTGAGCCCCAGGGGGGCGTGAATTCAGAAGAACACTTGAGTTCTGAAGGGGACCTAGGATGGAGTTTGAAATCTCAAAATTGGAGTCTCAAATGGGAGTCCTCTAGGCTGGGCGTGAGCCCTTGTATTTGTAGAATTTTCTTGAAATTTTTGAATTTCAAACAGGCTCAATCTGAGCCATCCATGTAGCGCCATCTCCGGGGGTGCTATTTTGATTTTTTTGAGAAAATAAAATGGGAAATTTGTGGGTGAGACACCTCAGCAAAATTTAAAAAATTTTCAAAATTGGGGTTTGCTTGATTTTCTCTGCAGGAGCTCTCCATATGGCTCCACCTTAGGGGATGCTTTCTTGAAGTTTGAAATTCAAACTTGGCTTTTCTGAAGCTTCTCAAATGGCGCCACCTCATGTGGCTATTTTTATTAAAAATATAAAATAAATATCAAAATAGAGCCAAGTGGGGTTCTGGAATGGCGCCACCTCAAAGAGGTTCTGAGGTGTAAAGTTGAAAACAGTAGGAGCATGCCATGTGGCCACCTATGGAAGCTCTTGACACATGTTAGAAGTACAGGAATGGAAGAAGCAGACTGTGCCACCTCAAAGGAGTTCAAATTTCTACTTTTTTGCAGGAAAGGAGAGGCTGACATGTGGCAGTTCAGGATGATCCTTGGTTTTGACAAGTGTCAGCTGTCTGGAGGAGCCTTCTCAAATGGCGCCACCTCAAAGGGGGATTTGAATTTCAAATGGAGGTTGGCCCTGGAGGAATGGAGGGTGGACATGTGGCGCCACCTCAGGGTGGCTCCTACAATGCCATGTGGCAGAAGGGAGGAGCAAGGGACATGTGGCGCCCTCATAGACAAAGTAGAAAAGGTAGAATTCAGGATTTGTGCCACCTAGGTTTTGTCTGAAGATCTTTGAATGGTTGCTTTTTCTGAAGAAAGCCAAGAGTGATGATGTCTTCTTTTAAATCGTTGTAATTTGAAAAAGATTTTTATATGAAAAACATGTGAAAACCAGACATCAAATAATAAAAACCGGTTCTCACTAGTGGATGAGACCGGGTCGAACTCAGGGAACGAAAATATATCGTATTCAAGTACACAAATCTAAACTAATCTTTATTGCCGAATTATTTGAAATGTAAAATGTTCAAGAAAAGTAAAAACAACTAACTATTACAACAAATGAATACCCTTCGCAGAGGGCGTAAAGTGCAATATTTACAAACCCAATTAAATTCCTAATTCTAAACTAAAAAGTAAAAAATTCTTCTATTCTTGCACTTCGTGTGTCGTGTAATCACTTCCGCTCCACTTCTGTGCGATCCTGCACAAATCGAATAAACACAAGCAGTACCAGAGAAAGAAGAAATAGAATATACTAAGCAAAATATACTAACTAAATGCTAAGAATACGAAAGAAATCATTAAAGAAATCTAAATGACAATTTTAAATGCAAATGATATTTTTTTTTCTTTTATTAAATCTTCCTAAAAATGCTAATGATCTTTCTTAACTAAACTATTTTTAATAGCAAAATGATTAGCAACTAAGTAATCTAACAATGAGTTAATCAATTAACGAAGTAATCTAATATCAACACACTAAGTAATCTAAGTACTAAGTAATATCTAAAAAAAATCAACAAAGTATTATCATCCGATAATTCGATATCTCAAACCGGATCCGGATATCCAATTAACTTGTCTAGTACCTTATCACTCTTGCTGGAATAACAGATAACAAAGACAGAATTTTGATAGACTGAATTTGTTTAAAATATTTGATCAACTGAGCAATTCATTTATCAATCCAGAAATTACATTGTCAATCTGATAAAAAAAATTATAGATTCATGATATTATGCAATAGAATCAAATCATGGCTCATTCAATACCGGATGTCAGTCGATTAACACAGCCTTTGCCGGAAGTTAATAAATCCAATGCATAATGCCGATTGAACAGAGATGAAGTTCAGGTGGATTTAGGCTGCCAGATAATGAGGTTTCTAGAGATATTGATCAAACTGGAAACTTAGAAAATCGATCAAAAGGTCAATCAGATCTTGTTCCACCGTGAAACAGGTTTTCATTGTAAAGAAAAAATTTTCGGCGAGTAAAAAAAAATTCAGAATCAGTAAATGATTCCAGCTTCTGTGAAATGAATTCCGGCCAGTAAATATCAATATCAAAAAATGTTTACAACATATCCAGATGATCTAGATGATCCAGATCATTGCTGAAAAACAATATATATCTCTCACCGGAAATCAGAAATCACAATACTTGCCGGAGAACAGAAATTACATTTCAATTTGATAATTGATCTCTGATCGGTTCAAATAGAATGATCACGATGATCCTCTTCTCAACAAAAACTACTCCAATGATCAGAATGCCATTACTCTGGCTCAGATGCCTGAGTTATCCTAAAATGTTCACTGGATGTCAACTCAGATCCAATTAGATGCAGAATTCACGGCTGCTGAAAAGACAATAAAAAAAATCCAGATGCTAATATAACGAATTCACAATGCACAATGAAATCAAAATCAAACATTACACCTATGAATTACAAGAAATTAGACTAAAGAAACAGAAAAAGAAGAAGAAGAAGAAGAAGAAGTTCTGAAAAAGAGAAGAAGAAGAAGAAGAAGTTCTGAAAACTCACCGTGAACCTTAGAAGGGTTAGGAAAGAGTTGGCCCCCTCCTGTACACCATCTCCGGATTGAAGGCACCTCCACCTGAAACGAGAAAGAGAAATAGGGAGAAGGAGAAGAAGAAGAGAAGAATGAGGTGGAGGGGAGGGGTTAGGAAAGAGGGAAATGCGTACAGAAGAAGACCCCGATTTTTGCATTTTTGGGGGGTTTTAAAAGAGTTCAAACCGGCTGGAACCGGTTTGTAACAAAAATTATTCAGTTTCAAAAATTCCAAACCGGTTCCAGCCGGTTTGGTTTTTATTATTTTTTCAATTTTCTTATTAGAAATACAAAACCGGTTCATGCTGGTTTGTATTATTATTATTTTTTTTTTTCAGTTTTCCATTAATTTTCAAAAATTACAAACCATATAATGGTTTGTTTTTATTATTATTTTTTTATTTATTTTTTAAAAGTAAAGAAAACCTTATAAATCGGTTTATTATGAAAATTTTCAAAAACAAAACTATTTATTTATAAAGGAACTTCAAAAACTAATCTAACTATATTTTTTTTCTTTTCTAAAAAAACAAACACTTAAAATGAATATTAAATTATTTTCTCTATTTTTTTATTTTTTATTTTTTTAATTAAAAACTAACACTAAACTACTATGAATATAACGAAAACTAAAATATGTATAAAAATGTAAAATAAAACTATTTTTCATGCATTTTCTATTTTTAAATCATATTAGCACATTTACTCGAAACTAACATAAAATTGGGTTTTTAAATCATTTTCTCATGAAATCATGCATATTTGTATATGAAAAATCCCTAAAATATATGCATGATCAAGTGACATGTGTCTTCTACTTTTTCAGAAGGAAGCTAGAAATGACATGTGTCATCTACTTTTCTGAGAAAAAATAGGGAAAGACATGTCTCATCCTGCTTTTTCTGAAAGAAGCAGAGATTGACACGTGGCATTTGCTTTTTCTGAGAAAATGAGAGATTGACATGTGTCATTTGCTTTTTCTGAGAAGAGCAGAGAATGACATGTGTCAGTCTGTTTTTTCTGAGAAGTGCAGAGCATGACATGTGTCATTTGCTTTTTCTGAGAAGAGCAGAGAATGACATGTGTCATTTGCTTTTTCTGAGAAGAGCAGAGAATGACACGTGTCACCTGCTGCAGGAGAGAATACCTCAGATGGCGACACCTCAGAAAGAGACAACTCTACTTTTTCTGGAGGAAGCTAAGAGTGACACGTGTCTCCTACTTTTCTAAGAAAAGTAGGGAGAGACATGTGTCAGTCTACTTTTCTGAAGGAGGGAGAAGTTGACACGTGTCCTCTGCAGGAGACACACTTCAAATGGTGTCACCTCAGAGGAGACAAGCTTTACTTTTTCTGGACAGGACAACACATGACACTTGGCATCTCATGGTGACTTTTAATGTCACATGGCACAGGGTGAAGATGGTGGATACTGACACATGGCATGAAATGACATGTGGCGGCTTCTTAAGGTAGCCCCACACTGACACTTGGCAGATAAATGGGAGGAGAGAGAAAAGACAAGTGGCGCCAATCCAGGGGACAAGGCTCCTATATTTTTGGGTTTTTCAAAGTTCAGTTTTTTTCAAAAGAAAAGCCTATGTGACACCACCTCAATGTGAGTCCCACATTGCTTCTTTATTGAAATAAGGACAAAACAACAAAACCACTCTTTGGAATTTTCACAAAATCTGGACTAATTTGTAAAACAGAAATTTTTGAAAAGAGTTGGCCCCTGTAGGGCGATTTTGTAAAAGAATGAAAGTTGAAATAGTTTGACAAAAGGAGCAAAATCTGAGGTGAAGTGGCTGAAATCCATATTGAAAACTATCCAGATCGTTTTCCTGAGGAAATATTTTGAAATTTGGAGTCCTGGGGGTAAAATTGGAAGAATTGATAATTTTGAAGACCCAGGGTTTTAAAATTGATTTTGAAAAGAGTTGAAATTCTAATCTGGATTGGAAAATTTGAAATCAAGAGTTCTGGACCTCGAAATGACATGTTGTGCAGTACAGTGATATGAAATGCTCATGCAATGATATGCAATGCCATGTCTTATGAAATGCGATCTTGAACCAGGATTTGGAGATTCTCGTCTCCTGTTAATAGTAGAATTTTGAACATCTGAGCTAAAATAGAGAAATTTTGAGAGTTGCAGACGAAATTTGGACTTTTGCAGGTTCCATGCTTAGAAAATGACCATTTTGCCCTTCGACAATTTCAAATGCTAGATGATGATGTTTGGTGGAAATGTCGGAGAGGTGAATGAAAATTTGGGGTGTTTACAGATGCCCCTCTTTGCTACTAAGCCGGCTTGTGGCCGAGCTTAGTGGCAAAGAAAAACACTCCAAATTTGGGCTATATAAAAAAATGCCCCAGTTAGAAGGATCTGACTGGGTGTGAGGAAATTGGCCTTGATAAAGATGGTAGATATGAATTGGAGAATGAAGAGAAAAGACTCACTTTGTGAGAGTAAAATTCAGGTTTATGCCCTTAACCTGGATGAGACAAAAATACCTCGCATGAAACGAAGCTCAGGTTTGACCCTTAACCTAATTGGGGAATGGAATATCTCATCGAAATGAGACTCAGGTTTGTACCCTTAACACAGGTTTATGCCCTTATCCTGATCGGGCGAAAAATGGAATACCTCTTCAAAGGAGGCTCAGGTTTGTACCCTTATCCTAATTGGGCGGAAAATGGAATACCTCATCAAATGAGGCTCAGGTTTGTGCCCTTAACCTGATTGGGTAGAAAGTGAAATATTGGAAGGTGAATAAGACAACTTTTCCTGAAGAAGAACGAGGCGATGGAAATGGAAATGGAATTGTAAGAGGCAATTTTGGCAGATGATTAAGGCGATCCGGTGAATTTTTTTTTATCAGTGTGAAATATGAATAAGGTAGGGGTAAGACGACTCTTTCGACAATGCGAAAGATGAATATGGCAATCTTTTGACGAGAATAAGGTAACCCTTGCGGCAACGCGAAAGATAGACAAGGCAAACTTTTTCAGAGAAGAGCAAGGCAACTCTTTTGACAATGCAAAAGATGAATAAGGCAATTTTTCCAACGAAGAATAAGGCAATTCTTTCGGCAATGCGAAAGACAGACAAAGGCAATCCAAAGGAACAAGGCGAGTCTTTCGACAATGCGTAAGATGACAAAAGGCAATCCAAAGGAACAAGGCGAGTCTTTCGACAACGCGAAAGATGATAAGGCGATCCGAAGGAACAAGGAGATTCTTTCGACAATGCGAAAGATGATAAAAGGCAATCCAAAGGAACAAGGAGATTCTTTCGACAATGCGAAAGATGACAAAAGGCAATAAAAGGAACAAGGCGAGTCTTTCGACAACGCGAAAGATGATAAGGCGATCCAAAGGAACAAGGAGATTCTTTGGACAATACGAAAGATGACAAAGGTAATCCAAAGAAACAAGGCGATTCTTTCGACAATGCGAAAGATGATAAAAGGCAATCCAAAGGAACAAGGAAATTTTTTCGACAATGCGAAAGATGACAAAAAGCAATCCAAAGGAACAAGGCGAGTCTTTCGACAACGCGAAAGATGATAAGGCGATCCAAAGGAACAAGGAGATTCTTTCGACAATGTGAAAGATGACAAAAGGCAATCCAAAGGAATAAGGCGATTCTTTCGATAATACGAAAGATGATAAAGGCAATCCAAAGGAATAAGGCGATTCTTTCGATAATACGAAAGATGACAAGGTGATTCAAAGGAGTAAGGTGATTCTTTCGACAACACGAAAGATGACAAAGGCAATCCAAAGGAACAAGGCGATTCTCTCGATAATGCGAGAGATGACAAGGTAATCCAAAGGAACAAGGCGATTCTTTCGACAACACGAAAGATGACAAAGGTAATCCAAAGGAACAAGGTGATTCTTTTGACAACACGAAAGATGACAAAGGTAATCCAAAGGAACAAGGTAATTCTTTCGACAACGTGAAAGATGACAAAGGCAATCCAAAGGAACAAGGAGATTCTCTCGACAATACGAGAGATGACAAAGGTAATCCAAAGGAATAAGGCGATTCTTTCGACAACGCGAAAGATGACAAAGGCAATCCAAAGGAGCAAGGCGATTCTTTCGACAATGCGAAAGATGACAAAGGTAATCCAAGGGAATAAGGGGATTCTTTCGATAACACGAAAGATGACAAGGCGATCCAAAGGAATAAGGTGATTCTTTCGATAATACGAAAGATGACAAAGGCAATCCAAAGGAATAAGGTGATTCTTTCGATAATACGAAAGATGACAAAGCGATCCAAAGGAGTAAGGCGATTCTTTCGACAACGCAAAAGATGATAAGGTAATCCAAGGGAATAAGGCTATTCTTTCGACAACGCGAAAGATGACAAAGGTAATCCAAAGGAATAAGGCGATTCTTTCGACAACGCGAAAGATGACAAAGGTAATCCAAAGGAATAAGGCGATTCTTTCGACAACGCGAAAGATGATAAAGGCAATCCAAAGGAATAAGGCGATTCTTTCGACAACGCGAAAGATGCAAAAGTCTATCCTTTCGGAGAGAAGGCTAATCTTTCAACAACGTGAAAGATGATAAACGCTATCCTTTCGGAGATAAGGCTAATCTTTCAACAATGTGAAAGACGACAAAGGAAAATCTTTCGAAGGGGTCAAGATGCATTAATATGGACATCAAGCTCTCACTTAACGTTAGGATAGCTAGAAAATATTGTCAAAATGTTAAAAATTTTGTTGATTCAAAGTAATTAAAAATGATGCTCATTGTTGTGAAAATATTTCTTCTTTTCTGCCTGAAGTATTACCTTCAAACAGGATTGACTTCATAGAATCAAGATTTTGAATCCAAATTGCTTGCGATTGACCTTCTTCAAAGAAGTTATCAATTTCTTTGATATGAACAGGAAAGTGAGAATTAATATTATGAAAGCAATTGATGAAAGAGTATTAATAATAGAATTTCACAAATTTAAAGAAGATTCTTGATAGATTTGGCAGTTTGATATCCTGGGAGCTTCTCTCATGATAATCTTTCTGCACTCTTTTGGGGCTCTTTTGGGCTTTGGCTACATTCTCCTTCATTTTGGAGATGTTCTGACTTTTCTCTCTTTCTTTTTCCTCTCTTTTTCTCTTCTTTTTTTTCGGAAAGGGTACGTCACAAACTCCTTCAACTTGGAGATGTTTCGGTCCTTCTTTGACGGTATTGGCTCATGGGTTAGAGATCTTTGGATGATAGCTGAAATTAAATATCTTTTACGGATTGTCGGGAGGTTCATCACATCTGCCTTCATCTCGACAGTGCTTTGGACTTTCTCTGGAAGGATCCGTCGCAAACTCCGTCATCTTGGAGATGTTTCAAATCTTCTTTGGCCCTGGGGGTCTACTCGCTTAATTTGCCTTCATCTTGACGACAATTGAGAGATCCCTTTTGCGGATATTTAATTGCAGCTTAGGTGATTTTGAGGAGACAGGGCTTGGATGAATTCTCTCTTTTTCTAGCGCTCAAGATATTTCCACTGCCTCATTTTCACAAGAATGGTCTTTAAAAATGTGTCATTGACTGCGATCAATATCAATCATCTATGGCTTTGCAAAACATTGAATCTTCTTTTCTGGCCATATCGAGGATTTATCCTTCATCCTTTTGGTTGGCCAATAGAAAGAATCTGGATTTTGAATCCTTCTTCACAAAAGCTTTGCCCTTTTAGAAGTAGTACTGAAGGTAAACTGAGGTAAAATTTTGTGAAATAAAATTCTGAAATCAACAGGTAATTGATTGACAAAGTGTTCTTGAAATCCTTAGTAAAAGAGATTGCTTGACATCTGAGTTGACACATCCCTGACGATGGTACTCAACTTTGAGGGTGAATCCAATACGAAGTTGGAGTTTTGAAGGTAAGTCCTGGCATAAAGCTGGATTTTGAAAGACCATCCAAATCAGGATTCAGGTTTTACAAGGAAAGATGGAAGATTTGGGTCGAAAACTCGAGCCTCCGAAGGAAAGCTAGGAAGTTTGGTTTCTAATGAGATAAAGTTCGGGTCGAAACCCAAATCTTCAAAGGAAAAACTAGGCCAATTTAGATTTTTGAGTCGAAACTCAAATATTCAGAGGAAAGTTAGAGTCGGGGCTTGAATCTCAAAGGAAAACTGAGAAGTTCAAATTTTGAAGGAAAGAAAACTTGAGTTAAAACTCAAATCTTCGAAGGAAAGCAGGAAAGTTTGAGTCAGGGCTCGAATCTCAAAAGGAAACTGGAAAGTTTAGATTTTGAAGGAAAAAAGACTTTGAGTTAAAACTCAAATCTTCAAAGGAAAGTTGGAAAGTTCGAGTCAGGGCTCAAATCTTAAAGGAAAATCTTTAATCAGAAGATTGAATTTTTGAAAATCGATAGTGCGAGAGCTGGGATTGAAAGTTTTGAGAATGGCCAGTTCGAGGACTGGATTATTTGACTTGCAATGAAAAATACCATCATATTTAGATGTATGTGGTCTGATTTTCAGGATTAACCCCTTATCCTGAACGGGGATATGAATAATAATTGGAAAATCATGGAAAATGATTCAGGTTTATCCCTTAACCTAAAGGGGAAGAAAATGGATGCAGAATTAATGCAAAATGAAATGCAAATGCACATGAAATGTAAATGAATACAAAATTAATGCAAGTGGGTGTATATACATGCAAAATGAGAAATTGGTTTATCCTGCCTGCATACAGGATGTTTTGAGGTAAAGATAGATTTTTCAAAAAAATGCCCCAGTGTTACTAGGGAGGAAAATTTTGAATACAAAGAAGGATAATCGAGGAATAAGGTGAGAGGCTTCTTGATTGAGAGACATCCTCAAGACCGTTCCTTACAAGAGACATATTTGTGAAAAGGAAAGAGACGCAAATAAAATGGTGCCAAACTATTGGCAAATTTTATTGATGCTTAAAAATCGAGGAAAGGAAACAGAATTATACTATCCCTTTGAAATGATAAAAGCAAAATGAGAAGTGAGAAAGTGTTTGCACATGGGATCTTTAAAGTAAAAGGAGAATGTTATTTTGAAAGTGAGAAATCATTTTGGGAAGAAAATCAACTGCAAGGTTGATTTTGAAGAATGATCAGCGTGAGAACTGATCTTTGAAAGGGGAATCAACACGAGGGTTGATTTTGAAGAGAGATCATCATGAGGGTTGATTTTGAAAACGAATTGGTTTAACAATAATTTTGGAAAAGAAAATCAACACAAGGGTTGATTTTAAAAGATAATGGTTCGAAACCAATTTAAGAAAAGATCACCGCGATGGTTGATTTTTGAAAAAGATTGAACCGAAATATTAAACTTTTGGGTGATCATAACGAAGATGTTTGTAGAAAAATTTTAAAATTTCACGATTTTTGAAAAATCCTCATAGGTAATTTCATTTCTCTCATAAATTGCCCCTCGTTTTGAAAAGAATGGGCAAAGAAGATTCTTCAAAACGAAAACAGGTGCCCTAATGGGGCAAAAGAAAGAAGTATTTGATGAAGAAAATTGACATTTTATTGATAAGAAAAACTGATAACAAAAAGACTGCCTATTTATAAGCACTCGACCAAAAGGTTGCAAAAACTGGGCGGACTTGCACTTACGAGGTGACTGGCAAAACGAAAGAAAAAAAAAAGGAAACTTTGGCATTATCAACTTTCTGAATGATCTGGGAAAGGCTTGGTCAGGATGGTCAGCTCGTCTTTTTCTTCCTCTTCAGCAAGGAGGCTCTTGTCAATGCAATCCTGAACAATATTTTTGAAGACAAAACAATGATCGATGTCGTGCCCCACTGCCCGATGGAACTTGCAAAACTGATTCCTGAACCTTCCCATGATGGTGGGAGGAGTTGTGGCCTTTGGGAGCTTCACTAATCCCTTGGTCAGCATGAATTCAAGGGCTTCTTCGAGTGTTTGTTTGAGAGGAGTGAACACTCGATCACTACTCCAACCTTCACGCTTTATCTTTTCCTTTTGTGGAAAGTTGGGCTGAGATAGCTTACTATTCTGTCTTTCCTCTCGATCCGCATGGTTGCCCTTACTACTTTTGTTATCATTGTGGTTGATATTGGCGGAGGAGGTGAAATTTGCCTTTTTCTTTGGATCTAGATTGTTCTTGACGAGGGTGATACCATCGTAGACACCGTTTTCCAACCCCATCTCGAGCCACTCGGCTCGTTCAGTAAGCTCTATGAAAGACTTGGAAGGCGAGGTGGAGATAAGACTTCTCAAAGGTTGTGAGAAGTTGTTTAGGATCAGCGATAAGGCATGCCTCTCTGATATAGGATCCCTCATTTTGTTGCAGGTCTCTCTCCATCTACGAATGAAGTCCCTTGCTTTTTCATTTTCATTTTGCCTTAGATTGCAGAGATGGCTCAATGTTGGGAGCGCTTCAGTATTGAACAGAAATCGCTCAATGAATAGGTTGACCACCTTATCGAATTCTTGCAGCTCGATTGGATTGATATGCTCAGAGTACCACTTGGCGGCAGTGCCTTCTAGGCTACGAGGAAAACAGAGAAATAGGGCCCTATTGTCTCTCTTGAATTTGGAGCATTCGGCGAAGAACATGGCAAGGTGGGCTTTGGGATCACCAGAACCATCGAATTTGATGAACTTGCGAGGAAGGTTCTCCAGATCTTCATCCCCTTCGAGGCCAGCATAGAAGTCCTCGCTAGTGAAGACTTTCTTGCCTTTATCCCGAACCTGTAGATCTTTGACTATCTTGGCCATTTCTTTTAACTGTGCTTGAAGTGGTTTTTCTATTGCTCGGCCCTTTGGTTTGCGAGTTGATCCATGAATGATCTCGCATTCTTCCTCGGTATCATCTACTGATTCTTCTTCGTCCGAAGTATCTTGAACATGCTCCTTGGTTGATTTATTGGCCACACAATCTCTAATTTTCTGACTGAATGGATTTTTGTCTGAGTTGGTGCCAGCCTGCTCACTCATCATCCTCTTCATCATTTTCTGAAACATCGCGTACATCTGAGGATTTATGCCATCGTCCTCTTGCTGCTGTTCTTGACTTCTGACGGGTCGCAGGGAGCCCATCTCTTCTTCTGAGGCTGAGGAGTACTGTGGTGATGTGGTTCTTCTTCCTGACCTTGTTCGAACCATCAAATGTTGTGGATGCTCTCTGCAGGATAAAGTCTTGATTAGACTCTGAGGGAATTTTGGATTGGGAGGAAAATGGTTATTGACGATATGGTAAACAATTGGAAGAATATCCCATTACTAGGGATGGAGTCGCCGCTGAAATCATGACAATTGTGTTGTCATTCTTTGTAAGAGAAATAACAACGGAAAATGTGCCTTGTTACCTAGGCGAGGTTGTCAACCACAAGGAAAACACCATTTTTGAAGGAAAGATATATCTCTTGGAAAAACAATCCGCAAACGGATTTAGAATAAGGAGAAGGTAAATGGGTAAACAATTTCCACCACAATAATCAAGGTATGCATGAGGAAAATAAGATGAAGAATTTTGCAAATAGACAAAAGGATTGAAAATCCAATGAGAGAAAACATATGATTTTTGAAAATTGCAGGCAGGATGAAAATTCAGCTGGAAATTCGAGATCCAGTAGAACGGGAGAATGAAAAAATCACTTGGAGTTTTGAAAGAAATTTGATATTTGGGAAAATCATCCAGGGTTTGAGAAAATAAAGGAAAAGGTGAGAAATGTGGAAATTTTGAAAAATATTTTTGGGGAAAATAGGAGGGAAATAAAGGTAGCATACGAACAATCACATCCTGCACAAACATTTATGCACATTCAGCACTCCCTAAAAGGCTGACTCTAGATGCATTATTTTGAAAACAGCTGTACGACCCTAATCCTAACTCTAGGTTCATATCATCTTTGTCAAATCCAGTTATGCCGATATACCCGAATTAAAATCCGAGGTACGTGGCATACATTCTCAACTCTGGTTCTAAGGTAAGGTTTTCCAACATCCTTGAGCGCCTACCGATATACTTCGGACTATGGCCCGCGGTACGTGGTAGGGGGGTGTTAACCCAAATAATTGGCCTAGTTGTGAGGCTCTGTCCCAAACTAGGGTTCTGGAAGAGAGCCCAGCAATGTGAAGACCGGGTAATGATAGGTAATTGAGGTTTGAAAAAAATGATCACATGCAAGAAATAGAGGGCTCTAAATCCTAGAGAGATAGATTTTGAAAACTTTGAAGAAGCATACATTGTTTGCATTCAGATCCTAAATTGAGGAGAGTTGTATTTAGACCTAAGTCTATGTGAGCATGAAAATATCTCCTAAATCTGGTCCTACCAAACCATGCCTAGTCTATATGCAGTCAATGTCAGCTAGGTTAGAATCTAGGCTCCTAGGTTCGCATGATAGCAAAAGTAAAGAGCTGACATTTTGTGAACATAATCTCGATAATTGAACTAAGTTAAGCACAATTTTGACCAGACAAAGACAGGTCTCATCACGGTCGCCAAACCTGTTGTCGTCGCGAAATTTTTCTCGTCTTCCCTTCCTTGCGGAAGAGAGAGGGGGAACACTTTCACGATTCAAACTTGACCGGATTTTGGAAATTGTTTTGAAATACTCGCCTCCGTTTTGAAAATTGAGGGGAAAATCCATGGGATGGGGCTCGACCTGTCGGTACGAGGTTCGACCGTTCCTGCCGCCTTTAATAGGGGTAATCGAACCAAGGAGCAAAATTGTGCTTGACTTAGTTAAATCATCGAAATTATGTTCTATCCTAAATGCACAGAGAATTCAGGCATGTGCTATGAGATTTTGGAAAATGGAAGTAGGAAAAACATGATGTATGCTTGGAAAATATTTGGAGTTAAAAGATATTTCTTAAGGAAAGTCACTTTCTCAGGAAACTCAGAAGAAAGGGGTTTTGAAATCACGAGAAAGTTCATATAGTTGTGGGAAAATCATGAATGGTTGAAAATACTAGGAAAATAAAAGTGATTCTTGAGAAAAAGGTGAACATTTGAAAAAGGAAACACTTCTCGGGAAAATTTGGACTTTGAGAATTTTCTTAGGAAAATGATAGAAAATTTATAGGAAAACTCATTGGAGAAGAAAACTGAAACTTGGGAAATTGAAATCCTGGGAATCTTACCCTTGAAATACTTGGAAATCGATTTTGATCTTTGAGAAAGATTGGAAAGCTCTTTTTGAAAATCTTAAGAAAATAACATTTTCCAGGGAAAATCGAGGGAAAACTTTGATTTTGGAAATCCAACTTAGAAGTTTCTTGAGAGACTGGTTTCCATAGAAAACTGTGAAAACTTAACTTGGGAAAACCGATTTTGGAAAATCCTCAGAGTTTCTTGAGAAATCGATTTCTTTGAGAAGGAAGTTTTCTTAAGAAAATCATGAGAAAATTAATGATTTCATGATGCAAATGATATGAGTGAATGAATGCACTTTGAAAGATTTTCTAAGAAATTTGTTGGAAAAATGTGTATTAAGTCAAAATAAATCCTTCACATATCCTGACTGTGGCCATGAATATGTTCAGAGTTTAATTGATTTAATGCACAATACTTTGAAAATATTAGAAATATGATGTGCATTTTAAGATAGCCTAAGAGTGTGGGCTCAATGTGACTAGTAGAAAGATGATGGATCTGGGTCTCGTCCATATTCCGACTAGGGCCGTAAATATGGACTCCACCGAGTTCATCAACTCCCTAAGATTTGGTGCACGTGCCATTCGTGTACATCCATAGTGCTTTTGAAATAAAATGCATGAATCACATAAACATGATATTACAGGAATTTAAACTATATGATATGCATCCTAGTCTAAGCAGAAAATTAAATCTCTTATTCCAAAATTTACATTATTACATCACTAAATAAATAAAATAAATGGAAATTTCATACTTCAGCTCCTTCTTTTGAATGTCCCTGCCAAACTTGAATTAAGGTTAGCTCAAATATGTGGGTTTTTCTAAGATGTTCCAATAATATTCTGAAATTATTAGATTTAATTGGATATAAACCCTATTATCATGCTTTCTTGATATTTGAAATGATGAAAATGCAAGAAATTCGGTAGAAAATAGTTTGAAATTCGAAATGGTGGTCAAAATGACCAAAATACCCCAAATATTAAAGTTATACCTTTAAAATCAGGGTTTTTGAAGGAAATTTTGGTAAATTTGAGATTTTGAAATTCAAATTGAATCAAATGATGATGAAATGCAATATGAGACATTATGACATATTGCTAAACACATTAGGACTGTAAAATCAGAATTTGACATGCTATCATTCATCAAAAATAATGAATTTCGCTTGATTTTCGCTTGGATCGGGGTCCCGCGGGGCCCTATTTTGATGATATGGCTAAATCAAGTCTCAAATGAATTCCAAATTACACAAAATTCGGTATGGAGCATCTACCTACTCTGATAAACAGCCTAGAATGCTAAAAATCATGAAATAATATGATTTAAATGCTAAAATTTAAAGAAAGTCCTAAAAAGGGTGGATTTCGCCTATGGGCCCGAACCAAATGCAATGCTTAATATGATAATGCAAAATTTACACCATAAAAACCTATGATATTTTGCAAACTGCTAAAGTACCCGAAATTGAACATTTTTGGTTTTTACAGTCTCGGAATTTGAACTATGATGAGTTCGGTAATGGGGATTCGGTTTTGATGGAGGCAAAATCAACCTAATCTAACATAAAATACTAAAAAAATAAAAAACAGTCATAAAAATTTCTGATATTTAATAGAGCTACTCACGATACGTACAGAGAAAACTTTCATGTTCATGACTTTGGCATTTGATCAAGAGAAACACAGATAAAAATATAACTTTTCATGCTTGAAGCAACAGAACATACAAATGTGACAAAACAGAAGACTAACAAGAAAAATCCAAAACGGATATCACAACTGTTCTAAAAATCACCATCTTTTAGATACAAACCAATAACACCTTGTACATAACATTCACTTTTTACAGATTTGGATTTTGAGCAATACCCAAAGAGAACTCATCGACCAAAGTCGATCCAAAGTCTCAGAGGCCCAAATCAGGCTCTGACACATGTCCCGTACTCTCGGATTTTTTTCAGACATCAAAAAAATCAGAAAAATCTGAGAACATCATGTTAAAAACTAGACATCGTCCCGAGCTCAGAACATCTTTCGTATTGAAAATCGGATCTCCCATGAGGGAGATCTCGATTTTATAAGTCGGAAATGAGTTTTTAAAATGCATCCCGGGTAACAAAACCCGACTTACCATTTTGAACGTTTACCACAGTAAACAAGTTCAAATCCTTCCAAATTTTTGGCACATTTCTAGGGACACCTAAGGGCGCATTTCATGATTTTTTTAGAATTTGTAATGAAAAATAAATGCATGAAATGACGTGTGGACTGACTGACAAAAACAGAGAACTACTGAAATTGAGCAGAATTGAAATAAATGTCTAATTAAGCCTAATTAACTTATGAAACATGCTAAATTAACGAAATCAAATACAAATTAATTTTAGCTAAATGCATGAATGCTAAAAATCATCAAGGAAGCATAATTATATATTTTTATATATGTCATTTTATGAGAATAGCTCAATTCATCCCTCGGATGAGCTCTTTCTTCAAACGACACATGAATCAAATCATGATATTATGAAATCAAGAGGAAAAGAGGTGCACCTTGCTTCATTATGCATTTGTGAAACTCTTGAAAGGGACGGCTACCAATGGCTTCGTTCGTCCTTCGATCCGGGCTTCGGATGATTCACCAAGATCGACCCATGCTTGAATCGAATTGGCCACTGCACGAGCAATGTAGGTACTTCACTGCACCTTCTCTACTGAGCCCCAGGGGGGCGTGAAGTCATGAGAACACTTGAGTTCTGAAGGGGACCTAGGCTGGAGTTCAAAATCTCAAAATTGGAGTCTCAAATGGGAGTCCTCTAGGATGGGCGTGAACCCTTGTATTTGTAGAATTTTCTTGAAAATTTTGAATTTCAAACAGGCTCAATCTAAGCGCTCCATGTGGCGCCATCTCAGGGGGTGCTATTTTGATTTTTTTGAGAAAATAAAATGGGAAATTTGTGGGTGAGACACCTCAGCAAAATTTGAAAATTTTTCAAATTTGGGGTTTGCTTGATTTTCTCTGCAGGAGCTCTCCATATGGCGCCACCTCAGGGGGTGCTTTCTTGAAGTTTGAAATTCAAACTTGGCTTTTCTGAAGCTTCTCAAATGGCGCCACCTCATGTGGCTATTTTTATTAAAAATATAAAATAAATATCAAAATAGAGCCAAGTGGGGTTCTGGAATGGCGCCACCTCAAAGAGGTTCTGAGGTGTAAAGTTGAAAACAATAGGACCATGCCATGTGGCGCCACCTCTGGAAGCTCTTGACACATGTCAAAAGTGCAGGAATGGAAGAAGCAGACTGTGCCACCTCAAAGGAGTTCAAATTTCTACTTTTCTGTAGGAAAGGAGAGGCTGACATGTGGCAGTTCAGGATGATCCTTGGTTTTGACAATTGTCAGCTGTCTGGAGGAGCCTTCTCAAATGGCGCCACCTCAAAGGGGGATTTGAATTTCAAATGGAGGTTGGCCCTGGAGGAATGGAGGGTGGACATGTGGCGCCACCTCACGGTGGCTCCTACAATGCCATGTGGCAGGAGGGAGGAGCAAGGGACATGTGGCGCCCTCATAGACAAAGTAGAAAAGGTAGAATTCAGGATTTGCGCCACCTAGGTCTTGTCTGAAGATCTTTGAATGGTTGCTTTTTCTAAAGAGAGCCAAGAGTGACATGTGTCTTCTACTTTTTCTGAAGGAAGCTAGAAATGACATTTGTCATTTACTTTTCTGAGAAAAAGTAGGGAAAGACATGTGTCATCCTGCTTTTTCTGAAAGAAGCATAGATTGACACGTGGCATTTGCTTTTTCTGAGGAAATGAGAGATTGACATGTGTCATTTGCTTTTTCTGAGAAGAGCAGAGAATTACATGTGTCAGTCTGCTTTTTCTGAGAAGAGCAGAGAATGACATGTGTCATTTGCTTTTTCTGAGATGAGCAGAGAATGACATGTGTCATTTGCTTTTTCTGAGAAGAGTAGAGAATGACATGTGTCACCTGCTGCAGGAGAGAATACCTCAGATGGCGCCACCTCAGAAGGAGACAACTCTACTTTTTCTGGAGGAAGCTAACAGTGACACGTGTCTCCTACTTTTCTGAGAAAAGTAGGGAGAGACATGTGTCAGTCTACTTTTCTGAAGGAGGGAGAAGTTGACACGTGTCCTCTGCAGGAGACACACTTCAAATGGCGCCACCTCAGAGGAGACAAGCTTTACTTTTTCTGGACAGTATAACACATGACACTTGGCATCTCATGGTGACTTTGAATGCCACACGGCACATGGTGAAGATGGTGGATACTAACACATGGCATGGAATGACATGTGGCGGCTTCTTAAGGTAGCCCCACACTGACACTTGGCAGATAAATGGGAAGAGAGAGAAAAGACAAGTGGCACCAATCCAAGGGACAAGGCTCCTATATTTTTGGGTTTTTCAAAGTTCAGTTTTTTTCAAAAGAAAAGCATATGTGACACCACCTCAGTGTGGGTCCCACATTGCTTCTTTATTGAAATAAGGACAAAACAACAAAACCACTTTTTGGAATTTTCACAAAATCTGGACTAATTGGTAAAACAGAAATTTTTGAAAAGAGTTGGCCTCTGTAGGGCGATTTTGTAAAATAATGATAGTTGAAATAGTTTGACAAAAGGAGCAAAATCTGAGGTGAAGTGGCTGAAATCCATATTGAAAACTATCCAGATCGTTTTCCTGAGGAAATATTTTGAAATTTGGAGTCGTGGGGGTAAAATGGGAAGAATTGATAATTTTGATGATCAAGGGTTTTAAAATCGATTTTGAAAAGAGTTGAAATTCTAATCTGGATTGGAAATTTTGAAATCAAGAGTTTTGGACCTCGAAATGACATGTTGTGCAGTACAGTGATATGAAATGCTCATGCAATGATATGCAATGCCATGTCTTATGAAATGCGATCCTGAACCAGGATTTGGAGATTCTCGTCTCCTGTTAAGAGTAGAATTTTGAACATCTGAGCTAAAATAGAGAAATTTTGAGAGTTGCAGATGAAATTTGGACTTTTGCAGGTTCCATGCTCAGAAAATGACCATTTTGCCCTTCGGTGATTTCAAATGCTAGATGATGATGCTTGATGGAAATGTCAGAGAGGTGAATGAAAATTTGGGGTGTTTACAGGCACCTAGGGCTAGCCGCGGCTCACTCATGTTGGAGCCGGGTGCCAGCCAATTGGTGTTGGACACCCCGAGCTTCCCTTTTCGGCTGAGCCACTTTGGGCTCAGGTCTGAACTGAGAAGTTCAGATCCTACCCTGTCTTAGCAGTTGTTTGGTCCTAAGGACCAGACCTCCCCTTAATCAGCCTTAGTGCCTCTTTTCACTAGAATAGCCATTGACCCTTGTCGGGGCTGGATTTAGCCCCAACCGAAACCATTTGTTGATCTGGCCTAAACTATGGGTTGGACCAGATCCGGTTGGCATGCATGACAGTATGGCCTGGAAGACCAAACCATCGTTCGAGATTGGAACCCTCTTTTTGACCGCAAGTGTGTAAACTTCCCGTTGGCACCCTCGCAGCGTCGAAATCCAACTATCATGGCTGTCAAACACTTTTCTTACAAAACCAGCATGTCTCCATTACTAACTGAACTGTAGTAGACCCAATTTCGGGTTTAGTTAGCCTACACCTCCTTCGCACCTCGGCTAAGTTTTTAGCATAAGTGCACATGCCTTGGGTTGCATCGAGTTCGATATATACATAAGTGCAATTATGTATATACATAAGTGTATATAAGTATAGGTATGTGGAACCTTGAGTATCTTTGTAACATGAATATATGTATATATATATATATATGTACACATAGAGGTTAATAACATTTAAATGATTGCTTCGGTATGACCGAATGGACGTGTGACACTCTTGTGTCCCGTCCAAATATTTCTCTTGATGATGTTACACTTCAAATCAATTAATGTTGTCCTGCGTTCATTATGACAAACGGTTTGTTTCAGGTCCGCGGGCGCGGCACCCCGAACCGTGGTAAAGCCTATGTAATACCCATTAGATGGGTTATTTTCAGAATTAACCTTTGACACGTATGTGTGTCGTATTGCGCAAGGAAAACCCTTATGCTTTAGTTTACATTCGACAGACCAGAGAGGTATGTAGTTGAACACTATCGCAATTGCATCTTCCGTGCAAGAGCAACGATTCACCCTGGGGAAAACCAATGTTACTCCCATTAGAGAGGATGATGGGTTAAATTCAATTTCAAACCCTTGAGTATGTAAATGTTAATAAATGCAATTGTAGCACCGAAATACGTAATATAGTGCAGTTTAATATCATGTAATGCCTCTGTGGTTATATTTGTGCAAAAGGATAGAAATTGTTATACTCTTACACTTTGCACTTGGCACATCTTGACACAGTTGTGAGTCGCACGTACCTGGAGGAGGTACATCGCTGAGGCATCAGTAAGCGCATTAGGTGCACTTACCTTATGAAAAGAGAGAAAATTGAACACCATAGGGTATGAATATTGAAATGATTTGTTATGGACTCAGTTGGAGTCTTCGGGCAGTGGCCCTTGTGTTGTGTGGACTCTTGTATGATATACCCTAAACAGAAAATAAAATAATATGGTGTTTTGACTGCTTTCACGAGCAGTGTGCTTCGTTGGTCATGTGAGGCTAAGCACGTGGATGGGCAGACCAAGTCCTCGTTTTGCGTATCCTGCGGGGACCATGAGGCAGATTCCTCGTTGTGAGGTATGTTTGAACTTGAGCCTTAAGAAAGATAAACCTGCTTCGCCCCATTCACAAAATGGTTCACCTTGGGAGAGGGTGGATGGTACAACCCTGAGTGACTTGTCATTACTACAACACGTGTTTTGACAGGAGTTGTAGCGTTCCTTTGGCCTCCAGTCACTCAGAGTCAGGGAGGTCGAGGTTACCTTCTTAGGACCTCACTACTGCAGTAGTATGGATTGCAATCCTTGCCTATGCGAGTGTTTTCTCCTAGTTGTGTGCAGCTCGCATATGATCGACTCGGTCTGTAGCTTCCCCGATTACCAGACTATAATTTAAATAACAGACGCCGAGTGCATGTCTCACAGAATGCGAGGTTTCTTCGCGTACCCGAAGGAGTAATCAAAAGAACTTAAAGACTAACCAAACAACTGACTTACTGTAGTTGCTACTTTTGTATATTCTATTTCAGTTACTTTACTTGTTCCAGCTGTTACTTGGTTACTTCACTTATACGGTACTTGTTACAGTTAGTTACTGCTTTGAGTACTTGTTCTACTGTTTCTTCAGTTGTTACTTGTTAGTTGACTAGTACTTGTCACTGTACACTTACCACTTGTTAGCTTACCTTCGGTTTTCCTTGTGAATTGATTTATATATCTGCTTGTGGTTGTTTCTTCACCACCTCGCAAGAGGACTGACCCCGTTTTATGGGGATGTAGGTGACGAACAGGTATAGTGCGAATGCGATGACACACGGTGGATGCTCGGGGGACCCACACACTTGACCTGCAGTTCCTGTACCTGGTGGTCTCCTATTGGGGTTTTGGTTGTTTATTGGGATAGATTCCCTGTTTTGTACTTACATTTTGTAAAGCCTTTAAACTGTTGGGGTGGTTACCCTCCTTATTTCACAATTATGCCCTTGTACACATCGCTAGTTACACTGTTTCCACTTGTTGCACTTATCTGTGGCGGCCGCCCAGACTTGCGGCTTTGTTGTTTTTCCCACGCTTGCTTTCCGTTGGTTTTTCTACTTAAACCTTTTAAAAAAAAATTCTCCTGAAAAATTCCAAGTTTTCCAAAGTCGGGGTTTGGGGCGCCACAGTATTGACTTTGATGAAACATTTGTTCTTGTTGCTAGACTTGAATCTATAAGAATGTTTTTAGCATATGCAAGCTATATGGATTTCAAACTATACCAAATGGATGTTAAAAGTGCTTTTCTAAATGGTTTTATAAATGAAGAAGTTTATGTAAAACAACCTCCAAGTTTTGAAAATGAACAATTTCTGGATCATGTCTTTAAACTAAATCGTGCTTTATATGGTTTAAAACAAGCACCTCGTGCTTGGTATGACAGACTTAAAACTTTTTTATTAAAAACTGGATTTTCTGTAGGCAAAGCAGATTCAACCTTATTTGTAAAAATAGTGAATGATCATACCTTAATCGTTCAAATATATATGGATGATATCATCTTTGGATCTACTAACAACAGTCTTTGTGAAGATTTTTCTAAGTCCATGCAGAAAGAATTCGAAATAAGTATGATGGGAGAACTCACCTACTTTCTTGGACTGCATATTAAGCAAACCAATGATGGAGTCTTCATAAATCAATCTAAATATGCTCATGAACTCAATTGCTTCAAAGAATACCCCTATGAGCACAACTATTGTATTGGATATAGATGAAGATGGTAAGACTGTGGATACAAAGTTATTTAGAGGTATGATAGGATCACTACTTTATTTAACTGCTAGTTGTACAGATATCATGTTCAGTGTTTGCTTGTGTGCTAGATTTCGATCAAATCCAAAAGAATCACATCTTAAAGCTGTAAAAAGAATAATGAGATATCTAAAAGGCACAGTTGATTTTGGGTTATTTTATTCAAAATCATCTACATTTGATTTAATCTCATACAGTGATGCTGACTTCGCTGGAAGTAAATCTGACAGAAAAAACACAAGTGGAACATGTCATATGCTAGGGCACTCACTAGTTTCATGGTTCAGTAAGAAACAAAACTGTGTATCATTGTCAACTATTGAAGCTGAATACATAGCTGCAAGCCTAGCATGTACACAAGTCATCTCGATGAAACAAGCTTTAAAAGATTTTGATTTAAAATTTGAAAATACAACTATTCTATGTGATAATACAAGTGATATAAATTTGTCTAAAAATCCTATTTTACACTCACGAACTAAACACATTCAAATTAGACACCACTTTTTAAAAGAACAAGTCTTAAACAACATAATTAAACTGGAATTTATACCCACTAATAAACAATTAGCAGATATTTTCACTAAACCTTTAAAAAATGAAGACTTTATAAGAATTAAAAGAGAATTAGGAATCTGTAAATTAAATGACTTATAAATTTAATTCATATGACTAATTGGGATATAGTAAAATCATTCTACACGAGTTCACCTTTTCAAATAATAAAATATAACTTAACTACAAACTTTATGTCAAATCATCTTTTGTCTTCTCACACTTATTTATAAATTACATTTTAGACTATCATCATAAGTCATACTCGAGTGTTTATATTTTTTTATTCTTCTCATGTTTTGTTCTCTTTTATCACCTTTTCCTTCTTCAAAGCCAAAAAGAGTCTTTCATGTATTCACGTACACCATAAGCTTTTTTAACTAAAAAACAAATGCTTTATGTCACTCTTCTTTTTAAATATATCATATCTTTTAAAGTATATTCAACTTTATATCCAATCACCTCTTTTACACATCTCTATAAGAATCCATACAAAAAAAAAACTCATTCTCGACAAACATGTCTCTTCTCTTATATTTTTTAAATCAATTAAGTATTAATGATCCTTTTCATTGGTCCCATCTCTCTCTCTCTTCTACGAAATTTGAATCCACCTTTTGTCATCTCAAAATCGTGGTTTTGGCCCCTATGAGAAGATTTGACAACCTCATTTTTTATTTTCCAAAACAATGAACTCTCTCATGTCGAGTTTCTTTAAAAATGAACTTCAACAATCTATGAGCTATAAACATTAATTCAAGACAATCATGACATTTCTTTATGTCTTTCATCTCATGTCAATCATCAATTATTTTTGTCATCTTCTCCATACATGTCTCATTCGAAAATCCATGTGTCATCTTTTACTACTCTTGCTCTCTTCTCTCATAAGTCTTTTTTGTTTCTTTCTAAATGCATCCCTTACGAATATAGAATATATCCTCTTTGAGTAAATTTTTTTCTTTTCAACTTGTTAGGCTATTATTTATCTTCCATTTCACATGATATTGCTTTATACAATTCTTACACACTTTCTTGTCATGATTTGTTTTTCAAGGCTCTTCACATCTCATCACCTTTTTAATTGAAATGTTTAAAATCTATGGATCATTATTTACATCGTGTATCTCACCTCTTTGGCTCCATTCATTTCTTTTTCAATCACACACTATATTTCCAAAGAGCACTCCATACTCAAACCATGACAAATTTCACAATACGATGGACTCTCATATATTAAAAATTTCCTTATATAGAAAAATAATTTTTGAAACTATGTTCTTATTGTCATCTATCATAATATAATATGCTCTCATCAACACACTCTTCCAAATAGTGATTTGATCTATCATTCACAAGTGCCTTAAGTTACAATTCACGAGTTCTCAATTTAACTAAAATCCAAACTTCCTTCACTTCAATTGTCATTCACTTATTATTATAATAAATTTCATCCTCTATTTAATGAAATGATTCACTCTTCACGAATTCATTCGAAAATTTCTATCAACCTACAAGCTCTTATTCTCTCGAAGTTCTCATTCTCTCTAAGCTTTTATTCTCTCAAGTTACTTGCAATGGCATCTTCTTCAAGATCTTCTGATGTCAACATGATTGAGGGTGCTTATTTGAGATATCCTGATCTCATTCACCACTTCCACTCCATTAACTCTCTACCGATCCAAACTGGTAAACTAGTCCACTTTGAAGCATTCACCTCCTGTGACCTAGAAACCTCCCTTCAAGACTTTGTTTATATCTTAGGGTCGTCCAACTCTATGTCCTATTATCCTCATCTAATCAAAATTTTTTACACCAACCTCTTTGTCAACCATGACCAATCGACTATCACATCCATGGTCCATGGCAAAATAATTTATTTTGACATTCCCTTGTTAGGCTGTATTATTAACATTTCTTCCTATGGAATCGAACTACCAAACATAGTACCTATAGATCGTACTGTGTTTCAAAAGGTCCTCCACTCCACTCGATCCACCCACTTCCCGTGGCATACGAACAATCTGAAACCTCATGCTCTGCCGTTGTCACAAATCCTCTCCTTCAATGTCTTCCCCAAACAACCATCCAAGAGATTCGTGGCAAACGAAATCTCTCTTCTCATCTATGCGATCTTCTGTAACTTCCCCATAAACTGGTTCAGCATCATTTTCAATAACATGATTAATTTCCGTACCTTCCGCTCTCTCCCATTCGGTTATTTTATCACCCATATTCTTAAGTATTTTAAAGTGCCACTTCAAAATGATGTCGACTCTTATTCCATGCATACATTTGATGACTCCTACTTTCCCGAAGAAGGGTCACCTCAACATCATTCTGACGACGAAGGCCATGGTGAGGCAGATCTGGCAACAACCTCTGAACTAGACATCTTCTCAGCCCTTGTCGACGTCTAGAACTCTCAAGATCTCCTACTAAGGAACCAAACTTCTATGCACCAAGCCTTTCAATCATTAAAGATCGGCCAAGATGCTCTACTCCAGAAGTTTAATCACACATCCGATTCTGAATGAACTTTTTTGGGTCTGTAATAATACTTTTTATACTCTGATCCCCTCCTTTTTGTCTATGACAAAGGGGGAGAAAAACTTGTCTCTCCTATGTTGGAGAAATTCGTTTCCTTGAAACTTTAAACTTAAACTTTTATTTTTATGCATTTTTTATGATATCATTATTATTATGCATATGGCTTTTTTGACAGGGGGAGCATATATTGTCATCATCAAAAAGGGGAAGAATGTTGAGAAACTATGTTTTGATGATACATAATATGATATGCTGTCATACATGCCTTAAAATGATATGATGATATGCCTTCATGAAAATGTTATATTATGACTGGATATGATTTGTCATGCATTTAACGAGTATTTGATGCAAGGTTATTTCCCCTAAGAAGAATGGAGACAACCTGATCAAGTACAACTAGTTGATGGAATCCTACTCTCTGAAGAAAAAAGTTGATGGGCCATACATTCATAAAGTCTATCCAAGAAGTTCGGCTACTTCAAGATGAAGACTTTTTTTCTTCTTTAGAGTCATATGTAACAGAACCTTCAGAAGCATGCATATTGCATATTTCATATTCCATATGCTTTAAATATCATACAAGCCATCTATTTCATAAAAGGATATGATATTTCAAAAATACCTTTTTTAAAAACTAATCATTGTACTTTCTTAAGCATTTATGAAAAAAAAGACAACTTGAAAAGATATAAAAGCTAATGATTTCAAGTATGTAAGAAAAAGACAAAATGAATTAACTCATAATACAAAATTCTTTATCTTGAATTGATAAATATTATTTTATATACAAAAACTACTTATTGTTTAAACAAGACAATTAAGTTTGAAAAAGAACTTTTATTTAATATGCACTCAAGAATGTCGACTTACTAAAAGTCATCATTCTTTCTGTAAACATTAAATGCCACATCAAAAGCATTTGAGAAATGACTATTTAGTTAATAATAAAATCCATACTCAAGAATGTCGACTTACTTAAAGTCATCATTCTTTCTGTAAACATTAAATGCCATCTCAAAAAGCATTTGAGAAATGACCATTTATAAATAAAGTACTTAACAAAGCATTTATTGTACTTACATGCATTTAACTAAAGAAGTGACGATTTGTAAGAAAAATACTAATATACTACAAATCATTAAATTGAGTAAAGACAAAACTACATGATAGCTTACACTCCAACGTTCAATGTACTATAAATCATTTATTATGAGAAAAGACCTATTACAAATTATATCTTATTTAAAAGCAACAACGAATAGTGTACCCCAAATGCTACACTTATAGAAAGAAGACTTTTTGAAAAAGCAATATAGTACACTTATCATTTCACACAAAGTTGTTTTTGAAATGACCTAACACCTCATATCTCAAAAGGACAATCATTTCAAAAAGGCAACGACTATTTTTTTTAAGACTATATATATACAAACAAAATAGTCTTTCACAACACATGTGAGCTTACAAAGAGAAAAACTCCTATTCAATATTCGAAAAAGAGAGCTTAGAAAAAGAAAAAGAAAAGAAAGAGAAAAAGTCAAGAAAAGCTCTTTGAGAAAAGAATCATCTGTGTGAAAAGAAAAGAACATTATGAGAATCTTCATTCGTGCATTCATATCATTTTGAAGGTTCTTTAGGAAGTATTGTAACTTTCTGTTATACATTGTATCCCTTCTCTGTTGAGAGAAGTAGACCTCTGTGAAAGAGGGTGGTTCCCTTCTCTGTTGAGAGAAGTAGACCTCTGTGAAAGAGGGTGTTTTCCTTCTTTGTTGAGAGAAGTAGACCTCTGGGAAAGAGGGTGATTGTACTATTTATCCCGTAACACGGATGTTATAGTGAAAAGCTCAAGTGTTTTACTTGGGGACTGGATGTAGGTCAGTAACTCGACCAAACCAATATAAATCCTGTGTTTTCTGTGTTGTGCCTTATTGCCTTTAATTTTTATATTATCGATCTTTATCATATTTCACTATTCCCCCCCCCCCCCCTCTAGTGGAATTTCATGAAGTTCCAATGCCCTATCATAAATTGATTAGAGCACTTTCTTATTTGCCTATCACCAGACCAGACAACTCATTTTTTTCACACAAGTAGCAAATTTCAGCATGCTTCTACAACCATTCACATGGAAGTTTTACAGATAGTTAAATATATTACATTTTTTGTTTCTATAGGCCTTTTTTGTCTTCTTCATCTGCTTTGGATTTAATAGCTTATACTGATGTGGATTGGAGAGGTGATCCCAATAATTGACACTCAACCACAAGTTTTTGTGTTTTTATAGGTGAATCTCTGATCTTGTGGAGATACAAAAAACAGTAGAAGGTTTCACTTTTATCAACAAAAGAAAAGTATTGAGTCATCGCCATAATTAAGATAGAGGTGATTAGACTAAGGAGATTGCTGGCAGACATGAGGATTTAAGTACTAAGAGCTTCGAAAATGTATTGTGACATTTAAAAAAAAAAAAGAATGTTGGGATCCAGGTTGGATCCAACCCGAATCCGAAACTAACTTGCACCCCTGTGTTTTTTTATTTAAACATCGCAGGTGGGTTTCTCTTTTACGCAGAAAGAAAACCCCCAATCTCTCTCCCCGATTTCCCTCTCATCTTTGACTTTCTCTTTCTCCCCCTCTCCCCGACGCTCACCCTGCTCCCTCTCTTTTCGTTGGAGCTTCCAACCCTTCACCAGAGCTGCCTGACCCCATAGGTATGTGCCTCGTCTTTCTCTCTCTCTCCCTCTGGTTTAGCCGGCAGGAGGGCACCGCCCCTCCAGCCATCTCCTCCTCCTCTGCTCGGTTAGTAGCAGGGGCAACGCCCCCTGCCTCCTCCTCATCTCTGATTAGCAGGCAGGGGTGATGCCCTTGTTGCCTCCTCCTTTTCCCTTCTTTTTGCACAGGTAGGAGGGGCAGTCCTCTTACCGTCTCCTCCTTCTATTTTTTTTGGCCAGTAGGCAAGGGCGATGCCCCTGCCTCCTCTTTTTCTAGCCAGGAGGCAAAGGTGCCACCCCTTGCCTCCTTTTTTTTTAGTCAACAGGCGGGGGCAAAGCCCCCTACCTCCTCCCCTTCTTGGTCAACAGGCAGGAGCGACACCCCGTGCCTCCTCCAGCTGGGCTCGGTCTGAACTGAGTCCAACCTGTTCAGTACTCCAGCAGGACCGAGCCCAGCCCGGTCCTCTATCTCAGAGGACCGAACCTAAGCTCGGTCCCGTTCTATGACAAAGTCGGGCTCGACAGCCAGACCAAGCCTAGCCCGGTTTGCGATCTCTAAAGGACCAAGCCCAAGCTCGCTCCTGTCTAGAGAAAGGGCCAGGCTCGGCTTGGTAACCGAGCCCACCCCCTTCCCCTTTACTTTTTTTGTCTCTCCTTAGGTAATCGGAACCAAGCCCGGCTCAGTTGGGGTTCCAACCGAGTGTGGCTTGGCTGTGTTCTGCCCAGCCCAACTTGTCCCCTGCGGCCAGTCGGGCTCAGCCGAGTCGGAGCCGGCTAACCTCAGGTCCCAACTCGGCTCACCCCGATTTGGGACCCGGCTCAGCTAGTCAGCCCGAATCAGGGTCGGCTCAGCCAGTCAACCTGCGACACAACCCTGGCACAAATGCATAATTTTAAAAAGGATTTCCCTTGTTCTTATTTTTGCAGTACGATGAATACTTTAGCGCACCCCATCAGCGCAATGGACTCAACACGCGCACCAAGGCACGAGCCCTTGAAGACCTATTTTCGGAATCATCCGTGAGTTTGATCATCTCCGAGGTAGGGGAAAATTTTATATGAGGATAATGGCAGAACACTTCTAACATATATGTATACGTATATACATACATATATACTTTTAACTCAAGGATACAGTTTTGAGAATCCTTGTCCATTTAAATTTATGTCATTTACTTTGCTGCCACGTTCTTATGTGCATAGGATACTGCTTGCACAATTTATTTAGTCGATATACAGTTTCGTACATCGTGCACTATTTATGTAATTTATTTAACCAATGTACGGTTTTGTACATCATGCACAACTTACGCAATTTATTTAGTCGATGTATGGTTTCATACATCGTGCATTGCTTACA
The DNA here is from genome assembly GCF_984573655.1 of Nuphar pumila. Lineage (NCBI taxonomy): Eukaryota > Viridiplantae > Streptophyta > Magnoliopsida > Nymphaeales > Nymphaeaceae > Nuphar > Nuphar pumila. The sequence goes on along the minus strand of NC_143251.1, from coordinate 71,659,487 downwards.
TAATTTATTTAGCTGATGTACAGTTTTGTACATCGTGTACTACTTACGCAATTTATTTAGCTCGATGTGTGGTTTCACACATCGAGACTTGCTTTATGTCATTTACATTATCGTCACGCTATTACGTGCACAGGATTCTGCTTACGCATTTTATTTAGTTGATGTACTATTTCGTATATCATACGCGGTTTACATAATTTATTTATCTCGATGTGTGGTTTCGCACATCGAGTCTTGCTTTATGTCATTTACATTACCGCTGTGTTGAGATTTGCACAAGCTTATGCTTTGATATATATGTATCATATATACATATATGTGACTTTGTAAGGTACGCAGTTTTGTGTACTTCTGCCTATCTTGCATTACGCTTGTTTTTAAAGACGCGGATTTGCGCATGCTCGCACAATGTTTTAAAAAGAGGATTTCATGCAAGATTTTAATGTTTGAAATATTCGTTGTTTCGAAAAGCAAAAACGGATATCTTGTGGTTGCCTATTCGCAACCAGGTCTTTTCCTCAACCCTGTGTAGCCCTAAGAGGTATGTACGGTCTTTTGTTGAGATATCCGAATGACTCGAATATTCTCAACCTAGAACACGAGACTTGAGATTTCAAAAGAATGTTGGGGTTTCTTTCTGAGAAACTGATACCCCTCTCATCATAACGGCACTATCAGACATGCACGACAATGTTAGTACTTTGATGATTGGATGAGAGGTTTATGGTAACCTCGTAGCATGCAAATAAAAAATGATAAAAAGAAAATCACATGAATAGTGATGATCTAAACTTTGAGGTTTCTAAATGATGTTGGGGTTTCTTTATGAGAAACTAATACCCTTTCATTGTAACAGTACTATCAGATATGCACAGCATATTAATACTACTATGATTGGATGAAAGGTTTATGGTAACCTTGTAGTATGCAAATGAACAATGATGAAAAAAATCACATAAATGGTGATCATCACCTTCACAGGCAAGATGCTCGAATTGGTTTGAAAGACCAGAGCATGTAGAATGAGTCGTCAATTAAAATAGAACCTAACATACCCATTTGTCGTTATGGTTTCATCAAAAAAGATGATGGAATGATACAAAAACTTCGATGGACAGATTGTTAACAACTATACTCCTCGAGCAAATGACTCGGTGTCCCCAGTCATCGGAGTTAGGAGACTGGGCTACCAAAAATTATCCTAGGTGGTAAGTCCCGATGACTTCTGCAAATGTATGGATGCATCCCCTTGAATGAGTGGCCTTTGAAAAATTCTCTCTCTGTCATTGGCCATCCCCTTAGGATCAGACTCAACTAGTTGTTCAAGGTATCAAATGACATAACATAACAAACCCCCGAGCAGCTCAATTGTTTCTACGATTCTCTTGTGCGTACCCTCAGAGTAGTTAATATCAAAACAAAGTTATCATGCTCATTTTACCTATTTTGACTTGCACACCGCAAAAAGAACATCATATATGTTAGTTTGGTTCCGAATTTTATTAACATGCTCATTTTGCTCACTATTCAGAGATATCTAATAAACTTGAAACGATACAGAAACAAGATTATCATGTTCATTTTGCTTATTCTGAACTACACATCGTGAAAGGAGCAACACATATGTTAATCTTGTTCTGAATTGTTATATCTATGCACCTATCAGATTTTTATCAATCTGACTCGTTTCATGGGTATATGTGATGATTACGTGAGAATGGCAAGCAATGGCACAATGATATTATGATATCAAGAAGAAACTCTTTCCCTAACATTTCACTACTGAGAACATTTTTTGTAATTTGATATAAGGGTCTCTTTGAAATTTCACTTTTCGTATAAACTTTAATTATTAAAACTTTGTTTTGAATTTATTTGGTTTCAATGAATGTACAGAGTTACAAATCCATTGAATAATGAAAAATGTTCACTCATAGTGCGCCTAAAGTCCGTTGACTTATTATTTTAAATATCATTTTTCGCTGAACTACTATTTTAAAACTCTGATAAAAGAATGATTACATGGCTTTCTAATTTTTTTCTAAGAAATTACAAGTCCAAGATTTTAGGGGTGTTACAAACTGCCACTATCTACGGAAATACCTTCAAAGAAACATTGATCTACCTTATATCACATCTAATTACTTGTTGACAGACTTCTTCACCAAACATCTCTCTAACTCTGGTTTTATAGCAAACTTTTGGTCATTATAGCATAAGTTTGAAGAGGAGTGTTAATATATATATATATATATATATATATATATATATATATATATATATATATATATTTTTTTTTTCTTTTTTCTTTTTGTGTTTTTTATCAACTTTATTGACCATTGACCAGCCATTAGAGCTAGTCAATCTAGCCGTCTAACGGCACTAGAGGGGCTTTTTCTCTCGTGTATGTGTAGGAGATCTCCCCTTTTTTGCAAGTTGCATACATGGTGATCAATAAAATATTAATTTTTTATATCTTAAGTGCCTTTTTTTGGTGCGTGCCTTACTGGCATTTGTGTGTTCTCTGGTGGACTTTTGTTCATGCTCGAAGGCCCTTTGTGATTGTCCACTTTGATTCTTTGGACTTTTGTTCACGCTTGAAGACCCCTCTTTCTTTAAACTGGGACAAACAAATTTACCATATTCTATTGGATGGTCACTAGTTAAGGGCATGTTCTGCTAAAAAGCAGTATATATATTTCATTGCAATAGTTTCCCTGCTCTTGGGCAAAAAACAGCTGCAGTAGACAATCTTACAGAAGTTTTACAGTTCACATTTAACATCAATGCTATGGCACTTCTGATATTTCCGAACTAAATCAAATACGTGTTTGTAGCATCAAAAGAACATCTCTGCATCATCTTTTCCTCTCAACTATCTATTAGAAAGCCAGATTTATTAGAACATCTCTGCATCATCTTTTCCTCTCAACTATCTATTAGAAAGCCAGATTAATTATCGTGCCTACCTAGAGATGAACAGTGTAAACTTTCATGGTCGAGTCTCAATGGGAGCAAGAGCAACCTCCAGAACCAGAAGATGCCAGTTTGTAACTATGTTCCCATGTATCTGTCGGCTTAGCATTTGCATGTGGAACATGACGCGGATGCTTCTCTCTCTTGTCTCCTTTCAACTGCTTCAATGCGTGTGTAAGGGCAGGAAGTAAAGCGTTTATGCACTCTGCCACAGCATTTGGGTTCCCTGGCATATTGATTATCTGAAATCGAAAAGGAAAATATACTTAAGAATACAAAACAAAAATATTGAAGGAAAACCAAATTACCTATTCCTACCCTTGTCATGACTAAAAAAGAGAATGATGCTAAAACAATGCCGAAGGATTGAAGCCACACTTTGAATCTAGAGCACAATTTTGAAGGAAAGATAACGTCAATGTTACCACAACCACAAAAATTCAAAAAATAGAGTTTTAAATTTACCAGGGTGGACCCTCTTATTCCTGCGCCAGCACGAGAGAGCATAGCAAATGGTGTAATCTGTTTCACAGCAAGAAACATGAATTACAATGACCCTAAATTATCAAGGAACTGGAGTAAAATTGAAAGAACTATAGTCATCATGCTGCAAAGTGAAATCAGTGTAAGAATGAACTGATTTAGAGAGACCACAAAACATAAGACCAAGTTGCATAAAAGCATAAGTTCGTGCACAGGTGATACTCTGTAAGGCAGGCGTAACTACATAAAGGTAGAAAAAAAAGAAAAGAATAATAAGTGAAGATAGAAACAATTTGCCGATGATAAGGCAGAATACAACTAATGGTAGGACCCAACTAAGTTACTGTTTTATTTGTCCTCTTAACACAGCCCTCCACTAGCAAAGTAGCTAAAATAGAAAATCAGACATTTAGAAACATGATTGTAAACACTGAATATGAAACAAGTCAAATAACTTGGGGGTTTATTTGGAATTTGAATTTCCTACTGACATTGGTTTTCTTACTGTAAAATCGTACATTCAATTTCTGGAAATCAAAATGACACAATGTCCAAATGGACTCTGAGCATCACTATTCCCATCTACTTTCCAGAATTGAGAATGCACAATATCATGTTCAATACGTGAGACAGTTGACGAGGCACATAGGTGGCAGGAAAAATGATGCAACACTAATCAGAACATATGAAATGTTGTCGGCTAACCTATACAAAACCATATGTACAGACTGTGACAGTATTAAAATACTTGGAAATTATCTCTTGCGTTACAAATCTAGAATGGCTGAAATTAACAAAACCATGCTCATAAGTGCAAAATAATTGCTTCAAAATCCATAATTTGAGGCATTCAATTTAAATAAAAGGTCAGACCTGCTATCACTGACTATTAATCATTTTCTGAACAATGTAACTATTATTGCATACGAGGAAAAAGATACCTTGAGACTCTCTTGCATCATCACATGCAAAAGGCCAGGAGTCTCTTTCTCGATCAAACCTTTTGTCGCTTCAGGTGTAACATCCCTGGGAGTGAAGCCCGTCCCACCTACAAATGTCACAAAGATAAACCAGAACTTATGTTTTGTGTTACGTTATTCATTCCTCCCCTCAATGTACACATGCACAATCAACATTGTGATATTTTTGTATTGAAAATGAATTTAAAGGGAAATTTCAAAATCTTAAATTTTAAAGATATTGTAACACATCACTAGAGTATTAATATAGTCATTTGCTTCTACAAATTAAACGTGACTCTTTCCTTGTTTTTCAACTTTAGCCTTTTCCCTAAATATTTCAAAGAGAAAACTAAAAATCTATTATTATTAACTTTACAAATTCATTTTCTCCTTTTTTTAAAATGCTCAGATTCCCTCAAAACATACAAACAAACACACGTGTACACACACATGCACATACATACATTTATAATTATATATGTATGTATGTATTGTAATGAAACAAGAGTATGCACAAATAGATGCCACTAAGGTCTACAAAGATACACAAGTGTGCACAAATACAATAGGCCACTTATGGGCAAGATACAATCTCACAAAAAAATGGCACAAACACAAGCCACTAAGGAGTACAACACAAAAAATAAATATTTTATTTAACATAAAATGTTTAAGAGAAGCATACGGATATGTGGGTTAGATCCAGAGTTGCCAGTCGAGGAAGTGGGAGCGAGAAGTGAGGCACTTCCAAAATTTTAGGAAGCGGGAAGCGCAAGACGACTTAGAAGCGAACCAGGAATCGTCTCGGAAGCGACCAAGTGAACCGAAAGTGACCTAGGAAGCAAGGAAGGAGCGAAGGAGAAGCGAAAAAAGAGAAAAAAGAAAGAAAAAAAAAATAAAAACACAAAAAATGAAAAAGAATGAGAAGTTTCCCCTAAATGGGAAGCGAGCTTTCCCTAAATTGAGAAGTGCGCTTCCCCTAAATGGGAAGTGAGCTTCCTCTAAATTGGAAAGTGTGCTTCGCCACGTTTCGCGCTTCCGAAAGACGCTCCGGAGAAGTGCGCTTCCCCATATCCTATGGCACTTTTGGTAACCCTGGTTATATATATATATATATATATATATATATAGAGAGAGAGAGAGAGAGAGAGAGAGAGAGAGACTACAAAGAATGCAGAAGAGGGAGCTCAACTAGCCATTGGGCTAGCCCTAACGACTAAAAAAATAAAGACTACAGTGCCCCTAATGGGCACTACCTATTACAAGATAATAATAAAAAAAACAGACATACATAAACCTAGTATACACATGTATATACGTATAAAATGTATATATATATATTATGTATTTACAAATAGCTAGACATTTTAACATGTATGTATGTATGTATGTATGGATGTATGCATGTATAAGTTGGGCAGTGGTGGAATATTGCCAAGACCAAATGTAGCCATTATTCCACCATATTCTAGCATCAACAAGCCCAGAAACCAGGGTCCCAAAAACCTACCTGAGATTTGGTTTGATCAACGTGGGTGCTGCCAGCAGAAAATTGATGTGCTTTCCAGACAGCATCACCACCATAGATTTCCATCATTAGCAGTGCTAGAAGCAGGTGAGGGCTGATGCTTATCAGCTTCAGCATTATTCTTTTACCTTATTTGAAATTCTAGTTTCTGAGAAGCCATAAAGCAGCACAAAAATAATCAGGCTGCATAGATCATTGTTTAGGCCATTTCCGACGAACCTTGACAAATTTCAAATGACATATTCCAGTATAGGCTGGCTTCAGCACATCGTTAAGCACAAGAGTTGCACGTAGACTTCATGGGTATCAACATGTACAAATTTCTTTTACCCTTGACAAATTTGCAAAAAAAATGGTGGCCCTTAATATTTAATTTAACCACCAAAAGCATTTTAATATATACATAAGAAAATAACTAAAAGATGCCCCTCTGTCCTAAATTACAAGTTTACAACTATTGAATGCACATTTTACCTTTTGTAAATTCACTAAATTACTCCTAATATCGGTAATTAATATATGGAAAAAATATATCTGTTATCTAGAAATCGATGTCATATATGTACATGTGCTGGCTGTTAAAAAATATATATATATGTATATAAATTTGTATTGTAACAGTTTGCCCGATAGGGGCATTTTTGTCCTTTTATATGTAATAATAGTTGTTTATTAGAAACAACTATTTTCTTCTTTTTCTTTTTCTTATTTTTCTTTTTCTTTTTTCCTTTTTTATTTTGTCTTTTTATTAACATTGGGGCCCCACTCCATAGAGTCGTTGGGAGCTCCCCAACGACTCTATGAAGGGGAGCTCCCAATGGTCTCCCCCTCTTGTGTTTGTATATAAATAGGAGAGTGATTCCCCCCTATTTCATTCATTCTTTTTCCATTCTCTTCAATAATATTTCTTTTTATTAGCATGTGGTATTGTCCCTTAGTGGACTTTTGTTACTGCACTTGTGTGCTTGTCTAACTTCTTTGTAATTGTCCATTCTTGGACTTATATGTGTAATCAAACGGATCAAAACCAAAATACGTCACTTATGGACTTGCAAGAACACACTTCAATCAAGTATGACACTTGATTGAATAAACCAAAACACCCACACAAGGGTCAAATATATATGTTATTGAAAGGAATTCCTCTCTTGAGAGAGATGCTACAATAGAAGGCCTTAGGGCCTACTTATAATGAATAGGACCACAAAGGAGCAGCCCAAAGTGGCGGTTGTGCTCCCAACGGTCATATTTATAACCGTCTCCAACAGCTACTTTGGAGCTGCTCCAAAAATTCCAAAAACCGAAAAAGTTAAAAATACAAAAATAAAAGAAAAACTAAAAGGAAAAAATAAAAAGGTTGTCAGCCCCTAATGGGCTAACGCCTATTACAGTAAAAAGACCGAAATACCCTTGACGGGTATTTCGGTTTACAATATATATATCTTAACACCCCCTCCTCAAACTCATGGTGGAACAACCGAGAGTTTGCCAAGTAAGAAGTGAAATCTGGGTGACGAGAGCGCTTTGGCGAAGAAGTTTGCTAGTTGATACTCAGACGGAACGTAGGGCAAGGTGATGGTCTTCCTCAGGAATTCTTCACGAATGTAGTGGCAATCCATTTCAATATGTTTTATCCTCTCATGAAATGAATGATTGCTTGCAATGTATACAACGCTCTTGTTGTCACAGCATAGTTATGAAGGTTCTGCAATATGAACTCTCAAGTCTTCTAGAAGTTGTCTCAACCACACCAACTTAGACGCAATTATTGCCATAGTACGATACTCAGCTTCAGTGGAGGAGAGAGACACCTTCTGCTACTTTTTGCATCGCCATGAAATTAAAGAATCACCTACAAAAACACAAGAACTAGTGGTTGAACGTCTATCATTTACATCCCCTCCCCAGTTAGAATGAGAGTATGCAATGACTTCTAATGAGGAAGAGGATGACAGAAATAATTCATAATTAATAGAATTTTTAATATATCTAATAATTCTCATTACAACACTTATATGTACTGCAGTGGAGCACGCTGAAACTGACTAACAGTATGAATAATATAAGAAATATCAGGACGAGTAATTGAAAGATAAGACAAGGCGCCATTTGTTTGTATGGAGTTGGATCCTTCAAAGGTTCTCCATCATCTTTCTTCATTTTTGTATTTATGACCTCTAGAGTATCAACTCGTTTGTCATCTGAAAGTCCTGATCGTTCTATGATTTCTGCTGCATACTTAGTCTATGATAAAAAATAACCACGAGGTGAGTAAGCCACTTCTATTCCAAGAAAGTAACGTATAAAACCAAGATGTCATTTCAAAGTTTTCTTTAAGGACATTTTTTATTTGATTTACTCTCTGTTTGTCCCCTCCTATGATAATCATGTCATCTACGTATAGTAGTAATATCATCATTCCTGCATTACAAGACTTAACAAGCAATGCAGTGTTAGTATAACAAGATTTAAAATGAAATTGTGTCATCACACTATTGAATTTATCATACTAAGCTTTGGGGGCTTGTTTCAAACCATACAAGGCTTTGCGTAGTCGAAGAATTTTTTCATGTGCTAAACTTAAACCTGGTGGAGGATCCATGTATACCTCCTCATCCAGGTTACTGTTTAAAAAAGCATTTTTGACATCTATTTAAAAGATTGACCATTTTTTAATTGAGGCTATAGAAATCAAGATTCTAACAGTGGTCATTCGAGCGACGGGAGCAAATGTCTCATCATAATCTATCCCATATTCTTGACTGTATCCCTTGGCTACTAGCCTAGCTTTATATTTTTCAAATGTTCCATCACATTTAGTTTTAACTTTGTAGACCCATCTACATCCTATAGTTTTCCTACCTTTAAGTAATGTTTGAATTTTCCAAGTTTTTGCTTTTTCTAATGCTTCTAATTCATCATTCATTGCCTTAACCCACTCTTGATGATTTTTGGCTTCATAGTAGGATGTTGGTTCTATATATGAATGTATGGCCATAAGACATGATCTATACTTGGTTGAAAAGAATCATAGGATACAAACCTACTAAGAGCTTTTGAAATTCTTATGGATCTTCTAATCCTAGAAGAATTCATATCTTGATTTTGTGAATACCTTCCAAAGCACATGGTGGATGGTTTTCTGTACGTCGACTATAGGTTTGTATATTATCATGAGATATATCTTCATTAATAAGACCTTCATCTATATTTTCATGAGTGTTTTCATTTTCATTCTCATGCACATCATGAATACATGTTTCATGTTCATTGACAAGATAAAAAAGAAATGAATAATCACAACTCTTTGTATAGAGATGAAATTTTTTAAAACACTCAAACACTTCTGATTTTTGTTTAAGAAAAAAAATCCAAGAGTGTCTGCTATAGTCATCCATAAATATAACATAATAAGATACATCTCCTTTGGATACAACAAGAGCCGGCCCCCATACGTTCTCATGCACATCATGAATACATGTTTCATGTTCATTGACAAGATAAAAAAGAAATGAATAATCACAACTCTTTGTATAGAGATGAAATTTTTTAAAACACTCAAACACTTCTGATTTTTGTTTAAGAAAAAAAATCCAAGAGTGTCTGCTATAGTCATCCATAAATATAACATAATAAGAAACATCTCCTTTGGATACAACAAGAGCCGGCCCCCATACGTTCAAATGTACTAACTCAAATGGATTTTTAGATATAAAATATCTTGGTCCAAATGGTAAGGATTTCATTTTACCAAGAATGTAATCTTCACACACAAAATCTTTTTCTTTATAACTTGTAAGAAATGAAAACAATTGTAATTTGGACACGCTAGGATGTCCTAGTCTTTTGTGCCAATTTTCTATGTCTTTCTTTTCCATAAAATTACAAAAACTATCTTTTGATAGCTCAAGATTGTCCATTACATAGAGATCTCCTCTTCTATGGTCTCGCTCAATCGATTTCCCGGACTGGAGATCCTGTATTAAATAATCATTAGATGAAAACAAGACTTTACATTCATGATCCATAATTTGAGAAACGAATAAAAGATTTAAATTTAATTTTGGTACCACTCGAATATTTGGTACGTGAAAAATTGGTTGTTTTTTAAATACTACAAGACTTTTGATTTTTAAAGATGTTCCATCAGCGGTTGAAACATAAGAATCATTTGAGTAATATCAGAGTTACCGAAAACGCCTATGGAATAGGGGAAGCGTGCTTCCCCAAGACGCGCTTCGGAAGCGCGAAACGTAGCGCTTTTAAAACGCGTGGGGAAGCGCGTGTTCAATTAAGGAAGCACGTCCCCCTTTAAAGGAAAGCGTGTACCCCTTTAAAAGGGGACGCGTACCCCTTTAAAGGGAGATGTGGTTCCTCTTAAAGGGGTACGCGTTTCCCGATGAAGGGGGACGCGTACCCCAATAAAGGGGGACGCTTAACGTGAAAAGATGAATTTGCCCTTTAAAAAAATTTAACACATGAATTTTTTTTTACTAAGGGTAAAATGGGTATTTTACAAAACCCGTGAAAAAAAAAACGAAAGGGGCTTAGGGTTTTGTTTTTCACGTATCATCCGACTCCTCTCTCTCTCTCTCTCTCTCTCTCTCTCGCTCTCGAGTTTTCGACGACCTCCGAGTTTCGAGTTTCGGCGACCTCAAAAAATTTCGGTGACCTCCTCCACCGACTTCCGGCGATGAATCTGTTCAGGTATGCTAGCTCTATCTCTTCTCTCACGCTCTCTCACTCTCTATCTCGAATCTGTTTCGGCCTCTCGAGCTTTTTTTCCCTTTTTTTTTTAGTTCTGGATCCACTGAGTCCTCGGTGAAAAGGGGACGACAAGGGTTTTCTATTAGACCTGCCAATGTGTCGTCCCCTTCATTCTATGCTGACCCTAGGTTGGCTTTTTGAGAAGCTCGTTCCCACCGCGCTAATGGCCCTATTGGCCTGCCAACAGTAGTCGGTTAGGTGGGATTGAGCCCACCTGATCCAGCTGAGTAGCCCCCTTCCCCACATTCTTGGTGAGACAAAGTGAGCGTGAGGGAGGAGGCTCATGTAGACCATGGAAAGCGATTTTGGTAAGTCGCCTCCTTTTTTTCCTCTTCATTTTCGTATTGCTTGAGAGAGAAACAATGAGACAGTGTTCTTGTATTTGTTTTTTAACCTAATATGTTGTTGGTTCATGAATAGCATTGATCTATGACTTCTTGGAATGATAACATATTCATGTAAATGATCCTTTTTGAGCATGTGTTCTCGTATACAAATTTTGAAATTTGAGAACATGATATTTTCTCTATTCTTTGTTGACTAGTATATGTTAGAATTGTATTTGTATCGGATATGGATCCGATATTGGATCCATATCCGAGCGTATGCTTTCCCCATGCTTGGGCGGTGGCATACTTGTAATCCTGTATATTTTTCATGTATTTTGTTCAGTAGTGTTAGATCCTATATATATCTTATTAAGAGAGGGTCACGATATTTTTAACGTGCCCTACTTTCCATTTGGCATCCTCCCCTTCTCCCCCTCTCCTCTCTTCTCTTTATTTTGTATTTTCAGATTGAAGGCTATTCTCCAAAGCTTGAAGGCGCACTATCTTGAAGCCCTATTCAGATTCTTTCATGGTATCAGAGCAACCCACGATCGACGCCTGTTTCTCCAGCCACGAGCGAGTCTTCTCCAGCCACGATCGACGAACTGCTGAGTTACGTCTGCCTTCTTCATCACGCCTGTCAACCAGGCCACGATCTGCTGAGTTTGATCTTCATTCTTCAGTCGAGTGCCTGATCCTCATCCTTCAGCCGAGTGCCTGATCCTTATCCTTCAGCCGAGTGCCTGATCCTTCAGCCGAGTACCTTTGGAAACGCAAATATTATATCAGCATAATCATGTACACCCTCTCTTCGAGTTTTCTCTCCCAACTCATCTCCCAAAAGTTAACCCATTCCAACTATTTGACGTGGAAACGTCAGATAGTCCCTTTCATTAAGAGCCATTGTCTATATGGTCATATTGATGGCTCTACTCCAGCCCCGCCTGAATTGATTTTGGGTGAAACAAAGGATGCTACTAGTTCGGTGACTGCTACAGATAATATCCCTAATCCAGCATATGCCGTATGGATGGCACATGATCAGGCTTTAGTTGATTATATTACTTCTACCCTCTCTGAAGAAGTGCTTGCAGGTATAGATGATGATATCTCAGCTTTTCAACTATGGAATACGCTTGCAAATACATACTCTCAAGTTTCAGAAGCTAGATATCTTCAATTGAAGCGTCAATTTCAAAGCATAAATAGAGGCTCCAGATCTGTACTTGAGTATCTCTATGAGATTAAAAATGTAAGCGATCAACTTGCTGTTATTGGCCATCCTATTTCAGACAAGGATAAAGTTCAGCAAGCTCTTAGTGGTCTAGGGTCAGAGTTTGATATATTTTGCACTGCTCTGGAGGTTCTCCCTGTCTTACCCTCTTTTGAAGACTTAAAGGCAAAATTGATCCAGCATGAGGCTAGTAGAGTTCACAGGCATGATGCTTCCATTTCTACTTCGCCCAGTATTTTAGTTACTTCTACACATGGTGTGTCAGGACAGCGTGCACATACTTGGGCTCATACATCCGGACAAGGAAAGGGTATTCTTCCTACTCCTCAGGGCAGCACTCTTGTTAACATGCCAAAGCGTATCCCTACATGTTTCTATTGCAACAAGAGAGGACATGTTAAATCTGAATGTTGGCACAAATCCTCAGAACAAAGCTAAGGGAGGTCGACGTGATCATAGGCCAACCCCCTCTATCATTTCTAGAGCGTCTTCCTCCTCATTCACGCCCGATGCACAACAACTCTTAATGACAGCTATTTCTAATCTGAATCTCAAGCAAAATGATGATGGTGTCTGGTATGTGGATTCTGGTGCTGCCGCCCATGTGACTGATGATGCAGGTAAACTCTCTAGTGCATCTCCATATTTAGCAAAAGGTTCTGTAGTTACAGGTGATGGCACTCACCACAAAATTACTCACATTGGTAATGCATATGTTTCTTTGCCGCATACTTCTCTTCCTTTACACAATGTTTTAGTCGTCCCTAATGTCAAGAAAAACATTATTTCAGTATCTAAACTCATTGATGACTCTTCCACATCAGTTGAATTCACTCCTTCCTCTGTTTTTGTCAAGGATCCTCTCACCAAGACGATATTCGCTGAAGGAATTCGTGAAGGCAACATGTACGTCCTCAAAGAAGCTCCTCCAGTGTCCAAGTCCAGTTCATCTGTTTATTTTCCTATCAGTCCGAATGAAGTCAATTTGACTCAAATTGATATGCCATCCATTTGGCATAATCGATTAGGCCATTGTAGTCATTCTTTTATTTCTAGCCTTGTTAATAATGGATTGTTGCACAAATTCAGTCTGAGACCTGTTAGTGAGTCAGGCATGTGCTCAAGCTGTCAACTTTGTAAGAGTCATGCCCTTCCTTTTAATTCCATCAATAAAAGAGCTTCTAAATTGTTTGAAACGATTTACTCTGATGTTTGGGGACCAGCTCCTGTCTCATCTCCTTCCGACAGTAGATACTATGTCATTTTTGTTGATTCTTTTTCTCGCTATACATGGATACACTTCATAAAACACAAATCTGAAGTGTTCCGTTTGTTTAGCCAATTTCATGCCCTCATCCAAAAATAAATTTTCATCCAACATAGTGCATTTTCAATGTGATGGTGGTGGTGAATATTTATTATCTGAATTTACTGAATACTTGCTAAATCATGGCATCACTAGACAGATATCTTGTCCACACACACCACAGCAAAATGGCATTGCAGAACGCAAGCACCGACACATTGTAGAGACTGCCTTAAGCATGCTCCATGACACTGATCTCCCTATGACTCTATGGACTGAGGCATTTCACACGGCCGTTTATGTTATAAATCGATTGCCTTTAGCTCTTCTCGCAGGGAAATCTCCTTTCTTTCTTTTGAATCATGAGCATCCTAAGTATGATGAGCTTCGGGTTTTGGGATGCATTTGCTATGTTCATGTTAATTCCAGCCTCCGAAACAAACTTCAGGCTCGGGCTATAATGTGTCAGTTTGTGGGCTATGCAGACCATTATCGAGGCTATAGGTGCTATAATCCCCTAACAGGCCGTATACATATTTCAAGACATGTTGTTTTTTATGAACTCAGATTGCAGTTTCACACTTCTTCCAAGGCTATTCATGATTCAGCGTCCAGACTATATGATCCATGGTTATGTGCTAATATCTTAGGCGATGGGATTCAACCGACCACTTTTCCAGCCCCTTCTGACAGTACTCACATTGAAGCAGAAATGTCTGATGCCCAGATGGATAGTACTCACATTGAAGCAGACATGTCTGATACTCAGATGGCTGATCCTCCTTTAGACAGATTTTCTGGCTTGGTTTATTCTCGTCGCACTCCTGCCTCTACTACTGATTCTGTCATTGTTCCTTCTCATCCACGAAGGTCCACTCGAGCGAGACATCCCGTGGATAGATGGATAAGCTATAACACTTTCACTTTGGATTTTCAGCTTTTTATGACCAGTTTGCATAAACAGACTGAACCAAAGTGTTATTCTCAGGCCTCTCAAAATTCCCGTTGGATTGAAGCCATGAATGAAGAAATGGAAGCCTTGAATGAATGTCAAACATGGGAAGTCGTTCCACGGCCAAGGGATAAGAATGTTGTTGGGTCTAAATGGGTTTATAAAATCAAATATAAACCAGATGGCAGTATTGATAGGTATAAAGCTCGTCTTGTGGCTAGAGGTTTCACTCAACAACATGGGGAAGATTATGATGAGACTTTCAGCCCTGTTGTTAAGATGAGTACCATTCGAGTTATTCTCTCTCTTGCTGTTACTTTTGGATGGTCATTACATCAACTTGATGTCAAAAATGCTTTTCTTCATGGTTTCCTCAAAGAGGACGTCTACATGGAACAGCCACCAGGATATGCTACTAATGATTCTAATCTATGGGTATGCAAGTTGCACAAGTCATTATATGGGTTAAAACAGGCTTCTCGTTCATGGTTTGAAAGGTTCTCCCTTCACATTCAAGAAGCTGGTTTTCAGAAGAGTGCTCTTGATCATTCTCTTTTTATCTATCACAAAGGAGGGATCACTACTTGGTTATTGATATATGTGGATGACATTGTTCTCACGGGAAATACTTCCTCTCATATCGTCCAAATCAAAGAAGTGTTAGAACAACACTTCAAAATGAAAGATCTCGGGGACCTCAGATATTTTTTGGGTGTTGAATTAGACAGGATTGAGGATTCCCTCACTCTTTCTCAACACAAGTATGCCCTTGATATTCTCACATCCTCTGGTATGTCTGATTGTAAGCCCATTAACACGCCCAGCGTTTTGCATGCAAAGTTGAACGTTTCAGATGGCAGTCCTGCATATCCTGTTCCAACCCTTTACCGCAGTATTGTTGGGAAACTTCAATATTTGACATTCACTCGGCCCGACATTGTATATGCTGTCAATCAAGTTTCCCAGTTTATGCATGCTCCCACAGACACTCATATGGAAGCTGTCAAGCGTATCTTACGTTATCTCAAGGGGACTATTGGCGATGGACTTACTTATAAACGCATGTCTCCTACTGTGGATGGTCATATTATCTCTACTTACACTGATGCTGATTGGGGAAGCGATCTTGATAAACGCCGATCTGTTTCTGGCTATTGTGTCTTTCTCAATTCTAATCTTGTCTGTTGGAGTAGTCGCAGACAACGCGCCATTGCAAAATCCAGCA
Organism: Nuphar pumila; assembly: GCF_984573655.1. NCBI lineage: Eukaryota > Viridiplantae > Streptophyta > Magnoliopsida > Nymphaeales > Nymphaeaceae > Nuphar > Nuphar pumila. The sequence goes on along the minus strand of NC_143251.1, from coordinate 71,643,725 downwards.
CAGAAGCTGAATATAGGGCCATGGCTGCTGGCACTGCCGATGCTACTTGGCTTCGTCACCTCCTTGGGGAATTATCTCTTCCTATTGCTCAATCTTCCATGCTGGTTGACAATCAAAGTGCCATTAAAATTTCATTCAATCCCATACTTCACAGTCGTACCAAGCACATTGAGATTGATCAACATTTCATTCGTCAGAAAATAGAAGATGAGGAAATCTCCCCTGCATATATACATACTTCTGAACAAGTTGCTGATCTTTTCACCAAAGGACTCACTGGATCACAGTTTTGGCATTTGAAGAACAAGTTGGGCATGATGAAAACTCATGCACAACTTGAGGGGGGATGTTAGAATTGTATTTGTATCGGATATGGATCCGATATTGGATCCATATCCGAGCGTATGCTTTCCCCATGCTTGGGCGGTGGCATACTTGTAATCCTGTATATTTTTCATGTATTTTGTTCGTTAGTGTTAGATCCTATATATATCTTATTAAGAGAAGGTCACGATATTTTTAACGTGCCCTACTTTCCATTTGGCATCCTCCTCTTCTCCCCCTCTCCTCTCTTCTCTTTATTTTGTATTTTCAGATTGAAGGCTATTCTCCAAAGCTTGAAGGCGCACTATCTTGAAGCCCTATTCAGATTCTTTCAGTATATGCATGTTATGAATATATAAATATGTTCTTGGTTCACGAATAGCATTGATCTATGACTTTTTGGAATGATAACATATTCATGTAAATGATCCTTTTCGAGCATGTGTTCTCGTATACAATTTTTGAAATTTGAGAACATGATATTTTCTCTATTCTTTGTTGACTAGTATATGCATGCTATGAATATATAAACATGTTATTTCTTATTTATGGTCAAATGAGTTATGTCTATTGCTTTTATTCCTCTTTATTTGTCTTTCGTTTGTGTCTCGGGTTCTGTAGTCTATACCACTTCATGAAGCAGTTTCAAAGGCTTAACAGGCCAATAGGCTGTGAAGCAATTTCAAAGCCTTAACAGGGCAATGAGTTTTTCATGTTTATTTTATTTTATTTTAATTTTTTGATAGTATGAATGTGATATGTATTTTTGATTTTATAGGGATCAACTCTTGAAATGTTGAATTCTGAGACATGAGCAGGTTTTTAAAACTTTCAAAAAATCAATCATCCAAAATCTTTATAAATTTTACAAAAATGTATTACTGAGCATGATTGAGCTTATCGTTCCTTTCTTTTTTTCTTTTCTTTTTTTTTATTTTGTCTGCTTTATCATAGTATATTATAGAATCATAGATCTTTCACCTCCTTAAATGATGTTTATTTTTTTGTTTTAGTAATTGGTAAATTATGAGAATAATGATTTGTGTTCTTCACTCTCCATCCTTTGATGTTAATAATAGGTTTTTTTTTTGTTTTAAATTGATTCTTATACTTTTATGATGCAGGCATATTTGCTTGTTCTTTGCCTCAATAATGACCATCACAAGCTATGATCATGACAATTATGATGACGATAATGATTCTTTGTACAATTTAGAGCATGAATCATCTAGTGGTGTTCGGAATGACAATGCAAGAAAGGGCAAGGGGTCTTCTGATTGTCTATATCAGTTTGAGGACAAAAAAGAAAATTGTTTTGATGAGGAAGATGAAGAAGAATATGACTTGGATGACTACTATTCTAAAGATAACCAAGATGATGAACCACCTAGTTGTAAACACCGCAAATTTTCACTCACCTCCCCGACATTTCCACCAAGCATCATCATTCAGCCTTTGAAATCGTTAGGAGGGCAAAATGGTCATTTTCTGAGCCCGGACCTTACAAAAGTCAAGATTTCATCTGCAACTCTCAAAATTTCTCTATTTTCAGCTCAGATGTTCAAAATTTTACTCCTGACAGGAGACAGACATCTCCAAGTCTTGGTTCAAGATTATATTGCATAAGACATGGCATTGCATATCATTGCATGAGCATCTCATATCCCTGCACTGCACAGCATGTCATTTCGAGGTCCAGAACTCTCGATTTCAAAATTTTCAATCCAGATTAGAATTTTAACTCTTTTCAAAAGTGATTTCAAAACCCTAGGTCTACAAAATTATCAATTCTTCTCATTTTACCCCCAGGGCGCTGAATTTCAAAATATTTCCTCAGGAAAACAATCTGGATAAACTTCATCTTAGATTTTGCCCTTTTGTCAAACAATTTCAAACATCTTCCTTTTACAAAATCGCCCTACAGGGGCCAACTCTTTTCAAAATTTCTGTTTTACCAATTAGTCCAAATTTTTATGAAAATTTCAAAAATAGGTTGTTGTTTTGTCCTTATTTCAATAAAAAAAGCAATGTGGGACCCACATTGAGGTGGTGTCACACAGGCTTTTCTTTTGAAAAATTTGAATTTTGAAAAACCCAAAAATATAGGAGCCTTGTCCCCTGGATTGGTGCCACTTGTCCTTTCTCTCTCCTCTCATTTACCTGCCATGTGTCAGCATAGGGTTCACCTAGAGTTGGCGCCACATGTCACCTTCTCTCTTCTGCCATCCTTTGACACGTGTCAGTGTGGGGCCACCTTAAGATGCCGCCACATGTCATTAGTCATCCTCTTCATTTTATGCCACGTGTCAATGTCTACCATCTTCACCCTGTGCCATGTGTCATTCCAAGGTCACCATGAGATGCCACGTGTCATGTGTTGTCCTGTTCAGAAAAAGTAGAACTTGTCTTCTCTGAGGTGGCACCATTTGAATTATGTCTCCTGCAAGTGACACATGTCACTCTCTCCTTTCCTCAGGAAAAGCAAGCGACACGTGTCAATCTCTGCTCCTTTCAGAAAAAGCAGAGGACACATGTCTCCCTCCTATTTTTCTCAGAAAAGTAGATGACACATGTCATCTCCAGCTTCCTTTAGAAAAAGTAGAAGACACATGTCACTCCCTGCTTTTCTCAGAAAAAGCAAGTGACACATGTCACCCTCTGCTCTTCTCAGAAAAAGCAAGGGACATGTGTCTCTCTCTGCTTTCTTCAGAAAAAGCAAGTGACACGTGTCACTTTCTGCCTCCTTCAGAGAAAGCTAGAATTCAAATATTCAAACTCCAGGCTGAGGTGGCGCAAATCCTGAACTTCACCTTTTCTATTTTGTGTGAGATAGTGCCACGTGTCCCTTTCCCTCCTTTTCCTCCCTCTTGCCACATGGCATTGTAGGAGCCACCCTGAGGTGGCACCATATGTCCATCCTCCATTCCTCCAGGGCCAACCTCCATTTGAAATTCAAATTCTCCTCTGAGGTGGCGCCATTTGAGAAGGCCTCTCCAGACAACTGACACTTGTCCGCCACATGTCCAGACCTCCCTGCATCAGAAAAAGTAGAACCCCCCCCCCCCTATGAGGTGGCGCATTTTGCTTCCTCCCTTCATGTTCTCTTGCCACATGGCATCGTAGGAGCCACTCTGAGAAAATGCCACATGTCAGCCTATCCTTTCTTGCAGAAAAGTAGAATTTGAATTTTTCTGAAGTGGCACAGTCTGCTTCCTCCACTCCTATCCCTCTGACACATGTCAAGCACCTCCAGAGATGGCGCCACATGGCATGCTCCTACTGCTTCCAACTTTACACCTCAGAACGCCTTTTGAGGTGGCGCCAATCCAGAGTCCCACTTGGCTTCAAATTTTATTTTTATTTTATTTTTAATAAAAGTAGCCCACCATGAGGTGGCGCCACCTGAGGACTCCTACAAAAATCAATTTTGAATTTCAAACTCCAAGAAAGCACCCTCTGAGGTGGTGCCATCTGGGAGTTTCCTGCAGAGAGAATCAAGCAAGCTTTTGAAAAAATCCAAATTCCCCTGCTGAGGTGTCTCACCCACAAAATTCCCATTTTTTTTATTTTCTCAAAAATCAAAATAGCACCCCTGGGATGGCGCCACATGGAGGGCTCAGATTGAGCCTATTTGAAATTCAAATTTTTTTCAGAAAATCTATAAAAACAAGGCTCCACGCCCAGCATAAGGGGACCATTTTGTGAACTTGAAAATTCGACCTAGCCTTCCTAAAAAAATCCGAATTTTGCACTTTGGAGCTCACGCCCCTTTGGCTCAGTGAAGAAGGTGTAGAGGGCCAATTTTGGTGAACCATCCGAAGCCCAGAGCGAAGGACGAAGGAAGCTCGTGATAGCCGCCCCTTTCAAGAGCTTCTACGCTGCGTAACGAAGCAAGGTGCGCTTCTTTTCCCCTTGATTTGATGCCATAATTCGATTCGGGAGTCGTTTGAAGAAAGAGCTTATCCGAGAGATGGATTGAGCTATTCTCATAAAACGACATACATAAAAATACTCAATTATGCTTCTTTGATGATTTTTAACATTCATGCATTTAGCTAGGTTTAATTTGCATTTTATTTCATTCATTTAGCACATTTCATGAATTAATTAGGATTAATTTAGCATTTATTTCAATTCTGCTCATTTTCAGTAGGTCTCTGTTTTTGTCAGCAGTCCACACATCATTTCATGCATTTATTTTTTATTAAAAATCCCAAAAAAATCACGGAATGCGCCCTTAGGTGTCCCTAAAATTGTGCCAAAATTTCGGAAGCATTTGAATTTGTTTACTGCAGTAAACATTCAAAATGGCAAAAAAAATTCGGAAGCATTTGAATGACAATGCAAGAAAGGGCAAGGGGTCTTCTGATTGTCTATATCAGTTTGAGGACAAAAAAGAAAATTGTTTTGATGAGGAAGATGAAGAAGAATATGACTTGGATGACTACTATTCTAAAGATAACCAAGATGATGAACCACCTAGTATGCATAAAACAACTGTGCTATGACGCCATGTATTGAAACAAAAGAAGAGTGAGCAAAGAAAGCAAGGTAGAACCTAGGTTTTTATGTGCAAGCACTGCAAAAATATTTATCATGGGTCATATACTCAAGTTTTTGCACATCTCGAGGGATCTCTAAAGGGACAAAGTGTTGGGATTGCCTTTTGTCCTGTAGTTTTAAAAAATGTAGAATTGACAAGAAAAATTAAGAGGCAATTTCGACGAGTGGAGGTTTCATCAAGTGCATTTGAGTTGAGGAGATCAAGAATTGATAAACCAAAGAAGCCTATTAGTATGACTACATCATCTAGTGGAAGCTGAAGCACAGTTGATATTCGTGATACCTTTAAAAAGGTCGAAGGAGATGATGTAGATCATAAAATTATGAGATTTTTATGTGCAAATGACATACCTTTCAATGTGCTTCGATCACCGTATTGGGAAGAGATGATATCTGCAGTTAGTAAAGTGCTTGGATATAAACCCCCATCATATGAAAAAGCGCAAACAACGTTGCTTGACAGTGAGAAAGTGTTTACAGAAAGTTAAATGAATTTCGAAAAAAGTTTAAGGAGTTTGGAGTTTCCATTATCTTAGACGGTTGGACAAATATCAAGAACAAACACTTGATAAATATATTTGCCTCAAACTGTTTTGGCTCAATGCTTTTATATGCAAGCGATTTTTCTAATGTGCAACATTTAACTGCAAACATTGTCGAGTTTTTAAAGATGAGATTTAAACTTATGGGGCCTTCTAATGTAGTGCAAGTGATTACAGACAATGCAGCAAATTGCAAGTTAGCAGGTGAAGAATTAAAACAAACGTATAAGTATATTTTTTGGTCACCTTGTGTTGTGCACACTTAATTTGATCTTCAAGGATTTGGCACATGAGTTTCATTGGTTAGGAGAAACATATTTGCAGAGTAAAGAAATTGTGAAGCATATCATAAATCATTCAAAAGCACTAGCAATTTTTAGAAGCAATGAAAAATTAGAGCTAATAAAGATTGCAAAAACAAGGTTTGTTTCACATTATACTACTTTAAAGCGCTTGCTTGATGTGAGGGAGAGCTTGAGGCTCACAGTAATTTCAGATAGATGGAGCGAGTGGAAGCAATCATGCACGGATGAAATTATGAAAAAAGGGTTGTTACAACAGAAACAAATGTTCTTGATGAAGAATATTGGGATTTTGTTTGTTTAGCATTATTGATTACAGAACCCATATATAAGATGATTAAATTTTGTGATCAGGAATGCCCTGTAATTGGTGAAGTGTATGAAGGCATAGACAATATATTGGGGGAAATCAAAGACAATCTAAAAGAGCAACCAGATTTGTATGAAAAGATTCATAAGATTGTCTCAAATAGATGGGATAGAATGAATGTGCTGCTTCATAGTCTAGCTCATATGCTTACTCTAAAATATTATGAGTTAGAGTATCTCAAGATCTCGACAGTAGGAGGGGTCAAATGAGTTTCTCCTGGTAAAAATTTTATTCTATCTATTTAATAAAGTTTAAAGTTTAATTATTTAATTATTTTATTATTTCATTTGCATTTTCTTGTTATAGTTATTAAACATTTTTTTTTTGCAGAAAAGGATAATGATATCTTAGATGGTGCAATGCTCGAGCTTGAAGTTATATCTGCTAGAAATGAAAAGCTCGCTACACTTTATAGGTCACAACTTGTGGTTTTTGCACCAAGTGGAAGATTTAACCGAAATGCAGCAAGAATAGATGCATTGAATCCTACAATGTCAGTGCTTAATTGATGACGTTTTTATAGTGGTGATACACCTGAGTTGAGAGCATTAGCCATTAAGGTTTTATCTCAACCTATTAGCACATATTCTGCAGAAAGAGTGTGGAGCAACTACAGTTATATTCACAATGTTAAAAAGAAATAGGCTCAATGAAGATCGTGCTGATACCTTGGTGTATATTCATTCCAATCTTCGATTGATTGACAGGTATAATTAAACTGTGTTGTACTTTTGTTTTGTTTTTTTTTTCTCTTTTTCTATCATTGATTATTTATTAACATTCACATTTTATATTCTTTTTATAAAAAGGTGCAACAATCGCTACAAAGAAAGACCTAGTCGAAAATGGGATATAAATTCAGAACTTCCTATTGTAGAAGAAAATATGTTGAGATTAGAGGACATGCGTTAGAGAGATTTGAATGATAGTGCACAACAATCAAGCACTATTTCCAAATCAAAACTCCACGATGCACAACCAAAAGCTCCATTACCTCTAATAATCATACAAACAGAGCTAGTAGAACTGCAGATATACAAGAACGACCATCAGTTCCTCAAGGCCGGATTAATCGTTTCTTTAGCAGGAGACCTAGGCAAGGTATATTGATCTTGTGTTTTTTATTTTTACTTTTTTCTATATATATATATATATATATTATATTTTAAATTATGGTTTTTGAATATTTTAATTTTTTAACATATTCATTATAGGAAATAAAGGAAGGAGTATAAAGCATGGTCATGAAGGACAAGAAGCACGTGATGATGCAGAAAGTTCTTGATCTATTGCTGACTTGAAGGGAAAGAGAAAGATGACAAATTAATGAACTATTGAATTCTTAATTATTCTTTTGATGATGTAGTTAAAGTAGTAGTCCAACTTAAAAACTTTTATGTTACTTTTTTTGTCATGGTCTTCTAATATTTTGTTGGTTTGATATGTACTTTTATTTTGAACCTTACATGATGAAGTGAAGTAGTGGATTATGTTAATTTTAAGTTTATACTTTAGAACTTTATATCTTATAATTTACAGTGTAAGACTTTATAGCTTAAAAATTTAACCATATCTCTATGCAATCTTTGAGTTTATTGATTTCTCATTTTCTATGTTGTAGAGATCATAAGATTTACAACAATCACAATATCAAATAACAAGTCATTTGATTCTTTCGTTGAAAAAGGTATATTTTTTAATCAAATTTATTTATTTTTTTAATGCATTATTTAGTGCTTGCATGCATTTGTTAAATGGTTTCAACAAGAATTTGAATTATGATCTTCTCTTGATGTATTATTTTTTAAATGCTTAAAAGTTGAAATATGATGCATTTGTTAGATAATTGCAACTTATATTATTTATTGTCTTAAATATATGTTTTATTTTGTCAATAATGATATAAATCTTATTTCTTGATAAAATAAAAATATATAATTATATTTTTGCTTCCTTTTCAATTCTCGTTCGCTTCTCACTCGAATCCTATGTCGTTTCCTCCTTCGCTTCTTAGGTCGCTCCCGATTCGCTTCTTAGGTCGCTCCCGATTCGCTTCCTAGGTCGCTTCTGAGCCGCTTCCTAGTTTGCTCCTAAGTCGTCTCACGCTTCCCGCTTCCTAAAATTTTAGAAGTGTCTCACTTCCCGCTTTCGCTTCTCGTATCGCTTCCCGCTCCCGCTTCCTCAACTGGCAACTCTGGATAATATGGACTCATTTGGAGTCATGTGAAAAGAAGCACCGGAGTGAAGTATCCAAGAAGTCTTACCAGGCTCCCCACTAGTAGATACGACCGCTCCTGAGAAAGAAGAGGTTTGACCTTTGAGCATTGGTTGTAGTGCCTCTATTAGTTGAGCTAAAGATAGCGAGCTGATACACTTGGAGTCGTCTACATCATGGTTTTTCACCGAAGCAACTCTCTTATCATCTCTATGATCTTTATTTCTTTTGGGGCAAAAAGGTTTGATGTGTCCCGGTTTATAGCAATAATAGCATATGATTTTTTCACTCTTTTTTTATTCATGATCTCCTCTTTTGTCGCTTCCTTCATAGTTAGTGTTTATTTCATTCTCATTTTTCACAAAATGAGGAGGAGGAGGTTTGTAACTTCTAGTATGATTATCGGGCTTTGAGATAGCAAGCACGGATTCTTCTTTTGAACCGAATAGTTTTTTCAATCTATTTTCCTCCATAGTTAACTCTTTAAGAGTTTGGACTATGGATGGTACACCTCCTCTATAGAGAAGAGTCGATTTTGTCCCTTCGAATTCGGGTCTAAGCCCATTTACAGATTGGTAAAAATGCTCCGTTTTAATTTGTTTTTCACAAAGTTCAACATCTTGAGGACAATGTCATTTTGGCTCAAGAAGAGTCAATTCATCCCAAAAAAGAGGAAGTGAATTGTAGTATTCCCTAATACTCATCTTTCCTTGAGTCATGGTCTTACTTTGTTTTGGACATTCCATATATGAGCAATATCTTTAAGACTATACATGTTCTTAAGATATTTTCATGCATCACTAGCGAAGTCAAATTTCGCTAGGCTAGAACATTTGTAAAAGTCTACACTATTGATGAGCCATCCAATTATCTTGTAATGACCCATCCTCCATTCTTTCCATCTTTTTTCATAATTGGAAATGGCTTTAACCATTTCCTCTCCTTGAAGACCATCTTCCTTCCCATTCTCAATTTTTGTAAGAATGAGTTTAGGCTTTTTTTCGGTACCGTCCACCAAACCCCATAGTCCCTTTTCCCATATTTTTTGCTTAACTATGGATGCTCACATCACATAGTTTGTATCATTTAGACATTAAAATTGAGACTATTACTTCCTTCTCATTCTCCATTTCTTTACAATGTGAAGAGAAGAGATAGAGAAGGAGAGAGAGCGAGTAAAGAGAAGAGGAAGAGAAAGAGAATGCAATACAAGATTTGCTTGAAAGATGGTGTGCTTCCCGATGCAACAATCCACGATTCGTTGTATTGGCCAAGCTCACGATCCTCCTTTTGATGTTATCACGATATCTCCTCTAAAAAAAATGCTTTTGAAGCACCAAAGCTCTAATACGATGTAATCAAACGGATCAAAACCAAAATATGTCACTTATGGACCTGTAAGAACACACTTCAATCAAGTACGACACTTGATTGAATAAGTCAAAACACCCACATATATGTTACTGAAAGGAATTCCTCTCTTGAGAGAGATGCTACTATACATGGCCTTAGGGCCTATTTATAATGAATAGGACTAAAAGGGAGCAGCCCAAAGTGGCTGTTGGGCCGCTCCCAACAATCATGCAGCTCCAACAACTACTTTGAAGCTGCCCCAAAAATCTAAAAAACTGAAAAAGTTAAAAGTACAAAAATAAAAGAAAAACTAAAAGGAAAAAATAAAAAAGGTTGTCAGCCCCTAATGAGTTGATGCCTATTACAATAAAAAGACCAAAATACCCTTGATGGGTATTTCGGTTTACAAGTATGTTTATACTAATATATATATGGATACACACATATATATATAAGTATATTGTTAAATTGTAATCCATAATTGTATTATCTCATATATATTTTATATATATAAAGAGAGATACATATACATATATATGTACATGTATCTATCCATCTATATATATAAAATATATCTTAGCGATAAAGTCATTTTAGTCATTTCCCTCTTTTTGCGCATATTCATATTTTTGAATATGTTTGTAAGTTTCTTTTTTATTTTTATTTTATTTTATTTTTTCTTTTCTTTCTTTTGTACGTAGTGTACCTTGGGGGGGGGCACACAATAGACATTGGGCCCCTCCAACGGTTACATTTGTGACCATTGGAGGGGGCTCCAACGTTTATGTGTGGAGCCCCTCCAACGCCCACTCAATGCATTATAAATAGGAGTCCCTCCCCTTGTATTTGTTATGGCTTTGGGTCAAAGCCCAAGCATTTAATAAAGCTTCTATTCATTTTTTTAGTGCATTTGTGAGATTGATTGATTTGTGCTTTTGTGCACAAGTGTTCTTTGTGTTCTTATTGTGCATGTGTGCACTTGTCTTTCATCAAGAACATTAGGTCTTGATTATAGTATCTTGTTGAAGATACTTTTACATGATATCAGAGCTTGGTTGAGAAAAAAAATTCATGCATTCTCGACTTTCTTGGGTGCCTCGAAAAATGTGCTTTTAAGACTTTTGAGATTGGAGTGGATCATTTTCTTCGGCCAATATTTTAGAAGTCTTCTTTGTTAAGAGAGACTTAAAAATCTATTGAGATACGTGTTTTTTTTTATTTCTATCATCTCTAATGGGCGAAAAAAACTCACTTCTCCCTCGGGTTTAAACTCAATGGTTCAAACAATTATGTTTGGGCCGGTAATATGGAAGCCCATATTAAAGTGAAGGAGCTTTGGGGGTATGTTCAAGGTTCGATTCCGAAACCCGAACCAAAAATTACTATTATGGAAAAAGGAGATATAAAGATTCTTGAAGGAGAAGAAAGGCAAAGAGCTCTTGAAGATTATTCAAAGAAACATGACGAATGGGAAATGAAAAAATTTAAGATCTTATCGTGGTTTTTTTCATCCGTTGAAACTAAGATCAATGCCAACATCATCAAATTCAAGAAAGCTTCTGAAGCTTGGCTATATCTTAAAAAAATTTATATATCAAGAGATTTATCTCACAAGTACTACCTTCAAAAAAGGGCATTAACCCTACAACAAAATAAGATGACTATTCGAAAATATTTTGCCGAATTGCCTTCCATTTGGGACGAGCTTGCTATGCTTGAACCCAAATGGAGTGGTGAAGCTATCAAGCTTAGACACAAGCAACTTGAGAAAGATCGTTTTTTTAACTTCCTAAATGACCTTAGACCCAAATTTGAACAAATTTGGTCCTCTCTTCTTTCTTCTTTTACGTCTCCCTCCATTGAAGATGTTATCACTAAATTGAGTGGAGAAGAAACCCGTATAGGTATTAGTAAGAGCAAACCTATCATCCTTGCTATCTCTTCTATTCAAGAAGAAAGTGAAGGAGTGAATGTCGTTTCAAGACCGGGTAATAATGTGAGGACTTACAAACCTCCTCACTTCAAGAATCAAAATCAAGGAGGAAACGGGCAAAATGAAAAAAGAGACTATAGCAAACTAACTTGTCATTTTTGTAAAGAACCGAGGCATATCAAACCTATTTGCCCAAAATGAAAGAAATTGCCTGCAATGGCTACCACATCTCAACCGAAAGAACGGTCATCCTCTTCCAATGGGTCGCTCTCTTTACAACAAATTATGGATGCTCTTCAACCTCTTCTCAAAGGAGGAACTTCCGGAGCCGCTATGACATCCTCTTCACCCCCCGGTAAGATATCTTGGCTTTTAGATTCTGGTGCATCATTTTATATGATTCCAAGTGTTTATTCTCTTTCCGAATATTCTAAAAACTCCTTTCCATCTTTTGTCTCAACGGCGGATGGAACATCTCTTGAAATTAAAGGAATAGGCAATTTCGAAAAACAAGATTTTTTTATTCCAAAAATTAGATTTATACCAAAACTAAATTTGAACTTACTTTTGGTTTCTCAACTCTCGGATCATGGTTACGATATGAAATTCTCTTTTGATAAATGTTGGATACAGGATCGTCGGTTCGGGAGGTTGATTGGGGAAGGCTCTAGGAAAGGAGATCTCTACTATGTTGACTCTCTCTAAGTTCCCAAGAATCAATTTTGTAATGTTGTCCAAAAATAAGGATATTCATGTATGGCATAAGAGACTTGGACATCCCAACAATTGTTAAAATTTCATATTTACCTTTTGTTAAACACCTTTGTAAAGAAGATTTTATATGTAATGAATGTATTCTTGAGAAAATGAAAAGTTTACCCTTTTATCAAAGATCCATGTTTACAACAAAACCTTTTGAAATCGTTCATTCCGACGTATGGGTCCGGCTCCTGTGATATCTAAAGGAGGATTCTCATATTATGTGATTTTTGTTGATGATTACACTAGGTTTTGTTGGATATATTTTCTCAAACATAAACATCAAGTTTTTTTAACTTTTAAAACTTTTCATATGATGATTTTAAATCAATTCAATGGAAACTTAAAAATTCTTAGATCCAACTCCGGAGGAGAATACCTCTCAAATGAATTCAAGAGTTATCTTGAAAGTTGTGGCATTCACCATCAAAAATCTTGCCCAAAAACTCCTCAACAAAACGGATTAACCGAACGAAAGCATAGGCATATTATTGAAACAACTCGAACTTTACTTATTTTACAAAACATTCCAAAAAACTTCTAGGTTGAGGCAGCCCTTACTTTGGTCTATCTCATAAATAGACTTCCATCAAAGAATTTAAACAAAATTTCCTCTTTTAAAAAATTATACGAGAAGAAACCTGACTATAGCAGGTTAAGGATTTTTTGTTGTAAATGTTTTGTCCTTATAGATAAAAATGACAAGCTTTCTCCAAAGGCCATTCCTTGCGCCTTTCTTGGTTATTCGGAAACCCAAAAGGGTTTTAGGTGTTATGATGTTAAAAATAACAAATTATATGTATCCAGAAATGTGAGTTTTTTAGAAAATTTTAGTGGTTTCGAAAGTCCTAGGACTCAATGAGAATGTGGATTATTCCTTTCTATTTGAAATGTTAGCTAAAGATGATGATGAGTCAACTCAAAATGACTCAAGTGATAATGAAATCGATGAAACTATCACCCCTTTGCTCTCCCCTCCGCATCAACATATCGATGAGAGAACATCTAGAGATCCCATCACCTATGTTCATAGAGATAAAAACACCTTCAGAAGTGCTCTTGAAAGATATGATGACACTAGTAGGATTGTCTCTCTAAGAGAGGAGAACCTGCGAAGAACCGAAAGACCTAGGAAAGCTCCCTCTAGGTTTATCTCATATGACTCTTTTTCACCTAAATATAAGGCCTATCTTAGTGCCATTCATTCTTACGTAGAACCTAGAAATTTTAAGGAAGCACGAAAATGTTCTGAATGGGTAGAAGCTATGGAGAATGAATTTGGTGCTCTAAGAAGAGCCAAAATGTGGGAGTTTCAAGATCTCCCTAAACGTAAGAAAGCAATATGATGTAAATGGGTATTTAAGGTAAAAACTAAGAGCGATGGATCCCTTGAGAGATATAAGGATCGATTAGTAGCAAAGGGATATAGTCAAGAATATGGGATTGACTATGAAGAAACGTTTGCCCCGATAGCCCGTATGGTCACTGTCTGATGTCTCATCACAGTTGCCTCAATCAACAAATGGAACATCTATCAAATGAATGTTAAAAACGCCTTCGTAAATGGTGATATGAATGAAGAAGTATATATGGATGCTCCACCAAGAATGGAGACTCCCAAAGGGAAAGTGCTTCGCCTTTGCAAACCACTTTATGGTTTAAAACAAGCCCCCAAGGCTTGGTATGATAGGTTTAACTCCGTAATGTTAGAAAATAGTTTTTCATCATGTTTCACTGACACTGCCTTATTTGTTAGAAAAATCAATGCAGGAATTGTTATTCTGCTTTTATATGTGGATGATATGCTTATAATTGGAAGTGATTCTAAAGGGGTTAAAAGCATAAAATCAATTTTGAAAGATAGATTTGAAATGTCTGATTTGGGATTTCTAACTTATTTTTTTGGTATTAAAGTAGCATACTCTCATAGAGGGTACTTTTTATCTCAAACTAAGCTTGCCTCTGAGATTATTGACAAGTCAAGTATTACGGATGATAAGGTTTGTGAAACTCTTGCTATAGTAGAAGCCAAAATAAAGATTGATGATGGTATTCCTCTCTCCGATCACACCCCCTACAGATAGCTTGCGGGATCATTAATGTATCTGAGTATTACTAGACCAGATATCTCTCATGCAGTTCATACTGCAAGTCAGTTTCAATATATACCAACATCAGTCCACATGAGTGTCATCTTGCGGGCTGTAAGATACGTAAAAGGCACACTAAACAAGAGAGTTTTCTTGTCATCTTCTTCTGAATTAAAGTTAATTGCTTATACTGACTCTGACTGAGGAAGTGACCCAAATAACCGTCACTCCACCACTGATTTTTGAGTATTTTTAGGAGACTCACTGATCTCATGGAGATGCAAGAAGCAACAAAAAGTATCTCTATCCTCAACCGAAGTTGAATATCGTGCCATGGCAACTACTATCATAGAATCGTATGGATTCATCAGCTGCTAGAAGACATGGGGATCAATATAGAAGGGCCCACTAAGCTATGTTGTGATAACAAAAGTGTAATTTACATTGCCAAAAAATCACACTTTTCATGAGCGCACAAACATATTGAGATGGACTGTCACTATGTTCGAGAAGCATACTTGAAAGGAGTCATAGATCTTCCATATGTAACCCCTGAATATCAGCTGGCAAATTTCTTCACCAAAGCGTTGTGCTCACCTCACTTCAAGTTTCTTTTGAGCAAACTTTCAGTCATCATGCCCTAAGTTTGAGGGAGGGTGTTAAATTGTAATCCATAATTGTATTATCTCATATATATTTTATATATATAAAGAGAGATACATATACATATATATTTCATATATATATCCATGTATCTATCCATCTATATATATAAAATATATCTTAGCCATAAGGGCATTTTAGTTATTTCCCTCTTTTTGCGCATATTCATATTTTTTAATGTGTAAGTTTCTTTTTATTTTTATTTTATTTTATTTCCTTTCTTTTGTACTTAGTGTACCTTGGGAAGCCCACACAATAGACGTTGGGCCCCTCCAACGGTCACATTTGTGACCGTTGGAGGGGCTCCAACGTCTATGTGTGGAGCCCCTCCAAGGCCCACTCAATGCATTATAAATAGAGGCTCCTCCCCTTGTATTTGTTATGGCTTTGGGTCAAAGCCCAAGCATTTAATAAAGCTTCTATTCATTTTTTAGTGCATTTGTATTGATTGATTTGTGCTTTTGTGTGTAAGTGTTCTTTGTGTTCTTATTGTGCATGTGTGCACTTGTCTTTCATCAAGAACATTGGTCTTGATTATAGTATCTTGTTGAAGATAGTTTTACATATATATCTTAACAATATGTGCTTTTGAACTTTGCTTTTGTACTTCGGCATACTTCATTACATAGTATCAGAGCCCATTGGGCTCTCTTGATCTTAGAAGTATTACTTGTGGTGATTGAAGATCGTGAAAAAGGTGCATATCACTTTCTTTGTCTTTATCTATCTCTTTTTCATCATGGAACATGAACCAAGAGTGGAGCTCTCCATGAAACTCAATGGATCTAACTACTTGATGTGGGCGTCGGCCATGGAAAATCATCTTAAAGGAAAGAAACTTTAGGGCTTTGTGATGAAAACCTCTCTTGAACCATTGTTAAAGCTTACCAAAGTTGAAGAAGGTGTTGAGAAAGCTGTTATTGGAGATGATCGAATTAAAGCCATCAAAGAACATCAAGTAAAGGTAGAGGATTGAAAAGTAATCATGCCAAAAATTTGGCATGATTTATGAACAATGTTGACATAAAAATACGTGCCAACATTGCTAAATTTAGAAGAGCCAATAAAGCTGGGTTCTTTCTTAAGGGTATGCATACCCAAAAGGATTTTGCTATACAATATTTTTGTCAAGACAAGATTAGATCTACTAAGCAAGGGGACATGTGTGTCCGAGATTATTTTAGCATTTTGTCCCCTCTTTGGGATGAATTAGCACTTCTTGAGCCTAAATGGGTGGCTCTCGAAGATGTTGAGATTAAAAAAGAGCAAATTGAGAAGAAACACTTTCTAATTTCTTCATGGTCTAAGACCAGAATTTGAAGTGAGGTTTTCTTATGCCTCTTGAATATGCTCTTGCCGAGGTATGTAAAGAAGAAACTCGTCTTAGCATGATCAATAAAAATGATGATGTTTTGGCCATTACTAAGTCGGGTTCCAATGTAAAGACCTATAAGCCCCCCCCCCCCCTCGCCCCAACTTTGTAAAACAAAATAACTATAGTAATGGGTCCAACTAGAATAATGGATATAAGAAAGGTGCTATTTGCCACCATTGTAATGAACCAAGATACATTAGACCGGTATGTCCAAAGCTTAAAGGAAAAATTGCTTTCGTTGGAGAAATCACACCTAAGAAAGAAGAAGCAAGTAAAAATGGAGATATTAAAGACAACCAAATATCGAAGGCACTTCAACAACTTCTCAAATCATCATTTACTTCAGGTGTCACCATTGCATCTTCTTCATCTCCTCCAGGTATGTAGATTCTTGATTCAGGTACTTCCTTTCATATGACACCTCATAAGAATTCTCTTTCTAAAGTTTGCACTAATTCTACTTCATCTTATGTTTCAATGGTCGAGGAAACTTTTTTAAAAATAGATGGTATTGGAACACGACTCAAAAATTTCTTGTTCCCAAAATAAGGGTGGTTCCAAAATTAAATTTAAATTGTTTTTTCGTCTCTCAAATTTTCGATCATGGTTGCAAAAAAAATTTTTCACCTAAATATTACACCGTGCAGGATCTCCAGTCAAGGAAGTTGATTGGGCAAGGCCATAGAAGAGGCGATCTTTACTTTATAGATTTTTTGTCTCTTCCACCCAAGTCATTTTGTAATTCTATACATGACAAAAGTATTGATACTTGGCGTAAGAGACTTAGGCATCCTAGTTTTTCGAAGATGTCTCTTTTCTTTTTTAGAAAATATATGTAATGAAAAGGATATATCTTGTAAAGATTGCATTTTCGAAAAAATGAAAGTTATTCTCTTTTCTCAAAGAACTTTTATTTTTACTCGGCCTTTTGAATTAGGGCATTCGGATGTATGGGGTCCTTCACTCGTCATATCAAAAAGAGGTTACTCTTATTATGTTATTTTTGTTGATGATTTTACTAGATACATATGGATTTATTTTTTAAATCATAAATCTGATGTGTTCTCATTTTTTAAGGAGTTTCATATAATGGTTACAAATCAATTTCGTAGCAATCTATCTATTCTTACATTGGATTCATAAGGAGAGTACATGTCAAATAATTTTCAAAGCTACTTGAAACAAAATAGAATTTGTCATAAAAAATCATGTCCTAGAACTCTACAACAAAATGGATTAGCGGAAAGAAAGCAGACACATAATAGAAACCACTAGGACTCTTAATTTTAAGGGACATTCCAAAAAAAATTGGGTTGAAGCCGTTCTAACCTCAACATACTTAATAAATAGAACTCCTTCATCTTCATTACAAAATGTTTCTCCATTTGAAAAACTTTTTAAAATGACCCCCGATTTTAAAAGACTAAGAATCTTTGGTTGTAAGTGTTATACGCTTGATCATAAAAATGATAAACTATCCCCAAAAGCCATTGAATGTGTTTTCTTCAGCTATGGAGAAAATAAAAAAGGATACAGATCTTTTGATTCAATAAATAACAAACTCTATGTTTCAAAAGATGTCACCTTTCTTGAAAATGAAAATGGGTTTAATAGGAAAGAACTTAAAGAAGAAGCTGATTACTCATTTCTATTTGATCTATTACCAAGACATGATGAGTCTAACTCTATTGATGTGTTTAAGTCTTTTGACAATAACTCTAGTATTGAGCATCCGATTGTTGATGAAATTAGTAATCAACATGAAAGTTCAAATGAAAATCTATCGAATGATACGCATGTGTATACTAGACGGGGTGAAGGTAATCACCCATGTGCCCTTGACAAGTTCTCTCAAAACATATCCTTAGAAGAATCTCAAACTAGGAAATCAAATTGAATCTCTAACGCTCCAAGTAGATTTGTATCATATAACACATTTTCCCTAAACTTTAGAGCATGCTTAATAACTCTTCACTTTTATTATAATGATGACAAACAATATACTCATTGGAATGAAGCAATGAAATTTGAACTTAATGCCCTTAGAAAATTCAACACATGAGAAATAGTTGATCCTCCATTAGGCAAAAAAACTATAGGATGCAAATGGATGTTTAAAGTTAAAACCAAAAGTGACGGATCATTAGAGAGATATAAAGCGAGGCTAGTTGCCAAAGGGTATGCTCAAGAATATGAAACAAATTATGAGAAAACCTTTGCTCCCGTAGCAAGAATGACTAGTGTTCGAGTTCTCATTGCCATTGCCTCTATTAAGAAATTGCCTATTTTCCGATTAGAAGTTAAAAATGTCTTTTTAAATGGAGAACTTGGTGAGGAAGTTTACATGGAACCTAAGGGTGAATTTAAATGAAAAAATTTTAAAACTTAAAAGGGCCTTTTATGGTCTTAAACAAGCTCCTATGGCTTGGTATGATAAATTTAGTAATATTTTGATTATTTGGGGATTTATTTATTGTTATACTGACACTACTCTCTTTGTCAAGAAAACAAGTACTACAATTGTGATTCTTCTTTTATGTGTTTATGATCATCATAGGAAATGACAAAGAAGTTATTGAAATTAAATCAATTTTAAAGAAAACCTTTGATATGTCTAACTTGGGTTTTTTGATATACTTCTTAAGAATTGAGTTTGCCTACTCTCTCAGAGGATATATGCTATCTCAAATGAAATTAGCATATGACATATGTGCTAGGTCAGGAGTTTCAGATGAAAAGAAGGTGGAGACTTCAGAAGTCATAAATGTTAAATTAAGACTCGATGATGGTGTATTGCTTGAAGATCCTACTACATATCGTCAATTAATTGGATCTCTCACTTACCTCTCCATCACCCGACCTGATATCCTTCATATTGTTCATGCAGCAAGTCAGTTCCAGCATGCCCCCAGTATAGAGCACATGGCAACAATTATGAGAATTGTGCAATACATTAAAAATACCATTTCAAAAGGGCTTTTCTTATCATCTTCATCATCTTTAGATTTAACTGGTTATACTGATGCTGACTGGGGTGATAACCCAAATGATGGAATCTCAACTACCGGTTTTTGTATCTTTTTAGGTGATTCGTTGATCTCTTAAAGGTGTAATAAACAGCAAAAAGTATCATTATCATCAACTGAAGCCGAATATCGCGCAATGACTACGACAACAATGGAGCTTGTGCGGCTTAAAAGTCTTCTCAGTGATATGAGAATCATCATCTCAACACCATCGATGATGTGCTTTGACAATAAGAGTGCAATTTACATTGCAAGCAATAACACATATTGAGATGAATTATCACTATGTTCATGATATTTGAGAGAAACTATTACGTTATCGTATGTCACATCGGAGTACCAGTTGACTGATTTCTCCACCAAAACTCTTCCTGCTCCTCGATTTTTCTTTCTTCTTAACAAACTTTCTATCATTTCCCTGTAAAGATTGAGGGGAAGTGTTAAAAAAATATATATGTATGTATATATATACTTATGAATTATATATAAATATTCATATATATATATATAAATCTGTATTGTAACAGTTTACCTGATAGGGGTATTTTGTCTTTTTACATATAATAATAGTTCTCGATTAGAAACAACTATTTTCTTCTTTTTCTTCTTTTTCTTCTTTTTCTTCTTTTTCTTTTTTCCTTTTTTAGTTTGTCTTTTTCTTAACATTGGGGCCCCACTCCATAGAGTCGTTGGGGCCCCAACGGTCATAAATATGACCGTTGGGAGCTCCCCACCAACTCTATAAAGGGGAGCTCCCAATGGTCTCCCCCCTCTTGTGTTTGTATATAAATAAGAAAGTGATCCCCCCTATTTCATTCACTCCTTTTCCATTATGTTCAATAATATTTCTTTTTATTAGCTTCTGGTATTCTGGTGGACTTTTGTATATGCACTTGTGTGCTTGTCTATCTTCTTTGTAATTATCCATTCTTGGACTTATATGTGCTTTTGCACTTTGCTTTTGTAATTTCGCATACTTCATTACACTTGCATGTATGGGTATGGCCATGATAGCATGTGGTACGAGACAAGATGGCTGGGATGATAGTTTTCCAAGACAATGGTGCGAGGATGCAGCTAGATTGTATATATTAACTATGCATGCTTTCACAAAAAACTAAAAATTCAACTAATAAAAATTTGAAAAACATAAAAACATACAAAATAATAATCAAAAGAAGAGGGAGGAGGCATGCAGAAGGGAGGAAGAACAGGGGAGAAGAAGAACATGCAAGAAGAAGGGAGGAAGAACAGGAGAGAAGAGGAAGAAACATTGGGGGAAGAAGAGGTGGAGGAAGAAGGAGAAGAGAAAAATGAAGAGGAGGAGAAAGAAGAAAGGAGAGGAAGGAGGAGGAAGAATGGAGCAGAGGGGAGGAAGAACGGGGGAGAAGAAGAAAAGGGAGAGGAAGGAGGAAAAATGGAGCGGAGGGGAGGAAGAACGAGGGAGAAGAAGAAGAAGAAAAAGGAGAGAGAGAGAGGCATGTGCAGGGTTACCGGAAGCGCCATAGGACATGGGAAATACGGTTCCCCGAAGTGCGTTTTGGAAGCGCAAAACATGGTGCTTCAGAAACATGTTGAGAAGCGCCTAAAAAAATTGGGAAGCACGCTTCCCATTTAGGGGAAGCTCACTTCCCTTTTTTTCTTTTTTTTTTGTGTTTGTATTTTTATTTTTCTTTCTTTTTCTCTTTTTTTGCTTTCCCCTCGCTTCCTAGGTATCTTCCGGTTCGCTTCCTAGGTCACTTCCAGTTCGTTTCTTAGGTCACTTCCGAGATGATTCCTGGTTCGCTTCTAAGTCGTCCCGCACTTCCCGCTTCCTAAAATTTTGAAAGTGCCTCGCTTCTCGCTTCTGCTTCTCAAATCGCTTCCCCGCTAACAACTCTGGTACCTGTTGTCAGCTTCTTCTTCTTCTTCTTTTTCTTCTTAGAGACGAGATGCGAGAGAGGAAGAGACAAAGAGAGAGAGAGAGAGAGAGAGTCCAAGAGCCAAGATAGAAGAGGAGAGGTGAGAGAGAGGGAGAGTGATAGGCGAGAGGCCCGACCCTAATTAGGGTCGGGCTCAACATCAAATAATGGTCAAATGTGGGCTTTGACCCCCATTTGACTTGATTTAATGAGGCGCGTGCCTCATAACCCATGAGGCATGCGCCTTAGGGCCTTTACGAAATTTACTTGTGCCTCAAGGCACAAAGGGCCTCGCCTTGGGGCGAAGAGTGCCTTGAGGCGCATTTTTAACAACACTGGCACAAACATATACAGAATCCTATATATTACGTCTGCATGTGACAGCATGCCTACACACAAGAATCATTTGCATGAGAACAAAGGAAATCTCAACCTGAAGTAACTATGAGGTCAACTTTCTCTCGATCACACCACCTCCGAAGAACATCTCTAATTTTATCCACTTCATCAGGGACAACAGCTGTTGCAACCACCCTGGCTCCTCCTAACCTTTCTGATAATGAATTTATAACAGACACTGCCCTTGGTCCACTGAAAGCAGCATAAAAGCAGAATATTTAGTGATTCATTCCAGGTGTACCCAATTACCAAATTGAAACTGGAGTAAATAGATGCATAGGCCATGCATTACAAGAAAGTAACTTGGATTGAACTTTTTTTTTCTATTTGACTTAGTTTACAGTGCATGCACACACATATACGTAAAATGGTCTCATAATGCATAGGCCATACATAAACTTCAGAAATAACACCAGATTGAACCGTTATTCTACTTGACTAGTTCGCAGTGCAAATGCATGCATATATTTTGAATTGGCAGTGAACAAAAAAGAAATCAGTTTACTAATTCCAGGAAAGTATGGGCCATGGATGATTAAAAGATGAACCATCACCTACTGCCTCCCGTCTTCACTAAATTTTCATAAACATGTTTCATGGTTTCATACATTAGGCCCTGGTTTTGTTTTTCTCTTTATTATCAACACATTGCAATTCCAGGGCTATTCAAGATAAAAGTTAATTGATGTCTGCAATTCAAGTTAATGTGATTCGGTACACAGTACAATCATGCTCTATAGGACAAATAGGTGCTAACATATTAAGATTTACCAACAGTTTTTCTCCTAAAAAAGCAAAAAAATTAAATATTCTCAGGATTAACATGATGACCATTATCAACATTTTGTTAAAAAACAAGAAGCAAAAGCAAATCATTATCATCTAGCCTTGGAGGGGCCAAAATTTTCTCAACAGCGTAGCTCACCTATGCGAAAGGTTCAGACTTTAGAGTTATGATCATTTCATTCTATGGCTATTCATATGTTTTCTTCCTCTGAATAACAAGGTGACTTGGCTTAAGATTCCAATGTGATGATTTGTGAATTAGTTGAAGATGGATCTACACAAAGTCATCAAACTTGAGCATGTTGAAGATTTTCAACTTTAGAAAGCATGGAAAGACTTGAGGATGTTGAAGATTTTCATGACAAACATTAAATGTACAGTGTAGTGCTGCTCTTTCAACTTCCTTGTCAAAAGAGCGGCAGCCACTCTGCAACCTTTATTATTGCATCGATTAAGTGGCCCCTGTGAAATAATCTTTCACAGAGGTGTATCCAGATGCATTAGGTGTTCATGTGAAACAGAATGCTATCCAGAAGATACTTATATCGTGTCTGTCAATAACAGCATGATCTGGCTTGACTTTGTTGAAATACAGGGCATCAGTCATAGCTCACACTGTAAAACCCACGTTAAAAAAAAAAAGTTCGGACCCGGGTCGGGTCGGGACCCGACCCAGGCCCGCCCTCGTTGGGGTTTTAAAACCCGACGCAGGGTGAGGGCAAAACCCTCCCCTGTGCGCAGATCCTCACCCGCGCCGCTCCACCTTTTCGGCAGGATAAGGAAGCCCCTTGAGGGTTTCCCCAGATCTCGCCCCTCCCCGAGCTCTTTAAGAGCGTTGCGAGAGGAGGATCGATGCACCGCCCCCCCCCCTTCTCGTTTCCTACGGGCGACAGCCTCGCCTGCAACCCCGACACCCCTGCGAACCGCGACGCCACCTCCATCTCTCTCGTTGCCGACACCTCCTCCTCTCCTCCCGACGCTGCTGCCTCTCTCCAATCGCCGTCACCGACGACCTCGCAAGGGAGCCGACATCGACGACGGCGCCCCCCTTCCAGGTACGCCCTATATCTCCTCAGTCTTCTCCTCCTCTACCTCTTCTTCTACCTTCTCCTCTCCCGTCAGCCGCAGGCAGGGGCCAAAGGCCCCTGTGTCTCTCTCTCTCTACTTACCTTCCGACAGGGGCCATCGGCCCCTGCCCCTCTTCTTTTAAAACCCAGTAGGGGCCGATGGCCCCTGCCATTTTTTTTCGAAGACCGACAGGGGCCTTTGGCCCCTGCCCTCCTCCTCTTTTAAAGACCAGCAGGGGCCGATGGCCACTGCCTTTTTTCTCCATGAACGACAGGGGCCATTGGCCCCTGCCTCCTCTTTGAAAGCCGCAGGGGGCCTTTGGCCCCTGCGCTCCCCTCTCTCTGCTCATTTTTTCGGCAGGGGCCATCGGCCCCTGCCATTTCTCTTTCTGGTAGGGGCCGATGGCCCCTGCCCTTCCTTTAAAACCAGCAGGAGCCTTCGGCTCCTGCCTCCCTTTTCGGAAACCCAGCAGGCCCCTGCCCTTCTTTAAATATCCGGCAAGGGCCGATGGCCCCTGCACCTGTTTCCTTTGGTGGCATGGGTCATTGGACCCTACCCCATTCCATTTCAGGTCAGCAGGGACCGTTGATCCCTGCCTCGTTTTGCAGAGAAGCCGAGACCCCAGTCCTTTGTTGTCATTTTCCCTATTCATTTAAATGAATACTAATAATGTACCTTTGCAGCTTACGCTACAGGCCCCGTTCGTGCTCTGCGGCCCGACCCTCGTATTATCCTCACGCGTAGGCGTACGCAACTACACAACATTCCGAGGTAGGGTAAAGTCGCACAAAGGGCAATAAATGAACCTATTTAAGTTGAAATAATTAAGATGCCCATGCTAGATATGCTTAGATTTATATTGCTTCTGCATTGCATACTTTCTTGTCTGCATATTTATGAGTCGAGGTATGATTTTACTCTTTGAGTATTAATTTGTGTATTTGCTTATGTGGTTGAAGGTGGTTTCGTACTTTTTGCAATACTTATGCCCTTAATTGCTTGCATATATACTTGCTTGTACGTTCCTATGGGTCGATGTATAATTTCATTCTTCGATCATTATTTTGCATAGTTGCTTATGAGTTGAGGTGTGGTTTCGTATTTCTTAAAATACATATGCCCTTGTTTGCTTGCATCCATTTTTGCTTGCATGTTTCCTTTGAGTGAGGTACGACTTCGTGTCTCGTGTATTACTTATGACTTTATGTGTTTGCCTATCTAAGTGGTCAAGGTATGGTTTTGGTACCTCGTGTGTTATTTATGTGCTTTTCGCTCGATGTGCGGCATTGCAAGTCGAGAGTTGCTTGTTGTCATGTTATAATCTGCATATGCTCACACTGATGTAGTCTTGTGTCTAACCTGATTTCAGTTGTTTTCAAAATACTAGAAGTTGCGCTTGTGCGCTATAGTTCTTTTAAAGAGGATTTCCTTCTGCAAACCCAGTGCTCTTCAAAATGCACAACTTTTGCAAAGTTAAGTTTTAAGTCCTGTCGAATTGCGAAGTCACATTTGGGCCCTCCCAAGTCCACACACTTGGGAGAAATATTTTATAACCCCGATTCGAGTTGCGACCCAATTCGAATAACCCCGATCAGGGGCATGAGCCTACGAATGAGTGGGGTTCTGTTGAAGGACCCATTCTTCATTTATCAATCTAGTGTCGCATGTCGATACTAAGATAAATTTTGGATGCAAGATTGATAGTGTTGTGCCTTGTGTGAATGACTTAATGTGGCATTGTGACTTTTAAGGATGAATCATGCCAAATGAGCACTCCTATATTCTTCGGATCGTTATGAAGTTGTGTGTTGGTGTTCCTTTTGAGAAGCCTACGCACCTCCCTTTTTCAGTGTTGCGTACTTTTAGACATGCACGACATGTTAAGTACTTTGTTGATCGGACGAGAGATCCGAGACGACCTTGTATCATGAAATATGCAAAATATTGTTGAAATGAATTCAAGACTTATCTTGTCAAATTGTGTTGTGTTACTTCTTATGCAGATAATATCTGTTGGGGTTTCTTTGGTGAAACCATATCCCTTTTATCGTAGTCGTACTTTTGACAAGTACGTCTTCTTACATTGCGATGATTGGATGAGTAGGTTGTGGCAACCTTGATGAGTGCAAATAACAAAATGCTGAGATCACCTAAATAAGTGATGATTTCCGCCTTCACCGGCAAGATACTCGAGTTGGGTCAAAAGACCAGAGTATGTAGAATGGGTCTTCAGTTAACTACCCCTGATGTACTCATTCGAACTGCTGACTCCTGTCAGGAGAGAGGACGGGAAGGTACAAAAATTTCGATGGACAAGCCATTAATGACAGTTACGAGCAAAAGACTCGGCTTCCCCAGTCATCGGAGTTAGGAGAAAGGGACTACCATAATTATCCTAGGTGGTAGCTCTCCATGTTCGGGATGCATCCATTGTTTATGCTGCTTTGGGGATTTCTCTCTTGGTCACTGACCGTCCCCTTAGGTGCGGACTCAGTCAGCTATCTGGGTTATTTTAAAATACATAGCATAATAAACCCCCGGATCAGTCTAGGTTGTTTCTAGAGTCGTGCCTTGTGCGTACCCACTTGGCCAGTTAATATCGAAACATAATTTAAATCCGATCACACAATTTGTTGAGTTATGCACGTATGAAAGCTATAACATGCAACGGGTTTCAATACTTATGAAATTGTATGTGTGGTTGATGTAGCATCGTATTTTGCTTGCTTATGCAGTGCTTTGCTTATAATAATTAGCCTACTTGTGTCAGTGAAATGCTTGTAATGGTTTTAGCATTTTGCTCATAATAGTTACTCCATGAATCTGTTGAAATTAAATTGCTATATAATTGTCTGTCTACTTGACATATTAAATTATTTTGCTTAACTATGTTCTATATCGTCATGTATGTGCACCTACCAGTTTTTAGTGAAACTGACCCATTTTATGGGCAGGAAATGGATAGGTAATACAGTCTGCGATGACACGATGGCGTGATGAGATTAAGATAGAGCTCTTTCCCTGACGTTTCGCTCCTGAGGATATGTAGGTAAATTTGGTATGAAGTGTATTTCAAAAATTCTCTTTTAATTAAACCTTGAGTTACTAAAACTGTTTTAGTAAACTTCTTTTTGGTTTCAGCAAATATAATGAGTTGCAAAATCCCATGAACAAATTCTCAATTATTGAAATTGCATTTCAAAATCATTTGATTTCAATAGTTGTGCGGGATTCGACAAAGGAAAGTTTACACTGTAATGCACTCAAGGTTCATTGACTTGTGGTTTTGAAAATATCATTTTTCCGCTGAAGTACTATTTAAACTCTGATTATTGTATGATTTCAAAGCTTTCTAAATTATTCTAAAAGTTACAAGTCCTGGATTTTTGGGGCGTTACACACACTGCCAAGAGAGATCATTGTAAACAACTACAGGAGCCCCCAAAGCGTTCATGAGTCCTGCTGGGTCATGGGCCATGGATGACTGACCAGAGACAACCATGTGCTCTTGAAGAAGCACACCAGAGAGAGAGTTGGCCTTCACGCACAAGGTTATGATATCTGAAAATTAGTACAATGTCATAGTCGTTTTGAAAAAACACACATCCAAGTACATGCACATGTACACAAGCACCACGCTCATATAAGCAGAAAGAGACTGCATATTGTTGAAGAAAACAGTCATTAATTTTACATAAAAATTGAACAAGCACATTCACTAATGTTACATGAAAACTTAACTATTTTCAGATAAGGGATCTAGTTGGATTTGCTAGCAAAACCAAGTTTTCAGAAACAAAAGTACTTATAACTGGCAAAATGTTTTACAATCAACACCAGAAAATCGAAAAAATGAAGTGCCATGACAGTCTTACCTACGATCAGGACCAGATCCAGATGCAACTGTATCACTCACAGTAAGAACAGCAACCTTGACCTTTACGTCTTCAACTTGACCCATGGTTTGCTTACCCTCTAGACTGCCAGCAATACTGTCCTCCCCATTAATTAATGAAGATGTATGATCTGCCATCGTAGACATGTGGAAGTTGCTTATATCTGAAATTAGTGCAGCGCGAACACACGTTCCAGGAGGAAGTACAGTGCCTGTTGCTGGCAATTCTAATAAAGAGTTTGCAGACTTCATACTTAAAAGACGACTACTCATTTGCAGACCAGTGCTTTCAGCAACAAAACTGCAAACCCCAGAGCACTATGTTAAATAGCACGTACACACATCTTTAAAATTTTTGCAAAGCCAGAAGTTATAACGCAGCCTCCATCAGAGAAATGCCAATTTGCTCATACTCACCCTGGAAAGCCAGTTCCATCATTTAGCTCCCATCTAATAATGGCACTATGAAACTCTGGACGGACAGGATCTGCCTTAATTGATTGTGTGAGACGAGCTGATACTCTGTTACAAGTTCCATTATTCAGTTCTGTTAAATTCTGTAACAATAAAATGCTCATATAGATATAATTAATCAAACACAAAATTCAAACTGAAAAGAATGTGGGAAAAGCTAGTAATGTTAGACATACTTGAAGTAGCAGGTAAAAAACGATCTGAGATCAATAAAGACATTAAGTAGTAGCGGCAAACTCAGCATGAACTCAAAGTTCAGTGCCCTCTAGTAAACATTTTGGGACAATCATTATTTAGAACCAAAGAGGAAGTGGTCCCTTGCTCTAGCAACAAGCTGCCATAAATTATTAGCCACCAACTCTTATGAAAGCCATTGGCACATAGGATCTTGACAACCACTAACAGAATTACTTAATGGTGCAGACAAGTGGATCCGAACCTAAGCCTTTGCTGTTCAAGCTCAGCAAGTAACAGTGTAACGACCCCAGCTCAACCCCGTTGAAAAGTGAGAATTTCTTTTTTTCAAAACAATTGCAAAAACAAACCCAGAGACCCGGGGCCTTACAGACACAACACATTTCAAAGTCATAAGGGATCTTACACTAACCATCAAACCAACCAAATATCTATATTCATTAATAATTAAAGTCTAAGAACAATAAACAAATAAATATCAAATAAGCAAAATAGAGTCACTCTATCTTAAAGAAAAATGTCGAAGCAGTCACGCAGTTCTCGTAGCTCCCTGTAACATCTGGTCTGGGCTTCATAGGTTGTGAAAAACATAACGAATACGATGTCAGAATTATAGATCCTGCATACGAATTCTTCTAATAATTTAAATAAGCAAGAAGAATATAAATCAAATTCATGCAACATTTTTAGAGGAATACAACTACAACAAATTTCAGTATTCAAATAACCATTCATGCATTAGCGAACAATCATCATGCAACAACAATATACCGCAATTAAAAGAACATGTAAAGATGCATGATCTAATGCAGAACAAAAATATGCATGAGTAACTTATTATCTTTTTATCAGAGTTTTCTTTTGTATGCATGTCCCTATTAAATGCACACAATTTTAGTTTCACTTTTTATTAAAACCTGCGAATACTCAAAACGGGCACAACAATTCTCGAAGTTCAAGTTAGGTTCCTAGTTTATCTTAACACACTTGTATTTTATTGTTGGGTTCCACATTTGGCCCTCGACAGATATCAGGAATCAATACCATCTATCGAAACATTTGAATTCAGCCTCTAATGTCGGGACACTAGAAAAATCAGCATCCACTAATGTCGCTTTCTTAGTATACCAATAACAACAGTTGTATCTACACACCACCTCCAGGCAAAGTGGCGGATTCTCCCTAAAACTGTGGTCGGGAGGTGAACCACCTAGTTGGTTTCAAAGGCACAATCACACACGGAGTTCTAGTATCATCACGGTTCTCCAAAACCGAAATTCAGGATTCTCACATTGTAGAAGGGACATCAGAAGCATTAATTACATTATTTTTTTCTCTGTTTATCTTTTTATCAAAAGAAAGATTCATTTTATAATATTCGTTTTGCAAATCAATATGCAAAACACAACATTCGTTTTGCAATTCAACATGCAAAATACAACAACAGGACCTCAACCTGTTACAATATAAAGCAGTGCAATTAATTCAACAATTATCAAGTGGATTTTTGCAATGCATAAAACAAAACATAGAGCACACCTGCTCAAGCCCACATGGCCTACAGTGGTTTACAATTGACCACTAACGCATCTCATGCAAAAACCACAGTGAACATGTGATCACACCATTATCCAAACATGTCCACAAATGCACATTCATGTAAACATAGTAAGAATGTACATGTATAACAATTTCACATATGCATATGAACACATGCTTGCAAAATACATCTTTATCTTCATGATTCATCTCAAGACTAATATGCCAACATGCATGTGATCATGCCAATGCAACAATAATGTAAATTTCAATATTTTTGTGTTCACTATATGCATATGTATGTAAACAGCATATTAAATTTCATAAGCATGTGAAATCAATAACCCCTTCGGCTATTTCGAGCAAACTCAAGGTACAACACGTACCCAAGCCATGCTGGCAGCACACGAGACAACACTGGTGGTCACATGAAAATATTCGCAATCTCATATGCAAACATGCATAACAATCCAGTCATAAGAATGCATAATCTAGACATATACAAAATGATAAAACTAGACATAACTTGCAGACACATCATGTATATATATATATATATATATATATTGTTTGAATCTGCCCAGCCGAACTGCAGGTCGACTGGGGTTTTGTCATAAATTAACAGTGCCCAGAACTGTACCAGTTATATATATATATATATATATATATATATATATATATATATATATATATATATATATATATATATATATATATATATATATATATATATATATATATTCTGATTCTACCCAGCCGATGAAGTCAGCTGGGCTTTGACAGTTTATACAATTGCCTAGGTACATTATCCAGGTAAATGTTGGCCAATCAATTATCACACCACAACATAATATAGCTGAGCAACATAGAACAAAACAAGGTATGAAACAAGCAGACCGAGTGCCAAGGAAGAAAACTAATCCCACAAAGATATTATGCACAGATAAGAGATTACATGGAATCTTGTTTGAATGACATTGAAACATTTGCATGCAAGTCTACCAACAAAAACAAAACAATCACAAAGACTTATCAGGTGCCTCAGTTAGGAGAGACAAAATCATGCCCTTGCTGTCCAACTAGAATAGCATGATCACACAGACATGTCAGAAAGTAAGTTCAACCTGCAAGAGACAAAGGTGAGGTAAAGAGAAAAGAGGGGAGTCGGCGGCAATAGGGTTTACCCCTTTCTCTTATTATTTATATGTATTGTACAAAGTATAACATTACACAAGTAATAAAAATAAATTACAATATGCCACCGCCCTCTTGGGGCGCACACGCATCCCGAGGTGGATCCTTGGAATGTGGTGCGGGTCGGATCTATGATCCAAAACTAACAGCCTCTCTCAAGTTGAGTATGGTCTTTGATCATGCTCAACTTGTCCTTGAGTGCCCAAAACTGATGAGTGGATATTCCCTTGGTAAAGATGTCAGCAACTTGCATATCTGACCGAACATATGCAGGTTCAATTTCTTTTTCTTCCACCTTTTGTCTAACAAAGTGTTGATCGATCTCGATATGCTTCGTGCGACAATGAAGGATGGGATTGAAGGCAATATTAATAGCACTCTGATTATCGCAAAGAAGCATACAGGACGAGATCGGTTCTTGTAATTCTTGCAGTAGATGTCTCACCCATGTAACATCGGTTGTTCCTGTTGCCATTGCACGATACTCTGCTTCAGTACTAGATCGCGTTACTGCCTTTTGTTTCTTGCTACTCCATGTTACAATATTATTGCCGATAAGAATGCAATACCCCGAAATTGATCTGCGCTCGTCAGGATCACCAGCCCAGTCCGCGTCTGTATAAGTGAATAGTCGATGCCCTGACGTATAAGTTGTGTCCTTGGTATACATCAAGCCATTTCCAATCGTACCCTTTAAATACCGAAGGATTGTTAAAATGTATCTCCTAAAAATCATTATTGTAAATATAAATATATATATTTATATACATAGAGATACATTTACATATAATATATTATATGTACATATATCTCTATATATATAAATATATATATTTATATATATTTACCCGAAAGGGTATTTTTGTAATTTCCTGTTTTGCACATATTCCTTTTTGGAATATGTTGTAATTTTCCTTTTTTATTTTTTTGTAATTCTTTTTTTTTTTTTATATTATTTAATGTGCATTGGGGGTCCCCCAATAGAGTCGTTGGGGGCTCCCAACGACTCCTTTGGGAGCCCCCCTTTGCACCTTTTGGCATTTGTATAAATAGGGGTGTTCCCCCCTTGTATTTCTTAAGCTTGAGAGTCTCAAGCAATTGTTTTTTTTATTCAATACATGCATTATTGCATGTTTACTATTTTTACGCTTTTTGCGTATTTTGTTCAAGTGTTGTGAGAGTGTTTGTGAACACTTCTTTTATAAAGTATTCATGCTTGTATGCGTATTGTTTTTCCATAGACAATTTCACAAGGATCCTCTTCACTCCTTCCATATGTACATCTGTAGGAGCATGCATAAACTGTGAAGCCTGATTGACAGAGTATGCTATGTCAGGCCTAGTGAATGTTAAGTATTGTAACATCCCTACAACTCGACGATACAAAGTAGGATCATGATAAGTAGTGCCTTCTTTAGCACTTAGCTTATGATTTAGAAGGCAAGGTGTGCTAATTGGTTTACAATTCTCCATCCCTGTAGCAAGTAAAATATCAATAGTGTACTTATGTTGGCTCAATGTAATAGTCTCATGTCGACTATCAACTTCCACACCCAAAAAATATCGCAAGGGACCCAAGTCTTTCATCTTGAATTTAGCCATCAGCATAGACTTAACCCAAGATATGTGAACCTCATCACTCCCGGTGATAATGATGTCATCAACATATATAAGCACTCAAACAATAGCTGAATCACTTTTGAATATGAACAATGAATGGTCTAGAACACTTTTAGTGAAACCATGATGCTGAATCTCCATGGAAAAACTTTCAAACCAAGATCGAGAAGCTTGTTTCAAGCCATAAAGAGAGCGTCGAAGTTTACATACCCAATTGGATGAATCATGCATGTTATAACCAGGTGGCTGCTCCATGTAAACTTTTTCCTTTAGTTCACCATGCAGAAATGCATTTTTAACATCAAGTTGGCTGAGTGACCATCCATGTTGTAACGCCAATGCAATGATAATCCTGACGGTGCCCAATTTTACTACTGGGCTGAACGTTTCATCGTAGTCCTGCCCATACTGCTGTGTGAAGCCTCGTGCAACCAGACGAGCCTTATAGTGCTCAACACTGCCATCCAGTTTGTGCTTGATCTTGTACACCCATTTGGATCCTACAACATTCTTGTTATCTGGCCTTGGTACAATCTTCATGTATTGTGGTTAGAAATGTTTGAAAATCCAAAGAGAAATTGTTATAACTTACCCAGCGATCTATAGGATGTCTAATCTAAGTGGAACGTCGTAGAGGAGTCTCATCATTGACTGGATGAGCTCTACGAGAATAAACAAGACCAAAAAAACGTAAGGATGTTGTTGTAGGAGGAATGTCTTCTATATGCGGTTCCACATCGAAAGTATAAGGTTTATTGTCTGTCAATAAAGATGAATCATCATAAGGCAACGAATCATATAAAAGTGAGTCACTGAGCCAAGGATCATAACTGTCCTGTGTATCTGTGGAAGATAAACCCAGAATGTCAAAATTTTCATCATCAAAAACAACATTTCTAAATACCCGAATTTTGCCTGTATGAGGATCATAACACCTGTATCCCTTATAGTCATCTGCATACCCAAGAAACTTGCACTGTACAGCTCTGTCTTGAAACTTATTTCTCAATGAATGATCAATATGAACATAACATACGCAACCAAAAGGATGTAGTTCTTCAAATGATGGATGACAATTATAAAAAACAGAATACGGAGAATTATCTTCAAGGATGGTCATGGGCAACCTGTTGATAACGTAAACAGCTGTATGGAAAGCCTCTGTCCAAAGAGAGAAAGGAATACCCACAGTGTGCATCATGCTCAAGGCTGTCTCAACAATATGCCTGTGTTTTCTCTCAGCTACTCCATTTTGTTGAGGAGTATGAGAGCAAGAAATGTTACGTGTAATGCCATGCTCCTTAAAATATTCACTAAAATCATGGGATATGTATTCTCCCCCCCATCACACTGGAAATATACAACATTGGTATTGAATTGATTTTGGACTAGTGCATGAAACTGCTTGAACAACTTGAAAACTTCACGTTTGTTTTTCATGAAGTAAATCCAACTAAATCGAGTGTAAGAGTCAAGAAAGAGTACATAATATCGAGATCCAAAAAGAGAGGCAGTGGGTGCAGGACCCCAAACATTTGAGCATATAATCTCAAAAGGCTTTGTTGCTCTTTTATTGATACTATGAAAAGGAAGTACATGACTTTTGCATAAGTGACAACTTGGACATTTTGACTCTAAACTGACTGCGGGTATTAAACCTTTAGCAAACAACTTGTCAAGAAAAACTTGACTACAATGACCCAAACGAAGATGCCACAAGTCTGGCTTATTAAGTTTCAAGACTCTAGAAGAAGAACTATGATCTGTAGATCGACTCAAAAATGTTGGAAAGGAAGAAGCTGAAGAAGCCACGGCTACGGAAGACGACGTCCTCAAAGGCACATGAGATTCTTCAAAGACGTACATGTTCCCGCGCCGTTCACCTTTAGCAAGTGTCTTCTTGGTGTGAAGGTCCTTAAGATAAACAGAAGGAGTAAATTCAACGGAAGAATTTGTTTCATCAACTAATTTTGACACAGATAGAATATTCTTTTGAATAGCAGGTGTTAGTAAGACATTTGACAAGGGTAATTGAGATTCAGGCAAAGAAAGAGAGACATTTCCAGTGTGAGAGATGGGGTGGTGAGATCCATCTCCTATGACTATAGTGTCATTTCCAGTGTAAGGAGTCAAGTGAGAAAATTTACCTGCATCAGAAGTAACATGTGTTGCTGCCCCTGAATCAATATACCATATACCTTCATCATTTTGGCGCAAGTTCATCTGATTGAAAGTAGTCATAAGGATATTTTGTACGTCCTGTGGAAGATCCTGTCCCTGAGGAGTGCGTGCAAACGTCTGAATTGCCTTCTGCCCTGGCCGACTATCTGGCCTCCCTGTTTTGTTTCGGTTCTGAGGATTGTACCAGCAATTTGCTTTAACATGTCCCCGCTTATTGCATAGAAAACAAGTAGGAACACGTCCACCTCGTGGTACACTGCCTGAGCCACTACCTCCTCCACCTGGTGTAGGTAGTAATCCTCCTTTGTTCACAGGTGTTCCATTGGGACGAGAATGAGTAAATAAGACTCCTGTTTGAATAGGCGTATGTGACATCATCACAGGATGAGCATCATCTGACGTGTGTTCCTGATTTAAACTGACCTCATATTGCAAAAGCTTAGATTGAAGATCATCAAAACATGGAAGAACTGAGACAACCTGGAGTGTCGTGCAAAACATGCGATATTCAGGTCCAAGGCTACCTAATACCTGTTGTACCATATCCTTATCTGATACAGGACTTCCAATGGCAGCTAACTGCTCTGTAATCACCCTGACATCCCCCATGAACTCTGTAATAGATTTGTTTCCTTTTCGCATGGATTGGAATTGCCACTTGAGTTGCAAAGCTCGAGATTCGGAAACCTGAGAAAAGGAATGAGCTAGTCCATTCCACAACTCGGCAGCAGATTGATCATCAGAAATAGTTTGTAAAACACGATCAGAAAGTGTGGAAGTGATGTAAGCAACTAATGTATGATCCCGTTGTACCCATATATCATAAGCAAGATTGGTGGTTCGAAGTTAACTCACCTTCCCATCTTCACCTGTTATCTCTTGCACGATATGTGTAGGTGGGGCGGGTGATTGCCCATCTAGATGCCCATAAAGACCATGACTGCGAATAAAAGGCACAATCTGACGCTTCTAAAGTAAGTAATTATCATGGGATAACTTGTGGGTCATGAGGTGAGTAAGAAAACTAGGGTTCAACTTGGAATCCATGGATTATACGAAGAATGAGATGTAATAACAGATAGGAAATAGGAATGGGATGATTCCAAATTAGAGTGCCGACTGTACTGACAGTGTATTGAGAGAAAAACCAACAATGTCGTGTGCTTAAAATAATATCAGCGCCTTCGTCACACAGAGGAGTAGCAAGAAATAGAAAAAAAAAATTGGGGAGAAAATCAGAGATTTGGCAGACTGGAACAGAATATTAAGACGTGCAAACTAGAAAAATGTTGAAAGTGAAAAGAACCGAAAGAGAAACTAGAATGTGACGTGAAAAAGGATTAAGGAAAAGAGAAAGAAATAAATCCTACGTCCTTTAGAAGCACGTGTTGGTCCTTATAGGTCTTCTAGATGATTGATTTCCGCGCCTGTGCTTTGATACCATGTCAGAAAGTTCAACCTGCAAGAGACAAAGGTGAGGTAAAGAGAGAAGAGGGGAGTCGACGGCAATAGGGTTTGCCCCTTTCTCTTATTATTTATATGTATTGTACAAAGTATAACATTACATAAGTAATAAAAATAAATTACAATATGCCACCGCCCTCTTGGGGCGCACATGCATCCCGAGGTGGATCCTTGGAATGTGGTGCGGGTCGGATCCATGATCCAAAACTAACAAGACACAGAGCTATGTCACACGGACTCGGCTAAGGAGGTGTCGCACCCGAGTCGACACGCCCCGACACGGGTGCGGACTCGGGTGCGGCTTCGGACTCGGCCCGGACTCGGTCAACGCCGAGTCGGACTCGGTCAACGATTCCAGGCCGAGTC
The DNA here is from genome assembly GCF_984573655.1 of Nuphar pumila. Lineage (NCBI taxonomy): Eukaryota > Viridiplantae > Streptophyta > Magnoliopsida > Nymphaeales > Nymphaeaceae > Nuphar > Nuphar pumila. The sequence goes on along the minus strand of NC_143251.1, from coordinate 71,607,128 downwards.
CGTCCACATTTTGGACTCGGTCAACTTTGACCGAGTCCAAAAATGTCCCTAAAAAACTAATTTTTTATATTTTTTATTTAAAAAAATATATATAAAAAAGGCACTGTGACTGTGCAGTCTTTGCAGTGTGCACAGTCACAGACTGTGCACAGTCTGTGACTGTGCACAGTGCACAGTCTTTGCAGTGTGCCTGTGCACAGTGCTGTGCCTGTGCACAGTGTTGTGCCTGTGCACAGTGCTGTGCCTGTGCACAGTGCACAGTGCTGTGCCTGTGCACAGACACCTGTGGCATTTTAAAAATAAAATAAAATAAAATTATATATATATATATATATATATTTTTTTTTTTTTGCCGAGTCCCCGTGTCCAAAAATTTTAAAATTGTGCCGCACCCGTGTCGCACCCGCACCCGCACCCGCACCCATGTGACATAGACACAGAGTAGCACATTTTACCAAAAACTGGCAATTGGGAGAACTATATAGAGCAGATAAGAAGCTAATAAAATATTGTGGAACATAGAATAAAGTTGAACTTGAGTCAGTCAGTCAAAACAGAATTTACAATGAATCTAAAAACTAACTAAAATACAGATTCCGAAACTGGTTTCACTTAAGGGTTCATAGATTTCATTCTGCACAGATTATGCGGACTGGTTTGCCTAATAAATACTCAGATTTATTAGGCAAACATAGCTTTTGCAACAGACTTAGCATAGAGATCCCCAGATCTCATCCTGTGCAGATTGCAAATTGGTTTGCATAGTAAATACACAGATTTGCTATTCAGATACAGTTTTGCAGCAGATTTAACATAAAGGCTGCAATCCTATAAAGTTACATGTTTCAAATCTAGATTTTTATCAAAAATACCAAGAAAACCAGATTTACAACACACACACACACACACACACACACACACACACACACACACATATATATATATATATATATATATAACCCATGTAACGACATGCATGTACAATGTACATACATATATGCATACACGTCCTACCTCGGTTTTCCCTTTTTCTTTTCCAATAAAAACATTGCATAGACCTCACCTATGCTATTCCTGATAAGAGCTACATCTTCATAGTCAAATGCATGCAATTTTATAGCTTTTTGACATAATTGCCCATGTTTAGGACTAAAAATTGCACGATAGAGAATAGAGATTAAAAATGTAATTTTGGATTTTCGAGCACAATTTTGGATTTGGATCTCATCAGGAGATCCAATTGGGTCCAACCCATGACCCAAGACCCATATCCATTTGGATTGAGTCCTAGGTGTGTTGTGGATTGGATATGAGATCCATAAAGTCCACACCATCCAGAAATTTGAATTCTTGAAGTTTCCTTTTTCTGCAGAGAGCTAAGTTGGCAGGCATTAATTTCCATATATATTTTTTATTGCAGAGGAAGGATTGGGGGGCGAGATTTCCAAAGTCCACCTTCCATCTTCATCTTACACACAAAGAAGGAAAGAAAGAAGGATAGGGGGCGTGAATTTCAAAACCACCCCCCACTTTTGGAAGCTTTGAAAAACTAAAAGAAAAAACAAAAATTGAATTAAAAAGAAGGAAAACAAGAAAGTCAAAACTTTCTTGCTTCCTCCTCCCCTTTTCACGCAGGAATCAGAAGAGGCAAGTGGTGGACCTGATCCAGCAAAATAGCCTATTCTGAATAAAAGCTTCTCAGAAAGAGAGAAACCCTATTCTCCCTCTTGCATTCACGTTTTCTCTGTGCAGCCGCCCTCCTCCTTCTCTGCTCCATGCCAAGTACCAGCTCCATTCAACTAACTGTGTGTTTCTTACAATGTCTTCTCTTCTTCTTCAACCCTCTTCTACATTCGAGGCGAAGTTGAAGGTGCTGGCTGGCCTAACCCCTCCAACGTTGCACACGGAACCTGCCACTGAGGTAGGATCGACACCGTGTATCCCCTTCTCTATTTTAGCATAATTTCGACAGCCTTTTTCAAATCTAAAAATTCTCAAAAAATCATTTTTGATTAAAGAAGGTTGTCCTCGACATTCTGTGATTTTTTTTAGAAGAATCGCATTCCGAATCAGATCAGAATCACCTATTACGAAAACTGGTTTTGGGATTCGCATCAGGCCTATCCGGTCGAAAACAGCCAGGTTCAGGCAGTTGTCAATTTTCGATCGACCTGATTTTTTGATATGTTTCAGATAACACATCCAACAGGTCTGTGTTTAATTTCTTGTTTATATTAGTATTGTTAGTTTGCTTTTGTAAATTAACTAATGATTGTTAGAACCACACTTGTGTGTTAACCCTAGAGCTATCTTATTTCTATTGCTCGGCCCACCTAATTAGGGTACCCAACTTAGGTGATTGAGCATTGAGTTTGCTTATTGTTAAGATAACTCTATTGTTGCAAGTGTGTGATTGACTATTTATTTGTTTTTGTTATAATTGCATGCTTCGTGGTGTGGTTTGATCAGGATTGCATGCCAGAATAGGTAGAAAACCAATTCTAGGGCGTTTGCTATACCGAGTCTAATTGCGGTATATGCAAGGGCGACTCCAAACCACACTTTCCAATCCAAAGTGTTTGTTTAGGAGCAGTTCTCCACGAGCTAGAGCAATGGGTGATGTAACGCCCCAAATTTCAACCTTGCGAACCTTTTCAGAAAAACAGGCAAGAGACTAGAAATATCTCTTTCCTTTAGAGTTTGTTTATGAAATCAGCGAAAGATTTTTCTTTGATAAATCATAAGGCAAGCTGACAACTTTGGGCACGTTAGCTAAAAGAACCAAAACTCACAAGATTCAAATATCCTAAGGGAAATCTGATACAAACCCAAGCGTCTAGGACGCGAGCTAAGAGCAGGAAGAAGAAGTCCTGAAGCCATCTTGCAATCGCGCCATCGCCCGTAGAGTACCTAATCACCACTTGTACCCATAGAATGGGTTAGTTTCGCGAAAAACTAGTAGGTGCACAAGAGAGACTAACAGGAAACTGAATTAAGTACATTTAATTCAGTAGGCTACGCAGTTTAAAGCAGATAGGCAGTTAAACAGGTAAGCAATGCAAGCAGGTGAATAGTGCAAACGCATAAATAGTACAAGCGAATAAGTAGGGCAAGCGAGTAAGCAGTGCAAATGCGTAAGTAGTGCAAACAGTAAGCAGTTCAAAGCAAGTAAGCAGTTTAAAGCAAATAAGCAGTGCAACTGACAAACGCAGCATACGATTCAATTGATCGTAGGATGTGAACCACCACGCAACTAGCTTGTTCTCGTTCCTAGAACGAGGTCACAGCATCTAATCACCATCAGGACATCGTTTGTCGCTCACTACTTCTAACAAACGCGTTGTCCTGAACAACCTTAACCTATTCTCATCTCTCAAAACCTTACGCGGTCAACTGCCACCTGTTATGACTCACTAAGGCGTCATACTTTCTCAGAAAAGCTCACCCTTCCGTAGAAGGTCCAAAACATAATCACTAACTCAAATCGCTAACGATCTGATTCTCACATATGAGTCTTGTATGTAATCATGCTAAAACAGAAAGCTGAAACTATGAATTCATAGTTGGCTATCACAAACAATCTCAGGAGATCGTCACCGCTCACCATAACTTTTTATGGTAAGGAAAAACACAAAATCCACGTTGGATCGTTCGGTCCGAGAGATAAACGACCGGACAATGAATTACCGCCCTAGAGGGTATACCTGATCTTGGACCATACACATCCTCACAGGAGTTCACCGACTTCGCGGTTACCCGTTCGTGGACAGTGTACATCCTCACAGAGATTCTACCGCTCTAGCAGGGTCACCTGGTCTTGACCATACATACCCCTACAGCGAACCCTTTGGGAAGCGGGTCCCCAACAAATGTCATATCCAATGAAAATCATTGCGATACGCGCATCAACACAAATGACCGTTCTAAGGGTCGATAGTCACTAATACAAACAACAAGATCAACGCCCGGATCACCTGGTCTGGGAAATGTTTAACCTCACAAGGAATTCTGCCCTAGATGGTATACCTGGTCTTGGATCATACACTTTCTCACAGGAGTTCACCGTCTTTGCGGCTACCCGTTCGTGGACAGTGTACATCCTCACAGAGAATCTACCACTTTAGTCGGGTATCTGGTTTTGATCATACACACCCTCGCAGATAATCCTTTGGAGATCAGGTCCTCGACAGACGCCCTACTCAGTGATACATGCATCATTAATCGACTGCTCTGAACCATTGACCGTCTCGGGTTCAGTAGCCCAATATGAGCACAAGCATACATATCAGCAATATGCATCGTATCACTTCACATAGAAGCATATAATCTTACGCATCGTGTTATTGCCACAAGGAATATTGCAATCCTCAAATAGGCCCTCAAGGCATGTGTAAACGACACATGAGAACGCGCAGATGTGGCAATTCAGTTGATTCTATGGGCGAAGGGTAACTAACTCTACCTGTCAGCCAAACAAAACAACTTAACAAGACAAGCACTCATAACAATGCTCGTAAAACATATAATTACCATAAAATGACTCAGTTCATCAACAAGTAATTAAATTAATCGTAAGGCATAAACCATTACATCGCAAGCCATTCATAAGCAATCATACGGCAACAGTTATATCATAATATGTAAGCAGCTTATAAGACAAGCGACCACATCAATCCTACTTGCCACCAGTTCGTAGATTACGAGCTGTATGCAATCACATCAATCATAAGAGATGCAAGCCAACAAGTACTACGCTACAATAAGCACCAAACAGTTCGGCCAAGGGATAAAGCAAGTCACATGCTAATATGTAGCAACTGGCATAATGCTATTATTATAAGCATTTAACTAGTATGAGAAGCTCCTTATTACTCCGCAAATAACTGCGTAAGCAGTTTAACCAACTAGAATAACGCCTTGACAGGCGTGCACAGCTCAACGAGTAGCATACTGAACTATCGAGCAAGCAAGCGAATTAGTAGTGCAAGTGAAGCAGTAGTGCAAGCGAATCAGTAGTGCAAGCGAATCCGTGGTGCAAGCAAATCTCACGACTCAACAATCAGTGTGAACATACCTTATGATTCGATAATTACGAACCTGCGGGTACGCGCAGGCAAAACGTAGAACCAACTGAGACTAGTTCGGGCGTCTGTTATTCTATGTATTTTCAATAACCCGAATAGCTAGTTGAGTTCGCTCCAAAGGGACGACTTTAGCCGAGAGAGGATTCCCCAAAGGAGGTTGTGCCACGGATGCATCCAACTTCTGCAGAAGTGTTGAGCAAAGTAATGTAGCCCCTTTCCCCTAACTCCAATGACTGGGGAGGTCGGATCGTTGCCCGTAGGGTGGTTGTTAACAACCTGTCCATTGGAGTTTGTACCGCTTTGTCCTCTCCCTTGACAGACACAAAGAAGCGAATAAATACGTTAGGGGTTGCTTAACTAACGACCCATTCTATGTTGTGGTATTTAAACCACTCGAGCATCTTGCCTGTGAAGGCGAATGTGAGGCCATTTATGTGATTACAACGTTTTGCATTTAGCGTTGTTCGAAGTCGCGCGACCGTCTCATCCGATCATCGCAGTACTAGACGTGTCGTGCACGACTACAAGTACTCTAGGATGAAGGGGGTATAGCTCGTCAATAGAAGCCTCAACAGGAGTGTTTCACAAAGATGTAAAGTTTATCAACTTTACTCTATCTTTTGAAACAGCAGTACCTTGTGCCAACATTATGCATGTGATTATCTCGAATCACATCCGCTATCGGGGTATCTATATGTCTCGCATGACTCGATACCGGCCTCGATAGACGGGATACGGGTTTCTCAAACAGAACACCCGCTAAGAAGTTCGCTCGAACCCCCAATTCGGAATCACCCGAGATATGCCAAAAAGGCGAGCAGAACCAGCCAGTCACATCCTTCTGAATGCTTCGATTTGGAGCAGTCTTCGATGCTTTTGCTCAGCTCCCTAAAATCTCAAGTCGACTCTGCAGGACTGTGCACACGAAGAGCTAGGATCCTTGCGAGGTATCCCTCTCCTTAGACGAGGATGTGCCGCTCGCTCCCGACTGAACTCTTGTCGCAAGAGGGAGAGCTAGATGTCTCTTGCATCCTCCACAAGGATGCCTCAAACGCGTATGCAATGAGCGAGAACCTGAGCATCATCTGCAATAGCAAGGCAGTAACAACACATATGCAAAAGCAAGAGCCTAGCGCAAAGCGCGACGACAAAGGAAAGACTTTAAGTAGAAGTGCAACGCAGAACCCTTGCGTGATGCGCAACGGCAAAGTAAAGGACAAGGATCACGAAACCGCGTCCTTGAGTTAAATGTGTACTCATATAAATATATATGATATATATATGCATATATATTTATTTAATTGTCCTTTTTAGTTAATTGAACTCAATTCAATTGTCCAAGTCTTCTGTGCAATCTTCCCCTACCTTTGAGAGTTGCAAGCTTGATGTCGTCCGCGGATGTACGCGATTGGCGGCTCGGGTCGCGGAGCGCGAGCAGGATCCGTCGTACGAGCTGCAAAAGTAACGATCTTAGCAAGCTAATACCAAAATAGAAAGTCAAGGGCACTATCGTCGTCCTGACGTACAGGAAAGCAGAGGCAGGGGCATCGTGCACATGCGCACCTGCTATAAGCGCAAGAAGCAGGGGCAGGGCCACGAGCCCCTGCTGACATGCTGTCAGCAAACAACGGGGAGGCAGGGGGGGTTGCTCCCCTGCCCTCCGAAAGCAAGGGTAGGCAGGGTTGCGCCCCTGCCTTACGAAGGCAACGAGGGAGGCCGAAGCGTCGCCCTGCTTGCCAAAAGAGCAAAGAGACAGGGGGTCAAGCCCCCCACCCATTAGCACAAGGGAGGAGGCAGGAGGCTTTGCCCCTGCCTGCCGAAAAACAACGAAGGAAGGGGCGATGCCCCTGCCTAACGAGAAAAGAGGCACAGGGAGGGCTCGGCCCCCTCCCCTGCCGTAACAAAGAGCAAGGAGGGGCTCAACCCCCTCCCCTGTCAAAACAAAGAGCAGGGAGGGGGCTCAGCCCCTCCCCTGCCGAACGAAAGGGCAAAGAGGGGGCTCAGCCCCTCCCCTGCCATGACAGAGAGCAAGGAGGGGGCTCAGCCCCTCCCCTGCCTAATAGGGGGCAGAGAGGAGGGGGCCGAGCCCCTCCTCTGCCGTAACAAGAGGCAGGGAGGAGGGGCTCGGCCCCTCCCCTGCCGTGACAGAGGGGACAGAGAGGAGGGGGCCGAGCCCCTCCTCTGCCGTAACAGGAGGCAGGGAGGGGGGGGCTCGGCCCCTCCCCTGCCGTAACAGGAGGCAGGGAGGAGGGCTCGGCCCCTCCCCTGCCTTGACAGAGGGCACAAAGAGGAGGTGGGCGAGCCCCTCCTCTGCCGTGACAGGAGGCAGGGAGGAGGGCTCGGCCCCTCCCCTGCCTTGACAGAGGGCACAGAGAGGAGGGGGGTGAGCCCCTCCTCTGCCTCCTCTGCCAAAACAGGAGCAGGGAGGTGGTTCGACCCTCCCCTCCTTGCGTAACGAAGAAACGAGGGGGAAAGAGGGAGAGAGAGAAAGATGAATGAAAGAGGGGGAGCAAAGGAGAAGGCGCGTACCTGGTGGTCGCTGTCGGCGGCGACGGCGGCGGCAGCGGAGGGGGGTCGAAGAAGGGAGAGGAGCGCTTGTCACCGACGAGGGGGGATCCGACGATGCTGTCGTCGGTGGCTATGCCTGCCGACGATGGCAGTCGAGGCAACTGACGAAAAGGAGAGAGAGACGAGAGCAGAAGGGGTGGAAGGGGGCTTCGAGAACCTCCCCTCCCCTTCGGCCTCGTCTTTTACAAGTAGAAGAGAGGCGGTGCCTCAGTTGGGTCTGAGTCGGGTCCGGGTCCGGATCCGACCCGAATCCAAGTCAAATAAATTTTTTTTCGGTTTTTACAGGTGAAGATGTCCCAACACGCCCACTTAGGAAGTACTTCATTCCTAATAAGTACACCCCAGCCTCTTATCACAAGACCGGATGTAGGGCAAAATACCTTAGAGATTAAGGCTAGCATTATTCAAATGCTTTCATCTTTTTATGGTTATAGTAATCAAGATCCTTATCGCCACTTGAATGAATTTTTAGAAATTTGCTCAACTTTGCGAATTCACAACTTTGACGATGATGCCTTAAAACTCACGCTCTTTCCCTTCTCTTTGAAAGATAAGGTGAAGCATTGGTTGAAGTCCATTGACTCGATTTGAATTACCACATGGCAGCAACTTCAAAAAGAATTTTTAAAGAAATACTTTCTCATTGGTAAAACGAATCAGTACAAGAAAGCAATCACTAGCTTCCTGCAGTTGGAAGAGGAGCAATTTCATGAAACATGAGAAAAACTCAAGGACCTCTTGTATTCATGCATTCGCCACCAAGTACCTAAATGGTAGTTGGTGCAATATTTTTATGACGGTCTTACTGAGAAGAACCGTCAGATGGTGAATGTTGCTTTTGGGGGCACATTTATGCTCAAGAACGAAGATGAAGCATGGTCGCTTTTTGAAACATTAAGCGATAACTCTATGCATCATACCTCATATTCGAGGTTTGAAAGGATTACCTCTGATCCAAGTGGTCCTAAAAAAAGATAAATTCTAGAAGTTGGGTCCAACCAAAAGCTTCAAATCAAGGTGGACCAACTGTTAGCTGGCCCAACTACATTGAATCAAGTCTGCGAGCTCTGTGCTAGCCCTACACACTATATAACAGACTGTCTGGCGACACTTCACTATCCTGAGTTTGTTCAAGAGCAAGTGAATGTTGCCCAAGGTTTCGTCAAACCAGTGCATGATCCATATGGACCTACTTACAATCGGGGATAGCGAAACCATCCCAATTTTGCGTTGAAAAATCCACAAAATACCCTAGCTCCAAACCAAAACAAAGGGAGACCTAGTGGGTTTGGCAGTCTTCAAAGACCAGTGCCTCAGAACTCTCCCCTGTTAAGGCAAAATGCCCAACAAGAGACTTCGATGAGTTAGTCTTTTGAGGAGAAGCTCTTGCAAGCATTCGTTGGTATAAAGGCCAACCTCAATTCTCATACCCAATCAATCTCAAAACTTGAGGTACATATAGGGCAATTAACGAAGGCCTTTAGCAGGAGAAGTGAGGGGACCTTACCTAGCCAACCTCTGGTCAACCCGAGAGGCAAGAAACTGGCCCAGCCTGGCTTGCATTTCACAGAGTCTCATCATGAGCAAGCCAAGGTTGTCTTAGCCTTACGTTCTGGTAAGGAGCATAAGAAGGAGATGACTCAGAGAACGGATGCTCCTACATCCACACCCTCTCGGTTAACACCTCAGAACAATATGGAGGAAAAGGGAGAAAGTTTGCAGGAAGAGCCTTTTACTTCCTATGATCCCCCTTACCATTTCCTCAAGTTCTTGAAAAGTCTAGAGCTTTCGGCAAACAAGGGATGAGAATGCAGGAAATGCTTGAACTATTCAAGCAAGTCCACACAAACCTTCCCTTGTTAGATGTGAATTTATAACAGCCCTCAAATAGCTGTAATATGACACCTTGATAGTGTTGAAAAATAAACTAACGCTGCTCTACATCTTAACAGAAAATCGGCTCCACTTTGTGGTATAACCAACAGATCGTTGGTGATGGTAAGAATGTAAAAAAAAATCAGTTTTACAAGAGCAGTCATAACAGCAGCTATATAAAAAAAATAGCATGCTGGAAATCTGTGACAGATCCAAAACACACACACACACACACAGATATATATATATATATATATATATATATATATATATATATATATATATATATATATATATATATATATGTATATATATATATATGTATATGTCAGGGCCTGCGGCAGGCCTGGTTTAGGGTCAGATCTGATCCTAAACAAGAACCGTGATGCAGCCAACAGAACTACATATATATAAGTATGTGTTCGGGCTAGGTGCGTGAATAGAAAATTCCAGGAAATATAAATTTGTCCACAAACATTACCATTATACCAAAACAGAAAATAAAATCGATATTGAATAAGGGTATAATATATATTCGCATGCATAAGTAGAAAAGGCCATTAACATGTATTAGTTCCACAAGGAAAAAAATCGACTACTATCAAGATCACACGTATTTTTAGCAATGGATGTTTTAGGGAAATCGACACAACAAACGGAAAATAAAAAATTGTCACTATATATATATATATCCTTTTTAAAAACATATTTCCCTTTTTTCCATAAAATATTTAGAATATTTAATTTTTATTAAAATATATAAAATATTTATTAAATAATTAATTTTTAGAATATTTCAGAGGGTGCCTGTCCCCTCTTGAAGTCCTCTCATGGCAGAATTCTTACTCAATTTAAACTTTAGATTGAATTTAATGTTTTAAATTGGTTGGACTTGGATTTTGGATCCGGATTCAAATCCATATCCAAAATCCATATGGATCCCAACCTTGACCATATCCTAGTTAATATGGGTCTTAGACTGGGTCTAGATCCATATCAACTTGGATCAAACGGATCTGATCCAATCCAATCAAGAAAATGGTAAAACAAAGGCAGGCCATTTTTGAAAAAAAAATGATTTTCAGGCCAACCGTATGCCGAATTCAGAAAAACAAAATATCAATGTTCTTAGAATTAAGAGAGGCATCTAATGATATACTACCTGATTTTCGCCTCTGAATTTTGCCTGAATTTAACCCAAATTTCGCTCGATTTTGCTTGATTTTAAAGGTCAAAAACAAAAAAGTTTTACAAATCTTATTTGCCTCATTTAGGTCTTGTCAATGGGTCCTGGCCACACCCAGACTTAGCTGACGCCACCTAAAATCGAAGATTTCGATCAACTTACAAAATACTTGGCCAAATTTTCAGAAATCTCAAAATCTACAACAAAGGAAAAACACACGATATCACAAAATTGTCATCCAACATTTCCATATTGTGGAAGGGACATCCAGAAAAAAAATTAATTACACTGTTTGTCTATTTTACCTTTTAAACAAATTCAAATTCTTTATACAAGAACTGTTTTGCAAATCAACATGCAAAACCCAACTCGGGCCCTAGCCCGTCACATTTTATCTGTGCAATAATTTGGAAAAACCAATAATATCAGAATAGTAGTGGTTCTCAACGGACCACATATATGCATCTTATGCAAAATTCTTAGTGAACATGCGCACACTTGTTCAAAACATATTCACAATGCATGTTCGATCACACACAACAAGAATGCACATGTAAAACAATTTGCATACGCATGCAAATAGAAGCTTGCAACATACATTAACATGATCTAATTTATGTATAAGCTCTCAAACATGCAAACAATCATATTCATGCATACAACAAAATAAATTTCATAATTTTCAATGCATATGACATATATATTTTCAACATGATAATTGAATGGATAACATATCAGCACAAGTACCCTGCAATCTATACAAATCAAATCTGACAACAACAACAATTACGCCTTCATCCCAAAACAATTGGGGTCGGCGATATGAACCAAAAAAGAAAATCATTCTGGGTCTTCCACATGAATCCTTCTCCTCCAATCATTTCTATCCAATGCCATGTCCTCGATGAGGTTCAAAGCATTCATATCCTTTCCTATCACCTCCATCCATGTCTTCCTAGGCCTACCCCGACCTCTTTTAACTAATATATTTTCCCATTTCTCCATCCTTCTAACTGGAGCATCATTAGGCCTTCGCCGAATATGTCCAAACCACCGTAAATGATTCTCTCTCATCTTATTTTCAATGGGTGCAACGCCTACCTTCTTACGTATCTCCTCATTCTGAATCTTATCTTTTATTGTATTTCCACACATCCATCTCAGCATACGCATCTCAGCTACACTCATTTTTTGAATATGATGTCTCTTGACAGCCCAACATTCCGTACCATATAGTAAAGCGGGTCTAATAGTCGTCCTATAAAACTTTCCCTTAAACCGCACTGGCATTCTACGATCGCACAACACTCCAGTTGCACTTTTCCATTTCATCCACCCAACCTTTATCCTATGATTTACATCTCCATCAATTTCTCCATACTTTTGAATGATAGATCCCAAATATTTGAAACAATCATCCACCGGTATTTCTTGCTCACCAAGCTTCACTACACTCCCATCACTACTTCGTTGCTTACTAAACCGACATTCCATGTATTCTGTCTTACTCTTACTCAACTTAAAACCTCTTGCTTCCAATGTTTGTCTCCATAATTCCAACTTAGCATTAACCCCAGCTCTAGACTCATCAATCAAAACAATAGCATCAGCAAACAACATACACCACGGCACATTTTCTTGAATTGATCTCGTAAGCTCATCCATCACTATAGCAAATAGGAAAGGGCTTAAAGCAGATCCTTGATGTAACCCAACCGTTATAGGAAAATTGGTTGTCACCCCTCCACAAGTGCGGACATTGGTTACTACTCCTTCGTACATATCCTTAATTATACTAATGTACTTGAGAGAAACACCTTTCTTAATCATTGTCCACCAGAGAACGTCCCTAGGTACTCTATCGTATGCCTTCTCCAAATCAATAAAAACCATATGCAAATCTTTGTTCCTCTCTCTATTTCTCTCAATAAGTTGTCTAAGAAGATGTATAGCTTTCATAGTTGATCTTCCAGGCATAAAACCAAATTGATTCTCTGATATCATGGCAACTTTCCTCAACCTAGACTCAATCACCCTCTCCCAATGTTTGTCTCTATTTCTCTCAATAAGTTGTCTAGGTACAAATCAAATCTGAACATAACTATATTATTCAAAAAAACATAACATACCAACCATTTCCAATCTGTTCAAAATCCATGTGCCACACACCATGAAAATCAAATCAGATTGCACAAGAGTCGAGAAGGGGCAAATCTGGTCCAAATTTTACTGGACCAAGCTCCAACCAACAGGCCATACTTAAGGCACCTCACATGCGCAGCAGCATGTTGACAGCGCAGCAGCATGTTGACAGCATATTGCCGCTGAACATTGGCATGCTGTTGGCAGCATATTGCTGCTGCAGGAACATACAACATGTTGCGAACGGAACAATGATGTACAAAAATCTGCAGCACCATAATGCCCAACAATAATCCACAAAACACGTATGTACAACATATTTTTCAGTATTTACGACAGTCCACATGGCAGCATACAAAAAACATATTCAACAGCATATCAAAACATTTTTGACATGCATAACATCATCAAAAGCAATTTTGATATTCATGACAACATCTAAAACAGTTTGCATCAATATAGTTTGATGTCAATCATCAAACAACATCAAAACAAATTGATGATCAACATCATAACAACAACAAAAATCAGATAACAGTCTATAGGTGTAGGTATGAATCTGATTATCAACCAATGTCTGAGTTGGTCTCTGCGTGTTCAAGAGCACAGCAGATCCGGTCAAATCTGACCACAAGAGGGAAATCGACAGAGAGACCCGATCTGCAAGATTGGAACACTTAGCAAATCTTGGGTCGGATCGGCATACATGTATATATGTTGCAGATCTGAACCAGATATACAAACATAATTACATGTTGCAGATCTGATCCAGATCTGCATGCTTGAAACACTTAGCAGATCTGGGTTGGATCTGCATACATGTATATATGTTGCATATTTGAATCAGATCTACAAACATAACTACATGTTGCAGATCTGTTCCAAATCTGCATGCATATATATACATATGATGCAAGGCAAGCCACAACAGAACAGAAAAAGTATCTATTGGCTGCATGCATGAATCATAAGATCCATTGACAAAAACAGGCTGAGATCATGAACTTAAATCAATTTCTTTTTGTCAAAAAGATAACAAAACAAGTATATGCCGATTTCATATGAGAAAAAAAATATTATACATGTAAGTGAAGTGCATGTTTCAGATGTATCAACTGAATCTATATCAACGAACATATACATATTTTTTTTAAACACGAGTATTAAAACTCAACCTATGCCAAAATAGATAGGGTCAATATATATATATATATATATATATATATATATATATATATATAACTCCGCCTGTGTAGTTATACACTGCCGGTCCCAAGCCCGGATAAAGGAGGAGGGTTGCGGTAGGCCTGTGACAGCCAGCATAAAAACTTTGTCATATCCTATGAAAATGAACCAATATGAGAATTTCGTTGGGGCGTTCCCTACTGAGCGACGCGTTGTACTCTCTAGGCCCGGAGGCAGTGATAAATGTGCAAGGGTTGCTAGGTCGTCGCCCAGAAGCGACGCGTCACACCGGCGCCCGGGTGTGGTGTCAAATAGGCAAGGGTTCCCTCACTTTGTTGGACGGGTGGGGGTAAAGAAGTTAGTCCAAGACCATAAAATTAGGTTAGCCACTTGGAACATAGGGTCTTTAACTGGTAAGTTGGTAGAGTTAGTAGATGTTATGTGTAGGAGAAAGATTGATATTTTATGTCTTCAAGAGACCAAATGGGTAGGTGAGAAAGCTAAAGTGATAGAACCTTGGGGATATAAGATTTGGTATACGGGAATAAATAGGAATAGGAATGGAGTAGGGATTGTTATGAGTCGTCAGTTTATAGATAATGTAGTTGAGGTCTGTAAGAAGGGTGATAGAATTTTACTTATTAAATTAGTATTAGGTACGGATATTATTAATATTATTAGTGTTTATGCACCTCAAGTAGGTTTAGATGATTCCATTAAGCATCAATTTTGGGAAGATTTAGATGGAGTAGTACAAGAGACATCTTATGGAGAAAAGCTTTTCATCGGCGGTGACCTTAATGGACATGTAGGCATTAGTAGGGATGGATTTGAGAATATCCATGGAGGCTATGGTATAGGAGAAAGAAATGAAAGTGGAGAAAGGATTTTAGATTTTTGTTTGTCCTATGATATGATCTTAGCAAACACTTGGTTTAGGAAGAGGGAATCTCACCTAGTAACATTTAAAAGTGGGGTTAATACGAGTCAGATAGATTTTTTCCTACTTAGAAAGAGAGATAGGGGTTATTGCATCGATTGTAAGGTTATACCAGGAGAAAGTGTAGCTACACAACATAGAGTCTTAATTTTAGATCTTAGAATTAAGTGGTGGGCACTGAAAGGAGCTAAACAAGGAATGTTTGTAGAGCAGGTAGTTAAGGATGTTGATTGGTGTCTCGAGGAGGATTCAGAATCAATGTGGAATAAGATAGCGGGTGGTATGAGAAAAATAGCTAAGGAGGTATTGGGTGAGTCTAAAGGCGGTGCACCACTAGGTAAGGATACATCATGGTGGAACGAGGATGTCAAATTAGCTATTAAGGTTAAAAGAGAGTGTTATAGAAATCTAAGTAAGAGTCGTGATAATGAGAATTTGGAGAAGTATATGATAGCAAAGAAGGAAGCTAAAAAAGTTGTTCGAAACGCGAGGGCTAAGGTATATAAGGAGGTTTATGACAAGTTGGATACCAAAGAAGGCGAGAAGGATATTTATAGGCTTGCAAAGATGAGAGATAGGAAATCGAAGGATTTGGGTATGGTTAGATGTATCAAAGATGAAACGCAAAGGGTTTTAGTCAAAGATGAGGAGATTAAGGAGAGATGGAAAGATTATTTTGATAAGCTATTTAATGATAGTCATGCTCAAGATCTTGGAGACTTCTCCATTCCTTTTCATGAGATAAATCGTGACTTCATGCGCAAGATTCAAAAGAAAGAAATTGCAGAGGCTTTGAAGAAAATGAAATCAAGAAGGGCAGTTGGCCCAGATGGTATACCTATCGAGGCTTGGAAATGCTTGGGAGAGAAAGGTTTAGAATGGTTGACAAATCTTTTTAACTTGATTTGGCGAACAAATAAGATGCCTAATGAGTGGAGGAAGAGTACTTTGGTGCCTTTATATAAGAATAAGGGTGATATACAAGATTGCACAAACTATCGTGGTATAAAACTCATGAGTCATACTATGAAACTTTGGGAGAGGGTGATTGAGTCTAGGTTGAGGAAGGTTGTCATGGTATCGGAGAATCAATTTGGTTTTATGCCTGGAAGATCAACTATGGAAGCTATACATCTTCTTAGACAACTTATTGAAAGATATAGAGAGAGGAACAAAGATTTGCATATGGTTTTTATTGATTTAGAGAAGGCATACGATAGAGTACCTAGGGACGTTCTCTGGTGGACAATGATGAAGAAAGGTGTTTCTCTCAATTAAAGATATGTATGAAGGAGTAGTAATCAATGTCCGCACTTGTGGAGGGGTGACAACCAATTTTCCGATAACGGTTGGGACATCAAGGATCTGCTTTAAGCCCTTTCCTATTTGCGATAGTGATGGATGAGCTTACGAGATCAATTCAAGAAAATGTACCGTGGTGTATGTTGTTTGCTGATGATATTGTTTTGATTGATGAGTCTAGAGCTGGGGTTAATGCTAAGTTAGAATTATGGAGACAGACATTGGAAGCAAGAGGTTTTAAGTTGAGTAAGAGTAAGACTGAATATATGGAATGTCGGTTTAGTAAGCAACGAAGTAGTGATGGGAATGTAGTGAAGCTTGGTGAGCAAGATATACCGGTGAATGATTATTTCAAATATTTGGGATCCATCATTCAAAAGTATGGAGAAATTGATGGAGATGTAAATCATAGGATAAAGGTTGGGTGGATGAAATGGAAAAGTGCTACTGGAGTGCTGTGCGATCGTAGAATGCCATTGCGGTTGAAGGGAAAGTTTTATAGGACGACTATTAGACCCGCTTTACTATATGGTACGGAATGTTGGGCTGCCAAGAGACATCATATTCAAAAAATGAGTGTAGCTGAGATGCGGATGCTTAGATGGATGTGTGGAAATACAATAAAAGATAAGACTCGGAACGAAGAGATACGTAAGAAGGTAGGTGTTGCACCCATTGAAAATAAGATGCGAGAGAATCGTTTACGGTGGTTTGGACATATTCGGCGAAGGCCTAATGATGCTCCAGTTAGAAGGTTGGAGAAATGGGAAAATATATTAGTTAAAAGAGGTCGGGGTAGGCCTAGGAAGACTTGGATGGAGATGATAGGAAAGGATATGAATGCTTTGAACCTCACTGAGGACATGGCGTTGGATAGAAATGATTGGAGGAAAAGGATTCATGTGGAAGACCCAAAATGAATTTCTTTTTTGGTTCATATCGCTGACCCCAATTGTTTTGGGATGAAGGCGTAGTTGTTGTTGTTGTTGTTGTTTGTATATATATATATATATATATATATATATATATATATATATATCATAAAAAAAAGGATTGGATGCAGAAATCGGCAGCATGTATGTAACTCCACGAATACTTGATATTAAATCCTTGTTCAAATATAATAATAAAAATCGTTGGTATGGTTACATCAACCAAGGATAAACAAAATCGTAATTTGAAACATAGGTTTAAACATGATTCTAGATTACAGATTTTGATTTTCCCCTTGATAATATTACATGAATTTGATTTAACCTATTTCTCCCCGTTCAAATCTAGAGAGAAACCCATACCTTAGATTGGATGTGGAAATAGACCAAAAAAAATGGACGGTCGGTGAGAAAGATGGATTCTTTCTCTCCTTCTTCCTCCTTTCCTCTCTCTCTCTCTCTCTAGAAAACGAAATCTAGAGAGAGACGAGTTAAACCCTTATAATTTTTTTTTCTAGAGAGAGGGTGACGTCCCCTCTAGAGTCCTTTCTATAGAGGATAGAGTTCTATAAAATGTAGAACTCTATCTCTCTTTAACTACTCTTATTTATCCTCTTATTATCTTATATATATATATATATATATATATATATTAGAGATCTATCTAGAACACCTATCTAGGTAGAGTTCTACTCCATGTAGAACTCCACCTTATCCAATAATATTTTGATTAATTATTTAATATTTAATTATTAAATAATTAATTTTTAGAATATTCCAGAGGGTGTCGCCTTCCTCTGGAAGTCCTCTCATAGTAGAATTCTCTCTTAATTTAACCTTTAGATTGAATTTAAAGTTTTAAATTGGTTGAACTTGGAATTCAAATCTGGATCCAAATCTATGTTCAAATCCATATGGATCCCAACCTGGACTAGGTCCTAGTTAATATGGGTCTTGGACTGGGTCCAGATCCATATTAATTCAAATCAAACAGATTGGATCGGATCTGATCCAGTCAAAAAAATGTAAACATAGAGGTGGGTCATTTTTGAAAAACGCGATTTTTGAGCCGACCGTAACCCAATTTCAAAAAAATGAAATATCAAAGTTCTCAAAATTACAAGTTGGATATACATGTTAAGGATAATTAGATTTGTTCCACGATGGTCATCTTGCATTTTTGTATGGATTTAATTAGTTTTTTTGTTGCGAGTTCCTTTAAGCTCTTACATTTAATATGCATGTTGTCGTGTTTTGCTTAGATCTCTATTTATGTTTTCTTGAAAAATATATTGATTTTAAGGTTATGATTGTCTAACTAGAATTCTTGAAAATTGTTTTTTGAAGTAAATTCCTTGTGTCTATCTCAATGGCTATTATACCTTGGTTGAATTGGTGCTAATTTTTATAAAATTTTAAAAATTATTGCGTAAAGTTATTTTTCTTGATACTTGCTTTTAAAATTGTTTAGTTTATTTTTTATATATGATTTTTTTTATGTTTTGTTGGCATGCTTAATCATCGCTTCTCCATATATATCTATATATAATATCAATATACTTTAATTTTTGTTGTTCTTGTTCAAAATATATTTTTTGTTTTGAAACTATATACATTTAATTTATAACTATTCTTAACTCTTGTCATGTTCAAACTCTTTCATTTTATCTTAAAACGATTTAGTTAGGATATTTAAATTTGTGTAGTTGAAATCTTTGTTTTATTATCTTCGCAGGTTTTTAAAGATGAGATGGGTTGAAAAAGTAATTTTTGATGCATCATATCATGAAGATAGAGATAGCCAATGAAGGCATTTGGTGAAAATTACCAATAAAGACATTTGAAGACTTGTATTTACAAACTTTCGGTTATCACAAAGTAAGTTTGAAAGGGAGTGTTAAGATATATAGATATATTGTATATTTATATATGTATGCATATACATATATTTATGTATGTATATCATGTTTATTGATTTGTAATAGGTTATGCCCTCTAGGGGTATTTTGGTCATTTTATACATTTGTAATAGGCCCTACATTAGGGACAGATCTGACCTTTTGTTTTTTTAATTTATCTTTTTATTATTATCCAGGGCTTTTTGACCTTTTAGGTCATAGAGTAATTGGGGGCTCCCCAACGACTACATTGGGGCACCCTTGGCCCTCCTATGTTGTATATAAAGGGACCTCTTGTCCCTATTTTCTTTAATGTCTTTCTAGGCATTCTAACTCAATAAAGATCTATTATTTTTTTATGTTCTGTGTTCTTTTGTGTATGCATGCCCATTGGTGGATCTTGCGATCTTATGTATTTGCCATTGATTGGCTTATGTATTGTCCCTTTGTGGACTTGTGTTGTGCACTCTCTCTTGATCATTGTATACCCTTGGTGGCTCATTTGTATTCCTCTTGTTTTCATTACAGAGTCTACCTGTTAATACACTTCAAACATTTCTCAGCAAACTTGAGATGTCCTCTAGCATCATCTCATGTTTGAGGGGTGGTGTTGAAGAGTGTGATATGGATTGTATAATATGCATTATTATTATTCTATTGCCCATGGTGTATACAGAATTATTTATAGGGGCACTTCTGTACTTTTTCAAGAGGTTAGAGGTCAACAAAATTTGTCTTGTAGTGTAACCAAAGGGATCGACTCGCTTTAAGATGTATGCACTCTCATTTTTCATATTGAATGAAGGATTTCTTGTGTTTCTCATTCATCTTCCTCTTCTTTGTGTGGTTGTCCCCTAACTGTGTATACCAGGTAATAAAGATTATAATGCAACATGGGATGCAACTCAGCAAAAGTAGGATACTGGGTTTTGTAGTCACTTGTCAACAAACTCTCAAAGCCCATGTGTACCCTGCTAGCATCACTAATGGCTATTGGATTAATGCTAATTGGTCACAAACAATCTTTATCTCCACTGGACAGTAAAAAATTGAAATATCTTCCTCTTTACAATTAAAAGCTCTCTCAAATGCATTTAAATTAGCTGACAGACTTGGTGTATACCAATCATGTAACCTCTCCAAAGACAACTGGTTAAATCAATAACTTAAGATCCCCTCAAACAAGTAGTATTTACTCATCCTTATTGATTTAGTCATTGGAACTAAGCGGTCAATCTTCACAAAGACGATTTGCAATGAAAACCTTATTAACTTGTCCATTTTAAGTAGGTTCATATTTTGAAATCAGCTTAAGTGGAGGCTTTATTCCGGTAATATGATTGCTAATTTAAATTAACATTCTGAGTTAAGATCCCCTCTAGCAAAGTAGAATTTATCCACCAATGAGTTCTTGGAAATTAGCCAACTCATATTCATCAATAGATTTAGAATAACAACCCTTTTAACTCATCTTATTTTCAACAAGGTCATCTTTTGAAAGGAATTTAAGAGGGGCTGTGCTCCATCAAATGATTCCCAACTTTATGCACCATATGCATGACACCAATATGCCTTTCCAAGCAAAGAAGCTGTTAAGGGTCAATTTAGACTTCAGGAAAAGGAAAGTTTAAATTTGAGGAAGAGGATGGTGCATTGATATTAAATGATGATGTCAGCAATAGAACAGCCTCAGTGATGACATCAATAAAAGACAAACTAGAAGAGAACAAAAGGAAGAAGAGAAGAGAAGTGAGAACATGAAAGGCTAAAGAGAAGGGAAAATGACAAAAGCAGATGAAAAGAATAACGCAACAGCTGGAGAAGAGATCTGAAGAAGCACTGGAAATGAGTAGAAGAAAGAACCAAGAGATTAGGGGAAAGGATTTTGCAGAAAATAAGGAGAGATAAAAAAGAATGAATACTAGATTTAAGCAAAAAGAGAACAGAAAAAACTGTTCAAGAAGTAAGGCATAGATGGACCGAAACCTGTATGGGTTGATCAAGGGCTCTGAATATAATGTAAATCAGAATCAGAAGACTGCAAAAAACATAACAAAAATGGGAAAAGAAAAAAGAAAAAGAGGCCTGGTTATCACCCTTAATAATTCTTGTAAGAGGTCCATCCTTCTATTAACTTGTATTTCTCTTAAACTATAACTCGGAAAATACAAAGTCATTAAAATAGTAAGAACTACATGTGCCACTGCCAGATGTCAATCAGCAAAATGACTAAAAAGTGCGCATACATTAGTTTTTCTTTTTTAAGATGACAATAAACTCAGATAGATGATTATTAAGCACTGATTTCTTGGTATCTCCAGATGACCATGATGTTGACTTTTAACTTATAAACTATGTCACATGGGTGCGGGTGCGGGGATTCGGCACTTCCAAAAAACCCAGGTGCGGGGGTGCGGCAGGGGCAAAAATGTAATATATATATATATATATATATATATATATATATATATATAAGGGGGGGTCCGGGGGTTCCCCCTGGCGCCGCAGCCCATTTCATAGGGCAAATTTTTTTTTTAAAAAAAAATCCAAAAAAATGGACTGAAATGACCCTGGGTGCGGTCAACGCACCCAGGGTCGGGTTGGCCGCACCCGCGTCGAGTCGACGCGGTTGCGGCACCCTGCTAGCCGAATCCCTGTTACATAGCTTATAAATGATAGTGTGCAAACAAGATAAGGGTTGTGTTGTGACTAATTTCCGTAAAGGATTTAATTTGGCATAAGGGGGTGGGGGGGGGGATGAAAACCCACAAACTGGAACTAGTTCAGGGACCACTGCATAAACATGGGTTACTTTCAACTACATATAAATCTGTTATAAATGAATGAAACAGAAACTCAAACATATTGGGTAATTCCACCAACCTCTGAAGATTAGGATTTGCCCACCCTGCCAGATAACGAAGGGCAGGGACAACCATAAGATGGAAACAAACTATGCAGCTCACAGGATTTCCAGGCAAACCAAATGCAAGAATCTTCTTTTCTGGCCTTCCCACTGTTGAATCAACAGTAATCTCTGCAAAAGTTAATGGCTTCCCAGGTTTCATTAACACCTGAAAGCCATTTACATCAACAAACTTAAGTATTCAATTAATAGATTTGAAATCATTTGAGTGGATTCGTCATCATCATCACTTATCCCCACTACGCGGGGTGAGCCCCAAAAGGATTCTAAAGTTTAAAGCTTATCATTGATAACCACATCAATCTAAGTTCACGTTTTGTTAAACAAAATACTAGAATACATTTTCTACATATGAAACTAAAAACACAAGTCTAACTTGAATAAATAAAAGTTACCTTTCATACAATTTTGTAGGCTACTGAATTCAAATAGAACAATTAAAGAACAATGATGCTACAATTCAAAAGGGCCCTTTTTTGGGGATACATATCAGCGGCAACCATGGGAAAATTTTCCTCTTTTCTGCACAAAAAGGTATAGAAAGGCGTCCTAGGGTAGAGGGAGGAGAGGAGGATCTGTTCTTTGCAGATGCATCATCTGTGAAAGGGGCTTCCATAATGCAGATGCCCCATCATTGTTCACCACCTGTATAAAGCAAATGCCATGACCTATGTTTTCACTATATGATAAACCTTGCAGGTTTCTTAGTAAAGAAGCAGAAGGGAACAGAAAAAAGAGAAGAGACACATATAGGAGGCTCTCCTGTGTTAGGTAAATGAAACCTCACTTCTGTTCTTCATCAAATATAGGGTTACCTAATAGCATATATGCATAACCTGAACCATCTCCTTCGGGCAATATTTTAGAAGCATCTTTTGTGAAGAAAGGTTTGAAAATCCTTTGAGGTACTCATTATTTTCTATCCTCTTCCCTCTCTAATGGGTGAAAAAGACTCTCACTTCTCCTTTGGTTTTAAACTTAGTGGTTCGAACTGTAATGCCCCAAACTTTCAACTTTCAAACCTTTCATAAAACAGACAAAAGACTAAAAGAATCTCTTTATTACAGAGTTGGTTTAAGAAATAAGCGGAAGACCATCCTTTTGTTAATTTTAGAAAAGTAAGTTGACCACTTTGGGCACGTTAGCTAAAGAACCAAAACATACAACCCATGCTACTTGAAAAAGGCACTTTCATTAAAAGAAGGTTCTAAAAGTACAAAATTCGGATGTCCCAAGGAAAATCCGTTACAAGACCCAAAAACATCAGGACGCGAGCTAAGAGCAGGAAGAAGAAAGTCTTGAAGTCATCTTGCCATCGCGCCATCGCCCGTGAAGTACCTATTCATCACCTGTACCCATAGAATGGGTTAGTTTCGCAAAAAAACTAGTAGGTGCACAAGAGAGACTACAAGGAAACTGAATTATGTACATTTAATTCAGTAGGTTACGCAGTTTAAAGCAGATATGCAGTTAAACAGGTAAGCAATGCAAGCAGGTACACAGTGCAAACGCGTAAGTAGTGCAAGCGAATCAGTAGTGCAAACGAATAGGTAGTGCAAGCGAGTCAATGGTGCAAGCGAGTCAGTGGTGCAAGCGAGTGCAAGTGAGTCTCACTACTCAACAACCAGTGTGAACAGACTTTATGTTTCGATATTACTAGCCTGCGGGTACGCGCAGGCAAAACGTAGAAACAACTGAGACTAGTTCGGGCGTCTGTTATTCTATGTATTTTGAATAACCCGAATAGCTAGTTGAGTCCGCTCCAGAGGGACGGCTTTAGCCGAGAGAGGATTCCCCAAAGGAGGCAGTGCCACGGATGCATCCAACTTCTACAGAAGTGCTGAGCTAACTATTGTAGCCCCTTTCCCCTAACTCCAATGACTGGGGAGGCTGGATCATTGCCCGTAGGGTGGTTGTTAACAACCTGTCCATTGGAGTTTGTACCGCTTTGTCCTCTCCCTTGACAGACCACTAGAAACGAATAGGTACGTTAGGGGTTGCTTAACTAACGACCCACTCTATGTTGTGGTCTTTAAACCACTCGAGCATCTTGCCTGTGAAGGCGAATGTGAGACCATTTATGTGATTCCAGCATTGTGCATTTCGCACTGTTCGAGGTCGCACGACCGTCTCATCCGATCATCGCAGTACTAGACGTGTCGTGCACGACTACAAGTACTCTAGGATGAAGGGGGTATAGCTCCTCAAAAGAAGCCTCAACAGGAGTGTTTCACAAAGATGTAAAGTTTATCAACTTTACTATATCCTTTGAAACAGCAGTACCTTGTGCCAACATTATGCCTGCGATTTTCTAGAACCTCATCCGCTATCGGGGTATCTACATGCCTCGCATGACTCGACACCGGCCTCGATAGACGAGAAACATGTTTCTCAACAGAAACTCCAACTCATCTGCAGGACTGCATACTCAAGGAGTCAGGATCCTTGCAAGGTATCCCCCTCCTTAGACGGGGATGTTACGCTAGCTCCTATCTCAACTCTCGTCGCGAGAGAGAGAGGTGAATGCCTGAGGATGCCTTTAAGGCATATGCAAAGAGCAAAAACCTGTGCGGCATCTGCAATAGCAAAGCAGTAATAAAACATACAAAAACAAGAGTCTAGGCGCAAAGCGCGACGACAAGGTAAAGACGGTAAGCAGAAGTGCAACGCTGAACCTCGCCACGATGCGTGACGGCACATACAAACCATAAGCAAGAATGCAACACGAGATCTCGACGTGATACACGATGGCAAGTATAGACTGACATAAGGTAAAGGGCAAGGATCGCGAAACCGCGTCCTTGAGTTAAGTGTATACTCGTATAAATATATATATATATATATATACATATATATATATATATTTGTATATATATATATTCATTTATTGATCGTTTTTAGTTTAATTGAACTTAATTCAATTATCCAAGTCTTCCGTACAATCTTCCCCTACCTTGGAGGGTTACGAGCTTGCTGACGTCTGCGGACGTACACAATTGACGGCTCGAGTCGCGGAGCGCGAGTGAGATCCGTCGTAACTGCAAATATGCGATATTAGCATGCAAGCCCAGACAAAAGCAAGGCAAAGACTCAACTTCTCCAATACATAGAGCTGGGGCCAACAGTCCCAAATGACTCGAAAAAAAGGATGGGGCAGGGCCAAATGAGCCTTGCCGCCCAAAGAGGGATGTAGTCAATGTGAGCAGATGACTCACGTTCACTAGAAATTCCTCGCTGGAGATCAACATTTGTAATGATCTGTCCCCATTACGATGTAGCTTGCAAAGATTCCCCAGGTCTGTCGACCAAGGGTATAGGCTCGCGCACAAAGGGGCAGGGGGGATCGGCCCCTGCTAGCAAACAAAAAGGCAGGGGCCAATGGCCCCTGCTGGCACACAGAAAGGCAGGGGCCGATGGCCCCTGCTGGCAACCGAAAGGCAGGGCCCCTGCTGACAAAAGAAAGGCAGGGGCCATAGGCCCCTGCTGGCAAACGAAAGGCAGGGGTCTATGCCCCTGCTGTTAAAAGAAATGCAGGGGCCATAGGCCCCTGCTGGTAAACGAAAGGCAGGGGCCTATGCCCCTGCTGACAAAAGAAAGGCAGGGGCCATAGGCCCCTGCTGGCAAACGAAAGGCAGGGGCCGATGGCCTCTGCTGGCAAACGAAAGGCAGGGGCCGATGGCCCCTGCTGGCGTAAAAGAAAGGCAGGGGCCATAGGCCCCTGCTGGCAAACGAAAGGCAGGGGCCGATGGCCCCTGCTGGCGCAACAAAAAGGGGCAGGGAGGAGGGGCTCGACCCCTCCCCTGCCGTAGCAGAGAGCAGGGAAGAGGGGCCCGGCCCCTCCCCTGCCGTACGGAAGTAGGGAGGGGGTTCCGCCCCTCGCCTGTCGTACGAAAGCAGGGAGGAGGCTCAGCCCTCCCCTCCCTGTGTAACGAAGAAACGAGGGGGAAGGATGGGAGAGAGAGAGAGACGGAAAGAGGGAGAAGAAGAGGAGGAAGAACGTACCTGGTGGTCGGCGGGGGCGTCGGAGAGAGGTCGCAAGTGGCGGCAGCAGACGAGCGAGGGAGAGTCGGGAGGCGGTGAGGGAGAGAGAC
The DNA here is from genome assembly GCF_984573655.1 of Nuphar pumila. Classification (NCBI taxonomy): domain Eukaryota; kingdom Viridiplantae; phylum Streptophyta; class Magnoliopsida; order Nymphaeales; family Nymphaeaceae; genus Nuphar; species Nuphar pumila. Next base: position 71,580,999 of record NC_143251.1, on the reverse strand, counting down.
AGCGAGGGGGGGGGTCGTATTTGAAACCCCTGCCTTATTGTCTAAAGAAGGCACGAGGGAGGCGGTGCCTCAATTGGGTCCGGGTCGGGTCCGGATCCGACCCGAATCCTAACTTTTTTTTTTACGGGTTATTACATCCTACCCTCCTTAAAATAATTTTGTCCGCGAAATTTTTATTCCATGCACTGGTCAAAATACAAGTCAGGGTATTTTTCCCTGATATCCGACTCAGGCTCCCATGTATATTCATTTATTCCATGGTGTTGCCAACGTACTTTTACAAGAGAAATCGTCTTCGATCTGAGCACTTGGTCTCGACGGTCAACGATTGCCACTGGTCTTTCCTCGAACGCAAGTCTTTTTGGATATCCACATCATCATAATGAATGATGTGTGATGGGTCGTGAACGTATCTTCTCAGCATAGATACGTGGAAGACGTCGTGGATCTGAGCGTACTGAGGAGGCAGCGCAACACGATAAGCCGCCTCACCGATCCGATCCAGGATCTCAAAAGGTCCGACGAACCGGGGACTCAGCTTTCCTTTCTTCCCAAAACGGAAAACGCTCTTTGTAGGAGATACCTTAACAAAAACCATATCTCCTATTGAGAATTCGAGCTCTCTACGTCGACGATCGACGTAACACTTCTACCGACTCTGCGCGGTACGCAAACGTTCCCTGATCATCTGCACTTGCTGAGTATAGTGTTGTAGCACTATAGGTGAATCTAACATCCGTTCACCAACCTCATCCCAGTAAACAGGTGATCGACAAGGCTTCCCGTACAAAGCTTCGTACGGGGCCATACCGATACTCGCATGATAACTATTATTGTACGCGAATTCTCCCAACCCGGTATGAGAGTCCCATTCTCCCTTCCAGTCTAACATGCACGCTCGCAGCATGTCCTCCAAAGTCTGAATCGTAAGTTCAGATTGTCCGTCGATCTGAGGGTGGAAAGCGGTGCTGAATTTCAGTTTCGTGCCCAAGGCCAACTGCAGTTGTCCCCAAAACCTGGAGGTGAACCTCGGGTCACGATCGGAGATGATTGACACAGGAACACCATGCAATCTCACAATCTCCCTGACATAGAGGTCTGCCAAGTTGTCCAGTGACTGACTGAGACGAATAGGGAGGAAATGCGCTGATTTAGTGAGTCGATCCACGATCACCCAAATCGCATCGTGTTTCCTCCGCGTCCTCGGCAAACCGACGATGAAGTCCATCGTGATGTCCTCCCACTTCCATTGTGGAATCTCTATCTGCTGCATCACTCCGCCTGGTCGCTGGTGCTCGATCTTAACCTGTTGGCAAGTCAAGCACTTCGAAACGTATTCGGCTACGTCCCGCTTCATTCCACTCCACCAATATCTGCGCTGCAAATCTTTGAACATCTTTATGCCGCTCGGGTGAATCGTGTACTTGGACTTGTGGGCTTCAGCGAGAATCTCATCTCTCAAAATAGGGTCTTTTGGCACCTAGAGACGATCCTTACGCCATACACCTCCTTCCTCACTCAGACGAAAGGGGGTATCGGCCCGCTGCGCTAGAGCCTTCAGCTTTTCGTACCGCTCATCGAACTTTTGACTAACAAAGATCCTAGATAATAGCTCAGGTTGAGCTACCATGCTGGAAAGACTGATCGAAACTGGAGTGACTGCAAACGGTTCTCACGATATCAGATCCTCGATCAGTTTCCACCCCGCAAATAACAAATTAACAGAAACGCTGGGAGACTTGCGGCTCAGAGCGTCGGCCACAACGTTCGCTTTCCCGGGTGGTAGGACAAGGTAAAGTCGTAATCCTTGAGGAATTCCAGCCAACGCCGCTGCCTCATATTCAGCTCCTTCTGCGAGAATAAATATTTTAGGCTCTTATGATCTGTAAAAGCCTCGAACCGCTCCCCATACAAATAGTGTCGCCATATCTTCAATGCGAAGACCACCGCTGCTAACTCCAAATCATGAGTCGGATAATTCTTCTCATGTATTTTAAGTTGGCGCGATGCATAGGCGATCACTCTATCGTTCTGCATTAAGACGCAACCCAAGCCTGTCCCGGAAGCGTCGGTGTAAATCACGAAGCCGCCTCGACCCGAAGGTAAGGCCAAAATAGGAGCAGTCGTAAGACGTTCCTTCAACATCTGAAAACTGCTCTCGCACATGTCGTCCCACACGAACTTAGCTTCTTTCTTCAGGAGCTGCGTCAAGGGTAGAGAGATCTTAGAAAAGTCCTGGATAAATCTTCGATAATACCCAGCTAATCCAAGAAAACTCCGAATGTCACGAACATTCCTCGGTTGCTGCCAACTGAGTATAGCCTCGACTTTCGCTGGATCCACGGACACACCTTCCTTGGAGATGACATGTCCCAAAAACATGATCTCCTCGAGCCAAAACTCGCACTTAGAGTACTTAGCGAACAAACGCTCCTTTCGCAAAGTTTCGAGAATAACTCTCAAGTGCTCACGATGTTGCTCCCAGCTATCGGAATACACCAAGATGTCGTCGATGAACACGATCACGAAGGTGTCCAAGAAGGGTTTGAACACCCTATTCATGAGATCCATGAACGTTGCAGGAGCGTTAGTGAGTCCGAAGGGCATGACCGTAAATTCGTAATGCCCATACCTGGTCCGGAAGGCCGTCTTGGAGATATCATCTCCCTTAATTCTAAGTTGATGATACCCAGATCTAAGGTCGATCTTTGAGAAGATCTTGGCCCTCTGCAACTGATCGAACAGATCCTCGATGCGTGGCAACGGGTACTTATTCTTTATTGTCGCCTGGTTGAGCATCTGATAGTCGATGCACAATCGCAATGATCCGTCCTTCTTCTTCACGAACAAGACAGGAGCTCCCCAAGGCGAGACGCTGGGGCGGATGAATCACTGATTCATCAACTCCTACAACTACTTCTTGAGCTCTTCGAGCTCGGCTGGTGCCATCCGATATGGAGCCTTAGAAATTGGCGCAATACCCGGCAGCAACTCGATGTTGAACTGCACCTCACGAGGTGGAGGAAGGCCTGGCAGTTCCTCTGGGAAGACGTCTGGAAAATCTCGCACAACCTCCAAGTCTCCCATCGAGACTCGCGTCGGCTCGGACTGGACGACACTAACCAAAAAGGCAGTGCATCCCTTCCTGAGGTAGCTCTGCGCCTTCAGCGACGAAATCAACTTGCTTGCCTGAACAGGTTTCACGATCTTGAATTCCACCTTGGGCATTCCTGGGGGAGACAAAACAATCTTGCTATCTCTGCAAAAAATCTTGGCATGATACTTGTGCAACCAATCCATGCCTAGGATGACATCAAATTCCGTCATCACTAGCAGGATAGCACAAGCCGGTAAATGCCAATCTGCCAAGACTACGTCCAACTCTGGTACGTAGGTCGCACAAACAGTATTTTTCCCAATCGGGTTATACACTTCAAGGGTATTATGTAAGGGTTTTACAAGTACGCACAAAAACTCGGCAAAATTTACCGAAATAAAAGAGTGTGTGGCACCACAATCAAAAAGCACAAAAGCCGCTTGGTTAGCGACAAAAAGGGTACCTTGCACTAGGTCGCCCTTGGTCAGCTGCTCGGCCTTGGCTAAGTAGACGCGTCCCGGTGCCCTCCTTTGACCGCTCGCCTGCGGTTGCGGCGTCTGATACTGCTGTTGCGACTGTGGTGGCCGAGGGAGCAGAGGTGCTCCGCTGGTCTGCCTGGCGTCGTCAGCCGCCTTTTTGCGACAGTCGCGGGCATAGTGGCCCATCTTACCACAATACAGGCATCCGCCTGTGTCGAGCGGGCACGCCTGCCCAATGTGGGATCGACCGCACCTGGGGCACACATTGCCCGTCTGCTGCCTGGCTGGAGGGTTGCCCTGAGGCCGCTGACGCTTCGAAGGAGGATATCGTTTCCTTCCTCCTTCGCTCTTCACAGGAAGGAACGGTCGTTTGCCTGGGTCACCGGAAGGTGTCTTCGGCTCACCACCCGTAGCGGGTGGCCTCCTGCCCTGTGTACTCTTAGTGCGCTCCCAGGCCTCACTCAGGAGGGTGGCAGCAACAACTGCCGCAGAGAAAGTCGAGGGCATGCTGGTTAGGACTCGATGCATGAGCCCCTCCTTCAGCCCCCGAACAAACTTTCCTGCTCGCTCGCGATCATCCGCGAACAGGTTGGGACAATAGGGTTCTAAGCGCTGGAATTTGGCGATATAATCCGTCAAACTCGAATTGCCCTGGCTGAGCTCCAAGAACTCCACCTTCTTCTTCTCTCTCGCATGAGGCGGGAAGTAGTTCTCCAAGAAAGCCTTTCTAAAAGCTTCCCAAGGAATGGGCGAAATTCCCGAAAACTGCACACTCCGGGCCATGTCCCACCAACTGCGGGCATTCTCCTTCAGCCTAAAGGTCCTGAATAACGTTTTTTTGTCATCGGGCACTGACAAGACCTCGAACACTCGTTCCACCTCCTTCACCAAGTTATCGGCCATGTCTAGGTCGGGCTTGCCATCGAAGGTCGGGGGGTCAAGCTTCAGGAATTTCTCATACGTCACTGCGGTATGCGGCTTCGGCTCAGAAACGAGCGCTGGTTCCCTTTGAGAACGAATCTGGTCTCGCATAGCCGCTGCTAGGGAACTTATGCAATCCAACACGAATCCCCGCTGATCTGACCAATCGTCAGCAGACCCTTCATTCGAGTTTCTTGCCATCCCACTGTTGAATCAACAGTAATCTCTGCAAAAGTTAATGGCTTCCCAGGTTTCATTAACACCTGAAAGCCATTTACATCAACAAACTTAAGTATTCAATTAATAGATTTGAAATCATTTGAGTGGATTCGTCATCATCATCACTTATCCCCACTACGCGGGGTGAGCCCCAAAAGGATTCTAAAGTTTAAAGCTTATCATTGATAACCACAGCAATCTAAGTTCACGTTTTGTTAAACAAAATACTAGAATGCATTTTCTACATATGAAACTAAAAACACAAGTCTAACTTGAATAAATAAAAGTTACCTTTCATACAATTTTGTAGGCTACTGAATTCAAATAGAACAATTAAAGAACAATGATGCTACAATTCAAAAGGGCCCTTTTTTGGGGATACATATCAGCGGCAACCATGGGAAAATTTCCCTCTTTTCTGCACAAAAAGGTATAGAAAGGCGTCCTAGGGTAGAGGGAGGAGAGGAGGATCTGTTCTTTGCAGATGCATCATCTGTGAAAGGGGCTTCCATAATGCAGATGCCCCGTCATTGTTCACCACCTGTATAAAGCAAATGCCATGACCTATGTTTTCACTATATGATAAACCGTGCAGGTTTCTTAGTAAAGAAGCAGAAGGGAACAGAAAAAAGAGAAGAGACACACATAGGAGGCTCTCCTGTGTTAGGTAAATGAAACCTCACTTCTGTTCTTCATCAAATATAGGGTTACCTAATAGCATATATGCATAACCAGCAATTATTTGTATGAGATGCTAAACAATATCATTGTACCCATGCTCACAAACCCAAAGATGATTAAAACAGGTTTTAATTACACAAGTTCACAGAATATTGATTATATTCGTCAGTGAATGTAACAAGGAAGAAACACATTTAACCCAAGGTTTCATCTAAATTCAAGTCTTATGTGGCAAAGGTCAAAAAATATAATCCTAGTGGGTCGCATTGAACATGGTCTATACAAGTGGGATTGGTCTCACATGGGTTAATCTAGATTGGACACTACAGATATGTGATCAGGTTGATTGAAATGGCCCATAATGTCATATACCCAATATATAATGTCGTTAACCACCTATCAATGTCACAACTCACAGGGACATGGAACATACCATTTTGTGTAAGTTTCCATTAAGAATTGACACGGAGGTAAGTTGTGTTAAATTATGTAAATAATCATGTAATGTAATATATATATTTTATATATATAAGGTAATACATATACATATATTAATATATATGTATATGTATCTACTTATTATATATATAAAATATATATTTCTATTTGTTTAGCCGTAGGGGTAGTTTAGTCTTTTCCACTGTCTTACGCACATTCACTTTTATAAATGTGATTGTAAATTAATTTTATTTTTTATTTCTTTTTAATTTTTTATTTCTTTTCTTTTAAGTACCAAAAAGTACCTTGGGGGCCCACTCAAATAGACGTTGTTATAAATAGGGGCTCTCCCCTTTGTATTTTCTTATGGCTTTGAGTCAAAGCCCAAGTGCTCAATAAAGTGATTCCAATATTTTTTATGCCTTTGTGCATTTGTGAGTTTTTGTGAGTTGTGCTTTTGTGCACAAGTGTTCTTATTGTGCATGTGTGCCGGGTTTATTATCAAGAATATTAAGGTCCTTATCTTAGTTGGAGATACTTTTACATGGTATCAGAGCCTCGTTGAAGAAGGAGGATCGTGCATCTCTTCACTTGTGAAGTGCCTCCAAAAACGTGTCTTCAAGTTATTGAAGTTTTGAAGTGAATCATCTCCTTCGGGCAATATTTTAGAAGCATCTTTTGTGAAGAAAGGTTTGAAAATCCTTTGAGGTACTCATTATTTTCTATCATCTTCCCTCTCTAATGGGTGAAAAAGACTCACTTCTCCTTTGGTTTTAAACTTAGTGGTTCGAACTGTAACGCCCCAAAATTTCAACTTTCGAACCTTTCATAAAACAGGCAAGAGACTAAAAGAATCTCTTTATTATAGAGTTGGTTTAAGAAATAAGCGGCAGACCATCCTTTTGTTAATTTTAGAAAAGTAAGTTGACCACTTTGGGCACGTTAGCTGAAGAACCAAAACATACAACCCATGCTACTTGAAAAAGGCGCTTTCATTAAAAGAAGGTTCCAAGAGTACAAAATTCGGATGTCCCAAGGAAAATCCGTTACAAGACCCAAAAACATTAGGACGCGAGCTAAGAGCAGGAAGAAGAAAGTCTTGAAGTCATCTTGCCATCGCCCGTGAAGTACCTATTCATCACCTGTACCCATAGAATGGGTTAGTTTCGCAAAAAAACTAGTAGGTGCACAAGAGAGACTACAAAGAAACTGAATTATGTACATTTAATTCAGTAGGTTACGCAGTTTAAAGCAGATATGCAGTTAAACAGGTAAGCAATGCAAGCAGGTACATAGTGCAAACGCGTAAGTAGTGCAAGCGAATCAGTAGTGCAAACGAATAGCTATTGCAAGCGAGTCAATGGTGCAAGCGAGTGCAAGTGAGTCTCACTACTCAACAACCAGTGTGAACAGACTTTATGTTTCGATATTACTGGCCTGCGGGTACGCGCAGGCAAAACGTAGAAACAACTGAGACTAGTTCGGGCGTCTGTTATTCTATGTATTTTGAATAACCCGAATAGCTAGTTGAGTCCGCTCCAGAGGGACGGCTTTAGCGGAGAGAGGATTCCCCAAAGGAGGCAGTGTCACGGATGCATCCAACTTCTGCAGAAGTGCTGAGCTTACTATTGTAGCCCCTTTCCCCTAACTCCAATGACTGGGGAGGCTGGATCATTGCCCGTAGGGTGGTTGTTAACAACCTGTCCATTGGAGTTTGTACCGCTCTGTCCTCTCCCTTGACAGACCACTAGAAACGAATAGGTACGTTAGGGGTTGCTTAACTAACGACCCACTCTATGATGTGGTCTTTAAACCACTCGAGCATCTTGCCTGTGAAGGCGAATGTGAGGCCATTTATGTGATTCCAGCATTGTGCATTTCGCACTGTTCGAGGTCGCACGACCGTCTCATCCGATCATCGCAGTACTAGACGTGTCGTGCACGACTACAAGTACTCTAGGATGAAGGGGGTATAGCTCCTCAAAAGAAGCCTCAACAGGAGTGTTTCACAAAGATGTAAAGTTTATCAACTTTACTATATCCTTTGAAACAGCAGTACCTTGTGCCAACATTATGCATGCGATTTTCTAGAACCTCATCTGCTATCGGGGTATCTACATGCCTCGCATGACTCGACACCGGCCTCGATAGACGAGAAACATGTTTCTCAACAGAAACTCCAACTCGTCTGCAGGACTGCATACTCAAGGAGTCAGGATCCTTGCAAGGTATCCCCCTCCTTAGACGGGGATGTTACGCTAGCTCCTATCTCAACTCTCGTCGCGAGAGAGAGAGGTGAATGCCTGAGGATGCCTTTAAGGCATATGCAAAGAGCAAAAACCTGTGCGGCATCTGCAATAGCAAAGCAGTAATAATACATACAAAAACAAGAGTCTAGGCGCAAAGCGCGACGACAAGGTAAAGACGGTAAGCAGAAGTGCAACGCTGAACCTCGCCACGATGCGTGACTGCACATACAAACCATAAGCAAGAATGCAACACGAGATCTCGACGTGATACACGATGGCAAGTATAGACTGACATAAGGTAAAGGGCAAGGATCGCGAAACCGCGTCCTTGAGTTAAGTGCATACTCGTATAAATATATATATATATATAGATAGATATATATATATATTTGTATATATATATATATATATTCATTTATTGATCGTTTTTAGTTTAATTGAACTTAATTCAATTATCCAAGTCTTCCGTACAATCTTTCCCTACCTTGGAGGGTTACGAGCTTGCTGACGTCTGCGGACATACACAATTGACGGCTCGGGTCGCGGAGCGCGAGTGAGATCCGTCGTAACTGCAAATATGCGATATTAACATGCAAGCCCAGACAAAAGCAAGGCAAAGACTCAACTTCTCCAATACATAGAGCTGGGGTCAACAGTCCCAAATGACTCGAAAAAAAGGATGGTGCAGGGCCAAATGAGCCTTGCCGCCCAAAGAGGGATGTAGTCAATGTGAGCAGATGATTCACGTTCACTAGGAATTCCTCGCTGGAGATCAACATTTGTAATGATCTGTCCCCATTACGATGTAGCTTGCAAAGATTCCCCGAGTCTGTCGACCAAGGGTATAGGCTCGCGCACAAAGGGGCAGGGGGGATCGGCCCCTGCTGGCAAACAAAAAGGCAGGGGCCGATGGCCCCTGTTAGCAAACAGAAAGGCAGGGGCCAATGGCCCCTACTGGCACACAGAAAGGCAGGGGCCGATGGCCCCTGCTGGCAACCGAAAGGCAGGGGCCTATGCCCCTGCTGACAAAAGAAAGGCAGGGGCCCTGCTGGCAAACGAAAGGCAGGGGCCTATGCCCCTGCTGACAAAAGGCAGGGGCCATAGGCCCCTGCTGGCAAACGAAAGGCAGGGGCCGATGGCCCCTGCTGGCGCAAAAGAAAGGCAGGGGCCATAGGCCCCTGCTGGCAAACGAAAGGCAGGGGCCGATGGCCCCTTCTGGCGTAAAAGAAAGGCAGGGGCCATAGGCCCCTGCTGGCAAACGAAAGGCAGGGGCCGATGGCCCCTGCTGGCGCAACAAAAAGGGGCAAGGAGGAGGGGCTCGACCCCTCCCCTGCCGTAGCAGAGAGCAGGGAAGAGGGGCCCGGCCCCTCCCCTGCCGTACGGAAGTAGGGAGGGGGCTCCGCCCCTCGCCTGCCGTACGAAAGCAGGGAGGAGGCTCAGCCCTCCCCTCCCTGTATAACGAAGAAACGAGGGGGAAGGATGGGAGAGAGAGAGAGACGGAAAGAGGGAGAAGAAGAGGAGGAAGAACGTACCTGGTGGTCGGCGGCGGCGGCGGAGAGAGGTCGCAAGTGGCGGCAGTAGACGAGCGAGGGAGAGTCGGGAGGCGGTGAGGGAGAGAGACAGCGAGGGGGGGGGGGGCGTATTTGAAACCCCCTGCCTTATTTTCTAAAGAAGGCACGAGGGAGGCGGTGCCTTAATTGGGTCCGGGTCGGGTCCGGGTCCGGATCCGACCCGAATCCTAACTTTTTTTTTTTACGGGTTATTACACGAACTACCATGTTTGGGCCGGCAATATGAAAGCCCATATCAAAGGGAAAGGTCTTTGGGGGTACGTTCAAGGTTCAATATCGGAACCCGAACCCAAACTTACAATCATAGAAAAAGGGAATATTAAGATTCTTGAAGGTGAAGATAGACAAAAGGCCCTAGAAGATTATTCCAAAAGGCATGATGAGTGGGAGATGAACTTCAAAATCTTGTCTCGGATTTTTTCATCCGTAGAAACCAAGATCAACGCCAACATCATTAAGTTTAAAAGGGTCTCTGAAGCTTGGTTGTACCTTGAAAAAATGTATACTTCAAGGGACTTATCTCACAAATATTACCTCCAAAAGAAGGCTTTGACCCTTCAACAAAACGATTTGTCTATTCGGGAATATTTTGCCGAATTATAATCTATTTGGGACGAGATTGCTATGCTCGAACCAAAATGGAGCGGAGAAGCTATCGAGTTAAGACACAAACAACTAGAGGAAGATCGATTCTTCAATTTTCTAAATGGTCTTAGACCCGAATTTGAGCAAATTCGGTCCTCTCTACTATCCGCCTTCACATCTCCCTCTATTGAAGATGTTATCACTAAGCTAAGTGGTGAAGAAACCCGTATGGGGATTAGTAAAAATAATTCTAGCATCCTTGCTACACCTTCTCAAAATGATTATGAAGCGGTTAATGCTGTGTCAAGACCCGGGAATAATATGAAGGCCTACAAACCTCCCCATTTCAAAAATCAAGGACATGGAGGAAATGATCGATATGGCAAAAGAGACTAGAGAAAATTAACTTGCCATTTTTGTAAAGAACCCGGGCATATCAAACCCATTTGCCCCAAATAGAAGAAAATTCTTGTCGCGACTATGGCATCCCAACCAGAGAAACGACCTTCTTCATCAAATGAGCATCTTTCCCTTCAACAAATTATGGATGCTCTTCAACCTCTTCTCAAATGAGGCATTTCCGGAGCTGCTATGTCATCTTCCTCTTCTCTCGGTAAGACATCTTGGCTCCTAGATTCCGGTGCTTCATTTCACATAACTCCAAGTTTTTGTTTTCTTTCTGATTTTTCTAAAAAATTTCTTCCATCTTTTGTCTCAACGGCGGATGGAACACCTCTTGAAATTAAATGAATGGGCAATTTTGAAAAACAAGACTTCTTTATTCCAAAAAGTCGTCTTATACCAAAACTAAACTTAAATTTACTCTCCGTTTCTCAACTCTCGGACTATGGTTGTGATATAAAATTCTCTTCTAATAAATGTAGGATACAAGATCGCCAGTCCGGGAAGTTGATTGGGGAAGCCTCTAGGAGAGGAGACCTCTACTATGTTGATTTTCTCAAAATTCCCAAGAATCAATTTTGTAATGTTGCTCAAAACAAAGATATTCATGTATGGCATAAGAGATTGGGTCATCCCAACATTGTTAAAATCTCTTATTTGCCTTTTATTAAGCATCTTTATAATGAAAATTTTGTATGTAATGAATGTATTCTTGGGAAAATGAAAAGTCTTCCGTTTTCTCAAAGATCCATGTTTACAACAAAATCTTTTGAAATTGTTCACTCCGATGTATGGAGTCCGACTCCGGTGATATCTAAAGGAGTTTTCTCATACTATGTTATCTTTGTGGACGATTACACTAGATTTAGTTGGATATATTTTCTTAAACATAAACATGAAGTTTTCTCAATTTTTAAAACATTTCATATAATGATTTTAAATCAATTCAATGGAAGTTTAAAAATTCTTAGAACCAATTCGGGTGGCGAATATCTTTTCAATGAATTCAAAAGTTATCTTGAAAATCATGGTATTCTCCATCAAAAGTCTTGTCCTAAAACCCCACAACAAAATGGGTTGGCTGAACGAAAACATAGCATATTATTGGAACAACACGAGCTTTACTCATTTCACAAAATATTCCAAAAAGACTCTGGGCTGAGGCAGCCCTTACATCAGTCTATCTCATAAATAGACTTCCATCAAAAAACTTGAACAAGGTTTCCCCATTTGAAAAATTATACGAAAAAGAACCTGATTATAGCAGGTTAAGGGTTTTTGGATGTAAATGTTTTGTCCTTACTGATAAAAATGACAAACTCTCCCCCAAGGCCATTCCTCGTGCCTTTCTTGGTTATTCTGAAACTCAAAAAGGTTTTCATTGTTATGATATTAAAAATGATAAACTATATGTTTCCAGAAATGTAAGCTTCTTGGAAAATATCAGTGGTTTCGAAAAATTTGAATCTAATGACTAGAATATAGACTATTCTTTTTTGTTTGATCTGTTGACTGTAGATGATGATACTAGTGATGATGAGTCAAATCAAAATGACTCATGTAATAATGAAACCAATTATGTGCCCCCAACGCTTCATCAATATGTCAATGAAGAACCGCATAGAGATCCCATAACCTACACTCATAGAGATAGGAAGACTTTCAGAAGTGCCCTCGAAAGATATGATGATGCTAGTGGGACTACTCCTCAAAGTGAGGAAAACCTTCGTAGGACTGAAAGACAGAGAAAACCCCCCTCTAGGTTCATCTCATATGAGTTTTTTTCACCTAAATATAAAGTCTGTCTAAGCGCCATTCACTCTTACATAGAACCTAGAAACTTCGAGGAAGCACGAAAATGTCTGGAATGGATAGTCGCTATGGATAATGAACTTGAAGCTCTAAGGAAAGCAAAGACATGAGAATTTCAAGACCTCCCTAAAGATAAGAAAACAATAGGGTGTAGATGGGTGTTTAAGGTTAAGACTAAGAGTGATGGGTCCCTCGAGAGATACAAGGCTCGTTTAGTTGCAAAAGGATATAGTCAAGAATATGGGATTGATTATGAAGAGACCTTTGCCCCGGTAGCTCGAATGGTCACCGTCCGATGTCTTATAACCGTTGCCTCAATCAACAAGTGGAACATCTATCAAATGGCTGTTAAGAATGTTTTTTTAAACGGAGATCTAAACGAAGAAGTGTATATGGATGATCCTCCTGGAATGGAGTCTCCTAAAGGAAAAGTGTTTCGCCTTCGAAAAGCATTTTATGGTTTGAAACAAGCCCCCAAGGCTTGGTATGATAGGTTTAACTCTGTAATGTTAGAAAATGGTTTTAATCCTGTTTTACTGATACTGCTTTGTTTGTTAGAAAATCTAATGCAGAGATTTTTATTTTGCTTCTATATGTGGATGACATGCTTATAACCGGAAGCGATTCTAAAGGGATTAAAAGCATAAAATCAATTTTAAAGGATAAGTTTGAAATGTCTGACTTGGGATTTTTAACTTATTTTTTGGGTATTGAGGTAGCATACTCTCATAGAGGGTATTTTTTGTCTCAAACTAAGCTTGCATCTGAGATTATTGACAGGTCAGGTATTACAGATGATAAAGTTTATGAAACTCCTGCTATAGTAGGAGCTAAAATTAAGATTGATGATGGTGTTCTTCTCTCTGATCCTACTCCCTACAGACAACTTGTAGGATCGTTGATGTACCTGAGTATTACCAGACCAGATATCTCACATGCAGTGCATACGGCAAGTCAGTTTCAGCATGCACCAACTTCTATTCACATGAGTGTTGTCTTACGTGTCGTAAGATACCTAAAGATACTCTTAATAAGGGAGTTTTTCTGTCATCCTCTTCTGAGTTAAAATTAATTGCTTATACTGACTCTGATTGGGGAGGTGACCCAAATAACCGTCACTCCACCACTGGTTTTTGTGTATTCTTAGGAGATTCATTGATCTCATGGAGATGCAAGAAGCAGCAAAAAGTGTCCCTATCATCAACTGAAGCCGAATATCGTGTCATGGCAACTACTACCATGGAAATTGTATGGATTCATCAGTTGCTGGAAGACATGGGGATCACAATTGAAGGACCTACCAAGCTATGCTGTGACAACAAAAGTGCGATTTATATTGCTAAGAATCATACTTTTCATGAACGGACCAAACACATAGAGATGGATTGTCACTATGTTCGGGAGGTGTACCTCAAAGGAGTCATCGACCTTCCATATGTCACGTCAGAATATCAGTTGGCGGATTTCTTCACTAAAGCCTTGTGTGCTCCGCGCTTCAACTTCCTTCTTAGCAAACTCTCGGTCATCCTGCCCTAAGTTTGAGGGGGGGTGTTAAATTATGTAATTAATCATGTAATGTAATATATATATTTTATATATATAAGGTAATACATATACATATATTAATATATATGTATATGTATCTACTTATTATATATATAATATATATTTCTATTTGTTTAGCCGTAGGGGTAGTTTAGTCTTTTCCACTGTTTTACGCACATTCACTTTTATGAATGTGATTGTAAATTAATTTTATTTTTTATTTCTTTTTAATTTTTTATTTCTTTTCTTTTAAGTACCAAAAGGTACCTTGGGGGCCCACTCAAATAGACGTTGGGCCCCTCCAACGGTCACATTTGTGACCATTGGAGGGGCTCCAACGTCTATGAGTGGAGCCCCTCCAAGGCCCCCTTTTGGTTGTTATAAATAGGGGCTCTCCCCTTTGTATTTTCTTATGGCTTTGAGTCAAAGCCCAAGTGCTCAATAAAGTGATTCCAATATTTTTTATGCCTTTGTGCATTTGTGAGTTTTTGTGAGTTGTGCTTTTGTGCACAAGTGTTCTAAAGTGTTCTTATTGTGCATGTGTGCCGGGTTTATTATCAAGAATATTAAGGTCTTGATCTTAGTTGGAGATACTTTTACAAGTTGGACTATCCCTGTGACAGTCAACATCAGGGTCTGTCATTCTGGCTCAATATGGAACTAGATGAGTTCACCATCATGGTTGGATCCCAATGAATCCCACTTTTTAGACACAAATCTGATTGGATGAATCCTAGGTATTCCAAAGTGCAAACGATTATGGAAAGTAGCCTACACTCTAGAATGGAAACCTCCATATAATGATCCACCAAGCCATTGATTCTATAAGATTGAAACATATCTTTTCTTATAATAATTCAGAACAGATGTGAAGAAAGAAACCCCAGAAAGATTTGGAAAAGTCAAGCCTACTACTTAGGCATAACATGATGTTCAGTAAGTATACAACATAAAATGGAGTTGAATAAGAGAGCTGGATCTGGTCGAGTCAGGGTCTTGGGTTGGAATCCATGAGAGGGGCTTCCCCCAGCTTGGCTATCAAAGAGAAAACATACAGAAAAAAAAGATTACCCTGTTGAAATATAGTTTTCCTCTTTTTTCCAACAGAGGCTTGACCAAATCCTTGTCCCCCATTGAAACACCCCCAGAAGACAGAATTATATCAACTCCAGAAGAAATAGCTTTGTCAAAAGTCCTCTCAAGATGTTCTGAATCATCATGAGCAATGCCCATATCTAGTACTTTACACTGCTGCTGCATAGCAGCCATCAGTAGCATAGCACGGTTGGAATCCCTGATCTGCAATATAATTAAATTATTTGAGATGCCATCATTGATGTCCAGCTGGTATCAATTATCTTCAACAATAAAGCAAAATATGAGTTATATGTTTCATTACCTGGCCACAGTTAAGATAGAGAGTTGTTGGTTCTACAAGCTCATCACCAGTGGATAAAACACCAACCATCGGCCTTGGATAGACCTGCAGATAGAAATACTGAGGTTTCCACCAAACTATATGCATGTCATGGAACTTAAAAGTGCAACACCAAACTGGATTACCTTAACCATCATCATCCCCATGGTGGCAAGTAAGCCAATTTCAGAAGTGCCAACTCGTTCGCCTGCCAGTAATACCAGAGCGTCCTTTTCAATATCGCACCCCTAAGCAGAATATGTTGAATAAGAAACCGAGTGTTATGGACTTCAAAATCTTATGATGCCTACTTGATTTTACCAGATATTGACTTGGTAGTATTTGCAAACAAGCAACATAAATAAGAAAAGGTAATTATGCAATTAAATTTGAAAAAAAAAAAGAAACAGATGCTTAAGAATCATTTGTAATTACTGGTAATACACATTTTATAATAGGAAAGGAAGTGAGAGAATGTAGTTCTCTACAGCTTGAGTGGGAGAAAGTTATAACCCTGCCTGGTTATGCTAAAAGCCTTTATTGTTCATGAAATCATTATGTAGAGAACTCTTACAGTGTTACCTGGAAGTAGATCTCTATTGATTTACTAAATTTTCATATATTCACGATACCACTTCTGGTATTTGGCACGATTTCCATGCATCTTAAGAAACTAGTTCAGATGCTTTTCTTCTGTTTGCAGGAGTAGCAATAGTGATGATAGGTGAAATAAACTAGAATAGCAATCCAACTTAAGTTCTTGGTTTGCCTGAGTATTTGTTATTATAGATAATTAAGCCATATTGATTGTTTCATGTAGTAACTACATGGAATTGGGGCTTCTCAATTTACAAAGGCTCTGTAGGAAGAGAAGCAGACCAATCCAGGCGTTAAATATTCATATGCTCATCCTTGTACATGTTCTGAGGTCTCTCAGCCGCTGTGCCCATGTAAGTTTTTTTCCTCCAATGAATGCATTCTTTATGGTCCATATTCTTTAGCAGATATAGGACAACCTAGAGAAAGGCATATGGGATTATGAAGAACCTGACACTTAGATACATTTTATTTCTTTTATCATTCCAGGAAGAGCACACATCATATTATAATGTCTACAAATTCATTAAATTTTAGGACACCTTTACATAAGATATAATGAACATGAAAGGTTACAATATTAATAGCATATCTTAGCTCAAGGACCAAGAGCATTATTTCTCATATTTGCCTCATATAGCTTCACATGATCCATTTACATTATAACCATGTAATTTTCATTTCAGACATCTGTTAATTTTGTTTTTATCATAGGATTTGTTACATGATAATGTGGAAAGCTATGAAGGATCTTCTTCATCATTAACTGTGTTTTGTATGCTTTCACAAATACATGCCCAACGAAAGGTACTGTCTTATTTCTTGAAACTTCATTATGTGTTCCAATGTGTCCAAATGAAGGCAACACAGATCATGTTCTGTCAAGGAATACAAAGCAAAATTTATTTGTAACAATCATAAAGAGACAAACACAGTCACCTAAAGTGTTCAAGGTAATTTCTCGGTGAGGGTTTTTCTTGGCAAAAATATCACGATATTTTTGCATATGTTGCCAAGGAGGTGGCACCACTAAAGCTCAACAAAGTATTCCATCAAGTTACAACCTTCGATGACAGGGAAAAAAAGCTTATTGTATAATGTCATTTACCTCTTAATTGAGAAACAAAAGGATGATAATTAGGAAAGTGACAGCTTAGGCAGTTGTTTGTGTGTTAATGATGGTTAACTCTTGGTATCATGAGACTGAAATTCTGGTGGATCTTTGTTTGATGCTGTGAGACTTTCATTTCTCGGAGACAAATGGTTTCTTCATTGTTTGTACATTATTCCGTTGGAGTTCCAGAGAAAATGGACTTCCATTTATTATCCTGTTATGCTTTAGTTTGTTTAAGAAGACCCATTTGTGGGCTTTCTTTGATTTTGTTCAAGAACTTCTCTACCTAAAGAATTATGAAAAGTAATTCTCTTTCTTACTCCCATCCTCATATGGATCTAATTCTAGAAAGTGGTTGACTTAGATTTGTATATTTTCATGCTTTTAGTTTCAAAAACTAGGAAAAAACCAACTACCGAAAAATAAAATAAAAAAGACTACAAAAAAAACTAAGAAAAGACTGCTTCATTTGAAGCAAATTGCCTTTTTCAGTTTCTTATCATCATTTCCGTAAACACGTGCTTCCTTTTATCTACGAAGTTATCTTTGATTAATTAAAACTTGTGTTTCATCAATCAATTACTATTTAGGAAAAAACTACAAGTTGTTTCATGGGGGAAATTGAACCAGCAAACCATTCCCAAGGCTTTAGCTAATCCAAGTCGCCTGACTCTTGGACACAAAGCAGATATATTTATTTCCTGTATCCTGTTAAAGCACCATATGGCTCCATTATCCATATGTTCATTTCCAAAACACAGACAAAAAAAGACCATTCACTTTTTTGTAGTATCCAAAAGAAGCCTTTCCTCTAAGGCAACTGAAAGCTGATCCACTTTACCACCTATTAGTGGTTCTCACAATAGTCAAAACAGGTACGCTAAACTGGGTTTAGAATAAATTCTAGACTCAAGATTCAAAAATTTATCTTCACTTATTACATCCACTAAGACAACTAATCTTAGAGGGGAAAAACTAGACATGACTTTAGTCACCAAAATCAACCTAGCAAAGCAGGTATGGACTCAAAAGGGACTCCTATGAAATAGAAGCATACTCGTTCAAAAGACAGGTTGACTCATCCAAGCCACTGAATCTAGGGGTAAGTCTTCAAACCATGTCTTAAATCCAGATAGCGATAAAGTTAACATTAACCTAGAATGGTGCTTAAAAAAAACATGAGAAAATATCCTATAAGCAAACATTCACATGCATCTTGGACCACAAGCCATAAAAAAAATCAGCTTTTTTCCTAAGAAATAAAAAAAACTTCAGCTTATATGGCCAACATTTTTATATCTTTAAATTTTTTAAGTTTAAATTATAGAAAACCCTGTGTAGTCAAGAGCCCCGACTAGGCACCTAATCGGTCTACGCATAAGTAAAACACCTAGGTTTTGCAATTCCTAAGTGGGTACTGTTAAAATGTATGCATTTACGTATTCATGTATGCTATTATATACATATATATTTTGACATATATATGTATATAGTTGTATATTAACATAACCCTCAGGGGTATTTTTGTCTTTCTTATCATATGTACTTAGCACAGCCCATTAGGCACTTTTTTCTCTTTTTATTTTTTACTTTTTCTATCTTTACTTTTTTGACTTTTTGACCATGGACTAAATTGCCCATATTATAGGACTGTTGGGATTCTCCCCAACGGACACAAATGTGACTGTTGGGGAGCTCCCCTCAGCTATATTGAGCTCCCTTTTGTTGTATAAATAAGGGACCTTGTCCCCTCTTATTTGTATGGTTCTTTAGAGCATTCTATCAATAAAATACATTATTTTATGTTCTCTTGTGCTCTCTTGTGCTATTGTGCCTAGATATCTTGTGACTCCATGTATTTTGCCAATTAGTGGCCTTGTGACTTTATGTATCTTGCCCATTAGTGGCTTGTTATTGTGTGTTTAGGGATATCACTTGTGATCCCTCATTTCATTACATGGTACCAGAGCTCATTGGGTTCTCTTGATATTGGAGGTCTTGCTTGTGGTGATTGAAGATCATGACAAAAGTGTGTTGCCTTATCTTCCTCTTTACCTATCTCTTTTTCGTCATAGAGCATAAATCAAGAGTGGAGCTCTCCTTCAAACTCAATGGATCCAACTACTTGACGTGGGCTTCAGCTATGAAAAATCATCTTAGAGGAAAGAAACTTTGGGGTTTTGTGATGGAAACTTCTCTTGAATAATCGTTAAAGCACACCAAGGTCGAAGAAGATGTTGAGAAAGCTCTTGTTGGAGATGATCATGTTAAAGTCATCAATAAACATCAAATAAAGGTAGAGGATTGGGAAAGTTGTTAAGTTATATGTATAACTTCATATATAGTTATATATATAAATTCAAGATATATGTAACTATAATGAATAATGTAATTTGGGTTGCCCACCAGGGCATTTTGGTCATTTTGTACAAGTTAGAAAATAGGTTTTTATTTGTTCTTCTTTTTAATTTTTGTATTTTCTATTTCTTTGTGTAAATGCATTGTTGTATATGCCTCCACACAAGGGAGCCTCCCAAAGTCTACTTTGGAGGCTCCCTCTTGGCCTCTTCTTGCCTATAAATAAGGGCTTAAAGCCCCTTGTATTTAAAGCTCCTTCATGACTAAATTCATTATTTTTAAGTGTTGTCTCTCTTTTGATATTGTATGTACTCTTGTGCTTGAGTAAGCCTTAGTGCTTTTTGGATTGTCCCATAGTGGACTTGTGCATGTGCACTTTGTGATTGAGTTCTTCATAAGCCCTTAGTGGTTTTTGTGCTTTGGACCATTTGTGGGTGTGATTTGTGCCTCTTGAGTGAGGTGTGTGAAGACTCCTTGTTTCATTACATGGTATCAAACCTAGGGTATTCTTAGACCTTCAAAGTGTGATCATTGTGTGCTCTTATAATCCTTCTCTCTTATAGTGCCCAAGAGGATGTGTTGTCTACATCTTTCGGTCTCTTATAATCTTTCATGTTAAATGGAGCGACATGATGTGGGCTTTGATATGTATTCTAAAATCCTTATATATATGACTATTTTTTAGTTCTCTATCTTTAAAAAAGAGTATTTATATATTTTTGAAAAAAATGTTAAAAATAATATGGTTATTTCTTAATCGTGTAAAATGTGTTTTCTTTAAAAATTAAATTGAAACTAGAGTTTGTGTTTTGACATTAACTCATAAGTAGCACATTGTTGAGCTCTTTATGATAAATCCTCAATTTTTACTTTTCTACAAAAATATATATTCTTTATGCTCTCATGTATATCCATTATTAAATTTGTGTACGTGTTCATTCAAAGTATATACATTTATTTGAAAAATTTTAAACACTTTTATGATTATTGGCAACTTCATGCATATGTCAAGGCATGTTCTTTGAAAAGTTGGTAATTTCATACATATTGCATTTGGTGGTAAATGATTTGTCGGTGCTTGAATGCGTTCAACCTCTTCTTGCATTATTTCATCATCAATAGAATATTATTGTGTTAACCACCTTGGGTGGATTTGGTGTGTGAGCCAATTTTGTGGCTTGTGGTGCTTTGGTGGATCTCTTTGAGTGTTCACTTTGTTGATTGGTGAACATCTTTGGAGACTTTCATTTTCTTGCATATTAATTCAAAGTTTATTTTGGGTATATTAGTGTCATTATTTGTGCATATTCTTATAATATATTAAAATTTATGTTCTAAGTAAGTATGTGGTTTCTTAAGAACTCTAATTACTATGATTATATGTTTTCTATACCTCTTCCTTTCTTGTTGAACAAATGAAATTTTCATTTTGAGCCTTTTATGGATGCCCTTTTGTGGGCTTTGTTGGTGTGCCCCTAATGGACACTAATTTTCTTGATTAACAGTTCTTGTCATTTATAAAATATTAAATATTATAGTGGATTTTATGTGGCCTTAAAGTTATTAGATTATTAGATATGCATGAATTTTAATCTCTTTGCGAGTATCCATGATTGATTGTGTTTGGATACGCTTTTGGTCTTGTGTATGATTCATTGATAATCTTTGTAAGTTTTGGTCCATTTATTTTGTATACCATTGTTGTCTCATAATAGATTAGATTGAGTTATCTCTCTATATAGCTTGTTTATATTGGTCACTCATTCTTCATTGTAACCTTGATTGTCTTTTCTTACAAGGTTTATGAAAAATTATAAATTAATATCTTGTGTGCATATGATTGCACAAATCTTTATAAGGAACTTGATTTGAAACTTGCTTTTTCAAATCGGATATTTGATATGAACTCACCTATTTAGAAATTGAATTATGTGAGTATGAATTGTCGTTTGTGGCATTTAGATTGTCTATCACAGAATTTTATATGATGCATCATTCTCTTGGCCTTGTTATTTGTTCAGAGATGTTTGTTGGGGTAAGTTGTGTGCACCTCGCTTTATGTCAGTTTAGATTGTCAACTTGTGGTTTGGCTCTAACTGACGGTTGATTGATCTCTGGATTTGTGAGTGTGTTACATCACTCATTTGTTGATTGGACATTGTTATTATTATGGATACTTATAATTGTGTTTGTCTGTGATGGTTATCTATTTTTTAAACCATGGTATTTAGAAAGATTGTTAAAATTGATATTCTTATTAGTGACATTAGTTTATTTTGATTACAAGTTTTTTTAACTCATGTGCCTTTACCTTTTTTATGCCTTTTATTTAAGTGTCATTTTATGTAGACAAGAGACATTTATTAGTGTAGTGAGGTATGTGCACCCATTAAAACTGATGTTGTTTATAAGAGATTTTGGATTATCAATGTGGTGAGTTATGTGCACTTGTTGAATCTGATGTTGTTTACAGTTTTACAATCATTTGTAAGGTGAGTTATCTGCACCTCTTGTAGATTGTAACTGTTTTGTATTATCAGGGAGCCCTGTATTACCTGTGCATAGCCATAGAGATGATTGTTGCTGACATTTGTGATTGATCTCTTAATTTGTATTGTCAGGGAGCCCTATATTGTCTGTGTTGTGAAAATCTCTATAAAAAGAGACTGTGTATAAACACAATGCTAGAAACACGAAGTATGCACAAAGGCACAAAGGAGAATTCTCAGAAGTGCACAAAGGCACGGATACACATGCACAATATATTGGGTCCCAAAAGGGGCTTTACAAAAGCATTAAAAAAGCTAAAGGGGATCACCCCTATTTATAATGCATTGGAAACATGGGGGGCTCCAATACATATGTTGGAGCCCCTCCAACGGTTAGAAATGTAACTGTTGGAGGGGGGCTCCAACATGTGTATTGAGGGTCCCTTCATGTCACATCAGTCCAAAAAGTAAAAAATAAGAAAAAAGTAAAAAAAAATACAAAAAGAAAATGAAAATGAAAAAAGTACAATCATATTCTCCAGTGACAATATGCATAAAATACGTGAATTTACATAAATACCCTTATCGGGTTTGAGATATATATTTATATATATACTTAGATAGATACATATACATATATATATGTGATATATATATATATATATATATATATGTGATATATATATATATATGTGATATATATATATATATATATATATATGTATATGTATCTTTCTATAAGGATCTGCTTTAAGCCCTTTCCTATTTGCTATAGTGATGGATGAGCTTACGAGATCAATTCAAGAAAATGTGACGTGGTGTATGTTGTTTGCTGATGATATTGTTTTGATTGATGAGTCTAGAGCTGAGGTTAATGCTAAGTTAGAATTATGGAGACAGACATTGGAAGCAAGAGGTTTTAAGTTGAGTAAGAGTAAGACAGAATACATGGAATGTCGATTTAGTAAGCAACGAAGTAGTGATGGGAGTGTAGTGAAGCTTGGTGAGCACGAAATACCGGTGGATGATTCTTTCAATTATTTGGGATCTATCATTCAAAAGTATGGAGAAATTGATGGAGATGTAAATCATAGGATAAAGGTTGGGTGGATGAAATGGAAAAGTGCTACTGGAGTGCTGTGCGATCGTAGAATGCCATTGCGGTTGAAGGGAAAGTTTTATAGGACGACTATTAGACCCGCTTTACTATATGGTACGGAATGTTGGGCTGCCAAGAGACATCATATTCAAAAAATGAGTGTAGCTGAGATGCGTATGCTGAGATGGATGTGTGGAAATACAATAAAAGATAAGATTTGGAACGAAGAGATACGTAAGAAGGTAGGTGTTGCACCCATTGAAAATAAGATGCGAGAGAATCGTTTACGGTGGTTTGGACATATTCGGCGAAGGCCTAATGATGCTCCAGTTAGAAGGTTGGAGAAATGGGAAAATATATTAGTTAAAAGAGGTCGGGGTAGGCCTAGGAAGACTTGGATGGAGATGATAGGAAAGGATATGAATGCTTTGAACCTCACCGAGGACATGGCGTTGGATAGAAATGATTGGAGGAAAAGGATTCATGTGGAAGACCCAAAATGAATTTCTTTTTTGGTTCATATCGCTGACCCCAATTGTTTTGGGATGAAGGCGTAGTTGTTGTTGTTGTTGTTGTTGTTGTTGTTGTTGTTGATGTATCTTTCTATATATATATATATATAAAAGAGACCACATTTTAACACCCCCTCCCCCCCCTCAAACTTAAGGTGCCACAACCGAAAGTTTGCCAAGAAGCAAGTTAAATCTTAGAGAGCACAGCGCCTTGGTGAAGAAGTCTGCCGGTTGATATTCTGATGTAACATAAGGAAGGTCAATGGTTCTTCTTAAATACTCTTCACAAATATAGTGGCAGTCTATCTCGATATGCTTCGTGCGCTCATGAAATGTGTGATTTTTGGCAATATAGATTGCACTTTTATTATCACAACATAATTTTGTGGGCCCTAGAACTTGAATATTCATATATTCCAACAAGATGTGAATCCAAACAATCTTCATGGTGGTAGATGT
Source organism: Nuphar pumila (assembly GCF_984573655.1). Classification (NCBI taxonomy): domain Eukaryota; kingdom Viridiplantae; phylum Streptophyta; class Magnoliopsida; order Nymphaeales; family Nymphaeaceae; genus Nuphar; species Nuphar pumila. The sequence continues at coordinate 71,556,955 of NC_143251.1, read as the reverse complement.
ATGGCTCTATACTCAGCTTCGGTGGATGAAAGCGATACTTTTTGTTGCTTCTTGCATCTCCAAGAAATTAATGATTCCCCTAAAAAAATACAAAAACCAGTGGTGGAGTGACGGTTATTTGGGTCACCTCCCCAATCAGAGTCAGTATAAGCAATTGAACTTAATTCAGAAGAAGAAGATTGAAATACTCCCTTGTTTATTGTACCCTTTATGTATTTGAAGATGCGAAGAATGACGCTCATATGAACTGTAGTAGGTGCATGTTGAAATTGACTGGCAACATGTACTGCATGAGAAATATCATGCCTAGTGATGCTAAGATACGTTAGGGATCCAACCAATTGCCTGTAAAGTGTAAGATCTTTTAGAAGAATCTCATCATCAATCTTCATCTTCGAACCCACTATTTCAAAAGTTTCACAGACCTTGTCATCTGTGATTCCTGATCTATCAAAAATCTCACAAACAAGTTTAGTTTGAAACAAAAAGTAACCTCTGTGAGAATAAACAACCTTAATTCCCAAAAAATATGTCAAAAATCTTAAGTCTGACATTTCAAATTTTGAAGTCAAGATAGATTTAATACTTTTGATTCCTTTAGTATCATCTCCTGTTATCAACATATAACAATAATACAACAATTCCTGCTTCAGATTTCTTAACAAACAATGCAGTGTAAGTATAGCATGAAGAAAAACCATTTTCAGTCATTACATTGTTAAACCTATCGTGCCAAACTTTGAGAGCTTGTTTAAAGCCATAAAGAGCTTTACGAAGACAAAGAACTTTATTTTTAGGAATTTTCATACCAGGTGGAGCATCCATGTAGACTTCTTCATTAAGATCACCATTTATAAAGGTATTTTTGACATCCATTTGATAAATATTCTATTTTCTAATAAAAGCAATGGTGATGTGACATCTGACAGTAACCATACGAGCTACTCGAGCAAATGTCTCTTCATAGTCAATCCCGTATTCTTGACTATACCCTTTAGCTACTAGACGAGCTTTATACCTCTCAAGAGATCCATCACTCTTGGTTTTGACTTTGAGCATCCGTCGACATCCTATAGTTTTCTTTCCACTGGAAAGCATTTGAAATTCCCAAGTGTTGGCTTTTCTAAGCGCTTTGAGTTCACTCTTAATGGCTTCTCTCCATTCAATACATCGTTTGGCATCTTCAAAAAAATCCGGTTCAAAATATGAGTGAATGGCACTTAAGCAAGCCTGATAATTAGGAGAGAAAGAATCAGAGGATACGAATCTAGAGGGAATTCTTTTAGTTATTTCGGTTCTTTTAAGATTTGAATCATGTGTAAAGATAGATTCGCTAGGTTCACTATATTGCTCAATAGCACTTCTAAAGGTGCGTCTATCTCTATGAGTATAGGTGATAGGGTCTCTAGTTATATTTTCTTCCTGAGAGGTAGTATGGTTAGAATTATTGTTAATTTCAACCACTTCATTATCATTGTTATATGTTGATTCATCATCACTAGAGATATCATCATCTTTAGATAATAGATCAAAAAGAAAGGAATAGTTGGCATTTTCTAAATGAGATTCATTATTTTCAAAACCACTATCGTTTTCTAAAAACGTTGAATTTCTTGAGACATATAACTTATCATTCTCAGGATCTTGAAGACTTCTCCATTCCTTTTCATGAGATGAATCGTGACTTCATGCGCAAGATTCAAAAGAAAGAAATTGCAGAGGCTTTGAAGAAAATGAAATCAAGAAGGGCAGTTGGCCCAGATGGTATACCTATCGAGGCTTGGAAATGCTTGGGAGAGAAAGGTTTAAAATGGTTAACAAATCTTTTCAACAAGATTTGGCAGACAAATAAGATGCCAAATGAGTGGAGGAAGAGTACTTTGGTGCCTCTATATAAGAATAAGGGTGATATACAAGATTGCACAAACTATCGTGGTATAAAACTCATGAGTCATACTATGAAACTTTGTGAGAGGGTGATTGAGTCTAGGTCAAGGTTTTAAAACTCGCTGAGTCAACTCGGTGACTCGGCTCGGCTCGGCCCTCCAGCGAGTCAACCTAGCAAGGCAAACTCGGTTTGCCAAGACTCGGCTATGACTCGTCCTGACTCAGCCGAGTCACGAGTCTTGTTGGACTCGGGCGAGTGTTGCTCACTTTCGGTTGACAAAACTCACTGGAGGGATCGCTTGGACTCGCGCGACTCGGGGCGAGTCACGATTCAAATAGAATTGTGTTGGTTCGTTGTAATGGCACTTTTGCAAAAAAAACACGATGGTTCTTTACCTTTTAAGTTTTTAACGAAAACCCTAAGGTCTTCATTGTTCAACCCTCGATGGAAGAGAGGAGAAGCCGAGAAGGTGCGGTGCGGCTGCAGCTCCAGCCATCCGACGAGAACTCCGACGTGAACAACAATGTTGGAAAGGAGTTTCCGGCGTGAATAGTAACTCCAGTGTGAACAATCATCGTGGTTTTTTTTTGCGTTTTGTATTTCCAGCGAGAACAGTAACTCCGACGAAGGCACATCAACCGTGAACAGCAGCTCCGACGCATCTTCTCCCACAAAAACAGTGCATCGGCGAGATTTTCCGACGCCACCAGGTATGTTTTTTCAATTTTTTCCCCTTTTGTGTTTCTTTCCGCCGCAGCGAGAATTTCCGGCGAGATTTGTGAAGGTATGTATGTTGTATATTGGTTAAAGAAACATGCAGGCCACTATAACCCCATATTTGCCTATCTGTGTGTATAAAACAGGGTAAATATGTACATAAGTAGTTTACAGAGCAAGGGAGGTGGTAGTGCGGGACGAAGAAGTGGTTGAGGAACTTGCTTCCTCACAAATGTTGTGTTCTTCCTTGCTTCCACTTTTATCACCACCCCTTCTATCTGATGGCAAGGGCCTATCAGGAGATGGTTGCTGTGTTTGTTTCCTTGGCTTAGCCGTTAATGTCGGAATCGATGTTGCTGTTGTTACTGATGGTGAAGCAGTTGTTGATGAGGGTGTGTAGATAGTTGTTGGTGCGGCTTGGCTAGAAGTTGCTACTACAATGTACTCTGGTGGAACCCAGATACCACCCACCACAACAAACTGTGTTGGTTGAGCATTGCTCATCGGAATAGATGTACTTGGAACACGCTTTGTATGTAAACGATATTTCTGTTGGCACAAATAGCAATCAGTAGAAATTTTGGAACACCAGAATCCAGATAAATCTTTGACAGAAAGAGATGTTGACCCTGTTACTTTCAAATCAACCCCTTTTTATTTGGTGCAAGGGTTGATTTGGGCTCCTATGAAATTTGGGAATGCAGCTGAATCGGCTTGTACATATAATTTTTTTAAATTTGTATGTTTTCTGAATTTCTTCAAAAAACTTTTTTTCCAAATAGACGATTTAAACCAATCCTGTGCAATTCGATTCAGAATTATTCTGGCTGTATTTTTCAATGTATCGAGATTTTCGATTTTGGGTAATGGGTACAGGTTTTTAGGATTCTGATTTGGTTTCGATTTTTGATTTTGCGTGTATAATTTATTGTTTTTGGCAACGAAGCAGGCACTAATGGTTTTTTTTGTTGTTGATCATGCTAGTGTTAATAGTAAAAAAAAGGATAATTTGCTTATGTTGATGAGCATATACAGTGTTTAGTTTGTGTGCATTATCATTTTGTACCATGTATAGTTTTATGTGTGCATCGATTTTTGGGATCAGGTGCAGTTTTGACCCACTTGTAAATTTGTTTGCAAGGTTTAGGTGGATTGAACCTCAATCGATTTGAGGATTCATGTGGACCGAACCTCAATCGATTTCAGGGTACAGTTCACTGATTTTCTTTGATAGATTTGGAGTCTGGACTGATCCATAATCATGGCATTTTTTTAGTTCTTTCAATAAGTATTTTGTGCATAATTTACTAATTGTATCTATGTTTTTAACTTTTCAAATTTAACAGTTCTAGATTTATCAAATCATCAAAGAAATGTCACAAGAAGGATCTTCAAGGACTCCAACAATATTCACTAAAGGAAAGGACCTAGAGTGGGATTTTGGGTTACCTCTTGCAGATTGCTCAAGTATGGTTATCTTTACTTAAGTTTTTACTCTTATTCTTGTAAGTTTTAACTTAACTTTACTTAAGGGCTTGTTTCTATTGAAATATTAAATTATTTTTTTGCTTGGTTGTTCAATTTTTTGCTATTAGATGAGTAATTATAAGTTAGATATAGTTTTACTTGATGTTATTTTACTTATTAATCAATTAAACTAATAATTAAGTCATTCTACAAACCTTTATATGTTTAAATGATCATTTATATATTGTTTTTCTTTTAAAATCAAAAGTAAACAAAACCCGGTCCGAGTCACCGAGTTGACCCGCCGAGTAACGAGTCAATAAAGAACGAGTCGAGTCACGGGTTTTAAAACCTTGGTCTAGGTTGAGGAAGGTTGTCATGATATCGGAGAATCAATTTGGTTTTATGCTTGGAAGATCAACTATTGAAGATATACATCTTCTTAGACAACTTATTGAGAGATATAGAAAGAGGAACAAAGATTTGCATATGGTTTTTATTGATTTGGAGAAGGCATACGATAGAGTACCTAGGGATGTTCTCTGGTGGTCAATGATGAAGAAAGGTGTTTTTCTCAAGTACATTAGTATAATTAAAGATATGTATGAAGGAGTAGTAACCAATGTCCGCACTTGTGGAGGGGTGACAACCAATTTTCCTATAACGGTTGTGTTACATCAAGGATCTGCTTTAAGCCCTTTCCTATTTGCTATAGTAATGTGTCGTGGTGTATGTTGTTTGATGATGATATTGTTTTGATTGATGAGTCTAGAGCTGGGGTTAATGCTAAGTTAGAATTATGGAGATAGACATTGGAAGCAAGAGGTCGGGGTAGGCCTAGGAAGACTTGGATGGAGATGATAGGAAAGGATATGAATGCTTTGAACCTCACCGAGGACATGGCATTGGATAGAAATGATTAGAGGAGATGGATTCATGTGGAAGACCCAGAATGATTTTCTTTTTTAGTTCATATCGCCGACCCCAACTGTTTTGGGATAAAGGCATAGTTGTTGTTGTTGTTGTTGTTGTTGTTGTTGTTGTATATAACTTATCATTCTTAGTATCATAACATTGAAACCCTTTTGGAGTTTCGGAATAGCCAAGAAAAGCACAATGAATGACTTTTGGTGAGAGTTTATCATTTTTATCTGTAAGAATAAAGCACTTACAACCAAAAACTCGCAATCTATTATAAGCGGGTTCTTTTTCATATAGAGTCTCAAAAGGAGAGATTTTATATAAATTTTTTGATGGAAAACGATTAATAAGATAAACGGAAGCAAGAGCCGCCTCGGCCCAAAAAAAATTTTGAATACTTTGGTAAATAAGAAGAGTTCTAGTGGTTTCAATGATTTGCCTATGCTTCCTTTCGACCAAATCATTTTGTTGTGGGGTCTTAGGACACGATCTTTGATGGATAATATCATAGTATTCAAGATATTTCTTAAATTCATTAGAGAGATATTCACCTCCAGAATCGGTCCTAAATATCTTTAAATTACTATTAAATAGATTTTTGATCATCATATGATATGATTTAAAACATGAAAAGACTTCATGCTTATGTTTGAGAAAATATATCCAACAATATCGTGAAAAATCATTTACAAAAATCACATAATAGGCAAAACCTCCCTTGGATATGACGGGTGTCGGTCCTCAAACATCCGAATGAAAAATTTCAAAAAGTTTAGTAGTAAACATAGATCTTTGTTCAAAAGGCATACTTCGCATTTTTTTTCAAGAATGCAATCATTACAAGAGAAAGTACTTTTACAAAGATTTTTAATAAAATTCAAATAGGACAACTTGGTGATGTTGGGGTTGTTAAGATATGTGCATTCATATATATTCATATATTTATGTATGAATATATAAATCTATGTAAACTGAAATACCCATCAAGGGTATTTCGGTCCTTTCACTAGATAGGCGTCAGCCATTACGGCCTGATACTTTGCTTTTTGTATTTTTATTTTTTCACTTTTTTACTTTTTCATTTTGTCTTTTTTACTTTTTCATTTTTTGTCTTTTGTGATTGGGAAAGCTTCATATAGCTGTTGGAGCTGCCCTAACAGTCATAAATATGACCGCTGGGTGCAGCCCCAACAGCCATATGGGGCTGCCCCATATGTATCCACATGTATTATAAATAGGTCTCTCTAGACCTTGTATTTTCATCTCTTTTGAGAGTGTCTCTACGCAATATCAAATTTGTTAGACCCTTGTGTGGGTGGTTTGATGATTCAATCAAGTATTCTACTTGATTGAAAGTGTGTTCTTGCATGTGTATTGTATTCAATCCATTTCATTACATGGTATCAAAGCTTTGGTAGTCCAAAAGCAACTTTTGTGAAGAAAGATCGTGACAATTTCAAGAGGTGGATCATGAGCTTGGCGAATACAACAAATCAAGGATTGTTGCATCGGGAAGCATGTCATCCCTCAAGCAAATCTTGTATTACCTTCGCTTTCTCTTTCTCTTTCTCTTTCTCTTTCTCTTTACCTTTTTCTCTTCATATTGTAAAGAAATGGAGAATGAGAGGCAAGTATTAGTCTCCATCCCCGTACACCTAAACGATACCAACCGTACGCCTAAACGATATCAACTATGTGACGTGGGCATCCATAGTAAAACACAAAATATGGGAAAAGGGACTATGGGGTTTGGTGGATGGTATCAAAAAAAGAGCCTAAGCGCATTCTTACAAAAATTGAGGATGGAAAAGAGGTTGCTCTTAAAGGAGAGGAAATGGGTAAAGTCGTTTTCGACTATGAGAAAAAAATGGAAAGAGTGGAGGATGGGCCACTCCAAAATAATTCGATGGCTCATCAATAGTGTGGACATCCACAAATGTTCTAGGTTGGCGAAATTTGATTTCGCTAATGATGTGTGGAAATATCTTAAAGACATGTATAGTCTGAAAGATATTGCACACATGCAATGTTCAAAACAAGGTGAAAACCATGACACAAGGAGAGATGAGCATTAGGGAATACTACAATGCTCTCTCTCTTCTTTGGGATGAATTGGTTCTTCTTGAGCCAAAATGGCATTGTGTATAAGATGTAGAGCTCCGTGAAAATCAAATTAAAACGAAGCATTTCTACTAATTTATTAATGGGCTTGGACCCGAATTTGAAGAAACTAAGTCGACTCTCCTTTATAGAGGAGGAATTTCATCCATAGTAGAAACTCTTAAAGAATTGACTATGGAGGAAAATAGATTGAAGAGGCCTTCTGTTTCAAAGGATAAAGAATATGTGCTTACCATGATAAAGCCCGGTAATCATACTAGAAGCTATAAGCCTCCTCATTTTGTAAAAAATGAGAATGGAAGGGCCCCCAACAACTATGAAAAGAATGACAAGAGGGGTTGTAGAGTGGTATACCTGGGCAGTGGAAGAATGTGCGAGAGAGAGAGAGTGAGAGAGAGAAAGAGTCAATTTTCTTCTTTGACAATTAGGTCTAATCACCTATTGAAGTAGTGATTAGCCTTAAAAGAAAATTTACACTAAGGTCCATTATTTTTATAAAATGCAAAGAACCACCTTAAGCATTCGACTAATCTTAACACTCCCCCTCAAGCTGGAGCATAGATATCAATCATGCTCAGCTTGCCGCAACATTTTGAGAAGTTGGGCCTGGCAAGAGGCTTTGTAAAAATATCTGCAACTTGATCTTCAGAGATTACATGCTTAGTAGAGATATGTCCAGCTTGAACCATATCTCGTATGTAGTGACAGTCAACTTCAATATGTTTTGTTCTCTCATGAAAAACCGGATTATTTGCTATATATGTGGTTGCCTTGTTATCACACATCATCACCATAGGAGATAGGACCTTCACTCGAATAGCAGTCAGCACTGTTCAAACCCACATTAATTCAGCGGCGGTTTGAGCCATAGCTCTATATTTTGATTCAGCACTTGACCTAGCAACCACAGTTTGCTTCTTGCTTCTCCAGGAAACTAAGTTACCTCCTATAAAAACACAGAATCCTGTGGTAGATTTTCTATCCTCTACAGACCCGGCATAATCAGCATCAGAATAAGTGATTACCTCCAGAACAACCCTTTTTCAAGAGAGGATTTTAAGTACCTAAGTATCATCATTATAGCATTCCAATGTACCTCACTGCCCCTGGCCACTTTTATGCCCAGAAAATATCTAAGAGACCCAAGGTCTTTAGTAACAAAATGTTTTTTAAGATGGGCCTTTGTAGCTGCAATATCATTCATGTTATCCCCTGTAAGGATGATGTCATCCACATATACCACCATAGCAACTATTCCTGAGTTAGTTTTTTTAATGAATAATGTGTGATCTGACGTTGATCTATTAAAACCAAACTTTGACATCACCTCAAACAACTTTTGAAACCAAGCCTGAGGACTCTGCTTTAGACCATATATCGCCTTTCTTAATCTACACACCTTCTGACACTCCCTCTCAATCTCGAACGCAGGAGGTTGCTGCACGTAAACTGTCTCAGACAAATCTCCATACAAGAATGCATTTTTCATATCGAGTTGGCACAGACTCCATCCACGGTGAACAACTACAGACAGAACAAGATGAATGGTGCCCATTCGTGCAACAGAAGAAAATGTCTCAAAGAAATCAACCCCATATGTCTGAGTATATCCTTTTGCTACTAATCTGGCCTTATACCTCTCAATTGAACCATCTGAATTATACTTAATAGTATATACCCATTTGCATCCAACAATGTCCACATCTCCTGGGGAATCAACGAGGTCACATGTCTGTTGATACAGTAAAGCATTTATTTCATCTTGCATAGCCTGCTTCCATCGGTTATCGAGGACTGCCTTTTGATAACTCATTGGAATAGTTTCAGCTGATAAGGCTAAAATAAAAGCTTTCATCTGATTGTCGAGTCTAGCATCAGACACAAACTTAGAAATAGGGTTAAAGGTACATTGTTGTGTCCCCTTTCGCAGAGCAATTGGCCTGTCATCATCAGCATGAATATCGTTGCTATCAGAAGTACTTACCTCAGGGGAAGAAGAAGATGGAAGCACCAGAGAAGATGGAGGGCAGCGCACATACACCAATGGAGGATTGTGAAATCGTGAAGTAGGTGGAGTTGTATGCGAAAAAGAAGGCGCCAATTCCAAAGGGAAAGGAGGAATAGGAAGTGGAAAAGAATCATTTTGATCAGCTTGCAGCCGAGTACCAGTACTAGAATAGTATGGAATAGACTCCAAGAAGGATATATCCGCACTGACATATTCCTGACGAGAGATTGTATCATAACATCGATACCCCTTTTGGTTTTTTGGATAGCCTATAAATATACATTTAATGGCTTGAGGTGCTAACTTATCACGATCAGGTCCAAGTCTGTGCACAAAGCAAACACACCCGAATACCTTAGGCAAAAGAGGAAATAGGGGTGCACTAGGATATAGAATTTGTAAAGGAATTTGGTCTTCCACAGACGATGAAGGCATATGGTTGATCAAATAACAAGCCGTAGTAACTGCATCACCCCAATATGAGGCAGGAACATTGGATTGGATCATAGGAGTCCGGGCTATGTCAAGAAGATGCCTATGTTTATGTTCAACCACCCCATTTTGTTGAGAAGTATAGGCACCGGAGGTTTGTATTAAGATTGTATCATAAAACTGAAGTTGGGTCTCTAATATGGATCGGGTTTTCTGTTTCTGAAGTAATATGTAATTTTAATGTATTCGGGTTCCAAATCATAATTGATCCAACCCACTTTTTGTTTTTTGTATATAAATACATACATGGAATAGGGCACGACTCCCAAGAGAAAGGAGTCTCCCTTTGCTGCCGCAGCCCTTCTTTTCATCCTGCCTCCTTCCTTCTTGCACTTCACGTGTACGGTGGTCCATTCTAACATGGTATCAGAGCACCAGACCTTTGTGCATTGAATCGTCTCCTAAGAAGGTGTCTAGTGAGACCGACGTTCCAGGTGAGTAGTGCCTTCCAGTTTTCTTCTTCCTCTCTCTTCTACTATCTGAATCTTTCCCCAGCCCTTCTATTTCTCACCAATATTTTTCTGTTTAAGGTCTTGTTATTCTTTTATCTCAATATAGATTTCTGTACCCTCGATCGGGACAAATCTGATACCAGATCTGATCATTAGATCAGACCCTGTGTGACTGCAGATCTGTTCACAGATCTGAGCGTTGTTCAACTCCAAATCTGATCAATTAGATCAGATCGTGCGTGATTACCTTTATTAGTTTTGGATCTGAAGACTCCCGAGGCCTAAATCTGTCCAAGCATGATTTCTTTTATCAGTTTTGAACATTCTCATTTGTTTAGATTTGAACCCAAATCTTGCGTGACTACAGATCTGACTCCAGATCTGATCGTTAGATCAGATCGTGTGTGATTTCTTTTATCAATCTTGGATTTGAAGATTACCGATGCCTAAATTTGTCCAGGCGTGATTTCTTTCATCAGTTTAAATATTCTCGTTTTGTTTAGATCTGAACCCAAATTCAGATCTGAATTATTTCTTCTAGTTCTATTCCTTCTACCTTTGTTACAATCCAGCTTGAGTTTTCCTTCCAAACTTCTCTTGCATTCATATTCCATCCGTCAGAATCTATCTTAGATCTGACGTTAATCCTTGAGTATTTGGCAGCAGTCAGACAGGTTCGTTTGCCATATTTTCCTTGTTTCAATTTCAGTTTTCATGGATTCTCCTACCCTGTCATCTAGTTTTCTAGGTCAACTTATCTCTGAAAATTTGAATAACAACAACTACTCGACCTGGAAAAGGCAGATACTGCCTTTTATTAAGAGTCTCGACCTCTATGGACACCTAGATGGAACGATTTCTGCACCACCAAAATTTATTGTGCGGGAAGTTATGGATGATAAAGGAGAGGCTTCTAAGAGGCTGATTCAAAACCCTAAATTTATTGCTTGGAGAAAATGAGATCAGGCTGTTGTAGCCAACATTACCTCTACTCTTTCACAAGAGGTTCTTGTAGGTATCCAAGATAAGTGTTCAGCGGTGGAGCTGTGGGAACAACTTGCAAAGACATATTTACAAATTTCAGAAGCAAGAATTATGCATTTGAAGAGGGAGTTTCAGCTCCTAAGAAAGGGGAGCATGACTGTTACAGAGTATATGAACAAGGTGAAGATCATCACAGACCAATTGGCTATGGTGGGCTGTATGATTTCTGATAAGGATAAAGTTCAACAAGTGTTAAATGGGCTTGGGTCAGATTATCACATGTCGGTTACATCTCTCTTGTGTCTTCCTTCACTTCCTAACTTTGAGGATCTTCGAGCGAAATTACTATAATATGAAATTTCCATCAAAGGCGAAGATGTAGGCAACAATTCAGGAAACCAAGAAGTAGTGTTTGCAGGGACAAATTCAGGGAGAGAACGTGGTTACTTCCGAGGAGGACATGGACAGATAAGGAATAATCAAGGGGGTTGTGGATTGTTACCCACGCCTAGCACACCGAGCTTTTCTGAAAATCACAATTTTAAAAATGTTCCAACATGTTATTTGTGCAACAAAAATGAACATATCAAGGCAAATTGTTGGAACAACCCGCAAAACAAAGGTAAAATGAATATGACAGGATCGTCAAGCAGAGGAAGATCTGGAGGAAATCAATGGGATGAAGACAGTGTCAAGAATCTTTTGATATCAGCTTTGTCAGGATTAAATTTTAAACAGGGTGATCAAGGAACTTGGTACATTGATTCTGGAGTTGCAGCACATGTGACAGGCGATTTGGTAAAATTTCTAAACCCATCCTTTATCATGGAAATGCAAGTATTAAAACTAGAGATGGAGCTCTCCATCCAATAACTTACACTGGAAATGTGAATATTCCTCTTTCCGATGGTTCCCTAAAATTGTCCAATGTTTTTCATTCTCCTAATATTGTCAAAAACATCATTTCTGTTTCTAAACTAGTTGATGACATTCATTCTTGCATCGAATTTACTCATGGTTGTGTCAAGGATCCACTCACAAAGAAGACGCTCGTTGAGGGAGAACGAAAGGGAAACATGTATATCCTAAAAGAAGCTCCTTCTTTTGTTCGTAGAGCTGGACCAAAATCATCCATTGGTCAACCATTCAAGTTGGATTCATCTAAAGATTGTTTAAGTCTATCCTCGTATAATAAGTCAAATATTTGGCATCGTCGTTTGGGTCACTGTAATAATTCCTCTCTTGAGAAATTAGTGTCGAGTGGTCTTATTTCAAAGTCAAGTCAGTGTAATAAGGTTGATGGTTTCCTTTGTTCTAGTTGTCAGTCGTGTCAGAGTCATGTGCTTCCTTTTAATTTAATAAATGAAAGAGCTTCTTTTCCTTTTGAACTTGTTCATTCTGATGTTTGGGGACGTGCTCCATAATCCTCTTTGTCTGGTAGTTGTTACTATGACACATTCATTGATAGTTATACCAGATACACTTAGATTTATTTTATGAAATACAAATCTGAGGTATTCAAATTCTTCTGTTTATTCCATGCTCTTGTTGTGAATCAATTCTCGACAAATATTCAACATTTTCAGTGTGATGGAGAGGGAGAGTATCTATCAAATGAATTTACTGAATTTCTTCAAAATAATGGGATAAGGCATAGAATATCTTGCCCACATACACCACAACAAAATGGGGTCGCGAAAAGAAAACATCGTCATATCGTCGAAAGTGACCTAAGCATGTTGCATGACACTCAAATTTCTTTAATCTTTGGACAGAAGCATTTCACACTGCGGTTTATGTAATAAATCGGTTACCAATGAGGTTGTTAAATAATTTAACTCCTTATTTCGTATTGTTTGGTACCCAACCTCAATACAGTCAACTGCGAGTGTTTGGATGTGTATGCTATGTTCATATTGATAGTTCCCAACGTAACAAATTTCAGGATAAAGCTTGTAGATGCAAGTTTGTTGGGTATGCTGATGAATACAAAGGATATCGATGCTATGATCCAGACACTCAACGCATTAAAGTCTCACGAAATATTGTCTTTGATGAGAACAATGTTCAAGACTCAAACAAGGAAGGAAAGGCCACTAAGGAAGAAGAAGGCTATCAGACGTGGCTTGCAAATGAGTTATTTGATCAGCTGGAGATGGATAACTCTGCTCCATGTCATACAGTGATAAATGAGTGTGAACCCATGGAAACCAAAGCAGGATCTAGAGGGAACATGTTGACAGCTGCTCAGGAATTTGTTATGTCTCCCACTGCAGATGACAGAAGGTTTAAAGGGGCAGTATATGCCAGGAGAAGAGATACACCCCACGCAACTGAGCAGGTCAGACGCTCAGAGAGGATTAGACACCCAATTGAAAGATGGGTAAGTTACGAGAACTTTTCCACAGAAATGTAGTTATATGTTGCGCAGGTTGAAAAACAGGAAGAACCCATTGATTTTTCTCAAGCCTCCTTGTCATCAAAATGGGCATATGCTATGAATGAAGAAATGGGAGCCATGCATGAATGTAGGACCTGGGAAATAGTTCCTAGGCCGCCAGATAAGAATTTTGTAGGGTCTAAATGGGTATATAAGATCAAGTAAAAACCTGACGGATCTATTGAAAGATATAAGGCAAGACTTGTCGCTAAAGGCTTCACACAAGCATACGAAGAAGACTATGACGAGACTTTTAGTCCAGTTGTAAAAATGGGAACCATACGACTTGTGTTATCCTTAGCGGTTCAGCATGGATGGCCTCTAAGTCAACTTGATGTTAAAAATGCATTCTTACATGGTGATCTAAAAGAAGAAGTCTACATAAAGCAGTCTCTTGGTTATGCAGAAAACAATCCTGAGACACATGTTTGTAGGTTGCGATGAGCCATCTATGGACTGAAGCAAGCATCACGTTCATGGTTTGACAATTTCTCCAATGAAGTACAGCGATATGGATTTATTCGATCTCAACTTGATCCTTCATTGTTTATCCTTCGAGAACACCATGTCAACATCTTACTCCTCTTATATGTAGATGACATTATTATTACAGGAAATTCTTGTAAGCATATAGAGACCACAAAGGTCCTATTGAGTTGGAAGTTTAAAATGAAGAATCTGGGTGTTCTACGATATTTCTTGGGGGTTGAAGTGGATCGACAAAATACTAGTCTCTTGTTGACCCAACACAAGTATGCTCTGGATCTTTTGGAGAAATCAGGAAAGAAGAATTGCAAGCCATTGAATACTCCTAGTGTGTTAAACCATAAACTCAGTGCTCAGGATGGGGAGGCATATAAAGACCCAAAGTATTATCATCGATTAGTTGGGATGCTTCAATATCTTACTTTTACAAGGCCGGATATTGTGTATGCAGTGAATCAAGTCTCTCAGTTCATCCATGATCCATATACAGAACACATGAATGTTGTTAAAAGAATTCTTAGGTACTTGAAGGGTACTCTTGGAGATGGACTTGTTTATCATCAATCAAAGACAAAAGGAGATCATAGACAGCTTGAAGTGTATGCAGATGCAGACTGGGCAGGAGATCCAGACGATAGAAAATCAGTTTCCGGGTATTGTGTTTATGTTGATAGAAACTTAATACCATGGAGTAGTCGGAAGCAACGTGTTGTTGCGCGTTCCAGTACAGAAGCTGAGTACCGATCCATGGCATCCGTTACTGCTGAAGTTACATGGTTAAGACATTTATTAACCGAAATAGGAGAGAGGGTGAACACTACAAATCTGTTTTGTGATAATCAAAGTGCCATACAAATTGCCTTCAATCCTATCCATTATGGTCGAATAAAACACATAGAGATCGATCATCATTTTGTTCGACAGAAAGTTGAGGACAAAGAAATTATCCCAACTTATGTACCAACAGGAGAATAGGTTGCTGACCTTCTTACCAAAGGACTTACGAGTGCGCGGTTTTGGTATCTCAAAGGCAAGTTGTCCATGGTACTGGACCATGCACAACTTGAGGGAGGGTATTATGATTGTATCATAAAACTGAAGTTGGGTCTCTAATATGGATCGGGTTTTCTGTTTCTGATGTAATATGTAATTTTAATGTATTCGGGTATGGATCAAAATCATAATTGATCCAACCCACTTTTTGTTTTTTGTATATAAATACATACATGGAATAGGGCACAACTCCCAAGAGAAAGGAGTCTCCCTTTGCTGCCGCAGCCCTTCTTTTCATCATGCCTCCTTCCTTCTTGCACTTCACGTGTACGGTGGTCCATTCTAACAGTTTGAGGTTGAATTCAATGATCCCGGTAAAATTGCAATAGAGTTGTGGTTTTAAATTCAAGAGCATTGTCAGTGCAAATAATCTTGACAATTGAATCAAACTGAGTTTTTATTTCAATGACCAAAGATTTTAGAATATCTGGAACTTCAGATCTTTCTTTTATTAAGAACACCCAAGACAACTTAGAGAAATCATCGACAATGACTAAATAATAACGACACTGAGTCCTGGTAGGAATCTTACTAGGACCCCATACATCAACATGAAGAAGTTCAAACTTCAAAGACCTTATTACTGGACTGACTCTGACTAGAAGGGAACGAACTCCGATGATGTTTGCCCAACTGGCATGCTTCACACTGGAATGATGTAGTAGACAAGATCTGAGGAATGACACGATGAAGCTTCGACAATGAAGGATGTCCAGGACGACGATGCCACTGAATAGGACTCGAAGAAGAATCAACTGCAACATAGTTGTTTACCACAGGGTGATGTAGGTAGTAGACTCCATTTTCTTCATAGCCTTCACCAATCTTCTTCCCCGTCAGCAAACCCTGAAAATGACAGCACACAGGATCAAATATCACCCTACAATTTAGCTCTTTTGTAAGACAACTCACTAAGAGTAAACTTTGAGGAAATGAAGGAGCATGAAGGACATTTTTCAACTGCAAAGAAGAGGATATAGAAACATTTCCCTGACCGATAACCAGGGAGGAACTCCCATCAGCTAATGAGACTCCCCGATGTGTAGTAATAGCTTTTAGATCTGAAAATTTTTGAGAGTTTCCACAAAGATGTCTAGAAGCACCAGAGTCAATAATCCACTTACTATCAGTGGAAGAACGATGGTCTCCAGAAGAGTAGGCCACACCAGCTACAGGAGAAGAACATGAACGACAATGAGAGACCAGCTCTTCATATTCTACACGACTGAGAGTGATAGATTCACTAGGAGAATTGGTTTCATATTCTAACGAACTTACAAGTACGTGCAAGAGTTCAGCAAATCTTACAGAAATAAAAGAATGAGTGGCACCGCAATCAAAGAGTACGAAAGCTGCTTGGTTAGCAATCAAGATGGTACCTTGCACAAGCTCGCCTTTGGTCAGCTGTTCGACCGTGGCAGTGTAAACGCGTCCCGGTGCTTTCTTCTGGCTGCTGGACTGTGGTTGTTGCGCCTGGTAAGAATGTTGTTGTTGTTGCGGTTGCGGCGGTGGTCGGGAGAGCAGAGGTGCTCCACTATTCCGTCTGAGGTCGTCAGCCGCCTTCTTGCGGCACTCGCGTGCAAAGTGGCCCATCTTGCCACAGTACAGGCATCCGCCTGTAAGAAGAGGGCATGCTTGCCCGGGGTGAGGTCGTCCGCATTTGGGGCAGACATCGCCCGCCTGCTGCCGGGCGGGAGGGTTGCCCTGAGGACGCTGACATTTGGAAGGAGGATATGGCTTTCTTCCACCTTCCTTGTTTACGAAAGAGGGCGGTCGCTTGGTTTGACCGCCAGAGGGATATCTCTTTTGATCGTTACCCGCAACGGGTGGCTTCTTGCTTTGGGTGCTCTTAGAGCGTTCTCAATCCTCGGTCAGGAGAGTGGCTGCAGCAACAGCTGCGGAGAGAGTTGATGGCATGCTGTTTAGGACCCTTGGTCGGAGTCCTTCCTTTAATCCGCGGATGAATTTCCCCGCCCGCTCCCGATCATCTGCGAATAAGTTGGGGCAATGACGCTCCAACTCCTGGAACCTGGAGATGTAGTCCACCAGACTTGACGTGCCTTGGCAAAGTTCCAAGAACTCCACCTTTTTCCTCTCCCTAGCATGAGGAGGAAAATAGTTCTCTAAGAAAGCCTTTTTTGAAGGACTCCCAAGCAATAAACGAATATGTTGAGAACTGGATGTTCCGAGTCGTGTCCCACCAATGGCGGGCGGCACCCAAAAGTCTGAAAGTACCGAAAATAGTCTTCTTGTCTTCTGGGACTGTCAAAACTTGAAAAACTCGTTCTACTTCCAAAATTCAGTTTTCAGCTGCATCGGGGTCGGGCTTGCCTGTGAAGGTTGGAGGATCGAGCTTTAAGAACTTTTCATATGATACTGCCGCAGGGTGGCTTGGTTCTGGGGTAGGTACTTGGTTGTGCGCTTGATTTCGCATGGCGCTAGCCAATGCGCTCAAGGAATCCATGATGAATCCTCGTTGATCTAACCATTCGTCAGACGAACCCTCGTTTGACCCTCGAACCATCCTTAAAATACCTAGATGATACATAAGTCAATACTTGAAGGAGAAGAATAATATCAAAAAGTTTATCGTATTTCCGAGTAATAGAGATTACAAAAGCCCAGCAGTGCTGGTATAAGAGGGCACTTACAAAAAGTTAAAAGCAAAAAGCTGTCCACGGGTACAAAAACCAACGAGTTTTATATCCTTTAAGGATGTTGAGAGTATTTCCTCAAGTACTCTCTTGCGATACCTGTGCGCCTTGACCCGCGCAGAGGGGGAAAAGGATGCAAATCCTCATTCGGGACTCATTGCCCGTGAAGAGGAGTAGTGGGGGAGTAATGTGGCGAGGCATCCGGTGCATAGGGCGGCGAAGCCGGAGTGTACACCGGAGAATCCGGTATGTACTGCGGTGGAGCTGGTGTGTACACCGGGGAATCCGATATGTACAACGGTGAAGCCGGAGTGTTTACCGGAGTATCTGATATGTACTGCGGTGAGTCTGGGGTTGGTGTGTATATTGGTGAGTTGGGGGAAGGTATATGAGTGTGTGGAGCGACGTCCTGAGCACTCTCTAGGGGTAATATTTGTCCATCACACGATGGTGTGTCATAAGTACCCTGGACTGAGGATGCTGTGTCCTCCAGATCTTGTGCTGCAGTTGCCCTTCTATCGTATGCTTCCCTGAGTTGACAATTATCTATCGTATGTCCTTCTTCACCACAGAATTCGCACCCTATCTGGGCTTGCCAGGGGGATTCTGCTTCAGAGGATTCCAGAGAAGTGTGTCGATTAACTAGGACATGGTTCGGTATACGACTTCCTTCCCGAAAGTGCACAGCTGCCCATGTCGCGGCTAGCGGTGCTTGGTAGGCATCTGGAAGCGTAAAGCCCCATGAATCCGCAAAAGTGGAAGGGGGCAGCCTGCTGGTCCAATGATCTGAACCGGTAGTCGAACGCTCAAGTCTTCCTACCACAGAACTTCTGCCCCTTACAGAATGACAGCGCATTCTTCTTGCGCCTCTTCTGCGTCCCAATCTTTCACCATCCGGAGGGTTCATTTTCTTTGAACAAGAAAAAACCCCAAATACTCATGTAAGGTTTACTCTAGTCTAATAGTATAGAAAAAAAAAAGAAATTAAGTTACTTACATCGCGATGCGGATGCTCGATGACCAAGAATCACTGTTTCGATCTGCTCTGATACCAAGTTGTAACGCCCCAAAATTTCGAACCTTATAAATTCCTTGAAATAGTTGGAAAATTCCTTTTCTTTACAGAGTTTATTTCTAAATTCAGCGAAAACGATTTCTTTTAAAAGAAAAAGGACAGGTTTGACAACCTTGGGCACGTTAGCGAGAAAACAAAGATTTACCATGGACAATTTACAATAATACTTAGGAAACCATTTCTTCTATTTAAAGAAAGTATCAAGTTTGTACAAAATTTGGGTTTCCTCAAGGGAAAACCGTATAAAAAAAAAACAAAATGTCCAGGAGAAGAACTACGAGCAGAAACAGTGGATCCTTAAATCATCTCGCAGTCGCGCCATCGCCTAATGCACCTAATCGTCACATGTACCCATGAAATGGGTTAGTTTTGCGAAAAACTAGCAGGAGAGTACAAAGACAGAAAGAACTAAATTAGGCATAGATAATTTATACACCAGGTAGTAACGAGCAAACTAAGCAGATAGACTGGAGGATTAAGCTAAGTACAACAAACTGAAAAGGGTGTGCATGCTCAATTTAGTTATTACTTGATAACCGGCCATGCGGGTACATACATGGCACGTGTGTCGAAACAGTCGAGTCTAAGCCGAGTGTTCATTATGTTAAGGATTTTAATATACCTCGGTTGTCTGACTGAATCTTATTCCTATGGAGACGACCGATGGTCGAGAGAGTAAGTCCCCAAGGCCTGATAGGGATGCATCCAACTTCTGCAGAAGTGTTAGGCTAACTTATGTAGCCCCTATCCCTCCCCCTAACCTCCGATGACTGGGGAAAAACGGGTCTTTTGCCCTTTTAAAAAGCCATAAATGGTCTGTCCATCGGAGTTGGTACCTTTCGTCCTTTCTCTTGACGAAGCCAAGTTGAATTGAGCGCGACGGGGTTTCTTAGCCGTTGCCTGATTCTTCATGCTCTGGTCCATTAGACCAAAATGAGCATCTTGCCTATGAAGGCGATCCCATTTTTTTTTATGTGTTTTCAACAATGTGCACTAAGCATCAATCGAGGTCATAAGACTCTCTCATCCAATCGTCGTTGTACTAACATGTCTCGCATGTTCAAGAAGTACACTTACGAGGAAAGGGATACAGGTCCTTAATAGGAGCCTCGGGAGTGTGTTTCGCAAAGATATAATGTTTTTAAAAGCTATTTTAACATTTCAAATCTTTCGAAACGACACACAACTTGCCAACATATGGCATGTGATTTTCTTGAATCTGACATCCGATGACGTAGTGTCTGGGTGCTATGTAAGTCACGACACTGGTTTTGGTAAATGGGTTTCACAAATGAACCTATCATCCAACAACTTGATCTTGCCTCAGATCAAGGGTTTTCCCAAAACATATCGAGGTAGAAAGAGGAATAGGTATTCCTCCCGAATACACTGAGTCTATGGCAAGGCAAAAACAAAAGACAATAATGCGAAAAAGGAAGTGCCTGGGCGCGAAGCGCGACGGCAAACAGGAACTGCGAAAGCAAGGGACAAGGATCGCGAAACCGCGTCCTTGAATTAAAAGACAATAAGTAGTAAATACAAAAGCAAAAGCCTGGGCGCAAAGCGTGACGGCAACAGAAACAGGAAGTGCGCAAGCAAAGAACAAGGACCGCGAAACCGCGTTCTTGAATTAAAAGACAATAAGCAGTAAATACGAAAGTAAAAGCCTGGGCGCAAAGCGCGACGGCAAACTGAAATAGGAAATGCGAAAGCAAAGGACAAGGATCGCGAAACCGCGTCCTTGATTTAAAAGTGTACTTATATACGTATAAGTATATAAATATATCATTAAGTCCTTTCGATCATTAATTATTTAAGCTTGATTTAATTATTTAAGTCCTTGTGCAACTTCTCCTACCTTGGGGTATTGCGAGAATGGAGTCGTCTACAAACGTAAGTGATTGTCGGTTTAGTTCGCGGGGCGCGAACGGGCTCCGTTGCGTAAACTGCAAAAATATGTGATTTTAGAAGGCATAAACGAGAAAAGGTAGAGAGGAGACTCGGCTTCTCCAACCTCGAAAGGAAGAGGGGATTCCCACCCCCTTTTGTTGGCCTGTCGGAAGGCAAAATGAGAGAGAGACGGGGTCGCAGGGGCCAAATGCACACCTGCGGCCCTCTGAAGATGAGGCAAGGGCCAAATGGCCCCTGCCGAGCTTTGCTTGACAGAAAAAGGGGCAGGGGCCAGAGGCCCCTGTCGGTTAGAGAGGGGCAGGGGCCATCGGCCCCTGCTGGGTCTCAAAAAGAAAGGAAAAGGGCAAGGGCCTTAGGAGGCCCTTGCTGGATTTTTTTAAAAAAAATGGAGGGGCAGGAGCCTTCAGCTCCTGCCAGGTTTAAAAGAAAAAAAAGGGGCAGGGGCCATTTAAAAGAAAAAAAAGGGGCAGGGGCCAATGGCCCCTGCCAATGAAACGAGGGGGGGAGCGCAAGGGCCAAAGGCCCCACTGCGGTTATCTAAGAGGAGGCAGGGGCCAATGGCCCCTGTCGTTCGTGGAGGAAAAAAAAAAAGGGGGGGGCGGGGGGGGGGCCATTGGCCCCTGCGGGACTAAAAAGAGGGGCAGGGGCCAATGGCCCCTGCCGGAAGGTGAACAGAAGGAGGGGGGCAGGGGCCGAAGGCCCCTTGCCGAAAAGGTAAGCAGAGGGGGGAGGGGGAGTCGCAGGGGCCTTTGGCCCCTGCCTGCCGCTATCGAGAGGGAGACACAGAGAGGGAGGAGGGGGTTACCTGGGCTGCCGTGAAGGGGGGGGGTTCGCCGGGGAGGGTGGCGCCGTGAAGGGGGGTTGGCCGGCGTCGGCAAAGAGAGAGAGTCGGGAGGTCGGGGGAAGAGAGAGCAGAGGGGAGAGAGACGAGAGATGAGAGAGAGAGTCAGGAGGTCGGGGGAGGCTCGTAAGCCTTCCCCTCTCCCCTCTCCCCTCTCCCCTCTCGCCTTTTAATAGGGAGGGGGCGCACACAGGGCCCGCCCCCTGTGTCGCCGGAGGTCCCCCTCCCTCTGCGGGCTGCCAGCCCCTCTGAAAAGGATTTTCGAGGGGCTGGCACGGGTTGGATCCGGGTCGGGTCTGGACCCGACCCAGGTCCGATCTCTTTTAATTTTTTTTTTTACTGGTTTTTACAATTATATAGCAATTTAATTTCAACAGATTCATGGAGCAACTATCATGAGCAAAATGCTAAAACTATTACCTGGCGCAAGTAGGCTAATTATTATAAGCAAAGCAGTGCACAAGAAAGTTAACTAGCAAAATACAATGTTTCATCAACCACACACATAATTCCATAAGTATTGAACATGTTGTACCCTATAACTTTCATACGTGCATAACTGAACACATTGTGTGATCGGATTTAAATTATGTTTCGATATTAACTGGCCAAGCGGGTACGCACAAGGCACGACTCTAGAAACAGCCTAGACTGATCCGGGGGTTTATTATGATATGTATTTTATGATAACCCAGATAGCTGACTGAGTCCGCACCTAAGGGGACGGTTGGTGACCAAGAGAGAAATTTCCAAAGCAGCATAAACCATGGATGCATCCCAAACATGGAGAGCTACCACCTAGGATAATTATGGTAGTCCCATTCTCCTAACTCCGATGACTGGGGAAGCCGAGTCTTTTGCACGTAACTGCCATTAATGGCCTGTCCATCGAAGTTTTGTACCTTCATGTCCTCTCTCCTTACAGGAGTCAGCGATTCGAATGAGTACATCAGGGGTTGTTAACTGAAGACCCATTCTACATACTCTGGTCTTTCGACCAAACTCGAGTATCTTGCCGGTGAAGGCGAAAACATCACTTATTTAGGTGATCACAACATTTTGTTATTTGCACTCATCGAGGTTGCCACAACCTACTCATCCAATCATCGCAACGTAAGAAGACGTACTTGTCAAAAAGTACGGTCGTACATGTCATAAGTACAACTACGATGAAAGGGATATGGTTCCACAAAAGAAACCCCAACAGATATTATCTGCAAAAGAATTAATACAACACAGTCTGGCAAGATAAGTCTTGAATTCACTTCAACAACATTTTTCATATTTCATGATGCAAGGTCATCTCGGATCTCTCGTCCGATCAACAAAGTACTTAACATGTTGTGCATGTCTAAAAGTACGCTATGCTGAAAAAGGGATGTGCGTAGGCTTCTCAAAAGGAACACCCAACACACAACTTCATAACGATCCAAAGAATATAGGAGTGCTCATTTGGCACGATTCATCCTTAAAAGCCATAATGTCACATTGAGTAATTCACACAAAGCACATCACTATCAATCTTACATCCAAAGTTTATCTTAATATCGACATGATTCGCACGACACGCAACACTAGGTTTAATAAATGAAGAATGGGTCCTTCAACAGAACCTCACTCGATCATAGGCTCCTGCCCCCAATCGGGGTTATTTAAATTGAGCCGCAACTTGAATCAAGGTTATAAAACATTTCTCCCAAGTGTGTGGACTTGGGAGGGCCCAAATGTGACTTCGCAATCCGACGAGACTTAAAACTTAACTTTGCAAAAGCTGTGCAATTTGAAGAGCACTGGGTTGGCAGAAGGAAACTCGCTTTTAAAGAACTGCAATGCACAAGCACAACTTCTAGTGTTTTGAAAACAAGTGAAATCAGGATAGGCACAAGACTACATTTATGTAAGTACATTTTTTTACCATAAGTGTGAGCATATGCAGGTTATAACATGACGACAAGCACCTCTCGACTTGCGATGCCGCACATCAAGCGAAAAGCACATAAGTAACACACAAGGTACCAGAAACATACATTGTCTACTTAGATAGGAAAACACATAAGGAAATAAGTGATCCATGAGACACAAAGTCGTACCTCACTCAAAGGAAATGTGCAAGCAAAAATGGATGTAGGAAAACAAGGGCATATGTATTTCAAGAAATACGAAACCACATCTCAACTCATAAGCAACTATGCAAAATAATGATCAAAGCATGAAATTGTACATCGACCCATAGGAACGTACAGGCAAGTATATATGCAAGCAATCAAGGGCATAAGTATTTCAAAAAGTACGAAACCACCTTCAACCCCATAAGCAAATATGCAAATTAATACTCGAAGAGTACAACCATACCCCAATATGCAAACAAGAAAATATGCAACGCAGAAGCAATATAAATCTAAGTGCATCCAGCATGAACATCTTAATTATTTTAACTTAATTAGGTTCATCAATTGCACTTTGTGCGACTTTACCCTACCTCGAAAAGTTGTGAGGTTGTGATATTCTCTGAGCGTAGGTAGGCACGAACTCGAGCCACGGAGGGCGAGCAAGGTCCACCGTTCAACCTGTGATGCTTAGAACGTTAGTATGCACACCGAAAAAGCCAGGAGCGAGTCTGGTAACACCTGCAGTAGTACCGGACCACAAGGGTAGGCAGGGAGCTCATCTCCCTGCAGAAAAGCAACAGAGGCAGCGAAGCCTCGTACCCGCAGGCTGCAGAGGCAGGAACCCTGCACCCTGCAGACAAGCAACAGAGGCAGCGAAGCCTCGTACCCGCAGGCTGCAGAGGCAGGAACCCTGCAGACAAGGGTGCCAGAGGCAGGGACCTCACCCCCAGCCTGGCAAAAAGCAACAGCTCCCTGCCTGCCAGGACAGAGAAGGCAGGGGAGGGAGCGGAAACTCCCTGCCAAACCCGCCACAACAGGACAGGGGGTGACACCCCCTGTCGGGACACAAATCAGGACAAGGGGCGCAGCCCCCTGCTGGCCAGGAGACAGGCAGGGGCTCTGCCCCCCGCCGGCAGAAAGATCAAGGCAGGGGGGTGAAGCCCCCTTGCTGAAAAACAAACAAGATGCAGGGGGGGCTTCGCCCCCTGCTCGAAAACAGGAAGAAGGTAGGGGCTTCGGCCCCTGCTGAGGAACAACAGAGGGCAGAACCCCCTGCCGAAAAACAACAAAAAGGCAGGGGGCTTTGCCCCTTGACAAAACAAAACAGAAAGAGGCAGGCAGGAGGGCGGAGCCCCCTGCCGGAAAGTCGAGCCGACACAGAGAGCTCTGCCCCTGCCGGCGATAGGAAGGAAAAAGAAGGGGAGAAAAGGTTACCTAAGGGGAGTCACCGTTGTTGCGGGTTACCCGGCAAGGATCACCGATGAGGGCACATGAGGAAGGCAAGGAGGCTCAGGCAGGGTCGTCAGGGGTAGCTCACCGGAGTTCTGATGAGGGTTGCTGGCGAAAACCAAAAGAATGGGAGACGAAAGGGAGGGACGGCGATGGGGAGTCGTCGGCTCTGGTCGTCAGTGGACGTCGAAGAAACGAGAGATGGGAGAGGCGGAGAGGTGAGGTCGCCGGCGGCGACGGTCGTTGGTGGCCACAGAGGAAGGAGAGAAGGCGAGGTGGTTGGCGGCTTTGTTCACCGGCGACAGCAGTCGCGGGGGACGAGAGGAGACGGCGGGGTTTGCGAGAAGGGTCGTCGACGCAAGGAGAGTGAGGAAGAGGAGGGAGGTGTGCCCCCCCCCCCTCCCTTCCTGCCATGCTCTTAAAGAGCTCGGGGGAGGCGACAATCGGGGAAACCCTCAAGGGGTTTCCTAATCCAGCCGAGAAGTGGAGTGGCGCGGGTGAGGTGCGGCGCACAGGGGAGAGGATTTGTTTTTAAACAAATCCCCCCCTCTATGTCGGGTTTTTAAAAAAAAAAAAACCTAAACGGCGATGGGCCCGGGTCGGGTCCGGACCCGACCCGGCCCGGGTCCGATAAATTTTTTTTTTTTGCGGGTTTTACAATTTCATTACAACTTAGTGATGTTGGGATGACCAAGTCTTTTGTGCCAAACATTTATGTCCTTATGTTGGGCCACATTACAAAAGGGGGTTTTAGGAATTTGAAGAGAGCCACATAGTATAAGTCTCCCTTCCTAAAGCCTTCCCCAATCAACCTCCCAGACCAGTGATCCTGTATTAAACATTTATTAGATGAAAATTGAATGTCACACCCAAGGTCCGAGAGTTGAGAGATAGAAAGTAAGTTTAAATTCAAATTTGGTATAAATCTAATTCTAGGAATAAAAAAAAATTGGGTTTTAAAATTTTCAATTCCCTTAATTTCAAGAGAAGTGTCATCCGCGGTTGAAACAAAAGATGGTGACGAACTTTCAGAATATTCGGAAAGAGAGGAAATGTTTAAAGACATGAAATGAAGCACCCAAATCTAAAAGCCAAGAAGTTTAATCTAGAGAAGGAGTAGACACAGCGGCACCGAAAATAGCTCCTTCAAGAAGAGGTTGAAGAGCTTCCATAATTTGATTTAGAGAGAGCTTCATTTTTCCATAATTTGATTTAAAGAGAGAGCTCAATTTGTAGATTCCTGTTTTTGTGGTTGAGATGTGGCCATTGCTAGTAATTTCTTCCATTTGGGACAAACCGGTTTGATATGACCCGGCTCTTTGCAAAAGTGACACACAATTTTGCTATAGTCCCTTCTTCCGCCTTGACCACCATTGGTTCCTTGATTTTGGCTTTTAAAATGAGGAGGTTTATATGTCCTCAAGTTGTTCCCGGACCTAAAAACGGCATTTGCGCCATCACTCTTCTTGATTTATGGGCATTGCAAGAACACTTAGATTTTGCTTGCTAATGCCCATACGAGTTTCCTCTCCACTTAATTTTATAATGATGTCTTCAAGAGAGGGAGAGGTGAAGGAGGATAGGAGAGAATATCTAATTTGCTCAAACACGGGCCTTAGCCCATTCAAAAAGTTGAAAAATCGATCTTCTTCTAGTTGTTTATGAGGAAGCTCTTTGGCTTCTCCACTCCACTTGGGTTCGAGCATAGCAATCTCATCCCAAATGGAAGAGAGTTCGGCAAGATACTCCTTTATAATCTCCTTGAAGAAGGGTTAGCGCCCTCTTTTGGAAGTAATACTTATGGGACAAGTCCCTAGAAGTGTACATCTTCTCAAGGTACTCCCACGCTTGAGAAGCCTTTTTAAACTTTATAATATTGGCGTTAATTCTTGTCTCAACGGAGAAAAAAAATCCATGACAAGATCTTGAAGTTCTTCATTTCCCACTACTCATGTTTTCTACTACACTCCTCAAGAGCCTTAGTTTTTCATCTCCCTCAAGAATTTTGATTTCACCTTCTTTAATCAACGTAATTTTAGGCTCTGGTTCCGGAATCGAGCCTTGAACGTAACCCCAAAGCCCTTTTCCTTTAGTGTGGGCTTCCATATTTCTGGCCCATACGTGATAATTGAAGCCATTTAGCTTGAAACCAAGAGAAAAATGAGTCTTTTTCACCGATTAGAGAGGTAAGATAAGAGAAAAGGGGACGTACCACAATAAGATTTTAAATCTTACTTGTTGTAGTAATCTTCTAAAATATTGGATAAATAAGAGTCTTTACACCAATGACCAAAAAGTTGAAGGCACGCTTTTCGAGGCACTCGATATAGTGAAGACCGACACAAATTTCTTTCTCCAAGCGACCTTGCTCTGATACCATGTGAAAATCTCTATAAAAAGAGACTTTGTGTATGAACACAATGCTAGAAACACGAAGTATGCACAAAGGCACAAAAGAGAACTCTCACAAGTGCATAAAGGCACTGATACACATGCACAAAAGCATAAAAAATATCAACTTCAATATATTGGGTCCCAAAAGGGGCTTTACAAAAGCATAAAAAAAGCTAAAGGGGATCACCCCTATTTATAATGCATTGGAGACATGAGGGGGCTCCAATACATACATTGGAACCCCTCCAACGGTAAGAAATGTAACCGTTGGAGGGGGCTCCAACATGTGTATTGAGGGCCCCCTCATGTTACATCAGTCTAAAAAGTAAAAAATAAGAAAAAAAGTAAAAAGAAAAATACAAAAAGAAATTGAAAATAAAAAAAGTACAATCATATTCTCAAGTGAGAATATGTGTAAAATACATAAATTTACATAAATACCCTTACCGAGTTTGAGATATATTTATATATATATATGAATATATATATATATATGAATATATATATAAGAGATTGTTGCTAACATTTGTAATTGTGTTCTTGTTTTAGTATCTGATACACTTAAATTTTGAGGTTTAGAGGTCTAGTGAGGTGATTTGTTTGTGGTGGTTAAACTAGTGTTTTGATTTATAAAATTTATTCATTTTGATGTATGAGATTTCTCATAATTTTTCTAAACTCATTTGTTCTTTTATGAGAAATGGTTGTTGAAATATTTTTATGAATTTTGCATTATATATGATTTAGTTGCATGAGTACTCAATGAGCAGTTGTCTTGCATAATTTGCATTAATTTATGCATTTCCTTAGTAAAATATCTTATGTATATGCCCATAGTGGCTATTATGTGCATCTGAGCAATTGTTCTCACTGTGTATTCCCTGTTGGTAAACGGATGCTTATGCACTCCTATTGTATTTGTGTGGATTCTCATTGGGATCTCTTTTTTTATTTCCTCTTGTTTCTAAGCATGTGCTCTTGAAAGTTTGTTTATTATTATCTCTTAAAATTGGATATTGCTTCCAAAGATGTAATTGATCTTTGTGCATTTGACTTCTCTTAATTAAGTGATGAAAATCATTTCTTGTATCTTCCGTAGTGTAAAAATATTTTGTGATTTAAACTCTTGTGTTGGTTATTTCTTCATGGTATTAATGATTGTTTGAAAAAATCGTATTTCATGTCTATTATGCATTAATGTGATAAATATATGTGTATTGAATAATGTATGTTTTCATGAATGTTTAAAATAATTAGTGATTTATGAGCTTATCTTTGAGATATTTTGTGCATGTATTTCTCTTTTTTATAATATGCAATTATGTTCTCTTATTAATTAAGAACTATGATTTTCTTATTTGAAGTGAGTCATTTATTCATATCCGATCTTCTCTTTTATCCGCCTTCACTTCCCCCTCTCTTGAAGATGTAATTACTAAACTAAGTGGGGAAGAGACTCGTATGGGTATAAGCAAGAACAACCCAAGTGTTCTAGCTACACCTTCCAATAATGAAGAAAATGAAGGAGTTAATTTCGTCTCAAGATCGAGGAGAAACTTAAGGACCTACAAGCCTCCTCACTTCAAAAATCAAAACTCAAGTGGTCAAGGAGGGAAGAAGGATTATAGCAAGCTTTTATGTCATTTTTGTAAGGAACCGAGGCATATCAATCCTATTTGCCCAAAGTGAAAAAAATTACTTATCATGGCCACTACATTCCAACCTCAAAAGGAAGAGTGCTCGTCATCTTCAAATAGAGTTCTCTCATTGCAACAAATCGTAGATGCACTTCAACCTCTTCTAAAATGGGCTATTTTCGGAGCCGCCATGTCAACCTCTTCTCCTCTCGGTAAGACCTCTTGGCTTTTAGATTTGGGTGTTTCCTTTCACATAACCCCAAGTTTTAGTTCTTTTTCCGAATACTCAAAAAATCTCACTCCATCTTTTGTTTCAACCGTGGATGGAACATCTCTTGAAGTAAAAGGAATATAAAATTTTGAAAAACAAGGGTTCTTTATTCTAAAAATTAGATTTATACCCAAATTAAACTTAAATTTGCTTTTCGTTTCTCAACTCTCGGATCATGGGTGTGATATAAAGTTTTAATCTAACAAATGTTGGATACTAGATCGCCGGTCCGGAAGATTGATTGGGGAAGGCTCTAGGAAGGTCGATCTATACTATGTTGATTCCCTTCAAATTCTAAAGAACCCGTTTTGTAACGTTGTCCAACAAAAGGATATTAATGTGTGGCACAAGAGACTTGGACATCCAAATATTGCAAAAATTTCTCATTTACCTTTTGTTAAAAGTCTATGTAAAAGTGATTTCACTTGTAACGACTGTATTCTTCGAAAAATGAAAAAAATACCTTTTTGTCAAAGATCTATGTTTACAACAAGACCTTTTGAAATTATTCATTCGGATGTATGGGGACCGGCACCCGTCCTATCAAAATGAGGTTTTGCATATTATGTCATTTTTGTTGACGACTACACGAGATATTGTTGGATTTATTTTCTTAAATACAAATATGAAGTTTTCTCGATTTTTAAAACCTATCATATGATGATTAAAAATCAATTTAATGGGAACCTAAAAATTTTTAGAACTGACTCTGGTGGAGAATACCTTTCAAGTGAATTCAAAATTTATCTTGAAAGTCATGGTATTCTTCACCAAAGATCTTGTCCGAAAACCCCTCAACAAAATAGATTAGCCGAAAGAAAGCACAGATATATAATAGAGACAACTCAAACATTACTTGTTTCTCAAAACATCCCAAAAGATTTTTGAGCTGAAGCGGCTTTAGCATCTGTCTATCGGATAAATCAGCTACCTTCTAAAAATTTGAACAATATCTCGCCTTATGAAAAATTGTATACCAAAGAACCCGACTATAATCGGTTGAGAATTTTCGGTTGTAAATGCTTCGTTCTTACTGACAAGAACGACAAACTCTCACCAAAAGGCATTGCCTGCGCTTTTCTTGGATATTTCGAAACCCAAAAGGGGTTTCGTTGTTATAATATTAAGAATGACAAGCTATATGTTTTCAGAAATGTGAGTTTTCTGGAAAATGTTAATGGTTTTGAAATGAGTGAACCCTTTGAAGAAAACATGGATTACTCTTTTTTATTTGAAATGTTAGAACATGATGATGATGGTGATGATGAATTCATTCATAGTGACGTCAATGATAAAGAAAATAGCTCTTCCCATCCACCTATCTTCCAACATAGAAACGAAGGAGCATTGAGAGATCCTATAACATATACCCATAGAGATAAAAACAGTTTTAGGAGTGCAATTGAAAAATCCAGTGAACCTAGTGGTTCCAATTCAACAAATGATGAAAACCTATGAAGAACTGAGAGAAGTAAAAAGATGCCTTCTAGGTTTATTTCATATGACTCGTTTACTCCTAAACATAGAGTCTGCCTTAGCGCCATTCATTCCTATATAGAACCCAGAAACTTTGAAGAAGCCAAAAAAAATGATCAATGGCTGAAAGCAATGGAATGTGAGCTTTCAGCTCTCAACCGGGCAAAGACTTGTGAGTTCCAAGATCTTCGTAAGAGTAAGAAAGCAATAGGGTGTAGATGGGTATTTAAGGTAAAAACTAAGAGCGATGGATCTCTTGAAAGATATAAGGCTCGATTAGTTGCAAAAGAATATAGTCAAGAATACGGGATTGACTATAAAAAAACTTTTGTCCCTGTAGCGCGAATGGTCATTGTTCGATGTCTCATTATCGTTGCCTCAATCAATAAATAGAACATTTATCAAATGGATGTTAAACACGCCTTCCTAAATGGTGATCTTAATGAAGAGGTATATATGGATGCTCCCCCAGGAATGGAGACTCCAAAAAGAAAAGTGTTTCGCCTTCGAAAAGCACTTTATGGTTTAAAACAAGCCCCTAAGGCTTGGTATGATAAATTTAACTCCGTAATGTTAGAAAATCGTTTTTCTTCCTGTTTCACTGACACTGCCTTATTTGTTAGAAAAACTAATGCAGGATTGTCATTCTACTCTTATATGTGGATGATATACTTATAACCGGAAGTGATTCTAAAGGGGTTAAAAGCATAAAATCAATTTTGAATGATAGGTTTGAAATATCTGATTTGGGATTTCTAACTTATTTTTTGGGTATTGAAGTAGCATACTCTCATAGAGGGTATTTTTTATCTCAAACTAAGCCTGCCTCTGAGATTATTGACAAGTCAGGTATTACGGATGATAAAGTTTGTGAAACTCCTGCTATAGTAAAGCCAAAATGAAGATTGATGATGGTATTCCTCTCTCCGATCCCACTCCCTACAGACAACTTGTGTGATCTTTGATGTATTTGAGTATTATTAAACCAGATATCTCTCATGCAGTTCATACTGCAAGTCAGTTCCAACATGCACCAACATTAATTTACATGAGTGTCATCTTGCGGATTGTAAGACACATAAAGGGCACACTAAACAAGGGAGTATTCTTATCCTCTTCTTCTGAATTAAAATTAATTGCTTATACTGACTCTGACTGGGGAGGTGACCCAAATAACCATCACTCCACCACTGGTTTTTGTGTGTTTTTAGGAAACTCGTTGATTTCATGGGGATGTAAGAAGCAACAAAAAGTGTTTCTATCGTCAACAGAAGCTGAACATCGTGTCATGGCGACTACTATCATGAAAATTGTATGGATTCATCAGCTATTAGAAGACATGGGGATTTCAATAAAAGGGCCCGCCAAGCTATGCTGTGATAACAAAAGTGTAATATACATTGCCAAAAATCATATTTTTTATAAGCGGACTAAACACATTGAGATGGACTGTTACTATGTTCGGGAAGCGTATCTGAAAGGAGTTATAGATCTTCTATATGTACCTTTAGAATATCAGTTGGCAGATTTCTTCACCAAAGTTTTGTGTGCTCCGCGGTTCAATTTCCTCCTTGGCAAACTTTCGGTCATCTTGCCCTAAGTTTGAGGGGGGGTGTTAAATTGTAATTCAAAAGACAATGTAGTTTCTATATATATTTTATATATATAAAAGAAGATACATATACATATATACATTTCATGTACCCATCTACTTATATATAAAAAATATATACTTCTTTCTTGTATTAGTTGTAGGGGTATTTTAGTCATTTTTATATTTTACGCATATTCATGTTTTTTAATATGATTGTAATTCCTCTTTTTTATTTTTTCTTATTTTTGTGATTTTATCATTTTTTATTTTTTATTTTTATGTAATATTTCTGTACACAATCAGTGTGTACAACAGTCAGTGGGTTGTACACAGTTTAAAAGATAGACGTTGGGCTGATTCCCAACGTCTCTATTAAGAGCTGTTGGGAATAGCCCAACGACTCTTTAAGTGCTTATAAATAAGGGCTATGTGAGCCCATTGAAGTCATGTATTACAGTAAGGAGTTGTCTCCTTAAGCTTATGAATATTATGCATTTAATGCACTTCTTTTGTGGTGTAAAGCTTATAAGAACTGTGCATTTATTTTGTGCCTTGAGTATTTGAAGCATAAGTTATTTGAAAACTTGATTGTTTGCAAGTATTCTTTACAATGGTTACATCACCATAAGTTTGAGGGGGTGTTAAGTTATATGTATAACTTCATATATATAGTTATATATATTCAAGATATATATAACTATAATGAATAATGTAATTTGGGATGCCCACTAGGGGTATTTTGGTCATTTTGTACAAGTTAGAAAATAGATTTTTATTTATTCTTCTTTTTTATTTTTATATTTTTTATTTCTTTATGTAAAGGCATTGTTGTATATGCCTCCACATAGTTGTTGGGAGTACTCCCAACGGTCATAAATATGAGCATTGGGAGCCTCCCAACGTCTATTTTAGAGTCTCCCTCTTGGCTTCTTCTTGTCTATAAATAAGGGCTTAAAGCCCCTTGTATTTGAAGCTCATTCATTATTTTTAAGCGTTGTCTCTCTTTTGATATTGTATGCACTCTTGTGCTTATGTAAGCTTTAGTGCTTTTTGGATTGTCCCATAGTGGACTTGTGCACGTGCACTTTGTGATTGAGTTATTCATAAGCCCTTAGTGGTTTTTGTGCTTTGAACCATTTGTGGGTGTGATTTGTGCCTCTCGAGTGAGGTGTGTGAAGACTCCTCGTTTCATTACAAAAGAAACCATGAAAATTTTTGGCATAGTTTATGAACAATATTGACATAAAAATATAAGTCAACATTGCTAAATTTAGAACAGCCAATGAAGCTTGGTTCTTTCTTAAGGGTATCTATACCCAAAAAGAACTTGCTAGACAATATTTTTGTCAAAACAAGATTACATCCACTAAGGGGACATGTGTGTCCAAGATTATTCTAGTATTTTGTCTCCTCTTTAGGATGAATTAATACTTCACGAGCCTAAATGGGTGGCTCCCGAAGATGTTGAGATTAAAAGATAGCAAATTGAGAAGAACCACTTTTTTCAATTCCTTCGTGGTCTAAAGACCGAAATTTGAACAAGTGAGGTCTTCTCTCTTTTATAGAACCAAAGTTATGTCTATTAAAAATGCTTTTACATAAATTTCTTACATAATTATCTATTCTTAGATCGGATTCAGGAGGGGAGTACATGTCAAATAATTTTCAAAGCTACTTAAAACAAAATAAAATTTGTCATCAAAGATCTTATCTTAGAACTCCGCAACAAAATAGGTTAGCGGAAAGAAAGCATAGACATATAATAGAAACCACTAGGACTCTTTTAATTTCAAGGGATATACCAAAAAAATTTGGGCCGAAGTCGTTTCAACCTCAATTTACTTAATAAATAGAACTCCTTCGTCTTCGTTACAAAATGTTTTTCCATTTAAAAACCTTTTAAAATGACTCCCAATTTTAAAAGACTAAGAATCTTTGGTTGTAAGCTAAGTCACACAAACTCGGCTAGGGAGGCGACGCACCCGCGTCGACACGCCCCGACACGAATGCGGCTTCGAACACAGGTCGGACTCGGTCAACGAATCGAGGTCGAGTCCGTCCTCGATTTGGACTCGGTCAACGTTGACCGAGTCCAAAAATGTTCATTTCGAAATATGTTTTGGATCTGGGTCGAGTCCGGATCCAGACCCGACCCAGATCCAAACTTCATCCTGAACCCTAAAAGGGGTTTACGACAGGGGGAGGGGCTTACCCTGTCGATTTTGCCTCCCCCCATCCCCTGCAGCTTCCTCCTACACTCACGCCGACGATCCAAACTCCGACGACGGTAGCCGCAGACGACGCCAGCCACCGTCTCCCCCTTTCCTCCATCAACAGGTATGCCCCCATTCCCACTCTCTCCTCTTCGTCCGGCAGGGGGCTCCCCCTTTCTCCTTATTTTTCGGCAGGTGGCGGAGCCCCTTGCCTCCACCCCCTGCTAGAAAAAAAGAATAAGGTAGGGTGCTCCGCTCCTGCCTCGTTCTTATTTTCCGGCAGCCCCCCTCACCCTCTGCTCGTAGAAGAGGGGCTCGGCTGACAGGCCGAGCCTAGCCTTGCCCGCCGGACAGAAGGGAAACGAGGACCCTCCTGTGTGAATCGGAGGCATAGGGAAGGGTCGAGCCCCTCTTCTGCGAGCAGAAGGTGCAGGGAGGGGGGGGCTGCCGGAAAATAAGAACGAGGCAGGGTGCCCCCGTGTCGCACCTGCGTGTTAATTTATTGTTATATATATAATTATGTGTTAATTTATTGTTATATATAATTATATATATTTTTTAATATATATATAGCTGAGTCCTAGTGTTCGAATTTTTTGAAATTGCGCCGCACCCGTGTCGCACCCGCACCCATGTGACATAGGTTGTAAGTTTTATGTGTTTACTCATAAAAATGATAAACTATCTCCAAAAGCCATTGAATGTGTTTTTTTGGGCTACGGTCAAAATAAAAAAGGGTATCAATGTTTTGATCCAATAAATAACAAGCTCTACGTTTCAAAAGATGTCACCTTTCTTGAAAATGAAAATGGATTTGATAGCAAAGGACCTAAAAAAGAAAAGTATTGATCATCTGATTATTGATGTAGTCATCAACATGAAAGTTTGAATGAAAATGTATCAAATGATATGCATGTGTATACTAGACGGGAGGAAGGTAATCACCCATGTGCCCTTGATAAGTTCTCTCAAAACATACCCTTAAAAGAATCTCAACTTAGGAGATCAAATCGAATCTCTAGTGCTCCAAATAGATTTGTATCATATAACTCATTTTCTCCAAGCTTTAGAGCATGTTTAATAACTCTTCAATCTTATTATGAACCATCTCATTATAATGATGTCAAATAATACCCTCATTGGAACGAAGCAATAGAAATAAAACTTAATCTCTTAGAAAAGCCAACACATGGAAAATAGTTAATCCTCGTAAAAAACCTATAGGATATAGATGGGTTTTTAAAGTCAAAACCAAAAGTGACGGATCATTAAAAGATATAAAGCAAGGTTAGTTGCCAAAGGGTATACCCAAGAATATGGAATAGATTATGAGGAAACCTTTACTCATGTCGCAAGAATGACTAGTGTTCGAACTCTCATTATCATTGCCTCTATTAAAAAATTGCCAATTTTCCAATTAGATGTTAAAAATGTATTTTTATATAGAGAACTTGGTGAGGAAGTTTAAATAGAATCCCATGCACGAGCTAATTTAAATAAAAAAAATTAAACCTAAAAAGGCTTTGTATGGTCTTAAACAAGCTCCTAAGGCTTGTATGATAAATTTAGTAATGTTATGATTAATTTAGGATTTATCTCTTGTTATACTGATATTGCTCTCTTTGTCAAGAAAACAGGTACTACAATTGTGATTCTTCTTCTATATGTTGAAGATATGATCATCACAGGCAATGACAAAAAAGGTGTTATTGAAATTAAATCAATTTTAAAGAAAACTTTTGGTATGTCTAACTTGGTTTTTTTGAAATGCTTTTGAAATCAATTTTAAAAACACCATTTCAAAAGGGATTTTCTTACCCTATTCATTATCTTTAGATCTAATTTCTTATATTGATGCTGACTGGGGTGATAACCCAAATGATAGAATCTCAACTGCTAGTTTTTGAATTCTTTTAGGGGATTCGTTATCTCTTAAAAGTGTAAGAAACAGTAGAAGGTCTCGTTATCTTCAACTGAGGGAGAATATCACGTAATGAAAATGACAACAATTGAGCTTGTTTGGCTTAGGTCCCTTCTTCAAGACATGGGAGTTTCCATCTCCAAATCCTCGAAGATGTGGTGTGACAACAAAAGTGCAATCTACATAGCAAGTAATCACACCTTCCATGAAAGAACCAAACACATTGAGATGGATTGACACTATTTTCGTGATGAATATTTAAAAGAAACTATTGTGTTCAGTGTTATTAAAAATGTGCCCTCCAGGCGCAAAAAGCGTGCCTTGCCTCAAGGTGAGGGCCTTTGTGCCTTGAGTGTTAAAATGTATCTCCAAAACCATTGTTGTAAGTATATATATATATATATATATATATATATATATATATATATATATATATATATATATATATATATATATATACTTATATACATAGAGATGCATATACATATATATCATATATGTATATGCATCTCTCTATATATAAATATATATATATATATTTTATTTTCTTACCCAAAAGGGTATTATTGTAATTTCTCATCTTGCGCATATTCCACTTGGAATATGTTGTAATTTCTTTTCTTTTATTTTTTGTATTTCCTTTTTATTTTTTATTTTTTATTTTTTTACTTTTCATAAAGGTACATTGGGGGTCCCCCCAATAGTCGTTGGGGAACCCCCAACGGTCACAAATGTGACCGTTGGGGGCTCCCCAACGACTCCTTTGGGATCCCCCTCTTGTACCCCTTTGCTCTTATATAAATAGGGGTGTTCCCCCTTATTATTGTTCAAGCTTGAGAGTCGCAAGCATTTGCTCTTTTCTATAAATCACATGCCTTAGTGCATGTTTGCTACTTTTACGCTTTTTGCGTATTTTGTTCAAGTGTTGTAAGAGTGCCTTCGTGTAAAATATTTGTGCTTGTATGCGTATTGTCTCTTCGTAGACATTTTTACATGGTATCAAAGCAAGGTTGGTGATAGAGGATCGTGGGATTCTCCTTTTTTCGAGTGCCTCGAAAAACGTGCCTTCGGATCTTTGGAGGTTGAAGTGGTGGATCTTGTTTCTCAAATATTTTAGAAGAATCTTGTGCAAGCTAGAATTTGAAATATTGTGTTGGTACGCTTTTTCTCTCTTCCTCTTTACTCCTTAATGGGCGAAAAAGAGTCTCATTTTGCTCTTGGCTTTAAATTAAATGGGTCCAACTATCATGTTTGGGCCGGGAACATGAAGGCTCGCATAAAAGGAAAGGGGCTATGGGGTTATGTGCAAGGCACAATTCCGGAACCGGAACCCAAAATAACCGTGGTAAACGGAAGTGAAATCAAGATTCTTGAGGTAGAAGAAAGGATCAAAGCTCTTGAAGAGTATTCTAAGAAGCACGATGAATGGGAAATGAAGAATTTCAAGATTCTTTCTTGGTTCTTTTCATCCGTCGAAACTAAGATTAATGCCAACATTATTAAGTTCAAAAAGGCATCGAAAGCTTGACATTATCTTCAAAAAATGTATACATCAAGGGATCTATCTCATAAGTATTACCTTCAAAAGAAGGCTCTTTCTCTTACTCAAGGTGAAATGACTATTAGGGAATATTTTGTCGACCTTTCCTCCATTTGGGACGAGTTTGCCATGCTTGAACCAAAATGGAGTGGAGAGGCAATTGAAGTTCGTCACAAGCAACTTGAAGAAGATCGGTTCTTCAACTTTTTGAATGGGTTAAGGCCCGAATTTGAGCAAATAAGGTCATCTCTTCTATCCTCGTTTACTCCTCCCTCTCTTGAATATGTTCTCACCAAATTAAGTGGTGAGGAGACTCGTATGAGTTTATGTAAACAAGGATCAAATGTTCTTGTGGTTCCTTGTAATTATGAAGAAAACAATGAGGTCAATGTCGTATCAAGACCCGGAAACAATGTAAAAACCTATCGTCCTCCTCACTTTAAACCACAAAATGAAAGTGAAAATGGTGGACAAAGAGGAAAAAGGGACTATAGCAAGATTATTTGTCATTTCTGTAAAGAACCGGGGCATATCAAACCCATATGTCCCAAATGGAAGAAGCTTCTCGCAATGGCTACCACCGGTGTACCACAAAAGGAGGAGGCATCTTCAAGTGGGTCACTCTCTATAAATCAAATAGTGGAAGCCCTTCAACCTCTCCTCAAGGGAGCTACCTCTAGTGTTGTCGTATCCACTTCTTCCTCTCCAGGTAAAGTCTCTTGGCTTTTGGACTCCGGTGCATCCTTTCATATGTCCCCAAACATTTTTTCACTTTCCGATTACTCAAAAAATGTTTCTCCATCTTTTGTTTCCACTGCGGATAGAACCTCTCTTGAAATTAAAGGAACAGGTAATTTTGAAACTCAAGATTTTTTTATTGCAAAAATTAGATTTATACCTAAACTAAACTTAAACCTTCTCTTTGTTTCTCAACTCTCGGACTATGGTTGCGATATTAAATTCTCTTGTGATAAATGTTTAATACAGGATCGCTGGTCTGGGAAATTGATTGGGGAAGGCTTTAGAAAGGGAGACTTATACTATATGGAATCTCTTCAAGTTCCAAATTTTTTTTGTAATGCTGCCTACACAAAGATATAAATGTGTGGCACAAAAGACTTGGTCATCCTAATATCACCAAGTTATCTTATCTACATTTTGCAAAAGACCTATGTAAAAGCTCATTTTCTTGTAATGACTGTATTCTCGGAAAAATGCAAAGTTTACCTTTTGAGCAAAGAACTATGTTCTCTTCTAAAACTTTCGAAATTGTTCATTCAGATGTTTGGGGACCCGCACCTGTTGTTTCAAAAGGAGGTTTTTCTTATTATGTAATTTTTGTGGATGATTTTTCCAGATATTCGTGGATATATTTTCTTAAGTTCAAACATGAAGTTTTTTCGTGTTTCAAAACTTTTCACTCAATGATCAAGAATCAATTCAACAGTAACATAAAGATATTTAGAAGTGATTCTGGAGGAGAATATCTCACCAATCAATTTAAGGTGTACCTTGAGGATCACGGAATTGTTCACCAAAGGTCTTGTCCTAAAACTCCTCAACAGAATGGGTTGGCCGAAAGAAAATATAGGC
This sequence comes from Nuphar pumila, assembly GCF_984573655.1. Classification (NCBI taxonomy): domain Eukaryota; kingdom Viridiplantae; phylum Streptophyta; class Magnoliopsida; order Nymphaeales; family Nymphaeaceae; genus Nuphar; species Nuphar pumila. The sequence goes on along the minus strand of NC_143251.1, from coordinate 71,517,468 downwards.
ACATCATTGAGACCACTAGGACTCTTCTTATATCTCAAAACATTCCTAAAAACTTTTGGGTTGAAGCAGCTCTTGCTTCTGTTTATCTAATAAATCGCTTACCATCTAAGATATTAAGGAAAATATCCCCTTTTGAGGTATTACATAAACTTGAACCTGATTATAATAGGTTACGAGTCTTTGGGTGTAAGTGTTTTATACTTACGGATAAGAATGACAAGCTCTTTCCCAAGGCTATTCCTTGTGCCTTTCTTGGATATTCCGAAAATCAAAAAGGGTTTCGTTGTTATGACCTTCGAGATAATAAGTTATATGTCTCTACAAATGTAACATTTCTAGAAAATGAAAGTGGCTTTGAAAAAACTGTTTCTCAACAAGAAAATTTTGATTACTCCTTCCTATTTGACGTATTGTCTAGTAGCGATGATATATCTAGTGATGATGATATTTCATCAAACCATGATGAGGAAAATGATGGTGATGTTGTTGAACATAACTCTCTCAATGAACAAGGAAGTAGAATTTCAAGTGATCCAATAACCTAATCTCGTAGAAACTAAGACACCTTTAGAAGTGCTATTGACCAATATAGTGAGCTTGTTCCTACTCTCGATCACAGAAGATCTAAAAGGAATAGGAGACCTCCAACTCGTTTTGTCTCTTTTGATTCTTTTTCACCCCGATATAGGGCTTGTCTTAGTGTCATTCACTCTTATTTTGAACCAAGAAATTTTGAAGAAGCTAAAAAATGTATAAAATGGCAAGAAGCTATGCAAAGTGAACTTAATGCTCTTAAGAAGGTTGAAACTTGGGATTTCCAAACTCTACCCATAAGAAAGAAAACTATAGGTTGTCGATGGGTTTTTAAGGTTAAAACTAAGAGCGACGGATCTCTGGAAAGGTATAAAGCTTGCTTGGTCGCTAAAGGGTATGGGCAAGAGTATGGAATTGATTATGAAGAAACTTTTGCTCCTGTAGCTCGAATGGTTACAGTTAGATGTCTTATTACTATTGCATCTATTAGAAATTAGAACATTTTTCAAATGAATGTGAAAAATGTTTTTTTAAATGGTGATCTTAATGAAGAAGTGTATATGGATGCCCCACCAGGCATGAAGATTCCTAAAGGTAAAGTCCTTCGTCTTCGGAAGGTCCTCTATGGTTTGAAACAGGCCCCCAAAGCCTGGTATGACAGGTTTACCAGTATAATGCTGGAAAATGGTTTTTCCTCATATTATACTGATACTGCTTTATTTACTAGAAAATCTAATGCAGGGATTGTGATACTATTACTCTACGTTGATGACATGCTAATTACAGGTGATGATGTTCAAGGAGTCAAGGGAATTAAGTTCGTCTTGACTTCAAAATTTGAGATGTCAGAGTTGGGTTTTCTGACATATTTTCTTGGAATTGAGATTGCCTTTTCTCAACGAGGTTATTTTCTATCTCAATCTAAACTTGCTTGTGAGATTATTGACAGGTCAGGAGTTTCTGATGACAAAGTTTGTGAAACTCCTGAAGTCGTGGGATAAAAAATGAAGATCGACGATGGTGTTCTTCTAAGTGATCTCACTCCTTACAGGCAGTTGGTAGGCTCCTTGATGTACCTTAGCATTACTCGACCCGATCTGTCACATGATATCCACATCGCCAGTCAATTTCAGCACGCTCCCACAACCATTCATATGAGTGATGTTCTTCGCATCGTCAGATACTTGAAGGGCACAGTGAATAAGGGAGTATTTTTATCCTCTTCTTCTGAATTAAAATTACTTGCTTATACTGACTCAGATTGGGGAGGTGACCTTAGTAACCGTCACTCCACCACTGGCTTTTGTGTTTTCCTAGGTGAGTCTTTGATTTCATGGCGATGTAAAAAGCAACAAAAGGTCTCACTTGTTAGAAAATGACATATATATGTATATACTTGAATATATATATATATATATAATTATATATATATATATATATTTATATATATACAGACTTTTCGTAATACAAGAGTATGTATATGTATATATATATATGTATATAACTATATATTTAAAGTATATACTTATATTCTTGTAATACTTTTTTATTTATTTATTTTTGTAATTTTATTTCTTTCTTATTTTTTTGTCTTTTTGTCAAACAGTCATAATTGACTAGAGCTGTTGGACTGTCAAAACAGCCAACAGCCTTTTTGTCAGGTTCTGTCAAACAGTCAAAATGTTGACTGTTTGAATTGAGTTGTTGGGCTACTCCCAACTACTCTAATTAGAGATGTTGGGAGTAGCCCAACAGCTATCCCAACAGCTATTTTAATAGCTCCTCTCATGTAACCTCTCTATAAATAAGGGCATGCTGCCCATTGTAAATATAATACAAAGGTAGAGGGTTTTACCTCTTACATATTCAGATTCAAGTGCATTTATGCACTATTCTTATGTTTGTGCTGTGGAGCATTTTGTATGCTATTTTGGTTTACCATATTGGGTGAATGTATGTTTTGTAAAGTTGTTTGTAGACTTGATTGTGTGTAAGCCTCTTTACATGGTATCAGAGCTTGGTGTATGATCAACCGTGCATTGGTGAGCTGCCTCGTAAAGCATGCCTTCTTTCTTTCGTGATTGGTGGTTCCTTTTTTTCTTTGGATTCATCATGGGTGAATTTTTTCTGCACAATACAAGCAACTTCAACTTCATTCCGCCATTCAAACTTGAAGGAAGCAACTATAACATTTGGGCGGGACACTTGGAGACATTCATCAAGGGTCAAGGTTTGTGGGGATTTGTAAGAGGTACTAATATTGAACCCACTCCCAAAATTACATTAGGTGAAAATGACGTTGAGACTAGTCTTGAAGAAAAAAACAAAACCATGGAAGAATACTACAAAAAATTAGATGAATGGGAAATGAAAAATGCCAAAATTCTTTCATGGATGCTTAGTAGAGTTGAGACAAAAATTGCCTCAAACCTTTTGTGTTACAAAAAGGCAAATGAAGCATGGGAATATCTTAGAGGTATGTTTACCGAAAAAGATATGGCTCACAAGTATTATCTCCAAGAAAAAGTTAGAAACATTAAACAAGGAGATAAGAATATAAGAGATTATTTTATAGAGTTATCTTCCATTTGGACCTAACTTGCCCAATTTGAACCCAAATGGGAAGGAAAGTGTATAGAAATGCGGAGAGTTCAAGTTGAAGAAGAGAGACTTTTCGCTTTTCTCTATGGTTTGAGACCCGAGTTTGAACAAACAAGGGCCTCTTTGCTATCATCTTCATCACCTCCTCCTATTCATGAGATTCTCACTAAACTTAGTGGAGAAGAGACTAGGCTAAACGTAAGTAAAAATGTTAGTGTGCTTGCTACTTCTAGCAATGGTCAAGAAGAGTATTGCGCACTTGCCGCATCAAAACCAAGACACTATATCAAGCCATATAAAACTCCTCATTTTAATAAGAATCGAGGAGAATCAAAAATCATTTGCCATAATTGTAATGAGCCCGGTCATATTAGGCCTCAATGTCCTAGATACAAATATAGGCCTCAAGAAAAGCGTGTTGCGGCTGCACCATCAAAACAAGATGAAGATACTTTGAATCTCAAAGACCTCACCAAATCATTATCTCAACTGACGGAGGCATTGCAGCCACTGCTTAAAGGATCTACCTCAAGAGCGGCCATTGCAACCTCTTCTACTCCTGTTATGTGCTCTTGGCTTCTTGATTCAGGAGCTTCTTTTCATATGACCCCACATAGATCTATACTATCCGAATGTCAACCTAATTCAAATGCATCATTTGTTTCCACTGCCGATGGTACTGCCTTGGAAATAGAGGGTGTTGGAATTTTTAAAAATGATTTGTCAAAACATAACAACTTTTATATTCCGAAAATAAGACTTATACCAAAACTTCATCTTAATCTACTTTCTGTTTCTCAAATCTCGGATCATGGATGTGATGTCATTTTCTCATCAAGTAAATGTTGGGTGCAGGATCGCCAGTCCGGGAAATTGATTGGGGAAGGTTATAGGCAAGGAGATCTCTATTATATGGATTTCTTTTGTATTTCAAAGGAATCATTTTGCAACACTGCCCAAACAAAAGACATACGGACTTGGCATCATAGACTTGGGCATCCAAATATAAGAAAATTAAATTTTGTACCTATTACCAAGAATCTTTGTAAAGATAATTTTGAATGCAAAGAATGTTTACTTGGTAAAATGACAGTCTTGCCTTATGGTCAAAGAACTTTTTACTCCTCAATGCCTTTTGAATTAGTTCATTCGGATGTATGGGGTCCTGCTCCTGTAGCCTCTAAAGGCGGATTCTCCTACTATGTTGTGTTTATTGATGACTTCACTAGATATTGTTGGATTTACTTTCTTAAGTATAAATCAGATGTATTTGCAACCTTCAAAACATTCCATAACATGATTAAAAATCAATTTGAAAGTAAACTCAAAATTCTCAGAACTGACTCTAGAGGAGAATACTTGTCAAACGAGTTTAAACAATTTTTAGAAAATTAAGGAATTTTACATCAAAGATCATGTCCTAGAACCCCGCAACAAAATGGAATTTCAGAAAGGAAACACAGACATATTATGGAAACTACAAGAACTCTTCTTATTGCTAAAAATGTTCCAAAAAATCTTTGGGCTGAAGTTGCATTAACCTCAGTATATCTTATAAATAGGATGCCTTCCAAAACTTTATCTAATGAAATTCCTTTTGAAAAATTATTCAAATATCAACCTGACTATCAAAGACTGAGAATCTTTGGTTGCAAATGTTATGTTTTGAATGATAAAGGAGATAAACTATCTTCTAAAGCTATTTCCTGTGCGTTCATTGGTTATTCAGAAACACAAAAAGGATTTAAATGTTATGATACCAAAAATGATAAACTTCTCATTTCAAGGAATGTTAATTTTGTTGAAAATGAAAGTGGATTTGAAGAAAACATGTCGGAAGACATAAACTCTGATTATTCTTTCTTGTTCAAACTATTGTCTAATGATGAAAATATTTATGTAGAACCTCTTATTGAAAATAGAACAATAGTTGAACCAATAGTATACACTAGAGGAAATCGAAATGCATTCAATGAAGGTGTAAATCAAAGTAATCATGAAGCATCAGAAATTCCTTCAGAACAAACCACTATTCGTAGATCAGAACGAACCTCAAGAATCCCAAATAAATTTGTGTCTTATGATTCATTTTCTCCTAAACATAGAGCATGTCTTATAGCTATCCACTCATATTTTGAACCCTCATGTTACAATGAAGCAAAAAATTTACCTGAATGGATAAAAGCTATGCACATAGAATTAGAAGCTCTTAAAGATGTTAATACTTGGGAAATTCTGGATTTACCTATAGGAAAAAAGACAATAGGTTGTAGATGGGTTTTTAAAGTAAAAACCAAAAGTGATGGATCCTTGGAAAGGCATAAAGCCAGATTAGTTGCCAAAGGATATTCTCAAGAATACGGAGTAGATTACGAAGAAACTTTTGTTCATGTTGCCAGGATGACCATTGTTCGAATGCTTGTAGTTATTCCAGCTATTAAAAATTGGAATATATTTCAAATGGATGTTAAAAATGCATTTTTAAATGAGAATCTCAATGAGAAAGTATATATGGATATTCCACCTGGATTAATAATTCCTTCAGGTAAAGTGCTTAAATTAAAAAAGGCATTATATGGCCTCAAACAAGCACCTAAAGCTTGGTTTGATACTTTTAACAATGTTATTACAAGGTATGGTTTTAAACCATGCTATACTGATACAGCTTTGTTTATCAAGAACTCTTCTGCTGGTATTATAATTTTACTTTTATATGTTGATGATATGTTAATTACAGGTAGTGACAAGGAGGGAATCAAGAAAGTAAAACAGTTTTAAAAAAATTCTTTTAAAATGACAGATCTTGGGTTTCTAACGTACTTTCTTGGTATAGAAGTTTCATACTCTAACCGAGGATACATATTGTCACAAACAAAGTTTGCTTCAGATATTATTGACAGGTCAGGACTTTCAGATGATAAAGTTGTTGATACTCCAGAGATTGTTGGAATGAAAATGTGAGCCGATGATAGAGTTCCTTTGGACAATCCAACTCCCTTCAGACAGCTAATGGGATCTCTTATGTATTTAAGTATTACAAGACCAGACATAGCCCATGTTGTACATATAGCCAGTCAATTTCAACATGCGCCAACATCAGCTCATATGAGTGCAGTCATGAGAATTATTAAATACATCAGAGGCACTATAAATAAGGGAGTCTTTCTGTCCTCTTCTTCCTCCTTAGATCTTATTGCATATTCTGATGCTGATTGGGGAGGAGATTCAAATAACAGGCGCTCAACAACTGGTTTTTGTATATTTGTAGGTGAATCTTTGATTTCATGGAGGTGCAAGAAACAACAAAAGGTGTCATTATCATCTACAGAAGTTGAATATAGAGCAATGGCAATTACTACTATGGAAGTCGTGTGGCTCAAACAACTGATTTCAGATATGGGGATTCACCTTCAGAATCCTACAAGATTGTGTTGTGACAATAAGAGTTCGATATACATTGCTCGAAATCATACATTTCATGAAAGAACTAAGCATATAGAGATGGATTGTCATTTTGTTCGTGAAGAATATTTGAAGAAGACTATTGATCTTCCCTATGTGACATCAGAATATCAACTTGCTGACTTCTTCACCAAGGCACTATGCTCACCAAGATTCAACTTTTTACTTGACAAACTTTCGGTGATTTCACCATAAGTTTGAGGGAGACTGTTAGAAAATGACATATATATATATATATATACTTGAATATATATATATATATATATTTATATATATATATACATACTTTTCGTAATACAAGAGTATGTATATATATATGTATATAACTATATATTTAAAGTATATACTTATATTCTTGTAATACTTTTTTATTTATTTATTTTTGTAATTTTATTTCTTTCTTATTTTTTTGTCTTTTTGTCAAACAGTCATAATTGACTAGAGTTGTTGGACTGTCAAAACAGCCAACAGCCTTTTTGTCAGGTTCTGTCAAACAGTCAAAATGTTGACTGTTTGAATAGAGCTGTTGGGCTACTCCCAACGGCTCTAATTAGAGCTGTTGGGAGTAGCCCAACAGCTATCCCAACAGCTATTTTAATAGCTCCTCTCATGTAACCTCTCTATAAATAAGGGCATGTTGCCCATTGTAAATATAATACAAAGGTAGAGGGTTTTACCTCTTACATATTCAGATTCAAGTGCATTTATGCACTATTCTTATGTTTGTGTTGTGGAGCATTTTGTATGCTATTTTGGTTTACCATATTGGGTGAATGTATGTTTTGTCAAGTTGTTTGTAGACTTGATTGTGTGTAAGACTCTTTACATCACTGTCATCCATTGAAGCCGAATATAGAGCCATGGCATCCACTACCATGGAAATTGTATGGATTCGACGCCTTTTGGAAGATATGGGAGTGCTTATCAGAGAACCAACAAAGCTATGCTGTGACAATAAAAGTGCAATCTATATTGCCAAGAATCACACCTTTCACGAGCGAACAAAGCATATAGAGATGGACTGCCATTATGTCAGGGAAGAATACTTGAAGAAGGTCATTGATCTACCATATGTGACATCTGAGTATCAACTTGCGGACTTCTTCACAAAAGCTCTTTGTTCGCCCACATTTCATTTCCTTCTTGACAAACTTGCGGTTATCGCACCGTAAGTTTGAGGGGGGTGTTAAAATGTATCTCCAAAACCATTGTTGTAAGTATATATATATATATATATATATATATATATATATATATATATATATATATATATATACATAGAGATGCATAAACATATATATCATATATGTATATGTATCTCTCTACAACAACAACAACAACAACTACGCCTTCATCCCAAAACAATTGGGGTCAGCGATATGAACCAAAAAAGAAATTCATTTTGGGTCTTCCACATGAATCCTTTTCCTCCAATCATTTCTATCCAACGCCATGTCCTCGGTGAGGTTCAAAGCATTCATATCCTTTCCTATCATCTCCATCCAAGTCTTCCTAGGCCTACCCCGACCTCTTTTAACTAATATATTTTCCCATTTCTCCAACCTTCTAACTGGAGCATCATTAGGCCTTCGCCGAATATGTCCAAACCACCGTAAATGATTCTCTCGCATCTTATTTTCAATGGGTGCAACACCTACCTTCTTACGTATCTCTTCGTTCCGAATCTTATCTTTTATTGTATTTCCACACATCCATCTAAGCATCCGCATCTCAGCTACACTCATTTTTTGAATATGATGTCTCTTGGCAGCCCAACATTCCGTACCATATAGTAAAGCGGGTCTAATAGTCGTCCTATAAAACTTTCCCTTCAACCGCAATGGCATTCTACGATCGCACAGCACTCCAGTAGCACTTTTCCATTTCATCCACCCAACCTTTATCCTATGATTTACATCTCCATCAATTTCTCCATACTTTTGAATGATGGATCCCAAATATTTGAAATAATCATTCACCGGTATATCTTGCTCACCAAGCTTCACTACACTCCCATCACTACTTCGTTGCTTACTAAACCGACATTCCATATATTCAGTCTTACTCTTACTCAACTTAAAACCTCTAGCTTCCAATGTCTGTCTCCATAATTCTAACTTAGCATTAACCCCAGCTCTAGACTCATCAATCAAAACAATATCATCAGCAAACAACATACACCACGGTACATTTTCTTGAATTGATCTCGTAAGCTCATCCATCACTATCGCAAATAGGAAAGGGCTTAAAGCAGATCCTTGATGTAACCCAACCGTTATCGGGAAATTGGTTGTCACCCCTCCACAAGTGCGGACATTGGTTACTACTCCTTCATACATATCTTTAATTATACTAATGTACTTGAGAGAAACACCTTTCTTCATCATTGTCCACCAGAGAACGTCCCTAGGTACTTTATCGTATGCCTTCTCTAAATCAATAAAAACCATATGCAAATCTTTGTTCCTCTCTCTATATCTTTCAATAAGTTGTCTAAGAAGATGTATAGCTTCCATAGTTGATCTTCCAGGCATAAAACCAAATTGATTCTCCGATATCATGACAACCTTCCTCAACCTAGACTCAATCACCCTCTCCCAAAGTTTCATAGTATGACTCATGAGTTTTATACCACGATAGTTTGTGCAATCTTGTATATCACCCTTATTCTTATATAAAGGCACCAAAGTACTCTTCCTCCACTCATTAGGCATCTTATTTGTTCGCCAAATCAAGTTAAAAAGATTTGTCAACCATTCTAAACCTTTCTCTCCCAAGCATTTCCAAGCCTCGATAGGTATACCATCTGGGCCAACTGCCCTTCTTGATTTCATTTTCTTCAAAGCCTCTGCAATTTCTTTCTTTTGAATCTTGCGCATGAAGTCACGATTTATCTCATGAAAAGGAATGGAGAAGTCTCCAAGATCTTGAGCATGACTATCATTAAATAGCTTATCAAAATAATCTTTCCATCTCTCCTTAATCTCCTCATCTTTGACTAAAACCCTTTGCGTTTCATCTTTGATACATCTAACCATACCCAAATCCTTCGATTTCCTATCTCTCATCTTTGCAAGCCTATAAATATCCTTCTCGCCTTCTTTGGTATCCAACTTGTCATAAACCTCCTTATATACCTTAGCCCTCGCGTTTCGAACAACTTTTTTAGCTTCCTTCTTTGCTATCATATACTTCTCCAAATTCTCATTATCACGACTCTTACTTAGATTTCTATAACACTCTCTTTTAACCTTAATAGCTAATTTGACATCCTCGTTCCACCATGATGTATCCTTACCTAGTGGTGCACCGCCTTTAGACTCACCCAATACCTCCTTAGCTACTTTTCTCATACCACCCGCTATCTTATTCCACATTGATTGTGAATCCTCCTCGAGACACCAATCAACTTCCTTAACTACCTGCTCTACAAACATTCCTTGTTTAGCTCCTTTCAGTGCCCACCACTTAATTCTAGGATCTATCCTATGTCTATCCCTTTTGCGGCATTGTCTAATTCTAAGATCTAAAATTAAGACTCTATGTTGTGTAGCTACACTTTCTCCTGGTATAACCTTACAATCGATGCAACAACCCCTATCTCTCTTTCTAAGTAGGAAAAAATCTATCTGACTCGTATTAACCCCACTTTTAAATGTTACTAGGTGAGACTCCCTCTTCCTAAACCAAGTGTTTGCTAAGATCATATCATAGGACAAACAAAAATCTAAAATCCTTTCTCCACTTTCATTTCTTTCTCCTATACCATAGCCTCCATGGATATTCTCAAATCCATCTCTACTAATGCCTACATGTCCATTAAGGTCACCGCCGATGAAAAGCTTTTCTCCATAAGATGTCTCTTGTACTACTCCATCTAAATTTTCCCAAAATTTATGCTTAATGGAATCATCTAAACCTACTTGAGGTGCATAAACACTAATAATATTAATAATATCCGTACCTAATACTAATTTAATAAGTAAAATTCTATCACCCTTCCTACGGACCTCAACTACATTATCTATAAACTGACGACTCATAACAATCCCTACTCCATTCCTATTCTTATTTATTGTGCAATGGAAAAGTGCAACTGGAGTGTTGTGCGATCCTAGAATGCCATTGCGGTTGAAGGGAAAGTTTTATAGGACGACTATTAGGCCCACTTTACTATATGGTACGGAATGTTGGGCTGCCAAGAGACATCATATTCAAAAAATGAGTGTAGCTGAGATGTGTATGCTTAGATGGATGTGTCGAAATACAATAAAAGATAAGATTCGGAATGAGGAGATACGTAAGAAGGTAAGCGTTGCACCCATTGAAAATAAGATGAGAGAGAATCGTTTACGGTGGTTTGGACATATTCGGCGAAGGCCTAATGATGCTCCAGTTAGAAGGATAGAGAAATGGGATAATATATTAGTTAAAAGAGGTCGGGGTAGGCCTAGGAAGACATGGATGGAGATGATAGGAAAGGATATGAATGCTTTGAACCTCACTGAGGACATGGCATTGGATAGAAATGATTGGAGGAGAAGGATTCATGTGGAAGACCGAGAATGATTTTCTTTTTTGGTTCATATCGCCGACCCCAATTGTTTTGGGATGAAGGTGTAGTTGTTGTTGTTGTGGGTGGTGTGTGTGTGTGTGTGTTTGTGAAATCATGAAAACATGCTTAGTTATTACATTTATATATGTGTGCGCGCTACTTTGCTTTTAGGATTTTTTCTGTGAAACATTAAAAGCATGCACCATTAATTTTAATTGATTATGTTTTATATATATATATATGTTACTTTGTTTCTAATGAATGTTTCCATAAAATCCTGAAAGCATGTTTAGTATTATGAATTATGTAATATGTTATTTATATATGTATGTGCTATTGTGCTTTTGTGAAAGGTTGAAAGCATATTTTGTTGATTATACTAAATATCTTATAAATAATTGAATATATATATATATATATGTATTTTTTTTTTGTACAATTATATATGTATATTTTGGTTATGTATATTAATATATTTTGTGAAAGCATGTGTAATTTTATACTTATGTAATGAAAACATCTTATTAATAAAAGAATTAAACATATTTTTATGTATATTTTGTGTACATTTTTATATTTTAATTGAGCTACCGACTAGTCCCGCCTAGTCCTCGACTAGTCTTTTTAGGTGTCTACCGACTAGGTGCCTAGCGCTTTTGACTACATAGAGAAAACCTCAACCATTCTCAAATGTCATCACATATGGCTGTCAAGAGTCAACACAGAAAAGGGTGTAAAAATGGAAACAAGATCCAACCCAATCCATAACTCATTTTTCAAAAACATGAGCATGAGAAAATATCCCACAAGCCATAAAAAAATTCAGCTTATCATGGCCAATGTTTTTGTAGTTTAAATAATTTATTGTGTTTCAATCATACAAACCTCAACCACTCTCAAATGTCATCACATAATGCCACTAAGAGTCAACACTAATAAGGACGTAAAAATTGCCATGATATCCAACCCAACTCATAACTATTCTTCAAAATACGTAAATTATTTTCTAATTTTGGACAATATTTAACTCAACTTATAATAAAACAACTTAGTATACTTTCCCATACAACATAGCAGTCCCAGTTTACAGTTTTACAAACCAGTAGGGATAGAAGTGGGATGGATAGATCCAATACAAAATAAAGCCATTGAAGCAAACAGTAACTAGATTTGAAAAAAGAAAATTATTTTCAATATATCCGTACTTAAAAATGTATGGATCAAGTAGGATCTCTAATCCATTTCAGCACATTTTTTAAGAAAGGCTTTGGGTGGGGATAATAAATAGATCGAATATCAGTTAAATCCTGCTTGATCCACAGTATCCATTTTCTGTAAAAATGGTTTTGCTTTGGATTTGAATCTAGCTCAAGTGTAGCAATAAAAATCCAGATCCATTCTGAACATTATGACACTAGAACTGTTGTCCATATTGTATTATATGTAAAAAGATAAACGACATGGTAGTAATCCAATTCAAGCCCAGATCCATTTCACTTATTCTCTCAGCTCCATATCTGACAAGACAAAACTTGATTGGTTATTCTCCTTTGTATAAATCAACCTGGAACATATTAATTGTGTGTTAACCAGTCAACTACTAACAGTTTCCTTAAGGAAATAACATTCTCTAAGGGTAGGATCAAAGCAATTAACCGCAAATAATCATGTAATACAAATAACGTTGAAAGAAGATCAATGATTTTGACTGTGTTCATGCATATGCTAATCCTACATTTTCACTTGAAAAACAAACAGAAACAATTGGATAGTAGTGCTGTAGCACTACAAGTCTTCATAGTTCAGTCTCTCTCTAACTGTCTGCAGTACTAAGCCAATTGCTAATATTCTCACCCAGAGAAAGGCAATATGGAAAATAGTAATGGTACCACAGGGCGAATATCCTGGCCTTGGCTCACAGCTACTAATATCTTAACCTTCTTTACTCCAGTACTTGCATCCTCAACTACTTCCGTATCCTCAACTTGGACAACAGAGTCAGCACCATCAGGAATACGCCCTGATAGAAACAAAATAAAATTAAATTAAATAAGACAAAGATTGACAGCTTTTGCCATGCACAGTAATTGGATCAGCCTTCAGAGGAAAAGCACAACTATATGCAGAACAATTATTTTGACCTCCATCATAGAACATAACCCATGCGCAAAAAAATACATTACACGGAATTGGGATATAGCCGACCAGTAAAAGATGCTTACATTTGACAAACAACAGTTTTCTGGTTAATGATGATCAGCATTCAACTTTCTCATAATATTTCATCTTTCATGAATACAGCTATCCCCAACCATCCTAATTATTATGGACTTATTTCAATTCAAATTGGTCAAGAAATTTGGGGGAAATAACATGGTTCCTACAAATGTCCATCCAGTGAAACTGCATTTTCTGGTAAAAGGAGGATTGTGGCAAGTGAGGCTACATTTTCTGGTAAATAGAAGAAAAATACAAGTAATAACAACAACAACTATGCCTTCATCCCAAAAAAAAATGGGGTCGGCGATATGAACCAAAAAAGAAAATCATTCTGGGTCTTCCACATGAATCATTCTCCTCCAATCATTTCTATCCAATGCCATGTCCTCGGTGAGGTTCAAAACATTCATATCCTTTCTTATCATCTCCATCCAAGTCTTCTTAGGCCTACCCCGACCTCTTTTAACTAATATATTATCCCATTTCTCCATCCTTCTAACTGGAGCATCATTAGGCCTTCGCCGAATATGTCCAAACCACCGTAAACGATTCTCTCTCATCTTATTTTCAATGGATGCAACGCCTACCTTTTTACGTATCTCCCCGTTTCGAATCTTATCTTTTATTGTATTTCCACACATCCATCTAAGCATACGCATCTCAGCTACACTCATTTTTTGAATATGATGTCTCTTGGCAACCCAACATTCCGTACCATATAGTAAAGCGGGCCTAATTGTCGTCCTATAAAACTTTCCCTTCAACCGTAATGGCATTCTACGATCGCACAACACTCCAGTTGCACTTTTCTATTTCATTCACCCAACCTTTATCCTATGATTTACATCTCCATCAATTTCTCCATTCTTTTGAATGATAGATCCCAAATATTTGAAACAATCATCCACCGGTATTCCCCGCTCACCAAGCTTCACTATACTCCCATCACTACTTAGATGCTTACTAAATCGACATTCCATATATTTTGTCTTACTCTTACTCAACTTAAAACCTCTGGCTTCCAATGTCTATCTCCATAATTCTAACTTAGCATTAACCCCAGCTCTAGTCTCATCAACCAAAACAATATCATCAGCAAACAACATACACCACGGCATATTTTCTTGAATTGATCTCGTAAGCTCATCCATCACAATAGCAAATAGGAAAGGGCTTAATGCATATCCTTGATGTAACCCAACTGTTATAGGAAAATTGGTTGTCACCCCTCCACAAGTGCGGACATTGGTTACTACTTTGTCGTACATATCTTTAATTATACTAATGTACTTGAGAAAAATGTCTTTCTTCATCATTGACCACCAGAGAACATCCCTAGGTACTCTATCGTATGCCTTCTCCAAATCAATAAAAACCATATGCAACTCTTTGTTCCTCTCTCTATATCTCTTAATAAGTTGTCTAAGAAAATGTATAGCTTCCATAGTTGATCTATCAGGCATAAAACCAAATTGATTCTCTGATATCATGACAACCTTCCTCAACCTATACTCAATCACCCTTTCTCAAAGTTTCATAGTATAACTCTTGAGTTTTATACCACGATAGTTTGTGCAATCTTGTATATCACCCTTATTCTTATATAGAGGCACCAACGTACTCTTCCTCCACTCATTAGGCATCTTATTTGTCCGTCAAATCTTGTTAAAAAGATTTGTCAACCATTCTAAGCCTTCCTCACCCAAGCATTTTCAAGCCTCGATAGGTATACCATCAGGGCCAACTGCCTTTCTTGATTTCATTTTCTTCAAAGTCTCTGCAATTTCTTTCTTTTGAATCTTGCGCATGAAGTCACGATTCATCTCATAAAAAGGAATGTAAAAGTCTCCAAGATCCTAAGCATGACTTCCATTAAAAAGTTTATCAAAATAATCTTTCCATCTCTCCTTAATCTCCTCATCTTTGACTAAAACCCTTTGTGTTTCATCTTTGATACATCTAACCATACCCAGATCCCTCGATTTCATATCTCTCCTCTTTGCAAACCTGTAAATATCCTTCTCGCCCTCTTTGGTATTCAACTTGTCATAAACCTCCTTATAGACCTTATCCCTCGCGTTTCGCACTATTTTTTTAGCTTCCTTCTTTGCTAACATATACTCTATGTCACATGGGTGCGGGTGCGGGCGCGGGTGCGGGTGCGGGTGCGGGGATTCGGCACTTCCAAAAAACCTGGGTGCGGGGGTGCGGCAGGGGCAAAAATGTAAAAAATATATCTATATATATATAAGGGGATCGGGGTTTTTCTGCTGACAGCAGCTGACTGCTGTCAGCTGCTGACAGACAGCAGCTGTCTGTCAGCCCTGACATGCAGATTTTTTTTAAAGACAGACAGCAGCTGCCTGTCAACCCTGACAGACAGCAGCTGTCTGTCAGAGCCCTGACAACAGATTTTTTTTTAAAAAAAAATTCAAATTTGCAGCCCATTTCACAGGGCAATTTTTTTTTTTTTTTAAAATCCAAAAAACAAATGGACCTAAATGATCCTGGGTGCGGTCAACGCACCCAGGATCGGGTTGACCGCACCCGGTGCCGCACCCGAACCCGCGTCGAGTCGCGTCGACGCGGGTGCGGCACCCTGCTAGCCGAATCCCTGTGACATAGCATATACTTCTTCAAATTCTCATTACCACGACTCTTACTTAGATTCCTATAATACTCTCTTTTAACCTTAATAGCTAATTTGACATCCGCGTTCCACCATGATGTATCCTTACCTAGCGGTGCACCGCCTTTATACTCACCCAATACCTCCTTAGCGACCTTTCTCATGTAACCCGCTATCTTATTCCACATTGATTCTAAATCCTCCTCGGTACACCAATCAGCTTCCTTAACTACCTGCTCTACAAACATTCCTTGTTTAGCTCCTTTCAGTGCCCACCACTTAATTCTAGGATCTATTATATGTCTATCCCTTTTGCGGCATTTTCTAATTCTAAGATCTAAAATTAAAACTCTATGTTGTGTAGCTACACTTTCTCCCGGTATAACCTTACAATCGATGCAAAACCCCCTATCTCTCTTTCTAAGTAGGAAAAAATCTATCTGACTCGTATTAACCCCACTTTTAAATGTTACTAGGTGAGACTCCCTCTTCCTAAACCAAGTGTTTGCTAAGATCATATCATCGGACAAACCAAAATCTAAAATCATTTCTCCACTTTCGTTTCTTTCTCCTATACCATAGCCTCCATGGATACTCTCGAATCCATCTCGACTAATGCCTACATGTCCATTTAGGTCATCGCCGATGAAAAACTTTTCTCCATACGATATCCCTTGTACTACTCCATCTAAATCTTCCTAGAATTGACGCTTAATGGAATCATCTAAACCTACTTGAGGTGCATAAACACTAATAACATTAATAATATTCGTACCTAATACTAATTTAATAAGTAAAATCCTATCACCCTTCCTACAGACCTCAACTACATTATCTATAAGCTCACGACTAATAACAATCCCTACTCCATTCCTATTCCTATTTATTCCTGTATACCAAATCTTATATCCCAAAGGTTCTATCACTTTTGCTTTCTCACATACCCATTTGGTCTCTTGTAGACATAAAATATCAATCTTTCTCCTACACATAACATCTACTAACTCTACCAGCTTACCCGTTAAAGACCCTATGTTCCAAGTGGCTAACCTAAGTTTATATTCTTGAACTATCTTCTTTACCCCCCACCCGTCCAACAAAATGAGAGAAACCTTGCCTATTTGACACCACACCTGGGCGCCGGTGTGGCGAAGCGACGACCTAGCAACCCTTGCCCATTTATCACTGCCTCCGGGCCTATCTAGTATAACAAATTATAGCTAAATAATCAATTTCATTTATTCAAAAGAGACCCATGATTAAACTGTCAGTGATTAAGCAAAAAAAAAAAAGACAAAAATATTGTCGGAATAACATTCAATTTGAATTCAGCATCGTAGCAGAAAAGGGATGTTTATTTTTCAGAAAATACTAGGTATGTAAACCCAAATCCCCTGGTTAAGAAGTTAGCATCAAACTCTTGGCTAAGACAACAGTTGCATACTAATCTTGTCTGAATTTCTTTTTCTTTCTCTTTTTATGACAAGGAAAACCCTCACCGAGAACCTGGTCACTTAATGGGCACGCTTGTCCGAATTTCTTATGGAAGGGATATCAAAATAAGCTAGTAATGTTTTTCAGGAAAATTCTCCACAATATATTGGTCTGATTACAAAAAAATTGCAGAATATATTGAACTATATATGTATGTGTACAAATTCAAAATAGTTGGGATTAAAGAATCATGCCTCCAGTTGTCACATAAGCAACTGTTCCAGAAGTAACTTGGATGCCAACAGCATCATTCCCAGCCCTTGATTCAGCAATTACAGGATATTCACCTGGTCCATCTGATGTAATTACAGCATAACCATCCTACAGAAGACAATGAATACCTCAACACACTCAATATAACATAAGAGAAAAAAAAATATAGAAGAGGGTAGGCTCATTGGAACAAAGAGAGAGACAGACAGACAGAACCAGCAAGAAAACAGAGAAGAGGGTGAGAGAGGGATTGTTAACCTTGACGGATGCTCTGTAGGGAGGCAAGGGGTCAGGAGCAGAGACATCCTCGGCCAATACCAATCCGATCGCGTCCTGAAGCGACACGGTCACAGGCTCCAAACGTCGAGCGACACTGAGCACGGTGGCAAGCGCGTCGTCCGTAGACAGCATGTCGGAGGGCGGCCGCAGTTGAGTCGTGTCCCTAGGGGCTTTCGGACGCTACCCCTCTTTGGTTCCTGCTAGCCTACCGCTCGGCTGTTACTTCTCGCCCACACAAAAGGACAGGGGAAGTGCCCTGATGAAACAAGCCAGGAAAATGAGGGACTGACCTGGATGTGCCCCTTAAAAAATAGTTGATTTTGTTCCCTTGATGCCACGCGTATTTTTTTTTTTTTGATGAAAAATTTACAAATACCCGCCTTAAAATTAAAATAATTACAAAAACAAGCCTAACGTTTGAGATGTTACGAATAGGCACCTAATTAGCAAAATAATTCTCAAATACCCGAGTAGCTCAACTCAAGAGCTTTAACTATATTTAGATCATGATTAGATTATGGTAAAAGATAGATCTACCCTTCTAGAATTGTTAACATACCAGAACATGCTTTTACCCTAGCTCAATGCACAAACGAGGCGCTCTACCTCGTCCTCCCGGAACTGTCCCACCGGAAACTATGCTTGGCCCTTTGCGTCGTATTCAGGGCACCAGAAATCATAGAGAGCCGAGCATGTTGTGTCTCATAGACAAGAAGAAACACCTGCAACAGAGAATCAAATCTTTTACATTCTAATCAAAGAAATTAAATCCTAAGAGAACTCAAGAAAATGGTTCAGTATTTGGTTTGCAAAATTAAATTCAAAGAGAACTAAAATGACAGCATTCTACAAACATGGCATTTGATTTGCACAATTTTTTCCTCTTCTCTTTCTAGTGGCTAACTAAAAACTCTTAAGAAACACCAAGCTGAGCTAATCAGGGCACCAGGCTCCTTCATTACTTAGAATGCACTTGAAGCCTTTATCCATAATGACAACCTGCCCCTAACCTTCAAAACCATAAGCAAGAATACATGAGTGTTACCGGGTTAGCGAACAATAGTAGTATCAAGATTATGAAAAAAAACATTATGAATACATACAATGTACGTGCTTGGTTGGCATCATATAGGAGAAGCACCTCCATCAAAGTAATGTTTTCATGCACTGCAGTGAACGAGAGGGTTGTGTATGTTCGCCCCCGATGATTCACTGAATCCCACGTCTGTGTTCGGGGCTTTGAATGAGCACCACGTATACAAGCACATGGGGCTCGTATTCCCGTGTATGTTGACATAACTTTGCATCGGACTCTGGTGTTGTTGCAAAGACTTAAGTACCCTTTCTTGTTATTCTTCTCATAAAGTGATGGTTTGAGAAAATGATAAAAATGCCCTTCATTCAAAAAAGAAAAAACAAACAGTTCAAAAAAAGGACAAACATGTCCTCCATCCAGAAAGTCGAGGATGATGTTGACTCTTCAAAGTCTTCTTTTTTTTCTGTTCAAAAAAAGGATAAACATGTCTTCTTCTTCTTTCTGCGTAAAACACTGTAAAACCCTCTCTCTCTCTAGAGAAGAAATCAAGGGAAACAAAGAGTTCTTCCTGGAGAAGGCCATGAACATCAACCCTCTCACTCTCTCTCTCTTCTCTCTCTCTACTTCTGTGCACATCCAACAGACGATCCTACATTGCTCCATCGTCATCTTCTTCTTCTTCCTTCTTCGTAAAACACTGTAAAACCCTCTCTCTCTCTAGAGAAGAAATCAAGTGAGGTAAAGGGTTCCTCCTGGAGAAGGCCATGAACACCAACCCTCTCACTCTCTTTCCCTTCTCTCTCTACTTATGTGCCTGATTTAGAGTTTTTGCCCTTACAGGAGGGGGTCCGGGGATTCATCCCAGCGTGGGTAGCATCATTCAACTAAATGAGTTGTAGATCCTGATTCAGAGTTTTTGCCCTTACAGGAGGGGGGTTTGGGAGCTCCTCCCAGCGTGGGTAGCATCATTCAACTTGAAGAGTTGTGGAGTCTGATTCAAAGTTTTTATCCATTCATATTTTAAGGCATTAGATCTCATTTTTGAACATCCACGCATGTGCAGTTTGCTTTCATCATGTTCAGTTGCTTTCTAGATTATACTTTGAATTTTTTTGCATTTTAGATCTATCGATTTGTATGTAACCAGAGCTCATTTTAACTTGAATTTTTTTACTGCAATTTTAACATAGAGGAAGTTTCTAACTTTTTAAGTTTTATAACATTTTATAACATGTCTCGATTTTTAACAGGTTTGAAATATCAAATGAGCATAAAAAGTTATAAAACTTTCCAGATATAAACTAGACACATAGAGGAAAAAAACCTTTTTACGGATTTGGAAAATGATCTTCCGTTGGGGAGATATGACTCTTACAAAATGAAATAAAAACCTATGTCACTCAAATAAGACAGACTGATAGGGGTCTGGTTTTAGATCCAAATGGGGTATCAAATAACCATAGAAATCGCTGAAAATGTACAGAAATAAACTAGACTTCATAACGAAGACACCACTTTTTACGGATTTGAAATCCGATCTCTGGTTAGGGAGATATGACTCTGACAAGTTGGTCCTAATTCAGATAGCGATTTGTATCACAAATCGCTGTAGTGTTTAGCGAGAAACACTACAAATCGCTAAACACTACAGCGATTTATGATACAAATCGTTATCCGAATCAGGACCAACTTGTCAGGGCTATATCTCCCTAACCAGAGATCGGATTTCAAATCCGTAAGAAGTGGTATCTTTGTTATGAAGTCTAATTTATTCCTGTAAATTTTCAGCGATTTCTATGGTCATTTGATACCCCATTTGGATCTAAAACCAGACCCCTATCAGTCTATCTTATTTGAGTGACATAGGTTTTTATTTCATTTTGTAAGAGTCATATCTCCCCAACGGAAGATCATTTTCCAAGTCTGTAAAAAGGGTTTTCTTCCTCTATGTGTCTAGTTTATATCTGGAAAGTTTTATAACTTTTTATGCTCATTTGATATTTCAAACCTGTTAAAAATCGAGACACATAGAAGAAGTTTCAAACTTTTTAAGTTTTATAACATTTTATAACATGTCTCGGTTTTTAACAGGTTTGAAATATCAAATGAGCATAAAAAGTTATAAAAATGTCCAGATATAAAGTAGACACATAGAGAAAAAAACCATTTTTACGGATTTGAAAAAATGATCTTCCGTTAAGGAGATATGACTCTTACAAAATGAAATAAAAACCTATGTCACTCAAATAAGGTAGACTGATAGGGGTCTGGTTTTAGATCCAAATGGTGTATCAAATGACCATAGAAATTGCTGAAAATTTACAAGAATAAGCTAGACTTCATAACAAAGACACCACTTTTTACGGATTTGAAATCCGATCTCTGGTTAGGGAGATATGACCCTGACAAGTTGGTCCTGATTCAGATAGCGATTTGTATCACAAATCGCTGTAGTGTTTAGCGAGAAACACTACAAATCGCTATAGCGAGGTCCAACAACACTATAAATCGTTGTGGGTCTCGTTAGAGATCCAAAAACACTATAAATCATAGTTAAAAGACTGAAAAACACTACAAATCGCTGTGGGGCTCGTTGGAGACCCCAAAGCACTATAAATCATAGTTAAAAGATCGAACAACACTATAAATCATTGTGAGGCTCGTTGGAGACCCAAAAATACTACAAAACATAGTAGAGACTCAAAAAAATCATAACAATAATTTGCTGAAGAATATTGCCAATCAAATAACGATTTTTGAAGAAGTGCTACAACAGTCATGATATGGGGGCCAAAATCAGAACATTTATAAAATCTCGATACAAGGTTCTGGTATTTAATCAAAATAAAATAGTAATTGACCATGAAAAATTCTGAAAATTTTCAGGGATGAACTAAACACATAAACGAAGAGAACCCGTTTTACAGAATTGAAAAATGATCTTCCATTAGGAAAATAAAATTCAAACAAAATAGATCAAAATCTGAGCCATTAAAATGACACAGGGTGACAGGGTTATGGTTTTTGACCCAAAACTGGTATGAAAACACCATAGAAATCGCTGAAATTTGGTGTGAACAAACTAGATTCAATTTAAAAAACAACCCTTTTTACGGATCGGAAAGATCATCTCTGGTTAGGGAGAAATCACTTCCGTAAGTTGGTCCTGATTCTGCTAAAATCCTGACGGTGCAAAATAATAGGTTTTGAATATCGATTTTTAAAGTAAGTCAAACAAACTCAGAATGATCTAATTTTTGGTGGAGAGCATGAAGACATATGCATGAAGTTGCAGTAAAAAATTTAAGTTAAAATGAGCTCTGGTTATATACAAATCGATAGATCTAAAATGCACAAGAATTCAATGTATAATCTAGAAAGCAACTGAACATGATAAAAGCAAACTGCACATGCGTGGATGTTCAAAAATGAGATCTAATGCCTTAAAATATGAATGGATAAAAACTTTGAATCAGACTCCACAACTTTTCAAGTTGAATGATGCTACCCACGTTGGGAGGAGCCCCCAAACCCCCCTCCTGTAAGGGCAAAAACTCTAAATCAGGTTCCACAACTCATTAAGTTGAACGATGCTACAGTTAGTGTGCAGGTCAGTCGGTGTTTGATGGAGAAATGTTGGATCGTTTGTTGGATGTGCACAGAAGTAGAGAGAGAAGGGAGAGAGAGTGAGATGAGGTTTTACCCCTCTCTTGTAAGGGTAAAAACTCTGAATCAGGATCTACAACTCATTTAGTTGAATGATGATACCCACGCTGGGAGGAGCCCCCAAACCCTCCTCCTGTAAGGGTAAAAACTCTAAATCAGGCTTCACAAGAGTCAATGTATAGGTCAGTCGGTGCTTCATGGAGCAATGTATGATCTTCTAATGGATGTGCATAGAAGCAAAAATAGAAGGGAGAGAGAGAGTGAGAGGGTTGATGTTCATGGCCTCCTCCAGGGGAGATTTCTTTCTCGGACAATCCTGTAGTGCAGAGACTGGGTCTTAAATAATCATCTTCGGGGCACTTAAGTCTTTACAACCACTCATTTTCAAGAACCGTCATTTTTTTTTGCACCAATGGAGGAGAGGGTACTTAAGTCTTTGCAATCTTATCAAACTCCAACGCTAATTAATGCTGACAAACATGGGGATACGAGACGCACATGCTTACATACGTGGTGGTCTTTGGGACCCCCGATCATGAGATGTAGCTAACTGCCCTGTTCGGGGGGGGAACATATAACCTGCTTCGGCAGTGAACCATACGAGGAAGCCTAACTTTAAGTGAAACCGGTTTATGGCCACGCCGACTGCAATCCTCTCTTCATCGACCTGATTAATATTTACATGTAAACATAAAATACAGAACAGCAGTGAGAGAAACAATGCATTTGCAAGTATCAATAAGATGGATATGGTACCTACTACATTAAGAGTAACATCCAACAAACATGACAAAAAAATTAATTTCAAGCAACTACATAAGAAGCAAAATATTAATGAATGCACATATAAGCACTTCCAAAGAATAGTGTCGTACAAGTTTTCTCAGGGAAGAGAAAATCATCTACAGAATCAACTGCCATCACTAAAATAGCTGCAAACTAGATTGAGTTCAAACTATCGTCAAGCCAAACCCGCTCAAAATGTCAAGGAAAAACAGGCAAAGAGAAACCAAAACAAGAACTAGTTCCTAGTGAAAGCCTTCAACGTCCTCTATTGCACTAACCAACAATCAAGACGATGGAAGAAAAAAATGTAGAGGAAAAACAGTTTTTACGTGGTTCAGTAAAAACTTACATCCATGACTCTTCTTCTCTTTTCAACATTTTTTTTTCAGAGAGGAGGTTTCCTTGATATAAAGGATTACACAACCACAAGGGATCCACCTTGACTGGTAGATCTCCTATATTCAGGCCACCATTTTAGGAATTAAAATTTACAAGCAGGTAAAGTTTACTTATCTCTCTCAACTACCTTATCATCCTTTTCCAAATGTGTTATCCTTCCAAAAGCTCAACCTTATCTCCCTGAAGACTATCGGATCATTTGAGTTCGGTGAGAGGCATGCTGCATATTGAATTTGTGTCGGATCTAATGCTAGATCTAGATTTTCAACATGCTCCCTCAAGCTAATATCGTTAAGATTCAGCTTCTCTTAAATAATTGAACCGCATCCCACTCAATGGCCTTTTTAGAATGTTTGCTAGCTGATTTTAGAGTTAAAACAAATTTAATATCAATTTTTTGTTTTGCTACCTTCTCTCTAACAAAGTGAAAGTCAACTTCGATTGCTTAGTTCTAGCATGAAATACAGATTTGCAAATAAGAAGGTTGATCTAAGATTGTCTCACCATAGAACCAAAGATTGAGATTGAGCTTTTGACACATCCACACTAAGGCTAGACATGTCTTCTCCATCTGAGAGTATCTTTTCTCATAGTCGATGAAAGTCTTGCTGATGTAGTAGATGGCGTGCTCTATCTGGCTGCCTTCCTCATACTGCGCCAGAAATCTGCCACAAGCATTATGGTTGACAGAAATATATAAGAGAAGTGGTTTTCCTAGTTCTGGTGGCTTCAGAACTGGTGGATTGAGAAGATACTGCTTGATGCGCTCAAATGAGAGCTGACATTCTGGTCCCCACTCAAATTTCACTTCTTTTCTCAGCAAGTGATTGAATGACTCGCATCTCATGGCCAAATTAGAGATAAAGCGCTGAATCGACTGAACGCGACCTTGAAGGCTTTATAGTTCTTTCAGATTGGTGGGAGGCGGCATATCAATGATCGCCTTTGCCTTGGCAGGATCTACTTTTATGCCTTTCTTGCTGATCATATAGCCTAGCAGTTTGTCTGACTCTACTCCGAAGACACATTTCTGTGGATTGAGTCTCAACTTATAGAGAATAAGTCTTTCGAAGACTTGGCCAAGAGCATCAAGATGATCCTCTTCTTCTTTTGACTTGACCAGGATGTCATCCACATAGGCATCCATGTTCTTGTGTATCTGGTCATAGAAAATAACTGCCATTGCTCTATGATAAGTTGCACCAGCATTCTTGAGTCCAAACGACATGACTGTATAGCAAAAAGTACCCCAAGATGTGGTAAAAGAAGTTTTTGATTGGTCACGAGCGACCAATTTGATTTGATTGTAGCCTGAGTATCCATTCATGAAGGAAAACATGGCGTGGCCTGCCGTGCTATCGATCAGAAGATCGATGTTGGGGAGTGGATAATCATCTTTCGAGGTGGCCTTGTTCAGATCCCTGAAATGGATACAAATCCGGACTTTGCCATTCTTTTTGGGAACTGCCACGATGTTCGTCAACCAGTCTGAATATTTGATAGTCCGGATGAATCCTGCTTTTAACAACTTCTCCAGTCCTTCTTTAACTTGTGGTGCCACGCGGGGATCCATTTTTCTCAGTTTTTGCTTGATTGGCTTGCAATCTGGCTTCAGCACGAGACGATGCTCGACTAGCTTGGGATCTAAACTAGGCATATTCTCATAAGTCGAAGCAAAGACTTGTTGATGCTGTTTGGGGAAATGGATGAGCCTTTCCTTCTCATCTGAACTCAAGCTGTAACCAATTTTGAGGATTTTCGGATCATCTTCTGAACCAATATTGACATCCTCTGTCGGATCCTGAACCAACGGCGATAGTTCATCCTGCTTCTGAATACTGGCAAATTCTGGCAATTCTTGAATTGCTGAGTCGAACTCTGCTAACTCTTCGATCTGCCATGTTACCTTGTTGACTTCTGCCCCTGGCCTTACAGATTCTGGCCGGTTTGGATTTATTTTGAGAAAAGTTGGTATTGATAATGAGCTTTTTAAGCGATTTAGGAGTCATGATTCTGGCAATCCTGAAAATGCAAGAAAAAGTTTTTGAGAAAAGGGTAAAAGGTTTGAAAATAACCTTTTGTACAGAAACAGAAAATGACAACATAGACAAGGATATAAGCAAAGAATTTGTGTACGCCAAAAATGAGAAATCGGAAATCAAAATTTTATTGATTGAAATACTCTTGATATTTACATATGACTTGAAAAAGGAAGAGATTGAGGCGGCTTTTTGCCCCTACAGAATGACATTAAAGAGAAGAAAGCAGAAAACACTGGCATTGTCTTCTTCATTCTACTCTCTTGACAAAGGTGGTCTTTCTGCCTGAAGACTGACCTGAAAAACCCAAGCCTGCGCCGGTGGCATGCCGAGCGGGGACAATTGGCTCCAGAATGCCATCCCTATTCTTACCAAGGCCCCTGAAGGGTTGGTAGCCATGTTTCATCAGAAGATCAAACCCTTTCTTAGTTTTCGAGAATTGAGGAAACATAGGGTGATCCTTGAATGAAATGCAATTGAGGCGCCCACCTAGCTTGAAGAAGCAAGGTCCCTGCCACTGGATTACTGCTGTCACGTTTTCTATTGGCTAGACTTCTTTCAACTTCAACATGTCCAGGCTTTCACTCAAACTGGTTTCATCGACTTCCCGGATGTCGGCAGTGAATGTAGGATGGGGGATCATTGGCTGTGGGAGTCGCTCTTCCGAATCCTCTCCTAGGACCATGGTAATCATGCCTCCCTTTGACCATTTGATGCATTGGTGAAGGGTTGAAAGAACAACATTGGCGTTGTGGATCCAAGTGCGCCCGAGCAAAAGGTTGTATGTGGGCGGCATATTGACCACATGGAAGAGCACGATGTGCACCGAGTAGTTGATGAAAATTTCGAGAAAGATCTTTCCCCTGGCTGTCTGCCCATGGTTGTCGAAACCATAGATCGTTATGGGATCTAGGGTATAGTCTTCTTCTTTCAAACCCAAAGCCTTAGCCGTCATCTCTGGACAGATATTGAGGTTGCTGCCTCCATCAACTAACACATGAGAGACTGTCATGCCCCTGGTCCGCACCACTATGTAGAGAGCGTTGTTATGGAAAGAATGAGGCTTCGGCAAATCCTCATCAGAAAATGTGATTGGTGCATTTGTCATGGCCTGATTGACGATCTGAGCCATATCCTGCGGAGTCGTGCTAGGCTTGACCTTGATCTTTCTGAGCAGATCTTCTAGCACTTGTTGGTGTTCAGGCGAAGCGCGGGTCATGTCCAGGATAGAAATGTTTGATAGAGCAGTGATTGGCTTCTGTACCGACCCTGAAGTTTCTCCTTTCTTTGAAGTTGCCTTAATGAAGTGCTTCAGAATCCTGGGGACTGGCTTGGCAATCTTTGTTGTCAACTTTTCTGGCTTCTTGGTCATTTTTTTGTTGCTGGAAAATGCAGTATCCACCCTCTTGGCGGAAGATTGTGCTTGTAGAAGGACTAAGACCTGATGTTGATCTTGAATGTCCTGACTGGAACATGGTTGGATACTGCCTTGCAGAGAAAATGTTTGTTCTGTGATGACTTAAGCTGAATGCTTAGGAAATGGTTTGGACAAGATTTCCGGCTGTTGCTTATCCTCGATTGTTAAATTTTTATTGATACAATCCTGAATGATGTTTTTAAGAACAAAACAATGTTCGGTGTCATGTCCAACAGTCCGGTGAAACTTGCAGAATTTATCGATTCACTTTCCCATAGCAACGGGAGGTTCCGCAACCTTGGGGAGTTTGATCATTCTTTTCGACATCATGTATTCCAAGATGTCTTCGCGGGACTGCTCTAGAGCGGTAAACTCTCGATCATAACTCCAACCTTCATGTTTCGGCTTCTCTGGCTGCTTCGCTTCAGGCTGCGGTGCTGATTGGACGGGCTGTGGCTTAACAAATTTTCCCTTCTGGGCTGCAGAGTTTCTTCTTTCAGCCCTGGGGTGTCCGACATTCTTGTTGCGATTCTTCTTGCTCTTCTTGCTGCCAGAACTACTGCTGTTGTTGGAAAAATCCATGTTGTAAGCTATGCGTGCCTTTTTCTTCTGCTCAGGATTCCCTCTGACAAAAGAGTACCCTTCATATAGGCCATTGTCCAATCCGGTCTCGAGCCACTCGACTCTCTCAATTAGCTTGATGAATGACTTCGCAGGAGATATAGAAACGAGGTTCCTCAGAGGCTGGGCA
This sequence comes from Nuphar pumila, assembly GCF_984573655.1. Classification (NCBI taxonomy): domain Eukaryota; kingdom Viridiplantae; phylum Streptophyta; class Magnoliopsida; order Nymphaeales; family Nymphaeaceae; genus Nuphar; species Nuphar pumila. Next base: position 71,489,387 of record NC_143251.1, on the reverse strand, counting down.
AAGTTGTTTAAGATAATTTGCAGGGCGTGCTCCTCTGGGATGGGAACCTTCATTCTGTTACAGATGCTTCTCCACCTGTGGATGAATTCGCCAGCTTTCTCATTCTCATTCTGCTTTAGATTGTACAGATGGTTGAGAGTTGGTGATGCTTCAACATTGAACATGAAGCGCTCAATGAACAAGTTCACAACTTTATCGAACTCTCGTAGTTCGATAGGGTTAATGTGGTCTGCATACCACCTGGCCGTTGTTCCCTCCAGGCTGCGAGAAAAGCAAATAAATAACGCCCGGTTGTCTTTCCTAAAACGGCCACACTCAGCATAGAATGTGGCCAGATGAGCCTTGGGATTACCTGTTCCGTCAAACTTGAGGAACTTGCGAGGGAGATTTTTCAGATTGTCATCCCCGTCCAGGCCGTTGTAGAAATCTTCACTAGAATAAGTCTGCTTGCCCTTGCTTTTGGCCTGAATGTCCTTAATGGCCCGATTCATTTCTCTCATCTGTTTGTGCATCAGATCATTAGCTGGAATAGGCTTGTTTATTGATTCGAGTTCTGCAGCGATCTTCACAAACTGCTGCAGAGGATTCTGATGGTAGACTGTGAACACCCCAAAATTTTCAAAATGTTGTAAATATTCCCTTTTTGCTTTTCCCCCCATCTTTTGGGTAATTGAGTCGGTCTTAAGTCTAAATTCCATTTTCGTTTCTCAAATTTTGTTGAAATTAAACTCATTTTACATACCTGACTCAATTTCGGATCCGGATCTACATCAAAATCCAAATCTGAGCTTCATTATCCGATTTTAAATCAAACTCTCAAAATTATCAAAAATAACTTTTGAAAAGCTCAAATAGTTCGTCCGGTATCCGTTTGGATCCATTGAATTAAATCTCCTCAAATCGAGGCTTAAAACTCGAATGTTTTCTAAAAACTTGGATCCAAACCCATTCTTCTGAAAAAATTTCCCCAAAATGGTCTGAAATTCTCAGAAAAATACTCTTGTATATATTTATCAGAAAAATACAAAAAAATAATATTTAATCTTTGTTTTCGTGTAAAAAACTTAGATTCTGTTCCAAAAATACAAAAAAATGGAAAAAAAAAATTTAGAAAGACTGCGTGGTTTTCAAAGATTTTTGTCGAAAAACTCATCTTTAACCATCTTTTTAGAAAAATTTGAAAAGAAGGCTTTCTTTTGGAAAAACTAACTTTTAAGATTTAAAGGTCGAGTTAGGGTTTTTGAAAACCCTAACTCGCCTTCCTCTCTCGCCCCCCTCACTTTCGCCTCTCGCCTACCATGGCCGACCCCCCCCCCCCATGTGCATCCTACATCCTTCAGCCATCCGATCTCCAACAACTTCTTCCTCCTTCGTTCATCACGAACGAACTCGCTGGCCTTCCACCCACTCTCGCCTGAGCTCCACGATCGCCCAACCATCCGCCATCTCCATCTTCCCCTCCCTCCATCTTCAACCAATTCCCTCTCTCGTTGCCTATATAAGCAGGCCTCCACTGCAGTGAAAAGGGGGGCGGCATCTCACTGGAAGCTTCATCAATCCATTTCCATCAGGCATCCACCATTTCTGGCATCAGTGATTCACATGACCCCGATACCCCTCTCGATCGATCATCACTCATCGAGCTGAGGCATCTCTCGTTGGCCAAAGAGCAATCACCGCCACCCGACGCCCTCAGACATCTGAGAATCAAAGCCCTAATTGCCCCCTACATCCAGTCTTGATCTTCTGATTGCTTCCTTGGTTAAAGGATCAACACCAGGTACCTAGCAATATCTGTCTAGCAAGCCTCCATCGATCGCCATTCTCGTTCCCCAGTGGTCCCCTTTCTTTTGATTGATCAAAAAAAAAAAACCTGCGACCCCAGCAACGGGAATCAGAGGTGAGCATCGTATCCTCTTCCTTATTGTTATCTTCTTCATTTTCCCCACTGCGTTGTCTTCTTTTCTTCATTTTCACTGATCACTAAAAGCAGACTGGTATCGCCGACCTGCCTATCGCAGTCTCGTTGATGCCCACTGCAATAACAACATGGTCTCTGTATCAATGCTCACTGCATTCCGAGGCTACATTGTGTAATTTATCCCCAGCTTTAACGCCTGGGTTATATCTTCTTTGATATCTTTGCTCAACTTTTCTGCTATATGGTGTATGATCTTTTGTTCATCGTATTTCCGTTATCATATTGTTGTATTAACGTCGATCGTATCAAGATAAAGGATGGCCTCTTCGAGTGATACCCAATCTGATTTAGCGTCAGATCGGTTTTACTCTGCTGTAATCCCTCATTTATTCTCATATTTTACTGATAATGCTGTTATTTTCACCATATGTTTTGTCCCTTTTCAATTTCCAGGAGTAAGCATCAACAATGTATGTCATGCTGATGTTCAGCACCATCACGGCTTGCCTTCTTTATGAAGTTTTGTGACTTTATTATATACATCTGCATCATCGGTCATTTCAATTATTATGTGTTGTTTATTTTGGTCATGTTTTTATTTCGTCTATTTATTGAATTTGAGTAATTCACGATTTCAGTTCTGCAGATTCAATACAAAGTTCATCTACTAATAGTAGATTCTCGTGCACCTATTTCAACACCACCCCGAGCATCTTTTCCTCCTCCGCTAAATTGTTTAGAGTGGTGTTTTCCTTTTCCATGGAAACACTTAAGTAATGTCTCGGTTCCTTGAAGATACTTAAGTAAGTGTTTCTATTGAAATTCCTTAGAGATGCTTGAAATGAGCTCTCTGTTGAAGGTGTTTAAGTAAGTTGAAATTTCATAGAGATGCTTGAAAATGGATTCTCTGTTGAAGATATTTAAGTAAGTGTTTCTGTTGAAATTTCCATGGGAATGCTTTAAATAGATTTTCTCTCGAAATTCCAGGAAAAGGGATTAAGTGAATACCTCTGCTCCATGAGGATGCTTAAGTAACGTTCCTACTTCATGAAGATGCCTGAGTAAACGATTCTAACCAGGCTATTATGATGGTGAAATTGAATGCTCGTGTCCAATGTTTTGATCGTCTCTCAAATTGCTGCTGATATATATATTGACTTCCATTTTTTTTTTATTATTATCACTATATGTCATTTTATTATGCCCTGGGTATCACTGTACATACACTTTAAGCTATTCATCTGTATCTTTTAGTCTCATTTCCACCTTATTTTTCTCTCTAATACCAACATACCAGCCCCACGATCCCCTTTGCTGTCAACATTTTTTCTTTTTCATTTTATCAGATGTAATATACCATAGAGGCTTTAGAGTTACTGACGTATTTCCCTGATGATCTGGTGGAACCTCATGCTGCCTTGGGTCGATCTGTGGGAAATTGGTTCGGTTGCCAATGAGTCAATGGTAGATCATCAGCCTCTGAACTGGGAAGAACTCAGTTCTGCTCAGCAATGGATGAATAAAATTGTCAAAAGCAATGATTGTCTTCATCAATCATCAAGCTTCAGAGCCTAAAGAACCAGTCTATTTGGTTCTCAGTCATAATCCACAGCACACCTTTTAGCAAAAAATCTACCAGTTAACATCATTAGAGCCCATCTTGCTAATACCATTGTAAATCAATTTTTGATTGGGTGAATGTCTATTTATGGCAGGTTATCAGTAACCCCCAAACAGTATCAGCCGGCAGCAGGTTTGAAAACTTTCTTTCTAGCATCCATTTTTTTTTCCTTTTTTTGTTTTTGTTTTTTGTCAATTTCTTGACTTAATTTCCATTTTGAAATTGTTGTAAGACTTTACTTAGAATTTATTATGATTTGTTTGGCACATTGCATTCATCGCAACATCTAGTGTAAGTTCCCTGCGAAATCATTTACCATTTTCGTAATCTCCTTTCCATGTTAATTTTTTTGCTTCTAGATAAATATTTAATTTGTTTAAACAGGGTGTTATCGTATATATATACATATACTTTCAATTCACAACTGATGTGCATTTTAACATTTGTCTTAAGTTAACCTCAGTCATCCTGCAAATATGGACTTGCATTCTTATAACTTGTGCAGATCATCATGCAAATTTTAAATCACCTGTATAGATCAGTGATTCAAGAGCCGTAGCCAAAATGACCAAGCTAATGGACTAAAAGTGAAGATACGAAATCTTCAAATAAATTTGAAGTGACATCTGTGGGAAACAGTCATTCTCTGCTTGTTATAGCCTGCGACAAATAGGCAACAATAATATATATATATATATATATATATATATATATATATATATATATATATATATATATATATATATATATATATATATATATGATCTTCACTTTGATGATGGCGCCCGTCACTACTGGTGTGAGTTTTATGAAAACCCTTTTTAAAACAATATTTTTAATCAAAATCCAGTGAAAGCCAGACACCAAAAATATAAAAACCGGCTCACACAAGTGGTGGAGTCCGGGTCGATCTCAGGGAACGAGAAATACTTCGTATTCAAACACACAATCTACACTATTCTTTATTGCCAAATTAAAAGAATTAATTAAATAATTAACTAACTACGAGAGTACAGCCCTACGCAGAGAGCTTAAACAAAATAAATAAATGGTTTTATTACAGACCCAATTAATAAAATAAAGTAAAACCCTAATCTAAAAAGAAAGAAAAAGGCTTCAGTGCTTCGAGTCTTCTTGTCCCTTCTTGAGGTAATGTATGTTTTCTTGAACTTTTGCTCTTCTAAGGGCTCTTTGAGGACCTTTCTGAGGGTCTGAGGGTCCCTTGAGGGGACCTTTTAGGGCACAAAAAGGACCCTACCGCATGTCTCCAAACACTTTCCTGCAAAAACAAAAACAAAACACACAGCAGACACAAGCAATCTACGAGAAAACTACTAGTAAATATGATGAAAAATCACAAAAACATAAAATAAATAACATGAAAGAGCTATGAACAACTACACTACACGACTAATGAACAAACCAAATAACATTTAAGAATGTTAAGATCTATTGCAACACCAAATAAATACAGCAAATAACAATTCCAGAACTAGCATCTATTACTAATGAATTAAATAATGTGACTAATAACTATGCAAATCAAATAACTAAATAATGCACCTAACCACTAACACAATGACCGAATGACTTCAATATGGCTAACTGATAAAAAATTTGTGAATTCTAAATTTATTTGATGACCTAAAAGAAGGGGAAAACTCTACTCTAACTAAAATGCCATGTCACGATCTAGACCACACTATAAGATAAAGCAACACTCTAATTTATTGGCTTCAAGAACACTGCTAATCTATATTAACATCCTTACCAAGTAATCAAAGGAGCACAATTTAACTAGATAACGTTACCTACAGAACATTACCATATAACATGTATTGCACAGGGAATTTATCACACCACCCAACAAATGAAATCAGTGACACTAATGAATTAATATAATGAATGCAATAAATAACTAATGCAACAATAAACAAATCATAGCTAACACAACTAACGTCAATGCAATGAAATAACCAATGCAGCTAATGTATGAAGGATGATTAATACTAAGAAACAAAAGACGCTAACACATGATGCAAAACGACTAACAAATACATTGACAGACGTGGTATACAAAACTTAATAAAATGTGTTGAACAAAACATGCTACCTTTCTAAAATAATTTTTTTTTTCAATAACAACGTTGCTGAAACAATAAACTAATAAAGATGCTGAACCAACCCAATAAAATAAAGAAGACCATAAATCTAAATATTATACTATGCTGAAACTAAATATTAGAAAACAGTGATAAACATATCAACTGAATACGCTATATGCAGAAACAAACACCCGAAAACAAATGTAACTGAACACTAGTAAATGCTAAAAAAAAACTGGAACAAGTTGTGATCAAAAGAACAAATTAACTTTAGAAATAACACTAATTTTATTGCCTAGATTCAAAGAACCGGAATCAAACTATCTAACTATGACCCATACGTTAACCCTAAAACAAAAATTGCAGAACTTAGGATATATATTTTTCTTTTCAGCAAAAACAAAAGAGTAACATGTAAAGAGAAAAGGGAATAAGATGAAGGACACTCACAAATGCTTTCGACAGACTGGTTGAGAAAAGATATGGCTTTTCCTTTTGTGTGACACCTCTCGACGAAAGAGAAGACACCGGTGAAGAGAGAGACAAGAAGAAGAAGAAGATGAAGATGGAAAACTGGTGGAAAGAAGAGAGAGAGAGAGAGAGAGAGAGAGAGAGAGAGAGAGAGAGAGAGAGAGGAATAGGGGCGTCAACTCCCAAAAGAAAAAAACGTCTCCTCTTTGCTGAGTTATGCTATTTATAATACAATATTAGGTTAAAATAAAATTTTCAAAACAAGTCCCAAGAGTTTAGCAATTTTCAAAAGAGGCTTTGCTTGAAAAAAAATAATTTTCCTAAAAATGCCTATTCCTAAATTGATTAACTTAGCTATTTAGAACCTAATATAATCAAAGTATAACTAAAAGAAACTTCCTAAACTACTAAAACACTAAAAACGCAGGGAAAGCTTTGAAGAATACGATTTTATGATAAAATTCAATTCAATGCGGTTTCTCAAAACTAACGATAAAAATAGGTTTTTTATAGTAATTTTAACATGGATCATGCATAAATAATGATTATTAAAATGCAAATATTATGCATGATCAACTACCAAAGCTAGTTTTATTGGATAGACTGTAAAATAGTAACTCCATTGAATGGCAGCACACAACATGTGATTAGAGGTACTCACGGGCATATCATGTGCTTAGGTACATTGACATCTAGCATTTATCCACTGTGTATATTTTCCTTATATCACATCATATCCATCTTTTTCCCTTTACCAGCATTCCTAGGTGTCCCAACAGCACCCAGTTGTTCCCATTCACAAACACTACAGCCCCCGCCTTCACCCTTGAAGAGCACCACAAAGTTTGCTAAACACTTCATTGGCACTTCTGCATGCCTGTTGCTACATCCACATACCTGCTGAAACATTCACTACACAGCACAGTGCTGTGTAAATGCGCATCTCATCATCCACCTAAGGCAATTTTGAATGCCTTCTCATATGTAAAGTTTCATTAACCTCAGACATCACGTATAAGCATACGTGTACTCATATGTTCTCACAGGGTGTATATACATGCATTTCATCATAAACATGGCCACTTATAAGCATGAACTTAGGCAGTCCTAATGGGTCTTTCTATGATTTGTATTTCCATCGTATCATGCTAACTCATTTTTTTTTTTTTTAGGAAATTCATAAGCATCGCTAGTCCCTTGCCTAGAATTAGCAACTCTTGTAATTCTAATTTAAACTCAACATTGTAATAGTTAGATATTAATGAAAACTTTACATTTTCCGTATTAGATTAGAATGGATGAGCATGCAAATAACATATGTTTCATTATTTTCCTTTTATCTTCTAAAAACTCATGAATGGAAACACGAATGGCACGTGCACCGTTTCGTAAGAGATAAATTAATCCTAAGTTGATGATCCACATCAATGGCCATAGTCAGGGTGTGGACAAAACTTAGGATTTTTACCTTTTACAAAATAACACTGGATCCACACTGGATCCGTTTTCAAAATTTCATCATATTTTTCTTAAATATTTTCTTCTTTTTTCAGAATTTAACTTAAAATCAACTCAAAATACATACCAATGGCCATAGTCAGGGTATGTTGAGAGTTAATTTCATTTTAAATTCTATAAAAGCACCAAATGTGTTTTATTCTTCACCTGAATTTAAATATAGATTATTATATAATACATTCAATGACCATAGTCAATGATGTATTATATCTTCAATCTTATTTTAATTCATCCAAAGAATGAAATAGCTTTTCAAAATCCAATTTCAAATTTCTTTTAATTCATTCATCATTTAGGGTAGAACTGCATCATATTTTCAAAATTACTTTTTCAAAACTCCAAGTGGTGTAAATATCTTCTTCAATCAATCTTCAATCCTGTTCATCTTTTTCAATTCTATTTCATTTTTCATCTTAGAGTCCAATTTAACTTTGAGATCTCAATTTCATTTCATATTCAAAATTTCAATTTCAAATTCATTTTCAAAGTTCAATTTTACTTCGAAAATTCAAATTCATTTTCAAAAAGCTCCAATCAAAAGGTTCAATCTTAACTTTGAGATTCTTGATTCATTTCAAATCCCAGGATTAAATTGACTTAGGATTCATCTGTATATTCAACATTCAACTTCTAAAAATTCCCTTTTCCCAAACTCAAATCAGACTTAGAAATTCTTGAATTAACTCCAAGTCTATTTTTTTTTCTAAAATTCAGCATTCATATTGGATCTCAGACTTCAGATCCAATTCCTCTTTAGGATCCAGAATTCAACACTCATGTTGGATCTTAGACTTCAGATCCAATTTCCTTATAGGATCCAGAATCCAATTTCACTTTGGATCTCAGACTTCAGATCCAATTTCTTTATAGGATCCAGAACCAATTTCACTTTGGATCTTAGACTTCAGACCTAAATTTCTTGTAGGATCCAGAATCCAATTTTACTTTGGATCTCAGGCTTTTAGATCCAAAAATCCATCTTAAGATCCAGAATTCAATCACACTTTGGATCTCAGATTTCAGATCCAATTCTCCTTTAGGATCCAGACTCCAATTTCACTTTGGATCTTAGACTTCAGATTCGAATCTATTTTAGGATCCGAAACCCAATCTCCATGCCCAATTCTAGATTTCAAATTCAATTCCACTTTCGAAATCTTACTTTCTTTTTCTTAAATCCATGATTAAGTTCAAAGTTCACTTCTGACTCTGAAACTTCATCTCCTTTCATTTTTCAAAACTTTAAATCATTCTTTCTCTAAGTCAAAGATTTACTCTTTCAACTCTAATTTACTTAGACTTAGAAATTTTCTGATCTATCTCAAGTTCTAAGTTAGATTCAATCATTTCTTCACTCCCTTATCGAGTTCATCGGAGAATAACTTGGAGATTTTCAAAATATCTTTCAAAAAGAGCATACATTATTGCATTGCACAAGCATGATTCTTTGTGCATTTAGATCTTTTAGGATAAATTCTTAGATTATATTTAGGCAAAGCAAAAAAGCATAGATTTGATCCTTGGTTTGATTACCCCTGGTAAAGGCGCCAGGAACGGTCGAACCTCATACCGACGAGCGAATCCCGTCTCTCCATCTTTTTCCCGCAAATTTTCAAAACGGAGGCGAGTAATTTTTTTTCTAAATATTTTCAAATAAAGGTCAAGTGAGACCGCACAAAAGGGATTCCTCTTCTTTCTTTCTTTCTTTTCTCTTCTCTTTCTCTTTTCTTTCTTTTATTCTTCTCCCTTCAAAAAGGAGGAAAATAGAGGTTAGAAAAGGAAAAGAGAAGGAAGAAAGTGAAACAAGAGAATAGGAAAATTTTTTGCGATGATCACAGATTTGGCGACCGTGATGGGACCCGTCTTCGTCCGGTTGGATCTATGCCTTTGCTTTGCTTTTATATAATCTAAGTCTTTTTTCTAACATATGTCAGCTACATTTCCATGCAAACCTTAGGAGCCTAGACTCTGTCCTAAAAGCTGACATCATTGCATATAGGATCTAAGTATGGTTTGGTAGGACCATATTGAGGAGATTATCCATGTTCACATTAGACTTAGGTCTTAAATACAACTCTCCTCAATTTTAGGGATTGAATGCAAACAATGTATGCAAGTGTCTGCTTCTTCTTTATTTAGATCTATCTCTTTAGGACTTGCATTAGAGCCTTCTGATTTTATTGCATGTTGATCATATTTTGAAAACATCCCTACCTATATTGTCTCGGTCTTCACGTTGCTAGGCTGTCTCACTGAACCATAGTTCGGGAGAGAGCCTCACAACTGGACCACTTATTTGGGTTCGCGCCCCCTACCACGTACCTAAGGGCCATAGTCCGAGGTATATCGGTAGGTGCTCAAGGATGTTGGGAAGCCATTACCTTAGAACCGGAGAGATATCTTTATATGCCACGTATTTCGAGCTTCGGCTTGAGTATATCGGCATACCTTGATTGGAATCAGATGATATAAATCTTAGAGTTAGGATTAAGGTCCTATCTGCCATTTCAAATATTGCATTTAGAGTCAGCCTTTAGGGAATGCTGTGTGCACATCTTTGTTGATATGACTTTAGTTATGCAATGTCTCTCATATTTTCTTATATATATATCAAACCTTTCCAAAACCCTGGGCATATTATTCAAAATTTCCTTCTCTTCAGAAACCCCAGGTGTATTTTTCTTTTCCTTTCTTGATTTCTTTAAATTCTTTTCTGATCCTGCCTGCAATTTTTTCCAATTTTTCAAAATTTACCATCTATTCTAAAAATTTTCTTCTACATATCTTCTAAATCTATTTTGTAACAAAAATCTCTTCCATCAAGAGATGTCCTTTTAATCATATTCTAAATTGTTTATTTCTTCTTGCGGGAAAATAACGCAATTGTCATACCTCTCGTACGGGCTCAATCCCTAGTAGTGGGATATCTCTTTATCAATTTGATTTCTTCCTTTATCAAAGTTTCCTCCAAAATCTTTCTAAAAGGGTCCCATTTTGTCCTACAGAAAAAGCATTTGGTATTAACGAGTGGTCCAGACTGAGATCAGAGACCGTACCAGTTAGAAGCAAGAATTGAGAAATGGACTCTCAGAGGATTGCCAGAGAAGGAGGTCAGGACAGCCAGAATGAGATTGATCCTGCCATATATCGGTTGTTCAAAAAGATGATGGTTGAGATATTATCCGAGCAGGCTGAAGCCAGTTTTGGAAAAGCTCCCACCAAGGAAGAGGCACCTGTCACTTTCCGAACGAGCAAGCACAACGATGGCAGTGCAGGAAGTTCTAAAACCAGCAGGAGTGGCAACAAAGGCAATCCGGGCAATCAAAACAGCAATTTGGAGTCATCTAGGAACCAGAAGGGAAAGTTCAGCAGAAACCAAGATGAACCACTTCAGTCCAATCCTCCGCAGAAGGAGAAGAATCAGGAAAAGCTAAAGCGTAAAGATTGGAGTAGTAACCGAGATTTCACTCCCTTGGATGAGCCGCTGGATAAAGTTCTTGAATACATGTTAACCAAGAGACTAGTCAGGCTCCCAAAAGCCACGAGTCCTTCCACTATCTTGGGAAAATACAAGAACCAATTCTGCAAATTCCATCGGACAACAGGACATGACACCGATCATTGCTTTGTTTTCAAAAATATTATTCAAGACTGCATTGATAGGAATCTTTTTGTTGAAGACAAAGAAGAAAAGTGCCTGTTTCCCCTAACCAAGCATGCTCAGTCTAGCTCTCAGAAAAGGGACGACTCTCGACAAAAATCAGGCAAGCCAAAGGAGACAAAGCATGTTGGCTGGAGTTATGATCGCGAGTTTTCCCCTTTAGGTCAGCCAGTCGAGGAGGTTCTCGAATACCTGCTCACGGAAGATATGATCAAGCTTCCCAGGGGAGTTGATCCTTCAGTCACCATGGGAAAATGGAAAGAATGTTTTTGCAAATTCCATCAAGTAAGGGGGCACGATACAGAGCATTGCTTCGTCCTCAAAAACATCATACAGGATTTCATCGACAAAAAAATTTTGGTACCAGATGAAGGAAGGGAGCAATCTGCAGTTCCAACCTAGACTCTTCCGGATCACCCGAAGAATTGATAAAACCAAAGTTTCCTGCTTTCGTCTCTTTTTGTTAGTTATCTTGTAGGGGCCAGTCAGCCCAACCTTTTATGAATCTTTTCCTTTTTAAAGTTCTTGTAAATATTCAGTTTTGTCATCAAACCTTTGCTTATCAATGAAATGTCAAATTTTCTTTATATCTCTGATATTCAAATACTCCCTTCTTTTGCCATACTGGGGCATTTAAATTCTTGTTCTTTTCGGAACGTGAGACAATCCTGACATCATTCATGAGAGAAATGATATTACCTATGAGGGCTTTTTCAAAAATCAGGAAGTTTTTTTTAAAAAAAAGAAAAGAAAATCTTCATTATGACCAAGGAGTTCAAATATTCCTTGGTCTAACCTTTGACAAAAAATCAGCCCTCGTGTTGATCACGTCTTCAAAAATAAGTTTTTCAAACCATTATATTGAAAGATCAACCCTTGTGTTGGTCTTATCTTCCAAAAATGAATTTTAAACTTTTCAAAGATCAATCCTTGTGTTGATCTTATCTTTTAAAGTGGATTTCAAAACCCTTATATTCAGAGATCAATCCTGGTATTGATTTTCTCTTCCAAAATAGATTTCAAATCTTTTTATTCAAAAGTTCAACTCTTGTGTTGATCTTATCCTCCAAAATTGATCTCAAAACTTTTTCAAAGATCAACCCTGGCATTGTTCTTATCTTTTAAAATGGGTTATAAATCATCATATTCAAAGATCAATCATTACATTGGTCTTATCCTCCAAAAATGGGTTTTAAATCATTCAAAAATCGACCCTGTGTTGGTCTTATCTTCCAAGATTGGTTTTTAAGCATTACCCTCAAAGATCAACCCTTGTGTTGATCTTATTATCAATTTCGAACTGTTATTTTTAGAAATCAGATCTATTGTTGATCTTCTTCTTCAAAAATAGGTTTAAAAAAAAAAAAACCATTGCCTTCAAAAATTGACCCTCATGATGATCTCTCATGTTGATTCGAAGGATCAGTCCTCGCACCGATCATTCTTCTTGCGGTGGATTTTCTTCCCAAAAATGATTTTCCTTTAAAGATCCCACGTGCAGGCAGGATCAGACAAACTCTCTTTTTTTAAAAAAAATCTTCTCAATTTTTCAGTTAATCTTGTTATCTTTATTAGTTGCATTCATTTCATCTTCAATTTAATCAAATTTTCGTCACTTCATTATCTTTATCAATTTTTTTGTCAAGTTTTCATCAATGTCATTAAATTCTATCAATTTTTATTCTTTAACCCTTTCAGGTTAAGGGATAAACCTGATGCCTCTTTCCCATGAGGTATTTTCTAAATCTTCTTTTTTTCGCCCTTTCAGGTTAAGGGATAAACCTGACCCTCGTTGTCCGAGGTGCTCCCATTCAGGATAAGGGAAAATCCTGAGACCCCTTGTAGGAGCAACAACGCTACCTATGAGGATTCGTTTGTAAATACAAGTTTTTTTAATCTTTATTGATTTTCTAGATTTATATCAACTTGACTTCGCTAAATTTTCTTAAATTCTATACATCTCCCATTCAGGATAAGGGAAAATCCTGAGACCCCTTGTAGGAGCAACAACGCTACCTACGAGAATTCTTTTGTAAATACAAGTTTCATCAAGCTTTATTGATTTTCCAAATTTATATCAATTTCTCTTCATTTAAATATTCTTTCCCTCTCAGGTTAAGGGATAAACCTGAATTATTTCTCATAAATTCCTCAATTCACATCAAATTCTATTCTATACTCCTTCAGGATAAAGGAAAATCCTGAAGCCATCATAAATAGATTCGAACCTTAGGCCATCTTGGGTCAAAAATCTCAAGTAAATCTCTCATCTTCATTGTCGGAATCTAGTCATACATCTTGTCAATCCTTCTAAAATCCGACTCTTGGGTAGAAATTATCTCCTTCCTGTCTGAGTTCTGACTCAGGTTTTTGTTTTGTTTTTGTTTTCATTTTTATTTTAAAGATTCGGGTTCCGACTCGGGTTTTTCCTTTTTATATATCGTTTGAAGTCTCGAGTTCCGACTCGGACTTCCTATCGGATTCAACGCTTGTGTTGGAACCGATCGTACCCTTGAAGATTCGAGTTGTTCAAAACTCGTGTTCTTCTATTTTTATCATTATTTTAAAGATCCGGGTTCCGACTCGGGTTTTTCCTTTTTATATATCGTTTGAAGTTTCGAGTTCCGACTCGGACTTCCTGTCGGATTCAACACTCGTGTTGGAACCGATCGTACCATTGAAGATTCGAGTTGTTCAAAGCTCGGATTCTTCCATTTTTATCATTATTTTAAAGATCCGGGTTCCGACTCGGGTTTTTCCTTTTTATATATCGTTTGAAGTTTCGAGTTCCGATTCGGACTTCCTATCGGATTCAACACTCGTGTTGGAACCGATCGTACCATTGAAGATTCGAGTTGTTCAAAGCTTTGATTCTTCCATTTTTATCATTATTTTAAAGATCCGGGTTCCGACTCGGGTTTTTCCTTTTTATATATCGTTTGAAGTTTCGAGTTCCGACTCGGACTTCCTATCGGATTCAACACTCGTGTTGGAACCGATCGTACCATTGAAGATTCGAGTTGTTCAAAGCTCGGATTCTTCCATTTTTATCATTATTTTTAAAAGATCCGGGTTCCGACTCGGGTTTTCCCTTTTTATATATCGTTTGAAGTCTCGAGTTCCGACTCGGACTTCCTATCGGATTCAACGCTTGTGTTGGAACCGATCGTACCCTTGAAGATTCGAGTTGTTCAAAACTCGGGTTCTTCCATTTTTATCATTATTTTAAAGATCCGGGTTCCGACTCGGGTTTTTCCTTTTTTATATATCGTTTGAAGTTTTGAGTTCCGACTCGGACTTCCTATCGGATTCAACGCTCGTGATTGGAACCGATCGTACCCTTGAAGATCCGAGTTTTTCGAAACTCGGATTCCCTATTTTTATCATTGTTTTAAAGATCCGGGTTCCAACTCGGGTTTTTCCTTTTATATATCATTTGAAGTCTCAAGTTCCTACTTGAACTTTCTTTTGAATCCAATGCTCATGTTGGACAAAATTGTTGGGTTGAGAATTCGAGTTTTCAAACTCGATTCTCACTCATTTTCTTATATTTGAAAAACCGAGTTCCGACTTGGATTTTCGCTTTTGTATATCCTTATTTTCTCAAAGTTCCTCCTTAAATTCCCCTTCAGGATAAGGGATAATCCTGAAACACCGGCAATCATTCTCGCTTAATTCTCAAGTATCTTTGAACGTCGGTCTCATTTTTCAAATTCTCCTATTGAACCATCCAGTGCTCGTGCTGATGTGCATTTCAAAAACCCGGTGCTCGTGCTGGTGTGCATTTCAAAAACCCAGCACTCGTGCTGGTGTGCATTTCGAAAACCCGGTGCTCGTACTGGTGTGCATTTCAAAAACCCAGTACTCGTGCTGGTGTGCATTTCGAAAATCCGGTGCTCGTACTGGTGCACATTTTTTAAAAACCCAGCGCTCGTACTGGGGCTTTCTTTTTGAAATCCAGTGCTCGTGCTGACACATCTAGCGCTCGTACTAGTGTTTGGCTGACTAATCAGTTGGCCCTCCAGGTTCAGTCTTTGTGCTAACCAAGCATCATCATTTCAAGCTATAAATTCTCAATTTCGACCTACAGATCACCATTTTATCAAGGATCAATCTTTTTCTCTTGCGAAGGACCCTCTTCAGGGAGAGTTCGAGGGAGCTCGTTCTTTTCGCATACAACCATCTTTCGTTCGCAAGGACCCTCTTCCAGGGAGAGTTTGAAGGGACTCATTTTCCTCGCGAACAGTTTGCAAAACAACAACCAACTTTACATAAGATAACCCTTTTTCCAGGGAGAGCTTCGACGGAAGCTCGTTTCTTTTGTGGCCCCTGTTTTGTTATCATCTTTGGCCAACCCCTTCACGGAGGACCCTCTTCTAGGGAGAGTGTGATGGACTCGTTTCTCTGTGATACTTTCTCAACTTTGTTTTCGGCCGCCTTTCCATAAGAGAAGCCTAGAGATAGGGAGTTTTGACGAAAACTTAATTTCTCTTCGAAAGTTCCGTTTTGCAAACACCTCCTCTTTCAGGGAAGAGAGGAGTATTTCCAACTTCCCATTCAGGTAAGGGCTTAAGCCAGAGTCTCTCTTTTGGGGAAAAAGAGAGGAGAATTTTGTCATGGACGTGTCAGTTCGATATCAAGCAATCTCTTTCATCAAGGATTTCTAGAATACGTTGTCAATATGCTATCAAAAGTCATTGTTGATCTCAAAGTTTTCATCAAACAAAGAATTATCTCAAACTACTTTCAGTATCATTTTCAAAAGAGCAAGACTCTTGCGAAATGAAAACTAAATTCAAGCTTATTCTGTTGGTTAACCGAAAGGATGAAAGAAAAATCTTCGATATGACCAGTAAAGGAAAATTCAATGATGTTGAAAAGCCATAAGTGAACTGATATTGATCGTAGCTGTGGCACATTCCTAAAGATCATTGTTTTGGCAGTAAGACAGTGGAAATATCCTGGGCGGTAAAAAGAACCTACCCAATCCATATATCCTCAGTCATCCAAGCTAAGCTGCAATCAAATATCCGCAAAAGGGATCTCTCAATTGTTTTCAAGATGAAGGCAAATTAAGCGAGTAGACCCCCGGGGCCAAAGAAGATTTGAAACATCTCCAAAATGACGGAGTTTGCGACAGATCCTTCCAGGGAAAGTTCGGATCACCGTCGAGATGAAGGCGGATGCGATGGACCTACCGACAAACCCTAAAAGATATTTGAATTCTGCTATCATTTAGAGATTTCAACCCAAGGACCAATGTCATAATTCCTGAGAAAGAAAAAGAAGGATCGGAACATCTCCAAGATGAAGGAGTTTGTGACGTACCCTTCCTCGAAAAAGAGAGAAAAGTCAGGACATCTCCAAAATGAAGGAGGATGTAAAAGAACTCAGAAAAGATCTATGGTTCAAAAAGAGTGCAAACAGATCATCATGGGAAATGCCCAGGATATCAAACTGCCCGAAACTGTCAAGAATCATCTTTATCTATGTAAAATTCTTTATCGATGTCTTTTCACTTAATTGCTTTTATGATGCTAAGAATGTTTCCTCTTCTTTTCATATTAGGGAAATTGATATCTTCCTTGAGGAAACTCAACAGCAACAAATTTGAATTTTAGATCTCAAAATTCTACAGAGTTAGCCCAATTGAAGCTAATACTCTAGGTAGAAAGAGGTGATATCTTCACACATGAGCACAATTCAATCATTCTGAATCAACTACAAATTTTGGCATCTTATTGGCAATATTTTCTAATTATCCCAACATGAAGTGTGAACTTGAGATCGTTTTGACGTATCCTGACGTCATCCCTCCTTAGGACTGAAAAGTCCTTTCCTTCCGTCTGATCTGAGCGCTCTCAGATTCGCACACTTCCCTGTGCTCCCCACTGTCCCGCCATAGACAGTACCCGCTCAGGATAAGGGTTAAACCTGAACTTTTTGCAAAAGATCTGTTATTGTCAAAAGCTATTTTCAGTCTCAGCAATGAGGCGCCCAAGAACAACCCCTTTTCAAAGCTTTAGGGACCCCCATTTTTATCCTTTTGCAAAAACCCCTCTTGGACTTATTGTGCAAAGTCTAGAGGCCCATCACCGTTTCCTCGCTCCTCGAGGATTCTGTATCCATTCAGGCTAAGGATTAAACCTGTTATCTCGCTCCTCGAGGTACCATCTCAGACCTTCTGCAAGAGGTCGTCTGTTTTTAGAAAGCTGATTTTAGTCTCAGCAATGAGGCGCCCAAGATCATCCCTTTTCCAAGCTTTAGGGAAACCCTTGATTTTCTCTTCTCGCAAAACCCCTTCTGGATTTGTTCGTCCAAATTCCGAAGGCCCCATCATGGTTTCTTCATCCGAGGATTCCGTATCATCGTCCCTTTCAAGTTAAGGGTTAAGCCTGAACCTCGCCCCACGAGGTACCTTCCGTTCAGGTTAGGGTTAAACCTGAGTCCCATTTCCGACTAGATATCCTTTCTAGTACCATCACGGTTTCTCCATTCGAAGATTCTGCTTCATCTCCCACTCAGGTCAAGGGTTAAACCTGAATCTCGCTTCGGCAATGCATTTGTTGTCCCATCACGGCTTCCTCGTTCGAGGATCCCGTATGGTCGTCCCTTTCAAGATAGGAATAAAGCCTGAACCTCGCTCCGCGAGGTACCTTCCTTTCAGGTTTGGGTTAAACCTGAGCTTCGTTTAGACGAGGCAATCCTCCTGTCCCATCATGGCTTTCCCCACAAAGGAATCCGTGCTCGTTGTACATCCATTCAGGAAAGGATTGCCCCTGAGTTTTCATCTCACGAGGCATTTTCTCAAAAATGTCCCATCGAGATCTGCTCATATCCCTTTCCCCATCCAAATTATTTTGATCTATCTTCGTCCCATCCAGGTTAAGGGCTAAACCTGAGTCATTCCTAAAGGGTTGATCTTGTCTCACCCATGAAACTTGATCAAAATTCTTACCTTTCGCCATCCCTGGGATTTTCACCCAAAGTCCCATCATGATATCCTCATTCCTATCATTCAGATGTATCATTGTCGAGGATTTCGTCCTCCCAGGACCATTCAAAATAAGGTCTTAAGCCTGAAAAGTCGTGTTTTAAAAATAAATTCTTCTACACCCAGTTCAGGTTGGCTAACTGAAACATTTTTCAAAATTTGGAGTGTTTCTTTTCCACTAAGCTCGGCTTTCAACCGGCTTAGTAGCAAAGAGGGGCATCTGTGAACACCCCAAATTTTTCAAAATGTTGTAAATATCCCCTTTTTGCTTTTTCCCCCATCTTTTGGGTAATTGAGTCGGTCTTAAGTCTAAATTCCATTTTCGTTTCTCAAATTTTGTTGAAATTAAACTCATTTTACATACCTGACTCAATTTCGGATCCGGATCTACATCAAAATCCAAATCTGAGCTTCATTATCCGATTTTAAATCAAACTCTCAAAATTATCAAAAATAACTTTTGAAAAGCTCAAACAGTTCGTCCGGTATCCGTTTGGATCCATTGAATTAAATCTCCTCAAATCGAGGCTTAAAACTCGAATGTTTTCTAAAAACTTGGATCCAAACCCATTCTTCTGAAAAAATTTCCCCAAAATGGTCTGAAATTCTCAGAAAAATACTCTTGTATATATTTATCAGAAAAATACAAAAAATTAATATTTAATCTTTGTTTTCGTGTAAAAAACTTAGATTCTGTTCCAAAAATACAAAAAAATGGAAAAAAAAAATTTAGAAAGACTGCGTGGTTTTCAAAGATTTTTGTCGAAAAACTCATCTTTAACCATCTTTTTAGAAAAATTTGAAAAGAAGGCTTTCTTTTGGAAAAACTAACTTTTAAGATTTAAAGGTCGAGTTAGGGTTTTTGAAAACCCTAACTCGCCTTCCTCTCTCGCCCCCCTCACTTTCGCCTCTCGCCTACCATGGCCGACCCCCCCCCCCCCCCCCATGTGCATCCTACATCCTTCAGCCATCCGATCTCCAACAACTTCTTCCTCCTTCGTTCATCACGAACGAACTCGCTGGCCTTCCACCCACTCTCGCCTGAGCTCCACGATCGCCCAACCATCCGCCATCTCCATCTTCCCCTCCCTCCATCTTCAACCAATTCCCTCTCTCGTTGCCTATATAAGCAGGCCTCCACTGCAGTGAAAAGGGGGGCGGCATCTCACTGGAAGCTTCATCAATCCATTTCCATCAGGCATCCACCATTTCTGGCATCAGTGATTCACATGACCCCGATACCCCTCTCGATCGATCATCACTCATCGAGCTGAGGCATCTCTCGTTGGCCAAAGAGCAATCACCGCCACCCGACGCCCTCAGACATCTGAGAATCAAAGCCCTAATTGCCCCCTACATCCAGTCTTGATCTTCCGATTGCTTCCTTGGTTGAAGGATCAACACCAGGTACCTAGCAATATCTGTCTAGCAAGCCTCCATCGATCGCCATTCTCGTTCCCCAGTGGTCCCCTTTCTTTTGATTGATCAAAAAAAAAAAAACCTGCGACCCCAGCAACGGGAATCAAAGGTGAGCATCGTATCCTCTTCCTTATTGTTATCTTCTTCATTTTCCCCACTGCGTTGTCTTCTTTTCTTCATTTTCACTGATCACTAAAAGCAGACTGGTATCGCCGACCTGCCTATCGCAGTCTCGTTGATGCCCACTGCAATAACAACATGGTCTCTGTATCAATGCTCACTGCATTCCGAGGCTACATTGTGTAATTTATCCCCAGCTTTAACGCCTGGGTTATATCTTCTTTGATATCTTTGCTCAACTTTTCTGCTATATGGTGTATGATCTTTTGTTCATCGTATTTCCGTTATCATATTGTTGTATTAACGTCGATCGTATCAAGATAAAGGATGGCCTCTTCGAGTGATACCCTATCTAATTTAGCGTCAGATCGGTTTTACTCTGCTGTAATCCCTCATTTATTCTCATATTTTACTGATAATGCTGTTATTTTCACCATATGTTTTGTCCCTTTTCAATTTCCAGGAGTAAGCATCAACAATGTATGTCATGCTGATGTTCAACACCATCACGGCTTGCCTTCTTTATGAAGTTTTGTGACTTTATTATATACATCTGCATCATCGGTCATTTCAATTATTATGTGTTGTTTATTTTGGTCATGTTTTTATTTCGTCTATTTATTGAATTTGAGTAATTCACGATTTCAGTTCTGCAGATTCAATACAAAGTTCATCTACTAATAGTAGATTCTCGTGCACCTATTTCAACACCACCCCGAGCATCTTTTCCTCCTTCGCTAAATTGTTTAGAGTGGTGTTTTCCTTTTCCATGGAAACACTTAAGTAATGTCTCGGTTCCTTGAAGATACTTAAGTAAGTGTTTCTATTGAAATTCCTTAGAGATGCTTGAAATGAGCTCTCTGTTGAAGGTGTTTAAGTAAGTTGAAATTTCATAGAGATGCTTGAAATTTCCATGGGAATGCTTTAAATAGATTTTCTCTCGAAATTCCAGGAAAAGGGATTAAGTGAATACCTCTGCTCCATGAGGATGCTTAAGTAACGTTCCTACTTCATGAAGATGCCTGAGTAAACGATTCTAACCAGGCTATTATGATGGTGAAATTGAATGCTCGTGTCCAATGTTTTGAGCGTCTCTCAAATTGCTGCTGATATATATATTTACTCCCATTTTTTTTTATTATTATTATCACTATATGTCATTTTATTATGCCCTGGGTGATGATGCATAAATATCATGTTTTATTAATACATTTTCACTGCATAAATGCATAATCTATAGGTTTAAAGCATACACTTAGGTGCATAATGATGTTAGGGAGCTCTGGTTCGAATTTCATCAAAATCGGAGTTAATTTGAAGGAATTATGACATTTACAGTGTAACGGGTCAAATATCAGATCCGATTTGAGAAATTTGGATCCAGACGCCCATTTGGACTTTGGATCTGGACCAAATTACATGGATTTAACCCAACTCCAGCCCACTTAAGTTTGGTAAAAACATTTTCTAAAAACCCCTGCAGAAAGAGGCGCCCAGTAAATATTTTATTTTTAAACCTGTTTTTGTAAAATGGCCAAAAGAACCAAAATCGTCAAAATGGAGAGGGGGCGCCCATTCCACCTATCTTTGTCTTGATTTTCGTGCCCTAGGGGCACGATTCTAACTCATCCACCTTCTCTCTAGCCGCCCCTCTCATCCACCTTCTTCCTCATCCATGGAGGCCATCTTCAATGGAGACGCCACCCCCTTCTTTCATTCTTTTCTTTTCACATCTTGTCTTTCTTCTCCCCCTGCTGAAACTAGTCATTGAGGTTGTCTTTTGCAGGTATTTGCAGCATTGGAGTGTTTTAGTCGTGGTAGGGGTGCAGTCTACTTCTCCATGGCCGGTCGTCTCTACCCCCGTACGGCCCTCTACGCATCTTCACCACTTCTTCTTCTTCTTCCTCTTCCCGGAACACCACCACCTGTGGATCCCTGCAAAAGTACAGCAAAGAGATGTTAGACAGCATCAACGAGGTTCCTCGTGGCATGGAGTCAAGCAAAGTCCGCTCTTCTCTTCATCCCCCCATTCTTCGGATCGGCCCAAGAGGTAGGTCTTCTTCTATCTTCTCTTCTAGCTAAAACCTATCATGTGTGTGAGTTAGGTGTGTTGTGTTTTCTGTATTTTCGTCAGCCTTAGTGTAGCTTTTGTTCGTGCAAAAACCAGCACGTAGTGTGTTTAGGTTTTGTGTTAGTGAAAATAATGTTTTTAACCCAACGTTGGGAGTTTTTATGTCTTTTTGGGTGTGTGCGTGTGCTTGAATCCAATATTTCTGTAGGTATGTGTTTTCCAGTGTGTCCCAGTCCATTCATCTTGTTTTGATCCCGTTTAGTATTTTTATGAGCTATGCCAATGTTTTTTTTTGTTTTTAACGTTTTTAGAGTTTGATGAAAGTAAGTGTCGAGTATTGTTTTTCTGATTTTTAGGTAGAATATCCATCCGGCTGTAGTGTTTAGGTTAATTGTCTTTTGATAAATTAGTTAAGGTGTTTTAGTTATTGTTTTACTTAGTTTCAATTATGTAGTTGTCATAGGTATATGTATGTGTAATTTCGGTTTGGCGTTTTTTATCTTAGTCGCATGTAATGTAACTAGTTAGAGCAAGTTTTCTGTTTTGATTCAATTTCCAGCATGTTAGTGTTTAGTTGTGTGTTTTTATTTTAATTTAGATGGTCATAATTGTGTGTTAGTGATAGAATTGATGTAGTTGTATTAGTTTTATTTCGTAGAGTCATGTAATGCTTTGTTTAATTCATAGTTTATGTAAATTCGGTATATCTTAGCTTGTAAGGTTTGATTCATATAGGTAAGAGTATTTAGAGGTTGTGTAGTATAGATTTAGATAATTCCATTTTATTCATGTGATATTTGCTTTAGCTAGATCGAGTTTAGTGTAGTCATCTTCTCCAATTGTAGGGTGTCGGCCATTAGAGGTCCAGCAAGGTTGCATAATTCGTGATTTTCATGATAGTTAATTTAGCATTAATTTAGTATGTTCATTTTGGTGTAGGATTTAAGTTGATAGATCTTTTCAATTCGTATTTCCCATTCATGTCCTTTGAATTACTTTTGTATAGTTACTTTAGTTAGATTAACTTTAGTTTAGAGTAAGTAATTATTCAATAATGAAAATTGTGGATAAGGGCAATGTAGTCTTTGTGTTGAAAACGATTTTGGTATGAATACATCTCCTCTAAAATCGTGAATAGCAATTAAGGAAATCTCTATTCCCTAGCCCAATTATAAATGTTTTATTTTTCCAACAAGGAAGGACCTTTGGAATTCCAAAGGGCCTTTTAATGAGGGTTACACGACTTTTGGAAACCCTTTGGAATTCCAAAGGTCCTTCCAAAAGCATTTACACGAATTTTTGGAAGTTTTGAACTCATAAATATGCATTTAAAGCTAACCCAAAAACGTGTAGAGGGTTTTGAAGAAGGTTTTCAAAAAGGATGTTTAGCATTTAATGCTTTGGGGAATGTTCTCAAAACGATGATTAATGCTTGGAGGTTTCCAAAAAGGGTTTACTCAATTTTGGCAAGAAGTTAAATGCTATCTCTTCTTTCAAGAGCTAGCCAAAATCGTATAATGTGTTTTGGGGAAAGAATTCAAAAGGTTTTAATGCTTTTAATGCCAATATGGAAAAACGTGTGGATTTTAATAGCTGGACGGTTTTTGAAATTGAAAGCTTTCCCTAAGTGCAATTAAGGCAATAAAGAGGAGAGGGTTCATACCAAATTCGTGGTTTCTTATTTATAGCCCTATTTATTAGTGCTTATTTAGGAGTTTGCATTAATTAGGTGTTAATGAATTAATTTAGGTAGTAATAGTGTAGATTTTGTAAAATCGTGTAAGGCTAGTTAGGTATGTATTGACTTTAGTTATATTGCATGTAGGGATGTTAATTAGGTAGATTAATTAGATGTTTACTAATTTAGTAAGTTGTGCATTAGGATTAGTTGGTCAAAATCGTATATGCTTAGGTATTAACATTAGGTTGCATTTAATTTAGGAATTAATTAGTAGATTAACCCTAAGAAGCTAACTATAGTTAGTTGTTAACCTAGAGTTAGCTTAGGTGGCGTGGACCCTATTCAAATCATATTCTAAAACCGCCACCTAGACTAACCCTGGTTACTTAAACCTAACCCTAGTTCGAACAAACCTTAGTTAGTTAGTTAGTTCTAATTAGTTAACCCTAGTAGTTAGTTAAACCTATTTAACCCAAACCGATCTTAGTCTAGTCTAACCGACCTTAGTCAACCCTAGTCAAACCGCCACCTAGACTAACCCTTAACTCTAGTTAATGTTAGCAACTTTAGTAGTTACACCTTATCAATAGTTAGCCTTAGTTAATTACCACTAACCGACCCTAACTAACCGTAGTTAATACTTAACCCTAGGTGTCTCAGCCATCTAATCGTACCCCTAGTTCAACCCTAGTAAGCCTAGTTAAGTAAACTCTAGTCGACCCCTACTAACCCTAGCCTTAGTTAAACCCCTAATTCTAGTTAGAATCTAACCCTAGTTAGTTTAACCGTAGATTAGTAGTTGATTTATTAGGTTAGAATTAACATTAGACTAATGAGTTCAATTGGTAATCATGTTAGTTAGAGTATGTTAGATTTAGTTAGATTTATCATTTAGATTAGATAGTTAGTGTTTAATTTAGTTAGTAAGTAATTTTAGCTAGTTAGACTAATCGTAAGTTAGAACTAATATTAGAATAGATAGTTAATTTAGTTAGTGATAGTAGATGTTATATATTAGGTTCAATTAGAGTATATATTTAGTTAGGTATCTTATTTAGAGTATTAGTGAGTTTAGGTTAGGTTATTGCTTAGATTTTATAACTTATTTTAATTGTTATTGTTTGCTGTAGTTTAACAGTAGTTTAGGTCAGTTAGGACTGTTTTTGTACGTGGTTCAATGTCCAAATGTCAATTATGGATTCAAAGGGATGAATAGTGCACTGAACCAAAACCCTAATTTTTACCCGATCATGCACTAGTTATTTCATGTGGATTTTTCGTGAATTTTCTGAATATTATTTTTCTATTCTCCACATTGGTGTGTTAACTGTCTGCAGACCAAATTTCAGATCAATCTGAGTTGATTTGGTCTGGTTTTTAAGCGTATTATGAAAACAGCTTTTTCTGATTTTGAAATTTCGGGTCCAGCGATTTCCCAAATTATCCTGATTTTGAAACGCTTCGTTCTGGAGATCCAGAACGTATTTTTCAGTTCTGTAAAGTGTGTCAGATTCTTGAATCTGTCGTTTACAGAATAAAGGTGATTTGACTAATTTTGAAATTCGTTTGACCCCTCAAACAGTCGTTTTGCGAAAAGCTGTCAGAATCCATTTTTGCCTTCTTTAGGGACAAAACAGTCTTTTAAGTAATTGTTTAATTTCGGGTAGTTTTACTGTTTTCTAGTTGTGTAATCAGTAAATTAACAGTATTTAGAGTAATTAGAGTGCTTAGCTTAATTAGTTTACTCAGTTAGTATAATCTTAGTTTTAGATGTTTAAATTAACTTTAATTTAATTTAGAAATAGTTTAGAAATAATGTAGATGTAATCTAGATAAATTCTTGATTTAGTTACTGACTTTGTGTTTTTATTGTGTAGGTTATTAAGTTAGAACAGGTTCACAGGTGTAATTCAATTATAATGTGCGACTGCACTTGATGTGAAAAGACAGAAATGCCCCTAGAGACCTGCAGAAGACTTAACCTCCAATTTTATTTTATTTTCATAGTTTAGAATGTTATTGAATGTAACTTGTAAACATTGACATAGTTGTAAACTTTGTTTTTTTTTATTAATAAAGTTTTATTTTGGAATTAATTCAGAAATATCCCGTTCCCTGTGGATTCGACCCGTACTCGCCACTTCGGTGGAAAGTCGGTTTTATATCTTTGGTTGACGATTTTCTCATGTATTTCATTGAAAAATAATGTTTAAAAAGATCATTCCAAAATATCAACCACTGGGTATCACTGTACATACACTTTAAGCTATTCATCTATATCTTTTAGTCTCACTTCCACCTTATTTTTCTCTCTAATACCAACATACCAGCCCCACGATCCCCTTTGCTGTCAACATTTTTTCTTTTTCATTTTATCAGATGTAATATACCATAGAGGCTTTAGAGTTACTGACGTATTTCCCTGATGATCTGGTGGAACCTCATGCTGCCTTGGGTCGATCTGTGGGAAATTGGTTTGGTTGCCAATGAGTCAATGGTAGATCATCAGCCTCTGAACTGGGAAGAACTCAGTTCTGCTCAGCAATGGATGAATAAAATTGTCAAAAGCAATGATTTTCTTCATCAGTCATCAAGCTTCAGAGCCTAAAGAACCAGTCTATTTGGTTCTCGGTCATAATCCACAGCACACCTTTTAGCAAAAATCTACCAGTTAACATCATTAGAGCCCATCTTGCTAATACCATTGTAAATCAATTTTTGATTGGGTGAATGTCTATTTATGGCAGGTTATCAGTAACCCCCAAACAGTATCAGCCGGCAGCAGGTTTGAAAACTTTCTTTCTAGCATCCATTTTTTTTCCTTTTTTTTTTGTTTTTTGTCAATTTCTTGACTTAATTTCCATTTTGAATTTGTTGTAAGACTTTACTTAGAATTTATTATGATTTGTTTGGCACATTGCATTCATCGCAACATCTAGTGTAAGTTCCCTGCGAAATCATTTACCATTTTCGTAATCTCCTTTCCATGTTAATTTTTTTGCTTCTAGATAAATATTTGATTTGTTTAAACAGGGTGTTATCGTATATATATACATATACTTTCAATTCACAACTGATGTGCATTTTAACATTTGTCTTAAGTTAACCTCAGTCATCCTGCAAATCTGGACTTGCATTCTTATAACTTGTGCAGATCATCATGCAAATTTTAAATCACCTGTATAGATCAGTGATTCAAGAGCCGTAGCCAAAATGACCAAGCTAATGGACTAAAAGTGAAGATACGAAATCTTCAAATAAATTTGAAGTGACATCCGTGGGAAACAGTCATTCTCTGCTTGTTATAGCCTGCGACAAATAGGCAACAATAAAATATATGTATATATATATATATATATATATATATATATATATATATATATATATATATATATATATATGATCTTCACTTTGATGATGGCGCCCGTCACTACCAAAGCTAGTTTTATTGGATAGACTGTAAAACAGTAACTCCATTGAATGGCAGCACACAGCATGTCATTAGAGGTACTCACGGGCATATCATGTGCTTAGGTACATTGACATCTAGCATTTATCCAACAACAACAACAACTACGCCTTCATCCCAAAACAATTGGGGTCAGCGATATGAACCAAAAAGAAATTCATTTTGGGTCTTCCACATGAATCCTTTTCCTCCAATCATTTCTATCCAACGCCATGTCCTCGGTGAGGTTCAAAGCATTCATATCCTTTCCTATCATTTCCATCCAAGTCTTCCTAGGCCTACCCCGACCTCTTTTAACTAATATATTTTCCCATTTCTCCAACCTTCTAACTGGAGCATCATTAGGCCTTCGCCGAATATGTCCAAACCACCGTAAACGATTCTCTCGCATCTTATTTTCAATGGGTGCAACACCTACCTTCTTACGTATCTCTTCGTTCCGAATCTTATCTTTTATTGTATTTCCACACATCCATCTAAGCATCCGCATCTCAGCTACACTCATTTTTTGAATATGATGTCTCTTGGCAGCCCAACATTCCGTACCATATAGTAAAGCGGGTCTAATAGTCGTCCTATAAAACTTTCCCTTCAACCGCAATGGCATTCTACGATCGCACAACACTCCAGTAGCACTTTTCCATTTCATCCACCCAACCTTTATCCTATGATTTACATCTCCATCAATTTCTCCATACTTTTGAATGATGGATCCCAAATATTTGAAATAATCATTCACCGGTATATCTTGCTCACCAAGCTTCACTACACTCCCATCACTACTTCGTTGCTTACTAAACCGACATTCCATATATTCAGTCTTACTCTTACTCAACTTAAAACCTCTAGCTTTCAATGTCTGTCTCCATAATTCTAACTTAGCATTAACCCCAGCTCTAGACTCATCAATCAAAACAATATCATCAGCAAACAACATACACCACGGTACATTTTCTTGAATTGATCTCGTAAGTTCATCCATCACTATCGCAAATAGGAAAGGGCTTAAAGCAGATCCTTGATGTAACCCAACCGTTATCGGAAAATTGGTTGTCACCCCTCCACAAGTGCATATATATATATATATATATATATATATATGATCTTCACTTTGATGATGGCGCCCGTCAGTACCAAAGCTAGTTTTATTGGATAGACTGTAATACAGTAACTCCATTGAATGGCCGCACACAGCATGTCATTAGAGGTACTCACGGGCATATCATGTGCTTAGGTACATTGACATCTAGCATTTATCCACTGTGTATATTTTCCTTATATCACATCATATCCATCTTTTTCCCTTTACCAGCATTCCTAGGTGTCCCAACAGCACCCAGTTGTTCCCATTCACAAACACTACAGCCCCCGCCTTCACCCTTGAAGAGCACCACAAAGTTTGCTAAACACTTCATTGGCACTTCTGCATGCCTGTTGCTACATCCACATACCTGCTGAAACATTCACTACACAGCACAGTGCTGTGTAAATGCGCATCTCATCATCCACCTAAGGCAATTTTGAATGCCTTCTCATATGTAAAGTTTCATTAACCTCAGACATCACGTATAAGCATACGTGTACTCATATGTTCTCACAGGGTGTATATACATGCATTTCATCATAAACATGGCCACTTATAAGCATGAGCTTAGGCAGTCCTAATGGGTCTTTCTATGATTTGTATTTCCATCGTATCATGCTAACTCATTTTTTTTTTTTTAGGAAATTCATAAGCATCGCTAGTCCCTTGCCTAGAATTAGCAACTCTTGTAATTCTAATTTAAACTCAACATTGTAATAGTTAGATATTAATGAAAACTTTACATTTTCCGTATTAGATTAGAATGGATGAGCATGCAAATAACATATGTTTCATTATTTTCCTTTTATCTTCTAAAAACTCATGAATGGAAACACGAATGGCACGTGCACCGTTTCGTAAGAGATAAATTAATCCTAAGTTGATGATCCACATCAATGGCCATAGTCAGGGTGTGGACAAAACTTAGGATTTTTACCTTTTATAAAATAACACTGGATCCACACTGGATCCGTTTTCAAAATTTCATCATATTTTCCTTAAATATTTTCTTCTTTTTTCAGAATTTAACTTAAAATCAACTCAAAATACATACCAATGGCCATAGTCAGGGTATGTTGAGAGTTAATTTCATTTTAAATTCTATAAAAGCACCAAATGTGTTTTATTCTTCACCTGAATTTAAATATAGATTATTATGTAATACATTCAATGACCATAGTCAATGATGTATTATATCTTCAATCTTATTTTAATTCATCCAAAGAATGAAATAGCTTTTCAAAATCCAATTTCAAATTTCTTTTAATTCATTCATCATTTAGGGTAGAACTGCATCATATTTTCAAAATTACTTTTTCAAAACTCCAAGTGGTGTAAATATCTTCTTCAATCAATCTTCAATCCTGTTCATCTTTTTCAATTCTATTTCATTTTTCATCTTAGAGTCCAATTTAACTTTGAGATCTCAATTTCATTTCATATTCAAAATTTCAATTTCAAATTCATTTTCAAAGTTCAATTTTACTTCGAAAATTCAAATTCATTTTCAAAAAGCTCCAATCAAAAGGTTCAATCTTAACTTTGAGATTCTTGATTCATTTTAAATCCCAGGATTAAATTGACTTAGGATTCATCTGTATATTCAACATTCAACTTCTAAAAATTCCCTTTTCCCAAACTCAAATCAGACTTAGAAATTCTTGAATTAACTCCAAGTCTATTTTTTTTTCTAAAATTCAGCATTCATATTGGATCTCAGACTTCAGATCCAATTCCTCTTTAGGATCCAGAATTCAACACTCATGTTGGATCTTAGACTTCAGATCCAATTTCCTTATAGGATCCAGAATCCAATTTCACTTTGGATCTCAGACTTCAGATCCAATTTCTTTATAGGATCCAGAACCAATTTCACTTTGGATCTTAGACTTCAGACCTAAATTTCTTGTAGGATCCAGAATCCAATTTTACTTTGGATCTCAGGTTTTTAGATCCAAAAATCCATCTTAAGATCCAGAATTCAATCACACTTTGGATCTCAGATTTCAGATCCAATTCTCTTTTAGGATCCAGACTCCAATTTCACTTTGGATCTTAGACTTCAGATCCGAATCTATTTTAGGATCCGAAACCCAATCTCCATGCCTAATTCTAGATTTCAAATTCAATTCCACTTTCGAAATCTTACTTTCTTTTTCTTAAATCCATGATTAAGTTCAAAGTTCACTTCTGACTCTGAAACTTCATCTCCTTTCATTTTTTAAAACTTTAAATCATTCTTTCTCTAAGTCAAAGATTTACTCTTTCAACTCTAATTTACTTAGACTTAGAAATTTTCTGATCTATCTCAAGTTCTAAGTTAGATTCAATCATTTCTTCACTCCCTTATCAAGTTCATCTCAGAATAACTTGGAGATTTTCAAAATATCTTTCAAAAAGAGCATACATTATTGCATTGCACAAGCATGATTCTTTGTGCATTTAGATCTTTTAGGATAAATTCTTAGATTATATTTAGGCAAAGCAAAAAAGCATAGATTCGATCCTTGGTTCGATTACCCCTGGTAAAGGTGCCAGGAACGGTCGAACCTCATACCGATGAGCGAATCCCGTCTCTCCATCTTTTTCCCGCAAATTTTCAAAACGGAGGCGAGTAATTTTTCTTCTAAATATTTTCAAATAAAGGTCAAGTGAGACCGCGCAAAAGGGATTCCTCTTCTTTCTTTCTTTCTTTCTTTTCTCTTCTCTTTCTCTTTTCTTTCTTCTATTCTTCTCCCTTCAAAAAGGAGGAAAATAGAGGTTAGAAAAGGAAAAGAGAAGGAAGAAAGAGAAACAAGAGAATAGGAAAATTTTTTGCGATGATCACATAGACAAACTGTTCTTCTTCCTCCGATTCTTCTTCAGCTGATTCCGATTCCTCAGAAGTGGTGTCAGGCTGAACCTTCTTTCTGACGATCCTGACTGGCTTTTTCACAACTTTCTTCTTTGGTTTGCTCTTTGGAGCAGCCTTCTTCTGACTAGCCTCAGCTTGCTCTGACATCATTCTGGCCATCATTCTCTGAAACAGACTGTACATGGCAGAATCGATATCATCGGTTTTGCCCTGACTCTGTCCTCTAACCGACTTGGGAGAATCCATTGCTTCAATTTCACTGTCACTGTGTTGCGGAGCAGTCTCTTTTTTAGCTCTTGTCTGAACCATCTTGTCAATGCCAATGATTTTTGCAGGATAAAGGAATGGTTAGAGCGCGGAAGAATTTTTTGAAAACACGGCCTTTTAAGAAAAAGACAAGGAAGGAGGAATTGATAGACAATAAACAGGTTATCCCATTACTAGGGATCGGGTCATCACAAATTTTGTGATAATTATGTCACCATTTTGTGATAACGGAAAAATATGCCTTGTTACCTAGGCGAGGTCGTCCATCATGATAAGAGATAGTTTGAAGAAAAATATAAGGAAAAGTCTCATCACTAGGGATGAGGTCGTCACGGGAATCGTGACCACATAAAACAAAATAAAAGAATAAAATTTTGGCAACAAAGTTGCATTTTTATTAATGACAAAATTTAACTACAAAGAGGAGGTGGGCAGACAGTTTGCCACCATTCTCGATATTCTGAAGATACTTTAGGACCAGGAAATACATACAAAGGAATGAAGGAGTCCCAAGTGTATTTGGTTACATGATATGCCCCAGACCACTGATCCGACTGTAAATCGAATTCTGGCATATGGTATGTCGGGAAACAAATGTTGCTGCGAGAACTGTCTGAGACACCTCTCTGACTGATAATCGACACAAAAGAAAGGACCAAGCAGTCTGTAACGCTTGCTACGGGCATAAGTGTAGCGAGGAACTGACTCTTGCCTGTCAAAGTAATCCCAAAGAATCTCTTCCTGATGCAGACTCTTGATCAAAGTTCGATACTGAATGGCAGACTTCGGCTTCTTGCTGCTGAATCTGAAGGAACTGGCCTTCGATGGAACATGTCGCAGGAACCAAGACTGCAAGGCATACGTGCACACTTCTACCAGAATTGTCTCTCCAAGGGCGAAACGAGCTAAGCCTCGGTAGAGAAAGGCTAGAGCTGCCATGGATACTGAAAGCTGACGGGTCTGCTTGTTTCCCCATCTTCGAAAAAAGTTGGGTGACTCTGACATCAATGAAACTGACCGTCCTGAAAGAATGTTAATCCTACCGTGCATAGGACCATGGCATGCTGGATTCTTTCTTTCGCTGCTCGGAACAAGGTGTCAACCTCCTCGTAGGCTCCATACTTGCGATAGAGTCCGAACAGGTCGATGAACTGACTTCCATCGATCTCTGTCAGAGGCCAAGATCTGCTCCCTGTAGCCCTGGCTAACGCTTCTCGAACATCTATCCTCTTGATATTGATCAAGAATTGTTGCTCGACCGGATCATTTGGCTGACTAGCTGGCTCTGGCAATCTCATGATGTCACTGAACTCATCCATTAGCAGAGTCATCTCTCCCCATGGAAACCAAAACGTGCAGGTGCGTGGATTCCACCGTTCTGCCATAGCCTAAATAAGACTGTCGTTGATGGTTTGCTTGCCCACTGCTGATGCCATCTCCAATCCACAATCATCCAAGTGGTCTGAGAACATACGTGAGAAGGTGGCGAACCAAGAATAATACCACTGCGGGAAGAATGAATGAGACTGGATGACCCGATGATCTGGGGATCCATCCTTTATCTGACAGAAGACGTGATCTCTGGGAAAGACATCATAAAGGGAATTGGATGTCATTGGAATGATACTGAGGCAAATAAGATGAGATTTAGATAAAATGCAAGACTTACAGATAGACTCTTGATGAATGAAGATGATAGACATAAATCCTGGAAGTTTTTTAAAGATTAGGGGATTTTAGAAAAGGGATTTCCGGGGTTTTTCAAAGAAAATTTTGACACAAAAGAAAAAAGAATGTAGGTAAAGGAAGAAATATACTCCTGGGGTTTTTGAAAATAAGGAGAAATTTTGAATAATACACCCAGGGTTTGAAAAGATTTGATATATATAGGAGAATACAAGAAAATATTGCACAATTACAGTTGCACAAACAAGGATGCACAAACAGCACTCCCTAAAAGGCTGACTCTAAATGCAATATTTGAAATGGCTTGTAGGACCTTAATCCTAACTCTATGGTTCAGATCATCTAATTTCAATCAAGGTATGCCGATATACTCAAGCCGAAGCTCGAAGTATGTGGTATAAAAATAATTCTCCGGTTCTAAGGTAATGGCTTCCCAACATCCTTGAGCACCTACCGATATACCTCGGACTATGGCCCTTAGGTACGTGGTAGGGGGGCGTGAACCCAAATAGGTGGTTCAGTTGTGAGTCTGTCTCCCGAACTATGGTTCAGTGAGACAACCCAGCAACGTAAAGACCGGGACAATATAGGTAGGGATGTTTTCAAAAACATGTTCAGCATGCAGATAAAACCAAAAAGCTCTAATGCAAGTCCTAAAAGAGATAGAATTTAAATGAAAAGAGGCATACACTTGCATACATTGTTTCCATTCAATCCCTAGAATTGAGGAGAGTTGTATTTCAGACCTAAGTCTAATGTGAACATGGAATAATCTCCTCAATATGGTCCTACCAAACCATACTTAGATCCTATATGCAATGATGTCAGCTTAGGACAGAGTCTAGGCTCCTAAGGTTTTGCATGGAAATGTAGCTGGCATTGAAAGAATAAAGACTTAGATAATATCAAAGCAGAGCAAAAAACATAGATTCGACCGGACGAAGACGTGTCCCATCACGGTCGTCAAAACTGTGATCATCGCAAAAAATTTCCTCTTATGATATTTCTCTCTCTTCCTTTCTCTTTTCCTTTCTAGCCTATATTTCCTCCTTTTTGAAGGGAGGAAATAAAAGACAGAAAAGAAGAGAGAAAAGAAAAGAAAGAAGAGAAGAGAGAAGAGAAACTCTTTTGCGGGGTCTCACTTGACCTTGATTTGAAAAAAATATTTAGAGAATTACTCGCCTTCGTTTTGAAAATATTTTGCAGGAAAATGGAGAGACGGGATTCGCTCGTCGGTACGAGGTTCGACTGTTCCTGACGCTTTTACCAGGGGTAACAAACCAAGGATCGAATCTATGCCTTTTTGCTTTGCCTAAATATTATCTAAGAATTTATCCTAAATCTAAATGCACAAAGAATCATGCTTGTGCAATGCAAGGATGTATGCTCTTTTGAAAGATGTTTTTGAAAATTCCCAAGTGTTCTGATATGAACTTGATAATAAAGTGAAGAAATGGTTTCTGAAGGGTAAAATCTAACTTAGAACTTGAGATAGATCAGAGAAGTTCTAAGTCTTTGAAATAATCAGAGTTGGGAAAATAAATCTTTTGAATTGGAAAAGAATGATTGGAAGATGAGTGAAAAGGAAATGAAGTTTCAAAGTCAGAAATGGACTTTGAATTTTGAATCTGGATTTAAGAGAAGGAGATGAATACTTGAAAATGGAATTGAATTTTGGCTTTGAAGTTTGAAATCAAAATGGGATTTAAGAAGTCAAAATAGGATTGAGAAACAGAACTGGTTTTTGAATCAAGGAAAACTTGGATTTTTGAAATCCAAAATAAAAATGGAATTAGATTCAAAAGTTGGAATTGGAGATAGAATTTGATTTGAAACTTTGGAATTCAGGATGGAATTTAAATCCAAAGTTTTGGATTCTAAATAAAGTTGGAATCCAAGATGAAATTGAATTCTGGATTTAGAA
Source organism: Nuphar pumila (assembly GCF_984573655.1). Classification (NCBI taxonomy): domain Eukaryota; kingdom Viridiplantae; phylum Streptophyta; class Magnoliopsida; order Nymphaeales; family Nymphaeaceae; genus Nuphar; species Nuphar pumila. Next base: position 71,454,521 of record NC_143251.1, on the reverse strand, counting down.
TCCTAAATGGGAAATGAATCTGAAATCTGAGATCCGAAGTGGAATTTGGATCCGAAGTCTGAGATCCAAGTTGGAATTAGATTCTGAATCCTAAAATGAATTTTGGATCTGAAATCTGAGATCCAAGATAGAATTGGATTTTGGATCCAAATTGGGATTGGGTTCTAACTTTGGATTTGGATTTTGAAAAGTCCAAAATGGGACTTTTGAAGATGGATCTGGGTTTTGAAAACCCAGATTGAATTTAAAACTTAGAAAAGACTTGAATCTTGAGATTCAGAATCGATCTCAAAATTTGGATTTTGAATTTTGAGAATCAAGACTAAATGTGAAATGAACTTGATTTTAAAAGCTTGAGTTTTGGAATCAGAAGATGAATCAGAGATTTCAAAGTTAAATTGAACTTTGAAATTGGATTTGAGATATTGATTTGAATTTGAATTTTGAAAATGAATTTTGAATCTCAAAATTGATTTGAACTTTGAAGTTTGATTTATATTGAAATTTTTGAAGTTTTTGAAATGATTTTGAGATTTCAAAGTCAAATTAGACTTTGCAATCGAATTTCGAATCTTGAAAATGAGATAGAATTGAATTTGAAGATAGAATTGATTTGAGAAATGAAGAAGATACTCAAAATTCACTTGGAGTTTTAAAAAAAAAGAAATTTTGAAAATATGATGCAATTATATCCTAAATGATGAATGAATTTAAATATTTTTGAAATTGGATTTGAAAATCATATTTCATTCTTTAAATGAATGTAAATAAGATTAATGATATAATACACTCCTGACTATGGTCATTGAATGTATTATATAATAATCATATCTAAATTCAAATGAAGAATAAAATACATTTTGGTGCGTTTATAGAGTTTAAAATGAAATTAATTCTCAATATATCCTGACTATGGCCATTGATATATATATTGAATCAATTTTAAGCTAAACTCTGATAAAAGAGGAAAATATTTAAAAAAAATATGATGAATTTTGAAAAGGATCCAGTGTGGATCCAGTGTTATTTTATAAAAGATAAAAATCCTAAGTTTTGTTTACATCCTGACTATGGCCATTGACGTAAATCATCAACTTAGAATTAATTACCTTTTACGAAATGGTGCACGTGCCATTCGTGTTTCACCATTGTGAGAATTTGAATAATAAAGGTAAAAGCATAAAAACAAGCAATTTATTATTTTTACAATGCTTATTCATTCTATCTAAGACTGGAAATGTAAATTCTCATTAGTATCTAGTTATTACAGTTCTGAAATTTGAAATTACAATTCCTATGCTAAGAAGAGAAATAACCATTTTATTCATTTCCTGCAAGAAGATAGGGTGACCATATAACAAAATGTCAAAATAGAAAGACAAATGGAAAATACAAGACCCTACTCATAAAAAGGTACCTATGGATTAACCTAATATGGGGTGCCTATTTTAAAAGAGATGCATGTATTTTTGAAGGAAATACAATGTATATACCTAAAGGCCATGCTTAAGACTTATGCAAAAACTCACCTATACCGATATGATGCAAAGGGAAGATGTCCATATGATGTGCTAACTAATGAAGACCTATGTTGAATATCCTAGATCATTTGAAAAGGACATATCCTATGCAGGACTTAGTACTGAGTAAATGAAATTTACCTATACCGATATGATGCAAAGGGAAGATGTCCATATGATGTGCTAACTAATGAAGACCCATGTTGAATATCCTAGATCATTTGAAAAGGACATATCCTATGTAGGACTTAGTACTGAGTAAGTTCTTTTGCTAGTTTTAGCTTGGGGCATAGTGGGACTATACAGTCCAGACCTGGGGTTGGTTTGCAGTGGCTGAGCCCCAGCCATGATCTCCCCTAGACTGGACCCCCATTTGGTCCAGGGTTTTGGGCCTTTGCCGTTTGCAGGACAGCATGGTTGCTGTCCCAGTTTTCCTCCATTTCGGCCCCAGCAGTGTGCTAGCTGTTGTCAACGCAATAGTTGTTGCCTCAAGTGTCTTGATGGTGCCGCGGGTCTGTCCTGGACAAACTCCTACCTCGCAGCCGGTTGTAGCCGCCGTGCTGCTGAGCTCGTTGCCGTTTTCCCTCTTTTGAGTTGCAGCCAAAGTTATAGATAGATATATATATGTCTCCATTGTGTTGCGCCTTTCCACTTTGTCAACAAACTTCAGACCTCCCAGTTGCAGCCTTTGGGGCTGCGTGTAAGCATCCATAGCACGGGGTTCAAATACCCCAATGATTCCACATTTTTACTAGTTATAATATAAACAAGAGTGCTCAGTGGCCAAAGTAAACAATATGTACTCAGCGTAATGTGTGCAATGATATGGTAACTCCTTTATGTGATGTGATATGGACTCACGTAGGCGTGTATGTCTGCTTTTAAAATGGGTTTCTCTTGAATAGAACACGAATTCCTTTGATGATGGTCCCATGCCTTCAAAGAGAAATAAGGTCTTACTTGATTATGAAACACATGGCATGGATCATTGAGATAATGCAACAAGGCTATTGCTTGTCACACGTAACTGGCACCTTGGCAGTTCACAAATTAGCTAAGTATATTTTAATGTATTACGTAACGTAGTGTCACGAAGAAGCCGTTCACTGCCACACACTTGAGCATTTGAGCTTTGCTCTAATGAATGCTATCGTATGCTCACCCTGATGATATGCGAATGTACTATCACATTGGCAATTACATGCATTTCTCCTAAGTATGTAGGGATTCTCTAGATTCATGTTGGAATCACAGTCTAATGAAACTTATGCGGCTGTTAAAACTCCCTGACGAGTTCTGTTGCGGGCAATGGCCCCACGTAGCGATATGAGCTCGCTTGTAGTTGCGATGCATGGTTTAAGAACCTTGGCACAACTTCTGAGTCACACCTTACCGTGACAAATGCTTCTAACTGTCTCGTCATAGCGTGCAATGGTTGGCATTGTCACTTGACTAGTTCTCGCACTTGTGACACGATGCACATACGCGTCCTTTTGTATCTGTGTGTAATTCACGATACTACATCAATAACTTTATGTTCTGTGATGCATACCTCTCCTTGTTGTCATGACTCTTTCTGGGCCAAACCTACCTGGCCCAAGGGATTCGGTCCCAGTAGTGTGCGGGATATGGGACAGTACAGTTTGATGATTCGTCTCCTTCTTCAGTTGAACCCTTATGGGGTGTTACCACCTTGTCACAGGTGTTGCCGCAGTTCGGCAGCACAGCCCAAGCCGGGCAAGCGTGTGTGCGCTTAGTATCCTTTTTCATTAGTGTGGTTGGTAAGGCTGCCGACCTCTTTGGAAATTGTTCCAACATAGCTGTTGGATTCTTCCTTCCCGTTAGTCTCATTCTCCAATTTTGTCAGAGGGCTCCGGACTCCAGCCTATGGGGATGCATTTATACCTACGACTCACAACCCGATGAACCTGCTACCTAGGTCTGTACAGTTGTCTAGACAAGCGGGCCGCGTAGGTTCGCATAGTAGTATTACCTTTATGGTATTTTGGAATCTTCGTTCCCGAGTCGTGCCATCGCAGCACTTTGGCTGCATTCTAGTTGGATAGTGCTACGGGTGTTCGGCAAGAGTTTGGCCTTGTTACAACCAGATTGGGTTGTTTCTGCTGCGGTTTCGGTGCAGCAAGTGTTCGAGTTTCGTCCTTATAGTTTTGTAGTCCTTTGCACGAGATAGCTAGTTAACTAGTCGTACTTCCCATTTGCATGACTTAGTTGCCACTTTACCCTTTTACAACGACTGTCTTTGTCGCCGCCTTGATAGCAATTATATGTAGTTAAATATGTATTTTGTTACGCGTGCATTGTTATGCTAGATGCATCGGAGTTAGCACTCTCCGTTATGTGTGGTTTGTCAAATGTAAAGCATGTGAACGCTTGTGTGTGATACGATTCACTGTAACCATGTGCCTATTGGTTTGCATGAGATTAGATTATCCGGAGGCTTTGGTTCGATGATTCAAACAATGTGCCTTCTCCTATGTGTTCATGACACTTGGCTTTTGCATACTTTTTGGGGTACTTGTCCCTCATTGTATAGTTATGGGATTCACAAGATTTAAGTGTTCTACGATGATACTTTGTGTATCCATGTCGTAGATCTCCTTAGCAAGTTACTTTCGGGCTGTAGACCCACTTTGCAAGACGAGCTCGCCTACATTAAGATATGTGTTTTGTATGCTTGTGCACACCACTTGATCTGTTTCGAGAGCTGCCTTGCTGTGGCCAAATGGTTCTAACTGTCTCATCGTGAGGCATGTTGCTCTGCAATATTGTATTAGCTCATTTATGTACTTGTCGTATTCTGCTCATGCATGACTGCTCGCACTTGAGATTTCCTCGCTTAGTTCGTACTATTACCTATGAGGATTTTTTTCGAAAAAACATGAAAGTCTTCATAACCAAAGAGTTCAAATATTCTTTGGTCCAACCTTCTTCAAAAATCAAACCTTGTGTTGATGGGTTGTGAACCATTATCAACCCTCGTGTTGATCATGTTTTCAAAAGACGGGTTTTCAAACCCTTATCAACCCTCGTGTTGATCAAATTTTCCAAAAATTGTTTTTTTTTAACCCTTATCAACCCTCGTGTTGATCATATTTCAAAGAATGGGTTTCGAACCATTAACAACCCTCGTATTGATCATGTTTTCAAAAAATGGGTTTCAAACCATTATATGCAAAGATCAACCCCTGTGTTGGTCTTGTCTTCCAAGGTTGGTTTCAAATCATTATATTCAAAAAAATCAACCCTCGTGTTGATCTTATTTTCAAAATTGGTTTTGAACCGTCGTTCTCCAAATCAAATCTATTGTTGACCTTCTTTTTTTCCAAAGGTAGGTTTTCAAACCATTGCCTTCAAAGATTGACCCTCATGATGATCTCTCATGTTTGATTTAAAGGATTGGATCTCACTCCGATCATTCTCCTAGCGGTTGGTCTTCTTTCCCAAAATGATTTCTCACTTATCTTTTAAATAAACATTTTCCTTTCAAGATCCCATATGCAGGCAGGATTAAACAAACTCTTTTTCAAAAAATCTTCTCAAATTTTCAGTTAATCTTGTTATCTTCATTAGTTGCATTCATTTCATTTTCCAATTTAATCAAATTTTCATCAATTTATTATTTTTATCAATTTTTGTCAAGTTTTATCAATTTTTTTATTAAAATTTTATCAAATTTTATTCTTTCACATAACCCCTTCAAGTTAAGGGATAAACCTGATGCCTCTTTTCCATGAGGTATTCTTTTATTCATTTTCCCTCTCAGGTTAAGGGATAAACCTGACCCTCGTTGTCCGAGGTGCTCCCATTCAGGATAAGGGATAATCCTGAAACCGCTCGTAGGAGCAATAACGCTACCTATGAGGATTCTTTTGTAAATACAAGTTTTATCAATCTTTATTGATTTTTTAGATTTATATCAATTTCTCTTCATTAAATTTTCTTAAATTCTATTCTTGTTCCCATTCAGGATAAGGGATAATCCTGAAACCCCTCGTAGGAGCAGTAGTGCTACCTATGAGGATTCTTTTGTAAAGACAATTCTTCAAAATTTTCTCGATTTTGCAAATTTTTATCAAATTTCTCTTTATTTCCCCCAAATTTTATTCTATTCTTTTTACCCTTTCAGGTTAAGGGATAAACCTGATGCCTCTTTCCCATGAGGCATTCTTTTACCCTCTCAGGTTAAGGGAAAAACCTAACCCTCATTGTCCAAAGTGCTCCCATTCAGGATAAGGGATAATCCTGAAACCCCTCGTAGGAACAATAATGCTACCTACGAGAATTCTTTTGTAAATACAAGTTTTATCAATCTTTATTGATTTTCTAGATTTATATCAATTTCCCTCCATTAAATTTTCTTAAATTCTATTCTTGTTCCCATTCAGGATAAGGGATAATCCTGAAACCCCTCGTAAGAGCAATAACGCTACCTATGAGGATTCTTTTGTAAATACCAGTTTCGTCAACCTTTATTGATTCTGTAAATTTATATCAATTTCTCTTCATTTATTTTTCTTAAATTCTATTCTTTTTCCCATTCAGGATAAGGGATAATCTTGAAACCCCTCATAGGAGCAACAAAGCTACCTATGAGAATTCTTTTCAAAAATAAAGTTTTCATAAATTTATTCCATTTTTCTTCACTGTTATAAATTTTATTCTTCTCCCCTCACAGGAAAGGGGACAATCCTGAAACCCCTCATAGGAGCAACAAGGCTACCTATGAGAATTCTTTTCAAAAGCAAAGTTTTCATAAATTTATTCCATTTTTCTTCACTGTTATAAATTTTATTCTTCTCCCCTCTCAGGAAAGGGGACAATCCTGAAACCCCTCATAGGAGCAACAAGGCTACCTGTGAGAATTCTTTTCAAAAACAAAGTTTTCATAAATTTATTCCATTTTTCTTCACTGTTATAAATTTTATTCTTCTCCCCTCTCAGAAAAGGGGACAATCCTGATACCCCTCATAGGAGCACCGATGCTACCCGTGAGATTTTTTTTTCAAAATAAAATTTCAAATAAATGCCTTTAAATTCTTTTCCATTTTTATAATTTTTATTCTTTTTTCCTTTCAGGTTAAGGGATAAACCTGAATTATTCCTCATAAATTCCTCAATTCGCATCAAATTTTATTCTATACTCCTTCAAGATAAGGGAAAATCCTGAAGCCATCATAAATAGATTTGAATCTTAGGCCATCTTAGGTCAAGGATCTCAAATAAATCTCTCATCTTCATCGTCGAAATCTATTTATGCTTTTTGTCAATCCCTCTAAAATCTGACTCTTCGGTAAAAATTATTTCCTTCCTGTCTGAGTTCCGACTCAAGTTTTTGTTTTGTTTTGTTTTCATTTTTGTTTTCAAGATCCGGGTTCCGACTCGGGTTTTTCCTTTTTATTTGGCATCTGAAGTTTTGAGTTCCGACTCGGACTTCCTATCGGATTCAACATTTGTGTTGGAACTGATCGTTCCGTTGAAAATTCGAGTTTTCAAACTCGGGTTTTCCTTTTTTTTTATTATTTTAAAGATCCGGGTTCCGACTCGGGTTTTTCCCTTTTATATGGCATTTGAAGTTTCAAGTTTCGACTCGAACTTCCTATCGGATTCAACATTCGTGTTGGAACCGATCGTTCTGTTGAAGATTCGAGTTTTCAAACTCGGGTTTTTCTTTTTTTTATTATTTTTAAAGATCCGGGTTCCAACTTGGGTTTTTCTTTTTTATATGGCATTTGAAGTTTCGAGTTCCGACTCGGACTTCCTATCGAATTCAACATTCGTGTTGGAACCGATCGTTCCGTTGAAGATTCAAGTTTTCAAACTCGGGTTTTTCTTTTTTTTATTATTTTTAAAGATCCGGGTTCCGATTCGGATTTTTCTTTTTATATGGCATTTGAAGTTTCGAGTTCCGACTCAGACTTCCTATCGGATTCAACATTCGTGTTGGAACCGATCGTTCCGTTGAAGATTCGAGTTTTCAAACTCGGGTTTTCCTTTTTTTATTATTTTAAAGATCGGGGTTCCGATTCGGATTTTTCTTTTTATATGGCATTTGAAGTTTCGAGTTCCGACTCAGACTTCCTATCGGATTCAACATTCGTGTTGGAACCGATCGTTCCGTTGAAGATTCGAGTTTTCAAACTCGGGTTTTCCTTTTTTTATTATTTTAAAGATCGGGGTTCCGACTCGGGTTTTCCTTTTTATATGACATTTGAAGTTTCGAGTTCCGACTCAGACTTCCTATCGGATTCAACATTCGTGTTGGAACCAATCGTTTCGTTGAAGATTCGAGTTTTCAAACTCGGGTTTTCCTTTTTTTATTATTTTTAAAGATCCGGGTTTCGACTCAGGTTTTCCTTTTTATATGGCATTTGAAGTTTTGAGTTCCGACTCGGACTTCCTATCGGATTCAACATTCGTGTTGGGACCGATCGTTCCATTGAAGATTCGAGTTTTCAAACTCCGGTTTACCTTTTTTATTATTTTTAAAGACCCAGGTTCTGACTCGGGTTTTCCTTTTTATATGGCATTTGAAGTTTCAAGTTCCGACTCGAACTTCCTATCGGATTCAACATTCGTGTTGGAACCGATCGTTTCGTTGAAGATTCGAGTTTTCAAACTCGGGTTTTCCTTCTTTTCTTATTATTTTAAAGATCCGGGTTCCGACTCGAGTTTTTCCTTTTATATGGCATCTAAAGTTCCGAGTTCTGACTCGGACTTCCTATCGGATTCAACACTCGTGTTGGAACCGATCGTTCCGTCGAGAATTTGAGTTCTCAAGCTCGATTCTCACTCATTCTTTTATTTTGAAAAACCGGGTTCCGACTCGGATTTTCGCTTTTATATATTCTTATTTTCTTGAGTTCCAACTCAAATTTCCCCTATTGATCCAAATGCTCGTATTGGACCAATATTCTCATCGTTTCCTTTCAAGTTAAGGGACAAACCTGAATTTCCCCTTCAGGATAAGGGATAATCTTGAAACACCGACAATCATTCTCCCTTAAATTCTCAAGTATTTTCGGATGTCGGTGTCATTTTCAACTCTCCATTCGAAAACCAGTGCTCGTACTGGTATGCATTTTTGAAAACCAGTGCTCGTACTGATATGCACCTTCGAAAACCTAGTGCTCGTGCTGGCGTACATTTCGAAAACCCAGTGCTCGTGCTGATGTGCATTTTCGAAAACCCAGCGCTCGTACTGGGGCATTTTTCGAAATCCAGCGCTCGTACTGGTATATTTTTCAAAACCCAGCGCTCGTGCTGGTACATCTTCAAATTCAACGCTCGTGCTGGTACATCTAGCGCTCGTGCTAGTGTCTGGCTGGCTGATCAGTTAGCCGTCCAGGTCCAGTCTTTGTACTAACCAAACATCATCATTCAAGCTCTAAATTCTCAATTTCGACCTTCGGGTCATCATTTTATCAAAAGAATCAATCAGTTTTTTTTCTCTTGCGAAGGACCCTCTTCAGGGAGAGTTCGAGGGAGCTCGTTCCTTTCGCATGCAACCATCTTTTCGTTCTCAAAAACCCTTTTCCAGGGAGAGTTTGAAGGGACTCATTTTCTTCGCGAACAGTTTGCAAAACAACAACCAACTTTACACAAAAGAACCCTTTTTCCAGGGAGAGCTTCAATGGAAGCCCGTTTCTTTTTGTGGCCCCTGTTTTTCTCATCTTTGGCCAACCCCTTCACAGAGAACCCTCTTCTAGGGAGAGTGTGATGGACTCGTTCCTCTATGATACTTTCTCAACTTTGTTTTTCGGCCGCCTTTCCATAAGAGAAGCCTAGAGATAGAGAGTTTTGACGAAAACTTAATTTCTCTTCGAAAGTTCCGTTTTGCAAACACCTCCTCTTTGGGGAAGAGAGGAGTATTTCCAATTTCCCATTCAGGTAAGGGCTTAAGCCTGAGTCTCTCTTTTTGGGGAAAAAGAGAGGAGAATTTTGTCATGGACATGTCGATTCGATATCAAGCGATTTCTTTTATCAAGGATTTCTAGAATATCTTTTGCCAATTTGCTATCAAAAGTCAGTGTTGATTTCAAAGCTTTCATCGCATAAAGAATTACCTCAAACTACTTTTAGTATTATTTCCAAAGGAGCAAGACTTTTGCGAAATAAGAACTGAATTCAATTTTTTTTTTGTTTTGCTGTTGGTCAACCAAGAGGATGAAGAAAAATCTTCGATTTGACCGACAAAGAAAAAATTCAATGATGATTAAAAAGCCGTAAGTGAATTGATATTCATCATGGCTATGGCACATTCTTAAAGATCATTTTCTCAGCAATAAGACAGTGGAAATATCCTGGGCAGTAAAAAAAGGGACCTACCCAATCCATATATCCTCAGTCCTTCAAAGCTGCAATCAAATATCCGCAAAATGGATCTCTCAATTGTCGTCAAGATGAAGACAAATTATGCAAGCTAGATCTCCGAGGCCAAAGAAGATTTGGATCATCTTCGAGATGAAAGAGTTTGTGAAGGATCCTTCTAGAGAAAGTTCAGATCACCGTCGAGATGAAGGCGAGTGTGATGGACCTACCGACAAACCCTAAAAGATATTTGATTTCTGCTGTCTTCCAAAGACCTGTTAGAACCGATGTCATCAGCCTAATTCCTAAGAAAGATAAAAGAAGGATCGGAACATCTCTGAGATGAAGGTGTTACGACAATAAAGCCATACATGATACTTCAAGTACAAGGTTTTGATGATGAGCAAGTGGAATCAACTGCATTTCAGCTAAGGCTATGAAGAAATTGAAGAATTCGATAAGGAATCTTTGAAGATTAGTGTGCAAATGTTTAATTCATTAAAAGTCTTAGATTCTTGTAAGAGCCTTACTTAGAGTGCATATTTAGGTTGCATTTCACCTTAAAAGTCTTTAGAAAAACTTTTCTAAAAGAAACACTCTTGAAAATCTTTTTAAAAAGCTCTTTTCTTAAATTTTCATGTTTATTAGTCGACCAATAAACTTACCAGTCGACTAATCCTTTCGCGCCATATTTTCTAAAAAGTCATTTTTGTCAAATTAGTCGATCGAAGGTTTTATCAGTCGACTGGACAAAATGTCTGTTTTCTGGAAAATTAGCAGCAGTCGACTAATGGTTTTATCAGTCGACTGAACAAAACATGTGTTTTCTGAAAAAAATTTAGCAGCAGTCGACTAATGCTTTTATCAGTCGACCGAACAGAATGTTTGTTTTTCAGAAGATTTTTAGCAGCAGTCGACTAAAAGGTTTTTCAGTCTACTGATGATATTATCAGTCGACTAACTTTTCTCAAGTCGACTAAGTTTTAAAAGTTCAGATTTTCAAACGGCTCGTTTAACAGATCAGTCGACCGACGATAACTGTCAGTCTACTAATAACTAACTATTAGTCGACTAACTGATGTTTCAGTCGACTAATTTTGCTGTTTTCCTGAAACTTCAAAAAGGCGTGTCTTTCCATTTTTTAAATGTTTTGATCATTCAAAATGGACAGTTTTGACACCCTTTCATACTCTCAACGTATGGAATCTTTTAACTATAAATATGAGTGCATTTTACACTCAAAACAACAAGAATTCAATCGATTTGAATCATTTACTTATTGCTTTTCACTCCTATTCATTCAAGTATTTGTTTTCTCACTCACTTGATACTTTCACTTCAGTTTTTCACTCAAATCACTTTGAGAGATAGTGAATTTGTGAGTAGAGTATTTCAATAACCTCAAAAGCCAATTGCATCTCATTTGCATTCAAAAGAAAGGCTCATAGGTTGTATTGTAAGTTGTTATTTCTTTTCTGTAAAAAAAAGGACTCCTTGGTTTAAAGGAGTTGTTTGCTTTCAATAGGGTTGTTACTGAAAGTGGGACCGGTTTTGGTCTGTGTGATCTTGTAGTTAACAAGGTTGATAGTGAAAATCTCAAGCGGGTTTTGCTTGGGGACTAGATGTAGGTCGGGATAGACCGAACCAGGATAAAATCTTGTGTTCTTTGTGTGTTTGCTTTTCGATTTGCAAAATCCTTCAATATTCCGCAGACAATTTTTAAAAGCACTATTCACCCCCCTCTAGTGCTCGTTGCCTCAATCCTAGTGCACTTTTAGAAGGAGTTTGTGACGTACCCTTTCCTGAAAAAGAGAGAAAAGTCAGGACATCTCCAAAAATGAAGGATGATGTAAAAAGCCCAAGAAAGCTCCATGACTCAAAAAGAGTGCAAAAAGATCATCATGGGAAAACACTCAGGATATCAAACTGCCCGAAACTGCCAAGAATCATCTTTATCTATGTGAAATTCTTTTATCAATACCTTCTCACTGAATTGCTTTTATGAAGCTAAGAATGTTTCCTTTCCTTTCATATCAAAGAAATTGATATCTTCCTTGAAGAAACTCAACAACAACAAATTTGAATTTAATTCTTGATTCTGCTGAGTTAGCCCAATTGGAGTTAATACTCTAGGTAGAAAGAGGTGACATTCTCACACATATGCACAAATTCAATCATTTTGGATCAACTACAATTTTTGGCATCTTATTGGCAATATTTCTCATTATCCCAACATGAAGCAAAAACTTGATGTTCGTTTTGACGTATCCTAACGTCATCCCTCCTTAGGACTGAAAAGTCCTTTCCTTCCGCCTGATCTGAGCACTCTCAGATTCACACACTTCCCTGTGTTCCCCACTGTCCCGCCATAGACAGTTCCCACTCAGGATAAGGGTTAAACCTAAACTTTTTTGCAAAAGGTCTGTTACCATCAAAAGCTATTTTCAGTCTCAGCAATGAGGCGCCCAAGAACAACCTCTTTCCAAGCTTTAGGGACCCCCATTTTTCATCCTTTTGCAAACCCCTCTCGGACTTGTTGTGCGAAGTCTATAGGTTCCATCACAGTTTCCTCACTCCTCGAGGATTCTGTATCCATTCAGGCTAAGGATTAAACCTATTACCTCGCTCCTCAAGGTATCTCCCAAACCTTCTGCGAGAGGTCGTCTGTTTTTAGAAAGCTGATTTAGTCTAAGCAATGAGACGCCCCAGATCATCCCCTTTCCAAGCTTTAGGAAATCTCTTATTTTTCTCTTCTCGCAAACCCCTTTCAGATTTGTTCGTCCAAATTCCGAAGGTCCCATCCTGGTTTCTTCACCCGAGGATTCCGTATGGTCGCCCTTTCAGGTTAAGGGATAAGCCTAAGCCTCGCTTTGCGAGGTATCTCCCGTTCAGGTTAGGGTTAAACCTGAATCCCGTTCGACTAGATGTCCTTTCTAGTCCCACCACAGTTTCTTCATTTGAGAACTTCATGCGATTCCCCCCACTCAGGTCAAGGGTTAAACCTGAATCTCGCTTTGGCGATGCATTCGTTGTCCCATCACAGTTTCTCCACTCTTCAAGGATCCTGTATCCATTTAGGCTAAGGATTAAACCTGTTACCTCGCTCCTCGAGGTATAACCCAAAACCTTCTGCGAGAGGTCGTTTGTTTTTAGAAAGCTGATTTAGTCTCAGCAATGAGACGCCCTAGATCATCCCTTTTTAAAGCTTTAGGGAATCCCTTGTTTTCTCTTCTCGCAAACCCCATTCGGATTTGTTCATCCGAATTCCGAAGGTCCCATTATGGTTTCTTCATCCGAGGATTCCGTATGGTCGTCCCTTTCAGAATAAGGGTTAAGCCTGAACCTCGTTCCATGAGGTACCTTTCATTCAGGTTTGGGTTAAATTTGAACCTCGTTTCGATGAGGTAATCCTCCCGTCCCATCATAATTCCCCCCCCCAAGGAAATCCATACGCTCTATACATCCATCCAGGAAAGGATCATGCTTGAGTTTCATCTCACGAGGCATTTCTCTCAGAAATGTCCCATCGAGGTACACTTATATTCCTTTCCCCATCCAAATTATCTTGATATATCTTCGTCCCATCCAGGTTAAGGGCTAAACCTGACTCATTTCATAAGATTGATCTTGTCTCACCCATGAGACTTGATCAAAATGCTTATCTTTCATCATTTCGGGACCTTCATCCAAAGTCCCGTCACGATTTCTTCATCTCTATCATTCAGTCGTATCATTGTTGAGAATTTCGTCTCCCCCAAGCCATTCAGGACAAGGCTTTAAGCCTGAAAAGCCATAATTCTTCCACACCCAGTTCAGATCTGCTGACTCGGGCATTTTTTTTCAAAATTTGGAGTGTTATCTTTGCTACTAAGCTCGGCTTTTTATCGGCTTAGTAGCAAAGAGAGGCATCTGTGAACACCCCAAAATTTTCAAAAGTTTATAAATATTCCCTTCTTGCTCTTTATTTTCATTTTCTAGGTAATTGAGTCACTTTTAAATTTAAATTCCAGTTCATTTCTCAAGTTTTACTGAAATTAAATTTATTTTATATATTTGACTCAATTTCGGATCCGGATCAAGATAAAAGATCCAAATCTGAGCTTCTTTGTCCCATTTTTAAATCAAATTCTCAAAATTACCAAAATAACCTTTTAAAAGGCTCAGACACTTCGTCCGGTATCCGTTTGGATCCATCGTGTTATATTCCTCAATTCGAGGCTTAAAGCTCGAATATTTTCTCAAAATCTGGGTCCAAACCCATTTTTTTTGAAGAAATTTCCTCAAAAATAGCCTTGAAACCTTCTTTTGTAAATATTTTCTTAAAAACACAAAAAAATTAGTTTAAAATCTTGTTTTCTCGTAAATTTTAGGATTTTATTCCAAAAATATCAAAAAAATATGGAAAATGAAACTATATATATATATACATATATATATAGAGAAAAGAAACAAAAAAATCGATTTTTTTTAAAATACCTCTTAAAAAAATCAAGTTTTTTAAACCCCTCTTTGTAAAAACCCGAGGGTAAAGGGGGCCTCTTTCGTAAATAAGTTTTTAGAGGTTTCTTTGAAAACCCTTCATAGGAAAAGAGGATAAGGGCGCCTTCTCCCTCTCTCACTCTCGAACCTCCATGGCCGCCCCCCCATGTGCAACCTCTCCATCTCCCGTCCATCGTTAACAAACTCACCCTCTTCCGCTCGATCACCAACGGACCTCCCTTCCTACTCTTTCTCCTCTTCTTTAAGAATCGGCAAACGAAAACCCTAAAGGCACCGCTTTTCTCCCCCGCATCATCTTTCTCTCTCACTATCCGTCTCCTACCTCTCCACTGCATATCCCCATTGACCACCCGAGTCCATCCCTCCTTCACCATCTTAACTTCTTCTTATTCGTTTTCCCTTTCCCATTCCCTCTCGACCACTTCTCTTTCACTCTCTTGGTGGAAAATGCGATCAAGCCTGTGGTAGTGCACAAAAGGAAAGCCTCTCCTCCTTCAGCCAAAAGCAAAGAAACTAGTAAGAGTCTTATTTTTCCTTTCCTTCATCTTTAATTCCTTAAATTCCTCTGTTTTGCCCCATTAACGCATTATCCAGTGTGTTGGGTTGCTTATAGCAATCCCAACCCCTCTTCTGTGCTACAATAAATGGAACCACTGTTCCAATATGTTTTTTTTATCTGTTTTTATATTTTATTTCATTTTATTTTATTCCCCCTTTCTGTTGTTTATTCCAATTTATGGTCAATTTATTCCCGATTTTTTGTTTGCTATTCCCTGTTTATATTAGAGTCTCATTCCCGTCCTGATGAGTCAACGTGGGTTTCGATTTTTGCTTCTATGTCCTGTTCTTTCTGTTAGTCTCAATTAGCTAAGCTACATTCAGATTTCTATGTTGATGATGTTGAATTCGGTATCCTCATTTCTGTCGCATTATGGCTCAAAGTGCCACCTCTAATATAGTTCCCGCATCTTGTTGATATTTTCAGTTTTTTTTTTAAGCATTGCTGCATCATCGATTTAGCATAGCATCTTGTTTTTGAGGTTTATAATTTCTGATTGCTTCGCCCATCCTTCGTATTTTCATTCATTTTATTTACCTCCCATTCCATTGCATTTGATTGCTTCATTGAATGTCGTTCTGTTTTTCCATCTCTGGATGTTTCAAAGTTTTTTGTGTAATCATCAATGGGGCTCATGGTTCAGCTGCCAAGATTACCTCCCCCCTCTTTAGAATGCACGCTTTAACAAAATCTGATCTGCTAGGCATTACACGGAGACCATCGTGGACCACAGAGACCATCGTGAACCATAGAGATCGATCTATGTTCCACACACTCTGCACCAGTATATGATTATCTCAGATTAGCATTCATCGTCTGCCTGAATTAGTCGTTCTCCATATCCCCTACCTGTGTATATTGTGTACCATTATAACACATAGCTTTACTGTGTCACGACATGCCTGATTTGCTTTGCTTCTTCACCCATCTTCATCATTGGATATAAAAGAGCATGGGCCTCATTCAAAATTGCCAAAAGGGGGTAAACAATAGATTCTGACCAGTTATGTATCATTCGCATGGCAACCAACACAATTTCCTGCATCCATGTATTATTGTCTGGTTTTTTTTTTTACATATCTTATTTACTCTATCAAGGAATTAATGGACTGTTAGAAATCATTATATGGTTTCACCTGAAGATCGTCCGGCACCATTCCAGCCAACTAAGGAATGCCTTCTTTTGGGTCATTGAGAATATGGTTTAAACTTGGAGACAGCTACGCTGGTCATATACCATGCCACCCAGCAGCAACCAATCTGTGAATTTGATACTTACCCATTTCCAGCCCTTTGTCTAGCACTATGACTCATATGTACTATTTGGCAATATCGTCTTTTCACGCCATGCCCTGGAGGTTGTTGCTGCAGATTAGAGTGATCCATATATATCAAAGCTGTTATATCTCGGTATTGCTAATAAGGAAGTGTAAGGAGAATCACAAAGTCAATGAGCTATTTTGCAGAACTCGATGGAGATCATCATGTCAATTCATTCTCAGGTAAGTATCATTGGTACCAACATTTGCATTAGCAAAATTGCCCCAGAACCAGCAGGGTCTATCTGGTTTCCTTATACATAAAATTACCATCTCTTGTTATCAAGAGATCCTGTAACTAATAACCATTGCAGCAGACCAATTTGCAGTGAGGGTTATTCTGGAGTAGGAGCAAGGCAAGGTTTTCCATATAGAAGATGTCCAGGTGGGACACACAGCAATGATAGCCGCTGCAAAGCACCTGTGTACTCTACAACCCAGCACTCCTCTGCCATCTGTAATACACACAACAAAAAAAAAATGCAGAGAAATGAATATCTTCATCAATTGCAATCAGTCAATATCTTTGAAATCTTGAAAGAACAGTGAAAGACAAAAAGAAAAATAAGAAGATATGGAGAATTCCCACTGCTAACTAAAGTTTGTACCATGATAGATCTGTCACATAATCAACCCACTGGAGGTTTATTTGTCACCGCAGAAGGGAGAAATAATCTGGAGTTTTGAATCAGCTGACCAGTTCTCTTCTAAGGAGCGGTCTCTCAATTCTTGTGCAGGTTATCAAAGTCGGATAAAGCACCCGGATTCTTACAGGGCCATCGTAAGTCCCACAAGATGATGACTGTGAGATCACCAAGGATTATGTGAGGTTGTCTGTCTCTTTTGAGCAGCTTCAAAGATTGGTTATGCAGAGCTGAAGGAGAAGAGAACAGCTCGGTCACCTGTGGTGACCTGATCCTCACCCTGCTAAATGCCAAGAGACAGAGGCTTAGTGATATAATATATATATATATATATATATATATATATAAAGAAGTGAATCACACTGCTCCTCCTCCCCAGTAGCGTGCATCCACTATCTGAACATCAGTGTCCCTTCATCTATAAGTATACCAACATGGGTAACTCAGTCAGTTTCTTGTTTGGTTCAAAGGACCAAGTGAGGAGTTGAAAAACTCTTTTTTTTGTTTGTGTTGTTTTCCTTTTTGTTTTCATGATTTTTATTTGAAGAAGCTATCTGTCTCAATTTTTTTTCTTTCTGAAAGTGTATATCCAAAATATCGATGTTTTTATCCTGTTATTGCAAAATTTGTTATATTGGTGTTAGTTTATCATAGAATTGTTCAGATTATATGCTCTGTGTTTGTTATTCTTTTTTTTTATTTAAGCAACGGATTACTTGGGATTGTTAATTGGTTGTTGAATTTTAGATTTTTGTTTCATTACATCATATATTACAGCATCACAGTGTTCTCACTGTGGCATACCCATTACACCTGCTCCACTGTGCACCTTTACTCCCTCTTTGCTCCCCCAACATTTCATCCCATACATTCTCGATATGTTAACCTTGCTGCTACAAAGGCAGCTATTACATACCATCATCCACCTGTGGCAGTATATTAGCTCCAGCTAGTTCACCCTTGTTTATAGCCATTAGGTTACCCTTGTGTTTGTTAGTGCATGTTAGTTCAGACCTTTATGTCACCATCTTCCATGGGTATTCATTGTTCTGCTACTATAGGCATTGCTGCTGCTATCTCAGACTCAACCATGAATCCTATTAATCAGTCAAGTTTTTCTAATGACAATGTTGTGAGAACAAGAATTTCTCTGCAGCAAATTTACCAAACAAAGCCATGGCAGGTATCAACTATCCAGTGATGGTTGTGTTTCATCTTTCCCCGGGAATGCTTGTTGCTGCATTTTCCAGGATCAGCAGAACATCCATATACATCACCGATCTCCACTTTCACACTAACACTCATCTGTAGGCCCGCTGGCTGAAACCTATTGTTTCTATTTCCAGCACCTTTACCATTTGCAGCAACAACCATACCTCCTTCCCATTTACAGCATATCCAGCATTTTTATGTGCCCTGTTACACCACAAACTGTCTTTTCACAGTTATGTTTCATGTACTTTCAATAGCCGGGCATCATCCATGATGTAGCACACACCACCTATCCACTATGCACATCACTCATTTATTTGCCATGGCATATGTATCACATGCATACACAGCCATACTTCATCACTGTCCACATCTTTAGCAACCCCTATGATTGCTATGCTCTACCTGATATGCAAAAGCCACCGATACCTCTGGCTTTATACCTTCTTTCACTATAGCACTCTCATCCACCTGCATTGAGTGTATGTCATTAGGTGATATATATATATATCCGTATATATGTATGTGTATATAGGCATACATGTATATATCCATGTAGGCATGTATGTCATTGTTCATCCCTTCATCATGAATATCTTGATATATGAGCATTTCACCATTGACCTTTATATGATATGTGCAATTTTTTTCCATTTTTCATATTAACCCAGTTGTTTTGCAGGGAATATGTGAAAAAAAAATCATTATTTGGAATTGTAAATTCAATTTTATGTAATAGTTAGATCTTAAATGAGAATTTACATTTCCTGTTTTAGATAGGATGAATGAGCATTGTAAACATCCTGAATTGCTTGTTTTCATGCATTTTTGCCTTTATTTCTCAAATTCTCACAAATGGCAACACGAATGGCACGTGCACCATTTCATAAATAGGTAGTTAATCCTAAGTTGATGATTTACATTAATGGCCATAGTCAGGATGTAAACAAAACTTAGGATTTTTATCTTTTATAAAATAACACTGGATCCACACTAGATCCTCTTCAAAAATCATCATATTTTTCTTTAAATATTTTCCTCTTTTATCAGGGTTTAATGTAAAATTAATTCAATATATATACCAATGGCCATAGTCAGGGTATATTGAGAGTTAATTTCATTTTAAACTCTATAAAAGCACCAAAATATATTTTATTCTTTACTTGAATTGAAATATTATTATTATATAATACATTCAATGACCATAGTCAGGGATGTATTATATTTTTTATCTTATTTTAATTCATTTAAAGAATGAAATCGCTTTTCAAAATCCAATTTCAAAGATTCTTTAAATTCATCTCATCATTTAGGATAGAACTTGATCATGCATATAATTCAGGGTTAATTAACATTAAAATATGCATGATTTTATAAAATAATGTTTCAAAAACCCAATTTTATGTTAGTTTTCGAGTAAATGAGCTAAAATGATTGAAAATTAGAAAATGCTTGAAAAAGTAGCTTTATTTTGCATTTTAGTATATATTTTAATGTTTGTATTTACGTAGCAGTTTTAGTTGTTAATAAAATTTTTTAGAGAAACATAATTTCATGTTGCAAGTTACTTAAATCATTTTTGGTTTTCTTTATAGAAAATAAGAAAAAAATATTAAATATATAGAATAGAATAGTTATATTTTTCAAATAAGGTTTTTAGGTTTTAGCAAATAAAAACTGTTAAATAGTTTTTTTTAAAAAATAAACCAAACCGGTTCAAACCGGTTTGCAAAAAAAAAAAACTGAAAAAAATAATAAGTAACCGGCTTGAACCGGTTTGAAGTTTTTAAAACTCAAAACATTTTCTGTTTCAAACCGGTTCCAGCCGGTTTGAAAGGTTTTAAAACCCAGAAAAACGAAAAGAGGGGCGTCTCCCCTGTATGCCTGAACCTTGCCCTCTTTTACCCTCTCTCCCTCTCTTTTCTCTTTTCTCCCCAGCATCCACTATCGCCGGTGCTTCCCTTCCCTACCTTCCCCTTCTCCCTTTTCCTCTATTGAAACTCCACCAGCCGGTGGTGATGGATCCTCATTCCGGCGATGGCGCACGG
This sequence comes from Nuphar pumila, assembly GCF_984573655.1. Taxonomy (NCBI): domain Eukaryota; kingdom Viridiplantae; phylum Streptophyta; class Magnoliopsida; order Nymphaeales; family Nymphaeaceae; genus Nuphar; species Nuphar pumila. Next base: position 71,434,391 of record NC_143251.1, on the reverse strand, counting down.
TGGATGACCGCCTCCTCTTTCCCGATTTCCTCCATTTCACGGTAAGTCTGATTCACCTCTTCTTCTTCTTCTTCTTCTAAATCTTCTTATTCTTCTTCCATTCTGCATTCTTCTTCTTCTTCTTCTTCTTCTTCTTTTTCTCCTTTTATTTCAACCGTTCTTGTTTAAACTTGTTTGCAGGAAAACGGAATTTTTTTTTAATAATAATCAGATGTGATTTTTGCATAGTCTTTTCATTTTTGATTTGCTGCACCTTTCCTGTTCCATTTGTTTTTTTATTTATTTTTGCAATCTCATTTTTTTCTTCACGGTTACTGATTTTGATGGATTGTATCCGCTACAGAATTATTCGATTGATCATATGGATCTCTGTTCAACTTAAAGAGTGTTTTTAATCATTTCTGGATCCAATCAGAGATCGGATAGCATTTTAAACTGAGATTTATGCTCTTTAACCAGTGTAAATGTTAATTGATTCTCAGATCGAGTATTATCTGATTTTTGAAGCATGATTAATATGATTTTTTTTTGGCAAATGATTGTGTGAAATCCGGGTGATCTGATCTGATTTATACATACTATGGATCAAATGTCTGAGTCTTAATCACCTGTCGTTTATTTCTGGTAAGTAGTGTTTGAACATTGATCAATTGAACTCAGAAAAGTATGGATCAGTTTGCTTTCCGATTTCTGGACTGTAGCTGATATATCCTGTGGATATTGTACAAAGCTAACTGATTTTCTGTTTTTCTTATTCCTAATTTTTCTGTTTTGTTTTTTTCAGCATTGCATTCCTTGTTTTTTTTCATAATTGTAATTTCATGTTTTCTTCATTTTCAATTTTATGTTTTTAAATCAGTTTCAAATTACTGTCTTACTCTTCTTTCATTTCAATTTTTTTCTGTTATTCAGTCATTACATGTCTGAATAAAGTTTTTTTCTTATCTCCTGTTTGCCCTTCGTTGCATTCTTCCATTTCTATACATATTATGTTCTGTTACATTTTTTTTACTGAATTGTCTCATTTCGTTCTGCATTTGTTCTTACATAATGGTTTGTAATAACTCCTTCATTTTACTGTTTTCAATTCCTTAATCTTGTTTTTTTTAGTTCATGTTCATGTTTTGTAATGAAGTGTTAGTTGTTAATTGTCTTCACTGTTAGTTAATTGAAATAGTTAGATTTCAGTTAGTCAAGTATTAGTGAATTGAAAGTTAGTTAATTGTTTTAGTTAATATAGCTTTAATTGTCATTGGATTCTTTTGATGATATCTTTCAGTGTTTTTAGGGTTGAGCTAGTTTAATATTGTTTCTACTTCTATTTCTGGTACTGCTCGTGTTCTTTTGATTTGTGCAGGATAGCACAGGAGTGGAGAATAAGCGATTGCAAAACACGAAGTACAAAGATAGAAGATTTTTATTTTTCAGTTTAGAATTAGGAATTTGATTCTGGGTTTATAAATATCGCTTTTTACGCCCTCTGCGAAGGGTATTCATTTGTTGTAATAGCTAGTTGTTTTTACTTTTCTTAAAACATTTTACATTTTAATAATTCAGCAATAAAGAATAGTTTAGAATTGTGTGCTTGAATACGAAATATTCCCGTTCCCTGAGTTCGACCCGGTCTCATCCACTAGTGAGAACCGGTTTTTATTATTTGATGTCTGGTTTTCACATGTTTTTCATTTAAAAATCTTTTCAAAATTACAACGATTTAAAAGAAGACATCAAATTTTTGGCGCCGTTGTCGGGGAACTGCGTAATATTAGTATTCACTTTTTGCCTAGTGTTTGTGTTGCATTTAGGTTTAGAATCACGTATGTGCATATCTTAGAGACGAGTTTACTTTTCTGCACAGCCCACCTATTAGGATCTCTTTAGAGGTGACTGTGTACGATTGGTACCGTACACATAGATTTTATATTTCTTTGCATAATCTCTGTTATGTGTAACTGCGTGGTGTTTGTTTAGTTTTTGTTGTTTTTAGTTTACTCGCTTCGTGGTTTGCGTGGTTTGGCCGCTTGGTGTGTTAGTTAGGTAGAAAACCCAAAATTAGGACGAGTGTTACACCGGTCTACTTCAAGGTGTATGCACAGGCAACGATCACTCGACCCGAGCTAATTGAGTCCCGAGTTTCTTGTTAGGAGAGCTCCTCATCTTATCACCATGGCCAAAAATCGGTCGTTGTTCCGTACCCTTAAGGAGTACTTCATGCCCACCATATACACTCCCACCTCTTGCATCACGAGACCTGATGTAGGAGCCAATCAATTTGAAATAAAGGCCAATATCATTCAAATGTTACCATCATTTCATGGCCTAAGCAACGAAGACCCATATAGTCATATTGATGATTTTCTGGAGATCTGCTCGACAGTGCGGATCAACAACTTTGGAGATGATGCATTGAGGTTAACGTTGTTTCCGTTTTCTCTCAAAGATAAAGCTAAACATTGGCTAAAGGCTCTCGATACGGTTTAGATTACCACTTGGGAAGGAATGCAACACGAATTTCTTAAAAAGTACTTCCCAATTGGTAAGACGAATCAGTTTCGTAAAGCATAATCAGTTTCTCGCAGATTGAGGGAGAACAATTCTACGAGACTTGGGAGAGAATGAAAGATTTTCTCCGCAAGTGTCCCCACCACCAGGTGCCTCGTTGGCAACTGGTGCAGTATTTTTACGATGGTCTGACCGAGAAGGACAGGCAAATAGTGGATTCATCATGTGGGGGCACTTTTATGCTAAAAAGTGAGGATGAAGCGTGGTCGCTTTTTGAGACGTTAAGCGAAAATTCGATGCACCATGCGACAACTTCACGGTTCGATAGGGCTGCACCTGCACAGGATAGTACTAAGAAGGCAGGTATTTTTGAAATAGGGATAAACCTTGAGTTAAGCAACAAGGTAGACCAACTGTGTCAGAAATTAGATCAGTTTTTGTTGGGTCCCTCTCCTGCCATGCAGGTGTGCGCGTTGTGTGCGAGTCCTGCACACCATATTTTACAGTGCCTAGTTGCGCCACAGTATCCTGAGTTTGTCCAAGAGCAAGCTCAGATGGCTCAAAACTTCGCTAGGCCTGCACCCAATCCATTTTCCAACACTTATAATCCGGGCTGGCGAAACCATCCCAATTTTTCATGGCGCAACTCACAGATCCAACCCCCTAACCCTTCCCAGAGTCAACCCAGTCAAGGCGGTTATGCGCCTGGATTTCAGAGATCCAGTTATCCCCCAGCCCAACCTGTTTATACTCATCCCCAGTCTCATGAGCCTTCGCATAGTCAGTCCTTCGAGGACAAGATGCTACAAGCATTTTCTGATATTAGCGCGAATTTGAGCTCGCATAATCAATCTATTGCAAAATTAGAGACTCAAATGGGGCAGCTCGCCGAAGCGCTTAGCAGGCGAAGTGAGGGGACACTGCCTAGCCAGCCTATTGTCAACCCTAAAGGAAAGGAACCCATGCGTAGCTTGCATATGACTGATGCACATAAAGAGCAAGCTCAAGTCGTAACCCTTAGGAGTGGGAAGCAGTACCAAGCGAGGGAGACTGCAGAAGAAAGAGAGAAGATAAGTGAGAAGCAGTCTGTCCCTAAGGTTTTACCTCAGGAAAGCAAGAAGGTTCTTCCATCGGAGCCTTCACCATCCTACATTCCCAAAGCCCCCTTTCCTGAGGTGTTAGAAAGGCCGAGAGCATTAGGTAAGGCTGGAGTGAACATGCAAGAGATGCTTGAGATATTCAAGCACGTTCAGATAAACCTCCCCTTACTAGATGCCATCCAACAGGTCCCTGCATATGCAAAGTTCCTCAAAGAACTTTGTACGCAGAAAAGGAAGTCGATGTCCCATGTGCAGAAAAAAATTTATTTAACTGGGCAGGTGAGCGCAGTATTGCAATAGCAAACCCCACCTAAGCTCAAGGACCCAGGGACTCCGATCATCTCATGTGTCATAGGAAACATCACTGTTGGGCGTGCATTGCTCGACCTTGGGGCAAGTGTTAATATCTTGCCGGGTTTCTTTTATGACCAATTTGGATTGAAAGAGATGAAACCTACACCTATGACTCTTCAGCTTGCAGATAGATCTATCAAGGTCCCAAGAGGGATACTTGAAGATGTTTTAGTCAAGGTGGAGGATTGTTATTTCCATGATGACTTCGTGATATTAGATATGGAGGGAGTTGATAGCCCACAACAGACTCCTATTATTCTCGGTCGCCCCTTCCTAGCTACCGCCAACGCGTGCATCAATTGCCGCACTGGTGCGATGGATGTGTCATTCAGAAATAGGAAGATGCGGCTAAACATTTTTCGTGCTGTTATGGGGCCTGCTGTTGAGGAGGCTTCTTTCGAGGTTGATGTCATTCAAGACCTCGTAGAAGCAGAATATGCTTGGTTATTGAGTGATCCACCTCATGAGGAGGATAAGGAATCATTAGAAGAGGATCACCTAGAATTACGTGAAAATCAGATAGGTGAGTTGAGTTGGATCGGGCACTTCGAGCCATTCAGAGGTAGACAGGATGGGAACACACTGCGCAATGTCACTGATGACATTATTTTTCATAGAGAGCCCGATTGAGTCTGACTTCATGTCCATTGATCTCATGGACGATGAAGGATTTTTCCAGGGATCCGTCTGGCTGGGGACGTGAAACTTAGCGCTTTATGGGAGGCAACCCATATTCTGTACAATTTTACATTTGTTGTTAGGATTTGTAGATTTCATTTGGTTTTATTTTTCGTTTTCTATATTTTCTATGAGTTTCATGTTTTGTCATGTATACATTGCATTTATTCCATTCATAGAACATATATTTTTAATTCATGTCAGGTCATTCTACTCTTTTCCCTCAATTATTTTCTCTCATGTGCATTCACTTAGTTTCATATAAGCATGGGGGAGTGCCACTGGGACAGTGTCAATCAAGCATGGGGGAGGGTGTAGTTTGCACACCTTGATATTTCTGTTTACGTTCTTGCACATGTTTACACATCTCTCATGAAAAGTAGATTTTTAAAGAAAGAGTTTGAACTTATATGAATGTTATTTCAAATCTGATGTTTTTAGAGGATTTTTAAGCCCCACGAAAAAAATTTCTGACATAGATCTAAAAATTATGGTTGTTTATGCGGATTTCGAAGAAATGATGATAGATACATGTTAAAATTTATTTTGAATCATAAATATGAATATGCACAGTTATATTTTTGAAAAACTAAGCAAATGAACAAAAGCGTAAAAATGAGCTCAAGAAGAGAAAAAAATAGCATGCGTTAGGTTGTTTGGATAATTCCATAATCCTTAGTAGATGGAACTTAGATGTAAGTTGAAACTTTTAATTCCATTTCGAAAAGGAGAGTGGAAAACTTCGTGATCCTAAGTAACTGAGAACAGATACAAGTTGAAATGTTTGACTCGCACGTTATAAAGGTGAATGAAGGAAGTCACTTTTATGTTTTAGTTGATATCTTTTGATATGTATTAAAAAAGTATAGAAGATATTGACATTGCACAAGGCATAAAAGCAGATCACGCGCAAGCTATAAGAGAAAAATAAGTGCGCAAAAAGAAAAAAATGTGAAAAAAAAAGAGAGAAAAGAGCTTAAAAAGAAAGAAAAGTTCAATGCTTAGAAGTGTGATTGAGAAAACCGGTGCAGAAAACATATGAGTGAGGATAAGTAAATAATAATATGTTTTTATTGGATTTTCTAAGAATAAAACATAAATAATTATGATATTTAGAAAAGTGAAAGAAATTCTTTTCTGTGGTGTATATATAAAAGACTCTAATTATGTTTGATTTTTTTTGTAACAGGAAATATTTGTGAAAACAAAGTCTTTAATTACCTACTGATTATGAGGATGTGTAATATTATGCATACATGACATAGATGTTTGTGGGTAGCATCACTGCAAACCCTCACGAGACCTTACTCGTCCACTGGGGTAACTCAGGGGTTGAAAGGGCTTGTTGCATGAGCTAAATGCAACCGTGATTTCTACGAAAGTGAGTTAGATGATAGTTTGATTTCATGCATTTTTCTAGTTTGCTCGAGGACTAGCAAAACATAAGCATGGGGGTATTTGATCATGCATATAATTCAGGGTTAATTAACATTAAAATATGCATGATTTTATAAAATAATGTTTCAAAAACCTAATTTTATGTTAGTTTTCGAGTAAATGAGCTAAAATGATTGAAAATTAGAAAATGCTTGAAAAAGTAGCTTTATTTTGCATTTTAGTATATATTTTAATGTTTGTATTTATGTAGCAGTTTTAGTTGTTAATAAAATTTTTTAGAGAAACATAATTTCATGTTGCAAGTTACTTAAATCATTTTTGGTTTTCTTTATAGAAAATAAGAAAAAAATATTAAATATATAGAATAGAATAGTTATATTTTTCAAATAAGGTTTTTAGGTTTTAGCAAATAAAAACTGTTAAATAGTTTTTTTAAAAAAATACACCAAACCGGTTCAAACCGGTTTGTAAAAAAAAAAAACTGAAAAAAAATAATAAGTAACCGGCTTGAACCGGTTTGAAGTTTTTAAAACTCAAAACATTTTCTGTTTCAAACCGGTTCCAGCCGGTTTGAAAGGTTTTAAAACCCAGAAAAACGAAAAGAGGGGCGTCTCCCCTGTATGCTTGAACCTTGCCCTCTTTTCCCCTCTCTCCCTCTCTTTTCTCTTTTCTCCCCAGCATCCACTATCGCCGGTGCTTCCCTTCCCTACCTTCCCCTTCTCCATTTTCCTCTATTGAAACTCCAGCAGCCGGTGGTGATGGATCCTCATTCCGGCGATGGCGCACGGTGGATGACCGCCTCCTCTTTCCCGATTTCCTCCATTTCACGGTAAGTCTGATTCACCTCTTCTTCTTCTTCTTCTAAATCTTCTTATTCTTCTTCCATTCTGCATTCTTCTTCTTCTTCTTCTTCTTCAACTTCTTCTTTTTCTCCTTTTATTTCAACCGTTCTTGTTTAAACTTGTTTGCAGAAAAACGGAAAAAAAAATTAATAATAATCAGATGTGATTTTTGCATAGTCTTTTCATTTTTGATTTGCTGCATCTTTCCTGTTCCATTTGTTTTTTTATTTATTTTTGCAATCTCATTTTTTTCTTCACGGTTACTGATTTTGATGGATTGTATCTGCTACAGAATTATTCGATTGATCATATGGATCTCTGTTCAACTTAAAGAGTGTTTTTAATCATTTCTGGATCCAATCAGAGATCGGATAGCATTTTAAACTGAGATTTATGCTCTTTAACCAGTGTAAATGTTAATTGATTCTCAGATCGAGTATTATCTGATTTTTGAAGCATGATTAATATGATTTTTTTTTGGCAAATGATTGTGTGAAATCCGGGTGATCTGATCTGATTTATACATACTATGGATCAAATGTCTGAGTCTTAATCACCTGTCGTTTATTTCTGGTAAGTAGTGTTTGAACATTGATCAATTGAACTCAGAAAAGTATGGATCAGTTTGCTTTCCGATTTCTGGATTGTAGCTGATATATCCTGTGGATATTGTACAAAGCTAACTGATTTTCTGTTTTTCTTATTCCTAATTTTTCTGTTTTGTTTTTTTCAGCATTGCATTCCTTGTTTTTTTTTCATAATTGTAATTTCATGTTTTCTTCATTTTCAATTTTATGTTTTTAAATCAGTTTCAAATTACTGTCTTACTCTTCTTTCATTTCAATTTTTTTCTGTTATTCAGTCATTACATGTCTGAATAAAGTTTTTTTCTTATCTCCTGTTTGCCCTTCGTTGCATTCTTCCATTTCTATACATATTATGTTCTGTTACATTTTTTTTACTGAATTGTCTCATTTCGTTCTGCATTTGTTCTTACATAATGGTTTGTAATAACTCCTTCATTTTACTGTTTTCAATTCCTTAATCTTGTTTTTTTTAGTTCATGTTCATGTTTTGTAATGAACTGTTAGTTGTTAATTGTCTTCACTGTTAGTTAATTGAAATAGTTAGATTTCAGTTAGTCAAGTATTAGTGAATTGAAAGTTAGTTAATTGTTTTAGTTAATATAGCTTTAATTGTCATTGGATTCTTTTGATGATATCTTTCAGTGTTTTTAGGGTTGAGCTAGTTTAATATTGTTTTTACTTCTATTTCTGGTACTGCTCGTGTTCTTTTGATTTGTGCAGGATAGCACAGGAGTGGAGAATAAGCGATTGCAAAACACGAAGTACAAAGATAGAAGATTTTTATTTTTCAGTTTAGAATTAGGAATTTGATTATGGGTTTGTAAATATCGCTTTTTACGCCCTCTGCGAAGGGTATTCATTTGTTGTAATAGCTAGTTGTTTTTACTTTTCTTAAAACATTTTACATTTCAATAATTCAGCAATAAAGAATAGCTTAGAACTGTGTGCTTGAATACGAAATATTCCCGTTCCCTGAGTTCGACCCGGTCTCATCCACTAGTGAGAACCGGTTTTTATTATTTGATGTCTGGTTTTCACATGTTTTTCATTTAAAAATCTTTTCAAAATTACAACGATTTAAAAGAAGACATCAGAACTGCATCATATTTTCAAAATTCCGTTTTCAAAATTCCAAGTGATATAAATATCTTCTTCAATCAATCTTCAATTCTTGTAAAATCCAAATTCATCTTTTCATTTTTCAAATTATATTTCATTTTCAATCTCAAAGTTCAATTTAAACTTTGAGATTTCAAAATCATTCTATATTCAAAATTCCATTTCCAAAATCAAGTCCAATTTCAAAGTTCAATCTAAACTTTGAGATTTCTGATCCATCTTCTGATTCAAAACTTGAATTCGAAGTCCAATTTGACTTTGAAATTCATTTGTATATCCCAAAGTTCAAAGTTCAATTTAAAGTCACCTTCTGTTTCAAAATCAAGTTTAATGTTATCATCTTCAAAAATTCAAAACCAAAGTTTGAGATTGATTCTGAATCTCAAAAACTTGATCCTTCTTAAAATCCAAATTCAGTCTGGGTTTTTAAAACTCAGATCCATCTTCTTTGGACTTTCAAAGTCCAAATCCAAAAAGTTACGACCCAATCTCACCTTGGATTCCAGATCTTGGATCCAGTTCCACCTTTAGATCCAGAACCAAATTCCACTTTGGATCTCAGGCTTCAGATCCAAATCTATTTTAAGATCCAGAATCCCATTCTACTTTGGATCTCAGACTTTAGATCCAAAATCCATCTTAGTATCCAGAGTCCAACTCTATCATGGATCTCAGATTTCAGATCCAACTCCATTTTAGGATCCAGAATCCAATATCATCTTGGATCTCAGACCTCAGATCCAGATCCATTTTAGGATCCAGAACCCAATTCTACTTTGGATCTCAGACTTCAGATCCACTCAATTCTAGGATCCAGAACCCAATTCCACTTTTGGATCTCAAACTTCAGATCCAATTCTATTTTAGGATCCAGAATTCAATTCTACTTTGGATCTCAGATTTCAGATCCAAATCTATCTTAAGATCCAGACTTCGGATTTAAGTTCCAAATTTCAAATCAAATTCTATTTTCAATTCCAAATTTCAAATCAAATTCTATTTTCAATTCCAACTTTCAAATCCAAATCCACTTCATTTTCAGATTTCAAATCTAAATCCATTTTTTAGATTTCATCTGAACTTCCTAAATCCATTTCTATTTTTAAATACCTTTTGATTTTCTCAGATCTATTCTAAGATTCAAATTCAATATCACCTCAAAATTTCATCTTCTCGTGAATCCATGATTAAACTCAAAGTCCATTTCTGGCTTTGAAACTTCATTTCCCTTCATTTCAAACTTCAAATCATTCTTTCTCAAAATCAAGATTTATTCTTCCAAAACTCTGATTACTTAAAACTTCTCTGATCTATCTCGAGTTCTAAGTTGGATTTTATCATTCAAAAACCATTTTCTTTACTTCATCATCAAGTTCATCTTAGAACACTTGGAAATTTCCAAATCAATTTTTCAAAAAAAACATACATCCTTGCATTGCACAAGCATGATTCTTTGTGCATTTAGATCTTTAGGATAAATTCTTAGATAATATTTACGCAAAGCAAAAGGCATAAATTTTATCATTGGTTCGATTACCCTTGGTAAAGGCGCCAGGAACGGTCGAACCTCGTACCGACGAGCGAATCCCGTCTCTCCATTTTTCCGCAATATATTTCAAAACGGAGGCGAGTTAATTTTCTAAATATTTTCAAATCAAGGTCAAGTGAGACCCCACAAAAGAGTTTCTCTTCTCTCTTTCTTTCTTTCTTTTCTCTTTTCTCTTTCTTTTCTTTCTTTTACTTTTCTCCCTTCAAAAGGAGGAAAATAGAGGTCAGAAAAGGAAAAGAGAAGGAAGAAAGAGAAACCACAAGAGAGAAAAAATTTTGCAATGATCACACCTGTGTCGGATAAGTGTAAAGTGACAAGTACTAGTCAACAAGTTATAGCAACAGAGAAAGCAAGTAGCTAAAGCAACTAACTGAGCAACAAGTAACTAAAGAAGCAACAGTAACTGTAAAGCAAGTGCTCAAGGTAGTAAGAACTATAACAAGTGCTGAGCAGCAAAGTAACCGAGTAACAACTGAAGCAAGTAAAGCAATTGGAGTAAAGTCCATAGCACAAGTGAAGTAGCAACTACAGTAAGTCAACTGATTGGTTAGTCTTTAAGTTCTTCTGATTACTTCTTCGGGTACGCGAAAGAAACCTCACATTCTGTGAGACATGTACCTGATGTCTGTTATTCAAGTTCTAGAGTGGTAACCGGGGAAGCTACATACCAAGTCAACCTCATGCGAGCAACACACGGCTAGGAGAAAACACTTCCATGGGCAAGGATTGCAATCCATACTACTACAGTAGTGAGGTCCTAAGAAGGCAACCACGACCTCCCTGACTCTGAGTGACTGGAGGCCAAAGGACGCTACAACTCCTGTCAAACACGTGTCGTAGTAATGACAAGTCACTCAGAGTTGTACCATCCACCCTCTCCCAAGGTGAACCATTTTGTGAATGGGGCGAAGCAAGTTTATCTTTCTTAAGGCTCATGTTCATTCATACCTCACAACAAGAAATTTGCTTCGTGTTCCCCGCGGGATACGCAAAACGAGGACTTGGCTTGCCCATCCATGTGCTTAGCCTCACGCGGCCAACGGAGCACACTGCTCATGAAAGTAGCCAAAACACCATATTATTGATTTTCTATTTAGGGTATATCACACAAGAGTCTACAAAACACAAGGGCCACCGCCCGAAGACTCCAACAGAGCCCACACCAAATCATTTCAATATTCATACCCTAGGATGTTCAATTTTCTCTCTTTTCATTACATAAGGTAAGTGCACCTAATGCGCTTACCAATGCCTCAGCGATGTACCTCCTCAGGGTACGTACTACTCACAACTGTGTCAAGATGTGCCAAGTGCAAAGTGTAAGAGTATCACAAGTTCTATCTTTTGCACAAATATAACCACAGAGGCATTACATGATATTAAACTGTACTATATTACATACTTCAGTGTTATGATTGCATTTATCAATATTTTCATACTCAAGGGTTTGAAATTGAATTTAACCAATCGTCCTATCTAATGGGAATAACATTGGTTTTCCCAAGGTGGATCGTTACTCTTGCAGGGAAGATACAATTGCGACCCAAAATACCATTACACGTGGTTCAACACACTTAGGTGTTTGAAGCGAATCTTGGATATTCCGTCTTATGGGAATAACATTGGCTATTTCCACGGTATGGGGTGCCGCACCTGCGAACCCAAAACAAAGATATCTAAACAACACTTGTAATTCAACGAAGTTTCCAAATATGTGGATTTGCAATAGTGTTCGTCTGTATTCTTTAACTAGGCCTTGTATGTAATCAAGGCATAAGGATCTTCCTTACGTAACATGACACACTTACGTGTCGAAGGTGATACTGAAATAACCCATCTAATGGGGATTACATTGGCATAACCACGGTTCGGGGTGCCGCGCCCGCGGACCCTAATCAAACCATTTGCCAAAATGAACGTAGGGCCACAATATGTAACTCCTATCTAGTTCAGAAAATGGAAACATCTAAGGAAAACACGAGGACGGGACACCAGAGTGTCGCGTGTCCATACAGTCATATCGAAGAAATCATTTAAGTGTTGTGACAAGTATGTATGTACTTAGCTATACTAATGTGTATATGTATTTACATACATGTTTCCCATTCCATTTGTACTCCATAAGATACGACCTTACATGCATACATATATATGTACACGTACATCTATGTTCATTTGCACCAAAATACATATATACACATATGTATATATATATATATATATACATATATGTCTATATACCTAATTCTTTGAAACCCGAGGCATGTATACTTATGCCCAAAACCCTAACCGACTAACGAAAGGGTGTGTGCAAGTCAAAGGCCAACCTGAACCCACTATGGTTCGGTTCTAAGTAAGCATAGACTGATTTTTAATAGTGAAGAAGGTTAACGGCCACAATATGGCATGAACGAGGCTGCAAGTGTGCCGGTACAGGGATCCGTGCACTTGCTGCCAACAAGTTGAACTAGGATATGGGTCTCGTCTATCGGACTCCGCTGCCACATCCACACCAAAAAGGTTCTGGTCCGACTGCTAGAAGGTTCGGTTGGGCTGGTTCCAGCCCCTAACAAGGGTAACCCGGTAGGTCAAAAGAAAAGGGGGGGTGTCAAACTGTAGGTCGGAGTGTCTGGTTCCTTGGACTCGACAACAGCTAGACCATGCCAAGGTCTGAACTATTCAGTTCAGTCCGGGCCCTACAAGGTTCAACCGAAAGGAAAAGGACCCAGGGTGTCCATCAACCCATGGCCGGCACCCGGTTCCAACATGGTGGAGTCACGACTAGCACTAGGTGCTAGCTGGGCTGCCAATAGGTTCAGGTCTGAACCACGGTTCATATCTGCACCCTCAAGCTAAAACGAAAAGCTAAGGGTGCACAACCCCTGTGCAGTGTGCACCTAGCTCCAGTCAAGAGGATCGGCTGGACTGGTTCACGTCGCACAATAGGTTCGGACCAGGCTATGGTGCTAGTTTGAACCCCCGGTTCAGACCTACACCTAGCCAGGTCTAAACCCAACATATAATGAAACAGGATACCAAAAAAAAAACAATTGCGTGCAACATGGGCTGGGCTCACGGGCCAACCGAAAAGCGCCAGCCCCTAACAAGGTTCAGCGTGAATAGGTGATGGGTCTGGTCCGTAGGACCAGACCGAGCCAACACCAACATCTAGGGCAAGAACCTAGGGCTCGCACCCAAATGAAAGGAAGGAGCTGGGCACCTGCCATGGGCCGGTCCCAACTCGCAAACATAACCCAGCAAAACCAAGGAAAAAGGAGGAACAAACAAGGTAAATTAAAGATAAAATTTCTATCTATGTATTTTTTTTCTATTTGAAAATCATGGTTTTCCCTTAGCAGAAAGGGGGCTGGAGCACCTTATGTTCCAGGCCACCCGCGACTGTAGCACCAGTCTTATTAGTGGGGACTGGGTTGCACCCACAATGCCGAACTGATCCATTTGGGTGTTGCTGGCAGAAATGCTCCCACGGTACTGGCAAGTACCCAATGCATGCACCACAAGTTGGGTGCATGCTGGACGAGCCTAGCTCGGTCCAGCGCACCCCAGCAACTCAACTCATCCAGCACAAGAAAAAAAACAAACAGCCACTTCAAGATCGACTTCAGCAAGAATGAAGAATAATAACAAAAACAAAGGAGAAATAAGAAGATAACACATCATGTATTGAAATCCAAACGTGGAATCATGAGTCCAAGGAAAAAGAAAACATGGTGAAATAGATAAAATCCTTTCACATGAGCCAATAGAAAACCATAACACAAAGAAAATCTTTGTAAAGAATTTATCACTCTAATCCGCCGTAGGAGCTTTCACGCATAGGTGCGTTTTCAACCTTGGCTTCACGTTGACAAAGAGAGCATTGAGATATATTTCCTCACCTTAGCAGCTTGAAGAAGAAGAAGATAGGTAGCAGCTCCCTATTCCAAGAGATACCCACGGCTGTAGGTAGGAGACAAGAGGAGAAGAGAGGAGGTTTGGGAGAGAGAAGAGAGAGAGTGAAGGAGAAAAATCGCCCCAAACAAAGGGGGACCCGTTTTTTTGTAAAGATTTTATAGAAGTTGCTTTAGGGATGTACGACTGGGACTTAATCCCTCTAAGATGAAGGGTTGGAGAGCTCCATGCCCCCCAACAACTAATGCATGTTGGTCTTTCAAAAAGTTTTATAAAACTTTCAAAAGTGCCATTTGGAAAAAGCCTTTAAAACTTTGAAATTTTACAAGGGGGCGCCCTTGGCTGCCACCCCACAAGCCCAATCGATTTTGAGCATTCAAAAGCTTTTGAAAATATAACAAACCTGCCATGGGGCGCCAGCCCCATGGCTCCCTTTTGAAAATGGCGCCCCTCTTGATGGAGCCTAGGCTTGATCATGAGGGTGTTGGAAAGACACATGGCCAATGAAGGCCTAAGTTTTAAATCCATGCAAGATCTTTCAAAATTGCCATCCAGCTGGTCAACCCTTGACCAGCTGGTCAACCATGGCCATGGACGTCCACTATAGGGATCGTCCATGGGTCTTGAATCCACTAGATGCTCTGGATCCAAAACCAAAACCGTATATCATGTATGTCATAAGAAAATGCATATTTAATGCATTAAAATCATAATTTAATTCCAACAAATTATTTTATTCTCTTTATAACCTTAATTAATGTAGAATGGTTGATGCCTCTTGAGGAATTCACCTCTCGTTCGTTAAAATTAAGTGTTCTAAATTTCATGTCCAAAATTAGGTCAAGACTCGTAATTCACATGCACTGACGAGGTTTTTTTGTTGTTCGGATCTCAAATTTGGGGTGTATCACTACAACCCTATTCCAAACTTACCCTAAAAGTTTCGGAGATTGATTCAATCTGAATTTCCTGAAATCGCTCTATTTACATAAAATTACGCGATTTTACCCGATTCTCAAAGTAAGCAAATCTTCCAAAATTGCCAAAACATAAAAATTCATCGATTTCAACATATTTACGCAATATACATCAATTTAAAATCATGGATCTTACATCCTCCCCTCCTTTAAGTGGATTTCGTCTGCGAAATCACCCTTAGGAGGTTACAAAAAGTTCTGGATACGTCTCTCATGCTCGCTTCTGGTTCCCATGTGCATTCTTCAATGCCATGGTGCTGCCAACGTACCATAACTAAAAGAATAGTCTTGGTACGCAAAACTTGATCTCATCGATAAATAATTTCGATAGGCCTTTCTGACAAAGTCAGATCTTCCCGAACGTCCACATCCTCGTAATGAATGATATGCGATGGGTCAGGAATGTACTTCCTGAGCATCGACATGTGAAACACATTGTGAATGTGAGCATATTGTGGAGGCAACTCGACACGATATGCCACTTCACCAATTCTCGCCATGATCTCGAACGGTCCAACATACCTCGGACTCAACTTCCCTTTCTTTCCAAAATGAAACACGCTCTTCGTCGGCGAAACTCTGACAAAAACCATGTCTCCAACATCAAAAGACAATTCACGACGTCTCTTATCGGCGTAACTCTTCTGCCTATCTTGCGCTGCCTTCAAATGTTCACGAATCTTCTGCACTTGCTGCGTGTAGTGCTGAAGAACAATCAGCGCTTCGCTCGATCTATCGCTGATGTCGTCCCAATAAGATGGCGACCGACAAGGTCTACCATACAACGCTTCATACGGGGCCATCCCGATACTAGCATGGTAACTGTTGTTATACGCGAACTCTACCAAACATAGGTGTGAATCCCATTCACCCTTCCAATCAAGCATACAAGCACACAACATATCTTCCAACGTTTGAATCGTTGGCTTTGACTGTCCATCCGTCTGAGGATGAAAAGTTGTACTAAACTTCAATCTCGTCCCCAAAGCAGATTGCAACTAACCCCACAGTCGCGAAGTAAATCGGGGATCACGATCAGAAATGATAGATCTCGGCACACCATGCAATCGAACGATCTCTCTAACGTACAAGTCAGCTAAACTCTCAAGCGACTGACTGATCCTGATTGGCAGAAAGTGGGCAGACTTGGTGAGTCTGTCCATGACTACCCAAATCGCATCGTGTTTATGCGTAGACAGTGGTAAACCTACCACAAAATCCATCGTAACATCCTCCTATTTCCACTGAGGAATCTCAATCCTCTGCAAGGTACCATCGGGACGCTGATGTTCTGCTTTGACTTGCTGACAAGTCAAACACCTCGCAACATAAGCCACTATCTCGCGCTTCATGCCATGCCACCAATACTTCCACTGTAAGTCCTTGAACATCTTCGTTACTCCCGGATGAATCGTGTACTTCGACATATGAGCTTCGTCAAGAATTTCTCTCTTCAGCTCAGGGTTGCTCGGAACCCAAAGGCGATCTCTCAAACGAACGCTGCCATCTTCAGACATTCTAAAAGAAGAATCTGCTTGCTCAGCAAGGCTAGAAACTTGTCATACTTGTCGTCAAGATTTTAAGCCTTTACGATCTTTGGCAAAAACTCGGATCGAATGGTCAAAGCAGACAATCTGATCGAACCATCACCAACAGAAAAAGGTTTCCAGGCTACAAAATCTTCAATGAGCTTTTGGTTCTACACCAGACTAGCCAAAACACCACTCGCTTTGCGGCTAAGTGCATCCGCCACAACGTTCGCCTTACTAGGGTGGTAAGACAACGTGAAATCGTAGTCCTTGATAAACTCAAGCCATCGTCGCAGCCTCATATTTAGCTCCTTCTGAGAGAACAAGTACTTGAGGCTCTTGTGGTCTGAAAAGACTTCGAACGATTCCCCATATAGGTAATGTCGCCACGATTTCAAAGTAAACACAACTGCTGCCAACTCTAAATCGTGCGTCGGATAATTCCGCTCATGAATCTTCAACTGTCTGGAAACATAGGCAATCACTCGACCATGCTGCATAAGCACGCAACCTAAACCGGTACCAGAGGCGTTTGTGTACACCACAAAGCCACCTCTACCAGAGGGTAAAGCTAACACCGACAAGGTTGTCAACTTCGTCTTCAGGATCTAGAAACTGTCCTCACAGGCACTGTTCCACACGAACTTGACACCTTTACATAACAACTTTGTCAAAGGTAAAGCGATCCTTGAAAAGTCTTGGATAAAACGTCGATAGTAACCAGCCAATCCAAGAAAACTACGAATCTCAGACACATTCTCGGGATGCTTCCAGCCCAAAACTGCTTTGACTTTTGCTAGATCGACGGGTACTCTGTCCTTCGATATCACATGGCCAAGAAACATGACGCGCTCGAGCCAAAACTCACTTAGAGAATTTGGCGAACAACTGATGCTCACGAAGAGTACTCAAAACAATCCGCAGATGCTCTCGATGTTGCTGTTGATTCTCCGAATAGACCAAGATGTCGTCGATAAATACTATCACAAACGAGTCCACAAATGGACGAAAGATCCGATTTATCAAATCCATGAACGCTGTTGTAGCATTCGTGAGGCCAAAAGGCATCACCACAAACTCATACAACCCATATCTTGTCCAAAAAGCTGTCTTCACAATATCATTCTATCAGATACGAAGCTAATGGTAGCCCGATCTGAGATCAATCTTCAAGAAAACCTTCGCCTTCTGTAATTGATTGAAAAGATCTTCGATCCTCGGTAACAGATACTTGTTCTTAATCGTCGCTTGGTTGAGCATCCGATAATTGATGCACAACCTCAGGGATCCATCCTTCTTTCGTACGAACAACACTGGGTGCTCCCCACAGTGAAGCACTAGGTCGAATAAAACCCTGATCGAGAAGTTCTTCCAACTGATGCTTCAACTCTTCTAGTTCTGCTGGGGCCATACGGTATGGTGCCTTAGAAATCGGTGTCATTCAGGCATCAACTCGATACCAAATTCGATCTCTCGCCTCTGAGGTAACCTAGGTAGTTCCTCCGAAAACACATCAGCAAAATCTCGGACCACATCCAAGTCATCGATCAAAACCATCTCAGGTTCAACTGGGGCAATACTGACTAAGAAAGCAGTATCCCCGTTTCGCAGATACTTCTGAGCCTTGAAAGAAGAAATCATGCGGCTATCGCGCAGAGGTCGAGGAAGCATGATCTCTAAAACAGGACGATCAAGCCGAAAAAGAATGATCTTGCCTTCCCGACAAAAGACTTGAGCATGGTACTCGAAAAGCCAATCCATGCCCAAAATCACATCGTACTCAGTCATGTCTAACAAAATAACGTTAGATGACAGGTTCTGCCCTGCCACTGACACCTCGATGTTCGGGATATACGAGTCACAAAAAGACTGCTCTCCAGTTGAAGTGCGAACCTCCAACGGAAAATTCAAAGACTCGACTGACAAAGGTAAAGTATGAGAAAATCTAGCTGCTATGAACGAATGAGTAGCACCATAATCAAACAAAGTAAATGCTTCATGTTCGGCTACTGAAATCGTACCTTGGACCAACTCTGCCTTGAACACTTGCTCAACTATTGCCGCGTATGCTCGACCGGCAATGACCTTCTGGTTCGCTGGCTTCGGTGGATACGACTGCTGCTGCTGCTGCTGCGTCGAAGGCTGTCGCTGTTGTGTTGGTTGGGAAGTACTCGGCGTATTCCTGCGCTGGTCATCCGCCTGTTTCTTTCTGCAATCCCGGATATAATGACCCATCTTTCCGTAATATAAGCATCCGCCTGTGTCCCGTGGGCAAGGTCGCCCTGGATGATCTGTGGTACATTTTGGACAACTGGCCGCGGTAAGCTGCTTCTGCTGCAACTGCTGGCGTTGCTGGTACTGGGGTCTATGGTTCTGATGCTGGATCTAGCGGGTGTTGCTGCCGTTGTTGTTACACTGCTTTTTTGACTGAGGATGGAAGTTCCTTCCACCCTGGTTCTTCTGAAAATGCCTCTTCCTTGGCCAACTCTTTTGGCCAGGATTCTGCTGCTGCTGACGTGGTGCGGGAGTCTTCTGCGATTCGGTCCAATCATGCTCAAGCAAGGAGGCAGTCTCTAAAGCCTCATTGACCGTCGTAGGTGCACGTGTGTACACCTTCGTCCGTAAGACTGGCTTCAGACCTCGAGCAAATTTAAGAGCTCGCTCCTTTTCTGTTGTGTACAAGTGCAGACAAAACCTCTCCAGGCTGTGAAAACGTGTGACGTATTCAGAAAAAGAAGAACTACCCTGCTGGAGGTCAAGAAACTCCTGTATTTTTCGGCTCCTCTCGTGAGATGGAAAGTAAGCTACGTAGAACGCCTCTACGAACTGGTTCCACTCTATAGACTGGTTGTCAAATTTTATCTCCCAGGTGGTCGCCCACCATCTTTTCGCGTCCTTCCTGAGACGATATGTCCCAAAATCTACTTTCCGACTGCTATTTCTTTTCACCAACTTGTAACACACGAAAAATATGCTCTATTTCTCTGATCCAATCTTCGGTTGCTTCCGGCGACGACTTCCCATCAAACGAGGGAGGGTTCAAGCTCATAAATTGCTTATATGTGACTGCTGCAACAGGAATCTGGGCAGATGTTCCCTGTCCCTGAGCGGCCTGCTGGAGGTGCTCGCCCATGTTCCTCATGGTCTCTGCTTGTCGCCCTACAACCTCTGTAAGGTTGTTCAGAGTCTCCATAAGATCATCACACCTGGTGCGCCACGCCATCTAAATACGCAAAAATCTATACGTAAGCAACCAACAAATGCACAGGGATAGGAAAATTTCCATTTTATTAATAGGAAAACTGAAACATTACAGAAGTACCCTTCATCAAGATAGGGTTAAACAAACACTGCCAACAACTTAAGCACAACCAAAGCAAAATGAAACACTGACTCAGTGTTTCTAACATTAAAACATCACATCACAAATTCATGACTTGCTGGTGTAGAAGTCCCTATAGTCCTTTCGACTACCACAGTGCCTCAGCCTAACACGTGGAGGAGAAACAACATTCCTCAACGGCGTGTCAGAGATCTCTTGGACTTCCCTCAGAATCGGTGGCACGTACTCCGAAGAAACAACATAGGGGTGGGACTCGGGAGAATATATGGGAGAATCGATCGCTCCTCGCCTTTCTCCGTCCTGACTATGCACTTCCACAATCAATGGTCCAGAGACCGAAGATACATCCTCAATGTCTTCCGCATTACTCTTCTAGAGCTCATCCTTCTGTTTCGTCTGACATTCCTCTTCGACATGCCCACGAAGACTACAGTAGGGGCACTCAGCCAACTCACGGGGACAAATCTGCCCCGCGTGATCTTCCAAACACCTGGCACATGGAGGTGCCAACATATGCTCATTACGTGCCAAATGTCGCACAGCTCCGCTCAGGGCCTCTTCGCCTCGAGTCAGATTTTGGAGAGCCTCCAAAATCTTGCCATAAGTCGGGTTTGTCGACATCTATCACAAACACACAACCACAACACAAACTATCTAAAAAGCAAGAAATAAAGGAAATAAAGAAACTTAACTTATACTCACAGTGCGATGGATGATGCACGATGAAGCTCTGACCACACACTTAAACTCTGCTATGATACCAAACACTATGGCGCCCCAAACCCCGACTTTGGAAAACTTGGAATTTCCAGGATTTTTTTTGAAAGGGTTTAAGTGGAAAATCAGCAGAAAGCAGACGTGGGAAAAACAACAAAGCCGCAAGTCTGAACGGCCACCACAGATAAGTGCAACAAGTGAAAACAGTGTAACCAACGGTGTGTACAAAAGTGTAACGGTGAAGTAAAAAGGGGAAACACCCCAACAGTTTAAAGAGTTTACAAATGTAAGTACAAAAGGTACAAAACTGGGAATATATCCCAACAACAACCAAAACCCAAAAACCACCAGGTACAGGAACTGCAGTCAAGTGTGTGGGTCCTCCGAGCCTCCACCGTGTATCACTGCATCCGCACTACACCTGTTCGTCACCTACATCCCCATAAAACAGGGTCAGTCCTCTTGCGAGGTGGTGAAGAAACAACCACAAGCAGATATATATGTATCATGTACACAGGAAAAGCAAGAAAAGCTAACAAGTGTAAGTGCTTGTGTCGGGTAAGTGTAAAGTGTCAAGTACTAGTCAACAAGCTATAGCAACAGAGAAAGCAAGTAACTAAAGCAACTAACTGAGCAGCAAGTAACTAAAGAAGCAACAGTAACTGTAAAGCAAGTGCTCCAGGTAGTAACAACTATAACAAGTGCTGAGCAGCAAAGTAACCAAGTAACAGCTGAAGCAAGTAAAGCAACTGGAGTAAAGTCCATAACACAAGTAAAGTAGCAACCACAGTAAGTCAGCTGATTGGTTAGTTTTTAAGTTCTTCTGATTACTCCTTCGGGTACGCGAAGGAAACCTCACATTCTGTGATACATGCACCCGACGTCTGTTATTCAAGTTCTAGAGTGGTAACCGGGGAAGCTACAGACCGAGTCAACCTCATGCGAGCAGCACACGACTAGGAGAAAATACTCGCATGGGCAAGGATTGCAATCCATACTACTGCAGTAGTGAGGTCCTAAGAAGGCAACCTCGACCTCCCTGACTCTGAGTTACTGGAGGCCAAAGGATGCTACAACTCCTGTCAAACACGTGTCGTAGTAACGACAAGTCACTCAGGGTTGTACCATCCACCCTCTCTCAAGGTGAACCATTTTGTGAATGGGGCGAAACAAGTTTATCTTTCTTAAGGCTCATGTTCATTCATACCTCACAACAAGAAATTTGCCTCATGGTCCCCGCGGGGTACGCAAAATGAGGACTTGGCCTGCCCATCCACGTGCTCAGCCTCACACGGCCAACGGAGCACACTACTCGTGAAAGCAGCCAAAACACCATATTATTTATTTTCTGTTTAGGGTATATCACACAAGAGTCTACACAACACAAGGGCCACTGCTCGAAGACTCCAACTGAGCCCACAACAAATCATTTCAATATTCATACCCTATGATGTTCAATTTTCTCTCTTTTTATTACATAAGGTAAGTGCACCTAATGCGCTTACCAATGCCTCAGCGATGTACCTCCTCAGGGTACGTACTACTCACAACTGTGTCAAGATGTGCCAAGTGCAAAGTGTAAGAGTATCACAAGTTCTATCTTTTGCACAAATATAACCACAGAGGCATTACATGATATTAAACTGCACTATATTACATACTTCAGTGTTATGATTGCATTTATCTACATTTTCATACTCAAGGGTTTGAAATTGAATTTAACCAATCATCCTGTCTAATGGGAATAACATTGGTTTTCCCAAGGTGGATCGTTACTCTTGCAGGGAAGATGCAATTGCGACCCAAAAGACCATTACACGTGGTTCAACACACTTAGGTGTTTGAAGCGAATCTTGGATATTCCGTCTTATGGGAATAACATTAGCTATTTCCATGGTATGGGGTGCCGTGCCTGCGGACCCGAAACAAAGATATCTAAACAACACTTGTAATTCAACGAAGTTTCCAAATATGTGGATTTGCAATAGTGTTCATCTGTATTCTTTAACTAGGCCTTGTACGTAATCAAGGCATAAATATCTTCCTTACACAACATGACACACTTATGTGTCGAAGGTGATACTGAAATAACCCATCTAATGGGGATTACATTGGCATAACCACGGTTCAGGGTGCCGCGCCCGCGGACCCTAATCAAACCATTTGCCAAAACGAACGTAGGGCTACAATATGTAACTCCTATCTAGTTCAGAAAGTGGAAACATCTAAGGAAAACACGAGGACGGGACACCGGAGTGTCGCGTGTCCATACGGTCATATCGAAGAAATCATTTAAGTGTTGTGAAAAGTGTGTATGTACTTAGCTATACTAATGTGTATATGTATTTACATACATGTTTCCTATTCCATTTGTACTCCATAAGATACGACCTTACATGCATACATATATATGTACACGTACATCTATGTTCATTTGCACCAAAATACATATATACACATATGTATATATATATACATATATGTCTATATACCGAATTCTTTGAAACCCGAGGCATGTATACTTATGCCCAAAACCCTAACCGACTAACGAAAAGGTGTGTGCAAGTCAAAGGCCAACCCGAACCCACTATGGTTTGGTTCTAAGTAAGCATAGACTGATTTTTAATAGTGAAGAAGGTTAACGGCCATAATATTGCATGAACGAGGCTGCAAGTGTGCCCATATAGGTGTTATCGTCGCGAAATTTTCCCCCATCTTCCCTTCCTTGCGGAAGAGAGAGGGAAATGGTTTCACGATTCAAACTTGACCGGATTTTGGAAAATATTTTGAAATACTCGCCTCCATTTTGAAAATTGCGGGAAAATCCATGGGATGGGGCTCGACCTGTCGGTACGAGGTTCTACCGTTCCTGCCGCCTTTAACAGGGGTAATCGAACCAAGGACCAAAATTATGCTCGACTTAGCGAAATTATCGAAATTGTGTTCTATCCTAAATGCACAGAGAATTCAGGCATGTGCTATGAGAATTTTGGAAATTGTAAATTGGAAAATATGATGTATGATTAGAAAACATTTGAAGTTGCAAAGCATTTCTCAGGAAAAGATGGAAATCAATTTCTCAGAAAAACTCAGACGAAGAAGGTTTGAAATCTCGAGAAAGTTTATAAAGATTTGGAAAATCTTGAAGAAGGGAGAATCTCGAGAAAATCTTGAGAAAATCTTGAGAAAGTTTATAAAGTCTTTGGAAAACCATGAAGAAATGAGAATCTCAAGAAAATTTTGAGAAAGTTTAGAAAGACTTGGAAAACCATGAGGAAATAAGAATCTCAGGAAAATCTTAAGAAAGCTTAGAAAGAGTTGAAAAACCATGAGGAAATATGAATCTCAGGAAAATTTTGAGAAAGTTTATAAAACTTAGAAAACCCTGAAGAAATGAGAATCTCAGAAAAAATGAAAGGAATTCTTGAGAAAGGATGAATATTTGAAAAGGAAAGCACTTGTCAGAAAAAACTCGGATTTTGAGAGTTTTCTTAGGAAAATGATAGAAAATTTTGTAGGAAAGCTCATTGGAGAAGGGAATTCAAAATTCAGGAAATTGAATTCCTGAGAATCTTATATTTGAAATGTCTGAAAATCAACTTTGATTCTTGAGAAAGATAAGAAATTCCTTTTGAAAATGGATATTAAGAAAATAACTTTTTAAGGAAAATCACGGGAAAACTTTGATTTGGGAAATCCAACTCCGAATATCATCATAGTTTCTTGAGAAGGTCGATTCCATGAAGTGAAAATCTTTTGAAAAAACCATGAGAAAAACAAATGATGCAGATGATGTGAATGAATGAATGCACTTTTGAAAAGATTTTTGAAAATTTTATCAGAAAAATGTGGATTAAGCCAAAGTAAATCCTTCATATATTCTGACTATGGCCATGAATATATTCAGGGTTTATTTGAGTTAATTCACAATGTTTTGAAAACATTGGAAATATGAGGTGCATTTTCAAGATAGCCTAAGAGTGTAGGCTCAATGTGACTGGTAGAGAGATGATGGATCTGGGTCTCGTCCATATTCCGACTAGGGCCGTAAATATGGACTCCACCGAGTTCATCAACTCTCTAAGAGTTGGTGCACGTGCCATTCGTGTTCATCTACGGTGAATTTTGAAAATTTGAGATTTATGCATCATAGAATCAGGATATTACTGAAATCAAACTATATGAGATGCGACCTAATCTAAGCAGAAAAAGTAAATCTTATTCCAAGGTTTACATTGGATTGTTACATTGCATAACATAAAGTAAAAGAAAATTGAAATGGATCCAAGGAATCTGCATCTTCTAGATTTTCCTGCAAAATGAGAGTTAGTACAAAATAACCAAGGAAATGAACATATATATATATAATATATACAACGAAGAGACATATACATATATCAAAATGCTAAAATAGGTGCTAAATGTCATGTAACGATGGAGGTGTAACTATATGAGAAAATATATGGATGTTCATACATGGAAATAAGAGCACATGAAGATATATATATATATAAGTATATATCTATGTATATATATATATATATACATATATATATACATATATATGTATACATATAGTTAAATATATATAGATATACATATATATATAGATATATATATACATATAATGAGAAAATATGTACATACTAATGGAAACTACATATAATAAGTAAAACCAGAAATTATAGGTATATACAGTTTCTGTAGGTAACTTTACATAGCTGTATTTCCAAAATTACAAGATATATTTCAACAAAAATGGGTATGGATCTTTCCTATATACCAATAATGAAGAGTGCAAAAGATGGCCAAGAAATCATGAACGGATATTAAAATATTCATCCATGAAAGTGGCCGAATATCAAGACTGTACTCCTGCAGAAAAGGGAAGGGTATGGGTATAAAAGCATACTGTGAAAGTGCTGTGAAAAGCACAAGGGAGATGTGATCATTTACAAAACTTAACAAGGTAAAATTATAATGATACAACTTGATAGACCTAAACACTATACAAATTTGTGCATATGCCCATGAATGGGCGTAAACATAAAAAAGCACATGATATGCAGATGCTTCCAAAGGCATCAAAAGCCAGTTGCAGCTTGAGCTTGAGCATTTGTTTTCTAGTCATATTGTAGCTTTCTTTTCCAGTAAATACATCAGATTCTGTTATAAATTCCTAAGTCTGGCTTCATCAAACTATTTGCAACCAGTCAACCTTATCTTCCTATATGGCTATATAGTTGTTAGCAGACTATACTCAAACAACTCGCTAATTCTAAAATATATCCTTTTAAACTGTTTTGAAAGGATTTAACAAACTGGAAACATTTGACATATTGAGAGCTCAAACATTGATGTACGTAGCTAAAAGAGAACAAAAAAAAAAAAACGGCATACAAGGATGCAGAACATGCTGGGATCATAAAAGAAAAAAAAAATGACATACAGGATGCAAATGACATAGCAGAGGGGGTAGGCTTATGAAAATAGGAAACAAGGTTAGACGTCAAAGCCATGTAAACTTTTACCAGCATTGTAAAAAAAAAAAATGAAAATAATCATAACTGGAGACATTCAGACATCATAACTATTGTTAGACTAAAAAAAAAAAAAACTCAAACAGAATGGTATGTTAATATGGTTACAGGACATGTAATACTAATATTACCATTGGCATTTTAATGTACATAATGCAATATCTCTGATAAACAAGGTGAGAAATGCACCCACCTGATATGCAGAAAATCCATAACAAGCAGGAATAAAACATGAGAAGGTAATGTTCAAACATTTTTAGAAACAAGATTATCCAACCATTAATAAGAATGCTATCACCTACAGACTAAAGCAATTGGAATCATACAAAACCTGCCTAAACAAGATGAGAAAGAAAAAAAAATCGCAAATAAGAGCAAAAGGATGAATCACACGATATATGTTGGCCTCAGCTGCAATAATCCATTGATATTGTTGCAGATCATGTAACATCGATACTACTATTGGTAGCTCAAGGATACAATACTGCGTTTTGGGGTAAATCATGGAAATAAGGAGTGAAACAAAAGTGAAAACCAAAGAAAAGAAAAAAAAAAAAACTGAATAGGGAAAGGGGAAAGAGCCCAGATCAAACAGGGCACGGCTCACCTTGAACCAAAAGAGTCGATTCTTCTTTTGGTTTTTGCAGCTGGGAGACCTTTTTGCTTTAATTGAATTTTATAGATTTCCTCAATTCCAGCTAAATAGCATTGTAGCTCCTGCTTCCATTGACTTTTAGACCACAGGTACGTTCTCTATTTGCTGGACTGAAGAAGAGGCAGCAGCCACACAGATTGTTGTTGTATCTTCTGCAGATAGGCTGAAGAGAGATGCAGGAACGGCTGGAGATGGTGGGTTGAAGAAGATCTGCTGAATGGCTTCTCCTGCGGCTGGATTGAAGGGTGTACGGCAACTTCTGGTGGGTTGAAGAAAGGATGAAACGCAGATGTTGGAGATGGCTCCCCTGCGGCTGGAGCTGAAGAAGGATCGGATGTTGATGGGGCTGAAGGCTGATGAAGGATGGCGCTGGCTGCTGTGGCTGGAGATGGATCTCGATCCAAAATAGCTGGGGTTGAAGAAGGTGAAAACACCTCTCCCCACCTTGAGAGCCTCCTGCAAAAACCGAAAATCCAATTCAAAAATCCTCCTCGTGAATGCCCTGTCCCCCTCTTTTTAAAACTTTCCCTTCTCACAAGAAAACGCAGCTCTCCCTTCCATTACAAAAACTTTTTTTTGAAAACTTTTGAAATTTTTGTAACTGAATTTTGAAAACTCGCCGTTTTAGGGTCTGGGCAAAATCTTAGGTTTTTAAAATCGTTTTGGGTTTGTTGACCTAAGTCTTAGATAACTAAGCATTTTAGGCAAGTTCGGCTGTGATTTTTTTTTCTTTAAAACTGTTTCTAAAAATGAATAGTGATATCATAAATTTTTTTTTTAATGATAATAATAAATGGGAGATGCCACCTCAGCCAACTTTAAAAAAAAAAAAAAAATTGAAAATAAAGCTTTATTTTGTTTTATAAAATCTTTTATTTTAAAATGGGGTGCCACATGTGTGTGGGCCCACTAACTAAAATATAAATAAATAAATATTGATAAATTAAAAAGAAAAATTTGCAAAATGAACTTCGGGTGGGTCCCGCTTGAGAATAGGAAACTTACCTGGGGGTCTTAGTATGATGCTAGTTAAAAGGTGGGTCCCGCTCGAGATAAAAACATTATTTATTTTCAAGAATTTGGAAAAATTGTTTTTTCAGGACAAAATATAGATAAAATAAATGTAAAATTTTTTGTAAGGAGATTTAAAATCTTTTTGCAAAAAATTTTGAGATAAAATATTTAAAATCAATATCCAAATATCCAGATTGTTTTTCTTGAGAAAAAAATTTGTAATTCAAAGTCCTGGGGGTAAAATGGGAAAATTTGGTAATTTTGAATACCCAGGATTTTAAAAATTGGTTTTGAAAAGTTTAAAAATCAAATCTGGATTGACAATTTTGAAAATCAGGAGTTCTGGATCTCAAACTGACATGCTATGCAATGAAATGATGCAAAGTGTTCATGCAATGCGATACAAAGACATGTTTCAGTGAAATGTCACTCTGAGCTCGGACTTGGAAATTCTAACTTTTTGTCCAGAAAGAGGATTTTGAAATTTTGCAATTTGAAGATGTCTCTGAACCTAAATATAGAAATTTTGAGGCTCAAGAGTGAAATTTAGGACTTTCTGCCAGGTTCAATCTTTAAAAATGACTATTTTGCCATTTATTGCTTCTGGAGAACTGAAATGTGCCGATTAAGGGCAATGTCAAGAATGTGAGTGAAAATTTGGGGTGTTTACAGATGCCCCTCTTTGCTACTAAGCCGGCTTATGGTCAAGCTTAGTGGCAAAGAAAACACACCAAATTTGGGCTATATAAAAATGCCCCAGTTAGAAGGATTTAACTAGGTATGAAGAAATTAGCCTGAGGAAGATGGTAGATATGAAATGGAAAAATGAAGAGGAAAGACTCACTCTGTGAGAGCGAAGTTCAGTTTTATGCCCTTAACCTGGATGGGACAGGAAATGTTCCGTATGGAACGAAGCTCAGGTTTTGACCCTTAACCTGATTGGGGATTGAAAAATCTCATAGAAATGAGATTCAGGTTTGTGCCCTTATCCTGATCGGGCGAAAAAATGAAACACCTCTTTGAGTGAGGCTCAGGTTTGTACCCTTATCCTGATCGGGCGGAAAATGGATGAGATCCTCGAAAGAATAGACAATGATGGAACCTTCGGATTTTGCACAATAAATCTGATAGGGGTTTTACAAAAGGAAGGAAAATGGGGTCCCTAAAGCTTGAAAAGGGATTGATTTTGGGCGTCTCATTGCTGAGACCAAGTTAGCTTTTGAAATTGCCTTTTGCGAGAAAATGATTGGTGGTTCGACCTCGAACCGAAATGGGACTGTCTATGGTGGGACAGTGGGGACACAGGAAAGTGTGCAAATCTGAGAGTTCATGCTCTCAAAGAAGGGAAGGAATCAAATCCTTAGGAGGGATTTAAAATTGGTGTTAGGATGTATCAAAGACGGATATCAAGCTCTCACTTCACGTCAGGATAGCTAGAAAATATTGTCAAAATATTGAGAATTCTGTTGTTGATTCAAAGTTTTTGAAAATGTTGCACATTGTTGCAAAGATATTCCTTATTTTCTACCCAAAGCATTACCTCCAAACAAGGTTCACTTCGTAGAATCGAGACTTGAAATCCAAATCGCTTGCAATTGACCTTCTTCAAAGAAGCTATCAATTTCCTTGATATGAACAAGAAAGAGAATTTGATATTATGAAAGCCATTGATGAAAGAGGATTGATAATAGAATTTCATAAATTTAAAGAAGATTCTTGATAGATCTGGCAGTTTGATATCCTGGGAGCTTCTCTCATGATAATCTTTCTGCACTATTTTGGCTCTCTTGGGTTTTGGCTACATTCTCCTTCATTTTGGAGATGTTTCGACTTTTTTTTCTCTCTTTCTTTCTCCTCTCTTTCTCTCTTTTGGGAGGGTACGTCACAAGCTCCTTCATCTTGGAGATGTTTCGATCCTTCTTTGACGATATTGGCTCATGGGTCAGAGATTTTTTGGATGATAGCTAAAATTAAATATCTTTTAGGGATTGTCGAGAGGTTCATCGCATCTGCCTTCATCTCGACAGTGCTTTAGACTTTCCCTGGAAGGACCCGTCACAAACTCCATCATCTTGGAGATGTTTCGAATCTTCTTTGGCCCCCGGGGGTCTACTCGCTTAATTCGCCTTCATCTTGACGACAAGTGAGAGATCCCTTTTGCGGATACTTAATTGCAGCTTAGGTGATTCTGAGGAGACAGGGTTTTGACGAATACTCTCTTTTTCTAGCGCTCAGAATATTTTTACTGCCTCGTCTTTTCAAGAATAGTCTTTAAAGATGTGCCATTGACTGCGATCAATATCAATCATTTATGGCTTTGCAATAACACTGAATCTTCTTTGCTGGCCATATCGAGGACTTATCCTTCATCCTTTTGGTTGGCCAGTAGAAATAATTTGAAGTTTGAATCTCTTTTCGCAAAAGCTTTACTCTTTTGGAAGTAATGCTTAAGGTAAATTGAGATAGAGATTTGTGCCATAAAGATTCTGAAATCAACAAATACCGCGACAAATTGACAAAATTTTCTTGAATCTTTGGTGAAAGTGAGTATTTAAAATCCGGCTCAATACATTCGTGACGAAAATTCTCCTCTCTTTTTCCTCAAAAAGAGAGACTCAGGCTTAGCCCTTACCTGAATGGGAAATGGAGAATACTCCTCTCTTCCCTGAAGAGGAGGTGTTTGCAAAACGAACTTTCAAAGAGAAATTAAGCTTCCGTCAAAGCTCCCTAATATTAGGCTTCTCTTATGGAAAGGGGGCCGATAATGGTGAGGTCTGAAAATTTGAGTCATGAAGGAACAAGTCCATCACACTCTCCCTGATAAGAGGGTCCTTCATGATGGAAATGGCCTAGTATGAAATTGGTAGGTTACAAGAAAAGCGAGTCTCCGTCGAGCCTCTCCCTTTAAAAAGGGTTCCTTGGTGAAATTGGGAATGGTTTTGCAAACGGTTCACAAAGACACGAGTCCCTTCAAACTCTCCCTAAATAGGGGCTAAGTGAACAAATTGGATAGCATGCGAAAAGAACGAGCTCCCTCGAACTCTCCCTAAGCGGGTCTCTCGCAAGAGAAAATGATTGAAATTGGATATTGAAATTTGATTGACGCAAAGGTCGAAATTGGAAATTGGAAAATTACTTGTTTGGAAATTGGATGATCCAGAAATCGATATTGGATAATTGAATGACCTAACGGTCGAAATTGGGAATTGATAGACCAAAAGGTCAAAATTGTGTGACCTGAAGGTAGGAATTGAGAATTGAGTGACCCGAAGGTCGAAAATTAGAAATTAAATGACCTGGAGGTCAAAATTGAGAATTGAGAATTGAGAATTGAAATTGGAAATTGGGTGACCCCAGGGGTCGGAATTGGAGAATTGCATGATCCAAAGATTGAAATTGGAAATTAGTGGGCAAAATATCAAATTTGAGCAATTGACAGACCGTGATGGTTGAAATGACTTGGATTGATCAAAGGAGAATGATGAGTTCGAGTCAGAGCTCGAATAAAATATAGAGATCACGAGTCAGAACCCGGATCAACAAAAGAAAATGATGTGAAATAAAACCCGAGTTGAAACTCGTTTTTTCGAAAAGTTTGGGATTTTGAAAATGTACTAGTTTAAACATTGGATTTTGAAACAATACCAGTTCGAGCACTGGGTTTTAGTTCAGTATTGGTGATTACCTGTAAACACCCCAAAATTTCACTCACCTCCCCTACATCTCCACCAAACATCATCATTCAACCTCTGAAATCGTCGGAGGGCAAAATGGTCATTTTCTGAGCCCGGACATTGCAAAAGTCTAAATTTCATCTGAAACTCTCAAAATTTCTCTATTTTTAGCTCAGATGTTCAAAATTTTACTCCTGACAGGAGACAGACATCTCCGAGTCTTGGCTCAAGATTATATTGCATAAGACATGACATTGCATATCATTGCATGAGCATTTCAAATCACTGCACTGCACAGCATGTCATTCTGAGGTCCAGAACTCTTGATTTCAAAATTTTCAATCCAGATTAGAATTTTAACTCTTTTCAAAATTGACTCCAAAACCCTGGGTCTTCAAAATTATCAATTCTTCCCATTTTACCCCCAGGGCTCTGAATGTCAAAATATTTTCTCAGGAAGACGATCTGGATAGTTTTTAATGTGGATTTCAGTCACTTCACCTCAGATTTTGCCCTTTTTGACAATTTCAAATATCTTCCTTTTACAAAATTGCCCTACAGGGGCCAATTCTTTCCAAAAATTCCTGTTTTACCCATTAGTCCAGATTTTATGAAAATTCCAAAAAGAACTTGTTGTTTTATCCTTATTTCAATAAAGAAGCAATGTGGGACCCACACTGAGATGGTGTCACACAAGTTTTTCTTTTGAAAATTTGAATTTTGAAAAAAACCCAAAAATATAGGAGCCTTGTCCCCTGGATTGGTGCCACTTGTCTTTTCTCTCTCCTCCCATTTCCATGCCAAGTGTCAGTGTGGGGCTACCCTAAGAAGCCGCCACATGTCATCCCATTTATCTGCCATGTGTCACCCTATCCATCCTGCGCCATGTGTCATTTCAAAGAACACCAGGAGATGCCAAGTGTCATAGGTTGTCCTGTCTAGAAAAGTGGAGCTTGTCTCCTCTGAGGTGGCGTCACTTGAAGTGTGTCTCCTATAGGGGACACGTGTCAACCTCTTACTCCTTCTAGAAAAGTAGCCTGACACATGTCTCCCCCTACTTTTCTCAGAAAAGTAGGAGACACGTGTCACTCCTAGATTCCTCCAAAAAAAGTAAGCTTGTCTCCTCTGAGGTGGCGCCATCTGGAGTGTGTCTCCTGCAGAGGACACATGTCAAGCTCTCATTTCCTCAGAAAAAGCAAATGCCATGTGTCATTTCCTACTCTCTTCAGAAAACTAGAATTCAAATATTCAAATCTCCTCATAGGTGGCGCAGATCCTGAACTTCTACCTTTTCCAGGTTGTCTGAGATGGCGCCACATGGCTTGGCCCTCCTTCTCTCCCCTCTGCCACGTGTCATTCTCTGCTTCTTTCAGAAAAAGCAGGTGACACATGTCTCCTTCTACCTTCTTCAGAAAAAGTAGAGGACACATGTCTTCTCCCTACTTTTCTCAGAAAAGTAGGAGACACATGTCACTCCTGGCTTTCTTCAGAAAAAGCAAACCATTCAAAATTTCAAACAAGGCCTAGGTGGCGCAAATCCTGAGCTCTGGTTTTTCCAAATGGCCTATGAGGGCGCCTGTTATCATCGCAAAATTTTTCCCCTCCCTTGCGAGAGAGAAACGAATTTCGCGAGTCAAACTCGACCAAAGTTTTGAAATTGGTTTTTGAAAATTACTCGCCTCCGTTTTGAAAATTTGTGGGAAAATTCCGTGGAATGGGATCCGCCTGTCGGTACGAGGTTCAACCGTTCCTGGCGCCTTTACCAGGGGTAATTGAACCAAGGATCAATTACGTGCTTTAACTTGACTCAAATATCTAAATGATACTCTATTTTTCCTAGAATGCACAAAGAATCAGGCTTGTGCTATGAAAATTTTGAAAATAATGCAATGTTTGAGAAAATATGATGTTTGCTTTGGAAAATTGAAATATGCTTGAAAATTGATTGGAAAAGTACTTGAAAATTGAATTCTTGAGAAAATCATTGAATTTTATTGGAAATCAGAAATTTGCATTGAAAAGTGATTTCTCAGGAAAATTTGAACTTTTAGAAAATCGATTTTGAAATTTGGAATTGCTTTTCTGAGAAAATGGATTTGAGAATTCTGAGAAAATCTAAGAAATTCATTGGAAAAGGACTTTTGAAATGAAAAATGGATTCTCAGGAAACTGAGTTCTCAGGAAAATGAGAAACCTGAGAAAATCGATCTTTTTGAAAACTTGAGACTTTGAAATTTGAGAATTTTAAAACATTGGAAAACCTTGGTTTGAACTTGGTAAATGCTTTTAAATGTCATTTGAAAACTTAGAATTTTAAGAAAATCAGATCCTGAGAAAGACTTGGAAATTCTTGAGAAAACTGAATTTTTTTGAAATTGAAATTGAAAAATGAACTTGAAAATAACGAAATTTGAATGATATGAATGAATAAATATGAATTTGAAAAGGGAACTTCATTGAGGAATTGAGAAATCCTTTTGAAGTTTTGAAAAATGCAGTGCATTTTGAAGTTAGCCTAAGTGTGTAGGCTGAATGTGGCTAATATGAAGATCATAAATCTTGGTTTTCTTCGTATTCTGACTATGGCCATAAATACGAATCCCACCGAGTTTATAAACTCCATAAGAGCTTGTGCACGTGCCATTCGTGTAAACCATAGTGAATTTGAAATAATATGCATGAATCATACATCACATATTGAAATTTGCATAAATTAAACTATATGCAATGCAGTCCTATTCTAAGCAGAAAAGTAACTCTTATTCCAAATATTACATTGATTTTTACATTGAATTGAATAAACTAAATAAATAAAATGGTTAACTCTTCTTCTTGAATATTCCTGCAAAACTGGAAAACAAGGTTAGCACAAAAATGTAGGTTTTTCTGAATTTATTCGAAAATATAGGAAATTATCGGATATTATTCAGATATAAACCCAAAATCATACCCCCTTTGATATAAACATGAGAAATAATGAATAAATTTTGAAAATAAACTTGAAAATTCGAAATTGGGGTCAAAATGACCAAAATACCCCTGATGACCTTGAAATCAGGGTTTTCTGAAAGATTTTTTGTAAATTTTGGAAATTTGAAAATCAAATGAAATAAATCAAACATAATATGATGAAATATGATGATATGCATGAAATTTTGGGAGAATTAGAAATTGAAATTTCGAAATTTAGGTCAAATGACCAAAATACCCCCAATAACAAGACTATGGCCTTGAAACCAGGGTTTTCTGAAATAATTTTTGCAAAATTGAAAAAATATGAAATGCAAAGGAGATTAAAATTAACCCTAATATGATTCTACATGCTTATGTACATGATAAAAACCCTAAAATGGCGAAAATATCATAAAATATCGAATTTAACCTGATTTTCGCTTCTGAATTTAAAGATAAACTAACACATGGAGCAAATGAACTTGGAATTAAACCAAATTTGGCATGGACACCTAAAATAACCCTAAAAACAGAATGAAGCTCGAAAATCTATTTTTTTTGTATTTTTAAATATGGAAATTCAAATAAAAACCCTAAATTTCATGATTTTTGCCTAAAATATTGATTCTAAAGGAGATTTAGGATATCAAACTTCCATAAAAATTTCCCAAATTTTATGGAGTGACAGAGGACAGTAAGGCAATAATTTTTTACTTTTACACTTTCTGGTTTTGACCTATGGTCGGAGCTGTGCCACTCCGGCAAGTCGGATCGAAATCCGGCGACTCTAATAAATGAAGGAAACAGACAGGTTTTGGAAAAAAATGTGGGAAAATTAGTAAACAGATGGGAAAATTTCTGAAATTGTGGGAAAAAGTCCCTGACACATAGGTAAAGAATTGATATTTTGACACCATTGGGATTAGGGTTACGGTTTGGAAAAGGCCACACTGTTATCAGAGACCTAAATCTCTGGAATTTCTGGACATTGGAATCTGTTAGACAGAAAGATAAAGTCCGGGAAAAATAATGAAACAAATCCAAAAATTCCCAAATTTTGGGAAATTGCAGAACATTATGTTAGAAAAAACTTTCATGTTGAAAGTTTTTGCATACGGGTTACAGATTTGGCGTACTTGATGCATTAGAGTCTGTCTATACCCTGACGAAAGAAAATCGAGATTTTCCCAGGGGTCTGGAAAATATGATTTTTTTAAGAGAGCAAAACTACTTGGAAAAACATAAAAATTTCCAGATCACTAGTAGATTCAATTATGAATCCACTGTGATTTTTATAGAATGATTCGAATCCCACATAAGGGTGGATCCGAAGGTTTTTGTCTGCTAAAGCAGGAATTGAAATTTCTAGATGACAGAAAACCCGATTTAGAGTTTGGTTGGTTTAGAAAGGTTCCGAAACCCGAATTGAATCAAAGTTTTGACAGTACAACAAAGACATGTAAACCTAACTACTCTAAAATTTACAAAATTTTTAAATGCATAAAATCACATAAATTGCTGTATGGACTTTGTCTAAAAACTAAAATTTTACAAATTTTAAACTAAGTAAAGCATGGTTCATATATAAAACGAAATAACTAGCAAAACGAATTAATCTAAGTGCATGCAAACATAAGATGACATGAATCATAAAACTAAAACCTAAATCGAGGAGGATATGATCAATTTAATATTGGCTCTCCAAAATGAGAGATTCGATCCATTGAGTGGACGGATCTTTTCATTTTTTAGCCTACACATAAAGCACAAGTTTTGTATTTATCTATATATATATATATGTATATATATATATAGAGAGAGAGAGAGAGAGATTAAATGAGAGTTTTCAACAATATGAAACCAGCTTTGGTCTGATCTCACGTTGTGTTTAAATAAACCATGTAATAAATATCTTAAAAAAAAATGAAAGCCAAAGGGTAAAGCAACACTTTACCTTGAGAGAGGGCTGGAAGATGGGGATGGCTTGGATGTGGAGCAGCTGCTGCCAGGCGTGAGGGAGGTGTCCCTGTGGTGCTGCCAAGGATGGAGGTGTGGCTGTTGGCTGGGAGCTTGAAGGTGATGCTTCCAAGTGGAGACCGGCTGAAGCAAGGTGGAGGCTGCAGCTGTTTGTTGAAGCAGATGGTGGCTTGAACCGGCTAGGCGTGGAGGCTGCAGCTGGAGATGACCGGAGGTGCTGGTTGGAAGTGTAAGCTGTGGCTGTTGTGGCTGCAGCAGCCAAGAGAAGGGAAGGAGAGAGCTAAAGGGGGAGAGAGAGAG
This sequence comes from Nuphar pumila, assembly GCF_984573655.1. NCBI lineage: Eukaryota > Viridiplantae > Streptophyta > Magnoliopsida > Nymphaeales > Nymphaeaceae > Nuphar > Nuphar pumila. The sequence goes on along the minus strand of NC_143251.1, from coordinate 71,397,672 downwards.
AGGCGTGAGATGGGAGAAGAGCCGTAAGTGGCTTCTTCTTTTTCCTTTTCTTTTTAACCAAACCCAACTTAGGTCTTTAATCAGCCTCAACTTAGGGTTTTTAGGGGTTAATGAAAAGAGAGGGAAAGAGTGTACGTGAATGGGCTGGAGAAGGGAAAGGAAGGAAGGGAAGGGAAGAAGAAAAGAAAGGGAAGAAGAAGAAAAAGAAAGAAAAGGGAAAAAGAAAGGAAAGAAAGAAAAGGAGGGAAAAAGGAAAAGGGAAAGAAAAAAATGAGAAAATGGAAAGTGGGGCTGGAGGCTTGGGTGACCACCTTGTGGGTCCCACCTCCTCTCTAAAAAAAATAAAAAAATAAAAAAAATAAAAATCAATAAAAAAAAATAAACAAATAAAAAGAAGCATTTTTTTTATATAAAATAGAAAAGTAAATGAATGGGCCATCTCAGAGCGGGTCCAAATTCCACATTTGAAATTCATTTTGATGATTAGAGGGGTAAAATAGTCTTTTAAAAAAGTTTCTAGACGAAACGAGCTATTTTTGGCAGTTTTGAAAACGAGCTCGGATTTTGAAGTTCAATACCCCGTTGCGAAGCAAATCCAGAGTAGAATTTAAAAATGTAATTTTGAAAGAAAACCATATTGTTTTTCTCGAGAAAATGCTTCCAACCGAAACGAGCTATTTTTGGCAGTTTTTGAAACGAGCTCAGATTTTGAAGTTCAATAGCTCATTGCGAAGCAAATCCAGTGTAAAACTTGAAAATTTGATTTTGAAAGAAATCCAGATTATTTTTCTTGAGAAAATATTTCCAAATTTAGACTCCCGGGGTGAAAATGTCAATTTTGGAAACCTGAGGTTTGAAATTGATTTCTGAAAACTTTTAAAACTCAATCTGGATTGAAATTTATAAAACTGGAGTTCTGGACTTCGAAAATGAAATGAAATGTGATGAGATATTATGAAATGCTGAGAAATGATATGAAATGATGAGAAATGACATGCGAAATGCAAACCCTGAATGAAGAATTTTGGAATTTAAACCCCGATTAACACTTGTACCAGTTTAAAAAGCGTTAAAACTGATAAAATTTGCGAAATGGCTGAAGAAATGGTTTTCGGGACTTTACTGGGTCAGAGTGACACTGAAAATTGGGGTTCGGGCTGGATTAAACTGAAATGAGCTAGATTGAGATGGGTTTTAGAGTTTTAGAACTCAAATGAACTCACCATGCACTGACTCAACTGACCTTTCCGACTGAATTTTCAAGAAAAGTTGCCATTTTTAGAGAAATGGTATGGAATGGTCATTGGAATGAAGTGAATTACGAACCTGAACTGGGTTTGAGCTAAAACAAAGGTCAGTAATACTGAGATGAACTAAAATCAAGTCTCAAACACTAACTCAACTGACTGAACTCGGCTCAATTTCAGCTGAAAGAGCTGAAATGGACTAAATTGGGCTCCTGAACACTTAGAAATGGTTTTGAACTGAAATTGGAGCACTTGAACTCCTGGTGAGCTCAAGTTAGACTCTGGGGAACATGACTGACTGGGAATGACTGACTTGGAGACAATTGGCTGGGATTCGAGTGAGAAATGAGCTCATTTTTGAAGAAATGATCCCATTTTGGCAGGAATGGTCAGAAATGAAAATGGTCTGTTCATTGTGAGCTCAGATGAGCTTGAGATGACTGATATTCTAACTGTCTTGAACTGACCAATGAGCTTGGTCGACTCCGACTGACTCGGGTCCGGGATGACCTAGGGGTAAAATGGTAATTTTCCTAATGAAAATGGGTAAAATGGTGATTTTCTGAAACTGACTCGGGGTTTGACTCCTACACTGACCTGACAGGGTTGGCATTGCCTGAGGAGGATTGTTTGAGAATGAGTGAGGAAAATTTGGGGTGTTTACAGCGCCACATGTCCCTTCCCTCATTTTCCTCCCTCATGCCACATGGCATTGTAGGAGCCACGCTGAGGTGTAGCCACATGTCCATCCCCCATTCCTCCAGGGCCAACCTCCAGTTGAAATTCAAATTCTCCTCTGAGGTGGCACCATTTGAGAAGGCCTCTCCAGACAGCTGACACGTGTCTGCCACATGTCCAGACCTCTCTGCATCAGAAAAGGTAGAAAAACCCCCCTATGAGGTGGCACATTTTGCTTCCTCCCTTCATGTTCTCCTGCCACATGGCATCGTAGGAGCCACTCTGAGGAAATGCCACATGTCAGCCTCTCCTTTCCTGCAGAAAAAGCAAAATTTCAAACATTTGAACTCCCCAGAGGTGGCGCCACATGGCATGCCCCTACTGTTCCAACTTTACACCTCAGAACACCTTTTGAGGTGGCGCCATTCCAGGACTCCACTTGGCTCCATTTTGATTTTTATTTTATTTTTAATAAAAGTAGCCCACCATGAGGTGGCGCCACCTGAGGACTCCCTACAAAAGGTGAGTTTGAATTTCAAATTCCAAGAGAGCACCCTCTGAGGTGGCGCCATCTGGGAGTTCCCTGCAGAGAGAATCAAGCAAGCTTTTGAAAAAATTCCAAATTCCCCTGCTGAGGTGTCTCACCCACAAAATTTCCATTTTTTTATTTTTATCAAAAATCAAAATAGCCTCATGAGGTTGCGCCACCTGAGGGTTCCCTGCAAAAGCCAAATTCGAATTTCAAACCCCCAGATAGCACCCCCTGAGATGGCGCCACATGAAGGGCTCAGATTGAGCCTGTTTGAAATTCAAAAATTTTCAGAAAATCTATAAAAACAATGTTCCACGCCCAGGAGAAGGGAGAATCTTTGGAGACCAATTTTGGTGAACTTGAAAATTCGACCTAGCCTTCCTAAAAATCTGATTTTTTTGCACTTTGGAATTCACGCCCCTTTGGCTCAGTGAAGAAGGTGTAGAGGGTCGATTTTGGTGAACCATCCGAAGCCCGGAGCGAAGGACGAAGGAAGCTCATGAAAGCCGCCCCTTTCAAGAGCTTCTACGCTGCGTAACGAAGCAAGGTGCACTTCTTTTCCCCTTGATTTGATGCCATAATTCAATTCGGGAGTCGTTTGAAGAAAGAGCTCATCCGAGAGATGGATTGAGCTATTCTCATAAAACAACATATATAAAAATATTTAATTATGCTTCTTTGATGATTTTTAACATTCATGCATTTAGCTAGGTGTAATTTGCATTTTATTTCATTCATTTAGCACATTTCATGAATTAATTAGGATTAATTTAGCATTTATTTCAATTCTGCTCATTTTCAGTAGGTCTCTGTTTTTGTCAGTCAGTCCACACGTCATTTCATGCATTTATGTTTTATTAAAAATCCCCAAAAAATCACGGAATGCGCCTTGAGGTGTCCCTGAAATTTTGCCAAAAATTCGGAGGCATTTGAATTTGTTTACTGCGGTAAACATTCAAAATGGCAAGTCGGGTTTTGTTACCCGGGATGCGTTTTGAAAATCATTTGCCGACTTTTAAAATCAAGATATCCCTCATGGGAGATCATATTTTCGATCCAAAAGATGTTATGAACTTGGGAGAATGTCTAGGTTTTAATATAATTTTCTCAGATTTTTTTGATTTTTCTTAATGTCTGACAAAAATCTGAGAGTTCGGGATATGTTTCAGAGCCTAATTTGGGCCTCTAAGATCTTGGATCGACTTAGGGCTATGGTTTATCTTTGTGTGTTGCTCCAAATCCAAAACTGTAAAAAGTGAAAGTTGTGTCCGAGATGTCCTCTGTTTGCATCTGAAAGCCTGTGATTTTTAGAACAGTGTTGATACCTGCTTCAGATTGTTTTTGTCAGTCCCCTGTTTTGCTACATTTGTCTGTTCTGTTAGTTTAGGCAGAAATAGTTATATTTTTATCTGTGTTTCCGTTGATCAAATGCCGAAGGAATAAACATGAAAGTTGTTCATGTAGGTGTCCTGCGTAGCTCTGATTAATTTCATAAATTTCCATAGCTGTTTTATATTTCGTTGGCATTTTACATCAGATTAGGGTGATTTTTACCTCTGTCAGAACTAAATCCCTGTTGCCGAACTCACCATGGCTCAAATCCCGAGGCTGTAAAAACCAAAAATGTTCCATTTCTGGTCTTTTAGTAGTCTGCAAAATATCAGAAGTTTCCATGGTGTAAATCTTGCATTATCATATTAGGCATTGCATTTGGTTCGGATCCATAGGCAAAATCCACCATTTTAGGACTTTCTTTGAATTTTAGCATTTAAATCATATCATTTCGTGATTTTTAGCATTCTAGGTTGTTTATCAGAGTAAGTAGATGCTTCATACCGAATTTGGTGCAATTTGGAATCCATTTGAGGTTCGGATTAGCCATAATACCAAAACAGGATCCCGCAGGACCCGGATCCAAGTGAAAAACAAGCAAAATTCGTTATTTTGGATAAATTGCATAATGCCAAATTCTGATTTTACAGTCCTAATGTGTTTAACAGCATGTCATACTGCATTTCATCATCATTTGATTCAATTTGAACTTCAAAATCTCAATTTTACTAAGTTTTCCTTCAAAAAACCCTGATTTTAAAGGTATAACTTTATAATTAGGGGTATTTTGGTCATTTTGACCACCATTCCGAATTTCAAACTATTTCCTACTGAATTTCCTGCATTTACATCATTTCAAATATCAAGGAAGCATGAGAATAGGTTTATATCCAATTAAATCCAATAATTTCATAATATTATTGGAAAATCTTGGAAAAACCCACATAGTTGAGCTAACCCTATTTCAAGTTTGGCAGGAACAATCAAAAGAAGGAGCTGAAGTCTGCAAATTTCTTTTACTTCCTTTATTTAGTGATATAATAATGTAAATTTTGGAATAAGAGAGTTAATTTCCTGCTTAGACTAGGATGCATATCATATAGTTTGAATTTATGCAAATATCCTGCTTATGTGATGCATACATCTTATTTCAAAAGCACTATGGATGTTCACGAATGGCACGTGCACCAACTCTTAGGGAGTTGATGGACTCGGTGGGATCCATATTTACGGCCCTAGTCGAAATATGGACGAGACCCAGATCAATCATCTTTCTACTAGTCACATAGAGCCTACACTCTTAGGCTATCTTAAAATGCACATCATATTTCCAAAGTTTTCAAAATCATGTGCATCAAATTAACTAAGTTCTGAACATATTCATGGCCACAGTCAGAATATGTGAAGGATTTATTTGGACTTAATGCACATTTTCCAACCAATTCCTCAGAAAATCTTTTCAAAGGGCATTCATTTACTCATGTCATTTGCATCATGAAATCATTGATTTTCTCAAGATTTTCTCAAGAAAACTTCATTCTCAAGAAATCGATTTCGCAAGAAACTCTAAGGATTTTTCAAAATTGGTTTTCCAAAGACAAGTTTTTCCACAGTTTTCCTTGGAAAATGATATTTTCATAAGAGATTCAAAAGAGTTTTCCAATCTTTCTCCAAGATCAAAATCGATTTCCAAGTATTTCAAGGGTAAAAATTCCTAGGATTTCAATTTCCCAAGTTTTGAATTTCCTTCCCCAATGAGTTTTCCTATAAATTTTCCATTATTTTCCTAAGAAAACTCTCAAAGTCCAAGTTTTCCTAAGAAGTATTTCCCTTTTCAAAGGTTCACCTTTTCCTCAAGAATCACTTCCATTTTCCCAGGATTTTCAACCATTCATGATTTTCCCACAACTTCATGAAATTTCCCGTGATTTCAAAAACCCTTTTTCACATGAGTTTTTCTGAGAAATTGACTTTCATGCTTTTTCCTGAGAAATTCTTTTCAACTCCAAATATTTTCCAAGCATACATCATGTTTTCCCAAGCTGCATCTTCCAAAATCTCATAGCACATGCCTGAATTCTCTATGCATTTAGGATAGAACATAACTTTGATGATTTAACTAAGTCAAGCATAATTTTGGTCCTTGGTTTGATTACCCCTGTTAAAGGCGGCAGGAACGGTCGAACCTCGTACCGACAGGTCGAGCCCCATCCCATGGATTTTCCCGCAATTTTCAAAACGGAGGCGAGTATTTCAAAACAATTTCCAAAATCCGGTCAAGTTTGAAGCGCGAAAGCGTTTCCTCTTTCTCTCTTCCGCAAGGAAGGGAAGACGGGGAAAAATTTCGCGACGATAACAGGTTTGGCGACCGTGATGGGACCTGTCCTCGTCTGACCTAAATTATGCTTGACTTAGTTTAATTATCAAAATTATGTTCACTAAATGTCAGCTCTTTACTTCCAATATCATGTGAGCCTAGGAGCCTAGATTCTGACCTAGCTGACATTGACTGCATATAGCTTAGGCATGGTTTGGTAGGACCAGATTGATGAGAAATTTTCATGCTCACATAGACTTAGGTCTAAATACAACTCTCCTCAATTTAGGATCTGAATGCAAACAATGTATGCTTCTTCAAAGATTTTCAAAACTCTATCTCTCTAGGATTTAGAGCCCTCTATTTCTTGCATGTGATCATTTTTTCAAAACCTCAAGTTCGGGACAGAGCCCCACAACTGGGCCAACTATTTGGGTTAACACTCCCTACCACGTACCGCGGGCCACAGTCCGAAGTATATCGGTAGGCGCTCAAGGATGTTGGAAAACCTTACCTTAGAACCGGAGTTGAAATTCTATGCCACGTACCTCGGATTTCGATTCGGGTATATCAGCGTAACTGGATTGGACAAAGATGATCTGAACCTAGAGTTGGGATTAAGGTCCTACAACTGTTTTCAAATGGATGCATCTAGAGTCAGCCTTTTAGGGAGTGCTGAATGTACATAAATGTTTGTGCAGGATGTGATTGTATGTATGATTTTCTCCATTCTTTATATTTCCCAATGTTTTTTTTTCTCATTAGGTCTTTTTCAAAATATCTTTATTTTCCACAAGATCTTTTTCTCAAACCCTGGATGATTCTTCCAAATATCCCATTTCTTCCAAAACTCCAGGCGATTTTACATTCTACCTTTCTACTGGATCTCGAATTTCTAGTTGCATTTTTATCCTGCCTGCAAAATTTTTCAAAATTTCTCACATTTTCCTAAGTCTCATTCTGAGTCTTTCTCTGTTTTCAGTTCGATGGCATCCAGTCAAGTCGATCCTATCTTTCCTGAAGGTCACATCTCCTTCGAGGTGCGACAAGGTCGTCCTGAACATCGAGCCCTTAGCACCGGAACTTTCATTCCCCGGTGTTATTATTCCTGGCTAAAGAGCTTTTCCCGAATGTTCCCGGACCATTTGAGCGAGTGCGGATTAGAGCTGGCATCAGCAGTCGGAAAGCAGACCATCAATGGCAACCTGATCCATGCAATGGCGGAGCGATGGAATCCTCGAACGTGTACCTTCTGGTTCCCATGGGGAGAGATGACCGTTTTAATGGATGAATTTTCAGAAATCATGGGGTTACCAGAACCAGCCGGTCAACCAGGAGACCCATGAGAGCATCAATTCCTTATCAATGTCAAGGGTTTGGAACCCCGAGACTCCTTAGCTCGTATGACAGGCCGCCGATCTTGGCCCCTGATCCAGTTGGAAGGAAATGAGTATGTTGACCTACTTGAGTTGTACCGCCAGTACGGGACCTTCATGGAAGTCAGTTCGCTATCAAGAACAGCTAAAGAAAGGATTCAAAATGCGATGGTTCTGTGCACTGTAGGATTATCCCTCTTCCCAGATGGGCAAAACTACATGGACATCAGAATAATCCAACTTATGAGAAGATGGGGAAGTCGGCAAACCAATCGCCTCTCTATAGCCATGGCAGCGCTCGCCTTCCTATATCGAGGTCTGACTCGATTCTCACTTAGAGAGTCCATTTTAGTTGAAGGATGCATCTACGCACTTCAGTCCTGGTTTTTCCAGCATGTTCCAGCCCGAGCAAGCTCTTTCAGATACAATGGTCAAGAACTCCTTCCGGTGGCGCAGTACCGGTCTATGATCAACAACATTCAAGAGGATGACGTTGTTTGAGACTATTTTGATCGGCAAATATCTCCTCCCAGATATACCTACGCTTATGGCAAGCGGTTCAAGTTGCTAGGACCATTCTTCTGCACTTACTACCAACCAGAGAGATGTGTTCGGCAGTTCTCCCAGAGGCAGCAATATGTCGAAGCCCGACTGTTATTAGGAGCTATGGAAGAGTTCGACCTCACTTCCGCACAATGGTCCGGGGCATATCACTCTGCCCGCTACGGCTGGGATTCCTTTGTCTCTCTTAAAATCTTTCCAGGTCCTAGAGTGTCTGCCGACTATCGTGAATGGTGACAAATTGTTTGTCCCCCACCTCTTTGTCAAGATCAATAAAATCTTATTTTTCTCATTTTAATAAAATTCTCTTTCCTTCTATTGTGGTTTAACAGCCTCGCCTAGGTAACAAGGCATATTTTCGTTGTTTATTTCTTTTGCAGAAGGAATGACAACACAATTGTCGTGATTCCCACGACGACTCAGTCCCTAGTAATGGGACATCTTTTCCAAATTGTCTACCATATTTTCAGCAAATATTTCTTCCAAAAGCTAATTCCTTCATAATCTAATTAGGTCTTTGCCCTGCAGAGAGCATCCATACCATTTGATGGTTGAGACAAGATCAGGCAAAAGAACCACGGCATCCCAGTACTCATCAGCCTCGGAAGAAGAAATGGGTTTCCCTCGATCCGAGAAGAGTCAAGAGCAGCAACAAGAAGATGACGGCATAGACCCTCAAATGTATGCCATGTTCAGAAAAATGATGAATAAGATGATGAATGAGCAGCCCGGGACCAGCTCAGAAAGGAATCCATTCAGAGAAAAGTTCCATGGTCGTAGGAGTAAGAAGGCTCCCAAGAAGCAGATCCAGCCAGAAGAGATGTCAGATGAATCAGATTCAACTGAAAACACAGATGAAGAATATGAGATGCCTCCGGCATTTCAGAAGCGTGGCCAAAGTAAAAGCCGCAGATCAAAGAGCAGAGATAAAGAAGAGCCTTTGCAAGCGCAATTTAAAGAAATGGCCCGAGTTGTCAAAGATCTGCAAGTCCGCGACAAGGGCAAGAAAGTCTTCACCAGTGAGGACTTTTATGACGGCTTAGAAGGGGATGATGATCTGAAGAATCTCCCCCGAAAATTCATCAAATTCGATGGTTTTGGCGACCCAAAAGCGCACCTCGCCACTTTCTTTGCTGAATGCTCTCGGTTTAAGAGGGATAACCGAGCATTGTTTCTATGCTTCCCCCGCAGCTTGGAAGGAGTTGCAGCTAAGTGGTATGCTGAGCATATCAACCCCATCGAGCTCAAGGAGTTCGACAAAGTTGTGAATCTCTTTATTGAACGCTTCTTGTTCAACACAGAAGCGCTGCCTACACTAAGTCATCTCTGCAATTTAAGGCAGAATGAGAATGAAAAAGCACGGGACTTCATTCACAGATGGAGATCAGCCTGTAATAAGATGAGAGATCCTATTTCGGAAAGGCATGCATTGTCCTTAATCCTCAACAATTTCTCGCAGCCGTTAAGAGGATTAATCTCCACAGCGCCGTCCAGGACCTTCATTGAGCTGACTGAACGAGCCGAATGGCTCGAGCTGAGTGTGAAAAATGGAGTCTATGAAGGCTTCACCTTTTCCAAGAACAACTCCCATAGTGAGCAGAAGAAGAAAGCTCACTTCACTTATTCTGCCAGCAACAACAACAAAGGCCAAAATCGATACAAAGGGCAGAAGAAAGATTACTGCTACGGCACAGACAGTTCGAACAACAAGGATCAGAAAGCAAAGCCTGCTCCTCAGTACAGCAAGCCTCCTCAGCAGGATCAAGGGTCGAAACTGCGTGAGAAGACCAAACATGAAGGATGGAGTTACGACAGAAAATTTACTCCTCTTGACCAATCACTCGAGGACGTGCTCGAGTACATGCTATCAAAAGAGATGGTTAAATTGCCCAGATTAGCCGATCCCCCTGTGCCCATGGGGAAATGGAAAGATCAGTTCTGCAAGTTCCACAGGACAGTGGGACACAACACCGAGAACTGCTTTGTTCTAAAAAACATCGTGCAAGATCTCATTGAAAAGAATCTATTGGTAGAAGGAGAAGAAGAAGAGAAAATGGACATTCTCAATCACCCCTTCCCTTCACACACCACAGCAGTAGTGTCTGCACAACCCTTTCTACCGCATGAACATATCAAGCCATGTTCTGCGCAAGATCTCTAAGTTCAGCATCAGGTGACGGTGCTACGACAAGCAGCTCCAGATTCTAAGAAGATGGACTTAATTTCGGCATTCGGTAAAATGAAAGTTTCGGAAGCACCTATGAAGTCAGTTCTTAAATCAAAAGGAACTCCTGACTTCTTCAAGCAAATCGTTAGACCCAGGCTGGAGAATTCAAGTCAGAAGCCTCTGACCGCTTTATCCAATGTCTCCATCCTTGACTTGGCCAAGAATTCTAGCAAGCACCGACAAGTACTGGATGATTTACTCAAGAAAATCAAAGTTAAGCCCAGTACCACTGTAGAAGACATGACACAGATTGTGAACTCTGCCATGACCAATGCACCAATCACTTTTTCTGATGAGGACCTTCCAAAGCCTCATTCCTTTCATAATAATGCTCTTTACATTGTCGTTCGGGTCAGAGGAATGACAGTACCGCATGTGTTGGTCGATGGAGGCAGTAGCCTCAATATTTGCCCTGAAATGACCGCAAAGGCATTAGGGATCAAGGATGAAGAATATATTCCGGATCCCATCACTATCTATGGGTTTGACAATCATGGTCAAACGGCCAAGGGCAAGATATTCCTGGAGGTGTTCATCAACTATTCAGTGCATTCAGTGCTTTTTCACGTAGTTAATGTACCACCAACCTACAACTTGCTGCTCGGAAGGACATGGATTCACAATGCTAATGCAGTGCCTTCCACCCTACATCAATGTGTGAAGTGGTCAAAAGGTGGAATGATTACCACAATACTGGGAGAAGACCCAGAAGAAAGGCTCCCGCAGCCCATGATTCCCCGGCCATCATTCAATGCAGATATTCCCAGCATCAGGGAAAGCGAAGAGATCAATCTCGGAGAGAATCAAGAAATACTTCAGGCACCATCAGAGCAATCTCTGCACACAGTAGCCACGACACGATGGAAAGGTCCTCAATTCTTCAAGGTTGGAGGTCGAATCGACTACAACACCATTAAGGATCATCCCTTGTTTCCTCAATTCATGAAGTCAAGAAAGGGATTCGATTTACTCCTGAAGCATGGCTATCAACCCTTCAAGGGACTCGGCAAGAACGAAGATGGCCGCATCGAGCCAATGATCCAGAAACATCGTCCCCACAGAGCAGGACTAGGGTTCTCCGGAGGAAGCTCATCAAAGAAGACTGTTTTTGTCAAAGGAGCACAATGAAGACCATTTGTTATTTTCTTTCTATTCTTTTTCAAATAAATGTCTCATTTTACCAATGTCACTGATCAATTCAATCAATAAAATTCCAAGTTTCTTTATCTATCCGGATGCCATCTACTCCCTTTCTGTCTGTCTCATCATTTTATAATTCAATGCCATTTTATGCATAGTTCTTTTCAAATGATTGCTTGTCTTACTATAGGCCGATTTGCCTGAACCAGATTTTTTTTCTCCAAAATTTCAGAATGACTTCTTGGACAATCAAGAAGCTCGTTCTCAATCCCAAGGCCCTTCAGAAGTCGACAGCAATTCACAGAATCAAAGCAAGCACCGGAAATGACAAGAGTGCAAAGCAGTCTGATGATTGTGCAGAATATGATCAGTCTCTTCAGGAATTACCAGAGTTCGCCGCAGTTCAGAAGCAGGACGAACCATCTCCTCTAGTACAAGATCCAACTGAAGGTGTCAATATCGGTTCAGAGGAAGATCCAAAAATTCTCCAGATCGGAACCAGTCTGAGTTCAAAAGAAAAGAAAAGGCTTACAAATTTTCTCAAGCGGCATGAAGAAGTGTTCGCATGGACGTATGAAGACATGCCGGGCTTAGACCCCAAATTAGTCGAACACCGTCTTGTCTTAAAGCCGGATGCTAAGCCAGTCAAGCAGAAGCTGAGAAAAATGGATCCCAGAATAGAACAACAAGTCAAGGAAGGACTTGAAGATCTGCTCAAAGCAGGATTTATTCGAGCTATTGACTACCCAGATTGGTTAGCCAATATCGTCGTTGTCCCAAAGAAAAGCGGCAAAGTAAGGATTTGCATAGACTTCAGAGACCTCAATAAGGCAACTCCGAAGGATGACTATCCACTTCCAAGCATCGATCTTCTAGTTGATAGCACGACAGGACATGCCATGTTCTCTTTCATGGACGGATATTCCGGCTACAATCAGATTAAGTTGGCCGCCCGCGACCAATCAAAAACTTCCTTTACTACGCCTTGGGGCACTTTCTGCTATACAGTTATGCCTTTTGGGCTCAAGAATGCTGGAGCAACGTATCAACGAGCAATGGCTGTCATCTTTCACGATCAGATGCGTAAAATCATGGATGCGTATGTTGATGATATCTTCGTGAAATCTAAAGAGGAAGAAGATCACCTCGAAGCACTTGATCAAGTCTTTAAGAGACTCATTCTTTACAAGTTAAGGCTTAACCCGCAAAAATGTGTCTTTGGAGTCGAATCAGGCAAACTGTTGGGTTTTCTGGTCAGCAAAAAGGGAATTGAAGTTGACCCAGCCAAAGCAAAGGCTATTATTGATATGCCACCCTCGAAGAATCTCAAAGAACTACGTAGCCTTCAAGGACGTATGCAGTCAATCCGGCGATTCATTTCCAATTTGGCGATGAGATGTGAGCCCTTCAACCACTTACTCAGAAAAGGAGTTAAGTTCGAATGGGGACCAGAATGTCAGCAATCGTTTGATCGAATCAAGAAGTATCTTCTCAATCCTACCATCCTGAAGCCGTCAGAATTGGGAAAACCTCTTCTGTTATACATCTTAGTCAATCAAGTCGCATGCGGCGGATTCTTGGCGCAATACAAAGAAGGCAGCCTGATAGAACACGCCATTTATTACGTGAGTAAGACTTTCATAGATTATGAAAAGAGATACTCTCAAATAGAGAAGACCTGCCTAGCTCTGGTATGGATGTGTCAGAAGCTAAGACACTACCTGTTGGCATCAGAGGTCAAAATCCTATCTAAACTCAACCCCCTCAAATACATCTTAGAGCAGCCTTTCCTCAGCGGACGAGTCGCAAAATGGCAAGTCTTACTGATGCAATATGACTTAGAATATGTCTCGCAGCAATCAATCAAAGGCCAAGCAATTGCAGATCAATTGGCGGATCTTCCTCTGGCCGTAGAAGAGAAAGCCGAAGATGACTTCCCTGATGAGCAAATTTGCAATATCCAGCAATTTCCAGTCTGGAATTTATTTTTCGATGGTTCTAAGAATATGGCGGGAATAGGCATCAGAATCCTATTAATCACTCCAGAAAAGGAGATGATTCCATTTTCTCTCAAGCTAGACTTTCAATGCACTCACAATATGGCTGAATACGAAGCCCTGATTCGAGGTCTAAAGATTCTATTAGACTTCAATGTCAAGAGAGTACATGCCTACGGTGACTCATTACTTGTTGTCAATCAAGTTCGAGCCGAATGGCAAGTCAAAGATCAGAAGTTATTTCCCTATCAGAAAATTGTTTCAGCTCTCGTCAGCAAGTTCGAAGAATTTCAGTTATTCCACATCAAGAGAGATTTTAATCAAGTGGCCGATGGCCTAGCCAGTTTAGGCTCCATTATGGCATTCAAGAATGGAGAATCTTGTCGCTCTTTTGAAATTGACAGACTTGACCAACCTGCTTTCATTCCAGCGGAACAGGTAAACCAGGCTGAGCAAAAGAAGAAGCCTTGGTATTACAACATCAAAACTTTCATAGGAACTGGCGAATTTCCTCCAGAACTCTCAAAGAAAGAGCAACGAGCAATCCAGCGTATGTCTACTCGATACTTCATTCTGGCAAATGTCCTCTATCATCGCGGATTCAGTTCAGAGTATTCCAGATGTTTAGATGAAGACGAAGCCAAAGAAGTCGTGCGAGAAGCACATGAAGGCATTTGTGGCGGCCACGTCGGCTACCAAACCCTTGTCAAGCAAATCATAAGAGCAGGGTACTATTGGAAGACTATGCAACAAGACTGTTATCATTATGTGAAGAAGTGTGTACAATGTCAGATACATGCACCTTCCATCCATGCTCCAGCAACTTATTTACAGTCTGTTGTTTCTCCATGGCCGTTCTCCATGTGGGCCTTCGATGTCGTAGGTCCCATCACTCCTTCAGCTTCAAATGGCCACAAATATTTCCTTGCCGCAACAGAATACTTCACCAAGTGAGTAGAAGCCATCAGTCTCCGCACAGTAGAAGGCCGACACGTGGTCTCTTTTATTCACAAGAACATCCTTTGCCGTTTCGGCATCCCGCATGACATTGTGTCAGACAACGGCAGTCATTTCAAGAATGAAAAGATGAAGACATTCTGCTCAAAATTCAAGATCTATCACCATTTTTCCGCTCCATATTATCCTCAAGGGAATGGTCAGGCAGAGGCCACCAACAAGATTTTAATTCGTATCTTGGAGCGAACTGTGGAAACAGGCCGTGACTGGCATGAGAAGATCCACGATGCACTATGGGCCTACCGGACCACTATTCGTACACCAACCAATGCTACCCTATCAGAACTGGTCTATGGGACAGAAGTAGTATTGCCGCTACATGTTCAGAAGCCCGCTTTGAAATTTGCTTCACTTTTGCAATTACCTCTTGATCAATACCAGCAGCAGCGACTAGTGCAGCTAGACTTACTCGACGAGAGAAGACTAAAAGCAGCAGAGCATGCTCAATCCTATCGCCAGAGAGTAGCCAGGCAATACGCGAAATCTATCATCGAAAGAAGATTCAAAGTCAATGATTTAGTACTTCGATCCACAACTTATCTCAAGCATCGTCCCGACGACAAATGGTCGCCAAATTGGGAAGGTCCCTATGTTGTCAAAGAAGCATTACCCCGCAACTCATATCAGCTCATCAATGCCGATGGGGTAGAATTGTCAGATCCTATTAATGCTCGACACTTGAAAAAGTTTTATACTTGAAACATTTATCCTTCTCTTGTAATCCTTCCTGTTTCCTTCAAATAATGATCCAACTTTCTTTCCCAGTTACACTGGGGCATTTTAAAAATTTTGTTCTATATGCAGGTAGGATAAACAAATTCCTCATTTCATGCACATGTGCCTTCATAAGCATCAATTCACATTCATTTGCATTCAACCACATTAACGACCATCTGGTCAGTATTGGGATTTCAACAAACAGTCCCATACGATTCCTAAATAATTCAAAATCGAAAGGTCATCACCAATACTGAACCAAAACCCAGCGCTCGAACTGGTATTATTTCAAAATCCAGTACTCAAACTGGCACATTTTCAAAATCCCAATTTTTCAGAAAACCGAGTTCCGACTCGGGTTTTTTATTCAAATCATGTTCTTTTGTTGATCCGGGTTCCGACTCGTGATCTCATTACCTTACTCGAGCCCTGACTCGAGCTCTTCATTTTTCTTTTGTTGATCCGGGTTCCGACTCGAGATCTCTTTACTTTGAGCTCAGATGCGAGCTCTCCATTGTCTTTTGTTGATCCGGGTTCCGACTCGAGATTTCTCTATTCATTCGAGCTCTTCATTTTTTCTCTATTGATCCGAGTTCCGACTCGTGATCTCATTACCTCGTTCGAGCTCAGATTCAAGCTCTTCATTTTTCTCTATTGATCCGAGTTCCGACTCGTGATCTCATTATCCTATTCGAGCTCAGATGCGAGCTCTTCATTTTCTTTTGTTGATCCAGGTTCCGACTCGAGATCTCTTTAGTTACTCGAGCCTTGACTCGAGCACTTCATTTTCTTCTGTTGATCCGGGTTCCGACTCGTGATCTCTATATTTTATTCGAGCTCTGACTCGAACTCATCATTCTCCCTTGTTGATACAAGTCATTTTGATCCTCAGGGTCTGTCGATTGCTCAAATTTGACATTTTGACCTCCAAATTCCAATTTAAATCTTCAAATCAGGCAATTCTCCAATTTCGACCTCTGGGTCACCCAATTTCCAATTCTCAACCTCAATGTCCAATTTCCAATTTTCGACCTTCAGGTCAATCAATTTCCAAATTTCGACCTTTAGGTCAATAAATTTTCAATTTCGACCTTCGGGTCACACAATTTCGACCTTTCGGTCAACCAATTCTCAATTCCGACCTTTTTGGTCAAATCAATTCTCAATCTCGACCGTCAGGTCATCCAATTTCGACCTTCGGGTCATTCAATTCTCAACAACCAATTTTCCAATTTCCAATTTCGACCTTCGGGTCAATCAATCTCAATATCCAATTTCAATCATTTCCTCTTGCGAAAGACCCTTTTTAGGGAGAGTTCGAGGGAGCTCGTTCTTTCGCATGCTATCCAATTTGTTCGCTTAGCCCCTTTTCAGGGAGAGTTTGAAGGGACTCGCGTCTTTGTGAACCGTTTGCAAAACAATTTCCAATTTCACACGAGGAACCCTTTTGATAAGGAGAGGCTCGACGGAGACTCGCTTTTCTTGTGACCCCCCCCAATTTCATACTAGGTCATTTTTCGTCATGAAGGACCCTCTTTGCAAGGAGAGTGTGATGGACTCGTTCCTTTCATGACCCAATTTTCAGACCTCACTATTATCGGCCCCCTTTCCATAAGAGAAGCCTAATATTAGGGAGCTTTGACGAAAGCTCAATTTCGCTTCGAAAGTTCGTTTTGCAAACACCTCCTCTTTAGGGAAGAGAGGAGTATTTCCCATTTCCCATTCAGGTAAGGGCTAAGCATGAGTCTCTCTTTTTGGGGAAAAAGAGAGGAGAATTTTCATCACGGATGTGTTGAGCCGGATTTTAAATACTCATTTTCACCAAGGATTTCAAGAAAATTTTGTCAATTTGTCAATCAATTGTTGATTTCAGAATCTTTATTGTACAAATCTTTATTTCAGTTTACCTTCAGCATTACTTCCAAAAGAGTGAAGCTTCTGCGAAAAGAGATTCAAAATTCAAATTCTTTTTATTGGCCAACCAAAAGGATGAAGGATAAGTCCTCGATATGGCTAGAAAAGAAGATTCAATGTTAGTGAAAAATCGTAGATGATTGATATTGACCGCAGTTATGGCACATCTTTAAGGATTATTCTTGTAAAGACAAGGCAGTGGAAATATCCTGAGCGCTAGAAAAGAGAGCATTTACCCAAGCCTTGTCTCCTCCAAATCACCTAAGTTGCAATTAAATATCCACAAAAGGGATCTCTCACCTGTCGTCAAGATGAAGGCGAATTAGGCGAATAGACCCCCGGGGCCAAAGAAGATTCGAAACATCTCCAAGATGACAGATCCTTCCAGGGAAAGTCCAAAGCACTGTCAAGATGAAGGCAGATGCGATGGACCTCTCGACAACCCCTAAAAGTTATTTAATTTCAGCTATCGCCCAAAGATCTCCAAACCCATCATCCAAGAAGGATCAAAACATCTCCAAGTTGAAGGAGTTTGTGACGTACCCTTCCCAAAAGAGAGAAAGAGAGGAAAAAGAAAGAGAGAAAAAGTCAGAACATCTCCAAAATAAAGGAGAATGTAGCAAAAACCCAGAGAGCCAAAAGAGTGCAGAAAGATTATCATGAGAGAAGCCCTCAGGATATCAAACTGCCAGATCTATCAAGAATCCTCTTTAATCTTGTGAAGTTCTATTATCAATACTCTTTCATCAACTGCTTTCATAATATCAAATTCTCTTTCTTGCTCATATCAAGGAAATTGATAACTTCTTTGAAGAAGGTCAATTGCGAGCAATTTGGATTTCAAGTCTCGATTCTACAAAGTGAACCTTGTTTGGAGGTAATGCTTTGGGTAGAAAAGAAAGAATATCTTTGCAAAAATGTGTAACATTTTCAAATATTTTGAATCAACAATAAAATTCTCAATATTTTGACAATATTTTCTAGCTATCTTGACGTGAAGTGAGAGCTTGATGTCCCTTTTTGATACATCCTGACACCAATTTTAAATCCCTCTTAAGGACTTGATTCCTTTCCTTCTTTGAGAGCATGAACTCTCAGATTGCACACTTCCCTGTGTCCCCACTGTCCCACCATAGACAGTCCCATTTCGGTTCGAGGTCGAACCACCAATCATTTTCTCGCAAAAGGCAATTTCAAAAGCTGATTTTAGTCTCAGCAATGAGACGCCCAAAACCAATCCCTTTTCAAGCTTTAGGGACCCCATTTTCCTTCCTTTTGCAAAACCCCTGTCGGATTTACTGTGCAAAATCCGAAGGTTCCATCATGGTCTCTTTCTTCGAGGATTTCATTCCATTTTCCGCCCAATCAGGTTAAGGGTATAAACCTGAGCCTCAACCAAAGAGGTATTTCATTTTCCACCCAATCAGGATAAGGGTATAAACCTGAGCCTCAATCAAAGAGGTATTTCATTTTCCGCCCGATCAGGATAAGGGTACAAACCTAAGCCTCAATCAAAGAGGTATTCCATTTTCCGCCCGATCAGGATAAGAGTACAAACCTGAGCCTCATCCAAAGAGGTATTTCATTTTCCGCCCGATCAGGATAAGGGTACAAACCTGAATCTCATTTCAATGAGATATTTCATTCCCCAATCAGGTCAAGGGTTCAAACCTGAGCTTCGTTCCCTACGAGGTATTTTATCCCATCCAGGTTAAGGGCATAAACCTGAACTTCGCTCTCATAGAGCAAATCTTTCCTCTTCATTCTCCATTTCACATCTACCATCTTCCTCGGGCTAATTCCTTCACACTCAGTCAGATCCTTCTAACTGGGGCGTTTTTTTTATATAGCCCAAATTTGGTGTGTTTTTCTTTGCCACTAAGCTCGGCCATGAGCCGACTTAGTAGCAAAGAGGGGCATCTGTAAACACCCCAAATTTTCACTCACCTCCCCTACATCTCCACCAAACATCATCATTCAACCTCTGAAATCGTCGGAGGGAAAAATGGTCATTTTCTGAGCCCGGTCCTTGCAAAAGTCTAAATTTCATCTGAAACTCTCAAAATTTCTCTATTTTTAGCTCAGATGTTCAAAATTTTACTCCTGACAGGAGACAGACATCAAAGAGTCTTGGCTCAAGATTATATTGCATAAGACATGACATTGCATATCATTGCATGAGCATTTCAAATCACTGCACTGCACAGCATGTCATTCCGAGGTCCAGAACTCTTGATTTCAAAATTTTCAATCCAGATTAGAATTTTAACTCTTTTCAAAATTGACTCCAAAACCCTGGGTCTTCAAAATTATCAATTCTTCCCATTTTACCCTCAGGGCTCTGAATGTCAAAATATTTTCTCAGGAAGACGATCTGGATAGTTTTTAATGTGGATTTCAGTCACTTCACCTCAGAT
Organism: Nuphar pumila; assembly: GCF_984573655.1. Lineage (NCBI taxonomy): Eukaryota > Viridiplantae > Streptophyta > Magnoliopsida > Nymphaeales > Nymphaeaceae > Nuphar > Nuphar pumila. Next base: position 71,378,200 of record NC_143251.1, on the reverse strand, counting down.
TTTGCCCTTTTTGACAATTTCAAATATCTTCCTTTTACAAAATTGCCCTACAGGGGCCAATTCTTTCCAAAAATTCCTGTTTTACCCATTAGTCCAGATTTTATGAAAATTCAAAAAAGAAGTTGTTGTTTTATCCTTATTTCAATAAAGAAGCAATCTGGGACCCACACTGAGATGGTGTCACACAAGCTTTTCTTTTGAAAATTTGAATTTTGAAAAAACCCCAAAAATATAGGAGCCTTGTCCCCTGGATTGGTGCCACTTGTCTTTTCTCTCTCCTCCCATTTCCATGCTAAGTGTCAGTGTGGGGTTACCCTAAGAAGCTGCCACATGTCATCCCATTTATCTGCCATATGTCACCCTATCCATCCTGCGCCATGTGTCATTTCAAAGAACACCAGGAGATGCCAAGTGTCATAGGTTGTCCTGTCTAGAAAAGTGGAGCTTGTCTCCTCTGAGGTGGCGCCACTTGAAGTGTGTCTCCTACAGGGACACGTGTCAACCTCTTACTCCTTCTAGAAAAGTAGCCTGACACATGTCTCTCCCTACTTTTCTCAGAAAAGTAGGAGACACGTGTCACTCCTAGATTCCTCCAGAAAAAGTAAGCTTGTCTCCTCTGAGGTGGCGCCATCTGGAGTGTGTCTCCTGCAGAGGACACATGTCAAGCTCTCATTTCCTCAGAAAAAGCAAATGCCATGTGTCATTTCCTGCTCTCTTCAGAAAACTAGAATTCAAATATTCAAATCTCCTCATAGGTGGCGCAGATCCTGAACTTCTACCTTTTCCAGGTTGTCTGAGATGGCGCCACATGGCTTGGCCCTCCTTCTCTCCCCTCTGCCACGTGTCATTCTCTGCTTCTTTCAGAAAAAGCAGGTGACACATGTCTCCTTCTACCTCCTTCAGAAAAAGTAGATGACACATGTCTTCTCCCTACTTTTCTCAGAAAAGTAGAAGACAATTGTCACTCCTGGCTTTCTTCAGAAAAAGCAAACCATTCAAAATTTCAAACAAGGCCTAGGTGGCGCAAATTCTGAGCTCTGATTTTTCCAGATGGCCTATGAGGGCGCCACATGTCCCTTTCCTCCTTTTCCTCCCTCATGCCATATGGCATTGTAGGAGCCACCCTGAGGTGGAGCCACATGTCCATCCCCCATTCCTCCAGAGCCAACCTCCAGTTGAAATTCAAATTCTCCTCTGAGGTGGCGCCATTTGAGAAGGCCTCTCCAGACAGCTGACACTTGTCTGCCATATGTCCAGACCTCCCTGCATCAGAAAAGGTAGAAAACCCCCCCTATGAGGTGGCGCATTTTGCTTCCTCCCTTCATGTTCTCCTGCCACATGGCATTGTAGGAGCCACTCTGAGGAAATGCCACATGTCAGCCTCTCCTTTCCTGCAGAAAAAGCAAAATTTCAAACATTTGAACTCCCCAGAGGTGGCGCCACATGGCATGCCCCTACTGTTCCAACTTTACACCTCAGAACACCTTTTGAGGTGGCGCCATTCCAGGACTCCACTTGGCTCCATTTTGATTTTTATTTTATTTTTAATAAAAGTAGCCCACCATGAGGTGGCTCCACCTGAGGACTCCCTACAAAAGGTGAGTTTGAATTTCAAATTCCAAGAGAGCACCCTCTGAGGTGGCGCCATCTGGGAGTTCCCTGCAGAGAGAATCAAGCAAGCTTTTGAAAAAAATCCAAATTCCCCTGCTGAGGTGTCTCACCCACAAAATTTCCATTTTTTTATTCTTCTCAAAAATCAAAATAGCCTCATGAGGTGGCGCCACCTGAGGGCTCCCTGCAAAAGCCAAATTCGAATTTCAAACCCCCAGATAGCACCCCCTGAGATGGCGCCACATGGAGGGCTCAGATTGAGCCTGTTTGAAATTCAAAAATTTTCAGAAAATCTATAAAAACAAGGCTCTACGCCCAAGAGAAGGGAGCATCTTTGGAGACCAATTTTGGTGAACTTGAAAATTCGACCTAGCCTTCCTAAAAATCTGATTTTTTTGCACTTTGGAATTCACGCCCCTTTGGCTCAGTGAAGAAGGTGTAGAGGGTCGATTTTGGTGAACCATCCGAAGCCCGGAGCGAAGGACGAAGGAAGCTCGTGAAAGCCGCCCCTTTCAAGAGCTTCTACGCTGTGTAACGAAGCAAGGTGCACTTCTTTTCCCCTTGATTTGATGCCATAATTCAATTCGGGAGTCGTTTGAAGAAAGAGCTCATCCGAGAGATGGATTGAGCTATTCTTATAAAACGACATATATAAAAATATTTAATTATGCTTCTTTGATGATTTTTAACATTCATGCATTTAGCTAGGTGTAATTTGCATTTTATTTCATTCATTTAGCACATTTCATGAATTAATTAGGATTAATTTAGCATTTATTTCAATTCTGCTCATTTTCAGTAGGTCTCTGTTTTTGTCAGTCAGTCCACACGTCAATTCATGCATTTATGTTTTATTAAAAATCCACAAAAAATCACGGAATGCGCCTTGAGGTGTCCCTGAAATTTTGCCAAAAATTCAGAGGCATTTGAATTTGTTTACTGCGGTAAACATTAAAAATGGCAAGTCGGGTTTTGTTACCCGGGATGCGTTTTGAAAATCATTTGCCGACTTTTAAAATCAAGATATCCCTCATGGGAGATCATATTTTTGATCCAAAAGATGTTATGAACTTGGGAGAATGTCTAGTTTTTAATATGATTTTCTCAAATTTTTCTGATTTTTTTTAATGTCTGACAAAAATCCGAGAGTTCGGGACACGTGTCAGAGCCTAATTTGGGCCTCTGAGATCTTGGATCGACTTAGGGCTATGGTTTCTCTTTGTGTGTTGCTCCAAATCCAAAACTGTAAAAAGTGAAAGTTGTGTCCGAGATGTCCTATGTTTGCATCTGAAAGCCTGTGATTTTTAGAACAGTGTTGATACCTGCTTCAGATTGTTTTTGTCAGTCCTCTGTTTTGCTACATTTGTCTATTCTGTTAGTTTAGGCAGGAATAATTATATTTGTATCTGTGTTTCCGTTTATCAAATGCCGAAGGCATAAACATGAAAGTTGTTCATGTAGGTGTCCTGCGTAGCTCTGATTAATTTCATAAATTTCCATGGCTGTTTTATATTTCTTTGGCATTTTACATCAGATTAGGGTGATTTTTACCTCTATCAGAACTAAATCCCTGTTGCCGAACTCACCATGGCTCAAATCCCGAGGCTGTAAAAACCAAAAATGTTACATTTAGGGTCTTTTAGCAGTATGCAAAATATCAGAAGTTTCCATGGTGTAAATCTTGCATTATCATATTAGGCATTGCATTTGGTTCGGATCCATAGGCAAAATCCACCATTTTAGGACTTTCTTTGAATTTTAGCATTTAAATCATATCATTTCGTGATTTTTAGCATTCTAGGTTGTTTATCAGAGTAAGTAGATGCTTCATACCGAATTTGGTGCAATTTGGAATCCATTTGAGGTTCGGATTAGCCATAATACCAAAACAGGGTCCCGCAGGACCCGGATCCAAGTGAAAAACAAGCGAAATTCGTTATTTTGGATAAATTGCATAATGCCAAATTCTGATTTTACAGTCTTAATGTGTTAAGCAGCATGTCATACTGCATTTCATCATCATTTGATTCAATTTGAACTTCAAAATCTCAATTTTACCAAGTTTTCCTTCAAAAAACCCTGATTTTAAAGGTATAACTTTATAATTAGGGGTATTTTGGTCATTTTGACCACCATTCCGAATTTCAAACTATTTCCTACTGAATTTCCTGCATTTACATCATTTCAAATATCAAGGAAGCATGAGAATAGGGTTTATATTCAATTAAATCCAATAATTTCATAATATTATTGGAAAATCTTGGAAAAACCCACATAGTTGAGCTAACCCTATTTCAAGTTTGGCAGGAACAATCAAAAGAAGGAGCTGAAGTCTGCAAATTTCTTTTACTTCCTTTATTTAGTGATGTAATAATGTAAATCTTGGAATAAGAGAGTTAATTTCCTGCTTAGACTAGGATGCATATCATATAGTTTGAATTTATGCAAATATCCTGCTTATGTGATGCATACATCTTATTTCAAAAGCACCATGGATGTTCACGAATGGCACGTGCACCAACTCTTAGGGAGTTGATGGACTCGGTGGGATCCATATTTACGGCCCTAGTCGGAATATGGACGAGACCCAGATCAATCATCTTTCTACTAGTCACATAGAGCCTACACTCTTAGGCTATCTTAAAATGCACATCATATTTCCAAAGTTTTCAAAATCATGTGCATCAAATCAACTAAGTTCTGAACATATTCATGGCCACAGTCAGAATATGTGAAGGATTTATTTGGACTTAATGCACATTTTCCAACCAATTCCTCAGAAAATCTTTTCAAAGGGCATTCATTTACTCATGTCATTTGCATCATGAAATCATTGATTTTCTCAAGATTTTCTCAAGAAAACTTCATTCTCAAGAAATCGATTTCGCAAGAAACTCTAAGGATTTTTCAAAATCGGTTTTCCAAAGACAAGTTTTTCCACAGTTTTCCCTGGAAAATGATATTTTCATAAGAGATTCAAAAGAGTTTTCCAATCTTTCTCCAAGATCAAAATCGATTTCCAAGTATTTCAAGGGTAAAAATTCCTAGGATTTCAATTTCCCAAGTTTTGAATTTCCTTCCCCAATGAGTTTTCCTATAAATTTTCCATTATTTTCCTAAGAAAACTCTCAAAGTCCAAGTTTTCCTAAGAAGTATTTCCCTTTTCAAAGGTTCACCTTTTCCTCAAGAATCACTTCCATTTTCCCAGGATTTTCAACCATTCATGATTTTCCCACAACTTCATGAAATTTTCCGTGATTTCAAAAACCATTTTTCACATGAGTTTTCCTGAGAAATTTTTTCAACTCCAAATATTTTCCAAGCATACATCATGTTTTCCCAAGCTGCATCTTCCAAAATCTCATAGCACATGCCTGAATTCTCTGTGCATTTAGGATAGAACATAACTTTGATGATTTAACTAAGTCAAGCACAATTTTGGTCCTTGGTTCGATTACCCCTGTTAAAGGCGGCAGGAACGGTCGAACCTCGTACCGACAGGTCGAGCCCCATCCCATGGATTTTCCCGCAATTTTCAAAACGGAGGCGAGTATTTCAAAACAATTTCCAAAATCCGGTCAAGTTTGAAGCGCGAAAGCGTTTCCTCTTTCTCTCTTCCGCAAGGAAGAGAAGACGGGGAAAAATTTCGCGACGATAACATTACCTTCCAATTTTGAATCATTAGAAATTGTGATGGGACTGTTTGTTGAAATCCCAATACTGTCTGGGATTGTTGTTAATGTAGTTGAATGCAAATGAATATGAATTGATGCACATGAATGCACAAGTGCGTGAAATGAGGAATTTGTTTATCCTGCCTGCATACAGAACAAAATTTTAAAAATGCTCCAGTGTAACTGGGAAAGAAAGTTGAATCATTATTTGAAGGAAACAGGAAGATTACAAGAGGAGACTAAATGTTTCAGGTGTAGAACTTTTTCAAGTGTCGAGCATTAATGGGATCTGGCAATTCTACCCCATCGGCATTGATGAGCCGATATGAGTTGCGGGGTAATGCTTCTTTGACGACATATGGGCCTTCCCAATTTGGTGATCATTTGCCGCCTGGACGATGCTTGAGATAGGCTGTGGATCGAAGCACTAACTCATTGACTTTGAATCTTCTTTCGATGACAGACTTCACATACTGCCTGGCTACTCTCTGGCGATAGGATTGAGCATGCTCTGCTGCTTTTAACCTTCTCTCGTCGAGTAAGTCTAACTGTACCAGTCGCTGCTGCTGGTATTGATCAAGAGGTAATTGCAAAAGCGATGCGAATTTCAAAGCGGGCTTCTGAACATGTAGCGGCAACACTACTTCTGTTCCATAGACCAGTTCTGATGGGGTAGCATTCATTGGAGTGCGAATAGTGGTCCGGTAGGCCCATAGTGCATCGTGGATCTTCTCATGCCAATCAGGATCTGTTTCCACAGTTTGCTCCAAGATACGAATTAAGATTTTGTTGGTGGCCTCTGCCTGACCATTCCCTTGAGGATAATATGGGGCAGAGAAATGATGATAAATCTTGAACATTGAACAGAATGTCTTCATTCTTTCATTCTTGAAATGACTGCCGTTATCTGATACAATGTCATGCGGGATGCCGAAATGGCAAAGGATACTCTTGTGAATGAAAGAGACCACGTGTCGGCCTTCAACTGTGCGAAGAGTGATGGCTTCTACCCACTTGGTGAAATATTCTGTTGCGGCAAGGAAGTATTTGTGGCCATTTGAAGCTGAAGGAGTGATGGGACCTACGACATCGAAGGCCCACATGGAGAACGACCATGGAGAAACAACAGATTGCAAATAAGTTGTCGGAGCATGAATAGAAGGTGCGTGTATCTGGCATTGCACACACTTCACATAATGGTAACAATCTTGTTGCATAGTCTTCCAGTAGTAACCTGCTCTGATGATTTGCTTGACAAGGGTTTGGTAGCTGACGTGGCCACCACAAATGCCTTCGTGTGCTTCTCGCACGACTTCTTTGGCTTCTTCTTCATCTAAACATCTGGAATACTCTGAGATGACTCCACGACGATAGAGGACATTGGCCAAAATGAAATATCGAGTGGACATACGCTGGATTGTTCGCTGCTCTTTCTTTGAGAGTTCTGGAGGAAATTCGCCGGTTTCTATGAAAGTTTTGATGTTGTAATACCAAGGTTTCTTCCTTTGCTCAGCCTGGTTTACTTGTTCCGCTGGAAGGAAAGCAGGTTGGTTAAGTCTGCCAATTTCAAAAGAGCGACAAAATTCTCCATTTCTGAATGCCATAATGGAGCCTAAACTGGCTAGACTATCGGCCACTTGATTAAAATCTCTCTTGATGTGGAATAACTGAAATTCTTCAAACTTGCTGACAAGAGCTGAAACAATTTTCTGATAGGGGAATAACTTCTGATCTTTCACTTGCCATTCAGCTCGAACTTGATTGACGACGAGTAATGAGTCACCGTAAGCGTGCACTCTCTTGACATTGAAGTCTAGTAGAACTTTTAGACCTTGAATCAGGGCTTCATATTCAGCCATATTGTGGGTACATTGAAAATCTAACTTGAGAGAAAATGGAATCATCTCCTTCTCAGGAGTGATTAATAGGATTCCGATGCCTATTCCGGCCATGTTCTTAGAACCATCAAAAAATAAATTCCAGACTGAAAATTGCTGAATATTGCAAATTTGCTCATCAGGGAAGTCATCTTCGGCTTTCACTTCTTCGGCCAGAGGAAAATCCGCCAATTGATCTGCAATTGCTTGGCCTTTGATTGATTGCTGTGAGACATATTCTAAGTCGTACTGCATCAGTAAGACTTGCCATTTGGCGACTCGTCCGCTGAGAAAAGGTTGCTCCAAGATGTATTTGAGAGGATTGAGTTTAGACAAGATTTTGACTTCTGATGCTAGCAGGTAGTGTCTTAGATTCTGACACATCCATACCAGAGCTAGGCAAGTCTTTTCTATTTGAGAGTATTTCTTTTCATAATCTATGAAAGTTTTACTCACATAATAGATGGCGTGCTCTATCAAGCTGCCTTCTTTGTATTGCGCCAAGAATCCGCCGCATGCAACTTGATTGACCGAGATGTATAACAAAAGAGGTTTTCCTAATTCTGGCGGCTTCAGGATTGGAGGATTGAGAAGATACTTCTTGATTCTATCGAACGATTGCTGACACTCTGGTCCCCGTTCGAACTTCACTCCTTTTCTGAGCAAGTGGTTGAAAGGTTCACATCTCATCGCCAAGTTGGAAATAAATCGCCGGATTGATTGCATGCGTCCCTGAAGGCTACGCAACTCTTTGAGATTTTTTGGGGGTGGCATATCAATGATAGCCCTGGCTTTGGCCGGGTCAACTTCAATTCCCTTTTTGCTGACCAAAAAACCCAACAGTTTGCCTGATTCGACTCCAAAAACACACTTTTGCGGGTTAAGCCTTAACTTGTAAAGAATGAGTCTCTTAAAGACTTGATCAAGCGCTTCGAGGTGATCTTCTCCCTCTTTAGATTTCACGAGGATATCATCAACATACGCATCCATGATTTTGCGCATCTGATCGTGAAAGATAACGGCCATTGCCCGTTGTTATGTTGCTCCAGCATTCTTGAGCCCAAAAGGCATAACTGTATAGCAAAAAGTGCCCCAAGGCGTAGTAAAGGAAGTTTTAGATTGGTCGCGGGCGGCCAACTTAATCTGATTATAGCCAGAATATCCATCCATAAATGAGAACATGGCATGTCCTGCTGTGCTGTCAATCAGAAGATCAATGCTTGGCAGTGGATAGTCATCCTTCGGAGCTGCCTTGTTGAGGTCTCTGAAGTCTATGCAAATCCAGACTTTGCCACTTTTCTTTGGGACAACAACGATATTGGCTAACCAATCTGGATAGTCAATAGGTCGGATAAATCCTGCTTTGAGCAGATCTTCAAGTCCTTCTTTGACTTGTTGCTCTATTCTAGGATCCATTTTTCTCAGTTTTTGTTTAACTGGCTTTACATCTGGCTTCAAAACGAGTTGATGTTAGACCAATTTGGGATCTAAGCCCGACATATCTTCATATGTCCATGCAAAAACTTCTTCATGTTGCTTGAGAAAATTTGTAAGTCTTTCTTTCTCTTCTGGACTTAGACTGGTACCGATCTTGAGAATCTTGGGATTTTCTTATGAGCCGATATTGACATCTTCAGTAGGATCTTGTACTAGAGCAGATGGTTTATCTTGCTTCTGAACTGAGGCGAACTCTGGTAATTCCTGAAGAGACGGATCAAATTCTGCATAATCATCTAACTGCTTTGCAACCTTGCTATCTCCTGTGCTTGCTTTGACTCGGTGAATTGCTGCCGATTTCTGGAAAGCCTTTGGATTGATAAGGAGTTTCTTGATTGTGCGAGAAGACATTTCTGAAATTTTGGATAAGAAATTGGATTCAGGAAAAAAAAATCGTCCATCATACGACAAACAATCATTTAAAAAGATATATGCATAAAATGACATTTGAGTTATATAATGAGGAGATAGAGAAGGAAGATAGATGGCATCTAGATAGACAAAGAAACTTGACATTTTATTGATTTCAATTGATAAAAGACATTGAGACATTTATTTTGAAAGGAATAGAAAGGAAATGCAACAACGATTCTCAATGTGCCCCTCTAACAAAAACAGTCTTCTTTGGTGAGCTCCCGCCAGAAAACCCTAATCCTGCTCTGTGGGGACGATGTTTTTGGATTATTGGCTCGACATGACCATCTTCATTTTTGCCCAGTCCTTTAAAGGGTTGATAACCATGCTTCAGAAGTAAATCAAATCCCTTTCTTACTTTCATGAATTGTGGAAACAATGGATGATCTTTGACAATGTCGTAGCTGACACGACCTCCAATCTTGAAAAACTGGGGACCTTTCCATCGGGTCATGGCTATAGTGTGCCGGGATAATTCTGATGTTGCCTGGAGTATTTTCTGACTTTCTTTGAAACTGATCTCTTCATTCTCTCTGATGCTAGAAATATCTGCAGTGAATGATGGTCGAGGAATCATAGGCTGTGGGAGCCTTTCTTCCGGATCCTCTCCAAGCACTGTGGTAATCATTCCACCTTTGGACCATTTTACGCATTGATGCAAAGTGGAAGGCACTGCATTTGCATTATGAATCCATGTCCTTCCGAGCAACAGATTCTAGGTGGGTGGCACATTGACCACATGAAAAAGCACTGAATGTACCGAATAATTAATGAATACTTCCAGGAATATCTTGCCTTTGGTCGTCTGACCATGATTGTCAAACCCATAGATGGTAATAGGATCTGAAATGTATTCTTCTTCCTTAATGCCTAGCGCCTTTGCGGTCATTTCGGGACATATATTGAGGCTGCTGCCTCCATCTATTAGCACATGGGGTACTGTCATTCCCCTGACCCGAACGACGATGTAAAGAGCATTATTGTGAAAGGAATGAGGCTTTGGAAGGTCCTCATCCGAGAAAGTGATTGGCGCGTTGGTCATGGCCGAATTCACTATTTGTGCCATGTCTTCAGGAGTGGTACTGGGCTTAACTTTGATCTTTCTGAGCAGATCATCCAGTATTTGCTGATGCTTGCAGGAACTCTTGGCCAAGTCAAGAATGGAAACATTGGACAAAGCGGTCAGAGGTCTCTGACTTGTATTCTCCGGCTTGGGCTTGATGATTTGATAGAGAAAATCAGGAAGTCCCTTTGACTTGGGGGCTGACTTTACAGGTGCTTCAGAAAATTTCATTTTGCCCAATGCTGATATTAGATCCATCTTCTTAGAATCAGGAGTTGCTTGTCGAAGCACTGACACTTGATGTTGAACTTGTAGATCTTGTGCAGAACACGGCTTGATGTGCTCATGCAGTAAGAATGGTTGTGCGGACACTAGTACTGTGGTGTGTGAAGGAAAGGGCTTCTTAAGAATGTCCATTTTTTCTTCTTCTCCTTCTACCAATAAATTCTTGTCAATAAGATCCTGCACAATGTTCTTGAGAACGAAACAGTTTTCAGTGCTGTGTCCCACTGTTCTGTGGAACTTGCAGAATTGATCCTTCCATTTCCCCATAGGCACAGGGGGATCATCCAACCTCGGTAACTTGACCATTTCCTTCGACAACATATACTCGAGCACATCTTCGAGTGATTGATCGAGAGGAGTGAATTTTCGGTCATAACTCCATCCTTCATGTTTAACTTTTTCATGCAATTTCGGCCCTTGGTCTTGCTGAGAAGGCTTGCTGTATTGAGGAGCATGCTTCGTTTTCTGATCTCCTTTATTGTTGGGATTGCCTGTGTCGTAGCAGTAATCTTTCTTCGGCCCTTTATACTGATTTCGGCTATTGTTGTTGTTGTTGGCAGAGAAGGTGAAGTGAGCTTTCTTCTTCTGCTCACCTTGGGGATTACTCTTGGAAAAGGTGAAGCCTTCATAGACTCCATTCTCTACGCTCAGCTCGAGCCATTCTGCTCGCTCAGTTAATTCGATGAAGTTCCTGGACGGTGCAGTAGAGATTAATCCTCTTAATGGCTGCGAAAAGTTATTGAGGATTAGGGACAGGGCGTGCCTTTCTGAAATGGGATCTCTCATTTTATTACAGGCTGACCTCCACCTGTGAATGAAGTCCCGTGATTTTTCATTCTCATTCTGCCTCAGACTGCAGAGATGACTTAATGTCGGGAGCGCTTCTGTATTGAACAAAAAGCGTTCAATAAATAAATTCACCACTTTATCGAACTCCTTGAGCTCGATGTGATTGATATGCTCAGCATACCATTTAGCTGCAACTCCTTCCAAGCTGCGAGGGAAACACAGGAACAGTGCTCTGTTATCTCTCTTGAATCTTGAACATTCTGCGAAGAAAGTGGCGAGATGGGCTTTCGGATCGCCAGAACCATCGAACTTGATGAATTTTCGGGGAAGGTTTTCGAGATCGTCATCCCCTTTGAGGCTGTCATAGAAGTCCTCACTGGTGAAGATTTTCTTGCCCTTGTCGCGGGCTTGGAGATCCTTAACAACTCGGGTCATTTCTCTGAATTATGACTGCAGAGGTTCTTCTGTGACTTGATTCTTTGCTTTGCGGCTCCTACTTTGTTCTCGCCCACGTTTCTGAAATGCCGGAGGCACCTCATATTCTTCCTCAGTGTCTTCAGTTGATTCGGATTCATCTGAGATTTCTTCTGGCTGAATCTGCTTTTTGGGAGCCTTCTTATTCTTGTGCCCGTGGAACTTTTCTCTGAATTGATTTCTTTTTGCACTAGTCCCAGCCTGTTCACTCATCATTTTATTCATCATCTTTCGGAACATGGCACACATTTGAGGGTCTATGCCGTCATCCTCTTGTTGCTTCTCTTGACTCTTCTCGGATCGGGGGGAACCCATCTCTTCTTGTGAGGCTGACGAGTACTGCGATGCCGTTGTTCTTTTGCCTGATCTTGTCTGAACCATCAAATGTTATGGATGCTCTCTACAGAGCAAAGACCTGATTAGATTATGAAGGAATTGGCTTTTGGAAGAAATATTTATTGAAAATATGGTAGACAATTTGAAGAAGATATCCCATTACTAGGGACTGAGTCGTCGCAAGAATCACGACAATTGTGTTGTCAATACGAGAAACAATCAACAAAATATGCCTTGTTACCTAGGCGAGGTCGTCAAACCACAATAGAAAAAGAGAGAATTTTATTAAAATGGGAAAACATGATTTTATTGATCTTGACAAAGAGGTGGAGGACAAACAATTTGCCACCATTCACGATAATCAGCAGACACCCTAGGACCAGGAAAGATTTTAAGAGAGACAAAGGAATCCCAGCCGTAGCGGGCAGAATGATATGCCCCGGACCATTGCGCGGAAGTGAGATCAAACTCTGCCATAACTCCTGATAACAATCGGGCTTCGACGTACTGCTGTCTCTGGGAGAACTGCCGAACACATCTCTCTGGTTGGTAGTAAGTGCAGAAGAATGGTCTCAGTAACTTGAACCTCTTGCCATAAGCATAGGTGTATCTGGGAGGAGATAGTTGCCGATCAAAATAGTCCCAGACTACTTCATCTTCTTGAATGTTGTTGATCATAGACCGGTACTGTGCCACTGGAAGAAGTTCTTGACCATTATATCTGAAAGAGCTTGCTCGGGCTGGAACATGCTGAAAGAACCAGGATTGAAGTGCGTAGATGCATCCTTCAACTAAGATGGATTCTCCAAGTGAGAATCGAGTCAGACCTCGATATAGGAAAGCGAGCGTTGCCATGGCTATGGAGAGGCGATTGGTTTGTTGACTTTCCCATCTTCTCATAAGCTGAATTATTCTGATGTCCATGTAGTTTTGTCCATCTAGGAAGAGGGATAATCCTACAGTGCATAAAACCATTGCATTCTGAATCCTTTCTTTAGCTGTCCTGGATAGCGAACTGATTTCAACGAAGGTCCCGTACAGACGATACAACTCGAGCAGTGTTATCGTCGCGAAATTTTTCCCCCGTCTTTCCTTCCTTGCGGAAGAGAAAGAGGGAAACGCTTTCGCGATTCAAACTTGACCGGATTTTGGAAATTGTTTTGAAATACTCGCCTTCGTTTTGAAAATTGCGGGAAAATCCATGGGATGGGGCTCGACCTGTCGGTACGAGGTTCGACCGTTCCTGCCGCCTTTAACAGGGGTAATCGAACCAAAATCCAAAATTGTGCTTGACTTAGTTAAATCATCAAAATCGTGTTCTACCCTATATGCACAAAGAATTCAGGCATGTGCTATGAGATTTTGGAAAATGCAGCTTGGAAAAATATGATGTATGCTTGGAAAATATTTGGAGTTGAAAAGATTCTCTCAGGAAAAAGCTGAAAGTCAATTTCTCAAGAAAACTCATGTGAAAAAGGGTTTTTGAAATCACGGGAAAATTCATGAAGTTGTGGGGAAATCATGAATGGTTGAAAATCCTGGGAAAATGGAAGTGATTCTTGAGAAAAAGGGTGAACATTTGAAAAGGAAAACACTTCTTAGGAAAACTTGGACTTTGAGAATTTTCTTAGGAAAATGATAGAAATTCATTGGAAAACCCTTGTGGAAAAGGAAAATTGAAACTGGGGAAGTTGAAAACCTGAGAATCTTAACCTTGAAATACTTGGAAATCGATTTTGACTTTGAGAAAGGTGAGAGACTTCTCTTGAAAATCTTGGGAAAATGATCTTTTCCCATGGAAAACTGTGGAAAACTTGACTTGAGAAAACCGATTTTGAAAAATCCTTAGAGTTTCTTGAGAAATCGATTTCTTGAGAATGCCATTTTCTTAAGAAAATCATGAGAAAACCAATGATTTCATGATGCAAATGATATGAGTGAATGAATGCACTTTGAAAGATTTTCTAAGAAAATTTGTTGGAAAAATGTGTATTAAGTCAAAGTAAATCGTTCACATATTCTGACTGTGGCCATGAATATGTTCAGAGTTTATTTGATTTAATGCACATGATTTTGAAAACATTGGAAATATGATGTGCATTTTAAGATAGCCTAAGAGTGTAGGCTCTATGTGACTAGTAGAAAGATGATGGATCTGGGTCTCGTCCATATTCCGACTAGGGCCGTAAATATGGATTCCACCGAGTTCATCAACTCCCTAAGAGTTGGTGCACGTGTCATTCGTGAACATCCATAGTGCTTTTGAAATAACAATGCATGAATCATATAAGCAGGATATTGCATAAATTCAAACTATATGATATGCATCCTAGTCTAAGCAGGAAATTAACTCTCTTATTCCAAAATTTACATTATTACATCACTAAATAAAGGAAATAAAAGAAATTTGCAGACTTCAGCTCCTTCTTTTGAATGTTCCTGCCAAACTTGAAATAGGGTTAGCTCAAATATGTGGGTTTTTCCAAGATTTTCCAATAATATTATGAAATTATTGGATTTAATTGGATATAAACCCTATTGTAAAACCCGAGATTTCTTTTTAAAATATTTCAATTTTTTTTTTCAATTTGGGGCCTAGATCCACATTACGGATCCAGGACCCATAAAGGGGGAGTAATTAGGATTGATCATTTGAAATCCTGATTTAAAGGGTAATATAAATAAATGAAAATTTTTCTAATTTAAAATTTTTTAATTTAATTTGAGGATCCACAGTGGATCCATTTGGATCCACTTGTGGACCCATTTCGTTTTGGGGCTGGGTTGCGGGTCCCGGGTTCGGACCCGAGCCCCACCCCAACTAATAGCTTTTTAAAATAGGAAGGGCGACCCGATAAGGGTTGCCCGATAAACCCTAGCAGGTTAGGAAAGGGGGGGAAGGGGGTGTTACGCAAGGCGTAACCGACCCCCTCCCATCTCGGCGAGGAAGGAGGGGGCCTGGGGTCGATAAAAGGGGGGTGAAGAGGGGGTTATGCCCTCTTCACTCGGGCTCTCTCTTCCCCATCTTTCCCCATCTCTCTCTCTCTCTCGCTCGGTGTGCGCACGCTGGAGGGCAAACCACCATTGTCAGGCAGCGTGGGCTACCGGCTGCCATTGAGGGTCGCGGCAAGCAGCATCCACCCTCCCTTCTTCACGACAGCAGCCTCCAGCCACCGGAAAACCACCGTGAAAAAGGTACGGGTACCTCTTTTTGATTTCAAATGGGGCATCGGTGGAGGTTTGATTCCATGCAGCAGTCGATGGGAAATCTTGGAGAACATTTCCACTGTTGCTCCCTTGCACCTTTTGTGCTTTTGTTGTATAGAAGAAAGAAAAAAAAAGAAAATTCAGCTGTGCAAATAGAGTATGCTGTTGATTGCTGGCAGCATACACAGGCCCACACTGGGCCTGTGTATATGCTGCTAAGCCCAGCCAACAAGGTCGGCTGGGCTGGGGCAGGTGTGTGTTCTAACAAAAACAAAAGATATCCAGTTTTTGTGGGGGGGGGTTTTGCTGTCACCTTTGACAGCCTACACAGGTCCAAACTGGACCTGTGTGTATGCTTTTGGACCCAGCCAACAGGGTCGGCTGGGCTGGGTTTCTTCTCCTTTTCAAAAAAAAAAAATACGCATGATATTTTTTTTCAGGTATGTGCGTAAATAAATTTTCTTTTATGCTGTTCTTGTTGACAGCATACACAGGCCCACACTGGGCTTGTGTATATGCTGTTAAGCCCAGCCATCAAGGTCGGCTGGGCTGGGTAGAGTTGCAACAAAAACATCTATAAAAAAAAAATCAGTTTTCTTGTAGCAGGTATGCTGTTCTTTTTGACAGCATACACAGGCCCAAACTGGGCCTGTGCACATGCTGGTGGACACAGCCGACAGGGTCGGCTGGGTTGGGCTGGTGTTTTCATCTTTACAAAAAAAAAAAAATAATAACAAAGATGCTTAAGCTGTTGGATTAAGTTGTGGACAGTAAGAGAAGGATGGGATTTAAGTTATAAGCCTTTTGGGCTGATTTGTTTTTCTACACATCATGTTTAAGAGAGTTTTTTTTTTAGCAATAACAAGTCTCAATTTGTATATTTAATACATGAATATATCACTATGATGCATGTACGTATCTGTGATACATACAGTGTATGTTTCTCTTTCAACTTAAATCAAGTCAACTCTCTTTGTGATCTATCTTAATCTTCCATTATGAATATAAATATTTTCTTAGCTTCTGATCCATCCTTGTTGACCCATTTGGTGTTTTCATATATCGATATGAAATTTTATGGAAAAACATTTAGACTTATCATGCTGTTAGGCATTCTTATTTTAATTTGAATGGTTAGAATAAATTGATATTGTTCAAATGGATTGGCATCAGATTTATCATGCTGTTAGGCATTCTTATTTTAATGTGAATGGTTAGAATAAATTGATATTGTTTAAATGAATTGGCATCAGATTTATCATGCTGTTAGGCATTCTTATTTTAATTTGAATGATTAGAATAAATTGATATTGTTCAAATGGATTAGCATCAGATTTATCATGCTGTTAGGCATTCTTATTTTAATGTGAATGGTTAGAATAAATTGATATTGTTTAAATGAATTGGCATCAGATTTATCATGATGTTAGGCATTCTTATTTTAATTTGAATGGTTAGAATAAGTTGATATTGATTAATGAAGTTTTGCATCAGCATTATCATGTTGATAGATATCTTTTATTTGAACTGGAATGGTCAAAATAACGTTGATATTATTTAATAAAGTTTTGCATCAAAATTATCATGTTAATAGGAATCTTTTATTTGAACTTGAATGGTTAGAATGAGATGATAATTCATCCATGGTTTAATTCTGATATGTCTTAGAAATTAAATATGGTATTGAATTTGTGATCCTTGTATTAGTGTCCCGGTGATCAAAATGAATCATCGAGGGTTTGGTAAACCCGAGCTGTGGGAATATTTCCCTTACTCATTTCAATGCATTTCAAAGATCATGCTTCATAAATATTTCAGCTTTATTGCACTGTTCTATATGTTTCCACAGGCCGGAGTCCTGTGATGGCTCTCGCGAGGTAGATGCGAGCTTTTATCTTTCCTTTTGCATATTATGTTGCAAAACTTAAGAAATTAAATTTTAAATAAAAGAAATAATAAAGCACAGTGTAATATACCTTCTGGGATCACCCATCTGGAGAATGGGGATCTTAGAAATCCGGTCTTGGGGAGACTGTGAGGATACAAAACTTCGTGTGCTAATTTTGGTCCCTTGAACCCGATATTGAGGTTCCTTCTCCTAGCCACGGTTTTAGGGAGAGTCCGCCACTTTACCCGGGAGTGGTGTGTTTGACACAGCTGTTATTTTTTTTTGTACCAAGGAAGTGACACTTGTGGGCATGGGGTGTCCCTTGTGTCCCCGACATTAGATGTGGAGGTCTAATGTTCCGAAGGTGATTCGGTCGAGGGCTAAGTTGGAACCCAGTAATAAAATATAAATTGTGTGCTAAGCTACCCTGGGAACCTAACTTAACCTCGGGGTTTGTACCCGTTTGGTGTATCCGCGGGCAACGATAATTAAAGAGAGAAACTTAAAGTTGTATGCATTTAATAGGCCATGCATAAGGAAACAAAAGACTTAAATGGTAGATAATAAAATGATTCATGCATTGCATAAAAGACATGCATTTTTCCTGTTATGCATTAGATCATGCATACTTTAATGGTTTCCTTACTCAGTACATGAGGGTAAGTGTTGAATGTTTAATTCTTGTTGCGTGCTGAAATTTTTGTAGATGCTACTGCTTTACTGTCTTTGCGTGCTTAGCAATTATGATTGTTGCATGAATAAATTCTCAATTGCTATAAACTGTCTTGTATGTATTTCCATTAATTGTTGCATGATATCTCATCTTCATTCTTTATCTCACTTGTTTCATTAAGAAGTAGCTGTGCTCAGGATTTCGATTCTGACACCCTACTTCATTAGTTTTTCGCAGGAACAGGTGATCAGTGAAGTCGACAGCTACTGCGAGGGCACGAGAGTCACAACAAGTTCTGACAGTCTTCTTTGTGGACAGAGTGGCTCTTTGTTTTGTTTTTTTTTATTTAGTGTTCTTGTTATTTGCTTATTGTCATCAGTAGTTACTTGAGTCAGACACTTGATTTTTGAGATTAGTTTTTCATTCATGAATAAAGGTAATGGTTAGTTATGGATGTTAATTGCAAGTTCCTTTGTGGTTTGTGGCTATCCAGTTGGAATTGGAACTGTGAGGACCCCGGGTCTCTGGGAAGTTTTCTGCACTGTTTTAGAAAAAAAAAAAATCCGCATTTTCAAAGGGGATGAGTTGGGTCGTTACAGGTTTGGTATCAGAGCCACCACAAATACTTGCAATTTTATCGTCTTTTAGTGTTTAATTTTCATAATTGGTATGTGAGCCCTGTCCTGAAGCGTCAACAAGTTGTGGCTCGTCCTCCAGAGCAGTCTTCTTCACTGGTATGGTTGCTTAATACTTTTACTTAATGTATATAAGATCTGTGTGATTATGGTAATTATAATTTCATGTTCTTTGGTGTGAATTTTAAAAGTCTGATGTGATTCGAGAACGAATACTGTTCGTGATAAACCCTAAGGGGGTAGTATCGATAATGGTCTAATTTGAAAAAGGTGGTGCATTGTAGATGTCGCACTATACCCGTAGAGGCGCTTCGTCTTCTACTGCTGCTCCCACGAACTGGCAGGAGGAAAGAGATTTCATGATGGGGGCCATCCATACCCTGACAGAGACTATGACGGCTCAAGCTGCACAAACGGCCCAAGCAGTACAGGCTGCACAGGTAGCTACACAGGCGGCCGTGCAGGCAGCGACTCGTGACCCTCCGGTCAATATTGTTCCCAACGCAGGTGGCGTTTCGTTCGAGCGGTTTCTGAAGTTGGACCCGCCTTCCTTTTCAGGAAAGACAGACCCAGAGGCTGCTGCGAGCTGGGTCGAGGAGATTGAGCGGGTGTTTGACGTCTTACTTGTCCCTGAGGAGAGAAAGACACCCTTTGGCACGTACCGCTTAAAGGGCGATGCCATGAACTGGTGGGACACCCTGCGAAGGGTGAAATTTGCTGATTGGGATGAGATTCCTTGGGAGACGTTTAGGGAGGAGTTTCTGGACGCCTACTTTCCCCCTTACGCCGAGGAGCAGATGCAACAAAAGTTCCTCGATCTGACTCAGGGGACCATGAGTCTAGTGGAATACACTACTAAGTTCCGGAGTCTTGAGAAGTATAGCCCAAACCTCTTCAAGAATGAGAAGGCAAGGGCGGCTAGATTCGTGCGTGGACTGAAGGACGGGTTGCGGACTCGTGTGCTCGGGGGTCGTCCTTCTACCCTGGCCGAGGCGATCGAGTCGGCCACCGTACTGACCGAGGACTGGGAACGATCCAAAGGCGGTTTTCAGAAGAAGAGTGGCAGCGGAGGAGGTTCTTCAGGCGGGACCAGGAAGAATCCTCCAACAGGAGGGGGAGTGCAGAACGGGAAGAAACAGCGGACCTGGGACGGGCGACAGCAGGGCACGCAACAGGGCCGACCTCAGCCGCGAAGACAACAGAGGAAGGCCCAACCGGCATGTCGCAGATGTGGCAAGAATCATCCATTAGGTTTTTGCCCATCGTTTAAGGGGGTATGCTACCAGTGCCAGCAGCCAGGGCACATTGCCCCCTTCTGTCCGAACAAGCCTGCGGTTCCGGGTGGACAGCCGCAACAATCACAGCAGCAGAGGCCTCAACAGCAGCAGGGTCAGCGCAAGACCAATGGACGGGTCTACGCAGCAACAACAACCTCCTAGGATGATCAGGCTGATCTGATCGAAGGTATATTCTTAGTCGCCGAACACTTTGCACGTGTTATGTTTGATTCGGGTGCAACACACAACTTTATTTCCTCTTCATTTGCAAAGTTGCTTGATGTGGTTCCATCTAGCCTCGAAAGGGCTCTTGATGTGATGTCACCTATGGGTGCATCCTCTTCCTGCGGGAAGTATTTTCCGTCCGTATGCGTGGTGATAGAAGGCCATGAGTTGTCAGCCGATTTGGTCATTTTGGATATGACATTCTATGATGTCATCTTGGGCATGGACTGGTTGTCCAAGCATAATGCGACCCTCCAGTGTCGGGGCAGGAAGGTAATCTTGGAGCACCCCAAATTGTCTGCATTGTTGTGCCATTCGACGAGACCAACCGATGGGGTGAAAATCGTGTCAGCTTTGAAGGTCTCCAAGTACCACAAGAAGGGTTGCATGGTATTCTTGGCCAGTGTTTCTACTCAAGACAATCAGGCGCCGTCCTTGGAGCAGTTAGACGTTGTCTGCGAATTCCCGGATGTTTTTCCCAAGGATTTGCTGGGTTTGCCTCCGCATCGAGAAATTGAGTTCTCGATCGAGCTAGTGCCTGGTACAGCACCAGTTTCTCGCGCTCCGTATCGCATGGCACCTACTGAGTTAGGGGAACTGAAAAAGCAGTTGCAGGAGCTTCTTGACAAAGGATTTATTAGACCGAGTGTATCCCCTTGGGGTGCCCCGATCCTCTTTGTTAAGAAGAAGGATGGTTCAATGCGACTTTGTATTGACTACTGCATGTTGAATCAAGTAACAGTGAAGAACAAATACCCTTTGCCTAGGATCGATGATTTGTTTGATCAGTTGAGAAGGGCCAAGGTGTTCTCGAAAATCGATCTTCGTTCAGGATATCATCAGTTGAGGATTAAAATTGAAGATATTCCTAAGACAGCGTTCAGGTCCAGATATGGGCATTATGAATTTCTAGTGATGTCATTTGGACTTACAAATGCCCCTGCGACATTTATGGATCTGATGAACCGGGTTTTCAAGTTGTGGCTGGATTCTTTTGTCATCGTGTTCATAGATGACATTCTGATATATTCGGAGAGTGTGGAAGATCACCGAGAGCATTTGCGACTCGTGCTGCAGACACTGAGAGAACATCAGCTTTATGCGAAATTCTCAAAGTGTGAGTTTTGGATCGATAGGGTGATGTTTCTTGGTCACGTGATATCCGAGAGAGGTGTAGAGGTTGATCCAGCCAAGGTGGAAGCCGTTTTGTCATGGGAACAACCGAAGACGGTGACAGACATTAGGAGTTTCTTGGGATTGGCGGGTTATTATCGTCGATTCATTCAAGATTTCTCGCGTATAGCGGCTCCGATGACTCGGTTGTTGCAGAAAGGAGTGAAGTTCGAGTGGTCCTCTCGCTGCGAAGACAGTTTCCAAGAGTTAAAGAAGAGGTTGACCACAACGCCGGTTTTGACATTGCCTTCCGAGGCGGGTGGTTTTGTGGTATATAGTGATGCGTCAGGGACTGGACTGGGTTGTGTTCTTATGCAACATGGAAATTGTAAACACACCAAATTTTCACCCTCATCCAGTGTTTGTCCATTTCATAAGTCATTACAGATCATTGCATGTCATTGCATGTATTCCGCATAGCATTGCATGTCATTACATCTCATCTTCGAGATCCAGCACTCCTATTTCAAAACATTCAAATCCAGATTTGAATTTTAAAGCTTTATTTCAAAATCAATTTCAAAACCTGGGTTTTTATTCAATATTCTGTCATTTTCCAACCCCAGGACTTTGTATTTCGAAATATTTTCTCAGAAAACAATCTGGATTCCTTTCAAATTCAAACTTTAATCGATTTCAATTCACAGATGAGACCCATTTAGATGGTGTCGCTTCTGAATGCCTCTATTCATCAAATTTCTCAAATTTTTGAAAGTTTCAGTCCGATCAGGACTCTGTCTCAGAGTCCTAATCCGGTCAGAAGTCTGGTTTTTAAGTCTGTTTTACTTCCATTCTCAATCTTTTTCGT
The DNA here is from genome assembly GCF_984573655.1 of Nuphar pumila. NCBI lineage: Eukaryota > Viridiplantae > Streptophyta > Magnoliopsida > Nymphaeales > Nymphaeaceae > Nuphar > Nuphar pumila. The sequence goes on along the minus strand of NC_143251.1, from coordinate 71,356,294 downwards.
TTGTTTTTGAAATTTAGGTCATTTCACAGAGTCCAGTTAGTTCAGGACTCTATTTTAGAGTTCGATCGAGTTGGGAGTCTAACCCTGACTGTGTTTTCTGACTTATTTCATCATTTCTTGATAAAATCTTTTGAAAATCCTTTCATTTGACTTTTAAAATCTAAAATCTCAGAGTCCTAAGAGTTCAGGACTCTAACCCGGAGTTCCAGTTCGCTTGAGACCCTATTTTCAAAGATCTTGAATTTCAAATACTGATTTTAACCCCTTTTCAAAGCCATTTTCAGTGTTTATTTCAAAAATGTTCAAAATTCGATGTGGGCCCACTCAGTTGGTACCATATCCAGAGGAATTCTAACTCAGTTAGGACCTTATGCCAATTCAAAAATCCTAATTTTAAGTTTACTTTTGAAAATCTTTTGAAAACTCCTTCAATTTCAAGTTTTAAAATCGCTTTTTGAAAAACTCAAGTAGGGCCCACTTGGGGTGGCACCATATTCGAGTAAGTCAGGGCTAGACTAGGGTTAGTTGATGTCTTGGTTAGTGTTAGAGGTTTAGAAAAGTCAAAACCATTTTGAAAAACCCATTTTTGAAAGTTAGTTTTTAAAACTAGTGTTTTTAAAGGTTTTTAAAAGTGTTTTAAAAACCCAATGTGAGAGAATGCCAAGTGGCATCACATTTGGGGGATTCTTAGGTTTAGCTAGGGGTTAATTAGGAACTATTTAGGATAATTTAGACTAAGGGCATATAGGTAACTCCACCCAAAAATCGCCCCCCCCCTTTAGAGTCCAAAATTTTCAAAATTGTCAATTTTTAAACCTAATTTTTTTATTATAAATAGAGGCATAAGGGGGGTCGATTTTCCCATCTCTCTCCTATTGGATTCTTGGAGCTTCTCTCTCCTCTCCAGCCCTTCCTCCATTGCTGCAACTCCAAGGTATGAACTTCTTCACTTTTCTTATTTTATTTAATGCTTTTTAATGCTTTAAACCTAGATTTAGGCTTGGACACCCCTCCTTATGGAAGATCAACCATGGTTTCACCTCAAGAACTATAAAGAACCAGCAAGAACAATCCAAGAAGGTGATCTAACCCTGTTTTAGATAATTTACAGAGATTTTAATCCATTAGAATTGATTTTAACATGATTCTTTGCATTATTAACCAATAAAATATATGATTTACCCTTTTTAATGGGTTAAATCTATGTTTTAAAGGTGATATCAAATTCCAGCCATTGATTCCCTGTTTTTATTTTATTTTCATGGTTTATTCATGTTTTTTTTACGTTCTATAGCATAGAAATAAGTTTTATTTACTGTTTTATGGTTTATTTCATTTATTTACATTAGTTAATGCATGGTTTTTCAAGTTTCTTAAATTTCTGTGTGTTCTAAGTTTAGAACAGTAAAGATGATGTTATTTAAGATTGAAGTTCTCATTGTTTATTTCTGATTTTTTTATATGTGATGCATGCATGAGTTATTGAGTTACTGTAGAAAAATCAGAGGTTTTGGATCTCGGGAACCCTGTCAAAAAAATCAGACATCAAATCGGGTTTTTAAAGCTTTAAAATAGTGGTTAAAATAAAAAAGGTAACTTGCTGTGATGATATTTCTCTCATCTTATATCCGATTTTAGATCTGTAAAATGATATGTATTCACATTGAGTAAATCTGTCTTCTGTGAAATTTTCGGATTTTTTGATCACTGTTTATTATTTTTCCCCTTTCAGAGAATCTGTTTTTAAATTTAAAACTCATTAGGGTTTACCAAAACCCTAATCAGACTTGTGTTAGTCATAAATCCCAAACCACAGATTCGATTTTAGATTTATAAAATATGAGTATTGTTATTTTTCTGTCTACTGTTCACCACTAAAATTTTAGAGATTTTTGTTTAGGTTTGTTATTTATTCTTATATTTTCAATCTGAAGTAGCCGTTTTAATCCCTGTTAAAAGTGAAATATGTTAGCTCAGATTGCCGGAAGGGTTTCTCACTAACCGGAGATGATTTTTCCGATCTGTAAATTGGGAAATCTCTGTTTTTTTCCTAGTTAGTCTCTGTAAAATCTCATAAATTTCCATGGAGATTTGACCCCTGATTCAGGTCTTGGATTGAAACTGGTTGGTGAATTAGGTCAAAAATAGCATATTTTTAGGGTTTAATGCAATTTTCGGATTAATGCATTGTCAAAAAATTATTTTTATAATTCCAATTCGACATTAGGGTTATAACAAGTGCAAGTACCAATTTTTATGGATTTTGGAATCCATTTGATGGCTGAATTAAGCAAATTGCAAAACCGGGTTCCTGAAAGATCCAAAACACTGCTAAAATCACAGTTTTTGTGATATTATTGGATTTTCGTGCATAAGCATATATTTTTAGGGTTTTATTATGTTCATAATCATATTAGGATGCTTTAGGTTTAATTTTGTACTCATTTGATTTCATTTAGTGCATAAAACCTAAGTTTTTACCAAAATCTCTTTTTAAAAAACCCTGATTTCAAGGCCATAGTCTTGCTATCGGGGGGTAATTTGGTCATTTGACCTCAATTTCGAAATCCCTAACCCTAATTTTCATATATTTAAGCATGTCACATCATATTTAGCTTAGTTTATTTCATCAAATTTCAAAACTTGCATTTTATCAAAATATCTTTTTAAAAACCCTAATTTCAAGGCCATAGTCTTGTTATTAGGGGTATTTTGGTCATTTGGACCCCAACTTCGAAATTTCATATTTTATCTTCCTTATTTATTCAATTTTACTTCATACTTTATCATTTTGATTTAAGGGAATCATGGCAAAAAGGCTTATATCTAGCAAAATCCAACAATTTCCTGATATTGTTGGATAAATCTAGAAAAGCCAACATATATTCATTAACCAAGTTTTCTAGTTTTGCAGGTACATTGAAGACTTTATTTTTCATGTATTTAAATTTCAATAGTGATGTAAACTAAATTAAACTTTGGAATAAGAATTTACATTTCCTGCTTAGCTTAGGTTGCATTGCATATAGTTTATTTTTATAATTTTAATGTGTGATGGATGATGATTCATGCATATTTTTACAAATTCACCATGGTCTACACGAATGGCACATGCACTAGCTTCTATGAAGTTTATAAACTTGGTGGAATTTGTATTTATGGCCATAGTCAGAATACGAATGATACTCAGATTTATAATTTTCACATTAGCCACATTCAACCTACACTCTTAGGCTAACTTCAAAATGCACTGCATTTTTCAAAAATACAAAAAGTATTTCTCAATTCCTCAAATCCATATTCATTCATTTCATGCATTTGCCAATTCCAATTCAAATCTCAATTCAAAGAAGTTCATTTTCTCAAAATCTCCCAAGTCTTATAGCAAAATCAATTTTCCCAAAAGCATTGAATTTCAAAGGATATTTCAAGTATTTCCCAAATTCCAAATTCAAATTTTCTAAGTTAGAATTTCAATTTCAAAGTTTGAATTCAGAGAAATCAAGTCTCTCAGAATCGATTTTCACCAAATGTCAAGGATTCCTCAAAATCGATTTTATTTCTTTCAGAAGTATATTTGAAATCCCAATTCACGATTTTCCAAGATTTACATTTTATATTTCAATCATTCAAAGCAAACATCATGTTTTCAAATGTGCATTTTCTGAAAATTCATAGCACATGCCTGATTCTATGTGCATTTAGAAATTAGAATATGATTTAGACAAGTTGAATAGAGTAGAGCATAAGATTGATCCTTGGTTCAATTACCCCTGTTAAAGGTGGCAGGAATGGTTGAACCTCGTACCGACAGACGAGTCCCATTCTATGGAATTTTCCCGCATTTTAAAACGGAGGCGAGTTATTTTCAAAAACTTTTTCAAAGGTCAGTTTGATTCGCAAAAAGTTAAAAATTTTGCGATGATAACAGGTTTGGCGACCGAGATGGGACCTGTCTTCGCCTGATCAATCTAATGCTCTACTTAGTTCAAATTGTCAAAATCGATTTCCATGGAATGTCAGCTTTGCTTTATGATATCATGTGAACCTAGGAGCCTAGACTTGAACCCAGCTGACATGGAATGCATATAGGCTAGGTATGGATTGGTAGGACCATATTGAGGAGAATTATTCATGCTCACATAGACTTAGGTCTAATACAACACTCCTCAAATTAGGAATTGTATGAAAACAATGTTTGCTTCTTCAAATATTTCAAAATTCTATCTCTTTAAGACTTAGAGCCTTCTGTTTGATTGCATGTGCTCATGTTTTTCAAAAACCACCCCACCTATATTGTCCCGGTCTTCACGTTGCTGGGCTCTCTTCCAGAACCATAGTTCGGGACAGAGCCTCACAACTGGGCCACTTATTTGGGTGAAAACCCCCCTGCCACGTACCAAGGGCCATAGTCCAACGTATATCGGCAGGTGCTCAAGGATGTTGGAAAACTTGAACCTAGAACCGGAGAAATTGATTTTATGCCACGTACATCGAGCCTTGGCTTGAGTATATAGGCATAACTGGATTGGATACAGTTGATCTGAACCTTAGAGTTAGGATTAAGGTCCTACAGCCATTTCAAAATTTGTGCATCTAGAGTCAGCTTTTAGGGAATGCTGTATGAGCATACTTGTTTGTGCAGAATGTGATTGAATATGTTATAGTCATATTTTCTAAAAATACTGGACGATTTTTCAAAATTCCCCAGTCCATGTCCATGTACTGTCCATGTTTTAAATCCTGGACGATTTTCAAAACACTTCATTTTATAAAGTACTTCCTTATATTTCATTAAACCCTGGATGATTTTCATAAAATTCCTCCATTTTCTTTAAAACTCCAGGTGATTTCCCATCTTTCCTGTCTTCTGGATCTCGAATTTTCTGCTTTATTTTTATCCTGCCTGCATTTTTCTCAAAATTCCTGTATTTTTCTCAAATCTTATTCCAATTTCCATGTCTTCCAGTCCGATGGCATCCAGTCAACTTGATTCAGTCTTCCCTGAGGGTCACATCTCCTACGAGGTGCGACAACGTCTTCCCGAACATCGAGTCCTCAGCACCGGATCCTTCTTTCCCCGGTGGTATTATTAATGGTTCAAGAACTTCTCTTGTATGTTTCCGGACCATCTGGACGAGTGTGGATTGGAACTGGCGTCCGCAGTGGGAAAGCAGACAGTCAACGGCAACTTGATCTATGCACTAGCAGAGCGGTGGAATCTGAGCACTTCTACCTTCTGGTTCCCGTGGGGCGAGATGACAGTGCTGATGGATGAATTTTCAGAGATCATGGGATTGCCCGAGCCAGTCGGTCAGCCTGGAGATCCATTGGAGAAACAGTTTCTGATTAATGTTAAGGGTCTGGACCCTAAGGATGCCTTAGCCCGCATGACAGGACGCAAGTCTTGGCCTCTGATTGAAGAAGATGGAAATGAATATGTGGATCTGCTCGAAATCTACAGACAACATGGGACATTTGTGGAAGTCAGTTTGTTGTCTAGGACAGCTCGAGAGAGAATTCAACATGCGATGGTTCTGTGCACGGTGGGATTGGCTTTCTTTCCCGACGGACGAAATTACATGGATACCAGAATAGTTCAGCTTCTAAGGAGATGGGGAAGTCGACAGACCAGCCGCCTCTCAATAGCCATGGCCGCACTCGCCTTTCTATACCGACGGTTGACTCGTTTCGCACTCGGAGAGTCGATCCTAGTCGAAGGATGCACCTATGCCTTGCAGTCTTGGTTCCTCCGGCATGTGCCAGTTCATTCAGATACAATGGAGAGAAGCTTCTTCCAGTTGCGCGATACCGGTTCTTGATCGACAACCTTCAGGAGGAAGAAGTCGTATGGGACTACTTTGATCGTCAGGAATCACCTCTCAGATATACTTATGCATACGGCAAGCGATTCAGGCTACTGGGCCTGTTTTTCTGCGCATACTATCATCCAGAGCGGTGTGTCAGGCAGTTCTCTCAGAGGCAGAAGCGCGTAGAGATTCGTCCACTATCAGGGGTTCTGCCAGAATTCGATATCACATCAGATCAGTGGTCCGGAGCATACCATTCTGCCAGACATGGCTGGGATTCCTTTGTCAGTCTTACTATTTTTCCTGGTCCTCGTGTATCTTCTGATTATCCGGAGTGGTGGAAAATTGTCTGTCCCCCTCCCCTCTGTCAAGTGTATTATTGATAAAATCATGTTTTTCCTCTCAATAAAAATTCCTTTATTTTACATTGGTTTGACGACCTCGCCTAGGTAACAAGGCATATTTTCAGTTGTTTATCTTGCAAAGAATAGCAACACAATTGTCGTAATCCCAACGACGACTCAATCTCTAGTAATGGGATATTATTGTCTACCAAAATTCTCAACAAATATTTTCCTCCAAACCAAATTTCCTTCAAAAGCCTAACCATCAGTTCTGCCCTGCAGAGAGCATCAGTAATATCCAAGAGAACATTTGCGATACCCGATGGTTGATACAAGATCCAGAAAGAAAGCCGCATCAGTTGAAGGCGTCGCGTACTCGGTAGCTTCAGAAGAAGAGATGGACTCACCTCGATCAATCCAGAGTCAGGGTCAGCAGGCGGATGATGGCATCGATCCCCAAATGTACGTCATGTTCAAAAAGATGATGACCAAGATGCTGGCAGAACAAGCTGAGGCCAGTACTGAGCAAATTCAGACTAAGCAGAAAGACAAGGGTCATGCCGTCAAGAATGTGAAGATCAGTAAAAAGCAGAATCGTCATGAGGAAATGTCTGATGAGTCAGAATCAGCAGATGATACTGACAAAGAGTATGAAAACAAGCAAGAATTCAAAAGGTCGACTCAGGGGCAGGGGTCGGCCTACAAATCCAAGAATCAGTCTGTTGACGACCCTACGCAGTCACAACTCAAATATGTGATGAAAATAGTTAAGGATCTTCAAACTCGTGACAAGGGCAAAAGAGTCTTTACAAGTGAAGACTTCTATGATGAACTGGATGGGGATGATGATCTTGATAATCTCCCCAAGAAATTTATCAAGTTTGATGGTTCGGGTGACCCAAAAGCACATCTCGCCCTATTCTTCGCAGAATGTTCTAGGTTCAAGAGGAACAATCGTGCCTTATTTCTCTGCTTCCCTCACAGTTTGGAAGGTGTCGCAGCAAAGTGGTACTCAGAGCACATTAATCCGATAGAACTGAAAGAATTCGACAAAGTGGTCAATTTATTTATTGAGCGCTTTCTATTCAATGCTGAAGCACTCCCGACTCTCAGTCATCTCTGCAGTCTGAGGCAGAAGGAAAACGAGAAGGCCAGGGATTTCATTCATAGATGGAAATCCGCTTGCAATAAGATGTGCGAGCCAATAGCAGAAAGACACGCACTATCTTTGATCCTGAGCAACTTCTCGCAACCCCTGAGGGGACTAATTTCTACATCTCCATCGAAGAGCTTCATAGAACTAACAGAACGAGCTGAATGGCTCGAGTTGAGTATGGAGAACGGGTCTTATGAAGGTTTTATGTTTACAAAGAATAACAGTCAACAAGAATCAAAGAAGAAAGCCCATTTTACCTACTCTGCCAATAACAGTAAGAATCAGAACAAAGGAAATGGAAAAAATCATAGTTATGCTTCAGGAGGGTCAAATCCCAACAAAAGTGATCAGAAAGGCAAGTCGATTATTCAATATGATAAGCAACCACAGCAAACCCTCGAACAAAGATCAAGACCACAAGAAAAGCCGAAGCGGGAAGGATGGAGTTATAACCGCAAGTTTACTCCTCTAGACCAGTCCCTCGAGACAGTATTAGAATATATGCTCGGCAGTGATATGATTAAGCTTCCAAGGGTAGCTGACCCGCCAGTGATTATGGGAAAAATGAAGGACAGATTCTGCAAGTTCCACCGAACTGTGGGACATGATACCGAGAACTGTTTCGTTCTCAAAAACATCATACAAGATTATATTGACAAAAATCTGTTAGTAGAAGGGGCTGAAGATGAGAAAATGGAGATTCTAAAACAGCCTTTCTTGCAGCACTCAACAGCAATGATATCTGATCATCCCTTTCGGCCACAAGATCATATCCGACCATGCCCTAGCAGTGATATCAAGGTGCAACATCAGGTATTAGTGTTGTATAAGGCCCAGTCCAATTCTCAAAAGATGGACCTCGTTTCAGCATTCAGTAAGCTGAAAGTTTCGAGAGAACCCGCTAGAATATCTCCAGAGGTAGCCAAAAGAATGCCATGGTTACCCAAGAACCTTGTCAAATCTACTTCGGAAAAAGGGAGAAAACCAGAAGAAAAGGTCGACACGGTGCAAAGACCAATCACTGCCCTCTCTAATATCCCTATCCTTGAGTTGGCACGTGCCTCTCCTAAGCATCAGCAAGTTCTGGACGATTTACTGCGAAAAATCAAAGTCAAGCCAGACACCACACCTGAAGACATGGCTCAGATCGTTAATCAGGCCATGACCAATGCTCCCATAACCTTCTCAGATGAGGATTTGCCAAAACCTCACGCATTTCATAACAATGCCTTGTACATTGTGGTGCGAACCCGGGGAATGACTGTACCCCACGTGCTTGTAGATGGAGGCAGTAGCCTCAACATTTGTCCTGAAATGACTGCCAAGGCTCTGGGTATAAAAGAAGAAGAGTATACACCGGATCCGATCACCATTTATGGGTTTGATAATCATGGACAGACAGCAAAGGAAAAGATCTTCTTGGAAATATTTATCAACTACTCTGTTCATACAGTGCTTTTCCATGTCGTTAACGTGCCGCCAACGTATAATCTTCTACTGGGAAGAACATGGATTCATAATGCCAATGCCGTGCCATCCACTCTGCATCAGTGCATCAAGTGGTCTAAAGGTGGCATGATAACTACTGTTTTGGGGGAAGATCCTGAAGAGAGGCTACCTCAGCCTATGATCCCTAGGCCAACTTATACTGCTGATATCCCTAGCATTAGGGAAAGTGAAGAAATTGTTCTCAGTGAAAGCCTTGAAATGCTAAAGTTAGGAGCAACATCAGAGACAAATCACACAGCAGCGATGGTCCAATGGCAAGAACCACATTTCTTTAAGATTGGGGGTCGTCGCGATTACAGTACTTTCAAGGACCATCCTCTTTTCCCGCAGTTTGTTAGGACCAAGAAAGGATTTGACCTGTTACTGAAGCATGGTTATCAGCCTTTCAAAGGATTGGGCAAGAACGAAGATGGCCGGCTAGAGCCAGTGATCCCTGATCAGCATCCGCGCAGGGCAGGACTAGGATTCACCGGCAAAAGATCCCACAAAAATACTGTCTTCATTAAAGGGATCCATTAAATTTTTTTTCTACCATCTGTCTTTTCTATTCCATTCATTTGATTTTTGCAGTTTGTAGGGACAATGTCCCATTTCAGTTCATTTTAAGTGTCCTTATTTCATTTCAAGTCTTCAATAAAGTTATCAAGTTTCTCGTCTATCTGGATGTCATCTTTCTCTTATTCCTCTGCAATTTGTCTTCAAAATTCATTTGTTCTTATTTTTTTTATTCCCATGCAATTTATGTCATAGTAAAGGAGCTTTCTCTAAAAGCTATTCCTTTTCAAAATTTCAGAATGTCTTCTCAACCGATAAAAAGGTTAGTCATTAATCCTTCAATCCTATCGAAACCGGCAAAGATATATCGGGTTCGAGCAAGAGCAGGGGACAGTAAGGTCACAAAGCAGTCAGAAGAAATGGCAGAATTCGATTCGTCGCTTCCAGAGTTGCCAGAATTTGCAGCAATTCAGAAACAAGATGAACCATCGACCCTAGTCCAGGATCCGACTGAGGACATCAATATTGGTTCAGAAGATAGTCCGAAAATTCTCAAGATCGGCACCAGCCTAAGTATAGATGAGAAGGAAAGGCTCATTGACTTTCTCAAGCAGCACCAAGAAGTATTCGCATGGACTTATGAAGATATGCCTGGTTTAGATCCTAAATTGGTGGAACATCGACTCGTTCTGAAGCCTGATGCGAAACCTGTTAAACAGAAGTTAAGGAAAATGGATCCTCGAATCGAGCAACAGGTCAAGGAAGGACTTGAGGACTTGCTTAAAGCAGGATTCATTCGAGCAATAGATTATCCGGACTGGTTGGCGAATATCGTTGCAGTTCCCAAGAAAAATGGCAAAGTGCGAATTTGTATCGACTTTCGCGATCTCAATAAAGCTACTCCGAAGGATGACTATCCCCTCCCAAATATTGACCTCCTAGTTGATAGGACGGCTGGGCATGCCATGTTTTCCTTCATGGACGGATACTCCGGATATAATCAGATCAAGTTAGCCTCTCGTGACTAATCCAAAACATCCTTCACTACGCCATGGGGCACTTTCTGTTATACAGTCATGCCGTTTGGGCTCAAAAATGCTGGGATAAACTTCATAGAAGCTAGTGCATGTGCCATTCGTGTAGACCATGGTGAATTTGTAAAAATATGCATGAATCATCATCCATCACACATTAAAATTATAAAAATAAACTATATGCAATGCAACCTAAGCTAAGCAGGAAATGTAAATTCTTATTCCAAAGTTTAATTTAGTTTACATCACTATTGAAATTTAAATACATGAAAAATAAAGTCTTCAATGTACCTGCAAAACTAGAAAATTTGGTTAATGAATATATGTTGGCTTTTCTAGATTTATCCAACAATATCAGGAAATTGTTGGATTTTGCTAGATATAAGCCTTTTTGCCATGATTCCCTTAAATCAAAATGATAAAGTATAAAGTAAAATTGAATAAATAAGGAAGATAAAATATGAAATTTTGAAATTGGGGTCCAAATGACCAAAATACCCCTAATAACAAGACTATGGCCTTGAAATTAAGGTTTTTAAAAAGATATTTTGATAAAATGCAAGTTTTGAAATTTGATGAAATAAACTAAGCTAAATATGATGTGACATGCTTAAATATATGAAAATTAGGGTTAGGGATTTCGAAATTGAGGTCAAATGACCAAATTACCCCCCGATAGCAAGACTATGGCCTTGAAATCAGGGTTTTTTAAAAAGAGATTTTGGTAAAAACTTAGGTTTTATGCACTAAATGAAATCAAATGAATACAAAATTAAACCTAAAGCATCCTAATATGATTATGAACATAATAAAACCCTAAAAATATATGCTTATGCACGAAAATCCAATAATATCACAAAAACTATGATTTTAGCAGTGTTTTGGATCTTTCAGGAACCCGGTTTTGCAATTTGCTTAATTCAGCCATCAAATGGATTCCAAAATCCATAAAAATTGGTACCTACACTTGTTATAACCCTAATGTCGAATTGGAATTATAAAAATAATTTTTTGACAATGCATTAATCCGAAAATTGCATTAAACCCTAAAAATATGCTATTTTTGACCTAATTCACCAACCAGTTTCAATCCAAGACCTAAATCAGGGGTCAAATCTCCATGAAAATTTATGAGATTTTACAGAGACTAACTAGGAAGAAAAACAGAGATTTCCCAATTTACAGATCGGAAAAATCATCTCCGGTTAGGGAGAAACCCTTCCGGCAATCTGAGCTAACATATTTCACTTTTAACAGGGATTAAAACGGCTACTTCAGATTGAAAATACAGGAATAAATAACAAACCTAAACAAAAATCTCTAAAATTTTAGTGGTGAATAGTAGACAGAAAAATAACAATACTCACTTTTTATAAATCTAAAATCGGATCTGTGGTTTGGGATTTATGACTAACACAAGTCTGATTAGGGTTTTGGTAAACCCTAATGAGTTTTAAATTTAAAAACAGATTCTCTGAAAGGAGAAAAATATTAAACAGTGATCAAAAAATCCGAAAATTTCACAGAAGACAGATTTACTCAATGTGAATCCATATCACTTTACAGATCTAAAATCGGATATAAGATGAGAGAAATATCATCACAGCAAGTTACCTTTTTTATTTTAACCACGATTTTAAAGCTTTAAAAACCCGATTTGATGTCTGATTTTTTTGACAGGGTTCCCGAGATCCAAAACCTCTGATTTTTCTACAGTAACTCAATAACTCATGCATGCATCACATATAAAAAAATCAGAAATAAATAATGAGAACTTCAATCTTAAATAACATCATCTTTACTGTTCTAAACCTAGAACACACAGAAATTTAAGAAACTTGAAAAACCATGCATTAACTAATGTAAATAAATGAAATAAACCATAAAACAGTAAATAAAACTTATTTCTATGCTATAGAACGTAAAAAAAACATGAATAAACCATGAAAATAAAATAAAAACAGGGAATCAATGGCTGGAATTTGATATCACCTTTAAAACATAGATTTAACCCATTAAAAAGGGTAAATCATATATTTTATTGGTTAATAATGCAAAGAATCATGTTAAAATCAATTCTAATGAATTAAAATCTCTGTAAATTATCCAAAACAGGGTTAGATCACCTTCTTGGATTGTTCTTGCTGGTTCTTGACAGTTCTTGAGGTGAAACCATGGTTGATCTTCCATAAGGAGGGGTGTCCAAGCCTAAATCTAGGTTTAAAGCATTAAAAAACATTAAATAAAATAAGAAAAGTGAAGAAGTTCATACCTTGGAGTTGCAGCAATGGAGGAAGGGCTGGAGAGGAGAGAGAAGCTCCAAGAATCCAATAGGAGAGAGATGGAAAAATCGACCCCCCTTATGCCTCTATTTATAATAAAAAAATTAGGTTTAAAAATTGACAATTTTGAAAATTTTGGACTCTAAAGGGGGGGGGGGGGGGGGCGATTTTTGGGTGGAGTTACCTATATGCCCTTAGTCTAAATTATCCTAAATAGTTCCTAATTAACCCCTAGCTAAACCTAAGAATCCCCCAAATGTGATGCCACTTGGCATTCTCTCACATTGGGTTTTTAAAACACTTTTAAAAACCTTTAAAAACACTAGTTTTAAAAACTAACTTTCAAAAATGGGTTTTTCAAAATGGTTTTGACTTTTCTAAACCTCTAACACTAACCAAGACATCAACTAACCCTAGTCTAGCCCTGACTTACTCGAATATGGCGCCACCCCGAGTGGGCCCTACTTGAGTTTTTTAAAAAGCGATTTTAAAACTTGAAATTGAAGGAGTTTTCAAAAGATTTTCAAAAGTAAACTTAAAATTAGGATTTTTGAATTGGCATAAGGTCCTAACTGAGTTAGAATTCCTCTGGATATGGTACCAACTGAGTGGGCCCACATCGAATTTTGAACATTTTTGAAATAAACACTGAAAATGGCTTTGAAAAGGGGTTAAAATCAGTATTTGAAATTCAAGATCTTTGAAAATAGGGTCTCAAGCGAACTGGAACTCCGGGTTAGAGTCCTGAACTCTTAGGACTTTGAGATTTTAGATTTTAAAAGTCAAATGAAAGGATTTTCAAAAGATTTTATCAAGAAATGATGAAATAAGTCAGAAAACACAGTCAGGGTTAGACTCCCAACTCGACCGAACTCTAAAATAGAGTCCTGAACTAACTGGACTCTGTGAAATGACCTAAATTTCAAAAACAAACGAAAAAGATTGAGAATGGAAGTAAAACAGACTTAAAAACCAGACTTCTGACCGGATTAGGACTCTGAGATAGAGTCCTGATCGGACTGAAACTTTCAAAAATTTGAGAAATTTGATGAATAGAGGCATTCAGAAGCGACACCATCTAAATGGGCCTCACCTGTGAATTGAAATCGATTAAAGTTTGAATTTGAAAGGAATCCAGATTGTTTTCTGAGAAAATATTTCGAAATACAAAGTCCTGGGGTTGGAAAATGACAGAGTATTGAATAAAAACCCAGGTTTTGAAATTGATTTTGAAATAAAGCTTTAAAATTCAAATCTGGATTGAATGTTTTGAAATAGGAGTGTTGGATCTCGAAGATGAGATGTAATGACATGCAATGCTATGCAGAATACATGGCCATAGTCATTACATCTATGGCCATAGTCAGAATACGAATGATACTCAGATTTATAATCTCCACATTAGCCACATTCAGCCTACACTCTTAGGCTAACTTCAAAATGCACTGCATTTTTCAAAAATACAAAAAGTATTTCTCAATTCCTCAAATCCATATTCATTCATTTCATGCATTTGCCAATTCCAATTCAAATCTCAATTCAAAGAAGTTCATTTTCTCAAAATCTCCCAAGTCTTATAGCAAAATCGATTTTCCCAAAAGCATTGAATTTCAAAGGATATTTCAAGTATTTCCCAAATTCCAAATTCAATTTTTCTAAGTTAGAATTTCAATTTCAAAGTTTGAATTTAGAGAAATCAAGTCTCTGAGAATCGATTTTCACCAAATGTCAAGGATTCCTCAAAATCGATTTTATTTCTTTCAGAAGTATATTTGAAATCCCAATTCACGATTTTCCAAGATTTACATTTTATATTTCAATCATTCAAAGCAAACATCATGTTTTCAAATGTGCATTTTCTGAAAATTCATAGCACATGCATGATTCTATGTGCATTTAGAAATTAGAATATGATTTAGACAAGTTGAATAGAGTAGAGCATAAGATTGATCCTTGGTTCAATTACCCCTGTTAAAGGTGGCATGAACGGTTGAACCTCGTACCGACAGGCGAGTCCCATTCTATGGAATTTTCCCGCATTTTAAAACGGAGGCGAGTTATTTTCAAAAACTTTTTCAAAGGTTAGTTTGATTCGCAAAAAGTTAAAAATTTTGCGATGATAACAGAAATGTCATAGCATACGCTTCCCGACAGCTAAAGGTGCATGAGAAGAATTATCCCACACATGACTTGGAGTTAGCGGCAGTAGTGTACGCGCTGAATATTTGGTGCCACTACCTTTATGGAGAAACGTTTGAGGTCATGTCTGACCATAAGAGCCTCAAATATATCTTCACCCAGAGGGACCTGAATATGAGGCAACGTAGGTGGTTGGAATTCCTAAAGGATTACGACTTCTCCATCGCTTACCATCCGGGTAAGGCGAATGTGGTGGCCGATGCGCTTAGTAGAAAGGCGTCAATCACAGCAGCTAGCTTAATTGGACGCAGTTGGAATCTGGTCGAGGAGTTCGTTCAATGACAACCTTTTTCTGATAACTCCGAGCGCATCCTTTGTGCCGGGATGCAGGCCCGACCAGAGATCATAGATCGAATTGAGGAACTCCAATCAGAAGATCCAGACTTTAAAAAGTTGTGCGAAAGTGCTCAGAAGCCAGAAGCGCAGTTTCGCCGGGAGGAGAGCGGAACCATTATGTTCGGGGACCAATGGTGGGTTCCAAAAGCGTTACGGGAAGAGCTGATGAGTGAAGCTCACAGGTCAAAGTATTCCATTCACCCTGGTTCCACCAAGATGTTCAAAGATCTTCAGAGGACGTACTGGTGGAATGGGATGAAACATGACATCGCGGAGTTTGTATCTCGGTGTCTTACTTGCCAGCAAGTGAAGATTGAACACCAGAGACCGGGTGGACTTTTGCAGCCTCTTGAGATTCCAGAATGGAAGTGGGATGATATCTCAATGGACTTCATCGTAGGGCTGCCTAAGACCCGATGACAATGAGATGCCATATGGGTGATTGCGGATCGGTTGACAAAGAGTGCTCATTTTCTTCCGATCAGGATTAGTCAAAGCTTGGAAAGCTTGACCGATCTCTACGTAGAGGAGATTGTTAGGCTTCACGGAGTGCCTCGTTCGATAGTGTCAGATCGGGATCCGAGGTTCACATCTCGATTTTGGCGCCAGCTTCAGAAAGCCCTTGGCACTACCTTGAAGTTTAGTACTGCTTTCCATCCACAGACAGACGGGCAGTCGGAACGAACGATTCAAACGCTCGAGGATATGTTGAGAGCGTGCGCTTTGAATTGGGTCGGTGATTGGGACAAACATGTGAAGCTTGCAGAGTTTTCTTATAACAATAGCTTTCATGCTAGTATTGGTATGGCCCCGTATGAAGCACTGTATGGTCGACCGTGTAGATCTCCGGTTTGTTGGGATGAGGTTGGAGTAAGAGCAGTAGAGTCTCCAGAAATCGTCCAGCACTATGCGGATCAGGTACGTTTAATTCGACAAAGGTTGATTGCAGCTCAAATTAGGCAAAAGAGTTATGCCGATCAGCGGCGTAGAGAGCTCAATTTTGAGGTAGGCGATCACGTGTTTGTTCGAATCTCGCCTACGAAAAGTATCTTCCGGTTTGGGAAGAAAGGCAAGTTGAGTCCTAGGTATGTTGGACCCTTCGAAGTCCTTGGACGTGTCGGAGAGACTGCGTATCGAGTAGGCCTTCCTCCTCAGTTCTCGCAGATTCACGATGTTTTTCATGTCTCGATGTTGAGAAAGTACGTGCCTGACCCCTCACACGTAATTCACTATAAAGCGATCGAGGTACAACCTGACTTAACAACGGACGAGAAGCCGATAGAGATTGTGGAACGCCAGGAAAGGGTACTGCGCAGTAGGACGATTCCTTTTGTAAAGGTGCGTTGGCAGCATCATGGGCTAGATGAATGCACTTGGGAGCCTGAGGCGGATATGCGTCAACAATATCCTCTTTTATTTGGTATGTGCTAATTTCGCGGACGAAATTCTTTTAAGGGGGTAGGGATGTAAAACCCGAGATTTCTTTTTAAAATATTTCAATTTTTTTTTTCAATTTGGGGCCTAGATCCACATTACGGATCCAGGACCCATAAAGGGGGAGTAATTAGGATTGATCATTTGAAATCCTGATTTAAAGGGTAATATAAATAAATGAAAATTTTTCTAATTTAAAAATTTTTAATTTAATTTGAGGATCCACAGTGGATCCATTTGGATCCACTTGTGGACCCATTTCGTTTTGGGGTTGGGTTGCGGGTCCCGGGTTCGGACCCGAGCCCCACCCCAACTAATAGCTTTTTAAAATAGGAAGGGCAACCCTAGCAGGTTAGGAAAGGGGGGGAAGGGGGTGTTACGCAAGGCGTAACTGACCCCCTCCGATCTCGGCGAGGAAGGAGGGGGCCTGGGGTCGATAAAAGGGGGGTGAAGAGGGGGTTATGCCCTCTTCACTCGGGCTATCTCTTCCCCATCTTTCCCCATCTCTCTCTCTCTCTCGCTCGGTGTGCGCACGCCGAAGGGCAAACCACCATCGTTAGGCAGCGTGGGCTACCGGCTGCCATTGAGGGTCGCGGCAAGCAGCATCCACCCTCCCTTCTTCACGACAGCAGCCTCCAGCCACCGGAAAACCACCGTGAAAAAGGTACGGGTACCTCTTTTTGATTTCAAATGGGGCATCGGTGGAGGTTTGATTCCATGCAGCAGTCGATGGGAAATCTTGGAGAACAGTTCCACTGTTGCTCCCTTGCACCTTCTGTGCTTTTGTTGTATAGAAGAAAAAAAAAAAAAGAAAATTCAGCTGTGCAAATAGAGTATGCTGTTGATTGCTGGCAGCATACACAGGCCCACACTAGGCCTGTGTATATGCTGCTAAGCCCAGCCAACAAGGTCGGCTGGGCTGGGGCAGGTGTGTGTTCTAACAAAAACAAAAGATATCCAGTTTTTGTGTGTGGGGGGGGGGGTTTGCTGTCACCTTTGACAGCCTACACAGGTCCAAACTGAA
Source organism: Nuphar pumila (assembly GCF_984573655.1). NCBI lineage: Eukaryota > Viridiplantae > Streptophyta > Magnoliopsida > Nymphaeales > Nymphaeaceae > Nuphar > Nuphar pumila. Next base: position 71,338,671 of record NC_143251.1, on the reverse strand, counting down.
CCTGTGTGTATGCTTTTGGACCCAGCCGACAGGGTCGGCTGGGATGGGTTTCTTCTCCTTTTCAAAAAAAAAAAAATACGCATGATATTTTTTTTCAGGTATGTGCATAAATAAAATTTCTTTTATGTTGTTCTTGTTGACAGCTTACACAAACCCACACTGGGCTTGTGTATATGTTGTTAAGCCCAGCCATCAAGGTCGGCTGGGCTGGGCAGAGTTGCAACAAAAACATCTATAAAAAAAAAAATCAGTTTTCTTGTAGCAGGTATGCTGTTCTTTTTGACAGCATACACAGGCCCAAACTGGGCCTGTGCACATGCTGGTGGACCCAGCCGACAGGGTCGGTTGGGTTGGGCTGGTGTTTTCATCTTTACAAAAAAAAAATAATAACAAAGATGCTTAAGCTGTTGGATTAAGTTGTGGACAGTAAGAGAAGGATGGGATTTAAGTTATAAGCCTTTTGGGCTGATTTGTTTTTCTACACATCATGTTTAAGAGAGTTTTTTTTTTTAGCAATAACAAGTCTCAATTTGTATATTTAATACATGAATATATCACTATGATGCATGTACGTATCTGTGATACATACAGTGTATGTTTCTCTTTCAACTTAAATCAAGTCAACTCTCTTTGTGATCTATCTTAATCTTCCATTATGAATGTAAATATTTTCTTAGCTTCTGATCCATCCTTGTTGACCCATTTGGTGTTTTCATATATCGATATGAAATTTTATGGAAAAACATTTAGACTTATCATGCTGTTAGGCATTCTTATTTTAATTTGAATGGTTAGAATAAATTGATATTGTTCAAATGGATTGGCATCAGATTTATCATGCTGTTAGGCATTCTTATTTTAATGTGAATGGTTAGAATAAATTGATATTGTTTAAATGAATTGGCATCAGATTTATCATGCTGTTAGGCATTCTTATTTTAATTTGAATGGTTAGAATAAATTGATATTGTTCAAATGGATTGGCATCAGATTTATCATGCTGTTAGGCATTCTTATTTTAATGTGAATGGTTAGAATAAATTGATATTGTTTAAATGAATTGGCATCAGATTTATCATGCTGTTAGGCATTCTTATTTTAATTTGAATGGTTAGAATAAGTTGATATTGATTAATGAAGTTTTGCATCAGCATTATCATGTTGATAGATATCTTTTATTTGAACTGGAATGGTCAGAATAACGTTGATATTATTTAATAAAGTTTTGCATCAAAATTATCATGTTAATAGGAATCTTTTATTTGAACTTGAATGGTTAGAATGAGATGATAATTCATCCATGGTTTAATTCTGATATGTCTTAGAAATTAAATATGGTATTGAATTTGTGATCCTTGTATTAGTGTCCCGGTGATCAAAATGAATCATCGAGGGTTTGGTAAACCCGAGCTGTGGGAATATTTTCCCTTACTCATTTCAATGCATTTCAAAGATCATGCTTCATAAATATTTCAGCTTTATTGCACTGTTCTATATGTTTCCACAGGCCGGAGTCCTGTGATGGCTCTCGCGAGGTAGATGCGAGCTTTTATCTTTCCTTTTTCATATTATGTTGCAAAACTTAAGAAATTAAATTTTAAATAAAAGAAATAATAAAGCACAGTGTAATATACCTTCTGGGATCACCCATCTGGAGAATGGGGATCTTAGAAATCCGGTCTTGGGGAGACTGTGAGGATACAAAACTCCGTGTGCTAATTTTGGTCCCCTGAACCCGATATTGAGGTTCCTTCTCCTGGCCACGGTTTTAGGGAGAGTCCGCCACTTTACCCGGGAGTGGTGTGTTTGACACAGCTGTTGTTTTTTTTGGTACCAAGGAAGTGGCACTTGTGGGCGTGGGGTGTCCCTTGTGTCCCCGACATTAGATGTGGAGGTCTAATGTTCCGAAGGTGATTCGGTCGAGGGCTAAGTTGGAACCCAGTAATAAAATATAAATTGTGTGCTAAGCTACCCTGGGAACCTAACTTAACCTCGGGGTTTGTACCCGTTTGGTGTATCCGCGGGCAACGGTAATTAAAGAGAGAAACTTAAAGTTGTATGCATTTAATAGGCCATGCATAAGGAAACAAAAGACTTAAATGAAAGATAATAAAATGATTCATGCATTGCATAAAAGACATGCATTTTTCCTGTTATGCATTAGATCATGCATACTTTAATGGTTTCCTTACTCAGTACATGAGGGTAAGTGTTGAATGTTTAATTCTTGTTGCGTGCTGAAATTTTTGTAGATGCTACTGCTTTACTGTCTTTGCGTGCTTAGCAATTATGATTGTTGCATGAATAAATTCTCAATTGCTATAAACTGTCTTGTATGTATTTTCATTAATTGTTGCATGATATCTCATCTTCATTCTTTATCTCACTTGTTTCATTAAGAAGTAGCTGTGCTCAGGATTTCGATTCTGACACCCTACTTCATTAGTTTTTCGAAGGAACAGGTGATCAGTGAAGTCGACAGCTACTGCGAGGGCACGAGAGTCACAACGAGTTCTGACAATCTTCTTTGTGGACAGAGTGGCTCTTTGTTTTATTTTTTTTTATTTAGTGTTCTTGTTATTTGCTTATTGTCATCAGTAGTTACTTGAGTCAGACACTTGATTTTTGAGATTAGTTTTTCATTCATGAATAAAAGTAATGGTTAGTTATGGATGTTAATTGCAAGTTCCTTTGTGGTTTGTGGCTATCCAGTTGGAATTGAAACTGTGAGGACCCCGGGTCTCTGGGAAGTTTTTCGCACTGTTTTAGAAAAAAAAAAATTCCGCATTTTCAAAGGGGATGAGTTGGGGTCGTTACACCTATTCTCATGCTTCCTTGATATTTGAAATGATGTAAATGCAGGAAATTCAGTGGAAAACAGTTTGAAATTCGGAATTGGGGTCAAAATGACCAAAATACCCTAAAATTAAAGTTACACCTTTAAAATCAAGGTTTTTTGAAGGAAAACTGGGTAAAATTGAGATTTCGAAATTCAAATTGAATCAAATGATGATGAAATGCAGCGAGAGACATGATGACATGCTGCTAAATACATTAAGACTGTAAAATCAGAATTTGACATTTTGTAATTTATCCAAAATAACGAATTTCGCTTGTTTTTCACTTGGATCCGGGTCCTGCGGGACACTGTTTTGGTATTATGGCTAATCCGAACCTCAAATGGATTCCAAATTGCACCAAATTCGGTATGAAGTATCTACTTACTCTGATAAACAGCCTAGAATCCTAAAAATCACGAAATGATATGATTTAAATACTAAAATTTAAAGAAAGTCCTAAAATGATGGATTTTGCCTATGGATCCGAACCAAATGCAATGCTTAATATGATAATGCAAGATTTACATCATGAAAACTTCTGATATTTTGCAGACTGCTAAAGGACCCGAAATGGAACATTTTTGGTTTTTACAGCCTCGGGATTTGAGCCATGGTGAGTTCGATAACATAGATTTGGTTATGACAGATGTAAAAATCACCCTAATCTGATGTAAAATACTAAAAAAATATAAAACAGCCATGAAAATTTATAAAATTAATCAGAGCTACGCACGACACCTACATGAACAACTTTCATGTTTATGACTTTGGTATTTAATCAACGGAAACACAGATAAAAATATAACTATTCCTGCCTAAACTAACAGAACAGACAAATGTAGCAAAACAGGGAACTTACAAAACAAATCCGAAGCAGGTATCAACACTATTCTAAAAATCACAGGCTTTCAGATTCAAACAGAGGAGACCTCGGACATAACTTTCACTTTTTATAGTTTTGGATTTGGAGCAACACACAAAGAGAAACCATAGCCCTAAGTCGATCCAAAATCTCAGAGGCCCAAATTAGGCTCTGACACGTGTCCCGAAATCTCGGATTTTTGTCAGAAATTAAAAAAATCAGAAAAATCTAAAAACATTATATTACAAACTAGACATTCGCCTGAGTTCATAACATCTTTCAGATCGAAAATCGGATCTCCCATGAGCGATATCTCGATTTTACAAGCCGGCAAATGATTTTCAAAATGCATCCCGGGTAAAAAAACCCGACTTGCCATTTTGAATGTTTACCACAGTAAACAAATTCAAATGCCTCCGAATTTTTGCCAAAATTTTAGGGACACCTAAGTTCGCATTCCGTGATTTTTTTGGGATTTTTAAATAAAAATAAATGCATGAAATGACGTGTGGACTGACTGACAAAAACAGAGACCTACTGAAAATAAGCAGAATTGAAATAGATGCTAAATTAATCCTAATTAATTCATGAAATATGCTAAATGAATGAAATAAAATGCAAATTAAACCTAGATAAATGCATGAAGGTTAAAAATCATCAAGGAAGCATAATTAAGCATTTTTATATATGTCGTTTTATGAGAATAGCTCAATCCATCTCTCGGATGAGCTCTTTCTTCAAACGACTCCCGAATCGAATCATGGCATCAAATCAAGAGGAAAAGAAGTGCACCTTGCTTCGTTACGCAGCGTAGAAGTTCTTGAAAGGGGCGGCTATCACGAGCTTCCTTCGTCCTTCACTCCGAGCTTCGGATGGTTCACCAAAATCGACCTATGCTTGAATCGAATTGGCCACTGCACGAACTTTACTCCACCTTCTCCAATGAGCCAAAGGGGGCACGATTTCCGAAGTTCAAAATCAGATGTTAGGAAGGCTAGGTCGAATTTTCCAGTTCACAAAAATGGTCTCCAAAGATGCCCCCTTCTCCTGGGCGTGGAGCCTTGTTTTTATAAATTTTTTGAAGAAATTTGAAATTCAAACAGGCTCAATCTGAGCCCTCCATGTGGCGCCATCTCAGGGGGTGCTATCTGGGGGTTTGAAATTCGAATTTGGTTTTTGCAGGGAGCCCTCAGGTGGTGCCACCTCATGGGGCTATTTAGATTTTTGAGAAAAATAAAAAAAATGGAAATTTTGTGGGTGAGACACCTCAGCAGGGGAATTTGGAATTTTTCAAAAGCTTGCTTGATTCTCTCTGCAGGGAACTCCCAGATGGCGCCACCTTAGAGGGTGCTCTCTTGGAATTTGAAATTCAAACTCACCTTTTGTAGGGAGTCCTCAGGTGGCGCCACCTCATGGTGGGCTACTTTTATTAAAAGTAAAATAAAAATCAAAATGGAGCCAAGTGGAGTCCTGGAATGGCGCCACCTCAAAAGGTGTTCTGAGGTGTAAAGTTGAAACAGTAGGGGTATGCCATGTGGCGCCACCTCTGAGGAGTTCAAATGTTTGAAATTTTGCTTTTTCTACAGGAAAGGAGGGGCTGACATGTGGCATTTCCTCAGAGTGGCTCCTACGATGCCATGTGGCAGGAGAACATGAAGGGAGGAAGCAAAATGCGCCACCTCATGGGGGGTTTTTCTACTTTTTCTGGTGCAGGGAGGTCTGGACATGTGGCGGACAAGTGTCTGCTGTCTGGAGAGGCTTTCTCAAATGGCGCCACCTCAGGGGGAAGTTTGAATTTCAACTGGAGGTTGGCCCTGGAGGAATGGAGGGTGGACATGTGGCGCCACCTCAGGGTGGCTCCTACGATGCCATGTGGCAAGAGGGAGGAAAAGGAGGGAAAGGACATGTGGCGCCACCTCAGGCCATCTGGAAAAATCAGAGCTCAGGATTTGCGCCACCTAGGCCCTGTTTGAATTTTTGAATGGTTTGCTTTTTCTGAAGAAAGCCAGGAGTGACATGTGTCTCCTACTTTTCTGAAAAAAAGTAGGGAGAAGACATGTGTCCTCTACTTTTCTGAAGGAGTGAGAAGAAGACATGTGTCACCTGCTTTTTCTGAAAGAAGCAGAAGATGACACATGGCAGAGGGGAGAGAAGGAGGGCCAGGCCATGTGGCGCCATCCCAGACAACATGGAAAAGGTAGAAGTTTAGGATTTGCGCCACCTATGAGGAGATTTGAACTTTTGAATTCTAGTTTTTCTGAAGAAAGCAAAAAACGACACATGGCGTCTACTTTTTCTGAGAAACTGAGAGATTGCCATGTGTCCTCTGCAGAAGACACACTCCAAATGGCGCCACCTCAGAGGAGACAAGCCTACCTTTTCTAGAGGAAGCTAGGAGTGACACGTGTCTCCTACTTTTCTGAGAAAAGTAGGGAGAGACATGTGTTAGGTTACTTTTCTAGAAGGAGGGAGAGGTTGACACGTGTCCCCTGTAGGAGACACACTTCAAGTGGCGCCACCTCAGAGGAGACAAGCTCCACTTTTTCTAGACAGGACAACCTATGACACTTGGCATCTCCTGGTAGTCTTGGAATGACACATGGCGCAGGATGGATAGGGTGACACATGGTAGATAAATGGGATGACATGTGGTGGCTTCTTAAGGTAGCCCCACACTGACACTTGGCATGGAAATGGGAGGAGAGAGAAATGACAAGTGGCACCAATCCAGGGGACAAGGCTCCTATATTTTTGGGTTTTTCAAAATTCAAATTTTCAAAAGAAAAGCTTGTGTGACACCACCTCAGTGTGGGTCCCACATTGCTTCTTTATTGAAATAAGGATAAAACCACAACTTCTTTTTGGAATTTTCATAAAATCTGAACTAATTGGTAAAACAGGAATTTTTGGAAAGAGTTGGCCCCTGTAGGGCAATTTTGTAAAAGGAAGATATTTGAAATTGTCAAAAGGGCAAGATCTGAGGTGAAGTGGCTGAAATCCATATTGAAAACTATCCAGATCGTTTTCTGAGAAAATATTTTGAAATTCAGAGTCCTGGGGGTAAAATGGGAAGAATTGATAATTTTGAAGACCCAGGGTTTTGAAATCAATTTTAAAAAGGGTTAAAATTCTAATCTGGATTGAAAATTTTGAAATCAAGAGTTCTGGACCTCGAAATGACATGCTGTGCAGTGCAGTGATTTGAAATGCTCATGCAATGATATGCAATGTCATGTCTTATGCAATAGAATCTTGAACCAAGACTTGGAGCTGTCTGTCTCCTGTCAGGAATAAAATTTTGAACATCTGAGTTAAAATTAGAGAAATTTTGAGAGTTGCAGATGCAATTTAGACTTTTGCAAGGTTTGGGCTCATAAAATGACCATTTTGCCCTCCGGCGATTTCAAAGGTTGAATGATGATGTTTGGTGGAAATGTCGGGGAGGTGAGTGAAAATTTGGGGTGTTTACAGATGCCCCTCTTTGCTACTAAGCCGGCTCATGGCCGAGCTTAGTGGCAAAGAAAAACACACCAAATTTGGGCTATACATAAAAAAAATGCCCTAGTTAGAAGGATCTGACTGGGTGTGAAGAAATTAGCTCGAGGAAGATGGTAGATATGGAGAGAAAAGACTCACTCTGTGAGAGCGAAATTCAGGTTTCATGCCCTTAACCTGGATGGGACAAAAATACCTCGCATGGAACGAAGCTCAGGTTTGAACCCTTAACCTGATTGGGGAAATGAAATATCTCATTGAAATGAGATTCAGGTTTGTACCCTTGACCTGATCGAGCGGAAAATGAAATACCTCTTTGATTGAGGCTCAGGTTTGTACCCTTATCCTGATCGGGTGGAAAATGAAATACCTCTTTGGATGAGGCTCAGGTTTGTACCCTTATCCTGATCGGGCGGGAAATGGAAATATCTCATTGGTTGAGGCTCAGGTTTGTACCCTTATCCTGATCGGGCGGAAAATGGAATACCTCTTTGAAGGAGGCTCAGGTTTGTACCCTTATCCTGATCAGGCAAAAAATAAAATATCTCTTTGAATGAGGCTCAGGTTTGTACCCTTATCCTGATCGGGCGGACAATGGAATACCTCTTTGATGGAGGCTCAGGTTTGTACCCTTATCCTGATCGGGCGGAAAATGGAATACCTCTTCGAAGGAAGAGACCATGATGGAACCTTCGGATTTTGCACAGTAAATCCGACAGGGGTTTTGCAAAAGGAAGGAAAATGGGGTCCCTAAAGCTTGAAAAGAGATTGATTTTGGGCGTCTCATTGCTGAGACTAAAATCAGCTTTTGAAATTGCCTCTTGCGAGAAAATGATTGGTGGTTTGACCTCGAACCGAAATGGGACTGTCTATGGTGAGACAGTGGGGACACAGAGAAGTGTGCAATCTGAGAGTTCATGCTCTCGAAGAAGGGAAGGAATCAAGTCCTTAAGAAGGATTTAAAATTGGTGTCTGGATGTATCAAAGACAGACATCAAGCTCTCACTTCACGTCAGGATAGCTAGAAAATATTGTCAAAATATTGAAATTTTATTATTGATTCAAAATATTTGAAAATGTTGCACATTGTTGCCAAGATATTCTTTTCTCTTCTACCCAAAGTATTACCTCCAAATAAGGTTCACTTCGTAGAATCGAGATTTGAAATCCAAATTGCTCGCGATTGACCTTCTTCAAGGAAGCTATCAATTTCCTTGATATGAACAGGAAAGAGAATTTGATATTATGAAAGCAGTTGATGAAAGAGTATTGATAATAAAATTTCACAAATTTAAAGAGGATTCTTGATAAATTTGGCAGTTTGATATCCTGAGAGCTTCTCTCATGGTAATCTTTCTGCACTCTTTTGACTCTCTTGTGTTTTGGCTGCATTCTCCTTTATTTTGGAGATGTTCCGACTTTTTCTCTCTTTCTTTTTCCTCTCTTTCTCTCTTTTGGGAAGGGTACGTCACAAACTCCTTCAACTTGGAGATGTTTCGATCCTTCTTGGACGATGGGTTTGGAGATCTTTGGGCGATAGCTGAAATTAACTATCTTTTAGGGATTGTCGAGAGGTTCATAGCATCTGCCTTCATCTCGACAGTGCTTTGGACTTTCCCTGGAAGGATCCGTCACAAACTCCGTCATCTTGGAGATGTTTCGAATCTTCTTTGGCCCCGGGGGTCTACTCGCCTAATTCGCCTTCATCTTGACGACAGGTGAGAGATCCCTTTTGCGGATATTTAATTGCAGCTTAGGTGATTTTGAGGAAACGGGGCTTGGGTAAATGCTCTCTTTTCTAGCGCTCAGGATATTTCCACTGCCTTGTCTTTACAAGAATAATCCTTAAAGATGTGCCATAACTGCGATCAATATCAATCATCTACGATTTTCAATAACATTGAATCTTCTTTTCTGGCCATATCGAGGACTTGTCCTTCATCCTTTTGGTTGGCCAATAAAAAGAATTTGAATTTTGAATCTCTTTTCGCAGAAGCTTCACTCTTTTGGAAGTAATGCTGACGGTAAACTGAAATAAAGATTTGTACAATAAAGATTCTGAAATCAACAATTGATTGACAAATTGACAAAATTTTCTTGAAATCCTTGGTGAAAATGAGTATTTGAAATCCGGCTCAACACATCCGTGACGAAAATTCTCCTCTCTTTTTCCCCAAAAAGAGAGACTCAGGCTTAGCCCTTACCTGAATGGGAAATGGGAAATACTCCTCTCTTCCCTAAAGAGGAGGTGTTTGCAAAACGAACTTTCGAAGAGAAATTGAGCTTTCGTCAAAGCTCCCTAATATTAGGCTTCTCTTATGGAAAGGGGGCCGATAATAGTGAGGTCAGAAAATTGGGTCATGAAAGGAACGAGTCCATCACACTCTCCCTGCAAAGAGGGTCCTTCATGATGAAGATGGCTTAGTATGAAATTGGGGGTCACAAGAAAAGCGAGTCTCCGTCGAGCCTCTCCCTATCAAAAGGGTTCCTCGTGTGAAATTGGAAATTGTTTTGCAAACGGTTCACAAAGACTCGAGTCCCTTCAAACTCTCCCTAAAAAGGGGCTAAGTGAACGAATTGGATAGCATGCGAAAGAACGAGCTCCCTCGAACTCTCCCTAAAAAAGGGTCTTTCGCAAGAGGAAATGATTGAAATTGGATATTGAGATTGATTGACCCAAAGGTCGAAACTGGAAGTTGGAAATTGGTTGTTGAAAATTGAATGACCCGAAGGCCGAAATTGGATGACCTGACGGTCAAAATTGAGAATTGATTGACCCGAAGGTCGAAAATTGGAAATTGATTGACCCGAAGGTCGAAAATTTGGCAATTGATTGACCGAAAGGTCGAATATTGGAAATTGGTAATTGAAATTGAGAATTGGAAATTGGGTGACCTAGAGGTCGAAATTGGAGAATTGCCTGATTTGAAGATTTAAATTGAAATTTGGAAGGCAAAATATCAAATTTGAGCAATCGACAGACCCTGAGGATCAAAATGACTTGTATCAACAAGGGAGAATGATGAGTTCGAGTCAGAGCTCGAATAAAATTCAGAGATCACGAGTCGGAACCCGGATCAACAGAAGAAAATGAAGCACTCGAGTCAAGGCTCGAGTAACTAAAGAGATCTCGAGTCGGAACCCGGATCAACAAAAGAAAATGAAGAGCTCGCATCTGAGCTTGAATAAGATAATGAGATCACGAGTCGGAACTCGGATCAACGAAAGAAAATGAAGAGCTCAGATCAGAGCTCAAATACATAGGGAGATCTCGAGTCGGAACCCGGATCAACAAAAGAAAATGATTGAAATAAAAAGCCCAAGTCAGAACTCGGTTTTCTGAAAAATTGGGATTTTGAAAATGTGCCAGTTTGAGTACTAGATTTTGAAATAACACCAGTCCGAGCGCTGGGTTTTGGTTCAGTATTGGTGATGACCTTTCGGTTTTGAATTATTTAGGAATCGTGATGGGACTGTTTGTTGAAATCCCAATACTGACCAGATTGTTGCTCATGCAGTTGAATGCAAATGAACATGAATTGATGCACATGAATGCACAAGTGCGTGAAATGAGGAATTTGTTTATCCTGCCTGCATATAGAACAAAATTTTAAAATGCCCCAGTGTAACTGGGAAAGAAAGTTGGATCATTATTTGAAGGAAACAGGAAGGATTACAAGAGAAGGATAAATGTTTCAAGTATAAAACTTTTTCAAGTGTCGAGCATTAATAGGATCTGTCAATTCTACCCCATCGGCATTGATGAGCCGATATGAGTTGCGGAGTAATGCTTCTTTAACAACATAGGGACCTTCTCAATTTGGCGACCATTTGCCGCCGGGACGATGCTTGAGATAAGCTGTGGATCGAAGTACTAAATCGTTGACTTTGAATCTTCTTTCGATGATAGACTTCGCATATTGCCTGGCTACTCTCTGGCGATAGGATTGAGCATGTTCTGCTGCTTTTAGCCTTCTCTCGTTGAGTAAGTCTAGCTGCACTAGTCGCTGCTGCTGGTATTGATCAAGAGGTAATTGCAAAAGTGAAGCAAATTTCAAAGTGGGCTTCTGAACATATAGCGGCAATACTACTTCTGTTCCATAGACCAGTTCTGATGGAGTAGCATTCGTTGGAGTTCGAATGGTGGTCCGATAGGCCCATAGTGCATCGTGGATCTTCTCGTGCCAGTCACGGCCTGTTTCCACAGTTCGCTCCAAGATACGAATTAAAATCTTGTTGGTGGCCTCTGCCTGACCATTCCCTTGAGGATAATATGGAGCGGAAAAATGGTGATAGATCATGAATTTTGAGCAGAATGTCTTCATCTTTTCATTCTTGAAATGACTGCCATTGTCTGACACAATGTCATGTGGGATGCCGAAACGGCAAAGAATGTTCTTGTGAATAAAAGAAACCACGTGTCGGCCTTCTACTGTGCGGAGACTGATGGCTTCTACCCACTTGGTGAAATATTCTGTCGCGGCAAGGAAGTATTTGTGGCCATTTGAAGCTGAAGGAGTGATGGGACCTACGACATCAAAGGCCCACATGGAGAACGGCCATGGAGAGACAACAGACTATAAATAAGTTGCCGGAGCATGAATAGAAGGTGCATGTATTTGACATTGCACACACTTCTTCACATAATGATAACAGTCTTGTTGCATAGTCTTCCAGTAGTACCCTGCTCTTATGATTTGCTTGACAAGGGTTTGGTAGCCGACGTGGCCGCCACAAATGCCTTCATGTGCTTCTCGCACGATTTTTTTGGCTTCGTCTTCATCTAAACATCTGGAATACTCTGAACTGAATCCGCGATGATAGAGGACATTTGCCAGAATGAAGTATCGAGTAGACATACGCTGGATTGCTCGTTGCTCTTTCTTTGAGAGTTCTGGAGGAAATTCGCCAGTTTCTATGAAAGTTTTGATGTTGTAATACCAAGGCTTCTTCTTTTGCTCAACCTGGTTTACCTGTTCCGCTGGAATGAAAGCAGGTTGGTCAAGTCTGCCAATTTCAAAAGAGCGACAAGATTCTCCATTCTTGAATGCCATAATGGAGCCTAAACTGGCTAGGCTATCGGCCACTTGATTAGAATCTCTCTTGATGTGGAATAACTGAAATTCTTCGAACTTGCTGACGAGAGCTGAAACAATTTTCTGATAGGGAAATAACTTTTGATCTTTGACTTGCCATTCGGCTCGAACTTGATTGACAACAAGTAATGAGTCACCGTAGGCATGTACTCTCTTGACATTGAAGTCTAATAGAATCTTTAGACCTCGAATCAGGGCTTCGTATTCAGCCATATTGTGAGTGCATTAAAAGTCTAGCTTGAGAGAAAATGGAATCATCTCCTTTTCTGGAGTGATTAATAGGATTCCAATGCCTATTCCCGCCATATTCTTGGAACCGTCGAAAAATAAATTCCAGATCGGGTATTGCTGGATATTACAAATTTGCTCATCAGGGAAGTCATCTTCGGCTTTCACTTCTTCGACCAGAGAAAAATCCGCCAATTGATCCGCAATTGCTTGGCCTTTGATTGATTGCTGCGAGACATATTCTAAGTCATACTGCATCAGTAAGACTTGCCATTTTGCGACTCGTCCGCTGAGGAAAGGCTGCTCTAAGATGTATTTGAGGGGATTGAGTTTAGACAAAATTTTGACTTCTGACGCCAGCAGGTAGTGTCTTAGCTTCTGGCACATCCATACCAGAGCTAGTTAGGTCTTCTCTATTTGAGAGTATCTCTTCTCATAATCTATGAAAGTCTTACTTACGTAATAAATGGCTTGCTCTATCAAGCTGCCTTCTTTGTATTGCGCCAAGAATCCACCGCATGCGACTTAATTAACTGAGATGTATAATAAAAGAGGTTTTCCCAATTCTGGCGGCTTCAGGATGGGAGGATTAAGAAGATACTTCTTGATTCGATCGAACGATTGCTGGCATTCTAGCCCCCATTCGAACTTCACTCCTTTTCTGAGTAAGTGGTTGAAGGGCTCACATCCCATTGCCAAATTGGAAATGAATCGCCGGATTGACTGCATACGTCCTTGAAGGCTACGTAGTTTTTTGAGATTCTTCGGGGGTGGCATATCAATGATAGCCTTTGCTTTGGCTGGGCCAACTTCAATTCCCTTTTTGCTTACCAGAAAACCCAACAGTTTGCCTGATTTGACTCCAAAGACACATTTTTGCGGGTTAAGCCTTAACTTGTAAAGAATGAGTCTCTTAAAGACTTGATCAAGTGCTTCGAGGTGATCTTCTTCCTCTTTAGATTTCACGAGAATATCATCAACATACGCATCCATGATTTTGCGCATCTGATCGTGAAAGATGACAGCCATTGCCCGTTGATACGTTGCTCCAGCATTCTTGAGCCCAAAAGGCATAACCGTGTAGCAGAAAGTGCCCCAAGGTGTAGTAAAGGAAGTTTTTGATTGGTCGCGGGCGGCCAACTTAATCTGATTGTAGCCGGAATACCCGTCCATGAAAGAGAACATGGCATGTCCTGCCGTGCTATCGACTAGAAGATCGATGCTTGGAAGTGGATAGTCATCCTTCGGAGTTGCCTTGTTGAGGTCTCTGAAGTCTATGCAGATCCTTACTTTGCCGCTTTTCTTTGGGACAACGACGATATTGGCTAACCAATCCGGGTAGTCAATAGCTCGGATAAATCCTGCTTTGAGCAAATCTTCAAGTCCTTCTTTGACTTGTTGTTCTATTCTGGGATCCATTTTTCTCAGCTTCTGCTTGACTGGCTTAGCATCTGGCTTTAAGACAAGACGGTGTTCGACTAATTTGGGGTCTAAGCCTGGCATGTCTTCATACGTCCATGCGAACACTTCTTCATGCCGCTTGAGAAAATCTGTAAGCCTTTTCTTTTCTTCTGAACTCAGACTGGTTCCGATCTGGAGAATTTTTTGGATCTTCCTCTGAACCGATATTGACACCTTCAGTTGGATCTTGTACTAGAGGAGATGGTTCGTCCTGCTTCTGAACTGCGGCGAACTCCGGTAATTCCTGAAGAAACTGATCATATTCTGCACAATCATCAGACTGCTTTGCACTCTTGTCATTTCCGGTGCTTGCTTTGATTCTGTGAATTGCTGTCGACTTCTGAAAGGCCTTGGGATTAAGAAAGAGCTTCTTGATTGTCCAAGAAGTCATTCTGAAATTTTGGAGAAGAAATCTGGTTCAGACAAATTGGCCTATAGTAAGACAAGCAATCATTTGAAGAGAACCATACATAAAATGGCATTGAATTATAAAATGATGAGACAGACAAAAAGGGAGTAGATGGCATCCGGATAGACAAAGAAACTTGGAATTTTATTGATTGAATTGATTAATGACATTGGTGAAATGAGACATTTATTTGGAAAAGAATAGAAAGAAAGTAACAAATGGTCTTCATTGTGCCCCTTTGACAAAAACAGTCTTCCTTGATGAGCTTCCTCCGGAGAACCCCAATCCTGCCCTGTGGGACAATGTTTCTGGATCATTGGCTCGATGCAGCCATCTTCATTCTTGCCGAGTCCCTTGAAGGGTTGATAACCATGTTTCAGGAGCCAATCGAATCCTTTTCTTGACTTCATGAATTGAGGAAACAAAGGGATGATCCTTAATGGTGTTGTAGTCGATTCGACCTCCAACCTTGAAGAATTGAGGACCTTTCCATCGTGTCGTGGCTACTGTGTGCAGAGATGGCTCTGATGGTGCCTGAAGTATTTCTCGATTCTCCCCGAGATTGATCTCTTCACTTTCCCTGATGCTGGGAATATCTGCATTGAATGATGGCCGAGGAATCATGGGCTGCGGGAGCCTTTCTTCTGGGTCTTCTCCCAGTATTGTGGTAATCATTCCACCTTTTGACCACTTCACACATTGATGTAGGGTGGAAGGCACTGCATTAGCGTCATGAATCCACTTCCTTCCGAGTAGCAAGTTGTAGGTGGGTGGTACGTTAACCACATGGAAAAGCACTGAATGCACTGAATAATTAATTAACACCTCCAGGAATATCTTCCCTTTTGCCGTTTGACCATGGTTGTCAAACCCATAGATGGTGATAGGGTCTGGAATATATTCTTCATCCTTGATCCCTAATGCCTTTGCGGTCATTTCGGGACATATGTTGAGGCTACTACCTCCATCGACCAGCACATGTGGAACCGTCATTCCTCTGACTCGAACGACAATGTACAAGGCATTATTATGAAAGGAATGAGGCTTTGGAAGGTCCTCATCTGAGAAGGTGATTGGTGCATTGGTCATGGCAGGGTTCACAATCTGTGCCATGTCTTCAGGAGTGGTACTGGGCTTAACTTTGATTTTCCTGAGTAAATCATCCAGTACTTGCTGGTGCTTGCTAGAATTCTTGGCCAAGTCAAGGATGGAGACATTGGATAAAGCGGTCAGAGGCTTCTGACTTGACCTGTCTGGCCTTGGTCTAACGATTTGCTTGAAGAAGTCAGGAGCTCCTTTTGATTTGGGAACTGACTTCACAGGTGCTTCCGAAACTTTCATTTTACCGAATGTTGAGATTAAGTCCATCTTCTTGGAATCTGGAGCTGCTTGTCGTAGCACCGTCACCTGATGCTGAACTTGTAGATCTTGTGCAGAACACGGCTTGATGTGCTCATGCGGCAGAAATGGCCGTGCAGACACTACTGCTGTGGTGTGCGAAGGGAAGGGGTGATTGAGAATGTTCATTTTCTCTTCTTCTTCTCCTTCTACTAGAAGATTTTTTTCAATGAGGTCTTATATGATGTTTTTTAGAACAAAGCAGTTCTCAATGTTGTGTCCCACTGTCCTGTGGAACTTGCAGAACTGATCTTTCCATTTTCCCATAGGGATAGGGGGATCGGCCAATCTGGGCAATTTGACCATCTCTTTTGATAGCATGTACTCGAGCACATCCTCGAGTGATTGGTCAAGGGGAGTAAACTTTCTGTCGTAGCTCCATCCTTCATGTTTGGTCTTCTCACGCAGTTTCGGCCCTTGATCCTGCTGAGGAGGCTTGCTGTATTGAGGGGCAGGCTTTGCTTTCTGATCTTTGTGGTTCGAACTGCCTGAGCTGTAGCAGTAATCTTTCTTATGCCCTTTGTGCTGATTTCGGCCTTTGTTGTTGTTGTTGGCAGAATAAGTGAAGTGAGCTTTCTTTTTCTGCTCACCTTGGGAATTGTTCTTGGAAAAGGTGAAGCCTTCATAGACTCCATTTTCCACACTTAGCTCGAGCCATTCGGCTCGTTTAGTCAGCTCAATGAAGGTCCTGAATGGCGCTGTGGAGATCAATCCTCTTAACGGCTGCGATAAATTGTTGAGGATTAAGGACAATGCATGCCTTTCCGAGATAGGATCTCTCATCTTGTTACAGGCTGATCTCCATCTGTGAATGAAGTCCCGTGCTTTTTCGTTCTCATTCTGCCTTAAATTGCAGAGATGACTTAGTGTAGGCAGCGCTTCTGTGTTGAACAAGAAGCGTTCAATAAAGAGATTCACAACTTTATCGAACTCCTTGAGCTCGATGGGGTTGATATGCTCAACATACCACTTAGCTGCAACTCCTTCCAAGTTACGGGGGAAGCATAGAAACAATGCTCGGTTATCCCTCTTAAACCGAGAGCATTCAGCAAAGAAAGTGGCGAGGTACGCTTTTGGGTCGCCAGAACCATCGAATTTGATGAATTTTCGGGGGAGATTCTCCAGATCATCATCCCCTTCTAAGCCGTCATAAAAGTCCTCACTGGTGAAGACTTTCTTGCCCTTGTCGCGAGCTTGCAGATCCTTGACAACTCGGGCCATTTCTTTAAACTGCGCTTGCAAAGGCTCTTCTTTATCTCTGCTCTTTGATCTGCGGCTTTTACTTTGGCCACGCTTCTGAAATGCCGGAGGTACCTCATATTCTTCATCTGTGTTTTCAGTGGAATCTGATTCATCTGAAATCTCTTCTGGCTGGATCTGCTTCTTGGGAGCTGTGATCATCGCAAAATTTTTCCTCTCGTAATATTCTCTCTCTTCATTCTCTTTTCCTTTCTAATCCCTTATTTTCCTCCTTTTTGAAAGGAGAAAGATAAAAGACAGAAAGAAAGAGAGAAGAGAAAAGAAAGAAGAGAAGAGAAGAGAAGAGAAGAGAAGAGAAGAGGAACTCTTTTGCGGGTCTCACTTGACCTTAATTTTAAAAATATTTGAAATAACTCGCCTCCGTTTTTTGAAATATTTGCGAGAAAACTGGGAGACGGGATCCGTTCGTCGGTACGAGGTTCGACCGTTCCTGGCGCCTTTACCAGGGGTAATCGAACCAAGGGTCGAATTAATGCCTTTTGCTTTGCTAAGAAATTATCTAAGTATTTATCCTAAGTCTAAAATGCACAATGAATCATGCTTGTGCAAATGCAAAGATGTATGCTCTTTTTGAAAATGTTTTGAAGAAATCCCAAATGAATCCGATAAAGTGAAGAAATGTTTTTTTTTTAACTTAGAACTTAAGATTAAAATTCTAAGTTTTTAGAATAATCAGGGGCTTGGGATATGAGTCTGGATTTGGAAAAAATGATCTTGAAATTGAGAGGAAAAGAGAAGAAAGGAAATTTTAAAGTCATAAATGGATTTTGAATTAGAAATTTGGACTTAAGTTTTTGGAATGGGATTGAATTCTATCTTTGAAATTTGAAGTCAAAAATGAAATGTGAGAAGAATAAAAGTGATTTGAAAGTTGGAATTCAAGATGGGATTTAAATCAAAATCTGGATTCTAAATAGATTCGGAGATTGAATTTTGGATAGGAGTCGGCTCTGAAATCTGAAAATGAAAGTGGAATTGGTTTTTTTGGAATTTTGAGATCTGAGATGGAATTGGGATTGGATCCAAGATTTGGAATCTAAGATGGTGTCCGGATCTGAAATCTGAGATAGAATGGGATTCTGGATCCTAAGAAATGGATTTCGGATCTGAAGTCTAAGATCCAAAGTAGCATTGGGTTCTAGATCCTAAAGGGAATTTGGATTTGTAATTCGAGATCCAGAGTGGAATTGGAATTTTGGACCCTAAGATGGATTTGGATCTGAAATCTGAGATCCAAAGTAGAGTTGGATTCTGGACCCTAAGAGTTGGAATTTGGATCTGAATCTGAGATCCAAAGTAGAATTGGGTTCTGGATCCTAGAATGGATTTGGATCTGAAGTCTGAGATCCAATGTAGGATTGGATTCTAGATCCTAAGAATTGGATTTTGGATCTGAATTTGAGATCCAATGGTAGAGTGAGGATCTGGATCCTAAAATGAAGTTTGGATCTGTGATTGGAGATCCAAAGTGAAATAAGGGTTTGGACCCTAAATGGAATTTGGATCCGTGATTGAAGATCCAAAGTGGAATGGAGTCCTATACTTGGAAACCTGGATCCAAGTTGAGACTAGGATTTGATTTTGGATTTGGGTTTTGAGAAGTCCAAATAGGACTTTTGAAGATGGATCAGGGTTTTTAGAAACACAAATTTAAACTTGAGATTTAAATCTAAACCTTGATTGAGGATAAGGGGATAATCTTGATTTTGAAATCAGAAGATAATTTTAAAGTGAACTTTGAAATTGGATTTTGAATTGAGTTGGAAATTTGAAGTTTGAATATAAAATGATTTTGGAATTTCAAAGTTAAATTGGAATTTGAAATTGGATTTTGAATCTTTGAAATGAGATAGAATTGGATTTGAATAAGATCTCATCTGAGAAATGAAGAAGAAGAATCACTTGGATTTTTGAAAAAGTAAAATTTGAAAATATGATGCAATTCTACCCTATATGATGAATGAATTTGAATAAGTTAGAAATTGGATTTAAAAATCATATTTCATTTTTCAAATAAATTTAAACAAGACTAATGATATAATACATTCCTAACTATGGTCATTGAATGTATTATATAGTAGTCATATCTAAATTCAAGTGAAGGATAAAATACCCTTTTGGTGCTTTTATAGAATTTAAAATGAAATTAACCCTCAATATACCCTGACTATGGCCATTGGTATATATTTTGAGTTAATCCTAAGTTAAATTCTGATAAAAGAAAAAAAAAATTTGAGAAAATATGATGGATTTTGAAAGTGGATCCAGTGTGGATCCAATGTTATTTCGTAAAAGATAAGAATTCTAAGTTTTGTTCACACTCCGACTATGGCCGTTGATGTAAATCGTCAACTTAGAATTAACTTACCTCTCACGAAATGGTGTACGTGCCATTCGTGTTTCACCATTGTGGGGATTTTGAGAAAAAAAAATGCATGGAGTAAACAATTCATGGTATTCTATGATGCTCATTCATTCTACCTAAAGCAAGAAATGTAAATTCTTATTCCAACCCAAATAATGATATCTTTTACATGTTTCCTGCAAAAATATCTGAAAATTAGAAGAATAATGGCATATATCACATGGATATCAATGGTTAAGATATGCATAATGAAGAAAGATGGAGAATGATTTTATATATCCATGTATATACATATATGTATTATATGCATGCCTATATATACATGTATACAAATGTGCACATATGGGTGTATAGATATATATATACCTGTCTATATATATTTATATATATATATACCTATCTATCTACATATACATATATATGATATGCTCTTAATGAAAATAAAGCTAATGAAGGGATGATTATGCAAAAAGAAAGGATCAGAACAACTCATTGAGTTGCTATAAAGGAAATTTGCAGTAATTCTAAGGATTCTTGTGCGGCTGGTGAGATCGTGAGGTGATAACATTAGATTGTTGGCAACCGTAGGTGGCACCATAAATGTTTGCAATAACCATGACTATGGCTATCGAAAGATGTGCTGAAATGAGTCAATACTGTACAAAATGGATGGCAGGGTGTTGCTGCAAGTGATGTGCATCAGTTGTGCACAATATATGGCTGTGAAGTGAAAGGCAACATAGTGTTAATAATGAAGGCTGTGCTGTGAAGAGATAGGGAGTGGGGATAGGGACAAATGTCCGGATGAGATGTGGCAGGCAAATAAAGGTTTTTGTAGTTGCGGGTTGAAAGGCACAAGCAAATGGGGATCGGCTGGCAGTGATGATGTAACAGGGCTGTGCAGGGAGAGGTAATGTGAGTGCAGCAGTGGACTTTGATGCCGATTCCAAATGTATTATTATATAGCAAGTTGCCACCAAAGAAGCCATAGGTCGATCAAAAGACATTCAACCGTGAACTCCGTAGGGATGGTCGATCGACTCCTTTCAATCGAACCCAGGTATCCACAGGAGGGGAACAAGGTGAATAGGAGATGAAGCCCGGAGGAGTTGCTCAAAGAGACGCTGGATGATCGACAATGGTGGGTCTCGCTTTTCCTTTCCTCCTTGAGAGTTGCTGGAGAGCGATGAAGTGAAGAAGACGGGTTGCAAGATGGATGTAAAAAAAACTGATGCCCAGAAGATAGGAGCTGGTCCCTTTTTAAAGAGGAAATGGAAACTTCGAGAGGGGAAAGCCCGTTGGGGATTGAAGGTGGAGATGAGGGTGTGCCGTTTTGTGATGGAGGGTGGATGGAGGATGAGCGTGGAGATCGCACATGGGGGGGGGGGAACGGCCGGCCATGGAGGGAGACGAGAGGCGTGCGGCTGGAGGCAGTTTCGGGAGGGGCGGTTGCGCCTCCTTCCCCCTCTTCTTCCTTACGAAGGGTAAAAGGAAAAAAAAAACCCTAAAAGTGTTTTCCAAAGACCCCCCCCTTTTCAACTTTCAAATTTTTACAAAAGAGGGCTTCAGAGGTCTTTAGCGAAAATTATTTTTCAAAAAGGCTCGAAATCATTTTGTTTTTCTCAAAATCTTTCCAAAATTTTTTTGTATTTTTTTAGAATAAAATCCTAAAGCTTTACAAGAAATCAAAAGATTGAAACTAATTTTTTGATGTTTTTATAGAATATTTACAAAAGGAGTTTTTCTGAGAATTTTAGAAACTATTTTGAGAAGATTTTTTTCAGAAATGGGTTTTTGATCCGGATTTGGAGGAAATATGGATTTAAAGTGCTGGATTCGGATCCGGAGTTGATTTTGAATATATCAATATGAATTTTAATTCAGAGAATCTGAAGAACTGACTTGATTTTTTCAGAAAACGTGGTTAGGGGAAAAAGGGTCATTTTTACAAAAAGTTGAAAAGTTTGGGGTGTTCACAGATGCCCCTCTTTGCTACTAAGCCGGTTGAGAGCCGAGCTTAGTGGCAAAGACAACACTCCAAATTTTGAAAAATGCCCCAGTCAGCAGGTCTGAACTGGGTGTGGAAGAATTTATTTGAAAGATGGCTTCTCAAGCTTAAAACCTTATCTTGAATGGTTTTGGGGAGATGAAATCCTCGGAATGATATGATTGAGTAGAGAATGAGGAAATCGTGATGGGACTTTGGGTGAAAAATCCCGAAATGGTGGAATAAGAATTTTGATCAAGTAAGATATACTTTTTGGAATGATTCAGGTTTAGCCCTTAACCTGGATGGGACGAAGATATATCAAAAAATGAATTGAATGAGGAAAGGGATACGTGAGAACCTTGATGGGACATTTTTTTTTTTTGGAAAATGTCTCGTGAAATGAAGCTCAAGTAGGATCCTATCCTGAATGGATATACAAAGCATGGGTTCCCTGATGGGAAGAACCATGATGGGACAGGAAGAGATACTTCAACTGAATGAGGTAACTCTTCTGGAAGATATAAACAACACTAGGTTGCATCAGAATGAATACTGAATGCTTATTTTATTCTTGGAATAACTGGAAAATTTTGCCAATAAAATAAAATTATAGTTGATTCAAATGTTTGAAAATGTGTACGCATGTGCAAAGATATTTCCTCTTTTACCTAGAATATTTCCTCCAATGAGGTTAACTCCTCAGTTCTAAGAGTCAAATTCAAAAATTTAGCACTGATGATTTTCTTCAGGGAAGCTATCCATTTCCTTGATATGAGAATAAAAGAAATATTCTTAATTTCATAAAAGCAGGAAATTAAGAGATATTGATAAAAGAATTTTGCATGAGAAAAGATGACTTCTGCCAACTTTGGCAGTTTGATATCTGGGTGTTTTCCCACGATGATCTTTTTGCACTCTTTTTGAGTCATTGGGCTTTTCTGAGCTTTTATGTCATCCTTCATTTGGATGTCCTGACTTTTCTCTTTTTTTTAGGGGAGGGTACGTCACAACCTCCTTCATCTTGGAGATGCTCTGATCCTTCTTTCTTTCAGAGATTGTATATGATATTGGCTCAAAAGGTCTTTAGGTGATAGCTGGAATCAAATATCTTTTAGGGTTTGTCGGTAGGTTCATCGCATCTGCCTTCATCTCGACAGTGATCCGAACTTTCCCTGGAAGGATCTGTCACAAACTCCGTCATCTTAGAGATGTTTCAAATCTTCTTTGGCCCCGGGGATCTACTCGCTTAATTCGCCTTCATCTTGGCGACAATTGAGAGATCCCTTTTGCGGATATTTGATTGCAACTTTTAAATGAAATGAGAAGGTATGGGTTGAGTAGATTCTTTTTATAGCTCAAGATATTTCCACTGCCTGATTGCCAGAAAATCATTTAAAACATGCGCCATAGCCATGGTCAATATCAATTCGCTTTTGGCTTTTCAATATCATTGAAGATTTCTTTCATTGATCATATCGAGGATATTTCTTACATCCTTTTGGTTGATCAACAGGAAAATATTTGAATTTTACCTCTTTTCGCAAAAAGTTTTACCCTTTTGGGAAAGAAATACTAGAGGTAGTCTGAGAAAATTCTCTTTATACAGTAAGAATATTTAGAATCAACAAATGCTTTTTAGCAAATTGGCAAAGTTTTCACGAATTCTTTGTGAAATAATCACTCAATATAGATTTTGATGAGAATTTGAGTTGCAATCTTCGATTTTGGAAATACATGACCAGCAAAAGCTGGGACTTTTGAAATACATGACCAGCAAAAGCTGGAACCTTTGAACTACATGACCAGCAAAAACTGGAACCTTTTGGAATACATGACAAATAGACGTTGAGATCTTTTGAAATACCTGTTCAGCGAAAGCTGGAACCTTTGAAATATGTGACCAACGAGAAGCTGAAACCTTTTGAAATACTTGACCAGTAGAATTGGAACATTTGGAATACACGACCAACAATAATGCTGGAACTTTTTGGAAATACATGACCAACGAGTGTTGGGTCTTTTGGGAAGTACGCGAATAGTTATGAAAAACTGAGTTTTAATAAAAAGATTGAGAATGATCAAAATGGGGAGATTATAACCCGAGGGTTGAGAAAATGGTGAATCTTTTGAAAATATTGTACCCAGAGGTTGGAGAATTGATAATCTTGAGAGATTTAAAGATTAGGAAATGACATATTTGAGAGATTGAAACCCGAAGGTTTGGAAAATGAGAGAATGGAGGAATCGCACCCTGAAGGTTTGATTTATGGAAAATAGGTTGATTTGGGAGCTCGAAAATTGTAAGCTGGGACTTTTTGAAATATGTGACCAGCGAGAGCTGGGTCTTTTGAAAATACACAACCAAAAGCTGAGTTCTTTTTTGGGAATACCTGACTAGCAAAGCTGGAACGTTTGAAATGCGTGACCAGCGAAAAGCTGGAACGTTTGAAATACCTGACCAGCGAAAAACTGGAACGTTTGAAATACATGACCAACGAGTGTTGGATCTTTTTTGGAAATACCTGACCAGCAAAAGCTGGAACGTTTGAAATACATGACCAGCGGAATGCTGGAACGTTTGAAATACATGTCCAACGGGTGTCGGATCTTTTGAAATACCTGACCAGCAAAAGCTGGGACGTTTGAAATACCTGACCAGCGAGAAGCTGGAACGTTTGAAATATATAACCAACGAGCGTTGGATCTGACCAGCAAAAAGCTGGAACGTTCGAAATACCTGACCAGCAAGAAGCTGAAACGTTTGAAATACATACCCAATGAGTGTTGGATCTTTTGAAATACCTGACCAACAGAAGCCGAGACGTTTGAAATACCTGACCAGCGAGAAGCTGGAACTTTTGAAATACATAACCAACGAGTGTTGGGTCTGACCAGCAAAAAGCTGGAATGTTTGAAATACCTGACCAGCAAGAAGCTGGAACGTTTAAAATACATGCCCAACGAGTGTTGGATCTTTTGAAATACCTGACCAGCAAAAGCTGGGACGTTTGAAATACCCAACCAGCGAGAGGCTGGAATGTTTGAAATATATGACCAACGAGTGTTGGATCTTTTCGGAAATACCTGACCAGTAAAAAGCTGGAACGTTTGAAATACCTGACCAGCAAGAAGCTGGGACGTTTGAAATATCTGACCAGTAAAAACTGGGACGTTTGAAATACATCAGCTTTTGGGAGATTTCTAATCAAAACTTGAAAGAAAGGATTTTGATCAAAAGATTGAATGTAGAAAGTTATTGGTGCGAGGATCGGATCCTCCAAATGAGCTCAATATATAATTGAAGATTTTGGGAAATACCCTAGTGCGAGGACCGGGTTGTAAAAGATGAGCTAAAACAAAGCGAAATTTTCAGAGATTGACGAAAAATTTGTTTAAAACTTGACATAAGTGAGCAATAGCTTGAAGAACATTTGCTCAAACCAAAAAGTAAATCAAATGAAATAAAGATTATAAGATCAAAATGAGAATTAACAAAATTCGAGAAAAAGAGCTTTTGTCTAATCCTGCCTGCATATGATAAAAGAAGATGATTATAGATTAAAATAAAATGCCCCAGTATCATGGAGAAGAATGTAAGAATCGATAGAAGATCTTTATTTTATTGAAATGGCTCTTTTGAAGAGTACAAAGGCTTTAGAATGAATATTTCAGGTGTAAAACTTCTTCAAATGCAGAGCATTGATGGGATCTGGCATTTCCACTCCATTTGCGTTGATTAGGCGATATGAATTGCGAGGAAGTGCTTCCTTAACCACATAAGGGCCTTCCCAATTGGGTGACCACTTGCCCCGTGGTCGATGCTTGAGATGAGCTGTCGATCTGAGCACCAAAT
This sequence comes from Nuphar pumila, assembly GCF_984573655.1. Taxonomy (NCBI): domain Eukaryota; kingdom Viridiplantae; phylum Streptophyta; class Magnoliopsida; order Nymphaeales; family Nymphaeaceae; genus Nuphar; species Nuphar pumila. Next base: position 71,313,414 of record NC_143251.1, on the reverse strand, counting down.
CGTTAACTCGAAATTTTCTCTCAATGACAGACTTGGCATAATGCCGAGCTATCCTCTGCCGATAAGCATGAGCATGTTCCGCTGCCTTGAGCCTCTTTTCATCCAGTAAATCTAGTTGTACCAATCTCTGCTGCTGATACTGATCAAGTGGTAATTCTATAAGAGAAGCAAATTTGAGAGCGGGCTTCTGGATATGGAGAGGTAACACCACTTCAGTTCCGTAAACAAGTTCTGAAGGAGTGGCATTAGTCGGGGTCCGAATGGTGGTCCGATATGCCCAAAGTGCGTCATGAATTTTCTCATGCCAGTCTCGGCCTGTCTTCACAGTTCTTTCCAAAATACGGATCAAAATTTTATTGGTGGCCTCTGCTTGGCCATTCCCTTGAGGATAATAGGGAGCTAAGAAATGATGGAAAATTCTGAATTTAGAACAGAAGGTTTTCATCCTCTCATTTTTAAAGTGAGTTCCATTGTCTGAAACAATGTCATGTGGTATGCCGAAGCGGCAAAGAATGTTCTTGTGAATGAAAGAAACCACATGGCGGCCTTCTACTGTGCGTAGAGTAACAGCTTCAACCCATTTTGTGAAGTACTCTGTCGCAGCCAGAAAGTACTTGTGGCCGTTGGAAGCAGAAGGAGTAATCGGGCCTACGACGTCAAAAGCCCACATAGAAAATGGCCAAGGAGAAACAACTGATTGTAGATATGCGGTCAGAGCATGAATATAAGGTGCGTGCAATTGGCACTTGACGCACTTCTTCACAAATCTATGACAGTCCTGCTGTATGGTATTCCAATAATACCCTGCTCGAACGATCTGTTTGACGAGAGTTTGATAGCCGACATGACCACCACAAATCCCTTCATGTGCCTCTTGGATGACTTCCATAGCTTCTTCTTTGTCTAAGCACCTGGCATATTCAGAACTGAACCCACAGCGGTAAAGGACATTGGCAAGAATGAAATAACGAGTAGACATACGCTGAATCGCGCGTTGCTCCCTTTTTGGCATTTCTGGTGGAAATTCACCAGTCTCAATAAAATTTTTGATGTTTTGATACCAAGGTTTCTCCTTCTGATTAACCTGGTTTATTTGCATAATTGAATCGAAAGCAGGTTGCTCAAGTCTGCCAACTTCGAAAGAACGACATGATTCACCGCTTTTGAAGGATAAAATGGATCCCAAGCTGGCTAAGCCATCGACTATCTGATTGTGCTCTCTTCTGATATGATTGAGCTGAAATTCTTCGAAGCTGTCCACAAGGGCTAAGACGATCTTCTGATATGGAATTAATTTGGGATCTTTCACTTGCCATTCAGTGTTAACTTGACTGACAACAAGTAGGGAATCACCAAAGGCATGCACTTTCTTGATATTGAATTTTTTCAAAATTTTGAGGCCTTGTATTAAAGCTTCATACTCGGCCATGTTATGAGTGCATTGGAAACCAAGCTTGAGAGAATAAGGGATCATTTTTTTTTCTGGAGTGATCAACAGGACTCCAATCTCGATGCCAGACATGTTTTTAGAGCCATCGAAGAACAAGTTTCAAACTGGGGGTTGTTGGACATTACAGATATGCTCATCAGGAAAATCATCTTCTGTTTTAATTTGTTCTGTCGGAGGGAAATCTGCCAACTGATCTGCGATCGCTTGGCCCTTAATTGACTTTTGAGAAACATACTCTAAGTCATATTGCATCAGCAGGACTTGCCACTTTGCGATTCGTCCAGTGAGAAAAGGTTGTTCAAGAATGTATCTGAGCGGATTGAGCTTTGAAAGAAACTTAATTTCAGAAGCCAACAAGTAATGTCTCAATTTCTGGCACATCCAGACCAGAGCTAGACAAGTTTTCTCCATCTGAGAATACTTCTTTTCATAATCAATGAATGTTTTGCTCACGTAGTAGATGGCGTGCTCTATCAGGCTGCCTTCTTCATACTGAGCGAGGAATCCACCACAGGCATTCTGATTGACTGAAATATATAGTAGGAGAGGCTTTCCCAGCTTTGGCGGCTTCAAAACTGGCAGATTAAGGAGATACTGCTTGATACGCTCAAACGAGAGCTGACATTCTGATCCCCATTCAAATTTAACTCCTTTTCTTAGCAAATGGTTAAAAGGCTCACATCTCATAGCCAAATTGGAGATGAACCTGCGAATAGACTGAATACGCCCTTGAAGGCTTCGCAGTTCTCTCAGATTAGTTGGAGGCAGCATGTCAATAATGGCTTTTGCTTTAGTCAGATCCACCTCGATCCCTTTCTTGCTGATAATAAAGCCGAGCAGTTTGCCGGACTCTACTCCAAAAACACATTTCTGAGGGTTAAGTCTCAATTTGTAAAGAATAAGTCTTTTAAAAACTTGACTAAGAGCATCGAGGTGATCCTCTTATTCTTTAGACTTAACCAAAATGTCGTCCACATATGCATCCATATTCTTATGCATTTGATCGTGGAAAATAACGGCCATTGCCCTTTGATAAGTTGCCCTGGCATTTTTGAGCCCAAATGGCATGACTGTATAACAGAAGGTTCCCCATGGGGTAGTAAATGAAGTCTTCGACTGATCACGAACGGCCAACTTGATCTGATTATAACCTGAATATCCGTCCATGAAAGAAAACATGGCATGACCTGCTGTGCTATCGATCAACAGGTCAATATTGGGAAGCGGATAATCGTCTTTCGGGGTAGCCTTATTGAGATCCCTGAAATCAATGCAAATCCGAACTTTTCCGTTCTTTTTAGGGACTGCTAAGATATTTGCCAACCAATTTGGATAATCAATGGTCCGGATGAAGCCTGCTTTCAACAAATCTTCAAGTCCTTCCTTGACTTGTTGCTCAATTCGAGGGTCTAATTTCCTCAGTTTTTGCTTGATTGGTCTGGTTTCTGGTTTCAACTTGAGTCGATGCTCAACCAGCTTGATATCCAATCCTGGCATATCTTCGTAAGTCCAGGCGAATACTTCTTGACGCTTTTTGAGGAATTGGATGAGTCTAGCTTTTTCAATTTCGCTTAGACTCTACTCGATTTTGAGAATTTTCGGATCATCTTCTGACCCAATGTTGATATCCTCCGTTGGATCTTGAATCAAGGCTGATGGTTCATCCTGCTTCTGAATGTGAGCAAATTCTGGCAAATCCTGAATGGTGGAATCAAATTCAGCTGGCTCTTCAGTCTGCTCTATTGCCTGACTGACCTCTGCTCTGTCTTTCATCTAAGGGAACCTTGCCAATTTCAGATATTTGGGATTGATAACGAATCTTGTCATTGATTCAGGAGTTAATGGTCCTGAAAACGCAAAAAGATGTTGTTTTCAAGAGAAAGTATGAGCCAAATCAAAAATTTTGTATAAAGCAAGAGCAATGACATAGACAAAGTATAAGAAGGAATTGATGAATGCTCGAAGAGAAAATTTGATCTTTCATTGATTGAGATAAAGTATTTACAAGACTCTGACAAAAAGATGGGACAGTATTGTCCCTACAAGATTTAAACAAAGAAATGAAAAGAAAGCAGGAAAACTAAGGCATCATCTTCACTTATTTCCCCTGACGAAAACTGTCTTTTTGCTGGAATTCTGACCGGTGAACCCCAACCCTGAACTGTCTGCATGCCAAACTGGAATAATGGGTTCTATCATGCCATCTTTATCTTTTCCCATGCCTCGGAATGGCTGGTATCCATGTTTTATCAGCAGATCAAATCCCTTTCTTGCTTTAGAAAACTGAGGAAATAAGGGATGATCTTTGAAGGAGGTGTAATTAATGCGTTCTCCTAGCTTGAAGAAACAAGGTCCCTGCCATTGGACCGTGGCTGCAACGTTTTCCTCCTCCATGACATCTTTTAATTTTAGCATCTCTAGGCTATCACTGAGATTAATTTCATCCGCTTCTCGGATGCTTGGAAAAGCAGCTGTAAATGTTGGACGGTGAATCATAGGCGGTGGCAGCCTTTCTTCAGGGTCTTCGCCCAAAACAGTAGTAATCATTCCGCCCTTAGACCACTTTATGCATTGATGGAGAGTTGATGGAACAGCATTGATGTTATGGATCCATGTTCATCCCAACAAAAGATTGTAAGTTGGCGGCACGTTGACGACATGGAATAGGACAGTGTGCACGAAGTAGTTGATGAAGATCTCCAAAAAGACTTTGCCTTTGGCAGTTTGCCCATGATTGTCAAAACCGTAAATGGTGATGGGGTCCGGCACGTACTCTTCTTCTTTTAATCCCAGAGCCTTTGCTGTCATTTCTGGGCAAATGTTCAAACTGCTGCCCCCATCAACAAGAACATGTGGGACAGTCATGCCCCTGGTTCTGACCACAATGTAAAGCGCATTATTGTGGAATGAATGAGGCTTTGGCAAGTCTTTATCTGAAAAGGTAATAGGCGCGTTTGTCATTGCTTGATTTACAATCTGCGCCATATCTTCGGGCATGGTGCCCGGCTTCACCTTGATCTTTCTTAACAGATCATCCAACTTTTCCTGATGCTTGGGAGAATCATGAGTTAATTCGAAGATGGAAATGTTGGAGAGCGCCGTAATTGGCTTCTGGAAATCATCAGCCTGTTCCTCTGCTGCTTTAGAGGTTTCTGCCTTTTCTACGCAGGCTTCTTTCTTAAGAAAGCTCTTGGGGAAGATTTGGATCCTTTCATTCTTGACTGGCACACTAGCTTGGTCAAGAAGCGAGAAGATATCTATTTTCTGATACACAGGCTGATCCTGATGTAGAACCATTACCTGATGCTGGAGTTTTAGCTCTTCACTAGAGCATGGGTGGATATGACTCTGGGGAAGGAAAGGGTGTTCGGAGATATTTGATGCCGAGTGCTTCGGGAATGGAGCAGACAATATTTCCATTTTGCCTTCCTCTTCATCTTCTACGAGGATGCTTTTGTCGATACAATCTTGGACCAAATGCTTCAAGACGAAGCAGTGTTCTGTATCATGCCCCATAGCTCTATGGAATTTGCAATATTGCTCTTTGTACTTCCCCATGAATACTGGGGGATCCGCAATTTTGGGTAATTTCACCATCCCGTGGGACAACAGGTATTCCAACACTTTCTCTAGAGGCTGGTCCAAATGAGTGAATTTCCTATTTTTGCTCCAATTGATGTGTTTTGGTTTTTCTTGAAGGTCCCCTTTTTGTTGAGGACCGGTTGGGAGAGATTTGTCATTGCTCTTGAAGAATTTGCCCTTTCTTCCCCTGTTCTGCTCAGGTTTCGACCCGCTGCCACTGTCATTCCTGTTGTTGCTGCCCTGATGGTCTTCGGGGATATCAGCCGAGTAGGTAAAATGGGCCTTCTTCTTTGGGTCCAAGATGTTCTTTGCTGAAGAAACACCTTCGTACATCCCATTTTCTACCCCCATTTCGAGCCATTCGGCCCGCTCTGTTAGTTCGATGAAGGACTTGGAGGGATATGGGAAGATGAGGCTTTTCAGGGGCTGACAGAAATTGTTGAGGATGACCTGGAGGGCATGCTCCTCAGAAATGGGATTCCTCATCTTATTGCAAATACTTCTCCACTTATGGGTAAAATCCCTGGCCTTTTCATGGGGCTCTTGCTTGAGGTTGTACAAGTGGTTTAGAGTAGGCAGAGCCTCCGTGTTGAACAAGAAGCGTTCAACAAACATATTAACAACTTTATCAAAATCCCTCAATTCGATGGGATTGACATGTTCAGCGTACCACTTGGCCGCTATCCCGTCCAGGCTGCAGGGAAAACAAAGAAAAAGGGCGCGGTTATCCTCACTGAACCGGGCACATTCTGCGAAGAACATTGCCAGATGGGCTTTAGGATCGCCGGTTCCGTCAAACTTGATGAACTTCCGGGGGAGATTCTCCAGATCCTTGTCCCCTTCTAAACCGAGGTAGAAATCCTGCCTGGTGTATGACCTCTTTCCTTTGTCACGAATTTGCAGGTCTTTGACTATCTTGGTCAGTGCCTGGATCGAGTCCTCTGCACGGGCCCCATATTTGGGCTTGTTCACTGACACTGGCTCTTCTACTGGCCTCTTGGACTGCCGCAAGTGTTTTGGGATGTAGATTAACTGCTCTTCTTCTTCAGAGACTTCTCCTGTTGACCCGGAATCCTCAGAAGTACTGTCACGCTGCTTTTTCTGCTTGCTGATCTTGACTGGCTTCTTCATGGGCTTTTTCTTCGCTTTGCTCTTAGAAGCTGCCTTCTTGGGAGCAACTTTGGCCTGCTCAGCCATCATCTTAGTCATCATTTTTTGGAAGATCCGATACATGGCCGGATCAACGTGGCTTTCATCCCCGGAGTTATTCTTCTTGGACAATCTCGGAGAATTCATCTCCTCTGATTTGCTGTTACTGTGCTGTTGAGCAGCCCTCTTATCAGCCCTTGTCTGAACCATTTTCAGATGCCTAAGCTTCCCTGCAGAATATGGGAATGGTTAGAGTATGGAGAAGCTTTTTTGAAAAACATAATTTCTTTGAGAGAAAGCAAGAAATGAAGGGATTTGGTAGACAATTTCAAGAGATTATCCCATTACCCGGGATTTGGTCATCACACGATTTGTGATAATTGTGTTACCATTTGATGATAACAGAGAAATGTGCCTTGTTACCTAGGCGAGGTCGTCAACCATGAGAAAATATATTTGAAGAAAATGTGGAAGGAATGTCTTTTATTTGCGCTATAAACATAATACAGAAAACAATTTTTTTGGCCAAAAAGTAAAATTTTATTGATATTTTTAACTTTTAAGGACAAAGAGAGGGTGGGCAGACAGTTTGCCACCACTCTTGATATTCAGATGATACATTTGGCCCAGGAAATATAGACAGAGAAATAAAGGAGTTCCAGGTATATTTAGCGACATGATATGCCTCAGACCACTGATCCGACTGCAGGTTGAATTCTGACACGTTGCCTGTCGGGAAACGAGTGTTGGCACGAACCTGTCGCTGCGAAAACTGCCTCAGACATCATTCCGGCTGATAATCAACACAAAAGAAAGGTCCCATCAACTTGTAGCGCTTGTCACGAGCATAAGTGTATCGAGGAACAGTCTCTCTTCTGTCAAAGAAATCCCAAGTGATCTCCTCCTGATGCAGCTTCTCGATCAGAGCTCGACATTGGATGACTGTCTTCGGCTGCTTACTGTTGAACCTGAAAGAACTGGCCTTCGAGGGAACGTGTCGCAGGAACCACGACTGCAAGGCGTAAGTGCATCCTTCTACCAGAATGGTCTCCCCAAGAGCAAATCGAGCCAAGCCTCTGTAAAGGAAGGCTAATGCGGCCATGGAAACTGAAAGCTGACGGGTCTGCTTGCTTCCCCATCAACGAAAGAGCTGAGCAACTCTGATATCTATGAAATTCTGACCATCTTGGAAGAAGGCTAACCCTACTGTGCACAGGATCATGGCGTGCTGAATTCTGTCCTTCGCTGCTCGGGACAAAGTGTCAACCTCTTTGTAGGCTCTGTACTTTTGATATAGCTCGAACAGGTCGATGAACTAATTCCCACTAATCTCGGTGAGAGGCCAGGATCTGCTCCCGGTTGCTCTTGCTAAGGCTTCTCGAACATCCAGCCCTTTGATGTTGATAAAAAACTGTTGCTCGACAGGATCATCTGGCTGACCAGTTGGTTCGGGCAATCCCATAATGTCGTTGAATTCGTCCATCAGCAGAGTCATCTCTCCCTAGGGAAACCAGAAGGTGCAGGTACGCGGATTCCACCGTTCTGCCATAGCCTGAATCAGAGCTCCGTTGATGGTTCGCTTGCCTACCGCTGATGCCATCTCCAACCCGCAGTCATCCAAGTGGTCTGGGAACATACGTGAGAAGGCGGCGAACCAAGAATAATACCACCGTGGGAAGAAAGGACGAGACTGGATGACCCGCAGATCCAGAGATCCATCCTGAATCTGATAGAAGACATGATCTCGGGGAAAGACAGCATTGAGAGAATTTGACGCCATTGAAGTGATACTGGGGCAAAGAAAATAAGGGGAATTAGATAGAATGCAGAACTTATAGATAGACTCTTTTAAAGAATCAAACCTGGAAATTTTGAAAGATTGAGGAGATTTTTATAAGAATTTTCTAGGGTTTTGAAGAAAATTTGATCTAAAAAGAGAAAAAGAAATGTAGGTAGATAGAAAATATACACCTGGGGTTTTTTGAAAATAAAGGTAAGTTTTGAATAATACACCCAGGGTTTTTGAAAAAAAGGTTTGATACATATATGAGAGAAATATCACACAACCAAAGCTGCACAAACAAGGATGCGCATACAACACTCCCTAAAGGCTGACTCTAAATGCAATATTTGAAATGGCTTGTAGGACCTTAATCCTAACTCTAGGGTTCAGATTATCTGATTTCAATCAAGATACGTCGATATACTCAAGTCGAAGCTTGAAGTACGTGGCATAGAAATATTTCTCTGGTTCTAAGGTAATGGCTTCCCAACATCCTTGAGCACCTACCGATATACCTCGGACTATGGCCCTTAGGTACGTGGTAGGGGGGCGCGAACCCAAATAAGTGGCCCAGTTGTGAGGCTCTCTCCCGAACTATGGTTCAGTGAGACAGCCCAGCAACGTGAAGACCGGGACAATATAGGTAAGGAGGTTTTCAAAATATGCTCAACATGCAAGAAATCAGATGGCTCTAATGCAAGTCCTAAAGAGATAGATTTAAAATGAAGAGAAGCACACACTTGCATACATTGTTTTGCATTCAATCCCTAGAATTGAGGAGAGTTGTATTTAAGACCTAAGTCTAATGTGAACATGAATAATCTCCTCAATATGGTCCTACCAAACCATACTTAAATCCTATATGCAATGATGTCAGCTTAGGACAAAATCTATGCTTCCTAAGGTTTGCATGAAAATGAAGCTGACATTTGAAGAATAAAGACTTAGATAATATCAAAGCAAAGAAGAAAAGGCATAATTCGACCGGCCGGAGACGAGTCCCATCACGGTCGCCAAACCTGTGATCATCGCAAAATTTTTCCTCTCGTAATATTCTCTCTCTTCATTCTCTTTTCCTTTCTAATCCCTTATTTTCCTCCTTTTTGAAGGGAGAAAGATAAAAGACGGAAAGAAAGAGAGAAGAGAAAAGAAAGAAGAGAAGAGAAGAGAAGAGGAACTCTTTTGCGGGTCTCACTTGACCTTAATTTTAAAAATATTTGAAATAACTCGCCTCCGTTTTTTGAAATATTTGCGGGAAAACTGGGAGACGGGATCCGTTCGTCGGTACGAGGTTCGACCGTTCCTGGCGCCTTTACCAGGGGTAATCGAACCAAGGGTCGAATTAATGCCTTTTGCTTTGCTAAGAAATTATCTAAGTATTTATCCTAAGTCTAAAATGCACAATGAATCATGCTTGTGCAAATGCAAATATGTATGCTCTTTTTGAAAATGTTTTGAAGAAATCCCAAATGAATCTGATAAAGTGAAGAAATGTTTTTTTTAACTTAGAACTTAAGATTAAAATTCTAAGTTTTTAGAATAATCAGGGGCTTGGGATATGAGTCTGGATTTGGAAAAAATGATCTTGAAATTGAGAGGAAAAGAGAAGAAAGGAAATTTTAAAGTCATAAATGGATTTTGAATTAGAAATTTGGACTTAAGTTTTTGGAATGGGATTGAATTCTATCTTTGAAATTTGAAGTCAAAAATGAAATGTGGGAAGAATAAAAGTGATTTGAAAGTTGGAATTCAAGATGGGATTTAAATCAAAATCTGGATTCTAAATAGATTCGGAGATTGAATTTTGGATAGGAGTCGGCTCTGAAATCTGAAAATGAAAGTGGAATTGGTTTTTTTGGAATTTTGAGATCTGAGATGGAATTGGGATTGGATCCAAGATTTGGAATCTAAGATGGTGTCCGGATCTGAAATCTGAGATAGAATGGGATTCTGGATCCTAAGAAATGGATTTCGGATCTGAAGTCTAAGATCCAAAGTAGCATTGGGTTCTAGATCCTAAAGGGAATTTGGATCTGTAATTCGAGATCCAGAGTGGAATTGGAATTTTGGACCCTAAGATGGATTTGGATCTGAAATCTGAGATCCAAAGTAGAGTTGGATTCTGGACCCTAAGAGTTGGAATTTGGATCTGAATCTGAGATCCAAAGTAGAATTGGGTTCTGGATCCTAGAATGGATTTGGATCTGAAGTCTGAGATCCAATGTAGGATTGGATTCTAGATCCTAAGAATTGGATTTTGGATCTGAATTTGAGATCCAATGGTAGAGTGAGGATCTGGATCCTAAAATGAAGTTTGGATCTGTGATTGGAGATCCAAAGTGAAATAAGGGTTTGGACCCTAAATGGAATTTGGATCCGTGATTGGAGATCCAAAGTGGAATGGAGTCCTATACTTGGAAACCTGGATCCAAGTTGAGACTAGGATTTGATTTTGGATTTGGGTTTTGAGAAGTCCAAATAGGACTTTTGAAGATGGATCAGGGTTTTTAGAAACCCAAATTTAAACTTGAGATTTAAATCTAAACCTTGATTGAGGATAAGGGGATAATCTTGATTTTGAAATCAGAAGATAATTTTAAAGTGAACTTTGAAATTGGATTTTGAATTGAGTTGGAAATTTGAAGTTTGAATATAAAATGATTTTGGAATTTCAAAGTTAAATTGGACTTTGAAATTGGATTTTGAATCTTTGAAATGAGATAGAATTGGATTTGAATAAGATCTGATCTGAGAAATGAAGAAGAAGAATCACTTGGATTTTTGAAAAAGTAAAATTTGAAAATATGATGCAATTCTACCCTATATGATGAATGAATTTGAATAAGTTAGAAATTGGATTTAAAAATCATATTTCATTCTTCAAATGAATTTAAACAAGACTAATGATATAATACATTCCTGACTATGGTCATTGAATGTATTATATAGTAGTCATATCTAAATTCAAGTGAAGGATAAAATACCCTTTTGGTGCTTTTATAGAATTTAAAATGAAATTAACCCTCAATATACCCTGACTATGGCCATTGGTATATATTTTGAGTTAATCCTAAGTTAAATTCTGATAAAAGAAAAAAATATTTTGAGAAAATATGATGGATTTTGAAAGTGGATCCAGTGTGGATCCAATGTTATTTCGTAAAAGATAAGAATTCTAAGTTTTGTTCACACCCCGACTATGGTCGTTGATGTAAATCGTCAACTTAGAATTAACTTACCTCTCACGAAATGGTGCACGTGCCATTCGTGTTTCACCATTGTGGGGATTTTGAGAAATAAAGAAAAAAAAATGCATGGAGTAAACAATTCATGGTATTCTATGATGCTCATTCATTCTACCTAAAGCAAGGAATGTAAATTCTTATTCCAACCCAAATAATGATATCTTTTACATGTTTCCTGCAAAAATATCTGAAAATTAGAAGAATAATGGCATATATCACATGGATATCAATGGTTAAGATATGCATAATGAAGAAAGATGGAGAATGATTTTATATATCCATGTATATACATATATGTATTATATGCATGCCTATATATACATGTATACAAATGTGCACATATGGGTGTATAGATATATATATACCTGTCTATATATATATATATATACCTATCTATCTACATATACATATATATGATATGCTCTTAATGAAAATAAAGCTAATGAAGGGATGATTATGCAAAAAGAAAGGATCAGAACAACTCATTGAGTTGCTATAAAGGAAATTTGCAGTAATTCTAAGGATTCTTGTGCGGCTGGTGAGATCGTGAGGTGAATAACATTAGATTGTTGGCAACTGTAGGTGGCACCATAAATGTTTGCAATAACCATGACTATGGCTATCGAAAGATGTGCTGAAATGAGTCAATACTGTACAAAATGGATGGCAGGGTGTTGCTGCAAGTGATGTGCATCAGTTGTGCACAGGATAGGGCTGTGAAGTGAAAGGCAGCATAGTGTTAATAATGAAGGCTGTGCTGTGAAGAGATAGGGAGTGGGGATAGGGACAAATGTTCGGATGAGATGTGGCAGGCAAATAAAGGTTTTTGCAGTTGCGGGTTGAAAGGCACAAGCAAATGGGGATCGGCTGGCAGTGATGATGTAACAGGGCTGTGCAGGGAGAGGTAATGTGAGTGCAGCAGTGGACTTTGATGCCGATTCCAAATGTATTATTATATAGCAAGTTGCCACCAAAGAAGCCATAGGTCGATCAAAAGACATTCAACCGTGAACTCCGTAGGGATGGTGGATCGACTCCTTTCAATCGAACCCAGGTATCCACAAGAGGGGAACAAGGTGAATAGGAGATGAAGCCCGGAGGAGTTGCTCAAAGAGATGCTGGATGATCGATAATGGTGGGTCTCGCTTTTCCTTTCCTCCTTGAGAGTTGCTGGAGAGCGATGAAGTGAAGAAGACGGATTGCAAGATGGATGTAAAAAAAACTGATGCCCAGAAGATAGGAGCTGGTCCCTTTTTAAAGAGGAAATGGAAACTTCGAGAGGGGAAAGCCCGTTGGGGATTGAAGGTGGAGATGAGGGTGTGCCGTTTCGTGATGGAGGTTGGATGGAGGATGAGCGTGGAGATCGCACATGGGGGGGGGGGAACGACCGACCATGGAGGGAGACGAGAGGCGTGCGGCTGGAGGCAGTTTCGGGAGGGGCGGTTGCGCCTCCTTCCCCCTCTTCTTCCTTACGAAGGGTAAAAGGTAAAAAAAAAAACCCTAAAAGTGTTTTCCAAAGACCCCCCCCTTTTCAACTTTCAAATTTTTACAAAAGAGGGCTTCAGAGGTCTTTAGCGAAAATTATTTTTCAAAAAGGCTCGAAATCATTTTGTTTTTCTCAAAATCTTTCCAATTTTTTTTTGTATTTTTTTAGAATAAAATCCTAAAGCTTTACAAGAAATCAAAAGATTGAAACTAATTTTTTGATGTTTTTGTAGAATATTTACAAAAGGAGTTTTTCTGAGAATTTTAGAAACTATTTTGAGAAGATTTTTTTCAGAAATGGGTTTTTGATCCGGATTTGGAGGAAATATGGATTTAAAGTGCTGGATTCGGATCCGGAGTTGATTTTGAATATATCAATATGAATTTTAATTCAGAGAATCTGAAGAACTGACTTGATTTTCTCAGAAAACGGGGTTAGGGGCAAAAGGGTCATTTTTACAAAAAGATGAAAAGTTTGGGGTGTTCACAGGAGCCTTCTTACCCTTGTGACCATGGAACTTTTCTCTGAATGGGTTCCTTTCTGAGCTGGTCCCGGGCTGCTCATTCATCATCTTGTTCATCATTTTTCTGAACATGGCATACATTTGAGGGTCTATGCCGTCATCTTCTTGCTGCTGCTCTTGACTCTTCTCGGATCGAGGGGAACCCATTTCTTCTTCCGAGGCTGACGAGTACTGGGATGCCGTGGTTCTTTTGCCTGATCTCGTCTCAACCATCAAATGATATGGATGCTCTCTTGCAGGGCAAAGACCTGATTAGATTATGGAGGAATTGGCTTTTGGAAGAAAAATTTGCTAGAAATACGGTAGACAATTTGGAAAAGATGTCCCATTACTAGGGACTGAGTCGTCGTGGGAATCACGACAATTGTGTTGTCATTCCTTCTGCAAAAGAAATAAACAACGAAAATATGCCTTGTTACCTAGGCGAGGTCGTCAAACCACAATAGAAGGAAAGAGAATTTTATTAAAATGAGAAAAATAAGATTTTATTGATCTTGACAAAGAGGTGGGGGACAAACAATTTGCCACCATTCACGATAGTCGGCAGACACTCTAGGACCTGGAAAGATTTTAAGAGAGACAAAGGAATCCCAGCCGTAGCGGGCAGAGTGATATGCCCCGGACCATTGTGCGGAAGTGAGATCAAGCTCTGCCATAACTCCTGATAACAAGCGAGCTTCGACGTACTGTTGCCTCTGGGAGAATTGTCGAACACATCTCTCTGGTTGGTAGTAAGTGCAGAAGAATGGTCCCAGCAACTTGAACCGCTTGCCATAAGCGTAGGTATATCTGGGAGGAGATATTTGCCGATCAAAATAGTCCCAAACAACGTCATCCTCTTGAATGTTGTTGATCATAGATCGGTACTGCGCCACTGGAAGGAGTTCTTGACCATTGTATCTGAAAGAGCTTGCTCGGGCTGGAACGTGTTGGAAAAACCAGGACTGAAGTGCGTAGATGCATCCTTCAACTAAAATGGACTCTCCAAGTGAGAATCGAGTCAGACCTCGATATAGGAAGGCGAGCGCTGCCATGGCTATAGAGAGGCGATTGGTTTGCCGACTTCCCCATCTTCTCATGAGCTGGATTATTCTGATGTCCATGTAGTTTTGTCCATCTGGGAAGAGGGATAATCCTACAGTGCACAGAACCATTGCATTCTGAATCCTTTCTTTGGCTGTTCTTGAAAGCGAGCTGACTTCGATGAAGGTCCCGTACTGGCGATACAACTCAAGTAGGTCAACATATTCATTCCCTTCCAACTGGATCAGAGGCCAAGATCGGCGGCCTGTCATACAAGCTAAGGAGTCTCGGGGGTCCAAACCCTTTACATTAATAAGGAATTGATGCTCTAATGGGTCTCCTGGTTTACCGGCTGGTTCTGGCAACCCCATGATTTCTGAAAATTCATCCATTAAAACAGTCATCTCTCCCCATGGGAACCAGAAGGTACACGTCCGAGAATTCCATCGCTCCGCCATTGCATGGATTAGGTTGCCATTGATGGTCTACTTTCCGACTGCTGTTGCCAGCTCTAATCCGCACTCGCTCAAATGGTCCGGGAACATTCGGGAACAGCTCTTTAGCCAGGAGTAATACCACCGGGGAATGAAAGCTCTGGTACTAAGGGCTCGATGTTCAGGACGACCTTGTCGCACCTCGAAGGAGATGTGACCTTCAGGAAAGATAGGATCGACTTGACTGGATGCCATCGAACTGAAAACAGAGGAAGACTCAGAATGAGACTTAGGAAAATATGAGAAATTTTGAAAAATTTTGCAGGCAGGATAAAAATGCAGCTAGAAATTCGAGATCCAGTAGAAAGGTAGAATGTAAAATCGCCTGGAGTTTTGGAAGAAATGGGATATTTGAAAAAAAATCATCCAGGGTTTGAGAAAACATCTTGTGGAAAATGAGGATGTTTTAAAAAAGGCCTAAGAAGTTGGAAAACATTGGGAAATATAAGAAATTAAGGAAATCATACACATACAATCACATCCTGCACAAACATTCATGCACATTCAGCACTCCCTAAAAGGCTGACTCTAGATGCATCAATTTGAAAACAGCTGTAGGAGCTTAATCCTAACTCTAAGTTCAGATCATCTTTGTCCAATCCAGTTATGCCGATATACCCGAATCGAAATCCGAGGTACGTGGCATAGAGTTTCAACTCCGGTTCTAAGGTAAGGTTTTCCAACATCCTTGAGCGCCTACCGATATACTTCGGACTGTGGCCCGCGGTACGTGGTAGGGGGTGTTAACCCAAATAATTGGCCCAGTTGTGAGGCTCTGTCCCGAACTATGGTTCTGGAAGAGAGCCCAGCAACGTGAAGACCGGGTAATGATAGGTAATTGGAGATTTGAAAAAAATGATCACATGCAAGAAATAGAGGGCTCTAAATCCTAGAGAGATAGATTTTGAAAATTTTGAAGAAGCATACATTGTTTGCATTCAGATCCTAAATTGAGGAGGGTTGTATTTAGACCTAAGTCTATGTGAGCATGAAAATTTCTCCTCAATATGGTCCTACCAAACCATGCCTAAGCTATATGCAATCAATGTCAGCTAGGTCAGAATCTAGGCTCCTAGGTTCGCATGATAGCAAAAGTAAAGAGCTGACATTTTGTGAACATAATTTTGATAATTAAACTAAGTCAAGCATAATTTAGGTCAGACAAGGACAGGTCCCATCTCGGTCGCCAAACCTGTTATCGTCGCGAAATTTTTCCCCCGTCTTCCCTTCCTTGCGGAAGAGAAAGAGGGAAACGCTTTCGCGATTCAAACTTGATCGGATTTTGGAAATTGTTTTGAAATACTCGCCTCCGTTTTGAAAATTGCGGGAAAATCCATGGGATGGGGCTCGACCTGTCGGTACGAGGTTCGACCGTTCCTGCCGCCTTTAACAGGGGTAATCGAACCAAGGACCAAAATTGTGCTTGACTTAGTTAAATCATCAAAATCGTGTTCTACCCTATATGCACAAAGAATTCAGGCATGTGCTATGAGATTTTGGAAAATGCAGCTTGGGAAAATATGATGTATGCTTGGAAAATATTTGGAGTTGAAAAGATTCTCTAAGGAAAATGCTGAAAGTCAATTTCTCAGGAAAACTCATGTGAAAAAGGGTTTTTGAAATCACGGGAAAATTCATGAAGTTGTGGGGAAATCATGAATGGTTGAAAATCCTGGGAAAATGGAAGTGATTCTTGAGAAAAAGGGTGAACATTTGAAAAGGGAAACACTTCTTAGGAAAACTTGGACTTTGAGAATTTTCTTAGGAAAATGATAGAAATTCATTGGAAAACCCTTGTGGAAAAGGAAAATTGAAACTGGGGAAGTTGAAAACCTGAGAATCTTAACCTTGAAATACTTGGAAATCGATTTTGACTTTGAGAAAGGTGAGAGACTTCTCTTGAAAATCTTGGGAAAATGATCTTTTCCCATGGAAAACTGTGGAAAACTTGACTTGAGAAAACCGATTTTGAAAAATCCTTAGAGTTTCTTGAGAAATCGATTTCTTGAGAATGCCACTTTCTTAAGAAAATCATGAGAAAACCAATGATTTCATGATGCAAATGATATCAGTGAATGAATGCACTTTGAAAGATTTTCTAAGAAAATTTGTTGGAAAAATGTGTATTAAGTCAAAGTAAATCCTTCACATATTCTGACTGTGGCCATGAATATGTTCAGAGTTTATTTGATTTAATGCACATGATTTTGAAAACATTGGAAATATGATGTGCATTTTAAGATAGCCTAAGTGTGTAGGCTCTATGTGACTAGTAGAAAGATGATGGATCTGGGTCTCGTCCATATTCCGACTAGGGCCGTAAATATGGATTCCACCGAGTTCATCAACTCCCTAAGAGTTGGTGCACGTGCCATTCGTGAACATCCATAGTGCTTTTGAAATAACAATGCATGAATCATATAAGCAGGATATTGCATAAATTCAAACTATATGATATGCATCCTAGTCTAAGCAGGAAATTAACTCTCTTATTCCAAAATTTACATTATTACATCACTAAATAAAGGAAATAAAAGAAATTTGCAGACTTCAGCTCCTTCTTTTGAATGTTTCTGCCAAACTTGAAATAGGGTTAGCTCAAATATGTGGGTTTTTCCAAGATTTTCCAATAATATTATGAAATTATTGGATTTAATTGGATATAAACCCTATTCTCATGCTTCCTTGATATTTGAAATGATGTAAATGCAGGGAATTCAGTGGAAAACAGTTTAAAATTCGGAATTGGGGTCAAAATGACCAAAATACCCCTAAAATTAAAGTTACACATTTAAAATCAGGGGTTTTTGAAGGAAAACTAGGTAAAATTGAGATTTCAAAATTCAAATTGAATCAAATGATGATGAAATGCAGTGAGAGACATGATGACATGCTGCTAAATACATTAAGACTGTAAAATCAGAATTTGACATTTTGTAATTTATCCAAAATAACGAATTTCGCTTGTTTTTCACTTGGATCCGGGTCCTGCGGGACCCTGTTTTGGTATTATGGCTAATCCGAACCTCAAATGGATTCCAAATTGCACCAAATTCGGTATGAAATATCTACTTACTCTGATAAACAGCCTAGAATGCTAAAAATCACGAAATGATATGATTTAAATACTAAAATTTAAAGAAAGTCCTAAAATGATGGATTTTGCCTATGGATCCGAACCAAATGCAATGCTTAATATGATAATGCAAGATTTACACCATGACAACTTATGATATTTTGCAGACTGCTAAAGGATCCAAAATGGAACATTTTTGGTTTTTACAGTCCCGAGATTTGAGCCATGGTGAGTTCGATAACATAAATTTGGTTCTGACAGATGTAAAAATCACCCTAATCTGATGTAAAATGCTACAAAAATATAAAACAGCCATGGAAATTTATGAAATTAATCAGAGCTATGCAAGACACCTACATGAACAACTTTCATGTTTATGACTTTGGCATTTGATCAACGTAAACACAGATAAAAATATAACTATTCCTGCCTAAACTAACAGAACAGACAAATGTAGCAAAACAAGGGACTGACAAAAAAATCTGAAGCAGGTATCAACACTGTTCTAAAAATCACAGGCTTTCAGATTCAAATAGAGGACACCTCGCACATAACTTTCACTTTTTATAGTTTTGGATTTGGAGCAACACACAAAGAGAAACCATAGCCCTAAGTCGATCCAAAATCTCAGAGGCCCAAATTAGGCTCTGACACGTATCTCGAACTCTCGGATTTTTGTAAGACATTAAAAAAAATCAGAAACATTTGAAAAAATCATATTAAAAACTAGACATTCTCCTGAGTTCATAACATCTTTCGGATTGAAAAACGGATCTCTCATGAGGGATATCTCGATTTTACAAGTCGGCAAATGATTTTCAAAACGCATCCCGGGTAAAAAAACCTGACTTGCCATTTTGAATGTTTACCGCAGTAAAAAAATTCAAGTGCCTCCGAATTTTTGGTAAAATTTTAGAGACACCTAAGGGCGCATTCCGTGATTTTTTTGGGATTTTTAAATAAAAATAAATGCATGAAATGACGTGTGGACTGACTGACAAAAACAGAGACCTACTGAAAATAAGCAGAATTGAAATGGATGCTAAATTAATCCTAATTAATTCATGAAATATGCTAAATGAATGAAATAAAATGCAAATTAAACCTAGATAAATGCATGAAGGTTAAAAATCATCAAGGAAGCATAATTAAGCATTTTTATATATGTCATTTTATGAGAATAGCTCAATCCATCTTTCGGATGAGCTCTTTCTTCAAACAACTCCTGAATCGAATCATGACATCAAATCAAGAGGAAAAGAAGTGCACCTTGCTTCGTTACGCAGCGTAGAAGTTCTTGAAAGGGGCGGCTATCACGAGCTTCCTTCGTCCTTCGCTCCGGGCTTCAGATGGTTCACCAAAATCGACCTATGCTTGAATCGAATTGGCCACTGCACGAACTTTACTCCACCTTCTCCAATGAGCCAAAGGGGGCACAATTTCCGAAGTTCAAAATCAGATGTTAGGAAGACTAGGTCGAATTTTCCAGTTCACAAAAATGGTCTCCAAAGATGCTCCCTTCTCCTGGGCGTGGAGCCTTGTTTTTATAAATTTTTTGAAGAAATTTGAAATTCAAACAGGCTCAATCTGAGCCCTCCATGTGGCGCCATCTCAGGGGGTGCTATCTGGGGGTTTGAAATTCGAATTTGGCTTTTGCAGGGAGCCCTCAGGTGGCGCCACCTCATGGGGCTATTTTGATTTTTGAGAAAAATAAAAAAAATAGAAATTTTGTGGGTGAGACACCTCAGCAGGGGAATTTGGAATTTTTCAAAAGCTTGCTTGATTCTCTCTGCAGGGAACTCCCAGATGGCGCCACCTCAGAGGGTGCCCTCTTGGAATTTGAAATTCAAACTCACCTTTTGTAGGGAGTCCTCAGGTGGCGCCACCTCATGGTGGGCTACTTTTATTAAAAGTAAAATAAAAATCAAAATGGAGCCAAGTGGAGTCTGTGAACACCCCAAATTTTTCAAATTGTTGTAAATATCCCCATTTTGCCCCTTTGCCCCCATTTTCTGGGTAATTGAGTCAGTTTTAAATCTAAATTCCATTCTGTTTCTCAAATTTTGTTGAAACTAAATTCATTTTACATATCTGACTCAATTTCGGATTCAGATCTAGATCAAAATCCAAATCTGAGCTTCGTTGTCCAATTTTTTTGAATCAAATTCTCAAAATTACCAAAATAACCTTTTAACAGGCTCAGACAGTTCATCCGATATCCGTTTGGATCCATCACGTTATATTTCTCAATTCGAGTTTCAAAACTCGAACGTTTTCTCAAAACCTGGATCCAAACCCATTCTTTTGAAGAAATTTCTCCAAAATGGCCTGAAATTCTCAAAAAAAAAACACTTTTGTAAATATTTCTCAGAAAAATACAAAAATTTAGTGTTTAATCTTTGTTTTCCTGTAAAATCTTAGATTTTTGTTCCAAAAATAAAAATAAAAAATGGAAAAATAACACAAAAAACAAAAAAAAAATGGAAAAACTAAGAAAAATAAATGACTTAAACTTTTTTAAACTATTTTTTACTAAAAACCTCAATTTTAAAACATTTTTACAAAAATTTTCTTAAAAGGGGAATCCTCTTTTTGGAAAAGAGAAAAAATCCCAACGGTTTGCTCCCGCGCTCCATCCTTACCACCGTCAATCTTCAACAGCCTCTTCCTTTTCACCTTTGATCCTTAACCAATCCATTCTGGAATCATCCGGGGTCTCTTTAAGAAGAGCCACCCTCGCCTTCTCGAGATCATCGAGTCTTCTCTGCAAAAATCCATGAAATCCATCATCATCGCCAGCTAACGAAGTCTTCTGATAATCCATCTTCTACCCTTCCATGTGCATCTTCCTCTGTTCGATCGATTCCACCCCTCTTACATCGAATCGCCTCTTTCGCCCAGTCCCCCTCTTCTTCAATTAAATCCCACATCAGGACTCTCGGCCGCCCCCCTCTTGATTCCTCAGAATTAGCCAAGGCAAAGAGATCATCCCTGCAGTGAGACCACGAATTTATCTTTCGATCAACCGAAGAGTCTTCAGCTCCGGCAATACAAGCAAAACAGGTAAGAATTTCTTCTCCCCTTGGAATCTGGTCTTTCCTTCCGATTTCCTTGCTTTATGCCCATTAACGCACCATGAATGGCATTGGGTTGCCTGTAGCAATCCCAATACATTTCTGTGCCACAACGAACGGAATCCTACATTCCAACATATTTTTCATTTCTCCTCTTTCTTTATTATTTCATTTTTTATTTTATTTTGCTCCGATTCGTAGTCAATTTATCTCTGATTTTCAGTTATTGTTTCTTGTTTACATTGGAATCTCTCCTCTTCATCCGGTTTATCTAGATTTTGCTTACTTCTTTATCTTCATTTTCTACGGTGAGCTTTTTTTTTTTTTTTCTTAATTAGAGGGAAACCA
The DNA here is from genome assembly GCF_984573655.1 of Nuphar pumila. Classification (NCBI taxonomy): domain Eukaryota; kingdom Viridiplantae; phylum Streptophyta; class Magnoliopsida; order Nymphaeales; family Nymphaeaceae; genus Nuphar; species Nuphar pumila. The sequence goes on along the minus strand of NC_143251.1, from coordinate 71,292,181 downwards.
CCCAAAACCACTCGGATCTATCATAATTTCCTCCCTTAGTTTATCTGTCAAAGCCCATTCCCCTTTTATGTTTTACCAGTTTATTTAAATCTTGTGTTCCGGTTTATGGTTGATTTTTTTTTGTTGCGCTTATCGTAATTTCCATTTTGTATTTAATTACCATTTTACTTTTGTTGATCCTGGTTCATTGATTTTCAAGAGATCACCACGTGATTCCCTGTGCATTGATTCAATATCTGCCTGTGTTTCTCTTTATGCCAATTTTTTTTTTATCAGTAATATGGTTACTTTCATTTTGCTTAATTTCATTTCAGCAGGAGTCTTAGTTTTATGATCCCATGCTATGCTCATATCAATTATACCATATTAGTTGTAGGTATGAATTCTTTAGCGTATGCCTGTTAAATTCACAAGCATCTGCATGACATGTCACTTTTTTTTTTATCCTGCATTCACCTGCAAACCTCTGGTATCATACGATACCTGTGCATCCTCTGTTAATAATAACGTCTGATTCATTCTCGCCCAAAACCACCTTTTGCTGATCATTGTTTACTCACTTTATGACGATTGTGGTTATGAGGCATCATTGTCTATTAAGAATTCATCGACATCATCAAGGGTAACAGATCAACGCCTATTGAGAAATCGTGGAGGTCTCGCAAAGACATCATCAATTCGTTTGAATGTCATTTTTTTTCCTTTTCTTGGTCAAATCAGCATTTACTTTCTCGTGTTAGTTTTTATTCTATCTATGATACATCCTCCCCTCAACCTTTATTTCTTTTCTGATTGTAAAATCGATGACCTTTGTTTGGAATTTTTTTTTTTTTTGAGTGTCCACCCTTGCATGAGCAGAAGTCCATTTCCACTGATATATCTGTGATGATCAATAGATTTTCATTGACTCCTGGTGTTGTTATTAAGCTCTGCAAGGCACGTCGGTACAATTGATTCCAAATATGAATCATGTTGTGTTTCCTTTGTGTTGGTCCATCAGAGACCGATCCTACTGTGGTTCGGCCAGTTCATTGTCTAGCAGGGTTTTGAATCAATGGAAAATTCCATCTGGATGTATATCCATAACAGTATCAAATGCAGCGATTGATGAAGCATGGTCAAACAGGACCAGGTATGATGCTACCGTGATCAAATTCACTTGCCCCATAAGTCGATGCACGACTTTTGCCTATCTCGAATTGATAAGTCACAAGAGCCTCACACGAGTGACTCTCCAAGAGGACAGCCATTGATTTAACATTTACTCAGAAAATTTGTTCAAGTTTCTGGAATCTTGCTTATAGAATGCTGAAGCCGAGGCAACCTTGCCATGGCTCGTTCAGCCAACAGAGATCAACTTATATCCCTGTCACTCGCTATCTGTCAGCAGCAATGTGGCTTGTTGAACTTGGCCAGTTCTGAGAAAGGAAGGAAAATGTATAACTCTCAGATAAGCATTTGCCATCAGTTTTACGATTGCTGAATACCAACCTTCAATATATTTGCCAGACTGCGGTGACATTTAGGTCTATGATTTCCCTTTTTCTAATGCATTCTTTCATGCTTCAGTATGGTACAATTTTGGACAATGATCACAAAAGCATATGCCAAGCATTGGTGACCTTTGATAACATTTGCATCAGCTGATGGTGTTTGGGCCACAATTCAACGGTCAGAGGGAGATTCAATGCAGTACCATAAAATATATATTAGTTCTGAAAAACCAGAGAACTTCATTCGTCTGTCACACCACTCTGTGATACAGGCTTCATGTCTATAGAAAGTCATTTTATAGTATTTCTGCAACTATTAAGTATTTCTCAAAATCTAGGATTTTTTTTTTTTTTTTTACATTCTGGTAGCCACTTACCTTAATCATTGTTAAACATTGTTGCATTATTGCATTCTGCATATGTTAGTGTGGTTATATCAAAAATGTTATGTTGCCTACATTCTCGTTACACCCCTTTTACAGCCACAGCATACCCTCATGTGTAGCACTGTTTACCTTGTTGACAGAAGTAGCTCCCATCATTCTGCCTTGTTAGCTCCTGCATTAATATAGATATATATATATATATATATGTTACTTCCTGCATTTCCTGTCATCCCAGCCATCAACTCCCAGCACTGCACTTGCAGTAGTAGCTTCCAACATTCCACTAACTCCCCTAACTTCATTATCATTTACATCACACAACCCTCCATAGCATATTGCACATTCACTTTAAACATCACCTGCTGCTTATCCACACAGTAAGTCACTCTACTTATGGCTTATGTTTACCTATATCTGCCATATGCTATAGTAGCCTTCTACAACACCTCACAGCACAACACTTACCATCTGTTCATCGGCATTACATCTATCATAACATTGTCTATCCGCAACATTTGTTCCTCGTACTGCTGAACCATCAGCCGTATCTCTCTACACAGCATCCACTGCTGTATCTTCCTGTTGCATCCATCAGATTATCTCTCATCCACCTACATTGAGTGTATGTCACATGTAATATGTCTATCTATATATATATATATATATATATATATATATGAATATATATCTATACGTGTATATATATACATATATATATGTATATACTCGTATATATATATATATATATATGTGTGTGTGTATAGGCATATAGGTATGTATGTCATTCTCCATCTTTTCCATCATTTATATCTTAGTATATGAACATTTTCTTAGATATCCATATGATATATGCCACTTTTTTTTTTTTCTTCTTCATGCTAACCAAGTGTTTTGCAGGAAATACACGAAAATAACTATCTTCTTGGAGATTCTTTCATTTTTTAATCAGATTCAAGTTGTAATAGCTAGATTTGAATAAGAATTTACATTTCCTGTCTTAGGTAGAATGAATGAGCATTATAAAATCACAAATTACCTATTTTCATGCATCTTTTCCTTTATTTCCCAAATTCTCACAAATGGTGAAACACGACATTTCGTAAGAGGTAAATTAATCCTAAGTTGATGATCCATATCAATGGCTATAGTCAGGGTATGGACAAAACTTAGGATTTCTATCTTTTACGAAATAACACTGGACCCATACTGGATCCATTTTCAAAATTCATCATATTTACTCAAATATTTTCTTCTTTTATTAGAGTTTAACTTAGAATTAATTCAATATATATACCAATGGCCATAGTCAGGGTATATTGAGAGTTAATTTCATTTTAAACTCTATAAAAGCACCAAAATGTATTTTATTCTTCACCTGAATTTAAATATAGATTATTATATAATACATTCAATGACCATAGTCAAGGATGTATTATATCCTCAATCTTATTTTAATTCATCCAAAGAATGAAATAGCTTTTCAAAATCCAATTTCAAAATTCTTTTTAAATCATTCATCATTTAGGATAGAACTGCATCATATTTCAAAATTACTTTTTCAAAACTCCAAGTGATGTAAATATCTTCTTCAATCAAATCTTCAAATCTTGTTCATCTTTTTCAAATTCTATTTCATTTTCCATCTCAGAGTCCAATTTAACTTTGAGATTTCAATTTCATTCCATATTCAAAAATCCCTAATCATTTTCAAAGTTCAATTTTACTTCGAAAATTCAAATTCATTTTCAAAAAGCTCCAATCAAAAGGTTCAATCTTAACTTTGAGATTCTTGATTCATTTCAAATTCCAGGATTAAATTGACTTAAGATTCATCTGTATATTCAACATTCAACTTCTAAAAATTCCCTTTTCCCAAACTCAAATCAGACTTAGAAATTCTTGAATTAACTCCAAGTCTATTTTTTTCTAAAATTCAGCATTCATATTGGATCTCAGACTTCAGATCCAATTCCTCTTTAGGATCCAGAATTCAACACTCATGTTGGATCTTAGACTTCGGATCCAATTCCTCTTTAGGATCCAGAGTCCAATTCCACTTTTGGATCTTAGACTCCAGATCCAATTCCTCTTTAGGATCCAGAGTCCAATTTCACTTTTGGATCTCAGACTCCAGATCCAATTCCCAATTAAGATCCAGAATCCAATTTTGCTTTGGATCTCAGGCTTTTAGATCCAAAAATCCATCTTAGGATCCAGAATTCAATCACACTTTGGATCTCAGATTTCAGATCCTATTCTCCTTTAGGATCCAGACTCCAATTTCACTTTGGATCTTAGACTTCAGATCCGAATCTATTTTAGGATCCGAAACCCAATCTCCATTCCCAATTCTAGATTTCAAATTCAATTCCACTTTCGAAATCTTACTTTCTTTTTCTTAAATCCATGATTAAATTCAAAGTTCACCTCTGACTCTGAAACTTCATCTCCTTTCATTTTCAAAACTTTAAATCATTCTTTCTCTAAGTCAAAGATTTACTCTTTCGACTCTGATTTACTTAGACTTAGAAATTTTCTGATCTATCTCAAGTTCTAAGTTAGATTCAATCATTTCTTCACTCCCTTATCAAGTTCATCTCAGAATAACTTGAAGATTTTCAAAATATCTTTCAAAAAGAGCATACATTATTGCATTGCACAAGCATGATTCTTTGTGCATTTAGATCTTTTAGGATAAATTCTTAGATTATATTTAGGCAAAGCAAAAAGGCATAGATTCGATCCTTGGTTCGATTACCCCTGGTAAAGGCGCCAGGAACGGTCGAACCTCGTACCGACGAGCGAATCCCGTCTCTCCATCTTTTTCCCGCAAATTTTCAAAACGGAGGCGAGTAATTTTTCTAAATATTTTTAAATAAAGGTCAAGTGAGACCGCGCAAAAGGATTCCTCTTCTTTCTTTCTTTTCCCTCCTCTTTCTCTTTTCTTTCTTCTATTCTTCTCCCTTCAAAAAGGAGGAAAATAGAGGTTAGAAAAGGAAAAGAGAAGGAAGAGAGAGAAACAAGAGAATAGGAAAAATTTTGCGATGATCACAGTTTTGGCGACCGTGATGGGACTCGTCTTCGTCCGGTTGGATCTATGCCTTTGCTTTGCTTTTATATAATCTAAGTCTTTATTCTAACATATGTCAGCTACATTTCCATGCAAACCTTAGGAGCCTAGATTTTGTCCTAAAGCTGACATCATTGCATATAGGACTTAAGTATGGTTTGGTAGGACCATATTGAGGAGAATATTCCATGTTCACATTAGACTTAGGTCTTAAATACAACTCTCCTCAATTTTAGGGATTGAATGCAAAACAATGTATGCAAGTGTATGCTTCTTCTTATTTAAATCTATCTCTTTAGGACTCGCATTAGAGCCTTCTGATTTTATTGCATGTTGATCATATTTTGAAAACATCCCTACCTATATTGTCCTGGTCTTCACGTTGCTGGGCTGTCTCACTGAACCATAGTTCGGGAGAGAGCCTCACAACTGGACCACTTATTTGGGTTCACACCCCCCTACCACGTACCTAAGGGCCATAGTCCGAGGTATATCGGTAGGTGCTCAAGGATGTTGGGAAGCCCTTACCTTAGAACCGAAGAAATATTTTATGCCACATACTTCGATCTTCGGCTTGAGTATATCGGCATACCTTGATTGGAATCAGATGATATAAATCTTAGAGTTAGGATTAAAGGTCCTATCTGCCATTTCAAATATTGCATTTAGAGTCAGCCTTGAGGGTATGCTATGTACACATCTTTGTTGATATGACTTTAGCTATGCAATGTCTCCCATATTTTCTTATATATATATATCAAACCTTTCCAAAACCCTGGGCATATTATTCAAAATTTTCCTTCTCTTCGGAAACCCCAGGTGTATTTTTCTTTTCCTTTCTTGATTTCTTTAAATTCTTTTCTGATCCTGCCTGCAATTTTTTCCAATTTTTCAAAATTTACCATCTATTCTAAAAATTTTCTTCTACATATCTTCTAAATCTATTTTGTAACAAAAAACTCTTTCATCAAGAGATGTCCTTTTAATCATATTCTAAATTGTTTATTTCTTCTTACGGGAAAATAATGCAATTGTCATACCTCTCGTACGGGCTCAATCCCTAGTAGTGGGATATCTCTTTATCAATTTGATTTCTTCCTTTATCAAAAGTTTCCTCCAAAATCTTTCTAAAAGGGTCCCATTTTGTCCTACTAGAGAGAGCATTCGGTATTAACGGGTGGTTTCAGACTAAGATCAGAGGCCGCGCCAGTCAGAAGCAAGAATTGAGAAATGGACTCTCAGAGGTTTGCCAGGGAAGGAGGTCAGGACAGCCAGAATGAGATTGATCTTGCCATATATCGGTTGTTCAAAAGGATGATGGTTGAGATATTATCCGAGCAGGCTGAAGCCAGTTTTGGAAAAGCTCCCACCAAGGAAGAGACACCTGTCACTTTCCGAACGAGCAAGCACAACGATGGCAGTGCAGGAAGTTCTAAAACCAGCAGGAGTGGCAACAAAGGCAACCCGGGCAATCGAGACAGCAATTTGGAGTCATCTAGGAACCAGAAGGGAAAGTTCAACAGAAACCAAGATGAACCACTTCAATCCAATCCTCCGCAGAAGGAGAAGAATCAGGAAAAGCTAAAGCGTAAAGATTGGGGTAGTAGCCGAGGTTTCACTCCCTTAGATGAGCCGCTGGATAAAGTTCTTGAATACATGTTAACCAAGAGACTAGTCAGGCTCCCAAAAGCCATGAGTCCTTCCACTATCTTGGGAAAATACAAGAACCAATTCTGCAAATTCCATCGGATAACAGGACATGACACTGATCATTGCTTTGTTTTCAAAAATATTATTCAAGACTGCATTGATAGGAATCTTTTTGTTAAAGACAAAGAAGAAAAGTGCCCGTTTCCCCTAACCAAGCATGCTCAGTCTAGCTCTCAGAAAAGGGATGGCTCTCGACAAAAATCAGGCAAGCCAAAGGAGACAAAGCATGTTGGCTGGAGTTATGATCGCGAGTTTTCCCCTTTAGGTCAGCCAGTCGAGGAGGTTCTCGAATACCTGCTCACGGAAGATATGATCAAGCTTCCCAGGGGAGTTGATCCTTCAGTCCCCATGGGAAAATGGAAAGAATATTTTTGCAAATTCCATCAAGTAAGGGGGCACGATACAGAGCATTGCTTCGTCCTCAAAAACATCATACAGGATTTCATCGACAAAGAAATTTTGGTACCAGATGAAGGAGGGGAACAACCTGCAGTTCCAACCTAGACTCTTCCGGATCACCCGAAGAATTGATAAAACCAAAGTTTCCTGCTTTCGTCTCTTTTTGTTAGTTATCTTGTAGGGGCCAGTCAGCTCAACCTTCTATGGATCTTTTCCTTTTTAAAGTTCTTGTAAATATTCAGTTTTTGTCATCAAACCTTTGCTTATCAATGAAATGTTAAATTTTCTTTATATCTTTGATATTCAAATACTTCCTTCTTTTGCCATACTGGGGCATTTAAATTCTTGTTCTTTTCGGAACGTGAGACAATCCTGACATCATTCATGAGAGAAATGATATTGCCTATGAGGGCTTTTTCAAAAATCATGAAATTTAAAAAAAAAAAAAAAATCTTCGTTATGACCAAGGAGTTCAAATATTCCTTGGTCTAACCTTTGACAAAAAAATCAACCCTCGTGTTGATCACGTCTTCAAAAATAAGTTTTTCAAACCATTATATTGAAAGATCAGCCCTTGTGTTGGTCTTATCTTCCAAAATGAATTTTAAACTTTTCAAAGATCAATCCTTGTGTTGATCTTATCTTTCAAAGTGGATTTCAAAACCCTTATATTCAGAGATCAATCCTGGTATTGATCTTCTCTTCCAAAATAGATTTCAAATCTTTTTATTCAAAAGTTCAACTCTTGTGTTGATCTTATCCTCCAAAATTGATCTCAAAACTTTTTCAGAGATCAACCCTGGCGTTGTTCTTATCTTTTAAAAAGGGTTATAAATCATCATATTCAAAGATCAATCATTGCATTGGTCTTATCTTCCAAAAATGGGTTTTAAATCATTATATTCAAAGATCGACCCTGTGTTGGTCTTATCTTCCAAGATTGGTTTTTAAGCATTACCTTCAACGATCAACCCTTGTGTTGATCTTATTATCAATTTTGAACTGTCATTTTTAGAAATCAGATCTGTTGTTGATCTTCTTTTTCAAAAATTAGATTTCAAAATCATTACCTTCAAAAATTGACCCTCATGATGATCTCTCATGTTGATTCGAAGGATCAGTCCTCGCACCGATCATTCTTCTTGCGGTGGATTTTCTTCCCAAAAATGATTTTTCACTTAAATAAATATTTTCCTTTAAAGATCCCACGTGCAGGCAGGATCAGACAAACTCTTTTTCAAAAAAAAAAATCTTCTCAATTTTTTAGTTAATCTTGTTATCTTTATTAGTTGCATTCATCTTCAATTTATTCAAATTTTCGTCACTTTATTATCTTTATCAATTTTTTTGTCAAGTTTTCATCAATTTCATTAAATTCTATCAATTTTTATTCTTAAAACCCTTTCAGGTTAAGGGATAAACCTGATGCCTCTTTCCCATGAGGTATTTTCTAAAATCTTTTTTTTTTTTGTTTGTTTTTTGTTTTACCCTTTCAGGTTAAGGGATAAACCTGACCCTCGTTGTTCGAGGTGTTTTACCCTTTCAGGTTAAGGGATAAACCTGACCCTCGTTTTCCGAGGTGTTTTACCCTTTCAGGTTAAGGGATAAACCTGACCCTCGTTGTCCGAGGTGCTCCCATTCAGGATAAGGGATAATCATGAAATCCCTCGTAGGAGCCACAATGCTACCTATGAGGATTCTTTTGTAAATACAAGTTTTTTTTAATCTTTGTTGATTTTCTAGATTTATATCAGTTTCTCTTTATTAAATCTCTTTAAATTCTATTCTTCTTTCCATTCAGGATAAGGGATAATCCTGAAACCCCTCGCAGGAGCGATAGTGCTACCTATGAAGATTCTTTTGTAAATAACAAGTTCTATCAACCTTCATTTGATTTTTTAAATTTATCAATTTCTCTTCATTTAAATTTATCTTAAAATCTATTCTTTTCCCATTCAGGATAAGGGATAATCATGATACCCCTCATAGGAGCATCGCTGCCACCCGTGGAAATCCTTTTCCAGAACAAATTTCCAAATAAATCTATTTAAATTCCTCTCCATGTTTATAAATTTTATTCTTCTTCAAATAAAGGGATAAATCTGGATTATTCCCCCATAAATTCTTCAATTCTCATCAAATTTTATTCTATATTCCTTTAGGATACGGGGAGATCCTGAAGCCATTCGAATCTTAGGCCATCTTGGGTCAAGGATCCCGAATAAAAACCCTCATCTTCATCATCAAAATCTACTCATGCTTCTGTCAATCCTTCAAATTCCAACTCTTGGGTAGAAATTATTTCCTTTCCGTTTGAGTTCCGACTCAGGTTTTTGTTTTTGTTTTTGTTTTTGTTTTCATTTTTATATTAAAATCCGGGTTCCGACTCGGGTTTCCCCTTTTTACATATATATCGTTTGAAGTCTTGAGTTCCGACTCGGACTTCCTATCGGATTCAACGCTCGTGTTGGAACCGACCATACCCTTGAAGATTCGAGTTTTTCAAAACTCGGGTTCTTCCATTTTTTATCATTATTTTTAAAAAAAATTCGGGTTCCGACTCGGGTTTCCCTTTTTTATATATATATCGTTTGAAGTTTCGAGTTTCGACTCGGACTTCCTATCGGATTCAACGCTCGTGTTGGAACCGATTGTACCCTTGAAGATTCGAGTTTTTCAAAACTCGGGTTCTTCCATTTTTTATCATTATTTTTAAAGATCCAGGTTCCGACTCGGGTTTTCCCTTTTTATATATCGTTTGAAGTTTCGAGTTCCGACTCGGACTTCCTATCGGATTCAACGCCCGTGTTGGAGCTGATCGTACCCTTGAAGATTCGAGTTGTTTAAAGCTCGGATTCTTCCATTTTTTATCATTGTTTTTAAAGATCCGGGTTCCGACTCGGGTTTTCCCTTTTTATATATCGTTTGAAGTTTCGAGTTCCGACTTGAACTTTCTATCGGATTCAACGCCCGTGTTGGAGCCGATCGTACCCTTGAAGATTCGAGTTGTTCAAAGCTCGGATTCTTCCATTTTTTATCATTATTTTTAAAGATCCGGGTTCCGACTCGGGTTTTCCCTTCTTTATATATCATTTGAAGTCTCGAGTTCCGACTCGGACTTCCTATCGGATTCAACGCTCGTGTTGGAACCGATCGTACCCTTGAAGATTCGAGTTTTCAAAACTCGGATTCCCCATCTTTATCATCATTTTTAAAAGATCTGGGTTCCAACTCGGGTTTTTCCTCTTATATATCATTTGAAGTCTCAAATCCCTACTTGAACTTTCTTTTGAATCCAATGCTCGTGTTGGACAAAATTGTTGGGTTGAGAGTTCGAGTTTTCAAACTCGATTCTCACCCATTTTCTTATATTTGAAAAACCGAGTTCCGACTGGGATTTTCGCTTTTGTATATCCTTATTTTCTCAAAGTTCCTCCTTAAATTCCCCTTCAGGATAAGGGATAATCCTGAAACACCGGCAATCATTCTCGCTTAATTCTCAAGTATCTTTGAATGTCAGTCTCATTTTTCAAATTCTCCTATTGAACCATCCAGTGCTCGTGCTGATGTGCATTTCGAAAACCCGGTGCTCGTATTGGTGTGCATTTCAAAAACCCAGTACTTGTGCTGGTATGCATTTCGAAAATCCAGTGCTCGTACTGGTGCGCATTTTTCAAAAACCCAGCGCTCGTACTGGGGCTTTCTTTTTGAAATCCAGTGCTCGTGCTGGCACATCTAGCGCTCGTGCTAGTGTTTGGCCGACTAATCAGTTAGCCCTCCAGGTTCAGTCTTTGTGCTAACTAAGCATCATCATTTCAAGCTATAAATTCTCAATTTCGACCGTCAGGTTACCATTCTATCAAGAATTAATCTTTTCTTGCGAAGGACCCTCTTCAGGGAGAGTTCGAGGGAGCTCGTTCTTTTCGCATGCAACCATCTTTCGTTCGCAAGGACCCTCTTCCAGGGAGAGTTTGAAGGGACTCGTTTTCTTCGCGAACAGTTTGCAAAACAACAACCAACTTTACACAAGAGAACCCTTTTTCCATGGAGAGCTTCGACGGAAGCTCGTTTCTTTTGTGGCCCTCATTTTATCATCTTTGGCCAACTCCTTCACAGAGGACCCTCTTCTAGGGAGAGTGTGATGGACTCATTCCTCTATGATACTTTCAACTTTGTTTTTCGGCCACCTTTCCATAAGAGAAGCCTAGAGATAGGGAGTTTTGACGAAAACTTAATTTCTCTTCGAAAGTTCTGTTTTGCAAACACCTCCTCTTTCAGGGAAGAGAGGAGTATTTTCAACTTCCCATTCAGGTAAGGGCTTAAGCCTGAGTCTCTCTTTTTGGGGAAAAAGAGAGGAGAATTTTGTCATGGATGTGTCGACTCGATATCAAGCGACCTTCGTCAAGGATTTTCTAGAATACGTTGCCAATTTGCTATCAAAAGTCATTGTTGATCTCAAAATTTTCATCGCACAAAGAATTATCTCAAACTACCTTCAGTATCATTTTCAAAAGAGCAAGACTCTTGCGAAGTAAGAGCTAAATTCAAGCTTATTCTGCTGGTCAACCGAGAGGATGAAGAAAAATCTTCGATATGATCGGCAAAGGAAAATTCAATGATGTTGAAAAGCCATAAGTGAACTGGTATTGATCATAGCTGTGGCGCATTCTTAAAGATTATTCTTTTGGCGGTAAGACAGTGGAAATATCCTGGGCAGTAAAAAGAACCTACCCAATCCATATATCCTCAGTCATCCAAGCTAAAGCTGTAATCAAATATCCGCAAAAGGGATCCCTCAATTGTCGTCGAGATGAAGGCAAATTAAGCGAGTGGACCCCCGGGGCCAAAGAAGATTTGAAACATCTCCAAGATGACGGAGTTGGTGACGGATCCTTCCAGGGAAAGTTCGGATCACCGTCGAGATGAAGGCAGATGCGATGAACCTACCGACAAACCCTAAAAGATATTTGATTTCTGCTATCATTTAGAGATTTCAACCCAAGAACCAATGTCATAATTCCCGAGAAAGAAAAAGAAGGATCGGAGCATCTCCAAGATGAAAGAGTTTGTGATGTACCCTTCCTCGAAAAAGAGAGAAAAGCCAGGAGCATCTTCAAAATGAAGGAGGATGTAAAAGAACCCAGAAAAGATCCATGGTTCAAAAGAGTGCAAACAGATCATCATGGGAAATGCCTAGGATATCAAACTGCCCGAAACTATCAAGAATCATCTTTTTCTATGTGAAATTCTTTATCAATGTCTTTTCACTTAATTGCTTTTATGAAGCTAAGAATGTTTTCCTCTTTTTTCATGTCAAGGAAATTGATATCTTCCTTGAGGAAACTCAACAACAACAAATTTGAATTTTAGGTCTCAAATTCTACAGAGTTAGCCCAATTGAAGCTGATGCTCTAGGTAGAAAGAGGTGATGTTTTCACACATGAGCACAATTCAATCATTCCAAATCAACTACAACTTTTGGCATCTTATTGGCAATACTTTCTGATTATCCCAACATGAAGTGTGAACTTGAAAATCGTTTTTTACGTATCCTGACGTCATCCCTCCTTAGGACTGAAAAGTCCTTTCCTTCTGTCTGATCTGAGCGCTCTCAGATCCGCACACTTCCCTGTGCTCCCCACTGTCCCGCCATAGACAGTTCCCGCTCAGAATAAGGGTTAAACCTGAACTTTTTGCAAAAGATCTGTTATTGTCAAAAGCTATTTTTAGTCTCAGCAATGAGGCGCCCAAGAACAACCCCTTTTCAAGCTTTAGGGACCCCCATTTTTATCCTTTTGCAAAAACCCCTCTTGGACTTGTTGTGCAAAGTCTAGAGGCCCATCACAGTTTTCCTCGCTCCTCGAGGATTCTGTATCCATTCAGGCTAAGGATTAAACCTGTTGCCTCGCTCCTCGAGGTACCACCCAAACCTTCTGCGAGAGGTTGTCTGTTTTTAGAAAGTTGATTTTAGTCTCAGCAATGAGGCGCCCAAGATCATCCCTTTTCCAAGCTTTAGGGAATCCCTTGTTTTTCTCTTCTCGCAAACCCCATTCAGGATTTGTTCGTCCAAATTCTGAAGGCTCCATCACAGTTTCTTCATCTGAAGATTCTGTATCATCCCCCACTCAGGTCAAGGATTAAAATCTTAAATCTTCTTCTGATGATATGTTCCTTCCTGTCCCATCACGGTTTCTTTTGTTTAAAGAGTCCGTATGGTCATCCCTTTCAGGATAAGGGTGAAGACTGAATCTCACTCCGTGAGGTACCTTCCTTTCAGGTTTGGGTTAAACCTGAGCCTCATTTTGACGAGGCAATCTTCCTGTCCCATCATGGCTTTCCCCACAAAAGAATCTGTGCTCGTTGTACATCCATCCAGGAAAGGATCGTCCTTGAGTTTCATGTCACGAGGCATTTCTCTCAAAATGTCCCATCGAGGTCTGCTTATATTCCTCCCCATCCAAATTATCTTGATCTATCTTCGTCCCATCCAGGTTAAGGGCTAAAACCTGAGTCATTCCAAAGGGCTGATCTTGTCTCACCCACGAGACTTGATCAAAATTCTTACCTTTCACCATTTTGAGATCTTCGCCCAAAATCCCATCACGATTTCCTCACTTCTATCATTCAGTCGTATCATTGTCGAGGATTTCATCTCCCCAGGACCATTCGGGATAAGGTCTTAAGCCTGAAAAGTCATGTTTTAAAAATAAATTCTTCCACAACCAGTTCAGGTTGGCTAACTGAAACATTTTTCAAAATTTGGAGTGTTTCTTTGCCACTAAGCTCGGATTTTAACCGGCTTAGTAGCAAAGAGGGGCATCTGTGAACACCCCAAATTTTTCAAAATGTTGTAAATATCCCCGTTTTGCCCCTTTGCCCCCATTTTCTGGGTAATTGAGTCAGTTTTAAATCTAAATTCCATTCTGTCTCTCAAATTTTGTTGAAACTAAATTCATTTTACATATCTGACTCAATTTCGGATTCGGATCTAGATCAAAATCCAAATCTGAGCTTCGTTGTCCAATTTTTTTGAATCAAATTCTCAAAATTACCAAAATAACCTTTTAACAGGCTCAGACAGTTCATCCGATATCCGTTTGGATCCATCACGTTATATTTCTTAATTCGAGTTTCAAAACTCGAACGTTTTCTCAAAACCTGGATCCAAACCCATTCTCCTGAAGAAATTTCTCCAAAATGGCCTGAAATTCTCAAAAAAAAAAAAACACTTTTGTAAATATTTCTCAGAAAAATACAAAAATTTAGTGTTTAATCTTTGTTTTCCTGTAAAATCTTAGATTTTTGTTCCAAAAAAAAAATAAAAAAAATGGAAAAATAACACAAAAAACAAAAAAAAAATGGAAAAACTACAAGAAAAATAAATGACTTAAACTTTTTTAAACTTTTTTTTACTAAAAACCTCAATTTTAAAACATTTTTACAAAAATTTTCTTAAAAGGGGAATCCTCTTTTTGGAAAAGAGAAAAAATCCCAACGGTTTGCTCCCGCGCTCCATCCTTACCACCGTCAATCTTCAACAGCCTCTTCCTTTTCACCTTTGATCCTTAACCAATCCATTCTGGAATCATCCGGGGTCTCTTTAAGAAGAGCCACCCTCGCCTTCTCGAGATCATCGAGTCTTCTCTGCAAAAATCCATGAAATCCATCATCATCGCCAGCTAACGAAGTCTTCTGATAATCCATCTTCTACCCTTCCATGTGCATCTTCCTCTGTTCGATCGATTCCACCCCTCGCCTCTTTCGCCCAGTCCCCCTCTTCTTCAATTAAATCCCACATCAGGACTCTCGGCCGCCGCCCTCTTGATTCCTCAGAATTAGCCAAGGCAAAGAGATCATCCCTGCAGTGAGACCACGAATTTATCTTTCGATCAACCGAAGAGTCTTCAGCTCCGGCAATACAAGCAAAACAGGTAAGAATTTCTTCTCCCCTTGGAATCTGGTCTTTCCTTCCGATTTCCTTGCTTTATGCCCATTAACGCACCATGAATGGCATTGGGTTGCCTGTAGCAATCCCAATACATTTCTGTGCCACAACGAACGGAATCCTACATTCCAACATATTTTTCATTTCTCCTCTTTCTTTATTATTTCATTTTTTATTTTATTTTGCTCCGATTCGTAGTCAATTTATCTCTGATTTTCAGTTATTGTTTCTTGTTTACATTGGAATCTCTCCTCTTCATCCGGTTTATCTAGATTTTGCTTACTTCTTTATCTTCATTTTCTACGGTGAGCTTTTTTTTTTTTTCCTTAATTAGAGGGAAACCACCCAAAACCACTCGGATCTATCATAATTTCCTCCCTTAGTTTATCTGTCAAAGCCCATTCCCCTTTTATGTTTTACCAGTTTATTTAAATCTTGTGTTCCGGTTTATGGTTGATTTTTTTTTGTTGCGCTTATCGTAATTTCCATTTTGTATTTAATTACCATTTTACTTTTGTTGATCCTGGTTCATTGATTTTCAAGAGATCACCACGTGATTCCCTGTGCATTGATTCAATATCTGCCTGTGTTTCTCTTTATGCCAATTTTTTTTTTATCAGTAATATGGTTACTTTCATTTTGCTTAATTTCATTTCAGCAGGAGTCTTAGTTTTATGATCCCATGCTATGCTCATATCAATTATACCATATTAGTTGTAGGTATGAATTCTTTAGCGTATGCCTGTTAAATTCACAAGCATCTGCATGACATGTCACCTTTTTTTTTATCCTGCATTCACCTGCAAACCTCTGGTATCATACGATACCTGTGCATCCTCTGTTAATAATAACGTCTGATTCATTCTCGCCCACAACCACCTTTTGCTGATCATTGTTTACTCACTTTATGACGATTGTGGTTATGAGGCATCATTGTCTATTAAGAATTCATCGACATCATCAAGGGTAACAGATCAACGCCTATTGAGAAATCGTGGAGGTCTCGCAAAGACATCATCAATTCGTTTGAATGTCATTTTTTTTCCTTTTCTTGGTCAAATCAGCATTTACTTTCTCGTGTTAGTTTTTATTCTATCTATGATACATCCTCCCCTCAACCTTTATTTCTTTTCTGATTGTAAAATCGATGACCTTTGTTTGGAATTTTTTTTTTTTTGAGTGTCCACCCTTGCATGAGCAGAAGTCCATTTCCACTGATATATCTGTGATGATCAATAGATTTTCATTGACTCCTGGTGTTGTTATTAAGCTCTGCAAGGCACGTCGGTACAATTGATTCCAAATATGAATCATGTTGTGTTTCCTTTGTGTTGGTCCATCAGAGACCGATCCTACTGTGGTTCGGCCAGTTCATTGTCTAGCAGGGTTTTGAATCAATGGAAAATTCCATCTGGATGTATATCCATAACAGTATCAAATGCAGCGATTGATGAAGCATGGTCAAACAGGACCAGGTATGATGCTACCGTGATCAAATTCACTTGCCCCATAAGTCGATGCACGACTTTTGCCTATCTCGAATTGATAAGTCACAAGAGCCTCACACGAGTGACTCTCCAAGAGGACAGCCATTGATTTAACATTTACTCGGAAAATTTGTTCAAGTTTCTGGAATCTTGCTTATAGAATGCTGAAGCCGAGGCAACCTTGCCATGGCTCGTTCAGCCAACAGAGATCAACTTATATCCCTGTCACTCGCTATCTGTCAGCAGCAATGTGGCTTGTTGAACTTGGCCAGTTCTGAGAAAGGAACGAAAATGTATAACTCTCAGATAAGCATTTGCCATCAGTTTTACGATTGCTGAATACCAACCTTCAATATATTTGCCAGACTGCGGTGACATTTAGGTCTATGATTTCCCTTTTTCTAATGCATTCTTTCATGCTTCAGTATGGTACAATTTTGGACAATGATCACAAAAGCATATGCCAAGCATTGGTGACCTTTGATAACATTTGCATCAGCTGATGGTGTTTGGGCCACAATTCAACGGTCAGAGGGAGATTCAATGCAGTACCATAAAATATATATTAGTTCTGAAAAACCAGAGAACTTCATTTGTCTGTCACACCACTCTGTGATACAGGCTTCATGTCTATAGAAAGTCATTTTATAGTATTTCTGCAACTATTAAGTATTTCTCAAAATCTAGGATTTTTTTTTTTTTTTACATTCTGGTAGCCACTTACCTTAATCATTGTTAAACATTGTTGCATTATTGCATTCTGCATATGTTAGTGTGGTTATATCAAAAATGTTATGTTGCCTACATTCTCGTTACACCCCTTTTATAGCCACAGCATACCCTCATGTGTAGCACTGTTTACCTTGTTGACAGAAGTAGCTCCCATCATTCTGCCTTGTTAGCTCCTACAATAATATATATATATATATATATATATATATATATATATATATATATATATATATATATATATATATGTTACTTCCTGCATTTCCTGTCATCCCAGCCATCAACTCCCAGCACTGCACTTGCAGTAGTAGCTTCCAACATTCCACTAACTCCCCTAACTTCATTATCATTTACCTCACACAACCCTCCATAGCATATTGCACATTCACTTTAAACATCACCTGCTGCTTATCCACACAGTAAGTCACTCTACTTATGGCTTATGTTTACCTATATCTGCCATATGCTATAGTAGCCTTCTACAGCACCTCACAGCACAACACTTACCATCTGTTCATCGGCATTACATCTATCATAACATTGTCTATCCGCAACATTTGTTCCTCATACTGCTGAACCATCAGCCGTATCTCTCTACACAGCATCCACTGCTGTACCTTCCTGTTGCATCCATCAGATTATCTCTCATCCACCTACATTGAGTGTATGTCACATGTAATATGTCTATATATATACATATATATATATATGAATATATATCTATACGTGTATATATGTACATATATATATATGTATATACTCGTATATATATATATGTGTGTGTATAGGCATATAGGTATGTATGTCATTCTCCATCTTTTCCATCATTTATATCTTAGTATATGAACATTTTCTTAGATATCCATATGATATATGCCACTTTTTTTTTTCTTCTTCTTCATGCTAACCAAGTGTTTTGCAGGAAATACACGAAAATAACTATCTTCTTGGAGATTCTTTCAATTTTTAATCAGACTCAAGTTGTAATAGCTAGATTTGAATAAGAATTTACATTTCCTGTCTTAGGTAGAATGAATGAGCATTATAAAATCACAAATTACCTGTTTTCATGCATCTTTTCCTTTATTTCCCAAATTCTCACAAATGGTGAAACACGAATGGCACATGCACCATTTCGTAAGAGGTAAATTAATCCTAAGTTGATGATCCATATCAATGGCTATAGTCAGGGTATGGACAAAACTTAGGATTTCTATCTTTTACGAAATAACACTGGACCCATACTGGATCCATTTTCAAAATTCATCATATTTACTCAAATATTTTCTTCTTTTATTAGAGTTTAACTTAGAATTAATTCAATATATATACCAATGGCCATAGTCAGGGTATATTGAGAGTTAATTTCATTTTAAACTCTATAAAAGCACCAAAATGTATTTTATTCTTCACCTGAATTTAAATATAGATTATTATATAATACATTCAATGACCATAGTCAAGGATGTATTATATCCTCAATCTTATTTTAATTCATCCAAAGAATGAAATAGCTTTTCAAAATCTAATTTCAAAATTCTTTTTAAATCATTCATCATTTAGGATAGAACTGCATCATATTTCAAAATTACTTTTTCAAAACTCCAAGTGATGTAAATATCTTCTTCAATCAAATCTTCAAATCTTGTTCATCTATTTCAAATTCTATTTCATTTTCCATCTCAGAGTCCAATTTAACTTTGAGATTTCAATTTCATTCCATATTCAAAAATCCCTAATCATTTTCAAAGTTCAATTTTACTTCGAAAATTCAAATTCATTTTCAAAAAGCTCCAATCAAAAGGTTCAATCTTAACTTTGAGATTCTTGATTCATTTCAAATCCCAGGATTAAATTGACTTAAGATTCATCTGTATATTCAACATTCAACTTCTAAAAATTCCCTTTTCCCAAACTCAAATCAGACTTAGAAATTCTTGAATTAACTCCAAGTCTATTTTTTTCTAAAATTCAGCATTCATATTGGATCTCAGACTTCAGATCCAATTCCTCTTTAGGATCCAGAATTCAACACTCATGTTGGATCTTAGACTTCGGATCCAATTCCTCTTTAGGATCCAGAGTCCAATTCCACTTTTGGATCTTAGACTCCAGATCCAATTCCTCTTTAGGATCCAGAGTCCAATTTCACTTTTGGATCTCAGACTCCAGATCCAATTCCCAATTAAGATCCAGAATCCAATTTTGCTTTGGATCTCAGGCTTTTAGATCCAAAAATCCATCTTAGGATCCAGAATTCAATCACACTTTGGATCTCAGATTTCAGATCCAATTCTCCTTTAGGATCCAGACTCCAATTTCACTTTGGATCTTAGACTTCAGATCCGAATCTATTTTAGGATCCGAAACCCAATCTCCATTCCCAATTCTAGATTTCAAATTCAATTCCACTTTCAAAATCTTACTTTCTTTTTCTTAAATCCATGATTAAATTCAAAGTTCACCTCTGACTCTGAAACTTCATCTCCTTTCATTTTCAAAACTTTAAATCATTCTTTCTCTAAGTCAAAGATTTACTCTTTCGACTCTGATTTACTTAGACTTAGAAATTTTCTGATCTATCTCAAGTTCTAAGTTAGATTCAATCATTTCTTCACTCCCTTATCAAGTTCATCTCAGAATAACTTGGAGATTTTCAAAATATCTTTCAAAAAGAGCATACATTATTGCATTGCACAAGCATGATTCTTTGTGCATTTAGATCTTTTAGGATAAATTCTTAGATTATATTTAGGCAAAGCAAAAAGGCATAGATTCGATCCTTGGTTCGATTACCCCTGGTAAAGGCGCCAGGAACGGTCGAACCTCGTACCGACGAGCGAATCCCGTCTCTCCATCTTTTTCCCGCAAATTTTCAAAACGGAGGCGAGTAATTTTTCTAAATATTTTCAAATAAAGGTCAAGTGAGACCGCGCAAAAGGATTCCTCTTCTTTCTTTCTTTTCCCTCCTCTTTCTCTTTTCTTTCTTCTATTCTTCTCCCTTCAAAAAGGAGGAAAATAGAGGTTAGAAAAGGAAAAGAGAAGGAAGAGAGAGAAACAAGAGAATAGGAAAAATTTTGTGATGATCACAGAGTCCTGGAATGATGCCACCTCAAAAGGTGTTCTGAGGTGTAAAGTTGGAACAGTAGGGGTATGCCATGTGGCGCCACCTCTGGGGAGTTCAAATGTTTGAAATTTTGTTTTTTCTGTAGGAAAGGAGGGGCTAACATGTGGCATTTCCTCAGAGTGGCTCCTACAATGCCATGTGGCAGGAGAACATGAAGGGAGGAAGCAAAATGCGCCACCTCATGGGGGGGTTTTCTACTTTTTCTAGTGCAGGGAGGTCTGGACATGTGGCGGACAAGTGTCAGCTGTCTGGAGAGGCTTTCTCAAATGGCGCCACCTCAGGGGGAAGTTTGAAATTCAAATGGAGGTTGGCCCTGGAGGAATGGAGGGTGGACATGTGGCGCCACCTCAGGGTGGCTCCTACGATGCCATGTGGCAAGAGGGAGGAAAAGGAGGGAAAGGACATGTGGCGCCACCTCAAGCCATCTGGAAAAATCAGAGCTCAGGATTTGCGCCACCTAGGCCCTGTTTGAATTTTTGAATGGTTTGCTTTTTCTGAAGAAAGCCAGGAGTGACATGTGTCTCCTACTTTTCTGAAAAAAAGTAGGGAGAAGACATGTGTCCTCTACTTTTTCTGAAGGAGTGAGAATGAGACATGTGTCACCTGCTTTTTCTGAAATAGCAGAAGATGACACGTGGCAGAGGGGAGAGAAGGAGGGCCAGGCCATGTGGCGCCATCCCAGACAACATGGAAAAGGTAGAAGTTCAGGATTTGCGCCACCTATGAGGAGATTTGAACTTTTGAATTCTAGTTTTTCTGAAGAAAGCAGAAAACGACACATGGCGTCTACTTTTTCTGAGAAACTAAGAGATTGCCATGTGTCCTCTGCAGGAGACACACTCCAAATGACGCCACCTCAGAGGAGACAAGCCTACCTTTTCTGGAGGAAGCTAGGAGTGACACGTGTCTCCTACTTTTCTGAGAAAAGTAGGGAGAGACATGTGTTAGGTTACTTTTCTAGAAGGAGGGAGAGGTTGACACGTGTCCCCTGCAGGAGACACACTTCAAGTGGCGCCACCTCAGAGGAGACAAGCTCCACTTTTTCTAGACAGGACAACCTATGACACTTGGCATCTCCTGGTAGTCTTGGAATGACACATGGCGCAGGATGGATAGGGTGACACATGGTAGATAAATGGGATGACATGTGGCGGCTTCTTAAGGTAGCCCCACACTGACACTTGGCATGGAAATGGGAGGAGAGAGAAATGACAAGTGGCACCAATCCAGGGGACAAGGCTCCTATATTTTTGGGTTTTTCAAAATTCAAATTTTCAAAAGAAAAGCTTGTGTGACACCACCTCAGTGTGGGTCCCACATTGCTTCTTTATTGAAATAAGGATAAAACCACAACTTCTTTTTGGAATTTTCATAAAATCTAAACTAATTGGTAAAACAAGAATTTTTGGAAAGAGTTGGCCCCTGTAGGGCAATTTTGTAAAAGGAAGATATTTGAAATTGTCAAAAGGGCAAGATCTGAGGTGAAGTGGCTGAAATCCATATTGAAAACTATCCAGATCGTTTTCCTGAGAAAATATTTTGAAATTCAGAGTCTTGGGGGTAAAATGGGAAGAATTGATAATTTTGAAGACCCAGGGTTTTGAAATCAATTTTGAAAAGGGTTAAAATTCTAATCTGGATTGAAAATTTTGAAATCAAGAGTTCTGGACCTCGAAGTGACATGTTGTGCAGTGCAGTGATTTGAAATGCTCATGCAATGATATGCAATGTCATGTCTTATGCAATAGAATCTTGAACCAAGACTTGGAGCTGTCTGTCTCCTGTCAGGAATAAAATTTTGAACATCTGAGTTAAAATTAGAGAAATTTTGAGAGTTGCAGATGCAATTTAGACTTTTGCAAGGTTCGGGCTCATAAAATGACCATTTTGCCCTCTGGCGATTTCAAAGGTTGAATGATGATGTTTGGTGGAAATGTCGGGGAGGTGAGTGAAAATTTGGGGTGTTTACAAGCAGGTCGACATATTTATTCCCCTCCAACTGGATCAAGGGCCAGGATCGACGGCCTGTCATACGAGCTAAGGAATCTCGGGGGTCCAAACCCTTGACATTGATCAGGAATTGATATTCTAATGGATCGCTTGGCTGACCGGCTGGCTCTGGCAATCCCATGATCTCTGAAAATTCATCCATTAAAACGGTCATCTCTCCCCATGGGAACCAGAAGGTACATGTTCGAGGATTCCATCGTTCTGCCATTGCGTGGATCAGGTTGTCGTTGATGGTTTGCTTTCCAACTGCCGACGCCAGTTCTAATCTGCACTCGCTCAAATGGTCCGGGAACATTCGGGAAAAGCTCTTTAGCCAGGAATAATACCACCGGGGAATGAAAGTTCCGGTGCTAAGGGCTCGATGTTCAGGACGACCTTGTCGTACCTCGAAGAAGATGTGACCTTCAGAAAAGATAGGAACGACTTGACTGGATGCCATCGAACTGAAAACAGAGAAAGACTCAGAATGAGTGTAACGCCCCGGATTTCCAAAACAAAGCTAAGTTAAAATTTTCATGAATTTCTTTTTTTTTTTCTTTGCAGCGGAACTTACAAAAGCTTTTAGCAGCAAAATCAAACGATAATGAGTCGTCAGTTTTAGAAAACTCCGAGAACGTTGCAGGTATGTGGCCAAGCAACTCATTGACCACCAAAGTGTTCCATTTTATCGAAAACATATGTTTATTACAACACTACTGCTTAGGAAAGCAGTGTAGGTTCAATAAAAGGAAGCAGTACAACTCTGTCTAGAGAAACCCTGGAACTCGATGCCGCCATGCTCCGCATATCGCCACGCAGGTCCAACACCTGAAATCCCCATAAAACGGGGTCAGAACCACTGATGGTCTGGTAAGCATGCAATCATGTAACCATTCAACTCAACTACAATAATGACCACTCAGGGTCGCAATGCGCAATAACGATGCTCAAGCCTCCAAGGCTTAGCGTATAACGCAAGAGCCTTCTTAGGGCTATGAGTTGAACATCCGCTCGAGTCCTCATGACTTAGAGCAAGCCTTTTCAGGGCTGTGATTTGAATAGCCGCTTAAGTCTCCACGACTTAGCCATGACCTCTTCCGGGTCTCAAAGTGATGTCTAGCTCAAGTCTTCATACTTGGCACATCCGTATCCCACGCATCTAAGGACAACTCCTCGAGCTTCGCTTAGTCGTGCAGATACAACACGGGTCTTTGCCCAGTCGGTCCAGTAGTATACCGAACATGACACCTTCACAAAGGTTATGCAGGACTGACTCAACACGTCATCCACTCATACATTCAAAGCATCGCTGTACCTAGAACTAATGCATTGTTTGATAATTAACCGCTCCCGCCTTTGGTACGCAGGTAGAGCTATTGTCCGGGCATCAACGCGACGTTCTGGGGGTTGATTATTCTATGTATTTTAGATACCCAGAGGCCTGTTGACCCTATCCATAGTAGGGCAGTGTGTTTCAACTGGGAGAACCCTACTAGGCCCATATTCGGATGCATCCTCTACTTGCAGTAGTTGGGTTCAATCCTTAGATCTTAAGGATAACCACGACCCCAAAACCCATGAGTGACTGAGGCCATCGTGGACTCTATCAGGTCCAAAGTAAAATACATGTCACTCAAGGCTGTACCATCACTGTCATTCCACAGTGAGCATAATTCCTGAAGGGGTCTGCCAGTCTTACAATTACTTGGACAGAATCTGCATGCCATTTAGGCAGCCCATGCTTGCAGCACTACGGGAGTATGTACCCGACCCCATTCAGTCTGCCCCAACACAGTCATTACTGAGGGGGTACCCCTAACACGATTTTCAACCGCGGGGTATGTGCGACCTTAAGCCTTATTCATATGCATGCAGAACACCGCTCTTGGCACTTCGACCACCGCGAGCATCACACCTCTTTGGGTGGAAACAACACACTCTGGCTCTTCGGCCCTAACGAGTCTGGTTGCGTAATCGTTCTCAATGAGCATGCATATGACTCGATCTAAATAGATCGGCTACTCGGCGTATTTTTACGCAATGAGTCCAAACCTAGCCGAGGCGCAGCCTCTACTCCGGCTCAGCGGCCCTTACGAGCAAGGTGCCCTTGTAGGCACAAGGATACGAGCCGATCTGGCATCGTTCCATCAACGAACATCATTATGCCGTTCAACTGGTTCCGGCAGCTCTTCTGCCAACCATTTCGTCAGCACCTCCCCTGCTCTGTCGGCAGCGGTGTGAGGAACCCTTCTACGTTTGTAGAAGGCAATATACACCTAGATTCGTATCCCATGATAGTTACGAGGCGAGCGGGTGAACACCGAAGTGTTCTGAAGGGCTCAACCAAGAACTAGGGCGAGATACCATTTTAAAAACGCATATACTGCGTGTTTGAACATAAATATATCCGACGATAGTTACGAGATGAGCGGGTGAACACCGAAGTGTCCAAAAAGGGCTCAATCAAGAACTAAAGCAAGATACTACTTCAGAAAGTATATTCTATATACAAACAATCAAATACTTGAGAGAGATGGATCAACGAAGCGAACTTACTTCAAATCGAGGAAGAAACGGCTCTGGGTTGCTTCTTTGGCATCGAGCCTTCCTTCGAGGGGTCAGACTAAGTCAGATGAAGCTGACTTAGTTGAGAAGGAGGTAGAGCAGGTCAAGCTACTCAACCTAAGTGGTTTGAACCAAACAGGGTTCGATCCAAGTCAACTGGGTTCAGCAGGTTCGAACTCAGCTCAAGTAGGCTAAGTCTGGGTTCAGAAATCCAAACCGGGATCTGGACCAAAAAGGACTTTGACTTTGACTTTAAACCCAACTAGGTTCAAGTCAAGTCAACTGGGTTTGGACCAGGTCAAGTGGGTTCAGACCCAGGTCAGGTGGGTTAGGACCAGGTCAGACAGGCTCAGGCTAAGTCAGGTGGGCTCAGACCAGGTCAGGTGGGCTCAGGTGGGCTAGGCTAGGTAGTGGAGGTTTAGGAGAGAGAGAGAAGGCAAGAGAGAGAGGGGGGGTAGATTTTTATGAGAAGAGAGAGAGTGGGGAGGGCTATTTATAGCCCAAGCCCACCTCCTCTTGGGTTTTTCCATGCCCCTTCTACCCCCTTGGCTTCTTTTTAATTTCAAGAGGTTCCTTGGTGTGGGGCCCACCTAGATATTTCCATGGGATATTTTGTGGGTCCCACCAGATATTTTCTGAGGAATATTTCTGTGGGTCCCACCAATATTTCCGTGGGTCCCGCAAGAATTTCGGGTTTTCGACGATTTTTTTCCGAAAAATTCTGAGTACGCCATTCCCTTCGTATTGACGTAACTAAGAAAGTTGGCTCGTAGGAATCCTTTGATTTCATTCAGGTAGGAAGTTATGGCTCCCAGAGTGTTTGAGCATATATTCGCGATTTGACGAATATGCTAAGTGTAACTGGCTCGCAGGAATTGATTCGTTTCGCATTCTGAGAAAAAATGCTATTTTTACCGGTAAATGCCTCATGAATTTTATTCAGATATTTTCTGAAAAATTGCGGGTCTTACATCATTACCCCCTTAAAGGAATTTTGTCCGCGAAATTCAGCTAAGAGTACAAGGTGAAAAGTTCAGGATATTTATCCCGCATATCCGATTCAGGCTCCCAAGTGCAATCATCGATTCCATGATGCTGCCACCTCACTTTAACAAGTGGAATGACCTTCGTTCTTAGCACTTGCTCCCGGCGGTCCATGATCTCCACTGGCCTTTGTTCTACCGTCATATCTTCTCGAATGTCAATATCTTCATGTTGAATGACGTGAGAAGGATCATGGACGTATTTACGAAGCATTGATACGTGAAATACATCATGTATTTGCGCGTATTGTGGTGGCAATGCTACTCGGTAGGCAGTCTCTCCGATTCGGCTCAAAATTTTGAAGGGACCAATGAATCTGGGGCTGAGCTTCCCCTTCTTTCCAAAACGAAACACACTCTTGGTTGAAGAGACCTTGATAAAAACCTTATCTCCAACCGCAAAAGTGAGTTCCCTACGCCGCTGATCGGCGTAGCTCTTCTGTCGACTCTGAGCAGTCAGTAGCTTCTTTCTGATCATGTGGACTTGCTCAGTATAATGCTGCAACACAATGGGCGAGTCCAAGGTTCGCTCACCCACTTCACCCCAATGGATTGGTGATCGACAGGGTCGCCCGCACAAGGCTTCATACGGCGCCATCACAATGCTAGCGTGGTGGCTATTATTATAAGCAAATTCAGCCAACGCTAGGTGGAATCCCAATCACCTTTCCATTCCAGCATACAGGCTCTTAGCATATCTTCAAGAGTCTGTATGGTTCGTTCTGATTGCCCATCTGTTTGGGGATGGAATGTTGTACTGAACTTGAGTTTCGTCCCCAGGGCTCTCTCAAGCTGCTCCCAAAAGTGAGAGGTGAACTTCAGGTCACGATCAGATATAATCGAAATCGGCACTACATGGAGTCTAACGATTTCCCGAATGTAGATCTCCGCCAATCGTTCAGTTGAACACCGAGTGTTGATTGGCAAGAAGTGAGCAGACTTGGTGACTCTGTCCACGATCACCCATATCGAATCGTGTTGTCTCTTGGATCGAGGCAATCCAACGATGAAATCCATCGTAATGCCTTCCCATTTCCATTCTGGAATCTCGATCCGTTGTATCTTTCCACCAGGGCACTGATGTTCGATCTTAACTTGCTGGCAGATCAAACACTTCGAGACAAACGTAGCCACATCACGCTTCATACCCTTCCACCAATACTTCCTCTGCAAATCTTGGAACATCTTCGTACCTCCAGGGTGAATGGTGTACTTGCTATTATGAGCCTCCTGGAGTACTTCCTGTCTTAGCTCAGGGTTATTTGGAACCCAAATCCTTTCTTCCATCCATATTCCTCCATCTTCTTTCAAATAGAAGAAAGTGTCATCTTTTTCAGCACGAGATTTCAATTCCAAGTACTAGGGATCCTTGAACTGTTCGGCTACGATGTGATCGAGAAACTCAATGTGGATCGTCAAACATGACATTTGGATTCTGCCAGAATCAGCCAAAAATGGCTTCCACTTGACGAAATCCTCCATCAACTTCCATTGTCCGGTTAGGCTGGCCAGAGTACCAACAGTCTTGTGACTAAGGGCATCTGCTACAACATTCGCCTTTCCAGGGTGATAGGAAAGCGTGAATTCATAGTCTTTGAGGAATTCCAGCCATCGTCGTTGCCGCATATTGAGTTCTTTTTGAGAAAAGAGGTATTTTAGGCTTTTATGGTCCGACATGACCTCAAATTTCTCTCCATACAGGTAGTGTCGCCAGATTTTAAGCGCAAACACTACCGCGGCAAGCTCAAGATCGTGGGTTGGATAGTTTTTCTCATGGACTCTCAACTGTCGTGACGCATAGGCGATTACTTTGCCGTGCTGCATCAATACACAACCCATACCTGTTCCTGAGGCATCGGTATAAGCAACGAAGCCTCCCTGACCAGAAGGTAAGGTAAGGACAGGGGCAGTGGTAAGCCTCTGTTTGAGAACCTCAAAGCACTCCTTACACTGGTCAGTCCATTCAAACTTGACTCCCTTTTTTAGTAATTTCGTCATGGGTACGGCGATTCGAGAGAAGTCTTGTATGAACTTCCGATAATATCCGGCAAGTCCAAGGAAGCTACGGACCTCAGTAATATTTTCTGGCTGCTTCCAGTCCATCACAGCTTCCACCTTCGCAGGATCTACGGCGATTCCATCTTTTGAGATCACATGGCCAAGAAACATCACTTTATCTAGCCAGAATTCACATTTTGAAAACTTAGCATAGAGTTGGTTATCTTGAAGGGTTTTCAAGACGATTTTCAAGTGCTCCACGTGTTGTTCCTTGTTCTTAGAATATACGAGAATGTCATCAATAAAGACGATGACAAAGCTATCCAAATATGGTCTGAATAACCGGTTCATTAGATCCATAAAGGCAGCAGGCGCATTAGTGAGTCCGAAGGGCATTACTACGAAGTCATAATGGTCGTATCTCGTTCTGAAGGCAGTCTTGGGTATATCCTCTTCCTTAACTCTGAGCTGATGGTACCCAGACCTGAGGTCGATCTTGGAGAACACCCTCGCTGTTCTGAGCTGATCGAATAAGTCCTCAATTCGAGGCAACGAGTACTTATTTTTAACAGTTGCCTGGTTAAGCATCCGATAATCGATGCATAATCGAAGGGATCCATCCTTCTTCTTTACAAATAGTACCGGGGCTCCCCACGGTGATACACTCGGTCGGATGAACCCTTGTTCCATCAGTTCTTCCAACTGACACTTTAACTCACTGAGTTCAGCTGGCGCCATTCGATACGGGGCTTTGGATATCGGCGCTGTTCCAGGTAAGGATTGAATTCCAAATTCAACCTCACGAAGTGGCGGAAGTCCTGGCAATTCCTCAGGAAACACATCGGGAAACTCCCGCACCACTTCCAAACTCTCAAGGGGTTGGTCATTAGATTTTTCCACCGAGAGACTCAACAGGAAGGCCACACAATCCTTCCTAAGGTATTTTTGTACCTTAAGTGCTGATATGAGCCTTTTTTGTGGAACAGGTTTGGATAACCGGTATTCCATCTTAGGCAATCCGGGTCGAGATAGAATTACTCTGCCCTCGCGGCACAGAATCTTGGCATTATTCTGAGCCAACCAATTCATCCCCAGAATGACATCGTACTGTATCATATCGATCAGGATGGCGTCAGTAGGCAAGTGTTGCCCTGCTATCTCAATATCCAAATTTTTCACACACCGGATACATTTGGTGCGTGAACCCAACGGGTTATACACTTCGATCATTTTATCAATCGGTTGCACTGAGGCGTGGAGTTGTTCGGTGAAATCGTCAGAGATAAACGTATGAGTAGCACCACAATCAAACAAGACGTAAGCTGCATGTCCATTAACAGGTACAGTGCCTTCAATCAGGTCACCATTTTCGACTTGTTCAGTCGTTACAGCATATACACGACCTGCAACAGGCCTTTGTTCTATTCTAGGTGGAGGTCGTTGAAACTGAGAACGTTGTGGTGCTGGTCGAGAGGGTCCGGCAGATCCGGCGTTACTCCTCTGTTCATCTGCAGCCTTCTTGGCGCAATCCCTTATAAAGTGGTCCATCTTGCCACAATACAAGCACCCGCCAATGTCGCGAGGACATGGCTTTCCGGGGTGGTTCATACGACACCTTGGGCAGCTGAAGTTGGACTGCTGACCATTCGGAGTTGTATTCTGTCTTGGCCTCACGACTTGTTGAGTGTTGTTCCCTCCTTGGAACTTCTTCTTTTGAAAGGGTTGTCGTGAACCCTGGCCACTTGGGAACGTCCTTTTACGATTCCCACCATTCTCTATGGGCTTCTTTGCTACGATCACTTTAGATCGTGCCCAATCCTCTTGGATTTTTGAAGCCGCTGCTACCGCAACCTGAAAAGTCGAAGCCATGCTTGTTATCACTCGAGATCGCAGCCCTTCGCGCAGACCATTCACATATTTGTCGGCCCTTTCTTGGTCTGTTTCGAACAATCGAGAGCAGTAGCGCTCTAGATTCTGAAATTTGGTGGTATAGTCCATTAGACTCATACCGCCCTGTTCCAACTCCAGAAACTCCATCTTTTTCTTGTTTCTGGAATGCAACGGGAAGTAGTTATCCATAAAAGTCCTCCGAAAGTCAGTCCAAGGAATGACTTCGACTTGTGAGAACTGGATAAGTTTAGTGGTATCCCACCACTTCCGTGCATTGTCTTTCAACCGATACGTGCCAAAATTGGTCTTCTTTTCCTCTGGTACTCCCAGTACTAAGAAGGCACGTTCCGTCTCTTCGATCCAACTCTCCGCGAGCTCAGGATCGGCTCTGCCAATGAAAACTGGCGGGTCAAGCTTGAGGAACTTCTCATAAGTCACTCCTCCCAGGTGCTCATTTCGTGGTGCGACTGGTTCTGGCTTTTTTTCACGGATGGCTGTAACCAGGTTGTTGAGTGTTTCCAACAGGAATCCTTGCGTATGGGACTCCTCGCTTGGCGTGGTTCTCCTCGTTGTAGGAGCCATTTATCTATGCACACACAAGCACTTGTTTTTAGTTTCTCAATGTATATATGGAAGTAAAAAGCTTTATTTACTTAATATACATCACATTTACACAAACATCGCCTTAAACAAAACGTCATGCCGCACTGGCAGACTTTAGGCGTTGAGAAACTATATACATAAGTCTACTGACTCCAACACATCACCAGTCTCTTTAAGACTTGGATTTCTTTGATGATAACGAACTCCAAAAGGTCCATCTATTGCCACATGGCCTTGGAGCAGGCACTACTAGCTTTGGCTTGGGCGACACTTCCGCACTAGCAAGCGAATATTGGGGATATATGAGGGACTCCAGTCCACTTTCCCAGTCAGCAAGATCAAGACTCTGGGAGTCTGGAATAATGATTGGCGAACAGAAAGAATCCCCTCTTTTGTTCCTGCCATTTAAGCTCGGCGTATGTGATGCCGAATTGTAGCTTGGCGAGTGATAGACCTCCACGGGAAAGTTTAAATCAAAATCCCTCAGCCTTGGTAATTCATCAAGAGATGTTGGGGTATGGTTGCTCCCAACACTAGAGTGATGCGGTCCACTGACACGCGAGGTCTCATCCCTGAGACCCTTTGAAGCCCGCCGACCCATATCGGCGGTATATTTCCTTTGGCATTCGTTGGCAGAATGCCCATCCTCGCCACAGTATTGGCAGTCTTGGACTTCGTACGGGCATATCCACTCATCGTGCATGACCTTGCAACGATAAC
Source organism: Nuphar pumila (assembly GCF_984573655.1). NCBI lineage: Eukaryota > Viridiplantae > Streptophyta > Magnoliopsida > Nymphaeales > Nymphaeaceae > Nuphar > Nuphar pumila. Next base: position 71,261,027 of record NC_143251.1, on the reverse strand, counting down.
AATATCCTCGGGAGTCATGAGTTGCCATCTATACAAAGATGCACCCAGATCAGAACAAAAGTATAAAAACATATACTTACAGTGCGATATCGAGACCATGACGGATCTTGAACCAGGTTTCTCAGACTCATGCTTTGATACCAATTCTATAACGCCCCGGATTTCCAAAACAAAGCTAAGTTAAAATTTTCATGAATTTCTTTTTTTTTTCTTTGCAGCGGAACTTACAAAAGCTTTTAGCAGCAGAATCGAACGATAATGAGTCATCAGTTTTAGAAAACTCTGAGAACGTTGCAGGTATGTGGCCAAGCAACTCATTGACCACCAAAGTGTTCCATTTTATCGAAAACATATGTTTATTACAACACTACTACTTAGGAAAGCAGTGTAGGTTCAATAAAAGGAAGCAGTACAACTCTGTCTAGAGAAACCCTGGAACTCGATGCCGCCATGCTCCGCATATCGCCACGCAGGTCCAATACCTGAAATCCCCATAAAACGGGGTCAGAACCACTGATGGTCTGGTAAGCATGCAATCATGTAACCATTCAACTCAAGTACAATAATGACCACTCAGGGTCGCAATGCGCAATAACGACGCTCAAGCCTTCAAGGCTTAGCGTATAACGCAAGAGCCTCCTTAGGGCTATGAGTTGAACATCCGCTCGAGTCCTCATGACTTAGAGCAAGCCTTTTCAGGGCTGTGATTTGAATAGCCGCTTAAGTCTCCACGACTTAGCCATGACCTCTTCCGGGTCTCAAAGTGATGTCTAGCTCAAGTCTTTATACTTGGCACATCCGTATCCCACGCATCTAAGGACAACTCCTCGAGCTTCGCTTAGTCGTGCGGATACAACACGGGTCTTTGCCCAGTCGGTCCAGTAGTATACCGAACATGACACATTCACAAAGGTTATGCAGAACTGACTCAACACGTCATCCACTCATACATTCAAAGCATCGCTGTACCTAGAACTAATGCATTGTTTGATAATTAACCGCTCCCGCCTTTGGTATGCAGGTAGAGCTATTGTCCGAGCATCAACGCGACGTTCTGGGGGTTGATTATTCTATGTATTTTAGATACCCCAGAGGCCTGTTGACCCTATCCATAGTAGGGCAGTGTGTTTCAACTGGGAGAACCCTACTAGGCCCATATTCGGATGCATCCTCTACTTGCAGTAGTTGGGTTCAATCCTTAAATCTTAAGGATAACCACGACTCCAAAACCCATGAGTGACTGAGGCCATCGTGGACTCTATCAGGTCCAAAGTAAAATACATGTCACTCAAGGCTGTACCATCACTGTCATTCCACAGTGAGCATAATTCCTGAAGGGGTCTGCCAGTCTTACAATTACTTGGACAGAATCTGCATGCCATTTAGGCAGCCCGTGCTTTCAGCACTACGGGAGTATGTACCCGACCCCATTCAGTCTGCCCCAACACAGTCATTACTGAGGGGGTACCCCTAACACGATTTTCAACCGCGGGGTATGTGCGACCTTAAGTCTTATTCATATGCATGCAGAACACTGCTCTTGGCACTTCGGCCACCGCGAGCATCACACCTCTTTGGGTGGAAACAACACACTCTGGCTCTTCGGCCCTTACGAGTCTGGTTGCGTAACCGTTCTCAATGAGCATGCATATGACTCGATCTAAATAGATCGGCTACTCGGCGTATTTTTACGCAATGAGTCCAAACCTAGCTGAGGCGCAGCCTCTACTCCGGCTCAGCGGCCCTTACGAGCAAGGTGCCCTTGTAGGCACAAGGATACGAGCCGATCTGGCATCGTTCCATCAATGGACATCATTATGCCGTTCAACTGGTTCCGGCAGCTCTTCTGCCAACCATTTCGTCAGCACCTCCCCTGCTCTATCGGCAGCGATGCGACGAACCCTTCTACGTTTGTAGAAGGCAATACATGAACCGGGTAGCACTCTGCTATATGTCAGAGTATCCTGCTACGTTCTTTCTGAGCTATTCTTAGCTTCTTCAGAAATTTTAGCAGCACTTCCTCTCTTTTACGGAGAAAGCGTGTGTTTCTTTTATCCATTTCAGTGGCATCTCCCCTCTTTGGTAGGAAATCGCCACGCTTAATTCGGGAAATGGATGCGCACTGTTGTGCGTACTTTGCATCCATCAAGGTTGCAGGAACCCTGGGCCATAGCCAAGCCATACGTAATTGACTTAGTCTTTACGTAAAGAGCATTTTGCCAAAAAGCTGAAGCCTTTCCAATAGGGGCTTCATTCGTCAAGCAGAATCTTGCACGAGGAGCGGTAAGGGAATCGCATTGGCGATTTGATCTCCATTTGAACGCTCACTTATGCGCCATATATGTAATATAAGCAGAAGCCTGTGCTTTATACAGCGGCGGCGTAAAGGAAATGCATATACTATTGTTCAGGGTGTGTAACTGAACGAAATATTCTACATATATAACAAAACAGGAGCCTTGGCATCGTTCGACGCGACGGCGTAAGTAAATACATTGCAGAAAGCAGGAGCCTTGGCATCGTTCGACGCGATGGCGTAAGTAAATGCATAATCGGAAGTGCTTTAATCGGAAGTACAGAAAGCAGGGAGCCTTGGCATAATACGACGCGACGGCAAAGGTAAATTACATAGCCTGTGCGATATAGGACGCGTCGGCAGAATCAGCAGATATACACCTAGATCCGTATCCAACGATAGTTACGAGGCGAGCGGGTGAACACCGAAGTGTTCTGAAGGGCTCAACCAAGAACTAGGGCGAGATACCATTTTAAAAACGCAAATACTGCGTGTTTGAACATAAATATATCCGACGATAGTTACGAGACGAGCGGGTGAACACTGAAGTGTCCAAAAAGGGGTCAATCAAGAACTAAAGCAAGATACTACTTCAGAAAGTATATTCTATATACAAACAATCAAATACTTGAGAGAGATGGATCAACGAAGCGAACTTACTTCAAATCGAGGAAGAAATGGCTCCAGGTTGCTTCTTTGGCTTCGAGCCTTCCTTCGAGGGGTCAGACTAAGTCAAATGAAGCTGACTTAGTTGAGAAAGAGGTAGAGCAGGTCAAGCTACTCAACCTAAGTGGTTTGAACCAAACAGGGTTCGATCCAAGTCAACTAGGTTCAGTAGGTTCGAACTCAGCTCAAGTAGGCTAAGTCTGGGTTCAGAAATCCAAACCAGGATCTAGACCAAAAAGGACTTTGACTTTGACTTTAAACCCAACTAGGTTCAAGTCAAGTCAACTGGGTTTGGACCAGGTCAAGTGGGTTCAGACCCAGGTCAGGTGGGTTAGGACCAAGTCAGACAGGCTCAGGCTAAGTCAGGTGGGCTCAGACCAGGTCAGGTGGGCTCAGGTGGGCTAGGCTAGGTAGGGGAGGTTTAGGAGAGAGAGAGAAGGCAAGAGAGAGAGGGGGGGTCGATTTTTGAGAAGAGAGAGAGTGGGGAGGGCTATTTATAGCCCAAGCCCACCTCCTCTTGGGTTTTTCCATGCCCCTTCTACCCCCTTGGCTTCTTTTTAATTTCAAGAGGTTCCTTGGTGTGGGGCCCACCTAGATATTTCCTTGGGATATTTTGTGGGTCCCACCAGATATTTTCTAAGGAATATTGTTGTGGGTCTCACCAATATTTCCGTGGGTCCCGCAAGAATTTCGGGTTTCCGACGATTTTTTTCCGAAAAATTCTGAGTACGCCATTCCCTTCGTATTGACGTAACTAAGAAAGTTGGCTCGTAGGAATCCTTTGATTTCATTCAGGTAAGAAGTTATGGCTCCCAGAGTGTTTGAGCATATATTCGCGATTTGACGAATATCCTAAGTGTAACTGGCTCGCAGGAATTGATTCGTTTCGCATTCTGAGAAAAAATGCTATTTTTACCGGTAAATGCCTCATGAATTTTATTCAGATATTTTCTGAAAAATTGCGGGTCTTACATCATTACCCCCTTAAAGGAATTTTGTCCGTGAAATTCAGCTAAGAGTACAAGGTGAAAAGTTCAGGATATTTATCCCGCATATCCGATTCAGGCTCCCAAGTGTAATCATCGATTCCATGATGCTGCCACCTCACTTTAACAAGTGGAATGACCTTCGTTCTTAGCACTTGCTCCCGGCGGTCCATGATCTCCACTGGCCTTTGTTCTACCGTCATATCTTCTCGAATGTCAATATCTTCATGTTGAATGACGTGAGAAGGATCATGGACGTATTTACGAAGCATTGATACGTGAAATACATCATGTATTTGCGCGTATTGTGGTGGCAATGCTACTCGGTAGGCAGTCTCTCCGATTCGGCTCAAAACTTCGAAGGGACCAATGAATCTGGGGCTGAGCTTCCCCTTCTTTCCAAAACGAAACACACTCTTGGTTGAAGAGACCTTGATAAAAACCTTATCTCCAACCGCAAAAGTGAGTTCCCTACGCCGTTGATCGGCGTAGCTCTTCTGTCGACTCTGAGCAGTCAGTAGCTTCTTTCTGATCATGTGGACTTGCTCAGTATAATGCTGCAACACAATGGGCGAGTCCAAGGTTCGCTCACCCACTTCACCCCAATGGATTGGTGATCGACAGGGTCGCCGTACAAGGCTTCATACGGCGCCATCCCAATGCTAGCGTGGTGGCTATTATTATTAGCAAATTCAGCCAACGCTAGGTGGGAGTCCCAATCACCTTTCCATTTCAGCATACAGGCTCTTAGCATATCTTCAAGAGTCTGTATGGTTCGTTCTGATTGCCCATCTGTTTGGGGATGGAATGTTGTACTGAACTTGAGTTTCGTCCCCAGGGCTCTCTCAAGCTGCTCCCAAAAGTGAGAGGTGAACTTCGGGTCACGATCAGATATAATCGAAATCGGCACTCCATGGAGTCTAACGATTTCCCGAATGTAGATCTCCGCCAATCGTTCAGTTGAACACCGAGTGTTGATTGGCAAGAAGTGAGCAGACTTGGTGACTCTGTCCACGATCACCCATATCGAATCGTGTTGTCTCTTGGATCGAGGCAATCCAACGATGAAATCCATCGTAATGCCTTCCCATTTCCATTCTGGAATCTCGATCCGTTGCATCTTTCCACCAGGGCGCTGATGTTCGATCTTAACTTGCTGGCAGATCAAACACTTCGAGACAAACATAGCCACATCACGCTTCATACCCTTCCACCAGTACTTTCTCTGCAAATCTCGGAACATCTTCGTACCTCCAGGGTGAATGGTGTACTTGCTATTATGAGCCTCCTGGAGTACTTCCTGTCTTAGCTCAGGGTTATTTGGAACCCAAATCCTTTCTTCCATCCATATTCCTCCATCTTCTTTCAAATAGAAGAAAGTGTCATCTTTTTCAGCACGAGCTTTCAATTCCAAGTACTAGGGATCCTTGAACTGTTCGGCTACGATGTGATCGAGAAACTCAATGTGGATCGTCAAACATGACATTTGGATTCTGCCAGAATCAGCCAAAAATGGCTTCCACTTGACGAAATCCTCCATCAACTTCCATTGTCCGGTTAGGCTGGCCAGAGTGCCAACAGTCTTGCGACTAAGGGCATCTGCTACAACATTCGCCTTTCCAGGGTGATAGGAAAGCGTGAATTCATAGTCTTTGAGGAATTCCAGCCATCGTCGTTGCCGCATATTGAGTTCTTTTTTAGAAAAGAGGTATTTTAGGCTTTTATGGTCCGACATGACCTCAAATTTCTCTCCATACAGGTAGTGTCGCCAGATTTTAAGCGCAAACACTACCGCAGCAAGCTCAAGATCGTGGGTTGGATAGTTTTTCTCATGGACTCTCAACTGTCGTGACACATAGGCGATTACTTTGTCGTGCTGCATCAATACACAACCCATACCTGTTCTTGAGGCATCGGTATAAGCAACGAAGCCTCCCTGACCAGAAGGTAAGGTAAGGACAGGGGCAGTGGTAAGCCTCTGTTTGAGAACCTCAAAGCACTCCTTACACTGGTCAGTCCATTCAAACTTGACTCCCTTTTTTAGTAATTTCGTCATGGGTACGGCGATTCGGGAGAAGTCTTGTATGAACTTCCGATAATATCCGGCAAGTCCAAGGAAGCTACGGACCTCAGTAATATTTTCTGGCTGCTTCCAGTCCATCACAGCTTCCACCTTCGCAGGATCTACGGCGATTCCATCTTTTGAGATCACATGGCCAAGAAACATCACTTTATCTAGCCAGAATTCACATTTTGAAAACTTAGCATAGAGTTGGTTATCTTGAAGGGTTTTCAAGACGATTTTCAAGTGCTCCACGTGTTGTTCCTTGTTCTTAGAATATACGAGAATGTCATCAATAAAGACGATGACAAAGCTATCCAAATATGGTCTGAATATCCGGTTCATTAGATCCATAAAGGCAGCAGGCGCATTAGTGAGTCTGAAAGGCATTACTACGAACTCATAATGGTCGTATCTCGTTTTGAAGGCAGTCTTGGGTATATCCTCTTCCTTAACTCTGAGCTGATGGTACCCAGACCTGAGGTCGATCTTGGAGAACACCCTCGCTGTTCTGAGCTGATCGAATAAGTCCTCAATTCGAGGCAACGGGTACTTATTTTTAACAGTTGCCTGGTTAAGCATCCGATAATCGATGCATAATCGAAGGGATCCATCCTTCTTCTTTACAAATAGTACCGGGGCTCCCCACGGTGATACACTCGGTCGGATGAACCCTTGTTCCATCAGTTCTTCCAACTGACACTTTAACTCACTGAGTTCAGCTGGCGCCATTCGATACGGGGCTTTGGATATCGGCGCTGTTCCAGGTAAGGATTGAATTCCAAATTCAACCTCACGAAGTGGCGGAAGTCCTGGCAATTCCTCAGGAAACACATCGGGAAACTCCCGCACCACTTCCAAACTCTCAAGGGGTTGGTCATTAGATTTTTCCACCGAGAGACTCAACAGGAAGGCCACACAATCCTTCCTAAGGTATTTTTGTACCTTAAGTGCTGATATGAGCCTTTTTTGTGGAACAGGTTTGGATAACCGGTATTCCATCTTAGGCAATCCGGGTCGAGATAGAATTACTCTGCCCTCGCGGCACAGAATCTTGGCATTATTCTGAGCCAACCAATTCATCCCCAGAATGACATCGTACTGTATCATATCGATCAGGATGGCGTCAGTAGGCAAGTGTTGCCCTGCTATCTCAATATCCAAATTTTTCACACACCGGATACATTTGGTGCGTGAACCCAACGGGTTATACACTTCGATCATTTTATCAATCGGTTGCACCGAGGCGTGGAGTTGTTCGGTGAAATCGTCAGAGATAAATGTATGAGTAGCACCACAATCAAACAAGACGTAAGCTGCATGTCCATTAACAGGTACAGTGCCTTCAATCAGGTCACCATTTTCGACTTGTTCAGTCGTTACAGCATATACACGACCTGCAACAGGCCTTTGTTCTATTCTAGGTGGAGGTCGTTGAAACTGAGAACGTTGTGGTGCTGGTCGAGAGGGTCCGGCAGATCCGGCGTTACTCCTCTGTTCATCTGCAGCCTTCTTGGCGCAATCCCTTATAAAGTGGCCCATCTTGCCACAATACAAGCACCCGCCAATGTCGCGAGGACATGGCTTTCCGGGGTGGTTCATACGACACCTTGGGCAGCTGAAGTTGGACTGCTGACCATTCGGAGTTGTATTCTGTCTTGGCCTCACGACTTGTTGAGTGTTGTTCCCTCCTTGAAACTTCTTCTTTTGAAAGGGTTGTCGTGAACCCTGGCCACTTGGGAACGTCCTTTTACGATTCCCACCATTCTCTATGGGCTTCTTTGCTACGATCACTTTAGATCGTGCCCAATCCTCTTGGATTTTTGAAGCCGCTGCTACCGCAACCTGAAAAGTCGAAGCCATGCTTGTTATCACTCGAGATCGCAGCCCTTCGCGCAGACCATTCACATATTTGTCGGCCCTTTCTTGGTCTGTTTCGAACAATCGAGAGCAGTAGCGCTCTAGATTCTGAAATTTGGTGGTATAGTCCATTAGACTCATACCGCCCTGTTCCAACTCCAGAAACTCCATCTTTTTCTTGTTTCTGGAATGCAACGGGAAGTAGTTATCCATAAATGTCCTCCGAAAGTCAGTCCAAGGAATGACTTCGACTTGTGAGAACTGGATAAGTTTAGTGGTATCCCACCACTTCCGTGCATTGTCTTTCAACCGATACGTGCCAAAATTGGTCTTCTTTTCCTCTGGTACTCCCAGTACTAAGAAGGCACGTTCCGTCTCTTCGATCCAACTCTCCGCGAGCTCAGGATCGGCTCTGCCAATGAAAACTGGCGGGTCAAGCTTGAGGAACTTCTCATAAGTCACTCCTCCCAGGTGCTCGTTTCGTGGTGCGACTGGTTGTGGCCTTGTTTCACGGATGGCTGTAACCAGGTTGTTGAGTGTTTCCAACAGGAATCCTTGCGTATGAGACTCCTCGCTTGGCGTGGTTCTCCTCGTTGTAGGAGCCATTTATCTATGCACACACAAGCACTTGTTTTTAGTTTCTCAATGTATATATGGAATTAAAAAGCTTTATTTACTTAATATACATCACATTTACACAAACATCGCCTTAAACAAAAAGTCATGCCGCACTGGTAGACTTTAGGCGTTGAGAAACTATATACATGTGTCTACTGACTCCAAAACATCACCAGTCTCTTTAAGACTTGGATTTCTTTGATGATAACGAACTCCAAAAGGTCCATCTATTGCCACATGGCCTTAGAGCAGGCACTACTAGCTTTGGCTTGGGCGACACTTCCGCACTAGCAAGCGAATATTGGGGATATATGAGGGACTCCAGTCCACTTTCCCAGTCAGCAAGATCAAGACTCTGGGAGTCTGGAATAATGATTGGCGAACAGAAAGAATCCCCTCTTTTGTTCCTGCCATTTAAGCTCGGCGTATGTGATGCCGAATTGTAGCTTGGCGAGTGATAGACCTCCACGGGGAAGTTTAAATCAAAATCCCTCAGCCTTGGTAATTCATCAAGAGATGTTGGGGTATGGTTGCTCCCAACACTAGAGTGATGCGGTCCACTGACACGCGAGGTCTCATCCCTGAGACCCTTTGAAGCCCGCCGACCCATATCGGCGGTATATTTCCTTTGGCATTCGTTGGCAGAATGCCCATCCTCGCCACAGTATTGGCAGTCTTGGACTTCGTACGGGCATATCCACTCATCGTGCATGACCTTGCAACGATAACAATATCCTCGGGAGTCATGAGTTGCCATCTATACAAAGATGCACCCAGATCAGAACAAAAGTATAAAAACATATACTTACAGTGCGATATCGAGACCATGACGGATCTTGAACCAGGTTTCTCAGACTCATGCTTTGATACCAATTCTATAACGCCCCGGATTTCCAAAACAAAGCTAAGTTAAAATTTTCATGAATTTCTTTTTTTTTTCTTTGCAGCGGAACTTACAAAAGCTTTTAGCAGCAGAATCGAACGATAATGAGTCATCAGTTTTAGAAAACTCCGAGAACGTTGCAGGTATGTGGCCAAGCAACTCATTGACCACCAAAGTGTTCCATTTTATCGAAAACATATGTTTATTACAACACTACTACTTAGGAAAGCAGTGTAGGTTCAATAAAAGGAAGCAGTACAACTCTGTCTAGAGAAACCCTGGAACTCGATGCCGCCATGCTCCGCATATCGCCACGCAGGTCCAACACCTGAAATCCCCATAAAACGGGGTCAGAACCACTGATGGTCTGGTAAGCATGCAATCATGTAACCATTCAACTCAAGTACAATAATGACCACTCAGGGTCGCAATGCGCAATAACGACGCTCAAGCCTTCAAGGCTTAGCGTATAACGCAAGAGCCTCCTTAGGGCTATGAGTTGAACATCCGCTCGAGTCCTCATGACTTAGAGCAAGCCTTTTCAGGGCTGTGATTTGAATAGCCGCTTAAGTCTCCACGACTTAGCCATGACCTCTTCCGGGTCTCAAAGTGATGTCTAGCTCAAGTCTTTATACTTGGCACATCCGTATCCCACGCATCTAAGGACAACTCCTCGAGCTTCGCTTAGTCGTGCGGATACAACACGGGTCTTTGCCCAGTCGGTCCAGTAGTATACCGAACATGACACCTTCACAAAGGTTATGCAGGACTGACTCAACACGTCATCCACTCATACATTCAAAGCATCGCTATACCTAGAACTAATGCATTGTTTGATAATTAACCGCTCCCGCCTTTGGTACGCAGGTAGAGCTATTGTCCGGGCATCAACGCGACGTTCTGGGGGTTGATTATTTTATGTATTTTAGATACCCCAGAGGCCTGTTGACCCTATCCATAGTAGGGCAGTGTGTTTCAACTGGGAGAACCCTACTAGGCCCATATTCGGATGCATCCTCTACTTGCAGTAGTTGGGTTCAATCCTTAGATCTTAAGGATAACCACGACCCCAAAACCCATGAGTGACTGAGGCCATCGTGGACTCTATCAGGTCCAAAGTAAAATACATGTCACTCAAGGCTGTACCATCACTGTCATTCCACAGTGAGCATAATTCCTGAAGGGGTCTGTCAGTCTTACAATTACTTGGACAGAATCTGCATGCCATTTAGGCAGCCCGTGCTTTTAGCACTACGGGAGTATGTACCCGATCCCATTCAGTCTGCCCCAACACAGTCATTACTGAGGGGGTACCCGTAACACGATTTTCAACCGCGGGGTATGTGCGACCTTAAGTCTTATTCATATGCATGCAGAACACCGCTCTTGGCACTTCGGCCACCGCGAGCATCACACCTCTTTGGGTGGAAACAACACACTCTGGCTCTTCGGCCCTTACGAGTCTGGTTGCGTAACCGTTCTCAATGAGCATGCATATGACTCGATCTAAATAGATCGGCTACTTGGCGTATTTTTACGCAATGAGTCCAAACCTAGCCGAGGCGCAGCCTCTACTCCGGCTCAGCGGCCCTTACGAGCAAGGTGCCCTTGTAGGCACAAGGATACGAGCCGATCTGGCATCGTTCCATCAACGGACATCATTATTCCGTTCAACTGGTTCCGACAGCTCTTCTGCCAACCATTTCGTCAACACCTCCCCTGCTCTATCGGCAGCGGTGCGACGAACCCTTCTACGTTTGTTGAAGGCAATACATGAACCGGGTAGCACTCTGCTATATGTCAGAGTATCCTGCTACGTTCTTTCTGAGCTATTCTTAGCTTCTTCAGAAATTTCAGCAGCACTTCCTCTCTTTTACGGAGAAAGCGTGTGTTTCTTTAATCCATTTCAGTGGCATCTCCCCTCTTTGGTAGGAAATCGCCATGCTTAATTCGGGAAATGGATGTGCACCGTTGTGCGTACTTTGCATCCATCAAGGATGCAGGAACCCTGGGCCATAGCCAGGCCATACATAATTGACTTAGTCTTTACGTAAAGAGCATTTTGCCAAAAAGCTGAAGCCTTTCCAATAGGGGCTTCATTCGTCAAGCAGAATCTTGCACGAGGAGCGGTAAGGGAATCGCATTGGCGATTTGATCTCCATTTGAACGCTCACTTATGCGCCATATATATAATATAAGCAGAAGCCTGTGCTTTATACAGCGGCGGCGTAAAGGAAATGCATATACTATTGTTCAGGGTGTGTAACTGAACGAAATATTCTACATATATAACAAAACAGGAGCCTTGGCATCGTTCGACGCGACGGCGTAAGTAAATACATTGTAGAAAGCAGGAGCCTTGGCATCGTTCGACGCGACAGCGTAAGTAAATGCATAATCGGAAGTGCTTTAATCGGAAGTGCTTTAATCGGAAGTACAGAAAGCAGGGAGCCTTGGCATCATACGACGCGACGGCAAAGGTAAATTACATAGCCTGTGCGATATAGGACGCGTCGGCAGAATCAGCAGATATACACCTAGATCTGTATCCAATGATAGTTACGAGGCGAGCGGGTGAACACCGAAGTGTTCTGAAGGGCTCAACCAAGAACTAGGGCGAGATACCATTTTAAAAACGCTATACTGCGTGTTTGAACATAAATATATCCGATGATAGTTACGAGACGAGCGGGTGAACACCGAAGTGTCCAAAAAGAGCTCAATCAAGAACTAAAGCAAGATACTACTTCAGAAAGTATATTCTATATACAAACAATCAAATACTTGAGAGAGATGGATCAACGAAGCGAACTTACTTCAAATCGAGGAAGAAACGGCTCCGGGTTGCTTCTTTGGCTTCGAGCCTTCCTTCGAGGGGTCAGACTAAGTCAGATGAAGCTAACTTAGTTGAGAAAGAGGTAGAGCAGGTCAAGCTACTCAACCTAAGTGGTTTGAACCAAACAGGGTTCGATCCAAGTCAACTGGGTTCAGCAGGTTCGAACTCAGCTCAAGTAGGCTAAGTCTGGGTTCAGAAATCCAAACCGGGATCTGGACCAAAAAGGACTTTGACTTTGACTTTAAACCCAACTAGGTTCAAGTCAAGTCAACTGGGTTTGGACCAGGTCAAGTGGGTTCAGACCCAGGTCAGGTGGGTTAGGACCAGGTCAGGCAGGCTCAGGCTAAGTCAGGTGGGCTCAGACCAGGTCAGATGAGCTCAGACCAGGTCAGGTGGGCTCAGGTGGGCTAGGCTAGGTAGGGAAGGTTTAGGAGAGAGAGAGAAGGCAAGAGAGAGAGGGGGTGTCGATTTTTATGAGAAGAGAGAGAGTGGGGAGGGCTATTTATAGCCCAAGCCCACCTCCTCTTGGGTTTTTCCATGCCCCTTCTACCCCCATGGCTTCTTTTTAATTCCAAGAGGTTCCTTGGTGTGGGGCCCACCTAGATATTTCCATGGGATATTTTGTGGGTCCCACCAGATATTTTCTGAGGAATATTTCTGTGGGTCCCACCAATATTTCCGTGGGTCCCGCAAGAATTTCGGGTTTCCGGCGATTTTTTTCCGAAAAATTCTGAGTACGCCATTCCCTTCGTATTGACCTAACTGAGAAAGTTGGCTCGCAGGAATCCTTTGATTTCATTCAGGTAGGAAGTTATGGCTCTCAGAGTGTTTGAGCATATATTCGCGATTCGACGAATATCCTAAGTATAACTGGCTCGCAGGAATTGATTCGTTTCGCATTCTGAGAAAAAATGCTATTTTTACCGGTAAATGCCTCATGAATTTTATTCAGATATTTTCTGAAAAATTGCGGGTCTTACAATGAGACTTAGGGAAATGTGGGAAATTTTTTTGAAAAATTTTGCAGGCAGGATATAAAATGTAGCTGGAAACTTCGAGATCCAGTGGAAAGGTAGAATGTAAAATTACCTGGAGTTTTGAAAGAAATGGGATATTTGAGAAAATCATCCAGGGTTTGAGAAAAATATCTCGTGCAAAATAAGGATATTTAAGAAAGGCCTAATAAGTTGGAAAACATTGGGAAATATAAAGAATTGAGGAAATAACACACATACAATCACATCCTGCACAAACATTTATGCACATTCAGCATTCCCTAAAAGGCTGACTCTAAATGCATCCATTTGAAAACAGCTGTAGGATCCTAATCCTAACTCTAGGTTCAGATCATCTTTTTCCAATCCAGTTATGTCGATATACCCGAATCGAAATCTGAGGTACGTGGCATATAATTTCAACTCCGGTTCTAAGGTGAGGTTTTCCAACATCCTTGAGCGCCTACCGATATACTTCGGACTGTGGCCCGCGGTACGTGGTAGGGGGGTGTTAACCCAAATAATTAGCCCAGTTGTGAGGCTCTGTCCCGAACTAGGGTTCTGGAAGAGAGCCCAGCAACATGAAGACCGGGTAATAGTAGGTAAGGGAGTTTTGAAAAATGATCACATGCAAGAAATAGATGGCTCTAAATTCTAGAGAGATAGATTTTGAAAACTTTGAAGAAGCATACATTGTTTGCATTTAGATCCTAAATTGAGGAGAGTTGTGTTTAGACCTAAGTCTATGTGAGCATGAAAATTTATCCTCAATCTGGTCCTACCAAACCATGCCTAAGCTATATGCAGTAAATGTCAACTAGGTCAGAATCTAGGCTCCTAGGCTCACATGATATTGAAAGTAAAAGAGCTGACATTTTGTGAACATAATTTCGATAATTGAACTAAGTCAAGCATAATTTAGATCAGACAAGGACAGGTCCCATCTCGATCGCCAAACCTGTTATCGTCGCGAAATTTTTCCCCATCTTCCCTTCCTTGCGGAAGAGAGAGGGAAATGGTTTCACGATTCAAACTTGACCGGATTTTGGAAAATATTTTGAAATACTCGCCTCCGTTTTGAAAATTGCGGGAAAATCCATGGGATGGGGCTCGACCTGTCGGTACGAGGTTCGACCATTCCTGCCACCTTTAACAGGGGTAATCGAACCAAGGACCAAAATTATGCTCGACTTAGCGAAATTATCGAAATTGTGTTCTATCTTAAATGCATAGAGAATTCAGGCATGTGCTATGAGAATTTTGGAAATTATAAATTGGAAAATATGATGTATGATTAGAAAACATTTGAAGTTGCAAAGCATTTCTCAGGAAAAGATGGAAATCAATTTCTCAGAAAAACTCAGACGAAGAAGGTTTGAAATCTCGAGAAAGTTTATAAAGATTTGGAAAATCTTGAAGAAGGGAGAATCTCGAGAAAATCTTGAGAAAGTTTATAAAGTCTTTGGAAAACCATGAAGAAATGAGAATCTCAAGAAAATTTTGAGAAAGTTTAGAAAGACTTGGAAAACCATGAGGAAATAAGAATCTCAGGAAAATCTTAAGAAAGCTTAGAAAGAGTTGAAAAACCATAAGGAAATAAGAATCTCAGGAAAATTTTGAGAAAGTTTATAAAACTTAGAAAATTCTGAAGAAATGAGAATCTCAGGAAAAATGAAAGGAATTCTTGAGAAAGGATGAATATTTGAAAAGGAAAGTACTTGTCAGGAAAAACTCGGATTTTGAGAGTTTTCTTAGGAAAATGATAGAAAATTTTGTAGGAAAACTCATTGGAGAAGGGAATTCAAAATTCAGGAAATTGAATTCCGGAGAATCTTATATTTGAAATGTCTGAAAATCAACTTTGATTCTATAGAAAGATAAGAAATTCCTTTTGAAAATGGATATTAAGAAAATAACTTTTTAAGGAAAATCACGGGAAAACTTTGATTTGGGAAATCCAACTCCGAATATCATCATAGTTTCTTGAGAAGGTCGATTCCATGAAGTGAAAATCTTTTGAGAAAATCATGAGAAAAACAAATTATGCAGATGATGTGAATGAATGAATGCACTTTTGAAAAGATTTCTGAAAATTTTATCGGAAAAATGTGGATTAAGCCAAAGTAAATCCTTCATATATTCTGACTATGGCCATGAATATATTCAGGGTTTATTTGAGTTAATTCACAATGTTTTGAAAACATTGGAAATATGAGGTGCATTTTCAAGATAGCCTAAGACTGTAGGCTCAATGTGACTGGTAGAGAGATGATGGATCTGGGTCTCGTCCATATTCCGACTAGGGCCGTAAATATGGACTCCACCGAGTTCATCAACTCTCTAAGAGTTGGTGCACGTGCCATTCGTGTTCATCCACGGTGAATTTTGAAAATTTGAGATTTATGCATCATAGAATCAGGATATTACTGAAATCAAACTATATGAGATGCGACCTAATCTAAGCAGAAAAAGTAAATCTTATTCCAAGGTTTACATTGGATTGTTACATTGCATAACATAAAGTAAAAGAAAATTGAAATGGATCCAAGGAATCTGCATCTTCTAGATTTTCCTGCAAAATGAGAGTTAGTACAAAATAACCAAGGAAATGGACATATATATATAATATATACAATAAAGAGACATATACATATATCAAAATGCTAAAATAGGTGCTAAATGTCATGTAACGATGGAGGTGTAACTATATGAGAAAATATATGGATGTTCATACATGGAAATAAGAGCACATGAAGATATATATATATATATATATATATATATATATATATATATATATATATATATATATATATATATATATATATATATAAGTATATATCTATGTATATATATATATAAGTATATATCTATGTATATATATATACATATATATACATATATACGTATACATATAGTTAAATATATATAGATATACATATATATATAGATATATATATACATATAATGAGAAAATATGTACATACTAATGAAAACTACATATAATAAGTAAAACCAGAAATTACAGGTATATACAGTTTCTGTAGGTAACTTTATATAGCTGTATTTCCCAAATTACAAGATATATTTCAACAAAAATGGGTATGGATCTTCCCTATATACCAATAATAAAGAGTGCAAAAGATGGCCAAGAAATCATGAACGGATATTAAAATATCCATCCATGAAAGTGGCCGAATATCAAGACTGCACTCCTGCAGAAAAGGGAAGGGTATGGGTATAAAAGCATACTGTGAAAGTGCTGTGAAAAGCACAAGGGAGATGTGATCATTTACAAAACTTAACAAGGTAAAATTATAATGATACAACTTGATAGACCTAAACACTATACAAATTTGTGCATATGCCCATGAATGGGCGTAAACATCAACAAAGCACATGATATGCAGATGCTTCCAAAGGCATCAAAAGCCAGTTGCAGCTTGAGCTTGAAGATTTGTTTTCTACAGTCATATTGTAGCTTTCTTTTCCAGTAAATACATCAGATTCTGTTATAAATTCCTAAGTCTGGCTTCATCAAACTGTTTGCAACCAGTCAACCTTATCTTCCTATATGGCTATACAGTTGTTAACAGACTATACTCAAACAACTCGCTAATTCTAAAATATATCCTCTTAAACTGTTTTGAAAGGATTTAACAAACTGGAAACATGTGACATATTGAGAGCTCAAACATTGATGTACGTAGCTGAAAGAGAACAAAAAAAAAATGGCATACAAGGATGCAGAACATGCTGGGATGATAAAAGAAAAAAAAAATGACATACAGGATGCAAATGACATAGCAGAGGGGGTAGGCTTATGAAAATAGGAAACAAGGTTAGACGTCAAATCCATGTAAACTTTTACCAGCATTGTAAAAAAAAAAATGAAAATAATCATAACTGGAGACATTCATACATCATAACTATTATTAGACTAAAAAAAAAAAAAACTCAAACAGAATGGTATGTTAATATGGTTACAGGACATGTAATACTAATATTACCATTGGCATTTTAATGTACATAATGCAATATCTCTGATAAACAAGGTGAGAAATGCACCCACCTGATATGCAGAAAATCCATAACAAGCTGGAATAAAACATGAGGAGGTAATGTTCAAACATTTTTAGAAACAAGATTATCCAACCATTAATAAGAATGCTATCACCTACAGACTAAAGCAATTGGAATCATACAAAACCTGCCTAAACAAGATGAGAAAGAAAAGAAAAAAATCGCAAATAAGAGCAAAAGGATGAATCACACGATATATGTTGGCCTCAGCTGCAATAATCCATTGATATTGTTGCAGATCATGTAACATCGATACTACTATTGGTAGCTCAAGGATACAATACTGCGTTTTGGGGTAAATCATGGAAATAAGGAGTGAAACAAAAGTGAAAACCAAAGAAAAAAAAAACTGAATAGGGAAAGGGGAAAGAGCCCAGATCAAACAGGGCACAACTCACCTTGAACCAAAAGAGTCGATTCTTCTTTTGGTTTTTGCAGCTGGGAGACCTTTTTGCTTTAATTGAATTTTATAGATTTCCTCAATTCCAGCTAAATAGCATTGTAGCTCCTGCTTCCATTGACTTTTAGACCACATGTACGTTCTCTATTTGCTGGACTAAAGAAGAGGCAGCAGCCACACAGATTGTTGTTGTATCTTCTGCAGATAGGCTGAAGAGAGATGCAGGAACGACTGGAGATGGTGGGTTGAAGAAGATCTGCTGAATGGCTTCTCCTGCAGCTGGATTGAAGGGTGTGCGGCAACTTCTGGTGGGTTGAAGAAAGGATGAAACGCAGATGTTGGAGATGGCTCCCCTGCGGCTGGAGCTGAAGAAGGATCGGATGTTGATGGGGCTGAAGGCTGATGAAGGATGGCGCTGGCTGCTGTGGCTGGAGATGGATCTCGATCCAAAATAGCTGGGGCTGAAGAAGGTGAAAACGCCTCTCCCCACCTTGAGAGCCTCCTGCAAAAACCGAAAATCCAATTCAAAAATCCTCCTCGTGAATGCCCTGTCCCCCTCTTTTTAAAACTTTCCCTTCTCACAAGAAAACGCAGCTCTGCCTTCCGTTACAATTTTTTTTTTTTGAAAACTTTTGAAATTTTTGTAACTGAATTTTGAAAACTCGCCGTTTTAGGGTCTAGGCAAAATCTTAGGTTTTTAAAATCGTTTTGGGTTTGTTGACCTAAGTCTTAGATAACTAAGCATTTTAGGCAAGTTCGGCTGTGATTTTTTTTTTCTTTTTTCTTTAAAACTGTTTCTAAAAATGAATAGTGATATCATAAAAAAAATTTAATGATAATAATAAATGGGAGATGCCACCTCAGCCATCTTTAAAAAAAAATTGAAAATAAAGCTTTATTTTGTTTTATAAAATCTTTTATTTTAAAATGGGGTGCCACATGTGTGTGGGCCCACTAAATAAAATATAAATAAATAAATATTGATAAATTAAAAAGAAAAATTTGCAAAATGAACTTCGGGTGGGTCCCGCTTGAGAATACGAAACTTATCTGGGGGTCTTAGTATGATGCTAGTTAAAAGGTGGGTCCCGCTCGAGATAAAAACATTATTTATTTTCAAGAATTTGGAAAAATTGGTTTTTGAGGACAAAATATAGATAAAATAAATGTAAAAATTTTTGTAAGGAGATTTAAAATCTTTTTGCAAAAAATTTTGAGATAAAATCTTTAAAATCAATATCCAAATATCCGGATTGTTTTTCTTGAGAAAAAATTTTGTAATTCAAAGTTCTGGGGGTAAAATGGGAAAATTTGGTAATTTTGAATACCCAGGATTTTAAAAATTGGTTTTGAAAAGTTTAAAAATCAAATCTGGATTGACAATTTTGAAAATCAGGAGTTCTGGATCTCAAACTGACATGCTATGCAATGAAATGATGCAAAGTGTTCATACAATGCGATGCAAAGACATGTTTCAGTGAAATGTCACTCTGAGCTCGGACTTGGAAATTCTAACTTTTTGTCCAGAAAGAGGATTTTGAAATTTTGCAATTTGAAGATGTCTCTAAACCTAAATATAGAAATTTTGAGGCTCAAGAGTGAAATTTAGGACTTTCTGCCAGGTTCAATCTTTAAAAATGACTATTTTGCCCTTCATTGCTTCTGGAGAACTGAAATGTGCCGATTAAGGGCAATGTCAAGAATGTGAGTGAAAATTTAGGGTGTTTACAACAGGGATCTGTGCACTTGCTCCCAATAGGTTGCAACTAGGATATGGGTCTGGTCCATTGGACCCCGCTGCCACATCCACACCAAAAAGGTTTTGGTCTGACTGCTACAAGGTTCGGTTGGGCTGGTTCCAGCCCCTAACAAGGGTAACCCGGTAGGTCTAAAGAAAAGGGGGGGGGGGTGTCAAACTGTAGGTCGAAGTGTCTAGTCCCTTGGACTCGACAACAGCTAGACCATGCCAAGGTCTGAACTGTTCAGTTCAGTCCGGGCCCTACAAGGTTCAACCGAAAGGAAAAGGACCCAAGGTGTCCATCAACCCATGGCCGGCACCCGGTTCCAACATGGTGGAGTCATGACTAGCACTAGGTGCTAGCTGGGCTGCCAATAGGTTCAGGTCTAAACCACGGTTCAGACCTGCACCCTCAAGCTAAAACGAAAAGCTAACGGTGCACAGCACCCGTGCAGTGCGCACCCAGCTCCAGTCTAGGGGATCGGCTGGACTGGTTCACGCCGCAGAGCAGGTTCGGACCAGGCTATGGTGCTGGTTTGAACCTCCGGTTCAGACCTGAACCTAGCCAGGTCTAAACCCAACAAATAACGAAACAGGATACCAAAAAAAAAAACAACTGCGTGCAGCATGGGCTGGGCTCACGGGCCAACCGAAAAGCGCCAGCCCCTAACAAGGTTCAGCGTGAATGGCTGATGGGTCTGGTCTGTAAGACCAGACCGAGCCAACACCAACACCTAGGGCAAGAGCCTAAGGCTCGCACCCAAACGAAAGGAAGGAGCTGGGCATCTGCCATGGGACGGTCCCAACTCGCAAACATAACCCAGCAAAACCAAGGAAAAAGGGGGAACAAACAAGGTAAATGAAAGATAAAATTTTCATCTATGTATTTTTTTTTCTATTTGAAAATCATGGTTTTCCCTTAGCAGCAAGGGGGCTGGAGCACCTTATGTTCCAGGCCACCCCCGGCTGTAGCACCAGTCCCATTAGTGGGGACTGGGTTGCACCCACAACACCGAACTGATCCATTTGGGTGTTGCCGGCAGAAATGCTCCAACGGTGCTGGCAGGTACCCAATGCATGCACCACAAGCTGGGTGCATGATGGACGAGCATAGCTCGGTCTAGCGCACCCCAGCAACTCAACTCATCCAGCACAAGAAGAAAACAAACAAACAACCACTTCAAGATCGACTTCAGCAAGAATGAAGAATAATAACAAAAACAAAGGAGAAATAAGAAGATAACACATCATGTATTGAAATCCAAACGTGGAATCATGCATCCAAGGAAAAAGAAAACATGGTGGAATAGATAAAATCCTTTCACATGAGCCAATAGAAAACCATAACACAAAGAAAATCTTTGTAAAGAATCTATCATTCTAATCCGCCGACGCATAGGTGCGTTTTCAACCTTGGCTTCACGTTGACAAAGAGAGCATTGAGATATATTTCCTCACCTTAGCAGCTTGAAGAAGAAGAAGATAGGTAGCAGCTCCCTATTCCAAGAGATACCCACGGTTGTAGGTAGGAGACAAGAGGAGAAGAGAGGAGGTTTGGGAGAGAGAAGAGAGAGAGTGAAGGAGAAAAATTGCCCCAAACAAAGGGGGACCCATTTTTTTGTAAAGATTTTATAGAAGTTGCTTTAGGGATGTATGGCTGGGATTTAATCCCTCTAAGATGGAGGGTTGGGGAGCTCCACGCCCCCCAACAACCAATGCATGTTGGTCTTTTAAAAAGTTTTATAAAACTTTCAAAAGTGCCATTTGGGAAAAGCCTTTAAAACTTTGAAATTTTACAAGGGGGCGCCCTTGGCTGCCACCCCACAAGCCCAATCGATTTTGAGTATTCAAAAGCTTTTGAAAATATAACAAACCTGCCATGGGGTGCCAGCCCCATGGCTCCTTTTTGAAAATGGCGCCCCTCATGATGGAGCCTAGGCTTCATCATGAGGGTGTTGGAAAGACACATGGCCAATGAAGGCCTAAGCTTTAAATCCATGCAAGATCTTTCAAAATTGCCATCCAGCTGGTCAACCCTTGACCAACTGGTCAACCATGGCCATGTACGTCCACTATAGGGGTCGTTCATGGGTCTTGGATCCACTAGATGCTTCGGATCCAAAACCAAAACCGTATATCATGTATGTCATAAGAAAACTATTATTTAATGAATTAAAATCATAATTTAATTCCAACAAATTATTTTATTCTCTTTATAACCTTAATTAACGTAGAATGGTTGATGCCTCTTGAGGAATTCATCTCTCGTTCGTTAAAATTAAGCGTTCTAAGTTTTGGGTCCAAAATTAGGTCAAGACTCGTAATTCACATGCAGTGACGAGGTTTTTTCGTCGTTCGGATCTCAAATTTGGGGTGTATTACTACAACCCTATTCCAAACTTACCCTAAAAGTTTCGGAGGTTGATTCAATCTGGATTTCCCGAAATCGCTCTATTTACATAAAATTACACGATTTTACCCGATTCTTAAAGTAAGCAAATCTTCCAAAATTGCCAAAACATAAAAATTCATCGATTTCAACATATTTACGCAATATACATCAAATTAAAATCGTGGATCTTACAGCCAGTGCACTCCGGATTCCTACGCCACCTCAAATTTCTGCACCAAAGTCTTTTGTTCTCCCTCCTGTCAGTGGGTCCATGTCAATATCTTTTTCAACAACCTCCTTCACACCCACTGCACAAACCCTCACATTAGCTCATCAAAATCCATTTACACAGCATCTCACATCATCCCCTCTTAGTCTCATGCCTCTACATCCATATCTGTATATATATACATTACCTACCATCCTCCCATGCCTAAATCACATTTAGCATCATTCCAGCTAGACCATCTATAAACTTGTCCCCTGCATCAACCATTACATTCATTCTACCTAATACACTTCAATATCCAATTTCCCCCATTATCTTAGGACATTATATATTTCCTCATTAGCTTAATATACCCTTTCTGATATAGGTCTTAAGTGAAGCATTACATTTCCTTTAGAGTAAAACATAGGTATGAGCATCTCGACATTTGCATTTTAAATTCAACATGATATTTGTTTATATTTCCCTATTATCTTGTGCTAACTCAGTTTTGCAGGAAAATGCAAAAACATGTTGAATTCCTTCCTAGATTAGGATTTCAATATTTTAAAGTCAATTTAAGTTGTAATAGCTCTGTATTAATGAGAAATCTATATTTTCAGCCTTAGATAGAATGAATGAGCATATAAGTATCATTTGTTTCATCATTTCTCCTTTATTTCAAAAAAATTTCACAAATGGGCACACGAATGGCACGTGCACCATTCTAATAAGAGGTGATTAAATCCTAAGTTGATGATTTACATCAATGGCCATAGTCAGGATGTGAACAAAACTTAGGATTTTCATCTTTTATAGAATAACATCGGATCCACACTGGATCCCTCTTCAAAAATCATCATATTTTAAATATTTTCTTCTTTTATCAGAGTTTAGTTTAAAATTAACTCAAAACATATATCAATGACCATAGTCAGGGATGTATTAGATCTTCAATCTTAATTTAAATTCACTTAAAGAATGAAATATGATTTCCAAAAATCCAATTTCAAAATTCTTTAAATTCATTCATCATTTAGGATAGAATTGCATCATATTTTCAAAATTTCTTTTCAAAACTCCAAGTGAATTTGAGTATCTTCTTCATTTCTCAAATCAATTCTATTTTATAGACTCAAGTTCAATTCTATCTCATCTTCAAGATTCAAAATTTGATTTCAATGTCCAATTTGGACTTTGAAATTTCAAATTCATTTCAAAACTTCAAAAACTTTGAAGTTTCTGATTCATCTTCTGATTTTTTTTTTTCAAAATCAAGTTTATCTCCTTATCTTCAAAATTCAAAATCAAAGTTTGAGATTGATTTTGAATCTCAAAACTTGACTCTCCCTAAATTTTAAAATCAATCTGGGTTTTCAAAAACCCAGATCCATCTTCAAAAGTCTTATTTGGACTTTCAAAATCCAAATCCAAAGTTAGAACCCAATCCCAACTTGGATCCAGATTTCCAAATGCAATCTCCACCTTTGGATCTCAAACTTCAGATCCCAATTCCATTTAGGATCCAGAATTCAACTCCATCTTGGATCTCAGACTTAAGATCCAAAATCCATTTTAGGATCCAGAATCCCATTCCATCTTGGATCTCAGACTTCAGATCCAAAATCCATTTAGGATCCAGAGCTCAACTTCATCATTGGATCTCAGGTTCCAGATCCAAATCCCATTTAGGATTCTAAATCCAGAATTCAATTTCATCTTGGATCTCAATTCTATTTAGGATCCAGACGTTGGATTCAAAAATCCATCTAGAATTCTAGATTTCAAATCAAATTCTATACCCAATTCCAACTTTTCAAATCCAATTCCATTTTCAATCCAGATTTCAAAACCCAAGTTTACCTTGATTCTCAAATTCCAAAAACCCATCCCATTTCTCTTAAAATCAATTCCATTCGGATTTCTCAGATCTCATTCTGATTTCAAAGCTTCAAATGTAGAATTCAAATTCCATTCCAAATATTCATTCCTTCTCCTAAATTCAAAATTCAAAATTCAAAGCCCATTTCTAACTTTGCTTTTTCAAATCATTCCTTTCAAAGTCCAGATTTATTTTCCCAAAACTCTGATTATTTTCAAAGACTTAGAACTTCAAAAATCTCTCCTCATCTATCTCAAGTTCTAAGTTAAGATTCAGAAGCCATTTCTTCACTCTATTATTCATCTAAAAAATACTTGAAGATTTCCAAATCATTTTTTTTGAAAAGAGCATACATCCTTGCATTGCACAAGCATGATTCTTTGTGCATTTAGGCTTAGAATAAATTCTTAGATAATCTTTTTAAGCAAAGCAAAAGGCATAAATTCGACCCTTGGTTCGATTACCCCTGGTAAAGGCGCCAGGAACGATCGAACCTCATACCGACGAGCGAATCCTGTCTCTCAATTTTTCCGTAAATATTTCAAAACGGAGGCGAGTAAATTTCAAAATATTTTTCAAAATTAAGGTCAAGTGAGACCTTTGCAAAAGAGTTCCTCTCTCTCTTCTTTTTTTTCTTTTCTCTTCTCTCTTTCTTTCTGTCTTTTATTTTCTTCCTTCAAAAAGGAGGAAATAGAGGTTAAAAAGGAAGAGAGAGAAACCACAAGAGAGGAAAAATTTTGCGATGATCACAGTCATCTGCCTGTTTCTTTCTATAATCTCTGATATAATGACCCATCTTCCCACAATATAAGCATCCGCCTGTGTCTCGTGGACAAGGTCGCCCTGGATGGTTAGTGGTGCACTTCGGACAACTGCCTGCAATAATCTGCTTCTGCTGCGGTGGCTGGCGCTGCTACTGCTGAGGCCTACAGTTCTGATACTGTATCTGGCGGGGGTTGCTGTTGTTATTGCGCTGCTTCTTTGTCTGAGGATGGAACTTTCTTCCACCCTGATTCCTCTGGAATTGTCTCTTCCTTGGCCAACTCTTTTGGCCAGGATATTGCTGTTGCTGACGTGGTGCGGGAGGCCGTCTCTAAAGCTTTGTCTACCGTCATTGGTACACGTGTGTACACCTTTGTCCGTAAGACTGGCTTCAGACCTCGAGCAAATTTAAGTGCTCGCTCCTTTTCCATCGCGTACAGGTTTGGACAAAACCTCTCCAGGTTGCAGAATCGGGTAACGTATTCCGCAAGAAAAGAGCTCCCTTGCTGAAGGTCAAGAAACTCCTGCATTTTCCGGCTCCTCTCGTGAGCTGGAAAGTAAGCTGCGTAGAACACTTCTACGAACTGCTCCCAATCCACTGGCTGATTGTCAAATTTTATTTCCCAGGTGGTCGCCCACCACCTTTCTGCATCTTTTCTGAGACGGTAAGTCCTAAAATCAACTTTACGATCATCTCCGACTTGCAGTACACAAAATATACGCTCCATTTCAAGGATCTAGTCTTCAGCAGCTTAAGGCAATGCTTTCTCGTCAAACGAGGGTGAATTCAAACTCATAAATTGTTTGTATGGCACCGCTGCTATTGGAACCTGGGCAGGCGCTCCCTGTCCCTGGGCGGTCTGCTGGATATGCTCGCCCATGTTCCTCATGGTTTCTGCTTGTCGTCCGACAACCTCTGTAAGGTTGTTCAAAGTCTCCATAAGGTCGTCACACCTCGTATGCCATGCCATCTAAATACAAAAAATCTAGACGTAAGCAACTGGCAGGTACACAAAGATAAGAAATTTTCATTTTATTAATAAGAAACTGCAGCATTACAGAAATACCCTTCATGAAGACGGTTAAACAAGCACTGCGAACAACTCAAACAAGACAAAACCAAAAACAAAACACTGACTCAATGTTTCTAACATCAAAACATCACATCACAAATTCATGACTTGCTGGTGTAGAAGTCTCTGTAATCCTTCCAACTACCATAGCGCCTTGGCCTAACATGAGGAGGAGAAAGAGCATTCCTCAGCGGCGTGTCAGAGATCTCCTGAACTTCCATCTAGATCGGTGGCACGTACTCTGAAGAAACCGCATATGGATAGGACTCAAGAGAATATTGGGGAGAATCGATCGCTCCACGCCTTTCTCTGTTCTGGCTATCCACTTCCATAACCAATGGTCCAGTGACCAAAGATACATCGTCGATGTCTTCCACGTTTCTCTTCCAGAGCTCATCCCTCTGCTTCGTCTGGCATTCCTCTTCAACATGCCCACAAAGACTGCAGTAGGGGAACTCAGCCAACTCACGGGGACAGATTTGTCCTACGTGATCTTCCAAACACTTGGCACAGTGTTATCATCGCAAAATTTTACTTTTGCAAATCAAACTGACCTTTGAAAAAGATTTTGAAAATAACTCGCCTCCGTTTTAAAATGCAGGAAAATTCCATAGAATGGGACTCGCCTGTCGGTACGAGATTCAACCGTTCCTGCCACCTTTAACAGGGGTAATTGAACCAAGGATCAATCTTATGCTCTACTCTATTCAACTTGTCTAAATCATATTCTAATTTCTAAATGCACATAGAATCAGGCATGTGCTATGAATTTTCAGAAAAATGCACATTTGAAAACATGATGTTTGCTTTGAATGATTGAAATATAAAATGTAAATCTTGGAAAATCGTGAATTGGGATTTCAAATATACTTCTGAAAGAAATAAAATCGATTTTGAGGAATCCTTGACATTTGGTGAAAATCGATTCTGAGAAACTTGGTTTTCTGAATTCAAACTTTGAAATTGAAATTCTAACTTAGGGAATTTGAATTTGGAATTTGGGAAATACTTGAAATATCCTTTGAAATTCAATGTCTTTGGGAAAATCGATTTTGCTATAAGACTTAGGAGATTTTGAGGAATTCAATTTTCTTGACTTGGATTTTGAATTGGAGTTGACAAATGCATGAAATGAATGAATATGGATTTGAGGAATTGAGAAATACTTTTTGTATTTTTGAGAAATGCAGTGCATTTTTTTGAAGTTAGCCTAAGAGTGTAGGCTGAATGTGGCTAATGTGAAGATCATAAATCTAAGTATCATTCATATTCTGACTATGGCCATAAATACAAATTACACCAAGTTTATAAACTTCATAAAAGCTAGTGTATGTGCCATTCGTGTAGACCATGGTGAATTTGTAAAAATATGCATGAATCATCATCCATCACACATTAAAATTATAAAAATAAATTATATGCAATTCAACCTAAGCTAAGCAGGAAATGTAAATTCTTATTCCAAAGTTTAATTACAAATTACATCACTATTGAAGTGAAAATAAAGTCTTCAATGTACCTGCAAAACTAGAAAACTTGGTTAATGAAAATATGTTGGCTTTTCTAGATTTATCCAGTAATATCTAGAAATTGCTGGATTTTGCTAGATATAAGCCTTTTTGCCATGATTCCCTTAAATCAAAATGATAAAGTATGAAGTAAAATTGAATAAATAAGGAAGATAAAATATGAAATTTCGAAATTGGGGTCCAAATGACCAAAATACCCCTAATAACAAGACTATGGCCTTGAAATTAGGGTTTTTAAAAAGATATTTTGATAAAATGCAAGTTTTGAAATTTGAATGGAATAAACTAAAACCAAATATGCTATGACATGATTAAAAATGTAAAAATTAGGGTTAGGGATTTCGAAATTTAGGTCAAATGACCAAATTACCCCCGATAGCAAGACTATGGCCTTGAAATCAGGGTTTTTAGAAAGAGATTTTGGTAAAAACTTAGGTTTTATGCACTAAATGAAATCAAATGAGTACAAAATTAAACCTAAAGCATCCTAATATGATTATGAACATAATAAAACCCTAAAAATATATGCTTATGCACGAAAATCCAATAATATCATAAAATTTGTGATTTTAGCAGTGTTTTGGATCTTTCAGGAACCCGGTTTTGCAATTTGCTTAATTCAGCCATCAAATGGATTCCAAAATCCATAAAAATTGGTACCTGCACTTTTTATAACCCTAATGTCGAATTGGAATTATAAAAATAATTTTTTGACATTGCATTAATCCGAAAATTGCATTAAACCCTAAAAATATGCTCTTTTGACCTAATTCACCAACCAGTTTCAATCCAAGACCTGAATCAGGGGTCAAATCTCCATGGAAATTTATGAAATTTTACAGAGATTAACTAGGAAGAAAAACAGAGATTTCCCAATTTACAGATTGGAAAAATCATCTCTGGTTAGGGAGAAACCCTTCCGGCAATCTGAGCTAACATATTTCACTTTTAACAGGGATTAAAACGGCTACTTCAGATTGAAAATACAGGAATAAATAGCAAACCTAAACAAAAATCTCTGAACTTTTAGTGGTGAATAGTAGACAGAAAAATAATAATACTCACTTTTTACAGATCTAAAATCGGATCTGTGGTTTGGGATTTATGACTAACACAAGTCTGATTAGGGTTTTGGTAAACCCTAATGAGTTTTAAATTTAAAAACAGATTCTCTGAAAGGGGAAAAATATTAAACAGTGATCAAAAAATCCGAAAATTTCACATAAGACAGATATACTCAATGTGAATCCATAGCACTTTACAGATCTAAAATTGGATATAAGATGAGAGAAATATCATCACAGCAAGTTACCTTCTTGATTTTAACCACGATTTTAAAGTTTTAAAAACCCGATTTGATGTCTGATTTTTTTTGACAGAGTTCCTGAGATCCAAAACCTCTGATTTTTCTACAGTAACTCAATAACTCACGCATGCATCACATATAAAAAACTCAAAAATAAACAATGAGAACTTCAATCCGAAATAACATCATCTTTACTGTTCTAAACCTAGAACACACAGAAATTTAAGAAACTTGAAAAACCATGCATTAACTAATGTAAATAAATAAAATAAACCATAAAACAGTAAATAAAACTTATTTCTATGCTATAGAACGTAAAACAAACATGAATAAACCATGAAAATAAAATAAAAAAAGGGAATCAATGGCTGGAATTTGATATCATCTTTAAAACATAGATTTAACCCATTAAAAAGGGTAAATCATATATTTTATTGGTTAATAATGCAAAGAATCATGTTAAAATCAATTCTAATGGATTAAAATCTCTGTAAATCATCGAAAACAGGGTTAGATCACCTTCTTGGAGTGTTCTTGCTGATTCTTGATGGTTCTTGAGGTTAAATCCATGGTTTAATCCATAAAGATGATGGTGCCAATGGCTAAATCATGCTTAAAACAATGAAAAACATTAAATAAAAACTAAAAATTAAAGAAAAACATTACCTTGAGGTTGCTGCAATGGAGGAAGGGCTGGAGAGGAGAGAGAAGCTCCAAGAATCCAATAGGAGAGAGATGGGAAAATCGACCCCCCTTATGCCTCTATTTATAATAAAAAAATTAGGTTTAAAAATTGACAATTTTGAAAATTTTGGACTCTAAAGGGGGGGGGGGCGATTTTTGGGTGGAGTTACCTATATGCCCTTAGTCTAAATTATCCTAAATAGTTCCTAATTAACCCCTAGCTAAACCTAAGAATCCCCCAAATGTGATGCCACTTGGCATTCTCTCACATTGGGTTTTTAAAACACTTTTAAAAACCTTTAAAAACACTAGTTTTAAAAACTAACTTTCAAAAATGGGTTTTTCAAAATGGTTTTGACTTTTCTAAACCTCTAACACTAACCAAGACATCAACTAACCCTAGTCTAGCCCTGACTTACTCGAATATGGCGCCACCCCGAGTGGGCCCTACTTGAGCTTTTCAAAAAGCGATTTTAAAACTTGAAATTGAAGGAGTTTTCAAAAGATTTTCAAAAGTAAACTTAAAATTAGGATTTTTAAAATGGCATAAGGTCCTAACTGAGTTAGAATTCCTCTGGATATGGTACCAACTGAGTGGGCCCACATCGAATTTTGAACATTTTTGAAATAAACACTGAAAATGGCTTTGAAAAGGGGTTAAAATCAGTATTTGAAATTCAAGATCTTTGAAAATAGGGTCTCAAGCGAACTGGAACTCCGGGTTAGAGTCCTGAACTCTTAGGACTCTGAGATTTTAGATTTTAAAAGTCAAATGAAAGGATTTTCAAAAGATTTTATCAAGAAATGATGAAATAAGTCAGAAAACACAGTCAGGGTTAGACTCCCAACTCGACCGAACTCTAAAATAGAGTCCTGAACTAACTGGACTCTGTGAAATGACCTAAATTTCGAAAACAAATGAAAAAGATTGAGAATGAAAGTAAAACAAACTTAAAAACCAGACTTCTGACCGGATTAGGACTCTGAGACAGAGTCCTAATCGGACTGAAACTTTTAAAAAATTGAGAAATTTGATGAATAGAGGCATTCAGAAGCGACACCATCAAAATGGGTCTCATCTGTGAATTGAAATCGATTAAAGTTTGAATTTGAAAGGAATCCAGATTGTTTTCTGAGAAAATATTTTGAAATACAAAGTCTTGGGGTTGGAAAATGACAGAGTATTGAATAAAAACCCAGGTTTTGAAATTGATTTTGAAACAAAGCTTTAAAATTCAAATCTGAATTGAATGTTTTGAAATAGGAGTGCTGGATCTCGAAGATGAGATGTAATGACATGCAATGCTATGCAGAATACATGCAATGACATGCAATGATCTGTAATGACTTATGAAATGGACAAACACTGGATGAGGGTGAAAATTTGGGGTGTTTACAGATGCCCCTCTTTGCTGCTAAGCCGGTTGAAAGCCGAGCTTAGTGGCAAAGAAAACACACCAAATTTGGACTATAAAAATGCCCCAGTTAGATGAATCCGACTGGGTATGAAAGAATTAGTTCAAATGATGATGATAGATATGAAATGAAGAATAAGGAGAAAAATTTATTTCATAAAAGAAATGAGATTCAGGTTTTGCCCTTAACCTGGATGGGACAAGAAATACCTCGTATGGAACGAAGCTCAGGCTTAACCCTTAACCTGAAAGGGGATGACAAATGAAATACCTCATCAGAATGAGGCTCAGGTTTAACCCCTTAACCTGAAAGGGGACGATACCTCGTGGAAAAACGAGGCTCAGGCTTAACCCTTAACCTGAAAGGGGACGATACCTCGTGGAAAAACGAGGCTCAGGCTTAACCCTTAACCTGAAAGGGGACGATACCTCGTGGAAAAACGAGGCTCAGGCTTAACCCTTAACCTGAAAGGGGACGATATACGGAATTCTCAAATGAAGAAACCATGATGGGACCTTCGAATTCTGCACAATAAATCCGAGAGGGGTTTGCAAAAGGAAGAAAGGGGGTTCCCTAAAGCTTGAAAAGGGATTGATCTTGGACGTCTCATTGCTAAGACTGAATGGCTTTTAAGATAGATGACCTTTTGCAGAAAATTCAGGTTTAACCCTTAACCTGAACGGGAACTGTCTATGGTGGGACAGTGGGGAGCACAGGGAAGTGTGCGAATCTGAGAGCCCAGGCACTCAGATCAAAACAAGAAGGGAAGGATCTTGGACAACTCTCATCATCCGATCCTAAAAGGGATAACAACAACGCCTGGATACATCAAAATAAACATCAAGTTCTCACTTCATGTCAGGATAACTTAAAAAGATTGCCAATAAGATAAAAAATTGTAGTTAATTCAAGAATGATAAGCACATATATATATGAAAAATATTCCTTCTTTTCTACCTGAAGTATTACCTCCAACTGGGCTTAACTCCGTAGAATCAAGATTCGAATTCAAATTACTTGCAATTGACTTTCCTTCAAGGAGGCTATCAATTTCATTGATATGGACGGAAAAGAATGTATTCTTGATATTCCGAGAGCTATTAGCGAAAGGATATTGATAAAAGAATTTCACAAAATTAAAGAAGATTCTTGATAGATTCGACAGTCTGATATCCTGGGATTCTTTTCTCATGATGATCTTTCTGCACTCTTTTTTGACAGAATTGGAGCTCTCTTGGATTTTTCGGGAATTACATCATCCTTCATTTTGGAGATGTCCTAGCTTTTTCTCTCTTTATCTTTTTGGAAGGGTACGTCACAAACTCCTTCATCTCAGAGATGTTCCGATCCTTCTTTTCTCTCAGGGATTAGGTTTAATTTTGTGCTCATTGGTTAGGAATCTCTTGATGATAACAGAAATTAAATACCTTTTAGGAATTGTCGGAAGGTCCATCACACTCGCCTTCATCTCGACGGTGATCTGGACTTTCCCTGGAAGGATCCGTCACAAACTCCGTCATCTTGGAGATGATCCAAATCTTCTTTGGCCCCGGGGGTCGACTCATCTAATTCGCCTTCATCTTGACGACAGTTGAGAGATCCCTTTTGCATATATTTAATTGCAGCTTAGGTGATTGAGGGGACGTGGAGATTGAGTGAATTTTTCTGTATCACCCAGGATATTTCGACTGCTTATTTTCCAAGAATGATCTTTAAAAATATGCCATTGACTGTGATCAATATCAATCACTTCTGGCTTTGCAACAACACTGAATTTTCTTTGCTGGCCATATCGCGGATTTATTCTTCATCCTTTTGGTTGGCCAATAGAAAGATTTTGAATTTTGAATCCTTTTTCGCAAAAGCTTTGTCACTTCGGAAGTAATACTGAAGGTATTCTGAGGTACAATTTTATGCGATAAAGATTTTGGAATCCACAACTATTTTTTTTTTTTATGGCAAATTGGCAAAATATTCTTGGAATCCTTGGTGAAGGAAATCATTTGAGATCTATATGACACATCCGTGGCTAGATTCTCCTCTCCTTTCCCCAAAGGACAGACTCAGGCTTGACCGTTACCTGAACGGGTAACAAAAGATACTCCTCTCTTCCCTGAAGAGGAGGTGTTTGCAAAACAAACTTTCGAAGAGAAATAGAGTTTTCGTCAAAACTCCCTATTTCTAGGCTTCTCTTATGGAAAGGGGGCCGCTAACAGAGATTGAAAGGATATCATAGAGGAACGAGTCCATCACACTCTCCCTGGAAAAAGGGTCCTCGACGACGGAGGTGGCCTAACAAAAGACATTTAAGGCTACAAGGAGGACGAGCTTCCGTCGAAACTCTCCCTAGAAAAAGGGTTCCTTGTGTTACAACAAAGATTATTTTGCAAACTGTTCGTGAATCACGAGTCCCTTCAAACTCTCCCTAGAAAAAGGGGTTCAACGAACGAACAATAAAGACATGCGAAAAGAAACGAGCTCCCTCGAACTCTCCCTGGAAAAAGGGTCCCTCGCAAGAGAAATACTTGGCGATTGATTTTGATAGCTTTTGATAACTCAAAGAACTGCTTGATAACATGAATGACTAGAGGTCTTGACAAAATCGGCAACCCGAATGTCAGATTAACAGAATGGAACGACCCAAGAGTCTGATACAGATTGTTTGGTTCGCAGGTCTAAAGATTGAGCCTGAACCTCAATGTGAGAGTTATGTTGCGACCAGTGTGAAGACCGAACTTTTGCAAAGTACCAATACGAGCACTGTATTTTAAAAGATTACCAGTACAAGCACTGGATTTTTTAAAGGATACCAGTACGAGCACTAGACTTTAAAAGGCTACCAATACGAGCACTGGATTTTAAAAGATTACCAGTACGAGCACTGGATTTTTAAAGGATACCAGTACGAGCACTGGACTTTAAAAGGCTACCAGTACGAGCACTGGATTTTAAAAGGTTATCAGTATGAGCACCGGATTTTAAAGGATTACCAGTACGAGCACTAGGTTTTCAAAAGATTACCAGTACGAGCACTGGTTTTTAAAAGATTACCAATACAAGCACTGGGTTTTCAAAAGATTACCAGTACGAGCACTGGTTTTTAAAAGATTACCAGTACGAGCACTGGGTTTTGAAGGGTCATCAATTGGCGATGACTTGGACGACTTGCCGGGGTCTCAGGATTTATCCCTTATCCTGAATGGGAAATTCAATGCAAATTGATGCAGATGAATGTGTGCAAATGCAAATGGATGCAACTGAGTGCACATGCGTGCAAAATGAGAGATTTATTAGATCCTGCCTGCACACAAATTGTTTTGGATAAAAGGCAACTTTAACAAGAATGCCCCAGTATATTCTGGGGAAGAGGGGTATTTTGACCAAAGAATAATTGATCATTTATTGAGGAGAATTTTTGAAGAATACAAAAGATAGAATAGAGATTTTCTAGGTATAGAATTTCTTCAGATGTCGAGCATTAATGGGGTCGGATAGTTCTACCCCGTCTGCATTAATCAGACGATATGAATTACGGGGCAACGCTTCTTTCACCACGTAGGGACCTTTCCAGTTTGGTGACCATTTGCCACGTGGACGATGCTTGAGATGAGCCGTTAATCTAAGGACCAAGTCATTAACTTGGAATCTCCTTTCGATGACTGACTTGGCATATTGCCTTGCTATCCTCTGACGATAAGACTGAGTGTGTTCTGCTGCTTTGAGTCTTTTTTCATCGAGTAAATCTAACTGTACCAATCTCTGTTGCTGATACTGATCGAGTGGTAGCTCTAAAAGAGATGCGAACTTAAGGGCGGGTTTCTGAACATAAAGAGGTAACACCACCTCAGTCCCATAAACAAGTTCTGAAGGAGTCACATTGGTTAGGGTTCGAATGGTAGTTCGATATGCCCAAAGTGCATCATGAATTTTCTCGTGCCAATCACGACCCGTCTCAACGGTTCTTTCCAAGATGCGAATCAAACTCTTGTTGGTTGCTTCTGCCTGACCATTTCCTTGAGGATAATAAGGAGCTGAAAAATGATGATGAATTCTGAATTTTGAACAAAAGATCTTCATTCTCTCATTCTTGAAATGAGTACCATTATCTGACACGATGTCGTGTGGTATACCGAAACGACAAAGAATGTTCTTATGGATGAACGAGACTACATGTCGACCTTCCACTGTACGCAGAGTGACGGCTTCAACCCATTTGGTGAAATACTCTGTTGTGGCAAGGAAATATTTATGACCATTAGAAGCTGAAGGAGAGATGGGTCCTACGACGTCGAAGGCCCACATAGAAAATGGCCATGGAGACATGACTGATTGCAAGTACGTGGCTGGCGCATGAATGGAAGGTGCGTGTATCTGACACTGAACGCACTTCTTCACAAAACGATAGCAGTCTTGCTGCATGGTTCTCCAATAGTATCCTGCCCGAATGATTTGTTTAACAAGGGTTTGGTAGCCGACATGACCACCGCAAATACCTTCATGCGCTTCTCGTATGATTTCTTTAGCTTCTTCTTCGTCTAAGCACCTGAAATACTCAGAACTGAACCCACGACGATAAAGAACATTGGCAAGGATAAAATAGCGAGCGGACATATGCTGAATTACTTTTTGCTCCTTCTTTGATAGCTCTGGTGGAAGCTCCCCAGTTTCAATAAAGTTTTTGATATCTTGATACCAAGGCTTCTTTTTCTGTTCCGCCTGGTTGACTTGCATTACCGGAACGAAGGCAGGTTGGTCAAGTCTACCGATTTCAAAGGAGCGACAGGATTCTCCATTTCTGAAAGACATAATGGAGCCCAGGCTGGCCAAACCATCAGCTATTTGATTAAACTCTCTTTTGATATGGAAGAGCTGAAATTCATCGAAATTGTTGATAAGGGATAAAACGATCTTTTGGTAAGGGAGCAGCTTCTGATCTTTTACCTGCCATTCAGCTTTGACTTGGCTGACGACGAGCAATGAATCGCCGAAAGCATGTACCCTCTAAACATTGAAGTCTTGCAAAATTCTCATACCTTGTATTAAAGCTTCATACTCGGCCATATTATGGGTACACTGAAAATCCAGTTTCAGAGAAAAGGGGATCATCTCTTTCTCTGGTGTGATCAGCAAGATTTCGACTCCTATGCCGGCCATGTTCTTGGATCCGTCGAAAAACAGATTCCAAACTGGGGATTGTTGAACATTACAGATCCGCTCATCGGGAAAGCTATCCTCAATTCTAACATCTTCTGCTAAAGGAAAATCTGCCAATTGGTCTGCAATTGCTTGACCTTTGATAGATTGATGAGAAACATACCCCAGATCATACTGCATTAACAGGACTTGCCACTTAGCAATCCGTCCACTAAGAAATGGTTGTTCGAGAATATACTTGAGAGGATTAAGTTTTGAGAGAATCTTGACTTCTGATGCTAACAAGTAATGTCTCAGCTTCTGACACATCCATACCAGTGCTAGGCATGTCTTCTCTATTTGAGAATATTTCTTCTCGTAGTCAATGAAAGTCTTGCTTACATAGTAAATGGCATGTTCAACCAAACTGCCTTCTTCATATTGTGCCAAGAATCCGCCACAAGCGGCTTGGTTAACTAAAACGTATAGCAAGAGAGGCTTTCCCAATTCTGGTGGCTTTAGAACGGGCGGATTAAGAAGATATTTCTTGATACGCTCAAACGATTGCTGACACTCTGGTCCCCATTCAAATTTCACTCCTTTTCTGAGTAGATGATTGAAAGGTTCACATCTCATGGCAAGGTTGGATATGAATCTCCGAATTGATTGCATACGTCCCTGAAGACTACGCAATTCCCTAAGAGTAGTTGGAGGTGGCATGTCAATGATGGCCTTTGCTTTAGCGGGATCCATTTCTATCCCCTTTTTGCTGACCAAGAAGCCTAGCAATTTGCCTGATTCAACTCCGAAGACACACTTCTGAGGGTTGAGTCTTAGCTTATAAAGAATAAGCCGCTTGAAGACTTGACTTAAGGCATCGATATGGTCTCCTTCCTCCTTGGATTTGACCAAGATGTCATCAACGTATGCATCCATGGTCTTATGCATCTGATCATGGAAAATGGCAGCCATTGCACGCTCATAAGTTGCCCCAGCATTTTTGAGCCCAAACGGCATGACTGTATAACAGAAAGTGCCCCATGGCATAGTGAAGGATGTTTTGGATTGGTCACGAGCGGCTAACTTGATCTGATTATATCCGGAGTATCCGTCCATGAAGGAAAACATGGCATGCCCAGCCGTGCTATCAACTAGGAGGTCAATATTTGGGAGGGGATAGTCATCCTTCGGAGTAGCTTTATTGAGATTGCGAAAGTCGATACAAATTCGCACTTTGCCATTTTTCTTGGGAACTGCAACGATATTCGCCAACCAGTCCGGATAATCTATTGCTCGAATGAATCCTGCTTTAAGCAAGTCCTCAAGTCCTTCCTTGACCTGTTGCTCGATTCGAGGATCCATTTTCCTTAACTTCTGTTTAACAGGTTTCGCATCAGGCTTCAGAACGAGTCGATGTTCCACCAATTTAAGATCTAAACCAGGCATATCTTCATAAGTCCATGCGAATACTTCTTGGTGCTGCTTGAGAAAGTCAATGAGCCTTTCCTTCTCATCTATACTTAGGCTGGTGCCGATCTTTAGAATTTTCGGACTATCTTCTGAACCAATATTGATGTCCACAGTCGGATCCTGGACTAGGGTCAATGGTTCATCTTGTTTCGGAATCGCTGCAAATTCTGGCAACTCTGGAAGCGACGAATCGAATTCTGCCATTTCTTCTGACTGCTTTGTGACCTTACTGTCCCCTGCTCTTGCTCGGACCCGATATATCTTTGCCGGTTTCGATAGGATTGAAGGATTAATGACTAACCTTTTTATCGGTTGAGAAGACATTCTGAAATTTTGAAAAGGAATAGCTTTTAGAGAAAGCTCCTTTACTATGACATAAATTGCATGGGAATAAAAAAAAATAAGAACAAATGAATTTTGAAGACAAATTGCAGAGGAATAAGAGAAAGATGACATCCAGATAGACGAGAAACTTGATAACTTTATTGAAGACTTGAAATGAAATAAGGACACTTAAAATGAACTGAAATGGGACATTGTCCCTACAAACTGCAAAAATCAAATGAATGGAATAGAAAAGACAGATGGTAGAAAAAAATTTTAATGGATCCCTTTAATGAAGACAGTATTTTTGTGGGATCTTTTGCCCGTGAATCCTAGTCCTGCCCTGCGCGGATGCTGATCAGGGATCACTGGCTCTAGCCGGCCATCTCCGTTCTTGCCCAATCCTTTGAAAGGTTGATAACCAAGCTTCAGTAACAGGTCAAATCCTTTCTTGGTCCTAACAAACTGCGAGAAAAGAGGATGGTCCTTGAAAGTACTGTAATCGAGACGACCCCCAATCTTAAAGAAATGTGGTCCTTGCCATTGGACCATCGTTGCTGTGTGATTTGTCTCTGATGTTGCTCCTAACTTTAGCATTTCAAGGCTTTCACTGAGAACAATTTCTTCACTTTCCCTAATGCTAGGGATATCAGCAGTATAAGTTGGCCTAGGGATCATAGGCTGAGGTAGCCTCTCTTCAGGATCTTCCCCCAAAACAGTAGTTATCATGCCACCTTTAGACCACTTGATGCACTGATGCAGAGTGGATGGCACGACGTTGGCATTATGAATCCATGTTCTTCCCAGTAGAAGATTATACGTTGGCGGCACGTTAACGACATGGAAAAGCACTGTATGAACAGAGTAGTTGATAAATATTTCCAAGAAGATCTTTCCCTTTGCTGTCTGTCCATGATTATCAAACCCATAAATGGTGATCGGATCCGGTGTATACTCTTCTTCTTTTATACCCAGAGCCTTGGCAGTCATTTCAGGACAAATGTTGAGGCTACTGCCTCCATCTACAAGCACGTGGGGTACAGTCATTCCCCGGGTTCGCAGCACAATGTACAAGGCATTGTTATGAAATGCGTGAGGTTTTGGCAAATCCTCATCTGAGAAGGTTATGGGAGCATTGGTCATGGCCTGATTAACGATCTGAGCCATGTCTTCAGGTGTGGTGTCTGGCTTGACTTTGATTTTTCGCAGTAAATCGTCCAGAACTTGCTGATGCTTAGGAGAGGCACGTGACAACTCAAAGATAGGGATATTAGAGAGGGCAGTGATTGGTCTTTGCACCGTGTCGACCTTTTCTTCTGGTTTTATCCCTTTTTCCGAAGTAGATTTGACAAGGTTCTTGGGTAACCATGGCATTCTTTTGGCTACCTCTGGAGATATTCTAGCGGGTTCTCTCGAAACTTTCAGCTTACTGAATGCTGAAACGAGGTCCATCTTTTGAGAACTGGACTGGGCTGGGCCTTATACAACACTAATACCTGATGTTGCACCTTGATATCACTGCTAGGGCATGGTCGGATATGATCTTGTGGCCGAAAGGGATGATCAGATATCATTGCTGTTGAGTGCTGCAAGAAAGGCTGTTTTAGAATCTCCATTTTCTCATCTTCAGCCTCTTCTACTAACAGATTTTTGTCAATATAATCTTGTATGATGTTTTTGAGAACGAAACAGTTCTCGGTATCATGTCCCACAGTTCGGTGGAACTTGCAGAATCTGTCCTTCATTTTTCCCATAATCACTGGCGGGTCAGCTACCCTTGGAAGCTTAATCATATCACTGCCGAGCATATATTCTAATACTGTCTCGAGGGACTGGTCTAGAGGAGTAAACTTGCGGTTATAACTCCATCCTTCCCGCTTCGGCTTTTCTTGTGGTCTTGATCTTTGTTCGAGGGTTTGTTGTGGCTGCTTATCATATTGAATAATCGACTTGCCTTTCTGATCACTTTTGTTGGGATTTGACCCTCCTGAAGCATAACTATGATTTTTTCCATTTCCTTTGTTCTGATTCTTACTGTTATTGGCAGAGTAGGTAAAATGGGCTTTCTTCTTTGATTCTTGTTGACTGTTATTCTTTGTAAACATAAAACCTTCATAAGACCCGTTCTCCATACTCAACTCGAGCCATTCGGCTCGTTCTGTTAGTTCTATGAAGCTCTTCGATGGAGATGTAGAAATTAGTCCCCTCAGGGGTTGCGAGAAGTTGCTCAAGATCAAAGATAGTGCGTGTCTTTCTGCTATTGGCTCGCACATCTTATTGCAAGTGGATCTCCATCTATGAATGAAATCCCTGGCCTTCTCGTTTTCCTTCTGCCTCAGACTGCAGAGATGACTGAGAGTCGGGAGTGCTTCAGCATTGAATAGAAAGCGCTCAATAAATAAATTGACCACTTTGTCGAATTCTTTCAGTTCTATCAGATTAATGTGCTCTGAGTACCACTTTGCTGCGACACCTTCCAAACTGCGAGGGAAGCAGAGAAATAAGACACGATTGTTCCTCTTGAACCTGGAACATTCTGCGAAGAATAGGGCGAGATGTGCTTTTGGGTCACCCGAACCATCAAACTTGATAAATTTCTTGGGGAGATTATCAAGATCATCATCCCCATCCAGTCCATCATAGAAGTCTTCACTTGTAAAGACTCTTTTGCCCTTGTCACGAGTTTGAAGATCCTTAACTATTTTCATCACATCTTTGAGTTGTGACTGCGTAGGGTCGTCAATAGACTGATTCTTGGATTTGTAGGCCGACCCCTGCCCCTGAGTCGACCTTTTGAATTCTTGCTTGTTTTCATACTCTTTGTCAGTATCATCTGCTGATTCTGACTCATCAGACATTTCCTCATGACGATTCTGCTTTTTACTGATCTTCACATTCTTGACGGCATGACCCTTGTCTTTCTGCTTAGTCTGAATTTGCTCAGTACTGGCCTCAGCTTGTTCTGCCAACATCTTGGTCATCATCTTTTTGAACATGACGTACATTTGGGGATCGATGCCATCATCCGCCTGCTGACCCTGACTCTGGATTGATCGAGGTGAGTCCATCTCTTCTTCTGAAGCTACCGAGTACGCGACGCCTTCAACTGATGCGGCTTTCTTTCTGGATCTTGTATCAACCATCGGGTATCGCAAATGTTCTCTTGGATATTACTGATGCTCTCTGCAGGGCATAACTGATGGTTAGGCTTCTGAAGGAAATTTGGTTTGGAGGAAAATATTTGTTGAGAATTTTGGTAGACAATTGAAATAATATCCCATTATTAGGGATTGAGTCATCGTTGGGATTACGACAATTGCGTTGCTATTCTTTGCAAGATAAACAACTGAAAATATGCCTTGTTACCTAGGCGAGGTCGTCAAACTAATGTAAAATAAAGGAATTTTTATTGAGAGGAAAAACATGATTTTATCAATAATACACTTGACAGAGGGGAGGGGGACAGACAATTTTCCACCACTCCAGATAATCAGAAGATACACGAGGACCAGGAAAAATAGTAAGACTGACAAAGGAATCCCAGCCATGTCTGGCAGAATGGTATGCTCCGGACCACTGATCTGATGTGAGATCGAATTCTGGCAGAACCCCTGATAGTGGACGAATCTCTACGCGCTTCTGCCTCTGAGAGAACTGCCTGACACACCGCTCTGGATGATAGTATGCGCAGAAAAACGGGCCCAGTAGCCTAAATCGCTTGCCGTATGCATAAGTATATCTGGGAGGTGATTCCTGATGATCAAAGTAGTCCCATACGACTTCTTCCTCCTGAAGGTTGTCGATCAAGAACCGGTATCGCGCAACTGAAAGAAGCTTCTCTCTATTGTATCTGAATGAACTGGCTCGGACTGGCACATGCCGGAGGAACCAAGACTGCAAGGCATAGGTGCATCCTTTGACTAGGATCGACTCTTCGAGTGCGAAACGAGTCAACCCTCGGTATAGAAAGGCGAGTGCGGCCATGGCTATTGAGAGGCGGCTGGTCTGTCGACTTCCCCATCTCCTTAGAAGCTGAACTATTCTGGTATCCATGTAATTTCGTCCGTCGGGAAAGAAAGCCAATCCCACCATGCACAGAACCATCGCATGCTGAATTCTCTCTCGAGCTGTCCTAGACAACGAACTGACTTCCACAAATGTCCCATGCTGTCTGTAGATTTCGAGCAGATCCACATATTCATTTCCATCTTCTTCAATCAGAGGCCAAGACTTGCGTCCTGTCATGTGGGCTAAGGCATCCTTAGGGTCCAGACCCTTAACATTAATCAGAAACTGTTTCTCCAATGGATCTCCAGGCTGACCGGCTGGCTCGGGCAATCCCATGATCTCTGAAAATTCATCCATCAGCACTGTCATCTCGCCCCACGGGAACCAGAAGGTAGAAGTGCTCGGATTCCACCGCTCTGCTAGTGCATGGATCAAGTTGTCGTTGACTGTCTGCTTTCCCACTGTGGACGCCAGTTCCAATCCACACTCGTCCAGATGGTCCGGAAACATACGAGAGAAGTTCTTGAACCATGAATAATACCACCGGGGAAAGAAAGATCCAGTGCTGAGGACTCGATGTTCGGGAAGACTTTGTCGCACCTCGTAGGAGATGTGACCCTCGGGGAAGACTGAATCAAGCTGACTGGATGGCATCGGACTCAAAGACATGGAAATTGGAATAAGACTTGGAAAATACAGGAATTTTGAGGAAAATGCAGGCAGGATAAAAATAAAGCAGGAAATTCGAGATCCAGAAGACAGGAAAGATGGGAAATCACCTGGAGTTTTGAAGAAAATGGAGGAATTTTATGAAAATCGTACAGGGTTTAATGAAATATAAGGAAGTACTTTATAAAATGAAGTGTTTTGAAAATCGTCCAGGATTTAAAACATGGACAGTACATGGACATGGACTGGGGAATTTTAAAAAAATCGTCCAGTATTTTAAAAAATTGAGGAAAATATAAAAGGAAATGACTATAACATATTCAATCACATTCTGCACAAACAAGTATGCACATACAGCATTCCCTAAAAGCTGACTCTAGATGCACAAATTTTGAAATGGCTGTAGGACCTTAATCCTAACTCTAAGGTTCAGATCAACT
Source organism: Nuphar pumila (assembly GCF_984573655.1). NCBI lineage: Eukaryota > Viridiplantae > Streptophyta > Magnoliopsida > Nymphaeales > Nymphaeaceae > Nuphar > Nuphar pumila. The sequence continues at coordinate 71,218,308 of NC_143251.1, read as the reverse complement.
GTATCCAATCCAGTTATGCCTATATACTCAAGCCAAGGCTCGATGTACGTGGCATAAAATCAATTTCTCCGGTTCTAGGTTCAAGTTTTCCAACATCCTTGAGCACCTGCCGATATACGTTGGACTATGGCCCTTGGTACGTGGTAGGGGGGTTTTCACCCAAATAAGTGGCCCAGTTGTAGGCTCTGTCCCGAACTATGGTTCTGGAAGAGAGCCCAGCAACGTGAAGACCGGGACAATATAGGTAGGGTGGTTTTTGAAAAACATGAGCACATGCAATCAAACAGAAGGCTCTAAGTCCTAAAGAGATAGAATTTTGAAATATTTGAAGAAGCAAACATTGTTTTCATACAATTCCTAAATTGAGGAGTGTTGTATTAGACCTAAGTCTATGTGGGCATGAATAATTCTCCTCAATATGGTCCTACCAAACCATACCTAGCCTATATGCATTCCATGTCAGCTGGGTTCAAGTCTAGGCTCCTAGGTTCACATGATATCATAAAGCAAAGCTGACATTCCATGGAAATCGATTTTGACAATTTGAACTAAGTAGAGCATTAGATTGATCAGGCGAAGACAGGTCCCATCACGGTCGCCAAACCTGTTATCATCGCAAAATTTTACTTTTGCAAATCAAACTGACCTTTGAAAAAGATTTTGAAAATAACTCGCCTCCATTTTAAAATGCGGGAAAATTTCATAGAATGGGACTCGCCTCGGTCAAATGTCGCACGACTCCGCTCAAGGCCAACATATGCACATTACGTGCCAAATGTCGCACGACTCCGCTCAAGGCCTCTTCGCCTCGGTCAGGTTTTGGAGAGCTTCCAAAATCTTACCATAGCTTGGGTTCGTCAACATCTAATATATACACAGAACCATATGCACAAAACTATCTAAGAAGCAAGAAATACTGAAATAAAGGAAACTTAACTTATACTTACAGTGTGATGGATGATGCAGGATGAAGCTTTGACCACACACTTAACTCTGCTCTGATACCAGTCTCTGTGGCGCACCAAACCCCGACTTTGAAAAAACTTAGGATTTTCTGTGATTTTTTTTTTAAAGGGTTTAACTAGAAAATAGCAGAAATCAAAGTGCAAGAAACCACAAAGCCGCGAATCTGGGCAGCCACCACAGGCAAGTGCAACAAGTAAAAACCGTGTAACCAAGGTAGACAATAGTTTAAAATAAAATACAACCACCAGTGTGAAAAGGGCATACCGCCCATCAGTTTAAATGTTTACAAAAATAAAGGTACAAAGAGTCCAAAAGAGGGAATACATCCTAACAGCACCCAAAACCACTAAGACACATAATCTGCAAGGTAAGTGTGGGTCCTCCGAGCCTCCATCGCGTATCATCGCATTCACACTAGACCTGTTCGTCACCTACATCCCCATAAAACGGGGTCAGGCCTCTTGCGAGGTGGTGAATAAACAACCACAGACATAAACAAATATCATATAAAAAGGAAAGCGGTAACATAACTGACAAGTGTAAGTGCCTGTGTCAGGTAAGTGCAAAGTGACAAGTACTAGTCAACTAGAAAGTGACAAGCTGAAGTAACACTGAAACAAGTAGCTAAGCAACTACTAAACTGTAACGAGTACTGAGCAGCAAGTAACTAAGGTAACAACTGAGAGGGCTGTAAAGCAAGTACTCAAGCAATAACCAACTGTAACAAGTAGCTAAGCAGTAACAAGTGCTAACAACAAGTAAAGTAACTAAGTAGCAACTGAAACAAGTAAGGTAACTGAAGTAAAATCTACAGCATAAGTAAAGTAGCAACTACTGTAAGTCAGCTATTTGGTTAGTCTTTAAGTTCTTCTGATTACTCCTTCGAGTACGCGAAGGAAACCTCGCATTTTGTGAGACATGCACCCGGTGTCTGTTATTCAATTATAGTGTGGTAACCGGGGAAGCTACAGACTGAGTCAACCATATGCGAGCAGCACACAGCTAGGAGAAAACACTCGCATAGGCAAGGATTGCAACCCATACTTGTAACGCCCCGGATTTCCAAAACAAAGCTAAGTTAAAATTTTCATGAATTTCTTTTTTTTTTCATTGCAGCGGAACTTAGAAAAGCTTTTAGCAGCGGAATAAGACGATAATGAGTCGTCAGTTTTAGAAAACTCCGAGCACGTTGCAGGTATGTGGCCAAGCAACTCATTGACCACCAAAGTGTTCCATTTTATCGAAAACATATGTTTATTACAACACTACTGCTTAGGAAAGCAGTGTAGGTTCAATAAAAAGGAAGCAGTACAACTCTGTCTAGAGAAACCCTGGAACTTGATGCCGCCTTGCTCCGCATATCGCCACGCAGGTTCAACACCTGAAATCCCCATTAAACGGGGTCAGAACCACTGATGGTCTGGTAAGTAGGCAAACACCTATCTATTCAACTCAAGTAAATGCATAGACCACTCAGGGTCGCAGTTCGTAATACGACGCTCAAGCCTCCATGACTTAGCGTATATCGCACAAGCCTCATCAGGGCTATGAGTTGAACATCCACGCAAGTCGTCATGACTTCGCATAAGCCTCTTCAGGGCTGTGAGTTAGAATAACCTCTCAAGTCTCTACGACTTAGCCTTGACTTCCTCAGAGTCACGAATGGATGTCTAGCTCAAGCCTTTATGCTTGGCACATCCGTATCCTACGAATCTAAGGACAGCTCTCCGAGCTTCACTTAGTCGTACGGATATCAATGGGGTTCTTTCCCAATCGGTCCAGTAGTATACCGACCATGACACCTTCACAAAGGTTATGCAGGACTGACTCAACAACGTCATCCACTCATACATTCAAAGTAGCGTTGTACCTAAGCTAATGCTTTGTTTCGATAATTGCACCTCCCCCTGGGCTTAGGGGACTCATATCTGGGCGACAACGCGACGATCTGGGGGTTGATTATTCTATGTATTTTAGATACCCCAGAGGCTTGTTGACCCCATCCCCCTAGTAGGACGGTACAACATACCGGAAGAGATCCTTACTAGGTATCCGAATGCATTCTGCTACTGCAGTAGTTGGGTTCAATCCTTAGATATTTAAGGATAACCACGACCTCCATACCTCTGAGTGACGAAGGCCATCAATGAACTCTATCAGGTTCGGGTGAAATATATGTCACTCAAGGCCGCGCCATCACCGTCTTCCTCGGTGAGAAATTCTGAAAGGGGCCTGCCGGTCTTACAATTACTTGACGAACATTGCATGCCTATAGGGCAGCCTTTGAGAAGTATGTACCCGACCCCAATCAACCACACGGTTTTCACCGTGGAACAAAGGTTTTATTCATATGCATGCTTAACTCTGCTCTCAGCACTTCGGCCTTGACGAGCACTTCACCTCTTTCGGTGGAAACAACACACTCCGGCTCAGCGGCCCTTACGAGTCTGGTTGTCTGATAATTCTCAATGAGCATGCACATGACTCGATCTCTACGGATCGGCTACTCGGCGTATTTTTACGCAACGAGCTCAGGACCTCGTCAAGGCGCTACCACTACTTTGGCGCAACGGCTCTTACAAGTATGATGCCCTTGCAGGTGTCAGGGAGACGAGTCATTCTGACATCGTTCCAACAAAGGACATCATTGTGCCACTTAACTGGTTTTGGCAGCTCTTCTGCCAACCATTCTGTCAACACCTTCTCTGTTCTACCGGCAGTGGTGCGACGAACCTTTCTACATTGTAGAAGGCGTTTCATAACTGGGTAGCACTTCTGCTACGTTCTTTCTGAGCCATTCTTAGCTCCTTCAGGAATTTCAGCAGCACTTCCTCTCTTTTACGGAGAAAGCGTGCGTTTCTTTTATCCATTTCAGCGGCATCTCCCCTCTTTGGTGGGAAATCGCTACGCTTAACTCGGGAAATGGATGCGCACCGTTGTGCGTACTTTGCATCCATCAAGGTTGCAGGAACCTTGGGCCATAGCTAGGCCATACGTAATTGATTTAGTCTTTACGTAAAGAGCATTTTGCCAAAAGGCGAAGCCTTTCCAATAGGGGCTTCATTCGTCAAGCAGAATCTTGTACGAGGAGCGGTAAGGGAATCGCATGGGCGATTTTGGAGTTGATCTCCGTTTGAACGCTCACTTACGCGCCATATATGTAATATAAGCAGAAGCCTGTGCTTTATACAGCGGCGGCGTAAAGAAATGCATATACTATTGTTCAGGGTGTGTAACTGAACGAAATATTCTACATATATAACAAAGTAGAAGCCTTGGCATCGTTCGACGCGACGGCGTAAGTAAAGACATTGCAGAAAGCAGGAGCCTTGGCATCGTTCGACGCGACGGCGTAAGTAAATGCATAATCGGAAGTGCAGTAATCGGAAGTACAGAAAGCAGGGAGCCTTGGCATCATACGACGCGACGGCAAAGGTAAATTACATGGCCTGTGCGATATAAGACGCGTCGGCAGTATCAGCAGATATACACCTAGATCTGTATCCAACGATAGTTACGAGGCGAGCGAGTGAACACCGAAGTGTCCTAGAGGGCTCAACCAAGAACTAGGGTGAGATACTATTTTGAAGAACGCATATACTGCGTATTCGAACATATATATCCGACGATAGTTACGAGGCGAGCGCGTGAACACCGAAGTGTCCTAGAGGGCTCAACCAAGAACTAAAGCAAGATACTACTTCAGAAAGTATATTCTATATACAAACAGTCAAATACTTGAGAGAGATGGATCAACGAAGCGAACTTACTTCAAATCGTGGAAGAAACGGCTCCGGGTTGCTTCTTTGGCTTCGAGCCTTCCTTCGAGAGGTCAGACTAAGTCAGATGAAGCTGACTTAGTTGAGAAAGAGGTAGAGCAGGTCAAGCTACTCAACCTAAGTGGTTTGAACCTAACAGGGTTCAATCCAAGTCAACTGGGTTCAGCAGGTTCGAACTCAGCTCAAGTAGGCTAAGTCTGGGTTCAGAAATCCAAACCGGAATCTGGACCAAAAAGGACTTTGACTTTGACTTTAAACCCAACTAGGTTCAAGTCAAGTCAACTGGGTTTGGACCAGGTCAAGTGGGTTCAGACCCAGGTCAGGTGGGTTAGGACCAGGTCAGGCAGGCTCAGGCTAAGTCAGGCAGGCTCAGACCAGGTCAGGTGGGCTAGGCTAGGTAGGGGAGGTTTAGGAGAGAGAGAGAGAAGGCAAGAGAGAGAGGGGGTCGATTTTTATGAGAAGAGAGAGAGTGGGGAGGGCTATTTATAGCCCAAACCCACCTCCTCTTGGGTTTTTCCATGCCCAAACTACCCCCTTGGCTTCTTTTTAATTCCAAGAGGTTCCTTGGTGTGGGGCCCACTTGGATATTCCATGGGATATTTTTGTGGGTCCCACCAGATATTTTCTGAGGAATATTTCTGTGGGTCCCACCAATATTTCCGTGGGTCCCGCAAGAATTTCGGGTTTCCGGCGATTTTTTCCGAAAAATTCTGAGTACGCCATTTTCTTCGTATTGACGTAACTAAGAAAGTTGGCTCGTACGAATCTATTGATTTCGTTTAGTTAGGAAGTTATGGCTTCCCGAGTATTTGAGCATATATTCGCAATTCGACGAATACCCTAAGTATAACTGGCTCGCAGGAATTGATTTGTTTCGCATTCTGAGAAGAAATGCTATTTTTACCGGTAAATGCCTCATGAATTTTATTCAGATATTTTCTGAAAAATTGCGGGTCTTACATCATTACCCCCTTAAAGGAATTTCGTCCGCGAAATTCAGTTAAGATTACAAAGTGAAGAGTTCAGGATATTTATCCCGCATATCTGATTCGGGCTCCCAAGTGCAATCATCGACTCCGTGATGTTGCCATCTCACTTTAACAAGTGGGATGACCTTCGTTCTTAGCACTTGCTCCCGTCGGTCCATGATCTCCACTGGCCTTTCTTCTACCGTCATATCTTCTCGGATGTCAATGTCCTCATGTTGAATGACATGAGAAGGATCATGAACGTACTTTCGAAGCATTGATACGTGAAATACATCATGTATTTGCGCGTATTGTGGTGGCAATGCTACTTGGTAGGCAGTCTCTCCGATCCGGCTCAAAACTTCGAAGGGACCAACGAATCTGGGGCTGAGCTTCCCCTTCTTTCCAAAATGAAACACACTCTTGGTTGGAGAGACCTTGATAAAAACCTTATCTCCAACCGCAAAAGTGAGTTCCCTACGCCGTTGATCGGCGTAGCTCTTCTGTCGACTCTGAGCAGTCAGTAGCTTCTTTCTGATCATGTGGACTTGCTCAGTATAATGCTGCAACACAATGGGCGAGTCCAAGGTTCGCTCACCCACTTCACCCCAATGGATCGGTGATCTACAGGGTCGTCCATACAAGGCTTCATACGGCGCCATCCCAATGCTAGCGTGGTGGCTATTATTATAAGCAAATTCAGCCAACGCTAGGTGGGAATCCCAATCACCTTTCCATTCCAGCATACAGGCTCTGAGCATATCTTCAAGAGTCTGTATGGTTCGTTCTGATTGCCCATCTGTTTGGGGATGGAATGCTGTACTGAACTTGAGTTTCGTCCCCAGGGCTCTCTGAAGCTGCTCCCAAAAGTGAGAGGTGAACTTCGGGTCACGATCAGATATGATCGAAATCGGCACTCCATGGAGTCTAACGATTTCCCGAATGTAGATCTCTGCCAATCGTTCAGTTGAGTATCGAGTGTTGATTGGCAGAAAATGAGCAGACTTGGTGAGTCTGTCCACGATCACCCATATTGAGTCATGTTGTCTCTTGGATCGAGGCAATCCAACGATGAAATCCATCGTAATGCCTTCCCATTTCCATTCTGGAATCTCGATCCGTTGCATCTTTCCACCAGGGCGCTGATGTTCGATCTTAACTTGCTGGCAGATCAAACACTTCGAGACAAACGTAGCCACATCACGCTTCATACCCTTCCACCAGTACTTTCTCTGCAAATCTCGGAACATCTTCGTACCCCCAGGGTGGATAGTATATTTGCTACTATGGGCCTCCTGGAGTACTTCCTGTCTTAGCTCAGGGTTATTTGGAACCCAAATCCTTTCTTCCATCCATATTCCTCCATCTTCTTTCAAATGGAAGAAAGTATCATCTTTTTCAGCACGAGCTTTTAATTCCAAGTACTGGGGATCCTTGAACTGTTCGGCTACGATGCGATCGAGGAACTCAATGTGGATCGTCAAACATGACATTTGGATTCTACCTGAATCAGCCAAAAATGGCTTCCACTTGACGAAATCCTCCATCAACTTCCATTGTCCGGTTAGGCTGGCCAGAGTGCCAACAGTCTTGCGACTAAGGGCATCTGCTACAACATTCGCCTTTCCAGGGTGATAGGAAAGCGTGAATTCATAATCTTTGAGGAATTCCAGCCATCGCCGTTGCCGCATATTGAGTTCTTTTTGAGAAAAGAGGTATTTTAGGCTTTTATGGTCCAACATGACCTCAAATTTCTCTCCATACAGGTAGTGTCGCCAGATTTTAAGCGCGAACACTACCGCGGCAAGCTCCAAGTCGTGGGTTGGATAGTTTTTCTCATGGACCCTCAACTGTCGTGATGCATAGGCGATTACTTTGCCATGCTGCATCAACACACAACCCAGACCTGTTCCTGAGGCATCGGTATATGCCACGAAGCCTCCCTGACCAGAAGGTAAGGTAAGGACAGGGGCAGTGGTAAGCCTCTGTTTGAGAACCTCAAAGCACTCCTTACACTGGTCAGTCCATTCAAACTTGACTCCCTTTTTAAGTAATTTCGTCATCGGTACGGCGATTCGGGAGAAGTCTTGTATGAACTTCCGATAATATCCGGCAAGTCCAAGGAAGCTACGAACCTCAATGATATTTTCTGGCTGCTTCCAGTCCATCACAGCTTCCACCTTCGCAGGATCCACTGCGATTCCATCTTTTGAGATCACATGACCAAGGAACATCACTTTATCTAGCCAGAATTCACATTTTGAAAACTTAGCATAGAGTTGGTTATCTTGAAGGGTTTTCAAGACGATTTTCAAGTGCTCCACGTGTTGTTCCTTGTTCTCAGAATATACGAGAATGTCATCAATAAAGACGATGACAAAGCTATCCAAATATGGTCTGAATATCCGGTTCATTAGATCCATAAAGGCAGCAGGCGCATTAGTGAGTCCGAAGGGCATTACTACGAACTCATAATGGCCGTATCTCGTTCTGAAGGCTGTCTTGGGTATATCCTCTTCCTTTACTCTGAGCTGATGGTATCCAGACCTGAGGTCGATCTTGGAGAACACTCTCGCTGTTCTGAGCTGATCGAATAAGTCCTCAATCCGAGGCAATGGGTACTTATTTTTAATGGTTGCCTGGTTAAGCATCCGATAATCGATGCATAACCGAAGGGATCCATCCTTCTTCTTTACAAATAGTACCGGGGCTCCCCATGGTGACATACTTGGTCGGATGAACCCTTGTTCCATCAGTTCTTCCAACTGACACTTCAACTCACTGAGTTCAGCTGGCGCCATTCGATACGGGGCTTTGGATATCGGCGCTGTTCCAGGTAAGGATTGAATTCCAAATTCAACCTCACGAAGTGGCGGAAGTCCTGGCAATTCCTCAGGAAACACATCGGGAAACTCCCGCACTACTTCCAAACTCTCAAGGGGTTGGTCGTTGGATTTTTCCACCGAGAGACTCAACAGGAAGGCCACACAACCCTTCCTAAGGTATTTTTGTACCTTAAGTGCTGATATGAGCCTTTTTTGTGGAACTGGTTTGGATAACCGGTATTCCATCTTAGGTAATCCGGGTCGAGATAGAATCACTCTGCCCTCGCGGCACAGAATCTTGGCATTATTCTGAGCCAACCAATTCATTCCCAGAATGACATCGTACTGTATCATATCGATCAGGATGGCATCAGTAGGCAAGTGTTGCCCTGCTATCTCAATATCCAAATTTTTCACACACCGGATACATTTGGTGCGTGAACCCAACGGGTTATATACTTCGATCATTTTATCAATCGGTTGCACCGAAGCGTGGAATTGTTCGGTGAAATCGTCAGAGATAAACGTATGAGTAGCACCACAATCAAACAAGACGTAAGCTGCATGTCCATTAACAGGTATGGTGCCTTCAATGAGGTCACCGGTTTCGACTTGTTCAGTCGTTACAGCGTATACACGACCTGCAGCAGGCCTTTGTTCTACTCTAGGTGGGGGTCGTTGGACTAGTGTTCGTTGTGGTATTTGTTGAGAGGGTCCGGCAGATCCGGCATTCCTCCTCTGCTCATCAATAAGCTTCTTCCTGCATTGTCTTGCAATGTGGCCCACTTTGCCACAGTAGAAGCATCCACCTGTGTCACGTGGACATGGTCCTCTTGCGTGATTAACATGGCATTTTGGGCAGTTTGGGTTGGACTGCAGGTTGTTTGGAGCCATGTTCTGCCTTGGCCTTACAACTTGTTGAGTGTTGTTCCCACCTTGGAACCTTTTCTTCTGAAAGGGTTGTCGTGAACCCTGGCCACTTGGAAACATTCTCTTCTTGTTCCCACCATCAACTATGGGCCTTTTTGCTATGATCACTTTTGATCGCTCCCAATCCACTTGTATTTTTGAAGCTGCTGCCACAGCCGTTTGAAACGTTTGGGGCATGCTGGTGATAACCCGTGACCTTAGCCCTTCTCGCAGTCCATTGATGTACTTGTCGGCCCTTTCTTGGTCGGTCTCAAATAACCGGGAGCAGTACCGTTCAAGATTTTGAAATTTGGTGGTATAGTCAATCAGATTCATGCCACCCTGCTCCAATTCCAGAAACTCCATCTTCTTCTTGTTTCTGGAGTGTAATGGAAAGTAATTATCCATGAAAGCTCTCCGGAAGTCAGTCCAAGGAATGACTTCAACTTCCGAGAACTGGATAATCTTAGTGGTATCCCACCACTTTCGTGCGTTGTCTTTCAGCCTGTACGTGCCAAAGTTGGTCTTCTTTTCTTCTGGTACTCCCAGCACCAGGAAGGCACGTTCGGTTTCTTCGACCCAACTTTCTGCGAGCTCAGGATCGGCTCTGCCAATGAAAACTGGCGGGTCAAGCTTGAGGAACTTCTCATAAGTCACTCCTCCCAGGTGCTCGTTTCGTGGTGCGACTGGTTCTGGCCTCGTTTCACGGATGGCGGTAACCAGGTTGTTGAGTGTCTCCAACAGGAATCCTTGCGTATGGGACTCCTCGCTTGGTATGGTTCTCCTCGTCGTAGGAGTCATTTATCTATGCACACACAAGCACTTGTTTTTAGTTTCTCGATGTATATGAGGAAGTAAAAGCTTTATTTACTTAATATACATCACATTTACACAAGCATTGCCTTAAACAAAACGTCATGCCGCACTGGCAGACTTTAGGCAATGAGAAACTATATACATGAGTCTACTGACTCCAAAACATCACCAGTCTCTTTAAGACTTGGATTTCTTTGATGAAGACGAACTCCAAAAGGTCCATCTATTGCCACATGGCCTTGGTGCAGGCACTACTAGCTTCGGCTTGGGCGGCACTTCCGCACTAGCAAGCGAATACTGGGGATATATGAGAGACTCCAGTCCACTTTCCCAGTCAGCAAGATCAAGACTCTGGGAGTCTGGAATAATGATTGGCGAACAGAAAGAATCTCCTCTTTTGTTCCTGCCATTTAAGCTCGGCATATGTGATGCCGGATGGTAGCTTGGCGAGTGATAGACTTCTGCAGGGAAGTTCAAATAAAAATCCCTTAGCCTTGGTAATTCATCAAAAGATGTTGGGGTATGGTTGCTCCCAACACTAGAGTGATGCGGTCCACTGACACGCGAAGTCTCATCCCTGAGACCCTTTGAAGCCCGCCGACCCATATCGGCGGTATATTTCCTTTGGCATTCGTTGGCGGAATGCCCATCTTCGCCACAATATTGGCAGTCTTGGACTTCATACGGGCATATCCACTCATCGTGCATGACCTTGCAGCGATAGCAATATCCACGCGAGTCATGAGTTGCCATCTATACAAAGATGCACCCAGATCAGAACAAAAGTATAAAAACATATACTTACAGTGCGATATCGGTACCATGACGGATCTTGAACCAGGTTTCTCAGACTCATGCTCTGATACCAATTCTGTAACGCCCCGGATTTCCAAAACAAAGCTAAGTTAAAATTTTCATGAATTTCTTTTTTTTTTCATTGCAGCGGAACTTAGAAAAGCTTTTAGCAGCGGAATAAGACGATAATGAGTCGTCAGTTTTAGAAAACTCCGAGCACGTTGCAGGTATGTGGCCAAGCAACTCATTGACCACCAAAGTGTTCCATTTTATCGAAAACATATGTTTATTACAACACTACTGCTTAGGAAAGCAGTGTAGGTTCAATAAAAAGGAAGCAGTACAACTCTGTCTAGAGAAACCCTGGAACTTGATGCCGCCTTGCTCCGCATATCGCCACGCAGGTTCAACACCTGAAATCCCCATTAAACGGGGTCAGAACCACTGATGGTCTGGTAAGTAGGCAAACACCTATCTATTCAACTCAAGTAAATGCATAGACCACTCAGGGTCGCAGTTCGTAATACGACGCTCAAGCCTCCATGACTTAGCGTATATCGCACAAGCCTCATCAGGGCTATGAGTTGAACATCCACGCAAGTCGTCATGACTTCGCATAAGCCTCTTCAGGGCTGTGAGTTAGAATAACCTCTCAAGTCTCTACGACTTAGCCTTGACTTCCTCAGAGTCACGAATGGATGTCTAGCTCAAGCCTTTATGCTTGGCACATCCGTATCCTACGAATCTAAGGACAGCTCTCCGAGCTTCACTTAGTCGTACGGATATCAATGGGGTTCTTTCCCAATCGGTCCAGTAGTATACCGACCATGACACCTTCACAAAGGTTATGCAGGACTGACTCAACAACGTCATCCACTCATACATTCAAAGTAGCGCTGTACCTAAGCTAATGCTTTGTTTCGATAATTGCACCTCCCCCTGGGCTTAGGGGACTCATATCTGGGCGACAACGCGACGATCTGGGGGTTGATTATTCTATGTATTTTAGATACCCCAGAGGCCTGTTGACCCCATCCCCCTAGTAGGACGGTACAACATACCGGAAGAGATCCTTACTAGGTATCCGAATGCATTCTGCTACTGCAGTAGTTGGGTTCAATCCTTAGATATTTAAGGATAACCACGACCTCCATACCTCTGAGTGACGAAGGCCATCAATGAACTCTATCAGGTTCGGGTGAAATATATGTCACTCAAGGCCGCGCCATCACCGTCTTCCTCGGTGAGAAATTCTGAAAGGGGCCTGCAGGTCTTACAATTACTTGACGAACATTGCATGCCTATAGGGCAGCCTTTGAGAAGTATGTACCCGACCCCAATCAACCACACGGTTTTCACCGTGGAACAAAGGTTTTATTCATATGCATGCTTAACTCTGCTCTCAGCACTTCGGCCTTGACGAGCACTTCACCTCTTTCGGTGGAAACAACACACTCCGGCTCAGCGGCCCTTACGAGTCTGGTTGTCTGATAATTCTCAATGAGCATGCACATGACTCGATCTCTACGGATCGGCTACTCGGCGTATTTTTACGCAACGAGCTCAGGGCCTCGTCAAGGCGCTACCACTACTTTGGTGCAACGGCTCTTACAAGTATGATGCCCTTGCAGGTGTCAGGGAGACGAGTCATTCTGACATCGTTCCAACAAAGGACATCATTGTGCCACTTAACTGGTTTTGGCAGCTCTTCTGCCAACCATTCTGTCAACACCTTCTCTGTTCTACCGGCAGTGGTGCGACGAACCTTTCTACATTGTAGAAGGCGTTTCATAACTGGGTAGCACTTCTGCTACGTTCTTTCTGAGTCATTCTTAGCTCCTTCAGGAATTTCAGCAGCACTTCCTCTCTTTTACGGAGAAAGCGTGCGTTTCTTTTATCCATTTCAGCGGCATCTCCCCTCTTTGGTGGGAAATCACTACGCTTAACTCGGGAAATGGATGCGCACCGTTGTGCGTACTTTGCATCCATCAAGGTTGCAGGAACCTTGGGCCATAGCTAGGCCATACGTAATTGATTTAGTCTTTACGTAAAGAGCATTTTGCCAAAAGGCGAAGCCTTTCCAATAGGGGCTTCATTCGTCAAGCAGAATCTTGTACGAGGAGCGGTAAGGGAATCGCATGGGCGATTTTGGAGTTGATCTCCGTTTGAACGCTCACTTACGCGCCATATATGTAATATAAGCAGAAGCCTGTGCTTTATACAGCGGCGGCGTAAAGAAATGCATATACTATTGTTCAGGGTGTGTAACTGAACGAAATATTCTACATATATAACAAAGCAGAAGCCTTGGCATCGTTCGACGCGACGGCGTAAGTAAAGACATTGCAGAAAGCAGGAGCCTTGGCATCGTTCGACGCGACGGCGTAAGTAAATGCATAATCGGAAGTGCAGTAATCGGAAGTACAGAAAGCAGGGAGCCTTGGCATCATACGACGCGACGGCAAAGGTAAATTACATGGCCTGTGCGATATAAGACGCGTCGGCAGTATCAGCAGATATACACCTAGATCTGTATCCAACGATAGTTACGAGGCGAGCGAGTGAACACCGAAGTGTCCTAGAGGGCTCAACCAAGAACTAGGGTGAGATACTATTTTGAAGAACGCATATACTGCGTATTCGAACATATATATCCGACGATAGTTACGAGGCGAGCGCGTGAACACCGAAGTGTCCTAGAGGGCTCAACCAAGAACTAAAGCAAGATACTACTTCAGAAAGTATATTCTATATACAAACAGTCAAATACTTGAGAGAGATGGATCAACGAAGCGAACTTACTTCAAATCGTGGAAGAAACGGCTCCGGGTTGCTTCTTTGGCTTCGAGCCTTCCTTCGAGAGGTCAGACTAAGTCAGATGAAGCTGACTTAGTTGAGAAAGAGGTAGAGCAGGTCAAGCTACTCAACCTAAGTGGTTTGAACCTAACAGGGTTCAATCCAAGTCAACTGGGTTCAGCAGGTTCGAACTCAGCTCAAGTAGGCTAAGTCTGGGTTCAGAAATCCAAACCGGAATCTGGACCAAAAAGGACTTTGACTTTGACTTTAAACCCAACTAGGTTCAAGTCAAGTCAACTGGGTTTGGACCAGGTCAAGTGGGTTCAGACCCAGGTCAGGTGGGTTAGGACCAGGTCAGGCAGGCTCAGGCTAAGTCAGGCAGGCTCAGACCAGGTCAGGTGGGCTAGGCTAGGTAGGGGAGGTTTAGGAGAGAGAGAGAGAAGGCAAGAGAGAGAGGGGGTCGATTTTTATGAGAAGAGAGAGAGTGGGGAGGGCTATTTATAGCCCAAACCCACCTCCTCTTGGGTTTTTCCATGCCCAAACTACCCCCTTGGCTTCTTTTTAATTCCAAGAGGTTCCTTGGTGTGGGGCCCACTTGGATATTCCATGGGATATTTTTGTGGGTCCCACCAGATATTTTCTGAGGAATATTTCTGTGGGTCCCACCAATATTTCCGTGGGTCCCGCAAGAATTTCGGGTTTCCGGCGATTTTTTCCGAAAAATTCTGAGTACGCCATTTTCTTCGTATTGACGTAACTAAGAAAGTTGGCTCGTACGAATCTATTGATTTCGTTTAGTTAGGAAGTTATGGCTTCCCGAGTATTTGAGCATATATTCGCAATTCGACGAATACCCTAAGTATAACTGGCTCGCAGGAATTGATTTGTTTCGCATTCTGAGAAGAAATGCTATTTTTACCGGTAAATGCCTCATGAATTTTATTCAGATATTTTCTGAAAAATTGCGGGTCTTACAATACTATTGCAGTAGTGAGGTCCTAAGAAGGCAACCTCGACCTCCCTAACTCTGAGTGACTGGAGGCCAAAAGACACTACAACTCCTGTCAAAACACGTGTCGTAGTAACGACAAGTCACTCAGGGTTGTACCATCCACACTCTCCCAAGGTGAAACATTTTGTGAATGGGGCGAAGCAGGTTTATCTTTCTTAGGCTCATGTTCATTCATACCTCACAATGAGGAGTTTGCCTCGTGGTCCCTGTAAGGTACGCAAAACAAGGACTTGGCCTGCCCATTCACGTGCTCAGCCTCACGCGGCCAATGGAGCACACTGTTCGTGAAAGCAGTCACAACACCATATTATTTATTTATGTTTAGGGTATGTCACACAAGAGTCCATACACAACACAAGGGACACCGCCCAAGGACTCCAACTGAGCCCACAACAAGTTATTTTTGTTTATTCATACCCTACGGTGTTATATTTTCAGTCTTTCTATTCTTTTCATTTCTTGAAGTAAGTGCACGTGGTATGCTTACCAATGCCTCAAGCCAGGTACCTTCTCAAGGTTCGCACTATTCAGTAACAGTGTCAGGATGTGCTAAGTGCAAAGTGTAAGAGCATCATATGTTTCTATCTTCTGCACAAGGATAAACAATGGAGGCATTTGCATAATATGCGATAGTGAAAAAGCACTAACTTGCATACTTCAGTGTTAAGATTGTATTTAACACATTCTCATACATATGAAAACTACATTTGCATTCTCGAGGGTTTGAAGTTGAACTTAACCAACATCCCGTCTAATGTGAATAACATTGGCTTTCTCAAGGTGAATCGTCGCTCTTGCAATTGCGACACAAAAGATCATTACATGAGGTTCAACACACTTACGTGTTTATAGCGAAATCTGGGATATTCCGTCTTATGGGAATAACATTAGCTATTTCCATGGTATAGGGTGCCGCGCCTGCGGACCCAAAACAAAGATATTTAAACACACTTGTGATGTACAACGACGTAGTCTCTAAGTACATGAATTAACAATAACGATCAATGCATACCTTTCTGGTTTGCTGAAAGTAGACTAAAGCATAAGGGTTTTCCTTACGCAACACGACACACATATACATGTCGAAGGTGACTCTAAAGTAACCCATCTGATGGGGATTACATTAGCATTACCACGGTTTGGGGTGCAACACCCACAGACCCTAACCAAACTGTTGCCAACACGAACGTAGGTCAACAATATATAGTTCATACCTAGTTCAGGGTGCCGAATCATCTAACAAAATATCTGGACGGGACACAGGAGTGTCACAAGTCCATTCGGTCGTACCAAAATAATCACTTAAGTGTTTTAACATATATGTATATACTTATCTATACCTATGTGTATATATATTTATATATGTTTCCCATTTCAATTGCACTTAATAAGGCATGACCTTACATGTATATATATATATATATACACGTACATATATACATTCACACCAAAATACATATATATACACCTATATATATATATATATATATATATATATATATATATCGAACTCTCTGAAACCTAAGGCATGCACTCTTATGCCAAAACCCTAACCGACTAACGAAAGGGTGTAAGGCAAGTCAAAGGCTAGCCCGAACCCACTATTGTTCGGTTCTAAGCAGGTACAGTCTGGTTTTGATGGGATAGAGTGTTAACAACCACAATAATGGCGTAACGGGGCTGCAAGTGTGCCAATACGAGGATCCGCACACTTGCTGCCAAAAGAGCTCCTATTAAAACGATGGTCTGGTCCTCCAGACCATACTGTCATGCATAACAACCAGATCTGGTCTAACTCATGGTTCAGACCAGAATGATAATGGGTTCGGTTGGGGCTAAATCCAGCCCCCGTCAAGGGTAAACCGACTAACATAGTGCAAAGGGTGCGAAGGGTGGAACAAAGTGTCTGGTCCCTAGGACCAGACAACTGATACAACGTGCTAAGGTCTGAACTTTTCAGTTCAGACCTAAGCACAAAGAGGCTCAGTCAAAAAGAATAACCCGTTGTGCCCAGCATCCAGTTGGCTGGCACCCGGCTCCAACTAGGTGGAGCCACGGCTAGCACTAGGTGCTAGCTGGCTGCTAATGGGTTCAGGTCTGAACCACAGTTCAGACCTGCACCCACAAGGTGCTCGCGGGGTACCAAGGGTGCACAACACCCATGTGGTGCGCACCCAGCTCCAACCAAGGAACGACTGGGTTGGGCTCATGCGCACCCCACCAGACCAGACAAGGCTGTGGTGCTGATCTGAACCCATGGTTCAGACCGGCACCTAGCCAAGTCGAAAACTACAAAATAAATAATGAATAAAAACCGAGAGATGCATTAAAATAATTTCACTCAGACATACCCTTATGATCATAGGTTGGGCGCGCGCATGAGCCAACCGAAGTGCGCCGCCCCAAACCAGGTTCATGCATGATTGGCTAAAGGGTATGGTCCGTGGGACCAGACCGTGCCAACCCCAACACCTAGGGCAAGTGCATATGGCTCGCACCCAAATGAAAGGAAGCGCCTGCCATGGGCCGGCCCCAAATCGCAAACATGACCCAATAAAAAAAAAGAAACAACAAGGCAATGAAAGATAAAATTTTCTGTTATATATATATATATATATTTCTGGAAGTCACGGCTCCTCACAACATATGGGGTTGGGTCACGCTGTGACCCAAACCATCCCCTTGGCTGAAGCGTCAGTCCCATTGGTTTGGGACTGGGCTGTGCCCAAAAATGCCAAAGCACGGGAGTCCAAGGTAAGGCGACGGCTGCAACGCAAGGCTAGACCTGCATGCAAACCAAACAACTGTAGAAGAGCTGGGTGTGTGCTGGACGAGCTCAACTCAGTCCAGCTCACCCAGCTTCGACTACCATGACCAAGAGTAGCTTAAAGCCGAAGAGAAGAAGAAATGCAGACATTCCTTACCACAGCCAATCACAACTTACATGCATCGAAAGAAATGAAACAAAAACTGAAATGGCAAATGTAGAAATCGAAAGAAATGGTCTGGAAACGCATGCAGCCCATTGCTAATGTAGAACTATGAAGATTTAAGTTTAGAACAATAACTTTTAGACTAATCCACCGCTTGGGCTTGCATGCATAGATGCAAAGCATCGGCGGCTTCATTCCATACCGAAACCATAAATGGAGAAGGTGAGTCTTCACCTTAGCTATTTGTAGAAGATGGAAAAAGGTTGATGTGCTGCAGCTACTCCACGCCAAGGAGGTTCCCACGATTTGGAGGAAGGAGACAAGAGGAGAAGAAAGAGGTTCGGGAGAGAGAAGAGAGAGAGGGGGTTAGGAAAAATCGCCCACTAGAGAGGGGCCCATTTTTTTTAAAGCTTTTATAGGAGTTTGCTTAGGGTTGGACGGCTGGGGAGCTCCATGCCCCCCAACAACCAATGCATGTTGAGGTTTCAAAAAGCTTTAGAAGACTTTCTAAAATGCCACTATTAAAAGCCTTTAAAACTTTAAACAATTACAAGGGGGCGCCCTTGGCTGCCACCCAACTCCACCTATCGGTTTTAAGGATTTAAATTCTTTTGAAAATATTACACAACTACCATGGGGCGCCAGCCCCATGCCTTTCTTTTGGAAAAGACGCCCCTCATGATGGAGCCTAGGCTTCATCATGAGGTTTCTTGAAAAGATGAGTGGCCAATGAAGGCCTTCTTTTAAAAGCCATGCAAAAGTATTTCAAAAACACCATCCAGCTGGTCAATCCTTGACCAGCTGGTCAACCATGGACATGGATGTTTACTATAGGGTCGTCCAAGGGGTTTGGATCCTCTAGTAGCTCCGAATCCAAATCCAAAAAATGCATATTGTGTACCTCTTAAAATAATGCTTATTTAATACATTAAAATGCTAATTTAATTCTAACAATTTATTTTGTTCTCTTCATAACCTTAATTAATATGAAATGCTCAAAGCCTCTTGAGGAAATTACCTCCCGTTCGCTAGAATTAAGCGTTTTAAGATTCGGGTCCAATCGTAGATCAAAACTCGTAATTTACATGCATTGACGGGATTTTTTTGTCATTTGGATCTCAAATTCAGGGTGAAACATCACAACCCTATTCCAAACTTACCCTAGAAGTTTCAGAAGTTAACTCGTTCTGGATTTCACGAAATTGCTCTTTTTACACAAAATTACGCGATTTTACCCGATTCTCAAAATAAGCAAAATCTCAGAAATTGCCAAACATCCAAAATTCATCGATTTCAACATAATTATGCAATATACATAAAAACTAAAATCGTGGATCTTACAGATTCAACTCACATTCTCTTCCTGTTGAGGCAACCAACCATACCAGTGCACCAACTCTTACTTGGTTGCACTTTATTTGCGACTAAAACTACTTCAATGATGAGCGATGTTCGAAATCACGTAAGATGTATAAAGTGGCGTGAGTATTATTTATGAGCAATAAAGTCCCGAGAATTATAAATCAAAGTCATAATATATACGACTAGTAAATCCTCGAATTTGGGACCCAAATGAGAAAAAAAACTTGTTATTTCATGTGAATTACTGAAAAGCGTATATCAATCGGATATGGTCATAACAAGGGCGATATTCGCAAGAGATGAAATGATGATGCATGAAATGCATATCATGTAAACAAGTTTTTCATGCATTTTGTATCAAGTTTAAGGTTTTAAACCCATGTTTAGATGTGTTTTGATAGTAAGGGGCTATGGTTCGAATTTCAGAAAAATCAGAGTTAAAATGAGAGAGTTATGGCTATTTCAGTGTTTGGGCACGAATTTCGAGGTGAATCGGATCCATATCCGACCCAATTAGGTTAATTGGACCTTGGATCAACTCTTTAAAAGTCCAAAACCCAACCCACATGCCTATCCAGATCCATTTCAAAAAGTTTTGCAGAAAACCCCTCAGAAAGTGGCACCTAGTAAAATATTTTTTTATAACCTTGTTTCTGAAAACTATCAAAAGTATAAATTATAGTTTCCAGCAAACCCTAGGAGTCTTTGGCTGTGTTTGGACGCCCCCTACAGTGACTCTACAGCAGCAGCTCCTTCCTCTCCATCTTCCCCACGTGTTGGCCATTGAAGACCGATCTATGCTTGATTATCAAGCATATTTTCAAGCTTTCTTTGGCTTCTTTTCATTTCTTTCTTATTCCTTGCTGTCTTTTCACCATTTTTCTGTATTTTTTCAGGTGTAGCAGAGGTGGAGACCATTAACCTTGGGCGGGAGTGCGCAACACACCACCAAGGTGAGCCGGCCCTACCTCCATCCGGCTTTCTACACCCTCCGATCGCGAATCGGCTCACATTTCATCATCGGTGGATCTCCAACGTGTAGCAGCTGCAATAGGTGTCGTTTTTGGTGAAGTACAACATCCTTGAACTGTAGAGGACGTCCATCTCCAGCCACGGTCCGCTCTTCTTCATCCCCCCGGTCGTCGGATCTTCCAAAAGGTAGGTCTTCTTCTTTCTTCTCTTCTAGATAAAACCGATTTGTGTGTGTGGATTTTGTTTTGTTATTTTCTGTATGTTTCTTAGTTTTCTTTTTGTTTCAACCTTAGAGTAGCATCCGTGCATAGACCAGCACGTTAGATTAGGTTTATGTGTTTGGTTGATTCGTTGGAATCGAGTTTTTTTTATTGCTTTTTCATCCTTTTTATAAAAATCGGCTAGATTTTCATCTAGCCGATTCTTCAAGTTTGTCATAATTGTTCTTGGTGTTGTTTTACAGAAAATCCAATAAAGAAAGTGTTTATTTTGATTCATCTTAGTCGGTTTTGTGTGTGGGTTGCATTTGATTTTAATTGAAAATAAAAATTCAAAAATCGGTTAGACTTATTCTAGCCGATTCTTGATTTTTACCAAAAATATTTTTCTGTTTTGATATTTTTGTTTTGTCCAGCATGTGTTTTGTATTGTGTTGCTGAAAATCTCATTAGGAAATGTCATTTTAGTTTATTCTAAGTCGTGGGTTGTGTTGGTGTTTCGTTTTGATTTTATTTTTTTTTGAAAAAGAAAAAATCGGCTAGAGATATTCTAGCCGATCTTTGTATCTTGGTTAAATGTTTGTGTTGATGTGGATACACCGTGGAGTTTGCTGTGTTTTTGTATGTTAACAGTAGTACAAATTGGTGTTTGTCATTTCATTGTTTTAGGATTGGTTTAATTAATTGTATTAATCATTTTTCGTTTTTGTGTTTTGAGTCTATAGTAGAAAATTACAAAAATCAAGTTTTTGTTTTCTCTCATGTTTTTAATTCCAGCATAGTGCTGTTCTTGTTAGCTTTTGTGCAATTAGGAGTCATTTGAATTATTTTCTAAGTTAGTTTTATCAAAATAGTGGTTATTTCGTTTATTGTTTTTGCTAGTTTACAAATTTTATTTATTTTTTTTTTTATTTTCGTGTGGTTCTTCTTCTTCCCCTAGGTGGGCGGCAGCCATTAGAGCTCTCCTTGAGCTCTTGGTCGATTTTTAGAAAGTTTTAATGGTCATTAGTTGAGTTAGGAAGGTGTCTAGGTTCAATGTATTAGGTCTTTCTTTTCTAGCCGTTTTTAGAGGTTAATTAAGTAGGTTTTGAGAATTAGGTTAGCATTAAACTCTTAGGAAATCGTTTTTCTCTTTAATTCCTTTTATTCCCTAGGTAGATTTACTACTTTTTAGAAAGTGTAGCCATTTTTAGAGTTGACGATTTTTGAGAGGAGAAGCAATTAATGCATTGAAATGTGGAAAGTTTTTGGAAAAAGATAAGTTTCAAAAATCGTGTGGACTATTTGAAGAAAGATTTAATTCTTGAGTGCCTATTAATAGGGAGTTACAAATTGAGATTTGAAAAGCCAATTTGAAAATCAATTAAATTTCCAAAGTAGGTGTATGAATTCAAGAAAGAAATAATTGCCCTAAATTCTTGGTTGGAAAGCTAAAATCGTGTGATTATCTAGGTTGGACGATTTGGCTTCTCAAAAAGGAATTAATTGCAATTAAAGGCTTTCCCTCACCTTGGTTTTGGAAATAGCATTACTCCTTGTTTCCCAAGGGAATTTAAAAGCTCTTTAAGGTTGTAACTCCCCATTAAAAAGGACGATTTTTGGACTTCTCCATTTCCAAAATTATCTTTGATTTTTTATTGGGTGCCTATCCTTCTAACCGACCCCAGTCAACCTAGTCCAAGACCTAGACCTAACCCAAACCGAGCCTAGGTCGAACCAAACCTAGTTCAACCCACTTGAGCCTAGTTAAGTCAACCTTAGTTTTAGTCAACCGAGTTTACCTTATCCTATTCGAACCTAGTTGATCAAGTCAAACCCGAAACCCGGAACCAAACCTAGCCGAGCCCAAACCTAAACCTAGTCGAGTCAACCCCTAGCCCCTTCGAGTCTAGTCAAACCCTAAGTTGGGTCCAACTTAGTTGAGCCTAAGTCAACTCGAACCTAGTTGACTAAGTCAAACTTAAACCGAGTTCAATCTAGTCTTAATAAGCCTAAGTCCAAGACCTAGACCTAGCCCTAGTCAAGACTAAGTCAAACCCTAACCTAGTCTAAGTCAAAGTTAAGACCAACCCGAGGTCGAGTCAACCTTAACCAAACCCAACCCAACCTTAGCTAAGGTCAAACCGAGTCCACCTAAGTCAACCGAACCTAGTTGACTAAGGCAACTCAAAACCGAACCCAATTAGTGAGTCAACCTTAGCTCGAGCCTATCTCTTTCAACCTAGTCAAAATCGAGCCTACCTAATCCCACCCGAGTGCATCCTAACCTTAACCTCGTCTTTAGTGAAGTAAGTTCATTTAGTATTATTTCTTTTGATTTCTATATTAATTAGTTTATTTATCTAATTTAGTTTTAGTGTAGAAGTGTGTATACGTATAGCGTATTTGTTTAGTATGTGTGAAATGTGTTTTGTTGTGGTTTGAATGATAGTTAGATATTAGTTAACTTAGTAGTTAGATTGTATTTTATTATTTAGCATAGTTGCATTTTCATTGTTAGTTAACGTAGTTCTAGTCATAAATTGCTTGTCGTGTTTTGTTCGTCGTGCATTTAGTGTTTTCCTAATTATCATCTGCATATACACTGTTATACAGTGTCATTTAGATTGCATTAGGTGTAGATTGCATTTGATAGTGTTTACATAGGTTCATAAAGTGAATAGTGCACTCAAATAAAAACCAGATTTTTGCCCTGTTGCAACAGAATTATTTTCTGTGCAACAATTCTGTGTTTTCCAATTTGTTTTCTTCTATTCACTTTATTGACGTGTTATTTAACTTCAGATCAAATTTCAGCTCATTCGGAGTTGATTTGGTCTGATTTTTAAGCGTTTTGCGAAAACCGCTTTTTCTGGATTTTAAATTACAGGACTGGCGATATCCTGATTTTTCCCAGATTTGAAACGCTTATATCTGGAGTTCCAGATACTGTTTTTCAATTCTGTAAAAACTGTTGTTTTTTTCAATCTGTCAGTTGCAGAACAGAACAAATTTTGGGAAAATCAGACCTTGTTTGCCCTGTCAAACAGTAGTTTTCCGATAACCTGTCAGAATGCTATTTTACACTAGTTAGGGGCAGTTTCGTAATTTTCGTAGTTTCGGTAATTTAGACTTGTTTTCCATAATTTCTGCATTTTAGGATTTGTATCATCATCATACAGCATTAGTAGAGTGAAATTGGGTAATTTTAGCATTAATTTAGTATTTTATTTAATTTTTGCTTGATAAATAGTATTTGTTTTACAATTTTCGTAAAATTAGAAATAGTTTTAGTTATTGTTTTAATTGTTAGAATAGAAAACTAACTTTGTATTTTTCTGCATTTTTAGGTTGAAAAGCATATTTAGTGTCCAGGGTTATTGACCAAGTGAGAAGATTCTCTACGTGGCAAAAAGACGGAAATACCCTTGGCGTGGAGCAGAAGACTGATTGCTTGATTACTTTTCTTTTAGTGTCTATTTGCAGTTATATTAACTTTATAATTGTAGGTTGACATTTGTTATTAATAAATTGAATTTTATAGAAATATTGTGTTTAATTCTTGTTCCCTGTGGATTCGACCCGTACTTACCACTTTGTGGAAAGTCGGTTTTTAAATTTTTGGTTGACGATTTTCCAAAAGTTTTATTGAAAATAATTGTTTTAAAAAGATCATTCCAAAATATCAACCAAATTTTGGCGCCGTTGCCGGGGAACGGCAAATTAATTACTTTATTTCTTAGTGTTTGATTTATTAATTTGTTTTAGTTAGTTAATTAGTCGTTTTATTTTTAGTTAGTAGGATTAGTAAGTGAATATAGGATTAACATAGTTAGTAAATATAGGATTCACATTCTGTTATTTCTAGGATTCACTTAAAATTCATTCTGCAAGGAGCGATTAGACAGGTGGGTTTTAGAAAAACATAGTTTGTGATTTCCTATATTTATTTGTTTTAGCATTTTAGAATAGTTTACTTTGTTACTTAATCATTTAGTATAGAATTCTGACATAGCTATATAGCATATCTGTTTGTTTTTAGTTACTGTTATTTGTTTATTTACATTTTAGTATTTGTGTTAGTTTATATTTCTTAGAGTTAGGTCGTTCGCTTACATCTGGTCTTAGTACCAGTGTATACAGGGCCGACGAGGTCTAGGAACCCCATTACACCCATTTGTTGACAACCCAGAGAGAATTTTACATTCTCATCGAAGTTCGGCAACAATGGCTGACATGGATCCTCCACCTCCACCCCCAGTTCTTTCACGCCCTCTGCGGGAATACTTCATTCCCACAGACTATGTTCAGGCATCCTGCATTCGGAGACCCGATGTAGGAGCGCCACATTATGAGATTAAGGCCAGCATTTTTCAAATGCTTCCATCCTTTTATGGCCTTAGTCATGAGGATCCCTACCGACACTTAGATGAATTCCTCGAAATTTGTTCTACTGTTAAGATACAGAATTTCGATGATGATGCATTGAGGTTGACTCTATTCCCCTTTTCATTGAAGGACAAAGCCAAGTATTGGCTAAAGTCCTTAGATTCTGTAGAAATAGAGTCCTGGGATCAGTTGCAACAGGAGTTTCTTCGGAAATACTTTCCCATTGGTTGCACGAACCAATATCGTAGAGCCATCACTAGCTTTTCAGAGCTAGATGGTGAACGCTTTCATGAGACCTGGGAGAGAATGAAGGATCTCCTCAGGAAATGTCCCCATCATCAGGTGCCGAAATGGCAACTGGTGCAGAGCTTCTATGATGGATTGTCTGACAAGAATCGTCAGATGATCGACTCTTCATGCGGAGGGACATTCATGTTGAAGAGCGAGGACGAAGCATGGAGGCTATTTGATACATTGGCCGAGAATTCACTCCACCATGCTTCGAGCTCTCAATCTGATAGAGCCACACCCAGCATTCAGAAGAAAGCTGGTGTTCTTGAAGTTGGTCCATCTACTGCACTACAGTGCAAGGTAGACATGATTGCTCAGAAGCTGGACCAGCTTCTCTCAGGACCATCCACTACACAGCAGGTGTGTACTCTTTGTGCCAGTCCGGCACACGAGATCACTGAGTGCCCTTCGGCAGCTCAGTACCCTGAATTTGTTCAAGAACAAGTTCAGGCAGCTCAGGGTTACGTCAGACCGCCGAACAAGCCATTTTCATCGACATACAATCCGGGTTGGCGTAACCATCCCAATTTTTCATGGAAGAATCCACAGTCTTCCATGCAGATGCCTACATCCTCTCAGCCAGTTCGGCAGCCATCTTTTACTCAGTCATTTCAAAGACCGAACTATGCTCAGTCTTCTTCTTCTTCTGTTACTCCCCCGATTCAGCAGGAGTCTGCCCCGCAGACATCTTTTGAGGAGAGACTTCTCCAGGCATTCCAAGAGGTGAAAACCTCTAATCAGAACGCCTTCGAGAAGTGTAGCCAGATTTTGAGCTCGCATACGCAGTCCATTGCGAAGTTAGAGTCGCAAATGGGACAGTTAGCTGAGGCTATTAGTAGGAGACCCGAGGGTACATTGCCGAGTCAGGCTGTCATGAACCCGAAGGGTAAGGACCAGATGACTGGAGGCCTATTTCATACTGAGACACAGCAGCAGGTTAAATCAGTTATGGCCTTGAGGAGTGGATGTGAGTATCACGTCGAGAGCAGAGAGCGAGAGAGTAGAGAGAGGATAGAGGAGCCAGAGACCATTGTTTCACCTACGTCGGCTCAATCATCATCCTCATCCCCATCATCACCTTCATCATCTTTATCCTCAGAGAAGAAGAAGAAGGATAGGAGTGAGCCTTCTCACAAAGAGGAGGAACCAGCAGAGTATATTCCCCCACCACCCTATCACAAAGCATTAGAGTCTCCTGGTTATAGAGGGAAGCAAGGTGCGAAGATCCAGGACATGCTTGACATCTTCAAGCATGTGCAGATCAACCTACCTTTGCTCGATGCTATTCAGCAGGTGTCGGCATATGCCAAATTCCTGAAGGAACTATGTACGCAGAAGCGTAAATCTAGAAAGCGAGTTCCTAACAGGGTCCATCTGACTGAGCAGGTGAGTTCAGTACTTCAGCATCAGACACCACCAAAGCTCAAGGACCCTGGAGCCCCTATCATTGCTTGTACTATAGGGAACATCCGGATAGAACGCGCATTGCTCGATCTTGGAGCAAGCGTGAACATTCTGCCCGGATATTTCTTTGATTCTTTCGGGCTAGGTGAGATGAGATCGACTCCGATTACACTGCAGCTGGCAGATCGTTCCGTCAAGGTACCGAGAGGTGTCTTGGAGGACGTGCTAGTTAAGGTGGATGACTTTTATTTTCCAGTCGATTTCATTATTCTTGATATGGAAGGAGTGGATAGCCAGCACCAGACTCCGATTATTTTAGGTAGACCATTCTTGGCGACTGCCAATGCGTGCATCAACTGTAGGACCGGAGCCATGGATCTCTCATTCGGCAATAGGAAGGTAAAGCTGAATATTTTCAATGCCGCAATGGGACCAGCAGGAAACATGGACTGCTTTCATGTTGACATTGCACAGGAGTTAGTGGAGGAGCAGCCCGAGTTGTACATTACTGAGGATTCTTTAGATTTGTACCATATAGAGAAGAATAGCGGTGTAGATAGTGTAGATGTGTCTAGAGTGTCGTCAGAGAGACCACCTTGGGGAGCGGTCAGGGAACCTCTTCCACCACTTGCTGAGACTCCCGCCAAATCGTCGATCGAGTCGCCTCCGAAACTTGAGTTGAAACCCTTACCGGATTCACTCAAGTATGCATACCTCGGAGATGATGAGACTCTGCCTGTGATCATCTCATCCTTACTCACTGAGGAGCAGGAACAGAGATTGCTGATTATTCTTCGAGAGCACAAGGCAGCGATTGGATGGGGAGTTGTTGATCTAAAGGGGATTGATTCTTCATTCTGCATGCATAGGATCCATTGTAATGAGGAAGTCAAGCCATTTAGGGATATGCAGAGAAGGCTAAATCCCAACATGAAGGAAGTGGTGAAGAAAGAGGTGGTGAAGTGGTTGGATGCCAGAATCATTTACCCTATTTCTGATAGTCAGTGGGTCAGTCCGATTCAAGTTGTGCCGAAGAAGTCAGGACTCACTGTGGTTGAGAATGAGAAGGGTGAGAGAATTCCGATGAGGACCACTACAGGATGGCGAGTCTGCATCGATTATAGGAAGCTGAATGTGGCAACTAGGAAAGATCATTTCCCATTGCCATTCATTGATCAGATCTTAGAGAGACTCGCAGGACAGAGCTACTACTGCTTTCTAGATGGATATTCAGGATACAATCAGGTAGCTGTCCATCCTGACGACCAGGAGAAGACCACATTTACATGTCCTTATGGCACCTTCGCGTTTAGACGTATGTCGTTCGGGCTCTGTAATGCCCCGGCTACTTTTCAGAGGTGCATGCTTGCTATCTTCTCGGACATGATTGATGATGTGATGGAAGTTTTTATGGACGACTTTTCAGTGTATGGCTCTTCTTTTGAAGATTGCCTCCAAAAACTTGCTCGAGTACTGAGTAGGTGTGCGGAGACCAATCTCGTCCTGAGTTGGGAAAAGAGCCATTTTATGGTCCAGGAGGGGATTGTGCTAGGACACATTGTGTCCAAGCGTGGTATTGAGGTTGACAGAGCAAAGGTGGAATCCATTTCTCGTTTGACTCCACCCACCTCTGTGAGGCAGATTCGATCATTTTTAGGGCATGCGGGATTTTACAGGCGGTTCATAAAAGATTTCAGCAAAATCTCTCGACCGCTTTGCACGTTATTGGAGAAAGACCAGCCCTTTGTTTTCGATGAGGATTGTATGAAGGCCTTTGAGATTCTCAAAGAGGCCTTGATTACTGCACCTATTTTGAGACCTCCAGATTGGACTCTCCCATTTGAGATTATGTGCGATGCATCTGATTATGCTATGGGGGCCATTTTAGGACAACGCATTGATAGGAAGCCTTATGTGATCTACTATGCGAGTAGAACTCTGTCTGATGCCCAGATGAATTATACTACGACAGAGAAGGAACTACTTGCGGTAGTTTTCGCATTGGATAAATTTAGGTCCTATTTACTCGGTTCGAAGGTGGTTGTCTATTCTGACCATTCTGCATTGAAATATTTGTTGAATAAGAAAGACACCAAACCAAGATTGATTTGTTGGGTCCTACTACTACAGGAGTTTGATCTCGAGATTCAAGATAAGAAGGGAAGCGAAAATGTAGTAGCAGACCATCTTTCCAGACTGATCGTGGAGACCACGCAGGATCAGAGACCGATCAGTGATTCTTTCCCCGACGAGCAGATCATGTCAGTCAGTACATCGCAGTTACCCTGGTTTGCAGATATTGTGAACTATCTGGTTTCAAGGCAGATACCTGAGCATTGGAACAAGAATGAGCGTGAGAGATTCCTATCTCAGGTGAGGCACTATTATTGGGATGAACCAGCATTGTTCAAATACTGTGCAGACCAGATCATTAGGAGATGTGTTCCGGAGGAAGAGTACCAGTCCATTCTGAATTTTTCTCATTCATTAGCCTGTGGAGGGCATTTTAGTAGTAGGAAGACGACTGCAAAGGTTTTGCAGTCAGGATTTTATTGGCCTACACTCCACAGGGATGCTCATGAGTTTTGTAGGCGATGCCTGCGATGTCAGCAGATTGGGAACATGTCCAAGAGGGACATGATGCCCTTGCTTTCGATTCTGATAGTCGAGATTTTTGATGTTTGGGGCATTGATTTCATGGGACCATTTCCGCCTTCATTCGGAAATTTATACATTCTGGTGGCGGTTGATTATGTGTCCAAGTGGGTCGAGGCTGTGGCCACCAAGACCAATGATCACAGAGTAGTGCTTAAGTTCATTAAGCACAACATTTTCAGTCGTTTTGGTGTGCCACGTGCGATGATTAGAGATGGTGGCAAGCATTTTAGGAATATACAGATAGCTTTTCTGTTGAGAAGATATTCTGTCAATCATAGATTTACCACTCCATATCATCCGCAGACTAGTGGACAGGTTGAAGTGTCCAATAGGGAGATTAAGAGAATTTTAGAAAAGACAGTTCGTCCGGACCGCAAGGATTGGTCCCAGCGCTTAGATGATGCACTTTGGGCATATAGAACTGCATTTAAGACCCCATTGGCATGTCCCCGTATCGCCTTGTATTCGGGAAAGCATGCCATCTTCCTGTCGAGCTAGAGCATAGAGCGTACTGGGCTATCAAGAAATTAAATTTTGACCTCACCCAGGCTGGCAAAGAGAGAGCACTGCAACTCTCAGAATTAGAGGAACTCAGGAATGATGCATATGAGAATGCCAAATTATATAAAGCTCACACAAAAGCATTTCATGATAAGCATATTGTCAGAAAAGTGTTTGAGCCAGATCAGAAAGTGTGGCTATACAATTCTCGTTTACATTTATTCCCAGGGAAGTTAAGATCGAGATGGACAGGTCCGTACATTGTGAAAGAAGTATTTCCCCATGGAGCAGTGACACTATTCGATCCTATGACCCAAGGTACATTCAAGGTAAATGGGCAAAGACTGAAGCCATTCATTTCAGATGCCTTGCAGGATTGTGAGTGTGAGATAGTGCATCTCACGAAGGCATGAGGGTTCGACCAGAGGGATGTATCATATGTACATTATTTCTTTTTCATTTCAGAGTTTTTATTTATTTAGTATTTCATTTCACATGTGCTAATTTGTGTTTTGATGTATGCAGGATGAACTTAACAATTAGTGTATCAATTACCAGGTACAGAGAAGAGCTTTC
Organism: Nuphar pumila; assembly: GCF_984573655.1. Lineage (NCBI taxonomy): Eukaryota > Viridiplantae > Streptophyta > Magnoliopsida > Nymphaeales > Nymphaeaceae > Nuphar > Nuphar pumila. The sequence continues at coordinate 71,188,159 of NC_143251.1, read as the reverse complement.
AAAGAATTCAAGGATCAGAGGAAAATCAACTTCAGAAGCTCAGAGAAAATCAGGTTGTATCTATCCTTTCTCCCATATTTTTGTTAGTGTCTTTTAGTGTGCATTTGCATTACATTTTTTTTCATTTTGTATGCCACTAGGGACAGTGTCATTCAAGCATGGGGGGGTGGTTTAGATGCATGCACACAAAAATTTAAAATTTTTTGTATGACTGGTAATCAAAGTAGGCATTTGAGAACAAAGTGTAGCATATATGATTGTTTTTGACATAATCTAACAGTTTATAAATTTTTAAGCCCCATAAAAAATTTTTATTTTCTGAACTGAGTCAAATAGAGTAGTATTCATGAGAAAATTCAAAGAAAAGATAGTATTTGACTGTTTGAAAATTTTGAATCACTTTAGTATAAGTATGCACAGTATGTTTTCTGAAAGAAATAAGCAATGGAAAGATGTGTTTGAAAAATGAGTTTAAAAGAATAGAGTTACGTTTAGTTGTTGATGTCTTCGTGAATCCTAGTAGTAGAACTCAAACACGAGATGAAGTGTTTGAGTATCTTAACGAAAAGGATAACGAAGGAGATCATCTCTTGTCTAAGTCGATATCTGTGGCCTTTGTAGTTCGAGTAAGTAGAATCTGAAGGGTGTTTTACATCTGGTGCCCCAAAGCCAGCTGGTTTGGGAGCCACCGGTTCGAAAGCTTGTTACATGGACTGCATAGAAAGCCTAAGAGATAGAGACATTGCACATGACGAGAGGAAGACTATACGTAAACTATTAGAATAGAAAGTCTAGTGACTCGAGCAATTAAGTCCGAGGGATACTTTGTATCTAGTGCCCTAAGGTCGGCCGACTTGGGAGTCACTGACCCAGAGCTCGCTACACGGGTTACGAAAACTGACTATTCGAAATAGTGCTCATATGAGAAGAATGCGCAAGAGATCAAAAGTTGAAAAAAAAAAAAAAAGTGAAAATGAAAGAAAAGAATGTGCTGAATGAGAAATTTTTCATTGCTTAGGCATAAATATGTATTACTGTGCAGAAAAGATACAAGTGAGAATAAATGAGTAAAACATGAGAATACTTGATTTTCAGAGAAAAATCATGAACTAGCTACAATATTAGAAAAGTGAAGAAAAAGAATTTTTAATGTGGCGACATGAAATTTTAAACTTGTTTTGAGAATGTCAATTACATGAAATATTTGTTCCAACTGCATTCTTAAGAGCCTCATATTTTTGAAAAATCATCCTCGTATTTCATTGATGTTTGTGGGTAGCATCTCTGCAAACCCTCACGAGACCTTACTCGTCCACTAGTGTAAGCTAGGGGTTTAAAGGGCTTGTTGCATACGCTAAATGCAACCGTGATTCCTACGAAAGTGAGTTAGTATTATGCATTCATGCTTAGCATTTCTTGTCTTCAGTGCATATCATGATTAGGGTTTGTTAAGGGACTAACAAACATTCAAGCATGGGGGTATTTGATGATGCATGAAATGCATATCATGTAAACAAGTTTTTCATGCATTTTGTATCAAGTTTAAGGTTTTAAACCCATGTTTAGATGTGTTTTGATAGTAAGGGGCTATGGTTCGAATTTCAGAAAAATCGGAGTTAAAATGAGAGAGTTATGGCTATTTCAGTGTTTGGGCACGGATTTCAAGGTAGATCGGATCCATATCCGACCCAATTAGGTTAATTGGACCTTGGATCAACTCTTTAAAAGTCCAAAACCCAACCCACATGCCTATCCAGATCCATTTCAAAAAGTTTTGCAGAAAACCCCTCAGAAAGTGGCGCCTAGTAAAATATTTTTTTATAACCTTGTTTTTGAAAACTATCAAAAGTATAAATTATAGTTTCCAGAAAACCCTAGGAGTCTTTGGCTGTGTTTGGACGCCCCCTACAGTGACTCTACAGCAGCAGCTCCTTCCTCTCCATCTTCCCCACGTGTTGGCCATTGAAGACCGATCTATGCTTGATTATCAAGCATATTTTCAAGCTTTCTTTGGTTTCTTTTCATTTCTTTCTTATTCCTTGCTGTCTTTTCACCATTTTTCTGTATTTTTTCAGGTGTAGCAGAGGTGGAGACCATTAACCTTGGGCGGGAGTGCGCAACACACCACCAAGGTGAGCCGGCCCTACCTCCATCCGGCTTTCTACACCCTCCGATCGTGAATCGGCTCACATTTCATCATCGGTGGATCTCCAACGTGTAGCAGCTGCAATAGGTGCCGTTTTTGGTGAAGTACAGCATCCTTGAACTGTAGAGGACGTCCATCTCCAGCAACGGTCCGCTCTTCTTCATCCCCCCGGTCGTCGGATCTTCCAAAAGGTAGGTCTTCTTCTTTCTTCTCTTCTAGATAAAACCGATTTGTGTGTGTGGATTTTGTTTTGTTATTTTCTGTATGTTTTTTAGTTTTCTTTTTGTTTCAACCTTAGAGTAGCATCCGTGCATAGACCAGCACGTTAGATTAGGTTTATGTGTTTGGTTGATTCGTTGGAATCGAGTTTTTTTATTGCTTTTTCATCCTTTTTATAAAAATCGGCTAGATCTTCATCTAGCCGATTCTTCAAGTTTGTCATAATTGTTCTTGGTGTTGTTTTACAGAAAATCCAATAAATAAAGTGTTTATTTTGATTCATCTTAGTCGGTTTTGTGTGTGGGTTGCATTTGATTTTAATTGAAAATAAAAATTCAAAAATCGGCTAGACTTATTCTAGCCGATTCTTGATTTTTACCAAAAATATTTTTCTGTTTTGATATTTTTGTTTTGTCCAGCATATGTTTTGTATTGTGTTGCTGAAAATCTCATTAGGAAATGTCATTTTAGTTTATTCTAAGTCGTGGGTTGTGTTGGTGTTTCGTTTTGATTTTATTTTTTTTTGAAAAAGAAAAAATCGGCTAGAGATATTCTAGCCGATCTTTGTATCTTGGTTAAATGTTTGTGTTGATGTGGATAGACCGTGGAGTTTGTTGTGTTTTTGTATGTTAACAGTAGTACAAATTGGTGTTTGTCATTTCATTGTTTTAGGATTGGTTTAATTAATTGTATTAATCATTTTTCGTTTTTGTGTTTTGAGTCTATAGTAGAAAATTACAAAAATCAAGTTTTTGTTTTCTCTCATGTTTTTAATTCCAGCATAGTGCTGTTCTTGTTAGCTTTTGTGTAATTAGGAGTCATTTGAATTATTTTCTAAGTTAGTTTTATCAAAATAGTGGTTATTTTGTTTATTGTTTTTGCTAGTTTACAAATTTTATTTATTTATTTTTTTTATTTTCGTGTGGTTCTTCTTCTTCCCCTAGGTGGGCGGCAGCCATTAGAGCTCTCCTTGAGCTCTTGGTCGATTTTTAGAAAGTTTTAATGGTCATTAGTTGAGTTAGGAAGGTGTCTAGGTTCAATGTATTAGGTCTTTCTTTTCTAGCCGTTTTTAGAGGTTAATTAAGTAGGTTTTGAGAATTAGGTTAGCATTAAACTCTTAGGAAATCGTTTTTCTCTTTAATTCCTTTTATTCCCTAGGTAGATTTACTACTTTTTAGAAAGTGTAGCCATTTTTAGAGTTGACGATTTTTGAGAGGAGAAGCAATTAATGCATTGAAATGTGGAAAGTTTTTGGAAAAAGATAAGTTTCAAAAATCGTGTGGACTATTTGAAGAAAGATTTAATTCTTGAGTGCCTATTAATAGGGAGTTACAAATTGAGATTTGAAAAGCCAATTTGAAAATCAATTAAATTTCCAAAGTAGGTGTATGAATTCAAGAAAGAAATAATTGCCCTAAATTCTTGGTTGGAAAGCTAAAATCGTGTGATTATCTAGGTTGGACGATTTGGCTTCTCAAAAAGGAATTAATTGCAATTAAAGGCTTTCCCTCACCTTGGTTTTGGAAATAGCATTACTCCTTGTTTCCCAAGGGAATTTAAAAGCTCTTTAAGGTTGTAACTCCCCATTAAAAAGGACGATTTTTGGACTTCTCCATTTCCAAAATTATCTTTGATTTTTTATTGGGTGCCTATCCTTCTAACCGACCCCAGTCAACCTAGTCCAAGACCTAGACCTAACCCAAACCGAGCCTAGGTCGAACCAAACCTAGTTCAACCCACTTGAGCCTAGTCAAGTCAACCTTAATTTTAGTCAACCGAGTTTACCTTATCCTATTCGAACCTAGTTGATCAAGTCAAACCCGAAACCCGAAACCAAACCTAGCCGAGCCCAAACCTAAACCTAGTCGAGTCAACCCCTAGCCCCTTCGAGTCTAGTCAAACCCTAAGTTGGGTCCAACTTAGTTGAGCCTAAGTCAACTCGAACCTAGTTGACTAAGTCAAACTTAAACCGAGTTCAATCTAGTCTTAATAAGCCTAAGTCCAAGACCTAGACCTAGCCCTAGTCAAGACTAAGTCAAACCCTAACCTAGTCTAAGTCAAAGTTAAGACCAACCCGAGGTCGAGTCAACCTTAACCAAACCCAACCCAACCTTAGCTAAGGTCAAACCGAGTCCACCTAAGTCAACCGAACCTAGTTGACTAAGGCAACTCAAAACCGAACCCAATTAGTGAGTCAACCTTAGCTCGAGCCTATCTCTTTCAACCTAGTCAAAATCGAGCCTACCTAATCCCACCCGAGTGCATCCTAACCTTAACCTCGTCTTTAGTGAAGTAAGTTCATTTAGTATTATTTCTTTTGATTTCTATATTAATTAGTTTATTTATCTAATTTAGTTTTAGTGTAGAAGTGTGTATACGTATAGCGTATTTGTTTAGTATGTGTGAAATGTGTTTTGTTGTGGTTTGAATGATAGTTAGATATTAGTTAACTTAGTAGTTAGATTGTATTTTATTATTTAGCATAGTTGCATTTCCATTGTTAGTTAACGTAGTTCTAGTCATAAATTGCTTGTCGTGTTTTGTTCGTCGTGCATTTAGTGTTTTTCTAATTATCATCTGCATATACACTGTTATACAGTGTCATTTAGATTGCATTAGGTGTAGATTGCATTTGATAGTGTTTACATAGGTTCATAAAGTGAATAGTGCACTCAAATAAAAACCAGATTTTTGCCCTGTTGCAACAGAATTATTTTCTGTGCAACAATTCTGTGTTTTCCAATTTTTTTTCTTCTATTCACTTTATTGACGTGTTATTTAACTTTAGATCAAATTTCAGCTCATTCGGAGTTGATTTGGTCTGATTTTTAAGCGTTTTGCGAAAACCGCTTTTTCTGGATTTTAAATTACAGGACTGGCGATATCCTGATTTTTCCCAGATTTGAAACGCTTATATCTGGAGTTCCAGATACTGTTTTTCAATTCTGTAAAAACTGTTGTTTTTTTCAATCTGTCAGTTGCAGAACAGAATAAATTTCGGGAAAATCAGACCTCGTTTGCCCTGTCAAACAGTAGTTTTCCGATAACCTGTCAGAATGCTATTTTACACTAGTTAGGGGCAGTTTCGTAATTTTCGTAGTTTCGGTAATTTAGACTTGTTTTCCATAATTTCTGCATTTTAGGATTTGTATCATCATCATACAGCATTAGTAGAGTGAAATTGGGTAATTTTAGCATTAATTTAGTATTTTATTTAATTTTTGCTTGATAAATAGTATTTGTTTTACAATTTTCGTAAAATTAGAAATAGTTTTAGTTATTGTTTTAATTGTTAGAATAGAAAACTAACTTTGTATTTTTATGCATTTTTAGGTTGAAAAGCATATTTAGTGTCCAGGGTTATTGACCAAGTGAGAAGATTCTCTACATGGCAAAAAGACGGAAATACCCTTGGCGTGGAGCAGAAGACTGATTGCTTGATTACTTTTCTTTTAGTGACTATTTGCAGTTGTATTAACTTTATAATTGTAGGTTGACATTTGTTATTAATAAATTGAATTTTATAGAAATATTGTGTTTAATTCCTGTTCCCTGTGGATTCGACCCGTACTTACCACTTTGTGGAAAGTCGGTTTTTAAATTTTTGGTTGACGATTTTCCAAAAGTTTTATTGAAAATAATTGTTTTAAAAAGATCATTCCAAAATATCAACCATGAAACTTTAGAAAAGTGCATTGCAAATTTAGTTGTAATTGAAAACAAAAATTTGGATTTTAATCGGGTTTCAAATCCATCCAAGATCTGAATCCATACATCATGTCTGAATCCAAAATCCTGGATCCATTTGATCCAGTTTGGATACAAGATCCATTTGGATCGACTCTATATCACTTTATCGTATTTGTTTCCAAGAATGGTAATATTTATTTATTTTAATAATTATCAAAATTTTGTGGGTTTTACAGATCATACCAGAAAAAAAAGGTACAGATGATCGGTAATGAAACTAAATTAAAGGTAGGAAGCAAAACGTGCAGAAACAGAAATAAATGGTAAGTTATGCCAAAAACATATCGAAACCAAAAGGAAATCCAAAAATGAGTTACGAAAAATGGAAACAGATGTTGGAATGAGTATATTCCTGTTGATGTCACCATTTGTAAGTCGATTCTACCATGTATAGATCGACATTACAAAAAGGGCTTGCTTATTAACTAAAATAACTCAAAAGTTCATAAAATGAGGAAGAAGGAGAATGAGAGATGGATTCTTACTGTTGCAGATGCCTTGCAGAAAGATTGTTCTTCTGATCTATGCTTGAATCGATTGAGTTTGGGATCAAAGATGGTGATTCTTCTTGTTTTTGTTTGCTGGACTATGCCTTCTTCACGATCAAAGGAAGCTTGGAACTAGTGGCCAAAGAGGGGACCAAGGGAAGCGAGGAAGGAAGAAGATGAAGAGGAGAGGCAAATTAGGGTCTCAGTGAGGTGAAAATGGATGCCTCAAAAGGAAAATCGATGATGAAGACTGGATGATTTCAATATGGAGTGAATGCCCAATTGTGGATGAGAGAAAGAAAAATGGATGATGAAGACTTGATCCCGGATGGAGTCCTCTGTGTGGCCTTTTAAGGAGGGGGGGGGGGGGAGAAAGTTCGAGAAGAAGAGGCTCATTAAAGATTGAGGGTGGAGAGGAGAGACCAGTGAGCGAAGGGTTGAGGAAAGGGATGACAGTTGAGCGATGGAGGCTTCCAGAGGGGGAATGCGCGGAAGAAGGACCGTTTGTAAATTTTCATTTTTTCCAAAAGAGGGCCCCTTTAAAACAATTTTTCATAAAGTGGTTTTTAAAAGGAGTTTTTTAGTAAAAATAAACTTTAAAAAGTTTAAAATCACTCATTTTCGCATAGTTTTTCTTGATTTTTTGGTTTTTTTGTTGTTTTTCCATATTTTTGTATTTTTAAAATAAAACCCTAAAATTTACGAGAAAGCAAAGATTTAAAACTATTTTTTTGTATTTTTGAGAAACATTTACAAAAGAGGAGTTTTCTGAGAATTCGAGGCTATTCTTTTGAAAATTCTTCAGAAAGCGAGTTTGGATCCGAAATTTGAGGTGATATTCGAGTTTCGGACCTTGAATCGAGAAAATATAAAATAGTAGATCCAAATGGACACCAGATGAGCTGTTTGAGCCATTCAGAAAATGTTTTTGGTATTTTTATAATTTCAAATTTTAAGCTGAATCATGAGGCTCAGATTTGTTTTTTTAAACACTGGGTCCGGATCCAAAATCGATTTGGATATATCAACATGGAATTTAATCCAGAAAACTTGAAGAATAAATGAAATTTATATTGAAATTGACTCAGTTTTCTAAGAAAATGGGGTCAGGGGCAAAAAGGGCATATTTACAAAACTTTGAAAAATTTGGGGTGTTCACAGGTAGTGATAGTATAATTTAATTAATTAGGTAAGGTTGAATTTTAGAAGAAGGGCAAGTGGGTCATTTTAGTTGAAAAACAATTTTGGTAAGTGGGACTCCTCCAAATTCATGGAATTCATTTAAGGCTTTGAATTTTTTTATCCAGCCAAGAGAGAAGGATTTCTCTGTGGCGCCCCAAACCTCGACTTTAGAAGAACTTAAAATTTTCTGTGAAAATTTTATTTTTTTTGAAAGGATTTAACTAGAAAACAGCGGAAAGCAAAGTGCGAGTAAAACAACAAAGCCGCGAGTCTGGGCGGCCACCACACGTGAGTGCAACAAGTAACAACAATGTAACCAAAGTGCAACCACAACATAAAAAGAGTATACAACCCAACAGTTTAAAGTTTACAAAAATAAAGTACAAAATGTCCACAAAAAGGGAATATATCCCAACACCACCCAAAAACCCAAAAACCACGAGGGACAGGGTCTGCAGAACAAGTATGGGTCCTCCAAGCGCCCACTGTGTATCATCGCATCAACACTGCACCTGTTCGTCACCTACATCTCCATAAAACGGGGTCAGACCTCTTGCGAGGTGGTGAAGAAACAACCGCAAGTATATATACATATCAATTCTCACAAGGAAAAGCAGGAACTAACTAACAAGTGTAAGTGCCTGTGTCAGGTAAGTGCGAAGGTGACAAGTACTAGTCAACTGAAAAGTAACAAGCTGAAGTAACTATAAAGCAAGTACTCAAAGCAGTAACCAACTGTAACAAGTGTTGTACAAGTAAAGTAACTAAGCAACAACTGAAACGAGTAAAGTAACTGAAGTAAAATCTACAGAACAAGTAAAGTAACAACTACAGTAAGTCAACTATTTGGTTAGTCTTTAAGTTCTTCTAATTACTCCTTCGGGTACGCAAAGGAACCTCGCATTCTGTGAGACATGCACCCGAGGAAGCTACAGACTAAGTCAACCTCATGCGAACAACACACAGCTGGGAGAAAACACTCGCATAGGCAAAGATTGCAATCCATACTACTGCAGTAGTGAGGTCCTAAAAAGGCAACCTCGACCTCCCTGACTCTGAGTGACTGGAGGTCAAAGGACACTACAACTCCTGTCAAAACACGTGTCGTAGTAATGACAAGTCACTCAGGGTTGTACCATCCACCCTCTCCAAGGTGAACCGTTTTGTGAATGGGGCGAAACAGGTTTATCTTTCTTAGGCTCATTGTTCAATCATACCTCTCAACCAAGATTTTGCCTCGTGGTCCCCGTAAGGGGTATGCAAAACGAGGACTTGGCCTGCCCATTCACGTGCTCAGCCTCACGCGGCCAACAGAGCACACTGCTCATGAAAGCAGTCACAACACCATATTATTTCTTTTTTAATTCAGGGTATATTCACATAAGAGTCTATTCACAACGCAAGGGCCACTGCTCAAGTGGTTGTGTTTTTGCAAACAATATTTTTCAAACAATATTTTCAATGGAAACACTTGAAAAATCGTCAACCAAAGATAATAAAAACCGACTTTCCACCGAAGTGGCGAGTACGGGTCGAATCCATAGGGAACAGGATATATTCTGAATTAATTCTAAAATAACAATTTATTAATATAACAGAGTTTACAACTATGTCAATATTACATTTCTAAATAAATAACAATCTAAAATAATGAAAACAAGCAAAAGCAGACATTTAAGTCTTCTCCAGATCGCCAGGGGTAAATTTGTCTTTTCACCACATGTGCAGTTGCACTTCATATTTGAAATACACTTGTAAATCTTGGTTTCTAACTTATCAACCTACACAATGAAAATAAAAGTCAGTAAACAAGTAAAAATTAAATCTAAATTGCAAACTACAATCAGTTCTAAGCTACTTCTGAAATTAAACTACAATTAACAAATACAGAAAATTAAAAATCTAATTTCTAACTAAGCTAACTAAACAATGTACTTCTAATCAGTCTAACTACAGTTAATTCACTAACTACGAGCTAGAAAACACTAAAAACTACGTTAAATCAAACAAATGACTAAATAACTGTTCTGTCCCTAAATAATGCAAAAGTGGATTCTGACAGCTTTTCACAAACAAATGATTTGAAAGGTCAAACAAATTTCAAAATTCACAAAATCACTTATGTTCTGTTCCTGACAGATCCAAGAATCTGACACATTTTACGGGTTTAAAAAATACGTTCTGGAACTCCAGATATAAGCGTTTCAAAATCAGGATAATTCTGGAAATCGCATGACCCGAAATTGAAAATTCTGAAAAAGCTGTTTTCACAAAACGCTTAAAAACCAGACCAAATCAACTCAAAATGAGCTGAATTTTGGTCTGCAGACAGTGAACACACGGATGTAAAGAATAAAACAAGAATTTTCAGAAAATTTTTAAAATATACACATAAAATGATGAGTGCAAGACATGATAAAAATCAGATTTTTCATTCAGTGCACTATTCATTCATGCAAATCCACAATTGACATTCTATCATTAAAATGCATACAAAAACAGTCCAAAACTAATCCTAATATACTGTTAAACTACATAAAAGCGCAACAATTAAACTAATTATAAAAATGGTAAATTCACTACTCTAAACTAAGACTAAAATCTAATTCAAACTAATTACTAAAACTAAGTTATCCTAAACTACATTATGATTCTATTTAAACTATCTATATGAATGCACCTAACTAATAGTAATGTACTCTAGCTAACCTAAACTAATTAACTAAATATGTATCTAACTAACAACTCTAAAGCCTAATTGAAACACCAACGACAACTTAGTGTTAGTATAACTAGTATTAGGGTTGACTAACTAGGATTAATAGCTAACTACCTAGGGTTAGTCGACTAGCTAAGATTGGCTAGGGTCGGTTAGGGTTAACTATAATGAACTAAATTAACTAGATACTTAAGGTTAGTAGCTAACTATGGTTAACTACGGCTAGAATCAATTAACTACCTAGGTTGAACTAGGGTTAGTTATTAACTTGGGCTAACTAACTAAGATTAGATACCTAGGGTTAATAGCTAACTAGTGTTGATTAGGATACGGTTAGGGTGAGCTAGGGTTAGGCACTAATTTATGTTAACTAGGGTGGAGGTTTAGGATAGGGCATTGATTTTACACGCCACCCTAGATGGGTTAACTATATCTACTAATTAAATAGTACTTACTAAACAAAGAATGAAAAGAATCAAAAGAACACTAATCTATCTATTTAAATTCCTAAATGAAATGCAATGCACACTTACCTAAATGGATATACACGATTTCTACAATCTAAACTATTACTATACTTACTATATTAATTAAAATCTAATTAATGCTAATTCAAATTACACAATTAGTAAATATGGCTCTAAATGCTAGAAACCGAAATTGGTAATGAACATCCTCCTCCATTCTTACCTTAGTAGATCATTAGGAAAACTTATTCTTCAAAAACCGTCCAGCTAGTGGACCCAACACATTTTTTGAGGTTGACATCACAATTAAAACATTTAAATTCTTACCCCCAAAATTGTGTGGACCACTTTAGAAAGGGTTTTGAAATTCAAAGCACAAGATCTCTTTTGAAAACCTTTCCATAAACCTCAAACACGTTTTTAGCATGAAATTTAAAACTCCAATTTTGTTTCCAAACGTGTAGAAGGAAAACCATCTTCTCTTGGCTGGATAATCAAAGTCAAAACTTTCCTGGAATGGAACCCACGAATTTGGATGAAGATCAATCCTACCCAAAAACGTTTTCTAACCACAATGACTCAATTGCCCTTCATCAAATCTACTTAATTAGTTAGTATAAACTAATATTGATATAACTAAATTAAACTATGCAAACATAACTCTAAGAATCTTACTAATAACTAAAATACAAATTGGGAATAACTAACTATTCTAAATACTACAAAAATCGGCCTTAATAAATAAAACAACTAAAACTAGTTACAACGAACCTAGACACTTCTCATTACCTAAAGCATTCAAACGGAACTACAAAATTTGAATTAAAACACTATCACCCAATTCAAAACTTACTTAAACTATAAAAATCGATTTTAGAAAACTAATCACACAATGCAAACATTACCAAAACCACAATACACAAAACTTTTTTACAAGACACACTCTACATTGAATCTAGACATTCTAATTATAATTTTCCTAAAACCTAATGACTTACCAAATGAAATCTACAACCTTGTTGGACCTCTAATGGCCGCCCTACCTTTGGAGAAGATGACTACACTCACATGCAAAATGAAATATCCAAATTAAACTAATACCACAACGACAATTACGAATCTAAGCTAACACACGATTATGACTAACTATTTAAATTAATAAACACACAAACTAACTAGCTAATATGCTGGAAATTGAAACAAACACATAACATGCATTCTAAACAATTACACTAAAATCGACTAAACTCAAACACCAAAACCGTATCTAATCTAAAACTAAGTCTGCTATACTATGAAAACTCCTTAAATCTACACAGGAAATTCACTAACTGAAATTAATTTATCAAAATAAATATCTAATAGAAAAACGCTACAGCTGAATAAAATAAACCTAACTGTTTTATACACATCTATCTATAATTTGATTCACAACACTAATTTAATAAATCAAACAGAAAACTAAGAACAAGATCAGATTGTAATACATCTACTTAACCAAATGAATTGATACAGCACAAACTAAATAATCTATGGCTATAAAACGATGGAAAAACACAGTCATGATTCAAACAGAAAATTTGATACACACGCACACACTCAAAACAAAACTGGAAATTACATCACGATAAAGAAAAGGAAAACGCACAACACACCTAGACATATCTACGTGCAGGTCTATGCACACTCACGCCTATACTAAGGCTTAAAACAACAAAAACGCACACAACACAAACTGAAAATACACCTAACACAACACATACACACTTTGGGTTTTAACTAGAAGCAAGGGATGAGGAGACCAACCTCCAGGGCGATCCGACGACTGGGAGGAAAGAAAGAGCGGACTTTGCTAGGCTTTTGCACCATGAGGGACCTTGTTGATGCTGGAAATACACCATGGAACTGTATTATGTAGCTGCAACACGTTTGAAGTCCACCGAAGATGGAGGATGAACCGATTCTCGATCGGGTGGCTTAGAAGATCGGATAGAGGTAGAGCCGATCCCTCTTGTTGGAGTGACTCGCACTTCCACGCAAGAGTAAGTGTCTTCACCCTCTGCTACACCTGTAAAACATAGCCCACATGGTGAGTCTCCAACAGGGATGTAAAAGAACTGAAAGATATGGAAGAAAGAAGAGAAAGAATGCTTGAATCTCAAGCAAATCTTCGATTCTCCAATGGCAATGGCGTGGGGTGATGGGGAAGAGGAGGGCTGGACCAAGATTTGTGCCCCTAGGGAACGAAAACCAATGCAAAGACAGGTTTGGAATGGGCGTCTTCTTCCTTTTAACGATTTGGCTTGTTTTGGGATTTTTCCAGAAAAGGGTTTAAAAAGAAAATATTCATTGGGCACCTCTTTCTACAAGGGTTTTTTAGAAAATGATTTTATAAAACATGAATGGGCTGGAGCTGGGTGGAATCTATACTTTTTAGTCCAGATCCAAGGTCCAAATGGATGTTTGGATCCAAATCATTCAAATTTACTCTGAAGTTTGACCCGCTACACTGTAAATGCAATAATTTCCTCATTTTAAGTCTGATTTCGATGAAATTCGAACCATAGATCTATCACATCATTATGCAACTAAGTGTGGACCTTAAACCTATAGATGATGCATTTATGCAGTGAAAATGTGTTAAGAAAATATATATTTTATGCATCATCAAATACCCCCATGCTAGAATAATTGCTAGTCCCTAGCAATATACTCTACCCTCGCAATGAAGAAATGGACTACCCAAATAACATGAAAGCTCTTATTAAAAAAAACTAACTCACTTTTGTAGGAATCACAGTTTCATTTAGCACATGCAACAAGCCCTTTAAACCCCTGGGTTACCCTAGTGGACGGGTAAGGTCTCGTGAGGGTTTGCAGAGATGCTACTCACAAATGTCATGCATGAATGATTTTTCAGAAATATTAGGCAGTTAAGAACTCATTGTAAACAAATATTTCATGTAATCTACACTCTCAAAACAAATTCAGAAATTTCATGCCACCACAGTAAAATTTGTTTTCTTTCACTTCTCTAAACTTTTAATTATCTATGAATTTTCTCAGAAAGTCAAGCATTATCATGTTATTACTCATTTATCCTCACCTGTATATTTTCTGCACAGTACTTCACAATTATCCCTAAGCAATGATTTTTTCTCATTAAGCTCATTCTTTTTCTTTTGATATTCATTTTTTCACTCTTTTTCATTCTTCTAACTTGAGCACTATTTTAAATATCCAGTTTCATGACCCATGTAGCGAGCTTTGGGTCAGTGACTCCCAGGCCAGATGACCTTAGGGCACCAGATACAGAGTATCCCTCAGACTTAATTGCTCGAGTCACTAGACTTTCTATTCTAATAGTTTACGTATAGTCTTCTTCTCATCATGTGCAATGTCTCTATCTCTTAGGCTTTCTATGCAGTTCATGTAACAAGTTTTCGAATCGGTGGCTCCCAAACCAGATGGCTTTAGGGCACCAGATGTAAAACACCCTGCAGACTCTACTTACTCGACCCACAAAGGCCACAGATATCGACTAGACAAGAAGATGATCTCCTTCGTTATCCTTTTCGTCAAGAGACTCAAACACTTCATCTTGTGTCTGAGTTCCACTACTTGGAATCATGAAGATATCAACAACTAAACATAGCTCTATTCTTTTAAGCTCATTTTTTAAAAACATCTTTCAATTGCTTCATTTTTCCACAAAACACACTGTGCATACTTACATTAAAGTGATTCAAAACTTTCTAACAATCAAATACTATCTTTTCTTTAAACAATTTCATAAATACTACTCTATTTAGATTAGATCAGAAAAAAAAATTCACATGGGGCTTACAAATTTCTAAATTGTCAGATTATGCAGACAAACAATCATATATATATATATTATAACTTATTCTTAACAACCTACTTTTATGCGTTTTAAGCTATCAGACATAAAAAAATTTGAAAAAAAATTATGCATCTAAACCATCCCCCCATGCTTGAATGACACTTATCTGAAATTTCAGAATGTCTTCTCGAGCAATCAAGAAACTTGTTCTCAATCCAAAGGCTTTCCAGAAGTCGGCAGCGATTCACCAAGTCAAAGCAAGCACAGAAGATGGCATGGTTGCAAAGCAGTCAGATGATTACGCAAAATTTGATTAGTCTCTTCAGGAATTACCAGAGTTCGCCTCAGTTCAGAAGCAGGATGAACCATTAGCTATAGTCCAAGATCCGACTGAAGATGTCAATATCGGTTCAGAGGACAATCCCAAGATTCTCAAGATCGGTACTAGTCTGAGCCCGGAAAAGAAGGAAAGGCTCACCAATTTTCCCAAGCAACATGAAGAAGTGTTCGCATGGACATATGAAGATATGCCAGGTTTAGACCCGAAATTGGTCGAACACCATCTCATTTTGAAGCCAAGTGCTAAGCCAGTTAAGCAGAAGCTGAAAAAAATGAATCGCAGAATAGAACAACAAGTCAAAGAAGGACTCGAAGATCTGCTCAAAGCAGGATTTATCCAAACTATTGACTACCCAGATTGGTTAGCCAATATTGTCGTTGTTCCAAAGAAAAGCGGCAAAGTGAGTATTTGCATAGACTTCAGAGACCTCAACAAAGCGACTCCGAAGGATGACTATCCACTTCCAAGCATTGATCTTCTAATCGACAGCACGGCAGGACATGCCATGTTCTCGTTTATGGATGGATATTCCAGCTACAATCAGATTAAGTTGGCCGCCCGCGACCAATCAAAAATTTCCTTCACTACGCCTTGGGGCACTTTCTGCTATACAGTTATGCCTTTTGGGCTCAAGAATGCTGGAGCAACATATCAATAGACGATGGTCGTCATCTTTCACGATCAGATGTGCAAAATCATGGATGCGTACGTTGATGATATCCTTGTGAAATCAAAAGCGGAAGAAGATCACCTCGAAGCCCTTGATCAAGTTTTTAAGCGACTCATTCTTTATAAGTTAAGGCTTAACCCCCAAAAGTGTGTTTTTGGAGTCGAATCCGACAAATTGTTGGGTTTTTTGGTCAGGAAAAAGGGAATTGAAGTTGACCCAGCCAAAGCAAAGGCTATCATTGATATGCCACCTCCAACAAATCTCAAAGAACTGTGTAGCCTTCAAGGACGCATGCAATCAATTCAGCGATTTATTTCCAACTTGGCAATGAGATGTGAACCTTTTAACCACTTTCTTAGAAAAGGAGTGAAGTTTGAATGGGGACAAGAATGTCAACAATCATTTGATCGTATCAAGAAATATCTTCTTAATCCTCCTATCTTGAAGCCGCCATAGTTGAGAAAACCTCTTCTGTTATACATCTCAGTCAATCAAGTCGCATGCGGCGGATTCTTGGTGTAGTATAAAGAAAGCAGCCTGATAGAGCACGCCATTTATTATGTGAGTAAGACTTTCATAGACTATGAAAAGAAATACTCTCAAATAGAGAAGACCTGCCTAGCTCTGGTATGGATGTGTCAGAAGCTAAGACACTACCTGCTGGCATCTGAAGTCAAAATCTTGTCCAAACTCAATCCTCTCAAATATATCTTGGAGCAACCTTTTCTCAGCGGATGAGTCGCCAAATGACAAGTCTTACTGATGCAGCATGAATTAGAATATGTCTTGCAGCAATCAATAAAAGGACAAGCAATTGCAGATCAATTGACAGATTTTCCTTTGGCAGAAGAGGTGAAAGCCGGAGATGACTTCTCTGATGAGCAAATATGCAATATCCTATCTGGAATTTATTTTTCGATGGTTCCAAGAATATGGCTGGAATAGGCATTGGGATTTTATTAATCACTCCTGAGAAGGAGATGATTTCATTTTCTCTTAAGTTAGATTTTCAATGCACCCCCAATATGGCTGAGTTTGAAGCCCTAATTCAAGGTCTGAAGATCCTACTAGACTTCAATGCCAAGAGAGTGCATGCTTACAATAACTCATTACTCATTGTCAATCAAGTCCGAGCCGAATGGCAAGTGAAAGATCAAAAGTTATTCCCTTATCAGAAAATTGTTTCATCTCTTGTCAACAAGTTTGAAGAATTTCAGCTCTTCCATATCAAGAGAGATTTTAATCAAGTGGCTGATAGTCTAGCCAACTTAGGCTCCATTATGGCCTTCAAGAATGGAGAATCTTGTCGCTCCTTCAAAATTGGCAGACTTGACCAACATGCCTTCCTTCCAACAGAACAAGTAAACCAAGCTGAACAAAAGAAAAAGCTTTGGTATTACAATATCAAAACTTTCATAAAAACTGGTGAATTTCCTCTAGAACTCTCAAATAAAGAGCAGCGAGCAATCCAGCGTATGTCTACTCAATACTTCATTCTGGCCAATGTCCTCTATCGTCGCGGATTCAGTTCAGAGTATTCCAGATACTTAGACGAACACAAAGCCAAAGAAGTCGTACGAGAAGCACACGAAGGCATTTGTGGTGGCCACGTCGGCTACCAAACCCTTGTCAAGCAGATCGTCAGAGCAGGTCATTATTGGAAAACCATGCAGCAAGACTGTTATCATTTTGTGAAGAAGTGTGTTCAGTGTCAGATACACGCACCTTCTATTCATGCTCCAGCAACATATCTGCAATATGTTGTTTCTCTATGACCATTTTCTATGTGGGGCTTCGATGTTGTAGGTCCCATCACTCCCTCTGCTTCAAATGACCACAAATACTTTCTTGTCGCAACAGAATATTTCACCAAGTGGGTAGAAGCCATCACCCTTCGCACAGTAGAAGGTCGACACATGGTCTCTTTCATTCACAAGAGCATCTTTTGTCGTTTCGGCATCCCGCATGACATCGTGTCAGATAATGGCAGTCATTTCAAGAATGAAAGAATAAAGACATTCTGCTCAAAGTTCAAAATCTATCATCATTTCTCCGCTCCCTACTATCCTCAAGGGAATGGTCAGGCAGAAGCTACCAACAAGATCTTAATTCGTATCTTGGAGCGAACTGTAGAAACAGGTCGTGATTGGCATGAGAAGATCCATGATGCACTATGGGCCTACCGGACCACCATTCGCACTCCAACAAATGCTACTCCATCAGAACTGGTCTATGGAACAGAAGTAGTATTGCCGCTACATGTTCAGAAGCCCGCTTTAAAATTTGCTTCACTTCTATAATTACCTCTCGATCAATACCAGCAGCAGTGACTGGTACAGTTAGACTTGCTCGACAAGAGAAGGCTAAAAGCAGCAGAGCATGCTCAATCCTATCACTAGAGAATAGTCAGGCAGTACGCAAAGTCTGTCATCGAAAGGAGATTCAAAGTCAATGATCTAGTACTACGATCCACAACTTATCTCAAACATCATCCTGGCGGCAAATGGTCGCCAAATTGGGAAGGTCCCTATGTCGTCAAAGAAGCATTATCCTGCAACTCATATCGGCTCATCAATGCCAATGGGGTAGAATTGTCAGATCTTATTAATGCTCGACACTTGAAAAAGTTCTATACTTGAAGCATCTATTCTTCCCTTGTAATCTTCTTATTTTCTTCAAATAATGATCAAACTTTCTTTTCCCAGTTACACTGGGGCATTTTTAAAATTTTATTCTGTATGCAGGCAGGATAAACAAATTCCTCATTTCACACACTTATGCATTCATGGGCATCAATTTGCATTCATTTGCATTCAACTGCATTAATAACAATCTGGTCAGTATGGGAATTTCAGCAAACAGTCCCATCATAACTCCTGATTGTTATTCGAAATTGAAAAACAACCATTAATACTGAACCAAAATCGAGTGCTCGAACTGGTATTATTTCAAAATCCAGTGCTCGAACTGGTATTATTTCAAAATTCAGTGCTCGAACTGGTATTATTTTCAAAATCCAACTTTTAAGTCGGTCTTTGAAAACTGAGTTCCTACTCGGGTTTTCATTCAAATTATTTTCCATTGAAGATCCGAGTTTCGACTTAGGTTTGTTTCAAATTATTTTCTTTGAAAAACCGAGTTCCGACTCAGGTTTTCCTCAAAATTATTTTTCCTTTGGAGATCCCAGTTCCGACTTGGGTTTGTTGATCCGAGTTCCGACTCACAATCTCTTTACCTTATTCAAGCTCTGACTCGAGCTCTTCATTTTTCTTTGTTGATCCGAGTTCTGACTCACGATCTCTTTACCTTATTCAAGCTATGACTCGAACTTTTTATTCTCCTATGATGATTCAATCATTTCTATCCTCAGGATCATTCAATTTCCCAAGGTTGACCTTTTGTCCACCAATTTCCAGTTTAATCTTCGGATCATTCAATTCTCCAATTTCGACCTTCGGGTCACACAATTTCGACCTTTTGGTCAACCAATTCTCAATTTCGACCTTTGGGTCATCCAATTGCCGATTTCGACTTTCGGGTCACCCAATTTCCAATTTTGACCTCCGGGTCACCCCATTTCCAATTCTCAATTCCAATTATCAAATTCTCAATTTCGACCATCAGGTCACTCAATCTCCAATTTTGACCTCCAGGTTATTTAATTTCCAAATTTCGACCTCTGGGTTGCTCAATTCTCAATTTCGACCTCCGGGTCACTCAATTCTCAATTTCGATCTTTGGGTCACACAATTTCGACCTTTTGGTCAACCAATTCTCAATTTCGATCGTTAGATCATCCAATTTCAAACCCTCGGGTTATCAATTCTATCTCAATCATTTTCGATCTGCAGGTCACCTTTGACAATCTAGGTCGTGTTCATTCTGCATGTTGGCTCAATATCCAATTTCAATCATTTTCTCTTGCGAGAGACCCTTTTTAGGGATAGTTCGAGGGAGCTCGTTCTTTTCGCATGCTATCCAATTCGTTCACTTAGCCCCTTTTTAGGGAGAGTTTGAAGGGACTCGTGTCTTTGTGAACCGTTTGCAAAACAATTTCCAATTTCACACAAGGAACCCTTTTAAAGGGAGAGGCTCGACGGAGACTCGCTTTTCTTATGGCCCCCCCATTTTCATACTAGGCCATTTTCGTCATGAAGGACCCTCTTTAGGGAGAGTGTGATGGACTCGTTCCTTCATGACCCAATTTTCCGACCTCACTACTATCGGCCCCTTTCTATAAGAGAAGCCTAATATTAGGGAGCTTTGACGAAAGCTTAATTTCTCTTCGAAAGTTTGTTTTGAAAACACCTCCTCTTCAGGGAAGAGAGGAGTATTTTCCATTTCTCATTCAGGTAAGGGCTAAGCCTCAGTCTCTCTTTTTGGGGAAAAAGAGAGGAGAATTTTCATCACGGATGTGTTGAACCGGACCTCAAATGCTCTCTTTCACCAAGGATTTCAAGAAAATTTTGTCAATTTGTCAATTAATTACTTGTTGATTTCAGAACCTTTATTGCACAAATCTTTACCTCAGTTTACCGTTAGCATTACCTCCAAAAGAGTGAAGCTTTTGCGAAAAGAGATTCAAAATTCAAATTCTTTCTATTGGCCAACCAAAAGGATGAAGGATAAATCCTCGATATGGCCAGAAAATAAGATTCGATGTTATTGCAAAGCCGTAAATGATTGATATTGATCGCAGTTGTGGCACATCTTTAAAGACTATTCTTGTGAAGATGAGGCAGTGGAAATATTCTGAGCACTAGAAAAAGAGAGAATTCACCCAAGCTTTGTCTCCTCAAAATCACCTAAGCTACAATTAAATATCCACAAAAGGGATCTCTCAATTGTCATCAAGATGAAGGCAAATTAAGCGAGCAGACCCTTGGGGCCAAAGAAGATTTGAAACATCTCCAAGATGACAGAGTTTGTGACGGATCCTTCCAGGGAAAGTCCAAAGCACTGTCGAGATGAAGGCAGATGCGATGAACCACCCGACAATCCCTAAAAGATATTTAATTTCAGCTATCATCTAGAGATCTCTAACCCATGAGCCAATATCGTCAAAGAAGGATCAAAACATCTCCAAGTTGAAGGAGTTTGTGATGTACCCTTCCAAAAAAAAAAAGAGCAAGAGAGGAAAAAGAAAGAAAGAAAAATCAAGACATCTCCAAAATGAACGAGAATGTAACCAAAACCCAAGAGAGTCAAAAGAGTGCAGAAAGATTATCATAAGAGAAGCTCCCAGGATATCAAACTGCCAAATTTGCCAAGAATCTTCTTTAAATCTGTGAAATTCTATTATTAATATTCTTTCATCAATTGCTTTCATAATATCAAATTCTCTTTTCTGTTCATATTAAGGAAATTGATAGATTCCTTGAATAAGGTTAATTGCAAGTAATTTGGATTCCAATCTCGATTCGACGAAGTGAACCATGTTTGGAGGTAACGCTTCAGGTAGAAAAGAAGAAATATTTTTGCAACAATGACTACCCCTTTCAAATACTTTGAATCAACAACAAAATCCTCAACATTTTGACAATATTTTCTAGATATCCTGACAAGAAGTGAGAGCTTGATGTCCGTCTTTGATACATCCTGACACCAATTTTAAATCCCTCTTAAGGACTTGATTCCTTCCCTTCTTTGAGAGCGTGAGCTCTCAGATTTGCACACTTCCCTGTGTCCCCACTGTCCCACCATAGACAGTCCCATTTCGGTTCGGGGTCGAACCACCAATCATTTTCTCGTAAAAGGCAATTTCAAATGTTGATTTTAGTCTCAGCAATGAGACGCCCAAGATCAACCCATTTTCAAGCTTTAGGGACCCCATTTTCCTTCCTTTTGCAAAACCCCTATCAGATTCATTGTGCAAAATCCGAAGGTTCCATCATGGTCTCTTCTTTCGAGGATTTCATTCATTTTCCACCCGATCAGGATAAGGGTACAAATCTGAGCCTCATTCAAAGAGGTATTTCATTTTTCCGCCCAATCAGGATAAGGGTACAAACCTGAGCCTTATTTGATGAGGTGTTCCATTTTCTGCCCGATCAGGTTAAGGGTACAAACCTGAGTCTCATTTCCATGAGATATTTTCATTCCCCAATCAGGTTAAGGGTCAAACTTGAGCTTCGTTCCATACGAAGCATTTTCTGTCCCATCCATGTTAAGGGCAAAAAAACCTGAACTTCACTCTCATAGAGCAAATCTATTCCTCTTCATTCTCCATTTCATAGCTACCATCTTCACCGGGCTAATATCTCTATACCCAGTCAGATCTTTCTAACTGGGACATTTTATATAGCCCAAAATTTGGTGTGTTTTTCTTTGCCACTAAGCTTGGCTACAAGCCGGCTTAGTAGCAAAGAGGGGCATCTGTAAACACCCCAAATTTTCATTCACCTCCCTGACATCTCCCTCAATCAGCACATTTCAGTTCTCCGGAATCAATGAAGGGAAAAATGGTTATTTTCTGAGATTGAACCTTGCAGAAAGTCTAAAATTTCATTCTTGAGCCTCAAAATTTCTATATTTAGGTTCATAAACATCTTCAAACTGAAAATTTTCAAAATCCTATTCTGGACAAAAAGCTAGAATTTCCAAGTCTTGGCTGAGAGTAGCATTTCTTGAAACATGTCTTTGCATAGCATTGCATGCACATTTCATATCCTTTCACTGCACAACATGCCATTACGAGGTCCAGAAACTCTTGATTTCAAAATTCTCAATCCATATTCGAGTTTTAACTCTTTTCAAAATTGATTTCAAAACCCTGGGTCTTCAAAATTGTCAACCTTTCCCATTTTACTCCCAGAACTTTGAGTTACAAAAGTTTTTCTCAGGAAAACAATCTGGATATTTGGATATTGATTTTAAAGATTTTATCTCAAAACTTTTAGCAAAAAGATTTTTTATCTCTTTACAAAATTTCTACATTTACTTTATACATATTTTTGCCCTGAAAACCCATTTTCTTCCAAATTCTTGAAAAAAGACAGTTTTATCTCGTATTATAAAAATTCCAAAAAAGAAGAAGTTATTTCTACTGTTTTTTATTTTCAAATAAAATGTGTGGGACCCACCTTTGAACTAGCATCACGCTCAAATTCTCAGGTAAGTTTCTTATTTTCAAGCGGGACCCACCCGAAGATGGCACCAATTTTGTAAATTCCTCTTCTTTTTATTTATTATTTTTTTTATGTTATTTATCTTCTAAAATAGTTAGTGGGCCCATACACATGTGGCACCTCACTTGAAAATAAAAGATTTGCCAAAACAAAATAAAACTTTATTTTTAAAAAAAGAATTTTAAAAGTTGGTTGAGGTGGCATCTCCCATTTATTTTTATTATTATTATTATTCACTATTCATTTTTTTTTTAAGAAACAGCCTTAAAACGGCGCCACAGCCAAACTTTCCTTAAAAGGTTCATTTTACCTAAACCTTAGGTAAATGAACCAAAATCTTTTGAAAATGGTAAAACCGTCCTCTTTTAAACAACAAATTTTTCAAAATTAATGAGGCATTGGTTTCACACCTTTGCCAAAATTTTCAAAAAGAGGTGTAACGGAATTTCAAAAGGAAAGCTTCGACCTTTTGATGGAAGGAGCTGAAAAACTTTAAAAAGGGGGTTTTGGAAATCAAAAAAGGGGGGAGACCGAGTGATTTCTGGATTTTCTTTCATATTGCTGGAGCTTCTCTGCCATGGAGGGTGCCCCCATTGGGGATTTGGTCTTGAGCATCCAGATTGAAGAGCTCCAGAAGCCGGTGGTTGCCCATCCTTCTTTATCCCACCAGCAGAGAACGATCCTGGCTAGCTGACTACAGGATCATTTGACGCAGGCTGCCCCCTTTCCTTCATCCCACCAACAAAGAACGATCTTTACTTACTGCCTGCAGATCCATTAGTGCAGGAAACCCCCAAAACACCTGCTGCAAGCATACCACCCCTGACGACTGCTTCACTCTCCATTAGTCCTCACTTCCCTCACAAGTGGCCTGCTTCCATTCTCTCTCAATGAAATCTTCAAGGAGCTCGATTTGGTTAGGAACAAAAGACGGAGGAAGGACCTCCTGCGCAATCAAAACGCGCCCAAGGTAAAAGCCATTCTCTCCTTGTTTTCTTCAGTGGGTTTCCTACTTCGTATCCTTCCTTGTTGATCTGAATATTTGATTACTTCAGATGTTTTATTTTCCTTATAAGTGCTACTACCATCCCCTGCCTCACCTATTACCATTGACGTCGGATGTGTGCTATCAATATGCATGTAGCAGTATTGATACACATCAGGCAATATGTGTAAGACCCGCAATTTTTCAAAAAATATCTGAATAAAATTCATGAGGCATTTACCGGTAAAAATAGCATTTCTTCTTAGAATGCGAAACGAATCAAATCCTGCGAGCCAGTTATACTTAGGATATTCGTCGAATCGCGAATATATGCTCAAACACTCTGGAAGCCATAACTTCCTACCTGAATGAAATCAAAGGATTCCTGCGAGCCAACTTTCTTAGTTACGTCAATACGAAGGGAATGACGTACTCAGAATTTTTCAGAAAAAATCGCCGGAAACCCAAAATTCTTGCGGGACCCACAGAAATATTGGTGGGACCCACAGAAATATTCTTCAGAAAATATCTGGTGGGACCCACAAAATATCCCATGGAAATATCTAGGTGGGCCCCACACCAAGGAACCTATTGGAATTAAAAAGAAGCCAAGGGGGTAGAAGGGGCATGGAAAAACCCAAGAGGAGGTGGGCTTTGGCTATAAATAGCCCTCCCCACTCTCTCTCTTCTTATAAAAATCGACCCCCCCCCTCTCTCTCTTTCCTTCTCTCTCTCCTAAACCTCCCCTACCTAGCCTAGCCCACCTGACCTGGTCTGAGCCTGCCTGACTTAGCCTGAGCCTGCCTGACCTGGTCCTAACCCACCTGACCTGGGTCTGAACCCACTTGACCTGGTCCAAACCCAGTTGACTTGACTTGAACCTAGTTGGGTTTAAAGTCAAAGTCCTTTTTGGTCCAGATTCCGGTTTGGATTTCTGAACCCAGACTTAGCCTACTTGAGCTGAGTTTGAACCTGCTGAACCCAGTTGACTTGGATCGAACCCTGTTTGGTTCAAACCACTTAGGTTGAGTAGCTTGACCTGCTCTACCTCTTTCTCAACTAAGTCAGCTTCATCTGACTTAGTCTGACCTCTCGAAGGAAGGCTTGAAGCCAAATGAGCGACCCGGAGCTGTTTCTTCCACGATTTGAAGTAAGTTCGCTTCGTTGATCCATCTCTCTTAAGTATTTGATTGTTTGTATATAGAATATACTTTCTGAAGTAGTATCTTGCTTTAGTTCTTGATTGAGCCCTTTTTGGACACTTCGGTGTTCACCCGCTCGTCTCGTAACTATCGTCGGATATATCTATGTTCAAACATGCAGTATATGCGTTTTTAAAATGGTATCTCGCCCTAGTGCTTGGTTGATCCCTTCAGAACACTTCGGTGTTCACCCGCTCACCTCATAACTATCGTTGGATACGGATCTAGGTATATATCTGTTGATTCTGCCGACGCATCCTATATCGCACAGGCTATGTAATTTACTTTGCCGTCGCGTCGTATGATGCCAAGGCTCCCTGTTTTCTGCACTTTCGATTACTGCACTTCCGATTATGCATTTACTTATGCCGTCGCGTCGAACGATGCCAAGGCTCCTGCTTTCTATAATGTATTTACTTACACCGTCGCGTCGAACGATGCCAAGGCTTCTGTTTTGTTATATATGTAGAATATTTTGTTCAGTTACACACCCTGAACAATAGTATATGTATTTCTTTACGCCGCCGCTGTATAAAGCACAGGCTTCTGCTTATACTACATATATAGCGCATAAATGAGCGTTCAAATGGAGACCAAACTCCAAATCGCCCATGCGATTCCTTGACCGCTCCTCATTCAAGATTCTGCTTGACGAATGAAGCCCCTATTGGAAAGGCTTTGCTTTTTGGCAAAATGCTCTTTACGTAAAGACTAAGTCAAATACGTATGGCCTGGCTATGGCCCAGGGTTCCTGCAACCTTGATGGATGCAAAGTACGCACAACGGTGCGCATCCATTTCCCGAATTAAGCGTAGCAATTTCCTACCAAAGAGGGGAGATGCCGCTGAAATGGATAAAAGAAACGCACGCTTTCTCCGTAAAAGAGAGGAAGTGCTGCTGAAATTTCTGAAGAAGCTAAGAATAGCTCAGAAAGAACGTAGCAGGATACTCTGACATATAGCAGAGTGCTACCCAGTTCATGGTTTGCCCTCTACAACGTAGAAGGGTTCGTCGCACCACTGCCGGTAGAGCAGAGGTGGTGCTGACAAAATGGTTGGCAGAAGAGTTGCCTGAACCAATGGAACGACATAATGATGTCTGTTGATGGAACGATGCCAGATCGGCTTGTATCCTTGTGCCTGCAAGGGCACCTTGCTCGTAAGGGCCGCTGAGCCGGAGTAGAGGTTGCACCTTGGCTAGGTTTGGACTCGTTGCATAAAAATACACCAAGTAGCCGATCTATTTAGATCGAGTCATATGCATGCTCATTGAGAACGGTTACGCAACCAGACTCGTAAGGGACGAAGAGCTAAAGTGTGTTGTTTCCACCCAAAGAGGTGTGATGCTCGTGATGGCCGAAGTGCCAAAGAGCGGTGTTCTGCATGCATATGAATAAGACTTAAGGTCTCACATACCCCGCGGTTGAAAATCGTGTTAGGGGTACCCCCCTCAGTAATGACTGTGTTGGGGCAAACTGAATGGGGTCGGGTACATACTCTCGTAGTGCTAAAAGCACGGGCTGCCTAAATGGCATGCAAATTCTGTCCAAGTAATTGTAAGACTGGCAGACCCCTTCAGGAATTATGCTCACTGTGGAATGACAATGATGGTACAGCCTTGAGTGACATGTATTTTACTTTGGACCTGATAGAGTCCACGATGGCCTCAGTCACTCATGGGTTTTGGGGTCGTGGTTATCCTTAAGATCTAAGGATTTAACCCAACTACTGCAAGTAGAGGATGCATCCGAATATGGGCCTAGTAGGGTTCTCCCAGTTGAAACACACTGCCCTACTATGGATAGGGTCAACAGGCCTCTGGGGTATCTAAAATACATAGAATAATCAACCCCCAGAACGTCGCGTTGATGCCCGGACAATAGCTCTACCTGCGTACCAAAGGCGGGAGCGGTTAATTATCAAACAATGCATTAGTTCTAGGTACAGCGATGCTTTGAATGTATGAGTGGATGATGTGTTGAGTCAGTCCTACATAACCTTTGTGAAGGTGTCATGTTCGTTATACTACTGGACCGACTGGACAAAGACCCGTGTTGTATCCGCACGACTAAGCGAAGCTCGAGGAGTTGTCCTTAGATGCGTGGGATACGGATGTGCCAAGTATGAAGACTTGAGCTAGACATCACTTTGAGACCCGGAAGAGGTCATGGCTAAGTCATGGAGACTTAAGCGGCTATTCAAATCACAGCCTTGAAAAGGCTTGCTCTAAGTCATGAGGACTCGAGCGGATGTTCAACTCATAGCCCTAAGGAGGCTCTTGCGATATACGCTAAGTCTTGGAGGCTTGAGCGTCGTTATTGCGCATTGCGACCCTGAGTGGTCATTACCGTACTTGAGTTGAATGGATGTATGACTGCATGCTTACCAGACCATCAGTGGTTCTGACCCCGTTTTATGGGGATTTCAGGTGTTGGACCTGCGTGACGATATACGGAGCAAGGCGGCATCGAGTTCCAGGGTTTCTCTAGACAGAGTTGTACTGCTTCCTTTTTATTGAACCTACACTGCTTTTCTAAGCAGTAGTTTTGTAATAAACATGTGGTTTTCGATAAATGGAACACTTTGGTGGTCAATGAGTTGCTTGGCCACATACCTGCAACGTGCTCAGAGTTTCAACTCATTATCGTCTGATTCCGCTCTTAAAAGCTTTTCTAAATTCTGCTGCAAAGAAAAAAAAAAGAAATTCATGAAAATTTTAACTTAGCTTTGTTTTGAAAATCTGGGGCGTTACAGAATTGGTATCAGAGCATGAGTCTGAGAAACCTGGTTCAAGATCCGTCATGGCCCCGATATCGCACAGTAAGTATATGTTTTTATACTTTTGTTCTTATCTGGGTGCATCTGTGTATAGATGGCAACTCATGACTCCCGAGGATATTGCTATCGTTGTACGGTCATGCACGATGAGTGGATATGCCCGTATGAAGTCCAAGACTGCCAATACTGTGGCGAGGATGGGCATTCCGCCAACGAATGCCAAAGGAAATATACAGCCGATATGGGTCGGCGGGCATCAAAGGGTCTCAAGGATGAGACTTCGCGTGTCAGTGGACCGCATCACTCTAGTGTTGAGAGCAACCATACCCCAACATCTCTTGATGAATTACCAAGGTTGAGGGATTTTGACTTAAACTTCCCTGCGGAGGTCTATCACTCACCAAGCTACCATCTGGCATCACATACGCCGAGCTTAAATGGCAGGAACAAAAGAGAGGATTCTTTCTGTTCGCCGATCATTATTCCAGACTCCCAGAGTCTTGATCTTGTTGACTGGGAGAGTGGACTGGATTCCCTCATGTATCCCCAATATTCGCTTGCAAGTGCGCAAGTGCCGCCCAAGCCAAAGCTAGTAGTGCCTGCACCAAGGCCATGTGGCAATAGATGGACCTTTTGGAGTTTGTCTTCATCAAAGAAATCCAAGTCTTAAAGAGACTGATGATGTTTTGGAGTCAGTAGACTCATGTATATAGTTTCTCAACGCCTAAAGTTTGCCAGTGCGGCATGACGTTTTGTTTAAGGCGATGCTTGTGTAAATGTGATGTATATTAAGTAAATAAAGCTTTTTACTTCCTCATATACATCGAGAAACTAAAAACAAGTGCTTGTGTGTGCATAGATAAATGGCTCCTACGACAAGGAGAACCATGCCAAGCGAGGAGTCCCATACGCAAGGATTCCTGTTGGAGACACTCAACAACCTGGTTACCGCCATCCGTGAAACGAGGCCAGAACCAGTCGCACCACGAAACGAGCACCTAGGAGGAGTGACTTATGAGAAGTTCCTCAAGCTTGACCCGCCAGTTTTCATTGGCAGAGCCGATCCTGAGCTCGCGGAGAGTTGGATCGAAGAGACACAACGTGCCTTCTCAGTACTGGGAGTACCAGAGGAAAAGTAGACCAATTTTGGCACGTATCGGTTGAAAGACAATGCACGGAAGTGGTGGGATACCACTAAACTTATCCAGTTCTCACAAGTCGAAGTCATTCCTTGGACTGACTTTCGGAGGACTTTTATGGATAACTACTTCCCGTTGCATTCCAGAAACAAGAAAAAGATGGAGTTTCTGGAGTTGGAACAGGGCAGTATGAGTCTAATGGACTATACCACCAAATTTCAGAATCTAGAGCGCTACTGCTCTCGATTGTTCGAAACAGACTAAGAAAGGGCCGACAAATATGTGAATGGTCTTCGCGAAGGGCTGCGATCTCGAGTGATAACAAGCATGCCTTCGACTTTTCAGGCTGCAGTAGCAGCAGCTTCAAAAATCCAAGAGGATTGGGCGCGATCTAAAGTGATCATAGCAAAGAAGCCCATAGTGAATGGTGGGAATCGTAAAAGGACATTCCCAAGTGGCCAGGGTTCACGACAACCCTTTCAAAAGAAGAAGTTCCAAGGAGGGAACAACACTCAGCAAGTCGTGAGGCCAAGATAGAACCCAACTCTGAATGGTCAGCAGTCCAACTTCAGCTGCCCAAGGTGTAGTATGAACCACCCCGGAAAGCCATGTCCTCGCGACATTGGCGGGTGCTTGTATTGTGGCAAGATGGGCCACTTTATAAGGGATTGCGCCAAGAAGGCTGCAGATGAACAGAGGAGTAATGCCGGTCTGCCGGACCCTCTCGACCAGCGCCACAACGTTCTCAGTTTCAACGACCTCCATCTAGAGTAGAACAAAGGCCTGCTGCAGGTCGTGTATATGCTGTAACGACTGAACAAGTCAAAAATGGTGACCTGATTGAAGGCACCGTACCTGTTAATGGACATGCAGCTTACGTCTTGTTTGATTGTGGTGCTACTCATACGTTTATCTCTGACGATTTCACCGAACAACTCCACGCCTCGGTGCAACCGATTGATAAAATGATCGAAGTGTATAACCCGTTGGGTTCACGCACCAAATGTATCCGGTGTGTGAAAAAATTGGATATTGAGATAGCAGAGCAACACTTGCCTACTGACGCCATCCTGATCGATATGATACAGTACGATGTCATTCTGGGAATGAATTGGTTGGCTCAGAATAATGCCAAGATTTTGTGCCGCGAGGGCAGAGTAATTCTATCTCGACCCGGATTGCCTAAGATGGAATACCGATTATCCAAACCTGTTCCACAGAAAAGGCTCATATCAGCACTTAAGGTACAAAAATACCTTAGGAAGGGTTGTGTGGCCTTCCTGTTGAGTCTCTCGGTGGAAAAATCCAACGACCAACCCCTTGAGAGTTTGGAAGTGGTACGGGAGTTTCCCAATGTATTTCCTGAGGAATTGCCAGGACTTCCGCCACTTCGTGAGGTTGAATTTGGAATTCAATCCTTACCTGGAACAGCGCCGATATCCAAAGCCTCGTATCGAATGGCGCCAGCTGAACTCAGTGAGTTGAAGTGTCAGTTGGAAGAACTGATGGAACAAGGGTTCATCCGACCGAGTGTGTCACCGTGGGGAGCCCCGGTACTGTTTGTAAAGAAGAAGGATGGATCCCTTCGGTTATGCATCGATTATTGGATGCTTAACCAGGCAACTGTTAAAAATAAGTACCCGTTGCCTCGGATTGAGGACTTATTCGATCAACTCAGAACAGCGAGGGTGTTCTCCAAGATCGACCTCAGGTCTGGGTACCATCAGCTCAGAGTTAAGGAAGAGGATATACCCAAGACTGCCTTCAGAACGAGATACGACCATTATGAGTTCGTAGTAATGCCCTTCGGACTCACTAATGCGCCTGCTGCCTTTATGGATCTAATGAACCGGATATTCAGACCATATTTGGATAGCTTTGTCATCGTCTTTATTGATGACATTCTCGTATATTCTGAGGACAAGGAATAACACGTGGAGCACTTGAAAATCGTCTTGAAAACCCTTCAAGATAACCAACTCTATGCTAAGTTTTCAAAATGTGAATTCTGGCTAGATAAAGTGATGTTTCTTGGCCATGTGATCTCAAAAGATGGAATCGCCGTAGATCCTGCGAAGGTGGAAGCTGTGATGGACTGGAAGCAGCCATAAAATATTACTGAGGTCCGTAGCTTCCTTGGACTTGCCGGATATTATCGGAAGTTCATACAAGACTTCTCCCGAATCGCCGTACCCATGACAAAATTACTAAAAAATGGAGTCAAGTTTGAATGGACTGACCAGTGTAAGGAGTGCTTTGAGGTTCTCAAACAGAGGCTTACCACTGCCCCTGTCCTTACCTTACCTTCTGGTCAGGGAGGCTTCGTTGCTTATACCGATGCCTCGGGAACAGGTCTGGGTTGTGTGTTGATGCAGCATGGCAAAGTAATCGCCTATGCGTCACGACAGTTGAGAGTCCATGAGAAAAACTATCCAACCCACGACTTGGAGCTTGCCGCGGTAGTGTTCGCACTTAAAATCTGGCGACACTACCTGTATGGAGAGAAATTTGAGGTCATGTCGGACCATAAAAGCCTAAAATACCTCTTTTCTCAAAAAGAACTCAATATGCGGCAACGGCGATGGCTGGAATTCCTCAAAGACTACGAATTCACGCTTTCCTATCACCCTGGAAAGGCGAATGTTGTAGCAGATGCCCTTAGTCGCAAGACTGTTAGCACTCTGGCCAGCCTAACAGGACAATGGAAGTTGATGGAGGATTTCGTCAACTGGAAGCCATTTTTGGCTGATTCTGGCAGAATCCAAATGTCATGTTTGACGATCCACATTGAGTTCCTCGATTGCATCGTAGCCGAACAGTTCAAGGATCCCCAGTACTTGGAATTGAAAGCTCGTGCTGAAAAAGATGACACTTTCTTCCATTTGAAAGAAGATGGAGGAATATGGATGGAAGAAAGGATTTGGGTTCCAAATAACCCTGAGCTAAGACAGGAAGTACTCCAGGAGGCTCATAATAGCAAGTACACCATTCACCCTGGAGGTACAAAGATGTTCCGAGATTTGCAGAGGAAGTACTGGTGGAAGGGTATGAAGCGTGATGTGGCTACGTTTGTCTCGAAGTGTTTGATCTGCCAGCAAGTTAAGATCGAACATCAGCGACCTGGTGGAAAGATGCAGCGGATCGAGATTCCAGAATGGAAATGGGAAGGCATTATGATGGATTTCATCGTTGGATTGCCTCGATCCAAGAGACAACATGACTCAATATGGGTGATCGCGGACAGACTTACCAAGTCTGCTCACTTCCTGCCAATCAACACTCGATACTCAACTGAACGAATGGCGGAGATCTACATTCGGGAAATCGTTAGACTCCATGGAGTGTCGATTTCGATCATATCCGATCGTGACCCGAAGTTCACCTCTCACTTTTGGGAGCAGCTTCAGAAAGCCCTGGGGACAAAACTCAAGTTCAGTACAACATTCCATCCCCAAACAGATGGGCAATCAGAACGAACAATACAGACTCTTGAAGATATGCTAAGAGCCTGTATGCTGGAATGGAAAGGTGATTGGGATTCCCACCTAGCGTTGGCTGAATTTGCTTATAATAATAGCCACCACGCTAGCATTGGGATGGCGCCGTATGAAGCCTTGTATGGACGACCCTGTAGATCACCAATCCATTGGGGTGAAGTGGGTGAGCGAACCTTGGACTCGCCCATTGTGTTGCAGCATTATACTGAGCAAGTCCACATGATCAGAAAGAAGCTACTGACTGCTCAGAGTCGACAGAAGAGCTACGCCGATCAGCGGCGTAGGGAACTCACTTTTGCGGTTGGAGATAAGGTTTTTATCAAGGTCTCTCCAACCAAGAGTGTGTTTCGTTTTGGAAAGAAGGGGAAGTTCAGCCCCAGATTCGTTGGTCCCTTCGAAGTTTTGAGCTGAATCGGAGAGACTGCCTACCGAGTAGCATTGCCACCATAATACGCGCAAATACATGATGTATTTCACGTATCAATGCTTAGAAAGTACGTTCATGATCCTTCTCACGTCATTCAACATGAAGACATTGACATCCGAGAAGATATGACGATAGAAGAAAGGTCAGTGGAGATCATGGACCGACGGGAGCAAGTGCTAAGAACGAAGGTCATTCCACTTGTTAAAGTGAGGTGGCAGCATCATGGAATCGATGATTGCACTTGGGAGCCCGAATCGGATATGCGGGATAAATATCCTGAACTCTTCACCTTGTACTCTTGGCTGAATTTCGCGGACGAAATTCCTTTAAGGGGGTAACGATGTAAGACCCGCAATTTTTCAGCAAATATCTGAATAAAATTCATTAGGCATTTACCGGTAAAAATAGCATTTCTTCTCAGAATGCGAAACGAATCAAATCCTGCGAGCCAGTTATACTTAGGATATTCGTCGAATCGCGAATATATGCTTAAACACTCTGGAATCCATAACTTCCTACCTGAATGAAATCAAAGGATTCCTGCGAGCCAACTTTCTTAGTTACGTCAATACGAAGGGAATGGCGTACTCAGAATTTTTCAAAAAAAATAGCCGGAAACCCGAAATTCTTGCGGGACCCACGGAAATATTGGTGGGACCCACAGAAATATTCCTCAGAAAATATCTGGTGGGACCCACAAAATATCCCATGAAAATATCTAGGTGGGCCCCACACCAAGGAACCTCTTGGAATTAAAAAGAAGCCAAGGGGGTAGAAGGGGCATGGAAAAACCCAAGAGGAAGTGGGCTTGGGCTATAAATAGCCCTCCCCACTCTCTCTCTTCTCATAAAAATCGACCCCCCCTCTCTCTCTTGCCTTCTCTCTCTCTCCTAAACCTCCCCTACCTAGCCTAGCCCACCTGAGCCCACCTGAGCCCACCTGACCTGGTCT
This sequence comes from Nuphar pumila, assembly GCF_984573655.1. Taxonomy (NCBI): domain Eukaryota; kingdom Viridiplantae; phylum Streptophyta; class Magnoliopsida; order Nymphaeales; family Nymphaeaceae; genus Nuphar; species Nuphar pumila. Next base: position 71,154,229 of record NC_143251.1, on the reverse strand, counting down.
GAGCCTGCCTGACCTGGTCCTAACCCACCTGACCTGGGTCTGAACCCACTTGACCTGGTCCAAACCCAGTTGACTTGACTTGAACCTAGTTGGGTTTAAAGTCAAAGTCCTTTTTGGTCCAGATTCCGGTTTGGATTTTTGAACCCAGACTTAGCCTACTTGAGCTGAGTTCGAACCTGCTGAACCCAGTTGACTTGGATCGAACCCTGTTTGGTTCAAACCACTTAGGTTGAGTAGCTTGACCTGCTCTACCTCTTTCTCAACTAAGTCAGCTTCATCTAACTTAGTCTGACCTCTTGAAGGAAGGCTTGAAGCCAAATGAGCGACCCGGAGCTGTTTCTTCCACGATTTGAAGTAAGTTCGCTTCGTTGATCCATCTCCCTTAAGTATTTGATTGTTTGTATATAGAATATACTTTCTGAAGTAGTATCTTGCTTTAGTTCTTGATTGAGCCCTTTTTGGACACTTCGGTGTTCACCCGCTCGTCTCGTAACTATCGTCGGATATATCTATGTTCAAACATGCAGTATATGCGTTTTTAAAATGGTATCTCACCCTAGTTCTTGGTTGATCTCTTCAGAACACTTCGGTGTTCACCCGCTCGCCTCGTAACTATCGTTGGATACGGATCTAGGTGTATATCTGCTGATTTTGCCGACGCGTCCTATATCGCACAGGCTATGTAATTTACCTTTGCCGTCGCGTCGTATGATGCCAAGGCTCCCTGTTTTCTGCACTTTCGATTACTGCACTTCTGATTATGCATTTACTTACGCCGTCGCGTCGAACGATGCCAAGGCTCCTGCTTTGTTATATATGTAGAATATTTCGTTCAGTTACACACCCTGAACAATAGTATATGCATTTCTTTATGCCGCCGCTGTATAAAGCACAGGCTTCTGCTTATACTACATATATAGCGCATAAATGAGCGTTCAAATGGAGACCAAACTCCAAATCGCTCATGCGATTCCTTGACCGCTCCTCGTTCAAGATTCTGCTTGACGAATGAAGCCCCTATTGGAAAGGCTTCGCTTTTTGGCAAAATGCTCTTTACGTAAAGACTAAGTCAAATACGTATGGCCTGGCTATGGCCCAGGGTTCCTGCAACCTTGATGGATGCAAAGTACGCACAACGGTGCGCATCCATTTCCCGAATTAAGCATGGCGATTTCCTACCAAAGAGGGGAGATGCCGCTGAAATGGATAAAAGAAACGCACGCTTTCTCCGTAAAAGAGAGGAAGTGCTGCTGAAATTTCTGAAGAAGCTAAGAATAGCTCAGAAAGAACGTAGCAGGATACTCTGACATATAGCAGAGTGCTACCCAGTTCATGGTTTGCCCTCTACAACGTAGAAGGGTTTGTCGCACCACTGCCGATAGAGCAGGGGTGGTGCTGACGAAATGGTTGGCAGAAGAGCTGCCAGAACCAATGGAACGGCATAATGATGTCTGTTGATGGAATGATGCCAGATCGGCTCGTATCCTTGTGCCTGCAAGGGCACCTTGCTCGTAAGGGCCGCTGAGCCGGAGTAGAGGTTGCGCCTTGGCTAGGTTTGGACTCGTTGCGTAAAAATACGCCGAGTAGCCGATCTATTTAGATCGAGTCATATGCATGCTCATTGAGAACGGTTACGCAACCAGACTCGTAAGGGCCGAAGAGCCAGAGTGTGTTGTTTCCACCCAAGGAGGTGTGATGCTCGTGATGGCCGAAGTGCCAAAAAGCGGTGTTCTGCATGCATATGAATAAGACTTAAGGTCGCACATACCCCGCGGTTGAAAATCGTGTTAGGGGTACCCCCCCTCAGTAATGACTATGTTGGGGCAAACTGAATGGGGTCGGGTACATACTCCCGTAGTGCTAAAAGCACGGGCTGCCTAAATGGCATGCAGATTCTGTCCAAGTAATTGTAAGACTGGCAGACCCCTTCAGGAATTATGCTCACTGTGGAATGACAGTGATGGTACAGCCTTGAGTGACATGTATTTTACTTTGGACCTGATAGAGTTCACGATGGCTTCAGTCACTCATGGGTTTTGGGGTCGTGGTTATCCTTAAGATCTAAGGATTTAACTCAACTACTGCAAGTAGAGGATGCATCTGAATATGGGCCTAGTAGGGTTCTCCCAGTTGAAACACACTGCCCTATTATGGATAGGGTCAACAGGCCTCTGGGGTATCTAAAATACATAAAATAATCAACCCCCAGAACGTCGCGTTGATGCCCGGACAATAGCTCTACCTGCGTACCAAAGGCGGAAGCGGTTAATTATCAAACAATGCATTAGTTCTTGGTATAGCGATGCTTTGAATGTATGAGTGGATGACGTGTTAAGTCAGTCCTGCATAACCTTTGTGAAGGTGTCATGTTCGGTATACTACTGGACCGACTGGGCAAAGACCCGTGTTGTATCCGCACGACTAAGCGAAACTCGAGGAGTTGTCCTTAGATGCGTGAGATACGGATGTGCCAAGTATGAAGACTTGAGCTAGACATCACTTTGAGACCCGGAAGAGGTCATGGCTAAGTCATGGAGACTTAAAAGGCTATTCAAATCACAGCCTTGAAAAGGCTTGCTCTAAGTCAAGAGGACTCGAGCGGATGTTCAACTCATAGCCCTGAGGAGGCTCTTGCGATATACGCTAAGTCTTGGAGGCTTGAGCGTCGTTATTGCGCATTGCGACCCTGAGTGGTCATTACCGTACTTGAGTTGAATGGATGTATGACTGCATGCTTACCAGACCATCAGTGGTTCTGACCATCAGTGGACCTGCGTGACGATATGCGGAGCAAGGCGGCATCGAGTTCCAGGGTTTCTCTAGACAGAGTTGTACTGCTTCCTTTTTATTGAACCTACACTGCTTTTCTAAGCAGTAGTGTTGTAATAAACATGTGGTTTTCGATAAATGGAACACTTTGGTGGTCAATGAGTTGCTTGGCCACATACCTGCAACGTGCTCGGAGTTTTCTAAAACTGACGACTCATTATCGTCTGATTCCGCTGCTAAAAGCTTTTCTAAATTCCGCTGCAAAGAAAAAAAAAAGAAATTCATGAAAATTTTAACTTAGCTTTGTTTTGGAAATCCAGGGCGTTACAGAATTGGTATCAGAGCATGAGTCTGAGAAACCTGGTTCAAGATCCGTCATGGCCTCGATATCGCACAGTAAGTATATGTTTTTATACTTTTGTTCTTATCTGGGTGCATCTGTGTATAGATGGCAACTCATGACTCCCGAGGATATTGCTATCGTTGCAAGGTCATGCACGATGAGTGGATATGCCCGTATGAAGTCCAAGACTGCCAATACTGTGGCGAGGATGGGCATTCCGCCAACGAATGCCAAAGGAAATATACCGCCGATATGGGTCGGCGGGTATCAAAGGGTCTCAAGGATGAGACTTCGCGTGTCAGTGGACCGCATCACTCTAGTGTTGGGAGCAACCATACCCCAACATCTCTTGATGAATTACCAAGGCTGAGGGATTTTGACTTGAACTTCCTTGCGGAGGTCTATCACTCGCCAAGCTACCATCCGGCATCACATACGTCGAGCTTAAATGGCAGGAACAAAAGAGGGGATTCTTTCTGTTTGCCGATCATTATTCCAGACTCCCAGAGTCTTGATCTTGCTGACTGGGAGAGTGGACTGGATTCCCTCATGTATCCCCAATATTCGCTTGCAAGTGCGGAAGTGCCGCCCAAGCCAAAGCTAGTAGTGCCTGCACCAAGGCCATGTGGCAATAGATGGACCTTTTGGAGTTCGTCTTCATCAAAGAAATCCAAGTCTTAAAGAGACTGGTGATGTTTTGGAGTCAGTAGACTCATGTATATAGTTTCTCAACGCCTAAAGTTTGCCAGTGCGGCATGACGTTTTGTTTAAGGCGATGCTTGTGTAAATGTGATGTATATTAAGTAAATAAAGCTTTTTATTTCCTCATATACATCGAGAAACTAAAAACAAGTGCTTGTGTGTGCATAGATAAATGGCTCCTACGACAAGGAGAACCATGCCAAGCGAGGAGTCCCATACGCAAGGATTCCTGTTGGAGACACTCAACAACCTGGTTACCGTCATCCGTGAAACGAGGCCAGAACCAGTCGCACCACGAAACGAGCACCTAGGAGGAGTGACTTATGAGAAGTTCCTCAAGCTTGACCCGCCAGTTTTCATTGGCAGAGCCGATCCTGAGCTCGCGGAGAGTTGGATCGAAGAGACAGAACGTGCCTTCTCAGTACTGGGAGTACCAGAGGAAAAGTAGACCAATTTTGGCACGTATCGGTTGAAAGACAATGCACGGAAGTGGTGGGATACCACTAAACTTATCCAATTCTCACAAGTCGAAGTCATTCCTTGGACTGACTTTCGGAGGACTTTTATGGATAACTACTTCCCGTTGCATTCCAGAAACAACAAAAAGATGGAGTTTTTGGAGTTGGAACAGGGCGGTATGAGTCTAATGGACTATACCACCAAATTTCAGAATCTAGAGCGCTACTGCTCTCGATTGTTCGAAACAGACCAAGAAAGGGCCGACAAATATGTGAATGGTCTGCGCGAAGGGCTGCGATCTCGAGTGATAACAAGCATGCCTTCGACTTTTCAGGCTGTGGTAGCAGCAGCTTCAAAAATCCAAGAGGATTGGGCGCGATCTAAAGTGATCATAGCAAAGAAGCCCATAGTGAATGGTGGGAATCGTAAAAGGACATTTCCAAGTGGTCAGGGTTCACGACAACCCTTTCAAAAGAAGAAGTTCCAAGGAGGGAACAACACTCAGCAAGTCGTGAAAGCGTGCGTACTTTGCATCCATCAAGGTTGCAGGAACCCTGGGCCATAGCCAGGCCATACGTATTTGACTTAGTCTTTACGTAAAGAGCAATTTGCCAAAAAGCGAATCCTTTCCAATAGGGGCTTTATTCGTCAAGCAGAATCTTGAACGAGGAGCGGTCAAGGAATCGCATGGGCGATTTGGAGTTTGGTCTCCATTTGAACGCTCATTTATGCGCTATATATGTAGTATAAGCAGAAGCATGTGCTTTATATAGCGCCGGCGTAAAGAAATGCATATACTATTGTTCAGGGTGTGTAACTGAATGAAATATTCTACATATATAACAAAACAGAAGCCTTGGCATCGTTCGACGCGACGGCGTAAGTAAATACATTGCAGAAAGCAGGAGCCTTGGCATCGTTCGACGCGACGGCGTAAGTAAATGCATAATCGGAAGTACAGTAATCGGAAGTGCAGAAAACAGGGAGCCTTGGCATCATACGACGCAACGACAAAGGTAAATTACATAGCCTATGCGATATAGGACGCGTCGGCAGAATCAGCAGATATACACCTAGATCCGTATCCAACGATAGTTACGAGGCGAGCGGGTGAACACCGAAGTGTTCTGAAGGGCTCAACCAAGAACTAGGGAGAGATACCATTTTAAAAACGCATATACTGCGTGTTTGAACATAGATATATCCGAAGATAGTTACGAGACGAGCGGGTGAACACCGAAGTGTCCAAAAAGGGCTCAATCAAGAACTAAAGCAAGATACTACTTCAGAAAGTATATTCTATATACAAATAATCAAATACTTGAGAGAGATGGATCAACGAAGCGAACTTACTTCAAATCGTGGAAGAAACAGCTCTGGGTCGCTCCTTTGGCTTCGAGCCTTCCTTCAAGAGGTCAGACTAAGTCAGATGAAGCTGACTTAGTTGAGAAAGAGGTAGAGCAGGTCAAGCTACTCAACCTAAGTGGTTTGAACCAAACAGGGTTCGATCCAAGTCAACTGGGTTCAGCAGGTTCGAACTCAGCTCAAGTAGGCTAAGTCTGGGTTCAGAAATCCAAACCGGAATCTGGACCAAAAAGGACTTTGACTTTGACTTTAAACCCAACTAGGTTCAAGTCAAGTCAACTGGGTTTGGACCAGGTCAAGTGGGTTCAGACCCAGGTCAGGTGGGTTAGGACCAGGTCAGGCAGGCTCAGGCTAAGTCAGGCAGGCTCAGACCAGGTCAGGTGGGCTCAGGTGGGCTAGGCTAGGTAGGGGAGGTTTAGGAGAGAGAGAGAAGGCAAGAGAGAGAGGGGGGTCGATTTTTATGAGAAGAGAGAGAGTGGGGAGGGCTATTTATAGCCCAAGCCCACCTCCTCTTGGGTTTTTCCATGCCCCTTTTACCCCTTTGGCTTCTTTTTAATTCCAAGAGGTTCCTTGGTGTGGGGCCCACCTAGATATTTCCATGGGATATTTTATGGGTCCCACCAGATATTTTCTGAGGAATATTTTTGTAGGTCCCACCAATATTTCCGTGGGTCCCGCAAGAATTTCGGGTTTCCGGCGATTTTTTCCGAAAAAATCTGAGTACGCCATTCCCTTCGTATTGACGTAACTAAGAAAGTTGGCTCGCAGGAATCCTTTGATTTCATTCAGGTAGGAAGTTATGGCTTTCAGAGTGTTTGAGCATATATTCGCGATTCGACGAATATCCTAAGTATAACTGGCTCGCAGGATTTGATTCGTTTCGCATTCTGAGAAGAAATGCTATTTTTACCGGTAAATGCCTCATGAATTTTATTCAGATATTTTCTGAAAAATTGCGGGTCTTACAGGCTATTACTAATATATGGCTGACAGTCCATTTGAGCAATGTTCCTTGGCATTTATAAGTCCTGCAGCAAGCATAGATTCCAACATAGCATATTATTAATTGGTCATTATACTTACAGTGGGTTTTACTATTTTTTTTTTTTAGTTCATCAGCATATGCACTTCTGTCATTTAGAACCCAACTGTAATAGTGTTAGATATGGGGTTTTACTTTGCTGGAATAAACTATGCAAAGGTCATTTCCTGTTTCTTTGGTTTACCATGACTGATAGCCATGATAGATAACCTTTTTTTTTTTACTTGTGGCATTAAATCCATCATCCGTTACTATCAGCTTCCACAACTAGTTGTATGATGCAGGCTGCTACAGGTTGCTGCAGCACTTTCATGTTCTATTTTCCTCATATCTCACACTATTACACGCTACAGGTTGTTGCAGCACTTTCATGTTTTATTTTCCTCAAAATCTGTTCCCCTCCTTGTAAATCATTATATCTTATAGTCTAATTATGCTATGGCATGAAGAGCATCCGATATTAGTACCAACAACCCATTCACTTTTCTGCAGATGTGCAGTCTTGAGAATGAGCCATATTCATGGATGGATATGTCAATATCCATTCATGATTTCGGGACCATCTTTGGCATGCTCTTTTATTGATATACAGGGAAGCTTCATACCCAATTTTACTGAGAAATAGTTTATAATTTGGGGGTTATGGCTTTGCAAAATCATATGCAGAAACTGTATATATCCTGTATTTTCTGATCTATGCATTTGCCCATTACATATAGCATTTCAATTACTATATATCTTTTCTCATTATATGTATACATACCTATATATATATACCTATGTATATATACATATATATATATATATACATGTATATATATACATATATATATACTTATATATATATGAATATCTTCATGTACACTTGTTTTCACATACAAGCATTTATGTAGATATTTTTTTTTTCTCATTATCACATGTCACTTAGCATAAATTTGAGCATTTAGAGATATACCTATATATCTTTGTTGTACATATTATGTATATACCCATTTCCTTGGGTATCTTGTATATCCATTCCTTGTACTAATTCTCATTTTGCAGGAAAATCTGGAAGACATGGTTTCCTTTGGAGCTATCAAACATTTAGTTATATTTTTTTTTACTTTTTGTCAGCGATGTAACAATCAAATGTAAACTTTGGAATAATATTTATTTTTCTGCTTAGATTAAGATGCATTTCATATAGTTTAAATTCCTGCAATATTCTGATTCTATGAATCATGCATTTTATTTTGAAAATCACTTTGGATGGACATGAATGGCACGTGCACCAACTCTTAGAGAGTTGATGAACTCGGTGGAGTCCATATTTACGGCCCTAGTCGGAATATGGATGAGACCTAGATTCATCACCTTTCTACCAGTCACATTGAGCCTACACTCTTAGGCTATCTTAAAAAAATGCACATCATATTTCCAATTTTGCAAAATATTGTGAATTAAATCAACTAAACTCTGAACATGTTCATGGCCACAGTCAGAATATGTGAAGGATTTATTTTGACTTAATACACATTTTTCCAACAAATTTCTCAGAAAATCTTTTCAAGGTGCATTCATTCATTCAAAATCATCTGCATCATGGCATCATCTGCTTTTCTCATGACTTTCTCAAAAACAAATCATTCTCCGAAAATCGATACCTCAAGAAACTCTGAAAATTTTCGAAGTTGGATTTTCCAAGTCAAGCTTTCCCATGATTTTTCCTGAAAATGTTATTTTCTTAAAGATTCATTTTCAAAAGGAATTTCACATCTTTCTCAAGAATCCAAATCGATTTTCAGATATTTCAAGGACAATATTCTGAGGATTTCAATTTCCTAAGTTTAGATTTTCCTTCTCCAAAGAGTTTTTCAACGAATTTCAATCATTTTCTAAAGAAAATTTTCAAAGTCAGAATTTTCCTGATCAATATTTTCCTTTTCAAATGTTCCTCTTTTCTCGAGAATTCTCTCCATTTTCCCTGGATTTTCATCTATTCATAATTTTCTCAAATCTTCATAAACTTTTTGGTGATTTCCAAATTCGTTCACCTGAGTTTCCTGAGAGATCTTTTTCTTGAGAAATGTTTTTCAAACTCCAAATGTTTTATAAGCATACATCATATTTTTCCAACTTACATTTTTACAAACTCTCATAGCACATGCCTGAATTCTCTGTGCATTTAGGATAGAACACGATTGCGATGATTTAACTAAATCAAGCTCATTTTGGTCCTTGGTTTGATTACCCCTGTTAAAAGTGGTAGGAACGGTCGAACCTCGTACCGACAGGTCGAGCCCCATCCCATGGATTTTCCCGCTATTTTCAAAAACGGAGGCAAGTATTTCAAAAAAACAATTTTCCAAAACTCTGGTCAAGTTTGACTAGCGAAAGCATTTTCCTCTCTCTCCCGCAAGGGAAGGGAAGACGGGAAAATTTTGCGACGATAACACTCGAGCATACCAGGTTGTATCTATCCTTTCTCCTAATTTATTTTATTTTTCTGTAGTGTGCATCTGCATTGCATGTTTGCATATTTTGTATGCCACTACCAGGTAAAAATCGCCCATCATAAGACAAACAATCATTTGAAAAAAACCATGCATAAATGACATTAGAATTATAAAATGAGAAGATAGAGGGAAATGAGATAGATGGCATCCAGATAGACAAAGAAACTTTGAAATTTTATTGATTTTGACTTGATGGAGACATTTATTTTGAAAGGAATAGAAAAGAAGTGCGACAATGAATTCTTAATGTGCCTCCTTAACAAAAAAATTCTTCTTTGGCGAGCTCCCGCCAAAAAACCCTAATCCTGCTCTGTGGGGACGATGCTTCTGAATCATTGGCTTTATGCGACCGTCTTCATTTTTGCCCAGTCCTTTGAAAGGTTGATAACCATGCTTCAGAAGTAAATCAAATCCTTTTCTTGCTTTTATGAATTGTGGGAACAATGGATGATCTTTGATAGTGTTGTAGTTGATCCAGCCTCCAATTTTGAAGAATTTAGGACCTCTCCATCGGGTCATGGCCACAATGTGCAGAGATAATTTCGATGTTGTCTGGAGTATTTCTCGACTTTCTCCGAGACTGATTTCTTCACTTTTTCTGATGCTAGGGATGTCTGCTGTGAATGACGGTCGAGGGATCATAGGCTGCGGGAGCCTTTCTTCTGGGTCTTCTCCCAGCACTGTTGTAATCATTTCACCTTTGGACCATTTTACGCATTGATGAAGAGTGGAAGGTACCGCATTCGCATTGTGGATCCACGTCCTTCCGAGCAGTAGATTGTAGGTGGGTGGCACATTGACCACATGAAAGAGCACTGAGTGCACCGAATAGTTGATGAATACTTCTAGAAATATCTTGCCTTTAGTCGTTTGACCATGGTTGTCAAACCCATATATGGTGATAGGATCTGGAATGTACTCTTCTTCCTTGATACCTAGTGCCTTTGCGGTCATTTCAGGACATATGTTGAGGCTGCTGCATCCATCAACCAACACATGGGGTACTGTCATTCCTCTTACTCGAACAACAATGTACAAGGCATTGTTATGAAAGGAGTGAGGCTTTGAAAGGTCCTCATCTGAGAAGGTGATCGGCGCATTGGTCATGGCTAAATTCACAATTTGTGTCATGTCTTTAGGTGTGGTACTGGGTTTGACTTTAATCTTTCTCAGCAAATCATCCAGTACTTGTTGGTGCTTGCAAGAATTCTTCGCTAAGTCCAAAATTGAAACATTGGACAAAGCGGTCAAAGGCTTTTGATTTGAATTTCCCAGCCTGGGCTTGATGAACTAATTAAGGAATTCCGGGATTTCTTTTAATTTGGGGGATGACTTTGTGGGCTCTTCAGACACTTTCATCCTGCCAAATGCTGAGATTATGTCCATCTTCTTAGAAGTTGGAGCTGCTTATCGTAGCACTGACACCTGATGCTGAACTCGGAGATCTTGTACGAAACATGGTTTGATGTGCTCGTGAGGTAGAAAGGGTTGTTCAGATATCATTGTTGTGGTGTTTGGAGGAAAGGGCTGATTGAGAATATCCATTTTTTCTTCTTCGTCTCCTTCCACTAAAAGATTTTTGTCAATAAGATCCTTCACAATGTTCTTGAGAACGAAGCAGTTCTCAGTGTTGTGTCCAACTGTCCTGTGGAACTTGCAGAATTGGTCTTTTCACTTCCCCATAGGCACAGGGAGATCGTCCAGTCTAGGCAACTTGACCATTTCCTTCATCAGCATGTACTCGAGCACATCTTCAAGTGATTGATCGAGAGGAATGAATTTTCGGTCGTAGCTCCATCCTTCATGTTTAACCTTTTCACGCAGTTTTGGCCCTTGATCTTGCTGAGGAGGCTTGCTGTATTGAGGAGCAGGTTTCATTTTCTGATCACCTTTGTTGTTAGAATTGCTTGCACCATAGCAATAATCTTTCTTCTGCCCTTTATAACGATTGTTGTTACTGTTGTTGTTGGCAGAGTAGGTGAAGTGAGCTTTCTTCTTCTGTTCACCTTGGGGGTTATGTTTGGGAAATGTGAGACCTTCATAGACTCCATTCTCCACACTCAGCTTGAGCCATTCTGCTCGCTCAGTTAGCTCAATGAAGGTTCTGGATGGTGCGATGGAGATTAATCCTCTCAGAGGTTGCGAAAAGTTGTTAAGGATCAATGATAAAGCATGTCTTTCTGATATAGGATCTCTCATTTTGTTGCAGGCTGATCTCCATCTATGAATGAAATTCCATGCTTTTTCATTTTCGTTCTGCCTTAGATTGCAGAGATGGCTTAGTGTCGGAAGTACCTCTGTGTTGAACAGAAAGCGTTCAATAAACAAATTCACCACTTTATCAAACTCCTTGAGCTCGATGGGGTTGATATGCTAATCATACCATTTAGCTGCAACTTCTTCCAAGCTGCAGAGAAAACACAGAAATAGTGCTCTGTTATCTCTCTTGAATCTTGAGCACTCTGCAAAGAATGTGGCGAGATGAGCTTTCGGGTTGCCAGAACCATCAAACTTGATGAATTTTCGGGGAAGGTTCTCCAGATCATCATCCCCTTCTAAGCCGTCATAGAAGTCCTCGCTGGTGAAGACTTTCTTGCCCTTGTCGCGGGCTTGCAGATCTTTAACCACTCTGGCCATTTCCCTGAACTGTGTCTGTAGAGGCTCTTCTGCGACCTAACTTTTTGATTTGCGGCTCCTCCTTTGTTCTCGACCCTATTTCTGAAATGCCAGAGGCACCTCATATTCTTCATCAGTGTCTTCCGCTGATTCTGATTCATCTGAAATTTCCTCTGGCTGAACCTGCTTCTTAGAAGACTTTGTTGATTTCTTAGCCTGGTGACCATGGAACTTCTGTCTAAACGGATTCTTCTCTGCATTGGTCCCAGCCTGTTCGCTCATCATCTTGTTCATCATTTTCTGGAACATGGCATTTGGTTGATATTTTGAAATGATCTTTTTAAGACAATTATTTTCAATAAAACTTTGGAAAATCGTCAACCAAAAGTATAAAAACCGACTTTCCACAAAGTGGTAAGTACGGGTCGAATCCTCAGGGAACAGGAATTAATCAAGATATTTCTGTAAAATTTAATTTATTAATTACAAATGTCAATCTACAATTATAAAGCTAATACAACTACAATTAATCACTAAAATGAAAATGAAAAAAGTAACTAAGTCTTCTGCTCCACACCAAGGGTATTTCCGTCTTTTCGCCAATTATTCACTCTTCGCACTTGGACAATAACCGTGGAAACTACATATGCTTTTCAACCTAAAAATGAAGGAAAATACAAAGTTAGTATTCTATCCTAACAATGAAAACAATAAATAAAACTAAGTCTAATTTTACGAAATTAATAAAACAAATGCTAATTATCAGACAATAATGAAATAAAATACTAAACTAATTTTAAAATTAACTAAATTAATTCTACTAATGTTGTATGATGATTATGCAGCTTCTAAAATGTAGAAACTACTGAAAACAGATCTAAAATGCCGAAACTAAGAAAATTACGAAACTGCCCCTAACTAGTATAAAATAGAATTCTGATAGGTTGTCGAAAAACCACTGTTTGATAGAGAAAACGAGGTCCAATTTTCCAAAATTTGTTCTGTTCTGCAACTGACAGATGAAACAATCTGACAGTTTTTACAAAATGAAAAAACAATGTCTGGAACTCTAGATATAAGCGTTTCAAATCTGGGAAAAATCAGGATATCGAAAGTCCTGTAATTTAAAAACCAGAAAAAGCAGTTTTCGCAAAACGCTTAAAAATCAGACCAAATCAACTCCAAAAGAGCTGAAATTTGGTCTGCAGTCAGATAACACGTCAATAAAGTGAATAGAATAAAAATTTGCTAAAACTCAAAATTTTTGCCTATGAAATTACGACAGTGCGATGCAGCAAAAATCAGTATTTTCTTTCAATGCACTTTTCACTCTATGAAGCTATTTTACACACTAAGAATATAATCTAAATGCAATGCAAACTTAATTAATCCTATATGACTGATTATATGCTGATATTAACTATGATGAAGCTAAATGAACTCTAAATGAAGTATGACATGCGTTTTATGACTATAAGCTAAATAAAATAATAATGCAATTACAACTAAAACACTAAATCATGCAATTAACTATATGAATAAGTGCTGCACCAAATATAAACTAACTACACTATACGAACTAAATTATTAACAAACGACAAACTAACAAGCACACATCAAATCAACAAATGTAAATTTTAACTAAAACAATTAAATCAATAACTATACTAGCTAATCTAAAATCACTATGAATTAAATCTAAAAAAGAATGGGAATAATAGGGAACAATAAGACACGGGGTTGACTATGACTAGGGTCGACTCGACTAGGCTCGGTTGACTTAGGTGGAATCGGTTTTGACTTAGCTAAGGTTGGGTTAACTTGGCTAAGGTGGACTCGGACTAGGTTCGGTCTTGACTCACCATGGGTTGAACTAAGACTCGACTAGGGTTAGGTCTTGACTTGGTTAGGTTTATTAAGATTAGGTTGGTCTCGGTTTAGGGTTGACTTAGTCAACTAAGGTTGGTTTGGGTTAGGTGGGCTCGGTTTGGGTTAGGTTAGGTGAGATAGGCTCGGGATAAGGTTGACTCGACTAGGCTTGACTTGGATTAGGTTAGGTAGGCTCGGTTAACCTAAACTTAGATTAGGTTTGACTTGGACTAGGGTTGACTCGACCTAGGTTTGGTCTTGACTTTGACTTAGGCTAGGCTTGGTCTTGACTCACCTTAGGTTGGACTAAGACTTGACTAGGGTTAGGTCTCGGACTTGGTTGACCTAAGCTTGGGTTAGGTTTGACTAGGCTCGAGTTGGGTAAGGTAGGGATTAGGTTTGACTCAACTAGGCTTAACCTAGGGTTTTGACTCACTTAATTAGGTCGACTAAATTAGTAACCTATTAATTACCCTAGAATTAATTCAAAGCTAATGATTTTAATGGAGAAGGTTGGAAGAATAAGGTAATAAATATCAATGCTCAAAAGTTGAAATGATTTGGATTCTCAAAAATCGCCAACTTAATTAGGGAGTTACACTACTTAATTGTATTTAAATTCTCACTTTGGAAAATGAAAAGTCCAACTTAGAAGAAAACCCCACGATTTTTGCTTTCCCAACTTGAGTAAAGGGCATTTATTCCTTTCTGAAAATCGTGGAACCTAAATTGAAATTTTAGTTTAAATTAAAAAACACTTTCCAAGATCAAAGAGTAACTCCTTCTTTATTGCACATTCAAAATTTAATTCTTCTTTAAATACCCCACACGATTTTTGAAGAATCTATTATTTCCAAAAACTTTTCAAATGCAATTACCTTAATTACCTCCCTTCCCAAAAATCGCCAACTTCTAATGGTGCTAGTTTCTAAACTAATACAATTAAAGCTACCTAGGGAATAAAATGACTTAAATAGAAAATCGACTTCCTAGGATTAAATACTAATCTAATTCCCAAAACCTAACTAAATGCAATCCTAAAAACAGCTATGGCAATAAACCCTAATACATTGAACCTAGACAACCTAATTAAACATACCTAATTGCAATTACTAATTACCAAAAATAGCCTAGAGCTCGAATTGAGCTCTAATGGCTGCCCCCCCACCTAGGGGAAGAAGAAGACCAACAAAAATAAAAAAATAAAAACATAAACTAATAAAAAATGATTTTACTAAGTAGCCACTATTTTGATAAAATTAAATTAAAATATAATAAAAATAACTCCTAATTACACAAATGCAAACATGAACAGCACTATGCTGGAATTTATTTAAAAACATAAAGAAATGAAAATTCAACTTTTGTAAATAAATTCAAAACACCAAAAACACAAAATGATAAAAACGATTCTCTAGAACAATCCGAAAATAACGAAATGAACTAACACGAGTTTATGTTGCTGTTAACATACAAAATACACAGCAAACCACACGACTTACCAACCTAAACACACACTTTTAATGAAAATGCAAAGATCGGCTAGAATAAATCTAGCCAATTTTTTTTTCTTTTTTCAAAAATGAAAGCAAACAAGACACACTCAAATCCCATGAATACAATGAATCAAAATGAAATTTTAAAATTTAATTTTCAGTAGAACAGACCCAAGAACACGTTGGAAACAAAAAAACTCAAATCGGCTAGAAAAACCTCTAGCCGATTTACATATTTTTAGAGAAAAACGATGGAAAAACACCAATCAAATACGTAATCAATGAAAGAAAACCTAATCTAGCATGCTGGCCTATGCACGAACTCTATTCTAAGGTTGAAAACAAAAAGAAAACAAGAAACACTCAGAAAATAAGAAAATCAAATCAACACTCAATTCGGTTTTAGCTAGAAGAGAAGGAAGAAGAAGACCTACCTCTTGGAAGATCCGACGACCGGGGGGATGAAGAAGAACGGACTGTGACTTGATTTGGACGTCCTAAACAGTTCGAGAATGCTGGACTTCACAAAAAAAAACAGCACCTTTGCAGCTGCTACACGTTGGAGATCCACCGAAGATGGAGTATGCGCCGATTCTCGATCGGAGGGTGTAGAAAGCCGGATGGAGGTAGGGCCGGCTCACCTTGTTGGTGTGTTTCGCACTCCCATACAAGGTTAATGGTCTCCACCTCTACTACACCTGAAAAAGTACAGAAATGGTGAAAATACAGCAAGGAGAAAGAAAGAAATGGAGAGAAATCACAAAAGAGGTCGAAATATGCTTGGAAACCAAGCATGAACCGATCTTCAATGACCAACACTTGGGAGAATGGAGAGGAAGGAGCTGCTGGAGTTAGAAGCATTGTAGGGGGCATCCAAACAAAGCCAAAGACAGGGCTGGAATGGGCGCCCCTCTCCTTTTAGGCGATTTGGCTTCTTTTGGTCATTTTACAAAAACAGGATTAAAAACAGAATATTTGCTGGGCGCCTCTTTCTGTAGGGGGTTTTTAGAAAATGTTTTTACAAAACTTAAGTGGGCTGGAGATGGGTTAAATCCATGTAATTTGGTCCAGATCCAAAGTCCAAATGGGCGGCTGGATCCAAATCTCTCAAATCGGATCCGATATTTGACCCGTTACACTGTAAATGCCATAATTCCTTCAAATTAACTCCGATTTTGATGAAATTCGAACCAGAGCTCCCTAACATCATTATGCACCTAAGTGTATGCTTTAAACCTATAGATGATGCATTTATGCACTGAAAACATGTTAATAAAATACGATATTTATGCATCATCAAATACCCCCATGCTAGAATAATTGCTAGTCCCTAGCAATACACTCTACCATGCAATGAAAATATGGACTACCCATTTAACATGAAAGCTCTTATGAAATAAAAAAATACTAAATAAATAACAAACTAACTCACTTTCGTAGGAATCACGGTTGCATTTAGCACATGCAACAAGCCCTATAAACCACTGGGTTACCCCGGTGGACGAGTAAGGTCTCATGAGGGTTTGCAGAGATGCTACCCACAAACATCAAAATCATGCATGAATAATTTTTCAGAAATAATAGGCAATTAAGAATTCATTGTAAACAAATATTTCATGTAATCTACATTCTCAAAACAAGTTTAAAAATCTCATGCCACCACAGTAAAAATTCTTTTTCCTTCACTTTTCTAATATTGTAGCTAATTTATGATTTTTCTCAGAAAGTGAAGTATTCTCACTTGTATATTTTCTGCACAGTAATACACATATATGCCTAAGCAATGAAAATTTTCTCGTTCAGCACATTATCTTTTTTTTTCTTTCATTTTTCACCCTTTTTCAAATTTGTTCTCTTGAGCATTCTTCTCACATGAGCACTATTTCGAATAGTCAGTTTTCGTGACCCGTGTAGCGAGCTTTGAGTTAGTGACTCCCAGGCTGGCCAACCTTAGGGCACTAGATATAAAGTATCCCTCAGACTTAATTACTCGAGTCACTAGACCTTCTATTCTAATAGTTTACGTATAGTCTTCCTCTCGTCATGTGCAATGTCTCTATCTCTTAGGCTTTCTATGCAGTCCATGTAACAAGCTTTCGAACCGGTGGCTCTTAAACCAGCTGGCTTTGGGGCACCAGGTGTAAAACACCCTTCAGATTCTACTTACTCGAACTACAAAGGCCACAGATATCAACTAGACAAGAAGATGATCTCCTTCGTTATCCTTTTCGTAAAAAAGACTCAAACACTTCATCTCGTGTCTGAGTTTCACTACTAGGATTCCCGAAGACATCAACAACTAAACGTAGCTCTATTCTTTTTAAACTCATTTTTCAAAGACATCTTTCCATTGCTTATTTCTTTCACAAAACACACTGTGCATACTTATACTAAAGTGATTCAAAATTTTCTAACAGTCAAATACTATATTTCTTTATATTTTTTCATAAATAGCTACTCTATTTGACTCAGTTCAGGGAAAAAAAATTCATGGGGCTTAAAAATTTATAAACTGTTAGATTATGCCAAAAACAATCATATATGCTACAACTTGTTCTCAAATGCCTACTTTAATTACCAGTCATAAAATTTTTTTTTTTGAAAGTTTTGTGTGCATGCATCTAAACCACCCCCCCATGCTTGAATGACACTGTCCCTAGTGGCATACAAAATATATAACAATACGATGCCCATGCATACTAAAAGACAATAAAAATATGGGAGAAAGGATAGATACAACCTGATCTGCTCTGAGCTTCGAAAGTTGAATTTCATCTGATCTTTGAATTCATTGAAAGCTCTTCTTTGTACCTGGTAACTTGATATACTAAGTGTTAGATTCATCCTGCATACATCAAAACAAATGTTAGCACATATGAAATGAAATACTGACTAAAGCAAAATACTGAAATGAAAAACAAACTAGTGTACATATGATACATCCCTCTGGTCGAATCCTCATGCCTTCGTGAGATGCACTATCTCACACTCACCATCCTGCAAGGCATCTGAAATGAAGGGCTTCAATCTTTGCCCATTTACCTTGAATGTACCTTGGGTCATAGGATCGAATAATGTCACTGCTCCATGGGGAAATACTTCTTTCACAATGTAAGGACCTGTCCATCTCGATCTCAACTTCCCTAGGAATAAATGCAAACGAGAATTGTATAGCCATACTTTCTGATCTGACTCAAACACTTTCCTGACAATATGCTTATCATAAAATGCTTTCGTGCGAGCTTTGTATAATTTGGCATTCTCATACGCATCATTCCTGAGTTCCTCTAATTCTGAGAGCTGCAGTGCTCTCTCTTTGCCAGCTTGGGTGAGGTCAAAATTCAATTTCTTGATAGCCTAGTACGCTCTATGCTCTAGCTCGACAGGAAGATGGCATGCTTTCCCGAATACAAAGCGATACGGGGACATGCCAATGGGAGTCTTAAATGCAGTTCTATATGCCCAAAGTGCATCATCTAAGCGTTGGGACCAATCCTTGCGGTCCGGGCGAACTGTCTTTTCTAATATTCGCTTAATCTCCCTATTGGACACTTCAACCTGTCCACTAGTCTGCGGATGATATGGAGTGGTGAATCCATGATTGACAGAATATCTTCTCAGCAGAGAAGCTATCTGTATATTCCTAAAATGCTTGCCACCATCGCTAATCATCGCACGTGGCACACCAAAACGACTGAAAATGTTGTGCTTAATGAACTTAAGCACTACTCTATGATCATTGGTTTTGGTTGCCACAGCCTCGAACCACTTGGACACATAATCAACCGCCACCAGAATGTATAAATTTCCGAATGAAGGCGGAAATGGTCCCATGAAATCAATGCCCCAAACATAAAAAATCTCGACTATCAAAATCGGAAGTAAGGGCATCATGTCCCTCTTGGACATGTTCCCAATCTCCTGACATCGAAGACATCGCCTACAAAACTCATGAGCATCCCTGTGGAGTGTGGGCCAATAAAATCCTGACTGCAAAACCTTTGCAGCCGTCTTCCTACTGCTAAAATGCCCTCCACAGGCTAATGAATGGGAAAAATTCAGAATGGACTGGTACTCCTCCTCTGGAACACATCTCCTAATGATCTGGTCTGCACAGTAACTGAACAACTCTGGTTCATCCCAATAATAGTGCCTCACCTGAGATAGGAATCTCTCACGCTCATTCTTGTTCCAATGCTCAGGTATCTGCCTCGAAACCAGATAGTTCACAATATCTGCAAACCAAGGTAACTGCGTGTAAACACCCCAAATTTTCACTCACCTCCCCGACATTTTCACCAAACATCATCATTCAGCCTTTGAAATCGCCGGAGGGCAAAATGGTCATTTTCTGAGTTCGAACCTTGTAAAAGTCCAAATTTCATCTGGAACTCTCAAAGTCTCCCTATTTTAGCTCAGATGTTCAAAATTTTATTCCTGACAGGAGACAGGCATCTCCAAGTCTTGGTTCAAGATTATATTGCATAAGACATGTCATTGTATAGCATTGCATGAGCATTTCATATCACTGCACTGCACAACATGTCATTTCGAGGTCCAGAACTCTTGATTTCAAAATTTTCAATCCAGATTAGAATTTTAACTATTTTCAAAATTGATTTCAAAACCCTGGGTCTTCAAAATTATCAATTCTTCCCATTTTACCCCCAGGGCTCTGAATTTCAAAATATTTCCTCAGGAAAACAATCTGGATAAATTTCATCTTAGATTTTGCCCTTTTGTCAAACAATTTCAAACATCTTCCTTTTACAAAATCGCCCTACAGGGGCCAACACTTTTCAAAATTTTTGTTTTACCAATTAGTCCAAATTTTTATGAAAATTCCAAAAAGAGGTTGTTGTCTTGTTTTTATTTCAATAAAGAAGCAATGTGGGACCCACACTGAGGTGGTGTCACATAGACTTTTCTTTTGAAAAACCTGAACTTTGGAAAACCCAAAAAAATAGGAACCTTGTCCCCTAGATTGGTGCCACTTGTCCTTTCTCTCTCCTCCCATTTACCTGCCATGTGTCAACATAGGGTTCACCTAGAAGTGCCACATGTCACCTTCTCTCTTCTGCCATCCTTTGACACGTGTCAGCGTGGGGCCACCTTAAGATGCTGCCACATGTCATTAGTCATCCTCTTCATTTTATGCCACGTGTCAATGTCTACCATCTTCACCCTGTGCCATGTGTCATTCCAAGGTCACCATGAGATGCCACGTGTCATGTGTTGTCCTGTTCAGAAAAAGTAGAACTTGTCTCCTCTGAGGTGGCACCATTTGAATTATGTCTCCTGCAAGTGACACATGTCACTCTCTCCTTTCCTCAGGAAAAGCAAGCGACACGTGTCAATCTCTGCTCCTTTCAGAAAAAGCAGAGGACACATGTCTCCCTCCTATTTTTCTCAGAAAAGTAGATGACACATGTCATCTCCAGCTTCCTTTAGAAAAAATAGAAGACACATGTCACTCCCTGCTTTTCTCAGAAAAAGCAAGTGACACATGTCACCCTCTGCTCTTCTCAGAAAAAGCAAGGGACACGTGTCTCTCTCTGCTTTCTTCAGAAAAAGCAAGTGACACATGTCACTTTCTGCCTCCTTCAGAGAAAGCTAGAATTCAAATGTTCAAACTCCAGTCTGAGGTGGCGCAAATCCTGAACTTCACCTTTTCTATTTTGTGTGAGATGGTGCCACGTGTCCCTTTTCCTCCCTCTTGCCACATGTCATTGTAGGAGCCACCCTGAGGTGGTGCCACATGGCAGTCTCTCCTTTCCTCTAGAAAAAGCAGAAATTTAAATTTCAAACTCTCTCTGAGGTGGCACCATCTGAATCCTCTGCCTTTCCTTCTGACACATGTCAATGAAGATGCTCTGAGATGGCGCCACATGTCAGTCTCTCCTTTCATCAGAAAAAGTAGAATTCAAACCCCTCTGAGGTGGCGTCTTCTGCTTCCTCTGCTCCTACCTTCTGACACATGGCAATGTGGATGCTCTGAGATGGCGCCACATGGAAGTCTCTCCTCCTTCCAGTATAAAGCAGAATTTGAATTTCAAATTCCAAGACAACACCCTCTGAGATGGCGCCACATGGAGGGCTCAGATTAAGCTTCTTTGAATTTCAAAATTTTCCAAAAATCTCTATAAATACAAGGCCCCATGCCCAGTCTAGGGGAGCTTCTTTTGGATTTAGCATTTTCACTCTGAGAGCCCTGTTTGAGAATTGAACTTCAGAATTCCATTTTCATTCTTTCTTGGTTTCCTCTGGATTCACGCCCCTCTGGAGCCCATTATCAAGGTAGCCACTCATTTTGGGAGTTCCAAAACTGCTGGAGAACATAAGGTAAGCCTCCATTCCTATTGATTTCACTATGATAATTCTTTTGGTTTGATTCGTGTTGTCGTTTGAAGAAAGAGCTCATCTGAGGGATGGATTGAGCTATTCTCATAAAACGACATATATAAAAATACATAATTATACTTCCTTGATGATTTTTAACATGCATGTAGTTAGCTAGATTTAATTTGCATTTTATTTCATTCATTTAGTACATTTCATGAATTAATTAGGATTAATTTAGCATTTATTTCAATTCTGCTTATTTTCAGTAGGTCTCTGTTTTTGTCAGTCAGTCCACACGTCATTTCATGCATTTATTTTTTATTAAAAATCCTAAAAAAATCAAGAAATGCGCCCTTAGGTGTCCTTAAAATGTTTCCAAAAATTCGGAGGCATTTGAATTTGTTTACTGCGGTAAACATTCAAAATGGCAAGTCGGGTTTTGTCACCCGGGATGCGTTTTGAAAATCATTTTCCGACTTTTAAAATCAAGGTATCCCTCATGGGAGATCCTATTTTCGATCCGAAAAATGTTATGAATTTGGGAGAATGTCTAGTTTTTAATATGATTTTTTCAGATTTTTCTGATTTTTTTTAATGTCTGACAAAAATCCGAGAGTTCGGGACACGTATCAGAGCCTAATTTGGGCCTCTAAGATCTTGGATCGAGTTAGGGCTATGGTTTCTCTTTGTGTGTCGCTCCAAATCCAAAACTATAAAAAGTGAAAATTGTGTCCGAGATGTCCTCTGTTTTCATCTAAAAACCTGTGATTTTTAGAATAGTGTTGATACCTGCTTCGGATTTTTTTTGTAAGTCCCCTGTTTTGCTACATTTGTCTGTTCGGTTAGTTTAGGCAGGAATAGTTATATTTTTCTCTGTGTTTCTATTAATCAAATGCCAAAGTTATAAACATGAAAGTTGTTCATGTAGGTGTCGTGCATAGCTCTGATTAATTTCATAAATTTCCATAGCTTTTTATATTTGTTTGGCATTTTACATCAGATTAGGGTGATTTTTACCTCTATCAGAACTAAATCCCTGTTATTGAACTCACCATGGCTCAAATCTCGAGGCTGTAAAAAACAAAAATGTTCCATTTCGGGTCTTTTAGCAGTCTGCAAAATATCAGAAGTTTTCATGGTGTAAATCTTGCATTATCATGTTAAGCATTGCATTTGGTTCGGATCCATAGGCAAAATCCACCATTTTAGGACTTTCTTTGAATTGTAGCATTTAAATCATATCATTTCGTGATTTTTAGCATTCTAGGCTGTTTATCAGAGTAAATAAATGCTTCATACCGAATTTGGTGCAATTTGGAATCCATTTGAGGTTCGGATTAACCACAATACCAAAACAGGGTCCCGCAGGACCCGAATCCAAGTGAAAAACAAGCGAAATTCATTATTTTGAGTAAATTGCAAAATGCCAAATTCTGATTTTACAGTCCTAATGTGTTTAGCAGCATGTCATACTGCATTTCATCATCATTGAATTCAATTTGAATTTCGAAATCCCAATTTTACTAAGTTTTCCTTCAAAAAACCCTGATTTTAAAGGTGTAA
The DNA here is from genome assembly GCF_984573655.1 of Nuphar pumila. Taxonomy (NCBI): domain Eukaryota; kingdom Viridiplantae; phylum Streptophyta; class Magnoliopsida; order Nymphaeales; family Nymphaeaceae; genus Nuphar; species Nuphar pumila. The sequence continues at coordinate 71,131,165 of NC_143251.1, read as the reverse complement.
CTTTAATTTTAGGGGTATTTTGGTCATTTTGACCCCAATTCCGAATTTCAAACTATTTTCCACTGAATTCCCTGCATTTACATCATTTCAAATATCAAGGAAGCATGATCATAGGGTTTATATCCAATTAAATCCAATAATTTCATAATATTATTGGAAAATTTTGGAAAAACCCACATATTTGAGCTAACCTTATTTCAAGTTTGGCAGGGACATTCAAAAGAAGGAGCTGAAGTCTGCAAATTTCTTTTATTTCCTTTATTTAGTGATGTAATAATGTAAATTTTGGAATAAGAGAGTTAATTTCCTGCTTAGACTAGGATGCATATCATATAGTTTGAATTTATGCAATATCCTGCTTATATGATTCATGCATTTTATTTCAAAAGCACTATGGATGTTCACGAATGGCACGTGCACCAACTCTTAGGGAGTTGATGAACTCGGTGGAATCCATATTTACGGCCCTAGTCGGAATATGGACGAGACCCAGATCCATCATCTTTCTACTAGTCACATTGAGCCTACACTCTTAGGCTATCTTGAAAATGCACATCATATTTCCAATGTTTTCAAAATCTTGTGCATTAAATCAATTAAACTCGGAACATATTCATGGCCACAGTCAGAATATGTGAAAGATTTACTTTGACTTAATACACATTTTTCCAACAAATTTCCCTAGAAAACCTTTCAAAGTGCATTCTTTCATTCATATCATTTGCATCATGAAATCATTGGTTTTCTTATGATTTTCTTAAGAAAATTTCATTCTCAAGAAATCGATTTCTCAAGAAACTCTAAGAATCTTTCAAAATCGGTTTTCCCAAGTCAATTTCCCCATAGTTTTCCCTGGAAAATGTTATTTTCTTAAGAGCTTCAAAAGAGTTTTCCAATCTTTTTCCAAGATCAAAATCGATTTCTAAGTATTTCAAGGGTAAAATTCCCAGGATTTCAATTTCCCAAGTTTTGAATTTCCTTCTCCAATGAGCTTTCCTATGAATTTCCATCATTTTCCTAAGAAAACTCTCAAAGTCCAAGTTTTCCTAAGAAGTGTTTTCCTTTTCAAAGGTTCACCTTTTTCTCAAGAATCACTTCTATTTTCCCAAGATTTTCAACTATTTCTGATTTTTCCACACCTTTATGAACTTTCTTGTGATTTCAAAACCCCTTTCATTTGAGTTTCCTGAGAAATCGATTTTCACCTTTTCCCAAGAAATGCTTTTCAACTCCAAAAGTTTTCCTATGAATTTTCAATCCTCTTTCCAAATAAAATTTTTAGAGCTGGAGTTTTCCTGACAAGCATTTCCCTTCAAATGTTCACACTTTTCCTAAGAATTACTCACATTTTCTCAGGACTTCCAATCATTCATGATTTTCCCAAGTCTTTATAAACTTTCTCAAGATTTCAAATCTTTTCATCTGAGTTTCCTGAGAAATTTACTCTTTTCCTGAGAAATCTTTTCAACTTCAAATATTTTCCAAGCATACATCATGTTTTCCCAAGTTGCATTTTCCAAATCTCATAGCACATGCCTAAATTCTCTGTGCATTTAGGATAGAACATGATTTTGATGATTTAACTAAGTCAAGCACAATTTTGGTCCTTGGTTCGATTACCCCTGTTAAAGGCGGCAGGAACGGTCGAACCTCGTACCGACAGGTCGAGCCCCATCCCATGGATTTTCCCGCAATTTTCAAAACGGAGGCGAGTATTTCAAAACAATTTCCAAAATCCGGTCAAGTTTGAAGCGCGAAAGCGTTTCCCTCTCTCTCTCCCGCAAGGAAGGGAAGACGGGAGAAAAATTTCGCGACGAGAACAGGTTTGGCGACCGTGATGGGACCTGTCCTCGTCTGGTCAAAGTAGTGCTTGACTTAGTTCAATCATCGAAATTATGTTCACAAAATGTCAGCTCTTTTACTTTCAATATCATGTGAGCCTAGGAGCCTAGATTCTGACCTAGCTGACATTGATTGCATATAGCTTAGGCATGGTTTGGTAGGACCATATTGAGGAGATATTTTCATGCTCACATAGACTTAGGTCTAAACACAACTCTCCTCAATTTAGGATCTGAATGCAAACAATGTATGCTTCTTCAAAAGATTTTCAAAATCTATCTCTCTAGGATTTAGAGCCCTCTATTTCTTGCATGTGATCATTTTTTCAAAACTCCATTACCTATCATTACCCGGTCTTCACGTTGCTGGGCTCTCTTCCAGAACCATAGTTCGGGACAGAGCCTCACAACTGGGCCAACTATTTGGGTTAACACCCCCCTACCACGTACCGCGGGCCACAGTCCGAAGTATATCGGTAGGCGCTCAAGGATGTTGGAAAACCTTACCTTAGAACCGGAGTTGAAACTCTATGCCACGTACCTCGGATTTCGATTCGGGTATATCGGCATAACTGGATTGGACAAAGATGATCTGAACTTAGAGTTAGGATTAAGGTCCTACAGCTGTTTTCAAAATGATGCATCTAGAGTCAGCTTCTTAGGGAGTGCTGAATGTGCATAAATGTTTATGCAGGATGTGAGTTTGTATGCTACTTTTATTTCTCTCATATTTTTCCAAAAATATCTTTCCAAATATCCATATTCTCATCTTTTCCTTTATTTTCTAAAACCCTGGATGGTTTTTCCCAAATATTCCATTTCTTTCAAAACTCCAGGTGATTTTCCATTCTACCTTTCTATTGGATCTCGAATTTCTAGCTGCATTTTTATCCTGCCTGCAAATTTTTCAAAATCATATGTTTTCTCTCATTGGATTTTCGATCCTGTTGTTTACTTGCAAAATTCTTCACCACATTTTCCTCGTGCATACCTTGATTATTTTGGCGGAAACTGTTTACCCACTTGCCTTCTCCTTATTCTAAATCTGTTTGCGGATTGTTTTTCCAAAAGATATCTCTTTCCTTCAAAAATGGTGTTTTACTCGTGGTTGACGACCTCGCCTAGGTAACAAGGCACATTTTCTGTTGTTTATTTCTCTTACAAAGAATAACAACACAATTTTCGTGATTTCAGCGGCGACTCCATCCCTAGTAATGGGATAATCTTCCAATGGTCTACCATATTTTCTTCAATATTTCCTTCCAAAATCCAAAAAAAAATTCCTCAAAATTTGATCCTATCTTTGCCCTGCAGAGTCCTGCAGAGAAAGAGAAAGAGAGAGAATACAAGAGAGCCTTCGCAACATTTGATGGTTCAAACAAGGTCAGGGAAGAAGACCGCACCAATTCAGCGTATCAGTTACTCATCAACATCAGAAGGAGAGATGAATTCGCCAAGGTCAGACAAAGACCAAGAGCAGCCAGAAGATGACAGTATCGACCCTCAGATGTACGCAATGTTTCAGAAAATGATGAAGAGGATGATGAGTGAGCAGGCTGGCACCAGCTCAGACAAAAATCCATTCAGTCAGAAAATTAGGGATCGTGTGGCCAAGAGGTCAACCAAGTCCTCTGAGGAGAATGTTCAAGATACTTCAGACGAAGATGATATCGATGAAGAATATGAGGTGCCTCCAGCATTTCAGAAACGTGGCCAAAGGAGGAGTCAAAAATCAAAAGGTCAAGTTGCAGAAAAGTTTTTGCAAGCACAATTCAGGGAAATGGTCAGAGTGGTCAAGGATCTGCAAGCCCGCGACAAGGGCAAGAAAGTCTTCACCAGCGAGGACTTCTACGACGGTTTAGAAGGGGATGATGATCTGGAGAATCTTCCCCGAAAATTCATCAAGTTCGATGGTTTTGGCGACCCAAAAGCCCATCTCGCCATGTTCTTCGCTGAATGCTCTAGGTTCAAAAGAGACAACAGAGCATTGTTCTTATGCTTTCCCCGCAGCCTGGAAGGAGTCGCGGCCAAATGGTACGCGGAACATGTCAATCCTATAGAACTGAAAGAGTTCGACAAAGTCGTGAATTTGTTCATTGAACGATTCTTGTTCAATACTGAAGCGCTCCCAACATTGAGCCATCTCTGCAATCTAAGGCAGAATGAAAATGAAAAGGCAAGGGACTTCATTCGCAGATGGAGAGAGACCTGCAACAAAATGAGGGATCCTATATCAGAAAGACATGCTTTATCATTTATCCTCAATAATTTTTTGCAACCTCTGAGAGGATTAATTTCTACCTCACCATCCAAATCTTTCGTTGAACTCATTGAACGAGCAGAATGGCTCGAGTTGAGTGTGGAGAATGGAGTCTATGAAGGTTTCACATTTTCCAAGAATAACTCTCAAGGTGAACAAAAGAAGAAGGCTCACTTCACTTTTGCGGCTAAATCTTTCAATAATAGCAAAGGCAACAAGAATGATCATAGTTTGGAGAAAATCAAAAAGCAAAAAGGAAAGGACATCAACAGTGATAAACCTCTCTAATCCAGCCCTCAGCATCAAAAGAAAGATCAGGAAAAATCAAAGCGCAAAGACTGGAGAACTAATCGAGAATTCACCCCTCTGGATCAGACACTCGAGAGTATCCTCGAGTATATGCTTGAGAAAGACCTTGTCCGGCTGCCTAAAGCCAATGATCCTCCAGCAATTATGGGCAGATTCAAAGAACAATTTTGCAAGTTTCATCGAGCAGTAGGGCATGATACAGAAAACTGCTTCGTCCGTAAGAACATTGTTCAAGACTGCATTGACAAGAAGCTCCTCGTTGAAGATGAAAAGGAAGACTAGTCATCCTGACAAAGATTTTTTCTACAATCATTCAAGAAGATGACAATGCCAACAATTTCCCATTTCCCATCTTGCTTTTTCAAAAGAATAATGTAATCCCATTCTCTTTCCTTGATTTTAAAGCATCAATAAAGTCATCAAATTTTTTTCAATAGCTTGGTGTCGTCTTATTTACTTCCTCTTCCTTTTCATAATGTCTCTTATGAGGAATGATCTTGAGGACATCTATCAGTCAAGAAACTTGTCGCCTTATTCATCAATTGTCCTTCTTCTATTCAAAACTTTCTCCCTAGTTACACTGGGGCATTTTTTTGAAAAATTTATCTTTACCTCAAAACATCCTGTATGCAGGCAGGATAAACCATTCTCTCATTTTGCATATATATGCACTCATTTGCATTCATTTGCACTTCATTTGCATTTCATGTGCATGTGCATTGCATTTGCATTGACTATGCACTCAATTCCATTCCCCTTCAGGTTAAGGGATAAACCTGAATCATTTTCCATAATTCTTCAATTTCGACCTCCGGGTCACCCAATTCCCAATTTTAAAATCACCAAAATTCTCAATTTTGATCGCCAGGTCATCCAATTTTCATTCCCCGTTCAGGATAAGGGGATAATCCTGAAACCATTCATAGAAGTGATTCAACTCTCTATAATGGTCTTTGTTCTTCATTGAACTGATAGTGTTCCAAACGAACTGATAGTCGTTCTTCATTGAACTGATAGTGTTCCTAACGAACTGATAGTCGTTCTTCACTGAACTGATAGTGTTCCAAGCGAACTGATAGTCGTTCCAAACGAACTGATAGTTGTTCTTCATTGAACTGATAGTGTTCCAAGTGAACTGATATTGTTCCAAGTGAACTGATAGTCGTTCTTCATTGAACTGCTATTGTTCCAAGTGAACTGATAGTCGTTCTTCATTGAACTGATATTGTTCCAAGTGAACTGATAGTCGTTCTTCATCGAACTGATAGTGTTCCAAGTGAACTGATAGTCGTTCTTCATCGAACTGATAGTATTCCAAGCAAACTGATAGTCGTTCTTCATTGAATTGATAGTGTTCCAAGCGAACTGATAGTCGTTCTTAATTGAACTGATATTATTCCCACCGATGGTTGTTCTTAATTGAACTAATATTGTTCCCAGAAAACCGATGGGCGTTCTTAATTGAACTGATATTGTTTCCAGCAAACCGATGGTCGTTCTTAATTAAACTGATATTGTTCCCAGTGAACTGATAGTCACCTCCTTTGGGGAAAAGAGAGGATGATTTTCATCACGGATGTGTTAAGCCGGACTTCAAATACTCACTTTCACCAAGGATTTCAAGAAAATTTTGTCAATGTGTCAATCAATTACCTGTTGATTTCAAAATTTTATTGCATAAATCTTTACCTCAGTTTACCTTCAGCATTACTTTCAAAAGAGTGAAGCTTTTGCGAAAAGAGATTCAATCTTCAAATTCTTTCTATTTGACCAACCAAAAGGATGAAGGATAAATCCTCGATATGGCCAGAAAAGAAGATTCAATGTTATTGAAAAGCCGTAGATGATCGATATTGATCGCAGTCAATGGCGCATCTTTAAGGTTTATTCTTGTAAAGACAAGGCAGTGGAAATATCCTGAGCGCTAGAAAAGAGAGCGTTTACCCAAGCCCCGTTTCCTCAAAATCACCTAAGCTGCAATTAAATATCCGCAAAAGGGAGCTCTCACCTGTCGTCAAGATGAAGGCGAATTAGGCGAGTAGACCCCTGGGGCCAAAGAAGATTCGAAACATCTCCAAGATGACGGAGTTTGTGACGGGTCCTTCCAGGGAAAGTCCAAAGCACTGTCAAGATGAAGGCAGATGCGATGAACCTCTCGACAATCCCTAAAAGATATTTAATTTCAGCTATCATCCAAAGATTTCTAACCCATGAGCCAATATCGTCCAAGAAGGATCGAAACATCTCCAAGTTGAAGGAGCTTGTGACGTACCCTTCCCAAAAGAGAGCAAGAGAGGAAAAAGAGAGAGAGAAAAGTCAGAACATCTCCGAAATAAAGGAGAATGTAGCAAAAACCCAGAGGGCCAAAAGAGTGCAGAAAGATTATCATGAGAGAAGCCCTCAGGATATTAAACTGCCAAGTTATCAAGAATCCTCTTTAAATTTGTAAAATTCTATTATCAATATTCTTTCATTAATTGCTTTCATAATATCAAATTCTCTTTTCTGCTCATATCAAGGAAATTGATAACTTCCTTGAAGAAGGTCAATTGCAAGCAATTTGGATTTCAAGTCTCGATTCTACGAAGTGAACCTTGTTTGGAGGTAATGCTTTAGGTAGAAAAGAAGGAATATCTTTGCAACAATGTGCAACATTTTCAAAAAATTTGAATCAACAGCAGAATTTCCAACATTTTGACAATATTTTCCAGCTATCCTGACATGAAGTGAGAACTTGATGCCCGTCTTTGATACATCCTGACACCAATTTTAAATCCCTCTTAAGGACTTGATTCCTTCCCTTCTTTGAGAGCATGAACTCTCAGATTGCACACTTCCCTGTGTCCCCACTGTCCCACCATGGACAGTCCCATTTCGGTTCGAGGTCGAACCACCAATCATTTCCCGCAAAAGGCAATTTCAAAAGCTAATTTTAGTCTCAACAATGAGACGCCCAAGATCAATCCCTTTTCAAGCTTTAGGGACCCCATTTTCCTTCCTTTTGCAAACAACCCTGTCGGATTTACTGTGCAAAATCCAAAGGTTCCATCATGGTCTCTTCCTTCGAGGATTCCATTCATTTTCCGCCCGATCAGGATAAGGGTACAAACCTGAGCCTCATTCAAAGAGGTATTCCATTTTCTGCCCGATCAGGATAAGGGTACAAACCTGAGCCTCAATCAAAGAGGTATTTCATTTTCCGCCCGATCAGGATAACGGTATAAACCTGAGCCTCAATCAAAGAGGTATTTCATCTTCCACCCAATCAGGTTAAGGGTACAAACTTGAGTCTCATTTCGAGTAGATATTCTATTCCCCAATCAGGTCAAGGGTCAAAACCTGAGCTTCGTTCCATGCGAGGTATTTCTGTCCCATCCAGGTTAAGGGCAAAAACCTGAACTTCGCTCTCATAGAGCAAATCTTTCCTCTTTATTCTTCGCTTCATATCTACCATCTTCCTCGGGCTAATTTCTTCACACCCAGTCAGATCCTTCTAACTGGGGCATTTTTTTTATGTATAGCCCAAATTTGGTGTGTTTTTCTTTGCCACTAAGCTCGGCCATGAGTCGGCTTAGCAGCAAAGAGGGGCATCTGTAAACACCCCAAATTTTCACTCACCTCCCCGACATTTTCACCAAACATCATCATTCAGCCTTTGAAATCGCCGGAGGGCAAAATGGTCATTTTCTGAGTTCGAACCTTGTAAAAGTCCAAATTTCATCTGGAACTCTCAAAGTCTCCCTATTTTAGCTCAGATGTTCAAAATTTTATTCCTGACAGGAGACAGGCATCTCCAAGTCTTGGTTCAAGATTATATTGCATAAGACATGTCATTGTATAGCATTGCATGAGCATTTCATATCACTGCACTGCACAGCATGTCATTTCGAGGTCCAGAACTCTTGATTTCAAAATTTTCAATCCAGATTAGAATTTTAACTATTTTCAAAATTGATTTCAAAACCCTGGGTCTTCAAAATTATCAATTCTTCCCATTTTACCCCCAGGGCTCTGAATTTCAAAATATTTCCTCAGGAAAACAATCTGGATAAATTTCATCTTAGATTTTGCCCTTTTGTCAAACAATTTCAAACATCTTCCTTTTACAAAATCGCCCTACAGGGGCCAACTCTTTTCAAATTTTTTGTTTTACCAATTAGTCCAAATTTTTATGAAAATTCCAAAAAGAGGTTGTTGTCTTGTTCTTATTTCAATAAAGAAGCAATGTGGGACCCACACTGAGGTGGTGTCACATAGACTTTTCTTTTGAAAAACCTGAACTTTGGAAAACCCAAAAAAAATAGGAACCTTGTCCCCTAGATTGGTGCCACTTGTCCTTTCTCTCTCCTCCCATTTACCTGCCATGTGTCAGCATAGGGTTCACCTAGAAGTGCCACATGTCACCTTCTCTCTTCTGCCATCCTTTGACACGTGTCAGCGTGGGGCCACCTTAAGATGCTGCCACATGTCATTAGTCATCCTCTTCATTTTATGCCACGTGTCAATGTCTACCATCTTCACCCTGTGCCATGTGTCATTCCAAGGTCACCATGAGATGCCACGTGTCATGTGTTGTCCTGTTCAGAAAAAGTAGAACTTGTCTCCTCTGAGGTGGCACCATTTGAATTATGTCTCCTGCAAGTGACACATGTCACTCTCTCCTTTCCTCAGGAAAAGCAAGCGACACGTGTCAATCTCTGCTCCTTTCAGAAAAAGCAGAGGACACATGTCTCCCTCCTATTTTTCTCAGAAAAGTAGATGACACATGTCATCTCCAGCTTCCTTTAGAAAAAATAGAAGACACATGTCACTCCGTGCTTTTCTCAGAAAAAGCAAGTGACACATGTCACCCTCTGCTCTTCTCAGAAAAAGCAAGGGACACGTGTCTCTCTCTGCTTTCTTCAGAAAAAGCAAGTGACACATGTCACTTTCTGCCTCCTTCAGAGAAAGCTAGAATTCAAATGTTCAAACTCCAGTCTGAGGTGGCGCAAATCCTGAACTTCACCTTTTCTATTTTGTGTGAGATGGTGCCACGTGTCCCTTTTCCTCCCTCTTGCCACATGTCATTGTAGGAGCCACCCTGAGGTGGTGCCACATGGCAGTCTCTCCTTTCCTCTAGAAAAAGCAGAAATTTAAATTTCAAACTCTCTCTGAGGTGGCACCATCTGAATCCTCTGCCTTTCCTTCTGACACATGTCAATGAAGATGCTCTGAGATGGCGCCACATGTCAGTCTCTCCTTTCATCAGAAAAAGTAGAATTCAAACCCCTCTGAGGTGGCGTCTTCTGCTTCCTCTGCTCCTACCTTCTGACACATGGCAATGTGGATGCTCTGAGATGGTGCCACATGGAAGTCTCTCCTCCTTCCAGTATAAAGCAGAATTTGAATTTCAAATTCCAAGACAACACCCTCTGAGATGGCGCCACATGGAGGGCTCAGATTAAGCTTCTTTGAATTTCAAAATTTTCCGAAAATCTCTATAAATACAAGGCCCCATGCCCAGCCTAGGGGAGCTTCTTTTGGATTTAGCATTTTCACTCTGAGAGCCCTGTTTGAGAATTGAACTTCAGAATTCCATTTTCATTCTTTCTTGGTTTCCTCTGGATTCACGCCCCTCTGGAGCTCATTATCAAGGTAGCCACTCATTTTGGGAGTTCCAAAACTGCTGGAGAACACAAGGTAAGCCTTCATTCCTATTGATTTCACTATGATAATTCTTTTGGTTTGATTCGTGTTGTCGTTTGAAGAAAGAGCTCATCTGAGGGATGGATTGAGCTATTCTCATAAAACGACATATATAAAAATACATAATTATACTTCCTTGATGATTTTTAACATGCATGTAGTTAGCTAGATTTAATTTGCATTTTATTTCATTCATTTAGTACATTTCATGAATTAATTAGGATTAATTTAGCATTTATTTCAATTCTGCTTATTTTCAGTAGGTCTCTGTTTTTGTCAGTCAGTCCACACGTCATTTCATGCATTTATTTTTTATTAAAAATCCCAAAAAAATCAAGAAATGCGCCCTTAGGTGTCCTTAAAATGTTTCCAAAAAATCGAAGGCATTTGAATTTGTTTACTGCAGTAAACATTCAAAATGGCAAGTCGGGTTTGGTCACCCGGGATGCGTTTTGAAAATCATTTTCCGACTTTAATAATCAAGGTATCCCTCATGGGAGATCCTATTTTCGATCCGAAAAATGTTATGAATTTGGGAGAATGTCTAGTTTTTAATATGCTTTTTTCCGATTTTTCTGATTTTTTTTAATGTCTGAAAAAAATCCGAGAGTTCGGGACACGTATCAGAGCCTAATTTGGGCCTCTGAGATCTTGGATCGACTTAGGGCTATGGTTTCTCTTTGTGTGTCGCTCCAAATCCAAAACTATAAAATATGAAAATTGTGTCCGAGATGTCCTCTGTTTTCATCTAAAAGCCTGTGATTTTTAGAATAGTGTTGATACCTGCTTCGGATTTTTTTTGTCAGTCCTCTGTTTTGCTACATTTGTCTGTTCGGTTAGTTTAGGCAGGAATAGTTATATTTTTCTCTGTGTTTCTGTTAATCAAATGCCGAAGTCATAAACATGAAAGTTGTTCATGTAGGTGTCGTGCATAGCTCTTATTAATTTCATAAATTTCCATGGCTGTTTTATATTTGTTTGGCATTTTACATCAGATTAGGGTGATTTTTACCTCTGTCAGAACTAAATCCCTGTTATTGAACTCACCATGGCTCAAATCTCGAGGCTGTAAAAAACAAAAATGTTCCATTTCGGGTCTTTTAGCAGTCTGCAAAATATCAGAAGTTTTCATGTTGTAAATCTTGCATTATCATGTTAAGCATTGCATTTGGTTCGGATCCATAGGCAAAATCCACCATTTTAGGACTTTCTTTAAATTGTAGCATTTAAATCATATCATTTCGTGATTTTTAGCATTCTAGGCTGTTTATCAGAGTAAATAAATGCTTCATACCGAATTTGGTGCAATTTGGAATCCATTTGAGGTTCGGATTAACCACAATACCAAAACAGGGTCCCGTAGGACCCGGATCCAAGTGAAAAACAAGCGAAATTCATTATTTTGAGTAAATTGCAAAATGCCAAATTCTGATTTTACAGTCCTAATGTGTTTAGCAGCATGTCATACTGCATTTCATCATCATTGAATTCAATTTGAATTTCGAAATCCCAATTTTACTAAGTTTTCCTTCAAAAAACCCTGATTTTAAATGTGTAACTTTAATTTTAGGGGTATTTTGGTCATTTTGACCCCAATTCCGAATTTCAAACTGTTTTCCACTGAATTCCCTACATTTACATCATTTCAAATATCAAGGAAGCATGATCATAGGGTTTATATCCAATTAAATCCAATAATTTCATAATATTATTGGAAAATTTTGGAAAAACCCACATATTTGAGCTAACCTTATTTCAAGTTTGGCAGGGACATTCAAAAGAAGGAGCTGAAGTCTGCAAATTTCTTTTATTTCCTTTATTTAGTGATGTAATAATGTAAATTTTGGAATAAGAGAGTTAATTTCCTGCTTAGACTAGGATGCATATCATATAGTTTGAATTTATGCAATATCCTGCTTATATGATTCATGCATTTTATTTCAAAAGCACTATGGATGTTCACGAATGGCACGTGCACCAACTCTTAGGGAGTTGATGAACTCGGTGGAATCCATATTTACGGCCCTAGTCGGAATATGGACGAGACCCAGATCCATCATCTTTCTACTAGTCACATTGAGCCTACACTCTTAGGCTATTTTGAAAATGCACATCATATTTCCAATGTTTTCAAAATCTTGTGCATTAAATCAATTAAACTCGGAACATATTCATGGCCACAGTCAGAATATGTGAAAGATTTACTTTGACTTAATACACATTTTTCCAACAAATTTCCCTAGAAAACCTTTCAAAGTGCATTCTTTCATTCATATCATTTGCATCATGAAATCATTGGTTTTCTTATGATTTTCTTAAGAAAATTTCATTCTCAAGAAATCGATTTCTCAAGAAACTCTAAGAATCTTTCAAAATCGGTTTTCCCAAGTCAATTTCCCCATAGTTTTCCCTGGAAAATGTTATTTTCTTAAGAGCTTCAAAAGAGTTTTCCAATCTTTTTCAAAGATCAAAATCGATTTCCAAGTATTTCAAGGGTAAAATTCCCAGGATTTCAATTTCCCAAGTTTTGAATTTCCTTCTCCAATGAGCTTTCCTATGAATTTCCATCATTTTTCTAAGAAAACTCTCAAAGTCCAAGTTTTCCTAAGAAGTGTTTCCCTTTTCAAAGGTTCACCTTTTTCTCAAGAATCACTTCTATTTTCCCAAGATTTTCAACTATTTCTGATTTTTCCACACCTTTATGAACTTTCTTGTGATTTCAAAACCCCTTTCATTTGAGTTTCCTGAGAAATCGATTTTCACCTTTTCCCAAGAAATGCTTTTCAACTCCAAAAGTTTTCCTATGAATTTTCAATCCTCTTTCCAAATAAAATTTTCAGAGCTGGAGTTTTCCTGACAAGCATTTCCCTTCAAATGTTCACACTTTTCCTAAGAATTACTCACATTTTCTCAGGACTTCCAATCATTCATGATTTTCCCAAGTCTTTATAAACTTTCTCAAGATTTCAAATCTTTTCATCTGAGTTTCCTGAGAAATTTACTCTTTTCCTGAGAAATCTTTTCAACTTCAAATATTTTCCAAGCATACATCATGTTTTCCCAAGTTACATTTTCCAAATCTCATAGCACATGCCTAAATTCTCTGTGCATTTAGGATAGAACATGATTTTGATGATTTAACTAAGTCAAGCACAATTTTGGTCCTTGGTTCGATTACCCCTGTTAAAGGCGGCAGGAACGGTCGAACCTCGTACCGACAGGTCGAGCCCCATCCCATGGATTTTCCCACAATTTTCAAAACGGAGGCGAGTATTTCAAAACAATTTCCAAAATCCGGTAAAGTTTGAAGCGCGAAAGCGTTTCCCTCTCTCTCCCGCAAGGAAGGGAAGACGGGGGAAAAATTTCGCGACGAGAACACTGCGGTGTACTGACTGACATGATCTGCTCGTCGGGGAAAGAATCATTGATCGGTCTCTGATCCTGCGTGGTCTCCACGATCAGTCTGGACAGGTGGTCTGCTACTACATTCTCGCTTCCCTTCTTATCTCGAATCTCGAGATCAAACTCCTGTAGTAGTAGAACCCAACGAATCAATCTCGGTTTGGTGTCTTTATTATTCAAAAGATATTTCAATGCCGCATGGTCAGAATAGACAACCACCTTCGAACCGAGTAAATAGGACCTGAACTTATCCAATGCGAAAACTACCGCAAGTAGCTCCTTCTCTGTCGTAGTATAATTCATCTGAGCATCAGACAGAGTTCTACTAGCATAGTAGATCACATAGGGCTTCCTATCAATGCGTTGTCCTAAAATAGCTCCCATAGCATAATCAGATGCATCGCACATAATCTCAAATGGGAGAGTCCAATCCAGAGGTCTCAAAATGGGTGCAGTAATCAAGGCCTCTTTGAGAATCTCAAAGGCCTTCATATAATCCTCGCTAAACACAAAGGGCTGGTCCTTCTCCAATAAAGTACATAGCGGTCGAGAGATTTTACTGAAATCTTTTATGAACCGCCTATAAAAGCCCGCATGCCCTAAGAACGACCGAATCTGCCTCACAGAGGTGGGTGGAGTCAAACGAGAAATGGATTCCACCTTCGCTCTGTCAACCTCAATACCTCGCTTGGACACAATGTGTCCGAGCACAATCCCCTCCTGGACCATAAAATGACTCTTTTCCCAACTCAGGACAAGATTTGTCTCCGCACACCTACTCAGTACTCGAGTAAGTTTTTGGAGGCAATCTTCAAAAGAAGAGCCATACACTGAAAAATCGTCCATGAAAACTTCCATCACATCATCAATCATGTCCGAGAAGATAGCAAGCATGCACCTCTGAAAAGTGGCCGGGGCATTACAGAGCCCAAACGGCATACGTCTAAACGCGAAGGTGCCATAAGGACATGTAAATGTAGTATTCTCCTGGTCGTCAGGATGGACAACTACCTGATTGTATCCTGAATATCCATCTAGAAAGCAGTAGTAGCTCTGCCCTGCGAGTCTCTCTAAGATCTGATCAATGAATGGCAATGGGAAATGATCTTTCCTAGTTGCCGCATTCAGCTTCCGATAATCGATACAGACTCGCCATCCTGTAGTGGTCCTCATCAGAATTCTCTCACCCTTCTCGTTCTCAACCACAGTGAGTCCTGACTTCTTCGGCACGACCTGAATCGGGCTGACCCCCACTGGCTATCAGAAATAGGGTAAATGATTCTGGCATCCAACCACTTCACCACCTCGTTCTTCACCACTTCCTTCATGTTAGGATTTAGCCTTCTCTGCATATCCCTAACTGGCTTGACTTTCTCATTACAATGAATTCTATGCATGCAGAATGAAGGATCAATCCCCTTCAGATCAGCAACTCCCCAGCCAATCGCTGCCTTGTGTTCTCGAAGAATAGTCAGCAATCTCTGCTCCTGCTCCTCAGTGAGCCGGGACGAGATGATCACAGGCAGAGTCTCATAATCTCCGAGGTAAGCATACTTGAGTGAATCTGGTAAGGGTTTCAACTCGAGTTTCGGAGGTGACTCGATCGAGGATTTGGCGGGGGTCTCCGCAAGTCGTGGGAGGGTCTCAAATATGGCTCCCCAAGGTGGTCTCTCTGACGACACTCTAGACACATCTACACTATCTACACCACTATTCTTCTCTATATGATACAACTTTAAAGAATCCTCAGTGATATACAACTCGGGCTGCTCCTCCACTAACTCATGTGCAATATCTACATGAAAGCAGTCCATGTCTCCCGTTGGTCCCATCGCGGCATTGAAAATATTCAGCTTGACTTTCCGATTGCCGAATGAGAGATCCATGGCTCCGGTTCTATAATTGATGCATGTATTGGCAGTCGCCAAGAATGGTCTGCCTAAAATGATCGGAGTCTGGTGCTGGCTGTCTACTCCTTCCATATCAAGAATAATGAAATCGACTGGGAAATAAAAGTCATCCACCTTAACTAGCACGTCCTCCAAGACACCTCTCGGTACCTTGACAGAACGATCTGCCAGTTGAAGTGTAATAGGAGTCGATCTCATCTCTCCTAGACCGAAAGAATCAAAGAAATACTCAGGCAAAATGTTCACGCTTGCTCCAAGATTGAGCAATGCGCGTTCTATCCGAATGTTCCCTATAGTACAAGCAATGATAGGGGCTTCAGAGTCCTTGAGCTTTGGTGGTGTCTGATGCTGAAGTACTGAACTCACCTGCTCAGTCAGATGGACACTGTTAGGAACTCTCTCTCTAGATTTACGCTTCTACGTACATAGCTCCTTCAGGAATTTGGCATATGCCGGCACCTGCTGAATCGCATCAAGCAAAGGTAAGTTGATCTGCACATGCTTGAAGATGTCAAGCATGTCCTGGATCTTCGCACCTTGCTTCCCTCTATATCCAGGAGACTCTAATGCTTTGAGATAGGGTGGTGGGGGAATATACTCTGCTGGCTCCTCCTCTTTGTGAGAAGGCTCACTCCTATCCTTCTTCTGCACTGAGGATGAAGATGATGATGATGACGATAATGAAGATGATGATGGGGATGGAGATGATAATGATGGCTGAGCCGACGTAGGTGCAACTATGGTCTCCGGCTCCTCTATCCTCTCTCTACTCTCTCTCTCTCTGCTCTCGACGTGATACTCACATCCACTCCTCAAGGCCATAACAGATTTGGCCTGCTGCTGTGTCTCAGTATGAAACAGGCCTCCAGTCATCTGGTCCTTGCCCTTCGGGTTCATGACAGCCTGACTCGGCAATGTACCCTCGGGTCTCCTACTAATAGCCTCAGCTAACTGTCCCATTTGCGACTCTAACTTCGCAATGGACTGCGTATGTGAGCTCAAAATCTGACTACACTTCTCAAAGGCATTCTGATTAGAGGTTTTCACCTCTTGGAATGCCTGGAGAAGTCTCTCCTCAAAAGATGTTTGCGGGGCAGACTCCTGCTGAATCGGGGGAGGGGCTGAAGAAGAAGAAGACTAAGAATAGCTCGGTCTTTGGAATGACTAAGTAAAAGATGGCTGCCGAGCTGGCTGAGAGGATGTAGGCATCTGCATGGAAGACTGTGGATTCTTCCATGAAAAATTGGGACGGTTACGCCAACCCGGATTATATGTCAATGCAAATGGGTTATTCGGCTGTCTGACGTAACCCTGAGCTGCCTGAACTTGTTCTTAAACAAATTCAGGATACTGAGCTGCCGACGGGCACTCAGTGATATCATGTGCCGGACTGGCACAAAGAGTACACACCTGCTGTGTAGTGGGCGGTTCTGAGAGAAGCTGGTCCAGCTTTTGAGCAATCATGTCTACCTTGCACTGTAGTGCAGTAGATGGACCAATCTCAAGAACACCAGCTTTCTTCTGAATGCTGGGTGTGGCTCTATCAGAATGAGAACTCGAAGCATGGTGGAGGGAATTCTCGGCCAATGTATCAAATAACCTCCATGCTTCGTCCTCGCTTTTCAGCATGAATGTCCCTCCACATGAAGAGTCGATCATCTGACGATTCTTGTCAGACAATCCATCGTAGAAGCTCTACACCAGTTGCCATTTCGGCACCTGATGATGAGGACATTTCCTGAGGAGATCCTTCATTCTCTCCCAGGTCTCATGAAAGCGCTCACCATCTAGCTCTGAGAAGCTAGTGATGACTCTACGATATTGGTTCGTACGACCAATGGGAAAGTATTTCCGAAGAAACTCCTGTTGCAACTGATCCCAGGACTCTATTTCTACAGAATCTAAGGACTTTAGCCAATACTTGGCTTTGTCCTTCAATGAAAAGGGAAATAGAGTCAACCTCAAAGCATCATCATCGAAATTCTGTATCTTGACAGTAGAACAGATTTTGAGAAATTCATCTAGATGTCGGTAGGGATCCTCGTGACTAAGGCCATAAAAAGATGGGAGCATCTGAATAATGTTGGCCTTAATCTCATAATGTGGCGCTCCTACATCGGGTCTCCGAATGCAGGATGCCTGAACATAATCTGTGGGAATGAAGTATTCCCGCAGAGGACGTGGATGAACTGGGGGTGGAGGTGGAGGATCCATGTCAGCCATTGTTGTCGAACTTCGATGAGAATGTAAAATTCTCCCTAGGTTGTGAACAAATGGGTGTAATGAGGTTCCTAGACCTCGTTGCCCCTGCATACACTGGTACTAAGACCAGATGTAAGCAAACGACCTAAATCTAAATCTAAACTAACACAGGTACTAAAATGTAAATAAAACAAATAACAGTAACTTAAAACAAGCAGATATGCTATCTATCTATGTCAGAATTCTATAACTAAATAAATAAATAACAAAGTAAATTATTCTAAAATACTAAAACAAATAAATACAGGAAATCACAAACTATGTTTTTCTAAAACCCACCTGTCTAATCGCTCCTTGCAGAATGAAAAATTAAGTGAATCCTAGAAAGAACAGTACGTGAATCCTATATTTACTAACTATGTTAATCCTATATTCACTTACTAATCCTACTAACTAAAAAGAAAACAACTAATTAACTAACTAAAACAAATTAATAAATCAAACTCTAAGAAATAAAGTAATTAATTTGCCGTTCTCCGGCAACGGCGCCAAAATTTGGTTGATATTTTGAAATGATCTTTTTAAAACAATTATTTTCAATAAAACTTTGGAAAATCGTCAACCAAAAGTATAAAAACTGACTTTCCACAAAGTGGTAAGTACGGGTCGAATCCTCAGGGAACAAGAATTAATCAAGATATTTCTGTAAAATTTAATTTATTAATTACAAATGTCAATCTACAATTATAAAGCTAATACAACTACAATTAATCACTAAAATGAAAATGAAAAAAGTAACTAAGTCTTCTGCTCCACACCAAGGGTATTTCCGTCTTTTCGCCAAATATTCACTCTTCGCACTTGGACATTAACCGTGGAAACTACATATGCTTTTCAACCTAAAAATGAAGGAAAATACAAAGTTAGTATTCTATCCTAAGAATAAAAACAATAAATAAAACTAAGTCTAATTTTACGAAATTAATAAAACAAATGCTAATTATCAGACAATAATGAAATAAAATACTAAACTAATTTTAAAATTAACTAAATTAATTCTACTAATGTTGTATGATGATTATTCAGCTTCTAAAATATAGAAACTACTGAAAACAGATCTAAAATGCCGAAACTAAGAAAATTACGAAACTGCCCCTAACTAGTATAAAATAGAATTCTGACAGGTTGTCGGAAAACCACTGTTTGATAAGGAAAACGAGGTCCGATTTTCCCGAAATTTGTTCTGTTCTACAACTGACAGATGAAACAATCTGACAGTTTTTACAAAATGAAAAAACATTGTCTGGAACTCCAGATATAAGCGTTTCAAATCTGGGAAAAATCAGGATATCGAAAGTCCTGTAATTTAAAAACCAGAAAAAGCAGTTTTCGCAAAACGCTTAAAAATCAGACCAAATCAACTCCGAAAGAGCTGAAATTTGGTCTGCAGTCAGATAACACGTCAATAAAGTGAATAGAATAAAAATTTGCTAAAAACTCAAAATTTTTGCCTATGAAATTACGACAGTGCGATGCAGCGAAAATCAGTATTTTCTTTTAATGCACTATTCACTCTATGAAGCTATTTTACACACTAAGAATATAATCTAAATGCAATGCAAACTTAATTAATCCTATATGACTGATTATATGCTGATATTAACTATGATGAAGCTAAATGAACTCTAAATGAAGTATGACATGCGTTTTATGACTATAAGCTAAATGAAATAATAATGCAATTACAACTAAAACACTAAATCATGCAATTAACTATATGACTAAGTGCTGCACCAAATATAAACTAACTACACTATACGAACTAAATTATTAACAAACGACAAACTAACAAGCACACATCAAATCAACAAATGTAAATTTTAACTAAAACAATTAAATCAATAACTATACTAGCTAATCTAAAATCACTATGAATTAAATCTAAAAAAGAAAGGGAATAATAGGGAACAATAAGACACGGGGTTGACTATGACTAGGGTCGACTCGACTAGGCTCGGTTGACTTAGGTGGAATCGGTTTTGACTTAGCTAAGGTTGGGTTAACTTGGCTAAGGTGGACTCGGACTAGGTTCGGTCTTGACTCACCATGGGTTGAACTAAGACTCGACTAGGGTTAGGTCTTGACTTGGTTAGGTTTATTAAGATTAGGTTGGTCTCGGTTTAGGGTTGACTTAGTCAACTAAGGTTGGTTTGGGTTAGGTGGGCTCGGTTTGGGTTAGGTTAGGTGAGATAGGCTCGGGATAAGGTTGACTCGACTAGGCTTGACTTGGATTAGGTTAGGTAGGCTCGGTTAACCTAAACTTAGATTAGGTTTGACTTGGACTAGGGTTGACTCGACCTAGGTTTGGTCTTGACTTTGACTTAGGCTAGGCTTGGTCTTGACTCACCTTAGGTTGGACTAAGACTTGACTAGGGTTAGGTCTTGGTCTTGGTTGACCTAAGCTTGGGTTAGGTTTGACTAGGCTCGAGTTGGGTTAGGTAGGGATTAGGTTTGACTCAACTAGGCTTAACCTAGGGTTTTGACTCACTTAATTAGGTTGACTAAATTAGTAACCTATTAATTACCCTAGAATTAATTCAAAGCTAACGATTTTAATGAAGAAGGTTGGAAGAATAAGGTAATAAATATCAATGCTCAAAAGTTGAAATGATTTGGATTCTCAAAAATCGCCAACTTATATAGGGAGTTACACTACTTAATTGTATTTAAATTCTCACTTTGGAAAATGAAAAGTCCAACTTAGAAGAAAACCCCACGATTTTTGCTTTCCCAACTTGAGTAAAGGGCATTTATTCCTTTCTGAAAATCGTGGAACCTAAATTGAAATTTTAGTTTAATTTCAAAAACACTTTCCAAGATCAAAGAGTAACTCCTTCTTTATTGCACATTCAAAATTTAATTCTTCTTTAAATACCCCACACGATTTTTGAAGAATCTATTATTTCCAAAAACTTTTCAAATGCAATTACCTTAATTACCTCCCTTCCCAAAAATCGCCAACTTCTAATGGTGCTACTTTCTAAACTAATACAATTAAAGCTACCTAGGGAATAAAATGACTTAAATAGAAAATTGACTTCCTAGGATTAAATACTAACCTAATTCCCAAAACCTACCTAAATGCAATCCTAAAAACGGATATGGCAATAAACCCTAATACATTGAACCTAGACAACCTAATTAAACATACCTAATTGCAATTACTAATTACCAAAAATAGCCTAGAGCTCAAATTGAGCTCTAATGGCTGCCGCCCCACCTAGGGGAAGAAGAAGACCAACAAAAATAAAAACATAAACTAACAAAAAACGATTTTACTAAGTAGCCACTATTTTGATAAAATTAAATTAAAATATAATAAAAAGAACTCCTAATTACACAAATGCAAACATGAACAACACTATGCTGGAATTTATTTAAAAACATAAAGAAATGAAAATTCAACTTTTGTAAATAAATTCAAAACACCAAAAACACAAAATGATAAAAACGATTCTCTAGAACAATCCGAAAATAATGAAATGAACTAACACGAGTTTATGTTGTTGTTAACATACAAAATACACAGCAAACCACACGACTTACCAACCTAAACACACACTTTTAATGAAAATGCAAAGATCTGCTAGAATAAATCTAGCCGATTTTTTTTTCTTTTTTCAAAAATGAAAGCAAACAAGACACACTCAAATCCCACGAATACAATGAATCAAAATGAAATTTTAAAATTTAATTTTCAGTAGAACAGACCCAAGAACACGTTGGAAACAAAAAAACCCAAATTGGCTAGAAAACCTCTAGCCGATTTACATATTTTTAGAGAAAAACGATGGAAAAACACCAATCAAATACGTAATCAATGAAAGAAAACCTAATCTAGCGTGCTGGCCTATGCACGAACTTTATTCTAAGATTGAAAACAAAAAGAAAACAAGAAACACTCAGAAAATAAGAAAATCAAATCAACACTCAATTCAGTTTTAGCTAGAAGAGAAGGAAGAAGAAGACCTACCTCTTGGAAGATCCGACGACCGGGGGGATGAAGAAGAGCGGACCGTGACTTTATTTGGATGTCCTAAACAGTTCGAAAATGCTGGACTTCACCAAAAAAAACAGCACCTTTGCAGCTGCTACACGTTGGAGATCCACCGAAGATGGAGTATGCGACGATTCTCGATCGAAGGGTGTAGAAAGCCGGATGGAGGTAGGGCCGGCTCACCTTGTTGGTGTGTTTCGCACTCCCACACAAGGTTAATGGTCTCCACCTCTGCTACACCTGCAAAAGTACAGAAAAATGGTGAAAATACAGCAAGGAGAAAGAAAGAAATGGAGAGAAATCACAAAAGAGGTCGAAATATGCTTGGAAACCAAGCATGAACCGATCTTTAATGGCCAAGACTTGGGAGAATGGAGGGGAAGGAGCTGCTGGAGTTAGAAGCACTGTAGGGGGCGTCCAAACAAAGCCAAAGACAGGGCTGTAATGGGCGCCCCTCTCCTTTTAGGCGATTTGGCTTCTTTTGGTCATTTTACAAAAACAGGATTAAAAACAGAATATTTGCTGGGCGCCTCTTTCTGCAGGGGGTTTTTAGAAAATGTTTTTACAAAACTTAAGTGGGCTAGAGCTGGGTTAAATCCATGTAATTTGGTCCAGATCCAAAGTCCAAATGGGCGTCTGGATCCAAATCTCTCAAATCGGATCCGATATTTGACCTGTTACACTGTAAATGCCATAATTCCTTCAAATTAACTCCGATTTTGATGAAATTCGAACCAGAGATCCCTAACATCATTATGCACCTAAGTGTATGCTTTAAACCTATAGATGATGCATTTATGCTGTGAAAACATGTTAATAAAATGCGATATTTATGCATCATCAGCATACATTTGCGGATCTATGCCATCATCCTCTTGCTGCTGAGCTTGGTTTCTGGAAAGATCCATTTCTCCTTATGAGGCTAAGGAGTGCTGGGGTGATGTTGTTCTTCTTCTTGATTTTGTTTGAACCATCAAATGTTGCGGATGCTCTCTGCAGGGCAAAGACCGGATTAGATTCTGAAGGAATTGGCTTTTGGAAGAAATATTTGCTGGAAATATGGTAGACAATTTGAAAAAGATATCCCATTACTAGGGATTGAGTCATTGCAGAAATCATGACAATTGTGTTGTCATTCTTGAAAAGAGAATAAAACAACGAAAATATGCCTTGTTACCTAGGCGAGGTCGCCAAACCACAATAGAGAGAGAGAGAGATAATTTTATTGGAATCAGAAAATTGAACTTTTATTGATCTTGACAAAAAGGTGGAGGACAGACAATTTGCCACCATTCATGATAGTCGGCAGACACTCTAGGGCCAGGAAAGAATTTGAGAGAAACAAAGGAATCTCAGCCGTAGCGGGCAGAATGATATGCCCCGGACCATTGTGCGGAAGTGAGATTGAATTCTGCCATTGCTCCTTATAGCAATCGGGCTTCGATGTACTACTGCCTCTGGCAGAACTGTCGAACACACCACTCCGGTTGGTAGTAAGTGTAGAAGAGAGGTCCCAGTAATTTGAACCGCTTGCCATAAGCATATGTGTATCTGGGAGGAGACAATTGTCGATCAAAATAGTCCCAGACTATGTCATCTTCTTGAATGTTGTCAATCATGGACCGATACTGTGCTACTAGAAGAAGTTCTTGGCCATTGTATCTGAAAGAATTTGCTCGGGTGTTATCGTCGCAAAATTTTTCCCGTCTTCCTTTCCTTGCGGAAGAGAGAGGAAAATGCTTTCGTGATTCAAACTTGACCGGATTTTAGAAATTGTTTTGAAATACTCGTCCCCGTTTTGAAAATCGCGAGAAAATCCATGGGATGGGGCTCGACCTGTCGGTACGAGGTTCGACCGTTCCTGCCGCCTTTAACAGGGGTAATCGAACCAAGGACCAAAATTGTGCTTGACTTAGTTAAATCATCGAAATTGTGTTCTATCCTAAATGCATAGAGAATTCAGGCATGTGCTATGAGATTTGGTAAAATATAAGTTGGAAAACTATGATGTATGCTTAGAAAACATTAGGAGTTGAAAAGCATTTCTCAGGAAAAAGATGGAAATCAATTTCTCAGGAAACTCAGACGAAAAAGATTTGAAATTTCGAGAAAGTTTATAAAGATTTGGAAAATCTTGAAGAAATGAGAATCTCGACAAAATGGTAAGAATTTTTGAGAAAAGATGAACACTTGAAGAAGAAAACACTTGTCAAGAAAACTCGGACTTTGAGAATTTTCTTAGGAAAATGATAAAAAATTTATAGGAAAACTCATTGCAGAAGGGAATTCAAAACTTAAAAAGTTGAAATCCTGAGAATATTGTCTTTGAAGTATCTGAAAATCGACTTTGATTCTTGAGAAAGATGAAAAATTCCTTTTTGAAAATGAATCTTAAGAAAATAGCATTTTCAGGAAAAACCACGGGAAAACTTTGGTTTGAGAAATCCAACCTCGAAAATCTTCATAGTTTCTTGAGGAATCGATTTCCATGGAATGAAATTTTTTTGAGAAAATCATGAGAAAAGCAGATGATGCCATGATGCAGATGATTTGAATGAATGAATGCACTTTGAAAAGATTTTCTGAGAAATTTGTTGGAAAAATGTGTATTAAGCCAAAGTAAATCTTTCACATATTCTGACTGTGGCCATGAATATGTTCAGAGTTTATTTGAGTTAACTCACAATATTTTGAAAAATTAGAAATATGATGTGCATTTCGAAGATAGCCTAAGAGTGTAGGCTCAGTGTGACTAGTAGGAAGATGATGGATCTGGGTCTCGTCCATATTCCGACTAGGGTCGTAAATATGGACTCCACCGAGTTCATCAACTCTCTAAGAGTTGGTGCACGTGCCATTCGTGTACATCCATGGTGTTTTTGCAAAATGATATATATGAATCATAGAATCAGGATATTGCAGGAATCAAACTACATGAGATGCATCCTAATCTAAGCAGTAAAAGTAAATATTATTCCAAGTTTGATTGGTACATCTCTGACATAAGTCAAAATAAATGAAATAAAAAAAATACATGGCATAAAAGAATTAGCATCCTCCAGATTTTCCTGCAAAATGAGAATTAGTACAAGATAACCAAGGAAATGGGTATATATATAATATGTACAATGAAGATATACATGGTTATACCTAAATACTTGAATTTGTGCTAAATGACTTATGATAATGAAGATGTATTTACAAAAAGAAAAAGAAAAAGAAAAATATCTACTTGAATACTTGTATGTGAAAACAAGTGTAAATGAAGATATCCTTATATATATATAAGTATATATATATATATACATATATATATATATATGTATATACATGTATATATATGTATATACATATATATATATATATATACGTGTAATGAGAAAATACATGTAGTAATTAGAATTCTATATGTAATGGGTAAAATCAGAAATACAGGATATATACAGTTTATGTAGGTGATTTCACAAAGCCGTAATTCCCAAATTATAACATATTTCTCAGTAAAATTGGGTATGGAGCTTTCCTATATATCAATACCAAAGCATGCAAAAGATGGTCTGGAAATCAGGAATGGATATTAAAATATCAATCCATGAACATGGCTCATTATCAAGACTGGGTACCAGCAGCAGAAGAGATGGGCAAATACATAACATATACAATGTGCAGGAAATATACTGTAGAGGCACCATGGGCTGTCTTCAAGGGTTACAAAACAATAAAGAGAGACTAAAAAAAAAAAATAATGGCCACCCTTTAACGGTAGCTGGGCTTTGATATGATAAGAAAAAAAAATACAAATCAATCATGTAGATGAATTCTTGCTATTTGAAACCCATGAGATCTTATAGTGTGAGAACCCAGCTGAGCCTCCCTCATTTGGCCTTTATTTCTAACAAGGTCTCCACAGAAACTTTAGTTGGTACATGGAAAAACTCAAAATTCAAAAGCCAAAAGCATTACATACGTTTCAACCCATCATGGAGGAAAAAAAAAACACTTGAGTTAGAGGAAGAATCATAAAAAAAATTGATTAGATAATCAAAAGGAATGATGGCTGTAGGTAATAGAACTTAACATAGGTAAACATAAAATCATAATAAGCTAATAAATACAAAACTTATGCTGAATAAAAGAAATTTGCAAAAGTACAGGGATGATATCTAAACTAATTTACTGCAAAAAAAGAGATTTTAAGAAACTACAAATAAGCAATATGAAACAGCAAATGGGTTGTTATGATATACTAAAAGTGTATGGGAATGTAATGTTGCAAGAACAGGGGCGTGGATGCCTAACAAGGCATTTCTTTATGCCTTACATGGAATGTGACGTTACATAGGATCTGGAAACAAACAGAAACACAGACACTACAGTGGGCTATTGAAATATGGGTGAAATGGAACACAGTAAAAGAAACTAATAAAATTTACATAGCACAAAAAAAAAATCAAAGGTCTATTAAGGTGTAATGGGGCAAATTTTTCAGCACCTCTGATAGAAATAACTTCACCTGCTGCTATATGTGTTTGCCTAATTCTACTTTCTTCATCAATCACATTGTGCTGTGAAGTACTGAATCCAATATCCCAGCAACTGTGAAAACACCACAGATGATAGCACAAACATTTGTAATGAAGTGAGAAAAGGATTTGGATACTTCTGTCACCAGTACCTGCATAGGAGAGAGCTCAAAGTGGAACTTAGCAACAGGAATGTCCTGAGTCTGCACCAAACTGTTGTGTGTAGTATACTTGTACTCCTCGAGCAATTTAAATTCCTGGCTAGCCTTTCTTGATACAACCTCAGTCTTCACTATCTAAAGGTAGTGTTTAGACTTGATTCGATAGGTGCTGAAAGTAGAGGAGCCCTCCTTCTGGCTAGTACGCTTGCATCAGCTGTTTTGGGGGTTTCTTGCATCAAATGGGCCTGTAGGCAGCAAGTAAGAGCAGTTCCTCTGCTGCTAGACTGACAAAAATGGGGGAAAACGATGTCTAGACTGAAGGAAAGGGGCGGTTTCCTGCTGGACTTCTGCTGGGCTGAAGGAAGATGGGAAGGAGCTGGTGGGCTGAAGGCAATCTCCTGCGGTTGGGCTGAAGGAAGGTGGTGAAAACCTCTGGAAAATGCTGGATGGAGATCTACAATGGGCTGAAAGTAGATGGGGAGCATCTGGCTCTCCTGCGTTTGGGATGAAGATGAATGAGCGGCAGCTGCTTGAGAGGAAGACCTCTGCAAAATAGAGAAGGAAAATTCAATTGGCCCTCTCTCCCTCCCCTTTTGCTGTAGGAAAAATGGTTCCTCTCTCTGGTGAATCCCCTGCGATAAGAACAAAAGCCCTCTCAATCGGCCAACTTTTTCCCCTCCTCCTTTTGTGAATCAATAGCCATCTTTTTAAAGACTTTTGCCTCTTAAAGAAAAACACAGTTTTGAGCTTCCATTATGGTTTTTGAAATTTTTTCAAATTGAAACTTCAATGTTGCCGTTTTCAAAAGGCCGCATCTTGTGTTTTTTTCAAATATTTCATTTCATTTACCTAAGTTCTAGGTAAAATGAAATTTATTTGTTTTTTTTTCTTTAGGGAAGTTCGGCTGTGTCATTTAATTCTGGAAAAGAAAATCAACACAAGGGTTGATTTTAAAGATAATGGTTCAAAACCAATTTAAGAAAAGAAGATCACCGCGATGGTTGATTTTGAAAAAGATATTAAACTTTTGGGTGATCATAACGAAGATGTTCGTAATTTTTTTTTTTAAAAAAATTCGCGATTTTTGAAAAACCCTCACAGGTAATTTCATTTCTCTCATGAATGATGTTGGGATTGCCCCTCATCTTGAAAAGAATGGGAATTTAATATGGCTTAATAGAAGCCAATGGCAAAGAAGATTCTTTGAAAAAGGTGCCCTAATGGGGCAAAAGAAAGAAGTATTGGATGAAGAAAATTGAAATTTTATTGATAAGCAGAACTGATAACAAAAGACTGCATATTTATAAGCACTCGACCAAAAGGTTGCAAAAACTAGGCAAACTTGCCCCTACGAGGTGACTGGCAAAACGAAAGGGAGAAAACAAGAAACTTTGGCATCATCAACTTTCTGAATAATCTGAGAAATTGGTCAGGATGGCCAGCTCGTCTTCTTCTTCAGTTTCAGCAGAAGGCTCTTGTCAATGCAATCCTAAACAATATTTTTGAAGACAAAACAATGATCGATGTCATGCCCTACTGCTCGATGGAACTTGCAGAACTGATTCATGAACCTTCCCATGATGGTGGGAGGAGTTGTGGCCTTTGGGAGCTTCACTAATCCCTTGGTCAACATGAATTCAAGGGCTTCTTTGAGTGTTTGTTTGAGAGGAGTGAACACACGATCATTACTCCAACCTTCACGCTTTATCTTTTCCTTTTGTGGAAAGTTGGGCTGAGATAGCTTGTTATTCTGTTTTCCCTCTCGATCCGCATGGTTGCCCTTACTACTTTTGTTATCATTGTGGCTGATGTTGGCGGAGGAGGCGAAATTTGCCTTTTTCTTTGAATCTAGATTGTTCTTGACGAGGGTGATACCATCATATACACTGTTCTCTATTCCTATCTCGAGCCATTCGGCTCGTTCAATGAGTTCAATGAAAGACTTGGATGGTGAGGTAGAAATGAGACTCCTCAAAGGCTGTGAAAAGTTAGTGAGGATCAGTGATAAAGCATGTCACTCTGATATAGAATCCCTCATTTTGTTGCAGGTCTCTCTCCATCTGCAAACGAAGTCCTTGGCTTTTTCACTATCTCTCTGCTTCAGATTACAGAGGTGATTTAACATTGGTAGCACTTCAGTATTTAACAGAAATTGCTCGATGAATAAATTGACCACCTTATCAAATTCTCGCAGCTCGATTGGATTGATATGCTCGGAGTACCACTTGGCGGCAGTACCTTCTAGGCTACGAGGAAAGCTGAGAAATAGGGCTCTATTGTCTCTCTTGAATTTGGAGCATTCGGCAAAGAACATGGCGATGTGGGCTTTGGGATCACCAGAACCATCAAACTTGATGAATTTATGAGGCAGATTTTCTAGATCTTCGTCTCCTTCTAGGCCATCATAGAAATCCTCGCTAGTGAAGACTTTCTTGCCCTTGTCGCGGGCTTGCAGATCTTTAACCACTTTGGAAATTTCTTTGAACTGTGTCTGCAAGAGCTTTTCTGCAACTTGACCTTTTGATTTGCGACTCCTCCTTTGTTCTTGGCTATGTTTCTGAAATGTCGGATGTACCTCATATTCTTCCTTAGTGTCTTCCGCTGATTCTGATTCATCTAAAATTTCCTCCGGCTGAATTTGCTTTTTGGAAGTCTTCTTATCCTTGTGCCCGTGAAACTTCTCTCTGAATAGATTATTTTCTAAACTGGTCCCGGGCTGCTCGTTCATCATTTTGGTCATCATTTTCTGGAACATGGCGTACATCTGTGGGTCTATGCCATCCTCCTCTTGTTGTTGATCTTGACTTCCGGGGGAATCCATTTCTCCTTCTGAGGCTGAGGAGTGCTATGGTGATGTGGTTCTTCTTCCTGACCTTGTTCGAACCATCAAATGTTGTGGATGCTCTCTGAAGGATGAAGTCTTAATTAGACTCTGAGGGAACTTTGGATTGGGAGGAAAATGATTATTGATGATATGGTAAACAATTGGAAGAATATCCCATTACTAGGGATGGAGTTGCCGCTGAAATCACGACAATTGTGTTGTCATTCTTTGTAAGAGAAATAACAACAGAAAATGTGCCTTGTTACCTAGGCGAGGTCGTCAACCACGAGGAAAACACCATTTTGAAGGAAAAAGATATCTCTTGGAAAAACAATCCGCAAACGGATTTAGAATAAGGAGAAGGCAAGGGGGTAAACAATTTCCACCGCAATAATCAAGGTATGCACGAAGAAAATAAGATGAAGAATTTTGCAAATAGACAAAAGGATTGAAAATCTAATGAGGGAAAACATATGATGTTGGAAAATTGCAGGCAGGATGAAAATGCAGCTGGAAATTCGAGATCCAGTAGAACGGAAGAATGAAAAATCACCTAGAGTTTTGAAAGAAATTGGATATTTGGGAAAATCTTTCAGGGTTTGAGAAAATAAAGGGAAAGGATGAGAATATGGGTATTTGAAAATATTTTAGGAAAAATGTAAGAAAATAGAGGTAATATACGAACACTCACATCCTGCACAAACATTTATGCACATACAACACTCCCTAAAAGGCTGACTCTAGATGCATCATTTTGGAAAACAGTTGTAGAACCCTAATCCTAACTCTAGGTTCAGATCATCTTTGTCCAATCCAGTTATGCCGATATACTCGAATCGAAATTCGAGGTACGTGGCATATAATTTCAACTCTGGTTCTATGGTGAGGTTTTCCAACATCCTTGAGTGCCTACCGATATACTTCAGACTGTGGCCCGCGGTACGTGGTAGGGGGGCGTTAACCCAAATAATTGGCCCAGTTGTGAGGCTCTGTTCTGAACTAGGGTTCTAGAAGAGAGTCCAGAAACATGAAGACCAGGTAATGATAGGTAATGGAGGGTTTGAAAAAATGATCACATGCAAAAAAATAGAGGGCTCTAAATCCTAGAGAGATAGATTTTGAAAACTTTGAAGAAGCATACATTGTTTGCATTCAGATCCTAAATTGAGGACAGTTGTATTTAGACCTAAGTCTATGTGAACATGAGAATATCTCCTCAATCTGGTCCTACCAAACCATGCCTAGTCTATATGTAGTCAATGTCAGCTAGGTCAAAATCTAGGCTCCTAGGTTCGCATGATAGCAAAAGTAAAGAACTGACATTTTGTGAACATAATTTCGATAATTGAACTAAGTCAAGCACAATTTTGGTCAGACAAGGACAGGTCCCATCACGGTCGCCAAACCTGTTATAGTCGCAAAATTTTTCTCGTCTTCCCTTCCTTGAGGAAGAGAGACGAAAATGCTTTCGCGATTCAAACTTGACCGGATTTTAAAAATTGTTTTGAAATACTTGCCTCCATTTTAAAAATCATGAGAAAATCCATGGGATTGTGCTAGACCTGTCGATACGAGGTTCGACCGTTCCTGCCGCCTTTAATAGGGGTAATCGAACCAAGGACCAAAATTGTGCTTGACTTAGTTAAATCATCAAAATTGTGTTCTATCCTAAATGCACAAAAAATTCAGGCATGTGCTATGAGATTTGGTAAAATATAAGTTGGAAAACTATGATGTATGCTTAGAAAACATTTGGAGTTGAAAAGCATTTCTCAGGAAAAAGATGGAAATCAATTTCTCAATAAACTCATACGAAGAAGATTTGAAATCTCAAGAAAGTTTATAAAGATTTGGAAAATCTTGAAGAAATGAGAATCTCGAGAAAATGGTAAGAATTTTTGAGAAAAGATGAACACTTGAAGAGGAAAACACTTGTCAAGAAAACTCGGACTTTGAGAATTTTCATAGGAAAATGATGGAAAATTTATAGGAAAACTCATTGGAGAAGGGAATTCAAAACTTAGGAAGTTGAAATCCTGAGAATATTGTCTTTGATTCTTGAGAAAGATGAATAATTCTTTTTTGAAAATGAATCTTAAGAAAATAGCATTTTCAGGGAAAACTTTAGTTTGAGAAATCCAACCTCGAAAATCTTCATAGTTTCTTGAGGAATCGATTTCCATGGAATGAAATTTTTTTGAGAAAATCATGAGAAAAGCAGATGATGCCATGATGCAGATGATTTGAATGAATGAATGCACTTTGAAAAGATTTTCTGAGAAATTTGTTGGAAAAATGTGTATTAAGCCAAAGTAAATCTTTCACATATTCTGACTATGGCCATGAATATGTTCAGAGTTTATTTGAGTTAATTCACAATATTTTGAAAAATTAGAAATATCATGTGCATTTCGAAGATAGCCTAAGAGTGTAGGCTCAGTGTGACTAGTAGGAAGATGATGGATCTGGGTCTCGTCCATATTCCGACTAGGGCCGTAAATATGGACTTCACCGAGTTCATCAACTCTCTAAGAGTTGGTGCACATGTCATTCATGTACATCCATGGTGTTTTTGCAAAATGAGATATATGAATCATAGAATTAGGATATTGCAGGAATCAAACTACATGAGATGCATCCTAATCTAAGCAGTAAAAGTAAATATTATTTCATGTTTCATTGGTACATCTCTGACATAAGTCAAAATAAATGAAATAAAAAAATTACATGGCATAAAAGAATTAGCATCCTCCAAATTTTCCTGCAAAATGAGAATTAGTACAAGATAACCAAGGAAATGGGTATATATATAATATGTACAACGAAGATATACATGGTTATATCTAAATACTTGAATTTGTGCTAAATGACATATGATAATGAAGATGTATTTACAAAAAGAAAAAGAAAAAGAAAAATATCTACATGAATACTTGTATGTGAAAACAAGTGTACATGAAGATATCCTTATATATATATATATATATATATATATATATATATATATATATATATATATATATATATATATACGTGTAATGAGAAAGTACTTGTAGTAATTAGAATTCTATATGTAATCGTTAAAATCAGAAAATACAAGATTATATATACAGTTTCTGTAGGTGATTTCACAAAGCCGTAATTCCCAAATTATAACATATTTCTCAGTAAAATTGGGTATGGAGATTCCCTATATATCAATAACAAAGCATGCAAAAGTTGGTCCGGAAATCAGGAATGGATATTAAAATATCCATCCATGAACATGGCTCATTATCAAGACTGGGTACCTGCAGCAGAAGAGATGGGCAAATACATAACATATACAATGTGCAGGAAATGTACTGTGGAGGCACCATGGGCTGTCTTCAAGGGTTACAAAACAATAAAGAGAGACTAAAAAAAAAAAACAATGGCCACCCTTTAACGGTAGCTGGGCTTTGATATGATAAGAAAAAGAAATACAAATCAATCATGTAGATGAATTCTTGCTATTTGAAACCCATGAGATCTTATGGTGTGAGAACTCAGCTGAGCCTCCCTCATTTGGCCTTTATTCTTAACAAGGTCTCCACAGAAACTTTAGTTGGTACATGGAAAAACTCAAAATTCAAAAGCCAAAAGCATTACATACGTTTCAACCCATCATGGAGGAAAAAAAAAACACTTGAGTTAGAGGAAGTATCATAAAAAAAATTGAATAGATAATCAAAAGGAATGATGGCTGTAGGTAATAGAACTTAACATAGGTAAAAATAAAATCATAATAAGCTAATAAATACAAAACTTATGCTGAATAAAAGAAATTTGCAAAAGTACAGGGATGATATCTAAACTAATTTACTGCAGAAAAAGAGATTTTAAGAAACTACAAATAAGCAATATGAAACAGCAAATGGGCTGTTATGATATACTAAAAATGTATGGTAATGTAATGTTGCAAGAACAGGGGCGTGGATGCCTAACAGGGCATTTCTTTATGCCTTACATGGAATGTGACGTTACATAGGATCTGGAAACAAATAGAAACACAGACACTACAGTGGGCTATTGAAATGTGGGTGAAATGGAACACAATAAAAGAAACTAATAAAATTTACATAGCACAAAAAAAAAAATCAAAGGTCTATTAAGGTGTAATGGGGCAAATTTTTCAGCACCTCTGATAGAAACAACTTCACCTGCTGCTATATGTGTTTGCCTAATTCTACTTTCTTCATCAATCACATTGTGCTATGAAGTACTGAATCCAATATCCCAGCAACCTTGAAAACACCACCGATGATGGCACAAACATTTGTAATGAAGTGAGAAAAGGATTTGGATACTTCTGTCACCAGTACCTGCATAGGAGAGAGCTCAAAGTGGAACTTAGCAACAGGAATGTCCTGACTCTGCACCAAACTGCTGTGTGTAGTATACTTGTACTCCTCGAGCAATTTAAATTCTGGGCTAGCCTTTCTTGATACAACCTCAGTCTTCACTATCTGAAGGTAGTGTTTAGTCTTGATTCGATAGGTGCTGAAAGTAGAGGAGCCCTCCTTCTGACTAGTACGCTTGCATCAACTGTTTTGGGGGTTTCTTGCACCAAATGGGCTTGTAGGCAGCAAGTAAGAGCAGTTCTTCTGCTGCTAGACTGACACAAATGGGGGAAAACGATGGCTGGACTGAAGGAAAGGGGCGGTTTCCTGCTGGACCTCTGCTGGGCTGAAGGAAGATGGGAAGGAGCTGGTGGGCTGAAGGCAATCTTATGCGGTTGGGCTGAAGGAAGGTGGTGAAAACCTCTGAAAATGCTGGATGGAGATCTGCAATGGGCTGAAAGTAGATGGGGAGCAGCTGTCTCTCCTGCGGCTGGGATGAAGATGAATGAGCGGCAGCTGCTTGAGAGGAAGACCCCTGCAAAATCGAGAAGGAAAATTCAATTGGCCCTCTCTCCCTCCCCTTTTGCTGTAGGAAAAATGGTTCCTCTCTCTGGTGAATCCCCTGCGATAAGAACAAAAGCCCTCTCAATCGGCCAACTTTTTCCCCTCCTTTTGTAAATCAATAGCCATCTTTTTAAAGACTTTAGCCTCTTAAAGAAAAACGCAGTTTTAAGCTTCCATTATGGTTTTTGAAATTTTTTCAAATTGAAACTTCAATGTTGCCGTTTTCAAAAGGGTGCATCTTGTGTTTTTTTCAAATATTTCATTTCATTTACCTAAGTTTTAGGTAAAATGAAATTTATTTGTTTTTTTTTTCTTTAGGGAAGTTCGGCTGTGTCATTTAATTCTGGAAAAGAAAATCAACACAAGGGTTGATTTTAAAGATAATGGTTCGAAACCAATTTAAGAAAAGAAGATCACCGCGATGGTTGATTTTGAAAAAGATATTAAACTTTTGGGTGATCATAACGAAGATGTTCGTAATTTTTTTTTTTAAAAAAATTCGCGATTTTTGAAAAACCCTCATAGGTAATTTCATTTCTCTCATGAATGATGTTGGGATTGCCCCTCATCTTGAAAAGAATGGGAATTTAATGTCGCTTAATAGAAGCCAATGGCAAAGAAGATTCTTTGAAAAAGGTACCCTAATGGGGCAAAAGAAAGAAGTATTGGATGAAGAAAATTGAAATTTTATTGATAAGCAGAACTGATAACAAAAGACTGCATATTTATAAGCACTCGACCAAAAGGTTGCAAAAACTAGGCAAACTTGCCCCTACGAGGTGACTGGCAAAACGAAAGGGAGAAAACAAGAAACTTTGGCATCATCAACTTTCTGAATAATCTGAGAAATTGGTCAGGATGGCCAGCTCGTCTTCTTCTTCAGTTTCAGCAGAAGGCTCTTGTCAATGCAATCCTAAACAATATTTTTGAAGACAAAACAATGATCGATGTCATGCCCTACTGCTCGATGGAACTTGCAGAACTGATTCATGAACCTTCCCATGATGGTGGGAGGAGTTGTGGCCTTTGGGAGCTTCACTAATCCCTTGGTCAACATGAATTCAAGGGCTTCTTTGAGTGTTTGTTTGAGAGGAGTGAACACACGATCATTACTCCAACCTTCACGCTTTATCTTTTCCTTTTGTGGAAAGTTGGGCTGAGATAGCTTGTTATTCTGTTTTCCCTCTCGATCCGCATGGTTGCCCTTACTACTTTTGTTATCATTGTGGCTGATGTTGGCGGAGGAGGCGAAATTTGCCTTTTTCTTTGAATCTAGATTGTTCTTGACGAGGGTGATACCATCATATACACTGTTCTCTATTCCTATCTCGAGCCATTCGGCTCGTTCAATGAGTTCAATGAAAGACTTGGATGGTGAGGTAGAAATGAGACTCCTCAAAGGCTGTGAAAAGTTAGTGAGGATCAGTGATAAAGCATGTCACTCTGATATAGAATCCCTCATTTTGTTGCAGGTCTCTCTCCATCTGCAAACGAAGTCCTTGGCTTTTTCACTATCTCCCTGCTTCAGATTACAGAGGTGATTTAACATTGGTAGCACTTCAGTATTTAACAGAAATTGCTCGATGAATAAATTGACCACCTTATCAAATTCTCGTAGCTCGATTGGATTGATATTCTCGGAGTACCACTTGGCGGCAGTACCTTCTAGGCTACGAGGAAAGCTGAGAAAAAGGGCTCTATTGTCTCTCTTGAATTTGGAGCATTCGGCAAAGAACATGGCGATGTGGGCTTTGGGATCACCAGAACCATCAAACTTGATAAATTTATGAGGCAGATTTTCTAGATCTTCGTCTCCTTCTAGGCCATCATAGAAATCCTCGCTAGTGAAGACTTTCTTGCCCTTGTCGCGGGCTTTCAGATCTTTAACCACTTTGGAAATTTCTTTGAACTGTGTCTGGAAGAGCTTTTCTGCAACTTGACCTTTTGATTTGCGACTCCTCCTTTGTTCTTGGCTATGTTTCTGAAATGTCGGATGTACCTCATATTCTTCCTTAGTGTCTTCCGCTGATTCTGATTCATCTAAAATTTCCTCCGGCTGAATTTGCTTTTTGGAAGTCTTCTTATCCTTGTGCCCGTGAAACTTCTCTCTGAATAGATTATTTTCTAAACTGGTCCCGGGCTGCTCGTTCATCATTTTGGTCATCATTTTCTGGAACATGGCGTACATCTATGGGTCTATGCCATCCTCCTCTTGTTGTTGATCTTGACTTCCGGGGGAATCCATTTCTCCTTCTGAGGCTGAGGAGTGCTATGGTGATGTGGTTCTTCTTTCTGACCTTGTTCGAACCATCAAATGTTGTGGATGCTCTCTGAGGATGAAGTCTTAATTAGACTCTGAGGGAACTTTGGATTGGGAGGAAAATGATTATTGATGATATGGTAAACAATTGGAAGAATATCCCATTACTAGGGATGGAGTTGCCGCTGAAATCACGACAATTGTGTTGTCATTCTTTGTAAGAGAAATAACAACAGAAAATGTGCCTTGTTACCTAGGCGAGGTCGTCAACCACGAGGAAAACACCATTTTGAAGGAAAAAGATATCTCTTGGAAAAACAATCCGCAAACGGATTTAGAATAAGGAGAAGGCAAGGGGGTAAACAATTTCCACCGCAATAATCAAGGTATGCACGAAGAAAATAAGATGAAGAATTTTGCAAATAGACAAAAGGATTGAAAATCTAATGAGGGAAAACATATGATGTTGGAAAATTGCAGGCAGGATGAAAATGCAGCTGGAAATTCGAGATCCAGTAGAACGGAAGAATGAAAAATCACCTAGAGTTTTGAAAGAAATTGGATATTTGGGAAAATCTTTCAGGGTTTGAGAAAATAAAGGGAAAGGATGAGAATATGGGTATTTGAAAATATTTTAGGAAAAATGTAAGAAAATAGAGGTAATATACGAACACTCACATCCTGTACAAACATTTATGCACATACAACACTCCCTAAAAGGCTGACTCTAGATGCATCATTTTGGAAAACAGTTGTAGAACCCTAATCCTAACTCTAGGTTCAGATCATCTTTGTCCAATCCAGTTATGCCGATATACTCGAATCGAAATTCGAGGTACGTGGCATATAATTTCAACTCTGGTTCTATGGTGAGGTTTTCCAACATCCTTGAGTGCCTACCGATATACTTCAGACTGTGGCCCGCGGTACGTGGTAGGGGGGCGTTAACCCAAATAATTGGCCCAGTTGTGAGGCTCTGTTCTGAACTAGGGTTCTAGAAGAGAGTCCAGAAACATGAAGACCAGGTAATGATAGGTAATGGAGGGTTTAAAAAAATGATCACATGCAAAAAAATAGAGGGCTCTAAATCCTAGAGAGATAGATTTTGAAAACTTTGAAGAAGCATACATTGTTTGCATTCAGATCCTAAATTGAGGACAGTTGTATTTAGACCTAAGTCTATGTGAACATGAGAATATCTCCTCAATCTGGTCCTACCAAACCATGCCTAGTCTATATGTAGTCAATGTCAGCTAGGTCAAAATCTAGGCTCCTAGGTTCGCATGATAGCAAAAGTAAAGAACTGACATTTTGTGAACATAATTTCGATAATTGAACTAAGTCAAGCACAATTTTGGTCAGACAAGGACAGGTCCCATCACGGTCGCCAAACCTGTTATAGTCGCAAAATTTTTCTCGTCTTCCCTTCCTTGAGGAAGAGAGACGAAAATGCTTTCGCGATTCAAACTTGACCGGATTTTAAAAATTGTTTTGAAATACTTGCCTCCATTTTAAAAATCATGAGAAAATCCATGGGATTGTGCTAGACCTGTCGATACGAGGTTCGACCGTTCCTGCCGCCTTTAATAGGGGTAATCGAACCAAGGACCAAAATTGTGCTTGACTTAGTTAAATCATCAAAATTGTGTTCTATCCTAAATGCACAAAAAATTCAGGCATGTGCTATGAGATTTGGTAAAATATAAGTTGGAAAACTATGATGTATGCTTAGAAAACATTTGGAGTTGAAAAGCATTTCTCAGGAAAAAGATGGAAATCAATTTCTCAATAAACTCATACGAAGAAGATTTGAAATCTCAAGAAAGTTTATAAAGATTTGGAAAATCTTGAAGAAATGAGAATTTCGAGAAAATGGTAAGAATTTTTGAGAAAAGATGTACACTTGAAGAGGAAAACACTTGTCAAGAAAACTCGGACTTTGAGAATTTTCATAGGAAAATGATGGAAAATTTATAGGAAAACTCATTGGAGAAGGGAATTCAAAACTTAGGAAGTTGAAATCCTGAGAATATTGTCTTTGATTCTTGAGAAAGATGAATAATTCTTTTTTGAAAATGAATCTTAAGAAAATAGCATTTTCAGGGAAAACTTTAGTTTGAGAAATCCAACCTCGAAAATCTTCATAGTTTCTTGAGGAATCGATTTCCATGGAATGAAATTTTTTTAAGAAAATCATGAGAAAAGCAGATGATGCCATGATGCAGATGATTTGAATGAATGAATGCACTTTGAAAAGATTTTCTGAGAAATTTGTTGGAAAAATGTGTATTAAGCCAAAGTAAATCTTTCACATATTCTGACTATGGCCATGAATATGTTCAGAGTTTATTTGAGTTAATTCACAATATTTTGAAAAATTAGAAATATCATGTGCATTTCGAAGATAGCCTAAGAGTGTAGGCTCAGTGTGACTAGTAGGAAGATGATGGATCTGGGTCTCGTCCATATTCCGACTAGGGCCGTAAATATGGACTTCACCGAGTTCATCAACTCTCTAAGAGTTGGTGCACATGTCATTCATGTACATCCATGGTGTTTTTGCAAAATGAGATATATGAATCATAGAATTAGGATATTGCAGGAATCAAACTACATGAGATGCATCCTAATCTAAGCAGTAAAAGTAAATATTATTTCATGTTTCATTGGTACATCTCTGACATAAGTCAAAATAAATGAAATAAAAAAATTACATGGCATAAAAGAATTAGCATCCTCCAAATTTTCCTGCAAAATGAGAATTAGTACAAGATAACCAAGGAAATGGGTATATATATAATATGTACAACGAAGATATACATGGTTATATCTAAATACTTGAATTTGTGCTAAATGACATATGATAATGAAGATGTATTTACAAAAAGAAAAAGAAAAAGAAAAATATCTACATGAATACTTGTATGTGAAAACAAGTGTACATGAAGATATCCTTATATATATATATATATATATATATATATATATACGTGTAATGAGAAAATACTTGTAGTAATTAGAATTCTATATGTAATCGTTAAAATCAGAAAATACAAGATTATATATACAGTTTCTGTAGGTGATTTCACAAAGCCGTAATTCCCAAATTATAACATATTTCTCAATAAAATTGGGTATGGAGATTCCCTATATATCAATAACAAAGCATGCAAAAGTTGGTCCGGAAATCAGGAATGGATATTAAAATATCCATCCATGAACATGGCTCATTATCAAGACTGGGTACCTGCAGCAGAAGAGATGGGCAAATACATAACATATACAATGTGCAGGAAATGTACTGTGGAGGCACCATGGGCTGTCTTCAAGGGTTACAAAACAATAAAGAGAGACTAAAAAAAAAAAACATTGGCCACCCTTTAACGGTAGCTGGGCTTTGATATGATAAGAAAAAGAAATACAAATCAATCATGTAGATGAATTCTTGCTATTTGAAACCCATGAGATCTTATGGTGTGAGAACTCAGCTGAGCCTCCCTCATTTGGCCTTTATTCTTAACAAGGTCTCCACAGAAACTTTAGTTGGTACATGGAAAAACTCAAAATTCAAAAGCCAAAAGCATTACATACGTTTCAACCCATCATGGAGGAAAAAAAAAACACTTGAGTTAGAGGAAGTATCATAAAAAAAATTGAATAGATAATCAAAAGGAATGATGGCTGTAGGTAATAGAACTTAACATAGGTAAAAATAAAATCATAATAAGCTAATAAATACAAAACTTATGCTGAATAAAAGAAATTTGCAAAAGTACAGGGATGATATCTAAACTAATTTACTGCAGAAAAAGAGATTTTAAGAAACTACAAATAAGCAATATGAAACAGCAAATGGGCTGTTATGATATACTAAAAATGTATGGTAATGTAATGTTGCAAGAACAGGGGCGTGGATGCCTAACAGGGCATTTCTTTATGCCTTACATGGAATGTGACGTTACATAGGATCTGGAAACAAATAGAAACACAGACACTACAGTGGGCTATTGAAATGTGGGTGAAATGGAACACAATAAAAGAAACTAATAAAATTTACATAGCACAAAAAAAAAATCAAAGGTCTATTAAGGTGTAATGGGGCAAATTTTTCAGCACCTCTGATAGAAACAACTTCACCTGCTGCTATATGTGTTTGCCTAATTCTACTTTCTTCATCAATCACATTGTGCTATGAAGTACTGAATCCAATATCCCAGCAACCTTGAAAACACCACCGATGATGGCACAAACATTTGTAATGAAGTGAGAAAAGGATTTGGATACTTCTGTCACCAGTACCTGCATAGGAGAGAGCTCAAAGTGGAACTTAGCAACAGGAATGTCCTGACTCTGCACCAAACTGCTGTGTGTAGTATACTTGTACTCCTCGAGCAATTTAAATTCTGGGCTAGCCTTTCTTGATACAACCTCAGTCTTCACTATCTGAAGGTAGTGTTTAGTCTTGATTCGATAGGTGCTGAAAGTAGAGGAGCCCTCCTTCTGACTAGTACGCTTGCATCAACTGTTTTGGGGGTTTCTTGCACCAAATGGGCTTGTAGGCAGCAAGTAAGAGCAGTTCTTCTGCTGCTAGACTGACACAAATGGGGGAAAACGATGGCTGGACTGAAGGAAAGGGGCGGTTTCCTGCTGGACCTCTGCTGGGCTGAAGGAAGATGGGAAGGAGCTGGTGGGCTGAAGGCAATCTTTTGCGGTTGGGCTGAAGGAAGGTGGTGAAAACCTCTGAAAAATGCTGGATGGAGATCTGCAATGGGCTGAAAGTAGATGGGGAGCAGCTGGCTCTCCTGCGGCTGGGATGAAGATGAATGAGCGGCAGCTGCTTGAGAGGAAGACCCCTGCAAAATCGAGAAGGAAAATTCAATTGGCCCTCTCTCCCTCCCCTTTTGCTGTAGGAAAAATGGTTCCTCTCTCTGGTGAATCCCCTGCGATAAGAACAAAAGCCCTCTCAATCGGCCAACTTTTTCCCCTCCTTTTGTAAATCAATAGCCATCTTTTTAAAGACTTTAGCCTCTTAAAGAAAAACGCAGTTTTAAGCTTCCATTATGGTTTTTGAAATTTTTTCAAATTGAAACTTCAATGTTGCCGTTTTCAAAAGGGTGCATCTTGTGTTTTTTTCAAATATTTCATTTCATTTACCTAAGTTTTAGGTAAAATGAAATTTATTTGTTTTTTTTTTCTTTAGGGAAGTTCGGCTGTGTCATTTAATTCTGGAAAAGAAAATCAACACAAGGGTTGATTTTAAAGATAATGGTTCGAAACCAATTTAAGAAAAGAAGATCACCGCGATGGTTGATTTTGAAAAAGATATTAAACTTTTGGGTGATCATAACGAAGATGTTCGTAAATTTTTTTTAAAAAAAAATTCGCGATTTTTGAAAAACCCTCATAGGTAATTTCATTTCTCTCATGAATGATGTTGGGATTGCCCCTCATCTTGAAAAGAATGGGAATTTAATGTCGCTTAATAGAAGCCAATGGCAAAGAAGATTCTTTGAAAAAGGTACCCTAATGGGGCAAAAGAAAGAAGTATTGGATGAAGAAAATTGAAATTTTATTGATAAGCAGAACTGATAACAAAAGACTGCATATTTATAAGCACTCGACCAAAAGGTTGCAAAAACTAGGCAAACTTGCCCCTACGAGGTGACTGGCAAAACGAAAGGGAGAAAACAAGAAACTTTGGCATCATCAACTTTCTGAATAATCTGAGAAATTGGTCAGGATGGCCAGCTCGTCTTCTTCTTCAGTTTCAGCAGAAGGCTCTTGTCAATGCAATCCTAAACAATATTTTTGAAGACAAAACAATGATCGATGTCATGCCCTACTGCTCGATGGAACTTGCAGAACTGATTCATGAACCTTCCCATGATGGTGGGAGGAGTTGTGGCCTTTGGGAGCTTCACTAATCCCTTGGTCAACATGAATTCAAGGGCTTCTTTGAGTGTTTGTTTGAGAGGAGTGAACACACGATCATTACTCCAACCTTCACGCTTTATCTTTTCCTTTTGTGGAAAGTTGGGCTGAGATAGCTTGTTATTCTGTTTTCCCTCTCGATCCGCATGGTTGCCCTTACTACTTTTGTTATCATTGTGGCTGATGTTGGCGGAGGAGGCGAAATTTGCCTTTTTCTTTGAATCTAGATTGTTCTTGACGAGGGTGATACCATCATATACACTGTTCTCTATTCCTATCTCGAGCCATTCGGCTCGTTCAATGAGTTCAATGAAAGACTTGGATGGTGAGGTAGAAATGAGACTCCTCAAAGGCTGTGAAAAGTTAGTGAGGATCAGTGATAAAGCATGTCACTCTGATATAGAATCCCTCATTTTGTTGCAGGTCTCTCTCCATCTGCAAACGAAGTCCTTGGCTTTTTCACTATCTCCCTGCTTCAGATTACAGAGGTGATTTAACATTGGTAGCACTTCAGTATTTAACAGAAATTGCTCGATGAATAAATTGACCACCTTATCAAATTCTCGCAGCTCGATTGGATTGATATTCTCGGAGTACCACTTGGCGGCAGTACCTTCTAGGCTACGAGGAAAGCTGAGAAATAGGGCTCTATTGTCTCTCTTGAATTTGGAGCATTCGGCAAAGAACATGGCGATGTGGGCTTTGGGATCACCAGAACCATCAAACTTGATAAATTTATGAGGCAGATTTTCTAGATCTTCGTCTCCTTCTAGGCCATCATAGAAATCCTCGCTAGTGAAGACTTTCTTGCCCTTGTCGCGGGCTTTCAGATCTTTAACCACTTTGGAAATTTCTTTGAACTGTGTCTGGAAGAGCTTTTCTGCAACTTGACCTTTTGATTTGCGACTCCTCCTTTGTTCTTGGCTATGTTTCTGAAATGTCGGATGTACCTCATATTCTTCCTTAGTGTCTTCCGCTGATTCTGATTCATCTAAAATTTCCTCCGGCTGAATTTGCTTTTTGGAAGTCTTCTTATCCTTGTGCCCGTGAAACTTCTCTCTGAATAGATTATTTTCTAAACTGGTCCCGGGCTGCTCGTTCATCATTTTGGTCATCATTTTCTGGAACATGGCGTACATCTGTGGGTCTATGCCATCCTCCTCTTGTTGTTGATCTTGACTTCCGGGGGAATCCATTTCTCCTTCTGAGGCTGAGGAGTGCTATGGTGATGTGGTTCTTCTTCCTGACCTTGTTCGAACCATCAAATGTTGTGGATGCTCTCTGAGGATGAAGTCTTAATTAGACTCTGAGGGAACTTTGGATTGGGAGGAAAATGATTATTGATGATATGGTAAACAATTGGAAGAATATCCCATTACTAGGGATGGAGTTGCCGCTGAAATCACGACAATTGTGTTGTCATTCTTTGTAAGAGAAATAACAACAGAAAATGTGCCTTGTTACCTAGGCGAGGTCGTCAACCACGAGGAAAACACCATTTTGAAGGAAAAAGATATCTCTTGGAAAAACAATCCGCAAACGGATTTAGAATAAGGAGAAGGCAAGGGGGTAAACAATTTCCACCGCAATA
This sequence comes from Nuphar pumila, assembly GCF_984573655.1. Taxonomy (NCBI): domain Eukaryota; kingdom Viridiplantae; phylum Streptophyta; class Magnoliopsida; order Nymphaeales; family Nymphaeaceae; genus Nuphar; species Nuphar pumila. Next base: position 71,087,284 of record NC_143251.1, on the reverse strand, counting down.
ATCAAGGTATGCACGAAGAAAATAAGATGAAGAATTTTGCAAATAGACAAAAGGATTGAAAATCTAATGAGGGAAAACATATGATGTTGGAAAATTGCAGGCAGGATGAAAATGCAGCTGGAAATTCGAGATCCAGTAGAACGGAAGAATGAAAAATCACCTAGAGTTTTGAAAGAAATTGGATATTTGGGAAAATCTTTCAGGGTTTGAGAAAATAAAGGGAAAGGATGAGAATATGGGTATTTGAAAATATTTTAGGAAAAATGTAAGAAAATAGAGGTAATATACGAACACTCACATCCTGCACAAACATTTATGCACATACAACACTCCCTAAAAGGCTGACTCTAGATGCATCATTTTGGAAAACAGTTGTAGAACCCTAATCCTAACTCTAGGTTCAGATCATCTTTGTCCAATCCAGTTATGCCGATATACTCGAATCGAAATTCGAGGTACGTGGCATATAATTTCAACTCTGGTTCTATGGTGAGGTTTTCCAACATCCTTGAGTGCCTACCGATATACTTCAGACTGTGGCCCGCGGTACGTGGTAGGGGGGCGTTAACCCAAATAATTGGCCCAGTTGTGAGGCTCTGTTCTGAACTAGGGTTCTAGAAGAGAGTCCAGAAACATGAAGACCAGGTAATGATAGGTAATGGAGGGTTTAAAAAAATGATCACATGCAAAAAAATAGAGGGCTCTAAATCCTAGAGAGATAGATTTTGAAAACTTTGAAGAAGCATACATTGTTTGCATTCAGATCCTAAATTGAGGACAGTTGTATTTAGACCTAAGTCTATGTGAACATGAGAATATCTCCTCAATCTGGTCCTACCAAACCATGCCTAGTCTATATGTAGTCAATGTCAGCTAGGTCAAAATCTAGGCTCCTAGGTTCGCATGATAGCAAAAGTAAAGAACTGACATTTTGTGAACATAATTTCGATAATTGAACTAAGTCAAGCACAATTTTGGTCAGACAAGGACAGGTCCCATCACGGTCGCCAAACCTGTTATAGTCGCAAAATTTTTCTCGTCTTCCCTTCCTTGAGGAAGAGAGACGAAAATGCTTTCGCGATTCAAACTTGACCGGATTTTAAAAATTGTTTTGAAATACTTGCCTCCATTTTAAAAATCATGAGAAAATCCATGGGATTGTGCTAGACCTGTCGATACGAGGTTCGACCGTTCCTGCCGCCTTTAATAGGGGTAATCGAACCAAGGACCAAAATTGTGCTTGACTTAGTTAAATCATCAAAATTGTGTTCTATCCTAAATGCACAAAAAATTCAGGCATGTGCTATGAGATTTGGTAAAATATAAGTTGGAAAACTATGATGTATGCTTAGAAAACATTTGGAGTTGAAAAGCATTTCTCAGGAAAAAGATGGAAATCAATTTCTCAATAAACTCATACGAAGAAGATTTGAAATCTCAAGAAAGTTTATAAAGATTTGGAAAATCTTGAAGAAATGAGAATTTCGAGAAAATGGTAAGAATTTTTGAGAAAAGATGTACACTTGAAGAGGAAAACACTTGTCAAGAAAACTCGGACTTTGAGAATTTTCATAGGAAAATGATGGAAAATTTATAGGAAAACTCATTGGAGAAGGGAATTCAAAACTTAGGAAGTTGAAATCCTGAGAATATTGTCTTTGATTCTTGAGAAAGATGAATAATTCTTTTTTGAAAATGAATCTTAAGAAAATAGCATTTTCAGGGAAAACTTTAGTTTGAGAAATCCAACCTCGAAAATCTTCATAGTTTCTTGAGGAATCGATTTCCATGGAATGAAATTTTTTTAAGAAAATCATGAGAAAAGCAGATGATGCCATGATGCAGATGATTTGAATGAATGAATGCACTTTGAAAAGATTTTCTGAGAAATTTGTTGGAAAAATGTGTATTAAGCCAAAGTAAATCTTTCACATATTCTGACTATGGCCATGAATATGTTCAGAGTTTATTTGAGTTAATTCACAATATTTTGAAAAATTAGAAATATCATGTGCATTTCGAAGATAGCCTAAGAGTGTAGGCTCAGTGTGACTAGTAGGAAGATGATGGATCTGGGTCTCGTCCATATTCCGACTAGGGCCGTAAATATGGACTTCACCGAGTTCATCAACTCTCTAAGAGTTGGTGCACATGTCATTCATGTACATCCATGGTGTTTTTGCAAAATGAGATATATGAATCATAGAATTAGGATATTGCAGCAATCAAACTACATGAGATGCATCCTAATCTAAGCAGTAAAAGTAAATATTATTTCATGTTTCATTGGTACATCTCTGACATAAGTCAAAATAAATGAAATAAAAAAATTACATGGCATAAAAGAATTAGCATCCTCCAAATTTTCCTGCAAAATGAGAATTAGTACAAGATAACCAAGGAAATGGGTATATATATAATATGTACAACGAAGATATACATGGTTATATCTAAATACTTGAATTTGTGCTAAATGACATATGATAATGAAGATGTATTTACAAAAAGAAAAAGAAAAAGAAAAATATCTACATGAATACTTGTATGTGAAAACAAGTGTACATGAAGATATCCTTATATATATATATATATATATATATATATACGTGTAATGAGAAAATACTTGTAGTAATTAGAATTCTATATGTAATCGTTAAAATCAGAAAATACAAGATTATATATACAGTTTCTGTAGGTGATTTCACAAAGCCGTAATTCCCAAATTATAACATATTTCTCAGTAAAATTGGGTATGGAGATTCCCTATATATCAATAACAAAGCATGCAAAAGTTGGTCCGGAAATCAGGAATGGATATTAAAATATCCATCCATGAACATGGCTCATTATCAAGACTGGGTACCTGCAGCAGAAGAGATGGGCAAATACATAACATATACAATGTGCAGGAAATGTACTGTGGAGGCACCATGGGCTGTCTTCAAGGGTTACAAAACAATAAAGAGAGACTAAAAAAAAAAAACATTGGCCACCCTTTAACGGTAGCTGGGCTTTGATATGATAAGAAAAAGAAATACAAATCAATCATGTAGATGAATTCTTGCTATTTGAAACCCATGAGATCTTATGGTGTGAGAACTCAGCTGAGCCTCCCTCATTTGGCCTTTATTCTTAACAAGGTCTCCACAGAAACTTTAGTTGGTACATGGAAAAACTCAAAATTCAAAAGCCAAAAGCATTACATACGTTTCAACCCATCATGGAGGAAAAAAAAAACACTTGAGTTAGAGGAAGTATCATAAAAAAAATTGAATAGATAATCAAAAGGAATGATGGCTGTAGGTAATAGAACTTAACATAGGTAAAAATAAAATCATAATAAGCTAATAAATACAAAACTTATGCTGAATAAAAGAAATTTGCAAAAGTACAGGGATGATATCTAAACTAATTTACTGCAGAAAAAGAGATTTTAAGAAACTACAAATAAGCAATATGAAACAGCAAATGGGCTGTTATGATATACTAAAAATGTATGGTAATGTAATGTTGCAAGAACAGGGGCGTGGATGCCTAACAGGGCATTTCTTTATGCCTTACATGGAATGTGACGTTACATAGGATCTGGAAACAAATAGAAACACAGACACTACAGTGGGCTATTGAAATGTGGGTGAAATGGAACACAATAAAAGAAACTAATAAAATTTACATAGCACAAAAAAAAAATCAAAGGTCTATTAAGGTGTAATGGGGCAAATTTTTCAGCACCTCTGATAGAAACAACTTCACCTGCTGCTATATGTGTTTGCCTAATTCTACTTTCTTCATCAATCACATTGTGCTATGAAGTACTGAATCCAATATCCCAGCAACCTTGAAAACACCACCGATGATGGCACAAACATTTGTAATGAAGTGAGAAAAGGATTTGGATACTTCTGTCACCAGTACCTGCATAGGAGAGAGCTCAAAGTGGAACTTAGCAACAGGAATGTCCTGACTCTGCACCAAACTGCTGTGTGTAGTATACTTGTACTCCTCGAGCAATTTAAATTCTGGGCTAGCCTTTCTTGATACAACCTCAGTCTTCACTATCTGAAGGTAGTGTTTAGACTTGATTCGATAGGTGCTGAAAGTAGAGGAGCCCTCCTTCTGACTAGTACGCTTGCATCAACTGTTTTGGGGGTTTCTTGCACCAAATGGGCTTGTAGGCAGCAAGTAAGAGCAGTTCTTCTGCTGCTAGACTGACACAAATGGGGGAAAACGATGGCTGGACTGAAGGAAAGGGGCGGTTTCCTGCTGGACCTCTGCTGGGCTGAAGGAAGATGGGAAGGAGCTGGTGGGCTGAAGGCAATCTTTTGCGGTTGGGCTGAAGGAAGGTGGTGAAAACCTCTGAAAAATGCTGGATGGAGATCTGCAATGGGCTGAAAGTAGATGGGGAGCAGCTGGCTCTCCTGCGGCTGGGATGAAGATGAATGAGCGGCAGCTGCTTGAGAGGAAGACCCCTGCAAAATCGAGAAGGAAAATTCAATTGGCCCTCTCTCCCTCCCCTTTTGCTGTAGGAAAAATGGTTCCTCTCTCTGGTGAATCCCCTGCGATAAGAACAAAAGCCCTCTCAATCGGCCAACTTTTTCCCCTCCTTTTGTAAATCAATAGCCATCTTTTTAAAGACTTTAGCCTCTTAAAGAAAAACGCAGTTTTAAGCTTCCATTATGGTTTTTGAAATTTTTTCAAATTGAAACTTCAATGTTGCCGTTTTCAAAAGGGTGCATCTTGTGTTTTTTTCAAATATTTCATTTCATTTACCTAAGTTTTAGGTAAAATGAAATTTATTTGTTTTTTTTTTCTTTAGGGAAGTTCGGCTGTGTCATTTAATTCTGGAAAAGAAAATCAACACAAGGGTTGATTTTAAAGATAATGGTTCGAAACCAATTTAAGAAAAGAAGATCACCGCGATGGTTGATTTTGAAAAAGATATTAAACTTTTGGGTGATCATAACGAAGATGTTCGTAAATTTTTTTTAAAAAAAAATTCGCGATTTTTGAAAAACCCTCATAGGTAATTTCATTTCTCTCATGAATGATGTTGGGATTGCCCCTCATCTTGAAAAGAATGGGAATTTAATGTCGCTTAATAGAAGCCAATGGCAAAGAAGATTCTTTGAAAAAGGTACCCTAATGGGGCAAAAGAAAGAAGTATTGGATGAAGAAAATTGAAATTTTATTGATAAGCAGAACTGATAACAAAAGACTGCATATTTATAAGCACTCGACCAAAAGGTTGCAAAAACTAGGCAAACTTGCCCCTACGAGGTGACTGGCAAAACGAAAGGGAGAAAACAAGAAACTTTGGCATCATCAACTTTCTGAATAATCTGAGAAATTGGTCAGGATGGCCAGCTCGTCTTCTTCTTCAGTTTCAGCAGAAGGCTCTTGTCAATGCAATCCTAAACAATATTTTTGAAGACAAAACAATGATCGATGTCATGCCCTACTGCTCGATGGAACTTGCAGAACTGATTCATGAACCTTCCCATGATGGTGGGAGGAGTTGTGGCCTTTGGGAGCTTCACTAATCCCTTGGTCAACATGAATTCAAGGGCTTCTTTGAGTGTTTGTTTGAGAGGAGTGAACACACGATCATTACTCCAACCTTCACGCTTTATCTTTTCCTTTTGTGGAAAGTTGGGCTGAGATAGCTTGTTATTCTGTTTTCCCTCTCGATCCGCATGGTTGCCCTTACTACTTTTGTTATCATTGTGGCTGATGTTGGCGGAGGAGGCGAAATTTGCCTTTTTCTTTGAATCTAGATTGTTCTTGACGAGGGTGATACCATCATATACACTGTTCTCTATTCCTATCTCGAGCCATTCGGCTCGTTCAATGAGTTCAATGAAAGACTTGGATGGTGAGGTAGAAATGAGACTCCTCAAAGGCTGTGAAAAGTTAGTGAGGATCAGTGATAAAGCATGTCACTCTGATATAGAATCCCTCATTTTGTTGCAGGTCTCTCTCCATCTGCAAACGAAGTCCTTGGCTTTTTCACTATCTCCCTGCTTCAGATTACAGAGGTGATTTAACATTGGTAGCACTTCAGTATTTAACAGAAATTGCTCGATGAATAAATTGACCACCTTATCAAATTCTCGCAGCTCGATTGGATTGATATTCTCGGAGTACCACTTGGCGGCAGTACCTTCTAGGCTACGAGGAAAGCTGAGAAATAGGGCTCTATTGTCTCTCTTGAATTTGGAGCATTCGGCAAAGAACATGGCGATGTGGGCTTTGGGATCACCAGAACCATCAAACTTGATAAATTTATGAGGCAGATTTTCTAGATCTTCGTCTCCTTCTAGGCCATCATAGAAATCCTCGCTAGTGAAGACTTTCTTGCCCTTGTCGCGGGCTTTCAGATCTTTAACCACTTTGGAAATTTCTTTGAACTGTGTCTGGAAGAGCTTTTCTGCAACTTGACCTTTTGATTTGCGACTCCTCCTTTGTTCTTGGCTATGTTTCTGAAATGTCGGATGTACCTCATATTCTTCCTTAGTGTCTTCCGCTGATTCTGATTCATCTAAAATTTCCTCCGGCTGAATTTGCTTTTTGGAAGTCTTCTTATCCTTGTGCCCGTGAAACTTCTCTCTGAATAGATTATTTTCTAAACTGGTCCCGGGCTGCTCGTTCATCATTTTGGTCATCATTTTCTGGAACATGGCGTACATCTGTGGGTCTATGCCATCCTCCTCTTGTTGTTGATCTTGACTTCCGGGGGAATCCATTTCTCCTTCTGAGGCTGAGGAGTGCTATGGTGATGTGGTTCTTCTTCCTGACCTTGTTCGAACCATCAAATGTTGTGGATGCTCTCTGAGGATGAAGTCTTAATTAGACTCTGAGGGAACTTTGGATTGGGAGGAAAATGATTATTGATGATATGGTAAACAATTGGAAGAATATCCCATTACTAGGGATGGAGTTGCCGCTGAAATCACGACAATTGTGTTGTCATTCTTTGTAAGAGAAATAACAACAGAAAATGTGCCTTGTTACCTAGGCGAGGTCGTCAACCACGAGGAAAACACCATTTTGAAGGAAAAAGATATCTCTTGGAAAAACAATCCGCAAACGGATTTAGAATAAGGAGAAGGCAAGGGGGTAAACAATTTCCACCGCAATAATCAAGGTATGCACGAAGAAAATAAGATGAAGAATTTTGCAAATAGACAAAAGGATTGAAAATCTAATGAGGGAAAACATATGATGTTGGAAAATTGCAGGCAGGATGAAAATGCAGCTGGAAATTCGAGATCTAGTAGAACGGAAGAATGAAAAATCACCTAGAGTTTTGAAAGAAATTGGATATTTGGGAAAATCTTTCAGGGTTTGAGAAAATAAAGGGAAAGGATGAGAATATGGGTATTTGAAAATATTTTAGGAAAAATGTAAGAAAATAGAGGTAATATACGAACACTCACATCCTGCACAAACATTTATGCACATACAACACTCCCTAAAAGGCTGACTCTAGATGCATCATTTTGGAAAACAGTTGTAGAACCCTAATCCTAACTCTAGGTTCAGATCATCTTTGTCCAATCCAGTTATGCCGATATACTCGAATCGAAATTCGAGGTACGTGGCATATAATTTCAACTCTGGTTCTATGGTGAGGTTTTCCAACATCCTTGAGTGCCTACCGATATACTTCAGACTGTGGCCCGCGGTACGTGGTAGGGGGGCGTTAACCCAAATAATTGGCCCAGTTGTGAGGCTCTGTTCTGAACTAGGGTTCTAGAAGAGAGTCCAGAAACATGAAGACCAGGTAATGATAGGTAATGGAGGGTTTAAAAAAATGATCACATGCAAAAAAATAGAGGGCTCTAAATCCTAGAGAGATAGATTTTGAAAACTTTGAAGAAGCATACATTGTTTGCATTCAGATCCTAAATTGAGGACAGTTGTATTTAGACCTAAGTCTATGTGAACATGAGAATATCTCCTCAATCTGGTCCTACCAAACCATGCCTAGTCTATATGTAGTCAATGTCAGCTAGGTCAAAATCTAGGCTCCTAGGTTCGCATGATAGCAAAAGTAAAGAACTGACATTTTGTGAACATAATTTCGATAATTGAACTAAGTCAAGCACAATTTTGGTCAGACAAGGACAGGTCCCATCACGGTCGCCAAACCTGTTATAGTCGCAAAATTTTTCTCGTCTTCCCTTCCTTGAGGAAGAGAGACGAAAATGCTTTCGCGATTCAAACTTGACCGGATTTTAAAAATTGTTTTGAAATACTTGCCTCCATTTTAAAAATCATGAGAAAATCCATGGGATTGTGCTAGACCTGTCGATACGAGGTTCGACCGTTCCTGCCGCCTTTAATAGGGGTAATCGAACCAAGGACCAAAATTGTGCTTGACTTAGTTAAATCATCAAAATTGTGTTCTATCCTAAATGCACAAAAAATTCAGGCATGTGCTATGAGATTTGGTAAAATATAAGTTGGAAAACTATGATGTATGCTTAGAAAACATTTGGAGTTGAAAAGCATTTCTCAGGAAAAAGATGGAAATCAATTTCTCAATAAACTCATACGAAGAAGATTTGAAATCTCAAGAAAGTTTATAAAGATTTGGAAAATCTTGAAGAAATGAGAATTTCGAGAAAATGGTAAGAATTTTTGAGAAAAGATGTACACTTGAAGAGGAAAACACTTGTCAAGAAAACTCGGACTTTGAGAATTTTCATAGGAAAATGATGGAAAATTTATAGGAAAACTCATTGGAGAAGGGAATTCAAAACTTAGGAAGTTGAAATCCTGAGAATATTGTCTTTGATTCTTGAGAAAGATGAATAATTCTTTTTTGAAAATGAATCTTAAGAAAATAGCATTTTCAGGGAAAACTTTAGTTTGAGAAATCCAACCTCGAAAATCTTCATAGTTTCTTGAGGAATCGATTTCCATGGAATGAAATTTTTTTAAGAAAATCATGAGAAAAGCAGATGATGCCATGATGCAGATGATTTGAATGAATGAATGCACTTTGAAAAGATTTTCTGAGAAATTTGTTGGAAAAATGTGTATTAAGCCAAAGTAAATCTTTCACATATTCTGACTATGGCCATGAATATGTTCAGAGTTTATTTGAGTTAATTCACAATATTTTGAAAAATTAGAAATATCATGTGCATTTCGAAGATAGCCTAAGAGTGTAGGCTCAGTGTGACTAGTAGGAAGATGATGGATCTGGGTCTCGTCCATATTCCGACTAGGGCCGTAAATATGGACTTCACCGAGTTCATCAACTCTCTAAGAGTTGGTGCACATGTCATTCATGTACATCCATGGTGTTTTTGCAAAATGAGATATATGAATCATAGAATTAGGATATTGCAGGAATCAAACTACATGAGATGCATCCTAATCTAAGCAGTAAAAGTAAATATTATTTCATGTTTCATTGGTACATCTCTGACATAAGTCAAAATAAATGAAATAAAAAAATTACATGGCATAAAAGAATTAGCATCCTCCAAATTTTCCTGCAAAATGAGAATTAGTACAAGATAACCAAGGAAATGGGTATATATATAATATGTACAACGAAGATATACATGGTTATATCTAAATACTTGAATTTGTGCTAAATGACATATGATAATGAAGATGTATTTACAAAAAGAAAAAGAAAAAGAAAAATATCTACATGAATACTTGTATGTGAAAACAAGTGTACATGAAGATATCCTTATATATATATATATATATATATATATATATATATACGTGTAATGAGAAAATACTTGTAGTAATTAGAATTCTATATGTAATCGTTAAAATCAGAAAATACAAGATTATATATACAGTTTCTGTAGGTGATTTCACAAAGCCGTAATTCCCAAATTATAACATATTTCTCAGTAAAATTGGGTATGGAGATTCCCTATATATCAATAACAAAGCATGCAAAAGTTGGTCCGGAAATCAGGAATGGATATTAAAATATCCATCCATGAACATGGCTCATTATCAAGACTGGGTACCTGCAGCAGAAGAGATGGGCAAATACATAACATATACAATGTGCAGGAAATGTACTGTGGAGGCACCATGGGCTGTCTTCAAGGGTTACAAAACAATAAAGAGAGACTAAAAAAAAAAAACATTGGCCACCCTTTAACGGTAGCTGGGCTTTGATATGATAAGAAAAAGAAATACAAATCAATCATGTAGATGAATTCTTGCTATTTGAAACCCATGAGATCTTATGGTGTGAGAACTCAGCTGAGCCTCCCTCATTTGGCCTTTATTCTTAACAAGGTCTCCACAGAAACTTTAGTTGGTACATGGAAAAACTCAAAATTCAAAAGCCAAAAGCATTACATACGTTTCAACCCATCATGGAGGAAAAAAAAAACACTTGAGTTAGAGGAAGTATCATAAAAAAAATTGAATAGATAATCAAAAGGAATGATGGCTGTAGGTAATAGAACTTAACATAGGTAAAAATAAAATCATAATAAGCTAATAAATACAAAACTTATGCTGAATAAAAGAAATTTGCAAAAGTACAGGGATGATATCTAAACTAATTTACTGCAGAAAAAGAGATTTTAAGAAACTACAAATAAGCAATATGAAACAGCAAATGGGCTGTTATGATATACTAAAAATGTATGGTAATGTAATGTTGCAAGAACAGGGGCGTGGATGCCTAACAGGGCATTTCTTTATGCCTTACATGGAATGTGACGTTACATAGGATCTGGAAACAAATAGAAACACAGACACTACAGTGGGCTATTGAAATGTGGGTGAAATGGAACACAATAAAAGAAACTAATAAAATTTACATAGCACAAAAAAAAAATCAAAGGTCTATTAAGGTGTAATGGGGCAAATTTTTCAGCACCTCTGATAGAAACAACTTCACCTGCTGCTATATGTGTTTGCCTAATTCTACTTTCTTCATCAATCACATTGTGCTATGAAGTACTGAATCCAATATCCCAGCAACCTTGAAAACACCACCGATGATGGCACAAACATTTGTAATGAAGTGAGAAAAGGATTTGGATACTTCTGTCACCAGTACCTGCATAGGAGAGAGCTCAAAGTGGAACTTAGCAACAGGAATGTCCTGACTCTGCACCAAACTGCTGTGTGTAGTATACTTGTACTCCTCGAGCAATTTAAATTCTGGGCTAGCCTTTCTTGATACAACCTCAGTCTTCACTATCTGAAGGTAGTGTTTAGTCTTGATTCGATAGGTGCTGAAAGTAGAGGAGCCCTCCTTCTGACTAGTACGCTTGCATCAACTGTTTTGGGGGTTTCTTGCACCAAATGGGCTTGTAGGCAGCAAGTAAGAGCAGTTCTTCTGCTGCTAGACTGACACAAATGGGGGAAAATGATGGCTGGACTGAAGGAAAGGGGCGGTTTCCTGCTGGACCTCTGCTGGGCTGAAGGAAGATGGGAAGGAGCTGGTGGGCTGAAGGCAATCTTTTGCGGCTGGGCTGAAGGAAGGTGGTGAAAACCTCTGAAAAATGCTGGATGGAGATCTGCAATGGGCTGAAAGTAGATGGGGAGCAGCTGGCTCTCCTGCGGCTGGGATGAAGATGAATGAGCGGCAGCTGCTTGAGAGGAAGACCCCTGCAAAATCGAGAAGGAAAATTCAATTGGCCCTCTCTCCCTCCCCTTTTGCTGTAGGAAAAATGGTTCCTCTCTCTGGTGAATCCCCTGCGATAAGAACAAAAGCCCTCTCAATCGGCCAACTTTTTCCCCTCCTTTTGTAAATCAATAGCCATCTTTTTAAAGACTTTAGCCTCTTAAAGAAAAACGCAGTTTTAAACTTCCATTATGGTTTTTAAAATTTTTTCAAATTGAAACTTCAATGTTGCCGTTTTCAAAAGGGTGCATCTTGTGTTTTTTTCAAATATTTCATTTCATTTACCTAAGTTTTAGGTAAAATGAAATTTATTTGTTTTTTTTTTCTTTAGGAAAGTTCGGCTGTGTCATTTAATTCTGGAAAAGAAAATCAACACAAGGGTTGATTTTAAAGATAATGGTTCGAAACCAATTTAAGAAAAGAAGATCACCGCGATGGTTGATTTTGAAAAAGATATTAAACTTTTGGGTGATCATAACGAAGATGTTCGTAAATTTTTTTTTAAAAAAATTTCGCGATTTTTGAAAAACCGTCATAGGTAATTTCATTTCTCTCATGAATGATGTTGGGATTGCCCCTCATCTTGAAAAGAATGGGAATTTAATGTCGCTTAATAGAAGCCAATGGCAAAGAAGATTCTTTGAAAAAGGTACCCTAATGGGGCAAAAGAAAGAAGTATTGGATGAAGAAAATTGAAATTTTATTGATAAGCAGAACTGATAACAAAAGACTGCATATTTATAAGCACTCGACCAAAAGGTTGCAAAAACTAGGCAAACTTGCCCCTACGAGGTGACTGGCAAAACGAAAGGGAGAAAACAAGAAACTTTGGCATCATCAACTTTCTGAATAATCTGAGAAATTGGTCAGGATGGCCAGCTCGTCTTCTTCTTCAGTTTCAGTAGAAGGCTCTTGTCAATGCAATCCTAAACAATATTTTTGAAGACAAAACAATGATCGATGTCATGCCCTACTGCTCGATGGAACTTGCAGAACTGATTCATGAACCTTCCCATGATGGTGGGAGGAGTTGTGGCCTTTGGGAGCTTCACTAATCCCTTGGTCAACATGAATTCAAGGGCTTCTTTGAGTGTTTGTTTGAGAGGAGTGAACACACGATCATTACTCCAACCTTCACGCTTTATCTTTTCCTTTTGTGGAAGGTTGGGCTGAGATAGCTTGTTATTCTATTTTTCCTCTCGATCTGCATGGTTGCCCTTACTACTTTTGTTATCATTGTGGCTGATGTTGGCGGAGGAGGCGAAATTTGCCTTTTTCTTTGAATCTAGATTGTTCTTGACGAGGGTGATACCATCATATACACCGTTCTCTATTCCAATCTCGAGCCATTCGGCTCGTTCAATGAAAGACTTGGATGGTGAGGTAAAAATGAGACTCCTCAAAGGCTGTGAAAAGTTGTTGAGGATCAGTGATAAAGCATGTCACTCTGATATAGGATCCCTCATTTTGTTGCAGGTCTCTCTCCATCTGCGAACGAAGTCCTTGGCTTTTTCACTATCTCCCTGCTTCAGATTACAGAGGTGATTTAACATTGGTAGCGCTTCAGTATTTAACAGAAATTGCTCGATGAATAAATTGACCACCTTATCGAATTCTCGCAGCTCGATTGGATTGATATGCTCGGAGTACCACTTGGCGGCAGTACCTTCTAGGCTACGAGGAAAGCAGAGAAATAGGGCTCTATTGTCTCTCTTGAATTTGGAGCATTCAGCAAAAAACATGGCGATATGGGCTTTGGGATCACCAGAACCATCGAACTTGATGAATTTATGAGGCAGATTTTCTAGATCTTCGTCTCCTTCTAGGCCATCATAGAAATCCTCGCTAGTGAAGACTTTCTTGCCCTTGTCGCGGGCTTGCAGATCTTTAACCACTTTGGCCATTTCTTTGAACTGTGTCTGCAAGAGCTTTTCTGCAACTTGACCTTTTGATTTGCGACTCCTCCTTTGTTCTTGGCTATGTTTCTGAAATGTCGGATGTACCTCATATTCTTCCTCAGTGTCTTCCGCTGATTCTAATTCATCTAAAATTTCCTCCGGTTGAATTTGCTTCTTGGAAGTCTTCTTATCCTTGTGCCCGTGAAACTTCTCTCTGAATAGATTCTTTTCTGAACTGGTCCCGGGCTGCTTGTTCATCATTTTGGTCATCATTTTCTGGAACATGGCGTACATCTGTGGGTCTATGCCATCCTCCTCTTGTTGCTGATCTTGACTTCCGGGGGAATCCATTTCTCCTTCTGAGGCTGAAGAGTGTTGTGGTGATGTGGTTCTTCTTCCTGACCTTGTTCGAACCATCAAATGTTGTGGATGCTCTCTGAAGGATGAAGTCTTAATTAGACTCTGAGGGAACTTTGGATTGGGAGGAAAATGATTATTGACGATATGCAAAACAATTGGAAGAATATCCCATTACTAGAGATGGAGTTGCCGCTGAAATCACAACAATTGTGTTGTCATTCTTTGTAAGAGAAATAACAACGGAAAATGTGCCTTGTTACCTAGGCGAGGTCGTCAACCACGAGGAAAACACCATTTTGAAGGAAATAGATATCTCTTGGAAAAACAATTTGCAAATGGATTTAGAATAAGGAGAAGGCAAGGGGGTAAACAATTTCCACTGCAATAATCAAGGTATGCACGAAGAAAATAAGATGAAGAATTTTGCAAATAGACAAAAGGATTGAAAATCTAATGAGGGAAAACATATGATGTTGGAAAATTGCAGGCAGGATGAAAATGCAGCCGGAAATTCGAGATCCAGTAGAACGGAAGAATGAAAAATCACCTAGAGTTTTGAAAGAAATTTGATATTTGGGAAAATCTTTCAGGGTTTGAGAAAATAAAGGGAAAGGATGAGAATATGGGTATTTGAAAATATTTTAGGAAAAATGTAAGAAAATAGAGGTAATATACGAACACTCACATCCTGCACAAACATTTATGCACATACAACACTCCCTAAAAGGCTGACTCTAGATGCATCATTTTGGAAAACAGTTGTAGGACCCTAATCTTAACTCTAGGTTCAGATCATCTTTGTCCAATCCAGTTATGCCGATATACCCGAATCGAAATCCGAGGTACGTGGCATATAATTTTAACTCCGGTTCTAAGGTGAGATTTTCCAACATCCTTGAACGCCTACAGATATACTTCGGACTGTGGCCCACGGTACGTGTGTAAACACCCCAATTTTTCACTCACCTTCTTGATATCGCCCTCAATCACCATATTTCAGTTCTTCAGAAGCAATAAAGGGCAAAATGGTCATTTTATGAGATTAAACCTTGCAGAAAGTCCAAAATTTTATTCTTGAGCCTCAAAATTTCCATATTTAGGTTCAGAGACATCTTCAAATTGCAAATCTTCAAAATCCTTTTCTGGACAAAAAGCTAGAATTTTCAAGTCCGAGCTCAGAGTGATATTTCATAGAGCATGTCTTTTGCATCGCATTGCATGAACACTTTGCATCATTTCATTGCATAGCATGTCAGTTTGAGATCCAGAATTCCTGATTTTCAAAATCGTCAATCCAGATTTGATTTTTAAACTTTTCAAAACCGATTTTTAAAACCCTGGGTATTCAAAATTACCAAATTTTCCCACTTTACCCCCAGGACTTTGAATTACAAAAAATTTTCTCAAGAAAACAATCTGGATATTTGGATATTGATTTTAAAGACTTTATCTCAAGACTTTTTGCAAAAGATTTTAAATCTCTTTACAAATTTTGTTTTTACATTTATCCATATTTTTGCATTGAAAACCCAATTTTTCCAAATTCTTGAAAATAAATAATGTTTTATCTCGTATTTTCAAATAAATGGAGCAGGACCCGCCTTTGAACTAGCACCATACTCAGATTCCCAGGTAAGTATCTTATTCTCAAGTGGGACCCACTCGGAGGTCATACCAATTTGCAAAATTTTCTTTTTAAAATTCTTATTTTTTTTTTTTTTTTAGTGGGCCCCTATTTGAAAATAAAAAGATTTTACAAAACAAAAAAAACTTTATTTTCAAAAAGAATTAAAAAAAAAAAAAAATTTGGCTGAGGTGGCATCTCCCATTTAATTTTATTCTTTTTATTTTTTTAATTTTATTTACTATTCGTTTTTTTTAAAAGAAACAGCCCCAAAACGGCGCCACAGCTGAAATTTCCTTAAAAAAGTTCATTTTACCTAAACCTTAGGTAAAAGAACCGAAAACTTTTGAAAAAAATGAAACCGTCCTCTTTTAAACAGTAAATCTTTCAAACTTAATGAGGCATCGGTTTCACATTGCCGAAATTTTCAAAAAGAGAGAAGATGTAACAAAAACTGGAGGAAAGAAGCTGCGTTTTTTTTTTTTTTTTTGGAAAGAGGCTGAATGTCTTTAAAAAGACCCAGCCATTGATCGATAGGGGAAGGAAAAATCATGATTTTCTTGTCTTCTTGGGTTTTCGCAGGAGATTTCTTGCCAGCAGAGAGGAAGCAGCAGGTTTTGGTTTTTTTTTTTTTTCCCTTTCAACCCATCTTCAGCCACAGGTCGTCCACCACCAAGTCTTCATCTTCTTCAGCCAACGTCTGCATCTCTTTCAGCCACAACAGGAGGTCCAGCGGCTGCATCACCATCACCACCAGTCGCAGATCTTCAGCCACTACAGCAGCTGCCGCCATCTCCTTCTTCAGCCCACCATCAGCAGGTGGCGGCCCCTTTATCGTTGGTTACAGGAGTCCAGCCATCATCGACTCCTTCATATTGCCTTCAGACAGCAGGCCATCTCCTCCTTCAGCCCACCAGCCGCAGAGGATCCAGTATACCCCCCAGAAGGAACATCCATCTCCCTTCAGCCCCTGCCAAACCAAGGTGTTTATAACAGAAAACATTGAAATTTTCAATGATACAATTTCTGTAAAAGGCAATATGTGAGACTTTAGTTGAATTTTTTTTATTCGTGTAAGGTATTGCTGGTAGCATAATTTCTCTTTGATCTTATCGTTTTCACCCCCTTTTCCTTTGTTTTCTACCTAGTTTCTGTTTGATATCATCATAATCCAACCCTTCATATTTACATTCTCACCTTAATCCCCTGTTATAACCTTTTACCTCCTGTATATTTTTTTTTTTGTAATTCACCCATAGGTATATATGTGCATTCTGTGTTTATCAATGTGTTATAACTGTTGTTAAACAGTTGTAATGTTTTCTCCTTTTTAAACGAAAGTAAATCCTATAACCAGACAGGTGGGTTGGTATATCAAGTGATTTGAGCAATAAAGAACAACATCAAATTCCATTTCGTAACAGAGAAGGATTATTCTCTTGTTTACTGCAACTGTGATACGTATAGATCAAACCAATTGCATTTTGGCTCTCTTCTAGAACTGGTGCCAATTTACTGAACGTGCATCTGTGTAGAAACAGAATTTCATAATGCTACTATTGTTTTTTTTTTTTTCTGTTTGCACAGTTTGACAATTCAATTGGATTAGATCAACTTCCTTCTCATTTATGTAAAAGCTTTTGTGAATGAAATGCAAAATGAATGAAACAGATCATATGAAATATGAACATCTTTGCAGTGTGATTTTTTTTTTTTTATGCCAGCAGTTGATCATTTTATAATACCGTCCGTCAGGTATCTCATACTAGGCATGACATTGACATTGAAATATATATATTCTATATATAACACTGCTGCATTACCATCAATACCTTCATATTTATTACCTCCTGCACATTGTCGTAGTACATTTCATTCATTTACAACCTCTGTGTACTCATAACAGCCTTCACAACCATCACTTATAGGATCACCTTCGTTATCCTCACCCATCTCTTTTCCTGCAGGAGTGCAGTCATGAAAAACAACTATCTTCATGAACGGATATATCCATATCCGTTCATGATCCATATGTCATCTTTTGCAAGCGTCATTACTGATATATAGGGAAGCTCCATACCCATTTTTATCGAAAATTATCTTGTAGTTTGGGAAATACGGCTGTGTAAAATCCCCTACAGAAACTGTATATACCTGTATTTTCTGATTTTACCCATTATATGAAATTTTCCTTTATATGTATATTTTCTTATTATAGGTATATATATATCGATTTCCATTGTATGTCTACCTATATATATACGTATATATGTATATATATATGTATATATATATATATGTATATATATATGTATATATATTCATATATATATATATATATAATCCCTTCATGAGTCTTTGCTATTACATGTATTTTTCTTTTCTCTTACTCTTGTAAATACATCATCATTTGATTTATGAAATTTTGTTTAGCTTGATGGTAAAATTCTTGTTTTATGAAGTTATGGCTGGAATCTCATCATTTGATGCTACAATTTCTGTTTTATGAAGCTATGGGCTAGAATATCATCATGTGATTTATGAGCTTGATGTTCAAAATTCTTGTTCTATGAAGTTATGGCTGGAACTTCATTATTTGATGCTACAATTTCTGTTTTTATGAAGCTATGGGCTGGAACATCATCATTCGATTTATGAACTTGATGTTCAAATTTCTGTTTTACGAAGATATGTTGGAACTTCATCATTTGATTTATGAGCTTGATATGCAAATTCCTGTTTTTTATGAAGTTATGTTGGAACACCATCATTCGATTTATGAGATTTCGTCTAGCTTGCTGTTAAAATCCCTGTTTTATGAAGCTATGGCTGGAACATCACCCTTGGTCTTATGAGATTTTGCTTAGCTTAGTGCTAAATTCTTGTTTGCTATATTGTTATAATATCATCCCATTTGCAGCACCAATTATACATATTGTTTCATCATTTTCCGCGACATTTTCACCTTTTCACCAAGCTTTTCATATCCTTTTCATGATATCCTTGAAATAGTCCATGATGCTTCCACAACCCATTTCCTGCATATATTCATTTTCTGCTGCAAGTGTGCAGTCTTGATATTTGGCCATATTCATGAACGGATATCTCTATATCCAATCGTGATCTCCCAACCATCTTTGGCGTGCTTCATTATGGATATATAGGGAGGCCCCATACCCATTTTTACTGGAAATTGCATTATAATTTGAGAAGTATGATTGTGTGAAATCACCTACAGAAACTGTATATACCTGTAATTTCTGGTTTTACCTATTATACGTAATTTCCATTAGTATGTACATATTTCCTCATTATATGTATATCTCTCTCTCTCTCTCTCTATATATATATATATATATATATATTTATCTATATGTATACGTATATATGTATATATATATATATATACATAGATATATACTTATATATATATATATATATATATATCTTCATGTGCTCTTATTTCCATGTATGAACATCCATATATTTTCTCATATAGTTACACCTCCATCGTTACATGACATTGAGCACTTATTTTAGCATTTTGATATATGTATATGTCTCTTCGTTGTATATATTATATATATATGTCCATTTCCTTGTTTATTTTGTACTAACTCTCATTTTGCAGGAAAATCTAGAAGATGTTGATTCCTTGGCTCCATTTCAATTTTCTTTTACTTTATGTTATGCAATGTAACAATCCAATGTAAACCTTGGAATAAGATTTACTTTTACTGCTTAGATTAGGCCGCATCTCATATAGTTTGATTTCAGTAATATCCTGATTCTATGATGCATATATCTCAATTTTCAAAACCCACCGTGGATGAACACGAATGGCACGTGCACCAACTCTTAGAGAGTTGATGAACTCGGTGGAGTCCATATTTACGGCCCTAGTCGGAATACGGACGAAACCCAGATCCATCATCTCTCTACCAGTAACGTTGAGCCTACACTCTTA
This sequence comes from Nuphar pumila, assembly GCF_984573655.1. NCBI lineage: Eukaryota > Viridiplantae > Streptophyta > Magnoliopsida > Nymphaeales > Nymphaeaceae > Nuphar > Nuphar pumila. The sequence continues at coordinate 71,067,806 of NC_143251.1, read as the reverse complement.
GGCTATCTTGAAATGCACCTCATATTTCCAATGTTTTCAAAATATTGTGAATTAACTCAAATAAACCCTGAATATATTCATGGCCACAGTCAGAATATGTGAAGGATTTACTTTGGATTAATCCACATTTTTCCAATAAATTTTTCAGAAATATTTTCAAAAGTGCATTCATTCATTCAAACCATCTGCATCATTCATTTTTCTCAAAAGATTTTCATTTCATGGAATCGATTTTCTCAATAAACTATGATGATATTCGGAGTTGGATTTTCCAAATCAAAGTTTTTCTATGATTTTCCTTAAAAAGTTATTTTCTTAAGATCCATTTTCAAAAGGAATTTTCATCTTTCTCAAAAATCAAAAAAATTGATTTTCAGAGATTTCAAGGACAAGATTCTTAGGAATTCAATTTCCTGAATTTTGAATTTCCTTCTCTAATGAGTTTTCCTACAAAATTTTCTATCATTTTCCTAAAAAAATTCTTAAAATTCGAGTTTTTCCTGACAAATGCTTTCCTTTTCAAATATTCATCTTTTCTCAAGAATTCCTTCTCTTTTCCCGAGATTCTCATTTCTTCATGATATTCCAAGTCTTTCTAAACTCTCTTAAAATTTTCCTGAGATTCCTATTTCCTCATGGTTTTCCCAATCTTTCTCAACTTTCTCAAAATTTTCCTGAGATTCTCATTTCTTCATGGTTTTCTAAGTCTTTATAAACTTTCTCAAGACTTTCTCGAGATTCTCACTTCTTCAAGATTTTCCAACTCTTTATAAACTTTCCCGAGATTTTCAAACCTTCTTCGTCTGAGTTTTCCTAAAAGATTGATTTCCATCTTTTCCTGAGAAATGCTTTTCAACTCCAAATGTTTTCTCAGCATACATCATATTTTCCAATTTACATTTTCCAAAATTCTCATAGCACATGCCTGAATTCTCTATGCATTTAGGATAGAACACAATTTCAATGATTTTACTAAGTCAAGCACAATTTTGGTCCTTGGTTCGATTACCCCTATTAAAGGCGGCAGGAACGGTCAAACCTCGTACCGACAGGTCGAGCCCCATCCCATGGATTTTCCCGCAATTTTCAAAACGGAGGCAAGTATTTCAAAAAAATTTCCAAAATCCGGTCAAGTTTGAATCGCGAAAGCATTTCCCTCTCTCTTCCGCCAGGAAGGGAAGACGGGGAAAAATTTTGCGATGATAACAACGTGGTAGGGGGGCGTTAACCCAAATAATTGGCCCAGTTGTGAGGCTCTGTCCTGAACTAGGGTTCTAGAAGAGAGCTCAGCAACGTGAAGGCCAGGTAATGATAGGTAATGGAGGGTTTGAAAAAATGATCACATGCAAAAAAATAGAGGGCTCTAAATCCTAGAGAGATAGATTTTGAAAACTTTGAAGAAGCATACATTGTTTGCATTCAGATCCTAAATTGAGGAGAGTTGTATTTAGACCTAAGTCTATGTGAACATGAGAATATCTCCTCAATCTGGTCCTACCAAACCATGCCTAGTCTATATGCAGTCAATGTCAGCTAGGTCAGAATCTAGGCTCCTAGGTTCGCATGATAGCAAAAGTACAGAACTGACATTTTGTGAACATAATTTCGATAATTGAACTAAGTCAAGCACAATTTTGGTCAGGCAAGGACAGGTCCCATCACGGTTGCCAAACCTGTTATAGTCGCAAAATTTTTCTCGTCTTCCCTTCCTTACGGAAGAGAGAGGAAAATGCTTTCGCGATACAAACTTGACCGGATTTTAGAAATTGTTTTGAAATACTCGCCTCCATTTTAAAAATCGCGAGAAAATCCATGGGATGGTGCTCGACCTGTCGGTACGAGGTTCGACCGTTCCTGCCGCCTTTAATAGGAGTAATCGAACCAAGGACCAAAATTGTGCTTGACTTAGTTAAATCATCAAAATTGTGCTCTATCCTAAATGCACAGAGAATTCAGGCATGTGCTATGAGATTTGGTAAAATATAAGTTGGAAAACTATGATGTATGCTTAGAAAACATTTGGAGTTGAAAAGCATTTCTCAGAAAAAAGATGGAAATCAATTTCTCAGGAAACTCAGACGAAGAAGATTTTAAATCTCGAGAAAGTTTATAAAGATTTGGAAAATCTTGAAGAAATGAGAATCTCGACAAAATGGTAAGAATTTTTGAGGAAAGATGAACACTTGAAGAGGAAAACACTTGTCAGGAAAACTCGGACTTTGAGAATTTTTTTAGGAAAATGATGGAAATTTTATAGGAAAACTCATTGGAGAAGGGAATTCAAAACTTAAAAAGTTGAAATCCTGAGAATATTGTCTTTGAAGTATCTGAAAATCGACTTTGATTCTTGAGAAAGATGAAAAATTCTTTTTTGAAAATGAATCTTAAGAAAATAGCATTTTCAGGGAAAATCACCGGAAAACTTTGGTTTGAGAAATCCAACCTCGAAAATCTTCATAGTTTCTTGAGGAATCGATTTCCATGGAATGAAAATTTTTTGAGAAAATCATGAGAAAAGCAGATGATGCCATGATGCAGATGATTTGAATGAATGATGCACTTTGAAAAGATTTTCTGAGAAATTTGTTGGAAAAATGTGTATTAAGCCAAAGTAAATCTTTCACATATTCTGACTGTGGACATGAATATGTTCAGAGTTTATTTGAGTTAATTCACAATATTTTGAAAAATTAGAAATATGATGTGCATTTCGAAGATAGCCTAAGAGTGTAGGCTCAGTGTGACTAGTAGGAAGATTATGAATCTGGGTCTCATCCATATTCCGACTAGGGCCGTAAATATGGACTCCACCGAGTTCATCAACTCTCTAAGAGTTGGTGCACGTGTCATACGTGTACATCCATGGTGTTTTTGCAAAATGAGATATATGAATCATAGAATCATGATATTGCAAGAATCAAACTACATGAGATGCATCCTAATCTAAGCAGTAAAAGTAAATATTATTCCAAGTTTGATTGGTACATCTCTGACATAAGTCAAAATAAATGAAATAAAAAAAAATACATGGCATAAAAGAATTAGCATCTTCTAGATTTTCCAGCAAAATGAGAATTAGTACAAGATAACCAAGGAAATGGGTATATATATAATATGTACAACGAAGATATACATGGTTATATCTAAATACTTGAATTTGTGCTAAATGACATATGATAATGAAGATGTATTTACAAAAAGAAAAAGAAAAATATCTACATGAATACTTGTATGTGAAAACAAGTGTACATGAAGATATCCTTATATATATATATATATATATATATATATATATATATATACGTGTAATGAGAAAATACATGTAGTAATTAGAATTCTATATGTAATCGGTAAAATCAGAAAATACAAGATTATATATACAGTTTCTGTAGGTGATTTCACAAAGCCGTAATTCCCAAATTATAACATATTTCTCAGTAAAATTGGGTATGGAGCTTCCCTATATATCAATAACAAAGCATGCAAAAGTTGGTCCGGAAATCAGGAATGGATATTAAAATATCCATCCATGAACATGGCTCATTATCAAGACTGGGTACCTGCAGCAGAAGAGATGGGCAAATACATAACATATACAATGTGCAGGAAATGTACTGTGGAGGCACCATGGGCTGTCTTCAAGGGTTACAAAACAATAAAGAGAGACTAAAAAAAAAAAACAATGGCCACCCTTTAACGGTAGCTGGGCTTTGATATGATAAAAAAAAGAAATACAAATCAATCATGTAGATGAATTCTTGCTATTTGAAACCCATGAGATCTTATGGTGTGAGAACCCAGCTGAGCCTCCCTCATTTGGCCTTTATTCTTAACAAGGTCTCCACAGAAACTTTAGTTGGTACATGGAAAAACTCAAAATTCAAAAGCCAAAAGCATTACATACGTTTCAACCCATCATGGAGGAAAAAAAAACACTTGAATTAGAGGAAGAATCATAAAAAAAATTGATTAGATAATCAAAAGGAATGATGGCTGTAGGTAATAGAACTTAACATAGGTAAACATAAAATCATAATAAGCTAATAAATACAAAACTTATGCTGAATAAAAGAAATTTGCAAAAGTACAGGGATGATATCTAAACTAATTTACTGCAGAAAAAGAGATTTTAAGAAACTACAAATAAGCAATATGAAACAGCAAATGGGCTGTTATGATATACTAAAAATGTATGGGAATGTAATGTTGCAAGAACAGGGGCGTGGATGCCTAACAGGGCATTTCTTTATGCCTTACATGGAATGTGACGTTACTTAGGATCTGGAAACAAATAGAAACACATACACTACAGTGGTGTGAACACCCCAAATTTTTCAAAAATTTGTAAAAATGACCTTTTTGCCCCTGGTTTCATTTTCTGAGAAAACCAAAGCTAAATTTTGATCATGTTTCAGATTTTCTGAATTAAATTCCACATTGATATATTCAATTTCAACTCCGGGTCTGAACCCAGTGTTTTAAATCCATATTTCCTCGAAATCTGGATTCAAACCCATTTCTGAAGAAATTTTCTCAAAATAGCTTTTAAATCCTCAGAAAAATTCCCTTTTTGTAAATATTTTTGCAAAAACACAAAAAAAAAATTTATTAGTTTCAACCCTTGATTTCTCGTAAAACTTTAGGATCTTATTCTAAAACTACAAAAATTGAAAAATAAACTAAAAACCAAAAAAATTGAGAAAAATTACAAGAAAAACGAAGGATTTTTTTTAAGCCTTTTGAAGCCATTTTGCTGAAAAACTCATTTTCAAAACCATTTTATAAAAATTTCCCAAAAAGGGGCCCTCTTTTGAGAAATTGGAAAAATCACAAACTGCCGCAGGCTCGCTTCTCCTCTCCGCCCTCAATCTGCAACAACCTGCCCATTCTTCACCTTCCATCTCCAACGAGCTTTTCACTCAAACCTTCCACCTCTTCTTTAAGAAGAGGTCTTCACCCATGATCGAGCCATCCATCAGCATCATCGTCACCGAGCTTTCTCTGCAAAAATCCATTGCAATTCATCAATTTCATCCATTATCATCATTTTCCATCCCATTGACAAGGTTTTTCTGAAGAATCCATTGCCAACATCGGAGAAGCAACCATCATCCGTGACATTCATCCAGTTTTTCTTGACATTTCATTTGAGTTTTTCGATTGATTATCAACACCCATTCCTTCATTTCGAGCATCCCCTGCGAAACATTACGGAACAACTCTCTTCTGAAGCATTTCCTCTGCAAGAGATCGCCCACCTTCAGCTTTGGAGTATCGCATCAGAATTTTAGCCTTCCTCCAGATTGCCCTGGTTATTCCCCCAAATACCTCCTTCATCCGGAGTCCCTGCAACGCTTTGGTAAATCTTGCATTCTTTGTTGTTTTCTGTAAGCCGTCTATTTAATTTCTTTTGATTTCATTTTGGTCCCAGTTATGCACCAGGGATGGCGTTGGGTTGCCTGTGCAACACCAACCCATCCATGTGCTATAGCAAGAGGAACAATCTTGTTTCGATAATTATTTTTTTTTTAGTTTATATAAATATTTGTTTATGCTGTGTAAGTTCAATGGTCATTTGTAGTCTATTTGAATCATAATTCATGCTCTGCGTTATTCTGATTTCCTTTGCTATCTCTACTTTTCTTGTCCATCTGATTCCCAGTTTTCTGTGAATAATCAGTTTATGTCTCGATCATATATCGATATTTGAATTCTTGTTTTTGTTGATTTTCACATTTCCGCTTTTATTTTGATGATCCATTAAGCTTGATTGTCGCGATTAATTTAAGATCTTATCAGGTCCCTTATGTCATAACTGGTTGGGTCAATGTACTTCTGAACACATTCACGATATCCCCTGTATTACAGTCCAATCTTCCTGTTGTAGGATCTGCAACTTCCAATGTTATACCTAGAAACATTGGTAGCATTCCCTCAATAGGCATGACCACTGAATTCATTACTTGAACTCTTCTGCCGTCCTGCACATTTATTCATAGCATTGCTCATCATATACATGTTTCCCATATTGTTTTCCACTTCATGTTTTGCACTATTACGGTCCAGCCATTTCACCTAGCACACCTGCTGCTATGCTTGTTCCATCTAAATCCCTTATATATCTGATTGATTAAGGGTCAGATTTACTATCAATTCATTCCCCTAAGTTAGCAGTCAAAATCCTCTGCTATCAGAAGTTTCTTTTTAGGATACCTCTGTGTAATATAACCTTTTCACCATCACATTTTTCAGTGATATTTTCATTCACTACTTGATCCCCTAGGTATTGACCAAACCCAAGCTGACATTCCTTTTTTTAAAAAAAAAAATAATAAAATTCTAGGCTTACACTGCTTGCTGTAATGTGATTAGTCTTGTTCCATGTTTCAGCTGCGCTATTATGGTTCATATCAATCTCTCCACGTAGTTTTCAGCTTGATGATATTAAGTCATTTAATGTAATTACTTCCCCTATATTCCAGATTTCCTGCTCAATCATGTAGTTAGAAATTTTCAAAAGAAAAATCTCTGGTTTGTGGGACGATGGACTCCATCTGAGAAAAGGTTGTCTGATAAATTAACCCAATGTAGGCTTTGAGTGGTTAAATTAATCGTGTGTATGCTTGTTCTGGTCTTAAATAGAGGTTTCAGGTAAAGTTTATTTTGCTCACTTATGTTTTACATCCCCTTTTATCTCATAATATGCAGATATTTGTGCCTATCACTTGCAGCACACACCACCTTATCTACTTGCACATCTTGCTCAGCAGGTCCATCGCCTAAACATAAGTTTAATGATCTGAACTTTAGCATCATCAGCACAACTCCTTTATTGACTCACGCCTTCATCAATCCCTTTGGCTACTGTTAGACATTAATATTGCGTTATCAAAAATTTAGCATTTTAGATATGTGTCATTTGTTTGTATCCCCATAAGCGTCAACTCTTCCCAGCATCTGCGTAATTTCTGTCTTACACAAATCACCTGGTATCATTTTCTTGGGTCTGGCCATTAAGATCCTCTTGCGTTGTTGGAAGTCCTGGATTTCCATAACCATTTTAAATTCTTCTCTGAGATCCACACCATTACCATTAGATAGTGTTAGGTCATCAGGGAGTCATCCATCTGAGGTATGCCTTACCATCAATTTTGCTCGATTCAGGCAGTCACCAGCTCGCCAGAAAGAGCAATGACGTCAGCCATGTGCAGTAATGTGTCAAAACTGTCGGATAGTAATCCCAGGGATAGTAATTGGGGAGGATCCATCCCCTAATACTCATAGATGTCCTGGAGTTCTTGGAAGAGACCAATTGCATCAGGAATGGAGTTGAAGAGGCCTTGTTCTGAAGGTAAATTTTCAGAGCTGGGTAGGAGCACTATCTGGCTTAAGAAGGAAGGTATCTTGCATGCTTTTTAAAGTTAAGTCTTCTTTGGTAAATAGAATTTGTCGTGTTTCTCTTTTGATATGTGGATTTTTACATACATCCTCCTGTTGCAAAGAGGCCAAGAATTGTTACTGTCGGAGGATAAACCTGAGGTAAATTATGTAGATTCAAGAAGCTAACACTTTGGCTCTCAGGACCAATCAGTTGGTTTCCTGTACATGTAATCCAAGGAAATTAGTGATTAAGGACCCCACTAAAGACCAATCAGTTGGTTTCCCAATGTTCTTATGTTATATTTTTGCATTTCTTATTTCCATCCCTCCCCACATTTCTTCATTTCATCATGGCGACATTCAGCTACATCCATCACCACTGTAATTGATGCACCACCGGATTATAAATTCCAGTTTGATCTTTAGATGCTGCTGAGAATTTGGAAACTTTTTTTTTTTTACCACACCTTATGTCTTCAGCACATACAGCATTCCCAGCAACCTTGTGTCACCACCAACAGCCTCACCTGTTAAATGCTCACAACACCTGTGCATACGTGAGTGCAACAACCTAATGGTTGTTGCAGCTCACAAACCTCCCCTTTACTATCCTTCATGCCCCCACCTATACCATTTTGCTCAAACATTTTGTTTTCTCTTCCTTGTTTTGTTAACAAAGTCAGTATACCACCATTATATGGATCCATTTTCTGTGTATATTCTGCTGTAATTTCCTGTCTGTATTATTACACCCCCTATATATTCTGCTACACAGCAGCGCCTCTTTTTGGAGCATATATTCTGTCGCTTCACAGCACCATGCAGTGCTTTTTCCACTAGTGCCTTCAATTAGTCCCCGCTGCCATTTCTGCTCCACCAGTTTCTTTACTTCCAGCCACAACCTATCTTTCATAAGTATCCAATCTCACCCTACCTATGTCCTGTTACCACTCTATTTCCCCCTGCTCCAGCACCCCCATCTGTATACAGCATATACCTGATCAGTTATGCTCATTTGCTACAATTCACACAGTACCTACTGCATCCTTGTGTACACATCTAGCATCAATCTTACAACTGCAAAATTCTGGACTGCTGTTATAACTCTTTGCTAATTTACTACCTTGATATATCAAGAAACCACCACCTTGAGGTATGGTATATCGAATCCCATGGATTTTGTTGTTGTATGATTGTTTCACTTGTTGTCTAGAGCTCCTAGGTTATATAACATTTTCCTAATACTTGCTTGATTAGTTAAATCATATCATTAGCATAGGGATCTACATACTAATATGTTACGATGCCTCTTGCCATCTTCATTTATCCATAAGTATCTCTTCATTAATACAAATATGACCATATGTATATTGATTTTAGCATGATTGGCTCCTATATTTTTGCACCTTTGCTATATGCTAATCCTGTTTTGCAGGAATTAAGCGGAAGGGCCCATTCTCCCTCTTAGTTTAGGAATTAGAATCTTAATTTTATTTTCAAAAAGATGTAATAGTTAGATTATAATGAGAATTTTATATTTCAAGTATTAGATTGATTAGAATGTATGAGCATAGATATTCTAGAAATGCTTGTTTTCATATCATTTTTTCTCTCTCATTGCAAAATTTCATAAATGGGAACACAAATGGCACGTGCACCATTTCGTAAAAGATAATAAATACTAAGTTGATGATCCACATCAATGGCCATAGTCAGGGTGTGGACAAAACTTAGCATTTTTATCTTTTACAAAATAACACTAGATCCACACTGGATCCATTTTTCAAAATTCATCATATTTTTCTAAAATATTTTCTTCTTTTATCAGAATTTAACTTAAAATTAACTCAAAATATATACCAATGGCCATAGTCTGGGTATATTGAGGGTTAATTTCATTTTAAATTCTATAAAAGCACCAAAAATGTATTTTATCCTTCATTTTGAATTTAGATATGACTATTATATAATACACTCAATGACCATAGTCAGGAGTGTATTATATCATTAATCTTATTTAAATTCATTTGAAGAATGAAATATAATTTTCAAATCCAATTTCAACTTATTCAAATTCATTCATCATTTAGGATAGAACTGCATCATATTTTCAAAATTTCCTTTTCAAAATTTCAAGTAATTCTTCTTCTTAATTTCTCAGATCAAATCTTATTCAAATCCAATTCTATCTCATTTCAAAGATTCGAAAATTCAATTTCAAAGTCCAATTTGACTTTAAAACTCCAAAATCATTTTATATTCAAACTTCAAATTTCCAACTCAATTCAAAATTCAAATTCAAAGTTCAATTTGACTTTGAAGTTTCTGATTTATCTTCAAATTCAAAAATCAAGTTTATCTTCAAATTCAAAATCACAAGATTGATTTTGAATCTTGACTCTTCTTAAAATTTTAAATTCAATCCGGGTTTTCAAAACCCAGATCCATCTTCAAAAGTCCCATTTGGACTTTCAAAACCCAATTCATCTTGGATCTCAGATTACAGATCCAAATGCCATATAGGATTCAAAATCCAATTTCATCTTGGATCTCAGATTATGGATCCAAATTCCACTTAGGATCTAGATCCTCATTCTACTTTGGATCTTAGATTTCATATCCAAAATCTATTCTAGGATCCAGAATCTAATTCTACTTTGGACCTCAGACTTTAGATCCAAATCCATTCTTAGGATCCGGAATCCAATTCTACTTTGGATCTCAGATTTCATATCCAAAATCTATTCTAGGATCCAGAATCAAATTCTACTTTGGACCTCAGACTTTAGATCCAAATCCATTCTAGGATCCAGAATCCAATTCTACTTTGGATCTCAGACTTCAGATCCAATTCCATCTTAGGATCCAGAGTCCAACCCTATCTCGGATCTCAGATTTCAGATCCAAATACCATCTTGGATTCCAAATCTTGAATCCAATTCCATTCAAAATTCCAAATCCAAATTCCACTTTAATTCCAAACCTTAAAATCAATTCCATTTCATTTCAGATTTCAAATCAAGTTCTCATTCCAGATCCTAAAATTCAAAATTCAACTTTGAACTCTATTCAGAATCCAGATCTTGGATTCGGATTTCATCTTGAAATTCTAACTTTTAAATCAATTCCATTTCTCAATTTTATTTTCCAATTCCATCTTTCCTTCTGATTCAACTCCATTTCATTCTGATTCAAAATCCATTTATGACTTTGAAAATTCCTTTCTTCTTCTTTTATCTCAAAACTTCAAAAACATTTTCCAAATCCAGATTCATCTTCCCAAGCTCTTGATTATTCTAAAAACTTAGAACTTTAATCCTAAGTTCCAAGTTAGAAATCATTTCTTCACTTTATCAGATTCATCTCAGAAACACTTGGGAATTCTTCAAAACATTTTCAAAAGAACATACATCTTTGCATTTGCACAAGCATGATTCTTTGTTCATTTAGACTTAGGTTAGATTTCTTAGATAATTTCTTAGCAAAGCAAAAGGCATAAATTCGACCATTGGTTCGATTACCCTTGGTAAAGGCGCCAGGAACGGTCGAACCTCGTACATATTTCAAAAACGGTCGAACCTCCCAATTTTCCCGCAAATATTTCAAAAACGGAGGCGAGTTATTTTCTACATATTTTTAAAATTAAGGTCAAGTGAGACCCGCAAAAGAATTCCTCTTCTTATTTTCTCTTCTTTTCTCTTCCCTCTTTCTTTCCGTCTTTTATTTTCTCCCTTCAAAAAGGAGGAAATAGAGGTTGGAAAGGAAAAGAGAAGGAAGAGAGAGAATATTATAAAGAGGAAAATTTTTGCGATGATCACAGTTTTGGCGACCGTGATGGGACTCGTCTCCGTCCGGTCGAATTATGCCTTTTCTTTTGCTTTAATATTATCTAAATCTTTATTCTACATATGTCAGCTTCATTTTCATGCAAACCTTAGGAGCCTAGATTTTGTCCTAAAACTGACAACATTGCATATAGGATTTAAGTATGGTTTGGTAGGACCATATTGAGGAGATTATTCCATGCTCATATTAGACTTAGGTCTGAAATACGACTCTCCTCAATTTCAGGGATTAAATGCAAAACAATGTATGCAAGTGTATGCTTCTCTTCATTTTTATCTATCTCTTTAGGACTTGCATTAGAGCCATCTGATTTCTTGCATGTTGCACATATTTTGAAAACCTCCTTACCTATATTGTCCCGGTCTTCACGTTGCTGGGCTGTCTCACTGAACCATAGTTCGGGAGAGAGCCTCACAACTGGACCACTTATTTGGGTTCGCGCCCCCCTACCACGTACCTAAGGGCCATAGTCCGAGGTATATCGGTAGGTGCTCAAGGATGTTGGAAAGCCATTACCTTAGAACCGGAGAAATATTTCTATGCCACGTACTTCGAGCTTCGGCTTGGGTATATCGGCGTATCTTGATTGGAATCAGATGATCTGAACCCTAGAGTTAGGATTAAGGTCCTACAAGCCATTTCAAATATTGCATTTAGAGTTAGCCTTTAGGGAGTGTTGTATGCGCATCCTTGTTTGTGCAGCTTTAATTGTATGATAATCCTCTTATTCTCTCATATATATGTATCATACCCTTTTCAAAAAACCTGGGTGTATTATTCAAAACTTACCCTTATTTTCAAAAACCCCAGGTGTATATTGAAAAGAAGAAATTATTATCTTCATTGTATGTCTGACCTGATCCATTTGTATAATGGATCAGGTTCAGATCCAGTTCATGTATTGTAAATTATTATTTTGTAAAAGGGTATTTTCGTACCCTAATGTTTACACTTTATGTTAAATAGAATGAGAGGGCAGTCACGATGGACTGAACCCTCCTTTCAGCTGGAAATCTCTCTCTCCCTCTCTTCTCTCATCGTAGATTAGGGTTTCATTCTTTCATGGTATCAGAGCAGGGCGTGGATCTGCGTGAATCTGCGTGAAGAAAGCACAGCGTGTGCATCAGCGTGGATCTGCATCAACGTGGATCTGCATCAGCCATCTGCGTGAATCTGGGTGTGAATACCCAGCGTAAATACCCAGTGAAGAATGTCTGGGCGTGAATCAGCGTGATTTCAGCCTGCGTGAAGAAAGAAAGCCCAGCCTGCGTGAAGAAAGTCCATCTGCGTGAATCTGCGTCTGCGTGAAGAAAACCCAGCCTGAGTTTGCGTGAGCAAATCCCAGCGTGAATCCACCAGCGTCAGCAGAGTGAACTTATCAGCCGTGAATCCCAGCGTGAATCTGTGTGCCGTGATTTGAATCTGTGTGGTAAATCTCTGTGAATCTGTGTGGTATTGTGGCCCTGAAATACCTAGCGTGAATCTGTGTGAAGAAAATCTTTGTGAAGAAAATCTGTGATTTCTTTCAGCCGTGTGTTACAGCATCAATCTGTGTTTTCTTTTCAGCCGTGATTGCTTCTTTGTGAAATCAGGTTCATCAGGTTTAATCCCTGTTGTTTTCCTACATTTAATCTCTTGATCTGTGGTTTAAACCCTGCTAACCATTGTTAATCTCTTGATCTGTGATTTCCTTTTCCTTTCTGTTGTTTTTCCTGCTAATCACTGCTAATCATTGTTAGCCATCTGTCATATCATCTGTCTTTTTCTGTTAGCCGAGTTCTTTGTTCTTCATACCTAAGTGTCAGTTCAAGCATATTCATCAAATGGAATTTACTCACGGGCAATCATGCCTGTCCTCAAGTTTTCTTGGTCAACTAGTCTCTGAAAAATTGAATAACTGTAATTTCTTGACCTGGAAAAGACAGATTATTCCGTTTATAAAAAGTCAGGACCTTTCTGGCCATCTGGATGGATCGGTCCCACCGCCTCCAGAATTTCTCTCGCAAGAAAAAGTGGACGATAAAGGTGAACAATCTGTTGTTCTTCACAGGAATCCAGAATATGTTGCTTGGATGAAGAGAGATCAATCGCTAGTGGCATATATCACTTCAACTCTTTCACAGGAGGTCCTTATTGCTCTTCCTGATGATTGTTCGGCAAAGGAACTGTGGAATATGTTAGTTCAAACATATTCACAAATTTCTGAGGCAAGAATTATGTTTCTTAAGCGAGAATTTCAAATGCTGAAGAAAGATTCCATGTCTATTATGGAATACCTGAATAAAATGAAAGGCATCACAGATCAGTTGGCGGTTATTGGGTGTCTTGTCAGTGAAAAAGATAAAGTACAACAAACCTTGAGTGGATTGGGGCTAGATTATCATGTTATGACGACAACCTTACTATGCTTACCAGAACTTCCAAAGTTTGAAGATCTTCGTGCAAAACTGTTGCAATATGAGATGAATCTGATAGGTTCCTCTGAAGCCTTTCATGGGAATTCCGGAACACAAGATGTGCTGGCTATGGGAATGAGTTATGGTCGAGGTAGAGGAAGTTCTTTTCGAGGAAAAGGAGGACAAGGGAGAAATAACTATGGAGGTCGTGGCATACTTCCAACACCCAATGTTCAGGGACAAAGACCCATTCCCACCTGTTTCCTATGCAACAAGAAAGGGCACATTAAAGCGAACTGTTGGTTTAATCCTCAAAACAAAGGGAAAGCTCCACAAGCAGAGGCTAGAAAGGATGGAGAAGTAAAAGAGTTGTTGTTGGCAGCCTTGGCAGGATTGAATATGAAACAAAATGACAAAGGAACTTGGTATGTCGACTCTGGAGCAGCTACTCATGTTACAGGTGATGTAGGTAAACTCTTGACTCTTACACCTTATGTTGGAAAGAATAGCATTGTCACAGGAGATGGATCACATCATGCCATCTCACATACTGGAAATGCCATTATACACATGTCAAAGTCCTCTCTTAAACTTCCAAGTGTCATCCATGCTCCTAATATTCAAAAGAACATTGTTTCTGTCTCAAAGCTTGTTGATGATGCAAATGCTTCAGTTGAATTTACTCCCTCTTCTGTTTATGTCAAGGATCTTCGCACGAGGAGGACATTCGCTGAAGGAAAACGATGGGGCAACATGTACATCTTCCAAGAAGATCCTTCCTTCATTCATCCCAACTATTCATCCTTGAAGCCTCACCAAGTCTTTGATTCTGATTTTTTATTTAATGTTTCTGAAAGTAATAAGCCAAGACTTTGGCATAGTCGTCTTGGCCATTGTGGTCGCCATTTTATTGAAAAACTTGTCATGAATAATCTTATTCCTAAGTCCAGTCTGAGTTCAGAAGTCGTTGATACAAAATGTTCTAGCTGTCATCTATGTAAGAGTCATGTCTTACCTTTTGCTTCCATTAATAAAAGAGCTTCAAGGCCATTTGAGGTCATTTGTTCAGATGTCTGGGGGCCTGCTCCAATTACTTCTTTTTCTGGCAGTAAATACTATCTTATTTTCGTTGATAGTTATTCACGTTATACTTGGATATTCTTTATGAAGCACAAATCAGAAGTTTTTGGATTGTTCCAGAAATTTCACTCTTTCGTTCAAAATCATTTCTCTATCAACATTCTTAATTTCCAGTGTGATGGAGGAGGTGAATTCTCCTCGAGTGACTTTGTTAATTTTCTTCAACATAATGGGATAAAGAGAAGAGCGTCTTGCCTCATACACCTCAACAAAATGGGATTGCTAAGAGGAAGCATCGACATATTGTTGATACTGCAATGAGCATGATGCACGGGAGCAATCTTCCTACATCATTATGGACTGAGGCCTTCCACTCCACAGTTCATGTGATAAATTGCTTGCCCATGAATATCTTAGAAAATAAGTCACCATACTTCTCTCTTTTTGGCATACAACCTGATTATCATGAATTACGTGTGTTTGGGTCTGTTTGTTATGTGCACATTGATAGCTCACTCAGGCACAAGTTCCAAGATAAAGCTTTGAAATGCAGGTTTATAGGATATGCCGAAGATTACAAAGGGTACAGGTCTTATGATCCCCTGTGTAAGCGTGTCAAAATATCAGGGAATGTTATTTTCGATGAAATGAACTTTGCTGATCAGGATAATAATTCAACTATGGTGGATACTGATAACTCAAGCTCCAGCATTGAGGTATACTACCCATGGTTAAATTCAGAACTCTTCTCCAATGGTACAATAGATCGTCCAGAAAATTGCAATCAGAATGAGCCACATGAGGATTCAGCCAATGAGACTCAAACGGAGGAAACTGTCACATATGACTTGGAGCCAACAAGGTATAAGGGAATTGTGTACACTCGGCGAGAGAAAGAGCCCTCATTCACTTCTTGTTCGAACACGGATATCAGAAGATCTTCACGGATTCGACATCCACTTGACAGGTGGGTAAGTTATAAAAATTTTTCAATGGAATTTCAGTTATTCTTGACATCCATAAGTAAAGAGGATGAGCCTCTTATGTTCTATCAAGCTGCGAGCTCTAGAAGATGGGTAGAAGCAATGAATGAAGAAATGGAGGCCTTACATGAATGTGGCACATGGGAGATTGTGCCTAGACCACTGAACAGAAATGTAGTTGGGTCAAAATGGGTGTACAAGATAAAATATAAACCAGATGGGAGCATCGAAAGGTACAAGGCTCGACTGGTAGCCAAGGGATTCACACAAGAGGAAGGCCAAGACTTTGATGAAACTTTTAGTCCTGTTGTCAAGATGGGGACTATTCGTATTGTGTTGAGTCTAGCCATTAAACATGGATGGACATTGAGCCAGCTGGATGTGAAAAATGCTTTTCTGCACGGGGATTTAAAAGAAGAGGTCTACATGGAACAACCCACTGGATATGCAGAACGAGACGCCAAAAAATATGTATGCAAATTAAAGAGAGCACTCTATGGTTTGAAACAAGCTTCTCGTTCCTGGTTCGACAGTTTTTCTCTAGAAATACAACGACATGGCTTTTCTAGGTCTCTTCTGGATCACTCATTATTCATTCACAATGAACAAGGAGTTACTACTCTTCTGTTGATATATGTAGATGATATCATCATCACAGGGAATTGTAAAAGCCACATTGAGCAGGTGAAGAAGTTATTAAATCAGAGATTTAAGATGAAAGATTTGGGAGAGCTGCGATATTTTCTTGGGGTAGAAGTTGATAACAAGAATGATACACTTACCCTTACTCAACACAAATATACGCTGGACATTCTCGGCAGAGCAGGCATGACAGATTGTAAGCCGTTAACAACTCCAAGTGTCATTCATCAGAAATTGAGTTAGCAAGAAGGGGATATATATGGAGATCCCACTAAGTATCGCAGTTTAGTTGGCATGTTGCAATACCTGACTTTTACTAGACCTGACATAGTATATTCGGTTAATCAGGTATCCCAGTTTATACATGAACCTCGTGTGTCACATATGGAGGCAGTCAAACGTATACTTCGCTACCTAAAGGGTACAGTGGGTGATGGGCTGGTATACAAAGGCAAGGAAGAATTAGATCCAGGTGGGGGCCATGAGATTATTACTTATGCTGATGCTGATTGGGCGGGGGATCCAGACGAACGACGATCAGTATCTGGTTATTGCAGCTTCATTGGGCCAAACTTGGTATCCTGGAGCAGTAGAAAACAAAAGGCGATTGCTAGATTGAGCACTGAGGCCGAATACAGATCAATGGCCACTGCCACGGCCGAGGGTACATGGATAAGACATCTTCTGACTGAAATGGGAGAGCCGATTGTTCGATCACTGTCGCTATGTGACAATCAAAGTGCCATCAACATGTCATTCAATCCCATTCACCATAGTCGAGCAAAGCACATTGAAATAGATCAACATTTTATCAGGAAAAAGGTTGAAGACAAAGAGATTGAGCCCATGTATGTGTCAACAAAAGAACAAGTTGTTGATATCCTCACTAAAGGGTTAACAAAGGATAGATTTTGGTTTTTGAAGAACAAGTTGTTCATGGTCCAACACCATGCACAACTTGAGGGAGGCTAAAAAGAAGACATTATTATCTTCATTGTATGTCTGACCCGATCCATTTGTATAATGGATCAGGTCCAGATCCAGTTCATGTATTGTAAATTATTATTTTGTAAAAGGGTATTTTCGTACCCTAATGTTTACACTTTATGTTAAATAGAATGAGAGGGCAGTCACGATGGACTGAACCCTCCTTTCAGCTGGAAATCTCTCTCTCCCTCTCTTCTCTTCTCTCATCGTAGATTAGGGTTTCATTCTTTCATATATTTCTATCTACCTACATTTCTTTTTCTCTTTTAGATCAAATTTTCTTCAAAACCCTGGAAAATTCCTTTAAAATTTCACCAACCTTTTCAAAATCTCTAGGTTTGATTCTTCAAAGAGTCTATCCGTAAGTCCTGCATTCTATCTAATTCTCCTTATTTCTTCTTTACCCCAGTATCATCTCAATGGCGTCCAATTCTCTCGATGCGGTCTTTCCCCGAGATCATGTCTTCTATCAGATTCAGGATGGATCCCCGGATCTGTGGGTCATCCAGTCTTGTCCTTTCTTCCCTCGGTGGTATTATTCTTGGTTCGCCACCTTCTCACGTATGTTTCTAGACCACTTGGATGACTGTGGGTTGGAGATGGCATCAACGGCAGGCAAGCGAACCATCAATGGAGCCCTGATTCAGGCTATGGCAGAACGGTGGAATCAACGTACCTGCACATTCTGGTTTCCTTGGGGAGAGATGACTCTACTGATGGATGAGTTCAACAATATCATGGGATTGCCTGAACCAGCTGTCCAGCCAGATGATCCTGTCGAGCAACAGTTTTTGATCAACATCAAAGGGGTGGATGTTCGAGAAGCTTTGGCCAGAGCAACAGGGAGCAGATCTTGGCCTCTCAATGAGATTGGTGGGAATCAGTTCATTGACCTATTCAAACTATATCACAAGTATGGAGCCTACAAGGAGGTCGACACTTTGTCTCGAGCAGCGAAGGACAGGATTCAGCATGCCATGATCCTGTGCACAGTGGGGTTAGCTTTCTTCCAAGATGGCCAGAATTTCATAGACATCAGAGTCGCCCATCTCTTTCGAAGATGGGGAAGTAAGCAGACCTGTCAGCTTTCAGTCTCCATGGCCGCATTAGCCTTTATTTACAGAGGCTTGGCTCGATTTTCTCTTGGGGAGACCATTTTGGTAGAAGGATGCACCTACGCCTTGCAGTCGTGGTTCCTGCGACACGTTCCCTCGAAGGCCAGTTCTTTCAGATTCAACAGTAAGCAGCCGAAGTCAGCCATTCAGTGCCGAGCTTTGATTGAGAAACTGCATCAGGAAGAAATTACTTGGGATTTCTTTGACAGAAGAGAGACTGTTCCTCGATACACCTATGCACGTGACAAGCGCTACAAGTTGATGGGACCTTTCTTTTGTGTTGATTATCAACCAGAACGATGTCTGAGGCAGTTTTCACAGCGGCACGTTCGTGCCAACACCCGTTTCCCGACAGGCAACGTGCCAGAATTCAACCTGCAGTCAGATCAGTGGTCTGAGGCATATCATGTCGCCAAATATACCTGGGATTCCTTTATTTCTCTGTCTATATTTCCTGGACCAAATGTATCATCTGAATATCAAGAGTGGTGGCAAACTGTCTGCCCACCCTCTCTTTGTCTTTGAATGTTAAAAATATCAATAAAAATTTACTTTTTGGCCAAAAATGTTGTTTTCTGTATTTTGTTTATAGCACAAATAAAAGTCACAAATTTTGGGTGATGACCTAATCCTGGGTAAAAAGGATATTCCTTCCGCATTTCTTTAATATATTTTATCATGGTTGACGACCTCGCCTAGGTAACAAGGCATATTTCTCTATTATCATCAAAATGGTAACACAATTATCACAAATCATGTGATGACCCAATCCCGGGTAATGGGATAATCTCTTGAAATTGTCTACTAAATCCCTTCATTTCTTATTTTTTCTCAAAGAAATTGTGATTTTCAAAAGCTTCTCCATACTCTAACCATTCCCATATTCTGCATGAAAGCTTTGGCATCTGAAAATGGTTCAGACAAGGACTGGTAAGCAGGCTGCTCAGCGACACAGTGACAACGAACTCGAGGAAATGAATTCTCCTAGATTATCTAAGAAGCATGATTCGGGGGATGAAAGCGATGTTGACCCGGCCATGTACCGGGTTTTTCAAAAGATGATGACCAAGATGATGGCCGAGCAGGCTAAAGCTGGTCCCAAGAAGGCAGCTTCTAAAAGTAAAGCAAAAAAGAAGCCCATGAAGAAGCCAGTCAAGATCAGCAAGCAGAAGATTCAGCGTGACAGCACCTCAGAAAATTCAGAATCAGCAGAAGAGAACTCCTAAAAAGAGCAGCTGATTTACGTTCCGAAGCATCTGCGGCAGTCCAAGAGGCCAGTGGAAGAGCCAGTGTCAGTAAACAAGCCAAAGTATGGGCCCCCCACAGAGGATTTAATCCAGGCCTTAACCAAGATAGTCAAAGACCTGCAAATTCGGGATAAAGGAAAAAGATCATACACCAGACAGGACTTCTATCTCGGCTTAGAAGGGGACAAGGATCTGGAGAACCTCCCCCGGAAATTCATCAAGTTTGATGGAACCGGCGATCCAAAAGCTCATTTGGCAATGTTCTTCGCAGAATGTGCCCGATTCAGTGAAGATAACCGCACCCTTTTTCTCTGTTTTCCCCGCAGCCTAGACGGGATAGCGGCCAAGTGGTACGCTGAACATGTCAATCCCATCGAGTTGAGGGATTTTGACAAAGTTGTTAATATGTTTGTTGAACGCTTCCTGTTCAACACGGAAGCCCTACCTACCCTGAAACACTTGTGTAACCTCAAACAAGAGACCAATAAGAAGGTCAGGGATTTCATCCATAAGTGGAGGAGCATTTGCAATAAGATGAGGAATCCCATTTCTGAGGAGCATGCCCTCCAGGTCATCCTCAACAATTTTTGTCAGCCTCTAAAAAGTCTCCTTTTCCCATATCCCTCTAAATCCTTCATCAAACTGACAGAACGAGCGGAATGGCTCGAAATGGGGGTAGAGAATGGGATGTATGAAGGCGTTGCTTTGGCCAAGAACATCCTGGACCCAAAGAAAAAGGCCCATTTTACCTACTCAGCTGATATCCTCGAAGACAATCAGGGCACTAGCAGTAAAAATGACAGCGGCAGTGGCATGAGGCCTGAACAGAATAGAGGCATAAAGGAGAAGTTCTTCAAAATCAATGACAAGTCTCTCCCAACCGGTCCTCAACAAAAAGGGGACTTTCAATAAAAACCTAAACACATCAATTGGAGCAAGGATAGGAAGTTCACTCCTTTGGACCAGCCTCTGGAGAAAGTGCTGGAATACCTGCTGTCCCATGGGATGGTGAAGTTGCCCAAAATTGCAGATCCTCCAGTATTCATGGGAAAGTACAGAGAGCAATATTGCAAATTCCATAAAGCCATGGGGCATGATACAGAGCACTGCTTCGTCTTGAAGCATTTGGTCCAGGACTGTATCGACAAAAGCATCCTCGTAGAAGATGAAGAGGAGGGCAAAATGGAGATTTTATCTGCTCCATTCCCGAAGCATTCAACATCTACCATCTCAGAACACTCTTTCCTCCCACAGAGTCATATACATCCATGCTCTAGTGAAGAGCTAAAACTCCAGCATTAGGTAATGGTTCTACATCAGGATCAGCCTGTATCTCAGAAAATGGACATCTTCTCACTTCTTGACCAAGTAAGTGTACCAGTCGAGAATGAAAGAATTCAAAATTTTCCAAGAAGTTTTCTCAAGAAAGAGGCCTGTACAGAGAAAGCAAAAACCTCTAAAGCAGCAGAAGAACGGGCTGATGATTTTCAGAAGCCAATTACAGCGCTCTCCAACATCTCAATTTTTGAATTAACCCATGATTCTCCTAAGCATCAGGAAAAGTTGGATGATCTATTAAGAAAGATCAAGGTGAAGCCGAACACCATGCCCGAAGATTTGGAACAAATTGTAAATCAGGCGATGACAAATGCGCCTATTACTTTCTCTGATGAGGACTTGCCAAAGCCTCATTCATTCCACAACAATGCATTATACATCGTAGTCAGGACCCGGGGCATGACTGTCCCGCATGTGCTCGTTGATGGAGGCATGTGATCATCGCAAAATTTTTCCTATTCTCTTGTGGTTTCTCTCTCTTCCTTCTCTTTTCCTTTTCTAACCTCTTGTTTTTCTCCTTTTTGAAGGGAGAAGAATAAAAGAAAGAAAAGAAAGAGAGAAGAGAAAAGAAAGAAAGAAAGAGAGAAGAGGAACTATTTTGCGCGGTCTCACTTGACCTTAATTTGAAAATATTTAGCAAATAACTCGCCTCTGTTTTTGAAAATATGCGGGAAAATGGAGAGACGGGATTCGCTCGTCGGTACGAGGTTCGACCGTTCCTGGCACTTTTACCAGGGGTATTCATACCAAGGATCGAATCTATGCCTTTTTGCTTTGCCTAAATATAATCTAAGAATTTATTCTAACTCTAAATGCACAAAGAATCATGCT
Source organism: Nuphar pumila (assembly GCF_984573655.1). Classification (NCBI taxonomy): domain Eukaryota; kingdom Viridiplantae; phylum Streptophyta; class Magnoliopsida; order Nymphaeales; family Nymphaeaceae; genus Nuphar; species Nuphar pumila. The sequence goes on along the minus strand of NC_143251.1, from coordinate 71,045,961 downwards.
TGTGCAATGCCATAATGTATGCTCTTTTTGAAAGATATTTTGAAAATCTCTAAGTTATTTTGAGATGAACTTGATAAGGGAGCGAAGAAATGATTGAATCTAACTTTAGAACTTGAGATAGATCAGAGGAGTTCTAAGTTTTTGAAGTAAATCAGGATTGGAAGAATAAATGAGAAGGAATGACTTAAAGCTTTAAAATGAAGTTTCAAAGTCAGAGATGGACTTTGAATTTGAACTTTGAATTTAGGAAAGGAGATGAATACTTGAGATGAAATTTGAATTTAGATTTTGAAGTTTTGAAATTTAGAATGGATCTGAGAAAATCAAATGGTATTTAAAATAGAAATGGATTTAGAGAGTTCAAATGAGATCTGGAACTGGACTCGAATTTGAAATCTAGAACTGGGATTGGATTCTGAATCCTAAAAAGAATGGGATCCAAGGTTTTAGAATCTAAGATGGACTTGGGTTCTGGGTCCTAAAATGGAGTGGATCTAAAGTCTGAGATCCAAATGTAGAATTGGGTTCTGGATCCTAAAAATGGATTTGGATCTGAAATCTAAGATCCAATGTAGAGTTAGGTTCTGGATCCTAGAATGGATTTGGATCTGAAATCTAAGATCCAAAGTGAAATTGGTGCTGGATCCTATAAGAAAATCGGATCTGAAGTCTGAGATCCAATAAGTGGAATTTGGAGTTTTGATTCCTAAAGAGGAATTGGATCTGAAGTCTAAGATCCAAAGTGAAATTTGGGTCTGGATCCTAAAGAGGGATTGGATCTGAAGTCTGAGATCCATTTTGAGTGTTGAATCCTGGATCCTAAAAGTGGATTTGGATTTAAATTTAGAAGATTAAATTGAACTTTGAAATTTAGAAATTCAATATACAAACGAATTTCAAAGTCAAATTAGACCTTGAATTTTTGGAATTTGGAATTTAAAAGATGAATCAAGAGTCTCAAAATTGAAATTGAACTTTGATTTTGATTCAGAGTTTTGAATATAAAATGAATTTGGAATTTCAAAGTCGAATTGAACTTCGAAATCTGATTTGAATTTGAATTTGAACTTTGAGATTTGAAAATGAATTTGAATTTGAAAATGAAATGATGAATTGGATTTTATAAGAATAGATTGAGTTTTTGAAAAGGAATTTTGAAAAATATGATGCAATTCTATCCTATATGATGAATGAATTTAAATTTTTGAAATTGGATTTTGAAAAGCTATTCCATTCTTTAAATGAATTAAAATGAGATTGAAGATATAATACATCCTTGACTGTGGTCATTGAATGTATTATTTAATAATCTATATTTAAATTCAGGTGAAGAATGAAACACATTTGGTGCTTTTATAGAATTTAAAATGAAATTAGCTCTCAATATACCCTGACTATGGCCATTGGTATATATTTTGAATTAATTTTAAGTTAAATTCTAATAAAAGGAGAAAAACATTTAAGGAAATATGATGACTTTTGAAAATGGATCCGGTGTTATTTCGTAAGAGATAAAAATCCTAAGTTTTGTCCACACCCTGACTATGGCCATTGATATGGATCATCAACTTAGAATCAATTACCTCTTACGAAAATGGTGCACGTGCCATTCGTGTTTTACCATTGTGAGATTTTGGAAAATAAAGGCAAAAAATATGAAAACAGATACTTTGTGATATTTAAATGCTCATTCATTTTATCTAAAAGCTAGAAATGTAAAAATTCTCATGATCATCTAACTATTTCATCATTGACTTAAATAAGGAATTTCTAAACTAAGAAGAGGATTGCATTTTTTTATGTGTTCCCTACAAAAGATGGAGTTAGCATAAGATAATAGGCAAAATATAGAAGGAGAATAGAAACAATGCCATATTAAAATTGAAAACATACCTGAAAATGTCCATTCTGCTGAAAAACGGATATTCTAAATAATAAAAAAAAAGCCAAAAATGTATATGATATACCCTATGCTTAACAAGGAAGTTCATATATAGGATGTTGGACTGGAGACATATATATATACATATATATATATATACATATAAATATATATATATATAGATATATATATATATATATATATATATATATATATATATATATATATATATATATATATATATATATATATATATATATATGAGCATACACTGTGAGAAGTGAATGCTAATGGAAAAAGATGATAAGAGACAAGGGATGAATCAACATACTGTGAATAGTGAAGTGAAGGTGAATAGTGCTGAGTGGTGAGCTATACATAAGTGAAAGCATAAAGGCATTGTGCAAAAAGGGATATTGCTGGTGGTATGATAATTTCAGCTAACAGTAAGCTAAGTAATAGGAAACCAAAAAAAAAAATGTACAGGAATGACAAAGGATTTAGATACTATGTGATATCTAGTGGGCTGGAAAATGGGGTAGGTGAAGTAGGAAACATAGCAGCCATGAGCTACTAAAAAAAAGGAGGAAAATCATAACAGAGTGAGAACTGATACACAGAAGCAACAAGGTAATGACAACGAGGCATTGTGTTGATGAAGACAATGTTGAATGCAAGAGGCTAAAGGTGATGTGTTTTAGTCAGTGGACCTGTAGTGTAATGGAATGGAGGTGTATTCTGTGAAGAGGTGGTGGCTGGAATATGCAGATGATATATTAGTGATGTAATAGTGATAGTACACAGATGGAGTAGGGCAGTTGCTGCAAAATGTGAAAGAGATGGGTTTGAGGATAAGGTGGTATAAAGGAAAATGTGAAAATAATGCAGTAAATGGGAATGTTGCTGGAATTTCAGCAACTGTGGATATGACAGAGTAAGGATGCTGAGAGTGTAGGTTACGACATGGAGGTAAAATGAATGATGCAGCAATATGCTACTATAAGTAGGGGTTGAGATATATAGGTGTTGTGAATAGTACCTTTTGCAGGAGGTTTGGAAGTGTTAGCAGGTGGTGATATATATAAAAAAAAAATAGTGTAGAAAGGGAAGAATGATGAAGATATACTTACAGTTGGAGATAGTACTGGAGGTAATAGACAGTTATCCTCTTTTTGTTTGATTATGGGACAGGACATCTACTCGGTTTACTGCATATGAAAGTCCCCAAATTTCTGGTAAGGTAGTCACTTGTTGGTAATCCTGTATTTGGCTCCCTTATTAATAAGTTGGGAGGCACTACTGGCCAGGAAGCTCCCTGCGCCTGAATCCTGCCTCACCAGAGAATTATTTTCCTTACGAGGTTGATCAACAAATGGCGCATCAAAGCCACGAATGTCATCAGCAGGAGTCTAGAAACCAGTCAACCGATCAATGTAAGAAAGATTCAGGCCTGAACAGTGACAACAGGTTCTCAGGACATAATTTTCTGAACGAAGATGCAACAGCCATTTTCTCCTTATCGTGTAGATGTGACTGCATAACCTGCTTCTAAACATTATTAGATTCATTATCAGTGAAACTTCTCTGCAAGGCCATGATCTCTTGACCTTGCCAGATCATTGAAAGTCTATGAACCTGCAACCTCAGATGGGCCTTTTGAATCCAGAAACAAAGAATGGATCTAGAACAACATGTATAGTGAAGGTGTATTTGGCCATGGTGGATGATGAACGAGTAGGGTGGGGTGTGAGTTAAGTTGTAGACCACGACAGATTATGATGTAGACACAACCAAGCATTGCGAATGATTATAATGGGATGCCAAACCATAATGAGAAGTTGGCAAAATTCATTTAAAGAACTAAATGAATTTCTTAGCAGAATGGGACTACACATATCATTATTCAGCTGTATAACAAGTTCTTTAAATGTTATCCCAGGTAGCTGCTTAAGGATACGACCATTGTGATACTCATCACCACCCACAGATGACATGCCTAAATTAAGATTAGGAAGACTGATTCCCCTTTTTTTTTACCATCACCTCCAGATATGATCTTTTTATACTCCAACAAAATCTGATGAACCGATACTTACCTGGCTTGAAGAAAAGCCTCCAACATTTGTGGATTCCTTGGCAGATCGTTCCTGTTCATTAGGCAAGCTGGAGAATATGTTCTGAGAGCTACATGCTGGTACAAATGCTAAGTGTGCAGGGGATTGGAAATTCAATGAAGGTGCAAACCAGAACTCAAAAGAGGATTCAGAATGTAAAGCAAGCATTTAGAATGAAATCAGAAATCATATGTCTGATTTATAGATTGATCCTTTATCTTTTGCAGGAAGTCTAGAGCATGCAATGTATTAGTTTATACTTATGATAAAACAGGATACCTACGAATGCCATGCTGAATATATTGATCTGGTTAGATGAATGTATATAAAATGAACAATTCATTATACAGTAGATGTGCATATTGTTGAAATAGGTGTGCAACACCCGTATGAAAATCAAATAACAGTGAAGAGAAAAAAAAATGCAATAGGCAACAGTGGACCGATGGCATAAGGGACGTAGGGGAAATTGTGCTAAAGCAGATAGATACAAACATTGCATCAGAAAGTGCGATAACCAATGTTGCAGTGAATTAGTGTAAAAAAAAAAAAAAGAACATGAAGGAGACGCAATACCTTAATTAAGAAAGAAAAAAAAAATAGTGTCAGATATTCGTATCAACTGTAAATCGCTGAAATGTTAATATCATGTGATGCAAAATTATAATTAATGATCAGAACTCAACAATTTGGTGTTTTAATGAAATGGGGATGCCGAACTACTATGAATTTAGAAGAGGAAAGTGCAATACAGCAAGAAAAAGGGAATAAAAAAGAATGACTCAAAGGGAACAAAGTTGTGTGAATGTATATGGCAGATTTCTCAAGCCAAACTTATACAACCACCTGCCCTTAGAGACTGATCCCAACACTTAACTTTGGCAAATCGAATTCCCCTTTGCCGATATTGGCCGTAAATGGCCATCAGCAGCTTGATGCAAGGTGAATTACAAAAAGAAGAAACACACGCACAAAAAAAAAAAAAGACAACATCAACCGAAATAAACCTAAAAGAATTCAAAATAAAAATAAAAATAAAAATAAATTATAGAAGCAGAAAAGAGTTGTTGGAATATGGATTATTCCATTGATATTGCAATATGCAGGTCGATCATGCTATATGCAGATCGATACTGCAGATCATGCGCTCAGTGAATGAAAATTAAGAGCAAAAGAAGAAAAGAAAAAAAAAGACTGAAGAAAACAGTAATTGGGATTATGCAAGGGTTGAAGCAAGAACAATGCTCGAAATGGAAGTCTTACAGAGATCCTAAAGGGAAAAGGAGGTGACTATTACCTTGGATTGACACAGATCGAAAGGAAGGAGGTCCTTCTCTTCGGGTTCCTGCTAGCTCGATCGAATTGTGAAGAGGGGACCTGCTGTGGGGCTCTCTTTTGCTTTTGTTGCCGGGGCTGAAAATTCTTTGCGGATCAGCTAAGAGAGAAGAAGAAGGCCTACAGCTTTTGGGATTGATCGACTCTTTTCAATTGTCTCTGTTTTACGTGGTTCTGAAGGAGGAAGGAGAGGGGGAAGGGTGGGAAAAACGGATCCTTAGGGTTTTCATTGTATGGCTCCTTTATAGGGGAGAAGGAAGAGGTTCAGTTGAAGATGGGAGGCTGAGAAAGGGGTTGTTGCGGATGGGTGGAGGAGGTTAGCGATCGGTGGTCGGCCATGGAGGGGCTCATTGGGGGGAAGAATGCCGGAAGCTTCGCGAAGGGTGGCCGTTGCAGATTTTTCCCTTTTTCAAAAGAAGGGTCGCTTTTAAGAAAATTTTTCATAAAAAATGGTTTAAAACGAGGTTTTTGGCAAAATTCATCTCCTTCAAGCTTTAAAACCATTTGCTTTTCCTTATATTTTTCATTTTTTTGATTTTTGTGTTATTTTTTTTTTTGTATTTTTGGAGTAGAAAAACTAAAATTTTAAACAAAACAAAGTTTAAACACTAAATTTTTGTATTTTTCTGAGAAATACTTACAAATAGTATTTCTCCGAGAATTTCAGACCATTTTGGAGAAATTTCTTCAGAGAGTGGGTTTAGATCCCGATTTTAAGAAAATGTTTGAGTTTTGACACTTGAATCGAGAAATACAATGTGATGGATCCAAACGGATGTCGAATGGACTGTCCGAGCTATTTAAAGGCTATTTTTGGTATTTTCTATAATTTCAATTTAAAATTTGAACAAGGAGACTCAGATTTGTATCTGGATAATGGATCCAGATCCGAAATCAATTTAAACATATGAAATGAATTTAATTTTCAATAAAACTAGAGGAATGAATTGGAATTTAGATTTAAAATGACTCATTTACTAAAAAAAAATGAATTTAGAGGCAAAAAGGGAATATTTAAAAAAAAATTGAAAAATTTGGGGTGTTCACAGATGCCCCTCTTTGCTACTAAGCCGGTTGAAAGCCGAGCTTAGTGGCAAAGAAAACACTCCAAATTTTGAAAAATGCCCCAGTTAGCAGATCTGAACTGGGTGTGGAAGAATTTGATTTAAAAGACATGGTTTTTCAGATTTAAAACTTTATCCTTGAATGGCTTTTGGAAGACGAAATCCTCGAAAGTGATATGACTGAGTAGAAAATGAGGAAATCGTGATGAGACTTTGGGTGATGATCCGAAATGATAGGAGTTTCGATCTAGTCTCATGGGTGAGACAAGATCAGTCCTTTTGAGTGACTCAGGTTTAGCCCTTAACCTGGATGGGACAGAGATATATCAAGATAATCTGAATGGGGAAAGGAATATGTGAGGACGTTGATGGGACATTTTGGCAAATGTTTCACAATATGAAGCTCAAGTAGGATTTTATGATGGATATACAAAGCATGGATTCCTCGATGAGAGAAACCATGATGGGACTGGAGAAAAACACCTCGTCGAAACGAGGGAAACTCGTTGGAACGAGATTCAGGTTTAACCACAACCTAAAGGGGATGGCCATATAGAATCTCGAGTGAAGAGACCATGATGGGACCTTCGGAGTTTGGACGAACAAATCCGAAAGGGGTTTGTGAGAGGAGGAAGGAAATTGGGTTCCCTAAAGTTTTGAAAAAGGGGTGAACTTGAGCGTCTCATTGCTGAGACTGAAACCAACTTTTGAATTTAATGACCTCTCGCAGGAAGTACAGGTTTTGACCCTTAACCTGAGTGGGAACAACCATACGGATTTCTTGAAACCGTGATGGGACAGGAGAGATACTTCAACTGAATGGGGTAACTCTTCTGGAAGATATAAACAACGCTAGGTTGCATCAAAATGGATATTGACTACTTATTTCATTCTTAGAATATCTAGAAAATTTTGCCAATAAGATAAATTTATAGTTGACTTCAACGCTCGAAAATGTGCACGTGTGTGCAAAGATATTCCCTCTTTTACCTAGAGTATTTCCTCCAACGAAGTTAATTCCTTGGTTTTTAAGAGTCAAATTCAAAATTTTAGCGCTGATGATTTTCTTCAAGGAAGCTATCCATTTCCTTGATATAAGAAGAGAAGAAATATTCTCAATTTCATAAAAGCAAGTAGTGAAAAGACATTGATAAAAGATATTTTGCATAAGAAAAGATGATTTCTGGCAATTTAGGCAATTTGATATCTGAGTGTTTTCTCATGATGATCTTCTTGCACTCTTTTTGAGTCATTGGGCTTTTTCGGGCTTTTTACATCATCCTTCATTTTGGAGATGTCCTGACTTTTCTCTCTTTTTTTCAGGGAAGGGTACGTCACAAACTCCTTCATCTCGGAGATGCTTCGATCCTTTATTTTCTCAGGGGTTATAAATGATATTGGCTCGAAGGTCTTTAGATGATAGCTGAAATCAAATATCATTTAGGGTTTGTCGGTAGGTTCGTCACACTCGCCTTCATCTTGACAGTGATCTGAACTTTCCCTGGAAGGATCCTTCACAAACTCCTTCATCTTGGTAGATGATCCAAATCTTCTTTGGCCCCGGGGGTCTACTCGCTTAATTCGCCTTCATCTTGACGACAATTGAGAGATCCCTTTTGTAGATATTTGATTGCAGCTTTAGAATGAGAAGATGTGGATTAAGTGGGTTTTTTGTAGCTCAGGATATTTCCACTGTCTAATTGCCAGGAAATCGTCTTAAAACATGCATCATAGCTATGATCAATATCAATTCGCTTCCGGCTTTTCAATGTCATCGAATATTTATTTCACTAATCATACCGAGGATATTTCTTTCATCCTTTTGGTTGATCACCAGGAAAAAGATTTGAATTTTACCTCTTTTTCGCAAAGAGTTTCACCTTTTATGAAGAAAATACTAGAGGTAATCTGAGGTAATTCTTTTGTGCAGTAAGATTTATTTGGAATCAACAAATATTTTTAGCAGATTGGCAAAGTTTTCATGACTTCTATGTGAAATATTTACTCAATATAGATTTTGATGCGACCTTTAGTTGCAATTTATGATTTTGGACATTCTGATCAGTAAAACTGGAACCTTTCATTTAACGACCAACGAAGGAGCTGGAACCTTTCATTTAATGATCAGTGAAAACTGGGACATTTCATTTAACGACCAACGAAGGAGTTGGAACATTTTATTTAACGACCAGCGAAGTAGCTGGGACATTTCATTTAGCGACCAACGAAGTAGCTGGAACATTTCATTTAGCGACCAACGAAGTAACTGGAACATTTCATTTAGCGACCACCGAAGTAGCTGGAACATTTCATTTAGCGACCAGCGAAGTAGCTGGAACATTTCATTTAGCGACCAGCGAAGTAGCTGGAACATTTCATTTAGCGACCAACGAAGTAGCTGGAACATTTCATTTAATCATTTAACGACCAGCGAAGTAGCTGGGACATTTCATTTAATCATTTAACGACCAGCGAAGTAGCTGGGACATTTCATTTAATCATTTAACGACCAATGAAGTAGCTGGGACATTTCATTTAATCATTTAACGACCAACGAAGTAGCTGGGACATTTTATTTAATCATTTAACAACCAGCGAAGTAGCTGGGACATTTCATTTAATCATTTAACGACCAGCGAAGTAGCTGGGACATTTCATTTAATCATTTAACGACCAGCGAAGTAGCTGGGACATTTCATTTAATCATTTAACGACCAGCGAAATAGCTAGGACATTTCATTTAATCATTTAACGACCAACGAAGTAGCTAGGACATTTCATTTAATCATTTAACGACCAGCGAAGTAGCTGGGACATTTCATTTAATTATTTAACTACCAACGAAGTAGTTGGGACTTTTCATTTAATCATTTAACGACCAACGAAGTAGTTGGGACTTTTCATTTAATGACTTGATTTAAGATTGAGACTTTTGAAAGACAACCAGTACGAGGACTGAACTTGATCTTTAGATTTAAAATCTTTAGCAAAATAACCAGTGCGAGCACTAGGTTTTCCAACTGAGAGTCGGGAAGGAGATCGGCCTATTTAAGATATTTAGAGATCAAAGCAAGAAGAATGGCCGGGGTTTTCAGGATTATCCCTTATCCTGAAGAGGAAATGAAATATACATTTGATGAGAAGTTTAGGAAAAGAATGATTCAGGTTTATCCCTTACCCTGAAGGGGAAATGGAATAGACATTTGATGAGAAATTTAGGAAAAGAATGATTCAAGTTTATCCCTTAACCTGAAGGGGAAATGGAAGATTTTATGAAGAGGTAACCTGAGACTTGAATTTAGAAGGGATATGACAAGATTTAGAATTTATGATCTATGATTTAGATGGACCAGGTATGTAACGGGGGATATAAAAAGAATAAACTCTGAGGAGACAAAAGGATATAGAACATTTGATGAAATTGATTTATTTTTATAAAAAGAATTTCTCACAGGTAGCATGGTTGCCCCTATGAGTGATCTTCAGGATTATCCCTTATCCTGAATGGGAAAAAGAATAGAATTTTTAAAGAGATTAAATGGGAAATTGATATAAATCTAGAAAATCAACAAGAGATTGACAAAACTTGTATTTACAAAGGAATCCTCATAGGTAGCGTTATTGCTCCTACGAGGGGTTTCAGGATTATCCCTTATCCTGAATGGGAAAAAGAATAGAATTTAAAAATGAAGGGAAATTGATATAAATCTAGAAAATCAACAAAGATTAACAAAACTTGTATTTACAAAAAGAATCCTCATAGGTAGCGTTATTGCTCCTACGAGGGGTTTCAGGATTTTCCCTTATCCTGAATGGGAGAAAAATTTAAGAAAATTTAGCGAAGGCAAATTGATATAAATCTAGAAAATCAATAAAGATTAACAAAACTTGTATTTACAAAAGAATCCTTATAGGTAGCGTTGTTGCTCCTACAAGGGGTTTCAGGATTATCCCTTATCCTGAATGAGAAATAAAATTTAAGGAAATTTAATGAAGGGAAATTGATATAAATCTAGAAAATCAACAAAGATTGACAAAACTTGTATTTACAAAAGAATCCTCATAGGTAGCATTATTGCTCTTACGAGGGGTCTCAGGATTTTTCCCTTATCCTGAATGGGAAAAGAATAAAATTTAAGAAAATTTAGCAAAGGCAAATTGATATAAATCTAGAAAATCAATAAAGATTAACAAAACTTGTATTTACAAAAGAATCCTTATAGGTAGCGTTGTTGCTCCTACAAGGGGTTTCAGGATTATCCTTTATCCTGAATGGGAACAAGAATAGAATTTAAGAAAATTTAGCGAAGGCAAATTGATATAAATATAGAAAATCAATAAAGATTAACAAAACTTGTATTTACAAAAGAATCCTCATAGGTAGCGTTGTTGCTCCTACAAGGGGTTTCAGGATTTTTCCTTATCCTGAATGGGAAAAAAAATAGAATTTAAGAAAATTTAATGATGGGAAATTGATATAAATCTAGAAAATTAACAAAGATTGACAAAACTTGTATTTACAAAAGAATCCTCATAGGTAGCGTTATTGCTCCTATGAGGGGTTTCAGGATTTTCCCTTATCCTGAATGAAAAAAAGAATAGGATTTAAGAAAATTAAATGATATAAATCTAGAGAATCAATAAAGATTGGCAAAACTTGCATTTACAAAAGAACCCTCATAGGTAGCGGTATTGCTCCTACGAGGGGTTTCAGGATTTTCCCTTATCCTGAATGGGAAACACCTCGGACAACGAGGGTCAGGTTTATCCCTTAACCTGAGCGGGAAACACCTCGGACAACGAGGGTCAGGTTTATCCCTTAACCTGAAAGGGGCGGGAAAGAATAAAGGAAATACCTCATGGGAAAGAGGCATCAGGTTTATCCCTTAACCTGAAAGGGAAATAAAGTATTGATAAAATTCAATGGAATTTGAGGAAATATTGATAAAACTTGATAAAACTTGGTAAAATTGATGTAAACTTGATAAAATATGAATAAAATGAATGAAATAGATAAAGATACCAAAATTAACTGAAAATTTATAAGTTTTGAAAAAAAAAAAGGAGTTTTTTCTGATCCTGCCTGCATATGGGATCTTTGGAAGAAAAATGTTTATTTAAAAGATAAGTGAGAAATCATTTTGGGGGAAGAACAATCCACCACAAGAAGAATGATCAGTGCGAGATCTGATCCTTTAAATCAAACATGAGAGATCATCATGAGGGTCAATTTTTGAAGGCAATGATTTTGAAATCTAATTTTTGAAAAAGAAGATCAACAATAGATCTGATTTCTAAAAATAACAGTTCGAAATCGATAATAAGATCAACACAAGGGTTGATCGTTGAAGATAATGCTTAAAAATCAATCTTGGAAGATAAGACCAACACAGGGTCGATCTTTGAATATAATTATTTAAAACCCATTTTTGGAAGATAAGACCAATGCAATGATTGACCTTTGAATATGATGATTTATAACCCATTTTAAAAGATAGGAACAACGCCAGGGTTGATCTTTGAAACGTTTTAAGATCAACTTTGAAGGATAAGACCAACGCAAGGGTTGATCTTTTAAAAAAAAGATTTGAAATCCATTTTGGAAGATAAGATCAATACAAGGATTGATCTTTGAATATAAAGGCTTTGAAATCCACTTTGAAAGATAGGGGTTGATCTATAAAGATTTGAAATTCATTTTGAAAGATAAGACCAACACAAAGGTTGATCTTTGAATACAAAGGTTTAAAATCCATTTGGAAAGATAAGATCAACACAAGGATTGATTTTTGAATATAAAAGTTTAAAATTCATTTTGGAAGATAAGACCAACACCAGGGTTGATCTTTCAATATAATGGTTTGAAAAACTTATTTTTGAAGACATGATCAACACGAGGGTTGATTTTTTGTCAAAGGTTAGACCAAAGAATATTTGAACTCCTTGGTCATAATGAAGATTTTTAAAATTTCATGATTTTTGAAAAAGCCCTCATAGGTAATATCATTTCTCTCATGAATGACGTCAGAATCGTCCCGCATTCTGAAAAGAACAAGAATTTAAATGCCCCAGTATGGCAAAGGGAACAGAAGCATTGGATATAAAAGATATAAAGGAAATCGACATTTCATTTGATAAGCAAAGGCTTGATAACAACTGAATATTTACAAGAACTTGAAAAGGAAAAAGACTCATAGAAGACTGGGCTCACTAGCCCCTACAGGACAACTGACAAAAAGAGACAAAAGCAAACAAAAACTTTGGCTTTATTAATTCTTTGAGTGGTCCGGGAATGGTTCTGTCAGGACTGCTGGCTGCTTTTCTTCCTCGTCCTCTATCAGAATACTTCTATCAATGCAGTCTTGTATCATGTGCTTTAGGACGAAGCAGTGCTCTGTGTCATGTCTCGTTGCTCTATGGAACTTGCAGAATTGATCTTTGAATTTTCCCAAGATTACGGGAGGATCCGCTATCTTAGGGAGTTTGATCATCCCGTGCTTTAACAGGTAATCCAGAATTACTTCCATAGTTTGATCTAAAGGAGTGAAGACTCGATCTTTCTCCCACTTGATGTACTTGGGCTTCTCTTGAAGATCCCCTTTCTGTTGGATGCCAATTGGAAGCGGCTTGTCATTGTTCTTATACGCTCTCTCCTTCTGCCCCTTGTTCTGATCTACTCTCGGACCACTGTCACTGTTGTTCTTGTTTCCTTTGCTGCTACTGCCAAGATTATTGCAGGAGGCCTCCACTGAATGAGCGAACTGCGCCTTCTTTTTCTGGTCTTGGATATTCTTGACTAGAGGCATGCCCTCGTAAAGTCCGCTTTCTATTCCTGCTTCGAGCCATTCGGCTCGCTCAATCAACTTGATGAAGGATTTCGCCGGGGAAGTGGCGATGAGGCTTCTTATGGGCTGAGAGAAATTGTTGAGGATCACCTGTAATGCGTGTTCCTCAGGAATGGGTACCTTCATCTTATTACAGGTGCTTCTCCACCTGTGAATGAAATCACCTGCCCTTTCATTCTCTCCTTGCTTCAGGTTGTAAAGATGATTTAATGTAGGTGAGGCTTCAGTGTTGAATAAGAAGCGCTCGATGAACAGATTTACTACCTTATCGAACTCTCGTAGTTTGATAGGATTCACATGATCAGCATACCATCTGGCTGCTACACCCTCCAGACTGCGGGGAAAACAGATGAACAGAGCCCTGTTATCTTTCCTGAAACGGCTGCACTCTGCATAAAATGTGGCCAAGTGGGCTTTAGGGTTGTCAGTCCCGTCAAATTTGAGAAACTTGCAGGGAAGATTCTCCAGGTTATCATCCCCATTTAGACCATCGTAAAAATCTTTGCCAGTATAGGTCTGCTTGCCCTTACCCTTGGCTTGAATATCCTTAATAGCTCGATTCATCTCCTTCATCTGCTTGCTCATCAGGTCCTCTGCTGGAGCCCCAGACTTGGGCTTGTTGACGGATTCAGGCTCTTCTGCAGCTATCTTTACAGTCTGTCTCGGAGGATTCCGTTTGTAGACAATATGCTCTTCCTCTTCTGATTCTTCCTCGACTGACTCTGATTCCTCAGAAGCAGTGTCTGGCTGTACCTTCTTTTTGATGATTCTGACTTGCTTCTTTACAGGCTTCTTCTTCAGCTTACTTTTAGGAACTGTCTCTTTCAGCTTGGCCTCGGCTTGCTCTGACATCATCCTTGCCATCATCTTTTGGAACATGTCATACATAGCGGGGTCGATGTCATCTTTCTTGTTCTGACCCTGTCCCCTGACTGATTTAGGAGAGCTCATCTCTTCCGCCTCACTGTCGCTGAGTTGAGGATCTGTTTCTTTTCCCGCTCTTGTCGTAACCATTTTTGGATATCAGTGATCTCTCTGTAGAGGAAAGAGGAGGTTTTTTAGACCAGAGAAACTTTTGGAGAAGTTTTGACAAGAGGGAGGATTTAGTTTAAAAATTTAATTATATCCCCTTACTAGGGATTGAGTCGCCACCAAATTTGTAACAATTGCGTTGTTTACTCTACGAGGGAGAGTAACCAACTGAAAATATGAAAAGAAAATATTATTTTTGAAAAGGATATCTCTTGAGGGAAAGAGATTTTTATGAAAATATAAACAAGAAATATAAAAGCAGAAGAAAAATAAAAGGAAAAATGGAATTTTGAGAATAAATGGTAAGGATTTAAAATTTTGAAGAACTTGCAGGCAGGATCAGAAGAATTTGGAAAAAAATTTTAGAGGAAGAAGAAGAAGAGAAAGAATAATACACCTGGGTTTTAAAACAAAGAGGAAAATATGTACCCAGGGTTTTGGAAAATATAAGGAAGATATATATATAAAATATCATACAATCACAGATATACAAGCAAGGATGCACAAATAGTACTCCCTAAAGCTGACTCTATATGCAATATTTGAAATGGCTGATAGGACCTTAATCCTAACTCTAAGATTTATATCATCTGATTCCAATCAAGGTACGCCGATATACTCAAGCCGAAGCTCGAAGTACGTGGCATATAAGATATCTCTTCAGTTCTAAGGTAAGAGGCTTCCCAACATCCTTGAGCACCTACCGATATACCTCGGACTATGGCCCTTAGGTACGTGGTAGGGGGGCGCGAACCCAAATAAGTGGTCCAGTTGTGAGGCTCTCTCCCGAACTATGGTTCAGTGAGACAGCCCAGCAACGTGAAGACCGGGACAATATAGGTAAGGTTGTTTTCAAAATATGATCAACATGCAAATAAAATCAGAAGGCTCTAATGCAAGTCCTAAAGAGATAGATTTTAAATGAAAAGAAGCATACACTTGCATACATTGTCTGCATTCAATCCCTAAAATTGAGGAGAGTTGTATTTAAGACCTAAGTCTAATGTGAACATGGATAATCTCCTCAATATGGTCCTACCAAACCATACTTAGATCCTATATGCAATGATGTCAGCTTAGGACAAAATCTAGGCTTCCTAAGGTTTGCATGGAAATGTAGCTGACATATGTTAGAATAAAGACTTAGATTATATAAAAGCAAAGCAAAGGCATAGATCCAACCGGACGAAGACGATGTTCCATCTCGGTCGCCAAAACTGTGATCATCGCAAAATTTTTCCTATTCTCTTGTGGTTTCTCTCTCTTCCTCCTCTTTTCCTTTTCTAACCTCTTATTTTTCTCCTTTTTGAAGGGAGAAGAATAAAAGAAAGAAAAGAAAGAGAGAAGAGAAAAGAAAGAAAGAAAGAGAGAAGAAGAACTATTTTGCGTGGTCTCACTTGACCTTAATTTGAAAATATTTAGCAAATAACTCTCCTCTGTTTTTGAAAATATGCAGGAAAATGGAGAGACGGGATTCGCTCGTCGGTACGAGGTTCGACCGTTCTTGGCGCTTTTACCAGAGGTAATCAAACCAAGGATCGAATCTATGCCTTTTTGCTTTGCCTAAATATAATCTAAGAATTTATTCTAACTCTAAATGCACAAAGAATCATGCTTGTGCAATGCCATAATGTATGCTCTTTTTGAAAGATATTTTGAAAATCTCCAAGTTATTTTGAGATGAACTTGATAAGGGAGTGAAGAAATGATTGAATCCAACTTTAGAACTTGAGATAGATCAGAGGAGTTCTAAGTTTTTGAAGTAAATCAGGATTGGAAGAATAAATGAGAAGGAATGACTTAAAGCTTTAAAATGAAGTTTCAAAGTCAGAGATGGACTTTGAATTTAGGAAAGGAGATGAATACTTGAGATGAAATTTGAATTTAGATTTTGAAGTTTTGAAATTTAGAATGGATCTGAGAAAATCAAATGGTATTTAAAATAGAAATGGATTTAGAGAGTTCAAATGAGATCTGGAACTGGACTCGGATTTGAAATCTAGAACTGGGATTGGATTCTGAATCCTAAAAAGAATGGGATCCAAGGTTTTAGAATCTAAGATGGACTTGGGTTCTGGGTCCTAAAATGGAGTGGATCTGAAGTCTGAGATCCAAATGTAGAATTGGGTTCTGGATCCTAAAAATGGATTTGGATCTGAAATCTAAGATCCAATGTAGAGTTAGGTTCTGGATCCTAGAATGGATTTGGATCTGAAGTCTAAGATCCAAAGTGAAATTGGTGCTGGATCCTATAAGAAAATCGGATCTGAAGTCTGAGATCCAATAAGTGGAATTTGGAGTTTTGATTCCTAAAGAGGAATTGGATCTGAAGTCTAAGATCCAAAGTAAAATTTGGGGTCTGGATCCTAAAGAGGGATTGGATCTGAAGTCTGAGATCCATTTTGAGTGTTGAATCCTGGATCCTAAAAGTGGATTTGGATTTAAATTCAGAAGATTAAATTGAACTTTGAAATTTAGAATTTGAAAATACAAACGAATTTCAAAGTCAAATTAGACCTTGAATTTTTGGAATTTGGAATTTAAAAGATGAATTAAGAGTCTCAAAATTGAAATTGAACTTTGATTTTGATTCAGAGTTTTGAATATAAAATGAATTTGGAATTTCAAAGTCGAATTGAACTTTGAAATCTGATTTGAATTTGAATTTGAACTTTGAGATTTGAAAATGAATTTGAATTTGAAAATGAAATGATGAATTGGATTTTATAAGAATAGATTGAGGAAGATATTTACATCACTTGGAGTTTTTGAAAAGGAATTTTGAAAAATATGATGCAATTATATCCTATATGATGAATGCATTTAAATTTTTGAAATTGGATTTTGAAAAGCTATTTCATTCTTTAAATGAATTAAAATGAGATTGAAGATATAATACATCCTTGACTATGGTCATTGAATGTATTATATAATAATCTATATTTAAATTCAGGTGAAGAATGAAACACATTTGGTGCTTTTATAGAATTTAAAATGAAATTAACTCTCAATATACCCTGACTATGGCCATTGGTATATATTTTGAATTAATTTTAAGTTAAATTCTAATAAAAGGAGAAAAACATTTAAGGAAATATGATGACTTTTGAAAATGGATCCGGTGTTATTTCGTAAAAGATAAAAATCCTAAGTTTTGTCCACACCCTGACTATGGCCATTGATATGGATCATCAACTTAGAATCAATTACCTCTTACGAAAATGGTGCATGTGCCATTCGTGTTTTACCATTGTGAGATTTTGGAAAATAAAGGCAAAAAATATGAAAACAGATACTTTGTGATATTTAAATGCTCATTCATTTTATCTAAAAGCTGGAAATGTAAAATTTCTCATGATCATCTAACTATTTCATCATTGACTTAAATAAGGAATTTCTAAACTAAGAAGAGGATTGCATTTTTTTATGTGTTCCCTACAAAAGATGGAGTTAGCACAAGATAATAGGCAAAATATAGAAGGAGAATAGAAACAATGCCATAGTAAAATTGAAAACATACCTGAAAATGTCCATTCTGCTGAAAAACGGATATTCTAAATAATAAAAAAAAAGCCAAAAATGTATATGATATACCCTATGCTTAACAAGGAAGTTCATATATAGGATGTTGGACTGGAGACATATATATATATATATATATATATATATATATATATATATATATATATATATATATATATATATATATATATATGAGCATACACTGTGAGAAGTGAATGCTAATGGAAAAAGATGATAAGAGACAAGGGATGAATCAACATACTGTGAATAGTGAAGTGAAGGTGAATAGTGCTGAGTGGTGAGCTATATATAAGTGAAGGCATAAAGGCATTGTGCAAAAAGGGATATTGCTGGTGGTATGATAATTTCAGCTAACAGTAAGCTAAGTAATAGGAAACCAAAAAAAAAATGTACAGGAATGACAAAGGATTTAGATACTATGTGATATCTAGTGGGCTGGAAAATGGGGTAGGTGAAGTAGGAAACATAGCAGCCATGAGCTACTAAAAAAAAGGAGGAAAATCATAACAGAGTGAGAACTGATACACAGGAGCAACAAGGTAATGACAACGAGGCATTGTGTTGATGAAGACAATGTTGAATGCAAGAGGCTAAAGGTGATGTGTTTTAGTCAGTGGACCTGTAGTGTAATGGAATGGAGGTGTATTCTGTGAAGAGGTGGTGGCTGGAATATGCAGATGATATATTAGTGATGTAATAATGATAGTACACAGATGGAGTAGGGCAGTTGCTGCAAAATGTGAAAGAGATGGGTTTGAGGATAAGGTCGTATAAAGGAAAATGTGAAAATAATGCAGTAAATGGGAATGTTGCTGGAATTTCAGCAACTGTGGACATGACAGGGTAAGGATGCTGAGAGTGTAGGTTACGACATGGAGGTAAAATGAATGATGCAGCAATATGCTACTGTAAGTAGGGGTTGAGATATATAGATGCTGTGAATAGTACCTTTTGCAGGAGGTTTGGAAGTGTTAGCAGGTGGTGATATATATAAAAAAAATATTGCAGAAAGGGAAGAATGATGAAGATATACTTACAGTTGGAGATAGTACTAGAGGTAATAGACAGTTATCCTCTTGTTGTTTGATTATGGGGCAGGACATCTACTCGGTTTACTGCATATGAAAGTCCCCAGATTTCTGGTAAGGTAGTCACTTGTTGGTAATCCTGTATTTGGCTCCCTTATTAATAAGTTGGGAGGCACTACTGGCCAGGAAGCTCCCTGCGCCTGAAACCTGCCTCACCAGAGAATTATTTTCCTTACGAGGTTGATCAACAAATGGCGCATCAAAGCCACGGATGTCATCAGCAGGAGTCTAGAAACCAGTCAACCGATCAATGTAAGAAAGATTCAGGCCTGAACCGTGACAACAGGTTCTCAGGACATAATTTTCTGAACGAAGATGCAGCAGCCATTTTCTCCTTATCGTGTAGATGTGACTGCATAACCTGCTTCTAGACATTATTAGATTCATTATCTGTGAAACTTCTCTGCAAGGCCATGATCTCTTGACCTTGCCAGATCATTGAAAGTCTATGAACCTGCAACCTCAGATGGGCCTTTTGAATCCAGAAACAAAGAATGGATCTAGAACATGTATAGTGAAGGTGTATTTGGCCATGGTGGATGATGAACGAGTAGGGTGGGGTGTGAGTTAAGCTGTAGACCACGACAGATTATTATGTAGATACAACCAAGCATTGCGAATGATTATAATGGGATGCCAAACCATAAAGAGAAGTTGGCAAAATCTTAAGATGAAGCAGGGAAATCAGACGTAACTAAAGATGAAGAACTAAATGAATTTCTTAGCAGAATGGGACTACACATATCATTATTCAACTGTATAACAAGTTCTTTAAATGTTATCCCAGGTAGCTGCTTAAGGATACGACCATTGTGATACTCATCACCACCCACAGATGACATGCCTAAATTAAGATTAGGAAGACTGATTCCCCCTTTTTTTTTTTTTACCATCACCTCCAGATATGATCTTTTTATACTCCAACAAAATCTGCTGAACTGATACTTACCTGGCTTGAAGAAAAGCCTCCAACATTTGTGGATTCCTTGGCAGATCGTTCCTGTTCATTAGGCAAGCTGGAGAATATGTTCTGAGAGCTACATGCTGGTACAAATGCTAAGTGTGTAGGGGATTGGAAATTCAATGAAGCTGCAAACCAGAACTCAAAAGAGGATTCAGAATGTAAAGCAAGCATTCAGAATGAAATCAGAAATCATATGTCTGATTTATAGATTGATCCTTTATCTTTTGCAGGAAGTCTAGAGCATGCAATGTATTAGTTTATACTTATGATAAAACAGGATACCTACGAATGACATGCTGAATATATTGATCTGGTTAGATGAATGTATATAAAATGAACAATTCGTTATACAGTGGATGTGCATATTGTTGAAATGGGTGTGCAACACCCGTATGAAAATCAAATAATAGTGAAGAGAAAAAAAAAATGCAACTGGCAACAGTGGACCGATGGCATAAGGGACGTAGGGGAAATTGTGCTAAAGCAGATAGATACAAACATTGCATCAGAAAGTGCGATAACCAATGTTGCAGTGAATTAGTGTAAAAAAAAAAAAAGAACATGAAGGAGACGCAATACCTTAATTAAGAAAAAAAAAAAATAGTGTCAGATATTCGTATCAACTGTAAATCGCTGAAATGTTAATATCATGTGATGCAAAATTATAATTAATGATCAGAACTCAACAATTTGGTGTTTTAATGAAATGGGGATGCCGAACTACTATGAATTTAGAAGAGGAAAGTGCAATACAGCAAGAAAAAGGGAATAAAAAAAAATGACTCAAAGGGAACAAAGTTGCGTGAATGTATATGGCAGATTTCTCAAGCCAAACTTATACAACCACCTGCCCTTAGAGACTGATCCCAACACTTAACTTTGGCAAATCGAATTCCCCTTTGCCGATATTGGCCGTAAATGGCCATCAGCAACTTGATGCAGGGTGAATTACAAAAAGAAGAAACACACGCACAAAAAAAAAAAAAGACAACATCAACCGAAATAAACCTAAAAGAATTCAAAAAATAAATAAAAATAAAAATAAATTATAGAAGCAGAAAAGAGTTGTTGGAATATGGATTATTCCATTGATATTGCAATATGCAGGTCGATCATGCTATATGCAGATCGATACTGCAGATCATGCGCTCAGTGAATGAAAATTAAGAGCAAAAGAAGAAAAGAAAAAAAAAGACTGAAGAAAACAGTAATTGGGATTATGCAAGGGTTGAAGCAAGAACAATGCTCGAAATGGAAGTCTTACAGAGATCCTAAAGGGAAAAGGTGGTGACTATTACCTTGGATTGACACAGATCGAAAGGAAGGAGGTCCTTCTCTTCGGGTTCCTGCTAGCTCGATCGAATTGTGAAGAGGGGACCTGCTGTGGGGCTCTCTTTTGCTTTTGTTGCCGGGGCTGAAAATTCTTTGCGGATCAGCTAAGAGAGAAGAAGAAGGCCTACAGCTTTTGGGATTGATCGACTCTTTTCAATTGTCTCTGTTTTACGTGGTTCTGAAGGAGGAAGGAGAGGGGGAAGGGTGGGAAAAACGGATCCTTAGGGTTTTCGTTGTATGGCTCCTTTATAGGGGAGAAGTTAGAGGTTCGGTTGAAGATGGGAGGCTGAGAAAGGGGTTGTTACGGATGGGTGGAGGAGGTTAGCGATCGGTGGTCGGCCATGGAGGGGCTCATTAGGGGGAAGAATGCCGGAAGCTTCGCGAAGGGTGGCCGTTGCAGATTTTTCCCTTTTTCAAAAGAAGGGTCGCTTTTAAGAAAATTTTTCATAAAAAATGGTTTAAAACGAGGTTTTTGGCAAAATTCATTTCCTTCAAGATTTAAAACCATTTGCTTTTCCTTATATTTTTCATTTTTTTGATTTTTGTGTTATTTTTATTTTTTTTGTATTTTTGGAGTAGAAAAACTAAAATTTTAAACAAAACAAAGTTTAAACACTAAATTTTTGTATTTTTCTGAGAAATACTTACAAATAGTATTTCTCCGAGAATTTCAGACCATTTTGGAGAAATTTCTTCAGAGAGTGGGTTTGGATCCAGATTTTAAGAAAATGTTTGAGTTTTGACACTTGAATCGAGAAATACAATGTGATGGATCCAAACGGATGTCGAATGGACTGTCCGAGCTATTTAAAGGCTATTTTTGGTATTTTCTATAATTTCAATTTAAAATTTGAACAAGGAGACTCATATTTGGATCTGGATAATGGTTTCAGATCCAAAATCAATTTAAACATATGAAATGAATTTAATTTTCAATAAAACTAGAGGAATGAACTGAAATTTAGATTTAAAATGACTCATTTACTAAAAAAAAATGAATTTAGGGGCAAAAAGAGAATATTTAAAAAAAAATTGAAAAATTTGGGGTGTTCACAAGGCAGCAGCCTCAATATTTGCCCAGAGATGACAACGAAAGCACTGGGATTGAAAGAGGAAGAATATGTGCCTGATCCCATCACCATTTACGGCTTTGATAATCACGGGCAGACTGCAAAAGGCAAAGTTTTTTTAGAGATTTTCATAAACTACTCAGTGCACACTGTCATATTCCATGTCGTCAATGTGCCACCAACTTACAATCTTTTGTTGGGGCGAACATGGATCCATAACGCCAATGCAGTTCCATCAACCCTCCACCAATGCATCAAGTGGTCCAAGGGCGGAATGATTACTACTATCTTGGGCGAAGACCCTGAAGAAAGGCTGCCACAGCCGATGATTCATCGACCGACATTTACAGCAGATATTCCCAGCATCCGGGAGGCAAACGAAATCAATCTCAGTGACTGTCTAGAGATGTTAAAACTGAAAGATGTCATGGAAGAGGAGAACGTTGCAGCCACGGTCCAATGGCAGGGACCTTGTTTCTTTAAGCTAGGAGGACAGATCAATTACACCTCCTTCAAAGATCATCCTTTATTTTCACAATTTTCTAGAGCAAGAAAGGGATTCGATCTATTGATCAAACATGGATACCAGTCGTTCCAAGGCATGGGGAAAAATGAAGACGGCATGGTAGAGCCCATCATTCCAGTTCAGCATGCAGACAGCTCAGGGTTGGGGTTCACCGGCCAGAATTCCAGCAAAAAGACAGTTTTTGTCAGAGGAAGCCAACAAGTGAAGATGATGGCTTAGTTTTCCTGCTTTCTTTTCTTATCTTTTGTTTAAATCTTGTAGGGACAATACAGTCCCATCTTTTTGTCAGTGTCTTGTAAATACTTTGCTTCAATCAATGAAACATCAGTCTTTTTCCTCATATTCGGGCATCTATCATTTCTTCTTTGTCTATGTCATTGCTCTTTGCTTTATACAAAATTGGATTTGGCTCATACTTTCTCTTAAATAAAACCTTTCTTGCATTTTCAAGACCATTAACTCCTGAATCAATGAAGAAATTTGTTATCAATCCCAAATATCTAAAATTGGCAAGGTTTCCTGAGATGAAAGACAAAGCAGAGGTCAGTCAGACAGAAGAGCAAACGGAAGAGCCAGCCGAATTTGATTCTACCATTCAGAAATTGCCAGAATTTGCTTACATTCAGAAGCAGGATGAACCATCATCTTTGGTTCAAGATCCAACTGAGGATATCAACATTAGGTCAGAAGATGATCCGAAAATTCTCAAAATCGGGTCGAGTCTAAGCGAAATTGAAAAAGCTAGACTCATCCGATTCCTCGAAAAGCATCAGGAAGTATTTGCCTGGACTTACGAAGATATGCCCGTATTGGATATCAAGCTGGTTGAGCATCGACTCAAGTTAAAACGAGAAGCCAGACCAACCAAGCAGAAATTGAGGAAATTAGACCCTCGAATTAAGCAACAAGTCAAGGAAGGGCTTGAAGATTTGTTAAAAGCAGGCTTCATCCGGGCCATTGATTATCCAGATTGGTTAGCAAATATCGTAGCGGTCCCTAAAAAGAACGGAAAAGTTCGGATCTGCATTGATTTCAGGGATCTCAATAAGGCTACCCCGAAAGATGATTATCCACTTCCCAACATTGACCTGTTGATCGATAGCACAGCAGGTCATGCCATGTTTTCTTTCATGGACGGATATTCAGGTTATAATCAGATCAAGCTGGCCGTTCGTGATTAGTCGAAGACTTCATTTACTACCCCATGGGGTACCTTTTGCTATACAGTCATGCCATTTGGGCTCAAAAATGTCGGAGCAACCTATCAAAGGGCAATGGTCGTTATTTTCCACGATCAAATGCACAAAAATATGGATGCATATGTGGATGACATTTTGGTTAAGTCTAAAGAGGAAGAGGATCACCTTGATGCTCTTAGTCAAGTTTTTGAAAGACTCATTCTTTACAAATTGAGGCTTAACTCTCAGAAATATGTTTTTGGAGTTGAGTCTGGCAAATTACTCGGCTTCATTATCAGCAAGAAAGGGATCGAGGTGGATCCGGCCAAGGCAAAATCCATTATTGATATGCCGCCTCCAACTAATCTCAGAGAATTGCGAAGCCTTCAAGGGCGTATTCAGTCTATTCGCAGATTCATCTCTAATCTGGCCATGAGATGCGAGCCTTTCAACCATTTGCTAAGAAAAGGAGTTAAATTTGAATGGGGATCAGAATGTCAGCTCTCGTTTGAGCACATCAAGCAGTATCTCCTTAATCCACCAGTTTTGAAGCCGCCAAAGCAGGAAAAGCCTCTCCTACTATATATTTCAGTCAATCAGAATGCCTGTGGTGGATTCCTCGCTCAGTATGAAGAGGGCAGCCTGATAGAGCACGCCATCTACTACGTGAGCAAAACATTCATTGATTATGAAAAGAAGTATTCTCAGATGGAGAAAACTTGTCTAGCCCTGGTTTGGATGTGCCAGAAATTGAGACATTACTTGTTGGCTTCTGAAATCAAGTTTCTATCGAAGCTTAATCCTCTCAGATACATTTTGGAACAACCATTTCTCACTGGACGGATTGCGAAGTGGCAGGTCCTCCTAAT
Organism: Nuphar pumila; assembly: GCF_984573655.1. NCBI lineage: Eukaryota > Viridiplantae > Streptophyta > Magnoliopsida > Nymphaeales > Nymphaeaceae > Nuphar > Nuphar pumila. Next base: position 71,021,119 of record NC_143251.1, on the reverse strand, counting down.
GCAATATGACTTAGAGTATGTTTCTCAAAAGTCAATTAAAGGCCAAGCGATCACAGATCAGTTGGCGGATTTCCCTTTGACGGAAGAAATTAAAGCAGAGGATGATTTTCCTGATGAGCACATCTGCAATATCCAACAGCCCCCAGTTTGGAATATGTTCTTCGATGGCTCTAAAAACATGTCTGGCATAGGGATTGGAGTCTTGTTGATCACTCCAGAAAAAGAAATGATCCCTTATTCTCTCAAGCTTGGTTTCCAATGCACTCATAATATGGCCGAGTATGAAGCTTTAATACAAGGCCTCAAAATTTCACAAAATTTCAATGTCAAAAGGGTGCATGCCTTCGGTGATTCACTACTTGTTGTCAGTCAAGTTAACACTGAATGGCAAGTGAAAGATTCTAAATTGATTCTGTATCAGAAGATCGTCCTAGCTCTTGTGAACAACTTCGAAGAATTCCAGCTCAGTCACATAAGAAGAGAGCACAATCAGATAGCCGATGGTTTAGCCAGTCTGGGCTCCATTCTATCCTTCAAAGACAGTGAATCATGTCGTTCTTTTGAAGTTGGCAGACTTGAGCAACCCGCTTTCGATTCAATTATGCAAGTAAACCAGGTTAATCAGAAGGAAAAACCTTGGTATCAAAATATCAAAAATTTCATTGAAACTGGTGAATTTCCATCCGAGATGTCAAAAAGGGAGCAACGTGCGATTCAACGTATGTCTGTGTCAAACCCCATAAAAAAAATCTGTTTGGACCCGACCCGAGCCCCCTTTTTTTATTTTAGGGTTTTCAAAAACCCGAGCATTCGGGCGCCGCAACCCCCCCCCCACTTCTCCCCCTTCGTTTTCGGGTTGATTGGGGAAACCCACCGAGGTTTCCCCTTTCATCACCCTCCCCTCCCCCCCCGAGCTCCTTATGAGCATTGCTGGAGGGCGAGGGGAGGCACGCCTCCCCTCTAGAGCTTCCTCCCCCGCGCCAGTCTCCTTCCCTGCTGCGCCCGCCGCCGACGCCGGCCACCACTCCCAGGTACGCCGTTCTCTCCTCCCTCTTTTCTTCCTCACCCCTCCCTGTCACCTCACCGGGAGGCCGGCAGGTGGCTCACAGCCACTGCCGCGGCCTCCCACCGCCTCCCTATGTCACCGGGGACCCGACAGGTGGCCTACGCGGCCCCTGTCGTCCCCTTCTCCCTCTGCGATTCGCCGGAGTGCCGGCAAGGGACCGGTGGCCCCTGCGGCACCCCTTTTTGCTGCCACCTTGTGGCTTTTGGCAGAGGCTGGCCCCCCTGCCGTCCAGTGCTGTCGGCAGGGGTTGGCCCCTTGCCGACCTGTGCTGTCGGCAGGGGCTCAGCCCCTGCCACTTCGTGCTGTCGGCAGGGGTTGGCCCCTGCCGACCTGTGCTTTCGGCAGGGGCTGGGCCCCCCTGCCGTCTAGTGCTGTCGGCAGGGGTTGGCCCCTTGCCGACCTGTGTTGTCGGCAGGGGTTGGCCCCTTGCCGACCTGTGTTGTCGGCAGGGGCTCAGCCCCTGCCACTTCGTGCTGTCGGCAGAGGTTGGCCCCTGCCGACCTGTGCTTTTGGCAGGGGCTGGGCCCCCCCTGCCGTCTAGTGATGTCGGCAGGGGCTCAGCCCTTGCCACTTCTCGCTGTCGGCAAGAGCTCAGCCCCTGCCACTTCTTTCTGTCGGCAGGGGTTGGCCCCTGCCGTCTGGTGCTTTCGGCAGGGGCTGGCCCCCCTGCCGTCCAGTGCTGTCGGCAGGGGCTCAGCCCCTGCCACTTCTCGCTGTCGGCAGGGGCTCAGCCCCTGCCACTTCTTGTTGTCGGCAGGGGTTGGCTCCTGCCGTCTGGTGCTTTCGGCAGGGGCTGGCCCCCTGCCATCCATGTGCTTCCGGCAGGGGCTAGCCCCTGCCATTCATTGCTGTCGGCAGGGCTCAGCCCCTGCCATTGTGTGCGGTTGGCAGGGGCTCAGCCCCTGCCACTTCTTGCTGTCGGCAGGGGTTGGCCCCTGCCGTCCTGTGCTTTCGGCAGGGGCTGGCCCTCTGCCATCTGTTTGCTGTCGGTAGGGGCTCAGCCCCTGCCACTTGGTGGTTGTCGGTAGGGGTTGCCCCCCTGCCACCACGCTATTTGTTTCTGATAGAGGGCTCAGCCCTGTCACCCCGCGGCTGTCTGCAGGCAAGGGCTCGCCCCTTGTCGTTTTTTGGTTTTCAGCCAGCAGGGGCACACCCCTGCTGCCTCTATTTTTTCCTATAGGCAGGCTTGTTCTTCTATTTCTCCACATTATAATTAACATAGCATTGTTGCAGACCTCGCATCGGACCCCCGCTCTGGCTCCGCGGCCCGAGCCTCGTATCATCTACACGCGTAGACGCACACAGCTGCACGACATCCCGAGGTAGGGGAAAGTCGCATGAATAGTGTGTATGAACAAAATAAAATAAGACTTCTGAGATAGAATAATTATTTTTGCACATTTGCGTATTTGAAGAAGTATTGTTTGATCAATGTTTTACTCTGTGTGATTCTTTTGAAATTGCATAATGTAAATTCTTTGGGTAGACTCATTCTAGAAAGAATCAAGTAGTTTACTTGGCATGCCTGTTTACGTGTACGATTACTTAACTCATAATTGTCTATTATGCATGCTTATTCCTTTGAAACTGCATACTTAAGATAGACTTTGTGAAGAGACTCAAACCCACTGCAATTGCTATTATAATCGAACCTTAAGGTAGGTACGGTATGAATTTTATGTAAGATCATGGAGGGTATTGAAGTGTGAAATCTATACTTTACTGATTTTGATGTGGTAATATCGGCCTCCACAGGCCAATTGCTCAGAAAAGCAAAACATGTCATGTAGGAACCAAAAGAATCATAAACCATTATGTTTTCATCTCATCGTAGTTGTACCTCTAGGAAGGTACAATCGTACTTTTGGACAAGTACGTCCCATGTGGGTTACGATGGTGGGATAATGAGGTTGTGGCAACCTCGATGAGTGAAATTAGCAAAATGCTGAGATCACATAAACAGGTGACCATTCGCCTTCATAGGCAAGATGCTCGAGTGGGTCTAATGGACCAGAGCATGTAGGATGGGGCGGCGGTTAAGAAACCCCTGTCGTACCCATCCGATCTTCACAGTTCATCAAGGGAGAGGATGGATGGTACAAAGACTCCGATGGACATGTTGTTAACAACCACCCCACGGGCAAAAGACTCGGTTTTCCCCAGTCATCGGAGTTAGGGGAATTGGGATTACCATAAATTATCCTAGGTGGTAACTCCCAGGCACTTCTGCAGAAGTTTGATGCATCCATGGGCCACGAATGCCTTTATGGATTTACTCTCTTGGTCACTGACCATCCCCTTAGGAGCGGACTCAGTCAGCCATCCGGGTTAATGAAAACACCTGACATAATAAACCCCCGGATCGGTCTCGGCTGTTTCTACGTTTCGCGTCTGTGCGTACCCACAGGCCAGTTAATATCAGAATTTAAAGAATATATTCATGAATAGATGTAGATGACTGAGACTTACACTATTTCAATTAACCACTCTTTGCACTTATTATATTTGTTAGAATAGACTACAACTGCATTAATTGCTTAAATATCATAACTGCTTATCTCATGAATGTCCTGTTTTATTTTCATTCTACCTATCTGTTCGTGCACCTACTGGTTTGTTATGAAACTGACCCATTTCATGGGAAGGTGAGGAGTAGGACTTCACTGGCGGCCGATGGCGTGGTGCAACGTGGATCAAGATTCATCTTCTTTCTGTTGGTGGCTTGGCTCTGGGACTTTTTGGAGTTTTCTTAGATTTATTGAACTTTGGAATAAAATGATCATTTTGTAATAAACTGCAGATTTTAATCTATTGTCATATTTCTTAATTCCTTTAAGTTGTTGTACATGTGAATGATGGTTTTTCAGCTAACGTACCCAGAATTGTTGACTTGTGTTCCTTTCTAAATGTCTTCCGCTGTCATTTTTAAAAGTTAAAACTTTAAATCTTTGAAAGGTTTTTCGATAAAGTTTTCAAAATCACAAGTCGAAATTTTGGGGCGTTACAACTTGATATCAGAGCCAGGTTAGAAAGAAGTGAATCTTGACTATTGAGCATCCCATCGCGCTGTAAGTAAGTCTTTGATTTTTTATAGCATGTTTAGACTAAATTATATTCTTGTTTTATTCGTAGTACCGTTGGATATATGGATCCGTTTACTGGTTCTAATGGTAGTCGCGGTAGGAGCACGCATAGTGTACGTGGCCGTTCCGTAAGGGAGAGGGGCAGACGTGAGATGTTCGGGGCTGGTTACTGGACTAACCGCCCTCCTCTACCCATTTTTACGGATGAGCAAGGCTTCTCACTACCGATCGCCTACCAGATACCCTTGGCAGCAGCGTGGGCTGAAGTGCATACTCGAGAAGGTGGTTTCGCGCCTTCACACATTCGGGTGCACCATCAGACACCACAGGAGTCATCGGGAGATTTTGTTCCCCCTGAGTTAGCAGAGGAGTGCGGTTTCTGCGGAGAAACTGGGCACACCGTGGATGCTTGCCTCCACAAGGCCAAGCATGACGACAAGATCGCATTTTCGACTGCAGGCGAGCAACCACCACCTCCGGCAGACCCAGTGGGCGGTGTATCACCCACATACACACCTGCGACGGATTCTTCAGATTATAGCCTTGTCTCACCGGAATATATACTCTGGCGATGCCCCTTTACGGGCAGGAGCCCTCCTACGAGGAGCCACTTCCCTTCACCCCTAAGCGCAGATTCAGGCACACAGGCAATAGAAGGGAATATCTTAGGAAGTACTCTAGCCGTCCATAAGGGGAGGTAGCACGTACCCAGTTTTGTTGGAGTCTGTGAACTCATTTATAATTACGGAATAGAACTTTTGCTTATGTACCAGCACAGCTGGATTCTAAATATTTGACTTTCGTAATAAAAATCTATGTTTTACTTTAGCTCCTATACTTATGCCTACTTGTACGTCTTCAGTATTTTTGACGTTAATCTTGGTTGCTTTTTAAGGATGGCGGGAAACTCAAGCCACGGCATGGCCGATGAGTTGCGTGAGCAGAGGGGATTCAAGATGGATACCCTCAACTCCTTAGCTGAGGCGATTCGTAACCAGGGTCGCCCCCATCAGGATCCGGGTTCCCTTGTTGGGAATGCACCAACTGCCACTTATGAAAAATTTTTGAAGCTGGACCCTCCTACTTTCTCTGGCAAGGTTGATCCTGACTTGGCGGAGAGTTGGGTTAAAGAGGTGGAACGAGTGTTCCAAGTGTTGTCCGTTCCTGATGATAAGAAGATGATATTCGGGTCCTTTCGTTTGAAGGGCGGCGCTCGCGAATGGTGGGACACTACGCGGGAGGTGCAGTTTCCAGGTGCTGAGGTGATTCCGTGGGAGGCCTTCCGAAGGGTTTTTCTCGGAAACTATTTCCCTCCTCATGCGAGGGAAAAGAAGAAGGTGGAATTTCTGGAGCTGTGCCAAGGCAGCTTAAGTTTGAACGAATATATCATCAAATTTCAACGGTTGGAGCACTATTGTCCTCACCTATTCGAGGATGATCATGAGCGGGCCGGGAAGTTTATTCGCGGACTGAAGGAAGGACTCAGGCATAGGGTTCTCACCAGCATGCCCACGACTTTTTCTGCGGCAGTAGCAGCAGCCACCCTACTGAACGAGGATTGGGAGCATTCAAATAGTGTGCAAGCCAAGAAGTCAACCGCGTCAGGTGGTGAGCAGAAGAAGACATTTTCCGGCGGCCCAGGGCAACGACCACCTTTTCCAGTGAAGACTGAAGGAGGAAAGAAACAGTTTTCTCCAGCAAAGTGCCAACGACAGTAGGGCCACCCACCGCCCAGACAACCGTCGGGAGATAACTGCCCCAGGTGCAAGAGGCCTCATGTGGGACAATCTTGTCCGCGGGACACTGGCGGATGCCTGTACTGTGGCAAGATGGGCCATTTCATACACGACTGCCAGAAGAAAGCAGCAGATGACCTCAAGCGAACCGGCAACGTATCTCATCCTCCTCGACCACCTCATCAGCAACAACAGCGAGCACAACCAAGCAGTGGCAGGGAGCCGGGTCGAGTTTATGCAGCCACGGTCGATCAATTGACCAAAGGGGATCTCGTTCAAGGTACCATTCTTGTTGCTGATCAAGCAACTTTTGCACTCTTTGATTGTGGTGCTACACACTCGTTTGTGTCAGAAAAATTCGTAAAACAATTGCACTTAACTGTAAAACCACTTGATAATGCTTTAGACGTGTATAACCCCGTTGGGAATAACACAGTTTGCACCACTTTCATACCTGAATTGGACGTAGTTATGGCAGAGAGGCACTTGCCTGCTTGTGCTATCCTGCTGGAAATGACCGAATTTGACGTCATCCTAGGCATGGATTGGTTGCACAAGTATCATGCCAAGATCTTTTGCCGTGATGGCAAGATCGTTTTATCACCTCCAGGCTCTTCGAGAGTAAAATTCAGAATTCCCAGACCTGTTCGAGCAAGCCGGATGATCTCGGTGCTTAAAGCACAGAACTTTTTGCGGAAGGGATGCACTGCCTTTTTGGTTAGTGTTATCCAGTCGGATCCAATGCCCATTCCCGTCAGTGAGCTAGATGTTGTTCGCGATTACCTCGACGTTTTTCCTAAAGAGCTGTCGGGACTTCCACCGTCTCGTGAGGTAGAATTCAATATTGAATTGCTACCAGGTACGACACCAATCTCCAAAGCACCCTACAGAATGGCGCCAGCTGAGCTTGAGGAGCTGAAGAAGCTGAAGAAGCAGTTGCAGGAGTTGTTGGATCAGGGATTCATTCGCCCCAGCGTTTCTCCTTGGGGAGTGTAAACACCCCAAATTTTCACCCTCATCCAGTGTTTGTCCATTTCATATGTAATTGCATATCACTGCATACATTTTTGCATATCATTTCATCGCATTGCATAACATTGCATGTCATTACATGTCATTACATCTCATCTTCGAGATCCAGCACTCCTATTTCAAAACATTCAATCCAGATTTGAATTTTAAAGCTTTATTTCAAAATCAATTTCAAAACCTGGGTTTTTATTCAATACTTTGTCATTTTCCAACCCCAGGACTTTATATTTCGAAATATTTTCTCAGAAAACAATCTGGATTCCTTTCAAATTCAAACTTTAATCGATTTCAATTCACAGATGAGACCCATTTAGATGGTGTCGCTTCTGAATGCCTCTATTCATCAAATTTCTCAAATTTTTGAAAGTTTCAGTCCGATCAGGACTCTTGCTCAGAGTCCTAATCCGGTCAGAAGTCTGGTTTTTAAGTCTTTTTTACTTCCATTCTCAATCTTTTTCGTTTGTTTTCGAAATCTAGGTCATTTTACAGAGTCCAGTTAGTTCAGGATTCTATTTTAGAGTTCGGTCGAGTTGAGAGTCTAACCCTGACTGTGTTTTCTGACTTATTTCATCATTTCTTGATAAAATCTTTTGAAAATTCTTTCATTTGGCTTTTAAAATCTAAAATCTCAGAGTCCTAAGTGTTTAGGACTCTAACCCGGAGTTCCAGTTCGCTTGAGACCCTATTTTCAAAGATCTTGAATTTCAAATGTGAATTTTAACCCTTTTTTAAAGCCATTTTCAGTGTTTATTTCAAAAATGTTCAAAATTCGATGTAGGCCCACTCAGTTGGCACCATATCCAGAGGAATTCTAACTCAGTTAGGACCTTATGCCATTTCAAAAATTCTAATTTTAAGATTACTTTTGAAAATCCTTTTGAAAACTCCTTCAATTTCAAGTTTTAAAATCGTTTTTTTTGAAAAACTCAAGTAGGGCCCACTCGGGGTGGCGCCATATTCGAGTAAGTCAGGGCTAGACTAGGGTTAGTTGATGTCTTGGTTAGTGTTAGAGGTTTAGAAGAGTCAAAACCATTTTGAAAACTCATTTTAAAAATTAGTTTTTAAAACTAGTGTTTTTAAATGTTTTTAAAGGTGTTTTAAAAACCCAAATGTGAAAGATGCCAAGTGGCATCACATTTGGGGGTTTTTCTAGGTTTAGTTAGGGGCTAATTAGGGATTAATTAGAGTCCCACCTAGGTTAGAAAACCACAAAAAATTGTTGCCTTTAGTGGATTTATTAGAAAGAGTCCTAAAAAAATGAAAAACCTCTTAATTAACCCTAATTAAGTGACTTTTTGAAAAACTATAAAAAGGGACCTAAGGGGGGCCAAAAGGAGGGCTCTTTTCTCTCAAATTTTCGTGGCCTCTCTCTCCTATCCAGCACCTCCACCTTCCTCCATTGCAGCTGCAAGCACCAAGGTAATATTTTTAATATTTTTTAGTTTTATTTAATACTTTTTCATGTTTTAAATCAATTTTAGCCATTGGTGTCATCCCCTTCATGGATTAAACCATGGATTCAACCTCAAGAACCATCAAGAATCAGCAAGAACGATCCAAGAAGGTGATCTAACCCTGTTTTGGGTGATTTACAGGGATTTTAATCCATTAGAATTGATTTTAATATGGTTCTTTATATTATTAACCAATAAAATATATGATTTACCCTTTTTAATGGGTTAAATCTATGTTTTAAAGGTGATATCAAATTCCAGCCATTGATTCCCTATTTTTAATTTATTTTCATGGTTTATTCATGTTTTTTTTACGTTCTACAGCATAAAAATAATTTTTATTTACTGTTTTATGGTTTATTTTATTTATTTACATTAGTTAATGCATGGTTTTTCAAGTTTCTTAAATTTCTGTGTGTTCTAGGTTTAGAACAGTAAAGATGATGTTATTTCGGATGAAAGCACTCATTGTTTATTTCTGATTTTTTTATATGTAGTGAATGCATGAGTTATTGAGTTACTGTAGAAAAATCAGAGGTTTTGGATCTCGGGAACCCTATCAAAACAATCAGACATCAAATCGGGTTTTTAAAGCTTTAAAATCATGGTTAAAATCAAGAAGGTAACTTGCTGTTATGATATTTCTCTCATCTTATATCCTATTTTAGATCTGTAAAGTGCTATGGATTCACATTGAGTAGATCTTTCTTTTGTGAAATTTTCGGATTTTTTGATCACTGTTTAGTATTTTTCCCCTTTTAGAGAATTTGTTTTTAAATTTAAAACTCGTTAGGGTTTACCAAAACCCTAATCAGACTTGTGTCAGTCATAAATCCCAAACCATAGATCCGATTTTAGATCTGTAAAAAGTGAGTATTGTTATTTTTTTTTCTACTGTTCACCACTAAAATTTCAAAAATTTTTGTTTAGGATTGCTATTTATTCCTGTATTTTCAATCTGGAATAGCTGTTTTAATCCCTGTTAAGAGTGATATATTTTAGTTCAGATTGACGGAAGGGTTTCTCCCTAACCGGAGATGATTTTTCCGATCTGTAAATTGGGAAATCTCTGTTTTTCTTTCTAGTTAGTCTTTGTAAAATTTCATAAATTTCCATGGAGAGTTGACCCCTGATTCAGGTCTTGGATTGAAACTAGTTGGTGAATTAGGTCAAAAATAGCATATTTTTAGGGTTTAATGCAATTTTCGGATTAATTTAATGTCAAAAAATTATTTTTATAATTCCAATTCGACATTAGGGTTATAAAAAGTACAGGTACCAATTTTTATGGATTTTGGAATCCATTTGATGGTTGAATTAAGCAAATTGCAAAACCGAGTTCCTGAAAGATCCAAAAACACTGCAAAAATCACAAATTTGTGATATTATTGGATTTTCGTGCATAAGCATATATTTTTAGGGTTTAATCATGTTCATAATCATGTTAGGATGCTTTAGGTTTAATTTGATGCTCATTTGATTTCATTTAGTGCATAAAACCTAGGTTTTTACCAAAATCTATTTGAGAAAACCCTGATTTCAAGGCCATAGTCTTGCTATCGGGGGTAATTTGGTCATTTGACCTAAATTTCGAAATCCCTAACCCTAATTTCATATTTTTAATCATGTCATAGCATATTTGGTTTGGGTTTATTCCATTCAAATTTCAAAATTTGCATTTTATCAAAATATCTTTCTAAAAACCCTAATTTCAAGGCCATAGTCTTGTTATTAGGGGTATTTTGGTCATTTTGACCCCAATTTCGAAATTCCATATCTTCTCTTTCATATTTATTCAATTTTATTTCATACTTTATCATTTTTATTTAAGGGAATCAAGGAAGAGGCTTATATCTAGCAAAATCCAACAATTTCCTGATATTGTTGGATAAATCTAGAAAAGCCAACATATATTCATTAACCAAGTTTTCTAGTTTTGCAGGTACATTGAAGACTTTATTTTTCATGTATTTAAATTTCAATAGTGATGTAATTTGTAATTAAACTTTGGAATAAGAATTTACATTTCCTGCATAGATTAGGTTGCATTGCATATAGTTTATTTTTATCATGTTAATGTGTGATGGATGATGATTCATGCAGATTTTTACAAATTCACCATGGTCTACACGAATGGCACATACACCAGCTTCTATGAAGTTTATAAACTTGGTGGAATTTGTATTTATGGCCATAGTCAGAATATGAATGATACTTAGATTTATGATCTTCACATTAGCCACATTCAGCCTACACTCTTAGGCTAACTTCAAAAATGCACTGCATTTCTCAAAAATACAAAAAGTATTTCTCAATTCCTCAAAATCATATTCATTCATTTCATGCATTTGCCAATTCCAATCTCAATTCAAAGAAGTTCATTTCCTCAAAATCTCCTAAGTCTTATAGCAAAATCGATTTTCCCAAAGACATTGAATTTCAAAGGATATTTCAAGTATTTCCCAAGTTCCAAATTCAAATTTTCTAAGTTAGAATTTCAATTTCCAAGTTTGAATTTAGAGAAACCAAGTCTCTCAGAATCGATTTTCACTAAATGTCAAGGATTTTTCAAAATCGATTTTTATTTCTCTCAGAAGTATATTTCAAATCCCAATTCACGATTTCTCATGTGATATCATTTCCAAGATTTACATTTTCTGAATATTTCAATCATTCAAAGCAAACATCATGTTTTCAAATGTGCATTTCCTGAAAATTCATAGCACATGCCTGATTCTATGTGCATTTAGAAATTAGAATATGATTTAGACAAGTTGAATAGAGTAGAGCATAAGATTGATCCTTGGTTCAATTACCCCTGTTAAAGGTGGTAGGAACGGTTGAACCTCGTACCGACAGGCGAGTCCCATTCTTCGGAATTTTCCCGCATTTTAAAAAATGGAGGCGAGTTATTTTCAAAATCTTTTTCAAAGGTCAGTTTGATTCGCAAAAGTTAAAAATTTTGCGATGATAACAGGTTTGGCGACCGAGATGGGACCTGTCTTCTCCTGATCAATCTAATGCTCTACTTAGTTCAAATTGTCAAAATCGATTTCCATGGAATGTCAGCTTTACTTTATGATATCATGTGAACCTAGGAGCCTAGACTTGAACCCAGCTGACATGGAATGCATATAGACTAGGTATGGTTTGGTAGGACCATATTGAGGAGAATTATTCATGCTCACATAGACTTAGGTCTAATACAACACTCATCAATTTAGGAATTGTATGAAAACAATGTTTGCTCCTTCAAATATTTCAAAAATCTATCTCTTTAGGACTTAAAGCCTTCTGTTTGATTGCATGTGCTCATGTTTTTCAAAAATCACCCCACCTATATTGTCCCGGTCTTCACGTTGCTGGGCTCTCTTTCAGAACCATAGTTCGGGACAGAGCCTCACAACTGGGCCACCTATTTGGGTGAAAGCCCTCCTGCCACGTACCAAGGGCCATAGTCCAACGTATATCGGCAGGTGCTCAAGGATGTTAGAAAACTTGAACCTAGAACCAGAGAAATTGATTTTATGCCACGTACATCGAGCCTTGGCTTGAGTATATAGGCATAACTGGATTGGATACAAATGATCTGAGCCTTAGAGTTAGGATTAAGGTCCTACAGCCATTTCAAAATTTGTGCATCTAGAGTCAGCTTCTAGGGAATGCTGTATGTGCATACTTGTTTGTGCAGAATGTGATTGAATATGTTATAGTCATTTCCTTTTATTTTCCATATTTTCCCCAATTTTCTAAAATACTGGATGATTTTTTTAAAATTCCCCAGTCCATGTCCATGTACTGTCCATGTTTTAAATCCTGGACGATTTTCAAAATACTTCATTTTATAAAGTACTTCCTTATATTTCATTAAACCCTGGACGATTTTCATAAAGTTCCTCCATTTTCTTCAAAACTCCAGGTGATTTCCCATCTTTCCTGTCTTCTGGATCTCGAATTTCCTGCTTTATTTTTATTCTGCCTGTATTTTTCTCAAAATTCCTGTATTTTCCAAGTCTTATTCCAAATTTTCCATGTTTTCCAGTCTATTCTGATGGCATCCAGTCAGCTTGATTCAGTCTTCCCTGAGGGTCACATCTCCTACGAGGTGCGACAACGTCTTCCCGAACATCGAGTCCTCAGCACCGGATCCTTCTTTCCCCGGTGGTATTATTCATGGTTCAAAAACTTCTCTCGTATGTTTCCGGACCATCTGGATGAGTGTGGATTGGAACTGGCGTCCGCGGTGGGAAAGCAGACAGTCAACGGCAATTTGATCCATGCACTAGCAGAGCGGTGGAATCCGAGCACTTCTACCTTCTGGTTCCCGTGGGGCGAGATGACAGTACTGATGGATGAATTTTCAGAGATTATGGGATTGCCCGAGCCAGCCGGTCAGCCTGGAGATCCATTGAAGAAACAGTTCCTGATTAATGTTAAGGGTCTGGACCCTAAGGATGCATTAGCTCGCATGACAGGACGCAAGTCTTGGCCATTGATTGAAGAAGATGGAAATGAATATGTGGATCTGCTCGAAATCTACAGACAGCATGGGGCATTTGTGGAAGTCAGTTCGTTGTCTAGGACAGCTCAAGAGAGAATTCAGCACGCGATGGTTCTGTGCACGGTGGGATTAGCTTTCTTTCCCGACGGACGGAATTACATGGATATCAGAATAGTTCAGCTTATGAGGAGATGAGGAAGTCGACAGACCAGCCGCCTCTCGATAGCCATGGCCGCACTCGCTTTTCTATACCGAGGGTTGACTCGTTTCGCACTCGGAGAATCGATTCTAGTCGAAGGGTGCACCTATGCCTTGCAATCTTGGTTCTTCCGGCATGTGCCAGTCCGAGCCAGTTCATTCAGATACAATGGAGAGAAGCTTCTTCCAGTTGCGCGATACCGGTTCTTGATCGACAACCTTCAGGAGGAAGAGGTCGTATGGGACTACTTTGATCGCCAGGAATCACCTCCCAGATATACTTATGCATACGGCAAGCGATTCAGGCTACTTGGCCCATTTTTCTGCGCATATTATCATCCAGAGCGGTGTGTCAGGCAGTTCTCTCAGAGGCAGAAGCGCGTAGAGATTCGTCCACTAGCCGGGGTTCTGCCAGAATTCGATCTCACATCAGATCAGTGGTCCGGAGCATACCATTCTGCCAGACATGGCTGGGATTCTTTTGTCAGTCTTACTATTTTTCCTGGTCCTCGTGTATCTTCTGATTATCTGGAGTGGTGGAAAATTGTCTGTCCCCCTCCCCTCTGTCAAGTGTATTATTGATAAAATCATGTTTCTTTCCTCTCTATAAAAATTCCTTTATTGGTTTGACGACCTCGCCTAGGTAACAAGGCATATTTTCAGTTATTTATCTTGCAAAGAATAGCAACGCAATTGTCGTAATCCCAGCGACGACTCAATCCCTAGTAATGGGATATTATTTCAATTGTCTACCAAAATTCTCAACAAATATTTTCCTCCAAACCAAATTTCCTTCAGAAGCCTAACCATCAGTTCTGCCCAGCAGAGAGCATCAGTAATATCCCAGAGAACATTTGTGATACCCGATGGTTGATACAAGATCCAGAAAGAAAGCTGCATCAGTTGAAGGCGTCACATACTCAGTAGCTTCAGAAGAAGAGATGGACTCACCTCGATCAATCCAGAGTCAGGGTCAGCAGGCGGATGATGGCATCGATCCCCAAATGTACGCCATGTTAAAAAAGATGATGACCAAGATGCTGGCGGAGCAAGCTGAGGCCAGTACTGAGCAAATTCAGACCAAACAGAAAGAAAAGGGTCATGCAACCAAGAATGTGAAGACCAATAAAAAGCAGAATTGTCATGAGGAAATGTCTGATGAGTCAGAATCAGCAGATGATACTGACAAAGAGTATGAAAATAAGCAAGAATTCAAAAGGTCGACTCAGGGGCAGGGGTCGGCCTACAAATCCAAGAATCAGTCTGTTGACGACCCTACGCAGTCACAACTCAAAGATGTGATGAAAATAGTTAAGGATCTTCAAACTCGTGACAAGGGCAAAAGAGTCTTTACAAGTGAAGACTTCTATGATGGACTGGATGGGGATGATGATCTTGATAATCTCCCCAAGAAATTTATCAAGTTTGATGGTTCGGGTGACCCAAAAGCACATCTCGCCCTATTCTTCGTAGAATGTTCCAGGTTCAAGAGGAACAATCGTGCCTTATTTCTCTGCTTCCCTCGCAGCTTGGAGGGTATTGCGGCAAAGTGGTATTCAGAGCATATCAACCCGATAGAGCTGAAAGAGTTCGATAAAGTGGTCAATTTATTTATTGAGCGCTTTCTATTCAATGCTGAAGCACTCTCGACTCTCAGTCATCTTTGCGGCCTCAAGCAGAAAGAAAGCGAGAAGGCCCGAGATTTTATCCACCGATGGAGGTCAGCTTGCAATAAGATGAGAGACCCGATATCAGAAGGGCATGCATTGTCACTAATCTTGAATAATTTTTCACAACCCTTGAAAGGTCTCATTTCCACGGCACCGTCAAAAACCTTCATCGAACTGACAGAACGAGCCGAGTGGCTCGAGCTAAGCATGGAAAATGGAGTTTATGAAGGCTTCATCTTTATACAAGGTAACAATCAGAGTGAGCAGAAGAAGAAGGCTCACTTCACTCTTTCTGCCAATGATAGCAAAAACAACAAGAAAAATCATGATCACTATTCAGAGGGATCCAAGGGCCAAAAAGGAAAGTTCTCCAACAATGATAGGCCTCTTCAATCTAGTCCTCAACATAAAGAGAAAGATCAAGAAAAGCCAAAGCGCAAGGATTGGAGTACGGATCGAAAGTTCACCCCTCTGGACCAAACACTAGAGAGTGTTCTGGAATACATGCTTGCAAAAGATATGATCCGTTTACCTAAAGCAGCTGATCCCGCAACAATCATGGGTAGATTCAAAGAAAGATTTTGCAAATTTCATCGGGCAGTAGGGCATGACACTGAGAATTGTTTTGTCCTGAAAAATATCATTAAAGATTGCATCGACAAGAATATCCTTATTGAAGATGAGGAAAATACCAGTCGACCATCCTGAGCAAGTTTTCTAAAAATTGATAATGTCGAGACTATGTCACTTTCATCATTTTGTCATTTTGAAGCAACAATGTAGTCTCAGTTCTTCTATCAATTTGTTATTTCCTTCTTCAATGCATTAATAAATTTGTCAATCTTCCTTATGGCCTGGCGTCATCTTTTATATTCTTCATTTGCAAATGTTTAAATGTCTTCTTATAAGGGGTAACCTTTTTCAAAGTGCCTCTCTGATCAACCAAGAAGCTCATTGTCAGTTTTACCTCGTTATCCTCAGAGAATTCTCATCAAATATCAATTACTTATCCTTTCTTATTCCCCCATTACACTGAGGCATTACTTTGGAAATTGTCTTCAAAACATCCTGTATGCAGGCAGGATCAAACAAATCTCTCATTTTGCACGCATGTGCACCCATTTATATCATTTTACATACATTTGCCTTTGCAGACATTCATTCGCATTCATCTGCATTTGCATCAAGCTTCCTCGCTCAGGAGAAGGGGTTAATCCTGAAAACAGGCTTTGAAAAGCTAACTATGATGGTCCATTCAAATCATGAACCAAGAATTTTTATTTTCCAAATTCAAAACCCATAAGTTGAACACTTCCTTCTTAAATTGTGATCCTTAGGTTAAATCCCTATGGAATTGATAGTTCGTAGGTCGAACCCCTGCAGAGTCAATGTGATTTGTAGGTTGAACGCCTGTCAAACCAATACGGCTCATAGGTTGAACCCCTTTCGAACCAATCTCGTTCTCAAAAATTTCGATCTGTAGGTTGAAGTCCTCCTGATCCAATATTCTTTACAGTCCTTAGGTCGAACTCCTTTTGGATTGGTATTTTTTAGATATATGATTTGTAGGTTGAAGTCCTCCTGATCCACGTTCTTAGGTTGAATCCCTATAGAACCCATGTCGTTCCCAGTGAACCAATGTCGTTCTCAATTGAACCAATGTCGTTCTTAGGCTGAATCCCTATTGAACCCATGTCGTTCCCAGTGAACCAATGTCGTTCTTAATTGAACCAATGTCGTTCTTAGGCTGAATCCCTATTGAACCCATGTCGTTCCCAGTGAACCAATGCCGTTCTCAATTGAACCAATGTCGTTCTTAGGCTGAATCCCTATTGAACCCATGTTGTTCCCAGTGAACCAATGTCGTTCTCAATTGAACCAATGTCGTTCTTAGGCTGAATCCCTATTGAACCCATGTCGTTCCCAGTGAACCAATGCCGTTCTCAATTGAACCAATGTCGTTCTTAGGCTGAATCCCTATTGAACCCATGTTGTTCCCAGTGAACCAATGTCGTTCTCAATTGAACCAATGTAGTTTTTAGGCTGAATCCCTATTGAACCCATGTTGATCCCAGTGAACCAATGCTGTTCTCAATTGAACCAATGTCGTTCTTAGGCTGAATACCTACAGAACCCATGTCGTTCCCAGTGAACCAATGCCGTTCTAAATTGAACCAATGTCGTTCGTAGGCTGAATACCTACAGAACCCATGTCGTTCCCAGTGAACCAATGTCGTTCCCAGTGAACCAATGTCGTTCTTAGGCTGAATTCCTACAGAACCCATGTCGTTCCCAGTGAACCAATGTCGTTCTCAATTGAACCAATGTCGTTCTTAGGCTGAATACCTATCGAACTCATGTTGTTCCCAGTGAACCAATGTCATTCTCAATTGAACCAATGTCATTCTTAGGCTGAATTCCTATGGAATCCATGTCGTTCCCAGTGAACCAATGTCGTTCTCAATTGAACCAATGTCATTCTTAGGCTGAATCCCTACAGAACCCATGTCGTTCCCAGTGAACCAATGTCGTTCCCAGTGAACCAATGTCGTTCTTAGGCTGAATTCCTACAGAACCCATGTCGTTCCCAGTGAACCAATGTCGTTCTCAATTGAACCAATGTCGTTCTTAGGCTGAATCCCTACAGAACCAATGTCGTTCCCAGTGAACCAATGTCGTTCTCAATTGAACCAATGTCGTTCTTAGGCTGAATACCTATCGAACTCATGTTGTTCCCAGTGAACCAATGTCATTCTCAATTGAACCAATGTCATTCTTAGGATGAATCCCTACAGAACCCATGTCGCTTCCAGTAGACCAAATCACAATTTTGATCTCCAGGTCATCCAATATCCTATTTCCAATTTCTGAGTCTCTCCTTTGGGGAAAGGAGAGGAGAATCTAGCCACGGATGTGTCATTTAGATCTCAAGTGATTTCTTTCACCAAGGATTTCAGGAATATTTTGCCAATTTGTCATGAAAAATAGTTGTTGATCTCAAAATCTTTACTGCATAAAATTGTACCTCAGAATACCTTTAGTATTACTTCCGAAAGGACAAAGCTTTTGTGAAAAAATGATTCAAAATTCAAAATCTTTCTATTGGCCAACCAAAAGGATGAAGAATAAATCCGCGATATGGCCAGCAAAGAAAATTCAATGTTGTTGCAAAGCCATGAGTGATTGATATTGATCGCAGTCAATGGCACACTTTTTAAGATCATTCTTGGAAAATAAAAGCAGTCGAAATATCCTGAGTGATACAGAAAAATCCACTCAATCTCCATGTCTCCTCAATCACCTAAGCTGCAATTAAATATCTGCAAAAGGGATCTCTCAACTGTCGTCAAGATGAAGGCGAATTAGACGAGTCGACCCCCGGGGCCAAAGAAGATTTGGATCATCTCCAAGATGACGGAGTTTGTGACGGATCCTTCCAGGGAAAGTTCAGATCACCGTCAAGATGAAGGCGAGTGTGATGAGCCTACCGACAAACCCTAAAAGATATTTAATTTCTGCTATCATCCAGAGATTCTCAACCAATGAGCCAATAACTATAAAGATAATCCCTGAGAGAAAAGAAGGATCGAAACATCTCTGAGATGAAGGAGTTTGTGACGTACCCTTCCCAAGAAAAAAAGAGAGAAAAGTCAGGACATCTCCAAAATGAAGGAGGATGTAATTCCCGAAAAATCCAAGAGAGCTCCAATCTGCTAAAAAAAGAGTGCAGAAAGGTCATCATGAGAAAAGAATCCCAGGATATCAAACTGCCAAATCTATCAAGAATTTTCTTTAATTTTGTGAAATTCTTTTATCAATATTCTTTCACCAATAGCCCTCGCAATAGCAAGAATACTTTCTTTTCAGTCCACATCAAGGAAATTGATAGCTTCCTTGAAAGAAAGCCAATCGCAAGCAATTTGAATTCGAATCTTGATTCTACGGAGTTAAGCCCAGTCGGAGTTAATACTTCAGGTAGAAAAGAGGGAATACTTTCAAAACAAAGTGCATTATTTTCAATTATTTTGAATCAACAACAATTTTCAACAATTTGACAATATTTTCTGGCTATCCTGGTGTGAAGCGAGAGCTTAAGGTTCATCTTTGGCGCATCCTGACATCAGTTGTTATCCCTTTTAGGACTTGATAACGGGAGTTGTTAAGATTCCTTCCCTTCTTTGGTATAATCTAAGCGCATGGTCTCTCAGATTCGCACACTTCCCTGTGTCCCCACTGTCCCACCATAGACAGTCCAATTTCGGCTTGAGGTTAAGCCACCAATTTCAGCAAAAGGCAATTTCAAAAGTTAATTAGTCTCAGCAATGAGGCGCCCAAAATCAATCCCTTTTCAAACTTTAGGGACCCCAATTTCCTTCCTTTTGCAAAACCCCTATCGGATTCATTGTGCGGAAATCCGAAGGTTCCATCACGGTCTCTTCTTTCGAGGATTCCGTCCATTTTCTGCCCAATCAGGTTAAGGGTATAAACCTGAGCCTCCTTTGATGAGGTATTTCATTTTCTGCCCGATCAGGATAAGGGTATAAACCTGAGCCTCCTTTGATGAGGTATTCCATTTTCTGCCCGATCAGGATAAGGGTATAAACCTGAGCCTCCTTTGATGAGGTATTCCATTTTTTGCCCGATCAGGTTAAGGGTATAAACCTGAGCCTCCTTTGATGAGGTATTTCATTTTCTGCCCGATCAGGTTAATGGTACAAACCTGAGCCTCCTTTGATGAGGTATTCCATTTTCAACCCGGTCAGGTTAAGGGTTAAGCCTGAGCTTCGTTCCATACGAGGTATTTCCCGTCCCATCCAGGTTAAGGGCAAAACCTGAATCTCACTTCTTTTGAAATAAAATTCTCCATTTCATATCTATCATCATTACTTGGATTAATTCCTTCATACCCAGTCAGATTTATCTAACTGGGCATTTTTATGGTTCAAATTTGGCGTGTTTTCTTTGCCACTAAGCTCGGCTTTCAACCGGCTTAGCAGCAAAGAGGGGCATCTGTAAACACCCCAAATTTTCACCCTCATCCAGTGTTTGTCCATTTCATATGTAATTGCATATCACTGCATACATTTTTGCATATCATTTCATCGCATTGCATAACATTGCATGTCATTACATGTCATTACATCTCATCTTCGAGATCCAGCACTCCTATTTCAAAATATTCAATCCAGATTTGAATTTTAAAGCTTTATTTCAAAATCAATTTCAAAACCTGGGTTTTTATTCAATACTTTGTCATTTTCCAACCCCAGGACTTTATATTTCAAAATATTTTCTCAGAAAACAATCTGGATTCCTTTCAAATTCAAACTTTAATCGATTTCAATTCACAGATGAGACCCATTTAGATGGTGTCGCTTCTGAATGCCTCTATTCATCAAATTTCTCAAATTTTTGAAAGTTTCAGTCCGATCAGGACTCTTGTCTCAGAGTCCTAATCCGGTCAGAAGTCTGGTTTTTAAGTCTGTTTTACTTCCATTCTCAATCTTTTTCGTTTGTTTTCGAAATCTAGGTCATTTACAGAGTCCAGTTAGTTCAGGATTCTATTTTAGAGTTCGGTCGAGTTGAGAGTCTAACCCTGACTGTGTTTTCTGACTTATTTCATCATTTCTTGATAAAATCTTTTGAAAATTCTTTCATTTGGCTTTTAAAATCTAAAATCTCAGAGTCCTAAGGGTTCAGGACTCTAACCCGGAGTTCCAGTTCGCTTGAGACCCTATTTTCAAAGATCTTGAATTTCAAATGTCAATTTTAACCCTTTTTTAAAGCCATTTTCAGTGTTTATTTAAAAAATGTTCAAAATTCGATGTGGGCCCACTCAGTTGGCACCATATCCAGAGGAATTCTAACTTAGTTAGGACCTTATGCCATTTCAAAAATTCTAATTTTAAGATTACTTTTGAAAATCCTTTTGAAAACTCCTTCAATTTCAAGTTTTAAAATCGTTTTTTTTTGAAAAACTCAAGTAGGGCCCACTCGGGGTGGCGCCATATTCGAGTAAGTCAGGGCTAGACTAGGGTTAGTTGATGTCTTGATTAGTGTTAGAGGTTTAGAAGAGTCAAAACCATTTTGAAAACTCATTTTGAAAATTAGTTTTTAAAACTAGTGTTTTTAAATGTTTTTAAAGGTGTTTTAAAAACCCAAATGTGAAAGATGCCAAGTGGCATCACATTTGGGGGTTTTTCTAGGTTTAGTTAGGGGCTAATTAGGGATTAATTAGAGTCCCACCTAGGTTAGAAAACCACAAAAAATCGTTGCCTTTAGTGGATTTATTAGAAAGAGTCCTAAAAAAATGAAAAACCTCTTAATTAACCCTAATTAAGTGACTTTTTGAAAAACTATAAAAAGGGACCTAAGGGGGGCCAAAAGGAGGGCTCTTTTCTCTCAAATTTTCGTGGCCTCTCTCTCCTCTCCAGCACCTCCACATTCCTCCATTGCAGCTGCAAGCACCATGGTAATATTTTTAATATTTTTTAGTTTTATTTAATACTTTTTCATGTTTTAAATCAATTTTAGCCATTGGTGTCATCCCCTTCATGGATTAAACCATAGATTCAACCTCAAGAACCATCAAGAATCAGCAAGAACGATCCAACATGGTGATCTAACCCTGTTTTGGGTGATTTACAAGGATTTTAATCCATTAGAATTGATTTTAATATGGTTCTTTATATTATTAACCAATAAAATATATGATTTACCCTTTTTAATGGGTTAAATCTATGTTTTAAAGGTGATATCAAATTCCAGCCATTGATTCCCTGTTTTTAATTTATTTTCATGGTTTATTCATGTTTGTTTTACGTTCTACAGCATAAAAATAATTTTTATTTACTGTTTTATGGTTTATTTTATTTATTTACATTAGTTAATGCATGGTTTTTCAAGTTTCTTAAATTTCTGTGTGTTCTAGGTTTAGAACAGTAAAGATGATGTTATTTCGGATGGAAGCACTCATTGTTTATTTCTGATTTTTTTATATGTGGTGCATGAATGAGTTATTGAGTTACTATAGAAAAATCAGAGGTTTTGGATCTCGGAAACCCTGTCAAAAAAATCAGACATCAAATCGGGTTTTTAAAGCTTTAAAATCGTGGTTAAAATCAAGAAGGTAACTTGCTGTTATGATATTTCTCTCATCTTATATTCGATTTTAGATCTGTAATGTGCTATGGATTCACATTGAGTAGATATTTCTTCTGTGAAATTTTCGGATTTTTTGATCACTGTTTAGTATTTTTCCCTATTTAGAGAATCTGTTTTTAAATTTAAAACTCGTTAGGGTTTACCAAAACCCTAATCAGACTTGTGTCAGTCATAAATCCCAAACCAGAGATCCGATTTTAGATCTGTAAAAAGTCAGTATTGTTATTTTTCTGTCTACTGTTCACCACGAACATTTCAGAAATTTTTGTTTAGGATTGTTATTTATTCCTGTATTTTCAATCTGGAATAGCTGTTTTAATCCCTGTTAAGAGTGATATATTTTAGTTCAGATTGCCAGAAGGTTTTCTCCCTAACCGGAGATGATTTTTCCGATCTGTAAATTGGGAAATCTCTGTTTTTATTCCTAGTTAGTCTCTGTAAAATTTCATAAATTTCCATGGAGATTTGACCCCTGATTCAGGTCTTGGATTGAAACTGGTTGGTGAATTAGGTCAAAAATAGCATATTTTTAGGGTTTAATGCAATTTTTGGATTAATTTAATGTCAAAAAATTATTTTTATAATTCCAATTCGACATTAGGGTTATAAAAAGTACAGGTACCAATTTTTATGGATTTTGGAATCCATTTGATGGCTGAATTAAGCAAATTGCAAAACCGAGTTCCTGAAAGATCCAAAAACACTGCAAAAATCACAAAATTTGTGATATTATTGGATTTTCGTACATAAGCATATATTTTTAGGGTTTAATCATGTTCATAATCATGTTAGGATGCTTTAGGTTTAATTTGATGCTCATTTGATTTCATTTAGTGCATAAAACCTAGGTTTTTACCAAAATCTATTTCAGAAAACCCTGATTTCAAGGCCATAGTCTTGCTATCGGGGGTAATTTGGTCATTTGACCTAAATTTCGAAATCCCTAACCCTAATTTCATATTTTTAATCATGTCATAGCATATTTGGTTTGGGTTTATTCCATTCAAATTTCAAAATTTGCATTTTATCAAAATATCTTTCTAAAAACCCTAATTTCAAGGCCATAGTCTTGTTATTAGGGGTATTTTGGTCATTTTGACCCCAATTTCGAAATTCCATATCTTCTCTTTCATATTTATTCAATTTTATTTCATACTTTATCATTTTTATTTAAGGGAATCAAGGAAGAGGCTTATATCTAGCAAAATCCAACAATTTCCTGATATTGTTGGATAAATCTAGAAAAGCCAACATATATTCATTAACCAAGTTTTCTAGTTTTGCAGGTACATTGAAGACTTTATTTTTCATGTATTTAAATTTCAATAGTGATGTAATTTGTAATTAAACTTTGGAATAAGAATTTACATTTCCTGCATAGATTAGGTTGCATTGCATATAGTTTATTTTTATCATGTTAATGTGTGATGGATGATGATTCATGCAGATTTTTACAAATTCACCATGGTCTACACGAATGGCACATGCACCAGCTTCTATGAAGTTTATAAACTTGGTGGAATTTGTATTTATGGCCATAGTCAGAATATGAATGATACTTAGATTTATGATCTTCACATTAGCCACATTCAGCCTACACTCTTAGGCTAACTTTAAAAATGCACTGCATTTCTCAAAAATACAAAAAGTATTTCTCAATTCCTCAAAATCATATTCATTCATTTCATGCATTTGCCAATTCCAATCTCAATTCAAAGAAGTTCATTTCCTCAAAATCTCCTAAGTCTTATAGCAAAATCGATTTTCCCAAAGACATTGAATTTCAAAGGATATTTCAAGTATTTCCCAAGTTCCAAATTCAAATTTTCTAAGTTAGAATTTCAATTTCCAAGTTTGAATTTAGAGAAACCAAGTCTCTCAGAATCGATTTTCACTAAATGTCAAGGATTTCTCAAAATCGATTTTTATTTCTCTCAGAAGTATATTTCAAATCCCAATTCACGATTTCTCATGTGATATCATTTCCAAGATTTACATTTTCCTTATATTTCAATCATTCAAAGCAAACATCATGTTTTCAAATGTGCATTTTCTGAAAATTCATAGCACATGCCTGATTCTATGTGCATTTAGAAATTAGAATATGATTTAGACAAGTTGAATAGAGTAGAGCATAAGATTGATCCTTGGTTCAATTACCCCTGTTAAAGGTGGCAGGAACGGTTGAACCTCGTACCGACAGGCGAGTCCCATTCTTCGGAATTTTCCCGCATTTTAAAAAATGGAGGCGAGTTATTTTCAAAATCTTTTTCAAAGGTCAGTTTGATTCGCAAAAGTTAAAAATTTTGCGATGATAACAGGGAGCTCCTGTGCTTTTTGTGAAGAAGAAGGACGGGACCTTGCGGTTGTACATCGACTATCGAATGCTCAACCAGGCCACAATAAAAAACAAGTACCCATTGCCGCGTATCGAAGACTTGTTCGATCAGTTGCAGAAGGCCAAGGTTTTCTCGAAAATCGATCTTAGGTCTGGATACCATCAACTCAGAATTAGTAATGAGGATATTCCTAAGACAGCCTTTCAGACGAGATACGGACATTACGAGTTCATAGTCATGCCGTTCGGACTGACCAATGCCCCCGCAGCTTTCATGGACTTGATGAATAGGGTGTTCAAACCATTTTTGGACACCTTTGTGATCGTGTTCATCGACGACATCTTGGTGTACTCAGAAAGTCGAGAGCAACATCGGGAGCACCTAAAAATTTTGTTGGAAACCTTGCGTAAAGAACGTTTGTATGCCAAGTTCTCTAAATGTGAATTCTGGCTCGAGGAAGTCATGTTTCTGGGACACGTTATTTCTAAAGAAGGAGTGTCCGTGGACCCTGCAAAGGTGGAGGCTGTACTTGGTTGGCAACAACCAAAGAACGCACGTGATATCAGAAGTTTCCTTGGACTAGCGGGTTACTATAGAAGATTCATTCAGAATTTTTCTAAAATTGCGTTAGCCCTGACGAAGTTACTGAAGAAAGAAGCTAAATTCTTATGGGACGAGAAGTGTGAGGCGAGTTTTCAGTTGTTGAAGGAGCGACTTACCAGTGCTCCTATTTTGACCTTACCTTCTGGTAAAGGTGGATTCGTGATTTATACTGATGCCTCTGGGTCAGGCCTAGGGGTCGTGCTGATGCAGAATGGGAAAGTGATCGCATACGCCTCTCGACAACTTAAAATTCACGAGAAGAACTACCCAACTCACGATTTAGAGTTAGCTGCAGTGGTGTTCGCACTGAAGATTTGGCGTCATTATTTGTATGGGGAGCAATTTGAAGCATTCACCGATCATAAGAGCCTTAAGTATCTTGAAATTCCACTAGAGGGGAGGGGGGTGAATAGTGAAATTTCATTATGATCGCTAAAATAAAATAATAAAGCAATAAGGCACAACACATAAAACACAGAAGTTATACTGGTTCGGTCAATATCCAGACCTACATCCAGTCCCCAAGCAAACCACTTGAGATTTCCACTATAACATCCGAGTCACCGGATAAATAGTACAACACCCTCTTCCCAAGAGGTCTTCTTCTCTCAACAGAGAAGGGGCACACCCTCTTCCCAAGAGGTCTTCTTCTCTCAACAGAGAAGGGCAACACCCTCTTTCACAGAGGTCTACTTCTTTAAACAAAGAAGGAAAACAGTGAACAATAGAGTTACAATACTTCCTATAGAACCTTCAGAATGATATGAATGCACGAATGAAGGATTCTAAGAATGTTCTGTTTGTCACTCAGAGGATACTCTTTGTCAAAGAGCCGGACTTGACTTTTTCTCTTTCTTTTTCAAGGCTCTCTTTTCAAATCTCGAATAGAAATTTTTCTCTTTGTAAGCTCACACGTCTATTTCATTCCATTGTGTGAATAGTTTGTTTGTGTGTGTTTATATAGCTTATAAAAAGTAGTCGTTACATTTTGGAATTGTAACTTTTTGAAATGTGAAATGTTAGGTCATTTCAAAAACATTTTTTAGAGAAGTTCGAGAATGCCTTTTTCCATAAAGGTGATATAGAGGGTACACTAGTCGTTGTATTATTTTTAGGTAATACATATTTTATGTAAAAAGTCTATTTCTTACAATAGTACATTGAACGTTGGGTTGTAGTTTTGTCTTTATTCTAATTAATGATTTGAGGTACATTAGTACTTCTTTACTTTAAATGAGTGTAAGTACTATGAGTGCTTTGAGATATTTATTTGTACATAGTCATGTCAAGTGTTTTCTTTATGTTGTGTATTTCAAAGTCTCCAGAGAGAATGAGGACCAAAAGAAGGTCGACATTCTTTTGGAAGGATATTTAGTAAGGATTTGTTACAGAAGGCATTTAATGCTTTGTAGAGAGAATGATGACTTCAAGTAAGTCGACATTCTATGGTTATGAAAAAAGGTAACTAGAGTCCTTTTAAAAACATATAATATTTGTTTTTCTTATGTGTAGCCGATTTATGTTTTTTTGTCTTCTTCTTGTATTAAGAAACATTTCCTTAAAGAAGATAACTAAAGTCTTTTAAAAAATATATTTTATTTGTAGTCGTTTTTATGTTTTTGTCTTAAACAATATTTCTTTAAAGAGGGAAACTAGAGTCTTTTCAAAAACATATTTTATTTGTTTTCTCCATATAGTCGATGTTATGTTTTTTTGTCTTTTTCCTACATTCCTTTTTTCATGTTGTCTTGTATATAGTGTAAGGTACAATGACAAAATGTCTTTTTCATAAAAGGTTGTAAGAAGGTACAATTATTATATGACAAAATATCTCTTTCATAAAAGGTTGTAAGAAGGTACACTTATTGGTTTTCAAAAAAGGAGCTTTTTGAAACTACCGTATACTTTTATGATATAGTTTTTATGAATGAGTATGTAATATGCAATATGCAAGTTCCTGAAGGTTCTGTTACATATGACTCTAAAGAAGAAAAAAATCTTCATCTTGAGGAAGCCGATTTCTTCATTTGAACTTTAGGAAAGCATGGCTCATCAAGCTTTTTCTTCAAGGAGTATGATTGCACCATAGTTGTACTTGAACAGGAAGTCTCCATCCTTATTGGGTGAGATATCCTTGCATCAAATACTCGTTAGATTTAAGGCAAAACATATTCAGTCATAATATAACATTATTTCAAGAGAACATATTATCATATCATATAAAATCAAATGAGACAGTGTATCATATTATGTGACATCAAAATCGTGTTTCTCAACATATCTTTTTTCGCAGAAAGAATTGAACATGAGACAACGACGTTGGCTTGAATTCCTCAAGGATTACGACTTCACCCTCTCCTACCACCCAGGAAAGGCGAACGTAGTGGCGGACGCCCTCAGCCGCAAAGCACCAGAAGTTTCGATTAATGCCTTATTCGCTGGATGGAGGTTGGTCGAAGACCTAGCCTCTTGGGAACCTTTCGCAATCACTCAAGGTTCAATCGGTTTATCCCACCTTGTTGCTCAACCTGAGCTACTTGCAAGGATCATCAATGGGCAGAAAACGGATGCACGCTACGAGAAGTTGAAGGCTCAGGCGATACTGGCAGATACACCTTTTCGTCTGAAGGAGGATGGAAGTATATGGTTGAAGGAGCGCCTTTGGGTTCCTGACGACCCGATCCTTCGAGATGAAATTTTGGCGGAGGCCCACAAGTCTAGGTACACTATTCACCCGGGTAGCACGAAGATGTTCAAGGACCTTCAACGCAATTATTGGTGGAACAATATGAAGCGAGACGTGGCTGAGTATGTCTCAAAGTGTTTAACGTGTCAGCAGATCAAGATCGAGCACCAGAGACCCGGTGGGGTCATGCAGCAGATAGAAATCCATCTATGGAAGTGGGAAGATGTTACCATGGACTTCATAGTCGGTCTTTCGAGAACGCGGAGGAAGCATGTCGCGATTTGAGTGATCGTCGATAGACTCACCAAGTCGGCTCACTTCCTACCTATCCGTCTCAACCAATCGTTGGATAGTCTCGCTGATCTCTATGTTAGAGAGATTGTGAGATTGCACGGTGTTCCAGTCTCGATTATCTCCGATCGTGATCCTAGATTCACTTCAAGGTTTTGGGGACAACTTCAGTTGGCGTTGGGCACAAAGTTAAAATTTAGTACTGCGTTTCATCCTCAGACGGACAGGCAGTCGGAGCGTACGATTCAAACCTTGGAAGACATGCTTCGAGCCTGTATGATGGACTGGAAGGGAGAGTGGGATTCCCACATCAGTTTGGCGGAGTTCGCGTATAACAACAGCTATCATGCGAGCATCGGGATGGCCCCATACGAAGCTTTATATGGGAGGCCATGTCGATCACCTGTTTACTGGGACGAGGTTGGCGAACGAAGTTTGGAGGCACCTATAGTCTTGCAACACTATACTCAGCAAGTGCAGATGATTCGAGAACGACTCCGTACCGCTCAGAGTCGGCAGAAGAGCTATGCAGATAGACGCCGACGAGAGCTTACCTTCGATATTGGTGAGATGGTTTTTGTTAAAGTATCTCCGACGAAGAGCGTATTTCGGTTCGGGAAGAAGGGAAAGCTGAGTCCTAGATACGTCGGACCGTTCGAAATCCTGGAGCGGATTGGAGAAGCAGCTTACCGCGTGGTGTTATGATCATGCATATATTTTAGGGTTATTTCATATAAAAAATATGCATGATTTCATAAAAAATTGATTTAAAAACCAATTTTATGCTGGTTTTGAGTGAATGAGCTAAAATGAATTAAAAAGAGAAAATGCTTGAAAATTAGTGTTATTTTGCAATTTAATGAATATTTTAATGTTTGTCATTGTGAGTTCCTAAAAAATAAAATAAAAATTAGAGTTGAGAATATAGTTAGTTAGTTTTAAAAAAAAAAAAAAATTTATAAAATAAGTTGAAATGAGGTTTAGTGTAAATATTTTTAAGAAGTAGTCTTTAGTTTAGTTGAGTTTTGAGGTTTTTAGCAAATAAAATTCTTTAAAACAGTTTTTAGATTTTTTTTGAGAATAATAAAACAAACTAGTTTACACGGTTTGAGTGTTTTGAAGAAATTGTTACAAACCGGTTTGTGATTTTGAAAACTAAAAAAATCTGTTGCAAACCGGTTGAACCGGTTTGGAGTTTTTTTTAAATTGAAAAACAAACAGAAACAAACCGGTTCAAACCGGTTTGCTTGCTGTGAAAAACCCAACGGAGGGGAAATTTTTCCCCGTCTTCATCTTTTGCGCCAGAGCCCTCTCCTCTAACCCCTCTTTTTCCTCCACCTTGTTTTCTTACCTCCTTCTTCCCCTTCTCCCTTGATCTCTCTTCTTCCCTGTTTTCGGTGGAGGAGATTCTTCAACGGCGACGGCGTTGACGGTGGAGGCTAGCTTCTTTCCTAACCCCTCTGGTAAGTTTCGATTCTTCTTCTTCTTCTTCTTCTTCGTCTTCTTCTTTTTTTTTTTTTTTTCTCTTCTGGTTCCTTAATGAATTCAGGTTGTATTACTGTGTAAAGAAAAACTAAAAAAAAAAGAGAAAATCAAAACAGAAAGAAAGAAAAAACAGATCGGAATCGTGAAGAGCTCCGGTCTGTATTTGAACTCCAGTGACTATGTGAAATTCCGGTGGATGTCTTCTGTTATTTGAAATATCAGTAAATGATGTTAATGAAATTTGATCGGATGTCTGAATCCGATATGAATGGGGAAATTACTGATTTTTGAATCAATAACTACTGTTTTTCGGTGATTACTGTTCACCATGTCTCTGATTAAATTGATAACTGCTTCAAGTTTTGAAATATTTCTATTGAAATTTCGGTTGAATTCTGATATATCTGTGTGATTGTTTACTGTTCCGGTGAACACTGATTCGATTAGAGGTTCGGTTGATTTCCAGCTTTCTGCTTACATCTTTCTGTTGAACTCTAATTGTTGTGTAAATTTCTGGTGAAATGTTCTATGTAAATCCAGTGAAAATTTAATTTCCGGCATTTGAACAATTAGATTCATCGGCAATATGAGTCATTCTTTTTACTGTTTTCGGTAGAATTCAATCTGAGCTTCAGATTTTTACTGATAATAACTGTATTAGATTTGAGTTTTGCTGAATGGTAAGGAGATTTCTTCTGTTCATTTTATGATGTACTGTTCAATGTAATTGAATGTTAACTGTTTGTTAATCACTGAATTTCATTTTTTTTTAGTAATAGAGTTAATTGTTTAGTCAAGTGACTAGTTAGCTGTTAGTTTACCAAATTGATTAGGGATTAGTAGAATAATTTTGTTTGAATCAGTTAAGTAACATGTAATTGTTAGATTAGATAAGTGGTTAGTTAATTAACTGTTAGTTAATTGAGTAGCATTAGTTTCGAGTTAATGAAATTGTTAGTTAATTAGGTTGTTAATTAGTAACTAGTTAATTAGATTCATTTTCAAGTGTAATAAGTCATTTAGATTTCTTGCATACTTTCATTCATATTTTAGCATTTAGTATTTTAGTACATTCTATTTCTTCTTTCTCTGGTACTGCTCGTGTTTCGTTTGAATTGTGCAGGATTGCACAGACTGGAGCGGAAGCGATTACGTGACACGAAGTACGAAGATAGAAGATTTTTACTTTTCAGTTTAGACTTAGAATTTTAATTGGGTTTGTAAATATTGCACTTTACGCCCTCTGTGAAGGGTATTCATTTGTTGTAATAGCTAGTTGTTTTTACTTTTCTGAATATTTTATATTTCAATAATTTGGCAATAAAGATTAGTTTAGATTTGTGTGCTTGAATACGATATATTCCCGTTCCCTGAGTTTGACCCAGTCTCATCCACTAGTGAGAACCGGTTTTTATTATTTGATGTCTGGTTTTCACATGTTTTACACTTAAAAAATCTTTTCAAAATTTACAACGATTGCAAAAAGACATCAATTTTTTGGCGCCATTGTCGGGGAACGGCGTAATATTAGTATTCACTTTATTGCCTAGTGTTTGTGTTGCATTTAGGTTTAGAACCACGTATGTGCATATCTTAGAGAAGAGCTTACTTTTTTTGCACAACCCACCTATTAGGATCCCCTTAGAGGTGACTGTGTACGATTGGTACCGTACACATAGATTTTATATTTCTTTGCATAATCTCTGTTATGTGTAACTGCGTGGTGTTTGTTTAGTTTTTGTTGTTTTTAGTTTACTCACTTTGTGGTTTGCGTGGTTTGGCCGCTTAGTGCGTTAGTTAGGTAGAAAACCCAAAGTTAGGACGTGAGCGACACCGGTCTAGTAAGAGGTGTATGCAAGGGCGACGCTCACTTGACCCTGAGTTGGTAGAGCCGATTGAGGACCCCGAGTCCCTTATTAGGAGAGCCCAGAGATCTGCAACCATGGCTGAGAATCAGCAGATTACTCGTCCTCTGAGGGAGTATTTCATGCCCAACACTTACACTCCTGCCTCCTGCATCACAAGACCTGATGTAGTAGCAAACCATTTTGAGATAAAGGCCAGTGTGATCCAAATGTTACCCTCGTTTTATGGCCTTAGCAATGAAGACCCATATCGTCATCTCGATGAATTTTTAGAGATTTGCTCGACAGTGCGAATCAACAACTTTGGAGATGACGCAATGAGGTTGACCCTGTTCCCCTTCTCTCTGAAGGACAAAGCGAAGAGTTGGTTAAAATCATTAGATACTGTTCGAATTACCACTTGGGAACATATGCAAAGAGAATTTTTAAAGAAATATTTCCCAATTGGTAAAACGAACCAGTTTCGTAAAGCGATAACCAGTTTTTCCCAAATTGAAGGAGAACAGTTTCATGAGTCATGGGAGAGATTGAAAGATCTTCTCCGCAAGTGTCCCCACCACCAGGTGCCTCGCTGGCAACTGGTGCAATATTTCTATGACGGTCTTACTGAAAAGAACCGTCAAATGGTGGATGCCGCGTGTGGGGGCACATTTATGCTCAAAAGTGAGGATGAAGCATGATCGCTTTTTGAAACATTGAGTGAGAATTCGATGCACCATGCGACAGCCTCACGGTTCGATAGGGCTGCACCTGCACAAGATAACATTAAGAAGGCAGGTATTTTTGAGTTAGGGATGAACCTTGAGTTGAGCAACAAGGTAGACCAACTGTCCCAGAAATTAGATCAGTTTTTGTTGGGTCCCTCCCCTGCCATGCAGGTGTGCGCGTTGTGTGCGAGTCCTGCACACCATGTCTTCGAGTGCCCAGTTGCGCCACAATATCCTGAGTTTGTCCAAGAGCAAGCTCAGATGACTCAAAACTTCGCTAGGCCCGTACCTAATCCATTTTCCAACACTTATAACCCGGACTGGCGAAATCATCCCAATTTCTCATGGCGCAACTCACAGATCCACCCACCCAACCCTTCCCTGAGTCAACCAAGTCAAGGCGGTTATGCACCTGGATTTCAGAGATCCAGTTATCCCCCAGCCCAACCTGTTTATACTCATCCCAACCAGTCTCATGAGCCTTCGCATAGTCAGTCCTTCGAGGACAAGATGCTACAAGCATTTTCTGATATTAAAGCGAATTTGAGCTCTCATAATCAGTCTATTGCAAAATTAGAGACTCAAATGGGGCAGCTTGCCGAAGCACTTAGCAGGCGAAGTGAGGGGACATTACCTAGCCAGCCTATTGTCAACCCTAAGGGAAAGGAACCCATGCGTAGCTTGCATATGACTGATGCACATAAAGAGCAAGCTCAAGTAGTAACCCTTAGGAGTGGGAAGCAGTACCAAGCGAGGGAGGCTGCAGAAGAAAGAGAGAAAATAAGCAAGAAGCAGTCTGTCCCTAATATTTTACCTCAGGAAAGCGAGAAGGTTCTTCCATCTGAGCCTTCACCATCCTACATTCCCAAAGCCCCCTTTCCTGAGGCGTTAGAAAGGCCGAGAGCATTAGGTAAGTCCGGAGTGAACATGCAAGAGATGCTTGAGATATTCAAGCACGTTCAGATAAACCTCCCCTTACTAGATGCTATTCAACAGGTCCCTGCATATGCAAAGTTCCTCAAAGAACTTTGTACGCAGAAAAGGAAGTCGATGTCCCATGTGCAGAAAAAGATTTATTTAACTGGGCAGGTGAGCGCAGTATTGCAACATCAAACCCCACCTAAGCTCAAGGACCCAGGGACTCCTATCATCTCTTGCGTCATAGGAAACATCACTGTTGGGCGTGCGTTGCTCGACCTTGGGGCAAGTGTTAACATATTGCCGGGTTTCTTTTATGACCAATTTGGATTGAAAGAGATGAAGCCTACACCTATGACTCTTCAGCTCGCAGATAGATCTATCAAGGTCCTAAGAGGGATACTTGAAGATGTTTTAGTCAAGGTGGAGGATTGTTATTTCCCTGTCGACTTCGTGATATTAGATATGGAGGGAGTTGATAGTCCACAGCAGACTCCTATTATTCTCGGTCGCCCCTTCCTAGCTACCGCCAATGCATGCATCAATTGCCGCACTGGTGCAATGGATGTGTCATTCGAAAATAGGAAGATACGGCTAAACATTTTTCGTGCTGCTATGGGCCCTGCTGTTGAGGAGGCTTCTTTCGAGGTTGATGTCATTCAAGACCTCGTAGAAGCAGAATATGCTTGGTTATTGAGTAATTCACCTAATGAGGAGGATAATGAATCATTAGATGAGAATCACCTAGAATTAAGTGAAAATCAGATAGGTGAGTTGAGTTGGATCCGGCACTTTGAGCCATTTAGAGGTAGACAGGACGGGAACATAGTGCGCAGTGTCACTGATGACACTATTTTTCATAGAGAGCCCGATTGAGTCTGACTTCATGTCCATTGATCTCATGGACGATGAAGGATTTTTCCAGGGATCCGTCTGGCTGGGGACGTGAAACTTAGCGCTTTATGGGAGGCAACCCATATTCTGTACAGTTTTACATTTGTTAGGATTTGTAGATTTCATTTGGTTTTATTTTTCGTTTTCTATCTTTTCTATGAGTTTCATGTTTTGTCATGTATACATTACACTCATTACATTCATAGAACGTGCATTTTTTCATGTCAGGTCATTCTACTCTTTTCCCTCATTTATTTCTCTCATGTGCATTCACTTAGTTTCATTCAAGCATGGGGGAGTGCCACTGGGACAATGTCATTCAAGCATGGGGGAGGGTGTAGTTTGCACACCTTGATATTTCTGTTTACGTTCTTGCACATGTTTACACATCTCTCATGAAAAATAGATTTTTAAAGAAAGAGTTTGAACTTATATGAATGCTATTTCAAATCTGATATTTTTAGAGGATTTTTAAGCCCCACGAAAAATTTTTCTGACATAGATCTAAAAATTAGGGTTATTTATGCGGATTTCAAAGAAATGATGATAGATACATGCTAGAATTTATTTTGAATCATAATATGAATATGCACAGTTTTATTTTTGAAAAACTAAGCAAATGAACAAAAGCGTAAAAATGAGCTCAAAAGAAAAAAAATATAGCATGCGTTAGGTTGTTTGGATAATTCCACAATCCTTAGTAGATGGAACTTAGATGTAAGTTGAAACTTTTAATTCCATTTTTGAAAAGGAGAGTGGAAAACTTTGTGATCCTAAGTAACTAAGAACAGATACAAGTTGAAATATTTGACTCTCATGTTATAAAGGTGAATGAAGGAAGTCACTTTTATGTCTTAGTTGATATCTCTTTGTATGTATTGAAAAAGTATAAAAGATATTGACATTGCACAAGGCATAAAAGCAGACCACACGCAAGCTATAAGAGAAGAATAAGTGCGCAAAAAGAAAAAGCGTGAAAAAAATGAAAAAATAAGGAAAAGAGCTGAAAAAGAGAGAAAAGTTCAATGCTTAGAAGTGTGATTAAGAAAACCTATGCAGAAAACATATGAGTGAGGATAAGTAAATAATAATATGTTTTTATTGGATTTTCTAAGAATAAAACATAAATAACTGTGATATTTAGAAAAGTGAAAGAAATTCTTTTTCTGTGGTGGAACATAAAAGATTCTAATTATATTTTGATTTTGAAATAATAGGAAATATTTGTGAAAATAAAGTCTTTAATTACCTACTGCTTATGAGGATGTGTAATATTATGCATACATGACAGAGATGTTTGTGGGTAGCATCACTGCAAACCCTCACGAGACCTTACTCGTCCACTGGGGTAACCCAGGGGTTGAAAGGGCTTGTTGCATGTGCTAAATGCAACCGTGATTCCTACGAAAGTGAGTTAGGTGATAGTTTGATTTCTTGCATTTTTTCTAGTTTGCTCGAGGACTAGCAAAACATAAGCATGGGGGTATTTGATCATGCATATATTTTAGGGTTATTTCATATAAAAAATATGCATGATTTCATAAAAAATTGATTTAAAAACCAATTTTATGCTGGTTTTGAGTGAATGAGCTAAAATGAATTAAAAAGAGAAAATGCTTGAAAATTAGTGTTATTTTGCAATTTAATGAATATTTTAATGTTTGTCATTGTGAGTTCCTAAAAAATAAAATAAAAATTAGAGTTGAGAATATAGTTAGTTAGTTTTAAAAAAAAAAAAAAATTTATAAAATAAGTTGAAATGAGGTTTAGTGTAAATATTTTTAAGAAGTAGTCTTTAGTTTAGTTGAGTTTTGAGGTTTTTAGCAAATAAAATTCTTTAAAACAGTTTTTAGATTTTTTTTGAGAATAATAAAACAAACTAGTTTACACGGTTTGAGTGTTTTGAAGAAATTGTTACAAACCGGTTTGTGATTTTGAAAACTAAAAAAATCTGTTGCAAACCGGTTGAACCGGTTTGGAGTTTTTTTTAAATTGAAAAACAAACAGAAACAAACTGGTTCAAACCGGTTTGCTTGCTGTTAAAAACCCAATGGAGGGGAAATTTTTCCCCGTCTTCATCTTTTGCGCCAGAGCCCTCTCCTCTAACCCATCTTTTCCCTCCACCTTGTTTTCTTACCTCCTTCTTCCCCTTCTCCCTTGATCTCTCTTCTTCCCTGTTTTCGGTGGAGGTGCTTCTTCAACGGCGACGGCGTTGATGGTGGAGGTCAGCTTCTTTCCTAACCCCTCTGGTAAGTTTCGATTCTTCTTCTTCTTCGTCTTCTTCTTCTTTTTTTTTCTTTTTTTTTCCTTAATGAATTCAGGTTGTATTACTGTGTAAAGAAAAACTAAAAAAAAAAGAGAAAATCAAAACAGAAAGAAAGAAAAAACAGATCGGAATCGTGAAGAGCTCCGGTTTGTATTTGAACTCCGGTGACTATGTGAAATTCCGGTGGATGTCTTCTGTTATTTGAAATATCAGTAAATGATGTTAATGAAATTTGATCGGATGTCTGAATCCGATATGAATGGGGAAATTACTGATTTTTGAATCAATAACTACTGTTTTTCGGTGATTACTGTTCACCATGTCTCTGATTAAATTGATAACTGCTTCAAGTTTTGAAATATTTCTATTGAAATTTCGGTTGAATTCTGATATATCTGTGTGATTGTTTACTGTTCCGGTGAACACTGATTCGATTAGAGGTTCGGTTGATTTCCAGCTTTCTGCTTACATCTTTCTGTTGAACTCTAATTGTTGTGTAAATTTCTGGTGAAATGTTCTATGTAAATCCAGTGAAAATTTAATTTCCGGCATTTGAACAATTAGATTCATCGGCAATATGAGTCATTCTTTTTACTGTTTTCGGTAGAATTCAATCTGAGCTTCAGATTTTTACTGATAATAACTGTATTAGATTTGAGTTTTGCTGAATGGTAAGGAGATTTCTTCTGTTCATTTTATGATGTACTGTTCAATGTAATTGAATGTTAACTGTTTGTTAATCACTGAATTTCATTTTTTTTTAGTAATAGAGTTAATTGTTTAGTCAAGTGACTAGTTAGCTGTTAGTTTACCAAATTGATTAGGGATTAGTAGAATAATTTTGTTTGAATCAGTTAAGTAACATGTAATTGTTAGATTAGATAAGTGGTTAGTTAATTAACTGTTAGTTAATTGAGTAGCATTAGTTTCGAGTTAATGAAATTGTTAGTTAATTAGGTTGTTAATTAGTAACTAGTTAATTAGATTCATTTTCAAGTGTAATAAGTCATTTAGATTTCTTGCATACTTTCATTCATATTTTAGCATTTAGTATTTTAGTACATTCTATTTCTTCTTTCTCTGGTACTGCTCGTGTTTCGTTTGAATTGTGCAGGATTGCACAGACTGGAGCGGAAGCGATTACGTGACACGAAGTACGAAGATAGAAGATTTTTACTTTTCAGTTTAGACTTAGAATTTTAATTGGGTTTGTAAATATTGCACTTTACGCCCTCTGCGAAGGGTATTCATTTGTTGTAATAGCTAGTTGTTTTTACTTTTCTGAACATTTTATATTTCAATAATTCAGCAATAAAGATTAGTTTAGATTTGTGTGCTTGAATACGATATATTCCCATTCCCTGAGTTCGACCCGGTCTCATCCACTAGTGAGAACCGGTTTTTATTATTTGATGTCTGGTTTTCACATGTTTTACACTTAAAAAATCTTTTCAAAATTTACAACGATTGCAAAAAGACATCATGTTACCTCCGCAGTATGCTCAGATCCATAATGTTTTTCATGTATCCATGTTGAGGAAGTATGTTCACGATCCATCGCACATTATTCATTATGATGATGTGGACATTAGAGGGGACTTGACATTCGAAGAAAGACCAGTGGAGATCGTTGACCGTCGTGACCAAGTGCTAAGATCAAAGACAATTTCCTTTGTAAAGGTTCGGTGGCAACATCATGGAATTGACGAATGTACTTGGGAACCTGAGAACGATATTAGGGAAAAATATCCTGACCTGTATTTTGATTCTTCAAGGTAATAAATATTTCGTGGACGAAATTCTTTTAAGAGGGGTAGGATGTAAAACCCCCTAAAAAAAAAAACTGTTTGGACCCGGGCCGGGTCGGGTCCGGACCCGACCCGAGCCGCCTTTTTTTATTTTAGGGTTTTCAAAAACCCGAGCATTCGGGCGCCGCAACCCCCCCCTCTTCTCCCCCTTCGTTTTCGGGTTGATTGGGGAAACCCACCGAGGTTTTCTCTTTCATCACCCCCCCCGAGCTCCTTATGAGCATTGCTGGAGGGCTAGGAGAGGCACGCCTCCCCTCTCGAGCTTCCTCCCCCGCGCTAGTCTCCTTCCCTGCTGCGCCCACCGCCGACGCCGGCCACCAATCCCAGGTACGCCGTTCTCTCCTCCCTCTTTTCTTCCTCACCCCCTCCCTGTCACCTCGCCGGGAGGCCGGCAGGCGGCTCACAGCCACTGCCGCGGCCTCCCACTGCCTCCCTGTGTCACCGGGGCCCCGACAGGTGGCCTACGCGGCCCCTGTCGTCCCCTTCTCCCTCTGCGATTCGCCGGAGTGCCGGCAGTGGACCGGTGGCCCCTGCGGCACCCCTTTTTGCGGCCACCTTGTGGCTTTCGGCAGGGGCTGCCCCCCTGCCATCCAGAGCTGTCGGCAGGGGTTGGCCCCTTGCCGACTTGTGCTGTCGGCAGGGGCTCAGCCCCTGCCACTTTGAGCTGTCGGTAGGGGTTGGCCCCCTGCCGACCTATGCATTCGGCAGGGGCTGGCCCCCCTGCCGTCCAGTGCTGTCGGCAGGGGTTGGCCCCTGCCGACCTGTGCTTTCGGCAGTGGCTGGCCCCCCCTGCCGTCTAGTGCTGCCGGCAGGGGTTGGCCCCTTGCCGACCTGTGTTGTCGGCAGGGTTGGCCCCTTGCCGACCTGTGTTGTCGGCAGGGGCTCAGCCCCTGCCACTTCGTGCTGTCGGCAGAGGTTGGCCCCTACCGACCTGTGCTTTCGGCAGGGGCTGGGCCTCCCCTGCCGTCCAGTGCTGTCGGCAGGGGCTCAGCCCCTGCCACTTCTCGCTGTCGGCAGGGGCTCAGCCCCTGCCACTTCTCGCTGTCGGCAGGGGCTCAGCCCCTGCCACTTCTTACTGTCGGCAGGGGTTGGCCCCTGCCGTCTGGTGCTTTCGGCAGGGGCTGGCCCCCCTGCCACTTCTCGCTGTCGGCAGGGGCTCAGCCCCTGTAATACCCAAAATTTTTAATGATTTAAAAATTATGAAGAAAATTCAAGTTTTAATTTTTATTTATTCTGAATGTGAATTATAGTGTTAAAACCCTGATTTTTATGGTTAGTACTGTTCAAAGTAAAGATCTAAATCTATATTTGAAATCCTGATAAAATTTTGTTGAGGCTGGTTCAAAAATTAGAGTTCAGGGACATTCTAGTCATTAATCAAATTGTCAAAGGGTAGCTTAGTAATTTGCCAATTCAGTGGCATTTTTCGGTAAAATACCCAACTATATAAGGTCAAAATAGTAATTTTTCTTTTAGGATATTTTCAGGGAATTAATAAAATTGTCAGGGACGAAAATGGTAATTTACCATTTTCAATGGCAGGCTATGTAATTTATTGAACTACAAAAGGACACTCAAGTAATTCTAAATTCCCTTATGGCAATCCTGAAAGATGGGATTGAGCCAAGGTTAAATTGGGTATTAAAAAGTAGTAAACTGAATAAAATATATTAATTTATAATAATTTAATCTCAGACCATGGTTTTAGAAAAACCATTGGCCCAAAACCATGGACAGGCCATGGGTTTCCAAAACCATGGGAGGACAAGTGTCACTCCTCAGTGAGGAGGTGACACTAAGCCTCTCTCTCTCTTTGACACTTGTCAGAAGAATGACAAGTGTCATTCAAAAATTAATTTTTTAATTACTTTGGTGACAAATGTCACCAAAGTGGGCCCCACAGGGGGGGGCGACATCCCCTCTCTCTCCTATAAATACCCCCTCTCTCTCTACCCAAGTTCCAAGACCCCTTCTCTCTCTAAGCTCTCTCTCTCTCCTACTTTCTCTCTCTACCTTTGAATTTCTCTCTCTAACTTTTAAACCTAAACCTCTATAGAATCTCAAATTTTTTCTGAGAAACCTCTTCTATCCCTTTTCATCTTTCCTTAAGCGAAGTCTGTTCTTCTGCAAGAAGCTCCATCGAATCAGAAACAGCCTCGGAAGCGCTGCCTGCAAGAGTTCTGCTAAACTTAGCAGAAAAGTCAGATTTGGATAGCGGAAGCGCTGCTCAAATCAACTAAACAAGGTTAGTATTTAGAAACCCTCTTCTAAATTTGAATTTATACTTTCTGAGCTTCCCTATTCTCTTTCTGAACCCCAACTCTATTTCTTTTGGATTTAAATTTTGGCAATTTTGCCAAAATTTAATCCAACCCAGCCTTTACATAGAGGAAGCTTTGTTCAAATTTTTCTAAATATTTTTAAGTATTTCGAACTACTTTAGCAGTAGTTCTGGCAAAATTTTATAAAAGACTTTTGAAAAATTGAGTTTTTATAGCCGAAGTTCTGTCAAAATGATTTAAAGATTTTTGAAAAAAGTAGAATTAGTATAGTAGTAATTCTGACCAAATTTTTAAATAATTTCTGAAAAAGATTAATTATTTTAATTAAAATTCTGGCAAAAGTTTTTCAGATAGTTTAGAAATTTTTAGTTTATTTAGTAGAAGTTATATCAAATTTTTTATAACTATTTCAGAAAAAAATCGATTTTTATAAAGGAAATTCTGTTAAAATTTTCAAAAATCCTTTTAAATATTTAAATCAATTTTTTTGAAAAACCTTTATAAAAATATTTGTGACGCAAAGTCATGTTCGAATTCTTACAACTCGAATTCAAGTTCAAACCCTTTTTCGAACATTTGAGTTATTACAGAGGAAACTCTGTGAAAATTCTTATAAAAGTTTTAAAGTCAATTACAAATAAATTTTTAGATTTTTAATAATTTCTTCAAAAGATACTTCTTTAAAATATTGGGCAAATACTACTCGAAATTCGATATAAAAATATTAACTAATATAATGAATTCTATCAGATTAAATCAAAGCACGAGCGCTTTATCCTGTTCTCCTTAAGTTCTATCAAAATCCAAGTAAGTTATTCTATCAAAATCTTATAATTTTATATTAGACATGCTTTTGATTCATGTTTTTAATTCGTGCATGATTATCTAAATTTGATTCTTGATCAAATGCATATTTTAATATCCGCATGAATAAATATTTGTTTTGAATGACAAGATTTCAATCTTATGATTTGAATAAAATTTTGATGGATACTATGATCAAAACTTTGATTTTGATAAAAGAATTTGTATAGCATGTTGATTTTCGAAAGATTTTATTGTTGCAGGAGTCATGTCTATACAAACTTAATTCTCGCCTTCATAGTCGAATGCTCGTTGTGATAGAGCAAAATTCTGAATGGGCTGGATACATATGAACCGTGTTTATTTGAAAGGAATGATTTGGCTATTGAGCCTAGTTTTGAAAAGATGAAAAGTCCTATAAAAGAATCCTTCAAGTCCATCTAGGTTTAGCTTACCCTGGAAGGGGTAGTGGTACAACCAGAAGTGACATTGTGAAGATGATGATTGTTGTGAGCGATAGATTCCCTGGACCTCCTGTCACTCGGGTTGAGGAGGTCGAGACAACGGGTCTCAAGGCTGCCGCATGCCAGTGGATACACCCAACTCTCCTTGTTTGCTCGCCATTGCTGAGAATCTTCCCGGTCGTTGACTGCTCGCATGGGAGCCCGTTTCACTCAGGTATCCGGGTAATCCACAATAGAATAATATACCCCCGGAATACTTAGTTTGAGATCGGAATACTCTCCACCGTACCAAGAGGGCGTTAATATCAAAACAATGACCTTTTTCTTTCACAGAATTTGATCTGAAATTATGCATTGTTGATATAATACATAATCATATTTTAAATTGTTTTTAATTGTCATATTTATAATTGCATAATTGTTCTTGAATGTGTGCATTTTGATTTTTAAATTATTGAAATCATGCTTAATATTTGAATTGTATGGTTTTGATTAATGACTTACTTGGCTATCATAAGTCTAACCCCGTTTTATGGGAATTTCAGGTTCAGATATGGAATAGGAAATCTTACAATGGATGTTGGACAAGTGCGGCATCGAAGAATCCAGATTTCCAAGATCCTGAGATTAATTTAGGATTTATTTTAAATTTAATCCTAAATGTTTTCATTTTTGAACCTTGTGAAAAGACTATGTATATAATGTTGATATAAATTATTGTTGTTTTTGTTGTTAATTGGAATGTGACGTGCCTGAGGTTTTGAGAAACCGAAAATCAAAAGTTATTTCCGCTGTTTAAAAAAAAAAAAAATCTGCATTTTTAAATGTTTTAAAACCCCGGGGTGTTACAGTTGGTATCAGAGCAGAGTTTTGGGAAATCTAGTTCGAGATCCACCTTGTTCATACATTACACTGTAAGTATGTACTTTATATTTTTATTTTATTATTATTGTTAAATCATTGTTTTTCTTATAGATGACTCCTCAAGATTTGGTCAATATCATTAAAGAACTTGTCAAGGATGTTCAAAAGCTAGAAGAATCACATATAGTACAAAAACGGGTGGTGGATAATTTAGAAAATCAAGTTCGAAGTCTCACAAAAGAAAAAGAAAACTTAGAAAAATGTCATAGGTGTTAACAGACCCATTTATCACAACCTTGCCCACTGGAATTGAAAGAATGCTTATTCTGTGGAGAAGTTGGGCATATAGAAAAAGAATGCCAAGTGAAGATGGGTTGTATTAAAAGACAGAAAGCCGCTGAAAACCTACCAGATCAACAATCCCGTGTGGATATTCTTGCTCCTCCTCCTCCAATGGAACCTATTGTCATTTCATCCGACTCACCCATAATACCTGCTTCTGCACCCACTTTAACTCCTTTGGACTTTGTATTTTCAGTCCAACCCCCTGATCCTATATATACCCCAAGTGTGACATGATTCAAGGTACTTTATATATAGCTAGACATGCTGCTTTTACTCTATTTGATTGCGGTTCAACTCATTCTTTTATTTCTAAGAAGTTTACTACTTTACTTAATATGCCTATCAAGTCTTTGAACTGTGCTCTGGAAGTAGTCAACCCAGTAGGATGTAAATCTTTTTGTGGGTTATACTTGCCAAATCTAGAAGTATATATTGAAGGACAAAATTTACCTGCTGACCCAATTCTATTAGACATGTCAGATTTTGATATTATATTGGGTATGGATTGGCTACATCAACATCATGCAAGAATATTTTGTCAGGAGGGAAAAGTTACTTTTTCTCAACCAGGTATTCCTAAGGTAGAATTTAGATTATCCAATTCAACTCCTAAGAGTCGAGTTATATCTTCTTTAAAGGCCCAGAGATATTTGAGGAATGGATGTACATCCTTTTTAGTCAGCATTACTCTTGCCAAGCCAGCAGAAATTTCTCTTGAAAGTCTGGATATTGTTTGTGAATTTTCAGATGTTTTTCCTGATGAATTACCAGGACCTCCTCCACATAGAGAGATAGAATTCGGTATCGAGTTAATACCAGGAACTGCACCAATTTCTAAAGCTCCTTATAGGATGGCTCCAGCAGAACTTACAGAATTAAAAAAGCAATAGAATTAAAAAAGCAATTATTGGAATTAATGGAGCTGGGATTTATTAGACCAATTATGTCTCCCTGGGGAGCCCCAGTATTATTTGTAAAGAAGAAAGATGGGTCATTAAGATTATGTATAGATTACAAACTTCTTAATCAAGTTACCATAAAGAATAAATATTCGTTGCCACGAATTGAAGATTTATTTGATCAATTACAGAAGGCTAAGGTATTTTCAAAGATTGATCTTAGATCTAACTTAGAATCAAGGAAGAAGACATTTCTAAGACAGCCTTTCGGACAAGGTATGGACACTATGAATTCACTGTCATGCCTTTTGGACTTACAAATGCACCAGCAGCCTTTATGGATCTTATGAACCGTGTGTTCAGACCGTTTGTAGATACATTTGTGATTATTTTTATTGATGATATTCTTATTTATTCTGAAAATAAGGAACAACACCAGGAACATTTAAGGATTATTTTGGATACTTTGAGGAAAAATCAGTTATATGCCAAATTTTCTAAGTGCGAATTTTGGCTGAAAAAAGTTATGTTTTTGGGTCATGTAATTTCGAAAGATGGAATCTCAGTGGATCCTGCTAAAGTGGAAGCAGTATTAGAATGAAAACAACCTAAGAATATTACAGATATTCAAAGTTTTCTTGGACTTGCTGGATACTACCGAAAGTTCATTCAAGATTTCTCCCGTATAGCATCACCGATAACTAGACTTCTGAAGAAGGGTGTTAAATTTGATTGGGACACTAAATGTGAAGAAAGTTTCCAAATTTTGAAAGAAAAGCTCACTACATCTCCAGTGCTTACTTTACCCTCGAGACATGGTGGATTTGAGGTATATGCAGATGCTTCTGGTACTGGTCTAGGTTGTGTATTGATGCAACACGGAAAAGTTATTGCTTATGCATCAAGACAGTTGAAAAATCATGAGAAGAATTATCCAACCCATGACTTAGAACTTGCGGCAGTTGTTTTTGCACTAAAGATTTGGAGACATTATTTATATGGAGAACAATTTGAAGTATTCAGTGATCACA
This sequence comes from Nuphar pumila, assembly GCF_984573655.1. NCBI lineage: Eukaryota > Viridiplantae > Streptophyta > Magnoliopsida > Nymphaeales > Nymphaeaceae > Nuphar > Nuphar pumila. The sequence continues at coordinate 70,976,664 of NC_143251.1, read as the reverse complement.
AGAGCCGACAAAAAGGATATGCTGATCAAAGACGGAAAGAACTCATTTTTGAAGTTGATGATATGGTCTTTGTCAAAGTATCTCCAACCAAAAGTATGTTCAGATTTGGAAAGAAGGGAAAGTTAAGTCCTAGATTTGTAGGACCTTTTAAGATTCTAGAATGAATCGGTGAAACTGCTTATAGAATCGAATTGCCTCCTCAGTATGCACAGATTCATAATGTATTTCATGTTTCAATGCTGTGAAAATACGTTTATGATCCATCTCATATTATCCAGCATCAAGATATAGCAATTCGAGAAGACATGACTGTTGAGGAAAAGCCTATAGAAATTATGGATAGAAGGGATCAAATTTTGAGAACAAAGACTATTCCTATGGTTAAAGTCAGATGGCAGCATCACGGAATTGAAGAATGTACTTGGGAACCTGAAAACAACATCAGAGAGAAGTATCCAGAATTGTTTGTTTAAATTGTACATAAATTTCGAGGACGAAATTTTTTCTTTTAGGGAGGTAGAATGTAATGCCCAAAATTTTTAATGATTTATAAATTCTGAAGAAAATTCAAGTTTTAATTTTTATTTATTCTGAATGTGAATTATAGTGTTAAAACCCTGATTTTTATGGTTAGTATTGTTCAAAGTAAAGATCTAAATCTATATTTGAAATCCTGATAAAATTTTGTTGAGGCTGGTTCAAAAATCAGAGTTCAGGGACATTCTACTCATTAATCAATTGTCAAAGGGTAGCTTAGTAATTTGTCAATTCAGTGGCATTTTTCGGTAAAATACCCAACTATATAAGGTCAAAATAGTAATTTTTCTTTTAGGATATTTTCAGGGAATTAATAAAATTGTCAGGGACGAAAATGGTAATTTACCATTTTCAATGGCAGGCTATGTAATTTATTGAACTACAAAAGGACACTCAAGTAATTCTAAATTCCCTTATGGCAATCCTAAAAGGTGGGATTGAGCCAAGGTTAAATTGGGTATTAAAAAGTAGTAAACTGAATAAAATATATTAATTTATAATATTTTAATCTCAGATCATGGTTTTAGAAAAACCACTCGCCCAAAACCATGGACAGGCCATGGTTTTCCAAAACCATGGGAGGACAAGTGTCACTCCTCAGTGAGGAGGTGACACTAAGCCTCTCTCTCTCTTTGACACTTGTCAGAAGAATGACAAGTGTCATTCAAAAATTAATTTTTTAATTACTTTGATGACAAATGTCACCAAAGTGGGCCCCACAGGGGGGGGCGACATCCCCTCTCTCTCCTATAAATACCCCCTCACCCCCTCTCTCTCTACCCAAGTTCCAAGACCCCTTCTCTCTCTAAGCTCTCTCTCTCTCCTACTTTCTCTCTCTACCTTTGAATTTCTCTCTCTAACTTTTAAACCTAAACCTCTGTAGAATCTCAAATTTTTTATGAGAAACCTCTTCTATCCCTTTTCATCTTTCCTTAAGCGAAGTCTGTTCTTCTGCAAGAAGCTCCATCGAATCAGAAACAGCCTCGGGAGCGCTGCCTGCAAGAGTTCTGCTAAACTTAGCAGAAAAGTCAGATTTGGATAGCGGAAGCGCTGCTCAAATCAATTAAACAAGGTTAGTATTTAGAAACCCTCTTCTAAATTTGAATTTATACTTTCTGAGCTTCCCTATTCTCTTTCTGAACCCCAACTCTATTTCTTTTGGATTTAAATTTTGGCAATTTTGCCAAAATTTAATCCAACCCAGCCTTTACATAGGGGAAGCTCTGTTCAATTTTTTCTAAATATTTTTAAGTATTCCGAACTACTTTAGCAATAGTTCTGGCAAAATTTTATAAAAGACTTTTGAAAAATTGAGTTTTTATAGCCGAAGTTCTGTCAAAATGATTTAAAGATTTTTGAAAAAAGTAGAATTAGTATAGCAGTAATTCTGACCAATTTTTTAAATAATTTCTGAAAAAGATTAATTATTTTAATTAGAATTCTGGCAAAAGTTTTTCAGATAGTTTAGAAATTTTCAGTTTATTTAGTAGAAGTTATATCAAAATTTTTATAACTATTTCAGAAAAAAATCGATTTTTATAAAGGAAATTCTGTTAAAATTTTCAAAAATCCTTTTAAGTATTTAAATCAATTTTTTTGAAAAACCTTTATAAAAATATTTGTGACGCAAAGTCATGTTCGAATTCTTACAACTCGAATTCAAGTTCAAACCCTTTTTCGAACATTTGAGTTATTACAGAGGAAACTCTGTGAAAATTCTTATAAAAGTTTTAAAGTCAATTACAAATAATTTTTTAGATTTTTAATAATTTCTTCAAAAGATACTTCTTTAAAATATAGGGCAAATATTACTGGAAATTTGATATAAAAATATTAACTAATATAATGAATTCTATCAGATTAAATCAATGCACGAGCGCTTTATCCTGTTCTCCTTAAGTTCTATCAAAATCCAAGTAAGTTATTCTATCAAAATCTTATAATTTTATATTAGACATGCTTTTGATTCAAGTTTTTAATTCGTGCATGATTATCTAAATTTGATTCTTGATCAAATGCATATTTTAATATCCGCATGAATAAATATTTGTTTTGAATGACAAGATTTTCAATCTTATGATTTGAATAAAATTTTGATGGATATTATGATCAAAACTTTGATTTTGATAAAAGAATTTGTATAGCATGTTGATTTTCGAAAGATTTTATTGTTGCAGGAGTCATGTCTATACAAACTTAATTCTCGCCTTCATAGGCGAATGCTCGTTGTGATAGAGCAAAATTCTGGATGGGCTGGATACATATGAACAATGTTTATTTGAAAGGAATGATTTGGCTATTGAGCCTAGTTTTGAAAAGATGAAAAGTCCTATAAAAGAATCCTTCAAGCCCATCTAGGTTTAGCCTACCCTGGAAGCGGTAGTGGTACAACCAGGAGTGACATTGTGAAGATGATGATTGTTGGGAGCGATAGATTCCCTGGACCTCCTGTCACTCGGGTTGAGGAGGTCGAGACAACGGGTCTCAAGGCTGCCGCATGCCAGTGGATGCATCCAACTCTCCTTGTTTGCTCGCCATTGCTGAGAATCTTCCCGGTCGTTGACCGCTCGCATGGGAGCCCCTTTCACTCAGGTATCCGGGTAATCCACAATAGAATAATATACCCCCGAAATACTTAGTTTGAGATCAGAGTACTCTCCACCGTACCAGGAGGGCGTTAATATCGAAACAATGACCTTTTTCTTTCACAGAATTTGATCTGAAATTATGCATTGTTGATATAATACATAATCATGTTTTAAATTATTTTTAATTGTCATATTTATAATTGCATAATTGTTCTTGAATATATGCATTTTGATTTTTAAATTATTGAAATCATGCTTAATATTTGAATTGTATGGTTTTGATTAATGACTTACTTGGCTATCATAAGTCTAACCCCGTTTTATGGGAATTTCAGGTTCAGATATGAAATAGGAAATCTTACAATGGATGTTGGACAAGTGCGGCATCGAAGAATCCAGATTCCCAAGATCCTGAGATTAATTTAGGATTTATTTTAAATTTAATCCTAAATGTTTTCATTTTTGAACCTTGTGAAAAGACTATGTATATAATGTCTATATAAATTATTGTTGTTTTTGTTGTTAATTGGAATGTGACGTGCCTGAGGTTTAAGAAACCGAAAATCAAAAGTTATTTCCGCTGTTTAAAAAAAAAAAAATCTGCATTTTTAAAGGTTTTAAAACCCCGGGGCGTTACAGCCCCAGCCACTTCTTGTTGTCGGCAGGGGTTGGCCCCTGCCGTCTGGTGCTTTCGGCAGGGGCTGGCCCCCTGCCATCCATGTGCTTCCGGCAGGGGCTGGCCCCTGCCATTCATTGCTGTCGACAGGGGCTCAGCCCCTACCGTTGTGTGCGGTTGGCAGGGGCTCAGCCCCTGCCACTTCTTGCTGTCGACAGGGGTTGGCCCCTGCCGTCCTGTGCTTTCGGCAGGGGCTGGCCCTCTGCCATTTGTTTGCTGTCGGTAGGGGCTCAGCCCCTGCCACTTGGTGGCTGTCGGCAGGGGTTACCCCCCTGCCGCCACGCTTTTTGTTTCTGACAGAGGGCTCAGCCCTGTCACCCCACGGCTGTCTGCAGGCAAGGGCTCGCCCCTTGTCGTTTTTCGGTTTTCGGCCAGCAGGGGCACACCCCTGCTGCCTCTCTTTTTTCCTATAGGCAGGCTTGTTCTTTTATTTCTCCACATTATAATTAACATAGCACTGTTGCAGACCTCGCATCGGACCCCCGCTCTGGCTCCGCAGCCCGAGCTTTGTATCATCTACACGCGTAGACGCACACAGCTGCACGACATCCCGAGGTAGGGGAAAGTCGCACGAATAGTGTGTATGAACAAAATAAAATAAGACTTCTGAGATAGAATAATTATTTTTGCACATTTGAGTATCTGAAGAAGTATTGTTTGATCAATGTTTTACTCTGTGTGATTCTTTTGAAATTGCATAATGTAAATTCTTTGGGTAGACTCATTCTAGAAAGAATCAAGTAGTTTACTTGGCATGCCTGTTTACGTGTACGATTACTTAACTCATAATTGTCTATTATGCATGCTTATTCCTTTGAAACTGCATACTTAAGATAGACTTTGTGAAGAGACTCAAACCCACTGCAATTGCTATTATAACCAAACCTTAAGGTAGGTACGGTATGAATTTTATGTAAGATCATGGAGGGTATTGAAGTGTGAAATCTATACTTTACTGATTTTGATGTGGTAATATCGGCCTCCACAGGCCAATTGCTCAGAAAAGCAAAACATGTCATGTAGGAACCAAAAGAATCATAAACCATTATATTTCCATCTTATCGTAGTTGTGCCTCTAGGAAGGTACGATCGTACTTTTGGACAAGTACGTCCCATGTGGGTAACGATGGTGGGATGATGAGGTTGTGGCAACCTCGATGAGTGAAATTAGCAAAATGCTGAGATCACATAAACAGGTGACCATTCGCCTTCACAGGCAAGATGCTCGAGTGGGTCTAATGGACCAGAGCATGTAGGATGGGGCGGCGGTTAAGAAACCCCCGTCGTACCCATCCGATCTTCACGGTTCATCAAGGGAGAGGATGGATGGTACAAAGACTCCGATGGACAGGTTGTTAACAACCACCCCACGGGCAAAAGACTCGGTTTTCCCCAGTCATCGGAGTTAGGGGAATTGGGATTACCATAAATTATCCTATGTGGTAACTCCCAGGCACTTCTGCAGAAGTTGGATGTGATGTCTTTTTGTAATCGTTGTAAATTTTGAAAAGATTTTTATATGTAAAACATGTGAAAACCAGACATCAAATAATAAAAACCGGTTCTCACTAGTGGATGAGACCGGGTCGAACTCAGGGAACGAGAATATTTCGTATTCAAGCACACAATTCTAAACTATTCTTTATTGCCGAATTATTGAAATATAAAATGTTCAAAAAAGTAAAAACTAGCTATTACAACAAATGAATACCCTTCGCAGAGGGCGTAAAGTGCAATATTTACAAACCCAATTAAATTCCTAATTCTAAAAATAAAAGCAAAAATCTCTACTTGTGTGCTTCCTCGTGTCACGTAATCTCTTCAGCTCCACTCCTGTGCTATCATGCACAATTCAAAGGAACACGAGCGACACAAGAGAGAAATATAGAAACTAAACAGAATATACTAACTAAATACTAAAACAATGAAAGATATGTAAAAGAACATGCAATGACAATTTCATATGGCATTGATTACTACATACTAAATCATATGCTAAACATGTAATATTACCACTTCCTAACTACTTAATCTAAGAACAAAACAATTAACAATGCTAACTATTATCAAATGCAAAGTATGTTATCTAATGTTAATGCTATATACGAATACTACTACTTCACACAGTAGATGCATCAAATTGCTGTTTATCAAATATTTGTTTATTAATCAAGAACAATCATGACTCAACCAAAGATTTAAACACAGGAGTTAATCAGGAATAGCTTTTGCTCAATTCAACCACATGTAAAGCTTTCACTGTTTAAAATTCAGCAACTCAAACAATTAGTAACTGTAAGACATGAATACTATTTGAATTTCTACTGTAAACAGTAAAAATCAATGCCATCAGAAACATTCACAAAATGAATTTCAATTGAAATTCCAAATACAGTTATTAGACAGAAACATTGATCTTTTGAAATCTATCTTCTGGAATTTCACACAGTCACAAAAAAAAACAATTTTATCAATCATGTATTAATCAAATTCAACTTTGATTAACTCTGAAAAATATTTTCTGATTAATTTTGAGTAACTTTGATTAATTCAAAACATAAAAACCTTGATTAAGTCAATCCTATTCACCGAAAATCAGGTACAGTAATTTTGGAACTCTGCTATCAGAACTTTTGATTTCATTCGGCTGATCAAATTCAGATGATCGATTGAAGATGCAGTGTCCACCGAAGAGGCAATATCCAAAGCATTAATGAAATTCCTAATCGATCATTTGCAGTGCAAGGGATCACCGGAAAATGAAAAATTTTACCAGCAAATGAAAGAGTTCAGAAACAACTCTAAACTGTCGGATAGATCAGGCTTACCTGTAGCAAAGATGCCGAGACTTGTGTTCACGAGTGCTGGATTTCATTCAGCCTCAGCCGCCGGAATGATATCGCCGGAAAACATTGAACATCCGTGAAGTTCAACAATTTCTTTTGTAAATCACGATTAATCTAGAGGAATCACGATTCCTCTGTAACTCATGGCTGAACTCATGATTTCACAGCTTATGCAGGAGATTACTGGAGATTCAATGCTCAAACCAATGCCAAATCGTCGGATAGATTAGGCGATCTATTTCTGGCAAAACATAGATGCCAAAAATCGGGATTCCGGCCAACAACAGAGCTCAACAATATTTCAATTGGCTGGAGTTATTCCAGTTCTCTGATTAATACAGGAAATCAGTTTGATCGATCAATGCTCACACATGCTATGTTTCAATCATCGGAAGTCAGATGATTTTATTCCACCGTGAGACAGATTTTCACGGTGACTGGAAAAATTATTGTGAAAAAAATGGATTCCGGTTAGCTGGAATGGATCCCGATTTTTGCTCAATATCAGATTACGATTCCGATAGCTGGAGTTTCGTTGATCATCAATCAAATGCTCAAATGAAGTTCAAGCTTATCAAAACCAGAATCAATTGGATGTAATCGATCAGATGATCGATTTTTGTTTTTTTTGTTTTGTTTTTTTCAAATTGCTATCGATCATAAGAAAAAGAAGAAAAACAGTAAATCGAAATCAAGAAAAACAGTAAATCACAATCAAGAAAAATTGGAATCAAATGCAATAGATCAAATGCAATAAAACCTGCAGAAAAAAACAATATTAAACAATGCAATCTGGAAATTTCTGAATCTACATACAGTAAATCAAAACATGAAATATGCATTCCAAAACATGAGTTCAAATGAAAATTCAGAGAGGAGAAAAGAAGAAGAAGAAGAAGAATTTAATACGTAACCTGAAAGGGTTAGAAGAGAGGTGGAATCCTCTCTCTTACTTCAGCCTTTGTTGGAATTCTCCACTGGAAAGAAGATGAGAAAAAGAGGGGAAAATAGGGAGAAGGAGAAGAAGAGGTGGAGAGGAAGGGGAAGAAGAGAGGGCTTGGGCAAAAGAGAGAAGACAAGCTTCTCTTCCCCCTACGTATCATATTTAAAGATTTGAACTTTTCTCCATAAGTCCCTCTTCTTTGTAAAATTACATTTCAAAAATTTCTCTTCAAAAAGTTATTTACAAAACAACTCAAAATGACTATGTTTTAGAAAATACAAAACTAAGTCTATTTTAACTCTAATTTTTTTTTTATGATTTTCAAAAACTAAACTACTACAATTATGTCAAACACTAAAATAGGCATTAAAATGTAAAATAAAACTATTTTTCATGCATTTTCTATTTTTAAATCATTTTAGCACATTTACTCGAAACTGACATAAAATTGGGTTTTAAATCATTTTCTCATGAAATCATGCATATTTTTATATGAAATATCCCTAAAATATATGCATGATCAAATACCCCCATGCTTATGTTTTGCTAGTCCTCGAGCAAATTAGAAAAATGCAAGAAATCAAACTATCACCTAACTCACTTTCGTAGGAATCACGGTTGCATTTAGCTCATGCAACAAGCCCTTTCAACCCCTGGGTTACCCCAGTGGACGAGTAAGGTCTCGTGAGGGTTTGCAGTGATGCTACCCACAAACATCTCTGTCATGTATGCATAATATTACACATCCTCATAAGTAGTAGGTAATCAAAGACTTTATTTTCACAAATATTTTCTGTTATTTCAAAATCACAATATAATTAGAATCTTTTATATACCACCACAGAAAAAGAATTTCTTTCACTTTTCTAAATATCACAATTATTTATGTTTTATTCTTAGAAAATCCAATAAAAACATATTATTATTTACGTATCCTCACTCATATGTTTTCTGCACAGGTTTTCTCAATCATACTTCTAAGCACTGAACTTTTCTTTCTTTTTCAGCTCTTTTCTCAAATTTTTTATTTTTTTCACGCTTTTTCTTTTTGTGTACTTATTCTTCTCTTATAGCTTGCGTGTGGTCTGCTTTTATGCCTTGTGCAATGTGAATATCTTCTATACTTTTTCAATACATACAAAAAGATATCAACTAAGACATAAAAGTGACTTCCTTCATTCACCTTTATAACATGAGAGTCAAATATTTCAACTTGTATCTGTTCTCAGTTACTTAGGATCACAAAGTTTTCCACTCTCCTTTTTGAAAATGGAATTAAAAGTTTCAACTTACATCTAAGTTCCATCTACTACGGATTGTGGAATTATCCAAACAACCTAACGCATGCTATTTTTTTCTCTTTTGAGCTCTTTTTTTACGCTTTTGTTCATTTGCTTAGTTTTTCAAAAATAAAACTGTGCATATTCATATTTATGATTAAAAATAAACTTTAACATGTATCTATCATCATTTCCTCGAAATCCGCATAAACAACCATAATTTTTAGATCTATGTCAGAAAAAAAATTTCGTGGGGCTTAAAAATCCTCTAAAAACATCAGATTTGAAATAACATTCATATAAGTTCAAACTCTTTCTTTAAAAATCTACTTTTCAAGAGAGATGTGTAAACATGTGCAAGAACGTAAACAGAAATATCAAGGTGTGCATTCTACACCCTCCCCCATGCTTGAATGACACTGTCCCAGTGGCACTCCCCCATGCTTGAATGAAACTACGTGAATGCACATGAGAGAAATAAATGAGGGAAAAGAGTAGAATTACCTGACATGAATTAAAAATACATGTTCTATGAATGTAATAAATGCAATATATACATGAAAAAACACAAAACTCATGAATGAAACAAAAAGAACCTGAAAAACTCATGAAAAAGTACAAGCAAAATAAAATCTATAAATTCTAAGCAAATCTAATAATATACAAGATATGAGTTGCCTCCCATAAAGCGCTAAGTTTCACGTCCCCAGCCAGACGGATCCCTAGAAAAATCCTTCATTGTCCATGAGATCAATGGACATGAAGTCAGACTCAACCGGGCTCTATGAAGAAAAGAGTGTCATCTGTGACACTACGCACTGTGTTTCCATCCCTTCTACCTCCAAATGTAGGATCATAACTCTCTCGACGTGAAGAACAGAGATTAGTCTCATCTGAGAGACTGGTCAAGAATCGAGAGTCTAGGACCGACCGAGTATCAATGAATGCTACTTCAGACAAGTGGTGAATATGATCAGGCTTGACTTGGTCAAGCACCTTCTGCATCTGTACCTCTTGCTTACTAAAAATTGGTGATCCTAAAGGTTGAGAAAATGGGGCTTTATATGATGAAAATGTATGCTGTGAGTAAGGCTCCTTCTGTTGAGGTATCATGGAGATCGACTCTTCAGTAGAAATGATATGAGGTTCATGAGTCGATTCCTGAGTGGAGTGACACGCCTTCCCATACTGAAGGGGTGTAATAGATTTGACTTGCTCATGATGTGAAGCAGTGGGTTGCAAGTCAAATGACATGGAATCCTCTCCCTTGGAGACAACAGACTGACTATGAAGGTTCCCCTGACTTTGTCTACTCAATGTCTGAGCTAACTGTCCCATTTGAGTCTCTAGCTTGGCTATTGACTGCGTATGGGAACAAAGAGTGACCTTGATATCAGAAAAGGCTTCTAACATCTTCTCTTGAAATGATGAACTTAGAATGGGCTCCTGAGGTGAAGGTAGACAATACTGGGGATGAACCTGTGGAAATATAGGATGTGAGTAACATTGTGAAGGGTTACTGGGTCTATACTGTGTCTGGGAGGGCTGATGGGATGGAGAAATAGACTGGTTTCGCCAACCTGGGTTATATGATGATGTAAACGAATCAGGCATGGGTCTAGCAAAACCTTGGGCAGCATTCACCTGCTCCTGAACGAATTCAGGATATAATGGCGCTGCCGGACAATCCGCAACACAGTGTGCAGGGCTAGCACATATCTCGCACACTCTTTCTACTGGATTTCTCGAAGAATTGGCTAGGAATTGATCTAACTTCCTAGTCAATTGGTCAACCTTGGTACGCAATTCTAATTCGGACCCAACTTCGGAAATCCCAACCTTCCTAGGACCACTAGACAGAGATGTACTCCTATCGAGCCGTGAAGACAAGTTATGATGCATCGTGTTTTCACTCAAGGTCTCGAATAGAGACCACGCCTCGTCCTCACTTTTGAGCATAAAAGTGCCCCCACAAGACAAATCAACCATTTCACGATGCTTTTCAGTAAGCCCGTCATAAAAATACTGCACCAACTGCCAACGAGGCACCTGGTGATGGGGACACTTGCGGAGAAGATCTTTCAATCTCTCCCAAGACTCGTGAAATTGTTCTCCCTCAATTTGAGAAAAACTAGTTATAGCTTTACGAAACTGATTTGTTTTACTAATTGGGAAATATTTTTTTAAAAATTCTTTTGCATTCCTTCCCAAGTAGTAATACGAATCGTCTCAAGAGATTTTAACCAGTGCTTGGCTTTATCTTTGAGAGAGAACGGAAACAAAGTTAACCTCATAGCATCTTCTCCAAAATTATTGATTCGCACAGTCGAGCAAATCTCAAGGAATTCGTCGAGATGACGATATGGGTCTTCATTGCTAAGGCCATAAAACGAAGGTAACATTTGAATCACACTGGCCTTAATCTCAAAATGGATCGCTCCTACATCAGGTCTCGTGATGCAGGAGGTGGGAGTATACGTATTTGGCATGAAGTACTCCCTCAAAGGACGAATCAATTGATGATCGTCAGCCATTGCGTACACCTTAGAGTAGACCGGTGTAGCACACGTCCTAACTTTGGGTTTTCTACCTAACTAACGCACTAAGCAGCCAAACCACGCAAACCACAAAGCGAGTGAACTAAAAACAACAAAAACTAAACAAACACCACGCAGTTACACATAAAAGAGATTATGCATAGAAATATAAAATCTATGTGTACGGTACCAATCGTACACAGTCACCTCTAAGGGAATCCTAATAGGTGGGCTGTGCAGAAAAGTAAGCTCGTCTCTAAGATATGCACATACGTGGTTCTAAACCTAAATGCACACACAAACACTAGGCAATAAAGTGAATACTAATATTACGCCGTTCACCGGCAACGGCGCCAAAAATTTGATGTCTTTTTGTAATCGTTGTAAATTTTGAAAAGATTTTTATATGTAAAACATGTGAAAACCAGACATCAAATAATAAAAACCGGTTCTCACTAGTGGATGAGACCGGGTCGAACTCAGGGAACGAGAATATTTCGTATTCAAGCACACAATTCTAAACTATTCTTTATTGCCGAATTATTGAAATATAAAATGTTCAGAAAAGTAAAAACTAGCTATTACAACAAATGAATACCCTTCGCAGAGGGCGTAAAGTGCAATATTTACAAACCCAATTAAATTCCTAATTCTAAAAATAAAAGCAAAAATCTCTACTTGTGTGCTTCCTCGTGTCACGTAATCTCTTCAGCTCCACTCCTGTGCTATCCTGCACAATTCAAAGGAACACGAGCAGCACAAGAGAGAAATATAGAAACTAAACAGAATATACTAACTAAATACTAAAACAATGAAAGATATGTAAAAGAACATGCAATGACAATTTCATATGGAATTGATTACTACATACTAAATCATATGCTAAACATGTAATATTACCACTTCCTAACTACTTAATCTAAGAACAAAACAATTAACAATGCTAACTATTATCAAATGCAAAGTATGTTATCTAATGTTAATGCTATATACGAATACTACTACTTCACACAGTAGATGCATCAAATTGCTGTTTATCAAATATTTGTTTATTAATCAAGAACAATCATGACTCAACCAAAGATTTAAACACAGGAGTTAATCAGGAATAGCTTTTGCTCAATTCAACCACATGTAAAGCTTTCACTGTTTAAAATTCAGCAACTCAAACAATTAGTAACTGTAAGACATGAATACTATTTGAATTTCTACTGTAAACAGTAAAAATCAATGCCATCAGAAACATTCACAAAATGAATTTCAATTGAAATTCCAAATACAGTTATTAGACAGAAACATTGATCTTTTGAAATCTATCTTCTGGAATTTCACACAGTCACAAAAAAAAAACAATTTTATCAATCATGTATTAATCAAATTCAACTTTGATTAACTCTGAAAAATATTTTCTGATTAATTTTGAGTAACTTTGATTAATTCAAAACATAAAAACCTTGATTAAGTCAATCCTATTCACCGAAAATCAGGTACAACAATTTTGGAACTCTGCTATCAGAACTTTTGATTTCATTTGGCTGATCAAATTCAGATGATCGATTGAAGATGCAGTGTCCACCGAAGAGGCAATATCCAAATCATTAATGAAATTCCTAATCGATCATTTGCAGTGCAAGGGATCACCGGAAAATGAAAAATTTTACCAGCAAATGAAAGAGTTCAGAAACAACTCTAAACTGCCGGATAGATCAGGCTTACCTGTAGCAAAGATGCCGAGACTTGTGTTCACGAGTGCTGGATTTCATTCAGCCTCAGCCGCCGGAATGATATCACCGGAAAACATTGAACATCCGTGAAGTTCAACAATTTCTTTTGTAAATCACGATTAATCTAGAGGAATCACGATTCCTCTGTAACTCATGGCTGAACTCATGATTTCACAGCTTATGCAGGAGATTACTGGAGATTCAATGCTCAAACCAATGCCAAATCGTCGGATAGATTAGGCGATCTATTTCTGGCAAAACATAGATGCCAAAAATCGGGATTCCGGCCAGCAACAGAGCTCAACAATATTTCAATTGGCTGGAGTTATTCCAGTTCTCTGATTAATACAGGAAATCAGTTTGATCGATCAATGCTCACACATGCTATGTTTCAATCATCGGAAGTCAGATGATTTTATTCCACCGTGAGACAGATTTTCACGGTGACTGGAAAAATTATTGTGAAAAAAAAATGGATTCCGGTTAGCTGGAATGGATCCCGATTTTTGCTCAATATCAGATTACGATTCCGGTAGCTGGAGTTTCGTTGATCATCAATCAAATGCTCAAATGAAGTTCAAGCTTATCAAAACCAGAATCAATTGGATGTAATCGATCAGATGATCGATTTTTGTTTTTTTTGTTTTTTTTTTTTCAAATTGCTATCGATCATAAGAAAAAGAAGAAAAACAGTAAATCGAAATCAAGAAAAATAGTAAATCACAATCAAGAAAAATTGGAATCAAATGCAATAGATCAAATGCAATAAAACCTGCAGAAAAAAACAATATTAAACAATGCAATCTGGAAATTTCTGAATCTACATACAGTAAATCAAAACATGAAATATGCATTCCAAAACATGAGTTCAAATGAAAATTCAGAGAGGAGAAAAGAAGAAGAAGAAGAATTTAATACGTAACCTGGAAGGGTTAGAAGAGAGGTGGAATCCTCTCTCTTACTTCAGCCTTTGTTGGAATTCTCCACCGGAAAGAAGATGAGAAAAAGAGGGGAAAATAGGGAGAAGGAGAAGAAGAGGGGGAGAGGAAGGGGAAGAAGAGAGGGCTTGGGCAAAAGAGAGAAGACAAGCTTCTCTTCCCCCTACGTATCATATTTAAAGATTTGAACTTTTCTCCATAAGTCCCTCTTCTTTGTAAAATTACATTTCAAAAACTTCTCTTCAAAAAGTTATTTACAAAACAACTCAAAATGACTATGTTTTAGAAAATACAAAACTAAGTCTATTTTAACTCTAATTTTTTTTTTTATGATTTTCAAAAACTAAACTACTACAATTATGTCAAACACTAAAATAGGCATTAAAATGTAAAATAAAACTATTTTTCATGCATTTTCTATTTTTAAATCATTTTAGCACATTTACTCGAAACTGACATAAAATTGGGTTTTAAATCATTTTCTCATGAAATAATGCATATTTTTATATGAAATATCCCTAAAATATATGCATGATCAGGATGCATCCATGGGCCACGAATGCCTTTGGGGATTTACTCTCTTGGTCACTGACCGTCCCCTTAGGAGCGGACTCAGTCAGCCATCCGGGTTAATGAAAACACCTGACATAATAAACCCCCGGATCGGTGTCGGCTGTTTCTACGTTTCGCATCTGTGCGTACCCACAGGCCAGTTAATATCAGAATTTAAAGAATATATTCATGAATAGATGTAGATGACTGAGACTTACACTGTTTTAACTAACCACTCTTTGCACTTATTACATTTGTTAGAATAGACTACAACTGCATTAATTGCTTAAATATCATAACTGCTTATCTCATGAATGTCCTGTTTTATTTTCATTCTACCTATCTGTTCGTGCACCTACTGGTTTGTTATGAAACTGACCCATTTCATGGGCAGGTGAGGAGTAGGACTTCACTGGCGGCTGATGGCGTGGTGCAACGTGGATCAAGATTCATCTTCTTTCTGTTGGCGGCTTGGCTCTGTGACTTTTTGGAGTTTTCTTAGATTTATTGAACTTTGGAATAAAATGCTCATTTTGTAATAAACTGCAGATTTTAATCTATTGTCTTATTTCTTAAATTCCTTTAAGTTGTTGTACATATGAATGATGGTTTTTCAGCAAACGTACCCAGAATTGTTGACTTGTGTTTCTTTCTAAATGTCTTCCGCTGTCATTTTTAAAAGTTAAAACTTTAAATCTTTGAAAGGTTTTTCGATAAAGTTTTCAAAATCACAAGTCGAAATTTTGGGGCGTTATAGTCTGCCCGTTATTTCATTCTTGCCAATGTTCTCTATCGCCGTGGGTTCAGTTCTGAGTATTCAAGGTGCTTAGACAAAGAAGAATCTATGAAAATCATCCAAGAGGCACATGAAGGGATTTGTGGTGGCCATGTCGGCTATCAAACTCTCGTCAAACAGATCGTTCGAGCAGGGTACTATTGGAATACCATGCAGCAGGACTGATGTCTTATTTTAAATCGTTGTAATTTGGAAAAGATTTTTTAAATGTAAAACATGTGAAAACCAGACATCAAATAATAAAAACCAGTTCTCACTAGTGGATGAGACCGGGTCGAACTCAGGGAACAGGAATATTTCGTATTCAAGTACACAAATCTAAACTAATCTTTATTGCCGAATTATTTGAAATGTAAAATGTTCAAGAAAAGTAAAAACAACTAACTATTACAACAAATGAATACCCTTCGCAGAGGGCGTAAAGTGCAATATTTACAAACCCAATCAAATTCCTAATTCTAAAAATAAAAGCAAAAAGAAGCTTTATTCTTTGTACTTCGTGTCACGTAATCAATTCCACTCCAGTCCTGTGCTATCTTGCACAATTCAAAGGAACACGAGCAGTACCACAGATAGAAGGAAAATTATACTAAACTGACTAAATGCTAAATATACAAAAGAAATGAGGCAAGAATTCTAAATGACAATTTCAAATGAAAATGAATTCTAATTAAATCTAAGTAACTAGTTACTAATTAACTAATAGTTTACTTAACTAACACTTTACTTAACAAAAACAGGAAAATGAATGAAAAATTAGAAGCAGGGAAATGACTTGTAAACTAAAGAAAACTAGAATCGTAATGTAAAGCAACACAGGATTACAAGAAATCAAGGAGTTGAAATGAATGTTGAAAGCTGTAAAATGAGATGAAGAAACAGGAAATAAAAAAATTACAATATGTAAAAACAGGAAATTAGGAAAAACAGGAAAAACAAGATATAAAAGAAAAATAGAAAAATCAGAACAAGCAAAATTAGGAAATTAAAGCGTGCAGAAAAACAGAGAATTTTGAAACATAGAAGCTACTAAATGAAACAAAACAGAAACTGGAATCATAATAAAAAAAAAATAGCAGGAAATCAAAGTAAATGGAATCAAAATAAAAACCGTAACTAATGAATGACAGAACAAAGTATGCAGATTAAGAAGGGAAGGAACAAATAGAAATGCAGTTATCAGAAGCAAAGAATGTAATGAATGAAAAACAGGAATTCAAATTAAATGAGACATCAAACAGAAATCGTTAAACAAAAATCAGCATCTAACATTGAATTAGGAAATAGAAATCAACATTGAAACAGAAAAATGAAACTCACATTGAAACAGAAAATGAAAACACAAATTATGAAACACGGTAAAACCAGAAATTTAAAAGCTGCAAGACAGGAAAACATCAATTGAATATAAAGCAAATCTGTGCGATGAATGAAACAAAGTGAAAACAATGAATGATTGTACAGGAAATCGACGGAATGAACAATAGGAAAATCAAACTAGCAGAAATAGAAAAACTCAAAGAATCCTAAAAAAATCGGGCATTAACAAATACAGCATTCGATCTAATTTTTTTTTGTCTTTTCATTTTTTAGAAATACACATCACTAAAATCGATTAAAAGGAAAAGAAGAAGATTAAAGAAGCTGACGAAGAAGAGGAAGAAGAAGATTGCAGATTGTAAGAAGAAGAAGAAGAAGAAGAAGAAGAAGAAGAAGAAGATTTAGAAGATGAAGAATCGGAAGAGGATGAAGAATAAGATCAGAAAACGAAGAAGAAGAAGATCTGAAGGAGAAGAAGAAGAAGAAGATGAAGAAGAAGATGAAGAAGAAGATGAAGAAGAAGATGAAGAAGAAGATGAAGAACTTACCTTAGTCGGAAGGATTAGGGGAAGAAGTGGCGACCTCCACCACCAGCCGTCACCGGACTGAAGCTCCACCACCACCAGCTGCCGGATATTGACAGAGAAAGAGGGAGAAAGGGAAGTTAGGAAAAGAAGCAGCCACCGACAATGGTGGAGGAAGGTGAGAAGAGAGGGAAGAGAGGGAAACAGGGGAAAGAGGGAAAGATCAGGCGTGAATGGAGGAGGCGCCCATTTCTTTTCATTTTTCTGGGTTTTAAAAACAAGCAAACCGGTTTTGAACCGGTTTGGTGTTTGTTTGTTTGTTTTAACAAAATCCAAACCGGCTGGAACCGATTTACTTATTATATATTTTTTTTCAGTTTTTAGAATTGCAAACCGGTTCAAGCCGGTTTGTGTTATTTTTTTCAGTTTTTTCAATTTTCAAAAATTACAAACCATGTAATGGTTTGTTTTTATTATTATTTTTTTTTAAAAGTAAAGAAAACCGTATAAATCGGTTTATTATGAAAATTTTCAAAAGTTAAAAAAAAAACAAAACTATTTATTTATAAAGAAACTCAAAAACTAATCTAACTATATATATATATATATATATATTTTTTCTAAAAAAAAACAAACACTTAAAATGAATATAAAACTATTTTTCTCAATTTTTTTATTTTTTTTATTTTTATTTTTAATAAAAACTAAAATTAAACTACTATGACTATAACAAAAACTAAAATAGGCATAAAAATGTAAAATAAAACTAATTTTCATGCATTTTCTATTTTTAAATCATTTTAGCACATTTACTCGAAAACTATCATAAAATTGGGTTTTTGAAACATTATTTTATAAAATCATGCATATTTTTATGTTAATTAACCCTGAAATATATGCATGATCAAATACCCCTATGCTTATGTTTTGCTAGTCCTCGAGCAAACTAGAAAAATGCAAGAAATCAAACTATCACCTAACTCACTTTCGTAGGAATCACGGTTGCATTTAGCTCATGCAACAAGCCCTTTCAACCCCTGAGTTACCCCAGTGGACGAGTAAGGTCTCGTGAGGGTTTGCAGTGATGCTACCCACAAACATCTCTGTCATGTATGCATAATATTACACATCCTCATAATCAATAGGTAATTAAAGACTTTGTTTTCACAAATATTTCGTGTTAAAAAAAAAATCAAAACATAATTAGAGTCTTTTATATACCACCACAGAGAAAGAATTTCTTTCACTTTTCTAAATATCACAATTATTTATGTTTTATTCTTAGAAAATCCAATAAAAACATATTATTATTTACTTATCCTCACTCATATGTTTTCCGCACAGGTTTTTTCAATCACACTTAAGCATTGAACTTTTCTCTCTTTTTCAGCTCTTTTCTCGATTTTTTTTATTTTTTTCACGCTTTTTCTTTTTGCGCACTTATTCTTCTCTTATAGCTTGCGTGTGGTCTGCTTTTATGCCTTGTGCAATGTCAATATATTCTATACTTTTTCAATACATACCAAAAGATATCAACTAAGACATAAAAGTGACTTCCTTCATTCACCTTTATAACGTGAGAGTCAAACATTTCAACTTGTATCTGTTCTCAGTTACTTAGGATCACGAAGTTTTCCACTCTCCTTTTCGAAAATGGAATTAAAAGTTTCAACTTACATCTAAGTTCCATCTACTAAGGATTGTGGAATTATCCAAACAACCTAACACATGCTATATTTTTTTTCTTTTGAGCTCTTTTTTTACGCTTTTGTTCATTTGCTTAGTTTTTCAAAAATAGCACTGTGCATATTCATATTTATGATTCAAAATAAATTCTAACATGTATTTATCATCATTTCTTTGAAATCCGCATAAACAACCATAATTTTTAGATCTATGTTAGAAAAAAAATTCGTGGGGCTTAAAAATCCTCTAGAAATATCAGATTTGAAATAACATTCATATAAGTTCAAACTCTTTCTTTAAAAATCTACTTTTCATGAGAAATGTGTAAACATGTGCAAGAACGTAAACAGAAATATCAAGGTGTGCAAACTACACCCTCTCCCATGCTTGAATGACACTGTCCCAGTGGCACTCCCCCATGCTTATATGAAACTACGTGAATGCACATGAGAGAAAAAAATGAGGGAAAAGAGTAGAATGACCTGACATGAATTAAAAATATACGTTATATGAATGTAATAAATGCAATGTATACATGACAAAACATGAAACTCATAGAAAAGAAACAAAAAGAACATGAAAAACTCATGAAAAAGTAAAAACAAAATAAAATCTATAAATTCTAAGCAAATCTAATAATATACAAGATATGAGTTGCCTCCCATAAAGCGCTAAGTTTCACGTCCCCAGCCAGACGGATCCCTAGAAAAATCCTTCATCGTCCATGAGATCAATGGACATGAAGTCAGGCTCAACCGGGCTCTATATAGAAAAGAGTGTCATCTGTGACACTACGCATTGTGTTTCCATCCCGTCTACCTCTAACTGTAGGATCATAACTCTCTCGACGTGAAAAACAAAGATTAGTCTCATCTGAGAGACTGGTCAAGAAATGAGAGTCTAGGACCGACCGACTATCAATGAATGCAACTTCAGACAATTGGTGAATATGATCAGGCTTGACTTGGTCAATAACCTTCTGCATCTGCACCTCTTGCTTAGTAAAAATTGGTGATCCTAAAGGCTGAGAAAATGGGGCTCTATATGATGATAATGCATGTTGTAGGTCTGGCCCCTTCTGCTGAGGTATCATGGAGATCGACTCGTCAGTAGAATTGATATGAGGTTCATGAGTCGATTCCTGAGTGGGGTGACACGCCTTCCCATACTGAAGGGATATAACAGATTTGACTTGCGCATGATGTGAAACATTGGGTTGCAAGTCAAATGACATGGAATCCTCTCCCTTTGAGACAACAGACTGACTATGAAGGTTCCCCTCGCTTTGTCTACTCAATGTCTGAGCTAACAATCCCATTTGAGTCTCTAGCTTGGCTATCGACTGCGTATGGGAGCAATAAGTGGCCTTGATATCAGAAAAGGCCTCTAACATCTTCTCCTGAAATGATGAACTTGGAATGGGCGCCTGAAGAGAAGGTAGACTAGATTGGGGATGAACCTGTGGAAAAATGGGGTGCGAGTAACCTTGTGAAGGGTTACTGGGTCTATACTGTGTCTGGGAGGACTGATGGGATGGGGAAATAAACTAGTTTCGCCAACCTGGGTTATGTGAGGATATAAATGAATCAGGCATGGGTTTAGCGAAACCTTGGGCAACATTCACCTGCTCCTGAACGAATTCAGGATATAATGGCGCTGCCAGACAATCCGCAACATAGTGTGCAGGGCTAGCACATAGCTCGCACACTCTTCCTATTGGACTTCTCGAAGAATTAGCTAGGAATTGATCTAACTTCCTAGTCAACTGGTCAACCTTGGTATGCAAATCTAACTCGGATCCAACTTCGGAAATCCCTATTTTCCTAGGACCACTAGACAGAGATGTAGTCCTATCGAGCCGTGCAGACAAATCATGATGCATCGTGTTTTCACTCAAAGTCTCGAATAGAGACCATGCCTCGTCCTCACTTTTGAGCATAAAAGTGCCCCCACAAGACGAATCAACCATTTAACCATGCTTCTCAGTAAGCCCGTCATAGAAATACTGCACCAACTGCCAACGAGGCACTGTGAACACCCCAAATTTTTCAAAATGCTGTAAATATCCCCGTTTTGCCCCTTTGCCCCCATTTTCTGGGTAATTGAGTCAGTTTTAAATCTAAATTCCATTCTGTTTCTCAAATTTTGTTGAAACTAAATTCATTTTACATCTCTGACTCAATTTCGGATTCAGATCTAGATCAAAATCCAAATCTGAGCTTCGTTGTCCAATTTTTTTGAATCAAATTCTCAAAATTACCAAAATAACCTTTTAACAGGCTCAGACAGTTCATCCGATATCCGTTTGGATCCATCACGTTATATTTCTCAATTCGAGTTTCAAAACTCAAACGTTTTCTCAAAACCTGGATCCAAACCCATTCTCCTGAAGAAATTTCTCCAAAATTGCCTGAAATTCTCAAAAAAAAAAAAACACTTTTGTAAATATTTCTCAGAAAAATACAAAAATTTAGTGTTTAATCTTTGTTTTCCTGTAAAATCTTAGATTTTTGTTCCAAAAAAAAAAATGGAAAAATAACACAAAAAACAAAAAAAATTGGAAAAACTACAAGAAAAATAAATGACTTAAACTTTTTTAAACTATTTTTTACTAAAAACCTCAATTTTAAAACATTTTTACAAAAATTTTCTTAAAAGGGGAATCCTCTTTTTGGAAAAGAGAAAAAATCCCAACGGTTTGCTCCCGCGCTCCATCCTTACCACCGTCAATCTTCAACAACCTCTTCCTTTTCACCTTTGATCCTTAACCAATCCATTCTGGAATCATCCGGGGTCTCTTTAAGAAGAGCTACCCTCGCCTTCTCGAGATCATCGAGTCTTCTCTGCAAAAATCCATGAAATCCATCATCATCGCATTCCCAGCTAACGAAGTCTTCTGATAATCCATCTTCTACCCTTCCATGTGCATCTTCCTCTGTTCGATCGATTCCACCCCTCTTACATCGAATCGCCTCTTTCGCCCAGTCCCCCTCTTCTTCAATTAAATCCCACATCAGGACTCTCGGCTGCCCCCCTCTTGATTCCTCAGAATTAGCTAAGGCAAAGAGATCATCCCTGCAGTGAGACCACGAATTTATCTTTCGATCAACCGAAGAGTCTTCAGCTCCGGCAATACAAGCAAAACAGGTAAGAATTTCTTCTCCCCTTGGAATCTGGTCTTTCCTTCCGATTTCCTTGCTTTATGCCCATTAACGCACCATGAATGGCATTGGGTTGCCTGTAGCAATCCCAATACATTTCTGTGCCACAACTAACGGAATCCTACATTCCAACATATTTTTCATTTCTCCTCTTTCTTTATTATTTCATTTTTTATTTTATTTTGCTCCGATTCGTAGTCAATTTATCTCTGATTTTCAGTTATTGTTTCTTGTTTACATTGGAATCTCTCCTCTTCATCCGGTTTATCTAGATTTTGCTTACTTCTTTATCTTCATTTTCTACGGTGAGCTTTTTTTTTTTCTTAATTAGAGGGAAACCACCCAAAACCACTCGGATTTATCATAATTTCCTCCCTTAGTTTATCTGTCAAAGCCCATTCCCCTTTTATGTTTTACCAGTTTATTTAAATCTTGTGTTCCGGTTTATGGTTGATTTTTTTTTGTTGCGCTTATCGTAATTTCCATTTTGTATTTAATTACCATTTTACTTTTGTTGATCCTGGTTCATTGATTTTCAAGAGATCACCACGTGATTCCCTGTGCATTGATTCAATATCTGCCTGTGTTTCTCTTTATGCCAATTTTTTTTTATCAGTAATATGGTTACTTTCATTTTGCTTAATTTCATTTCAGCAGGAGTCTTAGTTTTATGATCCCATGCTATGCTCATATCAATTATACCATATTAGTTGTAGGTATGAATTCTTTAGCGTATGCCTGTTAAATTCACAAGCATCTGCATGACATGTCACCTTTTTTTTTTTTATCCTGCATTCACCTGCAAACCTCTGGTATCATACGATACCTGTGCATCCTCTGTTAATAATAACGTCTGATTCATTCTCGCCCACAACCACCTTTTGCTGATCATTGTTTACTCACTTTATGATGATTGTGGTTATGAGGCATCATTGTCTATTAAGAATTCATCGACATCATCAAGGGTAACAGATCAACGCCTATTGAGAAATCGTGGAGGTCTCGCAAAGACATCATCAATTCGTTTGAATGTCATTTTTTTTCCTTTTCTTGGTCAAATCAGCATTTACTTTCTCGTGTTAGTTTTTATTCTATCTATGATACATCCTCCCCTCAACCTTTATTTCTTTTCTGATTGTAAAATCGATGACCTTTGTTTGGAATTTTTTTTTTTTGAGTGTCCACCCTTGCATGAGCAGAAGTCCATTTCCACTGATATATCTGTGATGATCAATAGATTTTCATTGGCTCCTGGTGTTGTTATTAAGCTCTGCAAGGCACGTCGGTACAATTGATTCCAAATATGAATCATGTTGTGTTTCCTTTGTGTTGGTCCATCAGAGACCGATCCTACTGTGGTTCGGCCAGTTCATTGTCTAGCAGGGTTTTGAATCAATGGAAAATTCCATCTGGATGTATATCCATAACAGTATCAAATGCAACGATTGATGAAGCATGGTCAAACAGGACCAGGTACGATGCTACCGTGATCAAATTCACTTGCCCATAAGTCGATGAACGACTTTTGCCTATCTCGAATTGATAAGTCACAAGAGCCTCACACGAGTGACTCTCCAAGAGGACAACCATTGATTTAACATTTACTCAGAAAATTTGTTCAAGTTTCTGGAATCTTGCTTATAGAATGCTGAAGCCGAGGCAACCTTGCCATGGCTCGTTCAGCCAACAGAGATCAACTTATATCCCTGTCACTCGCTATCTGTCAGCAGCAATGTGGCTTGTTGAACTTGGCCAGTTCTGAGAAAGGAAGGAAAATGTATAACTCTCAGATAAGCATTTGCCATCAGTTTTACGATTGCTGAATACCAACCTTCAATATATTTGCCAGACTGCGGTGACATTTAGGTCTATGATTTCCCTTTTTCTAATGCATTCTTTCATGCTTCAGTATGGTACAATTTTGGACAATGATCACAAAAGCATATGCCAAGCATTGGTGACCTTTGATAACATTTGCATCAGATGATGGTGTTTGGGCCACAATTCAACGGTCAGAGGGAGATTCAATGCAGTACCATAAAATATATATTAGTTCTGAAAAACCAGAGAACTTCATTCATCTGTCACACCACTCTGTGATACAGGCTTCATGTCTATAGAAAGTCATTTTATAGTATTTCTGCAACTATTAAGTATTTCTCAAAATCTAGGATTTTTTTTTTTTTACATTCTGGTAGCCACTTACCTTAATCATTGTTAAACATTGTTGCATTATTGCATTCTGCATATGTTAGTGTGGTTATATAAAAAATGTTATGTTGCCTACATTCTCGTTACACCCCTTTTACAGCCACAACATACCCTCATGTGTAGCACTGTTTACCTTGTTGACAGAAGTAGCTCCCATCATTCTGCCTTGTTAGCTCCTGCATTAATATAGATATATATATATATATGTTACTTCCTGCATTTCCTGTCATCCCAGCCATCAACTCCCAGCACTGCACTTGCAGTAGTAGCTTCCAACATTCCACTAACTCCCCTAACTTCATTATCATTTACCTCACACAACCCTCCATAGCATATTGCACATTCACTTTAAACATCACCTGCTGCTTATCCACACAGTAAGTCACTCTACTTATGGCTTATGTTTACCTATATCTGCCATATGCTATAGTAGCCTTCTACAGCACCTCACAGCACAACACTTACCATCTGTTCATCGGCATTACATCTATCATAACATTGTCTATCCGCAACATTTGTTCCTCATACTGCTGAACCATCAGCCGTATCTCTCTACACAGCATCCACTGCTGTACCTTCCTGTTGCATCCATCAGATTATCTCTCATCCACCTACATTGAGTGTATGTCACATGTAATATGTCTATATATATACATATATATATATATATGAATATATATCTATACGTGTATATATGTACATATATATATGTATATACTCGTATATATATATATATATATATATGTTTGTGTATAGGCATATAGGTATGTATGTCATTCTCCATCTTTTCCATCATTTATATCTTAGTATATGAACATTTTCTTAGATATCCATATGATATATGCCACTTTTTTTTTTTCTTCTTCTTCATGCTAACCAAGTGTTTTGCAGGAAATACACGAAAATAACTATCTTCTTGGAGATTCTTTCAATTTTTAATCAGATTCAAGTTGTAATAGCTAGATTTGAATAAGAATTTACATTTCCTGTCTTAGGTAGAATGAATGAGCATTATAAAATCACAAATTACCTGTTTTCATGCATCTTTTCCTTTATTTCCCAAATTCTCACAAATGGTGAAACACGAATGGCACGTGCACCATTTCGTAAGAGGTAAATTAATCCTAAGTTGATGATCCATATCAATGGCCATAGTCAGGGTATGGACAAAACTTAGGATTTCTATCTTTTACGAAATAACACTGGACCCATACTGGATCCATTTTCAAAATTCATCATATTTACTCAAATATTTTCTTCTTTTATTAGAGTTTAACTTAGAATTAATTCAATATATATACCAATGGCCATAGTCAGGGTATATTGAGAGTTAATTTCATTTTAAACTCTATAAAAGCACCAAAATGTATTTTATTCTTCACCTGAATTTAAATATAGATTATTATATAATACATTCAATGACCATAGTCAAGGATGTATTATATCCTCAATCTTATTTTAATTCATCCAAAGAATGAAATAGCTTTTCAAAATCCAATTTCAAAATTCTTTTTAAATCATTCATCATTTAGGATAGAACTGCATCATATTTCAAAATTACTTTTTCAAAACTCCAAGTGATGTAAATATCTTCTTCAATCAAATCTTCAAATCCTGTTCATCTTTTTCAAAATCTATTTCATTTTCCATCTCAGAGTCCAATTTAACTTTGAGATTTCGATTTCATTCCATATTAAAAAATCCCTAATCATTTTCAAAGTTCAATTTTACTTTGAAAATTCAAATTCATTTTCAAAAAGCTCCAATCAAAAGGTTTAATCTTAACTTTGAGATTCTTGATTCATTTCAAATCCCAGGATTAAATTGACTTAAGATTCATCTGTATATTCAACATTCAACTTCTAAAAATTCCCTTTTCCCAAACTCAAATCAGACTTAGAAATTCTTGAATTAACTCCAAGTCTATTTTTTTCTAAAATTCAGCATTCATATTGGATCTCAGACTTCAGATCCACTTCCTCTTTAGGATCCAGAATTCAACACTCATGTTGGATCTTAGACTTCGGATCCAATTCCTCTTTAGGATCCAGAGTCCAATTCCACTTTTGGATCTTAGACTCCAGATCCAATTCCTCCTTAGGATCCAGAGTCCAATTTCACTTTTGGATCTCAGACTCCAGATCCAATTCCCAATTAAGATCCAGAATCCAATTTTGCTTTGGATCTCAGACTTTTAGATCCAAAAATCCATCTTAGGATCCAGATTTCAATCACACTTTGGATCTCAGATTTCAGATCCAATTCTCTTTTAGGATCCAGACTCCAATTTCACTTTGGATCTTAGACTTCAGATTCGAATCTATTTTAGGATCCGAAACCCAATCTCCATTCCCAATTCTAGATTTCAAATTCAATTCCACTTTCGAAATCTTACTTTCTTTTTCTTAAATCCATGATTAAATTCAAAGTTCACCTCTGACTCTGAAACTTCATCTCCTTTCATTTTCAAAACTTTAAATCATTCTTTCTCTAAGTCAAAGATTTACTCTTTCGACTCTGATTTACTTAGACTTAGAAAATTTCTGATCTATCTCAAGTTCTAAGTTAGATTCAATCATTTCTTCACTCCCTTATCAAGTTCATCTCAGAATAACTTGGAGATTTTCAAAATATCTTTCAAAAAGAGCATACATTATTGCATTGCACAAGCATGATTCTTTGTGCATTTAGATCTTTTAGGATAAATTCTTAGATTATATTTAGGCAAAGCAAAAAGGCATAGATTCGATCCTTGGTTCGATTACCCTTGGTAAAGGCGCCAGGAACGGTCGAACCTCGTACCGACGAGCGAATCCCGTCTCTCCATCTTTTTCCCGCAAATTTTCAAAATGGAGGCGAGTAATTTTTCTAAATATTTTCAAATAAAGGTCAAGTGAGACCGCGCAAAAGGATTCCTCTTCTTTCTTTCTTTCTTTCTTTTCCCTCCTCTTTCTCTTTTCTTTCTTCTATTCTTCTCCCTTCAAAAAGGAGGAAAATAGAGGTTAGAAAAGGAAAAGAGAAGGAAGAGAGAGAAACAAGAGAATAGGAAAAATTTTGCGATGATCACAGTTTTGGCGACCATGATGGGACTCGTCTTCGTCCGGTTGGATCTATGCCTTTGCTTTGCTTTTATATAATCTAAGTCTTTATTCTAACATATGTCAGCTACATTTCCATGCAAACCTTAGGAGCCTAGATTTTGTCCTAAAGCTGACATCATTGCATATAGGACTTAAGTATGGTTTGGTAGGACCATATTGAGGAGAATATTCCATGTTCACATTAGACTTAGGTCTTAAATACAACTCTCCTCAATTTTAGGGATTGAATGCAAAACAATGTATGCAAGTGTATGCTTCTTCTTATTTAAATCTATCTCTTTAGGACTCGCATTAGAGTCTTCTGATTTTATTGCATGTTGATCATATTTTGAAAACATCCCTACCTATATTGTCCTGGTCTTCACGTTGCTGGGCTGTCTCACTGAACCATAGTTCGGGAGAGAGCCTCACAACTGGACCACTTATTTGGGTTCACACCCCCCTACCACGTACCTAAGGGCCATAGTCCGAGGTATATCGGTAGGTGCTCAAGGATGTTGGGAAGCCCTTACCTTAGAACCAGAGAAATATTTTATGCCACGTACTTCGAGCTTCGGCTTGAGTATATCGGCATACCTTGATTGGAATCAGATGATATAAATCTTAGAGTTAGGATTAAAGGTCCTATCTGCCATTTCAAATATTGCATTTAGAGTCAGCCTTGAGGGTATGCTGTGTACACATCTTTGTTGATATGACTTTAGCTATGCAATGTCTCTCATATTTTCTTATATATATATATCAAACCTTTCCAAAACCCTGGGCATATTATTCAAAATTTTCCTTCTCTTCGGAAACCCCAGGTGTATTTTTCTTTTCCTTTCGTGATTTCTTTAAATTCTTTTCTGATCCTGCCTGCAATTTTTTCCAATTTTTCAAAATTTACCATCTATTCTAAAAATTTTCTTCTACATATCTTCTAAATCTATTTTGTAACAAAAAACTCTTTCATCAAGAGATGTCCTTTTAATCATATTCTAAATTGTTTATTTCTTCTTACGGGAAAATAATGCAATTGTCATACCTCTCGTACAGGCTCAATCCCTAGTAGTGGGATATCTCTTTATCAATTTGATTTCTTCCTTTATCAAAAGTTTCCTCCAAAATCTTTCTAAAAGGGTCCCATTTTGTCCTACCAGAGAGAGCATTCAGTATTAACGGGTGGTTTCAGACTAAGATCAGAGGCCGCGCCAGTCAGAAGCAAGAATTGAGAAATGGACTCTCAGAGGTTTGCTAGAGAAGGAGGTCAGGACAGCCAGAATGAGATTGATCCTGCCATATATCGGTTGTTCAAAAGGATGATGGTTGAGATATTATCCGAGCAGGCTGAAGCCAGTTTTGGAAAAGCTCCCACCAAGGAAGAGACACCTGTCACTTTTCGAACGAGCAAGCACAACGATGGCAGTGCAGGAAGTTCTAAAACCAGCAAGAGTGGCAACAAAGGCAACCCGGGCAATCGAGACAACAATTTGGAGTCATCTAGGAACCAGAAGGGAAAGTTCAGCAGAAACCAAGATGAACCACTTCAATCCAATCCTCCGCAGAAGGAGAAGAATCAGGAAAAGCTAAAGCATAAAGATTGGGGTAGTAACCGAGATTTCACTCCCTTGGATGAGCCGCTGGATAAAGTTCTTGAATACATGTTAACCAAGAGACTAGTCAGGCTCCCAAAAGCCACGAGTCCTTCCACTATCTTGGGAAAATACAAGAACCAATTCTGCAAATTCCATCGGATAACAGGACATGACACTGATCATTGCTTTATTTTCAAAAATATTATTCAAGACTGCATTGATAGGAATCTTTTTGTTGAAGACAAAGAAGAAAAGTGCCCGTTTCCCCTAACCAAGCATGCTCAGTCTAGCTCTCAGAAAAGGGACGGCTCTCGACAAAAATCAGGCAAGCCAAAGGAGACAAAGCATGTTGGCTGGAGTTATGATCGCGAGTTTTCCCCTTTAGGTCAACCAGTCGAGGAGGTTCTCGAATACCTGCTCACGGAAGATATGATCAAGCTTCCTAGGGGAGTTGATCCTTCAGTCCCCATGGGAAAATGGAAAGAATGTTTTTGCAAATTCCATCAAGTAAGGAGGCACGATACAGAGCATTGCTTCGTCCTCAAAAACATCATACA
This sequence comes from Nuphar pumila, assembly GCF_984573655.1. Classification (NCBI taxonomy): domain Eukaryota; kingdom Viridiplantae; phylum Streptophyta; class Magnoliopsida; order Nymphaeales; family Nymphaeaceae; genus Nuphar; species Nuphar pumila. The sequence continues at coordinate 70,947,113 of NC_143251.1, read as the reverse complement.
GGATTTCATCGACAAAGAAATTTTGGTACCAGATGAAGGAGGGAAACAACCTCCAGTTCCAACCTAGACTCTTCCGGATCACCCGAAGAATTGATAAAACCAAAGTTTCCTGCTTTCGTCTCTTTTTGTTAGTTATCTTGTAGGGGCCAGTCAGCTCAACCTTCTATGGATCTTTTCCTTTTTAAAGTTCTTGTAAATATTCAGTTTTTGTCATCAAACCTTTGCTTATCAATGAAATATTAAATTTTCTTTATATCTTTGATATTCAAATACTTCCTTCTTTTGCCATACTGGGGCATTTAAATTCTTGTTCTTTTCGAAACGTGAGACAATCCTGACATCATTCATGAGAGAAATGATATTGCCTATGAGGGCTTTTTCAAAAATCATGAAATTTAAAAAAAAAAAAAACTTCGTTATGACCAAGGAGTTCAAATATTCCTTGGTCTAACCTTTGACAAAAAAATCAACCCTCGTGTTGATCACGTCTTCAAAAATAAGTTTTTCAAACAATTATATTGAAAGATCAGCCCTTGTGTTGGTCTTATCTTCCAAAATGAATTTTAAACTTTTCAAAGATCAATCCTTGTGTTGATCTTATCTTTCAAAGTGGATTTCAAAACCCTTATATTCAGAGATCAATCCTGGTATTGATCTTCTCTTCCAAAATAGATTTCAAATCTTTTTATTCAAAAGTTCAACTCTTGTGTTGATCTTATCCTCCAAAATTGATCTCAAAACTTTTTCAGAGATCAACCCTGACGTTGTTCTTATCTTTTAAAAAGGGTTATAAATCATCATATTCAAAGATCAATCATTGCATTGGTCTTATCTTCCAAAAATGGGTTTTAAATCATTATATTCAAAGATCGACCCTGTGTTGGTCTTATCTTTCAAGATTGGTTTTTAAGCATTACCTTCAACGATCAACCCTTGTGTTGATCTTATTATCAATTTTGAACTGTCATTTTTAGAAATCAGATCTGTTGTTGATCTTCTTTTTCAAAAATTAGATTTCAAAATCATTACCTTCAAAAATTGACCCTCATGATGATCTCTCATGTTGATTCGAAGGATCAGTCCTCGCACCGATCATTCTTCTTGCGGTGGATTTTCTTCCCAAAAATGATTTTTCACTTAAATAAATATTTTCCTTTAAAGATCCCACGTGCAGGCAGGATCAGACAAACTCTTTTTCAAAAAAAAAAATCTTCTCAATTTTCAGTTAATCTTGTTATCTTTATTAGTTGCATTCATCTTCAATTTAATCAAATTTTCGTCAGTTTATTATCTTTATCAATTTTTTTGTCAAGTTTTCATCAATTTCATTAAATTCTATCAATTTTTATTCTTAAAACCCTTTCAGGTTAAGGGATAAACCTGATGCCTCTTTCCCATGAGGTATTTTCTAAAATCTTTTTTTTTTGTTTGTTTGTTTTTTGTTTTACCCTTTCAGGTTAAGGGATAAACCTGACCCTCGTTGTTCGAAGTGTTTTACCCTTTCAGGTTAAGGGATAAACCTGACCCTCGTTGTCCGAGGTGTTTTACCCTTTCAGGTTAAGGGATAAACCTGACCCTCGTTGTCCGAGGTGCTCCCATTCAGGATAAGGGATAATCCTGAAATCCCTCGTAGGAGCCACAATGCTACCTATGAGGATTCTTTTGTAAATATAAGTTTTTTTTAATCTTTGTTGATTTTCTAGATTTATATCAGTTTCTCTTTATTAAATCTCTTTAAATTCTATTCTTCTTTCCATTCAGGATAAGGAATAATCCTGAAACCCCTCGCAGGAGCGATAGTGCTACCTATGAAGATTCTTTTGTAAATAACAAGTTCTATCAACCTTCATTTGATTTTTTAAATTTATCAATTTCTCTTCATTTAAATTTATCTTAAAATCTATTCTTTTCCCATTCAGGATAAGGGATAATCATGATACCCCTCATAGGAGCATCGCTGCCACCCGTGGAAATCCTTTTCCAGAACAAATTTCCAAATAAATCTATTTAAATTCCTCTCCATGTTTATAAATTTTATTCTTCTTCAAATAAAGGGATAAATCTGGATTATTCCCCCATAGATTCTTCAATTCTCATCAAATTTTATTCTATATTCCTTTAGGATACGGGGAGATCCTGAAGCCGTTCGAATCTTAGGCCATCTTGGGTCAAGGATCCCGAATAAAAACACTCATCTTCATCATCAAAATCTACTCATGCTTCTGTCAATCCTTCAAATTCCAACTCTTGGGTAGAAATTATTTCCTTCCCGTCTGAGTTCCGACTCAGGTTTTTGTTTTTGTTTTTGTTTTCATTTTTATATTAAAATCCGGGTTCCGACTCGGGTTTCCCCTTTTTACATATATATCGTTTGAAGTCTTGAGTTCCGACTCGGACTTCCTATCGGATTCAACGCTCGTGTTGGAACCGATCGTACCCTTGAAGATTCGAGTTTTTCAAAACTCAGGTTCTTCCATTTTTTATCATTATTTTTAAAAAAAATTCGGGTTCCGACTCGGGTTTCCCTTTTTTATATATATATCGTTTGAAGTTTCGAGTTCCGACTCGGACTTCCTATCGGATTCAACGCTCGTGTTGGAATCGATTGTACCCTTGAAGATTCGAGTTTTTCAAACTCGGGTTCTTCCATTTTTTATCATTATTTTTAAAGATCCAGGTTCCGACTCGGGTTTTCCCTTTTTATATATCGTTTGAAGTTTCGAGTTCCGACTTCCTATCGGATTCAACGCCCGTGTTGGAGCTGATCGTACCATTGAAGATTCGAGTTGTTCAAAGCTCGGATTCTTCCATTTTTTATCATTATTTTTAAAGATCCGGGTTCCGACTCGGGTTTTCCCTTTTTATATATCGTTTGAAGTTTCGAGTTCCGACTCAGACTTCTTATCGGATTCAACGCCCGTGTTGGAGCCGATCGTACCCTTGAAGATTCGAGTTGTTCAAAGCTCGGATTCTTCCATTTTTTATCATTATTTTTAAAGATCCGGGTTCCAACTCGGGTTTTCCCTTCTTTATATATCATTTGAAGTCTCGAGTTCCGACTCGAACTTCCTATCAGATTCAAGGCTCGTGTTGGAACCGATCGTACTCTTGAAGATTCGAGTTTTCGAAACTCGGATTCCCCATCTTTATCATCATTTTTAAAAGATCCGGGTTCCGACTCGGGTTTTTCCTCTTATATATCATTTGAAGTCTCAAATCCCTACTTGAACTTTCTTTTGAATCCAATGCTCGTGTTGGACAAAATTGTTGGGTTGAGAGTTCGAGTTTTCAAACTCGATTCTCACCCATTTTCTTATATTTGAAAAACGGAGTTCCGACTGGGATTTTCGCTTTTGTATATCCTTATTTTCTCAAAGTTCCTCCTTAAATTCCCCTTCAGGATAAGGGATAATCCTGAAACACCGGCAATCATTCTCGCTTAATTCTAAAGTATCTTTGAATGTCGGTCTCATTTTTCAAATTCTCCTATTGAACCATCCAGTGCTCGTGCTGATGTGCATTTCGAAAACCCAGTGCTCGTATTGGTGTGCATTTCAAAAACCCAGTACTCGTGCTGGTATGCATTTCGAAAATCCAGTGCTCGTACTGGTGCGCATTTTTCAAAAACCCAGCGCTCGTACTGGGGCTTTCTTTTTGAAATCCAGTGCTCGTGCTAGTGTTTGGCCGACTAATCAGTTAGCCCTCCAGGTTCAGTCTTTGTGCTAACCAAGCATCATCATTTCAAGCTATAAATTCTCAATTTCGACCGTCAGGTTACCATTCTATCAAGAATCAACCTTTTCTTGCGAAGGACCCTCTTCAGGGAGAGTTCGAGGGAGCTCGTTCTTTTCGCATGCAACCATCTTTCGTTCGCAAGGACCCTCTTCTAGAGAGAGTTTGAAGGGACTCGTTTTCTTCGCGAACAGTTTGCAAAACAACAACCAACTTTACACAAGAGAACCCTTTTTCCAGGGAGAGCTTCGACGGAAGCTCGTTTCTTTTGTGGCCCTCGTTTTATCATCTTTGGCCAACTCCTTCACAGAGGACCCTTTTCTAGGGAGAGTGTGATGGACTCGTTCCTTTGTGATACTTTCAACTTTGTTTTTCGGCCACCTTTGCATAAGAGAAGCCTAGAGATAGGGAGTTTTGACGAAAACTTAATTTTTCTTCGAAAGTTCCGTTTTGCAAACACCTCCTCTTTCAAGGAAGAGAGGAGTATTTCCAACTTCCCATTCAGGTAAGGGCTTAAGCCTGAGTCTCTCTTTTTGGGGAAAAAGAGAGGAGAATTTTGTCATAGATGTGTCGACTCGATATCAAACGACCTTCGTCAAGGATTTTCTAGAATACGTTGCCAATTTGCTATCAAAAGTCATTGTTGATCTCAAAATTTTCATCGCACAAAGAATTATCTCAAACTACCTTCAATATCATTTTCAAAAGAGCAAGACTCTTGCGAAGTAAGAGCTAAATTCAAGCTTATTCTGCTGGTCAACCGAGAGGATGAAGAAAAATCTTCGATATGATCGGCAAAGGAAAATTCAATGATGTTGAAAAGCCATAAGTGAACTGGTATTGATCATAGCTGTGGCGCATTCTTAAAGATTATTCTTTTGGCGGTAAGACAGTGGAAATATCCTGGGCAGTAAAAAGAACCTACCCAATCCATATATCCTCAGTCATCCAAGCTAAAGCTGTAATCAAATATCCGCAAAAGGGATCCCTCAATTGTCGTCGAGATGAAGGCGAATTAAGCGAGTGGACCCCCGGGGCCAAAGAAGATTTGAAACATCTCCAAGATGACGGAGTTGGTGACGGATCCTTCCAGGGAAAGTTCGGATCACCGTCGAGATGAAGGCGGATGCGATGAACCTACCGACAAACCCTAAAAGATATTTGATTTCTGCTATCATTTAGAGATTTCAACCCAAGAACCAATGTCATAATTCCCGAGAAAGAAAAAGAAGGATCGGAGCATCTCCAAGATGAAGGAGTTTGTGACGTACCCTTCCTCGAAAAAGAGAGAAAAGCCAGGAGCATCTCCAAAATGAAGGAGGATGTAAAAGAACCCAGAAAAGATCCATGGTTCAAAAGAGTGCAAACAGATCATCATGGGAAATGCCCAGGATATCAAACTGCCCGAAACTATCAAGAATCATCTTTTTCTATGTGAAATTCTTTATCAATGTCTTTTCACTTAATTGCTTTTATGAAGCTAAGAATGTTTTCCTCTCTTTTCATGTCAAGGAAATTGATATCTTCCTTGAGGAAACTCAACAGCAAGAAATTTGAATTTTAGGTCTCAAATTCTACAGAGTTAGCCCAATTGAAGCTGATGCTCTAGGTAGAAAGAGGTGATATTTTCACACATGAGCACAATTCAATCATTTCAAATCAACTACAACTTTTGGCATCTTATTGGCAATACTTTCTGATTATCCCAACATGAAGTGTGAACTTGAAAATCGTTTTTTACGTATCCTGACGTCATCCCTCCTTAGGACTGAAAAGTCCTTTCCTTCCGTCTGATCTGAGCGCTCTCAGATCCGCACACTTCCCTGTGCTCCCCACTGTCCCGCCATAGACAGTTCCCGCTCAGGATAAGGGTTAAACCTTAACTTTTTGCAAAAGATCTGTTATTGTCAAAAGCTATTTTTAGTCTCAGCAATGAGGCGCCCAAGAACAACCCCTTTTCAAGCTTTAGGGACCCCCATTTTTATCCTTTTGCAAAAACCCCTCTTGGACTTGTTGTGCAAAGTCTAGAGGCCCATCACAGTTTTCCTCGCTCCTCGAGGATTCTGTATCCATTCAGGATAAGGATTAAACCTGTTGCCTCGCTCCTCGAGGTACCACCCAAACCTTCTACGAGAGGTCGTCTGTTTTTAGAAAGCTGATTTTAGTCTCAGCAATGAAGCGCCCAAGATCATCCCTTTTCCAAGCTTTAGGGAATCCCTTGTTTTTCTCTTCTCGCAAACCCCTTTCAGGATTTGTTCATCCAAATTCTGAAGGCTCCATCACAGTTTCTTCATCCGAAGATTCCGTATCATCCCCCACTCAGGTCAAGGATTAAAATCTTAAATCTTCTTCTGATGATATGTTCCTTCCTGTCCCATCACGGTTTCTTTTGTTTAAAGAGTCCGTATGGTCATCCCTTTCAGGATAAGGGTGAAGTCTGAATCTCACTCCGTGAGGTACCTTCCTTTCAGGTTTGGGTTAAACCTGAGCCTCATTTTGACGAGGCAATCATCATGTCCCATCATGGCTTTCCCCACAAAAGAATCTGTGCTCGTTGTACATCCATCCAGGAAAGGATCGTCCTTGAGTTTCATGTCACGAGACATTTCTCTCAAAATGTCCCATCGAGGTCTGCTTATATTCCTCTCCATCCAAATTATCTTGATCTATCTTCGTCCCATCCAGGTTAAGGGCTAAAACCTGAGTCATTCCAAAGGGCTGATCTTGTCTCACCCACGAGACTTGATCAAAATTCTTACCTTTCACCATTTCGAGATCTTCGCCCAAAATCCCATCACGATTTCCTCACTTCTATCATTCAGTCGTATCATTGTCGAGGATTTCATCCCCTCAGGACCATTCGGGATAAGGTCTTAAGCCTGAAAAGTCATGTTTTAAAAATAAATTCTTCCACACCCAGTTCAGGTTGGCTAACTGAAACATTTTTCAAAATTTGGAGTGTTTCTTTGCCACTAAGCTCGGCTTTTAACCGGCTTAGTAGCAAATAGGGGCATCTGTGAACACCCCAAATTTTTCAAAATGTTGTAAATATCCCCGTTTTGCCCCTTTGCCCCCATTTTCTGGGTAATTGAGTCAGTTTTAAATCTAAATTCCATTCTGTTTCTCAAATTTTGTTGAAACTAAATTCATTTTACATATCTGACTCAATTTCGGATTCAGATCTAGATCAAAATCCAAATCTGAGCTTCGTTGTCCAATTTTTTTGAATCAAATTCTCAAAATTACCAAAATAACCTTTTAACAGGCTCAGACAGTTCATCTGATATCTGTTTGGATCCACCACATTATATTTCTCAATTCGAGTTTCAAAACTCGAACGTTTTCTCAAAACCTGGATCCAAACCCATTCTTCTGAAGAAATTTCTCCAAAATGGCCTGAAATTCTAAAAAAAAAAAACACTTTTGTAAATATTTCTCAAAAAAATACAAAAATTTAGTGTTTAATCTTTGTTTTCCTGTAAAATCTTAGATTTTTGTTCCAAAAATAAAAAAAATGGAAAAATAACACAAAAAACAAAAAAAAAATGGAAAAACTACAAGAAAAATAAATGACTTAAACTTTTTTTAACTATTTTTTACTAAAAACCTCAATTTTAAAACATTTTTACAAAAATTTTCTTAAAAGGGGAATCCTTTTTTTGGAAAAGAGAAAAAATCCCAACGGTTTGCTCCCGCGCTCCATCCTTACCACCGTCAATCTTCAACAGCCTCTTCCTTTTCACCTTTGATCCTTAACCAATCCAATCTGGAATCATCCAGGGTCTCTTTAAGAAGAGCCACCCTCGCCTTCTCGAGATCATCGAGTCTTCTCTACAAAAATCCATGAAATCCATCATCATCGCATTCCCAGCTAACGAAGTCTTCTGATAATCCATCTTCTACCCTTCCATGTGCATCTTCCTCTGTTCGATCGATTCCACCCCTCTTACATCGAATCGCCTCTTTCGCCCAGTCCCCCTCTTCTTCAATTAAATCCCACATCAGGACTCTCGGCCGCCCCCCTCTTGATTCCTCAGAATTAGCCAAGGCAAAGAGATCATCCCTGCAGTGAGACCACGAATTTATCTTTCGATCAACCGAAGAGTCTTCAGCTCCGGCAATACAAGCAAAACAGGTAAGAATTTCCTCTCCCCTTGGAATCTGGTCTTTCCTTCCGATTTCCTTGCTTTATGCCCATTAACGCACCATGAATGGCATTGGGTTGCCTGTAGCAATCCCAATACATTTCTGTGCCACAACGAACGAAATCCTACATTCCAACATATTTTTCATTTCTCCTCTTTCTTTATTATTTCATTTTTTATTTTATTTTGCTCCGATTCGTAGTCAATTTATCTCTGATTTTCAGTTATTGTTTCTTGTTTACATTGGAATCTCTCCTCTTCATCCGGTTTATCTAGATTTTGCTTACTTCTTTATCTTCATTTTCTACGGTGAGCTTCTTTTTTTTTTTTCTTAATTAGAGGGAAACCACCCAAAACCACTCGGATCTATCATAATTTCCTCCCTTAGTTTATCTGTCAAAGCCCATTCCCCTTTTATGTTTTACCAGTTTATTTAAATCTTGTGTTCCGGTTTATGGTTGATTTTTTTTTTGTTGCGCTTATCGTAATTTCCATTTTGTATTTAATTACCATTTTACTTTTGTTGATCCTGGTTCATTGATTTTCAAGAGATCACCACGTGATTCCCTGTGCATTGATTCAATATCTGCCTGTGTTTCTCTTTATGCCAATTTTTTTTTATCAGTAATATGGTTACTTTCATTTTGCTTAATTTCATTTCAGCAGGAGTCTTAGTTTTATGATCCCATGCTATGCTCATATCAATTATACCATATTAGTTGTAGGTATGAATTCTTTAGCGTATGCCTGTTAAATTCACAAGCATCTGCATGACATGTCACCTTTTTTTTTTATCCTGCATTCACCTGCAAACCTCTGGTATCATACGATACCTGTGCATCCTCTGTTAATAATAACGTCTGATTCATTCTCGCCCACAACCACCTTTTGCTGATCATTGTTTACTCACTTTATGACGATTGTGGTTATGAGGCATCATTGTCTATTAAGAATTCATCGACATCATCAAGGGTAACAGATCAACGCCTATTGAGAAATCGTGGAGGTCTCGCAAAGACATCATCAATTCGTTTGAATGTCATTTTTTTTCCTTTTCTTGGTCAAATCAGCATTTACTTTCTCGTGTTAGTTTTTATTCTATCTATGATACATCCTCCCCTCAACCTTTATTTCTTTTCTGATTGTAAAATCGATGACCTTTGTTTGGAAATTTTTTTTTTTTTTTGAGTGTCCACCCTTGCATGAGCAGAAGTCCATTTCCACTGATATATCTGTGATGATCAATAGATTTTCATTGACTTCTGGTGTTGTTATTAAGCTCTGCAAGGCACGTCGGTACAATTGATTCCAAATATGAATCATGCTGTGTTTCCTTTGTGTTGGTCCATCAGAGACCGATCCTACTGTGGTTCGGCCAGTTCATTGTCTAGCAGGGTTTTGAATCAATGGAAAATTCCATCTGGATGTATATCCATAACAGTATCAAATGCAACGATTGATGAAGCATGGTCAAACAGGACCAGGTACGATGCTACCGTGATCAAATTCACTTGCCCCATAAGTCGATGCACGACTTTTGCCTATCTCGAATTGATAAGTCACAAGAGCCTCACACGAGTGACTCTCCAAGAGGACAGCCATTGATTTAACATTTACTCAGAAAATTTGTTCAAGTTTCTGGAATCTTGTTTATAGAATGCTGAAGCCGAGGCAACCATGCCATGGCTCGTTCAGCCAACAGAGATCAACTTATATCCCTGTCACTCGCTATCTGTCAGTAGCAATGTGGCTTGTTGAACTGGGCCAGTTCTGAGAAAGGAAGGAAAATGTATAACTCTCAGATAAGCATTTGCCATCAGTTTTACGATTGCTGAATACCAACCTTCAATATATTTGCCAGACTGCGGTGACATTTAGGTCTATGATTTCCCTTTTTCTAATGCATTCTTTCATGCTTCAGTATGGTACAATTTTGGACAATGATCACAAAAGCATATGCCAAGCATTGGTGACCTTTGATAACATTTGCATCAGCTGATGGTGTTTGGGCCACAATTCAACGGTCAGAGGGAGATTCAATGCAGTACCATAAAATATATATTAGTTCTGAAAAACCAGAGAACTTCATTCGTCTGTCACACCACTCTGTGATACAGGCTTCATGTCTATAGAAAGTCATTTTATAGTATTTCTGCAACTATTAAGTATTTCTCAAAATCTAGGATTTTTTTTTTTTTTTTACATTCTGGTAGCCACTTACCTTAATCATTGTTAAACATTGTTGCATTATTGCATTCTGCATATGTTAGTGTGGTTATATCAAAAAATGTTATGTTGCCTACATTCTCGTTACACCCCTTTTACAGCCACAACATACCCTCATGTGTAGCACTGTTTACCTTGTTGACAGAAGTAGCTCCCATCATTCTGCCTTGTTAGCTCCTGCATTAATATAGATATATATATATATATATATATATATATGTTACTTCCTGCATTTCCTGTCATCCCAGCCATCAACTCCCAGCACTGCACTTGCAGTAGTAGCTTCCAACATTCGACTAACTCCCCTAACTTCATTATCATTTACCTCACACAACCCTCCATAGCATATTGCACATTCACTTTAAACATCACCTGCTGCTTATCCACACAGTAAGTCACTCTACTTATGGCTTATGTTTACCTATATCTGCCATATGCTATAGTAGCCTTCTACAGCACCTCACAGCACAACACTTACCATCTGTTCATCGGCATTACATCTATCATAACATTGTCTATCCGCAACATTTGTTCCTCATACTGCTGAACCATCAGCCGTATCTCTCTACACAGCATCCACTGCTGTACCTTCCTGTTGCATCCATCAGATTATCTCTCATCCACCTACATTGAGTGTATGTCACATGTAATATGTCTATATATATACATATATATATATATATATGAATATATATCTATACGTGTATATATGTACATATATATATGTATATACTCGTATATATATATATATATGTTTGTGTATAGGCATATAGGTATGTATGTCATTCTCCATCTTTTCCATCATTTATATCTTAGTATATGAACATTTTCTTAGATATCCATATGATATATGCCACTTTTTTTTTCTTCTTCTTCTTCATGCTAACCAAGTGTTTTGCAGGAAATACACGAAAATAACTATCTTCTTGGAGATTCTTTCAATTTTTAATCAGATTCAAGTTGTAATAGCTAGATTTGAATAAGAATTTACATTTCCTGTCTTAGGTAGAATGAATGAGCATTATAAAATCACAAATTACCTGTTTTCATACATCTTTTCCTTTATTTCCCAAATTCTCACAAATGGTGAAACACGAATGGCACGTGCACCATTTCGTAAGAGGTAAATTAATCCTAAGTTGATGATCCATATCAATGGCCATAGTCAGGGTATGGACAAAACTTAGGATTTCTATCTTTTACGAAATAACACTGGACCCATACTGGATCCATTTTCAAAATTCATCATATTTACTCAAATATTTTCTTCTTTTATTAGAGTTTAACTTAAAATTAATTCAATATATATACCAATGGCCATAGTCAGGGTATATTGAGAGTTAATTTCATTTTAAACTCTATAAAAGCACCAAAATATATTTTATTCTTCACCTGAATTTAAATATAGATTATTATATAATACATTCAATGACCATAGTCAAGGATGTATTATATCCTCAATCTTATTTTAATTCATCCAAAGAATGAAATAGTCTTTCAAAATCCAATTTCAAAATTCTTTTTAAATCATTCATCATTTAGGATAGAACTGATCATATTTCAAAATTACTTTTTCAAAACTCCAAGTGATGTAAATATCTTCTTCAATCAAATCTTCAAATCCTGTTCATCTTTTTCAAAATCTATTTCATTTTCCATCTCAGAGTCCAATTTAACTTTGAGAGTTCAATTTCATTCCATATTAAAAAATCCCTAATCATTTTCAAAGTTCAATTTTACTTTGAAAATTCAAATTCATTTTCAAAAAGCTCCAATCAAAAGGTTCAATCTTAACTTTGAGATTCTTGATTCATTTCAAATCCCAGGATTAAATTGACTTAAGATTCATCTGTATATTCAACATTCAACTTCTAAAAATTCCCTTTTCCCAAACTCAAATCAGACTTAGAAATTCTTGAATTAACTCCAAGTCTATTTTTTTCTAAAATTCAGCATTCATATTGGATCTCAGACTTCAGATCCAATTCCTCTTTAGGATCCAGAATTCAACACTCATGTTGGATCTTAGACTTCGGATCAAATTCCTCTTTAGGATTCAGAGTCCAATTCCACTTTTGGATCTTAGACTCCAGATCCAATTCCTCCTTAGGATCCAAAGTCCAATTTCACTTTTAGATCTCAGACTCCAGATCCAATTCCCAATTAAGATCTAGAATCCAATTTTGCTTTGGATCTCAGGCTTTTAGATCCAAAAATCCATCTTAGGATCCAGAATTCAATCACACTTTGGATCTCAGATTTCAGATCCAATTCTCCTTTAGGATCCAGACTCCAATTTCACTTTGGATCTTAGACTTCAGATCCGAATCTATTTTAGGATCCGAAACCCAATCTCCATTTCCAATTCTAGATTTCAAATTCAATTCCACTTTCGAAATCTTACTTTCTTTTTCTTAAATCCATGATTAAATTCAAAGTTCACCTCTGACTCTGAAACTTCATCTCCTTTCATTTTCAAAACTTTAAATCATTCTTTCTCTAAGTCAAAGATTTACTCTTTCGACTCTGATTTACTTAGACTTAGAAATTTTCTGATCTATCTCAAGTTCTAAGTTAGATTCAATCATTTCTTCACTCCCTTATCAAGTTCATCTCAGAATAACTTGGAGATTTTCAAAATATCTTTCAAAAAGAGCATACATTATTGCATTGCACAAGCATGATTCTTTGTGCATTTAGATCTTTTAGGATAAATTCTTAGATTATATTTAGGCAAAGCAAAAAGGCATAGATTCGATCCTTGGTTCGATTACCCCTGGTAAAGGCGCCAGGAACGGTCGAACCTCGTACCGACGAGCGAATCCCGTCTCTCCATCTTTTTCCCTCAAATTTTCAAAACGGAGGCGAGTAATTTTTCTAAATATTTTCAAATAAAGGTCAAGTGAGACCGCGCAAAAGGATTCCTCTTCTTTCTTTCTTTCTTTCTTTTCCCTCCTCTTTCTCTTTTCTTTCTTCTATTCTTCTCTCTTCAAAAAGGAGGAAAATAGAGGTTAGAAAAGGAAAAGAGAAGGAAGAGAGAGAAACAAGAGAATAGGAAAAATTTTGCGATGATCACAGGCACCTAGTGATGGAGACACTTACGGAGAAGATCTTTCAATCTCTTCCAAGACTCATGAAACTGTTCTCCCTCAATCTGCGAAAAACTGATTATGGCTTTACGAAACTGCTTCGTCTTACCAATTGGGAAGTACTTTTTAAGGAACTCGCGCCGCATTCCTTCCCAAGTGGTAATTTGAACCGTATCGAGAGCCTTTAGCCAATGTTTAGCTTTATCTTTGAGAGAGAACGGAAACAACGTCAACCTCAATGCGTCATCTCCAAAATTGTTGATCCGCACTGTCGAGCAGATCTCCAAAAAATCATCAATATGACTATATGGGTCTTCGTTGCTAAGGCCATGAAAGGATGGTAGCATTTGAATGATATAGGCCTTTATTTCAAATTGATTGGCTCCTACATCAGGTCTCGTGCTGCAGGAGGTGGGAGTGTATATGGTGGGCATGAAGTACTCCTTAAGGGTACAGAACAACGACCGATTTTTGGCCATGGTGATAGGATGAGGAGTTCTCCTAACAAGAAACTCGGGACTCAATTAGCTCGGGTCGAGTGATCGTTGCCTGTGCATACACCTTGAAGTAGACCGGTGTAGCACTCGTCCTAATTTTGGGTTTTCTACCTAACTAACGCGCTAGCGGCCAAACCACACAAACCACACAGCGAGTAAACTAAAAACAACAAAAACTAAACAAACACCACACAGTTCCACATAAAAGAGATTATGCATAAGCAATATAAAATCTATGTGTACGGTACCAATCGTACACAGTCACCTCTAAGGGGGTCCTAGTAGGTGGGCTGTGCAGAAAGTAAGCTCGTCTCTAAGATATGCACATACGTGGTTCTAAACCTAAATGCAACACAAACACTAGGCAATAAAGTGAATATTAATATTACGCCGTTCCCCGGCAACAGCGCCAAAAATTTGATGTCTTCTTTTAAATCGTTGTAATTTTGAAAAGATTTTTTAAATGTAAAACATGTGAAAACCAGACATCAAATAATAAAAACCGGTTCTCACTAGTGGATGAGACCGGGTTGAACTCAGGGAACGGGAATATTTCGTATTCAAGTACACAAATCTAAACTAATCTTTATTGCCGAATTATTTGAAATGTAAAATGTTCAAGAAAAGTAAAAACAACTAACTATTACAACAAATGAATACCCTTCGCAGAGGGCGTAAAGTGCAATATTTACAAACCCAATCAAATTCCTAATTCTAAAAATAAAAGCAAAAAGAAGCTTTATTCTTCGTACTTCGTGTCACGTAATCAATTCCACTCCAGTCCTGTGCTATCCTGCACAATTCAAAGGAACACGAGTAGTACCACAGATAGAAGGAAAATTATACTAAACTGACTAAATGCTAAATATACAAAAGAAATGAGGCAAGAATTCTAAATGACAATTTCAAATGAAAATGAATTCTAATTAAATCTAAGTAACTAGTTACTAATTAACTAACAGCTTACTTAACTAACACTTTACTTAACAAAAACAGGAAAATGAAGGAAAAATTAGAAGCAGGGAAATGACTTGTAAACTAAAGAAAACTAGAATCGTAATGTAAAGCAACACAGGATTACAAGAAATCAAGGAGTTGAAATGAATGTTGAAAGCTGTAAAATGAGATGAAGAAACAGGAAATAAAAAAATTACAATATGTAAAAACAGGAAATTAGGAAAAACAGGAAAAACAAGATATAAAAGAAAAATAGAAAAATCAGAACAAGCAAAATTAGGAAATTAAAGCGTGCAGAAAAACAGAGAATTTTGAAACATAGAAGCTACTAAATGAAACAAAACAGAAACTGGAATCATAATAAAAAAAAATAGCAGGAAATCAAAGTAAATGGAATCAAAATAAAAACCGTAACTAATGAATGACAGAACAAAGTATGCAGATTAAGAAGGGAAGGAACAAATAGAAATGCAGTTATCAGAAGCAAAGAATGTAATGAATGAAAAACAGGAATTCAAATTAAATTAGACATCAAACAGAAATCGTTAAACAAAAATCAGCATCTAACATTGAATTAGGAAAAAGAAATCAACATTGAAACAGAAAAATGAAACTCACATTGAAACAGAAAATGAAAACACAAATTATGAAACACAGTAAAACCAGAAATTTAAAAGCTGCAAAACAGAAAAACATCAATTGAATATAAAGCAAATCTGTGCGATGAATGAAACAAAGTGAAAACAATGAATGATTGTACAGGAAATCGACGGAATGAACAATAGGAAAATCAAACTAGCAGAAATAGAAAAACTCAAAGAATCCTAAAAAAATCGGGCATTAACAAATACAACATTCGATCTAATTTTTTTTTGTCTTTTCATTTTTTAGAAATACACATCACTAAAATCGATTAAAAGGAGAAGAAGAAGATTAAAGAAGCTGACGAAGAAGAGGAAGAAGAAGATTGCAGATTGTAAGAAGAAGAAGAAGAAGAAGAAGATTTAGAAGATGAAGAATCGGAAGAGGATGAAGAATAAGATCAGAAAACGAAGAAGAAGAAGATCTGAAGGAGAAGAAGAAGAAGATGATGAAGAAGAAGATGAAGAACTTACCTTAGTCGGAAGGATTAGGGGAAGAAGTGGCGACCTCCACCACCAGCCGTCACCTGACTGAAGCTCCACCACCACCAGCTGCCGGATATTGACAGAGAAAGAGGGAGAAAGGGAAGTTAGGAAAAGAAGCAGCCACCGGCAATGGTGGAGGAAGGTGAGAAGAGAGGGAAGAGAGAGAAAGAGGGAAAGATCAGGCGTGAATGGAGGAGGCGCCCATTTCTTTTCATTTTTCTGGGTTTTAAAAACAAGCAAACCGGTTTGCTGTTTGTTTTTTTGTTTTAACAAAATCCAAACCGGCTGGAACCAATTTACTTATTATATATTTTTTTTTCAGTTTTTAGAAATGCAAACCGGTTCAAGCCGGTTTGTGTTATTTTTTTCAGTTTTTTCAATTTTCAAAAATTACAAACCATGTAATGGTTTGTTTTTATTATTATTTTTTTTTAAAAGTAAAGAAAACCGTATAAATCGGTTTATTATGAAAATTTTCAAAAGTTTAAAAAAAACAAAACTATTTATTTATAAAGAAACTCAAAAACTAATCTAACTATATATATATATATTTTTCTTTTCTAAAAAAAAACAAACACTTAAATTGAATATAAAACTATTTTTCTCCATTTTTTTATTTTTTTATTTTTATTTTTAATAAAAACTAAAATTAAACTACTATGACTATAACAAAA
Organism: Nuphar pumila; assembly: GCF_984573655.1. NCBI lineage: Eukaryota > Viridiplantae > Streptophyta > Magnoliopsida > Nymphaeales > Nymphaeaceae > Nuphar > Nuphar pumila. The sequence goes on along the minus strand of NC_143251.1, from coordinate 70,930,666 downwards.
ACTAAAATAGGCATAAAAATGTAAAATAAAACTATTTTTCATGCATTTTCTATTTTTAAATCATTTTAGCACATTTACTCGAAAACTATCATAAAATTGGGTTTTTGAAACATTATTTTATAAAATCATGCATATTTTTATGTTAATTAACCCTGAAATATATGCATGATCAAATACCCCCATGCTTATGTTTTGCTAGTCCTCGAGCAAACTAGAAAAATGCAAGAAATCAAACTATCACCTAACTCACTTTTGTAGGAATCACGGTTGCATTTAGCTCATGCAACAAGCCCTTTCAACCCCTGAGTTACCCCAGTGGACGAGTAAGGTCTCGTGAGGGTTTGCAGTGATGCTACCCACAAACATCTCTGTCATGTATGCATAATATTACATATCCTCATAATCAGTAGGTAATTAAAGACTTTGTTTTCACAAATATTTCGTGTTACAAAAAAAATCAAAACATAATTAGTCTTTTATATACCACCACAGAGAAAGAATTTCTTTCACTTTTCTAAATATCACAATTATTTATGTTTTATTCTTAGAAAATCCAATAAAAACATATTATTATTTACTTATCCTCACTCATATGTTTTCTGCACAGGTTTTTTCAATCACACTTCTAAGCATTGAACTTTTCTCTCTTTTTCAGCTCTTTTCTCGATTTTTTTTTTATTTTTTTCACGCTTTTTCTTTTTGCGCACTTATTCTTCTCTTATAGCTTGCGTGTGGTCTGCTTTTATGCCTTGTGCAATGTCAATATCTTCTATATTTTTCAATACATACCAAAAGATATCAACTAAGACATAAAAGTGACTTCCTTCATTCACCTTTATAACGTGAGAGTCAAACATTTCAACTTGTATCTGTTCTCAGTTACTTATTTTCACGAAGTTTTCCACTCTCCTTTTCGAAAATGGAATTAAAAGTTTAAACTTACATCTAAGTTCCATCTACTAAGGATTGTGGAATTATCCAAACAACCTAACGCATGCTATATTTTTTTTCTTTTGAGCTCTTTTTTTACGCTTTTGTTCATTTGCTTAGTTTTTCAAAAATAGCACTGTGCATATTCATATTTATGATTCAAAATAAATTCTAACATGTATTTATCATCATTTCTTCGAAATCCGCATAAACAACCATAATTTTTAGATCTATGTTAGAAAAAAATTTCGTGGGGCTTAAAAATCCTCTAAAAATATCAGATTTGAAATAACATTCATATAAGTTCAAACTCTTTCTTTAAAAATCTACTTTTCATGAGAAATGTGTAAACATGTGCAAGAACGTAAACAGAAATATCAAGGTGTGCAAACTACACCCTCCCCCATGCTTGAATGACACTGTCCCAGTGGCACTCCCCCATGCTTATATGAAACTACGTGAATGCACATGAGAGAAAAAAATGAGGGAAAAGAGTAGAATGACCTGACATGAATTAAAAATATACGTTATATGAATGTAATAAATGCAATGTATACATGACAAAACATGAAACTCATAGAAAAGAAACAAAAAGAACATGAAAAACTCATGAAAAAGTAAAAACAAAATAAAATCTATAAATTCTAAGCAAATCTAATAATATACAAGATATGGGTTGCCTCCCATAAAGCGCTAAGTTTCACGTCCCCAGCCAGACGGATCCCTAGAAAAATCCTTCATCGTCCATGAGATCAATGGACATGAAGTCAGGCTCAACCGGGCTCTATATAGAAAAGAGTGTCATCTGTGACACTACGCATTGTGTTTCCATCCCGTCTACCTCTAACTGTAGGATCATAACTCTCTCGACGTGAAAAACAGAGATTAGTCTCATCTGAGAGACTGGTCAAGAAATGAGAGTCTAGAACCGACCGACTATCAATGAATGCAACTTCAGACAATTGGTGAATATGATCAGGCTTGACTTGGTCAAGAACCTTCTGCATCTGCACCTCTTGCTTAGTAAAAATTGGTGATCCTAAAGGCTGAGAAAATTGGGCTCTATATGATGATAATGCATGCTGTAGGTCTGGCCCCTTCTGCTGAGGTATCATGGAGATCGACTCGTCAGTAGAATTGATATGAGGTTCATGAGTCGATTCCTGAGTGGGGTGACACGCCTTCCCATACTAAAGGGATGTAACAGATTCGACTTGCGCATGATGTGAAGCATTGGGTTGCAAGTCAAATGACATGGAATCCTCTCCCTTTGAGACAACAGACTGACTATGAAGGTTCCCCTCGCTTTGTCTACTCAATGTCTGAGCTAACAATCCCATTTGAGTCTCTAGCTTGGCTATCGACTGCGTATGGGAGCAATAAGTGGCCTTGATATCAAAAAAGGCCTCTAACATCTTCTCCTGAAATGATGAACTTGGAATGGGCTCCTGAAGAGAAGGTAGACTAGATTGGGGATGAACCTGTGGAAAAATGGGGTGCGAGTAACCTTGTGAAGGGTTACTGGGTCTATACTGTGTCTGGGAGGACTGATGGGATGGGGAAATAAACTAATTTCGCCAACCTGGGTTATATGAGGATGTAAATGAATCAGGCATGGGTTTAGCGAAACCTTGGGCAGCATTCACCTGCTCCTGAACGAATTCAGGATATAATGGCGCTGCCGGACAATCCACAACATAGTGTGCAGGGCTAGCACATAGCTCGCACACTCTTACTATTGGACTTCTCGAAGAATTAGCTAGGAATTGATCTAACTTCCTAGTCAACTGGTCAACCTTGGTATGAAAATCTAACTCGGATCCAACTTCGGAAATCCCTATTTTCCTAGGACCACTAGACAGAGATGTAGTCCTATCGTGCCGTGCAGACAAATCATGATGCATTGTGTTTTCACTCAAAGTCTCGAATAGAGACCATGCCTCATCCTCACTTTTGAGCATAAAAGTGCCCCCACAAGACGAATCAACCATTTGACGATGCTTCTCAGTAAGTCCGTCATAGAAATACTGCACCAACTGCCAACGAGGCACCTGGTGATGGGGACACTTACGGAGAAGATCTTTCAATCTCTCCCAAGACTCATGAAACTGTTCTCCCTCAATCTGCGAGAAACTGATTATGGCTTTACGAAACTGCTTCGTCTTACCAATTGGGAAGTACTTTTTAAGGAACTCGCGCTGCATTCCTTCCCAAGTAGTAATTTGAACCGTATCGAGAGCCTTTAGCCAATGTTTAGCTTTATCTTTGAGAGAGAACGGAAACAACGTCAACCTCAATGCGTCATCTCCAAAATTGTTGATCTGCACTGTCGAGCAGATCTCCAAAAAATCATCAATATGACTATATGGGTCTTCGTTGCTAAGGCCATGAAAGGATGGTAGCATTTGAATGATACAAGCCTTTATTTCAAATTGATTGGCTCCTACATCAGGTCTCGTGATGCAGGAGGTGGGAGTGTATATGGTGGGCATGAAGTACTCCTTAAGGGTACATAACAACGACCAATTTTCGGCCATGGTGATAGGATGAGGAGTTCTCCTAACAAGAAACTCGGGACTCAATTAGCTCGGGTCGAGTGATCGTTGCCTGTGCATACACCTTGAAGTAGACCGGTGTAGCACCCGTCCTAATTTTGGGTTTTCTACCTAACTAACGCGCTAGTGGCCAAACCACATAAACCACACAGCGAGTAATCTAAAAACAACAAAAACTAAACAAACACCACATAGTTCCACATAATAGAGATTATGCATAAGAAATATAAAATCTATGTGTACGGTACCAATCGTACACAGTCACCTCTAAGGGGCTCCTAGTAGGTGGGCTGTGCAGAAAAGTAAGCTCGTCTCTAAGATATGCACATACGTGGTTCTAAACCTAAATGCAACACAAACACTAGGCAATAAAGTGAATACTAATATTATGCCGTTCCCCGGCAACGACGCCAAAAATTTGATGTCTTCTTTTAAATCGTTGTAATTTTGAAAAGATTTTTTAAATGTAAAACATGTGAAAACCAGACATCAAATAATAAAAACCGGTTCTCACTAGTGGATGAGACCGGGTCGAACTCAGGGAACGGGAATATTTCGTATTCAAGTACACAAATCTAAACTAATCTTTATTGCCGAATTATTTGAAATATAAAATGTTCAAGAAAAGTAAAAACAACTAACTATTACAACAAATGAATACCCTTCACAGAGGGCGTAAAGTGCAATATTTACAAACCCAATCAAATTCCTAATTCTAAAAATAAAAGCAAAAAGAAGCTTTATTCTTCGTACTTCGTGTCACGTAATCAATTCCACACCAGTCCTGTGTTATCCTGCACAATTCAAAGGAACACGAGCAGTACCACAGATAGAAGGAAAATTATACTAAACTGACTAAATGCTAAATATATAAAAGAAATGAGGCAATAATTCTAAATGAGAATTTCAAATGAAAATGAATTCTAATTAAATCTAAGTAACTAGTTACTAATTAACTAACAGTTTACTTAACTAACACTTTACTTAACAAAAACAGGAAAATGAAGGAAAAATTAGAAGCAGGGAAATGACTTGTAAACTAAAGAAAACTAGAATCGTAATGTAAAGCAACACAGGATTACAAGAAATCAAGGAGTTGAAATGAATGTTGAAAGCTATAAAATGAGATGAAGAAACAGGAAATAAAAAAATTACAATATGTAAAAACAGGAAATTAGGAAAAACAGGAAAAACAAGATATAAAAGAAAAATAGAAAAATCAGAACAAGCAAAATTAGGAAATTAAAGCGTGCAGAAAAACAGAGAATTTTGAAACATAGAAGCTACTAAATGAAACAAAACAGAAACTGGAATCATAATAAAAAAAAATATAGCAGGAAATCAAAGTAAATGGAATCAAAATAAAAACCATAACTAATGAATGACAGAACAAAGTATGCAGATTAAGAAGGGAAGGAACAAATAGAAATGCAGTTATCAGAAGCAAAGAATGTAATGAATGAAAAACAGGAATTCAAATTAAATGAGACATCAAACAGAAATCGTTAAACAAAAATCAGCATCTAACATTGAATTAGGAAATAGAAATCAACATTGAAACAGAAAAATGAAACTCACATTGAAACAGAAAATGAAAACACAAATTATGAAACACGGTAAAACCAGAAATTTAAAAGCTGCAAAACAGGAAAACATCAATTGAATATAAAGCAAATCTGTGCGATGAATGAAACAAAGTGAAAACAATGAATGATTGTACAGGAAATCGACAGAATGAACAATAGGAAAATCAAACTAGCAGAAATAGAAAAACTCAAAGAATCCTAAAAAATTCGGGCATTAACAAATACAGCATTCGATCTAATTTTTTTTTGTCTTTTCATTTTTTAGAAATACACATCACTAAAATCGATTAAAAGGAGAAGAAGAAGATTAAAGAAGCTGACGAAGAAAAGGAAGAAGAAGATTGCAGATTGTAAGAAGAAGAAGAAGAAGATGAAGAAGATGAAGAATCAGAAGAGGATGAAGAATAAGATCAGAAAACGAAGAAGAAGAAGATCTGAAGGAGAAGAAGAAGAAGAAGATGAAGAACTTACCTTAGCCGGAAGGATTAGGGGAAGAAGTGGCGACCTCCACCACCAGCCGTCACCGGACTGAAGCTCCACCACCACCAGCTGCCGGATATTGACAGAGAAAGAGGGAGAAAGGGAAGTTAGGAAAAGAAGCAGCCACCGGCAATGGTGGAGGAAGGTGAGAAGAGAGGGAAGAGAGGGAAAGAGGGGAAAGAGGGAAAGATCAAGCATGAATGGAGGAGGCGCCCATTTCTTTTCATTTTTCTGGGTTTTAAAAACAAGCAAACCGGTTTTGAACCGGTTTGCTGTTTGTTTGTTTGTTTTAACAAAATCCAAACCGGCTGGAACCGATTTACTTATTATATATTTTTTTTCAGTTTTTAGAAATGCAAACCGGTTCAAGCCGGTTTGTGTTATTTTTTTCAGTTTTTTCAATTTTCCAAATTTACAAACCATGTAATGGTTTGTTTTTATTATTATTTTTTTTAAGTAAAGAAAACCGTATAAATCGGTTTATTATGAAAATTTTCAAAAGTTAAAAAAAAACAAAACTATTTATTTATAAAGAAACTCAAAAACTAATCTAACTATATATATATATATTTTGTTTTCTAAAAAAAACAAACACTTAAAATGAATATAAAACTATTTTTCTCCATTTTTTTATTTTTTTATTTTTATTTTTAATAAAAACTAAAATTAAACTACTATGACTATAACAAAAACTAAAATAGGCATAAAAATGTAAAATAAAACTTTTTTTCATGCATTTTCTATTTTTAAATCATTTTAGCACATTTACTCGAAAACTATCATAAAATTGGGTTTTTGAAACATTATTTTATAAAATCATGTATATTTTTATGTTAATTAACCCTGAATTATATGCATGATCAAGGACTGTCATCGTTTTGTGAAGAAGTGCGTCAAGTGCCAATTACACGCGCCTTACATTCATGCTCCAGCCACATATCTCCAATCAGTTGTTTCTCCTTGGCCATTTTCTATGTGGGCATTCGACGTCGTAGGCCCTATTACCCCTTCTGCTTCCAACGGTCACAAGTACTTTCTGGCTGCGACAGAGTATTTCACGAAATGGGTTGAAGCTGTTACTCTACGCACGGTAGAAGGCAGCCATGTGGTTTCTTTCATTCACAAGAACATTCTTTGTCGCTTCGGCATACCACATGACATTGTTTCAGACAATGGAACCCATTTAAAAAATGAGAGGATGAAGACATTTTGTTCTAAATTCAGAATTTCCCATCATTTCTCAGCTCCCTATTATCCTCAAAGGAATGGCCAAGCAGAGGCCACCAATAAGATTTTGATTCGTATTCTGGAAAGGACTGTGAAAACAGGTCGAGACTGGCATGAGAAAATTCATGACGCACTTTGGGCATATCGGACCACCATTCGGACTCCGACTAATGCCACTCCTTCAGAACTTGTTTACGGAACTGAAGTGGTATTGCCTATCCATATCCAAAAGCCCGCTCTCAAATTTGCTTCCCTTATGGAACTGCCACTCGATCAGTATCAGTAGCAGAGATTGGTGCAGTTGGATTTACTGGATGAGAAGAGGCTCAAAGCAGCAGAGCACGCTCAAGCTTATCGACAAAGGATAGCTCGACATTATGCCAAGTCTGTCATTGAGAGAAAATTTCGAGTTAACGATTTGGTACTCAGATCAACGACTCATCTCAAGCATCGACCACAGGGCAAGTGGTCACCCAATTGGGAAGGCCCTTATGTGGTTAAGGAAGCACTTTCTCGCAATTCGTATCGTCTAATCAATGCAGATGGAGTGGAAATGCCAGATCCCATCAATGCTCTGCATTTGAATAAGTTTTACACCTGAAATGTTCATTCTAAAGCCTTTGTACTCTTCAAAAGAGCCATTTCAATAAAAATAATGATCTTCTATCAATTCTTACATTCTTCTCCATGATACTGGGGCATTTTTTTTTCGATCTATAATCATCTTCTTTCATCATATGTAGGCAGGATTAGACAAAAGCTCTTTTTCTCAAATTTTGTTAATTCTCATTTGATCTTATGATCTTTATTTTCATTTCATTTGATTTACTTTTTGGTTTGAGCAAATTTTCTTCAAGCTATTGCTCATTTATGTCAAGTTTTAAACAAATTTTCATCAATCTTATTAAAATTTTCATCTACCTTTTTAATATACCCTTTCAGGTTAAGGGATAAACCTGATGCCTCCTGTCAATGAGGTATTCTCTTTTTATTCCCCCGTTCAGGACAAGGGGACAAAATCCTGAAAGTCGGCCACATGCAATTAAACTATGATGGTCCATTAATTTTTACCAAAGAATCTTTATTCTCTGAAAAATTCACTTTGTTTAGCTCATCTTTACAACCCAGTCCTCGCACTAGGGTATTTCCCAAAATCTTCAAACATACATTGAGCTCATTTGGAGGATCCGACCCTCGCACCAATAACTTTCTACATTCAATCTTTTGATCAAAATCCTTTCTTCTACAAAATTCAAGTTCTGATTTAAAATCTCCCAAAAGCTGATATATTTCAAACGTCCCAGTTTTACTGGTCAGGTATTTCAAACGTCGCAGTTTTTACTGGTTAGGTACTTCAAACGTTCCAGCTTTTTACTGGTCAGGTATTTCCGAAAAGATCCAACACTCGTTGGTCATATATTTCAAACGTTCAAACTTCTCGCTGGTCAGGTATTTCAAACGTCCCAGTTTTTTTGCTGGTCAGGTATTTCAAAAGATCCAACACTCGTTGGGCATGTATTTCAAACGTTCCAGCTTCTTGCTGGTCAGGTATTTTAAACGTTCCAGCTTTTTACTTGTCAGGTATTTCCGAAAAGATCCAACACTCGTTGGTCATATATTTCAAACGTTCTAGCTTCTCGTTGGTCATATATTTCAAACGTTCCAGCTTCTCGCCGGTCAGGTATTTCAAACATCCCAGCTTGTGCTGGTCAGGTATTTCAAAAGATCCAACACTCGTTGGGCATGTATTTCGAACGTTCCAGCTTCTTGCTGGTCAGGTATTTCAAATGTTCCAGCTTTTTGCTGGTCAGATCCAACACTCGTTGGTTATGTATTTCAAACGTTCCAGCTTCTCGCTAGTCAGGTATTTCAAACGTCCCAGCTTTCGCTGGTCAGGTATTTCAAAAGATCCAACACTCATTGGACATGTATTTTAAACGTTCCAGCATTTCACTGGTCATGTATTTCAAACGTTCCAGCTTTCGCTGGTCAGGTATTTCCAAAAAAAAAAAAAGATCCAACACTCGTTGGTCATGTATTTCAAACGTTCTAGCTTTTTCGCTGGTCAGGTATTCCAAACGTTCCAGCTTTTCGCTGGTCACGCATTTCAAACGTCCCAGCTTTGCTGGTCGTGCATTCCCAAAAAGGACTCAGCTTTTGGTCGTGTATTTCCAAAAGACCCAGCTCTCTCTGGTCGTGTATTTTAAAAAGTCCCAGCTCACAATTGTCAAGCTCCCAAAATCAACCTATTCCATAAAATCAAACTTTCAGGTTGCAATCTCTCCATTCTCTCATTTCCAAACCTTCAGGCTTCAATCTCTCAAATATGTCATTTCCTAATCTTCATATCTCCAAATATCTCAAGATTATCAATTCTCCAACATCTGTGTACAATGTTTTCAAAAAAAAAAATTCACCATTTTCTCAACCCTCGGGTTATAATCTCCCAATTTCGATCATTCTCAACCTTTTTATTAAAATTCAGTTTTTTTCATAACCAATCATGTATTTCCCAAAAAGATCCAACACTCGTTGGTCATGTATTTCAAACGTTCCATGCTCTTGCTGGTCAGGTATTCCAAACGTTCCAGCTTTCGCTGGTCAGGTATTTCCAAAAGATCCAACACTCGTTGGTCACATATTTCAAACGTTCCAGTTTCACTGGCCATGTATTTCAAAACGTACCAACTTCTGCTGGTCATGTATTTCAGAGGTCCCAGCTTTTGCTGGTCATGTATTTCTAAAATCAAAAGATTGCAACTTAAGGTCTCATCAAAATCTATATTGAGTGATTATTTCACAAAGAATTCATGAAAACTTTACCAATTTGCTAAAAACACTTGTTGATTCTAAAAATCTGATTACACAAAAAGATTTCCTCAGATTACCTCCTGTATTTCCTTCCAAAAGGCGAAACTTTTTGCGAAAAAGAGGTAAAATTCAAATCTTTTTCATGTTGATCAACCAAAAGGATGAAAGAAATATCCTTGATATGATTAATGACACAAATATTCAATGATGTTGAAAAGCCAGAAGTGAATTTATATTGATCATGGCTATGACGCATATTTAAAGATGATTTTTTGGCAATCAGGCAGTGGAAATATCTTGAGTTGCTAAAAACAGTTGTTGACTCCAATATTCTTGCTACACAAAAAGAATTTCCTTAGATTACCTCCTGTATTTCCTTCCAAGAAGGTGAAACTCTTTGCGAAAAAGAGGTAAAATTCAAATATTTTCCTATTGATCAACCAATAGGATGTAAGAAATATCCTCGATATGATCAATGAAAGAAATCTTCAATGATATTGAAAAGCCAGAAGCGAGTTGATATTGATCATGGCTATGGTGCGTGCTTTAAAATGACTTTCTGGCAATCAGGCAGTGGAAATATCTTGAGCCATAAAAAGAATTCACTCAATCCATATCTTCTCATTTATTCATTTAAAGCTTCAATCAAATATCCGCAAAAGAGATCTTTTGATTGTCGTCAAGATGAAGGCGAATTAAGCGAATAGATCCCCGGGGCCAAAGAAGATTTGAAACATCTCCAAGATGACGGAGTTTGTGACGGATCCTTCTAGGGAAAGTTCAGATCACCGTTAAGATGAAGGTGAGTGTGATGAACCTACCGACAAACCCTAAAAGATATTTGATTCCAGCTATTATCTAAAGACCTTTTGAGCCAACATCATCAATAGAATCCCTGAGATAAAAGAATGATCAAAACATCTCCAAGATGAAGGAGTTTGTGACGTGCCCTTCCCTGAAAAAAAGAGAGAAAAGTCAGGACCCATCCAAATGAAGGATGATGTAAAAACCGAGAAAGTGCAATGACTCAAAAATAGTGCAAAAAGATCATCGTGGGAAAACACCCAGATATCAAACTGCCAAAGTTGCCAGAGATCATCTTTTCTCATGCAAAATTCTTTTATCAGTATCTTTTCATTACTTGCTTTTATGAAATTAAGAATATTTCTTCCATTCTCATATCAAGGAAATGGATAGCTTCCTTTAAGAAAATCATCAGTGCTAAAATTTTGAATTTGACTCTTAGAACTGAGGAGTTAACCTCATTGGGGGAAATACTCTAAGTAAAAGAGGGAATATCTTCGCACATGCGTGCACATTTTCAAGCATTTTGAGTCAACTATAATTTTATCTTATTGGCAAAATTTTCTAGCTATTCCAAGAATAAAATAAACATTCAATATCCATTTTGATGCAACCTAGCGTTGTTTATATTTCCCAAAAAGAGTTGCCTCTGAAGGAAGTATCTCTTCCTGTCCCATTGCGGTTTCTTCAGTCAAGGATTTCGTATGGTGTTCCCCCACTCAGGATAAGGGTCAAACCTAAACCTTCTGCGAAAGATTCTTTGATTTCAAAAGCTATTTCAGTCTCAACAGCGAGACGCCAAATTTCTTCCCCTTTTCGAAGCTTTAGGGAACCCTATATTCCCTCCTTTCGCAAAAACCCCTCTCGGATTTGTTCGTCCAAATTCCGAAGGTCCCATCATGCTTTCTCCATTTTTGAAAAACCCGTATGGTAGATTTCTTATCCGGATTAAGAGTTAACCGGAACCTCGCTTCGCGAGGTATTTTCCTTGCAGGTTTGGGTTAAACCTGAGTCTTGTTCCTACAAATTTCCTTGTTTTAACGAGATGATTTCTCCCAGTCCCATTATGGCTCTTCCCATCAAGGAACCCATGCTTTGTATATCCATCCAGGATAGGATTCCACTTGAGCATTCATTTCACAAGACATTTTCCGAAAATGTCCCATCAAGACCCTCGTGAATCCCTTTCCTCAGTTCAAATTCATCTTGATATATTTTTCGTCCGATCCAGGTTAAGGGCTAAACCTGAATCATTCCGATAAGAGTATCTGGTCTCACCCATGAGACCTGATCAAAATTCTCATTTCTCACCATTTCAGAATTCCCATCTAAAGTCCCATCACGATTTCCTCATTTTCTACTCAATCATATCATCTTCAAGGATTTCGTCTCCCCAAAAACCATTCAGGATAAGGTTTCAAAGCCTGAGAAGCCATATTTCCAAAATAATTCTTCCACACCCAGTTCAGATCTGCTGATTGGGGCATTTTTCAAAATTTGGAGTGTTATCTTTGCCACTAAACTCGGCTTTCAACCGGCTTAGTAGCAAAGAGGGGCATCTGTGAACACCCCAAATTTTTCAAAGTTTTGTAAAATGACCCTTTTACCCCTAACCCCATTTTCTGAGAAAATCAAAGCAATTTCAAAGCTAAATTTCAGATTTTCTGAATTAAATTCCATATTGAGGTATTCAAAATTTATTCCGGATCCGAATCCAGCACTCTAAATCCATATTTCCTCAAAATCAGGATCCAAATATATTTTCTGAAGAAATTTTTTCAGAATAGCTTTTAAATTCTCAGAAAAATCCCCTTTTGTAAATATTTTTGCAAAAACTCAAAAAAAAAATTTAACCTTTAGTTTCTCGTAAAACTTTAGGATTTTATTCTAAAAATACAAAAAAATTGAAAAATAACACAAAAACCAAAAAATTGAAAAAAAATTCAAGGAAAACGAATGGGTTTAATCTCTTAGAAAAATCAAATTTTTGCTAAAAGCCTCAGGAGCCCCCCCTCTTTGTAAATACTCGAAAATCAGAGGGGGGTCCTCTGCAAAATCGTTGTTTAGGGTTTTTCGTAAGCAGAAGAAGGCCGAAACCCTCAGCCGCCCTCTCACTCTCACCTCTCTCCCCTTTTGCAGAACTACCGATCCTCCTCCATCGCCCTTTTCCTCCTCCGCTCATCTCTAACCTTCTCTTCCCGAATCTTCCCTGCTCCTCCTTAAAAGGGGACTCAAGGAAACCCTAAGGACCACGTTTTCACCCCTCCACCTTCGATCAAAAATTTCTTCATCCGATCCCCTTTTCCCCCCGGCTTCTTCTTCACGATCCGTCTCCTACCTCCCCACCATTACCTCTCTTCTTCCTCTTCTCAATCCGTTATCACCCTCGCACCCCTCTTTCACGATGGCTTTGCCCCTTCTTCAACTTCTTTGATCCATTTATCACCCCTCCACCTTTTTGAGTCTTCATCTCCTCTTCCTAAATCCATCCCCTTCTTCTACATCCTCTTCCTCCTCTCATTTCGTTGATTTTTCCCCGACCAGTGGAAAAACATCAGCCATCTCTACACACAAGCTAAGAATCAGATTTCCAACTTTTTTTTAGAAGATATCAACACTCGATCGACGGAAGCAAAATTGATTTTACAGCAAAAGTGCTGCCAAAAAAAAAAGAAGAAGAAGAAAAGTCTATCCTACAACAACGATATTCAGAGAAGTCGTTCTTCGCCTCCTTCCTTCAGAGCTCCAGTCCTCCTTGCAGCAAGAATACGGTAAGTAGCCATCGTATCCCTCTGTTCTTTCCTATTATTTGCCCTCTTCCTCACCTTATCACTTCGGGTTTTCGTTTCATTATGATTTTATCCCTTTCTCTGGTTCCTTTTGGTTTTATCCTTTCATCAATTCATAAAAGCATATTGATAGCATCGAGCTGTACATAGCAGCCTCGATGCTATGCAAATGCAACAACAATCTCGCCTCCGTTCCAATGCTTATGGCATTTTTGAGGCTATATTTTCATTTCCTGTTTTAATATATCGATCTTGTTTTTTTTATTTTTATTTATTATTTTTTTTTTTTGGTTTGAATGGTTCATTATATTCTGTGTTTGCTTTAGCTCTCATCAGGATATGGGCTTGCCTCTGTAAAACGACCTTTGATTAGTCGTTATTTCCATTCTTCTTTACTGTTTTCTGTATTCTTTGTCAATTCTATTTTATTTTATTTTTTTCTTCACGGTGAGAACCATTTTAAATAGATACCAAATTTCTGATTCTAAAGGGGGAAGAAGGAGTAAAAGTAGGTCTGACGTTGGGTACATAATTTATTGCCGACAGCATTACAATTTCTGGATATTTGATCGCCCTTTAATGTGTCTTGATCCTATTAAATTAGATGGCCTGTGGTGTATTGAGCATCTTTACAATCTTCCCTGCAATCAAAGTTGTAATCCACCATCTTAACATCTGTTGTCTTCTTTCCTATAACATTTTTTTAGAATTGCCATATCATAGCAGTCGTCACAGCATCATGTATCCCTGTGGAATATTTACTTCATTGTGTTGTTTTACTTGCAATATCATTTTATATCTCCTGCTAAATATTGATGTTATGGTCTGCGTCTTACTTTCTTTATATATATATATATATATATATATATATATATATATATATATATATATATATATATATATATATATATATATATATATATATATATATATATATATATACATAAAGTTGGAAGACCATCTTCTGTACCTGTAGATAGGAAGGTAGCCATTTCATTACATTTCATGTTTGTTTCCCCTATGCATTATAACAATCCTTTGATCTTTGCATAATTTACATTCCACCTGTTTAGTTCACTATCTGTAATCCCATATCATTCCATAACAACCTCTCTGCTCAAGAAAACCAACTCATGAGATTACAGTAGATGCCATGTCAAGTCAATGATTTGCAGGGTTGCTGTCTTTTTCTGTCAAAGCAATCCAGATGGAAAACCAATTCTTGAGCTTAAATGACAGTTTGCAACGGCCATCAAGCTTCAGTAACAGCCTGCAGGAATCAGCCCATTACTGACAGATCATCTTTCACTATTACATCACCTTGTCACTACATTTTTTTTTTTAATGATACTACACTTCCCATATGTTGCTGCGAAGTCGCTGGAGTAACTGCTGCCGATCGACACCTCTGGGCTGAGCCGCCAGTCAAGTTGTGGTGGATAGGTGCACACTCTTTATCCTTCTTATCTGTTGTTTGAATTTTTTTTTAGGTGTCGTATGCCATGCCCACAACACCACCCGCACACTTGCCACTCTTGGTATATTTTTCACTTGCGCATAATCACACATATACCTGTGTACTCTAATGCCTCATTAGTTATGACAATAGTCGCCCCTTTTTGAAACCAGTTGGTAGAGATCCCTTTACAAGCGTCGATTTGCTATAAGTAATTGATTCACCATAGATCAACTTGTTATCAATGTGGTTCATTAGTTCTTCAGTTAATCAGTTTGCTGTGATTAGCTTACAGCAACTCTTAATGTTGTTACCCCTTAGATATGCCATCCCATTACGGGTCAATTTGAAAGTCTGAATGGCTGTACCTTGTATATGCCATCTGTGTCACATCTACTGTGGTCTCCAAACATTCATAAGCCGTTGCATCTTTCACTTACTTGCACCCACACCCTTCATACCAACTTCCAAACACCTCATCCTCACTGTTTTCATTTCTCAACATCTGCCCATTCCATCTTTCCATTCCCTCATCAGCAACTCAAAGAGTCGTTGTGGTCACTTTGAGTTGCACAACAATTCACAGAATTGCTGCAAACCTCCACAGCAACTCGAAGAGTCGCCGTAATCATTTTAGTTGCCCAAACAGTTCTTTGAACCATTGCAACTTTTATCTTTTCACAGCAACTCAAAGAGTTGCTGTGATTGCTTTATTTGCATAACAACCTTAGCATCATAGGGCATAACAGCCTCCCCTATCTCTTCACCTTACATTCACCTGACCATCATTTTAAACACTCCTATCATAGCCACTTCAACCCTGATTCCCAGCACATATCTCCTCATTGCCCAGCCTCTGTTAGGTACCCATCCACTTACCTCACTGCGATTCCACCTTTTTGCACAACAACCACTTAAACCACATCTTGTGCATGACTGGTATATGCTCTGTAACCCACCTCACTGTCACCATTTGCTTCTACCTTGCTGCTACAACACTTCAAACCACACCAGCAGCCCTCCAGCTACATAGTTCAGGGCCTTATGATCAAACCACTTATCAGTGACCGGCTTCAGTGAGTTCATCGTAGATCAAGCAGAGCCAATTATCCATGAATTCAGTCGGATTTGTTGCTATTCACAGCCAGGTAGGTACCATCTCCTTGGCCCAGAATGACTCAGTTTGATATTTAATTGAAGGTTGCCCTGAGATCTGAATGCATGCAGAATAAAACTAGATAGGTCTTCTAGGTTGCCTAAACTTCTATGATGCTTTGGAACCTGGAATAATGGCACAAGGAGAGAGGGAGTTAACTCCTGACATGGTCAAAATAGCTCTGTCTGGTACAGCTGCAGTTAAAGTTCCTACAAATACATATTATCCCCAGCATATTGCCATTTCCACCTAATCTGAGCTATATCCGTTAATACCTTATACACCTCATTCCCTGTATTTTATCCACCATAGCATACATATCTGTACATCTTCATTTTTTTTTAATACTTGTATCATGCTTCCTTTTCAGTATATATATTCACACAAGTATTTGCATGTTGCAAATGTGTATATAGCTGTCCCCTTTGTGATGCCATTTAGATGTATATACTACACCATCAAACACAAACATTGCATTTTTTTTATATGGTTAGGGTGACATTCACATGTTTTCAACAACTAGCCTTCACCACTATTTTAGGACATTATATATTCAGTGTCTTAAGATACATTTTATCATCTGTCTTACAACTCCTTTTAGCATGATCTTAAGATTCAATGTGATATTACTACTTTCTATATACATTTTCCTCTCATGTTAACTTGAGTTTGCAGGGATCAAGACTATTTCTCTTCTTAGTCTAGGAATTTGAGTTTGAATTCCATCCGACAATGTAATAACTAGATACAATGAAAATTTACATTATTTGTCTTAGAATAGAATGAATGAGCATGTATATATCTTCTAGAATTGCTTGATTCATGACATTTTTCTCTTTTTCAAAACTACACCCATGGTGAAACACGAATGGCACGTGCACCATTTCGTAAGAGGTAAATTAATACTAAGTTGATGATTTACATCAACGGCCATAGTCGGGATGTAAACAAGACTTAGTATTTTTATCTTTTATAAAATAACATTGGATCTGCATTGGATCCTCTTCAAAATCATCATATTTTCAAATATTTCCTTCTTTTATTAGAGTTTAACTTAGAATCGGCTTAAAATATATACCAATGGCCATAGTCAGGGTATATTGAGAGTTAATTCCATTTTAAACTCTATAAAAGCACAAAAATATATTTTATTCTTCACGTGAATTTAAATATAGATTATTATATGATACATCCAATGACCATAGTCAAGGATGTATTATATTTTCAATCTTATTTTAATTCATCTAAAGAATGAAATAGCTTTTCAAAATCCAATTTCAAAATTCTTTAAATTCATTCATCACTTAGAATAAGAACTGCATCATATTTTCAAAATTCTTTTTCATGAAATCCAAGTAATTATTTCCTTTCTCAGATCAAATCCTATTTATAAATTCAAATTCAATTCTATTTCTCAAAAGGATTCAAGAATTCAATTTCAAATTCCCATTTGACTTTGAAACTTCAGAATCATCTTGTATTTCAAATTCCAAATTCTATCTTAAATTTAAAATCCAATTCAATTTTGAAATTCATCTGTATATTCAAGATTCAATTTCTAAAATTCATTTTCCAAGTCCAAATTCAAACTTGGAAGTCATTGATTCATCTCCTGAATTTAACTCCCAATCCATTTTAGGATCCAGGATTCAACACTCATATTGGATCTGAGACTTCAGATCCAATTCCTCTTTAGGATCCAGGATTCAACACTCATGAAGGGGAAATGAAATAGACATTTGATGAGAATTTTAGGAAAAGAATGATTCAGGTTTATCCCTTAACCTGAAGGGGAAATAAAAGATTTTATGAAGAGATAACCTGAGATTCGAATTTAGAAGGGATATGACAAGATTTAGAATTTATGATCTATGATTTAGATGGACCAGGTATGTGACGGAGAATATAAAAAGAATAAACTTTGAGAAGACAAAAGGATATAGAACTTTGAAAAAAATGTAGAACATTTGAGAAAAAATTGATTTTATTTTTGTGAAAAGAATTCTCACAGGTAGCATGGTTGCCCCTATGAGTGATCTCAGGATTATCCCTTATCTTGAAGGAGGAAAAGAATAGAATTTAAAGAGATTTAATGTAGGGAAATTCATATAAATCTAGAAAATCAACAAAGATTAACAAAACCTGTATTTACAAAAGAATCCTCATAGGTAGCGTTATTGCTCCTACGAGGGGTTTCAGGATTATCCCTTATCCTGAATGGGAACAAGAATAGAATTTAAGAAAATTTAGCGAAGGCAAATTGATATAAATCTAGAAAGTCAATAAAGATTAACAAAACTTGTATTTACAAAAGAATCCTCATAGGTAGCGTTGTTGCTCCTACAAGGGGTCTCAGGATTTTCCCTTATCCTGAATGGGAGCACCTCGGACAACGAGGGTCAGGTTTATCCCTTAACCTGAAAGGGTACACCTCGGACAACGAGGGTCAGGTTTATCCCTTAACCTGAAAGGGTACACCTCGGACAACGAGGGTCAGGTTTATCCCTTAACCTGAAAGGGTACACCTCGGACAACGAGGGTCAGGTTTATCCCTTAACCTGAAAGGGTACACCTCGGACAACGAGGGTCAGGTTTATCCCTTAACCTGAAAGGGTAGGGAATTGATAAAATTTAATGGAATTTTGAGAAAATATTTGATAAACTTGATAAAATTGATGTAAACTTGATAAAAATATGAATAAAATGAATGAAACTGATAAAAATATCAAAATTAACTGAAGATTTACAAGATTCGAGAAAAAGGAGTTTTTCTGATCCTGCCTGCATATGGGATCTTGGAAGGAAAATGTTTATTTAAAAGATAAATGAGAAATCATTTTGGGGGAAGAAAATCTACCACAAGAAGAATGATCAGCGCGAGATCTGATCCTTTAAACCAAACATAAGAGATCATCATGAGGGTTAAATTTTCGAAGGCAATGGTTTTGAATACCTAATTTTGAAGAAGAAGATTAACAATAGATCTGATTTCTAAAAATAACAGCTCGAAATTGATAATAAGATCAACACAAGGGTTGATCGTTGAAGGTAATGCTTAAAAACCAATCTTGGAAGATAAGACCAACACAGGGTCGATCTTTGAATATAATGATTTAAAACCCATTTTTGGAAGATAAGACCAATGCAATGATTGATCTTTGAATATGATGATTTATAACCCATTTTAAAAGATAAGAACAACGCCAGGGTTGATCTTTGAAAAGTTTTGAGATCAATTTTGGAGGATAAGACCAACGCAAGGGTTGATCTTTTGAATAAAAAGATTTGAAATCCATTTTGGAAGATAAGATCAATACAAGGATTGATCTTTGAATATAAAGGCTTTTGAAATCCACTTTGAAAGATAAGGGTTGATCTATAAAGATTTGAAATCCATTTTGAAAGATAAGATCAATACAAGGTTGATCTTTGAATATAAAGATTTAAAATCCATTTTGAAAGATAAGATCAACACAAGGATTGATCTTTGAATATAAAAGTTTAAAATTCATTTTGGAAGATAAGACCCACACAAGGGTTGATCTTTCAATATAATGGTTTGAAAAACTCATTTTTGAAGACATGATCAACACGAGGGTTGATTTTTTTGTCAAAGGTTAGACCAAGGAATATTTGAACTCCTTGGTCATAACGAAGATTTTTTAAAATTTCATGATTTTTGAAAAAGCCCTCATAGGTAATATCATTTCTCTCGTGAGTGATGTCAGGATTGTCTCGCATTCTGAAAAGAACAGGAATTTAAATGCCTCAGTATGGTAAAGGAAAGAAGCATTGGATATAAAAGATATAAAGGAAATTGATATTTCATTTGATAAGCAAAAAGTTTGATAACAACCGAATATTTACAAGAATTTAACAAGGAAAAGACTCATAGAAGACTGGGCTAACTAGCCCCTACAAGACAAGTGACAAAAAGAGACGAAAGCAAACTGTGAACACCCCAAATTTTTCAAAATGTTGTAAATACCCCCTTTTTGTCCTTTTCCCCCATCCTTGGGATAATTGAGTCGATTTTAAATCTAAATTACATTTTTTTTCTCAAATTTTGTTGGAATTAAAATTCATTTTACATATCTGACTCAATTTTGGATCCGGATCTACATCAAAATTCAAATCTGAGTTTCATTATCCAATTTTAAATCAAATTTTCAAAATTACCAAAAATAACTTTTTGAAAAGCTCAGACACTTCGTCCAGTATCCGTTTGGATCCATCGTATTATAGTCCTCGAATCGAGGTTCAAAACTCGAATGTTTTCTCAAAACTTGGATCCAAACCCATTCTTCTGAAGAAATTTCCCCAAAATGGTCTGAAATTCTCAGAAATATACTCTTGTAAATATTTCTCAGAAAAATACAAAAAATTAATGTTTAATCTTTGTTTTTCGTATAAAAAAACTTAGATTATGTTCCAAAAATACAAAAAAATGGAAAAATCATGCAAAAAACCAAAAAAAAAAATTAGGAAAACTGTGTGGTTTTCAAAGATTTTGCCGAAAAACTCACCTTTAACCATCTTTTTAGAAAAACTTGAAAAGAAGGCCTTTTTTTGGAAAAACCAATTTTTAAGGTTTAAGGGTCGAGTTAGGGTTTTTGAAAACCCTAACTCGCCTTCCTCCCTCAACCGCCTCTCTCCCTGTCTCAGTCTCCTTTTTCCTCTCACCGAAACCTTCCATGTGCGACCATCCCCATGTGCATTTCCCCTCCATCAACCCTCCATCACCAACAGTCTCCTCCACCTTCGTCCATCTCCAACAAACTCGCACGCTTCTCTCCTTCACGAAGTTTCCATCGAACATCCCCATGTGCGACCCCCATTCTCATCCTCCATGGACCCTCCATCACCAACAGTCTCCTCCGCCTTCGTTCATCTCCAACCACATCGCGCCCTCCAGAAACCCCCCTCCTTATAAAAGGGGTGCAAAGGGGGGGAAGAGGGGATCAGAGAGTTTTTTTTTGGTATATCCCCACGCCCTTCCCAATCAACTGGACACCATCTCTCGGACATCAATCGTCGCTGATCTGTCACGATCTTCCCCTTTTTTTTTCTTTCCTCTCGTTACCCCTCCTTCTTTTTCCTGGTGTTCTGGTTTCTCTTAAAACTGCCAGAGGAAGCTGACCGTTCTACGCTAAGGCCACACCTCTCTTATTGATCTGAAGCCATCGTGGACCTTCTTGGAGCTGAAATCATCCCTCATCGGAGCTGACCTTATCCTGCAGCAACTTGCGATAGTCGTCTTTTCTCCTTCTTTCTCTCACATCATCGAGTTCACGGTGAGTACCTTTTTTTTTTAGATTTCATTCTCTTTGATCTTTCCTGTTTAATGCCCCACTGAAGCACCCTGGGTAATATCGGGTTGCTCGTAGCAACTCCGACCTACCCATGTGCAAAATCAATGGAAAAATGCTTATTCCAACATTTGTTTTCCCTCTAGTTACAATTTGTTTCGGGTTCATTACGATTTCTGGTAGTTTTCTCGCCTTATTTATCGTTTATTGTTGTTCATACATGATTTACTTCATATTTTCAATGCCATTTCATTGTCAATCGCCTGCATCGTTCTTCTTCCGCCACGGTTCATGTTCTATCAGGATGCTCGAGAGGGGATTCATCACACGTACAATAATCTGATGTCTAGCAATAAAACCATGGTGTGTCGAATTGTTACAAAATGCTAGTTCTGGTGCTCAAATTATCCTGTTCATACCCATTTCAATACTTGCTCATGTCCTTGCGTTTGTTATTTCTCCTATGATAGCACCCACTCTGTTGCCCTGTATGCTTCTGGCATTTAGATGTTCATTGCAGATTGTTTATTCAACCTTATATGGCATCTTGATCATTTAGATACATAGTTTCATGCTCTGTATAATGTTTCTATCTCAATCTAAATGTCGCATCGTTTGAGATTTTTTTTTTTTAATACTCTTCTACATCTCACCCCCAGTTTATCATTTTCGTTTTGAAAATTCAGTTAATGCCCCTTAGTAGAAGCGAATGTTCAAATTATTCCAAAATAACCTTATGTTTTCCTAGCATCTCGCGCTCTATGTTATATTGCGCATCATCACCATGGTATATGCCTCCACTAGAGGATCAGAATTCGTAGATATTGATGAAAAGGGTTGAGATTCTATCACTCTGAGTCTCTAAAGATCCAAGAGTTTCCAAACAGAAATCTCCAGGAGACATAGTTTTGTCTCCTTTCTGAAGTTTTGAAGAAGTTTTGCCGCACATTCCTAGCCTTTCCGCCAAGAGCTTCTCTACACTAATGGAATTGGAGAAGGGGTTGTATCAGTTTTTTTTTTTAGGCAAAGTGATTATTTCCTTTGTTGGATCATGATAAAATTCAAGTTAAACAAGGCAAATTCACCTGTATTCCTAAGCCCCTTCATTCCCTAAACCTACAGAATGATTTCTACCTATAATCAAGATGGATTTGAACTGAAGACCCCAGGTTTTGACGTAGGAGCAAGTGATCAATTGTCCAAAGAGACATGGGATTGATTACTGTTAATGGTGGAATTATCTTTCAGAACCATATCGGTAGGATTTTGAAGGAGTATTTCAGAGATGAGACTCATTACATAGATTTCATAAACCTGTTCAATAAGATTGAACTTCGGTCAGCTTTAGGTCAGATGCTGGATCTGATAACTACCCCAGGACAGAGAGGATGTTTCCAAGTACCAAGCGTCAGCATATGGAAGAAATTCGATAGCTTCTTACACAGAATTGCGATGGCTTAGTACTTCACTATGAGAGGGCTTGTGCTGCTCATCGTAAGAGGGCTGAGATACTTGAAGTTCAGATAACCTGTTTCATCTTAATTTGCACTACTTTGTTCCTACAGTTTTTTTTTTTTTATCTTTCAAGTTTCTATTTCTCTCTTCAATGAATTATCTTTTAATGTCCACTGATTTATTCAATTATTGAATGGTGATGTAGTTACAGGTACATTCTTCAATTCGAAAACTACATACTCCCTTCATCACCTATAAGTAAATCACTTCCTCTTACGTTGAATATGTTAGTGATCATGATTCATGAATGGGATAACCTGATATATGTATGCATGTTATAGTTATTTATAAACAAAATTTAGTGGATTCTGATGATACAATTTGTATAAGATGCTGTAAATGTGTTCAGCACGTTTGATTTAGTGAATCGACCATTGGATCATTTTTTTTTTTTTCGCCATTTCGTAGCTTATAGAGAATAACAAAATCACTTTGCTCCATCCCACCATCATAGCACCTCACTAATAAACTTGCACATTTCCCATTTTTCTGTAAAATTGCATTACTTGCTGTTCTCTGTTCCATGTCATTGAATCTCTTTCATAAGCTATGAGTTTTTTTTTTTAGTTGTGCAGCAGTTCAAGGACTGCTGAAACATCCTCTGTTTTACAGCTATTCCGCGAGTTACCGTAACTCCTTAGTCGCACAGCAACTCAAAGAGTTGCTGCAACTATTTTCTCTACAGCAACTCAACGAGTTGTATTCCTTTTAGTTATAATTCAAGGAACTGCTGCAACGTCCATTCCTTTCACTGCCTTCCATTTTCACCATTCAATACACCCAACCCTTCACACTCATTTCATCTTACAGCATGTATATATATATATATATATATATATATATATATATATATATATATATATATATATATATATATATATATATATATATTTGCCACTGATCGTCCATTATCACTCTTTAGCAACTACCTTGTACCCATCACCTTCTTCCCCTGTAGCATTCTTATCACCCCAACAGCACCTTGCTGTCATCATCTTCACCATTGTTACCACCCAGTCATTTTTTTTTTTTACCCTGCTTACTGCTGCTACCAAGCAACTGTGCTTGACTCCTACAGTCTGATTATATTGACACCACTACACTCCATTTGTACATCCCTCTTGTATACATATGTACCATCTATCTTTCTCACTGTTATATAACACCACTCAATCCCTACCACTTCAACATTTTTTGTACCTACATTATTTCCCTGCATTTACTGAATTCCTGGGTATCCACAATATAGCAGCCCTATGGGCTGCTGTGATTGACTATGCTTCCATAACCCGGATCTATCTACCTCGTTTACCATCTAGTGACAGTCATCCTACCTCGATCTTGTCCACGTAATCTCCTCTACTTCACTCATGCATTGTCTATAAATTTCGTCATCTAGTCATGTTAGGCATTACTTCACTCATGTATATATATATGATTATACATATATCTACACATATATATATATATATATACATATATATATGTGTGTGTGTGTATATATATATATATATATATATATATATATATATATATATATATATATATATATATATATATATATATATAGATATAGATATGCATATACATATGAATGTAAGTATATATATATGTATCATTTCCCATCTTTTTCATCATGTATATCTTAGCATATAAGTATTTTACCATTGACCTCCATGTGACATGTGCGGTTTTCCTCTATTTTTCATACTAATCAAGTGTTTTTGCAGGAAATATGTGGAACATATCATCATTAGGAGTTATAAATTCAATTTTGGTGTGTTGTAATAGTTAGAGCTTAATGAAAATTTATATTTCCAGTTTTAGGTAGAATGAATGAGCATTTGTAAACATCATGAATTGCTCATTTTCATGAATTCTTTTCTTTTATTTCTCAAATTCTCACAATGGTGAAACACGAATGGCACGTGCACCATTTTCGTAAGAGGTAATTAATCCTAAGTTGATGATCCACATCAATGGCCATAGTCAGGGTATGGACAAAACTTAGGATTTTTATCTTTTACGAAATAACACTGGATCCACACTGGATCCATTTTCAAAATTCATCATATATTATTTTTCTTTTCTTTTATCAGAATTTAACTTAAAATTAACTCAAAATATATACCAATGGCCATAGTCAGGGTATATTGAGAGTTAATTTCATTTTAAATTCTATAAAAGCACCAAATGTGTTTCATTCTTCACCTGAACTTAAATATAGATTATTATATAATGCATTCAATGACCATAGTCAAGGATGTATTATATCTTCAATCTTATTTTAATTCATTTAAAGAATGGAATAGCTTTTCAAAAATTCAAAATCAAAAATTTAAATTGATTCATCATTTAGATAGATTTGCATCATATTTCTAAATTTTTTTTCATAAAATCCAAGTAATTCTTTCCTTTCTCAGATCAAATCCTATTTATAAATTCAAATTCAATTCTATTTCTCAAAAAGGATTCAAGAATTCAATTTCAAAGTCCCATTTGACTTTGAAACTTCAGAATCATCTTGTATTTCAAATTCCAAATTCTATCTTAAATTTAAAATCCAATTCAACTTCAAAATTCATCAGTATATTCAAGATTCAATTTCTAAAAATTCATTTTTCAAGTTTAAATTAAACTTGGAAGTTCTTGATTCATCTCCTGAATTTAACTCAAAAATCCATTTTAGGATCCAGAATTCAACACTCATATTGGATCTCAGACTTCAGATCCAATTCCTCTTTACGATCCAGAGTCCAATTCTACTTTTGGATCTCAGGCTTCAGATCCAATTCCTCTTTAGGATCCAGACTCCAATTTCATTTCGGATCTTAGACTTCAGATCCAATTCCTCTTTAGGATCCAGACTTCAGTTTCACTTTGGATCTTAGATTTCATATCCAAATCCATCTTAGGATCCAGAGTCCAACTCTATATTTGATCTCAGACTTCAAGATCCAAATCCATCTTAGGATCCAAAGTCCAACTCTATATTGGATCTCAGACTTCAGATCCAAATCCATCTTAGGATCCAGAGTCCAACTCTATATTTGATCTCAGACTTCAAGATCCAAATCCATCTTAGGATCCAAAGTCCAACTCTATATTGGATCTCAGACTTCAGATCCAAATCCATCTTAGGATCCAAAGTCCAACTCTATATTGGATCTCAGACTTCAGATCCAAATCCATCTTAGGATCCAGAATCCAAATTTACATCGGATCTCAGATTTCAAATTTTTAAATCCATTTTAAGATCCAATTCCATTCCTAAATTCTAGATTTCAAATCCAATTCCATTTTCAGATCTCGTCTGAATCCCTTTTCTACTTTCTATATCATTTGGATCTCTCAAGCTTGTCCTGATTTCAAATCTTAAGATTACACTTTCAAATTTCATCTTCTTCTCCTAAATCTAGGATTAAATTCAAAATCCATTTCTGACTTTGAAATTCCATTTTCTTTCATTTCAAAGCTTCAAATCTTTCTCTTCAAAATCAATATTTATTCCCCAACTCTGAAAACTTAGAACTTCTCTGATCTATCTCAAGTTCTAAGTTAAATTCAAATATTTCTTCATTCCCTTATCAAGTTTATCTCAGAATAACTTGGAGATTTTCAAAATATCTTTCAAAAAAGAGCATACATTATTGCATTACACAAGCATGATTCTTTGTGCATTTAGATCTTTTTAGGATAAATTCTTAGATTATATTTTGGCATAGCAAAAGGCATAGATTCGATCCTTGGTTCGATTACCCCTGGTAAAGGCGCCAGGAACGGTCGAACCTCGTACCGACGAGCGAATCCCGTCTCTCTATTTTTCCGCAATATTTTCAAAAACGGAGGCGAGTTAAATTTCTAAATGTTTTCAAATTAAGGTCAAGTGAGACCGCGTAAAGGAGTTCCTCTTCTCTCTCTCTTTTCTCTTCTCTCTTTCCTTTTCTTTCTTTTATTTTTCTCCTTTCAAAAAGGAGGAAAATAGAGGCTGGAAAAGGAAAAGAGAAGGAAGAGAGAGAAACAACGAAAGAGAAAAATTTTTGCGATGATCACAGTTTTGGTGACCGTGATGGGACTCGTCTTCGTCCGGTTGGATCTATGCCTTTGCTTTGCTTTTATATGATCTAAAGTCTTTATTCTAACATATGTCAGCTACATTTCCATGCAAACCTTAGGAGCCTAGATTCTGTCCTAAAGCTGACATCATTGCATATAGGATCTAAGTATGGTTTGGTAGGACCATATTGAGGAGATTACCCATGTTCACATTAGACTTAGGTTTTAAATACAACTCTCCTCAAGTCTAGGGATTGAATGTAAACAATGTATGCAAGTGTATGTTTCTCTTTATTTAAATCTATCTCTTTAGGACTTGCATTAGAACCTTCTGATTTTATCGCATGTTGATCATATTTTTAAAACATCCCTACCTATATTGTCCCGGTCTTCACGTTGCTGGGCTGTCTCACTGAACCATAGTTCGGGAGAGAGCCTCACAACTGGACCACTTATTTGGGTTCGCGCCCCCTACCACGTACCTAAGGACCATAGTCCGAGGTATATCGGTAGGTGCTCAAGGATGTTGGGAAGCCCTTACCTTAGAACCAGAGAAATATCTTATATGCCACGTACTTCGAGCTTCGGCTTAAGTATATCGGCATACCTTGATTGGAATCAGATGATCTGAACCGTAGAGTTAGGATTAAGGTCCTACAAACCATTTCAAATATTGCATATAGAGTCAGCCTTTAGGGAGTGCTGTGTGCACATCCTTGTTTGTGCAGCTATGATTATGCGATGTTTTCCTTGTATTCTCCTATATATATCAACCTCTTTTAAAACCCTGGGTGTACTCTTCAAAACTTCGTGTATTTTCAAAAATCCCGGGAGTATATTTTCTCATTTACCTATGTTCTTCTCTCTTTTGTTGTCAATCTTTCTTTAAAAACCCTGGAAATTCTTTCTTTAAAAATCCCTTGATCTTTTACAAAATTTCCAGGAAATTATGCCTATTCCTCAAAAGTCTATTCGTAAGTCCTGCATTCTATCTGACTCTTTTTCTCTTTTTGCCTCAGTATCACTCTGATGGCATCCAAATCTCCCGATGCTATCTTTCCTTGGGATCATGTCTTCTATCAAATAAGAGATGGAACCCCAGATCATCGGGTCATCCTGTCTCGTACCTTCTTCCCTCGGTGGTACTATTCTTGGTTCACCGCCTTCTCGCGTATGTTCCCAGACCACTTGGATGATTGTGGATTGGTGATGGCATCGACAGTGGGCAAGCGAACCATTAACGACAGTCTGATTCAAGCTATGGCAGAGCAGTGGAATCCACGAACCTGTACATTCTGGTTTCCATGGGGAGAGATGACTATACTAATGGACGAGTTCAGTGATATCATGGGATTGCCAGAACCAGCTGGTCAGCCGGATGATCCAGTCGAGCAGCAATTCTTGATCAATGTCAAAGGGGTAGATGTTCGAGAAGCATTGGCCAGAGCTACAGGGAGCAGATCTTGGCCTCTTACAGAGATCAACGGAAGTCAGTTCATCGATCTGTTTGAGCTCTACAACAAATATGGGGCCTACGAAGAAGTCGATACCTTATCTCAAGCAGCGAAAGAAAGAATTCAGCATGCTATGGTCCTATGCACAGTGGGACTAGCGTTCTTTCAGGATGGTCAGAATTTCATTGATATTAGAGTCGCCCAACTTTTTCGAAGATGGGGAAGCAAGCAGACCCGTCAGCTTTCAATATCCATGGCAGCTCTAGCTTTTCTCTACAGAGGTTTGGCTCGATTTGCCCTCGGAGAGACCATTTTGGTAGAAGGGTGCACGTATGCTTTGCAATCATGGTTCCTGCGACATGTGCCATCAAAAGCCAGTTCTTTCAGATTCAGCAACAAGCAGCCGAAGTCAGCCATTCAGTGCCGAGCTTTGATCGAGAAACTGCATCAGGAGGAAATCATTTGGGACTTCTTCGATAGAAGAGAGACCGTTCCTCGGTACACTTATGCTCGTGACAAGCGCTACAAATTGCTCGGCCCTTTCTTCTGCGTAGACTATCAGCCAGAGAGGTGTCTTCGACAGTTCTCGCAGCGGCAGATTCGTGTCAATATCCGTTTCCCGACACGCCGCATGCCAGAGTTCGATCTACGGTCGGATCAGTGGTCTGGAGCATACCACGTCGCCAAATACACTTGGGACTCTTTCATTCCTTTGTCTATATTTCCCGGTCCTAATGTATCGTCAGAGTATCGAGAATGGTGGCAAACTGTCCGCCCACCCTCTCTTTGTATTTAAATTTGGTCATTTAATGAAAATGCAAACTTTTGTCCTGATAAAAAGCTTTTATGGCCAAATCTTATTTTGTTTCATATAGTTACGGATTCATCCCCAGTGATGAGACCCATTTTGTCTATTCTTTTATCCCTCGTCATGACAGACGACCTCGCCTAGGTCATAAGGCGCATTTTGTCACCATAAAAGGGTGACGCGATCATTGCAAAAATTTGTCAATTCCTTCCCTCATGTCTTTTCCTAACAGAAATCACATTTCCAAAAATTTCCTCCGAACCCTAACCATTCCTTTCACCTTCACCTGAAATCACTGGCATTGGCAAAATGGTTGTAACGAGGGCAGGAAAAGAAACAGTTCCTCAACACAGCGATAGTGAGGCCAGTGGGATGGATTCCCCCAAATCAGTTCGGGGACAGAATCAGAATCAAACAGATGATATAGATCCAGCCATGTATAATTTGTTCAAAAGAATGATGACCAAAATGATGGCTGAGCAGGCCGAGGTTAGTCAGAAAGAAGTTACTCCAAAAAGCAAGCCAAAGAAGAAGGCTGTAAAGAAGCCGGTCAGGATTGTTAGAAAGAAAGTACAGCCTGACACCACTTCTGAAGAAGCGGAATCAGTAGAAGATGAATCAGAAGAAGAAGAGCAGTTTGTTTATCAGAATCCTCCACCGCAGTTGGTAAAAGCCACTGTAGAACCCGAATCGATAAACAAGCCCGTTCCGGCTAATGACCCGATGCAAGAGCAGATGAAAGAAATGAATAGGGCCATCAAGGATATTCAGGCTAAAAGCAAGGGCAAACAGACCTACTCCGGTGAAGATTTTTACCACGGCCTGGACGAGGATGACAATCTGGAGAATCTCCCTCGAAAGTTCCTTAAATTTGACGGAACAAGCAATCCCAAGGCTCATTTGGCCACCTTTTATGCCGAATGCGGCCGTTTCAGGAAAGACAATCGGGCGTTATTCATCTGCTTTCCTCGCAGCCTTGAAGGGGTAGCAGCCAGGTGGTATGCAGACCACATTAATCCTATCGTATTACGAGAGTTCGATAATGTTGTGAACTTGTTCATTGAGCGCTTCATGTTTAATGTCGTAGCCTCACCAACCCTCAATCATCTGTACAATTTAAAACAGATGGAGAATGAGAAAGCCAGCAAATTTATCCACAGGTGGAGAAGCACCTGTAACAGAATGAAAGTTCCCATCCCTGAGGAGCACGCCTTGCAGATTATTCTAAATAACTTTGCCCAGCCTCTGAGGAACCTCATTTCTACTTCGCCCGCCAAATCATTCATCAAACTGATTGAGAGAGCCGAGTGGCTCGAGACCGGTCTGGATAATGGCCTGTATGAGGGTTACCCTTTCGTCCGAGGAAACCCTGAGCAGAAGAAAAAGGCTCATGTTGCTTATTCCACGGATTTTCCCGACAACAGCTGTAGCTCTGGCAAAAAGAAAAGCAAAAAGAATCGTAGCAAGAACTCAGGGCATCCCAGGGCCGAAAGGACAAATTCGGCAGCCCAGAAGGGAAA
Source organism: Nuphar pumila (assembly GCF_984573655.1). Taxonomy (NCBI): domain Eukaryota; kingdom Viridiplantae; phylum Streptophyta; class Magnoliopsida; order Nymphaeales; family Nymphaeaceae; genus Nuphar; species Nuphar pumila. The sequence goes on along the minus strand of NC_143251.1, from coordinate 70,900,210 downwards.
ATTTGTTAAGCCACAGCCTGTTCAATCAGTACCTCAGCCAGAAGTAAAGCAGTCAGAAAAGCCGAAGCACGAAGGTTGGAGCTATGATCGGGAGTTCTCAGCTTTAGAGCAGTCCCGCAAAGACATCTTAGAATATATGATGTCGAAAGGAATGATTAAACTTCCCAAGGTAGCGGATCCTCCCGTCGCTATGGGTAAATGGACTGATAAATTCTGCAAGTTCCATCGGACTGTCGGACACGACACCGAACACTGTTTTGTCCTCAAAAACATCATTCAGGATTGTATTGACAAGAACATGCTGATTGAGCATGAGGATGAGCAGCAGCCAGAAATCTTGTCCAAGCCATTTCCTAAACATTCAGCTTCGATTATCACAGAGCAGGCATTCTCTCTGCAAGGCAGTATCCAACCATGTTCTGAACAAGACATTCAGGATCAACATCAGGTCCTAGTCCTTCGCCAAGCACAATCTTCCGCCAAGAGGGCGGATGTCACTACATTTTCTAGTAAATCAGCAAAGGCAACAACAGAAATTACCAAAGTGGTCCCCAGGATCCCGAAGCGCTTTATCAAGGCAGCTTCGAAGAAAGAAGAGGCTTCAGGGTCGATTCAGAAGCCGATTACTGCTTTATCCAACATCTCGATCTTGGACCTGACTCACGCTTCATCTGAGCACCAGCAAGTGCTAGAAGATCTTCTCAGAAAGATCAAAGTCAAGCCTAGCACGACTCCGCAAGATATGGCTCAGATCGTCAATCAGGCCATGACAAATGCACCGATCACCTTTTCTGATGAGGATTTGCCAAAGCCTCATTCGTTTCATAACAATGCCCTATACATAGTAGTGCGAACCAGGGGCATGACAGTCCCTCATGTGCTCGTCGATGGAGGCAGCAGCCTAAATATCTGTCCAGAAATGACAGCCAAGGCATTGGGTTTAAAAGAAGAGGAATACACCCCAGATCCGATCACGATCTACGGTTTTGATAACCATGGGCAGACAGCCAAGGGGAAGATATTTCTCGAGATCTTCATCAACTATTCGGTGCATACTGTACTCTTCAATGTGGTCAATGTACCGCCAACGTACAATCTGTTGCTGGGGCGCACCTGGATCCACAATGCCAATGCGGTCCCATCAACCCTGCACCAGTGTATCAAATGGTCGAAGGGGGGCATGATCACTACGGTCCTAGGAAAGGATCCGGAAGAACGACTCCCGCAGCCGATGATTCCCCGTCCCACTTTCACTGCTGACATCCCGAGCATCCGGGAAGCCGAAGAGATTGATCTGAGTGAAAGTCTGGATATGCTAAATTTGAAAGAAATCCAGCCAACAGAAAATGTCACCGCAGTTGTTCAGTGGCAGGGACCTCGCTTCTTCAAGCTAGGAGGACGCCTCGATTGCACCTCATTTAAAGATCACCCCCTGTTTCCTCGATTCTCAAAATCAAGGAAAGGATTTGATCTCCTAATAAAGCACGGGTATCAGCCCTTCAGGGGCCTGGGCAAAGATGAAGACGGCATCCTGGAGCCGATCATCCCTGCTCAGTATGTCACCGGCACAGGCTTGGGTTTCACAGGTCAATCATCCGGCAGAAAGACCATCTTCGTCAAGGGAGCTCAGTGATGAAGACAATGCCAGTGTTTTATGCTCTCTTTCCTTTCTGTCATCTTGTAAGGGCAAGATCCGCCCCAGTTTCTTTCTTTTTCTCAAACAATCACTTGTAAATATCAAAGTTTACTTAATCAATGAAAAGTTTGTTTGCTCTGTTCATTTTGGTGTACACAAATTCTCTACTTATATCCTTATCTATGTTGTCATTCTCTGTTTCTGTACAAAAGGCTATTTTTCGAACATTTTACCTTTTTCTCAAAGGCCTTCTTTTTTGTTTCCAGGATTGCCAGGATCATGGCTCCTAAATCGTTCAAAAAGCTCGTCATCAATACCAACCTTTTTCAAAATAAACCAGCCAGAGCATGCAAAGCGAAGGCAGGGGCAGAAGTCAGCAAAATGACAGAGCAGATTGAAGAGTTGGCAGAATTCGACTCGACAATTCAAGGTTTGCCAGAATTTGTCAGCATTCAGAAGCAGGATGAACCATCGCTGTTAGTTCAAGATCCAATGGAGGATGTCAATATTGGTTCAGAAGACGACCCAAGAATCCTCAAAATTGGTTCCAGTCTAAGTTTAGATGAGAAGGAAAGGCTCATCTACTTCCTCAAACAACATCAGGAAGTCTTCGCTTGGACTTATATGCCAGGTTTAGACCCCAAGTTAGTCGAGCATCGCCTTGTGTTGAAGCCGGATTGCAAACCGATCAAGCAGAAACTAAGAAAAATGGATTCGTGGGTGGCACCGCAAGTCAAAGAAGGACTTGAAGAATTGTTAAAGGCAGGATTCATTCGGACTATGGAATACCCAGATTGGTTGGCGAACATCGTGGCGGTTCCCAAAAAGAATGGCAAAGTTCGGATTTGTATTGATTTCAGAGATCTGAACAAAGCCACCCTAAAGGATGATTATCCACTCCCCAACATCAATCTTCTGATCGATAGCACGGCAGGCCATGCCATGTTCTCCTTCATGGATGGATACTCAGGCTACAATCAAATCAAATTGGCCGCTCATGACCAATCCAAAACTTCCTTCACCACGCCTTGGGGTACCTTTTGCTATACAGTCATGCCGTTCGTACTCAAGAATGCTGGGGCAACCTATCAGAGGGCTATGGCAGTGATCTTTCATGATCAGATGCACAAGAACATGGATGCCTATGTGGATGACATCTTGGTCAAGTCCAAAGAAGGAAAGGATCATCTTGATGCTCTCGGCCAAGTCTTCGAAAGACTTATTCTCTACAAGCTGAGGCTCAATCCACATAAATGCGTCTTCGGAGTGGAGTCAGGCAAGCTGCTTGGCTACATGATCAGCAAGAAAGGCATAGAGGTGGATCCTGCCAAGGCAAAGGAGATCATTGACATGCCGCCTCCCACCAACCTCAAAGAATTAAGGAGCCTTCAGGGGCGCATTCAGTCTATTCGACGTTTCATCTCAAATTTGGCCATGAGATGCGAGCCCTTCAATCACTTATTAAGAAAAGAAGTGAAATTTGAATGGGGATCAGAATGCCAGCTCTCATTTGAGCGCATCAAGCAGTATCTTCTCAATCCACCTGTTCTGAAGCCACCAGAACTCGGAAAACCACTCCTCTTGTATATTTCTGTCAACCATAATGCTTGTGGCGGATTTCTTGCGCAGTACGAGGAAGGCAGCCGGATTGAGCATGCCATCTACTACGTCAGCAAGACTTTCATCGATTATGAGAAGAGATACTCTCAGATGGAGAAAACATGTCTAGCCTTAGTATGGATGTGTCAGAAGCTGAGACATTATCTCTTGGCATTAGAAATCAAAATTTTGTCAAGGCTCAATCCTCTCAAGTACATCCTTGAGCAGCCTTTTCTTACTGGACGGATTGCGAAATGGCAAGTCCTCTTGATGCAGTATGACTTGGAATACGTTTCTCAGAAGTCAGTCAAGGGTCAGTTCATCGCAGATCAGTTGGCAGACTTCCCGTTGACAGAAGAAATCAAGGCGGAAGATGATTTTCCTGACGACCGAATTTGCAGTATTCAGGAATCTCCAGTTTGGACTCTATTATTTGATGGAGCCAGAAATATGTCTGGTATAGGGATTGGGATCTTGTTGATCACTCCTGAAAAGGAGATGCTCCCTTATTCCCTCAAGCTCAATTTCCAATGTACTCACAACATGGCTGAGTACGAAGCTCTAATACAAGGCCTCAAGATTCTGCAAGACTTTGATGTCAAGAGAGTACATGCCTTCGGCGATTCCTTGCTTGTTGTCAACCAAGTTAATGCTGAATGCCAAGTCAAGGATTCAAAGTTAATCCCCTATCAGAAGATCGCCTTGGCTCTCATAGGCGAATTTGAAGAATTTCAGCTCAATCATGTCAACAGGGAATACAATCACATAGCAGACGGCCTAGCCTGTTTAGGCTCTATTCTGTCTTTCAGAGATAGTGAGTCCTGTTGTTCCTTTGAGATCGGTAGACTTGATCAACCTGCCTACATTCCAATTGAGCAAGTGAACCAGGCCGCTCAGAAGGAAAAGCCTTGGTATCAAGACATCAAAAGCTTTATCGAAACTGGTGAATTCCCACCAGACATGCCAAGAAGGGAGCAACGTGTAATTCAACGCATATCAATCCGTTATTTCGTCCTTGCCAATACTCTCTACCGTCATGGGTTCAGTTCTGAGTATGCTAGATGTTTAGATAAGGATGAAGCCATGGAAGTTGTCCAAGAGGCACACAAAGGAATTTGTGGTGGTCACGTCGGCTACCAAACACTCGTCAAGCAGATTATCCGCGCAGGATATTATTGGAAAACCATGCAGCAGGATTGCCATCAATTTGTAAGGAAGTGCGTCAAATGTCAAATACGCGCACCTTCCATTCATGCGTCTGCCGCTTACTTGCAGTCTGTGGTTTCTCCTTGGCCCTTTTCAATGTGGGCCTTCGATGTAGTCGGTTCAATCACTCCTTCGGCTTCTAATGGCCACAAATACTTCCTCGCAGCTACAGAATACTTCACCAAATGGGTCGAGGTTGTAACTCTGCGAACGGTAGAGGGCCGACATGTGGTCTCGTTTATCCATAAGAATCTTCTTTGCCACTTCGGCGTCCCACATGACATCGTGTCTGACAATGGCAGTCATTTCAAGAATGAGAGGATGAAGACCTTTTGCTCGAAGTTCGGGATTCATCACCATTTTTCAGCTCCTTATTACCCTCAAGGAAACGGCCAGGCAGAGGCCACCAACAAGATTTTGATCCGCATTCTGGAAAGAACTGTGGAGACGGGCCGTGATTGGCACGAGAAGATGCACGATGCACTTTGGGCGTACCGAACCACCATTCGGACCCCGACCAATGCTACGCCTTTAGAGCTTGTTTATGGGACGGAGGTGGTGTTACCTCTACATGTTCAGAAGCCCGCATTCAAGTTTGCGTCACTCATTGAACTTCCGCTTGATCAGCATCAGCAGCAGAGATTGGTACAGCTTGATCTATTAGACGAGAAAAGACTCAAGGCAGCAGAGCACGCTCAGGCCTATCGTCAGAGGATAGCTAGGCACTACGCCAAATCAGTTATTGAGAGAAGGTTTCGAGTTAATGATCTTGTGCTCAGATCGACAGCTCATCTCAAGCACCGGCCGAAAGGCAAGTGGTCACCCAATTGGGAAGGCCCTTATGTGGTTAAAGAAGCATTGCCTCGCAATTCCTATCTTCTGATCAACGCAGATGGGGCGGAACTGCCAGATCCTATTAATGCCCTACATTTGAAAAGATTTTACACTTAAATTCCTAGCCTTTTGTACTCTTCAAAAATCTCTCTCAATAAAGCGACGATTTTCTAGTAAATTCTCACATCTTCTCCCTGATACTGGGGCATTTTATTTTGGTCTATACATGTCTTCCCTCGTCATATGCAGGCAGGATTAGACGAACTCTTTTTCTGAAAAACTTATCAATTTTCAGTTAACCTATTTTTATTTAAATTGCATCTATTTCATTTTCCGATTTAATTGAATTTTCATCGATTTGTTATCCATTTTTATCATTTTGTCAAGTTTTATCAAGTTTTTATCAAACTTTTAAAATTTTATCGATCTTTTATTTTACATCCCTTTCAGGTTAAAGGATAAAAACCTGAACTACTTCCCATAAACTCTTCAATTCATATCAACCTTTATTCATTCTTCTTCAGGATAAGGGAAAATCCTGAAGTCATCAAAATTCAGACCATCTTGGGTCAAGAATCTTGAATAAATCTTTGTAATCGGCGGAATCTATTCATGCTTTTTGTCAATCCTTTCAATCCGACTCTTGGGTAGGAATTATCTCCTTCTCATCTGGGTTCCGACTCAGATTTTCCTTTTTGTATATTCTTATTTTTGAAGTCTCAAGTTCCGACTTGAACTTCCTTTTGAATCCAATGCTTGTGTTGGACAATTCATTCTTTTGAGAATTCGAGTTTTCAAACCCGATTCTCACCTTCTTTCTTGTATTTAAAAACCGGGTTCTGACTCGGATTTTCCTTTTTATATATCCTTATTTTTGAAGTCTCAAGTTCTGACTTGAACTTCCTTTTGAATCCAATGCTCGTGTTGGACAATTCATTGTTTTGAGAATTCGAGTTTTCGAATTCGATTCTCACCTTCTTTCTTGTATTTAAAAACCGGGTTCCAACTTAGATTTTCCTTTTTGTATATTCTTATTTTTGGAGTCTCGAGTTCCGACTTGAACTTTCTTTTGAATCCAATGCTCGTGTTGGACAATTCATTGTTTTGAGAATTCGAGTTTTCAAACTCGATTCTCACCTTCTTTCTTGTATTTAAAAACTGGGTTTCGACCCGGATTTTCCTTTTTTGTATATTCTTATTTTTAAAGTCTCAAGTTCCGACTTGAACTTCCTTTTGAATCCAATGCTCGTGTTGGACAATTCATTGTTTTGAGAATTCGAGTTTTCAAACCCGATTCTCACCTTCTTTCTTGTATTTAAAAACCGGGTTCCGACTCGGATTTTTCTTTTTGTATATTCTTATTTTTGGAGTCTCGAGTTCCGACTTGAACTTCCTTTTGAATCTAATGCTCGTGTTGGACAATTCATTGTTTTGAGAATTCGAGTTTTCAAACCCGATTCTCACCTTCTTTCTTGTATTTAAAAACCGGGTTCCGACTCGGATTTTCCTTTTTGTATATTCTTATTTTTGAAGTCTCAAGTTCCGACTTGAACTTCCTTTTGAATCCAATGCTCTTGTTGGACAATTCATTGTTTTGAGAATTCGAGTTTTCAAAACCCGATTCTCACCTTCTTTCTTGTATTTAAAAACCGGGTTTCGTCTCGGATTTTTCTTTTTGTATATTCTTATTTTTGAAGTCTCAAGTTCCGACTTGAACTTCCTTTTGAATCCAATGCTCTTGTTGGACAATTCATTGTTTTGAGAATTCGAGTTTTCAAACCCGGTTCTCACTTTCTTTTATTTAAAAAAAAAAACCGGGTTCCGACTCGGATTTTCCTTTTGTATATTCTTATTTCTGAAGTCTCAAGTTCTGACTTAAACGTCCTTCTTCCGATGCTCGTATTGGACAAGTTATTGTGAATTCGAGTTTTCACACTCACTTCTTCCCCTTCAGGATAAGGGATAATCTTGAAACACCGGCAATCATTCTCGCTTAATTCTCAAGTATCTTTGAATGTCGGTATCGTTTTCAAATTCTCCTGTTAAAGCATCCAGTGCTCGTGCTGGTGTGCATTTCGAAAATCCAGTACTCGTGCTGGTGTGCATTTCAAAAACCCAGTGCTCGTACTGGTGTGCATTTCGAAAATCCAGTGCTCGTACTGGTGTGCATTTTTCAAAAACCCAGCGCTCGTACTGGGGCATTTTTTTTTTCGAAATCCAGTGCTCGTGCTGGCACATCTAGCGCTTGTGCTAGTGTTTGGCTGACTAATCAGTTAGCCCTCCAGGTTCAGTCTTTGTGCTAACCAAACATCATCGACTCAAGTTCTAAATTCTCCATTTCGACCTTCGGGTCATCAGTTTTATCAAAAATTCAATCTTTTTCTCTTGCGAAGGAACCTCTTTAGGGAGAATTCGAGGGAGCTCGTTCCTTTCGCATGCAGCCATCTTCCGTTCGCAAAGAACCCTCTTCCAGAGAGAGTTTTGAAGGGACTCGTTTTCTTCGTGAACAGTTTGCAAAACAACAAACCAACTTTACACAAAAGAACCCTTTTTGCTAGGGAGAGCTTTGACGGAAGCTCGTTTCTTTTTGTGGCCCCCATTTTTTCATCTTTGGCCAACCCCTTCACAGAGGACCCTCTTCTAGGGAGAGTATGATGGACTCGTTCCTCTGTGATATTTTCTCAACTTTGTTTTTCGGCCACCTTTCCATAAGAGAAGCCTAGAGATAGGGAGTTTTGACGAAAACTTAATTTCTCTTCGAAAGTTCCGTTTTGCAAACACCTCCTCTTTCAGGGAAGAGAGGAGTATTTCCAACTTCCCATTCAGGTAAGGGCTTAAGCTTGAGTCTCTCTTTTTGGGGAAAAAGAGAGGAGAATTTTGTCATGGACGTATCAATTCGATATCAAGTGATTTCTTTCGTCAAGGATTTTCTAGAATACGTTGCCAATTTGCTATCAAAAGTCAGTGTTGATCTCAAAAGTTTTTACAAAGAATTATCTGAAACTACCTCCAGTATCATTTTCAAAAGAGCAAGACTCTTGCAAAATAAGAACTAAATTCAAGCTGTTCTGTTGATCGGCCAAGAGGATGAAGAAAAATCTTCGATATGATCGGCAAAGGAAAATTCAATGATGTTGAAAAGCCATAAGTGAACTGATATTAATCATAGCAGTGGCGCATTCTTAAAGATTATTCTTTTGGCAGTAAGACAGTGGAAATATCCTGAGCAGTAAAAAGAACCTACCCAATCCATATATCCTCAGTCATTCAAGCTAAGCTGCAATCAAATATCCGCAAAAGGGATCTCTCAATTGTCGTCAAGATGAAGGCGAATTAAGCGAGTGGACCCCCGGGGCCAAAGAAGATTTGAAACATCTCCAAGATGACGGAGTTTGTGACGGATCCTTCCAGGGAAAGTTCGGATCACCGTCGAGATGAAGGCGGATGCGATGAACCTACCGACAAACCCTAAAAGATATTTGATTTCTACTACTATTTAGAGATTTCAACCCAAGAACCAATGTCATAATTCCTGAGAAAGAAAAAGAAGGATCGGAGCATCTCCAAGATGAAAGAGTTTGTGACGTACCCTTCCTCGAAAAAGAAAGAAAAGTCGGACATCTCCAAAATGAAGGAGAATGTAAAAAGAACCCAGAAAAGGTCCATGGTTCAAAAGAGTGCAAAGAGATCATCATGGAAAAATGCCCATAATATCAAACTGCCCAAAATTGTCAAGAATCATCTTTATCTATGCGAAATTCTTCTATCAATATCTTTTCATTTATTCGCTTTTATGAAGCTAAGAATATTTCCTCTCTTTTCATATCAAGGAAATTGATATCTTCCTTGAAGAAGCTCAACAACGACAAATTTGAATTTGATTCTTAAATTCTACAAAGTTAGCCCAATTGAAGCTAATACTCTAGGTAGAAAGAGGTGATATTTTCACACGTGAGCACAATTCAATCATTCCGAATCAACTACAATTTTTGGCATCTTATTGGCAATATTTTCTAGTTATCCCAACATGAAGTGTGAACTTGATGGTCGTTTTGACGTATCCTGACGTCATCCCTCTTTAGGACTGAAAAGTCCTTTTCTTCCACTTGATCTGAGTACTCTCAGATCTGCACACCTCCCTGTGTTCCCCACTGTCTCGCCATAGACAGTTCCTTCTCAGGATAAGGGTTAAATCTGAACTTTTTGCAAAAAGATTTGTTATTGTCAAAAGCTATTTTCAGTCTCAGCAATAAGGCGCCCAAGAACAACCCCTTTTCAAGCTTTAGGGACCCCCATTTTCATTCTTTTGCAAAAACCCCTCGTGGACTTGTTGTGCAAAGTCTAGAGGCCCGTCGTAGTTGTCCTCGCTCCTCGAGGATCCTATATCCATTCAGGCAAAGGATTAAACCTGTCACCTCGCCCCTCGAGGTGTAACCCAAAAACCTTCTGCGAGAGATTGTCTGTTTTTAGAAAGCTGATTTTAGTCTCAGCAATGAGGCGCCCAAGATCATCCCTTTTCCAAGCTTTAGGGAATCCCTTGTTTTTCTCTTCTCGCAAACCCCTTCTGGATTTGTTCGTCCAAATTCCGAAGGCCCCATCATGGTTTCTTCATCCGAGGATTCTGTATTGTCGTCCCTTTCAGGTTAAGGGTTAAGCCTGAACCTCGCTCCACGAGGTACCTTCCGTTCAGGTTAGGGTTAAACCTGAGTCCCATTCCGACTAGATATCCTTTCTAGTCCCATCACCGTTTCCTCGCTCCTCGAGGATTCTGTATCCATTCAGGCTAAGGATTAAACCTGTTACCTCGCTCCTCGAGGTACCACCCAAACCTTCTGCGAGAGGTCGTCTGTTTTTTGAAAGCCGATTTTAGTCTCAGCAATGAGGCACCCAAGATCATCCCTTTTCCAAGCTTTAGGGAATCCCTTGATTTTCTCTTCTCGCAAAAACCCCTTTCGGATTTGTTCGCCCAAATTCTGAAAGTTCCATCACGGTTTCTTCATCCGAAGATTCCGTATCATCCCCACTCAGGTCAAGGATTAAAATCTTAAATCTTCTTCTGATGATATGTTCCTTCCTGTCCCATCACGGTTTCTTTGTTTAAAGAGTCCGTATGGCCATCCCTTTCAGGATAAGGGTGAAGCCTGAACCTCACTCCGTGAGGTACCTTCCTTTCAGGTTTGGGTTAAACCTGAGCCTCGTTTTGACAAAGCAATCCTCCTATCCCATCATGGCTTTCCCCACAAAGGAATCCGTGCTCGTTGTACATCCATCCAGGAAAGGATCGTCCTTGAGTTTCATCTCATGAGGCATTTCTCTCAAAATGTCCCATCGAGGTCCGTTTATGCTTCCTTTCCCCATCCAAATTATCTCGATCTGTCTTCATCCCATCCAGGTTAAGGGCTAAACCTGAGTCATTCCAAAGGGCTGATCTTATCTCACCCATGAAACTCGATCAAAGTTCTTATCTTTCACCATCCCTGGAATTTTCACCCAAAGTCCCATTACGATTTCCTTATTTCTATCATTCAGTCGTGTCTTTGTCGAGGATTTCATCCCCCCAGGACCGTTCAGGATAAGGTTTTAAGCCCAAAAAGTCATGTTTTTAAAAAAAATTCTTCAACACTCAGTTCAGATCGGCTGACTGGGACATTTTTTCAAAATTTGGAGTGTTTCTTTGCCACTAAGCTCGGCTTTCAACCGGCTTAGTAGCAAAGAGGGGCATCTGTGAACACCCCAAATTTTTTAAAATGTTGTAAATACCCCCTTTTTGTCCTTTTCCCCCATCCTTGGGATAATTGAGTCGATTTTAAATCTAAATTCCATTTTTTTCTCAAATTTTGTTGGAATTAAAATTCATTTTACATATCTGACTCAATTTCGGATCCGGATCTACATCAAAATCCAAATCTGAGTTTCATTATCCAATTTTAAATCAAATTTTCAAAATTACCAAAAATAACTTTTTGAAAAGCTCAGACACTTCGTCCGGTATCCGTTTGGATCCATCGTATTATAGTCCTCGAATCGAGGTTCAAAACTCGAATGTTTTCTCAAAACTTGGATCCAAACCCATTCTTCTGAAGAAATTTCCCCAAAATGGTCTGAAATTCTCAGAAAAATACAAAAAATTAATGTTTAATCTTTGTTTTTCGTATAAAAAAACTTAGATTATGTTCCAAAAATACAAAAAAAATGGAAAAATCATGCAAAAAACCAAAAAAAAAATTAGGAAAAACTATGTGGTTTTCAAAGATTTTGCCGAAAAACTCACCTTTAACCATCTTTTTAGAAAAACTTGAAAAGAAGGCCTTTTTTTGGAAAAACTAATTTTTAAGGTTTAAGGGTCGAGTTAGGGTTTTTGAAAACCCTAACTCGCCTTCCTCCCTCAGCCGCCTCTCTCCCTCTCTCAGTCTCCTTTTTCCTCTCACCGAAACCCTCCATGTGCGACCATCCCCATGTGCATTTCCCCTCCATGAACCCTTCATCACCAACAGTCTCCTCCACCTTCGTCCATCTCCAACAAACTCGCACGCTTCTCTCCTTCACGAAGTTTCCATCGAACATCCCCATGTGCGACCCCCATTCTCATCCTCCATGGACCCTCCATCACCAACAGTCTCCTCCGCCTTCGCTCATCTCCAACCACATCGCGCCCTCCAGAAACCCCCCTCCTTATAAAAGGGGTGCAAAGGGGGGGAAGAGGGATCAGAGAGTTTTTTTTTGGTATATCCCCACGCCCTTCCCAATCAACTGGACACCATCTCTCAGACATCAATCGTCGCCGATCTGTCACGATCTTCCCCTTTTTTTTTTTTTCCTCTCGTTACCCCTCCTTCTTCTTTTTCCTGGTGTTCTGGTTTCTCTTAAAACTGCCAGAGGAAGCTGACCGTTCTACGCTAAGGCCACACCTGTCTTATTGATCTGAAGTCATCGTGGACCTTCTTGGAGCTGAAATCATCCCTCATCGGAGCTGACCTTATCCTGCAGCAACTTGCGATAGTCGTCTTTTCTCCTTCTTTCTCTCACATCATCGAGTTCACGGTGAGTACCTTTTTTTTTTAGATTTCATTCTCTTTGATCTTTCCTGTTTAATGCCCCACTGAAGCACCCTGGGTAATATCGGGTTGCTCGTAGCAACTCCGACCTACCCATGTGCAAAATCAATGGAAAAATGCTTATTCCAACATTTGTTTTCCCTCTAGTTACAATTTGTTTCGGGTTCATTACGATTTCTGGTAGTTTTCTCGCCTTATTTATCGTTTATTGCTGTTCATACATGATTTACTTCATATTTTCAATGCCATTTCATTGTCAATCGCCTGCATCGTTCTTCTTCTGCCACGGTTCATGTTCTATCAGGATGCTCGAGAGGGGATTCATCACACGTACAATAATTTGATGTCTAGCAATAAAACCATGGTATGTCGAATTGTTACAAAATGCCAGTTCTGGTGCTCAAATTATCCTGTTCATACCCATTTCAATACTTGCTCATGTCCTTGCGTTTGTTATTTCTCCTATGATAGCACCCACTCTGTTGCCCTGTATGCTTCTGGCATTTAGATGTTCATTGCAGATTGTTTATTCAACCTTATATGGCATCTTGATCATTTAGATACATAGTTTCATGCTCTGTATAATGTTTCTATCTCAATCTAAATGTCGCATCGTTTGAGATTTTTTTTTTTTTAATACTCTTCTACATCTCACCCCTAGTTTATCATTTTCGTTTTGAAAATTCAGTTAATGCCCCTTAGTAGAAGCGAATGTTCAAATTATTCCAAAATAACCTTATGTTTTCCTAGCATCTCGCGCTCTATGTTATATTGCGCATCATCACCATGGTATATGCCTCCACTAGAGGATCAGAATTCGTAGATATTGCTGAAAAGGGTTGAGATTCTATCACTCTGAGTCTCTAAAGATCCAAAAGTTTCCAAACAGAAATCTCCAGGAGACATAGTTCTGTCTCCTTTCTGAAGTTTTGAAGAACTTTTGCCTCACATTCCCAGCCTTTCCGCCAAGAGCTTCTCTACACTAATGGAATTGGAGAAGGGGTTGTATCAGTTTTTTTTTTTTTAGGCAAAGTGATTATTTCCTTTGTTGGATCATGATAAAATTCAAGTTAAACAAGGCAAATTCACCTGTATTCCTAAGCCCCTTCATTCCCTACACCTACAGAATGATTTCTACCTATAATCAAGATGGATTTGAACTGAAGACCCCAGGTTTTGACGTAGGAGCAAGTGATCAATTGTCCAAAGAGACATGGGATTGATTACTGTTAATGGTGGAATTATCTTTCTGAACCATATCGGTAGGATTTTGAAGGAGTATTTCAGAGATGAGACTCATTACACAGATTTCATAAACCTGTTCAATAAGATTGAACTTCAGTCAGCTTTAGGTCAGATGCTGGATCTGATAAAAACCCCAGGACAAAGAGGATGTTTCCAAGTACCAAGCGTCAGCATATGGGAGAAATTCGATAGCTTCTTACACAGAATTGCGATGGCTTAGTATTTCACTATGAGAGGGCCTGTGCTGCTCATCGTAAGAGGGCTGAGATACTTGAAGTTCAGATAACCTGTTTCATCTTAATTTGCACTACTTTGTTCCTACAGTTTTTTTGTTTTTTATCTTTCAAGTTTCTATTTCTCTCTTCAATGAATTATCTTTTAATGGCCACTGATTTATTCAATTATTGAATGGTGATGTAGTTACAGGTACATTCTTCAATTCGAAAACTACATACTCCCTTCATCACCTGTAAGTAAATCACTTCATCTTACGTTGAATATGTTAGTGATCATGATTCATGAATGGGATAACCTGATATATGTATGCATGTTATAGTTATTTATAAACAAAATTTAGTGGATTTTGATGATACAGTTTGTATAAGATGCTGTAAATGTGTTCAACACGTTTGATTTAGTGAATCGACCATTGGATCATTTTTTTTTATTTATTTATTTTCGCCATTTTGTAGCTTATAGAGAATAACAAAATCACTTTGCTCCATCCCACCATCATATCACCTCACTAATAAACCTGCACATTTCCCATTTTTCTGTAAAATTGCATTACTTGCTGTTCTCCGTTCCACTTCATTGAATCTCTTTCATAAGCTATGAGTTTTTTTTTTTTAGTTGTGCAGCAGTTCAAGGACTGCTGAAACATCCTCTATTTTACAGCTATTCCGCGAGTTACCGTAACTCCTTAGTCGCACAGCAACTCAAAGAGTTGCTGCAACTATTTTCTCTACAGCAATTCAACGAGTTGTATTCCTTTTAGTTATAATTCAAGGAACTGCTGCAACGTCCATTCCTTTCACTGCCTTCCATTTTCACCATTCAATACACCCAACCCTTCACACTCATTTCATCTTACAGCATGTATATATATATATTTGCCACTGATCGTCCATTATCGCTCTTTAGCAACTACCTTGTACCCATCACCTTCTTCCCCTGTAGCATTCTTATCACCCCAACAGCACCTTGCTGTCATCATCTTCACCATTGTTACCACCCAGTCATTTTTTTTTTACCCTGCTTACTGCTGCTACCAAGCAGCTGTGCTTGACTCCTTGTGAACACCCCAAATTTTTCAAAATGTTGTAAATATCCCCTTTCTGCCCTTTGTCCCCATTTTCTGGGTAATTGAGTCAGTTTTAAATCTAAATCCCTTTTTTGTTTCTCAAAATTTGGTTGAAATCAAATTCATTTTCCATATCTGACTCAATTTCGGATCCGGATCCATTGTCAAAAATCCAAATCTGAGTTTCATTATCCAATTTTAAATTAAATTCTCAAAATTACCAAAATAATCTTTTGAAAAGCTCAGACACTTCGTCCGGTATTCGTTTGGATCCATCAAGTTGTATTTCTCGATTCAAGGTTTCAAACTCGAATATTTCCTCAAAACCTGGGTCCAAACCCCTCTTTCTGAAGAAATTTTCCCCAAGATGGCCCGAAATTCTTGAGAAAACATTTTTTTTTTTATATTTCTTAGAAAAATACAAAAACTTAGTGTTTAAACTTTAAATCTTAGTTTTTCTTTTACAAAAATACAAAAAAAATGGAAAAATCATGCAAAAAAACAAAAAAATTAGGAAAAACTACGTGGTTTTTGAAAAACTTTTTTTTCCGAAAAACTCACCTTTAACCACCTTTTTAAGAAAACTTGAGAAGAAGGCCCCTTTTTTTTAAAAACCCAATTTTTGATGTTTAAAGATCGAGTTAGGGTTTTGAAAACCCTAACTCGCTTTCCCCCCTGATTTTCGCCTCTCTCCCTCCATGGCCGACCACCCCCATGTGCATCCCTCTTCTTCAGCCACCTTCGATCACCATGGCCTGGGGCCTCCTCCATTCATCCTCAACGGTCTCGCAGGCCTTCTGCCTTTCCATGCCAGACCCATGTGCGACATCAAGCTCCTCCCCTCTCACGGAACGGCTTCCCCATCCTCAACCCTCGATCAACAACCAACTGCCCACCGATCCTCAACTTCCCCATCGCCTCTACCATCTTCCCGAACCTTCTCCTCCCCTTTAAAAAGAGCTCGCAGGGCACCCCACGAGGAGATCGGTTTTTCACCCCAACCCTCTCTCTCTCCTCTTTCACAATCGCTCTCCAGTTTTCCTCATCTTCTTCTTCCCCCTTTTTTTCTCTCTTCTTTCTTTGGTCGACTGCAAAATCGGGTCCCCCCTTTTTTTCGGCTCACCTTCAAGCAAGAACGCTGGAGCTTCCATTAACCGCTGAAGCAAAAGATCCGTCGCCACCCCAACTGACGGAAGAAAGTATACCTCGTTGCAGGGGTTTTCACTAATTTGGTAAGAATTCCTTTCATCCCCCTTTGTAACTTCGAGCTTCTCATTTGCCTTGATCCTTTTCTTTATTATCTTCCTTAAATAATGCACTCCTATGACCCTGATGTTGCTTACAGCAAGATCGGGCCATATAACGTGCAATAGTGAATGGAACCCCTTCGGATTCCAATATTTCATTTCCGCAATCATGTGTATTCCTCCGAGTTTGTATCCATATCCTGCATATCGATCTTCTTTGTATATTTTTTCTTTCTTTCTTTCTTTCTCAATCTAATCTGTCTGCTGAATCTTTGAGATGGGTTCTTGTTATTGTTTTCGTTGAATTTCCCCATTTTGTTTTGAAGAGGGTATTTTCGTTGAGTTTTGGATCAAATTGTGGAGGAAATCATCTGTCGATGTGCTAAATTTGGGATGAGTTCACCTCTTGTTGGGGAGTTTTGAAGCGTGAAAATTGATCATCCCCACCATGTAGGAGATCATCACCCGCATACCTCCACCTCCATTTGCATGATGTCCCTTGCCATCAGCCACCCCCTGTGCACCCCTGTCACCATAAAACCCAGTATCCTGCATCTCTACAACATGCTTCAGCCATTTTTTTTTTTTTTACCCATCAGTTGCTGCTCTACGCAACACATTTTCTGTATCTTCTGCGTTACCATACAACCCCCACAAGCATTCAACCCGGTCCACCAGCATTCCACCATCCATCTACAAATAACACTAGTTACCCCTTTACCACCGTTATGGAATCATTCAAGTCCTGGTTAGAGTGATAAAAAAAAAAGGGAGGACAAAGAAAGAAAGCGAATATCTGAGCCCAAACTTGAGGTCTGGGTCAGATCTCCAAGTGCAATCTAGGCTTATGAGGTAAGTTTGATCCCTGCCTAACCGCTGATTTGCTGTGGAGAGGAAGTTAATGAGTTTTCAATGAAGAAATCTGGACTTTGGCATGCCTATAAGCATATATAAACCTGATTGAAGACTTGTCTTTCTCTTCTCTTACTGATGGATGTTTGGGAATTTTGGGAGCAGAGGCGTCTAATAAGGGTTGAATAATTTGATTTATTGAAACTGTATGGGATTACTAATGCTATCATTCATTTCAGCAATTACTGAGCACTTTGATATTAGAATCGGTTATCCGGGTCGACGAGTCGACATCCGGCAACTTTTCCAAAATCTTGATACGTGACCACCCTTCGTCACCAGTTAAGAGCCAGAACCAACTCAATTGTGGGAATTTCCGAAAGGTACACCCTGCAGTTACTGTCAAATACCTTCCGTGCTAAGCGTTGAGGCAACTGTCTACTGGACTTTATCTCCGAATTCGGTATGTAAATCTCACTAAGTCCCTCAAAAATAAATGTTATGGTCTTTCATTGAACTTTCACGTTACTGTGGTTTGCTCTCTTTTGAATACTATCTTACAGAATAACAGTTGAATGTTATTGTTTAACTAAGACGTTTATGACTACAAATTGTGCGTCTTGTATAATCTTATGGGGGAATTTTGTGTAGCTCATCACTCCTCTCCAAGAGTCGAGGTAGAGTCCATTGGAGGTGTGCCTAGAGTCAGTAGGGATCGAGTCATAATACTGAGGTTTTTAGCAGTATGGGTATGTTAGCAATATGTTAGAACTAGATGAATTAACTTTGGCAGTTTAGGACTAATGAGGTAGTTAGTCAACAAGTTAGCATAACCAGTGTTAGTCGGTATGTGCATTAATGATCAATATATGGTTCAAAATAAAAAAAGATAAAAAAAAAATTAAATAAATATGTGAGTCGTTGGATCTAAATGGATGATATGTGGTGTCAACAGTATGTTAGCATAATCTGTGTTAGTCAGCAGTCGGTGAGAATGTTAGTAGTTAGTCTGCATTAACATGTTAGCAATAAATTATTGTCAATAAAGTATGTTAGCATTGCATGAGTTAGTCTGTTTAATATCAATGTGTGTTAGTAGTTAGTCTGTAATACGACATATTAGCAGTAAATTTGTGTTAAGCAGAGCATGTTAACCTGTGTTATGGTATGTTAGCAGAGAATCCATGTTAATCTAGGTTATGATGCATTAGATTATGAAATTAGATTATGAGTGATTAGTAGGGGGGAGTGCCTCGTGCTGAAATACAAAAATTTAGGATGAATGAGCACAAGTGCAAATGACTCAGGTGATTCCAGTTTTCAAGACCAGTTAGAGTCTTTGCCCTTGAAAAACAACAGTTATAGTTGTTCTAACACAGCTTACAGAAGCGACCAATCCTGCCTTGAATTTACTATGCCTCCTTCCTGTAAGATCCAATAAATGGTCACCAATCAGTCGATTTCTTCATGAAGACTCGCCAGCAACAGTTGCTGGTGGAGCAGGATCTATCTCAAGCACTGTTCTTCATCGGTCATATTCACAATTCCAATTCTTATAGCCCAGATTCAGATACACATCAGAGAGGTTGAAAGCAATGCAAGTCCTATAGGTCATTCGGGTATACCTACTTTTGAGTTAGAATACGCGGCTGAAGGGAGTTGAAGACTTAAGCCTATCGAATTCCGAGTCGGCGAACTTGGTTCACTTTTTTTTTTTTGAGTTTCCAGCATGCTCTGTGTATCATCGATCAGCCCCATCAAAGTCTCTGCTAGCTGTTAGTTTAATCGCTTTTTTCTTTTTTTTTAGCCTCAATTAGCCTTAGTAAAACATACATGTTATCTGCTATGATTTAGATAGTTGAAAATCCATGCGGCCTGTAGGTGTTTAAAAGTCATTTTAGTCACATATCCCACCCTTCCATATGCATACATTTTCTAACATTTTCCCTGCACATTCCCTGTGTGAAGGGTCCATTCCCTTCATGGATCTCATTGTATCTGAAGAGTCATTTTTATGGCTGCCATTCTTTTCTCTTCAACATATCATTTACTATCTTCCATGTATATGTATATATATATAGGTATATGTATGTATATATATGTATGCATATACATATCATCATTTATGTTGTTTCAGGTAGATGTTCGTTTAGTTCAGGGGTTAGCTTGTATATATCCTCAATAGTTCCATCAATTTAGCATGATATATGTTCTCATAAGAGCATGTTGGTTGTCAACATGACACCCCTTTGCTATATTGTTCATATTAACTTTTCTTTTGCAGGAAAATATATGAAAAAATATTATTTTGTTTTCTTAGCTTAGAAATTGTAAATTCAATTTCGTTTTCCAAATTGCAATACTTAGAGGATAATAAATTTCCATCTCTTGCATCAGATTAGAATGTATGAATATGCATATTTCTAGAATTACTTATTTCATTTTACCTTTTTCACGAATGGAAACACGAATGGCACGTGCACCATTTCGTAAGAGATAAATTAATCCTAAGTTGATGATCCACATCAATGGCCATAATCAGGGTGTGGACAAAACTTAAGATTTTTATCTTTTACGAAATAACACTGGATCCACACTGGATCCGTTTTCAAAATTTCATCATATTTTCCTTACATATTTTCTTCTTTTATCAGAATTTAATTTAAAATCAACTCAAAATACATACCAATGGCCATAGTCAGGGTATGTTGAGAGTTAATTTCATTTTAAATTCTATAAAAGCACCAAATGTGTTTTATTCTTTACCTGAATTTAAATATAGATTATTATATAATACATTCAATGACCATAGTCAATGATGTATTATATCCTCAATCTTATTTTAATTCATCCAAAGAATGAAATAGCTTTTCAAAATCCAAATTCAAAATTCTTTTTAAGTCATTCATCATTTAGAATAGAACTGCATCATATTTCAAAATTACTTTTTCAAAACTCCAAGTGATGTAAATATCTTCTTCAATCAAATCTTCAAATCCTGTTCATCTTTTTTTCAATTCTATTTCATTTTCCATCTCAGAGTCCAATTTAACTTTGAGATTTCAAATTCATTTCATGTTCAAAATTTCCAATTCAAATTCATTTTCAAAGTTCAATTTTACTTTGAAATTTCAAAATTCATTTTCAAAAGACTCCAATCAAACTCAAAGTTCAATCTAACTTTGAGATTCTTGATTCATCTCAAGCTTCAAATCCCAGGTCTAAATTGACTTTGGGATTCATCTGTATATTCAAAATTCAATGTCTAAAATCCCTTTTCCCAAATTCAAATCAGACTTAGAAATTCTTGATTCCTCTTCTGAATTTAACTCCAAATCCATTTTAAGGTCCAGGATTCAACATTCATATTGGATCTCAGACTTCAGATGCAATTTACTTATAGAATCCAGAACCAATTTCACTTTGGATCTTAGACTTCAGATCCAATCTTCCATTCTAGGATCCAGAATCCAACTCTACATTGGATCTCAGACTTCAGATTCAAATCCATCTTAGGATCCAGAACCAATTTCACTTTTGGATCTAAAACTTCAGATCCAATTTTCTATTCTAGGATCCAGAACCTAATTTCACTTTGAATCTTAGACTTCAGATCCAAATCCATGTTAGGATCCAGAATCCAATTCTACATTGGACCTCAGACTTCAAGGTCTGAATTCATTCCAAGATTCAGAATCCAACTTTCATTCCCAAGTCCAACTTCTTTTCAAAACCAATTCGTCTCCGGATTTCAAATCCAAAACATTCCTTAAATCCATCTCTATTTTTTACCATTTGATCCCTCAGATCTATTCTAAATTTCAAACTTCAATAATCTAGATTCAAATTCATCTCAAGCATTTCCTTTCCTTGCCTAAATTCAAAATTCAAAATCCATTTCTGACTATTAAAAACTCATTTTTCAAAACTTCAAGTCATTCCTTCTCATTTATTCTTCCAAATCCTGATTTATTTCAAAGACTTAGAACTCCTCTGACCTATCTCAAAGTTCTAAGTCAGATTCAATCATTTCTTCACTCCTTTACCAAGTTGATCTCAGAATACTTGGAAATTTTCAAAAACATCTTTTAAAAGGAGCATACATTTTGCATTGCACAAGCATGATTCCTTGTGCATTTAGAGTTAGAATAGATTCTTAGATTATATTTAAGCAAAGCAAAAGGGGCATAGATTCGATCCTTGGTTCGATTACCCCTGGTAAAGGCGCCAGGAACGGCCGAACCTCGTACCGACGAGCGAATCCCGTCTCTCCATTTTCCCGCAATATTTTCAAAAACGGAGGCGAGTTATTTTCTAAATATTTTTCAAATAAAGGTCAAGTGAAAACGCGCAAAATGGTTCCTCTTCTCTTTCTTTTCTCTTCTCTCTTTCTTTTCTTTCTTTTATTCTTCTCCCTTCAAAAAGGAGGAGAATAGGGGTTAGAAAAGGGAAAGAGAAGAAAGAGAGAGAAAATCAATAAGAAAGGAAAAAATTTGCAATGATCACAGTTTTGGCGACCGTGATGGGACCTCGTCTTCGTCCGGTTGGATCTATGCCTTTGCTTTGCTTTTATATAATCTAAGTCTTTTTTCTAACACACATGTCAGCTACATTTCCATGCAAACCTTAGGAGCCTAGACTCTGTCCTAAGCTGACATCATTGCATATAGGATCTAAGTATGGTTTGGTAGGACCATATTGAGAAGAATATTCCATGTTCACATTAGACTTAGGTTTTAAATACAACTCTTCTCAATTTTAGGGATTGAATGCAAAAACAATGTATGCAAGTGTATGCTTCTTTTCATTTAAAATCTATCTCTTTAGGACTTGCATTAAAGCCTTCTGATTTTATTGCATGTTGATCATATTTTGAAAACATCCCTACCTATATTGTCCCGGTCTTCACGTTGCTAGGCTGTCTCACTGAACCATAGTTCGGGAGAGAGCCTCACAACTGGACCACTTATTTGGGTTCGCGCCCCCCTACCACGTACCTAAGGGCCATAGTCCGAGGTATATCGGTAGGTGCTCAAGGATGTTGGGGAAGCCCTTACCTTAGAATCGGAGAAATATCTTATATGCCACGTACTTTGAGCTTCGGCTTGAATATATCGGCATACCTTGATTGGAATCAGATGATCTGAACCATAGAGTTAGGATTAAGGTCCTACAAGCTATTTCAAATATTGCATATATAGTCAGACTTTAGGGAGTGCTGTGTGCGCATCCTTGTTTGTGCATCTATGATTATGCGATGTTTTTCTTGTATTCTCCTATATCGACCTCTTTTTAAACCCTGGGTGTATTCTTTAAAACTTCCTCTATTTTCAAAAACCCCAGATGCATATTTTTCTCTTTGCCTATATTCTTTTCCCTTTTTTATGTCGAAACTTTTTTTTCAAAAACCCTGGAAAGTCTTTTTCAAACCCCCTGTTCTTTTCAAAACTTCCAGGATTAATGTTTGTCCCCTTCTTTCATCGAAAAGTCTATCCGTAAGTCCTGCATTCTATCTGACTCTTTCTTCCTTCTTGCCTCAGTATCGCTCCGATGGCATCCGAATCTCCCGATGCTGTCTTTCCTTGGGATCATGTCTTCTATCAAATAAGAGATGGAACCCCAGATCATTGGGTCATTCAGTCTCGTACCTTCTTTCCTCGGTGGTACTATTCTTGGTTCACCGCCTTCTCGCGTATGTTCCCAGACCACTTGGATGATTGTGGATTAGAGATGGCATCGGCAGTTGGCAAGCGAACCATCAATGGCAGTCTGATTCAAGCTATGGCAGAGCGATGAAACCCGCGTACCTGCACGTTTTGGTTTCCATGGGGAGAGATGACTATGCTAATGGACGAATTCAATGATATCATGGGATTGTCAGAACCAGCTGGTCAGCCAGATGATCCGGTCGAGCAGCAATTTTTGATTAATGTGAAAGGGGTAGATGTTCGAGAAGCATTGGCCAGAGCTACAGGGAGCAGATCCTGGCCTCTCACAGAGATCAGCGGAAATCAGTTCATCGACCTGTTCGAACTCTACAACAAATATGGGGCCTATGAAGAAGTCGATACCTTATCTCGGGCAGCAAAAGAAAGGATCCAGCACGCCATGGTCCTATGCACAGTGGGGCTGGCATTCTTTCAGGATGGTCAGAATTTCATCGATATCAGAGTCGCCCAACTTTTTCGAAGATGGGGAAGCAAACAGACCCGTCAGCTTTCAGTATCCATGGCAGCTTGTTATCATCGCAAAATTTTACTTTTGCAAATCAAACTGACCTTTGAAAAAGTTTTTGAAAATAACTCGCCTCCGTTTTAAAATGCGGGAAAATTCCATAGAATGGGACTCGCCTGTCGGTACGAGATTCAACCGTTCCTGCCACCTTTAACAGGGGTAATTGAACCAAGGATCAATCTTATGCTCTACTCTATTCAACTTGTCTAAATCATATTCTAATTTCTAAATGCACATAGAATCAGGCATGTGCTATGAATTTTCAGAAAAATGCACATTTGAAAACATGATGTTTGCTTTGAATGATTGAAATATAAAATGTAAATCTTGAAAAATCCTGAATTGGGATTTCAAATATACTTCTGAAAGAAATAAAATCGATTTTGAGGAATCCTTGACATTTGGTGAAAATCGATTCTGAGAGACTTGATTTCTCTGAATTCAAACTTTGAAATTGAAATTCTAACTTAGAAAATTTGAATTTGGAATTTGGGAAATACTTGAAATATCCTTTAAAATTCAATGTCTTTGGGAAAATCGATTTTGCTATAAGACTTAGGAGATTTTGAGGAATTCAATTTTCTTGACTTGGATTTTGAATTGGAGTTGACAAATGCATGAAATGAATGAATATGGATTTGAGAAATTGAGAAATACTTTTTGTATGTTTGAGAAATGCAGTGCATTTTTTTTTAAGTTAGCCTAAGAGTGTAGGCTGAATGTGGCTAATGTGAAGATCATAAATCTAAGTATCATTCATATTCTGACTATGTCCATAAATACGAATTCCACCAAGTTTATAAACTTCATAAAAGCTAGTGTATGTGCCATTCGTGTAGACCATGGTGAATTTGTAAAAATATGCATGAAGCATCATCCATCACACATTAACATTATAAAAATAAACTATATGCAATGCAACCTAAGCTAAGCAGGAAATGTAAATTCTTATTCCAAAGTTTAATTACAAATTACATCACTATTGAAATGAAAATAAAGTCTTCAATGTACCTGCAAAACTAGAAAACTTGGTTAATGAAAATATGTTGGCTTTTCTAGATTTATCTAGTAATATCTAGAAATTGCTGGATTTTGCTAGATATAAGCCGTTTTGCCATGATTCCCTTAAATCAAAATGATAAAGTATGAAGAAATAATAAAGGTAAAATATGAAATTTCGAAATTGGGGTCCAAATGACCAAAATACCAATAATAACAAGACTATGGCCTTGAAATTAGGGTTTTTAGAAAGATATTTTGATAAAATGCAAGTTTTGAAATTTGAATGTAATAAACTAAGCTAAATATGATGTGACATGCTTAAAAATATGAAAATTAGGGTTAGGGATTTCGAAATTTAGGTCAAATAACCAAATTGCCCCCGATAGCAAGACTATGGCCTTGAAATCAGGGTTTTTAGAAAGAGATTTTGGTAAAAACTTAGGTTTTATGCACTAAATGAAATCAAATGAATACAAAATTAAACCTAAAGCATCCTAATATTATTATGAACATAATAAAACCCTAAAAATATATGCTTATGCACGAAAATCCAAAAATATCACAAAAACTGTGATTTTAGCAGTGTTTTAGATCTTTCAGGAACCCGGTTTTGCAATTTGCTTAATTCAGCCATCAAATGGATTCCAAAATCCATAAAAATTGGTACCTGCACTTGTTATAACCCTAATGTCGAATTGGAATTATAAAAATAATTTTTTGACATTGCATTAATCCGAAAATTGCATTAAACCCTAAAAATAAGCTATTTTTGACCTAATTCACCAACCAGTTTCAATCCAAGACCTGAATCAGGGGTCAAATCTCTATGGAAATTTATGATATTTTACAGAGACTAACTAGGGAGAAAAACAGAGATTTCCCAATTTACAGATCGGAAAAATCATCTCTGGTTAGGGAGAAACCCTTCCGGCAATCTGAGCTAACATATTTCACTTTTAACAGGGATTAAAACAGATACTTCAGATTGAAAATACAGGAATAAATAGAAAACCTAAATAAAAATCTCTAAAATTTTTGTGGTAAACAGTAGACAGAAAAATAACAATACTCACTTTTTACAGATCTAAAATCGGATCTGTGGTTTGAGATTTATGACTAACACAAGTCTGATTAAGGTTTTGGTAAACCCTAATGAGTTTTAAATTTAAAAACAGATTCTCTGAAAGGGGAAAAATACTAAACAGTGATCAAAAAATCCTAAAATTTCACAGAAGACAGATTTACTCAATGTAAATCCATAGCATTTTACAGATCTAAAATCTGATATAAGATGAGAGAAATATCATCACAGCAAGTTACCTTCTTGATTTTAACCACGATTTTAAAGCTTTAAAAACATGATTTGATGTCTGATTTTTTTGACAGGGTTCCCGAGATCCAAAACCTCTTATTTTTCTACAGTAACTCAATAACTCATGCATGCATCACATATAAAAAAATCAGAAATAAACAATGAGTGCTTCAATCCGAAATAACATCATCTTTACTGTTCTAAACCTAGAACACACAGAAATTTAAGAAACTTGAAAAACCATGCATTAACTAATGTAAATAAATAAAATAAACCATAAAACAGTAAATAAAACTTATTTCTATGCTATAGAACGTAAAACAAACATGAATAAACCATGAAAATAAAATAAAAAAAGGGAATCAATGGCTGGAATTTGATATCACCTTTAAAATATAGATTTAACCCATTAAAAAGGGTAAATCATATATTTTATTGGTTAATAATGCAAAGAATCATGTTAAAATCAATTCTAATGGATTAAAATCTCTGTAAATCATCCAAAACAGGGTTAGATCACCTTCTTGGAGTGTTCTTGCTGATTTTTGATGGTTCTTGAGGTTAAATCCATGGTTTAATCCATGAAGATGATGGTGCCAATGGCTAAATCATGCTTAAAACAATGAAAAACATTAAATAAAAACTAAAAATTAAAGAAAAACATTACCTTGAGGTTGCTGCAATGGAGGAAGGGATGGAGAGGAGAGAGAAGCTCCAAGAATCCAATAGGAGAGAGATGGAAAAATCGACCCCCCTTATGCCTCTATTTATAATAAAAAAATTAGGTTTAAAAATTGACAATTTTGAAAATTTTGGACTCTAAAAGGGGGGGGCGATTTTTGGGTGGAGTTACCTATATGCCCTTAGTCTAAATTATCCTAAATAGTTCCTAATTAACCCCTAGCTAAACCTAAGAATCCCCCAAATGTGGTGCCACTTGGCATTCTCTCACATTGGGTTTTTAAAACACTTTTAAAAACCTTTAAAAACACTAGTTTTAAAAACTAACTTTCAAAAATGGGTTTTTCAAAATGGTTTTGACTTTTCTAAAACACTAACACTAACCAAGACATCAACTAACCCTAGTCTAGCCCTGACTTACTCGAATATGGCGCCACCCCGAGTGGGCCCTACTTGAGTTTTTCAAAAAGCGATTTTAAAACTTGAAATTGAAGGAGTTTTCAAAAGATTTTCAAAAGTAAACTTAAAATTAGGATTTTTGAAATGGCATAAGGTCCTAACTGAGTTAGAATTCCTCTGTATATGGTACCAACTGAGTGGGCCCACATCGAATTTTGAACATTTTTGAAATAAACACTGAAAATGGCTTTGAAAAGGGGTTAAAATCAGTATTTGAAATTCAAGATCTTTGAAAATAGGGTCTCAAGCGAACTGGAACTCCGGGTTAGAGTCCTGAACTCTTAGGACTCTGAGATTTTAGATTTTAAAAGTCAAATGAAAGGATTTTCAAAAGATTTTATCAAGAAATGATGAAATAAGTCAGAAAACACAGTCAGGGTTAGACTCCCAACTCGACCGAACTCTAAAATAGAGTCCTGAACTAACTGGACTCTGTGAAATGACCTAAATTTCAAAAACAAACGAAAAAGATTGAGAATGGAAGTAAAACAGACTTAAAAACCAGACTTTTGACCGGATTAGGACTCTGAGACAGAGTCCTGATCGGACTGAAACTTTCAAAAATTTGAGAAATTTGATGAATAGAGGCATTCAGAAGCGACACCATCTAAATGGGTCTCATCTGTGAATTGAAATCGATTAAAGTTTGAATTTGAAAGGAATCCAGATTGTTTTCTGAGAAAATATTTCGAAATACAAAGTCCTGGGGTTGGAAAATGACAGAGTATTGAATAAAAACCCAGGTTTTGAAATTGATTTTGAAATAAAGCTTTAAAATTCAAATCTGGATTGAATGTTTTGAAATAGGAGTGCTGGATCTCGAAGATGAGATGTAATGACATGCAATGCTATGTAGAATACATGCAATGACATACAATGATCTGTAATGACTTATGAAATGGACAAACACTGGATGAGGGTGAAAATTTGGGGTGTTTACAGATGCCCCTCTTTGCTGCTAAGCCGGTTGAAAGCCGAGCTTAGTGGCAAAGAAAACACACCAAATTTGGACTATAAAAATGCCCCAGTTAGATGAATCTGACTGGGTATGAAAGAATTAGTTCAAATGATGATGATAGATATGAAATGAAGAATAAGGAGAAAATTTTATTTCAAAAAAGAAATGAGATTCAGGTTTTGCCCTTAACTTGGATGGGACAGGAAATACCTCGTATGGAACGAAGCTCAGGCTTAACCCTTAACCTGAAAGGGGATGACAAATGAAATACCTCATCAGAATGAGGCTCAGGTTTAACCCCTTAACCTGAAAGGGGACGATACCTCGTGGAAAAATGAGGCTCAGGCTTAACCCTTAACCTGAAAAGGGACGATACCTCGTGGAAAAACGAGGCTCAGGCTTAACCCTTAACCTGAAAGGGGACGATACCTCGTGGAAAAACGAGGCTCAGGCTTAACCCTTAACCTGAAAGGGGACGATACCTCGTGGAAAAACGAGGCTCAGGCTTAACCCTTAACCTGAATGGGGACGATATACGGAATCCTCAAATGAAGAAACCAAGATGGGACCTTCGAATTCTGCACAATAAATCCGAGAGGGGTTTGCAAAAGGAAGAAAGGGGGTTCCCTAAAGCTTGAAAAGGGATTGATCTTGGACGTCTCATTGCTAAGACTGAATGGCTTTTAAGACAGATGACCTTTTGCAGAAAATTCAGGTTTAACCCTTAACCTGAACGGGAACTGTCTATGGTGGGACAGTGGGGAGCACAGGGAAGTGTGTGAATCTGAGAGCCCAGGCACTCAGATCAAAACAAGAAGGGAAGGATCTTGGACAACTCCCATCATCCGATCCTAAAAGGGATAACAATAACGCCTGGATACATCAAAATAAACATCAAGTTCTCACTTCATGTCAGGATAACTTAAAAAGATTGCCAATAAGATAAAAAATTGTAGTTAATTCAAGAATGATAAGCACATATATATATGAAAAATATTCCCTCTTTTCTACTTGAAGTATTACCTCCGACTGGGCTTAACTCCGTAGAATCAAGATTCGAATTTAAATTACTTGCAATTGACTTTCCTTCAAGGAGGCTATCAATTTCATTGATATGGACGGAAAAGAATGTATTCTTGATATTGCGAGAGCTATTAGCGAAAGGATATTGATAAAAGAATTTCACAAAATTAAAGAAGATTCTTGATAGATTCGGCAGTCTGATATCCTGGGATTCTTTTCTCATGATGATCTTTCTGCACTCTTTTTTGACAGAATTGAAGCTCTCTTGGTTTTTTCGGGAATTACATCATCCTTCATTTTGGAGATGTCCTAGCTTTTTCTCTCTTTTATTTTTTTGGAAGGGTACGTCACAAACTTCTTCATCTCAGAGATGTTTCGATCCTTCTTTTCTCTCAGGGATTAGGTTTAATTTTGTGCTCATTGGTTAGGAATCTCTTGATGATAACAGAAATTAAATACCTTTTAGGGATTGTCGGGAGGTCCATCACACTCGCCTTCATCTCGACGGTGATCTGGACTTTCCCTGGAAGGATCCGTCACAAACTCCGTCATCTTGGAGATGATTCAAATCTTCTTTGGCCCCGGGGATCGACTCGTCTAGTTCGCCTTCATCTTGACGACAGTTGAGAGATCCCTTTTGCAGATATTTAATTGCAGCTTAGGTGATTGAGGAGACATGGAGATTGAGTGAATTTTTCTGTATCACCCAGGATATTTCGACTGCTTATTTTCCAAGAATGATCTTTAAAAATATGCCATTGACTGTGATCAATATCAATCACTTCTGGCTTTGCAACAACACTGAATTTTCTTTGCTGGCCATATC
This sequence comes from Nuphar pumila, assembly GCF_984573655.1. NCBI lineage: Eukaryota > Viridiplantae > Streptophyta > Magnoliopsida > Nymphaeales > Nymphaeaceae > Nuphar > Nuphar pumila. Next base: position 70,870,738 of record NC_143251.1, on the reverse strand, counting down.
GCGGATTTATTCTTCATCCTTTTGGTTGGCCAATAGAAAGATTTTGAATTTTGAATCCTTTTTCGCAAAAGCTTTGTCACTTCGGAAGTAATACTGAAGGTATTCTGAGGTACAATTTTATGCGATAAAGATTTTGGAATCCACAACTATTTTTTTTTTTTTATGGCCAATTGGCGAAATATTCTTGGAATCCTTGGTGAAGGAAATCATTTGAGATCTATATGACACATCCGTGGCTAGATTCTCCTCTCCTTTCCCCAAAGGAGAGACTCAGGCTTGACCCTTACCTGAACGGGTAACAAAAGATACTCCTCTCTTCCCTGAAGAGGAGGTGTTTGCAAAACGAACTTTCGAAGAGAAATAGAGTTTTCGTCAAAACTCCCTATTTCTAGGCTTCTCTTATGGAAAGGGGGCCGCTAACAGAGATTGAAAGGATATCATAGAGGAACGAGTCCATCACACTCTCCCAGGAAAAAGGGTCCTCGACGACGGAGGTGGCCTAACAAAAGACATTTAAGGCTACAAGGAGGACGAGCTTCCGTCGAAACTCTCCCTAGAAAAAGGGTTCCTTGTGTTACAACAAAGATTATTTTGCAAACTGTTCGTGAATCACGAGTCCCTTCAAACTCTCCCTAGAAAAAGGGGTTCAACGAACGAACAATAAAGACATGCGAAAAGAAACGAGCTCCCTCGAACTCTCCCTGGAAAAAGGGTCCCTCGCAAGAGAGATACTTGGCGATTGATTTTGATAGCTTTTGATAACTCAAAGAACTGCTTGATAACATGAATGACTAGAGGTCTTGACAAAATCGGCAACCCGAATGTCAGATTAACAGAATGGAATGACCCAAGAGTCTGATACAGATTGTTTGGTTTGCAGGTCTAAAGATTGAGCCTGAACCTCAATGTGAGAGTTATGTTGCGACCAGTGTGAAGACCGAACTTTGACAAAGTACCAATACGAGCACTGTATTTTAAAAGATTACCAGTACGAGCACTGGATTTTTAAAGGATACCAGTACGAGCACTGGACTTTAAGAGGCTACCAGTACGAGCACTGGATTTTAAAAAGATTACCAGTACGAGCACTGGATTTTTAAAGGATACCAGTACGAGCACTGGACTTTTAAAGGTTACCAGTATGAGCACTGGATTTTAAAAGATTACCAGTACGAGCACTGGGTTTTAAAGATTACCAGTACGAGCACTGGGTTTTAAAGATTACCAGTACGAGCACTGGGTTTTAAAGATTACCAGTACGAGCACTGGGTTTTAAAGATTACCAGTACGAGCACTGGGTTTTAAAGATTACCAGTACGAGCACTGGGTTTTGAAGGGTCATCAATTGGCGATGACTTGGACGACTTGCCGGGGTCTCAGGATTTATCCCTTATCCTGAATGGGAAATTCAATGCAAATTGATGCAGATGAATGCGTGCAAATGCAAATGGATGCAACTGAGTGCACATGCGTGCAAAATGAGAGATTTATTAGATCCTGCCTGCACACAAATTGTTTTGGATAAAAGGCAACTTTAACAAGAATGCCCCAGTATATTCTGGGGAAGAGGGGTATTTTGACCAAAGAATAATTGATCATTTATTGAGGAGAATTTTTGAAGAATACAAAAGATAGAATAGAGATTTTCTAGGTATAGAATTTCTTCAGATGTCGAGCATTAATGGGGTCGGATAGTTCTACCCCGTCTGCATTAATCAGACGATATGAATTACGGGGCAACACTTCTTTCACCACGTAGGGACCTTCCCAGTTTGGTGACCATTTGCCACGTGGACGATGCTTGAGATGAGCCGTTGATCTAAGGACCAAGTCATTAACTTGGAATCTCCTTTAGATGACTGACTTGGCATATTGCCTTGCTATCCTCTGACGATAAGACTGAGCGTGTTCTGCTGCTTTGAGTCTTTTTTCATCGAGTAAATCTAACTGTACCAATCTCTGTTGCTGATACTGATCGAGTGGTAGCTCTAAAAGAGATGCGAACTTAAGGGCGGGTTTCTGAACATGAAGAGGTAACACCACCTCAGTCCCATAAACAAGTTCTGAAGGAGTCGCATTGGTTGGGGTTCGAATGGTAGTTCGATATGCCCAAAGTGCATCATGAATTTTCTCGTGCCAATCACGACCCGTCTCAACGGTTCTTTCCAAGATGCGAATCAAACTTTTGTTGGTTGCTTCTGCCTGACCATTTCCTTGTGGATAATAAGGAGCTGAAAAATGATGATGAATTCTGAATTTTGAACAAAAGATCTTCATTCTCTCATTCTTGAAATGAGTACCATTATCTGACACGATGTCGTGTGGTATACCGAAACGACAAAGAATGTTCTTATGAATGAACGAGACTACATGTCGACCTTCCACTGTACGCAGAGTGACGGCTTCAACCCATTTGGTGAAATATTCTATTGCGGCAAGGAAATACTTATGACCATTAGAAGCTGAAGGAGAGATGGGTCCTACGACGTTGAAGGCCCACATAAAAAATGGCCATGGAGACACGACTGATTGCAAGTACGTGGCTGGCGCATGAATGGAAGGTGCGTGTATCTGACACTGAACGCACTTCTTCACAAAACGATAGCAGTCTTGCTGCATGGTTCTCCAATAGTATCCTGCCCGAATGATTTGTTTAACAAGGGTTTGGTAGCCGACATGACCACCGCAAATACCTTCATGCGCTTCTCGTATGATTTCTTTAGCTTCTTCTTCGTCTAAGCACCTGGAATACTCAGAACTGAACCCACGATGATAAAGAACATTGGCAAGGATAAAATAGCGAGCGGACATATGCTGAATTGCTTTTTGCTCCTTCTTTGATAGCTCTGGTGGAAGCTCTCCAGTTTTAATAAAGTTTTTGATATCTTGATACCAAGGCTTCTTTTTCTGTTCCGCCTGGTTGACTTGCATTACCGGAACGAAGGCAGGTTGGTCAAGTCTACCGATTTCAAATGAGCGACAGGATTCTCCATTTCTGAAAGACATAATGGAGCCCAGGCTGGCCAAACCATCAGCTATTTGATTAAACTCTCTTTTGATATGGAAAAGCTGAAATTCATCGAAATTGTTGATAAGGGATAAAACGATCTTTTGGTAAGGGAGCAGCTTCTGATCTTTTACCTGCCATTCAACTTTGACTTGCCTGACGACGAGCAATGAATCGCCGAAAGCATGTACCCTCTGAACATTGAAGTCTTGCAAAATTCTCATACCTTGTATTAAAGCTTCATACTCGGCCATATTATGGGTACACTGAAAATCCAGTTTCAGAGAAAAGGGGATCATCTCTTTCTCTGGTGTGATCAGCAAGATTCTGACTCCTATGCCGGCCATGTTCTTGGATCCGTCGAAAAACAGATTCCAAACTGGGGATTGTTGAACATTATAGATCCACTCATCGGGAAAGCTATCCTCGATTCTAACATCTTCTGCTAAAGGAAAATCTGCCAATTGGTCTGCAATTGCTTGACCTTTGATAGATTGCTGAGAAACATACCCCAGATCATACTGCATTAACAGGACTTGCCACTTAGCAATCCGTCCACTAAGAAATGGTTGTTCGAGAATATACTTGAGAGGATTAAGTTTTGAGAGAATCTTGACTTCTGATGCTAACAAGTAATGTCTCAGCTTCTGACACATCCATACCAGTGCTAGGCATGTCTTCTCTATTTGAGAATATTTCTTCTCGTAGTCAATGAAAGTCTTGCTTACATAGTAAATGGCATGTTCAACCAAACTGCCTTCTTCATATTGTGCCAAGAATCCGCCACAAGCGGCTTGGTTAACTGAAACGTATAGCAAGAGAGGCTTTCCCAATTCTGGTGGCTTTAGAACGGGCGGATTAAGAAGATATTTCTTGATACGCTCAAACGATTGCTGACACTCTGGTCCCCATTCAAATTTCACTCCTTTTCTGAGTAGATGATTGAAAGGTTCACATCTCATGGCAAGGTTGGATATGAATCTCCGAATTGATTGCATACGTCCCTGAAGACTACGCAATTCCTTAAGAGTAGTTGGAGGTGGCATGTCAATGATGGCCTTTGCTTTAGCGGGATCCATTTCTATCCCCTTTTTGCTGACCAAGAAGCCTAGCAATTTGCCTGATTCAACTCCGAAGACACACTTCTGAGGGTTGAGTCTTAGCTTATAAAGAATAAGCCACTTGAAGACTTGACTTAAGGCATCAATATGGTCTCCTTCCTCCTTGGATTTGACCAAGATGTCATCAACGTATGCATCCATGGTCTTGTGCATCTGATCATGGAAAATGGCAGCCATTGCACGCTGATAAGTTGCCCCAGCATTTTTGAGCCCAAACGGCATGACTGTATAACAGAAAGTGCCCCATGGCGTAGTGAATGATGTTTTGGATTGGTCACGAGCGGCTAACTTGATCTGATTATATCCGGAGTATCCGTCCATGAAGGAAAACATGGCATGCCCAGCCGTGCTATCAACTAGGAGGTCAATATTTGGGAGGGGATAGTCATCCTTCGGAGTAGCTTTATTGAGATCGCGAAAGTCGATACAAATTCGCACTTTGCCATTTTTCTTGGGAACTGCAATGATATTCGCCAACCAGTCCGGATAATCTATTGCTCGAATGAATCCTGCTTTAAGCAAGTCCTCAAGTCCTTTCTTGACCTGTTGCTCGATTCGAGGATCCATTTTCCTTAACTTCTGTTTAACAGGTTTCGCATCAGGCTTCAGAACGAGTCGATGTTCCACCAATTTAGGATCTAAACCAGGCATATCTTCATAAGTCCATGCGAATACTTCTTGGTGCTGCTTCAGAAAGTCAATGAGCCTTTCCTTCTCATCTATACTTAGGCTGGTGCCGATCTTGAGAATTTTCGGACTATCTTCTGAACCAATATTGATGTCCTCAGTCGGATCCTGGACTAGGTCGATGGTTCATCTTGTTTCTGAATCGCTGCAAATTCTGGCAACTCTGGAAGCGACGAATCGAATTCTGCCATTTCTTCTGACTGCTTTGTGACCTTACTGTCCCCTGCTCTTGCTCGGACCCGATATATCTTTGCCGGTTTCGATAGGATTGAAGGATTAATGACTAACCTTTTTATCGGTTGAGAAGACATTCTGAAATTTTGAAAAGGAATAGCTTTTAGAGAAAGCTCCTTTACTATGACATAAATTGCATGGGAATAAAAAAAAAAAATAAGAACAAATGAATTTTGAAGACAAATTGCAGAGGAATAAGAGAAAGATGACATCCAGATAGACGAGAAACTTGATAACTTTATTGAAGACTTGAAATGAAATAAGGACACTTAAAATGAACTGAAATGGGACATTGTCCCTACAAACTGCAAAAATCAAATGAATGGAATAGAAAAGACAGATGGTAGAAAAAAAATTTAATGGATCCCTTTAATGAAGACAGTATTTTTGTGGGATCTTTTGCCCGTGAATCCTAGTCTTGCCCTGCGCGGATGCTGATCAGGGATCACTGGCTCTAGCCGGCCATCTCCGTTCTTGCCCAATCCTTTGAAAGGCTGATAACCATGCTTCAGTAACAGGTCAAATCCTTTCTTGGTCCTAACAAACTGCGGGAAAAGAGGATGGTCCTTGAAAGTACTGTAATCGAGATGACCCCCAATCTTAAAGAAATGTGGTCCTTGCCATTGGACCATCGCTGCTGTGTGATTTGTCTCTGATGTTGCTCCTAACTTTAGCATTTCAAGGCTTTCACTGAGAACAATTTCTTCACTTTCCCTAATGCTAGGGATATCAGCAGTATAAGTTGGCCTAGGGATCATAGGCTGAGGTAGCCTCTCTTCTGGATCTTCCACCAAAACAGTAGTTATCATGCCACCTTTAGACCACTTGATGCACTGATGCAGAGTGGATGGCACGGCGTTGGCATTATGAATCTGTGTTCTTCCAAGTAGAAGATTATACATTGGCGGCACGTTAATGACATGGAAAAGCACTATATGAACATAGTAGTTGATAAATATTTCCAAGAAGATCTTTCCCTTTGCTGTCTGTCCATGATTATCAAACCCATAAATGGTGATCGGATCCGGTGTATACTCTTCTTCTTTTATACCCAAAGCCTTGGCAGTCATTTCAGGACAAATGTTGAGGCTACTGCCTCCATCTACAAGCACGTGGGGTACAGTCATTCCCCGGGTTCGCACCACAATGTACAAGGCATTGTTATGAAATGCGTGAGGTTTTGGCAAATCCTCATCTGAGAAGGTTATGGGAGCATTGGTCATGGCCTGATTAACGATCTGAGCCATGTCCTCAGGTGTGGTGTCTGGCTTGACTTTGATTTTCCGCAGTAAATCGTCCAGAACTTGCTGATGCTTAGGAGAGGCACGTGCCAACTCAAGGATAGGGATATTAGAGAGGGCAGTGATTGGTCTTTGCACCGTGTCGACCTTTTCTTCTGGTTTTCTCCCTTTTTCCGAAGTAGATTTGACAAGGTTCTTGGGTAACCATGGCATTCTTTTGGCTACCTCTGGAGATATTCTAGCGGGTTCTCTCGAAACTTTCAGCTTACTGAATGCTGAAACGAGGTCCATCTTTTGAGAACTGGACTGGGCCTTATACAACACTAATACCTGATGCTGCACCTTGATATCACTGCTAGGGCATGGTCGGATATGATCTTGTGGCCGAAAGGGATGATCAGATATCATTGCTGTTGAGTGCTGCAAGAAAGGCTGTTTTAGAATCTCCATTTTCTCATCTTCAGCCCCTTCTACTAACAGATTTTTGTCAATATAATCTTGTATGATGTTTTTGAGAACGAAACAGTTCTCGGTATCATGTCCCACAGTTCGGTGGAACTTGCAGAATCTGTCCTTCATTTTTCCCATAATCACTGGCGGGTCAGCTACCCTTGGAAGCTTAATCATATGACTGCCGAGCATATATTCTAATACTGTCTCGAGGGACTGGTCTAGAGGAGTAAACTTGCGGTTATAACTCCATCCTTCCCGCTTCGGCTTTTCTTGTGGTCTTGATCTTTGTTCGAGGGTTTGTTGTGGCTGCTTATCATATTGAATAATCGACTTGCCTTTCTGATCACTTTTGTTGGGATTTGACCCTCCTGAAGCATAACTATGATTTTTTCCATTTCCTTTGTTCTGATTCTTACTGTTATTGGCAGAGTAGGTAAAATGGGCTTTCTTCTTTGATTCTTGTTGACTGTTATTCTTTGTAAACATAAAACCTTCATAAGACCTGTTCTCCATACTCAACTCGAGCCATTCAGCTCGTTCTGTTAGTTCTATGAAGCTCTTTGATGGAGATGTAGAAATTAGTCCCCTCAGGGGTTGCGAGAAGTTGCTCAGGATTAAAGATAGTGCGTGTCTTTCTGCTATTGGCTCGCACATCTTATTGCAAGCGGATCTCCATCTATGAATGAAATCCCTGGCCTTCTCGTTTTCCTTCTGCCTCAGACTGCAGAGATGACTGAGAGTCGGGAGTGCTTCAGCATTGAATAGAAAGCGCTCAATAAATAAATTGACCACTTTGTCGAATTCTTTCAGTTCTATCAGATTAATGTGCTCTAAGTACCACTTTGCTGCGACACCTTCCAAACTGCGAGGGAAGCAGAGAAATAAGGCACGATTGTTCCTCTTGAACTTAGAACATTCTGCGAAGAATAGGGCGAGATGTGCTTTTGGGTCACCCGAACCATCAAACTTGATAAATTTCTTGGGGAGATTATCAAGATCATCATCCCCATCCAGTCCATCATAGAAGTCTTCACTTGTAAAGACTCTTTTGCCCTTGTCACGAGTTTGAAAATCCTTAACTATTTTCATCACATCTTTGAGTTGTGACTGCGTAGGGTCGTCAACAGACTGATTCTTGGATTTGTAGGCCGACCCCTGCCCCTGAGTTGACCTTTTGAATTCTTGCTTGTTTTCATACTCTTTGTCAGTATCATCTGTTGATTCTGACTCATCAGACATTTCCTCATGACGATTCTGCTTTTTATTGATCTTCACATTCTTGACGGCATGACCCTTGTCTTTCTGCTTAGTCTGAATTTGCTCAGTACTGGCCTCAGCTTGTTCTGCCAGCATCTTGGTCATTATCTTTTTGAACATGACGTACATTTGGGGATCGATGCCATCATCCGCCTGCTGACCCTGACTCTGGATTGATCGAGGTGAGTCCATCTCTTCTTCTGAAGCTACCGAGTACGCGACGCCTTCAACTGATGCGGCTTTCTTTCTGGATCTTGTATCAACCATCGGGTATCGCAAATGTTCTCTTGGATATTACTGATGCTCTCTGCAGGGCAGAACTGATGGTTAGGCTTTTGAAGGAAATTTGGTTTGGAGGAAAATATTTGTTGAGAATTTTGGTAGAAAATAATATTCCATTACTAGAAATTGAGTCGTCGCTGGGATTACGATAATTGCATTGCTATTCTTTACAAGATAAACAACTAAAAATATGCCTTGTTACCTAGGCGAGGTCGTCACACCAATGTAAAATAAAGGAATTTTTATTGAGAGGAAAAACATGATTTTATCAATAATACACTTGACAGAGGGGAGGGGGACAAACAATTTTCCACCACTCCAGATAATCAGAAGATACACGAGGACCAGGAAAAATAGTAAGACTGACAAAGGAATCCCAGCCATGTCTGGCAGAATGGTATGCTCCGGACCAATGATCTGATGTGAGATCGAATTCTAGCAGAACCCCTGATAGTGGATGAATCTCTACGCGCTTCTGCCTCTGAGAGAACTGCCTGACACACCGCTCTGGATGATAGTATGCGCAGAAAAATGGGCCAAGTAGCCTGAATCGCTTGCCGTATGCATAAGTATATCTGGGAGGTGATTCCTGGCGATCAAAGTAGTCCCATACGACCTCTTCCTCCTGAAGGTTGTCGATCAAGAACCGGTATCGTGCAACTGGAAGAAGCTTTTCACCATTGTATCTGAATGAACTGGCTCGGGCTGGCACATGTCGAAGGAACCAAGACTACAAGGCATAGGTGCAACCTTCGACTAGGATCGACTCTCCGAGTGCGAAACGAGTCAACCCTCGGTATAGAAAAGCGAGTGCGGCCATGGCAATGGAGAGGCGGCTGGTCTGTCGACTTCCCCATCTCCTTAGAAGTTGAACTATTCTGGTATCCATGTAATTTCGTCCGTCGGAAAAGAAAGCCAATCCCACCGTGCACAGAACCATCGCATGTTGAATTCTCTCTCGAGCTGTCCTAGACAACGAACTGACTTCCACAAATGTCCCATGCTGTCTGTAGATTTCGAGCAGATCCACATATTCATTTCCATCTTCTTCAATCAGAGGCCAAGACTTGCGTCCTGTCATGCGGGCTAAGGCATCCTTAGGGTCCAGACCCTTGACATTAATCAGAAACTGCTTCTCCAATGGATCTCCAGGCTGACCGGCTGGCTCGGGCAATCCCATGATCTCTGAAAATTCATCCATCAGCACTGTCATCTCGCCCCACGGGAACCAGAAGGTAGAAGTGCTCGGATTCCACCGCTCTGCTAGTGCATGGATCAAGTTGTCGTTGACTGTCTGCTTTCCCACTGCGGACGCCAGTTCCAATCCACACTCGTCCAGATGGTCCGGAAACATACGAGAGAAGTTCTTGAACCATGAATAATACCACCGGGGAAAGAAGGATCTGGTGCTGAGGACTCGATGTTCGGGGAGACGTTGTCGCACCTCGTAGGAGATGTGACCCTCAGGGAAGACTGAATCAAGTTGACTGGATGCCATCAGACTGGAAGACATGGAAATTGGAATAAGACTTGGAAAAATACAGGAAATTTGAGGAAAATGCAGGCAAGATAAAAATAAAGTAGGAAATTCTAGATCCAGAAGACAGGAAAGATGGGAAATCACCTGACGTTTTGAAGGAAATTAAGGGAAATTTGAAAAATCGTCCAGGGTTTAATGAAATATAAGGAAGTATTTTATAAAATGAAGTGTTTTGAAAATCGTCCAGGATTTAAAACATGGACAGTACATGGACATGGACTGGGGAATTTTAAAAAAATCGTCCAGTATTTTAGAAAATTGAGGAAAATATAAAAGGAAATGACTATAACATATTCAATCACATTCTACACAAACAAGTATGCACATACAGCATTCCCTAAAAGCTGACTCTAGATGCACAAATTTTGAAATGGCTGTAGGACCTTAATCCTAACTCTAAGGTTCAGATCAACTGTATCCAATCCAGTTATGCCTATATACTCAAGCCAAGGCTCGATGCACGTGGCATAAAATCAATTTCTCCGGTTCTAGGTTCAAGTTTTCCAACATCCTTGAGCACCTGCCGATATACGTTGGACTATGGCCCTTGGTACGTGGCAGGGGGGTTTTCACCCAAATAAGTGGCCCAGTTGTGAGGCTCTGTCCCGAACTATGGTTCTGGAAGAGAGCCCAGCAACGTGAAGACCGGGACAATATAGGTGTGGTGGTTTTTGAAAAACATGAGCACATGCAATCAAACAGAAGGCTCTAAGTCCTAAAGAGATAGAATTTTGAAATATTTGAAGAAGCAAACATTGTTTTCATACAATTCCTAAATTGAGGAGTGTTGTATTAGACCTAAGTCTATGTGGGCATGAATATATCTCCTCAATATGGTCCTACCAAACCATACCTAGCCTATATGCATTCCATGTCAGCTGGGTTCAAGTCTAGGCTCCTAGGTTCACATGATATCATAAAGCAAAGCTGACATTCCATGGAAATCGATTTTGACAATTTGAACTAAGTAGAGCATTAGATTGATCAGGCGAAGACAGGTCCCATCTCGGTCGCCAAACCTGTTATCATCGCAAAATTTTACTTTTGCAAATCAAACTGACCTTTGAAAAAGTTTTTGAAAATAACTCGCCTCCGTTTTAAAATGTGGGAAAATTCCATAGAATGGGACTCGCCTGTCGGTACGAGATTCAACCGTTCCTGCCACCTTTAACAGGGGTAATTGAACCAAGGATCAATCTTATGCTCTACTCTATTCAACTTGTCTAAATCATATTCTGATTTCTAAATGCACATAGAATCAGGCATGTGCTATGAATTTTCAGAAAAATGCACATTTGAAAACATGATGTTTGCTTTGAATGATTGAAATATAAAATGTAAATCTTGGAAAATCCTGAATTGGGATTTCAAATATACTTCTGAAAGAAATAAAATCGATTTTGAGGAATCCTTGACATTTGGTGAAAATCGATTCTGAGAGACTTGATTTCTCTGAATTCAAACTTTGAAATTGAAATTCTAACTTAGAAAATTTGAATTTGGAATTTGGGAAATACTTGAAATATCCTTTGAAATTCAATGTCTTTGGGAAAATCGATTTTGCTATAAGACTTAGGAGATTTTGAGGAATTCAATTTTCTTGACTTGGATTTTGAATTGGAGTTGACAAATGCATGAAATGAATGAATATGGATTTGAGGAATTGAGAAATACTTTTTGTATTTTTGAGAAATGCAGTGCATTTTTTTTGAAGTTAGCCTAAGAGTGTAGGTTGAATGTGGCTAATGTGAAGATCATAAATCTAAGTATCATTCATATTCTGACTATGGCCATAAATACGAATTCCACCAAGTTTATAAACTTCATAAAAGCCAGTGTATGTGCCATTCGTGTAGACCATGGTGAATTTGTAAAAATATGCATGAAGCATCATCCATCACACATTAACATTATAAAAATAAACTATATGCAATGCAACCTAAGCTAAGCAGGAAATGTAAATTCTTATTCCAAAGTTTAATTACAAATTACATCACTATTGAAATGAAAATAAAGTCTTCAATGTACCTGCAAAACTAGAAAACTTGGTTAATGAAAATATGTTGGCTTTTCTAGATTTATCTAGTAATATCTAGAAATTGCTGGATTTTGCTAGATATAAGCCTTTTTGCCATGATTCCCTTAAATCAAAATGATAAAGTATGAAGAAATAATAAAGATAAAATATGAAACTTCGAAATTGGGGTCCAAATGACCAAAATACCCCTAATAACAAGACTATGGCCTTGAAATTAGGGTTTTTAGAAAGATATTTTGATAAAATGCAAGTTTTGAAATTTGAATGTAATAAACTAAGCTAAATATGATGTGACATGCTTAAAAATATGAAAATTAGGGTTAGGGATTTCGAAATTTAGGTCAAATGACCAAATTGCCCCCGATAGCAAGACTATGGCCTTGAAATCAGGGTTTTTAGAAAGAGATTTTGGTAAAAACTTAGGTTTTATGCACTAAATGAAATCAAATGAATACAAAATTAAACCTAAAGCATCCTAATATGATTATGAACATAATAAAACCCTAAAAATATATGCTTATGCACGAAAATCCAATAATATCACAAAAACTGTGATTTTAGCAGTGTTTTGGATCTTTCAGGAACCCGATTTTGCAATTTGCTTAATTCAGCCATCAAATGGATTCCAAAATCTATAAAAATTGGTACCTGCACTTGTTATAACACTAATGTGGAATTGGAATTATAAAAATAATTTTTTGACATTGCATTAATCCGAAAATTCCATTAAACCCTAAAAATATGTTATTTTTGACCTAATTCACCAACCAGTTTCAATCCAAGACCTGAATCAGGGGTCAAATCTCTATGGAAATTTATGATATTTTACAGAGACTAACTAGGAATAAAAACAGAGATTTCCCAATTTACAGATTGGAAAAATCATCTCTGGTTAGGGAGAAACCCTTCCGGCAATCTGAGCTAACATATTTCACTTTTAACAGGGATTAAAACGGATACTTCAGATTGAAAATACAGGAATAAATATCAAACCTAAACAAAAATCTCTAAAATTTTCGTGGTGAACAGTAGACATAAAAATAACAATACTCACTTTTTACAGATCTAAAATCGGATCTGTGGTTTGGGATTTATGACTAACACAAGTCTGATTAGGGTTTTGGTAAACCCTAATGAGTTTTAAATTTAAAAACAGATTCTCTGAAAGGGGAAAAATATTAAACAGTGATAAAAAAATCCTAAAATTTCACAGAAGACAGATTTACTCAATGTAAATCCATAGCACTTTACAGATCTAAAATCTGATATAAGATGAGAGAAATATCATCACAGCAAGTTACCTTTTTTATTTTAACCACGATTTTAAAGCTTTAAAAACCTGATTTGATGTCTGATTTTTTTGACAGGGTTCCCGAGATCCAAAACCTCTGATTTTTCTACAGTAACTCAATAACTCATGCATGCATCACATATAAAAAAATCAGAAATAAACAATGAGTGCTTCAATCCGAAATAACATCATCTTTACTGTTCTAAACCTAGAACACACATAAATTTAAGAAACTTGAAAAACCATGCATTAACTAATGTAAATAAATAAAATAAACCATAAAACAGTAAACAAAACTTATTTCTATGCTATAGAACGTAAAACAAACATGAATAAACCATGAAAATAAAATAAAAAAAGGGAATCAATAGCTGGAATTTGATATCACCTTTAAAACATAGATTTAACCCATTAAAAAGTGTAAATCATATATTTTATTGGTTAATAATGCAAAGAATCATGTTAAAATCAATTCTAATGGATTAAAATCTCTGTAAATCATCCAAAACAGGGTTAGATCACCTTCTTGGAGTGTTCTTGCTGATTTTTGATGGTTCTTGAGGTTAAATCCATGGTTTAATCCATGAAGATGATGGTGCCAACGGCTAAATCATGCTTAAAACAATGAAAAACATTAAATAAAAACTAAAAATTAAAGAAAAACATTACCTTGAGGTTGCTGCAATGGAGGAAGGGCTGAAGAGGAGAGAGAAGCTCCAAGAATCCAATAGGAGAGAGATGGGAAAATCGACCCCCCTTATGCCTCTATTTATAATAAAAAATTAGGTTTAAAAATTGACAATTTTGAAAATTTTGGACTCTAAAAGGGGGGGGGGGAGGCGATTTTTGGGTGGAGTTACCTATATGCCCTTAGTCTAAATTATCCTAAATAGTTTCTAATTAACCCCTAGCTAAACCTAAGAATCCCCCAAATGTGGTGCCACTTGGCATTCTCTCACATTGGGTTTTTAAAACACTTTTAAAAACCTTTAAAAACACTAGTTTTAAAAACTAACTTTCAAAAATGGGTTTTTCAAAATGGTTTTGACTTTTCTAAACCTCTAACACTAACCAAGACATCAACTAACCCTAGTCTAGCCCTGACTTACTCGAATATGGCGCCACCCCGAGTGGGCCCTACTTGAGTTTTTCAAAAAGCGATTTTAAAACTTGAAATTGAAGGAGTTTTCAAAAGATTTTCAAAAGTAAACTTAAAATTAGGGTTTTTGAAATGGCATAAGGTCCTAACTGAGTTAGAATTCCTCTGGATATGGTACCAACTGAGTGGGCCCACATCGAATTTTGAACATTTTTGAAATAAACACTGAAAATGGCTTTGAAAAGGGGTTAAAATCAGTATTTGAAATTCAAGATCTTTGAAAATAGGGTCTCAAGCGAACTGGAACTCCGGGTTAGAGTCCTGAACTCTTAGGACTCTGAGATTTTAGATTTTAAAAGTCAAATGAAAGGATTTTCAAAAGATTTTATCAAGAAATGATGAAATAAGTCAGAAAACACAGTCAGGGTTAGACTCCCAACTCGACCGAACTCTAAAATAGAGTCCTGAACTAACTGGACTCTGTGAAATGACCTAAATTTTGAAAACAAACGAAAAAGATTGAGAATGGAAGTAAAACAGACTTAAAAACCAGACTTCTGACCGGATTAGGACTCTGAGACAGAGTCCTGATCGGACTGAAACTTTCAAAAATTTGAGAAATTTGATGAATAGAGGCATTCAGAAGCGACACCATCTAAATGGGTCTCATCTGTGAATTGAAATTGATTAAAGTTTGAATTTGAAAGGAATCCAGATTGTTTTCTGAGAAAATATTTCGAAATACAAAGTCCTGGGGTTGGAAAATGACAGAGTATTGAATAAAAACCCAGGTTTTGAAATTGATTTTGAAATAAAGCTTTAAAATTCAAATCTGGATTGAATGTTTTGAAATAGGAGTGCTGGATCTCGAAGATGAGATGTAATGACATGCAATGCTATGCAGAATACATGCAATGACATGCAATGATCTATAATGACTTATGAAATGGACAAACACTGGATGAGGGTGAAAATTTGGGGTGTTTACACAGCTCTAGCTTTTCTCTACAGAAGTTTAGCACGTTTCGCCCTCGGAGAGACCATTCTGGTGGAAGGATGCACGTATGCCTTGCAGTCATGGTTCCTGCGACATGTACCAACAAAAGCCAGTTCTTTTAGATTCAGCAGCAAGCAGCCGAAGTCAGCCATTCAGTGTCGAGCTTTGATCGAGAAACTGCATCAGGAGGAAATCATTTGGGACTTCTTTGACAGAAGAGAGACCATTCCTCGCTACACCTATGCTCGTGACAAGCGTTACAAACTGCTCGGCCCTTTCTTCTGCGTAGACTATCAGCCAGAGAGATGTCTCAGACAGTTTTCGCAGCGGCAGGTTCGTGCCAACACTCGCTTCCCGACAGGCCGCATGCCATAGTTTGATCTGCGGTCGGATCAGTGGTCTGGAGCATACCACGTCGCCAAATACACTTGGGACTCCTTTATTCCTTTGTCTATCTTTCCTGGTCCTAATGTATCATCAGAATATCGAGAATGGTGGCAAACTGTCTACCCACCTTCTCTTTGTATTTAAATTTTGTCAATCAATGAAAATGCAAACTTTTATTTTGTGGCCAAATCTTATTTTATTTCATATAGTTACGGCTTCATCCCCAGCGATGAGATCCATTTTCTATTCTTCTATCCCTTGTCATGACAGACGACCTAGCCTAGATCATAAGGCGCATTTTGTCACCATAAAAGGATGACACGATCATTGCAAACATTTGTTAATTCCTTCCCTCATGTCTTTTCCTAAAAAACACATTTCCAAAAATCTCTCCTGAACCTTAATCATTCTTTTTTTCCTCTGCAGGAAATCACTGGCATTGGCGAAATGGTTGTAACAAGGGCAGGAAAAGAAACAGTCCCTCAACACAGCGACAGTGAGGCCGGAGGGATGGATTCCCCCAAATCGGTCAGGGGACAAAATCAGAATCAAACAGGTGATATCGATCCAGCCATGTATAATTTGTTTAAAAGAATGATGACCAAAATGATGGCTGAACAGGCCGAGGCCAATCAGAAAGAAGCTGTTCCAAAAAGCAAGCCAAAGAAGAAGGCCGTGAAGAAGCCAGTCAGGATTCTTAGGAAGCAAGTACAGCCCGACACCACTTCTGAAGAAACAGAATCAGTTGAGGAATCAGAAGAAGAAGAGCAGCTTGTTTATCAGAATCCCCCACCGCAGTTTGCAAAGACCACTGCGGAGCCCGAATCAATCAACAAGCCCGTTCCGGTTAATGATCCGATGCAAGAGCAGATGAAAGAAATGAATAGGGCTATCAAAGATATCCAGGCTAAAAGCAGGGGCAAGTAGACCTACTCCGGTGAAGACTTCTATTATAGTCTGGACGGGGATGACAATTTGGAGAATCTCCCTCGCAAGTTCATTAAATTCGACGGAACTAGCAACCCCAAGGCTCATTTGGCCACCTTTTATGCCGAATGCGGCTGTTTTAGGAAGGATAATCGGGCATTATTCATATGCTTTCCTCGCAGCCTTGAAGGAGTAGCAGCCAGGTGGTATGCAGACCACATTAATCCTATCGAACTATGAGAGTTCGATAAAGTTGTCAACTTATTCATTGAGCGCTTCATGTTTAATGTTGAAGCCTCACCAACCCTCAATCATCTGTACAATTTAAAACAGATGGAGAATGAGAAAGCCAGTGAGTTCATCCACAAGTGGAGGAGCACCTGTAACAGAATGAAGGTTCCCATCCCGGAGGAGCACGCCCTGCAGATTATTCTGAATAACTTTGCCCAGCCTTTGAGGAACCTCATTTCCACTTCGCCTGCCAAGTCATTCATCAAATTAATTGAGAGAGCCGAGTGGCTCGAGACCGGCCTGGACAATGGTCTATACGAAGGATATCCTTTTGTCAGAGGAAATCCAGATCAAAAGAAAAAGGTGCACGTCGCCTACGCCGCAGGATTGACAGATCAGGGCAGCAGTGGTTCCGGCAAAAAGAAGAACAAGAAGGGCCGCAACAAGAACTCAGGATATCCCGGTACCGAAAGGACAAACTCGGCAGCCCAGAAGGGAAAATTTGTTAAGCCCATCCAACCAGCGCCCCAGCCAGAAGCGAAGCAGCCAGAAAAGCCGAAGCACGAAGGTTGGAGTTATGATCGGGAGTTCTCAGCCTTAGAACAGTCCCGCGAAGACATCCTAGAATATATGATGTCGAAGGGAATGATCAAGCTCCCCAAGGTGGCGGACCCTCCTGTCGCTATGGGTAAATGGACTGACAAGTTCTGCAAGTTCCATCGGACTGTCGGACATGACACCGAGGATTGCTTTGTTTTGAAGAACATAATTCAGGACTGTATTGACAAGAACATGTTAATTGAGGACGAGGATGAGCAGCAGCCGGAAGTCTTGACCAAACCATTTCCTAAGCATTCAACCTCGGTCATCGCAGAGCGAGCATTCCCTTTGCGAGACAGTATCCAACCATGTTCTAGGCAAGATATTCAGGATCAATATCATGTCCTAGTCCTTCGCCAGGCACAGTCATCCGTCAAGAGGGCGGATGTCATTCCATCTTCCAGCAAACCAACAAAGGCAGCAACAGGAACTGCCAGGCCAGTTCCCAGGATCCCGAAGTGCTTTATCAAGGCAGTTTCGAAGAAAGAAGAGGCTTCAGGGTCAATTCAGAAGCCGATTACTGCATTATCCAACATCTCTATCTTGGACCTGACCCACGCTTCATCTGAGCACCAACAAGTGCTAGAAGATCTTCTTAGAAAGATCAAAGTCAAGCCTAGCACGACCCCACAAGATATGGCTCAGATCGTCAATCAGGCCATGACGAATGCACCAATCACTTTTTCTGATGAGGATTTGCCAAAGCCTCATTCGTTTCATAACAACGCCCTATACATAGTAGTGCGAACCAGGGGCATGACAGTCCCTCATGTGCTCGTCGATGGAGGCAGCAGCCTAAATATCTGTCCAGAAATGACAGCCAAGGCGTTGGGTTTAAGAGAAGAGGAATACACCCCAGATCCGATCACTATCTACGGTTTTGATAACCATGGGCAGACAGCCAAGGGGAAGATATTTCTCGAAATTTTCATCAACTATTCGGTACATACGGTCCTGTTTCATGTAGTGAATGTGCCACCTACATACAATCTGCTCCTCGGACGCACTTGGATTCACAATGCCAATGCGGTCCCATCAACCCTGCACCAGTGTATCAAATGGTCGAAGGGAGGCATGATCACCACGGTCCTAGGAGAGGATCCAGAAGAACGACTCCCGCAGCCGATGATTCCCCGTCCCACTTTCACTGCCGACATCCCGAGCATTAGGGAAGTCGACGAGATCAATCTGAGTGAAAGCCTGGATATGCTGAATCTGAAGGAAATCCAGCCAACAGAAAATGTCACTGCAGTTGTTCAGTGGCAGGGACCTCGCTTCTTCAAGCTAGGAGGACGCCTCGATTGCACCTCATTTAAAGATCACCCTCTGTTTCCGCGATTCTCAAAATCAAGGAAAGGATTTGATCTTCTGATGAAGCATGGGTATCAGCCCTTCAGGGGCCTAGGCAAAAATGAAGACGGCATTCTGGAGCCGATCATCCCTGTTCAGCATGTCACCTGCACAGGTTTGGGTTTCACAGGTCAGTCATCCGGCAAAAAGGCCATCTTCGTCAAGGGAGCTCAGTAATGAAGACAATGCCAGTGTTTTCTGTTTTCTTTCCTTTCTGTCATCTTGTAAGGGCAAGATCCGCCCCAGTTTCTTTCTCTCCTTCAAACGATCACTTGTAAATGTCAAAGTTTACTCAATCAATGAAAAGTTTGTTTGCTCTGTTCATCTTGGTGTACACAAATTCTCTGCTTATATCCTTATCTATGTTGTCATTCTCTATCTCTGTACAAAAGGCTATTTTTCGGATATTTTACCTTTTTCTCAAAAGCCTCCTTTTCGCTTATAGGATTGCCGTGATCATGGCTCCTAAATCATTCAAAAAGCTCGTTATCAATACCAATCTTTTTCAAAATAAACCAGCTAGAGCATGCAAAGCAAAGGCAGGGGCAGGAATCAGCAAAATGACAGAGCGGATTGAAGAGTTGGCAGAATTCGACTCGACAATTCAAGATTTGCCAGAGTTTGCCAGCATTCAGAAGCAGGATGAACCATCGCCGTTGGTTCAAGATCCAACAGAGGATGTCAATATTGGTTAAGAAGATGATCCAAGAATCCTCAAAATTGGTTCCAGTCTAAGTTTAGATGAGAAAAAAAGGCTCATCTACTTCCTCAAACAGCATCAGAAAGTCTTCGCTTGGACATATGAAGATATGCCAGGTTTAGACTCCAAGTTGGTCGAGCATCGTCTTATGTTGAAGCCAGATTGCAAACCAATCAAGCAGAAACTCAGAAAAATGGACCCTCGAGTAGCACCACAAGTTAAAGAAGGACTTGAGGAGTTGTTAAAGGCAGGATTCATTCGGACCATTGAATATCCAGACTTGTTGGCAAACATTGTGGCAGTCCCCAAAAAGAATGGCAAAGTTCGGATTTGTATTGACTTTAGAGATCTGAACAAAGCCACCCCAAAAAATGATTATCCACTCCCCAACATCGATCTTCTGATCGATAGCACGGCAGGCCATGCCATGTTCTTCTTCATGGATGGATACTCGGGCTACAATCAAATCAAATTGGCCGCTCGTGACCAATCAAAAACTTCTTTTACCATGCCTTGGGGCACCTTTTGCTATACAGTCATGCCATTTGGACTCAAGAACGCAGGGGCAACCTATCAGAGGGCTATGGCAGTAATCTTTCATGATCAGATGCACAAAAACATGGATGCCTACGTGGATGACATCCTGGTCAAATCTAAAGAAGGCGAGGATCATCTCGGTGCTCTCAGCTCAGTCTTTGAAAGACTTATCCTCTATAAGTTAAGACTCAATCCGCAGAAATGTGTCTTCGGGGTAGAGTCAGGCAAGCTGCTTGGCTACATGATCAGCAAGAAAGGCATAGAGGTGGATCCTACCAAAGCAAAGGCAATCATTGGCATGCCGCCTCCCACCAATCTCAAAGAATTAAGGAGCCTTCAGGGGCGCATTCAGTCTATTCGACGCTTCATCTCTAACCTAGCCATGAGATGTGAGCCCTTCAATCACTTGCTAAGAAAAGAAGTGAAATTTGAATGGGGACCAGAATGTCAGCTCTCATTTGAGCGCATCAAACAATATCTCCTGAATCCACCTGTTCTGAGGCCACCTGTAACGCCCCGGATTTTCAAAACAAAAATAAGTTAAAATTTTCATGGATTTCTTTTTTTTTTTTTCTTTGCAGCGGAACTTAGAAAAGCTTTTAGCAGCGGAATAAGACGATAATGAGTCGTCGGTTTTAGAAAACTCCGAGCACGTTGCAGGTATGTGGCCAAGCAACTCATTGACCACCAAAGTGTTCCATTTTATCGAAAGCACATGTTTATTACAACATTACTGCTTAGAAAAGCAGTGAAGGTTCAATAAAAAGGAAGCAATACAACTCTGTCTAGAGAAACCCTGGAACTTGATGCCGCCTTGCTCCGCATATCGCCACGCAGGTTCAACACCTGAAATCCCCATTAAACGGGGTCAGAACCACTGATGGTCTGGTAAGTAGGCAAACGCCTATCTATTCAACTCAAGTAAATGCATAGACCACTCAGGGTCGCAGTTCGTAATACGACGCTCAAGCCTCCATGACTTAGCGTATATCGCACAAGCCTCATCAGGGCTATGAGTTGAACATCCACGCAAGTCGTCATGACTTCGCATAAGCCTCTTCAGGGCTGTGAGTTAGAATAACCTCTCAAGTCTCTACGACTTAGCCTTGACTTCCTCAGAGTCACGAATGGATGTCTAGCTCAAGCCTTTATGCTTGGCACATCCGTATCCTACGAATCTAAGGACAGCTCTCCGAGCTTCACTTAGTCGTACGGATATCAATGGGGTTGTTTCCCAATCGGTCCAGTAGTATACCGACCATGACACCTTCACAAAGGTTATGCAGGACTGACTCAACAACGTCATCCACTCATACATTCAAAGTAGCGCTGTACCTAAGCTAATGCTTTGTTTCGATAATTGTACCTCCCCCTGGGCTTAGGGGACTCATATCTGGGTGACAACGCGACGATCTGGGGGTTGATTATTCTATGTATTTTAGATACCCCAGAGGCCTGTTGACCCCATCCCCCTAGTAGGACGGTACAGCATACCGGAAGAGATCCTTACTAGGTATCCGAATGCATTCTGCTACTGCAGTAGTTGGGTTCAATCCTTAGATATTTAAGGATAACCACGACCTCCATACCTCTGAGTGACGAAGGCCATCAATGAACTCTATCAGGTTCGGGTGAAATATATGTCACTCAAGGCTGCGCCATCACCGTCTTCCTCGGTGAGAAATTCTGAAAGGGGCCTGCCGGTCTTACAATTACTTGACGAACATTGCATGCCTATAGGGCAGCCTTTGAGAAGTATGTACCCGACCTCAATCAACCACACGGTTTTCACCGTGGAACAAAGGTTTTATTCATATGCATGATTAACTCTGCTCTCGGCACTTCGGCCTCGACGAGCACTTCACCTCTTTCGGTGGAAACAACACACTCCGGCTCAGCGGCCCTTACGAGTCTGGTTGTCTGATAATTCTCAATGAGCATGCACATGACTCGATCTCTACGGATCGGCTACTCGGCGTATTTTTACGCAACGAGCTCAGGACCTCGTCAAGGCGCTACCACTACTTTGGCGCAACGACTCTTACAAGTATGATGCCCTTGCAGGTGTCAGGGAGACGAGTCATTCTGACATCGTTCCAACAAAGGACATCATTGTGCCACTTAACTGGTTTTGGCAGCTCTTCTGCCAACCATTCTGTCAACACCTTCTCTGTTCTACCGGCAGTGGTGCGACGAACCTTTCTACATTGTAGAAGGCGTTTCATAACTGGGTAGCACTTCTGCTACGTTCTTTCTGAGTCATTCTTAGCTCCTTCAGGAATTTCAGCAGCACTTCCTCTCTTTTACGGAGAAAGCGTGCGTTTCTTTTATCCATTTCAGCGGCATCTCCCCTCTTTGGTGGGAAATCGCTACGCTTAACTCGGGAAATGGATGCGCACCGTTGTGCGTACTTTGCATCCATCAAGGTTGCAGGAACCTTGGGCCATAGCTAGGCCATACGTAATTGATTTAGTCTTTACGTAAAGAGCATTTTGCCAAAAGGCGAAGCCTTTCCAATAGGGGCTTCATTCGTCAAGCAGAATCTTGTACGAGGAGCGGTAAGGGAATCGCATGGAAGATTTTGGAGTTGATCTCCGTTTGAACGCTCACTTACGCGCCATATATGTAATATAAGCAGAAGCCTGTGCTTTATACAGCGGCGGCGTAAAGAAATGCATATACTATTGTTCAGGGTGTGTAACTGAACGAAATATTCTACATATATAACAAAGCAGAAGCCTTGGCATCGTTCGACGCGACGGCGTAAGTAAAGACATTGCAGAAAGCAGGAGCCTTGGCATCGTTCGACGCGACGGCGTAAGTAAATGCATAATCGGAAGTGCAGTAATCGGAAGTACAGAAAGCAGGGAGCCTTGGCATCATACGACGCGACAGCAAAGGTAAATTACATGGCCTGTGCGATATAAGACGCGTCGGCAGTATCAGCAGATATACACCTAGATCTGTATCCAACGATAGTTACGAGGCGAGCGAGTGAACACCGAAGTGTCCTAGAGGGCTCAACCAAGAACTAGGGTGAGATACTATTTTGAAGAACGCATATACTGCGTATTCGAACATATATATCCGACGATAGTTACGAGGCGAGCGCGTGAACACCGAAGTGTCCTAGAGGGCTCAACCAAGAACTAAAGCAAGATACTACTTCAGAAAGTATATTCTATATACAAACAGT
The DNA here is from genome assembly GCF_984573655.1 of Nuphar pumila. Taxonomy (NCBI): domain Eukaryota; kingdom Viridiplantae; phylum Streptophyta; class Magnoliopsida; order Nymphaeales; family Nymphaeaceae; genus Nuphar; species Nuphar pumila. The sequence goes on along the minus strand of NC_143251.1, from coordinate 70,847,563 downwards.
CAAATACTTGAGAGAGATGGATCAACGAAGCGAACTTACTTCAAATCGTGGAAGAAACGGCTCCGGGTTGCTTCTTCGGCTTCGAGCCTTCTTTCGAGAGGTCAGACTAAGTCAGATGAAGCTGACTTAGTTGAGAAAGAGGTAGAGCAGGTCAAGCTACTCAACCTAAGTGGTTTGAACCAAACAGGGTTCAATCCAAGTCAACTGGGTTCAGCAGGTTCGAACTCAGCTCAAGTAGGCTAAGTCTGGGTTCAGAAATCCAAACCGGAATCTGGACCAAAAAGGACTTTGACTTTGACTTTAAACCCAACTAGGTTCAAGTCAAGTCAACTGGGTTTGGACCAGGTCAAGTGGGTTCAGACCCAGGTCAGGTGGGTTAGGACCAGGTCAGGCAGGCTCAGGCTAAGTCAGGCAGGCTCAGACCAGGTCAGGTGGGCTCAGGTGGGCTAGGCTAGGTAGGGGAGGTTTAGGAGAGAGAGAGAGGAGGCAAGAGAGAGAGGGGGTCGATTTTTATGAGAAGAGAGAGAGTGGGGAGGGCTATTTATAGCCCAAGCCCACCTCCTCTTGGGAATTTTTATCCCTTTTTTGCCCCTGAGCTTTATTTTAATTCCAGGAGGTTCCTTTTGAGGTGGGGCCCACTAGATATTTCCATAGGATATTTTGTGGGTCCCACAAGATATTTTCTGAGGAATATTTCTGTGGGTCCCACCAATATTTCCGTGGGTCCCGCAAGAATTTCGGGTTTCCGGCGATTTTTTTTCCGAAAAATTCTGAGTACGCCATTCTCTTCGTATTGACGTAACTAAGAAAGTTGGCTCGAGGAAATCCTTTGTTTTTGTTTAGTTAAGAGGTTATGGCTTCCAGAGTGTTTGAGCATATATTCGCAAAGCGACGAATATCTCAAGTATAACTGGTTCGTACAAATCGATCTGATTTGTATTTCGGGTTCAGATGTTATTTTTACTTGAAAATGCCTCGTGAATTTCTTCAGAAAGATACTGAAAAATTGCGGGTCTTACATCATCACCCCCTTAAAGGAATTTCGTCCGCGAAATTCAGTTAAGTGTACTAAGTGCGTAACTCGGGATATTTCTCCCATATGTTAGATTCATAATGTTATTCACTTAGTTCAACATCATATTTGTTTCAATCATAACCTCATATCATGATTCTCGATCAATTGAGGTATGCTTCTCATATCTGAGTTCAAATTATGCTACAACCACGATAGTTTGTTGAATCAATGTTCTTCCAACCGGCTATTATCATAGCCATCCTGTGTAACTATTTTGTACACACAGATCATTCTTCTAGAGATTAACCATATTGGAATAAGTCCCCTGTCAGACTACCTGGTATTGGAAACGTACCTCCTCACAGGTTCGCCCTCGTCAGACTCACCTGATATTGGATCAGTACACCCTCACAGACTCATACTAGCTAAGCTACTGATTTTGGATCATATACACTCGCACGGAGCTGTATACCCTCATAGGCTCACTCTGGCTAGACGATCTGATCTTGAATATGTAAAACCTCACAGGACTCTCTTCTTGGGAACAATTCCTCAATGGTTTATTTTATTAAGTAAGTTTTAACGTTCTAATTACGCAAACTTAATTTTTCAATCATGGGGTCTATAGCCATAAATTTTGGGCATAAGCACTTAAGATTTTTATTTGACAAATCCAAAATTACTTTAGAGAGCAAGGATACATATTGATCCAGATGACCGTACACAAGGTCGTAAGCCACTTGTCTCAAGCATTCATTGGATCTTGTCTTTCAATCGCTTTTTACCCATTACAACTCTATCTATCAAGGTATCCAGATTCCTTGATATGGTCATCATTCGTGAGTTGTTCGGCTGTCACCGCATAGACACGACCTGCCATGGGTTTCTGCTCTGCCCCAGGTAATGGCAGACGTTGTTGTTGAGAGGGTCCTCCAGATCCCATATTTCTTCGTTGAAGATCTGAGGCCTTCTTGCGGCATTCTGTTACACGATGCCCTGGTTTGCCGCAATACAGGCAACCCCCTGTATCGCGAGGACAAACCCCTCCGGGGTGATCTGAGCTACACCTCGGGCATCGAAAATTAGACTGTCGGTAGGGCTGATTGGCTTCTACCATCTGTAATGGCCGCTCGGCCGGTGGAGTAAAGTTGTTCTCCTGAAAATCCCTCTTATAAAAAGTTGGTCGTGATTCTTGGCCACCGGGGAACGTCCTCTTGTTGTTCCCATTACTTGCTACCGGTCGCTTTACTACGACCCCTTTGCATCGCTCCCAGTCTGCACTAATCTTTGAAGCTGCTGCCACAGCGGCTTGAAATGTTTGGGGCATGCTAGTTATGACTCGAGATCGTAGCCCTTCCCGAAATCCATTGATATATTTATCGGCCCTCTCTTGGTCAGTATCAAATAACCGAGAGCAGTACCGCTCAAGGTTCTGAAACTTGGTAGTATAGTCGATAAGACTCATACCACCCTGCTCTAGTTCCAGAAACTCCATCTTTTTCTTATTTCTGGAGTGCAACGGGAAGTAGTTATCCAAGAAAGTTCTCCGAAAGTCAGTCCAAGGAATGACTTCGACTTGTGAGAACTGGATAAGCTTAGTGGTATCCCACCACTTTCGTGCATTATCCTTCAGCCTATATGTGCCGAAGTTAGTCTTTCTATCCTCTGGTACTCCCAATACCAGGAATGCCCGCTCTGTTTCCTCGATCCAGCTTTCTGCAAGCTCTGGATCGGCACTGCCAACGAAAACAGGTGGGTCGAGTTTGAGGAACCTTTCATATGTTATTCCTCCAAGGTTCTCATTGCGAGGTGGGGCTGGTGCTTGCCTTGATTCACGAATGGCAGACACAAGCCTGTTGAGTGTCTCCAGCAGGAAGCCCTGCGTATGGGACTCCTCGCTCGGCATGGTTCTCCTCGTCCTAGGAGCCATTTTATCTATTCACACAAATACACCCAAATTAGAAAAAGTATAAGATTTATACTTACAGTGCGATACCGCAAACATGACGGATCTTGAACCAGGTTTCTCAGACTCATGCTTTGATACCAATTCTGTAACGCCCTGGATTTTCAAAACAAAGCTAAGTTAAAATTTTCATGGATTTCTTTTTTTTTTTTTCTTTGCAGCGGAACTTAGAAAAGCTTTTAGCAGCGGAATAAGACGATAATGAGTCGTCGGTTTTAGAAAACTCCGAGCACGTTGCAGGTATGTGGCCAAGCAACTCATTGACCACCAAAGTGTTCCATTTTATCGAAAGCACATGTTTATTACAACATTACTGCTTAGAAAAGCAGTGAAGGTTCAATAAAAAGGAAGCAGTACAACTCTGTCTAGAGAAACCCTGGAACTTGATGCCGCCTTGCTCCGCATATCGCCACGCAGGTTCAACACCTGAAATCCCCATTAAACGGGGTCAGAACCACTGATGGTCTGGTAAGTAGGCAAACACCTATCTATTCAACTCAAGTAAATGCATAGACCACTCAGGGTCGCAGTTCGTAATACGACGCTCAAGCCTCCATGACTTAACGTATATCGCACAAGCCTCATCAGGGCTATGAGTTGAACATCCACGCAAGTCGTCATGACTTCGCATAAGCCTCTTCAGGGCTGTGAGTTAGAATAACCTCTCAAGTCTCTACGACTTAGCCTTGACTTCCTCAGAGTCACGAATGGATGTCTAGCTCAAGCCTTTATGCTTGGCACATCCGTATCCTACGAATCTAAGGACAGCTCTCCGAGCTTCACTTAGTCGTACGGATATCAATGGGGTTCTTTCCCAATCGGTCCAGTAGTATACCGACCATGACACCTTCACAAAGGTTATGCAGGACTGACTCAACAACGTCATCCACTCATACATTCAAAGTAGCGCTGTACCTAAGCTAATGCTTTATTTCGATAATTGCACCTCCCCCTGGGCTTAGGGGACTCATATCTGGGCGACAACGCGACGATCTGGGGGTTGATTATTCTATGTATTTTAGATACCCCAGAGGCCTGTTGACCCCATCCCCCTAGTAGGACGGTACAGCATACCGGAAGAGATCCTTACTAGGTATCCGAATGCATTCTGCTACTGCAGTAGTTGGGTTCAATCCTTAGATATTTAAGGATAACCACGACCTCCATACCTCTGAGTGACGAAGGCCATCAATGAACTCTATCAGGTTCGGGTGAAATATATGTCACTCAAGGCTGCGCCATCACCGTCTTCCTCGGTGAGAAATTCTGAAAGGGGCCTGTCGGTCTTACAATTACTTGACGAACATTGCATGCCTATAGGGCAGCCTTTGAGAAGTATGTACCCGACCCCAATCAACCACACGGTTTTCACCGTGGAACAAAGGTTTTATTCATATGCATGCTTAACTCTGCTCTCGGCACTTCGGCCTCGACGAGCACTTCACCTCTTTCGGTGGAAACAACACACTCCGGCTCAGCGGCCCTTACGAGTCTGGTTGTCTGATAATTCTCAATGAGCATGCACATGACTCGATCTCTACGGATCGGCTACTCGGCGTATTTTTACGCAACGAGCTCAGGACCTCGTCAAGGCGCTACCACTACTTTGGCGCAACGGCTCTTACAAGTATGATGCCCTTGCAGGTGTCAGGGAGACGAGTCATTCTGACATCGTTCCAACAAAGGACATCATTGTGCCACTTAACTGGTTTTGGCAGCTCTTCTGCCAACCATTCTGTCAACACCTTCTCTGTTCTACCGGCAGTGGTGCGACGAACCTTTCTACATTGTAGAAGGCGTTTCATAACTGGGTAGCACTTCTGCTACGTTCTTTCTGAGCCATTCTTAGCTCCTTCAGGAATTTCAGCAGCACTTCCTCTCTTTTACGGAGAAAGCGTGCGTTTCTTTTATCCATTTCAGCGGCATCTCCCCTCTTTGGTGGGAAATCGCTACGCTTAACTCGGGAAATGGATGCGCACCGTTGTGCGTACTTTGCATCCATCAAGGTTGCAGGAACCTTGGGCCATAGCTAGGCCATACGTAATTGATTTAGTCTTTACGTAAAGAGCATTTTGCCAAAAGGCGAAGCCTTTCCAATAGGGGCTTCATTCGTCAAGCAGAATCTTGTACGAGGAGCGGTAAGGGAATCGCATGGGCGATTTTGGAGTTGATCTCCGTTTGAACGCTCACTTACGCGCCATATATGTAATATAAGCAGAAGCCTGTGCTTTATACAGCGGCGGCGTAAAGAAATGCATATACTATTGTTCAGGGTGTGTAACTGAACGAAATATTCTATATATATAACAAAGCAGAAGCCTTGGCATCGTTCGACGCGACGGCGTAAGTAAAGACATTGCAGAAAGCAGGAGCCTTGGCATCGTTCGACGCGACGGCGTAAGTAAATGCATAATCGGAAGTGCAGTAATCGGAAGTACAGAAAGCAGGGAGCCTTGGCATCATACGACGCGACGGCAAAGGTAAATTACATGGCCTGTGCGATATAAGACGCGTCGGCAGTATCAGCAGATATACACCTAGATCTGTATCCAACGATAGTTACGAGGCGAGCGAGTGAACACCGAAGTGTCCTAGAGGGCTCAACCAAGAACTAGGGTGAGATACTATTTTGAAGAACGCATATACTGCGTATTCGAACATATATATCCGACGATAGTTACGAGGCGAGCGCGTGAACACCGAAGTGTCCTAGAGGGCTCAACCAAGAACTAAAGCAAGATACTACTTCAGAAAGTATATTCTATATACAAACAGTCAAATACTTGAGAGAGATGGATCAACGAAGCGAACTTACTTCAAATCGTGGAAGAAACGGCTCCGGGTTGCTTCTTCGGCTTCGAGCCTTCTTTCGAGAGGTCAGACTAAGTCAGATGAAGCTGACTTAGTTGAGAAAGAGGTAGAGCAGGTCAAGCTACTCAACCTAAGTGGTTTGAACCAAACAGGGTTCAATCCAAGTCAACTGGGTTCAGCAGGTTCGAACTCAGCTCAAGTAGGCTAAGTCTGGGTTCAGAAATCCAAACCGGAATCTAGACCAAAAAGGACTTTGACTTTGACTTTAAACCCAACTAGGTTCAAGTCAAGTCAACTGGGTTTGGACCAGGTCAAGTGGGTTCAGACCCAGGTCAGGTGGGTTAGGACCAGGTCAGGCAGGCTCAGGCTAAGTCAGGCAGGCTCAGACCAGGTCAGGTGGGCTCAGGTGGGCTAGGCTAGGTAGGGGAGGTTTAGGAGAGAGAGAGAGGAGGCAAGAGAGAGAGGGGGTCGATTTTTATGAGAAGAGAGAGAGTGGGGAGGGCTATTTATAGCCCAAGCCCACCTCCTCTTGGGAATTTTTATCCCCCTTTTGCCCCTGAGCTTTATTTTAATTCCAGGAGGTTCCTTTTGAGGTGGGGCCCACTAGATATTTCCATAGGATATTTTGTGGGTCCCACAAGATATTTTCTGAGGAATATTTCTGTGGGTCCCACCAATATTTCCGTGGGTCCCGCAAGAATTTCGGGTTTCCGGCGATTTTTTTTCCGAAAAATTCTGAGTACGCCATTCTCTTCGTATTGACGTAACTAAGAAAGTTGGCTCGAGGAAATCCTTTGTTTTTGTTTAGTTAAGAGGTTATGGCTTCCAGAGTGTTTGAGCATATATTCGCAAAGCGACGAATATCTCAAGTATAACTGGTTCGTACAAATCGATCTGATTTGTATTTCGGGTTCAGATGTTATTTTTACTTGAAAATGCCTCGTGAATTTCTTCAGAAAGATACTGAAAAATTGCGGGTCTTACACCACCAGAACTTGGAAAGCCGCTGCTCCTGTATATTTCTGTCAACCATAATGCTTGTGGCGGATTTCTTGCACAGTATGAGGAAGGCAGCCGGATAGAGCATGCCATCTACTACATCAGCAAGACTTTCATCGATTACGAGAAGAGATATTCTCAGATGGAAAAGACATGTCTAGCCTTAGTGTGGATGTGTCAGAAGCTGAGACATTATCTAATGGCATCAGAAATCAAGATCCTGTCAAGACTAAACCCCCTCAAATACATCCTTGAGCAGCCTTTCCTTACTGGACGGATTGCGAAATGGCAAGTCCTCCTGATGCAGTATGATTTGGAGTACGTTTCTCAGAAATCGGTCAAGGGTCAGTCCATCGCAGATCAGTTAGCAGATTTCTCGTTGACAGAAGAGATCAAAGCAGAAGATGATTTTCCTGACGATCGCATCTGCAGTGTTCAGGAATCTCCACTCTGGACTCTATTCTTTGATGGAGCCAGAAATATGTCTGGTATAGGAATTGGGATCTTATTAATCACTCCTGAAAAGGAGATGCTCCCTTATTCCCTCAAGCTCAATTTTCAATGTACTCACAACATGGCTGAGTATGAAGCTCTAATACAAGGCCTCAAAATTTTGCACGACTTTGATGTCAAGAGAGTACATGCCTTTGGCGATTCCTTGTTTGTTGTTAACCAAGTTAATGTAGAATGGCAAGTAAAAGACTCGAAGTTGATTCCCTATCAGAAGATCGCTTTGACTCTCATAGGCAACCTTGAAGAATTTCAGCTCAATCATGTCAAGAGGGAATACAATCACATAGCCGATGGTTTAGCCTGCTTAGGCTCTATCTTGTCTTTTAGAGACAGTGAATCCTGTCGTTCCTTCAAGATCGGCAGACTTGATCAACCTGCCTACATTCCAGTTGAGCAAGTGAACCAGGCCGCTCAGAAGGAAAAGCCTTGGTATCAAGACATCAAAAGCTTTATTGATACCGGTGAGTTTCCAGCAGAAATGCCAAGAAAGGAACAACATGCGATTCAACGCATGTCAGTCCGCTATTTTATCCTTGCCAATACTCTCTACCGTCGTGGGTTCAGTTCTGAGTATGCCAGATGCTTAGACAAAGACGAAGCCATGGAAGTTATCCAAGAGGCACACGAAGGAATTTGTGGTGGCCACGTCGGCTACCAAACACTCGTCAAGCAAATTATCCGCGCAGGATATTACTGGAAAACCATGCAGCAAGATTGCCATCAATTTGTAAGGAAATGCGTCAAGTGTCAAATGCACGCACCTTCCATTCATGCGCCAGCTGCATACTTGCAGTCAGTGGTCTCTCCTTGGCCCTTTTCAATGTGGGCCTTCGACGTGGTGGGTCCAATCACTCATTCTGCATCTAATGGCCATAAATACTTCCTTGCAGCCACAGAATACTTCACCAAATGGGTCGAAGTCTTCACTCTGCGAACAGTAGAAGGCCGGCATGTAGTTTCATTTATTCATAAAAATCTTCTCTGTCGCTTCGGCGTCCCACATGATATTGTGTCAGATAATGGTAGCCATTTCAAAAATGAGAAGATGAAGACCTTCTGCTCGAAGTTCGAGATTCATCACCACTTCTCAGCTCCTTACTATCCCCAAGGGAACGGTCAGGCAGAGGCCACCAACAAGATCTTGATCCGCATTCTGGAAAGAACTGTGGAGACGGGCCGTGATTGGCACGAGAAGATGCACGACGCACTTTGGGCATACCGAACCACCATTCGAACCCCAACAAATGCTACGCCTTCAGAGCTTGTTTATGGGACAGAGGTAGTGTTACCTCTACATGTTCAGAAGCCCGCACTCAAGTTTGCGTCGCTCGTTGAACTTCCACTTGATAAGTATCAGCAGCAGAGATTGGTACAGCTTGATCTACTAGACGAGAAAAGACTCAAGGCAGCAGAGCACGCTCAAGCCTATCGTCAGAGGATAGCTAGGCACTACGCCAAGTCAGTCATTGAGAGAAGGTTTCGATTTAATGATCTTGTGCTCAGATCGACAACTCATCTCAAGCATCGGCCAAAGGGCAAGTGGTCACCCAATTGGGAAGGCCCTTATGTGGTTAAGGACGCATTGCCCCGTAATTCCTATCGTCTGATCAATGCAGATGGAGCGGAATTGCCAGATCCTATTAATGCTTTATATTTGAAGAGATTTTACACTTAAATTTCTAGCCTTTTGTACCCTTCAGAAGAATCTCTCTCAATAAAGCGACGATTTTTCTATTAAATTCTCATATCTTCTCCCTGATACTGGGGCATTTTTATTTTTGATCTATACATGTCTTCCTTCGTCATATGCAAGCAGGATTAGACGAACTCTTTTTCTGAAAAACTTGTCAACTTTTCAGTTGATCTATTTTTATTTGGCATCTATTTCATTTTCCAATTTTATCGAATTTCCATCGATTTGTTCATTTTGTCAAGTTTTTATCAAGTTTTTATCAAACTTTTAAATTTTATCAATCTTTTATTTTACATCCCTTTCAGGTTAAGGGATAAAACCTGAACTACTTCCCATAAACTCTTCAATTCATATCAATCTTTTATTCATTCTTCCCCAGGATAAGGGAAAATCCTGAAGTAATCAAAAGTTCAGACCATCTTGGGTCAAGAGTCTTGAATAAATCCTTGTAATTGGCGAGATCTATTCATGCTGTTTGTCAATCCTTTCAAATTTGACTCTTGGGTAGGAATTATCTCCTTCTCATCTGGGTTTCGACTCGGATTTTCCTTTTGTATATTCTTATTTTTGAAGTCTCAAGTTCCGACTCGAACTTCCTTTTGAATCCAACGCTCGTGTTGGATAATTCTTTGTTTTGAGAATTCGAGTTTTCGAACCCGATTCTCACTTTCTTTCTGGTATGTAAAAAAACCGGGTTTCGACTCGGATTTTCCTTTTGTATATTCTTATTTTTGAAGTCTCAAGTTCCGACTTGAACTTCCTTTTGAATCCAACGCTCGTGTTGGATAATTCTTTGTTTTGAGAATTCGAGTTTTCGAACCCGATTCTCACTTTCTTTCTGGTATTTAAAAACCGGGTTCCGACTCAGATTTTCCTTTTGTATATTCTTATTTTTGAAGTCTCAAGTTCCGACTTGAACTTCCTTTTGAATCCAACGCTCGTGTTGGATAATTCTTTGTTTTGAGAATTCGAGTTTTCGAACCCGATTCTCACTTTCTTTCTGGTATTTAAAAACCGGGTTCCGACTCGGATTTTCCTTTTTTTGTATATTCTTATTTTTGAAGTCTCAAGTTCCGACTTGAACTTCCATTTGAATCCAACGCTCGTGTTGGATAACCCTTTGTTTTGAGAATTCGAGTTTTCGAACCCGATTCTCACTTTCTGTCTTGTATTTAAAAACCGGGTTCCGACTCGGATTTTCCCTTTTTGTATATTCTTATTTTTGAAGTCTCAAGTCCCGACTTGAACTTCCTTTTGAATCCGATGCTCGTGTTTAGAATTCGAGTTTTCAAACTCGATTCTCACTCATTTCTTATATTTGAAAAAAATGAGTTCCGACTAGGATTTTTCATTTTCCCTAAATTTGCATTAAAATGTCCATTCTATTTCCCCTTTAGAGTAAGGGATAATCCTGAAACACCGGCAATCACTCTAGCTCAATTCTCAAATATCTTCGAATGTCGGTCTCATTTTTCAAATCCTCCTTTTGAAAAACCAAATGCTCGTACTGGTGTGCATTTCGAAGACCCAGTGCTCGTACTGGTGTGCATTTCGAAAACCCAGTGCTCATACTGGTATGCATTTCTAAAAAACCCAGTGCTCGTACTGGTGTGCATTTCTAAAGCCCAATGCTCGTACTGGTGTGCATTTCGAAAGCCAGCGCTCGTACTGGTGTGCATTTCGAAAACCCAGTGTTCATACTGGTGTGCATTTTTTCGAAAACCCAACGCTCGTACTGGGGCATTTTTCGAAAACCTAGTGCTCGTACTGGTGTGCATTTTTCGAAAACCCAGCGCTCGTACTGGGGCATTTTTCGAAATCCAGTGCTCGTGCTGGCACATCTAGCGCTCGTGCTAGTGTTTGGCTGACTAATCAGTTAGCCTTCCAGGCTCAGTCTTTGTGCTAACCAAGCATCATCATTTCAAAGTTCTAAATTCTCAATTTCAACCTTCGGGTTATCATTTCATCAAAAATCAATCTTTTCTTGCGAAGGACCCTCTTCAGGGAGAGTTCGAGGGAGCTCGTTCTTTTCGCATGCAACCATTTTTTTTTCGTTCGCAAGAACCCTTTTCCAGGGAGAGTTTGAAGGGATTCGTTTTCTTCTCGAACAGTTTGCAAAACAACAACCAACTTTACACAAAGAACCCTTTTTCTAGGGAGGGCTTCGACGGAAGCTCATTTCTTTTGTGGCCCTTGTTTTTATCATCTTTTGGCCAACCCCTTCACAGAGGACCCTCTTCTGGGGAGATTATAATGGACTTGTTCCTCTGTGATACTTTCTAACTTTGTTTTTCGGCCGCCTTTTCATAAGAGAAGCCTAGAGATAGGGAGTTTTGACGAAAACTTAATTTCTCTTCGAAAGTTCCGTTTTGCAAACACCTCCTCTTTCAGGGAAGAGAGGAGTATTTCCAACTTCCCATTCAGGTAAGGGCTTAAGCTTGAGTCTCTCTTTTTGGGGAAAAAGAGAGGAGAATTTTGTCATGGACGTGTCAGTTCGATATCAAGCAATCTCTTTCATCAAGGATTTTCTAGAATATGTTGCCAATTTGCTATCAAAAGTCATTGTTGATCTCAAAGCTTTCATTGCACAAAGAATTATCTCAAACTATCTTTAGTATCATTTTCAAAAGAGCAAGACTCTTGCGAAATAAGAGCTAAATTCAAGTTTTTTTCTGTTGGCCAACCAAGAGGCTGAAGAAAAGTCTTTGATATGACCGGCAAAGGAAAATTCAATGATGTTGAAAAGCCATAAGTGAGCTGATATTGATCATAGCTGTGGCGCATTCTTAAAGATTATTCTTTTGGCAGTAAGGTAGTGGAAATATCCTAGGCAGTAAAAAGAACCTACCCAGTCCATATATCCTCAGTCATCCAAACTAAGCTGCAATCAAATATCCGCAAAAGGGATCTCTCAATTGTCGTCAAGATAAAGGCGAATTAAGCGAGTGGATCCCCGGGGCCAAAGAAGATTTGAAGCATCTCCAAGATGACAGAGTTTGTGACGAATCCTTCCAGGGAAAGTTCGGGTCACCGTCGAGATGAAGGCGGATGCGATGAACCTACCGACAAACCCTAAAAGATATTTGATTTCTGCTATCATTTAGAGATTTCAACCCAAGAACCAATCCTTGAGAAAGAAAAGAAGGATCAGAACATCTCCAAGATGAAGGAGTTTGTGACGTACCCTTCCTCGAAAAAGAGAGAAAAGTCAGGACATCTCCAAAATAAAGGAGGATGTAAAAGAACCCAGAAAAGATCCATGGTTCAAGAAGAGTGCAAACAGATCATCATGGGAAATGCCCAGGATATCAAACTGCCCGAAACTGTCAAGAATCATCTCTATCTATGTGAAATTCTTTATCAATGTCTTTTCGCTTAATTGCTTTTATGAAGCTAAGAATGTTTCCTCTTCTTTTCATATTAGGGAAATTGATATCCTCCTTGAGGAAATTCAACAACAACAAATTTGAATTTTAGATCTCAAATTCTATAGAGTTAGCCCAATTGAAGCTAATACTCTAGGTAGAAAGAGGTGATATCTTCACACATGAGCACCATTCAATCATTCTGAATCAACTACAATTTTTGGCATTTTATTGGCAATATTTTCTAAATTATCCCAACATGAAGTGTGAACTTGAGATCGTTTTGACGTATCCTGACGTCATCCCTCCTTAGGATTGAAAAGTCCTTTCCTTCCGTCTAATCTGAGCGCTCTCAGATTCGCACCCTTCCCTGTGCTCCCGACTGTCCCGCCATAGACAGTTACCCGCTCAGGATAAGGGTTAAACCTGAACTTTTTGCAAAAGATCTGTTATTGTCAAAAGTTATTTTCAGTCTCAGTAATGAGGCGCCCAAGAACAATCCCTTTTTCAAGCTTTAGGGACCCCCATTTCTATCCTTTTGCAAAAACCCCTCTTGGACTTATTGTGCAAAGTCTAGAGGCCCATCACAGTTCGCCTCGCTCCTCGAGGTATAACCACCCAAAATCTTCTGCGAGAGGTCGTCTGTCTTTAGAAAGCTGATTTTAGTCTCAGCAATGAGGCGCCCAAGATCATCCCTTTTTCAGGCTTTAGGGAATCCTTTGTTTTTCTCTTCTCGCAAAAACCCCTTCTGGATTTGTTCGTCCAAATTCCGAAGGCCCCCATCATGGTTTCTTCATTCGAAGATTCCATATGGTTGTCCCCTTCAGGTTAAGGGTTAAGCCTGAACCCCGCTTCGCGAGGTACCTTCCTTTCAGGTTTGGGTTAAACCTGAGCTTCATTTAGACGAGGCAATCTTCCTGTCCCATCACGATTTTCCCCACAAAGGAATCAGTGCTCTTTGCACATCCATCCAGGAAAGGGTCGTCCTTGAGTTTCATCTCATGAGACATTGTCCTCGAAAATGTCCCATCGAGGTCTGCCTATATTCCTTCCTCATCCAATTATCTTGATCTATCTTCATCTCATCCAGGTTAAGGGCTAAACCTGAGTCATTCTAAAGGGCTGATCTTATCTCACCCATAAAACTTGATCAAAATTCTTATCTTTCACCATCCGTGGGATTTTCACTCAAAGTCCCATCACGATTTCCTCATTTCTATCATTCAGTCGTATCATTGTCGAGGATTTCATCCCCCCGGGACCATTCAGGATAAGGTTTTAAGCCCGACAAGCCGTATTTTCAAAATAATTCTTCCACACCCAACTCGGATCAGCTGACTGGGGCATTTTTCAAAATTCGGAGTGTTTCTTTGCCACTAAGCTCGGCTTTCAACCGGCTTAGTAGCAAAGAGGGGCATCTGTGAACACCCCAAATTTTTCAAAATATTGTAAATATCCCCTTTCTGCCCTTTGTCCCCATTTTCTGGGTAATTGAGTCAGTTTTAAATCTAAATCCCCTTTTTGTTTCTCAAAATTTGGTTGAAATCAAATTCATTTTCCATATCTGACTCAATTTCGGATCCGGATCCATTGTCAAAAATCCAAATCTGAGTTTCATTATCCAATTTTAAATTAAATTCTCAAAATTACCAAAATAATCTTTTGAAAAGCTCAGACACTTCGTCCGGTATCCGTTTGGATCCATCAAGTTGTATTACTCGATTCGAGGTTTAAAACTCGAATATTTCCTCAAAACCTGGGTCTAAACCCCTCTTTTTGAAGAAATTTTCCCCAAGATGGCCCGAAATTCTTGAGAAAACATTTTTTTTTATAGATTTCTTAGAAAAATACAAAAACTTAGTGTTTAAACTTTAAATCTTAGTTTTTCTATTACAAAAATACAAAAAAAATAGAAAAATCATGCAAAAAACCAAAGAAATTAGGAAAAACTACGTGGTTTTTGAAAAACTTTTTTTTCCGAAAAACTCACCTTTAACCACCTTTTTAAGAAAACTTGAGAAGAAGGCCCCTTTTTTTGAAAAAACCAATTTTTGATGTTTAAAGATCGAGTTAGGGTTTTGAAAACCCTAACCCGCTTTCCCCTTTGATTTTCGCCTCTCTCCCTCCATGGCCGACCACCCCCATGTGCATCCCTCTTCTTCAGCCACCTTCGATCACCATGGCCTGGGGCCTCCTCCGTTCATCCTCAACGGTCTCGCAGGCCTTCTGCCTTTCCATGCCAGCCCCATGTGCGACATCAAGCTCCTCCCCTCTCACGGAACGACTTCCCCATCCTCAACCCTCGATCAACAACCAACTGCCCACCGATCCTCAACTTCCCCATCGCCTCTACCATCTTCCCGAACCTTCTCCTCCCCTTTAAAAAGACCTCGCAGAGCACCCCACGAGGAGATCGTTTTTCACCCCAACCCTCTCTCTCTCCTCTTTCACAATCGCTCTCCAGTTTTCCTCATCTTCTTCTTCCCCCTTTTTTTCTCTCTTCTTTCTTTGGTCGACTGCAAAATCGGGTCCCCCCTTTTTTTCGGCTCACCTTCAAGAAAGAACGCTGGAGCTTCCATTAACCGCTGAAGCAAAAGATCCGTCGCCACCCCAACTGACGGAAGAAAGTATACCTCGTTGCAGGGGTTTCCACTAATTCGGTAAGAATTCCTTTCATCCCCCTTTGTAACTTCGAGCTTCTCATTTGCCTTGATCCTTTTCTTTATTATCTTCCTTAAATAATGCACTCCTATGACCCTGATGTTGCTTACAGCAAGATCGGGCCATATAACGTGCAATAGTGAATGGAACCCCTTCGGATTCCAACATTTCATTTCCGCAATCATGTGTATTCCTCCGAGTTTGTATCCATATCCTGCATATCGATCTTCTTTGTATATTTTTTTTTCTTTCTTTCTCAATCTAATCTGTCTGCTGAATCTTTGAGATGGGTTCTTGTTATTGTTTTCATTGAATTTCCCCATTTTGTTTTGAAGAGGGTATTTTCGTTGAGTTTTGGATCAAATTGTGGAGGAAATCATCTGTCGATGTGCTAAATTTGGGACGAGTTCACCTCTTGTTGGGGAGTTTTGAAGCGTGAAAATTGATCATCCCCACCATGTAGGAGATCATCACCCACATACCTCCACCTCCATTTGCATGATGTCCCCTGCCATCAGCCACCCCTGTGAACCCCTGTCACCATAAAACCCAGTATCTTGCATCTCTACAACATGCTTCAACCATTTTTTTTTTTTACCCATCAGTTGCTGCTCTACGCAGCACATTTTCTGTATCTTCTGCGTTACCATACAACCCCCACAAGCATTCAACCCGGTCCACCAGCATTCCACCATCCATCTACAAATAACACTAGTTACCCCTTTACCACCGTTATGGAATCATTCAAGTCCTGGTTAGAGTGATAAAAAAAAAAGGGAGGACAAAGAAAGAAAGCGAATATCTGAGCCCAAACTTGAGGTCTGGGTCAGATCTCCAAGTGCAATCTAGGCTTATGAGGTAAGTTTGATCCCTGCCTAACCGTTGATTTGTTGTGGAGAGGAAGTTAATGAGTTTTCAATGAAGAAATCTGGACTTTGGCATGCCTATAAGCATATATAAACCTGATTGAAGACTTGTCTTTCTCTTCTCTTACTGATGGATGTTTGGGAATTTTGGGAGCAGAGGCGTCTAATAAGGGTTGAATAATTTGATTTATTGAAACTGTATGGGATTACTAATGCTATCATTCATTTCAGCAATTACTGAGCACTTTGATATTAGAATCGGTTATCCAGGTCGACGAGTCGACATCCGGCAACTTTTCCAAAATCTGGATACGTGACCACCCTTCGGCACCAATTAAGAGCCAGAACCAACTCAATTGTGGGAATTTCTGAAAGGTACACCCTGCAGTTACTGTCAAATACCTTCCGTGCTAAGCGTTGAGGCAACTGTCTACTGGACTTTATCTCCGAATTTGGTATGTAAATCTCACTAAGTCCCTCAAAAATAAATGTTATGGTCTTTCATTGAACTTTCACGTTACTGTGGTTTGCTCTCTTTTGAATACTATCTTACAGAATAACAGTTGAATGTTATTGTTTAACTAAGACGTTTATGACTACAAATTGTGCGTCTTGTATAATCTTATGGGGGAATTTTGTGTAGCTCATCACTCCTCTCCAAGAGTCGAGGTAGAGTCCATTGGAGGTGTGCCTAGAGTCAGTAGGGATCGAGTCATAATACTGAGGTTTTTAGCAGTATGGGTATGTTAGCAAAATGTTAGAACTAGATGAATTAACTTTGGCAGTTTAGGACTAATGAGGTAGTTAGTCAACAAGTTAGCATAACCAGTGTTAGTCGGTATGTGCATTAATGATCAATATATGGTTCAAAATAAAAAAAGATAAAAAAAATAAATAAATAAATATGTGAGTCGTTGGATCTAAATGGATGATATGTGGTGTCAACAGTATGTTAGCATAATCTGTGTTAGTCAGCAGTTGGTGAGAATGTTAGTAGTTAGTTTGCATTAACATGTTAGCAATAAATTATTGTCAATAAAGTATGTTAGCATTGCATGAGTTAGTCTGTTTAATATCAATGTGTGTTAGTAGTTAGTCTGTAATACGACATATTAGCAGTAAATTTGTGTTAAGCAGAGCATGTTAACCTGTGTTATGGTATGTTAGTAGAGAATCCATGTTAATCTAGGTTATGATGCATTAGATTATGAAATTAGATTATGAGTGATTAGTAGGGGGGAGTGCCTCGTGCTGAAATACAAAAATTTAGGATGAATGAGCACAAGTGCAAATGACTCAGGTGATTCCAGTTTTCAAGACCAGTTAGAGTCTTTGCCCTTGAAAAACAACAATTATAGCTGTTCTAACACAGCTTACAGAAGCGACCAATCCTGCCTTGAATTTACTATGCCTCCTTCCTGTAAGATCCAATAAATGGTCACCAATCAGTCGATTTCTTCATGAAGACTCGCCAACAACAGTTGCTGGTGGAGCAGGATCTATCTCAAGCACTGTTCTTCATCGGTCATATTCACAATTCCAATTCTTATAGCCCAGATTCAGATACACATCAGAGAGGTTGAAAGCAATGCAAGTCCTGTAGGTCATTCGTGTATACCTACTTTTGAGTTAGAATACGCGGCTGAAGGGAGTTGAAGACTTAAGCCTATCGAATTCTGAGTCGGCGAACTTGGTTCACTTTTTTTTTTTTTTAATTTTCCAGCATGCTCTGTGTATCATCGATCAGCCCCATCAAAGTCTCTGCTAGCTGTTAGTTTAATCGCTTTTTTCTTTTTTTTTTAGCCTCAATTAGCCTTAGTAAAACATACATGTTATCTGCTATGATTTAGATAGTTGAAAATCCATGCGGCCTGTAGGTGTTTAAAAGTCATTTTAGTCACATATCCCACTGTTCCATATGCATACATTTTCTAACATTTTCCCTGCACATTCCCTGTGTGAAGGGTCTATTCCCTTCATGGATCTCATTGTATCTGAAGAGTCATTTTTATGGCTGCCATTCTTTTCTCTTCAACATATCATTTACTATCTTCCATGTATATGTATATATATATAGGTATATGTATGTATATATATGTATGCATATACATATCATCATTTATGTTGTTTCAGGTAGATGTTCGTTTAGTTCAGGGGTTAGCTTGTATATATCCTCAATAGTTCCATCAATTTAGCATGATATATGTTCTCATAAGAGCATGTTGGTTGTCAACATGACACCCCTTTGCTATATTGTTCATATTAACTTTTCTTTTGCAGGAAAATATATGAAAAAATATTATTTTGTTTTCTTAGCTTAGAAATTGTAAATTCAATTTCGTTTTCCAAATTGCAATACTTAAAGGATAATAAATTTCCATCTCTTGCATCAGATTAGAATGTATGAATATGCATATTTCTAGAATTACTTATTTCATTTTACCTTTTTCACGAATGGAAACATGAATGGCACGTGCACCATTTCATAAGAGATAAATTAATCCTAAGTTGATGATCCACATCAATGGCCATAGTCAGGGTGTGGACAAAACTTAAGATTTTTATCTTTTACGAAATAACACTGGATCCACACTGGATCCGTTTTCAAAATTTCATCATATTTTCCTTACATATTTTCTTCTTTTATCAGAATTTAATTTAAAATCAACTCAAAATACATACCAATGGCCATAGTCAGGGTATGTTGAGAGTTAATTTCATTTTAAATTCTATAAAAGCACCAAATGTGTTTTATTCTTTACCTGAATTTAAATATAGATTATTATATAATACATTCAATGACCATAGTCAAGGATGTATTATATCCTCAATCTTATTTTAATTCATCCAAAGAATGAAATAGCTTTTCAAAATCCAAATTCAAAATTCTTTTTAAGTCATTCATCATTTAGGATAGAACTACATCATATTTCAAAATTACTTTTTCAAAACTCCAAGTGATGTAAATATCTTCTTCAATCAAATCTTCAAATCCTGTTCATTTTTTTTTCAATTCTATTTTATTTTCCATCTGAGAGTCCAATTTAACTTTGAGATTTCAATTCATTTCATGTTCAAAATTTCCAATTCAAATTCATTTTCAAAGTTCAATTTTACTTTGAAATTTCAAAATTCATTTTCAAAAGACTCCAATCAAACTCAAAGTTCAATCTAACTTTGAGATTCTTGATTCATCTCAAGCTTCAAATCCCAGGTCTAAATTGACTTTGGGATTCATCTGTATATTCAAAATTCAATGTCTAAAATCCCTTTTCCCAAATTCAAATCAGACTTAGAAATTCTTGATTCCTCTTCTGAATTTAACTCCAAATCCATTTTAAGGTCCAGGATTCAACATTCATATTGGATCTCAGACTTCAGATCCAATTTACTTATAGAATCCAGAACCAATTTCACTTTGGATCTTAGACTTCAGATCCAATCTTTCATTCTAGGATCCAGAATCCAACTCTACATTGGATCTCAGACTTCAGATCCAAATCCATCTTAGGATCCAGAACCAATTTCACTTTTGGATCTAAAACTTCAGATCCAATTTTCTATTCTAGGATCCAGAACCTAATTTCACTTTGAATCTTAGACTTCAGATCCAAATCCATGTTAGGATCCAGAATCCAATTCTACATTGGACCTCAGACTTCAAGGTCTGAATTCATTCCAAGATTCAGAATCCAACTTTCATTCCCAAGTCCAACTTCTTTTCAAAACCAATTCGTCTCCGGATTTCAAATCCAAAACATTCCTTAAATCCATCTCTATTTTTTACCATTTGATCCCTCAGATCTATTCTAAATTTCAAACTTCAATAATCTAGATTCAAATTCATCTCAAGCATTTCCTTTCCTTGCCTAAATTCAAAATTCAAAATCCATTTCTGACTATTAAAAACTCATTTTTCAAAACTTCAAGTCATTCCTTCTCATTTATTCTTCCAAATCCTAATTTATTTCAAAGACTTAGAACTCCTCTGACCTATCTCAAAGTTCTAAGTCAGATTCAATCATTTCTTCACTCCTTTACCAAGTTCATCTCAGAATACTTGGAAATTTTCAAAAACATCTTTTAAAAGGAGCATACATTTTGCATTGCACAAGCATGATTCTTTGTGCATTTAGAGTTAGAATAGATTCTTAGATTATATTTAAGCAAAGCAAAAGGGGCATAGATTCGATCCTTGGTTCGATTACCCCTGGTAAAGGCGCCAGGAACGGTCGAACCTCGTACCGATGAGCGAATCCCGTCTCTCCATTTTCCCGCAATATTTTCAAAAACGGAGGCGAGTTATTTTCTAAATATTTTTCAAATAAAGGTCAAGTGAAAACGCGCAAAATGGTTCCTCTTCTCTTTCTTTTCTCTTCTCTCTTTCTTTTCTTTCTTTTATTTTTCTCCCTTCAAAAAGGAGGAGAATAGGGGTTAGAAAAGGGAAAGAGAAGGAAGAGAGAGAAAATCAATAAGAAAGGAAAAATTTTGCGATGATCACACTCCTACAGTCTGATTATATTGACACCACTACACTCCATTTGTACATCCCTCTTGTATACATATGTACCATCTATCTTTCTCACTGTTATATAACACCACTCAATCCCTACCACTTCAACATTTTTTGTACCTACATTATTTCCCTGCATTTACTGAATTCCTGGGTATCCACAATACAGCAGCCCTATGGGCTGCTGTGATTGACTATGCTTCCATAACCCGGATCTACCTACCTCGTTTACCATCTAGTGACAGTCATCTTACCTCGATCTTGTCCACGTAATCTCCTCTACTTCACTCATGCATTGTCTATAAATTCCGTCATCTAGTCATGTTAGGCATTACTTCACTCATGTATATATATATATGATTATACATATATCTACACATATATATATATATATATATATGTGTGTGTGTGTATATATATATATATATATATATAGATATAGATATGCATATACATATGAATGTAAGTATATATATGTATCATTTCCCATCTTTTTCATCATGTATATCTTAGCATATAAGCATTTTACCATTGACCTCCATGTGACATATGCGGTTTTCCTCTATTTTTCATACTAATCAAGTGTTTTTGCAGGAAATATGTGGAACATATCATCATTAGGAGTTATAAATTCAATTTTGGTGTGTTGTAATAGTTAGAGCTTAATGAAAATTTATATTTCCAGTTTAGGTAGAATGAATGAGCATTTGTAAACTTCATGAATTACTCATTTTCATGAAAATTTATATTTCCTTTATTTCTCAAATTCTCACAATGGTGAAACACGAATGGCACGTGCACCATTTTCGTAAGAGGTAATTAATCCTAAGTTGATGATCCACATCAATGGCCATAGTCAGGGTATGGACAAAACTTAGGATTTTTATCTTTTACGAAATAACACTGGATCCACTTTCAAAATTCATTATATATTATTTTTCTTTTCTTTTATCAGAATTTAACTTAAAATTAACTCAAAATATATACCAATGGCCATAGTCAGGGTATATTGAGAGTTAATTTCATTTTAAATTCTATAAAAGCACCAAATGTGTTTCATTTTTCACCTGAACTTAAATATAGATTATTATATAATGCATTCAATGACAATAGTCAAGGATGTATTATATCTTCAATCTTATTTTAATTCATTTAAAGAATGGAATAGCTTTTCAAAAATTCAAAATAAAAAATTTAAATTCATTCATCATTTAGATAGATTTGCATCATATTTCTAAATTTTTTTTCATAAAATCCAAGTAATTCTTTCCTTTCTCAGATCAAATCGTATTTATAAATTCAAATTCAATTCTTTTTCTCAAAAAGGATTCAAGAATTCAATTTCAAAGTCCCATTTGACTTTGAAACTTCAGAATCATCATGTATTTAAAATTCCAAATTCTATCTTAAATTTAAAATCCAATTCAACTTCAAAATTCATCCATATATTCAAGATTCAATTTCTAAAAATTCATTTTTCAAGTTTAAATTAAACTTGGAAGTTCTTGATTCATCTCCTGAATTTAACTCAAAAATCCATTTTAGGATCCAGGATTCAACACTCATATTGGATCTCAGACTTCAGATCCAATTCCTCTTTAGGATCCAGAGTCCAATTCCACTTTTGGATCTCAGGCTTCAGATCCAATTCCTCTTTAGGATCCAGACTCCAATTTCATTTCGGATCTTAGACTTCAGATCCAATTCCTCTTTAGGATCCAGACTTCAGTTTCACTTTGGATCTTAGATTTCAGATCCAAATCCATCTTAGGATCCAGAGTCCAACTCTATATTTGATCTCAGACTTCAAGTTCCAAATCCATCTTAGGATCCAAAGTCCAACTCTATATTGGATCTCAGACTTCAGATCCAAATCCATCTTAGGATTCAGAGTCCAACTCTATATTTGATCTCAGACTTCAAGATCCAAATCCATCTTAGGATCCAAAGTCCAACTCTATATTGGATCTCAGACTTCAGATCCAAATCCATCTTAGGATCCAAAGTCCAACTCTATATTGGATCTCAGACTTCAGATCCAAATCCATCTTAGGATCCAGAATCCAAATTTACATCGGATCTCAGATTTCAAATTTTTAAATCCATTTTAAGATCCAATTCCATTCCTAAATTCTAGATTTCAAATCCAATTCCATTTTCAGATCTCGTCTGAATCCCTTTTCTACTTTCTATATCATTTGGATCTCTCAAGCTTGTCCTGATTTCAAATCTTAAGATTACACTTTCAAATTTCATCTTCTTCTCCTAAATCCAGGATTAAATTCAAAATCCATTTCTGACTTTGAAATTCCATTTTCTTTCATTTCAAAGCTTCAAATCTTTCTCTTCAAAATCAATATTTATTCCCCAACTCTGAAAACTTAGAACTTCTCTGATCTATCTCAAGTTCTAAGTTAAATTCAAATATTTCTTCATTCCCTTATCAAGTTCATCTCAGAATAACTTGGAGATTTTCAAAATATCTTTCAAAAAAGAGCATACATTATTGCATTACACAAGCATGATTCTTTGTGCATTTAAATCTTTTTAGGATAAATTCTTAGATTATATTTTGGCAAAGCAAAAGGCATAGATTCGATCCTTGGTTCGATTACCCCTGGTAAAGGCGCCAGGAACGGTCGAACCTCGTACCGACGAGCGAATCCCGTCTCTCCATTTTCCCGCAATATTTTCAAAAACGGAGGCGAGTTAAATTTCTAAATGTTTTCAAATTAAGGTCAAGTGAGACCGCGCAAAGGAGTTCCTCTTCTCTCTCTCTTTTCTCTTCTCTCTTTCCTTTTCTTTCTTTTATTTTTCTCCCTTCAAAAAAGAGGAAAATAGAGGCTGGAAAAGGAAAAGAGAAGGAAGAGAGAGAAACAACGAAAGAGAAAATTTTTTGCGATGATCACACAAACAAAAACTTTGGCTTAATTAATTCTTCGAGTGGTCCGGGAATGGTTCTGTCAGGACTGCTGGCTGCTTTTCTTCCTCGTCCTCTATCAAAATACTTCTATCAATGCAGTCTTGTATCATGTGCTTGAGGACGAAGCAGTGCTCTGTGTCATGCCCTGTTGCTCTATGGAACTTGCAGAATTGATCTTTGAATTTTCTCAAGATTACAGGAGGATCCGCTATTTTAGGGAGTTTGATCATCCCGTGCATTAACAGGTAATCCAGAATTACTTCCATAGTTTGATCTAAAGGAGTGAAGACTCGATCTTTCTCCCACTTGATGTACTTGGGCTTCTCTTGAAGATCCCCTTTCTGTTGGATGCCAATTGGAAGCGGCTTGTCATCGTTCTTATACGCTCTCTCCTTCTGCCCCTTGCCCTGATCTATTCTCGGACCACTGCCACTGTTGTTCTTGTTTCCTTTGTTGCTGCTACCAAGATTATTGCAGGAGGCATCAACTGAATGAGCAAACTGCGCCTTCTTCTTCTGATCTTGGACATTCTTGATCAGAGGCGTGCCCTCGTAAAGTCCGCTTTCTATTCCTGCTTTGAGCCATTCAGCTCGCTAAATCAACTTGATGAAGGATTTCGCCGGGGAAGTGGCGATGCGGCTCCTTATGGGCTGAGAGAAATTGTTGAGGATCACCTGCAGTGCATGCTCCTTTGGAATGGGTACCTTCATCTTATTACAGGTGCTTCTCCACCTGTGAATGAAATCACATGCCCTTTCATTTTCTCCTTGCTTCAGGTTGTAAAGATGATTTAATGTAGGTGAGGCTTCAGTGTTGAATAAGAAGCGCTCGATGAACATATTTACTACCTTATCGAACTCTCGTAGTTCGATAGGATTCTCATGATCAGCATACCATCTGGCTGCTACACCCTCCAGGCTGCGGGGAAAGCAAATAAACAACGCTCTGTTGTCCTTTCTGAAACGACTGCACTCTGCATAAAATGTGGCCAAGTGGGCTTTAGGGTTGCCAGTCCCGTCAAATTTGAGAAACTTGCGGGGAAGATTTTCCAGGTTATTATCCCCATCTAGACCATCATAAAAATCTTCGCCAGTGTAGGTCTGCTTGCCTTTACCCTTGGCTTGAATGTCTTTAATAGCTTGATTCATCTCTTTCATCTGCTTGCTCATCAGGTCTTCTGCTGGAGCCCCAGACTTGGGCTTGTTGACGGATTCAGGCTCTTCTGCAGCTATTTTTACGGACTGCCTTGGAGGATTCTGTTTGTAGACAATATGCTCTTCCTCTTCTGATTCTTCCTCGACTGACTCTGATTCCTCAGAAGCAGTGTCTGGCTGCACCTTCTTTTTGATGATTTTGACTTGCTTCTTTACAGGCTTCTTCCTCAGCTTGCTTTTAGGAACTGCCTCTTTCAGCTTAGCCTCGGCTTGCTCTGACATCATCCTTGCCATCATTTTTTGGAACATATCATACATAGCAGGGTCGATGTCGTCTTTCTTGCTCTGACCTTGTCCCCTGACTGATTTAGGAGAGCTTATCTCCTTCGCCTCACTGTCGCTGAGTTGAGGAACTGTTTCTTTTCCCCCTCTTGTTGTGACCATTTTTGAAATATCAGAGCTCTCTCTGTAGAGGAAAGGGGAGGTTTTTAGACCAAAGAAACTTTATGGAGAAGTATTGACAAGAGGGAGGATTTAGTTTGAAATCTAAACAATTATATCCCATTACTAGGGATTGAGTCGTCACGAAATTTATGACAATTGCACTGTTTACTCTACGAGATAGAGTAAAAAAAATATAAAGAAAGAAAATATTATATTGAAAAGGATATCTCTTGACAGAAAGAGATTTTTATGAAAATATAAACAAGAATATAAAATCAGAGGAAAATAAAAGGAAAAAATGGAATTTGAGAATAAATGGTAAGGATTTAAAATTTGAAGAAATTGCAGGCAGGATCAGAAGAATTTTTTGAAGAAATGTAAAAGAAGAAGAAGAAAATACGCCTGGGTTTTTAGAAAATAAAAGAAATTTTGAAGTATATACCCAGGGTTTTGGAAAATATAAGAAAGATATATATATAAAGTATCACACAATCACAGATATACAATCAAGGATACACAAACAGCACTCCCTAAAGCTGACTCTATATGCAATATTTGAAATGGCTGATAGGACCTTAATCCTAACTCTAAGATTTATATCATCTGATTCCAATCAAGGTATACCGATATACTTAAGCCAAAGCTCGAAGTACGTGGCATATAAGATATCTCTCCGATTCTAAGGTAATGGTTTCCCAACATCCTTGAGCACCTACCGATATACCTCGGACTATGGCCCTTAGGTACGTGGTAGGGGGACGTGAACCCAAATAAGTGGTCCAGTTGTGAGTCTCTCTCCCGAACTATGGTTCAGTGAGACAGCCCAGCAACGTGAAGACCGGGACAATATAGGTAAGGTTGTTTTCAAAATATGATCAATATGCAATAAAATCAGAAGGCTCTAATGCAAGTCCTAAAGAGATAGAATTTAAATGAATAGAAGCATACACTTGCACACATTGTTTGCATTCAATCCCTAAAATTGAGGAGAGTTGTATTTAAAACCTAAATCTAATGTGAACATGGAATAATCTCCTCAATATGGTCCTACCAAACCATACTTAGATCCTATATGCAATGATGTCAGCTTTAGGACAGAGTCTAGGCTCCTAAGGTTTGCATGGAAATGAAGTTGACATAGAAAAAATAAAGACTTAGATGATATTAAAGCAAAGCAAAGGCATAATTCGACCAGACGGAGACGGGTCCCATCTCGGTCGCCAAAACTGTGATCATCGCAAAATTTTTCCTTTCTTGTGGTTTCTCTCTCTTCCTTCTCTTTTCCTTTTCTAACCTCTATTTTCCTCCTTTTTTGAAGGGAGAAGAATAAAAGAAAGAAAAGAAAGAGAGAAGAGAAGAGAAAGAAAGAGAGAAGAAAAGAGGAACTATTTTGCGCGGTCTCACTTTGTAAGATCTACGATTCTAATTTTGATGTATATTGTGTAATTATATGGAATCGATGAATTTTTATGTTTTGACAATTTTCTAATGATTTGCTTAGTTGAGAATCGGGTAAGTCGCGTAATTTTATTACAAAGAGCGATTCCGTGGAATCTAGAATGAATCTACCTCCGAAACTTTTATGGTGAGTTTGGAATAGGGTTGTGGTGATACACCCCGAAAATGAGACCCGAGTGACGAAAAAACCTCGTCAGTGCATGCGAATCACGAGTCTTGACCTAATTTTAGACCCAAAACTTAGAACGCTCAATTTTAGCAAACAAGAGGTGATTTTGTTGGGGGGGGCATTGACCATTCTACGTTAATTACGGTTATGGAGAGAACAAAATGAGTTGTTGGAATTAAATTAGCATTTTAATGTGTTGAATAAGCATTCTTTAAAGAAGTACACTATGTGCGATTTTGGATTTGGATTCGGGGCTACTAGGAGATCCAAAACCCTGGGACGACCCTACAGTGGACGTCCATGTCCTTGGTTGACCAGCTGGTCAAGGACTGACCAGCTGGATGGTACTTTAGAAATAATCTTGCATGGCTTTAAAGAATAGGCCTTCATTGGCCATGTGTCTTTCCAACACCCTCATGATGAAGCCTAGGCTCCATCATGAGGGGCGCCATTTTCAAAAGAGAGCCATGGGGTGGCGCCCCATGGCAAATTCATGATTATTTTCAAAGACATTTGAATCCTTTCAATCCATTGGGCACGATGGGTGGCAGCCAGGGGCGCCCTTTTGTAAAATTTCAAACTTTTAAGGGCATTTAATGATGGCATTTTCGAGATTTTTGCAAAGCCTTTTGTAAGGCTTGACATGCATTGGTTGTTGGGGGGCGTGGAGCTCCCCAACCCTCCATCTTGGAGGGATTTAATCCCAGCCGTTCACCTCTAAGCCTACCTCTATAAAACCTTTACAAAAAAAAACGGGTCTGTAAACACCCCAAATTTTTACTCACCTCCCCAACATTTCCACCAAGCATCAACATCCAGCCTCTGAAATCGCTGGAGGGCAAAATGGTCATTTTCTGAGCCCGGACCTTGCAAAAGTCCAAATTTCATCTGAAACTCTCAAATTTTCTCTATTTTTATCTCAGATGTTCAAGATTTTACTCCTGACAGGAGACAGACATCTCCAAGTCTTGGTTCAAGATTATATTGCATAAGACATGTCATTGCATATCATTGCATGAGCATTTCAAATCACTGCACTGCACAGCATGTCATTTCGAGGTCCAGAACTCTCGATTTCAAAATCTTCAATCCAGATTAGAATTTTAACTCTTTTCAAAATTGATTTCAAAACCCTGGGTCTTCAAAATTATCAATTTTTCCCATTTTACCCCCAGGACTCTGAATTTCAAAATATTTCCTCAGGAAAACCATCTGGATAGTTTTCAATGTGGATTTCAGTCACTTCACCTTAGATTTTGCCCTTTTTGACAATTTCAAATATCTTTCTTTTACAAAATCGCCCTACAAGGGCCAACTCTTTCCAAAATTCCTGTTTTGCCCATTAGTCCAGATTTTATGAAAATTCCAAAAAGAAGTTGTGGTTTTATCCTTATTTCAATAAAGAAGCAATGTGGGACCCACACTAAGGTGGTGTCACACAAGCTTTCCTTTTGAAAATTTGAATTTTGAAAAACCCAAAAATATAGGAGCCTTGTCCCCTGGATTGGTGCCACTCTCTCCTCCCATTTACATGCCATGTGTCAGCATAGGGTTCACCTAGAGTTGGTGCCACATGTCACGTTCCCTCTTCTGCCACGTGTCAGTGTGGGGCTACCCTAAGAAGCCGCCACATGTCATCCCATTTTATCTGCCATGTGTCACCCTATCCATCCTGCGCCATGTGTCATTTCAAAGACTACCAGAAGATGCCAAGTGTCATAGGTTGTCCTGTCTAGAAAAAGTGGAGTTTGTCTCCTCTGAGGTGGCGCCACTTGAAGTGTGTCTCCTGCAGAGGACACGTGTCAACCCCTCCTTCCTTCTAGAAAAGTAGCCTGACACATGTCTTCTTCCTACTTTTTTTTAGAAAAGTAGGAGACATGTGTCACTCCTAAATTCCTACAAAAAAGGTAGGCTTGTCTCCTCTGAGGTGGCGCCATCTGGAGTGTCTCCTGCAGAGGACACATGGCAAGCTCTCATTTCCTCAGAAAAAGCAAGTGCCATGTGTCATTTCCTGCTTTCTTCAGAAAAACTAGAATTCAAAAGTTCAAAACTCCTCGTAGGTGGCGAAAATCCTGAACTTCTACCTTTTTCATCTTATCTGAGATGGCGCCACATGGCTTGGCCCACCTTCTCTCCCCTCTGCCACGTGTCATTCTCTGCTTCTTTCAGAAAAAGTAGAGGACACATGTCTTCTCCCTACCTCTTTCAGAAAAGTAGGAGACACATGTCACTCCTGGCCTTCTTCAGAAAAAGAAAACCATTTAAAATTCAAACAAGGCATTAGGTGGCGAAAATCCGGAGCTCTGATTTTTCTAGATGGCCTGTGAGGGCGCCACATGTCCCTTCCCTCCTTCTCATCCCTCTGCCACGTGTCATCTTCTGCTTCTTTCAGAAAAAGTAGGTAACACATGTCTCCTTCTCACTCCTTCAGAAAAAGTAGAGGACACATGTCCTCTCCCTACTTTTTTCAGAAAAGTAGGAGACACATGTCACTGCCCTCTTTTTCCTCCCTCTTGCCACATGGCATTGTAGGAGCCACTCTGAGGTGGCGCCACATGTCCATCCTCCATTCCTCCAGGGCCAACCTCCATTTGAATTTCAAACTTCCCCCTGAGGTGGCGCCATTTGAGAAAGCCTCTCCAGCAGGCTGACACTTGGAACCATCCTGGACTGCCACATGTCCAGATCTCATTTCACCAGAAAAAGCAAAATTCAAATTCCTCTGAGGTGGCGCCTTCTGAGCCCACTGCTCTATCCTTCTGACATGTGTCAAACACCTTTTGAGGTGGCACCATTCCAGGACTCCACTTGGCTCCATTTTTATTTTTTATTTTATTTTTTATAAAGGTAGCCCACCATGAGGTGGCGCCACCTGAGGACTCCCTACAAAAGGTGAGTTTGAATTTCAAATTCCAAGAGAGCACCCTCTGAGGTGGCGCCTTCTGGGAGCTCCCTGCAGAGACAATCAAGCAAACTTTTGAAAAATTCCAAATTCCCCCTGCTGAGGTGTCTCACCCACAAAATTTCCATTTTTTATTTTTCTCAAAAAAATCAAAATAGCCTTTTGAGGTGGCGCCATCTGAGGGCTCCCTGCAGAAGACAAATTTGAATTTCAAACCCCTCAGATGACACCCCCTGAGATAGCGCCACATGGAGGGCTCAGATTGAGCCTGTTTGAATTTCAAAAAAATTTCAGAAAATTTATAAAAACAAGGGTTCACGCCCAGCCTGAGGAGATCATTTTTTAGCTCTGGTGAACTTGGAAAATCCGACCTAGCCTTCCTAGAATCAGATTTTGAACTGTGGAAATCGTGCCCCCTTTGGCGCATTGAAGAAGGTGGAGTAGAGCTCGTGCTGTGGCCAATTCAATTCCAACAGAGGTCGAGTTTGGTGGACCATCCGAAGCTCGGAGCGAAGGACGAAGGAAGCTCGTGATAGCTGCCCCTTTCAAGAGCTCCTACGCTGCGTAACGAAGCAAGGTGCACTTCTTTTCTCATTGATTGGATTCCATAATTCGAATCGGGGGGTCGTTTGAAGAAAGAGCTCATCCGAGGGATGAATTGAGCTATTCTCATAAAACGACATATATAAAAATGTTTTGTTATGCTTACTTGATGATTTTTAACATTCATATAGTTAGCTAGGTTTAATTTGCATTTTATTTCATTCATTTAGCATATTTCATGAATTAATTAGGATTAATTTAGCCTTTATTTCAATTCTGCTTATTTTCAGTAGGTCTCTATTTTTGTCAGTCAGTCCACACGTCATTTCATGCATTTGTTTTTTATTAAAAATCCCCAAAACATCACGGAATGCGCCCTTAGGTGTCTCTGAAATTTTGCCAAAAATTCAGAGGCATTTGAATTTGTTTACTGCGGTAAACATTCAAAATGGCAAGTCGGGTTTTGCTACCCGGGATACGTTTTGAAAATCATTTTCCGACTTGTAAAATCGAGATATCCCTCATGGGAGATCCGATTTTCGATCCGAAAGATGTTTTGAACTCGGGAGAATGTCTAGTTTTTAATATGATTTTTTTAGATTTTTCTGATGTTTTTTAATGTCTGACAAAAATCCGAGATATCGGTACACGTGTCAGAGCCTAATTTGGGCCTCTGAGATCTTGGATCGACTTAGGGCTATGGTTTCTCTTTGTGTGTTGCTCCAAATCCGAAACTGTAAAAAATGAAAGTGGTGTCCGAGATGTCCTTTGTTTGAATCTGAAAGACTGTAATTTTTAGAACAGCGTTGACCCCTGCTTTGGATTTTTCTTGTCATCCCCCTGTTTTGCTATATTTGTCTGTTCTGTTAGTTTAGGCAGGAATAATTATATTTTTATCGGTGTTTATGTTGATCAAATGCCAAAGTCATAAACATGAAAGTTGTTCATGTAGGTGTCCTGCATATCTCTGATTAATTTCATAAATTTCCATGGCCGTTTTGTATTTTTTTAGCATTTTACATCAGATTAGTGTGATTTTTACCTCTGTCTGAACTAAATCCCTGTTATTGAACTCACCATGGCTCAAATCCCGAGGCTGTAAAAACCAAAAATGTTCCATTTCGGGTCTTTTAGCAGTCTGCAAAATATCAGAAGTTTCCATGGTGTAAATATTGCATTATCATATTAGGCATTGCATTTGGTTCGGATCCATAGGCAAAATCCATCATTTTTAGGACTTTCTTTGAATTTTGGCATTTAAATCATATCATTTCATGATTTTTAGCATTTTAGGTTGTTTATCAGAGTGTTTAGATGCTTCATACCGAATTTGGTGCAATTTGGAATCCATTTGAGGTTCGGATCATCCATAATACCCAAAACAGGGCCCCGCAGGACCCGGATCCAAGTGAAAAACAAGCGAAAATCGCTATTTTTGATAAATTGCAAAATACCAAATTCTGATTTTACAGTCTTAATGTGTCTAGCAGCATGTCATCATATCTCTTACTGCATTTCATCATCATTTGATTCAATTTGAATTTCAAAATCTCAATTTTACCAAGTTTTCCTTTAAAAAACCCTGATTTTAAAGATGTAACTTTAATTTTAGGGGTATTTTGGTCATTTTAACCTCAATTCCGAATTTCAAATTGTTCTTCACTGAATTTCTAGCATTTTCATCATTTCAAAATATCAAGGAAGCATGAGAATAGGGTTTATATCCAATTAAGTCCAATAATTTCATAATATTATTGGAAAATCTTGGAAAAACCCACATATTTGAGCTAACTTTATGTCAAGCTTGGCAGGGACATTCAAAATAAGGAGCTGAAGTCTGCAAATTTCTTTTATTTCATTTATTTAGTGATGTAATAATGTAAATTTTGGAATAAGAGAGTTAATTTCCTGCTTAGACTAGGATGCATATCATATAGTTTGAATTTATGCAAATATCCTGCTTATGTGATGCATACATCTTATTTCAAAAGCACTATGGATGTTCACGAATGGCACGTGCACCAACTCTTAGGGAGTTGATGGACTCGGTGGGATCCATATTTACGGCCCTAGTCGGAATATGGACGAGACCCAGATCCATCATCTTTCTACTAGTCACATTGAGCCTACACTCTTAGGCTATCTTGAAAATGCACATCATATTTCCAAAGTTTTCAAAATCATGTGCATCAAATCAACTAAATTCTGAACATATTCAAGGCCACAGGCAGGATATGTGAAGGATTTATCTTGACTTAATGCACATTTTCCAACCAATTCCTCAGAAAATCTTCTCAAAGTGCATTCATTCACTTATGTCATTTGCATCATAAAATCATTGATTTTCTCAAGATTTTCTCAAGAAAACTTCATTCTCAAGAAATCGATTTCTCAAGAAATTCTAAGGATTTTTCAAAATCGGTTTTCCAAAGACAAGCTTTTCCACAGTTTTCCCAGGAAAATGATATTTTCTTAAGATATTCAAAAGAGTTTTCCAATCTTTCTTCAAGATCCAAAATCGATTTCCGAGTATTTCAAAAAGGTAAAATTCCCAGGATTTCGATTCCCCAAGTTTTGAATTTCCTTCTCCAATGAGTTTTCCTATGAATTTCCATCATTTTCCTAAGAAAACTCTCAAAGTCCAAGTTTTCCTAAGAAGTGCTTCCCTTTTCAAAAAGTTCATCTTTTCTCAAGAATCACTTCCATTTCCCCAAGATTTTCAACTATTTCTGAATTTTCCACATCTTTATAAGCTTTCTCATGTTTTCAAAAACCCCTTTTTATCTGAGTTTCCTGAGAAATTGACCTCTTTCCTGAGAGATTCTTTCCAACTCCAAATGTTTTCTAAGCATACATCATGTTTTCCAACTGGCATTTTCCAAAATCTCATAGCACATGCCTGAATTCTCTATGCATTTAGGATAAAACATAACTTTGATAATTTTGCTAAGTCAAGCATAGTTTTGGTCCTTGGTTCGATTACCCCTGTTAAAGGCGGCAGGAACGGTCGAACCTCGTACCGACAGGTCGAGCCCCATCCCATGGATTTTCCCGCAATTTTAAAAAACGGAGGCGAGTATTTCAAAACATTTTCCAAAATCCGGTCAAAGTTTGAATCGCGAAAGCGTTTCTCTCTTTTTCTCTTCCGCAAGGAAGGGAAGACGGGGGAAAATTTTCGCGACGATAACAGGTTTGGCGACCGTGATGGGACCTATCCTTGTCTGACCTAAATTATGCTTGACTTAGTTCAATTATCAAAATTATGTTCATAAAATGTCAGCTCTTTTACTTTCAATATCATGTGAGCCTAGGAGCCTAGATTCTGACCCAGCTGACATTGAATGCATATAGCTTAGGCGTGGTTTGGTAGGACCATATTGAGGAGATATTTTCATGCTCACATAGACTTAGGTCTAAATACAATCCTCCTCAATTTAGGATCTGAATGCAAACAATGTATGCTTCTTCAAAATTTTCAAAATCTATCTCTCTAGGACTTAGAGCCTTCTATTTCTTGCATGTGATCATTTTTTTCAAAACCCCCATTACCTATATTGTCCCGGTCTTCACGTTGCTGGGCTCTCTTCCAGAACCATAGTTCGGGACAGAGCCCCACAACTGGGCCAACTATTTGGGTTAACACCCCCTACCACGTACCGCGGGCCACAGTCCGAAGTATATCGGTAGGCGCTCAAGGATGTTGGAAAACCTTACCTTAGAACCGGAGTTGAAATTCTATGCCACGTACCTCGGATTTCGATTCGGGTATATCGGCATAACTGGATTGGACAAAGATGATCTGAACTTAGAGTTAGGATTAGGGTCCTACAGCTGTTTTCAAATTGATGCATCTAGAGTCAGCCTTTTAGGGAGTGCTGAATGTGCATAAATGTTTGTGCAGGATGTGATTGTATGATTTTCTCAATTCTTTATTTCCCAATGTTTCAACTCATTAGGCCTTTTTCAAAACATCCTTATTTTCCACAAGATGTTTTTCTCAAACCCTGGATGATTTTTTCAAATATCCCATTTCTTTCAAAACTCCAGGCGATTTTACATTCTATCTTTCTACTGGATCTCGAATTTCTAGCTGCATTTTTATCCTGCCTGCAAAATTTTTCAAAATTTCTCACATTTTCCTAAGTCTCATTCTGAGTCTTTCTCTGTTTTCAGTTCGATGGCATCCAGTCAAGTCGATCCTATCTTTCCTGAAGGTCACATCTCCTTCGAGGTGCGACAAGGTCGTCCTGAACATCGAGCCCTTAGCACCGGAACTTTCATTCCCCGGTGGTATTATTCCTGGCTAAAGAGCTTTTCCCGAATGTTCCCGGACCATTTGAGCGAGTGCGGATTAGAGCTGGCATCAGCAGTCGGAAAGCAGACCATCAATGGCAACCTGATCCATGCAATGGCGGAGCGATGGAATCCTCGAACGTGTACCTTCTGGTTCCCGTGGGGAGAGATGACTGTTTTAATGGATGAATTTTCAGAAATCATGGGGTTGCCAGAACCAGCTGGTCGACCAAGCGACCCATTAGAGCATCAATTCCTTATTAATGTCAAGGGTTTGGACCCCCGAGACTCCTTAGCTCGTATGACAGGCCGCCGATCTTGGCCCCTGATCCAGTTAGAAGGAGATGAATATGTTGACCTACTTGAGTTGTACCGCCAGTACGGGACCTTCGTCGAAGTCAGCACACTTTCAAGAACAGCCAAAGAAAAGATTCAGAATGCAATGGTTCTATGCACCGTAGGACTGTCCCTTTTCCCAGATGGACAGAACTACATGGACATCAGGATAATCCAGCTTATGAGGAGATGGGGAAGTCGGCAAACCAATCGCCTCTCCATAGCCATGGCAGCGCTCGCCTTCCTATATCGAGGTCTGACTCAATTCTCACTCGGAGAGTCCATTTTAGTTGAAGGATGCATCTACGCACTTCAGTCCTGGTTTTTCCAACACGTTCCAGCCCGAGCAAGCTCTTTCAGATACAATGGTCAAGAACTCCTTCCAGTGGAGCAGTACCGGTCTATGATCAACAACATTCAAGAGGATGACGTTGTTTGGGACTATTTTGATCGGCAAATATCTCCTCCCAGATATACCTACGCTTATGGCAAGCGGTTCAAGTTGCTAGGACCATTCTTCTGCACTTACTACCAACCAGAGAGATGTGTTCGACAGTTCTCCCAGAGGCAGCAGTATGTCGAAGCCCGACTGTTATCAGGAACTATGGCAGAGTTCGATCTCACTTCCGCACAATGGTCCGGGGCATATCATTCTGCCCGCTACGGCTGGGATTCCTTTGTCTCTCTCAAAATCTTTCCAGGTCCTAGAGTGTCTGCCGACTATCATGAATGGTGGCAAATTGTTTGTCCCCCACCTCTTTGTCAAGATCAATAAAATCTTATTCTTCTCATTTTAAATAAAATTCTCTTTCTTTCCATTATGGTTTGACGACCTCGCCTAGGTAACAAGGCATATTTTCGTTGTTTATTTCTTTTGCAGAAGGAATGACAACACAATTGTCGTGATTCCCACGACGACTCAGTCCCTAGTAATGGGACATCTTTTCCAAATTGTCTACCATATTTTCAGCAAATATTTCCTCCAAAAGCTAATTCCCTCAAAATCTAATCAGGTCTTTTGCCCTGCAGAGAGCATCCATATCATTTGATGGTTGAGACAAGATCAGGCAAAAGAACCACAGCATCCCAGTACTCGTCAGCCTCGGAAGAAGAGATGAGTTCCCCTCGATCTGAGAAGAGTCGAGAGCAGCAGCAAGAAGACGATGGCATAGACCCTCAAATGTATGCCATGTTCAGAAAAATGATGAATAAGATGATGAATGAGCAGCCCGGGACCAGCTCAGAAAGGAACCCATTCAGAGAAAGGTTCCATGGTCGCAGGAGTAAGAAGGCTCCCAAGAAGCAAATCCAGCCAGAAGAGATTTCAGATGAATCAGATTCCACTGAAAACACAGATGAAGAATATGAGGTGCCTCCGGCATTTGAGAAGCGTGGCCAAAGTAAAAGCCGCAGATCAAAGAGCAGAGATAAAGAAGAGCCTTTGCAAGCGCAGTTCAAAGAAATGGCCCGAGTTGTCAAAGATCTGCAAGCCCGCGACAAGGGCAAGAAAGTCTTCACCAGTGAGGACTTCTATGACGGCTTAGAAGGGGATGATGATCTGGAGAATCTCTCTCGTAAATTCATCAAATTCGATGGTTCTGGCGACCCAAAAGCTCATCTTGCCACCTTCTTCGCAGAATGCTCGAGGTTCAGAAAGGATAACCGAGCATTGTTTCTATGCTTCCCCCGCAGCTTGGAAGGAGTTGCAGCCAAGTGGTATGCTGAGCATATCAACCCCATCGAGCTCAAGGAGTTCGACAAAGTTGTAAATCTATTCATTGAACGCTTCTTGTTCAACACAGAAGCGCTGCCTACATTAAGTCATCTCTGCAATTTGAGACAGAACGAGAATGAAAAAGCACGGGACTTCATTCACAGGTGGAGATCAACCTGTAATAAGATGAGAGATCCTATCTCGGAAAGGCATGCATTGTCCTTAATCCTCAACAATTTCTCGCAGCCGTTAAGAGGATTAATTTCCACAGCGTCGTCCAGGACCTTCATTGAGCTGACTGAACGAGCCGAATGGCTCGAGCTGAGTGTGGAAAATGGAGTCTATGAAGGCTTCACCTTTTCCAAGAACAACTCCCATGGTGAGCAGAAGAAGAAAGCTCACTTCACTTATTCTGCCAACAACAACAGCAAAGGCCGTAATCAGCGCAAAGGGCAGAAGAAAGATTACTGCTACAGCTCAGGCAGTTCGAACAACAAAGATCAGAAAGCAAAGCCTGCTCCTCAGTTCAGCAAGCCTCCTCAGCAGGATCAAGGACCGAAGCTGCGCGAGAAAGCCAAACATGAAGGATGGAGTTACGACAGAAAGTTTACTCCTCTTGACCAATCACTCGAGGATGTACTCGAGTACATGCTATCGAAAGAGATGGTCAAATTGCCCAGATTGGCCGATCCCCCTGTGCCCATGGGGAAATGGAAAGATCAGTTCTGCAAGTTCCACAGGACAGTGGGACACAACACCGAGAACTGCTTTGTTCTCAAAAACATCGTGCAAGATCTCATTGAAAAGAATCTATTGGTAGAAGGAGAAGAAGAAGAGAAAATGGACATTCTCAACCACCCCTTCCCTTCGCACACCACAGCAGTAATGTCTGCACAACCATTTCTACCGCATGAGCATATCAAGCCATGTTCTGCGCAAGATCTCCAAGTTCAACATCAGGTGACGGTGCTACGACAAGCAGCTCCAGATTCTAAGAAGATGGACTTAATTTCAGCATTCAGTAAAATGAAAGTTGCAGAAGCACCTGTGAAGTCAGTTTCCAAATCAAAGGAAACTCCTGACTTCTTCAAGCAAATCGTTAGACCAAAGCCAGAGAATTCAAGTCAGAAGCCTCTGACTGCTTTATCCAATGTCTCCATCCTTGACTTGGCCAAGAATTCTAGCAAGCACCGACAAGTACTGGATGATCTGCTCAGGAAAATCAAGGTTAAACCCAGTACCACTCCTGAAGACATGGCACAGATTATGAACTCTGCCATGACCAATGCGCCAATCACTTTTTCGGATGAGGACCTTCCAAAGCCTCATTCCTTTCACAATAATGCTCTTTACATTGTCGTTCGAGTCAGAGGAATGACGGTTCCCCATGTGCTGGTCGATGGAGGCAGTAGCCTCAACATATGTCCTGAAATGACCGCAAAGGCATTAGGGATCAAGGATGAAGAATATATTCCCGATCCCATCACTATCTATGGGTTTGACAATCATGGTCAAACGGCCAAGGGCAAGATATTCTTGGAGGTGTTTATCAACTATTCGGTGCACTCCGTCCTTTTCCATGTGGTTAATGTACCACCAACCTACAACTTGCTGCTCGGTAGGACGTGGATTCACAATGCTAATGCAGTGCCTTCCACCCTCCATCAATGTGTGAAGTGGTCAAAGGGTGGAATGATAACCACAATACTGGGAGAAGACCCAGAAGAAAGGCTCCCGCAGCCCATGATTCCCCGGCCATCATTCAATGCAGATATTCCCAGCATCAGGGAAAGTGAAGAGATCAACCTCGGGGAGAATCGAGAAATAATTCAGGCACCATCAGAGCCATCTCTGCACACAGTAGCCACGACACGATGGAAAGGTCCTCAATTCTTTAAGGTTGGAGGTCGAATCGACTACAGCACCATTAAGGATCATCCCTTGTTTCCTCAATTCATGAAGTCAAGAAAGGGATTTGATTTACTCCTGAAGCATGGCTATCAACCCTTCAAGGGACTCGGCAAGAATGAAGATGGCCGCATCGAGCCAATGATCCAGAAACATCGTCCCCACCGGGCAGGATTGGGGTTCTCCGGAGGAAGCTCATCAAGAAAGACTGTTTTTGTCAAAGGGGCACAATGAAGACCATTTGTTATTTCCTTTCTATTCTTTTCCAAATAAATGTCTCATTTTACCAATGTCATTGATCCATTCAATCAATAAAATTCCAAGCTTCTTTGTCTATCCGGATGCCATCTACTCCCTTTTTGTCTGTCTCATCATTTTATAATTCAATGCCATTTTATGTATGGTTCTCTTCAAATGATTGCTTGTCTTACTATAGGCCAATTTGTTTGAACCAAAATTTCTTCTCCAAAATTTCAGAATGACTTCTCGGACAATCAAGAAGCTCGTTCTCAATCCCAAGGCCTCTCAAAAGTCGACAGCAATTCACAGGATCAAAGCAAGCACCGGAAATGACAAGAGTGCAAAGCAGTCTGATGATTGTGCGGAATATGGTCAGTCTCTTCAGGAATTACCGGAGTTCGCCGCAGTTCAGAAGCATGACGAACCATCTCCTCTAGTACAAGATCCAACTGAAGGTGTCAATATCGGTTCAGAGGAAGATCCAAAAATTCTCCAGATCGGAACCAGTCTGAGTCCAGAAGAAAAGAAAAGGCTTATAGATTTTCTCAAGCGGCATGAAGAAGTGTTCGCATGGACATATGAAGACATGCCAGGCTTAGACCCCAAATTAGTCGAACACCGTCTTGTCTTGAAGCCGGATGCTAAGCCAGTCAAGCAGAAGCTGAGAAAAATGGATCCCAGAATAGAACAGCAAGTCAAGGAAGGACTTGAAGATCTGCTCAAAGCAGGATTTATTCGAGCTATTGACTACCCAGATTGGTTAGCCAATATCGTCGTCGTCCCAAAGAAAAGTGGCAAAGTAAGGATCTGCATAGACTTCAGAGACCTCAACAAGGCAACTCCGAAGGATGACTATCCACTTCCAAGCATCGATCTTCTAGTCGATAGCACGGCAGGACATGCCATGTTCTCTTTCATGGACGGATACTCTGGCTACAATCAGATTAAGTTGGCTACCCGCGACCAATCCAAAACTTCCTTCACTACGCCTTGGGGCACTTTCTGCTATACGGTTATGCCTTTTGGGCTCAAGAATGCTGGAGCAACATATCAACGGGCAATGGCTGTTATCTTTCATGATCAAATGCGCAAAATCATGGATGCGTATGTTGATGATATTCTCGTGAAATCTAAAGAGGGAGAAGATCACCTCGAAGCACTTGATCAAGTCTTTAAAAGACTTATTCTTTACAAGTTAAGGCTTAACCCGCAAAAGTGTGTCTTCGGAGTCGAATTAGGCAAACTGTTGGGTTTTCTGGTCAGTAAAAAGGGAATTGAAGTCGACCCGGCCAAAGCAAAGGCTATCATTGATATGCCACCCCCGAAGAATCTCAAAGAGCTACGTAGCCTTCAAGGACGTATGCAGTCAATCCAGCGATTCATTTCCAATTTGGCGATGAGATGTGAGCCCTTCAACCACTTACTCAGAAAAGGAGTTAAGTTCGAATGGGGACCCGAGTGCCAGCAATCGTTCGATCGAATCAAGAAGTATCTTCTTAATCCTCCCATCCTGAAGCCGCCAGAATTGGGAAAACCTCTTCTGTTATACATCTCAGTCAATCAAGTCGCATGCGGCGGATTCTTGGCACAATACAAAGAAGGCAGCCTGATAGAGCACGCCATTTATTACGTGAGCAAGACTTTCATAGATTATGAAAAGAGATACTCTCAAATAGAGAAGACCTGCCTAGCTCTGGTATGGATGTGTCAGAAGCTAAGACACTACCTGCTAGCATCAGAAGTCAAAATCTTGTCTAAACTCAATCCTCTCAAGTATATCTTAGAGCAACCTTTCCTCAGCGGACGAGTCGCAAAATGGCAAGTCTTACTGATACAGTATGACCTAGAATATGTCTCGCAGCAATCAATCAAAGGCCAAGCAATTGCAGATCAATTGGCGGATTTTCCTCTGGCCGAAGAAGTGAAAGCCGAAGATGACTTCCCTGATGAGCAAATTTGCAATACCCAGCAATTCCCAGTCTGGAATTTATTTTTTGATGGTTCTAAGAACATGGCCGGAATAGGCATCGGAATTTTACTAATCACTCCTGAGAAGGAGATGATTCCATTTT
Organism: Nuphar pumila; assembly: GCF_984573655.1. NCBI lineage: Eukaryota > Viridiplantae > Streptophyta > Magnoliopsida > Nymphaeales > Nymphaeaceae > Nuphar > Nuphar pumila. The sequence continues at coordinate 70,807,005 of NC_143251.1, read as the reverse complement.
CTCTCAAGTTAGATTTTCAATGCACTCACAATATGGCTGAATACGAAGCCCTGATTCAAGGTCTAAAGATTCTGCTAGACTTCAATGTCAAGAGAGTGCATGCCTACGGCGACTCATTACTTGTTGTCAATCAAGTTCGAGCCGAATGGCAAGTCAAAGATCAGAAGCTATTTCCCTATCAGAAAATTGTTTCAGCTCTTATCAGCGAGTTTGAAGAATTCCAGCTCTTCCATATCAAGAGAGATTTTAATCAAGTGGCCGATAGCCTAGCCAGTTTAGGCTCCATTATGGCATTCAAGAATGGAGAATCTTGTCGCTCTTTTGAAATTGGCAGACTTGACCAACCTGCTTTCATCCCAGCGGAACAGGTAAACCAGGCTGAGTAAAGGAAGAAGCCTTGGTATTACAACATCAAAATTTTCATAGAAACTGGCGAATTTCCTCCAGAACTCTCAAAGAAAGAGCAACGAGCAATCCAACGTATGTCTACTTGATACTTCATTTTGGCCAATGTCCTCTATCGTCGCGGATTCAGTTCAGAGTATTCCAGATGTTTAGATGAAGACGAAGCCAAAGAAGTCGTGCGAGAAGCACACGAAGGCATCTGTGGTGGTCACGTTGGCTACCAAACCCTTGTCAAGCAAATCATCAGAGCAGGTTACTACTGGAAGACTATGCAACAAGACTGTTATCGTTATGTGAAGAAGTGTGTGCAATGTCAAATACATGCACCTTCTATCCATGCTCCGGCAACTTATTTACAGTCTGTTGTCTCTCCATGGCCATTTTCTATGTGGGCCTTCGATGTTGTAGGTCCCATCACTCCTTCAGCTTCAAATGGCCACAAATACTTCCTTGACGCAACAGAATATTTCACCAAGTGGGTAGAAGCCATCAGTCTCCGCACAGTAGAAGGCCGACACGTGGTCTCTTTTATTCACAAGAACATCCTTTGCCGTTTCGGCATCCCACATGACATTGTGTCAGACAATGGCAGTCATTTCAAGAATGAAAAGATGAAGACATTCTGCTCAAAATTCAAGATCTATCACCATTTTTCCGCTCCATATTATCCTCAAGGGAATGGTCAGGCAGAGGCCACCAACAATATTTTAATTCGTATCTTGGAGCGAACTGTGGAAACAGGCCGTGACTGGCATGAGAAGATCCACGATGCATTGTGGGCCTATCGGACCACCATTCGTACACCAACGAATGCTACCCCATCAGAACTGGTTTATGGAACAGAAGTAGTATTGCCGCTACATGTTCAGAAGCCCGCTTTGAAATTTGCTTCACTTCTGCAATTACCTCTTGATCAATACCAGCAGCAGCGACTAGTGCAGCTAGACTTACTCGACGAGAGAAGACTAAAAGCAGCAGAGCATGCTCAATCCTATCGCCAGAGAGTAGCCAGGCAATATGCGAAGTCTATCATCGAAAGAAGATTCAAAGTCAATGATTTAGTACTTCGATCCACAGCTTATCTCAAGCATCGTCCTGGCGGCAAATGGTCGCCAAATTGGGAAGGTCCCTATGTTGTCAAAGAAGCATTACCCCGCAACTCATATCGGCTCATCAATGCCGATGGAGTAGAATTGCCAGATCCTATCAATGCTCGACACTTGAAAAAGTTTTATACTTGAAACATTTATTCTCCCCTTGTAATCCTTCCTGTTTCCTTCAAATAATGATCCAACTTTCTTTCCCAGTTACACTGGGGCATTTTAAAATTTTGTTCTATATGCAGGCAGGATAAACAAATTCCTCATTTCATGCACATGTGCATTCATATGCATCAACCCATATTCATTTGCATTTAATTGCATTAATAACAATCCGGTCAGTATTGGGATTTCAACAAACAGTCCCATCACAATTCCTAATGATTCAAAGATCATCGCCAATACTGAACCAAAACCCGGCGCTCGAACTGGTATTATTTCAAAATCCAGTATTCAAGCTGGTACATTTTCCTAAGATCCAACTTTTTGGAAAACCGAGTTCCGACTCGGGTTTTTATTCAAATCATTTTTCTTTGTTGATCCGGGTTCCGACTCGTGATCTCTCTACTTTACTCGAGCCTTGACTCGATTTCTTCATTTTCCTTTGTTGATCCGGGTTCCGACTCGTGATCTCTCTACTTTATTCGAGCCTTGACTCGAACTCTTCATCTTCCTTTGTTGATCCGGGTTCCGACTCGTGATCTCTCTACCTTATTCGAGCCTTGACTCGATTTCTTCATTTTCCTTTGTTGATCCGGGTTCCGACTCGTGATCTCTCTACTTTATTTGAGCCTTGACTCGAACTCTTCATCTTCCTTTGTTGATCCGGGTTCCGACTCGTGATCTCTCTACCTTATTCGAGCCTTGACTCGATTTCTTCATTTTCCTTTGTTGATCCGGGTTCCGACTCGTGATCTCTCTACTTTATTCGAGCCTTGACTCGAACTCTTCATCTTCCTTTGTTGATCCGGGTTCCGACTCGTGATCTCTCTACCTTATTCGAGCCTTGACTCGAACTCTCCATTTTCCTTTGTTGATCCGGGTTCCGACTCGTGATCTCTCTACTTTATTCGAGCCTTGACTCGATTTCTTCATTTTCCTTTGTTGATCCGGGTTCCGACTCGTGATCTCTCTACTTTACTCGAGCCTTGAATCGAACTCTTCATTTTCCTTTGTTAATCCGGGTTCCGACTCGTGATCTCTCTACTTTATTCGAGCCTTGACTCGATTTCTTCATTTTCCTTTGTTGATCCGGGTTCCGACTCGTGATCTCTCTACTTTACTCGAGCCTTGACTCGAACAAATCATTTTCCTTTGTTGATCCGGGTTCCGACTCGTGATCTCTCTACTTTACTCCAGCCTTGACTCGAACAAATCATTTTCCTTTGTTGATCCGGGTTCCGACTCGAGATCTTTTCGAGCTTGTCATTCTCTTTTGTTGATCCGGGTTCCGACTCGTGATCTCATTACCTTACTCGAACCCTGAATCGAGTTTTTCATTTTCTTTTGTTGATCCGGGTTCCGACTCGTTATCTCTTTCCCTTATCCAAGCTTTAATTCAAGCACTTCATTTTCCTTTGTTGATCCGGGTTCCGACTCGTGATCTCATTATCTTATTCGAGCTCAGATGCAAGCTCTTCATTCTCTTTTGTTGATCCGGGTTCCGACTCGTGATCTCTCTACATCATTCGAGCTCAGATTCGAGCTCTTCTTTTTTTTTGTTATTTTTTTGTTGATCCGGGTTTCGACTCGAGATCTCTTTATTCTTTCGAGCTCAGATGCGAGCTCTTCATTTTCACTTGTTGATCTGAGTTCCGACTCGTGATCTCTTTATCGTCATTCGAGCTCAGATTCGAGCTCTTCATTTTTCTCTGTTGATTTGGGTTCCGACTCGTGATCTCATTACATCATTCGAGCTCAGATTCGAGCTCTTCATTTTCTTTTGTTGATCCGGGTTTCGACTCGAGATCCCTCTATTCATTCGAGCTCAGATTCGAGCTCTTCATTTTCTTTTGCTGATCCGGGTCCCGACTCGTGATCTCTATTTTATTCGAGCTCTGACTCGAACTCATCATTCTCCTTTGATTAATCCAAGTCATTTCAATCATCAAAGTCTGTCAATTGCTCAAGTTTGACATTTTGCCCTCCAAATTTCAATTTAAGTCCTCAAATCAGGCAATTCTCCAATTTCGACCTCTGGGTCACCCGATTTCCAATTCTCAATTTCAATTACCAATTTCCAATTCTCGACCTGCGGGTCAACCAATTTCCAATTTTCGACCTTCGGGTCAATCAATTTCCAATTCTCGACCTTCGGGTCAACCAATTTCCAATTTTCGACCTTCGGGTCAATCAATTTCCAATTTTTCGACCTTCGAGTCAATCAATTTCCAAATTTCGACCTTCGGGTCAATCAATTTCCAATCTTTGACCTTCATTTCCAAATTTCGACCTTCGGGTCACCCAATTTCGACCTTTTGGTCAATCAATTCTCAATTTTGACCTTTTTGGTCAAATCAATTTCCAAATTTCGACCTTCGGGTCACCCAATTTCGACCTTTCGGTCAACCAATTCTCAATTTCGACCTTTGTGGTCAAATCAATACTCAATTTCGACCATCAGGTCATCCAATTTCGACCTTCGGGTCATTCAATTTTCAGCAACCAATTTTCCAATTTTCAATTTCGACCTTCGGGTCAATCAATCTCAATATCCAATTTCAATCATTTTCTCTTGCGAGAGACCCTTTTAGGGAGAGTTCGAGGGAGCTCGTTCTTTTTGCATGCTATCCAATTCGTTCACTTAGCCCCTTTTCAGGGAGAGTTTGAAGGGACTCGCGTCTTTGTGAACTGTTTGCAAAACAATTTCCAATTTCACACAAGGAACCCTTTTAAAGGGAGAGGCTCGACGGAGACTCGCTTTTCTTGTGACCCCCCAATTTCATACTAGGTCATTTTCGTTATGAAGGACCCTCTTTGCAGGGAGAGTGTGATGGACTCGTTCCTTTCATGACCCAATTTTCAGACCTCACTATTATCGGCCCCCTTTCCATAAGAGAAGCCTAATATTAGGGAGCTTTGACGAAAGCTCAATTTCTCTTCGAAAGTTCGTTTTGCAAACACCTCCTCTTTAGGGAAGAGAGGAGTATTTCCCATTTCCCATTCAGGTAAGGGCTAAGCCTGAGTCTCTCTTTTTGGGGAAAAAGAGAGGAGAATTTTCGTCACGGATGTGTTGAGCCGGATTTCAAATACTCATTTTCACTAAGGATTTCAAGAAAATTTTGTCAATTTGTCAATCAATTGTTGATCTTTATGGTACAAATCTTTATCTCAATTTACCTTCAGCATTACTTCCAAAAGAGTGAAGCTTTTGCGAAAAGAGATTCAAAATTTGAATTCTTTCTATTGGCCAACCAAAAGGATGAAAGATAAATCCTCGATATGGCCAGAAAAGAAGATTCAATGTTATTGAAAAGCCATAGATGATTGATATTGATCACAGTCAATGGCACATTTTTAAAGACCATTCTTGTAAAAATGAGGCAGTGGAAATATCCTGAGTGCTAGAAAAGAGAGAATTCACCCAAACCCTGTCTCCTCAGAATCACCTAAGCTGCAATTAAATATCCGCAAAAGGGATCTCTCACCTGTCGTCAAGATGAAGGTGAATTAGGCGAGTAGACCCCCGGGGCCAAAGAAGATTCGAAACATCTCCAAGATGACGGAGTTTGTGACGGATCCTTCCAGGGAAAGTCCAAAGCACTGTCGAGATGAAGGCAGATGCGATGAACCTCTCGACAATCCCTAAAACATATTTAATTTCAGCTATCGCCCAAAGATCTCCGAACCCATCATCCAAGAAGGATCGAAACATCTCCAAGTTGAAGGAGTTTATGACGTACCCTTCCCAAAAAAAAAAGAAAGAGAGGAAAAAGAAAGAGAGAAAAAGTAAGAGCATCTCCAAAATGAAGGAGAATATAGCCAAAAAAACCCAGAGAGCCAAAAGAGTGCAGAAAGATTGTCAAGAGAGAAGCTCTCAGGATATCAAACTGCCAAATTTATCAAGAATCCTCTTTAACTTTGTGAAATTCTATTATCAATATTCTTTCATCAATTGCTTTCATAATATCAAATTCTCTTTCCTGCTCATATCAAGGAAATTGATAACTTCCTTGAAGAAGGTCAATTGCAAGCAATTTGGATTTCAAGTCTCGATTCTACAAAGTGAACCTTGTTTGGAGGTAATGCTTTAGGTAGAAAAGAAGGAATATCTTTGCAACAATGTGCAGCATTTTCAAATATTTTGAATCAACAGCAAAATTTCCAACATTTTGACAATATTTTCTAGCTATCCTGACATGAAGTGAGAGCTCGATATCCGTCTTCGATGCATCCTGACACCAATTTTAAATCCCTCCTAAGGACTTGATTCCTTCCCTTCTTTGAGAGCATGAACTCTCAAATTTGCACACTTCCCTGTGTCCCCACTGTCCCACCATAGACAGTCCCATTTCGGTTCGAGGTCGAACCACCAATCATTTCCCGCAAAAGGAAATTTCAAAAGCTGATTTTAGTCTCAGCAATGAGACGCCCAAGATCAATCCCTTTTCAAGCTTTAGGGACCCCATTTTCCTTCCTTTTGCAAAAACCCTATTGGATTTATTGTGCAAAATCCAAAGGTTCCATCATGGTCTCTTCCTTCGAGGATTCCATTCATTTTCCACCCGATCAGGATAAGGGTACAAACCTGAGCCTCAATCAAAGAGGTATTCCATTTTCCGCCCGATCAGGATAAGGGTACAAACCTGAGCCTCACTCAAAGAGGTATTTCATTTTCCGCCCGATCAGGATAAGGGTACAAACCTGAGCCTCAATCAAAGAGGTATTTCATTTTCCGCCCGATCAGGATAAGGGTACAAACCTGAGCCTCAATCAAAGAGGTATTCCATTTTCCGCCCGATCAGGATAAGGGTACAAACCTGAGCCTCACTCAAAGAGGTATTTCATTTTCCGCCCGATCAGGATAAGGGTACAAACCTGAGCCTCAATCAAAGAGGTATTTCATTTTCCGCCCGATCAGGATAAGGGTACAAACCTGAGCCTCGATCAAAGAGGTATTCCATTTTCCGCCCGATCAGGATAAGGGTACAAACCTGAGCCTCAATCAAAGAGGTATTTCATCTTCCGCCCGATCAGGTTAAGGGTATAAACCTGAGTCTCATTTCGATGAGATATTCCATTTCTCAATCAGGTTAAGGGTCAAACCTGAGCTTCGTTCCATGCGAGGTATTTTTGTCCCATCCAGGTCAAGGGCATAAACCTGAACTTTGCTCTCACAGAGCAAATCTTTCCTCTTCATTCTCCGTTTCATATCTACCATCTTCCTCGGGCTAATTTCTTCACACTCAGTCAGATCCTTCTAACTGAGGCATTTTTTTATGTATAGCCCAAATTTGGTGTGTTTTTCTTTGCCACTAAGCTCGGCCATGAGCCGGCTTAGTAGCAAAGAGGGGCATCTGTAAACACCCCAAATTTTTACTCACCTCCCCAACATTTCCACCAAGCATCAACATCCAGCCTCTGAAATCGCTGGAGGGCAAAATGGTCATTTTCTGGGCCCGGACCTTGCAAAAGTCCAAATTTCATCTGAAACTCTCAAATTTTCTCTATTTTTATCTCAGATGTTCAAGATTTTACTCCTGACAGGAGACAGACATCTCCAAGTCTTGGTTCAAGATTATATTGCATAAGACATGTCATTGCATATCATTGCATGAGCATTTCAAATCACTGCACTGCACAGCATGTCATTTCGAGGTCCAGAACTCTCGATTTCAAAATCTTCAATCCAGATTAGAATTTTAACTCTTTTCAAAATTGATTTCAAAACCCTGGGTCTTCAAAATTATCAATTTTTCCCATTTTACCCCCAGGACTCTGAATTTTAAAATATTTCCTCAGGAAAACCATCTGGATAGTTTTCAATGTGGATTTCAGTCACTTCACCTTAGATTTTGCCCTTTTTGACAATTTCAAATATCTTTCTTTTACAAAATCGCCCTACAAGGGCCAACTCTTTCCAAAATTCCTGTTTTGCCCATTAGTCCAGATTTTATGAAAATTCCAAAAAGAAGTTGTGGTTTTATCCTTATTTCAATAAAGAAGCAATGTGGGACCCACACTGAGGTGGTGTCACACAAGCTTTCCTTTTGAAAATTTGAATTTTGAAAAAACCCAAAAATATAGGAGCCTTGTCCCCTGGATTGGTGCCACTCTCTCCTCCCATTTACATGCCATGTGTCAGCATAGGGTTCACCTAGAGTTGGTGCCACATGTCACGTTTCCTCTTCTGCCACGTGTCAGTGTGGGGCTACCCTAAGAAGCCGCCACATGTCATCCCATTTTATCTGCCATGTGTCACCCTATCCATCCTGCGCCATGTGTCATTTCAAAGACTACCAGAAGATGCCAAGTGTCATAGGTTGTCCTGTCTAGAAAAAGTGGAGTTTGTCTCCTCTGAGGTGGCGCCACTTGAAGTGTGTCTCCTGCAGAGGACACGTGTCAACCCCTCCTTCCTTCTAGAAAAGTAGCCTGACACATGTCTTCTTCCTACTTTTTTTTAGAAAAGTAGGAGACATGTGTCACTCCTAAATTCCTACAAAAAAGGTAGGCTTGTCTCCTCTGAGGTGGCGCCATCTGGAGTGTCTCTTGCAGATGACACATGGCAAGCTCTCATTTCCTCAGAAAAAGCAAGTGCCATGTGTCATTTCCTGCTTTCTTCAGAAAAACTAGAATTCAAAAGTTCAAAACTCCTCGTAGGTGGCGAAAATCCTGAACTTCTACCTTTTTCATCTTATCTGAGATGGCGCCACATGGCTTGGCCCACCTTCTCTCCCCTCTGCCACGTGTCATTCTCTGCTTCTTTCAGAAAAAGTAGAGGACACATGTCTTCTCCCTACCTCTTTCAGAAAAGTAGGAGACACATGTCACTCCTGGCCTTCTTCAGAAAAAGCAAACCATTTAAAATTCAAACAAGGCATTAGGTGGCGAAAATCCGGAGCTCTGATTTTTCCAGATGGCCTGTGAGGGCGCCACATGTCCCTTCCCTCCTTCTCATCCCTCTGCCACGTGTCATCTTCTGCTTCTTTCAGAAAAAGTAGGTAACACATGTCTCCTTCTCACTCCTTCAGAAAAAGTAGAGGACACATGTCCTCTCCCTACTTTTTTCAGAAAAGTAGGAGACACATGTCACTGCCCTCTTTTTCCTCCCTCTTGCCACATGGCATTATAGGAGCCACCCTGAGGTGGCGCCACATGTCCATCCTCCATTCCTCCAGGGCCAACCTCCATTTGAATTTCAAACTTCCCCCTGAGGTGGCGCCATTTGAGAAAGCCTCTCCAGCAGGCTGACACTTGGAACCATCCTGGACTGCCACATGTCCAGATCTCCTTTCACCAGAAAAAGCAAAATTCAAATTCCTCTGAGGTGGCGCCTTCTGAGCCCACTGCTCTGTCCTTCTGACATGTGTCAAACACCTTTTGAGGTGGCACCATTCCAGGACTCCACTTGGCTCCATTTTTATTTTTTATTTTATTTTTTATAAAGGTAGCCCACCATGAGGTGGCGCCACCTGAGGACTCCCTACAAAAGGTGAGTTTGAATTTCAAATTCCAAGAGAGCACCCTCTGAGGTGGCGCCTTCTGGGAGCTCCCTGCAGAGAGAATCAAGCAAACTTTTGAAAAATTCCAAATTCCCCCTGCTGAGGTGTCTCACCCACAAAATTTCCATTTTTTATTTTTCTCAAAAAAATCAAAATAGCCTTTTGAGGTGGCGCCATCTGAGGGCTCCCTGCAGAAGACAAATTCGAATTTCAAACCCCTCAGATGACACCCCCTGAGATGGCGCCACATGGAGGGCTCAGATTGAGCCTGTTTGAATTTCAAAAAAATTTCAGAAAATTTATAAAAACAAGGGTTCACGCCCAGCCTGAGGAGATCATTTTTTAGCTCTGGTGAACTTGGAAAATCCGACCTAGCCTTCCTAGAATCAGATTTTGAACTGTGGAAATCGTGCCCCCTTTGGCGCATTGAAGAAGGTGGAGTAGAGCTCGTGCTGTGGCCAATTCAATTCCAACAGAGGTCGAGTTTGGTGGACCATCCGAAGCTCGGAGCGAAGGACGAAGGAAGCTCGTGATAGCTGCCCCTTTCAAGAGCTCCTACGCTGCGTAACGAAGCAAGGTGCACTTCTTTTCTCATTGATTGGATTCCATAATTCGAATCGGGGGGTCGTTTGAAGAAAGAGCTCATCCGAGGGATGGATTGAGCTATTCTCATAAAACGACATATATAAAAATGTTTTGTTATACTTCCTTGATGATTTTTAACATTCATATAGTTAGCTAGGTTTAATTTGCATTTTATTTCATTCATTTAGCATATTTCATGAATTAATTAGGATTAATTTAGCCTTTATTTCAATTCTGCTTATTTTCAGTAGGTCTCTATTTTTGTCAGTCAGTCCACACGTCATTTTATGCATTTGTTTTTTATTAAAAATCCCAAAAAATCACGGAATTCGCCCTTAGGTGTCTCTGAAATTTTGCCAAAAATTCGAAGGCATTTGAATTTGTTTACTGCGGTAAACATTCAAAATGGCAAGTCGAGTTTTGTTACCCGGGATACGTTTTGAAAATCATTTTCCGACTTGTAAAATCGAGATATCCCTCATGGAAGATCCGATTTTCGATCCGAAAGATGTTTTGAACTCGGGAGAATGTATAGTTTTTAATATGATTTTTTTAGATTTTTCTGATGTTTTTTAATGTCTGACAAAAATCCGAGATATCGGTACACGTGTCAGAGCCTAATTTGGGCCTCTGAGATCTTGGATCGACTTAGGGCTATGGTTTCTCTTTGTGTGTTGCTCCAAATCCAAAACTGTAAAAAGTGAAAGTGGTGTCCGAGATGTCCTTTGTTTGAATCTGAAAGCCTGTAATTTTTAGAACAGTGTTGACCCCTGCTTTGGATTTTTCTTGTCAGCCCCCGGTTTTGCTACATTTGTCTGTTCTGTTAGTTTAGGCAGGAATAGTTATATTTTTATCGGTGTTTATGTTGATCAAATGCCGAAGTCATAAACATAAAAGTTGTTCATGTAGGTGTCCTTCATATCGCTGATTAATTTCAAAAATTTCTATGGCCGTTTTGTATTTGTTTAGCATTTTACATCAGATTAGTATGATTTTTACCTCTGTCTGAACTAAATCCCTGTTATTGAACTCACCATGGCTCAAATCCCGAGGCTGTAAAAACCAAAAAATGTTCCATTTCGGGTCTTTTATCAGTCTGCAAAATATCAGAAGTTTCCATGGTGTAAATCTTGCATTATCATATTAGGCATTGCATTTGGTTCGGATCCATAGGCAAAATCCATCATTTTTAGGACTTTCTTTGAATTTTGGCATTTAAATCATATCATTTCATGATTTTTAGCATTTTAGGTTGTTTATCAGAGTGTTTAGATGCTTCATACCGAATTTGGTGCAATTTGGAATCCATTTGAGGTTCGGATCATCCATAATACCCAAAACAGGGCCCCGCAGGACCCGGATCCAAGTGAAAAACAAGCGAAAATCGCTATTTTTGATAAATTGCAAAATACCAAATTCTGATTTTACAGTCTTAATGTGTCTAACAGCATGTCATCATATCTCTTACTGCATTTCATCATCATTTGATTCAATTTGAATTTCAAAATCTCAATTTTACCAAGTTTTCCTTCAAAAAACCCTGATTTTAAAGATGTAACTTTAATTTTAGGGGTATTTTGGTCATTTTAACCTCAATTCCGAATTTCAAATTGTTCTTCACTGAATTTCTAGCATTTTCATCATTTCAAAATATCAAGGAAGCATGAGAATAGGGTTTATATCCAATTAAGTCCAATAATTTCATAATATTATTGGAAAATCTTGGAAAAACCCACATATTTGAGCTAACTTTATGTCAAGCTTGGCAGGGACATTCAAAAGAAGGAGCTGAAGTCTGCAAATTTCTTTTATTTCATTTATTTAGTGATGTAATAATGTAAATTTTGGAATAAGAGAGTTAATTTCCTGCTTAGACTAGGATGCATATCTTATAGTTTGAATTTATGCAAATATCCTGCTTATGTGATGCATACATCTTATTTCAAAAGCACTATGGATGTTCACGAATGGCACGTGCACCAACTCTTAGGGAGTTGATGGACTCGGTGAGATCCATATTTACGGCCCTAGTCGGAATATGGACGAGACCCAGATCCATCATCTTTCTACTAGTCACATTGAGCCTACACTCTTAGGCTATCTTGAAAATGCACATCATATTTCCAAAGTTTTCAAAATCATGTGCATCAAATCAACTAAATTCTGAACATATTCATGGCCACAGGCAGGATATGTGAAGGATTTATCTTGACTTAATGCACATTTTCCAACCAATTCCTCAGAAAATCTTCTCAAAGTGCATTCATTCACTTATGTCATTTGCATCATAAAATCATTGATTTTCTCAAGATTTTCTCAAGAAAACTTCATTCTCAAGAAATCGATTTCTCAAGAAATTCTAAGGATTTTTCAAAATCGGTTTTCCAAAGACAAGCTTTTCCACAGTTTTCCCAGGAAAATGATATTTTCTTAAGATATTCAAAAGAGTTTTCCAATCTTTCTTCAAGATCCAAAATCGATTTCCGAGTATTTCAAAAAGGTAAAATTCCCAGGATTTCGATTCCCCAAGTTTTGAATTTCCTTCTCCAATGAGCTTTCCTATGAATTTCCATCATTTTCCTAAGAAAACTCTCAAAGTCCAAGTTTTCCTAAGAAGTGCTTCCCTTTTCAAAAAGTTCATCTTTTCTCAAGAATCACTTCCATTTCCCCAAGATTTTCAACTATTTCTGAATTTTCCACATCTTTATAAGCTTTCTCATGTTTTCAAAAACCCCTTTTTATCTGAGTTTCCTGAGAAATTGACCTCTTTCCTGAGAGATTCTTTCCAACTCCAAATGTTTTCTAAGCATACATCATGTTTTCCAACTGGCATTTTCCAAAATCTCATAGCACATGCCTGAATTCTCTATGCATTTAGGATAGAACATAACTTTGATAATTTCGCTAAGTCAAGCATAGTTTTGGTCCTTGGTTCGATTACCCCTGTTAAAGGCGGCAGGAACGGTCGAACCTCGTACCGACAGGTCGAGCCCCATCCCATGGATTTTCCCGCAATTTTCAAAAACGGAGGCGAGTATTTCAAAACATTTTCCAAAATCCGGTCAAAGTTTGAATCGCGAAAGCGTTTCTCTCTTTTTCTCTTCCGCAAGGAAGGGAAGACGGGGGAAAATTTTCGCAACGATAACAGGTTTGGCGACCGTGATGGGACCTGTCCTTGTCTGACCTAAATTATGCTTGACTTAGTTCAATTATCAAAATTATGTTCATAAAATGTCAGCTCTTTTACTTTCAATATCATGTGAGCCTAGGAGCCTAGATTCTGACCCAGCTGACATTGAATGCATATAGCTTAGGCATGGTTTGGTAGGACCATATTGAGGAGATATTTTCATGCTCACATAGACTTAGGTCTAAATACAATCCTCCTCAATTTAGGATCTGAATGCAAACAATGTATGCTTCTTCAAAATTTTCAAAATCTATCTCTCTAGGACTTAGAGCCTTCTATTTCTTGCATGTGATCATTTTTTTCAAAACCCCCATTACCTATATTGTCCCGGTCTTCACGTTGCTGGGCTCTCTTCGAGAACCATAGTTCGGGACAGAGCCCCACAACTGGGCCAACTATTTGGGTTAACACCCCCCTACCACGTACCGCGGGCCACAGTCCGAAGTATATCGGTAGGCGCTCAAGGATGTTGGAAAACCTTACCTTAGAACCGGAGTTGAAATTCTATGCCACGTACCTCGGATTTCGATTCGGGTATATCGGCATAACTGGATTGGACAAAGATGATCTGAACTTAGAGTTAGGATTAGGGTCCTACAGCTGTTTTCAAATTGATGCATCTAGAGTCAGCCTTTTAGGGAGTGCTGAATGTGCATAAATGTTTGTGCAGGATGTGATTGTATGATTTTCTCAATTCTTTATTTCCCAATGTTTCAACTCATTAGGCCTTTTTCAAAACATCCTTATTTTCCACAAGATGTTTTTCTCAAACACTGGATGATTTTTTCAAATATCCCATTTCTTTCAAAACTCCAGGCGATTTTACATTCTATCTTTCTACTGGATCTCGAATTTCTAGCTGCATTTTTATCCTGCCTGCAAAATTTTTCAAAATTTCTCACATTTTCCTAAGTCTCATTCTGAGTCTTTCTCTGTTTTCAGTTCGATGGCATCCAGTCAAGTCGATCCTATCTTTCCTGAAGGTCACATCTCCTTCGAGGTGTGACAAGGTCGTCCTGAACATCGAGCCCTTAGCACCGGAACTTTCATTCCCCGGTGGTATTATTCCTGGCTAAAGAGCTTTTCCCGAATGTTCCCGGACCATTTGAGCGAGTGCGGATTAGAGCTGGCATCAGCAGTTGGAAAGCAGACCATCAATGGCAACCTGATCCATGCAATGGCGGAGCGATGGAATCCTCGAACGTGTACCTTCTGGTTCCCGTGGGGAGAGATGACTGTTTTAATGGATGAATTTTCAGAAATCATGGGGTTGCCAGAACCAGCTGGTCGACCAAGCGACCCATTAGAGCATCAATTCCTTATTAATGTCAAGGGTTTGGACCCCCGAGACTCCTTAGCTCGTATGACAGGCCGCCGATCTTGGCCCCTGATCCAGTTAGAAGGAGATGAATATGTTGACCTACTTGAGTTGTACCGCCAGTACGGGACCTTCGTCGAAGTCAGCACACTTTCAAGAACAACCAAAGAAAAGATTCAGAATGCAATGGTTCTATGCACCGTAGGACTGTCCCTTTTCCCAGATGAACAGAACTACATGGACATCAGGATAATCCAGCTTATGAGGAGATGGGGAAGTCGGCAAACCAATCGCCTCTCCATAGCCATGGCAGCGCTCGCCTTCCTATATCGAGGTCTGACTCGATTCTCACTCGGAGAGTCCATTTTAGTTGAAGGATGCATCTACGCACTTCAGTCCTGGTTTTTCCAACACGTTCCAGCCCGAGCAAGCTCTTTCAGATACAATGGTCAAGAACTCCTTCCAGTGGAGCAGTACCGGTCTATGATCAACAACATTCAAGAGGATGACGTTGTTTGGGACTATTTTGATCGGCAAATATCTCCTCCCAGATATACCTACGCTTATGGCAAGCGGTTCAAGTTGCTAGGACCATTCTTCTGCACTTACTACCAACCAGAGAGATGTGTTCGACAGTTCTCCCAGAGGCAGTAGTATGTCGAAGCCCGACTGTTATCAGGAACTATGGCAGAGTTCGATCTCACTTCCGCACAATGGTCCGGGGCATATCATTTTGCCCGCTACGGCTGGGATTCCTTTGTCTCTATCAAAATCTTTCCAGGTCCTAGAGTGTCTGCCGACTATCATGAATGGTGGCAAATTGTTTGTCCGCCACCTCTTTGTCAAGATCAATAAAATCTTATTCTTCTCATTTTAAATAAAATTCTCTTTCTTTCCATTATGGTTTGACGACCTCGCCTAGGTAACAAGGCATATTTTCGTTGTTTATTTCTTTTGCAGAAGGAATGACAACACAATTGTCGTGATTCCCACGACGACTCAGTCCCTAGTAATGGGACATCTTTTCCAAATTGTCTACCATATTTTCAGCAAATATTTCCTCCAAAAGCTAATTCCCTCAAAATCTAATCAGGTCTTTTGCCCTGCAGAGAGCATCCATATCATTTGATGGTTGAGACAAGATCAGGCAAAAGAACCACAGCATCCCAGTACTCGTCAGCCTCGGAAGAAGAGATGAGTTCCCCTCGATCTGAGAAGAGTCGAGAGCAGCAGCAAGAAGACGATGGCATAGACCCTCAAATGTATGCCATGTTCAGAAAAATGATGAATAAGATGATGAATGAGCAGCCCGGGACCAGCTCAGAAAGGAACCCATTCAGAGAAAGGTTCCATGGTCGCAGGAGTAAGAAGGCTCCCAAGAAGCAAATCCAGCTAGGAGAGATTTCAGATGAATCAGATTCCACTGAAAACACAGATGAAGAATATGAGGTGCCTCCGGCATTTGAGAAGCGTGGCCAAAGTAAAAGCCGCAGATCAAAGAGCAGAGATAAAGAAGAGCCTTTGCAAGCGCAGTTGAAAGAAATGGCCCGAGTTGTCAAAGATCTGCAAGCCCGCGACAAGGGCAAGAAAGTCTTCACCAGTGAGGACTTCTATGACGGCTTAGAAGGGGATGATGATCTGGAGAATCTCCCCCGTAAATTCATCAAATTCGATGGTTCTGGCGACCCAAAAGCTCATCTCGCCACCTTCTTCGCAGAATGCTCGAGGTTCAGAAAGGATAACCGAGCATTGTTTCTATGCTTCCCCCGCAGCTTGGAAGGAGTTGCAGCCAAGTGGTATGCTGAGCATATCAACCCCATCGAGCTCAAGGAGTTCGACAAAGTTGTAAATCTATTCATTGAACGCTTCTTGTTCAACACAGAAGCGCTGCCTACATTAAGTCATCTCTGCAATTTGAGACAGAACGAGAATGAAAAAGCACGGGACTTCATTCACAGGTGGAGATCAACCTGTAATAAGATGAGAGATCCTATCTCGGAAAGGCATGCATTGTCTTTAATCCTCAACAATTTCTCGCAGCCGTTAAGAGGATTAATTTCCACAGCGCCGTCCAGGACCTTCATTGAGCTGACTGAACGAGCCGAATGGCTCGAGCTGAGTGTGGAAAATGGAGTCTATGAAGGCTTCACCTTTTCCAAGAACAACTCCCATGGTGAGCAGAAGAAGAAAGCTCACTTCACTTATTCTGCCAACAACAACAGCAAAGGCCGTAATCAGCGCAAAGGGCAGAAGAAAGATTACTGCTACAGCTCAGGCAGTTCGAACAACAAAGATCAGAAAGCAAAGCCTGCTCCTCAGTTCAGCAAGCCTCCTCAGCAGGATCAAGGACCGAAGCTGCGCGAGAAAGCCAAACATGAAGGATGGAGTTACGACAGAAAGTTTACTCCTCTTGACCAATCACTCGAGGATGTACTCGAGTACATGCTATCGAAAGAGATGGTCAAATTGCCCAGATTGGCCGATCCCCCTGTGCCCATGGGGAAATGGAAAGATCAGTTCTGCAAGTTCCACAGGACAGTGGGACACAACACCGAGAACTGCTTTGTTCTCAAAAACATCGTGCAAGATCTCATTGAAAAGAATCTATTGGTAGAAGGAGAAGAAGAAGAGAAAATGGACATTCTCAACCACCCCTTCCCTTCGCACACCACAGCAGTAATGTCTGCACAACCATTTCTACCGCATGAGCATATCAAGCCATGTTCTGCGCAAGATCTCCAAGTTCAACATCAGGTGACGGTGCTACGACAAGCAGCTCCAGATTCTAAGAAGATGGACTTAATTTCAGCATTCAGTAAAATGAAAGTTGCAGAAGCACCTGTGAAGTCAGTTCCCAAATCAAAGGAAACTCCTGACTTCTTCAAGCAAATCGTTAGACCAAAGCCAGAGAATTCAAGTCAGAAGCCTCTGACTGCTTTATCCAATGTCTCCATCCTTGACTTGGCCAAGAATTCTAGCAAGCACCGACAAGTACTGGATGATCTGCTCAGGAAAATCAAGGTTAAACCCAGTACCACTCCTGAAGACATGGCACAGATTATGAACTCTGCCATGACCAATGCGCCAATCACTTTTTCGGATGAGGACCTTCCAAAGCCTCATTCCTTTCACAATAATGCTCTTTACATTGTCGTTCGAGTCAGAGGAATGACGGTTCCCCATGTGCTGGTCGATGGAGGCAGTAGCCTCAACATATGTCCTGAAATGACCGCAAAGGCATTAGGGATCAAGGATGAAGAATATATTCCCGATCCCATCACTATCTATGGGTTTGACAATCATGGTCAAACGGCCAAGGGCAAGATATTCTTGGAGGTGTTTATCAACTATTCGGTGCACTCCGTCCTTTTCCATGTGGTTAATGTACCACCAACCTACAACTTGCTGCTCGGTAGGACGTGGATTCACAATGCTAATGCAGTGCCTTCCACCCTCCATCAATGTGTGAAGTGGTCAAAGGGTGAAATGATAACCACAATACTGGGAGAAGACCCAGAAGAAAGGCTCCCGCAGCCCATGATTCCCCGGCCATCATTCAATGCAGATATTCCCAGCATCAAGGAAAGTGAAGAGATCAACCTCGGGGAGAATCGAGAAATAATTCAGGCACCATCAGAGCCATCTCTGCACACAGTAGCCACGACACGATGGAAAGGTCCTCAATTCTTCAAGGTTGGAGGTCGAATCGACTACAGCACCATTAAGGATCATCCCTTGTTTCCTCAATTCATGAAGTCAAGAAAGGGATTTGATTTACTCCTGAAGCATGGCTATCAACCCTTCAAGGGACTCGGCAAGAATGAAGATGGCCGCATCGAGCCAATGATCCAGAAACATCGTCCCCACCGGGCAGGATTGGGGTTCTCCGGAGGAAGCTCATCAAGAAAGACTGTTTTTGTCAAAGGGGCACAATGAAGACCATTTGTTATTTCCTTTCTATTCTTTTCCAAATAAATGTCTCATTTTACCAATGTCATTGATCCATTCAATCAATAAAATTCCAAGCTTCTTTGTCTATCCGGATGCCATCTACTCCCTTTTTGTTTGTCCTATCATTTTATAATTCAATGTCATTTTATGTATGGTTCTCTTCAAATGATTGCTTGTCTTACTATAAGCCAATTTGTTTGAACCAAAATTTCTTCTCCAAAATTTCAGAATGACTTCTCGGACAATCAAGAAGCTCGTTCTCAATCCCAAGGCCTCTCAAAAGTCGACAGCAATTCACAGGATCAAAGCAAGCACCGGAAATGACAAGAGTGCAAAGCAGTCTGATGATTGTGAGGAATATGGTCAGTCTCTTCAGGAATTACCGGAGTTCGCCGCAGTTCAGAAGCATGACGAACCATCTCCTCTAGTACAAGATCCAACTGAAGGTGTCAATATCGGTTCAGAGGAAGATCCAAAAATTCTCCAGATCGGAACCAGTCTGAGTCCAGAAGAAAAGAAAAGGCTTATAGATTTTCTCAAGCGGCATGAAGAAGTGTTCGCATGGACATATGAAGACATGCCAGGCTTAGACCCCAAATTAGTCGAACACCGTCTTGTCTTGAAGCCGGATGCTAAGCCAGTCAAGCAGAAGCTGAGAAAAATGGATCCCAGAATAGAACAGCAAGTCAAGGAAGGACTTGAAGATCTGCTCAAAGCAGGATTTATTCGAGCTATTGACTACCCAGATTGGTTAGCCAATATCGTCGTCGTCCCAAAGAAAAGTGGCAAAGTAAGGATCTGCATAGACTTCAGAGACCTCAACAAGGCAACTCCGAAGGATGACTATCCACTTCCAAGCATCGATCTTCTAGTCGATAGCACGGCAGGACATGCCATGTTCTCTTTCATGGACGGATACTCCGGCTACAATCAGATTAAGTTGGCTACCCGCGACCAATCCAAAACTTCCTTCACTACGCCTTGGGGCACTTTCTGCTATACGGTTATGCCTTTTGGGCTCAAGAATGCTGGAGCAACATATCAACGGGCAATGGCTGTTATCTTTCACGATCAAATGCGCAAAATCATGGATGCGTATGTTGATGATATTCTCGTGAAATCTAAAGAGGGAGAAGATCACCTCGAAGCACTTGATCAAGTCTTTAAAAGACTTATTCTTTACAAGTTAAGGCTTAACCCGCAAAAGTGTGTCTTCGGAGTCGAATTAGGCAAACTGTTGGGTTTTCTGGTCAGTAAAAAGGGAATTGAAGTCGACCCGGCCAAAGCAATGGCTATCATTGATATGCCACCCCCGAAGAATCTCAAAGAGCTACGTAGCCTTCAAGGACATATGCAGTCAATCCGGCGATTCATTTCCAATTTGGCGATGAGATGTGAGCCCTTCAACCACTTACTCAGAAAAGGAGTTAAGTTCGAATGGGGACCCGAGTGCCAGCAATCGTTCGATCGAATCAAGAAGTATCTTCTTAATCCTCCCATCCTGAAGCCGCCAGAATTGGGAAAACCTCTTCTGTTATACATCTCAGTCAATCAAGTCGCATGCGGCGGATTCTTGGCACAATACAAAGAAGGCAGCCTGATAGAGCACGCCATTTATTACGTGAGCAAGACTTTCATAGATTATGAAAAGAGATACTCTCAAATAGAGAAGACCTGCCTAGCTCTGGTATGGATGTGTCAGAAGCTAAGACACTACCTGCTAGCATCAGAAGTCAAAATCTTGTCTAAACTCAATCCTCTCAAGTATATCTTAGAGCAACCTTTCCTCAGCGGACGAGTCGCAAAATGGCAAGTCTTACTGATACAGTATGACCTAGAATATGTCTCGCAGCAATCAATCAAAGGCCAAGCAATTGCAGATCAATTGGCGGATTTTTCCCTGGCCGAAGAAGTGAAAGCCGAAGATGACTTCCCTGATGAGCAAATTTGCAATACCCAGCAATTCCCAGTCTGGAATTTATTTTTTGATGGTTCTAAGAACATGGCCGGAATAGGCATCGGAATTTTACTAATCACTCCTGAGAAGGAGATGATTCCATTTTCTCTCAAGTTAGATTTTCAATGCACTCACAATATGGCTGAATACGAAGCCCTGATTCAAGGTCTAAAGATTCTGCTAGACTTCAATGTCAAGAGAGTGCATGCCTACGGCGACTCATTACTTGTTGTCAATCAAGTTCGAGCCGAATGGCAAGTCAAAGATCAGAAGCTATTTCCCTATCAGAAAATTGTTTCAGCTCTTATCAGCGAGTTTGAAGAATTCCAGCTCTTCCATATCAAGAGAGATTTTAATCAAGTGGCCGATAGCCTAGCCAGTTTAGGCTCCATTATGGCATTCAAGAATGGAGAATCTTGTCGCTCTTTTGAAATTGGCAGACTTGACCAACCTGCTTTCATCCCAGCGGAACAGGTAAACCAGGCTGAGCAAAGGAAGAAGCCTTGGTATTACAACATCAAAACTTTCATAGAAACTGGCGAATTTCCTCCAGAACTCTCAAAGAAAGAGCAACGAGCAATCCAACGTATGTCTACTCGATACTTCATTTTGGCCAATGTCCTCTATCGTCGCGGATTCAGTTCAGAGTATTCCAGATGTTTAGATGAAGACGAAACCAAAGAAGTCGTGCGAGAAGCACACGAAGGCATCTGTGGTGGTCACGTTGGCTACCAAACCCTTGTCAAGCAAATCATCAGAGCAGGTTACTACTGGAAGACTATGCAACAAGACTGTTATCATTATGTGAAGAAGTGTGTGCAATGTCAAATACATGCACCTTCTATCCATGCTCCGGCAACTTATTTACAGTCTGTTGTCTCTCCATGGCCATTTTCTATGTGGGCCTTCGATGTTGTAGGTCCCATCACTCCTTCAGCTTCAAATGGCCACAAATACTTCCTTGACGCAACAGAATATTTCACCAAGTGGGTAGAAGCCATCAGTCTCCGCACAGTAGAAGGCCGACACGTGGTCTCTTTTATTCACAAGAACATCCTTTGCCGTTTCGGCATCCCACATGACATTGTGTCAGACAATGGCAGTCATTTCAAGAATGAAAAGATGAAGACATTCTGCTCAAAATTCAAGATCTATCACCATTTTTCCGCTCCATATTATCCTCAAGGGAATGGTCAGGCAGAGGCCACCAACAATATTTTAATTCGTATCTTGGAGCGAACTGTGGAAACAGGCCGTGACTGGCATGAGAAGATCCACGATGCATTGTGGGCCTATCGGACCACCATTCGTACACCAACGAATGCTACCCCATCAGAACTGGTTTATGGAACAGAAGTAGTATTGCCGCTACATGTTCAGAAGCCCGCTTTGAAATTTGCTTCACTTCTGCAATTACCTCTTGATCAATACCAGCAGCAGCGACTAGTGCAGCTAGACTTACTCGACGAGAGAAGACTAAAAGCAGCAGAGCATGCTCAATCCTATCGCCAGAGAGTAGCCAGGCAATATGCGAAGTCTATCATCGAAAGAAGATTCAAAGTCAATGATTTAGTACTTCGATCCACAGCTTATCTCAAGCATCGTCCTGGCGGCAAATGGTCGCCAAATTGGGAAGGTCCCTATGTTGTCAAAGAAGCATTACCCCGCAACTCATATCGGCTCATCAATGCCGATGGAGTAGAATTGCCAGATCCTATCAATGCTCGACACTTGAAAAAGTTTTATACTTGAAACATTTATTCTCCCCTTGTAATCCTTCCTGTTTCCTTCAAATAATGATCCAACTTTCTTTCCCAGTTACACTGGGGCATTTTAAAATTTTGTTCTATATGCAGGCAGGATAAACAAATTCCTCATTTCATGCACATGTGCATTCATATGCATCAACCCATATTCATTTGCATTTAATTGCATTAATAACAATCCGGTCAGTATTGGGATTTCAACAAACAGTCCCATCACAATTCCTAATGATTCAAAGATCATCGCCAATACTGAACCAAAACCCGGCGCTCGAACTGGTATTATTTCAAAATCCAGTATTCAAGCTGGTACATTTTCCTAAGATCCAACTTTTTGGAAAACCGAGTTCCGACTCGGGTTTTTATTCAAATCATTTTTCTTTGTTGATCCGGGTTCCGACTCGTGATCTCTCTACTTTACTCGAGCCTTGACTCGATTTCTTCATTTTCCTTTGTTGATCCGGGTTCCGACTCGTGATCTCTCTACTTTATTCGAGCCTTGACTCAAACTCTTCATCTTCCTTTGTTGATCCGGGTTCCGACTCGTGATCTCTCTACCTTATTCGAGCCTTGACTCGATTTCTTCATTTTCCTTTGTTGATCCGGGTTCCGACTCGTGATCTCTCTACTTTATTCGAGCCTTGACTCGAACTCTTCATCTTCCTTTGTTGATCCGGGTTCCGACTCGTGATCTCTCTACCTTATTCGAGCCTTGACTCGATTTCTTCATTTTCCTTTGTTGATCCGGGTTCCGACTCGTGATCTCTCTACTTTATTCGAGCCTTGACTCGAACTCTTCATCTTCCTTTGTTGATCCGGGTTCCGACTCGTGATCTCTCTACCTTATTCGAGCCTTGACTCGAACTCTCCATTTTCCTTTGTTGATCCGGGTTCCGACTCGTGATCTCTCTACTTTATTCGAGCCTTGACTCGATTTCTTCATTTTCCTTTGTTGATCCGGGTTCCGACTCGTGATCTCTCTACTTTACTCGAGCCTTGACTCGAACTCTTCATTTTCCTTTGTTGATCCGGGTTCCGACTCGTGATCTCTCTACTTTATTCGAGCCTTGACTCGATTTCTTCATTTTCCTTTGTTGATCCGGGTTCCGACTCGTGATCTCTCTACTTTACTCGAGCCTTGACTCGAACAAATCATTTTCCTTTGTTGATCCGGGTTCCGACTCGAGATCTTTTCGAGCTTGTCATTCTCTTTTGTTGATCCGGGTTCCGACTCGTGATCTCATTACCTTACTCGAACCCTGAATCGAGTTTTTCATTTTCTTTTGTTGATCCGGGTTCCGACTCGAGATCTCTTTCCCTTATCCAAGCTTTAATTCAAGCACTTCATTTTCCTTTGTTGATCCGGGTTCCGACTCGTGATCTCATTATCTTATTCGAGCTCAGATGCAAGCTCTTCATTCTCTTTTGTTGATCCGGGTTCCGACTCGTGATCTCTCTACATCATTCGAGCTCAGATTCGAGCTCTTCTTTTTTTTTGTTGTTTTTTTGTTGATCCGGGTTTCGACTCGAGATCTCTTTATTCTTTCGAGCTCAGATGCGAGCTCTTCATTTTCATTTGTTGATCTGAGTTCCGACTCGTGATCTCTTTATCGTCATTCGAGCTCAGATTCGAGCTCTTCATTTTTCTCTGTTGATTTGGGTTCCGACTCGTGATCTCATTACATCATTCGAGCTCTTCATTTTCTTTTGTTGATCCGGGTTTCGACTCGAGATCCCTCTATTCATTCGAGCTCAGATTCGAGCTCTTCATTTTCTTTTGCTGATCCGGGTCCCGACTCGTGATCTCTATTTTATTCGAGCTCTGACTCGAACTCATCATTCTCCTTTGATTAATCCAAGTCATTTCAATCATCAAAGTCTGTCAATTGCTCAAGTTTGACATTTTGCCTTCCAAATTTCAATTTAAGTCGTCAAATCAGGCAATTCTCCAATTTCGACCTCTGGGTCACCCGATTTCCAATTCTCAATTTCAATTACCAATTTCCAATTCTCGACCTGCGGGTCAACCAATTTCCAATTTTCGACCTTCGGGTCAATCAATTTCCAATTCTCGACCTTCGGGTCAACCAATTTCCAATTTTCGACCTTCGGGTCAATCAATTTCCAATTTTTCGACCTTCGGGTCAATCAATTTCCAAATTTCGACCTTCGGGTCAATCAATTTCCAATCTTTGACCTTCATTTCCAAATTTAGACCTTCGGGTCACCCAATTTCGACCTTTTGGTCAATCAATTCTCAATTTTGACCTTTTTGGTCAAATCAATTTCCAAATTTCGACCTTCGGGTCACCCAATTTCGACCTTTCGGTCAACCAATTCTCAATTTCGACCTTTGTGGTCAAATCAATACTCAATTTCGACCATCAGGTCATCCAATTTCGACCTTCGGGTCATTCAATTTTCAGCAACCAATTTTCCAATTTTCAATTTCGACCTTCGGGTCAATCAATCTCAATATCCAATTTCAATCATTTTCTCTTGCGAGAGACCCTTTTAGGGAGAGTTCGAGGGAGCTTGTTCTTTTCGCATGCTATCCAATTCGTTCACTTAGCCCCTTTTCAGGGAGAGTTTAAAGGGACTCGCGTCTTTGTGAACTGTTTGCAAAACAATTTCCAATTTCACACAAGGAACCCTTTTAAAGGGAGAGGCTCGACGGAGACTCGCTTTTCTTGTGACCCCCCAATTTCATACTAGGTCATTTTCGTTATGAAGGACCCTCTTTGCAGGGAGAGTGTGATGGACTCGTTCCTTTCATGACCCAATTTTCAGACCTCACTATTATCGGCCCCCTTTCCATAAGAGAAGCCTAATATTAGGGAGCTTTGACGAAAGCTCAATTTCTCTTCGAAAGTTCGTTTTGCAAACACCTCCTCTTTAGGGAAGAGAGGAGTATTTCCCATTTCCCATTCAGGTAAGGGCTAAGCCTGAGTCTCTCTTTTTGGGGAAAAAGAGAGGAGAATTTTCGTCACGGATGTGTTGAGCCGGATTTCAAATACTCATTTTCACTAAGGATTTCAAGAAAATTTTGTCAATTTGTCAATCAATTGTTGATCTTTATGGTACAAATCTTTATCTCAATTTACCTTCAGCATTACTTCCAAAAGAGTGAAGCTTTTGCGAAAAGAGATTCAAAATTTGAATTCTTTCTATTGGCCAACCAAAAGGATGAAAGATAAATCCTCGATATGGCCAGAAAAGAAGATTCAATGTTATTGAAAAGCCATAGATGATTGATATTGATCACAGTCAATGGCACATTTTTAAAGACCATTCTTGTAAAAATGAGGCAGTGGAAATATCCTGAGTGCTAGAAAAGAGAGAATTCACCCAAACCCTGTCTCCTCAGAATCACCTAAGCTGCAATTAAATATCCGCAAAAGGGATCTCTCACCTGTCGTCAAGATGAAGGCGAATTAGGCGAGTAGACCCCCGGGGCCAAAGAAGATTCGAAACATCTCCAAGATGACGGAGTTTGTGACGGATCCTTCCAGGGAAAGTCCAAAGCACTGTCGAGATGAAGGCATATGCGATGAACCTCTCGACAATCCCTAAAAGATATTTAATTTCAGCTATCGCCCAAAGATCTCCGAACCCATCATCCAAGAAGGATCGAAACATCTCCAAGTTGAAGGAGTTTATGACGTACCCTTCCCAAAAAAAAAAGAAAGAGAGGAAAAAGAAAGAGAGAAAAAGTAAGAGCATCTCCAAAATGAAGGAGAATATAGCCAAAAAAACCCAGAGAGCCAAAAGAGTGCAGAAAGATTGTCAAGAGAGAAGCTCTCAGGATATCAAACTGCCAAATTTATCAAGAATCCTCTTTAACTTTGTGACATTCTATTATCAGTATTCTTTCATCCATTGCTTTCATAATATCAAATTCTCTTTCCTGCTCATATCAAGGAAATTGATAGCTTCCTTGAAGAAGGTCAATTGCAAACAATTTGGGTTTCCAATTTCGATTCTACGAAGTGAACCTTGTTTGGAGGTAATGCTTCAGGTAGAAAAGAAAGAATATCTTTGCAAAAATGTGCAACATTTTCAAATATTTTGAATCAACAGCAAAATTTCCAACATTTTGACAATATTTTCTAGCTATTCTGATATGAAGTGAGAGCTTGATGTCCGTCTTCGATGCATCCTGACACCAATTTTAAATCCCTCCTAAGGACTTGATTCCTTCCCTTCTTTGAGAGCATGAACTCTCAAATTTGCACACTTCCTTGTGTCCCCACTGTCCCACCATAGACAGTCCCATTTCGGTTCGAGGTCGAACCACCAATCATTTCCCGCAAAAGGAAATTTCAAAAGTTGATTTTAGTCTCAGCAATGAGACGCCCAAGATCAATCCCTTTTCAAGCTTTAGGGACCCCATTTTCCTTCCTTTTGCAAAAACCCTATTGGATTTATTGTGCAAAATCCAAAGGTTCCATCCTGGTCTCTTCCTTCGAGGATTCCATTCATTTTCCACCCGATCAGGATAAGGGTACAAACCTGAGCCTCAATCAAAGAGGTATTCCATTTTCCGCCCGATCAGGATAAGGGTACAAACCTGAGCCTCACTCAAAGAGGTATTTCATTTTCCGCCCGATCAGGATAAGGGTACAAACCTGAGCCTCAATCAAAGAGGTATTCCATTTTCCGCCCGATCATGATAAGGGTACAAACCTGAGCCTCACTCAAAGCGGTATTTCATTTTCCGCCCGATCAGGATAAGGGTACAAACCTGAGCCTCAATCAAAGAGGTATTTCATTTTCCGCCCGATCAGGATAAGGGTACAAACCTGAGCCTCGATCAAAGAGGTATTCCATTTTCCGCCCGATCAGGATAAGGGTACAAACCTGAGCCTCAATCAAAGAGGTATTTCATCTTCCGCCCGATCAGGTTAAGGGTATAAACCTGAGTCTCATTTCGATGAGATATTCCATTTCTCAATCAGGTTAAGGGTCAAACCTGAACTTCGTTCCATGCGAGGTATTTTTGTCCCATCCAGGTCAAGGGCATAAACCTGAACTTTGCTCTCACAGAGCAAATCTTTCCTCTTCATTCTCCGTTTCATATCTACCATCTTCCTCGGGCTAATTTCTTCACACTCAGTCAGATCCTTCTAACTGAGGCACTTTTTTATGTATAGCCCAAATTTGGTGTGTTTTTCTTTGCCACTAAGCTCGGCCATGAGCCGGCTTAGTAGCAAAGAGGGGCATCTGTAAACACCCCAAATTTTTACTCACCTCCCCAACATTTCCACCAAGCATCAACATCCAGCCTCTGAAATCGCTGGAGGGCAAAATGGTCATTTTCTGGGCCCGGACCTTGCAAAAGTCCAAATTTCATCTGAAACTCTCAAATTTTCTCTATTTTTATCTCAGATGTTCAAGATTTTACTCCTGACAGGAGACAGACATCTCCAAGTCTTGGTTCAAGATTATATTGCATAAGACATGTCATTGCATATCATTGCATGAGCATTTCAAATAACTGCACTGCACAGCATGTCATTTCGAGGTCCAGAACTCTCGATTTCAAAATCTTCAATCCAGATTAGAATTTTAACTCTTTTCAAAATTGATTTCAAAACCCTGGGTCTTCAAAATTATCAATTTTTCCCATTTTACCCCCAGGACTCTGAATTTCAAAATATTTCCTCAGGAAAACCATCTGGATAGTTTTCAATGTGGATTTCAGTCACTTCACCTTAGATTTTGCCCTTTTTGACAATTTCAAATATCTTTCTTTTACAAAATCGCCCTACAAGGGCCAACTCTTTCCAAAATTCCTGTTTTGCCCATTAGTCCAGATTTTATGAAAATTCCAAAAAGAAGTTGTGGTTTTATCCTTATTTCAATAAAGAAGCAATGTGGGACCCACACTGAGGTGGTGTCACACAAGCTTTCCTTTTGAAAATTTGAATTTTGAAAAAACCCAAAAATATAGGAGCCTTGTCCCCTGGATTGGTGCCACTCTCTCCTCCCATTTACATGCCATGTGTCAGCATAGGGTTCACCTAGAGTTGGTGCCACATGTCACGTTTCCTCTTCTGCCACGTGTCAGTGTGGGGCTACCCTAAGAAGCCGCCACATGTCATCCCATTTTATCTGCCATGTGTCACCCTATCCATCCTGCGCCATGTGTCATTTCAAAGACTACCAGAAGATGCCAAGTGTCATAGGTTGTCCTGTCTAGAAAAAGTGGAGTTTGTCTCCTCTGAGGTG
Source organism: Nuphar pumila (assembly GCF_984573655.1). Taxonomy (NCBI): domain Eukaryota; kingdom Viridiplantae; phylum Streptophyta; class Magnoliopsida; order Nymphaeales; family Nymphaeaceae; genus Nuphar; species Nuphar pumila. The sequence goes on along the minus strand of NC_143251.1, from coordinate 70,778,844 downwards.
GCGCCACTTGAAGTGTGTCTCCTGCAGAGGACACGTGTCAACCCCTCCTTCCTTCTAGAAAAGTAGCCTGACACATGTCTTCTTCCTACTTTTTTTTAGAAAAGTAGGAGACATGTGTCACTCCTAAATTCCTACAAAAAAGGTAGGCTTGTCTCCTCTGAGGTGGCGCCATCTGGAGTGTCTCTTGCAGATGACACATGGCAAGCTCTCATTTCCTCAGAAAAAGCAAGTGCCATGTGTCATTTCCTGCTTTCTTCAGAAAAACTAGAATTCAAAAGTTCAAAACTCCTCGTAGGTGGCGAAAATCCTGAACTTCTACCTTTTTCATCTTATCTGAGATGGCGCCACATGGCTTGGCCCACCTTCTCTCCCCTCTGCCACGTGTCATTCTCTGCTTCTTTCAGAAAAAGTAGAGGACACATGTCTTCTCCCTACCTCTTTCAGAAAAGTAGGAGACACATGTCACTCCTGGCCTTCTTCAGAAAAAGCAAACCATTTAAAATTCAAACAAGGCATTAGGTGGCGAAAATCCGGAGCTCTGATTTTTCCAGATGGCCTGTGAGGGCGCCACATGTCCCTTCCCTCCTTCTCATCCCTCTGCCACGTGTCATCTTCTGCTTCTTTCAGAAAAAGTAGGTAACACATGTCTCCTTCTCACTCCTTCAGAAAAAGTAGAGGACACATGTCCTCTCCCTACTTTTTTCAGAAAAGTAGGAGACACATGTCACTGCCCTCTTTTTCCTCCCTCTTGCCACATGGCATTATAGGAGCCACCCTGAGGTGGCGCCACATGTCCATCCTCCATTCCTCCAGGGCCAACCTCCATTTGAATTTCAAACTTCCCCCTGAGGTGGCGCCATTTGAGAAAGCCTCTCCAGCAGGCTGACACTTGGAACCATCCTGGACTGCCACATGTCCAGATCTCCTTTCACCAGAAAAAGCAAAATTCAAATTCCTCTGAGGTGGCGCCTTCTGAGCCCACTGCTCTGTCCTTCTGACATGTGTCAAACACCTTTTGAGGTGGCACCATTCCAGGACTCCACTTGGCTCCATTTTTATTTTTTATTTTATTTTTTATAAAGGTAGCCCACCATGAGGTGGCGCCACCTGAGGACTCCCTACAAAAGGTGAGTTTGAATTTCAAATTCCAAGAGAGCACCCTCTGAGGTGGCGCCTTCTGGGAGCTCCCTGCAGAGAGAATCAAGCAAACTTTTGAAAAATTCCAAATTCCCCCTGCTGAGGTGTCTCACCCACAAAATTTCCATTTTTTATTTTTCTCAAAAAAATCAAAATAGCCTTTTGAGGTGGCGCCATCTGAGGGCTCCCTGCAGAAGACAAATTCGAATTTCAAACCCCTCAGATGACACCCCCTGAGATGGCGCCACATGGAGGGCTCAGATTGAGCCTGTTTGAATTTCAAAAAAATTTCAGAAAATTTATAAAAACAAGGGTTCACGCCCAGCCTGAGGAGATCATTTTTTAGCTCTGGTGAACTTGGAAAATCTGACCTAGCCTTCCTAGAATCAGATTTTGAACTGTGGAAATCGTGCCCCCTTTGGCGCATTGAAGAAGGTGGAGTAGAGCTCGTGCTGTGGCCAATTCAATTCCAACAGAGGTCGAGTTTGGTGGACCATCCGAAGCTCGGAGCGAAGGACGAAGGAAGCTCGTGATAGCTGCCCCTTTCAAGAGCTCCTACGCTGCGTAACGAAGCAAGGTGCACTTCTTTTCTCATTGATTGGATTCCATAATTCGAATCGGGGGGTCGTTTGAAGAAAGAGCTCATCCGAGGGATGGATTGAGCTATTCTCATAAAACGACATATATAAAAATGTTTTGTTATACTTCCTTGATGATTTTTAACATTCATATAGTTAGCTAGGTTTAATTTGCATTTTATTTCATTCATTTAGCATATTTCATGAATTAATTAGGATTAATTTAGCCTTTATTTCAATTCTGCTTATTTTCAGTAGGTCTCTATTTTTGTCAGTCAGTCCACACGTCATTTTATGCATTTGTTTTTTATTAAAAATCCCAAAAAAATCACGGAATTCGCCCTTAGGTGTCTCTGAAATTTTGCCAAAAATTCGGAGGCATTTGAATTTGTTTACTGCGGTAAACATTCAAAATGGCAAGTCGAGTTTTGTTACCCGGGATACGTTTTGAAAATCATTTTCCGACTTGTAAAATCGAGATATCCCTCATGGAAGATCCGATTTTCGATCCGAAAGATGTTTTGAACTCGGGAGAATGTATAGTTTTTAATATGATTTTTTTAGATTTTTCTGATGTTTTTTAATGTCTGACAAAAATCCGAGATATCGGTACACGTGTCAGAGCCTAATTTGGGCCTCTGAGATCTTGGATCGACTTAGGGCTATGGTTTCTCTTTGTGTGTTGCTCCAAATCCAAAACTGTAAAACGTGAAAGTGGTGTCCGAGATGTCCTTTGTTTGAATCTGAAAGCCTGTAATTTTTAGAACAGTGTTGACCCCTGCTTTGGATTTTTCTTTTCAGCCCCCTGTTTTGCTACATTTGTCTGTTCTGTTAGTTTAGGCAGGAATAGTTATATTTTTATCGGTGTTTATGTTGATCAAATGCCGAAGTCATAAACATAAAAGTTGTTCATGTAGGTGTCCTTCATATCGCTGATTAATTTCAAAAATTTCTATGGCCGTTTTGTATTTGTTTAGCATTTTACATCAGATTAGTATGATTTTTACCTCTGTCTGAACTAAATCCCTGTTATTGAACTCACCATGGCTCAAATCCCGAGGCTGTAAAAACCAAAAAATGTTCCATTTCGGGTCTTTTATCAGTCTGCAAAATATCAGAAGTTTCCATGGTGTAAATCTTGCATTATCATATTAGGCATTGCATTTGGTTCGGATCCATAGGCAAAATCCATCATTTTTAGGACTTTCTTTGAATTTTGGCATTTAAATCATATCATTTCATGATTTTTAGCATTTTAGGTTGTTTATCAGAGTGTTTAGATGCTTCATACCGAATTTGGTGCAATTTGGAATCCATTTGAGGTTCGGATCATCCATAATACCCAAAACAGGGCCCCGCAGGACCCGGATCCAAGTGAAAAACAAGCGAAAATCGCTATTTTTGATAAATTGCAAAATACCAAATTCTGATTTTACAGTCTTAATGTGTCTAACAGCATGTCATCATATCTCTTACTGCATTTCATCATCATTTGATTCAATTTGAATTTCAAAATCTCAAATTTACCAAGTTTTCCTTCAAAAAACCCTGATTTTAAAGATGTAACTTTAATTTTAGGGGTATTTTGGTCATTTTAACCTCAATTCCGAATTTCAAATTGTTCTTCACTGAATTTCTAGCATTTTCATCATTTCAAAATATCAAGGAAGCATGAGAATAGGGTTTATATCCAATTAAGTCCAATAATTTCATAATATTATTGGAAAATCTTGGAAAAACCCACATATTTGAGCTAACTTTATGTCAAGCTTGGCAGGGACATTCAAAAGAAGGAGCTGAAGTCTGCAAATTTCTTTTATTTCATTTATTTAGTGATGTAATAATGTAAATTTTGGAATAAGAGAGTTAATTTCCTGCTTAGACTAGGATGCATATCTTATAGTTTGAATTTATGCAAATATCCTGCTTATGTGATGCATACATCTTATTTCAAAAGCACTATGGATGTTCACGAATGGCACGTGCACCAACTCTTAGGGAGTTGATGGACTCGGTGGGATCCATATTTACGGCCCTAGTCGGAATATGGACGAGACCCAGATCCATCATCTTTCTACTAGTCACATTGAGCCTACACTCTTAGGCTATCTTGAAAATGCACATCATATTTCCAAAGTTTTCAAAATCATGTGCATCAAATCAACTAAATTCTGAACATATTCATGGCCACAGGCAGGATATGTGAAGGATTTATCTTGACTTAATGCACATTTTCCAACCAATTCCTCAGAAAATCTTCTCAAAGTGCATTCATTCACTTATGTCATTTGCATCATAAAATCATTGATTTTCTCAAGATTTTCTCAAGAAAACTTCATTCTCAAGAAATCGATTTCTCTAGAAATTCTAAGGATTTTTCAAAATCGGTTTTCCAAAGACAAGCTTTTCCACAGTTTTCCCAGGAAAATGATATTTTCTTAAGATATTCAAAAGAGTTTTCCAATCTTTCTTCAAGATCCAAAATCGATTTCCGAGTATTTCAAAAAGGTAAAATTCCCAGGATTTCGATTCCCCAAGTTTTGAATTTCCTTCTCCAATGAGCTTTCCTATGAATTTCCATCATTTTCCTAAGAAAACTCTCAAAGTCCAAGTTTTCCTAAGAAGTGCTTCCCTTTTCAAAAAGTTCATCTTTTCTCAAGAATCACTTCCATTTCCCCAAGATTTTCAACTATTTCTGAATTTTCCACATCTTTATAAGCTTTCTCATGTTTTCAAAAACCCCTTTTTATCTGAGTTTCCTGAGAAATTGACCTCTTTCCTGAGAGATTCTTTCCAACTCCAAATGTTTTCTAAGCATACATCATGTTTTCCAACTGGCATTTTCCAAAATCTCATAGCACATGCCTGAATTCTCTATGCATTTAGGATAGAACATAACTTTGATAATTTCGCTAAGTCAAGCATAGTTTTGGTCCTTGGTTCGATTACCCCTGTTAAAGGCGGCAGGAACGGTCGAACCTCGTACCGACAGGTCGAGCCCCATCCCATGGATTTTCCCGCAATTTTCAAAAACGAGGCGAGTATTTCAAAACATTTTCCAAAATCCGGTCAAAGTTTGAATCGCGAAAGCGTTTCTCTCTTTTTCTCTTCCGCAAGGAAGGGAAGACGGGGGAAAATTTTCGCAACGATAACAGGTTTGGCGACCGTGATGGGACCTGTCCTTGTCTGACCTAAATTATGCTTGACTTAGTTCAATTATCAAAATTATGTTCATAAAATGTCAGCTCTTTTACTTTCAATATCATGTGAGCCTAGGAGCCTAGATTCTGACCCAGCTGACATTGAATGCATATAGCTTAGGCATGGTTTGGTAGGACCATATTGAGGAGATATTTTCATGCTCACATAGACTTAGGTCTAAATACAATCCTCCTCAATTTAGGATCTGAATGCAAACAATGTATGCTTCTTCAAAATTTTCAAAATCTATCTCTCTAGGACTTAGAGCCTTCTATTTCTTGCATGTGATCATTTTTTTCAAAACCCCCATTACCTATATTGTCCCGGTCTTCACGTTGCTGGGCTCTCTTCCAGAACCATAGTTCGGGACAGAGCCCCACAACTGGGCCAACTATTTGGGTTAACACCCCCCTACCACGTACCGCGGGCCACAGTCCGAAGTATATCGGTAGGCGCTCAAGGATGTTGGAAAACCTTACCTTAGAACCGGAGTTGAAATTCTATGCCACGTACCTCGGATTTCGATTCGGGTATATCGGCATAACTGGATTGGACAAAGATGATCTGAACTTAGAGTTAGGATTAGGGTCCTACAGCTGTTTTCAAATTGATGCATCTAGAGTCAGCCTTTTAGGGAGTGCTGAATGTGCATAAATGTTTGTGCAGGATGTGATTGTATGATTTTCTCAATTCTTTATTTCCCAATGTTTCAACTCATTAGGCCTTTTTCAAAACATCCTTATTTTCCACAAGATGTTTTTCTCAAACACTGGATGATTTTTTCAAATATCCCATTTCTTTCAAAACTCCAGGCGATTTTACATTCTATCTTTCTACTGGATCTCGAATTTCTAGCTGCATTTTTATCCTGCCTGCAAAATTTTTCAAAATTTCTCACATTTTCCTAAGTCTCATTCTGAGTCTTTCTCTGTTTTCAGTTCGATGGCATCCAGTCAAGTCGATCCTATCTTTCCTGAAGGTCACATCTCCTTCGAGGTGCGACAAGGTCGTCCTGAACATCGAGCCCTTAGCACCGGAACTTTCATTCCCCGGTGGTATTATTCCTGGCTAAAGAGCTTTTCCCGAATGTTCCCGGACCATTTGAGCGAGTGCGGATTAGAGCTGGCATCAGCAGTTGAAAAGCAGACCATCAATGGCAACCTGATCCATGCAATGGCTGAGCGATGGAATCCTCGAACGTGTACCTTCTGGTTCCCGTGGGGAGAGATGACTGTTTTAATGGATGAATTTTCAGAAATCATGGGGTTGCCAGAACCAGCTGGTCGACCAAGCGACCCATTAGAGCATCAATTCCTTATTAATGTCAAGGGTTTGGACCCCCGAGACTCCTTAGCTCGTATGACAGGCCGCCGATCTTGGCCCCTGATCCAGTTAGAAGGAGATGAATATGTTGACCTACTTGAGTTGTACCGCCAGTACGGGACCTTCGTCGAAGTCAGCACACTTTCAAGAACAACCAAAGAAAAGATTCAGAATGCAATGGTTCTATGCACCGTAGGACTGTCCCTTTTCCCAGATGGACAGAACTACATGGACATCAGGATAATCCAGCTTATGAGGAGATGGGGAAGTCGGCAAACCAATCGCCTCTCCATAGCCATGGCAGCGCTCGCCTTCCTATATCGAGGTCTGACTCGATTCTCACTCGGAGAGTCCATTTTAGTTGAAGGATGCATCTACGCACTTCAGTCCTGGTTTTTCCAACACGTTCCAGCCCGAGCAAGCTCTTTCAGATACAATGGTCAAGAACTCCTTCCAGTGGAGCAGTACCGGTCTATGATCAACAACATTCAAGAGGATGACGTTGTTTGGGACTATTTTGATCGGCAAATATCTCCTCCCAGATATACCTACGCTTATGGCAAGCGGTTCAAGTTGCTAGGACCATTCTTCTGCACTTACTACCAACCAGAGAGATGTGTTCGACAGTTCTCCCAGAGGCAGTAGTATGTCGAAGCCCGACTGTTATCAGGAACTATGGCAGAGTTCGATCTCACTTCCGCACAATGGTCCGGGGCATATCATTTTGCCCGCTACGGCTGGGATTCCTTTGTCTCTCTCAAAATCTTTCCAGGTCCTAGAGTGTCTGCCGACTATCATGAATGGTGGCAAATTGTTTGTCCGCCACCTCTTTGTCAAGATCAATAAAATCTTATTCTTCTCATTTTAAATAAAATTCTCTTTCTTTCCATTATGGTTTGACGACCTCGCCTAGGTAACAAGGCATATTTTCGTTGTTTATTTCTTTTGCAGAAGGAATGACAACACAATTGTCGTGATTCCCACGACGACTCAGTCCCTAGTAATGGGACATCTTTTCCAAATTGTCTACCATATTTTCAGCAAATATTTCCTCCAAAAGCTAATTCCCTCAAAATCTAATCAGGTCTTTTGCCCTGCAGAGAGCATCCATATCATTTGATGGTTGAGACAAGATCAGGCAAAAGAACCACAGCATCCCAGTACTCGTCAGCCTCGGAAGAAGAGATGAGTTCCCCTCGATCTGAGAAGAGTCGAGAGCAGCAGCAAGAAGACGATGGCATAGACCCTCAAATGTATGCCATGTTCAGAAAAATGATGAATAAGATGATGAATGAGCAGCCCGGGACCAGCTCAGAAAGGAACCCATTCAGAGAAAGGTTCCATGGTCGCAGGAGTAAGAAGGCTCCCAAGAAGCAAATCCAGCCAGAAGAGATTTCAGATGAATCAGATTCCACTGAAAACACAGATGAAGAATATGAGGTGCCTCCGGCATTTGAGAAGCGTGGCCAAAGTAAAAGCCGCAGATCAAAGAGCAGAGATAAAGAAGAGCCTTTGCAAGCGCAGTTGAAAGAAATGGCCCGAGTTGTCAAAGATCTGCAAGCCCGCGACAAGGGCAAGAAAGTCTTCACCAGTGAGGACTTCTATGACGGCTTAGAAGGGGATGATGATCTGGAGAATCTCCCCCGTAAATTCATCAAATTCGATGGTTCTGGCGACCCAAAAGCTCATCTCGCCACCTTCTTCGCAGAATGCTCGAGGTTTAGAAAGGATAACCGAGCATTGTTTCTATGCTTCCCCCGCAGCTTGGAAGGAGTTGCAGCCAAGTGGTATGCTGAGCATATCAACCCCATCGAGCTCAAGGAGTTCGACAAAGTTGTAAATCTATTCATTGAACGCTTCTTGTTCAACACAGAAGCGCTGCCTACATTAAGTCATCTCTGCAATTTGAGACAGAACGAGAATGAAAAAGCACGGGACTTCATTCACAGGTGGAGATCAACCTGTAATAAGATGAGAGATCCTATCTCGGAAAGGCATGCATTGTCTTTAATCCTCAATAATTTCTCGCAGCCGTTAAGAGGATTAATTTCCACAGCGCCGTCCAGGACCTTCATTGAGCTGACTGAACGAGCCGAATGGCTCGAGCTGAGTGTGGAAAATGGAGTCTATGAAGGCTTCACCTTTTCCAAGAACAACTCCCATGGTGAGCAGAAGAAGAAAGCTCACTTCACTTATTCTGCCAACAACAACAGCAAAGGCCGTAATCAGCGCAAAGGGCAGAAGAAAGATTACTGCTACAGCTCAGGCAGTTCGAACAACAAAGATCAGAAAGCAAAGCCTGCTCCTCAGTTCAGCAAGCCTCCTCAGCAGGATCAAGGACCGAAGCTGCGCGAGAAAGCCAAACATGAAGGATGGAGTTACGACAGAAAGTTTACTCCTCTTGACCAATCACTCGAGGATGTACTCGAGTACATGCTATCGAAAGAGATGGTCAAATTGCCCAGATTGGCCGATCCCCCTGTGCCCATGGGGAAATGGAAAGATCAGTTCTGCAAGTTCCACAGGACAGTGGGACACAACACCGAGAACTGCTTTGTTCTCAAAAACATCGTGCAAGATCTCATTGAAAAGAATCTATTGGTAGAAGGAGAAGAAGAAGAGAAAATGGACATTCTCAACCACCCCTTCCCTTCGCACACCACAGCAGTAATGTCTGCACAACCATTTCTACCGCATGAGCATATCAAGCCATGTTCTGCGCAAGATCTCCAAGTTCAACATCAGGTGACGGTGCTACGACAAGCAGCTCCAGATTCTAAGAAGATGGACTTAATTTCAGCATTCAGTAAAATGAAAGTTGCAGAAGCACCTGTGAAGTCAGTTCCCAAATCAAAGGAAACTCCTGACTTCTTCAAGCAAATCGTTAGACCAAAGCCAGAGAATTCAAGTCAGAAGCCTCTGACTGCTTTATCCAATGTCTCCATCCTTGACTTGGCCAAGAATTCTAGCAAGCACCAACAAGTACTGGATGATCTGCTCAGGAAAATCAAGGTTAAACCCAGTACCACTCCTGAAGACATGGCACAGATTATGAACTCTGCCATGACCAATGCGCCAATCACTTTTTCGGATGAGGACCTTCCAAAGCCTCATTCCTTTCACAATAATGCTCTTTACATTATCGTTCGAGTCAGAGGAATGACGGTTCCCCATGTGCTGGTCGATGGAGGCAGTAGCCTCAACATATGTCCTGAAATGACCGCAAAGGCATTAGGGATCAAGGATGAAGAATATATTCCCGATCCCATCACTATCTATGGGTTTGACAATCATGGTCAAACGGCCAAGGGCAAGATATTCTTGGAGGTGTTTATCAACTATTCGGTGCACTCCGTCCTTTTCCATGTGGTTAATGTACCACCAACCTACAACTTGCTGCTCGGTAGGACGTGGATTCACAATGCTAATGCAGTGCCTTCCACCCTCCATCAATGTGTGAAGTGGTCAAAGGGTGAAATGATAACCACAATACTGGGAGAAGACCCAGAAGAAAGGCTCCCGCAGCCCATGATTCCCCAGCCATCATTCAATGCAGATATTCCCAGCATCAGGGAAAGTGAAGAGATCAACCTCGGGGAGAATCGAGAAATAATTCAGGCACCATCAAAGCCATCTCTGCAGACAGTAGCCACGACACGATGGAAAGGTCCTCAATTCTTCAAGGTTGGAGGTCGAATCGACTACAGCACCATTAAGGATCATCCCTTGTTTCCTCAATTCATGAAGTCAAGAAAGGGATTTGATTTACTCCTGAAGCATGGCTATCAACCCTTCAAGGGACTCGGCAAGAATGAAGATGGCCACATCGAGCCAATGATCCAGAAACATCATCCCCACCGGGCAGGATTGGGGTTCTCCGGAGGAAGCTCATCAAGAAAGACTGGTTTTGTCAAAGGGGCACAATGAAGACCATTTGTTATTTCCTTTCTATTATTTTCCAAATAAATGTCTCATTTTACCAATGTCATTGATCCATTCAATCAATAAAATTCCAAGCTTCTTTGTCTATCCGGATGCCATCTACTCCCTTTTTGTTTGTCCTATCATTTTATAATTCAATGCCATTTTATGTATGGTTCTCTTCAAATGATTGCTTGTCTTACTATAAGCCAATTTGTTTGAACCAAAATTTCTTCTCCAAAATTTCAGAATGACTTCTCGGACAATCAAGAAGCTCGTTCTCAATCCCAAGGCCTCTCAAAAGTCGACAGCAATTCACAGGATCAAAGCAAGCACCGGAAATGACAAGAGTGCAAAGCAGTCTGATGATTGTGCGGAATATGGTCAGTCTCTTCAGGAATTACCGGAGTTCGCCGCAGTTCAGAAGCATGACGAACCATCTCCTCTAGTACAAGATCCAACTGAAGGTGTCAATATCGGTTCAGAGGAAGATCCAAAAATTCTCCAGATCGGAACCAGTCTGAGTCCAGAAGAAAAGAAAAGGCTTATAGATTTTCTCAAGCGGCATGAAGAAGTGTTCGCATGGACATATGAAGACATGCCAGGCTTAGACCCCAAATTAGTCGAACACCGTCTTGTCTTGAAGCCGGATGCTAAGCCAGTCAAGCAGAAGCTGAGAAAAATGGATCCCAGAATAGAACAGCAAGTCAAGGAAGGACTTGAAGATCTGCTCAAAGTAGGATTTATTCGAGCTATTGACTACCCAGATTGGTTAGCCAATATCGTCGTCGTCCCAAAGAAAAGTGGCAAAGTAAGGATCTGCATAGACTTCAGAGACCTCAACAAGGCAACTCCGAAGGATGACTATCCACTTCCAAGCATCGATCTTCTAGTCGATAGCACGGCAGGACATGCCATGTTCTCTTTCATGGACGGATACTCCGGCTACAATCAGATTAAGTTGGCTACCCGCGACCAATCCAAAACTTCCTTCACTACGCCTTGGGGCACTTTCTGCTATACGGTTATGCCTTTTGGGCTCAAGAATGCTGGAGCAACATATCAACGGGCAATGGCTGTTATCTTTCACGATCAAATGCGCAAAATCATGGATGCGTATGTTGATGATATTCTCGTGAAATCTAAAGAGGGAGAAGATCACCTCGAAGCACTTGATCAAGTCTTTAAAAGACTTATTCTTTACAAGTTAAGGCTTAACCCGCAAAAGTGTGTCTTCGGAGTCGAATTAGGCAAACTGTTGGGTTTTCTGGTCAGTAAAAAGGGAATTGAAGTCGACCCGGCCAAAGCAAAGGCTATCATTGATATGCCACCCCCGAAGAATCTCAAAGAGCTACGTAGCCTTCAAGGACGTATGCAGTCAATCCGGCGATTCATTTCCAATTTGGCGATGAGATGTGAGCCCTTCAACCACTTACTCAGAAAAGGAGTTAAGTTCGAATGGGGACCCGAGTGCCAGCAATCGTTCGATCGAATCAAGAAGTATCTTCTTAATCCTCCCATCCTGAAGCCGCCAGAATTGGGAAAACCTCTTCTGTTATACATCTCAGTCAATCAAGTCGCATGCGGCGGATTCTTGGCACAATACAAAGAAGGCAGCCTGATAGAGCACGCCATTTATTACGTGAGCAAGACTTTCATAGATTATGAAAAGAGATACTCTCAAATAGAGAAGACCTGCCTAGCTCTGGTATGGATGTGTCAGAAGCTAAGACACTACCTGCTAGCATCAGAAGTCAAAATCTTGTCTAAACTCAATCCTCTCAAGTATATCTTAGAGCAACCTTTCCTCAGCGGACGAGTCGCAAAATGGCAAGTCTTACTGATACAGTATGACCTAGAATATGTCTCGCAGCAATCAATCAAAGGCCAAGCAATTGCAGATCAATTGGCGGATTTTTCCCTGGCCGAAGAAGTGAAAGCCGAAGATGACTTCCCTGATGAGCAAATTTGCAATACCCAGCAATTCCCAGTCTGGAATTTATTTTTTGATGGTTCTAAGAACATGGCCGGAATAGGCATCGGAATTTTACTAATCACTCCTGAGAAGGAGATGATTCCATTTTCTCTCAAGTTAGATTTTCAATGCACTCACAATATGGCTGAATACGAAGCCCTGATTCAAGGTCTAAAGATTCTGCTAGACTTCAATGTCAAGAGAGTGCATGCCTACGGCGACTCATTACTTGTTGTCAATCAAGTTCGAGCCGAATGGCAAGTCAAAGATCAGAAGCTATTTCCCTATCAGAAAATTGTTTCAGCTCTTATCAGCGAGTTTGAAGAATTCCAGCTCTTCCATATCAAGAGAGATTTTAATCAAGTGGCCGATAGCCTAGCCAGTTTAGGCTCCATTATGGCATTCAAGAATGGAGAATCTTGTCGCTCTTTTGAAATTGGCAGACTTGACCAACCTGCTTTCATCCCAGCGGAACAGGTAAACCAGGCTGAGCAAAGGAAGAAGCCTTGGTATTACAACATCAAAACTTTCATAGAAACTGGCGAATTTCCTCCAGAACTCTCAAAGAAAGAGCAACGAGCAATCCAACGTATGTCTACTCGATACTTCATTTTGGCCAATGTCCTCTATCATCGCGGATTCAGTTCAGAGTATTCCAGATGTTTAGATGAAGACGAAGCCAAAGAAGTCGTGCGAGAAGCACACGAAGGCATCTGTGGTGGTCACGTTGGCTACCAAACCCTTGTCAAGCAAATCATCAGAGCAGGTTACTACTGGAAGACTATGCAACAAGACTGTTATCATTATGTGAAGAAGTGTGTGCAATGTCAAATACATGCACCTTCTATCCATGCTCCGGCAACTTATTTACAGTCTGTTGTCACTCCATGGCCATTTTCTATGTGGGCCTTCGATGTTGTAGGTCCCATCACTCCTTCAGCTTCAAATGGCCACAAATACTTCCTTGACGCAACAGAATATTTCACCAAGTGGGTAGAAGCCATCAGTCTCCGCACAGTAGAAGGCCGACACGTGGTCTCTTTTATTCACAAGAACATCCTTTGCCGTTTCGGCATCCCACATGACATTGTGTCAGACAATGGCAGTCATTTCAAGAATGAAAAGATGAAGACATTCTGCTCAAAATTCAAGATCTATCACCATTTTTCCACTCCATATTATCCTCAAGGGAATGGTCAGGCAGAGGCCACCAACAATATTTTAATTCGTATCTTGGAGCGAACTGTGGAAACAGGCCGTGACTGGCATGAGAAGATCCACGATGCATTGTGGGCCTATCGGACCACCATTCGTACACCAACGAATGCTACCCCATCAGAACTGGTTTATGGAACAGAAGTAGTATTGCCGCTACATGTTCAGAAGCCCGCTTTGAAATTTGCTTCACTTCTGCAATTACCTCTTGATCAATACCAGCAGCAGCGACTAGTGCAGCTAGACTTACTCGACGAGAGAAGACTAAAAGCAGCAGAGCATGCTCAATCCTATCGCCAGAGAGTAGCCAGGCAATATGCAAAGTCTATCATCGAAAGAAGATTCAAAGTCAATGATTTAGTACTTCGATCCACAGCTTATCTCAAGCATCGTCCTGGCGGCAAATGGTCGCCAAATTGGGAAGGTCCCTATGTTGTCAAAGAAGCATTACCCCGCAACTCATATCGGCTCATCAATGCCGATGGAGTAGAATTGCCAGATCCTATCAATGCTCGACACTTGAAAAAGTTTTATACTTGAAACATTTATTCTCCCCTTGTAATCCTTCCTGTTTCCTTCAAATAATGATCCAACTTTCTTTCCCAGTTACACTGGGGCATTTTAAAATTTTGTTCTATATGCAGGCAGGATAAACAAATTCCTCATTTCATGCACATGTGCATTCATATGCATCAACCCATATTCATTTGCATTTAATTGCATTAATAACAATCCGGTCAGTATTGGGATTTCAACAAACAGTCCCATCACAATTCCTAATGATTCAAAGATCATCGCCAATACTGAACCAAAACCCGGCGCTCGAACTGGTATTATTTCAAAATCCAGTATTCAAGCTGGTACATTTTCCTAAGATCCAACTTTTTGGAAAACCGAGTTCCGACTCGGGTTTTTATTCAAATCATTTTTCTTTGTTGATCCGGGTTCCGACTCGTGATCTCTCTACTTTACTCGAGCCTTGACTCGATTTCTTCATTTTCCTTTGTTGATCCGGGTTCCGACTCGTGATCTCTCTACTTTATTCGAGCCTTGACTCAAACTCTTCATCTTCCATTGTTGATCCGGGTTCCGACTCGTGATCTCTCTACCTTATTCGAGCCTTGACTCGATTTCTTCATTTTCCTTTGTTGATCCGGGTTCCGACTCGTGATCTCTCTACTTTATTCGAGCCTTGACTCGAACTCTTCATCTTCCTTTGTTGATCCGGGTTCCGACTCGTGATCTCTCTACCTTATTCGAGCCTTGACTCGATTTCTTCATTTTCCTTTGTTGATCCGGGTTCCGACTCGTGATCTCTCTACTTTATTCGAGCCTTGACTCGAACTCTTCATCTTCCTTTGTTGATCCGGGTTCCGACTCGTGATCTCTCTACCTTATTCGAGCCTTGACTCGAACTCTCCATTTTCCTTTGTTGATCCGGGTTCCGACTCGTGATCTCTCTACTTTATTCGAGCCTTGACTCGATTTCTTCATTTTCCTTTGTTGATCCGGGTTCCGACTCGTGCTCTCTCTACTTTACTCGAGCCTTGACTCGAACTCTTCATTTTCCTTTGTTGATCCGGGTTCCGACTCGTGATCTCTCTACTTTATTCGAGCCTTGACTCGATTTCTTCATTTTCCTTTATTGATCCGGGTTCCGACTCGTGATCTCTCTACTTTACTCGAGCCTTGACTCGAACAAATCATTTTCCTTTGTTGATCCGGGTTCCGACTCGTGATCTCTCTACTTTACTCGAGCCTTGACTCGAACAAATCATTTTCCTTTGTTGATCCGGGTTCCGACTCGAGATCTTTTCGAGCTTGTCATTCTCTTTTGTTGATCCGGGTTCCGACTCGTGATCTCATTACCTTACTCGAACCCTGAATCGAGTTTTTCATTTTCTTTTGTTGATCCGAGTTCCGACTCGAGATCTCTT
The DNA here is from genome assembly GCF_984573655.1 of Nuphar pumila. Taxonomy (NCBI): domain Eukaryota; kingdom Viridiplantae; phylum Streptophyta; class Magnoliopsida; order Nymphaeales; family Nymphaeaceae; genus Nuphar; species Nuphar pumila. The sequence continues at coordinate 70,763,557 of NC_143251.1, read as the reverse complement.
TCCCTTATCCAAGCTTTAATTCAAGCACTTCATTTTCCTTTGTTGATCCGGGTTCCGACTCGTGATCTCATTATCTTATTCGAGCTCAGATGCAAGCTCTTCATTCTCTTTTGTTGATTCGGGTTCCGACTCGTGATCTCTCTACATCATTCGAGCTCAGATTCGAGCTCTTCTTTTTTTTTGTTGTTTTTTTGTTGATCCGGGTTTCGACTCGAGATCTCTTTATTCTTTCGAGCTCAGATGCGAGCTCTTCATTTTCATTTGTTGATCTGAGTTCCGACTCGTGATCTCTTTATCGTCATTCGAGCTCAGATTCGAGCTCTTCATTTTTCTCTGTTGATTTGGGTTCCGACTCGTGATCTCATTACATCATTCGAGCTCAGATTCGAGCTCTTCATTTTCTTTTGTTGATCCGGGTTTCGACTCGAGATCCCTCTATTCATTCGAGCTCAGATTCAAGCTCTTCATTTTCTTTTGCTGATCCGGGTCCCGACTCGTGATCTCTATTTTATTCGAGCTCTGACTCGAACTCATCATTCTCCTTTGATTAATCCAAGTCATTTCAATCATCAAAGTCTATCAATTGCTCAAGTTTGACATTTTGCCCTCCAAATTTCAATTTAAGTCGTCAAATCAGGCAATTCTCCAATTTCGACCTCTGGGTCACCCGATTTCCAATTCTCAATTTCAATTACCAATTTCCAATTCTCGACCTGCGGGTCAACCAATTTCCAATTTTCGACCTTCGGGTCAATCAATTTCCAATTCTCGACCTTCGGGTCAACCAATTTCCAATTTTCGACCTTCGGGTCAATCAATTTCCAATTTTTCGACCTTCGGGTCAATCAATTTCCAAATTTCGACCTTCGGGTCAATCAATTTCCAATCTTTGACCTTCATTTCCAAATTTCGACCTTCGGGTCACCCAATTTCGACCTTTTGGTCAATCAATTCTCAATTTTGACCTTTTTGGTCAAATCAATTTCCAAATTTCGACCTTCGGGTCACCCAATTTCGACCTTTCGGTCAACCAATTCTCAATTTCGACCTTTGTGGTCAAATCAATACTCAATTTCGACCATCAGGTCATCCAATTTCGACCTTCGGGTCATTCAATTTTCAGCAACCAATTTTCCAATTTTCAATTTCGACCTTCGGGTCAATCAATCTCAATATCCAATTTCAATCATTTTCTCTTGCGAGAGACCCTTTTAGGGAGAGTTCGAGGGAGCTCGTTCTTTTCGCATGCTATCCAATTCGTTCACTTAGCCCCTTTTCAGGGAGAGTTTAAAGGGACTCGCGTCTTTGTGAACTGTTTGCAAAACAATTTCCAATTTCACACAAGGAACCCTTTTAAAGGGAGAGGCTCGACGGAGACTCGCTTTTCTTGTGACCCCCCAATTTCATACTAGGTCATTTTCGTTATGAAGGACCCTCTTTGCAGGGAGAGTGTGATGGACTCGTTCCTTTCATGACCCAATTTTCAGACCTCACTATTATCGGCCCCCTTTCCATAAGAGAAGCCTAATATTAGGGAGCTTTGACGAAAGCTCAATTTCTCTTCGAAAGTTCGTTTTGCAAACACCTCCTCTTTAGGGAAGAGAGGAGTATTTCCCATTTCCCATTCAGGTAAGGGCTAAGCCTGAGTCTCTCTTTTTGGGGAAAAAGAGAGGAGAATTTTCGTCACGGATGTGTTGAGCCGGATTTCAAATACTCATTTTCACTAAGGATTTCAAGAAAATTTTGTCAATCAATTGTTGATCTTTATGGTACAAATCTTTATCTCAATTTACCTTCAGCATTACTTCCAAAAGAGTGAAGCTTTTGCGAAAAGAGATTCAAAATTTGAATTCTTTCTATTGGCCAACCAAAAGGATAAAAGATAAATCCTCGATATGGCCAGAAAAGAAGATTCAATGTTATTGAAAAGCCATAGATGATTGATATTGATCACAGTCAATGGCACATTTTTAAAGACCATTCTTGTAAAAATGAGGCAGTGGAAATATCCTGAGTGCTAGAAAAGAGAGAATTCACCCAAACCCTGTCTCCTCAGAATCACCTAAGCTGCAATTAAATATCCGCAAAAGGGATCTCTCACCTGTCGTCAAGATGAAGGCGAATTAGGCGAGTAGACCCCCGGGGCCAAAGAAGATTCGAAACATCTCCAAGATGACGGAGTTTGTGACGGATCCTTCCAGGGAAAGTCCAAAGCACTGTCGAGATGAAGGCATATGCGATGAACCTCTCGACAATCCCTAAAAGATATTTAATTTCAGCTATCGCCCAAAGATCTCCGAACCCATCATCCAAGAAGGATCGAAACATCTCCAAGTTGAAGGAGTTTATGACGTACCCTTCCCAAAAAAAAAAGAAAGAGAGGAAAAAGAAAGAGAGAAAAAGTAAGAGCATCTCCAAAATGAAGGAGAATATAGCCAAAAAAACCCAGAGAGCCAAAAGAGTGCAGAAAGATTGTCAAGAGAGAAGCTCTCAGGATATCAAACTGCCAAATTTATCAAGAATCCTCTTTAACTTTGTGAAATTCTATTATCAATATTCTTTCATCAATTGCTTTCATAATATCAAATTCTCTTTCCTGCTCATATCAAGGAAATTGATAACTTCCTTGAAGAAGGTCAATTGCAAGCAATTTGGATTTCAAGTCTCGATTCTACAAAGTGAACCTTGTTTGGAGGTAATGCTTTAGGTAGAAAAGAAGGAATATCTTTGCAACAATGTGCAACATTTTCAAATATTTTGAATCAACAGCAAAATTTCCAACATTTTGACAATATTTTCTAGCTATCCTGACATGAAGTGAGAGCTCGATATCCGTCTTCGATGCATCCTGACACCAATTTTAAATCCCTCCTAAGGACTTGATTCCTTCCCTTCTTTGAGAGCATGAACTCTCAAATTTGCACACTTCCCTGTGTCCCCACTGTCCCACCATAGACAGTCCCATTTCGGTTCGAGGTCGAACCATCAATCATTTCCCGCAAAAGGAAATTTCAAAAGCTGATTTTAGTCTCAGCAATGAGACGCCCAAGATCAATCCCTTTTCAAGCTTTAGGGACCCCATTTTCCTTCCTTTTGCAAAAACCCTATTGGATTTATTGTGCAAAATCCAAAGGTTCCATCATGGTCTCTTCCTTCGAGGATTCCATTCATTTTCCACCCGATCAGGATAAGGGTACAAACCTGAGCCTCAATCAAAGAGGTATTCCATTTTTCGCCCGATCAGGATAAGGGTACAAACCTGAGCCTCACTCAAAGAGGTATTTCATTTTCCGCCCGATCAGGATAAGGGTACAAACCTGAGCCTCAATCAAAGAGGTATTTCATTTTCCGCCCGATCAGGATAAGGGTACAAACCTGAGCCTCAATCAAAGAGGTATTCCATTTTCCGCCCGATCAGGATAAGGGTACAAACCTGAGCCTCACTCAAAGAGGTATTTCATTTTCCGCCCGATCAGGATAAGGGTACAAACCTGAGCCTCAATCAAAGAGGTATTTCATTTTCCGCCCGATCAGGATAAGGGTACAAACCTGAGCCTCGATCAAAGAGGTATTCCATTTTCCGCCCGATCAGGATAAGGGTACAAACCTGAGCCTCAATCAAAGAGGTATTTCATCTTCCGCCCGATCAGGTTAAGGGTACAAACCTGAGTCTCATTTCGATGAGATATTCCATTTCTCAATCAGGTTAAGGGTCAAACCTGAGCTTCGTTCCATGCGAGGTATTTTTGTCCCATCCAGGTCAAGGGCATAAACCTGAACTTTGCTCTCACAGAGCAAATCTTTCCTCTTCATTCTCCGTTTCATATCTACCATCTTCCTCGGGCTAATTTCTTCACACTCAGTCAGATCCTTCTAACTGAGGCATTTTTTTATGTATAGCCCAAATTTGGTGTGTTTTTCTTTGCCACTAAGCTCGGCCATGAGCCGGCTTAGTAGCAAAGAGGGGCATCTGTAAACACCCCAAATTTTTACTCACCTCCCCAACATTTCCACCAAGCATCAACATCCAGCCTCTGAAATCGCTGGAGGGCAAAATGGTCATTTTCTGGGCCCGGACCTTGCAAAAGTCCAAATTTCATCTGAAACTCTCAAATTGTAACGCCCCGGATTTCCAAAACAAAGCTAAGTTAAAATTTTCATGAATTTCTTTTTTTTTTCTTTGCAGCGGAACTTAGAAAAGCTTTTAGCAGCGGAATAAGACGATAATGAGTCGTCGGTTTTAGAAAACTCCGAGCACGTTGCAGGTATGTGGCCAAGCAACTCATTGACCACCAAAGTGTTCCATTTTATCGAAAGCACATGTTTATTACAACATTACTGCTTAGAAAAGCAGTGAAGGTTCAATAAAAGGAAGCAGTACAACACTGTCTAGAGAAACCCTGGAACTTGATGCCGCCTTGCTCCGCATATCGCCACGCAGGTTCAACACCTGAAATCCCCATTAAACGGGGTCAGAACCACTGATGGTCTGGTAAGTAGGCAAACACCTATCTATTCAACTCAAGTAAATGCATAGACCACTCAGGGTCGCAGTTCGTAATACGACGCTCAAGCCTCCATGACTTAGCGTATATCGCACAAGCCTCATCAGGGCTATGAGTTGAACATCCACGCAAGTCGTCATGACTTCGCATAAGCCTCTTCAGGGCTGTGAGTTAGAATAACCTCTCAAGTCTCTACGACTTAGCCTTGACTTCCTCAGAGTCACGAATGGATGTCTAGCTCAAGCCTTTATGCTTGGCACATCCGTATCCTACGAATCTAAGGACAGCTCTCCGAGCTTCACTTAGTCGTACGGATATCAATGGGGTTCTTTCCCAATCGGTCCAGTAGTATACCGACCATGACACCTTCACAAAGGTTATGCAGGACTGACTCAACAACGTCATCCACTCATACATTCAAAGTAGCGCTGTACCTAAGCTAATGCTTTGTTTCGATAATTGCACCTCCCCCTGGGCTTAGAGGACTCATATCTGGGCGACAACGCGACGATCTGGGGGTTGATTATTCTATATATTTTAGATACCCCAGAGGCCTGTTGACCCCATCCCCCTAGTAGGACGGTACAACATACCGGAAGAGATCCTTACTAGGTATCCGAATGCATTCTGCTACTGCAGTAGTTGGGTTCAATCCTTAGATATTTAAGGATAACCACGGCCTCCATACCTCTGAGTGACGAAGGCCATCAATGAACTCTATCAGGTTCGGGTGAAATATATGTCACTCAAGGCTGCGCCATCACCGTCTTCCTCGGTGAGAAATTCTGAAAGGGGCCTGCCGGTCTTACAATTACTTGACGAACATTGCATGCCTATAGGGCAGCCTTTGAGAAGTATGTACCCGACCCCAATCAACCACACGGTTTTCACCGTGGAACAAAGGTTTTATTCATATGCATGCTTAACTCTGCTCTCGGCACTTCGGCCTTGACGAGCACTTCACCTCTTTCGGTGGAAACAACACACTCCGGCTCAGCGGCCCTTACGAGTCTGGTTGTCTGATAATTCTCAATGAGCATGCACATGACTCGATCTCTACGGATCGGCTACTCGGCGTATTTTTACGCAACGAGCTCAGGACCTCGTCAAGGCGCTACCACTACTTTGGCGCAACGGCTCTTACAAGTATGATGCCCTTGCAGGTGTCAGGGAGACGAGTCATTCTGACATCGTTCCAACAAAGGACATCATTGTGCCACTTAACTGGTTTTGGCAGCTCTTCTGCCAACCATTCTCTCAACACCTTCTCTGCTCTACCGGCAGTGGTGCGACGAACCTTTCTACATTGTAGAAGGCGTTTCATAACTGGGTAGCACTTCTGCTACGTTCTTTCTGAGCCATTCTTAGCTCCTTCAGGAATTTCAGCAGCACTTCCTCTCTTTTACGGAGAAAGCGTGCGTTTCTTTTATCCATTTCAGCGGCATCTCCCCTCTTTGGTGGGAAATCGCTACGCTTAACTCGGGAAATGGATGCGCACCGTTGTGCGTACTTTGCATCCATCAAGGTTGCAGGAACCTTGGGCCATAGCTAGGCCATACGTAATTGATTTAGTCTTTACGTAAAGAGCATTTTGCCAAAAGGCGAAGCCTTTCCAATAGGGGCTTCATTCGTCAAGCAGAATCTTGTACGAGGAGCGGTAAGGGAATTGCATGGGCGATTTTGGAGTTGATCTCCGTTTGAACGCTCACTTACGCGCCATATATGTAATATAAGCAGAAGCCTGTGCTTTATACAGCGGCGGCGTAAAGAAATGCATATACTATTGTTCAGGGTGTGTAACTGAACGAAATATTCTACATATATAACAAAGCAGAAGCCTTGGCATCGTTCGACGCGACGACGTAAGTAAAGACATTGCAGAAAGCAGGAGCCTTGGCATCGTTCGACGCGACGGCGTAAGTAAATGCATAATCGGAAGTGCAGTAATCGGAAGTACAGAAAGCAGGGAGCCTTGGCATCATACGACGCGACGGCAAAGGTAAATTACATGGCCTGTGCGATATAAGACGCGTCGGCAGTATCAGCAGATATACACCTAGATCTGTATCCAACGATAGTTACGAGGCGAGCGAGTGAACACCGAAGTGTCCTAGAGGGCTCAACCAAGAACTAGGGTGAGATACTATTTTGAAGAACGCATATACTGCGTATTCGAACATATATATCCGACGATAGTTACGAGGCGAGCGCGTGAACACCGAAGTGTCCTAGAGGGCTCAACCAAGAACTAAAGCAAGATACTACTTCAGAAAGTATATTCTATATACAAACAGTCAAATACTTGAGAGAGATGGATCAACGAAGCGAACTTACTTCAAATCGTGGAAGAAACGGCTCCGGGTTGCTTCTTTGGCTTCGAGCCTTCCTTCGAGAGGTCAGACTAAGTCAGATGAAGCTGACTTAGTTGAGAAAGAGGTAGAGCAGGTCAAGCTACTCAACCTAAGTGGTTTGAACCAAACAGGGTTCAATCCAAGTCAACTGGGTTCAGCAGGTTCGAACTCAGCTCAAGTAGGCTAAGTCTGGGTTCAGAAATCCAAACCGGAATCTGGACCAAAAAGGACTTTGACTTTGACTTTAAACCCAACTAGGTTCAAGTCAAGTCAACTGGGTTTGGACCAGGTCAAGTGGGTTCAGACCCAGGTCAGGTGGGTTAGGACCAGGTCAGGTGGGTTAGGACCAGGTCAGGCAGGCTCAGGCTAAGTCAGGCAGGCTCAGACCAGGTCAGGTGGGCTAGGCTAGGTAGGGGAGGTTTAGGAGAGAGAGAGAAGGCAAGAGAGAGAGAGGGGGTCGATTTTTATGAGAAGAGAGAGAGTGGGGAGGGCTATTTATAGCCCAAGCCCACCTCCTCTTGGGTTTTTCCATGCCCAAACTACCCCCTTGGCTTCTTTTTAATTCCAAGAGGTTCCTTGGTGTGGGGCCCACTTGGATATTCCATGGGATATTTTTGTGGGTCCCACCAGATATTTTCTGAGGAATATTTCTGTGGGTCCCACCAATATTTCCGTGGGTCTCGCAAGAATTTCGGGTTTTCGGCGATTTTTTCCGAAAAATTCTGAGTACGCCATTTTCTTCGTATTGACGTAACTAAGAAAGTTGGCTCGTACGAATCTATTGATTTCGTTTAGTTAGGAAGTTATGGCTTCCCGAGTATTTGAGCATATATTCGCAATTCGACGAATACCCTAAGTATAACTGGCTCGCAGGAATTGATTCGTTTCGCATTCTGAGAAGAAATGCTATTTTTACCGGTAAATGCCTCATGAATTTTATTCAGATATTTTCTGAAAAATTGCGGGTCTTACATCATTACCCCCTTAAAGGAATTTCGTCCGCGAAATTCAGTTAAGATTACAAAGTGAAGAGTTCAGGATATTTATCCCGCATATCTGATTCGGGCTCCCAAGTGCAATCATCGACTCCGTGATGTTGCCATCTCACTTTAACAAGTGGGATGACCTTCGTTCTTAGCACTTGCTCCCGTCGGTCCATGATCTCCACTGGCCTTTCTTCTACCGTCATATCTTCTCGGATGTCAATGTCCTCATGTTGAATGACATGAGAAGGATCATGAACGTACTTTCGAAGCATTGATACGTGAAATACATCATGTATTTGCGCGTATTGTGGTGGCAATGCTACTTGGTAGGCAGTCTCTCCGATTTGGCTCAAAACTTCGAAGGGACCAACGAATCTAGGGCTGAGCTTCCCCTTCTTTCCAAAACGAAACACACTCTTGGTTGGAGAGACCTTGATAAAAACCTTATCTCCAACCGCAAAAGTGAGTTCCCTACGCCGCTGATCGGCGTAGCTCTTCTGTCGACTCTGAGCGGTCAGTAGCTTCTTTCTGATCATGTGGACCTGCTCAGTGTAATGCTGCAACACAATGGGCGAGTCCAAGGTTCGCTCACCCACTTCACCCCAATGGATTGGTGATCTACAGGGTCGTCCATACAAGGCTTCATACGGCGCCATCCCAATGCTAGCGTGGTGGCTATTATTATAAGCAAATTCAGCCAACGCTAGGTGGGAATCCCAATCACCTTTCCATTCCAGCATACAGGCTCTTAGCATATCTTCAAGAGTCTGTATGGTTCGTTCTGATTGCCCATCTGTTTGGGGATGGAATGCTGTACTGAACTTGAGTTTTGTCCCCAGGGCTTTCTGAAGTTGCTCCCAAAAGTGAGAGGTGAACTTCGGGTCACGATCAGATATGATCGAAATCGGCACTCCATGGAGTCTAACGATTTCCCGAATGTAGATCTCCGCCAATCGTTCAGTTGAGTATCGAGTGTTGATTGGCAGGAAGTGAGCCGACTTGGTGAGTCTGTCCACGATCACCCATATCGAATCGTGTTGTTTCTTGGATCGAGGCAATCCAACGATGAAATCCATCGTAATGCCTTCCCATTTCCATTCTGGAATCTCGATCCGTTGCATCTTTCCACCAGGTCGCTGATGTTCGATCTTAACTTGCTGGCAGATCAAACACTTCGAGACAAACGTAGCCACATCACGCTTCATACCCTTCCACCAGTACTTTCTCTGCAAATCTCGGAACATCTTTGTACCCCCAGGGTGGATAGTATATTTGCTACTATGGGCCTCCTGGAGTACTTCCTGTTATAGCTCAGGGTTATTTGGAACCCAAATTCTTTCTTCCATCCATATTCCTCCATCTTCTTTCAAATGGAAGAAAGTGTTATCTTTTTCAGCACGAGCTTTCAATTCCAAGTACTGGGGATCCTTGAACTGTTCGGCTACGATGCGATCGAGGAACTCAATGTGGATCGTCAAACATGACATTTTGATTCTACCTGAATCAGCCAAAAATGGCTTCCACTTGACGAAATCCTCCATCAACTTCCATTGTCCGGTTAGGCTGGCCAGAGTGCCAACAGTCTTGCGACTAAGGGCATCTGCTACAACATTCGCCTTTCCAGGGTGATAGGAAAGCGTGAATTCATAATCTTTGAGGAATTCCAGCCATCGCCGTTGCCGCATATTGAGTTCTTTTTGAGAAAAGAGGTATTTTAGGCTTTTATGGTCCGACATGACCTCAAATTTCTCTCCATACAGGTAGTGTCGCCAGATTTTAAGCGCGAACACTACCGCGGCAAGCTCCAAGTCGTGGGTTGGATAGTTTTTCTCATGGACCCTCAACTGTCGTGATGCATAGGCGATTACTTTGCCATGCTGCATCAACACACAACCCAGACCTGTTCCTGAGGCATCGGTATATGCCACGAAGCCTCCCTGACCAGAAGGTAAGGTAAGGACAGGGGCAGTGGTAAGCCTCTGTTTGAGAACCTCAAAGCACTCCTTACACTGGTCAGTCCATTCAAACTTGACTCCCTTTTTAAGTAATTTCGTCATCGGTACGGCGATTCGGGAGAAGTCTTGTATGAACTTCCGATAATATCCGGCAAGTCCAAGGAAGCTACGAACCTCAGTGATATTTTCTGGCTGCTTCCAGTCCATCACAGCTTCCACCTTCGCAGGATCCACTGCGATTCCATCTTTTGAGATCACATGACCAAGGAACATCACTTTATCTAGCCAGAATTCACATTTTGAAAACTTAGCATAGAGTTGGTTATCTTGAAGGGTTTTCAAGACGATTTTCAAGTGCTCCACGTGTTGTTCCTTGTTCTCAGAATATACGAGAATGTCATCAATAAAGACGATGACAAAGCTATCCAAATATGGTCTGAATATCCGGTTCATTAGATCCATAAAGGCAGCAGGCGCATTAGTGAGTCCGAAGGGCATTACTACGAACTCATAATGGCCGTATCTCGTTCTGAAGGCTGTCTTGGGTATATCCTCTTCCTTTACTCTGAGCTGATGGTATCCAGACCTGAGGTCGATCTTGGAGAACACTCTCGCTGTTCTGAGCTGATCGAATAAGTCCTCAATCCGAGGCAATGGGTACTTATTTTTAATGGTTGCCTGGTTAAGCATCCGATAATCGATGCATAACCGAAGGGATCCATCCTTCTTCTTTACAAATAGTACCGGGGCTCCCCATGGTGACATACTTGGTCGGATGAACCCTTGTTCCATCAGTTCTTCCAACTGACACTTCAACTCACTGAGTTCAGCTGGCGCCATTCGATACGGGGCTTTGGATATCGGCGCTGTTCCAGGTAAGGATTGAATTCCAAATTCAACCTCACGAAGTGGCGGAAGTCCTGGCAATTCCTCAGGAAACACATCGGGAAACTCCCGCACCACTTCCAAACTCTCAATGGTTTGGTCATTGGATTTTTCCACCGAGAGACTCAACAGGAAGGCCACACAACCCTTCCTAAGGTATTTTTGTACCTTAAGTGCTGATATGAGCCTTTTCTGTGGAACTGGTTTGGATAACCGGTATTCCATCTTAGGTAATCCGGGTCGAGATAGAATCACTCTGCCCTCGCGGCACAGAATCTTGGCATTATTCTGAGCCAACCAATTCATTCCCAGAATGACATCGTACTGTATCATATCGATCAGGATGGCATCAGTAGGCAAGTGTTGCCCTGCTATCTCAATATCCAAATTTTTCACACACCGGATACATTTGGTGCGTGAACCCAACGGGTTATATACTTCGATCATTTTATCAATCGGTTGCACCGAAGCGTGGAGTTGTTCAGTGAAATCGTCAGAGATAAACGTATGAGTAGCACCACAATCAAACAAGACGTAAGCTGCATGTCCATTAACAGGTACGGTGCCTTCAATGAGGTCACCGGTTTCGACTTGTTCAGTCGTTACAGCGTATACACGACCTGCAGCAGGCCTTTGTTCTACTCTAGGTGGGGGTCGTTGGACTAGTGTTCGTTGTGGTACTTGTTGAGAGGGTCCGGCAGATCCGGCATTCCTCCTCTGCTCATCAATAAGCTTCTTCCTGCATTGTCTTGCAATGTGGCCCACTTTGCCACAGTAGAAGCATCCACCTGTGTCACGTGGACATGGTCCTCTTGCGTGATTAACATGGCATTTTGGGCAGTTTGGGTTGGACTGCAGGTTGTTTGGAGCCATGTTCTGCCTCGGCCTTATAACTTGTTGAGTGTTGTTCCCACCTTGGAACCTTTTCTTCTGAAAGGGTTGTCGTGAACCCTGGCCACTTGGAAACATTCTCTTCTTGTTCCCACCATCAACTATGGGCCTTTTTGCTATGATCACTTTTGATCGCTCCCAATCCACTTGTATTTTTGAAGCTGCTGCCACAGCCGTTTGAAACGTTTGGGGCATGCTGGTGATAACCCGTGACCTTAGCCCTTCTCGCAGTCCATTGATGTACTTGTCGGCCCTTTCTTGGTCGGTCTCAAATAACCGGGAGCAGTACCGTTCAAGATTTTGAAATTTGGTGGTATAGTCAATCAGATTCATGCCACCCTGCTCCAATTCCAGAAACTCCATCTTCTTCTTGTTTCTGGAGTGTAATGGAAAGTAATTATCCATGAAAGCTCTCCGGAAGTCAGTCCAAGGAATGACTTCAACTTCCGAGAACTGGATAATCTTAGTGGTATCCCACCACTTCCGTGCGTTGTCTTTCAGCCTGTACGTGCCAAAGTTGGTCTTCTTTTCTTCTGGTACTCCCAGCACCAGGAAGGCACGTTCGGTTTCTTCGACCCAACTTTCTGCGAGCTCAGGATCGGCTCTGCCAATGAAAACTGGCGGGTCAAGCTTGAGGAACTTCTCATAAGTCACTCCTCCCAGGTGCTCGTTTCGTGGTGCGACTGGTTCTGGCCTCGTTTCACGGATGGCGGTAACCAGGTTGTTGAGTGTCTCCAACAGGAATCCTTGCGTATGGGACTCCTCGCTTGGTATGGTTCTCCTCGTCGTAGGAGCCATTTATCTATGCACACACAAGCACTTGTTTTTAGTTTCTCGATGTATATGAGGAAGTAAAAGCTTTATTTACTTAATATACATCACATTTACACAAGCATTGCCTTAAACAAAACGTCATGCCGCACTGGCAGACTTTAGGCAATGAGAAACTATATACATGAGTCTACTGACTCCAAAACATCACCAGTCTCTTTAAGACTTGGATTTCTTTGATGAAGACGAACTCCAAAAGGTCCATCTATTGCCACATGGCCTTGGTGCAGGCACTACTAGCTTCGGCTTGGGCGGCACTTCCGCACTAGCAAGCGAATACTGGGGATATATGAGAGACTCTAGTCCACTTTCCCAGTCAGCAAGATCAAGACTCTGGGAGTCTGGAATAATGATTGGCGAACAGAAAGAATCTCCTCTTTTGTTCCTGCCATTTAAGCTCGGCATATGTGATGCCGGATGGTAGCTTGGCGAGTGATAGACTTCTGCAGGGAAGTTCAAATCAAAATCCCTCAGCCTTGGTAATTCATCAAAAGATGTTGGGGTATGGTTGCTCCCAACACTAGAGTGATGCGGTCCACTGACACGCGAAGTCTCATCCCTGAGACCCTTTGAAGCCCGCCGACCCATATCGGCGGTATATTTTCTTTGGCATTCGTTGGCGGAATGCCCATCTTCGCCACAATATTGGCAGTCTTGGACTTCATACGGGCATATCCACTCATCGTGCATGACCTTGCAGCGATAGCAATATCCACGCGAGTCATGAGTTGCCATCTATACAAAGATGCACCCAGATCAGAACAAGAAGTATAAAAACATATACTTACCGTGCGATATCGGGACCATGACGGATCTTGAACCAGGTTTCTCAGACTCATGCTCTGATACCAATTTTGTAACGCCCCGGATTTCCAAAACAAAGCTAAGTTAAAATTTTCATGAATTTCTTTTTTTTTTCTTTGCAGCGGAACTTAGAAAAGCTTTTAGCAGCGGAATAAGACGATAATGAGTCGTCGGTTTTAGAAAACTCCGAGCACGTTGCAGGTATGTGGCCAAGCAACTCATTGACCACCAAAGTGTTCCATTTTATCGAAAGCACATGTTTATTACAACATTACTGCTTAGAAAAGCAGTGAAGGTTCAATAAAAGGAAGCAGTACAACACTGTCTAGAGAAACCCTGGAACTTGATGCCGCCTTGCTCCGCATATCGCCACGCAGGTTCAACACCTGAAATCCCCATTAAACGGGGTCAGAACCACTGATGGTCTGGTAAGTAGGCAAACACCTATCTATTCAACTCAAGTAAATGCATAGACCACTCAGGGTCGCAGTTCGTAATACGACGCTCAAGCCTCCATGACTTAGCGTATATCGCACAAGCCTCATCAGGGCTATGAGTTGAACATCCACGCAAGTCGTCATGACTTCGCATAAGCCTCTTCAGGGCTGTGAGTTAGAATAACCTCTCAAGTCTCTACGACTTAGCCTTGACTTTCTCAGAGTCACGAATGGATGTCTAGCTCAAGCCTTTATGCTTGGCACATCCGTATCCTACGAATCTAAGGACAGCTCTCCGAGCTTCACTTAGTCGTACGGATATCAATGGGGTTCTTTCCCAATCGGTCCAGTAGTATACCGACCATGACACCTTCACAAAGGTTATGCAGGACTGACTCAACAACGTCATCCACTCATACATTCAAAGTAGCGCTGTACCTAAGCTAATGCTTTGTTTCGATAATTGCACCTCCCCCTGGGCTTAGAGGACTCATATCTGGGCGACAACGCGACGATCTGGGGGTTGATTATTCTATGTATTTTAGATACCCCAGAGGCCTGTTGACCCCATCCCCCTAGTAGGACGGTACAACATACCGGAAGAGATCCTTACTAGGTATCCGAATGCATTCTGCTACTGCAGTAGTTGGGTTCAATCCTTAGATATTTAAGGATAACCACGACCTCCATACCTCTGAGTGACGAAGGCCATCAATGAACTCTATCAGGTTCGGGTGAAATATATGTCACTCAAGGCTGCGCCATCACCGTCTTCCTCGGTGAGAAATTCTGAAAGGGGCCTGCCGGTCTTACAATTACTTGACGAACATTGCATGCCTATAGGGCAGCCTTTGAGAAGTATGTACCCGACCCCAATCAACCACACGGTTTTCACCGTGGAACAAAGGTTTTATTCATATGCATGCTTAACTCTGCTCTCGGCACTTCGGCCTTGACGAGCACTTCACCTCTTTCGGTGGAAACAACACACTCCGGCTCAGCGGCCCTTACGAGTCTGGTTGTCTGATAATTCTCAATGAGCATGCACATGACTCGATCTCTACGGATCGGCTACTCGGCGTATTTTTACGCAACGAGCTCAGGACCTCGTCAAGGCGCTACCACTACTTTGGCGCAACGGCTCTTACAAGTATGATGCCCTTGCAGGTGTCAGGGAGACGAGTCATTCTGACATCGTTCCAACAAAGGACATCATTGTGCCACTTAACTGGTTTTGGCAGCTCTTCTGCCAACCATTCTGTCAACACCTTCTCTGCTCTACCGGCAGTGGTGCGACGAACCTTTCTACATTGTAGAAGGCGTTTCATAACTGGGTAGCACTTCTGCTACGTTCTTTCTGAGCCATTCTTAGCTCCTTCAGGAATTTCAGCAGCACTTCCTCTCTTTTACGGAGAAAGCGTGCGTTTCTTTTATCCATTTCAGCGGCATCTCCCCTCTTTGGTGGGAAATCGCTACGCTTAACTCGGGAAATGGATGCGCACCGTTGTGCGTACTTTGCATCCATCAAGGTTGCAGGAACCTTGGGCCATAGCTAGGCCATACGTAATTGATTTAGTCTTTACGTAAAGAGCATTTTGCCAAAAGGCGAAGCCTTTCCAATAGGGGCTTCATTCGTCAAGCAGAATCTTATACGAGGAGCGGTAAGGGAATTGCATGGGCGATTTTGGAGTTGATCTCCGTTTGAACGCTCACTTACGCGCCATATATGTAATATAAGCAGAAGCCTGTGCTTTATACAGCGGCGGCGTAAAGAAATGCATATACTATTGTTCAGGGTGTGTAACTGAACGAAATATTCTACATATTTAACAAAGCAGAAGCCTTGGCATCGTTCGACGCGACGGCGTAAGTAAAGACATTGCAGAAAGCAGGAGCCTTGGCATCGTTCGACGCGACGGCGTAAGTAAATGCATAATCGGAAGTGCAGTAATCGGAAGTATAGAAAGCAGGGAGCCTTGGCATCATACGACGCGACGGCAAAGGTAAATTACATGGCCTGTGCGATATAAGACGCGTCGGCAGTATCAGCAGATATACACCTAGATCTGTATCCAACGATAGTTACGAGGCGAGCGAGTGAACACCGAAGTGTCCTAGAGGGCTCAACCAAGAACTAGGGTGAGATACTATTTTGAAGAACGCATATACTGCGTATTCGAACATATATATCCGACGATAGTTACGAGGCGAGCGCGTGAACACCGAAGTGTCCTAGAGGGCTCAACCAAGAACTAAAGCAAGATACTACTTCAGAAAGTATATTCTATATACAAACAGTCAAATACTTGAGAGAGATGGATCAACGAAGCGAACTTACTTCAAATCGTGGAAGAAACGGCTCCGGGTTGCTTCTTTGGCTTCGAGCCTTCCTTCGAGAGGTCAGACTAAGTCAGATGAAGCTGACTTAGTTGAGAAAGAGGTAGAGCAGGTCAAGCTACTCAACCTAAGTGGTTTGAACCAAACAGGGTTCAATCCAAGTCAACTGGGTTCAGCAGGTTCGAACTCAGCTCAAGTAGGCTAAGTCTGGGTTCAGAAATCCAAACCGGAATCTGGACCAAAAAGGACTTTGACTTTGACTTTAAACCCAACTAGGTTCAAGTCAAGTCAACTGGGTTTGGACCAGGTCAAGTGGGTTCAGACCCAAGTCAGGTGGGTTAGGACCAGGTCAGGCAGGCTCAGGCTAAGTCAGGCAGGCTCAGACCAGGTCAGGTGGGCTAGGCTAGGTAGGGGAGGTTTAGGAGAGAGAGAGAAGGCAAGAGAGAGAGAGGGGGTCGATTTTTATGAGAAGAGAGAGAGTGGGGAGGGCTATTTATAGCCCAAGCCCACCTCCTCTTGGGTTTTTCCATGCCCAAACTACCCCCTTGGCTTCTTTTTAATTCCAAGAGGTTCCTTGGTGTGGGGCCCACTTGGATATTCCATGGGATATTTTTGTGGGTCCCACCAGATATTTTCTGAGGAATATTTCTGTGGGTCCCACCAATATTTCCGTGGGTCCCGCAAGAATTTCGGGTTTCCGGCGATTTTTTCCGAAAAATTCTGAGTACGCCATTTTCTTCGTATTGACGTAACTAAGAAAGTTGGCTCGTACGAATCTATTGATTTCGTTTAGTTAGGAAGTTATGGCTTCCCGAGTATTTGAGCATATATTCGCAATTCGACGAATACCCTAAGTATAACTGGCTCGCAGGAATTGATTCGTTTCGCATTCTGAGAAGAAATGCTATTTTTACCGGTAAATGCCTCATGAATTTTATTCAGATATTTTCTGAAAAATTGCGGGTCTTACACAAATTTTCTCTATTTTTATCTCAGATGTTCAAGATTTTACTCCTGACAGGAGACAGACATCTCCAAGTCTTGGTTCAAGATTATATTGCATAAGACATGTCATTGCATATCATTGCATGAGCATTTCAAATCACTGCACTGCACAGCATGTCATTTCGAGGTCCAGAACTCTCGATTTCAAAATCTTCAATCCAGATTAGAATTTTAACTCTTTTCAAAATTGATTTCAAAACCCTAGGTCTTCAAAATTATCAATTTTCCCATTTTACCCCCAGGACTCTGAATTTCAAAATATTTCCTCAGGAAAACCATCTGGATAGTTTTCAATGTGGATTTCAGTCACTTCACCTTAGATTTTGCCCTTTTTGACAATTTCAAATATCTTTCTTTTACAAAATCGCCCTACAAGGGCCAACTCTTTCCAAAATTCCTGTTTTGCCCATTAGTCCAGATTTTATGAAAATTCCAAAAAGAAGTTGTGGTTTTATCCTTATTTCAATAAAGAAGCAATGTGGGACCCACACTGAGGTGGTGTCACACAAGCTTTCCTTTTGAAAATTTGAATTTTGAAAAACCCAAAAATATAGGAGCCTTGTCCCCTGG
This sequence comes from Nuphar pumila, assembly GCF_984573655.1. Lineage (NCBI taxonomy): Eukaryota > Viridiplantae > Streptophyta > Magnoliopsida > Nymphaeales > Nymphaeaceae > Nuphar > Nuphar pumila. The sequence goes on along the minus strand of NC_143251.1, from coordinate 70,746,000 downwards.
ATTGGTGCCACTCTCTCCTCCCATTTACATGCCATGTGTCAGCATAGGGTTCACCTAGAGTTGGTGCCACATGTCACGTTCCCTCTTCTGCCACGTGTCAGTGTGGGGTTACCCTAAGAAGCCGCCACATGTCATCCCATTTTATCTGCCATGTGTCACCCTATCCATCTTGCGCCATGTGTCATTTCAAAGACTACCAGAAGATACCAAGTGTCATAGGTTGTCCTGTCTAGAAAAAGTGGAGTTTGTCTCCTCTGAGGTGGCGCCACTTGAAGTGTGTCTCCTGCAGAGGACACGTGTCAACCCCTCCTTCCTTCTAGAAAAGTAGCCTGACACATGTCTTCTTCCTACTTTTTTTTAGAAAAGTAGGAGACATGTGTCACTCCTAAATTCCTACAAAAAAGGTAGGCTTGTCTCCTCTGAGGTGGCGCCATCTGGAGTGTCTCCTGCAGAGGACACATGGCAAGCTCTCATTTCCTCAGAAAAAGCAAGTGCCATGTGTCATTTCCTGCTTTCTTCAGAAAAACTAGAATTCAAAAGTTCAAAACTCCTCATAGGTGGCGAAAATTTTGAACTTCTACCTTTTTCATCTTATCTGAGATGGCGCCACATGGCTTGGCCCACCTTCTCTCCCCTCTGCCACGTGTCATTCTCTGCTTCTTTCAGAAAAAGTAGAGGACACATGTCTTCTCCCTACCTCTTTCAGAAAAGTAGGAGACACATGTCACTCCTGGCCTTCTTCAGAAAAAGCAAACCATTTAAAATTCAAACAAGGCATTAGGTGGCGAAAATCCGGAGCTCTGATTTTTCCAGATGGCCTGTGAGGGCGCCACATGTCCCTTCCCTCCTTCTCATCCCTCTACCACGTGTCGTCTTCTGCTTCTTTCAGAAAAAGTAGGTAACACATGTCTCCTTCTCACTCCTTCAGAAAAAGTAGAGGACACATGTCCTCTCCCTACTTTTTTCAGAAAAGTAGGAGACACATGTCACTGCCCTCTTTTTCCTCCCTCTTGCTACATGGCATTGTAGAAGCCACCCTGAGGTGGCGCCACATGTCCATCCTCCATTCCTCCAGGGCCAACCTCCATTTGAATTTCAAACTTCCCCCTGAGGTGGCGCCATTTGAGAAAGCCTCTCCAGCAGGCTGACACTTGGAACCATCCTGGACTGCCACATGTCCAGATCTCCTTTCACCAGAAAAAGCAAAATTCAAATTCCTCTGAGGTGGCGCCTTCTGAGCCCACTGCTCTGTCCTTCTGACATGTGTCAAACACCTTTTGAGGTGGCACCATTCCAGGACTCCACTTGGCTCCATTTTTATTTTTTATTTTATTTTTTATAAAGGTAGCCCACCATGAGGTGGCGCCACCTGAGGACTCCCTACAAAAGGTGAGTTTGAATTTCAAATTCCAAGAGAGCACCCTCTGAGGTGGCGCCTTCTGGGAGCTCCCTGCAGAGAGAATCAAGCAAACTTTTGAAAAATTCCAAATTCCCCCTGCTGAGGTGTCTCACCCACAAAATTTCCATTTTTTATTTTTCTCAAAAAAATCAAAATAGCCTTTTGAGGTGGCGCCATCTGAGGGCTCCCTGCAGAAGACAAATTCGAATTTCAAACCCCTCAGATGACACCCCCTGAGATGGCGCCACATGGAGGGCTCAGATTGAGCCTGTTTGAATTTCAAAAAATTTTCAGAAAATTTATAAAAACAAGGGTTCACGCCCAACCTGAGGAGATCATTTTTTAGCTGTGGTGAACTTGGAAAATCCGACCTAGCCTTCCTAGAATCAGATTTTGAACTGTGGAAATCGTGCCCCCTTTGGCGCATTGAAGAAGGTGGAGTAGAGCTCGTGCTGTGGCCAATTCAATTCCAACAGAGGTCGAGTTTGGTGGACCATCCGAAGCTCGGAGCGAAGGACGAAGGAAGCTCGTGATAGCTGCCCCTTTCAAGAGCTCCTACGCTGCGTAACGAAGCAAGGTGCACTTCTTTTCTCATTGATTGGATTCCATAATTCGAATCGGGGGGTCGTTTGAAGAAAGAGCTCATCCGAGGGATGGATTGAGCTATTCTCATAAAACGACATATATAAAAATGTTTTGTTATACTTCCTTGATGATTTTTAACATTCATATAGTTAGCTAGGTTTAATTTGCATTTTATTTCATTCATTTAGCATATTTCATGAATTAATTAGGATTAATTTAGCCTTTATTTCAATTCTGCTTATTTTCAGTAGGTCTCTATTTTTGTCAGTCAGTCCACACGTCATTTCATGCATTTGTTTTTTATTAAAAATCCCAAAAAAATCACGGAATGCGCCCTTAGGTGTCTCTGAAATTTTGCCAAAAATTTGGAGGCATTTGAATTTGTTTACTATGGTAAACATTCAAAATGGCAAGTCGGGTTTTGTTACCCGGGATACGTTTTGAAAATCATTTTCCGACTTGTAAAATCGAGATATCCCTCATGGGAGATCCGATTTTCGATCCGAAAGATGTTTTGAACTCGGGAGAATATCTAGTTGTTAATATGATTTTTTTAGATTTTTATGATGTTTTTTAATGTCTGACAAAAATCCGAGATATCGGTACACGTGTCAGAGCCTAATTTGGGCCTCTGAGATCTTGGATCGAATTAGGGCTATGGTTTCTCTTTGTGTGTTGCTCCAAATCTGAAACTGTAAAAAATGAAAGTGGTGTCCGAGATGTTCTTTGTTTGAATCTGAAAGCCTGTAATTTTTAGAACCGTGTTGACCCCTGCTTTGGATTTTTCTTGTCAGCCCCCTGTTTTGCTACATTTGTCTGTTCTGTTAGTTTAGGCAGGAATAGTTATATTTTTATCGGTGTTTATGTTGATCAAATGTCGAAGTCATAAACATGAAAGTTGTTCATGTAGGTGTCCTTCATATCTCTGATTAATTTCATAAATTTCCATGGCCGTTTTGTATTTTTTTAGCATTTTACATCAGATTAGTGTGATTTTTACCTCTGTCTGAACTAAATCCCTGTTATTGAACTCACCATGGCTCAAATCCCGAGGCTGTAAAAACCAAAAATGTTCCATTTCGTGTCTTTTAGCAGTCTGCAAAATATCAGAAGTTTCCATGGTGTAAATCTTGCATTATCATATTAGGCAATTGCATTTGGTTCGGATCCATAGGCAAAATCCATCATTTTTAGGACTTTCTTTGAATTTTGGCATTTAAATCATATCATTTCATGATTTTTAGCATTTTAGGTTGTTTATCAGAGTGTTTAGATGCTTCATACCGAATTTGGTGCAATTTGGAATCCATTTGAGGTTCGGATCATCCATAATACCCAAAACAGGGCCTCACAGGACCCGGATCCAAGTGAAAAACAAGCGAAAATCGCTATTTTTGATAAATTGCAAAATACCAAATTCTGATTTTACAGTCTTAATGTGTCTAGCAGCATGTCATCATATCTCTTACTGCATTTCATCATCATTTGATTCAATTTGAATTTCAAAATCTCAATTTTACCAAGTTTTCCTTCAAAAAACCCTGATTTTAAAGATGTAACTTTAATTTTAGGGGTATTTTGGTCATTTTAACCTCAATTCCGAATTTCAAATTGTTCTTCACTGAATTTCTAGCATTTTCATCATTTCAAAATATCAAGGAAGCATGAGAATAGGGTTTATATCCAATTAAGTCCAATAATTTCATAATATTATTGGAAAATCTTGGAAAAACCCACATATTTGAGCTAACTTTATGTCAAGCTTGGCAGGGACATTCAAAAGAAGGAGCTGAAGTCTGCAAATTTTTTTATTTCATTTATTTAGTGATGTAATAATGTAAATTTTGTAATAAGAGAGTTAATTTCCTGCTTAGACTAGGATGCATATCATATAGTTTGAATTTATGCAAATATCCTGCTTATGTGATGCATACATCTTATTTCAAAAGCACTATGGATGTTCACGAATGGCACGTGCACCAACTCTTAGGGAGTTGATGGACTCGGTGGGATCCATATTTACGGCCCTAGTCGGAATATGGACGAGACCCAGATCCATCATCTTTCTACTAGTCACATTGAGCCTACACTCTTAGGCTATCTTGAAAATGCACATCATATTTCCAAAGTTTTCAAAATCATGTGCATCAAATCAACTAAATTCTGAACATATTCAAGGCCACAGTCAGGATATGTGAAGGATTTATCTTGACTTAATGCACATTTTCCAACCAATTCCTCAGAAAATCTTCTCAAAGTGCATTCATTCACATGTCATTTGCATCATAAAATCATTGATTTTCTCAAGATTTTCTCAAGAAAACTTCATTCTCAAGAAATCGATTTCTCAAGAAATTCTAAGGATTTTTCAAAATCGGTTTTCCAAAGACAAGCTTTTCCACAGTTTTCCCAGGAAAATGATATTTTCTTAAGATATTCAAAAGAGTTTTCCAATCTTTCTTCAAGATCCAAAATCGATTTCCGAGTATTTCAAAAAGGTAAAATTCCCAGGATTTCGATTCCCCAAGTTTTGAATTTCCTTCTCCAATGAGCTTTCCTATGAATTTCCATCATTTTCCTAAGAAAACTCTCAAAGTCCAAGTTTTCCTAAGAAGTGCTTCCCTTTTCAAAAAGTTCATCTTTTCTCAAGAATCACTTCCATTTCCCCAAGATTTTCAACTATTTCTGAATTTTCCACATCTTTATAAGCTTTCTCATGTTTTCAAAAACCCCTTTTTATCTGAGTTTCCTGAGAAATTGACCTCTTTCCTGAGAGATTCTTTTCAACTCCAAATGTTTTCTAAGCATACATCATGTTTTCCAACTGGCATTTTCCAAAATCTCATAGCACATGCCTGAATTCTCTATGCATTTAGGATAGAACATAACTTTGATAATTTCGCTAAGTCAAGCATAGTTTTGGTCCTTGGTTCGATTACCCCTGTTAAAGGCGGCAGGAACGGTCGAACCTCGTACCGACAGGTCGAGCCCCATCCCATGGATTTTCCCGCAATTTTCAAAAACGGAGGCGAGTATTTCAAAACATTTTCCAAAATCCGGTCAAAGTTTGAATCGCGAAAGCGTTTCTCTCTTTTTCTCTTCCGCAAGGAAGGGAAGACGGGGAAAAATTTTCGCAACGATAACAGGTTTGGCGACCGTGATGGGACCTGTCCTTGTCTGACCTAAATTATGCTTGACTTAGTTCAATTATCAAAATTATGTTCATAAAATGTCAGCTGTTTTACTTGCAATATCATGTGAGCCTAGGAGCCTAGATTCTGACCCAGCTGACATTGAATGCATATAGCTTAGGCATGGTTTGGTAGGACCATATTGAGGAGATATTTTCATGCTCACATAGACTTAGGTCTAAATACAATCCTCCTCAATTTAGGATCTGAATGCAAACAATGTATGCTTCTTCAAAATTTTCAAAATCTATCTCTCTAGGACTTAGAGCCTTCTATTTCTTGCATGTGATCATTTTTTTCAAAACCCCCATTACCTATATTGTCCCGGTCTTCACGTTGCTGGGCTCTCTTCCAGAACCATAGTTCGGGACAGAGCCCCACAACTGGGCCAACTATTTGGGTTAACACCCCCCTACCACGTACCGCGGGCCACAGTCCGAAGTATATCGGTAGGCGCTCAAGGATGTTGGAAAACCTTACCTTAGAACCGGAGTTGAAATTCTATGCCACATACCTCGGATTTCGATTCGGGTATATCGGCATAACTGGATTGGACAAAGATGATCTGAACTTAGAGTTAGGATTAGGGTCCTACAGCTGTTTTCAAATTGATGCATCTAGAGTCAGCCTTTTAGGGAGTGCTGAATGTGCATAAATGTTTGTGCAGGATGTGATTGTATGATTTTCTCAATTCTTTATTTCCCAATGTTTCAACTCATTAGGCCTTTTTCAAAACATCCTTATTTTCCACAAGATGTTTTTCTCAAACCCTGGATGATTTTTTCAAATATCCCATTTCTTTCAAAACTCCAGGCGATTTTACATTCTATCTTTCTACTGGATCTCGAATTTCTAGCTGCATTTTTATCCTGCCTGCAAAATTTTTCAAAATTTCTCACATTTTCCTAAGTCTCATTCTGAGTCTTTCTCTGTTTTCAGTTCGATGGCATCCAGTCAAGTCGATCCTATCTTTCCTGAAGGTCACATCTCCTTCGAGGTGCGACAAGGTCGTCCTGAACATCGAGCCCTTAGCACCGGAACTTTCATTCCCCGGTGGTATTATTCCTGGCTAAAGAGCTTTTCCCGAATGTTCCCGGACCATTTGAGCGAGTGCGGATTAGAGCTGGCATCAGCAGTTGGAAAGCAGACCATCAATGGCAACCTGATCCATGCAATGGCTGAGCGATGGAATCCTCGAACGTGTACCTTCTGGTTCCCGTGGGGAGAGATGACTGTTTTAATGGATGAATTTTCAGAAATCATGGAGTTGCCAGAACCAGCTGGTCGACCAAGCGACCCATTAGAGCATCAATTCCTTATTAATGTCAAGGGTTTGGACCCCCGAGACTCCTTAGCTCGTATGACAGGCCGCCGATCTTGGCCCCTGATCCAGTTAGAAGGAGATGAATATGTTGACCTACTTGAGTTGTACCGCCAGTACGGGACCTTCGTCGAAGTCAGCACACTTTCAAGAACAGCCAAAGAAAAGATTCAGAATGCAATGGTTCTATGCACCGTAGGACTGGCCCTTTTCCCAGATGGACAGAACTACATGGACATCAGGATAATCCAGCTTATGAGGAGATGGGGAAGTCGGCAAACCAATCGCCTCTCCATAGCCATGGCAGCGCTCGCCTTCCTATATCGAGGTCTGACTCGATTCTCACTCGGAGAGTCCATTTTAGTTGAAGGATGCATCTACGCACTTCAGTCCTGGTTTTTCCAACACGTTCCAGCCCGAGCAAGCTCTTTCAGATACAATGGTCAGGAACTCCTTCCAGTGGAGCAGTACCGGTCTATGATCAACAACATTCAAGAGGATGACGTTGTTTGGGACTATTTTGATCGGCAAATATCTCCTCCCAGATATACCTACGCTTATGGCAAGCGGTTCAAGTTGCTAGGACCATTCTTCTGCACTTACTACCAACCAGAGAGATGTGTTCGACAGTTCTCCCAGAGGCAGTAGTATGTCGAAGCCCGACTGTTATCAGGAACTATGGCAGAGTTCGATCTCACTTCCGCACAATGGTCCGGGGCATATCATTTTGCCCGCTACGGCTGGGATTCCTTTGTCTCTCTCAAAATCTTTCCAGGTCCTAGAGTGTCTGCCGACTATCATGAATGGTGGCAAATTGTTTGTCCGCCACCTCTTTGTCAAGATCAATAAAATCTTATTCTTCTCATTTTAAATAAAATTCTCTTTCTTTCCATTATGGTTTGACGACCTCGCCTAGGTAACAAGGCATATTTTCGTTGTTTATTTCTTTTGCAGAAGGAATGACAACACAATTGTCGTGATTCCCACGACGACTCAGTCCCTAGTAATGGGACATCTTTTCCAAATTGTCTACCATATTTTCAGCAAATATTTCCTCCAAAAGCTAATTCCCTCAAAATCTAATCAGGTCTTTTGCCCTGCAGAGAGCATCCATATCATTTGATGGTTGAGACAAGATCAGGCAAAAGAACCACAGCATCCCAGTACTCGTCAGCCTCGGAAGAAGAGATGAGTTCCCCTCGATCTGAGAAGAGTCGAGAGCAGCAGCAAGAAGACGATGGCATAGACCCTCAAATGTATGCCATGTTCAGAAAAATGATGAATAAGATGATGAATGAGCAGCCCGGGACCAGCTCAGAAAGGAACCCATTCAGAGAAAGGTTCCATGGTCGCAGGAGTAAGAAGGCTCCCAAGAAGCAAATCCAGCCAGAAGAGATTTCAGATGAATCAGATTCCACTGAAAACACAGATGAAGAATATGAGGTGCCTCCGGCATTTGAGAAGCGTGGCCAAAGTAAAAGCCGCAGATCAAAGAGCAGAGATAAAGAAGAGCTTTTGCAAGCGCAGTTGAAAGAAATGGCCCGAGTTGTCAAAGATCTGCAAGCCCGCGACAAGGGCAAGAAAGTCTTCACCAGTGAGGACTTCTATGACGGCTTAGAAGGGGATGATGATCTGGAGAATCTCCCCCGTAAATTCATCAAATTCGATGGTTCTGGCGACCCAAAAGCTCATCTCGCCACCTTCTTCGCAGAATGCTCGAGGTTCAGAAAGGATAACCGAGCATTGTTTCTATGCTTCCCCCGCAGCTTGGAAGGAGTTGCAGCCAAGTGGTATGCTGAGCATATCAACCCCATCGAGCTCAAGGAGTTCGACAAAGTTGTAAATCTATTCATTGAACGCTTCTTGTTCAACACAGAAGCGCTGCCTACATTAAGTCATCTCTGCAATTTGAGACAGAACGAGAATGAAAAAGCACGGGACTTCATTCACAGGTGGAGATCAACCTGTAATAAGATGAGAGATCCTATCTCGGAAAGGCATGCATTGTCTTTAATCCTCAACAATTTCTCGCAGCCGTTAAGAGGATTAATTTCCACAGCGCCGTCCAGGACCTTCATTGAGCTGACTGAACGAGCCGAATGGCTCGAGCTGAGTGTGGAAAATGGAGTCTATGAAGGCTTCACCTTTTCTAAGAACAACTCCCATGGTGAGCAGAAGAAGAAAGCTCACTTCACTTATTCTGCCAACAACAACAGCAAAGGCCGTAATCAGCGCAAAGGGCAGAAGAAAGATTACTGCTACAGCTCAGGCAGTTCGAACAACAAAGATCAGAAAGCAAAGCCTGCTCCTTAGTTCAGCAAGCCTCCTCAGCAGGATCAAGGACCGAAGCTGCGCGAGAAAGCCAAACATGAAGGATGGAGTTACGACAGAAAGTTTACTCCTCTTGACCAATCACTCGAGGATGTACTCGAGTACATGCTATCGAAAGAGATGGTCAAATTGCCCAGATTGGCCGATCCCCCTGTGCCCATGGGGAAATGGAAAGATCAGTTCTGCAAGTTCCACAGGACAGTGGGACACAACACCGAGAACTGCTTTGTTCTCAAAAACATCGTGCAAGATCTCATTGAAAAGAATTTATTGGTAGAAGGAGAAGAAGAAGAGAAAATGGACATTCTCAACCACCCCTTCCCTTCGCACACCACAGCAATAATGTCTGCACAACCATTTCTACCGCATGAGCATATCAAGCCATGTTCTGCGCAAGATCTCCAAGTTCAACATCAGGTGACGGTGCTACGACAAGCAGCTCCAGATTCTAAGAAGATGGACTTAATTTCAGCATTCAGTAAAATGAAAGTTGCAGAAGCACCTGTGAAGTCAGTTCCCAAATCAAAGGAAACTCCTGACTTCTTCAAGCAAATCGTTAGACCAAAGCCAGAGAATTCAAGTCAGAAGCCTCTGACTGCTTTATCCAATGTCTCCATCCTTGACTTGGCCAAGAATTCTAGCAAGCACCGACAAGTACTGGATGATCTGCTCAGGAAAATCAAGGTTAAACCCAGTACCACTCCTGAAGACATGGCACAGATTATGAACTCTGCCATGACCAATGCGCCAATCACTTTTTCGGATGAGGACCTTCCAAAGCCTCATTCCTTTCACAATAATGCTCTTTACATTGTCGTTCGAGTCAGAGGAATGACGGTTCCCCATGTGCTGGTCGATGGAGGCAGTAGCCTCAACATATGTCCTGAAATGACCGCAAAGGCATTAGGGATCAAGGATGAAGAATATATTCCCGATCCCATCACTATCTATGGGTTTGACAATCATGGTCAAACGGCCAAGGGCAAGATATTCTTGGAGGTGTTTATCAACTATTCGGTGCACTCCGTCCTTTTCCATGTGGTTAATGTACCACCAACCTACAACTTGCTGCTCGGTAGGACGTGGATTCACAATGCTAATGCAGTGCCTTCCACCCTCCATCAATGTGTGAAGTGGTCAAAGGGTGAAATGATAACCACAATACTGGGAGAAGACCCAGAAGAAAGGCTCCCGCAGCCCATGATTCCCCGGCCATCATTCAATGCAGATATTCCCAGCATCAGGGAAAGTGAAGAGATCAACCTCGGGGAGAATCGAGAAATAATTCAGGCACCATCAGAGCCATCTCTGCACACAGTAGCCACGACACGATGGAAAGGTCCTCAATTCTTCAAGGTTGGAGGTCGAATCGACTACAGCACCATTAAGGATCATCCCTTGTTTCCTCAATTCATGAAGTCAAGAAAGGGATTTGATTTACTCCTGAAGCATGGCTATCAACCCTTCAAGGGACTCGGCAAGAATGAAGATGGCCGCATCGAGCCAATGATCTAGAAACATCGTCCCCACCGGGCAGGATTGGGGTTCTCCGGAGGAAGCTCATCAAGAAAGACTGTTTTTGTCAAAGGGGCACAATGAAGACCATTTGTTATTTCCTTTCTATTCTTTTCCAAATAAATGTCTCATTTTACCAATGTCATTGATCCATTCAATCAATAAAATTCCAAGCTTCTTTGTCTATCCGGATGCCATCTACTCCCTTTTTGTTTGTCCTATCATTTTATAATTCAATGCCATTTTATGTATGGTTCTCTTCAAATGATTGCTTGTCTTACTATAAGCCAATTTGTTTGAACCAAAATTTCTTCTCCAAAATTTCAGAATGACTTCTCGGACAATCAAGAAGCTCGTTCTCAATCCCAAGGCCTCTCAAAAGTCGACAGCAATTCACAGGATCAAAGCAAGCACCGGAAATGACAAGAGTGCAAAGCAGTCTGATGATTGTGCGGAATATGGTCAGTCTCTTCAGGAATTACCGGAGTTCGCCGCAGTTCAGAAGCATGACGAACCATCTCCTCTAGTACAAGATCCAACTGAAGGTGTCAATATCGGTTCAGAGGAAGATCCAAAAATTCTCCAGATCGGAACCAGTCTGAGTCCAAAAGAAAAGAAAAGGCTTATAGATTTTCTCAAGCGGCATGAAGAAGTGTTCGCATGGACATATGAAGACATGCCAAGCTTAGACCCCAAATTAGTCGAACACCGTCTTGTCTTGAAGCCGGATGCTAAGCCAGTCAAGCAGAAGCTGAGAAAAATGGATCCCAGAATAGAACAGCAAGTCAAGGAAGGACTTGAAGATCTGCTCAAAGCAGGATTTATTCGAGCTATTGACTACCCAGATTGGTTAGCCAATATCGTCGTCGTCCCAAAGAAAAGTGGCAAAGTAAGGATCTGCATAGACTTCAGAGACCTCAACAAGGCAACTCCGAAGGATGACTATCCACTTCCAAGCATCGATCTTCTAGTCGATAGCACGGCAGGACATGCCATGTTCTCTTTCATGGACGGATACTCCGGCTACAATCAGATTAAGTTGGCTACCCGCGACCAATCCAAAACTTCCTTCACTACGCCTTGGGGCACTTTCTGCTATACGGTTATGCCTTTTGGGCTCAAGAATGCTGGAGCAACATATCAACGGGCAATGGCTGTTATCTTTCACGATCAAATGCGCAAAATCATGGATGCGTATGTTGATGATATTCTCGTGAAATCTAAAGAGGGAGAAGATCACCTCGAAGCACTTGATCAAGTCTTTAAAAGACTTATTCTTTACAAGTTAAGGCTTAACCCGCAAAAGTGTGTCTTCGGAGTCGAATTAGGCAAACTGTTGGGTTTTCTGGTCAGTAAAAAGGGAATTGAAGTCGACCCGGCCAAAGCAAAGGCTATCATTGATATGCCACCCCCGAAGAATCTCAAAGAGCTACGTAGCCTTCAAGGACGTATGCAGTCAATCCGGCGATTCATTTCCAATTTGGCGATGAGATGTGAGCCCTTCAACCACTTACTCAGAAAAGGAGTTAAGTTCGAATGGGGACCCGAGTGCCAGCAATCGTTCGATCGAATCAAGAAGTATCTTCTTAATCCTCCCATCCTGAAGCCGCCAGAATTGGGAAAACCTCTTCTGTTATACATCTCAGTCAATCAAGTCGCATGCGGCGGATTCTTGGCACAATACAAAGAAGGCAGCCTGATAGAGCACGCCATTTATTACGTGAGCAAGACTTTCATAGATTATGAAAAGAGATACTCTCAAATAGAGAAGACCTGCCTAGCTCTGGTATGGATGTGTCAGAAGCTAAGACACTACCTGCTAGCATCAGAAGTCAAAATCTTGTCTAAACTCAATCCTCTCAAGTATATCTTAGAGCAACCTTTCCTCAGCGGACGAGTCGCAAAATGGCAAGTCTTACTGATACAGTATGACCTAGAATATGTCTCGCAGCAATCAATCAAAGGCCAAGCAATTGCAGATCAATTGGCGGATTTTTCCCTGGCCGAAGAAGTGAAAGCCGAAGATGACTTCCCTGATGAGCAAATTTGCAATACCCAGCAATTCCCAGTCTGGAATTTATTTTTTGATGGTTCTAAGAACATGGCCGGAATAGGCATCGGAATTTTACTAATCACTCCTGAGAAGGAGATGATTCCATTTTCTCTCAAGTTAGATTTTCAATGCACTCACAATATGGCTGAATACGAAGCCCTGATTCAAGGTCTAAAGATTCTGCTAGACTTCAATGTCAAGAGAGTGCATGCCTACGGCGACTCATTACTTGTTGTCAATCAAGTTCGAGCCGAATGGCAAGTCAAAGATCAGAAGCTATTTCCCTATCAGAAAATTGTTTCAGCTCTTATCAGCGAGTTTGAAGAATTCCAGCTCTTCCATATCAAGAGAGATTTTAATCAAGTGGCCGATAGCCTAGCCAGTTTAGGCTCCATTATGGCATTCAAGAATGGAGAATCTTGTCGCTCTTTTGAAATTGGCAGACTTGACCAACCTGCTTTCATCCCAGCGGAACAGGTAAACCAGGCTGAGCAAAGGAAGAAGCCTTGGTATTACAACATCAAAACTTTCATAGAAACTGGCGAATTTCCTCCAGAACTCTCAAAGAAAGAGCAACGAGCAATCCAACGTATGTCTACTCGATACTTCATTTTGGCCAATGTCCTCTATCGTCGCGGATTCAGTTCAGAGTATTCCAGATGTTTAGATGAAGACGAAGCCAAAGAAGTCGTGCGAGAAGCACACGAAGGCATCTGTGGTGGTCACGTTGGCTACCAAACCCTTGTCAAGCAAATCATCAGAGCAGGTTACTACTGGAAGACTATGCAACAAGACTGTTATCATTATGTGAAGAAGTGTGTGCAATGTCAAATACATGCACCTTCTATCCATGCTCCGGCAACTTATTTACAGTCTGTTGTCTCTCCATGGCCATTTTCTATGTGGGCCTTCGATGTTGTATGTCCCATCACTCCTTCAGCTTCAAATGGCCACAAATACTTCCTTGACGCAACAGAATATTTCACCAAGTGGGTAGAAGCCATCAGTCTCCGCACAGTAGAAGGCCGACACGTGGTCTCTTTTATTCACAAGAACATCCTTTGCCGTTTCGGCATCCCACATGACATTGTGTCAGACAATGGCAGTCATTTCAAGAATAAAAAGATGAAGACATTCTGCTCAAAATTCAAGATCTATCACCATTTTTCCGCTCCATATTATCCTTAAGGGAATGGTCAGGCAGAGGCCACCAACAATATTTTAATTCGTATCTTGGAGCGAACTGTGGAAACAGGCCGTGACTGGCATGAGAAGATCCACGATGCATTGTGGGCCTATCGGACCACCATTCGTACACCAACGAATGCTACCCCATCAGAACTGGTTTATGGAACAGAAGTAGTATTGCCGCTACATGTTCAGAAGCCCGCTTTGAAATTTGCTTCACTTCTGCAATTACCTCTTGATCAATACCAGCAGCAGCGACTAGTGCAGCTAGACTTACTCGACGAGAGAAGACTAAAAGCAGCAGAGCATGCTCAATCCTATCGCCAGAGAGTAGCCAGGCAATATGCAAAGTCTATCATCGAAAGAAGATTCAAAGTCAATGATTTAGTACTTCGATCCACAGCTTATCTCAAGCATCGTCCTGGCGGCAAATGGTCGCCAAATTGGGAAGGTCCCTATGTTGTCAAAGAAGCATTACCCCGCAACTCATATCGGCTCATCAATGCCGATGGAGTAGAATTGCCAGATCCTATCAATGCTCGACACTTGAAAAAGTTTTATACTTGAAACATTTATTCTCCCCTTGTAATCCTTCCTGTTTCCTTCAAATAATGATCCAACTTTCTTTCCCAGTTACACTGGGGCATTTTAAAATTTTGTTCTATATGCAGGCAGGATAAACAAATTCCTCATTTCATGCACATGTGCATTCATATGCATCAACCCATATTCATTTGCATTTAATTGCATTAATAACAATCCGGTCAGTATTGGGATTTCAACAAACAGTCCCATCACAATTCCTAATGATTCAAAGATCATCGCCAATACTGAACCAAAACCCGGCGCTCGAACTGGTATTATTTCAAAATCCAGTATTCAAGCTGGTACATTTTCCTAAGATCCAACTTTTTGGAAAACCAAGTTCCGACTCGGGTTTTTATTCAAATCATTTTTCTTTGTTGATCCGGGTTCCGACTCGTGATCTCTCTACTTTACTCGAGCCTTGACTCGATTTCTTCATTTTCCTTTGTTGATCCGGGTTCCGACTCGTGATCTCTCTACTTTATTCGAGCCTTGACTCAAACTCTTCATCTTCCTTTGTTGATCCGGGTTCCGACTCGTGATCTCTCTACCTTATTCGAGCCTTGACTCGATTTCTTCATTTTCCTTTGTTGATCCGGGTTCCGACTCGTGATCTCTCTACTTTATTCGAGCCTTGACTCGAACTCTTCATCTTCCTTTGTTGATCCGGGTTCCGACTCGTGATCTCTCTACCTTATTCGAGCCTTGACTCGATTTCTTCATTTTCCTTTGTTGATCCGGGTTCCGACTCGTGATCTCTCTACTTTATTCGAGCCTTGACTCGAACTCTTCATCTTCCTTTGATGATCCGGGTTCCGACTCGTGATCTCTCTACCTTATTCGAGCCTTGACTCGAACTCTCCATTTTCCTTTGTTGATCCGGGTTCCGACTCGTGATCTCTCTACTTTATTCGAGCCTTGACTCGATTTCTTCATTTTCCTTTGTTGATCCGGGTTCCGACTCGTGATCTCTCTACTTTACTCGAGCCTTGACTCGAACTCTTCATTTTCCTTTGTTGATCCGGGTTCCGACTCGTGATCTCTCTACTTTATTCGAGCCTTGACTCGATTTCTTCATTTTCCTTTGTTGATCCGGGTTCCGACTCGTGATCTCTCTACTTTACTCGAGCCTTGACTCGAACAAATCATTTTCCTTTGTTGATCCGGGTTCCGACTCGTGATCTCTCTACTTTACTCGAGCCTTGACTCGAACAAATCATTTTCCTTTGTTGATCCGGGTTCCGACTCGAGATCTTTTCGAGCTTGTCATTCTCTTTTGTTGATTCGGGTTCCGACTCGTGATCTCATTACCTTACTCGAACCCTGAATCGAGTTTTTCATTTTCTTTTGTTGATCCGGGTTCCGACTCGAGATCTCTTTCCCTTATCCAAGCTTTAATTCAAGCACTTCATTTTCCTTTGTTGATCCGGGTTCCGACTCGTGATCTCATTATCTTATTCGAGCTCAGATGCAAGCTCTTCATTCTCTTTTGTTGATCCGGGTTCCGACTCGTGATCTCTCTACATCATTCGAGCTCAGATTCGAGCTCTTCTTTTTTTTGTTGTTTTTTTGTTGATCCGGGTTTCGACTCGAGATCTCTTTATTCTTTCGAGCTCAGATGCGAGCTCTTCATTTTCATTTGTTGATCTGAGTTCCGACTCGTGATCTCTTTATCGTCATTCGAGCTCAGATTCGAGCTCTTCATTTTTCTCTGTTGATTTGGGTTCCGACTCGTGATCTCATTACATCATTCGAGCTCAGATTCGAGCTCTTCATTTTCTTTTGTTGATCCGGGTTTCGACTCGAGATCCCTCTATTCATTCGAGCTCAGATTCGAGCTCTTCATTTTCTTTTGCTGATCCGGGTCCCGACTCGTGATCTCTATTTTATTCGAGCTTTGACTCGAACTCATCATTCTCCTTTGATTAATCCAAGTCATTTCAATCATCAAAGTCTGTCAATTGCTCAAGTTTGACATTTTGCCCTCCAAATTTCAATTTAAGTCCTCAAATCAGGCAATTCTCCAATTTCGACCTCTGGGTCACCCGATTTCCAATTCTCAATTTCAATTACCAATTTCCAATTCTCGACCTGCGGGTCAACCAATTTCCAATTTTCGACCTTCGGGTCAATCAATTTCCAATTCTCGACCTTCGGGTCAACCAATTTCCAATTTTCGACCTTCGGGTCAATCAATTTCCAATTTTTCGACCTTCGGGTCAATCAATTTCCAAATTTCGACCTTCGGGTCAATCAATTTCCAATCTTTGACCTTCATTTCCAAATTTCGACCTTCGGGTCACCCAATTTCGACCTTTTGGTCAATCAATTCTCAATTTTGACCTTTTTGGTCAAATCAATTTCCAAATTTCGACCTTCGGGTCACCCAATTTCGACCTTTCGGTCAACCAATTCTCAATTTCGACCTTTGTGGTCAAATCAATACTCAATTTCGACCATCAGGTCATCCAATTTCGACCTTCGGGTCATTCAATTTTCAGCAACCAATTTTCCAATTTTCAATTTCGACCTTCGGGTCAATCAATCTCAATATCCAATTTCAATCATTTTCTCTTGCGAGAGACCCTTTTAGGGAGAGTTCGAGGGAGCTCATTCTTTTCGCATGCTATCCAATTCGTTCACTTAGCCCCTTTTCAGGGAGAGTTTAAAGGGACTCGCGTCTTTGTGAACTGTTTGCAAAACAATTTCCAATTTCACAAAAGGAACCCTTTTAAAGAGAGAGGCTCGACGGAGACTCGCTTTTCTTGTGACCCCCCAATTTTATACTAGGTCATTTTCGTTATGAAGGACCCTCTTTGCAGGGAGAGTGTGATGGACTCGTTCCTTTCATGACCCAATTTTCAGACCTCACTATTATCGGCCCCCTTTCCATAAGAGAAGCCTAATATTAGGGAGCTTTGACGAAAGCTCAATTTCTCTTCGAAAGTTCGTTTTGCAAACACCTCCTCTTTAGGGAAGAGAGGAGTATTTCCCATTTCCCATTCAGATAAGGGCTAAGCCTGAGTCTCTCTTTTTGGGGAAAAAGAGAGGAGAATTTTCGTCACGGATGTGTTGAGCCGGATTTCAAATACTCATTTTCACTAAGGATTTCAAGAAAATTTTGTCAATTTGTCAATCAATTGTTGATCTTTATGGTACAAATCTTTATCTCAATTTACCTTCAGCATTACTTCCAAAAGAGTGAAGCTTTTGCGAAAAGAGATTCAAAATTTGAATTCTTTCTATTGGCCAACCAAAAGGATGAAAGATAAATCCTCGATATGGCCAGAAAAGAAGATTCAATGTTATTGAAAAGCCATAGATGATTGATATTGATCACAGTCAATGGAACATTTTTAAAGACCATTCTTGTAAAAATGAGGCAGTGGAAATATCCTGAGTGCTAGAAAAGAGAGAATTCACCCAAACCCTGTCTCCTCAGAATCACCTAAGCTGCAATTAAATATCCGCAAAAGGGATCTCTCACCTGTCGTCAAGATGAAGGCGAATTAGGCGAGTAGACCCCCGGGGCCAAAGAAGATTCGAAACATCTCCAAGATGACGGAGTTTGTGACGGATCCTTCCAGGGAAAGTCCAAAGCACTGTCGAGATGAAGGCAGATGCGATGAACCTCTCGACAATCCCTAAAAGATATTTAATTTCAGCTATCGCCCAAAGATCTCCGAACCCATCATCCAAGAAGGATCGAAACATCTCCAAGTTGAAGGAGTTTATGACGTACCCTTCCCAAAAAAAAAAGAAAGAGAGGAAAAAGAAAGAGAGAAAAAGTAAGAGCATCTCCAAAATGAAGGAGAATATAGCCAAAAAAACCCAGAGAGCCAAAAGAGTGCAGAAAGATTGTCAAGAGAGAAGCTCTCAGGATATCAAACTGCCAAATTTATCAAGAATCCTCTTTAACTTTGTGAAAATCTATTATCAATATTCTTTCATCAATTGCTTTCATAATATCAAATTCTCTTTCCTGCTCATATCAAGGAAATTGATAACTTCCTTGAAGAAGGTCAATTGCAAGCAATTTGGATTTCAAGTCTCGATTCTACAAAGTGAACCTTGTTTGGAGGTAATGCTTTAGGTAGAAAAGAAGGAATATCTTTGCAACAATGTGCAACATTTTCAAATATTTTGAATCAACAGCAAAATTTCCAACATTTTGACAATATTTTCTAGCTATCCTGACATGAAGTGAGAGCTCGATATCCGTCTTCGATGCATCCTGACACCAATTTTAAATCCCTCCTAAGGACTTGATTCCTTCCCTTCTTTGAGAGCATGAACTCTCAAATTTGCACACTTCCCTGTGTCCCCACTGTCCCACCATAGACAGTCCCATTTCAGTTCGAGGTCGAACCACCAATCATTTCCCGCAAAAGGAAATTTCAAAAGCTGATTTTAGTCTCAGCAATGAGACGCCCAAGATCAATCCCTTTTCAAGCTTTAGGGACCCCATTTTCCTTCCTTTTGCAAAAACCCTATTGGATTTATTGTGCAAAATCCAAAGGTTCCATCATGGTCTCTTCCTTCGAGGATTCCATTCATTTTCCACCCGATCAGGATAAGGGTACAAACCTGAGCCTCAATCAAAGAGGTATTCCATTTTTCGCCCGATCAGGATAAGGGTACAAACCTGAGCCTCACTCAAAGAGGTATTTCATTTTCCGCCCGATCAGGATAAGGGTACAAACCTGAGCCTCAATCAAAGAGGTATTTCATTTTCCGCCCGATCAGGATAAGGGTACAAACCTGAGCCTCAATCAAAGAGGTATTCCATTTTCCGCCCGATCAGGATAAGGGTACAAACCTGAGCCTCACTCAAAGAGGTATTTCATTTTCCGCCCGATCAGGATAAGGGTACAAACCTGAGCCTCAATCAAAGAGGTATTTCATTTTCCGCCCGATCAGGATAAGGGTACAAACCTGAGCCTCGATCAAAGAGGTATTCCATTTTCCGCCCGATCAGAATAAGGGTACAAACCTGAGCCTCAATCAAAGAGGTATTTCATCTTCCGCCCGATCAGGTTAAGGGTACAAACCTGAGTCTCATTTCGATGAGATATTTCATTTCTCAATCAGGTTAAGGGTCAAACCTGAGCTTCGTTCCATGCGAGGTATTTTTGTCCCATCCAGGTCAAGGGCATAAACCTGAACTTTGCTCTCACAGAGCAAATCTTTCCTCTTCATTCTTGTAAACACCCCAAATTTTCACTCACCTCCCCAACATTTCCACCAAGCATCAACATCCAGCCTCTGAAATTGCTGGAGGGCAAAATGGTCATTTTATGAGCTCGGACCTTGCAAAAGTCCAAATTTCATCTGCAACTCTCAAAATTTCTCTAATTTTAGCTCAGATGTTCAAAATTTTACTCCTGACAGGAGACAGACATCTCCAAGTCTTGATTCAAGATTGCATTTCATAAGACATGACATTGCATATCATTGCATGAGCATTTCAAATCACTGCACTGCACAGCATGTCATTTCGAGGTCCAGAACTCTTGATTTCAAAATTTTCAATCCAGATTAGAATTTCAACTCTTTTCAAAATTGATTTCAAAACCCTGGGTCTTCAAAATTATCAATTTTTCCCATTTTACCCCCAGGACTCTGAATTTCAAAATATTTCCTCAGGAAAACCATCTGGATAGTTTTCAATATGGATTTGAGTCACTTCACCTCAGATTTTGCCCTTTTTGACAATTTCAAATATCTTTCTTTTACAAAATCGCCCTACAAGGGCCAACTCTTTCCAAAATTCCTGTTTTGCCCATTAGTCCAGATTTTATGAAAATTCCAAAAAGAAGTTGTTGTTTTATCCTTATTTCAATAAAGAAGCAATGTGGGACCCACACTGAGGTGGTGTCACACAAGCTTTCCTTTTGAAAATTTGAATTTTGAAAAACCCAAAAATATAGGAGCCTTGTCCCCTGGATTGGTGCCACTTGTCCGTTCTCTCTCCTCCCATTTACCTGCCATGTGTCAGCATAGGGTTCACTTAGAATTGGTGCCACATGTCACCTTCCCTCTTCTGCCAAGTGTCAGTGTGGGGCTACCCTAAGAAGCCGCCACATGTCATCCCATTTTATCTGCCATGTGTCACCCTATCCATCCTGCGCCATGTGTCATTTCAAAGACTACCAGAAGATGCCAAGTGTCATAGGTTGTCCTGTCTAGAAAAAGTGGAGTTTGTCTCCTCTGAGGTGGCGCCACTTGAAGTGTGTCTCCTGCAGAGGACACGTGTCAACCCCTCCTTCCTTCTAGAAAAGTAGCCTGACACATGTCCTCTTCCTACTTTTCTCAGAAAAGTAGGAGACATGTGTCACTCCTAAATTCCTACAAAAAAGGTAGGCTTGTCTCCTCTGAGGTGGCGCCCTCTGGAGTGTCTCCTACAGAGGACACATGGCAAGCTCTCATTTCCTCAGAAAAAGCAAGTGCCACGTGTCATTCTCTGCTTCTTTCAGAAAAAGTAGAGGACACATGTCTTCTCCCTACCTCTTTCAGAAAAGTAGGAGACACATGTCACTCCTGGCCTTCTTCAGAAAAAGCAAACCATTTAAAATTCAAACAAGGCACTAGGTGGCGAAAATTCAGAGCTCTGATTTCCCAGATGGCCTATAAGAGCGCCACATGTCCCTTCCCTCCTTCTCATCCCTCTGCCACGTGTCATCTTCTACTTCTTTCAGGAAAAGAAGGTGACACATGTCTCCTTCTCATTCCTTCAGAAAAAGTAGAGGACACATGTCCTCTCCCTACTTTTTTCAGAAAAGTAGGAGACACATGTCATTGCCCTCTTTTTCCTCCCTCTTGCCACATGGCATTGTAGGAGCCACCCTGAGGTGGCGCCACATGTCCATCCTCTATTCCTCCAGGGCCAACCTCCATTTGAAATTCGAATTCTCCTCTGAGGTGGCGCCATCTGAAGAACCTCCTCCAGCAGGCTGACACTTGGAACCATCCTGGACTGCCACATGTCCAGATCTCCTTTCACCAGAAAAAGCAAAATTCAAATTCCTCTGAGGTGGCGCCTTCTGAGCCCACTGCTCTGTCTTTCTGACATGTGTCAAACACCTTTTGAGGTGGCACCATTCCAGGACTCCACTTGGCTCCATTTTTATTTTTATTTTATTTTTAATAAAGGTAGCCCACCATGAGGTGGCGCCACCTGAGGACTCCCTACAAAAGGTGAGTTTGAATTTCAAATTCCAAGAGAGCACCCTCTGAGGTGGCGCCTTCTGGGAGCTCCCTGCAGAGAGAATCAAGCAAACTTTTAAAAAAATTCCAAATTCCCCCTGCTGAGGTGTCTCACCCACAAAATTTCCATTTTTTATTTTTCTCAAAAATTAAAACACCTTTTGAGGTGGCGCCACCTGAGGGCTCCCTGCAAAAGCCAAATTCGAATTTCAAACCCCTCAGATGACACCCCCTGAGATGGCGCCACATGGAGGGCTCAGATCCAGCCTGTTTGAAATTCAATTTTTTTTCAGAAAATCTATAAAAACAAGGCTCCATGTCCAGCATAGGAAGATCATTTTTTTTAGCTCTGGTGAACTTGGAAAATCCGACCTAGCCTTCCTAGAATCAGATTTTGAACTGTGGAAATCGTGCCCCCTTTGGCGCATTGAAGAAGGTGGAGTAGAGCTCGTGCTGTGGCCAATTCAATTCCAACAGAGGTCGATTTTTGTGAACCATCTGAAGCCCGGAGCGAAGAACGAAGGAAGCTCGTGATAGCTGCCCATTTCAAGAGCTCCTACGCTGCGTAACGAAACAAGGTGCACTTCTTTTCCCATTGATTGGATTCCATAATTCGAATCGGGAGTCGTTTGAAGAAAGAGCTCATCCGAGGGATGGATTGAGCTATTCTCATAAAACGACATATATAAAAATGTTTCATTATGCTTCCTTGATGATTTTAACATTAATATAGTTAGCTAGGTTTAATTTGCATTTTATTTCATTCATTTAGCATATTTCATGAATTAATTAGAATTAATTTAGCCTTTCTTTCAATTCTGCTTATTTTCAGTAAGTCTCTGTTTTTGTCAGTCAGTACACACGTCATTTCATGCATTTATTTTTTATTAAAAATCCCAAAAAAATCACGGAATGCGCCCTTAGGTGTCCCTGAAATTTTGCCAAAAATTCGGAGCCATTTGAATTTGTTTACTGCGGTAAACATCCAAAATGGTAAGTCGGGTTTTGTAACCCGGGATGCGTTTTGAAAACCATTTGCCGACTTGTAAAATCGAGTTCTCCCTCCTGGGAGATCCGATTTTCGATCCGAAAAATGCCCTGAACTCGGGAGAATGTCTAGTTTTTAATATGAGTTTTTTAGATTTTTCTGATTTTTTGTTTATGACTGAAAAAAATTCGAGAGTCCGGGACACGTGTCAGAGCCTAATTTGGGCCTCTGAGATCTTGGATCGACTTAGGGCTATGGTTTCTCCTTGTGTGTTGCTTCAAATCCGAAACTGTAAAAAGTGAAAGTGGTGTCTGAGATGTCCTCTGTTTGCATCTAAAATCCTGTAATTTGTAGAACAGTGTTGACCCCTGCTTCGGATTTTTCTTGTCAGTCCCCTGTTTTGCTACATTTGTCTGGTCTGTTAGTTTAGGCAGAAATAGTTATATTTTTCTCTGTGTTTCTGTTGATCAAATGGCAAAGTCATAAACATGAAAGTTGTTCATGTAGGTGTCTTTCATAGCTCGGATTAATTTCATAAATTTCCATGGCTGTTTTATATTTGTTTGGCATTTTACATCAGATTAGTGTGATTTTTACCTCTGTCTGAACTAAATCCCTGATATTGAATTCACCATGACTCAAATCCCGAGGCTATAAAAACCAAAAATGTTCCATTTCGGGTTTTTTAGCAGTCTGCAAAATATCAGAAGTTTCCATGGTGTAAATCTTGCATTATCATATTAGGCATTGCATTTGGTTTGGATCCATAGGCAAAATCCACCATTTTAGGACTTTCTTTGAATTTTGACATTTAAATCATATCATTTCATGATTTTTAGCATCCTAGGTTGTTTATCAGAGTGTTTAGATGCTTCATACCGAATTTGGTACAATTTGGAATCCATTTGAGGTTCGGATCATCCATAATACCAAAACAGGGTCCCGCAGGACCCAGATCCAAGCGAAAAACAAGCGAAAATCGCTATTTTTGATAAATTGCAAAATACCAAATTCTGATTTTACAGTCTTAATGTGTCTAGCAGCATGTCATCATATCTCTTACTGCATTTCATCATCATTTGATTCAATTTGAACTTCAAAATCTCAATTTTACCAAGTTTTCCTTCAAAAAACCCTGATTTTAAAGGTATAACTTTATAATTAGGGGTATTTTGGTCATTTTGACCCCAATTCCGAATTTCAAACTGTTTTCCACTGAATTCCCTGCATTTACATCATTTCAAAACATCAAGGAAGCATGATCATAGGGTTTATATCCAATTAAATCCAATAATTTCATAATATTATTGGAAAATCTTGGAAAAACCCACATATTTGAGCTAACTTTATTTCAAGCTTGGCAGGGACATTCCAAAGAAGGAGCTGAAGTCTGCAAATTTCTTTTATTTCTTTTATTTAGTGATGTAATAATGTAAATTTTGGAATAAGAGATCTAATTTCCTGCTTAGACTAGGATGCATGTCATATAGTTTGAATTTATGCAATATCCTGATTATATGATTCATGCATTTTATTTCAAAAGCACTATGGATGTTCACGAATGGCACGTGCACCAACTCTTAGGGAGTTGATGGACTCGGTGGGATCCATATTTACGGCCCTAGTCGGAATATGGACGAGACCCAGATCCATCATCTTTCTACTAGTCACATTGAGCCTACACTCTTAGGCTATCTTAAAATGCACATCATATTTCCAAAGTTTTCAAAATCATGTGCATCAAATCAACTAAATTCTGAACATATTCATGGCCACAGTCAGGATATGTGAAGGATTTATCTTGACTTAATGTACATTTTTCCAACAAATCCCTTAGAAAATCTTTTCAAAGTGCATTCATTCACTCATGACATTTACATCATGAAATCATTGATTTTCTCAAGATTTTCTCAAGAAAACTTCATTCTCAAGAAATCGATTTCTCAAGAAACTCTAAGGATTTTTCAAAATCGGTTTTCCAAAGACAAGCTCTTCCACAATTTTCCCAGGAAAATGATATTTTCTTAAGATATTCAAAAGAGTTTTCCAATCTTTCTTCAAGATCCAAAATCGATTTCCAAGTATTTCAAAAGGGTAAAATTCCCAGGATTTCGATTCCCCAAGTTTTGAATTTCCTTCTCCAATGAGTTTTCCTATAAATCTTCCATCATTTTCCTAAGAAAACTCTCAAAGTCCAAGTTTTCCTAAGAAATATTTTCCTTTTCAAAAGGTTCATCTTTTCTCAAGAATCACTTCCATTTTCCCAGGATTTTCAACCATTCATAATTTTCCCAAGTCTTTATGAACTTTCCTGAGATTTCAAATCTTTTCCATCTGAGTTTCCTGAGAAATTGACTTTCAGCTTTTTCCTGAGAGAATCTTTTCAACTCCAAATATTTTCCAAGCATACATCATGTTTTCCCAAGCTGCATTTTCCAAAATCTCATAGCACATGCCTGAATTCTCTGTGCATTTAGGATAGAACATAACTTTGATAATTTCGCTAAGTCAAGCATAGTTTTGGTCCTTGGTTCGATTACCCCTGTTAAAGGCGGCAGGAACGGTCGAACCTCGTACCGACAGGTCGAGCCCCATCCCATGGATTTTCCCGCAATTTTCAAAACGGAGGCGAGTATTTCAAAACAATTTCCAAAATCCGGTCAAAGTTTGAGGCGCGAAAGCGTTTCTCTCTTTTTCTCTTCCGCAAGGAAGGGAAGGCGGGGGAAAAATTTCGCGATGACAACAGGTTTGGCGACCGTGATGGGACCTGTCCTTGTCTGACCTAAATTATGCTTGACTTAGTTCAATTATCAAAATTGTGTTCACAAAATGTCAGCTCTTTACTTTTGCTATCATGCGAACCTAGGAGCCTAGATTCTGACCTAGCTGACATTGACTGCATATAGACTAGGCATGGTTTGGTAGGACCAGATTGAGGAGAAATTTTCATGCTCACATAGACTTAGGTCTAAATACAACTCTCCTCAATTTAGGATCTGAATGCAAACAATGTATGCTTCTTCAAAGATTTTCAAAAGTCTATCTCTCTAGGACTTAGAGCCATCTATTTCTTGCATGTGATCATTTTTCAAAACCTCCCTTACCTATATTGTCCCGGTCTTCACGTTGCTGGGCTCTCTTCCAGAACCATAGTTCGGGACAGAGCCTCACAACTAGGCCAACTATTTGGGTTAACACCCCCCTACCACGTACCGCGGGCCACAGTCCGAAGTATATCGGTAGGCGCTCAAGGATGTTGGAAAACCTTACCTTAGAACCGGAGTTGAAACTCTATGCCACGTACCTCGGATTTCGATTCGGGTATATCGGCATAACTGGATTGGACAAAGATGATCTGAACCTAGAGTTAGGATTAGGGTCCTACAACTGTTTTCAAATTGATGCATTTAGAGTCAGCCTTTTAGGGAGTGCTGAATGTGCATAAATGTTTGTGCAGGATGTGATTGTATGTATGATTTTCTCAATTCTTTATATTTCCCAATGTTTTTCAACTCATTAGGTCTTTTTCCAAATATCCTTATTTTCCACGAGATCTCTTCTCAAACCCTGGATGATTTTCTCAAATATCCAATTTCTTTCAAAACTCCAGGCGATTTTACATTCTACCATTCTACTGGATCTCGAGTTTCTAGCTGCATTTTTATCCTGCCTGCAAAATTTTTCAAAATTTCTCATATTTTCCTAAGTCTCATTCTGAGTCTTTCTCTGTTTTCAGTTCGATGGCATCCAGTCAAGTCGATCCTATCTTTCCTGAAGGTCACATCTCCTTCGAGGTGCGACAAGGTCGTCCTGAACATCGAGCCCTTAGCACCGGAACTTTCATTCCCCGGTGGTATTATTCCTGGCTAAAGAGCTTTTCCCGAATGTTCCCGGACCATTTGAGCGAGTGCGGATTGGAGCTGGCATCAGCAGTCGAAAAGCAGACCATCAATGGCAACCTGATCCATGCAATGGCAGAGCGATGGAATCCTCGAACGTGTACCTTCTGGTTCCCATGGGGAGAAATGACCATCTTAATGGATGAATTTTCAGAAATCATGGGGTTGCCAGAACCAGCTGGTCGACCAAGCGACCCCTTAGAGCATCAATTCCTTATCAATGTCAAGGGTTTGGACCCCCGAGACTCCTTAGCTCGTATGACAGGCCGCCGATCTTGGCCCCTGATCCAGTTAGAAGGAGATGAATATGTTGACCTACCTGAATTGTACCGCCAGTACGGGACCTTCGTCGAAGTCAGCTCACTTTCAAGAACAGCCAAAGAAAAGATTCAGAATGCAATGGTTCTATGCACTGTAGGACTGTCCCTTTTCCCAGATGGACAGAACTACATGGACATCAGGATAATCCAGCTTATGAGAAGATGGGGAAGTCGGCAAACCAATCGCCTCTCTATAGCCATGGCAGCGCTCGCCTTCCTTTATCGAGGTCTGACTCGATTCTCACTCGGAGAGTCCATTTTAGTTGAAGGATGCATCTACGCACTTCAGTCCTGGTTTTTCCAGCACGTTCCAGCCCGAGCAAGCTCTTTCAGATACAATGGTCAAGAACTCCTTCCAGTGGCGCAGTACCGGTCTATGATCAACAACATTCAAGAGGATGACGTTGTTTGGGACTATTTTGATCGGCAGCTGTCTCCTCCCAGATATACCTACGCTTATGGCAAGCGGTTCAAGTTGTTAGGACCATTCTTCTGCACTTATTATCAACCAGAGAGATGTGTTCGGCAATTCTCTCAAAGGCAGCAGTACGTCGAAGCCCGCTTGTTATCAGGAGCTATGGCAGAGTTTGATCTCACTTCCGCACAATGGTCCGGGGCATATCATTCTGCCCGCTACGGCTGGGATTCCTTTGTCTCTCTTAAAATCTTTCCAGGTCCTAGAGTGTCTGCCGACTATCATGAATGGTGGCAAATCGTCTGTCCTCCACCTCTTTGTCAAGATCAATAAAATCTTATTCTTCTCATTTTAATAAAATTCTATTTCCTTCCATTATGGTTTGACGACCTCGCCTAGGTAACAAGGCACATTTTCGTTGTTTATTTCTTTTTTTTTTTAGAAGAAATGACAACACAATTGTCGTGATTCCCACGACGACTCAGTCCCTAGTAATGGGACATCTTTTCCAAATTGTCTACCATATTTTCAACAAATATTTCTTCCAAAAGCTAATTCCCTCAAAATCTAATCAGGTCTTTTACCCTGCAGAGAGCATCCATACCATTTGATGGTTGAGACAAGATCAGGCAAAAGAACCACAGCATCCCAGTACTCGTCAGCCTCGGAAGAAGAGATGAGTTCCCCTCGATCTGAGAAGAGTCGAGAGCAGCAGCAAGGAAGACTGTTTTTGTCAAAGGGGCACAATGAAGACCATTTGTTATTTCCTTTCTATTCTTTTCCAAATAAATGTCTCATTTTACCAATGTCATTGATCAATTCAATCAATAAAATTTCAAGTCTCTTTGTCTATCCGGATGCCATCTACTCCCTTTTTGTCTGTCTCATCATTTTATAATTCAATGCCATTTTATGTATGGTTCTCTTCAAATGATTGCTTGCCTTACTATAGGCCGATTTGTCTAAACCAAATTTCTTCTCCAAAATTTCAGAATGACTTCTCGGACAATCAAGAAGCTCGTACTCAATCCCAAGGCCTTTCAGAAGCCGACAGCAATTCACAGAATCAAAGCAAGCACCGGAAATGACAAGAGGGCAAAGCAGTCTGATGATTGTGCAGAATATGATCAGTCTCTTCAGGAATTACCGGAGTTCGCCGCAGTTCAGAAGCAGGACGAACCATCTCCTCTAGTACAAGATCCAACTGAAGGTGTCAATATCGGTTCAGAGGAAGATCCAAAAATTCTCCAGATCGGAACCAGCCTAAGTCCAGAAGAAAAGAAAAGGCTTATAGATTTTCTCAAGCGGCATGAAGAAGTGTTCGCATGGACGTATGAAGACATGCCGGGCTTAGACCCCAAATTGGTCGAGCACCGTCTTGTCTTAAAGCCAGATGCTAAGCCAGTCAAGCAGAAGCTGAGAAAAATGGATCCCAGAATAGAACAACAAGTCAAAGAAGGACTTGAAGATTTGCTCAAAGCAGGATTTATCCGAGCTATTGACTACCCGGATTGGTTAGCCAATATCGTCGTTGTCCCAAAGAAAAGCGGCAAAGTAAGGATCTGCATAGACTTCAGAGACCTCAATAAGGCAACTCCGAAGGATGACTATCCACTTCCAAGCATCGATCTTCTAGTCGATAGCACGGCAGGACACGCCATGTTTTCTTTCATGGACGGATATTCCGGCTACAATCAGATTAAGTTGGCCGCCCGCGACCAATCAAAAACTTCCTTCACCACGCCTTGGGGCACTTTCTGTTATACAGTTATGCCTTTTGGGCTCAAGAATGCTGGAGCAACATATCAAAGAGCAATGGCTGTTATCTTTCATGATCAAATGCGCAAAATCATGGATGCGTATGTTGACGACATTCTCGTGAAATCTAAAGAGGAAGAAGATCACCTTGAAGCTCTTGATCAAGTCTTTAAGCGACTCATCCTTTACAAGTTAAGGCTTAACCCGCAAAAGTGTGTCTTTGGAGTCGAATCAGGCAAACTGTTGGGCTTTCTGGTCAGCAAAAAGGGAATTGAAGTTGACCCAGCCAAAGCAAAGGCTATCATTGATATGCCACCCCCGAAGAATCTCAAAGAGCTACGTAGCCTTCAAGGACGTATGCAGTCAATCCGACGATTCATTTCCAACTTGGCGATGAGATGTGAGCCCTTCAACCACTTACTCAGAAAAGGAGTGAAGTTCGAATGGGGACCAGAGTGCCAGCAATCGTTCGATCGAATCAAGAAGTATCTTCTTAATCCTCCCATCCTGAAGCCGCCAGAATTGGGAAAGCCTCTTTTGTTATACATCTCAGTCAATCAAGTCGCATGCGGCGGATTCTTGGCACAATACAAAGAAGGCAGCCTGATAGAGCACGCCATTTATTACGTGAGCAAGACTTTCATAGATTATGAAAAGAGATACTCTCAAATAGAGAAGACCTGCCTAGCTCTGGTATGGATGTGTCAGAAGCTAAGACACTACCTGCTAGCATCAGAAGTCAAAATCTTGTCTAAACTCAACCCTCTCAAGTATATCTTAGAGCAACCTTTCCTCAGCGGACGAGTCGCAAAATGGCAAGTCTTACTGATGCAGTATGACCTAGAATATGTCTCGCAGCAATCAATCAAAGGCCAAGCAATTGCAGATCAATTGGCGGATTTTCCCCTGGCCGAAGAAGTGAAAGCCGAAGATGACTTCCCTGATGAGCAAATTTGCAATACCCAGCAATTTCCAGTCTGGAATTTATTTTTCGATGGTTCTAAGAATATAGCAGGAATAGGCATCGGAATTTTATTAATCACTCCGGAGAAGGAGATGATTCCATTTTCTCTCAAGCTAGACTTTCAATGCACTCACAATATGGCTGAATATGAAGCCCTGATTAAAGGTCTAAAGATTCTACTAGACTTCAATGTTAAGAGAGTGCATGCCTATGGCGACTCCTTACTCGTGGTTAATCAAGTTCGAGCCGAATGGCAGGTCAAAGATCAGAAGTTATTTCTCTATCAGAAAATTGTTTCAGCTCTTATCAGCAAGTTCGAAGAATTTCAGTTACTTCATATCAAGAGAGATTTTAATCAAGTGGCTGATAGCCTAGCCAGCTTAGGCTCCATTATGGCATTCAAGAATGGAGAATCTTGTCGCTCTTTTGAAATTGGCAGACTTGACCAACCTGCTTTCATTCCAGCGGAACAGGTAAACCAGGCTGAGCAAAGGAAAAAGCCCTGGTATTACAACATCAAAACTTTCATAGAAACTGGCGAATTTTCTCCAGAACTCTCAAAGAAAGAGCAACGAGCAATCCAGCGTATGTCTACTCGATACTTCATTTTGGCCAATGTCCTCTATCGTCGCGGATTCAGTTCAGAGTATTCCAGATGTTTAGATGAAGACGAAGCCAAAGAAGTCGTGCGAGAAGCACATGAAGGCATTTGTGGTGGTCACGTTGGCTACCAAACCCTTGTCAAGCAAATCATAAGAGCAGGGTACTATTGGAAGACTATGCAACAAGACTGTTATCATTATGTGAAGAAGTGTGTGCAATGTCAAATACATGCACCTTCTATCCACGCTCCAGCAACTTATTTACAGTCTGTTGTCTCTCCATGGCCATTCTCCATGTGGGCCTTCGATGTCGTAGGTCCCATCACTCCTTCAGCTTCAAATGGCCACAAATATTTCCTTGCCGCAACAGAATACTTCACCAAGTGGGTAGAAGCCATCAGTCTCCGCACAGTAGAAGGCCGACACGTGGTCTCTTTTATTCACAAGAACATCCTTTGCCGTTTCGGCGTCCCGCATGACATTGTGTCAGATAATGGCAGTCATTTCAAGAATGAAAAGATGAAGACATTCTGCTCAAAATTCAAGATCTATCACCATTTTTCCGCTCCATATTATCCTCAAGGGAATGGTCAGGCAGAGGCCACCAACAAGATTTTAATTCGTATTTTGGAGCGAACTGTGGAAACAGGCCGTGACTGGCATGAGAAGATCCACGATGCACTGTGGGCCTATCGGACCACCATTCGTACACCAACGAATGCTACCCCATCAGAACTGGTTTATGGAACAGAAGTAGTATTGCCGCTACATATTCAGAAACCCGCCTTGAAATTTGCTTCACTTCTGCAATTACCTCTTGATCAATACCAGCAGCAGCGACTAGTGCAACTAGACTTACTCGACGAGAGAAGGCTAAAAGCAGCAGAGCATGCTCAATCCTATCGCCAGAGAGTAGCCAGGCAATATGCGAAGTCTATCATCGAAAGAAGATTCAAAGTCAATGATTTAGTACTTCGATCCACAACTTATCTCAAGCATCGTCCTGGCGGCAAATGGTCGCCAAATTGGGAAGGTCCCTATGTTGTCAAAGAAGCATTACCCCGCAACTCATATCGGCTCATCAATGCCGACGGAATAGAATTGCCAGATCCTATCAATGCTCGACACTTGAAAAAGTTTTATACTTGAAACATTTATTCTCCCCTTGTAATCCTTCCTGTTTTCTTCAAATAATGATCCAACTTTCTTTCCCAGTTACACTAGGGCATTTTAAAATTTTGTTCTATATGCAGGCAGGATAAACAAATTCCTCATTTCATGCACATGTGCATTCATATGCATCAACCCATATTCATTTGCATTCAATTGCATTAATAACAATCCGGTCAGTATTGGGATTTCAACAAACAGTCCCATCACAATTCCTAATGATTCAAAGATCATCGCCAATACTGAACCAAAACCCAGCGCTCGTACTGGTATTATTCCAAAATCCAGTACTCAAACTGGCACATTTTCAAAATTCCAATTTTCCAGAAAACCGAGTTCCGACTCGGATTTTTATTCAAATCATTTTCCTTTGTTGATCCGGGTTCCGACTCGTGATCTTTCTACTTTATTCGAGCCTTGACTCGATTTCTTTATTTTCCTTTGTTGATCCGGGTTCCGACTCGTGATCTCTCTACTTTATTCGAGCCTTGACTCGATTTCTTCATTTTTCTTTGTTGATCCGGGTTCCGACTCGTGATCTCTCTACTTTATTCGAGCCTTGACTCGATTTCTTCATTTTCCTTTGTTGATCCGGGTTCCGACTCGTGATCTCTCTACTTTATTCGAGCCTTGACTCGAATTCTTCATTTTCCTTTGTTGATCCGGGTTCCGACTCGTGATCTCTCTACTTTATTCGAGCCTTGACTCGATTTCTTCATTTTCCTTTGTTGATCCGGGTTCCGACTCGTGATCTCTCTACTTTATTCGAGCCTTGACTCGATTTCTTCATCTTCCTTTGTTGAACCGGGTTCCGACTCGTGATCTCTCTACTTTACTCGAGCCTTGACTCGAACTCTTCATTTTCCTTTGTTGATCCGGGTTCCGACTCGTGATCTCTCTACTTTACTCGAGCCTTGACTCGAACAAATCATTTTCCTTTGTTGATCCGGGTTCCGACTCGAGATCTTTTCGAGCTTGTCATTCTCTTTTGTTGATCCGGGTTCCGACTCGTGATCTCATTACCTTACTCGAACCCTGATTCGAGTTCTTCATTTTCTTTTGTTGATCCAGGTTCTGACTCGAGATCTCCTTATCTTATCCAAGCTCTAATTCAAGTCTTTCATTTTCTTTTGTTGGTCCGTGTTCCGACTCGTGATCTCATCATCTTATTTGAGCTCTGATTCAAGCCTTCCATTTTCTTTTGTTGATCCGGGTTCCGACTCGAGATCTCTTTAGTTACTCGAGCCTTGACTTGAGCTCTTCATTTTCTTTTGTTGATCCGGGTTCCGACTCGAGATTTCTCTATTCATTTGAGCTCAGATGCGAGCTCTTCATTCTCTTTTGTTGATTCGGGTTCCGACTCGAGATCTCTCTATTCATTCAAGCTCAGATTCGAGCTCTTCTTTTGTTGATCCGGGTTCCAACTCGTGATCTCTATATTTTATTCGAGCTCTGACTCGAACTCATCATTCTCCTTTGATTAATCCAAGTCATTTCAATCATCAGGGTCTGTCAATTGCTCAAATTTGATATTTTGCTCTCCAAATTCCAATTTAAATCTTCAAATCAGGCAATTCTCCAATTTCGACCTCTGGGTCACCCAATTTTCAATTCTCAATTACCAATCTCAATTTCGACCTTCGGGTCAATCAATTTCCAATTTTCGACCTTCGGGTCAATCAATTTCCAATTCTCGACCTTCGGGTCTATCAATTTCCAATTCTCAATTTTCGACCTTCGGGTCAATCAATTTCCAATTCTCGACCTTCGGGTCTATCAATTCCCAATTCTCGACCTTCGGGTCTATCAATTTCCAATTCTCAATTTTCGACCTTCGGGTCAATCAATTTCCAATTCTCGACCTTCGGGTCTATCAATTTCCAATTCTCGACCTTCAATTTCCAATTTTCGACCTTCGGGTCAATCAATCTCAATTTCGACCTTCGGGTCTATCAATTTCCAATTTTCGACCTTCGGGTCAATCAATCTCCAATTTTCGACCTTCGGGTCAATCAATCTCCAATTTTCGACCTTCGGGTCAATCAATTTCCAATCTTTGACCTTCATTTCTCAATTTTGACCTTTTTGGTCAATCAATTCTCAATTTTGACCTTTTTGGTCAAATCAATTCTCAATCTCGACCATCAGGTCATCCAATTTCGACCTTCGGGTCATTCAATTTTCAGCAACCAATTTTCCAATTTTCAATTTCGACCTTTGGGTCAATCAATCTCAATATCCAATTTCAATCATTTTCTCTTGCGAGAGACCCTTTTAGGGAGAGTTCGAGGGAGCTCGTTCTTTTCGCATGCTATCCAATTCGTTCACTTAGCCCCTTTTTAGGGAGAGTTTGAAGGGACTCGCATCTTTGTGAACCGTTTGCAAAACAATTTCCAATTTCACACAAGAAACCCTTTTAAAGGGAGAGGCTCGACGGAGACTCGCTTTTCTTGTGACCCCCCAATTTCATACTAGGCCATTTTTCGTCATGAAAGACCCTCTTTGCAGGGAGAGTGTGATAGACTCGTTCCTTTCATGACCCAAATTTTCAGACCTCACTATTATCGGCCCCCTTTCCATAAGAGAAGCCTAATATTAGGGAGCTTTGACGAAAGCTTAATTTCTCTTCGAAAGTTCGTTTTGCAAACACCTCCTCTTTAGGGAAGAGAGGAGTATTTCCCATTTCCCATTCAGGTAAGGGCTAAGCCTGAGTCTCTCTTTTTGGGGAAAAAGAGAGGAGAATTTTCGTCACGGATGCGTTGAGCCGGATTTCAAATACTCACTTTCACTAAGGATTTCAAGAAAATTTTGTCAACTTGTCAAATTATTTGCTGATTTCAGAATCTTTATTGCACTAGTCAGTTTACCCTCAGCATTACATCCAAAAGAGCGAAGCTTTTGCGAAAAGGGATTCAAACTTCAAATTCTTTCTATTGGCCAACCAAAAGGATGAAGGATAAATCCTCGATATGGCCAGAAAAGAAGATTCAATGATAGTAAAAAGCCATAAATGATTGATATTGATCACAGTCAATGGCACATCTTTAAGGATTATTCTTGTAAAGACAAGGCAGTGGAAATATCCTGAGTGCTAGAAAAGAGAGAATTCACCCAAACCATGTCTCCTCAGAATCACCTAAGCTGCAATTAAATATCCGCAAAAGGGATCTCTCACCTGTCGTCAAGATGAAGGCGAATTAGGCGAGTAGACCCCGGGGCCAAAGAAGATTCAAAACATCTCCAAGATGACGGAGTTTGTGACGGATCCTTCCAGGGAAAGTCCAAAGCACTGTCAAGATGAAGGCAGATGCGATGAACCTCTCGACAATCCCTAAAAGATATTTAATTTCAGCTATCGCCTAACGATCTCCGAACCCATCATCCAAGAAGGATCGAAACATCTCCAAGTTGAAGGAGTTTGTGACGTACCCTTCCCAAAAGAGAGAAAGAGAGGAAAAAGAAAGAGAGAAAAAGTAAGAATATCTCCAAAATAAAGGAGAATGTAGAAAAAACCCAGAAAAAAAAAAAAAAAGTGCAGAAAGACTATCAAGAGAGAAGCTCTCAGGATATCAAACTGCCAAATTTATCAAGAATCCTCTTTAACTTTGTGACATTCTATTATCAGTATTCTTTCATCCATTGCTTTCATAATATCAAATTCTCTTTCCTGCTCATATCAAGGAAATTGATAGCTTCCTTGAAGAAGGTCAATTGCAAACAATTTGGGTTTCCAATTTCGATTCTACGAAGTGAACCTTGTTTGGAGGTAATGCTTCAGGTAGAAAAGAAAGAATATCTTTGCAAAAATGTGCAACATTTTCAAATATTTTGAATCAACAGCAAAATTTCCAACATTTTGACAATATTTTCTAGCTATTCTGATATGAAGTGAGAGCTTGATGTCCGTCTTCGATGCATCCTGACACCAATTTTAAATCCCTCCTAAGGACTTGATTCCTTCCCTTCTTTGAGAGCATGAACTCTCAAATTTGCACACTTCCCGGTGTCCCCACTGTCCCACCATAGACAGTCCCATTTCGGTTCGAGGTCGAACCACCAATCATTTTCCGCAAAAGGCAATTTCAAAAGCTGATTTTAGTCTCAGCAATGAGACGCCCAAAACCAATCCCTTTTCAAGCTTCAGGGACCCCATTTTCCTTCCTTTTGCAAAAACCCTATTGGATTTATTGTGCAAAATCCAAAGGTTCCATCATGGTCTCTTCCTTCGAGGATTCCATTTCATTCTCCGCCCGATCAGGATAAGGGTACAAACCTGAGCCTCACTCAAAGAGGTATTTCATTTTCCACCCGATCAGGATAAGGGTACAAACCTTAGCCTCAATCAAAGAGGTATTTCATTTTCCACCCGATCAGGATAAGGGTACAAACCTGAGCCTCGATCAAAGAGGTATTCCATTTTCCGCCCGATCAGGATAAGGGTACAAACCTGAGCCTCATTCAAAGAGGTATTCCATTTTCCGCCCGATCAGGATAAGGGTACAAACCTGAGCCTCACTCAAAGAGGTATTCCATTTTCCGCCCGATCAGGATAAGGGTACAAACCTGAGCCTCGATCAAAGAGGTATTTCATTTTCCGCCCGATCAGGATAAGGGTACAAACCTGAGCCTCCTTTGAAGAGGTATTCCATTTCAACGCCCGATCAGGATAAGGGTACAAACCTGAGCCTCCGTCGATGAGGTATTTCATTTTCCGCCCGATCAGGATAAGGGTACAAACCTGAGCCTCGATCAAAGAGGTATTCCATTTTCCGCCCGATCAGGATAAGGGTACAAACCTGAGCCTCAATCAAAGAGGTATTTCATCTTCCGCCCGATCAGGTTAAGGGTACAAACCTGAGTCTCATTTCGATGAGATATTCCATTCCCCAATCAGGTCAAGGGTCAAAACCTGAGCTTTGTTCCATGCGAGGTATTTC
Organism: Nuphar pumila; assembly: GCF_984573655.1. NCBI lineage: Eukaryota > Viridiplantae > Streptophyta > Magnoliopsida > Nymphaeales > Nymphaeaceae > Nuphar > Nuphar pumila. The sequence goes on along the minus strand of NC_143251.1, from coordinate 70,709,573 downwards.
TGTCCCATCAGGTTAAGGGTCAAACCTGAGCTTTGTTTCATGCGAGGTATTTCTGTCCCATCCAGGTTAAGGGCATAAACCTGAACTTCACTCTCATAGAGTGAATCTTTTCTCTCCATTCTTCGCTTCATATCTACCATCTTCCTCGGGCTAATTTCTTCACACCCAGTCAGATCCTTCTAACTGGGGCATTTTTTTCGTATAGCCCAAATTTGGTGTGTTTTCTTTGCCACTAAGCTCGGCCATGAGCCGGCTTAGTAGCAAAGAGGGGCATCTGTAAACACCCCAAATTTTCACTCACCTCCCCAACATTTCCACCAAGCATCAACATCCAGCCTCTGAAATCGCTGGAGGGCAAAATGGTCATTTTCTGAGCTCGGACCTTGCAAAAGTCCAAATTTCATCTGCAACTCTCAAAATTTCTCTAATTTTAGCTCAGATGTTCAAAATTTTACTCCTGACAGGAGACAGACATCTCCAAGTCTTGATTCAAGATTGCATTTCATAAGACATGACATTGCATATCATTGCATGAGCATTTCAAATCACTGCACTGCACAGCATGTCATTTCGAGGTCCAGAACTCTTGATTTCAAAATTTTCAATCCAGATTAGAATTTCAACTCTTTTCAAAATTGATTTCAAAACCCTGGGTCTTCAAAATTATCAATTTTTCCCATTTTACCCCCAGGACTCTGAATTTCAAAATATTTCCTTAGGAAAACCATCTGGATAGTTTTCAATATGGATTTGAGTCACTTCACCTCAGATTTTGCCCTTTTTGACAATTTCAAATATCTTTCTTTTACAAAATCGCCCTACAAGGGCCAACTCTTTCCAAAATTCCTGTTTTGCCCATTAGTCCAGATTTTATGAAAATTCCAAAAAGAAGTTGTTTTATCCTTATTTCAATAAAGAAGCAATGTGGGACCCACACTGAGGTGGTGTCACACAAGCTTTCCTTTTGAAAATTTGAATTTTGAAAAACCCAAAAATATAGGAGCCTTGTCCCCTGGATTGGTGCCACTTGTCCTTTCTCTCTCCTCCCATTTACCTGCCATGTGTCAGCATAGGGTTCACTTAGAATTGGTGCCACATGTCACCTTCCCTCTTCTGCCAAGTGTCAGTGTGGGGCTACCCTAAGAAGCCGCCACATGTCATCCCATTTTATCTGCCATGTGTCACCCTATCCATCCTGCGCCATGTGTCATTTCAAAGACTACCAGAAGATGCCAAGTGTCATAGGTTGTCCTGTCTAGAAAAAGTGGAGTTTGTCTCCTCTGAGGTGGCGCCACTTGAAGTGTGTCTCCTGCAGAGGACACGTGTCAACCCCTCCTTCCTTCTAGAAAAGTAGCCTGACACATGTCCTCTTCCTACTTTTCTCAGAAAAGTAGGAGACATGTGTCACTCCTAAATTCCTACAAAAAAGGTAGGCTTGTCTCCTCTGAGGTGGCGCCCTCTGGAGTGTCTCCTACAGAGGACACATGGCAAGCTCTCATTTCCTCAGAAAAAGCAAGTGCCACGTGTCATTCTCTGCTTCTTTCAGAAAAAGTAGAGGACACATGTCTTCTCCCTACCTCTTTCAGAAAAGTAGGAGACACATGTCACTCCTGGCCTTCTTCAGAAAAAGCAAACCATTTAAAATTCAAACAAGGCACTAGGTGGCGAAAATCCAGAGCTCTGATTTCCCAGATGGCCTATTAGAGCGCCACATGTCCCTTCCCTCCTTCTCATCCCTCTGCCACGTGTCATCTTCTACTTCTTTCAGGAAAAGAAGGTGACACATGTCTCCTTCTCATTCCTTCAGAAAAAGTAGAGGACACATGTCCTCTCCCTACTTTTTTCAGAAAAGTAGGAGACACATGTCATTGCCCTCTTTTTCCTCCCTCTTGCCACATGGCATTGTAGGAGCCACCCTGAGGTGGCGCCACATGTCCATCCTCTATTCCTCCAGGGCCAACCTCCATTTGAAATTCGAATTCTCCTCTGAGGTGGCGCCATCTGAAGAACCTCCTCCAGCAGGCTGACACTTGGAACCATCCTGGACTGCCACATGTCCAGATCTCCTTTCACCAGAAAAAGCAAAATTCAAATTCCTCTGAAGTGGCGCCTTCTGAGCCCACTGCTCTGTCTTTCTGACATGTGTCAAACACCTTTTGAGGTGGCACCATTCCAGGACTCCACTTGGCTCCATTTTTATTTTTATTTTATTTTTAATAAAGGTAGCCCACCATGAGGTGGCGCCACCTGAGGACTCCCTACAAAAGGTGAGTTTGAATTTCAAATTCCAAGAGAGCACCCTCTGAGGTGGCGCCTTCTGGGAGCTCCCTGCAGAGAGAATCAAGCAAACTTTTAAAAAAATTCCAAATTCCCCCTGCTGAGGTGTCTCACCCACAAAATTTCCATTTTTTATTTTTCTAAAAAATTAAAACACCTTTTGAGGTGGCGCCACCAGAGGGCTCCCTGCAAAAGCCAAATTCGAATTTCAAACCCCTCAGATGACACCCTCTGAGATGGCGCCACATGGAGGGCTCAGATCCAGCCTGTTTGAAATTCAATTTTTTTTCAGAAAATCTATAAAAACAAGGCTCCATGTCCAGCATAGGAAGATCATTTTTTTTAGCTCTGGTGAACTTGGAAAATCCGACCTAGCCTTCCTAGAATCAGATTTTGAACTGTGGAAATCGTGCCCCCTTTGGCGCATTGAAGAAGGTGGAGTAGAGCTCGTGCTGTGGCCAATTCAATTCCAACAGAGGTCGATTTTTGTGAACCATCTGAAGCCCGGAGCGAAGAACGAAGGAAGCTCGTGATAGCTGCCCATTTCAAGAGCTCCTACGCTGCGTAACGAAACAAGGTGCACTTCTTTTCCCATTGATTGGATTCCATAATTCGAATCGGGAGTCGTTTGAAGAAAGAGCTCATCCGAGGGATGGATTGAGCTATTCTCATAAAACGACATATATAAAAATGTTTCATTATGCTTCCTTGATGATTTTAACATTCATATAGTTAGCTAGGTTTAATTTGCATTTTATTTCATTCATTTAGCATATTTCATGAATTAATTAGAATTAATTTAGCCTTTCTTTCAATTCTGCTTATTTTCAGTAAGTCTCTGTTTTTGTCAGTCAGTACACACGTCATTTCATGCATTTATTTTTTATTAAAAATCCCAAAAAAATCACGGAATGCGCCCTTAGGTGTCCCTGAAATTTTGCCAAAAATTCGGAGCCATTTGAATTTGTTTACTGCGGTAAACATCCAAAATGGTAAGTCGGGTTTTGTAACCCGGGATGCGTTTTGAAAACCATTTGCCGACTTGTAAAATCGAGTTCTCCCTCCTGGGAGATCCGATTTTCGATCCGAAAAATGCCCTGAACTCGGGAGAATGTCTAGTTTTTAATATGAGTTTTTTAGATTTTTCTGATTTTTTGTTTATGACTGAAAAAAATCCGAGAGTCCGGGACACGTGTCAGAGCCTAATTTGGGCCTCTGAGATCTTGGATCGACTTAGGGCTATGGTTTCTCCTTGTGTGTTGCTTCAAATCCGAAACTGTAAAAAGTGAAAGTGGTGTCTGAGATGTCCTCTGTTTGCATCTAAAATCATGTAATTTGTAGAACAGTGTTGACCCCTGCTTCGGATTTTTCTTGTCAGTCCCCTGTTTTGCTACATTTGTCTGGTCTGTTAGTTTAGGCAGAAATAGTTATATTTTTCTCTGTGTTTCTGTTGATCAAATGGCAAAGTCATAAACATGAAAGTTGTTCATGTAGGTGTCTTTCATAGCTCGGATTAATTTCATAAATTTCCATGGCTGTTTTATATTTGTTTGGCATTTTACATCAGATTAGTGTGATTTTTACCTCTGTCTGAACTAAATCCCTGATATTGAATTCACCATGACTCAAATCCCGAGGCTATAAAAACCAAAAATGTTCCATTTCGGGTTTTTTAGCAGTCTGCAAAATATCAGAAGTTTCCATGGTGTAAATCTTGCATTATCATATTAGGCATTGCATTTGGTTTGGATCCATAGGCAAAATCCACCATTTTAGGACTTTCTTTGAATTTTGACATTTAAATCATATCATTTCATGATTTTTAGCATCCTAGGTTGTTTATCAGAGTGTTTAGATGCTTCATACCGAATTTGGTACAATTTGGAATCCATTTGAGGTTCGGATCATCCATAATACCAAAACAGGGTCCCGCAGGACCCAGATCCAAGCGAAAAACAAGCGAAAATCGCTATTTTTGATAAATTGCAAAATACCAAATTCTGATTTTACAGTCTTAATGTGTCTAGCAGCATGTCATCATATCTCTTACTGCATTTCATCATCATTTGATTCAATTTGAACTTCAAAATCTCAATTTTACCAAGTTTTCCTTCAAAAAACCCTGATTTTAAAGGTATAACTTTATAATTAGGGGTATTTTGGTCATTTTGACCCCAATTCCGAATTTCAAACTGTTTTCCACTGAATTCCCTGCATTTACATCATTTCAAAACATCAAGGAAGCATGATCATAGGGTTTATATCCAATTAAATCCAATAATTTCATAATATTATTGGAAAATCTTGGAAAAACCCACATATTTGAGCTAACTTTATTTCAAGCTTGGCAGGGACATTCCAAAGAAGGAGCTGAAGTCTGCAAATTTCTTTTATTTCTTTTATTTAGTGATGTAATAATGTAAATTTTGGAATAAGAGATCTAATTTCCTGCTTAGACTAGGATGCATGTCATATAGTTTGAATTTATGCAATATCCTGATTATATGATTCATGCATTTTATTTCAAAAGCACTATGGATGTTCACGAATGGCACGTGCACCAACTCTTAGGGAGTTGATGGACTCGGTGGGATCCATATTTACGGCCCTAGTCGGAATATGGACGAGACCCAGATCCATCATCTTTCTACTAGTCACATTGAGCCTACACTCTTAGGCTATCTTAAAATGCACATCATATTTCCAAAGTTTTCAAAATCATGTGCATCAAATCAACTAAATTCTGAACATATTCATGGCCACAGTCAGGATATGTGAAGGATTTATCTTGACTTAATGTACATTTTTCCAACAAATCCCTTAGAAAATCTTTTCAAAGTGCATTCATTCACTCATGACATTTACATCATGAAATCATTGATTTTCTCAAGATTTTCTCAAGAAAACTTCATTCTCAAGAAATCGATTTCTCAAGAAACTCTAAGGATTTTTCAAAATCGGTTTTCCAAAGACAAGCTCTTCCACAATTTTCCCAGGAAAATGATATTTTCTTAAGATATTCAAAAGAGTTTTCCAATCTTTCTTCAAGATCCAAAATCGATTTCCAAGTATTTCAAAAGGGTAAAATTCCCAGGATTTCGATTCCCCAAGTTTTGAATTTCCTTCTCCAATGAGTTTTCCTATAAATCTTCCATCATTTTCCTAAGAAAACTCTCAAAGTCCAAGTTTTCCTAAGAAATATTTTCCTTTTCAAAAGGTTCATCTTTTCTCAAGAATCACTTCCATTTTCCCAGGATTTTCAACCATTCATAATTTTCCCAAGTCTTTATGAACTTTCCTGAGATTTCAAATCTTTTCCATCTGAGTTTCCTGAGAAATTGACTTTCAGCTTTTTCCTGAGAGAATCTTTTCAACTCCAAATATTTTCCAAGCATACATCATGTTTTCCCAAGCTGCATTTTCCAAAATCTCATAGCACATGCCTGAATTCTCTGTGCATTTAGGATAGAACATAACTTTGATAATTTCGCTAAGTCAAGCATAGTTTTGGTCCTTGGTTCGATTACCCCTGTTAAAGGCGGCAGGAACGGTCGAACCTCGTACCGACAGGTCGAGCCCCATCCCATGGATTTTCCCGCAATTTTCAAAACGGAGGCGAGTATTTCAAAACAATTTCCAAAATCCGGTCAAAGTTTGAGGCGCGAAAGCGTTTCTCTCTTTTTCTCTTCCGCAAGGAAGGGAAGGCGGGGGAAAAATTTCGCGACGATAACAATTCTCCGTTTCATATCTACCATCTTCCTCGGGCTAATTTCTTCACACTCAGTCAGATCCTTCTAACTGAGGCATTTTTTTATGTATAGCCCAAATTTGGTGTGTTTTTCTTTGCCACTAAGCTCGGCCATGAGCCGGCTTAGTAGCAAAGAGGGGCATCTGTAAACACCCCAAATTTTTACTCACCTCCCCAACATTTCCACCAAGCATCAACATCCAGCCTCTGAAATCGCTGGAGGGCAAAATGGTCATTTTCTGGGCCCGGACCTTGCAAAAGTCCAAATTTCATCTGAAACTCTCAAATTTTCTCTATTTTTATCTCAGATGTTCAAGATTTTACTCCTGACAGGAGACAGACATCTCCAAGTCTTGGTTCAAGATTATATTGCATAAGACATGTCATTGCATATCATTGCATGAGCATTTCAAATCACTGCACTGCACAGCATGTCATTTCGAGGTCCAGAACTCTCGATTTCAAAATCTTCAATCCAGATTAGAATTTTAACTCTTTTAAAAATTGATTTCAAAACCCTGGGTCTTCAAAATTATCAATTTTCCCATTTTACCCCCAGGACTCTGAATTTCAAAATATTTCCTCAGGAAAACCATCTGGATAGTTTTCAATGTGGATTTCAGTCACTTCACCTTAGATTTTGCCCTTTTTGACAATTTCAAATATCTTTCTTTTACAAAATCGCCCTACAAGGGCCAACTCTTTCCAAAATTCCTGTTTTGCCCATTAGTCCAGATTTTATGAAAATTCCAAAAAGAAGTTGTGGTTTTATCCTTATTTCAATAAAGAAGCAATGTGGGACCCACACTGAGGTGGTGTCACACAAGCTTTCCTTTTGAAAATTTGAATTTTGAAAAACCCAAAAATATAGGAGCCTTGTCCCCTGGATTGGTGCCACTCTCTCCTCCCATTTACATGCCATGTGTCAGCATAGGGTTCACCTAGAGTTGGTGCCACATGTCACGTTCCCTCTTCTGCCACGTGTCAGTGTGGGGCTACCCTAAGAAGCCGCCACATGTCATCCCATTTTATCTGCCATGTGTCACCCTATCCATCCTGCGCCATGTGTCATTTCAAAGACTACCAGAAGATACCAAGTGTCATAGGTTGTCCTGTCTAGAAAAAGTGGAGTTTGTCTCCTCTGAGGTGGCGTCACTTGAAGTGTGTCTCCTGCAGAGGACACGTGTCAACCCCTCCTTCCTTCTAGAAAAGTAGCCTGACACATGTCTTCTTCCTACTTTTTTTTAGAAAAGTAGGAGACATGTGTCACTCCTAAATTCCTACAAAAAAGGTAGGCTTGTCTCCTCTGAGGTGGCGCCATCTGGAGTGTCTCCTGCAGAGGACACATGGCAAGCTCTCATTTCCTCAGAAAAAGCAAGTGCCATGTGTCATTTCCTGCTTTCTTCAGAAAAACTAGAATTCAAAAGTTCAAAACTCCTCATAGGTGGCGAAAATTTTGAACTTCTACCTTTTTCATCTTATCTGAGATGGCGCCACATGGCTTGGCCCACCTTCTCTCCCCTCTGCCACGTGTCATTCTCTGCTTCTTTCAGAAAAAGTAGAGGACACATGTCTTCTCCCTACCTCTTTCAGAAAAGTAGGAGACACATGTCACTCCTGGCCTTCTTCAGAAAAAGCAAACCATTTAAAATTCAAACAAGGCATTAGGTGGCGAAAATCCGGAGCTCTGATTTTTCCAGATGGCCTGTGAGGGCGCCACATGTCCCTTCCCTCCTTCTCATCCCTCTGCCACGTGTCATCTTCTGCTTCTTTCAGAAAAAGTAGGTAACACATGTCTCCTTCTCACTCCTTCAGAAAAAGTAGAGGACACATGTCCTCTCCCTACTTTTTTCAGAAAAGTAGGAGACACATGTCACTGCCCTCTTTTTCCTCCCTCTTGCCACATGGCATTGTAGGAGCCACCCTGAGGTGGCGCCACATGTCCATCCTCCATTCCTCCAGGGCCAACCTCCATTTGAATTTCAAACTTCCCCCTGAGGTGGCGCCATTTGAGAAAGCCTCTCCAGCAGGCTGACACTTGGAACCATCCTGGACTGCCACATGTCCAGATCTCCTTTCACCAGAAAAAGCAAAATTCAAATTCCTCTGAGGTGGCGCCTTCTGAGCCCACTGCTCTGTCCTTCTGACATGTGTCAAACACCTTTTGAGGTGGCACCATTCCAGGACTCCACTTGGCTCCATTTTTATTTTTTATTTTATTTTTTATAAAGGTAGCCCACCATGAGGTGGCGCCACCTGAGGACTCCCTACAAAAGGTGAGTTTGAATTTCAAATTCCAAGAGAGCACCCTCTGAGGTGGCGCCTTCTGGGAGCTCCCTGCAGAGAGAATCAAGCAAACTTTTGAAAAATTCCAAATTCCCCCTGCTGAGGTGTCTCACCCACAAAATTTCCATTTTTTATTTTTCTCAAAAATTAAAACACCTTTTGAGGTGGCGCCACCTGAGGGCTCCCTGCAAAAGCCAAATTCGAATTTCAAACCCCTCAGATGATACCCCCTGAGATGGCGCCACATGGAGGGCTCAGATTGAGCCTGTTTGAATTTCAAAAAAATTTCAGAAAATTTATAAAAACAAGGGTTCACGCCCAGCCTGAGGAGATCATTTTTTAGCTCTGGTGAACTTGGAAAATCCGACCTAGCCTTCTTAGAATCAGATTTTGAACTGTGGAAATCGTGCCCCCTTTGGCGCATTGAAGAAGGTGGAGTAGAGCTCGTGCTGTGGCCAATTCAATTCCAACAGAGGTCGAGTTTGGTGGACCATCCGAAGCTCGGAGCGAAGGACGAAGGAAGCTCGTGATAGCTGCCCCTTTCAAGAGCTCCTACGCTGCGTAACGAAGCAAGGTGCACTTCTTTTCTCATTGATTGGATTCCATAATTCGAATCGGGGGGTCGTTTGAAGAAAGAGCTCATCCGAGGGATGGATTGAGCTATTCTCATAAAATGACATATATAAAAATGTTTTGTTATACTTCCTTGATGATTTTTAACATTCATATAGTTAGCTAGGTTTAATTTGTATTTTATTTCATTCATTTAGCATATTTCATGAATTAATTATGATTAATTTAGCCTTTATTTCAATTCTGCTTATTTTCAGTAGGTCTCTATTTTTGTCAGTCAGTCCACACGTCATTTCATGCATTTGTTTTTTATTAAAAATCCCAAAAAAATCACGGAATGCGCCCTTAGGTGTCTCTGAAATTTTGCCAAAAATTCGGAGGCATTTGAATTTGTTTACTGTGGTAAACATTCAAAATGGCAAGTCGGGTTTTGTTACCCGGGATACGTTTTGAAAATCATTTTCCGACTTGTAAAATCGAGATATCCCTCATGGGAGATCCGATTTTCGATCCGAAAGATGTTTTGAACTCGGGAGAATATCTAGTTTTCAATATGATTTTTTTAGATTTTTATGATGTTTTTTAATGTCTGACAAAAATCCGAGATATCGGTACACGTGTCAGAGCCTAATTTGGGCCTCTGAGATCTTGGATCAAATTAGGGCTATGGTTTCTCTTTGTGTGTTACTCCAAATCCGAAACTGTAAAAAGTGAAAGTGGTGTCCGAGATGTCCTTTATTTGAATCTGAAAGCCTGTAATTTTTAGAACCGTGTTGACCCCTGCTTTGGATTTTTCTTGTCAGCCCCCTGTTTTGCTACATTTGTCTGTTCTGTTAGTTTAGGCAGGAATAGTTATATTGTTATCGGTGTTTATGTTGATCAAATGTCGAAGTCATAAACATGAAAGTTGTTCATGTAGGTGTCCTGCATATCTCTGATTAATTTCATAAATTTCCATGGCCGTTTTGTATTTTTTTAGCATTTTACATCAGATTAGTGTGATTTTTACCTCTGTCTGAACTAAATCCCTGTTATTGAACTCACCATGGCTCAAATCCCGAGGATGTAAAAACCAAAAATGTTCCATTTCGGGTCTTTTAGCAGTTTGCAAAATATCAGAAGTTTCCATGGTGTAAATATTGAATTATCATATTAGGCATTGCATTTGGTTCGGATCCATAGGCAAAATCCATCATTTTTAGGACTTTCTTTGAATTTTGGCATTTAAATCATATCATTTCATGATTTTTAGCATTTTAGGTTGTTTATCAGAGTGTTTAGATGCTTCATACCGAATTTGGTGCAATTTGGAATCCATTTGAGGTTCGGATCATCCATAATACCCAAAACAGGGCCCCGCAGGACCCGGATCCAAGTGAAAAACAAGCGAAAATCGCTATTTTTGATAAATTGCAAAATACCAAATTCTGATTTTACAGTCTTAATGTGTCTAGCAGCATGTCATCATATCTCTTACTGCATTTCATCATCATTTGATTCAATTTGAATTTCAAAATCTCAATTTTACCAAGTTTTCCTTAAAAAAACCCTGATTTTAAAGATGTAACTTTAATTTTAGGGGTATTTTGGTCATTTTAACCTCAATTCCGAATTTCAAATTGTTCTTCACTGAATTTATAGCATTTTCATCATTTCAAAATATCAAGGAAGCATGAGAATAGGGTTTATATCCAATTAAGTCCAATAATTTCATAATATTATTGGAAAATCTTGGAAAAACCCACATATTTGAGCTAACTTTATGTCAAGCTTGGCAGGGACATTCAAAAGAAGGAGCTGAAGTCTGCAAATTTCTTTTATTTCATTTATTTAGTGATGTAATAATGTAAATTTTGGAATAAGAGAGTTAATTTCCTGCTTAGACTAGGATGCATATCATATAGTTTGAATTTATGCAAATATCCTGCTTATGTGATGCATACATCTTATTTCAAAAGCACTATGGATGTTCACGAATGGCACGTGCACCAACTCTTAGGGAGTTGATGGACTCGGTGGGATCCATATTTACGGCCCTAGTCAGAATATGGACGAGACCCAGATCCATCATCTTTCTACTAGTCACATTGAGCCTACACTCTTAGGCTATCTTGAAAATGCACATCATATTTCCAAAGTTTTCAAAATCATGTGCATCAAATCAACTAAATTCTGAACATATTCATGGCCACAGTCAGGATATGTGAAGGATTTATCTTGACTTAATGCACATTTTCCAACCAATTCCTCAGAAAATCTTCTCAAAGTGCATTCATTCACTTATGTCATTTGCATCATAAAATCATTGATTTTCTCAAGAAAACTTCATTCTCAAGAAATCGATTTCTCAAGAAATTCTAAGGATTTTTCAAAATCGGTTTTCCAAAGACAAGCTTTTCCACAGTTTTCCCAGGAAAATGATATTTTCTTAAGATATTCAAAAGAGTTTTCCAATCTTTCTTCAAGATCCAAAATCGATTTCCGAGTATTTCAAAAAGGTAAAATTCCCAGGATTTCGATTCCCCAAGTTTTGAATTTCCTTCTCCAATGAGCTTTCCTATGAATTTCCATCATTTTCCTAAGAAAACTCTCAAAGTCCAAGTTTTCCTAAGAAGTGCTTCCCTTTTCAAAAAGTTCATCTTTTCTCAAGAATCACTTCCATTTCCCCAAGATTTTCAACTATTTCTGAATTTTCCACATCTTTATAAGCTTTCTCATGTTTTCAAAAACCCCTTTTTATCTGAGTTTCCTGAGAAATTGACCTCTTTCCTGAGAGATTCTTTCCAACTCCAAATGTTTTCTAAGCATACATCATGTTTTCCAACTGGCATTTTCCAAAATCTCATAGCACATGCCTGAATTCTCTATGCATTTAGGATAGAACATAACTTTGATAATTTCGCTAAGTCAAGCATAGTTTTGGTCCTTGGTTCGATTACCCCTGTTAAAGGCGGCAGGAACGGTCGAACCTCGTACCGACAGGTCGAGCCCCATCCCATGGATTTTCCCGCAATTTTCAAAAACGGAGGCGAGTATTTCAAAACATTTTCCAAAATCCGGTCAAAGTTTGAATCGCGAAAGCGTTTCTTTCTTTTTCTCTTCTGCAAGGAAGGGAAGACGGGGGAAAATTTTCGCGACGATAACAGGGTCCCTCTTATTTTGGGGCGATTTTCCTTTTTCTCTCTCTCTCTCTCCTCTCAAGCCTCCTCACTCCAGCCGTGTGCTTCCTCTTGGCGTGAAGAGCTGCAACACCTTCCTCACTAGCTAAGGTGAAGAATCACCCTTCTTGTTTACGATTTCGTATGAAAAGGAAGCCGGTGGGGCTTTGCATCTTTGCATGCAAGTCTATACGGTGGATTAGCTCCAAGATTTGTAGTTTCTATCTTGATTCACCATGGATTTACATTATCATTTTGTAGCATGCATTTACAGTCTTTGTTTTGCCCTTCCTTTCGATTTCATTTCAGTTTTATCACCCTCTATGCTTGTTGTGGTCTTCCTTCTCAAAAGAAAAGAAAAGAGGTTGTTAAGTTTTTTTGTTTTCCTTCTCGCTGGGTTCACAGCTATAGCATTATCTTCGGTTGTGCGGGACCGAGCTGGGCTTGTCCAGCCCACCCCCATTTCGGTTGACGTGATCTCGGAATGCTGGAACGCAGGTTGGTGCATTTCGGCCACCAACATTCTTTTATTCTCTTTTAGATGTTTCTTTCAGTGGTGTTTGGGCTCAATCCAGTCTCCATGCGTTGGGACTGGTATTGCAGCAGTGATCTGGGCTTCGGTCACAATGTGACTGTAAACACCCCAAATTTTCACCCTCATCCAGTGTTTGTCCATTTCATAAGTCATTACAGATCATTGCAAGTCATTGCATGTATTCTGCATAGCATTGCATGTCATTGCATCTCATTTTCGAGATCCAGCACTCCTATTTCAAAACATTCAATCCAGATTTGAATTTCAAAGCTTTATTTCAAAATCAATTTCAAAACCTGGGTTTTTATTCAATACTCTGTCATTTTCCAACCCCAGGACTTTATATTTCGAAATATTTTCTCAGAAAACAATCTGGATTCATTTCAAATTCAAATTTTAATCGATTTCAATTCACAGATGAGACCCATTGAGGTGGTGTCACTTCTGAATTCCTCTATTCATCAAATTTCTCAAATTTTTGAAAGTTTCAGTCTGATCAGGACTCTGTCTCAGAGTCCTAATCCGGTCAGGAGTCTGGTTTTTAAGTCTATTTTACTTCCATTTTCAGTCTTTTTCGATTATTTTCAAAATTTAGGTCATTTTACATAGTCCAGTTAGTTCAGGATTCTATTTTAGAGTTCGGTTGAGTTAGGAGTCTAACCCTGACTGTGTTTTCTGACTTATTTCATCATTTCTTGATAAAATCTTTTGAAAATTCTTTCATTTGGCTTTTAAAATCTAAAATCTCAGAGTCCTAAGAGTTCAGGACTCTAACCACGAGTTTCAGTTCGCTTGAGACCCTATTTTCAAAGATCTTGAATTTCAAATATCGATTTTAACCCCTTTTCAAAGCCATTTTCAGTGTTTATTTCAAAATTTCTAAAACTCGATGTGGGCCCACTCAGTTGGCACCATATCCAGAGGAATTCTAATTCAGTTAGAACCCTATGCCATTTCAAAAATCCTAATTTTATGATTACTTTTGAAAATCCTTTTGAAAACTCCTTCAATTTCAAGTTTAAAATCATATTTTTGTAAAAACTCAAGTAGGGCCCACTCGAGGTGGTGCCATATTCGAGTCAGTCAGGGCTAGACTAGGGTTAGTTGATGTCTTGGTTAGTGTTAGAGGTTTAGAAGAGTCAAAACCATTTTGAAAAACTCATTTTTGAAAGTTAGTTTTTAAAACTAGTGTTTTTAAAGGTGTTTTAAAAACCCAATGTGAGAAAATGCCAAGTGGAACCACATTTAAGGATTTTCTAGGTTTAGCTAGGGGCTAATTAGGACTTAATAAGGATAATCTAGGCTAGGGTTAGTTAGGTAAACTCACACCAAAATCGCCCCCCTTAGAGAGTCCAAGATTTTCAAAAGTGTTAAAATTTAAACCTAATTTTTTTATTATAAATAGATGTATAAGGGGGGTCGATTTTTCCCATCTCTCTCCTATTGTATTCTTGGAGCTTCTCTCTCCTCTTTAGCCCTTCCTCCATTGCAGCAACCTCAAGGTAATTATTTTCTTTAATTTTTAGTTTTTATTTAATATTTTTCATTGTTTTAAGCATGATTTAGCCATTGGCACCATCACCTTCATGGATTAAACCATAGATTCAACCTCAAGAACCATCAAGAATCAGCAAGAACAATCCAATAAGGTGATCTAACCCTGTTTTGGATGATTTACAGGGATTTTAATCCATTAGAATTGATTTTAATATGATTTTTTACATTATTAACCAATAAAATATATGATTTACCCTTTTAATGGGTTAAATCTATGTTTTAAAGGTGATATCAAATTCCAGCCATTGATTCCCTGTTTTTATTTTATTTTCATGGTTTATTCATGTTTGTTTTATGTTCTACAGCATAGAAATAATTTTTATTTGCTGTTTTATGGTTTATTTTATTGATTTACATTAGTTAATACATGGTTTTCCAAGTTTCTTAAATTTCTGTGTGTTTTAGGTTTAGAACAGTAAAGATAATGTTATTTCGGATTGAATTACTCGTTGTTTATTTCTGATTTTTTTATATGTGATGCATGCATGAGTTATTGAGTTACTGTAGAAAAATCAGAGGTTTTGGATCTCGGGAACTCTGTCAAAAAAATAAGACATCAAATCGGGTTTTTAAAGCTTTAAAATCGTGGTTAAAATCAAGAAGGTAACTTGCTGTTATGATATTTCTCTCATCTTATATCCGATTTTAAATCTGTAAAGTGATATGGATTCACATTGAGTAGATCTGTCTGATGTGAAATTTTAGGATTTTTTTATCACTGTTTATTATTTTTCTACTTTCATAGAATCAATTTTTAAATTTAAAACTTGTTAGGGTTTACCAAAACCCTAATCAGACTTGTGTCAGTCATAAATCCCAAACCACAGATCCGATTTTAGATCTGTAAAAAGTGAGTATTATTATTTTTATGTATACGGTTCACCACTAAAATTTCAGAGATTTTTGTTTAGGTTTGCTATTTATGTTTGTATTTTCAATCTGAAGTAGCCGTTTTAATCACTGTTAAAAGTGATATATTTTAGCTCAGATTGCCGGAAGGGTTTCTCCCTAACCGGAGATGATTTTTCCAATCTGTAAATTGGGAAATCTCTGTTTTTCTTCTTAGTTAGTCTCTGTAAAAGTTCATAAATTTCCATGGAGATTTGACCCCTGGTTCAGGTCTTGGATTGAAACTGGTTGGTGAATTAGGTCAAAAATAGCATATTTTTAGGGTTTAATGCAATTTTCGGATTAATTTAATGACAAAAAAATATTTTTATAATTCCAATTCTATATTAGGGTTATAACAAGTGCAGGTACCAATTTTTATGGATTTTGGAATCCATTTGATGGCTGAATTAATAAAATTGCAAAACAGGGTACCCGAAGAATTCCAAAACACTGCTAAAATCACAGTTTTTGTGATATTATTGGATTTTCGTGCATAATCATATATTTTTAGGGTTTAATCATATTCATAATCATATTAGGATGCTTTAGGTTTAATTTGATGCTCATTTGATTTCATTTAGTGCATAAAACCTAAGTTTTTACCAAAATCTATTTCAGAAAACCCTGATTTCAAGGCCATAGTCTTGCTATCAGGGGCAATTTGGTCATTTGACCTCAATTTCGAAATCCCTAACCCTAATTTTCATATATTTAAGCATGTCACATCATATTTAGCTTAGTTTATTTTATCTAAACTTCAAAACTTGCATTTTTACCAAATATCTTTCTAAAAACCCTAATTTCAAGGCCATAGTCTTGTTATTAGGGGTATTTTGGTCATTTGGACCCCCAATTTCGAAATTTCATATCTTATCTTCCTTATTTATTTAATTTTATTTCATATTTTATCAATTTTGATTTAAGGGAATCATGGAAAAGGCTTATATCTAGCAAAATCCAGTAATTTCTAGATATTACTGGATAAATCTAGAAAAGCCAACATATTTTCATTAACCAAGTTTTCTAGTTTTGCAGGTACATTGAAGACTTTATTTTTCATGTATTTAAATTTCAATAGTGATGTAACTTGTAATTAAACTTTGGAATAAGAATTTACATTTCCTGCTTAGCTTAGGTTGCATTGCATATAGTTTATTTTTATAATTTTAATGTGTGATGGATGATGATTCATACATATTTTTACAAATTCACCATGGTCTACACGAATGGCACATGCACTAGCTTCTATGAAGTTTATAAACTTGGTGGAATTTGTATTTATGGCCATAGTCAGAATACGAATGATACTCAGATTTATAATCTTCACATCAGCCACATTCAGCCTACACTCTTAGGCTAACTTCAAAAATGCACTGCATTTCTCAAAATACAAAAAGTATTTCTCAATTCCTCAAATCCATATTCATTCATTTCATGCATTTGCCAATTCCAATCTCAAATCAAAGAAGTTCATTTTCTCAAAATCTCCTAAGTCTTATAGCAAAATCGATTTTCCCAAAGACATTGAATTTCAAAGGATATTTCAAGTATTTCCCAAGTTCCAAATTCAAATTTTCTAAGTTAGAATTTCAATTTCAAAGTTTGAATTCAGAGAAACCAAGTATCTCAGAATCGATTTTCACCAAATGTCAAGGATTCCTCAAAATCGATTTTTATTTCCCTCAGAAGTATATTTCAAATCCCAATTCACGATTTTCCATGTGATACCTATTCTAAATATTTCAATCATTCAAAGCAAACATCATGTTTTCAAAATGGGCATTTTCTGAAAATTCATAGCACATGCCTGATTCTATGTGCATTTAGAAATTAGGATATGATTTGGATAAGTTGAATAGAGCAGAGCAGTAGATTGATCCTTGGTTTGATTACCCCTGTTAAAGGTGGCAGGAACGCTCGAACCTCATACCGACAGGCGAGTCCCATTCTTTGGAATTTTCCCGCATTTTAAAAACGGAGGCGAGTTATTTTCAAAAACTTTTTCAAAGCCCAGTTTGATTTGCAAAAGTAAAATTTTGCGATGATAACAGGTTTGGCGACCGAGATGGGACTTGTCTTTGCCTGATCAATCTAATGCTCTACTTAGTTCAAATTGTCAAAATCGATTTCCATGGAATGTCAGCTTTACTTTATGATATCATGTGAACCTAGGAGCCTAGACCTGAACCCAGCTGACATGGAATGCATATAGACTAAGTATGGTTTGGTAGGACCATATTGAGGAGGAAATTTTCATGCTCACATAGACTTAGGTCTAATACAACCCTCCTCAATCTAGGCTTGATTTAAAACAATGTTTGCTCCTTCAAAATTTTCAAAATCTCTATCTCTTTAGGTTTTAGAGCCTTCTGATTTGATTGCATGTGCTCATGTTTTCAAAAACCACCCCACCTATATTGTCCCGGTCTTCACGTTGCTGGGCTCTCTTCCAGAACCATAGTTCGGGACAGAGCCTCACAACTGGGCCACCTATTTGGGTGAAAACCCCCCTGCCATGTACCAAGGGCCATACTCCAACGTATATCGGCAGGTGCTCAAGGATGTTGGAAAAATTGAACCTAGAACTGGAGGAATTGATTTTATGCCACGTACATCGAGCCTTGGCTTGAGTATATAGGCATAGCATGATTGGACACAGATGATCTGAACCTTAGAGTTAGGATTAAGGTCCTACAGCCATTTCAAAATTTGTGCATCTAGAGTCAGCTTTTAGGGAATGTTGTATGTGCATACTTGTTTATGCAGAATTTGATTGAATATGTTATTTCCTTTCGATATTTTCCCCAATTTTCTAAAAATACTGGACGAATTTTCAAAATTCCCCAATCTATGTCCATGTACTGTCCATGTTTTAAACCTTGGACGATTTTCCAAATACTTCATTCTCCATTTATTTCTTCATATTTCATCAAACCCTGGACGATTTTCCAAATTTCCCTTAATTTCCTTCAAAACTCCAGGTGATTTCCCATCTTTCCTTTCTTCTGGATCTCGAATTTCCTGCTTTATTTTTATCCTGCCTGCATTTTCTCAAATTTCCTGTATTTTCCCAAGTCTTATTCCAATTTCCATGTCTTCCAGTCCGATGGCATCCAGTCAGCTTGATTCAGTCTTCTCTGAGGGTCACATCTCCTACGAGGTGCAACAAAGTCTTCCTGAACATCGAGTCCTCAGCACCGGATCCTTCTTTCTCCGGTGGTACTATTTATGGTTCAAGAATTTCTCTCGTATGTTTCCGGACCACTTGGACGATTGTGGGGTAGAACTGGCATCCGCAGTGGGAAAGCAGACAGTCAACGGCAATTTGATCCATGCAATAGCAGAACGATAGAATTCGAGCACTTCTACCTTCTGGTTCCCGTGGAGCGAGATGACAGTACTGATGGATGAATTTTCAGAGATTATGGGATTGCCCGAGCCAGCCGGTCAGCCTGGAGATCCATTGGAGAAGCAGTTTCTGATTAATGTCAAGGGTCTGGACCCAAAAGATGCTTTAGCTCGCA
The DNA here is from genome assembly GCF_984573655.1 of Nuphar pumila. Lineage (NCBI taxonomy): Eukaryota > Viridiplantae > Streptophyta > Magnoliopsida > Nymphaeales > Nymphaeaceae > Nuphar > Nuphar pumila. Next base: position 70,691,024 of record NC_143251.1, on the reverse strand, counting down.
TGACGGGACGCAAGTCTTGGCCTCTGATTGAAGAAGATGGAAATGAATATGTGGACCTGCTCGAAATCTACAGACAGTATGGGATATTTGTGGAAGTCAGCTCGTTGTCCAGGACAGCTCGAGAGAGAATTCAGCACGCGATGGTTCTGTGCACGGTAGGATTAGCTTTCTTTCCAGATGGACGAAATTACATGGATATCAGAATAGTCCAGCTTCTAAGAAGATGGGGAAGTCGACAGACCAGCCGCCTCTCGATAGCCATGGCCGCACTCGCTTTCCTATACCGAGGGTTGACCCGTTTCACACTCGGAGAATCCATTCTAGTCGAAGGGTGCACCTATGCATTACAATCTTGGTTCCTCCAGCATGTGCCAGCCCGAGCCAGTTCATTCAGATATAATGGTGAAAAGCTTCTTCCAGTTGCTCGATACTGATTCTTGATCGACAACCTTCGGGAGGAAGAGGTCGTATGGGACTACTTTGATCGTCAGGAATCACCTCCCAGATACACTTACGCTTATGGCAAGCGATTCAGGCTACTTGGCCTTTTCTTCTGCACCTACTACCATCCGGAGCGATGTGTTAGGCAGTTCTCTCAAAGACAGAAGCGCGTAGAAATTCATCCATTATCATGGGTTCAGCCAGAATTCAACCTCGCATCAGATCAGTGGTCCGGAGCATACCATTCTGCCAGACATGGCTGGGAGTCCTTTGTCAATCTTACTATTTTTCCTGGTCCTCGAGTGTCCTCTGATTATCCAGAGTGGTGGAAAATTGTTTGTCCCCCTCCCCTCTGTCAAGAGTATTATTGATAAAATCATGTTTTTCCCCTCAATAAAATTCCTTTATTTTACATCTCATCTTGGTTTGACGACCTCGCCTAAGTAACAAGGCATATTTCCAGTTGTTTATTTTGCAAAGAATAGCAGCGCAATTGTCGTAATTCCAGCGACGACTCAATCCCTAGTAATGGGATACTCTTTCAATTGTCTATCAAAATTCTCAACAAATATTTTCCTCCAACCAAATTTCCTTCAGAAGCCTAACCATCAGTTCTGCCTTGCAGAGAGAGCATTAATAACATTCAAAAGAGCATTCGTGATACTCAGTGGTTCAGACAAGGTCCGGAAAGAAAACTGCATCAATAGAAGGTGTGTCATACTCGATCGCTTCAGAAGAGGAAATGGACTCACTCCGATCAGTCAGAAGTCAGAGTCAGCAAGCGGATGATGGCATCGATCCCCGAATGTATGTTATGTTCAAAGAAATGATGACCAAGATGCTGGCAGAACAAACTGAAACTAGTATAGAAGAGACTCGGGTTAAGCAGAAGGCAAAAGACCAGGCAATCAAGAAAGTTCTGAAGCTATCCAAGAAACATATCCAACAGGAAGATACATCGGATGAATCAGGATCGGTAGGTAACACCGATGAAGAGTATGAAGTTCAGCAAGCATTTCAAAGATCCCCTCATAGACAAGGGACAACCTATAAATTGAAAAATCAAGCAATGGATGATCCAATCCAAATACAACTGAAGGAAATGGCAAAGAAGATTAAAGATTTGGAAGCCCGCGATAAGGACAAGAAGGTCTTCATGGGCAAAGATTTCTACAAGAGCATCACTCCCGTCAGGAATAATCAAGATTCAAAAAAGACAAATTCTGTCAAGGCCCACCGCGAGGGGTGCAAGGATAACAAAGGCAATCACACAAGTCAAAAAGAGAAATCTTTAAAGCAGAGTGGAAAATTGAGTCAGCAGAAAGAAAAGATAAAGCGGGACGGTTGGGATTGCAATCACCAGTTTACTCCTCTCGAGCAGCCTCTCGACGAAATCCTTGAATATATGTTGGCCAAGGAATTGGTAAAACTCCCAAGAGTCGCAAATCCTCCCACAGTCATGGGAAAATTCAGGGATCAATTCTGTAAATTTCATAGGGCAGTAGGACATGATACCGACCATTGTTTCGTCTTCAAGAACATTGTCCAAGATCATATCGACAAGAATTTCTTCGTTGAGAATAAGAAAGAATACCAATCGACTGTCTTATCCAAATCTCAACAGAAATCAAACACTCGACAAGAGGTGCAGTGTGATGATCCGAACCAGGATCGCAAGATAGCCCCATTGGATCAAATATTTGATACTTTTCTTAAATACATGCTTACAAAAGATACAGTCGGATCTCTGAAGTCTCATTTCACTCTCTCTGCCAATGATAGCAAAAGCAACAAGAAAGATTATGATCATCCTTCAGAGGGATCCAAGGGCCAAAAAGGAAAGTTCTCCAACAATGATAAGCCTCTCCAATCTAGTCCTCAGCATAAAGGGAAAGATCAAGAAAAGCCAAAGCATAAGGATTGGAATACGGATCGAAAGTTCACCCCTCTAGATCAGACACTAGAGAATGTTCTGAAATACATGCTCGCAAAAGATATGATCCGTTTACCTAAAGTAGCTGATCCCGCAACAGCCATGGGAAGGTTTAAAGATCAGTTCTGCGAATTTCATCGGGCAATGGGTCACGATACCGAGCATTTTTTTGTCCTTAAAAATATTGTTCAAGACGGCATTGACAAGAATCTCCTCGTTGGAGATGAAAAGGAGGACCATTCATCTTGATCATGTTTCTCCCCAATCTTTCAAAAGTTGATAACACTAGTGCTTTCCCAATTTCTCATCTTGCTTTTATTATTTCAAAGGGATGATGTAATCCCGTCTGTCTTTCCCTTATTTGTTACCTTTCCTTCAATACATCAATAAAGTTTCAATTTTTCTCGCAAGCTCGGTGCCATTTTTTTTTATTCTCCTCAGCAAAATATTCTTTTATGAGGAATAACCTCTTCCGAGTCCCTTCTGAATCAATTAAAAGCCAGTTGTCGTGTCACCTTCGGAGAGCGCTCTTCGAACATCAATCATTTATCCTTTTGTTCAAATTCTTCTTTCCCAGTTACACTGGAGCATTTTTAAATTTTCATTTTATCTTCAAAACTTTCTGTATGCAGGCAGGATCAAACAAATCTCTCATTTTGCACGCATGTGCACCCATTTACATTCATTTGCATTTGCATGCATTCATTCGCATTCATCTACATCAATTTGCATTCGCATCGATTACCCATTCAGGATAAGGGATAAATCCTGAGACCCCGACAGTTGTCCAAGTCGTCGTGAGGGTGAAGACTGAAAATTTTCCATCAAAATCAATTAGTAATTCTTCAGAATCCAGTGTTGTGCTGGTAATTTTTCAAAAATCCAGTGTTCGTGCTGGTAAATTTCCAAAACCCAGTGCTCGTACTGGTAACCATTTAAAATCCAGCGCTCGTACTGGTAACCTTTTAAAATCCAGTGCTCGTACTGGTAACCTTCCAAAATCCAGCGCTCGTACTGGTAGTCTTCCAAAACCCGGTATTCGTACTGGTAATTTTTCAAAACATAATGCTTGTATTGGCACATTTTCAAAATCCGGTGTTTGCACTGGTACACTTTAAAATTCAGTGTCCACTAATTTAGTTTTCCTTTGGGATTCAAGTTCCAACTCGAATTTCCTTTCCTTATAATTGATCTAGTTTTCCGTCAGGAATTCGAGTTCCAACTCGAATTTCTTTTCCATTCTAACCGGTTTAGTTTTCCTTTGAGATTCGAGTTCCGACTCGAATTTCCTTTCCTTCCACACCGGTTTAAGTTTGCCTTTGGGATTCGAGTTCCGACTCGAATCTTCTTTCCTTCTGGTTAACCTAGTTTTCCTTCGGAATTCGAGTTCCGACTCGAATTTCCTTTCCTTCCACACCGGTTTAAGTTTTCCTGCGGGATTCGAGTTCCGACTCGAATCCTCTTTCCTTTTGGTTAACCTAGTTTTCCTTCGGAATTCGAGTTCCGACTCGAATTTCCTTTCCTTCCAACCGGTCTAGTTTTCCTTCGGGATTCGAGTTCCGGCTCGAATCTTCTTTCCTTCTAGTTAATCTAGTTTTCCTCCGGAATTTGAGTTTCGACTCGAATTTCTTTTCCTTCTAACCAGTTTAGTTTTCCTTCGAGATTCGAGTTCCGACTCGAATCTTCTTTCCTTCTAGTTGATCCAGTTTGCCTTTGGGATTCGGGTTCCGACTCGAATTTCTTCTCCTTCCAAATTGATCTACCTTTCCTTCAGGATTCGAGTTCTGACTCGAATTTCTTCTCCTTCCACGATGGATCTAGTTTTCCTTCAAAAATTCGGGTTCCGATCCGAGTTTTCCTTTCTTTCAGAGTTGGTCTAGAAGATCTGAGTCCTGACTTGAATCTTCTTATAAATCCAATTCAGAACTGGTCTAGAAGATTCGAGTTCCGACTCGAATTCTCTTTCAAAATCCAATTCATCTAGTTTTCCTTGAAGAGTTGAATTCCGATTCGAATCTTCCCTCAAAAACCCAGTTTAGCACCTGGTCCATTCAAAGCTCACAAGTTGGAATCATTCCTTCTTAAACTATGATCCTTAGGTTAAATCCCTATGGAATAGATAGTTCGTAGGTCGAATCCCTACAGAACCCATGTCGTTCCCAGTGAACCAATGCCGTTCTCAATTGAACCAATGTCGTTATTAGGCTAAATCCCTATAGAACCCATGTCATTCTCAGTAAACCAATTCACAATTTCGACTTTTTTAGCCAATCAATTCCCAAATTTCCAATTTCCAATTTCCAATTTCCAATTTCCAATTTCCAATTTCCAATTTCCAATTTCCAATTTCCAATTTCCAATTTCCAATTTCCAATTTCCAATTTCCAATTTCCAATTTCCAATTTCCAATTTCCAATTTCCAATTTCCAATTTCCAATTTCCAATTTCCAAATATCAATTTCCAAATTCCAAAATTCCAAAATTCTAATTTCCAATTTCCAAATATCAATTTCCAATTTCCAATTTCCAATTTCCAATTTCCAATTTCCAATTTCCAATTTCCAATTTCCAATTTCCAATTTCCAATTTCCAATTTCCAATTTCCAATTTCCAATTTCCAATTTCCAATTTCAAATATCAAATTTCAAAATTCCAATTTCCAAAATTTGACCCTTTTGAGTCATCCAATACCAATTTCAATCATTTTCTCTTGCGAGAGACCCTTTTTATAGGGAGAGTTCGAGGGAGCTCGCTCTTTTCGCATGCTATCCAATTCATTCACTTAGCCCCTTTTTAGGGAGAGTTTGAAGGGACTCGTGTCTTTGTGAACCATTTGCAAAACAAAATTCCAAATTTCACACAAGGAACCCTTTTTATAGGGAGAGACTCGACGGAGACTTGCTTTCCTTGTGGCCCCATAATTTCAGACTAGGCCATTTCATCATGAAGGACCCTCTTTTCAGGGAGAGTGTGATGAACTCGTTCCTTCATGACCAATTTACCAACCTCACCAATTCCGGTCCCCTTTCCATAAGAGAAGCCTAATGTTAGGAAGTTTTGACGAAAGCTTAATTTCTCTTCGAAAGTTCATTTTGCAAACACCTCCTCTTCAGGGAAGAGAGGAGTAATTCCCAATTCCAATTTCTGAATCTTCTCCTTTGGGGAAAGGAGAAGAGAATTTTTGTCATGGATGTGTTGCGTTGTGCTTCAAATGCTCGCTTTCACAAAGGATTTCAAGAAAATTTTTGCCAATTTGTCATTAAATATTTCTTGATTTCAAAAATCTTTATTGCACAAAATTATTACTTCAGAATACCTCCACTATTACTTCTGAAAGGGCAATGCTTTCACAAAAAAGGATTCAAAGTTCAAAATCTTCTTTATTGGCCAACCAAAAGGATGAAGAATAAATCCGCGATATGGCCAGCAAAGAGAATTCAATGTTGTTGCAAAGCCATGAGTGATTGATATTGATCGCAGTCAATGGCACATTTTTAAAGACCATTCTTGAAAAATAAAGCAGTCGAAATATCCTGGGTGATACAGAAAAATCCACTCAATTTTCATATCTCCTCAATCACCTAAGCTGCAATTAAATATCTGCAAAAGGGATCTCTCAATTGTCGTCAAGATGAAGGTGAATTAAGCGAGTCGACCCCCGGGGCCAAAGAAGATTTGGATCATCTCCAAGATGACGGAGTTTGTGACGGATCCTTCCAGGGAAAGTTCAGATCACCGTCGAGATGAAGGCGAGTGTGATGAGCCTACCGACAAACCCTAAAAGATATTTGATTTTAGCTATCATCAAGAGATTCCCAACCAATGAGTCAATAACTATCAAGATAATCCCTGAGAAAAAAGAAGGATCGGAACATCTCTGAGATGAAGGAGTTTGTGACGTACCCTTCCCAAGAAAAAAAGAAGAGAAAAAAGTCAGGACATCTCCAAAATGAAGGATGATGCAATTCCCGAAAAATCCAAGAGAGCTCCAATCTGCTAAAAAGAGAGTGCAGAAAGATCATCATGAGAAAAGAATCCCAGGATATCAGACTGTCGAATCTATCAAGAATCTTCTTTACCTTTGTGAAATTCTTTTATCAATATTCTTTCAACAATAGCTCTTGCAATATCAAGAATACTTTCTTTCCCGTCCATATCAAGGAAATTGAGAGCTTCCTTGAAAGAAATCCATTCGCAAGCAATTTGAATTCGAATCTTGATTCTACGGAGTTAAGCCCAGTCGGAGATAATACTTCAGGTAGAAAAGAGGGAAAACTTTCAAAACAATGTGCATCAGTTTCAATTATTTTGAATCAACAACAATTTTCAACGTTTTGACAATATTTTCTAGTTATCTTGGCATGAAGCGAGAGCTTGAGGTTCATCTTTGGCACATCCTGACATCAGTTGTTATCCCTTTTAGGACTTGATAACGGGAGTTTTCAAGATTCCTTCCCTTCTTTGGTATAATCTGAGCGCACGGGCTCTCAGATTCGCACACTTCCCTGTGCCCCTACTGTCCCACCATAGACAGTCCAATTTCGGCTTGAGGTTAAGCCACCAATTTCAGCAAAAGGCAATTTCAAAAGTTAATTAGTCTCAGCAATGAGGCGCCCAAAATCAATCCCTTTTCAAACTTTAGGGACCCCAATTTCCTTCCTTTTGCAAAACCCCTATCGGACTCATTGTGCGGAAATTCGAAGGTTCCATTACGGTCTCTTCTTTCGAGGATTCCGTCCATTTTTCACCCGATCAAGATAAGGGTATAAACCTGAGCCTCATTTGATGAGGTATTCCATTTTCTGCCCAATCAGGTTAAGGGTATAAACCTGAGCCTCATTTGATGAGGTATTCCATTTTCTGCCCAATCAGGTTAAGGGTATGAACCTGAGCCTCATTTGATGAGGTATTCCATTTTCTGCCCAATCAGGTTAAGGGTATAAACCTGAGCCTCATTTGATGAGGTATTCCATTTTTCACCCAATCAGGTTAAGGGTATAAACCTGGGCCTCATTTGATGAGGTATTCCATTTTCTGCCCAATCAGGTTAAGGGTATAAACCTGAGCCTCATTTGATGAGGTATTCCATTTTCTGCCCAATCAGGTTAAGGGTATAAACCTGGGCCTCCTTTGATGAGGTATTCCATTTTTTGCCCGATAAGGATAAGGGTATAAACCTGAGCCTCATTTGATGAGGTATTTCGTTTTCTGCCCAATCAGGTTAAGGGTATAAACCTGAGCCTCATTTGATGAGGTATTCCATTTTCTGCCCAATCAGGTTAAGGGTATAAACCTGGGCCTCCTTTGATGAGGTATTTCATTTTCTGCCCGATCAGGATAAGGGTATAAACCTGAGCCTCATTTGATGAGGTATTCCATTTTCTGCCCGATCAGGATAAGGGTATAAACCTGAGCCTCCTTTGATAATTCATTTTTCGCCCGATCAGGTTAAGGTTTAAACTTGAGCTTCACTTTGATGAGGTATTTCATTTCCCGGTCAGATTAAGGGTCAAACCTGAGCTTCGTTTCTACACGAGGTATTTTCTGTCCCATCCAGGTTAAGGCAAAACCTGAATCTCACTTCTTTTTGAAGTAAAATTTTCTCCTTATTCTTCATTTCATATCTATCATCATCACTTGAACTAATTCTTTCATACCCAGTCAGATTCATCTAACTGGGGCATTTTTATAATCCAAATTTGGTGTGTTTTCTTTGCCACTAAGCTCGGCTTTCAACCGGCTTAGCAGCAAAGAGGGGCATCTGTAAACACCCCAAATTTTCACCCTCATCCAGTGTTTGTCCATTTCATAAGTCATTACAGATCATTGCATGGCATTGCATGTATTCTGCATTGCATTGCATCTCATTTTCGAGATCCAGCACTCCTATTTCAAAACATTCAATCCAGATTTGAATTTTAAAGCTTTATTTCAAAATCAATTTCAAAACTTGGGTTTTTATTCAATACTCTGTCATTTTCCAACCCCAGGACTTTATATTTCGAAATATTTTCTCAGAAAACAATCTGGATTCATTTCAAATTCAAATTTTAATCGATTTCAATTCACAGATGAGACCCATTGAGGTGGTGTCGCTTCTGAATTCCTCTATTCATCAAATTTCTCAAATTTTTGAAAGTTTCAGTCCGATCAGGACTCTGTCTCAGAGTCCTAATCCGGTCAGGAGTCTGGTTTTTAAGTCTGTTTTACTTCCATTTTCAGTCTTTTTCGATTATTTTCAAAATTTAGGTCATTTTACATAGTTCAGTTAGTTCAGGATTCTATTTTAGAGTTCGGTTGAGTTAGGAGTCTAACCCTGACTGTGTTTTCTGACTTATTTCATCATTTCTTGATAAAATCTTTTGAAAATTCTTTCATTTGGCTTTTAAAATCTAAAATCTCAGAGTCCTAAGAGTTCAGGACTCTAACTCCGAGTTCCAGTTCGCTTGAGACCCTATTTTCAAAGATCTTGAATTTCAAATATCGATTTTAACCCCTTTTCAAAGCCATTTTCAATGTTTATTTCAAAATTTCTAAAACTCGATGTGGGCCCACTCAGTTGGCACCATATCCAGAGGAATTCTAATTCAGTTAGAACCCTATTCCATTTCAAAAATCCTAATTTTAAGATTACTTTTGAAAATCCTTTTGAAAACTCCTTCAATTTCAAGTTTTAAAATCATCTTTTTGTAAAAACTCAAGTAGGGCCCACTCGGGGTGGTGCCATATTCGAGTCAGTCAGGGCTAGACTAGGGTTAGTTGATGTTTTGGTTAGTGTTAGAGGTTTAGAAGAGTCAAAACCATTTTGAAAAACTCATTTTTGAAAGTCAGTTTTTAAAACTAGTGTTTTTAAAGCTTTTTAAAGGTGTTTTAAAAACCCAATGTAAGAAAATGCCAAGTGGCACCACATTTGGGGATTTTCTAGGTTTAGCTAGGGGCTAATTAGGACTTAATAAGGATAATCTAGGCTAGGGTTAGTTAGGTAAACTCACACCAAAATCGCCCCCCTTAGAGAGTCCAAGATTTTCAAAAGTGTTAAAATTTAAACCTAATTTTTTTATTATAAATAGATGCATAAGGGGGGTCGATTTTTCCCATCTCTCTCCTATTGGATTCTTGGAGCTTCTCTCTCCTCTTCAGCCCTTCCTCCATTGCAGCAACCTCAAGGTAATTATTTTCTTTAATTTTTAGTTTTTATTTAATATTTTTCATTGTTTTAAGCATGATTTAGCCATTGGCACCATCACCTTCATGGATTAAACCATGGATTCAACCTCAAGAACCATCAAGAATCAGCAAGAACGATCGAATAAGGTGATCTAACCCTGTTTTGGATGATTTACAGGGATTTTAATCCATTAGAATTGATTTTAATATGATTCTTTACATTATTAACCAATAAAATATATGATTTACCCTTTTAATGGGTTAAATCTATGTTTTAAAGGTGATATCAAATTCCAACCATTGATTCCCTGTTTTTATTTTATTTTCATGGTTTATTCATGTTTGTTTTACGTTCTACAGCATAGAAATAATTTTTATTTGCTGTTTTATGGTTTATTTTATTGATTTACATTAGTTAATACATGGTTTTCCAAGTTTCTTAAATTTCTGTGTGCTTTAGGTTTAGAACAGTAAAGATAATGTTATTTCGGATTGAATTACTCATTGTTTATTTCTGATTTTTTTATATGTGATGCATGCATGAGTTATTGAGTTACTGTAGAAAAATCAGAGGTTTTGGATCTCGGGAACTCTGTCAAAAAAATCAGACATCAAATCGGGTTTTTAAAACTTTAAAATCGTGGTTAAAATCAAGAAGGTAACTTGCTGTTATGATATTTTTCTCATCTTATATCCGATTTTAGATCTGTAAAGTGATATGGATTCATATTGAGTAGATGTGTCTGCTGTGAAATTTTCGGATTTTTTGATCACTGTTTAGTATTTTTCTCCTTTCAGAGAATCTGTTTTTAAATTTAAAACTCGTTAGGGTTTACCAAAACCCTAATCAGACTTGTGTTAGTCATAAATCCCAAACCACAGATCCGATTTTAGATATGTAAAAAATGAGTATTGTTATTTTTTTGTCTACTGCTCACCACTAAAACTTCAAAGATTTTTGTTTAGGTTTGTTATTTATGTTTGTATTTTCAATCTGAAGTAGCCCTTTTAATCACTGTTGAAAGTGATATATTTTAGCTCAGATTGCCAGAAGGGTTTCTCCCTAACCGGAGATGATTTTTCCGATCTGTAAATTGGGAAATCTCTGTTTTTCTTCTTAGTTAGTCTCTGTAAAATTTGCATAAATTTCCATGGAGATTTGACCCCTGGTTCAGGTCTTGGATTGAAACTGGTTGGTGAATTAGGTCAAAAATAGCATATTGTTAGGGTTTAATGCAATTTTCGGATTAATTTAATGTCAACAAATTTTTTTTATAATTCCAATTCGATATTAGGGTTATAACAAGTGCAGGTACCAATTTTTATAGATTTTGGAATCCATTTGATGGCTGAATTAATAAAATTGCAAAACAGGGTACCCGAAGAATTCCAAAACACTGCTAAAATCACAGTTTTTGTGATATTATTGGATTTTCGTGCATAATCATATATTTTTAGGGTTTAATCATATTCATAATCATATTAGGATGCTTTAGGTTTAATTTGATGCTCATTTGATTTCATTTAGTGCATAAAACCTAAGTTTTTACCAAAATCTATTTCAGAAAACCCTGATTTCAAGGCCATAGTCTTGCTATCAGGGGCAATTTGGTCATTTGACCTCAATTTCGAAATCCCTAACCCTAATTTTCATATATTTAAGCATGTCACATCATATTTAGCTTAGTTTATTTTATCTAAACTTCAAAACTTGCATTTTTACCAAATATCTTTCTAAAATCCCTAATTTCAAGGCCATAGTCTTGTTATTAGGGGTATTTTGGTCATTTGTACCCCCAATTTCGAAATTTCATATCTTATCTTCCTTATTTATTCAATTTTATTTCATATTTTATCAATTTTGATTTAAGGGAATCATGGAAAAGGCTTATATCTAGCAAAATCCAGTAATTTCTAGATATTACTGGATAAATCTAGAAAAACCAACATATTTTCATTAACCAAGTTTTCTAGTTTTGCAGGTACATTGAAGACTTTATTTTTCATGTATTTAAATTTCAATAGTGATGTAACTTGTAATTAAACTTTGGAATAAGAATTTACATTTCCTGCTTAGCTTAGGTTGCATTGCATATAGTTTATTTTTATAATTTTAATGTGTGATGGATGATGATTCATACATATTTTTATAAATTCACCATGGTCTACACAAATGGCACATGCACTAGCTTCTATGAAGTTTATAAACTTGGTGGAATTTGTATTTATGGCCATAGTCAGAATACGAATGATACTCAGATTTATAATCTTCACATTAGCCACATTCAGCCTACACTCTTAGGCTAACTTCAAAAATGCACTGCATTTCTCAAAATACAAAAAGTATTTCTCAATTCCTCAAATCCATATTCATTCATTTCATGCATTTGCCAATTCCAATCTCAATTCAAAGAAGTTTATTTTCTCAAAATCTCCTAAGTCTTATAGCAAAATCGATTTTCCCAAAGACATTGAATTTCAAAGGATATTTCAAGTATTTCCCAAGTTCCAAATTCAAATTTTCTAAGTTAGAATTTCAATTTCAAAGTTTGAATTCAGAGAAACCAAGTATCTCAGAATCGATTTTCACCAAATGTCAAGGATTCCTCAAAATCGATTTTTATTTCCCTCAGAAGTATATTTCAAATCCCAATTCACGATTTTCCATGTGATACCTATTCTAAATATTTCAATCATTCAAAGCAAACATCATGTTTTCAAAATGGGCATTTTCTGAAAATTCATAGCACATGCCTGATTCTATGTGCATTTAGAAATTAGGATATGATTTGGATAAGTTGAATAGAGCAGAGCAGTAGATTGATCCTTGGTTTGATTACCCCTGTTAAAGGTGGCAGGAACGGTCGAACCTCGTACCGACAGGCGAGTCCCATTCTTCGGAATTTTCCCGCATTTTAAAAACGGAGGCGAGTTATTTTCAAAAACTTTTTCAAAGGTCAGTTTGATTTGCAAAAGTAAAATTTTGCGATGATAACAGTGACCATCCCTGTTTGAGCGTGGAACCCTGGATCTTTCTTTTAGCAGCAAGGTAATGTTTGCTTGGTTTTATTATTCTTTTTCCTTATTTTCGACATGTTGGCTGCTCGACCACCCCTTTTTAGATCTTACTCATGCTACTGGGAAGAGCATCCGACTTGGTCCAGTGGACCAGACCTCTTGACCATCCAGTTTTCGCCCTAACCGGAGCTGGACGCCATGCGGGTAGTCCGCGCACCCAGTATAAGCCTCGATGAGTTATCTTCTTTTTTTATGTTGGAGGTAAATGTGGTAGTATCATGTTCTTTTTCTTCCTTTTTGTCTTGGACCGCTGCCGGTCTGAACCATGGGTTTAGACCAACACTACAGTCCGTCTTGTTTCGGTTGGGTGCAAGTTTGGGCCCACCCCGAGTTACCCTCTTGGCCGGGGTTGGGTGCGCACCGTTTTGGGTGCTGTGCACCCATGGCTTTCAGTTAGCCCTGGGGGGGGGGGAGTGCAAGTCTGAACCAAGGTTTAGACCTGATGGATTGTCAGCCTGGGCGTGGCACAAGGTGCCAACCGTCCGACCCCTTTCGTGGGAGCCGGATGGAGTCTAGTGGTGCCGAGCACCCAGGCCCTTTTCAGTCGGCCATTCTGGGTTGCATGTAGGTCTGAACCGAATGGTTCAGACCTGTGCATATATGGGGAACCAGGCCGGCACCGGGTGCCAGCCATGGTTCTGTTTTAGGACAGGTTGAGTGCCAGCCGCATGGTGCTGGGCACCCGGGTCCCTCGAGCTGATCCCCTTCGGGTCCGGGTCAGAACCAGAGAGAGAAGGGTTCAGACCCACTGCTGGCCAACCACAGCCTGGTCTCATAGACCAGACCGACTGGGCCCAGTTTTTGGGCTCAACCCGCAGGCTTAGCCACGGTTGTCTTTGCCGGGGCTGGAAACAGCCCAACCAAAACCCTTGACAGGTAGGGTCCGGTTCCTGAGTTGGTCCAGACCTTGATGGTAGGTCCGACAGTCTGGTCCGTAGGACCAGACCACCCTTAGCTAGAGCTTGTTGGCACGAGTGCGGGTGGACTTTCGTTTCGCCACACTCGCGGCCCCGCTACACCATCATTTATGGCTGATAACAGGTTACCCTATCAACACTAGCTCGCACCTACTTCGAGTCGAACCCGATTAGGTTCAAACCAGCCTTTGTATTGCCCTGCACCCTCCTCGCACTTCGGTTAGGTTCGGCATGAGTGCATGCCTTGGGATGCACCGGGTTCGAGTAAGCTTTTCATATATATATATATATATATATATATATATATATATATATATATATATATATATATATATATATATATATATATATATGTATATAAGTATACATATAGGTATGTGCCTTGCCGAGTATGTTTGAAAGGGTTGATATATATATATGTACACATGAATATATGTAAGGGTATTAAAACTTATGACTCTCGTGTCCCGTTCAAGCATTTTCTCGGATGATTCCATACTCCGAGCTCAGTATGAATTCCATAGCATTGTCCTACGTTCGTTTTGGACAAACGGTTTGTTTAGGGTCCGCGGGCGCCGCACCCCGAACCGTGGTAATGCCAATGTTATTCCCATTAGATGGGTTAAGTTCAGAAATCATCTTCGACACGTAAGTGTGTCATACTGCGTAAGGAAAATCTTTATACCTTGATTTATGTGCAACTACTTAGTTAAGTATACAGACGAACACTATTGCAAACCCGCATACTTGGAAACTACGTTGAATCACAAGCATTGTTTCATTGTCTTTGTTTCGGGTCCGCAGGCGCGGCACCCCACACCGTGGGAATGGCTAATGTTGTTTCCATAAGTCGGGTATATCCCAGATTTCACCATAAACATGTAAGTGTGTCAACCACGTATGAAAGCATAGTTGAATGCAATATTCACACTGAAGTATGCAAGTTAATCATTTCATATTATGCAACTGCCTCTGTTGTTTATGCTTGTGCAAAAGATAGAAACATACACTTCGCACTTGGCATATCCTGACACTGTTACTGAGTAGTGCGTACCTTGGAAAGGTACATTGCTTGAGGCATTAGTAAGTGCACCACGTGCACTTACTACAAGAAAGAAAAGAATAAAGATAGGGTATGAATAATGAAATGACTTGTTATGGGCTCAGTTGGAGTCCTTGGGCAATGACCCTTGCTTAAAGAGATGGACTCTTGTGTGATATACCCTAAACAGAAATAAATCAATAAGGTGTTTCGACTGCTTTCACGAGCAGTGTGCTCCGTTGGCCGCGTGAGGCTGAGCACGTGAATGGGCAGGCCAAGTCCTCGTTTTGCGTACCCTGCGGGGACCACGAGGCAAATTCCTCATGAGAGCTGTGTTGAACATGAGCCTTAAGAAAGATAAACCTGCTTCGCCCCATTCACAAAATAGTTCACCTTGAGAGAGGGTGGATGGTACAACCCTGAGTGACTTGTCGTTACTACGACACATGTTTGACAGGAGCTGTAGCGTCCTTTGGCCTCCAGTCACTCAGAGTCAGGGAGGTCGAGGTTGCCTTTTTAGGACCTCACTACTGCAGTAGTATGGATTACAATCCTTGCCTATGCGAGTGTTTTCTCCTAGCTGTGTGCTGCTCGCATAAGGTCGACTCGGTCTGTAGCTTCCCCGGTTACCACACTAGAATTTAAATAACAGACGCCGGGTGCATGTCTCACAGAATGCGAGGTTCCTTCGCGTACCCGAAGGAGTAATCAGAAGAACTTAAGAACTAACCAAACAGCTGACTTAAAGTAGTTGTTGCTTTACTTGTGTTGTAGACTTACTTTAGTTGTTACAGTCATTTCAGTTTGTTACCTTAGTTACTTACTGCTCAGTTCGCTTATACTTCAGTTCGTTGCTTCAGCTACTTGTTTTCCTGTTGACTAGTACTTGTCACTTCACACTTACCAGACACAGGCACTTACACTTGTCAGCTTGTTTCCTGCTTTCATGTGTACTTGATATATATGCACATTGCTTGTGGTTGTTTCTTCACCACCTTGAAAAAGGATTGACCCCGTTTTATGGGGATGTAGGTGACAAACAGGCTTAGTGCGGATGCAATGATACACGATGGAGGCTCTGAGGACCCACACACTTGACCTGCAGATCTTGTACCTGGTGGTTTTGGGGTTTTTGGTTGTTGTTGGGATGTATTCCCTATTTTGTACCTTTTGTACTTATAAGTTGTAAACTCTTTAAAACTGTTGGGGTGTTTCCCCTTTTTACTTCATAGTTACACTTTTGTGGCGGCCGCCTAGACTTGCGGCTTGTTGTTTTCCCACGTTTGCTTCCGCTAGTTTCCTACTTAAACCTTTCAAAAAAAAAATTTACATAGAAATCCCAAGTTTTTCAAAGGTCGGGGTTTGGGGCGCCACAGCGATTGGTATCAGAGCAATGTTTAAGTGTATGGTCAGAGCTTCATCGTGCATCATCCATCGCACTGTAAGTATAAGATTAGCTTCTTCTTTTTCTTGTTTTCCTTCTTTTCTTCCTTTACTTCCTGCTTTTAGATGGTTTGTGTTGTGGTTCTGTGTATATCATAGATGTCGACGAACCCGACCTACGGCAAGATTTTGGAGGCTCTCCAAAACCTGACTCGAGGCGAAGAGGCTCTGAGTGGAGCTGTGCAACATTTGGCACGTAATGTGCATATGTTGGCACCCCCGTGTGCAAGGTGTTTAGGAGATCATGTGGGACAAATCTGTCCCTGTGAGTTAGCTGAGTGCCCCTACTGTAGCCTTCGTGGGCATGTCGAAGAGGAATGCCAGACGAAGCAGAGGGATGAGCTCTGGAAGAGCAATGCGGAAGACATCAAGGATGTTTCTTCAGTCTCTGGACCTTTGGTTCTGTAAGTGGATAGCCAGGACTGAGAAAAGCGAGGAGCGATCGATTCTCCTCAATATTCTCGCGAGTCCTACCCCTATGGTGTTTCTTCGGAGTACGTGCCACCGATTTTGGGAGAAGTCCAGGAGATCTATGACACGCCACTGAGGGAAGTTGTTTCTCCTCCACGTGTTAGGCCGAGGCGCTGTGGTAATCGGAAGGACTACAGGGACTTCTATACCAGCAAGTCGTGATATTGCGATGTAATGATTAGATGTTAGAAACACTGAGTCAGTGTTTCGTTTTTTATTTTATCGTGCTTAAATTGTTGACAGCACTTGTTTAACCCTATCTTGATGAAGGGTGCTTCTGTAATGTTTCGGTTTTCCTTGTTAAGGAAATGGAAAATTTTCCTATCTCTGTATATTTGTTGGTTGCTTATGTATAGAATGTTGCGTATTTAGATGGCGTGGCGCGCCAGGTGTGACAACCTGATGGAGACTCTGAACAACCTTACAGAGGTTGTAGGACGACTGTCATCACAAAATTTTTCCTCCCGTAATGTTCTCTCTCTTCCTTCTCTTTTTCCTTTCCTACCTCTATGTCCTCCTTTTTGAAGGGAGAAAAATAGAAGATGGAAAGAGAAAAGAGAAGAGAAAAGAAAAGAAGAGAGAAGAGGAATTATTTTGCGGGTCTCACTTGACCTTAATTTTGAAGATATTTGAAATAACTCGCCTCCGTTTTTTGAAATATTTGCGGGAAAACTGGGAGACGGGATTCGCTCGTCGGTACGAGGTTCGACCGTTCCTGGCGCCTTTACCAGGGGTAATCGAACCAAGGGTCGAATTTTATGCCTTTTGCTTTGCTAAGAAATTATCTAAGAAATTATCCTAAGTCTAAATGTACAATGAATCATGCTTGTGCAAATGCAAAGATGTATGCTCTTTTGAAAATATTTTGAAGAATTTCCAAGTGAATCTAAGATGGATCTGATAAAGTGAAGAAATGATTTCTAACTTAGAACTTAAGATTGAAGTTCCAAGTTTTTAGAATAATCAAGAGCTTGGGAATATGAATCTGATTTTGGAAAATGATCTTGAAACTGAGAGAAAAGAGAAGAAAGGAAATTTCAAAGTCATAAATGGACTTTGAATTAGAAATTTGAACTTGGATGAATATTTGGAATGGAATTGAATTCTATCTTTGAAATTTTTAGGAGAAAATGGGAAAAAATAGATTGGAGAAATAAGATAGAGTTGGAATTTCAAGATGAAATTTGAATCCAAGATCCGGATTCTAAATAGGATTCAAAGTTGAATTTTTGGATTTAGGATCCGAAATGGGAATTTTGATCTTGAAATCTTAGAATGAAGTGGAATTGGTTTGAGAAGTTGATTTGGAATATGGGATTCAAGATGGAATTTAAATCTGGAATTTTGAATGGAATTGGATTTAAGAATTGGAGATCTGAGATGAAATTGGACTTGAAATGTGAGATCCAAGATAGGGTTGGATTCTGGATCCTAAATGGAATTGGATCTGAAGTCTGAGATCCAAAGTAGAATTGGGTTTTGGATCCTAAGATGGATTTGGATCTGAATCTGAAATCCAATGAAGAATTGGGTTCTGGATCCTAAGATGGATTTGGATCTGAAGTCTAAGATCCAATGAAGAATTGGGTTCTGGGTCCTAAGATGGATTTGGATCTGAAGTCTAAGATCCAATGTAGAGATGGACTCTGGATCTTAAGAAGGATTTGGATCTGAAGTCTAAGAAAAAGTAGCATTGGGTTCTAGATCCTAAGAGTTGGAATTTGGATTTGAATCTGAGATCCAAAGTAAAGTTGGATTCTGGATCCTATAATGGATTTTGGATCTGAATCTGAGATCCAAGATGGAACTGGATTCATACTTGGAAGTCTGGATCCAAGTTGAGATTTAGGATTTAACTTTGGATTCTGATTATGAAAAGTCCAAATAGGACCTTTAAAGGTGGATCTGGCTTTTAGAAACCCAGATTGAACTTTAAAACTTTAGGAGGATTCGGATTTTTGAGATTCAAAATCAATCTCAAACTGTGATTGAAAATAAGAAGATAAACTTGATTTTGAAGAATGAATTAGAAACTTCAAGGTTTAATTTGAACTTTGAAATTGAATTTTGATTTTGGGTTGGAATTTTAGAGTTTGAATATGAAATGATTTTGAAATTCCAAAGTCAAATTGGACTTTGAAATTGAGATAGATTTGGAATTTGAAAATAGAATTTTGAAGAAGGGACATTCACAATCACTTGGGTTTTTGAAAGGGGGTTTTGAAAATATGATGCAATTCTACCCAAAATGATGAATGAATTTAAAGAATTTGAAATTGGAATTTGAAAGGCCATTTCATTCTTTAAATGAATTAAGAATGAAGTTGAAGACATAATACATCCCTGACTATGGTCATTGAATATATTATGTAATAACTACATTTAAATTAGAGTGAAGAATAAAATACATTTTTTGTGCTTTTATAGAATTTAAAATGAAATTAATTCTCAATATACCCTGACTATGGCCATTGGTATATGTTTTGAGTTAATTTTAAGTTAAATTCTGATAAAAGAAGAAAATATTTTAGAAAAATATGATGAATTTTGAAAATGGATCCAGTGTTATTTTGTAAAAGATAAAAATGCTAAATTTTGTCCACACCCTGACTATGGCCATTGATGTGGATCATCAACTTAGTATTTATTACTTCTTACGAAATGGTGCACGTGCCATTCGTGTTTCAACATGGTGGGAATTTGAGAAATAAAGACAAAAAGCATGAAAATAAACAATTTATGAGATTTATAATGCTCATTCATTCTATCTAAGACAGGAGATATAAATTTTCATTCAAGATCTAGTTATTACAAGATATGAAAATTTTATGACTCCAAGTAATGATATCTTCTACATATCCCCTGCAAAACACTTGATTAATATAAAAGGAATTGTACATATCAATGATGAAAGGCTCATATGTCAAGATATAAATGATAGAAAGATGGAAAACGACATATATACTTATATACATGTATATACATGCTTGCCTATACATATATATGAACATACACATATATATATATATATATATGTATATATGTATATAGGTATATCACATGTGATATGCACTCACTATAAATGAATAAGAGTGCTGCTGTGGGTGATGGTGACAAGGTGCAATTATGCTGAAACTGCAGCTGCCTTTACAGTGTTGAGGAACCATAAAGAGGTGGTAGTGCTGCTGTGAACCAGAACGTGATAGTGGTGTAGTGTTTGACAGCAATGGAGATATGTAATGCTGAGGGACATGCACTGGATGATGGTGAAGCATGCTGGGATTTGTGCATATGCTGAAAAAGTGGAGACAGGGTGAAGGTCATTGGAGAGACCGTGTGGAGAAGGCAAAGTGTAGTAAGACTGCCACTGTGTAGCAGATATATGATGGCTGTGAAATGAAGTGCAGCATAGTGTTGTGCCGTGAAGAGGTGGGGAGCAAGTGATGCTGAGTGTGATTACATAGTGGTTGTGTGATATGAGTGAGAGTGAATGTACATGTGGAGTGAGGATGCCACAAGAAAGAGGTGAATGTTGATGCCATACCTAATGCAGGTAGAATGAAGCACAGCAAATCTAAGTTTGACTCGGCAGGGTCTGGGTTTTGTAGCAGATCACAAATGGTTTTGAATAAAGCATTTTGAAAATGAATTAAAATCTGGTCTTAAATAGAGTATGAAATGGGTAAAAGCCAATGGATTTGTATGAGCAAATCGATTTCTCAAATCACTTTCAGCAAGGTTTCAGTAGATTGAATCTCTTTTTCTTTTTTTTTTTTGGACAAAACTGGATACCCAGCATTACAGTATGATACTGCATTTTCCACAACCTATTCCTCGATCACGCGAGGCTGAAGCAAAAAGGTTGGTCAGTCCAACACCAACTGTATCAAACCTACACCTCACAATGCAATGCTCTCCTTGTGTCATGACAAGGACTCCATCCTTAAGATACTTATCATTAAGAGCGCAGGTTATGGGTTTGACTACCTGTTTCACTTTCAAAAGTTATACTGATTTACTGTAAAATGAGAAGAAGATGAATCAACAAATTCTTCAACTAGCGAACTCAAATTGGGACTTATCATTATCCTGAACTTCCAAAGCGAGTTTCCCTTTCAGACAGATACATGTTCTAAGCAACATTGCTACAGCAGAGGTGAGCAAAATAAGAGGACAAGTCCAACACCTGATCGAGTCTGGTTGTATATCAACACAGAGGAATGTGAATGAATGTACATTTATCGAAACAGGAAGGTTGAACATGCAGTTGAGAAAGGTGGTAATGAAACAGCCGATGGCATCAGGTGGCTAAAGTGATTTTAGATAAGTGCAATGGTGATGCTATGGGTGTAGGTGTGGCAAGTGTAAGTGCAGCAGATACAACAATGACGAAAAGGATGTTGATGCTGTGCAGTGAATGCAGGTGACGTGGTATATACTGGAGGGTATAGAGATGTAATGGGTGTGCTGTGTGATGTGCCAACACAGAGGGATAAAAAACAACGTGGTGATTGGCTGTAGGATATACAAAAATACCAAGTGTTGCAGGGGCTCTTTCTTTTCCACTGTAATGACACTTCTACTGTTGCCGACTTGTATCAGCTCTTTCATAATTCATTGTATACCGTAACTCAAACCATGTAATGTACTGTAGCATCTACCTGCAGAGATTTTCGAGTTTAAACATATACATTCTCTCAGACATGACAGAATCAACCAAAATGGGAGCATCAAAGGCGCCACCATGATAATCAACGAAGGTTGCAGGGGCCATCAGAGTTTGAGCTGTAGCGGTGGTTCTATCAGTACGCATGCAAACAATAATATCCAAACAGCAACCAACTCTATTTTGCTGGGTAGTAAGACTAAAATGAGAGATTTTGGAGCCTTAGTAGAAATGGGCAGCTCAACTTGCAGCAGAGATGACCAAGATGCATCAAATGATGTCTTAGATTATGGCTCTTTCTTCCATGGAGGTAAAGGGGCTTGGGGGTTGATTGATTAACACCAAATATAAAGACTCCCATTAAGAAATTAATCAGAAACATAATCGAGACTGAAAATTCGCTAGCCAGAATATAACAGAAAATATGAACAAGACACAAGTAGAGTTATAATTAACAAAAACATAGCCAAAAATCAAATAACGAGAGTGCAACAGGACCTTAATCAAAGAAATGCTAATGCAGAGTGAAGGAGGCCGATGCTATGTAAAAAAAAAACATATCACAGATGAAAAGCCAAGGGTGGATGGCAACCGATCCTAAGGAGGAATGGTGCCTGGGGCTTAGTATGTCGTGATGCTGTGAAACCAACCAGAACAAATGGATGTTGGGGTGAATTAAAGGAAAGAAACATTAACAGAAGATGAACTAGAGATAAAATCAGGATACACCTATTTAGCGGAATAATCAGGAAAATCGGGGTATTAAAGGGATTTAAAAACACAAGCTACTGCAAGAAAAAAAAATAAAAATAAAATAAAAAAGAAAAGAAAAGAAAAGAATAAAATGCAGGAAACAGAAGAAAATTGAGAGGGGAACCATGTTGGAATGAAACATTCCAGTCGCTGTAGCGCATTGGTGGATCAATGCTGCCATAAGCAATGTTGACATCACCAAGAGACTTTTGAAACAGAATCATGGCGTCGAAAAGAAAAGAAAAAAAAATGAAAAAAAAGGTAAGCAAAAGGGTGAAGATAAAACTAAAGTTTGAAGTTCAGATGATCCGACGATGCCATTACGAGGCATCGTCGGATATCAGTATGAAAGGAAAGACATCCAAGTGAGAGAAAATCAAAAATCTCCATAGATTCAGAATAAAGACAAACATTGAACACTAAAACATAGAATTATAGATTAAAACAGAAGGGATTGAATTCTAAACCAGCACTAATATTTCATAAAAATCAAAAACAGATTCAGAGATGATAAAAGAGATTGATCCTTACCTGGTTTGCGGGGGAATTCCTCTTCTTGTCCTTGCAGGGGAGGAAAGATGGAGAATCCGATCGCCGGTGAAATTCCTGGATGAGAGAGATGCTGGATGGATTGAAGTCCTTTCTTCTCAAGAAAAACCGATGGTCGAAGCAGAAATCTGGAATGAAGGAGTCCTTCAGTGGCCTGAAGGGGTGGTTTGTCGGGTGAAAATTGGATTGGAAAATTTCGTTCTCAGGAAGAACCTGATGAATGATGTATTACTTGGAGAAGGTTGATGATGTGAAAAGAAAAAATGGGATCCCCCGTTCTTCCCCGAGTGCTGCTCTTAAAGGGGAAGAACGAAGGTTCGAGAGGAAGGTCCGTTGAAGATCGAGGGTGAAGAGCGAAGAAGGCCGTTTTGAGATTAACGATGGAAAGAGGAGAGGAGGGGGCACGGGAAGAGTTTGTTGTGAATTTTCTCTTTTTCCAAAAGAAGACTCCTTTTAAGAAATTTTTGTAAAAATGGTTAGGGGAATGAGGCTTTTAGCAAAATTGTTTCACAAGGCTTAAAATCCTTTGTTTTTCTTGTAACTTTTCCCAATTTTTTGGTTTTTCATGTTATTTTTCTATTTTTTCGTATTTTTAGAATAAAATCCTAAAGTTTGTGAGAAAACAAAAGTTAAAACTATTTTTTTTTGTGTTTTTGCAAAAATATTCACAAAAAGGGATTTTTCTGAGAATTTAAAAACTATTTTGAGAAAATTTCTTCAGAAATGGGTTTTGATCCGGATTTTGAGGAAATACGGATTTAAAGTGCTGGATTCGGATCCAGAGTTAACCTTAAATATACCAATATGGAATTTAATTCAGACAATCTGAAGAATAAGCTTTGAAACTGCTTTGATTTTCTCAAAAAACGGGGTTAGGGGCAAAAGAGTCATTTTTGCAAAACTTTAAAAAATTTGGGGTGTTCACAGATGCCCCTCTTTGCTACTAAGCCGGTTGAGAGCCGAGCTTAGTGGCAAAGACAACACTCCAAATTTTGAAAAATGCCCCAGTCAGCAAATCTGAACTGGGTGTGGAAGAATTATTTTGAAAATATGATTTTTCAGGCTTGGAACCTTACCCTGAATGGTTTTGGGGAGATGAAATCCTCGAAGATGATGTGATCAAATGATAGAAATGAGGAGATCGTGATGGGACTTTGGGTGAAATCCCGAAATGGTGGGAAATGAGCATTTTGATCAGGTCTCATGGATGAGACAAGATACTCTCTTTGGAATGACTCAGGTTTAGCCCTTGACTTGGATGAGACGAAGATATATCAAGATGAATTTGAATTGAGGAAAGGGATACACGGGGACCTTGATGGGACATTTTGAAAAAAATGCCTTGTGAAATGAAGCTCAAGTGGAATCCTATCCCGGATGGATATACAAAGCATGGATTCCTTAATGGGAAGAGCCATGATGGGACTGGGAGAAAACATCTCGTCAAAACGAGGAATTTTGTAGGAACGAGACTCAGGTTTAACCCAAACCTGCAAGGAAGATACCTCGCGAAGCGAGGTTCCGGGTTAACTCTTAACTTGGACAGGAAATCTACCATACAGATTTCTCAAATGGAGAAACCATAATGGGACCTTCAGAATTTGGACGAACAAATCCAAAAGGGTTTTTACGAGAGGAAGAAAATATAGGGTTCCCTAAAGCTTTGAAAAGGGAGAAGAAAATGGGCGTCTCATTGCTGAGACTGAAACAGCTTTTGAAATCAAACGATCTTTCGCAAACGGTTCAGGTTTAACCCTTATCCTGAGTGGGAGCACCATACGGAATCCTTGACTGAAGAAACCGTGATGGGACACGAAGAGATACTTCAACTGGATGAGGCAACTCTTCTGGAAGATATAGACAACGCTAGGTTGCATCAAAATGGATATTGAATGTTTATTTTGTTTTTGGAATAGCTAGAAAATTTTGCCAATAGGATAAAGTTATAGCTAATTCAAATGCTTGGACATGTGCATGTATGTGCGAAGATATTTCCTCTTTTACCTAGAGTATTTCCTCCAATGAGGTTAACTCCTCAGTTCTAAGAGTCAAATTCAAAATTTTATCACTGATGATTTTCTTCAAGGAAGCTATCCATTTCCCTGATATGAGAATAAAAGAAATATTCTTGATTTCATAAAAGCAGGAAATGAAGAGATATTGATAAAAGAATTTTGCATGAGAAAAGATGACTTCTGGCAACTTCGGCAGTTTGATATCTGGGTGTTTTCCCACGATGATCTTTTTGCACTCTTTTGAGTCATTGGGCTTTCTCGGTTTTTCACATCATCCTTCATTTGGATGTCCTGACTTTTCTCTCTTTTTCAGGGAAGGGTACGTCACAAACTCCTTCATCTTGGAGATGTTCCGATCCTTCTTTTATCTCAGAGATTCTATATGATATTGGTTCAAAAAGGTCTTTAGATGTAGCTGAAATCAAATATCTTTTAGGGTTTGTCGGTAGGTTCATCGCATCTGCCTTCATCTCGACAGTGATCCGTACTTTTCCTGGAAGGATCCGTCACAAACTTCGTCATCTTGGAGATGTTTCAAATCTTCTTTGGCCCCGGGGGTCTACTCGCTTAATTCACCTTCATCTTGACGACAATTGAGAGATCCCTTTTGCGGATATTTGGTTGCAACTTTTAAATGAATGAGAGGATATGGGTTGAGTGGATTCTTTTTATAACTCAAGATATTTCCACTGCCTGATTGCCAGAAAGTCATTTAAAACATGCGTCATAGCTAAGATCAATATCAATTCGCTGCTGGCTTCTCAACATCATTGAAGATTTCTTTTATTGATCATATCGAGGACATTTCTTACATCCTTTTGGTTGATCAACAGGAAAAGATTTGAATTTTACCTTTTTTTCACAAAAAGTTTCACCTTTTGGAAAGAAATAGTAGAGGTAATCTGAGGAAATTCTTTTTGTGTAGTCAGACTTTTAGAATCAACTAATACTTTTAGCAAATTGGCAAAGTTTTCACGAATCTCTTGTGAAATAATCATTCAATATAGATTTTGATAAGGCGCTTAGCTGTAATTTAAAGAAATGGTGTAAGAATTAGACTTTAGAAAACTGGACTGATGAAATACATTAGGTTTTGGAACTCCCGACCAGTTATGAGGAACTGGATTTTTGATAATCCCGACCAGTGAAAACACTGGATTTCAAATCTCGACCAGTGAAAAATACTGGATTTCAAATCCCGACCAGTTATGAAAACTGGATTTTAAATCCCGACCAGTTATAAAAACTGGATTTTAAATCCCGACCAATGAAAAATACTGGATTTTAAATCCCGACCAGTGAAAAATACTGGATTTTAAATCCCGACCAGTTATGAAAACTGGATTTTAAATCCCAACCAGTTATGAAAACTGGATTTTAAATCCCGACCAGTGAAAAATACTGGATTTTAAATCCCGACCAGTGAAAAATACTGGATTTTAAATCCCGACTAGTGAAAAATACTGGATTTTAAATCCCGACCTGTTATGAAAACTGGATTTTAAATCCCGACCAGTTATGAAAACTGGATTTTAAATCCCGACCAGTGAAAAATACTGGATTTTAAATCCCGACCAGTGAAAAATATTGGATTTTAAATCCCGACCAGTGAAAAATACTGGATTTTAAATCCCGACCAGTTATGAAAACTGGATTTTAAATCCCGACCAGTGAAAAATACTGGATTTTAAATCCCGACCAGTTATGAAAACTGGATTTCAAATCCCGAAAAGTTATGAAAACTGGATTTTAAATCCCGACCAGTTATGAAAACTGGATTTTAAATCCCGACCAGTTAAAAATACTGGATTTTAAATCCCGACCAGTGAAAAATACTGGATTTTAAATCCCGACCAGTGAAAAATACTGGATTTTAAATCCCGACCAGTTATGAAAACTGGATTTCAAATCCCGACCAGTTATGAAAACTGGATTTTAAATATGAAGGATTTAACCTGATGGTTTGAAAATGATTGAACTTGAGAAATTATAACCTGAGGGTTGATGAGATTCTGAAGATATTGCAACCAAAGATTGGAAAACTGATAGAATTTGAAAGATTGAAGATCTTGAAGGTTTTGGAAATGATAGAATTGAGGAATCGCACCCTAAGGGTTTGATCACACGACCAGTGGGAGCTGGATCTTTTGGAATACAGGACCGACGAGATGCTGGATCCTTTGGAAATACATGACCAGCGAGATGCTGGATCTTTTGGAAATACATGACCAACGAGATGCTAGATCCTTTGGAAATACATGACAAGCGAGATGCTGGATCTTTTGGAAATACATGACCAACGAGTGTTGGATCTTTAGGAAATACATGAAATTTTGGGAGATTTAAGTCAGAACTTGAACTTAGAAGGAGAAAGGTTTTTTGGTCAGAAGACTGATTTTAAAAGGTTACCGGTGTGAGAACCGGGTTTTTTCAAATGAGCTCAATATATGATTGAAAAAGTTTGAGAAATAAGCAGTGTGAGAACTGGTTTTTAGAAGATAATTCAGGATTTATCCCCTTATCCTGAACGGGGGAAATAATAAAAAAGAATACCTCATTGAAAGGAGGCATCAGGTTTATCCCTTAACCTGAAAGGGTATTTTCAAAGATAAAAGTAGATGGAATTGTAATTAAGATTGAAAAATTTGTTGAAAACTTGACATAAACGAGCATTAGCTTGATGTAAATCTGATCAAAGCAAAATGAATCAAATGAAAATAAAGATCACAAGATCAATTAAGAATTAACAAAATTTTGAGGAAAAGAACTTTCGTCTAATCCTGCCTGCATATGATGAGAAAGATTTTTATGAATTAAAATAAAATGCCCCAGTATCATGGAGAAGAATGTAAGAATTGATAGAAGATCATTGTTTTTATTGAAATGGCTCTTTGAATAGTACAAAAGGTTTTTGAATGAAAATTCTAAGTATAAAATTTCTTCAAATGCAGAGCATTGATGGGATCTGGCATCTCCACTCCATCTGCGTTGATTAGACGATACGAATTGCGAGGCAAAGCTTCCTTAACCACATAAGGGCCTTCCCAATTGGGTGACCACTTGCCCCGTGGTCGATGCTTGAGATGAGCTGTCGATCTGAGCACCAAATCGTTAACTCGAAATTTTCTCTCAATGACGGACTTGGCATAGTGTCGAGCTATCCTCTGTCGATAAGCTTGAGCATGCTCTGCTGCCTTGAGCCTTTTTTCATCTAGCAGATCCAGCTGCACCAATCTCTGCTGCTGATACTGATCAAGTGGCAATTCTATAAGTGAAGCAAATTTGAGAGCGGGCTTTTGGATATGGAGAGGTAACACCACTTCAGTCCCGTAAACAAGTTCTGAAGGAGTGGCATTAGTCGGAGTCCGAATGGTGGTTCGATATGCCCAAAGCGCGTCATGAATTTTCTCATGCCAATCTCGACCTGTCTTCACAGTCCTTTCCAAAATACGAATCAAGATCTTATTGGTAGCCTCTGCTTGGCCGTTCCCTTGAGGATAATAGGGAGCTGAGAAATGATGGGAAATTCTGAATTTAGAACATAAGGTTTTCATTCTCTCATTTTTGAAATGGGTTCCATTGTCTGAGACAATATCATGTGGTATGCCGAAGCGGCAAAGGATGTTCTTATGAATGAAAGAAACCACATGGCGGCCTTCTACTGTGCGTAGAGTAACAGCTTCAACCCATTTCGTGAAATACTCTGTTGCGGCCAGGAAGTATTTGTGGTCGTTGGATGCAGAAGGGGTAATTGGGCCAACGACGTCAAAACCCCACATAGAAAATGGCCAAGGAGAAACAACTGATTGTAGATATGCGGCCGGAGCATGAATATAAGGCGCGTGTAATTGGCACTTGACGCACTTCTTTACAAATCTATGACAGTCCTGCTGCATGGTATTCCAATAGTACCCTGCTCGAATGATCTGTTTGACGAGAGTTTGATAGCCGACATGGCCACCACAAATCCCTTCATGTGCTTCTTGGATAACTTCCATAGCTTCTTCCTTGTCTAAGCATCTTGCATACTCAGAACTGAAACCACGACGGTAAAGGACATTGGCAAGAATAAAATATCGGGTAGACATACGTTGAATTGCATGTTTCTCCCTTTTTGGCATCTCTGGTGGAAATTCACCAGACTCAATGAAATTTTTGATATTTTGATACCAAGGCTTCTCCGTTTGATCGACCTGGTTTACTTGCATAATTGAATTGAAAGCAGGTTGCTCGAGTCTGCCAATTTTGAAAGAATGACATGATTCACCACCTTTGAAGGATAGAATGGATCCCAAGCTGGCTAAGCCATCAGCTATCTGATTATGCTCTCGTCTGATGTGACTGAGCTGAAATTCTTTGAAGCTGTTCATAAGAGCTAAGACGATCTTCTGATACAGAATCAATTTGGAATCTTTCACTTGCCATTCAGTGTTAACTTGACTGATAACAAGTAGGGAATCACCAAAGGCATGCACCCTCTTGACATTGAAACTTTGCAGAATCTTGAGGCCTTGTATTAAAGCTTCATACTCGGCCATATTATGAGTGCATTGGAAATTAAGTTTGAGAGAATAAGGGATCATTTCTTTTTCTGGAGTGATTAACAAGACTCCAATCCCTATGCCAGAGATGTTTTTAGAGCCATCGAAGAACAAGTTCCAAACTGAGGGTTGTTGGATATTACAGATGTGCTCATCAGGAAAATCATCCTCTGTTTTAATTTCTTCTGTTAGAGGGAAATCTGCCAACTGATCTGCGATCGCTTGGCCCTTAATCGACTTTTGAGAGACATACTCTAAGTCATATTGCATCAGCAGGACTTGCCATTTTGCAATTCGTCCAGTGAGAAAAGGTTGTTCAAGAATGTATCTGAGCGGATTAAGCTTTGAAAGAAACTTAATTTCAGAAGCCAACAAGTAATGTCTCAATTTCTGGCACATCCAGACCAGAGCTAGACAAGTTTTCTCCATCTGAGAATACTTCTTTTCATAATCAATGAAGGTTTTGCTCACGTAGTAGATGGCGTGCTCTATCAGGCTGCCTTCTTCATACTGAGCGAGGAATCCACCACAGGCATTCTGATTGACAGAAATGTATAGTAAGAGAGGTTTCCCCAGCTTTGGCGGCTTCAATACTGGTGGATTGAGGAGATATTGCTTGATGCGCTGAAACGAGAGCTGACATTCCGACCCCCATTCAAATTTAACTCCTTTTCTTAGCAAATGGTTGAAAGGTTCGCATCTCATGGCCAGATTAGAGATGAATCTGCGAATAGACTGAATATGCCCTTGAAGGCTTCGCAGTTCCCTGAGATTAGTTGGAGGCGGCATGTCAATAATGGCTTTTGCTTTAGCCGGATCCACTTCGATTCCTTTCTTGCTGATGATGAATCCAAGTAATTTGCCAGACTCAACTCCAAAAACACATTTCTGAGGGTTAAGTCTCAATTTGTAAAGAATAAGTCTTTCAAAAACTTGACTAAGAGCATCGAGGTGATCCTCTTCTTCTTTAGACTTAACCAAAATGTCATCCACATATGCATCCATATTCTTGTGCATTTGATCGTGGAAAATAACGGCCATCGCCCTTTGATAGGTTGCCCTGGCATTTTTGAGTCTGAATGGCATCACAGTGTAGCAAAAGGTTCCCCAAGGGGTAGTAAATGAAGTCTTCGACTGATCACGAACGGCCAACTTAATCTGATTATAACCTGAATATCCGTCCATGAAAGAAAACATGGCATGACCTGCTGTGCTATCGATCAACAGGTCAATATTAGGAAGTGGATAATCATCTTTCGGGGTGGCTTTATTGAGATCCCTGAAATCAATGCAAATCTGAACTTTTCCGTTCTTTTTAGGGACTGCTACAATATTTGCCAACCAATCTGGATAATCAATGGCCCGGATGAAGCCTGCCTTTAACAAATCTTCAAGTCCTTCTTTGACTTGTTGCTCAATTCGAGGGTCTAATTTCCTCAATTTCTGCTTGATTGGTCTGGCTTCTGGCTTCAATTTGAGTCGATGCTCAACCAGCTTGATGTCTAATCCTGGCATATCTTCGTAAGTCCAGGCAAACACTTCCTGATGCTTTTTGAGGAATTGGATGAGTCTAGCCTTTTCAATTTCGCTTAGACTCGTCCTGATTTTGAGAGTTTTTGGATCATCTTCCGATCCAATGTTAATATCCTTAGTTGGATCTTGAACCAAAGATGAGGGTTCATCCTGCTTCTGAATGTGAGCAAATTCTGGCAATTCCTGAATGGTGGAATCAAATTCGGCTGGCTCTTCAGTCTGTTCTGCTGCTTGACTGACTTCTACTCTGTCTTTCATCTCAGAAAATCTTGCCAATTTTAGATACTTGGGATTGATAACAAATCTTGTCATTGATTCAGGAGTTAATGGTCCTGAAAATGCCAAAAGAGGTTGTTTTTAAGAGAGTACGAGCCAAATCAAAACTTTTATATAAAGCAAGAGCAATGACATAGACAAAGTATAAGAAGGAATTGATGGATACTTAAAAAATTTTGATCTTTCATTGATTGAAGTAAAGTATTTACAAGACTTTAACAAAAGATGGGACTGTATTGTCCCAACAAAAAAGCGAATAAAAGAAAGCAGGAAAACTAAGGCATCATCTTCACTTGTTTCCTTTGACAAAAACTGTCTTTTTGCTGGAATCCTGGCCGGTGAACCCCAACCCTGAACTGTCCGCATGCCGAACTGGAATGATGGGCTCTATCATGCCATCTTCATCTTTCCCCATGCCTCGGAATGGCTGGTATCAATGTTTTATCAACAGATCGAATCCCTTTCTTGCTTTAGAAAACTGAGGAAATAAGGGATGATCTTTGAAGGAGGTGTAATTGATGCGTCCTCCTAGCTTGAAGAAACAAGGTCCCTGCCATTGGACCGTGGCTGCGACATTTTCCTCTTCCATGACATCTTTTAGCTTCAACATCTCTAGACTGTCACTGAGATTAATTTCCTCTGCCTCGCGAATGCTAGGAATGTCTGCTGTAAATGTGGGACGAGGAATCATAGGCTGTGGCAGCCTTTCTTCAGGGTCTTCGCCCAAAACAGTGGTAATCATTCTGCCCTTAGACCACTTTATGCATTGGTGGAGGGTCGACGGAACTGCATTGGCATTGTGGATCCATGTTCGTCCCAACAACAGATTGTAAGTTGGTGGCACATTGACAACATGGAACAATACCGTGTGCACGAAGTAATTGATGAAGATCTCCAAAAAGACTTTGCCTTTGGCAGTTTGCCCATGATTATCGAAGCCATAGATGGTGATGGGATCAGGCACATATTCTTCCTCTTTTAATCCCAATGCTTTCGCTGTCATTTCTGGGCAAACATTCAGATTGCTGCCCCCCATCAAAAAGTACATGTGGGACAGTCATGCCCCTGGTCCTTACTACGATGTACAGTGCGTTGTTATGAAATGAATGAGGCTTAGGTAAATCCTCATCAGAAAAGGTAATAGGCGCGTTTGTCATTGCTTGATTTACAATCTGCGCCATGTCTTCGGGCGTTGTGCCCGACTTTACTTTGATCTTTCTTAGTAGATCATTGAGCTTTTCCTGATGCTGGGGAGAATCATGAGTCAACTCGAAAATGGAGATGTTGGAGAGCGCTGTAATAGGCTTCTGAAGGCTTTTGGCCCGCTCTTCTGCTGCTTCTGAGGTTTCTGCTTCCTCTGTGCAGGTCTCCTTTTTCACGAATCTCTTTGGAAAAACTCGGATTTTCCCATTTTCTACTGACGTATTTCTGATGTTTAAAAATGAGAGGATATCCCCTCTCTGAGATGCAGGCTGATCCTGGCGTAGAACCATTACCTGATGCTGCAGACTCATCTCCTCTTCGGAACAAGGATGTATGTGACTCTGCGGTAGGAAGGAATGTTCAGAAACGGTTGATGTGGAATGCTTTGGGAATGGGGCGGACAGGATGTCCATTTTGCCTTCTTCTTCATCCTCGATGAGGATGCTTTTATCAATGCAATCCTGGATCAGATGCTTCAGAACGAAGCAATATTCGGTGTCATGGCCCATCGCTCTGTGGAACTTGCAGTACTGTTCCTTAAATCTTCCCATGAGCACTGGTGGATCTGCCACCTTGGGAAGTTTTACCATCCCGTGAGACAGCAAGTATTCCAGAATTTTCTCTAAAGGCTGGTCGAGGGGAGTGAATTTCCGATCCCTGCTCCAGTTTATATGTTTGGGCTTTTCTTGAAGGTCCCCTTTTTGTTGAGGGCCGGTCGGGAGAGGTTTATCATTGTTCTTAAAGAATTTCCCTTTCCTTCCTTTGTTTTGCTCGGGCTTTGTGCCACTGCCACTGCCACTGCCCTGTTTGTTGCTACTGCCCTGATCATCCCCTGGAGCCTCGACAGAGTAGGTGAAGTGTGCCTTCTTCTTTGGGTCTGGGATATTTTTGGCCAAGGCAACCCCCTCATACATCCCGTTTTCCACACCCATCTCGAGCCATTCTGCTCGCTCTGTCAGTTCGATAAAGGATTTGGAGGGGTATGGGAAGAGGAGGCTTTTTAGGGGCTGAGATAAATTATTGAGGATGACTTGGAGGGCATGTTCCTCAGAGATAGGGTTTCTCATTTTGTTGCACAGGCTTCTCCACTTGTGAATGAAATCCCTAGCCTTCTCATTGGGCTCCTGCTTCAAGTTGCACAGGTGGTTTAGGGTGGGCAGAGCTTCCGTGTTGAATAGGAAGCGTTCAACAAACATGTTGACTACCTTGTCAAAATCCCTTAGTTCGATGGGATTGACGTGCTCAGCATACCATTTGGCGGCTATTCCCTCCAAACTGCGGGGAAAACAGAGGAAGAGGGCAAGGTTGTCTTCGCTGAATCGGGCGCATTCCGCGAAGAACATGGCAAGGTGAGCCTTGGGGTCTCCGGATCCATCGAATTTAATGATTTTTCGGGGGAGATTCTCCAAATTGATGTCTCCTTCCAAACCAAGGTAGAAATCCTGCCTGGTGTATGACCTTTTCCCTTTATCCCGGACTTGCAGGTCTTTGACAATTTTGGTCAGTGCCTGGATTGAGTCCTCTGCGGGGCCCCCATACTTGGGCTTATTTACTGACACAGGTTCTTCTACTGGTTTCTTTGATGATCGCAGATGCTTTGGGATGTAGATTAGCTATTCTTTTTCAGAATTCTCTTCCGCTGACTCAAAATCTTCAGAAGTACTATCACGCTATACTTTCTACTTGCTGATCTTAACCGGCTTTTTTATGGGCTTCTTTTTAGTCTTGGTTTTAGAAGCTGCTTTTTTTGGAGCCGCCTTAGCCTGCTCGGCCATCATTTTAGTCATCATTTTCTGGAAAACCCGGTACATGGCCGGATCAACATCACTCTCATCTTCGGAGTCATGTTTTTTGGAATGTCTAGGAGAATTCATCTCTTCTGGCTCACTGTCACTGTGCTGTTGAGCAACCCTCTTATCAGCCCTTGTCTGAACCATTTTCAAATGCCTAAGCTTTCCTGCAGAATATGGGAATGGTTAGAGTATGGAGAAGCTTTTTGAAAATCATAATTTCTTTGAGAGAAAGCAAGAAATGAAGGGATTTGGTAGACAATTTCAAGAGATTATCCCATTACCCGGGATTGGGTCATCACATGATTTGTGATATTTGTGTTACCATTTTGATGATAACAGAGAAATATGCCTTGTTACCTAGGCGAGGTCGTCAACCATGATAAGATTTGAAGAAATGCGGAAGGAATATCCCTTTTACCCGGGATTAGGTCATCATCCAAAATTTGTGACCTCTATTTGCGCTATAAACAAAATACAGAAAACAACATTTTTGGCCAAGAGTAAAATTTTATTGATATTTTTAACTTTCAAGGACAAAGAGAGGGTGGGCAGACAGTTTGCCACCACTCTTGATATTCAGATGATACATTTGGCCCAGGAAATATAGACAGAGAAATAAAGGAGTTCCAGGTATATTTAGCGACATGATATGCCCCAGACCACTGATCCGACTGCAGGTTGAATTCTGACACGTTGACTGTCGGGAAACGGGTGTTGGCACGGACCTGCCGTTGTGAAAACTGCCTCAGACATCGTTCCGGCTGATAATCAATACAAAAGAAAGGGCCCATCAACTTGTAGCGTTTGTCACGGGCATAAGTGTATCGAGGAACAGTCTCTCTTCTGTCAAAGAAATCCCAGGTGATCTCCTCCCGATGCAGCTTCTCGATCAGAGCTCGGCATTGGATGACGGTTTTTGGCTGCTTACTGTTGTACCTGAAAGAACTGGCTTTCGAGGGAACGTGTCGCAGGAACCACGACTGCAGGGCGTAAGTGCATCCTTCTACCAGAATGGTCTCTCCAAGAGCAAATCGAGCCAAGCCTCTGTAAAGGAAGGCTACTGCGGCCATAGAAACTGAAAGTTGACGGGTTTGCTTGCTTCCCCATCTTCGAAAGGGCTGAGCAACTCTGATATCTATGAAATTCTGACCATCTTGGAAGAAGGCTAACCCCACTGTGCACAGGATCATGGCGTGCTGAATTCTGTCCTTCGCTGCTCGGGACAAAGTGTCAACCTCTTTGTAGGCTCCGTACTTTTGATATAGTTCAACAGGTCGATGAACTGATTCCCACTAATCTCGATGAGAGGCCGGGATCTGCTCCCCGTTGCTCTGGCCAAGGCTTCTCGAACATCTACCCCTTTG
The DNA here is from genome assembly GCF_984573655.1 of Nuphar pumila. Lineage (NCBI taxonomy): Eukaryota > Viridiplantae > Streptophyta > Magnoliopsida > Nymphaeales > Nymphaeaceae > Nuphar > Nuphar pumila. Next base: position 70,655,839 of record NC_143251.1, on the reverse strand, counting down.
ATGTTGATCAAAAATTGCTGCTCGACAGGATCATCTGGCTGACCAGCTGGTTCGGGCAACCCCATGATGTCATTGAACTCATCCATCAGTAGTGTCATTTCTCCCCAGGGAAACCAGAATGTGCAGGTACGTGGATTCCACCGTTCTGCCATGGCTTGAATCAAAGCTCCATTGATGGTTCGCTTGCCTACCACTGATGCCATTTCCAACCCACAGTCATCCAAGTGGTCTGGGAACATACGTGAGAAGGTGGCAAACCAAGAATAATACCACCGAGGGAAGAAAGGACGAGACTGGATGACCCGCAGATCTGGGGTTCCATCCCTTATTTGATAGAAGACATGATCCCAAGGAAAGATAGTATCGGGAGATTCGGATGCCATCGGAGTGATACTGAGGCAAAAAGAGGAAGAGAGTCAGATAGAATGCAGGACTTACGGATAGACTTTTTAAAGAATCAAACCTAGAAATTTTGAAAGATTGAGGAGATTTTAAAAGAATTTTCCAGGGTTTTGAAGAAAATTTAAAAACGAGAAAAAAGAAAATGTAGGTAGATAGAAATATACACCTGGGGTTTTTGAAAATAAAGGTAAGTTTTGAATAATACACCCAGGGTTTTGAAAAAGGGTTTGATACATATATATGAAGGAATAAGAGAATTATCATACAATTAAAGCTGCACAAACAAGGATGCACATACAGCACTCCCTAAAGGCTGACTCTAAATGCAATATTTGAAATGGCTTGTAGGACCTTAATCCTAACTCTAGGGTTCAAATTATCTGATTCCGATCAAGATACGCCGATATACCCAAGTCGAAGCTCGAAGTACGTGGCATAGAAATATTTCTCCGGTTCTAAGGTAATGGCTTCTCAACATCCTTGAGCACCTACCGATATACCTCGGACTATGGCCCTTAGGTACGTGGTAGGGGGGCGCGAACCCAAATAGGTGGTCCAGTTGTGAGGCTCTCTCCCAAACTATGGTTCAGTGAGTGTTATCGTCGCGAAATTTTTCCCCGTCTTCCCTTCCTTGCGGAAGAGAGAGGGAGAAACGCTTTCGCGCTTCAAACTTGACCGGATTTTAGAAATTGTTTTGAAATACTCGCCTCCATTTTTTAAAATTGCGGGAAAATCCATGGGATGGGGCTCGACCTGTCGGTACGAGGTTCGACCGTTCCTGCCGCCTTTAATAGGGGTAATCGAACCAAGGACCAAAATTGTGCTTGACTTAGTTAAATCATCGAAATCGTGTTCTATCCTATATGCACAGAGAATTCAGGCATGTGCTATGAGATTTTGGAAAATGCAGCTTGGGAAAACATGATGTATGCTTAGAAAATATTTGAAGTTGAAAAGAATCTCTCAGGAAAAAGATGAAAGTCAATTTCTCAGGTAACTCAGAAGAAAAGGGTTTTGAAATCACGAGAATGTTCATAAAGATGTAGGAAAATCATGAATGGTTGAAAATCCCGAGAAAATGGAGGTGATTCTTGAGAAAAGGGTGAACCTTTGAAAAGGGAAACACTTCTTAGGAAAACTTGGACTTTGAGAGTTTTCTTAGGAAAATGATGGAAATTCATTGGAAAGCCCTTGTGAAAAAGGAAAATTGAAACTTGGGAAGTTGAAAACCTGAGAATCTTAACCTTGAAATACTTGGAAATCGACTTTGACTTTGAGAAAGGTGAGAGACTTCTTTTGAAAATCTTGGGAAAATGACCTTTTCCCATGGAAAACTGTGGAAAAATTTGACTTGAGAAAACCGATTTTGAAAAATTCTCAGAGTTTCTTGAGAATGAAATTTCTTGAGAATGAAATTTTCTTAAGAAAATCATAAGAAAACCAATTATTTCATGATGCAAATGATATGAATGAAAGAATGTACTTTGAAAGGTTTTCTAAGAAATTTGTTGGAAAAATGTGCATTAAGTCAAAATAAATCCTTCACATATCCTGACTATGGCCATGAATATGTTTAGAGTTTAATTGATTCAATACACAAGATTTTGAAAAATTTAGAAATATGATGTGCATTTTCAAGATAGCCTAAGAGTGTAGGCTCAATGTGACTAGTAGAAAGATGATGGATCTGGGTCTCATCCATACTCCGACTAGGGCCGTAAATATGGATTCCACCGAGTTCATCAACTCCCTAAGAGTTGGTGCACGTGCCATTCGTGAACATCCATAGTGCTTTTGGAATAAAATGCATGAATCATATAATCAGGATATAGCATAAATTCAAACTATATGATATGCATCCTAGTCTAAGCAGGAAATTAAATCTTATTCCAAAATTTACATTATTACATCACTAAATAAATGAAATAAAAGAAATTTGCAGACTTCAGCTCCTTCATTTAAATGTCCCTGCCAAACTTGAAATAGAGTAAGCTCGAATATGTGGGTTTTTCCAAGATTTTCCAATAATATTATGAAATTATTGGACTTAATTGGATATAAACCCCATTCTCATGCTTCCTTGATATTTGAAATGATGAAAATGCAGGGAATTCAGTGGAAAACAGTTTGAAATTCGGAATTGGGGTCAAAATGACCAAAATACCCCTAAAATTAAAGTTACACCTTTAAAATCAGGGTTTTTTGAAGGAAAACTTGGTAAAATTGAGATTTTGAAATTCAAATTGAATCAAATGATGATGAAATGCAGTAAGAGACATGATGACATGCTGCTAAACACATTAAGACTGTAAAATCAGAATTTGACATTTTGTAATTTATCCAAAATAATGAATTTCGCTTGTTTTTCGCTTGGATCTGGGTCCTGCGGGCCCCTGTTTTGGTATTATGGCTAATCCGAACCTCAAATGGATTCCAAATTGCACCAAATTCTGTATGAAGCATCTACTTACTCTGATAAACAGCCTAGAATGCTAAAAATCATGAAATGATATGATTTAAATGCTAACATTTAAAGAAAGTCCTAAAATGATGGATTTTGCCGATGGATCCGAACCAAATGCAATGCTTAAGATGATAATGCAAGATTTACACCATGAAAACTTATGATATTTTGCAGACTGTTAAAAGACCCAAAATGGAACATTTTTGGTTTTTACAGCCTGGGGATTGGAGCCATGGTGAGTTCAGAAACAGGGATTTAATTTTGACAGAGGTAAAAATCACATTAATCTGATGTAAAACGCTAAAAAAATATAACATAGCCATGGTAATTTATGAAATTAATCAGAGCTACTCACGACACCTACATGAACAACTTTCATGTTCATGACTTCAGCATTTGATCAACAGAAACATGGATAAAAATATAACTTTGTGTTCCTAAATTGACAGAACAGACAAATATGACCAAACAGAGAACTGACAAGAAAAATCTGAAGCAGGTATCAACAATGTTCTAAAAATCACAGGCTTTCATATGCAAACAGAAGACACCTCGGACATAACTTTCACTTTTTACAGTTTTGGATTCGGAGCAACCCACAAAGAGAAACCATAGCCCTAAGTCGATCCAAGATATCAGAAACCCAAATCAAGCTCTAACACGTATCCCGCACTCTCTTATTTTTGTCAGACATAAAAAAAAATCATAAACATCTGAGAAAATCAGGTTAAAAACTAGACATTCTCCCGAGTTCAGAACATTTTTTGTATTGAAAATCGGATCTCCCATAAGGGATATCTTGATTTTACAAGTTGGCAAATGATTTTCAAAACGCATTCCGGGTAACAAAACCCGACTTGCCATTTTGAATGTTTACCACAGTAAACAAATTCAAATGCCTTCAAATTTTTGGCAAAATTTTAGGGACACCTAAGGCCGCATTCCTTGATTTTTTTGGGATTTTTAATAAAAACTAAATGCATGAAATGACGTGTGGACTGACTGACAAAAACAGAGACCTACTAAAAATGAGCAGAATTGAAATAAATGCTAAATTAATCCTAATTAATTCGTGAAATGTGCTAAATGAATGAAATAAAATGAAAATTAAACCTAGCTAAATGCATGAATGTTAAAAATCATCAAAGAAGCATAATTGAATATTTTTATGTATGTCGTTTTATGAGAATAACTCAATCCATCTCTCGAATGAGCTCTTTCTTCAAACGACTCCCGAATCGAATTATGAAATTAAATCAAGAGAAAAAGAGGTGCACCTTGCTTCGTTACGCAGCGTAGAAGCTCTTGAAAGGGGCGGCTATCACGAGCTTTGTTTGTCCTTTGCTTCGGGCTTCGGATGGTTCACCAAAATCGACCCACTATGCCTTCTTCACCGAGCTAAAGGGGCGTGACTTCCAAAGTGCAAAAAAATCGGATTTTCAGGAAGGCTAGGTCGGATTTTCAAGTTCACAAAAAATGGTCTCCTTATGCTGGGCGTGGAGCCTTGTTTTTATAGATTTTCTGAAAAAATTTGAATTTCAAACAGGCTCAATCTGAGCCCTCCATGTGGCGCCATCTCAAGGGTGCTATTTTGATTTTTGAGAAAATAAAAAATGGGAATTTTGTGAATGTGACACCTCAGCAGGATTTGAAATTTTTCAAAATTTGGTTTGCTTGATTTTCTCTGCAGGAAGCTCCCAGATGGCGCCACCTCAGAGGGTGCTCTCTTGGAGTTTGAAATTCAAAATTGCTTTTTGTAGGGAGTCCTCAGGTGGCGCCACCTCATGGTGGGCTACTTTTATTAAAAATAAAATAAAAATAAAATTTAAAGCCAAGTGGGACTCTGGATTGGCGTCACCTCAAAAGGTGTTCTGAGGTGTAAAGTTGGAAGTAGTAGGAGCATGCCATGTGGCGCCATCTCTGGAGGTGCTTGACATGTGTCAGAGGGATAGGAGTGGAGGAAGCAGACTGTGCCACCTCAGAAGAATTCAAATTCTACTTTTCTGCAAGAAAGGAGAGGCTGACATGTGGCATTTTCTCAGAGTGGCTGCTACGATGCCATGTGGCAAGAGAACATGAAGGGAGGAAGCAAAATGCGCCACCTCATAGGGGGGGTTTTTCTACTTTTTCTGATGCAGGGAGGTCTGGACATGTGGCGGACAAGTGTCAGCTGTCTGGAGAGGCCTTCTCAAATGGCGCCACCTTAGAGGAGAATTTGAATTTCAAATGGAGGTTGGCCCTGGAGGAATGGAGGATGGACATGTGGCGCCACCTCAGGGTGGATCCTACAATGCCATGTGGCAAGAGGGAGGAAAAGGAGGGAAAGGGACATGTGGCACCATCTCACACAAAATAGAAAAGGTGAAGTTCAGGATTTGCACCACCTCAGCCTGGAGTTTGAATATTTAAATTCTAGCTTTCTCTGAAGGAGGCAGAAAGTGACATGTGTCACTTGCTTTTTTTGAAGAAAGCAGAGAGAGACACGTGTCCCTTGCTTTTTCTGAAAAGAGCAGAGGGTGACATATGTCACTTGCTTTTTCTGAGAAGAGCAGGGAGTGACATGTGTTTTCTACTTTTTCTAAAAGAAGCTGGAGATGACATGTGTCATCTACTTTTCTGAGAAAAATAGGAGGGAGACATCTGTCCTCTGCTTTTTCTGAAAGGAGCAGAGATTGACACGTGTCGCTTGCTTTTCCTGAGGAAAGGAGAGAGTGACATGTGTCACTTGCAGGAGACATAATTCAAATGGTGCCACCTCAGAGGAGACAAGTTCTACTTTTTCTGAATAGGACAACACATGACACGTGGCATCTCATGGTGACCTTGGAATGACACATGGCACAGAGTGAAGATGGTAGACATTGACACGTGGCATAAAATGAAGAGGATGTCTAATGACATGTGGCGGAAAGACACGTGTCAAAGGATGGCAGAAGAGAGAAGGTGATATGTGGCGCCAACTCTAGGTGAACCCTATGCTGACACATGGCAGGTAAATGGGAGGAGAGAGAAAGGACAAGTGGCGCCAATCCAGGGGACAAGGCTCCTATTTTTTTGGGTTTTTCAAAGTTCAGGTTTTTCAAAAGAAAAGCTTGTGTGACACCACCTCAGTGTGGGTCCCACATTGCTTCTTTATTTCAATAAGGATAAAACAACAACCTCTTTTTGGAATTTTCATAAAAATTTGGACTTATTGGCAAAACAGAAATTTTGAAAAGAGTTGGCCCCTGTAGGGCATTTTTGTAAAAGGAAGATAGTTGAAATAGCTGACAAAAGGCAAAATCTAAGTTGAAATTTATTGAAAATTATCCAGATTGTTTTCCTGAAGAAATATTTTGAAATTCAGAGCCCTGGGGGTAAAATGGGAAGAATTGATAACTTTGAAGACCCAGGGTTTTGAAATCCATTTTGAAAAGAGTTAAAATTCTAATCTGGATTGAAAATTTTGAAATCAAGAGTTCTGGACCTCAAAATGACATGCTGTGCAGTGCAGTGATATGAAATGCTCATGCAATGATATGCAATGCCATGTCTTATGCAATATAATCTTGAACCAAGACTTGGAGATTCCTGTCTTCTGTCAGGAACAAAATTTTGAACATCTGAGCTAAAAATAGAGGAATTTTGAGAGTTGCAGATGAAACTTAGACTTTTGCAAGGTCCGGGCTCAGAAAATGACCATTTTGCCCTCCTAACAATTTTAAAGGCTGAATGATGATGCTTGGTGGAAATGTCGAGGAGGTGAGTGAAAATTTGGGGTGTTTACAGTGAGACAGCCCAGCAACGTGAAGACCGGGACAATATCAGGTAGGGAGGTTTTCAAAATATGTGCAACATGCAAGCAATCAGATGGCTCTAATGCAAGTCCTAAAAGAGATAGATTTAAAATGAAAAGAAGCATACATTTGCATACATTGTTTTGCATTCAATCCCTAAAAATTGAGGAGAGTTGTATTTTCGACCTAAGTCTAATGTGAACATGGATATAATCTCCTCAATATGGTCCTACCAAACCATACTTAAATCCTATATGCAAAATGATGTCAGCTTAGGACAAAATCTAGGCTTCCTAAGGTTTGCATGGAAATATAGCTGACATTTGAAAAACTTAGATAATGTCAAAGCAAAAGAAAAGGCATAATTCGACCGGACGGAGACGTGTCCCATCACGGTCGCCAAAACTGTGATCATCGCAAAAAATTTCCTCCCGTAATGTTCTCTATCTTCCTTCTCTTTTTCCTTTCCTACCTCTATGTCCTCCTTTTTGAAGGGAGAAAAATAGAAGATGGAAAGAGAAAAGAAAAGAAGAGAGAAGAGGAATTATTTTGCGGGTCTCACTTGACCTTAATTTTGAAGATATTTGAAATAACTCGCCTCCATTTTTTGAAATATTTGCGGGAAAACTGGGAGATGGGATTCGCTCGTCGGTACGAGGTTCGACCGTTCCTGGCGCATTTACCAGGGGTAATCGAACCAAGGGTCGAATTTTATGCTTTTTGCTTTGCTAAGAAATTATCTAAGAAATTATCCTAAGTCTAAATGCACAATGAATCATGCTTGTGCAAATGCAAAGATGTATGCTCTTTTGAAAATATTTTGAAGAATTTCCAAGTGAATCTGAGATGGATCTGATAAAGTGAAGAAATGATTTCTAACGTAGAACTTAAGATTGAAGTTCCAAGTTTTTAGAATAATCAAGAGCTTGGGAATATGAATCTGATTTTGGAAAATGATCTTGAAACTGAGAGAAAAGAGAAGAAAGGAAATTTCAAAGTCATAAATGGACTTTGAATTAGAAATTTGAACTTGGATGAATATTTGGAATGAAAATGAATTCTATCTTTGAAATTTTTAGGAGAAGATGGGAAAAAATAGATTGGAGAAATAAGATAGAGTTGGAATTTCAAGATGAAATTTGAATCCAAGATCTGGATTCTAAATAGGATTCAAAGTTGAATTTTTGGATTTAGGATCCGAAATGGGAATTTTGATCTTGAAATCTTAGAATGAAGTGGAATTGGTTTGAGAAGTTGATTTGGAATCTGGGATTCAAGATGGAATTTGAATCTGGAATTTTGAATGGAATTGGATTTAAGAATTGGAGATCTGAGATGAAATTGGATCTGAAATGTGAGATCCAAGATAGGGTTGGATTCTGGATCCTAAATGGAATTGGATCTGAAGTCTGAGATCCAAAGTAGAATTGGGTTTTGGATCCTAAGATGGATTTGGATCTGAATCTGAAATCCAATGAAGAATTGGGTTCTGGGTCCTAAGATGGATTTGGATCTGAAGTCTAAGAAACAATGAAGAATTGGGTTCTGGGTCCTAAGATGGATTTGGATCTGAAGTCTAAGATCCAATGTAGAGATGGACTCTGGATCTTAAGAAGGATTTGGATCTGAAGTCTAAGAAAAAGTAGCATTGGGTTCTAGATCCTAAGAGTTGGAATTTGGATTTGAATCTGAGATCCAAAGTAAAGTTGGATTCTGGATCCTATAATGGATTTTGGATCTGAATCTGAGATCCAAGATGGAACTGGGTTCATACTTGGAAGTCTGGATCCAAGTTGAGATTTAGGATTTAACTTTGGATTCTGATTATGAAAAGTCCAAATAAGACCTTTAAAGGTGGATCTGGCTTTTAGAAACCCAGATTGAACTTTAAAACTTTAGGAGGATTCGGATTTTTGAGATTCAAAATCAATCTCAAACTGTGATTGAAAATAAGAAGATAAACTTGATTTTGAAGAATGAATCAGAAACTTCAAAGTTTAATTTGAACTTTGAAATTAAATTTTGATTTTGGGTTGGAATTTTAGAGTTTGAATATGAAATGATTTTGAAATTCCAAAGTCAAATTGGACTTTGAAATTGAGATAGATTTGGAATTTGAAAATAGAATTTTGAAGAAGGGACATTCACAATCACTTGAGTTTTTGAAAGGGGGTTTTGAAAATATGATGCAATTCTACCCTAAATGATGAATGAATTTAAAAAATTTGAAATTGGAATTTGAAAGGCCATTTCATCCTTTAAATGAAATACGAATGAAGTTGAAGACATAATATATCCCTAACTATGGTAATTGAATATATTATGTAATAACTACATTTAAATTCGAGTGAAGAATAAAATACATTTTTGGTGCTTTTATAGAATTTAAAATGAAATTAATTCTCAATATACCCTAACTATGGCCATTGGTATATGTTTTGAGTTAATTTTAAGTTAAATTCTGATAAAAGAAGAAAATATTTTAGAAAAATATGATAAATTTTGAAAATGGATCCAGTGTTATTTTGTAAAAGATAAAAATGCTAAGTTTTGTCCACACCCTGACTATGGCCATTGATGTGGATCATCAACTTAGTATTTATTACTTCTTACGAAATGGTGCACGTGCCATTTGTGTTTCACCATGGTGGGAATTTGAGAAATAAAGACAAAAAGCATGAAAATAAACAATTTATGAGATTTACAATGCTCATTCATTCTATCTAAGACAGGAGATATAAATTTTCATTCAAGATCTAATTATTACAAGATATGAAAATTTTATGACTCCAAGTAATGATATCTTCTACATATCCCCTGCAAAACACTTGATTAATATAAAAGGAATTGTACATATCAATGATGAAAGGCTCATATGTCAAGATATAAATGATAGAAAGATGGAAAATGACATATATACTTATGTACATGTATATACATGCTTGCCTATACATATATATGAACATACACACACACATATATATATATATATATATATATATATATATATATATATATATGTGTATATATGTATATATATATATATGTATATATATATAGGTATATCACATGTGATATGCACTCACTATAAATGAATAAGAGTGTTGCTGTGGGTGATGGTGACAAGGTGCAATTATGCTGAAACTGCAGCTGCCTTTACAGTGTTGAGGAACCATAAAGAGGTGGTAGTGCTGCTGTGAACCAGAACGTGATAGTGGTGTAGTGTTTGACAGCAATGGAGATATGTAATGCTGAGGGACATGCACTGGATGATGGTGAAGCATGCTGGGATTTGTGCATATGCTGAAAAAGTGGAGACAGGGTGAAGGTCATTGGAGAGACCGTGTGGAAGGCAAAGTGTAGTAAGACTGCCACTGTGTAGCAGATATATGATGGCTAAGAAATGAAGTGCAGCATAGTGTTGTGCCGTGAAGAGGTGGGGAGCAAGTGATGCTGAGTGTGATTACATAGTGGCTGTGTGATATGAGTGAGAGTGAATGTACATGTGAAGTGAGGATGCCACAAGAAAGAGGTGAATGCTGATGCCATACCTAATGCAGGTGGAATGAAGCACAGCAAATCTAAGTTTGACTCGGCAGGGTCTGGGTTTTGTAGCAGATCACAAATGGTTTTGAATAAAGCATTTTGAAAATGAATTAAAATCTGGTCTTAAATAGAGTATGGCATGGGTAAAAGCCAATGGATTTGTATGAGCAAATCGATTTCTCAAATCACTTTCAGCAAGGTTTCAGTAGATTGAATCTCTTCTTCTTCTTTTTTTTTTGGACAAAACTGGATACCCAGCATTACAGTATGATACTGCATTTTCCACAACCTATTCCTCGATCACGCGAGGCTGAAGCAAAAAGGTTGGTCAGTCCAACACCAACTGTATCGAACCTACACCTCACAATGCAATGCTCTCCTTGTGTCATGACAAGGACTCCATCCTTAAGATACTTATCATTAAGAGCGCAGGTTATGGGTTTGACTACCTGTTTCACTTTCAAAAGTTATACTGATTTACTGTAAAATGAGAAGAAGATGAATCAACAAATTCTTCAACTAGAGAACTCAAATTGGGACTTATCATTATCCTGAACTTCCAAAGCGAGTTTCCCTTTCATACAGATACATGTTCTAAGCAACATTGCTACAGCAGAGGTGAGCAAAATAAGAGGACAAGTCCAACACCTGATCGAGTCTGGTTGTATATCAACGCAGAGGAATTTGAATGAATGTACATTTATCGAAACAGGAAGGTTGAACATGCAGTTGGGAAAGGTGGTAATGAAACAACCGATGGCATTAGGTGGCTAAAGTGATTTTGGATAAGTGCAATGGTGATGCTAGGGGTGTAGGTGTGGCAAGTGTAAGTGCAGCAGATACAACAATGACGAAAAGGATGTTGATGCTATGCAGTGAATGCAGGTGACGTGGTATATACTGGAGGGTATAGAGATGTAATGGGTGTGCTGTGTGATGTGCCAACACAGAGGGATAAAAAAAAAACGTGGTGATTGGCTGTAGGATATACAAAAATACCAAGTGTTGCAGGGGCTCTTTCTTTTCCACTGTAATGACACTTCTACTGTTGCCGACTTGTATCAGCTCTTTCACAATTCATTGTATACCGTAACTCAAACCATGTAATGAACTGTAGCATCTACCTGCAGAGATTCTCAAGTTTAAACATATACATTCCCTCAGACATGACAGAATCAACCAGAATGGGAGCATCAAAGGCGCCACCATGATAATCAACGAAGGCTGTAGGGGCCATCAGAGTTTGAGCTGTAGCGGTGGTTCTATCAGTACGCATGCAAACAATAATATCCAAAGAGCAACCAACTCTATTTTGCTGGGTAGTAAGACTAAAACGAGAGATTTTGGAGCCTTAGTAGAAATGGGCAGCTCAACTTGCAGCAGAGATGACCAAGATGCTTCAAATGATGTCTTAGATTATGGCTCTTTCTTCCATGGAGGTAAAGGGGCTTGAGGGTTGATTGATTAACACCAAATATAAAGACTCCCAGCAGGAAATTAATCAGAAACATAATCGAGACTGAAAATTCGCTAGCCAGAATATAACAGAAAATATGAACAAGACACAAGTAGAGTTATAATTAACAAAAACATAGCCAAAAATCAAATAACGAGAGTGCAACAGGACCTTAATCAAAGAAATGCTAATGCAGAGTGAAGGAGGCCGATGCTATGTAAAAAAAAAAACATATCACAGATGAAAAGCCAAGGGTGGATGGCAACCGATCCTAAGGAGGAATGGTGCCTGGGGCTTAGTATGTCGTGATGCTGTGAAACCAACCAGAACAAATGGATGTTGGGGTGAATTCAAGGAAAGAAACATTAACAGAAGATGAACTAGAGATAAAATCAGGATACACCTATTTAGCGGAATAATCAGGAAAATCGGGGTATTAAAGGGATTTAAAAACACAAGCTACTGCAAGAAAAAAAAATAAAAATAAAATAAAAAAGAAAAGAAAAGAAAAGAATAAAATGCAGGAAACAGAAGAAAATTGAGAGGGGAACCATGTTGGAATGAAACATTCCAGTCGCTGTAGCGCATTGGTGGATCAATGCTGCCATAAGCAATGTTGACATCACCAAGAGGCTTTTGAAACAGAATCATGGCGTCGAAAAGAAAAGAAAAAAAAATGAAAAAAAAGGTAAGCAAAAGGGTGAAGATAAAACTAAAGTTTGAAGTTCAGATGATCCGACGATGCCATTGCGAGGCATCGTCGGATATCAGTATGAAAGGAAAGACATCCAAGTGAGAGAAAATCGAAAATCTCCATAGATTCAGAATAAAGACAAACATTGAACACTAAAACATAGAATTGTAGATTAAAACAGAAGGGATTGAATTCTAAACCAGCACTAATATTTCATAAAAATCAAAAACAGATTCAGAGATGATAAAAGAGATTGATCCTTACCTGGTTTGCGGGGGAATTCCTCTTCTTGTCCTTGCAGGGGAGGAAAGATGGAGAATCCGATCGCCGGTGAAATTCCTGGATGAGAGAGATGCTGGATGGATTGAAGTCCTTTCTTCTCAAGAAAAACCGATGGTCGAAGCAGAAATCTGGAATGAAGGAGTCCTTCAGTGGCCTGGAGGGGTGGTTTGTCGGGTGAAAATTGGATTGGAAAATTTCGTTCTCAGGAAGAACCTGATGAACGATGTATTACTTGGAGAAGGTTGATGATGTGAAAAGAAAAAATGGGATCCCCCGTTCTTCCCCGAGTGCTGCTCTTAAAGGGGAAGAACGAAGGTTCGAGAGGAAGGTCCGTTGAAGATCGAGGGTGAAGAGCGAAGAAGGTCGTTTTGAGATTAACGATGGAAAGAGGAGAGGAGGGGGCGCGGGAAGAGTTTGTTGTGAATTTTCTCTTTTTCCAAAAGAAGACTCCTTTTAAGAAATTTTTGTAAAAATGGTTAGGGGAATGAGGCTTTTAGCAAAATTGTTTCACAAGGCTTAAAATCCTTTGTTTTTCTTGTAACTTTTCCCAATTTTTTGGTTTTTCATGTTATTTTTCTATTTTTTCGTATTTTTAGAATAAAATCCTAAAGTTTGTGAGAAAACAAAAGTTAAAACTAATTTTTTTTTGTGTTTTTGCAAAAATATTCACAAAAAGGGATTTTTCTGAGAATTTAAAAACTATTTTGAGAAAATTTCTTCAGAAATGGGTTTTGATCCGGATTTTGAGGAAATACGGATTTAAAGTGCTGGATTCGGATCCAGAGTTAACCTTAAATATACCAATATGGAATTTAATTCAGACAATCTGAAGAATGAGCTTTGAAACTGCTTTGATTTTCTCAGAAAACGGGGTTAGGGGCAAAAGAGTCATTTTTGCAAAACTTTGAAAAATTTGGGGTGTTCACAACGACAAGCGGAGACCATGAGGAACATGGGCGAACACATCCAACAGACCGCCCAGGGACAGGGAGCACCTGCCCAGGTTCCTGTTGCGACAGTCCCATATAAGCAATTTATGAACTTGAACCCTCCCTTGTTTGATGGAAAGTCGTCGCCGGAAGCGGCCGAGGATTGGATCAAAGAAATTGAACGTATCTTTCGAGTGTTACAAGTTGGTGATGATCGGAAAGTAGATTTTGGGACATATCGTCTCAGGAAGGACGCGGAAAGGTGGTGGGCAGCTACCTGGGAGATAAAATTCGACAACCAGCCAGTTGATTGGGAGCAATTTGTGGAAGCGTTCTACGCAGCCTATTTTCCAGCTCACGAGAGGAGCCGGAAAATACAGGAGTTTCTCGACCTCCAACAGGGTAGTTCTTCTCTCCCGGATTATGTCACGCGTTTTCGAAGCCTGGAGAGGTTTTGTCCGCACTTATACACGACAGAAAAGGAGCGAGCTCTTAAATTTGCTCGAGGTCTGAAGCCAGGCTTAAGGACGAAGGTGTACACGCGTGTGCCTATGACGGTCGATGAGGCTCTAGAGACGGCCTCCTTGCTTGAACATGATTGGACAGAATCGCAGAAGACCCTCGCACCACGTTAGCAACAGCAGAATCCTGGCCAAGGAAGAGACAATTCCAGAGGAATCAAGACGGAAGGAAGTTCCATCCTCAGACAAAGAAGCAGCGTAACAACAACAGCAGCAACACCCGCCAGAATCAGTATCAGAACCGTAGGCCCCAGTACCAACAACGCCAACAGCCGCAGCAGAAGCAGCTTACCGCAGCTAGTTGTCCAAAATGTATTACAGATCATCCAGGGCGACCCTACCCGCGAGATACCGGCGGATGCTTATATTGTGGAAAGATGGGTCATTATATCAAGGATTGTAGAAAGAAGCAAGCAGACGACCAACGCAGGAATACGCCGGGTACTTCTCAGCCGACACCGCAACGACTGCCAGCGACACAGCAGCAGCAGCAGCAGTCATATCCACCAAAAACAGCAACCCAGAAGGTCATTGCAGGTCGAGCATACGCGACATCAGTCGAGCAAGTGACCAAGGCAGAGTTGGTTCAAGGTACGATTTCGATATCCAGACATGAAGCACTTACGTTGTTTGATTGTGGTGCTACTCATTCGTTCATAGCAACTAGATTCGTTCGTACCTTACCTTTGGCAGTCGAGTCTTTGAACTTTCCATTGGAGGTTCGCACTCCAACTGGAGAGCAATCTTTTTGTGACTCGTATGTTCCGAACATCGAGGTGTCAGTGGCAGGACAGAACTTGTCAGCTGACGTTATTCTGTTAGACATGACAGAGTACGATGTCATTTTGGGCATGGATTGGCTTTTTGAGTATCATGCTCAAATCTTCTGTCGGGAAGGCAAGATCGTTCTTTCTCAGCCTGATCGTCCTGTTCTGGAGATCAAGCTTCCTCGACCTTTGCGCGATAGTTGCATGATTTCTTCTTTCAAGGCTCAGAAATAACTGCGAAACGGGGGTACTGCATTCTTAGTCAGCATTGCCCGAGTTGAACCCGAGATGGTTTTGATCGAAGACTTGGACGTAGTCCGAGATTTTTACGATGTGTTTTCGGAGGAACTACCTGGGTTACCTCCTGTTATCATCGCAAAATTTTACTTTTGCAAATCAAACTGACCTTTGAAAAAGATTTTGAAAATAACTCGCCTCCGTTTTTAAAATGCGGAAAAATTTCGTAGAATGGGACTCGCCTGTCGGTACGAGGTTCAACCGTTCCTGCCACCTTTAACAGGGGTAATTGAACCAAGGATCAATCTTATGCTCTACTCTATTCAACTTGTCTAAATCATATTCTAATTTCTAAATGCATATAGAATCAGGCATGTGCTATGAATTTTCAGAAAATGCACATTTTGAAAACATGATGTTTGCTTTGAAAGATTGAAATATTTAGAATAGGTAAATCTTGGAAATGATATCACATGGAAAATCGTGAATTAGGACTTGAAAAATATTTCTGAGAAAAGTAAAAATCGATTTCTAGGGAAATCTTGAGATTTTATGAAAATCAATTCTGAGAAAACTTGGTTTTTCTGAATTCCAACTTTGAACTTGAAAATATAACTTGAAATTTCGAATTTTGAATTTTGAGAAACACTTGAAACATACTTTAAGATTTTCATATTCTGAGAAAATCGATTTCTCCCTATGACTTCCAAAATTTTGAGAAAATGAAATTCTTTGAATTGAAATTTGAATTGGAATTGGCAAATGCATGAAATGAATGAATATGGATTTGAGAAATATTTTTTGTATTTTTGAGAAATGCAGTGCATTTTGAAGTTAGCCTAATAGTGTAGGCTGAATGTGGCTAATGTGAAGATCATAAATCTAAGTATCATTCGTATTCTGACTATGGCCATAAATACAAATTCCACCAAGTTTATAAACTTCATATAAGCTAGTGCATGTGCCATTCGTGTAGACCATGGTGAATTTGTAAAAATATGCATGAATCATCATCCATCACACATTAACATTATAAAAATAAACTATATGCAATGCAACCTAATCTATGCAGGAAATGTAAATTCTTATTCCAAAGTTTAATTACAAATTACATCACTATTGAAATTTAAATACATGAAAAATAAAGTCTTCAATGTACCTGCAAAACTAGAAAACTTGGTTAATGAATATATGTTGGCTTTTCTAGATTTATCCAACAATATCAGGAAATTGTTGGATTTTGCTAGATATAAGCCTTTTTGCCATGATTCCCTTAAATCAAAATGATAAAATATGAAATAAAATTGAATAAATAAGGAATATAATATATGAAATTTCGAAATTGGGGTCAAAATGACCAAAATACTCCTAATAACAAGACTATGGCCTTGAAATTAGGGTTTTTAGAAAGATGTTTTGATAAAATGCAAATTTTGAAGTTTAGATTAAATAAACTAAGCTAAATATGATGTGACATGCTTAAATATATGAAAATTAGGGTTAGGGATTTCGAAATTTAGGTCAAATGACCAAATTGCCCCCGATAGCAAGACTATGGCCTTGAAATCAGGGTTTTTAAAAAGAGATTTTGGTAAAAACTTAGGTTTTATGCACTAAATGAAATCAAATGAGCACAAAATTAAACCTAAAGCATCCTAATATGATTATGAACATAATAAAACCCTAAAAATATATGCTTATGCACGAAAATCCAATAATATCACAAATTTTTGTGATTTTTGCAGTGTTTTTGGATCTTTCAGGAACCCGATTTTGCAATTTGCTTAATTCAGCCATCAAATGAATCCCAAAATCCATAAAAATTGGTACCTGCACTTGTTATAACCCTAATGTCAAATTGGAATTATAAAAACAATTTTTTGACATTAAATTAATCCAAAAATTGCATTAAACCCTAAAAATATGCTATTTTTGACGTAATTCACCAACCAGTCTCAGTCCAAGACCTGAACCAGGGGTCAAATCTCCATGGAAATTTATGAAATTTTACAGAGACTAACTAGAAAGGAAAACAGAGATTTCCCAATTTACATATCTGAAAAAGCATTTCCGGTTAGGGAGAAACCCTTCCGGCAATCGGAGCTAAAATATATCACTTTTAACAGGGATTAAAACGGCTATTTCAGATTGAAAATACAGGAATAAATAGAAAACCTAAACAAAAATCTCTATAATTTTAGTGGTGAATATTAGACAAAAAAATAATAGTACTCACTTTTTACAT
Source organism: Nuphar pumila (assembly GCF_984573655.1). Taxonomy (NCBI): domain Eukaryota; kingdom Viridiplantae; phylum Streptophyta; class Magnoliopsida; order Nymphaeales; family Nymphaeaceae; genus Nuphar; species Nuphar pumila. The sequence continues at coordinate 70,638,520 of NC_143251.1, read as the reverse complement.
ATCTAAAATCGGATCTGTGGTTTGGGATTTATGACTAACACAAGTCTGATTAGGATTTTGGTAAACCCTAACGAGTTTTAAATTTAACAACAGATTATCTGAAAGAGGAAAAATACTAAGGAATAATAAAAAAATATGAAAATTTCACAGAAGACAGATATACTCAATGTGAATCCATAGCACTTTACAGATCTAAAATTGGATATAATATGAGAGAAATATCATCACATCAAGTTACCTTCTTGATTTTAACCATGATTTTAAAGCTTTACAAACCCGATTTGATGTCTGATTTTTTTGTCACAGTTCCCGAGATCCAAACCTTCTGATTTTTCTACAGTAACTCAATAACTCATGCATGCATCACATATAAAAAAATCAAAAATAAACAATTAGTTCTTCAATCCGAAATAACATCATCTTTACTGTTCTAAACCTAAAACACACAGAAATTTAAGAAACTTGAAAAAACATGCATTAACTAATGTAAATCAATAAAATAAACTATAAAACAGTAAATAAAAATTATTTTTATGCTGTAGAACGTAAAAAAAACATGAATAAACCATGAAAATAAATTAAAAACTGGGAATCAATGGCTGGAATTTGATATCACCTTTAAAACATAGATTTAACCCATTAAAAAGGGTAAATCATATATTTTATTGGTTAATAATGCAAAGAATCATGTTAAAATCATCTCTAATGGATTAAAATCTCTGTAAATTATCCAAAACAGGGTTAGATCACCTTCTTGGATCGTTCTTGCTGGTTCTTGATAGTTCTTGAGGTGAAACCATGGTTGATCTTCCATAAGGAGGGGTGTCCAAGCCTAAATCTAGGTTTAAAGCATTAAAAAGCATTAAATAAAATAAGAAAAGTGAAGAAGTTCATATCTTGGAGTTGCAGCAATGGAGGAAGGGCTGGAGAGGAGAGAGAAGCTCCAAGATTTGCTCCCAAGGTGGCTGGAAAAATCCTCCCCCCTATGGGGTCCTTTTATAACAATTTTTTAGGTTTTAAAAATTAGCAATTTTGAAATTTTTGGACTTCTAAAGGGGGGGCGATTTTGGGGTGGAGTTACCTAACTACCCCTAGTCTAAATTATCCTAAACAATGCCTAATTAACCCCTAGCTAATCCTAAAAAATCCCCAAATGTGGTGCCACTTGGCATTTTCTCACATTGGGTTTTTAAAACTCCTTTAAAAACCTTTAAAAACACTAGTTTTAAAAACTAACTTTCAAAAATGAGTTTTTCAAAATGGTTTTGACTCTTCTAAACCTCTAACACTAACCAAGACATCAACTAACCCTAGTCTAGCCCTGACTGACTCGAATATGGCACCACCCCGAGTGGGCCCTACTTGAGTTTAAAAAAAAAAACGATTTTAAAACTTGAAATTGAAGGAGTTTTCAAAAGGATCTTCAAAAGTAAACTTCAAATTAGGATTTTTGAAATGGCATAAGGTTATAACTGAGTTAAAATTCCTCTAGATATGGTGCCAACTGAGCGGGCCCACATCGAATTTTGAACATTTTTGAAATAAACACTGAAAATGGCTTTGAAAAAGGGTTAAAATCGACATTTGAAATTCAAGATCTTTGAAAATAGGGTCTCAAGCGAACTGGAACTCCGGGTTAGAGTCCTAAACTCTTAGGACTCTGAGATTTTAGATTTTAAAAGCCAAATGAAAGAATTTTCAAAAGATTTTATCAAGAAATGATGAAATAAGTTAGAAAACACAGTCAGGGTTAGACCCCTAACTCAACCGAACTCTAAAATAGAGTCCTGAACTAACTGGACTCTGTAAAATGACCTAAATTTCGAAAACAAATGAAAAAGATTGAGAATGGAAGTAAAACATACTTAAAAACCAAACTTCTGACCGGATTAGGACTCTGAGACATAGTCCTGATCGGACTGAAACTTTCAAAAATTTGAGAAATTTGATGAATAGAGGCATTCAGAAGCGACACCATCTAAATGGGTCTCATCTGTGAATTGAAATCGATTAAAGTTTGAATTTGAAAGGAATTCAGATTGTTTTCTGAGAAAATATTTCGAAATATAAAGTCCTGGGGTTGGAAAATGACAGAGTATTGAATAAAAACCCAGGTTTTGAAATTGATTTTGAAATAAAGCTGTAAAATTCAAATCTGGATTGAATGTTTTGAAAACTGGAGTGTTGGATCTCGAAAATGAGATGTAATGACATGTAATACCATGCAATGTTATGCAATGACACATGAAATGGTATGCCGAATGCATGCAATGATATGCAATGACACATGAAATGGACAAACACTGGATGAAGGTAAAAATTTGGGGTGTTTACACCTCCGAGGCGTGAGATCGAATTCGGTATCGAGTTGTTGCCTGGAACGACACCAATCTCCAAGGCACCATTTCGTATGGCTCCGGCAGAGCTTGAAGAGTTAAAGCGTCAGTTGGAAGAGCTCCTTGATCAAGGTTTTATTCGACCTAGTGCTTCACCGTGGGGAGCACCATTGTTGTTCGTACGGAAGAAGGATGGATCCCTGAGGTTGTGCATCGATTATCGGATGCTCAACCAGGCGACAATTAAGAACAAGTATCCGTTGCCGAGGATCGAAGATCTTTTCGATCAGTTACAGAAGGCGAAGGTCTTCTCGAAGATAGATCTTAGATCGGGTTACCATAAGCTTCGTATCCGAGAGGATGATATTGCAAAGACAGCTTTCCGGACGAGATATGGGTTGTATGAGTTTGTGGTGATGCCTTTTGGCCTCACGAATGCTCCAGTAGCATTCACGGATTTGATGAACCGGATTTTTCGTCCATATGTGGACTCGTTCGTGATAGTATTTATCGACGACATCTTGATCTATTCGGAGAGTCCGGAGCAACATCGAGAGCATTTGCGGATTGTGTTGAGTACTCTTCGCGAGCATCAGTTGTTCGCCAAATTCTCTAAGTGTGAGTTTTGGCTCGAGCGCGTCATGTTTCTTGGCCATGTGATATCGAGGGACGGAGTATTCGTCGATCCAGCGAAAGTAGAAGCATTTTTAGGCTGGAAACAGCCTAAGAATGCGTCTGAGATTCGTAGTTTTCTTGGATTGGCTGGTTATTATCGACGTTTTATCCAAGACTTTTCAAGGATCGCTTTACCTTTGACGAAGTTGTTGCGTAAAGGTATTAAGTTCGTGTGGAACAGTGCCTGTGAGGACAGTTTCCAGATCCTGAAGTTGAAGTTGACTACCTTGCCGATATTGGCTTTACCCTCGGGCAGAGGTGGCTTTGTGGTGTACACAGACGCCTCTGGTACCGGTTTAGGTTAAGTGCTTATGCAGCACGACCGAGTTATTGCCTATGCCTCCAGACAGTTGAAGACTCACGAGCGAAATTATCCGACGCACGATTTAGAACTGGCAGCAGTCGTGTTCGCTTTGAAATCATGGCGACACTACCTATATGGGGAATCGTTTGAGGTCTTTTCCGACCACAAGAGCCTCAAATATCTGTTCTCTCAGAAGGAGTTGAATATGAGGCAGCGACGATGGCTTGAGTTCATCAAGGACTATGATTTCACGTTGTTGTATCATCCTGGTAAGGCGAACGTTGTGGCAGATGCGCTTAGCCGCAAAGCGGGTGGCGTTCTGGCTAGTCTTGTGTGGAGCCAGAAGCTTATCGAAGATTTTGTTGCATGGAAACCTTTTTTTGTTGGTAGGGGTTCGATCAGGTTGTCTGGTCTGACCATTCGATCTGAGTTTTTGCCAAAGATCGTAGAGGCTCAGAAGCTTGACGACCAGTATGGTAAGTTTCTAGCCTTGGCTGAGCAAGCAGATTCTCCTTTCAGTGTGTCTAGTGATGGCAGCGTGCATATGAGAGATCGCCTTTGGGTTCCGAGCAACCCTGAGGTGAAGAGAGAAATTCTTGATGAAGCTCATATGTCAAGATATACGATTCATCCTGGAGGAACAAAGATGTTCAAGGACTTACAGCGGAAATATTGGTGGAGTGGTATGAAGCGCGAGATAGCGGCTTACGTTGCGAGATGCTTGACGTGTCAGCAAGTTAAAGCGGAACATCAATGTCCCGGTGGTACCTTGCAGAGGATTGAGATTCCTCAGTGGAAATGGGAGAATGTTACAATGGATTTTGTGGTAGGATTGCCACTGTCTAGGCGTAAACACGATGCGATATGGGTAGTCGTGGACAGACTCACCAAGTCTGCCCATTTCCTGCTAATCAGGGTCAGTCAGTCTCTTGAGAGCCTAACTAACTTGTATATTAGAGAGATCGTTCGGCTTCATGGTGTGCCGAGGTCTATTATTTCCGATCATGATCCCCGATTCACGTCGCGACTGTGGGGTCAGTTGCAATCTGCTTTGGGGACGAAATTGAAGTTTAGCACAGCCTTTCATCCTCAGACGGATGGACAGTCCGAGCGAACGATTCAAACGTTGGAAGATATGTTGCGAGCTTGTATGCTTGATTGGAAGGGTGAATGGGATTCACACCTATGTTTAGTAGAGTTTGCGTATAACAACAGTTACCACGCTAGTATCGGGATGGCCCCGTATGAAGCGCTGTATGGTAGACCTTGTCGATCACCATCTTATTGGGATGACATCAGCGATAGAGCGAGCGAATCGCCGATTGTTCTTCAGCACTACACGCAGCAAGTGCAGAAGATTCGTGGACGTTTGAAGGCAGCGCAAGATAGACAGAAGAGTTACGCCGATAAGAGACGTCGCGAATTGTCTTTTAATGTTGGAGACATGGTTTTTGTCAGAGTTTCGCCGACTAAGAGCGTATTTCGTTTCGGAAAGAAAGGGAAGTTGAGTCCGAGGTATGAAAGACCATTCGAGATCGTGGCACGGATTGGTGAGGTGGCATATCGTGTCGAGTTGCCTCCATAGTATGCCCACATTCACAATGTTTTTCACGTGTCAATGCTCAGGAAATACATTCCTGACCCATCACATGTCATTTGTTACGAAGATGTAGACGTGCAAGAAGATCTGACTTTACCAGAAAGGCCTATCGAGATTGTTGATCGACGAGATCAAGTTTTGCGTACCAAGACTATTCCGTTAGTTAAGGTACGGTGGCAGCACCATGGCATTGAAGAATGCACATGGGAACTAGAAGCAAACATGAGAGAGTCTTATCCAGAACTTTTTATAACCTCCTAATGGTGATTTCGCGGACGAAATCCTTTTTAGGAGGGAAGGATGTAAGATCTACGATTCTAATTTTGATGTATATTGTGTAATTATATGGAATCGATGAATTTTTATGTTTTGACAATTTTCTAATGATTTGCTTAGTTGAGAATCGAGTAAGTCGCGTAATTTTATTACAAAGAGCGATTTCGGGGAATCTAGAATGAATCTACCTCCGAAACTTTTAGGGTGAGTTTGGAATAGGGTTGTGGTGATACACCCCAAAAATGAGACCCGAGTGACAAAAAAACCTCGTCAGTGTATGCGAATCACGAGTCTTGACCTAATTTTAGACCCAAAACTTAGAACGCTCAATTTTAGCAAACAAGAGGTGATTTCCTTGGGGGGGGCATTGACCATTCTACGTTAATTACGGTTATGGAGAGAACAAAATGAGTTGTTAGAATTAAATTAGCATTTTAATGTGTTGAATAAGCATTCTTTAAAGAAGTACACTATGTGCGATTTTGGATTTGGATCCGGGGCTACTAGGAGATCCAAAACCCTGGGACGACCCTACAGTGGACGTCCATGTCCTTGGTTGACCAGCTAGTCAAGGACTGACCAGCTAGATGGTATTTTTGAAATAATCTTGTATGGCTTTAAAGAATAGGCCTTCATTGGCCATGTGTCTTTCCAACACCCTCATGATGAAGCCTAGGCTCCATCATGAGGGGCGCCATTTTCAAAAGAGAGACATGGGGTGGCGCCCCATGGCAAATTCGTGATTATTTTCAAAGACATTTGAATCCTTTCAATCCATTGGGCACGATGGGTGGCAGCCAGGGGCGCCCTTTTGTAAAATTTCAAACTTTTAAGGGCATTTAATGATGGCATTTTCGAGATTTTTGCAAAGCCTTTTGGAAGGCTTGACATGCATTGGTTGTTGGGGGGCGTGGAGCTCCCCAACCCTTCATCTTGGAGGGATTTAATCCCAGCCGTTCACCTCTAAGCCTACCTCTATAAAACCTTTACAAAAAAAAAACGGGTCCCTCTTATTTTGGGGCGATTTTCCTTTTTCTCTCTCTCTCTCTCTCCTCTCAAGCTTCCTCACTCCAGCCGTGTGCTTCCTCTTGGCGTGAAGAGCTGCAGCACCTTCCTCACTAGCTAAGGTGAAGAATCACCCTTCTTGTTTACGATTTCGTATGAAAAGGAAGCCGGTGGGGCTTTGCATCTTTGCATGCAAGTCCATACGGTGGATTAGCTCCAAGATTTGTAGTTTCTATCTTGATTCACCATGAATTTACATTATCATTTTGTAGCATGCATTTACAGTCTTTGTTTTGCTCTTCCTTTTGATTTCATTTCAGTTTTATCACCCTCTATGCTTGTTGTGGTCTTCCTTCTCAAAAGAAAAGAAAAGAGGTTGTTAAGTTTTTTTGTTTTCCTTCTCGCTGGGTTCACAGCTATAGCATTATCTTCAGTTGTGCGGGACCGAGCTGGGCTTGTCCAGCCCACCCCCATTCCGGTTGACGTGATCTCGGAATGCTGGAACGCAGGTTGGTGCATTTCGGCCACCAACATTCTTTTATTCTCTTTTGGATGTTTCTTTCAGTGGTGTTTGGGCTCAATCCAGTCTCCATGCGTTGGGACTGGTATTGCAGTAGTGATCTGGGCTTGGGTCACAACGTGACCAGCCCTGTTTGAGTGTGGAACCCTGGATCTTTCTTTTAGCAGCAAGGTAATGTTTGCTTGGTTTTATTATTCTTTTTCCTTATTTTCGACATGTTGGCTGCTCGACCACCCCTTTTTAGCTCTTACTCATGTTGCTGGGAAGAGCATCTGACTTGGTCCAGTGGACCAGACCTCTTGACCATCCAGTTTTCGCCCTAACCGGAGCTGGACGCCATGCGGGTAGTCCGCGCGCCCAATATAAGCCTCGATGAGTTATCTTCTTTTTTTATGTTGGAGGTAAGTGTGGTAGTATCATGTTCTTTTTCTTCCTTTCTGTCTTGGACCGTTGCCGGTCTGAACCATGGGTTTAGACCAGCACTACAGTCCGTCTTGTTTCGGTTGGGTGCAAGTTTGGGCCCAGCCCGAGTTACCCTCTTGGCCGGGGTTGGGTGCGCACCATTTTGGGTGTTGTGCACCCATGGCTTTCGGTTAGCCTTGGGGGGGGGGGGGGGGGAGTGCAAGTCTGAACTAAGGTTTAGACCTGATGGATTGTCAGCCTGGGCGTGGCACAAGGTGCCAGCCGTCCGACCCCTTTCGTGGGAGCCGAATGGAGTCTAGTGGTGCCGAGCACCCAGGCCCTTTTCAGTCGGCCATTCTGGGTTGCATGTAGGTCCGAACCGAATGGTTCAGACCTGTGCATGTATGGGGAACCAGGCCGGCACTGGGTGCCAGCCATGGTTATGTTTTAGGACAGGTCGAGTGCCAGCCGCATGGTGCTGGGCACCCGGGTCCCGCGAGCTGATCCCCTTCGGGTCCGGGTCAGAACCAGAGAGAGAAGGGTTCAGACCCACTGCTGGCCAACCACAGCCTGGTCTCATAGACCAGACCGACTGGGCCCAGTTTTTGGGCTCAACCCGCAGGCTTAGCCACGGTTGTCTTTGCCGGGGCTGGAAACAGCCCAACCAAAACCCTTGACAGGTAGGGTCCGGTTCCTGAGTCGGTCCAGACCTCGATGGTAGGTCCGACAGTCTGGTCCGTAGGACCAGACCACCCTTAGCTAGAGCTTGTTGGCACGAGTGCGGGTGGACTTTCGTTTCGCCACACTCGCGGCCCCGCTACACCATCATTTATGGCTGATAACAGGTTACCCTATCAACACTAGCTCGCACCTACTTCGAGTCGAACCCGATTAGGTTCAAACCAGCCTTTGTATTGCCCTGCACCCTCCTCGCACTTCGGTTAGGTTCGGCATGAGTGCATGCCTTGGGATGCACCGGGTTCGAGTAAGCTTTTCATATATATATATATATATATATATATATATATATATATATATATATATATATATATATATATATATGTAAATGGGATTGTATATATATATGTATATAAGTATACATATAGGTATGTGCCTTGCTGAGCATGTTTGAAAGGGTTGATATATATATGTACACATGAATATATGTAAGGGTATTAAAACTTATGACTCTCGTGTCCCGTTCAAGCATTTTCTCAGATGATTCCATACTCCGAGCTCAGTATGAATTCCATAGCATTGTCCTACGTTTGTTTTAGACAAACGGTTTGTTTAGGGTCCGCGGGCGCGGCACCCCAAACCGTGGTAATGCCAATGTTATTCCCATTAGATGGGTTAAGTTCAGAAATCATCTTCGACACGTAAGTGTGTCGTACTGCGTAAGGAAAATCTTTATACCTTGATTTATGTGCAACTACTTAGTTAAGTATACAGACGAACACTATTGCAAACCCGCATACTTGGAAACTACGTTGAATCACAAGCATTGTTTCATTATCTTTGTTTCGGGTCCGCAGGCGTGGCACCCCACACCGTGGGAATGGCTAATGTTGTTTCCATAAGTCAGGTATATCCCAGATTTCACCATAAACATGTAAGTGTGTCAACCACGTATGAAAGCATAGTTGAATGCAATATTCACACTGAAGTATGCAAGTTAATCATTTCATATTATGCAACTGCCTCTGTTGTTTATGCTTATGCAAAAGATAGAAACATACACTTCACACTTGGCACATCCTGACACTATTACTGAGTAGTGCGTACCTTGAAAAGGTACATTGCTTGAGGCATTAGTAAGTGCACCACGTGCACTTACTACAAGAAAGAAAAGAATAAAGATAGGGTATGAATAATGAAATGACTTGTTATGGGCTCAGTTGGAGTCCTTGGGCAATGACCCTTGCTTAAAGAGATGGACTCTTGTGTGATATACCCTAAACAAAAATAAATCAATAAGGTGTTTCGACTGCTTTCACGAGCAGTGTGCTCCGTTGGCCGCGTGAGGCTGAGCACGTGAATGGGCAGGCCAAGTCCTCGTTTTGCGTACCCTGCGGGGACCACGAGGCAAATTCCTCGTGAGAGGTGTGTTGAACATGAGCCTTAAGAAAGATAAACCTGCTTCGCCCCATTCACAAAATGGTTCACCTCGGGCGAGGGTGGATGGTTGTTATCATCACAAAATTTTTCCCGTCTTCCCTTCCTTGCGGAAGAGAAAGAGGGAAACACTTTCGCGATTCAAACTTGACCGGATTTTTGGAATTTGTTTTGAAATACTCACCTCCGTTTTGAAAATTGCGGGAAAATCCATGGGATGGGGCTCGACCTATCGGTACGAGGTTCGACCGTTCCTGCCGCCTTTAACAGGGGTAATCGAACCAAGGACCAAAATTATGCTTGACTTAGTGAAATTACTGAAATTGTGTTCTATCCTAAATGCACAGAGAATTCAAGCATGTGCTATGAGAATTTTGGAAAATGTAAATTGGAAAATATGATGTATGCTTAGAAAATATTTGAAGTTGAAAAGTATTTCTCAGGAAAAGGATGGAAATCAATCTCTCAGGAAACTCAGGCGAAGAAGGTTTGAAATCTCGAGAAAATTTATAAAGATTTGGAAAATCTTGAAGAAGGGAGAATCGTGAGAAAATCTTGAGAAAGTTTATAAAACTTAGAAAACCCTAAAGAAATGAGAATCTCGAGAAAATCTTGAGAAAGTTTATAAAGTCTTTGGAAAACCATGAAGAAATGAGAATCTCAGGAAAATTTTGAGAGAGCTTAGAAAGACTTGGAAAACCATGAGGAAATAAGAATCTCAGGAAAACTGTAGGAATTCTTGAGAAAACATGAACTTTTGAAAAGGAAAGCATTTGTTGGGAAAACTCAGACTTTGAGAATTTTCTTAAAAAAAGGATAGAAAATTTATAGGAAAAATTCATTGGAGAAGGAAATTTAGAATTTAGGAAATTGAAATCCTGAGAATCTTATATTTGAAATGTCTGAAAATCAACTTTGATTCTTGAGAAAGATAAGAAATTCCTTTTGAAAATGGATCTTAAGAAAATAACTTTTTAAGGAAAATCACGGGAAAACTTTGATTTGGGAAATCCAACTCCGAATATCATCATAGTTTCTTGAGAAAATCGATTCCATGAAGTGAAAATCTTTTGAGAAAATCATGAGAAAAACAAATGATGTAGATGATGTGAATGAATGAATGCACTTTTGAAAAGATTTCTGAAAATTTTATTGGAAAAATGTGGATTAGACCAAAATAAATCCTTCACATATTCTGACTGTGGCCATGAATATATTCAGGGTTTATTTGAGTTAATTCACAATATTTGGAAAACATTGGAAATATGAGGTGCATTTTCAAGATAGCCTAAGAGTGTAGGCTCAATGTGACTGGTAGAGAGATGATGGATCTGGGTCTCGTCCATATTCCGACTAGGGCCGTAAATATGGACTCCACCGAGTTCATCAATTCTCTAAGAGTTGGTGCACGTGCCATTCGTGTTTATCCACGATGAATTTGGAAAATTGAGATATATGCATCATATAATCAGGATATTACTGAAATCAAACTATATGAGATGCGGCCTAATCTAAGCAGTAAAAGTAAATCTTATTCCAAGGTTTACATTGGATTGTTACATTGCATAACATAAAGCAAAAGAAAATTGAAATGGAGCCAAAGAATCTGCATCTTCTAGATTTTCCTGCAAAATGAGAGTTAGTACAAAATAACCAAGGCAATGAACATATATATATAATATATACAACGAGGAGACATATACATATATCAAAATGCTAAAATAAGTGCTAAATGTCATGTAACAATGGAGGTGTAACTATATGAGAAAATATATGGATGTTCATACATGGAAATAAGAGCACATGAAGAGATATATATATAGTTATAAGTATATATCTACGTATATATATATATATACATATATATATATACATATATACATATACATATAGTTAAACATATATAGATATATATATAGATATATATATACATATAATGAGAAAATATGCACATACCAATGGAAACTACATATAATAGGTAAAACCAGAAATTACAAGTATATACAGTTTCTGTAGGTGATTTCACACAACCATACTTCTCAAATTACAAAGTAATTTTCAATGAAAATGGGAATAGAGCTTCCCTATATATCCATAATGAAGCACACCAAAGATGGTTAGGAGATCACGATTGGATATAGAGATATCCGTTCATGAACATGGTCAAATATCAAGACTGCACACTTACAGCAGAAAATGGGTTGTGGAAGCATCATGGGCTATTTCATAGATATCATGAAAAGGAGATGAAAAGCTTGGTGAATAGGTGAAAATGTTGTGAAAATGATGAAACAATATATATAAGTGGTGCTGCAAATGGGGTGATATTATAACAATATAGCAAACAAGAATTTAGCACTAAGCTAAGCAAAATTTCATAAAACCAAAGGTGATATTCCAACCATAGCTTCATAAAACATAAATTGTAGCATCAAATGATGAAGTTCCAGCCATAACTTCATAAAACCAGAATTTTAAACATCAAGCTAAACAAAAATTTCATAAATCAAATGATGATGTATTTACAAGAGTAAGAGAAAAAAAATACATGTAATAGCAAATACTCATGAAGGGATATATATATATATATAAGTATATCTATACATATATATATCCATATATACATATACACGTATACATATAGATAGATATACAATAGATATACATATATATAGATATATATACACATATAATGAGAAGACATATATGTTTGATGGAAATTCCACATAATGGGTAAAACCAGAAAATAATATATGTATATACAGTTTCTGTAAAGGATTTTACACAGCCATATTTCCCAAATTACAACATATTTCGCAACAAAATCGGGTATGGAGATTCCCTATATATCAATAACCAAGCATACCAAAGATGGTCTGTAAAGCCTGGATGGATATTAAAGTATTCATACATGAACAGGGCCAATTATCAAGACTGGGCTCCTGCAGAAAAGAGAATGGATAAAGGATGATGGGTATACAAATCCCATGAATGTTGTTGCCCTTTTACATAATGAAAGATATGATTATTGATGCTGATGTCAACTGCTCTCTATACTACAACAGGGTCTAAATTTAGGATAAGGTAACTTACAGGGAAGGAAATATGATATGAAAATCAAATTACAGCTGTTAGGAGTGATTAACATTACAGACTATGTATAAGGCTCTTTGCTGTGTGTGGGGTTTATCTGTACAATAGATGAAGCAATAACCTATGCCATTTACAACATGCGTAGAGAATAAAACTGGGTAATGGAATGAACATGGGTGGCTGATGAATAACAAGGAACATTCGGGTAGGTAAGTAATGAAATGAAAATGTTTAAATCACTATGGCACTTACAAGTAGTGGAATGGGATCACACCAGTATGCAGAGGTTACCTATAATGGGTAAAACCGATACATATGATAAGCAATAACAGACTGAGTTTGAAGGGGATTTCATATGTAATCTAGCTAACATTAGATATGTGACAAAATTCAGCAATAATGACATCTGGAGACTTAAAATTGATGTTACTGATAGCATCACTTTGCTATTCAGCATTCTCATACAGACCATGGTTATTACCACCAGCTATGTGGTTTCATCGGCTGCGAACATGAGGACATCCTAACACACTAGCCAGGGGACTATGAATATTTATAGTGATCCATTAGATTGAAAACATACTACTGTCACCACCCTCAAGTGGATTCACTAGTCTCATCATCCACAATCACTAAGAATCTACCTGAGGGATCCACAGCTAACAAAAGGGAAACTGATCTTTTTTTTTTTTTTCCAATGATCACTGTGTATTCACTGAAAACAAGGACAGCTGAAGGCAGGACATGGCATTTCATTATAAAACAGAATGTAGGAATGCAGTTTTTTTTTTTTTTTATAAGTATGAAGAGCCAAACAGTAAACATCTGTTTAACATATTCACAGCATGTGCATTTAACCAATGTACAACTTCCCTTTTTTTTTTTATTCAACCTGCAACCTCAAGATCTGTTGGAAGTGTGAGTACAAAATATAAAACATTGAGTATTTTATACAGCCTCAACCACTTGTCCTAATCATGCAAGTTTCTTTAGATTTTTTTTTTTTAGATGTTGAACAAAAGCCTCATTAGATCATCCTGACCTTCCAAAAATCATATTTATCATGAACTTTGAGTGATGCATGCAGATAACTCAATATGTTCAATGGAGTATCAGAATATATCAAACTAATGTTTATATAATTGTGCTCAACAGATCATATTTAAATTGGCAAAATCTAGCCACAAAATAAGGATTCATTTTCCAAACTTATTCATGCATATCTTACTAGAAGAATAATAAACTGGAGTTTACAAGAACACATAATGAGTATATGCTTACATTGTTCCTGCAACACATGTGCTGATATGAGAAATATTGTTTGGAAAAAAAAATGAGAAATACACCCACCTTTTCAATTTCTCTTTGGGTTTTTCAGCTTGGAAGTCCTTTTTGCTTAAATTGAACTTTATATATTTCTCAATTCCAGCTAAACAGCCTTGTAGATCCTGCTCCAATCGATTTGTAGACAGCAGATATGTTCTATGCTGCTGGACTAGAGAAGACACAGGAACACGCAGTACTTCCTCTGCTGGTGGGCTGAAGAAGACGCAGATGGTGATAAGCGATGGCTGGACTGCAGAGGATGAAGGTGTTGGATGTTGTTTCTATTGTTGGGCTGAAATGGGTGGGGAAAACATTGATGGAGGTCCTGCGGCTGAGGTGAAATAGAGGTGAAAGGGGAGATGCTGGAGGGTTAGGGGAAAAGGAAAAGTGGGCAACAAAGGCTGAATTTCTGCTACAGTTGAAGGATGGTGGTCTGAAAGGGATGCAGATGTTGGCTGGGCTGAAGGAGAGGTCCACGCACTGGCTGGCTGGCGTTTCTTTCTGTAGGTGGGCTGAAGGCAGGATGAAGACGTGGCTGGGCTGAAGGAGAGGTCCACGCACTGGCTGGCTGGCGTTTCCTTCTGCAGGTGGGCTGAAGGCAGGATGAAGACGTGGCTGGGCTGAAGGAGAGGTCCACGCCCTGGCTGGCTGGCCTTTCCTTCTGCAGGTGGGCTGAAGGATGATGATGGAAGACCTCCCACTGGATCTCTTGCTGATGGGGCTGAAATAGGCTGGAAGTGGCTCTCGATCCTCCAAATGGCTGGGGCTGAAGCCCATGAAGACGCCTCTCCCCTTTCCACTTTGAGCTTCCTGCAAAAACCGAAAATCCAATCCAAAAAAAATCCTCCCCCCGTGAATGCCCTGTCCCCCTCTTTTTAAAACTTTCCCTTCTCACCAGAAAACACAGCTTCTTGTTTTCAGTTATGGTTTTTGAAAAAAAAATTCAAATTGGAATTTCAATGCTGCCGTTTTCAAAAGGGGCGAGTCTTGTGATTTTTTTCAAAATTTTCATTTCATTTACCTAAGTTTTGGTAAAAATGAAATTTTTTACTTTAGGGAAATTCGGCTGTGCCATTAAGGCTGCCTCTTTCTAAAAAAAAAAAAATTTATTAAAACAAATGAAATAAAAAGGAAATAAATGAGAGGCTTTTATGAAAATGCCAACTCAATCCACTTTTAAAATCCTTTTAAAAATAAAGCTTTATTTTGTTTTTGTAAAATCTTTTATTTTCAATTGGGGTGCCACATGTGTGTGGGCCCACTAAAAAAATAAATAAATAAATAAGAATTTTAAAAAGAAAATTTTGCAAATTGGTATGACCTCCGAGTGGGTCCCACTTGAGAATAAGATACTTACCTGGGAATCTGAGTATGATGCTAGTTCAAAGGCGGGTCCCACTCCGTTTATTTGAAGATACGAAATAAAACATTATTTGTTTTCAAGAATTTGGAAAAATTGGTTTTTCAGAGCAAAATATGGCTAAAGTAAATGTAAAAAATTTGGTAAGGAGATTTAAAATCCTTTTTGCAAAAAGTTTTGAGATAAACTCTTTTAAAATCAATATCCAAATATCCAGATTGTTTTTCTTGAGAAAAAAATTTTGTAATTCAAAATCCTGGGGGTAAAATGGGAAAATTTGGTAATTTTGAATACCCAGGGTTTTAAAAATCAATTTGAAAAAAGTTTAAACATCAAATCTGGATGGACAATTTTGCAAATCAGGAGTTCTGGATCTCAAACTGGCATGCTATGCAGTAAAATGATGCAATGTTATGCAAATACATGTTTCATGAAATGTCACTCTGAGCTTGGACTTGGAAATTCTAACTTTTTGTCCAGAAAGAGGATTTTAAATTTTTGCAATTTGAAGATGTTTCTGAACCTAAATATAGAAATTTTTTAGGCTCAAGAGTGAAATTTAGGACTTTCTGCAAGGTTCAATCTTGGAAAATGACCATTTTGCCTTTTATTGCTTCCGGAGAACTGAAATATGCCGATTGAGTGCAATGTCAAGAAGTGAGTGAAAATTTGGGGTGTTTACAGATGCCCCTCTTTGCTACTAAGCCGGATTAGGGTCGAGCTTAGTGGCAAAGAAAACACACCAAATTTGGGCTATATATAAAAAAAATGCCCCAGTTAGAAGGATCTGACTGGGTATGAGGAAATTAAGCCCGAGGAAAATGATAGATATGAAATGGAGAATAAAGAGAAAATAGATTTGCTCTGAGAGAGCGAAGTTCAGGTTTTTGCCCTTAACCTGGATGGGACAAAAATACCTCGCATGGAACGAAGCTCAGGTTTTAACCCTTGACCTGATTGGGGGAATGAAATTATCTCATTAAAATGAGATTCAGGTTTGTACCCTTAACCTGATCGGGCAGAAAATGGAATACCTCCTTGAATGAGTGTAAACACCCCAAATTTTCACTCACCTCCCCCAACATTTCCACCAAGCATCATTATCCAGCCTCTGAAATCGCTGGAAGGCAAAATGGTCATTTTCTGAGCCCGGACCTTGCAAAAGTCTAAATTTCATCTGAAACTCTCAAAATTTCTCTAATTTTAACTCAGATGTTCAAAAATTTATTCCTGACAGGAGACTGTTATCGTCGCGAAATTTTTCCCCCGACTTCCCCTCCTTGCGGAAGAGAGAAAGAGGAAACGCTTTCGCGATTCAAACTTTGACCGGACTTTGGAAATTATTTTGAAATACTCGCCTCCGTTTTGAAAATTGCGGGAAAATCCATGGGATGGGGCTCGACCTGTCGGTACGAGGTTCGACCGTTCCTGCCGCCTTTAACAGGGGTAATCGAACCAAGGACCAAAACTATGCTTGACTTAGTTAAATTATCAAAATCGTGTTCTATCCTAGATGCACAAAGAATTCAGGCATGTGCTATGAGATTTTGGAAAATGCAAGTTGGAAAACATGATGTATGCTTAGAAAACATTTGGAGTTGGAAAGAATCTCTCAGGAAAAGGGTCAATTTCTCAGGAAACTCAGATAAAAAGGGGTTTTTGAAAACATGAGAAAGCTTATAAAGATGTGAGAAAATCAGGAATAGTTGAAAATCCTGGGAAAATGGAAAAAAAAGGTGAACCTTTGAAAAGGGAAATACTTCTTAGGAAAACTTGGACGTTGAGAGTTTTCTTAGGAAAATAATGGAAAATTTATAGGAAAACTCATTGGGGAAGGAAATTCAAAACTTGGGAAATTGAAATCCTAGGAAATTTTACCCTTGAAATATTTGAAAATCGATTTTGATCTTGGGGAAGGATTGGAAAACTCTTTTGAATCTCTTAAGAAAATATCATTTTCCAGGGAAAACTGTGGAAAAACTTGTCTTTGGAAAACCGATTTTGAAACATCCTTAGAGTTTCTTGAGAAATCGATTTCTTGAGAATGAAGTTTTCTTGAGAAAATCTTGAGAAAATCAATGATTTCATGATGCAAATGACATGAGTAAATGAATGCCCTTTAAAAAGATTTTCTGAGGAATTGGTTGGAAAATGTGCATTAAGTCCAAATAAATCCTTCACATATTCTGACTGTGGCCATGAATATATTCAGAATTTAGTTGATTTGATGCACATGATTTTGAAAACTTTGGAAATATGATGTGCATTTTAAGATAGCCTAAGAGTGTAGGCTCAATGTGACTAGTAGAAAGATGACGGATCTGGGTCTCGTCCATATTCCGACTAGGGCCGTAAATATGGATCCCACCGAGTCCATCAACTCCCTAAGAGTTGGTGCACGTGCCATTCGTGAACATCCATAGTGCTTTTGAAATAAAATGCATGAATCATATAATCAGGATATTGCATAAAATCAAACTATATGATATGCATCCTAGTCTAAGCAGGAAATTAAATCTCTTATTCCAAAATTTACATTATTACATCATTAAATAAAGGAAATAAAAGAAATTTGCAGACTTCAGCTCCTTCTTTTGAATGTCCCTGCCAAACTTGAAATAAGGTTAGCTCAAATATGTGGGTTTTTCCAAAATTTTCCAATAATATTATGAAATTATTGGATTTAATTGGATATAAACCCTATTCTCATGCTTCCTTGATATTTTGAAATGATGAAAATGCTAGAAATTCAGTGAAAAACAATTTGAAATTCGGAATTGAAGTTAAAATGACCAAAATACCCCTAAAATTAAAGTTACATCTTTAAAATCAGGGTTTTTTTTTTTTGAAGGAAAACTTGGTAAAATTGAGATTTTGAAATTCAAATTGAATCAAATGATGATGAAATGCAGTAAGAGACATGATGACATGCTGCTAGACGCATTAAGACTGTAAAATCAGAATTTGCAATTTATCAAAAATAACGATTTTCGCTTGTTTTTCGCTTGGATCCGGGTCCTACGGGACCCTGTTTTGGTATTATGGATGATCCGAACCTCAAATGGATTCCAAATTGCACCAAATTCGGTATGAAGCATCTAAACACTCTGATAAACAGCCTAGAATGCTAAAAATCATGAAATGATACGATTTAAATGCCAAAATTCAAAGAAAGTCCTAAAATGATGGATTTTGCCTATGGATCCGAACCAAATGCAATGCCTAATATGATAATGCAAGATTTACACCATGGAAACTTCTGATATTTTGCAGACTGCTAAAAGACCCCAAATGGAACATTTTTGGTTTTTACAGCCTCGGGATTTGAGCCATGGTGAGTTCAATAACAGGGATTTAGTTCAGACAGAGGTAAAAATCACACTAATCTGATGTAAAATGCTAAAAAAATACAAAACGGACATGGAAATTTATGAAATTAATCAGAGTTATGCACGACACCTACATGAACAACTTTCATGTTTATGACTTCGGCATTTGATCAACAGAAACACAGATAAAAATATAACTATTTCTGCCTAAACTAACAGAACAGACAAATGTAGCAAAACAGGAGTCTGACAAGAAAAATCTGAAGCAGGGGTCAACACTATTCTAAAAATTACAGGATTTCAGATTCAAATATAGGACATCTTGGACACCACTTTCACTTTTTACAGTTTCGGATTTGGAGCAACACACAAAGAGAAACCATAGCCCTAAGTCGATCCAAGATCTCAGAGGCCCAAATTAGGCTCTGACACGTGTCCCGAACTCTCGGATTTTTGTCAGACATAAACAAAATCAGAAAAATTTACAAAAATCATATTAAAAACTAGACATTCTCCCGAGTTCAGGGCATTTTTCGGATCGAAAATCGGATCTCCCAGGAGTGAGAACTCGATTTTACAAGTCGGCAAATGGTTTTCAAAACGCATCCCGGGTTACAAAACCCGACTTACTATTTTGGATGTTTACCGCAGTAAACAAATTCAAATGGCTCCGAATTTTTGGCAAAATTTCAGGGACACCTAAGGGCGCATTCCGTGATTTTTTTGGAATTTTTAATAAAAAATAAATGCATGAAATGACGTATGGACTGACTGACAAAAATAGAGACTTACTGAAAATAAGCAGAATTGAAAAAAAGGCTAAATTAATCCTAATTAATTCATGAAATATGTTAAATGAATGAAATAAAATGCAAATTAAACCTAGCTAACTACATGCATGTTAAAATCATCAAAGAAGCATAATGAGACATTTTTATATACGTCGTTTTACGAGAATAGCTCAATCCATCCCTCGGATGAGCTTTTTCTTCAAACGACTCCCGATTCGGATTATAGAATCACATCAAGGGGAAAAGAAGTGCACCTTGTTTCGTTACGCAGCGTAGGTGCTCTTGAAGGGGGCAGCTACCACGAGCTTCCTTCGTTCTTCACTCCGGGCTTCGGATGGTCCACCAAAATCGAGCTCCGTTGGAATTGGACTGGCCACAGCACGAGCTCTACTCCACCTTCTTCAATGCGCCAAAGGGGGCACGATTTCCAAGGTTCAAAATCAGATGTTAGGAAGGCTAGGTTGGATTTTCCAAGTTCACAAGAGCTAAAAAAAAAATGATCTCCCAAGGCTGGGCGTGAACCCTTGTTTTTATAATTTTTCTGAAATTTTTTGAAATTCAAACAGGCTGGATCTGAGCCCTCCATGTGGCGCCATCTCAGGGGGTGCCATCTGGGGGTTTTGAAATTCGAATTTGCCTTTTGCAGGGAGCCCTCAGATGGCGCCACCTCAAAAGGCTATTTTGATTTTTTTGAGAAAATAAAAATGGAAATTTTTGTGGTTGAGACACCTCAGCAGGGGGAATTTGGAATTTTTCAAAAATTTGCTTGATTCTCTCTGCAGGGAACTCCCAGAAGGCGCCACCTCAGAGGGTGCTCTCTTGGAATTTGAAATTCAAACTCACCTTTTGTAGGGAGTCCTCAGGTGGCGCCACCTCATGGTGGGCTACCTTTAAAAAAAAATAAAATAAAAATGAAAAATGGAGCCAAGTGGAGTCCTGGAATGGTGCCACCTCAAAAGGTGTCGACACATGTCAGAAGGACAGAGCAGTGGGCTCAGAGGGCGCCACCTCAGAGGAATTTGAATTCTACCTTTTCTGGAGAAAGGAGATCTGGACATGTGGAGGACAAGTGTCAGCTGTCTGGAGAGGCTTTCTCAAATGGCGCCACCTCAGGGGGAAGTTTGAAATTCAAATGGAGGTTGGCCCTGGAGGAATGGAGGATGGACATGTGGCGCCACCTCAGGGTGGCTCCTACAATGCCATGTGGCAAGAGGGAGGAAAAGGAGGGAAAGGGACATGTGTCTCCTACTTTTCTGAAAAAAATAGGGAGAGGACATGTGTCCTCTACTTTTTCTGAAGGAATGAGAAGGAGACATGTGTCACCTTCTTTTCCTGAAAGAAGTAGAAGATGACATGTGGCGGAGGGATGAGAAGGAGGGTCAGGGACATGTGGCGCCTTCATAGGCCATCTGGAAAAATCAGAGCTCCGGATTTTCGCCACCTAGTGCCCTGTTTGAATTTTAAATGGTTTGCTTTTTCTGAAGAAGGCCAGGAGTGACATGTGTCTCCTATTTTTCTGAAAGAAGTAGGGAGAAGACATGTGTCCTCTACTTTTTCTGAAAGAAGCAGAGAATGACACGTGGCAGAGGGGAGAGAAGGTGGGCCAAGCCAAGTGGCGCCATCTCAGACAAGATGAAAAAGGTAGGAGTTCTTGATTTTCGCCACCTATGGGGATTTTTGAATATTTGAATTCTAGCTTTTCTGAAGAAAGCAGAAAATGACACATGGCACTTGCCTTTTTCTAAGGAAATGAGGGCTTGCCATGTGTCCTCTGCAGGAGACACTCCAGATGGCGCCACCTCAGAGGAGACAAGCCTACCTTTTCTGCAGGAATTTAGGAGTGACACATGTCTCCTACTTTTCTGAAAAAAATAGGGGGAGGACATGTGTCAGGCTACTTTTCTAGAAGGAAGGAGGGGTTGACACGTGTCTCCTGCAGGAGACACACTTCAAGTGGCGCCACCTCAGAGGAGACAAGCTCCACTTTTTCTAGACAAGACAACCTATGACACTTGGCATCTCCTGGTAGTCTTTGAAATGACACATGGCGCAGGATGGATAGGGTGACACATGGCAGATAAAATGGGATGACATGTGGCGGCTTCTTAGGGTAGCCCCACACTGACACTTGGCAGAAGAGGGAAGGTGACATGTGGCACCAACTCTAAGTGAACCCTATGCTGACACATGGCATGTAAATGGGAGGAGAGAGAAAAGACAAGTGGCACCAATCCAGGGGACAAGGCTCCTATATTTTTGGGTTTTTCAAAATTCAAATTTTCAAAAGGAAAGCTTGTGTGACACCACCTCAGTGTGGGTCCCACATTGCTTCTTTATTGAAATAAGGATAAAACCACAACTTCTTTTTGGAATTTTCATAAAATCTGGACTAATGGGCAAAACAGGAATTTTGGAAAGAGTTGGCCCTTGTAGGGCGATTTTGTAAAAGAAAGATATTTGAAATTGTCAAAAAGGGCAAAATCTGAGGTGAAGTGACTGAAATCCATATTGAAAACTATCCAGATCGTTTTCCTGAGAAAATATTTTGAAATTCAGAGCCCTAGGGGTAAAATGGGAAGAATTGATAATTTTGAAGACCCAGGGTTTTGAAATCAATTTTGAAAATAGTTAAAATTCGAATCTGGATTGAAAATTTTGAAATCAAGAGTTCTTGACCTCGAAATGACATGCTGTGCAGTGCAGTGATTTGAAATGCTCATGCAATGATATGCAATGTCATGTCTTATGCAATATAATCTTGAATCAAGACTTGGAGATGTCTGTCTCCTGTCAGGAGTAAAATTTTGAACATCTGAGTTAAAATTAGAGAAATTTTGAGAGTTTCAGATGAAATTTGGACTTTTGCAAGGTCCGAGCTCAGAAAATGACCATTTTGCCCTCCAGCGATTTCAGAGGCTGGATGATGATGCTTGGTGGAACTGTCGGGGAGGTGAGTGAAAATTTGGGGTGTTTACAGATGCCCCTCTTTGCTACTAAGCCGGCTCATGGCCGAGCTTAGTGGCAAAGAAAAACACACCAAATTTGGGCCATACATAAAAAAATGCCTCAGTTAGAAGGATCTGACTGAGTGTGAAGAAATTAGCCCGAGGAAGATGGTAGATATGAAGCGAAGAATGGAGAGAAAAGATTCACTCTATGAGAGTGAAGTTCAGGTTTATGCCCTTAACCTGGATGGGACAGAAATACCTCGCATGGAACGAAGCTCAGGTTTTGACCCTTAACCTGATGGGACAGAAATACCTCGCATGGAACGAAGCTCAGGTTTTGAACCCTTGACCTGATTGGGAATGAAATATCTCATTGAAATGAGATTCAGGTTTATACCCTTGACCTGATTGGGCGGAAAATGAAATACCTCTTTGAATGAGGCTCAGGTTTGTACCCTTATCCTGATCGGGTGGAAAATGAAATACCTCTTTGAATGAGGCTCAGGTTTGTACCCTTATCCTGATCGGGCGGAAAATGAAATACCTCTTTGATTGAGGCTCAGGTTTATACCCTTATCCTGATCGGGCGAAAAATGAAATACCTCTTCGATGGAGGCTCAGGTTTGTACCCTTATCCTGATCGGGCGGAAAATGAAATACCTCTTTGAATGAGGCTCAGGTTTGTACCCTTATCCTGATCGGGCGGAAAATGAAATACCTCTTTGATTGAGGCTCAGGTTTGTACCCTTATCCTGATCGGGCGGAAAATGAAATACCTCTTTGAATGAGGCTCAGGTTTGTACCCTTATCCTGATCGGGCGGAAAATGGACTGGAATCTTCGAAGGAAGAGACCATGATGGAACCTTCGGATTTTGCACAGTAAATCCGACAGGGGTTTTGCAAAAGGAAGGGAAATGGGGTCCCTAAAGCTTGAAAAGGGATTGATCTTGGGCGTCTCCTTGTTGAGACTAAAATCAGCTTTTGAAATTGCCTCTTGCGAGAAAATGATTGGTGGTTCGACCTCGAACCAAAATGGGACTGTCTATGGTGGGACAGTGGGGACACAGGGAAGTGTGCAAATTTGAGAGTTCATGCTCTCAAAGAAGGGAAGGAATCAAGTCCTTAGGAGGGATTTAAATTGGTGTCAGGATGCATCGAAAACGGACATCAAGCTCTCACTTCATATCAGAATAGCTAGAAAATATTGTCAAAATGTTGGAAATTTTGCTGTTGATTCAAAATATTTGAAAATGTTGCACATTTTTGCAAAGATATTCTTTCTTTTCTACCTGAAGCATTACCTCCAAACAAGGTTCACTTCGTAGAATCGAAATTGGAAACCCAAATTGTTTGCAATTGACCTTCTTCAAGGAAGTTATCAATTTCCTTGATATGAACAAGAAAGAGAATTTGATATTATGAAAGCAATTGATGAAAGAGTATTGATAATAGAATTTCACAAGATTAAAGAGGATTCTTGATAAATCTGGCAGTTTGATATCCTGTGAGCTTCTCTCATGATAATCTTGCTGCACTCTTTTGGCTCTCTGGGTGTTTTGGCTGCATTCTCCTTCATTTTGGAGATATTCTGACTTTTTCTCTCTTTCTTTTTTCCTCTCTTTCTCTCTTTTGGGAAGGGTACGTCACAAACTCCTTCAACTTGGAGATGTTTCGATCCTTCTTGGACGATGGGTTTGGAGATCTTTGGCTGATGGCTGAAATTAAATATCTTTTAGGGATTGTCGAGAGGTTCATCGCATCTGCCTTCATCTTGACAGTGCTTTGGACCTTCCCTGGAAGGACCCGTCACAAACTCCGTCATCTTGGAGATGTTTCGAATCTTCTTTGGCCCCGGGGGTCTACTCGCCTAATTCGCCTTCATCTTGACGACAGGTGAGAGATCTCTTTTGCGGATACTTAATTGCAGCTTAGGTGATTCTGAGGAGACAAGGCTTGGGTAAATGCTCTCTTTTCTAGCACTCAGGATATTTCAACTGCCTCGTCTTTACAAGAATAGCCTTTAAAGATGCGCCATTGACTGCGATCAATATCGATCATCCATGGCTTTGCAAAACATTGAATTTTCTTTGCTGGCCATATCGAGGATTTATCCTTCATCCTTTTGGCTGGCCGATAGAAAGAATTTGAGTTTTGAATCTCTTTTCGCGAAAGCTTCACTCTTTTGGAAATGATGCTGAAGGTAAACTGAGGTAAAAATTTGTGCAATAAAATTTTGAAATCAACAGGTAATTAATTGATAAATTGACAAAATGTTCTTGAAATCCTTGATGAAATAGAGCGCTTGAGGTCATGCTTAATGCATCCGTAACGGAAATTATCCTCTCCTTTCCCCAAAGGAGGCGACTATCAGTTCAATGGGAACAATATCAGTTCAATTAAGAACGCCTATCGGTTCACTGGGAACAATATCAGTTCAATTAAGAACGACCATTGGTGGGAGTAATATCAGTTCAATTAAGAACGACCATCGGTTTATTTGGAACACTATCAATTTAATGAAGAATGACTATCATTTCACTTGGAACACTATCAGTGCAATGAAGAACGACTATCAGTTCGCTTGGAACACTATCAGTTCGATGAAGAACGACTATCAGTTCACTTGGAACACTATCAGTTCAATAAAGAACGACTATCAGTTCACTTGAACACTATCAGTTCAATGAAGAACGACTATCAGTTCGCTTGGAACACTATCAGTTCGATGAAGAACGACTATCAGTTCACTTGGAACACTATCAGTTCGATGAAGAACGACTATCAGTTCACTTAGAACACTATTAGTTCGATGAAGAACGACTATCAATTCGCTTGGAACACTATCAGTTCAATGAAGAACGACTATCAGTTCACTTGGAACACTATCAGTTCAATGAAGAACGACTATCAGTTCACTTGGAACAATATCAATTCACTTGGAACACTATCAGTTCAATGAAGAACGACTATCAGTTCACTTGAACACTATCAGTTCAATGAAGAACGACTATCAGTTCGCTTGGAACACTATCAGTTCGATGAAGAACGACTATCAGTTCGTTAGGAACACTATCAGTTCAATGAAGAACGATTATCAGTTCGCTTGGAACGACTATCAGTTCGCTTGGAACGACTATCAGTTCGCTTGGAACACTATCAGTTCAGTGAAGAACGACTATCAGTTCGTTAGGAACACTATCAGTTCGCTTGGAACGACTATCAGTTCAGTGAAGAACGACTATCAGTTCGTTAGGAACACTATCAGTTCAATGAAGAACGACTATCAGTTCACTTGGAACACTATCAGTTCGATGAAGAACGATTATCAGTTCGCTTGGGAACGCTATCAGTTCAATGAAGAACGACTATCAGTTCGCTTGGAACACTATCAGTTCAATGAAGAACGATTATCAGTTCGCTTGGAACGACTATCAGTTCGCTTGGAACGACTATCAGTTCGCTTGGAACACTATCAGTTCAGTGAAGAACGACTATCAGTTCGTTAGGAACACTATCAGTTCAATGAAGAACGACTATCAGTTCGTTTGAAACACTATCAGTTCAATGAAGAACAAGGACCATTATAGAGAGTTGAATCGCTTCTATGAATGGTTTCAGGATTATCCCCTTATCCTGAACGGGGAATGAAAATTGGATGACCTGGCGATCGAAATTGAGAATTTTGGTGATTTTAAAATTGGGAATTGGGTGATCCGGAGGTCGAAATTGAAGAATTGGATGACCCGAGGGTCGAAATTGAAGAATTATGGAAAATGATTCAGGTTTATCCCTTAACCTGAAGGGGAATGGAATTGGGTGCATAGTCAATGCAAATGCAATGCACATGCACATGAAATGCAAATGAAGTGCAAATGAATGCAAATGAGTGCATATATATGCAAAATGAGAGAATGGTTTATCCTGCCTGCATACAGGATGTTTTGAGGTAAAGATAAATTTTTCAAAAAAATGCCCCAGTGTAACTAGGGAGAAAGTTTTGAATAGAAGAAGGACAATTGATGAATAAGGCGACAAGTTTCTTGACTGATAGATGTCCT
This sequence comes from Nuphar pumila, assembly GCF_984573655.1. Classification (NCBI taxonomy): domain Eukaryota; kingdom Viridiplantae; phylum Streptophyta; class Magnoliopsida; order Nymphaeales; family Nymphaeaceae; genus Nuphar; species Nuphar pumila. Next base: position 70,612,381 of record NC_143251.1, on the reverse strand, counting down.
CAAGATCATTCCTCACAAGAGAGACATTATGAAAAGGAAGAGGAAGTAAATAAGACGACACCAAGCTATTGAAAAAAAATTTGATGACTTTATTGATGCTTTAAAATCAAGGAAAGAGAATGGGATTACATTATTCTTTTGAAAAGGAAAGATGGGAAATGAGAAATTGTTGGCATTGTCATCTTCTTGAATGATTGTAGAAAAAATCTTTGTCAGGATGACTAGTCTTCCTTTTCATCTTCAACGAGGAGCTTCTTGTCAATGCAGTCTTGAACAATGTTCTTAAGGACGAAGCAGTTTTCTGTATCATGCCCTACTGCTCGATGAAACTTGCAAAATTGTTCTTTGAATCTGCCCATAATTGCTGGAGGATCAGCAGCTTTAGGCAACCGGACAAGGTCTTTCTCAAGCATATACTCGAGGATACTCTCGAGTGTCTGATCCAGAGGGGTGAATTCTCGATCAGTTCTCCAGTCCTTGCGCTTTGATTTTTCCTGATCTTTCTTTTGATGTTGAGGGCTGGATTGGAGAGGTTTATCACTGTTGATGTCCTTCCCCTTTTGTTTTTTGATTCCCTCCAAACTGTTGCCATGATCATTCTTGTTGCCTTTGCTATTATTGAAAGATTTGGCCGCAAAAGTGAAGTGAGCCTTCTTCTTTTGTTCACCTTGAGAGTTATTCTTGGAAAATGTGAAGCCTTCATAGACTCCATTCTCCACACTCAACTCGAGCCATTCTGCTCGTTCAATGAGTTCGACGAAAGATTTGGATGGTGAGGTAGAAATTAATCCTCTCAGAGGTTGCAAAAAATTATTGAGGATCAATGATAAAGCATGTCTTTCTGATATAGGATCCCTCATTTTGTTGCAGGTCTCTCTCCATCTGCGAATGAAGTCCCTTGCCTTTTCATTTTCATTCTGCCTTAGGTTGCAGAGATGGCTCAATGTTGGGAGCGCTTCAGTATTGAACAAGAATCGTTCAACGAACAAATTCACGACTTTGTCGAACTCTTTCAGTTCTATAGGATTGACATGTTCCGCGTACCATTTGGCTGCGACTCCTTCCAGGCTGCGGGGAAAGCATAAGAACAATGCTCTGTCGTCTCTCTTGAACCTAGAGCATTCAGCGAAGAACATGGCGAGATGGGCTTTTGGGTCGCCAGAACCATCGAACTTGATGAATTTTCGGGGAAGATTCTCCAGATCATCATCCCCTTCTAAACCGTCGTAGAAGTCCTCGCTGGTGAAGACTTTATTGCCTTTGTCGCGGGCTTGCAGATCCTTGACCACTCTGGCCATTTCCCTGAATTGTGCTTGCAGGGGCTCTTCTGCGACCTGACTTTTTGATTTGTGACTCCTCCTTTGGCCACATTTATGAAATGCCGGAGGCACCTCATATTCTTCATCGGTATCATCTTCGTCTGAAGTATCTTGAACATTCTCCTCAGAGGACTTGGTTGACCTCTTGGCCACACGATCCCTAATTTTTTGACTGAATGGATTTTTGTCTGAGCTGGTGCCAGCCTGCTCACTCATCATCCTCTTCATCATCTTCTGAAACATTGCGTACATCTGAGGGTCGATACCGTCATCTTCTGGCTGCTCTTGGTCTTTGTCTGACCTTGGCGAATTCATCTCTCCTTCTGATGTTGATGAGTAACTGATATGCTGAATTGGTGCGGTCTTCTTCCCTGACCTTGTCTGAACCATCAAATGTTGCGAAGGCTCTCTGCAGGATAAGGTCTTGATTAGACTCTGAGGAAATTTTTGGATTGGGAAGAAAATTATATGGTGGACAATTGGAAGAATATCCCATTACTAGGGATGGAGTCGTCGTTGGAGTCACGACAATTATGTTGTCATTCTTTGTAAGAGAAATGAACAACGGAAAATGTGCCTTGTTACCTAGGCGAGGTCGTCAACCACGAGGAAAATACCATTTTGAAGGAAAGAGATACCTCTTGGAAAAACAATCCGGAAACAGATTTAAAGTAAGAAGAAGGCAAGTGGGTAAACAATTTCCACCACAATAATCAAGGTATGCATGAGGAAAATGCGGTGAAGAATTTTGCAAGTAAACAACAGGATCGAAAATCCAATGAGAGAAAACATATGATTTTGAAAAATTGCAGGCAGGATAAAAATGCAGCTGGAAATTCGAGATCCAGTAGAAAGGGAGAATGAAAAATCACCTATAGTTTTGGAAGAAAAGGGATATTTGGGAAAAACCATCCAGGGTTTTAGAAAATAAAGGAAAATATGAGAATATGGATATTTGGAAAGATATTTTTGAAAAAAATATGAGAGAAATAAAAGTAGCATACAAACTCACATCCTGCATAAACATTTATGCACATTCAGCACTCCCTAAAAAGCTGACTCTAGATGCATCATTTTGAAAACAGTTGTAGGACCTTAATCCTAACTCTAAGTTCAGATCATCTTTGTCCAATCCAGTTATGCCGATATACCCGAATCGAGATCCGAGGTACGTGGCATAGAATTTTCACTCCGGTTCTAAGGTAAGGTTTTCCAACATCCTTGAGCACCTACCGATATACTTCGGACTGTGGCCCGCGGTACGTAGTAGGGGGGTGTTAACCCAAATAGTTGGCCCAGTTGTGAGGCTCTGTCCCGAACTATGGTTCTGGAAGAGAGCCCAGCAACGTGAAGACCGGGTAAAGATAGGTAAGTGGGGTTTGAAAAAATGATCACATGCAAGAAATAGAGGGCTCTAAGTCCTAGAGAGATAGATTTTGAAAACTTTGAAGAAGCATACATTGTTTGCATTCAGATCCTAAATTGAGGAGGATTGTATTTAGACCTAAGTCTATGTGAGCATGAAAATATCTCCTCAATATGGTCCTACCAAACCATGCCTAAGCTATATGCAATCAATGTCAGCTAGGTCAGAATCTAGGCTCCTAGGCTCACATGATATTGAAAGTAAAAGAGCTGACATTTTGTGAACATAATTTTGATAATTAAACTAAGTCAAGCATAATTTAGGTCAGACAAGGACAGGTCCCATCACGGTCGCCAAACCTGTTATCGTCGCGAAATTTTTCCCCCGACTTCCCCTCCTTGCGGAAGAGAGAAAGAGGAAACGCTTTCGCGATTCAAACTTTGACCGGACTTTGGAAATTATTTTGAAATACTCGCCTCCGTTTTGAAAATTGCGGGAAAATCCATGGGATGGGGCTCGACCTGTCGGTACGAGGTTCGACCGTTCCTGCCGCCTTTAACAGGGGTAATCGAACCAAGGACCAAAACTATGCTTGACTTAGTTAAATTATCAAAATCATGTTCTATCCTAGATGCACAAAGAATTCAGGCATGTGCTATGAGATTTTGGAAAATGCAAGTTGGAAAACATGATGTATGCTTAGAAAACATTTGGAGTTGGAAAGAATCTCTCAGGAAAAGGGTCAATTTCTCAGGAAACTCAGATAAAAAGGGGTTTTTGAAAACATGAGAAAGCTTATAAAGATGTGAGAAAATCAGGAATAGTTGAAAATCCTGGGAAAATGGAAAAAAAAGGTGAACCTTTGAAAAGGGAAATACTTCTTAGGAAAACTTGGACTTTGAGAGTTTTCTTAGGAAAATAATGGAAAATTTATAGGAAAACTCATTGGGGAAGGAAATTCAAAACTTGGGAAATTGAAATCCTAGGAAATTTTACCCTTGAAATATTTGGAAATCGATTTTGATCTTGGGGAAGGATTGGAAAACTCTTTTGAATCTCTTAAGAAAATATCATTTTCCAGGGAAAACTGTGGAAAAACTTGTCTTTGGAAAACCGATTTTGAAACATCCTTAGAGTTTCTTGAGAAATCGATTTCTTGAGAATGAAGTTTTCTTGAGAAAATCTTGAGAAAATCAATGATTTCATGATGCAAATGACATGAGTAAATGAATGCCCTTTAAAAAGATTTTCTGAGGAATTGGTTGGAAAATGTGCATTAAGTCCAAATAAATCCTTCACATATTCTGACTGTGGCCATGAATATATTCAGAATTTAGTTGATTTGATGCACATGATTTTGAAAACTTTGGAAATATGATGTGCATTTTAAGATAGCCTAAGAGTGTAGGCTCAATGTGACTAGTAGAAAGATGACGGATCTGGGTCTCGTCCATATTCCGACTAGGGCCGTAAATATGGATCCCACCGAGTCCATCAACTCCCTAAGAGTTGGTGCACGTGCCATTCGTGAACATCCATAGTGCTTTTGAAATAAAATGCATGAATCATATAATCAGGATATTGCATAAAATCAAACTATATGATATGCATCCTAGTCTAAGCAGGAAATTAAATCTCTTATTCCAAAATTTACATTATTACATCATTAAATAAAGGAAATAAAAGAAATTTGCAGACTTCAGCTCCTTCTTTTGAATGTCCCTGCCAAACTTGAAATAAGGTTAGCTCAAATATGTGGGTTTTTCCAAAATTTTCCAATAATATTATGAAATTATTGGATTTAATTGGATATAAACCCTATTCTCATGCTTCCTTGATATTTTGAAATGATGAAAATGCTAGAAATTCAGTGAAAAACAATTTGAAATTCGGAATTGAAGTTAAAATGACCAAAATACCCCTAAAATTAAAGTTACATCTTTAAAATCAGGGTTTTTTTTTTTTGAAGGAAAACTTGGTAAAATTGAGATTTTGAAATTCAAATTGAATCAAATGATGATGAAATGCAGTAAGAGACATGATGACATGCTGCTAGACGCATTAAGACTGTAAAATCAGAATTTGCAATTTATCAAAAATAACGATTTTCGCTTGTTTTTCGCTTGGATCCGGGTCCTACGGGACCCTGTTTTGGTATTATGGATGATCCGAACCTCAAATGGATTCCAAATTGCACCAAATTCGGTATGAAGCATCTAAACACTCTGATAAACAGCCTAGAATGCTAAAAATCATGAAATGATACGATTTAAATGCCAAAATTCAAAGAAAGTCCTAAAATGATGGATTTTGCCTATGGATCCGAACCAAATGCAATGCCTAATATGATAATGCAAGATTTACACCATGGAAACTTCTGATATTTTGCAGACTGCTAAAAGACCCCAAATGGAACATTTTTGGTTTTTACAGCCTCGGGATTTGAGCCATGGTGAGTTCAATAACAGGGATTTAGTTCAGACAGAGGTAAAAATCACACTAATCTGATGTAAAATGCTAAAAAAATACAAAACGGACATGGAAATTTATGAAATTAATCAGAGTTATGCACGACACCTACATGAACAACTTTCATGTTTATGACTTCGGCATTTGATCAACAAAAACACAGATAAAAATATAACTATTTCTGCCTAAACTAACAGAACAGACAAATGTAGCAAAACAGGAGTCTGACAAGAAAAATCTGAAGCAGGGGCAACACTGTTCTAAAAATTACAGGATTTCAGATTCAAATATAGGACATCTTGGACACCACTTTCACTTTTTACAGTTTCGGATTTGGAGCAACACACAAAGAGAAACCATAGCCCTAAGTCGATCCAAGATCTCAGAGGCCCAAATTAGGCTCTGACACGTGTCCCGAACTCTCGGATTTTTGTCAGACATAAACAAAATCATAAAAATCTACAAAAATCATATTAAAAACTAGACATTCTCCCGAGTTCAGGGCATTTTTCGGATCTAAAATCGGATCTCCCAGGAGTGAGAACTCGATTTTACAAGTCGGCAAATGGTTTTCAAAACGCATCCCGGGTTACAAAACCCGACTTACTATTTTGGATGTTTACCGCAGTAAACAAATTCAAATGGCTCCGAATTTTTGGCAAAATTTCAGGGACACCTAAGGGCGCATTCCGTGATTTTTTTGGGATTTTTAATAAAAAATAAATGCATGAAATGACGTATGGACTGACTGACAAAAATAGAGACTTACTGAAAATAAGCAGAATTGAAAAAAAGGCTAAATTAATCCTAATTAATTCATGAAATATGCTAAATGAATGAAATAAAATGCAAATTAAACCTAGCTAACTACATGCATGTTAAAATCATCAAAGAAGCATAATGAGACATTTTTATATACGTCGTTTTACGAGAATAGCTCAATCCATCCCTCGGATGAGCTTTTTCTTCAAACGACTCCCGATTCGGATTATAGAATCACATCAAGGGGAAAAGAAGTGCACCTTGTTTCGTTACGCAGCGTAGGTGCTCTTGAAGGGGGCAGCTACCACGAGCTTCCTTCGTTCTTCACTCCGGGCTTCGGATGGTCCACCAAAATCGAGCTCCGTTGGAATTGGACTGGCCACAGCACGAGCTCTACTCCACCTTCTTCAATGCGCCAAAGGGGGCACGATTTCCAAGGTTCAAAATCAGATGTTAGGAAGGCTAGGTTGGATTTTCCAAGTTCACAAGAGCTAAAAAAAAAATGATCTCCCAAGGCTGGGCGTGAACCCTTGTTTTTATAATTTTTCTGAAATTTTTTGAAATTCAAACAGGCTGGATCTGAGCCCTCCATGTGGCGCCATCTCAGGGGGTGCCATCTGGGGGTTTTGAAATTCGAATTTGCCTTTTGCAGGGAGCCCTCAGATGGCGCCACCTCAAAAGGCTATTTTGATTTTTTTGAGAAAATAAAAATGGAAATTTTTGTGGTTGAGACACCTCAGCAGGGGGAATTTGGAATTTTTCAAAAATTTGCTTGATTCTCTCTGCAGGGAACTCCCAGAAGGCGCCACCTCAGAGGGTGCTCTCTTGGAATTTGAAATTCAAACTCACCTTTTGTAGGGAGTCCTCAGGTGGCGCCACCTCATGGTGGGCTACCTTTAAAAAAAAATAAAATAAAAATGAAAAATGGAGCCAAGTGGAGTCCTGGAATGGTGCCACCTCAAAAGGTGTCGACACATGTCAGAAGGACAGAGCAGTGGGCTCAGAGGGCGCCACCTCAGAGGAATTTGAATTCTACCTTTTCTGGAGAAAGGAGATCTGGACATGTGGAGGACAAGTGTCAGCTGTCTGGAGAGGCTTTCTCAAATGGCGCCACCTCAGGGGGAAGTTTGAAATTCAAATGGAGGTTGGCCCTGGAGGAATGGAGGATGGACATGTGGCGCCACCTCAGGGTGGCTCCTACAATGCCATGTGGCAAGAGGGAGGAAAAGGAGGGAAAGGGACATGTGTCTCCTACTTTTCTGAAAAAAATAGGGAGAGGACATGTGTCCTCTACTTTTTCTGAAGGAATGAGAAGGAGACATGTGTCACCTTCTTTTCCTGAAAGAAGTAGAAGATGACATGTGGCGGAGGGATGAGAAGGAGGGTCAGGGACATGTGGCGCCTTCATAGGCCATCTGGAAAAATCAGAGCTCCGGATTTTCGCCACCTAGTGCCCTGTTTGAATTTTAAATGGTTTGCTTTTTCTGAAGAAGGCCAGGAGTGACATGTGTCTCCTATTTTTCTAAAAGAAGTAGGGAGAAGACATGTGTCCTCTACTTTTTCTGAAAGAAGCAGAGAATGACACGTGGCAGAGGGGAGAGAAGGTGGGCCAAGCCAAGTGGCGCCATCTCAGACAGGATGAAAAAGGTAGGAGTTCTTGATTTTCGCCACCTATGGGGATTTTTGAATATTTGAATTCTAGCTTTTCTGAAGAAAGCAGAAAATGACACATGGCACTTGCCTTTTTCTGAGGAAATGAGGGCTTGCCATGTGTCCTCTGCAGGAGACACTCCAGATGGCGCCACCTCAGAGGAGACAAGCCTACCTTTTCTGCAGGAATTTAGGAGTGACACATGTCTCCTACTTTTCTGAAAAAAATAGGGGGAGGACATGTGTCAGGCTACTTTTCTAGAAGGAAGGAGGGGTTGACACGTGTCTCCTGCAGGAGACACACTTCAAGTGGCGCCACCTCAGAGGAGACAAGCTCCACTTTTTCTAGACAAGACAACCTATGACACTTGGCATCTCCTGGTAGTCTTTGAAATGACACATGGCGCAGGATGGATAGGGTGACACATGGCAGATAAAATGGGATGACATGTGGCGGCTTCTTAGGGTAGCCCCACACTGACACTTGGCAGAAGAGGGAAGGTGACATGTGGCACAAACTCTAAGTGAACCCTATGCTGACACATGGCATGTAAATGGGAGGAGAGAGAAAAGACAAGTGGCACCAATCCAGGGGACAAGGCTCCTATATTTTTGGGTTTTTCAAAATTCAAATTTTCAAAAGGAAAGCTTGTGTGACACCACCTCAGTGTGGGTCCCACATTGCTTCTTTATTGAAATAAGGATAAAACCACAACTTCTTTTTGGAATTTTCATAAAATCTGGACTAATGGGCAAAACAGGAATTTTGGAAAGAGTTGGCCCTTGTAGGGCGATTTTGTAAAAGAAAGATATTTGAAATTGTCAAAAAGGGCAAAATCTGAGGTGAAGTGACTGAAATCCATATTGAAAACTATCCAGATCGTTTTCCTGAGAAAATATTTTGAAATTCAGAGCCCTAGGGGTAAAATGGGAAGAATTGATAATTTTGAAGACCCAGGGTTTTGAAATCAATTTTGAAAATAGTTAAAATTCGAATCTGGATTGAAAATTTTGAAATCAAGAGTTCTAGACCTCGAAATGACATGCTTTGCAGTGCAGTGATTTGAAATGCTCATGCAATGATATGCAATGTCATGTCTTATGCAATATAATCTTGAATCAAGACTTGGAGATGTCTGTCTCCTGTCAGGAGTAAAATTTTGAACATCTGAGTTAAAATTAGAGAAATTTTGAGAGTTTCAGATGAAATTTGGACTTTTGCAAGGTCCGAGCTCAGAAAATGACCATTTTGCTCTCCAGCGATTTCAGAGGCTGGATGATGATGCTTGGTGGAACTGTCGGGGAGGTGAGTGAAAATTTGGGGTGTTTACAGAGATAGACAGCTCCAAGTCTTGGTTCAAGATTGCATTTCATAAGACATGACATTGCATATCATTGCATGAGCATTTCAAATCACTGCACTGCACAGCATGTCATTTCGAGGTCCAGAACTCTTGATTTCAAAATTTTCAATCCAGATTAGAATTTTAACCCTTTTCAAAATTGATTTCAAAACCCTGGGTCTTCAAATATAACGCCCCGGATTTCCAAAACAAAGCTAAGTTAAAATTTTCATGAATTTCTTTTTTTTTCTTTGCAGCGGAATCAGACGATAATGAGTCGTCAGTTTTAGAAAACTCCGAGCACGTTGCAGGTATGTGGCCAAGCAACTCATTGACCACCAAAGTGTTCCATTTATCGAAAACCACATGTTTATTACAACACTACTACTTAAGAAAGCAGTGTAGGTTCAATAAAAAGGAAGCAGTACAATTCTGTCTAGAGAAACCCATGCTTTTACCACTACGGGAGTATGTACCCGACCCCATTCAGTTTGCCCCAACACAGTCATTACTGAGGGGGGTACCCCTAACACGATTTTCAACCGCGGGGTATGTGCGACCTTAAGTCTTATTCATATGCATGCAGAACACCGCTCTTTGGCACTTCGGCCATCACGAGCATCACACCTCTTTGGGTGGAAACAACACACTCTGGCTCTTCGGCCCTTACGAGTCTGGTTGCGTAACCGTTCTCAATGAGCATGCATATGACTCGATCTAAATAGATCGGCTACTCGGCGTATTTTTACGCAACGAGTCCAAACCTAGCCAAGGCGCAACCTCTACTCCGGCTCAGCGGCCCTTACGAGCAAGGTGCCCTTGCAGGCACAAGGATACGAGCCGATCTGGCATCGTTCCATCAACAGACATCTTTATGTCGTTCCATTGGTTCCGGCAGCTCTTCTGCGAACCATTTCGTCAGCACCACCCCTGCTCTACCGGCAGTGGTGCGACGAACCCTTCTACGTTGTAGAGGGCAAACCATGAACTGGGTAGCACTCTGCTATATGTCAGAGTATCCTGCTACGTTCTTTCTGAGCTATTCTTAGCTTCTTCAGAAATTTCAGCAGCACTTTCTCTCTTTTACGGAGAAAGCGTGCGTTTCTTTTATCCATTTCAGCGGCATCTCCCCTCTTTGGTAGGAAATCGCCACGCTTAATTCGGGAAATGGATGCGCACCGTTGTGCGTACTTTGCATCCATCAAGGTTGCAGGAACCCTGGGCCATAGCTAGGCCATACGTATTTGACTTAGTCTTTACGTAAAGAGCATTTTGCCAAAAAGCGAAGCCTTTCCAATAGGGGCTTCATTCGTCAAGCAGAATCTTGAACGAGGAGCGGTCAAGGAATCGCATGGGCGATTTGGAGTTTGGTCTCCATTTGAACGCTCATTTATGCGCTATATGTAGTATAAGCAGAAGCCTGTGCTTTATACAGCGGCGGCATAAAGAAATGCATATACTATTGTTTAGGGTGTGTAACTGAACGAAATATTCTACATATATAACAAAACAGAAGCCTTGGCATCGTTCGACGCGACGGCGTAAGTAAATACATTGCAGAAAGCAGGAGCCTTGGCATCGTTCGACACGACGGCGTAAGTAAATGCATAATCGGAAGTGCAGTAATCAGAAGTGCAGAAAACAGGGAGCCTTGGCATCATACGACGCGACGGCAAAGGTAAATTACATAGCCTGTGCGATATAGGACACGTCGGCAGAATCAACAGATATACACCTAGATCCGTATCCAACGATAGTTACGAGGCGAGCGGGTGAACACCGAAGTGTTCTGAAGGGCTCAACCAAGAACTAGGGCGAGATACCATTTTAAAAACGCATATACTGCGTGTTTGAACATAGATATATCCGACGATAGTTACGAGACGAGCGGGTGAACACCGAAGTGTCCAAAAAGGGCTCAATCAAGAACTAAAGCAAGATACTACTTCAGAAAGTATATTCTACATACAAACAATCAAATACTTGAGAGAGATGGATCAACGAAGCGAACTTACTTCAAATCGTGGAAGAAACAGCTCCGAGTCGCTCCTTTGGCTTCGAGCCTTCCTTCGAGAGGTCAAACTAAGTCAGATGAAGCTGACTTAGTTGAGAAAGAGGTAGAGCAGGTCAAGCTACTCAACCTAAGTGGTTTGAACCAAACATGGTTCGATCCAAGTCAACTGGGTTCAGCAGGTTCGAACTCAGCTCAAGTAGGCTAAGTTTGGGTTCAGAAATCCAAACCGGAATCTGGACCAAAAAGGACTTTGACTTTGACTTTAAACCCAACTAGGTTCAAGTCAAGTCAACTGGGTTTGGACCAGGTCAAGTGGGTTCAGACCCAGGTCAGGTGGGTTAGGACCAGGTCAGGCAGGCTCAGGCTAAGTCAGGCAGGCTCAGACCAGGTCAGGTGGGCTAGGCTAGGTAGGGGAGGTTTAGGAGAGAGAGAGAAGGCAAGAGAGAGAGGGGGGGTCGATTTTTATGAGAAGAGAGAGAGTGGGGAGGGCTATTTATAGCCCAAGCCCACCTCCGCTTGGGTTTTTCCATGCCCCTTCTACCCCCTTGGCTTCTTTTTAATTCAAAGAGGTTACTTGGTGTGGGGCCCACCTAGATATTTCCATGGGATATTTTGTGGGTCCCACCAGATATTTTCTGAGGAATATTTCTGTGGGTCCCACCAATATTTCCGTGGGTCCCGCAAGAATTTCTGGTTTCCGGCGATTTTTTTCGAAAAATTCTGAGTACGCCATTCCCTTCATATTGACGTAACTAAGAAAGTTGGCTCGCAGGAATCCTTTGATTTCATTCAGGTAGGAAGTTATGGCTTCCAGAGTGTTTGAGCATATATTCGCGATTCGACGAATATCCTAAGTATAACTGGCTCGCAGGATTTGATTCGTTTCGCATTCTCAAAAGAAATGCTATTTTTACCGGTAAATGCCTCATGAATTTTATTCAGATATTTTCTGAAAAATTGCGGGTCTTACATCATTACCCCCTTAAAGGAATTTCATCCACGAAATTCAGCTAAGAGTACAAGGTGAAGAGTTCAGGATATTTATCCCGCATATCCGATTCGGGCTCCCAAGTGCAATCATCGATTCCATGATGCTGCCACCTCACTTTAACAAGTGGAATGACCTTCGTTCTTAGCACTTGCTCCCGTCGGTCCATGATCTCCACTGGCCTTTCTTCTACCGTCATATCTTCTCGGATGTCAATGTCTTCATGTTGAATGACGTGAGAAGGATCATGAACGTACTTTCTAAGCATTGATACGTGAAATACATCATGTATTTGCGCGTATTGTGGTGGCAATGCTACTCGGTAGGCAGTCTCTCCGATTCGGCTCAAAACTTCGAAGGGACTAACGAATCTGGGGCTGGGCTTCCCCTTCTTTCCAAAACGAAACACACTCTTGGTTGGAGAGACCTTGATAAAAACCTTATCTCCAACCGCAAAAGTGAGTTCCCTACGCCGCTGATCGGCGTAGCTCTTCTGTCGACTCTGAGCAGTCAGTAGCTTCTTTCTGATCATGTGGACTTGCTCAGTATAATGCTGCAACACAATGAGCGAGTCCAAGGTTCGCTCACCCACTTCACCCCAATGGATTGGTGATCTACAGGGTCGTTCATACAAGGCTTCATACGGCGCCATCCCAATGCTAGCGTGGTGGCTATTATTATAAGCAAATTCAGCCAACGCTAGGTGGGAATCCCAATCACCTTTCCATTCCAGCATACAGGCTCTTAGCATATCTTCAAGAGTCTGTATGGTTCGTTCTGATTGCCCATCTGTTTGGGGATGGAATGCTGTACTGAACTTGAGTTTCGTCCCCAGGGCTTTCTGAAGCTGCTCCCAAAAGTGAGAGGTGAACTTTGGGTCATGATCGGATATGATCGAAATCGGCACTCCATGGAGTCTAACGATTTCCCGAATGTAGATCTCTGCCAATCGTTCAGTTGAGTATCGAGTGTTGATTGGCAGTAAGTGAGCAGACTTGGTAAGTCTGTCCACGATCACCCATATTGAGTCATGTTGTCTCTTGGATCGAGGCAATCCAACGATGAAATCCATCATAATGCCTTCCCATTTCCATTCTGGAATCTCGATCCACTGCATCTTTCCACCAGGTCGCTGATGTTCGATCTTAACTTGCTGGCAGATCAAACACTTCGAGACAAACGTAGCCACATCACGCTTCATACCCTTCCACCAGTACTTCCTCTGCAAATCTCGGAACATCTTCGTACCTCCAGGGTGAATGGTGTACTTGCTATTATGAGCCTCTTGGAGTACTTCCTGTCTTAGCTCATGGTTATTTGGAACCCAAATCCTTTCTTCCATCCATATTCCTCCATCTTCTTTCAAATGGAAGAAAGTGACATCTTTTTCAGCACGAGTTTTCAATTCCAAGTACTGGGGATCCTTGAAATGTTTGGCTACGATGCGATCGAGGAACTCAATGTGGATCGTCAAACATGACATTTGGATTCTGCCAGAATCAGCCAAAAATGGCTTCCAGTTGACGAAATCCTCCATCAACTTCCATTGTCCTGTTAGGCTGGCCAGAGTGCTAACAGTCTTGCGACTAAGGGCATCTGCTACAACATTCGCCTTTCCAGGGTGATAGGAAAGCGTGAATTCGTAGTCTTTGAGGAATTCCAACCATCGCCGTTGCCGCATATTGAGTTCTTTTTGAGAAAAGAGGTATTTTAGGCTTTTATGGTCCGACATGACCTCAAACTTCTCTCCATACAGGTAGTGTCGCCAAATTTTAAGTGCGAACACTACCGCGGCAAGCTCCAAGTCGTGGGTTGGATAGTTTTTCTCATGGACTCTCAACTGTCGTGACGCATAGGCGATTACTTTGCCATGCTGCATCAACACACAACCCAGACCTGTTCCCGAGGCATCAGTATAAGCAACGAAGCCTCCCTGACCAGAAGGTAAGGTAAGGACAGGGGCAGTGGTAAGCCTCTGTTTGAGAACCTCAAAGCACTCCTTACACTGGTCAGTCCATTCAAACTTGACTCCCTTTTTTAGTAATTTCGTCATGGGTACGACGATTCGGGAGAAGTCTTGTATGAACTTCCGATAATATCCGGCAAGTCCAAAGAAGCTACGGACCTCAGTAATATTTTCTGGCTGCTTCCAGTCCATCACAGCTTCCACCTTCGCAGGATCTACGGCGATTCCATCTTTTGAGATCACATGGCCCAGAAACATCACTTTATCTAGCCAAAATTCACATTTTGAAAACTTAGCATAGAGTTGGTTATCTTGAAGGGTTTACAAGACGATTTTCAAGTGCTCCACGTGTTGTTCCTTGTCCTCAGAATATACGAGAATGTCATCAATAAAGACGATGACAAAGCTATCCAAATATGGTCTGAATATCCGGTTCATTAGATCCATAAAGGCAGTAGGCTCATTAGTGAGTCCGAAGGGCATTACTACGAACTCATAATGGTCGTATCTCATTCTGAAGGCAGTCTTGGGTATATCCTCTTCCTTAACTCTGAGCTGATGGTACCCAGACCTGAGGTCGATCTTGGAGAACACCCTCGTTGTTCTGTGTTGATCGAATAAGTCCTCAATCCGAGGCAACGGGTACTTATTTTTAACAGTTGCCTGGTTAAGCATCCGATAATCGATGCATAACCGAAGGGATCCATTCTTCTTCTTTACAAACAGTACCGGGGCTCCCCACGGTGACACACTCGGTCGGATGAACCCTTGTTCTATCAGTTCTTCCAACTGACACTTCAACTCACTGAGTTCAGCTGGCGCCATTCGATACGGGGCTTTGGATATCGGCACTGTCCCAGGTAAGGATTGAATTCCAAATTCAACCTCACGAAGTGGCGGAAGTCCTGGCAATTCCTTAGGAAATACATTGGAAAACTCCCGTACCACTTCCAAACTCTCAAGGGGTTGGTCGTTGGATTTTTCCACCGAGAGACTCAACAGGAAGGCCACACAACCCTTCCTAAGGTATTTTTGTACCTTAAGTGCTGATATGAGCATTTTCTGTGGAACAGGTTTGGATAACCGGTATTCCATCTTAGGCAATCCGGGTCGAGATAGAATTACTCTGCCCTCGCGGCACAGAATCTTGGCATTATTCTGAGCCAACCAATTCATTCTCAGAATGACATCGTACTGTATCATATCGATCAGGATGGCGTCAGTAGGCAAGTGTTGCCCTGCTATCTCAATATCCAAATTTTTCACACACCAGATACATTTGGTGCGTGAACCCAACGGGTTATACACTTCGATCATTTTATCAATCGGTTGCACCGAAGCGTGGAGTTGTTCGGTGAAATCGTCAGAGATAAACGTATGAGTAGCACCACAATCAAACAAGACGTAAGCTGCATGTCCATTAACAGGTACAGTGCCTTCAATCAGGTCACCATTTTCGACTTGTTCAGTCGTTACAGCATATACACGACCTGCAGCAGGCCTTTGTTCTACTCTAGGTGGAGGTCGTTGAAACTGAGAACGTTGTGGCGCTGGTCGAGAGGGTCCGGCAGATCCGGCATTACTCCTCTGTTCATCTGCAGCCTTCTTGGCGCAATCCCTTATAAAGTGGCCCATCTTGCCACAATACAAGCACCCGCCAATGTCGCGAGGACATGGCTTTCCGGGGTGGTTTATACGACACCTTGGGCAGCTGAAGTTGGACTGCTGACCATTCAGAGTTGGGTTCTGTCTTGGCCTCACGACTTGCTGAGTGTTGTTCCCTCCTTGGAACTTCTTCTTTTGAAAGGGTTGTCATGAACCCTGGCCACTTGGAAATGTCCTTTTACGATTCCCACCATTCACTATGGGCTTCTTTGCTATGATCACTTTAGATCGCGCCCAATCCTCTTGGATTTTTGAAGTTGCTGCTACCGCAGCCTGAAAAGTCGAAGGCATGCTTGTTATCACTCGAGATTGCAGCCCTTTGCGCAGACCATTCACATATTTGTCGGCCCTTTCTTGGTCTGTTTCGAACAATCGAGAGCAGTAGCGCTCTAGATTCTGAAATTTGGTGGTATAGTCCATTAGACTCATACCGCTCTGTTCCAACTCCAGAAACTCCATCTTTTTCTTGTTTCTGGAATGCAACGGGAAGTAGTTATCCATAAAAGTCCTCCGAAAGTTAGTCCAAGGAATGACTTCGACTTGTGAGAACTGGATAAGTTTAGTGGTATCCCACCACTTCCGTGCATTGTCTTTCAACCGATACGTGCCAAAATTGGTCTTCTTTTCCTCTGGTACTCCCAGTACTTTGAAGGCACGTTCTATCTCTTCGATCCAACTCTCCGCGAGCTCAGGATCGGCTCTGCCAATGAAAACTGGCGGGTCAAGCTTGAGAAACTTCTCATAAGTCACTCCTCCTAGGTGCTCGTTTCGTGGTGCGACTGGTTCTGGCCTCGTTTCACGGATGGCGGTAACCAGGTTGTTGAGTGTCTCCAACAGGAATCCTTGCGTATGGGACTCCTCGCTAGGCATGGTTCTCCTTGTCGTAGGAGTGTGATCATCGCAAAATTTTTTCCTATTCTCTTGTTTCTCTCTCTTCCTTCTCTTTTCCTTTTCTAACCTCTATTTTCCTCCTTTTTGAAGGGAGAAGAATAGAAGAAAGAAAAGAGAAAGAGGAGGGAAAAGAAAGAAAGAAAGAAAGAAAGAAAGAAGAGGAATCCTTTTGCGCGGTCTCACTTGACCTTTATTTGAAAATATTTAGAAAAATTACTCGCCTCCGTTTTGAAAATTTGCGGAAAAAAGATGGAGAGACGGGATTCACTCGTCGGTACGAGGTTCGACCGTTCCTGGCGCCTTTACCAGGGGTAATCGAACCAAGGATCGAATCTATGCCTTTTTGCTTTGCCTAAATATAATCTAAGAATTTATCCTAAAAGATCTAAATGCACAAAGAATCATGCTTGTGCAATGCAATAATGTATGCTTTTTTTGAAAGATATTTTGAAAATCTCCAAGTTATTCTGAGATGAACTTGATAAGGGAGTGAAGAAATGATTGAATCTAACTTAGAACTTGAGATAGATCAGAAAACTTCTAAGTTTAAGTAAATCAGAGTCGAAAGAGTAAATCTTTGACTTAGAGAAAGAATGATTTAAAGTTTTAAAATGAAGTTTCAAAGTCAGAGATGGACTTTGAATTTGAATTTTGAATTTAGGAAAGGAGATGAATACTTGAGATGAAATTTGAATTTAGATTTTTGAAGTTTTGAAATTTAGAATGGATCTGAGAAAATCAAATGGTATTTAAAAATAGAAATGGATTTAGAGAGTTCAAAATGAGATCTGAAAAATGGAATTGGATTTAAAATCTAGAATTGGGAATGGAATTGGATCTAAAGATGGATTCAAGATCTGAGATCTGATATAAAATTGGGTTCTGGATCCTAAGATGGATTTGGATCTGAAGTCTGAGATCCAAATGTAGAGTTGGATTCTGGATCCTATCATGGATTTGGATCTGCGTTCTGAGATCCAAAGTGAAATTGGAGTCTGGATCCTAAAGGAGAATTGGATCTGAAGTCTGAGATCCAAACATTGGAATTGGGTCCTGGATCCTAAAGAGGAATTGGGTCTAAAGTCTGAGATCCAATATGAGTGTTGAATCATGGATCTTTAGAATGGGTTTTGGATCTGAATCTGAGATCCAAAAAGTGAGGATTTGTACTTGGAAATCTGGATCCAAGTTGGATTTAGAATCTAACTTTGGATTTGGAATTTTAAAATATGATTTGAGAATCTTGAACTTGGAATATGAATTTCAAAGTCAAATTGGACTTTGAATTTGGGGTTTGAATCTGGAATTTAGAAGATGAATCAAGAATTTCTAAATTTGAATTGGATTTGGAAAAATGAATTGAATCTGGAATATACAGGTGAAATTTCAAAGTTAATATTGTACTTTAAGATAGAATTTGGAATTTGAAATACAAGATGATTCTGAAGTTTCAAAGTCAAATTGGACTTTGAAATCTGATTTGAATTTTGAATATAAAATGAATTTAAAATCTCAAAGTTAATTTGAACTTTGAGATTGAAAATAGAATTTTGAAAATTTGAAAGAATGAATTGGATTTTATAAGAATAGATTGAGGAAGATATTTACATCACTTGGAGTTTTTGAAAAAGAAATTTTGAAATATGATGCAATTCTATCCTAAATGATGAATGAATTTAAAGACTTTGAATTTAGATTTTGAAAAGCTATCTTATTCTTGAACTGAATTAAAATAAGATTGAAGATATAATACATCCCTGACTATGGTCATTGAATATATTATATAATAATCTATATTTAAATTTAGGTGAAGGATAAGACACATTTGGTGCTTTTATAGAATTTAAAATGAAATTAACTCTCAATATACCCTGACTATGGCCATTGGTATATATTTTGAGCCAATTCTAAGTTAAACCCTAATAAAAGAAGGAAATATTTGAAAATATGATGATTTTTGAAGAGGATCCAGTGTGGATCCAGTGTTATTTTATAAAAGATAAAAATTCTAAGTTTTGTTTACATCCTGACTATGGCCATTGATGTAAATCATCAACTTAGGATTAATTACCTCTTATGAAATGGTACATGTGCCATTCGTGTTCCCATTTGTGAGAATTTGAAAAATAAAGGCAAAATGCATGAAAAACAAGTAATTCATGATATTTACAATGCTCATTCATTCTATCTAAAGCAGGAGATGAAAAATTCTCATTCAATTCTAGCTACTGCAACATTGAAATTAAAATTAAAATTACAAAATCCCTAACTTAGGGTGGAAAGTAGCATTTTCATGTATTTCCTGCAAAACAGGGTTAGAACATAACAAAGATGCATATGGAAGAAAGTCTCATATTGCATTTAGGATGCAAATGATGAGATGTTTATGCATATGAGAATATATATGATATATTAGGTTAATGAGAATCCATGTGTGAGAAGGTATGTTCAGTGCCTTGGGCTGAACGAAGAATCTATAGGTATTTGCCTAATATATTACATCTACGCAAATGAAGGAAACAGGTATGACAATGCTCATATGATGATTATTGCTAATGAAGATGGGTATTGGTAATGCAGGGAGTGAGCTGGGATAAAGATGATGTAAAAAAATGGGTTGAAGGATGTGGCTGACAGCAAGTGCACAAATATTGGTGGCAGTATGAAGGATGAGGAGATGAAGTTGATGGGGTTAATTGGAAGTATAGGAAGCAATTATGAGTGAAAAGGGTAGTTATAGAGTATGCTGAAGTAGGGATGAACAAGTGTGAGTACAACAGGTAGAAGAACATAGATGGTGGCTGAACAGTGAAAGCATGGCATTCCAGTGCTGAAGGAGGTGAGTATGATGGAAGCTGCGCAAGTGGATGTAAGTGGAGATGGAGTGTTAGCAGTGGAGTTGTAGCAATAAGGGGTACAGCAGGTAGGTCACTATAATGGATGTCAAGTGGATGATAAAGGGAGATGTAATGCATGCGGGACGATATAGCTAACAAACAAGGATTTTTGCTACTGTTGCTGGGCAAGTGGCTGGAGAGTTCTGACAGCAAGGTGGAGAGATACAGTGGTGTTGGGGATGGATAGTATGAAGCTTCTATAAACTACAGCAAGTAGGATGCATGGTTGTGATGCTGCAATAGCGCAGAGAAAAGATGTATATGAAGAGTGGAGGTGAGTTGGGTAATGATGGTATGTTTTATTGATGATGCATTGGATACATAGAAGGGAATTGCTAGCAGGTGATGACATAGAATGGGTGTTAAAGGGGCAAAGAGGGAACAGGGAAATGCTGGAAATCAGGAGAAGGCAGGTGATAAGGCAGTGATGGGGAGACTATGCATGAGATGTTACTTGTGAAGAAGTGAACATTGTGTAGCTGCTGTAGGGATGTTGGTGGTAGTGGACAATAAATGAAAGTAAAGGAGAGACGATGAAGGTGAAAGAAAGGATGGAATGGAGAGTGATAGTGATATTGTACAAGCAAAGGCTGTACATGGGTAAAACACATATATAGATTTACAGGGAAAGAAAGAGAAGAAAATAAAAAGTAAAAACAATCCTATCTTGCTCCAGCCCTGTAACAATACCTTGTGCATACCAATAATTCCAACATGTTCATCTCATGTAGGCCATCCTGGTGGTGGTTTACTGCTTTCAATGACAGGAGGGCTTTGGAAGGAGCATTTCACGTATTTTCCAACGATATTTAAATTGATGCGAATCCCTGCGCTTACACACTTAACTTTACATGGCTGTTAATTCTCACACTGACAAGGGTAAATTTCATATTGTTGTCCATTATTTCCTCTTTGTATGCAGAAAATTTACAGCAGAATTTCAGTTAAGCACCCATGATTTGAGTGACTGAAATATATTAGAAAAAAATATACACCAAACCAAACATGGTGAGATGAAAACAATACAGGGAAAACACAGGATTTTCAAATCAAAAAATATATATGGTATTTATTGTATAATGTAAATCAGTGAAGAGATGGAATGAGATTAATTGAAGCCTTGCACTTAACAAATGAACCACAGATCAGATTGAAGGACTTGCTTACTATGAACTAATGACTTAGAATTTTGGCAATAATGAATTCTAAATGTAATCTTAATAACTGAAGCTGTAACTAAAAAAAAGAAATCCACAGCTGGTATTCGATCAATTAATAAGGGTTTAAAGTCCAGGAGGGAGAGAGAATAATAAAACAGGAAAGAAAGGACACAAAAAAAAAATGTCAGCTGATCTATCTCCAAAACAAATACTCACCGGAATCCTTAGGGAATAGCACCTGAGTGAACAGGAGAACTCAGCAAGTTGATGGTTGTTCCAGCCAGAGATCGGTGATCAAACGATCAATACTCAAACCATTATCAATCTACCAGGAGCAAATATTTACTCAAACTCTTAGATCGTGAGGATCTGATCATTAGAGATAATCAGGAAACCAATTGTTCTGATAAAGGCATAGGGCATCTTCCTTCACAGATGCTTAAACAACACAGTCCAAGTTGTTTTGATGAAATAAGAAAAGAGAGGAAAAAAAAAAGAAAGAAAAAAAAAGAAATCGAATCAGAATTCATATGTAAAACAGTCCAGTATGTAAGAGGTCAAATAATGACTTCAGATATTCAAGTTTTTACAGGACTGAAAACGATCAGTGAACTGATATTGGAGGTGGATTGCTCAATGTTCAGATTTATTTCAATTATTGACAACTCAGACCATCGATCTAGAACTTGAATGAGTGAACATTTAATTCAAGAGCTCACGCAAACCTGGCTCTTAATACAAAGTTGGGGTTCGAACGATAAATCATCAGAATTCCAGCGATTGGTAGTTTATACAATAACTCACCAGAAATCTGATTACTATCAATCGACATTCAAATAATCAGTCGTTTCAATCTTTGACAGAACTTCCAGGGGTCAGAATCGATCTAAAAATCTGACTCATTCCAGAGATTACTTGATATGTTTTCACAAAATATTCCATGGAGATCTAAGCAATAACAAACGAAAGGATTCTGACAGAAGCCCGATAACATCCACTGGAGATTGAATGAAACAGATTAAAGCCTTCCAACATCCGGTTCCAAGATTCCATCGACCTTTGATTAGATCGGTCAATAACAGAGTTTCGGCAAACCTCCAGTCGATCGGATCCAGATCTCTGATCAAATCAGAGATCATTAGGCCAGGCGCCTGATTCTTAGTTCTTTCATCGATTAAATTAAAACAAACAGTGGAAGCTATATGGATGAATGAACGAAAGAGAGAAGAAAAGAAAATAAAAATAAAATAAAATACAGATTCTAATAGGATATTGGGATGACAAAACAAAATCAGAAATTGGCTCAACTACGGGTGAGAAGGCCATGTAAACGATGGTGTAAAAAAAAAAGTGTCAGAATGGGAATTCCATTTGATATAGCACAGGGATGTGTTGGGATTGCTACAGGCAACCCAGCACAATCCATGGTGCGTAAAATGGGGGGGGGATTAATAAGGGAAAACTTAAGGAAACTAAGGAGGAAAAAGGAACGAAGGGAAAAGAGAGAGAGGGAAGGGCCCTTACCGGATGGCTTGAAGCTCTGGTTGTAGGATCGACTTCTGTCAATCGAAGGAGAAGAAGGCAAGTCGCTTGAGATTTCGCTGTAATTGCAGGGGAAGGGGAGTTTGATCAGTTTCTTCCGGCCGAAGGAGAGAAAAACCAGAAAAAAAAGAAAACAATCTGATTAGATCAGAAGGGTGCGAGGGTGAAGCTGGATCCTTAGGGTTTTCGTTGTATGGCTCCTTTATAGGGGAGAAGGAAGAGGTTCGGTTGAAGATGGGAGGCTGAGAAAGGGGTTGTTGCGGATGGGTGGAGGAGGTTAGCGATCGGTGGTCGGCCATGGAGGGGCTCAATGGGGGGAAGAATGCCGGAAGCTTCGCGAAGGGTGGCCGTTGCAGATTTTTCCCTTTTTCAAAAGAAGGGTCGCTTTTAAGAAAAATTTTCATAAAAAATGGTTTAAAATGAGGTTTTTGGCAAAATTCATCTCCTTCAGGCTTTAAAACCATTTGCTTTTCCTTATATTTTTCCATTTTTTTTTTTTTTTGTGTTATTTTTATTTTTTTTTGTATTTTTGGAGTAGAAAAACTAAATTTTTAAACAAAACAAAGTTTAAACACTAAATTTTGTATTTTTCTGAGAAATACTTACAAATAGTATTTCTCCGAGAATTTCAGACCATTTTGGAGAAATTTCTTTAGAGAGTGGGTTTAAATCCAGATTTTAAGAAAATGTTTGAGTTTTGACACTTGAATCGAGAAATACAATGTGATGGATCCAAACGGATGTCAAATGGGCTGTCCGAGCTATTTAAAGGCTATTTTTGGTATTTTCTATAATTTCAATTTAAAAATTGAACAAGGAGACTCAGATTTGGATCTGGATAATGGATCTAGATCCGAAATCAATTTAAACATATGAAATAAATTTAATTTTCAATAAAACTAGAGGAATGAACTGGAATTTAGATTTAAAATGACTCATTTACTCAAAAAATGAATTTGGGGGCAAAAAGGGAATATTTAAAAAATTTGAAAAATTTGGGGTGTTCACAAATGCCCCTCTTTGCTACTAAGCCGGTTGAAAGCCGAGCTTAGTGGCAAAGAAAACACTCCAAATTTTGAAAAATGCCCCAGTTAGCAGATCTGAACTGGGTGTGGAAGAATTTGATTTAAAAGACATGTTTCTCAGATTTAAAACTTTATCCTTGAATGGCTTGGGGAAGACGAAATCCTCGAAAAATGATATGACTGAATAGACAGAAATGAGGAAATCGTGATGGGACTTTGGGTGAAGATCCTGAGATGATGAAAGGGTTTCGATCAAGTCTCATGAATGAGGCGAGATCAGCTTTTGGAAATGATTCAGGCTTAGCCCTTAACCTGGATGGGACAGAGATATGTCAAGATAATCTGGATGGGGAAAGGAGTATGTGATGGCTTTGATGGGACATTTTTGAGGAAACGTCTCATGAGATGAAGCTCAAATGGGATCCTGTCCTGGATGGATATACAAATTATGGCTTCCTCGATGGGAAGAACCATGATGGGCTTGGAAGAAAACACCTCGTCGAAACGAGGGAGACTCGTTTAAAACGTGATTCAGGTTTAACAAAAACCTGAAGAAGGAGGATACCTTGAACGGCGAGGTTCAGGCTTAACCCTTAACCTGAAAGGGACGACCATACGGAATCCTCGAATGAAGAGACCATGATGGGACCTTCGGAGTTTGGACGAACAAATCCGAAAGGGGTTTTTGCGAAAGGAGGAAGAAAATGGGTTTCCCTAAATCTTTGAAAAAGGGATGAACTTGGACGTCTCATTGCTGAGACTAAATCAGCTTTTGAATTTAATGACCTCTCGCAGGGAGTACAGGTTTTGACCCTTAACCTGAGTGGGAACAATCATACGGATTTCTTGAAAACCGTGATGGGACAGGAGAGATGAGACAACTTTTATGGGAAATGTAAGAGATGAAAATAAGGATATGTGAGACAAATCGATGAATAAGGTGACAGGAGATGAATCTTTCGATGGAATGAAAGATGAATAAGGCGAACCCTTTATCAAGGAGACAAATCTCTTGACAAGACAAAAGATGGAAGAGGGCAAATCCTTTGGACAGGAGAAGGTAAAAGCGAAATATGAAGATAGCGAATTAAAAAAAGGCGAAATGTGAAATATGAAGAAGGTAATGCTTTTAACAAGGAGAATGTAAGATGTGAAATATGAAGAAGGCTATCCTTTTAACAAGGAGAGGGCAAGATGTAAAATATGAAGAAGGTTATCCATTTAACAAGGAGAAGGCAAGATGTAAAATATGAAGAAGGCAATCCTCTTAACAAGGAGAAGGCAAGTCTCTCGACAAAGCGAAAGATGAGGAAGGCAATCATTTAATCAAGGAGAAAGGCAAATCTTTTGACAATGCAAAAAGACAGGGAAGGCGATCCTTTTATCAAGGAGCAGGCAAATCTCTCGACAGAGCGAAAGACGGATAAAGCAATCCTTTTATCAAGGAGAAGACGAGTCTCTCGACAAAGCGAAAAGACGGGGAAGGCGATCCTTTTATCAAGGAGAAGGCGAGTCTCTCGACAAAGCGAAAGACAGAGAAGGCAATCCTTTTATTAAGGAGAAGGCGAGTCTCTCGACAAAGCGAAAGACGGAGAAGGCAATCCTTTTATCAAGGAGAAGGCGAATCTCTCGACAGAGCGAAAGACGGAGAAGGCAATCCTTTCATCAAGGAGAAGGCAAGTCTCTCGACAAAGCGAAAGACGGGGAAGGCGATCCTCTTATCGAGGAGAAGGCAAATCTCTCGACAAAGCGAAAGATGGGGAAGGCAATCCTTTTATCAAGGAGAAGGAAAGTCTCTTGACAAAGCGAAAGACGGGGAAGGCGATCCTTTTATCAAGGAGAAGGCGAGTCTCTCGACAAAGCGAAAGACGGAGAAGGCAATCCTTTCATCAAGGAGAAGGCGAGTCTTTCGACAAAGCGAAAGACGGAGAAGGCGAGTCTCTCGACAAAGCGAAAGACGGGGAAGGCAACACCAAGATGTATCAAAACAGATGTCAAGTTCTTATTTCTTTATCAGGAAAGCTGAAAATTTTTGCCAAAATGATAAAACTTTCAGTTGCTTCAAGGTAATTTTAAGGTAAGCACTTTTTGGAAGATGTTCCCTTTTCCACCTAGAGTATTACCCCCAACTAGGTTAACTCTATAGAATCCAGGATCAAAGTCAAATTTAGTTGTTGGTCTTCTTCAAGGATGCTATCAATTTCCTTGATATGAAAGGAGAGAAAATATTCTTAGCTTCATAAAAGTAATTAAATGAGAAGATATTGATAGAAGAATTTCACATAGATGAAGAAGATTCTTTGCAGTTTGGGCAGTTTGATATCCTAGGCATTTTCCCATGATGATCTTTTTGCACTCTTTTGAGTCATGGGGCTTTCTTGGGCTTTTACATCATCCTTCATTTTGGAGATGTCCTGACTTTTCTCTCTTTTTCAGGGAAGGGTACGTCACAAACTCCTTCATCTTGGAGATGTTTCGATCCTTCATTTATCTCAGGGATTATATATGATGGTATTGGCTCAAGGGTATTTAAATGATAGCTGGAATCAAATATCTTTTAGGGTTTGTCGGTAGGTCCATCACATCCGCCTTCATCTCGACGGTGATCCGAACTTTCCCTGGAAGGATCCGTCACAAACTCCGTCATCTTGGAGATGTTTCAAATCTTCTTTGGCCCCGGGGTCTACTCGCTTAATTCGCCTTCATCTTGACGACAATTGAGAGATCCCTTTTGCGGATATTTGATTTGCAGCTTAGCTGACTTGAGGAGACATGAATTGGGTAGGTTCTTTTCTGACTGCCCAGGATATTTCCACTGTCTTAATGCCAAAGAATAATCTTTAAGAATGTGCCATAGCTATGATCAATATCAGCTCATTTATGGCTCTTCAGCATCATTGAATATTTCCTTTACTTGTCATGTCGAAGATTTTTTCTTCATCCTCTTGGTTGACCAACAGAAAATTTGGAGTTTGAGCCTTTCTTCACAGAAGTTTCACCCTTTTTGGAAGGAATACTTAGGGAGATTTGAGGAAATTCTTTATGTAATAAAAGTTTGAGATCAACAACTATTTTATGGCAATTCGGCAAGATATTCTTGAAATCCTTTGATGACGAAACCTTTGCTAAACATCAAATTTTGACACATCAGTGGGATTCTGGGGAAGAATCCAACATGAGATTGAATTCTGAAGGTAAATGTGAATTTAAAGTTCTGAAGGTAAGCTTGATATAAAACTGGATTTTGAAGGTAATCCTTTGAAAAGGGTATCAGGACTAGGATTCTACAAGGAAAACAGGGAAATTCGAGTAAAACTCGAATTTTCAAAGGAAAACTGGGAGGTTTGAGTCGGGGCTCGAATCTCAAAGGAAAACTTGAAAGTTCATTTATCGAAGGCAAGAAAACTCGAGATAAAACTCAAATTTTCGAAGGACAGCAGGAAGGTTCGAGTCAGGGCTCAAATCTCAAAGGAAAACTTGAAAGTTCATTTATTGAAGGCAAGAAAACTTGAGACAAAACTCAAATTTTCGAAGGGAAGCAGGAAGGTTCGAGTCAGGGCTCGAAAAATTTTGAGGGTTTATTTACTGAAGGCAAGAAAATTTAAAACTCAAATTTTTGAAGGAAAGTTGGAAAGTTCGGGCCAGGGCCCGAATTTCAGGGGAAAATTGGAAAGGTTCAGATTTGTGAAAGAACAGAAGACTTGAGTAAAAACCCAAACCTTCGAAGGAGAACTGAAAAATTCGAGTCAAGGCTCGAATCTCAAAGGAAAGAGTTGGAGGTTCGAGTCGAAAACTCGAATCTTCAAAGGAGAGTTGATGAGAATGGATAGAAGAAGACTGGCAGAATTTAAGGAAAATCGAGGAAAGATTGTAATATGAAGGCTTGAATTTGAGAATTGAATGACCCGAAGATCGACATTGGATTTAGAGCTCTGATTTTTGATGAAGGGTCAGTGCAAAAGACTGATCCTGAGAGGCTAACTGATCGGTCAGCCAGGCACTAGCATGAGTGCTAGGCTTACCTGTATGAGTACTGAATTCTTCAAAAATGCCCCAGTGTAAGTACTGGGTTTTCTGATGGAGATTTGAAGAAAAAGGGGACACCGACATTCTTTAAGATACTTGAGATTTGATCGAGAATGATTTGTCGGCGTTTTCAGGATTTTCCCTTATCCTGAAGGGGAAGTGGAATAGACATTTGATGAGAATTTTAGAAACGAATGATTCAGGTTTACCCCTTAACCTGAAAGGGGAGAAAAACAAAATTTATAAAAATGGAGAAGAAGAAAGGAAAGAAATTTTGAAAATTTATTTTGGAAATAAATTCTCATAGGTAGCATTGTTGCTCCTATGAGGGGTTTCAGGATTATCCCTTTATCCTGAATTTAAGAAAATTTAATGAAGGGAAATTGATATAAATCTAGAAAATCAATAAAGATTGGCAAAACTTGTATTTATAGAAGAATCCTCATAGGTAGCGTTGTGGCTCCTACGAGGGGTCTCAGGATTATCCCTTATCCTGAATGGGAACACCTCGGACAACGAGGGTCAGGTTTATCCCTTAACCTGAGGGGAAAATAAGAATAAAGGAAATACCTCATGGGAAAGAGGCATCAGGTTTATCCCTTAACCTGAAAGGGTACAAAGATTGATAAAATTTAATGGAATTGAGGAAATATTGATAAACTTGATAAAAACTTGATAAAATTGATATAAACTTGAATAAAATGAATGAAACCGATAAAAATATCAAATTTAACTGAAAATTTATAAGATTCAAGAAAAAGGAGTTTTTCTGATCCTGCCTGCATATGGGATCTTGAAAGGAAAATGTTCATTTAAGGGATAAATGAGAAATCATTTTAGGGGAAGAAAATCCACCACAAGAAGAATGATCAGCGTAAGATCTAATCCTTTAAATCAAACATGAGAGATCATCATGAGGGTTAACTTTCGAAGGCAACGGTTTTGAAATCTAATTTTAAAGCAGAAGATCAACAATAGATCTGATTTCTAAAAATAACAGTTCGAAATTGATAATAAGATCAATACAAGGGTTGATCTTTGAAGGTAATGCTTAAAAAAAACCAATCTTGGAAGGTAAGACCAACACAGGGTCGATTTTTTAATATAATGATCTAAAAAAACCCATTTTTAGGAGATAAGACCAATGCAAGGATTGATCTTTGAATGTAATGATTTATAACCCACTTTGAAAGATAAGATCAACGAGAGGGTTGATCTTTGATTATAATGATTTAAAATCAATTTTTGGAAGATGAGTCCAATGCCAGGATTGATCTCTGAATATAACGTTTTGGAAAACCACTTTTTGGAAAATATGATCAACACAAGACTTGAGACCTATTTTGGGAGATAAGACCAACACAAGGGTTGATCCTTCAATGCAATGGTTCAGAAAACCTATTTTGGAAAACATGACCAACACGAGGGTTGATTTTCAATGCAATGGTTCGAAAACCTATTTTTGAAAACATGATCAACATGAGGGTTGACAAAGGTTGGACCAAAGAATATTTGAACTCTTTAGTCATAACAAAGACCTTTTGAAATTTCATGATTTTTGAAAAGCCCTCATAGGTAATATCATTTCTCTCATGAATGATGTCCGGATTAGTCCTGCATTCTGAAAAGAACAGGAATTTAAATGTGATTTTAACCAAAGCTGATGAAGAGATTTTTGAAATATAGATTTTAAAAAGCGAATGCCCCTATGTGGCAGAGGAAGAAAGTATTGTGATATTAGAGATATAAAGGAAAATTGACATTTCAAAGGACTGAAATATTTACAAGCACTTTGACCAAAAGGTCACAAAAGGACTGGGCTGACTGGCCCCCTACAAGATGACTTGGCAAAAAGGGAAAAGGTAGGAGAATTCTGACATCTTCAGTCTTCTGAGTAGCCGGGGAGAGACTTGGTCATGACGGCTAGGTCATCTTCCTCTTCATCTTCAGCAAAGAGACTCTTGTCGACGCAATCCTGAATAATATTTTTGAAGACGAAGCAGTGATCGGTGTCATGCCCCACTGCTCGATGGAACTTGCAGAACTGATTTGTGAACCTTCCCATGACCGTAGGAGGATCCACGACTTTTGGGAGTTTAACCAATCCCTTGGTCAGCATGAATTCAAGGGCTTCTTCGAGCGTTTGCTTCAGAGGAGTGAACTCACGGTCATTACTCCAACCTTCGCGCTTTATCTTCTCCTTTTGCGGAAAGTTAGACTGAGACGGCTTGTTATTCTGCTTGAAAGACTTCTCCCTTTGAGCTGTGCCGTGGTTCTGGCCATTCTTGCTGTCATTTCTGTTTCTTCTGCTACTGTCATGATCATTGCCAGAGGTATCAGCTGCATGAGTGAACTGCGCTTTCTTTTTCTGATCTTGGATATTTTTGGCAAGAGGCATGCCCTCGTAAAGCCCACTTTCTATTCCTGCCTCGAGCCATTCGGCTCGTTCAATTAATTTGATAAAGGATTTTGCTGGAGAAGTGGCAATGAGGCTTCTCAGAGGCTGAGAGAAATTGCTGAGGATTATTTGCAATGCATGCTCCTCTGGAATGGGAACTTTCATCTTGTTGCAGGTACTTCTCCACCTGTGGATGAACTCTCCTGCTCTTTCTGTCTCATTCTGCTTTAGGTTGTAAAGGTGGTTGAGCGTAGGGGAAACCTCAGTGTTGAATAGAAAACGCTCAATGAACATATTTACTACCTTATCGAACTCTCGTAGTTCGATAGAATTCACATGATCAGCATACCATCTGGCTGCTACACCTTCCAGACTGCGAGGAAAACGGATGAACAGAGCCCTGTTATCTTTCCTGAAACGGCTGCACTCTTTATAAAATGTGGCCAAGTGGGCTTTAGGGTTGCCAGTTCCATCAAATTTGAGAAACTTGCGAGGAAGATTCTCCAGGTTATCATCCCCATCTAGACCATCGTAAAAATCTTTGCCAGTATAGGTCTGCTTGCCCTTACCCGTAGCTTGAATATCCTTAATAGCTCGATTCATCTCCTTCATCTGCTTGCTCATCAGGTCCTCTGCTGGAGCCCCCGACTTGGCTTTGTTGACGGATTCAGGCTCTTCTGCAGCTATCTTTACGGATTGTCTCGGAGGATTCCGTTTGTAGACAATCTGCTCTTCCTTTTCTGATTCTTCCTCGACTGACTCTGATTCCTCAGAAGTAGTGTCTGGCTGTACCTTCTTCCTGATGATTCTGACAGGCTTCTTTCTCAACTTGCTTTTAGGAACTGCCTCTTTCAGCTTGGCCTCGGCTTGCTCCGACATCATCCTTGCCATCATCTTTTGGAACATGTCATACATAGCGGGGTCGATGTCATCTTTCCTGTTCTGACTCTGTCCCCTGACCGATTTAGGAGCGCTCATCTCTTCCGCCTCACTGTCGCTGAGTTGATGATCTGTTTCTTTTCCCCCTCTTGTAGTGACCATTTTTGAAATATCAGAACTCTCTGTGGAGGAAAAGTGGAGGTTTTTAGACCAAAGATACTTTTTGGAGATATTCTGACAAAGAGGAAGGATTTAGGTTAAAAATTTAATTGTATCCCCTTACTAGGGATTGAGTTGCCACCAAATTTGTGACAATTGCGTTGTTTACTCTACAAGGGAGAGTAACCAACTAAAAATATGAAAGAAAATACCATTTTGAAAAGGATATCTCTTGACGGAAAGAGATTTTTTAAAAATATAAACAAGAAGAAAATAAAAGGAAAAATGGAATTTGAGAATAAATGGTAAGGATTTAAATTTTAAAAAAACTTGCAGGCAGGATCAGAAGAATTTGGAAGAATTTTTAGAAGAAGAAGAAGAAAAGGGTAAAGAAAAATACACCTGGGTTTTTTTTTTTTTTTTTAAAAAAGAGGAAAATATATACCCAGGGTTTTGGAAAATATAAGGAAGATAAAATATCATACAATCACAGATATACAAGCAAGGATGCACAAATAGCACTCCCTAAAGCTGACTCTATATGCAATATTTGAAATGGCTGATAGGACCTTAATCCTAACTCTAAGATTTATATCATCTGCTTCCAATCAAGGTACGCCGATATACTCAAGCCGAAGCTCGAAGTACGTGGTATATAAGATATCTCTTCGGTTCTAAGGTAATGGCTTCCCAACATCCTTGAGCACCTACCGATATACCTCGGACTATGACCCTTAGGTACGTGGTAGGGGGCGTGAACCCAAATAAGTGGTCCAGTTGTGAGGCTCTCTCCCGAACTATGGTTCAGTGAGACAGCCCAGCAACGTGAAGACCGGGACAATATAGGTAAGGTTGTTTTCAAAATATGATCAACATGCAAATAAAATCAGAAGGCTCTAATGCAAGTCCTAAAGAGATAGATTTTAAATGAAAAGAAGCATACACTTGCATACATTGTCTGCATTCAATCCCTAAAATTGAGGAGAGTTGTATTTAAGACCTAAGTCTAATGTGAACATGGATAATCTCCTCAATATGGTCCTACCAAACCATACTTAGATCCTATATGCAATGATGTCAGCTTAGGACAAAATCTAGGCTTCCTAAGGTTTGCATGAAAAATGTAGCTGACATATGTTAGAATAAAGACTTAGATTATATAAAAGCAAAGCAAAGACATAGATTCAACCGGACGAAGACGAGGTCCCATCACGGTCGCCAAACCTGTGATCATCGCAAATTTTTTTCCTATTCTCTTGTTTCTCTCTCTTCCTTCTCTTTTCCTTTTCTAACCTCTATTTTCCTCCTTTTTGAAGGGAGAAGAATAGAAGAAAGAAAAGAGAAAGAGGAGGGAAAAGAAAGAAAGAAAGAAAGAAAGAAGAGGAATCATTTTGCGCGGTCTCACTTGACCTTTATTTGAAAATATTTAGAAAAAATACTCGCCTCCATTTTGAAAATTTGCGGGAAAAAGATGGAGAGACGGGATTCGCTCGTCGATACGAGGTTCGACCGTTCCTGGCGCCTTTACCAGGGGTAATCGAACCAAGGATCGAATCTATGCCTTTTTGCTTTGCCTAAATATAATCTAAGAATTTATCCTAAAAGATCTAAATGCACAAAGAATCATGCTTGTGCAATGCAATAATGTATGCTTTTTTTGAAAGATATTTTGAAAATCTCCAAGTTATTCTGAGATGAACTTGATAAGGGAGTGAAGAAATGATTGAATCTAACTTAGAACTTGAGATAGATCAGAAAACTTCTAAGTCTAAGTAAATCAGAGTCGAAAGAGTAAATCTTTGACTTAGAGAAAGAATGATTTAAAGTTTTAAAATGAAGTTTCAAAGTCAGAGATGGACTTTGAATTTGAATTTTGAATTTAGGAAAGGAGATGAATACTTGAGATGAAATTTGAATTTAGATTTTTGAAGTTTTGAAATTTAGAATGGATCTGAGAAAATCAAATGGTATTTAAAAATAGAAATGGATTTAGAGAGTTCAAAATGAGATCTGAAAAATGGAATTGGATTTAAAATCTAGAATTGGGAATGGAATTGGATCTAAAGATGGATTCAAGATCTGAGATCTGATATAAAATTGGGTTCTGGATCCTAAGATGGATTTGGATCTGAAGTCTGAGATCCAAATGTAGAGTTGGATTCTGGATCCTATCATGGATTTGGATCTGCGTTCTGAGATCCAAAGTGAAATTGGAGTCTGGATCCTAAAGGAGAATTGGATCTGAAGTCTGAGATCCAAACATTGGAATTGGGTCCTGGATCCTAAAGAGGAATTGGGTCTAAAGTCTGAGATCCAATATGAGTGTTGAATCATGGATCTTTAGAATGGGTTTTGGATCTGAATCTGAGATCCAAAAAGTGAGGATTTGTACTTGGAAATCTGGATCCAAGTTGGATTTAGAATCTAACTTTGGATTTGGAATTTTAAAATATGATTTGAGAATCTTGAACTTGGAATATGAATTTCAAAGTCAAATTGGACTTTGAATTTGGGGTTTGAATCTGGAATTTAGAAGATGAATCAAGAATTTCTAAATTTGAATTGGATTTGGAAAAATGAATTGAATCTGGAATATACAGGTGAAATTTCAAAGTTAATATTGTACTTTAAGATAGAATTTGGAATTTGAAATACAAGATGATTCTGAAGTTTCAAAGTCAAATTGGACTTTGAAATCTGATTTGAATTTTGAATATAAAATGAATTTGAAATCTCAAAGTTAATTTGAACTTTGAGATTGAAAATAGAATTTTGAAAATTTGAAAGAATGAATTGGATTTTATAAGAATAGATTGAGGAAGATATTTACATCACTTGGAGTTTTTGAAAAAGAAATTTTGAAATATGATGTAATTCTATCCTAAATGATGAATGAATTTAAAGACTTTGAATTTAGATTTTGAAAAGCTATCTTATTCTTGAACTGAATTAAAATAAGATTGAAGATATAATACATCCCTGACTATGGTCATTGAATATATTATATAATAATCTATATTTAAATTTAGGTGAAGGATAAGACACATTTGGTGCTTTTATAGAATTTAAAATGAAATTAACTCTCAATATACCCTGACTATGGCCATTGGTATATATTTTGAGCCAATTCTAAGTTAAACCCTAATAAAAGAAGGAAATATTTGAAAATATGATAATTTTTGAAGAGGATCCAGTGTGGATCCAGTGTTATTTTATAAAAGATAAAAATTCTAAGTTTTGTTTACATCCTGACTATGGCCATTGATGTAAATCATCAACTTAGGATTAATTACCTCTTATGAAATGGTACATGTGCCATTCGTGTTCCCATTTGTGAGAATTTGAAAAATAAAGGCAAAATGCATGAAAAACAAGTAATTCATGATATTTACAATGCTCATTCATTCTATCTAAAGCAGGAGATGAAAAATTCTCATTCAATTCTAGCTACTGCAACATTGAAATTAAAATTAAAATTACAAAATCCCTAACTTAGGGTGGAAAGTAGCATTTTCATGTATTTCCTGCAAAACAGGGTTAGAACATAACAAAGATGCATATGGAAGAAAGTCTCATATTGCATTTAGGATGCAAATGATGAGATGTTTATGCATATGAGAATATATATGATATATTAGGTTAATGAGAATCCACGTGTGAGAAGGTATGTTCAGTGCCTTGGGCTGAACGAAGAATCTATAGGTATTTGCCTAATATATTACATCTACGCAAATGAAGGAAACAGGTATGACAATGCTCATATGATGATTATTGCTAATGAAGATGGGTATTGGTAATGCAGGGAGTGAGCTGGGATAAAGATGATGTAAAAAAATGGGTTGAAGGATGTGGCTGACAGCAAGTGTACAAATATTGGTGGCAGTATGAAGGATGAGGAGATGAAGTTGATGGGGTTAATTGGAAGTATAGGAAGCAATTATGAGTGAAAAGGGTAGTTATAGAGTATGCTGAAGTAGGGATGAACAAGTGTGAACCTGCTGTAAGTACAACAGGTAGAAGAACATAGATGGTGGCTGAACAGTGAAAGCATGGCATTCCAGTGCTGAAGGAGGTGAGTATGATGGAAGCTGCGCAAGTGGATGTAAGTGGAGATGGAGTGTTAGCAGTGGAGTTGTAGCAATAAGGGGTACAGCAGGTAGGTCACTATAATGGATGTCAAGTGGATGATAAAGGGAGATGTAATGCATGTGGGACGATATAGCTAACAAACAAGGATTTTTGCTACTGTTGCTGGGCAAGTGGCTGGAGAGTTCTGACAGCAAGGTGGAGAGATACAGTGGTGTTGGGGATGGATAGTATGAAGCTTGTATAAACTACAACAAGTAGAATGCATGGTTGTGATGTTGTAATAGCGCAGGGAAAAGATGTATATGAAGAGTGGAGGTGAGTTGGGTAATGATGGTATGTTTTATTGATGATGCACTGGATACATAGATGGGAATTGCTAGCAAGTGATGACATAGAATGGGTGTTAAAGGGGCAAAGAGGGAACAGGGAAATGCTGGAAATCAGGAGAAGGCAGGTGATAAGGCAGTGATGGGGAGACTATGCATGAGATGTTACTTGTGAAGAAGTGAACATGGTGTAGCTGCTGTAGGGATGTTGGTGGTAGTGGACAATAAATGAAAGTAAAGGAGAGACGATGAAGGTGAAAGAAAGGATGGAATGGAGAGTGATAGTGATATTGTACAAGCAAAGGTTGTACATGGGTAAAACACAGATATAGATTTACAGGGAAAGAAAGAGAAGAAAATAAAAAGTAAAAACAATCCTATCTTGCTCCAGCCCTGTAACAATACCTCGAGCATACCAATAATTCCAACATGTTCATCTCATGTAGGCCATCCCGGTGGTGGTTTACTGCTTTCAATGATAGGAGGGCTTTGGAAGGAGCATTTCACGTATTTTCCAACGATATTTAAATTGATGCGAATCCCTGCGCTTACACACTTAACTTTACATGGCTGTTAATTCTCACACTGACAAGGGTAAATTTCATATTGTTGTCCATTATTTCCCTCTTTATATGCAGAAAATTTACAGCAGAATTTCAGTTAAGCACCCATGATTTGAGTGACTGAAATATATTAGAAAAAAATATACACCAAACCAAACAGGTGAGATGAAAACAATACAGGGAAAACACAGGATTTTCAAATCAAAAAATATATATGGTATTTATTGTATAATGTAAATCAGTGAAGAGATGGAATGAGATTAATTGAAGCCTTGCACTTAACAAATGAACCACAGATCAGATTGAAGGACTTGCTTACTATGAACTAATGACTTAGAATTTTGGCAATAATGAATTCTAAATGTAATCTTAATAACTGAAGCTGTAACTAAAAAAAAGAAATCCACAGCTGGTATTCGATCAATTAATAAGGGTTTAAAGTCCAGGAGGGAGAGAGAATAATAAAACAGGAAAGAAAGGACACAAAAAAAAAAATGTCAACTGATCTATCTCCAAAACATATACTCACCGGAATCCTTAGGGAATAGCACCTGAGTGAACAGGAGAACTCAGCAAGTTGATGGTTGTTCCAGCCAGAGATCGGTGATCAAACGATCAATACTCAAACCATTATCAATCTACCAGGAGCAAATATTTACTCAAACTCTTAGATCGTGAGGATCTGATCATTAGAGATAATCAGGAAACCAATTGTTCTGATAAAGGCATAGGGCATCTTCCTTCACAGATGCTTAAACAACATAGTCCAAGTTGTTTTGATGAAAGAAGAAAAGAGAGGAAAAAAAAAAGAAAGAAAAAAAAAGAAATCGAATCAGAATTCATATGTAAAACAGTCCAGTATGTAAGAGGCCAAATAATGACTTCAGATATTCAAGTTTTTACAGGACTGAAAACGATCAGTCAACTGATATTGGAGGTGGATTGCTCAATGTTCAGATTTATTTCAATTATTGACAACACAGACCATCGATCTAGAACTTGAATGAGTGAACACTTAATTCAAGAGCTCGCGCAAACCTGGCTCTTAATACAAAGCTGGGGTTCGGACGATAAATCATCAGAATTCCAGCGATTGGTAGTTTAAACAATAACTCACCAGAAATCTGATTACTATCAATCGACATTCAATTAATCAGTCGTTTCAATCTTTGACAGAACTTCCAGGGGTCAGAATCGATCTAAAAATCTGACTCATTCCAGAGATTACTTGATATGTTTTCACAAAATATTCCATGGAGATCTAAGCAATAACAAACGAAAGGATTCTGACAGAAGCCCGATAACATCCACTGGAGATTGAATGAAACAGATTAAAGCCTTCCAACATCCGGTTCCAAGATTCCATCGACCTTTGATTAGATCGGTCAATAACAGAGTTTCGGCAAACCTCCAGTCGATCGGATCCAGATCTCTGATCAAATCAGAGATCATTAGGCCAGGCGCCTGATTCTTAGTTCTTTCATCGATTAAATTAAAACAAACAGTGGAAGCTATATGGATGAATGAACGAAAGAGAGAAGAAAAGAAAATAAAAATAAAATAAAATACAGATTCTAAGAGGATATTGGGATGACAAAACAAAATCAGAAATTGGCTCAACTACGGGTGAGAAGGCCATGTAAACGATGGTGTAAAAAAAAAAGTGTCAGAATGGGAATTCCATTTGATATAGCACAGGGATGTGTTGGGATTTCTACAGGCAACCCAGCACAATCCATGGTGCGTAAAATGGGGGGGGATTAATAAGGGAAAACTTAAGGAAACTAAGGAGGAAAAAGGAACGAAGGGAAAAGAGAGAGAGGGAAGGGCCCTTACCGGATGGCTTGAAGCTCTGGTTGTAGGATCGACTTCTGTCAATCGAAGGAGAAGAAGGCAGGTCGCTTGAGATTTCGCTGTAATTGCAGGGGAAGGGGAGTTCGATCAGTTTCTTCCGGCCGAAGGAGAGAAAAACCAGAAAAAAAAGAAAACAATCTGATCAGATCAGAAGGGTGCGAGGGTGAAGCTGGATCCTTAGGGTTTTCGTTGTATGGCTCCTTTATAGGGGAGAAGGAAGAGGTTCGGTTGAAGATGGGAGGCTGAGAAAGGGGTTGTTGCGGATGGGTGGAGGAGGTTAGCGATCGGTGGTCGGCCATGGAGGGGCTCAATGGGGGGAAGAATGCCGGAAGCTTCGCGAAGGGTGGCCGTTGCAGATTTTTCCCTTTTTCAAAAGAAGGGTCGCTTTTAAGAAAATTTTTCATAAAAAATGGTTTAAAACGAGGTTTTTGGCAAAATTCATCTCCTTCAGGCTTTAAAACCATTTGCTTTTCCTTATATTTTTCCATTTTTTTTATTTTTGTGTTATTTTTATTTTTTTTTGTATTTTTGGAGTAGAAAAACTAAAATTTTAAACAAAACAAAGTTTAAACACTAAATTTTTGTATTTTTCTGAGAAATACTTACAAATAGTATTTCTCCGAGAATTTCAGACCATTTTGGAGAAATTTCTTTAGAGAGTGGGTTTGGATCCAGATTTTAAGAAAATGTTTGAGTTTTGACACTTGAATCGAGAAATACAATGTGATGGATCCAAACGGATGTCGAATGGGCTGTCCGAGCTATTTAAAGGCTATTTTTGGTATTTTCTATAATTTCAATTTAAAATTTGAACAAGGAGACTCAGATTTGGATCTGGATAATGGATCCAGATCCGAAATCAATTTAAACATATGAAATGAATTTAATTTTCAATAAAACTAGAGGAATGAACTGGAATTTAGATTTAAAATGACTCATTTACTCAAAAAATGAATTTGGGGGCAAAAAGGGAATATTTAAAAAATTTGTTAAGAAAAGGAAGATCACCGCAATGGTTGATTTTTGAAAAAGATTGGAACGAAACATTAAACTTTTGGGTGATCATAACGAAGATGTTTATAGAAAATTTTCAAGAATTTCACGATTTTTGAAAAACCCTCATAGGTAATTTCATTTCTCTCATGAATGATGTTGGGATTGCTCCTCATCTTGAAAAGAATAGGCAAAGAAGATTCTTTAAAACTAAAATAGGTTCCCAAATGGGGAAAAAGAAAGAAGTATTGGATGAAAAAATTTGATATTTTATTGATAATCAGAACTGATAACAAAAAGACTGCATAGTTATAAGCACTTCGACCAAAAGGTTGCAAAAACTGGGCGGACTTGCTCCTACGAGGTGACTGGCAAAACGAAAGGGAGAAAGCAGGAAACTTTGGCATCATCAATTTTCTGAATGATCTGGGAAAGGCTTGGTCAAAATGGCCAGCTCATCTTCTTCTTCATCTTCAGCAAGGAGGCTCTTGTCAATGCAATCCTGAACAATATTTTTGAAGACAAAACAATGATCGATGTCATGCCCCACTGCTCGATGGAATTTGCAAAACTGATTCTTGAACCTTCCCATGATGGTGGGAGGAGTTGTGGCCTTTGGGAGCTTCACTAATCCCTTAGTCAGCATGAATTCAAGGGCTTCTTCGAGTGTATGTTTGAGAGGAGTGAACACATGATCATTACTCCAACCTTCACGCTTTATCTTTTCCTTTTGTGAAAAGTTGGGCTGAAATAGCTTGCTATTCTGTCTGTCCTCTCGATCTGCATGGTTGCCCTTACTACCTTTGTTATCATTGCGGCTGATGTTGGCGGAGGAGGTGAAATTTGCCTTTTTCTTTGGATCTAGATTGTTCTTGACGAGTGTGATACCATCGTAGACACCGTTCTCCAACCCCATCTCGAGCCACTCGGCTCGTTCAGTAAGCTCTATGAAAGACTTGGAAGGCGAGGTGGAGATAAGACTTCTCAAAGGTTGTGAGAAGTTGTTCAGGATTAGCGATAAAGCATGCCTCTCTGATATAGGATCCCTCATTTTGTTGCAGGTCTCTCTCCATCTGCGAATGAAGTCCCTTGCCTTTTCATTTTCATTCTGCCTTAGATTGCAGAGATGGCTCAATGTTGGGAGTGCTTCAGTATTGAACAGAAATCGCTCAATGAATAGGTTGACCACCTTATCGAATTCTCGCAGCTCGATTGGATTGATATGCTCGGAGTACCACTTGGCGGCAGTGCCTTCTAAGCTACGAGGAAAACAGAGAAATAGGGCCCTATTGTCTCTCTTGAATTTGGAGCATTCGGCGAAGAACATGGCGAGATGGGCTTTGGGATCACCAGAACCATCGAACTTGATGAACTTGCGGGGCAGGTTTTCCAGTTCTTCGTCTCCTTCTAATCCATCATAAAAATCCTCGCTAGTGAAGACTTTCTTGCCCTTGTCGCGAGCTTGCAGGTCTTTAACAACTTTGGCCATTTCTTTGAACTGTGACTGCAGGAGCTCTTCTGCAACTTGATTCTTTGATTTGCGACTCCTCCTTTGTTCTCGGCCCTGTTTCTGAAATGCCGGAGGCACCTCATATTCTTCATCGGTGTCTTCCTCTGATTCTGATTCATCTGAAATTTCCTCTGACTGAACTTGCTTCTTGGAAGTCTTCTTATCCTTGTACCCATGGAACTTCTCTCTGAATGGGTTCTTCTCTGCACTGGTCCCAGCCTGTTCACTCATCATTTTGGTCATCATTTTCTGGAACATGGCATACATCTGTGGGTCTATGCCATCCTCCCCTTGTTGCTGCTCTTGACTCCTCTCAGATCGCGGGGAGCCCATCTCTTCTTCTGAGGCCGACGAGTACTGAGATGCCGTTGTTCTTTTTCCTGATCTTGTTTGAACCATCAAATGTTGTTGATGCCCTCTGCAGGATGAAGTCTTGATTAGACTCTAAGGAAATTTTGGATTGGGAAAAAATGATTATTGACGATATGGTAGACAATTGGAAGAATATCCCATTACTAGGGATGGAGTCGCTGCTGAAATCACGACAATTGTGTTGTCATTCTTTGTAAGAGAAATAACAACGAAAAATGTGCCTTGTTACCTAGGCGAGGTCGTCAACCACGAGGAAAAACACTATTTTGAAGGAAAGAGATATCTCTTGGAAAACAATCCGCAAACGGATTTAGAATAAGGAGAAGGCAAGTGGGTAAACAATTTCCACCGCAGTAATCAAAGTATGCATGAGAAAAATACGATGAAGAATTTTGCAAATAGACAAAAGAATTAAAAATTCAAGGAGAGAAACATCTGATTTTGAAAAATTGCAAGCAGGATAAAAAAATGCAGCTGGAAATTCGAGATCCAGTAGAACGGGAGAATGAAAAATCACCTGGAGTTTTGAAAGAAATTGGATATTTGAGAAAATCTTACAGGGTTTGAGAAAATAAAAGGAAAAGATGAGAATATGGGTATTTGAAAATATTTTAGGAAAAATATAGGAAAATAGAGGTAATATAAGAACAATCACATCCTGCACAAACATTTATGCACATACAACACTCCCTAAAAGGTTGACTCTAAATGCATCATTTTGAAAACAGCTGTAGGACCTTAATCCTAACTCTAAGTTCAAATCATCTTTGTCCAATCCAGTTAAGGGGGTGTTAACCCGAACCGATATACCCGAACCGAAATCCGAGGTACGTGGCATATAATTTCAACTCTGGTTCTAAGGTAAGGTTTCCCAACATCCTTGAGCGCCTACCGATATACTTCGGACTGTGGCCCGCGGTACGTGGTAAGGGGGTGTTAACCCAAATAATTGGCCCAGTTGTGAGGCTCTGTCCCGAACTAGGGTTCTGGAAGAGAGCCCAGCAACGTGAAGACCGAGTAATGATAGGTAATGGAGGTTTTTGAAAAAAAATGATCACATGCAAGAAATAGATGGCTCTAAATCCTAGAGAGATAGACTTTTGAAAATCTTTGAAGAAGCATACATTGTTTGCATTCAGATCCTAAATTGAGGAGAGTTGTATTTAGACCTAAGTCTATGTGAGCATGAAAATATCTCCTCAATCTGGTCCTACCAAACCATGCCTAGTCTATATGCAGTCAATGTCAGCTAAGTCAGAATCTAGGCTCTTAGGTTCGCATGATATAAAAAGTAAAAGAGCTGACATTTTGTGAACATAATTTCGATAATTGAACTAAGTTAAGCACACTTTTGGTCAGACAAGGACAGGTCCCATCACGGTCGCCAAACCTGTTATCATCGCAAAAATTTTCCCGTCTTCCCTTCCTTGCGGAAGAGAGAGGGAAATGCTTTCGCGATTCAAACTTGACTGGATTTTGGAAATTGTTTTGAAATACTCGCCTCCGTTTTGAAAATTGCGGGAAAATCCATGGGATGGGGCTTGACCTGTCGGTACGAGGTTCGACCGTTCCTGCCACCTTTAATTGCGCTTTGTTCAGATGCTTTCCTCGCAGTCTGGAGGGCACCGCCGCA
The DNA here is from genome assembly GCF_984573655.1 of Nuphar pumila. Taxonomy (NCBI): domain Eukaryota; kingdom Viridiplantae; phylum Streptophyta; class Magnoliopsida; order Nymphaeales; family Nymphaeaceae; genus Nuphar; species Nuphar pumila. The sequence goes on along the minus strand of NC_143251.1, from coordinate 70,570,522 downwards.
AAATGGTATTCAGAGCACATCAATCCCATTGAGTTGAAAGAATTCGACAAAGTGGTCAATCTATTTATTGAGCGATTTTTATTCAACACAGAGGTGCTACCCACTCTGAATCACCTCTACAATCTGAAGCAGAAGAGCAGTGAAAAAGCCAGAGACTTTATCCACAGATGGAGATCCACCTGCAATCAAATGAAGGATCTGATATCAGAGAGGCATGCATTGTCAGTCATTCTAAATAATTTCTCCCAACCTTTGAGAGGCCTGATCTCCACTTCCCCGGCACGATCTTTCATCGAATTGGTAGAACGAGCTGAATGGCTCGAGATGGGATTAGAGAATGGGGTATATGAGAGCCTCACACTCTCAAAAGGCAGCTTTGATACCAAGAAATCATGTGTCACCTTCTCGGTGAATACCACAGGCAACAATAACGGTAAAAACAAAAGGGGTAGCAGAAAGAACCACACTAATGGATCAGGAAGCCCAAATCCTAGCAGAGATGATCATATAAGACAAGAGGACAGAATCAGTAGGCAGAATGACATCCCTCTCTCAAGCATCCAACTAGAATTAAAGCCCCAAGGGAGACCAAAGCATGATGGTTGGGGATACGATCGCAATTTTACTCCCTTAGAACAGCCACTGGAGCGAGTTCTGGGATACATGATAGCCAAAGGGAAGGTTAGACTCCCCAAGATAGCAAATCCTCCTGTGACCATGGGAAGGTTTAAAGATCAGTTCTGCAAATTTCATCGGGCAATGGGTCACGATACCGAGCATTGTTTTGTCCTTAAAAATATTGTCCAAGACGACATTGACAAGAATCTTCTCGTTGGAGATGAAAAGGAGGACCATTCATCCTGATCATGTTTCTCCCCAATCATTCAAAAAATTGATAACACTAGTGCTTTTCCCATTTCTCATCTTGCTTTTATTATTTCAAAGGGATGATGTAATCCCGTTTGTCTTTCCTTTATTTGTTACCTTTCCTTCAATACATCAATAAAGTTGTAAATTTTTCTCGCAAGCTCGGTGCCATTTTTTTTATTCTCCTCGGCAAAATGTTCTTTTATGAGGAATAACCTCTTCTGAATCAATCAAAAGACAGTTGTCGTGTCACCTTCGAAGAGCGCTCTTCGAGCATCAATCATTTATCCTTTTGTTCAAATTCTTCTTTCCCAGTTACACTGGGGCATTTTTAAATTTTCATTTTATCTACAAATACCCTGTATGCAGGCAGGATCAAACAAATCTATCATTTTTGCACACATGTGCACTCATTTACATTCATTTTCATTTGCATGCATTCATTCGCATTCATCTGCATTTGTCTGCATCAATTTGCATTGAACTTCCCATTCAGGATAAGGGATAAAATCCTGAGACCCCGGCAAGTCGTCCGAGCCATCGTCAATTGATAACCTTCTAAAAATCCAGTGCTCGTACTGGTAATCTTTTTAAAATCCAGTGTTCGTACTGGTAATCTTTCAAAACTCAGTGCTCGTACTGGTAATCTTCCAAAATCCAGTGCTCGTACTGGTAATCTTCCAAAATCCAGTGCTCGTGCTGGTAATCTTCCAAAATTCAGTGCTCGTACTGGTAATCTTCGAAAACCCAGTATTCATACTGGTAATTTTTCAAAACATAATGCTTGCATTGGTACATTTTCAAAATCCGGTGTTTATACTGGTACACTTTGAAATTCAATGCCCACTGATCTAGTTTTCCTTCAGGAATTCAAGTTCCGACTTGAATTTCTTTTCCTTCTAACCGGTTTAGTTTCCCTTTGAGGTTGGAGTTCCGACTCGAATTTCCTTTCCTTCTAATTGATCTAGTTTTCCTTCAGGAATTCGAGTTCCGACTCGAATTTCTTTTCCTTCTAACCGGTTTAGTTCCCCTTTGAGGTTCGAGTTCCGACTCAAATTTCCTTTCCTTCTACATGATCTAGTTTTCCTTTAGGAATTCGAGTTCCGACTCGAATTTCTTTTCCTTCTAACCGGTTTAGTTCCCCTTTGAGGTTCGAGTTCCGACTCGAATTTCCTTCTAATTGATCTAGTTTTCCTTCAGGAATTCGAGTTCCGACTCGAATTTCTTTTCCTTCTAACCGGTTTAGTTTCCCTTTGAGGTTCGAGTTCCGACTCGAATTTTCTTCTAATTGATCTAGTTTTCCTTCAGGAATTCGAGTTTCGACTCGAATTTCTTTTCCTTCTAACCGGTTTAGTTTCCCTTTGAGGTTCGAGTTCCGACTCGAATTTCCTTTCCTTCTAATTGATCTAGTTTTCCTTCAGGAATTCGAGTTCCGACTCAAATTTCTTTTCCTTCTAACCGGTTTAGTTCCCCTTTGATGTTCGAGTTCCGACTTGAATTTCCTTTCCTTCTAATTGATCTAGTTTTCCTTCAGGAATTCGAGTTCCGACTCGAATTTCTTTTCCTTCTAACCGGTTTAGTTTCCCTTTGAGGTTCGAGTTCCGACTCGAATTTCCTTTCCTTCTAATTGATCTAGTTTTCCTTCAGAAATTCGAGTTCCGACTCGAATTTCTTTTGCTTCTAACCAGTTTAGTTTTCCTTTGAGGTTCGAGTTCCGACTTGAATTTCCTTTCCTTCTAATTGATCTAGTTTTCCATCAAGAATTTGAGTTCCGACTCGAATTTCTTTTCCTTCTAACCGGTTTAGTTTTTGTTTGGGGTTTGAGTTCCGACTCGAATTTTCTTTCCTTCCAAATTGATCTATTTTTCCGTCGGGGTTCGAGTTCTGACTCGAAATTCCTTTCCTTTTAACTGGTCTATTTTTCCTTCAGGATTCGAGTTCCGACTCGAATTTCTTTTCCTTTCATCATGGATCTAGATTTCCTTCGGGATTCGAGTTCCGACTCGAATTCCCTTTCCTTCCAATTGATCTACCTTTCCTTCAGGATCTGAGTTCCGACTTGGATTTCTTTTCCTTCTATAATGGACCTCGTTTTCCTTCGAAGATTGGGGTTCTGACTCGAGTTTTCTTTTCCTTCAGAGTTGGTCTAGAAAATCCAAGTTCCGACTTGAATTTTCTTTCAAATCCAATTCGCTTAGCCTTCCTTTACAAGTTTGAACTTCTACTCAAACTACACTGCGAATTGGTCTAGAAGATCTGAGTTCCGACTCGAATTTTCTTTCAAAATCCAATTCATCTAGTTTTTCCTTGAAGAGTTGAATTCTGATTCGAATCTTCCCTCAAAAACCCAGTTTGGCACCTGGTCCATTCAAAGCTCACAAGTTGGAATCATTCCTTCTTAAGCTATGATCCCTAGGTTAAATCCCTATGGAATTGATCGTTCTTAGGCTGAATCCCTATAGAACCCATGTCGTTCCCAGTAAACCAATTCACAATTTTGACCTCCAGGTCATCCAATTTCCAATTTTTAAACTTCCAATTTCCAATTTCCAATTTCCAATTTTCAATTTTCAATTTTCAATTTTCAATTTTCAATTTTCAATTTTCAATTTTCAATTTTCAATTTTCAATTTTCAATTTTCAATTTTCAATTTTCAATTTTCAATTTTCAATTTTCAATTTTCAATTTTCAATTTTCAATTTTCAATTTTCAATTTTTAAAATTTTCAATTTTTAAATTTCCAATTTTTAAATCTCCAATTTTCAATTTTCAATTTTTAAACTTCCAAATTCCAAACTTCCAATTTTTAATTTCAAATATCAAAATTCAAATTTCAAAAATTCAAAATTCCAACTTTCAAATTTCGACCTTTTGGTCACTCAATACCAATTTCAGAAAAAAAAAATTTTCTTGCGAGAGGCCCTTTTTATAGGGAGAGTTCGAGGGAGCTCGTTCTTTTCGCATGCTATCCTTTGTTCACTTAGCCCCTTTTCAGGGAGAGTTTGAAGGGACTCGTGTCTTTGTGAACCGTTTGCAAAACAAAATTCCAAATTTCACACAAGGAACCCTTTTTATAGGGAGAGACTCGACGGAGACTTGCTTTCCTTGTGGTCCCATAATTTCATACTAGGCCATTTCATCATGAAGGACCCTCTTTTCAGGGAGAGTGTGATGAACTCGTTCCTTCATCACCAATTTACCAATCTCACCAATTCCGGCCCCCTTTCCATAAGAGAAGCCTAATGTTAGGAAGTTTTGACGAAAGCTTAATTTCTCTTCGAAAGTTCATTTTGCAAACACCTCCTCTTCAGGGATGAGAGGAGTAATTCCTAATTCCAATTTCTGAATCTTCTCCTTTGGGGAAAGGAGGAGAAAATTTCTGTCATGGATGTGTTGTGTTGTGCTTCAAATGCTCGCTTTCACAAAGGATTTCAAGAAAATTTTGCCAATTTGTCATTAAATATTTGTTGATTTCAAAAATCTTTATTGCACAAAATTATTACTTCAGAATACCCCCAGTATTACTTCCGAAAAGATAAAGCTTTCGCGAAAAAGGATTCAAAATTCAAAATCTTTCTATTGGCCAACCAAAAGGATGAAGAATAAATCCTCGATATGGCTAGCAAAGAGAATTCAATGTTGTTGCAAAGCCATGAGTGATTGATATTGATCGCAGTCAATGGCACGGTTTTAAAGATCATCTTGAAAAATAAAGCAGTTGAAATATCCTGGGTGATACAGAAAAATCCACTCAATTTCATATCACCTCAATCATCTAAGCTGCAATTAAATATCTGCAAAAGGGATCTCTCAATTGTCGTCAAGATGAAGGTGAATTAAGCGAGTCGACCCCCGGGGCCAAAGAAGATTTGGATCATCTCCAAGATGATGGAGTTTGTGACGGATCTTTCCAGGGAAAGTTTAGATCATCGTCGAGATGAAGGCGAGTGTGATGAGCCTACCGACAAACCCTAAAGGATATTTAATTCCCGCTATCATCAAGAGATTCTCAACCAATGAGCCAATAATCGTCAATATAATCCTTGAGAGAAAAGAAGAATCGAAACATCTCTGAGATGAAGGAGTTTGTGACGTACCCTTTCCCCCAAAAAAAAAAAAGAGAGAAAAGTCAGGACATCTCCAAAATGAAGGATGATGTAATTTCCGAAAAAATCCAAGAGAGCTCCAATTCTGTTGAAAAGAGAGTGCAGAAAGATCATCATGAGAAAAGAATCCCAGGATATCAGACTGCCAAATCTATCAAGAATCTTCTTTAATTTTGTGAAATTCTTTTATCAATATTCTTTCACCAATAGCTCTCGCAATATCAAGAATACTTTCTTTCCCGTCCATATCAAGGAAATTGATAGCTTCCTTGAAAGGAAGCCAATCACAAGCAATTTGAATTCGAATCTTGATTCTACGGAGTTAAGCCCAATCGGAGGTAATACTTCAGGTAGAAAAGAGGGAATACTTTCAAAACAATGTGCATCATTTTCAATTATTTTGAATCAACAATAATTTTCAACATTTTGACAATGATTTCTAGCTATCTTGGCATGAAGCGAGAGCTTGAGGTTCATCTTTGGCGCATCCTGACACCATCCCTTTTTAGGACTTGATAACGGGAGTTTTCAAGATTCCTTTCCTTCTTTGGTATAATCTGAGCGCCTAGGTTCTCAGATTCGCACATTTCCTTGTGTCCCCACTGTCCCACCATAGACAGTCCAATTTCGGCTTGAGGTTAAGCCACCAATTTCAGCAAAAGACAATTTCAAAAGCTATTTAGTCTCAGCAATGAGACGCCCAAAATCAAACCCCAATTTCCTTCCTTTTGCAAAACCCCTATCGGATTCATTGTGCGGAAATCCGAAGGTTCCATCACAGTCTCTTCTTTCGAGGATTCTGTTCATTTTCTGCCCAATCAGGTTAAGGGTATAAACCTGGGCCTCATTTGATGAGGTATTTCATTTTCTGCCCAATCAGGTTAAGGGTATAAACCTGAGCCTCATTTGATGAGGTATTTCATTTTCTGCCCAATCAGGTTAAGGGTATAAACTTGGGCCTCCTTTGATGAGGTATTCCATTTTCTCCCCAATCAGGTTAAGTGTATAAACATGGGCCTCCTTTGAAGAGGTATTCCATTTTTCACCCAATCAGGATAAGGGTACAAACCTGAGCCTTCTTTGATGAGGTATTTCATTTTCCGGTCAGGAAAAGGGGTTAAACCTGAGCTTCACTTTGATGAGGTATTTCATTTCCCGGTCAGAATAAAGGGTTAAACCTGAGCTTCATTTTGATGAGGTATTTTATTTCCCGGTCAGGTTAAGGGTTAAACCTGAGCTTCGTTTCTACACGAGGTATTTTCTGTCCCATCCAAGTTAAGGGCAAAACCTGAATCTTACTTCTTTTTGAAGTAAAATTTTCTCCTTATTCTCCATTTCATATCTACCATCATCACTTGGACTAATTCTTTCATACCCAGCCAAAATTTTCTAACTGGGCCATTTTTATAATCCAAATTTGGTGTGTTTTCTTTGCCACTAAGCTCGGCCCTATACCGGCTTAGTAGCAAAGAGGGGCATCTGTAAACACCCCAAATTTTCATCCTCATCCAGTACTTACATTTCATGTGTCATTGCATATCATTGCATGCATTTGACATACCATTTCATTGCATTGCATAGCATAGCATTGCTTGTCATTACATCTCATTTTCGAGATCCAGCACTCCTGTTTCAAAACATTCGATCCGGATTTGAATTTTAAAGCTTTATTTCAAAAATCAATTCCAAAACCTGGGTTTTTATTCAATATTCTGTCATTTTCCAACCCCAGGACTTTATATTTTGAAATGTTTTCTCAGAAAACAGTCTGGATTCATTTTAAATTCAAATTTTAATCGATTTCAATTCACAGATGAGGCCCATTGAGGTGTGGTGTCACTTCTGAATTCCTCTATTCATCAAATTTTTGAAAGTTCTAGTCCGATCAGGACTCTGCCCCAGAGTCCAAATCCAGTCAGGAGTCTTTTTTGAAGTCTATTTCATTTCCATTTTTAATTTTTTCCATTGTTTTCAAAATTTAGGTCATTTTATAGAGTCCAGTTAATTCAGGACTCTATTTTAGAGGTCGGTCGAGTTAGGAGTCTGACCCTGACTGTGTTTTTTTTGACTTATTTCATCATTTTTTTTATAAAATCTTTCGAAAATTCTTCCATTTGAATTCTAAAATCTAAAATCTCAGAATCCTAAGAGTTCAGGACTCTAACTCGGAGTTCCAGTTCGCTTGAGACCCTATTTTCAAATATCTTGAATTTCAAATACTAATTTTAACCCCTTTTCAAAGCCATTTTCAGTGTTTATTTCAAAATTCTTCAAAACTTGATGTGGGCCCACTCAGTTGGCTCCATATCCAGAGGAGTTCTGACCCAGTTGGAACTCTATGCCATTTCAAAACTTTTGATTTCAAGTTTACTTTTAAAAATCTTTTGAAAATTCTCTCAATTTCAAGCTTTAAAATCGTTTTTGAAAATTCAAGTGGGGCCCACTCAAGGTGGTGCCACATTTGTAAAAGTCAGGGTTAGACTAGGATTAGTCAATGTCCTACCTAGGTTAGATGTCTAGGTGAGTCAAAATCAATTTTAAAAATCCATTTTATTTAAGTTTTAAACCATTGGTTTTTAAAGGTTTTAAATTCAAGTTTTAAAAACCAAATGTGGGTCCATACTAGGTGGTGCCACATTTGGACCTTCTAGGGTTTAATTAGGTGTTAATTAGGGATTAATTAGAGTCAATTTAGGTTAGAATTCTTCAAAAAAATCGTCCTCCCCATGTGGTTTATCAAAAACAATTAAAAAGAGTCCAAAAAAATCAAAACTCTTCCTAAACAAATAAAAAAAAAAATCTATAAATAGGGGACCTAAAGGGGGTCAAAGGGAACTCTTTTTCTCTCAAATTTTCGTGGCTTCTCTCTCCTCTCCAGCACCTCCACTTTCCTCCATTGCAGCTGTAGCCCCAAGATGATTTTATTTAATATTATTTTATTATTATTTTATTAGTTTTTTTATGATTTTTCAATAGATTTCACCATGGAAACTCTTGTGTTCATGGATTTAACCATGGATTTCATCCAAGAACCCAAAATCGACCCAAGAATATGATCTAACTCAGTTTGAGGGTGATTTCAAGGATTTTAATCCATTAGAATCGATGAGAGGTACGTTTTTCATGTTCTTAACCGACGAAACGTGAGATTTACCCGTTAAATGGGTTAAATCCATGATTTCAAAGGTGAAAGCAAATTCCAGCCATGAATTCCCTGTATTTTATTTATTTCTTTGCTTATTCATGTTTATTACACGTTCTTCAGCATAGAAATTAATTTTATTTTACTGTTTTGGTATTTTCTTTATTGTTTTCATTGATTAATGCATGCTTTATTGGGTTTTATCAAATTTCTGTGTGTTTTTAGTTTAGAACAGAAAAGAGTATGCTGTTTCGGATTGAAATATTTAATGTTAATTCCTGATTTTTTTTATATGTGATACATGAATATGTAATTGAACTAGTGTAAAAAAATTAGAGTTTTTGGGATTCGGGAACCTTGTCAGAAAAATCAGACATCAAATCGGGTTTTTAAAGCTTTAAAAATGTTGTTAAAATCAGGAAGGTAACTTGCTGTGATGATATTTTTCTCATCCTATATCCGATTTGAGATCTGTAAAGTGCCACAGATTCATATTGATTAGATCTATCTACTGTGAAATTTTCGGAATTTTTTATTATGTTTAATATTTTTCCTCTGTCAGAGAATCTGATTTTCAATTTAAAACTCGTTAGGGTTTACCAAAACCCTAATCAGACTTGTGTTGTTTATAAATCCCAAACCACAGATATTCATGATCTGTAAAAAGTGAGTATTGTTATTTTGATGTCTACTGTTCACTTCTAAAATCTCAGAAATTTTTTATTAAGTTTTCTATTTATGTCTGTATTTTCAATCTGAAGTAGTTGTTATAACCCTTGTTAAATTTGTTATATTTTAGTTCAGTTTGCCGGAAGGGTTTCTCCCTAACTGAAGATGATTTTTCCGATCTGTAAATTGGGAAATCTCTGTTTTTTTTCCTAGTTTATCTTTGTAAAAATTCAGAAGTTTTCATGGAGGATTGACTCCTGATTCAGGTCTAACTCTGAAACTGGTTGCTGACCTAGGTTAAAAATAGCTTATTTTAGGTTGTTAATGCAATTTTCAGATTAAAATAATGTCAAAAAATTATTTTTGCAATTCCAATCTGATTTTAGGGTTATAATAAGTGTTTGTGCCAATTTTTATGAAATTTAGAATTCATTTGATGTTTGAATAGAATAAATTGCAAAACAGGATACCTCAAAGATCCAAAAACACTGCCAAAATCACAATTTTTGTGATATTTCTTGATTTTCATGCATAAGTGTGTGGTTTTAGGGTTTTTTCATGTTTAGAATCATGTTAGGACGTTTCATGTTTGATTTTGTATTTATTTCCATCATAAATCTCAAGTTTTATCAAAATCTATTTCAGAAAACCCTGATTTCAAAGCCATAGTCTTGCTATCGGGGGCAATTTGGTCATTTGACCTCAATTTTGAAATCCCTAACCCTAATTTTCATATTTTTAATCATGTCACATCATATTTAGTTTGATTTATCTTCATTTGAATTTCAAAACTTGCATTTTGTAAAATGTCTTTCTGAAAACCCTGATTTCAAGGCCATAGTCTTGCTATCAAGGGTATTTTGGTCATTTTGACCCCAATTTCAAAATTTCAAATTCCATTTTCATATTTATTCAATTTTATTTCATATTTCATCAATTTTGATTTAAGGGAATCATGGAAAAGGCTTATATCTAGCAAAATCCAGTAATTTCTAGATATTACTGGATAAACCTAGAAAAGCCAACATATTTTCATTAACCAAGTTTTCTAGTTTTGCAGGTACATTGAAGATTTTATTTTTCATGTATTTAAATTCAATAGTGATGTAAATTAAATTAAATTTGGAATAAGAATTTACACTTTCAGCTTAGACTAGGATTGCATTGCATATAGTTTAATTCTGCAAATACTAAATGTCAGATGAATGTATCATTCATGCATATTTTATAAATTCACTATGGTCTACACGAATGGCACGTGCACTAGCTCTTATGGAGTTGACAAACTTGGTGAAATTTGTATTTATGGCCATAGTCAGAATACGAATGATACCTAGATTTGTAATATTCGTATTAGCCACATTCAGCCTACACTCTTAGGCTAACTTCAAAATGCACTGCATTTCTCAAAAATACAAAAAGGATTTCCTCAATTCCTCCAAATCAAGTCTTTCAAATCCATATTCATTCATATTCATTCAATTCATTCATTTGCAAATTTCAATTTCAATTCAGAGAAATCAATTTCTTCAAAATCTCCTAAGTCTTATTCAAAAATTGATTTTCTCAAAATATGGATTTGCCAATGATATTTCAAGTATTTCCCAAGTTCCAAATTCGATTTTTCTAAGTTATATTTTCAATTTCAAAGTTTGAATTCAAAGAAATCAAGTTCTCCAAAGTTATTTCACATTTCTCAAAATCAATTTTCACAAAATCCTTATGATTCTTCAGAAATTGATTTTCATTTTTCTCAGAAATATTCTTTCACCATGATTCACGATTTTCCAAGTGACATATTTTCCAAGAATTTTCTAAGTATTTTCTCCAAACTTTGAAGCAAACATCATGTTTTCAAATATGCATTTTCAGAAATTCATAGCACATGCCTGATTCTTTGTGCATTTAGGAAATAGAATATGATTTAGACAAGTTGAGCAAAGTTAAGCATACAATTGATCCTTGGTTCAATTACCCCTGGTAAAGGCGCCAGGAACGGTTGAACCTCGTACCGACAGGCGAGTCCCATTCTTCGAAATTATCCCGCATTTTAAAACGGAGGCGAGTTATTTTCAAAAACTTTTTCAAAGGTCAGTTTGACTCGCAAAAGTAAAAATTTTGCGATGATAACACTTCTCTGCACAGAACTTGAGCATGATACTCAAACAACTAATCCATGCCTAGAATGACATCAAACTCTGTCATGTCTAGCAGGATCAAGTCGGCTGACAAGTTCTGACTTGCCACCGACACCTCTACGCTCGGAATGTACAAAGCACACAAGGACTGATCACCAGTCGGTGTACGAACTTCCAACGGATAATTCAATAACACAGCATACATAGGCAAAGAAATAGCAAATCTCGAAGCTATGAAAGAATGCAAAGCACCACAGTCAAACAAGGTAAAAGCTGCATGACCAGCGACTGAAATAGTACCTTGGACCAACTCTCCCTTGGTCACCTGCTCGATAGTGGCTGCGTACGCACGCCCTGCCACCATCCTCTGGTTACCCGTCTTCTACTGGGAAGATTGCTGCGGCGGGTACGACTGCTGCCGCTGCGGCTGCTGCTGCTGCTGAGGAAGTCGCTAAGGTGGCTGCGACGTTCCTGGCGTATTCCTCCTTAGATCGTGTTATCGTTGCAAAATTTTTCCCGTCTACCCTTCCTTGCGGAAGAGAGAGAGGGAAACGCTTTCGCGCTTCAAACTTGACCGGATTTTAGAAATTGTTTTGAAATACTCGCCTCCGTTTTGAAAATTGTGGGGAAATCCATGGGATGGAGCTCGACCTGTCGGTACGAGGTTCGACTGTTCCTGCCGCCTTTAACAGGGGTAATCGAACCAAGGATCAAATTTGTGCTTGACTTAGTTAAATCATCGAAATCGTGTTCTATCCTAAATGCACAGAGAATTCAGGCATGTGCTATGAGACTTTGGAAAATGTAAGTTGGAAAAACATGATGTATGCTCAGAAAACCTTTGGAGTTGAAAGACATTTCTCAGGGAAAAAGTCAATTTCTCATGGAACTCAAATGAAAAAGGGTTTTTGAAATCAGGAGAAAGTTCATAAAGATGTGGGAAAATCATGAATAGTTGAAAATCCTGGGAAAATAGAAGTGATTCTTGAGAAAAAGGTGAACATTTGAAAAAAGAACCACTTCTCAGGAAAACTTAGACTTTGAGAATTTCCTTAGGAAAATGACAAGAAATTTATAGGAAAACTCATTGGAGAAAAAAAACTGAAACTTGGGAAATTGAAATCTTGGGGATCTTACCCTTGAAATACTTGGAAATTGATCTTTGATTCTTGAGAAAGATTGGAAATCTCTTTTTGAAAATCTTAAGAAAATAATATTTTCCAAGGAAAATCGAGAGAAACTTTGATTTTGGAAATCCAACTTAGAAGTTTCTATGGAAAACTGTGAAAACTTAACTTGGGAAAACCGATTTTGGAAAATACTCAGAGTTTCTTGAGAAATTGATTTCTTTGATAATGAAGTTTTCTTAAGAAAATCATGGGAAAACCAATGATTTCATGATGCAAATGATATGTGTGAATGAATGCACTTTGAAAGATTTTCTAAGAAATTTGTTGGAAAATGTGCATTAAGTCAAAATAAATCCTTCACATATCCTGACTGGGGCCATGAATATGTTCAGAGTTTTATTTGATTTAATGCACAATACTTTGAAAATTTGGAAATATGATGTGCATTTTAAGATAGCCTAAGAGTGTAGGTTCAATGTGACTGGTAGAAAGATGATGGATCTGGGACTCGTCCATATTCCGACTAGGGCCGTAAATATGGACTCCACTGAGTTCATCAACTCTCTAAGAGTTGGTGCACGTGCCATTCGTGTTCATCCACGGTGAATTTTGAAAATTGAGATATATGCATCATAAAATCATGATATTGCTGAAATCAAACTATATGAGATGCAGCCTAATCTAAGCAGTAAAAGTAAATATTATTCCAAATTGAATTATTATATCTCTGACATAAAGCAAAATAAAATAAAGAAATATATATATATATAGCTAATAGAAACCACATCTTCCGCTCCCTCCTGTAAGTGAGAGTTGACACAAAATACAATATACAAAGGAAAGATTGAAGGTCTCCTAATAATGACCATGAGACGGTGGCAATGCTTGAATTGGAATGTCTAGAATATGAATAGAAAATATCTAAATGCTATATCTACGCTAAAAGACGAATGTATATATAACATGCCTAAGTGTAATACTTTGGTCAACAAGAGGACACCTATGCGGGAAATGATAATATATAGGTGATAGTTTATACATATATGGTGAAGAGAAGCCTTTTGGTGGTTGTACATGTGTAAATGATCTAAAATATTCATGAAAGTACAAGAATGATACTGATATATGATATGTAAGAGATGCCTTAGGTCAATTGAAAACCAAAAAAGAGTACCATAAGATATGCAATATACCAACAATATGTCCTTAAATGGGAATTAACAAGTGAGAGACAATGAAGTGGTGTACAGGTATACAAAATTAATGTAATACAACTATGTTCTAACTAAGAAATCATGAGAGACTAGCCTCTAAATGCTGACACGGTGCTTTGCCTAAGTGCCTGTGTAGTGAAGATTTAAATGTCATATTATGACTATAAATTCCACTATTCTGAGTATGAGAGATATCCTGGCTTAGACAAATGTTTTTAATAGGTTAGGCTCCACAGCAAACAGTATCATATCCTAATCTCATGCAGCCAGTAATCAGATAATGGATAATGGTAACCCTGTTTGTCCAAAGGTTCTGTTGGGACCCTTGTTGTCATTAAACTGCTGTCAAAATGATCAATAGAATATTCTCTCGAATATCCTACATCTGATGATAGGGCGCCTGTACTGTACTATTTGCTTGTGAAAGTGGGAAATGACATCCCTTGTATACCCATATACGAATAGCACCAAAAAAAAAATGCAACCATAGAGGGGACTGTGAAGTAAGGCAAGTTGAGTGTTCCTGTATATGCAATATATCCGAGCACCATGATGCAGATGGAGAAGACAACCTTCGTATGATGTAAGATGGGAGAAACAACACTGATAAAGGGAAATAAGGAATATAGCTGAAACACCATCAGTATGATATTATAAGAACAAGAGCTACACAAAATAGTGGTTAGGTTGTAGAAAAAAAAATAAAAAAAAATGTGGATGCACAGCAGGGTATCTCATTACCAAGTAAATGATATTGCAGAGGAATTATTAACAAACTATGACATGGATACAACCACCATATGAACTAGGATATACAGCAAACTAAGCTAATTGCATAAAGCAATAAAATTTTACAGAAAATGTGAGATGTAATAGGGTAGGATGCTAGACTCAAATGGAATAATGATATTCCAACAGACCTTCACTGTGACCCATTAGCATTTGAGATTGCAGATTAATATTTAGTACAACAAATCCATATTAAGAATAACTGATCACTAAATGATCAGGTCCCTTATGCCTGGCTACTCATGAAATGTGCAGCATAGAGCTTGAAGGTATGGAAACATACGAGATTGTGAGATATTAAAGCGTGCAAATGTATGATGAAACATAGAATAAAGAAAATGGGAGTTAACAACAAGTTTAGATGTAGCGCCTATGTCAATGGCACCCTTCATTGTACGATGGGTCCTACTGGACCATCGTGTAACCCATGATACGGTATACAGACCATGTAAACGTGTATTGAACAATGACACGCAGGACAATTGAAATTAGGTAAAGGATAAGACAGAGACACTAAGTGGACGGGATGCCATCAGTAACTTATGAGGTTCTATTCATTGCTTGGGAAAATGACTAAAAACATCGATAAAACAGATTTTTTTTTTGTTTCAAAAGCCATGATATGATCGAATACGGGGTAACTGGACATGGACATGAAGACCATGAACTTGAAATTAAAACTTTACCTTCCGATATTGAAGATGTTAAAAAGGGGAAAAGGGAGGGAAAAAAAAAGAAAAAAAAAGAAACTGATAGTCTTAGAAAGAGAAAAGAAAAAAATAAATATATAATTTGCTCAAAACAGTGTTATTCAAATGAATCAATAACCCCATTGCGAGGTGTTATCGATTCCTAATGCATTTAAATAGACAGAGGCACAAATTTTATCATTAAACTCAATGGGTCTGCAGTTTACGATAGCATGAGTGCGATGCTTGGTCTCTGTAGATGAAAGAAAAAAAAAGAAAAGGAATGGGTCTTTACCTGGATTCGGCAGTGATGGAGAGAGTGCTCCCTACAGGATAAGTTGAACCTCCAAAGATGGATGAGACAACTCCTGAATGTCAGCTGTTGGGGACTCGTCTTTTGTAAAGGAGGAAGATGATGTCTCCACCAGGAGATTCCAGCCGATCCGCAGAAAGTTTGAGTCTCTCTCCTAAAAAGCTTGCAGATTAGGGGCCCTGTTCCCCTGTAACAGCAAAAGGAGACGATAAAAAGGGGGGTTGTGGAACTGATGTCAAGGAAATCGCCGATGGTCTTTGCTGGGCTCCCCTCCTCTCTTTAATAGCCGGCCCTTCAAAATCCCCCCTTTTCCTCTCCTTTAGCCGACCTTGATAACCCTTAAAACTGACTTTCAAAATTTTTTGAAATCTTTTTGAAAAAAAAGGGACTCGCCGTTTTGAGAGGGGGCGGCTCCTACTCTTAAGAAAAAAAAATTAGAAAGAAAACTTAGGTAAAAGGGAAATTTTGGTAGGGTTTCACGGTGGCGCCCTTTGGGGCTGAAAAAGTAAGACAAGAGGAAATGGGTAAAATGGGAGTTTTGGGTTTGAAAATAAAAAAAAAACAAAATGATAAAACGAATTTTGTGTGTTTTTTTTCTTCTCTTAAGGTGGTGCCACCTCAACTGACTTTGAAAACCTTTTTAAAAAAAAGGATTGTTTTTCTTGGCAAAGAGTCTTAGTGGGGCGCCACCTATGTGGGCTCACTAATTATTTTATTGAAATTGGGTTAAATAAAATAAAATAAAAAAGTTTTATAAATCGGTGCCACTTCCGAATGGGCACTGTTTTGAAAATAAGAGAAATTTTTGAGAATTTGAGTGTGACACCACCTCGAGGCGGGTCCCATGTCACTTATTTGAAATAAAAGCCAAATAAGATATTTTGGAGTTTTCACAATAGTAGGCTGGTTTTAGAAAACACGAAGTGAATTTTGGTTTGATTTCAAAAACTTAGAAGAAAATGGTTCTTCAGGGCGAAATTTTGAAAGAAGTGGAGAAATTCGGAGCTCTTTTGGTAAAAGTTTGAAATAAGATCTTATGAATTTTGAAATTGTGTCCCCCTCTTTCCAACTGGCGAGAAGTTTGAAATATTAAAACCATCCAGATTGTTTTCTTGAGAAAACTTTTCATAATTCGGGGTCTTGGGGGTAAAATGGGAAGAATTGATAATTTTAAAAACCCAGGGTTTTAAAGTCAATTTTGAAAAGTTTTAAAATCAAATCTGGATTGACAATTTTGAAAAATCAAGAGTTCTGGATCTCAAAATGACATGTTGTGCAGTGAAATGATATGAAATGTTCATGCAATGCTATGCAAAGACATGTTCTACAAAATTGCCACTCTGAATTTGAATTTAAAAATTCTAACTTCTGGTTGAGCATGAGATTTTGAGGATTTGCAATTTGAGGGTGTCTCTGAGTCTAAATAGAGAAGTTTTGAGACTCGAGAATGGAATTTAGGACTTTCTGCAAGGTTCAATCTTGGAAAATGACCATTTTGCCCTTCATTGGTTCCGGAGAACCGAAATGTGATGATTGGTGGAAATGTCAGGAAGGTGAGTGAAAATTTGGGGTGTTTACAGATGCCCCTCTTTGCTACTAAGCCGACTTATGGTCGAGCTTAGTGGCAAAAAAAACACTCCAAATTTGGGCTATATATAAAATGCCCCAGTTAGAAGGATCTGACTGGGTATGAAGAAGTTAGCCCGAGAAAGATGGTAGATATGAAATGGAGAAATGAAGAGGAATGTGAGAGCAAAGTTCAGGTTTATGCCCTTAACCTGGATGGGACAGGAAATACTCTGTATGGAACGAAGCTCAGGTTTTGACCCTTAACCTGATTGGGGAATGGAATATCTCATCGAAATGAGACTCAGGTTTGTACCCTTAACCTGATCGGGCGGAAAATGAAATACCTCTTTGGATGAGGCTCAGGTTTATACCCTTATCCTGATCGGGCGAAAAATGGAATACCTCATCAAAGGAGGCTCAGGTTTATACCCTTATCCTGATCGGGCAGAAAATGAAATACCTCTTTGATTGAGGCTCAGGTTTATACCCTTATCCTGATCGGGCAGAAAATGAAATACCTATTTGATTGAGGCTCAGGTTTATACCCTTATCCTGATCGGGCAGAAAATGAAATACCTCTTTGATTGAGGCTCAGGTTTATACCCTTATCCTGATCGGGCAGAAAATGAAATACCTCTTTGATTGAGGCTCAGGTTTGTACCCTTATCCTGATCGGGCAGAAAATGAAATACCTCTTTGATTGAGGCTCAGATTTATACCCTTGTCCTGATCGGGCAGAAAATGAAATACCTCTTTGATTGAGGCTCAGGTTTATACCCTTATCCTGATCAGGCAGAAAATAAAATGAAATCCTCGAAAGAAGAGACCATGAGGACCTTCGGATTTTGCACAATAAATCCGATAGGGGTTTTGCAAATGGAAGGAAAATGGGGTCCCTAAAGCTTGAAAAGAGATTGATCTTGGGCGTCTCATTGCTGAGACTAAATAGCTTTTGAAATTGCCTTTTGCGGGAAATGATTGATGGTTCGACCTCGAACCGAAATGGGACTGTCTATGTTGGGACAGTGGGGACACAGGGAAGTTTGCGAATCTGAGAGTTTACACTCTTAAAGAAGGGAAGGAATCAAGTCCTTAAGAGGGATTTAAAATTGGTGTCAGGATGTATCAAAGACGGATATCAAGCTCTCACTTCACGTCAGGATAGCTAGAAAATATTATCAAAATGTTGGAAGTTTTGCTGTTGATTCAAAGTTTTTGAAAATGTTGCACATTGTTACAAAGATATTCTTTCTTTTCAACCTGAAGCATTACCTCCAAACAAGATTCACTTCGTAGAATCGAAATTGGAAACCCAAATTGCTTGCAATTGACCTTCTTCAAGGAAGCTATCAATTTCCTTGATATGAATAGGAAAGAGAATTATAAAAGCAATTGATGAAAGAGTATTGATAATAGAATTTCACAAGTTTAAAGAAGATTCTTGATAGATTTGGCAGTTTGATATCCTGGGAGCTTCTCTCATGATAATCTTGTTGCACTCTTTTTGGCTCTCTTGGGTTTTTGCTACATTCTCCTTCATTTTGGAGATGTTCTGACTTTTTCTCTCTCTCTCTTTTTCCTCTCTTGCTCTCTTTTGGGAAGGGTACGTCTCAAACTCCTTCAACTTGGAGATGTTTTGATCCTTCTTTGACGATATTGGCTCATGGGCTAGAAGATCTTTGGATGATAGCTGAAATTAAATATCTTTTGGGGAATTGTCGGGAGGTTCATCACATCTGCCTTCATCTCGACAGTGCTTTCGACTTTCCCTGGAAGGATCCGTCACAAACTCCGTCATCTTGGAGATGTTTCAAATCTTCTTTGGCCCCGGGGTCTACTCACTTAATTTGCCTTCATCTTGACGACAATTGAGAGATCCCTTTTGTGGATATTTAATTGCAGCTTGAGGAGACATGGCTTAGGTAAATGCTCTCTTTTCTAGCACTCAGGATATTTCCACTGCCTCATTTTACAAGAATAATCTTTAAAGATGTGCCATTGACTGCGATCAATATCAATCATCTATGGCTTTTCAATAACATTGAATCTTCTTTTCTGGCCATATCGAGGATTTATCCTTCATTCTTTTGGTTGGCCAATAGAAAGAATTTGAAGTTTGAATCTCTTCTCGCAAAAGCTTCACTCTCTTGGGAGTAATGCTGAAGGTAGACTGAGGTAAAGATTTGTATAATAAAGTTTTTGAAATCAACAAATAATTGATTGACAAATTGACAAAATTTTCTTGAAATCTTGGTGAAAGAGAGCCTTTGAGGTCCGGCTCGATACATCCGTGACGAAAATTCTCCTCTCTTTTTCCCCAAAAAAAGAGACTCAGGCTTGGCCCTTACCTGAATGGGAAATGGGAAATACTCCTCTCTTCCCCTGAAGAGGAGGTGTTTGCAAAACGAACTTTCGAAGAGAAATTAAGCTTTCGTCAAAGCTCTCTAATATTAGGCTTCTCTTATGGAAAGGGGGCCGATAATAGTGAGGTCTGAAAATTGGGTCATGAAAGGAATGAGTCCATCATACTCTCCCTGCAAGGAGGGTCCTTCATGACGAAAATGGCCTAGTATGAAATTGGGGGGTCACAAGAAAACGAGTCTCCGTCGAGCCTCTCCCTTAAAAAGGGTTCCTCGTGAGAAATTGAAAATTGTTTTGCAAACGGTTCACGAAGACGCGAGTCCCTTCAAACTCTCCCTGAAAAGGGGCTAAGTGAACAAATTAGATAGCATGCGAAAAGAACGAGCTCCCTCGAACTCTGCCTAAAAAGGGTCTCTCGCAAGAGAAAATGATTGAAATTGGATATTGAAATTGATTGACCTAAAGGTCGAAATTGGAAATTGGAAAATTGGTTGTTGGAAATTGAATGACCCGAAGGTCGAGATTGGATGACCTGACGGTCGAAATTGAGAATTGGTTGACCAAAAGGTCGAAATTGTATGACTCGAAAGTCGAAATTGAGAATTGAGTGACATAGAGGTCGAAATTTGGAAATTGGGTGACCCGAAGGTCGAAAATTTGGAAATTGATTGACCCGAAGGTCGAAAATTGGAAATTGATTGACCCGAAGGTCGAAAATTGGAAATTGGTAATTGAAATTGAGAATTGGACATTGGGTGACCCCAGAGGTCGGAATTGGAGAATTGCCTGATTTGAAGATTTAAATTGAAATTTGGAGGGAAAAAATATCAAATTTTGAGCAATTGACATACCCTAATGATTGAGATGACTTGAATTAACAAAGGAGAATAACGAGTTCGAGTCAGAGCTTGAAGAAAATATAGAGATCGCGAGTCGGAACCCGGATCAACACAAGAAAATGAAAAGCTTGAATCAGAGCTCGAATGATGTAGAGAGATCACGAGTCGGAGCCCGGATCAACAGAGAAAATGGAGAGATCGAATCAGGACTTTGTAAACACCCCAAATTTTCACCCTCATCCAGTGTTTGTCCATTTCATATGTAATTGCATATCACTGCATACATTTTGCATATCATTTCATCGCATTGCATAGCACTGCATGTCATCCCATCTCATTTTCGAGATCCAGCACTCCTGTTTTTAAAATATTCAATCCAGATTCGGGTTTTTAAAACTTTTCTTTTAAAAACAATTTTAAAACCTAGGTTTTTATTCAACATTCTGTCATTTTCCAACCCCCGGGACCTTATATTTTGAAATACTTTCTTAGAAAACAATTTGGATTCATTTCAAACTCAATTTCAATTGATTTTAATTCTCAGATGAGACCCATTTAGGTGGTGTCGCTTCTGAATTCCTTTACTTGTCAAAAATCTCCAAAAATTTAAGAGTCCTAGTTGGATCAGGACTCTTTTTCCAGAGTCCAGTCGGATCAGAACTCTACTTTTCACTACCTTTTTACCTGTTTTTGAAGAAAACCTTTTAAAATCTTCTGTTTTGGCCAAAATGTTAGAGTCCTAGTTGGATCAGGACTCTTCTTCAAGAGTCCAATCGGATCAGGACTCTTCTTTAGAGTTTCAATTGGATTGGGACTCTAATCTTTTACAGCCATTTTATCTATTTCAATCAAATCTTTCAAAATCTTTAAAAAAGAGTCAGAAACTCAGATTTTCAGTCAAAACAGGACTCTGTTCAGAGAGTCCTAGTAGGATCAGGACTCTGATCCTGATTTCAATTTTGAGATAAATCTTTCAGAAATCTTTCAATCTACCAAAATTATTACACTTTTATCAAAGAATTTCAAAATTCTGAGATTTTATCTCAGAGTCCTGATCAAATCAGGACTCTACCCCAGAGTCCTGATCGAAGTAGGACTCTATCCAAAATTAATTTTTATACTTCATTTTCACTGGTTTTCAAAAGCTTTACCCAAATTTCATCATTTGCTTATCAGAAAACTAAAATTCTTAGAGTTCTGATCGAATCAGGACTCTTTCTTAGAGTCCTAATCAGAACAGGACTCTAAACCAAAACTTTAATTTCATCCTGTTTTTAACTATTTTCCAAAATTCTCTCATTTGTTTTCTCAGAAAATCCAAAAATCTAAGAGTCCTAGTTCAATCAAGACTCTGTTCTCAGAGTCTCAGTTGGATCAGAACTCTGTCTTATTTCAATATTCGTTATTGTTTTCACTATTTTAACAAGTTCTTTCAACTGTTTTTCAGAAAATACCAAAAAAAAGCTAGAGTTTCAGTCCGATCAGAACTCTATCCCAGAGTCCTAGTCCAGTCAGGAGTCTGTTTTTATTCCATTTTCATTTATTTCCATTTGTTTTCAAAATTTAGGTCATTTTACAGAGTCCAGTTAGTTCAGGACTCTATTTTAGAGGTCGATCGAGTTAGGAGTCTACCTCTGGCTGTGTTTTTCTGACTTATTTCATCATTTCTTGATAAAATCTTTTGAAAATTCTTTCATTTAGCTTTTAAAATCTAAAATCTCAGAGTCCTAAGAGTTCAGGACTCTAACCCGGAGTTCCAGTTCGCTTGAGACCCTATTTTCAAAGATTTTGAATTTCAAATATTGATTTTAACCCTTTTTTAAAGCCATTTTCAGTATTTATTTCAAATTTTCAAAACTCTGATGTGGGGTCCACTCAGTTGGTGCCATATCCAAAGGAGTTCTGACCCAGTTGGAACTCTGTGCCATTTCAAAACTTTCAATCTCAAAGTCTACTTTTGAATTTCTTTTCAAAAACCTCTTATTTTCAAGTTTTGAAATCATTTTTTTAAAATTCAAGTGGAGCCCACTCGGGGTGGCGCCACATTTGAATAAGTCAAGGTTAGACTAGGGTTAGTCACTGTCCTAGTTAGGTTAGGGGTTTAGAGGAGTCAAAATCAATTTTAAAAATCCATTTTATTTAACTTTTAAACCATTGGTTTTTAAAGGTTTTAAATTCAAGTTTTAAAAACCAAATGTGGGTCCATACTAGGTGGTGCCACATTTGGACTTTCTAGGGTTTAATTAGGGGTTAATTAGGGATTAATTAGAGTCTCACCTAGGCTATATTTCTCCAAAAAATCGTTGCCCCTTCATTGGATTTATTAGAAAGAGTTCTACAAAAATAAAACTCCTTAATTAAACCTAATTAAGGAGGTTTTGAAAACCTATAAATAGGGGACTTCAAGAGGTCAAAGAGGGCCTTTTTTCTCTAAAATTTTCGTGGCCTCTCTCTCCTCTTCAGCACCTCCACCTTCCTCCATTGCAGCTGCAGCCCCAAGGTGAGTTTATTTAATATTATTTTATTAGTTATTTTATTAGTTTTTATGATTTTTCAATAGATCTCACCATGGAAACTCTTGTGTTCATGGATTTAACCATGGATTTCATCCAAGAACCGCAAAATCGACCCAAGAAGATGATCTAACTCAGTTTGAGGGTGATTTCAAGGATTCTAATCCATTAGAATTGATGAGAGGTACGTTTTTCATGTTCTTAACCGACGAAACGTGAGATTTACCCGTTAAATGGGTTAAATCCATTATTTCAAAGGTGAAAGCAAATTCCAGCCATTGATTCCCTGATTTTATTTTATTTTCATGGTTTATTCATGTTTGTTTTACGTTATATAGCATAAAAATAATTTTTATTTACTGTTTTATGGTTTATTTTATTGTTTTACATTAATTAATGCACAGTTCTTATAGTTTCTTAGATTTCTGTGTGTTTTAGGTTTAGAACAGTAAAGATAATGTTATTTCGGATTTAAATTCTTGTTGTTTATTTCTGATTTTTTTATATGTGATGCATGTATATGTGATTGAACTACTGTAAAAAAATCAAAGATTTTGGACTTTGGGAACCCTGTCAGAAAAATCAGACATCAAGTCAGGTTTTTAAAACTTTAAAATCGTTGTTAAAATCAAGAGGGTAACTTGCTATGATGATATTTTTCTCATCCTATATCCGATTTTAGATCTGTAAATTGCTATAGATTTATGTTGATTAGATCTATCTACTGTAAAATTTTCAGAATTTTTTACCACAATTTAGTATTTTTCTTCTGTCAGAAACTCTGATTTTCAATTTAAAACTCGTTAGGGTTTACCAAAACCCTAATCAGACTTGTGTTGTTTATAAATCCCAAACTACATATCCGATTCATGATCTGTAAAAAATGAGTATTATTATTTTTCTGTAAGCTATTCACTGTTAAAATATTAGATATTTTTAATGAGTACTGCTATTTATCCCGGAATGTTCAATTGAAAGTATCAGTCAGGGCCAAAGTTAAAATCAATATATTCAAGTCCGGATTGTCGGATGGATATCTCCCTGGTTTTAAAAGCTTTTTCAGATATGTAAAAAGAAAAAGTTCTTTTTTTCTATCTATTTGTTCTCTGTAAACTTTCATAGATTTTTATGGAAGTTTGACCCCTGGTTCGGGTCTTGGACTGAGACTGGTTGGTGAACTAGGTCAAAAATAGCATATTTTTAGGGTTTGATGCTATTTTCGGATTAATTTAATGCCAAAAAAATATTTTTATAATTCTAATTTGATATTAGGGTTATCAAAAGTGCAGGTACCAATTTTGAGGATTTTTAGAATCTGTTTGATGTTTGAATGGCTTGAATTGCAAAACAGGGCACCCGAAGAATTCCAAAACACTGCAAAAATCACAAAATTTGTGATATTATTGGATTTTCGTGCATAAGCATATATTTTTAGGGTTTAATCATATTCATATTCCTATTAGGATACTTTAGGTTAAATTTTATGTTCATTTGATTTCATTTAGTGCATAAAACCTAAGTTTTACCAAAATATTTTCTAAAAACCTTGATTTCAAGGCCATAGTCTTGCTATCGGGGGCAATTTGGTCATTTGACCTCAATTTCGAAATCCCTAACCCTAATTTTCATATTTTTAATCATATCATATCTTATTTAGTTTGATTTATCATTATTTGTATTTCAAAACTTTCATTTTATCAAATATCTTTCTGAAAACCTTGATTTCAAGGCCATAGTCTTGCTATCAGAGGTATTTTGGTCATTTTGACCCCAATTTCGAAATTTCATATCTTATATTCATGTTTATTCAAGTTTAATTCATATTTTTATAATTTTGATTTAAGGGAATCATGGAAAAGGCTTATGTCTAGCAAAATTTAGTAATTTCTAGATATTATTGGATAAATCTAGAAAAGCCAACATATCATCACTAACAAAGTTTTCTAGTTTTGCAGGTACATTGAAGACTTTATTTTTCATGTATTTAAATTTCAATAGTGATGTAAACTAAATTAAACTTTGGAATAAGAATTTACATTTCCTGCTTAGCTTAGGCAGCATTGCATATAGTTTATTTTTTTAAATAATGTTAATGTGTGATGGATGATGATTCATGCATATTCAAACTCACTATGGTCTACACGAATGGAACATACACTAGCTTTTATGAAGTTTATAAACTTGGTGAAATTCGTATTTATGGCCATAGTCAGAATATGAATGATACCCAGATTTATGATCTTCACATTAGCCACATTCAGCCTACACTCTTAACCTGACTTCAAAATGCACTGCATTTCTCAAAAATACAAAAAGTATTTCTCAATTCCTCAAATCCATATTCATTCATTTCATGCATTTGCCAATTCCAATTCAAATCCCAATTCAAA
This sequence comes from Nuphar pumila, assembly GCF_984573655.1. Taxonomy (NCBI): domain Eukaryota; kingdom Viridiplantae; phylum Streptophyta; class Magnoliopsida; order Nymphaeales; family Nymphaeaceae; genus Nuphar; species Nuphar pumila. The sequence continues at coordinate 70,545,792 of NC_143251.1, read as the reverse complement.
GAAGTTCATTTTCTCAAAATTTTCTAAGTCATATGAAGAAATCGATTTTCTCAAAATATGGATTTGCCAATGATATTTCAAGTATTTCCCAAGTTCCAAATTCGATTTTTTTTTTAAGTTATATTTTCAATTTCAAAGTTTGAATTCAAAGAAATCGAGTTTTTCAAAGTTATTTCACATTTTTCAAAATCAATTTTCACAAAATCTCAGGATTTCTTCAAAAACCGATTTTTACTTTTCTCAGAAGTACATTTCAAATCCCAATTCACGATTTTCCATGTGATATCTATTCTAAGTGTTTCAGTTATTCAAAGCAAACATCATGTTTTCAAATGTGCATTTTCAGAAAATTCATAGCACATGCCTGATTCTATGTGCATTTAGAAATTAGAATATGATTTAGATAAGTTGAATAGAGCAGAGCAGTAGATTGATCCTTGGTTCGATTACCCCTGTTAAAGGTGGCAGGAACGGTCGAACCTCGTACCGACAGGCGAGTCCCATTCTATGGAATTTTCCCGCATTTTAAAACGAAGGCGAGTTATTTTCAAAAACTTTTCAAAGGTCAGTTTGACTCGCAAAAAAGTTAAAATTTTTTGCGATGATAACAGGTTTGGTGACCGATATGGGACCTGTCTTTGCCTGATCAATCTAATGCTCTACTTAGTTCAAATTGTCAATGTCAGCTTTGCTTTATGATATCATGTGAACCTAGGAGCCTAGACTTGAACCCAGCTGACATGGAATGCATATAGACTAGGTATGGTTTGGTAGGACCATATTGAGGAGAATTATTCATGCTCACATAGACTTAAGTCTAATACAACACTCCTTAATTTAGGAATTGTATGAAAACAATGTTTGCTTCTTCAAATATTTCAAAATTCTATCTCTTTAGGACTTAGAGCCCTCTGTTTTCTTGCATGTGCTCATATTTCAAAAATCACCCTACCTATATTGTCCCGGTCTTCACGTTGCTGGGCTCTCTTCCAGAACCATAGTTCGGTACAAAGCCTCACAACTGGGCCACCTATTTGGGTGAAAACCCCCTTCCACATACCAAGGGCCATAGTCCAACGTATATCGGCATGTGCTCAAGGATGTTGGGAAACTTGAACCTAGAACCGAAGAAATTGATTTTATGCCACGTACATCGAGCCTTGGCTTGAGTATATAGGCATAGCATGATTGGACACAGTTGATCTGAACCTTAGAGTTAGGATTAAGGTCCTACAGCTATTTCAAAATTTGTGCATCTAGAGTCAGCTTTTAGGGAATGTTGTATGTGCATACTTGTTTGTGCAGGATGTGATTAAATGTGTTATAGTCATGTCCTTTTTATTTTCCATATTTTCTGAATTTTCTAAAAAAAAAATACTGGACGATTTTTCCAAAAATCCACAATCCATGTCTATGTACTGTCCATGTTTTAAACCCTGGACGATTTTCAAAATACTTCATTTTATGAAGTACTTCCTTATATTTCATTAAACCCTGGACAATTTTCATAAAATTCCTCCATTTTTCTCAAAACTCCAGGTGATTTCCCATCTTTTCTGTCTTCTGGATCTCGAATTTCCTGCTTTATTTTTATCCTGTCTGCATTTTTCTCAAATTTCTTGTATTCTCCTGAGTCTTACTCCAATTTTCCATGTTTTCCAGTCTACCTTGATGGCATCCAGTCAACTTGATTCAGTCTTTCCTGAGTGTCACATCTCCTACGAGGTGCGACAAAGTCTTCCCGAGCATCGATTCCTCAGCACCGAATCCTTCTTTCCCCGGTGGTACTATTCATGGTTCAAGAACTTCTCTCGTATGTTTCTGGACCATTTGGGCGATTGTGGATTGGAACTGGCATCCACAGTGGGAAAGCAGACAGTCAACGGCAATTTGATCCATGTGCTAGCAGAACGATGGAATCCGAGCACTTCTACTTTCTGGTTCCCATGGGGCAAGATGACAATACTCATGGATGAATTTTCAGAAATCATGGGATTGCCCGAGCCAGCCGGTCAGCCTAGAGATCCATTGGAGAAACAGTTTTTTATTAATGTCAAGGGTCTGGACCCTAAAGATGCCTTAGCTCGCATGACGGGACGCAAGTCTTGGCCTTTGATAGAGGAGGATGGAAACGAATATGTGGACCTGCTCGAAATCTACAGACAGTATGGGATATTCGTAGAAGTCATCTCGTTGTCCAAGACAGCTCGAGAAAGAATTCAGCATGCGATGGTTCTGTGCACGGTGGGATTGGCTTTCTTTCCCGATGGACGGAATTATATGGATATCAGAATAGTTCAGCTTCTAAGGAGGTGGGGAAGTCGACAGACCAGCTGCCTCTCGATAGCCATGGCCGCACTCGCCTTTCTATACCTAGGGTTGACTCATTTCGCACTCGGAGAATCAATTCTAGTCGAAGGGTGCACCTACGCGTTGCAATCTTGGTTCCTCCGGCATGTACCAGCCCGCGCCAGTTCATTCAGATACAATGGTGAAAAGCTTCTTCCAGTTGCGCGATACCGGTTCTTGATCGACAACCTTCAGGAGGAAGAAGTCGTATGGGACTACTTTGATCGTCAGGAATCACCTCCCAGATATACTTATGCATATGGCAAGCGATTCAGGCTACTTGGCCCATTCTTCTGCGCATACTATCATCCAGAGCGGTGTGCCAGGCAGTTCTCTCAGAGGCAGAAGCGCGTAGAGATTCATCCACTAGCAGGGGTTCTGCCAGAATTCGACCTCCCATCAGATTAGTGGTCCAGAGCATACCATTCTGCCAGACATGGCTGGGATTTCTTTGTCAATCTTACTATTTTTCCTGGTCCTCGAGTGTCTTCTGATTATCCGGAGTGGTGAAAAATTGCCTGTCCCCCTCCCCTCTGTCAAGCGTATTATTGATAAAATCATGTTTTTCCCCTCAATAAAATTCCTTTAATCTTCATTTCATCTTGGTTTGACGATCTCGCCTAGGTAACAAGGCATATTTCCAGTTGTTTATTTTGCAAAGAATAACAGCGCAATTGTCGTAATTCCAGCGACGACTCAATCCCTAGTAATGGGATATTATTTTAATTGTCTACCAAAATTCTCAACAAATATTTTCCTTCAACCAAATTTCCTTCAAAAGCCTAATCATCAGTTCTACCTTGCAGAGAGCATCAGTAACATTCAGGAGAGCATTTGTGATACTCGATGGGTCAGACAAGGTCCGAAAAGAAAACCTCATCAGTTGAAGGCGTTGCATACTCAGTCACTTCAGAAGAGGAAATGGACTCACCCCGATCAGTCAGAAGTCAAGGTCAGCAAGCAGAGGATGATGTTGATCCTCAGATATATGCTATGTTCAAAGAAATGATGACCAAAATGTTGACAGAACAAGCTGAAGCTAGTACAGAAAAGATCCAGGTCAAGCAGAGGGCAAAAGGCCGGTCAGCCAAGAAAGTTTTAAAACTATCCAAGAAATATATCCAACACGAGGATGCATCTGATGAATCAGAATTGGTAGGTGGCACTGATGAAGAGTATGAAGTCTGGCAAGCACTTCAAAGATCTTCTCATAGGCAAGGGACAACCTATAAATTGAAAAATCAAGCAATGGATGATCCGGTCCAAACACAGCTGAAGGAAATGACAAAAAGGATTAAAGATTTGCAGGCCCGCGACAAGGGCAAGAAGGTCTTCACGAGCAAAGATTTCTACAAGAGCATCACTCCCGTCAGGAATGATCAAGATTCAAAAAAGACAAATTCTGTCAAGGCCCACCGCGAGGGGTGCAAGGATAACAAAGGCAATCGTACAAGTCAGAAAGAGAAATCTTTAAAGCAGAGTGAAAAATTGAGTCAACAGAAAGAGAAGAAAAAGCATGACGGTTGGGGTTACGATCGCGAATTCACTCCTCTAGATCAGCCCCTCGAAGAGGTCCTTGAATACATGCTGAGCAAAGGAATGGTTAAGCTTCCAAGAATTGCTAATCCTCTGGTCGCCCTAGGGAAATGGAAAGACCGCTTCTGCAAATTCCACCAAACAACGGGGCACGATATTGAACATTGTTTCGTCTTTAAGAATACCGTCCAAGATTATATCGAGAAGAATTTTTTTGTTAAGGGTGAGAAAGAATACCAGTCGACTGTCTTTGCCAAGTCTCAGCAGAAATCAAGCACTCGGCAAGAGGTACAACATGATGATCGAAATCAGGACCGCAAGATGGCCCCTTTGGATCAAATATTTGAAAGTTTTTTGGAATACATGCTCGCGAAAGATACAGTAAAATCTCCGAAGGCTCACTTCACTCTTTCTGCCAATGATAGCAAAAGCAATAAGAAGAATCATGATCACTATTCAGAGGGATCCAAGGGCCAAAAAGAAAAGTTCTCCAACAATGATAGCCCTCTTCAATCTAGTCCTCAGCATAAAGAGAAAGATCAAGAAAAGCCAAAGCGCAAGGATTGGACTACGGATCGAAAGTTCACCCCTTTGGACCAGACACTAGAGAGTGTTTTGGAATACATGCTCGCGAAAGATATGATCCGTTTACCTAAAGCAGCTGATCCCGCAACAATCATGGGCAGATTCAAAGGAAAATTTTGCAAATTTCATTGAGCAGTGGGACATGACACTGAGAATTGTTTCGTCCTGAAGAATATCATTCAAGAGTGCATCGACAAGAATATTCTTATTGAAGATGAGGAAGATACCAGTCGACCATCCTGAGCAAGTTTTCTAAAAATTGACAATGTCGAGACTATGTCACTTTCATCATTTTGTCATTTTGAAGGGACAATGTAGTCCCAGTTCTTCTATCAATTTGTTATTTCCTTCTTCAATGCATTAATAAATTTGTCAATCTTTCTTATGGCCTGGCGTCATCTTTTATATTCCTCATTTGCAAATGTTTAAATGTCTTCTTATAAGGGGTAACCTTTTTCAAAGTGCCTCTCTGATCAACCAAGAAGCTCATTGTCAGTTTTTACCTCGTTATCCTCAGAGAATTCTCATCAAATATCAACTACTTATCCTTTCATCCAAACTCTCACTCCCCAGTTATACTGGGGCATTATTTTGAAAATTGGCTTCAAAACTTTCTGTATGAAGGCAGGATCAAACAAATCTCTCATTTTGCACACATGTGCACCCATCTACATTCATTTGCATTTGCATGCATTCATTCGCATTCATCTACATTCATCTACATCAATTTGCATTGAAATCCCCATTCAGGATAAGGGATAAATCCTGAGGCCCCGACAGTCGCCTAAGTTGTTGTAAGGGTGAAGACTGAAAATTTTCCATCAAAATCAATTAGTAATTTTTCAGAATCCAGTGTTCGTGCTGGTAATTTTTCAAAAATCCAATGTTCGTGCTGGTAAACTTTCAAAATCCAGTGTTCGTGCTGGTAAACTTTCAAAACCCAGTACTCGTACTGGTAATCATTTAAAACTCAGTGCTCGTACTGGTAACCATTTAAAATCCAGTGCTCGTACTGGTAATCTTTCAAAATCCAGTGCTCGTACTGGTACTCTTCCAAAATCTGATGCTCGTACTAGTTGAACTAGTCCCAAATGTCATATTTATACTTATCAACTTTTCTTTCCTTTAAATGTCTAGAATTGGTCTAGAAGAGTCTAGTTCCGATTCGAATCTTCTTCCAAATCCAATTCAGAATTGGTCTAGAAAATCCAAGTTCCGACTTGAATTTTCTTACAAATCCAATTCGTATAATTTTCTTTCCTCTAGATTCTAGAATTGGTCTAGAAGAGTCGAGTTTCGATTCGAATCTTCTTCCAAATCCAATTCAGAATTGGTCTAGAAAATCCAAGTTCCGACTTGAATTTTCTTACAAATCCAATTCGTATAATTTTCTTTCCTCTAGATTCTAGAATTGGTCTAGAAGAGGCGAGTTCCGATTCGAATCTTCTTCCAAATCCAATTCAGAATTGGTCTAGAAAATCCAAGTTCCGACTTGAATTTTCTTACAAATCCAATTCGTATAATTTTCTTTCCTCTAGATTCTAGAATTGGTCTGGAAGAGTCGAGTTCCGATTCGAATCTTCTTCCAAATCCAATTCAGAATTGGTCTAGAAAATCCAAGTTCCGACTTGAATTTTCTTACAAATCCAATTCGTATAATTTTCTTTCCTCTAGATAATAGAATTGGTCTAGAAGAGTCGAGTTCTGATTCGAATCTTCTTCCAAATCCAATTCAGAATTGGTCTAGAAAAATCAAAGTTCTGACTTAAATTTTCTTACAAATCCAATTCGTATAATTTTCTTTCCTCTAGATTCTAGAATTGGTTTAGAAGAGTCGAGTTCCGATTCGAATCTTATTCCAAATCCAATTCAGAATTGGTATAGAAAATCAGAGTTCCGACTCGAATTTTCTTTCAAATCCAATTCGCTTAGCTTTCCTTTACAAGTTTGAACTTCTACTCAAACTATCCTGCGAGTTGGTCTAGAAGATCCGAGTTCCGACTCGAATTGTCTTTCAAAATCCAATTCATCTATTTTTTCTTGAAGAATTGAATTCTGATTCGAATCTTCCCTCAAAAACCCAGTTTAGCACCTGGTCCATTCAAAGCTCACAAGTTGGAATCATTCCTTCTTAAGCTATGATCCTTAGGTTGAATTCCTATGGAATTGATAGTTCGTAGGTCGAACCCCAGCGGAACCAATGTCGTTCTTAGGCTGAATCCCTATTGAACCCATGTTGTTCCCAGTGAACCAACGTTGTTCTTAATTGAACCAATGTCGTTCTCAATCGAACCAATGCCGTTCTCAATTGAACCAATGTCGTTCTTAGGCTGAATCCCTATAGAACCCATGTCATTCTCAGTAAACCAATTCACAATTTTGACCTTTGGGTCAATCAATTTCCAATTTTCAATTATCAATTTCCAAATTATTAATTTCCAATTTCAAATATCAAATTTCAAAATTCCAATTTCCAAAATTTGACCCTTTTGAGTCACCTAATACCAATTTCAATCATTTTCTCTTGCGAGAGACCCTTTTTATAGGGAGAGTTCGAGGGAGCTCGCTCTTTTCGCATGCTATCCAATTCATTCACTTAGCCCCTTTTCAGGGAGAGTTTGAAGGGACTCATGTCTTTGTGAACCGTTTGCAAAACAAAATTCCAAATTTCACACAAGGAACCCTTTTTATAGGGAGAGACTCGACGGAGACTTGCTTTCCTTGTGGCCCCATAATTTCAGACTAGGCAATTTCATCATGAAGGACCCTCTTTTCAGGGAGAGTGTGATGAACTCGTTCCTTCATGACCAATTTACCAACCTCACCAATTCCGGCCCCCTTTCCATAAGAGAAGCCTAATGTTAGGAAGTTTTGACGAAAGCTTAATTTCTCTTCGAAAGTTCGTTTTGCAAACACCTCCTCTTCAGGGAAGAGAAGAGTAATTCCTAATTCCAATTTCTGAATCTTCTCCTTTGGGGAAAGGAGAAGAGAATTTCTGTCATGGATGTGTTGCGTTGTGCTTTGAATGCTCGCTTTCACAAAGGATTTCAAGAAAATTTTGCCAATTTGTCATTAAATATTTATTGATTTCAAAAATCTTTATTGCACAAAATTATTACTTAAGAATACCCCCAATATTACTTCCGAAAGGACAAAGCTTTCGCGAAAAAGGATTCAAAATTCAAAATCATTCTATTGGCCAACCAAAAGGATGAAGAATAAATCCTCGATATGGCCAACAAAGAGAATTCAATGTTGTTGCAAAGCCATAAGTGATTGATATTGATCGCAGTCAATGGCACATTTTTAAAGACCATTCTTGAAAAATAAAGTAGTCTAAATATCCTGGGTGATACAGAAAAAATCCACTCAATCTCTATATCTCCTCAAACACCTAAGCTGCAATTAAATATCTGCAAAAGGGATCTCTCAATTGTCGTCAAGATGAAGGTGAATTAGATGAGTCGACCCCCGGGGCCAAAGAAGATATGGATCATCTCCAAGATGACAGAGTTTGTGACGGATCCTTCCAGGGAAAGTTCAGATCACCGTCGAGATGAAGGCGAGTGTGATGAGCCTACCGACAAACCCTAAAAGATATTTGATTCCAGCTATCACCAATAGATTTCCTACCAAAGAGCCAATAATCATCATGATAACTCCTGAGAGAAAAGAAGGATCAGAACATCTCTGAGATGAAGGAGTTTGTGATGTACCCTTCCAAAAAAAAAGAGAGAGACAAGTCAGGACATCTCCAAAATGAAGGATGATATAATTCCCGAAAACTCCAAGAGAGCTCCAATCTGCTAAAAAAACAGTGCAGAAAGATCATCATGAGAAAAGAATCCCAGGATATCAGACTGCCAAATCTATCAAGAATCTTCTTTAATTTTGTGAAATTCTTTTATCAATATTCTTTCACTAATAGCTCTCGCAATATCAAGAATACTTTCTTTCTCGTCCATATCAAGGAAATTGATAGCTTGCTTGAAAGAAAGTCAATCGCAAGCAATTTGAATTCGAATTTTGATTCTACAGAGTTAAGCCCAGTCAGAGTTAATACTTCAGGTAGAAAAGAGGGAATACTTTCAAAACAATGTGCATCATTTTCAATCATTTTGAATCAACAACAATTTTCAACATTTTGACAATATTTTCTAGCTATCCTGGCGTGAGGCGAGAGCTTGAGGTTCATCTTTGGCGCATCCTGACACCATCCCTTTTAGGACTTGATAACGGGAGTTTTCAAGATTCCTTCCCTTCTTCGGTATAATCTGAGCGCCTGGGTTCTCAGATTCGCACACTTCCCTGTGTCCCCACTGTCCCACCATAGACAGTCCAATTTCGGCTTGAGGTTAAGCCACCAATTTCAGCAAAAGGCAATTTCAAAAGTTAATTAGTCTCAGCAATGAGGCGCCCAAAATCAATCCCTTTTCAAGCTTTAGGGACCCCAATTTCCTTCCTTTTGCAAAACCTGAAATTCCACTAGAGGTGGGGTGAATAGTGAAATATGATAATGATCGATAAAATAAAATAATTAAGCAATAAGGCACAACACATAAAACACAGAATTTATACTGGTTCGGTCAGTATCCAGACCTACATCCAGTCCCCAAGCAAACCACTTGAGCTTTCCACTATAACATCCGAGTCACCGGATAAATAGTACAACACCTTCTTCCCCAGAGGTCTTCTTCTCTCAACAGAGAAGGACAACACCCTCTTTCACAAAGGTCTTCTTCTCTCAACAGAGAAGGGCAACACCCTCTTTCACAGAGGTCTTCTTCTCTCAACAGAGAAGGGCAACACCCTCTTTCACAGAGGTCTACTTCTTTTAACAAAGAAGGAATACAGTGAATAACAGAGTTACAATACTTCCTATAGAACCTTCAGAATGATATGAATGCACGAATGAAGGATTCTCAGAATGTTCTGTTTGTCACTCAGAGGATACTCTTTGTCAAAGAGCTGGACTTGACTTTTTCTCTTTTCTTTCTTTCCTTTTTCTCTTTCTTTTTCAAGGCTCTCTTTTCAAATATCGAATAGAAATTTTTCTCGTTGTAAGCTCACACGTCTATTCCATTCCATGTTTGAATAGTTTATTTGAGTGTGTTTATATAACTTTTAAAAAAGTAGTCGTTACATTTTGGAATTGTAACTTTTTGAAATGTGAAATGTTATGTCATTTCAAAAACATTTTTAGAGAAGTTCGAGAATGCCTTTTTCCATAAAAGTGAATTGGAGGGTACACTAGTCGTAATATTTTAGGTAATACATATTTTATGTAAAAAGTCTATTTCTTACAATAGTACATTGAACGTTGGGTTGTAGTTTTGTCTTTATTCTAATTAATGATTTGAGGTACATTAGTACTTCTTTGCTTTAAATGAGTGTAAGTACAATGAGTGCTTTGAGATATTTATTTGTACATAGTCATGTCAAGTGTTTTCTTTATGTTGTGTATTTCAAAGTCTCCAGAGAGAATGAGGACCAAAAGAAGGTCGACATTCTTTGAGAAGGATATTAACAAGGATTTGTTACAGGAGGCATTTAATGCTTTGTAAAGAGAATGATGACTTCAAGTAAGTCGACATTCTATGGTTATGAAAAAAGGTAACTAGAGTCCTTTCAAAAACATATTTTATTTGTTTTTCTTTTGTGTAGCCGATTTATGTTTTTGTCTTCTTCTTAAAAAAAAACATTTCTTTAAAGAAGGTAACTAAAGTCTTTTCAAAAACATATTTTATTTGTTTTTCTTTTGTAGTCGATTTTATGTTTTTGTCTTCTTCTTATATAAAAAATATTTCTTTAAAGAAGGAAACTAGAGTCTTTTCAAAAACATATTATATTTGTTTTCTCCATGTAGCCGATTTTATGTTTTTGTCTTTTTCCTACATTTCTTTTTTCATGTTGTCTTGTATATAGTGTAAGGTACAATTATTACATGACAAAATATCTTTTTCATAAAAGGTTGCAAGAAGGTACAATTATTGGTTTTCAAAAAGGAGCTTTTTGAAACTATTGTATACTTTTATGATATAGTGTTTATGAATGAGTATGTAATATGCAATATGCAAGTTCCTGAAGGTTCTGTTACATATGACTCTAAAGAAGAAAAAAGTCTTCATCTTGAGGTAGCCGATCTCTTCATTTGAACTTTAGGAATGCATGGCTCATCAAGCTTTTTCTTCAAGGAGTATGATTGCACCATAGTTGTATTTGAACAGGAAGTCTCCATCCTTATTGGGTGAGATATCCTTGCATCAAATACTCGTTAGATTTATGGCAAAACATATTCAGTCATAATATAGCATTATTTCAAGAGGACATATTATCATATCATATAAAATCAAATGAGACAGTGTATCATATTATGTGACATCAAAACCTAGTTTCTCAACATTCTCCCCCTTTTTGATGATGACAAAATATGCTCCCCCTGTCAAAAAGACATTATGCATAGAAATAATAATATGATAAAAAAGTGAAATAATGTTTAAAGAGAGAATATTTCTCCAATAATGGAGACAGGTTTTCTCCCTCTTTGTCATGGACAAAAAGGAAGGGATCAGAGTAAAAGAGTTATTACAGACCAAATATTACAGTCCAAAAGTATTTAAAAGTTATTACAGATAAAAAAATGAGTTTATCTCGAAGGTGGAGGAGGTGAATGTGGTCAGTCGGCACGATTCCGCTTGCGAGTCTGCTGCAACAGGGCTTGATTACGAAGGATTCGATCCTGAGTTTGCTCGATATCTATCATAGCAGAAAAGTAATTGAAGGAGGATGTTGGATCTGCTTCATCAGAGTCGGGCATGTGCAGGGACCTTAGATTGAAGGTGGTTCCATCGAGGACTTGCGAGGGACGGAGGATGACTTCGTTGTGAAGTGGTACTTGGAAGTATTTGAGAATGGGAGTTATGAAACACCCAAAAAGAAGAGGCTTGAATTTCTGATAACGAATAAAGAGGTCGAAAAGAATGGATGACCAGTTTATCGGAAGAGAAGAAAAGATTGCGTAGATAAGAAGAGAGATTTTTCGAGGAACTAATCCCTAGCGGGGACGCTTGGGATAGATGTTGTGGAGAAGAATCTGGGCAAGTAGCTGAGCATGAGGTTGGAGATTCCTCATGTGCCACGGAAGTTGGTAGCAGTTGGTGCAGAGAAGTATTTTTCGAAGTACCGATCGGTCGATTGGTACTATGGTGTTAAGGTCGGTACCGGTGGAAGGTAGGTTTAAAATTCTACCTAGGTCGGAAGCATCGAAAATCATCAGTTGTCCTCGGACTTTGCTGGTGATTGAGGTCTGTTCATGATCAGTAGAGAAGTTGGTATAAAACAGTCGAACTAGTTCGGGATAAAAGGCAGCTGGGGATGAAGATCCTATTAGAGGTTTGAGTTCAGGGAGATAAGTGTCTAAGTCAAAGAGCATGAAGTCGTCAAAGTTGACCAATTTACCTTCATGGATGGGGCGAGAGCATAGTAAGTTGTAAGTGTGAAACAAGTCTGGATACCTTAGATCTGCTGTTGTAATCACATTGTTGGAGGAGGAAGAGGCCATTGCAAGAGTTTGGAAGAAAAAAAGGAACTAAGGAGAGCGAGTGAAGTGGGTAATAGTGTGTAGGAGAATTGATAGATACGAGTGGAATTGGTATGATATGAACCAATCCATTAAATAGAAGAATGAAAATAATTTAGATATGTTTTGAGTGACATTGGAAGTGAGTGATTTTTAGAATTTAGTCAAATAAGGAAATCTGTGAGAAGTAAGTTAAGAGGCTTGTGAATGACAAATCAAATCAAGTTTGGAGGATAGTGTATTATATTTGAGAAGAAGTCAAGGAGGACATGGTTTTGAATTATTCTTTTATATAACAAAGAATTATCATGTGAGATTTTTATCGAATTGTGAGTTTGCGTCATGTATGGAGTGACTTGATGTTAGATAAAGTCAAAAGAGTGAATTTTTCTATGGTTTTTAAAGATTTTCGAGAGATGAGGTGAAATAATGGCCTAATAAAAACAAATATCCTTTTATAAGATGTTTTTACTTTATGGAGAGTATTCGTGAAGAATGTGTAGGAAAAAGACAAATAGAGATGTGTGAGTGACATAAGATGAAGTTTTTCTTGAGGAAGTTTTTAATGAGTCTTGATTGAAGAGAAAGATATACAATATGAAAAAGGTCATGATTGCTAAAGATGATAATTGATTGTACATAGGCTATGATATAGTAGATGATATAGTAAAAAAAAAATTACGTGAAATGTAGCAACAAAAAGATCGATGAATAAATAGTCAAATTTTGACCCAAGTTTTAGAGAAGTATATTGAAAGGACAAAGAAGGAGATATATTATTTGAATATGAGGAATATACTATTTTGTTGAAGATCGGTTAGCCTATCGTGAGAGAGAGGAGTGATGATGATGGAAAGAAGAAGATATTTTGATTAGACATAAAGTTGTTTTGAGAGAAACAATGAGAAACTCGTGAAGAGAGATAGAGAGAGAGAGAGAGAAAGTGAGCAATGATGGCCTACTAAAACAAGAAACAAGTGGGTGTTATTAAAATATAGTGCATGGGTTGAAGTGTAGAAGATTGTTATTCGTATGAGGGGTTTTCACAAGAGGACAAAAGGTGATGAAAGGATGTTATGAGATGAGTGATATGAAAGAGTGTCATAATACTTATATTTAAAGAAGGTAGTACTCATGGGTATGCGTGGAGGAGGATAGGACAAAGTGTGATTATTAATGTGTACTTGAAAGGTGACAAAATGAAAGACATAAAGAATGTGTTGTTATTCATAGAAGTTTTGGTTTGAGGAACAAGGTTTTGAAGGAATTCGATTGAAGGAGTTCATAGTTTCTTTAGGAAAATAGTAAAGGAGTCAAAGTTATGAATGGAGATTCAAATCGTATGTGTGAGAGAGAGAAAAGTAACTAAAGTAACTATATAGTAAAGAGAAAGTCAAGTTATGAGAAACAGTAATTATGAAAGTGATGTAAAAGATGATATAACAAGAGGTAGAATGTACTTTGACATGAAGTTTCAACTTTTTAAGGCAATTTGTGGTATTCGAGACCCTTAGAAATAATTCTTTTGTAAAAATAAATAAAAAAATGTAAAAGGAAGACACGATTATTAAATTTTTTAAAGTTCTTTTATTATCCTTATTAAGATGAATTTAGTAAATATTATGAACTCGAGTGAACTTAATATTTTAGTTTTATATATCATTCAATTTACATATACCTAGTTCTCTTCTTATTCTTACAAAATCTTCATTTTTTAAAGGTTTAGTAAAGATGTTTGCTAGTTGTTTATCTGTGGGTATAAATTCTAGTTTAATTATATTATTTAAGACTTGTTCTCTTAGAAAGTGATGTCTAATTTGAATGTGTTTAGTTTGAGAATGTAAAACAGGATTTTTGGAAAGGTTTATAGCACTTGTGTTATCACATAAAATAGTTGTATTTTCGAATTTTAAACCAAAATCTTTCAAAGTTTGTTTCATCCAGATGACTTGTGTACAGGCTAGGCTAGCAACAATGTATTCGGCTTCAGTAGTTGATAAGGATACACAGTTTTGTTTCTTACTGAACCATGATACTAGTGAGTGCCCTAGCATATGACATGTTCCACTTGTGCTTTTTCTGTCAGATTTACTTCCAGCAAAGTCAGCATCGCTGTATGAGATTAGATCAAATGTAGAGGATTTTGAATAGAATAATCCAAAATCAACTGTGTCTTTTAAATATCTCATTTTTCTTTTTACAGCTTTAAGATGTGATTCTTTTGGATTTGACTGAAATCTAGCACACAAGCAAACACTAAACATAATATCTGGACGGCTAGCAGTTAAATAAAGAAGTGATCCTATCATACCTCGGTATACCTTTGTATCAACAGACTTACCATCTTCATCTTTGTCCAAAACAGTAGTAGTGCTCATAGGAGTAGATTTTGAAGCAGTTGAGTTCATGTTGAACCTCTTCAGAAGTTCACGAGCATACTTAGATTGATTGATGAAAACTCCATCCTTGGTTTGCTTGATATGCAGTCCAAGAAAGTAGGTGAGTTCTCCCATCATGCTCATTTCAAATTCTTTCTGCATGGACTTAGAAAAATCTTCACAAAGAGTGTTGTTAGAAGATCCAAAGATGATGTCGTCGACATATATTTGAATAATAAGGGTATGATTATTCACTACTTTAACAAATAATGTAGAATCTGTTTTGCCAACAGAAAAACCAGTTTTTAATAAAAAAGTTTTAAGCCTATCATACCAAGCACGAGGTGCTTGTTTTAAACCATACAAAGCACGTTTGAGTTTAAAAACATGATCTGGGTATTGTTCATTTTCAAATCCTGGAGGTTGTTTTACATAAACTTCTTCATTTATAAAACCATTTAAGAAAGCACTTTTAACATCCATTTGATATAATTTGAAATCCATATAGCTTGCATATGCTAAGAGCATTCTAATAGATTCAAGTCTAGCAACAGGAGCAAATGTTTCATCAAAATCAATACCTTCCTCCTGGTTGTATCCTTGAGCTACTAGTCTGGCCTTGTTTCTTATAACATTACATGCTTCGTCTAGCTTGTTTCTGAAGATCCATCTTGTCCCAATGATTGGATGATCCTTTGGTCTAGGTACAAGATCCCAAACATCATTTCTTTGGAATTGATTCAGTTCTTCAGTCATGGCTAGCATCCAGAACTCATCAATGATGGCTTCATCAATCTTCTTTGGTTCAAGTTGAGAAATGAATGCCATGTTTGCAATCCGTTCTAGTTGAGCTCTCGTTTGAACCCCCTTTGTTAGTTCTCCTAAAATCTGCTTTTGAGGATGATCTTTGATATCGACAAAGGTTCTTTGATGATCATCTTCATTAACTTAGCTGTGTTATCTAAAAATAAATCTGTACTTCAACATCATCATCATTAGTTTGTATATGAACAGATTGATCAATAGATTCACAAAAACTAACATGCATAGATTCTTCAATAGTATTATGACTCTTATTGAA
Organism: Nuphar pumila; assembly: GCF_984573655.1. Lineage (NCBI taxonomy): Eukaryota > Viridiplantae > Streptophyta > Magnoliopsida > Nymphaeales > Nymphaeaceae > Nuphar > Nuphar pumila. The sequence continues at coordinate 70,530,284 of NC_143251.1, read as the reverse complement.
AACTCTGTATGCTTTACTATGACTTGAATATCCTAAGAATATGCCTTCAACAGATTTAGCATCAAACTTATATAGGCTATCTTTTGTGTTTAGGATAAAGCATTTACATCCAAAGACTTTGAAATAGTCTATTCTTGGAGTTCTGTCATAGAATAGTTCATAGGGAGTTTTATTTAATAAGGGTCTAATGAGAACTCTATTTGTTATGTAGCATGCAGTATTAACAGCTTCTGCCCAAAAAGATTTTGCAAGATTATTGTGTTGGAGCATAGTCCTGGCAGATTCCTGAAGGGTTCTATTCTTTCTTTCTACTACACCATTTTGAGGTGCAGCTCTAGGAAAGGCAAAGTTATGAGAAATACCATGCAAGTTACAAAATATTTCAAAAAGTTCATTTTCAAATTCTCCCCCATGGTCACTACGGATTTTAACAATAGAACAAGATTTTTCATTTTGTAATTTTTTACATAAGATTTCAAATTGACAAAATGTGTCACTTTTGTTTTTCAAAAATATTACCCAAGTAAATCTTGAGTAGTCATCTACAATAACAAAAACGTATTTATTGTGATTATGACTAGCTACTCTAGAAGGACCAAAAAGATCCAGGTGGAGAAGCTCTAAAGGTCTCTTACTTGAAATGATATTTTTTTATTTGAAAGATGATTTTGATAATTTTCCTAATTGACATGCATCACAAAAGTAATCCTTTTTAAAAGAGATTTTGGGTAACCCACGTACTAACTTATTTTTAGCTAATTTAGACATGTATTTAGAATTTACATGACCCATTCTTAAGTGCCATAAATGTTGAGAGTCATTATTAGCTATAAGACAATGTTCTGTGATGTTTTCTAGGTATAGTTCATATATATTATTCTTTCTTATACCTTTTAAGATGATGTTTTCATTGGTGTCTGCTATGAGGCATGCATCATGATTAAAGCTAACATTATAACCTGTGTCACACATTTGACTGATACTTAGTAGGTTATGTTTTAAGCCTTTAACAAGGAGAACGTCTTTGATAAGAGGTTTATCTATGTTACCAATATTTCCAATACCAATTATCAAACCTTTGTTGTTATCTCCAAAGGTGACGGTTCCTCCTTCTTTATGATGAAGAACAGCAAAAAGGTCTGGATGTCCTGTCATGTGCTTTGAACATCCACTATCTAGTATCCATCTGTTCTTCTTCTTTGGAGCCTGCAAAATATTAAGTAAATCTCCTTTTTGGTACCCAATCGGGTCCTTTTTTGTTAGACTTTGGAACCCATATCCATTTGGATTTGGGTTTGTCTATATCTTTAGAGGAGTTAAAAAGATTATCATTATAATACTCTTTATTTGGTTCAGATGAACTTTTCACAAACGTGGTCTTTTGATTCATACAAGAAGGTTTTTTGAAATGAGAGTAGCCACTACCATTCTTGTAAAAACAGACCTTCTGAGAGGATAAGAGTTTATCCAAGTTCTCTTTACCTTTAGTAAACTTGAAAACCGTTTTCATGAGGTTCTCAGTTTTACTTTTTAGCTCTAAAATTTCTACTTGCATATTTTTAGTTTTGGAGCTAGTAGAAGAAATTTCAGACATAAGCATAAGACTTTCCTTTTTCAACTCAGAATTTTCACTGCTGAGTTTTTCATTTTCTTGGGAAAGCTTTAAATTTTCAGATTTTAAATCTTTATTTTTGAAACTCAATTTTCTAGATTCTTCAAATAGTTCTTGAAAAGCATCTAGAAGTTCTTCAAAGGAAAAATCAGAGATTTTACTTACCGAACTTTCGTTTGCCATGAAGCACATATTTGCAGTTTCGGCTTCATTATCACTTGACTCTTCACTAGTGGATGGTTCTGAATCATCCCATTGAGCATGCAGAGCCTTTTTCTTGAAGAACCTCTTCTTTGGTTCCTCAGTCTTGGACTTTCTTTTGAGAAGGGGACAGTCACGTTTTAAGTGGCCTGGCTTGTTACACTGAAAGCACATGGGATCTTCTTTAGGAGTACTGGATCTCGAAAATGAGATGCAATGACACGCAATGCTATGCAATGACATGCAATGCTATGCAGAATACATGCAATGACATGCAATGATCTGTAATGACTTATGAAATGGACAAACACTGGATGAGGGTGAAAATTTGGGGTGTTTACAGATTCCCCTCTTTGCTGCTAAGCCGGTTGAAAGCCGAGCTTAGTGGCAAAGAAAACACACCAAATTTGGATTATAAAAATGCCCCAGTTTGATAAATCTAACTGGGTATGAAAGAATTAATTCAAATGATGATGATAGATATGAAATGGGGAATAAGGAGAAAATTTTATTTCAAAAAGAAATGAGATTCAGGTTTTGCCCTTAACCTGGATGGGACGGGAAATACCTCGTATGGAACGAAGCTCAGGCTTAACCTTTAACCTGATTGGGAAATGAAATACCTCACCACGTGAGGCTCAGGTTTGTACCCTTGACCTGATTGGGCAGAGAATGGAATACCTCATCAAAGGAGGCCCAGGTTTATACCCTTAACCTGATCGGGTAGAAAATGAAATACTTCATCAAAGGAGGCCCAGGTTTATACCCTTAACCTGATCGGGTAGAAAATGAAATACCTCATCAAAGGAGGCCCAGGTTTATACCCTTAACCTGATTGGGCAGAAAATGAAATACCTCATCAAAGGAGGCCTAGGTTTATACCCTTAACCTGATTGGGCAGAAAATGGAATACCTCATCAAAGGAGGCTCAGGTTTGTACCCTTAACCTGATTGGGCAGAAAATGAACGGAATCCTCGAAAGAAGAGACTGTGATGGAACCTTCGGATTTCTGCACAATGAATCCGATAGGGGTTTTGCAAAAGGAAGGAAATTGGGGTCCCTAAAGTTTGAAAAGGGATTGATTTTGGGCGCCTCATTGCTGAGACTAATTAACTTTTGAAATTGCCTTTTGCTGAAATTGGTGGCTTAACCTCAAGCTGAAATTGAACTGTTTATGGTGGGACAGTGGGGACACAGGGAAGTGTGCGAATCTGAGAGCCCGTGCGCTCAGATTATACCAAAGAAGGGAAGGAATCTTGAAAACTCTCGTTATCAAGCCCTTAAAAGGGATAACAACTGATGTCATGATGCACCAAAGATGAACCTCAAGCTCTCGCTTCACGCCAGGATAGCTAGAAAATATTGTCAAAATGTTGAAAATTATTGTTGATTCAAAATAATTGAAAGTGATGCGCATTGTTTTGAAAGTATTCCCTCTTTTCTACCTGAAGTATTACCTCCGACTGGGCTTAACTCCGTAGAATCAAGATTCGAATTCAAATTGCTTGCGATTTGGCTTTCTTTCAAGGAAGCTATCAAATTCCTTGATATGGACGGGAAAGAAAGTATTCTTGATATTGCGAGAGCTATTGGTGAAAGAATATTGATAAAAGAATTTCACAAAATTAAAGAAGATTCTTGATAGATTCGGCAGTCTGATATCCTGGGATTCTTTTCTTATGATGATCTTTCTGCACTTTTTTTTTTTTAGCAGATTGGAGCTCTCTTGGATTTTTCGGGAATTACATCATCCTTCATTTTGGAGATGTCCTGACTTTTCTCTCTTTTTTTTTTTGGAAGGGTACATCACAAACTCCTTCATCTCAGAGATATTTTGATCCTTCTTTTCTCTCAGGGATTATCATGATGATTATTGGCTCTTTGGTAGGAAATCTCTTGATGATAGCAGAAATTAAATATCTTTTAGGGTTTGTCGGTAGGCTCATCACACTCGCCTTCATCTTGACGGTGATCTGAACTTTCCCTGAAAGGATCCGTCACAAACTCCGTCATCTTGAAGATGATCCAAATCTTCTTTGGCCCCGGGGGGTCGACTCGCTTAATTCACCTTCATCTTGACGACAATTGAGAGATCCCTTTTGCAGATATTTAATTGCAGCTTAGGTGATTGAGGAGATATGGAGATTGAGTGGATTTTTCTGTATCACCCAGGATATTTCGACTGCTTTATTTTTCAAGAATGATCTTTAAAAATGTGCCATTGACTGCGATCAATATCAATCACTCATGGCTTTGCAACAACATTGAATTCTCTTTGCTGGCCATATCGCGGATTTATTCTTCATCCTTTTGGTTGGCCAATAGAAAGATTTTGAACTTTGAATCCTTTTTCGCGAAAGCTTTGTCCTTTCAGAAGTAATACTGAGGGTATTCTGAAGTAATAATTTTGTGCAATAAAGATTTTTGAAATCAACAAATATTTGATGACAAATTGGCAAAATTTTCTTGAAATCCTTTTGTGAAATCGAGCATTTGAAGCACAACGCAACACATCCATGACAAAAATTCTCTTCTCCTTTCCCCAAAGGAGAAGATTCAGAAATTGGAATTTGGGAATTACTCCTCTCTTCCCTGAAGAGGAGGTGTTTGCAAAACGAACTTTCGAAGAGAAATTAAGCTTTCGTCAAAACTTCCTAACATTAGGCTTCTCTTATGGAAAGGGGGCCGGAATTGGTGAGGTTGGTAAATTGGTCATGAAGGAACGAGTTCATCACACTCTCCTTGAAAAGAGGGTCCTTCATGATGAAATGGCCTAGTCTGAAATTATGGGGCCACAAGGAAAGCAAGTCTCCGTCGAGTCTCTCCCTATAAAAAGGGTTCCTTGTGTGAAATTTGGAATTTTATTTTGCAAACGGTTCACAAAGACACGAGTCCCTTCAAACTCTCCCTAAAAAGGGGCTAAGTGAACGAATTGGATAGCATGCGAAAAGAGCGAGCTCCCTCGAACTCTCCCTATAAAAAGGGTCTCTCGCAAGAAAAAAAAAATTGGAATTGGGTATTGGGTGACCAAAAGGTCGAAATTTGGAAATTGGAATTTTGAAATTTGATATTTGAAATTGGAAATTGGAAATTGGAAATTGGAAATTGGAAATTGGAAATTGGAAATTGGAAATTGGAAATTGGAAATTGGAAATTGGAAATTGGAAATTGATAATTGGAAATTTGGAAGTTGGAAATTGGAAATTTGGGAATTGATTGACTAAAAAAGTCGAAATTGTGAATTGGTTTACTGAGAATGACATGGGTTCTATAGGGATTTAGCCTAATAACGACATTGGTTCAATTGAGAACGGCATTGGTTCACTGGGAATGACATGAGTTCTGTAGGGATTCGACCTACGAACTATCTATTCCATAGGGATTTAACCTAAGGATCACAGTTTAAGAAGGAATGATTCCAACTTGTGAGCTTTGAATGGACCAGTTGCTAAACTAGGTTTTTGAGGGAAGATTCGAATCGGAATTCAACTCTTCAAGGAAAACTAGATGAATTGGATTTTGAAAGAGAATTCGAGTCGGAACTCGAATCTTCTAGACCAGTTCTGAATTGGATTTAGAAGAAGATTCAAGTCGGGACTCGGATCTTCTAGACCAACTCTGAAGGAAAGGAAAACTCGGATCGGAACCCGAATCTTTGAAGGAAAACTAGATCCATCGTGGAAGGAGAAGAAATTCGAGTCAGAACTCGAATCCTGAAGGAAAGGTAGATCAATTTGGAATGAGAAGAAATTCGAGTTGGAACCCGAATGCTGAAGGAAAGGTAGATCAATTTGGAAGGAGAAGAAATTCGAGTCGGAACCCGAATCCCAAAGGCAAACTGGATCAACTAGAAGGAAAGAAAATTCGAGTCGGAACTCGAATCTCGAAGGAAAACTAAACCGGTTAGAAGGAAAGGAAATTCGAGTCGGAACTCGATTTCCGGAGAAAAACTAGATTAACTAGAAGGAAAGAAGATTCGAGTCGGAACTCGAATCCCGAAGGAAAACTAGACCGGTTGGAAGGAAAGGAAATTCGAGTCGGAACTCGAATTCCGGAGGAAAACTAGGTTAACCAAAAGGAAAGAAGATTCGAGTCGGAACTCGAATCCCAAAGGCAAACTTAAACCGGTGTGGAAGGAAAGGAAATTCGAGTCGGAACTCGAATTCCGAATGAAAACTAGGTTAACCAGAAGGAAAGAAGATTCAAGTCGGAACTCGAATCCCAAAGGCAAACTTAAACCGGTGTGGAAGGAAAGGAAATTCGAGTCGGAACTCGAATCCCAAAGGAAAACTAAATTAGTGGACACTGAATTTTAAAGTGTACCAGTGCAAACACCGGATTTTGAAAATGTGCCAATACAAGCATTATGTTTTGAAAAATTACCAGTACGAATACCGGGTTTTGGAAGATTACCAGTACGAGCGCTGGATTTTGGAAGGTTACCAGTACGAGCACTGGATTTTAAAAGGTTACAAGTACGAGCGCTGGATTTTAAAAGGATACCAGTTCGAGCACTGGACTTTAAAAAAAAGTACCCGCACAAACGTTGGGCTTTGAAAAAGTCTGACCAGTGAATACTGAATTTAGAAAGTTCGACCAGTAAAAACAGATTCAGGAAGTTCAACCAGTGAAAACTGGATTCAGGAAGTTCGACCAGTGAAAACTGGATTTAAGAAGTTCGACCAGCGAAAACTGGATTCAAGAAGTTCGACCAGTAAAAACCGGATTTAGGAAGTTCGACCAGTGAAAACTGGATTTAGGAAGTTCGACCAGTGAAAACCGGATTTAAGAAGTTCGACCAGTGAAAACTGGATTTAAGAAGTTCGACTAGTAAAAACCGAATTTAGGAAGTTCGACTAGTGAAAACCGGATTTAGGAAGTTCGACCAGTGAAAACCGGATTTAAGAAGTTCGACCAGTGAAAACTGGATTTAGGAAGTTCGACCAATGAAAACTGGATTCAAGAAGTAGGCTTCACCCGAAGGTTGACCGGTAAAAATGGTTTTGATAAAAACTCGGCCCGCAGGACGAACTTGAAAAAGGTTGGTGTTTAGAAAGCGCTTGATGATTGTAATGTGAGATTTTCAATCTTTTACCCTCACGCTGACCTAGACAAATGCCACGAGTCTCAGAATTCATCCCTTATCCTAAATGGGTATTGGATTGATGCAAGTTGATGTATGCAAAAATGCAAATGAATGCATGCAAATGCAAAATGATGTGAATGAGTACACATGTGTGCAAAATGAGAGATTTGCTTGTACCTGCCTGCATACAGGATGTTTTGAAGACAATTTTTAAAATAATGCCCTAGTGTAATGGGGGAGTAAGATATTGGATGAAAGGATAAATAATTGATATTTGGGGAATGTTCTCTGAAGATAACAGTGGAAAGATTGACGATGTGCTTCTTGATGAATTCGGGAGACACTCTGAAAGAGGTTACTCCTTGTAAAAAGACATTTTGTAAAGAAGGAGAAATACAAAAGATGATGCCAAACTATGAGGAAGATTGATAATTTTATTGATGAAAGAGATGAGACCATGCCATCCATACAAAATGACGAAAGCAAAATGCAAGAATGAAAGAGTGATGGCCTTGTCGCTCTTAAGGGGCTGATGAGCTGGTTGCTTTATCTTCTTCTTTGCCTTCCTGTTATCGTCGCGAAATTTTTCCCCCGTCTTCCCCTTCCTTGCGGAAGAGAGAGAGGGGAAACGCTTTCGCGCTTCAAACTTGACCGGATTTTGGAAAATGCTTTTGAAATACTCACCTCCGTTTTTGAAAATTGCGGGAAAATCCATGGGATGGGGCTCGACCTGTCGGTACGAGGTTCGACCGTTCCTGCTGCCTTTAACAGGGGTAATCGAACCAAGGACCAAAACTATGCTTGACTTAGTTAAATCATCGAAGTTATGTTCTATCCTAAATGCACAGAGAATTCAGGCATGTGCTATGAGGTTTTGGGAAAATGCAGCTTGGGAAAACATGATGTAGGCTTGGAAAATATTTGGAGTTGAAAAGATTCTCTCAGGAAAAAGATGAAAGTCAATTTCTCAGGAAAACTCATGTGAAAAAAGGGTTTTTGAAGTCACGGAAAAGTTCATGAAGTTGTGGGAAAATCATGAATGGTTGAAAATCCTGGGAAATTGGAAGTGATTCTTGAGAAAAGATGAACCTTTTGAAAAGGGAAACACTTCTTAGGAAAACTTGGACTTTGAGAGTTTTCTTAGGAAAATGATGGAAGATTTATAGGAAAACTCATTGGAGAAGGAAATTCAAAACTTGGGGAATCGAAATCCTGGGAATTTTACCTTTTGAAATACTTGGAAATCGATTTTGGATCTTGGAGAAAGATTGGAAAACTCTTTTGAATCTCTTAAGAAAATATCATTTTCCAGGGAAAACTGTGGAGAAACTTGTCTTTGGAAAACCGATTTTGAAAAATCCTTAGAGTTTCTTGAGAAATCGATTTCTTGAGAATGAAGTTTACTTGAGAAAATCTTGAGAAAATCAATGATTTCATGATGCAAATGACATGAGTGAATGAATGCACTTTGAAAAGATTTTCTGAGGAATTGGTTGGAAAATGTGCATTAAGTCCAAATAAATCCTTCACATATTCTGACTGTGGCCATGAATATATTCAGAACTTAGTTGATTTGATGCACATGATTTTGAAAACTTTGGAAATATGATATGCATTTTAAGATAGCCTAAGAGTGTAGGCTCAATGTGACTAGTAGAAAGATGACGGATCTGGGTCTCGTCCATATTCCGACTAGGGCCGTAAATATGGATCCCACCGAGTCCATCAACTCCCTAAGAGTTGGTGCACGTGCCATTCGTGAACATCCATAGTGCTTTTGAAATAAAATGCATGAATCATATAATCAGGATATTGCATAAATTCAAACTATATGATATGCATCCTAGTCTAAGCAGGAAATTAACTCTCTTATTCCAAAATTTACATTATTACATCACTAAATAAAGGAAATAAAAGAAATTTGCAGACTTCAGCTCCTTCTTTTGAATGTTCCTGCCAAACTTGAAATAGGGTTAGCTCAAATATGTGGGTTTTTCCAAGATTTTCCAATAATATCAGGAAATTATTAGACTTAATTAGATATAAACCCTAATCTTATGCTTCCTTGATATTTGAAATGATGTAAATGCAGGAAATTCAGTAGAAAACAGTTTGAAATTCGGAATTGGGGTCAAAATGACCAAAATACCCCTAAAATTAAAGTTACACCTTTAAAATCAGGGTTTTTTGAAGGAAAACTTGGTAAAATTAAGATTTCAAAATTCAAATTGAATCCAATGATGATGAAATGCAGTGAGAGACATGATGACATGCTGCTAAATACATTAAGGCTGTAAAATCAGAATTTGGTATTTTGCAATTTATCAAAAATAACGATTTTCGCTTGTTTTTCACTTGGATCCGGGTCCTGCGGGACCCTATTTTGGTATTATGGCTAATCCGAACCTCAAATGGATTCCAAATTGCACCAAATTCGGTATGAAGCATCTACTTACTCTGATAAACAACCTAGAATGCTAAAAATCACGAAATGATATGATTTAAATGCTAAAATTCAAAGAAAGTCCTAAAATGGTGGATTTTGCCTATGGATCTGAACCAAATGCAATGCCTAATATGATAATGCAAGATTTACACCATGGAAACTTCTGATATTTTGCAGACTGCTAAAATACCCGAAATGGAACATTTTTGGTTTTTACAGCCTCGGGATTTGAGCCATGGTGAGTTCGATAACATAGATTTGGTTCTGACAAATGTAAAAATCACCCTAATCTGATGTAAAATGCTAAAAAAATATAAACAGCCATGGAAATTTATGAAATTAATCAGAGCTACTCAAGACACCTACATGAACAACTTTCATGTTTATGACTTCGGCATTTGATCAACGGAAACACAGATAAAAATATAACTATTCCTGCCTAAACTAACAGAACAGACAAATGTAGCAAAACAGGGGACTGACAAAAAAAATCCGAAGCAGGTATCAACACTGTTCTAAAAATCACAGGCTTTCAGATGAAAACGGAGGACACCTCGGACATAACTTTGACTTTTTACAGTTTTAGATTTAGAGCAACACACAAAGAGAAACCATAGCCCTAAGTCGATCCAAAATCTCAAAGTCCCAAATTAGGCTCTGACACGTGTCCCGAACTCTTGGATTTTTGTCAGACATTAATAACATCGGCAAAACATGAAAAAATCATATTAAAACTAGACATTCTCCCGAGTTCAGAACAGTTTTCGGATCGAAAATCGAATCTCCCATGAGGGATATCTCGATTTTACAAGTCGTCAAATGATTTTCAAAACGCATCCCGGGTAACAAAACCTGTCTTGCCATTTTGAATGTTTACCGCAGTAAACAAATTCAAATGCCTCTGAATTTTTGGCAAAATTTTAGGGACACCTATGGACGCATTCTGTGATTTGTTTGGGATTTTTAATAAAAAATAAATGCATGAAATGACATGTGGACTGACTGACAAAAACAGAGACCTACTGAAAATAAGCAGAATTGAAATGGATGCTAAATTAATCCTAATTAATTCATGAAATGTACTAAATGAATGAAATAAAATGCAAATTAAATCTAGCTAACTACATGCATGTTAAAAATCATCAAGGAAGCATAATTAAACATTTTTATATATGTCGTTTTATGAGAATAACTAAATCCATCTCTCGGATGAGCTCTTTCTTCAAACGACTCCCGAATCGAATCATGGCATCAAATCAAGGGGAAAATAAGTGCACCTTGCTTCGTTACGCAGCGTAGAAGTTCTTGAAAGGGGCGGCTATCACGAGCTTCCTTCGTCCTTCGCTCCGGGCTTCGGATGGTTCACCAAAATCGACCTATGCTTCAATCGAATTGGCCACTGCACGAACTTTACTCCACCTTCTCCAATGAGCCAAAGGGGGCACGATTTCCAAAGTTCAAAATCAGATTTTAGGAAGGCTAGGTCAGATTTTCAAGTTCACAAAAATGGTCTCCAAAGATGCTCTTTTCTCCTGGGCGTGGAGCCTTGTTTTTATAACTTTTCTGAAGAAATTTGAAATTCAAAAGGCTCAATCTGAGCCCTCCATGTGGCGCCATCTCAGGGGGTGCTATCTGAGGGTTTGAAATTCGAATTTGGCTTTTGCAGGGAGCCCTCAGGTGGCGCCACCTCATGAGGCTATTTTGATTTTTGAGAAAAATAAAAAAATGGAAATTTTGTGGGTGAGACAGCTCAGCAGGGGAATTTGGAATTTTTCAAAAGTTTGCTTGATTCTCTCTGCAGGGAACTCCCAGATGGCGCCACCTCAGAGGGTGCTCTCTTGGAGTTTGAATTTCAAATTCACCTTTTGTAGGGAGTCTTCAGGTGGCGCCACCTCATGGTGGGCTACCTTTATTAAAAATAAAATAAAAATCAAAAAAATGGAGCCAAGTGGAGTCCTGGAATGGTGCCACCTCAAAAGGTGTTTGACACATGTCAGAAGGTCAGAGCAGTGGGCTCAGAAGGCGCTACCTCAGAGGAATTTGAATTTTGCTTTTTTTGGTGAAAGGAGATCTGGACATGTGGCAGTCCAGAACGGTTCCAAGTGTCAGCCTGCTGGAGAGGTTCTTCAGATGGCGCCACCTCAGAGGAGAATTCGAATTTCAAATGGAGGTTGGCCCTGGAGGAATGGAGGATGGACATGTGGCGCCACCTCAGGGTGGCTTCTATAATGCCATGTGGCAAGAGGGAGGAAAAGGAGGGAAGGGACATGTGGCGCCCTCATAGGCCATCTGGAAAAATCAGAGCTCCGGATTTGCGCCACCTAAACCTTGTTTGAACATTTGAATGGTTTGCTTTTTCTGAAGAAAGCCAGAAGTGACATGTGTCTCCTACTTTTCTGAAAAAAAAGTAGGGAGAAGACATGTGTCCTCTACTTTTTCTGAAGGAGTGAGAAGGAGACATGTGTCACCTGCTTTTTCTGAAAGAAGCAGAAGATGACACGTGGCAGAGGGGAGAGAAGGAGGGCCAGGCCATGTGGCGCCATCCCAGACAACATGGAAAAGGTAGAAGTTCAGGATTTGCGCCACCTATGAGGAGATTTGAACTTTTGAATTCTAGTTTTTCTGAAGAAAGCAGAAAATGAAACATGGCATCTACTTTTTCTGAGAAACTGAGAGATTGCCATGTGTCCTCTGTAGGAGACACACTCCAGATGGCGCCACCTCAGAGGAGACAAGCCTACCTTTTCTGTAGGAATTTAGGAGTGACATGTGTCTCCTACTTTTCTGAGAAAAGTAGGGAGAGACATGTGTTAGGTTACTTTTCTAGAAGGAGGGAGAGGTTGACACGTGTCCCCTGCAGGAGACACACTTCAAGTGGCGCCACCTCAGAGGAGACAAGCTCCACTTTTTCTAGACAGGACAACCTATGACACTTGACATCTCCTGGTAGTCTTGGAATGACACATGGCGCAGGATGGATAGGGTGACACATGGTAGATAAATGGGATGACATGTGGCGGCTTCTTAAGGTAGCCCCACACTGACACTTGGCATGGAAATGGGGGAGAGAGGAAAGACAAGTGGCACCAATCCAGGGGACAAGGCTCCTATTTTTTTGGGTTTTTCAAAATTCAAATTTTCAAAAGGAAAGCTTGTGTGACGCCACCTCAGTGTGGGTCCCACATTGCTTCTTTATTGAAATAAGGATAAAACCACAACTTCTTTTTGGAATTTTCATAAAATCTGAACTAATTGGTAAAACAAGAATTTTTGGAAAGAGTTGGCCCCTGTAGGGCAATTTTGTAAAAGGAAGATATTTGAAATTGTCAAAAGGGCAAGATCTGAGGTGAAGTGGCTGAAATCCATATTGAAAACTATCCAGATCGTTTTCCTGAGAAAATATTTTGAAATTCAGAGTCCTGGGGGTAAAATGGGAAGAATTGATAATTTTGAAGACCCAGGATTTTGAAATTAATTTTGAAAAGGGTTAAAATTCTAATCTGGATTGAAAATTTTGAAATCAAGAGTTCTGGACCTCGAAATGACATGCTGTGCAGTGCAGTGATTTGAAATGCTCATGCAATGATATGCAATGTCATGTCTTATGCAATAGAATCTTGAACCAAGACTTGGAGATGTCTGTCTCCTGTCAGGAGTAAAATTTTGAACATTTGAGATAAAAAATAGAGAAATTGCGAGTTGCAGATGAAATTTAGACTTTTGCAAGGTTCGGGCTCATAAAATAACCATTTTGCCCTCCGGCGATTTCAAAGGTTGAATGATGATGTTTGGTGGAAATGTCGGGGAGGTGAGTGAAAATTTGGGGTGTTTACAGATGCCCCTCTTTGCTACTAAGTCGGCTCATGGCCGAGCTTAGTGGCAAAGAAAAACACACCAAATTTGGGCGATACATAAAAAAATGCCCCAGTTAGAAGGATCTGACTGGGTGTGAAGAAATTAGCCCGAGGAAGATGGTAGATATGGAGAGAAAAGACTCACTCTGTGAGAGCGAAATTCAGGTTTCATACCCTTAACCTGGATGGGACAAAAATACCTCGCATGGAACGAAGCTCAGGTTTGAACCCTTAACCTGATTGGGGAAATGAAATATCTCATTGAAATGAGATTCAGGTTTGTACCCTTGACCTGATCGGGCGGAAAATGAAATACCTCTTTGATTGAGGCTCAGGTTTGTACCCTTATCCTGATTGGGTGGAAAATGAAATACCTCTTTGGATGAGGCTCAGGTTTGTACCCTTATCCTGATCGGGCGGGAAATGGAAATACCTCATTGGTTGAGGCTCAGGTTTGTACCCTTATCCTGATCGAGCGGAAAATGGAATACCTCTTTGAAGGAGGCTCAGGTTTGTACCCTTATCCTGATCGGGCGGAAAATGAAATACCTCTTTGAATGAGGCTCAGGTTTGTACCCTTATCCTGATCGGGCGGACAATGGAATACCTCTTTGATTGAGGCTCAGGTTTGTACCCTTATCCTGATCGGGCGGAAAATGGAATACCTCTTTGAAGGAGGCTCAGGTTTGTACCCTTATCCTGATCGGGCGGAAAATGAAATACCTCTTTGAATGAGTCTCAGGTTTGTACCCTTATCCTGATCGGGTGGAAAATGAAATACCTCTTTGGATGAGGCTCAGGTTTGTACCCTTATCCTGATCGGGCGGGAAATGGAAATACCTCATTGGTTGAGGCTCAGGTTTGTACCCTTATCCTGATCGGGCGGAAAATGGAATACCTCTTTTTGAAGGAGGCTCAGGTTTGTACCCTTATCCTGATCGGGTGGAAAATGAAATACCTCTTTGAATGAAGCTCAGGTTTGTACCCTTATCCTGATCGGGCGGACAATGGAATACCTCTTCGAAGGAAGAGACCATGATGGAACCTTCGGATTTTGCACAGTAAATCCGACAGGGGTTTTGCAAAAGGAAGAAAAATGGGGTCCCTAAAGCTTGAAAAGGGATTGATTTTGGGCGTCTCATTACTGAGACTAAAATCAGCTTTTGAAATTGCCTCTTGCGAGAAAATGATTGGTGGTTTGACCTTGAACCGAAATGGGACTGTCTATGGTGGGACAGTGGGGACACAGGGAAGTGTGCAATCTGAGAGTTCATGCTCTCGAAGAAGGGAAGGAATCAAGTCCTTAAGAAGGATTTAAAATTGGTGTCTGGATGTATCAAAGACAGACATCAAGCTCTCATTTCACGTCAGGATAGCTAGAAAATATTGTCAAAATATTGAAATTTTATTGTTGATTCAAAATATTTGAAAATGTTGCACATTGTTGCCAAGATATTCTTTTCTCTTCTACCCAAAGTATTACCTCCAAATAAGGTTCACTTCGTAGAATCGAGATTTGAAATCCAAATTGCTCGCGATTGACCTTCTTCAAGGAAGCCATCAATTTCCTTGATATGAACAGGAAAGAGAATTTGATATTATGAAAGCAGTTGATGAAAGAATATTGATAATAGAATTTCACAAGATTAAAGAGGATTCTTGATAGACCGGGCAGTTTGATATCCTGAGAGCTTCTCTCATGATAGTCTTTTTGCACTCTTTTGGCTCTTCTTTGAGTTTTTTGGCTATATTCTCCTTCATTTTGGAGATGCTCTTACTTTTTCTCTCTTTCTTTTTCCTCTCTTTCTCTCTTTTGGGAAGGGTACGTCACAAACTCCTTTATCTTGGAGATGTTTCGATCCTTCTTGGGCGATGGGTTTGGAGATCTTTGGGTGATAGCTGAAATTAAATATCTTTTAGGGATTGTCGAGAGGTTCATCGCATCTGCCTTCATCTCAACAGTGCTTTGGACTTTCCCTGGAAGGATCCGTCACAAACTCCATCATCTTGGAGATGTTTCGAATCTTCTTTGGCCCCGGGGGTCTACTCGCCTAATTCGCCTTCATCTTGACGACAGGTGAGAGATCCCTTTTGCAGATATTTAATTGCAGCTTAGGTGATTTTGAGGAAACGGGGCTTGGGTAAATTCTCTCTTTTCTAGCACTCAGGATATTTCCACTGCCTTGTCTTTACAAGAATAATCCTTAAAGATGTGCCATAACTGCGATCAATATCAATCAACTACGATTTTCAATAACATTGAATCTTCTTTTCTGGCCATATCGAGGACTTGTCCTTCATCCTTTTGGTTGGCCAATAAAAAGAATTTGAATTTTGAATCTCTTTTCGCAGAAGCTTCACTCTTTTGGAAGTAATGCTGACGGTAAACTGAAATAAAGATTTGTACAATAAAGATTCTGAAATCAACAATTGATTGACAAATTGACAAAATTTTCTTGAAATCCTTGGTGAAAATGAGTATTTGAAATCCGGCTCAACACATCCGTGACGAAAATTCTCCTCTCTTTTTCCCCAAAAAGAGAGACTCGGGCTTAGCCCTTACCTGAATGGGAAATGGAAAATACTCCTCTCTTCCCTAAAGAGGAGGTGTTTGCAAAACGAACTTTCGAAGAGAAATTGAGCTTTCGTCAAAGCTCCCTAATATTAGGCTTCTCTTATGGAAAGGGGGCCGATAATAGTGAGGTCAGAAAATTGGGTCATGAAAGGAACGAGTCCATCACACTCTCCCTGCAAAGAGGGTCCTTCATGATGAAGATGGCCTAGTATGAAATTAGGGGTCACAAGAAAAGCGAGTCTCCGTCGAGCCTCTCCCTATCAAAAGGGTTCCTCGTGTGAAATTGGAAATTGTTTTGCAAACGGTTCACAAAGACGCGAGTCCCTTCAAACTCTCCCTAAAAAGGGGCTAAGTGAACGAATTGGATAGCATGCGAAAGAACGAGCTCCCTCGAACTCTTCCTAAAAAAAGGGTCTTTCGCAAGAGGAAATGATTGAAATTGGATATTGAGATTGATTGACCCGAAGGTCGAAACTGGAAGTTGGAAATTGGTTGTTGAAAATTGAATGACCCGAAGGCCGAAATTGGATGACCTGACGGTCGAAATTGAGAATTGATTGACCCGAAGGTCGAAAATTGGAAATTGATTGACCCGAAGGTCGAAAATTTGGCAATTGATTGATCGAAAGGTCGAATATTGGAAATTGGTAATTGAAATTGAGAATTGGAAATTGGGTGACCCAGAGGTCGAAATTGGAGAATTGCCTGATTTGAAGATTTAAATTGAAATTTGGAAGGCAAAATATCAAATTTGAGCAATCGACAGACCCTGAGGATCAAAATGACTTGTATCAACAAGGGAGAATGATGAGTTCGAGTCAGAGCTCGAATAAAATTCAGAGATCACGAGTCGGAACCCGGATCAACAGAAGAAAATGAAGCGCTCGAGTCAAGGCTCGAGTAACTAAAGAGATCTCGAGTCGGAACCCTGTAAACACCCCAAATTTTCACCCTCATCCAGTGTTTGTCCATTTCATAAGTCACTACAGATCATTGCATGTCATTGCATGTATTCTGCATAGCATTGCATGTCATTGCATAGCATTGCATCTCATTTTCGAGATCCAACACTCTTATTTCAAAACAATCAATCCAGATTTGAATTTTAAAGCTTTATTTCAAAATCAATTTCAAAACCTGGGTTTTTATTCAATACTCTGTCATTTTCCAACCCCAGGACTTTATATTTCGAAATATTTTCTCAAGGAAACAATCTGGATTCATTTCAAATTCAAATTTTAATCGATTTCAAGTCACAGATGAGACCCATTGAGGTGGTGTCGCTTCTGAATTCCTCTATTCATCAAATTTCTCAAAATTTTGAAAGTTTCAGTCCGATCAGGACTCTGTCTCAGAGTCCTGATCCGGTCAGGAGTCTGTTTTTAAGTCTGTTTTACTTCCATTCTCAATCTTTTTTCGTTTGTTTTCGAAATCTAGATCATTTTACAGAGTCCAGTTAGTTCAGGACTCTATTTTAGAGTTCAGTCGAGTTGGGAGTCTAACCCTGACTGTGTTTTCTGACTTATTTCATCATTTCTTGATAAAATCTTTTGAAAATTCTTTCATTTGGCTTTTAAAATCTAAAATCTCAGAGTCCTAAGAGTTCAGGACTCTAACCCGGAGTTCCAGTTCGCTTGAGACCCTATTTTCAAAGATCTTGAATTTCAAATGTCAATTTTAACCCTTTTTTAAAGCCATTTTCAGTGTTTATTTCAAAAATGTTCAAAATTCGATGTGGGCCCACTCAGTTGGCACCATATCCAGAGGAATTCTAACTCAGTTAGGACCTTATGCCATTTCAAAAATCCTAATTTTAAGTTTACTTTTGAAAATCTTTTGAAAACTCCTTCAATTTCAAGTTTTAAAATCACTTTTTGAAAAACTCAAGTAGGGCCCACTCGGGGTGGCGCCATATTCGAGTAAGTCAGGGCTAGACTAGGGTTAGTTGATGTCTTGGTTAGTGTTAGAGGTTTATAAGAGTCAAAACCATTTTGAAAAACTCATTTTTGAAAGTTAGTTTTTAAAACTAGTGTTTTTAAATGTTTTTAAATGTTTTTAAAGGTGTTTTAAAAACCCAAATGTGAAAGATGCCAAGTGGCATCACATTTGAGGGTTTTCTAGGTTTAGTTAGGGGCTAATTAGGGATTAATTAGAGTCCCACCTAGGTTAGAAAACCACAAAAAATCGTTGCCTTTAGTGGATTTATTAGAAAGAGTCCTAAAAAATGAAAAAACTCTTAATTAACCCTAATTAAGTGACTTTTTGAAAAACTATAAAAAGGGACCTAAAGGGGGCCAAAAGGAGGGCTCTTTTCTCTCAATTTTTCGTGGCCTCTCTCTCCTCTCCAGCACCTCCACCTTCCTCCATTGCAGCTGCAAGCACCAAGGTAATATTTTTAATATTTTTTAGTTTTATTTAATACTTTTTCATGTTTTAAATCAATTTTAGCCATTGGTGTCATCCCCTTCATGGATTAAACCATGGATTCAACCTCAAGAACCATCAAGAATCAGCAAGAACGATCTAAGAAGGTGATCTAACCCTGTTTTGGGTGATTTACAGGGATTTTAATCCATTAGAATTGATTTTAATATGGTTCTTTATATTATTAACCAATAAAATATATGATTTACCCTTTTTAATGGGTTAAATCTATGTTTTAAAGGTGATATCAAATTCCAGCCATTGATTCCCTGTTTTTAATTTATTTTCATGGTTTATTCATGTTTGTTTTACGTTCTACAGCATAAAAATAATTTTTATTTACTGTTTTATGGTTTATTTTATTTATTTACATTAGTTAATGCATGGTTTGTCAAGTTTCTTAAATTTCTGTGTGTTTTAGGTTTAGAACAGTAAAGATAATGTTATTTCGGATTGAAGTTCTTATTGTTTATTTCTGATTTGTTTATATGTGGTGAATACATGAGTTATTGAGTTACTGTAGAAAAATCAGAGGTTTTGGATCTCGGGAACCCTGTAAAAAAATCAGACATCAAATCGGGTTTTTAAAGCTTTAAAATCGTGGTTAAAATCAAGAAGGTAACTTGCTGTGATGATATTTCTCTCATCTTATATCCGATTTTAGATCTGTAAAGTGCTATGGATTCACATTGAGTAGATTTGTCCTCTGTGAAATGTTTGGATTTTTTTATCACTGTTTAGTATTTTTCCCCTTTTAGAGAATCTGTTTTTAAATTTAAAGCTCGTTAGGGTTTACCAAAACCCTAATCAGACTTGTGTTAGTCATAAATCCCAAACCACAGATCCGATTTTAGATCTGTAAAAAGTGAGTATTGTTATTTTTCTGTCTAATGTTCACCACTAAAATTTCAGAGATTTTTGTTTAGAATTGCTATTTATGTCTGTATTTTCAATCTGGAATAGCCGTTTTAATCCCTGTTAAGAGTGATATATTTTAGCTCAGATTGCCGGAAGGGTTTCTCACTAACCGGAGATGATTTTTCCGATCTGTAAATTGGGAAATCTCTGTTTTCCTTCCTAGTTAGTCTCTGTAAAATTTCATAAATTTCCATGGAGATTTGACCCCTGGTTCAGGTCTTGGACTGAGACTGGTTGGTGAATTAGGTCAAAAATAGCATATTTTTAGGATTTAATGCAATTTTCGGATTAATTTAATGTCAAAAAATTATTTTTATAATTCCAATTCGACATTAGGGTTATAACAAGTGCAGGTACCAATTTTTATGGATTTTGGAATCCATTTGATGGCTGAATTAAGCAAATTGGAAAACCGGGTTCTTGAAAGATCCAAAAACACTGCAAAAATCACAGTTTTTGTGATATTATTGGATTTTCGTGCATAAGCATATATTTTTAGGGTTTAATCATGTTCATAATCATATTAGGATGCTTTAGGTTTAATTTTATGCTCATTTGATTTCATTTAGTGCATAAAACCTAAGTTTTTACCAAAATCTATTTCAGAAAACCCTGATTTCAAGGCCATAGTCTTGCTATCGGCGGCAATTTGGTCATTTGACCTAAATTTCGAAATCCCTAACCCTAATTTCATATTTTTAATCATGTCATAGCATATTTGGTTTGAGTTTATTTCATTTAAACTTCAAAACTTGCATTTTATCAAAATATCTTTCTAAAAACCCTAATTTCAAGGCCATAGTCTTGTTATTAGGGGTATTTTGGTCATTTTGACACCAATTTCGAAATTTCATATTTTCTCTTTCATATTTATTCAATTTTATTTCATATTTTATCATTTTTATTTAAGGGAATCATGGCAAAAAGGCTTATATCTAGCAAAATCCAACAATTTCCTGATATTGTTGGATAAATCTAGAGAAGCCAACATATATTCATTAACAAGTTTTCTAGTTTTGCAGGTACATTGAAGACTTTATTTTTCATGTATTTAAATTTCAATAGTGATGTAATTTGTAATTAAACTTTGGAATAAGAATTTACATTTCCTGCTTAGCTTAGGTTGCATTGCATATAGTTTATTTTTATAATTTTAATGTGTGATGGATGATGATTCATGCATAATTTTACAAATTCACCATGGTCTACACGAATGGCACATGCACCAGCTTCTATGAAGTTTATAAACTTGGTGGAATTCGTATTTATGGCCATAGTCAGAATACGAATGATGCTTAGATTTATGATCTTCACATTAGCCACATTCAGCCTACACTCTTAGGCTAACTTCAAAATGCACTGCATTTCTCAAAAATACAAAAGCATTTCTCAATTCCTCAAAATCCATATTCATTCATTTCATGCATTTGTCAACTCCAATTCAAAATCCAAGTCAAGGAAATTGAATTCCTCAAAATCTCCTAAGTCTTATAGCAAAATCGATTTTCCCAAAGACATTGAATTTCAAAGGATATTTCAAGTATTTCCCAAGTTCCAAATTCAAATTTTCTAAGTTAGAATTTCAATTTCCAAGTTTGAATTCAGAGAAACCAAGTCTCTCAGAATCGATTTTCACTAAATGTCAAGGATTTCTCAAAATCGATTTTTATTTCTCTCAAAAGTATATTTCAAATCCCAATTCACGATTTCTCATGTGATATCATTTCCAAGATTTACATTTTCTGAATATTTCAATCATTCAAAGCAAACATCATGTTTTCAAATGTGCATTTTCTGAAAATTCATAGCACATGCCTGATTCTATGTGCATTTAGAAATTAGAATATGATTTAGACAAGTTGAATAGAGTAGAGCATAAGATTGATCCTTGGTTCAATTACCCCTGTTAAAGGTGGCAGGAACGGTTGAACCTCGTACCGACAGGCGAGTCCCATTCTTCGGAATTTTCCCACATTTTAAAAAACGAAGGCGAGTTATTTTCAAAATCTTTTTCAAAGGTCAGTTTGATTTGCAAAAGTAAAAATTTTGCGATGATAACAGGTTTGGCGACCGTGATGGGACCTGTCTTCGCCTGATCAATCTAATGCTCTACTTAGTTCAAATTGTCAAAATCGATTTCCATGGAATGTCAGCTTTGCTTTATGATATCATGTGAACCTAGGAGCCTAGACTTGAACCCAGCTGACATGGAATGCATATAGACTAAGTATGGTTTGGTAGGACCATATTGAGGAGGAAATTTTCATGCTCACATAGACTTAGGTCTAATACAACCCTCCTCAATCTAGGCTTGATTGAAAACAATGTTTGCTCCTTCAAAATTTTCAAAATCTCTATCTCTTTAGGTTTTAGAGCCTTCTGATTTGATTGCATGTGCTCATGTTTTCAAAAACCACCCCACCTATATTGTCCCGGTCTTCACGTTGCTGGGCTCTCTTCCAGAACCATAGTTCGGGACAGAGCCTCACAACTGGGCCACCTATTTGGGTGAAAACCCCCCTGCCACGTACCAAGGGCCATAGTCCAACGTATATCGGCAGATGCTCAAGGATGTTGGAAAACTTGAACCTAGAACCGGAGAATTTGATTTTATGCCACGTACATCGAGCCTTGGCTTGAGTATATAGGCATAACTGGATTGGATACAGTTGATCTGAACCTTAGAGTTAGGATTAAGGTCCTACAGCTATTTCAAAATTTGTGCATCTAGAGTCAGCTTTAAGGGAATGTTGTATGTGCATACTTGTTTGTGCAGAATGTGATTGAATATGTTATAGTCATATTTTCTAAAAATACTGGACGATTTTTCAAAATTCCCCAGTCCATATCCATGTACTGTCCATGTTTTAAATCCTGGACGATTTTCAAAACACTTCATTTTATAAAGTACTTCCTTATATTTCATCAAACCCTGGACGATTTTCCAAATTTCCCTTAATTTCCTTCAAAACTCCAGGTGATTTCCCATCTTTCCTGTCTTCTGGATCTCGAATTTCCTATTTTATTTTTATCCTGCCTGCATTTTCCTCAAATTTCCTGTATTTTCCCAAGTCTTATTCCAATTTTCCATGTCTTCCAGTCCGATGGCATCCAGTCAGCTTGATTCAGTCTTCCCTGAGGGTCACATCTCCTACGAGGTGCGACAAAGTCTTCCCGAACATCGAGTCCTCAGCACCGGATCCTTCTTTCCCCGGTGGTATTATTCATGGTTCAAGAACTTCTCTCGTATGTTTCCGGACCATCTGGACGAGTGTGGATTGGAACTGGCGTCCGCAGTGGGAAAGCAGACAGTCAACGGCAACTTGATCCATGCACTAGCAGAGCGGTGGAATCCGAGCACTTCTACCTTCTGATTCCCGTGGGGCGAGATGACAGTGCTGATGGATGAATTTTCAGAGATCATGGGATTGCCCGAGCCAGCCGGTCAGCCTGGAGATCCATTGGAGAAACAGTTTCTGATTAATGTTAAGGGTCTGGACCCTAAGGATGCCTTAGCTCGCATGACAGGACGCAAGTCTTGGCCATTGATAGAGGAGGATGGAAACGAATAGGTGGATCTGCACGAAATCTACCGACAGTATGGGACATTCGTAGAAGTCAGCTCGTTGTCCAGGACAGCTCGAGAAAGAATTCAGCATGCGATGGTTCTGTGCACGGTGGGATTAGCTTTCTTTCCCGATGGACGGAATTACATGGATATCAGAATAGTTCAGCTTCTAAGGAGATGGGGAAGTCGACAGACTAGCCACCTCTCGATTGCCATGGCCGCACTGGCCTTTCTATACCGAGGGTTGATCCGTTTCACACTCAGAGAGTCGATCCTAGTCGAAGGGCGCACCTATGCCTTGCAGTCTTGGTTCCTCCGGCATGTGCCAGTCCGAGCCAGTTCCGTCAGATACAATGGTGAAAAGCTTCTTCCAGTTGCGCGATACCGGTTCTTGATCGACAACCTTCAGGAGGAAGAGGTCGTATGGGATTACTTTGATCATCAGGAATCACCTCCCAGATACACTTATGCTTATGGCAAGCGATTCAGACTACTTGGCCCCTTCTTTTGCGCATACTATCATCCAGAGCGGTGTGTCAGGCAGTTCTCTCAGAGGCAGAAGCGCGTAGAGATTTGTCCACTAGCAGGGGTTCTGCCAGAATTCAACCTCGCATCAGATCAGTGGTCCGGAGCATACCATTCTGCCAGACATGGCTGGGATTCCTTTGTCAATCTTACTATTTTTCCTGGTCCTCGAGTGTCCTCTGATTATCCAGAGTGGTGGAAAATTGTTTGTCCCCCTCCCCTCTGTCAAGAGTATTATTGATAAAATCATGTTTT
Organism: Nuphar pumila; assembly: GCF_984573655.1. Taxonomy (NCBI): domain Eukaryota; kingdom Viridiplantae; phylum Streptophyta; class Magnoliopsida; order Nymphaeales; family Nymphaeaceae; genus Nuphar; species Nuphar pumila. Next base: position 70,506,819 of record NC_143251.1, on the reverse strand, counting down.
TCTCCTCAATAAAATTCCTTTATTTTACATCTCATCTTGGTTTGACGACCTCGCCTAGGTAACAAGGCATATTTCCAGTTGTTTATTTTGCAAAGAATAGCAGCGCAATTGTCGTAATTCCAGCGACGACTCAATCCCTAGTAATGGGATACTCTTTCAATTGTCTACCAAAATTCTCAACAGATATTTTCTTTCAACCAAATTTCCTTCAAAAGCCTAATCATCAGTTCTACCTTGCAGAGAGCATCAGTAACATTCAGGAGAGCATTTGTGATACTCGATGGGTTAGACAAGGTCCGAAAAGAAAACCTCATCAGTTAAAGGCGTTGCATACTCAGTCACTTCAGAAGAGGAAATGGACTCACCCCGATCAGTCAGAAGTCAAGGTCAGCAAGCAGAGGATGATGTTGATCCTCAGATATATGTTATGTTCAAAAAGATGATGACCAAAATGTTGACAGAACAAGCTGAAGCTAGTACAGAAAAGATCCAGGTCAAGCAGAGGGCAAAAGGCCGGTCAACCAAGAAAGTTTTAAAACTATCCAAGAAATATATCCAACACAAGGATACATCTGATGAGTCAGAATCAGTAGGCGGCACTGATAAAGAGTATGAAGTCTGGCAAGCACTTCAAAGATCCCCTCATAGGCAAGGGACAACCTATAAAGGGAAAAATCAAGCAATGGATGATCCGTTCCAAACACAGCTGAAGGAAATGGCAAAGAAGATTAAAGATTTGCAAGCCCGCGACAAGGGCAAGAAGGTCTTCAGGAGCAAAGATTTCTACAAGAGCATCACTCCCGTCAGGAATAATCAAGATTCAAAAAAGACAAATTCTGTTAAGGCCCACCGCGAGGGGTGCAAGGATAACAAGGGCAATCATACAAGTCAGAAAGAGAAATCTTTAAAGCAGAGTGAAAATTTGAGTCAACAGAAAGAGAAGAAAAAGCATGACGGTTGGGGTTACCATCGCGAATTCACTCCTCTAGATCAGCCCCTCGAAGAGGTCCTTGAATACATGCTGAGCAAAGGAATGGTTAAGCTTCCAAGAATTGCTAATCCTCTGGTCGCCCTAGGGAAATGGAAAGACCGCTTCTGCAAATTCCACCAAACAATGGGGCACGATATTGAACATTGTTTCGTCTTTAAAAATATCGTCCAAGATCATATCGACAAGAATCTCTTCATTGAAAATGAGAAAGAGTACTGGTCAACTGTCTTATTCAAGTCTCAGCAAAAATCAAGTACTCGACAAGAGATGCAGCGTGATGATCCAAACCAGGACCACAAGATGGCCCCGTTAGATCAAATACTCGAGAGTTTCTTGGAATACATGCACACAAAAGATACAGTCAGGTCTCTGAAGGCTCACTCCACATTTTCTACCAATTCCACCAGAAGTAGCAATGGACCAAACAAAAGAGGAGGTAGAAAAAATCATACTGGAGGCTCAGGAAATCCAAACTCAGAGAAAAATGATCTCGCAAGTCGGAAGGATAAAATGGACAAGCGAGATGACAAGTCTTCCTCAAGTGTCCAATTCGAATTAAAATTCCAAGGAAAACCAAAGCATGATGGTTGGGGGTATGATCGTAATTTTACTCCCTTAGAACAGCCACTCGAGCAAGTTCTGGAATACATGATAGCCAAAGGGAAGGTCAGACTCCCCAAGATAGCAAATCCTCCTGTGACCATGGGAAGGTTTAAAGATCAGTTCTGCAAATTTCATCGGGCAATGGGTCACTATACCGAGCATTGTTTTGTCCTTAAAAATATTATCCAAGATGTCATTGACAAGAATATTCTCGTTGGTGATGAAAAGGAGGACCATTCATCCTGATCATGTTTCTCCCCAATCATTCAAAAAATTGATAACACTAGCACTTTCCTAATTTCTCATCTTGCTTTTATTATTTCAAAGGGATGATGTAATCTCGTCTGTCTTTCCTCTATTTGTTACCTTTCCTTCAATACATCAATAAAGTTGTCAGTTTTTCTCGCAAGCTCGGTGCCATTTTTTTTATTCTCCTCGGCAAAATGATCTTTTATGAGGAATGACCTCTTCAGAGTCTCTTCTGAATCAATCAAAAGCCAATTGTCGTGTCACCTTCAGAGAGCGCTCCTCAAACATCAATCATTTATCCTTTTGTTCAAATTCTTCTTTCCCAGTTACACTGGGGTATTTTCAAAATTTTCATTTTATCTTCAAAACTTTCTGTATGCAGGCAGGATAAACAAATCTCTCATTTCACGCACTTGTGCACGCATGTGCACCCATTTACATTCATGTGCATTTGCATACATTCATTCGCATTCATCTGCATCAATTTGCATTTGCATCGATTACCCATTCAGGATAAGGGATAAATCCTGAGACCCCGACATTGGTCTAGGTCAGCGTGAGGATTGAAAATCTCATATTACAATCATCAAGCGCTTTCTAAACACCAACCTTTTTCAAGTTCGTCCTGCGGGCCGAGTTTTTATCAAAACCATTTTTACCGGTCAACCTTCGGGTGAAGCGAACTTTCAAAATCCAGTTTTCACTGGTCGAACTTCTTAAATCCGGTTTTTACTGGTCGAACTTCTTGAATCCAGTTTTTACTGGTCAAACTTCCTAAATCCGGTTTTTACTGGTCGAACTTCCTAAATCCGGTTTTTACTGGTCGAACTTCCTAAATCCGGTTTTTACTGGTCGAACTTCCTAAATCCGGTTTTTACTGGTCGAACTTCCTAAATCCGGTTTTTACTGATCGAACTTCCTAAATCCGGTTTTTACTGATCGAACTTCCTAAATCCGGTTTTTACTGGTCGAACTTCTTGAATCCAGTTTTTACTGGTCGAACTTCTTAAATCCGGTTTTTACTGGTCGAACTTCTTGAATCCAGTTTTCGCTGGTCGAATTTCTTAAATCCAATTTTCACTGGTCGAACTTCCTGAATCCAGTTTTCACTGGTCGAACTTCCTGAATCTGTTTTTACTGGCCGAACTTTCTAAATTCAGTATTCACTGGTCAGACTTTTTCAAAGCCCAGCATTCGTGTGGGTACTTCTTTCAAAACCCAGTGCTCGTGCTAGTAACCTTTCAAAATCTAGTGCTTGTGCTGGTAATCTTTTAAAACCCAGTGCTCGTACTGGTAATCCTTCAAAACCCAGTGCTCGTACTGGTAACCTTTTAAAACCCAGTGCTCGTACTGGTAATCTTTTAAAACCCAGTGCTCGTACTGGTAATCTTTTAAAACCCAGTGCTCGTACTGGTAACCTTTTAAAACCCAGTGCTCGTACTGGTAACCTTTTAAAACCCAGTGCTCATATTGGTACTCTTCCAAAATCTAATGCTCGGACTAGTTGAACTAGTCCCAAATGTCATCTTTATACTTATCAACTTTTTTTTCCTTTAAATGTCCAGAATTGGTCTAGAAGAGTCGAGTTCCGATTCGAATCTTCTTCCAAATCCAATTCAGAATTGGTCTAGAAAATCCAAGTCCCGACTTGAATTTTCTTACAAATCCAATTCGTATAATTTTCTTTCCTCTAGATTCTAGAATTGGTCTAGAAGAGTCGAGTTACGATTCGAATCTTCTTCCAAATCCAATTCAGAATTGGTCTAGAAAATCCAAGTCTCGACTTGAATTTTCTTACAAATCCAATTCGTATAATTTTCTTTCCTCTAGATTCTAGAATTGGTCTAGAAGAGTCGAGTTCCGATTCGAATCTTCTTCCAAATACAATTCAGAATTGGTCTAGAAAATCCAAGTCCCGACTTGAATTTTCTTACAAATCCAATTCGTATAATTTTCTTTTCTCTAGATTCTAGAATTGGTCTAGAAGAGTCTAGTTCCGATTCGAATCTTTTTCCAAATCCAATTCAGAATTGGTCTAGAAAATCAGAGTTCCGACTCGAATTTTCTTTCAAATCCAATTCGCTTAGCTTTCCTTTACAAGTTTGAACTTCTACTCAAACTATCCTGCGAGTTGGTCTAGAAGATCCGAGTTCCGACTCGAATTGTCTTTCAAAATCCAATTCATCTAGTTTTCCTTGAAGAGTTGAATTCCGATTCGAATCTTCCCTCAAAAACCCAGTTTAGCACCTGGTCCATTCAAAGCTCACAAGTTGGAATCATTCCTTCTTAAGCTATGATCCTTAAGTTGAATTCCTATGGAATTGATAGTTCGTAGGTCGAACCCCTGCGAAACCAATGTCGTTCTCAATTGAACCAATGTCGTTCTTAGGCTGAATCCCTATTGAACCCATGTTGTTCTCAGTGAACCAATGTCGTTCTCAATCGAACCAATGTCGTTCTTAGGCTGAATCCCTATTGAACCCATGTCGTCCCCAGTGAACCAATGCCGTTCTCAATTGGACCAATGTCGTTCTTAGGCTAAATCCCTATTGAACCCATGTCGTTCCCAGTGAACCAATGTCGTTCTCAATTGAACCAATGTCATTCTTAGGCTGAATCCCTATTGAACCCATGTCGTTCCCAGTGAACCAATGTCGTTCTCAATTGAACCAATGTCGTTCTTAGGCTGAATCCCTATGGAACCCATGTCGTTCCCAGTGAACCAATGCCATTCTCAATTGAACAAATGTCGTTCTTAGGCTGAATCCCTATTGAACCCATGTCGTTCCCAATGAACCAATGTCGTTCTCAATTGAACCAATGTCGTTCTTAGGCTGAATCCCTACAGAACCCATGTCGTTCCCAGTGAACCAATGTCGTTCCCAGTGAACCAATGTCGTTCTTAGGCTGAATTCCTACAAAACCCATGTCGTTCCCAGTGAAACAATGTCATTCTCAATTGAACCAATGTCATTCTTAGGCTGAATCCCTATTGAACCCATGTCGTTCCCAGTGAACCAATGTCGTTCTCAATTGAACCAATGTCGTTCTTAGGCTGAATACCTATCGAACTCATGTTGTTCCCAGTGAACCAATGTCATTCTCAATTGAACCAATGTCATTCTTAGGATGAATCCCTACAGAACCCATGTCGCTTCCAGTAGACCAAATCACAATTTTGATCTCCAGGTCATCCAATATCCTATTTCCAATTTCTGAGTCTCTCCTTTGGGGAAAGGAGAGGAGAATCTAGCCACGGATGTGTCATTTAGATCTCAAGTGATTTCTTTCACCAAGGATTTCAGGAATATTTTGCCAATTTGTCATGAAAAATAGTTGTCGATCTCAAAATCTTTACTGCATAAAATTGTACCTCAGAATACCTTTAGTATTACTTCCGAAAGGACAAAGCTTTTGTGAAAAAAGATTCAAAATTCAAAATCTTTCTATTGGCCAACCAAAAGGATGAAGAATAAATCCGCGATATGGCCAGCAAAGAAACATCAATGTTGTTGCAAAGCCAGAAGTGATTGATATTGATCGCAGTCAATGGCATATTTTTAAAGACCATTCTTGAAAAATAAGCAGTCAAAATATCCTGGGTGATACAGAAAAATCCACTCAATCTCCATATCTCCTCAATCACCTAAGCTGCAATTAAATATCTGCAAAAGGGATCTCTCAACTGTCGTCAAGATGAAGGCGAATTAGACGAGTCGACCCCCGGGGCTAAAGAAGATTTGGATCATCTCCAAGATGACGGAGTTTGTGACGGATCCTTCCAGGGAAAGTTCAGATCACCGTCGAGATGAAGGCGAGTGTGATGAGCCTACCGACAAACCCTAAAAGATATTTAATTTCTGCTATCATCAAGAGATTCCCAACCAATGAGCTAATAACCGTCAATATAATCCCTGAGAGAGAAGAAGGATCGGAACATCTCTGAGATGAAGGAGTTTGTGACGTACCCTTTCAAAAAAAATAAAGAGAGAAAAGCCAGGACATCTCCAAAATGAAGGATGATGTAATTCCCAAAAAATCCAAGAGAGCTCCAATTCTGTCAAAAAAGAGTGCAGAAAGATCATCATGAGAAAAGAATCCCAGGATATCAGACTGCCGAATCTATCAAGAATCTTCTTTAATTTTGTGAAATTCTTTTATCAATATTCTTTCGCTAATAGCTCTCGCAATATCAAGAATACATTCTTTTCCGTTCATATCAATGAAATTGATAGCCTCCTTGAAGGAAAGTCAATTGCAAGTAATTTGAATTCGAATCTTGATTCTACGGAGTTAAGCCCAGTCGGAGGTAATACTTCAGGTAGAAAAGAGGGAATATTTTTCATATATATATGTGCTTATCATTCTTGAATTAACTACAATTTTTTTTATCTTATTGGCAATCTTTTTAAATTATCCTGACATGAAGTGAGAACTTGATGTTTATTTTGATGTATCCAGGCGTTGTTGTTATCCCTTTTAGGATCGGATGATGGGAGTTGTCCAAGATCCTTCCCTTCTTGTTTTGATCTGAGTGCCTGGGCTCTCAGATTCGCACACTTCCCTGTGCTCCCCACTGTCCCACCATAGACAGTTCCCGTTCAGGTTAAGGGTTAAACCTGAATTTTCCGCAAAAGGTCATCTGTCTTAAAAGCCATTCAGTCTTAGCAATGAGACGTCCAAGATCAATCCCTTTTCAAGCTTTAGAGAACCCCCTTTCTTCCTTTTGCAAACCCCTCTCGGATTTATTGTGCAGAATTCGAAGGTCCCATCATGGTTTCTTCATTTGAGGATTCCGTATATCGTCCCCTTTCAGGTTAAGGGTTAAGCCTGAGCCTCGTTTTTCCACGAGGTATCGTCCCCTTTCAGGTTAAGGGTTAAGCCTGAGCCTCGTTTTTCCATGAGGTATCGTCCCCTTTTAGGTTAAGGGTTAAGCCTGAGCCTCGTTTTTCCACGAGGTATCGTCCCCTTTCAGGTTAAGGGTTAAGCCTGAGCCTCGTTTTTTCACGAGGTATCGTCCCCTTTCAGGTTAAGGGTTAAGCCTGAGCCTTGTTTTTCCATGAGGTATCGTCCCCTTTCAGGTCAAGGGGTTAAATCTGAGCCTCATTCTGATGAGGTATTTCATTTATCATCCCCTTTCAGGTTAAGGGTTAAGCCTGAGCTTCGTTCCATACGAGGTATTTCCTGTCCCATCCAGGTTAAGGGCAAAACCTGAATCTCACTTCTTTTTGAAATAAAATTTTCTCCTTATTCTTCATTTCATATCTATCATCATCATTTGAACTAATTCTTTCATACCCAGTCAGATTCATCTAACTGGGGCATTTTTATAGTCCAAATTTGGTGTGTTTTCTTTGCCACTAAGCTCGGCTTTCAACCGGCTTAGCAGCAAAGAGGGGCATCTGTAAACACCCCAAATTTTCACCCTCATCCAGTGTTTGTCCATTTCATAAGTCACTACAGATCATTGCATGTCATTGCATGTATTCTGCATAGCATTGCATGTCATTGCATAGCATTGCATCTCATTTTCGAGATCCAACACTCTTATTTCAAAACAATCAATCCAGATTTGAATTTTAAAGCTTTATTTCAAAATCAATTTCAAAACCTGGGTTTTTATTCAATACTCTATCATTTTCCAACCCCAGGACTTTATATTTCGAAATATTTTCTCAAGGAAACAATCTGGATTCATTTCAAATTCAAATTTTAATCGATTTCAAGTCACAGATGAGACCCATTGAGGTGGTGTCGCTTCTGAATTCCTCTATTCATCAAATTTCTCAAAATTTTGAAAGTTTCAGTCCGATCAGGACTCTGTCTCAGAGTCCTGATCCGGTCAGGAGTCTATTTTTAAGTCTGTTTTACTTCCATTCTCAATCTTTTTTCGTTTGTTTTCGAAATCTAGATCATTTTACAGAGTCCAGTTAGTTCAGGACTCTATTTTAGAGTTCAGTCGAGTTGGGAGTCTAACCCTGACTGTGTTTTCTGACTTATTTCATCATTTCTTGATAAAATCTTTTGAAAATTCTTTCATTTGGCTTTTAAAATCTAAAATCTCAGAGTCCTAAGAGTTCAGGACTCTAACCCGGAGTTCCAGTTCGCTTGAGACCCTATTTTCAAAGATCTTGAATTTCAAATGTCAATTTTAACCCTTTTTTAAAGCCATTTTCAGTGTTTATTTCAAAAATGTTCAAAATTCGATGTGGGCCCACTCAGTTGGCACCATATCCAGAGGAATTCTAACTCAGTTAGGACCTTATGCCATTTCAAAAATCCTAATTTTAAGTTTACTTTTGAAAATCTTTTGAAAACTCCTTCAATTTCAAGTTTTAAAATCACTTTTTGAAAAACTCAAGTAGGGCCCACTCGGGGTGGCACCATATTCGAGTAAGTCAGGGCTAGACTAGGGTTAGTTGATGTCTTGGTTAGTGTTAGAGGTTTAGAAGAGTCAAAACCATTTTGAAAACTCATTTTGAAAATTAGTTTTTAAAACTAGTGTTTTTAAAGGTGTTTTAAAAACCCAAATGTGAAAGATGCCAAGTGGCATCACATTTGAGGGTTTTCTAGGTTTAGTTAGGGGCTAATTAGGGATTAATTAGAGTCCCACCTAGGTTATAAAACCACAAAAAATCATTGCCTTTAGTGGATTTATTAGAAAGAGTCCTAAAAAATGAAAAACCTCTTAATTAACCCTAATTAAGTGACTTTTTGAAAAACTATAAAAAGGGACCTAAGGGGGGCCAAAAGGAGGGCTCTTTTCTCTCAATTTTTCGTGGCCTCTCTCTCCTCTCCAGCACCTCCACCTTCCTCCATTGCAGCTGCAAGCACCAAGGTAATATTTTTAATATTTTTTAGTTTTATTTAATACTTTTTCATGTTTTAAATCAATTTTAGCCATTGGTGTCATCCCCTTCATGGATTAAACCATGGATTCAACCTCAAGAACCATCAAGAATCAGCAAGAACGATCCAAGAAGGTGATCTAACCCTGTTTTGGGTGATTTACAGGGATTTTAATCCATTAGAATTGATTTTAATATGGTTCTTTATATTATTAACCAATAAAATATATGATTTACCCTTTTTAATGGGTTAAATCTATGTTTTAAAGGTGATATCAAATTCCAGCCATTGATTCCCTGTTTTTAATTTATTTTCATGGTTTATTCATGTTTGTTTTACGTTCTACAGCATAAAAATAATTTTTATTTACTGTTTTATGGTTTATTTTATTTATTTACATTAGTTAATGCATGGTTTGTCAAGTTTCTTAAATTTCTGTGTGTTTTAGGTTTAGAACAGTAAAGATAATGTTATTTCGGATTGAAGTTCTCATTTTTTATTTCTGATTTGTTTATATGTGGTGAATACATGAGTTATTGAGTTACTGTAGAAAAATCATAGGTTTTGGATCTCGGGAACCCTGTAAAAAAAATCAGACATCAAATCGGGTTTTTAAAGCTTTAAAATCGTGGTTAAAATCAAGAAGGTAACTTGCTGTGATGATATTTCTCTCATCTTATATTCGATTTTAGATCTATAAAGTGATATGGATTCACATTGAGTAGATCTGTCTTCTGTGAAATTTTCGGATTTTTTGATCACTTTTTAGTATTTTTCCCTTTTTAGAGAATCTGTTTTTAAATTTAAAGCTCGTTAGGGTTTACCAAAACCCTAATCAGACTTGTGTTAGTCATAAATCCCAAACCACAGATCCGATTTTAGATCTGTAAAAAGTGAGTATTGTTATTTTTCTGTCTACTGTTCACCACTAAAATTTCAGAGATTTTTGTTTAGAATTGCTATTTATGTCTGTATTTTCAATCTGGAATAGCCGTTTTAATCCCTGTTAAGAGTGATATATTTTAGCTCAGATTGCCGGAAGGGTTTCTCACTAACCGGAGATGATTTTTCCGATCTGTAAATTGGGAAATATCTGTTTTCCTTCCTAGTTTGTCTCTGTAAAATTTCATAAATTTCCATGGAGATTTGACCCCTGGTTCAGGTCTTGGACTGAGACTGGTTGGTGAATTAGGTCAAAAAGAGCATATTTTTAGGGTTTAATGCAATTTTCGGATTAATTTAATGTCAAAAAATTATTTTTATAATTCCAATTCGACATTAGGGTTATAACAAGTGCAGGTACCAATTTTTATGGATTTTAGAATCCATTTGATGGCTGAATTAAGCAAATTGGAAAACCGGGTTCCTGAAAGATCCAAAAACACTGCAAAAATCACAGTTTTTGTGATATTATTGGATTTTCGTGCATAAGCATATATTTTTAGGGTTTAATCATGTTCATAATCATATTAGGATGCTTTAGGTTTAATTTTATGCTCATTTGATTTCATTTAGTGCATAAAACCTAAGTTTTTACCAAAATCTATTTCAGAAAACCCTGATTTCAAGGCCATAGTCTTGCTATCGGGAGCAATTTGGTCATTTGACCTAAATTTCGAAATCCCTAACCCTAATTTCATATTTTTAATCATGTCATAGCATATTTGGTTTGAGTTTATTTCATTTAAACTTCAAAACTTGCATTTTATCAAAATATCTTTCTAAAAACCCTAATTTCAAGGCCATAGTCTTGTTATTAGGGGTATTTTGGTCATTTTGACACCAATTTCGAAATTTCATATTTTCTCTTTCATATTTATTCAATTTTATTTCATATTTTATCATTTTTATTTAAGGGAATCATGGCAAAAAGGCTTATATCTAGCAAAATCCAACAATTTCCTGATATTGTTGGATAAATCTAGAGAAGCCAACATATATTCATTAACAAGTTTTCTAGTTTTGCAGGTACATTGAAGACTTTATTTTTCATGTATTTAAATTTCAATAGTGATGTAATTTGTAATTAAACTTTGGAATAAGAATTTACATTTCCTGCTTAGCTTAGGTTGCATTGCATATAGTTTATTTTTATAATTTTAATGTGTGATGGATGATGATTCATGCATAATTTTACAAATTCACCATGGTCTACACGAATGACACATGCACCAGCTTCTATGAAGTTTATAAACTTGGTGGAATTCGTATTTATGGCCATAGTCAGAATACGAATGATGCTTCGATTTATGATCTTCACATTAGCCACATTCAGCCTACACTCTTAGGCTAACTTCAAAATGCACTGCATTTCTCAAAAATACAAAAGCATTTCTCAATTCCTCAAAATCCATATTCATTCATTTCATGCATTTGTCAACTCCAATTCAAAATCCAAGTCAAGGAAATTGAATTCCTCAAAATCTCCTAAGTCTTATAGCAAAATCGATTTTCCCAAAGACATTGAATTTCAAAGGATATTTCAAGTATTTCCCAAGTTCCAAATTCAAATTTTCTAAGTTAAAATTTCAATTTCCAAGTTTGAATTCAGAGAAACCAAGTCTCTCAGAATCGATTTTCACTAAATGTCAAGGATATCTCAAAATCGATTTTTATTTCTCTCAAAAGTATATTTCAAATCCCAATTCACGATTTCTCATGTGATATCATTTCCAAGATTTACATTTTCTGAATATTTCAATCATTCAAAGCAAACATCATGTTTTCAAATGTGCATTTTCTGAAAATTCATAGCACATGCCTGATTCTATGTGCATTTAGAAGTTAGAATATGATTTAGACAAGTTGAATAGAGTAGAGCATAAGATTGATCCTTGGTTCAATTACCCCTGTTAAAGGTGGCAGGAACGGTTGAACCTCGTAGCGACAGGCGAGTCCCATTCTTCGAAATTTTCTCGCATTTTAAAAAACGAAGGCGAGTTATTTTCAAAATCTTTTTCAAAGGTCAGTTTGATTTGCAAAAGTAAAAATTTTGCGATGATAACAAACCCGAATCAACAAAAGAAAATGAAGAGCTCGCATCTGAGCTCGAATAAGATAATGAGATCACGAGTCGGAACTCGGATCAACGAAAGAAAATGAAGAGCTTAGATCAGAGCTCAAATACATAGGGAGATCTCGAGTCGGAACCCAGATCAACAAAAGAAAATGATTGAAATAAAAAGCTCGAGTCGGAACTCGGTTTTCTGAAAAATTGGGATTTTGAAAATGTGCCAGTTTGAGTACTGGATTTTGAAATAACACCAGTCCGAGCGCTGGGTTTTGGTTCAGTATTGGTGATGACCTTTCGGTTTTGAATTATTTAGGAATCGTGATGGGACTGTTTGTTGAAATCCCAATACTGACCAGATTGTTGCTCATGCAGTTGAATGCAAATGAACATGAATTGATGCACATGAATGCATAAGTGCGTGAAATGAGGAATTTGTTTATCCTGCCTTCATATACAACAAAATTTTAAAATGCCCAGTGTAACTGGGAAAGAAAGTTGGATCATTATTTGAAGGAAACAGGAAGGATTACAAGAGAAGAATAAATGTTTCAAGTATAAAACTTTTTCAAGTGTCGAGCATTAATAGGATCTGGCAATTCTACCCCATCGGCATTGATGAGCCGATATGAGTTGCGGGGTAATGCTTCTTTGACAACATAGGGACCTTCCCAATTTGGCGACCATTTGCCGCCGGGACGATGCTTGAGATAAGCTGTGGATCGAAGTACTAAATCGTTGACTTTGAATCTTCTTTCGATGATAGACTTCGCATATTGCCTGGCTACTCTCTGGCGATAGGATTGAGCATGTTCTGCTGCTTTTAGCCTTCTCTCGTCGAGTAAGTCTAGCTGCACTAGTAGCTGCTGCTGGTATTGATCAAGAGGTAATTGCAGAAGTGAAGCAAATTTCAAAGCGGGCTTCTGAACATGTAGCGGCAATACTACTTCTGTTCCATAGACCAGTTCTGATGGGGTAGCATTCGTTGGAGTGCGAATAGTGGTCTGGTAGGCCCATAGTGCATCGTGGATCTTCTCGTGCCAGTCACGGCCTGTTTCCACAGTTCGCTCCAAGATACGAATTAAAATCTTGTTGGTGGCCTCTGCCTAACCATTTCCTTGAGGATAATATGGAGCGGAAAAATGGTGATAGATCTTGAATTTTGAGCAGAATGTCTTCATCTTTTCATTCTTGAAATGACTGCCATTGTCTGACACAATGTCATGTGGGATGCCGAAACGGCAAAGAATGTTCTTGTGAATAAAAGAGACCAAGTGTCGGCCTTCTACTGTGCGGAGACTGATGGCTTCTACCCACTTGGTGAAATATTCTGTCGCGGCAAGGAAGTATTTGTGGCCATTTGAAGCTGAAGGAGTGATGGGACCTACGACATCGAAGGCCCACATGGAGAACGGCCATGGAGAGACAACAGACTGTAAATAAGTTGCCGGAGCATGAATAGAAGGTGCATGTATTTGACATTGTACACACTTCTTCACATAATGATAACAGTCTTGTTGCATAGTCTTCCAGTAGTAACCTGCTCTGATGATTTGCTTGATAAGGGTTTGGTAGCCGACGTGGCCGCCATAAATGCCTTCATGTGCTTCTCGCACGATTTCTTTGGCTTCGTCTTTATCTAAACATCTGGAATACTTTGAACTGAATCCGCGACGATAGAGGACATTTGCCAGAATGAAGTATCGAGTAGACATACGTTGGATTGCTCGTTGCTCTTTCTTTGAGAGTTCTAGAGGAAATTCGCCAGTTTCTATGAAAGTTTTGATGTTGTAATACCAAGGCTTCTTCTTTTGCTCAGCCTGGTTTACTTGTTCCGCTGGAATGAAAGCAGGTTGGTCAAGTCTGCCAATTTCAAAAGAGCGACAAGATTCTCCATTCTTGAATGCCATAATGGAGCCTAAACTGGCTAGGCTATCGGCCACTTGATTAGAATCTCTCTTGATGTGGAATAACTGAAATTCTTCGAACTTGCTGACGAGAGCTGAAACAATTTTCTGATAGGGAAATAACTTCTGATCTTTGACTTGCCATTCGGCTCGAACTTGATTGACAACAAGTAATGAGTCACCGTAGGCATGTACTCTCTTGACATTGAAGTCTAATAGAATCTTTAGACCTCGAATCAGGGCTTCGTATTCAGCCATATTGTGAGTGCATTGAAAGTCTAGCTTGAGAGAAAATGGAATCATCTCCTTTTCTGGAGTGATTAATAGGATTCCAATGCCTATTCCCGCCATATTCTTGGAACCGTCGAAAAATAAATTCTAGATCGGGTATTGCTGGATATTGCAAACTTGCTCATCAGGGAAGTCATCTTCGGCTTTCACTTCTTCGGCCAGAGGAAAATCCTCCAATTGATCTGCAATTGCTTGGCCTTTGATTGATTGCTGCGAGACATATTCTAAGTCATAGTGCATCAGTAAGACTTGCCATTTTGCGACTCGTCCGCTGAGGAAAGGCTGCTCTAAGATGTATTTGAGGGGATTGAGTTTAGACAAAATTTTGACTTCTGACGCCAGCAGGTAGTGTCTTAGCTTCTGGCACATCCATACCAGAGCTAGGCAGGTCTTCTCTATTTGAGAGTATCTCTTCTCATAATCTATGAAAGTCTTACTCACGTAATAAATGGCGTGCTCTATCAAGCTACCTTCTTTATATTGTGCCAAGAATCCACCGCATGCGACTTGATTAACTGAGATGTATAATAAAAGAGGTTTTCCCAATTCTGGCGGCTTCAGGATGGGAGGATTAAGAAGATACTTCTTGATTTGATCGAACGATTGTTGGCACTCTGGTCCCCATTCGAACTTAACTCCTTTTCTGAGTAAGTGGTTGAAGGGCTCACATCTCATTGCCAAATTGGAAATGAATCGCCGGATTGACTGCATACGTCTTTGAAGGCTACGTAGTTCTTTGAGGTTCTTCGGGGGTGGCATATCAATGATAGCCTTTGCTTTGGCTGGGTCAACTTCAATTTCCTTTTTGCTTACCAGAAAACCCAACAGTTTGCCTGATTTGACTCCAAAGACACATTTTTGCGGGTTAAGCCTTAACTTGTAAAGGATGAGTCTCTTAAAGACTTGATCAAGTGCTTCGAGGTGATCTTCTTCCTCTTTAGATTTCACGAGAATATCATCAACATACGCATCCATGATTTTGCGCATCTGATCGTGAAAGATGACAGTCATTGCTCGTTGATACGTTGCTCCAGCATTCTTGAGCCCAAAAGGCATAATCGTGTAGCAGAAAGTGCCCCAAGGTGTAGTAAAGGAAGTTTTTGATCGGTCGCGGGCGGCCAACTTAATCTGATTGTAGCCGGAATATCCGTCCATGAAAGAGAACATGGCATGTCCTGCCGTGCTATCGACTAGAAGATCGATGCTTGGAAGTGGATAGTCATCCTTCGGAGTTGCCTTATTGAGGTCTCTAAAGTCTATGCAAATCCTTACTTTGCCGCTTTTCTTTGGGACAACGACGACATTGGCTAACCAATCTGGGTAGTCAATAGCTCGAATAAATCCTGTTTTTAGCAGATCTTCAAGTCCTTCCTTGACTTGCTGTTCTATTCTGGGATCCATTTTTCTCAGCTTCTGCTTGACTGGCTTAGCATCCGGCTTTAAGACAAGACGGTGTTCGACTAATTTGGGGTCTAAGCCCGACATGTCTTCATACGTCCATGCGAACACTTCTTCATGCCGCTTGAGAAAATCTGTAAGCCTTTTCGTTTCTTCCGGACTCAGACTGGTTCCAATCTGGAGAATTTTTGGATCTTCCTCTGAACCGATATTGACACCTTCAGTTGGATCTTGTACTAGAGGAGATGGTTCGTCCTGCTTCTGAACTGCGGCAAACTCCGGTAATTCCTGAAGAGACTGATCATATTCTGCACAATCATCAGACTGCTTTGCACTCTTGACATTTCCGATGCTTGCTTTGATTCTGTGAATTGATGTCGACTTTTGAAGGGCCTTGGGATTGAGAACGAGCTTCTTGATTGTCCGAGGAGTCATTCTGAAATTTTGGAGAAGAAATTTGGTTCAGACAAATTGGCCTATAGTAAGACAAGCAATCATTTGAAGAGAACCATACATAAAATGGCATTGAATTATAAAATGATGAGACAGACAAAAAGGGAGTAGATGGCATCTGGATAGACAAAGAAACTTGGAATTTTATTGATTGAATTGATTAATGACATTGGTGAAATGAGACATTTATTTGGAAAAGAATAGAAAGAAAGTAACAAATGGTCTTCATTGTGCCCCTTTGACAAAAACAGTCTTCCTTGATGAGCTTCCTCCGGAGAACCCCAATCCTGCCCTGTGGGGACGATGTTTCTGGATCATTGGCTCGATGCGGCCATCTTCGTTCTTGCCGAGTCCCTTGAAGGGTTGATAGCCATGCTTCAGGAGTAAATCAAATCCCTTTCTTGACTTCATGAATTGAGGAAACAAGGGATGATCCTTAATGGTGTTGTAGTCGATTCGACCTCCAACCTTGAAGAATTGAGGACATTTCCATCGTGTCGTGGCTACTGTGTGCAGAGATGGCTCTGATGGTGCCTGAAGTATTTCTCGATTCTCCCCGAGATTGATCTCTTCACTTTCCCTGATGCTGGGAATATCTGCATTGAATGATGGCCGAGGAATCATGGGCTGCGGGAGCCTTTCTTCTGGGTCTTCTCCCAGTATTGTGGTAATCATTCCACCTTTTGACCACTTCACACATTGATGTAGGGTGGAAGGCACTGCATTAGCGTCATGAATCCACGTCCTTCCGAGCAGCAAGTTGTAGGTGGGTGGTACGTTAACCACATGGAAAAGCACTGAATGCACTGAATAATTAATGAACACCTCCAGGAATATCTTCCCTTTTGTCGTTTGACCATGGTTGTCAAACCCATAGATGGTGATAGGGTCTGGAATATATTCTGCATCCTTGATCCCTAATGCCTTTGCGGTTATTTCGGGATATATGTTGAGGCTACTACCTCCATCGACCAGCACATGGGGAACCGTCATTCCTCTGACTCGAACGACAATGTACAAGGCATTATTATGAAAGGAATGAGGCTTTGGAAGGTCCTCATCTGAGAAGGTGATTGGTGCATTGGTCATGGCAGAGTTCACAATCTGTGCCATGTCTTCAGGAGTGGTACTGGGCTTAACTTTGATTTTCCTGAGTAAATCATCCAGTACTTGCTGGTGCTTGCTAGAATTCTTGGCCAAGTCAAGGATGGAGACATTGGATAAAGCGGTCAGAGGTTTCTGACTTGACCTGTCTGGCCTTGGTCTAACAATTTGCTTGAAGAAGTCAGGAGCTTCTTTTGACTTGGGGGTTGACTTCATAGATGCTTCCGAAACTTTCATCTTGTCGAATGCTGAGATTAAGTCCATCTTCTTGGAATCTGGAGCTGCTTGTCGTAGCACTGTCACCTGATGCTGAATTGGAGATCTTGCGCAGAACATGGCTTGATATGCTCATGCGGTAGAAATGGCCGTGCCGATACTACCGCTGTGGTGTGCGAAGGGAAAGGGTGGTTGAGAATGTCCATTTTCTCTTCTTCTTCTCCTTCTACCAATAGATTCTTTTCAATGAGATCTTGCACAATGTTTTTTAGAACAAAGCAGTTCTCGGTGTTGTGTCCCACTGTCCTGTGGAACTTGCAGAACTGATTGTTCCATTTCCCCATGGGCACAGGGGGATCGGCCAATCTGGGCAATTTGACCATCTCTTTCGATAGCATGTACTCGAGCACATCTTCGAGTGATTGGTCAAGGGGAGTAAACTTTCTGTCGTAGCTCCATCCTTCATGTCTAGTCTTCTCACGCAGTTTTGGCCCTTGATCCTGCTAAGAAGGCTTGCTGTATTGAGGGGCAGGCTTTGCTTTCTGATCTTTGTTGTTCAAACTGCCTGAGTTGTAGCAGTAATCTTTCTTCTGCCCTTTGTGCTGATTACGACCTTTGTTGTTGTTGTTGGCAGAATAAGTGAAGTGAGCTTTCTTTTTCTGCTCACCTTGGGAATTGTTCTTGGAAAAGGTGAAGCCTTCATAGACTCCATTTTCCACACTTAGCTCGAGCCATTCGGCTCGTTCAGTCAGCTCAATGAAGGACCTCGACGGTGCTGTGGAGATTAATCCTCTTAACGGCTGCGAGAAATTGTTGAGGATTAAGGGCAATGCATGCCTTTCCGAGATAGGATCTCTCATCTTATTACAGGCTGATCTCCATCTGTGAATGAAGTCCCGTACTTTTTCATTCTCATTCTGCCTTAAATTGCAGAGATGACTTAGTGTAGGTAGCGCTTCTGTGTTGAACAAGAAGCGTTCAATAAACAGATTCACAACTTTGTCGAACTCCTTGAGCTCGATGGGGTTGATATGCTCAGCATACCACTTAGCTGCAACTCCTTCCAAGCTGCGGGGGAAGCATAGAAACAATGCTCGGTTATCCCTCTTAAACCGAGAGCATTCAGCAAAGAAGGTGGCGAGATGGGCTTTTGGGTCGCCAGAACCATCGAATTTGATGAATTTTCGGGGGAGATTCTCCAGATCATCATCCCCTTCTAAGCCGTCATAAAAGTTCTCACTGGTGAAGACTTTCTTGCCCTTGTCGCGGGCTTGCAGATCTTTGACAACTCGGGCCATTTCTTTAAATTGCGCTTGCAAAGGCTCTTCTTTATCTCTGCTTTTTGATCTGCGGCTTTTACTTTGGCCACGCTTCTGAAATGCCGGAGGCACCTCATATTCTTCATCTGTGTTTTCAGTTGAATCTGATTCATATGAAATCTCTTCTGGCTGGATCTGCTTCTTGGGAGCCTTCTTATTCCTGCGACCATGGAACTTTTCTCTGAATGGGTTCCTTTCTGAGCTGGTCCCGGGCTGCTCATTCATCATTTTTCTGAACATGGCATACATTTGAGGGTCTATGCCGTCATCTTCTTGCTGCTGCTCTTGACTCTTCTCGGATCAAGGGGAACCCATTTCTTCTTCCGAGGCTGATGAGTACTGGGATGCCATGGTTCTTTTGCCTGATCTTGTCTCAACCATCAAATGATATGGATGTTCTCTGCAGGGCAAAGACCTGATTAGATTTTGTAGGAATTAGCTTTTGGAAGAAATATTTGCTGAAAATATGGTAAACAATTTGGAAAAGATGTCCCATTACTAGGGACTGAGTCGTCGTGGGAATCACGACAATTGTGTTGCCATTCCTTCTACAAAAGAAATAGACAACAAAAATATGCCTTGTTACCTAGGCGAGGTTGTCAAACCACAATAGAAGGAAAGAGAATTTTATTAAAATGAGAAGAATAAGATTTTATTGATCTTGACAAAGAGGTGGGGGACAAACAATTTGCCACCATTCACGATAGTCGGCAGACACTCTAGGGCCTGGAAAGATTTTAAGAGAGACAAAGGAATCCCAGCCGTAGCGAGCAGAGTGATATGCCCCTGACCATTGTGCGGAAGTGAGATCAAACTCTGCCATAACTCCTGATAACAAGCGAGCTTCGACGTACTGCTGCCTTTGAGAGAACTGTCGAACACATCTCTCTGGTTGGTAGTAAGTGCAGAAGAATGGTCCCAGCAACTTGAACCGCTTGCCATAAGCGTAGGTATATCTGGGAGGAGATATTTGCCGATCAAAATAGTCCCAAACAACGTCATCCTCTTGAATGTTGTTGATCATAGATTGGTACTGCGCCACTGGAAGGAGTTCTTGACCATTGTATCTGAAAGAGCTTGCTCGGGCTGGAACATGTTGGAAAAACCAGGATTGAAGTGCGTAGATGCATCCTTCAACTAAAATGGATTCTCCAAGTGAGAATCGAGTCAGACCTCGATATAGGAAGGTGAGCGCTGCCATGGCTATAGAGAGGCGATTGGTTTGCCGATTTCCCCATCTTCTCATAAGCTGGATGATTCTGATGTCCATGTAGTTTTGTCCATCTGGGAAGAGGGATAATCCCACAGTGCATAGAACCATTGCGTTCTGAATCCTTTCTTTGGCTGTTCTTGAAAGCGAGCTGACTTCGACGAAGGTCCCGTACTGGCGGTACAACTCAAGTAGGTCAACATATTCATTCCCTTCCAACTGGATCAGGGGCCAAGATCGGCGGCCTGTCATACGAGCCAATGAGTCTCGGGGGTCCAAACCCTTGACATTAATAAGGAATTGATGCTCTAATGGGTCTCCTGGTTGACCGGCTGGTTCTGGTAATCCCATGATTTCTGAAAACTCATCCATTAACATGGTCATTTCTCCCCATGGGAACCAGAAGGTACACGTCCGAGGATTCCATCGCTCTGCCATTGCATGGATCAAGTTGCCGTTGATGGTCTGCTTTCCGACTGCTGATGCCAGCTCTAATCCTCACTCGCTCAAATGGTCCGGGAACATTCGGGAAAAGCTCTTTAGCTAGGAGTAATACCACCGGGGAATGAAAGTTCCGGTGCTAAGGGCTCGATGTTCAGGACGACCTTGTCGCACCTCGAAGGAGATGTGACCTTCAGGAAAGATAGGATCGACTTGACTGGATGCCATCGAACTGAAAACAGAGAAAGACTCAGAATGAGACTTAGGAAAATGTGAGAAATTTTGAAAAATTTTGCAGGCAGGATAAAAATGTAGCTAGAAATTCGAGATCCAGTAGAAAGGTAGACTGTAAAATCACCTGGAGCTTTGGAAGAAATGGGATATTTGGAAAAAATCATCCAGGGTTTAAGAAAAAGATCTCGTGGAAAATAAGGATATTTTGAAAAAGACCTAATGAGTTAAAAAAACATTGGGAAATGGAGAAAATCATACATACAATCACATCCTGCACAAACATTTATGCACATTCAGCACTCTCTAAAAGGCCGACTCTAGATGCATCAATTTGAAAACATCTGTAGGACCCTAATCCTAACTCTAAGTTCAGATCATCTTTGTCCAATCCAGTTATGCCGATATACCCGAATCGAAATCCGAGGTACGTGGCATAGAATTTCAACTCTGGTTCTAAGGTGAGGTTTTCCAACATCCTTGAGCGCCTACCGATATACTTCGGACTGTGGCCCGCGGTACGTGGTAGGGGGGTGTTAACCCAAATAATTGGCCCAGTTGTGAGGCTCTGTCCCGAACTATGGTTCTGGAAGAGAGCCCGGCAACGTGAAGACCGGGTAATGATAGGTAATGGAGTTTTGAAAAATGATCACATGCAAGAAATAGAGGGCTCTAAATCCTAGAGAGATAGATTTTGAAAATTTTGAAGAAGCATACATTGTTTGCATTCAGATCCTAAATTGAGGAGGGTTGTATTTAGACCTAAGTCTATATGAGCATGAAAATTTCTCCTCAATATGGTCCTACCAAACCATGCCTAAGCTATATGCAATCAATGTCAGCTAGGTCAGAATCTAGGCTCCTAGGTTCGCATGATAGCAAAAGTAAAGAGCTGACATTTTGTGAACATAATTTTGATAATTAAACTAAGTCAAGCATAATTTAGGTCAGACAAGGACAGGTCCCATCACGGTCGTCAAACCTGTTATCGTCGCGAAATTTTTCCTCCGTCTTCCCCTTCCTTGCGGAAGAGAGAGAGGGGAAACGCTTTCGCGCTTCAAACTTGACCGGATTTTGGAAAATGCTTTTGAAATACTCGCCTCCGTTTTTGAAAATTGCGGGAAAATCCATGGGATGGGGCTCGACCTGTCGGTACGAGGTTCGACCGTTCCTGCCGCCTTTAACAGGGGTAATCGAACCAAGGACCAAAACTATGCTTGACTTAGTTAAATCATCGAAGTTATGTTCTATCCTAAATGCACAGAGAATTCAGGCATGTGCTATGAGGTTTTGGGAAAATGCAGCTTGGGAAAACATGATGTAGGCTTGGAAAATATTTGGAGTTGAAAAGATTCTCTCAGGAAAAAGATGAAAGTCAATTTCTCAGGAAAACTCATGTGAAAAAAGGGTTTTTGAAGTCACGGGAAAGTTCATGAAGTTGTGGGAAAATCATGAATGGTTGAAAATCCTGGGAAAATGGAAGTGATTCTTGAGAAAAGATGAACCTTTTGAAAAGGGAAACACTTCTTAGGAAAACTTGGACTTTGAGAGTTTTCTTAGGAAAATGATGGAAGATTTATAGGAAAACTCATTGGAGAAGGAAATTCAAAACTTGGGGAATCGAAATCCTGGGAATTTTACCTTTTAAAATACTTGGAAATCGATTTTGGATCTTGGAGAAAGATTGGAAAACTCTTTTGAATCTCTTAAGAAAATATCATTTTCCAGGGAAAACTGTGGAGAAACTTGTCTTTGGAAAACCGATTTTGAAAAATCCTTAGAGTTTCTTGAGAAATCGATTTCTTGAGAAAATCTTGAGAAAATCAATGATTTCATGATGCAAATGACATGAGTGAATGAATGCACTTTGAAAAGATTTTCTGAGGAATTGGTTGGAAAATGTGCATTAAGTCCAAATAAATCCTTCACATATTCTGACTGTGGCCATGAATATGTTCAGAACTTAGTTGATTTGATGCACATGATTTTGAAAACTTTGGAAATATGATGTGCATTTTAAGATAGCCTAAGAGTGTAGGCTCAATGTGACTAGTAGAAAGATGACGGATCTGGGTCTCGTCCATATTCCGACTAGGGCCGTAAATATGGATCCCATCGAGTCCATCAACTCCCTAAGAGTTGGTGCACGTGCCATTCGTGAACATCCATAGTGCTTTTGAAATAAAATGCATGAATCATATAATCAGGATATTGCATAAATTCAAACTATATGATATGCATCCTAGTCTAAGCAGGAAATTAACTCTCTTATTCCAAAATTTACATTATTACATCACTAAATAAAGGAAATAAAAGAAATTTGCAGACTTCAGCTCCTTCTTTTGAATGTTCCTGCCAAACTTGAAATAGGGTTAGCTCAAATATGTGGGTTTTTCCAAGATTTTCCAATAATATCAGGAAATTATTGGACTTAATTGGATATAAACCCTAATCTTATGCTTCCTTGATATTTGAAATGAGGTAAATGCAGGAAATTCAGTAGAAAACAGTTTGAAATTCGGAATTGGGGTCAAAATGACCAAAATACCCCTAAAATTAAAGTTACACCTTTAAAATCAGGGTTTTTTGAAGGAAAACTTGGTAAAATTGAGATTTCGAAATTCAAATTGAATCCAATGATGATGAAATGCAGTGAGAGACATGATGACATGCTGCTAAATACATTAAGGCTGTAAAATCAGAATTTGGTATTTTGCAATTTATCAAAAATAACGATTTTCGCTTGTTTTTCACTTGGATCCGGGTCCTGCGGGACCCTGTTTTGGTATTATGGCTAATCCGAACCTCAAATGGATTTCAAATTGCACCAAATTCGATATGAAGCATCTACTTACTCTGATAAACAACCTAGAATGCTAAAAATCACGAAATGATATGATTTAAATGCTAAAATTCAAAGAAAGTCCTAAAATGGTGGATTTTGCCTATGGATCCGAACCAAATGCAATGCCTAATATGATAATGCAAGATTTACACCATGGAAACTTCTGATATTTTGCAGACTGCTAAAAGACCCGAAATGGAACATTTTTGGTTTTTACAGCCTCAGGATTTGAGCCATGGTGAGTTCGATAACATAGATTTGGTTCTGACAGATGTAAAAATCACCCTAATCTGATGTAAAATGCTAAAAAAAATATAAAACAGCCATGGAAATTTATGAAATTAATCAGAGCTACGCACGACACCTAGATGAACAACTTTCATGTTTATGACTTCGGCATTGGATCAACGAAAACACAGATAAAAATATAACTATTCCTGCCTAAACTAACAGAACAGACAAATGTAGCAAAACAGGGGACTGACAAAAAAAATCCGAAGCAGGTATCAACACTGTTCTAAAAATCACAGGCTTTCAGATGCAAACAGAGGACACCTCGGACATAACTTTCACTTTTTACAGTTTTGTCTTGTTACCTAGGCGAGGTCGTCAAACCAAAGTGAAATGTAAAATAAAGGAATTTTATTGAGGGGAAAAACATGATTTTATCAATAATACACTTGACAGAGGGGAGGGGGACAAACAATTTTCCACCACTCCGGATAATCAGAAGATACACGAGGACCAGGAAAAATGGTAAGACTGACAAAGGAATCCCAGCCATGTCTGGCAGAATGGTATGCTCTGGACCACTGATCTGATGCGAGATCGAATTCTGGCAGAACCCGGCTAGTGGACAAATCTCTACGCGCTTCTGCCTCTGAGAGAATTGCCTGACACACCGCTCTGGATGATAGTATGCGCAGAAGAATGGGCCAAGTAGTCTGAATCGCTTGCCGTAAGCATAAGTGTATCTGGGAGGTGATTCCTGACGATCAAAGTAGTCCCAAACGACTTCTTCCTCCTGAAGGTTGTCGATCAAGAACCGGTATCACGCAACTGGAAGAAGCTTCTCTCCATTGTATCTGAATGAACTGGCTCGGGCGGGCACATGCCGGAGGAACCAAGACTGCAAGGCATAGGTGCACCCTTTGACTAGAATGAATTCTCCGAGTGTGAAACGGGTCAACCCTCGGTATATGAAAGCGAGTGCGGCCATGGCTATCGAGAGGCGGCTGGTCTGTCGACTTCCCCATCTTCTTAGAAGCTGGACTATTCTGATATCCATGTAATTTCGTCCATCTGGAAAGAAAGCTAATCCTACCGTGCACAGAACCATCGCGTGCTGAATTCTCTCTCGAGCTGTCCTGGACAACGAGCTGACTTCCACAAATATCCCATACTGTCTGTAGATTTCGAGCAGGTCCACATATTCATTTCCATCTTCTTCAATCAGAGGCCAAGACTTGCGTCCCGTCATGCGAGCTAAAGCATCCTTAGGGTCCAGACCCTTAACATTAATCAGAAACTGTTTCTCCAATGGATCTCCAGGCTGACCGGCTGGCTCGGGCAATCCCATAATCTCTGAAAATTCATCCATCAGCACTGTCATCTCGCCCCACGGGAACCAGAAGGTAGAAGTGCTCGGATTCCACCTCTCTGCTAGTGCATGAATCAAGTTGCCGTTAACTGTCTGCTTTCCCACTGCGGACGCCAGTTCCAATCCACACTCGTCCAGATGGTCCGGAAACATACGAGAGAAGTTCTTGAACCATGAATAATACCACCGGGTTAAGAAAGATCCGGTGCTGAGGACTCGATGTTCGGGAAGACTTTGTCGCACCTCGTAGGAGATATGACCCTCGGGGAAGACTGAATCAAGCTGACTGGATGCCATCGGACTGAAAGACATGGAAATTGGAATAAGACTTGGAAAATACAGGAATTTTGAGGAAAATGCAGGCAGGATAAAAAAATAAAGCAGGAAATTCGAGATCCAGAAGACAAAAAAGATGGGAAATCACCTGGAGTTTTGAAGGAAATTAAGGGAAATTTGGAAAATCGTCCAGGGTTTTAATATTTCATAAAATGAAGTATTTGAAAATCATCCAAGGTTTAAAACATGGACAGTACATGGACATGGATTGGGGAATTTTGAGAAAATCATCCAGTATTTTAGAAATTTGGGAAAAATATAGAAAATAAAAAGGAAATACCATATTCAATCAAATTCTGCATAAACAAGTATACACAAACAGCATTCCCTAAAAGCTGACTCTAGATGCACAAATTTTGAAATGGCTGTGGGACCTTAATCCTAACTCTAAGGCTCAGATCATCTGTATCCAATCCAGTTATGCCTATATACTCAAGCCAAGGCTCGATGTACGTGGCATAAAATCAAATTCTTCGGTTCTAGGTTCAAGTTTTCCAACATCCTTGAGCACCTGCCGATATACGTTGGATTATGGCCCTTGGTACGTGGCAGGGGGGGTTTCACCCAGATAAGTGGCCCAATTGTGAGGCTCTGTCCCGAACTATGGTTCTGGAAGAGAGCCCAGCAACGTGAAGACCGGGACAATATATGTAGGGTGATTTTTGAAAAACATGAGCACATGCAATCAAACAGAAGGCTCTAAGTCCTAAAGAGATAGAATTTTGAAATATTTGAAGAAGCAAACATTGTTTTCATACAATTCCTAAATTGAGGAGTGTTGTATTAGACCTAAGTCTATGTGAGCATGAATAATTCTCCTCAATATGGTCCTACCAAATCATACATAGTCTATATGCATTCCATGTCAGCTGGGTTCAAGTCTAGGCTCCTAGGTTCACATGATATCATAAAGCTGACATTCCATGGAAATCGATTTTGACAATCTCAACTAAGTAGAGCATTAGATTGATCAGGCGAAGACAGGTCCCATCACGGTCGCCAAACCTGTTATCATCGCAAAATTTTTACTTTTGCAAATCAAACTGACCTTTGAAAAGTTTTTGAAAATAACTCACCTCCGTTTTAAAATGCGGGAAAATTCCGTAGAATGGGACTCGCCTGTCGGTACGAGGTTCAACCATTCCTGCCACCTTTAAGAGGGGTAATTGAACCAAGGATCAATCTTATGCTCTACTCTATTCAACTTGTCTAAATCATATTCTAATTTCTAAATGCACATAGAATCAGGCATGTGCTATGAATTTTCTGAAAATGCACATTTGAAAACATGATGTTTGCTTTGAATGATTGAAATATTTAGAAAATGTAAATCTTGGAAATGATATCACATGAAAAATCGTGAAATGGGATTTGAAATATACTTCTGAGAGAAATAAAATCGATTTTGAGGAATCCTTGACATTTGGTGAAAATCGATTATGAGAGACTTGGTTTCTCTGAATTCAAACTTGGAAATTGAAATTCTAACTTAGAAAATTTGAATTTGGAACTTGGGAAATACTTGAAATATTCTTTGAAATTCAATGCTTTTGGGAAAATCGATTTTGCTATAAGACTTAGGAGATTTTGAGGAAATGAACTTCTTTGAATTGAAATTTGAATTGGAATTGGCAAATGCATGAAATGAATGAATATGATTTTGAGGAATTGAGAAATACTTTTTGTATTTTGAGAAATGCAGTGCAATTTTGAAGTTAGCCTAAGAGTGTAGGCTGAATGTGGCTAATGTGAAGATTATAAATCTGAGTATCATTCGTATTCTGACTATGGCCATAAATACAAATTCCACCAAGTTTATAAACTTCATAAAAGCTAGTGCATGTGCCATTCGTGTAGACCATGGTGAATTTGTAAAAATATGCATGAATCATCATCCATCACACATTAAAATTATAAAAAAAATAAACTATATGCAATGCAACCTAAGCTAAGCAGGAAATATAAATTCTTATTCCAAAGTTTAATTACAAATTACATCACTATTGAAATTTAAATACATGAAAAATAAAGTCTTCAATGTACCTGCAAAACTAGAGAACTTGGTTAATGAATATATGTTGGTTTTTCTAGATTTATCCAACAATATCAGGAAATTGTTGGATTTTGCTAGATATAAGCCTTTTTGCCATGATTCCCTTAAATAAAAATGATAAAATATGAAGAAATAATAAAGGTAAAATATGAAATTTCGAAATTAGGGTCAAAATGACCAAAATACCCCTAATAACAAGACTATGGCCTTGAAATTAGGGTTTTTAGAAAGATATTTTGATAAAATGCAAGTTTTGAAATTTGAATGGAATAAACTCAAACCAAATATACTATGACATGATTAAAAATATGAAATTAGGGTTAGGGATTTCGAAATTTAGGTCAAATGACCAAATTGCCCCCGATAGCAAAACTATGGCCTTGAAATCAGGGTTTTTAGAAAGAGATTTTGGTAAAAATTTGGGTTTTATGACCTAAATGAAATCAAATAACTACAAAATTAAACCTAAAGCATCCTAATATGATTATTAACATGATTAAAACCTAAAAATATATGCTTATACACGAAAATTCAATAATATCACAAATTTTGTGATTTTTGCAGTGTTTTTGGATCTTTCAGGAACCCGGTTTTGTAATTTGCTTAATTCAGCCATCAAATGGATTCCAAAATCCATAAAAATTGGTACCTGCACTTGTTATAACCCTAATATCGAATTGTAATATGCTATTTTTGACCTAATTCACCAACCAGTCTCAGTCCAAGACCTGAACTAGGAGTCAAATCTCCATGGAAATTTATGACATTTTACAGAGACTAACTAGGAAGGAAAACAGAGATTTCCCAATTTACAGATCGGAAAAAGCATCTCCGGTTGGGGAGAAACCCTTCCGGCAATCTGAGCTAAAAATATATCACTTTTAATAGGGATTAAAACGGCTACTTCAGATTGAAAATACAGACATAAATAGCAATCCTAAACAAAAATCTTTGAAATTTTAGTGGTGAATATTAGACAGAAAAATAACAATACTCACTTTTTACATATCTAAAATCGGATCTGTGGTTTGGGATTTATGACTAACACAAGTCTGATTAGGGTTTTGGTAAACCCTAACGAGTTTTAAATTGAAAATCAGACTTTCTGTCAGAGGAAAAATATCAAACAGCAATAAAAAATTCTTAAAAATTCACAGTAGCTATATATAATCAATATTAATCCATGGCACTTTACGGATCTCAAATCGGATATCGGATGAGAAAAATATCATCACATCAAATCACCCTCCTGATTTTAACACCGATTTTAAAGTTTTAAAAACCCGACCTGATGTCTGATTTTTTTGACAGGGTTCCCGAATCCAAAAACCTATGATTTTTTTACAGTAGTTCAATCACATATGCATGCATTACATATAAAAAAATCAGAAATAAACAACAAGTATTTCAATCCAAAACAGCATGCTCTTTTCTGTTCTAAACTAAAAATACACAGAAATCTAAGAAACTTGAGAAAATATGCATTAATTAATGAAAAACAATAAAACAAACCATAAAACAGCAAATAAAAATTATTTCTATGCTGAAAAACGTAAAATAAACATGAATAAACAAATAAATAAAATAAAATCAAGGAATCAATGGCTGGAATTTGATTTCACCCTTAAACACTTGGATTTGACCCATTAAAAGGGTAAATCATGTATTTCATTGGTTAATAATACAAAAGACAATGCTAAAAATGATTCTAATGGATTAGAATCCCTGTAAACACCACAAAAAAGAGTTAGATCATTTTCTTGAACCGTTCTTGAGGTTCTTGAGGTTGAATCCATGGTTTAATCCATGAAGGGGATGACACCAATGGCTAAAATTGATTTAAAACATGAAAAAGTATTAAATAAAACTAAAAAATATTAAAAATATTACCTTGGTGCTTGCAGCTGCAATAGAGGAAGGTGGAGGTGCTGGAGAGGAGAGAGAGGCCACGAAAATTTGAGAGAAAAGAGCCCCCCTTAGGTCCCTTTTTATAGTTTTTCAAAAAGTCACTTAATTAGGGTTAATTAAGAGGTTTTTCATTTTTTTAGGACTCTTTCTAATAAATCCACTAAAGGCAACGATTTTTTGTGGTTTTCTAACCCTAAATTAACTCTAATTAAACCTTAATTAACACCTAATTAAACCCTAAAAAGTCCAAATGTGGTACCACCTAGTATGGACCCACATTTGGTTTTTAAAACCTGAATTTAAAACCTTTAAAAACCAATGGTTTAAAACTTAAATAAAATGGATTTTTAAAATTGATTTTGACTCCTCTAAACCTCTAACCTAACTAGGACAATGACTAACCCTAGTCTAGCCCTGACTTACTCGAATATGGCGCCACCCCAAGTGGGCCCTACTTGAGTTTTTTTTTTAAAAAATGATTTTAAAACTTGAAATTGAGAATGTTTTCAAAAGATTTTCAAAAGTAAACTTTGAAATTAAAATTTTTGAAATGGCATAGGGTCCTAACTGGGTCAGGACTCCTCTGGATATGGTACCAACTGAGTGGGCCCACATCGAGTTTTGCAAATTTTGAAATAAACACTGAAAATACCTTTGAAAAGGGGTTAAAATTAATAATTAAAATTCAAGATTTTTGAAAATAGGGTCTCAAGCGAACTGGAACTCCGGGTTAGAGTCCTAAACTCTTAGGACTCTGAGATTTTAGATTTTAAAAGCCAAATGAAAGAATTTTCAAAAGATTTTATCAAGAATTGATGAAATAAGTCAGAAAACACAGTCAGGGTTAGACTCCTAACTCGACCGAACTCTAAAATAGAGTCCTGAACTAACTGGACTCTGTAAAATGACCTAAATTTTGAAAACAATCGAAAAAGACTGAAAATGGAAGTAAAACAGACTTAAAAACAGACTCCTGACTGGATTAGGACTCTGAGACATAGTCCTGATCGGACTGAAACTTTCAAAAATTTGAGAAATTTGATGAATAGAGGAATTCATAAGCGATACCACCTCAATGGGTCTCATCTATGAATTGAAATCGATTAAAATTTGAATTTGAAATGAATCCAGATTGTTTCCTTGAGAAAATATTTCGAAATATAAAGTCCTGGGGTTGGAAAATGACAGAGTATTGAATAAAAACCCAGGTTTTGAAATTGATTTTGAAATAAAACTTTAAAATTCAAATCTGGATTGAATGTTTTGAAATAAGAGTGCTGGATCTCGAAAATGAGATGCAATGACACGCAATGCTATGCAATGACATGCAATGCTATGCAGAATACATGCAATGACATGCAATGATCTGTAATGACTTATGAAATGGACAAACACTGGATGAGGGTGAAAATTTGGGGTGTTTACAGACCCATTAGCATTTGAGATTGCAGATTAATATTTAGTACAACAAATCCATATTAAGAATAACTGATCACTAAATGATCAGGTCCCTTATGCCTGGCTACTCATGAAATGTGCAGCATAGAGCTTGAAGGTATGGAAACATACGAGATTGTGAGATATTAAAGCGTGCAAATGTATGATGCAGCATAGAATAAAGAAAATGGGAGTTAACAACAAGTTTAGATGTAGCGCCTATGTCAATGGCACCCTTCACTGTACGATGGGTCCTACTGGACCATCGTGTAACCCATGATACGGTATACAGACCATGTAAACGTGTATTGAACAATGACACGCAGGACAATTGAAATCAGGTAAAGGATAAAACAGAGACACTAAATGGACGGGATGCCATCAGTAACTTATGAGGTTCTATTCATTGCTTGGGAAAATAACTAAAAACATCGATAAAACAGATTTTTTTTTTGTTTCAAAAGCCATGATATGATCGAATACGGGGTAACTAGACGTGGACATGAAGACCATGAACTTGAAATTAAAACTTTACCTTCCGATATTGAAGATGTTAAAAAGGGGAAAAGGGAGGAAAAAAAAAAGAAAAAAAAAAGAAACTGATAAAGTCTTAGAAAGAGAAGAAAAAAATAAATATATAATTTGCTCAAAACAATGTTATTCAAATGAATCGATAACCCCATTGCGAGGTGTTATCGATTCCTAATGCATTTAAATAGACAGAGGCACAGATTTTATCATTAAACTCAATGGGTCTGCAGTTTACGATAGCATGAGTGTGATGCTTGGTCTTTGTAGATGAAAGAAAAAAAAAAAAGGAATGGGTCTTTACCTTGATTCGGCAGTGATGGAGAGAGTTCTCCCTACAGGATAAGTTGAACCTCCAAAGATGGATGAGACAACTCCTGAATGTCAGCTGTTGGGGACTCGTCTTTTGTAAAGGAGGAAGATGATGTCTCCACCAGGAGATTCCAGCCGATCCGCAGAAAGTTTGAGTCTCCCTCCTAAAAAGCTTGCAGATTAGGGGCCCTCTTCCCCTGTAACAGCAAAAGGTGACGATAAAAAGGGGGGTTGTGGAACTGATGTAAAGGAAATCGCCGATGGTCTTTGCTGGGCTCCCCTCCTCTCTTTAATAGCCGGCCCTTCAAAATCCCCCCTTTTCCTCTCCTTTGGCACCTTGATAACCCTTAAAACTGACTTTCAAAATTTTTTGAAATCTTTTTTAAAAAAAAAGGGACTCGTCGTTTAAAGAGGGGGCGGCTCCTACTCTTAAGAAAAAAAAAATTAGAAAGAAAACTTAGGAAAAAGTTAAATTTTGGTAGGGTTTCACGGTGGCGCCCTTTGGGGCTGAAAAAGTAAGACAAGAGGAAATGGGTAAAATGGGAGTTTTGGGTTTGAAAATAAAAAAAAAAACAAAATGATAAAACGAATTTTGTGTGTTTTTTTTTTTTCTCTTAAGATGGTGCCACCGAAAGGATGAAGAATAAATCCTCGATATGGCCAGCAAAGAGAATTTCATGTTGTTGCAAAGCCATGAGTGATTGATATTGATCGCAGTCAATGGCACGGTTTTAAAGATCATTCTTGAAAAATAAAGCAGTCGAAATATCCTGGGTGATACAGAAAAATCCACTCAATTTCCATATCTCCTCAATCATCTAAGCTGCAATTAAATATCTGCAAAAGGGATCTCTCAATTGTCGTCAAGATGAAGGTGAATTAAGCGAGTCGACCCCCGGGGCCAAAGAAGATTTGGATCATCTCCAAGATGATGGAGTTTGTGACGGATCCTTCCAGGGAAAGTTCAGATCACCGTCGAGATGAAGGCGAGTGTGATGAGCCTACCGACAAACCCTAAAGGATATTTAATTCCGCTATCATCAAGAGATTCCCAACCAATGAGCCAATAATCATCAATATAATCCCTGAGAGAAAAGAAGAATCGAAACATCTCTGAGATGAAGGAGTTTATGACGTACCCTTCCCACCCCCTCAAAAAAAAAAGAGAGAAAAGTAAGGACATCTCCAAAATGAAGGATGATGTAATTTCCGAAAAATCCAAGAGAGCTCCAATTTTGTTGAAAAGAGAGTGCAGAAAGATCATCATGAGAAAAGAATCCCAGGATATCAGACTGCCAAATCTATCAAGAATCTTCTTTAATTTTGTGAAATTCTTTTATCAATATTCTTTCACCAATAGCTCTCGCAATATCAAGAATACTTTCTTTCCCGTCCATATCAAGGAAATTGATAGCTTCCTTGAAAGAAAGCCAATCGCAAGCAATTTGAATTCGAATCTTGATTCTACGGAGTTAAGCCCAGTCGGAGGTAATACTTCAGGTAGAAAAGAGAGAATACTTTCAAAACAATGTGCATCATTTTCAATTATTTTGAATCAACAACAATTTTCAACATTTTGACAATGATTTCTAGCTATCCTGGCATGAAGCGAGAGCTTGAGGTTCATCTTTGGCGCATCCTGACACCATCCCTTTTTAGGACTTGATAACGGGAGTTTTCAAGATTCCTTCCCTTCTTTGGTATAATCTGAGCACCTAGGTTCTCAGATTCGCACACTTCCCTGTGTCCCTACTGTTCCACCATAGACAGTCCAATTTCGGCTTGAGGTTAAGCCACCAATTTCAGCAAAAGACAATTTCAAAAGCTATTTAGTCTCAACAATGAGACGCCCAAAATCAAACCCTTTTCAAGATTTAGGGACCCCAATTTCCTTCCTTTTGCAAAACCCCTATCGGATTCATTGTGCGGAAATCTGAAGGTTCCATCACGGTCTCTTCTTTCGAGGATTCTATTCATTTTCTGCCCAATCAGGTTAAGGGTATAAACCTGGGCCTCATTTGATGAGGTATTCCATTTTCCACCCAATCAGGTTAAGGGTATAAACCTGAGCCTCATTTGATGAGGTATTTCATTTTCTGCCCAATCAGGTTAAGGGTATAAACCTGGGTCTCCTTTGATGAGGTATTCCATTTTCTCCCCAATCAGGTTAAGGGTATAAACATAGGCCTCCTTTGAAGAGGTATTCCATTTTCCACCCAATTAGGATAAGGGTACAAACTTGAGCCTCCTTTGATGAGGTATTTCATTTTCCGGTCAGGATAAGGGGTTAAACCTGAGCTTCACTTTGATGAGGTATTTCATTTCCCGGTCAGAATAAGGGGTTAAACCTGAGCTTCATTTTGATGAGGTATTTCATTTCCCGGTCAGGATAAGGGGTTAAACCTGAGCTTCACTTTGATGAGGTATTTCATTTCCCGGTCAGAATAAGGCGTTAAACCTGAGCTTCATTTTGATGAGGTATTTCATTTCCCGGTCAGGTTAAGGGTTAAACCTGAGCTTCGTTTCTACATGAGGTATTTTCTGTCCCATCCAAATTAAGGTCAAAACCTGAATCTCACTTTTTTTTGAAGTAAAATTTTCTCCTTATTCTCCATTTCATATCTACCATCATCACTTGGACTAATTCTTTCATACCCAGCCAAAATTTTCTAACTGGGGCATTTTTATAATCCAAATTTGGTATGTTTTCTTTGCCACTAAGCTCGGCCCTATACCGGCTTAGTAGCAAAGAGGGGCATCTGTAAACACCCCAAATTTTCATCCTCATCCAGTACTTACATTTCATGTGTCATTGCATATCATTGCATGCATTCGACATACCATTTCATTGCATTGCATGTCATTACATCTCATTTTCGAGATCCAGCACTCCTGTTTCAAAACATTCGATCCAGATTTGAATTTTAAAGCTTTATTTCAAAAATCAATTCCAAAACCTGGGTTTTTATTCAATATTCTATCATTTTCCAACCCCAGGACTTTATATTTTGAAATGTTTTCTCAGAAAACAGTCTGGATTCATTTTAAATTCAAATTTCAATCGATTTTAATTCACAGATGAGGCCCATTGAGGTGGTGTCGCTTCTGAATTCCTGTATTCATCAAATTTTTTAAAGTTCTAGTCCGATCAGGACTCTGCCCCAGTGTCCAAATCCAGTCAGGAGTCTTTTTTGAAGTCTATTTCATTTCCATTTTTAATTTTTTCCATTGTTTTCAAAATTTAGGTCATTTTACAGAGTCCAGTTAATTCAGGACTCTATTTTAGAGGTCGGTCGAGTTAGGAGTCTGACCCTGACTATGTTTTTTTTGACTTATTTCATCATTTTTTTTATAAAATCTTTCAAAAATTCTTCCATTTGAATTCTAAAATCTAAAATCTCAGAATCCTAAGAGTTCAAGACTCTAGCTCGGAGTTCCAGTTCGCTTGAGACCCTATTTTCAAAGATCTTGAATTTCAAATACTGATTTTAACCCCTTTTCAAAGCCATTTTCAGTGTTTATTTCAAAATTCTTCAAAACTTGATGTGGGCCCACTCAATTGGCTCCATATCAAAAGGCGTTCTGACCCAGTTGGAACTCTATGCCATTTCAAAACTTTTGATTTCAAGTTTACT
This sequence comes from Nuphar pumila, assembly GCF_984573655.1. Lineage (NCBI taxonomy): Eukaryota > Viridiplantae > Streptophyta > Magnoliopsida > Nymphaeales > Nymphaeaceae > Nuphar > Nuphar pumila. The sequence goes on along the minus strand of NC_143251.1, from coordinate 70,471,893 downwards.
TTTAAAAATCTTTTGAAAATTCTCTCAATTTCAAGCTTTAAAATCATTTTTGAAAATTCAAGTGGGGCCCACTCAAGGTGGTGCCACATTTGTAAAAGTCAGGGTTAGACTAGGATTAGTCAATGTCCTACCTAGGTTAGATGTCTAGGTGAGTCAAAATCAATTTTAAAAATCCATTTTATTTAAGTTTTAAACCATTGGTTTTTAAAGGTTTTAAATTCAAGTTTTAAAAACCAAATGTGGGTTCATACTAGGTGGTGCCACATTTGGACTTTCTAGGGTTTAATTAGGTGTTAATTAGGGATTAATTAGAGTCAATTTAGGTTAGAATTCTTCAAAAAAATCGTCCTCCCCATGTGGTTTATCAAAAACAATTAAAAAGAGTCCAAAAAAATCAAAACTCTTCCTAAACAAATCAAAAAAAAAATCTATAAATAGGGGACCTAAAGGGGGTCAAAGGTAACTCTTTTTCTCTCAAATTTTCGTGGCTTCTCTCTCCTCTCCAGCACCTCCACCTTCCTCCATTGCAGCTTCAGCCCCAAGGTGAGTTTATTTAATATTATTTTATTAGTTTTTTTTATGATTTTTCAATAGATTTCACCATGGAAACTCTTGTGTTCATGGATTTAACCATGGATTTCATCCAAGAACCCCAAAATCGACCCAAGAAGATGATCTAACTCAGTTTGAGGGTGATTTCAAGGATTTTAATCCATTAGAATCGATGAGAGGTACGTTTTTCATGTTCTTAACCGACGAAACGTGAGATTTACCCGTTAAATGGGTTAAATCCATGATTTCAAAGGTGAAAGCAAATTCCAGCCATGGATTCCCTGTATTTTATTTATTTCTTTGCTTATTCATGTTTATTACACATTCTTCAGCATAGAAATTAATTTTATTTTACTGTTTTGGTATTTTCTTTATTGTTTTCATTGATTAATGCATGCTTTATTGGGTTTTATCAAATTTCTGTGTTTTTAGTTTAGAACAGAAAAGAGTATGTTGTTTCAGATTGAAATATTTAATGTTAATTCCTGATTTTTTTTATATGTGATACATGAATATGTAATTGAACTACTGTAAAAAAATCAGAGTTTTTGGGATTCGGGAACCTTGTCAGAAAAATCAGACATCAAATCGAGTTTTTAAAGCTTTAAAAATGTTGTTAAAATCAGGAAGGTAACTTGCTGTGATGATATTTTTCTCATCCTATATTCGATTTGAGATCTATAAAGTGCCATGGATTCATATTAATTATATCTATCTACTGTAAAATTTTCAGAATTTTTTATTACTGTTTAATATTTTTCTTTTGTCAGAGAATCTGATTTTCAATTTAAAACTCGTTAGGGTTTACCAAAACCCTAATCAGACTTGTGTTGTTTATAAATCCCAAACCACAGATATTCATGATCTGTAAAAAGTGAGTATTGTTATTTTGATGTCTACTGTTCACTTCTAAAATCTCAGAAATTTTTTATTAAGTTTGCTATTTATGTCTGTATTTTAAATCTGAAGTAGTTGTTATAACCCTTGTTAAATTTGTTATATTTTAGTTCAGATTGCCGGAAGGGTTTCTCCCTAACCGGAGATGCTTTTTCCAATCTGTAAATTGGGAAATCTCTGTTTTTATTCGTAGTTTATCTCTGTAAAAATTCAGAAGTTTTCATGGAGGATTGACTCCTGATTCGGGTCTAACTCTGAAACTGGTTGGTGACCTAGGTTAAAAATAGCTTATTTTAGGTTGTTAATGTAATTTTCGGATTAAAATAATGTCAAAAAATTATTTTTGCAATTCCAATCTGATTTTAGGGGTATAATAAGTGTTTGTGCCAATTTTTATGAAATTTAGAATTCATTTGATGTTTGAATAGAATAAATTGCAAAACAGGGTACCTGAAAGATCCAAAAACACTGCCAAAATCACAATTTTTGTGATATTTCTTGATTTTCGTGCATAAGTGTGTGGTTTTAGGGTATTTTCATGTTTAGAATCATCTTAGGATGTTTCATGTTTGATTTTGTGTTTATTTCCATCATAAATCTCAAGTTTTATCAAAATCTATTTCAGAAAACCCTGATTTCAAGGCCATAGTCTTGTTATCGGAGGCAATTTGGTCATTTGACCTCAATTTTGAAATCTCTAACCCTAATTTTCATATTTTTAATCATGTCACATCATATTTAGTTTGATTTATCTTCATTTGAATTTCAAAACTTGTATTTTGTAAAATGTCTTTCTGAAAACCCTAATTTCAAGGCCATAGTCTTGCTATCAGGGGTATTTTGGTCATTTTGACCCCAATTTCGAAATTTCAAAATCCATTTTCATATTTATTCAATTTTATTTCATATTTTATCAATTTTGATTTAAGGGAATCATGAAAAAGGCTTATATCTAGCAAAATCCAGTAATTTCTAGATATTACTGGATAAACCTAGAAAAGCCAACATATTTTCATTAACCAAGTTTTCTAGTTTTGCAGGTACATTGAAGATTTTATTTTTCATGTATTTAAATTCAATAGTGATGTAAATTAAATTAAATTTGGAATAAGAATTTACACTTTCAGCTTAGACTAGGATTGCATTGCATATAGTTTAATTCTGCAAATACTAAATGTCTGATGAATGTATCATTCATGCACATTTTATAAATTCACTATGGTCTACACGAATGGCACGTGCACTAGCTCTTATGGAGTTGACAAACTTGGTGAAATTTGTATTTATGACAATAGTCATAATACGAATGATACCTAGATTTGTAATCTTCGTATTAGCCACATTAAGCTTACACTCTTAGGCTAACTTCAAAATGCACTGCATTTCTCAAAAATACAAAAAGGATTTCCTCAATTCCTCCAAATCAAGTCTTTCAAATCCATATTCATTCATATTCATTCAATTCATTCATTTGCAAATTTCAATTTCAATTCAGAGAAATCAATTTCTTCAAAATCTCCTAAGTCTTATTCAAAAATCGATTTTCTCAAAATATGGATTTGCCAATGATATTTCAAGTATTTCCCAAGTTCCAAATTTGATTTTTCTAAGTTATATTTTCAATTTTAAAGTTTGAATTCAAAGAAATCAAGTTCTCCAAAGTTATTTCACATTTCTCAAAATCAATTTTCACAAAATCCTTATGATTCTTCAGAAATTGATTTTCATTTTCCTCAGAAATATTCTTTCACCATGATTCACGATTTTCCAAGTGACATATTTTCCAAGAATTTTCCAAGTATTTTCTCCAAACTTTGAAGCAAACATCATGTTTTCAAATATGCATTTTCAGAAATTCATAGCACATGCCTGATTCTTTGTGCATTTAGGAAATAGAATATGATTTAGACAAGTTGAGCAAAGTTAAGCATACAATTGATCCTTGGTTCAATTACCCCTGGTAAAGGCGCCAGAAACGGTTGAACCTCGTACCGACAGGCGAGTCCCATTCTTCAGAATTATCCCTTATTTTAAAACGGACGTGAGTTATTTTTAAAAACTTTTTCAAAGGTCAGTTTGACTCGCAAAAGTAAAAATTTTGCGATAATAACACTTCTCTGCACAGAACTTGAGCATGATACTCAAACAACCAATCCATGCCTAGAATAACATCAAACTCTGTCATGTCTAGCAGGATCAAGTCGGCTGACAAGTTCTGACTTGCCACCGACACCTCTACGCTCGGAATGTACAAAGTACACAAGGACTGATCACCAGTCGGCGTACGAACTTCCAACGGATAATTCAATAACACAGCAGACATAGGCAAAGAACTAGCAAATCTCGAAGCTATGAAAGAATGCAAAGCATCACTGTCAAACAAGGTAAAAGCTGCATGACCAGCGACTGAAATAGTACCTTGGACCAACTCTCCCTTGGTCACCTGCTCGATAGTGGCTGCGTAGGCACGCCCTGCCACCATCCTCTGGTTACCCGTCTTCTGCTAGAAAGATTGCTGTGGCGGGTATGACTGCTGCCGCTGCGGCTGCTGAGGAAGTCGCTGAGGTGCTGGCTGCGACGTTCCTGGCGTATTCCTCCTTAGATCGTGTTATCGTCGCAAAATTTTTCCCGTCTTCCCTTCCTTGCGGAAGAGAGAGAGGGAAACGCTTTCGCGCTTCAAACTTGACTGGATTTTGGAAATTGTTTTGAAATACTCGCCTCCATTTTGAAAATTGCGGGGAAATCCATGGGATGGGGCTCGACCTGTCGGTACGAGGTTCGACTGTTCCTGCCACCTTTAACAGGGGTAATCGAACCAAGGACCAAAATTGTGCTTGACTTAGTTAAATCATCGAAATCGTGTTCTATCCTAAATGCACAGAGAATTCAGGCATGTGCTATGAGACTTTGTAAAATGTAAGTTGGAAAAACATGATGTATGCTCAGAAAACCTTTGGAGTTGAAAGACATTTCTCAGGGAAAAAGACAATTTCTTAGGAAACTTAGATGAAAAAGGGTTTTTGAAATCACGAGAAAGTTCATAAAGATGTGGAAAAATCATGAATAGTTGAAAATCCTGGGAAAATAGAAGTGATTCTTGAGAAAAAGGTGAACATTTGAAAAAGGAACCACTTCTCAGGAAAACTTAGACTTTGAGAATTTCCTTAGGAAAATGACGGAAAATTTATAGGAAAACTCATTGGAGAAAAAAAACTGAAACTTGAGAAATTGAAATCTTGGGGATCTTACCCTTGAAATACTTGGAAATTGATCTTTGATTCTTGAGAAAGATTGGAAAGCTCTTTTTGAAAATCTTAAGAAAATAATATTTTCCAAGGAAAATTGTGGGAAACTTTGATTTTGGAAATCCAACTTAGAAGTTTCTATGGAAAACTGTGAAAACTTAACTTGGGAAAACCGATTTTGGAAAATACTCAGAGTTTCTTGAGAAATTGATTTCTTTGAGAATGAAGTTTTCTTAAGAAAATCATGGGAAAACCAATGATTTCATGATGCAAATGATATGTGTGAATGAATGCACTTTGAAAGATTTTCTAAGAAATTTGTTGGAAAATGTGCATTAAGTCAAAATAAATCCTTCGCATATCCTGACTGGGGCCATGAATATGTTCAGAGTTTTATTTGATTTAATGCACAATACTTTGAAAATTTGGAAATAAGATGTGCATTTTAAGATAGCCTAAGAGTGTAGGCTCAATGTGACTGGTAGAAAGATGATGGATCTGGGTCTCGTCCATATTCCGACTAGGGCCGTAAATATGGACTCCACCGAGTTCATCAACTCTCTAAGAGTTGGTGCACGTGCCATTCGTGTTCATCCACGGTGAATTTTGAAAATTGAGATATATGCATCATAAAATCATGATATTGCTGAAATCAAACTATATGAGATGCAGCCTAATCTAAGCAGTAAAAGTAAATATTATTCCAAATTGAATTATTACATCTCTGACATAAAGCAAAATAAAATAAAGAAATATATATATATATATAGCTAATAGAAACCACATCTTCCGCTCCCTCCTGTAAGTGAGAGTTGACACAAAATACAATATACAAAGGAAAGATTGAAGGTCTCCTAATAATGACCATGAGACGGTGGCAATGCTTGAATTGGAATGTCTAGGATATGAATAGAAAATATCTAAATGTTATATCTACGCTAAAAGACGAATGTATATATAACATGCCTAAGTGTAATACTTTGGTCAACAAGAGGACACCTATGCGGGAAATGATAATATATAGGTGATAGTTTATACATATATGGTGAAGAGAAGCCTTTTGGTGGTTGTACATGTGTAAATGATCTAAAATATTCATGAAAGTACAAAAATGATACTGATATATGATATGTGAGAGATGCCTTAGTTCAATTGAAAACCAAAAAAGAGTACCATAAGATATGCAATATACCAACAATATGTCCTTAAATGGGAACTAACAAGTGAGAGACAATGAAGTGGTGTACAGGTATACAAAATTAATGTAATACAACTATGTTCTAACTAAGAAATCATGAGAGACTAGTCTCTAAATGCTGACACGGTGCTTTGCCTAAGTGCCTGTGTAGTGAAGATTTAAATGTCATATTATGACTATAAATTCCACTGTTCTGAGTCTGAGAGATATCCTGGCTTAGACAAATGTTTTTAATAGGTTAGGCTCCACAGCAAACAGTATCATATCCTAATCTCATGCAGCCAGTAATCAGATAATGGATAATGGTAACCCTGTTTGTCCAAAGGTTCTGCTGGGACCCTTGCTGTCATTAAACTGCTGTCAAAATGACCAACAAAATATTCTCCCGAATATCCTACATCTGATGATAGAAGAAAATGGTTCTTCAGGGCGAAATTTTGAAAGAAGTGGAGAAATTCGGAGCTCTTTTGGTAAAAGTTTGAAATAAGATCTTATGAATTTTGAAATTGTGTCCCCCTCTTTCCAACTGGCGAGAAGTTTGAAATATTAAAACCATCCAGATTGTTTTCTTGAGAAAACTTTTCATAATTTGGGGTCCTGGGGGTAAAATGGGAAGAATTGATAATTTTAAAAACCCAGGGTTTTAAAGTCAAATTTGAAAAGTTTTAAAATCAAATCTGGATTGACAATTTTAAAAAATCAAGAGTTCTGGATCTCAAAATGACATGCTGTGCAGTGAAATGATATGAAATGTTCATGCAATGCTATGCAAAGATATGTTCTACAAAATTGCCACTCTGAATTTGAATTTAAAAATTATGACTTCTGGTTGAGCATGAGATTTTGAGGATTTGCAATTTGAGGGTGTCTGTGAGTCTAAATAGAGAAGTTTTGAGACTCAAGAATGGAATTTAGGACTTTCTGCAAGGTTCAATCTTGGAAAATAACCATTTTGCCCTTCATTGGTTCCGGAGAACCGAAATGTGATGACTGGTGGAAATGTCAGGAAGGTGAGTGAAAATTTGGGGTGTTTACAGATCGTCGGACTGCTTCTTCCGACAATCCTTGATGTAGTGGCCCATCTTGCCACAATAGATACATCCTCCGAGGTCCCGTGGACACGGTCGGCCAGGATGATCCATCCGACATTTTGGGCAACCCGATGCTGCCACCATCTGTCTTTGCTGCTGCTGGGGTTGGCGATTCTGTCACTGCTGGTTGTTGTTGTTGAGGTTCCTCTTTGCTTGCGGGGCGGACTTCTTTCCAACCGAATTCTGCTGAAATGAACGCTTCTTAGGCCAACTCCTTTGGCCTTGCTGCTGCTGGTTACCCTTGGACTGCGGAGTCTTCTGGGATTCTGTCCACTCCTGCTCCAGAAGTGTAGCCGTCTCCAGGGCTTCCTCTAGAGTCGAGGGAGCACGCGTGAACACTCTCAAACATAGGGCTAACTTCAATCCATGAGCGAACTTCATCGCTCGTTCCTTCTCGGTCACGTACACATGAGAGCAGAAGCGCTCCAGGCTTCTGAACTTCGTGATGTAGTCCGCCAAAGTAGAGTTCCCCTGCTGAAGATCGAGGAACTTCTGCATCTTCCGGCTGCGCTCGTGGGTAGAAAAATAGGCCGCGTAGAAAACCTCTATGAACTGCTCCCACGTGACTGCACCGCCTGCGAACTTAACATCCAAGGTGGTCGCCCACCACCTCTCGGCATCCTTCCGGAGCCGATACGTGCTGAAATCCACCTTCCGGTCGTCACTGACCTGCAACACCCAAAAGATCTGCTCGATCTCTCGTATCCAGTCCTCGACCGCCTCGGGTGAAGACTTTCCGTCGAAGGAGGGAGGGTTCATAGCCATGAATTGCTTGTAGGGCACGGCTGTCGCTGGAACTGGAGAGGGAGCAGGAACCGGAGTCTCTCGCTCCTGAGAGGTCCACATGTTTTCTCCCATAGCACGCATGGCCTCGGCTTGCCTGCCCACAACCTCGGCCAGGTTGCTCACAGTGTCAATAATACGGTCACATCGCTCGCGCCAAGCCATCTTGTGCAAAAAGAAGATACGTGTAAGCGATGAGACAAGTCAAAGCATAATTTCATTACTTAAGAAGCAGATACAATATTCAGTACAAGCCAAAATTACCCTTCTACAACAGGGTTTCAAAACATAAACTTCTGCAACAAAGCAAAACAAGGCAAGCCTACAAAATGAACACTGACTCAGTGTTCCAACCACACATGTTCTCATCTGAACAACACAATCACCGCTGCCTATGAGTGTAGTAGTTGTGGTAGGTGTTCCGATTCCCGCATCATCTTTGCATCGGACGAGGAGGAGAAGCAGGTGTGTACTCAGAAGGACTCACTGCCTGAGACCACGGAGGTGAAGCTGGCGTGTACCCGAGTAAAACAGAGCGTGAGTAGGAAGCTGGCGTGTACTCGGAAGAACCTGGTGCAACCGGTGCATCTCCCACTGGGTCAACTGCTGATTGTGCCTGACAGCCCTCAGGAGCCTCATTCTCCTCGGTCTCAGTGTTACCCATTGCGAGTTCATCACCCAACTTACGCTCACACTCAACCTCAATATGCCCCCTAAGGCCACAGTAGGGGCATACGCTCAAAGCACGAGGACAAATCTGTCCCGCGTGATACTGATCACATCTCCCACAAGGAGGTGCCGGATGTGCAAGTATCCGGGCACTCCGCACTATCCGCTGAACCGCTTGATCGAGGGCCTCCGTGCCTCGAATCAAGTCGATAAGAGCTCCGAGCATTCGCTCATTCCTCAAATCAGCAGGCATCTAACAATTTATGTAACTAATCAAGCATGCAAAACTAAATACAACAGAAATCATTAAGAAACAAATGAAAGTAATAATTCAGAACATACTTACAGTGCGATGGACAATGCACGCAGAAGTCTTGGACCACACTTATAAACTGCAGCTCTGATACCAATCTCTGTGATGCCCCAAACCCCGACCTTGTAAAAACCTTTGGTTTTTGAACAAATTTTTTTTGAAGGGATATATAGAGTGAAAAACAACTAGCGGAAGTAAAGGAGGGAAACAGGGGCAAAGCAAAGGCCGCAAGTCTGAGCGAGCCACAGTGAGAAAACCAACCACAAGACAAGTAAAGTACTTTTCATTTCCATAAGATATACAATGATACAAAAGGGAGACTGGGTACAAAAAGGGACAGTCTCACAAAAAGGAGAGGTACAACCCCTCAAAACCCCAAAACCAGAAGAAGCCAGAATCTGCTGCAAAGTGTGGGTCTCAAGGCTCCTGCTATGCGCTGTCGCATCGCGCTGCGTCTACTCATCACCTGTATCCCCATAAAACGGGGTCAGTACTCTTGCGAGCTGGTGAGACAAACAATCCATACATTTTCATTTTTAAGGAAAAACAGAAAGTAGGCAGCATGATACAAGTGTGCTAAGTACCAGACTATAACTATTATGATGGAACAGTTAGAAACATTTGAAATAAAAGTACAAGTGCGTGACAGGTAGGTGCACGTGCCACAAGACTGTAAAACTACAAGTAAGTAACAGTGCAGCCACTAAAGTAACAAAGCAGAAACTGAACCACAGAAAGTAGCAGCTAAAGTAACAGAGTAGGAACCAACCAACAGAGGGTAGCAACTTAACAAAAGTGTATACTGCTCTAGAGTAACAACTACAGTAAGTAGTCTGTTTGGTTAGTCCTTATGTTCATCTTTTTACCTTCTTTGGGTACGCGAAGAAAAACCCTCGAGTTTTGTGAGTCATGCACCCGACGTCTGTTATTCAATTTCTAATGTGGTAACCGGGGATGCTACAGAACGAGAAAACCATTTGCGGGCGACACGCAGCCAGGAGAAACCTTTCGCAGGGGTAAATGATTGCAATCCGTTATACTGCAGTAGCAAAGGTCCCTGTAGAGGGCAACCTTGACCTCCCTAACTCCGAGTGACTGGAGGTCAGAGGGCACATCGGCTCCTCTAAAGAACAAGTCGTAGTAACGACACGTCACTCGAGGTTGTACCATTCACCCTCTCCCTGGGTGACCAAATTGTGAATGTGGCACGACAGGTTTATCTTATTTAGGCTCAAACTTCCAGTCGTACCTCCTCTTGAGGTAGTCGTGCCTCGTGGTCCCTGCGGGGTACGCAAACGCGGACTTGGCCTGCCCATTCACGTGCTCAGCCTCACACGGCCACCACGAGCACATCGCCTGTGAAGACGATAATATACCATTTTATTTTATGCCTAGGGTGACACGAACATGTGAGCACATTCTCACGAACCCGGGCCATTGCCCGTAGACTTCAAGCGAGTCTCAGGACCTCAATAGGTCAAAAGTGTCAAACCCTACAATAATTTCAGTTCCTCTTGAAGTGTATGTCATGTCGAGTGCAAAGCACGCCTTTGGTGCAGCGTATATCCATCGATATACAGAAGGGAGCCAAACAGGAAGACGCTCGACAAGTGAGCTAGTGACATACGTGTCAGGACGTGCCAACTTGCACGTACGAAACAGGACAACCCACCCAGGTATAATTTCGTCCAAGTATCGTGCTGTGAGCAACGATACGTCGATAAGCAGGTAAGGTACCACTAACTACAAGTTCTGAGTGACACAAGGCTTAAAATACATATAATGTAGTTACGGGGGTATGCGAGGAGCGTCCCTAGCCTAGATTACGTATTTCTTCCGAATACGCATACAATTATCATAATGCGGCAAAAACTCGTGTAGCGAAGCCATCTGCCAGGGATCCTCGGGAACCCGACACTCACGAGTGTCAACGGATAGAATCCAACCTAATCTCATGCTAATGAGAATAACATTGGCATATCCAGATGCGCGGCCGCACGACTGGGGCACGAACAAGACCGAAACCTGAAAGGTCCGTAGAACCGGACAACCCCACGAGAGCGTGTGTCACGACACCGCTTGCAAGCTCAACCGCATGGCCACCCCTACGGGGATGCGGGATACGACAAACCAAAGCCTCAAGCGGCAAGTACGTTGCTAACAAGCGACGCATTCTGCTATAAGGCTCGAACATTGCCTATCAGCATGGATGAGCAAATGTCACCACGGGGGAGTTCCCGTGGGACTCCACGGGGTCGTGCCCATCTTGCCAAAACCCGCGAGTGGTCCGGACCCCATGCCGGAGTCCAACTAGGGCTGCTCACACTGGCGGCAAGGTGGTCGGGTGCCTTGGCACCCGGTGCCGATTTGGCGCCAACGAGGGACCGAAACCCGGAGGGGCTGAACAAGTGGCTAGGCCATGGGGGCCCTACCACCCTTGTCCATGCCCAGCGGCAGTCTAAGTGGGGCTGACAGCCACAATGGCTTCAACCCACGCTGGCAAACCCGGGTGTGTCAACACCCGGCTAAGCCTAGAGCGCCCACAAGGGTGCTAGGCTTAGCCCAGGGCCCAACGGGCCAACCAAGACCTCAAGTAAGGTCTGGTCCGCACGTGACCAGACCTAGCTGGGTCACAAAATCCCCTGGTCTGAACCCAGCCGTGGGTTCAGACCAGAGTATTGGGCCTTAGCCCACACCCTTGAGGGTGCGGCTAACCCAAACACACCACCAAGTGGGTTAGACCCACCGCTCTGGCCTGGGCCCTATTGGTCTAGGCTCGGCCGACAAAGAGGGGGCTGGGGCACATGGGAGTGTGCCCCATAGGCACCCCTGGTCTGGCCCACAAGTGGTTCCAGACCCAGGGCACCTGCTAGGTGCGCAACAGCCCACAAGGGGCGCCAAAGGAGGGGTTATGGTGGGGCGCCCACCCGGGTTAGGTGGCGCCACACCAAGTGTAACGCCCCGGATTTCCAAAACAAAGCTAAGTTAAAATTTTCATGAATTTTTTTTTTTTTCTTTGCAGCAGAACTTAGAAAAGCTTTTAGCAGCGGAATCAGACGATAATGAGTCGTCAGTTTTAGAAAACTCCGAGCACGTTGCAGGTATGTGGCCAAGCAACTCATTGACCACCAAAGTGTTCCATTTTATCGAAAACATATGTTTATTACAACACTACTGCTTAGGAGAGCAGTGTAGGTTCAATAAAAAGGAAGCAGTACAACTCTGTCTAGAGAAACCCTGGAACTCGATGCCGCCTTGCTCCGCATATCGCCACGCAGGTCCAACACCTGAAATCCCCATAAAACGGGGTCAGAACCACTGATGGTCTGGTAAGCATGCAATCATGTAACCATTCAACTCAAGTACGATAATGACCACTCAGGGTCGCAATGCGCAATAACGACGCTCAAGCCTCCAAGACTTAGCGTATATCGCAGAAGCCTCCTCAGGGCTATGAGTTGAACATCCGCTCGAGTTTTCATGACTTAGAGCAAGCCTTTTCAGGGCTGTGATTTGAATAGCCGCATAAGTCTCCACGACTTAGCCATGACCTCTTCCGGGTCTCAAAGTGATGTCTAGCTCAAGTCTTCATACTTGGCACATCCGTATCCCACGCATCTAAGGACAACTCTTTGAGCTTCGCTTAGTCGTGCGGATACAACACGGGTCTTTGCCCAGTCGGTCCAGTAGTATACCGAACATGACACCTTCACAAAGGTTATGCAGGACTGACTCAACACGTCATCCACTCATACATTCAAAGCATCGCTGTACCTAGAACTAATGCATTGTTTGATAATTAACCGCTCCCGCCTTTGGTACGCAGGTAGAGCTATTGTCCGGGCATCAACGCGACGTTCTGGGGGTTGATTATTCTATGTATTTTAGATACCCCAGAGGCCTGTTGACCCTATCCATAGTAGGGCAGTGTGTTTCAACTGGGAGAATCCTACTAGGCCCATATTCGGATGCATCCTCTACTTGCAGTAGTTGGGTTCAATCCTTAGATCTTAAGGATAACCACGACCCCAAAACCCATGAGTGACTGAGGCCATCGTGGACTCTATCAGGTCCAAAGTAAAATACATGTCACTCAAGGCTGTACCATCACTGTCATTCCACAGTGAGCATAATTCCTGAAGGGGTCTGTCAGTCTTACAATTACTTGGACAGAATCTGCATGCCATTTAGGCAGCCCGTGCTTTCAGCACTACGGGAGTATGTACCCGACCCCATTCAGTCTTCCCCAACACAGTCATTACTGAGGGGGTACCCCTAACACGATCTTCAACCGCGGGGTATGTGCGACCTTAAGTCTTATTCATATGCATGCAGAACACCGCTCTTTGGCACTTCGGCCACCACGAGCATCACACCTCTTTGGGTGGAAACAACACACTCTGGCTCTTCGGCCCTTACGAGTCTGGTTGTGTAACCGTTCTCAATGAGCATGCATATGACTCGATCTAAATAGATCGGCTACTCGGCGTATTTTTACGCAACGAGTCCAAACCTAGCCAAGGCGCAACCTGTACTCCGGCTCAGCGGCCCTTACGAGCAAGGTGCCCTTGCAGGCACAAGGATACGAGCCGATCTGGCATCGTTCCATCAACGGACATCATTATGCCGTTCCATTGGTTCCGGCAGCTCTTCTGCCAACCATTTCGTCAGCACCTCCCCTGCTCTACCGGCAGTGGTGCGACGAACCCTTCTACGTTGTAGAGGCAAACCATGAACTGGGTAGCACTCTGCTATATGTCAGAGTATCCTGCTACGTTCTTTCTGAGCTATTCTTAGCTTCTTCAGAAATTTCAGCAGCACTTCCTCTCTTTTACGGAGAAAGCGTGCGTTTCTTTTATCCATTTCAGCGGCATCTCCCCTCTTTGGTAGGAAATCGCCACGCTTAATTCGGGAAATGGATGCGCACCGTTGTGCGTACTTTGCATCCATCAAGGTTGCAGGAACCCTTGGCCATAGCCAGGCCATACGAAATTGACTTAGTCATTACATAAAGAGCATTTTGCCAAAAACCGAAGCCTTTCCAATAGGGGCTTCATTCGTCAAGCAGAATCTTGAACGAGGAGCGGTCAAGGAATCACATGGGCGATTTGGAGTTTGATCTCCATTTGAACGCTCATTTATGCGCTATATATGTAGTATAAGCAGAAGCCTGTGCTTTATACAGCGGCGGCGTAAAGAAATGCATATACTATTGTTCAGGGTGTGTAACTGAACGAAATATTCTACATATATAACAAAGCAGAAGCCTTGGCATCGTTCGACGCGACGGCGTAAGTAAATACATTGCAGAAAGCAGGAGCCTTGGCATCATACGACGCGATGGCAAAGGTAAATTACATAGCCTGTGCGATATAAGACGCGTCGGCAGAATCAGCAGATATACACCTAGATCCGCATCCAACGATAGTTACGAGGCGAGCGGGTGAACACCGAAGTGTCCTAAAGGGCTCAACCAAGAACTAAAGCGAGATACCATTTTGAAGAACGCAAATACTGCGTGTTTGAACATAGATATATCCGACGATAGTTACGAGACGAGCGGGTGAACACCGAAGTGTCCAAAAAGGGCTCAATCAAGAACTAAAGCAAGATACTACTTCAGAAAGTATATTCTATATACAAACAGTCAAATACTTGAGAGAGATGGATCAACAAAGCGAACTTACTTCAAATCGTGGAAGAAACGGCTCCGGGTTGCTTCTTTGGCTTCGAGCCTTCCTTCGAGAGGTCAGACTAAGTCAGATGAAGCTGACTTAGTTGAGAAAGAGGGAGAGTAGGTCAAGCTACTCAACCTAAGTGGTTTGAACCAAACAGGGTTCGATCCAAGTCAACTGGGTTCAGCAGGTTCGAACTCAGCTCAAGTAGGCTAAGTCTGGGTTCAGAAATCCAAACCGGAATCTGGACCAAAACGGACTTTGACTTTGACTTTAAACCCAACTAGGTTCAAGTCAAGTCAACTAGGTTTGGACTAGGTCAAGTGGGTTCAGACCCAGGTCAGGCAGGCTCAGACCAGGTCAGGTGGGTTCAGGCCAGGTCAGGTGGGCTCAGACTCACTTGGGCTCACTAGGGGAGGTTTAGGAGAGAGAGAGGAGGCAAGAGAGAGAGGGGGGGTCGAAATTATGAGAAGAGAGAGAGTGGGGAGGGCTATTTATAGCCCAAGCCCACCTCCTCTTGGGAATTTTTATCCCCCTTTTGCCCCTGAGCTTTATTTTAATTCCAGGAGGTTCCTTTTGAGGTGGGGCCCACTAGATATTTCCATAGGATATTTTGTGGGTCCCACAAGATATTTTCTGAGGAATATTTCTGTGGGTCCCACCAATATTTCCGTGGGTCCCGCAAGAATTTCGGGTTACCGGCGATTTTTTTCCGAAAAATTCTGAGTACGCCATTCTCTTCGTATTGACGTAACTAAGAAAGTTGGCTCGAGGAAATCCTTTGTTTTTGTTTAGTTAAGAGGTTATGGCTTCCAGAGTGTTTGAGCATATATTCGCAAAGCGACGAATATCTCAAGTATAACTGGTTCGTACAAATCGATCTGATTTGTATTTCGGGTTCAGATGTTATTTTTACTTGAAAATGCCTCGTGAATTTCTTCAGAAAGAAACTGAAAAATTGCGGGTCTTACACCAAGGTGGTGGTCTGGACCACTGGGGGTCCAGACCCAGCCTTACTACCCCATCAACTGAGGTTGCTGGGGGCAGGCCACGCCTGGTCTGACCCAGACATGGGTCCAGACCAGGCCCACAAGGGGCCAGTGCGCCCAACACCAAGCCTGGGTGCTCTAAGCACCCGGCCTCAAGCTGCACAGCAGCCAACCAAGTCAGGGGGGGGGGGTTATAGCTACCTGCTACAGACCCTAGGTCCTTAGCATCTGGCTTAACCCAGCCATGGGCTGAGCGAGGCCGCACCTACCTGGCGCGCCTACCAAGTGGGTGCGCCAAGCAGGTGGCCCGGGTGCCACGCGCACCCAGCCCTCAACTGCTCCTAGGCAGCGAGCAAGGGGCAAAAAAAGGAGGGGGGGACACAAGTCTCTGGTTCGAACCAAGGGGTGGCTCGGACCAGAGCTGTGGCCCCTTTGACCATTCAGGTCAGTCTCCACGCAAAAACCACCGGGTGCTAAGATACCCGAGTGGTTCAGTTGGGTCAACAAGGGGGAGGGAGCTCACTAATGGTGAGCTCACCCTACAGGTGAGTCCACCCCGGGTAGGTCTGGGTCCAAAGTG
Organism: Nuphar pumila; assembly: GCF_984573655.1. Taxonomy (NCBI): domain Eukaryota; kingdom Viridiplantae; phylum Streptophyta; class Magnoliopsida; order Nymphaeales; family Nymphaeaceae; genus Nuphar; species Nuphar pumila. The sequence continues at coordinate 70,455,901 of NC_143251.1, read as the reverse complement.
GCCCAGACCACCCTGCCAGCCGGTGGGCTGCAGCAGTCCGATTGGGACTGCTGCACGCCCCAGCCATGGCTGGCTTAAGGCTAAAAAAAAGAAGGCGGGGGGGGGGGGGGGGGACCCGGACTGACCGACCTGGGGTCAGTCCGTGAGCCAATTGCAAGGCCTGCAACAGACCCACCCAGCCACCAAGGGACCTGGGCTGTCCATGGAAGGCTCAGCCCAGCGCCCTACCAAGAACCAGCCCCAAAGGGGCGTTCTACCCTTAAAGCACCACAATGAAACACAAAGAAGATTTTTTTTTTTATATATAAAATGAAAAGGCATAGAAGGGGAGCTCACCTTGCTGTGCAAGGTTGACCCAGCTGGAACCGCAGCTCAAGTGGGAGGGAGAGAAAGAGAAGTTGCAGAAGAGAGGGTGTCGACCCTCTCTCTCTTCCCTTCCCTTGTTTAAAAAGGGGGAAAAGGAGATGGATGGTGGGGAGTGAAGGAGGGGAGATGTGTGGTCTCCCTCTCCCATGCCCCACCCTACTCTAAAGACCTAGGGGGGGGGGGGTCTAAGGTACAAAGTACCTCCCAACCACTCCCCTTAATCTAAGGGGAGTGGTTGGCCTTGACCTTTCAAGGTCAAGGTCAAGCCACCCAAAAGAAATCGCCACTTGTTTTTGAATTATTTTTTTTTGTTAAAACAAGTTGGGGCTACCCCCTAAGGGGCGCCCAGCCTACTCCCCTAAATCGTGGGCTGAGCCCACCCACTTTACAAAATTCCCTTTTAAGACCCCAAATTAGGTATTTTTGAAACTTTTCAAAAAGGCCTATGAAAGGTGAGTTTTTTGCAAATTATGTCTTTCATAAACCCTTAAAAGGACATGAGCTGAGGTGGAGCCCATGCCAAACCTTTTTAAATGTCAAAACCCACCCCATGTAAAAGTTTTTTCAAAAAGCCTCTTCTAGGTTTTTACTAATTTGCGGTTTACTTCTTTTTTTTTTGTAAAAACTCAATATAATGAGTATTTAAAAAGACTCATCTAAACTAATTTAAAAATCAAAATTTTAAATTACATTTTGTGAATTAAGATTTAAACTTTCATAAAGTATATTCAATTTCCCAATTACGGCAAAATTGGGCCTCAGTATGACTCATAATTACCGATATACCCCTTTTTTGCCAAATACTTGAAATAACGAGATATTTTCCTCGTTTAGGCTCCAAAATCGGAGTGAATCCATATGAATACAATATAAATATAATCCAAAATCATTGAGGTTTGACTCGTCGCGGTTTGTCCTGAATCTCCCCGTAGAGCGAATCTACGCGATTCAAAACCTTAGAAAGTGATAAATGTCGAATTCACGAGCAATGCTCATGCCGACACAAGAATTTCTCAATCATGAAATATATATATCATTTAAAATTCTTCGAAAAAACAGTGGGGCTTACAGATCCAGATGACCGTACACAAGGTCATAAGCCACTTGTCTCAAGCATTCATTGGATCTTATCTTTCAATCGCTTTTTACCCATTACAACTCTATCTATCAAGGTATCCAGATTCCTTGATATGGTCATCATTCATGAGTTGTTCGGCTGTCACCGTATAGACATGACCTGCCACAGGTTTCTGCTCTATCCTGGGTTGTGGCAGTCGTTTTTGTTGTATTTGTTGAGAGGGTTCTCCAGATCCCATATTTCTCTGTTGAAGATCTGAGGCCTTTTTGCGACATTCTCTCACACGATGCCCTGGTTTGCCGCAATACAGGCAACCTCCCGTATCGCGAGGACAAACCCCTCTGGGATGATCTGAGCTACACCTCGAGCATCGAAAATTAGGTTGTTGGTAGGGCTGATTAGCTTCTACCATTTGTAATGGTTGCTCGGTCGGTGGAGTAAAGTTGTTCTCCCAAAAATCTCTCTTATAAAAAGTTGGTCGTGATTCTTGGCCACCGGGGAACGTTCTCTTGTTGTTCCCATTACTTGCTACTGGTCGCTTTACTACGACCCCTTTGCATCGCTCCCAGTTTGCGCTAATCTTTAAAGCTGCTGCCACAACGGCTTGAAATGTTTGGGGCATGCTAGTTATAACTCGAGATCGTAGCCCTTCCCGAAATCCGTTGATATATTTATCGGCCCTCTCCTGGTCAGTATCGAATAACCGAGAGCAGTACTGCTCAAGGTTCTGAAACTTGGTAGTATAGTCGATAAGACTCATACCACCCTGCTCTAGTTCCAGAAACTCCATCTTTTTCTTATTTCTGGAGTGCAACGGGAAGTAGTTATCTAAGAAAGTTCTCCGAAAATCATCCCAAGAGATGACTTCAAGCTGAGAGAACTGAATGATCTTAGTGGTATCCTACCACTTTCGTGCATTATCCTTCAGCCTATATGTGCTGAAGTTAGTCTTTTTCTCTTCCGATACTCCCAGTACAAGAAAAGCGCGCTCTGTCTCCTCAATCCAGCTTTCTACAAGCTCTGGATCGACACTGCCAACGAAAACAGGTGAGTCGAGTTTGAGGAACTTTTCATATGTTATTCCTCCAAGGTTCTCATTGCGAGGTGGGGCTGGTGCTTGCCTTGATTCACGAATGAAAGACACAAGCCTGTTGAGTGTCTCTAGCAGGAAGTCCTGTGTATGAGACTCCTCGCTCGACATGGTTCTCCTCGTCCTAGGAGCCATTTATCTATTCACGCAAATATACCCAAATCAGAAAAAGTGTAAGATTTATACTTACAGTGCGATACGGTGAACAAGACGGATCTCGAACCAGGTTTCTCAGACACATGCTCTGATACCAATTCTGTAACGCCCCAGATTTCTAAAACAAAGCTAAGTTAAAATTTTCATGAATTTCTTTTTTTTTTCCTTTGCAGCGGAACTTATAAAAGCTTTTAGCAGCGGAATAAGACGATAATAAGTCGTCGGTTTTAGAAAACTCCGAGCACGTTGCAGGTTTGTGGCCAAGCAACTCATTGACCACCAAAGTGTTCCATTTTATCAAAAACCACATGTTTATTACAATACTACTGCTTAGAAAAGCAATGTAGGTTCAATAAAAGGAAGTAGTACAACTCTGTCTAGAGAAACCTTGGAACTCGATGCCGCCTTGCTCCGCATATCGCCACACAGGTCCAACACCTGAAATCCCCATTAAACGGGGTCAGAACCACTGATCGTCTGGTAAGCATGCAATCATACGTCCATTCAACTCAAGTATATACGATGACCACTTAGGGTCGCAATTCATAATAATGATGCTCAAGCCTCCAAGACTTAGCGTATATCGCAAGAGCCTCCTCAGGCTATGAGTTGAACATCCACGCAAGTCTTCATGACTTCGCATAAGCCTCTTCAGGGTTGTGAGTAGAATAATCACTTAAGTCTTTACGACTTAGCTTTGACCTCTTCAGGGTCACGAATGGATGTCTAGCTCAAGCCTTTATGCTTGGCACATCCGTATCCTACGAATCTAAGGACAACTCTCCGAGCTTCGCTGAGTCGTACGGATATCAATGGGGTTCTTTCCAAATCGGTCCAGTAGTATACCGACCAAGACACCTTCACAAAGGTTATGCAGGACTGACTCAACAACGTCTATACACGCATACATTTAAAGTATCGTTGTACCTAAGCTAATGCTTTCTTTCGATAATTGCACCTCCCCCTGGGCTTTGGGACTCATATCTGGGCGACAACGCGATGATCTGGGGGTTGATTATTCTATGTATTTTAGATACCCCAGAGGCCTGTTGACCCCATCCCCCTAGTAGGACGGTACAACATACCAGAAGAGATCCTTACTAGGTATCTGAATGCATTCTGCTACTGCAGTAGTTGGGTTCAATCCTTAGATATTTAAGGACAACCACGACCTCCATACCTCTGAGTGACGGAGGCCATTAATGAACTCTATCAGGTTCGGGTGAAATATATGTCACTCAAGGCTGCGCCATCACTGTCTTCCTCGGTGAGAAATTCTGAAAGGGGCCTATCGGTCTTACAATTACTTGACGAACATTGCATGCCTATAGGGCAGCCTTTGAGAAGTATATATCTGACCCCAATCAACCACACGGCTTTCACCGTGGAACAAAGGTTTTATTCATATGCATGCTTAACTCTGCTCTCGGCACTTCGGCCTTGACAAGCACTTCACCTCTTTCGGTGTAAACAACACACTCTGGCTCAGCGGCCCTTACGAGTCTGGTTGTCTGATAATTCTCAATGAGCATGCACATGACTCGATCTCTATGGATCGGCTACTCGGCGTATTTTTACGCAACGAGCTCAGGATCTCGTCAAGGTGCTACCACTACTTTGGCGCAACGGCTCTTACAAGTATGGTGCCCTTGCAGGTGTCAGAGAGACGAGTCATTCTGACATCGTTCCAACAAAGGGCATCGTTGTGCCACTTAACTGGTTCTGGCAGCTCTTTTGCCAACCATTCTGTCAGCACCTCCTCTGCTCTACCGGAAGTGGTGTGACGAACCTTTCTACATCGTAGAAGGCGTTTCATAAACTGGGTAGCACTCCTGCTACGTTCTTTCTGAGTTATTCTTAGCTCCTTCAGGATTTTCAGCAGCACTTCCTCTCTTTAACGGAGAAAGCGTGCGTTTCTTTTATCCATTTCAGCGGCATCTCCCCTCTTTGGTAGGAAATCGCTACGCTTAACTCAGAAAATGGATGTGCACCATTGTGCGTACTTTGCATCCATCAAGGTTGCAGGAACCCTGGGCCATAGCCAGAACATACGTAATTGACTTAGTCTTTACGTAAAGAGCATTTTGCCAAAAAGCGAAGCCTTTCCAATAGAGACTTCATTTGTCAAGCAGAATCTTGAACGAGGAGCGGTAAGGGAATCACATTGGCGATTTGGAGTTGATCTCCATTTGAATGCTCATTTACGCGTCATATATGTAGTATAAGCAGAAGCTTGTGCTTTATACAGCGGTGGCGTAAAGAAAATGCATATACTATTGTTTAGGGTGTGTAACTGAACAAAATATTCTACATATATAACAAAACAGGAGCCTTGGCGTCATTCAACGCGATGGCGTAAGTAAATTGTAACGCCCCGGATTTTCAAAACAAAGCTAAGTTAAAATTTTCATGGATTTCTTTTTTTTTTTCTTTGCAGCGGAACTTAGAAAAGCTTTTAGCAGCGGAATAAGACGATAATGAGTCGTCGGTTTTAGAAAACTCCGAGCACGTTGCAGGTATGTAGCCAAGCAACTCATTGACCACCAAAGTGTTCCATTTTATCGAAAGCACATGTTTATTACAACACTACTGCTTAGAAAAGCAGTGAAGGTTCAATAAAAAGGAAGCAGTACAACTCTGTCTAGAGAAACCCTGGAACTTGATGCCGCCTTGCTCCGCATATCGCCACGCAGGTTCAACACCTGAAATCCCCATTAAACGGTGTCAGAACCACTGATGGTCTGGTAAGTAGGCAAACACCTATCTATTCAACTCAAGTAAATGCATAGACCACTCAGGGTCGCAGTTCGTAATACGACGCTCAAGCCTCCATGACTTAGCGTATATCGCACAAGCCTCATCAGGGCTATGAGTTGAACATCCACGCAAGTCGTCATGACTTCGCATAAGCCTCTTCAGGGCTGTGAGTTAGAATAACCTCTCAAGTCTCTACGACTTAGCCTTGACTTCCTCAGAGTCACGAATGGATGTCTAGCTCAAGCCTTTATGCTTGGCACATCCGTATCCTACGAATCTAAGGACAGCTCTCCGAGCTTCACTTAGTCGTACGGATATCAATGGGGTTCTTTCCCAATCGGTCCAGTAGTATACCGACCATGACACCTTCACAAAGGTTATGCAGGACTGACTCAACAACGTCATCCACTCATACATTCAAAGTAGCGCTGTACCTAAGCTAATGCTTTGTTTCGATAATTGCACCTCCCCCTGGGCTTAGGGGACTCATATCTGGGCGACAACGCGAAGATCTGGGGGTTGATTATTCTATGTATTTTAGATACCCCAGAGGCCTGTTGACCCCATCCTCCTAGTAGGACGGTACAGCATACCGGAAGAGATCCTTACTAGGTATCCGAATGCATTCTGCTACTACAGTAGTTGGGTTCAATCCTTAGATATTTAAGGATAACCACGACCTCCATACCTCTGAGTGACGAAGGCCATCAATGAACTCTATCAGGTTCGGGTGAAATATATGTCACTCAAGGCTGCGCCATCACCGTCTTCCTCGGTGATAAATTCTGAAAGGGGCCTGCCGGTCTTATAATTACTTGACGAACATTGCATGCCTATAGGGCAGCCTTTGAGAAGTATGTACCCGACCCCAATCAACCACACGGTTTTCACCGTGGAACAAAGGTTTTATTCATATGCATGCTTAACTCTGCTCTCGGGACTTCGGCCTTGACGAGCACTTCACCTCTTTCGGTGGAAACAACACACTCCGGCTCAGCGGCCCTTACGAGTCTGGTTGTCTGATAATTCTCAATGAGCATGCACATGACTCGATCTCTACGGATCGGCTACTCGGCGTATTTTTACGCAACGAGCTCAGGACCTTGTCAAGGCGCTACCACTACTTTGGCGCAACGGCTCTTACAAGTATGATGCCCTTGCAGGTGTCAGGGAGACGAGTCATTCTGACATCGTTCCAACAAAGGACATCATTGTGCCACTTAACTGGTTTTGGCAGCTTTTCTGCCAACCATTCTGTTAACACCTTCTCTGCTCTACCGGCAGTGGTGCGACGAACCTTTCTACATTGTAGAAGGCGTTCCATAACTGGGTAGCACTTCTGCTACGTTCTTTCTGAGCCATTCTTAGCTCCTTCAGGAATTTTAGCAGCACTTCCTCTCTTTTACGGAGAAAGCGTGCGTTTCTTTTATCCGTTTCAGCGGCATCTCCCCTCTTTGGTGGGAAATCGCTACGCTTAACTCGGGAAATGGATGCGCACCGTTGTGCGTACTTTGCATCCATTAAGGTTGCAGGAACCTTGGGCCATAGCCAGGCCATACGTAATTGATTTAGTCTTTACGTAAAGAGCATTTTGCCAAAAGGCGAAGCCTTTCCAATAGGGGCTTCATTCGTCAAGCAGAATCTTGTACGAGGAGCGGTAAGGGAATCGCATGGGCGATTTTGGAGTTGATCTCCGTTTGAACGCTCACTTACGCGCCATATATGTAATATAAGCAGAAGCCTGTGCTTTATACAGCGGCGGCGTAAAGGAAATGCATATACTATTGTTCAGGGTGTGTAACTGAACGAAATATTCTACATATATAACAAAACAGGAGCCTTGGCATCGTTCGACGCGACGGCGTAAGTAAATACATTCCAGAAAGCAGGAGCCTTGGCATCGTTCGACGCGACGGCGTAAGTAAATGCATAATCGGAAGTGCAGTAATCGGAAGTACAGAAAGCAGGGAGCCTTGGCATCATACGACGTGACGGCAAAGGTAAATTACATGGCCTGTGCGATATAAGACGTGTCGGCAGTATCAGCAGATATACACCTAGATCTGTATCCAACGATAGTTACGAGGCGAGCGAGTGAACACCGAAGTGTCCTAGAGGGCTCAACCAAGAACTAGGGTGAGATACTATTTTGAAGAACGCATATACTGCGTATTCGAACATATATATCCGACGATAGTTACGAGGCGAGCGCGTGAACACCGAAGTGTCCTAGAGGGCTCAACCAAGAACTAAAGCAAGATACTACTTCAGAAAGTATATGCTATATACAAACAATCAAATACTTGAGAGAGATGGTTTAATGAATAGAACTTACTTCAATTTGAGGAAGAAACGACTCCGATTGCTTCAAACGCTTCGAACGAGGCTCGACTTCGAAAAAGGATCAACTTCGAACTTCGGATGAAAAAGGACTTGGACTTTGACTTTGAACCAAACCAGGTTCAAGTCAAGTCAACTGGGTTCAGACTTAGGTCAAGTAGGTTCAGACCTAGGTCAGGTGGGTTAGGACCAGGTCAGGCAGGCTCAGACCAGGTCAAGCAGGCTCAGGCTAAGTCAGGCAGGCTTAGACCAGGTCAGGTGGGCTCAGGTGGGCTAGGCTAGGTAGGGGAGGTTTGGAAAAGGAGGAGAGAGAGAGGGCTAGACGATTTTTCAAAGGAGGGGGGCTCCTCTATTTATAGGTTCTGAAACTTGGGCCCCAAGTTTCAGAATCCCCTCTTTACCCTTGGGCTTTTCTGAGAATCCCTTCCATGGAAGGTGCTGGAAGGAGCTGAAAGGCTCTGGAAGGTGCTGGAAGGTGCTGGAATATTCTAGAATATTCTAGAATATTTTTTGAGAAATATTTCAGTGGGTCCCACCAATATTTTCGTGGGTCCCGCAAGAATTTCGGGTTTTCGGCGATTTTTTTCCGAAAAATTCTAAGTACGCCATTATCTTCGTATAGATGCCACTAAGAAAGTTGGCTTGCCGGAATCCTTTGATTTTGTTCAGATAGGAAGTTATGACCTCCAGAGCGTTTGAGCATATATTCGTGAAGATGCGAATATCTTAAGTATATCTGGGTCGCAGGAATCGGTTTGATTCGCTTTATGGTAAAAATGTTATTTTTCACTGAAGAATGCCTCAGGAATTTATTCAGAGTTATCTGAAAAATTTGTGGGTCTTACATAAATGCATAATCGAAAGTGCATTAATCGAAAATTACAGAAAGCAGGGAGCCTTGGCATCATACGACGCGGCGGCAAAGGTAAATTACATAGCCTGTGTGATATAGGACGCGTCGGCAGAATCAGCAGATATACACCTAGATCTGTATCCAACGATAGTTACGAGGCAAGCGAGTGAACACCGAAGTGTCCTAGAGGGCTCAACCAAGAAGTAGGGTGAGATACTATTTTGAAGAACGTATATACTGCGCATTCGAACATATATATATCTGACGATAGTTACGAAGCGAGCGTGTGAACACCGAAGCATCCTAGAGGGCTCAACCAAGAACTAAAGCAAGATACTACTTCAGAAAGTATATGCTATATACAAACAATCAAATACTTGAGAGAGAGAGATTAATGAAGTGAACTTACTTCAAATTGCGGAAGAAACGACTCCCGAATGATCCAACGCTTTGAACAAGCTTCGATCCTTCCGTCAAGAGGTCAGACTAGGTCAGGTGGGATAGGCTAGGTAGGGGAGGTTTGGAAAAGGAGGAGAGAGAGAGGGCTAGACGATTTTTCAAAGGAGGGGGGCTCCTCTATTTATAGATTCTGAAACTTGAGCCCCAAGTTTCAGAATTTCTATTTTAGTCCATAGTTTTTTCAAAAATTTCCTTTGATCTTATCCAGATGAGTCACTGATCTTATCCATCTGACTGTTTGATCTTATCCATCTGACTGTTTGATCTTATCCAGAAGGAATATTACATAGAATATTCCCTGGAAGGTGCTGAAAGATCCTAGAATATTCTAGAATATTCTAGAATATTCTAGAATATTTTCTGAGAAATATTTTTGTGGGTCCCACCAATATTTTCGCGGGTCCCGAAAAAAGTTGAGTTTTCGACATTTTCTTCCGAAAATTTCTGAGTAGGCCATTATCTTCGTATTGATGCAACTAAGAAAGTTGGCTCGCGGGAATCCTTTGATTTCGATCAGGTAGGAAGCTATGGCTTCCAAAGTGTTTGAGCATATATTCGTGATTCGACGAATATCCTAAGTATAACTGGCTCGCAGAAATTGATTCGTTTCGCATTCTGGGGAAAAAATGTTATTTTTACCGGTAAATGCCTCATGAATTTATTCAGATATTTTCTGAAAAATTGCGGGTCTTACAGTTTACGTAGAAATTCAGTGAAAAGCAGATGTGAAAAAAGAACAGCGGAGCCGCGAGTCTGAGCGGCCACCACAGATAAGTGCAACAAGAGGAAACAGTGTAACCAACGGCGTGTACAAAGGCGTAACTGTGAAATAAGAAGGGTAACCACCCTAACTGTTTAAAGAGTTTACAAAATGTAGTACAAAAGTACAAGACTGGGAATACATCCCAACAACCAAAACCCCAAAAAGGAGACCACCAGGTACAAGAACTGCAGGTCAAGTGTGTGGGTCCCCCGAGCCTCCACCGTGTGTCATCGCATCTGCACTATACCTGTTCGTCACCTACATCCCCATAAAACAGGGTCAGTCCTCTTGCGAGGTGGTGAAGAAACAACCACAAGCAGATATATAAATCAATTCACAGGGAAACTGAAAGTAAGCTAACAAGTGGTAAGTGTAAAGTGACAAGTACTAGTCAACTAACAAGTAACAAACTGAAGGAACAGTAGAGCAAGTACTTAAGCAGTAACTAACTGTAACAAGTGTCGTATAAGTAAGGTAACCAAGTAACAGCTGGAACAAGTAAAGTAACTGAAGTAGAATCTACAGAACAAGTAAAGTAGCAACTACAGTAAGTCAGCTGTTTGGTTAGTCTTTAAGTTCGTCTGATTACTCCTTCGGGTACGCGAAGGAACCTCGCATTCTGTGAGACATGCACCCGGTGTCTATTATTCAAATTATCATGTGGTAATCGGGAAAGCTACAGACCGAGTCAACCATATGCGAGCAACACACAGCTAGGAGAAAACACTCACATAGGCAAGGATTGCAATCCATACTACTACAGTAGTGAGGCCCTAAGAAGGTAACCTCGACCTCCCTGACTCTGAGTGACTGGAGGGCAAAGGAACGCTACAGCTTCTGTCAAAACGCGTGTCGTAGTAACGACAAGTCACTCAAGGTTGTACCATCCACCCTCTCCCAAGGTGAACCATTTTGTAAATGGGGCGAAGCAGGTTTATCTTTCTTAAGGCTCAAGTTCAATCATACCTCACAACGAGAAATTTGCCTCGTGGTCCCCGCAGGGTACGCAAAATGAGGACTTGGCCTGCACATCCACGTGCTCAGCCTCACACGGCCAACGGAGCACACTGCTCGTGAAAGCAGTCAAAACACCATATTATTTTATTTTTTGTTAGGGTATATCATACAAGAGTCCACACAACACAAGGGTCACTGCCCAAAAACTCCAACTGAGCCCACAACAAATCATTTCAATATTCATACACTATGGTGTTCCATTTTCTTTCTTTTCATAAGTGCACCTAATGCGCTTACTAATGCCTCAGCGATGTACCTCCTCCGGGTACGTACTACTCACAACTGTGTCAAGATGTGCCAAGTGCAAAGTGTAAGAGTATCACAATTTCCATCTTTTGCACAAATGTAACCACAGAGACATTACATGATATTTAAACTACACTATATTACATATTTCAGTGTTATGATTGCATTTATCAACATTTTCATACTCAAGGGTTGAAATTGAATTTAACCCATCATCCTGTCTAATGGGAATAACATTGGTTTCCCCCAAGGTGAATTGTTGCTCTCGTACGGAAGATGCAACTGCGACCCAAATGACCATTACACGTGGTTCAATGCACTTACATGTTTATGGTGAAATCTGGGATATTCCTGTCTTATGGGAACAACAATAGCTATTTCCACGGTATGGGGAGTGTAAACACCCCAAATTTTCCTCATCCATTCTCACATAACCCCCCTAGTACAGTGCCAACCCTGTCAGGTCAGTGTAGGAGTCAAACCCCGAGTCAGTTTTAGAAAATCACCATTTTACCCATTTTTTATTGGGAAAATTACCATTTTACCCCTAGGTCATCCCAGACCCCAGTCAGTCGGAGTCAACCAAGCTCATTGGTCAGTTCAGGACAGTTAAAATATCAGTCATCTCAAGCTCATCTGAGCTCACAATGAACAGACCATTTTCATTTCTGACCATTCCTGCCAAAATGAGATCATTTCTTCAGAAATGAGCTCATTTCTCAATCAAATCCAAGCCAATTGTCTCTGAGTCCGTCATTCATAGTCAGTCATACTCCCCAGAGTATAACTTGAGCTCACCAGAAGTTCAAGCACTCCAGTTTCAGTTCAAAACCATTTCCAAGTGTCTAGGAGCCCATTTTAGTCCATTTTAGCTCTTTCAGCTGAAATTGAGTTGAGTTCAGTCAATTAAGTTAGTGTTCAAGCTTTGATTTTAGTTCATCTCAGTATTACTGACCTTTGTTTTAGCTCAAACCCAGTTCAGGTTCGTAATTCACTTCATTCCAATGACCATTCCATACCATTTCTCTAAAAATGGCAGCTTTTCTTGAAAATTCAGTTGGAAAGGTCAGTTGAGTCAGTGTCTGTTGAGTTCATTTGAGTTCTGAAACTCTAAAACCCAACTCAATCCAGTTCATTTCAGTTGAATCCAGCTCAAACCCTAATTTTCAGTGTTACTCTAGCTTGGCAGAGCTCAAAAATCATTTCTTCAATTATTTTGCAAATTTTATCAGTTTTTATACTTTTTAAACTGGTACAGCTGCCAATCGGGGTCTAACATTTAAAATTCTCCATTCAGGGTCTGCATTTCGCATGTCATTTCTCATCATTTCATACCATTTCTTAGCATTTCATAACATTTCATCACATTTCATTTCATTTTCGAAGTCCAGAACTCCAGTTTTATAAATTTCAATCCTGATTGAGTTTTAAAACTTTTCAGAAATCAATTTCAAACCTCGGGTTTCCAAAATTGACATTTTTTTACCCCGGGAGTCTAAATTTGGAAATATTTTCTCAAGAAAAATAATCTGGATTTCTTTCAAAATCAAATTTTTAAATTTTACACTAGATTTGCTTCATAATGAGCTATTGAACTTCAAAATCCGAGCTCGTTTCAAAAACTGCCAAAAATAGCTCGTTTCATTTTGAAAATGTTTTCTCGAGAAAAACAATCTAGATTTCTTTCAAAATTAAATTTTCAAATTCTACACTGGATTGGCTTCGCAACGAGGTATTGAACTTCAAAATCTGAGCTCATTTCAAAAACTGCCAAAAATAGCTCGTTTCGTCTGAAATCTTTCTAAAAAGACTATTTTACCCCTCTAATCGTCAAAATGAATTTCAAAATCAAAATTTGGACCCGCTCTGAGATGGCCCACCCATTTGCATTCTCTTGTTTTAATTTATAAGAAAAAAAATTATCTTTTTCTTTATTTTTTTGTTGTTTGTTTTATTTTATTTTATTTATTATTATTATTTTTTTTATTATGTTATTCTTCCTAAGGTAGGGACCCACAAGGTGGTCACCCAAACCTCCAGCCCCTCTATTTCTCCATTTCCTTTCTCTCCTCCTCTCCTTTCCCTTTCTTCTTCCTTTCTTCCTTTTCTTCTTCCTCTTCTTTCCCTTTTCCTTCTTCCCTTCTTTTTTTCTTTCTTTTTCCCCAACCTCCAACCCATTCACGTAAAGGGGGGATTTCCTTTTTCATTAAGTCATTAAGACCTAGGTTAGGAAAAAATTTAAAACCTAAGTTTAAAAGTCAAAAAAAGAAGAAAGAGAAAGGAGGCTACGGCTGCTCCCCATCTCACGCCTCTCTCTCTCTCTCTCTTTCTCTCTCTCCCTTGGTTTCCATTACACAGCTTCTCACCACCTCTCCTTGCAGCAGCAACACAGCATCTTCACCAGCTTGCAGCTCTTCTTCAGCCACCACAGCAACTGGTATCACCACTTCAACCTTCAGCCACCATCTTGTAGCCACAACCACCAGCAACTCCAGCCTTGGCTGCAGCCACAACAGCCTCTCTACAATAGCCATCTTCAGCCAATTTTCAGCAACTCAAGACACCAACCATCTTCAATTGCAGCAGCCTCCTTCAATCACTACCAGCCTTGGTGACAATCACCACAGCAAATCCGTCAGCCATTCTCTCGTTGCAGTTTCTCTATAGCAGCAACCTTGCCCCAACCGGTGCAAACTCCTCCATTCAAGCGAATCTCAAGGTAAAACCCATTATTCTTGTGATTTCTTTCATGACTCCAGTATGAATCCAGTTCAAAACTGGATTCATCTAGTTGCAAAAGCTATTTTATGAGTTTGTAATATTGATTTACCATTGATCAAGGCTGAATAAAGGAGATCCATCCGATGCATGGATCGGATCCTCCCTTCCCACAAGCCATAAAAAAAAAAAAAAAGATTTGTATACCAGTTTTTCTTTATTTTAAATATTATATTCATGTTAAATATGGGTTTCAAGCATTTTATTAATTTAGTCTTATTGTTTTATTAATAGTCTGTTTGATATCATTAAGATTCATGTTAAGGCTTGTAGACATTAGTTGTAGCATAAGTTACAGCCGTTATTTTATATAGATTTTCGTTTTAATAAATCCAAAAAAAAATATTTGTAGTTAGGTTTATTTGTCCATGATCTCATATTAAAAATTTAGATCCGTTTGAGTTCTGGAACTTTATCAAATGAATCGAATCTCAAACTGAGATTTCTGTTCTCCAGAAACTCCAATTTCTGCTTTAGCAGAAAAGAATCCCCAAGATCACCCCTGTGGGAGATCCGGATTGTCCTCCAAAAATCACAGTGGATTCATAATGGAATCTACTAGTGATATGGAAATTTTGAGATTTTTCCAAGCAGTTTTTATCTCTATAAAAAATCGGATTTCTCAGACCCCTGGGAAAATATCGATTTTCTTTCGTCAGGGTATAGACAGACCTTAATGCACCAAGTCCATCCAATCTATAACCGTTCTGCAAAAACTTTCAACACGAAAGTTGTTCATAACATAATTTCCTGTCATTTCCCAAAATTTGGGAATTTTTAGATCTGTTCCATTATTTTTCCCGGATTTTCTATTTCTGTCTAACAGATTCCAATGTCCAGAAATCTCAGAGATTTAGGTCTCTGATAACAGTATGACCTTTTCCAAACCGTAACCCGAATCCCAATAGTGTCAAAATATCAAATCTTCCTTTGTGTGTCAGGGACATTTTACCACAAATTCAGCCATTTTCCCATCTGTCTACCATTTTTACCACATTTTCTACCAAAACCTGTCTGTTTCCTTCATTTACTCGAGTCGCCGGATTCCGATCCGACTTGTCGGAGTGGTACAGCTCCGACCATAGGTTAAAAACAGAAAGTGTAAAAGGCAAAAATCCTTGCCTTACTGTCCTCTGTCACCCCATAAAATTTGGGAAATTTTTATGGAAGTTTGATATCCTAAATCCCCTTTAGAATCAATATTTTAGGCAAAAATCATAAAATTTAGGGTTTTTACTTAAATTTCTATGTCTAAAAGTACAAAAAAATTAGATTTTCGAGCTCCATTCTGTTTTTAGGGTTATTTTGGGTGTCCATGCCAAATTTGGTTTAATTCCAAGTTCATTTGCTCCATGTGTTAGTTTATCTTTAAATTCAGAAGCGAAAATCAAGCGAAAATCAGGTTAAATTCAATATTTTATGATATTTTCGCCATTTTAGGGTTTTATCATGTACATAAGCATGTAGAATCGTATTAGGGTTAATTTCAATCTCCTTTGCATTTCATATTTTTCAATTTTGCAAAATTTATTTCAGAAAACCCTGGTTTCAAGGCCATAGTCTTGTTACCAGGGGTATTTTGGTCATTTTGACCTAAATTTTGAAATTTCAATTTTTAATTATCCAAAATTTCATGCATATCATCATATTTTATCATATTATGTTTGAGTTATTTCAGTTGATTTTCAAAATTCCAAAATTTACAATAATTCTTTCAGAAAACCCTAATTTCAAGGTCATCAGGGGTATTTTGGTCATTTTGACCCCAATTTCGAATTTTCAAGTTTATTTTTCAAATTTATTCATTATTTATCATGTTTATATCAAATGGGGTATGAATTTGGGGTTTATATCTGAATAATATCCGATAATTTCCCATATTTTCGGATAAATTCAGAAAAACCTACATTTTTGTGCTAACCTTGTTTTCTAGTTTTGCAGGAACATTCAAGAAGAAGACTTAGATTTTATTTTTTCTTTTTATTTCAATTCAATGTAACATCAAATGTAATAATTTGGAATAAGAGTTACATTTCTGCTTAGAATAGGGTTGCATTGCATATAGTTTAATTTCTGCAAAATTTTAATATGTGATGTATGATTCATGCACATTATTTCAAATTCACTATGGTTTACACGAATGGCACGTGCACAAGCTCTTATGGAGTTTATAAACTCGGTGGGATTTGTATTTATGGCCATAGTCAGAATACGAAGAAAACCAAGATTTATGATCTTCATATTAGCCACATTCAGCCTACACACTTAGGCTAACTTCAAAATGCACCGCATTTTTCAAAGTCTTAAAAGGATTTCCCAATTTCTCAATTGAAATTCCCTTTTCAAATTCATATTCATTCATTCATATGATTCAAATTGCATTATTTTCAAACTCATTTAACAATTTCAATTTCAGAAAATTCAGTTTTCTCAAGAATTTCCAAGTCTTTCTCAGGATCTGATTTTCTCAAAATTCTAAGTTTTCAAATGACATTTAAAAGCATTTCCCAGGCTCAAATTAAGATTTTCCAATGTTTTAAAATTCTCAAATTTCAAAATCCCAAGTTTTCAAAAATCGATTTTCTCAGATTTCCTATTTTCTTGAGAACCCAGTTTCATGAGAATCCATTTTCCATTTCAACAATCCTTTTCCAATGAACTTCCCAATTTTCTCAGAATTTTCAAATCCATTTCCTCAGAAAAGCAATTCCAAATTTCAAAATCAATTTTCTAAAGTTCAAATTTTCTTGAGAAATCACTTTCCAATGCAAATTTCTGATTTCCAATGAACTTCAATGATTTTCCCAGGAATTCCATTTTCAAGCATTTTCCAGTCCTTTTCTAAATGCATTTCAATTTTCCAAAGCAAACATCATATTTTCTCAAACTTGCATTTTTAAAAATTTCATAGCACAAGCCTGATTCTTTGTGCATTTTAGGAAAAATAGAGCATAATTTAGATATTTGAGTCAAGTTAAAGCACATAATTGGTCCTTGGTTCAATTACCCCTGGTAAAGGCGCCAGGAACGGTTGAACCTCGTACCGACAGGCGGATCCCATTCCACGGAATTTTCCCGCAAATTTTCAAAACGGAGGCGAGTTAATTTTCAAAACTATTTTCAAAACTTTGGTCGAGTTTGACTCACAAAATTCGTTTCTCTCTCGCAAGGGAAGGAAAAAAATTTTGCGATGATAACAGGTTTGGCGACCGTGATGGGACCTGTCTTCGTCTGATCAAGTATGTGCTTTAACTTAGCTCAATTATCAAAATTAGGCTCTATGGAATGTCAGCTTTTAATTTCTGATATCATGTGAACCTAGGAGCCTAGACTTGAACCCAGCTGACATGGATTGCATGTAGACTAGGCATGGTTTGGTAGGACCATATTGAGGAGAATTATGCATGCTCACTTAGACTTAGGTCTGAAATACAACACTCCTCAATCTAGGACTGATATGAAAACAATGTTTGCTTCTTCAAAAAATTTCAAAATTCTATCTCTTTAGGATTTAGAGCCCTCTGTTTGTCTGCATGTGATCATATTTCAGAAACCACCCCACCTATGTCTACCCGGTCTTCACGTTGCTGGGCTCTCTTCCAGAACCATAGTTCGGGACAAAGCCTCACAACTGGGCCACTTATTTGGGCTAACGCCCCCCTGCCACGTACCAAGGGCCATAGTCCAACGTATATCGGCAGGCGCTCAAGGATGTTGGGAAAACACAAGCCTAGAACCGGAGATAAATTTTTATGCCACGTACATCGAGCCTCGGTTCGAGTATATCGGCATAGCATGGTTGGACACAGATGATCTGAGCCTAGAGTCAGGATTAGGGTCCTACAGATCTTTCAAAATTGATGCATTTAGAGTCAGCTTCTTAGGGAATGTTGTATGTGCATAATTGTTTGTGTAGGATGTGATTAAATGCATTCTTCTTTTATTTCTCAATTCTCTTTTATTTTCCTTTTACACATTTCATCTATTTTTCTTCAACAATTTTATCAAAAACCCTGGACGATTTTCAAAACCTCATATTTTTCCTCAAAAGTCCAGGCGATTTTCCTTTTCCTACCTTTCCTCTGGACTTCGAATTTCTAACCTTATTTTGATCCTGCCTGCAATTTTTCAAATGTTCAAATCTTGTCAAACTTCTCTTCTTCATATATGTCTTCCAAATTCTATTCAGAATTTTTGTCGCTTTCCAAGTCCTTAGACATCTCCTTCATCATCTCTATTTTTCCCAAAAATCCTTCAGTCTAAACTATTCCTTTATTCTGCAGAAAGCATTGGCATTTCACTACAGTTCAAACAAGGTCGGGAAAGAGAACAACACCAAGCAGTATCGAAGAGATGAGTTCTTCGAGGCCAGTCAAGAAGCAGGACAAGACAAGTGAAGATGAGATTGATCCAGTCATGTACAGAATGTTTCAAAAAATGATGACAAAGATGCTATTAGAGCTACCCAAGTCAAGCACCAGAAAGGAACCAGCCAAGCGGAATGATCAACCTCTCCAGTTCAGTACCCAGCATAAAGGGAAAGAGAAAGAAAAACCAAAACACAAAGACTGGAGCGCTGATCGAAAGTTCACCCCTCTGGATCAGAAGCTCGAGACTATTTTAGAAAATTTGCTTGCAAAAGGCATGGTCCATTTACCAAAAGTCGTTGATCCTCCATCAATCATGGGCAGATTCAAAGAGCAATTTTGCAAGTTTCACCGTGCAATAGGACACGATACAGAAAATTGTTTTGTCCTCAAGAATATCGTTCAGGATCATGTTGATAAGAATATTTTAGGGGAAAGCAAAATAGCAGACCAGCCGGCTGTCCTAGCCAAACCCCTTCAATCCCAGCAGAAAGCAAGCAGTCAAAAGAAGCCAAAACATGACGGTTGGGGTTACGATCGCGAATTTAACCCTCTAGATCAGCCCCTCGAAGAGGTCCTTGAATACATGCTGAGCAAAGGAATGGTTAAACTTCCAAGAATTGCTAATCCTCCGGTCGCCCTAGGGAAATGGAAAGATCGCTTCTGCAAATTCCACCGAGCTACAGGGCATGATACTGAGCGATGCTTCGTCTTCAAAAATATTGTTCAAGACTGCGTTGACAAGAATCTCCCTATTAAAGAGGAAGACCAGTCGGCCGTTCTGACCGAGCCTTTCCTTGATCATTCATGAAGACAGCAAATGCCAATGCTTTCTCATTTCCATCATTTCTGCTTTTTGCTTCTCTGAATAAATGTAGTCTCCAGTTGCTTTCTTTAAATTTGTCATCCTTCCTCCAAGATATCAATAAAATCACCAGTTTTCCTTATATTTAGAGGTCATTTTCTTCATAATGTTATTTTCTCAACTCTCATGCAATATGCCCTTTGTGATGAATGCTTTTCCCTGAAAAAAATTCTTCCTTCTCAGATAACCTCCCAAGTTCGTAGGGAAGCTCATTACCAATTATGCATTACTTTGTTATATTCCTTTAAAAATGTCTTTTTCTTCATGGTTGACGACCTCGCCTAGGTAACAAGGTATATCTCAGTTGTTTATTTCCTCTCATGGAATAACAATGCAATTGTCGCAATCCCAGCAATAATCTCATCCCTGGTAAAGGGATATCCTTCAAATTGTCAACCCGATTTTAGATCTTCATCCATTGTTTTCCTTCTATTCTCCAAGTCATTGCCTTCAAGAATTTTCCCTCACTCTAATCATCCTATTTGTCTTACAGAGAGTTTCAGCATCGTGGAATGGTTCAAACCAGATCCAAGAAGAAAACAGCATCACTTCAGTACCCTAACAGTAGCAGCGAGCAAGAGATGGATTCTCCACGATCTGCTAGGAACCAAAGTCAACAAGCCAATAATGATATTGATCCCCAGATGTATGCCATGTTTCAAAAGATGATGAATAAGATGATGGCAGAGCAAACAGGGGCCAGTTCCGACGAGATTCGTACCAAGAAAAAGATCAAGGGCCGAACATTGAAGAAACAACTGAAGATATCCAAGAAGTGTATCCAACATGAGGATACATCTGATGAAGCAGAATCAGGAGGTGGCACCGATGAAGAGTGTGAGGCTCAGCAAGCTTTTCAAAAGATGACACAGGGGTCAGACAATAAGCTAAAAGATCAGTCTGCTAATAACTCTTATCAGTCACAACTCAGAGATATGGTCAAAATGGTTAAGGATCTGCAAGCCCGCGACAAGGGCAAAAGGATTTTTACAAGCGAAGATTTCTATGATGGTTTAGATGGTGATGACAGCCTAGAAGATCTCCCCCGTAAATTTGTCAAATTTGATGGGACTGGCGATCCCAAGGCTCACCTGGCTATGTTCTTTGCGGAGTGCAATCGATTCAAGAGAGACAATCGTGCTTTGTTTAGATGTTTTCCTCACAGTCTGGAGGGCAACGCCGCCAAGTGGTACTCAGAGCATATCAATCCCATCGAATTGAAGGAATTCGATAAAGTGGTCAATCTGTTCATTGAACGATTCCTTTTAAACACCAAAGCGCCGCCAACGCTAAACCATCTCTATAATACAAAGCAAAGAGATAATGAGAAAGCCAGAAACTTCATCCGCAGATGGAGGGGCACTTGCAATAAAATGAGAAATCCCATCTTAGAGGAGCACGCACTCCAGATTATTCTAAACAATTTCTCACAACCTTTGAGAGGTCTTATCTCCACCTCACCTTCCAAATCTTTCATTGAGCTTACTGAACGGGCCGAGTGGCTCGAGATGGGAATAGAGAATGGGGTCTATGATGGCATCACCCTTGTCAAGAATAATCAAGATTCAAAGAAGAAGGAAAATTTCATCTTCTCTGCCAATGTCGGCCACAGTGGCCACAAAAATAGCAAGAGCAATCATGCAGATCAGAAAGAAAAGTCTTCAAAGAAGAGTGAAAAATTGAGTCAGCAGAAAGAAAAGATAAAACGGGATGGCTGGGGTGACGATCGTCAGTTTACTCCTCTTGAGCAATCTCTCGATGAAATCCTTGAATATATGTTGACCAAAGAAATGGTAAAGCTCCCAAGAGCCACAGATCCTCCCACGATCATGGGAAGGTTCATGGACCAATTCTGTAAATTCCATCGGGCAGTAGGACACGATACTGACCACTGTTTTGTCTTCAAGAACATTATTCAAGATTGCATTGATAAGAATATCCTCGTTGAAGATAAAAATAAGGACTGGCCATCTTTCCTCGATTACTCAAAAAGCCGACGATGCTAGCATTTTCCCATTTCTCATTTTGCCTTCAAAGGATGATGTAATCCTGCCTATCTTTCCTTGATTTGTCATTTTCCTTCAATGCATCAATAAAATGATCAATTTCTCCTTCTCTGCACCATGTCCTTCTGTGAGAAGTGATATTTTTCAGAGTCTCTCCTGAATCAATCAAAAGTCAGAAAGTATTCTTCAAATATCAATTACTTATCCTTTCATCCAACTTCTCACTCCCCAGTTATACTGGGGCATTATTTTGAAAATTGTCTTCAAAACATCCTGTATGCAGGCAGGGTCAAATAAATCTCTCATTTTGCATGCATTTGCATTCATTTACATACATTTGCATTCATTTGCATTTGCATGCATTCATTCACATTCATTTGCATCCATATGCATCATATTCACTTCCCCTTCAGGTTAAGGGATAAACCTGAACTTCCCCTTCAGGTTAAGGGATAAACCTGAACTACCTATTCAGGATAAGGGATAAATCCTGAGACCCCGACAGTTGTCTAAGTCATCGTGAGGATGAAGATTGAAAATCTCTCATCAGAATCAGTTGGGTAAATTTTCAAAATCCAGTGCTCGTGCTGGTAAGATTTTCAAAAACCAGTGTTCGTGCTGGTAAAATTTTCAAAAATCCAGTGTTCGTGTTGGTAAAATTTTCAAAAAAACCAATGTTCGTGCTGGTAAATTTTCAAAATCCAGTGTCCGTGCTGATAAGATTTTCAAAAACCAGTGTTCGTGCTGGTAAAATTTTCTAAATCTAGTGTTCGTATTGGTAATCTCTCAAAATCCAGTGCTCGTACTGGTAATCTTCCAAAACCCAGTATTCGTACTGGTAATCTTTCAAAACATAATGCTTGTACTGGTACGTTTTCAAAATCCAGTGCTCGTATTGGTACCCTTTAAAAATCTAACACTCGTGTTGGTGTCTTGCCCATTGGTCGCGTTATTCGATCTCTTAGGTGCAGTCTTCACGCTGACCTTTCATCAGAATTCAAGTTCAATATCAATTATGTCAATTTCGACCTTCGGGTCATCCAATTTCTAATTTCCAAATTTCTAATTTCGACCTCTGGGTCACCTAATTCTCTATTTCAATCTTCGGGACATCCAATTTGATCAATCAGGCCTCCGGGCCGCCCACTCTATCAGATTCTCAATTCAAGCCTTCGGGTTACAATCTTATCAGCATCAGTCATTCTCCTGCCTTCGATTTACAACTTTGTCAATATTTATCACTTACCAAGCCTTCGGGTTACAATTTCATTAATGTCCATCATTTTCAAGCCTTCGGGCCACAACTCTATCAATGTCAACTATTTTACCAAAAATAGCAAAATCCTGCTTTCGAGCTGGTCGGTCAACAAATCCTGCTTTCGAGCTGGTAAATCAAAACCAAACCTAACCTTTGAGTTGATCTCTTACTAAGTCTTTTCAGGATTCAATTTAGTCATGGATGTGTTGCGTTGCATCTCAAATGCTCACTTTCACAAGGGATTTCAAGAAAATTTTGCCAACTTGTCGTCGAATATTTGTCGATTTCAAAAATCTTTATTGCACAAAAACATTACCTCAGAATACCTTCAGTACTACTTCCGAAAGGACAAAGCTTTCGCGAAAAAAGATTTAAAATTCAAAATCTTTCCATTGGTCAACCAAAAGGATGAAGAATAAATCCACGATATGGCCAGTAAAGAAAATTCAATGTTGTTGCAAAGCCATGAGTGATTGATATTGATCGCAGTCAATGGCACATTTTTAAAGGTCATTCTTGGAAAATAAAGCAATCGAAATATCCTGGGTGATACAGAAAAATCCACTCAATCTTTATATCTCCTCAATCACCTAAGCTGCAATTAAATATCTGCAAAAGGGATCTCTCAACTGTCGTCAAGATGAAGGCGAATTAGGCGAGTAGACCCTCGGGGCCAAAGAAGATTTGGATTATCTCCAAGATGACGGAGTTTGTGACGGATCCTTCCAGGGAAAGTTCAGAGCACCGTCAAGATGAAGGCGACTGCGATGAGCCTCCCGACAAACCCTAAAGGATATTTAATTTCTGCTATCATCAAAAGATTTTCAACCAATAAGCCAATAACTGTCGATATAATCCCTGAGAGAAAAGAAGGATCGGAACATCTCCAAGATGAAGGAGTTTGTGACGTACCCTTCCAAAAAAAGAGAGAGAGAAAAGTCAGGACATCTCCAAAATGAAGGATGATGTAATAAAATCTCCAAAAGCCTAAGAGAGCTCTAATTCTGCCAAAAAAAGAAAAAAAGTGGGCAGAAAGATCATCATGAGAAAAGAATCCCAGGATATCAGACTGCCAAATTTGCCAAAGAATCTTCTTTAATTTTGTGAAATTCTATTATCAATATTCTTTCACCAATTGCTCTCACAATATCAAGAATACTCTCTTTTCTGCTCATATCAAGGAAATTGATAGCTTCCTTGAAAGAAAGCCAATTGCAAGCAATTTGAATTCGAATCTTGATTCTACGGAGTTAAGCCCAGTCGGAGGTAATACTTCAGGTAGAAAAGAGGAAAGATTTTCATACAAATATACATCAATTTCAAGCCTTTTGAATCAACAAATAATTTTTAATATTTTGGCAATATTTTCTTACTATCTTGACATGAAGTGAAGAACTCGATGTCCATCTTGACACATCCTGATATCACCTTTTACCTCCTTGAGAGAGTAACCTTTTTCCATCTTTCGCGTTGTCGAAAGAATTCATCTTTTGCGTTGTCAAAAGAATCGCCTTACTCCTTTGGATCGCCTTGTCATCTTTCGCGTTGTTGAAAGAATCGCCTTGTTCCTTTGGATCGCCTTTCCCATCTTTCGCGTTGTCGAAAGAATTCATCTTTTGCGTTGACAAAAGAATCGCCTTACTCCTTTGGATCGCCTTGTCATCTTTCGCGTTGTTGAAAGAATCGCCTTGTTCCTTTGGATCGCCTTTCCCATCTTTCGCGTTGTCGAAAGAATTCATCTTTTGCGTTGACAAAAGAATCGCCTTACTCCTTTGGATCGCCTTTTCATCTTTCGCGTTGTTGAAAGAGTCGCCTTGCTCCTCTGGATTGCCTTGTCATCTTTCGCGTTGTCGAAAGAATTCATCTTTTGCGTTGTTGAAAGAATTCATCTTTTGCGTTGTCAAAAGAATCGCCTTACTCCTTTGGATCCCCTTGTCATCTTTCGCGCTGTTGAAAGAATCGCCTTGTTCCTTTGGATCGCCTTTCTTATCTTTCGCATTGTCGAAAGAATTCATCTTTCGTGTTGTCGAAAGAGTCACCTTATTCCTCTTCAAGAAAATTGTCTTATTCACCATCCAACTTACCATTTCATTTTCCGCCCAATCAGGATAAGGGTACAAACCTGAGCCTCCTTTGATGAGGTATTCTATTTTCTGCCCAATCAGGATAAGGGTACAAACCTGAGCCTCCTTTGTTGAGGTATTTTATTTTCTGCCCAATCAGGATAAGGGTACAAACCTGAGCCTCCTTTGATGAGGTATTTTATTTTCTGCCCAATCAGGATAAGGGTACAAACCTGAGCCTCCTTTGATGAGGTATTTCATTTTTCGCCCAATCAGGATATGGGTACAAACCTGAGCCTCCTTTGATGAGGTATTTCATTTTCCGCCCGATCAGGATAAGGGTACAAACCTGAGCCTCCTTTGATGAGGTATTTCATTTTCCGCCCAATCAGGATAAGGGTACAAACCTGAGCCTCCTTTGAGGAGGTACTTCATTTCCCAATCAGGATAAGGGTATAAACCTGAGCCTCCTTTGATGAGGTATTTCATTTTCTTCCCAATCAGGATAAGGATACAAACCTGAGCCTCATTTTGATGAGGTATTTCATTTCCCGGTCAGGTTAAGGGTTAAACCTGAGCTTCGCTTTTACACGAGGTATTTCATGTCCCATCCAGGTTAAGGGCAAAAACCTGAATCTCACTTCCTTTTGAAGTAAAATTTTTCTTCTTTATTCTCCATTTCATATCTACCATTTTCATCAGGACTAATATTTTCATATCCAGTCAGATCCTTCTAACTGGGGCATTTTTATAGTCAAAATTTGGTGTGTTTTTCTTTGCCACTAAGCACGTCTTCAAGCCGGCTTAGTAGCAAAGAGGGGCATCTGTAAACACCCCAAATTTTCCTCATCCATTCTCACATAACCCCCCTAGTACAGTGCCAACCCTGTCAGGTCAGTGTAGGAGTCAAACCCCGAGTCAGTTTTAGAAAATCACCATTTTACCCATTTTTTATTAGGAAAATTACCATTTTACCCCTAGGTCATCCCAGACCCCAGTCAGTCGGAGTCAACCAAGCTCATTGGTCAGTTCAGGACAGTTAAAATATCAGTCATCTCAAGCTCATCTGAGCTCACAATGAACAGACCATTTTCATTTCTGACCATTCCTGCCAAAATGAGATCATTTCTTCAGAAATGAGCTCATTTCTCAATCAAATCCAAGCCAATTGTCTCTGAGTCCGTCATTCATAGTCAGTCATACTCCCCAGAGTATAACTTGAGCTCACCAGAAGTTCAAGCACTCCAGTTTCAGTTCAAAACCATTTCCAAGTGTCTAGGAGCCCATTTTAGTCCATTTTAGCTCTTTCAGCTGAAATTGAGTTGAGTTCAGTCAATTAAGTTAGTGTTCAAGCTTTGATTTTAGTTCATCTCAGTATTACTGACCTTTGTTTTAGCTCAAACCCAGTTCAGGTTCGTAATTCACTTCATTCCAATGACCATTCCATACCATTTCTCTAAAAATGGCAGCTTTTCTTGAAAATTCAGTTGGAAAGGTCAGTTGAGTCAGTGTCTGTTGAGTTCATTTGAGTTCTGAAACTCTAAAACCCAACTCAATCCAGTTCATTTCAGTTGAATCCAGCTCAAACCCTAATTTTCAGTGTTACTCTAGCTTGGCAGAGCTCAAAAATCATTTCTTCAATTATTTTGCAAATTTTATCAGTTTTTATACTTTTTAAACTGGTACAACTGCCAATCGGGGTCTAACATTTAAAATTCTCCATTCAGGGTCTGCATTTCGCATGTCATTTCTCATCATTTCATACCATTTCTTAGCATTTCATAACATTTCATCACATTTCATTTCATTTTCGAAGTCCAGAACTCCAGTTTTATAAATTTCAATCCTGATTGAGTTTTAAAACTTTTCAGAAATCAATTTCAAACCTCGGGTTTCCAAAATTGACATTTTTTTACCCCGGGAGTCTAAATTTGGAAATATTTTCTCAAGAAAAATAATCTGGATTTCTTTCAAAATCAAATTTTTAAATTTTACACTGGATTTGCTTCACAATGAGCTATTGAACTTCAAAATCCAAGCTCGTTTCAAAAACTGCCAAAAATAGCTCGTTTCATTTTGAAAATGTTTTCTCGAGAAAAACAATCTAGATTTCTTTCAAAATTAAATTTTCAAATTCTACACTGGATTGGCTTCGCAACGAGGTATTGAACTTCAAAATCTGAGCTCATTTCAAAAACTGCCAAAAATAGCTCGTTTCGTCTGAAATCTTTCTAAAAAGACTATTTTACCCCTCTAATCGTCAAAATGAATTTCAAAATCAAAATTTGGACCCGCTCTGAGATGGCCCACCCATTTGCATTCTCTTGTTTTAATTTATAAGAAAAAAAAATTATTTTTTTCTTTATTTTTTTGTTGTTTGTTTTATTTTATTTTATTTATTATTATTATTTTTTTTATTATGTTATTCTTCCTAAGGTAGGGACCCACAAGGTGGTCACCCAAACCTCCAGCCCCTCTATTTCTCCATTTCCTTTCTCTCCTCCTCTCCTTTCCCTTTCTTCTTCCTTTCTTCCTTTTCTTCTTCCTCTTCTTTCCCTTTTCCTTCTTCCCTTCTTTTTTTTCTTTCTTTTTCCCCAACCTCCAACCCATTCACGTAAAGGGGGGATTTCCTTTTTCATTAAGTCATTAAGACCTAGGTTAGGAAAAAATTTAAAACCTAAGTTTAAAAGTCAAAAAAAGAAGAAAGAGAAAGGAGGCTACGGCTGCTCCCCATCTCACGCCTCTCTCTCTCTCTCTCTTTCTCTCTCTCCCTTGGTTTCCATTACACAGCTTCTCACCACCTCTCCTTGCAGCAGCAACACAGCATCTTCACCAGCTTGCAGCTCTTCTTCAGCCACCACAGCAACTGGTATCACCACTTCAACCTTCAGCCACCATCTTGTAGCCACAACCACCAGCAACTCCAGCCTTGGCTGCAGCCACAACAGCCTCTCTACAATAGCCATCTTCAGCCAATTTTTAGCAACTCAAGACACCAACCATCTTCAATTGCAGCAGCCTCCTTCAATCACTACCAGCCTTGGTGACAATCACCACAGCAAATCCGTCAGCCATTCTCTCGTTGCAGTTTCTCTATAGCAGCAACCTTGCCCCAACCGGTGCAAACTCCTCCATTCAAGCGAATCTCAAGGTAAAACCCATTATTCTTGTGATTTCTTTCATGACTCCAGTATGAATCCAGTTCAAAACTGGATTCATCTAGTTGCAAAAGCTATTTTATGAGTTTGTAATATTGATTTACCATTGATCAAGGCTGAATAAAGGAGATCCATCCGATGCATGGATCGGATCCTCCCTTCCCACAAGCCATAAAAAAAAAAAAAAAGATTTGTATACCAGTTTTTCTTTATTTTAAATATTATATTCATGTTAAATATGGGTTTCAAGCATTTTATTAATTTAGTCTTATTGTTTTATTAATAGTCTGTTTGATATCATTAAGATTCATGTTAAGGCTTGTAGACATTAGTTGTAGCATAAGTTACAGCCGTTATTTTATATAGATTTTCGTTTTAATAAATCCAAAAAAAAATATTTGTAGTTAGGTTTATTTGTCCATGATCTCATATTAAAAATTTAGATCCGTTTGAGTTCTGGAACTTTATCAAATGAATCGAATCTCAAACTGAGATTTCTGTTCTCCAGAAACTCCAATTTCTGCTTTAGCAGAAAAGAATCCCCAAGATCACCCCTGTGGGAGATCCGGATTGTCCTCCAAAAATCACAGTGGATTCATAATGGAATCTACTAGTGATATGGAAATTTTGAGATTTTTCCAAGCAGTTTTTATCTCTATAAAAAATCGGATTTCTCAGACCCCTGGGAAAATATCGATTTTCTTTCGTCAGGGTATAGACAGACCTTAATGCACCAAGTCCATCCAATCTATAACCCTTCTGCAAAAACTTTCAACACAAAAGTTGTTCATAACATAATTTCCTGTCATTTCCCAAAATTTGGGAATTTTTAGATCTGTTCCAGTATTTTTCCCGGATTTTCTATTTCTGTCTAACAGATTCCAATGTCCAGAAATCTCAGAGATTTAGGTCTCTGATAACAGTATGACCTTTTCCAAACCGTAACCCGAATCCCAATAGTGTCAAAATATCAAATCGTCCTTTGTGTGTCAGGGACATTTTCCCACAAATTCAGACATTTTCCCATCTGTCTACCATTTTTACCACATTTTCTACCAAAACCTGTCTGTTTCCTTCATTTACTCGAGTCGCCGGATTCCGATCCGACTTGTCGGAGTGGTACAGCTCCGACCATAGGTTAAAAACAGAAAGTGTAAAAGGCAAAAATCCTTGCCTTACTGTCCTCTGTCACCCCATAAAATTTGGGAAATTGTTATGGAAGTTTGATATCCTAAATCCCCTTTAGAATCAATATTTTAGGCAAAAATCATAAAATTTAGGGTTTTTACTTAAATTTCTATGTTTAAAAGTACAAAAAAATTAGATTTTCGAGCTCCATTCTGTTTTTAGGGTTATTTTGGGTGTCCATGCCAAATTTGGTTTAATTCCAAGTTCATTTGCTCCATGTGTTAGTTTATCTTTAAATTCAGAAGCGAAAATCAAGCGAAAATCAGGTTAAATTCAATATTTTATGATATTTTCGCCATTTTAGGGTTTTTATCATGTACATAAGCATGTAGAATCGTATTAGGGTTAATTTCAATCTCCTTTGCATTTCATATTTTTCAATTTTGCAAAATTTATTTCAGAAAACCCTGGTTTCAAGGCCATAGTCTTGTTACCAGGGGTATTTTGGTCATTTTGACCTAAATTTTGAAATTTCAATTTCTAATTATCCAAAATTTCATGCATATCATCATATTTTATCATATTATGTTTGATTTATTTCAGTTGATTTTCAAAATTCCAAAATTTACAATAATTCTTTCAGAAAACCCTAATTTCAAGGTCATCAGGGGTATTTTGGTCATTTTGACCCCAATTTCGAATTTTCAAGTTTATTTTTCAAATTTATTCATTATTTATCATGTTTATATCAAATGGGGTATGAATTTGGGGTTTATATCTGAATAATATCCGATAATTTCCCATATTTTCGGATAAATTCAGAAAAACCTACATTTTTGTGCTAACCTTGTTTTCTAGTTTTGCAGGAACATTCAAGAAGAAGACTTAGATTTTATTTTTTCTTTTTATTTCAATTCAATGTAACATCAAATGTAATAATTTGGAATAAGAGTTACATTTCTGCTTAGAATAGGGTTGCATTGCATATAGTTTAATTTCTGCAAAATTTTAATATGTGATGTATGATTCATGCACATTATTTCAAATTCACTATGGTTTACACGAATGGCACGTGCACAAGCTCTTATGGAGTTTATAAACTCGGTGGGATTTGTATTTATGGCCATAGTCAGAATACGAAGAAAACCAAGATTTATGATCTTCATATTAGCCACATTCAGCCTACACACTTAGGCTAACTTCAAAATGCACCGCATTTTTCAAAGTCTTAAAAGGATTTCCCAATTTCTCAATTGAAATTCCCTTTTCAAATTCATATTCATTCATTCATATCATTCAAATTGCATTATTTTCAAACTCATTTTCCAATTTCAATTTCAGAAAATTCAGTTTTCTCAAGAATTTCCAAGTCTTTCTCAGGATCTGATTTTCTCAAAATTCTAAGTTTTCAAATGACATTTAAAAGCATTTCCCAGGCTCAAATTAAGATTTTCCAATGTTTTAAAATTCTCAAATTTCAAAATCCCAAGTTTTCAAAAATCGATTTTCTCAGATTTCCTATTTTCTTGAGAACCCAGTTTCATGAGAATCCATTTTCCATTTCAACAATCCTTTTCCAATGAACTTCCCAATTTTCTCAGAATTTTCAAATCCATTTCCTCAGAAAAGCAATTCCAAATTTCAAAATCAATTTTCTAAAGTTCAAATTTTCTTGAGAAATCACTTTCCAATGCAAATTTCTGATTTCCAATGAACTTCAATGATTTTCCCAGGAATTCCATTTTCAAGCATTTTCCAGTCCTTTTCTAAATGCATTTCAATTTTCCAAAGCAAACATCATATTTTCTCAAACTTGCATTTTTAAAAATTTCATAGCACAAGCCTGATTCTTTGTGCATTTTAGGAAAAATAGAGCATAATTTAGATATTTGAGTCAAGTTAAAGCACATAATTGGTCCTTGGTTCAATTACCCCTGGTAAAGGCGCCAGGAACGGTTGAACCTCGTACCGACAGGCGGATCCCATTCCACGGAATTTTCCCGCAAATTTTCAAAACGGAGGCGAGTTAATTTTCAAAACTATTTTCAAAACTTTGGTCGAGTTTGACTCACAAAATTCGTTTCTCTCTCGCAAGGGAAGGAAAAAAATTTTGCGATGATAACAGGGAGCCGTGCCTGCGGTCCCGAAACAAACCGTTTGTCAAAATGAATGCAGAAAAACATTAATTAATTCGAAGTGTAACATCATCAAGAGAAATATTTGGACGGGACACAAGAGTGTCGCACGTCCATTCGGTCATACCGAAGCAATCATTTAAGTGTTATTAACCTCTATGTGTACATATACATATATATATATATACATATATATATATACATATATTCATGTTACAAAGATACTCAAGGTTCCACATACCTATACTTATATACATGTATGTATATACGCAATCACACTTATATATATCGAACTCGATGCAACCCAAGGCATGTGCACTTATGCCAAAAACCTAGCCGAGGTGCGAAGGAGGTGTAGGCAAACTAAACCCGAAATTGGGTCTACTATGGTTCAGTTAGTAATGAAGACATGCTGGGTTTGAAAGAAAAGTGTTTGACAACCATGATAGTTGGATTTCGGGGCTGCAAGGGTGCCAACGAGAAGTTTACACACTTGCGGTAAAAAAAAAAGTTCCAATCTCGAATGATGGTTTGGTCTTCCGGGCCATACTGTCATGCATGCCAACCGGATCTGGTCCGACCCATAGTTCGGGCCAGATCGACAAATGGTTTCGGTTGGGGCTAAATCCAGCCCCGACAAGGGTCTATGGCTATTCTAGTGAAAAGAGTCACTAAGGCTGATCAAGGGGAGGTCTGGTTCTTAGTACCAAACGACTGCTAAGACAGGGTAGGGTCTGAACTTCTCAGTTCAGACCTGAGCCCAAAGTGGCTCAGCCGAAAAGGGAAGCCCGGGGTGTCCAGCACCAAGTGGCTGGCACCCGACTCCAACATGGGTGAGCCGCGGCTAGCCCTAGGTGCCAAGAGGTTCACGTCTGAAATCTCGGTTCAGACCTGCACCCTCAAGGTGCTAACTGAATGCCATGGGTGCACAACACCCAAACGGTGCGTACCCAGCCCCAACCAAAGAGGTAAATCGGGCTGGGCCCAAACTTGCACCCAACCGGTCAAGACGGACTGTAGTGCTGGTCTGAACCTCTGGTTCAGACCGGCAACAATCCAAGACAAAGAAAACAAAAAGAAAATAAAACAACAAAACTTACCTCCGAAAGAAAAGAAAAGCTCATAGAGGGCTTGTGCTGGGCGCGCGGGCTACCCGCAGGGCGTCCAGCTCCAGCTAAGGTGAAAACTGGTTGGCCAAAGGGTCTGGTCCGCTGGACCAAGTCTGGTGCTCTTCTCAGCAGCATGAGCAAGAGCTCAAAAGGGGCGGTCGAGCAACCAACCCAAAGGGGTTTGGCACTGAATAACAGGGTTCCCATGGTCGGTCAGACCACTCGGTGCCCTGGTGCGCCAACCGAGTGAACCGACCCTTGAACCAAAAGGGTTGAAAATAAGGTGATAAAAAAAAACAAAGCAAGCATTACCTTGCTGCTGAAAAGGCCAGGGTTCCACGCTCAAGCAGGGCTGGTCACGACGTGACCCAAGCTCAGATCGTTGCTGCAATACCAGTCTCAATGCGTGGGGACTGAATTGATCCCAATGACCACAAAAAGAAACACCAGAAGAAAATGAAAGAATGCTGATGACTGGAATGCACCAACCGGCGTTCCAGCACTCCAAGATCATGCCAAACGAAGTGGGTGTAGGCTGGACAAGCCCAGCTCGGTCCTGCACACCCGAAGAAATTGCTATAGCTGTGAACACACCATGAATACAGCAGGAAGGAAAAATGTAACAACATTTTTGTGGAGAAGGAAGACAACAACAAGCATAGAAGGTGATTAAAACTGAAATGAAATCGAGAGGAAAATCAAAAAGCAAAGATTGCAAATGCATGCTGCAAAATAATAATGCAGATCCATGGTGATTCAAGATTACAACTACAATCTTAGAGCTAATCCACCGTTTGGGCTTGCATGCAAAGATGCAAAGCCCCACCGGCTTCCTTTTCATACCGAAATTGTAAACAAGTAAGGTGAATCTTCACCTTAGCTACTTGAAGAAGAGGAAGGTGATAATGCAGCTACACGTTAAGAGGTTCCCACGGTTGGAGGGAGGAAGCAAGTGAGAGGGAAAGAGAGGAATTTTGGGAGAGAGAGAGAGAGTGAGTGTTCTTGAAAAAAAATTGCCCAACAAGAGAGAGAGGGGCCCATTTTTTTTCTAAGGGTTTTATAGGATGTACTTTAGGTTGGACGGCTAGGATTTACCCCTCCAAGATGGAGGGCTGGGGTGCTCCACGCCCCCTCATAGCCAATGCATGTCAAGCTTTTAAACTTTTTAGAAAGACTTTCAAAAATATCATTTTGAAAAGCCATCAATGTTTTGAAAAATTTCAAGGGATGCCCAAGGCTAGCCGCCCCTTAAGCCCAACCGGTTTTGAGTATTTAAAAACTTTTAAATTTGTTTCAAAATTGCCATGGGGTGCCAGCCCCATGCTCTCCTTTTGGAAAAGACGCCCCTCATGATGGGCTTTGGGCTCCATCATGAGGTTTTTGAAAAGATAAATGGCCAATAGAGGCCCTCTTTTTAAAACCATGCAACTTTCTTGCAAAAATGCCACCCAACTGGTTTACCCTTGACCAGCTGGTCAACCATGGCTATGGATGTCCACTGTGGGGGTCGTCCATGGGTCTTGGATCCACTAGGTGCTCTGGATCAAAAACCAAAACTCGTCAATAATGCATGTCATAAGAAAACGCTTATTTAATGAAACAAAATAATAATTTAATCCCAACAAATTATTTCATTCTCTTTATAACCTTAATTAACATAGAATGGCTGAAGCCTCTTAAGGAAATCACTACTCGTTCGTTAAAATTAAGCGTTCTAAGATTCGGGAAAAAAATTAAGTCAATACTCGTAATTCACATACACTGACGAGGTTTCCTCGTCGTTCGGGTCTAAATTTTGGGGTGTATCACTACCACCCTATTCCAATCATATCCTAAAAGCTTCAGGTGTTGATTCGTTATAGATTTCCCGAAATTGCTTTATTTACATAATATTATGCGATTTACCCAGTTCTCAAAATAAGCAAATCTTCAGAAATTGCCAAAACATAAAAATTCATTGATTTCCATATAATTACGCAATAATCATCAAAATTAGAATCGTGGAGAATGCATCCGAATATGGGCCTAGTAGGGTTTTCCCAGTTAAAACACACTGCCCTACTATGGATAGGGTAACCAGGCCTCTAGGGTATCTAAAATACATAGAATAATCAACCCTCAGAATGTCGTGTTGATGCCCAGACAATGCTTCGCCTGCGTACCAAGGGTGGAAGAGGTTAAATATCGAAACAATGCATTAGCTTAGGTGCAGCGATGCTTGAATGTATGAGTGGATGACGTTGTTGAGTCAGTTCTGCATAACCTTTGTGAAGGTGTCATGTTCGGTATACGACTGGACTGACTGGGCAAAGACATGTGTTGTATCCGCACGACTAAGCAAAGCTCGAAGAGCTGTCCTTAGATGCGTGGGATACGGATGTGCCAAGTATGAAGACTTGAGCTAGACATCCCTTTCAGACCCGGAAGACGTCATGGCTAAGTCCTGGAGACTTAAACAGTTATTCAAATCACAGCCCTGAAAAGGCTTGCTCTAAGTCATAAGGACTCGAGCGGACGTTCAACTCATAGCTCTGAGGAGGCTCTTGCAATATACGCTAAGTCTTGGAGGCTTGAGTGTCGTTATTACGCATTGCGACCCTGAGTGGTCATTATTTGTACTTGAGTTGAATGGATGTATGACTGCATGCTTACCAGACCATCAGTGGTTCTGACCCCGTTTAATGGGGATTTCAGGTGTTGGACATGCGTGGCAATGTGCGGAGCAAGGCGGCATCAAGTTCTAGGGTTTCTCTAGACAGAGTTGTACTGCTTCCTTTCATTGAACCCATACTGCTTATTCAAGCAGTGATGTTGTAATAACGATGGGGTTTCCGATAAAATGGAACACTTTGGTGGTCAATGAGTGGCTTGGCCACATACCTGCAACGTGCTCAGGATTTTATAAAACCGATGACTCATTATCGTCTGATTCCGTTGCTAAAAGCTTTCTAAAGTTCCGCTGCAAAGAAAAAAAAAAAGAAATTCATGAAAATTTTAACTTAGCTTTGTTTTGGAAATCCGGGGTGTTATAGTTTTACACCTGGTGCCCTAAAGCCATCTGGTTTGGGAGCCACCGATTCGAAAGCTTGTAACATGGATTACATAGAAAGCCTAAGAGATAAAGACATTGCACATGATGAGAGGAAGACTATACGTAACTCATTCAAATAGAAGGTCTAGTGACTGGAGCAATTAAGTCCGACGGATACTCTGTATCTGGTGCCCTAAGGTCGTCTGGCCTGGGAGTCATTGACCCAAAGCTCGACCAGTCACAAAACTGGATATTTGAAGTAGTGCTCAAGTTAGAAGAATGCTCAAGAGAAAGAATTGAAAAATGGTGAAAATTGAAAATCAAAAGAAAAAGAATGAGCTTAATGAGAAAAATTCATTGCTTAGAAATAATTGTAAAATGTTGTGAAGAAAATATACATGTGAGGATAAATGAGTGATAACATGATAATACTTGACTTTCTGAGAAAATTCATAGATAATTACAGTTTTTTAGAAGTGAAAGAAAAAGGTTTTTACTATGGTGGCATGGAAATTCTAAATTTGTTATGAGAATGTAGATTACATGAAATATTTGTTTACAATGAGTTCTTAATTGCCTAGTATTTCTGAAAAATCATTCATGCATGACATTGATGTTTGTGGGTAGCATCTCTGCAAACCCTCACGAGACCTTACTCGTCCACTGGGGTAAACCAGGGGTTTAAAGGGCTTGTTGCATGAGCTAAATGCAACCGTGATTCCTACGAAAATGAGTTAGTTTTTTTTAATAAGAGCTTTCATGTTATTGGGTAGTCCATATTCTCATTGCAAAAGTAGGGTATATTGCTAGGGACTAGCAATTATTCTAGCATGGGGGTATTTGATGATGCATAAATTATATATTTTCTTAATACATTTTCACTGCATAAATGCATCATCTATTGGTTTAAGGTACACACTTAGGTGCATAATGATGTTATAGAGCTATGGTGTGAATTTCATCAAAATCGGACTTAAAATGAAGAAATTATTGCATTTACAGTGTAGCGGGTCAAACCTCGGAGCAAATCTGGAGATTCAGGATCCAAACCACTCATCTGGGCCTTGGATCTGGACCAAAATGCATAGATTTCACCCAGCTCCAGCCCATTCACATTTTCATAAATCATTTTCTAAAAACCCCCTATCCAAAGAGGCGCCCAAACATTATTTTGTTTTTAAACTCTTTTCTGAAAATAACAAAAAATAAAGGCTATCGTTTAAAAGAGAAGGTGATGCCCAACCATTCTTGTCTTTGCTTTGGTTTTCGTGACCTAGGGGCACGAATCTTGGTCCAACCCCCTTCTCTCCCATCACCCCACGCCATTGCCATTGGAGCTTGAAGATTTGCTTGAGATCCAAGCATTCTTTCTTGTCTCTCTTCCATATCTCTTCGTTTCTTTTACATCCCTGTTGGATAATCACCATGTTGGCTGTGTTTTGCAGGTGCAGCAGAGGTTGAAGACACTTGTTCTTGCGTGGAAGTGCGAGACACTTCAACAAGAAGGATCGGCTCTACCTCTATCCGATCTTCTAAGCCACCCGATCGAGAATCGGTTTCTCCTCTGCCCTCGGTGGACTTCAAACGTGTTGCAGCTGCATAATACAGTTCCATGGTGTTGTTCCAGCATCAACGAGGTTCCTCGTGGTGCGAAACCTAGCAAAGTCCGCTCTTTCTTTCCCCCCAGTTGTCGGATCGCCCTTGAGGTAAGATCTTCTCATCCATTGCTTCTAGATAAAACCCAAGTTGTGCGTGAGTTTATGTGCTGCATGTTTTATGTGTTTCGTCAGCCTTAGTGTAGATATTTCATGCATAAACCAGCACATAGAAGTGTCTAGGTGTTTTCTTTGAGTTAATAGTTATTTCAATCCTACGTTGGCGTTTTTGGGTGTGTGCATGTTATTTGGATTTTCTGCTGTGTATTGTCTGCGTGTCTTATGTGTTCCAGCCATTATTTCCTTAGTTTTTGTTGAAATTAATCCATTAGTTCAAGTAGATGTTTTAAGGTCTGACGTTCTCTTTAGTTTTCTGTTTGGTTTATCGAGTTGTTAGTGTACATTGAATTTTCGGTAGAGGGTCTAAGTTGGATGTAGCGTTTTCGGTTGATGGAGTAGTTTGATAAATTAAATTAAATTAAGTAATTTTTTGTGTTGAATTAAGTATTGTTAACAGTGTATCCGTTTTAATTGATTGTAGAAATTATATTGTGTTTGAGCCTAATCGAGTATAGTGTTTGTTTATAGGATGTCTTTCTTGTTTTTGTTTAATTTACAGTATAATAGTTAGAATAGTTTTGGTGTTTTGTAGTTTTAAAAAGTTCAGATTTAATCGTGTATTAGGTAGTTTAATTTAGATTTGTGATTTGGGTCATGGTGTGAGTTTAATTTAATTTTGTTTTGCAAAATCGTGTAGTACTTTAGTTAATTATAATTGGGGTTTAATTTCTGTAGTTACAGTATGTAAGGTTAATATTTGATTTATTTTAGAATAGATGTAGCCATAGATTATATTTAAATTGTCTAGATGCATTATAGGTGTATTAGGGTAAAACGTGTTCTTTGGATTTTCGGTTAGGTCAATTTTAATTTGTATGTTAGTGCCCAGTTTTGAATTAGATAAGTTAGAAAGAGTTGCATGTTTAGGTAAGGAGTGTAGTGTCTAAATTCGTTGTACTTGGTTTTAGTCATTAATCTAGGAATGTCGATTTTAGTATAGCATTCAGAATAGTTAGATTTTTGCTAATTTGTGTTATTATTCATGCCCTTGGAATTATGTGTATATAAGTTAATTTAGCTAGGTAGGACTTGATTAGATTAACTAATTAATCATTCTAAGAAAAGGGGCAATGTGGTCATTAAGGTTAAAATACGTTTTTAGTAAGAAGATACCTCTCCAAATTCGTGGATTGCAATTAAGGAAAGCTCTAAGCATTTTCATCCAGCTAAAGGGTAAAGGAATTAACTTTTCAAATGTGGAAACCCCTTTTGATTTCAAATGACTTTCTAAAAAGTGCTTACACGATTTTGGCAAGAGTTGAAATGCTAGATTCTCTTTTAAAGCCAACCAAAAACGTGTATGGTGTTTTGGGAAAGGTTTTCAAAGGACCTAGTGCTTTTAAGAAAAATAATTAAAAACGTGCCCAGTAGGATGGACGGTTTTTAAAGTTAAGCTTTCCTAATGAGCTATTAAGACAATTATGGATGAGGAATCCATTACCAAAATCGTATTCACCAATTATCAGCCCTATTTACTAATTCATTAGTTGACTTTGCATTGATTTAATAGTAATTAGTTTATTGCATTAGCTTAGATTTCTAAAATCGTGTATGACCCTTTTGGTAGGTATTGATATTAGTTTACTTTTCATTTAGGAATTAAATTAGGTTTGTATTATTGTTTTAGTAAGTAATGTTTAGTTATTAGGATAGCTTAGTCCTCTAGGGTGGCATGTAATTCAATGCTTTATCCTAAACCACCACCCTAACTTAACCATAGTTAGCTACTAACCCTAGGTATCTAATCTTAGTTAGTTAGCCTTAGTTAATAACTAACCCTAGTTAAACCTAGGTAGTTAATTGATCCTAGCCTTAGTTAATCTTAGTTAGCTACTAACCTTAAGAAGTTAGTTAACCCTAGTTAGTAACTGACCTTAGTTAAGTCTAACACTAGTTATACTAACATTAGGGTGTCATTGGTATTTTAATTAGGTTTATAGGGTTGTTAGCTAGCAATTAGTTAGTTGATATTAGCTAGAGTTATTTGTTAAGTATTTAGTTAATTAGTTAGTTTAGGTTAGATATAATACATTAGGTTTAATTAGATTCATGCATTTCGATAGTTTAATTAGAATAGTATCTTAGATTAGGATAGATTATTATTATCGGTTTGTTTAGATTAGGTTTAGATTAGTTTGTTTAATTTATTTACAAGTTTATGTAATTAGTTTAATTGTTGCTCTTTTATGTAGTTTAACAGTAGATTAGGTTCAGTTAGGACTGTTTTTGTATGTGATTTAATGTTAAAGTGTCAATTGTGGATTTACATGAATGAATAGTGCACTGAGTTTAAAATCAGAATTTTTCCCTATAGTGCACTCGTTATTTTATGTGGATTTTTTTGGATTTTTCTAAAAATTCTTTTTTTATTCTCCACATCCGTGTGTTCACTGTTTGCAGAACAAAATTCAGCTCATTTCGAGTTGATTTGGTCTGGTTTTTAAGCATTTTCCAAAAGCAGTTTTTTTCAGAATTTTCAATTTCGGGTCCTGCGATTTCTAGAATTATCCTAATTTTGAAACGCTTATATCTGAAGTTCCAAAATGTATTTTTCAAATCCGTAAAAACTGTCAGATTCTTGGATCTGTCAGAAATAAAACAGAAGTGATTTCGTGAAATTTGGAATTCGTTTGTTCATCCAAATCATCTATTTGTGAAAAGCTGTCAGAATCCACTTTTGCATTGTTTAGGGACAAAACAGTCATTTGATTATTTGTTTGATTTAACGTAGTTTGGAGTATTTTCGAGCTTTTAATTAAAGAATTAACTGTAGTTAGATGAATTAGGATTGA
This sequence comes from Nuphar pumila, assembly GCF_984573655.1. Taxonomy (NCBI): domain Eukaryota; kingdom Viridiplantae; phylum Streptophyta; class Magnoliopsida; order Nymphaeales; family Nymphaeaceae; genus Nuphar; species Nuphar pumila. The sequence continues at coordinate 70,416,311 of NC_143251.1, read as the reverse complement.
GTTATTTAGTTAGTTTAGTTAGATAATGTATTTTTAATTTTCTGTGTTAGTTTAGTGTAGTTTAATTTCAGAAGTAGCTTAGAACTAATTGTAGTTTGTAAATTAGATTTAATTATTGCATTGTTACTAACTTTTTCTTTTCATTCTGTAGGTTGATAAGTTAAGCAAAGATTTATAAGTGTATTTTAAATATGAAATGCAACTGCACATGTGGTGAAAAGACCAATTTACCCCTGGCGATCTGGAGAAGACTTAGATGCCTGCTTTAGTTTATTTTCATGTATTTAAATTGTTAGTTAACTAGAATTGTAATATTGACCTAGTTGTAAACTTGGAATATTAATAAACTGTTATTTTAGTTTTAATTCAGAATATATCCTGTTCTCTGTGGATTTGACCCGTACTCGCCACTTCTGTGGAAAGTCGGTTTTTATTATCTTTGGTTGACGATTTTCCCATTGTTTTTATTTCAAATATTGTTTTAAAAATACCACTCTAAAAAGTACAACCACCCCTCCACCAGTACTTTCTCTGCAAGTCCCAGAACATTTTCGTACCTCCAGGGTGGATAGTGTACTTTCTACTATGAGCTTCCTGGAGTACTTTCTTTTTAAGCTCAGGGTTATTTGGAACCCAAATCCTTTCTTCCATCCATATTTCTTCATCTTCTTTCAAATGGAAGAAAGTATCATCCTTCTCAGCACGAGCTTTTAATTTCAAGTACTGGGGGTTCTTGAATTGTTTGGCTACGATGCGATCGAGGATCTCGATATGGATCGTCAGGCATGACAATCGAATCTTTCCTGGATCAGCCAGGAATGGCTTCCAACTGACGAAATCCTCCATCAGCTTCCATTGTCCCGCGAGGCTGACAAGAGTGCCAACAGTCTTTCGACTAAGGGCATCCGCTACGACATTCGCCTTTCCAAGGTGATAGGAAAGAGTAAATTCATAGTCCTTGAGAAATTCCAGCCATCGTCGCTGCCGCATATTGAGTTCTTTTTAAGAAAAGAAGTATTTAAGGCTTTTATGGTCCGACATGACCTCAAATTTCTCTCTATACAGGTAGTGTCGCCAGATTTTAAGTGTGAACATGTAAACACCCCAAATTTTTACCCTCATCCAGTGTTTGTACATTTCATGTGTCATTGCATATCACTGCATACATTTGACACACCGTCTCAATGCATTGCATAACATTGCACATCATTACATCTCATTTTTTTTTTGGGATCCAGCACTCCTGTTTTTCAAAATATTTAATCCAGATTCCATTTTAAAACTTTCTCTTTCGAAATCAATTTCAAAACCTGGGTTTTTATTCAACATTCTGTCATTTTCCAACCCCAGGACTTTATATTTCGAAATATTTTCTCAGAAAACAATCTGGATTCATTTTAAATTCAAATTTCAATTGATTTTAATTCTCAGATGAGACCCATTTAGGTGGTGTCGGTGCTGAATTTCTTTGTTTATCAAATTTCTCAGAAATCTAGAGTTTCAGTCCGATCAGGACTTTGTCCCAGAGTCCTAATCCAGTCAGGAGTCTATTTTGAAGTTTTGTTTTTACTTCCATTTTCATTTATTTCCATTTGTTTTCAAAAATTAGGTCATTTTACAAAGTCCAGTTAGTTCAGGACTCTATTTCAGAGTTCGATCGAGTTAGGAGTCTAACCCTGACTGTGTTTTTTTAACTCATTTCACCATTTTCTGATAAAATCTTTCAAAAACCTTTCATTTGGCTTTTTAAATCCAAAATCTCAGAATTCTAAGAGTTCAGGACTCTAACCCGGAGTTTCAGTTCGCTTGAGACTCTGTTTTTAAAAAATCTTGAATTTCAATTATTGATTTTAACCCCTTTTCAAAGCTGTTTTCAGTGTTTATTTCGAAAATTTCAAAAATCGATGTGGGCCCACTGAGTTGGCACCATATCCAGAGGAGTTCTGATCCAGTTAGGACCCTATACCATTTCAAAAAATTTAATTTCAAAGTTTACTTTTGAAAATCTTTTGAAAACTTTCTTAATTTCAAGTTTTAAAATCGCTTTTTTTTGAAAAACTCAAGTAGGGCCCACTCGGGGTGGCGCCATATTCGAGTAAGTCAGGGCTAGACTAGGGTTAGTCAGTGTCTTGGTTAGTGTTAGAGGTTTAGAAGAGTCAAAAGTTATTTTAAAAGCTCATTTTGAAGTTTGGATTTTAAAACTAGTGTTTTTAAAGGTTTTAAAAGGACTTTAAAAACCCAAATGTGGAAAATGCCAAGTGGCATCACATTTGGGGATTTTTTAGGTTTAGCTAGGGGTTAATTAGGAATTATTTAGGATAATTTAGGCTAGGGGTATATAGTTAATCCTCTACAAAAATCGCCCCCTCTTGTTAGAGTCCAAAATTTTCAAAATTCCCAATTTTTAAACCTAAAAAAGATTCTATAAATAGTCTCCATAGGGGGGTCGATTTTTCCAACTCTCTCTCCTTTGATTCTTGGAGCTTCTCTCTCCTCTCCGGCCCTTCTTCCATTGCAGCAACCTCAAGGTAAATATTTTCTTTAATTTTTAGCTTTTATTTAATGTTTTTAATAGTTTTAAATCAATTTTAGCCATTAATATCATCTATTCCATGGATTAAACCATAGATTCAAGTCCAATAACCTCTAGAACGGTCCAAGAAGATGATATAACTCTATTTTTTGTGTTTTACAGGGATTCTAATCCATTAGAATCGATTTTAGCATTGTCTTTTGCATTATTAACCAATAAAACATGTGATTTACCCTTTTAATGGGTTAAATCCATGTTTTTAAAGGTAAAATCAAATCTCAGCCATTGATTCCCTAAGTTTTATTTATTTATTTGTTTATTCATGTTTATTATACATTTTCCAGCATAGAAATAATTTTTGTTTTACTGTTTTAGTGTTTATTTTATTGTTTTCATTAATTAAAGTATGATTTATTAGGTTTTATCAAATTTCTGTGTGTTTTTAGTTTAGAACAGTAAAGAGCATGTTATTTCGGATTGAAGCACTTACTATAAATTTCTGATTTTTTTATATGTGATACATGCATATGTAAAGGAACTGCTGTAAAAAAATCATAGATTTTGGAATTCGGAAACTTTGTCAGAAAAATCAGACATCAAATCGGGTTTTTAAAACTTTGAAATCGTTGTTAAAATCAAAAGGGTAACTTGCTGTTATGATATTTTTCTGATCCTATATCTGATTTGAGATCTGTAAAGTGCCATAGATTCATATTGATTAGATCTATCTACTGTGAAAGTTTGAGATTTTTTGATATCTGTTTAGTATTTTTCCTTTGTCAGAGGATCAAGTTTTTAATGCCAAACTCGTTAGGGTTTACCAAAACCCTAATCAAACTTGTGTTATTCATAGATCCCAAACCACAGATCCGATTCATGATCTGTAAAAAGTGAGTATTTTTATTTTTCTAATCACTATTTACTTCTAAAATCGCAGATATTTTAGATAAGTATTGTTATTTATCCCGGAATTTGCAATTGGAAGTGTCTGTTTTAACTCATGTTTGGTTTGTTATATTTTAGTTCAGATTGACAGAAGGGTTTCTCCCTAACCGGAGATGCTTTTTCCGATGTGTAAGTTGGTAAATCTCTGTTTTTCTTCCTATTTTATCTCAGCAAAAATTCAGAAGTTTTCAAGAAGGATTGACCCCTGATTCAGGTCTAACTCTGAAACTGGTTTGTGACTTAGATTAAAAATAGCATATTTTAGGGTTTTAATGCAATTTTCGGATTAAAATAATGTCAAAAAATTATTTTTATGATTTCAATCTGATTTTAGAGACATAACAAGTGCAGGTATCAATTTTATGAAATTTAAAATCCGTTTGATGCCTGAATTAATCAAATTGCAAAACAAGGTCCCTGAAAGATCCAGAAACACTGCCAAAATCACAAATTTTGTGATATTCTTGGATTTTCGTGCATAAGCATGTAGTTTTAGGGTTTTTTCATGTTTAGAATCATATTAAGATGTTTCATGTTTAATTTTGTGCTTATTTGACTTCATTTAAACCCTAAACCCAAAGTTTTTATCAAAATTTATTTCAGAAAACCCTGATTTCAAGGCCATAGTCTTGCTATCAGGGGAAATTTGTTCATTTGACCTCAATTTCGAAATCCCTAACCCTAATTTTCATATTTTTAATCATGTCATAACATAGTTAGTTTGATATATTTTTATTTGAACTTCAAAACTTGCATTTTACCAAATATCTTTCTGAAAACCCTAATTTCAAGGCCATAGTCTTGTTATTAGGGGTATTTTGGTCATTTTGACTCCCAATTTCGAAATTTCATATCTTATCTTTGTTATTTATTCAATTTTATTTCATATTTTATCATTTTGATTTAAGGGGATCATGGAAAAAGGCTTATATCTAGCAAAATCTAGTAATTTCTAGATATTACTAGATAAACCTAGAAAAGCCAACATATATTCACTAACCAAGCTTTCTAGTTTTGCATGTACATTGAAGATTTTATTTTTCCTGTATTTAAATTTGATTAGTGATGTAAATTGTAATTAATTTTGGAATAAGAATTTCAATTCTTGCATAGAATAGGATGCATTGCATATAGTTTTAAGCTTTGATATATAACTGCTATGTATGCCAATTTTGTTGAGAAACTATATTTTGATGACTCACAATATGATACACTGTCATATTTGATTTAATATGATATGATAATGTCTTCTTGAAAAATGTTATATTATGACTAAATATGCTTTGCCATGTATCTAACGAGTATTTGATGCAAGGATATCTCATTCATAAAGGGATGGAGACCTCCTGTTCAAGTACAACCGTGGTGCAATCATACTTCTTGAAGAAAAAGCTTGTTGAGCCATACGTTCTTAAAGATCACCTAAAGAGATTGGCTACCTCAAGATGAAGACTTTTTTTCTTCTTTAGAGTCATATGTAACAGAACCTTCAGAAGCATGCATATTGCATATTACATAAAAGTCACTCATTCCCAAAAGCTATATTTCATAAAAGTATACGATAGTTTCAAAAAGCACCTTTTTGAAAACCAATAATTGTACCTTCTTACAACCCTTTATGAAAAAGGTATCTTGACATGATAGATTAGCTCATGATTTCAAAAAGTAATAATTGTACCTTCTATCATGAACAAGACAACTTAAAAAGTAATGATTTTAAATAAGTAAGAAAAAGACAAAACATAGAAATCGGCTAGACAAAGAAAAACAAATATAATGTGTTTTGAAAAGACTTTAGTTACCTTTTTACAAACTCAAGAATGTCGACTTACTTGAAGTCATCATTCTCTTTGTAAAACATTAAATACCTCCTCTAAAAATCTTTTTAGAAATAACTAGTTTAATCCCACTCAAGAATGTCGACTTGCTTAAAGATTTCATCCTCTCTGTACACATTGAAAAGCACATCATAAAGCAATTCTTGATATGACTAGTTACAAATAAAGATCTCAAAGCATTTATTGTACTTACACTCATTTAAGTAAAGAAGTGACAATCTCTAAATAAAATACTTAAGTACTACAAATCATTAATTAGAATAGAGACAAAACTACATAATGGCTTACACATCCAACGTTCAATGTACTATTGTAAGAAAAAGACTTTTTAAATAAACTATATAATACCTAAAATTTTATGACTAGTGTACCTCATATACTACTTTTATGGAAAGAAGACTTTTTCGAAAATCCATAAAGATAGTTTTTGAAAATGACTTGACATCTCACATCCCAAAAAGACTATCATTTCAAAAAGGCAACGACTATTTTTTTAGGCTATATAAACACAAACAAATCACTTATTTGAGATGGACATGTGAGCTTACAACAAAAAAAATTCTTATTCGATATTTGAAAGAGAGCCTTGAAAAAGAAAAAGAAAAGAAAGAGAAAAAGTCAAGAATAACTCTTTGACAAAGAACAGAACATTCTGAGAATCCTTCATTCGTGCATTCATATCATTCTGAAGGTTCTATAGGAAGTATTGTAACTTTCTGTTATTCACTGTATCCCTTCTTTGTTGAAAGAAGTAGACCTCTGAGAAAGAGGGTGTTGTCCTTCTCTTTTGAGAGAAGAAGACCTCTGTGAAAGAGGGTGTGCCCCTTCTCTGTTGAGAGAAGAAGACCTCTGAGAAAGAGGGTGTTCCCCTTCTCTGTTAAGAGAAGAAGACCTCTGAGGAAGAGGGTGTTGTACTATTTATCCGGTGACTCGGATGTTATAGTGGAAAGCTCAAGTGGTTTGCTTGGGGACTGGATGTAGGTCTGGGAATTGACCGAACCAATATAAGTTATGTGCCTTGTGTTGTGCCTTATTGCATTCTGTTTTTTTTATATTATCGATCTTTATCATATTTCACTATTCACCCCCCTCTAGTGGAATTTCATTTGGTATCAGAGCAGGTTTGCTGGTTTCGACATAACAAGTCTTCCAGCACATATGGCATCTACCTCTTATGCTCGTGATATTGATGGTCAACACGCATCTTGTCCTCTTTTCTTCAACGACTCCAACTATGGATACTGGAAATGCAGAATGGTTATATTTCTCAAGTCCATAGATTTTGCTGTATGGAAAATTGTTGAGCATCCATACACATCTCCATCTGCAGACTATAGCTTATGGTATGATGAAGAAAAGAAAATGGCAAATTTAAATGCAAAGGCTATGAATGCCTTATATTGTGCCATTGATCAGAATGAATTCAATAAAATATCTATTTGTGAATCGGCTTATGATATTTGGCATTCTTTGGAGGTTATTCATGAAGGAACCAACAAAGTAAAAGAAGTCAAAATCTCATCTCTTGTCAGAAAATATGAGTTGTTCAAAATGAACAAAGATGAACCCATCACAGAGATGTTCACCAGATTCACCAACATCACCAACGATCTGAAATCTCTGAGTGTAACCCATTCCCAGACAGATAAGGTGAAGAAAATCTTGATATCTCTCACAACTGATTGGGAGAAAAAGACTACTGCTATTGAAGATGCTCAAGATTTATCCAAACTTACCTTGGACGACTTAATAGGCAATCTTATGGCCTATGAAGTCCATATGAAAGAAAGAAGGGAAGAAGAACAACCTTTAAAGAAAGCTCTAGCCTTCCCAGCTCTTTCTGAGAATGAGGATTCAGAAAAAGAATCTGAAATTGCGCTACTCATCAGAAAATTCCAGCGCTTTATGAGAAGGAACCAACTTCCAAATAAGCACAAGGAAAGAATAGACCCTAAGGAAGACTCCATGTGCTATCAGTGTAATAAGCCAGGTCACTTGAGACGTGACTGTCCTCTTCTCAAAAGAAAATCCAAGACTGAGGAACCAAAGAAGAGGTTCTTCAAGAAAAAGGCTCTGCATGCTCAATGGGATGATTCAGAACCATCCACAAGTGAAGAGTCAAGTGATGATGAAGCAGAAACCGCCAACATGTGCTTCATGGCAGAAAACTCTGTAAGTGAATCCCTTGATTTCTCCTTTAAAGAACTTCAAAATGCTTTTCAGGAACTTTTTGAAGAATCAAGGAAAACGATTCTCAAAAATGAACATTTGAAATCTGAAAATTAAGAGATTATGCTGAATAATAAAAAACTCAGTATTGAAAATTCTGAGTTACAAAAGAAATTTTTTTGATTACTTCTGAAATCTCTTCTACTAGCTCCAAGACTAAAAATCTGCAAGTAGAAATTTCAGAATTAAAAAGTAAAACTGAGAACCTTATGAAAACGGTTTTCAAGTTTACTAAAGGAAAAGAGAACCTGGATAAACTCTTATCCTCTCAAAAAGTCTCTTTCTACAAGAATGGTATTGGCTACTCTCATTTCAACAAATCTTCTTGTATGAATCAAAAGACCACTTTTGTCAAAGGTTCTTCTGAACCTAAAAAGGAGTATTATATTTTTAATTCCTTGAACTCCTCTAAAGTTATAGACAAACCCAAATCAAAATGGATATGGGTTCCAAAGTCTAACAAAAAGGGACCCGACTGGGTACCAAAAAGAAGTTTTACTTAATGTTTTGCAGGCTTCAAAGAAGAAGAACAGATGGATACTAGACAGCGGATGTTCAAAACACATGACAGGACATCCAGATCTTTTTGCTGTTCTTCATCATAAAGGAGGAACTGTCACCTTTGGAGATAACAACAAAGGTTTGATAATTGGTATTGGTAATATTGATAAACCTCTTATCAAAGATGTTCTCCTTGTTAAAGGCTTAAAACATAACCTTCTAAGTATTAGTCAAATGTGTGACACAAGTTATAATGTTAGCTTCAAACATGATGCATGCCTTATAACAGATACCAACGAAAACATTATTTTAAAAGGTATAAGAAGAAATAATATATATGAATTATACCTAGAAAACATTACTGAACATTGTCTTATAGCTAATAATGATTCTCAACATTTATGGCACATGAGAATGGGTCATGTCAACTCCAAATACATGCCTAAATTAGCTAAAGATAAGTTAGTACGTGGGTTACCCAATATATCTTTTAAAAAAGATTATTTTTGTGATGCATGTCAACTAGGAAAACTGTCAAAATCATCTTTTAAATCAAAAAATATCATTTCAAGCAAAAGACCTTTAGAGCTTCTCCACCTGGATCTTTTTGGTCCTTCTAGAGTAGCTAGTCTTAATCATAATAAATATGCTTTTGTCATTGTAGATGACTACTCAAGATTTACTTGGGTAATATTTTTGAAAAACAAAAGTGATACGTTTTGTCAATTTGAAATTTTATGTAAAAAATTACAAAATGAGAAATCTTGTTCTATTGTAAAAATCCGTAGTGACCATGGAGGAGAATTTGATAATGAACTTTTTGTAAATTTTTGTAACTTGCATGGTATTTCTTATAACTTTGTCTTTCCTAGAGCTGCACCTCAAAATGGTGTAGTAGAAAGAAAGAATAGAACCCTACAGGAATCTGCTAGAACTATGCTTCAACATAATAATCTTGCTAAATCTTTTTGGGCAGAAACTGTTAATACTGCATGCTATATAACAAATAGATATCAGACCCTTATTAAATAAAACTCTCTATGAATTATTCTATGACAGAACTCCAAGAATAGACTACTTTAAAGTCTTTGGATGTAAATGCTTTATCCTTAACACAAAAGATAGCCTGGATAAATTTGATGCTAAATCTGTTGAAGGCATATTCTTAGGATATTCAAGTCATAGCAAAGCATACAGAGTTTTCAATAAGAGTTCATATACTATTGAAGAATCTATGCATGTCAGTTTTTGTGAATCTATTCTTAAGCAGACTAACGATGATGATCTTGAGAGTACAGATTTATTCCTAGATAACGCAGCTAAATCAAATGAAGATGATCATCAAAAAACATTTGTTGAAATCAGAGATCATCCTTAAAAGCAGATTTTGGGAGACCTGACCAAAAGGGTTCAAACTAGAGCTCAGCTAGAACGGATTGCAAACATGGCTTTCATTTCTCAACTTGAACCTAAGAAGATTGATGAAGCCATCATCGATGAGTTCTGGATGCTAGCCATGACTGAAGAACTGAATCAATTCCAAAGAAATGATGTTTGGGATCTTGTACCAAGACCAAAGGATCATCAGATCATTGGGACAAGATGGATCTTCAGAAACAAGCTAGACGAAACAGGTAATATTATAAGAAACAAGGCAAGACTAGTAGCTCAAGGATACAACCAGGAGGAAGGTATTGACTTTGATGAAACTTTTGCTCCTGTTGCTAGACTTGAATCTATTAGAATGTTTTTAGCATATGCAAGTTATATGGATTTCAAACTATATCAAATGGATGTTAAAAGTGCATTTCTAAATGGTTTTATAAATGAAGAAGTCTATGTAAAACAACCTCCAGGTTTTGAAAATGAACAATATCCAGATCATGTTTTTAAACTAAAACGTGCCTTATACGGATTAAAACAAGCACCTCGTGCTTGGTACGACAGACTAAAAACTTTTTTTATTAAAAACTGGTTTTTCTGTAGGCAAAGCAGACTCTACTCTATTTGTGAAAATAGTGAATAATCATACTCTTATTGTTCAAATTTATGTGGACGATATCATCTTTGGATCTACTAACAACACTCTCTGTGAAGATTTCTCTAAGTCCATGCCGAAAGAATTTGAAATGAGTATGATGGGAGAACTCACCTACTTTCTTGGACTGCATATTAAGCAAACCAAAGATGGAGTTTTCATCAATTAATTCAAGTATGCTCATGAACTTCTAAAGAGGTTCAACATGAACTAAACTGCTTCAAAGAATACTCCTATGAGCACAACTACTGTTTTGGACAAAGATGAAGATGGTAAGTTTGTAGACACAAAGGTATACCGAGGTATGATAGGATCACTACTCTATCTAACTGCTAGCCGTCCAGATATTATGTTCAGTGTTTGCTTGTGTGCTAGATTTCAGTCAAATCCAAAAGAATCACATCTTAAAGCTGTAAAAAGAATAATGAGATATTTAAAAGACACAGTTGATTTTGGATTATTTTATTCAAAATCTTCAACATTTGATTTAATCTCATACAGCGATGCTGACTTTGCTGGAAGTAAATCTGACAGAAAAAGCACAAGTGGAACATGTCATATGCTAGGGCACTCACTAGTTTCATGGTTCAGTAAGAAACAAAACTGTGTATCTTTATCTACTACTGAAGTTGAATACATAGCTGCTAGTCTAGCATGCAAACAAGTCATCTGGATGAAACGAACTTTAAAAGACTTTGGTATAAATTTTAAAAATACAACTATTTTCTGTGATAATACTAGTGTTATAAACTTATCTAAAAATCCTATTTTACACTCACGAACTAAGCATATTCAAATAAGACATCACTTCTTAAGAAAACAAGTCTTAAACAACATAATTAAACTCGAATTCATACCCACTAATCAACAGTTAGAAGACATCTTCACTAAACCTTTGAAACATAAAGACTTTACACGAATTAGAAGACAATTAGGAATATGCAAACTAAGTGACTTATAATTAATCACACTTATTAAGACTAAAACATCTTATGAGTTCTATTAAAATTTTATTTTTATCAATTTTTTTTCTTATGTACTTTTTCCCACTATTCAAAGTCTAACTATATTCACGTATACTCTAAACACTCATAAAAACACATTCATCATGACTGTAAACACCCCAAATTTTCACTCACCTCCCTGACATTTTCACCAAGCATCAACATCCAGCCTCTGAAATTGCTGGAGGGCAAAATGGTCATTTTCTGAGTCGGACCTTGCAAAAGTCCAAATTTCATCTGCAACTCTCAAAATTTCTCTAATTTTAGCTCAGATGTTCAAAATTTTACTCCTGACAGGAGACAGACATCTCCAAGTCTTGATTCAAGATTGCGTTTCATAAGACATGACATTGCATATCATTGCATATCATTGCATGAGCATTTCAAATCACTGCACTGCACAGCATGTCATTTCGAGGTCCAGAACTCTTGATTTCAAAATCTTCAATCCAGATTAGAATTTCAACTCTTTTCAAAATTGATTTCAAAACCCTGGGTCTTCAAAATTATCAATTTTTCCCATTTTACCCCCAGGACTCTGAATTTCAAAATATTTCCTCAAGAAAACCATCTGGATAGTTTTCAATATGGATTTCAGTCACTTCACCTCAGATTTTGCCCTTTTTGACAATTTTAAATATCTTTCTTTTACAAAATCGCCCTACAAGGGCCAACTCTTTCCAAAATTTCTGTTTTGCCCATTAGTCCAGATTTTATGAAAATTCCAAAAAGAAGTTGTGGTTTTATCCTTATTTCAATAAAGAAGCAATGTGGGACCCACACTGAGGTGGTGTCACACAAGCTTTCCTTTTGAAAATTTGAATTTTGAAAAACCCAAAAATATAGGAGCCTTGTCCCCTGGATTGGTGCCACTCTCTCCTCCCATTTACATGCCATGTGTCAGCATAGGGTTCACCTAGAGTTGGTGCCACATGTCACGTTCCCTCTTCTGCCACGTGTCAGTGTGGGGCTACCCTAAGAAGCCACCACATGTCATCCCATTTTATCTGCCATGTGTCACCCTATCCATCCTGCGCCATGTGTCATTTCAAAGACTACCAGAAGATGCCAAGTGTCATAGGTTGTCCTGTCTAGAAAAAGTGGAGTTTGTCTCCTCTGAGGTGGCGCCACTTGAAGTGTGTCTCCTGCAGGGGACACGTGTCAACCTCTCCCTCCTTCTAGAAAAGTAGCCTGACACATGTCCTCTCCCTATTTTTTTCAGAAAAGTAGGAGACATGTGTCACTCCTAAATTCCTACAAAAAAGGTAGGCTTGTCTCCTCTGAGGTGGCGCCCTCTGGAGTGTCTACTGCAGAGGACACATGGCAAGCTCTCATTTCCTCAGAAAAAGCAAGTGCCATGTGTCATTTTCTGCTTTCTTCAGAAAAGCTAGAATTCAAATATTCAAAAATCCCCATAGGTGGCGAAAATCAAGAACTCCTACCTTTTTCATCTTGTCTGAGATGGCGCCACATGGCTTGGCCCACCTTCTCTCCCCTCTGCCACGTGTCATTCTCTGCTTCTTTCAGAAAAAGTAGATGACACATGTCTTCTCCCTACTTCTTTCAGAAAAGTAGGAGACACATGTCACTCCTGGCCTTCTTCAGAAAAAGCAAACCATTTAAAATTCAAACAGGGCACTAGGTGGCGAAAATCCAGAGCTCTGATTTCCCAGATGGCCTATGAGAGCGCCACATGTCCCTTCCCTCTTTTTCCTCCCTCTTGCCACATGGCATTGTAGGAGCCACCCTGAGGTGGCGCCACATGTCCATCCTCCATTCCTCCAGGGCCAACCTCCATTTGAATTTCAAACTTCCCCCTGAGGTGGCGCCATTTGAGAAAGCCTCTCCAGACATCTGACACTTGTCCGCCACATGTCCAGATCTCCTTTCTCCAGAAAAGGTAGAATTCAAATTCCTCTGAGGTGGCGCCTTCTGAGCCCACTGCTCTGATTTTCTGACATGTGTCAAACACCTTTTGAGGTGGCACCATTCCAGGACTCCACTTGGCTCCATTTTTCATTTTTATTTTATTTTTAATAAAGGTAGCCCACCATGAGGTGGCGCCACCTGAGGACTCCCTACAAAAGGTGAGTTTGAATTTCAAATTCCAAGAGAGCACCCTCTGAGGTGGCGCCTTCTGGGAGTTCCCTGCAGAGAGAATCAAGCAAACTTTTGAGAAATTCCAAATTCCCCCTGCTGAGGTGTCTCACCCACAAAAATTTCCATCTTTATTTTCTCAAAAAAAAATCAAAATAGCCTTTTGAGGTGGCGCCATCTGAGGGCTCCCTGCAAAAGGCAAATTCGAATTTCAAAACCCCCAGATGGCACCCCCTGAGATGGCGCCACATGGAGGGCTCAGATTGAACCTGTTTGAATTTCAAAAATTTTCAGAAAAATTATAAAAACAAGGGTTCACGCCCAGCCTAAGGGGATTTTTTTTAGCTCTTGTGAACTTGGAAAATCCGACCTAGCCTTCCTAACATCTGATTTTGAACCTTGGAAATCGTGCCCCCTTTGGCGCATTGAAGAAGGTGGAGTAGAGCTCGTGCTGTGGCTAGTCCAATTCCAACGGAGCTCGATTTTGGTGGACCATCCGAAGCCCGGAGTGAAGAACAAAGGAAGCTCGTGGTAGCTGCCCCTTTCAAGAGCACCTACGCTGCGTAACGAAACAAGGTGCACTTCTTTTCCCCGTGATGTGATGCTATAATCTGAATAGGGAGTCGTTTGAAGAAAGAGCTCATCCGAGGGATGGATTGAGCTATTCTCATAAAACGACATATATAAAAATGTCTTGTTATGCTTCCTTGATGATTTTAACATGCAGGTAGTTAGCTAGGTTTAATTTGCATTTTATTTCATTCATTTAGCATATTTCATGAATTAATTAGGATTAATTTAGCCTTTTTTTCAATTCTGCTTATTTTCAGTAAGTCTCTGTTTTTGTCAGTCAGTCCACACGTCATTTCATGCATTTGTTTTTTATTAAAAATCCCAAAAAAATCACGGAATTCGCCTTTATGTGTCCCTGAAATTTTGCCAAAAATTCGGAGGCATTTGAATTTTTTTACTGCGGTAAACATTCAAAATGGCAAGTCGGGTTTTTTTTACCCGGGATACGTTTTGAAAATCATTTTCCGAATTGTAAAATCGAGATATCCCTCATGGGAGATCCGAGTTCCGATCAGAAAGATGTTTTGAACTTGGAAAAATGTCTAGTTTTTAATATGATTTTATCAGATTTTTCTGAATTTTTTTAATGTCTGACAAAAATCCGAGATGTCGGTACACGTGTCAGAGCCTAATTTGAGCCTCTGAGATCTTGGATCGACTTAGGGCTATGGTTTCTCTTTGTGTGTTGCTTCAAATCCGAAACTGTAAAAAGTGAAAGTGGTGTCCGAGATGTCCTCTGTTTGCATCTAAAAGCCTGTAATTTTTAGAACAGTGTTGACCCCTGCTTCGGATTTTTCTTGTCAGTCCCCTGTTTTGCTACATTTGTCTGGTCTGTTAGTTTAGGCAGAAATAGTTATATTTCTATCTGTGTCTCCGTTGATCAAATGCCAAAGTCATAAACATGAAAGTTGTTCATGTTGGTGTCGTTCATAACTCTGATTAATTTCATAAATTTCCATGGTCATTTTATATTTTTTAGCATTTTTTTATCAGATTAGGGTGATTTTACCTCCGTCAGAATTAAATCCCTATTTCTGAACTCACCATGGCTCAAATCCCGAGGCTATAAAAACCAAAAATGTTTCATTTCAGGTCTTTTAGCAGTCTGCAAAATATCAGAAGTTTCCATGGTGTAAATCTTGCATTATCATATTAGGCATTGCATTTGGTTTGGATCCATAGGCAAAATCCACCATTTTAGGACTTTCTTTGAATTTTGGCATTTAAATCATATCATTTCATGATTTTTAGCATTCTAGGTTGTTTATCAAAGTGTTTAGATGCTTCATACCGAATTTGGTGCAATTTGGAAGCCATTTGAGGTTCGGATCATCCATAATACCAAAACAGGGTCCCGCAGGACCCAGATCCAAGCGAAAAACAAGCGAAATTCGTTATTTTGGATAAATTGCAATACACCAAATTCTGATTTTACAGTCATAATGTGTTTAGCAGCATGTCATCATGTCTCGTACTGAATTTCATCATCATTTGATTCAATTTGAATTTCAAAATCCCAATTTTACCAAGTTTTCCTTCAAAAAACCCCGATTTTAAAGGTGTAACTTTAATTTTAGGGGTATTTTGGTCATTTTGACCCCAATTCCGAATTTCAAACTGTTTTCTACTGAATTTCCTACATTTTCATCATTTCAAAATATCAAGGAAGCATGAGAATAGGGTTTATATCCAATTAAATCCAATAATTTCATAATATTATTGGGAAATCTTGGAAAAACCCACATATTTGAGCTAACCTTACTCCAAGTTTGGCAGGGACATTCAAATGAAGGAGCTGAAGTCTGCAAATTTTCATTTATTTCATTTGATTAGTGATGTAATAATATAAATTTTGGAATAAGAGATTTAATTTCCTGTTTAGACTAGGATGCATATCATATAGTTTGATTTTATGCAATATCCTGTTTCTATGATTCATGCATTTTATTTCAAAAGCACTATGGATGTTCACGAATGGCACGTGCACCAACTCTTAGGGAGTTGATGGACTCGGTGGGATCCATATTTACGGCCCTAGTCGGAATATGGACGAGACCCAGATCCATCATCTTTCTACTAGTCACATTGAGCCTACACTCTTAGGCTATCTTAAAATGCACATCATATTTCCAAAGTTTTCAAAATCATGTGCATCAAATCAACTAAATTCTGAACATATTCATGGCCACAGTCAGAATATGTGAGGGATTTATCTTGACTTAATGCATATTTTTCCAACAAATCTCTTAGAAAATCTTTTCAAAGTGCATTCATTCACTCATGTCATTTGCATCATGAAATCATTGATTTTCTCAAGATTTTCTCAAGAAATTCTAAGGATTTTTCAAAATCGGTTTTCCAAAGACAAGTTTTTCCACAGTTTGCCTTGGAAAATGTTATCTTAAGATTTTCAAAAGGGATTTCCCAACTTTCTCCAAGATCCAAAATCGATTTCCAAGTATTTCAAAAGGTAAAATTCCCAGGATTTCGATTTCACGAGTTTTGAATTTCCTTCTCCAATGAGCTTTCCTATGAATTTCCATCATTTTCCTAAGAAAACTCTCAAAGTCCAAGTTTTCCTAAGAAGTGTTTCCCTTTTCAAAAAGGTTCATCCTTTCTCAAGAATCATTTCCATTTTCCCAAGATTTTCAACTATTTCTGAATTTTCCACATCTTTATAAGCTTTCTCATGTTTTCAAAAACCCCTTTTTTTATCTGAATTTCCTGAGAAATTGACCTTTTTCCTGAGAGATTCTTTCCAACTCCAAATGTTTTTCTAAGCATACATCATGTTTTCCAACTGGCATTTTCCAAAATCTCATAGCACATGCCTGAATTCTCTATGCATTTAGGATAGAACATAACTTTGATAATTTCACTAAGTCAAGCATAGTTTTGGTCCTTGGTTCGATTACCCCTGTTAAAGGCGGCAGGAACGGTCGAACCTCGTACCGACAGGTCGAGCCCCATCCCATGGATTTTCCCGCAATTTTCAAAACGGAGGCAAGTATTTCAAAACAATTTCCAAAATCCGGTCAAAGTTTGAATCGCGAAAGCGTTTCTCTCTTTTTCTCTTCCGCAAGGAAGGGGAGACGGGGGAAAAATTTCGCGACGATGACAATGACACATTCTTTATGTCTTTCAACTTGTCATCTTTCAAGTACACATCAATAATAACTCCTTGTCCTATTTCCTTTTCACTCATATCCATAAGAACAATTTATATTAAGTAAAGCTATCATGACTTTGTTCACATCACTCATCTCATAACACCTTTTATCACTTTTGTCTTCTTATGAAAACCTCTCTTACGATAAGCTAGCCGAGCTTCAACATGATATTGTGTTCCTCATTTATTTTATTTATTTTATATTTTCAAATGATATATCCCTTTTTGTGACTTCCTTTCCTCCTATCAAGACACTTCACTAAACTTTATGTTAAATAAATCGAGTGTTTATCCCTCTTATCTTTTGCACCACCTTTTTCAAAATCAAGCTGTTATATTTCACGTAAAATTTTACTACATCATCTTTTATATCATATCCTAAGTAAAATCTATTATCGTCCTTTCATCCTTCACACCTTTTTTATGAAAAATCATTCGACAAACTTGTCCTCCACTCTTTTCTTTTTCTCTCTCTCTCTCATACGAAGTGAGACTCCATCTGTGACCCTTGACCTCTTAAAATTTATCTTTTTTAAGCAAAACATCAATTCATATCAATCATAACTTTACTTTATGTCATACATCAAGTGTTTGTTGTCCTTTTTTTACCACTATTATCTCTCTACAAATTCGTATATAGCATCACCCTTCTTTATGACTATTCACACTCCTTCCATGCATACCTATAAAAATACTTCTTAAATAAGAAATTATTGCATCTCACTCATATGTCCTTGTTTGTCTTATTCACATCTCATTCTTCACGAATTTAGAATGCTTTCACATAAAGTACAATTTTTGTATAAAAAGTTGTTTGTTTTATTAGGCCATTATTTCCTTCACTCTATAACTATTCTTACATCTCTTTATTTCACGAAAATCTTTAAAATCTATAGATTATTCACCCTCTTGACTTTTTTCCTCTCACATCAAGTGTAATAGGACACTCCATACTTAATACATGACACATCTCATAATTCGATAACCTCTCCCATAGAAAAGTTTTTCTCTTTATAGAAAAGTTATTCAAAACTATGTCCTTCTTGTCATTTACACTAATATAATACACTATTTGATTTGATTTGATTTATCATTCACAAGCTTCTCAATCCACAACTCACGAATTTCTTCATTCAACTAAAATCTAAAAATCATTCACTTCAAATGTCATTCATTTCATATCACAATTATTTTCTTCCTTCTATTTATTAGATTGGTTCATCCCTCACCACTCACTCGCCCCTCTCTATCCTCATACTAGACATCATCCTTTCCAAGTTCTTCTTTTGTTTGAGTCTCTCCTTTCCTTTTTAAATACCTACAATGGCATCCTCTTCCACATCCGACATGCTTGAAGCTTCGGAGTTGAGATTTCCGGATCTCATTCACACATTTCACTCCATAAACTCCATGACCATCCAACCAGGAAAGTTGGTTCACCTTGAAGCCTTTCCAGCTTTTGATTTACAAACTTCTCTTTCCGAACTTATTCTTGTTCTAGCCTCTCCAAAATTAATGCCCATCTATCCTCATCTCATCAAAATATTCTACACCAACCTTTATGTCGACCATGATCTCTTCTATCACTTCCATGGTGCATGGAAAAGTTTTCTCCTTCGACATGTCTCAGTTAG
This sequence comes from Nuphar pumila, assembly GCF_984573655.1. Taxonomy (NCBI): domain Eukaryota; kingdom Viridiplantae; phylum Streptophyta; class Magnoliopsida; order Nymphaeales; family Nymphaeaceae; genus Nuphar; species Nuphar pumila. The sequence goes on along the minus strand of NC_143251.1, from coordinate 70,397,750 downwards.
GCAACATTCTGAATATTTCTTCCTACGAGATTGAGCTTCCCAACATTGTTCCTCTCGAACACTCAGTGTTTCAGAAAATCCTCCTCTCCACTCGCTCCACTCACTTCCAATGGCATGAAAGCAATCTCAAACCTCATGCTCTATTGTTGTCCAAAATTCTTTCCTCCAACGTAGTCCCCAAGTCGCCCTCTAGGGGGTTTATTGCAAATGAAGTCTCTCTTCTTTTTTATGCCATCTTCTCTGCCTTTCCCATAAACTGGTCCAGTGTCATATTCCATAACATGATCAACTTCCGTTCCTTTAAGTCTCTTCCCTTTGGATATTTCATTACACTCATTCTTGAATTCTTTCAGATTCCTCTTGCAACCAATGTCGTCTATTACTCAAACTGTATATTTGATGATTCCTCTCTCAATGAAGACGAGTCCTCTCACCTAAACTCTGACGACAAAGGCCCTCAAGAATCAAGCTTCACTACAAATCGACCAAGATGCATTACTCCGGAAGTTTCACCCCTCCTCTGGATCAAAATGAACTCTTCATTCATGTCGTCTGTAATAACTTTAACTATTTGTTTTTTTGGTCTGTAATAACCTTACTCTGATCCCCTCCTTTTTGTCCATGACAAAGGGGGAGAAAAACCCTGTCTCCAACATGGAGAAAAATACACTTTGACATTTTTCAATATTTTTTATGATATTATTATTACTATGCATAATATCTTTTTGACAAAGGGAGCATATTTTGTCATCATAAAAAAGGGGGGAGAATGTTGAGAAACTATATTTTGATGACACACAATACGATACACTGTCATATTTGATTTAATATGATATGATAATATGTCTTCTTGAAAAATGTTATATTATGACTAAATATGCTTTGCCATGTATCTAACGAGTATTTGATGCAAGGATATCTAATCATAAAGGGATGGAGACCTCCTGTTCAAGTACAACCGTGGTGCAATCATACTTCTTGAAGAAAAAGCTTGTTGAGCCATACGTTCTTAAAGATCATCTACCTCAAGATGAAGACTTTTTTTCTTCTTTAGAGTCATATGTAATAAAACCTTCAGAAGCATGCATATTGCATATTACATAAAAGTCACTCATTCCCAAAAGCTATATTTCATAAAAGTATACGATAGTTTCAAAAAGCACCTTTTTGAAAACCAATAATTGTACATTCTTACAACCCTTTATGAAAAAGGTATTTTGACATGATAGATTAGCTCATGATTTCAAAAAGTAATAATTGTACCTTCTATCATGAACAAGATAACTTGAAAAGTAATGATTTTAAATAAGTAAGAAAAAGACAAAACATAGAATTTGGCTAGACAAAGAAAAACAAATATAATATGTTTTGAAAAGACTTTAGTTACCTTTTTACAAACTCAAGAATGTCGACTTACTTGAAGTCATCATTCTCTTTGTAAAACATTAAATACCTCCTCTAAAAATCTTTTTAGAAATAACTAGTTTAATCCCACTCAAGAATGTCGACTTGCTTAAAGATTTCATCCTCTCTGTACACATTGAAAAGCACATCATAAAGCAATTCTTGATATGACTAGTTACAAATAAAGATCTCAAAGCATTTATTGTACTTACACTCATTTAAGTAAAGAAGTGACAATCTCTAAATAAAATACTTAAGTACTACAAATCATTAATTAGAATAGAGACAAAACTACATAATGGCTTACACATCCAACGTTCAATGTACTATTGAAAGAAAAAGACTTTTTACATAAACTATATAATACCTAAAATTTTACAACGACTAGTGTACCTCATATACTACTTTTATGGAAAGAAGACTTTTTCGAAAATCCATAAAGATAGTTTTTGAAAATGACTTGACATCTCACATCCCAAAAAGACTATCATTTCAAAAAGGCAACGACTATTTTTTTAGGCTATATAAACACAAACAAATCACTTATTTGAGATGGACATGTGAGTTTACAACGAGAAAAATTCTTATTCGATATTTGAAAGAGAGCCTTGAAAAAGAAAAGGAAAAGAAAGAGAAAAAGTCAAGAATAGCTCTTTGACAAAGAGTATATTCTGAGTGAAAAGAATAGAACATTCTGAGAATCCTTCATTCGTGCATTTATATCATTCTAAAGGTTCTATAGGAAGTATTGTAACTTTTTGTTATTCACTGTATCTATTCTTTGTTGAAAGAAGTAGACCTCTGAGAAAGAGGGTGTTGTCCTTCTCTATTGAGAGAAGAAGACCTCTGTGAAAGAGGGTGTGCCCCTTCTCTGTTGAGAGAAGAAGACCTCTGAAAAAGAGGGTGTTCCCCTTCTCTATTGAGAGAAGAAGACCTCTGAGGAAGAGGGTGTTGTACTATTTATCCGGTGACTCAGATGTTATAGTGGAAAGCTCAAGTGGTTTGCTTGGGGACTGGATGTAGGTCTGGGAATTGACCGAACCAGTATAAATTTTGTGCCTTGTGTTGTGCCTTATTGCATTCTGTTTTTTTTATATTATCGATCTTTATCATATTTCACTGTTCACCCCCCCTCTAGTGGAATTTCAAATTCATGCATATTTTTACCAATTCACTATGGTCTACACAAATGACATGTGCACTAGCTCTTATGGAGTTGACGAACTTGGTGGAATTTGTATTTATGGCCATAATCAGAATATGAATGAGACCCAGATTTGTAATCTTCGTATTAGCCACATTCAGCCTGCACTCTTAGGCTAACTTTAAAATGCACTGCATTTCTCAAAAATACAAAAAGTTTTTTTCAATTCCTCAAAATCAAGTCTTTCAAATCCATATTCATTCATTTCATTCAATTTGCAAGTTCAAATTCCAAATCAGAAAATCAATTTTCTCAAATTTTTTCTAAGTCTTATTCAAAAATCGATTTTCTCAAAACATTGATTTTCCAATGATATTTCAAGCATTTACTAAGTTCAAAATCCTGATTTTCCCAGTTATATATTCAATTTCAAAGTTTGAATTCAGAGAAATCAAGTTTTCCCAAAGTTATTCCAAATTTCTCAGAATCGATTTTCATAAAACACTTGAATTCTTCAGAAATCGATTTTCACTTTCCTCAGAAATATTCTCTCACTAAGTTCATGATTTTCCAAGTGTTATCTTTTCCAAGAATTCTCCAAGTATTTCAAATCTCAAAGCAAACATCATGTTTTCAAACCTGCATTTTCAGAAAATTCATAGCACATGCCTGATTCTTTGTGCATTTAGGAAATAGAATATGATTTAGACAAGTTGAGCAAAGTTAAGCATACAATTGATCCTTGGTTCAATTACCCCTGGTAAAGGCGCCAGGAACGGTTGAACCTCGTACCGATAGGTGAGTCCCATTCTTCGGAATTATCCCGCATTTTAAAACGGAGGCGAGTTATTTTCAAAAACTTTTTCAAAGGTCAGTTTGACTTGCAAAAGTAAAAATTTTGCAACGATAACAAAACAACACCGCGGCAAGCTCAAGATCGTGGGTTGGATAGTTCTTCTCATGAATTCTCAACTGACGGGATGCATAGGCGATTACTTTGCCATGCTGCATCAACACACAACCGAGACCCGTTCCCGAGGCATCGGTATAAGCCATGAAGCCTCTCTGACCAGAAGGTAAGGTAAGGACAGGGGCAGTGGTAAGTCTCTGCTTGAGAGCCCCAAAGCACTCCTTACACTGGTCAGTCCATTCGAACTTGACTCCCTTTTTTAATAATTTTGTCATCGGTACGGCGATTCAAGAGAAGTCTTGTATGAACTTTCGATAATATCTGGCAAGTCCAAGGAAGCTGCGGATCTCAGTGATATTTTCTGGCTGCTTCCAGTCCATCACAGCTTCCACCTTCGCAGAATCTACTGCAATTCCATCTTTTGATATTACATGGCCAAGGAACATTACTTTTTCTAGCCAGAATTCACATTTTGAAAACTTAGCATAGAGTTGTTTATCTTGGAGGGTTTTCAAGACGATCCTTAAGTGCTCCTTATGTTGCTCCTTGTTCTCTGAATATACGAGAATGTCATCGATGAAGACAATGACAAAGCTATCCAAATACGGTCTGAATATCCAGTTTATCAGATCCATGAAGGTACCAGGCGCATTAGTGAGTCCAAAGGGCATTACTACGAACTCATAATGGCCATATCTCGTTCTGAAGGCAGTCTTAGGTATATCCTCTTCCTTAACTCTGAGCTGATGATACCCAGACCTGAGGTCAATCTTGGAGAATACTCTTGTAGTTCTGAGCTGATCGAATAAGTCCTCAATCCGAGGCAACAGGTACTTATTTTTAATGGTTGCCTGGTTAAGCATCCGATAATCGATGCATAACCGAAGGGATCCATCCTTCTTCTTTACAAACAGCATCGGGGCTCCCCACAGTGATACGCTTGGACGGATGAACCCTTGTTCCATCAGTTCTTTCAACTAACATTTCAACTCACTGAGTTCAGCTGGTGCCATTCGATACGGGGCCTTGGATATCGGCATTGTTCCAGGTAAGGATTGAATTCCAAATTCAACCTCACGAAGTGGCGGAAGTCCTGACAATTCCTCAGGAAACACATCGGGAAACTCTCGCACCACTTTCAAACTCTCAAGGGGCTGTTCGTTGGATTTTTTCACCGAGAGACTCAACAAGAAGGCCACACAACCCTTCCTAAGGTATTTTTGTACCTTAAGTGCGGATATGAGTCTTTTTGTGGAACTGGTTTGGACAACCGGTATTCCAATTTAGGCAATTCGGGTTGAGATAGAATCTCTATGCCCTTGCGGCATAGAATCTTGGCATTATTCTGAGCCAACCAATTCATTACCACAATAACATCGTACTATATCATATCGATCAGGATGGCGTCAGTAAGCAAGTGTTGCCCTGCTATCTCAATATCCAAGTTTTTCACGCACTGGATATATTTAGTGCGTGAACCCAACGGGTTATACACTTCGATTATTTTATCAACCGGTTGCACCGAGGCATAAAGTTGTTCAGTGAAATCGTCAGAGATAAATGTATGAGTAGCACCACAATCAAACAAGACGTAAGTTGCATGTCCATTAACAGGTACGGTGCCTTCAATCAAGTCACCATTTTCGACTTGTTCAGTCGTTACAGCATATACATGACATGCAGCAGGCCTTTGTTCTACCCTAGGTGGAGGTCGTTGGAACTGCGAGCGTTGCGGTGCTTGTCGAGAGGGTCCGACAGATCCGACATTACTCCTCTTTTCATCTGCAACCTTCTTGGTGCAATCCCTTATAAAGTGGCTCATATTGCCACAATAAAGGCAACCACCAATGTTACGGGGACATGGCTTCGTGGGGTGGTTCACACAACACTTTGGGCAGCTGAAACTGGACTGCTGACCATTTAGAGTCGCGTTCTGTCTTGGCCTCACGACTTGTTGAGTATTGTTCCCACCTTGGAACTTCTTCTTTTGAAAGGGTTGTCGTGAACCCTGGCCACTTGGGAACGTCCTCTTACGATTCCCACCATTTACTATGGGCTTCTTAGCTACGATTACTTTAGATCGCACCCAATCCTCTTGGATTTTTGAAGTTGCTGCCACCGTAGCCTGAAAAGTTGAGGGCATGCTCGTTATCACTCAAGATCGCAGTCCTTCGCGCAGACCATTCATGTAAGACCCGCAACTTTTCAGAAATATCTGAATAAAATTCATGAGGCATTTACCGGTAAAAATAGCATTTTTCTCAGAATGTGAAATAAATCAATTCCTGCGAGCCAGTTATACTTAGGATATTTGTCGATTCGCGAATATATGCTCAAACACTCTGGAAGCCATAACTTCCTACCTGAACGAAATCAAGAGATTTCCTCAAGCCAACTTTCTTAGTTACGTCAATACAAAGAGAATGGCGTACTTAGATTTTTCAGAAAAAAATCGCCAAAAACCCAAAATTTTTGCGGGACCCACAAAAATATTGGTGGGAGCCATAGAAATATTCCTCAGAAAATATCTGGTGGGACCCACAAAAATATCCCATGGAATATCCAAGTGGGCCCCACACCAAGGAACCTCTTGGTATTAAAAAGAAGCTAGGGGTAAAAGGGAGATTCTGAAACTTGGGGCCCAAGTTTTAGAATCTATAAATAGAGGCCCTCCCCCTTTAGAAAAATCGTCCCCCTCCCCCCTTGCCTCATCTTTCTCTCTTCTACTTCCCAAAAACCACCCCTACCTAGCCTAGTAGGTCTGAACCTACCTGACCTGGTCTGAGTCTGCCTGACTTAGCCTGAGCCTGCCTGACCTGGTCTTAACCCACCTGACCTAGGTCTGAACCTACCTGACCTAAGTCCAAACCCAGTTGACTTGACTTGAACCTGGTTTGGTTCAAAGTCAAAGTCCAAGTCCTTTTTCGTTCGAAGTTCGAAGTTGATCATTTTTGAAGTCGAGCCTCATTCGAAGCATCGAAGCGTTCCGGAGCTGTTTCTTCCACGATTTGAAGTAAGTTCACTTCATTAATCCATCTCTCTCAAGTATTTGATTGTTTGTATATAGCATATACTTTCTAAAGTAGTATCTTGCTTTAGTTTTTGATTGAGCCCTTTTTGGACACTTCAGTGTTCACTGCTCGTCTCATAATTATCGTCGGATATATCTATGTTCAAATACGCAGTATATGCGTTTTAAAAATGGTATCTCACCCTAGTTCTTGGTTGAGCCCTTCAGAACACTTCGGTGTTCACCCTCTCGCTTCGTAACTATCGTTGGATGTGGATCTAGGTGTATATCTGCTGATTCTGCCGATGCATCCTATATCGCACAGGCTATTTAATTTACCTTTGTCGTCGCGTCGTATGATGCCAAGGCTCATATTTTCTGCAATTTACGATTTTTGCACTTCCGATTATGCATTTACTTACGTCGTCGCGTTGTATGATGCCAAGGTTCCTGCTTTCTGCAATGTATTTACTTACGCCGTCGTGTTGAATGACACCAAGGCTCCTGCTTATACTAAATATACGACGCGTAAATGAGCATTCAAATGGAGATCAACACCAAATCGCCAATGTGATTCCCTGACCGCTCCTCGTTCAAGATTCTGCTTGACGAATGAAGCCCCTATTGGAAAGGCTTTGTTTTTTGGCAAAACGCTCTTTACGTAAAGACTAAGTCAATTACGTTTGGCCTGGCTATGGTCCAAGGTTCCTGCAACCTTGATGGATGCAACGTACGCACAACGGTGCACATCCATTTCCCGAATTAAGCATAGTGATTTCCTGCCAAAAGGGGGAGATGCCGCTGAAATGGATAAAAGAAACACACTTTCTCCGTAAAAGAGAGGAAGTGTTGCTGAAAATTCTGAAGAAGCTAATAATAGCTCAAAAAGAACATAGCAGGATACTCTGACATATAACAAAGTGCTACCCAGTTCATGGTTTGCCTTCTACAACGTAAAAGGGTTCGTCGCACCATTGCCGATAGAGCAGGGGAGGTGCTGATGAAATGGTTGGCAGAAGAGCTGTCAGAACCAGTTGAACGGCATAATGATGTTCGTTGATGGAACAATGCCAGATCGGCTCGTATCCATGTGCCTTCAAGGGCACCTTGCTCGTAAGGGCTGCTGAGCGAGAGTAGAGGTTGCGCCTTGGCTAGGTTTGGACTTGTTGCGTAAAAATACGTCGAGTAGCCGATCTATTTAGATCGAGTCATATGCATGCTCATTGAGAACGATTACGCAACCAGACTCGTAAAGGTCGAAGAGCCAGAGTGTGTTGTTTCCACCCGAAGAGGTGTGATGCTCGTGGTGGCCGCAATGCCAAGAGCGGTGTTCTGCATGCATATGAATAAGACTTAAGGTCGCACATACCCCGCGGTTGAAAATCGTGTTAGGGGTACCCCCCTCAGTTAATGATTGTGTTGGGGCGGACTGAATGGGGTCGGGTACATACTCCCGTAGTCTGAGGCACGGGCTGCCTAAATGGCATGCAAACATCTGTCCAAGCAATTGTAAGACTGGCAGACCCCTTCAGGAATTATGCTCACTATGGAATGACAGTGATGGTACAACCTTGAGTGAGACGTATTTTACTTTGGACCTGATAGAGTCCACGATGGCCTCAGTCACTCATGGGTTTTGGGGTCGTGGTTATCCTTAAGATCTAAAGATTGAACCCAACTACTGCAAGTAGAAGATGCATCCGAATATGGGCCTAGTAGGGTTCTCCCAGTTGAAACACACTGCCCTACTATGGATAGGGTCATCAGGCCTCTGGGGTATCTAAAATACATAGAATAATCAACTCCAGAATGTCGAGTTGATGCTCAGACAATTGCTTTGCCTGCGTACCAAGAGTGGAAGAGGATAATTATCGAAACAATGCATTAGCTTAGGTACAACGATGCTTGAATGTATGAGTGGATAGACGTGTTGAGTCAGTCCTTCATAACCTTTGTGAAGGTGTCATGATCGGTATACGACTGAACCGACTGGGCAAAGACCCGTGTTGTATCCGCACGACTAAGTGAAGCTCGAAGAGCTGTCTTTAGATGCATGGGATACAGATGTGCCAAGTATGAAGACTTGAGCTAGACATCTCTTTGAGACCCAGAAGCGGTCATGGCTAAGTTCTGGAGACTTAAGCGGTTATCCAAATCATAGCCCTGAAAAGGCTTGCTCTAAGTCATGAAGACTTGAGTGGATGTTCAACTCATAGCCCTGTGGAGGCTCTTGCGATATACGCTAAGTCTTGGAGGCTTAAGCGTCGCTATTACGAATTGCGACCCTGAGTGGTCAAATGTAATGCTTTAGTTGAATGGTTATATGATTGCTTGCTTACCAGACCATCAGTGGTTTTGACCCCGTTTAATGGGGATTTCAGGTGTTGGACCTGCGTGGCGATATGCAGAGCAATGCGGCATCGAGTTCCAGGGTTTCTCTAGGCAGAGTTGTACTACTTTTTTTATTGAACCTATATTGCTTTTCCAAGCAGTGATGTTGTAATAAACATGGGGTTTTCGATAAAATGGAACACTTCAGTGGTCGATGAGTTGCTTGGCCACATACCTGCAATGTGCTCAGAGTTTTCTAAAACTGACGACTCATTATCGTCTGATTTCGTTGCTAAAAGCTTTTCTAGGTTCTGCTGCAAAGAAAAAAAAAAGAAATTCATGAAAATTTTAACTTAGCTTTGTTTTGGAAATCTGGGGCGTTACAGAATTGGTATCAAAGCATGTGTCTGAGAAACCTGGTTCAAGATCCGTCATGTCACGATATCACACTATAAGTATATGTTTTTATACTTTTGTTCTGATCTGGGTGCATCTTTGTATATATGGAAACTCAAGACTCATGTGGTTACTGCTATCGTTGCAAGTTCATGCACGATGAGTGGATATGCCCATATGAAGTCCAAGACTGCCAATACTGTGGCGAAGATGGGCATTCCGCCAACAAATGCCAAAGGAAATATACTGCCGATATGGGTCGGTGGACATTAAAGAGTCTCAGGGATGAGACTTCGCGTGTCAGTGGATCGCATCACTCTAGTGTTGGGAGCAACCATACCCCAACATCTTCTGATGGATTACCAAGGCTGAGGGACTTTGATTTGAACTTCCCTGCGGAAGTCTATCACTCGCCAAGCTACCATCCGGCATCACATACGCCGAGCTTAAATGGCAGGAACGAAAGAGGAGATTCCTTTCATTCACCGATCATTATTTCAGACTCCCAGAGTCTTAATCTTGCTGACTGAGAGAGTGGACCGACTTCCATCATGTATCCCCAATATTCGCTTGAGAGTGCGGAAGTGCCGCCCAAGCCAAAACTAGTTGTGCCTACACCAAAGACATGTGACAATATGAACCTTTATGTGTGACGCCCCAAACCCCGACCTTGGAAAAACCTTGGAATTTTCAGTAATTTTTTTTTTGAAGAGTTTCAAGGGTTTAAGTAGAGAATCAGCGGAAAGCAATTGTGGGGAAAGCGACAAAGCCGCAAGTCTGGGCGGCCGCCACAGATGGGTGAAACAAGTGAAAACAGTGTAACCAACGGTGTGTACAAAAAATGTGGCTGTAAGTAAACAAGAAGGGAAAATATCCCAACGGTCTAAAGAGTTTACAGAGTGTAAATACAAAAGTACAAAACAGGGAGTACATCCCAATATATAACCAAAACCCCAAGAAAAAGAGACCACCAGGTACAAGAACTGTAGGTCAAGTGTGTGGGTCCCCCGAGCCTCCACCGTGTGTCATCGCATCCGCACTATACCTGTTCGTCACCTATATCCCCATAAAACGGGGTCAGTCCTCGTGCGAGGTGGTGAAGAAGCAACCACAAGCAGATATATAATCAACTCACAAGGAACTGAAAGTAAGCTAACAAGTGGTAAGTGTAAAGAGGCAAGTACTAGTCAACTACTAAATAACACCAAGGAAACAGCAGAGCAAGTACTCATGCAGTAACTAATTATAACCAGAGCCGTGTAAGTAAGGTAACCAAGTAACAACTGAAACAAGTAAAGTAACTGAAGTAGCATCTACAAAACACATAAAGTAGCAACTATAGTATGTCAGCTGATTGGTTAGTCTTTAAGTTCTTCTAATTACTCCTTCGGGTATGCGAAGGAACCTCGCATTCTGTGAGACATGCACCCGACAAAGGATTGCAGTCAGGGAAGCTACAGACCGAGTCAACCATATGCGAGCAGCACACAGCTAGGAGAAAACACTCGCATAGGCAAAGGATTGCAATCCGTACTACTGCAGTAGTGAGGCCCTAAGAAGGCACCTCGACCTCCCTGACTCTGAGTGACTAGAGGCCAAAGGAATGCTACAGTTCCTATCAAACACGTGTTGTAGTAACGATGAGTCACTCAGGGTTGTACCATCCACCCTCTCCCAAGGTGAACCATTTTGTGAATGGGGCGAAGCAGATTTATCTTTCTTAAGGCTCAAGTTCAATCATACCTCACAACGAGGAAGCTGTCTCGTGGTCCCCGTGGGGTACGCAAAACGAGGACTTGGCCTGCCCATCCACGTGCTCAGCCTCACACGGCCAACGGAGCACACTGCTCGTGAAATCTTGGAGCTAATCCACCGTATGGACTTGCATGCAAAGATATAAAGCCCCACCAGCTTTCTTTTCATACGAAATAGTAAACAAGAAGGGTGAATCTTCACCTTAGCTAGTGGAAAAAGAGGAAGGTGATGTTGTAGCTACACGTCAAGAGGTTCCCACGGTTGGAGAGGGGGAACAAGTGAGAGGGAAAGAGAGAGAGAGAGAGAGAGAGAGAGAGACCCATTTTTTTCTAAGAGTTTTTATAGGATGTTCTCTAGGTTGGACGACTAGGATTTACCCTTCCAAGATGGAGGGTTGGGGTGCTCCACGCCCCCCCCATAGCCAATGCATGTCAAGTTTTCTAAACTTTTTAGAAAGACTTACAAAAATACCATTTTGAAAAGCCATTAATGTTTTGAAAAATTACAAGGGCTGCCCAAGGCTAGCCGCTCCTTAGGCCCAATCGGTTTTGTGTATTTCAAAATTTTTAGTTTTGTTTCAAAATTGCCATGGGGCGCCAGCCCCATGCTCTCTTTTTGAAAAGACGCCCCTCATGATGGACTTTGGGCTCCATCATGAGGTTTTTGAAAAGATACATGGCCAATAGAGGCCCTCTTTTCTCCTTTTTTTTTTTTTTAAACCATGCAACCTTCTTGCAAAAAAGCCACCCAGCTGGTCCACTGTGACGCCCCAAACCCCGACCTTGTAAAAAACATGAGTTTTTGAGCAAAATTTTTTTTTTTGAAGGATATACAGAGGGAAAAACCACTAGCGGAAGTAAAGGAGGGAAAACAAGGGGGTAAAGCAAGGGTCGCAAGTCTGAGCGAGCCACAGTGAGAAAACCAAACCACAGTAGACAAATAAAGTATTCTTCATTTCCACAATAGTTACAATGATACAAAAACGAGACTGGGTACAAAAAGGAACAGTCTCCCAAAAAGGAGAGGTACAACCCCTCAAACCCCAAAACCAGAAGAAGCCAGAATCTGCTGCAAAGTGTGGGTCTCAAGGCTCCTGCTGTGCGCCGTCGCATCGCGCTGCGTCTACTCGTCACCTGCATCCCCATAAAACGGGGTCAATACTCTTGCGAGCTGGTGAGACAAACCATCCATGCATATCATTTTTTTTTTTGGAAAAACAGAAAGTAAGCAGCATGCTACAAGTGCGCTAAGTACCAGACTATAACTAACATGATGGAACTATAAGAAACATTTACATAAAAGTACAAGTGCGTGACAGGTAAGTGCACGTGTCACAAGACTATAAAACTACCAGTGAGTAACAGTGCAACAACTGGAGTAACGAAACAGGACTAAACAACAGAGTGTAGCAACTGAAACAAAAGTCTATACTGCTCTAGAGTAACAACTACAGTAAGTCAGTCTGTTTGGTTAGTCCTTATGTTCTTCTTATTACCTCCTCCGGGTACGCGAAGGAAAAACCCTCGAGTTCTGTGAGACATACACCCGGCGTCGGTTATTCAATTTCTAATGTGGTAACCGGGGATGCTACAGAACGAGAAAACCACCTGCGGGCGACACGCAGCCAGGAGAAACCTTTCGCAGGGGTAGAGGATTGCAATCAGTACTACTGCAGTAGTAAAGGTCCCTGCAGAGGGTACCTTGACCTCCCTAACTCCGAGTGACTGGAGGTCCGAGGGCATATCGGCTCCTCTAAAGAACAAGTCGTAGTAACGACACGTCACTCGGGGATGTACCATTCACCCTCTCCCTGGGTGACCAAATTGTGAATGGGGCGCGGCAGGTTTATCTTATTTAGGCTCAACTTCAAGTCATACCTCCTCTCGAGGTAGTCGCGCCTCGTGGTCCCCGCGGGGTACGCAAACGAGGACTTGGCCTGCCCATTCACGTGCTCAGCCTCACACGGCCACCACGAGCACACCGCCTGTGAAGACGATATTATACCATTTTATTTTATGCCTAGGGTGACACGAACATGTGAGCACATTCTCACGAACCCGGGCCATTGCCCGTAGACTCCAACCGAGTCTCAAAACCTCAACAGGTTTAAGGTGTCGAACCCTACAGTGTTTTCAGTTTTTTTCAAGTGCGTGACATGTCGAGTCTAAAGCACCCTCTGGTGCAGCGCATAACCATCGATATACGAAAGGGGAACCAACCAAATGTAAACTCGACAATCAAAATCCCGTGACATACGTGGCGAGATGTGCCAACGTGTACGTGCGAAACACGAAAACCCACAAAATTATAATCTCGCACAAGTATCGTGCCGTGAGCAACGATACGCCAACAAATTAGTACAGTGTCGCAACTACAAATTCTGAGCGGCACAAGGCTCAAAATACATATACGATGCTCACTGTATGAGCGAGGAGCGACCAAGGCTTGAAATACGTATTTCCCAATATGCGTATTTCAACCCTCACACTGCGGCAAAACTCGCATGGCGAGGCCATCGGCGCAGGATCATCGCAGAGTCGACACCCAAGTGAGTCGAGAGCGAGATCAACATAGTCCCATCCAGATGGAAAATCACATCGCCGCTACCAGAGTATAGTTGCACTCTGCCCGCGAAATCGGGGCACAACGCGCCAATCGCTGCAAGCGTCCGACGAAAACAAGCGAAGTACACGCAAACGTGTACTGTGACATAAGTCACGACACAAACATCTTGCTGCCAGGGTGGTCAGCGGGGTATAAGCACTCTAATCCGCGGTTGCAACGACATTGTTGCTCAAAACAAACATTGTCGCTAACCGGGCCAAACCCGCTTGGCGACGAGAGGGACAATTGCCGCCCCCCCCCCCCCAAGGACATCCGTGGAAACTCAATGGGCATCATAATGACCCATCTGAGTCTGCTAATGGTGCAGACCACGAGGTGGGGGTCCCGCTCGTGACTGCCCAACGATGCCAAGGCTAATGGGTGCCTTAGCGCCCGGTGCCAAGCTTGGCGCCAAAGAAAACCAAGGCACGGCCCTTGTGGGACCCGTAGCCTACGGCCACCTGGTCCCATAGCCACCATGGTCTGCACACTACGTGCAGACCATGCGCTGCTAGGCTGCAGCACGGGCCACCACGATGCCGAGCACGCCCGGGTGCACACGCACCCGGCTAGCCGTCAAGGGAGCACCTTAGCGACTCGGCGACACCAGGCCCAAAAGGGACCAGACCCAGACCTCCTAGCAGGTCTGATCCACTAAGGTCACTAGGGAGCCCCTGGTCTGCACCCTAATGGGTTCAGTCCAACGGGCAGGGCTTAGCCGACGCCCACATGTGGTGCGGCTAGCCCAAAAGCCAAGGGGCTTGGCCCAGACCCTGCGGGTCTAGGCCCAGCTGGGCTAAGGCGGGCTGGGGCACACAAAAGTGTGCCCAGCCATAGTCCCTGTTCTGTCCCTAGGGTGGGCTCAGACCAGGGCGCCGGCTAGGCTCACACCCGCACCAAGGGTGCGCCAGCGCCCGCATCAAGGGACACCGCCCAAGGGGTCACGGTCTGGACCCAGTGGGTCCAGACCAGGCTAGGTCAGAAGGCCTCAAACTGGGGGTCTGAACCTCTTGGTCTGACCCACATATGGGTCCAGACCAGGCCATGCCAGGGCCCGACGCACCACCAAGGTGGGTGCGTCCCAAACAAGCCTGGACTGACCAGTCAACGGTCAGTCCGGGGCTTAGCTGCAGCAACCACGGGGCCATGGGGCCCAACGAAACCCCACCAGGGTCTGAGCTGGCTGCGAAGGAGTCCAGCCCAGCCACCCAACGAAGAGAAGCCCCCTCAAGGGGGCGTTACAAAAAAAAATTTGCAACTATATACTTATGTATATATATTTATATACTTCAAAAATTGCAGCTGAAAGGATGCCGTTTTCCGGCAGTGTACAGGCTGCTCCGGCCAAAGTGCCAAAAACGAAAGTCGTAGAGGGTTTCGTCATCTTTCTACAGCATTCAAGAAATCTGAAAATGGACATACGGTTCAGGAGATAACGCCGTAAAACCAGGCGTCACTCAAGACGTTTCTGGGTTGCTGACGGGAAAAATGTGTCAGACCAAGATGCTGATTTTTGTCAGCTCTGAAAGCCGAATCAGCAGAAACGAAAAACTAAAAAATTGTGGAGCTATGTCTGAGATTTCCGAAATGTCCAAGAACTCTCTGTTTCAACGTGTATCCAGGGAGATACACTCGTTTTACCGGAGGGTACTCTGAGAACTCGGAAAAGCGAGGAAAGAAATAACGTTTTTTTTTTTCTTTTTTTTTTTTTTTGGGATCAAACAAGAATGGGGAAACCAGAGGTTTCCCCATCACCTTGTGGGTTTAACCCACCCGTGAACCCACTGCACCATGTGTGCAACGGAGTGGGTTGGGCCCAAGGCCCAAACCGAACAACATAAGTAATACATTAATGAAAAAAAAATGAAAAGCATAGGGGGGGGGGGTGAGGCTCACCTTGTGCTGGGGTTGGCCCAGCTGAAGCAGCTGCTAGAGAGTGAAGAAGGGAGAGAGAAGAAGGGATTGAGGAGAAGGGAGAGAGTGTCGACCCTCTCTCTTCCCTTTCTTTCCTCTTAAAAGAGAGTTGAGGGAGATGAGGGGTGAGGAGTAAAGGAGGGGAGATGGAGGATCCTCCTCAATCCCCTCCCTAATTCCAGCAAAGAGGGTCAAAGGGGGTCAAGGGCTGGCCCCCAACCACTCCCCTTGATTCAAGGGGAGTGGTTGGCTTTGACTTTTCAAAGCCAACCCCCAAAAGAAGAATCCGATTTTTCCAAGTTTCTTTTATACATATTATATATATTTTTTTTTTTGAAAATCATTAAATGGGAGGGGTTAGGGGCTATCTCCAGCCCAAAAAGTCGTGGACCTATGTCCACCTACTTTTTAAAATCCCAAAACAAGGCCTCAAGTTTTGTTTTTTTACAAACTTTTCAAAATTGCCTTATGAAAGGAGTTTTTTTGTAATTTTATTTTCATAACTCCTCAAAATGGCATGGGCTGAGGTGGAGCCCATGCCAACCACTTTTAAAATGCCTAAAACAATCCTCCATACAAAATATTTTGAAAACCCACTTTTATGTTTTACAATATACTTTTAGATTTTACGAAAATTGCAATTCGCTTTATGAAAAACCCAATTCACTTCATTATTTAAATGAACATGATTAAATTAATTTAAAAACCAACATTTTAAATTACATCTCATGAATTAAAGTTTAAATTATAATAAAGTATGTTTAATTTCCCGATTTCAATGAAATTGGGCCTCGGTATAACTCAAAATTACCGATAAACCCTTTTTCAGCAATTTCAAAGAAATAACGAGAAATTTTTCTCGTTTAGGTTCCAAATTCGAAACGAACCCAAACGAATATAATATAAATCGACTCTACAAGTATTGAGATTTGACTCACCGCGATTTGCCCTGAATCGCCTCGTAGAGCGAGTCTACGCGATTCAGAACCTCAAAAGGCGATAATTTGCCAGATTCATGAGCAATGCTCATGCCAAACAAGGAATTTTCCAACAATGAAAATATATTCCAACTAAAATCCTCTAGAAAAACAGTGGGGCTTACATCCTTCCCTCCTAAAAGGGGATTTCGTCCGCGAAATCACGAACGCTACGCTACAAAAAGATCAGGGTATTTCTCTCTCATACTGGCCTCTGGCTCCCAGGTGCATTCTTCAATGCCATGGTGTTGCCACCGTACCTTAACCAACGGAATGGTCTTGGTACGCAGAACCTGGTCGCGACGATCGACGATCTCAACAGGTCTCTCGGCCACAGTTAAGTCCTCTTGCACTTCGACTTCTTCGTATCGGATAACGTGCGATGGGTCCGGAACATACTTCCTCAGCATCGACACGTGAAAAACATTATGAATTTGAGCATACTGCTGCGGTAGCTCAATCCGATAGGCTGCTCCACCGATCCTCTCAAGGATCCTGAACGGCCCCACGTATCTAGGACTCAACTTTCCTTTCTTTCCGAAACGAAAGACGCTCTTCGTCGGGGATACCTTCACAAAAACCATGTCATCGACATCAAACTGTAGCTCTCGCCGCCTCTTATCGGCGTAACTCTTCTGTCTGTCCTGAGCTGCCTTCAGACGTTCTCGGATCTTCTGCACTTGCTGAGTGTAGTGCTGAAGAACAATTGGCGACTCACTGGATCGATCGCTGATATCGTCCCAATATGACGGTGATCGGCAAGGTCTCCCGTACAAAGCCTCGTACGGAGCCATCCCGATACTAGCGTGATAACTATTGTTGTAGGCAAACTCGACCAAACACAAGTGTGAATCCCATTCACCCTTCCTGTCGAGCATACAAGCCCGCAACATATCTTCAAGCGTCTGAATCGTTCTCTCTGACTGGCCATCAGTCTGAGGGTGAAAAGCGGTACTGAACTTCAACTTCGTTCCCAAAGCTGACTGCAATTGTCCCCACAATCGCGACGTGAATCTGGGATCACGATCCGAAATGATAGATGTAGGTACACCATGTAGCCGTACAATCTCTCGGATATACAAGTCTGCTAAGCTCTCAAGCGGCTGACTGATCCGGATAGGTAAGAAGTGAGCAGACTTGGTGAGTCTGTCCACAATCACCCATATCGCATCGTGCTTTCGCCTGGTTTACGGTAAACCTACCACGAAATCCATCGTGATATCCTCCCATTTCCACTGAGGAATCTCAATCCTCTGCATGGTGCCACCGGGACGTTGGTTCTCGATCTTGATTTGCTGACAAGTCAAACACCTCGATACATACGCTGCGACTTCACGCTTCATCCCATTCCACCAATACCTTCGCTGAAGGTCCTTAAACATCTTAGTACCACCAGGATGGACGGTGTACTTTGACAGATGTGCCTCATCGAGAATCTCCTTCCTCAACTCAGGGTCACTCGGTACCCAAAGTCGATCCTTCATGCGGATACAATCGCCATCATCAACACGGAAGATTGAGCCCTCTTCACGAGCTCGGTCGACAAACTTCTGATATTGAGCATTCCGCTTCTGCGCCTCGATAACCTTAGGCAAGAATTCCGATCGAATGGCCAACTCCGACAATCTGATTGTTCCTCCTCCGATCGCGAATGGCTTCCAAGCCACGAAATCTTCGATCAATTTCTGGCTCCACACAAGACTGGATAGAACACTGCTCGATTTGCGACTAAGCGCATCTGCAACGACGTTCGCCTTACCAGGGTGGTAAGACAACGTAAACTCATAGTCCTTGATAAACTCGAGCCAACGACGCTGTCTCATATTCAATTCCTTCTGGGAAAACAAATACTTGAGACTCTTGTGGTCAGAAAAGACCTCAAATGTATCTCCGTACAGATAGTGTCGCCAGGACTTCAAGGCGAACACCATAGCTGCTAACTCCAAGTCATGAGTCGGGTAATTTCTCTCATGAATCTTCAGCTGCCGCGAAGCATACGCAATAACACGACCGTGCTGCATGAGCACGCATCCCAAACCTGTACCTGAGGCGTCTGTGTACACCACAAAGCCGCCTCGACCAGAAGGTAAAGCTAATACCGGAGAGGTAGTCAGCTTCGTCTTCAGGATCTGGAAACTCTCTTCGCAAGAGTCAGTCCATTCAAACTTGACTCCCTTACGCAGAAGCTTCGTCAAAGGAAGCGCGATCCTGGAAAAGTCCTGTATAAAACGCCGGTAATATCCAGCTAACCCGAGAAAACTACGGATGTCTGTAACAGACTGAGGCTGCTTCCAGTCCAACACTGCGTCGACCTTCGCTGGATCAACTGACACACCATCACTGGATATCACATGACCCAAAAACATGACTCGCCGAAGCCAAAACTCGCACTTGGAGAACTTGGCGAACAATCTGTGCTCTCGAAGTACTCCCAACACAATACGCAGATGCTCTCGGTGCTGCTCAGGGGTCTCTGAGTAGATCAAGATGTCATCGATGAATACAATCACAAACGTATCCACAAACGGACGGAAGATGCGATTCATCAAGTCCATGAATGCTGCTGGTGCATTTGTGAGCCCAAAAGGCATCACAACGAACTCGTACAACCCGTACCTAGTTCGAAAAGCCGTCTTCGAGACATCTTCTTCTCTGATCCGGAGTTGATGATAACCCGATCTGAGGTCGATCTTCGAGAATATCTTCGCTCTCTGCAACTGATCAAAGAGATCTTCTATTCTTGGCAACGGATACTTGTTCTTAATCGTCGCTTGGTTAAGCATTCTATAGTCAATGCACAACCTCAGGGATCCATCTTTCTTCTTCATAAACAAAACAGGTGCACCCCATGGCGATGCACTGTTTCTGATAAACCCTTGCTCCATTAACTCTTCCAACTGACGCTTTAGTTCCTCGAGTTCTGTCGGAGCCATACGATATGGTGCCTTTGAGATCGGAGTCGTTCCAGGCAACAACTCAATACAAAACTCGATCTCACGCTTCGGAGGTAATCCAGGCAGTTCCTCAGGAAACACATCGGGAAACTCCCGAACTACATCAAGATCCTCGATAGGGGTTAACACTGATTCAACTGGGGTGATACTGACCAAGAAAGCAGTACCCCCATTCCGCAGATATTTTTGGACCTTAAATGACGAAATCATACGACTGCCTCGAATGGGTCGAGCGAGGCTGATCTCCAAAACCGGACGATCAGGAGGGTACAAAACCACCTTGCCTTCTCTGCATAGAACTTGAGCATGATACTCAAATAACCAATCCATGCCTAGAATGACATCAAACTCCGTCATATCTAGCAGGATCAAGTCAGCTGGCAAGTCCTGACTTGCCACTGACACATCTACGCTCGGAATGTACAAAGTACATAGAGACTGATCACCAGTCGGCGTACGAACTTCCAAAGGGTAATTCAACAATACAGCAGATATAGGCAAAGAACTAGCAAATCTCGAAGCTATGAAAGAATGCGAAGCACCACAGTCAAACAAGGTAAAAGCTGCATGACCAGCGACTGGAATAGTACCTTGGACCAACTCTCCCTTGGTCACCTGCTCGATAGTGGCTGCGTAGGCACGCCCTGCCACCGTCCTCTGGTTACCCGTCTTCTGCTGGGAAGATTGCTGCGGCGGGTACGTCTGCTGCTGCTGCGGCTGGTGAGGAAGTCGCTGAGGCGCTGGCTGTGATGTTCCTGGCGTGTTCCTCCTTAGATCGTCGGATTGCTTCTTCCGACAATCCTTGATGTAGTGGCCCATCTTGCCACAATAGATGCATCCTCCGAGGTCCCGTGGACACGGTCGGCCAGGATGATCCATCCGACATTTTGGGCAACCCGATGCTGCCACCACCTGTCTCTGCTGCTGAGGCTGGCGATTCTGTCGCTGCCGGTTGTTGTTGCGGTTCTTCTTTGTCGGCGGGGCGGACTTTTTTCCACCCGAATTCTGCTGAAATGAACGTTTCTTAGGCCAACTCTTTTGGCCTTGCTGCTGCTGGTTACCCTTGGACTGTGGAGTCCTCTGAGATTCTGTCCACTCCTGCTCCAGAAGTGTAGCCGTCTCCAAGGCTTCCTCTAGAGTCGAGGGAGCACGCGTGAACACTCTCAGGCGCAAGGCTAATTTCAGTCCACGCGCAAACTTCATCGCTCGTTCTTTCTCGGTCACGTACACGTGTGGACAGAAGCGCTCCAGGCTTCTGAACTTCATGATATAGTCTGCCAAGGTAGAGCTCCCCTGCTGAAGGTCGAGAAACTCCTGCATCTTACGACTGCGCTCGTGGGTCAGAAAATAGGCCGCATAGAAGACCTCCACGAACTGCTCCCACGTAACTGGCCCACCTCCAAACTTGACATCCCAGGTGGTCGCCCACCACCTCTCGGCATCCTTTCGGAGCCGATATGAGCCAAAGTCCACTTTCCTGTCATCACTGACCTGCAGCACACGAAAGATTCGCTCGATCTCCCGTATCCAATCCTCGGCCGCCTCAGGTGTAGACTTTCCGTCGAAGGAGGGAGGGTTCATAGCCATGAACTGCTTATAGGGCACGGCTGTCACTGGAACTGGAGAGGGAGTAGGAACCGGGGTCTCTCGCTCCTGAGAGGTCCGCATGTTCTCTCCCATAGCACGCATGGCCTCAGCCTGCCTGCCCACAACCTCAGCTAGGTTGCTCACAGTGTCCATGATACGATCGCAACGCTCGCGCCAAGCCATCTTGTGCAAAAAGAAGGTACGTGTAAGCGATGAGACAAGTCAAAGCATAACTTCATTACTAAAAAAAAAAAAAACAGACGCATACATATCATCAGTACAAGCCAAAATTACCCTCTATAACAGGGTTACGATACATAAACCTCCGCAACAAAAACACAAACAAAGCAAGTCTACAAGATGAACACTGACTCAGTGTTCCAACCATACATGTTCACATATGAACAAACACAATCACCGCTGCCTACGAGTGTAGTAGTTGCGGTAGGTGTTCCGATTTCCGTATCGCCTCTGCATTGGACGAGGAGGAGAAGAAGGTGTGTACTCCGGAGGACTCACTGCCTGCGACCACGGAGGTGAAGCTGGCGTGTACTCGGGAGAAACAGATCGAGAGTAGGAAGCTGGCGTGTACTCGGGAGAAACTGGTGCTACCCGTGCGTCTCCCATCGGGTCAATCGATGACTGAGTCTGACCGTCCTCAGGAGCCTCATTCTCCTCGGTCTCAGTGTTACCCATGATGAGTTCGTCGCCCAACTTGCGCTGACACTCGATCTCTATATGCCCCCTAAAGCCACAGTAGGGGCATATGCTCAGGGCACGAGGACAAATCTGTCCTGCGTGATACTCGTCACATCTCCCACAAGGAGGTGCCGGATGTGCAAGTATCCGGGCACTCCGCACAATTTGCTGAACCGCTTGATCGAGGGCCTCTGTGCCTCGAATCAAGTCGATAAGAGCTCCGAGCATTCGCTCATTTCTCGAATCAGCAGGCATCTAACAGGTTATGCAACAAGTCAAGCATGCATAACTAAATACAGCAGAAATCATTAAGAAACAAATGAAAGTAATAATTCAGAACATACTTACAGTGCGATGGACGTTGCACGCAGAAGTCTTGGACCACACTTATAAACTACAGCTCTGATACCAATCTTTGTGATGCCCCAAACCCCGACCTTGTAAAAACCATGAGTTTTTGAGCAATTTTTTTTTTTTTTGAAGGATATACAGAGGGAAAAACCACTAGCGGAAGTAAAGGAGGGAAAACAAGGGGGTAAAGCAAGGGTCGCAAGTCTGAGCGAGCCACAGTGAGAAAACCAAACCACAGTAGACAAATAAAGTATTCTTCATTTCCACAATAGTTACAATGATACAAAAACGAGACTGGGTACAAAAAGGAACAGTCTCCCAAAAAGGAGAGGTACAACCCCTCAAACCCCAAAACCAGAAGAAGCCAGAATCTGCTGCAAAGTGTGGGTCTCAAGGCTCCTGCTGTGCGCCGTCGCATCGCGCTGCGTCTACTCGTCACCTGCATCCCCATAAAACGGGGTCAATACTCTTGCGAGCTGGTGAGACAAACCATCCATGCATATCATTTTTTTTTTTGGAAAAACAGAAAGTAAGCAGCATGCTACAAGTGCGCTAAGTACCAGACTATAACTAACATGATGGAACTATAAGAAACATTTACATAAAAGTACAAGTGCGTGACAGGTAAGTGCACGTGCCACAAGACTATAAAACTACCAGTGAGTAACAGTGCAACAACTGGAGTAACGAAACAGGACTAAACAACAGAGTGTAGCAACTGAAACAAAAGTCTATACTGCTCTAGAGTAACAACTACAGTAAGTCAGTCTGTTTGGTTAGTCCTTATGTTCTTCTTATTACCTCCTCCGGGTACGCGAAGGAAAAACCCTCGAGTTCTGTGAGACATACACCCGGCGTCGGTTATTCAATTTCTAATGTGGTAACCGGGGATGCTACAGAATGAGAAAACCACCTGCGGGCGACACGCAGCCAGGAGAAACCTTTCGCAGGGGTAGAGGATTGCAATCAGTACTACTGCAGTAGTAAAGGTCCCTGCAGAGGGTACCTTGACCTCCCTAACTCCGAGTGACTGGAGGTCCGAGGGCATATCGGCTCCTCTAAAGAACAAGTCGTAGTAACGACACGTCACTCGGGGATGTACCATTCACCCTCTCCCTGGGTGACCAAATTGTGAATGGGGCGCGGCAGGTTTATCTTATTTAGGCTCAACTTCAAGTCATACCTCCTCTCGAGGTAGTCGCGCCTCGTGGTCCCCGCGGGGTACGCAAACGAGGACTTGGCCTGCCCATTCACGTGCTCAGCCTCACACGGCCACCACGAGCACACCGCCTGTGAAGACGATATTATACCATTTTATTTTATGCCTAGGGTGACACGAACATGTGAGCACATTCTCACGAACCCGGGCCATTGCCCGTAGACTCCAACCGAGTCTCAAAACCTCAACAGGTTTAAGGTGTCGAACCCTACAGTGTTTTCAGTTTTTTTCAAGTGCGTGACATATCGAGTCTAAAGCACCCTCTGGTGCAGCGCATAACCATCGATATACGAAAGGGGAACCAACCAAATGTAAACTCGACAATCAAAATCCCGTGACATACGTGGCGAGATGTGCCAACGTGTACGTGCGAAACACGAAAACCCACAAAATTATAATCTCGCACAAGTATCGTGCCGTGAGCAACGATACGCCAACAAATTAGTACAGTGTCGCAACTACAAATTCTGAGCGGCACAAGGCTCAAAATACATATACGATGCTCACTGTATGAGCGAGGAGCGACCAAGGCTTGAAATACGTATTTCCCAATATGCGTATTTCAACCCTCACACTGCGGCAAAACTCGCATGGCGAGGCCATCGGCGCAGGATCATCGCAGAGTCGACACCCAAGTGAGTCGAGAGCGAGATCAACATAGTCCCATCCAGATGGAAAATCACATCGCCGCTACCAGAGTATAGTTGCACTCTGCCCGCGAAATCGGGGCACAACGCGCCAATCGCTGCAAGCGTCCGACGAAAACAAGCGAAGTACACGCAAACGTGTACTGTGACATAAGTCACGACACAAACATCTTGCTGCCAGGGTGGTCAGCGGGGTATAAGCACTCTAATCCGCGGTTGCAACGACATTGTTGCTCAAAACAAACATTGTCGCTAACCGGGCCAAACCCGCTTGGCGACGAGAGGGACAATTGCCGCCCCCCCCCCCCCCAAGGACATCCGTGGAAACTCAATGGGCATCATAATGACCCATCTGAGTCTGCTAATGGTGCAGACCACGAGCTGGGGGTTCCGCTCGTGACTGCCCAACGATGCCAAGGCTAATGGGTGCCTTAGCGCCCGGTGCCAAACTTGGCGCCAAAGAAAACCAAGGCACGGCCCTTGTGGGACCCGCAGCCTACGGCCACCTGGTCCCATAGCCACCATGGTCTGCACACTACGTGCAGACCATGCGCTGCTAGGCTGCAGCACGGGCCACCATGATGCCGAGCACGCCCGGGTGCACCCGCACCCGGCTAGCCGTCAAGGGAGCCTTAGCGACTCGGCGACACCAGGCCCAAAAGGGACCAGACCCAGACCTCCTAGCAGGTCTGATCCAACGAGGATCAGACCCACTAGGGTCACTAGGGAGCCCCTGGTCTGCACCCTAATGGGTTCAGTCCAACGGGCAGGGCTTAGCCGACGCCCACATGTGGTGCGGCTAGCCCAAAAGCCAAGGGGCTTGGCCCAGACCCTGCGGGTCTAGGCCCAGCTGGGCTAAGGCGGGCTGGGTCACACAAAAGTGTGCCCAGCCATAGTCCCTGTTCTGTCCCTAGGGTGGGCTCAGACCAGGGCGCCGGCTAGGCTCACACCCGCACCAAGGGTGCGCCAGCGCCCGCATCAAGGGACACCGCCCAAGGGGTCACGGTCTGGACCCAGTGGGTCCAGACCAGGCTAGTTCAGAAGGCCTCAAACTGGGGGTCTGAACCTCTTGGTCTGACCCACATATGGGTCCAGACCAGGCCATGCCAGGGCCCGACGCACCACCAAGGTGGGTGCGTCCCAAACAAGCCTGGACTGACCAGTCAACGGTCAGTCTGGGGCTTAGCTGCAGCAACCACGGGGCCATGGGGCCCAACGAAACCCCACCAGGGTCTGAGCTGGCTGCGAAGGAGTCCAGCCCAGCCACCCAACGAAGAGAAGCCCCCTCAAGGGGGCGTTACAAAAAAAAATTTGCAACTATATACTTATGTATATATATTTATATACTTCAAAAATTGCAGCTGAAAGGATGCCGTTTTCCGGCAGTGTACAGGCTGCTCCGGCCAAAGTGCCAAAAACGAAAGTCGTAGAGGGTTTCGTCATCTTTCTACAGCATTCAAGAAATCTGAAAATGGACATACGGTTCAGGAGATAACGCCGGAAAACCAGGCGTCACTCAAGACGTTTCTGGGTTGCTGACGGGAAAAATGTGTCAGACCAAGATGCTGATTTTTGTCAGCTCTGAAAGCCGAATCAGCAGAAACGAAAAACTAAAAAATTGTGGAGCTATGTCTGAGATTTCCTAAATGTCCAAGAACTCTCTGTTTCAACGTGTATCCAGGGAGATACACTCGTTTTACCGGAGGGTACTCTGAGAACTCGGAAAAGCGAGGAAAGAAATAACGTTTTTTTTTTTCTTTTTTCTTTTTTTTGGGATCAAACAAGAATGGAGAAACCAGAGGTTTCCCCATCACCTTGTGGGTTTAACCCACCCGTGAACCCACTGCACCATGTGTGCAACGGAGTGGGTTGGGCCCAAGGCCCAAACCGAACAACATAAGTAATACATTAATGAAAAAAAAATGAAAAGCATAGGGGGGGGGTGAGGCTCACCTTGTGCTGGGGTTGGCCCAGCTGAAGCAGCTGCTAGAGAGTGAAGAAGGGAGAGAGAAGAAGGGATTGAGGAGAAGGGAGAGAGTGTCGACCCTCTCTCTTCCCTTTCTTTCCTCTTAAAAGAGAGTTGAGGGAGATGAGGGGTGAGGAGTAAAGGAGGGGAGATGGAGGATCCTCCTCAATCCCCTCCCTAATTCCAGCAAAGAGGGTCAAAGGGGGTCAAGGGCTGGCCCCCAACCACCCCCAACCACTCCCCTTGATTCAAGGGGAGTGGTTGGCTTTGACTTTTCAAAGCCAACCCCCAAAAGAAGAATCCGATTTTTCCAAGTTTCTTTTATACATATTATATATATTTTTTTTTTTGAAAATCATTAAATGGGAGGGGTTAGGGGCTATCTCCAGCCCAAAAAGTCGTGGACCTATGTCCACCTACTTTTTGAAATCCCAAAACAAGGCCTCAAGTTTTGTTTTTTTACAAACTTTTCAAAATTGCCTTATGAAAGGAGTTTTTTTGTAATTTTATTTTCATAACTCCTCAAAATGGCATGGGCTGAGGTGGAGCCCATGCCAACCACTTTTAAAATGCCTAAAACAATCCTCCATACAAAATATTTTGAAAACCCACTTTTATGTTTTACAATATACTTTTAGATTTTACGAAAATTGCAATTCGCTTTATGAAAAACCCAATTCACTTCATTATTTAAATGAACATGATTAAATTAATTTAAAAACCAACATTTTAAATTACATCTCATGAATTAAAGTTTAAATTATAATAAAGTATGTTTAATTTCCCGATTTCAATGAAATTGGGCCTCGGTATAACTCAAAATTACCGATATACCCTTTTTCAGCAATTTCAAAGAAATAACGAGAAATTTTTCTTGTTTAGGTTCCAAATTCGAAACGAACCCTAACGAATATAATATAAATTGACTCTACAAGTATTGAGATTTGACTCACCGCGATTTGCCCTGAATCGCCTCGTAGAGCGAGTCTACGCGATTCAGAACCTCAAAAGGCGATAATTTGCCAGATTCATGAGCAATGCTCGTGCCGAACAAGGAATTTTCCAACAATGAAAATATATTCCAACTAAAATCCTCTAGAAAAACAGTGGGGCTTACATCCACCCTTGACCAGCTGGTCAACCATGGCTAGGGATGTCCACTGATAGGGTCGCCCATGGGTCTTGGATCCACTAAGTGTTCTGGGTCAAAACCCAAAACCCGCCAAAATGTAGGTCATAAGAAAACACATTTTTACTGAAACAAAATAATAATTTAATCCCAACAAGTCATTTCATTCTCTTAATAACCCTAATTAATGTAGAATGGTCAAAGCCTCTTAAAGAAATCACCACTCGTTCGTTAAAATTAAGCGTTCTAAGATTCGGGTCCAAACTTAAGTCAATACTCGTAATTCATATGCACTGACAAGGTTTCCTCGTTATTTGGGTCTAAATTTCGGGGTGTATCACCACCATCCTATTCCAAACTTATCCTAAAGGATTCAGGTGTTGATCCGTTCTAGATTTCCCAAAATTGCTTTATCTATATAATATTACACGATTTACCCAGTTCTCAAAATAAGCAAATCCTCAAAAATTACCAAGACATAAAAATTCATTGATTTCTATATAATTACACCATAATCATCGAAAAATTAGAATCGTGGATCTTACATCCTCCCCTCCTAAAAAAAAAAATTCGTCTGCGAAATCTCTCTTAGGAGGTTACAAAAAGTTCTGGATAAGTCTCTCTCATACTCGCTTCTGGTTCCCATGTGCATTCTTCGATGCCATGGTGCTGCCACCGTACCTTGACTAACAGGATAGTCTTGGTATGTAAGACTTGATCTCGTCGATCAACAATCTCTATGGGCCTTTCTGTCAAGGTCAGATCTTCCTGCACGTTCACATCTTCGTAACGAATGACATGTGATGGGTCAGGAATATACTTCCTGAGCATCGATACGTGGAAAACACTGTGAATGTGGGCATATTGTGGGGGCAACTCGACACGATATGCCACTTCACCAATCCTCGCCGCGATCTTAAACGGTCCAACATACCTCAGACTCAACTTCCCTTTCTTTCCAAATTGAAACACGCTCTTCGTCGGTGAAACTCTGACAAAAACCATGTCTCCAACATCAAAAGACAATTCGCGACGTCTCTTATCGGCATAGCTCTTCTGCCTATCTTGCGCTGCCTTCAATCATTCACGAATCTTTTGTACTTGTTGCGTGTAGTGCTGAAGAACAATCGGCGCTTCGCTTGCTCTATCACTGATGTCATCCCAAAAAGATGGCGATCAACAAGGTCTACCATACAACGCTTCGTACGGGGCCATCCCGATACTAGCGTGGTAACTGTTGTTATACACAAACTCTACCAAACCTAGGTGTGAATCCCATTCACCTCTCCAATCAAGCATATAGGCTCGCAACATATCTTCTAATGTTTGGATCGTCCGCTCGGACTGCCCATCTCTCTGAGGATGAAAGGTTGTACTAAACTTCAATCTTGTCCCTAGAGCAGATTGCAACTGACCCCACAGTCGCAAAATAAATCGGGGATCACGATCAGAAATGATAGATCTTGGCACACCATGCAACCGAACGATCTCTCTAACGTACAAATCGGCCAGGCTCTCAAGCGACTGGTTGATTCTGATCGGCAAGAAGTGGGCAGACTTGGTGAGTCTGTTGTGATCATCGCAAATTTTTTTCTCTTTCTGTGGTTTCTCTCTCTTCCTTCTCTTTTCCTTTTCTAACTTCTATTTTCCTCCTTTTTGAAGGGAGTAAAATAAAAGAAAGAAAAGAGAAAGAGAAGAGAAAAGAAAAGAAAGAAAAAGAGAAGGAATTCTTTTGCGCGGTCTCACTTGACCTTAATTTGAAAAATATTTAGAAATTTAACTCGCCTCCGTTTTGAAAATTTGCGGGAAAAAATGGAGAGACGGGATTCGCTCGTCGGTACGAGGTTCGACCGTTCCTGGCGCCTTTACCAGAGGTAATCGAACCAAGGATCGAATCTATGCCTTTTGCTTTGCCTAAATATAATCTAAGAATTTATTCTAACTCTAAATGCACAAAGAATCATGCTTGTGCAATGCAAAGATGTATGCTTCTTTTGAAAGATGTTTTGAAAATTTCCAAGTATTCTGAGATGAACTTGATAAGGGAGTGAAGAAATGATTGAATCTAACTTTAGAACTTAGATCAGAGAAGTTATAAGTCTTTGAAGTAAATCAGAGTTGGAAGAATGAATCTTGATTTTGAGAAAGAATGATTTGAAGCTTTGAAGTGAAAGGAAATGAAAAGCCAGAAATGGACTTTGAATTTAATCATGGATTTAGGAGAAGAAGAAGATGAAGTTTTGAAGTGATATTGAATTTGAATCTCAAAATGGATTTGAGAAAATCAAATGGTATTTAAAAATAGAAATGGATTTAGGGAATTCTAATGAGATCTGAAAATGGACTTGGATTTGAAATTTAGATTTTGAAATGGTATTGGATCTTAAAATGGATTTAAGATCTGAGATCAGAGATCCAATATAGAATTGGGTTCTGGATCCTAAAATTGAATTGGATCGAAAGTCTGAGATCCGATGTGGGATTGAGTTCTGGATCCTAAGATGGGATTGGATCTGAAGTCTGAGATCCAAAGGTAGATTTATATTTAGAAAACTGGATCCAAGTTGATCTGATCTTAGATTTGAGTTTTTGAAAGTCCGAAATGGGACTTTTGAGTATGGATCTGGGTTTTGAAAACTAGATTGATTTTAAAATTTAGAAAAGGCCAAGCTTTTGAGATTTAGGATCAATCTTAAACTTTGATTTTGGATTTGAAGATGAACTTGGTTTTGAATTTGAAGATGAATCAGAAGTTTCGAAGTTTATTTGAATTTTGCAATTTCATTTAGGTCTTGAATTTTGGATATACAAATGGATTTCAAAGTCAAATTGGACTTTGAATTTTGAATTTTGAATTTTGGATACACAAACGGATTTCAAAGTCAAATTGGACTTTGAATTTGAAGTTAGAATTTGGGATCAGAAGGTGAAGCAGAATTTCCAATTTTGAGTTAAATTTTGGAAAATGAAATTCAGAAATTGAATCTTGAATATACAAATGAATTTCAAAGTCAAATTAAACCTTGAATTTTGAAGTTTGAATTTGGAATTTAGAAGATGAATCAAGAATCTCAAAGTTAAATTGAACTTTGAGTTTGTTTGGAGTTTTGAGTACAAAATGAATTTGGAATTTCAAAGTCAAATCGAACTTTGAAATCTGATTTGAATTTGGACATAAAAATGACTTTGAAATCTCAAAGTTAGATTGAACTTTGAGATTGAAAATGAAATTGAATTTGAAAATGAAAGGATGAATTGGATTTTATAAGAATTGAAGATAGATTGAGGAAGATATTTACATCACTTGGAGTTTTTGAAAAAAGAATTTTGAAAATATGATGCAGTTCTATCTTAAATGATGAATGAATTTGAAGAATTTTGAAATTTGATTTTGAAAAGTTATTCCATTCTTTAGATGAATTAAAACAAGATTGAAGATATAATACATCCTTGACTATAGTCATTGAATGTATTATATAATAATCTATATTTAGATTCAGGTTAAGAATGAAACATATTTTGTGCTTTTATAGAGTTTAAAATGAAATTAACTCTCAATATACCCTGACTATGGCCATTGGTATATATATTGAATTAATTTTAAGTTAAACTCTGATAAAAGATGAAATATTTGAAAATATGATGATTTTTGAAAAAGGATCTAGTGTAGATCCAGTGTTATTTTATAAAAGATAAAAATCCTAAGTTTTGTTTACATCCTTACTATGGCCATTGATGTAAATCATCAACTTAGGATTAATTTACCTCTTACGAAATGGTGCACGTGCCATTCGTGTTGCCATTTGTGAGAATTTGAGAAATGAAGGCGAAAATGCATGAAAACAAGCAATTTCTGATGTTTACAATGCTCATTCATTCTATCTAGAGATGGAAATGTAAAATTTCTCATTTATACATATATTATTACAACTCTGAATTGCAAATATCAGAAATTTCTAATCCAAAAGAGAAATTCAAGATTCTTACATCATCTTGCAAGACCGAGTTAGCACAGGACATATGATAGACGGATGTTATATTAAGAACTGATATACATTTATGGAGGCCATATACGTGTATGAAAAATACATATATATGTATATATACATATGTATAGGTATATTCATATATATATATATATACACATATATTTATACATATATATATATATAGAGAGAGAGAGAGAGATATACATATATATACATATTCAAGCATGATATTTATATATATATATATGCTCACATTCAGTATGTGTGACATAAATGAATGGCATTTGCTATGAGAATAGAGATGCTGAATGTGAAGGGACTGTGTAGGTGCAGTAGTGCTAGCAATGAGCCACACATAAGTGGAGACACAAAGGCAATATACAGGAGATGTTGTTGATGGACATGGGGGTTGCTTGCTGGCAACAACAATGTGCTGTTTGAGGCACCTACAATAGGTGATGGGATGCGGCGGCGACAATGTTTGGCTAAGCATAAGTGCAGAGAAATCAAACAGTAAAGTGTAAGGGGATGGTGATGCTGTAAGGGTGCAGCTGGGGGTGCTGACAGGTATGAAATTTAGATGGCAGCGACGGACCATGAGGTGATCAACTCCAACCACCTGATTCAGCTTATCAGAAAAGAAAAAGGAGATTTGTGAACATACAGTGAGAGGTGTTTTCCTATATGGTACTCTGGCTTTTGCTCATCTGCTGTTGTAGATGCAGCTTGATCATTGTGATAATATTATATTTCAAGTTCATGGAACCTAGCACCTCAGTTGCGAAGCTTATGCTCGAGAAGAATAATATTGTAGGTAGTATGGTGGTGAATGTTGAAATATTGAAAGCAATAACACAGACAAACACTATTTTACTGTTTCAACACACTACATTACTCATATAATGTTAACTCATGCACCGTCAGCCCAGATCTAATAACACGCTCTTACTGCTAAGATGTTAATATACACTATGCCAGCATATCAACACAGTCTGTATAGGCTCACTAACTCATTGCACAGGCTAAATAACACTCTGATCCAAGTAAGCCAAGTGTATATCAACTCAGACACTGATGCCAATTCCCCCAATGCAAATACTACTAGCATGGTTACCGACGCGGTCACACTAACCAAGACTGACACATGCACAACACTAATGATGTATATTACAAAGGCTGCTAACAGAAGTCATTACGATCTGCTAATTCATACTGTGCTAACCCAGGCTGCTAACACTTGTTACCCTATCACTAACACAGGTCCCTTTACTGCTTAGGTGCCAACGTATCCTAGCTACTAACGCCTACACTAGCAGTCAACATGCTAATACGACCTATACTAATCTCCGAGACTAACTGCACTAATAACCACATGGTCACTATTGAACACACAACTATTGACTAATCATACCCGGATGCTATGACGCCCAATGTTAAAACTGGTATAAAGGATAAAAAAAATGATACTAATCATCTAGGTAAAATATGCTAACTATTTTAAACCGACTAAGTTAACCTGCTCGCGATTAATCACCATTAACAGTTGTTATCATTGCAAAATTTTACTTTTGCAAATCAAACTGACCTTTGAAATAGTTTTTGAAAATAACTCGCCTCCGTTTTTAAAATGCGGGAAAATTCCGAAGAATGGGACTCGCCTGTCGGTACGAGGTTCAACCGTTCCTGCCACCTTTAACAGGGGTAATTGAACCAAGGATCAATCTTATGCTCTACTCTATTCAACTTGTCTAAATCATATTCTAATTTCTAAATGCACATAGAATTAGGCATGTGCTATGAATTTTCAGAAAATGCACATTTGAAAACATGATGTTTGCTTTGAATGATTGAAATATTTAGAAAATGTAAATCTTGGAAATGATATCACACGGAAAATCGTGAATTAGGACTTGAAAAATATTTCTGAGAGAAATAAAAATCGATTTTGAGGAATCCTTGACATTTGGTGAAAATCGATTCTGAGAGACTTGGTTTCTCTGAATTCAAACTGTGAAATTGAAATTCTAACTTAGAAAATTTGAATTTGGAACTTGGGAAATATTTGAAATATCATTGGCAAATCCATATTCTTTTGAATAAGACTTAGAAAAATTCTAACTTCAAACTTTGAAATTGACTGCATAACTTTGGAAAATTGAGTTTATGAACTTGAGAAACACTTGAAATATTCTTTGAAATTCAATGCTTTTGGGAAAATCGATTTTGCTATAAGACTTGGGAGATTTTGAGGAAATGAACTTCTTTGAATTGAGATTTGAATTGGAATTGGCAAATACATGAAATGAATGGATTTGAGGAATTGAGAAATACTTTTTGTATTTTTGAGAAATGTAGTGCATTTTTGAAGTTAGCCTAAGAGTGTAGGCTGAATGTGGCTAATGTGAAGATCATAAATCTAAGTATCATTCGTATTCTGACTATGGCCATAAATACAAATTCCACCAAGTTTATAAACTTCATAGAAGCTAGTGCATGTGCCATTAGTGTAGACCATGGTGAATTGGTAAAAATATGCATGAATCATCATCCATCACATTATAAAAATTATAAAAATAAACTATATGCAATGCAACCTAAGCTAAGCAAGAAATGTCAATTCTTATTCCAAAGTTTAATTACAAGTTACATCACTATTGAAATTTAAATACATGAAAAATAAAGTCTTCAATGTACCTGCAAAACTAGAAAACTTGGTTAATGAAAATATGTTGGCTTTTCTAGGTTTATCCAGTAATATCTAGAAATTACTGGATTTTGCTAGATATAAGCCTTTTCCTTGATTCCCTTAAATAAAAATGATAAAGTATGAAATAAAATGGAATGAATAAGGAAGATAAGATATGAAATTTCGAAATTGGGGTCCAAATGACCAAAATACCCCTAATAACAAGACTATGGCCTTGAAATTAGGGTTTTTTAGAAAGATATTTGGATAAAATGCAAGTTTTGAAATTTGAATGGAATAAGCTAAGCTAAATATGATGTGACATGACTAAAAATATGGAAATTAGGGTTAAGGATTTCGAAATTGAGGTCAAATGACTAAATTGCCCCCGATAGCAAGACTATGGCCTTGAAATCAGGGTTTTTAGAAATAGATTTTGGTAAAAACTTAGGTTTTATGCACTAAATGAAATCAAATGAGCACAACATTAAACCTAAAGCATCCTAATATGATTATGAACATGATTAAACCCTAAAAATATATGCTTATGCACGAAAATCCAATAATATCACAAAAACTGTGATTTTAGCAGTGTTTTTGGATCTTTCAGGAACCCGGTTTTGCAATTTGCTTAATTCAGCCATCAATCAGATTCCAAAAATCCTCAAAATTGCTACCTGCACTTGTTATAACCCTAATGTCGAATTAGAATTATAAAAATAATTTTTTGACATTAAATTAATCTGAAAATTGCATTAAACCCTAAAAATATGCTATTTTTGACCTAATTCACCAACCAGTTTCAATCCAAGACCTGAACCAGGGGTCAAATCTCCATGGAAATTTATGAAATTTAAAGAGACTAACTAAGAAGAAAAACAGATATTTCCCAATTTACAGATCGGAAAAATCATCTCCGGTTAGGGAGAAACCCTTCCGGCAATCTGAGCTAAAATATATCACTCTTAACAGGGATTAAAACGGCTACTTCAGATTGAAAATACAGACATAAATAGCAATTATAAACAAAAATCTCTGAAATTTTAGTGGTAAACAGTAGACAAAAAAATAACAATATTCACTTTTTACAGATCATGAATCGGATCTGTGGTTTGGGATTTATGACTAACACAAGTCTGATTAGGGTTTTGGTAAACCCCAACGAGTTTTATATTTAAAAACAGATTCTCTGAAAGAAGAAAAATACTAAACAGTGATAAAAAAATCCGAAAATTTTACAGCAGACAGATCTACTCAATGTGAATCCATAGCACTTTACATATCTAAAATCGGATATAATATGAGAGAAATAATATAACAGCAAGTTACCTTCTTGATTTTAACCACGATTTTAAAGCTTTAAAAACCCAATTTGATGTCTGATTTTTTTGAAAGAGTTCTCGAGATCCAAAACCTCTGATTTTTCTACAGTAACTCAATAACTCATGCATGCATCACATATAAAAAAATCAGAAATAAACAATGAGTACTTCAATCCGAAATAACATTATCTTTACTGTTCTAAACCTAAAACACACAGAAATTTAAGAAACTTGAAAAACCATGCATTAACTAATGTAAATCAATAAAATAAACCATAAAACAGTAAATAAAAATTATTTTTATGCTGTAGAACGTAAAACAAACATGAATAAACCATGAAAATAAATTAAAAACAGGGAATCAATGGCTGGAATTTGATATCACCTTTAAAACATAGATTTAACCCATTAAAAAGGGTAAATCATATATTTTATTGGTTAATAATGCAAAGAATCATGTTAAAATCAATTCTAATGGATTAAAATCTCTTTAAATTATCCAAAACATGGTTAGATCACCTTCTTGTATCATTCTTGCTGGTTCTTGATAGTTCTTGAGGTGAAACCATGGTTGAATCCATGAAATAGGAGGTATTAATGGCTAAAATTGATTTAAAACTATTAAAAACATGAAATAAAAGCTAAAAAATAAACAAAATAATTACCTTGAGGTGGCTGCAATGGAGGAAGGGCTGGAGAGGAGAGAGAAGCTCCAAGAATCCCAAGGAGAGCAAGTTGTAAAAATCGACCCCCCTATGGCCTTCTATTTATAAAAAAAAAATTTAGGTTAAAAATCAAATGTTTTAAAAAAATTGGACTCTTCTAAGGGGGGCGATTTTGGGGTGTAAAGACTATCCTACCCCTAGCCTAAATTATCCTATTTAATACCTAATTAACCCCTAGACTCTCCTAAAAAATCCCCAAATGTAATGCCACTTGGCATTTTCTACATTTGGCTTTTTTAAAACACCTTTAAAAACCTTTAAAAACACTAGTTTTAAAAACTAACTTTCAAAATGAGTTTTTCAAAATGGTTTTGACTCTTCTAAACCTCTAAC
The DNA here is from genome assembly GCF_984573655.1 of Nuphar pumila. Classification (NCBI taxonomy): domain Eukaryota; kingdom Viridiplantae; phylum Streptophyta; class Magnoliopsida; order Nymphaeales; family Nymphaeaceae; genus Nuphar; species Nuphar pumila. Next base: position 70,361,698 of record NC_143251.1, on the reverse strand, counting down.
ACTAACCAAGACATCAACTAACCCTAGTCTAGCCCTGACTTACTGGAATATGGCGCCACCCCGAGTGGGCCCTACTTGAGTTTTTCAAAAGCGATTTTAAAACTTGAAATTGAAGGAGTTTTCAAAAGGATTTTCAAAAGCAATCTTAAAATTAGAATTTTTGAAATGACATAGGGTTCTAACTGAATTAGAATTCCTCTGGATAAGGTGCCAACTGAGTGGGCCCACATCGAGTTTTGGAAATTTTGAAATAAACACTGAAAATGGCTTTGAAAAGGGGTTAAAATCAGTATTTGAAATTCAAGATCTTTGAAAATAGGGTCTCAAGCGAACTGGAACTTCGAATTAGAGTCCTGAACTCTTAGGACTCTGAGATTTTAAATTTTAGAATTCAAATGTAAAAATTTTTGAAAGATTTTATCAAGAAATGATGAAATAAGTCGGAAAACACAGTCAGGGTTAGACTCTTAACTCGACCGAACTCTAAAATAGAGTTTTGAACTAACTGGACTCTGTAAAATGACCTAAATTTTGACAATAATCGAAAAAGACTGAAAATGGAAGTAAAACATACTTCAAAACAGACTTCTGACCGGATTAGGACTCTGAGATAGAGTCCTGATCGGACTGAAACTTTCAAAAATTTAAGAAATTTGATGAATAGAGGAATTCAGAAGCGACACCACCTCAATGGGTCTCATCTGTGAATTGAAATCGATTCGAATTTGAATTTGAAATGAATCCAGATTGTTTCCTTGAGAAAATATTTCGAAATATAAAGTCCTGGGGTTGGAAAATGACAGAGTATTTTATAAAAACTCAGGTTTTGAAATGGATTTTTGAAATAAAAGCTTTAAAATTCAAATCTGGATTGAATGTTTTGAAAACTGGAGTGCTGGATCTCGAAAATGAGATGCAATGTCATTCAATGCTATGCGATGCAATGAAATGGTATGTCGAATTCATGCAGTGATATGCAATGACATATGAAATGGACAAACACTGGATGAGGGTGAAAATTTGGGGTGTTTACAGATGCCCCTCTTTGCTGCTAAGCCGGTTGAAAGCCGAGCTTGGTGGCAAAGAAAACACACCAAATTTGGATTATAAAAATGCCCCAGTTAGATGAATCTGATTGGGAATGAAAGAATTAATTCAAATGATGATGGTAGTTATAAAATGGAGAATTTTATTTCAAAAGAAGTGAGATTCAGGTTTTGCCCTTAACCTGGATGGGATGACAAATGAAATACCTCATTAGAATGAGTTTCAGGTTTTGACCCTTGACCTGATTGGGAAATGAAATACCTCATCAAAGGAGGCTCAGGTTTGTACCCTTAACCTGATTGGGTGGAAAATGGATGGAACCCTCGAAAGAAGAGAGACCGTGATGGAACCTTCGGATTTCCGCACAATGAATCCGATAGGGGTTTTGCAAAAGGAAGGAAATTGGGGTCCCTAAAGTTTGAAAAGGGATTGATTTTGGGTGTCTCATTGCTAAGACTAATTAACTTTTGAAATTGCCTTTTGCTGAAATTGGTGGCTTAACCTCAAGCCGAAATTGGACTGTCTATGGTGGGACACAGGGAAGTGTGCGAATCTGAGAGCCCGTGCGCTCAGATTATACCGAAGAAGGGAAGGAATCTTGAAAACTCCCGTTATCAAGTCCTAAAAAGTGATGGTGTCAGGATGCGCCAAAGATGAACCCCAAGCTCTCGCTTCATGCCAGGATAACTAGAAAATATTGTCAGAATGTTGAAAATTATTGTTGATTCAAAATAATTGAAAATGATGCACATTGTTTTGAAAGTATTCCCTCTTTTCTACCTGAAGTATTATCTCCGACTGAATTTAACTCCGTAGAATCAAGATTTGAATTCAAATTGCTTGTGATTGACTTTCTTTCAAGGAAGCTATCAATTTCCTTGATATGGACGGAAAAGAAAGTATTCTTGATATTGCGAGAGCTATTGGTGAAAGAATATTGATAAAAGAATTTCACAAAATTAAAGAAGATTCTTGATAGATTCGGCAGTCTGATATCCTGGGATTCTTTTCTCATGATGATCTTTTTGCACTCTTTTTTTTTTTTTAGCAGATTGGAGCTCTCTTGGATTTTTCGGGAATTACATCCTCCTTCATTTTGGAGATGTCCTGACTTGTCTCTCTCTTCTTTTTTTTTTGGAAGGGTACATCACAAACTCCTTCATCTCAGAGATGTTCTGATCCTTCTTTTCTCTCAGGGGTTATCATGATGATTATTGGCTCATTGGTTGGGAATCTCTTGATGATAGCAGAAATTAAATATCTTTTAGGGTTTGTCGGTAGACTCATCACACTCGCCTTCATCTCGACGGTGATCTGAACTTTCCATGGAAGGATCCGTCACAAACTCCGTCATCTTGGAGATGATCTAAATCTTCTTTGGCCCCGGGGGTCGACTCGCTTAATTCGCCTTCCTCTTGACGACAATTGAGAGATCCCTTTTGCAGATGTTTAATTGCAGCTTGGGTGTTTGAGGAGATATGAAAATTGAGTGGATTTTTCTGTATCACCCAGGATATTTCGACTACTTTATTTTTCAAGAATGATCTTTAAAAATGTGCCATTGACTGCGATCAATATCAATCACTCATGGCTTTGCAACAACATTGAATTCTCTTTGTTGGCCATATCGCGGATTTATTCTTCATCCTTTTGGTTGGCCAATAAAAAGATTTTGAACTTTGAATCTTTTTTTTCGTGAAAGCATTGCCCTTTCGAAAGTAATAGTGGAGGTATTCTGAAGTAATAATTTTGTGCAATAAAGATTTTTGAAATCAACAAATATTTAATGACAAATTGGCAAAATTTTCTTGAAATCCTTTTGTGAAAGCGAGCATTTGAAGCACAACGCAACACATCCATGACAGAAATTCTCTTCTCCTTTCCCCAAAGGAGAAGATTCAGAAATTAGAATTGGGAATTACTCCTCTCTTCCCTGAAGATGAGGTGTTTGCAAAACGAACTTTCGAAGAGAAATTAAGCTTTCGTCAAAACTTCCTAACATTAGGCTTCTCTTATGGAAAGGGGGCCGGAATTGGTGAGGTTGGTAAATTGGTCATGAAAGAACGAGTTCATCACACTCTCCTTGAAAAGAGGGTCCTTCATGATGAAATGGCTTAGTCTGAAATTTGAGGCCACAAGGAAAGCAAGTCTCCGTCGAGTCTTTCCCTATAAAAAGGGTTCCTTGTGTGAAATTTGAAATTTTGTTTTGCAAACGGTTCACAAAGACACGAGTCCCTTCAAACTCTCCCTGAAAAGGGGCTAAGTGAACGAATTGGATAGCATGCGAAAAGAGCAAGCTCCCTCGAACTCTCCCTATTAAAAGGGTCTCTCGCAAGAATTTTTTTTTTTTTTTTTGGAATTGGGTATTGGGTGACCAAAAGGTCGAAATTTGGAAATTGGAATTTTGAAATTTGATATTTGAAATTGGAAATTGGAAATTTGGAAATTTGGAAATTGATAATTGGAAATTGGAAATTTAGAAATTGATAATTGGAAATTGGAAATTAGAAATTAGAAATTGGAAATTTGGAAATTTGGAAATTGATAATTGGAAATTGGAAATTTAGAAATTGATAATTGGAAATTGGAAATTAGAAATTGGAAATTTTGGAATTTGATATTTGGAAATTGGAAATTAGAATTTGGGAATTTGGGAATTGATATTTGGAAATTAGAAATTGGAAATTAGAATTTTGGAATTTGGAAATTGGATGAGTGATCAGCACGAAGACTGAGCTCAAGAGGTCGACTGACATGACCATTCAGTGGAATACTAACACGAGTGCTCGATTTTGAAAGGATACCGGTATGCATACCGGTTTTAAAAATATACCAGTTTGGATACCGGATTTTGGTTCAATTTTGGTGATTGTCTTTCAATCTTGAACCGTTAGGAATTGTGATGGGATTGATAGTTGAAATCTCAATACTGACCAGATCGTTATTAATGCGATTGTATGCAAATGAATGCAAATTGATGCACATGAATGCACAAGTGCGTGAAATGAGAGATTTATTTATCCTGCCTGCATACAGGATATTTGTAGATAAAAACAAAATTTTAAAATGCCCCAGTGTAACTGGGAAAAAGAATTTTGATCATTATTGAAGAAAATTTGGAAGAATTACAAAGAATAGGAAATTGTTCAAGTATAGAATTTTTTCAAATGTCGAGCATTGATGGGATCTGGTAATTCTATTCCATCAGCGTTGATGAGCCGATATGAATTGCGATGTAGTGCCTCTTTGACAACATAAGGACCCTCCCAATTTGGCGACCATTTGCCACCCGGGCGATGCCTGAGATAAGCTGTTGATCTGAGCACTAGATCATTGACCCGAAATTTTCTCTCAATGACAGATTTTGCATATTGTCGGGCTATCCTCTGGCGATAGGATTGAGCATGCTCTGCTGCTCTGAGCCTTCTTTCATCGAGCAAATCAAGATGTACCAGTCGCTGTTGCTGATATTGATCAAGAGGTAATTCTAGAAGTGATGCAAATTTCAGAGCAGGTTTCTGAACATGTAGAGGCAGTATTACTTCAGTTCCGTAGACAAGTTCTGCCGGAGTAGCATTTGTTGGAGTTCGAATGGTGGTTCTGTATGCCCATAATGCATCGTGAATCTTTTCATGCCAGTCACGGCCCGTTTTTAAAGTTTGCTCCAGGATTCGAATCAGAATCTTGTTGGTGGCCTCTGCCTGACCATTCCCTTGAGGATAATAAGGAGCGGAAAAATGATGATGAATTTTGAACTTTGAGCAGAATGTCCTCATTCTCTCATTCTTGAAATGACTGCCATTATCCGACACAATATCATGCGGTATACCGAAACGGCAAAGGATATTCTTATGGATGAAAGAAACCACGTGTCGACCTTCTACTGTGCGTAGAGTGACTGCTTCTACCCATTTAGTAAGATATTCTGTTGCGGCCAGAAAATATTTATGACCATTGGAGGCTGAAGGAGTGATGGGGCCTACAACATCGAAACCCACATGGAAAATGGCCATGGCGAGACGACAGATTGCAAGTATGTCGCTGGCGCATGAATGGAAGGCGCATGCATCTGACATTGAACGCACTTCTTCACAAAACGATAGCAATCTTGTTGCATAGTTCTCTAATAATATCCTGCTCGGATGATTTGTTTGACGAGAGTCTGATAACCGACATGACCACCGCAAATGCCTTCTTGTGCTTCTTGCACAACTTCTTTGGCTTCTTCTTCGTCCAAACATCTGGAATACTCAGAACTGAATCCACGACGATAAAGGACGTCGGCAAGAATAAAATATCGAGCAGACATGCGTTGAATTGCTCGTTGCTCTCTTTTTGATAATTCTAGAGGAAATTCGTCAGTTTTAATGAAATTCTTGATATCATGATACCAAGGCTTCTTCTTCTGCTCAGCCTGGTTTATCTGCTCTACTGGGACGAAAGCGGGTTGATCAAGTCTGCCAATTTCAAATGAGCGACAAGATTCTCCACTCCTGAAAGACATGATGGATCCCAGATTAGCTAAACTGTCTGCAACTTGATTGAAATCTCTCTTGATATGAAAAAGTTGGAATTCTTCAAATTTGTTGGCAAGAGCTAAGACAATCTTATGGTAAGGAAGTAATTTCTGATCTTTCACTTGCCATTCGGCCAGAACTTGATTTACGATTAACAAAGAATCACCATAAGCATGCACTCTTTTGACATTGAAGTCCTGTAGAATTTTCAGGCCTTGTATCAAAGCTTCATACTCGGCCATATTATGAGTGCACTGAAAATCCAGTTTAAGAGAAAAGGGAATCATCTCCTTCTCTGGTGTAATTAGCAGAATTCTGATTCCTATGCCTGCCATATTCTTGGAACCGTCGAAGAATAAATTCCAAATTGAGGATTGTTGAATATTGCAGATCCGCTCATCAGGGAAATTATCCTCAGCTTTAACATCCTCTGCTAGAGGAAAATCTGCTAATTGGTCTGCAATTGCTTGGCCTTTGATAGATTGCTGAGAGACATATTCCAGGTCATATTGCATTAATAGGACTTGCCATTTGGCGATTCGTCCGCTGAGAAATGGTTGTTTAAGAATGTACTTGAGAGGATTTAATTTAGATAGAATTTTGACTTCAGATGCCAACAGATAGTGTCTCAATTTCTGACACATCCATACCAGAGCTAAACATGTCTTCTCTATCTGAGAGTATTTCTTCTCGTAATCAATAAAGGTCTTGCTCACATAGTAAATGTCATGTTCTATCAAGCTGCCTTCTTCGTATTGCGCCAAGAATCCGCCGCAAGCAACTTGATTAACTGAAATGTATAGCAATAGGGGTTTCTCTAATTCTGGCAGCTTTAAAACAGGAGGATTGATAAGATATTTCTTGATGCGTTCGAACGACTGCTGACACTCTGGTCCCCATTCGAACCTCACTCCTTTTCTGAGCAAATGATTGAAAGGCTCACATCTCATGGCCAAATTAGAAATGAATCGCCGAATTGATTGCATGCGTCCTTGAAGGCTACGCAATTCTTTGAGATTAGTCGGGGGCGGCATGCCAATGATAGCTTTGGCCTTAGCGGGATCCATCTCTATCCTCCTTCTTGCTGAATAAGAAGCCTAGCAATTTGCCTGATTCGACTCCAAAGACACATTTTTGTGGATTGAGTCTTAGCTTGTAAAGAATGAGTCGCTTGAAAACTTGATTGAGAGCTTCGATGTGATCTTCCTCTTCTTTGGATTTCACCAGAATATCATCGACATATGCATCCATAGTCTTGTGCATCTGATCATGGAAAATAACGGCCATAGCGCGCTGATAAGTGGCTCCAGCATTCTTAAGCCCAAAAGGCATAACCGTGTAACAGAAAGTGCCCCATGGCATGGTAAAGGATGTTTTGGATTGGTCACGAGCGGCCAACTTGATTTGATTATATCCGGAGTATCCGTCCATAAAGGAGAACATAGCATGCCCGGCTGTGCTATTGACTAGGAGATCAATGTTTGGGAGCGGATAGTCATCCTTTGAAGTGGCTTTATTGAGATCACGGAAGTCGATACAGATTCGCACTTTCCCATTCTTCTTAGGAACTGCTACGATATTCGCCAACCAATCCGGGTAATCAATTGCTCGAATGAATCCTGCTTTAAGCAGATCCTCAAGTCCTTCCTTGACCTGTTGCTCGATTCGAGGATCCATTTTTCTCAACTTCTGCTTGACTGGTTTCGCCTCAGGCTTCAAAACGAGGCGATGTTCCACCAATTTTGGATCTAAACCTGGCATATCCTCATAAGTCCATGCGAATACTTCTTCATGCTGCTTGAGGAAATTAGTGAGCCTTTCTTTCTCTCCTGGACTCAAACCACTGCCAATCTTGAGAATTTTAGGATCGTCTTCTGATCCAATGTTGATATCCTCAGTCGGATCTTGAACTAAGGATGATGGCTCATCCTGCTTCTGAACCGATGCAAATTCTGGCAGTTCTTGAAGAGCTGAATCGAACTCTGCGGATTCTTCTGACTGCTTTGCAGTCTGACTACATTCTGTTCTTATTCTGACCTGATGAATTATTGCTTATTTCGAACAAGCTTTTGGATTAAAGACGAGCTTCTTGATAGATCGGGAAGACATTCTGAAAATTGGAGGATAAATTGATTTAGGGAAATTGCTCATCATGAAATAAATTGCTTTTATTGAAAATAATTGGAAAGATAAAAGAGCAAAATGATTTCAATTTTGTGAAGATTTAATATTGAGAAGTAAAGAGACAAATGGCACCAAGATAGACAAAGGAAACTTGCAATTTTATTGAAAGATAGAATTAATCAAAATGACAATGATGAAAATTTAATGGGATATCATCCCGACAAAAGAATAGAAAAGGAAAGACAAAGGAATTCTTCTAATGCGCTCCCTTAATGAAAACAATCCCTTTCTGAGATCTTCGGCCATTAAAGCCCAATCCGGCCCTTTTAGGGCAGTGCTGAGGAATCACTGGTTCAAGACGACCATCTTCATTTTTGCCTAGACCTTGGAAAGGCTGGTAGTCGTGCTTCACTAGTAAATCAAATCCCTTTTTAGCTTTCATAAACTGGGAGAATAGAGGATGATCCTTAAGTGTGCTGTAATCAATTCGTCCCCCAATCTTGAAGAACTGTGGACCTCCCCATCGGGTCGCAGCCACTGTATGCTCGGGTTGCTCTGCCGTCTGCATTATTCCTGAATCCTCTTCGAAGCTGACCTCTTCAATACCCCTAATGCTAGGGATATCAGTAGTGAAAGAGGGCCTGGGAACCATGGGCTGTGCCAGCCTCTGCTCAGGATCCTCGCCCAAGACTGTCGTGATCATACCACCCTTTGACCACTTGATGCACTGATGCAGAGTAGACGGTACTGCGTTTGTGTTGTGGATCCATGGTCTCCCGAGAAGCAGATTATAAGTGGGCGGCACATTGACTACGTGAAAGAGAATTGAATGGACCGAGTAGTCAATGAAGATCTCTAAGAATATTTTTCCTTTCGCTGTTTGGCCATGATTGTCGAACCCATAAATGGTGATTGGATCTGGAATGTATTCTTCTTCTTTTATGCCCAAAGCTTTGGCGGTCATTTCTGGACATATATTGAGGCTGCTGCCTCCATCGATCAGCACATGAGGAACTGTCATCCCTCTGGTTCGAACCACAACATACAAGGCGTTGTTATGGAACACATGAGGCTTAGGGAGATCCTCATCGGAGAAAGTAACTGGAGCATTAGTCATGGCCTGGTTGACTATGTGGGCCATGTCTTCCGGAGTTATGCTTGGTTTCACCTTGATTTTCTGCAACAGATTATTTAATACTTGCTGATGTTTAGCGGAAGCTTGGGTTAAGTCCAAAATTGAGACATTGGATAATGCTGTAATAGGCTTTAGAGTGGATGTCTCGCTTTTCTTTGGGGTGGACTTAATGAGATGCTTAGGAAGCCATGGCATACTTCTGGCTACCTCGGGAGATATCCCAGCGGGCTTTTCAGATACTTTCAATTTGCCGAAAGCTGAAATAAGGTCCATCTTCTGGGCCTTGGACCGAGCCTGCTGCAATACCAGGACTTGATGCTGAGCTTGCATGTCATTTTCAGAGCACGGCCTGATATGCTCCTGTGGTTGAAATGACTGTTCGGTGATGACTACTGTAGAATGACGAGGAAATGACTCTTTTAGAATATCTATATTTTCATCTTCCGCACTGTTGAGAAACTCGGTTTTGATGTCACATAATATGATACACTGTCTCATTTGATTTCATATGATATGATAATATGTCCTCTTGAAAAATGTTATATTATGACTGAATATGTTTTGCCATGAACCTAACGAGTATTTGATGCAAGGATATCTCACCCAATAAGGATGGAGACTTCCTGTTCAAGTACAACTATGGTGCAATCATACTCCTTGAAGAAAAAGCTTGATGAACCATGCATTCCTAAAGTTCAAAAGAAGAGATCGGCTACCTCAAGATGAAGACTTTTTTCTTCTTTAGAGTCATATGTAACAGAACCTTCAGGAACTTGCATATTGCATATTACATACTCATTCATAAACACTATATCATAAAAGTATACGATAGTTTCAAAATGCTCCTTTTTGAAAACCAATAATTGTACCTTCTTACAACCTTTTATGAAAAAGATATTTTGTCATGTAATAATTGTACCTTCTTACAATCTTTTATGAAAAAGACATTTTGTCATATAATAATTGTACCTTACAAGACAACATGAAAAAGGAATACAGGAAAAAGACAAAAACACAAAATCGGCTACAAAAGAAAAACAAATATAATATGTTTTTTAAAAGACTCTAGTTTCCTTCTTTAAAGAAATATTTTTAATATAAGAAGACAAAAACATAAAATCGACTACAAAAGAAAAACAAATAAAATATGTTTTTGAAAAGACTTTAGTTACCTTCTTTAAAGAAATGTCCTTTAATATAAGAAGAAGACAAAAACATAAATCGGCTACACAAAAGAAAAACAAATAAAATATGTTTTTGAAAGGACTCTAGTTACCTCTTTTCATAACCATAGAATGTCGACTTACTTGAAGTCATCATTCTCTTTACAAAGCATTAAATACCTCCTGTAACAAATCCTTGTTAATATCCCTCTCAAAGAATGTCGACCTTCTTTTTTGTCATCATTCTCTCTGGAGACTTTGAAATACACAACATAAAGAAAACACTTGACATGACTATGTACAAATAAATATCTCAAAGCACTCATAGTACTTACATTCATTTAAAGCAAAGAAGTACTAATGTACCTCAAATCATTAATTAGAATAAAGACAAAACTACAACCCAACGTTCAATGTACTATTGTAAGAAATAGACTTTTTACATAAAATATGTATTACCTAAAATATTACAACGACTAGTGTACCCTCTATTCTACCTTTATGGAAAAAGGCATTCTCGAATTTATCTAAAAGATATTTTTGAAATGACATAACATTTCACATTTCAAAAAGTTACAATTCCAAAAATGTAACGACTACTTTTTAAAAGCTATATAAACACACTCAAATAAACTATTCAGACAAGGGGATGGAATAGACGTGTGAGCTTACAACGAGAAAAATTTCTATTCGATATTTGAAAAGAGAGCCTTGAAAAAGAAAGAGAAGAAGAAAAAGAAAGAAGAGAAAAAAAGTCAAGTCCAGCTCTTTGACAAAGAGTATCCTATGAGTGACAAACAGAACATTCTGAGAATCCTTCATTCGTGCATTCATATCTTTCTGAAGGTTCTATAGGAAGTATTGTAACTCTGTTATTCACTGTATTCCTTCTTTGTTGAAAGAAGTAGACCTCTGTGAAAGAGGGTGTTGCCCTTCTCTGTTGAGAGAAGAAGACCTCTGTGAAAGAGGGTGTTGCCCTTCTCTGTTGAGAGAAGACCTCTGTGAAAGAGGGTGTTGTCCTTCTCTGTTGAGAGAAGAAGACCTCTGGGGAAGAGGGTGTTGTACTATTTATCCGGTGACTCGGATGTTATAGTGGAAAGCTCAAGTGGTTTGCTTGGGGACTGGATGTAGGTCTGGATACTGACCGAACCAATATAAATTCTGTGTTTTATGTGTGGTGCCTTATTGCTTAATTATTTTAATTTATCGATCATAATCATATTTCACTATTCACCCCCCTCTAGTGGAATTTCATTTGGTATCAGAGCAGGTTTGCTGGTTTTGACGTAACAAGTCTTCTAGCACAAATGGCATCTACTTCCTATGCTCGTGATATTGAAGGTCAACATGCATCTCGTCCTCCTTTCTTCAATGGCTCCAACTATGGATACTGGAAGTGCAGAATGACTATATTTCTCAAATCCATAGATTTTGCTGTATGGAAAATTGTTGAGCATCCATACACATCTCCATCCGCAGACTATAGCTTATGGTCTGATGAAGAAAAGAAAATGGCAAACCTAAATGCAAAGGCTATGAATGTCTTATATTGTGCCATTGATCAAAACGAATTCAATAGAATATCTATATGTGAATCTGCATATGATATTTGGCATTCTTTGGAAGTTATTCATGAAGGAACCAACAAAGTGAAAGAAGCCAAAATTTCATCTCTTGTTAGAAAATATGAGTTGTTCAAAATGAACAAAGATGAACCCATCAGAGAGATGTTTACCAGATTCACCAACATCACCAACGATCTGAAATCTCTGGGTGTAACATATTCCCAGACTGAAAAGGTGAAGAAAATCTTGAGATCTCTCACAACTGATTAGGAGAAAAAGACTACTGCTATTAAAGAAGCTCAAGATTTATCTAAGCTTACTTTGGACGACTTAATAGGCAATCTTATGGCCTATGAAGTCCACATGAAAGAAAGAAGGGAAGAAGAGCAACCAGTAAAGAAAACTCTTGCTTTCCCAGCCCTATCTGAGAATGAAGACTCAGATAAAGAATCAGAAATTGCGCTACTTACCAGAAAATTCCAGCGCTTCATGAGAAGGAACCGGCTTCCAAACAGGCACAAGGAAAGAAAAGATCCTAAAGAAGATCCCATGTGCTTTCGGTGTAATAAGCCAGGCCACGTAAAACGTGACTGTCCCCTTCTTAAAAGAAAATCCAAGACTGAGGAACCAAAGAAGAGGTTCTTCAAGAAAAAGGCTCTGCATGCTCAATGGGATGATTCAGAACCATCCACTAGTGAAGAGTCAAGTGATGATGAAGCCGAAACTGCAAATATGTGCTTCATGGCGAACGAAAGTTCGGTAAGTGAAATCTCTGATTTTTCCTTTGAAGAACTTCTAGATGCTTTTCAAGAACTATTCGAAGAATCTAGAAAATTGAGTTTCAAAAATAAAGATTTAAAAACTTGAAAATTTAAATCTTTCCCAAGAGAATGAAAAACTCAGCAGTAAAAATTCTGAGTTGAAAAAGAAAAGTCTTATGCTTATGTCTGAAATTTCTTCTACTAGCTCCAAAACTAAAAATATGCAAGTAGAAATTTCAGAGCTAAAGAGTAAAATTGAGAACCTCATGAAAACGGTTCTCAAGTTTACTAAAGGTAAAGAGAACTTGGATAAACTCTTATCCTCTCAGAAGGTCTATTTTTACAAGAATGGTATTGGCTATTCTCATTTCAAAAAACCTTCTTGTATGAATCAAAAGACCACGTTTGTGAAAAGTTCATCTGAACCTAATAAGAAGTATTATAATGATAATCTTTTTAACTTCTCCAAAGATATAGACAAACCCAAATCCAAATGGATATGGGTTCCAAAGTCTAACAAAAGGGGACCCGATTGGGTACCAAAAAGGAGATTTACTTAATGTTTTGCAGGCTCCAAAGAAGAAGAACAGATGAATACTAGATAGTGGATGTTCAAAGCACATGACAAGACATCCAGACCTTTTTGCTGTTCTTCATCATAAAGAAGGAGGAACCGTCACCTTTGGAGATAACAACAAAGGTTTGATAATTGGTATTGGAAATATTGGTAACTTAGATAAACCTCTTATCAAAGATGTTCTCCTTGTTAAAGGCTTAAAACATAACCTACTAAGTATCAGTCAAATGTGTGACACAGGTTATAATGTTAGCTTTAATCATGATGCATGTCTCATAGCAGACACCAATGAAAACATCATCTTAAAAGGTATAAGAAAGAATAATATATATGAACTATACCTAGAAAACATCACAGAACATTGTCTTATAGCTAATAATGACTCTCAACATTTATGGCACTTAAGAATGGGTCATGTAAATTCTAAATACATGTCTAAATTAGCTAAAAATAAGTTAGTACGTGGGTTACCCAAAATTTCTTTTAAAAAGGATTACTTTTGTGATGCATGTCAATTAGGAAAATTATCAAAGTCATCTTTCAAATCAAAAAATGTCATTTCAAGTAAGAGACCTTTAGAGCTTCTCCACCTGGATCTTTTTGGTCCTTCTAGAGTAGCTAGTCATAATCACAATAAATACGTTTTTGTTATTGTAGATGACTACTCAAGATTTACTTGGGTAATATTTTTGAAAAACAAAAGTGACACGTTTTGTCAATTTGAAATCTTATGTAAAAAATTACAAAACGAAAAATCTTGTTCTATTGTTAAAATCCGTAGGGACCATGGAGGAGAATTTGAAAATGAACTTTTTGAAAATTTCTGTAACTTGCATGGTATTTCTCATAACTTTGCCTTTCCTAGAGCTGCACCTCAAAATGGTATAGTAGAAAGAAAGAATAGAACCCTTCAGGAATATGCCAGGACTATGCTCCAACACAATAATCTTGCAAAATCTTTTTGGGCAGAAGCTGTTAATACTGCATGCTACATAACAAATAGAGTTCTCATTAGACCCTTATTAAATAAAACTCCCTATGAACTATTCTATGACAGAACTCCAAGAATAGACTATTTCAAAGTCTTTGGATGTAAATGTTTTATCCTAAACACAAAAGATAGCCTGGATAAGTTTGATGCTAAATCTGTTGAAGGCATATTCTTAGGATATTCAAGTCATAGTAAAGCATACAGAGTTTTCAATAAGAGTCATAATACTATTGAAGAATCTATGCATGTTAGTTTTTGTGAATCTATTGATCAATCTGTTCATATGCAAACTAATGATGATGATGTTGAAAGTACAAATTTATTTTTAGATAACACAGCTAAGTCTAATGAAGATGATCATCAAAGAACCTTTGTCGATATCAAAGATCATCCTCAAAAGCAGATTTTGGGAGAACTAACAAAGGGGGTTCAAACTAGAGCTCAGTTAGAACGAATTGCAAACATGGCATTCATTTCTCAACTTGAACCAAAGAAGATTGATGAAGCCATCATTGATGAGTTCTGGATGCTAGCCATGACTGAAGAACTGAATCAATTCCAAAGAAATGATGTTTGGGATCTTGTACCTAGACCAAAGGATCATCCAATCATTGGGACAAGATGGATCTTCAGAAACAAGCTAGACGAAACAGGTAATGTTATAAGAAACAAGGCCAGACTAGTAGCTCAAGGATACAACCAGGAGGAAGGTATTGATTTTGATGAAACATTTGCTCCTGTTGCTAGACTTGAATCTATTAGAATGCTCTTAGCATATGCAAGCTATATGGATTTCAAATTATATCAAATGGATGTTAAAAGTGCTTTCTTAAATGGTTTTATAAATGAAGAAGTTTATGTAAAACAACCTCCAGGATTTGAAAATGAACAATACCCAGATCATGTTTTTAAACTCAAACGTGCTTTATATGGTTTAAAACAAGCACCTCGTGCTTGGTATGATAGGCTTAAAACTTTTTTATTAAAAACTGGTTTTTCTGTTGGCAAAGCAGATTCTACATTATTTGTTAAAGTAGTGAATAACCATACCCTAATTGTTCAAATATATATCGACGACATCATCTTTGGATCTTCTAACAGCACTCTTTGTGAAGATTTTTCTAAGTCCATGCAGAAGGAATTCGAAATGAGTATGATGGGAGAACTCACCTACTTTCTTGAACTGCATATTAAGCAAACCAAGGATGGAGTTTTCATCAATCAATCTAAGTATGCTCGTGAACTTCTGAAGAGGTTCAACATGAACCCAACTGCTTCAAAAACTACTCCTATGAGCACTACTACTGTGTTGGACAAAGATGAAGATGGTAAGTCTGTTGATACAAAGGTATACCGAGGTATGATAGGATCACTTCTTTATTTAACTGCTAGCCGTCCAGATATTATGTTTAGTGTTTGCTTGTGTGCTAGATTTCAGTCAAATCCAAAAGAATCACATCTTAAAGCTGTAAAAAGAATAATGAGGTATTTAAAAGACACAGTTGATTTTGGATTATTCTATTCAAAATCCTCTACATTTGATCTAATCTCATACAACGATGCTGACTTTGCTGGAAGTAAATCTGACAGAAAAAGCACAAGTGGAACATGTCACATGCTAGGGCACTCACTAGTATCATGGTTCAGTAAGAAACAAAACTGTGTATCCTTATCAACTACTGAAGCCGAATACATTGCTGCTAGCCTAGCCTGTACACAAGTCATCTGGATGAAACAAACTTTGAAAGATTTTGGTTTAAAATTCGAAAATACAACTATTTTATGTGATAACACAAGTGCAATTAACCTTTTCAAAAATCCTGTTTTACATTCTCGAACTAAACACATTCAAATTAGACATCACTTTCTAAGAGAACAAGTCTTAAATAATATAATTAAACTAGAATTTATACCCACAGATAAACAACTAGCAGACATCTTTACTAAACCTTTAAAAAATGAAGATTTTGTAAGAATAAGAAGAGAACTAGGTATATGTAAATTGAATGATATATAAAATATTTAGTTCACTCGAGTTCATAATATTTACTAAATTCATCTTAATAAGGATAATAGAAGAACTTTAAAAATTTAATAATCGTGTCTTCCTTTTACATTTTTTTATTTTTACAAAAGAATCATTTATAAGGGTCTCGAATATCACAAATTGCCTTAAAAGTTGAAACTTCATGTCAAAGTACATTCTACCTCTTGTCATATCATCTTTTACATCACTTTCATAATTATTGTTTCTCATAACTTGACTTTCTCTTTACTATATAGTTACTTTAGTTACTTAAGTTACTTTTCTCTCTCACACACATACGATTTGAATCTCGATTCATAACTTTGACTCCTTTACTATCTTCTTAAAGAAACTATGAACTCCTTCAATCGAATTCCTTCAAAACTTTGTTCCTCAAACCAAAACTTCTATGAATAACAAAACAACTTTATGTCTTTCATTTTGTCACCTTTCAAGTACACATTAATAATCACACTTTGTCCTATCCTCCTCCACGCATACCCATGAGTACTACCTTCTTTAAATAGAAGTATTATGACACTCTTTCATATCACTCATCTCATAACATCCTTTCATCACCTTTTGTCCTCTTGTGAAAACCCCTCATACGAATAACAATCTTCTACACTTCAACCCATGAACTATATTTTAATAACACCCACTTGTTTCTTGTTTTAGTAGGCCATCATTGCTCACTTTCTCTCTCTCTCTCTCTCTCTCTATCTCTCTTCACGAGTTTCTCATTGTTTCTCTCAAAACAACTTTATGTCTAATCACAATATTCTTCTCTAAAACTTGGGTCAAAATTTGATTATTTATCCATCGATCTTTTTGTTGCTACATTTCACGTAAATTTTTCTTACTATATCATCTACTATATCCTAGCCTATGTTCAATCAATTATCGTCTTTAGCAATCATGACCTTTTTCATATTGTATATCTTTCTCTCCAATCAAGACTCAAGAAAAAATTCATCTTATGTCACTCACACATCTCTATTTGTCTTATTCCAAACACATTCTTCACGTATACTCTCCATAAAGTAAAAACTCTCATATAAAAGAATAATTCAAAACCATGTCCTCCTTGACTTCTTCTCAAATATAATACACTATCCTCCAATCTTGATTTGATTTGTCATTCATAAGCCTCTTAACTTACTACTCACGGATTTCCTCATTTGACTAAATTCTAAAAATCACTCACTTCCAAATGTCATTCAAAACATATCTAAATTATTGTCATTCTTCTATTTAATGGATTAGTTCATACCATACCAATTCCACTCGTATCTATCAATTCTCCTACACACTATTACCCTCTTCAAACTCGCTCTCCTTAGTTCGTTTTTTTTGCAATGGCCTCTTCCTCCTCCAACAATGTGATTACAGCAGTCGATCTAAGGTATCCAGATTTGTTTCACACTTTCAACTCACTATGCTCTCGCCCCATTCATGAAGGTAAATTGGTCAACTTTGACGACTTCATGCTCTTTGACCTCGACACCTATCTCCCTGAACTCAAACCTCTAATAGGATCTTCATCCCCAGCTGCCTATTATCCCGAACCAGTCCGACTGTTTTATACCAACTTCTCTACTGATCATGAACAGACCTCAATCACCAGCAAAGTCTGAGGACAGTTGATGATTTTCGATGCTTCCGACCTAGGTAGAATTCTAAACCTACCTACCACCGGTACCGACCTTAACACCATAGTACCAATCAACCGATCGGTACTTCGAAAAATACTTCTCTGCACCAACTGCTACCAACTTCCGTGGCACATGAGGAATCTCCAACCTCATGCTCAACTTCTTGCCCAGATTCTTCTCCACAACATCTATCCCAAGCGTCCCTGCCAGGGATTAGTTCCTCGAAAAATCTCTCTTCTTATCTACGCAATCTTTTCTTCTCTTCCGATAAACTGGTCATCCATTCTTTTTGACCTTTTTATTCGTTATCAGAAATTCGAGCCTCTTCTTTTTGGGTGTTTCATAACTCCCATTCTCAAATACTTCCAAGTACCACTTCACAACGAAGTCATCCTCCGTCCCTCGCAAGTCCTCGATGGAACCACCTTCAATCTAAGGTCCCTGCACATGTCCGGCTCTGATGAACCAGATCCAACATCCTCCTTCAATTACTTTTCTGCTATCATGGATATCGAGCAAACTCAGGATCGAATCCTTCGTAATCAAGCCCTATTGCAGCAGACTCGCAAGCGGAATCGTGCTGACCGACCACATTCACCTCCTCCACCTTCGAGATAAACTCATTTTTTTTGGTCTGTAATAACTTTTAATTTCTTTTGGACTGTAATATTTGGTCTGTAATAACTCTCTTACTCCGATCCCTTCCTTTTTGTTCATGACAAAGGGGGAGAAAACCTGTCTCCATTATCGGAGAAATACTCTCTTTAAAACATTTTTCAAATTTTTTATCATATTATTATTTCTATGCATAATGTCTTTTTGACAGAGGGAGCATATTTTGTCATCATCAAAAAGGGGGAGAATGTTGAGAAACTCGGTTTTGATGTCACATAATATGATACACTGTCTCATTTGATTTCATATGATATGATAATATGTCCTCTTGAAAAATGTTATATTATGACTGAATATGTTTTGCCATGAACCTAACGAGTATTTGATGCAAGGATATCTCACCCAATAAGGATGGAGACTTCCTCTTCAAGTACAACTATGGTGCAATCATACTCCTTGAAGAAAAAGCTTGATGAGCCATGCATTCCTGAAGTTCAAATGAAGAGATCGGCTACCTCAAGATGAAGACTTTTTTCTTCTTTAGAGTCATATGTAACAGAACCTTCAGGAACTTGCATATTGCATATTACATACTCATTCATAAACACTATATCATAAAAGTATACGATAGTTTCAAAATGCTCCTTTTTGAAAACCAATAATTATACCTTCTTACAACCTTTTATGAAAAAGATATTTTGTCATGTAATAATTGTACCTTCTTACAATCTTTTATGAAAAAGACATTTTGTCATATAATAATTGTACCTTACAAGACAACATGAAAAAGGAATATAGGAAAAAGACAAAAACACAAATCCGGCTACAAAAGAAAAACAAATATAATATGTTTTTTAAAAGACTCTAGTTTCCTTCTTTAAAGAAATATTTTTAATATAAGAAGAAGACAAAAACATAAAATCGACTACAAAAGAAAAACAAATAAAATATGTTTTTGAAAAGACTTTAGTTACCTTCTTTAAAGAAATGTCCTTTAATATAAGAAGAAGACAAAAACATAAATCGGCTACACAAAAGAAAAACAAATAAAATATGTTTTTGAAAGGACTCTAGTTACCTCTTTTCATAACCATAGAATGTCGACTTACTTGAAGTCATCATTCTCTTTACAAAGCATTAAATACCTCCTGTAACAAATCCTTGTTAATATCCCTCTCAAAGAATGTCGACCTTCTTTTTGGTCATCATTCTCTCTGGAGACTTTGAAATACACAACATAAAGAAAACACTTGACATGACTATGTACAAATAAATATCTCAAAGCACTCATAGTACTTACATTCATTTAAAGCAAAGAAGTACTAATGTACCTCAAATCATTAATTAGAATAAAGACAAAACTACAACCCAACGTTCAATGTACTATTGTAAGAAATAGACTTTTTACATAAAATATGTATTACCTAAAATATTACAACGACTAGTGTACCCTCTATTCTACCTTTATGAAAAAAGGCATTTTCGAATTTATCTAAAAGATATTTTTGAAATGACATAACATTTCACATTTCAAAAAGTTACAATTCCAAAAATGTAACGACTACTTTTTAAAAGCTATATAAACACACTCAAATAAACTATTCAGACAAGGGATGGAATAGACGTGTGAGCTTACAACGAGAAAATTTTCTATTCGATATTTGAAAAGAGAGCCTTGAAAAAGAAAGAGAAAAAGAAAAAGAAAAAGAAAGAAGAGAAAAAAAGTCAAGTCCAGCTCTTTGACAAAGAGTATCCTCTGAGTGACAAACAGAACATTCTGAGAATCCTTCATTCGTGCATTCATATCTTTCTGAAGGTTCTATAGGAAGTATTGTAACTCTGTTATTCATTGTATTTCTTCTTTGTTGAAAGAAGTAGACCTCTGTGAAAGAGGGTGTTGCCCTTCTCTGTTGAGAGAAGAAGACCTCTGTGAAAGAGGGTGTTGCCCTTCTCTGTTGAGAGAAGAAGACCTCTGTGAAAGAGGGTGTTGTCCTTCTCTGTTGAGAGAAGAAGACCTCTGGGGAAGAGGGTGTTGTACTATTTATCCGGTGACTCGGATGTTATAGTGGAAAGCTCAAGTGGTTTGCTTGGGGACTGGATGTAGGTCTGGATACTGACCGAACCAGTATAAATTCTGTGTTTTATGTGTGGTGCCTTATTGCTTAATTATTTTAATTTATCGATCATAATCATATTTCACTATTCACCCTCCCTCTAGTGGAATTTCACGCACCTTCTACCAGAAGATTTTTATCAATAAGGTCCTGAACAATATTCTTCAGAACGAAGCAATTCTCAGTATTGTGCCCCACTGTTCGATGAAATTTGCAGAATTGGTCTTTGAATTTTCCCATAGGAGCGGAAGGATCGACCAGCCTGGGCAATTTGACCATCTCCTTGGTCAACAGGTACTCGAGCACAGTCTCGAGTGATTGATCTAATGGAGTGAACTTCCTCTCATAGCTCCATCCTTCGTGCTTCACTTTCTCTTGGGGTTTTGGTCCCTGCTCTAGTTGAAGCGGCTTGCTGAATTGCGGGATCGGCTTCCCTTTCTGATCATTCTTGTTTAAACCTCCTGCCCCATAACAAAAGTCTCTATTCTGCCCCTTGCGATGATTCCATTTATTATTACTGACAGAATTAGTGAAGTGAGTCTTCTTCTTTGACTCGTTCTAGCCGCTGTTCTTGGTGAAAGTGAAACCTTCATAGAAACCATTCTCCATACTCAATTCGAGTCATTCGGCTCGCTCTGTTAACTCTATAAAGGTTCTGGATGGTGCGGTGGAGATGAGGCCTTTTAGAGGCTGGGAGAAATTGCTTAGAATCAAGGACAAAGCATGCCCTTCTGATATGGGGTCTCTCATCTTGTTGCAAGCTGACCTCCAGCGATGGATAAAATCTCGGGCCTTTTCATTTTCTCTCTGTTTTAGGCCACAAAGATGACTGAGGGTCGGGAGCGCCTCGGCATTAAAGAGGAATCGCTCGATGAACATATTCACCACCTTATCAAATTCTTTCAGCTCTATGGGGTTGATGTGCTCCGAGTACCATTTAGCTGCCGTTCCCTCCAGACTGCGAGGGAAGCAAAGGAAGAGTGCCCGATTGTCACGCTTGAATCGTGAACATTCAGCGAAAAACATGGCAAGATAAGCCTTAGGGTCGCCAGAACCATCAAACTTGATAAAGTTTCTGGGGAGATTATCCAGATTGTCGTCCCCATCTAAACCATCATAGAAGTCTTCGCTGGTGAAGACTTTCTTGCCCTTGTCGCGGGCCTGCAGATCTTTGACCATTTTCATCATATCTTTTAGCTGTGACTGAGTAGGGTCATTAACAGACTGATTTTTGGATTTGTAAGCCGACTCCTGACCCTGAGTCGACCTTTTGAATTCATATTTATTTTCACATTCCTTGTCAGCATCGTCAGCTGATTCTGACTCATCAGATATTTCCTCGTGACGACTCTGCTTTTTGCTGATCTTCACATTGTTGACGGCATGACCCTTATCTTTCTGTTTGGTCTGAATTTGCTCAGTACTGGCCTCGGCTTGCTCTGCCAGCATCTTGGTCATCATTTTTTTGAACATGACGTACATTTGGGGATCGATGCCATCATCCGCCTGCTGACCTTGACTCTGGATTGATCGAGGTGAATCCATCTCTTCTTCTGAAGCTACTGAGTACGCGACGCCTTCAACTGATGTGGTTTTCTTTCTGGATCTTATATGAACCATCGGGTATCACAAATGTTCTCTTGGATATTGCTGATGCTCTCTGCAAGGTAGAATTGGTGGTTAGGCTTCTGAAGGAAATTTGGTTTGGAGGAAAATATTTGTTGAGAATTTTGGTAGACAATTGAAATAATATCCCATTACTAGGGATTGAGTCATCGCTGGGATTACGACAATTGCGTTGCTATTCTTTGCAAGATAAACAACTGAAAATATGCCTTGTTACCTAGGCGAGGTCGTCAAACCAAAGTGAAATGTAAAATAAAGGAATTTTATTGAGGGGAAAAACATGATTTTATCAATAATACACTTGACAGAGGGGAGGGGGACAGACAATTTTCCACCACTCCGAATAATCAAAAGATACACGAGGACCAGGAAAAATAGTAAGACTGACAAAGGAATCCCAACCATGTCTGGCAGAATGGTATGCTTCGGACCACTGATCTGATGCGAGATCGAATTCTGGCAGAACCCCTGCTAGTGGATGAATCTCTACGCGCTTCTGCCTCTAAGAGAACTGCCTGACACACCGCTCGGGATGATAGTATGCGCAGAAGAACGAGCCAAGTAGTCTGAACCGCTTGCCGTAAGCATAAGTATATCTGGGAGGTGATTCCTGACGATCAAAGTAATCCCATACGACTTCTTCCTCCTGAAGGTTGTCGATCAGGAACCGGTATCGCGCAACTGGAAGAAGCTTCTCTCTGTTGTATCTGAATGAACTGGCTCGGGCTGGCATATGCTGGAGGAACCAGGATTGCAATGCATAAGTGCACCCTTCGACTAGAATCGATTCTCCGAGTGCGAAATGAGTCAACCCTCGGTATAGAAAGGCGAGTGCAGCCATGGCTATGGAGAGGCGGCTGGTTTGTCGACTTCCCCATCTCCTTAGAAGCTGAACTATTCTGATATCCATATAATTTCGTCCATCTAGAAAGAAAGCTAATCCTACCGTGCACAGAACCATCGCGTGTTGAATTCTCTCTCGAGCTGTCCTGGACAACGAGCTGACTTCCACAAATGTCCCATGCTGTCTGTAGATTTCGAGCAGGTCCACATATTCATTTCCATCTTCTTCAATCAGAGGCCAAGACTTGCGTCCCGTCATGCGAGCTAAGGCATCTTTTGGGTCCAGACCCTTGACATTAATCAAAAACTGTTTCTCCAATGGATCTCCAGGCTGACCGGCTGGCTCGGGCAATCCCATAATCTCTGAAAATTCATCCATCAGTATTGTCATCTCGCCCCACGGAAACCAGAAGGTAGAAGTGCTCGGATTCCACCGCTCTGCTAGTGCATGGATCAAGTTGCCGTTGACTGTCTGCTTTCCCACTGCGGACGCCAGTTCCACTCCACACTCGTCCAGATGGTCCGGAAACATACGAGAGAAGTTCTTGAACCATGAATAGTACCACCGGGGAAAGAAGGATCCGGTGCTGAGGACTCGATGTTCGGGAAGACTTTGTCGCACCTCGTAGGAGATGTGACCCTCAAGGAAGACTGAATCAAGCTGACTGGATGCCATCGGACTGGAAGACATGGAAATTGGAATAAGACTTGGGAAAATACAGGAAATTTGAGAAAAATGCAGGCAGGATAAAAATAAAGCAGGAAATTCGAGATCCAGAAGAAAGGAAAGATGGGAAATCACCTGGAGTTTTGAAAGAAATTAAGGGAAATTTGGAAAATTGTCCAGGGTTTGATGAAATATGAAGAAATAAATGGAGAATGAAGTATTTGGAAAATCGTCCAAGGTTTAAAACATGGACAGTACATGGACATAGATTGGGGAATTTTGAGAAATCATCCAGTATTTTTAGAAAATTGGGGAAAATATCGAAAGGAAATAACATATTCAATCAAATTTTGTATAAACAAGTATGCACATACAGCATTCCCTAAAAGCTGACTCTAGATGCACAAATTTTGAAATGGTTGTAGGACCTTAATCCTAACTCTAAGGTTCAGATCATCTGTGTCCAATCATGCTATGCCTATATACTCAAGCCAAGGCTCGATGTACGTGGCATAAAATCAATTCTTCCGGTTCTAGGTTCAAGTTTTCCAACATCCTTGAGCACCTGCCGATATACGTTGGACTATGGCCCTTGGTACGTGGCAGGGGGGTTTTCACCCAAATAGGTGGCCCAGTTGTGAGGCTCTGTCCCGAACTATGGTTCTGGAAGAGAGCCCAGCAACGTGAAGACCGGGACAATATAGGTGGGGTGGTTTTTGAAAACATGAGCACATGCAATCAAATCAGAAGGCTCTAAAACCTAAAGAGATAGAGATTTTAAAAATTTTGAAGGAGCAAACATTGTTTTCAATCAAGCCTAGATTGAGGAGGGTTGTATTAGACCTAAGTCTATGTGAGCATGAAAATTTCCTCCTCAATATGGTCCTACCAAACCATACTTAGTCTATATGCATTCCATGTCAGCTGGGTTCAGGTCTAGGCTCCTAGGTTCACATGATATCATAAAGCAAAGCTGACATTCCATGGAAATCGATTTTGACAATTTGAACTAAGTAGAGCATTAGATTGATCAGGAAAAGACAGGTCCCATCTCGGTCGCCAAACCTGTTATCATTGCAAAATTTTACTTTTGCAAATCAAACTGACCTATGAAATAGTTTTTGAAAATAACTCGCCTCCATTTTTAAAATGCGGGAAAATTCCGAAGAATGGGACTCGCCTGTCGGTACGAGGTTCAACCGTTCCTGCCACCTTTAACAGGGGTAATTGAACCAAGGATCAATCTTATGCTCTACTCTATTCAACTTGTCTAAATCATATTCTAATTTCTAAATGCACATAGAATCAGGCATGTGCTATGAATTTTCAGAAAATGCACATTTGAAAACATGATGTTTGCTTTGAATGATTGAAATATTTAGAAAATGTAAATCTTGGAAATGATATCACACGGAAAATCGTGAATTAGGACTTGAAAAATATTTCTAAGAGAAATAAAAATCGATTTTGAGGAATCCTTGACATTTGGTGAAAATCGATTCTGAGAGACTTGGTTTCTCTGAATTCAAACTGTGAAATTGAAATTCTAACTTAGAAAATTTGAATTTGGAACTTGGGAAATATTTGAAATATCATTGGCAAATCCATATTCTTTTGAATAAGACTTAGAAAAATTCTAACTTCAAGCTTTGAAATTGACTGCATAACTTTGGAAAATTGAGTTTATGAACTTGAGAAACACTTGAAATATTCTTTGAAATTCAATGCTTTTGGGAAAATCGATTTTGCTATAAGACTTGGGAGATTTTGAGGAAATGAACTTCTTTGAATTGAGATTTGAATTGGAATTGGCAAATGCATGAAATGAATGGATTTGAGGAATTGAGAAATACTTTTTGTATTTTTGAGAAATGTAGTGCATTTTTGAAGTTAGCCTAAGAGTGTAGGCTGAATGTGGCTAATGTGAAGATCATAAATCTAAGTATCATTCGTATTCTGACTATGGCCATAAATACAAATTCCACCAAGTTTATAAACTTCATAGAAGCTAGTGCATGTGCCATTCGTGTAGACCATGGTGAATTGGTAAAAATATGCATGAATCATCATCCATCACATTATAAAAATTATAAAAATAAACTATATGCAATGCAACCTAAGCTAAGCAGGAAATGTAAATTCTTATTCCAAAGTTTAATTACAAGTTACATCACTATTGAAATTTAAATACGTGAAAAATAAAGTCTTCAATGTACCTGCAAAACTAGAAAACTTAGTTAATGAAAATATGTTGGCTTTTCTAGGTTTATCTAGTAATATCTAGAAATTACTGGATTTTGCTAGATATAAGCCTTTTCCTTGATTCCCTTAAATAAAAATGATAAAGTATGAAATAAAATGGAATAAATAAGGAAGATAAGATATGAAATTTCGAAATTGGGGTCCAAATGACCAAAATACCCCTAATAACAAGACTATGGCCTTGAAATTAGGGTTTTTTAGAAAGATATTTGGATAAAATGCAAGTTTTGAAATTTGAATGGAATAAGCTAAGCTAAATATGATGTGACATGACTTAGGTTTTATGCACTAAATGAAATCAGGGTTTTTAGAAATAGATTTTGGTAAAAACTTAGGTTTTATGCACTAAATGAAATCAAATGAGCACAAAATTAAACCTAAAGCATCCTAATATGATTATGAACATGATTAAACCCTAAAAATATATGCTTATGCACGAAAATCCAATAATATCACAAAAACTGTGATTTTAGCAGTGTTTTTGGATCTTTCAGGAACCCGGTTTTGCAATTTGCTTAATTCAGCCATCAATCAGATTCCAAAAATCCTCAAAATTGGTACCTGCACTTTTTATAACTCTAATGTCGAATTGGAATTATAAAAATAATTTTTTGACATTAAATTAATCTGAAAATTGCATCAAACCCTAAAAATATGCTATTTTTGACCTAATTCACCAACCAGTTTCAATCCAAGACCTGAACCAGGGGTCAAATCTCCATGGAAATTTATGAAATTTTACAGAGACTAACTAAGAAGAAAAACAGAGATTTCCCAATTTATATATCGGAAAAATCATCTCCGGTTAGGGAGAAACCCTTCCGGCAATCTGAGCTAAAATATATCACTTTTAACAGGGATTAAAACGGCTACTTCAGATTGAAAATACAGACATAAATAGCAATCTTAAACAAAAATCTCTGACATTTTAGTGGTGAACAGTAGACAAAAAAATAACAATACTCACTTTTTACATATCATGAATCGGATCTGTGGTTTGGGATTTATGACTAACACAAGTCTGATTAGGGTTTTGGTAAACCCTAACGAGTTTTGATTATGCATATATTTTAGGGATTTTTCATATAAAAATATGCATGATTTCATGAGAAAATGTTTCAAAAACCCAATTTTATGATAGTTTTCGAGTAAATGTGCTAAAATGATTTAAAAATAGAAAATGCATGAAAAATAGTTTTATTTTACATTTTTTATACATATTTTAGTTTTTGTTATATTCATAGTAGTTTTAGAAAAAAAAAATAAAAATATATAGTTAGATTAGTTTTTGAAGTTTCTTTATAAATAAATAGTTTTGTTTTTGAAAATTTTCATAATAAACCGATTTATACGGTTTTCTTTACTTTTGAAAATAAAATGAAAAAAAAATATAATAAAAACAAATCATTACATGGTTTGTAATTTTTGGAAAAGTGAAAAAGAAAAAATTAAAAAAAAAAACAAATAAACAAACCGGCTTGAACCGGTTTGCATTTGTTTCAAACCGGTTCCAGCCGGTTTGAAAGCTTTTAAAAACCCCAAAATCAAAAATTCCAGGGCGCCTCTTCTCATTCACGCCTGAAGCCCTCTTTCCCCTCTTTCCCTCTATTCCCTCTCTTCTCTCCTTTCTCCACCATTGCCGGTGGCTATCCTTTTTCCCTAACTTCTCCTTCTTCCTCTTTCTCTATCTACACTCCAGCCGGCGGCAGTGGTGGAAGCTCCTCATTCCGGCGACAGCGTGGTGGAGGCCGCCACCTCTTCTTCAGCTTCTTCTTCATCACGGTAAGTTCTGATTCCTCCTCTTCTTCTTCAGTTTTTCTTCTTTATCATCTTCGATTCATCTTCTTCTTCTTTTTCTTCCGATCTAATTCATCTTCTACTTCTTCTTCTTCTTCTTCTTCCGATCTCCAGTTCTTCTTCTTCTTCTTCTTCTTCTTCTTCTTCTTCTTCCTCTTCTTCCTTCGATTTCTTCTTCTTCCACTTCTTCTTCTTCTTCTTTTTCAAATCTTATTCCTTTTCTTTTTCTTCTTTGTTTTTTTTTTTAATCGATCATCTATTCGTTATGTCCTGTTTCTGAAAAACGAGAAAAGAAAATAAAATCATAATAAAGATCTGCATTATGTGTTGATTTCATCTTTTCATCCCCGATTTTCTCCTTTATTGTTTTTCATCCATCATTTTTTTACAGTTTCTTGTTTCTCTACATTTTTTTAGTCATTCATTACATTTCTTCATTATGCATCTGATTTCCAGTTTTATTTCATCGTAATTGCTGTTTTCAATTTCCTATTTCCTGATTTTTTTTGTTATGAATTATCTGTTGTTTCATTGTTGTAATTGTTGTTTTTTTTAGCACTTGTTTCTTATTTTTCTTTACTGCAATTTCCTGTTTGTTTTTAAAATCAGTTTTACTATTGGCTGCACCTTCCGATTTCTTCATGTTTTCAATATTGTAATTTCATGTTTTTACATAGTTCGGTTTAATCATTTCCTGTTTTTGCTTTATTTCATGTTTCAGTTTCTCTTAATCAATTTCAAGTAATTTCTAGTTGTTTTTGTTTCTTTCATTTCCGATTCATGTTTTCAGTTTTAGTTCAGTAAATTCAGTTTGTGAAAATTGCTTAGTGTCTTTTATTTTACTCTTAATTTTAGAATTACATAGTTCATTAACATTAGTTTAATATCGTTTTAATGTTCATTAGTTTCTTTTGATGCTATATTTCAGTGTTTTTAGCATTTAGCTAGTTTAATATTGTTTTTACTTCTATTTCTTGTACTGCTCGTGTTCCTTTGAATTGTGCAGGATAGCACAGGACTGGAGTTGAAGCGATTACATGACACGAAGTACGAAGAATAAAGCTTCTTTTTACTTTTTAGTTTAGAATTAGGAATTTAACTGGGTTTGTAAATATTGCACTTTACGCCCTCTGCGAAGGGTATTCATTTGTTGTAATAGTTAGTTGTTTTTACATTTTCTGAACATTTTTACATTTCAATAATTCGGCAATAAAGAATAGTTTAGATTTGTGTACTTGAATACGAAATATTCCCGTTCCCTGAGTTCGACCCGGTCTCATCCACTAGTGAGAACCGGTTTTTATTATTTGATGTCTGGTTTTCACATGTTTTACATTTAAAAATCTTTTCAAAATTACAACGATTTAAAAGAAGACATCAAATTTTTGGCGCCGTTGCCGGGGAACGGCGTAATATTAGTATTCACTTTATTGCCTAGTGTTTGTGTTGCATTTAGGTTTAGAACCACGTATGTGCATATCTTAGAGACGAGCTTACTTTTCTGCACAGCCCACCTACTAGGACCCCCTTAGAGGTGACTGTGTACGATTGGTACCGTACACATAGATTTCATATTTCTTTGCATAATCTCTGTTATGTGTAACTGCGTGGTGTTTGTTTAGTTTTTGTTGTTTTTAGTTCACTCGCTTTGTGGTTTGCGTGGTTTGGCCGCTTAGTGCGTTAGTTAGGTAGAAAACCCAAAGTTAGGACGTGTGCTACACCGGTCTACTCCAAGGTGTACGCAATGGCTGACGATCATCAATTGATCCGTCCTTTGAGGGAGTACTTCATGCCAAATACATATACTCCCACCTCCTACATCACAAGACCTGATGTAGGAGCGAGCCATTTTGAGATTAAGGCCAGTGTGATTCAAATGTTACCTTCGTTTTATGGCCTTAGCAATGAAGACCCATATCGTCATCTCGACAAATTCCTTGAGATTTGCTCGACTGTGCGAATCAATAATTTTGGAGACGACGCTATGAGGTTAACTTTATTTCCGTTCTCTCTCAAAGATAAAGCCAAGCACTGGTTAAAATCTCTTGAGACGGTTCGTATTACTACTTGGGAAGGAATGCAAAAAGAATTTTTAAAAAAATATTTCCCAATTGGTAAGACAAACCAGTTTCGTAAAGCTATAACCAGTTTTTCTCAAATTGAGGGAGAACAGTTTCACGAGTCTTGAGAGAGATTGAAAGATCTTCTCCGCAAGTGTCCCCATCACCAGGTGCCTCGTTGGCAGTTGGTGCAGTATTTTTATGACGAGCTTACTGAAAAACATCGTCAAATGGTTGATTCGTCTTGTGGGGGCACTTTTATGCTCAAGAGTGAGGACGAGGCGTGGTATCTATTCGAGACCTTGAGTGAAAACACGATGCATCATACCTTGTCTTCACGGCTCGATAGGACTATATCCCTGTCTAGTGGTCCTAGGAAAGTTGGGATTTCCGAAGTTGGGTCCGAATTAGAATTGCGTACCAAGGTTGACCAGTTGACTAGGAAGTTAGATCAATTCCTAGCCAATTCTTCGAGAAGTCCAGTAGAAAGAGTGTGCGAGCTATGTGCTAGCCCTGCACACTGTGTTTCAGATTGTCCGACAGCGCCATTATATCCTGAATTTGTTCAGGAGCAGGTGAATGCTGCCCAAGGTTTCGCTAAACCTATGCCCGATTCATTTACATCCTCATATAACCCAGGTTGGTGAAACTAGTTTATTTCCTCATCCCATCAGCCCTCCCAGGCACAGTATAGACCCAGTAACCCTTCACAAGGTTACTCGCATCCCATTTTTTCACAGGTTCATCCCTCAGCCCAACATGCTTATACTCAACCCCCTCCTCATGAGCCTTCATTTAGTCAATCCTTCCAAGATAGGATATTACAAGTTTTGAGCTCCCATACGCAGTCAATAGCCAAGCTAGAGACTCAAATGGGACAGTTGGTTGAGACTTTCACTAGGCAAAGCCAGGGGAACCTTCATAGTCAGTCTGTTGTTTCTAAGGGAGAGGATTCCATGTCATTTGACTTGCAACCCACTGCTTCACATCATGAGCAAGTCAAATCTGTTACATCCCTTCAGTATGGGAAGGCGTGTCACTCCACTCAAGAATCGACTCATGAACCCCATATCATTTCTACTGACGAGTCGATCTCCATGATACCTCAGCAGAAGGGGCCAGAATCACAGCATGCATTATCATCATATAAAGCCCCATTTTCTCAGCCTTTAGGATCACCGATCGTTTTGAGTAAGCAAGAGGTGCAGATGCAGAAGGTGCTTGACCAAGTCAAGCCAGATCATATTCACCACTTGTCTGAAGTAGCATTCATTGATACTCGGTCGGTCCTAGACTCTCATTTCCTGACCAGTCTCTCACATGAGACTAATCTCAGTCCTTCATGTCAAGAGAGTCATGATACTACATTTGGAGGTAGAAGGGATGGAAACACAGTGCGTAGTGTCACAGATGACACTCTTTTCTTCATAGAGCCCGGTTGAGCCTGACTTCATGTCCATTGATCTCATGGACGATGAAGGTTTTTCCAGGGATCCGTCTGGCTGGGGACGTGAAACTTAGCGCTTTATGGGAGGCAACCCATATCTTGTATATTCTTAGATTTGCTTAGAATTTATAGATTTTATTTTGTTTTTACTTTTTCGTGAGTTTTTCATGTTATTTTTGTTTCATTCTATGAGTTTTGTGTTTTGTCATGTATACATTGCATTCATTACATTCATAGAACGTGCAATTTTAATTCATGTCAGGTCATTCTACTCTTTTCCCTCATTTATTTCTCTCATGTGTATTCACGTAGTTTCATTCAAGCATGGGGGAGTGCCACTGAGACAGTGTCATTCAAGCATGGGGGAGGGTGTAGTTTGCACACCTTGATATTTCTGTTTACGTTCTTGCACATGTTTACACATCTCTCATGAAAAGTAAATTTTTAAAGAAAGAGTTTGAACTTATATGAATGTTATTTCAAATCTGATGTTTTTAGAGGATTTTTAAGCCCCACGAAAAATTTTTCTGACATAAATCTAAAAATTATGGTTGTTTATGAGGATTTCGAGGAAATGATGATAGATACATGTTAGAGTTTATTTTGAATCATAAATATGAATATGCACAGTTTTATTTTTGAAAAACTAAGCAAATGAACAAAAGCATAAAAATGAGCTCAAAAAGAAAAAATATAGCATGCGTTAGGTTGTTTGGATAATTCCACAATCCTTAGTAGATGGAAATTAGATGTAAGTTGAAACTTTTAATTCCATTTCGAAAAGGAGAGTGGAAAACTTTGTGATCCTACGTAACTGAGAACAAATACAAGTTGAAATATTTGACTCTCAAGTTATAAAGGTGAATGAAGGAAGTCACTTTTATGTCTTAGTTGATATCTTTTGGTATGTATTGAAAAAGTATAGAAGATATTGACATTGCACGAGGCATAAAAGCAGACCACACGCAAGCTATAAGAGAAAAATAAGTGCGCAAAAAGAAAAAGCGTGAAAAGAAAAAAAAAGAGGAAATAGCTTAAAAAGAAAGAAAAGTTCAATGCTTAGAAGTGTGATTGAGAAAACCTATGCAGAAAACATATGAGTGAGGATAAGTAAATAATAATATGTTTTTATTGGATTTTCTAAGAATAAAACATAAATAATCGTGATATTTAGAAAAGTGAAAGAAATTCTTTTTCTGTGGTGGTATATAAAAGATTCTAATTATATTGTGATTTTGAAATAACAGGAAATATTTGTGAAAATAAAGTCTTTAATTACCTATTGCTTATGAGGATGTGTAATATTATGCACACATGACAGAGATGTTTGTGGGTAGCATCACTGCAAACCCTCACGAGACCTTACTCGTCCACTGGGGTAACCCAGGGGTTGAAAGGGCTTGTTGCATGAGCTAAATGCAACCGTGATTCCTACGAAAGTGAGTTAGGTGATAGTTTGATTTCTTGCATTTTTCTAGTTTGCTCGAGGACTAGCAAAACATAAGCATGGGGGTATTTGATCATGCATATATTTTAGGGATTTTTCATATAAAAATATGCATGATTTCATGAGAAAATGTTTCAAAAACCCAATTTTATGATAGTTTTCGAGTAAATGTGCTAAAATGATTTAAAAATAGAAAATGCATGAAAAATAGTTTTATTTTACATTTTTTATACATATTTTAGTTTTTGTTATATTCATAGTAGTTTTAGAAAAAAAAATAAAAATATATAGTTAGATTAGTTTTTGAAGTTTCTTTATAAATAAATAGTTTTGTTTTTGAAAATTTTCATAATAAACCGATTTATACGGTTTTCTTTACTTTTGAAAATAAAATGAAAAAAAAATATAATAAAAACAAATCATTACATGGTTTGTAATTTTTGGAAAAGTGAAAAAGAAAAAATAAAAAAAAAAACAAATAAACAAACCGGCTTGAACCGGTTTGCATTTGTTTCAAACCGGTTCCAGCCGGTTTGAAAGCTTTTAAAAACCCCAAAATCGAAAATTCCAGGGCGCCTCTTCTCATTCACGCCTGAAGCCCTCTTTCCCCTCTTTTCCTCTATTCCCTCTCTTCTCCCCTTTCTCCACCATTGCCGGTGGCTATCCTTTTTCCCTAACTTCTCCTTCTTCCTCTTTCTCTATCTACACTCCAGCCGGCGGCAGTGGTGGAAGCTCCTCATTCCGGCGACAGCGTGGTGGAGGCCGCCACCTCTTCTTCAGCTTCTTCTTCATCACGGTAAGTTCTGATTCCTCCTCTTCTTCTTCAGTTTTTCTTCTTCATCATCTCCGATTCATCTTCTTCTTCTTTTTCTTCCGATCTAATTCATCTTCTACTTCTTCTTCTTCTTCCGATCTCCAGTTCTTCTTCTTCTTCTTCCTTCGATTTCTTCTTCTTCCACTTCTTCTTCTTCTTCTTTTTCAAATCTTATTCCTCTTCTTTTTCTTCTTTGTTTTTTTTTTAATCGATCATCTATTCGTTATGTCCTGTTTCTGAAAAACGAGAAAATAAAATAAAATCATAATAAAGATCTGCATTATGTGTTGATTTCATCTTTTCATCCCCGATTTTCTCCTTTATTGTTTTTCATCCATCGTTTTTTTTACAGTTTCTTGTTTCTCTACATTTTTTTAGTCATTCATTACATTTCTTCATTATGCATCCGATTTCCAGTTTTATTTCATCGTAATTGCCGTTTTCAATTTCCTATTTCCTGATTTTTTTTGTTATGAATTATCTGTTGTTTCATTGTTGTAATTGTTGTTTTTTTTAGCACTTGTTTTTTATTTTTCTTTACTGCAATTTCCTGTTTGTTTTTAAAATCAGTTTTACTATTGGCTGCATCTTCCGATTTCTTCATGTTTTCAATATTGTAATTTCATGTTTTTACATAGTTCGGTTTAATCATTTCCTGTTTTTGCTTTATTTCATGTTTCAGTTTCTCTTAATCAATTTCAAGTAATTTCTAGTTGTTTTTGTTTCTTTCATTTCCGATTCATGTTTTCAGTTTTAGTTCAGTAAATTCAGTTTGTGAAAATTGCTTAGTGTCTTTTATTTTACTCTTAATTTTAGAATTACATAGTTCATTAACATTAGTTTAATATCGTTTTAATGTTCATTAGTTTCTTTTGATGCTATATTTCAGTGTTTTTAGCATTTAGCTAGTTTAATATTGTTTTTACTTCTATTTCTTGTACTGCTCGTGTTCCTTTGAATTGTGCAGGATAGCACAGGACTGGAGTTGTAGCGATTACGTGACACGAAGTACGAAGAATAAAGCTTCTTTTTACTTTTTAGTTTAGAATTAGGAATTTAACTGGGTTTGTAAATATTGCACTTTACGCCCTCTGCGAAGGGTATTCATTTGTTGTAATAGTTAGTTGTTTTTACATTTTCTGAACATTTTTACATTTCAATAATTCGGCAATAAAGAATAGTTTAGATTTGTGTACTTGAATACGAAATATTCCCGTTCCCTGAGTTCGACCCGGTCTCATCCACTAGTGAGAACCGGTTTTTATTATTTGATGTCTGGTTTTCACATGTTTTACATTTAAAAATCTTTTCAAAATTACAACGATTTAAAAGAAGACATCAAGTTTTATATTTAAAAACAGATTCTCTGAAAGGGGAAAAATAATAAACAGTGATCAAAAAATCCGAAAATTTCACAGCAGACAGATCTACTCAATGTGAATCCATAGCACTTTACAGATCTAAAATCGGATATAATATGAGAGAAATATCATAACAGCAAGTTACCTTCTTGATTTTAACCACGATTTTAAAGCTTTAAAAACCCGATTTGATGTCTGATTTTTTTGACAGAGTTCCCGAGATCCAAAACCTCTGATTTTTCTACAGTAACTCAATAACTCATAAATGCATCACATATAAAAAAATCCGAAATAAACAATGAGTACTTTAATCCGAAATAACATTATCTTTACTGTTCTAAACCTAAAACACACAGAAATTTAAGAAACTTGAAAAACCATGCATTAACTAATGTAAATCAATAAAATAAACCATAAAACAGTAAATAAAAATTATTTTTATGCTGTAGAACGTAAAACAAACATGAATAAACCATGAAAATAAATTAAAAATAGGGAATCAATGGCTGGAATTTGATATCACCTTTAAAACATAGATTTAACCCATTAAAAAGGGTAAATCATATATTTTATTGGTTAATAATGCAAAGAATCATGTTAAAATCAATTCTAATGGATTAAAATCTCTTTAAATTATCCAAAACAGGGTTAGATCACCTTCTTGTATCATTCTTGCTGGTTCTTGATAGTTCTTGAGGTGAAACCATGGTTGAATCCATGAAATAGGAGGTATTAATGGCTAAAATTGATTTAAAACTATTAAAAACATGAAATAAAAGCTAAAAAATAAACAAAATAATTACCTTGAGGTGGCTGCAATGGAGGAAGGGCTGGAGAGGAGAGAGAAGCTCCAAGAATCCCAAGGAGAGCAAGTTGTAAAAATCGACCCCCCTATGGCCTTCTATTTATAAAAAAAAAATTTAGGTTAAAAATCAAATGTTTTAAAAAAATTGGACTCTTCTAAGGGGGGCGATTTTGGGGTGTAAAGACTATCCTACCCCTAGCCTAAATTATCCTATTTAATACCTAATTAACCCCTAGACTCTCCTAAAAAATCCCCAAATGTAATGCCACTTGGCATTTTCTACATTTGGCTTTTTTAAAACACCTTTAAAAACCTTTAAAAACACTAGTTTTAAAAACTAACTTTCAAAATGAGTTTTTCAAAATGGTTTTGACTCTTCTAAACCTCTAACACTAACCAAGACATCAACTAACCCTAGTCTAGCCCTGACTTACTCGAATATGGAGCCACCCCGAGTGGGCCCAAATTTGAGTTTTTCAAAAGCGATTTTAAAACTTGAAATTGAAGGAGTTTTCAAAAGGATTTTCAAAAGCAATCTTAAAATTAGAATTTTTGAAATGACATAGGGTTCTAACTGAATTAGAATTCCTCTGGATATGGTGCCAACTGAGTGGGCCCACATCGAGTTTTGGAAATTTTGAAATAAACACTGAAAATGGCTTTGAAAAGGGGTTAAAATCAGTATTTGAAATTCAAGATCTTTGAAAATAGGGTCTCAAGCGAACTGGAACTCCGAATTAGAGTCCTGAACTCTTAGGACTCTGAGATTTTAAATTTTAGAATTCAAATGTAAAAAATTTTGAAAGATTTTATCAAGAAATGATGAAATAAGTCAGAAAACACAGTCAGGGTTAGACTCTTAACTCGACCGAACTCTAAAATAGAGTTTTGAACTAACTGGACTCTATAAAATGACCTAAATTTTGATAATAATCGAAAAAGACTGAAAATGGAAGTAAAACGGACTTCAAAATAGACTTCTGACCGGATTAGGACTCTGAGATAGAGTCCTGATCGGACTGAAACTTTCAAAAATTTAAGAAATTTGATGAATAGAGGAATTCAGAAGCGACACCACCTCAATGGGTCTCATCTGTGAATTGAAATCGATTAGAATTTGAATTTGAATTTGAAATGAATCCAGATTGTTTCCTTGAGAAAATATTTCGAAATATAAAGTCCTGGTGTTGGAAAATGACAGAGTATTGAATAAAAACCCAGGTTTTGAAATGGATTTTTGAAATAAAAGCTTTAAAATTCAAATCTGGATTGAATGTTTTGAAAACTGGAGTGCTGGATCTCGAAAATGAGATGCAATGTCATGCAATGCTATGCGATGCAATGAAATGGTATGTCGAATTCATGCAGTGATATGCAATGACATATGAAATGGACAAACACTGGATGAGGGTGAAAATTTGGGGTGTTTACAACAGCCAAGGCTAGAAAGTCAGAAATTGCTATTAACGATGATAGGGAATCGCAAACTAACATGATGGGATTACAGCAAGGAAATGAACGAATATGAAAGCAAAACATGTTGTTATGATATAAGTGCAACAAGACGATGAACTAAAACACTATACAGACGTTGCTTATGCTATTTACAATGTGAGTAACAGGATATAGGTGAGATGAACAGGGTAAAAATGAATGTGCCCATCGAGTGTACAACATGTTGTGCAAGTGAACCATGATAGACTGCAATGTTAGAATGTAGGGAGACTTCTTAGAAATGTAAGTCAAATACAAAGGATTGATGCTGTGCTAAAACATGAAGGGTCAAGTATGAGAGGTGGCGGGAAATGCAAGATTCTGTGACAGGATGAGCACAAATAATTGCGTGTACACACAATGTATGTGCACACTGGCTGCTAGGTGAAGTAGATGCTACTAGCGAGGCTGTGGTAATGAGTTGCTAGAAGATGGGTGCCAATGAAGTAGAAGAGCAGTAGTGGTGAATGTGCAGCAGTGGAAAACTGGAATGGCTGGGTGCTGTGTGAGTATTGTGATGTTTGGGAAAGTGTTGTGCAGGAGCTAAAAAAAGGGGAGTTTGAACTATGTTGTGGAGTGAACGGTTTTCAATAGTGTGTAAGTGACCAAGCAATTCCACAGAAATCCAGAAAATTCTGATTTCAGAATAAAGGCAATTCTAGTTTTACTGGCATACCTATTAATGTCGCCTCCACCCTGTGAATTATCAGATCACAACGTTATTCTGAATCCAACAAAACAACCTATCATAGTTAGTATGACTGCCTCCAATCTCTCTAAAAAATAAAAGCAGAAATGTTTGTTACTTACTGTAAACATGCAGATCATAAAAAAAAAAAAAAAAATTCATGGCCTCGGCTTTGAATTAATAGGTATAGGATGAATATGGGTACAGGAGGATTCATGTGGTAGTGATAGAGAATAAACATGCACAGGTTAGTGGAAAAAGGATTTCAGGGAATGGTGAAAGGGTAAGACGAATGCAGAAAATGCAAGGTGCTGGAGTGGTCTATTGTAATGTGGAATTTTCTGGAGCAAATGAAGATAATGACTATAATGGGATGTCATAACTGAATATAAAATGGAGGAAAATACATATCACTGTGAAGAAGTGATGCATGTTGTTGATATTGGAGTATTTAGCAGTTACTAACATGATGCTGAATGAGGGGATTTAATATAGGAAAATGTATAACATGAGGTATGATGTTCAAAAAGCCAGCCAACACAAGGAAGATATCGTGAATCCCAGTATTGGATAAATGGGGTCAGCATTTGTGCTTATAAAGACAGAAAAGAAAGAAAAAAAAATACAATAAAAAATAAAAAATAAAATACGAAAATGCTTGATATGATAAGGCTTGAAACCTATGAATCTCTACCTGTTGAGTAGTAAACCTGATGTTATGCACACATTTTACCAAAATGTATGGGATACATAGGTGCTGATAGCATTTACCTGGCATCTGAGGATGTCTGGAGGCATTACCTGCTAAATACGGTCCACATACTTGTTCCAAAGCATCAGATGGGCAAATGCAGAAGACGTCAAGTGATATTCATGGATGAATAAAGCTTAATGAACATTTCAGGAAGGCATGATGAAAGCCCTCTAAGCATCACGTAGACAGACCCTAGCATGACTGAAACATGATGCAGAATAATGGATGAAGCTGCTACAATTTGATGCTGATGCATCTAGGGTGAAGATTAATGTAACAGAGAAGGAGAGAAAAGAAAAAAAAGTAATAATACAAGAATGTAACAGATTTTATGACAAAATCAGATACAAAAATGACTTAACACTTGTTTCATGGAAATGAATCAGAATTTGGTTTGTTTTCAGCAAACCGAATCTGAACTCACTTTTAATCTGGAGCAACCCGTATGTCACGATTGACGCAAGATTGATGCTGATGAACCATGGATAAATCTACATCAAACGAAGGTACATCTTGCATTTGGGAGAGGAGGCCGTGACCCATCAAGAAGCAAAGTATGAGTAACATGAAAATATGTCCAACAAGATGAATGGAATGTAATCAAATATCCTCAGAATTGAAGATCAAACGTAAAACAGGTAATCAGGTGTAAACCATGGAAATAACAATCAGAATAATAGCAATAAAGAGAAAAAAATAATAATAATAAAAATAAATAGATGTAGGGCATGTGTATTCCCTTTGTTGTAGCACAGGGGTGTGTTGACGTTGCGCAGGCAACTCAACACCGCCAATGGTACTTTAATGGGGAAGAAACCAGAGGATCAAAAGTAAATCAGAGAAAATAAAGAGGAAAGGGCAAAGAAAATGCATAACAAAACCAAAATCCGGATGAATTGGCGATGCCATTGCGAGGCATCATCAATCATCGATGTATAAGGAAAGATAACCGAAATTGAAAACCCATAGAAATAACATTGAAATGAAGTAAATAAAAAGAATACGGATGAAGGATTATATGTAATAGATGAAAATAGAAGATAAAAGGAAAATATCCAGAAGAATCAACGGAATTTATGACTGAGCGATGAAAAGTGAGGAGAGGATGACTACTTACCTGAAATTACAAATGTTTTTTATCTTCGGCTGTTTGGAAAGAGAGGCCTCCGTGCTTTCAATTTTCGGTTGCTTGGAAGGAGAAGCCTCTGTAGTCTTGTTGCGGAGGTTTGCTTCTTTCAACTGAAGAGAACCAGCGGGAAGAACTTGATATAAAGAGAATCAGAGGGAAAGGGGAAGAAGGAAGAAGGTTGAAACATGATTGATCAGAAGGGGATGGGGTGAAGGCGGATCTCGATGGGTTTTGATTTAGGATGGAGTAACGCCACCTGTGGGCTGTAGCTTCGCAGGAGGGCTTGATCCTTTCCGATTTGCAGGTATTCTGAAGGGAGGAGAAAGAAGAGTGATCGAAGGGAAGAAGATGCAGGGGTGATAACGGATGGATAGGGTTTTCGTTGTATGGTTCCTTTATAGGGGAGAAGGAGGAGGTTCGGTTGAAGATGGGTGGCCGGAGATGAGGTTGTTGGTTTGTTGCAGATGGACGAGGGGAGATGAATGGAGGGTTTTGGTGAGGGCGATTCTTAGAGAGAGGAGAGATCGATGGAGGCGACCGAGGGAGAAAATTCGAGAGGGTCTCCCCCCCCCCCCCCGAAACCCTAACTCGGTTTGTGAGTTTTTGCAAGGGTTTTTACTTTTTCCAAAAGAGGTCTCCTTATAAAAAGATTTTTCAAAATGGGTTTCACTTAAAAACGATTTCTATTTTTTTGTAATTTTCTTTCATTATTTTTTATTTTTTTTTTGTTCTTTTCTGAGTATTTTTATTTTTTTGTATTTTTGGAATGAAAATCTGAGAAAATAAAGACTAAACCCTAATTTTTTTTTGTATTTTTCTAAAAAGAATATTTACAAAAGTATCTTCCTGAGAATTTCAGACCATTTCGGGAAAATTTCTTCGAAAAAGAGGGTTTGGACCCAGGTTTTGAGAAAATGTTTGAGTTTTGACACTCGAATCAAGAAATACGATGTGATGGATCTAAACGAATGTCGGATGGACTGTCCGAGCTATTTAAAAAACAATTTTTGGTATTTTATGTATTTTTTTAATTTAAAATTTGGATGATGAGACTCGGATTTGGATCTGGACAATGGATCCAGATCCGAAATCAATTTAAACATATGAAATGAATTTAATTTCAATAAAACTAGAGAAATGAACTGGAATTTAGATTTAAAAATGACTTATTTGCTAAAAAATGAATTTAGGGGCAAGAAGGGAATATTTAAAAGATTTTGAAAAATTTGGGGTGTTCAAGGATGCCCCTCTTTGCTACTAAGCCGGTTGAAAGCCGAGCTTAGTGGCAAAGAAAACACTCCAAATTTTAAAACCTGTGATCATCGCAAAATTTTTCCTATTCTCTGGTTGTTTCTCTCTCTTCCTTCTCGTTCCCCTTTCTAACCTCTATTTTCCTCCTTTTGAAGGGAGAAGAATAAAAGAAAGAAAAAAGAGAGAAGAGAAAATAAAGAAAGAGAAGAGAGAAGAAGAACTCTTTTGCGCGGTCTCACTTGACCTTGATTCGAAAATATTTAGAAAATAACTCGCCTCCGTTTTTGAAAATATTGCGGGAAAGATGGAGAGACGAGATTCGCTCGTCGGTACGAGGTTCGACCGTTCCTGGCGCCTTTACCAGGGGTAATCGAACCAAGGATAGAATCTATGCCTTTTGCTTTGCCTAAATATAATCTAAGATTTTATTCTAACTCTAGAAGATCTAAATGCACAAAGAATCATACTTGTGCAATGCAAGGATGTATGCTCTTTTTGAAAGAGATTTTGAAAATTTTCAAGTTATTCTGAGATGAACTTAGTAATGGAATGAAGAAATGTTTGAATCTTAACTTTAGAACTTGAGATAGATCAGAGAAGTTCTAAGTCTTCGAAGTAAATCAGAATTGGAAGAATAAATCTTGATTTTGAGAATGACTTGAAGCTTTTGAAAATGAAAGGAAATGAAATTTCAAAGTTGGAAATGAACTTTTGAATTTGAACTTGAATTTAGGAAAGGAAATGAATACTTGAGATGGAATTGAATTTAGATTTTTGAAGTTTTGAAATTGGAATGGACTAAGAGAATCAAATGGTATTTAATAATGGAAATGGATTTAAGAAATTCAGATTAGATCCGAAAATGGAATTGAAATCTAGAATTGGATTCCGGATCCTAAACAGAATGGGATCCGAGATTTAGAATCCAAGATGGACTTTGGGTTCTGGATCCTGAAATGGAGTGGATCTGAAATCTGAGATCCAAATGTAGAGTTGGACTCTAGATCCTAAGATGGATTTGGATCTGAAGTCTGAGATCTAAAAGTAGAATTGGGTTCTGGATCCTAAGATGGATTGTGGATCTGAAGTCTGAGACCCAATGTAGAGTTGGACTCTGGATCCTAAGATGGATTTGGATCTGAAGTCTGAGATCCAATGTGAAGTTGGATTCTGGATCCTAAAGGGGAATGGATCTGAAGTCTGAGATCCAAAGTAAAATTTGGATTCTGGATCCTAAAGGGGAATGGATCTGAAGTCTGAGATCCAAAGTAAAATTTGGATTCTGGATCCTAAAGGGGAATTGGATCTGAAATCTGAGATCCAATTTGAGTGTTGAATCCTGGATCCTAAAATGGATTTGGAGTTAAGTTCAGAAGATGAATCAAGAATCTCAAAGTTAAATTGAACTTTTGATTTTGATTGAAATTTTGAATATAAAATGAATTTGGAATTTCAAAGTCAATTTGAGCTTTGAAATCTGATTTGAATTCGAATAAAAATGACTTTGAAATCTCAAAGTTAATTTGAACTTTGAGATTGAAAATGAAATTGAATTTGAAAATGAAAAGGATGAATTAGTTTTTATAAGAATTGAAGATAGATTGAGGAAGATGTTTACATCACTTGGAGTTTTTGAAAAAGGAATTTTGAAAATATGATGCAGTTCTATCCTAAGTGATGAATGAATTTAAAGAATTTGAAATTGGATTTTGAAAAGCATATCCCATTCTTTAAATGAATTTAAAACAAGATTGAAGATATAATACATCCTTGACTATGGTCATTGAATGTATTATATAATAATCTATATTTAGATTCAGGTGAAGAATGAGACATATTTTGTGCTTTTATAGAGTTAAAAATGGAATTAACTCTCAATATACCCTGACTATGACCATTGGTATATATTTTGAGCCAATTCTAAGTTAAACTCTAATAAAAGAAGGAAATATTTGAAACTATGATGATTTTTGAAGAGGATCCAGTGTGGATCCAATGCTATTTTATAAAAGATAAAAATCCTAAGTTTTGTTTACATCCTGACTATGGCCATTGATGTAAATCATCGACTTAGGATTAATCACCTCTTATGAATTGGTGCACGTGCCATTCGTGTTTCACCATTGTGAAGTTTTTTGAAAATAAAAGATAAAGTGATATGAAAAATAAGCAGTTCATGATATGTATAATGCTCATTTATTCTAAATCTAAAAGTGGAGATGTAAATTCTTAGTAGTGTCTAACTATTACGGATTTTGAATGAATTCGAAATTACAAAATTTCTTGATCTCAAAGGAAGCCATCCCCTTTATACATTTCCTGCAAAAATAAGTGTTAGTATATGATAGGAGCTACACGAAAAAGAAGGATAACACTTCATACATATGATGACGATGCAATGAGTTATGGATGCTAAAAGAAAAGGAAGAGTATGTATGATAAATAGCTTGAAGGTATCCATCCAGGCTTAAATTTACTTTGATTTTCTTTAGAAACATCTGAGCAATAGGCTTGCTCGCGATCAACACTGATCTTTGCTGTCATTTAGGGATCTGAATATATCTGGAATATAGTCTGCATGGCTTATGAATTCTCTAAAGAATCCTTAAATGGCAGCATTACATTTTATGACAAAAGAAGCTTATCTTCAAAAAGAAAAACTCCTCTTCAGAGTACTGACTAATGTCAGTCATCTCGGCAGATTATGTAAAATTTCTAGGTAACTTAGCCGCAAGGATTGAGAAATGGATTTCAGAAAAGGCTAACTCAGCCGATCCTTCATTTAGAACAACTGATCCCAGCTTATTTCTCTTTTTTTTTTTTTACAGTAACAAGTAACCTTCTGATAGGATAGTCATAAGATAAAGTTTTCTGCAGATAATGGAGTTCACTAGTGTGAAAATGATTTATGGCAAGAAAGTGGTGGGGGCAGCTATGTATTAGCGAAGTACATGCATGCCAAGGGTTACCAATATACAGAAAAATATCATGAAATGTGTGAACTTTAAATAGTAAATGAAAGCAAAATGGATGAATGACCGTCACCTAGTTGTAGTAACAGAGCTGGCAGCTTTTGTCCTTGTGAAAAGACAACCTGGATTGATGTATCATAAGGGATAGATTTCGGACAATGCATAACACCTGTTATCAACTGCTGAAGCCAACAACCCCGTAGCATGAGTTTTTATCCAGAAATGTGATTTATCACCAACAGGAGTGTGGCCCATTAATTTTCTTTTAGCAGCATATATCTTCAGATGATCAGCTTAATCATGCTATTATCCCTTTTCTGAATTGACAAGCTGCCGCAAAACAAGGATTTGGAAACTGGCGTAATATATCTAGAGTGAAGCTGGAAGGAAAGAAGAAAAGAAAAGAAAAATTCAATTATGACCAAACAACATGATATATTTAGAAAATTTCAGGATAAAGCACATGAAGACATTCTTCAGTATCTAGATGGTCATATGGATAAAGTCCTTTATTATCAGAGAGATCTTTTTGACAACATAATGACTTATGGACAAACAAATGTCTTTTGGTTGGTCATGTTATTCACAGAAACAAATGCATCTATAAAAATGGACAGTAAAGTTGTAAGCTGTGAAATCACTGATATGTTCAAGAGGGTCATTGTGCATCCTTGAGGATGG
This sequence comes from Nuphar pumila, assembly GCF_984573655.1. NCBI lineage: Eukaryota > Viridiplantae > Streptophyta > Magnoliopsida > Nymphaeales > Nymphaeaceae > Nuphar > Nuphar pumila. The sequence continues at coordinate 70,317,310 of NC_143251.1, read as the reverse complement.
GGATGCTGCAATTATATTTGATTCCAGATCAATCAAAAGGGAAAATACAGTGGAAACTAATGATGCAGCCAGGAGGTTTATGTGAATGTATACATACGAGCTATAGGGAGAGCCAACACTGAACCACCTATTTCTAGTCCCATTTGTGCCAGTATACAAGAGGCAATAAACATGAGCACCCGACCTATCCCAACTGAAATTGAGGAAGACCCAAAAGGACTTTCAGAAGTGATAGGGGGTCCCAAGAAAGGGGTAATCTGATCATTTCCCTGGGCTGTGTAGTCACGATAAATGGACTTCCCCATTCCCACTATCTGTTAGCAGAGCAAAACAATGAGCGTATAACACAGGATGTTAAGAAAACTCGTAGGAGCAATGCCATGACATGCAAATTTAACAATATGTTTATGAACAGGTCAGACTTTATACAAAATATCAATTTCTTCACCTGGTTTCATCTTTACACAGTGAGTCGGTGAATCATTCTCAGCAGCAAACTGACCTTGAGTATCTACCGTAGATAAGTCTCTGTGAGTTGGGTTTCCAACACTACTTACAACCCTTTTCCAAGGTATGATGTGGCTGTAGAAATGCTACAAACTTAATTTGAACAGGAAATGTATAATGTCCAGCAAAGGGACACCAGTAGTTATTTGCAAACTGGGAATCGTAGGTAACCAACAAATGTAGAAGACATATATACAACATAACAATAATGAGGCAATTAATCTTAATTTCTATAACTTCAAAAAGAGGCAAACTGAAATGTAGATGAATCTTGAGGTAGCTAACAGAATAATGAAAGAAGGTGATAACAGGAGTTTGAAAGAAAGCACCATCATAGGCACACCCAATCACGAAGATCTGGGTCATCCATCTCTTGTAATATTCATCATGACCAGAGTCACCAGCTGAAGCCCTTCAATTGGAGCTTTTTGCTCTATAAATTCCTCGTTTTAGGACAATGCTCCACACGGTGTCCTTAGAGCCACACCCTTTCCCTCTGTCCTGCAACACAAACTTTTTGCACTAACATAAAACATTATTTTTGGAGTAATAGACAGAGCAATATTCTTGGCTGCCTTGTTCTTTTTTTTTTTTTTTACCAATACCTGATTATTACTCTTGTCAAGTGAGACAGACCTGTCGTGATAACACAACAAGATGATATGCATAGTGAAATGGGATACATGATAGCACACAGGATAAACTTGATGGAATTATATTTTTAACAGAAGGGAAACAGAAATAAGGTTATAACCATAAAACTGGAAATAACATCAAGTAAACTAAACCATGGAGAGTATCACAAACAATCAACATCCCAGTGAAAGAAGCAAACACACGAAAATAACCCTGTAGATAATGCTGTAATGCCGATGACAGGAACAAAGCCTCAAAAATGCTTAAATGGTGTGCCAACAAGGATTCAACGAGAGTAATAACAATGATAAGTCCAGTATATATATATATATATATATATATATATATATATATATATATATATATATATATATATATATATATATATATATATATATATAAAAAGAAACGCATTATGTACAGATAATTACTATTAACGGGAAGATGAACCCAAAAAAAATGAGAGTCGATCTAGGTGATCGATTAATTTTCTGAGAGAATGTTGAAATTCGTTGAACGTAAACCGAGTTATGCTGAAAGAAAACAGATCTGATGATCTAAAACTGGAAAGGAGAGAAAAAAAAAAAAAATGAAAAAAAATGAAAAAAAATTGAATGTAAGAATATGACCATTCTCGTTGATGTTGCATTGAGGTGGGATGATTTGCTATAAGCAGATCATCCTTACCACAATTGCTTCAATGGGACACTGCAAGAAACTCTAAGGAGAAAGTACCGATAATAAGAAGGGACTAAGAGGAGACGCTTACCTTGTTTGCAGGGATTATGGAGGAAGAAGGAGAAGAGTGGTGTTCTGGCCTACTATCGTTGCCAATATCAGAAACTCGACTCAGCTGAAACGAAAGAGGTATCCTATAGATCAGCTTCTTGAGCGATTCCTGATTTAATGGAGCTTCGATCTGAGGAAAGAGCAAAAAAGCCTCCGATATATGGCAGATGTGTTAAAACTCAGAGAAAGGGCGTGGGGTTGATCGATCGGCTTCCTTCCAATCATGAAGAAGGGGACCAGAGAGGAAAAGGAGAATATCAAAAAGAAGAGATTAGAAGGAAAAGGAAAAAAAAAAAGCAGTGAAGAATGCAAGTGGCGGGGTGAGAAGCGGTTGAAAGAAAACGAAGAGGGGAACATCCAGAGGTGAGGGCGAATCTCTTTGGAGGAATAATGGGGTTTGTTAAATAGGGGAAGAACAAAGAACCGAGAAGGTGATTCGGTTGGCGATGGGTGGCTGAAGGATGAGAATGATGGTGGACATGGAGGATCGGGCGGTTGAGGGAGAAGGCGTCGTAATAGGGGGAAAGGGGAAACTTTTGGAGGAGGGGAGAGAATTGTTCGGCCTCCGACCTCTTGCGAGAAAAACCCTAAAAATGTTCAGTCCCTCAGATTTACGTAATTTCCAAAAAGAAGGCTCTTTCAACAAGATTTTTTTACAGAAATGGTTTTAGAATGAGTTTTTTAGCAAAAATTGACTTTAAAACTCATTCATTTTTCTTGTAATTTTTTCAATTTTTTGGTTTTTATGTTATTTTCATTTTTTTGTATTTTGGAATAAAAATCTAAGATTTTATGAGAAACAAAGATTAAACACCAATTTGTTTTTGTACTTTTTCTGAGAAATATTTACAAAAGTATTTTTCTGAGAATTTTAGTCCATTTCGGAAAACATTTCTTCAGAAAAGGGGTTTGGACCCAAGCTTTGAGAATATGTTCGAGTTTTGAAACTCGAATCGAAAAATACAACGTGATGGATCCAAACAGATGTCGGAGGGACTGTTCGGGCTATTTAAAAACTATTTTTGGTATTTTCTGTATTTTTAATTAAAATTTGAACAAGGAGACTCAGATTTGGATCTGGACAATGGATCCAGATCCGAAATCAATTTAAACATATGAAATGAATTTAATTTCAATAAAACTAGAGAAATGAACTGGAATTTAGATTTAAAAATGACTTATTTGCTAAAAAAATGAATTTAGGGGCAAGAAGGGAATATTTAAAAGATTTTGAAAAATTTGGGGTGTTCACAGATGCCCCTCTTTGCTACTAAGCCGGTTGAAAGCCGAGCTTAGTGGCAAAGAAAACACTCCAAATTTTGAAAAATGCCCCAGTCAGCAGATCTGAACTGGGTGTAAAAGAATTTATTTAAAAGACATGGTTTTTCAGGTTTAAAACTTTATCATTGAATGACTTGGGGGGACGAAATCCTCGGAAATGATATGACTGAATAATAGAGATGAGGAAATCGTGATGGGGCTTTGAGTGAAGGTCTAAAAAATGGTGAAGGATTTTGATCAAGTCACATGAGTGAGGCGAGATCAATCTTTTGGAATGAGTCAGGTTTAGCCCTTAACCTGGATGGGACGAAGATATATCAAGATATTCTGAATGAAAAAAGGAGTATGTGATGACCTGGATGGGACATTTTTGAGAAAACGTCTCATGAGATGAAGCTCAAGTAGGATTTTATTCCGGATGGATATACAAAGCATGGATTCCTTGGTGGGAAGAGCCATGATGGGACTGGAGGAAGAAACCTCGTCGAAAACGAGACTCAGGTTTAACCCAAACCTGAAAAAGGAAGATACCTCGATGCACGTGGTTCAAGCTTAACCCTTAACCTGAAGGGGACGACCATACTGAATCTTTGGATGAAGAAATCATGATGGGACAGGAGAGATACTTCAACTGAATGGGGTAACTCTTCTGGAAGATATATAAACAACGCTAGGTTGCACCAAAATTGATATTGAATATTTATTTCATTCTTAGAATATCTAGAAAATTTTGCCAATAAGATAAATTTATAGTTGACTTCAATGCTTGAAAATGTGCACATGTGTGCAAAGATATTCCCTCTTTTACCCAGAGTATTTCCTCCAATGAGGTTAACCTCTCGGTCTTTAAGAGTCAAATTCAAAATTTTAGCGCTGATGACTTTCTTCAAGGAAGCTATCTATTTCCTGGATATGAGAAGAGAAGAAATATTCTCAATTTCATAAAAGCAAGTAGTGAAAAGACATTGATAAAAGAATTTTGCAAGAGAAAAAGATGACTTCTGGCAATTTAGGCAATTTGATATCTGGGTGTTTTTCCCATGATGATCTTCTGGCACTCTTTTTGAGTCATTGAGCTTTTTTGGGTTTTTACATCATCCTTCATTTAGGATGTTCTTGACTTTTCTCTCTTTTTTAGGGAAGGGTACGTCACAAACTCCTTCATCTTGGAGATGTTCTGATGCTTCTTTTCTTTCTCAGGTATTATATATGATATTGGCTCAAAAGGCCTATTGATGGGAGCAGAAATCAAATATCATTTAGGGTTTGTCGGTAGGTCCATCACACTCGCCTTCATCTCGACGGTGATCTGAACTTTCCCTGAAAGGATCCTTCACAAACTCCTTCATCTCGGTAGATGATCCAAATCTTCTTTGGCCCCGGGGGTCTACTCGCTTAATTCGCCTTCATCTTGACGACAATTGAGAGATCTCTTTTGCAGACATTTGATTGCAACTTTAGAATGAGAAGATATGGATTAAGTGAGTTTTTTTGTAGCTAAGGATATTTCCCCTGTCTGATTGCCAGAAAATCATCTTTAAACACGCGCCATAGCCATGATTAATATCAATTCGCTTCTGGCTTTTCAACGTCATTGAATATTTCTTTTGCCAATCATACCGAGGATATTTCTCTCATCCTTTTGGTTGATCAACAGGAAAAAGATTTGAATTTTACCTTTTTTCGCAAAAAGTTTCACCCTTTTGGAAAGAAATATTAGAAGTAATCAGCGGTGATTCTTTTGGTGTAGTCAAAATATTGGAATCAACAAGTATCTTTAGCAAATTGACAAAGTTTTCAAGGATTCTTTGTGAAATAATCACTCAATATAAATTTTGACGAAACCTTGAGTTGAAACTTGGGAAGGAATATTTAGATTTTTGTTTTGACCGACCAGCTCGAAAGCAGGATTTGTTTGACCGACCAGCTCGAAAGCAGGATTTGATTGATCGACCAGCTCGAAAGCAGGATTTTGATTGACCGACCAGCTCAGAAGCAGGATTTTTTGAAGTACCAGCTCGAAAGCAGGATTTGATTGCCCGACCAGCTCGAAAGCAGGATTTGATTGCCCGACCAGCTCGAAAGCAGGATTTTGATTGACCGACCAGCTCGAAAGCAGGATTTGATTGCCCGACCAGCTCAAAAGCAGGATTTGTTTGCCCGACCAGCTCGAAAGCAGGATTTTTTGGAAGTACCAGCTCGAAAGCAGGATTTGATTGCCCGACCAGCTCGAAAGCAGGATTTTGATTGACTTACCAGCTCGAAAGCAGGATTTGATTGCCCGACCAGCTCGAAAGCAGGATTTGTTTGCCCGACTAGCTCGAAAGCAGGATTTTTTGGAAGTACCAGCTCGAAAGCAGGATTTTGATTGACCGACCAGCTCGAAAGCAAGATTTGATTGCCCGACCAGCTCGAAAGCAGGATTTGTTTGCCTGACCAGCTCGAGAGCAGGATTTTATTGACCAACCAGCTCGAAAGCAGGATTTGATGGTAAAATGATTGGTATTGATAGAGTTGTGACCCGAAGGTTTGAAAATGATGAATATTTGACGAGATTGTAACCCGAAGGTTTGAACTTTTGATATACATTCATGAATTTGTAACCCAAAGGCTTTGAAGAGGATAGATGTGAAATGAGATTGTAACCCGAAGGTTTGAGATTTAATAGACATGAATGAGATTGTAACCCGAAGGCTTGAGATTTTGAGAGATATAGATAAAATTGTGACCCGAAGGCTTGAAAATGATATACTTTGATAAAGTTGTGACCCGAAGGCTTGAAGATGATAGACATTGATAAAATAGTAACCCGAGGGCTTGATAATAAAAGACATTTGATGAATTGATAGACACTTGATGAGAATTTACGATAAACAATGATTCAGGTTTATCCCTTAACCTGAAAGGGAGGAGGGAGATTTTTTTTTGAGGATATACTTGAGACTTGAATTTAGAAGAGATATGACAAGATTTATGATTTATGATTTAGGATTTAGACGGATCAGCACATTTGGCTGTATGTGGTCCAATTTTTCAGGATTAACCCCTTGTCCTGAACGGGAAAAAGAATAAAATTTAAAAGATAGAAGGAAAATAAAATTCGATGAAATATTGATAGAAATGGAGAAAATTTTGAGGAAATTTATTTACTTTATAAAAGAATTTTCACAAGTAGCATTTGTTGCTCCTATGAGTTTCTCAGGATTATCCCTTGTCCTAAGAAAGAATACCTCGAATGTCGAGGTTCAGGTTTATCCCTTAACCTGAAAGGGGAAAGAATAGAATTTAAGAAAAATTAATATAAATTTAGAAAATCAATTCGATGAAACTTGTATTTACAAAAAGGAATTCTCATAGGTAATCATTATTGCCTCTACGAGAGATTTCAGGATTATCCCTTGTCCTGAATGGGAAAAAGAATAGAATTTAAGAAAATTTAATGAAGGGAAATTGATATAAATCTAGAAAATTAATAAAGATTGATAAAACTTGTATTTACAAAAGAATCCTCATAGGTAGCGTTATTGCTCCTACGAGGGGTCTCAGGATTTTCCCTTATCCTGAATGGGAAGAGAAAATAGAATTTAAGAAAATTAAATGAAAGGGAAATTGATATAAATCTAGAAAATCAATAAAGATTGGCAAAACTTGTATTTATAAAAGAATCCTCATAGGTAGCGTTGTGGCTCCTACAAGGGGTTTCAGGATTATCCCTTATCCTGAATGGGAACACCTCAGACAACGAGGGTCAGGTTTATCCCTTAACCTGAAAGGGTAACACCAAGAATATTTAGAAAATACCTCATGGGAAAGAGGCATCAGGTTTATCCCTTAACCTGAAGGGGTAAGATTGATAAAATTTTAATAGAATTTGAGGAAATATTGATAAACTTGATAAAACATGATAAACTTGATGTAAACTTTGATAAAAATATGAATAAAATGAATGAAACTGATAAAGATATCCAAATTAACTGAAAATTTATAAGATTTAAAAGGAAAAAGGAGTTTTTCTGATCCTGCCTGTATATGGGATCTGTAAAAAAAATGTTTATGAGAAATCATTTTTGGGGAGAAAGTCCACTGTAAGGAGAATGATCAGTGTGAGATCTGATCCTTTTAAAAGGAATCATCATGAGATATCATCATGAGGGTTAATTTTGAAGATAATGGTTTAAAAACCCGTTTTAAGAAAAATCAATGTGATAGTTTAGTTTGAAGAAGATTAGATCAAAATATTGAATTTTTGGTGATCATGAAGAAGTTTTTTTGCAGAAATTCTCAAGATTTTTAGGATTTTGAAAATCCTCATAGGTAATATCATTTCTCTCATGATGGTGTTTTTGGGATTGTCCCTTAATTTAAAAAGAATATGAGAAATACAATTTTTTCCAAAATATATGCCCCATCGTGGCGAAGGATAGAAGCATTTGATATCAACGGATATGAAGCAAATTGACATTTCATTGATAGGAAATATTGATAACAACGACTAAAAATATTTACAAGTTTGTTGACCAAGGGTCACAAAAGACTGGGACTAAGTTGCCCCTATTAGGTGACTGAAAAAGAGAGAAAGCAGAAAAGTATTGACATGGTTCGGGAAGCTAGGCCAGGACGGGTAGCTACTCTTCTTCTTAATCTTCCACCAGCAGCTTTTTATCAATGCAGTCTTGGACGATGTTTTTGAAAACAAAGCAGTGCTCGATGTCATGCCCCATCGCCCGATGGAATTTGCAGAACTGATCCTTGAACCTTCTCATAGTCACAGGTGGATCTGCTGCCTTGGGAAGTTTAACCATCTCTTTTGTTGTCATATACTCAAGAACTTCTTCAAGTGTTTGCTCTAAGGGTGTAAACTCACGGTCATATCCCCAACCATCGTGCTTTGGTTTTCCTTGAGGCTTTAACTCTAACTGGATGCTCGAGGGAGGGCTGCCATTCTGCCTGCTGATCCCACTCTTTTGACTGGAACAGTCATCTCTGCCTAACCCGCCAGTGTGGTTCTTTCTGCCACCTCTTTTGTTTTTGCCATTGTTGTTGGAGGAATTGGTAGAAAAGGTAAAGTTGGTTTTCTTTTTCACATCCTGACTGCCTCCTGCCAAGGTGATACCATGATAGGTTCCATTCTCTAAGCCCATTTCGAGCCATTTGACTCGCTCTATTAACTTGATGAAAGATTTAGATGGAGAAGTAGAGATCAGACCCTTCAGAGGTTGAGAGAAATTGTTCAAAATTATTGAGAGTGCATGCCCCTCTGATATCGGATCTTTCATCCGGTTGCAGGTGGATCTCCATCTATGGATGAAGTCTTTCGCCTTCTCATTGTCATTTTTTTTCAGATTGAATAGGTGGTTGAGGGTAGGCGGAGCCTCGGTATTGAAGAGAAACCTTTCAATGAACAAGTTGATGACTTTGTCGAATTCTCGCAGTTCAATCGGGTTGATGTGGTCGGCATACCATCTTGCTGCAACTCCCTCCAGACTGCATGGAAAGCATAAGAATAAAGCCCTATTGTTCTTTCTGAATCGGTTGCACTCGGCGAAAAATGTGGCCAGATGAGCCTTGGGGTTGCCGGTTGTTATCGTCGCGAAAATTTTCCCCGTCTTCCCTTCTTTGCAGAAGAGAGAGAGAGAGGGAAACGCTTTCGCGATTCAAACTTGACCAGATTTTGGAAATTGTTTCGAAATACTCGCCTCTGTTTTGAAAATTGCGGGAAAATCCATGGGATGGGACTCGACCTGTAGGTACGAGGTTCGACCGTTCCTACCGCCTTTAACAGGGGTAATCGAACCAAGGACCAAAATTGTGCTTGACTTAGTGAAATTACCGAAATCGTGTTCTATCCTAAATGCACAGAGAATTCAGGCATGTGCTATGAGAATTTTGGAAGATATAAATTGGAAAATATGATGTATGCTTAGAAAATATTTGAAGTTGAAAAGTATTTCTCAGGAAAAAGATGGAAATCAATCTCTCAGAAAACTTAGGCGAAGAAGATTTGAAATCTCGAGAAAGTTTATAAAGAGTTGGAAAATCTTGAAGAAGAGAGAATCTCGAGAAAGTTTATAAAGAGTTGGAAAATCTTGAAGAAGTGAGACTCTTTAGAAAATCTTGAGAAAGTTTATATGAGAATCTCGGGAAAAAGCTTGAGAAAGTTTATAAAGACTTAGAAAACTATGAAGAAATGAGAATCTCGGGAAAAGTTTTAGAAAGTTTATAAAGACTTAGAAAATGAGAATCTCAGGAAAATTTTGAGAAAATTTATAAAGACTTAAAAAAATGAGAATCTCAGAATAATTTTGAGAAAGCTTAGAAAGACTTGGAAAAATGAGAATCTCAGGATAAGTTTGAGAAAGCTTAGAAAGACTTGGAAAACCATGAAAAAAATGAGAATCTCAGGAAAATGGAAGGAATTCTTGAGAAAAGATGAACATTTGAGAAGGAAAGCACTTGTTGAGAAAATGCAGACTTTGAGAATTTTCTTAAGAAAATGATAGAAAACTTATGGGAAAGTTCTTTGGAGAAGGAAATTCAAAACATAGGAAATTGAAATCCTGAGAATCTGGTTTTTTGAAATATCTGAAAATCAATTTGGATTTTTGAGAAAATGAGAAATTCTTTTGAAAAGATTCTTAAGGAATTAACTTTTTAAGGAAAATCACAGGAAAACATTTGATTTGGGAAATCCAACTCCTAATATCATCATAGTTTCCTGAGAAAATCAATTCCATGAAGTGAAAATCTTTTGAGAAAATCATGAGAAAAACAAATGATGCAGTTGATGTGAATGAATGAATGCACTTTTGAAAAGATTTCTGAAAATTTTATTGGAAAAATGTGGATTAAACCAAAGTAAATCCTTCATATATTCTGACTGTGGCCATGAATATATTCAGGGTTTATTTGGGTTAATTCACAATATTTTGAAAACATTGGAAATATGAGGTGCATTTTCAAGATAGCCTAAGAGTGTAGGCTCAATGTGATTGGTAGAGAGATGATGGATCTGGGTCTCGTCCATATTCCGACTAGGGCCGTAAATATGGACTCCACCGGGACTTCTCCGTTCAGACCTGAGCCCAAAGTGGCTCTGCCGAAAAGGGAAACTCGGGGTGCCCAACACCTAGTATCTGGCACACTGCTCCAACCTGGGTGAGCCTCAGCTAACCCCGGGTGCCAAGAGGTTTAGGTCTGAAATCTCGGTTTAGACTTGCATTCCCCCCCCCAAAGATTAACCGAAAGCCATGGGTGCACAACACCCAAATGGTGCGCACCCAACCCCAGCCAAGAGGGTAACTCGGGCTGGGCCCAAACTTGCACCCAATCGAAACAAGATGGACTGTAGTGCGGGTCTGAACCCATGGTTCAGACCGGCAACAGTCCAAGACAAGAAAAAAAAGAAAATGATACAACAACACTTACCCTCAAAAAAAAGAAGAAAGCTCATCGAGAGCTTATGCTGGACGGGCGGACTACCCGCATGGCGTCCAGCTCCAGCTAGGGCGAAAAATGGATGGCCAAGAGGTCTGGTCCACTGGACCAAGTCGGATGCTCTTCCCAGCAGCATGAGCAAGAGCTAAAAAGGGGCGGTCGAGCAGCCAACCCAAGGAGGTATGGCATCAAACGACCGGCTTCCCCCAGGTCGGTCGGAACACTCGGTGCCCTGGTGCACCAACCGGGTGAACCGACCCGAGAACCAACATGTCGAAAATAAAGAAATAAACAATAGAAAAAAAACAAAGCAAGCATTACCTTGCTGCAAAAAAAAAAAAAAGTTCCACGCTCAAGCAGGGCTGGTCACGTCGTGACCCAAGCCCAGGTCATTGCTGCAATACCAGTCCCAGCGCGTGGGGACTGGATTGAGCCCAAACACCACTACAAGAAACATCCAAATGAAAACAAAAGCATGTTGATGGCTGAAATGCACCAACCGGCGTTCCAGCATTCCGAGATCATACCAAACAAAAAAAGGGGGGTGGGCTGGACAAGCCCAGCTCGGTCCAGCCACCCGAAAAAAAATTGTTATAGTTGTGACCCCACCATGAATACAGCGGGAAAGAAAACGTAATAACCTCTCCCCTTTTTTTTTTGAGAAGAAAGACCACAACAAGCATAGAAGGTGATTAAAACTGAATTGAAATCGAGAGGAAGAACAAAGCAAGGGTCGTAAATGCATGCTACAAAATAATAATGTAAATCCATGGTGATACTGTTATCGTCGCAAAATTTTTCCCGTCTTCCCTTCCTTGCGGAAGAGAGAAAGAAATGCTTTTGCGATTCAAACTTGACCGGATTTTGGAAAATGCTTTTGAAATACTCGCCTCCGTTTGAAAATTGCGGGAAAATCCATGGGATGGGGCTCGACCTGTCGGTACGAGGTTCGACCGTTCCTGCCGCCTTTAACAGGGGTAATCGAACCAAGGACCAAAATTATGCTTGACTTAGCGAAATTACCGAAATCGTGTTCTATCCTAAATGCACAGAGAATTCAGGCATGTGCTATGCAAAAATGCAAGTTGGAAAATATGATGTATGCTTAGAAAACATTTGGAGTTGGAAAGCATTTCTCAGGAAAAGATGGAAATCAATCTCTCAAGAAAACTCAGACGAAGAAGGTTTGAAATCTCGAGAAAGTTTATAAAGAGTTGGAAAATCTTGAAGAAATGAGAATCTTGAGAAAGTTTAAATGGGAATCTCGGGAAAATCTTGAGAAAGTTTATAAAGACTTAGAAGAATGAGAATCTCAGGACAATTTTGAAAAGACTTAGAAAGACTTGGAAAATCATGAGGAAAATGAGAATCTCAGGAAAACTGTAGAAATTCTTGAGAAAAGATGAATATTTGAAAAGGAAAACACTTGTTGGGATAACTCGGACTTTGAGAATTTTCTCAAGAAAATGATAGAAAATTTTGTAGGAAAATTCATTGGAGAAGGAAATTCAAAACTTAGGAAATTGAATTCCTGAGAATCTTGTCTTTTGAAATGTTGGAAAATCGATTTCTGATTCTTGAGAAATATGAAAATTCCTTTTGAAAATGGATCTTAAGAAAATAACTTTTTAAGGAAAATCACAGGAAAGCATTTGATTTGGGAAATCCAACTCCGAATATCATTATAGTTTCTTGAGAAAATCGATTCCATGAAGTGAAAATCTTTTTGAGAAAATCATGAGAAAATGAATGATGCAGATGATTTGAATGAATGAATGCACTTTGAAAAACTTTCTGAAAAATTTGTTGGAAAATGTGGATTAAGCCAAAGTAAATCCTTCATATATTCTGACTGTGGCCATGAATATATTCAGGGTTTATTTGAGTTAATTCACAATATTTTGAAAACATTGGAAATATGAGGTGCATTTTCAAGATAGCCTAAGAGTGTAGGCTCAATATGACTGGTAGAGAGATGATGGATCTGGGTCTCGTCCATATTCCGACTAGGGCCGTAAATATGGACTCCACCGAGTTCATCAACTCTCTAAGAGTTGGTGCACGTGCCATTCGTGTTCATCCACGGTGAATTTTGAAAATTTGAGATATATGCATCATAGAATCAGGATATTACTGAAATCAAACTATATGAGATGCGACCTAATCTAAGCAGTAAAAGTAACTCTTATTCCAAGGTTTACATTGGATTGTTACATTGCATAACATAAAGTAAAAGAAAATTGAAATGGATCCAAGGAATCTGCATCTTCTAGATTTTCCTGCAAAATGAGAGTTAGTACAAAATAACCAAGGAAATGATCATATATATATAATATATACAACGAAGAGATATATACATATATCAAAATGCTAAAATAGGTGCTAAATGTCATATAACAATGGAAGTGTAACTATATGAGAAAATATATACATAAATGCTCATATATGGAAATAAGGACACATGGAAGTATATATATCTATATATATAAGTATATATCTATGTACATATATATATATATACATGTATATATACATATATACATATACATATAGTTAAACATATATATATATATATATATATATATATAGATATATATATACATATAATGAGAAAATATGTACATACCAATGGAAACTACATATAATAGGTAAAATCAGAAATTACAAGTATATACAGTTTCTGTAGGTGATTTCACACAACCATAATTCTCAAATTACAAAGTAATTTTCAATGAAAATGGGAATAGAGCTTCCCTATATATCCATAATGAAGCACACCAAAGATGGTTAGGAGATCACGATTGGATATAGAGATATTCGTTCATGAACATGGTCAAATATCAAGACTGCACACTTGCAGCAGAAAATGAATGCGCAGGAAATGGGTTGTGGAAGCATCAAGGGCTATTTCAAGGATATCATGAAAATGATATGAAAAGCTTGGTGAATAGGTGAAAATGTCATGGAAAGTGATGAAATAATGTGTATAATTGGTGCTGCAAATGGAGTGATATAGCAAACAAGAATTTAGCACTAAGCTAAGCAAAATTTTATAAAACCAAGGGTGATATTCCAGCCATAGCTTCATAAAACAGAAATTGTAGCATCAAATGATGAAATTCCAGCCATAACTTCATAAAACCAGAATTTAACCCTCAAGCTCATAAATCAAATGATGAAGTTCCAGCCATAACTTCATAAAACAGAATTTTAAACATCAAGCTAAACAAAAATTTCATAAATCAAATGATGATGTATTTACAAGAGTAAGAGAAAAGAAAAATGTATGTAATAGCAAATACTCATGAAGTGATATATATATAAGTATGTATATACATATATATATACATATACATCCATATATATATATATATACACGTATACATATAGGTAGATATACCATAGATATACATATATATAGATACATATATACATATAACGAGAAAATATATATTTTTAATGGAAATTCCACATAATGGGTAAAACCAGAAAATATATGTATATACAATTTCTGTAAGGGATTTTACACAGTCATAGCTCTCAAATTACAACACATTTCTCAACGAGATCGGGTATGGAGCTTCCCTATATATCAATAATGAAGCGTGCAAAAGATGGTCTGTAAAGCCTGAATGAATATTAAAATATTCATACATGAACAAGGCCAATTATCAAGACTGGGCTCCTGCAGAAAATCATGTTTATGACAGAAAATCCAATTGATTTCTAGATTGAATGCCTTGTAGGTACTTCCATAAGTCTTATCTTCTAGCTCCTCAGTGACTTTATACCCCTCTACCACTTCAATTCGGCACAGCCCCCAGATGGGTGATACCTTACAGATCTTTTAATTGACTATTCACACAGGTGATATTAGTGACTGAATACCCATCCCTTGCTTGGTCTTTGAAATTCAAAACTTTTATAAATGGGAACACAAAATAAAAGAAACCATTCTGGAAAACCCATTTTTTTTTTTTTTTATGATACAAAACACCAACCAGCAGATGATCGATACCCTGGATGCAGCTTTTATATGCTTAAATAAACTGACGTCATCTGCAAACAACCATACTAATCTGCAATATCTTAGGCATCACTGCTGTAGCTTCAGCATTTAACTTAACTAATAAAATATACCAAAAAAAAAATAAATAAAATAAAACACCAGCTTCATTCATACCACCAATTACATAAAAGTTATTGTCCATGGAACACCCAAAACAATGCTGCCTCTGTTTTTTTTTTTTTGGTGAACCAGACGTGAAATCCCCCTCAACACTATCAGCAAACCTAGCATACCTAGCAGTACATGATTGTGTGTGTGTATGTGAGAGAGAGAGACTGTAGCTGAAGCAAGAACAAAATGGCAATTGGCAACATTAGTTGGATATTTTAGAGATTTTCAGAGAACATCCTCAAACAGAGCAACGTATTCTGGAATTATGAGTTAAGTATAGATTCAACAAATAAAGGAAAAGAAAAAAAAGAAAAAAAAAAAAAAAAAAATTATACTGATAACCATTACAGAGATAATATATTCTGATAATGTGTGACGTTGGAATGAGAGATTCAGTCCATGAAAAGGACTAACCTCTCATCCAATTAGTTTTGATTCTCCAAAACATTTACTTTGAACCTATTCCTCATGCTAAAACTCACGCATATTCACAGCATAGTCATCCCTGTTCACAATTGACAATAACGTCCGATTTAATAAAATATAGACAAAAGGTGCAAATCAACGTTGAATCACATTACCTAGTGATCTCTTGTGTTAGCTGAATCTGTAACTTGTAAATGGATGCAGAGGGATTCCAGTGGGAGCAGAATTTGCAGATCCTCCTCTTCTCTTTGGCAGAAAGGAAATGGCTTAAAGCCTTATGACTTCCCCCAACTTGTAGATCCCCTGCTGGATTGGCTGTTGTTTCTATTGCTGGACTGAGGTGAGTGGGGAAAACCTTGGATGGCGGCAGCCCCTTTGAAATTTCAGCTGGTGTGCTGAAGCCGATGCAGAGACAGCTGCTGGAGGTACCCTGCGGCTGGTCTGAAGGAGATCAAGACTTGGCTGGGCTGCGACTGAGGATGGCTTGAAGGAAATCTTCTGAAGGTCGATGAAGACGTGACCTGGGCCTCCTGCTGAAGATGGCTCTCCTCCCTCAAATGGCTGGGGCTGAAGCCGGTGAAAACGCTTCTCCCCTTTCCCCTTTGAGCTCCCTGCAAAACCGAAAATCTTCGATTCAAATCCCCCCTCTCGTGAATGCCCTGTTCCCCCTTTTAAAACTTTCCCTTCTCACAAGAAAAACGCAGCTCTCCCTTCCGTTACAAAAATTATTAATTTTTTTTTTTTTTTTTTTTTTTGAAAACTTTTGAAATTTTTGTAACTGAACTTTGAAAACTCGCCGTTTTAGGGTCTGGGCAAAATCTTAGGTTTTTTTTTTTTTTTAAAATCACTTTGGGTTTATTGACCTAAGTCTTAGATAACTAAGCATTTTAGGCAAGTTTGGCTATGATTTTTTTTTTTCTTTAAAACTGTTTCTAAAAAATGAATAGTGATATCATAAAAAAAAAATTTAATGATAATAATAAATGGGAGATGCCACCTCAGCCATCTTAAAAAAAAAAAATATTTTTTTGTTGAAAATAAAGCTTTAAAGCTTTATTTTGTTTTATAAAATCCTTTCTTTTAAAATAGGGTGCCCCATGTGTGTGGGCCCACTAACTAAAATATAAATAAATAAATATTGAGAAAAAAAGAAAAAATTGCAAAAAGGAACTTCGGGTGGGTCCCGCTCGAGATAAAACATTATTTATTTTCAAGAATTTGGAAAAATTGGTTTTTTCAGGACAAAAATATAGATAAAATAAATGTAAAAATTTTTGTAAGGAGATTTAAAATCTTTTTGCAAAAAGTTTTGAGATAAAATCTTTAAAATTAATATCCAAATATCCAGATTGTTTTTCTTGAAAGAAAAAAAAAAAATTTGTAATTCAAAGTCCTGGGGGTAAAATGGGAAAGATTGGCAATTTTGAAAACCCAGGGTTTTAAAATTCAATTTGAAAAAGTTTAAAAATCAAATCTGGATTGACAATTTTGAAAATCAGGAGTTCTGGATCTCAAAATGACATGCTGTGCAGTGAAATGACGCAATGCTATGCAAAGACATGTTCTATGAAATGTCACTCTGAGCTCGGACTTGGAAATTTTAGCTTTTTGTCCATAAAACAAGATTTTGAATTTTTGCAATTTGAAGATGTCTCTGAACCTAAATATGGAAATTTTGAGTCTCAAGAGTAAAATTTAGGACTTTCTGCAAGGTTCAATCTTGGAAAATGACCATTTTGCCCTTTATTGCTTCTGGAGAACTGAAATGTGCCGATTGAGGGCAATGTCAAGAAAGTGAGTGAAAATTTGGGGTGTTTACAGATGCCCCTTTTTGCTACTAAGCCGGCTTAGGGTCGAGCTTAGTGGCAAAGAAAACACACCAAATTTGGGCTATATATAAAAAAAATGCCCCAGTTAGAAGGATCTGACTGGGTATGATGAAATTAAGCCCGAGGAAAATGATAGATATGAAATGGAGAATAAAGAGAAAATAGATTTGCTCTGAGAGAGCGAAGTTCAGGTTTTTACCCTTAACCTGGATGGGACAGAAATACCTCGCATGGAACGAAACTCAGGTTTTGACCCTTGACCTGATTGGGGGGAATGAAATTATCTCATTAAAATGAGATTCAGGTTTGTACCCTTATCCTGATCGGGCAGAAAATGGAATACCTCCTTGAATGAGGCTCAGGTTTATACCCTTATCCTGATCGGGTGGAAAAATGGAATACCTCATTGAAGGAGGCTCAGGTTTATACCCTTATCCTGATCGGGCGGAAAATGGAATACCTCCTTGAATGAGGCTCAGGTTTATACCCTTATCCTGATCGGGTGGAAAAATGGAATACCTCATTGAAGGAGGCTCAGGTTTATACCCTTATCCTGATCGGGCGGAAAATGGATTGGTATGATGGAACCTTCAGATTTTGCACAATAAATCCAACAGGGGTTTTGCAAAAGAAAGGAAAATGGGGTCCCTAAAGCTTGGAAAAGGGGTTGATCTTGGGCGTCTCTTTGCTGAGACTAAATAGCTTTTGAAATTACCTTTTGCGACAAATGATTGTTGGTTCGACCTCGAACCGAAATGGGACTGTCTATGATGGGACAGTGGGGACACAGGGAAGTGTGCAATCTGAGAGTTCATGCTCTCAAAGAAGGGAAGGAATCAAGTCCTTCAGAGGGATTAAAATTGGTGTCAGGATGCATCGAAAACGAACATCAAGCTCTCGCTTCACGTCAGGATGACTAGAAAATATTGTCAAAATGTTGGAAATTTTGCTGTTGATTCGAAATTTTTTGAAAATGTTGCACATTGTTGCAAAGATATTCTTTCTTTTCTACCCAAAGTATTACCTCCAAACAAGGTTCACTTCGTAGAATCGAGATTGTAAATCCAAATTGCTTGCAATTGACCTTCTTCAAGGAAGTTATCAATTTCCTTGATATGAACAGGAAAGAGAATTTGATATTATGAAAGCAGTTGATGAAAGAGTATTGATAGTAGAATTTCACAAATTTAAAAAGGATTTTTGATAGACTTGGCAGTTTGATATCCTGAGGGCTTCTCTCATGATAATCTTTCTGCACTCTTTTGGGCTCTTTTGGGTTTTGGCTACATTCTCCTTCATTTTGGAGATGTTCTTACTTTCTCTCTCTTTCTTTTTCCTCTCTTTCTCTCTTTTGGGAAGGTACGTCACAAGCTCCTTCATCTTGGAGATGTTTCGATCCTTCTTTGACGATATTGGCTTCTTGGCTAGAGATCTTTGGATGATAGCTGAAATTAAATATCTTTTAGGGATTGTCGAGAGGTTCATCGCATCTGCCTTCATCTTGACAGTGCTTTGGACCTTCCCTGGAAGGATCCGTCACAAACTCCGTCATCTTGGAGATGTTTCGAATCTTCTTTGGCCCCGGGGGTCTACTCGCCTAATTCGCCTTCATCTTGACGACAGGTGAGAGATCCCTTTTGCGGATACTTAATTGCAGCTTAGATGATTCTGAGGAGACAAGGCTTGGGTAAATGCTCTCTTTTCTAGCACTCAGGATATTTCAACTGCCTCGTCTTTACAAGAATAGCCTTTAAAGATGCGCCATTGACTGCGATCAATATCGATCATCCATGGCTTTGCAAAACATTGAATTTTCTTTGCTGGCCATATCGAGGATTTATCATTCATCCTTTTGGCTGGCCGATAGAAAGAATTCGAGTTTTGAATCTCTTTTCGCGAAAGCTTCACTCTTTTGGAGATGATGCTGAAGGTAAACTGAAATAAAGATTTGTGCAATAAAGATTCCGAGATCAACAATTGATTGACAAATTGACAAAATTTTCTTGAATCCTTGGTGAAAATGAGTATCTGAAGTCCGGCTCAATACATCCGTGACGAAAATTCTCCTCTCTTTTTCCCCAAAAAGAGAGACTCAGGCTTAGCCCTTACCTGAATGGGAAATGGGAAATACTCCTCTCTTCCCTGAAGAGGAGGTGTTTGCAAAACGGACTTTCGAAGAGAAATTAAGCTTTCGTCAAAGCTCCCTAATATTAGGCTTCTCTTATGGAAAGGGGGCCGATAATGGTGAGGTCTGAAAATTGGGTCATGAAAGAAATGAGTCCCTTCATACTCTCCCTGCAAAGAGGGTCTTTCATGACGAAAATGGCCTAGTATGAAATTGGGGGGTCACAAGAAAAGCGAGTCTCCGTCGAGCCTCTCCCTTAAAAAGGGTTTCTCGTGTGAAATTGGAAATTGTTTTGCAAACGGTTCACAAAGACGCGAGTCCCTTCAAACTCTCCCTGAAAAAGGGCTAAGTGAACGAATTGGATAGCATGCGAAAAGAACGAGCTCCCTCGAACTCTCCCTAAAAAGGGTCTCGCAAGAGAAAATGATTGAAATTGGATATTGAGATTGATTGACCCAAAGGTCGAAATTGGAAATTGGAAAATTGGTTGTTGAAAATTGAATGACCCGAAGGTCGAAATTGGATGACCTGACGGTCGAAATTGAGAATTGATTTGACCACAAAGGTCGAAATTGAGAATTGGTTGACCGAAAGGTCAAAATTATGTGACCTGAAGGTCGAAATTGAGAATTGAGTGACCTAAAAGTCGAAATTGTGTGACCCGAAGGTCGAAATTTGGAAATGAAGGTCAAAGATTGGAAATTGATTGACCCGAAGGTCGAAATTTGGAAATTGATTGACCCGAAGGTCGAAAATTGGAAATTGATTGACCCGAAGGTCGAAAATTGGAAATTGATAGACCCGAAGGTCGAAATTGAGATTGGTAATTGAAATTGAGAATTGGAAATTGGGTGACCCAGAGGTCGAAATTGGAGAATTGCCTGATTTGAATATTTAAATTGGAATTTAGAGGGCAAAACATCGAATTTTGAGCAACTGACAGACTCTGATGATCGAAATAACTTGGATAAACAAATGAGAATAATGAATTCGAGTCAAAGCTCGAATGAAATACAGAGATCACGAGTCGGAGCCCGGATCAACCAATGAAAATGATTTGAAATAAAACCCGAGTCGGAACTCGGTTTTCTGAAAAATTGGGATTTTGAAAATGTGCCAGTTTGAGTACTGGATTTTGGAATAATACCAGTCCGAGCGCTGGGTTTTTGGTTCAGTATTGGTGATGACCTTTTGATTTTGAATCGTTAGGAATTGTGATGGGACTGTTTGTTGAAATCCCAATACTGACTGGATTGTTGTTCATGCAGTTGAATGCAAATGAATATGAATTGATGCCTATGAATGCACATGTGCATGAAATGAGGAATTTGTTTATCCTGCCTGCATATAGAACAAAATTTTAAAATGCCCCAGTGTAACTGGGAAAGAAAGTTGGATCATTATTTGAAGGAAACAGGAAGGATTACAAGAGGAGAATAAATGTTTCAAGTATAAAACTTTTTCAAGTGTCGAGCATTAA
Organism: Nuphar pumila; assembly: GCF_984573655.1. Lineage (NCBI taxonomy): Eukaryota > Viridiplantae > Streptophyta > Magnoliopsida > Nymphaeales > Nymphaeaceae > Nuphar > Nuphar pumila. Next base: position 70,296,623 of record NC_143251.1, on the reverse strand, counting down.
TAGGATCTGGCAATTCTACTCCATCGGCGTTGATAAGCCGATATGAGTTGCGGGGTAATGCTTCTTTGACGACATATGGGCCTTCCCAATTTGGCGACCATTTACCGCCAGGATGATGCTTGAGATAAGCTGTGGATCGAAGCACTAACTCATTGACTTTGAATCTTCTTTCGATGACCGACTTCGCATATTGCCTGGCTACTCTCTGGCGATAAGATTGAGCATGCTCTGCTGCTTTTAACCTTCTCTCGTCGAGTAAGTCTAACTGTACCAGTCGCTGCTGCTGGTATTGATCAAGGGGTAATTGCAGAAGCGATGCAAATTTCAAAGCGGGCTTTTGAACGTGTAGCGGCAACACTACTTCTGTTCCATAGACCAGCTCTGATGGGGTAGCATTCGTTGGTGTACGAATGGTGGTCCGATAGGCCCATAGTGCGTCATGGATTTTCTCATGCCAGTCACGGCCTGTTTCCACAGTTCGCTCCAAAATACGAATTAAAATCTTGTTGGTGGCCTCTGCCTGACCATTCCCTTGAGGATAATATGGAGCGGAAAAATGGTGATAGATCTTGAATTTTGAGCAGAATGTTTTCATCTTTTCATTCTTGAAATGACTGCCATTGTCTGACACAATGTCATGTGGGATGCCGAAACGGCAAAGGATGTTCTTGTGAATAAAAGAGACCACGTGTCGGCCTTCTACTGTGCGAAGAGTGATAGCTTCTACCCACTTGGTGAAATATTCTGTTGCAGCAAGGAAATATTTATGGCCATTTGAAGCTGAAGGAGTGATGGGACCTACGACATCGAAGGCCCACATAGAAAATGGCCATGGAGAGACAACAGACTGTAAATAAGTTGCCGGAGCATGGATGGAAGGTGCGTGTATCTGGCATTGCACACACTTCTTCACATAATGATAACAGTCTTGTTGCATAGTCTTCCAGTAGTAACCTGCTCTGATGATTTGCTTGACAAGGGTTTGGTAACCGACGTGGCCACCACAAATGCCTTCGTGTGCTTCTCGCACGACTTCTTTGGCTTCATCTTCGTCTAAACATCTGGAATACTCTGAACTGAATCCACGACGATAGAGGACATTGGCCAAAATAAAATATCGAGTAGACATACGCTGGATTGCTCGTTGCTCTTTCTTTGAGAGTTCTGGAGGAAATTCGCCAGTTTCTATGAAAGTTTTGATGTTGTAATACCAAGGCTTTTTCCTTTGCTCAGCTTGGTTTACTTGTTCCGCTGGAATGAAAGCAGGTTGGTCAAGTCTGCCAATTTCAAAAGAGCGACAAGATTCTCCATTTTTGAATGCCATAATGGAGCCTAAACTGGCGAGACTATCGGCTACTTGATTAAAATCTCTCTTGATGTGGAATAACTGAAATTCTTCGAACTTGCTGACAAGAGCTGAAACAATCTTTTGATAGGGAAACAACTTCTGATCTTTGACCTGCCATTCGGCTCGAACTTGATTGACAACAAGTAATGAGTCACCGTAGGCATGTACTCTCTTGACATTGAAGTCTAGTAGAATCTTTAGACCTTGGATTAGGGCTTCATATTCAGCCATATTATGAGTGCATTGAAAATCTAACTTGAGGGAAAATGGAATCATCTCCTTCTCAGGAGTGATTAATAAAATTCCGATGCCTATTCCGGCCATATTCTTAGAACCATCGAAAAATAAATTCCACACTGGAAATTGCTGAATATTGCAAATGTGCTCATCAGGGAAATCATCTTCGGCTTTCACCTCTTCTACTAGAGGAAAATCTGCCAATTGATCTGCAATTGCTTGGCCTTTGATTGATTGTTGTGAAACATATTCTAAGTCATACTGCATCAATAAGACTTGCCATTTGGCGACTCGTCCGCTGAGAAAAGGTTGCTCCAAGATGTATTTGAGAGGATTGAGTTTAGACAAGATTTTGACTTCTGATGCCAACAGGTAGTGTCTTAGCTTCTGACACATCCATACCAGAGCTAGGCAGGTCTTCTCTATATGAGAGTATTTCTTTTCATAGTCTATGAAAGTCTTACTCACATAATAAATGGCGTGCTCTATCAGGCTGCCTTCTTTGTATTGTGCCAAGAATCCGCCACATGCGACTTGATTGACTGAGATGTATAACAGAAGAGGTTTTCCCAATTCTGGCGGCTTCAGGATTGGAGGATTGAGAAGATACTTCTTGATTCTATCGAACGATTGCTGACATTCTGGTCCCCATTCGAATTTCACTCCTTTTCTGAGCAAGTGGTTAAAAGGTTCACATCTCATCGCCAAGTTGGAAATAAATCGCCGGATTGATTGCATGCGTCCCTGAAGGCTACGCAACTCTTTGAGATTTTTCGGGGGTGGCATATCAATGATAGCCTTGGCTTTGGCCGGGTCAACTTCAATTCCCTTTTTACTGACCAGAAAACCCAACAGTTTGCCTGATTCGACTCCAAAGACACACTTTTGCGGGTTAAGCCTTAACTTGTAAAGAATGAGTCTCTTAAAGACTTGATCAAGGGCTTCGAGGTGATCTTCTCCCTCTTTAGATTTCACGAGAATATCATCAACATACGCATCCATGATTTTGCGCATTTGATCATGAAATATAACAGCCATTGCCCGTTGATATGTTGCTCCAGCATTCTTGAGCCCAAAAGGCATAACCGTATAGCAGAAAGTGCCCCAAGGCGTAGTAAAGGAAGTTTTAGATTGGTCGCGGGCGGCCAACTTAATCTGGTTGTAGCCGGAATATCCATCCATGAAGGAGAACATGGCGTGTCCTGCTGTGCTGTCAATCAAAAGATCAATGCTTGGCAGTGGATAGTCATCTTTCGGAGTTGCCTTATTGAGATCTCTGAAGTCTATACAAATCCTGACTTTGCCACTTTTCTTTGGGACAACGACGATATTGGCTAACCAATCTGGATAGTCAATAGGTCGGATAAATCCTGCTTTGAGCAGATCTTCAAGTCCTTCTTTGACTTGTTGCTCTATTCTAGGATCCATTTTTCTCAACTTCTGCTTGACTGGCTTAGCATCGAGCTTCAAGACGAGTCGATGTTCGACCAATTTGGGATCTAAACCCGGCATATCTTCATATGTCCATGCGAACACTTCTTCATGCTGCTTGAGAAAATTTGTAAGTCTTTCTTTCTCTTCCGGACTTAGACTGATACCGATCTTGAGAATCTTGGGATATTCCTCTGAGCCGATATTGACATCTTCAGTAGGATCTTGTACTAGAGCAGATGGTTCATCTTGCTTCTGAACTGAGGTGAATTCTGGTAATTCCTGAAGAGACGGGTCAAATTCTGCATGATCATCTAACTGCTTTGCAACCTTGCTGTCTCCTGTGCTTGCTTTGACTCGGTGAATTGCTGCCGATTTCTGGAAAACCTTTGGATTGATAACGAGTTTCTTGATTGCTCGGGAGGACATTTCTGAAATTTTGGATAAGAAATGGGATTCAGGAAAAATCGTCCATCATACGACAAACCCTCAAAAAGAATTATGCATAAAATGACATTGAGTTATAAAATGAGAATTTAGAGACAAAAGAGGCAGATGGCACCCAGATAAACAGAGAAAATTGACATTTTACTGATTTGAATTGATAAAAGACATGGAGACATTTATTTTGAAAGGAATAGAAGGAAATGCAACAACGATTCTCAATGTGCCCCTCTAACAAAAACAGTCTTCTTTGGTGAGTTTCCGCCGAAAAACCCTAATCCTGCCCTGTGGGGACGATGCTTTTGGATTATTGGCTCGACACGACCATCTTCATTTTTGCCCAGTCCTTTAAAGGGTTGATAACCATGCTTCAGAAGTAAATCAAATCCCTTTCTTGCTTTCATGAATTGTGGAAACAATGGATGATCTTTGACAGTGTCGTAGCTGACACGACCTCCAACTTTGAAGAACTTGGGACCTTTCCATCGGGTCATGGCTACAGTGTGCAAGGATAATTCTGATGTTGCCTGGAATATCTCCTGACTTTCTTTGAGACTGATTTCTTCATTCTCTCTGATGCTAGGAATATCTGCAGTAAATGATGGTCGAGGTATCATAGGCTGTGGGAGCCTTTCTTCTGGGTCCTCTCCGAGCACAGTTGTAATCATTCCACCTTTTGACCATTTTACGCATTGATGTAAGGTGGAAGGTACTGCATTTGCATTATGAATCCATGTCCTTCCGAGCAGCAAATTGTAGGTGGGTGGCACATTGACCACATGAAAAAGCACGGAATGTACCGAATAATTGATAAACACTTCCAGGAATATCTTGCCTTTAGCTGTTTGACCATGGTTATCAAACCCATAGATGGTGATAGGATCTGGAATGTATTCTTCTTCCTTAATGCCTAGCGCCTTTGCGGTCATTTCGGGACATATGTTGAGGCTGCTGCCTCCATCAACTAGTACATGGGGTACTGTCATTCCCCTTACCCGAACGACGATGTAAAGAGCATTATTGTGAAAGGAATGAGGCTTTGGAAGGTCCTCATCCGAGAAAGTGATTGGCGCATTAGTCATAGCTGAATTCACAATTTGTGCCATGTCTTCAGGAGTGGTACTGGGCTTAACTTTGATCTTTCTGAGCAGATCATCCAGTACTTGCTGATGCTTGCAGGAACTCTTGGCCAAATCAAGAATGGAAACATTGGACAAAGCGGTCAGAGGCTTCTGACTTGAATTCCCCGGCTTGGGCTTGATGATTTGATTGAGAAAATCAGGAAGTCCCTTTGACTTGGGGACTGACTTTACCGATGCTTCGGAGACTTTCATCTTACCCAATGCTGAGATTAGATCCATCTTCTTAGAATCAGGAGTCGCTTGTCGAAGCACTGACACCTGATGTTGTACTTGAAGATCTTGTGCAGAACATGGCTTGATGTGTTCGTGAGGCAGGAAGGGTTGGGCAGATACTACTGCTGTGGTGTGTGAAGGAAAAGGTTGCTTAAGAATGTCCATTTTTTCTTCTTCTTCTCCTTCTACCAATAAATTTTTATCGATAAGATCCTGCACAATGTTCTTGAGAACGAAACAATTCTCAGTGCTGTGTCCCACTGTTCTGTGGAACTTGCAGAATTGATCCTTCCATTTCCCCATAGGCACAGGGGGATCAGCCAACCTCGGTAATTTGACCATTTCCTTCGACAACATATACTCGAGCACATCTTCGAGTGATTGATCGAGAGGAGTGAATTTTCGATCATAACTCCATCCTTCATGTTTAACTTTTTCACGCAATTTAGGCCCTTGGTCTTGCGGAGAAGGCTTGCTGAACTGAGGAACAGGCTTCATTTTCTGATCTCCTTTATTGTTGGGATTGCCTGCGCCGTAACAGTAATCTTTCTTCTGCCCTTTGTACTGATTTCGGCTATTGTTGTTATTGTTGTTGTTGTTGGCAGAGAAGGTGAAGTGAGTTTTCTTCTTCTGCTCACCTTGGGGGTTACTCTTGGAAAAAGTGAAGCCTTCATAGACTCCATTCTCTACGCTTAGCTCGAGCCATTCTGCTCGCTCAGTTAATTTAATGAAAGTCCGGGACGGTGCAGTAGAGATTAATCCTCTTAACGGCTGCGAAAAGTTATTGAGGATTAGGGACAGGGCGTGCCTTTCTGAAATGGGATCTCTCATTTTATTACAGGCTGACCTCCACCTGTGAATGAAATCCCGTGCTTTTTCATTCTCATTCTGCCTCAGACTGCAGAGATGACTTAATGTCGGGAGCGCTTCTGTATTGAACAAAAAGCGTTCAATAAATAAATTCACCACTTTATCGAACTCCTTGAGCTCGATGGGATTGATATGCTCAGCATACCATTTAGCTGCAACTCCTTCCAAGCTGCGAGGGAAACACAGGAACAGTGCTCTGTTATTTCTCTTGAATCTTGAACATTCTGCGAAGAAAGTGGCGAGATGGGCTTTTGGATCACCAGAACCATCGAACTTGATAAATTTTCGGGGAAGGTTTTCGAGATCATCATCCCCTTCGAGGCCGTCATAGAAGTCCTCACTGGAAAAGACTTTCTTGCCCTTGTCACGGGCTTGGAGATCCTTAACAACTCGGGCCATTTCCCTGAATTGTGACTGCAGAGGTTCTTCTGTGATTTGATTCTTTGCTTTGCGGCTCCTCCTTTGTTCTCGGCCACGTTTCTGAAATGCCGGAGGCACCTCATATTCTTCCTCAGTGTCTTCAGTTGATTCGGATTCATCTGAGATTTCTTCTGACTGAATCTGCTTTTTGGGAGCCTTCTTATTCTTGTGTTCGTGGAACTTTTCTCTGAATTGATTTTTTTCTGCACTAGTCCCAGCCTGTTCACTCATCATTTTATTCATCATCTTTCGGAACATGGCATACATTTGAGGGTCTATGCCGTCATCCTCTTGTTGCTGCTCTTGGCTCTTCTCGGATCGGGGGGAGCCCATCTCTTCTTCTGAGGCTGACGAGTGTTGAAGTGATGTGGTTCTTTTTCCTGACCTTGTTCGAACCATCAAATGCTGCGGATGCTCTCAGATTTTGCTGCGGATGCTCTCCTGTAGGGCAAAGATCTGATTAGATTATGAAGGAATTGGCTTTTGGAAGAAATATTTATGGAAAAATATGGTAGATAATTTGAAGATGATATCCCATTACTAGGGACAGAGTCGTCGCGAGAATCACGACAATTGTGTTGTCAATTCTTGGCACGAGAAACAAACAACGAAAATATGCCTTGTTACCTAGGCGAGGTCATCAAGCCATAATAGAAAAAGAGAGAATCTTATTAAAATGAGAAAACATGATTTTATTGATCTTGACAAAGAGGTGGAGGACAGACAATTTGCCACCATTTACGATAATCGGCAGACACTCTAGGACCAGGGAAAATTTTAAGAGAGACAAAGGAATCCCAGCCGTAGCGGGCAGAATGATATGCCCCGGACCATTGCGCGGAAGTGAGATCAAACTCTGCCATAACACCTGATAACAATCGGGCTTCGACGTACTGTTGTCTCTGGGAGAACTGCCGGACACACCTCTCTGGTTGGTAGTAAGTGCAGAAGAATGGGCCCAGTAACTTGAACCTCTTGCCATAAGCATAGGTGTATCTGGGAGGAGATAATTGCCGATCAAAATAGTCCCAGACTACATCATCTTCTTGAATGTTGTTGATCATAGACCGGTACTGTGCCACTGGAAGGAGCTCTTGACCATTATATCTGAAAGAGCTTGCTCGGGCTGGAACATGCTGAAAGAACCAGGATTGAAGTGCATAGATACATCCTTCAACTAAGATAGATTCTCCAAGTGAGAATTGAGTCAGACCTCGATATAGGAAAGCGAGCGCTGCCATGGCTATAGAAAGGCGATTGGTTTGCCTACTTCCCCATCTTCTCATGAGCTGAATTATTCTGATGTCCATGTAATTCTGTCCATCTGGGAAGAGGGATAATCCTACGGTGCACAGAACCATTGCATTCTGAATCCTTTCTCTGGCTGTTCTTGATAGCGAGCTGACTTCGACGAAGGTCCCGTACTGGCGGTACAACTCGAGCAAATCGACATATTCATTCCCTTCCAACTGGATCAAAGGCCAGGATCGGCGGCCTGTCATACGAGCTAAGGAATCTCGGGGGTCCAAACCCTTGACATTGATCAGGAATTGATGTTCTAATGGATCACTTGGCTGACCGGCTGGTTCTGGTAATCCCATGATTTCTGAAAATTCATCCATTAAAACGGTCATCTCTCCCCATGGGAACCAGAAGGTACATGTTCGAGGATTCCATCGTTCTGCCATTGCATGGATCAAGTTGCCGTTAATGGTCTGCTTCCCAACTGCTGACACCAGTTCTAATCCGCACTCGCTCAAATGGTCCGGGAACATTCGGGAAAAGCTCTTTAGCCAGGAATAATACCACCGAGGAATGAAAGTTCCGGTGCTAAGGGCTCGATGTTCAGGACGACCTTGTCGCACCTCGAAGGAGATGTGACCTTCAGGAAAGATAGGATCGACTTGACTGGATGCCATCGAACTGAAAACAGAGAAAGACTCAGAATGAGACTTAGGAAAATGTGAGAAATTTTGAAAAATTTTGCAGGCAGGATGAAAATGCAGCTAGAAATTTGAGATCCAGTGGAAAGGTAGAATGTAAAATCACCTGGAGTTTTGAAAGAAATTGGATATTTGAGAAAATCATCCAGGGTTTGAGAAAAAGACCTTGTGGAAAATAAGGATATTTTGAAAAAGACCTAATGAGTTGAAAAATATTGGGAAATATAAAGAATTGAAGAAATAACACCCATACAATCACATCCTGCACAAACATTTATGCGCATACAACATTCCCTAAAAGGCTGACTCTAGATGCATCAATTTGAAAATAGCTGTAGGACCTTAATCCTAACTCTAAGTTCAGATCATCTTTGTCCAATCCAGTTATGCCGATATACCCGAACCGAAATTCGAGGTACGTGGCATATAATTTCAACTCCGGTTCTAAGGTAAGGTTTTCCAACATCCTTGAGCGCCTACCGATATACTTCGGACTGTGGCCCGCGGTACGTGGTAGGGGGGTGTTAACCCAAATCATTGGCCCAGTTGTGAGGCTCTGTCCCGAACTAGGGTTCTGGAAGAGAGCCCAGCAACGTGAAGACCGGGTAATAATAGGTAATGGAGATTTTGAAAAATGATCACATGCAAGAAATAGATGGCTCTAAATCCTAGAGAGATAGATTTTGAAAACTTTGAAGAAGCATACATTGTTTGCATTCAGATCCTAAATTGAGGAGAGTTGTATTTAGACCTAAGTCTATGTGAGCATGAAAATTTCTCCTCAATCTGGTCCTACCAAACCATGCCTAGTCTATATGCAGTCAATGTCAGCTAGGTCAGAATCTAGGCTCCTAGGCTCACATGACATTGAAAGTAAAAGAGCTGACATTTTGTGAACATAATTTTGATAATTGAACTAAGTCAAGCATAATTTAGGTCAGACAAAGACAGGTCCCATCACGGTCGCCAAACCTGTTATCGTCGCAAAATTTTTCCCGTCTTCCCTTCCTTGCGGAAGAGAGAAAGAAATGCTTTTGCGATTCAAACTTGACCGGATTTTGGAAAATGCTTTTGAAATACTCGCCTCCGTTTGAAAATTGCGGGAAAATCCATGGGATGGGGCTCGACCTGTCGGTACGAGGTTCGACCGTTCCTGCCGCCTTTAACAGGGGTAATCGAACCAAGGACCAAAATTATGCTTGACTTAGCGAAATTACCGAAATCGTGTTCTATCCTAAATGCACAGAGAATTCAGGCATGTGCTATGCAAAAATGCAAGTTGGAAAATATGATGTATGCTTAGAAAACATTTGGAGTTGGAAAGCATTTCTCAGGAAAAGATGGAAATCAATCTCTCAAGAAAACTCAGACGAAGAAGGTTTGAAATCTCGAGAAAGTTTATAAAGAGTTGGAAAATCTTGAAGAAATGAGAATCTTGAGAAAGTTTAAATGGGAATCTCGGGAAAATCTTGAGAAAGTTTATAAAGACTTAGAAGAATGAGAATCTCAGGACAATTTTGAAAAGACTTAGAAAGACTTGGAAAATCATGAGGAAAATGAGAATCTCAGGAAAACTGTAGAAATTCTTGAGAAAAGATGAATATTTGAAAAGGAAAACACTTGTTGGGATAACTCGGACTTTGAGAATTTTCTCAAGAAAATGATAGAAAATTTTGTAGGAAAATTCATTGGAGAAGGAAATTCAAAACTTAGGAAATTGAATTCCTGAGAATCTTGTCTTTTGAAATGTTGGAAAATCGATTTCTGATTCTTGAGAAATATGAAAATTCCTTTTGAAAATGGATCTTAAGAAAATAACTTTTTAAGGAAAATCACAGGAAAGCATTTGATTTGGGAAATCCAACTCCGAATATCATCATAGTTTCTTGAGAAAATCGATTCCATGAAGTGAAAATCTTTTTGAGAAAATCATGAGAAAATGAATGATGCAGATGATTTGAATGAATGAATGCACTTTGAAAAACTTTCTGAAAAATTTGTTGGAAAATGTGGATTAAGCCAAAGTAAATCCTTCATATATTCTGACTGTGGCCATGAATATATTCAGGGTTTATTTGAGTTAATTCACAATATTTTGAAAACATTGGAAATATGAGGTGCATTTTCAAGATAGCCTAAGAGTGTAGGCTCAATATGACTGGTAGAGAGATGATGGATCTGGGTCTCGTCCATATTCCGACTAGGGCCGTAAATATGGACTCCACCGAGTTCATCAACTCTCTAAGAGTTGGTGCACGTGCCATTCGTGTTCATCCACGGTGAATTTTGAAAATTTGAGATATATGCATCATAGAATCAGGATATTACTGAAATCAAACTATATGAGATGCGACCTAATCTAAGCAGTAAAAGTAACTCTTATTCCAAGGTTTACATTGGATTGTTACATTGCATAACATAAAGTAAAAGAAAATTGAAATGGATCCAAGGAATCTGCATCTTCTAGATTTTCCTGCAAAATGAGAGTTAGTACAAAATAACCAAGGAAATGATCATATATATATAATATATACAACGAAGAGATATATACATATATCAAAATGCTAAAATAGGTGCTAAATGTCATATAACAATGGAAGTGTAACTATATGAGAAAATATATACATAAATGCTCATATATGGAAATAAGGACACATGGAAGTATATATATCTATATATATAAGTATATATCTATGTACATATATATATATATATATACATGTATATATACATATATACATATACATATAGTTAAACATATATATATATATATATAGATATATATATACATATAATGAGAAAATATGTACATACCAATGGAAACTACATATAATAGGTAAAATCAGAAATTACAAGTATATACAGTTTCTGTAGGTGATTTCACACAACCATAATTCTCAAATTACAAAGTAATTTTCAATGAAAATGGGAATAGAGCTTCCCTATATATCCATAATGAAGCACACCAAAGATGGTTAGGAGATCACGATTGGATATAGAGATATTCGTTCATGAACATGGTCAAATATCAAGACTGCACACTTGCAGCAGAAAATGAATGCGCAGGAAATGGGTTGTGGAAGCATCAAGGGCTATTTCAAGGATATCATGAAAATGATATGAAAAGCTTGGTGAATAGGTGAAAATGTCATGGAAAGTGATGAAATAATGTGTATAATTGGTGCTGCAAATGGAGTGATATAGCAAACAAGAATTTAGCACTAAGCTAAGCAAAATTTTATAAAACCAAGGGTGATATTCCAGCCATAGCTTCATAAAACAGAAATTGTAGCATCAAATGATGAAATTCCAGCCATAACTTCATAAAACCAGAATTTAACCCTCAAGCTCATAAATCAAATGATGAAGTTCCAGCCATAACTTCATAAAACAGAATTTTAAACATCAAGCTAAACAAAAATTTCATAAATCAAATGATGATGTATTTACAAGAGTAAGAGAAAAGAAAAATGTATGTAATAGCAAATACTCATGAAGTGATATATATATAAGTATGTATATACATATATATATACATATACATCCATATATATATATATATACACGTATACATATAGGTAGATATACCATAGATATACATATATATAGATACATATATACATATAACGAGAAAATATATATTTTTAATGGAAATTCCACATAATGGGTAAAACCAGAAAATATATGTATATACAATTTCTGTAAGGGATTTTACACAGTCATAGCTCTCAAATTACAACACATTTCTCAACGAGATCGGGTATGGAGCTTCCCTATATATCAATAATGAAGCGTGCAAAAGATGGTCTGTAAAGCCTGAATGAATATTAAAATATTCATACATGAACAAGGCCAATTATCAAGACTGGGCTCCTGCAGAAAATCATGTTTATGACAGAAAATCCAATTGATTTCTAGATTGAATGCCTTGTAGGTACTTCCATAAGTCTTATCTTCTAGCTCCTCAGTGACTTTATACCCCTCTACCACTTCAATTCGGCACAGCCCCCAGATGGGTGATACCTTACAGATCTTTTAATTGACTATTCACACAGGTGATATTAGTGACTGAATACCCATCCCTTGCTTGGTCTTTGAAATTCAAAACTTTTATAAATGGGAACACAAAATAAAAGAAACCATTCTGGAAAACCCATTTTTTTTTTTTTTATGATACAAAACACCAACCAGCAGATGATCGATACCCTGGATGCAGCTTTTATATGCTTAAATAAACTGACGTCATCTGCAAACAACCATACTAATCTGCAATATCTTAGGCATCACTGCTGTAGCTTCAGCATTTAACTTAACTAATAAAATATACCAAAAAAAAAATAAATAAAATAAAACACCAGCTTCATTCATACCACCAATTACATAAAAGTTATTGTCCATGGAACACCCAAAACAATGCTGCCTCTGTTTTTTTTTTTTTAGAGAGAGAGACTGTAGCTGAAGCAAGAACAAAATGGCAATTGGCAACATTAGTTGGATATTTTAGAGATTTTCAGAGAACATCCTCAAACAGAGCAACGTATTCTGGAATTATGAGTTAAGTATAGATTCAACAAATAAAGGAAAAGAAAAAAAAGAAAAAAAAAAAAATTATACTGATAACCATTACAGAGATAATATATTCTGATAATGTGTGACGTTGGAATGAGAGATTCAGTCCATGAAAAGGACTAACCTCTCATCCAATTAGTTTTGATTCTCCAAAACATTTACTTTGAACCTATTCCTCATGCTAAAACTCACGCATATTCACAGCATAGTCATCCCTGTTCACAATTGACAATAACGTCCGATTTAATAAAATATAGACAAAAGGTGCAAATCAACGTTGAATCACATTACCTAGTGATCTCTTGTGTTAGCTGAATCTGTAACTTGTAAATGGATGCAGAGGGATTCCAGTGGGAGCAGAATTTGCAGATCCTCCTCTTCTCTTTGGCAGAAAGGAAATGGCTTAAAGCCTTATGACTTCCCCCAACTTGTAGATCCCCTGCTGGATTGGCTGTTGTTTCTATTGCTGGACTGAGGTGAGTGGGGAAAACCTTGGATGGCGGCAGCCCCTTTGAAATTTCAGCTGGTGTGCTGAAGCCGATGCAGAGACAGCTGCTGGAGGTACCCTGCGGCTGGTCTGAAGGAGATCAAGACTTGGCTGGGCTGCGACTGAGGATGGCTTGAAGGAAATCTTCTGAAGGTCGATGAAGACGTGACCTGGGCCTCCTGCTGAAGATGGCTCTCCTCCCTCAAATGGCTGGGGCTGAAGCCGGTGAAAACGCTTCTCCCCTTTCCCCTTTGAGCTCCCTGCAAAACCGAAAATCTTCGATTCAAATCCCCCCTCTCGTGAATGCCCTGTTCCCCCTTTTAAAACTTTCCCTTCTCACAAGAAAAACGCAGCTCTCCCTTCCGTTACAAAAATTATTAATTTTTTTTTTTTTTTTTTTTTGAAAACTTTTGAAATTTTTGTAACTGAACTTTGAAAACTCGCCGTTTTAGGGTCTGGGCAAAATCTTAGGTTTTTTTTTTTTTTTAAAATCACTTTGGGTTTATTGACCTAAGTCTTAGATAACTAAGCATTTTAGGCAAGTTTGGCTATGATTTTTTTTTTTTTCTTTAAAACTGTTTCTAAAAAATGAATAGTGATATCATAAAAAAAAAATTTAATGATAATAATAAATGGGAGATGCCACCTCAGCCATCTTAAAAAAAAAAAATATTTTTTTGTTGAAAATAAAGCTTTAAAGCTTTATTTTGTTTTATAAAATCCTTTCTTTTAAAATAGGGTGCCCCATGTGTGTGGGCCCACTAACTAAAATATAAATAAATAAATATTGAGAAAAAAAGAAAAAATTGCAAAAAGGAACTTCGGGTGGGTCCCGCTCGAGATAAAACATTATTTATTTTCAAGAATTTGGAAAAATTGGTTTTTTCAGGACAAAAATATAGATAAAATAAATGTAAAAATTTTTGTAAGGAGATTTAAAATCTTTTTGCAAAAAGTTTTGAGATAAAATCTTTAAAATTAATATCCAAATATCCAGATTGTTTTTCTTGAAAGAAAAAAAAAAATTTGTAATTCAAAGTCCTGGGGGTAAAATGGGAAAGATTGGCAATTTTGAAAACCCAGGGTTTTAAAATTCAATTTGAAAAAGTTTAAAAATCAAATCTGGATTGACAATTTTGAAAATCAGGAGTTCTGGATCTCAAAATGACATGCTGTGCAGTGAAATGACGCAATGCTATGCAAAGACATGTTCTATGAAATGTCACTCTGAGCTCGGACTTGGAAATTTTAGCTTTTTGTCCATAAAACAAGATTTTGAATTTTTGCAATTTGAAGATGTCTCTGAACCTAAATATGGAAATTTTGAGTCTCAAGAGTAAAATTTAGGACTTTCTGCAAGGTTCAATCTTGGAAAATGACCATTTTGCCCTTTATTGCTTCTGGAGAACTGAAATGTGCCGATTGAGGGCAATGTCAAGAAAGTGAGTGAAAATTTGGGGTGTTTATAGATACAAGATAGCAACTACAAATCTTGGAGCTAATCCACCGTATGGACTTGCATGCAAAGATGCAAAGCCCCACCGGCTTCCTTTTCATATGAAATAGTAAACAAGAAGGGTGAATCTTCACCTTAGCTAGTGGAAAAAGAGGAAGGTGATGTTGCAGCTACACGTCAAGAGGTTCCCACGGTTGGAGAGGGGGAACAAGTGAGAGGGAAAGAGAAAGAGAGAGAGAGAGAGAGAGAGAGAGAGAGAGAGAGAGACCCATTTTTTTCTAAGAGTTTTTATAGGATGTTCTCTAGGTTGGACGACTAGGATTTACCCTTCCAAGATGGAGGGCTGGGGTGCTCCACGCCCCCCCATAGCCAATGCATGTCAAGCTTTCTAAAATTTTTAGAAAGACTTACAAAAATACCATTTTGAAAAGCCATTAATGTTTTGAAAAATTACAAGGGTGCCCAAGGCTTGCCGCTCCTTAGGCCCAACCGGTTTTGTGTATTTCAAAAATTTTAGTTTTGTTTCAAAATTGCCATGGAGTGCCAGCCCCATGCTCTCTTTTTGAAAAGACGCCCCTCATGATGGACTTTGGGCTCCATCATGAGGTTTTTGAAAAGATACATGGCCAATAGAGGCCCTCTTTTCTCCTTTTTTTTTTTTTTTTTTAAAACCATGCAGCCTTCTTGCAAAAACGCCACCCAGCTGGTCCACCCTTCACCAGCTGGTCAACCATGGCTAGGGATGTCCACTGATAGGGTCGCCCATGGGTCTTGGATCCACTAAGTGTTCTGGGTCAAAACCCAAAACCCGCCAAAATGTAGGTCATAAGAAAACGCATTTTTACTGAAACAAAATAATAATTTAATCCCAACAAGTCGTTTCATTCTCTTAATAACCCTAATTAATGTAGAATGGTCGAAGCCTCTTAAGGAAATCACCACTCGTTCGTTAAAATTAAGCGTTCTAAGATTCGGGTCCAAACTTAAATCAATACTCGTAATTCACATGCACTGACAAGGTTTCCTCGTTATTTGGGTCTAAATTTCGGGGTGTATCACCACCATCCTATTCCAAACTTATCCTAAAGGATTCAGGTGTTGATCCGTTCTAGATTTCTCAAAATTGCTTTATCTATATAATATTACACGATTTACCTAGTTCTCAAAATAAGCAAATCCTCAAAAATTACCAAGACATAAAAATTCATTGATTTCCATATAATTACACCATAATCATCGAAAAATTAGAATCGTGGATCTTACATTATGAGTTCATCCTCGTCAAAGAAATCCAGGTCTTAAAGAGACTGGTGATGTTTTTGAGTCAGTAGACTCATGTATATAGTTTCTCAACGCCTAAAGTCTGCCAATGTAGCATGATGTTTTGTTTAAGGCGATGCTTATGTAAATGATTGTATATAAGTAAATAAAGCTTTTTACTTTCTCATATACATCGAGAAACTAAAAAAAAGTGCTTGTGTGTGATTAGATAAATGACTCCTACGACAAGGAGAACCATGCCGAGCGAGGAGTCTCATACACAAGGATTACTGTTGGAAACACTCAACAACCTGATTACCGCCATCCGTGAGACGAGGCCAGAACCAGTCGCACCTCGAAATGAGAACTTGAGAGGAATAACCTATGAGAAGTTCCTCAAACTGGACCCACCAGTTTTCATCGGTAAAGCTGATCCAGAACTAGCATAGAGTTGGATCGAAGAGAGGAAACATGCCTTCTCAGTACTGGGAGTACCAAAAGAGAAGAAGACCAACTTTGGAACGTACCGGTTGAAAGATAATGCATAGAAGTGGTGGGATACCACTAAACTTATCCAGTTCTCACAAGTCGAAGTCATTCCTTGGACTGACTTCCGGAGGACTTTTATGGATAACTACTTCCCGTTGCATTCCAGAAACAAGAAAAAGATGGAGTTTCTAGAGTTAGAGCAGAGCGGTATGAGTCTGATGAACTATACCACTAAATTTCAGAACCTAGAGCGCTATTGCTCTTGGTTGTTTGAGACAGACCAAGAAAAGGCCGACAAGTATGTGAATGGTCTGCGTGAAGGGCAGCGATCTCGAGTGATAACGAGCATACCTTCAACTTTTCAGGCTGCAGTGACAGCAACTTCAAAAATCTAAGAGGATTGGGCACGATCTAAAGTGATCGTAGCAAAGAAGCCCATAGTGAATGGTCAGAATCGTAAAAGGACATTCCCAAGTAGCCAGGGTTCACGACAACCCTTTCAAAAGAAGAAGTTCCAAGGAGGGAACAACACTCAACAAGTCGTGAGGCCAAGACAGAACGCGACTCTGAGTGGTCAACAGTCCAGTTTGAGATGCCCAAAGTGTCGTGTGAACCACTCTGGGAAGCCATGTCCTCGTGACACTGGTGGTTGCCTTTATTGTAGCAAGATGGGCCACTTTATAAGGGATTGCACCAAAAAGGCTACAGATGAACAAAGGAGTAATGCCGGATCTGTCAGACCCTCTCGACCAGCACCACAGCGTTCGCAGTTCCAACGACCACCCCCTAGGATCGAGCAAAGGCCTACTGCAGGTCGTGTATATGCTGTAACAATTGAACAAGTCGAAAATGGTGACCTGATTGAAGGCACCGTACCTTTTAATGCACATGCAGCTTACGTCTTGTTTGATTGTGGTGCTACTCATACCTTTATCTCCGATGATTTCACCGAGCAACTCCACGCCTTGGTGCAACCGGTTGATAAAATGATCGAGGTATATAACCCGTTGGGTTCACGCACCAAATATATCCGGTGTGTGAAAATTTTGGATATTAAGATAGCAGGGCAACACTTGCCTACTGACGCCATTCTGATCGATATGATACAGTACGATGTCATTCTGGGAATGAATTGGTTGGCTCAGAATAATGCCAAGATTCTGTGCCGCGAGGGCAAAGTGATTCTATCTCGACCCGGATTGCCTAAGATGGAATACCGATTATCCAAACCAGTTCCACAGAAAAGGCTCATATCAGCACTTAAGGTACAAAAATACCTTAGGAAGGGTTGTGTGGCCTTCCTGTTGAGTCTCTCAGTGAAAAAATCCAACGACCAGCCCCTTGAGAGTTTGGAAGTGGTGCGGGAGTTTCCCGATGTATTTCCTGAGGAATTGCTAGGACTTCCGCCACTTCGTGAGGTTGAATTTGTAATTCAATCATTACCTGGAACAACGCTGTTATCATCGCAAAATTTTACTTTTGCAAATCAAACTGACCTTTGAAAAAGTTTTTGAAAATAACTCGCCTCCATTTTAAAATGCGAGAAAATTCCGTAGAATGGGACTCGCCTGTCGGTACGAGGTTCAACCGTTCCTGCCACCTTTAACAAGGGTAATTGAACCAAGGATCAATCTTATGCTCTACTCTATTCAACTTGTCTAAATCATATTCTAATTTCTAAATGCACATGGAATCAGGCATGTGCTATGAATTTTCAGAAAATGCACATTTTGAAAACATGATGTTTGCTTTGAATGATTGAAATATTTAGAATAGGTATCACATGGAAAATCGTGAATTGGGATTTGAAATATACTTCTGAGAGAAATAAAAATCGATTTTGAGAAATCCTTGACATTTGGTGAAAATCGATTCTGAGAGACTTGGTTTCTCTGAATTCAAACTTGGAAATTGAAATTCTAACTTAGAAAATTTGAATTTGGAACTTGGGAAATACTTGAAATATCCTTTGAAATTCAATGTCTTTGGGAAAATCGATTTTGCTATAAGACTTAGGAGATTTTGAGAAAATGAACTTCTTTGAATTGAAATTTGAATTGGAATTGGCAAATGCATGAAATAAATGAATATGATTTTGAGGAATTGAGAAATACTTTTTGTATTTTGAGAAATGCAGTGCAATTTTGAAGTTAGCCTAAGAGTGTAGGCTGAATGTGGCTAATGTGAAGATCATAAATCTAAGTATCATTCGTATTCTGACTATGGCCATAAATACAAATTCCACCAAGTTTATAAACTTCATAGAAGCTAGTGCATGTGCCATTCGTGTAGACCATGGTGAATTTGTAAAAATATGCATGAATCATCATCCATCACACATTAACATTATAAAAATAAACTATATGCAATGCAACCTAATCTATGCAGGAAATATAAATTCTTATTCAAAAGTTTAATTACAAATTACATCACTATTGAAATTTAAATACATGAAAAATAAAGCCTTCAATGTACCTGCAAAACTAGAAAACTTGGTTAATGAATATATGTTGGCTTTTCTAGATTTATCCAACAATATCAGGAAATTGTTGGATTTTGCTAGATATAAGCCTTTTTGCCATGATTTCCTAAAATCAAAATGATAAAATATGAAATAAAATTGAATAAATAAGGAAGATAAGATATGAAATTTCGAAATTGGGGTCAAAATGACCAAAATACCCCTAATAACAAGACTATGGCCTTGGAATTAGGGTTTTTATAAATATATTTTGATAAAATGCAAGTTTTGAAGTTTAGATGAAATAAACTAAGCTAAATATGATGTGACATGCTTAAATATATGAAAATTAGGGTTAGGGATTTCGAAATTTAGGTCAAATGACCAAATTGCCTCCGATAGCAAGACTATGGCCTTGAAATCAGGGTTTTTAAAAAGAGATTTTGGTAAAAACTTAGGTTTTATGCACTAAATGAAATCAAATGAGCACAAAATTAAACCTAAAGCATCCTAATATGATTATGAACATAATAAAACCCTAAAAATATATGCTTATACACAAAAATCCAATAATATCACAAATTTTGTGATTTTTGCAGTGTTTTTGGATCTTTCAGGAACCCGGTTTTGCAATTTGCTTAATTCAGCCATCAAATGGATCCCAAAATCCATAAAAATTGGTACCTACACTTGTTATAACCCTAATGTAGAATTGGAATTATAAAAATAATTTTTTGACATTAAATTAATCCAAAAATTGCATTAAACCCTAAAAATATGCTATTTTTGACCTAATTCACCAACCAGTCTCAGTCCAAGACCTGAACCAGGGGTCAAATGTCCATGGAAATTTATGAAATTTTACAGAGACTAACTAGAGAGGAAAACAGAGATTTACCAATTTACAGATCGGAAAAAGCATCTCCGGTTAGGGAGAAACCTTTCCGGCAATCCGAGCTAAAATATATCAATTTTAACAGGGATTAAAACGGCTATTTCAGATTGAAAATACAGGAATAAATAGCAAACTTAAACAAAAATCTCTAAAATTTTAGTGGTGAACAGTAGACAGAAAAATAACAATACTCACTGTTTACAGATCTAAAATCGAATCTGTGGTTTGGGATTTATGACTAACACAAGTCTGATTAGGGTTTTGGTAAACCCTAACGAGTTTTAAATTTAACAACAGATTCTCTGAAAGAGGAAAAATACTAAACAGTAATAAAAAAATCCGAACATTTCACAGCAGACAGATCTATTCAATGTGAATCCATAGCACTTTACATATCTAAAATCGGATATAAGATGAGAGAAATATCATAATAGCAAGTTACCTTCTTGATTTTAACCACGATTTTAAAGCTTTAAAAACCCGATTTGATGTCTGATGTTTTTGACAGGGTTCCCGAGATCCAAAACCTCTGATTTTTCTACAGTAACTCAATAACTCATGCATGCATCACATATAAAAAAATCAGAAATAAACAATGAGTGCTTCAATCCGAAATAACATCATCTTTACTGTTCTAAACCTAAAACACACAGAAATTTAAGAAACTTGAAAAACCATGCATTAACTAATGTAAATCAATAAAATAAACCATAAAACAGTAAATAAAAAAAAAATTTATGTTGTAGAACGTAAAACAAACATGAATAAACCATGAAAATAAAATAAAAATAGGGAATCAATGGCTGGAATTTGATATCACCTTTAAAACATAGATTTAACCCATTAAAAAGGGTAAATCATATATTTTATTGGTTAATAATGCAAAGAATCATGTTAAAATCAATTCTAATGGATTAAAATCTCTGTAAATTATCCAAAACAGGGTTAGATCACCTTCTTGGATCATTCTTGCTGGTTCTTGATAGTTCTTGAGGTGAAACCATGGTTGATCTTCCATAAGGAGGGGTGTCCAAGCCTAAATCTAGGTTTAAAGCATTAAAAAGCATTAAATAAAATAAGAAAAGTGAAGAAGTTCATACCTTGGAGTTGAAGCAATGGAGGAAGGGCTGGAGAGGAGAGAGAAGCTCCAAGATTTGCTCCCAAGGTGGCTGGAAAAATTGTCCCCCCTATGGGGGCCTTTTATAACAATTTTTTAGGTTTTAAAAATTAGCAATTTTGAAATTTTTGGACTTCTAAAGGGGGGGGGGGGGGGCGATTTTGGGGTGGAGTTACCTAACTACCCCTAGTCTAAATTATCCTAAATAATGCCTAATTAACCCCTAGCTAATCCTAAAAAATCCCCAAATGTGGTGCCACTTGGCATTTTCTCACATTGGGTTTTTAAAACTCCTTTAAAAACACTAGTTTTTAAAAACTAACTTTCAAAAATGAGTTTTTCAAAATGGTTTTGACTCTTCTAAACCTCTAACACTAACCAAGACATCAACTAACCCTAGTCTAGCCCTGACTGACTCGAATATGGCACCACCCCGAGTAGGCCCTACTTGAGTTTTTCAAAAAAAACGATTTTAAAACTTGAAATTGAAGGAGTTTTCAAAAGGATCTTCAAAAGTAAACTTCAAATTAGGATTTTTGAAATGGCATAAGGTTATAACTGAGTTAGAATTCCTCTGGATATGGTGCCAACTGAGCGGACCCACATCGAATTTTGAACATTTTTGAAATAAACACTGAAAATGGCTTTGAAAAAGGGTTAAAATCGACATTTGAAATTCAAGATCTTTGAAAATAGGATCTCAAGCGAACTGGAACTCCGGGTTAGAGTCCTAAACTCTTAGGACTCTGAGATTTTAGATTTTAAAAGCCAAATGAAAGAATTTTCAAAAGATTTTATCAAGAAATGATGAAATAAGTTAGAAAACACAGTCAGGGTTAGACCCCTAACTCAACTGAACTCTAAAATAGAGTCCTGAACTAACTGGACTCTGTAAAATAACCTAAATTTTGAAAACAAACGAAAAAGATTGAGAATGGAAGTAAAACAGACTTAAAAACCAGACTCCTGACCGGATTAGGACTTTGAGACATAGTCCTGATCGGACTGAAACTTTCAAAAATTTGAGAAATTTGATGAATAGAGGCATTCAGAAGCGACACCAACTAAATGGGTCTCATCTGTGAATTGAAATCGATTAAAGTTTGAATTTGAAAGGAATCCAGATTGTTTTCTGAGAAAATATTTCGAAATATAAAGTCCTGGGGTTGGAAAATGACAGAGTATTGAATAAAAACCCAGGTTTTGAAATTGATTTTGAAATAAAGCTGTAAAATTCAAATCTGGATTGAATGTTTTGAAAACTGGAGTGCTGGATCTCGAAAATGAGATGTAATGACATGTAATACCATGCAATGTTATGCAATGCAATGAAATGGTATGCCGAATGCATGTAATGATATCAATGACACATGAAATGGACAAACACTGGATGAAGGTAAAAATTTGGGGTGTTTACAGATGCCCCTCTTTGCTGCTAAGCCGATTGAAAGCCGAGCTTAGTGGCAAAGAAAACACACCAAATTTGGACTATAAAAATGCCTCAGTTAGATGAATCTGACTGGGTATGAAAGAATTAGTTCAAAGGATGATGATAGATATGAAATGAAGAATAAGGAGAAAATTTTACTTCGAAAAGAAGTGAGATTCAGGTTTTGCCCTTAACCTGGATGGGACAGGAAATACCTCGTATGGAACGAAGCTCAGGCTTAACCCTTAACCTAAAAGGGGACGATAAATGAAATACCTCATCAGAATGAGGCTCAGGTTTAACCCCTTGACCTGAAAGGGGACGATACCTCGTGGAAAAACGAGGCTCAAGCTTAACCCTTAACCTGAAAGGGGACGATATACAGAATCCTCAAATGAAGAAACCATGATGGGACCTTCGAATTCTGCACAATAAATCCGAGAGGGGTTTGCAAAAGGAAGAAAGGGGGTTCCCTAAAGCTTGAAAAGGGATTGATCTTGGACGTCTCATTGCTAAGACTGAATGACTTTTAAGACAGATGACCTTTTGCGGAAAATTCAGGTTTAACCCTTAACCTGAACGGGAACTGTCTATGGTGGGACAGTGGGGAGCACAGGAAAGTGTGCGAATCTGAGAGCCCGGGCACTCAGATCAAAACAAGAAGGGAAGGATCTTGGACAACTCCCATCATCCGATCCTAAAAGGGATAACAACAACGCCTGGATACATCAAAATAAACATCAAGTTCTCACTTCGTGTCAGGATAACTTAAAAAGATTGCCAATAAGATAAAAAAAAAATTATAATTGATTCAAGAATGATAAGCACATATATATATGAAAAATATTCCCTCTTGTCTACCTGAAGTATTACCTCTGACTGGACTTAACTCCGTAGAATCAAGATTCGAATTCGAATATCATTGCCATTGACTTTCTCTCAAGGAAGCTATCAATTTCCTTGATATGGGCGGAAAAGAATACATTTTTGATATTACGAGAGCTATTGGTGAAAGAATATTGATAAAAGAATTTCGCAAAATTAAAGAAGATTCTTGATAGATTCGGCAGTCTGATATCCTGGGATTCTCTTCTCATGATGATCTTTCTGCACTCTCTTTTTGACAGAATTGGAGCTCTCTTAGATTTTTCGGGAATTACATCATCCTTCATTTTAGAGATGTCCTGGCTTTTCTCTCTTTATTTTTTTTTGGAAGGGTACGTCACAAACTCCTTCATCTCAGAGATGTTCCGATCCTTCTTCTCTCTCAGGGATTATATTGACGGTTATTAACTCTTTGGTTGGAAGTCTCTTGATAATAGCGGAAATTAAATATCTTTTAGGGTTTGTCGGTAGATCCATCACACTCGCCTTCATCTCGACGGTGATCTGGACTTTCCCTGGAAGGATCCGTCACAAACTCCGTCATCTTGGAGATGATCCAAATCTTCTTTGGCCCCGGGGGTCGACTCGTCTAATTCGCCTTCATCTTGACGACAGTTGAGAGATCCCTTTTGCAGATATTTAATTGCAGCTTAGGTGATGGAGGAGATGTAGTGATGGTATGGATTTTTTTGTTTGTGTCACCCAGGATATTTCAACTGCTTTTATTTTCTAAGAATGGTCTTTAAAAATGCGCCATTGACTGCGATCAATATCAATTATTCATGGCTTTGCAACAACATTGAATTTTCTTTGCTGGCCATATCGCGGATTTATTCTTCATCCTTTTGGTTGGCCAATAGAAAGATTTTGAATTTTGAATCCTTTTTCGCAAAAGCTTTGTCACTTCAGAAGTAATATTGAAGGTATTCTGAGGTACAATTTTATGCGATAAAGATTTTGGAATCAACAACTATTTTTTTTATGGCAAATTGGCAAAATATTCTTGGAATCCTTGGTGAAGGAAATCATTTGAGATCTATATGACACATCCGTGGCTAGATTCTCCTCTTCTTTCCCCAAAGGAGAGACTCAGGCTTGACCCTTACCTGAACGGGTAACAAAAGATACTCCTCTCTTCCCTGAAGAGGAGGTGTTTGCAAAACGAACTTTCGAAGAGAAATAGAGTTTTCGTCAAAACTCCCTATTTCTAGGCTTCTCTTATGGAAAGGGGGCCGCTAACAGAGATTGAAAGGATATCATAAAGGAACGAGTCCATCACACTCTCCCTGGAAAAAGGGTCCTCGACGACGGGGGTGGCCTAACAAAAGACATTTAAGGCTACAAGCAGGACGAGCTTCCGTCGAAACTCTCCCTAGAAAAAGGGTTCCTTGTGTTACAACAAAGATTATTTTGCAAACTGTTCGTGAATCACGAGTCCCTTCAAACTCTCTGTAGAAAAAGGGGTTCAACGAACGAACAATAAAGACATGCGAAAAGAAACGAGCTCCCTCGAACTCTCCCTGGAAAAAGGGTCCCTCGCAAGAGAGATACTTGGCGATTGATTTTGATAGCTTTTGATAACTCAAAGAACTGCTTGATAACACGAATGACTAGAGGTCTTGACAAAATCGGCAACCCGAATGTCAGATTAACAGAATGGAACGACCCAAGAGTCTGATACAGATTATTTGGTTCGCAGGTCTAAAGATTGAGCCTGAACCTCAATGTGAGAGTTATGTTGCGACCAGTATGAAGACCGAACTTTTGCAAAGTACCAATACGAGCACTGTATTTTAAAAGATTACCATTACGAGCACTGGATTTTTAAAGGATACCAGTACGCGCACTGGACTTTAAAAGGCTACCAGTACGAGCACTAAATTTTAAAAGACTACCATTATGAGCACTGTATTTTAAAAGATTACCAGTACGAGCACTGGATTTTTAAAGGATACCAGTACGAGCACTGGACTTTAAAAGGTTACCAGTACGAGCACTGGATTTTAAAAGGTTATCAGTATGAGCACTGTATTTTAAAAGATTACCAGTACGAGCACTGGATTTTTAAAGGATACCAGTACGAGCACTGGACTTTAAAAGGTTACCAGTACGAGCACTGGATTTTAAAAGGTTATCAGTATGAGCACTGAATTTTAAAAGATTACCAGTACGAGCACTGGGTTTTCAAAAGATTACCAGTACGAGCACTGGTTTTTAAAAGATTACCAGTACGAGCACTGGGTTTTCAAAAGATTACCAGTACGAGCACTGGTTTTTAAAAGATTACCAGTACGAGCACTGGGTTTTGAAGGGTCATCAATTGGCGATGACTTGGACGACTTGCCGGGGTCTCAGGATTTATCCCTTATCCTGAATGGGAAATTCAATGCAAATTGATGCAGATGAATGCGTGCAAATGCAAATGGATGCAACTGAGTGCACATGCGTGCAAAATGAGAGATTTATTAGATCCTGCCTGCACACAAATTGTTTTGGATAAAAGGCAACTTTAACAAGAATGCCCCAGTATATTCTGGGGAAGAGGGGTATTTTGACCAAAGAATAATTGATCATTTATTGAGGAGAATTTTTGAAGAATACAAAAGATAGAATAGAGATTTTCTAGGTATAGAATTTCTTCAGATGTCGAGCATTAATGGGGTCGGATAGTTCTACCCCATCTGCATTAATCAGACGATATGAATTACGGGGCAACGCTTCTTTTACCACGTAGGGACCTTCCCAGTTTGGTGACCATTTGCCACGTGGACGATGCTTGAGATGAGCCGTTGATCTAAGGACCAAGTCATTAACTTGGAATCTCCTTTCGATGACTGACTTGGCATATTGCCTTGCTATCCTCTGACGATAAGACTGAGCGTGTTCTGCTGCTTTGAGTCTTTTTTCATCGAGTAAATCTAACTGTACCAATCTCTGTTGCTGATACTGATCGAGTGGTAGCTCTAAAAGAGATGCGAACTTAAGGGAGGGTTTCTGAACATGAAGAGGTAACACCACCTCAGTCCCATAAACAAGTTCTGAAGAAGTCGCATTGGTTGGGGTTCGAATGGTAGTTCGATATGCCCAAAGTGCATCATGAATTTTCTCGTGCCAATCACGACCCGTCTCAACGGTTCTTTCCAAGATGCGAATCAAACTCTTGTTGGTTGCTTCTGCCTGACCATTTCCTTGTGGATAATAAGGAGCTGAAAAATGATGATGAATTCTGAAGTTTGAACAAAAGATCTTCATTCTCTCATTCTTGAAATGAGTACCATTATCTGACACGATGTCGTGTGGTATACCGAAACGACAAAGAATGTTCTTATGAATGAACGAGACTACATGTCGACCCTCCACTGTACGCAGAGTGACAACTTCAACCCATTTGGTGAAATACTCTGTTGCGGCAAGGAAATATTTATGACCATTAGAAGCTGAAGGAGAGATGGGTCCTACGACGTCGAAGGCCCACATAGAAAATGGCCATGGAGACACGACTGATTGCAAGTACGTGGCTGGCGCATGAATGGAAGGTGCGTGTATCTGACACTGAACGCACTTCTTCACAAAACGATAGCAGTCTTGCTGCATGGTTCTCCAATAGTATCCTGCCCGAATGATTTGTTTAACAAGGGTTCGGTAGCCGACATGACCACCGCAAATACCTTCATGCGCTTCTCGTATGATTTCTTTAGCTTCTTCTTCGTCTAAGCAACTGGAATACTCAGAACTGAACCCACGACGATAAAGAACATTGGCAATGATAAAATAGCGGGCGGACATATGCTGAATTGCTTTTTGCTCCTTCTTTGATAGTTCTGGTGGAAGCTCACCAGTTTCAATAAAGTTTTTGATATCTTGATACCAAGGCTTCTTTTTCTGTTCCGCCTGGTTGACTTGCATTATCGGAACGAAGGCAGGTTGGTCAAGTCTACCGATTTCAAAGGAGCGACAGGATTCTTCATTTCTGAAAGACATAATGGAGCCCAGGCTGGCCAAACCATCAGCTATTTGATTAAACTCTCTTTTGATATGGAAAAGCTGAAATTCATCAAAATTGTTGATAAGGGATAAAATGATCTTTTGGTAAGGGAGCAGCTTCTGATCTTTTACCTGCCATTCAGCTTTGACTTGGCTGACGACGAGCAATGAATCGCCGAAAGCATGTACCCTCTGAACATTGAAGTCTTGCAAAATTCTCATACCTTGTATTAAAGCTTCATACTCAGCCATATTATGGGTACACTGAAAATCCAGTTTTAGAGAAAAGGGGATCATCTCTTTCTCTGGTGTGATCAGCAAGATTCTGACTCCTATGCTGGCCATGTTCTTGGATCCGTCGAAAAACAGATTCCAAACTGGGGATTGTTGAACATTACAGATCCGCTCATCGGGAAAGCTATCCTCGATTCTAACATCTTCTGCTAAAGGAAAATCTGCCAATTGGTCTGCAATTGCTTGACCTTTGATAGATTGCTGAGAAACATACCCCAGATCATACTGCATTAACAGGACTTGCCACTTAGCAATCCGTCCACTAAGAAATTGTTGTTTGAGAATATACTTGAGAGGATTAAGTTTTGAGAGAATCTTGACTTCTGATGCTAACAAGTAATGTCTCAGCTTCTGACACATCCATACCAGTGCTAGGCATGTCTTCTCTATTTGAGAATATTTCTTCTCGTAGTCAATGAAAGTCTTTCTTACATAGTAAATGGCATGTTCAACCAAACTGCCTTCTTCATATTGTGCCAAGAATCCGCCACAAGCTGCTTGGTTAACTGAAACGTATAGCAAGAGAGGCTTTCCCAATTCTGGTGGCTTTAGAATGGGCGGATTAAGAAGATATTTCTTGATACGCTCAAACGATTGCTGACACTCTGGTCCCCATTCAAATTTCACTCCTTTTCTGAGTAGATGATTGAAAGGTTCACATCTCATGGCAAGGTTGGATATGAATCTCCGAATTGATTGCATACGTCCCTGAAGACTACGCAATTCACTAAGAGTAGTTGGAGGTGGCATGTCAATGATGGCCTTTGCTTTAGCTGGATCCATTTCTATCCCCTTTTTGCTGACCAAGAAGCCTAGCAATTTGCCTGATTCAACTCCGAAGACACACTTCTGAGGGTTGAGTCTTAGCTTATAAAGAATAAGCCGCTTGAAGACTTGACTTAAGGCATCGATATGGTCTTCTTCCTCCTTGGATTTGACCAGGATGTCATCAACGTATGCATCCATGGTCTTGTGCATCTGATCATGGAAAATGGCAGCCATTGCACGCTGATAGGTTGCCCCAGCATTTTTGAGCCCAAACGGCATGACTGTATAACAGAAAGTGCCCCATGGCGTAGTGAAGGATGTTTTGGATTGGTCACGGGCGGCTAACTTGATCTGATTATATCCGGAGTATCCGTCCATGAAGGAAAACATGGCATGCCCAGCCGTGCTATCAACTAGGAGGTCAATATTTGGGAGGGGATAGTCATCCTTCGGAGTAGCTTTATTGAGATCGCGAAAGTCGATACAAATTCACACTTTGCCATTTTTCTTGGGAACTGCAACGATATTCGCCAACCAGTCCGGATAATCTATTGCTCGAATGAATCCTGCTTTAAGCAAGTCCTCAAGTCTTTCCTTGACCTGTTGCTCGATTCGAGGATTCATTTTCCTTAACTTCTGTTTAACAGGTTTCGCATCAGGCTTCAGAACGAGTCGATGTTCCACCAATTTAGGATCTAAACCGGGCATATCTTCATAAGTCCATGCGAATACTTCTTGGTGCTGCTTGAGAAAGTCAATGAGCCTTTCCTTCTCATCTGTACTTAGGCTGGTGCCGATCTTGAGAATTTTCGGACTATCTTCTGAACCAATATTGATGTCCTCAGTCGGATCCTGGACTAGGGTCGATGGTTCATCTTGTTTCTGAATCGCTGCAAATTCTGGCAACTCTGGAAGCGACGAATCAAATTGTGCCATTTCTTCTGACTGCTTTGTGACCTTACTGTCCTCTGCTCTTGCTCGGACCCGATATATCTTTGCCGGTTTCGATAGGATTGAAGGATTAATGACTAACCTTTTTATCGGTTGAGAAGACATTCTGAAATTTTGAAAAGGAATAACTTTTAGAGAAAGCTCCTTTACTATGACATAAATTGCATGGGAATAAAAAAGATAAGAACAAATGAATTTTGAAGACAAATTGCAGAGGAATAAGAGAAAGATGACATCCAAATAGATGAGAAACTTGATAACTTTATTGAAGACTTGAAATGAAATAAGGACATTTAAAATGAACTGAAATGGGACATTGTCCCTACAAACTGCAAAAATCAAATGAATGAAATAGAAAAGACAGATGGTAGAAAATTTTTAATGGATCCCTTTAATGAAGACATTATTTTTGTGGGATCTTTTTGCCCGTGAATCCTAGTCCTGCCCTGCGCGGATGATGATCACGGATCACTGGCTCTAGCCGGCCATCTCCGTTCTTACCCAATCCTTTGAAAGGCTGATAACCATGCTTCAGTAACAGGTCAAATCCTTTCTTGGTCCTAACAAACTGCGGGAAAAGAGGATGGTCCTTGAAAGTACTGTAATCGAGACTACCCCCAATCTTAAAGAAATGTGGTCCTTGCCATTGGACCATCGCTGCTGTGTGATTTGTCTTTGATGTTGCTCCTAACTTTAGCATTTCAAGGCTTTCACTGAGAACAATTTCTTCACTTTCCCTAATGCTAGGGATATCAGCAGTATAAGTTGGCCTAGGGATCATAGGCTGAGGTAGCCTCTCTTCAGGATCTTCCCCCAAAACAGTAGTTATCATGCCACCTTTAGACCACTTGATGCACTGATGCAGAGTGGATGGCACGGCGTTGGCATTATGAATCCATGTTCTTTCCAGTAGAAGATTATACGTTGGCGTGCCGTTAACGACATGGAAAAGCACTATATGAACAGAGTAGTTGATAAATATTTCCAAGAAGATCTTTCCCTTTGCTGTCTGTCCATGATTATCAAACCCATAAATCGTGATCGGATCCGATGTATACTCTTCTTCTTTTATACCCAGAGCCTTGGCAGTCATTTCAGGACAAATGTTGAGGCTACTGCCTCCATCTACAAGCACGTGGGGTACAGTCATTCCCCGGGTTTGCACCACAATGTACAAGGCATTGTTATGAAATGCGTGAGGTTTTGGCAGATCCTCATCTGAGAAGGTTATGGGAGCATTGGTCATGGCCTGATTAACGATCTGAGCCATGTCTTCAGGTGTGGTGCCTGGCCTGACCTTGATCTTTCGCAGTAAATCATCCAGGACTTGCTGATGCTTAGGAGAGGCACGTGCCAACTCAAGGATAGGGATATTAGAGAGGGCAGTGATTGGTCTTTGCACCGTGTCGACCTTTTCTTCTGGTTTTCTCCCTTTTTCCGAAGTAGATTTGACAAGGCTCTTGGGTAACCATGGCATTCTTTTGGCTACCTCTGGAGATACTCCAGCGGGTTCTCTCAAAACTTTCAGCTTACTGAATGCTGAAACGAGGTCCATCTTTTGAGAACCAGACTGGGCCTTATGCAACACTAATACCTGATGCTGCACCTTGATATCACTGCTAGGGCATGGTCGGATATGATCTTGTGGCTGAAAGGGATGATCATATATCATTGTTGTGGAGTGCTGCAAGAAAGGCTGTTTTAGAATCTCCATTTTCTCATCTTCAGCCCCTTCTACTAACAGATTTTTGTCAATATAATCTTGTATGATGTTTTTGAGAACGAAACAGTTCTCGGTATCATGTCCCACAGTTCGGTGGAACTTGCAGAATCTGTCCTTCATTTTTCCCATAACCACTGGCGGGTCAGCTACCCTTGGAAGCTTAATCATATCACTGCCGAGCATATATTCTAATACTGTCTCGAGGGACTGGTCTAGAGGAGTAAACTTGCGGTTATAACTCCATCCCTCCCGCTTCGGCTTTTCTTGTGGTCTTGATCTTTGTTCGAGGGTTTGCTGTGGCTGCTTATCATATTGAATAATCGACTTGCCTTTCTGATCACTTTTGTTGGGATTTGACCCTCCTGAAGCATAACTATGATTTTTTCCATTTCTTTTGTTCTGATTCTTGCTGTTACTGGCAGAGTAGGTAAAATGGGCTTTCTTCTTTGATTCTTGTTGACTGTTATTCTTTGTAAACATAAAGCCTTCATAAGACCCGTTCTCCATACTCAACTCGAGCCATTCGGCTCGTTCTGTTAGTTCTATGAAGCTCTTCGATGGAGATGTAGAAATTAGTCCACTCAGGGGTTGCGAGAAGTTGCTCAGGATCAAAGATAGTGCGTGTCTTTCTGCTATTGACTCGCACATCTTATTGCAAGCGGATCTCCATCTATGAATGAAATCCCTGGCCTTCTCATTTTCCTTCTGCCTCAGACTGCAGAGATGACTGAGAGTCGGGAGTGCTTCAGCATTGAATAGAAAGCGCTCAATAAATAAATTGACCACTTTGTCGAATTCTTTCAGTTCTATCGAATTAATGTGCTCTGAGTACCACTTTGCTGCGACACCTTCCAAACTGGGAGGGAAGTAAAGAAATAAGGCGCGATTGTTCCTCTTGAACCTGGAACATTCTGCGAAGAATAGGGCGAGATGTGCTTTTGGGTCACCCGAACCATCAAACTTGATAAATTTCTTGGGGAGATTATCAAGATCATCATCCCCATCCAGTCCATCATAGAAGTCTTCACTTGTAAAGACTCTTTTGCCCTTGTCACGAGTTTGAAGATCCTTAACTATTTTCATCACATCTTTGAGTTGTGACTGCGTAGGGTCGTCAACAGACTGATTCTTGGATTTGTGGGCCGACCCCTGCCCTTGAGTCGACCTTTTGAATTCTTGCTTGTTTTCATACTCTTTGTCAGTATCATCTACTGATTCTGACTCATCAGACATTTCCTCATGACGATTCTGCTTTTTACTGATCTTCACATTCTTGACGGCATGACCCTTATCTTTCTGTTTGGTCTGAATTTGCTCAGTACTGGCCTCAGCTTGCTCTGCCAGCATCTTGGTCATCATCTTTTTGAACATGACGTACATTTGGGGATCGATGCCATCATCCGCCTGCTGACCCTGACTATGGATTGATCGAGGTGAGTCCATCTCTTCTTCTGAAGCTACTGAGTACGCGACGCCTTCAACTGATGCAGCTTTCTTTCTGGATCTTGTATCAACCATCGGGTATCGCAAATGTTCTCTTGGATATTACTGATGCTCTCTGCAGGGCAGAACTGATGGTTAGGCTTCTGAAAGAAATTTGGTTTGGAGGAAAATATTTGTTGAGAATTTTGGTAGACAATTGAAATAATATCCCATTACTAGGGATTGAGTCGTCGCTGGGATTACGACAATTGCGTTGCTATTCTTTGCAAGATAAACAACTGAAAATATGCCTTGTTACCTAGGCGAGGTCGTCAAACCAATGTAAAATAAAGGAATTTTTATTGAGAGGAAAAACATGATTTTATCAATAATACAGAGGGGAGGGGGACAAACAATTTTCCACCACTCCAGATAATCAGAAGATACACGAGGACCAGGAAAAATAGTAAGACTGACAAAAGAATCCCACCCATGTCTGGCAGAATGGTATGCTCCGGACCACTGATCTGATGTGAGATCGAATTCTGGCAGAACCCCGGCTAGTGGACGAATCTCTACGCGCTTCTGCCTCTGAGAGAACTGCCTGACACACCGCTCTGGATGATAGTATGCGCAGAAAAATGGGCCAAGTAGCCTGAATCGCTTGCTGTATGCATAAGTATATCTGAGAGGTGATTCCTGACGATCAAAGTAGTCCCATACGACCTCTTCCTCCTGTAGGTTGTCGATCAAGAACCGGTATCGCGCAACTAAAAGAAGCTTTTCACCATTGTATCTAAAGGAACTGGCTCGGACTGGCACATGCCGGAGGAACCAAGACTGCAAGGCATAGGTGCATTCTTCGACTAGGATCGACTCTCCGAGTGCGAAACGAGTCAACCCTCGGTATAGAAAGGCGAGTGCGGCCATGGCTATTGAGAGGCGGCTAGTCTGTCGACTTACCCATCTCCTTAGAAGCTGAACTATTCTGATATCCATGTAATTCCGTCCATCGGGAAAGAAAGCTAATCCCACCGTGCACAGAACCATCGCGTGCTGAATTCTCTCTCGAGCTATCCTGGACAACGAGCTGACTTCCACAAATGTCCCATACTGGTCTGTAGATTTCGAGCAGGTCCACATATTCATTTCCATCTTCTTCAATCAGAGGCCAAGACTTGCGTCCCGTCATGCGAGCTAAAGCGTCTTTAGGGTCCAGACCCTTAACATTAATCAGAAATTGTTTCTCCAATGGATCTCCAGGCTGACCGGCTCTCTTGGGCAATCCCATAATCTCTGAAAATTCATCCATCAGTACTGTCATCTCGCCCCACGGGAACCAGAAGGTAGAAGTGCTCGGATTCCACCGCTCTGCTAGTGCGTGAATCAAGTTGCCGTTGACTGTTTGCTTTCCGACTGCGGACGCCAGTTCCAATCCACACTCGCCCAGATGGTCCGGAAACATACGAGAGAAGTTCTTGAACCATGAATAATACCACCAGGGAAAGAAAAATCCGGTGTTGAGGACTCGATGTTCGGGAAGACTTTGTCGCACCTCGTAGGAGATGTGACCCTCAGGGAAGACTGAATCAAGCTGACTGGATGCCATCGGACTGAAAGACATGGAAATTTGAGTAAGACTTGGAAAATACAGGAATTTTGAGGAAAATGCAGGCAGGATAAAAATAAAGCAGGAAATTCGAGATCCAGAAGACAAGAAAGATGGGAAATCACCTGGAGTTTTGAAGGAAATGAAGGGAAATTTGGAAAATCGTCCAGGGTTTGATGAAATATGAAGAAATAAATGGAAAATGAAGTATTTAAAAAATCGTCCAAGGTTTTAAAACATGGACAATACATGGACATAGATTGGAGATTTTTGAGAAAATCGTCCAGTATTTTAGAAAATTGGAAAAAATATGGAAAATAAAAAAGAAATAACATATTCAATCAAATTCTGCATAAACAAGTATGCACAAACAGCATTCCCTAAAAGCTGACTCTAGATGCACAAATTTTGAAATAGCTGTAGGATCTTAATCCTAACTCTAAGGTTCAGATCAACTGTATCCAATCCAGTTATGCCTATATACTCAAGCCAAGGCTCGATGTACGTGGCATAAAATCAATTTCTCCGGTTCTAGGTTCAAGTTTTCCAACATCCTTGAGCACCTGCCGATATACGTTGGACTATGGCCCTTGGTACGTGGCAGGGGGGCTTTCACCCAAATAGGTGGCCCAGTTGTGAGGCTCTGTCCCGAACTATGGTTCTGGAAGAGAGCCCAGCAACGTGAAGACCGGGACAATATAGGTGGGGGTGGTTTTTGAAAACATGAGCACATGCAAGAAAACAGAGGGCAATAAGTCCTAAAGAGATAGAATTTTGAAATATTTGAAGAAGCAAACATTGTTTTCATACAATTCCTAAATTGAGGAGTGTTGTATTAGACCTAAGTCTATGTGAGCATGAATAATTCTCCTCAATATGGTCCTACCAAACCATACCTAGTCTATATGCATTCCATGTCAGCTGGGTAGAAGTCTAGGATCCTAGGTTCACATGATATCATAAAGCAAAGCTGACATTCCATGGAAATCGATTTTGACAATTTGAACTAAGTAGAGCATTAAATTGATCAGGCGAAGACAGGTCCCATCACGGTCGCCAAACCTGTTATCATCGCAAAATTTTACTTTTCCAAATCAAACTGACCTTTGAAAAAGTTTTTGAAAATAACTCGCCTCAGTTTTAAAATGCGAGAAAATTCCGTAGAATGGGACTCGCCTGTCGGTACGAGGTTCAACCGTTCCTGCCACCTTTAACAGGGGTAATTGAACCAAGGATCAATCTTATGCTCTACTCTATTCAACTTGTCTAAATCATATTCTAATTTCTAAATGCACATAGAATCAGGCATGTGCTATGAATTTTCAGAAAATGCACATTTTGAAAACATGATGTTTGCTTTGAATGATTGAAATATTTAGAATAGGTATCACATGGAAAATCGTGAATTGGGATTTGAAATATACTTCTGAGAGAAATAAAAATCGATTTTGAGAAATCCTTGACATTTGGTGAAAATCGATTCTGAGAGACTTGGTTTCTCTGAATTCAAACTTGGAAATTGAAATTTTAACTTAGAAAATTTGAATTTGGAACTTGGGAAATACTTGAAATATCCTTTGAAATTCAATGTCTTTGGGAAAATCGATTTTGCTATAAGACTTAGGAGATTTTGAGAAAATGAACTTCTTTGAATTGAAATTTGAATTGGAATTGGCAAATGCATGAAATGAATGAATATGATTTTGAGGAATTGAGAAATACTTTTGGTATTTTGAGAAATGCAGTGCAATTTTGAAGTTAGCCTAAGAGTGTAGGCTGAATGTGGCTAATGTGAAGATCATAAATCTAAGTATCATTCGTATTCTGACTATGGCCATAAATACAAATTCCACCAAGTTTATAAACTTCATAGAAGCTAGTGCATGTGCCATTCATGTAGACCATGGTGAATTTGTAAAAATATGCATGAATCATCATCCATCACACATTAACATTATAAAAATAAACTATATGCAATGCAACCTAATCTATGCAGGAAATGTAAATTCTTATTCCAAAGTTTAATTACAAATTACATCACTATTGAAATTTAAATACATGAAAAATAAAGTCTTCAATGTACCTGCAAAACTAGAAAACTTGGTTAATGAATATATGTTGGCTTTTCTAGATTTATCCAACAATATCAGGAAATTGTTGGATTTTGCTAGATATAAGCCTTTTTGCCATGATTTCCTAAAATCAAAATGATAAAATATGAAATAAAATTGAATAAATAAGGAAGATAAGATATGAAATTTCGAAATTGGGGTCAAAATGACCAAAATACCCCTAATAACAAGACTATGGCCTTGGAATTAGGGTTTTTATAAAGATATTTTGATAAAATGCAAGTTTTGAAGTTTAGATGAAATAAACTAAGCTAAATATGATGTGACATGCTTAAATATATGAAAATTAGGGTTAGGGATTTCGAAATTTAGGTCAAATGACCAAATTGCCTCTGATAGCAAGACTATGGCCTTGAAATCAGGGTTTTTAAAAAGAGATTTTGGTAAAAACTTAGGTTTTATGCACTAAATGAAATCAAATGAGCACAAAATTAAACCTAAAGCATCCTAATATGATTATGAACATAATAAAACCCTAAAAATATATGCTTATACACAAAAATCCAATAATATCACAAATTTTGTGATTTTTGCAGTGTTTTTGGATCTTTCAGGAACCCGGTTTTGCAATTTGCTTAATTCAGCCATCAAATGGATCCCAAAATCCATAAAAATTGGTACCTGCACTTGTTATAACCCTAATGTAGAATTGGAATTATAAAAATAATTTTTTGACATTAAATTAATCCAAAAATTGCATTAAACCCTAAAAATATGCTATTTTTGACCTAATTCACCAACCAGTCTCAGTCCAAGACCTGAACCAGGGGTCAAATGTCCATGGAAATTTATGAAATTTTACAGAGACTAACTAGAAAGGAATACAGAGATTTACCAATTTACAGATCGGAAAAATCATCTCCGGTTAGGGAGAAACCCTTCCGGCAATCCGAGCTAAAATATATCACTTTTAACAGGGATTAAAACGGCTATTTCAGATTGAAAATACAGGAATAAATAGCAAACTTAAACAAAAATCTCTAAAATTTTAGTGGTGAACAGTAGACAGAAAAATAACAATACTCACTATTTACAGATCTAAAATCGGATCTGTGGTTTGGGATTTATGACTAACACAAGTCTGATTAGGGTTTTGGTAAACCCTAACGAGTTTTAAATTTAACAACAGATTCTCTGAAAGAGGAAAAATACTAAACAGTAATAAAAAAATCCGAACATTTCACAGCAGACAGATCTATTCAATGTGAATCCATAGCACTTTACATATCTAAAATCGGATATAAGATGAGAGAAATATCATAATAGCAAGTTACCTTCTTGATTTTAACCACGATTTTAAAGCTTTAAAAACCCGATTTGATGTCTGATGTTTTTGACAGGGTTCCCGAGATCCAAAACCTCTGATTTTTCTACAGTAACTCAATAACTCAAGCATGCATCACATATAAAAAAATCAGAAATAAACAATGAGTGCTTCAATCCGAAATAACATCATCTTTACTGTTCTAAACCTAAAACACACAGAAATTTAAGAAACTTGAAAAACCATGCATTAACTAATGTAAATCAATAAAATAAACCATAAAACAGTAAATAAAATTTTTTTTTATGCTGTAGAACGTAAAACAAACATGAATAAACCATGAAAATAAAATAAAAATAGGGAATCAATGGCTGGAATTTGATATCACCTTTAAAACATAGATTTAACCCATTAAAAAGGGTAAATCATATATTTTATTGGTTAATAATGCAAAGAATCATGTTAAAATCAATTCTAATGGATTAAAATCTCTGTAAATTATCCAAAACAGGGTTAGATCACCTTCTTGGATCATTCTAGCTGGTTCTTGATAGTTCTTGAGGTGAAACCATGGTTGATCTTCCATAAGGAGGGGTGTCCAAGCCTAAATCTAGGTTTAAAGCATTAAAAAGCATTAAATAAAATAAGAAAAGTGAAGAAGTTCATACCTTGGAGTTGAAGCAATGGAGGAAGGGCTGGAGAGGAGAGAGAAGCTCCAAGATTTGCTCCCAAGGTGGCTGGAAAAATTGTCCCCCCTATGGGGGCCTTTTATAACAATTTTTTAGGTTTTAAAAATTAGCAATTTTGAAATTTTTGGACTTCTAAAGGGGGGGGCGATTTGGGGGTGGAGTTACCTAACTACCCCTAGTCTAAATTATCCTAAATAATGCCTAATTAACCCCTAGCTAATCCTAAAAAATCCCCAAATGTGGTGCCACTTGGCATTTTCTCACATTGGGTTTTTAAAACTCCTTTAAAAACCTTTAAAAACACTAGTTTTTAAAAACTAACTTTCAAAAATGAGTTTTTCAAAATGGTTTTGACTCTTCTAAACCTCTAACACTAACCAAGACATCAACTAACCCTAGTCTAGCCCTGACTGACTCGAATATGGCACCACCCCAAGTGGGCCCTACTTGAGTTTTTAAAAAAAAAACGATTTTAAAACTTGAAATTGAAGGAGTTTTCAAAAGGATCTTCAAAAGTAAACTTCAAATTAGGATTTTTGAAATGGCATAAGGTTATAACTGAGTTAGAATTCCTCTGGATATGGTGCCAACTGAGCGGGCCCACATCGAATTTTGAACATTTTTGAAATAAACACTGAAAATGGCTTTGAAAAAGGGTTAAAATCGACATTTGAAATTCAAGATCTTTGAAAATAGGGTCTCAAGCGAACTGGAACTCCGGGTTAGAGTCCTGAACTCTTAGGACTCTGAGATTTTAGATTTTAAAAGCCAAATGAAAGAATTTTCAAAAGATTTTATCAAGAAATGATGAAATAAGTTAGAAAACACAGTCAGGGTTAGACCCCTAACTCAACCGAACTCTAAAATAGAGTCCTGAACTAACTGGACTCTGTAAATTGACCTAAATTTCGAAAACAAACGAAAAAGATTGAGAATGGAAGTAAAACAGACTTAAAAACCAGACTCCAGACCGGATTAGGACTCTGAGACATAGTCCTGCTCGGACTGAAACTTTCAAAAATTTGAGAAATTTGATGAATAGAGGCATTCAGAAGCGACACCATCTAAATGGGTCTCATCTGTGAATTGAAATCGATTAAAGTTTGAATTTGAAAGGAATCCAGATTGTTTTCTGAGAAAATATTTCGAAATATAAAGTCCTGGGGTTGGAAATGACATAGTATTGAATAAAAACCCAGGTTTTGAAATTGATTTTGAAATAAAGCTGTAAAATTCAAATCTGGATTGAATGTTTTGAAAACTGGAGTGCTGGATCTCGAAAATGAGTTGTAATGACATGTAATACCATGCAATGCAATGAAATGGTATGCCGAATGCATGCAATGATATGCAATGACACATGAAATGAACAAACACTGGATGAAGGTAAAAATTTGGGGTGTTTACAAACGCCGATATCCAAAGCCCCGTATCGAATGGCGTCAGCTGGACTCAGTGAGTTAAAATGTCAGTTGGAAGAACTGATGGAACAAGGGTTCATCCGTCCGAGTGTATCACCGTGGGGAGCTCCAGTGCTGTTTGTAAAGAAGAAGGATGGATCCCTTCGGTTATGCATCGATTATCGGATGCTTAACCAGGAAACCGTTAAAAATAAGTATCTGTTGCCACGGATTGAGGACTTATTTGATCAACTCAGAACTGCCAGAGTATTCTCCAAGATCGACCTCAGATCTGGGTACCATCAACTCAGAGTTAAGGAAGATGATATACCTAAGACTGCCTTCATAATGAGATACGGCCATTATGAGTTCGTAGTAATGCCTTTCTGACTCACTAATGCGCCTGCTGCCTTTATGGATCTAATGAACCAGATATTTAGACCATATTTGGATAGCTTTGTCATTGTCTTCATCGATGACATTCTCGTATATTTAGAGAACAAGAAACAACACGTGGAGCACTTGAGGATCGTCCTGAAAACCCTTCAGGATAACCAACTCTATGCTAAGTTTTTAAAATGTGAATTCTGGCTAGATAAAGTGATGTTCCTTGGCCATGTGATCTCGAAAGATGGAATCATAGTGGATCCTGCGAAGGTGGATGATATGATGGACTGGAAGTAGCCAGAAAATATCACTGAGGTGCGTATCTTCCTTGGACTTGCCGGATATTATCGGAAGTTCATATAAGACTTCTCCTGAATCGCCGTACCCATGACGAAACTGTTGAAAAAGGGAGTCAAGTTCGAATGGACTGACCAGTGTAAGAAGTGCTTTGAGGTTCTCAAACAGAGGCTTACCACTGCCCCTGTCCTTACCTTACCTTCTGGTCAGGGAGGCTTCGTAGCGTATACCGATGCCTCGGGAATAGGTCTGGGTTGCGTGTTGATGCAACATGGCAAAGTAATCTCCTATGTGTCATGACACTTGAGAGTCCATGAGAAAAACTATCCAACCCACGATCTTGAGCTTGCCGCGGTGGTGTTCACGCTTAAAATCTGGCGACACTACCTATATGGAGAGAAATTTGAGGTCATGTCGGACCATAAAATCCTAAAATACCTCTTTTCTCAAAAAGAACTCAATATGCGGCAACAACGATGGCTGGAATTCCTCGAAGACTATGAATTCACGCTTTTCTATCACCCTGGAAAGGCGAATGTTGTAGTAGATGCCCTTAGTCGCAAGATTGTTGGCACTCTGGCCAGCCTCACCGGACAATGGAAGTTGATGGAGAATTTCGTCAACTGGAAGCCATTCTTGGCTGATCCAAGAAAGATCCAATTATCATGTTTCACGATCCACATTGAGATCCTCAATCGCATCATAGCCAAACAATTCAAGGATCCCCAGTACTTGGAATTAAAAGCTCGTGCTGAAAAAGATGATACTTTCTTCCATTTGAAAGAAGATGGAGGAATATGGATGGAAGAAAGGATTTGGGTTCCAAATAACCCTGAGCTAAGGCAGGAGGTACTCCAGGAGACTCATAGTAGTAAATACACTATCCACCTTGGAGGTACAAAGATGTTCCTAGACTTGCAAAGAAAGTACTGGTGGAGGGGTATGAAACGTGATGTGGCTATGTTTGTCTCAAAATGTTTGATCTGCCAGCAAGTAAAGATCGAGCATCAACGACCTGATGGAAAAATGCGACGGATCGAGATTCCGGAATGGAAATAGGAAGGCATTGTGATGGATTTCATCATTGGATTACCTCGATCCAAGAGACAACATGACTCAATATGGGTGATTGTGGACAGACTCACCAAGTCTGCTCACTTCCTGCCAATCAACACTCGATACTTAACTGAACGATTGGCAGAAATCTACATTCGGGAAATCGTCAGACTCCACGGAGTGCTGATATCGATCATATTTGATCGTGACCCGAAGTTCACCTCTCATTTCTGGGAGCAGCTTCAGAAGCCCTGGGGACGAAACACAAGTTCAGTACAACATTCCATCCCCAAACAGATGGGCAATCAGAACGAACCATACAAACTCTTGAAGATATGCTAAGAGCCTGTATGCTCGAATGAAAGGGTGATTGGGATTCCCACCTAGCGTTGGCTGAATTTGCTTATAATAATAGCCACCACGCTAGCATTGGGATGGCACCGTATGAAGCCTTGTACGAGCGACCCTGTCGATCACCAATCCATTGAGGTGAAGTGGGTGAGCGAACCTTGGACCCGCCCATTGTGTTGCAGTATTATACTGAGCAGGTGCAGATGACCAGAAAGAAGCTATTGACTGCTCAGAGCCGACAAAAGAGCTACGCAGATCAACGGCGTAGGGAGCTCACTTTTGCGGTTGGAGACAAGGTTTTTATCAAGGTCTCTCCAACGAAGAGTGTGTTTCATTTTAAAAAGAAGGGAAAGCTCAGCCCCAGATTTGTTGGTCCCTTCGAAGTTTTGAGCCGAATCGGAGAGACTGCCTACCGTGTAGCATTGCCACCGCAATACGCGCAAATACATGATGTATTTCATGTGTCAATGCTTAGAAAGTACGTTCATGATTCTTCACACGTCATTCAACATGAAGATATTGACATTCGAGAAGATATGACGGTGGAAGAAAGGCGAGTAGAGATCATGGACGGCCTGGAGCAAGTGCTAAGGACGAAGGTCATTCCACTTGCTAAAGTGAGGTGGCAGCATCATGGAATCGATGATTGCACTTGGGAGCCCGAATCGGATTTGCGGGATAAATATCCTGAACTCTTCACTTTGTACTCTTAACTGAATTTCGCGGACGAAATTCCTTTAAGGGGGTAATGATATAATGCCTGCAATTTTTCAAAAAATATCTGAATAAAATTCATGACGCATTTACCGGTAAAAATAGCATTTTTCTCAGAATGCAAAACAAATTAATTCTTGCGAGCCAGTTATACTTAGGATATTCGTCGATTTGAGAATATATGCTCAAACACTCTAGAAGCCATAACTTCCTACCTGAACGAAATCAAGAGATTTCCTCGAGCCAACTTTCTTAGTTATGTCAATACGAAGAGAATGGCGTACTCAGATTTTTTCGGAAAAAAGTTCCCAAAAACCCGGAATTTTTGCGGGACCCACGAAAATATTGATGGGACCCATAGAAATATTCTTCAGAAAATATCTGGTGGGACCCACAAAAATATCCCATGGAATATTCAAGTGGGTCCCACACCAAGGAGCCTCTTGGTATTAAAAAGAAGCTAGGGGTAAAAGGGAGATTCTGAAAC
The DNA here is from genome assembly GCF_984573655.1 of Nuphar pumila. NCBI lineage: Eukaryota > Viridiplantae > Streptophyta > Magnoliopsida > Nymphaeales > Nymphaeaceae > Nuphar > Nuphar pumila. Next base: position 70,253,999 of record NC_143251.1, on the reverse strand, counting down.
TTGGGGCCCAAGTTTCAGAATCTATAAATAGAGGCCCTCCCCCTTTAGAAAAATCGTCCCCCCTCCCCTTGCCTCCTCTTTCTCTCTTCTACTTCCCAAAAACCTCCCCTACCTAGCCTAGTAGGTTTGAACCTACCTGACCTGGTCTGAGTCTGCCTGATTTAGCTTGAGCCTACCTGACCTGGTCCTAACCCACCTGACCTAGGTCTGAACCTACCTGACCTAAGTCCAAACCCAGTTGACTTAACTTGAACCTGGTTTGGTTCAAAGTCAAAGTCCAAGTCCTTTTTCGTCCGAAGTTTGAAGTTGATCATTTTTGAAGTCGAGCCTCGTTCGAAGCATCGAAGCGTTCCAGAGTTGTTTCTTCCACGATTTGAAGTAAGTTCACTTCATTAATACATCTCTCTCAAGTATTTAATTGTTTGTATATAGCATATACTTTCTGAAGTAGTATCTTGCTTTAGTTCTTGATTGAGCCCTTTTTGGACACTTTGGTGTTCACCCGCTCGTCTCGTAATTATCTTCGGATATATCTATGTTCAAATACGTAGTATATGCATTTTAAAAATGGTATCTCGCCCTAGTTCTTGGTTGAGCCCTTCAAAACACTTTGGTGTTCACCCACTCGCCTCGTAACTATCGTTGGATGCAAATCTAGGTGCATATCTGCTGATTCTGCCGACGCATCCTATATCACACAAGCTATGTAATTTACCTTTGCCGTCGCGTCGTATGATGCCAAGGTTCATGTTTTCTGCAATTTATGATTTCTGCACTTCCGATTATGCATTTACTTACGCCGTCGCGTCGTATGATGCCAAGGCTCTTGCTTTCTGCAATGTATTTACTTATGCCGTCATGTTGAATGACACCAAGTGTAAGATCTATGATTCTAATTTTTGATGTATATTGTGTAATTATATGGAATCAATGAATTTTTATGTTTTGACAATTTTCTAATGATTTGCTTAGTTGAGAATCGGGTAAGTCGCGTAATTTTATTACAAAGAGCGATTTCGGGGAATCTAGAATGAATCTACCTCCGAAACTTTTAGGGTGAGTTTGGAATAGGGTTGTGGTTATACACCCCGAACATGAGACCCGAGTGACACAAAACCCTCGTCAGTGCATGCGAATCACGAGTCTTGACCTAGTTTTAGACCCAAAACTTAGAACGCTCAATTTTTAGCAAACAAGAGGTGATTTCCTTAGGGAGCATTGACCATTCTACGTTAATTACGGTTATGAAGAGAACAAAATAAGTTGTTAGAATTAAATTAGCATTTTAATGTGTTGAATAAGCATTCTTTGAAGAAGTGCACTATGTGCGATTTTGGATTTGGATCCGGGGCTACTAGGAGATCCAAAACCCTGGGACGACCCTACAGTGGACGTCCATGTCCTTGGTTGACCAGCTGGTCAAGGGCTGACCAGCTGGATGGTATTTTTGAAACAATTTGCATGGCTTTAAAGAATAGGCCTTCATTGGCCATGTGTCTTTCCAACACCCTCATGATGAAGCCTAGGCTCCATCATGAGGGGTGCCATTTTCAAAAGAGAGCCATGGGGTGGCGCCCCATGGCAAATTTGTGACTTTTTCAAAGGCATTTGAATCCTTTCAATCCATTGGGCACGATGGGTGGCAGCCAAGGGCGCCCTTTTGTAAAATTTCAAACTTTTAAGGGCATGTAATAATGGCATTTTCGAGATTTTTGCAAAGCCTTTTGGAAGACTTGACATGCATTGGTTGTTGGGGTGCGTGGAGCTCCCCAACCCTCCATCTTAGAGGGATTTAATCCCAGCCGTTCACCTCTAAGCCTACCTCTATAAAACCTTTACAAAAAAAAACGGGTCCCTCTTATTTGGGGCGATTTTCCTTTTTTCTCTCTCTCTCCTCTCAAGCTTCCTCACTCCAGCCGTGTGCTTCCTCTTGGCGTGAAGAGCTGCAGCACCTTCCTCACTAGCTAAGGTGAAGACTCACCTCACTTGTTATGGTTCCATTATGAAGAGGAAATCATTGGAAACTTTGCATCTTTGCATGCAAGTCCATACGATGGATTAGCTCCAAGATTTGTAGTTGCTATCTTGTCTCACCATGGATTTACATTATCGTTTTGTAGCATGCATTTACAGCCTTTGTTTTGCACTTCCTTTTGATTTCATTTCAGTTTTTGCACCCTCTATGCTTGTTGTGGGTATCCTTCTCAAAAGAAAAGAAAAGAGGTTGTCAAGGTTTCTCTTTTTGTTTTTCCTTCTCGCTGGGTTCACAGCTATGGCATTATCGTCGGTGGTGCGGGACCGAGCTGAGCTCGTCCAGCACACACCCATGCCGGTTAGCTGTCCCTCGTATTCGGGAACATTAGGCGGGTGTTCTAGTCATCAGCATTTATATTTTTTTTTGTGTGACTATTGTTATTCTGTTCTGTGTTTTTCTTTCTTTTGCGGTGCTGGGCTTAGACCAGTCTCAAATATGCTGGGATTGGGGGCCGCAGCCATGTTGTCGAGCGTTGGTCACGGTGTGACCAGCTCATTTTGGGCATAGGAAGGTCGAGCTGTTATGTTAGCCTCTTGCATGCTTCTTTTTCCTTTTTCTTGGTTCGGTCTTCTTTGGAAACCAGGACTGGAGCAGCTGGGCCGGTTTTGGTGTGCCCAGCACACCCTCCTTGTTGCTGTGAACCGAGTCATTGAGCTCTGGTTCACGCTGACAAGGGTGGCTCGGTCGGGTCCAGCAGACCAGACCCCCTTTGTCTATCCTTTTTCTCCAGGATTGTGTCTGGCGCCACTTGGGTGGCCCGTGCATGCATGAAGGGATTTGGCCTCTAGCTTCTTCCTCCCTCCACGTTATTGTTCCACCTAAAACCCTTCGGTTCAGGTCTGAACCAAAGTTTAGACCTGATGGTTTGTCAGCCTGGGCGAAGCACAAGGTGCCAGCCAGCCGTCCAACCCCTTTCGTGGGAGCCGGATGGAGCCTAGTGGTGCCGAGCACCCAGGCCCTTTTCATTCAGCCAATTTGGGATTGCATGTAGGCCCGAACCGAATGGTTCAGACCTGTGCATGTATGAGGAACCAGGCCGGCACCGGGTGCCAGCCATGGTTCTGTTTTAGGACAGGTCGTGTGCCAGCTGCATGGTGCTGGGCATCCGGGTTCCTCGAGCTGATCCCCTTCGGGTCCGGGTCAGAACCAGAGAGAGTGGGGTTCAGACCCACGCTGGCCAACCCCAGCCTGGTCTCTTAGACCAGACCGCCTGGGCCCAGTTTCCTTTGGGCTCAACCAGCCGGCTTAGCCACGGTTGTTTCTGTCGGGGCTGGTAACAGCCCAATCAAACCCTTGACAGGTAGGGTCTGGTTCCTGAGTCGGTCCAGACATCGATGGTAGGTCCGACAGTCTGGTCAATAGGACCAGACCACCATTAGCTAGAGCTTGTTAGCACAAGTGCGGGTGGACTTTCGTTTCACCACACTCGCGGCCCCGCTACACCATCATTTATGGCTGATAGTAGGTTACCTTATCAACACTAGCTCGCACCTACTTTAAGTCAAACCCGATTAGGTTCAAACCAGCCTTCGTATTTCCCTGCACCCTCCTCGCTCTTCGGTTAAGTTCGGCATGAGTGCATGCCTTGGGATGCACCGAGTTCGAGTAAGCCTTTCATATACATATATATATATGTAAATGGGATTGTATATATATATGTATATACGTATACACATGGGTATGTGCATCGCCAAGTATGTTTGAAAGGGTGGATAGATATATGTACACACGAATATATGTAAGGGTATTAAAACTTATGACTCTCGTGTCCTGTTCAAGCATTTTTCTTAGATGATTCCATACTCCGAGCTCAGTATGAATTTCATTGCATTGTCCTACGTTCGTTTTGGACAAACGGTTTGTTTTAGGGTCCGCGGGCGCGGCACCCCGAACCGTGGTAATGCCAATGTTATTCCCATTAGATGGGTTAAGTTAGAAATCATCTTCGACACGTAAGTGTGTCGTACTGCGTAAGGAAAATCTTTATACCTTGAGTTATGTGCAACTACTTAATTAAGTATACAGACGAACACTATTGCAAATCCGCATACTTGGAAACTACGTTGAATCACAAGCATTGTTTCTTTATCTTTGTTTCGGGTCCGCAGGCGCGGCACCCCACCCCGTGAGAATGGCTAATGTTGTTTCCATAAGTCGGGTATATCCCGGATTTTTTGCCATAAACATGTAAGTGTGTCAACCACGTATGAAAGCATAGTGACTGCAATATTGACACTGAAGTATGCAAGTTAATCATTTCATATTATGCAATTGCCTCTGTTGTTTATGCTTGTGCAAACGATAGAATCATACACTTCGCACTTGGCACATCCTGACACTGTTACTGGGTAGTGCGTACCTTGAAAAGGTACATTGCTTGAGGCATTAGTAAGTGCACCACGTGCACTTACTGCAAGAAAGAAAAGAATAAAGATAGGGTATGAATAATGAAATGACTTGTTATGGGCTCAGATGGAGTCCTTGGGCAATGACCCTTGCTTAAAGAGATGAACTCTTGTGTGATATACCATAGACAAAAATAAATCAATAAGGTGTTTCGACTGCTTTCACGAGCAGTATGCTTCGTTGGCCGCGTGAGGCTGAGCACATGAATGGGCAGGCCAAGTCCTCGTTTTGCGTACCCTGCGGGGACCACGAGGCAAATTCCTCGTGAGAGGTGTGTTGAACATGAGCCTTAAGAAAGATAAACCTGCTTCGCCCCATTCACAAAATGGTTCACCTCGGGAGAGGGTGGATGGTACAACCCTCAGTGACTTGTCGTTACTACGACACGTGTTTGACAGGAGCCGTAGCGTCCTTTGGCCTCCAGTCACTCAGAGTCAGGGAGGTCGAGGTTGCCTCTTTAGGACCTCACTACTGCAGTAGTATGGATTGCAATCCTTGCCTATGTGAGTGTTTTCTCCTAGCTGTGTGCTGCTCGCATAAGGTCGACTCGGTCTGTAGCTTCCCTGGTTACCACACTAGAATTTAAATAACAGACGCCGGGTGCATGTCTCACAGAATGCGAGGTTCCTTCACGTACCCGAAGGAGTAATCAGAAGAACTTAAGAACTAACCAAACAGCTGACTTAAAGTAGTTGTTGCTTTACTTGTGTTGTAGACTTACTTTAGTTGTTACAGTTATTTCAGTTTGTTACCTTAGTTACTTGCTGCTCAGTTCGCTTATACTTCAGTACGTTGCTTCAGCTACTTGTTTTCCTGTTGACTAGTACTTGTCACTTGACACTTACCAGACACAGGCACTTACACCTGTCAGCTTGTTTCCTGCGTTCCTGTGTACTTGATGCATATATACACATTGTTTGTGGTTGTTTCTTCACCACCTTGAAAAGGATTGACCCCGTTTTATAGGGATGTAGGTGACGAACAGGCTTAGTGCGGATGCAATGATACACGATGGAGGCTCTGAGGACCCACACACTTGACCTGCAGATCTTGTACCTGGTGGTTTTGGGTTTTTGGTTATTGTTGGGATGTATTCCCTATTTTGTACCTTTTGTACTTATAAGTTGTAAACTCTTTAAAACTGTTGGGGTGTTTCCCCTTTTTACTTCATAGTTACACTTTTGGTTGCACTTATCTGTGGCGGCCGCCCAGACTTGCGGCTTTGTTGTTTTCCCACGTTTGCCTCCGCTAGTTTACTACTTAAACCTTTCAAAAAAAAAAATTCCATAGTAAATCCCAAGTTTTTCCAAGGTCGGGGTTTGGGGCGTCACAGGGATTGGTATCAAAGCAATGTTTAAGTGTGTGGTCAGAGCTTCATCGTGCATCATCCATCGCACTGTAAGTATAAGATTAACTTCTTCTTCTTCTTGTTTTCCTTCTTTCCTTCCTTTACTTCTACTTTTAGATGGTTTGTGTTGTAGTTCTGTGTATATCATAGATGTCGACGAACCCGACCTACGGCAAGATTTTGGAGGCTCTCCAAAACCTGACTCGAGGCGAAGAGGCTCTGAGTGGAGCTGTGCGACATTTGGCACGTAATGTGCATTTGTTGGCACCTCCGTGTGCAAGGTGTTTGGGAGATCATGTGGGACAGATCTGTTCCCGTGAGTTGGCTGAGTGCCCCTACTGTAGCCTTCGTGGGCATGTCGAAGAGGAATGCCAGACGAAGCAGAGGGATGAGCTCTGGAAGAGAAATGCGGAAGACATCCAGGATGTTTCTTCAGTCTCTGGACCATTGGTTCTGGAAGTCGATAGCCAGGACGGAGAAAAGCGAGGAGCGATCGATTCTCCTCAATATTCTCCCGAGTCCTACCCCTATGGTGTTTCTTCGGAGTACGTGCTGCCGATTTTGGGAGAAGTCCAGGAGATCTCTGACACGCCTCTGAGGGAAGTTGTTTCTCCTCCACGTGTTAGGCCGAGGCGCTATGGTAGTCGGAAGGACTATAGGGACTTCTACACTAGCAAGTCGTGATATTTGCGATGTAATGATTAGATGTTAGAAAACACTGAGTCAGTATTTCGTTTTTGTTTTTGTCGTGCTTAAATTGTTGACAGCACTTGTTTAACCCTATCTTGATGAAGGGTGCTTCTGTAATGTTTCGGTTTTCCTTGTTAAGGAAATGGAAAATTCTCTTTCCTATCTCTGTGTATTTGCTGGTTGCTTATGTATAGAATGTTGCGTATTTAGATGACGTGGTGCGCCAGGTGTGACGACCTGATGGAGACTCTGAACAACCTTATAGAGGTTGTAGGACGACAAGCGGAGACCATGAGGAACATGGGCGAACACATCCAACAGACCGCCCAGGGACAGGGAGCACCTGCCCAGGTTCCTGTTGCGACAGTCCCATATAAGCAATTTATGAGCTTGAACCCTCCCTCGTTTGATGGAAAGTCATCGCCGGAAGCGGCCGAGGATTGGATCAGAGAAATTGAACGTATCTTCCGAGTGTTACAAGTGAGTGATGCTCGGAAAGTAGATTTTGGGACATATCGTCTCAGGAAGGACGCGGAAAGGTGGTGGGCAACTACCTGGGAGATTAAATTCGACAACCGGCCAGTTGATTGGGAGCAATTTGTGGAAGCATTCTACGCAGCCTATTTTCCAGCTCACGAGAGGAGCCGGAAAATGCAGGAGTTTCTCGACCTCCAACAGGGTAGTTCTTCTCTCCCGGAGTATGTCACGCGTTTTCGAAGCCTGGAGAGGTTTTGTCCGCACTTATACACTACAGAAAAGGAGCGAGCTCTTAAATTTGCTCGAGGTCTGAAGCCAGCCTTAAGGACGAAGGTGTACACGCGTGCGCCTGTGACGGTCGATGAGGCTCTTGAGACGGCCTCCTTGCTTGAACATGATTGGACAGAATCGCAGAAGACCCCCGCACCACGTCAGCAACAGCAGAATCCTGGCCAAAGGAGTTGGCCAAGGAAGAGACAATTCCAGAGGAATCAAGACGGAAGGAAGTTCCATCCTCAAACAAAGAAGCAGCGTAACAACAACAGCAGCAACACCCGCCAGAATCAGTATCAGAACCGTAGGCCCCAGTACCAACAACGCCAGCAGCCGCAGCAGAAGCAGCTTACCGCAGCTAGTTGTCCAAAATGTACTACAGATCATCTAGGGCGACCCTGCCCGCGAGACACCGACGGATGCTTATATTGTGGAAAGATGGGTCATTATATCAGGGATTGTAGAAAGAAGCAAGCAGACGACCAGCGCAAGAATACGCTGGGTACTTCTCAGCCGACACCGCAACGACAGCCAGCGACACAGCAGCAGCAGCAGCAGTCATATCCACCAAAGACAGCAACCCAGAAGGTCATTGCAGGTCGAGCGTACGCGACATCATTCGAGCAAGTGACCAAGGCAGAGTTGGTCCAAGGTACGATTTCGATATCCGGACATGAAGCACTTACATTGTTTGATTGTGGTGCTACTCATTCGTTCATAGCAACTAGATTCGTTCGTACCTTACCTTTGGCAGTCGAGTCTTTGAACTTTCCGTTGGAGGTTCGCACTCCAACTTGAGAGTCATCTTTTTGTGACTCGTATGTTTCGAACATCGAGGTGTCAGTGGCAGGACAGAACTTGTTAGCTGACGTTATCCTGTTAGACATGACTGAGTACGATGTCATTCTGGGCATGGATTGGCTTTTTGAGTATCATGCTCAAGTCTTCTGTAGGGAAGGCAAGATCGTTCTTTCTCAGCCTGATCGTCCTGTTCTGGAGATCAAGCTTCCTCGACCTTTGCGCGATAGTCGCATGATTTCCTCTTTCAAGGCTCAGAAATATCTGCGAAACGGGGGTACTGCATTCCTAGTCAGCATTGCCCCAGTTGAACCCGAGATGGTTTTGATCAAAGACTTGGATGTAGTCCGAGATTTTTACGATGTGTTTCCGGAGGAACTACCTGGGTTACCTCCGAGGCATGAGATCGAATTCGATATCGAGTTGTTGCCTGGAACGACACCAATCTCCAAGGCACCATATCGTATGGCTCCGGCAGAGCTTGAAGAGTTAAAGCGTCAGTTGGAAGAGCTCCTTGATCAAGGTTTTATTCGACCTAGTGCTTCACCGTGGGGAGCACCAGTGCTGTTCGTACGGAAGAAGGATGGATCCCTGAGGTTGTGCATCGATTATCGGATGCTCAACCAGGCGACAATTAAGAACAAGTATCCGTTGCCGAGGATCGAAGATCTTTTCGATCAGTTACAGAAGGCGAAGGTCTTCTCGAAGATAGATCTTAGATCAGGTTACCATCAGCTTCGTATCCGAGAGGATGATATTGCGAAGACAGCTTTCCGGACGAGATATGGGTTGTATGAGTTTGTGGTGATGCCTTTTGGCCTCACGAATGCTCCAGCAGCATTCATGGATTTGATGAACCGGATTTTTCATCCATATGTGGACTCGTTCGTGATAGTATTTATCGATGACATCTTGATCTATTCGGAGAGTCCGGAATAACATCGAGAGCATTTGCGGATTGTGTTGAGTACTCTTTGCGAGCATCAGCTGTTCGCCAAATTCTCTAAGTGTGAGTTTTGGCTCGAGCGCGTCATGTTTCTTGGCCATGTGATATCGAGGGACGGAGTATTCGTCGATCCAACGAAAGTAGAAGCAGTTTTAGGCTGGAAACAACCTAAGAATATGTCTGAGATTCATAGTTTTCTTGGATTGGCCGGTTATTATCGACGTCTTATCCAAGACTTTTCAAGGATCGCTTTACCTTTGACGAAGTTGTTGCGTAAAGGTATTAAGTTTGTATGGAACAGTGCCTGTGAGGACAGTTTCCAGATCCTGAAGTTGAAGTTGACTACCTCGCCGGTATTGGCTTTACCCTCAGGCAGAGGTGGCTTTGTGGTGTACACAGACGCCTCTGGTACCGATTTAGGTTGCGTGCTCATGCAGCACGGCCGAGTTATTGCCTATGCCTCCAGACAGTTGAAGACTCACGAGCGAAATTATCCGACGCACGATTTAGAACTGGCAGCAGTCGTGTTCACTTTGAAATCATGGCGACACTACCTATATGGGGAATCGTTTGAGGTCTTTTCCGACCACAAGAGCCTCAAATATCTGTTCTCTCAGAAGGAGTTGAATATGAGGCAGCGACGATGGCTTGAGTTCATCAAGGACTATGATTTCACGTTGTTGTATCATCCTGGTAAGGCGAACGTTGTGGCAGATGCGCTTAGCCGCAAAGCGGGTGGCGTTCTGGCTAGTCTTGTGTGGAGTCAGAAGCTTATCGAAGATTTTGTTGCTTGGAAACCTTTTTCTGTTGGTAGTGGTTCGATCAGGTTGTCTGGTCTGACCATTCGATCTGAGTTTTTGTCAAAGATCGTAGAGGCTCAGAAGCTTGACGACCAATATGGTAAGTTTCTAGCCTTGGCTGAGCAAGCAGATTCTCCTTTCAGAGTGTCTAGTGATGGCAGCGTGTATATGAGAGATCGCCTTTGGGTTCCGAGCAACCCTGAGGTGAAGAGAGAGATTCTTGACGATGCTCATATGTCAAGATATACGATTCATCCCGGAGGAACAAAGATGTTCAAGGACTTACAGCGGAAATATTGGTGGAGTGGTATGAAGCGCGAGATAGCAGCTTACGTTGCGAGATGCTTGACGTGTCAGCAAGTTAAAGCGGAACATCAACGTCCCGGTGGTACCTTGCAGAGGATTGAGATTCCTCAATGGAAATGGGAGGATGTTACAATGGATTTTGTGGTAGGATTGCTACTGTCTAGGCGTAAACACGATGCGATATGGGTAGTAGTGGACAGACTCACCAAGTCTGCCCATTTCCTGCCAATCAGGATCAGTCAGTCTCTTGAGAGCCTAACTGACTTGTATATTAGAGAGATCATTCGGCTTCATGGTGTGCCGAGGTCTATTATTTCCGATCGTGATCCCCGATTCACGTCGCGACTGTGGGGTCAGTTGCAATCTGCTTTGGGGACGAAATTGAAGTTTAGCACAGCCTTTCATCCTCAGACGGATGGACAGTCCGAGCGAACGATTCAAACGTTGGAAGATATGTTGCGACCTTGTATGCTTGATTGGAAGGGTTAATGGGATTCACACCTATGTTTAGTAGAGTTTGCGTATAATAACAGTTACCACGCTAGTATCGGGATGGCCCCGTATGAAGCGCTGTATGGTAGACCTTGTCGGTCGCCATCTTATTGGGATGACATCAGCGATAGAGCAAGCGAATCGCCGATTATTTTTCAGCACTACACGCAGCAAGTGCAGAAGATTCGCGAACGTTTGAAGGCAGCGCAAGATAGACAGAAGAGTTACGCCGATAAGAGACATCGCGAATTGTCTTTTAATGTTGGAGACATGGTTTTTGTCAGAGTTTCACCGACTAAGAGCGTTTTTCGTTTCGGAAAGAAAGGGAAGTTGAGTCCGAGGTATGTCGGACCATTCGAGATCGTGGCACGGATTGGTGAGGTGGCATATTGTGTCGAGTTGCCTCCACAGTATGCCCACATTCACAATGTTTTTCACGTGTCGATGCTCAGGAAATACATTTCTGACCCATCACATGTCATTTGTTACGAAGATGTAGACGTGCAAGAAGATATGACTTTACCAGAAAGGCCCATCGAGATTGTTGATCGACGAGATCAAGTTTTGCGTACCAAGACTATTCCGTTAGTTAAGGTACGGTGGCAGCACCATGGCATTGAAGAGTGCACATGGGAACCAGAAGCGAACATGAGAGAGTTTTATCCAGAACTTTTTATAACCTCCTAATGGTGATTTCGCGGACGAAATCCTTTTTTAGGAGGAAAGGATGTAAGATCTACGATTCTAATTTTTGATGTATATTGTGTAATTATATGGAATCGATGAATTTTTATGTTTTGACAATTTTCTAATGATTTGCTTAGTTGAGAATCGGGTAAGTCGCGTAATTTTATTACAAAGAGCGATTTCGGGGAATCTAGAATGAATCTACCTCCGAAACTTTTAGGGTGAGTTTGGAATAGGGTTGTGGTGATACACCCCGAACATGATACCCGAGTGACACAAAACCCTCGTCAGTGCATGCGAATCACGAGTCTTGACCTAGTTTTAGACCCAAAACTTATAACGCTCAATTTTAGCAAACAAGAGGTGATTTCCTTAGGGGGCATTGACCATTCTACGTTAATTACGGTTATAAAGTGAACAAAATAAGTTGTTAGAATTAAATTAGCATTTTAATGTGTTGAATAAGCATTCTCTAAAAAAGTGCACTATGTGCGATTTTGGATTTGGATCCGGGGCTACTAGGAGATCCAAAACCCTGGGACGACCCTACAGTGGACGTCCATGTCCTTGGTTGACCAGCTGGTCAAGGGCTGACCAGCTGGATGGTATTTTTGAAACAATTTGCATGGCTTTAAAGAATAGGCCATCATTGGCCATGTGTCTTTCCAACACCCTCATGATGAAGCCTAGGCTCCATCATGAGGGGTGCCATTTTGAAAAGAGAGCCATGGGGTGGCGCCCCATGGCAAATTCGTGACTTTTTCAAAGGCATTTGAATCCTTTCAATCCATTGGGCACGATGGGTGGCAGCCAAGGGCGCCCTTTTGTAAAATTTCAAACTTTTAAGGGCATGTAATAATGGCATTTTCGAGATTTTTGCAAAGCCTTTTGGAAGACTTGACATCCATTGGTTGTTGGGGTGCGTGGAGCTCCCCAACCCTCCATCTTAGAGGGATTTAATCCCAGCCATTCACCTCTAAGCCTACCTCTATAAAACCTTTACAAAAAAAAACGGGTCCCTCTTATTTGGGACGATTTTCCTTTTTTCTCTCTCTCTCCTCTCAAGCTTCCTCACTCCAGCCGTGTGCTTACTCTTGGCGTGAAGAGCTGCAGCACCTTCCTCACTAGCTAAGGTGAAGACTCACCTCACTTGTTATGGTTCCATTATGAAGAGGAAACCGTTGGAAACTTTGCATCTTTGCATGCAAGTCCATACGGTGGATTAGCTCCAAGATTTATAGTTGCTATCTTGTCTCACCATGGATTTACATTATCGTTTTGTAGCATGCATTTACAGCCTTTGTTTTGCACTTCATTTTGATTTCATTTCAGTTTTTGCACCCTCTATGCTTGTTGTGGGTATCCTTCTCAAAAGAAAAGAAAAGAGGTTGTCAAGTTTTCTCTTTTTGTTTTTCCTTCTCACTGGGTTCACAGCTATGGCATTATCGTCGGTGGTGCGGGACCGAGCTGAGCTCGTCCAGCACACACCCAGGCCGGTTAGCTGTCCCTCATATTCGGGAACACTAGGCGGGTGTTCTAGTCATCAGCATTTATATTTTTTTTTTTGTGTGACTATTGTTATTCTGTTCTGTGTTTTTCTTTCTTTTGCGGTGCTGGGCTTAGACCAGTCTCAAATATGCTGGGACTGGGGGCCGCAGCCATGTTGTCGAGCGTTGGTCACGGTGTGACCAGCTCATTTTGGGCATAGGAAGGTCGGGCTGTTATGTTAGCCTCTTGCATGCTTCTTTTTCCTTTTTCTTGGTTCAGTCTTCTTTGGAAACCAGGACTGGAGCAGCTGGGCCGGTTTTGGTGTGCCCAGCACACCCTCCTTGTTGCTGTGAACCGAGTCCTTGAGCTCTGGTTCACGCTGACAAGGGTGGCTCGGTCGGGTCCAGCGGACCAGACCCCCTTTGTCTATCCTTTTTCTCCAGGATTGTGTCTGGCGCCACTTGGGTGGCCCGTGCATGCATGAAGGGATTTGGCCTCTAGCTTCTTCCTCCCTCCACGTTATTGTTCCACCTAAACCCTTCGGTTCAGGTCTGAACCAAAGTTTAGACCTGATGGTTTGTCAGCCTGGGCGTAGCACAAGGTGCCAGTCGTCCAACCCCTTTCGTGGGAGCCGGATGGAGCCTAGTGGTGCCGAGCACCCAGGCCCTTTTCATTCGGCCATTTTGGGATTGCGTGTAGGCCCGAACCGAATGGTTCAGACCTGTGCATGTATGGGGAAGCAGGCCGGCACCGGGTGCCAGCCATGGTTCTGTTTTAGGACAGGTCGTGTGCCAGCCGCATGGTGCTGGGCATCCGGGTTCCTTGAGCTGATCCCCTTCGGGTCCGGGTCAGAACCAGAGAGAGCGGGGTTCAGACACACTGCTGGCCAACCCCAGCCTGGTCTCTTAGACCAGACCGCCTGGGCCCAGTTTCCTTTGGGCTCAACCAGCCGGCTTAGCCACGGTTGTTTCTGTCGGGGCTGGTAACATCCCAATCAAACCCTTGACAGGTAGGGTCTGGTGCCTGAGTCGGTCCAGACATCGATGGTAGGTCCGACAGTCTGGTCCGTAGGACCAGACCACCCTTAGCTTGAGCTTGTTAGCACAAGTGCGGGTGGACTTTCGTTTCACCACACTCGCGGCCCCGCTACACCATCATTTATGGCTGATAGTAGGTTACCTTATCAACACTAGCTCGCACCTACTTTAAGTCAAACCCGATTAGGTTCAAACCAGCCTTCGTATTTCCCTGCACCCTCCTCGCTCTTCGGTTAAGTTCGGCATGAGTGCATGCCTTGGGATGCACCGAGTTCGAGTAAGCCTTTCATATACATATATATATATATATATATATATATATATATATATATATATATATATATGTATATACGTATACATATGGGTATGTGCATCGCCAAGTATGTTTGAAAGGGTGGATAGATATATGTACACACGAATATATGTAAGGGTATTAAAACTGATGACTCCCGTGTCCTGTTCAAGCATTTTTCTTAGATGATTCCATACTCCGAGCTCAGTATGAATTTCATTGCATTGTCCTACGTTCGTTTTGGACAAAGGGTTTGTTTTAGGGTCCGCGGGCGCGGCACCCCGAACCGTGGTAATGCCAATGTTATTCACATTAGATGGGTTAAGTTAGAAATCATCTTCGACACGTAAGTGTGTCGTACTGCGTAAGAAAAATCTTTATACCTTGAGTTATGTGCAACTACTTAATTAAGTATACAGATGAACACTATTGCAAATCCGCATACTTGGAAACTACGTTCAATCACAAGCATTGTTTCTTTATCTTTGTTTCGGGTCCGCAGGCGCGGCACCCCACCCCGTGAGAATGGCTAATGTTGTTTCCATAAGTCGGGTATATCCCGGATTTTTCGCCATAAACATGTAAGTGTGTCAACCACATATGAAAGCATAGTGACTGCAATATTCACACTGAAGTATGCAAGTTAATCATTTCATATTATGCAACTGCCTCTGTTGTTTATGCTTGTGCAAACGATAGAATCATACACTTCGCACTTGGCACATCCTGACACTGTTACTGGGTAGTGCGTACCTTGAAAAGGTACATTGCTTGAGGCATTAGTAAGTGCACGTGGTGCCTTACTGCAAGAAAGAAAAGAATAAAGATAGGGTATGAATAATGAAATGACTTGTTATGGGCTCAGATGGAGTCCTTGGGCAATGACCCTTGCATAAAGAGATGAACTCTTGTGTGATATACCCTAGACAGAAATAAATCAATAAGGTGTTGCGACTGCTTTCACGAGCAGTATGCTCCGTTGGCCGCGTGAGGCTGAGCACATGAATGGGCAGGCCAAGTCCTCGTTTTGCGTACCCTGCGGGGACCACGAGGCAAATTCCTCGTGAGAGGTGTGTTGAACATGAGCCTTAAGAAAGATAAGCCTGCTTCGCCCCATTCACAAAATGGTTCACCTCGGGAGAGGGTGGATGGTACAACCCTGAGTGACTTGTCGTTACTACGACACGTGTTTGACAGGAGCCGTAGCATCCTTTGGCCTCCAGTCACTCAGAGTCAGGGAGGTCGAGGTTGCCTCTTTAGGACCTCACTACTGCAGTAGTATGGATTGCAATCCTTGCCTATGCGAGTGTTTTCTCCTAGCTGTGTGCTGCTCGCATAAGGTCGACTCGGTCTGTAGCTTCCCCGGTTACCACACTAGAATTTAAATAACAGACGCCGAGTGCATGTCTCACAGAATGCGAGGTTCCTTCGCGTACCCGAAGGAGTAATCAGAAGAACTTAAGAACTAACCAAACAGCTGACTTAAAGTAGTTGTTGCTTTACTTGTGTTGTAGACTTACTTTAGTTGTTACAGTTATTTCAGTTTGTTACCTTAGTTACTTGCTGCTCAGTTCGCTTATACTTCAGTACGTTGCTTCAGCTACTTGTTTTCTTGTTGACTAGTACTTGTCACTTCACACTTACCAGACACAGGCACGTACACCTGTCAGCTTGTTTCCTGCGTTCCTGTGTACTTGATGCATATATACACATTGTTTGTGGTTGTTTCTTCACCACCTTGAAAAAGGATTGACCCCGTTTTATGGGGATGTAGGTGACGAACAGGCTTAGTGCGGATGCAATGATACACGATGGAGGCTCTGAGGACCCACACACTTGACCTGCAGATCTTGTACCTGGTGGTTTTGGGTTTTTGGTTGTTGTTGGGATGTATTCCCTATTTTGTACCTTTTGTACTTATAAGTTGTAAACTCTTTAAAACTGTTGGTGTGTTTCCCCTTTTTACTTCATAGTTACACTTTTGGTTGCACTTATCTGTGGCGGCCGCCCAGACTTGCGGCTTTGTTGTTTTCCCACGTTTGCCTCCGCTAGTTTACTACTTAAACCTTTCAAAAAAAAAAAAAATTCCATAGTAAATCCCAAGTTTTTCCAAGGTCGGGGTTTGGGGCGTCACACCAAGGCTCCTACTTATACTAAATATACAGTGCGTGTAAGTGAGCGTTCAAATGGAGATCAACTCCAAATCGTCAATGCGATTCCTTCACCGCTCCTCGTTCAAGATTCTGCTTGACGAATAAAGCCCCTATTGGAAAGGCTTCGCTTTTTGGCAAAACGCTCTTTACGTAAAGACTAAGTCAATTACATATGGTCTGGCTATGGCCCAGGGTTCCTGCAACCTTGATGGATGCAACGTACGCACAACGGTGAACATCCATTTCCCAAATTAAGCGTAACGATTTCCTGCCAAAGAGGGGAGATGCCGCTGAAATAGATAAAAGAAACACATGCTTTCTCCGTAAAAGAGAGGAAGTGCTGCTGAAAATTCTGAAGAAGTTAAGAATAGCTCAGAAAGAATGTAGCATGATACTCTGACATATAGCAGAGTGCTACCTAGTTCATGGTTTGCCTTCTACAATGTAGAAGGGTTCGTCGCACCACTGCCGATAGAGCAGGGGAGGTGCTGACGAAATGGTTGGCAGAAGAGCTGTCGGAACCAGTTGAACGACATAATGATGTCCGTTGATGGAACGATGCCAGATCGTGTAATGACCCCAACTCATCCCCTTTGAAAATGCGGAATTTTTTTTCTTCTAAAACAGTGCAGAAAACTTCCCAGAGACCCGGGGTCCTCATAGTTCCAATTCCAACTGGATAGCCATAAACCACAAAAGAACTTGCAATTAACATCCATAAACTAACCATTACCTTTATTCATGAATTAAAAACTAATCTAAAAAATAAAGTGTCTGACTCAAGTAACCACTGATGACAATAAGCAAATAACAGGAACACTAGACTGAAAAACCAAAATAAAGAGCCACTCTGTCCACAAAGAAGACTGTCAGAACTCGTTGTGACTCTCGCGCCCTCACAGTAGCTGTCGACTTCACTGATCACCTGTTCCTGCGAAAAACCAATGAAGTAGGGTGTCAGAATCAAAATCCTGAGCACAACTACTTCTTAATGAAACAAGTGAGATAAAGAGTCAAGATGAGATATCATGCAACAATTAAGAAAAATACATATAAGACAGTTTATAGCATTTGAGAATTTATTCATGCAACAATCATAAATGGTAAGCATGCAAGGACAGTAAAGCAGTAGCATCTACTAAAATTTCAGCATGCAACAAGAATTAAACATTCAACACCTACCCTCATGTATTGAGTAAGGAAACCATTAAAGTATGCATGATCTAATGCATAACAGGAAAGATGCATGTCTTTTGTGCAATGCATGAATCATTTTATTATCTTCCATTAAGTCTTTTGTTTCCTTATGCATGCCCTATTAAATGCATACAGCTTTAAGTTTCTCTTTTTAATTACCATTGCC
This sequence comes from Nuphar pumila, assembly GCF_984573655.1. Taxonomy (NCBI): domain Eukaryota; kingdom Viridiplantae; phylum Streptophyta; class Magnoliopsida; order Nymphaeales; family Nymphaeaceae; genus Nuphar; species Nuphar pumila. The sequence goes on along the minus strand of NC_143251.1, from coordinate 70,236,408 downwards.
CGCGGATACACCAAACGGGTACAAACCCCGAGGTTAAGTTAGGTTCTCAGGGTAGCTTAGCACACAATTTATATTTTATTACTGGGTTCCAACTTAGCCCTCGACCGAATCACCTTCGGAACATTAGACCTCCATATCTAATGTCGGGGACACAAGGGACACCCCACGCCCACAAGTGCCACTTCCTTGGTACAAAAAACAACAGCTGTGTCAAACACACCACTCCCGGGTAAAGTGGCGGACTCTCCCTAAAACCGTGGCCAAGAGAAGGAACCTCAATATCGAGTTCAGGGGACCAAAATTAAGCACACGGAGTTTTGTATCCTCACAGTCTCCCCAAGACCGGATTTCTAAGATCCCCATTCTCTAGATGGGTGATCCCATAAGGTATATTACATTGTGCTTTATTATTACTTTCTTTTTTTTATTTAAAATTTAATTTCTTAAGTTTTGCAACAACATATGCAAAAAGAAAGATAAAAGCTCGCATCTACCTCCCGAGAGCCATCACAGGACTCCGGCCTGTGAAAACATATAGAACAGTGCAATAAAGCTGAAATATTTATAAAGCATGATCTTTGAAATGCATTGAAATGAGTAGGGGAAAATATTTCCACAGCACGGGTTTACCAAACCCTCGATGATTCATTTTGATCACCGGAACACTAATGCAAGAATCACAATCATATGTAATGTAACAACACACATCAAGTACATCAATGAGTAAACATGTTCCAACAGTCATGTAAACCACCTCAACTCCTAACATAAAGAGGAATGAGACTGTAGGTACATAATTCATGCTCAAGATTTATCATGCATCAAAAGATTTGAATTCTTAACTTTATCAATCACGTAACCCGGCCCTGTTTTCATATGCTAACAACCTATGTTACTAACATGGCATGGTTCCCATCATAAGAGAAGTTTTGAAATTAGCAACTCAGCCCAGCCGACCCTATCGGCTGGGTGTGGCAGCATAGACACAGGCCCAAACAGGGGCTGTGTATGCTGTCCGGAAGCGTACCAAAAAGGGGATGCCATATGCTAATATCCCTGATTACATATATATATATATATATATATATATATATATGTAGATATGTATACAGACAGACCTATATATATAAGTATGTAAAAAGACTGGACTCAGCCCAGCCGATCCCATTGGCTGGGTCTGGTAGCATATTCACAGGTCCAGTATGGACCTGTGTATGCTGTCAAAACGACAGCCTATCCTATTTCGAAAACCACCATTGAATTACTTTATATGTATATCTCTTTTTGAAATCACTAGGCACAATCCCTTTTTGTCTCAGGTTTTCCTAAATGCCCAGCTGGTTAAGCTTCAACAGTTGCTAAGCAATGATCACAAATTTAATACCATATTTAATTTCTAAGACATATCAGAATTAAACTATGGATGAATTATCATCTCATTCTAACCATTCAAGTTCAAATAAAAGATGCCTATTAAAATGATAATTTTGATGCAAAACTTTATTAAATAATATCAACGTTATTCTGACCATTCCAGTTCAATTAAAAGATATCTATCAACATGATAATGTTGATGCAAAACTTCATTAATCAATATCAACTTATTCTAACCATTCAAATTAAAATAAGAATGCCTATCAGCTTGATAAATTTGATGCCAATTTCATTAAAAAACAATATCAACTTATTCTAACCATTCAATTTAAAATAAGAATGCCTATCAGCTTGATAAATCTGGTGCCAATTTCATTAAACAATATCAACTTATTCTAACCATTCAAATTAAAATAAGAATGCCTATCAGCTTGATAAATCTGATGCCAATTCCATTTAAACAATATCAATTTATTCTAACATTCAAATTAAAATAAGAATGCCTATCAGCTTGATAAATCTGATGCACCACTTTATTAAACAATATCAACATTATTCTGACCATTCAAATTAAAATAAGAAATTTGGAATAAAAGATTCAGCTAAAACTGGGTCTAGCACCCAGCCAGACCCACTCAGCCGACCCAGTTGGCTGGGTCTAGTTCACAGCCCAGCCGACTGCATACCTGGGCCCCAAACCATGCAGGAAAAGCTTTTAAATCTGTTTTTTTTTCTCTTCAATACAACAAGAGCACAGAAGGTGCAAGGGAGTAACAGTGGAAACTGTTCTCCATGAGATTTCCATCGACTGTTGCATGGAAATCAAATCTTCACCGATGCCCCATTTGAATCAAAAAGAGGTACCCGTACCTTTTTGAAGGGTATTCCGGCTATCGGATGCTGGGGACACAAAAACACGGTCGGCTGGGGTTGCCCCTTGCTGTTGCCGTGACAGGGTGCTCGCTGGAGGGCTTTTGATGGCTGTCGCAGCTTTCCGGCGACCTCCTTTCCTCCGGCTTGTGCGCACCGAGCAAGCAAGAGAGATGGGGAAGAGAGAGCCCGAATGAAGAGGGCATAACCCTCTCTTCACTCCCCTTTTATCGACCCCAGCCCCCCTCCTTCCTTGCCGAGATAGGAGGGGGAGGTCGGTTACGCCCTGCGTAACACCCCCTTCCCCCCTTTCCTTTCCTGTTAGGGTTTATCGGGCAACCATTATCGGGTTGCCCTTTCTGTTTTAAAAGGTCTGTTATTTGGGGTGGGGCTCGGGTCCGAACCCGGGACCCGCAACCCGGCCCCAAAACAAAATGGGTCCACAAGTGGATCCACTGTGGATCCTCGAATTAAATTAAAATTTTAAAATAGAAAAATTTTCATTTATCTATTATTACCCTTTAAATCAAGATTTCAAATAAATAAATCCTAATTACCCCCCTTTATGGGTCCTGGATCCGTAATGTGGATCTAGGCCCAAATTGAAAAATTTGAAATATTTTCTAATAAAAATCTCGGGTTTTACATCCCTACCCCCATACAAGAATTTCGTCCGCGAAATTAGCACGTACCAAATAAAAGAGGGTAATGATGACGCATGTCTGCCTCAGGCTCCCAAGTGCATTCATCTAGCCCATGATGCTGCCATCGCACCTTTACGAATGGAATCGTCCTACTGCGTAGTACCCTTTCCTGGCGTTCTACTATCTCTATCGGCTTCTCGTCCGTAGTTAAGTCAGGTTGTACCTCGATCGCCTCATGATGAATTACGTGTGAAGGGTCAGGCGCATACTTTCAAAACATCGAGACATAAAAAACATCGTGAATCTGCGAGAACTGAGGAGGAAGTGCTGCCCGATATGCCGTCTGTAAACACCCCAAATTTTCACCCTCATCCAGTGTTTGTCCATTTCATGTGTCATTGCATATCATTGCATGCATTCGGCATACCATTTCATTGCATTGCATAGCATTGCATGGCATTACATGTCATTACATCTCAATTTTGAGATCCAACACTCCAGTTTTCAAAACATTCAATCCAGATTTTAATTTTAAAGCTTTTATTTCAAAAATCCATTTCAAAACCTGGGTTTTTATTCAATACTCTGTCATTTTCCAACCCCAGGACTTTATATTTCGAAATATTTTCTCAAGGAAACAATCTGGATTCATTTTAAATTCAAATTTTAATCAATTTCAATTCACAGATGAGACCCATTGAGGCGGCGTCACTTTTGAATTCCTCTATTCATCAAATTTCTCAAATTTTTGAAAGTTTCAGTCCGATCAGGACTCTGTCTCAGAGTCCTAATCCAGTCAGGAGTCTGTTTTTAAGTCTGTTCTATTTCCATTTTCAGTCTTTTTTTCGATTATTTTCAAAATTTAGGTCATTTTACAGAGTCCAGTTAGTTCAGGACTCTATTTTAGAGTTCGGTCGAGTTAGGAGTCTAACCCTGACTGTGTTTTCTGACTTATTTCATCATTTCTTGATAAAATCTTTTGAAAATTCTTTCATTTGGCTTTTAAAATCTAAGATCTCGGAGTCCTAAGAGTTCAAGACTCTAACCCAGAGTTCCAGCTCGCTTGAGACCCTATTTTCAAAGATCTTGAATTTCAAATATCGATTTTAACACTTTTTCAAAGCCATTTTCAGTGTTTATTTCAAAATTTCCAAAACTCGATGTGGGCCCACTCAGTTGGCACCATATCCAGAGGAATTCTAACTCAGTTAGAACCCTATGCCATTTCAAAAATTCTAATTTTAAGATTACTTTTGAAAATCCTTTTGAAAACTCCTTCAATTTCAAGTTTTAAAATCGCTTTTTGAAAAAAACTCAAGTAGGGCCCACTCGGGGTGGTGTCATATTCGAGTCAGTCAGGGCTAGACTAAGGTTAGTTGATGTCTTGGTTAGTTTTAGAAAGTTAGAAGAGTCAAAATCCATTTTGAAAACCCATTTTTAAAACTTGATTTCAAACTATTGTTTTTAAAGGTGTTTTAAAAACCCAATGTGGAAAACGCCAAGTGGCGCCACATTTGGGGGATTCTTAGGTTTAGCTAGGGGTTAATTAGGGATTAATTAGGATAATTTAGGTCAAGGGCATATAGGTAACTCCATCCAAAAATCGCCCCCCCCCCCTTTAGATTCCAAAATTTTCAAAATTGTCAATTTTTAAACCTAATTTTTTATTATAAATAGATGCATAAGGGGGGTCGATTTTCTCATCTCTCACCTAGTGGATTCTTGGAGCTTCTCTCTCCTCTCCAGCCCTTCCTCCATTGCTGCAACTCCAAGGTATGACTTCCTTTGCTTTTTCATATTTTATTTAATGATTTTAATGTTTTAAACCTAGATCTAGGCTTAGATACCCCTTCTTATGGAAAATTAACCATGGATTCAACCTCAAGAACCATCAAGAATCAGCAAGAACAATCCAAGAAGGTGATGTAACCCTGTTTTGGGTGATTTACAGGGATTTTAATCCATTAGAATTGATTTAAATATGATTCTTTACATTATTAACCAATAAAATATATGATTTACCCTTTTTAATGGGTTAAACCTATGTTTTAAAGGTGATATCAAATTCCATCCATTGATTCCTTGTTTTTATTTTATTTTCATGATTTATTCATGTTTGTGTTACGTTCTATAGCATAGAAATAAGTTTTATTTACTGTTTTATGGTTTATTTTATTTATTTACATTAGTTAATGCATGGTTTTCCAAGTTTCTTAAATTTCTGTGTGTTCTAGGTTTAGAACAGTAAAGATAATGTTATTTCGGATTGAAGTTCTCATTGTTTATTTCTGATTTTTTTATATGTGATGCATGCATGAGTTATTGAGTTACTGTAGAAAAATCAGAGGTTTTGGATCTCGGGAACCCTGTCAAAAAAATCAGACATCAAATCGGGTTTTTAAAGTTTTAAAATCATGGTTAAAATCAGGAAGGTAACTTGCTGTTATGATATTTCTCTCATCTTATATCCGATTTTAGATCTGTAAAGTGATATAGATTCACATTGAGTATATCTGTCTTATGTGAAATTTTTGGATTTTTTGATCACTGTTTAGTATTTGTCCCCTTTTAGAGAATCTGTTTTTAAATTTAAAACTCGTTAGGGTTTACCAAAACCCTAATCAGACTTGTGTTAGTCATAAATCCTAAACCACAGATCCTATTCATGATATGTAAAAAGTGAGTATTAATATTTTTCTGTCTACGGTTCACCACTAAAATTTCAGATATTTTTGTTAAGAATTGCTATTTATGTCTGTATTTTCAATCTGGAATAGCTGTTTTAATCCCTGTTAAGAGTGATATATTTTAGCTCAGATTGCCGGAAGGGTTTCTCCCTAACCGGAGATGCTCTTTCCGATCTGTAAATTGGGAAATCTATATTTTTATTCTTAGTTAGTTTCTGTAAAATTTCATAAATTTCCATGGAGATTTGACCCCTGGTTCAGGTCTTGGATTGAGACTGGTTGGTGAATTAGGTCAAAAATAGCATATTTTTAGAGTTTAATGCAATTTTCGGATTAATTTAATGTCAAAAAATTATTTTTATAATTCCAATTCGACATTAGGGTTATAAAAAGTGCAGGTACCAATTTTTATAGATTTTGGAATCCATTTGATTGCTGAATCAAGCAAATTACAAAACCGGGTTCCTCAAAGATCCAAAAACAAGGCTAAAATCACAGTTTTTGTGATATTCTTGAATTTTCGTGTATAAGCATGTATTTTTAGGGTTTAATCATGTTCATAATCATATTAGAATGCTTTAGATTTAATTTTGTAGCTATTTGATTTCATTTAGGTAAAAAAAAAACCCAAATTTTTACCAAAATCTCTTTCTAAAAACCCTGATTTCAAGGCCCTAGTCTTGCTATCGGGGGCAATTTGGTCATTTGACCTAAATTTAGAAATCCTTAACCCTAATTTCATATTTTTAATCATGTCATAGCATATTTGGTTTGAGTTTATTCCATTCAAATTTCAAAACTTGCATTTTATCAAAATATCTTTCTAAAAACCCTAATTTCAAGGCCATGGTCTTGTTATTAGGGGTATTTTGGTCATTTGGACCCCAATTTCGAAATTTCATATCTTATCTTCCTTATTTATTCAATTTTATTTTATACTTTATCATTCTTATTTAAGGGAATCAAGGAAAAGGCTTATATCTAGCAAAATCCAGTAATTTCTAGATATTACTGGATAAATCTAGAAAAGCCAACATATTTTCATTAACCAAGTTTTCTAGTTTTGCAGGTACATTGAAGACTTTATTTTTCATGTATTTAAATTTCAATAGTGATGTAATTTGTAATTAAACTTTGGAATAAGAATTTACATTTCCTGTTTAGCTTAGGTTGCATTGCATATAGTTTATTTTTATAATTTTAATGTGTGATGGATGATGATTCATGCATATTTTTACAAATTCACCATGGTCTAAGCGAATGGCACATGCACTAGCTTCTATGAAGTTTATAAACTTGGTGGAATTTGTATTTATGGCCATAGTCAGAATACGAATGATACTTAGATTTATGATCTTCACATTAGCCACATTCAGCCTACACTCTTAGGCTAACTTCAAAAATGCACTGCATTTCTCAAAAATACAAAAAAGTATTTCTCAATTCCTCAAATCCATATTCATTCATTTCGTGCATTTGTCAACTCCAATTCAAAATCCAAGTCAAGGAAATTGAATTCCTCAAAATCTCCTAAGTCTTATAGCAAAATCGATTTTCCCAAAAGCATTGAATTTCAAAGAATATTTCAAGTATTTCCCAAGTTCCAAATTCAAATTTTCTAAGTTAGAATTTCAATTTCCAAGTTTGAATTCAGAGAAACCAAGTATCTCAGAATCGATTTTCACCAAATGTCAAGGATTCCTTAAAATTGATTTTTATTTCCCTCAGAAGTATATTTCAAATCCCAATTCACGATTTTCGAAGATTTACATTTTCTAAATATTTCAATCATTCAAAGCAAACATCATGTTTTCAAATGTGCATTTTCTAAAAATTCATAGCACATGCCTGATTCTATGTGCATTTAGAAATTAGAATATGATTTAGACAAGTTGAATAGAGTAGAGCATAAGATTGATCCTTGGTTCAATTACCCCTGTTAAAGGTGGCAGGAACGGTTGAACCTCGTACAGACAGGCGAGTCCAATTCTTAGGAATTATCCCGCATTTTAAAAACGGAGGCGAATTATTTTCAAAATCTTTTTCAAAGGTCAGTTTGATTCGCAAAAAGTTAAAAATTTTTGCGATGAAAACAAGTTTGGCGACCGAGATGGGACCTGTCTTTGCCTGATCAATCTAATGCTCTACTTAGTTCAAATTGTCAAAATCGATTTCCATGGAATGTCAGCTTTTAATTTATGCTATCATGTGAACCTAGGAGCCTAGACTTGAACCCAGCTGACATGGATCTCATATAGACTAGGTATGGTTTGGTAGGACCATATTGAGGAGGAAATTTTCATGCTCACATAGAATTAGGTCTAATACAACCCTCCTCAATCTAGGTTTGATTGAAAACAATGTTTGTTTCTTCAAATTTTTCAAAATCTCTATCTTTTTAGGTTTTAGAGACTTCTGATTTGATTGCATGTGCTCATGTTTTCAAAAGTCACCCTACCTATATTGTCTCGGTCTTCACGTTGCTGGGCTCTCTTCCAGAACCATAGTTCGGGACAGAGCCTCACAACTGGGCCACCTATTTGGGTGAAAACCCCCCTGCCACGTACCAAGGGCCATAGTCCAACGTATATCGGCAGGTGCTCAAGGATGTTGGAAAACTTGAACCTAGAACCGGAGAATTTGATTTTATGCCACGTACATCGGGCCTTGGCTCGAGTATATAGGCATAACTGGATTGGATACAGATGATCTGAACCTTAGAGTCAGGATTAAGGTCCCACAGCCATTTCAAAATTTGTGCATCTAGAGTCAGCTTTTAGGGAATGTTGTTTGTGCATACTTGTTTATGCAAAATTTGATTGAATATGTTATTTCCTTTTTATTTTCCATATTTTTCCCAATTTTCTAAAATACTGGACGATTTTCTCAAAATTCCCCAATCCATGTCCATGTACTGTCCATGTTTTAAACCTTGGACGATTTTCTAAAATACTTCATTTTCCATTTATTTCTTCATATTTCATCAAACCCTGGACGATTTTTCAAATTTCCCTTAATTTCCTTCAAAACTCCAGGTGATTTCCCATCTTTCCTGTCTTCTGGATCTCGAATTTCCTGCTTTATTTTTATCCTGCCTGCATTTTCCTCAAAATTCCTGTATTTTCCAAGTCTTATTCCAATTTCCATGTCTTCCAGTCCGATGGCATCCAGTCAGCTTGATTCAGTCTTCCCTGAGGGTCACATCTCCTACGAGGTGCGACAAAGTCTTCCCGAACATCGAGTCCTCAACACCGGATCCTTCTTTCCCCGGTGGTATTATTCATGGTTCAAGAACTTCTCTCGTATGTCTCCGAACCATCTGGACGAGTGTGGATTGGAACTGGCGTCCGTAGTGGGAAAGCAGATAGTCAACGACAACTTGATTCATGCACTAGCAGAGCGGTGGAATCCGAGCACTTCTACCTTTTGGTTCCCGTGGGGCGAGATGACAGTACTGATGGATGAATTTTCAGAGATTATGGGATTGCCCGAGCCAGCCCGTCAGCCTGGAGATCCATTGGAGAAACAGTTTCTGATTAATGTTAAGGGTCTGGACCCTAAGGATGCCTTAGCTCGCATGACAGGACGCAAGTCTTGGCCATTGATAGAGGAGGATGGAAACGAATATGTGGATCTGCTCGAAATCTACCGACAGTATGGGACATTTGTGGAAGTCAGCTCGTTGTCCAGAACAGCTCGAGAGAGAATTCAGCACGCGATGGTTCTGTGCACGGTGGGATTAGCTTTCTTTCCCGATGGACGGAATTACATGGATATCAGAATAGTTCAGCTTCTAAGGAGATGGGGAAGTCGACAGACCAACCGCCTCTCAATAGCCATGGCCGCACTCGCTTTTCTATACCGAGGGTTGACTCGTTTCGCACTCGGAGAGTCGATCCTAGTCGAAGGGTGCACCTATGCCTTGCAGTCTTGGTTCCTCCGACATGTGCCAGTCCGAGCCAGTTCGTTCAGATACAATGGAGAGAAGCTTCTTCCAGTTGTGCGATACCGGTTCTTGATCGACAACCTTCAAAAGGAAGAAGTCGTATGAGACTACTTTGATCGTCAGGAATCACCCCCCAGATACACTTATGCTTACGGCAAGCGATTCAGACTACTTGGCCCGTTCTTCTGTGTATACTATCATCCCGAGCGGTGTGTCAGGCAGTTCTCTCAGAGGCAGAAGCGCGTAGAGATTCGTCCACTAGCGGGGGTTCTGCCAGAATTCGATCTCGCATCAGACCAGTGGTCCGGAGCATACCATTCTGCCAGACATGGCTGGGATTCCTTTGTCAGTCTTACTATTTTTCCTGGTCCTCGTGTGTCTTCTGATTTTGTAGAGTGGTGGAAAATTGTCTATCCCCCTCCCCTTTGTCAAGCGTATTATTGATAAAATCATGTTTTTCCCCTCAATAAAATTCCTTTATTTTAGATTTCACTTTGGTTTGACGACCTCGCCTAGGTAACAAGGCATATTTTCAGTTGTTTATCTTGCAAAGAATAGCAACGCAATTGTCGTAATCCCAGCGACGACTCAATCCCTAGTAATGGGATATTATTTCAATTGTCTACCAAAATTCTCAACAAATATTTTCCTCCAAACCAAATTTCCTTCAGAAGCCTAACCATCAATTCTACCTTACAGAGAGCATCAGCAATATCCAAGAGAACATTTGTGATACCCGATGGTTCATACAAGATCCAGAAAGAAAACCACATCAGTTGAAGGCGTCGCGTACTCAGTAGCTTCAGAAGAAGAGATGGACTCACCTCGATCCATCCAGAGTCAGGGTCAGCAGGCGGATGATGACATCGATCCCCAAATGTACGTCATGTTCAAAAAAATGATGACCAAGATGCTGGCAGAGCAAGCTGAGGCCAGTACTGAGCAAATTCAGACCAAACAGAAAGATAAGGGTCATGCCGTCAAGAATGTGAAGATCAGCAAAAAGCAGAGTTGTCACGAGGAAATATCTGATGAGTCAGAATCAGCTGACGATGCTGACAAGGAATGTGAAAATAAATATGAATTCAAAAGGTTGACTCAGGGTCAGGGGTCGGCTTACAAATCCAAAAATCAGTCTGTTAATGACCCTACTCAGTCACAGCTAAAAGACATGATGAAAATGGTCAAAGATCTGCAGGCCCGCGACAAGGGCAAGAAAGTCTTCACCAGCGAAGACTTCTATGATGGTTTAGATGGGGACGACAATCTGGATAATCTCCCCAGAAAATTTATCAAGTTTGATGGATCTGGCGACCCTAAGGCTCATCTCGCCATGTTTTTCGCTGAGTGTTCACGATTCAAGCGTGACAATCGGGCACTCTTCCTTTGCTTCCCTCGCAGTCTGGAGGAAATGGCAGCTAAATGGTACTCGGAGCACATCAACCCCATAGAGCTGAAGGAATTTGATAAGGTGGTGAATATGTTCATTGAGCGCTTTATGTTCAATGCTGAGGCGCTCCCGACCCTCAGCCACCTCTGTGGCCTGAAACAGAGAGAAAATGAAAAGGCCCAAGATTTTATCCATCGCTGGAGGTCAGCTTGCAACAAGATGAGAGACCCCATATCAGAAGGGCATGCTTTGTCCTTAATTCTAAGCAATTTCTCGCAACCACTGAAAGGCCTCATCTCCACCGCACCGTCCAGAACCTTTATTGAATTAACAGAGCGAGCCGAGTGGATCGAATTAAGTATGGAGAATGGCTTCTATGAAGGTTTCACTTTCACCATGAACAGCGACCAGAACGAGTCAAAGAAGAAGACTCACTTCACTAATTCTGTCAGTAATAATAAATGGAATCATCGTAAGGGGCAGAATAGAGACTTCTGTTATGGGGCAGGAGGTTCAAACAGGAATGATCAGAAAGGGAAGTCGATCCCGCAATTCAGCAAGCCGCTTCAACTAGAGCAGGGACCAAAACCCCGAGAGAAAGTGAAGCACGAAGGATGGAGCTATGACAGGAAATTCACTCCATTAGATCAATCACTCGAGACTGTGCTCGAGTACATGTTGACCAAGGAGATGGTCAAGTTGCCAAGGCTGGCCGATCCTCCCGTTCCTATTGGAAAATTCAAAGACCAATTCTGCAAGTTCCACAGAACAGTGGGGCACAATACCGAGAATTGCTTCGTTCTCAAGAACATAGTTCAAGATCTCATTGACAAGAATCTTCTGGTAGAAGGTGCGGAAGATGAAAATATAGATATTCTAAAAAAGCCATTTCCTCGTCATTCTACAGTAGTCATCACCGAACAGTCGTTTCAACCACTGGAGCATATCAGGCTGTGCTCTGAAATTGACATGCAAGCTCAGCATCAAGTCCTGGTATTGCAGCAGGCTCGGTCCAAGGCCCAGAAGATGGACCTTATTTCAGCTTTCGGCAAATTGAAAGTATCTGACAAGCCCGCTGGGATATCTCCCGAGGTAGCCAGAAGTATGCCATGGATCCCTAAGCATCTCATTAAGTCCACCCCAAAGAAAAGCGAGACATCCACTCTAAAGCCTATTACAGCATTATTCAATGTCTCAATTTCGGACTTAACCCAAGCTTCCGCTAAACATCAGCAAGTATTAAATAATCTATTGCAGAAAATCAAGGTGAAACCAAGCATAACTCCGGAAGACATGGCCCACATAGTCAACCAGGCCATGACTAATGCTCCAGTTACTTTCTCCGATGAGGATCTCCCTAAGCCTCATGTGTTCCATAACAACGCCTTGTATGTTGTGGTTCGAACCAGAGGGATGAGAGTTCCTCATGTACTGATCGATGGAGGCAACAACCTCAATATATGTCCGGAAATGACCGCCAAAGCTTTGGGCATAAAAGAAGAAGAATACATTCCAGACCCAGTCACCATTTATGGGTTCGACAATCACGGCCAGACAGCGAAAGGAAAAATATTCCTAGAAATCTTCATTGACTACTCGGTCCATTCAATTCTCTTTCACGTAGTCAATGTGCCGCCCACTTATAATCTGCTTCTCGGGAGACCATGGATCCACAACACAAACGCAGTACCGTCTACTCTTCATCAGTGCATCAAGTGGTCAAAAGGTGGTATGATCACGACGGTCTTAGGCAAAGATCCAGAGCAGAGGCTAGCACAGCCCATGGTTCCCAGGCCCTCTTTCACTACTGATATCCCTAGCATTAGGGGTATCGAAGAAGTCAGCTTTGAAAAGAATTCGGGAATAATGCAGACGGCAGAGCAACCCGAGCATACAGTGGCTGCGACTCGATGGGGAGGTCCACAGTTCTTCAAGATTGGAGGACGAATTGATTACAGCACACTTAAGGATCATCCGCTATTCCCCCAATTTATGAAAGCTAAGAAGGGATTTGATTTACTAGTGAAGCACGGCTACCAGCCTTTCCAAGGCTTAGGCAAAAATGAAGATGGTCGTCTTGAACCAGTGATTCCTCAGCATTGCCCTAAAAGGACCGGATTGGGCTTTAATGGCCAAAGATCTCAGAAAGGGACTGTTTTCATTAACGGAGCGCATTAGAAGAATTCCTTTGTCTTTCCTTTTCTTTTCTTTTGTCGGGATGATATCCCATTTCATTTTCATCCTTGTCATTTTTATTAATTCTATCTTTCAATAAAGTTGTCAGTTTCCTTTGTCTATCTTGGTGCCATTTGTCTCTTTACTCCTCAATATTAGATCTTCACAAAATTGAAATCATTTTGCTCTTTTATCTTTCTAATTATTTTCAATAAAAGCAATTTATTTCATGATGAGCAATTTTCCTAAATCAATTTATCCTCCAATTTTCAGAATGTCTTCCCGATCTATCAATAAGCTCGTCTTTAATCCAAAAGCTTGTTCGAAATCAGCAATAATTCATCAGGTCAGAATAAGAACAGAATGTGGTCAAACTGCAAAGTAGTCAGAAGAATCCGCAGAGTTCGATTCAGCTCTTCAAGAACTGCCAAAATTTGCATCAGTTCAGAAGCAAGATGAGCCATCATCCTTAGTTCAAGATCCGACTGAGGATATCAATATCGGATCAGAAGACGATCCTAAAATTCTCAAGATTGGCAGTGGTTTGAGTCCAGGAGAGAAAGAAAGGCTCACTAATTTCCTCAAGCAGCATGAAGAAGTATTCGCATGGACTTATGAGGATATGCTAGGTTTAGATCCGAAATTGGTGGAACATCGCCTCGTTTTGAAGCCTGAGGCGAAACCAGTCAAGCAGAAGTTGAGAAAAATGGATCCTCGAATCGAGCAACAGGTCAAGGAAGGACTTGAGGATTTGCTTAAAGTAGGATTCATTCGAGCAATTGATTACCCGGATTGGTTGGCGAATATCGTAGCAGTTCCTAAGAAGAATGGGAAAGTGCGAATCTGTATCGACTTTCGTGATCTCAATAAAGCCACTCCGAAGGATGACTATCCGCTCCCAAACATTGATCTCCTAGTCGATAGCACAGCCGGGCATGCTATGTTTTCCTTCATGGATGGATATTCTGGATATAATCAAATCAAATTGGCCGCTCGTGACCAATCCAAAACATCATTCACCACGCCATGGGGCACTTTCTGTTATACAGTCATGCCTTTTGGGCTCAAGAATGCTGGGGCAACCTATCAGCGTGCTATGGCTGTTATTTTCCATGATCAGATGCACAAAATCATGGATGCATATGTCGATGATATTATGGTGAAATCCAAAGAAGAGGAAGATCACATCGAAGCTCTCAATCAAGTTTTCAAGCGACTCATTCTTTACTAGCTAAGACTCAATCCACAAAAATGTGTCTTTGGAGTCGAATCAGGCAAGTTGCTAGGCTTCTTAGTCAGCAAGAAGGGGATAGAGATGGATCCCGCTAAGGCCAAAGCTATCATTGGCATGCCGCCTCCGACTAATCTCAAAGAATTGCGTAGCCTTCAAGGACGCATGCAATCAATTCGGCGATTCATTTCTAATTTGGCAATGAGATGTGAGCCTTTCAATCATTTGCTCAGAAAAGGAGTGAGGTTCGAATGGGAACCAGAGTGTCAGCAGTCATTCGAACGCATCAAGAAATATCTTCTCAATCCTCCTATTTTAAAGCCGCCAAAATTAGGGAAACCCCTATTGCTATACATTTCAGTTAATCAAGTTGCTTGCGACGGATTCTTGGCACAATACGAAGAAGGTAGTTTGATAGAACATGCCATTTACTATGTGAGCAAGACCTTTATTGATTATGAGAAGAAATACTCTCAGATAGAGAAGACATGCCTAGCTTTGGTATGGATGTGTCAGAAATTGCGACATTATCTATTGGCGTCTGAAGTCAAGATTCTATCTAAATTAAATCCTCTCAAGTACATTCTTGAACAACCATTTCTCAGCGAACGAATCGCCAAGTGGCAAGTCCTATTGATGCAATACGACTTAGAATATGTCTCTCAGCAATCTATCAAAGGCCAAGCAATTGCAGAACAATTAGCAGATTTTCCTCTAGCAGAGGATGTTAAAGCTGAGGATGATTTCCCCGATGAGCGGATCTGCAATATTCAATAATCCCCAATTTGGAATTTATTCTTCGACGGTTCCAAGAATATGGCAGGCATAGGAATCGGAATTCTGCTAATTACACCAGAGAAGGAGATGATCCCCTTTTCTCTTAAACTGGATTTTCAGTGCATTCATAAAATGGCTGAGTATGAAGCTTTGATACAAGGTCTGAAAATTCTACAAGACTTCAATGTCAAAAGAGTGCATGCTTATGGCGATTCTTTGTTAATCGTCAATCAAGTTCTGGCTGAATGGCAAGTGAAAGATCAGAAATTACTTTCTTATCAAAAGATTGTCTCAGCTCTTGCCAACAAATTCGAAGAATTCCAACTTTTTCATATCAAGAGAGATTTCAATCAAGT
Organism: Nuphar pumila; assembly: GCF_984573655.1. Classification (NCBI taxonomy): domain Eukaryota; kingdom Viridiplantae; phylum Streptophyta; class Magnoliopsida; order Nymphaeales; family Nymphaeaceae; genus Nuphar; species Nuphar pumila. Next base: position 70,220,958 of record NC_143251.1, on the reverse strand, counting down.
TGCAGACAGTTTAGCTAATCTAGGATCCATCATGTCTTTCAGGAGTGGAGAATCTTGTCGCTCATTTGAAATTGGCAGACTTGATCAACTCACTTTCGTCCCAGTAGAGCAGATAAACCAGGCTGAGCAAAAGAAGAAGCTCTGGTATCATGATATCAAGAATTTCATTAAAACTGGCGAATTTCTTCCAGAATTATCAAAGAGAGAGCAGCGAGCAATTCAACTCATGTCTGCTCGATATTTTATTCTTGCCGACGTCCTTTATCGTCGTGGATTCAGTTCTGAGTATTTCAGATGTTTGGACGAAGAAGAAGCCAAAGAAGTTATGCAAGAAGCACATGAAGGCATTTGCGGTGGTCATGTCAGCTATCAGACTCTCGTCAAACAAATCATCCGAGCAGGATATTATTGAAGAACTATGCAACAAGATTGCTATCGTTTTGTGAAGAAGTGCATTCAATGTCAGATGCATGCGCCTTCCATTCATGCGCCAGCGACATACTTGCAATCTGTCGTCTCGCCATGGCCATTTTCCATGTGGGCTTTTGATGTTGTAGGCCCCATCACTCCTTCAGCCTCCAATGGTCATAAATATTTTCTGGCCGCAACAGAATATTTTACTAAATGGGTAGAAGCAGTCACTCTACGCACAGTAGAAGGTCGACACGTGGTTTCTTTCATCCATAAGAATATCCTTTGCCGTTTCGGTATACCGCATGATATTGTGTCAGATAATGGCAGTCATTTCAAGAATGAGAGAATGAGGACATTCTGCTCAAAATTCAGAATTCATCATCATTTTTCCGCTCCTTATTATCCTCAAGGGAATGGTCAGGCAGAGGCCACCAACAAGATTCTGATTCGAATCCTGGAGCGAACTTTAGAAACGGGCCGTGACTAGCATGAAAAGATTCATGATGCATTATGGGCATACAGAACCACCATTCGAACTCCAACGAATGCTACTCCGTCAGAACTTGTCTACGGAACTGAAGTAGTACTACCTCTACATGTTCAGAAACCTGCTCTGAAATTTGCATCACTTCTAGAATTACCTCTTGATCAGTATCAGCAACAGCGACTGGTACAACTTGATTTGCTCGATGAAAGAAGGCTCAGAGCAGCAGAGCATGCTCAATCCTATCGCCAGAGGATAGCCCGACAATATGCAAAATCTGTCATTGAGAGAAAATTTCGGGTCAATGATCTAGTGCTCAGATCAACAGCTTATCTCAGGCACCGCCCGAGTGGCAAATGGTCGCCAAATTGGGAAGGTCCTTATGTTGTCAAAGAGACACTACCTCGCAATTCATATCGGCTCATCAATGCTGATGGAATCGAATTACCAGATCCCATCAATGCTCGACATTTGAAAAAATTCTATACTTGAACAATTCTCTATTCTTTGTAATTCTTCCAAATTTTCTTCAATAATGATCAAAATTCTTTTTTTTTCCCAGTTACACTGGGGCATTTTAAAATTTTGTTTTTATCTACAAATATTCCGTATGCAGGCAGGATAAACAAATCTCTCATTTCACGCACTTGTGCACGCATGTGCACCCATTTGCATTCATTTGCATTTGCAAGCATTCATTCGCATTCATCTGCATCAATTTGCGTTTGCATCAATTATCCATTCAGGATAAGGGATAAATCCTGAGACCCCGACAGTTGCCCAAGTCATCGTGAGAGTGAAGACTGAAAATTTTCCACCAAAATCAATTAGTAATTCGTCAGAATCCAGTGTTGTGCTGGTAATTTTTCAAAAATCCATTGTTCGTGCTGGTAAATTTCCAAAACCCAGTGCTCGTACTGGTAACCATTTAAAATCCAACACTCGTACTGGTAACCTTTTAAAATCCAGTGCTCGTGCTGGTAACCTTCCAAAATTCAGCGCTCGTACTGGTAATCTTCCAAAATCCAGTATCCAAACTGGTACATTTTTAAACCGGTATGCATACCGGTATCCTTTCAAAATCGAGCACTCGTGTTCCACTAAATGGTCATGACAGTCGACCTCTTGAGTTCAGTCCTCGTGTTGATCACTCATTAATTTCCAATTTCCAAATTTCCAATTTCCAAATTATCAATTTCCAATTTCCAATTTCCAATTATCAATTTCCAAATATCTAAATTTCCAATTTTCAATTTCCCATTCCAAATATCAAATTTCAAAATTCCAATTTCCAAATTTCGACCTGTTGGTCACCCAATACCCAATGCCAAGAATTTCTCTTGCGAGAGACCCTTTTGTATAGGGAGAGTTCGAGGGAGCTCGTTCTTTTCGCATGCTATCCAATTCGTTCACTTAGCCCCTGTTCAGGGAGAGTTTGAAGGGACTCGTGTCTTTGTGAACCGTTTGCAAAACAAAATTCTAAATTTCACACAAGGAACCCTTTTTATAGGGAGAGACTCGACGGAGACTTGCTTTCCTTGTGGCCCCATAATTTCAGACTAGGCCATTTCATCATGAAGGACCCTCTTTTCAGGGAGAGTGTGATGAACTCGTTCTTTCATGACCAATTTTCCCACCTCACCAATTCTGGCCCCCTTTCCATAAGAGAAGCCTAATGTTAGGAAGTTTTGACGAAAGCTTAATTTCTCTTCGAAAGTTCGTTTTGCAAACACCTCCTCTTCAGGGAAGAGAGGAGTAATTCCCAATTCTAATTTCTGAATCTTCTCCTTTGGGGAAAGGAGAAGAGAATTTTTGTCATGGATGTGTTGCGTTGTGCTTTAAATGCTCGCTTTCACAAAGGATTTCAAGAAAATTTTGCCAATTTGTCATTAAATATTTGTTGATTTCAAAAATCTATATTACACAAAATTATTATCTCAGAATACCCTAATATTACTACCGAAAGGACAAAGCTTTCGCGAAAAAGGATTCAAAATTCAAAATCTTTATATTGGCCAACCAAAAGGATGAAGAATAAATCCTCGATATGGCCAGCAAAGAGAATTCAATGTTGTTGCAAAGCCATGAGTGATTGATATTGATCGCAATCAATGGCACATTTTTAAAGATCATTCTTGAAAAATAAAGTAGTCAAAATGTCCTGGGTGATACAGAAAAATCCACTCAATTTTCATATCTCCTCAATCACCTAAGCTGCAATTAAATATTTGCAAAAGGGATCTCTCAATTGTCGTCAAGATGAAGGCAAATTAAGCGAGTCGACCCCCGGGGCCAAAGTAGATTTGGATCATCTCTAAGATGACGGAGTTTGTGACGGATCCTTCCAGGGAAAGTTCATATCACCGTCGAGATGAAGGCGAGTGTGATGAGCCTACCGACAAACCCTAAAAGATATTTAATTTCTGCTATCATCAAGAGATTCCCAACCAATGAGCCAATAACTATCAAGATAATCCCTGAGAGAAAAGAAGCATCGGGACATCTCTGAGATGAAGGAGTTTGTGATGTACCCTTCCCAAGAAAAAAAAAAGAGAGAAAAGTCAGGACATCTCCAAAATGAAGGATGATGTAATTCCCGAAAATCCAAGAGAGCTCCAATCTGTTAAAAAAAGAGTGCAGAAAGATCATCATGAGAAAAGAATCCCAAGATATCAGACTGTCAAATCTATCAAGAATTTTCTTTAATTTTGTGAAATTCTTTTATCAATATTCTTTCACCAATAGCTCTCGCAATATCAAGAATATTTTCTTTCCCGTCCATATCAAGTAAATTGATAGCTTCCTTGAAAGAAAGCCAATCGCAACCAATTTGAATTTGAATCTTGATTCTACGGAGTTAAGCCCAGTCGGAGGTAATACTTCAGGTAGAAAAGAGGGAATACTTTCAAAACAATGCACATCACTTTAAATTATTTTGAATCAACAATGATTTTCAACATTTTGACAATATTTTCTAGCTATCCTGGCGTGAAGCGAGAGCTTGAGGTTCATCTTTGGCGCATCCTGACATCAGTTGTTATCCCTTTTAGGACTTGATAACGGGAGTTTTCAAGATTCCTTCCCTTCTTTGGTATAATCTGAGCGCACGGGCTCTCAGATTCACACACTTCCCTGTGTCCCCACTGTCCCACCATAGACAGTCCAATTTCGGCTTGAGGTTAAGCCACTAATTTCAGCAAAAGGCAATTTCAAAAGCTATTTAGTCTCAGCAATGAGACGCCCAAAATCAAACCCTTTTCAAGCTTTAGGGACCCCAATTTCCTTCCTTTTGCAAGACCCCTATCGGATTCATTGTGCGGAAATCCGAAGGTTCCATCACGGTCTCTTCTTTCGAGGATTCCATCCATTTTCTGCCCAATCAGGTTAAGGGTATAAACCTAAGCCTCCTTTGATGAGGTATTCCATTTTCTGCCCAATCAGGTTAAGGGTATAAACCTGAGCCTCCTTTGATGAGGTATTCCATTTTCTGCCCAATCAGGTTAAGGGTATAAACCTGAGCCTCCTTTGATGAGGTATTCCATTTTCTGCCCAATCAGGTTAAGGGTATAAACCTGAGCCTCCTTTGATGAGGTATTCCATTCTCTACCCAATCAGGTTAAGGGTATAAACCTGAGCCTCCTTTGATGAGGTATTCCATTTTCTACCCAATCAGGTTAAGGGTATAAACCTGAGCCTCCTTTGATGAGGTATTCCATTTTCCACCCAATCAGGATAAGGGTATAAACCTGAGCCTCCTTTGATGAGGTATTCCATTTTCTGCCCGATCAGGATAAGGGTATAAACCTGGGCCTCCTTTGATGAGATATTCCATTTTCTGCCCGATCAGGACAAGGGTACAAACCTGAGCCTCCTTTGATGAGGTATTCCATTCTCTGCCCAATCAGGTCAAGGGTACAAACCTGAGCCTCACGTGACGAGGTATTTCATTTCCCGGTCAGGTTAAGGGTTAAGCCTGAGCTTCGCTCCATACGAGGTATTTCCCGTCCCATCCAGGTTAAGGGCAAAACCTGAATCTCACTTCTTTTGAAATAAAATTTTATCCTTATTCTCTATTTCATATCTACCATCATCACTTGAACTAATTCTTTCATACCTAGTCAGATTTATCTAACTGGGGCATTTTTATAATCCAAATTTGGTGTGTTTTCTTTGCCACTAAGCTCGGCTTTCAACCGGCTTAGCAGCAAAGAGGGGCATCTGTAAACACCCCAAATTTTCACCCTCATCCAGTGTTTGTCCATTTCATGCGTCATTGCATATCATTGCATGCAATCGGCATACCATTTCATTGCATTGCATAGCATTGCATGGCATTACATCTCATTTTCGAGATCCAGCACTCCAGTTTTCAAAACATTCAATCCAGTTTTGAATTTTAAAGCTTTTATTTCAAAAAACCATTTCAAAACCTGGGTTTTTATTCAATACTCTGTCATTTTCCAACCCCAGGACTTTATATTTCGAAATATTTTCTCAAGGAAACAATCTGGATTCATTTTAAATTCAAATTTTAATCAATTTCAATTCACAGATGAGACCCATTGAGGTGGCATCGCTTTTGAATTCCTCTATTCATCAAATTTCTCAAATTTTTGAAAGTTTCAGTCCGATCAGGACTCTGTCTCAGAGTCCTAATCCAGTCAGGAGTCTGTTTTTAAGTCTGTTCTATTTCCATTTTCAGTCTTTTTTTCGATTATTTTCAAAATTTAGGTCATTTTACAGAGTCCAGTTAGTTCAGGACTCTATTTTAGAGTTCGGTCGAGTTAGGAGTCTAACCCTGACTGTGTTTTCTGACTTATTTCATCATTTCTTGATAAAATCTTTTGAAAATTCTTTCATTTGGCTTTTAAAATCTAAGATCTCGGAGTCCTAAGAGTTCAAGACTCTAACCCAGAGTTCCAATTCGCTTGAGACCCTATTTTCAAAGATCTTGAATTTCAAATATCGATTTTAACACTTTTTCAAAGCCATTTTCAGTGTTTATTTCAAAATTTCCAAAACTCGATGTGGGCCCACTCAGTTGGCACCATATCCAGAAGAATTCTAACTCAGTTAGAACCCTATGCCATTTCAAAAATTCTAATTTTAAGATTACTTTTGAAAATCCTTTTGAAAACTCCTTCAATTTCAAGTTTTAAAATCGCTTTTAGAAAAAAACTCAAGTAGGGCCCACTCGGGGTGGTGTCATATTCGAGTCAGTCAGGGCTAGACTAAGGTTAGTTGATGTCTTGGTTAGTTTTAGAAAGTTAGAAGAGTCAAAATCCATTTTGAAAACCCATTTTTAAAACTTGATTTCAAACTATTGTTTTTAAAGGTGTTTTAAAAACCCAATGTGGAAAACGCCAAGTGGCGCCACATTTGGGGGATTCTTAGGTTTAGCTAGGGGTTAATTAGGGATTAATTAGGATAATTTAGGTCAAGGGCATATAGGTAACTCCATCCAAAAATCGCCCCCCCCCCCTTTAGAGTCCAAAATTTTCAAAATTGTCAATTTTTAAACCTAATTTTTTATTATAAATAGATGCATAAGGGGGGTCGATTTTCTCATCTCTTACCTAGTGGATTCTTGGAGCTTCTCTCTCCTCTCCAGCCCTTCCTCCATTGCTGCAACTCCAAGGTATGACTTCCTTTGCTTTTTCATATTTTATTTAATGATTTTAATGTTTTAAACCTAGATCTAGGCTTAGATACCCCTTCTTATGGAAAATCAACCATGGATTCAACCTCAAGAACCATCAAGAATCAGCAAGAACAATCCAAGAAGGTGATTTAACCCTGTTTTGGGTGATTTACAGGGATTTTAATCCATTAGAATTGATTTAAATATGATTCTTTACATTATTAACCAATAAAATATATGATTTACCCTTTTTAATGGGTTAAACCTATGTTTTAAAGGTGATATCAAATTCCAGCCTTTGATTCCCTATTTTTATTTTATTTTCATGATTTATTCATGTTTTTTTTACGTTCTATAGCATAGAAATAAGTTTTATTTACTGTTTTATGGTTTATTTTATTTATTTACATTAGTTAATGCATGGTTTTCCAAGTTTCTTAAATTTCTGTGTGTTCTAGGTTTAGAACAGTAAAGATAATGTTATTTCGGATTGAAGTTATCATTGTTTATTTCTGATTTTTTTATATGTAATCCATGCATGAGTTATTGAGTTACTGTAGAAAAATCAGAGGTTTTGGATCTCGGGAACCCTGTCAAAAAAATCAAACATCAAATCGGGTTTTTAAAGTTTTAAAATCGTGGTTAAAATCAGGAAGGTAACTTGCTGTTATGATATTTCTCTCATCTTATATCCGATTTTAGATCTGTAAAGTGATATAGATTCACATTGAGCAGATCTGTCTGCTGTGAAATTTTTGGATTTTTTGATCACTGTTTAGTATTTGTCCCCTTTTAGAGAATCTGTTTTTAAATTTAAAACTCGTTAGGGTTTACCAAAACCCTAATCAGACTTGTGTTAGTCATAAATCCCAAACCACAGATCCTATTCATGATCTGTAAAAAGTGAGTATTGTTATTTTTCTGTCTACTGTTCACCACTAAAATTTCAGAGATTTTTGTTTAGAATTGCTGTTTATGTCTGTATTTTCAATCTGGAATAGCTGTTTTAATCCCTGTTAAGAGTGATATATTTTAGCTCAGATTGCCGGAAGGGTTTCTCCCTAACCGGAGATTTTTTTTCTGATCTGTCAATTGGTAAATCTCTGTTTTTCTTCTTAGTTAGTATCTGTAAAATTTCGTAAATTTACATGGAGATTTGACTCCTGGTTCAGGTCTTGGATTGAGACTGGTTGGTGAATTAGGTAAAAAATAGCATATTTTTAGGGTTTAATGCAATTTTTGGGTTAATTTAATGTCAAAAAACTATTTTTATAATTCCAATTCGACATTAGGGTTATAACAAGTGCATGTACCAATTTTTATGGATTTTGGAATCCATTTGATGGCTGAATCAAGCAAATTGCAAAACCGGGTTCCTGAAAGATCCAAAAACAAGGCTAAAATCACAGTTTTTGTGATATTCTTGAATTTTCGTGTATAAGCATGTATTTTTAGGGTTTAATCATGTTCATAATCATATTAGGATGCTTTAGGTTTAATTTTGTAGCTATTTGATTTCATTTAGGTAAAAAAAAAAACCCAAATTTTTACCAAAATCTCTTTCTAAAAACCCTGATTTCAAGGCCATAGTCTTGCTATCGGGGGCAATTTGGTCATTTGACCTAAATTTCGAAATCCTTAACCCTAATTTCATATTTTTAATCATGTCATAGCATATTTGGTTTGAGTTTATTCCATTCAAATTTCAAAACTTGCATTTTATCAAAATATCTTTCTAAAAACCCTAATTTCAAGGCCATGGTCTTGTTATTAGGGGTATTTTGGTCATTTGGACCCCAATTTCGAAATTTCATATTTTATCTTCCTTATTTATTCAATTTTATTTTATACTTTATCATTCTGATTTAAGGGAATCAAGGAAAAGGCTTATATCTAGCAAAATCCAGTAATTTCTAGATATTACTGGATAAATTTAGAAAAGCCAACATATTTTCATTAACCAAGTTTTCTAGTTTTGCAGGTACATTGAAGACTTTATTTTTCATGTATTTAAATTTCAATAGTGATGTAATTTGTAATTAAACTTTGGAATAAGAATTTACATTTCCTGTTTAGCTTAGGTTGCATTGCATATAGTTTATTTTTATAATTTTAATGTGTGATGGATGATGATTCATGCATATTTTTACAAATTCACCATGGTCTACACGAATGACACATGCACTAGCTTCTATGAAGTTTATAAACTTGGTGGAATTTATATTTATGGCCATAGTCAGAATACGAATGATACTTAGATTTATGATCTTCACATTAGCCACATTCAGCCTACACTCTTAGGCTAACTTCAAAAATGCACTGCATTTCTCAAAAATACAAAAAAGTATTTCTCAATTCCTCAAATCCATATTCATTCATTTCATGCATTTGTCAACTCCAATTCAAAATCCAAGTCAAGGAAATTGAATTCCTCAAAATCTCCTAAGTCTTATAGCAAAATCGATTTTCCCAAAAGCATTGAATTTCAAAGAATATTTCAAGTATTTCCCAAGTTCCAAATTCAAATTTTCTAAGTTAGAATTTCAATTTCCAAGTTTGAATTCAGAGAAACCAAGTATCTCAGAATCGATTTTCACCAAATGTCAAGGATTCCTCAAAATTGATTTTTATTTCCCTCAGAAGTATATTTCAAATCCCAATTCACGATTTTCCAAGATTTACATTTTCTAAATATTTCAATCATTCAAAGCAAACATCATGTTTTCAAATGTGCATTTTCTAAAAATTCATAGCACATGCCTGATTCTATGTGCATTTAGAAATTAGAATATGATTTAGACAAATTGAATAGAGTAGAGCATAAGATTGATCATTGGTTCAATTACCCCTGTTAAAGGTGGCAGGAACGGTTGAACCTCGTATCGACAGGCGAGTCCCATTCTTAGGAATTATCCCGCATTTTAAAAACGGAGGCGAGTTATTTTCAAAATCTTTTTCAAAGGTCAGTTTGATTCGCAAAAAGTTAAAAAATTTTGCGATGAAAACACAGTCTCTCCGACACGTCCAAGGACTTCGAAAGGTCCGACGTACCTAGGACTCAACTTTCCTTTCTTTCCAAACCTGAAGACACTTTTCGTAGGCGAGATTCGAACGAACACGTGATCGCCTACCTCAAAACTGAGCTCTCTACGCCGCTGATCGGCATAATTCTTTTGCCTACTCTGAGCTGCAATCAACCTTTGCCGAATTAAACGCACCTGATCCGCATAGTGCTGGATGAATTCTGGAGACTCTACTGCTCTTACTCCAACCTCATCCCAACAAACCGGAAATCTACACGGTCGCCCACACAGTGCTTCATACGGGGTCATACCAATACTAGCATGAAAGCTATTGTTATAAGAAAACTCTGCAAGCTTTACATGTTTGTCCCAATCACCTGCCCAATCCAAAGCGCACGCTCTCAACATGTCCTCGAGCGTTTGAATCGTTCGCTCTGACTGCCCGTCTGTCTGCGGATGAAACGCAGTACTAAACTTCAAGGTAGTGCCAAGGGCTTTCTGAAGCTGGCGCCAAAATCGAGATGTGAACCTCGGATCCCGATCTGACACTATCGAACGAGGCACTCCGTGAAGCCTAACAATCTCCTCTACGTAGAGATCGGCCAAGCTTTCCAAGCTTTGACTAATCCTGATCAGAAGAAAATGAGCACTCTTTGTCAACCGATCCACAATCACCCATATGGCATCTCGTTGTCGTCGGGTCTTAGGCAGCCCTACGATGAAGTCCATTGAGATATCATCCCACTTCCATTTTGGAATCTCAAGAGGCTGCAAAAGTCCACCTGGTCTCTGGTGTTCAATCTTCACTTGCTGGCTAGTAAGACACCGAGATACGAACTCCGCGATGTCCCGTTTCATCCCATTCCACCAGTACCTCCTCTGAAGATCTTTGAACATCTTGGTGGAACCAGGGTGAACGGAATACTTCGACCTGTGAGCTTCACTCATCAACTCTTCCCGTAACTATTTTGGAACCCACCATCGGTCCCCGAACATAATGGTTCTGCTCTCCTCCCTGCGAAACTGCGCTTCTGGCTTCTGAGCACTTTCGCACAACTTTTCAAAGTCCGGATCTTCTGATTGGAGTTCCTCAATTCGATCTATGATCTTTGGTCGGGCCTGCATCCCGGCACAAAGGATGCGCTCGGAGTCATCAGAAAAAGGTTGCCATCGTACGAACTCCTCAACCAGATTCCAACTGCGTCCAATCAAGCTAGCTGCTGTGACTGACGCCTTTCTACTAAGCGCATCCGCCACCACATTCGCCTTACCCGGATGGTAAGCGATGGAGAAGTCGTAATCCTTTAGGAATTCCAACCACCTACGTTGCCTCAAATTCAAGTCCCTCTGGGTGAAGATATATTTGAGACTCTTGTGGTCGGACATGACCTCAAACGTTTCCCCATAAAGGTGGTGGCGCCAAATCTTCAACGCATAAACTACTGCCGCTAATTCCAAGTCATGCGTGGGATAATTCTTCTCATGCACCTTTAGCTGTCGGGAAGCGTATGCTATGACCTTTCCATGCTGCATAAGAACGCAACCCAGTCCAGTCCCCGACGCATCACTGTATACCACAAAACCACCCGTCCCGGAAGGCAATGCCAAAATCGGCGCTGTGGTCAACCTCTTCTTTAACTCTTGGAAACTGTCTTCGCAGCGAGAGGACCACTCGAATTTCACTCCTTTCTGCAACAACCGAGTCATCGGAGCCGCTATACGCGAGAAATCTTGAATGAATCGACGATAATAACCCGCCAATCCCAAGAAACTCCTAATGTCTGTCACCGTCTTCGGTTGTTCCCATGACAAAACGGCTTCCACCTTGGCTGGATCAACCTCTACACCTCTCTCGGATATCACGTGACCAAGAAACATCACCCTATCGATCCAAAACTCACACTTTGAGAATTTAGCATAAAGCTGATGTTCTCTCAGTGTCTGCAACACGAGTCGCAAATGCTCTCGGTGATCTTCCACACTCTCCGAATATATCAGAATGTCATCTATGAACACGATGACAAAAGAATCCAGCCACAACCTGAAAACCCGGTTCATCAGATCCATAAATGCCGCAGGGGCATTTGTAAGTCCAAATGACATCACTAGAAATTCATAATGCCCATATCTGGACCTGAACGCTGTCTTAGGAATATCTCCGGTTTTAATCCTCAGCTGATGATATCCCGAACGAAGATCGATTTTTGAGAACACCTTGGCCTTTCTCAACTGATCAAACAAATCATCGATCCTAGGCAAAGGGCATTTGTTCTTCACCGTTACTTGATTCAACATGCGGTAGTCAATACAAAGTCGCATTGAACCATCCTTCTTCTTAACAAAGAGGACCGGGGCACCCCAAGGGGATACACTCGGTCTAATAAATCCTTTGTCAAGAAGCTCCTGCAACTGTTTTTTCAGTTCACCTAACTCAGCAGGTGCCATGCGATACGGAGCGCGAGAAACTGGTGCTGTACCAGGCACTAGCTCGATCGAGAACTCAATTTCTCGATGCGGAGGCAAACCCGGCAAATCCTCGGGAAAAACATCCGGGAATTCGCGGACAATGTCTAACTGCTCCAAGGACGGCGCCTGGCTGTCTTGAGCAGAAACACTGGCCAAGAATACCATGCAACCCTTCTTGTGGTACTTGGAGACCTTCAAAGCTGACACAATCTTCACCCCATCGGTTGGTCTCGTCGAATGGCACAACAATGCAGACAAATTGGGGTGCTCCAAGATTACCTTCTTGCCCCGACACTGGAGGGTCGCATTATGCTTGGACAACCAGTCCATGCCCAAGATGACATCATAGAATGTCATATCCAAAATGACCAAATCGGTGGACAACTCATGGCCTTCTATCACCACACATACAGATGGAAAATACTTCCCGCAGGAAGAGGATGCACCCATAGGTGACATCACATCCAGAGCCCTCTCGAGGCTAGATGGAACTAAATCAAGCAACTTTGCAAATGAAGAAGAAATAAAGCTGTGTGTTGCACCCGAATCAAACATAACACGTGCAAAGTGTTCGACGACTAAGAATATACCTTCGATCAGATCAGCCCGATCATCCTGGGAGGTTGCTGTCGCTGCGTAGACCCGTCCATTAGTCTTGCGCTGACCCTGCTGCTGTTGAGGCCTCTGGTGCTGCGGTTGCTGCTGCTGTCCACCCGGAACCGCAGGCTTGTTCGGATAGAAGGGGGCAATGTGCCCTGGCTGCTGGCACTGGTAGCAGACCCCCTTGAACGATGGGCAAAAACCTAGTGGATGGTTCTTGACGCACCTGCGACATGCCGGCTGAGCCTTCCTCTGTTGTCTCCGCGACTGAGGTCGGCCCTGTTGCGCGCCCTGCTGTCGCCCGTCACGGGTACGCTGCTTCTTCCCATTCTGCACTCCCCCTCCTGTTGGAGGATTCTTTCTGGTCCTGCCTGAAGAACCCCCTCTGTTTCCACCCTTCTTCTGAAAGCCGCCTTTGGATCGTTCCCAGTCCTCGGTCAGTACGGTGGCCGACTCGATTGCCTCGGCTAGGGTAGAAGGACGACCCCCGAGCACACGAGTCCGTAACCCGTCCTTCAGTCCACGCACGAATCTAGCCGCCCTTGCCTTCTCATTCTTGAAGAGGTTTGGGCTATACTTCTCAAGACTCCAGAACCTAGTAGTGTATTCCACGAGACTCATGGTCTCCTGAGTCAGATCGAGGAACTTTTGTTGCATCTGCTCCTCAGCGTAAGGGGGAAAATAGGCATCCAGAAACTCCTCCCTGAACGTCTCCCAAGGAATCTCATCCCAATCAGAAAATTTCACCCTTCGCAGGGTGTCCCATCAGTTCTTGGCATCGCCCTTCAAGCGGTACGTGCCAAAAGGTGTCTTTCTCTCCTCAGGGACAAGTAAGACGTCAAACACCCGCTCAATCTCCTCGACCCATCTCTCAGCAGCCTCTGGGTCTGCCTTTCCTGAAAAGGAAGGCGGGTCCAACTTCAGAAACCTCTCGAACGAAATGCCACCTGCATTGGGAACAATATTGACCGGAGGGTCACGAGTCGCTGCCTGCGCGGCTGCCTGTGCCGCTTGGGCCGTCTGTGCAGCTTGTGCCGCCAGAAGGTTCTGAGTCTCTTGCAGCGCCTGCGCTGTCTGTGTCGCTTGAGCCGTCATAGTCTCTGTCAGGATATGGATGGCCTCCATCATGAAATCTCTTTGCTCCTGTCAGTTCGTGGGAGCAGCAGTAGAAGACGAAGCGCCTCTACGGGTATAGTGTGACATCTACAATGCACCACCATTTACAACTTAGACTATTATTGATACTACCCCCTTAGGGTTGATCACGAACAGTATTCGTTCCCGAATCACATCAGACTTTTAAAATTCACACCAAAGAGCATGGAATTATAATTACCATAATCACACAGAACTCATATGAATTAAGTAAAAGTATTAAGCAACCATACCAGTGAAGAAGACTGCTCTGGAGGACGAGTCACAACTTGTTGACGCTTCAGGACAGGGCTCACATACCAATTATGAAAATTAAACACTCAAAGACGATAAAATTGCAAGTATTTGTGGTGGCTCTGATACCAAACCTGTAACGACCCCAACTCATCCCCTTTGAAAATGCGGAATTTTTTTTTTTCTAAAACAGTGCGGAAAACTTCCCAGAGACCCGGGGTCCTCACAGTTCCAATTCCAACTGGATAGCCATAAACCACAAAAGAACTTGCAATTAACATCCATAAACTAACCATTACCTTTATTCATGAATTAAAAACTAATCTCAAAAATAAAGTGTCTGACTCAAGTAACCACTGATGACAATAAGCAAATAACAGGAACACTAGACTGAAAAACCAAAATAAAGAGCCACTCTGTCCACAAAGAAGACTGTCAGAACTTGTTGTGACTCTCGCGCCCTCACAGTAGCTGTCGACTTCACTGATCACCTGTTCCTGTGAAAAACCAATGAAGTAGGGTGTCAGAATCAAAATCCTGAGCACAGCTACTTCTTAATGAAACAAGTGAGATAAAGAGTCAAGATGAGATATCATGCAACAATTAAGGGAAACACATATAAGACAGTTTATAGCATTTGAGAATTTATTCATGCAACAATCATAAATGCTAAGCATGCAAGGACAGTAAAGCAGTAGCATCTACTAAAATTTCAGCATGCAACAAGAATTAAACATTCAACACCTACCCTCATGTATTGAGTAAGGAAACCATTAAAGTATGCATGATCTAATGCATAACAGGAAAGATGCATGTCTTTTGTGCAATGCATGAATCATTTTATTATCTTCCATTAAGTCTTTTGTTTCCTTATGCATGCCCTATTAAATGCATACAACTTTAAGTTTCTCTTTTTAATTACCATTGCCCGCGGATACACCAAACGGGTACAAACCCCGAGGTTAAGTTAGGTTCCCAGGGTAGCTTAGCACACAATTTATATTTTATTACTGGGTTCCAACTTAGCCCTCGACCGAATCACCTTCGGAACATTAGACCTCCACATCTAATGTCGGGGACACAAGGGACACGCCACGCCCACAAGTGCCACTTTCTTGGTACCAAAAACAGCAGTTGTGTCAAACACACCACTCCCGGGTAAAGTGGCGGACTCTCCCTAAAACCGTGGCCAGGAGAAGGAACCTCAATATCGGGTTCAGGGGACCAAAATTAAGCACACAGAGTTTTGTATCCTCACAGTCTCCCCAAGACCGGATTTTTAAGATCCTCATTCTCCAGATCGGTGATCCCAGAAGGTATATTACACTGTGCTTTATTATTACTTTTTTTTTTATTTAAAATTTAATTTCTTAAGTTTTGCAACATCATATGCAAAAAGAAAGATAAAAGCTCGCATCTACCTCGCGAGAGCCATCACAGGACTCCGGCCTGTGGAAACATATACAACAGTGCAATAAAGCTGAAATATTTATAAAGCATGATCTTTGAAATGCATTGAAATGAGTAGGGGAAAATATTTCCACAGCTCGGGTTTACCAAACCCTCGATGATTCATTTTGATCACCGGAACACTAATGCAGGAATCACAATCATATGTAATGTAACAACACACATCAAGTACATCAATGAGTAAACATGTTCCAACAGTCATGTAAACCACCTTAACTCCTAACATAAAGAGGAATGAGACTGTAGGTACATAATTCATGCTCAAGATTTATCATGAATCAAAAGATTTGAATTCTTAACTTTATCAATCACGTAACCAGGCCCTGTTTTCATATGCTAACAACCTATGTTTCTAACATGGCATGGTTCCCATCATAAGAGAAGTTCTGAAATTAGCAACTCAGCCGAGCCGACCCTATCGACTGGGTGTGGCAACATAGACACAGGCCCAAACAAGGGCGGTGTATGCTGTCCCGAAGCGTACCAAAAAGGGGATGCCATATGCTAATATCCCTGATTACATATATATATATATATATATATATATATATATATATATATATGTAGATATGTATACAGACAGACCTATATATATAAGTATGTAAAAAGACTGGACTCAGCCCAGCCGATCCCATTGGCTGGGTCTGGCAGCATATTCACAGGTCCAGTATGGACCTGTGTATGCTGTCAAAATGACAGCCTATCCTATTTCAAAAACCACCATTGAATTACTTTATATGTATATCTCTTTTTGAAATCACTAGGTACAATCCCTTTTTGTCTCAGGTTTTCCTAAATGCCCAGCTGGTTAAGCTTCAACAGTTGCTAAGCAATGATCACAAATTCAATACCATATTTAATTTCTAAGACATATCAGAATTAAACTATGGATGAATTATCATCTCATTCTAACCATTCAAGTTCAAATAAAAGATGCCTATTAACATGATAATTTTGATGCAAAACTTTATTAAATAATATCAATGTTATTCTGACCATTCCAGTTCAATTAAAAGATATCTATCAACATGATAATGCTGATGCAAAACTTCATTAATCAATATCAACTTATTCTAACCATTCAATTTAAAATAAGAATGCCTATCAGCTTGATAAATCTGATGCCAATTTCATTAAACAATATCAACTTATTCTAACCATTCAAATTAAAATAAGAATGCCTATCAGCTTGATAAATCTGGTGCCAATTTCATTAAACAATATCAACTTATTCTAACCATTCAAATTAAAATAAGAATGCCTATCAGCTTGATAAATCTGATGCCAATTCCATTTAAACAATATCAATTTATTCTAACCATTCAAATTAAAATAAGAATGCCTATCAGCTTGATAAATCTGATGCACCACTTTATTAAACAATATCAACATTATTCTGACCATTCAAATTAAAATAAGAAATTTGGAATAAAAGACTCAGCTAAAACTGGGTCTAGCACCCAGCCAGACCCACCCAGCCGACCCAGTTGGCTGGGTCTAGTTCACAGCCCAGCCGACTGCATACCTGGGCCCCAAACCATGCAGGAAAAGCTTTTAAATCTGTTTTTTTTTCTCTTCAATACAACAAGAGCACAGAAGGTGCAAGGGGGTAACAGCGGAAACTGTTCTCCATGAGATTTCCATCGACTGTTGCATGGAAATCAAATCTCCACCGATGCCCCATTTGAATCAAAAAGAGGTACCCATACCTTTTTGAAGGGTATTCCGGCTATCGGATGCTGGGGATGCGAAAACACGGTCGGCTGGGGTTGCCCCTTGCTGTTGCCGTGACAGGGAGCTCACTGGAGGGCTTTTGATGGCTGTCGCAGCTTTCCGGCGACCTCCTTTCCTCCGGCGTGTGCGCACCGAGCAAGCGAGAGAGATGGGGAAAGATGGGGAAGAGAGAGCCCGAGTGAAGAGGGCATAACCCTCTCTTCACTCCCCTTTTATCAACCCCAGGCCCCCTCCTTCCTTGCCGAGATGGGAGGGGGAGGTTGGTTACGCTCTGCGTAACACCCCCTTCCCCCCTTTCCTTTCCTGTTAGGGTTTATCGGGTTGCCCTTTCTGTTTTAAAAGGGCTGTTATTTGGGGTGGGGCTCGGGTTTGAACCAGGGACCCGCAACCCGGCCCCAAAACAAAATGGGTCCACAAGTGGATCCAAATGGATCCACTGTGGATCCTCGAATTAAATTAAAATTTTAAAATAGAAAAATTTTCATTTATCCATTATTACCCTTTAAATCAAGATTTCAAATAAATAAATCCTAATTACCCCCCTTTATGGGTCCTGGATCCGTAATGTGGATCTAGGCCCAAATTGAAAAATTTGAAATATTTTCTAATAAAAATCTCGGGTTTTACAGATCGGCTCGTATCCATGTGCCTGCAAGGGCACCTTGCTCATAAGGATCGTTGAGCCGGAGTAGAGGTTGCGCCTTGGCTAGGTTTGGACTCGTTGCGTAAAAATACGCCGAGTAGTCGATCTATTTAGATCGAGTCATATGCATGCTCATTGAGAACGGTTACGCAATCAGACTCGTAAGGGCCGAAGAGCCAGAGTGTGTTGTTTCCACCTGAAGAGGTGTGATGCTCGTGGTGGCCGCAGTGCCAAGAGCGGTGTTCTGCATGCATATGAATAAGACTTAAGGTTGCACATACCCTGCGGTTGAAAATCGTATTAGGGGTACCCCCTCAGTTAATGACTGTGTTGGGGCAGACTGAATGGGGTCGGGTACATACTCCCATAGTGCTGAGGCACGGGCTGCCTAAATGGCATGCAAATATCTATCCAAGTAATTGTAAGACTGGCAGACCCCTTCGGGAATTATGCTCACTGTGGAATGACAGTGATGGTACAACCTTGAGTGACACGTATTTTACTTTAGACCTGATAGAGAATACGATGGCCTCAATCACTCATGGGTTTTGGAGTCGTGGTTATCCTTAAGATCTAAGGATTGAACCCAACTACTGCAAGTAGAGGATGCATCTGAATATGGGCCTAGTAGGGTTCTCCCAGTTGAAACACACTGCCCTACTATGGATAGGGTCAACAGGCCTCTGGGGTATCTAAAATACATAGAATAATCAACCCCCAGAACGTCGAGTTGATGCCCGGATAATTGCTTCGCCTGCGTACCATGGGTGGAAGAGGTTAATTATCGAAACAATGCATTAGCTTAGGTACAACGATGCTTGAATGTATGAGTGGATGGACGTGTTGAGTCAGTCCTGCATAACCTTTGTGAAGGTGTCATGATCGGTATACGACTAGACTGACTGGGCAAAGACCCGTGTTGTATCCGCACGACTAAGCGAAGCTCGAAGAGCTGTCTTTAGATGCGTGGGATACACATGTGTCAAGTATGAAGACTTGAGCTAGACATCCCTTTGAGACCCGAAAGAGGTCCTGGCTAAGTCTTGGAGACTTAAGCGGTTATCCAAATCACATCCCTGAAAATGCTTGCTCTAAGTCATGAAGACTTGAGCGGATGTTCAACTCATAGCCCTGTGGAGGCTCTTGCGATATATGCTAAGTCTTGGAGGCTTGAGCGTCGCTATTAGGAACTGCGACCCTGAGTGGTCAAACACAATGCTTGAGTTGAATGGTTATATGATTGCTTGCTTACCAGACCATCAGTGGTTCTGACCCCGTTTAATGGGGATTTTAGGTGTTGGACCTGCGTGGCAATATGCGGAGCAAGGCGGCATCGAGTTCCAGGGTTTCTCTAGGCAGAGTTGTACTGCTTCCTTTTATTGAACCTATACTGCTTTTCCAAGTAGTGATGTTGTAATAAACATGGGGTTTTCGATAAAATGGAACACTTCGGTGGTCGATGAGTTGCTTAGCCACATACCTGTAACGTGCTCGGAGTTTTGTAAAACTGACGACTCATTATCGTCTGATTCTGTTGCTAAAAGCTTTTCTAAGTTCCGCTGCAAAGAAAAAAAAGAAAGAAATTCATGAAAATTTTAACTTAGCTTTGTCTTGGAAATCCGGGGCATTACAATTCACATATTTGTCGGCCCTTTCTTGGTTTGTTTCAAACAATCGAGAGCAGTAGCGCTCTAGATTCTGAAATTTGGTGGTATAGTCCATCAAACTCATACTGCCCTGCTCCAACTCCAGAAACTCCATCTTCTTTTTGTTTCTGGAATGCAACAGAAAGTAGTTATCCATGAAAGTTCTCCGAAAGTCAGTCCAAGGGATGACTTCGGCTTGTGCGAACTGGATAAGCTTAGTGGTATCTCACCACTTCTGTGTGTTATCTTTCAATCAATACATGCCAAAATTGGTCTTTTTCTCTTCTGGTACTCCCAATACCAGGAAGGCACGTTCAGTCTCTTCGATTCAACTCTCTGCTAGTTTTGGATCAGCTTTACCGATGAAAACTGGTGGGTCCAGTTTGAGGAACTTCTCATAGGTTATTCCTCCCAGGTTCTCGTTGCGAGGTGTGACTGGTTCTGGCCTCATTTCACGGATGGCTGTAACCAGGTTATTGAGCGTCTCCAGCAGGAATCCTTGCGTATGGGACTCCTCGCTCGGCATGATTCTCCTTGTGGTAGGAGCCATTTATCTATTCACACACAAACACCTTTTTTTAGTTTTTCAATATATATGAGAAAGTAAAAGCTTTATTTACTTATATACATTCATTTACACAAGCATCGTCTTAAACAAAACGTCATGCCGTACTGGCAGACTTAGGCGTTGAGAAACTATATACATGTGTCTATTGACTCCAAAACATCACCAGTCTCTTTAAGACCTGAATTTTCTTGATGAAGACGAACTCATAAAAGTCCATCTATTGCCACATGGCCTTGGTTTAGGCACAACCAGAATCGGCTTGGGCCGCACTTCCGCACTCTCAAGTGAATATTCGGGATATATGAGGGAAGCCGATCCACTCTCCCAGTTGGCAGTATCAAGACTTTGGGAGTCTGAAATTATGATCGGCGAATGAAAGGAACCTCCTCTTTCATTCCAGCCATTCAAGCTCGGCGTATGTGATGCCGGATGGTAGCTTGGCGAGTGATCGACTTCCACAAGGAAGTTCAAATCAAAGTCTCTCAGCCTTGGTGATCCATCAGAAGTTGTTGAGGTATGGTTGCTCCCAACACTAGAGTGATGCGGTCCACTGACACGCAAAGTCTCATCCTTAAGACCCTTTGATGCCCGTCGACCCATATCGGCGATATATTTCCTTTGGCATTCATTGGCGGAATGCCCATCCTCGCCACAAAACTGGCAGTCTTGGACTTCATACGGGCATATCCACTCATCGTGCATGAACTTGCAACGATAGCAATAACCGCGCGAGTCATGAGTTGCCATGTATACAAAGATGCACCCAAATCAGAACAAAATATAAAATATATACTTATAGTACGATATCGTGACCATGACGGATCTTGAACCAGGTTTCTTAGACACAGAATTGTAATGCTCCAGATTTCCAAAACAAAGCTAAGTTAAAATTTTCATGAATTTCTTTTTTTTTCTTTGCAGCGGAACTTAAAAAGTGTTTTAGCAGCGGAATCAGACGATAATGAGTCATCGGTTTTAGAAAACTCTGAGCACGTTGCAAGTATGTGGCCAAGCAACTCATTGACCACCAAAGTGTTCTATTTTATCGAAAACCCATGTTTATTACAACACCACTGCTTGAAAAAGCAGTATAGGTTCAATAAAAGGAAGCAGTACAACTCTGTCTAGAGAAACCCTGAAACTCGATGCCGCCTTGCTCCGCATATCACAACGTAGGTTCAACACCTGAAATCCCCATTAAACGGGGTCAGAACCACTAATGGTCTGGTAAGCAAGCAATCACACATCCATTCAACTCAAGTAATGCGTTGACCTCTTAGGGTCGCCGTTCGTAATAACGACACTGAAGCCTCCAAGACTTAGCGTATATCGTAAGAGTCTCCTCAGGGCTATGAGTTGAACATCTGCTCAAGTCTCCACGACTTAGCCTTGACCTCTTCCGAGTCTCAAAGGGATGTCTAGCTCAAGTCTTCATACTTGGCATATCTGTATCCCACGCATCTACGGACAGCTCCTCGAGCTTCGCTTAGTCGTGCAGATACAACACGGGTATTTGCCCAGTCGGTCCAGTCGTATACCGATTATGACACCTTCACAAAGGTTATACAGAACTGACTCAACAACGTCCATCCACTCATACATTCAAGCATCGCTAAACTTAAGCTAATGCATTGTTTCGATATTTAATCTCTTTCACCCTTGGTACGCAGGCGAAGCAATTGTTTGGACATCAACTCGACGTTCTAAGGGTTGATTATTATATGTACTTTAGATACCCCAAAGGCTTGTTGACCCTATCCATAATAGGGCAGTGTGTTTCAACTGGGAGAACCCTACTAGGTCCATATTCGGATGCATCCTCTACTTGCAGTAGTTGGGTTCAATCCTTAGATCTTAAGGATAACCACGACCCCAAAACCCATGAGTGATTAAGGCCATCGTGGACTCTATCAGATCCAATGTAAAATACGTGTCACTCAAGGTTGTACCATCACTGTCATTCCATAGTGAGCATAATTCCTGAAGGGGTCTGCGAGTCTTACAATTACTTGGGCAGATATTTGCATGCCATTTAGGCAGCCCGTGCCTCAGCACTACGGGAGTATGTACCCGACCCCATTCAGTCTGCCCCAACATAGTCATCAACTGAGGGGGGTACCCCTAACACGAGTTTCAACCGCGAGGCTGTAAACACCCCAAATTTTCACTCACCTCCTTGACATCTCCATCAATCACCACATTTCGGTTCTCCGAGAACACTGAAGGGCAAAATGGTTAATTTCTGAGATTAGACCTCACAGAAAGTCCAAAATTTCATTCTCAATTCTTAAAATCTCTTAATTTAGGCTCAGAAATATCTTCAAACTGCAATTTTTCAAAAACAAAATCTACTCTTGATAAGAAACTAGAATTTCCAATTCCTGATTCAGAGTGGCATTTCTTGAAACATGTCTTTGCATAGCATTGCACAAACATTTCATATCATTTCACTGCACAACATGTCATTTTGAGATCCAGAACTCCTGATTTTTAAAATTGTCAATCCAGATTTGAGTTTTAAATTTTTCAAAATTGACTTCAAATCCTTGGGTTTTCGCAAAATAGTATGTTTCCCTCGTCTTAACCCCCAGGAACCTGAATTACAAAAGTTTTTCTCAGGAAAAACAATCTGGATATTTTGATATTGATTTTAAAATTTTGGGACACAATTTTAAAAAATTTTATCTCAAAACTTTTTGCAAAAAGACTTTATTAAATCTCTTTACAAAATTTCTGCATTTTCTTTATATATATTTTTGCCCTGAAAAACCATTTTTTTCCAAATTCTTGAAAAAAGACAAAGTTTTATCTCGTATTATAAAATTTCCAAAAAAGAGGTTATTTCTTTTGCTTTTTATTTTCAAATAAATGGCATGGAACCCGCCTAGCATCACACTCAGATTCTCAGGTATGTTTCTTATTTTCAAGCGGGGCCAACCCGAAGATGGCACCAATTTGCAAATTCTTTTTTTTTTTTTTTCAATGTTATTTATAAAATAGTTAGTGGGCCCACACACATGTGGCGTCCCACTGGAGCTCCCTGCAGAAAAAAAACCAAACAAAAATAAACCTTATTTCAAAAGGATTTTAAATCTGGCTGAGGTGGCATTTCCCTAAAACCTCCCATTTTCGTTTCACTATTCGTTTTTTTTTTTAAGAACAGCCTTAGATGTCGCCACAACCAAACTTTCCTAAAACATTTCATTTTACCTAAACTTTAGGTAAATGAACCGAAATTTTTGAAAATCATAAGATTTGGCCCTTTTGAAAATGGCAGATTTTCAAAACCAATTAAATTTTACGTTTCAAAATTTTCAAAAACTGTAACGGAACCGCATAAGGAAAGCTGCGATTTTTGTTTTTGAAAAGGGGCTCAAAATCTTTAAAAGGGGAGGTTTTTGATGGAAAGAAGATCCTTGGCCGATTAATTTTTTTCCTTTTGTTCTTATATCAGGTCTCTTCCATCCAGCGTGAAGAGCTTCAAGCCCTTCAACTCTTGGCGAGCTGTGTGACATTGCATTTGGTGCAGGGGATTCACGAAGCTTTTTTATCAGTTTCCTTTAGCCCAAGAGAAGAGGATCAACCTCTTGATCGTGGGATACAAGTTGTTTGGTGCAGGGGATCTACAAGAAGATCCAGCTGGCTCTTTACTCATTTCCTTCAGCCCAACAGCAGAGAATCGACTCTCACTTGCTGTCTACAAGGTTCATTTGGTGCAAGGGATTCACCAAGCTTTTGCACATTTCCTTCAGCCCAAGAGAAGAGGATCAACCTCTAGATCGTGGGATACAAGTTGTTTGGTGCTGTTATTGTCGCAAAAATTTTCCCGTCTTCCCTTCCTTGCGGAAGAGAGAGGGAAACGCTTTCGCGATTCAAACTTGACCGGATTTTGGAAAATGGTTTTGAAATACTCACCTCCGTTTTGAAAATTTTCGGGAAAATCCATGGGATGGGGCTCGACCTCTCGGTACGAGGTTCGACCGTTCCTGCCGCCTTTAACAGGGGTAATCGAACCAAGGACCAAAATTATGCTTGACTTAGCAAAAATTATCGAAATTATGTTCTATCCTAAATGCACAGAGAATTCAGCATGTGCTATGAGATTTGATAAAATATAAATTGGAAAACTATGATGTATGCTTAGAAAATATTTGGAGTTCGAAAAGCATTTCTCAGGAAAAGATGGAAATCAATCTCTCAGGAAAACTCAGACGAAGAAGGTTTGAAAATCTCGGGAAAGTTTATAAAGAGTTGGAAAATCTTGAAGAAGTGAGAATCTCGAGAAAATCTTGAGAAAGTTTATATGAGAATCTCGGGAAAAAGCTTGGGAAAGTTTATAAAGACTTAGAAAACCAGAAAGAAATGAGGATCTCAAGAAAATCTTGAGAAATTTTATAAAGATCTGGAAAATCATGAAGAAATGAGAATCTCGAGAAAATCTTGAGAAATTTTAGAAATACTTAGAAAACCATGAAGAAATGAGAATCTCAGAAAAAAAAAAGAAGTTTGAGAAAGTTTAAAAAGACTTGGAAAACCATGAAGAAATGAGAATCTCAGAAAAAATGAAGGAATTCTTGAGAAAAGATGATCATTTGAAAAGAAAAACACTTATCAGGAAAATGGGGATTTTGAGAATTTTCTTAGGAAAATGATAGAAAATTTTGTAGGGATACTCATTCGAGAAGGAAATTTAGAACTTAGAAAATTAAATTTCTGAGAATCTTGTCTTTGAAATCTCTGAAAATCGATTTCTGATTCTTGAGAAATATGAAAATTCCTTTTGAAAATGGATCTTAAGAAAATAACTTTTTAAGGAAAATCACGGGAAAACTTTGATTTAGGAAATCCAACTCCGAATATCATCATAGTTTCTTGAGAAAATCGATTCCATGAAGTGAAAATCTTTTGAGAAAATCATGAGAAAAATAAATGATGCAGATGATGTGAATGAATGAATGCACTTTTGAAAAGATTTCTGAAAATTTTATTGGAAAATGTGGATTAAACCAAAGTAAATCCTTCACATATTCTGACTGTGGCCATGAATATGTTCAAAACTTATTTGAGTTCATTCACAATATTTTGAAAACATTGGAAATATGAGGTGCCTTTTCAAGATAGCCTAAGAGTATAGGCTCAATGTGACTGGTAGAGAGAAGATGGATCTGGGTCTCGTCCATATTCCGACTAAGGTCGTAAATATGGACTCCACCGAGTTCATCAACTCTCTAAGAGTTGGTGCACGTGCCATTCGTGTTCATCCACTGTGGGTTTTGAAAATTGAGATATATGCATCATAGAATCAGGATATTACTGAAATCAAACTATATGAGATGCGGCCTAATCTAAGCAGTAAAAGTAAATCTTATTCCAAGGTTTACATTGGATTATTACATTGCATAACATAAAGTAAAAGAAAATTGAAATGGAGCCAAGGAATCAGCATCTTCTAGATTTTCCTGCAAAATGAGAGTACAAGATAACCAAGGAAATGAACATATATATATAATATATACAACGAAGAGACATATACATATATCAAAATGCTAAAATAGGTGCTAAATGTCATGTAACAATGGAGGTGTAACTATATGAGAAAATATATGGATGTTCAAACCTGGAAATAAGAGCACATGAAGAGATATATATATATATATATATATACATATATAGATATATATACATATATATATATACATATATATATATACATATATACGTATATATATAGGTAGACATACAATGGATATCGATATATATATACCTATAATAAGAAAATATACATATAAAGGAAAATTCCATATAATGGGTAAAATTAGAAAATACAGGTATATACTCTTTCTGTAGGGGATTTCACACAGTCGTATCTCCCAAATTACAAGGTAATTTTCGATAAAACTGGATATGGAGTTTCCCTATATATCAATAACAAAGCACGCAAGAGATGGTTTATAGATCGTGAATGGATATAAAAATATCCATCCATGAACATGACCAATTATCAAGACTGTACTTATAAAAAAAAAAAATTTAACAGTTCATCATATTCTCCCAGCTATCCAAAAGAGATCGATGGATCACCCTTTTAACTGATATCAACAAATCATTGTCCCTACCAATCAACCTGTGCATAGATCCGGGGATCCGAGGTATTACCCCTGGAGTACGCATAGATTGACGTTACTTAACCTTCAAAAGGACTATTTCACAGAAATTAAATAGTTCCCAGCAGCAATTTAAACAGCTCTCTGTATAGCCATCTTCAGTTAAATACTGATATCTCTATGTTTTGAAAGGATCTCTAGTATTAAGAGATAGGATTAAACTCAAAAAAAAAAAAATTCTGTTAGGCCAAGTCATAATTGCAGGAATGAATGAGTCATAATCATAAGGAGATGCACTGATGGAAGTGCATAGACTCAGCAGATGATTCAGAACTGAGTAAGGTGCTAAAATTTTCATGAAAATGGCTAAAAAGCAATCCGGAACTGCAGAACAAGAACTGAAAAACTGAAAATGAAATGAATAAAACTGGAAATGGCTTTAAAACAGAAATTGAAATGAAACCTATATTAAACTAAAACAGAAAATGAGAGGCTTATCATTTGAACCTACGCAGCATAGAAAACAGGAATTTAATGATATGTTGTAAAACAAAACAGAAATATTCAAATAGGAAATTAGAGATACTTAACAGAAAACACAGAACAGGGCAATGATTAACAGAAAATTCGATAGAATGATAACAGAAAAATAAGACTGGGATGCAGACATGACATTCAGCAGATTGAACAACATGACATTCGGCAAATTGAACTACATGCCATTCGAAGAGTAAATAATTAGGAAAATAGGAAAACAAAAAAAAAAAGAATAGAATTTTTTTTTTTTTACTGAAAATAGAAATTATAAACACTAACTATTAACATGAATATTACAAATTCATCTGATTTAGTTAATATCAATAGAAATCCGAGACATACGTTAAGTTCCACTCAGTCAATCGTGGCAAAATTTACACTCCTTCAGGATTCCTATTAGCTGGAATGGATCCAGACCTCTAATAGGCGCAGATTTACAGTGATCGATCCTGCTTAACACCAAATTTGTACCAATACATTGATCCAGTTGGTGGATTACCTGATGAAACTGTAATCAACGATGGAAGGGGGTGATATTCTTCAGCTGGAATGAAGTGAACAAGAGCTTTTTGCTGGATCTTTTCCACCGAATGATCCTCACAAATGACAGATACAGATCGGATTTCTCACGGCAGAGAGCTTTGGTTGGGGAAGTTGAAGGAAGAGATCGAGCCCACCTTCACGATCAGCAGCTGGACGGAAGTGGAAGCTGGAGGTGGAAGATCCTGCGGCTGGGTCTTCTGTTGGTGGGGCTGAAATAGGTTGGAGGTGGAAGATCTGCGACTGGTGGTGATGGTGATGCAGCCGTTGAAGTGTCTGGTGGTTGGGCTGAAGAAGGATGAAGCTCTTGTTGGTAGATTGGAGATGGTGAGCCCTGCGGTCGGGCTGTAGTGGCTGAAAAGGGATCTCAATCGCAAATGGCTGGGGCTGAATAAGGTGAAAACGCCTCCCCTTCTTTCCACCTTGAGAGCTCCTTTTAAAACTTTCCTTTCCTCTTCAAAAGAAACGCATCTCCTTCCCCCTTAATGAGGTTCCGTTAAAATTTTTTTGAAAATTTTGTTGAAAATCTTGCAAAGGCGTGAAACTGATGCCTCATTATTTTGAAAACTTGCTGTTTTTAAAAGAGGCACCTCTTTGGTTTTTCCAAAACCTTGTTTCATTTCCTAAGTTTAGATAGAAATCAAATTTATTATTTTTTTTATTTATTTTTTTTGGAAGTTCGGCTGTGCCATTTAAGGCTGCCTCCTTCTTAAAACAAAAATTATTTAAACAAATCAAAAAAAAATATTTAAAAAAAAATGAATATTGAAATAAATGAGAGGCTTTTATGGAAATGCCATCTCAATCCACTTTTAAAATCCTTTTGAAGATAAAGCTTTATTTTGTTTTGTAAAATCTTTTTATTTTTAAATAGGGTGCCACATGCGTGTGGGCCCACTAAAATAAATAAATAAATAAATAAGAATTTAAAAAAAAAAAAGGAAATTTTGCAAATTGGTATGACCTTCGAGTGGGTTCCGCTTGAGAAGAAACAACTTACCTGAGAGTATGAGTATGATGCTAATTCAAAGGCGGGTCCCGCTCCATTTATTTGAAAATACGAGATAAAACATTATTTGTTTTTCAAGAATTTGGAAAAATTGGTTTTTCAGGGCAAAAAAATATGGATAAATGTAAAAACAAAATTTGTAAAGAGATTTAAAATCTTTTGAAAAAAGTTTTGAGATAAAATCTTTAAAATCAATATCCAAATATCCAGATTGTTTTCTTGAGAAAATTTTTGTAATTCAAAGTCCTGGGGGTAAAATGGGAAAATTTGGGAATTTTGAATACCCAGGGTTTTAAAATCGGTTTTGAAAAGTTTAAAAATCAAATCTGGATTGACAATTTTGAAAATCAGGAGTTCTGGATCTCAAACTGACATGCTATGCAATGAAATGATGCAAAGTGTTCCTGCAATGCGATGCGAAGACATGTTTCAGTGAAATGTCACTCTGAGCTCGGACTTGGAAATTCTATCTTTTTGTCCAGAAAGAGGATTTTGAAATTTTGCCATTTGAAGATGTCTCTGAACCTAAATATAGAAATTTTGAGGCTCAAGAGTGAAATTTAGGACTTTCTTCAAGGTTCAATCTTGGAAAATGACCATTTTGCCCTTTATTGCTTCCAGAGAACTGAAATGTGCCGATTGAGGGCAATGTCAAGAAATGAGTGAAAATTTGGGGTGTTTACAGATGCCCCTCTTTGCTACTATGCCGGCTTATGGTCAAGCTTTGTGGCAAAGAAAACACACCAAATTTGGGCTATATAAAAATGCCCCAGTTAGAAGGATCTGACTGGGTATGAAGAAGCTAGCTCGAAGAAGATGGTAGATATGAAATGGAGAATAAAGAGAAAATAGATTTGCTCAGTGAGAGCGAAGTTCAGGTTTTTGCCCTTAACCTGGATGGGACAGAAAATGCTCCGTATGGAACGAAGCTCAAGCTTTTACCCTTAACCTGATCGGGCAGAAAATGGAATACCTCATTGAAGGAGGCTCAGGTTTATACCCTTATCCTGATCGGGCGGAAAATGAAATACCTCTTTGGATGAGGCTCAGGTTTATACCCTTATCCTGATCGGGCGGAAAATGAAATACCTCTTTGAATGAGGCTCAGGTTTATACCCTTATCCTGATCGGGCAGAAAATGAAATACCTCTTTGAATGAGGCTCAGGTTTATACCCTTATCCTGATCGAGCGGAAAACTTTGAGTGAGGCTCAGGTTTGTACCCTTATCCTGATCGGGCAGAAAATGAATGGAATCCTCGAAGGAAGAGACCATGATGGAACCTTCGGATTTTGCATAATAAATCCGATAGGGTTTTTGCAAAAGGAAGGAAAATGGGGTCCCTAAAGCTTGAACAGGGATTGATTTTGGGCGCCTCATTGCTGAGACTAAAATCAGCTTTTTAAATTGCCTCTTGCGAGAAAATGATTGGTGGTTCGACCTCGAACCGAAATGGGACTGTCTATGGTTAGACAGTGGGGACACAGGGAAGTGTGCAAATCTGAGAGTTCATGCTCTCAAAGAAGGGAACGAATCAAGTCCTTAAGAGGGATTTAAAATTGGTGTCAGGATGTGTCGAAAACGAACATCAAGCTCTCACTTCACGTCAGGATAGTTGGAGAATATTGTCAAAATGTCGAAATTTTGCTGTTGATTCAAAAAATTTTTAAAATGTTGCATATGGTTGCCAAGATAATCTTTCTCTTCTACCAAAAGTATTACCTCCAAACAAGATTCACTTTGTACAATCGAGATTGAAAACCCAAATTATTTGCAATTGCCCTTCTTCAAGGAAGCTATCAATTTCCTTGATATAAGCAGGAAAGAGAATTTGATATTGTGAAAGTAGTTGATGAAAGAATATTGATAATAGAATTTCACAAATTAAAGAGGATTCTTGATAGATTTGGCAGTTTGATATCCTGAGGGCTTCTCTCATGATAATCTTGCTGCACTCTTTTGGCTCTCTTGAGTTTTTGCTATATTCTTCTTCATTTTGGAGATGTTCTGACTTTTTCTCTCTTTTTTTTTTCTCTCTTGCTCTCTTTTGGGAAGGGTACGTCATAAACTTATTCATCTTGGAGATGTTTTGATCCTTCTTGGGCGATGGGTTTGGAGATTTTTGGATGATAGCTGAAATTAAATATCTTTTAGGGATTGTCGAGAGGTTCATCGCATCTGCCTTCATCTCGACAGTGCTTTGGACTTTCCCTGGAAGGATCCGTCACAAACTTCGTCATCTTGGAGATGTTTCAAATCTTCTTTGGCCCTGGGGGTCTACTCGCCTAATTCGCCTTCATCTTGACGACAGGTGAGAGATTCCTTTTGCGGATACTTAATTGCAGCTTAGGTGATTCTGAGGAGACAGGGTAAATGCTCTCTTTTTCTAGCGCTCAGAATATTTTCACTGCCTCGTCTTTACAAGAATAATCTTTAGAGATGTGCCATAACTGCGATCAATATCAATCATTTACGGCTTTTTAATAACATTGAATTTTCTTTTCTGTCCATATCGAGGATTTATCCTTCATCCTTTTGGTTGGCCAATAGAAAGAATTCGAGTTTTGAATCTCTTTTCGCAAAAGCTTCACTCTTTTGGAAGTAATGCTAAAGGTAAATTGAGATAGGGATTTGTGCAATAAAGATTCTGAAATCAACACATAATTTGATTGACAAAATTTTCTTGAAGTTCTAGGTGAAAGTGAGTATTTGAAATCCGGCTCAACACATCTGTGACAAAAATTCTCCTCTCTTTTTCCTCAAAAAGAGAGACTCAGGCTTAGCCCTTACCTGAATGGAAAATGGGAAATACTCCTCTCTTCCCTGAAGAGGAGGTGTTTGCAAAACGAACTTTCGAAGAGAAATTAAGCTTTCGTCAAAGCTCCCTAATATTAGGCTTCTCTTATGGAAAAGGGGCCATTAATGGTGAGGTTTGAAAATTGGATCATAAAAGGAACGAGTCCATCACACTCTCCCTGAAAAAAGGGTCCTTCATGACGAAATAGCCTAGTATGAAATTGAGAGGTTACAAGAAAAGCGAGTCTCCGTCGAGCCTCTCTCTTTAAAAGGGTTCCTCGTGTGAAATTGGAAATTGTTTTGCAAACGGTTCACAAAGACTCGAGTCCCTTCAAACTCTCCCTGAAAAGGGGCTAAGTGAACGAATTGGATAGCATGCGAAAAGAACGAGCTCCCTCGAACTCTCCCTAAAAAGGGTCTCTCGCAAGAGAAAATGATTGGAATTGGATATTGAGATTGATTGACCCAAAGGTCGAAAATTGGAAAATTGGTTGCTGGAAATTGAATGACCCAAAGGTCGAAATTGGATGACCTGACGGTCGAAATTGAGAATTAGTTTGACCAAAATGGTCTAAATTGAGAATTGAGTGACCCGAAGGTCAAAATTTGGAAATTGAGCGACCCGAAGGTCGAAATTTGGAAATTGATGATTGAAATTGAGAATTGAAAATTGGGTGACCCGAAGGTCGAAATTGGAGAATTGCCTGATCCAAAGATTGAAATTGGAAATTAGTGGGCAAAATATCAAATTTGAGCAATTGACAGACCGTGATGGTTGAAATGACTTGGATTGATCAAAGGAGAATGATGAGTTCGAGTCAGAGCTTAAATAAAATATAGAGATCACGAGTCGGAACCCGGATCAACAAAAGAGAATCATGTGAAATAAAACTCGAGTTGGAACTCGATTTTTCGAAAAGTTTGGGATTTTGAAAATGTATCAGTTTAAACATTGGATTTTGAAACAATACCAGTTCGAACACTGGGTTTTAGTTCAGTATTGTTGATTACCTTCCAATTTTGAATCATTAGGAATTATGATGGGACTGTTTGTTGAAATCCCAATATTGACTGGATTCTTGTTAATGTAGTTGAATGCAAATGAATATGAATTGATGCACATGAATGCACAAGTGCGTGAAATGAGGAATTTGTTTATCCTGCCTGCATACAGAACAATTTTTTTTTAAAAAAAAAATGCCCCAGTGTAACCAGGAAAGAAAGTTGAATCATTATTTGAAGGAAACGGGAAGATGACAAGAGGAGACTAAATGTTTCAAGTGTAGAACTTTTTCAAGTGTCGAGCATTAATGGGATCTGGCAATTCTACCCCATCGGCGTTGATGAGCCGATATGAGTTGCGGGGTAATGCTTCTTTGACGACATATGAGCCTTCCCAATTTGGCGACCATTTCCTGCCGGTATGATGCTTGAGATAAGTTGTGGATCGAAGTACTAAATCATTGAGTTTGAATTTTCTTTCGATGACAGACTTCGCATACTGCCTGGCTACTTTCTGGTGATAGGATTGAGCGTGTTTTGCTGCTTTCAACCTTCTCTCGTCGAGTAAGTCTAACTGTACCAGTCGCTGCTGCTGATATTGATCAAGAGGTAATTGCAGAAGCGATGCAAATTTCAAAGCGGGCTTTTGAACATGTAGCGGCAATACTACTTTTGTTCCATATACCAATTCTGATGGAGTAGCATTCGTTGGGGTGCGAATAGTGGTCCGGTAGGCCCATAGTGCATCGTGGATCTTCTCATGCCAGTCACGTCTTGTTTCTACGGTTCGCTCCAAGATACGAATTAAAATTTTATTGGTGGCCTCTGCCTGACCATTCCCTTGAGGATAATATGGGGCAGAGTAATGATGATAAATCTTGAACTTTGAGCAGAATGTCTTCATTCTTTCATTCTTGAAATGACTGCCATTATCTGATACAATGTCATGCGGGATGCCAAAACGACAAAGGATGCTCTTGTGAATAAAAGAGACCATGTGTCGGCCTTCTACTGTGCGAAGAGTGATAGCTTCTACCCACTTGGTAAAATATTCTGTTGCGGCAAGGAAATATTTATGGCCATTTGAAGCTGAAGGAGTGATGGGACCTACGACATCGAAGGCCCACATAGAAAATGGCCATGGAGAGACAACAAACTGTAAATAAGTTGTCGGAGCATGGATGGAAGGTGCGTGTATCTGGCATTGCACACACTTCTTCACATAATGATAACAGTCTTGTTGCATAGTTTTCCAATAGTACCCTACTCTTATGATTTGCTTGACAAGAGTTTGGTAGCCGACGTGACCACCATAAATGCCTTCGTGTGCTTCTCGCACGACTTCTTTGGCTTCTTCTTCATCTAAACATCTGGAATACTCTGAGCTGAATCCACGACGATAGAGGACATTGGCCAAAATGAAATATCGAGTGGACATACGCTGGATTGCTCGCTGCTCTTTCTTTGAGAGTTCTGGAGGAAATTCGCCGGTTTCTATGAAAGTTTTGATGTTGTAATACCAAGGTTTCTTCCTTTGCTCAGCCTGGTTTACTTGTTCCGCTGGAAGAAAAGCAGGTTGGTCAAGTCTGCCAATTTCAAAAGAGCGACAAGATTCTCCATTTCTGAATGCCATAATGGAGCCTAAACTGGCTAGACTATCGGCCACTTGATTAAAATCTCTCTTGATGTGGAATAACTGAAATTCTTCAAACTTGCTGACAAGAGCTGAAATAATTTTCTGATAGGGGAATAACTTCTGATCTTTCACTTGCCATTCGGCTCGAACTTGATTGACAACGAGTAATGAGTCACCGTAAGCATGTACTCTCTTGACATTGAAGTCTAGTAGAATTTTTAGACCTTGAATCAGGGCTTCATACTCAGCCATATTGTGGGTACATTAAAAATTTAACTTGAGAGAAAATCGAATCATTTCTTTCTCTGGAGTGATTAATAAGATCCCAATGCCTATTCCAGCCATGTTCTTAGAACCATCGAAAAATAAATTCCAGACTGGAGATTGCTGGATATTGCAAATTTGCTCATCAGGGAAGTCATCTTTGGCTTGTACTTCTTCTGCCAGAGGAAAATCTGTCAGTTGATCTGCAATTGCTTGACCTTTGATTGATTGCTGCGAGACATATTCTAAGTCATACTGCATCAGTAAGACTTGCCATTTTGCGACTCGTCCGCTGAGGAAAGGCTGCTCTAAAATATATTTGAGAGGATTGAGTTTAGACAAGATTTTGACTTCAGATGCCAGCAGGTAGTGTCTTAGCTTCTGACACATCCATACCAGAGCTAAACAGGTCTTCTCTATGTGAGAGTATTTCTTTTCATAATCTATGAAAGTCTTACTCACATAATAGATGGCGTGCTTTATCAGGCTGCCTTCTTTGTATTGTGCCAAGAATCTGCCACATGCGACTTGATTGACTGAAATGTATAACAGAAGAGGTTTTCCCAATTCTGGCGGCTTCAGGATTGGAGGACTGAGAAGATACTTCTTGATTCTATCGAACGATTGCTGACACTCTGGTCCCCATTCGAACTTCACTCCTTTTCTGAGCAAGTGGTTGAAAGGTTCACATCTCATCACCAAGTTGGAAATAAATCACCAAATTGATTGCATGCGTCCCTGAAGGCTACGCAACTCTTTGAGATTTTTCGGGGGTGGCATATCAATGATAGCCTTGGCTTTGGCCGGGTCAACTTCAATTCCCTTTTTGCTGACCAGAAAACCCAACAATTTTCCTGATTCGACTCCAAAAACACACTTTTGCGGGTTAAGTCTTAACTTGTAAAGAATGAGTCACTTAAAGACTTGATCAAGGGCTTCGAGGTGATGTTCTCCCTCTTTAGATTTCACAAGAATATCATCAACATACGCATCCATGATTTTGCGCATTTGATCGTGAAAGATAACGGTCATTGCCCGTTGATATGTTGCTCCAGCATTCTTGAGCCCAAAAGGCATAACTGTATAGCAAAAAGTGCCCCAAGGCGTAGTAAAGGAAGTTTTTGATTGATCGCGGGCGGCCAACTTAATCTGGTTGTAGCCGGAATATCCATCCATGAAGGAGAACATGGCATGTCTTGCTGTGCTGTCAATCAGAAGATCAATGCTTGGCAGTGGATAGTCATCCTTCGGAGTTGCCTTGTTGAGATCTCTGAAGTCTATGCAAATCCTGACTTTGCCGCTTTTCTTTGGGACAACGACGATGTTGGCTAACCAATCTGGATAGTCAATAGGTCGGATAAATCCTGCTTTGAGCAGATCTTCAAGTCCTTCTTTGACTTGTTGTTCTATTCTGGGATCCATTTTTCTCAGCTTTTGCTTAACTGGCTTTACATCTGGCCTCAAAACGAGTAGGTGTTCGACCAATCTGGGATCTAAGCCCGGCATATCTTCATATGTCCACGCGAACACTTCTTCATGTTGCTTGAGAAAATTTGTAAGTCTTTCTTTCTCTTCTGGACTTAGACTGGTACCGATCTTGAGAATCTTGGGATCTTCCTCTGAGCCGATATTGACATCTTCAGTAGGATCTTGTACTAGAGCAGATGGTTCATCTTGCTTCTGAACTGAGGCGAACTCTGGTAATTCCTGAAGAGACGGATCAAATTCTGCATAATCATCTAACTGCTTTGCAACCTTGCTATCTCCTGTGCTTGCTTTGACTCGGTGAATTGCTGCCGATTTCTGGAAAGCCTTTGGATTGATAACGAGTTTCTTGATTGTTCGGGATGACATTTCTGAAATTTTGGATAAGAAATTGGATTCAGGAAAAAAAATCCTCCATCATACGATAAACAATCATTTAAAAAGAATTATGCATTGAGTTATAAAATGAGGATGTAGAGACAAAAGAGGCAGATGGCATCCAGATAGACAAAGAAAATTGAGATTTTATTGATTTGAATTGATAAAGACATTGAGACATTTATTTTGAAAGGAATAGAAAGGAAATGCAACAACGATTCTCAATGTGCCCCTCTAACAAAAACAGTCTTCTTTGGTGAGCTCCCGCCGGAAAACCCTAATCCTGCCCTGTGGGGATGATGCTTTTGGATCATTGGTTCAACACGACCATCTTCATTTTTGCCCAGTCCTTTAAAGGGTTGATAACCATGCTTCAGAAGTAAGTCAAATCCCTTTCTTACTTTCATGAATTGTGGAAACAATGGATGATCTTTGACAGTGTCGTAACTGACACGACCTCCAATCTTGAAGAACTTGGGACCTCTCCATCGGGTCATGGCTACAGTGTGCAGGGATAATTCTGATGTTGCCTGGAGTATTTCCCGACTTTCTTTAAGACTGATCTCTTCATTCTCTCTGATACTAGGAATATCTGCAGTGAATGATGGTCGAGGTATCATAGGCTGTGGGAGCCTTTCTTCAGGGTCCTCTCCCAGCACGGTTGTAATCATTCCACCTTTTGATCATTTTATGCATTGATGCAAGGTGGAAGGCACTGCATTTGCATTATGAATCCACGTCCTTCCAAGCAACAGATTGTAGGTGGGTGGCACGTTGACCACATGAAAAAGCACTGAATGTACAGAATAGTTGATGAACACTTCTAGGAATATCTTGCCTTTGGCCGTCTGACCATGGTTGTCAAACCCGTAGATATTGATGGGATCCGGAATGTATTCTTCTTCCTTAATGCCTAGCGCCTTTGCGGTCATTTCAGGACATATATTGAGGCTGCTGCCTCCATCTACTAGCACATGGGGTACTGTCATTCCCCTTACCCGAACGACGATGTAAAGAGCATTATTGTGAAAGGAATGAGGCTTTGGAAGGTCCTCATCCGAGAAAGTGATTGGCGCATTAGTCATGGCTGAATTCACAATTTGTGCCATGTCTTCAGGAGTGGTACTGGGCTTAACTTTGATCTTTCTGAGCAGATCATCCAGTACTTGCTGATGCTTGCAGGAACTTTTGGCCAAATCAAGAATGAAAACATTGGATAGAGCGGTCAGAGGCTTCTGACTTGAATTCTCCGGCTTGGGCTTGATGATTTGATTGAGAAAATCAGGAAGTCCCTTTGACTTGGGAACTGACTTTACAGGTGCTTCAGAAATTTTCATCTTGCCCAATGCTGAGATTAGATCCATCTTCTTAGAATCAGGAGCTGCTTGTCGTAGTACTGACACCTGATGCTGAACCTGGAGATCTTGTGCAGAACACGGCTTGATGTGTTCGTGAGGCAGGAATGGTTGTGCGGACTCCACCACCGTGGTGTGCGAAGGAAAAGGCTGCTTAAGAATGTCCATTTTTTCTTCTTCTTCTCCTTCTACCAATAAATTCTTGTCAATAAGATCCTGCACAATGTTCTTGAGAACGAAACAGTTCTCAGTGTTGTGTCCCACTGTTCTGTGGAACTTGCAGAATTGATCTTTCCATTTCCCCATAGGCACAGGGGGATCAGCCAACCTCGGTAACTTGACCATTTCCTTCGACAACATATACTCGAGCACATCTTCGAGTGATTGGTCGAGAGGAGTAAATTTTTGGTCATAACTCCATCCTTCATGTTTAACTTTTTTACGCAATTTCGGCCCTTGGTCTTGCTGAGAAGGCTTGCTGAACTGAGGAGCAGGCTTCGTTTTCTGGTCTCCTTTATTGTTGGAATTGTCTGCGCCGTAGCAGTAATCTTTCTTCTGCCCTTTGTACTGATTTCGGCTATTGTTGTTGTTGTTGTTGGCAGAATAGGTGAAGTGAGCTTTCTTCTTCTGTTCACCTTGAGAGTTGTTCTTGGAGAATGTGAAGCCTTCATAGACTCCATTTTCCACACTCAGTTCGAGCCATTCGGCTCGCTCAGTCAACTTAATGAAGGTTCTGGATGGCGCTGTGGAGATCAATCCTCTTAACGGCTGCGAAAAGTTGTTGAGGATTAGGGACAATGCATGCCTTTCCGAGATAGGATCTCTCATTTTGTTACAGGCTGATCTCCATCTGTGAATGAAGTCTCGTGCTTTTTCA
Organism: Nuphar pumila; assembly: GCF_984573655.1. Taxonomy (NCBI): domain Eukaryota; kingdom Viridiplantae; phylum Streptophyta; class Magnoliopsida; order Nymphaeales; family Nymphaeaceae; genus Nuphar; species Nuphar pumila. The sequence continues at coordinate 70,182,898 of NC_143251.1, read as the reverse complement.
TTCTCATTCTGCCTTAAATTGCAGAGCTGACTTAATGTCGGGAGTGCTTCTGTGTTGAACAAGAAGCGTTCAATAAATAAAGTCACCACTTTATCGAACTCCTTGAGCTCGATGGGATTGATATGCTCAGCATACCATTTAGCTGCAACTCCTTCCAAGCTGCGAGGGAAACATAGAAACAGTGCTTTGTTATCTCTCTTGAATCTTGAACACTCTGCGAAGAAAGTGGCGAGATGGGCTTTTGGATCGCCAGAACCATTGAACTTGATGAATTTTCAGGGAAGGTTTTCGAGATCGTCATCCCCTTCAAGGCCGTCATAGAAGTCCTCACTGGTGAAGACTTTCTTGCCCTTGTCGCGAGCTTGGAGATCCTTAACAACTCGGGCCATTTCCCTGAATTGTGACTGCAGAGGTTCTTCTGTGACTTGATTCTTTGCTTTGCGGCTCCTCCTTTGTTCTCGCCCACGTTTCTGAAATGCCGGAGGTACCTCATATTCTTCCTCAGTGTTTTCAGTTGATTCAGATTCATCTGAGATTTCTTCTGGCTGAATCTGCTTTTTGGAAGCCTTCTTATTCTGTTACCCGTGGAACTTTTCTCTGAATTGATTTTTTTCTGCACTAGTCCCAGCCTGTTCACTCATCATTTTATTCATCATCTTTCGGAACATGGCATACATTTGCGGGTCTATGCCATCATCCTCTTGTTGTTGATCTTGATTCACGGGATGATCCATTTCTCCTTCTGAGGCTGAGGAGTGTTGAGGTGGTGTGGTTCTTTTTCCTGACCTCGTTCGAACCATCAAATGCTGCGGATACTCTCAGATTTGCTGCGGATGCTCTCTACAGGGCAAAGACCTAATTAGATTATGAAGGAATTGGCTTTTGGAAGAAATATTTATTGAAAAATATGGTAGAAAATTTGAAGAAGATATTCCATTACTAGGGACTGAGTCGTTGCGAGAATCACAACAATTGTGTTGTCAATACGAGAAACAATCAACAAAATATGCCTCGTTACCTAGGCGAGGTCGTCAAACCACAATAGAAAAAGAGAGAATTTTATTGAAATGAGAAAATATGATTTTATGGATCTTGACAAAGAGGTGGAGGACAAACAATTTGCCACCATTCACGATAATCAGCAGACACTCTAGGACCAGGAAAGATGTTAAGGGAGACAAAGGAATCCCAGCCGTAGCGGGCAGAATGATATGCCCCAGACCATTGCGCGGAAGTGAGATCAAACTCTGCCATAATTCCTGATAACAATCGGGCTTCGACGTACTGCTGTCTCTGGGAGAACTGTTGAACACATCTCTCTGGTTGGTAGTAAGTGCAGAAGAATGGTCCCAGTAACTTGAACCTCTTGCCATAAGCATATGTGTATCTGGGAGGAGATAGTTGCCGATCAAAATAGTCCCAGACTACGTCATCTTCTTGAATGTTATTGATCATAGACCGATACTGTGCCACTGGAAGAAGTTCTTGACCATTATATATGAAAGAGCTTGCTCGGGCTGGAACATGCCGGAAGAACCAGGATTGAAGTGCGTAGATGCAACCTTCAACTAAGATGGATTCTCCAAGTGAGAATCGGGTCAAACCACGATATAGGAAGGCGAGCGCTGCCATGGCTATGGAGAGACGATTGGTTTGTCGACTTCCCCATCTTCTCATAAGCTGGATTATTCTGATGTCCATGTAGTTTTGTCCATCTGGGAAGAGGGATAATCCTACAGTGCATAAAACCATTGCATTCTGAATCCTTTTTTTAGCTGTCCTGGACAGCGAACTGACTTCAACGAAGGTCCCGTACTGACGATACAACTCGAGCAGATCGACATATTCATTCCCCTCCAACTGGATTAAGGGCCAGGATCGGTGGCCTGTCATACGAGCTAAGGAGTCTCGGGGGTCCAAACCCTTGACATTGATCAGGAATTGATGTTCTAATGGATCGCTTGGCTGACCGGCTGGTTTTGGTAACCCCATGATTTCTGAAAATTCATCCATTAAAACGGTCATCTCTCCCCACGGGAACCAGAATGTACATGTCCGAGGATTCCATCGTTCCGCCATTGCGTGGATCAAGTTGCCATTGATGGTCTGCTTCCCAACTGCTGACGCCAACTCTAATCCGCACTCGCTCAAATGGTCCGGGAACATTCGGGAAAAGCTTTTTAGTCAGGAATAATACCACCGGGGAATGAAAGTTCCGGTGCTAAGGGCTCGATGTTCAGAACGACCTTGTCGCACCTCGAAGGAGATGTGACCTTCAGGAAAGATAGGATCGACTTGACTGGATGCCATCGAACTGAAAACAGAAAAAGACTCAGAATGAGACTTAGGAAAATGTGGGAAAATTTTGAAAAAAATTTGCAGGCAGGCCAAAAAAATATAGTTGGAAAATTCGAGATCCAGTGGAAAGGTAAAATGTAAAATTACCTGGAGTTTTGAAAGAAATGGGATATTTGAGAAAATCATCCAGGTTTTGAGAAAAATATCTCGTGCAAAATAAGGATATTTGAAAAAGGCCTAATAAGTTGGAAAACATTGGAAAATATAAAGAATTGAGGAAATAACACACATACAATCACATCCTGCACAAACATTTATGCACATTCAGCATTCCCTAAAAGGCTGACTCTAAATGCATCCATTTGAAAACAGCTGTAGGACCCTAATCCTAACTCTAGGTTCAGATCATCTTTGTCCAATCCAGTTATGCCGATATACCCGAATCGAAATCCGAGGTACGTGGCATATAATTTCAACTCCGGTTCTAAGGTAAGGTTTTCCAATATCCTTGAGCGCCTATCGATATACTTCGGACTGTGGCCCGCGGTATGTGGTAGGGGGCGTTAACCCAAATAATTTGCCCAGTTGTGAGGCTCTGTCCCGAACTAGGGTTCTGGAAGAGAGCCCAGCAACGTGAAGACCGGGTAATGATAGGTAATTGGGATTTTTTTAAAAAATGATCACATGCAAGAAATAGATGGCTCTAAATCTTAGAGAGATAGACTTTTGAAAATTTGAAGAAGTATACATTGTTTGCATTCAGATCCTAAATTGAGGAGAGTTGTATTTAGACCTAAGTCTATGTGAACATGAAAACATCTCCTCAATATAGTCCTACCAAACCATGCCTAAGCTATATGCAGTCAATGTCAGCTAGGTCAGAATCTAGGCTCCTAGGTTCGCATGATATCAAAAGCAAAAGAGCTGACATTTTGTGAACATAATTTCAATAATTGAACTAAGTCAAGCATAATTTAGGTCAGACAAGGACAGGGTCCCATCTCGGTCGCCAAACCTGTTATCGTCGCAAAATTTTTCCCGTCTTCCCTTCCTTGCGCAAGAGAGAGGGAAACGCTTTCGCGATTTAAACTTGACCGGATTTTGGAAAATGGTTTTGAAATACTCGCCTCTGTTTTGAAAATTTTAGGGAAAATTGTTATCATCGCAAAATTTTTCCCCTCCCTTGCGAGAGAGAAACGAATTTACGAGTCAAACTCGACCAAAGTTTTGAAAATTGTTTTGAAAATTGTTTTGAAAATTTACTCGCCTCCGTTTTGAAAATTTGCGAGAAAATTCCATGGAATGGGATCCGCCTGTCGGTACGAGGTTCAACCGTTCCTGGCGCCTTTACCAGGGGTAATTGAACCAAGGACCAATTATGTGCTTTAACTTGACTCAAATATCTAAATTATGCTCTATTTTTCCTAGAATGCACAAAGAATCAGGCTTGTGCTATGGAATTTTGAAAAATGCAAGTTTGAGAAATTATGATGTTTGCTTTGGAAAATTGAAATGCATTTAGAAAAGGACTGGAAAATGCTTGAAAATGGAATTCCTGGGAAAATCATTGAATTTTATTGAAAATCAGAAATTTGCATTGGAAAGTGATTTCTCAGGAAAATTTGAACTTTAGAAAAATGATTTTGAAATTTGGAATTGCTTTTCTGAGAAAATGGATTTGAGAATTCTGAGAAAATCTAAGAAATTCATTGGAAAATGACTTTTGAAATGGAAAATGAATTCTCAAGAAAACTGGAAAATATGAGAAAATGAATTTCTGAAAACTTGGGATTTTGAAATTTGAGAATTTGAAAACATAGAAAATCTTGATTTGAACTTGGGAAATGCTTTGAAATGTCATTTGAAAACTTAGGATTTTGAGAAAACTAGATCCTGAGAAAGACTTGGAAATTCTTGAGAAAACTGAATTTTCTGAAATTGAAATTGGAAAATGAGTTTGAAAATAATGCAATTTGAATGATATGAATGAATGAATGAATATGAATTTGAAAAGATAATTTCATTGAGGAATTGGGAAATCTTTTTGAAACTTTGAGAAATGCAGTGCATTTTTGAAGTTAGCCTAAGAGTGTAGGCTGAATGTGGCTAATATGAAGATCATAAATCTTGGTTTTCTTCGTATTCTGACTATGGCCATAAATACAAATCCGACCGAGTTTATAAACTCCATAAGAGCTTGTGCACGTGCCATTCGTGTAAACCATAGTGAATTTGAAATAATGTGCATGAATCATACATCACATATTGAAATTTGCATAAATTAAACTATATGCAATGCAACCCTATTCTAAGCAGAAAAGTAACTCTTATTCCAAATTATTACATTTGAGGTTACATTGAATTGAAATAAAATAAAATAAAAATAAAAGCTAAGTCTTCTTCTTGAATGTTCCTGCAAAACTAGAAAACAAGGTTAGCACAAAAATGTAGGTTTTTCTGAATTTATCCGAAAATATGGGAAATTATCGGATATTATTCAGATATAAACCCAAATTCATACCCCCTTTGATATAAACATGATAAATAATGAATAAATTTCAAAAATAAACTTGAAAATTCGAAATTGGGGTCAAAATGACCAAAATACCCCTGATGACCATGAAATCAGGGTTTTCTAAAAGAATTTTTGCAAGTTTTGGAATTTTTAAAATCAAATGAAATAAATCAAACATAATATGATGAAATATGATGATATGCATGAAAATTTATGAAATTAGAAATTGAAATTTCGAAATTATGGTCAAAATGACCAAAATACCCCCGACAACAAGACTATGGCCTTGAAACCAGGGTTTTCTGAAATAAATTTTGCAAAAATGGAAAATGTGAAATGCCAATGACATTGAAATTAACCCTAATATGATTCTACATGCTCATGTACATGATAAAAACCCTAAAATGGCGAAAATAACATAAAATATTAAATTTAACCTCATTTTCGCCTGATTTTCGCTTCTGAATTTAAAGATAAACTAGCACATGGAGCAAATGAACTTGGAATTAAGCCAAATTTGGCATGGACACCTAAAATAACCCTAAAAACAGAATGGAGCTCGAAAATCTAATTTTTTTTGTATTTTTAAATATGAAAATTCAAATAAAAACCCTAAATTTTGTGATTTTTGCCTAAAATGTTGATTCTAAAGGAGATTTAGGATATCAAACTTCCATAAAAATTTCCCAAATTTTATGGGGTGATATAGGACAGTAAGTAAAGGATTTGTGCCACTCCGGCAAGTCGGATCGGAATCCGGCGACTCTAGTAAATGAAGGAAACAGACAGGTTTTGGTAGAAAATGTAGAAAAAATAGTAAACAAATGGGAAAAAAGCTGAAATTATGGGAAAATGTTCCTGACAAATAGGGTAAAATGTTATTATTTGACACCATTTGGATTCGGGTTACGGTTTGGAAAAGGTCACACTGTTATCAGAGACCTAAATCTCTGGAATTTCGGGATATTGAAATCTGTTAGACAGAAATGAAAATTTCGGGAAAAATACTGAAACAGTTCAACAAATTCCCAAATTTTGAGAAATGACAGAACACTATGTGAAGAACAACTTTCATTTTAAAAGTTATTGCAGAAGGGCTATATATTGAACTGATTTGGTGAATTAAGGTCTGTCTATACCCTGACGGAGGAAAATCGAGATTTTCCCAAGTGTCTGAGAAATTTGATTTTTTTCAGAGGTCAAAAATAACTGGAAAAACCTCAAAATTTCCAGATCACTAGTAGATTCAATTATAAATCTACTGTGATTTTTGGAGGATGATCCGAAACTTCCACAAGGGTGGTGTCGGAGGTTTTTGTCTGCTAAAGCGCAAACTGGAAGTTCCATAAATGCAGAATCCCGGTTTAGGATTTGATTTATTTGAGAAGGTTTTGAAATCCAAATCATACTGGTTTTTTTTCAAGGTATCAACAACAACCATGTAAATACATGATAAAATTTTCAAGATTTATTATAAAGAATTCCTATGTAAAATAATGGATATACGGATAGAATACTAACTTAACTTTAATGAAATCAGAATAACACCTAAGCAAAACATAAATCTAACTAGCATGATGTTTAAAGTATGTAACTAATCATGGAAAATAACGAAAATAAAACAAAAAGTAAGCAGGGGATATGAACCATTTTTTTTATGTTGGCCGTAGAGATGAGGGATTCCATCCATAGAACGGATGGATCAAATCATCCGGTAGCACTTTTATTGAAATATCATATATTTAAACAAATAAATATTGATGAAATGGGAGTCATACCTTGGATTCCACCTTGTAACGGATAGATTGAAGGCAGCCTTGAACCTTGCTGGAAGAAAGTATTTTTGAGATGGGTTGTAGCCAATGGAGGGTGCTGTTGGTGCTTTGAAGGAGGAGCTGGATGCTTGCTTGAATTGAAGGTGGGTTGCACCTTGTAGACGTTTCAATGGAGCTAGAACTGGGGTTGAATAATGGTGGTGGCCGGGGTCGTGGATGCTGCAACCGGATGGAGCTACTTCATAGTTGGAGCCGAAGGGATGGCAGCCATGGCTGAATGGAATGCAAGAGAGAGAGAGAGAGAGAGAGAGATTAGAAGAGGTGAGTGAGAAAAGAGGCAGCCGTATGAGTCTCCTCTTTTATCTTTTGGACTTAGGGCTTAATTGATTCTATACTTAGGTCTTTCTAGGTTTAATGAAAAGAAAGCTCAAAGAGGTTTACGTGAATGGCTGGGCAAGAGGGAAAGGAAGGGAGGAAGGAAGGGAAGAAGGAAAGAAGAGAGGGAAGAAAAGAAAGGAAAGAAAGAAGAAAAAGAAAAGGAAAGAAAGGAAGAAGAAAGGGAAAGAGAAAGGGAAAAAGAAAAAGAAAAGGAAGGAAAGGAGAGGGGGCTGGAGGTTTGAGTGACCACCTTGTGGGTCCCACCTTAGGAAGAATAGCATAATAAAAAAAAATAATAATAAATAAAATAAAACAAACAACAAAAAATAAAGAAAAAGATAATTTTTTTTTTCTTTTCTTATAAATTAAAACAAGAGAATGCAAATGGATGGGCCATCTCAGAGCGGGTCCAAATTTTGATTTTGAAATTCATTTTGACGATTAGAGGGGTAAAATAGTCTTTTCAAAAAGTTTCCAGACGAAATGAGCTATTTTTGGCAGTTTTTGAAACGAGCTCGGATTTTGAAGTTCAATACTCCGTTGCGAACCAAATCCAGTGTAGAATTTGAAAATTTGATTTTAAAAGAAATCCAAATTGTTTTTCTCGAGAAAATATTTCCAAACGAAACCAGCTATTTTTGGCAGTTTTTGAAACGAGCTCGGATTTTGAAGTTCAATAGCTCATTGCGAAGCAAATCCAGTGTAGAATTTGAAAATTTGATTTTAAAAGAAATCCAGATTATTTTTCTTGAGAAAATATTTCCAAGTTTAGACTCCCGGGGTGAAAATGTCAATTTTGGAAACCCGAGGTTTGAAATTGATTTCTGAAAACTTTTAAAACTCAATCTGGATTGAAATTTATAAAACTGGAGTTCTGGACTTCGAAAATGAAATGAAATGTGATGAAATGTTATGAAATGCTGAGAAATGATATGAAATGATGAGAAATGACATGAAATGTTATGCGAAATACTAACCTTGAATAAAGAATTTTGGATGTCAGACCCCGATTGACACTTGTATCAGTTTAAAAAGAATTAAAATTGATAAAATTTGCAAAATAGCTAAAGAAATGGTTTTTGGGACTCTACTGGGTCACAATGACACTGAAAATTGGGGTTCGAGCTGGATTGAACTGAGATGAGCTAGATTGAGTTGGGTTTTAGAGTTTCAGAACTCAAATGAACTGACCAGGCACTGACTCAACTGACCTTTCCGACTGAATTTTCAAGAAAAGCTGTCATTTTTAGAGAAATGGTACAGAATGGTCACTGGAGTGAAGTGAATTATGAACTTGAGATGGCTTTGAGCTGAAACAAAGGTCAGTAATACTGAGGTGAACTAAAATTGATGCTCAAACACTAGCTCAACTGACTAAACTTGGGTCAATTTCAGCTAAAAGAGCTGAAATGGACTAAAATGGGCTCCTGGACACTTAGAAATGATTTCGAACTGAAACTAAAGCGCTTGAACTTCTGGTGAGCTCAAGTTAGACTGTGAGGAATATGACTGACTATGAATGACTGACTCGGAGACAATTGACTTGGATTTGAGTGAGAAATGAGCTCATTTCTGAAGAAATGATCCCATTTTGGCAGGAATGGTCAGAAATGAAAATGGTTTATTCATTATGAGCTCAAATGAGCTTGAGATGACTGATATTCTAACTATCTTGAACTGACCAATGAGCTTCGTCGACTCCGACTAACTGGGGTCCGGGATGACCTAGGGGTAAAATGGTAATTTTCCTAATAAAAATGGGTAAAATGGTGATTTTTTGAAACTGACTCGGGGTTTGACTCCTACACTGACCTTACAGGGTTGGCACTGCCTGAGGAGGATTGTTTGAGAATGGATGTGGAAAATTTGGGGTGTTTACAGATGCCCCTCTTTGCTACTAAGCCGGCTTGAAGATGAGCTTAGTGGCAAAGAAAACACACCAAATTTGGGCTATAAAAATGCCCCAGTTAGAAGGATCTGACTGGATATGAAAATATTAGCCTTGATGAAAATGGTAGATATGAAATGGAGAATAAAGAAGAAAAATTTTACCGCAAAAGAAGTGAGATTTAGGTTTTTCCCTTAACCTGGATGGGACGGAAATTTCCTTGTGTAGAAACGAAGCTCAGGTTTGACCCTTAAGCTGACCGAGGAATGAAATACCTCATCAGAATGAGGCTCAGGTTTGTACCCTTAACCTGACCGGGAAATGAAATACCTCATCAAAATGAGGCTCAGGTTTAACCCTTAACCTGACCGGGAAACGAAATACCTCATCAAAATGAGGCTCAGGTTTAACCCTTAACCTGACCGGGAAATGAAAATGGTAAGTTGGATGGTGAATAAGACAGTTTTCTTGAAGAGGAATAAGGTGACTCTTTCAACAACACAAAAGATGAATTCTTTCGACAACGCGAAAGATGGGAAAGGTGATTCAAAGGAACAAGGCGATTCTTTCAACAACACAAAAGATGACAAGGCGATCCAAAGGAGCAAGGCGATTCTTTTGTCAACGCAAAAGATGAATTCTTTCGACAACGCGAAAGATGGAAAAGGCGATCCAAAGGAACAAGGCGATTCTTTCAACAACGCGAAAGATGATAAGGCGATCCAAATGAGCAAGGCGATTCTTTTGACAACGCAAAAGATGAATTCTTTCGACAACGCGAAAGATGGGAAAGGCGATCCAAAGGAACAAGGCGATTATTTCAACAATGCGAAAGATGACAAGGCGATCCAAAGGAGCAAGGCGATTCTTTTGTCAACGCAAAAGATGAATTCTTTCGACAACGCGAAAGATGGAAAAGGCGATCCAAAGGAACAAGGCGATTCTTTCAACAACGCGAAAGATGATAAGGCGATCCAAAGGAGCAAGGCGATTCTTTTGACAACGCAAAAGATGAATTCTTTCGACAACGCGAAAGATGGGAAAGGCGATCCAAAGGAACAAGGCGATTCTTTCAACAATGCGAAAGATGACAAGGCGATCCAAAGGAGCAAGGCGATTCTTTTGTCAACGCAAAAGATGAATTCTTTCGACAACGCGAAAGATGGAAAAGGCGATCCAAAGGAACAAGGCAATTCTTTCAGCAACGCGAAAGATGATAAGGCGATCCAAAGGAGCAAGGCGATTCTTTTGACAACGCAAAAGATGAATTCTTTCGACAACGCGAAAGATGGAAAAGGCGATCCAAAGGAACAAGGCGATTCTTTCAACAACGCGAAAGATGATAAGGCGATCCAAAGGAGCAAGGCGATTCTTTTGACAACGCAAAAGATGAATTCTTTCGACAACGCGAAAGATAACAAAGGCGATCCTTTCACAGAAAAGGCTAATCTTTCAACAACGCGAAAGATGATAAAGGTTACTCTGTCAAGGAGGTAAAAGGTGATATCAGGATATGTCAAGATGGACATCGAGCTCTTCACTTCATGTCAAGATAGTAAGAAAATATTGCCGAAATGTTAATAATTGTTTGTTGATTCAAAATGCTTGAAATTGATGTATATTGGTATGAAAATCTTTCCTCTTTTCTACCTGAAGTATTACCTCCAACTGGGCTTAACTCCATAGAATCAAGATTTGAATTCAAATTGCTTGCAATTGGCTTTCTTTCAAGGAAGCTATCAATTTCTTTGATATAAGCAGAAAAGAGAGTATTCTTGATATTGTGAGAGCAATTGGTGAAAGAATATTGATAATAGAATTTCACAAAATTAAAGAAGATTCTTTGGTAAATTTGGCAGTCTGATATCCTGGGATTCTTTCCTCATGATGATCTTTCTGCCCACTTTTTTTTCTTTTTTGGCAGAATTAGAGCTCTCTTAGGTTTTTTGGGGATTACATCATCCTTCATTTTGGAGATGTCTTGACTTTTCTCTCTCTTTTTTTTTTTCGAAGGGTACGTCACAAACTCCTTCATCTTGGAGATGTTTCGATCCTTCATTTTCTCTCAGGGATTATATCGACAGTTATTGGCTCATTGGTTGGAAATCTCTTGATGATAGCGGAAATTAAATATCCTTTAGGGTTTGTCGGGAGGCTCATCGCAGTCGCCTTCATCTTGACGGTGCTCTGAACTTTCCCTGGAAGGATCCGTCACAAACTCCTTCATCTTGGAGATGATCCAAATCTTCTTTGGCCCTGGGGGTCTACTCGCCTAATTCGCCTTCATCTTGACGACAGTTGAGAGATCCCTTTTGCAGATATTTAATTGCAGCTTTAGGTGATTGAGGAGATATAGGGATTGAATGGATTTTTCTGTATCACCCAGGATATTTCGACTGCTTTATTTTCCAAGAATGATCTTTAAAAATGTGCCATTGACTGCGATCAATACCGATCACTTATGGCTTTGCAACAACATTGAATTTCTTTTGCTGGCCATATCGAGGATTTATTCTTCATCCTTTTGGTCGGCCAATAGAAAGATTCTAAATTTTAAATCTTTTTTTGCGAAAGCTTTGTCCTTTCGGAAGTAATACTGAAGGTATTCTGAGGTAATGTTTTTGTGCAATAATGATTTTGAAATCAACAAATATTTAATGACAAATTGACAAAATTTTCTTGAAATCCTTTGTGAAAGCGAGTATTTGAAGCACAACGCAACACATCCATGACTAAACTGAAACCTGAAAATACTTTAGTAAGAGATCAACTCGAAAGTTGGGTTTTGTTTTGACTAACCAGCTCGAAAGCAGGATTTATTGATCGACCGGCTCGAAAGCAGGATTTGTTGAACTACCAGCTCGAAAGCAGGATTTGTTGAACTACCAGCTCGAAAGCAGGATTTGTTGACCGACCAGCTCGAAAGTAGGATTTGTTGAACTATCAGCTCGAAAGCAGGATTTGTTGACCGACCAGCTAGAAAGCAGGATTTGTTGACCGACCAGCTCGGAAGCAGGATTTGTTGACCGACCAGCTCGAAAGCAGGATTTGTTGACCGACCAGCTCGAAAGCAGGATTTGTTGACCGACCAGCTAGAAAGCAGGATTTGTTGACCGACCAGCTAGAAAGCAGGATTTGTTGACCGACCAGCTAGAAAGCAGGATTTGTTGACTGACCAGCTCGAAAGCAGGATTTGTTGACCGACCAGCTCGAAAGCAGGATTTGTTGACCGACCAGCTCGAAAGCAGAATTTGTTGACCGTCCAACTCGAAAGCAGGATTTTGTTGTTTTAATAATGATTGACATTAATGAAATTATAACCCGAAGGCTTGGAAAGTGATAGATATTGACAAAGTTGTAAACCGAAGGCAGGAGAATGATTGATGTTGGTAAGATCGTAACCCGAAGGCTTGAATTGAGAATCTGATAGAGTGGACGGCCCAGAGGCCTGATTGATCAAATTGGATGACCCGAAGGTCAAGATTTGAGAATTACATGACCCGAAGGTCAAAATTGGGAGTCGAATGACACAAGGGGTCGAAATGGGAAATTAAAGGTTGAGATTGAAGGATTGAATAACCCGAAGGTCGAAATTGAGGATTTGAATGACCCGAAGGTCAAAATTAGAAATTGAGTGACCCGAAGGTTGAAATAGAGAATTGGGTGACCCAGAGGTCGAAATTGGAAATTGGAAATTGGAAATTGGAAATTGGAAATTGGAAATTGGAAATTGGAAATTGGAAATTGGAAATTGAAAATTGGAAATTAAAAATTGGAAATTAAAAATTTAAAATTTAAAATTTGGCATTTGAAATTGGAAATTGGAAATTGGAAATTGGAAATTGGAAATTGGAAATTGGAAATTTGGAAATTGGAAATTGGAAATTGGAAATTTGGAAATTGGAAATTGGAAATTGGAAATTTGAAATTTAAAATTTGGTATTTGAAATTGGAAATTGGAAATTGGAAATTTGGTATTTGAAATTGGAAATTGGAAGAAGATTCGAGTCAGAACTCTAATCTTCTAGACCAATTCTAGGACATTTGAATTGGATTTGGAAGAAGATTCTAGTCGGAACTCTAATCTTCTAGACCAATTCTAGGACATTTGAATTGGATTTGGAAGAAGATTCGAGTCGGAACTCTAATCTTCTAGACCAATTCAGAAGGGAAAGAAATTCGAGTTGAAACTCGAATCCCAGAGGAAAGAAAATTCGAGTCGGAACTCGAATCCCGCAAGAAGACTAGATAAGCATGGATTAGGTTTGAAAACATTAACCAGTAAAACCATATTTAGAAAGTTTGACCAATAAAATTTGGATTTTGAAAGATGTACCAGTGTGAATACCGGATTTTGGAAATGAACCAGTATAAGTATTGGATTTTGAAAATAGATCAGTACGAATACTGTTTTTGGAAGAATTACCAGCACGAACACTGGATTTTGAAGATTTACCAACACAAACACTGGATTTAGAAAATTTTACCAGCACGAACACTGGTTTTTGAAAATCTTACCAGCACGAACACTGGATTTTGAAAATTTACCCAACTGATTCTTATGAGAGATTTTCAATCTTCATCCTCACGATGACTTAGACAACTGTCAGGGTCTCAGGATTTATCCCTTATCCTGAATGGGTGGTTCAGGTTTATCCCTTAACCTGAAGGGAAAGTTCAGGTTTATCCCTTAACCTGAAGGGGATGTTCAGGTTTATCCCTTAACCTGAAGGGGAAATGAATTTGATGCAAATGAATGTAAATGGATGCAAATGAATGCATGTAAATGTAAATGAATGCAAATGTATGCAAAATGATGTAAATGAATGCACATGTATGCAAAATGAGAGATTTGTTTGATCCTGCCTGCATACAGAATGTTTTGAAGACAAATTTTCAAAATAATGCCCCAGTGTAACTCAGAAAGAAGAATTTGACCATTATTAAAGAAAATATATTGAGGAATTACAAATGATGGAATAGAGGATTTAAGTATAGAAAATTTTCAAATGTTGAGCATTGATGGGGTCTGATAATTCCACATCATCGGCATTGATAAGCAGATATGAATTGCGGGGTAATGCTTCCTCGACAACATAGGGCTCTTCCCAATTCGGTGACCATTTGCCACCCGGGCGGTGCTTGAGATAGGTCGTTGATCTGATCACTAGATCATTGACTCAGAATTTCCTTTCAATAAAAAATTTTGCATATTGCCTGACTATCCTCTGACGATATGATTGAGCGTGCTCTGCTGCTTTGAGTCTTCTTTCATCGAGCAAATCAAGTTGTACCAGTCGTTGTTGCTGATACTGATCAAGAGGTAATTCTCAAAGTGATGCAAACTTTAGAGCAGGTTTCTAAACTTGTATAGGCAGTACTACTTCAGTTCCGTAGACAAGTTCTGACGAAGTATCATTAGTTGGAGTTCGAATGATGATTCAGTATGCTCACAATGCATCATGGATCTTCTCATGCCAGTCACGAACTGTTTTTAAAGTTCGCTCCAAGATTCTAATAAGAATCTTTACTGGTGGCCTCTGCTTGACCATTCCCTTGAGGATAATAAAGAGCGAAGAAATGATGATGGATTCTGAATTTTGAGCAGAATGTCCTCATTCTCTCATTCTTGAAATAACTGCCATTGTCCAACACAATATCATGTTGTAACGCCCCGGATTTCCAAAACAAAGCTAAGTTAAAATTTTCATAAATTTCTTTTTTTTTTCTTTGCAGCGGAATTTAGAAAAGCTTTTAGCAGCGGAATCAGACGATAATGAGTCGTCAGTTTTAGAAAACTCCGAGCACGTTGCAGGTATGTGGCCAAGCAACTTATTGACCACCAAAGTGTTCCATTTATCGAAAACCACATGTTTATTACAACACTACTGCTTAGAAAAGCAGTGTAGGTTCAATAAAAACGAAGCAGTTCAACTCTGTCTAGAGAAACCCTGGAACTCGATGCCGCCTTGCTCCGCATATCGTCACGCAGGTCCAACACCTGAAATTCCCATAAAACGGGGTCAGAACCACTGATGGTCTGGTAAGCATGCAGTCATACATCCATTCAACTCAAGTACGGTAATGACCACTCAGGGTCGCAATGCGCAATAACGACGCTCAAGCCGCCAAGACTTAGCGTATATCGCAAGAGCCTCCTCAGGGCTATGAGTTGAACATCCACTCGAGTCCTCATGACTTAGAGCAAGCCTTTTCAAGGCTGTGATTTGAATAGCCGCTTAAGTCTCCATGACTTAGCCATGACCTCTTCCAGGTCTCAAAGTGATGTCTAGCTCAAGTTTTCATACTTGGCACATCTGTATCCCATGCATCTAAGGACAACTCCTCGAGCTTCGCTTAGTCGTGCGGATACAACACGGGTCTTTGCCCAGTCGGTCCAGTAGTATACTGAACATGACACATTCACAAAGGTTATGCAGGACTGACTCAACACGTCATCCACTCATACATTCAAAGCATCGCTGTACCTAGAACTAATGCATTGTTTGATAATTAACCGCTCCCGCATTTGGTACGCAGGTAGAGCTATTGTCTGGGCATCAACGCGATGTTCTGGGGGTTGATTATTCTATGTATTTTAGATACCCCAGAGGCTTGTTGACCCTATCCATAGTAGGGCAGTGTGTTTCAACTGGGAGAACCCTACTAGGCCCATATTCGGATGCATCATCTAATTGCAGTAGTTGGGTCAAATCCTTAGATCTTAAGGATAACCACCACTACAAGAAAACCGTGGATTAGCGACGGCCTCTATCCATCGCTAATCCGTCACTAAGCCGTCGCTAAACTGTTTAGCGACGGCTTAGCGACGGATTAGCGATGGATAGAGGCCATCGCGATTTTTTGCTCGCTAATTAGCGAAAAAAATTATCTGTCGTTAATTCCGTCGCTAATTTGCGACAGATTAGCGACGGACATTATCCGTCGCTAATCTGTCGCTAAATTTAAAAAAAAAAATAAAAAAAAATTGATCCTTGTCGGGCGGTATTCCGGCAGCACTAAGCCGGACTTATACCGCACCCGACAGGCATTGCATGCACATAACGATCGCTCTGCCTCATCGCGAACCGGCGTCGCCGTCCTACATGAACCGGTGCTCTCCGGCGTCGCCGTCCTCCATGAACTGGCACCGTCATCTTCCGTGAACCGGCGTCGCCGTCATCCTCTGTGGACCGGCGTCATCGTCCTCCATGAACCGGCGCCAACGTCCTCCAGCGATCGCCGACCGTCCTCCGTGAATCGACGTTGTTGTCCTCCGTGAACCGGCGCCGACATCATCCAACGATTGCCGACCGTCCTCCGGCGTCGCCGTCCTCCGTGAATCAGCATTGTCGTCCTCCGTCAACCGGCGCCGACGTCCTCCAGCGATCGCCGACTGTCCTCCGGCGTCACCGTCCTCCACTCTCATGTACATGCTCTCCAATAAGCTCTCCGACGTCGCTCGGTTTAAATCGAGCGCGGTCGATTTAAATCGAGCGCGGTCGATTTAAATTTCAAACAGGGAGAGAGGGAAAATTTCGCGCTTGGTTTAAATCGAAAATTAGCGACGGATTAGCGACGGAAATTTTCCCTCGCTAATCCGTCGCTAATTAGCGACGGATTAGCGACGGAAAATTTCCCTCGCTAAATCCCTCGCTAAAATGTTTTTCTTGTATTGAGAATTAGCGACGAAATACTTGTTGTCGTTAATTCGTCGCTAATTAGCGACGGATTAGCGATGAAACAACTTTCATCGCTAATCCGTCGCTACTTAGCGACGGATTCATTAAGAAAGTTTTCTCTAGCTAATCTGTCGCTAATTTGCGACGGAAAAAATCCGTCGCAAATTTCCGTCGCTAATTAACATTTTTCTTGTAGTGCACGACCCCAAAACCCATGAGTGACTGAGGCCATCGTGGACTCTATCAGGTCCAAAGTAAAATACATGTCACTCAAGGCTGTACCATCACTGTCATTCCACAGTGAGCATAATTCCTGAAGGGGTCTGCCAGTCTTACAATTACTTGGACAGAATTTGCATGCCATTTAGGCAGCCCGTGCTTTTAGCACTACAGGAGTATGTACCCGACCCCGTTCAGTTTGCCCCAACACAGTCATTACTGAGGGGGGAGTACCCCTAACACGATTTTCAACCGCGGGGTATGTGCGACCTTAAGTCTTATTCATATGCATGCAGAACACCGCTCTTTGGAACTTCGGCCATCACGAGCAACACACCTCTTTGGGTGGAAACAACACACTCTGGCTCTTCGGCCCTTACGAGTCTGGTTGCGTAACCGTTCTCAATGAGCATGCATATGACTCGATCTAAATAGATCGGCTACTCGGCGTATTTTTACGCAACGAGTCCAAACCTAGCCAAGGCGCAACCTCTACTCCGACTCAGCGGCCCTTACGAGCAAGGTGCCCTTGCAGGCACAAGGATACGAGCCGATCTGGCATCGTTCCATCAACAGACATCATTATGTCGTTCCATTGGTTCTGGCAGCTCTTCTGCGAACCATTTCGTCAGCACCACCCCTGCTCTACCGGCAGTGGTGCGACGAACCCATCTACGTTGTAGAGGGCAAACCATGAACTGGGTAGCACTCTGCTATATGTCAGAGTATCCTGCTACGTTCTTTCTGAGCTATTCTTATCTTCTTCAGAAATTTCAGCAGCACTTTCTCTCTTTTACGGAGAAAGCGTGCGTTTCTTTTATCCATTTCAGCGGCATCTCCCCTCTTTGGTAGGAAATCGCCATGCTTAATTCGGAAAATGGATGCGCACCGTTGTGCGTACTTTGCATCCATCAAGGTTGCAGAAACCCTAGGCCATAGTCAGGCCATACGTATTTGACTTAGTCTTTACGTAAAGAGCATTTTGCCAAAAAGCGAAGCCTTTCCAATAGGGGCTTCATTCGTCAAGCAGAATCTTGAACGAGGAGCGGTCAAGGAATCGCATGGGCGATTTGGAGTTTGGTCTCCATTTGAACGCTCATTTATGCGCTATATATGTAGTATAAGCAGAAGCCTGTGCTTTATACAGCGGCGGCGTAAAGAAATGCATATACTATTGTTCAGGGTGTGTAACTGAACGAAATATTCTACATATATAACAAAACAGAAGCCTTGGCATCGTTCGACGCGATGGCGTAAGTAAATACATTGCAGAAAGCAGGAGCCTTGGCATCGTTCGACGCGACGGCGTAAGTAAATGCATAATCGGAAGTGCAGTAATCGGAAGTGCAGAAAATAGGGAGCCTTAGCATCATACGACGCGACGGCAAAGGTAAATTACATAGCCTGTGCGATATAGGACGCGTCGGCAGAATCAGCAGATATACACCTAGATCCGTATCCAACGATAGTTACGAGGCGAGCGGGTGAACACCGAAGTGTTCTGAAGGGCTCAACCAAAAACTAGGGCGAGATACCATTTTAAAAATGCATATACTGCGTGTTTGAACATAGATATATCCGACGATAGTTACGAGATGAGCGGGTGAACACCGAAGTGTCCAAAAAGGGCTCAATCAAGAACTAAAGCAAGATACTACTTCAGAAAGTATATTCTATATACAAACAATCAAATACTTGAGAGAGATGGATCAACGAAACGAACTTACTTCAAATCGTGGAAGAAACAGCTCCGGGTCGCTCCTTTGGCTTCGAGCGTTCCTTCGAGAGGTCAGACTAAGTCAGATGAAGCTGACTTAGTTGAGAAAGAGGTAGAGCAGGTCAAGCTACTCAACCTAAGTGGTTTGAACCAAACAGGGTTCGATCCAAGTCAACTGGGTTCAGCAGGTTCGAACTCAGCTTAAGTAGGCTAAGTCTGGGTTCAGAAATCCAAACCGGAATCTGGACCAAAAAGGACTTTGACTTTGACTTTAAACCCAACTAGGTTCAAGTCAAGTCAACTGGGTTTGGACCAGGTCAAGTGGGTTCAGACCCAGGTCAGGTGGGTTAGGACCAGGTCAGGCAGGCTCAGGCTAAGTCAGGCAGGCTCAGACCTGGTCAGGTGGGCTAGGCTAGGTAGGGGAGGTTTAGGAGAGAGAGAGAAGGCAAGAGAGAGAGGGGGGGTCGATTTTTATGAGAAGAGAGAGAGTGGGGAGGGCTATTTATAGCCCAAGCCCACCTCCTCTTGGGTTTCTCCATGCCCCTTCTACCCCCTTGGCTTCTTTTTAATTCCAAGAGGTTCCTTGGTGTGGGGCCCACCTAGATATTTCCATGGGATATTTTGTGGGTCCCACCAGATATTTTCTGAGGAATATTTCTGTGGGTCCCACCAATATTTCCGTGGGTCCCTGCAAGAATTTCGGGTTTCCGGCGATTTTTTCCGAAAAATTATGAGTACGCCATTCCCTTCGTATTGACATAACTAAGAAAGTTGGCTCGCAGGAATCCTTTGATTTCATTCAGGTAGGAAGTTATGGCTTCCAGAGTGTTTGAGCATATATTCGCGATTCGACGAATATCCTAAGTATAACTGGCTCGCAGGATTTGATTCATTTCGCATTCTGAGAAGAAATGCTATTTTTACCGGTAAATGCCTCATGAATTTTATTCAGATATTTTCTGAAAAATTGCGGGTCTTACATCATTACCCCCTTAAAGGAATTTCGTCCGCGAAATTCAGCTAAGAGTATAAGGTGAAGAGTTCAGGACATTTATATCGCATATCTGATTCGGGCTCCCAAGTGCAATCATCGATTCCATGATGCTGCCACCTCACTTTAACAAGTGGAATGACCTTCGTTCTTAGCACTTGCTCCCGTCGGTCCATGATCTCCACTGGCCTTTCTTCTACCGTCATATCTTCTCGGATGTCAATGTCTTCATGTTGAATGACGTGAGAAGGATCATGAACGTACTTTCTAAGCATTGATACGTGAAATACATCATGTATTTGCGCGTATTGTGGTGGCAATGCTACTCGGTAGGCAGTCTCTCCGATTCGGCTCAAAACTTCGAAGGGACCAACGAATCTGGGGCTGAGCTTCCCCTTCTTTCCAAAACGAAACACACTCTTGGTTGGAGAGACCTTGATAAAAACCTTATCTCCAACCGCAAAAGTGAGTTCCCTACGCCACTGATCGGCGTAGCTCTTCTGTCGACTCTGAGCAGTCAGTAGCTTCT
The DNA here is from genome assembly GCF_984573655.1 of Nuphar pumila. Taxonomy (NCBI): domain Eukaryota; kingdom Viridiplantae; phylum Streptophyta; class Magnoliopsida; order Nymphaeales; family Nymphaeaceae; genus Nuphar; species Nuphar pumila. Next base: position 70,162,906 of record NC_143251.1, on the reverse strand, counting down.
TTCTGATCATGTGGACTTGCTCAGTATAATGCTGCAACACAATGGGCGAGTCCAAGGTTCGCTCACCCACTTCACCCCAATGGATTGGTGATCTACAGGGTCGTCCATACAAGGCTTCATACGGCGCCATCCCAATGCTAGCGTGGTGGCTATTATTATAAGCAAATTCAGCCAACGCTAGGTGGGAATCCCAATCACCTTTCCATTCCAGCATATAGGCTCTTAGCATATCTTCAAGAGTCTGTATGGTTCGTTCTGATTGCCCATCTGTTTGGGGATGGAATGCTATACTGAACTTGAGTTTCGTCCCCAGGGCTTTCTGAAGCTGCTCCCAAAAGTGAGAGGTAAACTTCGGGTCACGATCGGATATGATCGAAATCGGCTCTCCATGGAGTCTAACGATTTCCCGAATGTAGATCTCCGCCAATCGTTCAGTTGAGTATCGAGTGTTGATTGGCAGGAAGTGAGCAGACTTGGTAAGTCTGTCCACGATCACCCATATTGAGTCATGTTGTCTCTTGGATCGAGGCAATCCAACGATGAAATCCATCGTAATGTCTTCCCATTTCCATTCTGGAATCTCGATCCACTGCATCTTTCCACCAGGTCGCTGATGTTCGATCTTAACTTGCTGGCAGATCAAACACTTCGAGACAAACGTAACCACATCACGCTTCATACCCTTCCACCAGTACTTCCTCTGCAAATCTCGGAACATCTTCGTACCTCCAGGGTGAATGGTGTACTTGCTATTATGAGCCTCCTGGAGTACTTCCTGTCTTAGCTCAGGGTTATTTGGAACCCAAATCCTTTCTTCCGTCCATATTCCTCCATCTTCTTTCAAATGGAAGAAAGTGTCATCTTTTTCAGCACGAGCTTTCAATTCCAAGTACTGGAGATCCTTGAACTGTTCGGCTACGATGCGATCGAGGAACTCAATGTGGATCGTCAAACATGACATTTGGATTCTGCCAGAATCAGCCAAAAATGGCTTCTAGTTGACGAAATCCTCCATCAACTTCCATTGTCCTGTTAGGCTGGCCAGAGTGCTAACAGTCTTGCGACTAAGGGCATCTGCTACAACATTCGCCTTTCCAGGGTGATAGGAAAGCGTGAATTCGTAGTCTTTGAGGAATTCCAGCCATCGCCGTTGCCGCATATTGAGTTCTTTTTGAGAAAAGAGGTATTTTAGGCTTTTATGGTCCGACATGACCTCAAATTTCTCTCCATACAGGTAGTGTCGCCAGATTTTAAGTGCGAACACTACCGCGGCAAGCTCCAAGTCGTGGGTTGGATAGTTTTTCTCATGGACTCTCAACTGTCGTGACGCATAGGCGATTACTTTGCCATGCTGCATCAACACACAACCCAGACTTGTTCCCGAGGCATCGGTATAAGCAACGAAACCTCCCTGACCAGAAGGTAAGGTAAGGACAGGGGCAGTGGTAAGCCTCTGTTTGAGAACCTCAAAGCACTCCTTACACTGGTCAGTCCATTCAAACTTGACTCCCTTTTTTAGTAATTTCGTCATGGGTACGGCGATTCGGGAGAAGTCTTGTATGAACTTCTGATAATATCCGGCAAGTCCAAGGAAGCTACGGACCTCAGTAATATTTTCTGGCTGCTTCCAATCCATCACAGCTTCCACCTTCGCAGGATCTACGGCGATTCCATCTTTTGAGATCACATGGCCAAGAAACATCACTTTATCTAGCCAGAATTCACATTTTGAAAACTTAGCATAGAGTTGGTTATCTTGAAGGGTTTTCAAGACGATTTTCAAGTGCTCCACGTGTTGTTCCTTGTCCTCAAAATATACGAGAATGTCATCAATAAAGACGATGACAAAGCTATCCAAATATGGTCTGAATATCCGGTTCATTAGATCCATAAAGGCAGCAGGCGCATTAGTGAGTCCGAAGGGCATTACTACGAACTCATAATGGCCGTATCTCGTTCTGAAGGCAGTCTTGGGTATATCCTCTTCCTTAACTCTGAGCTGATGGTACCCAGACCTGAGGTCGATCTTGGAGAACACCCTCGTTGTTCTGAGTTGATCGAATAAGTCCTCAATCCGAGGCAACGGGTACTTATTTTTAACAGTTGCCTGGTTAAGCATCCGATAATCGATGCATAACCGAAGGGATCCATCCTTCTTCTTTACAAACAGTACCGGGGCTCCCCACGGTGACACACTCGGTCGGATGAACCCTTGTTCCATCAGTTCTTCCAACTGTCACTTCAACTCACTGAGTTCAGCTGGCGCCATTCGATATGGGGCTTTGGATATCGGCGCTGTTCCAGGTAAGGATTGAATTCCAAATTCAACCTCACGAAGTGGCGGAAGTCCTGGCAATTCCTCAGGAAATACATTGGGAAACTCGCGTACCACTTCCAAACTCTCAAGGGGTTGGTCATTGGATTTTTCCACCGAGAGACTCAACAGGAAGGCCACACAACCCTTCCTAAGGTATTTTTGTACCTTAAGTGCTGATATGAGCCTTTTCTGTGGAACTGGTTTGGATAACCGGTATTCCATCTTAGGCAATCCGGGTCGAGATAGAATCACTCTGCCCTCGCGGCACAGAATCTTGGCATTATTCTGAGCCAACCAATTCATTCCCAGAATGACATCGTACTGTATCATATCGATCAGGATGGCATCAGTAGGCAAGTGTTGCCCTGCTATCTCAATATCCAAATTTTTCACACACCGGATACATTTGGTGCGTGAACCCAACGGGTTATACACTTCGATCATTTTATCAATCGGTTGCACCGAGGCGTGGAGTTGTTCGGTGAAATCGTCAGAGATAAACGTATGAGTAGCACCACAATCAAACAAGACGTAAGCTGCATGTCCATTAACAGGTACGGTGCCTTCAATCAGGTCACCATTTTCGACTTGTTCAGTCGTTACAGCATATACACGACCTGCAGCAGGCCTTTGTTCTACTCTAGGTGGAGGTCGTTGAAGCTGAGAACGTTGTAGCGCTGGTCGAGAGGGTCTGGCAGATCCGGCATTACTCCTCTGTTCTTCTGCAGCCTTCTTGGCGCAATCCCTTATAAAGTGGCCCATCTTGCCACAATACAAGCACCCGCCAATGTCGCGAGGACATGGCTTTCCAGGGTGGTTCATACGACACCTTGGGCAGCTGAAGTTGGACTGCTGACCATTCAGAGTTGGGTTCTGTCTTGGCCTCACGACTTGCTGAGTGTTGTTCCCTCCTTGGAACTTCTTCTTTTGAAAGGGTTGTCGTGAACCCTGTCCACTTGGGAATGTCCTTTTACGATTCCCACCATTCACTATGGGCTTCTTTGCTATGATCACTTTAGATCGCGCCCAATCCTCTTGGATTTTTGAAGCTGCTGCTACCGCAGCCTGAAAAGTCGAAGGCATGCTTGTTATCACTCAAGATCGCAGCCCTTCGCGCAGACCATTCACATATTTGTCGGCCCTTTCTTGGTCTGTTTTGAACAATCGAGAGCAGTAGCGCTCTAGATTCTGAAATTTGGTGGTATAGTCCATTAGACTCATACCGCCCTGTTCCAACTCCAGAAACTCCATCTTTTTCTTGTTTCTGGAATACAACGGGAAGTAGTTATCCATAAAAGTCCTCCGAAAGTCAGTCCAAGGAATGACTTCGACTTGTGAGAACTGGATAAGTTTAGTGGTATCCCACCACTTCCGTGCATTGTCTTTCAACTGATACGTGCCAAAATTGGTCTTCTTTTCCTCTGGTACTCCCAGTTCTGAGAAGGCACGTTCTGTCTCTTCGATCCAACTCTCCGCGAGCTCAGGATCGGCTCTGCCAATGAAAACTGGCGGGTCAAGCTTGAGGAACTTCTCATAAGTCACTCCTCCTAGGTGCTCGTTTCGTGATGCGACTGATTCTGGCCTCGTTTCACGGATGGCGGTAACCAGGTTGTTGAGTGTCTCCAACAGAATCCTTGCGTATGGGACTCCTCGCTTGGCATGGTTCTCCTTGTCGTAGGAGCCATTTATCTATTCACACACAAGCACTTGTTTTTAGTTTCTCGATATATATGAGGAAGTAAAAAGCTATATTTACTTAATATACATCATATTTACACAAGCATCGCCTTAAACAAAACGTCATGCCGCACTGGCAGACTTTAGGCGTTGAGAAACTATATACATGAGTCTACTGACTCCAAAACATCACCAGTCTCTTTAAGACTTGGATTTCTTTGATGAAGACGAACTCCAAAAGGTCCATCTATTGCCACATGGCCTTGGTGCAGGCACTACTAGCTTTGGCTTGGGCGGCACTTCCGCACTTGCAAGTGAATATTGGGGATACATGAGGGAATCCAGTCCACTCTCCCAGTCAGCAAGATCAAGACTCTGGGAGTCTAGAATAATGATTGGCGAACAGAAAGAATCCCCTCTTTTGTTCCTGCCATTTAAGCTCGGCGTATGTGATGCCGGATGGTAGCTTGGCGAGTGATAGACCTCCGCAGGGAAGTTCAAGTCAAAATCCCTCAGCCTTGGTAATTCATCAAGAGATGTTGGGGTATGGTTGCTCCCAACACTAGAGTGATGCGGTCCACTGACACGCGAAGTCTCATCCTTGAGACCCTTTGATGCCCGCCGACCCATATCGGCGGTATATTTCCTTTGGCATTCGTTGGCAGAATGCCCATCCTCGCCACAGTATTGGCAGTCTTCGACTTCATACGGGCATATCCACTCATCGTGCATGACCTTGCAACGATAGCAATATCCTCAGGAGTCATGAGTTGCCATCTATACAAAGATGCACCCAGATCAGAACAAAAGTATAAAAACATATACTTACAGTGCGATATCGGGGCCATGACGGATCTTGAACCAGGTTTCTCAGACTCATGCTTTGATACCAATTTTGTAACGTCCCGGATTTCCAAAACAAAGCTAAGTTAAAATTTTCATGAATTTTTTTTTTTCTTTGCAGCGGAATTTAGAAAAGCTTTTAGAAGCGGAATCAGACGATAATGAGTCGTCAGTTTTAGAAAACTCCGAGCACGTTGCAGGTATGTGGCCAAGCAACTCATTGACCACCAAACTGTTCCATTTATCGAAAACCACATGTTTATTACAACACTACTGCTTAGAAAAGCAGTGTAGGTTCAATAAAAAGGAAGCAGTACAACTCTGTCTAGAGAAACCCTGGAACTCGATGCCGCCTTGCTCCGCATATCGTCACGCAGGTCCAACACCTGAAATCCCCATAAAACGGGGTCAGAACCACTGATGGTCTGGTAAGCATGCAGTCATACATCCATTCAACTCAAGTACGGTAATGACCACTCAGGGTCGCAATGCGCAATAACGACGCTCAAGCCTCCAAGACTTAGCGTATATCGCAAGAGCCTCCTCAGGGCTATGAGTTGAACATCCGCTTGAGTCCTCATGACTTAGAGCAAGCCTTTTTAAGGCTGTGATTTGAATAGCCGCTTAAGTCTCCATGACTTAGCCATGACCTCTTCCGGTTCTCAAAGTGATGTCCAGCTCAAGTCTTCATACTTGGCACATCTGTATCCCACGCATCTAACGACAACTCCTCGAGCTTCGCTTAGTCGTGCGGATACAACACGGGTCTTTGCTCAGTCGGTTCAGTAGTATACCGAACATCACACCTTCACAAAGGTTATGCAGGACTGACTCAACACGTCATCCACTCATACATTCAAAGCATCGCTGTACCTAGAACTAATGCATTGTTTGATAATTAACCGCTCCCGCCTTTGGTACGTAGGTAGAGCTATTGTCCGGGCATCAATGCGACGTTCTGGGGGTTGATTATTCTATGTATTTTAGATACCCCAGAGGCCTGTTGACCCTATCCATAGTAGGGCAGTGTGTTTCAACTGGGAGAACCCTACTAGGCCCATATTCGGATGCATCCTCTACTTGCAGTAGTTGGGTTAAATCCTTAGATCTTAAGGATAACCACGACCCCAAAACCCATGAGTGACTGAGGCCATCGTGGACTCTATCAGGTCCAAAGTAAAATACATGTCACTCAAGGTTGTACCATCACTGTCATTCCACAGTGAGCATAATTCCTGAAGGGGTCTGCCAGTCTTACAATTACTTGGACAGAATCTGCATGCCATTTAGGCAGCCCGTGCTTTTAGCACTACGGGAGTATGTACCCGACTCCATTCAGTTTGCCCCAACACAGTCATTACTGAGGGGGGTACCCCTAACACGATTTTCAACCGCGGGGTATGTGCGACCTTAAGTCTTATTCATATGCATGCAGAACACCGCTCTTTGGCACTTCGGCCATCACGAGCATCACACCTCTTTGGGTGGAAACAACACACTCTGGCTCTTCAGCCCTTACGAGTCTGGTTGCGTAACCGTTCTCAATGAGCATGCATATGACTCGATCTAAATAGATCGGCTATTAAGCGTATTTTTACGCAACGAGTCCAAACCTAGCCAAGGCGCAACCTCTACTCTGGCTCAGCGGCACTTACGAGCAAGGTGCCCTTGCAGGCATAAGGATACGAGCCGATCTGGCATCGTTCCATCAACAGACATCATTATGTCGTTCCATTGGTTCCGGCAGGTCTTCTGCCAACCATTTCGTCAGCACCACCCCTGCTCTACCGGCAGTGGTGCGACGAACCCTTCTACGTTGTAGACGGCAAACCATGAACTGGGTAGCACTCTGCTATATGTCAGAGTATCCTGCTACGTTCTTTCTGAGCTATTCTTAGCTTCTTTAGAAATTTCAGCAACACTTCCTCTCTTTTACGGAGAAAGCGTGCGTTTCTTTTATCCATTTCAGCGGCATCTCCCCTCTTTGGTAGGAAATCGCCACGCTTAATTCGGGAAATGGATGCGCACCGTTGTGCGTACTTTGCATCCATCAAGGTTGCAGGAACCCTGGGCCATAGCCAGGCCATACGTATTTGACTTAGTCTTTACGTAAAGAGCATTTTGCCAAAAAGCGAAGCCTTTCCAATAGGGGCTTCATTCGTCAAGCAGAATCTTGAACGAGGAGCGGTCAAGGAATCGCATGGGCGATTTGGAGTTTGGTCTCCATTTGAACGCTCATTTATGCGCTATATATGTAGTATAAGCAGAAGCCTGTGCTTTATACAACGGCGGCGTAAAGAAATGCATATACTATTGTTCAGGGTGTGTAACTGAACGAAATATTCTACATATATAACAAAACAGAAGCCTTGGCATCGTTTGACGCGACAGCGTAAGTAAATACATTGCAGAAAGCAGGGGCCTTGGCATCGTTCGACGCGACGGCGTAAGTAAATGCATAATCGGAAAGTGCAGTAATCGGAAGTGCAGAAAACAGGGAGCCTTGGCATCATACGACGCGACGGCAAAGGTAAATTACATAGCCTGTGCGATATAGGACGCGTCGGCAGAATCAGCAGATATACACCTAGATCCGTATCCAACGATAGTTACGAGGCAAGCGGGTGAACACCGAAGTGTTCTGAAGGGCTCAACCAAGAACTAGGGCGAGATACCATTTTAAAAACGCATATACTGCGTGTTTGAACATAGATATATCCAATGATAGTTACGAGACGAGCGGGTGAACACCGAAGTGTCCAAAAAGGGATCAATCAAGAACTAAAGCAAGATACTACTTCAGAAAGTATATTCTATATACAAACAATCAAATACTTGAGAGAGATGGATCAACGAAGCGAACTTACTTCAAATCGTGGAAGAAACAGCTCCGGGTCGCTCCTTTGGCTTTGAGCCTTCCTTCGAGAGGTCAGACTAAGTCAGATGAAGCTGACTTAGTTGAGAAAGAGGTAGAGCAGGTCAAGCTACTCAACCTAAGTGGTTTGAACCAAACAGGGTTCGATCCAAGTCAACTGGGTTCAGCAGGTTCGAACTCAGCTCAAGTAGGCTAAGTCTGGGTTCAGAAATCCAAACCAGAATCTGGACCAAAAAGGACTTTGACTTTGACTTTAAACCCAACTAGGTTCAAGTCAACTCAACTGGGTTTGGACCAGGTCAAGTGGGTTCAGACCCAGGTCAGGTGGGTTAGGACCAGGTCAGGCAGGCTCAGGCTAAGTCAGGCAGGCTCAGACCAGGTCAGGTGGGCTAGGCTAGGTAGGGGAGGTTTAGAAGAGAGAGAGAAGGCAAGAGAGAGAGGGGGGGTCGATTTTTATGAGAAGAGAGAGAGTGGGGAGGGCTATTTATAGCCCAAGCCCACCTCCTCTTGGGTTTCTCCATGCCCCTTCTACCCCCTTGGCCTCTTTTTAATTCCAAGAGGTTCCTTGGTGTGTGGCCCACCTAGATATTTCCATGGGATATTTTGTGGGTCCCACCAGATATTTTCTGAGGAATATTTTTGTGGGTCCCACCAATATTTCCGTGGGTCCCACAAGAATTTTGGGTTTCCGGCGATTTTTTCCAAAAAATTCTGAGTACGCCATTCCCTTCGTATTGACGTAACTAAGAAAGTTGGCTCGCAGGAATCCTTTGATTTCATTCAGGTAGGAAGTTATGGCTTCCAGAGTGTTTGAGCGTATATTCGCGATTCGACGAATATCCTAAGTATAACTGGCTCGCAGGATTTGATTCGTTTCGCATTCTGAGAAGAAATGCTATTTTTACCGGTAAATGCCTCATGAATTTTATTCAGATATTTTCTTAAAAATTGCGGGTCTTACACATGTGGTATGCCAAAACGACATAGGATATTCTTGTGGATGAATGAGACCACATGTCGACCTTCTACTGTGCGTAGAGTGACTGCTTCTACCCATTTAGTAAAATATTCTGTTGCGGCAAGAAAATTTTTGTTGCCATTTGAAGCAGGAGTGATGGGGCCCACAACATCAAAGGTCCACATAGAAAATAGCCATGGAGAGATGGTGATTCGCAAATATGTTGCTGGCGCATGAATAGAAGGTGCATGCATCTGACATTGAACGCACTTCTTCACAAAACGATAGCAATATTGTTGCATAGTTCTCTAGTAATATCCTGCTCGGATGATTTGCTTGATAAGAGTTTGGTAGTCGACGCGATCACCGCAAATGCCTTCGTGTACCTCCCGCATGACTTCTTTGGCTTCATCTTCATCTAGGCATCTGGCATATTTAGAACTGAATCCACGATGATAGAGGACATCAGCGAGAATAAAATATTGGGCAGGCACGTGCCGAATCACTTGTTGCTCTTGTCGAGTGGTATTCTAAGAGAAAGAGACAAATGTCTTCTCCTTGATGGGAGCCTTTTTGAGACTGTCTTTAGCTTGCTCAGACATCATCCTAATCATCATTTTCTTGAACATCTGATATGTAGCAGGATCAATGTCATCCCTATTATTCAGACTCTGTCTTCTGACAAATCTTGGAGAATCCATTTCTTCTTGCCTGCTTCTAAAATCACTGATGCACTGACACAATGGTGTCTTCTTGCTTGATCTGATCTGAACCACTTGGGAATACTGATGCTTTTTGTAGAATGGGGTATTAAATTTCGATGATGAAGATTCAGGATAGAAACGAATATAAGAAAAATATTTGATGAGAATTTGATAGATAATTGAAAGAACATCCCATTACTAGGGATTGGGTCACCGCTGGAGTCACGACAATTATGTTGTCATTCTTTGCAAGGAGAACGAACAACTGCAAATATGCCTTGTCACCTAGGCGAGGTCATCAAACCATGATAGAATGAAAATTGTAGGATTTTTTTTTTCTTTATTGAAGGAAAAATATGATTGCATCAATAGTGGGCTTGAGAAAGAGGGAGTATATAGACAGTCTGTCACCACTCTTAACGATCAACAGAGACACGAGGACCAAGGGAAAGAGTGAGAATGATGAAAGAATCCCAGCCATATATGGCAGAATGGCATGTTTCGGACCACTGCGCAGATGCAAGGTTGAACTCTAGCATAACCCCTGATAGTAGCCGAGCTTCTACGCGCTTCTGTCTCTAAGAAAATTGCCTGACGCATCACTCTGGATAGTAGTAGGTACAAGAAAATGGGCCAAGTAGCTTGAACTGCTTCCCATACACATATGTATATTTGGGAAGAGGGCGAGCCCTTCAGTGCACAGAACCATCGCATGCTGATTTCTTTCTCGAGCTGTTCTAGATAATGAACTGACTTCTGCAAATGCCTCATACTGTTGATAGATCTCGATCAGGCTCACGTACTCATTCTCATTTTCTTCAATCAGTGGCCAAGACTTACGCCCTGTCATGCGAGCCACGACATCCTTAGGGTCCAGACCCTTGACATTAATTAGAAATTGTTGCTTTAACGGATCTCCAGGCTGACCGGCTGGCTCAGGTAGTCCCATAATCTCTGAAAACCCATCCATAAGTAGTGTCATCTCACCCCACGGGAACCAGAATGTGCAAGTGTGCGGATTCCACCGCTCTGCCAGTGCATGGATCAAATTGCCATTAACTGTCAACTTCCCCACTGCAGATGCCAATTCCAACCCGCAATCGCTCAAGTGGTCCGGAAACATACGAGAGAAGTTTTTGAACCAGACATAGTACCACCGGGGGAAGAAGGGTCCGGTGCTAAGATATCAATGCTCAGGAAGACTTTGTCACACCTCGTAGGAGATGTGACCCTCAGGAAAGACAGAGTCGAACTGACTGAATGCCATTAGACTGAAAGATAGGAAGATTGGAATTAGACTTTAAAAAAAAAATACAAGAATTTTGAAAATTGCAGGCAGGATAAAAAGCTAGAAATTCGAAGTCCAGAGGAACGAAAGAATGGAAAATCTCCTAGAGTTTTGAAGAAAAGGTGGATAATTTGAAAAAAAATCATCCAGGGTTTTTGAGAAAAAGGAGATATTTTATAAAAGATGAAAAATGAGGTATTTTGGATAATTGTTTGGTATTTTGGAAAAATTGGGAAAAATATGAGAAAATAAGGCAAAAATGAATATCATATATTCAATTACAAACAATTATGCACATACAACAATCCCTAAGATGCCAACTCTAAATGCATTGATTTTGAAAAAGCTTTAGGACCCTAATCCTGACTCTAGGCTCAGATCAACTGTGTCCAATCATGCTATGCCGATATACTCGAGCCGAGGCTCGATGTACGTGGCATAAAACTCATCTCCGTGTCTAGGCTTGTGTTTTCCCAACATCCTTGAGCGCCTGCCGATATACGTTAGACTATGGCCCTTGGTACGTGACAGGGGGGCGTTAGCCCAAATAAGTGGCCCAGTTGTGAGGCTCTGTACCAAACTATGGTTCTGGAAAAGAGCCTAGCAACGTGAAGACCGGGTAGACATAGGTGGGGTGGTTTTCGAAATATGATCACATGCCGGCAAACAGAGGGCTCTAAGTCCTAAAGAGATAGAATTTCGAAAACTTTTGAATAAGCAAACATTGTTTTCATACCAGTCCTAGATTGAGGAGTGTTGTATTTCAGACCTAAGTCTAAGTGAGCATGCATAATTCTCCTCAATATGGTCCTACCAAACCATGCCTAGTCTATATGCAATCCCTGTCAGCTGGGTTCAAGTCTAGGCTCCTAGGCTCACATGATATCAGGAATTAAGGCTGACAGTTCATAGAGCATGCTTTTGATAATTGAGCTAAGTTAAAGCACATAATTGATCAGGCAAGGACAGGTCCCATCTCGGTCGCCAAACCTGTTATCATCGCAAAAAATTTTCCTCTCCCTTGCGAGAGAGAAACGAATTTGCGAGTCAAACTCGACCAAAGTTTTGAAAATTGTTTTGAAAATTTACTCACCTCCGTTTTGAAAATTTGCGGAAAAATTCCATGGAATGGGATCCGCCTGTCGGTACGAGGTTCAACCGTTCCTGGAGCCTTTACCAAGGGTAATTGAACCAAGGACCAATTATGTGCTTTAACTTGACTCAAATATCTAAATTATGCTCTATTTTTCCTAGAATGCACAAAGAATCACGCTTGTGCTATGGAATTTTGAAAAATGCAAGTTTGAGAAATTATGATGTTTTCTTTGGAAAATTGAAATGCATTTAGAAAAGGACTGGAAAATGCTTGAAAATGGAATTCCTGGGAAAATCATTGAATTTTATTGAAAATCAGAAATTTGCATTGGAAAGTGATTTCTCAGGAAAATTTGAACTTTAGAAAAACAATTTTGAAATTTGGAATTGCTTTTCTGAGAAAATGGATTTGAGAATTCTGAGAAAATCTAAGAAATTCATTGGAAAATGACTTTTGAAATGGAAAATGAATTCTCAAGAAAACTGGAAAATATGAGAAAATGAATTTCTGAAAACTTGGGATTTTGAAATTTGAGAATTTGAAAACATAGGAAAATCTTGATTTGAACTTGGGAAATGCTTTGAAATGTCATTTGAAAACTTAGGATTTTGAGACAACAAGATCCTGAGAAAGACTTGGAAATTCTTGAGAAAACTGAATTTTCTGAAATTGAAATTGGAAAATGAGTTTGAAAATAATGCAATTTGAATGATATGAATGAATGTATGAATATGAATTTGAAAAGATAATTTCATTGAGGAATTGGGAAATCTTTTTGAAACTTTGAGAAATGCAGTGCATTTTTGAAATTAGCCTAAGAGTGTAGGCTGAATGTGGCTAATATGAAGATCATAAATCTTGGTTTTCTTCGTATTCTGACTATGGCCATAAATACGAATCCCACCGAGTTTATAAACTTCATAAGAGCTTGTGCACATGCCATTCGTGTAAACCATAGTGAATTTGAAATAATGTGCATGAATCATACATCACATATTGAAATTTGCATAAATTAAACTATATGCAATACAACCCTATTCTAAGTAGAAAAGTAACTCTTATTCCAAATTATTACATTTGAGGTTACATTGAATTGAAATAAAATAAAATAAAAATAAAAGCTAAGTCTTCTTCTTGAATGTTCCTGCAAAACTAGAAAACAAGGTTAGCACAAAAATGTAGGTTTTTCTGAATTTATCCGAAAATATGGGAAATTATCGGATATTATTCAGATATAAACCCAAATTCATACCCCCTTTGATATAAACATGATAAATAATGAATAAATTTCAAAAATAAACTTGAAAATTCAAAATTGGGGTCAAAATGACCAAAATACCCCTGATGACGATGAAATCAGGGTTTTCTAAAAGAATTTTTGCAAATTTTGGAATTTTTAAAATCAAATGAAATAAATCAAACATAATATGATGAAATATGATGATATGCATGAAAATTTATGAAATTAGAAATTGAAATTTCGAAATTATGGTCAAAATGACCAAAATACACCCGACAACAAGACTATGGCCTTGAAACCAGGGTTTTCTGAAATAAATTTTGCAAAAATGAAAAATGTGAAATGCCAATGACATTGAAATTAACCCTAATATGATTCTACATGCTCATGTACATGATAAAAACCTTAAAATGGCGAAAATAACATAAAATATCAAATTTAACCTCATTTTTGCCTGATTTTCGCTTCTGAATTTAAAGATAAACTAGCACATGGAGCAAATGAACTTGGAATTAATCCAAATTTGGCATGGACACCTAAAATAACCCTAAAAACAGAATGAAGCTCGAAAATCTATTTTTTTTTGTATTTTTAAATATGAAAATTCAAATAAAAACCCTAAATTTTGTGATTTTTGCCTAAAATGTTGATTCTAAAGGAGATTTAGGATATCAAACTTCCATAAAAATTTCCCAAATTTTATGGGGTGACATAGGACAGTAAGTAAAGGATTTTTTCCTTTTACACTTTCTGGTTTTGACCTATGATCGGAGCTGTGCCACTCCGGCAAGTCGGATCGGAATCCGGCGACTCTAGTAAATGAAGGAAACAGACAGGTTTTGGTAGAAAATGTAGGAAAAATAATAAACAGATGGGAAAAATGCTGAAATTATGGGAAAATGTTCCTGACAAATAGGGTAAAATGTTATTATTTGACACCATTTGGATTCAGGTTACGGTTTGGAAAAGGTCACACTGTTATCAGAGACCTAAATCTCTGGAATTTCGGGATATTGAAATCTGTCAGACAGAAATGAAAATTTTGGGAAAAACATTGAAACAGTTCAACAAATTCCCAAATTTTGAGCAATGACAGAACACTATGTGAAGAACAACTTTCATTTTTAAAGTTTTTGCAGACGGGCTATATATTGAACGGATTTGGTGAATTAAGATCTGTCTATACCCTGACAGAGGAAAATCGAGATTTTCTTAGATGTCTGAGAAATTCGATTTTTTTCAGAGGTCAAAAATAACTGCAAAAACCTCAAAATTTCCAGATCACTAGTAGATTCAATTATAAATCTACTGTGATTTTTGGAGGATGATCCGAAACTTCCACAAGGGTGGTGTCGGAGGTTTTTGTCTGCTAAAGCGCAAACTGGAAGTTCCAGAAATGCAGAATCCCGGTTTAGGATTTGATTTATTTGAGAAAGTTTTGAAATCCAAATCATACTGGTTTTTTTTCAAGGTATCAACAACAACCATGTAAATCCATGATAAAATTTTCAAGATTTATCATAAAGAATTCCTATGTAAAATAATGGATATACGGATAGAATACTAACTTAACTTTAATGAAATCAGAATAACACCTAAGCAAAACATAAATCTAACTAGCATGATGTTTAAAGTATGTAACTAATCATGGAAAATAACGAAAATAAAACAAAAAGTAAGCAGGGGATATGAACCATTTTTTTTATGTTGGCCGTAGAGATGAGGGATTCCATCCATAGAACGGATGGATCAAATCATCCGGTAGCACTTTTATTGAAATATCATATATTTAAACAAATAAATATTGATGAAATGGGTGTCATACCTTGGATTCCACCTTGTAACAGATAGATTGACGGCAGCCTTGAACCTTGCTGGAAGAAAGTATTTTTGAGATGGGTTGTAGCCAATGGAGGGTGCTGTTGGTGCTTTGAAGGAGGAGCTGGATGCTTGCTTGAATTGAAGGTGGGTTGCACCTTGTAGACATTTAAATGGAGCTAGAACCGGGGTTGAAGAATGGTGGTGGCCGGGGTCGTGGATGCTGCAACCGGATGGAGCTACTTCATAGTTGGAGCCGAAGGGATGGCAGCCATGGCTGAATGGAATGCAAGAGAGAGAGAGAGAGAGATTAGAAGAGGTGAGTGAGAAAAGAGGCAGCCGTATGAGTCTCCTCTTTTATCTTTTGGACTTAGGGCTTAATTGATTCTATACTTAGGTCTTTCTAGATTTAATGAAAAGAAAGCTCAAAGAGGTTTACGTGAATGGCTGGGCAAGAGGGAAAGGAAGGGAGGAAGGAATGGAAGAAGGAAAGAAGAGAGGGAAGAAAAGAAAGGAAAGAAAGAAGAAAAAGAAAAGGAAAGAAAGGAAGAAGAAAGGGAAAGAGAAAGGGAAAAAGAAAAAGAAAAGGAAGGAAAGGAGAGGGGGCTGGAGGTTTGAGTGACCACCTTGTGGGTCCCACCTTAGGAAGAATAGCATAATAAAAAAAAATAATAAATAAAATAAAACAAACAACAAAAAATAAAGAAAAAGATAATTTTTTTTTCTTTTCTTATAAATTAAAACAAGAGAATGCAAATGGATGGGCCATCTCAGAGCGGGTCCAAATTTTGATTTTGAAATTCATTTTGACGATTAGAGGGGTAAAATAGTCTTTTCAAAAAGTTTCCAGACGAAACGAGCTATTTTTGGCAGTTTTTGAAACGAGCTCGGATTTTGAAGTTCAATACTCCGTTGCGAACCAAATCCAGTGTAGAATTTGAAAATTTGATTTTAAAAGAAATCCAAATTGTTTTTCTCGAGAAAATATTTCCAAACGAAAAGAGCTATTTTTGGCATTTTTTGAAACGAGCTCGGATTTTGAAGTTCAATAGCTCATTGCGAAGCAAATCCAGTGTAGAATTTGAAAATTTGATTTTAAAAGAAATCCAGATTATTTTTCTTGAGAAAATATTTCCAAGTTTAGACTCCCGGGGTGAAAATGTCAATTTTGGAAACCCGAGGTTTGAAATTGATTTCTGAAAACTTTTAAAACTCAATCTGGATTGAAATTTATAAAACTGGAGTTCTGGACTTCGAAAATGAAATGAAATGTGATGAAATGTTATGAAATGCTGAGAAATGATATGAAATGATGAGAAATGACATGAAATGTTATGCGAAATGCTAACCTTCAATAAAGAATTTTGGATGTCAGACCCCGATTGACACTTGTATCAGTTTAAAAAGAATTAAAATTGATAAAATTTGCAAAATAGCTAAAGAAATGGTTTTTGGGACTCTACTGGGTCACAATGACACTGAAAATTGGGGTTCGAGCTGGATTGAACTGAGATGAGCTAGATTGAGTTTGGTTTTAGAGTTTCAGAACTCAAATGAACTGACCAGGCACTGACTCAACTGACCTTTCCGACTGAATTTTCAAGAAAAGCTGTCATTTTTAGAGAAATGGTACAGAATGGTCACTGGAGTGAAGTGAATTATGAACTTGAGATGGCTTTGAGCTGAAACAAAGGTCAGTAATACAGAGGTGAACTAAAATCGATGCTCAAACACTAGCTCAACTGACTAAACTTGGCTCAATTTCAGCTAAAAGAGCTGAAATGGACTAAAATGGGCTCTTGGACACTTAGAAATGATTTCGAACTGAAACTGGAGCGCTTGAACTTCTGGTGAGCTCAAGTTAGACTCTGAGGAATAACTTCTGATCTTTCACTTGCCATTCGGCTCGAACTTGATTGACAACGAGTAATGAGTCACCGTAGGCATGTACTCTCTTGACATTGAAGTCTAGTAGAATCTTTAGACCTTGAATCAAGGCTTCATATTCAGCCATATTATGAGTGCATTGAAAATCTAACTTGAGGGAAAATGGAATCATCTCCTTCTCAGGAGTGATTAATAAAATTCCGATGCCTATTCCGGCCATATTCTTAGAACCATCGAAAAATAAATTCCAGACTGGAGATTGTTGGATATTGCAAATTTGCTCATCAGGGAAGTCATCTTCGGCTTTCACTTCTTCTGCCAGAGGCAAATCCGCCAATTGATCTGCAATTGCCTGGCCTTTGATTGATTGCTGCGAGACATATTCTAAGTCATACTGCATCAGTAAGACTTGTCATTTTGCGACTCGTCCGCTGAGGAAAGGCTGCTCTAAAATATACTTGAGAGGATTGAGTTTAGACAAAATTTTGACTTCAGATGCCAGCAGGTAGTGTCTTAGCTTCTGACACATCCATACCAGAGCTAGGCAGGTCTTCTCTATGTGAGAGTATTTCTTTTCATAGTCTATGAAAGTCTTACATAATAAATGGCGTGCTCTATCAAGCTGCCTTCTTTGTACTGCGCCAAGAATCCGCCGCATGCGACTTGATTGACTGAGATGTATAACAAAAGAGGTTTTCCCAATTCTGGCGGCTTCAGGATTGGAGGATTGAGAAGATACTTCTTGATTCGATCAAATGATTGTTGACATTCCGGTCCCCATTCAAACTTCACTCCTTTTCTGAGCAAGTGATTGAAAGGTTCGCATCTCATTGCCAAATTGGAAATAAATCGCTGAATTGACTGCATGCGTCCTTGAAGGCTACGCAATTCTTTGAGATTTTTCAGGGGTGGCATATCAATAATAGCCTTTACTTTGGCTGGGTCAACTTCAATTCCCTTTTTACTGACCAGAAAACCCAACAGTTTGCCTGATTCGACTCCAAAGACACATTTTTGCGGGTTAAGCCTTAACTTGTAAAGAATGAGTCGCTTAAAGACTTGATCAAGCGCTTCGAGGTGATCTTCTTCCTCCTTAGATTTCACGAGGATATCGTCAACATACGCATCCATGATTTTGCGCATCTGCTCGTGAAAGATAACGGCCATTGCCCGTTGATATGTTGCTCCAGCATTCTTGAGCCCAAAAGGCATAACTGTATAGCAGAAAGTGCCCCAAGGCGTAGTAAAGGAAGTCTTTGATTGGTCGCGGGCGGCCAACTTAATCTGGTTGTAGCCGGAATATCCATCCATAAAGGAGAACATGGCATGTCCTGCTGTGCTGTCAATCAGAAGATCAATGCTTGGCAGTGGATAGTCATCCTTCGGAGTTGCCTTGTTGAGATCTCTGAAGTCTATGCAAATCCTGACTTTGCCGCTTTTCTTTGGGACAACGACGATGTTGGCTAACCAATCTGGATAGTCAATAGGTCGGATAAATCCTGCTTTGAGCAGATCTTCAAGTCCTTCTTTGACTTGTTGTTCTATTCTGGGATCCATTTTTCTCAGCTTTTGCTTAACTGGCTTTACATCTGGCCTCAAAACGAGTAGGTGTTCGACCAATCTGGGATCTAAGCCCGGCATATCTTCATATGTCCACGCGAACACTTCTTCATGTTGCTTGAGAAAATTTGTAAGTCTTTCTTTCTCTTCTGGACTTAGACTGGTACCGATCTTGAGAATCTTGGGATCTTCCTCTGAGCCGATATTGACATCTTCAGTAGGATCTTGTACTAGAGCAGATGGTTCATCTTGCTTCTGAACTGAGGCAAACTCTGGTAATTCCTGAAGAGACGGATCAAATTCTGCATAATCATCTAACTGCTTTGCAACCTTGCTATCTCCTGCGCTTGCTTTGACTCGGTGAATTGATGCCGATTTCTGGAAAGCCTTGGGATTGATAACGAGTTTCTTGATTGCTCGGGAAGACATTTCTGAAATTTTAGATAAGAAATTGGATTTAGGAAAATCATCCATCATACGACAAATAATCATTTAGCAAGAATTATGCATGAAATGACATTGAGTTATAAAATGAGAATGTAGAGACAAAAGAGGCAGATGGCATCCAGATAGACAAAGAAACTTGACATTTTATTGATTTCAATTGATAAAAGACATTGAGACATTTATTTTGGAAGGAATAGAAAGGAAATGCAACAACGATTCTCAATGTGCCCCTCTAACAAAAACAGTCTTCTTTGGTGAGCTCCCGTCAGAAAACCCTAATCTTGCCTTGTGGGGACGATGCTTTTGGATCATTGGCTCGACACGACCATCTTCATTTTTGCCCAGTCCTTTAAAGGGTTGATAACCATGCTTCAGAAGTAAATCGAATCCCTTTCTTACTTTCATGAATTGTGGAAATATTGGATGATCTTTGACAGTGTCGTAGCTGACACAACCTCCAATCTTGAAAAACTTGGGACCTTTCCATCGGGTCATAGTTACAGTGTGCAGGGATAATTCTGATGTTGCCTGAAGTATCTCCTGACTTTCTTTGAGACTGATTTCTTTATTCTCTCTGATGCTAGGAATATCTGCAGTAAATGATGGTCGAGGTATCATAGGCTGTGGGAGCCTTTCTTCCGGGTCCTCTCCGAGCACTGTTGTAATCAATCCACCTTTTGACCATTTTACGCATTGATGTAAGGTGGAAGGTACTGCATTTGCATTATGAATCCATGTCCTTCCGAGCAGCAAATTGTAGGTGGGTGGCACATTGACCACATGAAAAAGCATTGAATGTACCGAATAATTAATGAATACTTCCAGGAATATCTTGCCTTTTGCCGTCTGACCATGGTTGTCAAACCCATAGATGGTGATAGGATCTGGAATGTATTCTTCTTCCTTAATGCCTAGCGCCTTTGCGGTCATTTCGGGACATATGTTGAGGCTGCTGCCTCCATCAACTAGTACATGGGGTACTGTCATTCCCCTTACCCGAACGACAATGTAAAGAGCATTATTGTGAAAGGAATGAGGCTTTGGAAGGTCCTCATCCGAGAAAGTGATCGGCGCGTTGGTCATGGCCGAATTCACTATTTGTGCCATGTCTTCAGAAGTGGTACTGGGCTTAACTTTGATCTTTCTGAGCAGATCATCCAGTACTTGCTGATGCTTGCAGGAACTCTTGGCCAAGTCAAAAATGGAAACATTGGACACAGCGGTCAAAGGTTTCTGACTTGAATTCCCCGGTTTGGGCTTGATGATTTGATTGAGAAAATCAGGAAGTCCCTTTGACTTGGGGGTTGACTTTACCGATGCTTTAGAGACTTTCATCTTGCCCAATGCTGAGATTAGATCCATCTTCTTAGAATCAGGAGTTGCTTGTCGAAGCACTGATACCTGATGTTGAACTTGTAGATCTTGTGTAGAACACGGCTTGATGTGTTCGTGAGGCAGGAATGGTTGGGCAGATACTACTGCTATGGTGTGTGAAGGAAAAGGCTGCTTAAGAATATCCATTTTTTCTTCTTCTTCTCCTTCTACCAATAGATTTTTATCGATAAGATCCTGTACAATGTTCTTGAGAACGAAACAATTCTCAGTGCTATGTCCCACTGTTCTGTGGAACTTGCAGAATTGATCCTTCCATTTCCCCATAGGCACAGGGGGATCAGCCAGTCTAGGCAACTTGACTATTTCTTTCGACAGCATATACTCGAGCACATCTTCGAGTGATTGGTCGAGAGGAGTGAATTTTCGATCATAGCTCCATCCTTCATGTTTAACTTTTTCGCGCAGTTTCGGCCCTTGGTCTTGCTGAGAAGGCTTGCTGTATTGAGAAGCAGGCTTCGTTTTCTGATCTCCTTTATTGTTGGGATTGCCTGCGCCGTAGCAGTAATCTTTCTTCTGCCCTTTATACTGATTTCGGCTATTGTTGTTGTTGTTATTGTTGGCAGAGAAGGTGAAGTGAGCTTTCTTCTTCTGCTCACCTTGAGGGTTACTCTTGGAAAAAGTGAAGCCTTCATAGACTCCATTCTCTACGCTTAGCTCGAGCCATTCTGCTCGCTCAGTTAATTCAATGAAAGTCCGGGATGGTGCAGTAGAGATTAATCCTCTTAATGGCTGCGAAAAGTTATTGAGGATTAGGGACAGGGCGTGCCTTTCTGAAATGGGATCTCTCATTTTATTACAGGCTGACCTCCACCTGTGAATGAAGTCCCGTGCTTTTTCATTCTCATTCTGCCTCAGACTGCAGAGATGACTTAATGTCGGGAGCGCTTCTGTATTGAACAAAAAGCGTTCAATAAATAAATTCACCACTTTATCGAACTCCTTGAGCTCGATGGGATTGATGTGCTCAGCATACCATTTAGCTGCAACTCCTTCCAAGCTGCGAGGGAAACACAAGAACAGTGCTCTGTTATCTCTCTTGAATCTTGAACACTCTGCGAAGAAAGTGGCGAGATGGGCCTTCGGATCGCGAGAACCATCGAACTTAATGAATTTTCGGGGAAGATTTTCGAGATCGTCATCCCCTTTGAGGCCGTCATAGAAGTCTTCACTGGTGAAGACTTTCTTGCCCTTGTCACGGGCTTGGAGATCCTTAACAACTCGGGCCATTTCCCTGAATTGCGACTGCAGGGGTTCCTCTGTAACTTGATTCTTTGCTTTGCGGCTCCTCCTTTGTTCTCGGCCACGTTTCTGAAATGCCGGAGGCACCTCATATTCTTCCTCAGTGTCTTCAGTTGATTCGGATTCATCTGAGATTTCTTCTGACTGAATCTGCTTCTTGGGAGCCTTCTTATTCTTGTGCCCGTGGAACTTTTCTCTGAATTGATTTTTTTCTGCACTAGTCCCAGCCTGTTCACTCATCATTTTATTCATCATCTTTCGGAACATGGCGTACATTTGAGGGTCTATGTCGTCATCCTCTTGTTGCTGCTCTTGACTCTTCTCGGATCGGGGAGAGCCCATCTCTTCTTCTGAGGCTGACGAGTACTGCGATATCGTTGTTCTTTTGCCTGATCTTGTCTCAACCATCAAATGATATGGATGCTCTCAGATTTTGCTGCGGATGCTCTCTGCAGGGCAAATACCTGATTAGATTATGAAGGAATTGGCTTTTTGGAAGAAATATTTATTGAAAAATATAATAGACTATTCGAAGAAGATGTCCCATTACTAGGGACTGAGTCGTTGCGAGAATCACGACAATTGTGTTGTCAATTCTTAGCACGAGAAACAAACAACGAAAATATGCCTTGTTACCTAGGCGAGGTCATCAAGCCATAATAGAAAAAGAGAGAATTTTATTAAAATGAGAAAACATGATTTTATTGATCTTGACAAAGAGGTGGAGGACAAACAATTTGCCACCATTCACGATAATCAGCAGACACTCTAGGACTAGGGAAAATTTTAAGAGAGACAAAGGAATCCCAGCCGTAGCGGGCAGAATGATATGCCCCGGACCATTGCGCGGAAGTGAGATCAAACTCTGCCATAACACCTGATAACAATCGGGCTTCGATGTACTGCTGTCTCTGGGAGAACTGCCGGACACACCTCTCTGGTTGGTAGTAAGTGCAGAAGAATGGGCCCAGTAACTTGAACCTCTTGCCATAAGCATAGGTGTATCTGGGAGGAGATAACTGCCGATCAAAATAGTCCCAAACTACGTCATCCTCTTGAATGTTGTTGATCATAGACCGGTACTGCGACACTGGAAGAAGTTCTTGACCATTATATCTGAAAGAGCTTGCTCGGGCTGGAACATGCTGAAAGAACCAGGATTGAAGCGCGTAGATGCATCCTTCAACTAAGATGGATTCTCCAAGTGAGAATCGAGTCAGACCTCGATATAGGAAGGCGAGCGCTGCCATGGCTAAGGAGAGGCGATTAGTCTGTCGACTTCCCCATCTTCTCATGAGTTGAATTATTCTGATGTCCATGTAGTTTTGTCCATCTAGGAAGAGGGATAATCCTACGGTGCACAGAACCATTGCATTCTGAATCCTTTCTTTGGCTGTTCTTGATAGCGAGATGACTTCGACGAAGGTCCCGTACTGGCGGTACAACTCGAGCAAATTGACATATTCATTCCCTTCCAACTGGATCAAAGGCCAGGATCGGCGGCCTGTCATACGAGCTAAGGAGTCTCGGGGGTCCAAACCCTTGACATTGATCAGGAATTGATGTTCTAATGGATCACTTGGCTGACCGGCTGGTTCTGGTAATCCCATGATTTCTGAAAATTCATCCATTAAAATGGTCATCTCTCCCCATGGGAACCAGAAGGTACATGTTCGAGGATTCCATCGTTCTGCCATTGCATGGATCAAGTTGCCGTTAATGGTCTGCTTCCCAACTGCTGACACCAGTTCTAATCCGCACTCGCTCAAATGGTCCGGGAACATTCGGGAAAAGCTTTTTAGCCAAGAATAATACCACCGGGGGATGAAAGTTCCGGTGCTAAGGGCTCGATGTTCAGGACGACCTTGTCGCACCTCGAAGGAGATGTGACCTTCAGGAAAGATAGGATCGACTTGACTGGATGCCATCGAACTGAAAACAGAGAAAGACTCAGAATGAGACTTAGGAAAATGTGAGAAATTTTGAAAAAAATTTTGCAGGCAGGATAAAAATGTAGCTAGAAATTCGAGATCCAGTAGAAAGGTAGAATGTAAAATCGCCTGAAATTTTTGGAAGAAATGGGATATTTGAGAAAATCATCCAGGGTTTGAGAAAAATATCTCGTGCAAAATAAGGATATTTGAAAAAGGCCTAATAAGTTGGAAAACATTGAGAAATATAAAGAATTGAGGAAATCACACATATAATCACATCCTGCACAAACATTTATGCACATTCAGCACTCCCTAAAAGGCTGACTCTAGATGCATCATTTTGAAAACAGTTGTAGGACCTAATCCTAACTCTAGGTTTAGATCATCTTTATCCAATCCAGTTATGCCGATATACCCGAATCGAAATTCGAGGTACGTAGCATATAATTTCAACTCCGGTTCTAAGGTAAGGTTTTCCAACATCCTTGAGCGCCTACCGATATACTTCGGACTGTGGCCCGCGGTACGTGGTAGGGGGGTGTTAACCCAAATAGCTGGCCCAGTTGTGAGGCTCTGTCCCGAACTAGGGTTCTGGAAGAGAGCCCAGCAACGTGAAGACCGGGTAATGATAGGTAATTGGGGTTTGAAAAAAAATGATCACATGCAAGAAATAGATGGCTCTAAATCCTAGAGAGATAGACTTTTGAAAATCTTTGAAGAAGCATACATTGTTTGCATTCAAATCCTAAATTGAGGAGAGTTGTATTTAGACCTAAGTCTATGTGAGCATGAAAATTTCTCCTCAATATGGTCCTACCAAACCATGCCTAGTCTACATGCAGTCAATGTCAGCTAGGTCCAAATCTAGGCTCCTAGGTTCGCATGATATCAAAAGTAAAGAGCTGACATTTTGTTAACACAGTTTCAATAATTGAACTAAGTCAAGCACTTTTTTTTTTTTTTTGGTCAGACAAGGACAGGTCCCATCACGGTCGCCAACCCTGTTATCGTCGCAAAATTTTTTCCGTCTTCCCTTCCTTGCGGAAGAGAGAGGGAAATGCTTTCGCGGTTCAAACTATGACCGTATTTTGGAAATTGTTTTGAAATACTCGTTATCGTCGCAAAATTTTTCCCGTCTTCCCTTCCTTGCGGAAGAGAGAGGGAAATGCTTTCGCGATTCAAACTTGACCAGATTTTGGAAATTGTTTTGAAATACTCGCCTCCGTTTTGAAAATTGCGGGAAAATCCATGGGATGGGGCTCGACCTGTCGGTACGAGGTTCGACCGTTCCTGCCGCCTTTAACAGGGGTAATCGAACCAAGGACCAAAATTATGCTTGACTTAGTAAAATCATTGAAATTATGTTCTATCCTAAATGCACAGAGAATTCAGGCATGTGCTATGAGATTTGGTAAAATATAAGTTGGAAAACTATGATGTATGCTTAGAAAATATTTAAAGTTGAAAAGTAGTTCTTAGAAAAAGATGGAAATCAATCTCTCAGAAAAACTCAGACGAAGAAGGTTTGAAATCTCGAGAAAGTTTATAAAGAGTTGGGAAATCTTGAAGAAGAGAGAATCTCGAGAAAATCTTGAGAAAGTTTATAAGGACTTGGAAAATCATGAAAAAATGAGAATCTCGAGAAAATCTTGAGAAAGTTTATCAGATTTGAAAAATCATGAAGAAATGGGAATCTCAGGAAAATTTTGAGAAAGTTTAGAAAGACTTGGAAATCCATGAAGAAATGAGAATCTCGGGAAATTTGGAAGGAATTCTTGAGAAAAGATGAATACTTGAAAGGAAAGAACTTCTCAGGAAAACTCGGACTTGGAGAATTTTCTTAGGAAAATGATGGAAAATTTGTAGGAAAACTCTTTGGAGAAGGAAATTCAAAACTTAGGAAATTGAAATCCTGAGAATTTTACCTTTGAAATTTCTGAAAATCAACTTTTTATTCTTGAAAAAGGTGAAAATTCCCTTTTGAAAATGGATCTTAAGAAAATCACTTTTTAAGGAAAATCACGGGAAAACTTTGATTTGAGAAATCCCACTTCGAATATCATCATAGTTTCTTGAGAAAATCGATTCCATGTAGTGAAAATCTTTTGAGAAAATCATGAGAAAAACAAATGATGCAGATGATGTGAATGAATGAATGCACTTTTGAAAAGATTTCTGAAAATTTTATTGGAAAAATATGGATTAAGCCAAAGTAAATCCTTCATATATTCTGACTGTGGCCATGAATATATTCAGGGTTTATTTGAGTTAATTCACAATATTTTGAAAACATTGGAAATATGAGGTGCCTTTTTCAAGATAGCCTAAGAGTGTAGGCTCAGTGTGACTGGTAGAAAGATGATGGATCTGGGTCTCGTCCATATTCCGACTAGGGCCGTAAATATGGACTCCACCTAGTTCATCAACTCTCTAAGAGTTGGTGCGCGTGCCATTCATGTTCATCCACGGTGAATTTGGAAAATTGAGATATATGCATCATAGAATCAGGATATTACTGAAATCAAACTATATGAGATGCGGCCTAATCTAAGCGGTAAAAGTAAATATTATTCCAAGTTTGATTATTACATCTCTGACATAAATCAAAATAAATGAAATACATAGTGTAGAAAGAATCAGCACCCTCCAAATTTTCCTGCAAAATGAGAGTTAGTACCAGATAACCAAGAAAATGGGTATATATATATATAATATATACAACGAAGAGATATATATACATATCAAAGTGCTGAAATTGGTGCTAAATTACATATGATAATGAAGATATATTTACATGAGAAAATAGATACATGGATGCTCATATATGGAAATAAGTGCACATGAAGGGATATATATATATATATATATATATATATATATATATATATATATATACATATATATATATACATATATACGTATACATATAGGTAGATATACATAGATATATATATACATATAATGAGAAAATATACATATTAATGGAAATTCCATATAATGGGTAAAATCAGAAAATACAAGTATATACAGTTTCTGTAGGTGATTTTACACAGCCGTATTTCCCAAATTACAAGATAATTTTCCATAAAAATAGGTATGGAGCTTCCCTATATATCAATAACGAAGCCTGTAAAAGATGGCATATAGATCATGAACGAATATGGATATATCCGTTCATGAAGGTGGCTGATTATCAAGACTGGGTACCTGCAGAAAAGAGATGATAAATATATAACATACATAATATACTGAAAATGCATTGTGGAAGCAATATGGGATGTTTCAAGGATATCATGAAAGCATAATGGAGATGCGAAGATGCTGTGGAATAGTTCAATAGGGTTGGAATATATAAGAAAATATGAAGATGGGATGCACGCAGTGGATAGATTAGTGGACCAATGCCTATATAAAATTGAGGTGTTCTAACCTACAGAAATTTTATACTATGAATGCATAGTCATAATGATAATATAATTCAACTAATACATATGTTAATAGGAATAGCTGTAGCAAAAGGTCAAGATAAAACGATAATGTGATCTATGAATTTCAATTTACAACTGTGTAGTGGTACAAGCATGCGCAGGAAATTGAACTAATGCTTCAGCCATGTTAAGGCTGTTTGATATACTTGGCAGCATATAGGTTGCAGTTGAGGCAGTAGATTGTTGAACATATGAAGGCCTGTGGTTGCTGCCAACTCTAACAGGAATTTCAGTAGATGTCCAGCTATCATCATCTGATAACAGATGCACTACCTAATGGAGAGGCTTGAACAATGGTGCTAACAGTAATGTGAAGATACCAGTATTGCTAATGTTAAGATATAAGAGATGGTATGGAGTATTAAAGCAAATTACAGATATAAGAATATACAGAGGCCATGTATAAGGGACCTTAACAATATATTACAATAACAATATAGAGTATGTACAAATAGTAAAAGGATGAATCATGATAGGTATATAGCAATAGTACAGATTATTGATGATAACATGGCTAAATATCTTATGGTAATTAATATAAAAATCTGATTTCTATATGCTATGAATGGGTTAGTAACTAAACTCAAAATGCAGAGCCTACAACGTATGACAGAATGAACTATACACAGGTGAGCAATACATAAGGGCAAATGCTGATGTCCTAAAAAAAAAAAAAAAAGTAAAACCCACTGTGAGTATAATAACCAATTAATAATATGCTATGTTGGAATCTATGCTTGCTGCAGGACTTATAAATGCCAAGGAACATTGTTCAAATGGACTGTCAGTCATAGATTAGTATTAACCATTTGGTTACATCACACAGACCAGACATATACCAGTTTTACCGGGTTGTGGATCTTCTACACCAGCAAAGAAGGGGCGATTTCCTGCAGCTGGCGTGCTGAAGAAGATGAAGACCACGTCTTCTGCTGGCTGGGCTTTCCTGCTGTGGCTGGACTGAAGACGTTGGTTGGGCTGCTGTCGTGGCTGGACTGAAGGCGTTGGTTGGGCTGAAGCAGAGTGGGGAATGGGCAGCAGGTGTGGGAGAAAGAAACTCCTTCGTTGTTGGGGCTGAAGTGGGTGACAACGTGGGGATGGAGGAAATAGATGCAAACGTTGGGTTGGCTGAAGGCAAATGGGGAAATGAATGGCTGGTGAGGGGATCCACACGCTATGCTGAAGGATGTGCGGCTGGCTTGAAGATGGGCTGAAGGAAAATGGGTAATCGGCTGGATGGAGTTTCCTGCAGCTTGGAGGTGGATGACCCCTGCGGCTGGGCTGTAGTGGCTGAAGATAAGTAGGAAGTTGAAAAAGGTGCAGAGGTTGAATCCCTGCGTCTTTTGCTGCTGGGAAGAAAGCTCCTGCAAAAACCCAACAAAACCCCAAAAAGAAAAAAACGCAAATTTTTCCTTTCCCCTTTCTCAATCGGCCCAGGCCCCCTTTTTAAAGATTTTCCTTCCTTTTCAAAGATCGCAGCCTCCTTTCCATTTTGTAAATCCGTTATACTCCTCTTGAAATTTTTTTTAAAACCGTAGCATTGAAGGTAGCCGTTTTCAAAAGGGCGCTTCCTGTATTTTTTTTTTTTTTTTTTAAAAATATGGCTGTGGCGCCGTTTGGGTTGTTTCCTTTTAAAATTTTAGGTAAGCTAATTAATACAAAGAAATAAAAGAAATAAAAAAAAATAAAAAAATGAATAGTGAAATAAATAAATTTATGGAAATGCCACCTCAATCCACTTTTAAAATCCTTTTGAAAATAAAGTTTTGTTTTGTTTTGTAAAATCTTTTATTTAAAATGGGGTGCCACATGTGTGTGGGGCCACTAACTAAAATATAAATAAATAATGATAAAGAAAAATTTGCAAAATGAACTCCGGGTGGGTCCCGCTTGAGAATAGGAAACTTACCTGGGGGTCTTAGTATGATGCTAGTTCAAAGGCGGGTCCCCCTCCATTTACTTGAAAATACGAGATAAAACATTGTTTATTTTTTTAGAATTTGGAAAAATTGGGTTTTCAGGGCAAAAATATGGATAAATGTAAAAACAAAATTTGTAAAGAGATTTAAAATCTTTTGCAAAAAGTTTTGAGATAAAATCTTTAAAATCAATATCCAAATATCCAGATTGTTTTTCTTGAATTTTTTTTTTTTTTTTTTGTAATTCAAAGTCCTGGGGGTAAAATGGGAAAATTTGGTAATTTTGAATACCCAGGGTTTTAAAAATCAATTTGAAAAGTTTAAAAATCAAATCTGGATGGACAATTTTGAAAATCAGGAGTTTTGGATCTCAAACTGATATGCTGTGCAATGAAATGATGCAAAGTGTTTATGCCATGCAACGCCAAGACATGTTTAAGTGAAATGTCATTCCGAGCTCAGACTTGGAAATTCTAACTTTTTATCCAGAAAGAGGATTTTGAAATTTTGCAATTTGAAGATGTCTCTGAACCTAAATATAGAAATTTTTGAGGCTCAAGAGTAAAATTTAGGACTTTCTGCCAGGTTCAATCTTTAAAAATGACTATTTTGCCCTTTATTGCTTCTGAAAAACTGAAATATGATAATTAAGGGCGATGTCAAGAAAGCGAGTGAAAATTTGGGGTGTTTACAAGGGGTCGAGCCCCTGCCGACGACGGCGGATCGGTAGCGAAATGGCAGGGGTCGAGCCCCTGCCGACGGCAACGATTCGGCAGGGGTTGAGCCCCTGCCGATGGCAGCAAAACAGCAGGGGAGGCAGCCCCTGCCGTCAGCACCGAAGGGGCAGGGGCTAGCCCCTGTCGACGAGAGAGGGATCGGAGCGGCAGGAGCCATCAGCCTCCTGCCGACCCCTTCGCAGATCATGGCAGAGGGGAGGGTGACAGGGGCCAAAGGCCCCTGTCGGGCTTGAAAAGAAATGGCAGGGGCCATCGGCCCTTGTTGGGTTTTAAAAGAAGAGGGGCCGGGAGACAGGGGGACGACCGACCTCCTGTCGATCGCCTGATCTCTCACAGGAGTAGACAGGGGCCCCGTAGGCCCCCTGACGGCCTCAGATGGATACGCAGGATGCTGCAGGGGTCGTGCGCAGCCTGCCGACCTCCCTACGAACCCCTAAGAAGGGGAAAAAAATAGAGGGAGGCGAAGAGGGAGGGCACGGCATAGGCTGTGCGCTGCCTGCCGGCGTCCTGGCGAGGTGACAGAGAGGGAGATGGGAGGGGGAGGAGGAGAAGGTAGAGTGATGTACCTGGAAGGAGAGGAGGCGAGGTGGCTGGCGGTCGGCGGCGCGTGCAGGGAAGGAGGAGGCGTCGGTCGGGGTTGCCGGCGAGGTTGTTGCCTGCAGGAAACGAGAAGGGGGGCGGGGCATCTATCCTCCCCTCCCGTAATGCTCTTAAAGAGCTCAGAGAGGGGCGATAAAAGGGGAAACCCCGATGGGTTTCCCTTAACGGGTCGAATGCGCGGGTGAGGCGTTGCGGCGCACAGGGGAGGGTTTGTTTTTAAATAACTCCTCCCTCTCTGTCGGGTTTTAAAACCCTACCGTTAACGGGCCCGGGTTGGGTCCCGACCCGACCCGGCTCGGGTCCGATTAAATAAATTTTTTTTTTTGTGAAAAACGTGGGTTTTACATCCTACCCCTCTTAAAAGAATTTCGTCCGCGAAATATTTATTAAAAGATTATCTGCGACAATCTGGTTCTTAGATAATCGTTGTTAATGAGGATACACTATATGTGTGAGTGATCTTGAAACACGTATGCTTATTAAAGTAATCAGGATAGAACATAATAAATTATTGAGAAAGGTTCGAAGCCAACAACTCGATCGAACAAAATGTGAGCAATTTTGTTAATAATTTATGTCTTCGCAAGAGTTTATACGGAGTCACAAAAAGGGTTTGGCAGAAGACTGTAAGAATGTTTATTCGTCACCTTCTACTAGATTCAATACAAATGAAGAGACGCCACGAGACATTGTTCTAGTTGTTTACATTCCTTAAATGGAGGTTTTCGTACTTTATCATAATCAAGTTGTTGTTCGTTACCCTTACTAATTCTAACAGACTCTATGTCCGGAATAGCCTCAACTTATCCCCATAACTCAAGGCCTTACATGGCCAGTTGTCCTATCTTCGCTTAAGTTATCATTCGTAGAATGGCCCTAACTTTCATAGAAGACAAAAAACATAACCTCGCATCAAGATCTTGAATCAACAAGGATCCAACTTTCTAATCTAAAACCAATATATAATCATGCTACAACATAAAGCCAAATTTAAAGATTCATAACTGGCTATATCAAATGCTCTCAGAAGAGCATTCTAACACACCATAATTCTGTACGAAATCAAAATCTACAAGTTCCACGCTGGATCACCTGGTCTAGGAAATGTACGACCTCACAAGGAATTACCGCCCTAGATGGTTTACCTGGTCTTGGACAAATATACTTCCTCACAGGAATTCGCCGTCTTTGGGGCTACCCGATCTTGGACAGTGTACTTCCTCACAGAGATTCACCACTAGTCGGATTACCTGATCTTGATCATACATACCCTCACAGATAATCCTTTGCGAACAAGGTCCTCAACAGGTACCAAAATCAATGATACATGCATTAAAACAAACGACGACTCTCAGAGTCGATAGCCACCAATAATGGGCAAATGTATATATATATCATCAATATGCATCATCACTTCATCTCATATGGTATTTAATTCATAAAATCACCCATTTCATCAATGAGTCTCCATGAACCATAACTCACTTAAACATATATCGCATACTTTCAAATTTTGAGGTCACATGCATTTCAATCATATCATACAAAAGCATATTATCCTATGCATTATATCATTGCCACCAGGAGCATTGCATTATCCAAATCTAACCTCAAAGCATGAGTTCTATACAATGTGATCTGATATATATCAAGAATCAACTAAACCTCAAGATACGTAATTTCTACGCAGTTCGAGTTATGCACACAGGATTCAAGTCATATATGCATCTAAGACATTCATATCATTGCATCATCTTCATAAGCATTCACAATTTATTTATTTTTTTACATCAAATCACATTCGACTATATTCAGCATGAAACGCACGCACGAATCTTCAAAACATCTTAGTCTAATGTGATATCCATCAATCAAGCTATACAGGTATGATATATTCTCACAAACAATCATAATGCAAACCTTTGCAACACAACTATGTAGGCGTGATGTATCATAAAAAAAACTAAGTGTTTCTAGTCGTGAGGTGTCATTCCTCTAAATAGTCTAACTAATGATTTATAGGCATATAAGTCAACTACACAAAAACTAATCAGTTGTAGGCGTGACATGTCATTTACCTGCATAAGCATCATAATCATAAGGGTCTGGGTTGGACAAAATTCATACGTAATTTCATTAATAAACTTTTACTACAAGATCCGTACTGGAAAATAAAAGTCTTACCCGAACTTATTAAAGTGTTCATTTGCTAATTCTCTACCTAACCCGTCATGACGAAAATAAACATGGTTCCCTACTTTCATTGCTACTAGTGAGGCAGCTTGGGTTGTTGTTGCTGACTTTCCTTCGCGGTTCGCTTCTTCAGATCTGCTTCCTTCTTGCGACAAACTCTGGCGAAATGTCCCATCTTTCCGCAATAGAAACAACCTCCAGTGTCTCGAGGGCATTGTTGTCCCGGATGACCATAATTACACTTCGAGCATTTACGACTAGACGATCGATGTAGCTTGATTCTTTTGCCTTGATTTTGTTTCTTAGATGGGGATCCCTGCATTATATCATTGGCAAGTCGGCATTTGCTAACTTCCTTACTACCAACTGACTTATTGTTCTGAATATCTTTAACTTGCTTTCGTTGCTCCAAGCCTTGTAAGGCCAGCTGCCACCCGTCGTACTTTCGCTTATGGCAGCATTCTTTCCCTGAATGGTCCACGTTACCACAGAAAGAGCAAACAATAGAATTTCGGGGGCACAATAGATTAGGGGTAACTTGATTGTTATCCATCTGTTTATCACACTGACCCTGAAAGGTGTTCTCGCAAGCCACACTATGACTCAGGTTCTTAACCATAGATTGGAGATGAATAATGGCTCCAGTCAAAACATTTATTGTCTCGCTCATCTCATTATATGACATCTAAATAGAAGCAAAATTTTTTAATCAAATTAAGTACAAAACAATACAATCAATTGTACTTACTGTGCGATGCAGATGTCGGATGGTCAAGAATCACTATTTTCCCTGTCGCTCTGATACCAAGTTGTAACGCCCCAAAAATCCAGGACTTGTAACTTTTTTGAATAGTTTAAAAAGCTTTGAAATCATACAATAATCAGAGTTTAAATAATACTTCAGCGGAAAATGATATTTTTAAAACCACAAGTCAATGGACCTTGAGCGCATTACAGCGTAAACTTTCCTTTTGTCAAATCCCGCACAACCATTGAAATCAAATGGTCTAGAAACGGAGTTTCAATAATTGAGAATTCGTTTATTGAAACCAAGAAGAAGCTTACTAAAACAGTTTTATTAACTCATGGTTTAAGAAAAGAGAAATTTTGAAACACACTTTATTCCAAATTTACCAACATGTCCTCAGGAACGAAACGTCAGGGAAAGAGCTCTATCTTGATATCATCACGCCATCATGCCATCGCGACTGTATTACCTATCCATTACCTGCCCATAGAATGGGTCAGTTTCACTAAAAACTGGTAGGTGCACAGACAATTATATAGCAATTTAATTTCAACAGATTCAGAGAGCAACTATCATGAGCATAATGCTAAAATTATTACAAGCATTTTACTGGCACAAGTAGGCTAACTATTACAAGCGAAGCACTGCACAAGAAAGTTAACTAGCAAAATACAATGCTTCGTCAACCACACAGACAATTCCATAAGTATTGAACCTGTTGTACCCTATAACTTCCATATGGGCATAACTCAACAAATTGTGTGATCAGATTATGTTTCGATATTAACTGGCCAAGCAGGTACGCACAAGGCACGACTCTAGAAACAGCCTAGACTGATCCGGGGGTTTATTATGCTATGTATTTTATGATAACCCGGATAGTTGACTGAGTCCGCACCTAAGGGGACGGTCGGTGACCAAGAGAGAAATCCCCGAAGCAGCATAAACAATGGATGCATCCCAAACATGGAGAGTTACCACCTAGGATAATTATGGTAGTCTCATTCCCCTAACTCCGATGACTGGGGAAGCCAAGTCTTTTGCTCGTAACTGCCATTAATGGCCTGTCCATCGAAGTTTTGTACCTTCTTGTCCTCTCTCCTGAGAGGAGTCAGCGATTCAAATGAGTACATCAGGGGTAGTTAACTGAAGACCCATTCTACATACCCTGGTCTTTCGACCCACTCGAGTATCTTGCCGGTGAAGGCGAAAACATCACTTATTTAGGTGATCACAATATTTTCTTATTTGCGCTCATCGAGGTTGCCACAACCTACTCATCCAATCATCGCAATGTAAGAAGACGTACTTGTCAAAAAGTACGATCGTACATGTCATAAGTACGACTACGATGAAAGGGATATGGTTCCACAAAAGAAACCCCAATAGATATTATCTGCAAAAGAATTAATACAACACAACCTGGAAAGATAAGTTTTGAATTCACTTCAACAACATTTTTCATATTTCATAATGCAAGGTCATCTTGGATCTCTCGTCCGATCAACAAAGTACTTAACATGTTGTGCATGTCTAAAAGTACGTTATACTGAACCAGGGAGGTCTGTGGGCTTCTCAAAAGGAATACCCAACACACAGTTTCATAACAATTCAAAAAAAATATAGGAGTGCTCATTTGGCACGATTCATCCTCAAAAGCCATAATGCCACATTAAGTCATTCACACAAGACACAACACTATCAATCTTACATCCAAAATTTATTTTAGTATCGACATGTGACACTAGATTGATACATAAAGCATGGGTCCTTCAATAGAACCCCACTCATTCATATGCTCATGCCCCTGATCGGGGTTATTCAAAATGAGCCGCAACTTGAATCAAGGTTATAAAACATTTCTCCCAAGTGTGTGGACTTGGGAGGGGCCAAATGTGACTTCGCAATCCTGCAAGACTTAATCATACTTTGCAAAAGTTGTGCATTTTGAAGAGCCCTGGGTTTGCAGAAGGAAATCCTCTTTAAAAGAACTATAGTGCACAAGTGTAACTTCTAGTGTTTTGAAACAAGTGATATCAGGATAGGCACAAGACTACGTTTATGTAAGTACATATTTACCATAAATATGAGCATATGCAGGTTATAACCTGACAACAAGCAACTCTCGACTTGCAATGCCGCACATCGAGCGAAACGCACATAAGTAACACACGAGGTACCAAAACCATACCTTGACCAGTTAGATAGGCAAACACATAAGGTCATAAGTAATACACGAGACACGAAGTCGTACCTCACTCAAAGGAAACGTGCAGGCAAAAATGTATGCAAGCAAACAAGGGCATATGTATTTCAAGAAATATGAAACCACACCTCAACTCATAAGCAACTATGCAAAATAATGATCGAAGAATGAAATTGTACATCGACCCATAGGAACGTACAGGCAAGTATATATGCAAGAAATTAAGGGCATAAGTATTACAAAAAAGTACGAAACCACCTTCAACCACATAAGCAAATACGCAAATTAATACTCAAAGAGTAAAATCATACATCGACTCATAAATATACAGACAAAAAATATGCAATGCAGAAGCAATATAAATCTAAGCATATCTAACATGGGCATCTTAATTATTTCAACTTAAATAGGTTCATTTATTGCCCTTTGTGCGACTTTACCCTACCTCGGAATGTCGTGCAGCTGCGTACGCCTACGCGTGAGGATAATACGAGAGTCGAGCCGCGGAGCACGATCGGGACCTGTTGCGTAAATATGCAAGAGTGTTAAATATTCCATTTTGCTAATATAATTAATGGCGCGACTGAGGCATTGGTAGAATTAGGCGACAGGGACGAGCCACTGCCGAAAACAGCAAGGCGGCAAGGGCCCTCGGCTCCTACCGACCGAACAACAAATTGTAGGGGCCTCGGCCCCTACCCGACAACAACTGACAGGGAGTAAAACCTTGATTGTTGATGACAGCGAGGCGACAGGGGACGAGCCCCTGCTGACGGCATTAAAGCGGTAGGGGGCAAGCCCCTGCCAACAGCAGCGAAGCGACAGGGGGAAAATAACCCCTACCATCGGCAGTGAATCAACAAAGGTCGAGCCCCTGCCGACGGCAGCAATTCGGCAGGGGTTGAGCCCCTGCCGATGGCAGCAAAACAGCAGGGGAGGCAGCCCCTGCCGTCAGCACCGAAGGGGCAGGGGCTAGCCCCTGTCGACGAGAGAGGGATCGGGGCGGCAAGAGCCATCAGCCTCCTGCCGACCCCTTCGCTGATCATGGCAGAGGGGAGGGTGACAGGGGCCAAAGGCCCCTGTCGGGCTTGAAAAGAAATGGCAGGGGCCATCGGCCCCTGCTGGGTTTTAAAAGAAGAGGAGCCGGGAGACAGGGGGACGACCGACCTCCTATCGGTCGCCCGATCTCTCACAGGAGTAGACAGGGGCCCCGTAGGCCCCCTGTCGGCCTCAGATGGATACGCAGGGTGCTGCAGGGGTCGTGCGCAGCCTGCCGGCCTCCCTACGAACCCCTAAGAAAAGGAAAAAATAGAGGGAGGCGAAGAGGGAGGGCACGGCTTGGGTTGTGCGCCGCCTGTCGGCGTCCTGGCGAGGTGACAGAGAGGGAGATGGGAGGGGGAGGAGGAGAAGGTAGAGTGATGTACCTGGAAGGAGAGGAGGCGAGGTGGCTGGCGGTCGGCGGCGCGCGCAGGGAAGGAGGAGACGTCGGTCGGGGTTGCCGGCGAGGTTGTTGCCTGCAGGAAATGAGAAGGGGGGCGGGGCATCTATCCTCCCCTCCCGTAACGCTCTTAAAGAGCTCGGGGAGGGGCGATAAAAGGGGAAACCCCGATGGGTTTCCCTTAACGGGTCGAATGCGCGGGTGAGGGGTTGCGGCGCACAGGGGAGGGTTTGTTTTTAAACAACTCCTCCCTCTGTGTCGGGTTTTAAAACCCTAGCGTTAACGGGCCCGGGTCGGGTCCCGACCCGACCCGACCCGGCTCGGGTCCGATTAAATAAAAAAATTTTTTTTGTGAAAAACGTGGGTTTTACATAATGTGCGTGTGATTTATTATAGCAAGGTGTATCATCGAGGCTGCGATAAGCAGGGCGATGATACAATGCTGCCTTCGATGAATCAACAGAAAATAAAAAGAGGAAAGACAATGAAGAACTATAGAAATAAAGAAGAGGAGGATAGGTTGCTTACCTCCAGATGCAGTCGACCTTTATTCGCTTGGGGCCAGGAGTACCCAAAGAAGGGGAATTAAAGAGGTAAGAGAGGTGGATAGATGTTGGGGTCGATAATGGATGGATTAGAAGAGGCTTGGAGGCCTCTTCTTAAAGAGAGATTAGAATGCTCGAGAAGGTGAAGCAGTTAAGGATGGAAGGCCATCGAGCGGAAGAGAGGGCGATGGAGGGTGCGAACGAGAGGTGGTCGTTGCAACTTTCCTCAAATTCTAAAGAGGGGGCTCCCAAAAATTTTTTTCATAAAAGGGGTTTCAAGAGACGGTTTTAACAAAACAAGTTTCAAAAGAGTTTAACTGCATATTTTCTGAAATTTTTGGATTTTCGATTTTCTTTTTTTTTGTTCTTTTCTCGGTATTTTTTGAATTTTTTGTTATTTTGGAAATAAAACCCTAAAACTTAAGAAAATATGAGGGACAAAAACTATTTTTTGTATTTTTTGGTAAGAATTTACAAAAATAGGGGTTTTCTAAAAATTTGGTTTTGATTTCTTCAGAGAATGAGTTTGGATTCAAAATTTGAAAAAAATTTCGAGTTTTAAACCTCGAATTGAGAAATATAGAGCAATAAATC
Source organism: Nuphar pumila (assembly GCF_984573655.1). Lineage (NCBI taxonomy): Eukaryota > Viridiplantae > Streptophyta > Magnoliopsida > Nymphaeales > Nymphaeaceae > Nuphar > Nuphar pumila. Next base: position 70,125,160 of record NC_143251.1, on the reverse strand, counting down.
CAAACGGATGCCGGATGGACTGTCCGAGCTATTCAAAAGCTATTTTTGGTATTTTTGTAATTTCAATTTGGAAATTGGACAACGAGGTTCAGATTCGGATCTTTTACCCGGATCTGGATCCAAAACTGAGTCAGATGTATAAAAATGAACTAAATTTCAATAAAATCTGAGAAATAACTAGAATTTATTTTTAAAACTGACTTGATTGCTCAGAAAATGGGCTCAGGGGCAAAAAGGGAATATCTACAATATTTTGAAAATTTTGACGTGTTCACAACGTCCGACAATAACTTTCTGGTTGGTCTGCTTCGGTTGATGAGATTGCTACTGCTGCTGCTGCTGATACGCCTGGGGCTGTCTCTACTACGCCTATTGAGAAGTACTAGGCATATTTCTCCTCTGGTCATATGCCTATTTCTTCCTACAGTCCCTGATGTAATGTCCCATCTTGCCACAATATAAGCAACCGCCCGTGTCACGTGGGCAGGGTCGCCCTGGATGGTCAGTGGTGCACTTGGGACATCCGGCCGCAATGATCTGCTTCTGCGGCTACTGGCGTTGCTGATGTTGGTACTGGGGCCTACGGTTCTGATACTGTAGCTGGTTGTTGTTGTTGTTGTTGTTGTTGTTCCGATTCTTCTTTGATGGAGAATGGAACTTCCTTCCACCCTGGTTCTTCTGAAACTGTCTCTTCCTCGGCCAACTCTTTTGGCCTGGATGATGCTGCTGTTAACGAGATGCGGGAGTCTTCTGAGATTTTGTCCAATCATGTTCTAGTAAGGAGGTCGTCTCCAAAGCCTCGTCTATTGTCAACGGTGCACGGGTGTACACCTTCGTCCGTAAAGCTGGTTTTAGACCTCGAGCAAACTTAAGTGCTCGCTCCTTCTCCGTTGTGTACAAATTCGGACAGAATCTCTCCAAGCTGCGGAAACGAGTGACGTACTCTGCAAGAGACGAACTACCCTGTTGAAGATTAAGAAACTCCTGCATTTTCCTGCTCCTCTCGTGAGCTGGAAAGTATGCAGCATAGAATGCTTCAACGAACTGTTCCCAATCAATCGGCTGGTTGTCAAATTTAATCTCCCAAGTGGTCGCCCACCACCTTTCAGCATCTTTGCTGAGACGGTACGTCCCGAAGTCCACCTTGCGATTGTCACCGACTTGAAGAACACGGAAGATCCGCTCCATTTCTCGTATCCAATCTTCAGCTGCCTCAGGTGTCGCTTTTCCGTCGAACGAGGGGGATTCATACTCATGAATTGTTTGTATGGTACTGCTGCAACTGGAACTTGGGCAGGAACTCCCTGACCCAGGGCGGCCTACTGAAAGTACTCACCCATGTTCCACATCGTTTCTGCCTGGCGTCTGACAACCTCCCTAAGGTTGTTCAAGGTCTCCATGAGATCATCACACCTCATACGCCACGCCATCTAAATAAGTAAAATTACATATAAGAAACTGGCAAGTACTCAAAGAGAGAAAATTCATTTCATTAATAAGAAAACAACAAGCATTATAGAAACACCCTTCGTCAAGATAGGGTTAAACAAACACTGCTAACAACTTAAGCAAAAATCAGAAACAAAACACTGACTCAGTGTTTCTAACAACAAAACATCACATAACAACTTCATGACTTGCTAGTGTAGAAGTCTCTATAGTCCTTCCAGCTTCCATAGCGCCTCGGCCTGACATGGGGAGGAGAAACAGGATTCCTCAGCGGCGTGTCAAAAATCTCCTGGACTTCTGTAAACACCCCAAATTTTCACTCACCTTCTTGACATCGCCCTCAATCGGCACATTTCAGTTCTCTGGAAGCAATGAAGGGCAAAATGGTCATTTTCTGAGATTGAACCTTGCAGAAAGTCCAAAATTTTATTCTTGAGCCTCAAAATTTCTATATTTAGGTTCAGAGACATCTTCAAATTGCAAAATTTCAAAATCCTTTTTCTGGACAAAAAGCTAGAATTTCCATGTCCGAGCTCAAAGTGACATTTCATAGAACATGTCTTTGCATAGCATTGCATCATTTCACTGCACAACATGTCATTTTGAGATCTAGAACTCCTGATTTTCAAAATTGTCCATCCAGATTTGATTTTTAAAAATTTTCAAACTGATTTTTAAAACCCTGGGTATTCAAAATTACCAAATTTTCCCATTTTACCCCCAGGACTTTGAATTACAAAAATTTTCTCAAGAAAAACAATCTGGATATTTGGATATTGATTTTAAAGATTTTATCTCAAAATTTTTTGCAAAAGATTTTAAATCTCTTTACAAAATTTTTTACATTTATCCATATTTTTGCCCTGGAAAACCAATTTTTCCAAATTCTTGAAAACAAATAATGTTTTATCTCGTATTTTCAAATAAATGGAGTCGGACTTGCCTTTGAACTAGCATCATACTCAGACTCCCAGGTAAGTTTCTTATTCTCAAGGGGGACCCACCCAAAGATCGCACCAATTTGCAAATTTTTCTTTTTAATCTCTTAGTATTATTTATTTATTTATCTATTTTAGTTAGTGGACCCACACACATGTGGCACCCCAATTGAAAATAAAAGACTTGCAAAAACAAAACAAAACTTTATTTTCAAAAGGATTTTAAAAATGGATTGAGGTGGCATTTCCATAAAAGCATCTCATTTATTCATTTTCTTTTTTTATTTCTTTGCATACATAATTTTTTTTTTTAGGATACAACTCAAAACGGCACCACAGCCGAACTTCCAAAAAAAATAAAAAATAAATAAATTTCATTTTACCTAAAACTTAGGTAAATGAAATGAAAATTTTGAAAAAATCACAAGATGCGCCCTTTTGAAAACGGTAGCATTAAGTTTCAATTTGAAAAAGATTTCAAAAATTGTAACGGAAGCTCAAGGCTGCGTTTTTTTTAAAGGGCTCAAAGTTTTTAAAAAGGGGGGCCATTGATCGAAGAGGAAAAAAAAAGCGATTGATAGCTGAATTTCTTTCTGATTGCAGGAGTCGCTCTGTCGTGGAAGGTGCCCCCATTGAAGATTTTATCTTGAGCATCCAGGTTGAAGGGCGGCAGATGGTGGCTGCCCCTTTTCTATAAACCCACCAGCTGAGAGTTCAAGAGGTTGCCGCACATCCACCTTCAGCAGATCCAGCAGCTTGCTGAAGATCATCTTCCACCTCCAGCTGGCTGCTGCCCATCGCCCAGCCATCTCAACCTTTCTGCAGCCCATCGCCCAGCCATCTCAGCCTCTCCTTCAGCCCAGCCAACGCCTTCATCTGCTTCAGCCCACCTGCAAAAGGAAACATCATCCAGCCAGTGGATTTCCTTCTCAGCGTAGGGCTCCCTTTCACCTCCAACGTGTTGCTGCCATCCCTCTTCCACCTTCAGCCAACTGCATCCACATCCCCTTCAGCCCAACAATTGCTGCCCAACCTCATTTCAGCCCAGCTGCAGCCCAGCTAACGTGTCCATCCTCTTTTCCAGCCCCTTCACGTTTACCTTCAAACAGCAGGCTGTCTCCTTCTTCAGAACATTCAGCCTAGCAGAGATCCAGCAGGAAACCATTTGCCTTCAGCCTAGCAGAGATCCAGCTGCATCACCATCCTCCGCGTTACCTTCAACCTTCCCATCTTCTTCAGCCCAGCAGAAGGTCCAGCCACCAGCAGAAGATCCTGCACTTCCCCATCCTTTTTCAGTCCAGCAGCAGAAAAACAAAAAAAAATAAATATAAAATTGGATCGAAGGTTAGTAATCTTTGGGATGCTTATTGCCCTCCCTTTCACTCTGGTGTACTACATCTTGCTTGCGATTTGAAGTTTAATGATTAATATCAGCAGATGGTATGAATTATGATATGTTTCAAGACTTCTTTTCTATTTTTGATCAAATGCGCCACTCTTGGGAGGTCAGATTTGGCTTTGATGGTAGAAAAAGGGAAAACCAAAGTGTGGATTTTGACAGAAGCCTAATGAGTGAAACAACAGGAAAAGCGGCTTTGCCAGCCATATGCTGCATTTTGAAAGTGCTTAAAGGTGAATCTTTCCAAGTTGTTGGAGATTATAACTTCAACATGCTTAAAAGGTAGAACCTGTTGAAGGCATCGAGGGAACATCACCATTTGATTTAGGTGATCATGCTTTTGTTTAGCTTAATGCTAAATTAATGTTTGATGGAGTTAGGGCTGGAACATCACCATCTGAATGATGAAAGCATGCTCATGTTTAGCTTAATGCTAAAATTCCTGTTTTTATGAAGCTATGGTTGGAATATCACCATTTGATTTATGAGATCATGTTTAGCTTAATGCTAAAATTCCTGTTTTATGAAGCTATGGCTGGAATATCACCATTTGATTTATGAGATCATGTTTAGTTTAATGCTGAAATTCCTGTTTTTATGAACCTATGGCTGGAATATCACCATTTGATTTATGAGATCATGTTTAGCATAATGCTAAAATTCCTGTTTTATGAAGCTATGGCTGGAATATCACCATTTGATTTATGAGATTTTGTTTAGCTTAATGCTAAAATTCCTGTTTTATGAAGCTATGGCTGGAATATCACCATTTGATTTATGAGATCATGCTTAGCTTAATGCTAAATTCCTGTTTGCTGTATTGTTATAATATCACCCCATTTGCAGCACCAATTACACATATTGTTTCATCACTTTCCACAATATCTTCACCTTTTCACTAAGCTTTTCATACCCTTTTCACAATATCCTTGAAACAGGCCATTATTCCCACAGTGCATTTCCTGCACATTACGTATGTGTTGTATTTACCATCTTCTGCAGGTATGCAGTCTTGATAATCGGCTATGTTCATGAAAGAATATATCCATATCAGTTCATGATCTCTATGCCATCTTTTGCACGCTTCATTATTGATATATAGAGAAGCTCCATACTCGATTTTACTGAGAAATATGTTGTAATTTGGGAAATACGGCTGTGTAAAATCACCTACAGAAACTGCATATACCTGTATTTTCTGATTTTACCCATTATATGGATTTTCCATTAATATGTATATTTTCTCATTACATGTATATATATATCTATATATATGTATATCTATTGTATATCTACCTATATGTATACATATATATGTATACATATATATATGTTATATACATATATATGTTATATACATATATATATACATATATATATATATACTTGTATATATATATATATATATATATATATATCCCTTCATGTGCACTTATTTCCATATATGAGCATCCATGTATCTAATTTCTCATATAAATACACCTCCATTATTACATATCATTTAGCACCAATTTTAGCAATTTTGATATATATATACATATCTTCTTCGTATATATTATATATATATATGTCCATTTCCTTGGTTATCTTGTACTAATTCTCATTTTGCAGGAAAATCTAGACTATGTTGATTCCTTGGCTCCATTTCATTTTTTTTTACTTTATGTTAGCAATGTAACAATCAAATGTAAACCTTGGAATAATATTTACTTTTACCGCTTAGATTAGGATACATCTCATGTAGTTTGATTCTTGCAATATCCTGATTCTATGATTCATACATCTCAATTTTCAAAATTCATCATGGATGAACACGAATGACACGTGCACCAACTCTTAGAGAGTTGATGAACTCGGTGGAATCCATATTTACGGCCATAGTCGGAATATGGACGAGACCCAGATCCATCATCTTTCTACTAGTCACATTGAGCCTACACTTTTAGGCTATCTTAAAAATGCACATCATATTTCTAAATTTTCAAAATATTGTGAATTAACTCAAGTAAGCTCTGAACATATTCATGGCCACAGTCAGAATATGTGAAGGATTTACTTTGGCCTAATCCACATTTTTTCAACAAATTTTTCAGAAAACTTTCCAAAGTGCATTCATTCATTCCAATCACATGCATCATATGTTTTTCTCATGATTTTCTTAAGAGATTTTCACTTCATGGAATTGATTTCTCAAGAAACCATGATGATATTCGGAGTTGCATTTCCCAAATCAAAGTTTTCCCGTGATTTTCCCTAAAAAGTTATTTTCTTAAGATCCATTTTCAAAAGGAATTTTCATCTTTCTCAAGAATCAAAAATCGATTTTCAGATATTTCTAGGACAATATTTTCAGGATTTCAATTTCCTAAGTTCTTAATTTCCTTCTCCAATGAGTTTTCCTATAGATTTTCCCTCATTTTCCTAAGAAAGTTCTCAAAGTCCGAGTTTTCCTGACAAGTGTTTTCCTTTTTAAATATTCATCTTTTCTCAAGAATTACTTCAGTTTTCCTGAGATTCTCATTTCTTCATGATTTTCCAAATCTTTATAAACTTTCTCAAGATTTTCTCGAGATTCTCACTTCTTCAAGATTTTCCAAATCTTTATAAACTTTCTCGAGATTTCAAACCTTCTTCGTCTGAGTTTCTTGAGATATTGATTTCCATCTTTTCCCTGAGAAATGCTTTTCAACTCCAAATGTTTTCTAAGCATACATCATATTTTCCAATTTACATTTTCCAAAAATCTCATCGCACATGTCTGAATTCTCTGTGCATTTAGGATAGAACGCAATTTCGATAATTTTACTAAGTCAAGCACAATTTTGGTCCTTGATTCGATTACCTCTGTTAAAGGCGGCAGGAACGGTCGAACCTCGTACCGACAGGTCGAGCCCCATCCCATGGATTTTCCCGCAATTTTCAAAACGGAGGCAAGTATTTCAAAATAATTTCCAAAATCCGGTCAAGTTTGAATCGCGAAAGCATTTTTCCTCTCTCTTCCGCAAGGAAGGGAAGACGGGAAAAATTTTGCGACGATAACAGGTTTGGCGACCGTGATGGGACATGTCCTTGTTTGACCTAAATTATGCTTGACTTAGTTCAATTATCGAAATTATGTTCACATGTCAGCTCTTTACTTTTGATATCATGCGAACCTATGAGCCTAGATTCTGACCTAGCTGACATTGACTGTATATAGCTTAGGCATGGTTTGGTAAGACCAGATTGAGGATATATTTTCATGCACACATAGACTTAGGTCTAAATACAACTCTCCTCAATTTAGGATCTGAATGCAAACAATGTATGCTTCTTCAAAGTTTTCAAAATCTATCTCTCTAGGATTTAGAGTCATCTATTTCTTGCATGTGATCATTTTTTCAAACCTCAATTACCTATCATTACCCGGTCTTCACGTTGGTGGGCTCTCTTCCAGAACCCTAGTTCGGGACAGAACCTCACAACTGGGCCAATTATTTGGGTTAACGCCCCCCTACCACGTACCGCGGGCCACAGTCCGAAGTATATCGGTAGGCGCTCAAGGATGTTGGAAAACCTTACCTTAGAACCGGAGTTGAGATTATATGCCACGTACCTCGGATTTCGTTTCGGGTATATCGGCATAACTGGATTGGACAAAGATGATCTAAACCTAGAGTTAGGATTAGGGTCCTACAGCTATTTTCAAAATGATGCATCTAGGGTCAGCCTTTTAGGGAATACTAAATGTGCATAAATGTTTTTGCAGGATGTGATTGTTTGTATGCTACTTCTATTTTCTTACATTTTTCCCAAAATATTTTCAAATATCCATATTTCTCACGTTTTCCTTTATTTTCTCAAACCCTGGATGATTTTCCCAAATATCCAATTTCTTTTAAAACCCCAGGTGAGTTTTCTATTCTCCCGTTCTACTATATCTCGGATTTTCAGCCTTATTCCGATGCTGCCTGCAAATTTTTGAAATTTCAAATGTTGCTCATGTCTTCAAAAACTTCTTTTTGGGTATATCTTCCAAATTTTATCCAAAATTTTGTTTGTCATTTCCTTCCAAGATTGCCTTATCCCATCATTTGTTTTTCGCTCAAGATTGTTGCTTTGAAAATTCTTTTTTCCATCATGCTAAACATCCCATGTGGTTCTGCAGAGGGCATTGGCGTGGTTGTGTGATCCAGACGAGATCAAAGACCGCACATTAGTTACAGACAGTGAGTGAGAAATGGATTCCATAAAGTCTGTCAAAGAGGGAGCTCAAACCATCAAGGAGGAGATTGATCTCGCTATATATCAGTTGTTCAAAAGAATGATGATTGAGATATTATCCGAACAAGCTGAAGCCAATTTCAGAAAAGTTCCTGTTAAAGAAGAGGCATCTATCACCATCCCTATAAGCATCATTGGCGACCACAATAGCGCAAAAGGTTCTAAACCTAGCAACAACAAAAACAGAGGCAATCAAAGCAGCAATTTGGAAGAGCCTAAGGGTCGGAAGGGAAAGTATTCCAAAATCCAGGATAGACCTTTTCAATCCAGCCCTCAACAAAAGGAAAAAAATAAAGAAAAACCAAAGCGTGGAAACAGGAGCGGCAATCGAGATTTCACTCCTATAGACGAACCACTCGACGAAGTCCTTGAATACATGTTGATCAAGGGATTAGTCCGGCTCCCAAAAGCCACAGATCCTTCCACCATCATGGGAAGATTCTTGAACCAGTTTTGCAAATTCCATCGGGCAGTAGGGCATGACATTGATCATTGTTTTGTCTTCAAAAACATTGTGCAAGACTGTATTGATAAGAACCTCTTTGTTGAAGGCAGAGAAGAAGAACATCCAGTAGCCCTAACCAAGCAAGTTCAGTCCAGTTCCCAGAAAGAAGTCAAAGAAGTCAACATTCAACAGAAATCCAGCAATCCGAAGAAGATAAAGCATGACGGTTGGAGTTATGATCGCGAGTTTATTCCTTTAGGTCAGCCAATCGAAGAAATTCTTGGATATCTGCTCGCGAAGAATATGATCAAACTTCCAAGGATTGTGGATCCTCCCGTCACCATGGGGAAATGGAAAGATTGTTTCTGCAAGTTCCATCGGGCAATGGGGCACGATACTCAATGTTGCTTTGTTCTCAAAAATATTATACAGAACTACATCGATAAAGAGCTTTTGGTGCCGGAAGAAAGAGAGGGACGAGTTGCAGTCCTGACCAAGCCTTTCCCGATTACTCGGAAGAATGACAATGCCAATGCCAATGCCTTCTCATTTTGTCATATTTATTTTTGTCAGGACGATATAGTCCTAGTTGTTTTCCTTTTTTAAGTTGTCATCCCTTTTAAGGCATCAATAAAATCATCAACTTTTCTCATTTAATTATGACATTCTTCTTTTGGTTGTTCTATTTTTTTTAATATTATTCTCTCTTCCCCATTACACTGGGGCATCTTTTTGAATTTTTTTTTTCAAACATTCTGTATGCAGGCAGGATCAAATAAAATCCCTCACCATTCATTTGCACTTCATTTGCATTTTCATGTGCATGTGCATTTCATTGGCACTAATTATGCAACCAATTCACTTCTCATTCAGGAGAAGGGATAAATCTTGAGGCCATGAATGATTTCTTATCCTAATCATCAATCTCTTACTCCAGTTTACCATCTTTGTTCTTCAGATAGAATCCTCTTTTCAAAAATCCAGTTTCTGCACTGACAATTTGCAAAATTTTGATCCTCTAACCGGGTTCTCCTCTGAAGATCCGAATTCCGATCCAAGCTTCTTTTTCTTTCAAACTCCAACTTTCAAGTTGGTCCATATCATTTTCCTTTGTTGATCCGGGTTCCGACTCAAGATCTCTTTATCTTATTCGAGCTCTGATTCGAGCTCTTCATTCTCTTTTGTTGATCCGAGTTACGACTCGAGATCGCTTTATCTTATTCGAGCTCTGATTCGAGCTCTTTATTTTCTCTATTGATCCGAGTTCCGACTCGTGATCTCTTTACCTTACTCGAGCCCTGACTTGAGCTCTTTATTTTCCTTTGTTGATCTGGGTTCCGACTCGAGATCTCTTTATCTTATTAGAGCTCTGATTCAAGCTCTTCATTCTCTTTTGTTGATCCGGGTCCCGACTTGAGATCGCTTTATCTTATTCGAGCTCTGATTCGAGCTCTTCATTTTCTCTGTTGATCCGAGTTCCGACTCGTGATCTCTTTACCTTATTCGAGCTCTGATTCGAGCTCTTTATTTTCCTTTGTTGATCCGGGTTCCGACTTGAGATCTCTCTACTTTATTCGAGCTCTTCATTTTCCTTTGTTAATCCGGGTTCCGACTCGTGATCTCTTTACCTTATTCGAGCTCTAACTCGAGCTCTTCATTTTCTTTTGTTGATCCGGATTTCGACTCGTGATCTCATTATCTTACTCAAGCCCTGACTCGAGCTCTTCATTTTCTTTTGTTGATCAGGGTTCCGACTCGTGATCTCATTATCTTACTCGAGCCTTGACTCGAGCTCTTCATTTTCTTTTGTTGATTCGGGTTCCGACTCGAGATCTCTTTATCTTATCCAAGCTCTAATTCAAGCACTTCATTTTCTTTTGTTGATCCGGGTTCTGACTCGTGATCTCATTATCTTACTCAAGCCCTGACTCGAGCTCTTTATTTTCTTTTGTTGATCCGGGTTCCGACTCGTGATCTCATTATCTTACTCGAGCCCTGACTCGAGATCTTCATTTTCTTTTGTTGATCCGGGTTCTGACTCGAGATCTCTTTATCTTATCCAATCTCTAATTCAAGCACTTCATTTTCTTTTGTTGATCTGGGTTCCGACTCGTGATTTCATTATCTTACTCAAGCCCTGACTCGAGCTCTTTATTTTCTTTTGTTGATCCAGGTTCCGACTCGTGATCTCTGTATTTTATTCGAGCTCTGACTCGAACTCATCATTCTCCTTTGTTGATCCAAGTCATTTCGATCCTCAGGGTCTGTTAATTGCTCAAATTTGATATTTTGCCCACTAATTTCCAATTTAAATCTTTGGATCATGCAATTTTCCAATTCCGACCCCTGGGTCACCCAATTTCCAATTTTAATTCCAATTCTCAATTCTCAATTCTAAATTCTCAATTTTGACCTCCAGGTCATTTAATTTCTAATTTTTGACCTTCGGGTCACTCAATTCTCAATTTCGACCTTCGGGTCACACAATTTCGACCTTTCGGTCAACCAATTCTCAATTTCGACCATTAGGTCATCCTATTTCGACCTCTGGGTCATTCAAATTTCCAACAGTCAATTTTCTAATTTTCAATTTCGACCTTTGGGTCAATCAATCTCAATATCCAATTTCAATCATTTCTCTTGCGAGAGACCCTTTTTAGGGAAAGTTTGAGGGAGCTCGTTCTTTTCGCATGCTATCCTATTCGTTCACTTAGCCTCTTTTCAGGGAGAGTTTGAAGGGACTCGTGTCTTCGTGAACCGTTTGCAAAACAATTTCCAATTTCACACAAGGACCCCTTTTAAAGGGAGAGGCTCGACGGAGACTCGCTTTTCTTGTGACCCCCCAATTTCATACTAGGCCATTTTCGTCATGGAGGACCCTCTTTAGGGAGAGTGTGATGGACTCGTTCCTTTCATGACCCGATTTTCAGACCTCACTATTATCGGTCCCTTTCCATAAGAGAAGCCTAATATTAGGGAGCTTTGACGAAAGCTTAATTTCTCTTCGAAAGTTCATTTTGCAAACACCTTCTCTTCAGGGATGAGAGGAGTATTTCCCATTTCCCATTCAGGTAAGGGCCAAGCCTGAGTCTCTCTTTTTGGGGAAAAAGAGAGGAGAATTTTCGTCACGGATGTATCGAGCCGGACCTCAAAGGCTCTCTTTCACCAAGATTTCAAGAAAAATTTGTCAATTTATCAATCAATTATTTGTTGATTTCAAAAACTTTATTATACAAATCTTTACCTCAGTCTACCTTCAGCATTACTCCCAAGAGAGTGAAGCTTTTGCGAGAAGAGATTCAAACTTCAAATTCTTTCTATTGGCCAACCAAAAGGATGAAGGATAAATCCTCGATATGGCCAGAAAAGAAGATTCAATGTTATTGAAAAGCCATAGATGATTGATATTGATCGCAGTCAATAAAACATCTTTAAAGATTATTCTTGTAAAATGAGGCAGTGGAAATATCTTGAGCGCTAGAAAAAGAGAACATTTACCCAAGCCCTATCTCCTCAAGCTGTAATTAAATATCCGCAAAAGGGATCTCTCAATTGTCGTCAAGATGAAGGCGAATTAAGCGAGTAGACCCCCGGGGCCAAAGAAGATTTAAAACATTTCCAAGATGACAGAGTTTGTGACGGATCCTTCCAGGGAAAGTCCAAAGCACTATCGAGATGAAGGCAGATGCGATGAACCTCCTGACAATCCCCAAAAGATATTTAATTTCAGCTATCATCCAAAGATCTCCCAGCCCATGAGCCAATATCGTCAAAGAAGGATCGAAACATCACCAAGTTGAAGGAGTTTGTGACGTACCCTTCCCAAAAGAGAGCAAGAGAGGAAAAAGAGAGAGAGAGAAAATCATAACATCTCCAAAATGAAGGAAATTGTAGCAAAAACCCAAGAGAGCCAAAAGAGTGCAGCAAGATTATCATGAGAGAAGCTCTCAGGATATCAAACTACCAAATTTATCAAGAATCCTCTTTAAATTTGTGAAATTCTATTATCAATATTCTTTCATCAACTGCTTTCATAATATCAAATTCTCTTTCCTGTTCATATCAAGGAAATTGATAGCTTCCTTGAAGAAGGTCAATTGCAAGCAATTTGGATTTCAAGTCTCGATTCTACGAAGTGAACCTTGTTTGGAGGTAATGCTTTGGGTAGAAAATAAGGAATATCTTTGCAACAATGTGCAACATTTTCAAAAACTTTGAATCAACAACAGAATTCTCAATATTTTGACAATATTTTCTAGCTATCCTGACGTGAAGTGAGAGCTTGATGTGTGTTTTGATACATCCTGACACCAATTTTAAATCCCTGACTTGATTCCTTCCCTTCTTTGAGAGCATGAACTCTCAGATTTGCATACTTCCCTGTGTCCCCACTGTCCCACCATAGACAGTCCCATTTCGGTTCGAGGTCGAACCGCCAATCATTTCTCGCAAAAGGCAATTTCAAAAGCTGATTTTAGTCTCAGCAATGAGACGCACAAGATCAACCCCTTTTCAAAGCTTTAGGGACCCCATTTTCCTTCCTTTTGCAAAACCTCTGTTGGATTTATTGTGCAAAATCCAAAGGTTCCATCATGGTCTCTTTTTTCGAGGATTCCACTCCATTCTTTGCCCGATCAGGATAAGGGTACAAACCTGAGCCTCATCCAAAGAGGTATTCCATTTTCCGCCCGATCAGGATAAGGGTACAAACCTGAGTCTCATTTTTATGAGATATTTTATTCCCCAATCAGGTCAAGGGTTCAAACCTGAGCTTTGTTCCATACGAAGCGTTTTCTGTCCTATCCAAGTTAAGGATAAAAACCTGAATTTCACTCTCATAAAGCCAATCTTTCCTCTTTATTCTCCATTTCATATGTACCATCCTCCTCGGGCTAATTTCTTCATACCCAGTCAGATCCTTCTAACTGGGGCATTTTATATATAGCCCAAATTTGGAGTGTTTTTCTTTGCCACTAAGCTCGACCATAAGCCGGCTTAGTAGCAAAGAGGGGCATCTGTAAACACCCCAAATTTTCACTCACCTTCTTGACATCACCCTCAATCGGCACATTTCAGTTCTCCGGAAGCAATGAAGGGCAAAATGATCATTTTCTAAGATTGAACCTTGCAGAAAGTCCAAAATGTTATTCTTGAGCCTCAAAATTTCTATATTTAGGTTCAGAGACATCTTCAAATTGCAAAATTTCAAAATCCTTTTTCTGGACAAAAAGCTAGAATTTCCAAGTCCGAGCTCAAAGTGACATTTCATAGAACATGTCTTTGCATAGCATTGCATCATTTCACTGCACAACATATCATTTTGAGATCCAAAACTCCTGATTTTCAAAATTGTCCATCCAGATTTGATTTTTAAAATTTTTCAAACTGATTTTTAAAACCCTGGGTATTCAAAATTACCAAATTTTCCCATTTTACCCCCAGGACTTTGAATTACAAAAATTTTCTCAAGAAAAACAATCTGGATATTTGGATATTGATTTTAAAGATTTTATCTCAAAACTTTTTGCAAAAGATTTTAAATCTCTTTACAAAATTTTTTACATTTATCCATATTTTTGCCCTGGAAAACCAATTTTTCCAAATTCTTGAAAACAAATAATGTTTTATCTCGTATTTTCAAATAAATGGAGCGGGACTTGCCTTTGAACTAGCATCATACTCATACTCCCAGGTAAGTTTCTTATTCTCAAGCGGGACCCACCCGGAGATCGCACCAATTTGCAAATTTTTCTTTTTAATCTCTCAGTATTATTTATTTATTTATCTATTTTAGTTAGTGGACTGTAAACACCCCAAATTTTCACTCACCTCCCCTACATCTCCACCAAACATCCTCATTCAACCTCTGAAATCGCTGGAGGGCAAAATGGTCATTTTCTGAGCCAGACCTTGCAAAAGTCCAAATTTCATCTGCAACTCTCAAAATTTCTCTAATTTTAACTCAGATGTTCAAAATTTTATTCCTGACAAGAGACAGACATCTCCAAGTCTTGGTTCAAGATTCTATTGCATAAGACATGACATTGCATATCATTGCATAAGCATTTCAAATCACTGCACTGCACAGCATGTCATTTCGAGGTCCAGAACTCTCGATTTCAAAATTTTCAATCCAGATTAGAATTTCAACTCTTTTCAAAATTGATTTCAAAACCTTGGGTCTTCAAAATTATCAATTCTTCCCATTTTACCCCCAGGACTCTGAATTTCAAAATATTTTCTCAGGAAAATGATCTGGATAGTTTTTAATGTGGATTTCAGTCACTTCACCTCAGATTTTGCCGTTTGTGACAAATTTCAAATATCTTCCTTTTACAAAATCGCCCTACAAGGGCCAACTCTTTCCAAAATTCCTGTTTTGCCCATTAGTCCAGATTTTATGAAAATTCCAAAAAAGAAGTTGTGGTTTTATCCTTATTTCAATAAAGAAGCAATGTGGGACCCACACTGAGGTGGTGTCACACAAGCTTTTCTTTTGAAAAATTTGAATTTTAAAAAACCCAAAAATATAGGAGCCTTGTCCCTTGGATTGGTGCCACTTGTCATCTCCATGCCAAGTGTCAGTGTGGGTCTACCTTAAGAAGCCGCCACATGTCATCCCATTTATCTGCCATGTGTCACCCTATCCATCCTGCGCCATGTGTCATTTCAAAGAACACCAGGAGATGCCAAGTGTCATAGGTTGTCCTGTCTAGAAAAGTGGAGCTTGTCTCCTCTGAGGTGGCGCCACTTGAAGTGTGTCTCCTGCAGAGGACACGTGTCAACCTCTCCCTCCTTCTAGAAAAGTAGCCTGACACATGTCTCTCCCTACTTTTCTCAAAAAAGTAGGAGACATGTGTCACTCCTAAATTCCTAGAGAAAAGGTAGGCTTGTCTCCTCTGAGGTGGCGCCATCTGGTGTATCTCCTGCAGAGGACACGTGGCAAGCTCTCATTTCCTCAGAAAAAGTAGACGCCATGTGTCGTTTTCTGCTTTCTTCAGAAAAGCTAGAATTCAAAAATTCAAAACTCCTCATAGGTGGCGCAAATCCTGAAATTCTACCTTTTCCAGGTTGTCTGAGATGGCGCCACATGGCCTGGCCCACCTTCTCTCTCCTCTGCCATGTGTCATTCTCTGCTTCTTTCAGAAAAAGTAGAGGACACATGTCTTCTCCCTACTTCTTTCAGAAAAGTAGGAGACACATGTCACTCCTGGCTTTCTTCAGAAAAAGCAAACCATTCAAAATTCAAACAAGGCACTAGGTGGCGAAAATCCTGAGCTCTAATTTTTCCAGATGGCCTGAGGTGGCACCACATGTCCTTTCCCTCCTTTTCCTCCCTCTTGCCACATGGCATTGTAGGAGCCACCCTGAGGTGGCGCCACATGTCCACCCTCCATTCCTTCAGGGCCAACCTCCATTTGAATTTTAAACTTCCCCTTGAGGTGGCGCCATCTGAAGAACCACACCAGCAGGCTGACACTTGGAACCATCCTAGACTGCCACATGTCCAGATCTCCTTTCACCAGAAAAAGCAAAATTCAAATTCCTCTGAGGTGGCGCCTTCTGAGCCCACTGCTCTGTCCTCCTGACATGTGTCAAACACCTTTTGAGGTGGCACCATTCCAGGACTCCACTTGGCTCCATTTTTATTTTTTATTTTATTTTTAATAAAGGTAGCCCACCATGAGGTGGCGCCACCTGAGGACTCCCTACAAAAAGTGAATTTGAAATTCAAACTCCAAGAGAGCACCCTCTGAGGTGGCGCCTTCTGGGAGTTCCCTGCAGAGAGAATCAAGCTAACTTTTGAA
Organism: Nuphar pumila; assembly: GCF_984573655.1. Lineage (NCBI taxonomy): Eukaryota > Viridiplantae > Streptophyta > Magnoliopsida > Nymphaeales > Nymphaeaceae > Nuphar > Nuphar pumila. The sequence continues at coordinate 70,108,858 of NC_143251.1, read as the reverse complement.
AAATTCCAAATTCCCCCTGCTGAGGTGTCTCACCCACAAAATTTCCATTTTTTTATTTTTCTCAAAAATTAAAACACCTTTTGAGGTGGCGCCATCTGAGGGCTCCCTGCAGAAGACAAATTCGAATTTCAAACCCCTCAGATGGCACCCCCTGAGATGGCGCCACATGGAGGGCTCAGATCCAGCCTGTTTGAATTTCAAAATTTTTCAGAAAATTTATAAAAACAAGGGTTCACGCCCAACCTAAGGAGATCATTTTTTTAGCTCTTGTGAACTTGGAAAATCCGACCTAGCCTTTCTAACATCTGATTTTGAACCTTGGAAATCGTGCCCCCTTTGGCGCATTGAAGAAGGTGGAGTAAAGCTCGTGCTGTGGCCAATTCAATTCCAACAGAGCTCGATTTTGGTGGACCATCCGAAGCTCGGAGCGAAGGACGAAGGAAGCTCGTGGTAGCTGCCCCTTTCAAGAGCTCCTACGCTGCGTGATGAAGCAAGGTGCACTTCTTTTCCCCTTGATGTGATTCTATAATCCGAATCGGGAGTCGTTTGAAGAAAGAGCTCATCCGAGGGATGGATTGAGCTATTCTCATAAAACGACATATATAAAAATGTTTTATTATGCTTCCTTGATGATTTTTAACATTCATATAGTTAGCTAGGTTTAATTTGTATTTTATTTCATTCATTTAGCATATTTCATGAATTAATTAGGATTAATTTAGCCTTTATTTAAATTCTGCTTATTTTCAGTAGGTCTCTGTTTTTGTCAGTCAGTCCACACGTCATTTCATGCATTTGTTTTTTATTAAAAATCCCAAAAAAATCATGGAATGCGCCCTTGGGTGTCCTTAAAATTTTTCCAAAAATTCGGAGCCATTTGAATTTATTTACTGCGGTAAACATTCAAAATGGCAAGTCAGGTTTTGTTACCCGGGATACGTTTTGAAAATCATTTGCCGACTTGTAAAATCGAGATATCCCTCATGGAAGATCCGATTTTCGATCAGAAAAATGTTCTGAACTCGGGAGAATGTCTAGTTTTTAATATGATGTTTCCAGATTTTTATGCTTTTTTTATGTCTGACAAAAATCTGAGAGTTCGGGACACGTGTCAGAGCCTAATTTGGGCCTCTGAGATCTTGGATCGACTTAGGGCTATGGTTTCTCTTTGTGTGTTGCTCCAAATCCAAAACTGTAAAAAGTGAAAGTGGTGCCGAGATGTCCTCTGTTTGAATCTGAAAGCCTGTAATTTTTAGAACAGTGTTGACCCCTGCTTCGGATTTTTCTTGTCAGCCCTTTGTTTTGCTACATTTGTCTATCCTGTTAGTTTAGGCAGAAATAGTTATATTTTTATCTGTGTTTGCGTTGATCAAATGCCGAAGTCAAAAACATGAAAGTTGTTCATGTAGGTGTCATGCATAACTCTGATTAATTTCATAAATTTCCATGGCCGTTTTGTATTTCTTTAGCATTTTACTTCAGATTAGTGTGATTTTTACCTCTGTCAGAACTAAATCTCTGTTATTGAACTCACCATGGCTCAAATCCCGAGGCTGTAAAAACCAAAAATGTTCCATTTCGGGTCTTTTAGCAGTATGAAAAGTATCAGAAGTTTTCATGGTGTGAATCTTGCATTATCATGTTAAGCATTGCATTTGGTTCGGATCCATAGGCAAAATCCACCATTTTGGGACTTTCCTTGAATTTTAGCATTTAAATCATATCATTTCGTGATTTTTAGCATTCTAGGTTGTTTATCAGAGTGTTTAGATGCTTCATACCGAATTTGGTGCAATTTGGAATCCATTTGAGGTTGGGATCATCCATAATACCAAAATAGGGTCCCGCAGGACCCCGATCCAAGCGAAAAACAAGCGAAATTCGTTATTTTTGATAAATTGCAAAATACCAAATTCTGATTTTACAGTCTTAATGTGTCTAGCAGCATGTCATCATATCTCTTACTGCATTTCATCATCATTTGATTCAATTTGAACTTCAAAATCTCAATTTTACCAAGTTTTCCTTCAAAAAACCCTGATTTTAAAGGTGTAACTTTAATTTTAGGGGTATTTTGGTCATTTTGACCCCAATTCCGAATTTCAAACTGTTTACCACTGAATTCCCTGCATTTACATCATTTCAAATATCAAGGAAGCATGATCATAGGGTTTATATCCAATTAAATCCAATAATTTCATAATATTATTGGAAAACCTTGGAAAAACCCACATATTTGAGCTAACTTTATTTCAAGCTTGGCAGGGACATTCCAAAGAAGAAGCTGAAGTCTGCAAATTTCTTTTATTTCCTTTATTTAGTGATGTAATAATGTAAATTTTGGAATAAGAGAGTTAATTTCCTGCTTAGACTAGGATGCATATCATATAGTTTGAATTTATGCAAATATCCTGCTTATGTGATGTATACATCTTATTTCAAAAGCACTATGGATGTTCACGAATGGCACGTGCACCAACTCTTAGGGAGTTGATGAACTCGGTGGAATCCATATTTACGGCCCTAGTCGGAATATGGACGAGACCCAGATCCATCATCTTTCTACTAGTCACATTGAGCCTACACTCTTAGGCTATCTTAAAATGCACATCATATTTCCAAAGTTTTCAAAAGCATGTGCATCAAATAAACTAAATTCTGAACATATTCATGGCCACAGTCAGAATATGTGAAGGATTTATCTTGACTTAATGCACATTTTTCCAACAAATCTCTTAGAAAATCTTTTCAAAGGGCATTCATTCACTCATGTCATTTGCATCATGAAATCATTGATTTTCTCAAGATTTTCTCAAGAAAACTTCATTCTCAAGAAATCGATTTCTCAAGAAACTCTAAGGATTTTTCAAAAATCGGTTTTCCAAAGACAAAGTTTTCCACAGTTTTCCCTGGAAAATGATATTTTCTTAAGAGATTCAAAAGAGTTTTCCAATCTTTCTCCAAGATCCAAAATCGATTTTCAAGTATTTCAAAAGGTAAAATTCCCAGAATTTCGATTCCCCAAGTTTTGAATTTCCTTCTCCAATGAGTTTTCCTATAAATTTTCCATCATTTTCCTAAGAAAACTCTCAAAGTCCAAGTTTTCCTAAGAAGTGTTTCCCTTTTCAAAGGTTCACCCTTTTCTCAAGAATCACTTCCATTTTCCTAGGATTTTCAACCATTTATGATTTTCCCACAACTTCATGAACTTTCTCGTGATTTCAAAAACCCTTTTTCACATGAGTTTTCCTGAGAAAGTGACTTTCAGCTTTTTCCTGAGAGAATCTTTTCAACTCCAAATATTTTCCAAGCATACATCATGTTTTCCCAAGCTGCATTTTCCCAAAACCTCATAGCACATGCCTGAATTCTCTGTGCATTTAGGATAGAACATAACTTCAATAATTTCGCTAAGTCAAGCACAATTTTGGTCCTTGGTTCGATTACCCCTGTTAAAGGCGGCAGGAACGGTCGAACCTCGTACCGACAGGTCGAGCCCCATCCCATGGATTTTCCCGCAATTTTCAAAATGGAGGCGAGTATTTCAAAACATTTTCTAAAATCCGGTCAAGTTTGAAGCGCGGAAGCGTTTTCCCTCTCTCTCTTTCGCAAGGAAGGGAAGACGGGGGAAAAATCTCGCGACGATAACAGGTTTGGCGACCGTGATGGGACCTGTCCTTGTCTGACCTAAATTATGCTTGACTTAGTTCAATTATCAAAATTATGTTCATAAAATGTCAGCTCTTTTACTTTCAATATCATGTGAGCCTAGGAGCCTAGATTCTGACCCAGCTGACATTGAATGCATATAGCTTAGGCATGGTTTGGTAGGACCAGATTGAGGAGAAATTTTCATGCTCACATAGACTTAGGTCTAAACACAACTCTCCTCAATTTAGGATCTGAATGCAAACAATGTATGCTTCTTCAAAGTTTTCAAAATCTATCTCTCTAGGATTTAGAGCCCTCTATTTCTTGCATATGATCATTTTTCAAAATTTCCATTACCTACCATTACCCGGTCTTCACGTTGCTGGGCTCTCTTCCAGAACCATAGTTCGGGACAGAGCCTCACAACTGGGCCAACTATTTGGGTTAACACCCCCCTACCACGTACCGCGGGCCACAGTCCGAAGTATATCGGTAGGCGCTCAAGGATGTTGGAAAACCTTACCTTAGAACCGGAGTTGAAATTCTATGCCACGTACCTCGGATTTCGATTCGGGTATATCGGCATAACTGGATTGGACAAAGATGATCTGAACCTAGAGTTAGGATTAAGGTCCTACAACTATTTTCAAATTGATGCATCTAGAGTCAGCCTTTTATGGAGTGCTGAATATGCATAAATGTTTGTGCAGGATGTGATTGTATGATTTCCTTAATTTTTTATATTTCCCAATGTTTTCCAACTTCTTTGGCCGTTTTCAAAACATCTTTATTTTCCACAAGATGTTTTCTCAAACCCTGGATGATTTCCTCAAATATCCAATTTCTTTTAAAACTCCAGGCGATTTTCCATTCTACCTTTTCTACTGGATCTCGAATTTCTAGCTGCATTTTATCCTGCCTGCAAAATTTTTCAAAATTTCTCACATTTTCCTAAGTCTCATTCTGAGTCTTTCTCTGTTTTCAGTTCGATGGCATCCAGTCAAATCGATCCTATCTTTCCTGAAGGTCACATCTCCTACGAGGTGCGACAAGGTCGTCCTGAACATCGAGCCCTTAGCACCGAAACTTTCATTCCCCGGTGGTACTATTCCTGGCTAAAGAGCTTTTCCTGAATGTTCCCGGACCATTTGAGCGAGTGCGGATTAGAACTGGCATCGGTAGTCGGAAAGCAGACCATCAATGGCAACCTGATCCATGCAATGGCGGAGCGATGGAATCCTCGGACGTGTACCTTCTGGTTCCCGTGGGGAGAGATGACTGTTTTAATGGATGAATTTTCAGAAATCATGGGGTTGCCAGAACCAGCCGGTCAACCAGGAGACCCCTTAGAGCATCAATTTCTTATCAATGTCAAGGGTTTGGACCCCCGAGACTCCTTAGCTTGTATGACAGGCCGCCAATCTTGCCCCCTGATCCAGTTGGAAGGAAATGAATATGTTGACCTACTTGAGTTGTACCGCCAGTACGGGACCTTCGTCGAAGTCAGCTCGCTTTCAAGAACAGCCAAAGAAAAGATTCAGAATGCAATGGTTCTATGCACTTTAGGACTGTCCCTTTTCCCAGATGGACAAAACTACATGGACATCAGGATAATCCAACTTATGAGAAGATGGGGAAGTCGGCAAACCAATCGTCTCTCCATAGCCATGGCAACGCTCGCCTTCCTATATCGAGGTCTGACCCGATTCTCACTTGGAGAGTCCATTTTAGTTGAAGGATGCATCTACGCACTTCAGTCCTTGTTTTTCCAACACGTTCCAGCCCGAGCAAGCTCTTTCAGATACAATGGTCAAGAACTCCTTCCAGTGGCGCAATACCGGTCTATGATCAACAACATTCAAGAGAATGACGTTGTTTGGGACTATTTTGATCGGCAAATATCTCCTCCCAGATATACCTACGCTTATGGCAAGCGGTTCAAGTTGCTGGGACGTTTCTTCTGCACTTATTACCAACCAGAGAGATGTGTTCGGCAGTTCTCTCAAAGGCAGCAGTACGTTGAAGCCCGACTGTTATCAGGAGCTATGGCAGAGTTCGATCTCACCTCCGCACAATGGTCCGGGGCATATCATTCTGCCCGCTACGGCTGGGATTCCTTTGTCTCTCTCAAAATCTTTCCAGGTCCTAGAGTGTCTGCCGACTATCGTGAATGGTGGCAAATTGTTTGTCCCCCACCTCTTTGTCAAGATCAATAAAATCTTATTCTTCTCATTTTAAATAAAATTCTCTTTCTTTCTATTGTGGTTTGACGACCTCGCCTAGGTAACAAGGCATATTTTCGTTGTTTATTTCTTTTGCAGAAGGAATGACAACACAATTGTCGTGATTCCCACGACGACTCAGTCCCTAGTAATGGGACATCTTTTCCAAATTGTCTACCATATTTTCAGCAAATATTTCTTCCAAAAGCTAATTCCTTCAAAATCTAATCAGGTCTTTGCCCTGCAGAAAGCATCCATACCATTTGATGGTCAAGACAAGGTCAGGCAAAAGAACCACGGCATCCCAGTACTCGTCAGCCTCGGAAGAAGAGATGGGTTCCCCTCGATCTGAGAAGAGTCGAGAGCAGCAGCAAGAAGACGATGGCATAGACCCTCAAATGTATGCCATGTTCAGAAAAATGATGAACAAAATGATGAATGAGCAGCCCGGGACCAGCTCAGAAAGGAATCCATTCAGAGAAAAGTTTTATGGTCGTAGGAGTAAGAAGGCTCCCAAGAAACAGATCCAACCAAAAGAGATTTCAGATGAATCAGACTCAACTGAAAACACAGAAGAAGAATATGAGGTGCCTCCGGCATTTCAGAAGCGTGGCCAAAGTAAAAGCCGCAGATCAAAGAGCAGAGATAAAGAAGAGCCTTTGCAAGCGCAGTTTAAAGAAATGGCCCGAGTTGTCAAAGATCTGCAAGCCCGCGACAAGGGCAAGAAAGTCTTCACCAGTGAGGACTTTTATGACGGCTTAGAAGGGGATGATGATCTGGAGAATCTCCCCCGTAAATTCATCAAATTCGATGGTTCTGGCGACCCAAAAGCTCATCTCGCCACTTTCTTTGCTGAATGCTCTCGGTTTAAGAGGGATAACCGAGCATTGTTTCTATGCTTCCCCCGTAGCTTAGAAGGAGTTGCAGCCAAGTGGTATGCTGAGCATATCAACCCCATCGAGCTCAAGGAGTTCGACAAAGTTGTAAATCTCTTTATTGAACGCTTCTTGTTCAACACAGAAGCGCTGCCTACATTGAGTCATCTCTGCAGTTTAAGGCAGAATGAGAATGAAAAAGCACGGGACTTCATTCACAGATGGAGATCAGCCTGTAATAAGATGAGAGATCCTATCTCGGAAAGGCATGCATTGTCCCTAATCCTCAACAATTTCTCGCAGCCGTTAAGAGGATTAATCTCCACAGCGCCATCCAGGACCTTCATTGAGCTGACTGAATGAGCCGAATGGCTCGAGCTGAGTGTGGAAAATGGAGTCTATGAAGGCTTCACCTTTTCCAAGAACAACTCCCATGGTGAGCAGAAAAAGAAAGCTCACTTCGCTTATTCTGCCAGCAACAGCAACAAAGGCCGAAATCAGCACAAAGGGCAGAAGAAAGATTACTGCTACGGCACAGGCAGTTCGAACAACAAAGATCAGAAAGCAAAGCCTGCTCCTCAGTTCAGCAAGCCTCCGCAGCAGGATCAAGGACCGAAGCTGCGCGAGAAAGCCAAACATGAAGGATGGAGTTACGACAGAAAGTTTACTCCTCTTGACCAATCACTCGAGGATGTGCTCGAGTACATGCTATCGAAAGAGATGGTCAAATTGCCCAGATTGGCCGATCCCCCTGTGCCCATGGGGAAATGGAAAGATTAGTTCTGCAAGTTCCACAGGACAGTGGGGCACAACACCGAGAACTGCTTTGTTCTCAAAAATATCGTACAAGATCTCATTGAAAAGAATCTATTGGTAGAAGGAGAAGAAGAGAAAATGGACATTCTCAACCACCCCTTCCCTTCGCACACCACAGCAGTAGTGTCTGCACAACCCTTTCTACCGCATGAACATATCAAGCCATGTTCTGCGCAAGATCTCCAAGTTCAGCATCAGGTGATGGTGCTACGACAAGCAGCTCCAGATTCTAAGAAGATGGACTTAATTTCAGCATTCGGTAAAATGAAAGTTGCAGAAGCACCTGTGAAGTCAGTTCCAAAATCAAAGGGAACTCCTGACTTCTTCAAGCAAATCGTTAGACCAAGGCCAGAGAATTCAAGTCAGAAGCCTCTGACTGCTTTATCCAATGTCTCCATCCTTGACTTGGCCAAGAATTCTAGCAAGCACCGACAAGTACTGGATGATCTGCTCAGGAAAATCAAAGTTAAGCCTAGTACCACTCCGGAAGACATGGCACAGATTGTGAACTCCGCCATGACCAATGCACCAATCACCTTCTCAGATGAGGACCTTCCAAAGCCTCATTCCTTTCATAATAATGCCTTGTACATTGTCGTTCGAGTCAGAGGAATGACGATTCCCCATGTGCTAGTCGATGGAGGTAGTAGCCTCAACATATGTCCTGAAATGACCGCAAAAGCATTAGGGATCAAGGATGAAGAATATATTCCAGACCCTATCACTATCTATGGGTTTGACAATCATGGTCAAACGGCCAAGGGCAAGATATTCCTGGAGGTGTTCATCAACTATTCAGTGCATTCAGTGCTTTTCCATGTGGTTAATGTACCACCAACCTACAACTTGCTGCTCGGTAGGACGTGGATTCACAATGCTAATGCAGTGCCTTCTACCCTCCATCAATGTGTAAAGTGGTCAAAAGGTGGAATGATTACCACAATACTGGGAGAAGACCCAGAAGAAAGGCTCCCGTAGCCCATGATTCCTCGGCCATCATTCAATGCAGATATTCCCAGCATCAGGGAAAGTGAAGAGATCAATCTCGGGGAGAATCGAGAAATACTTCAGGCACCATCAGAGCCATCTCTGCACACAGTAGCCACGACACGATGGAAAGGTCCTCAATTCTTCAAGGTTGGAGGTCGAATCGACTACAGCACCATTAAGGATCATCCCTTGTTTCCTCAATTCATGAAGTCAAGAAAGGGATTTGATTTACTCCTGAAGCATGGCTATCAACCCTTCAAGGGACTCGGCAAGAATGAAGATGGCCGCATCGAGCCAATGATCCAGAAACATCGTCCCCACAGGGCAGGATTGGGGTTCTCCGGAGGAAGCTCATCAAGAAAGACTGTTTTTGTCAAAGGGGCATAATGAAGACCATTTGTTATTTTCTTTCTATTCTTTTCCAAATAAATGTCTCATTTTACCAATGTCATTGATCAATTCAATCAATAAAATTTCAAGTTTCTTTGTCTATCCGGATGCCATCTACTCCCTTTTTGTCTGTCTCATCATTTTATAATTCAATGCCATTTTATGTATGGTTCTCTTCAAATGATTGCTTGTCTTACTATAGGCCAATTTGTCTGAACCAAATTTCTTCTCCAAAATTTCAGAATGACTTCTCGGACAATCAAGAAGCTCGTTCTCAATCCCAAGGCCTTTCAGAAGTCGACAGCAATTCACAGAATCAAAGCAAGCACCGGAAATGACAAGAGTGCAAAGCAGTCGGATGATTATGCAGAATACGATCAGTCTCTTCAGAAATTACCGGAGTTCGCCGCAGTTCAGAAGCAGGACGAACCATCTCCTCTAGTACAAGATCCAACTGAAGGTGTCAATATCGGTTCAGAGGAAGATCCAAAAATTCTCCAGATCGGAACCAGTCTGAATCCGGAAGAAAAGAAAAGACTTACAGATTTTCTCAAACGGCATGAAGAAGTGTTCGCATGGACATATGAAGACATGTCGGGCTTAGACCCCAAATTAGTCGAACACCATCTTGTCTTAAAGCCGGATGCTAAGCCAGTCAAGCAGAAGCTGAGAAAAATGGATCCCAGAATAGAACAACAAGTCAAAGAAGGACTTGAAGATTTGCTCAGAGCAGGATTTATTCGAGCTATTGACTACCCAGATTGGTTAGCCAATATCGTCGTCGTCCCAAAGAAAAGCGGCAAAGTAAGGATCTGCATAGACTTCAGAGATCTCAACAAGGCAACTCCGAAGGATGACTATCCACTTCCAAGCATCGATCTTCTAGTTGATAGCACAGCAGGACATGCCATGTTCTCTTTCATGGACGGATATTCCGACTACAATCAGATTAAGTTGGCCGCCCGCGACCAATCAAAAACTTCCTTTACTACGCCTTGGGGCACTTTCTGCTACACGGTTATGCCTTTTGGGCTCAAGAATGCTGGAGCAACGTATCAACGGGCAATGGCTGTCATCTTTCACGATCAGATGCGCAAAATCATGGATGCGTATGTTGATGATATTCTCGTGAAATCTAAAGAGGAAGAAGATCACCTCGAAGCACTTGATCAAGTCTTTAAGAGACTCATTCTTTACAAGTTAAGGCTTAACCCGCAAAAATGTGTCTTTGGAGTCAAATCAGGCAAACTGTTGGGTTTTCTGGTAAGCAAAAAGGGAATTGAAGTTGACCCAGCCAAAGCAAAGGCTATCATTGATATGCCACCCCCGAAGAATCTCAAAGAACTACGTAGCCTTCAAGGACGTATGCAGTCAATCCGGCGATTCATTTCCAATTTGGCGATGAGATGTGAGCCCTTCAACCACTTACTTAGAAAAGGAGTGAAATTCGAATGGGGGCCAGAATGTCAGCAATCGTTCGATCGAATCAAGAAATATCTTCTTAATCCTCCCATCCAGAAGCCGCCAGAATTGGGAAAACCTCTTCTGTTATACATCTCAGTCAATCAAGTCGCATGTGGCGGATTCTTGGCACAATACAAAGAAGGCAGCCTGATAGAGCATGCTATCTATTATGTGAGTAAGACTTTCATAGATTATGAAAAGAGATACTCTCAAATAGAAAAGACCTGCCTAGCTCTGGTATGGATGTGTCAGAAGCTGAGACACTACCTGTTGGCATCAGAGGTCAAAATCCTGTCTAAACTCAATCCCCTCAAGTATATCTTAGAACAACCTTTCCTCAGCGGACGAGTCGCCAAATGGCAAGTCTTACTGATGCAGTATGACTTAGAATATGTCTCGCAGCAGTCAATCAAAGGCCAAGCAATCGCAGATCAATTGGCGGATTTTCCTCTGGCCGAAGAAGTGAAAGCCGAAGATGACTTCCCTGATGAGCAAATTTGTAATATCCAGCAATTTCTAGTCTGGAATTTGTTTTTCGATGGTTCTAAAAATATGGCGGGAATAGGCATCGGAATCCTATTAATCACTCCTGAGAAGGAGATGATTCCATTTTCTCTCAGGTTAGATTTTCAATGTACTCACAACATGGCTGAATATGAAGTCCTGATTCAAGGTCTAAAGATTCTACTAGACTTCAATGTCAAGAGAGTACATGCCTACGGTGACTCATTACTTGTTGTCAATCAAGTTCGAGCCGAATGACAAGTCAAAGATCAGAAGTTATTTCCCTATCAGAAAATTGTTTCAGCTCTCGTCAGCAAGTTTGAAGAATTTCAGTTATTCCACATCAAGAGAGATTTCAATCAAGTGGCCGATAGCCTAGCCAGTTTAGGCTCCATTATGGCATTCAGAAATGGAGAATCTTGTCGCTCTTTTGAAATTGGCAGACTTGACCAACCTGCTTTCATTCCAGCGGAACAGGTAAACCAGGCTGAGCAAAGGAAGAAGCCTTGGTATTACAACATCAAAACTTTCATAAAAACTGGTGAATTTCCTCCAGAACTCTCAAAGAAAGAGCAAAGAGCAATCCAGCGTATGTCTACTCGATATTTCATTTTGGCCAATGTCCTCTATCGTCGTGGATTCAGTTCAAAGTATTCTAGATGTTTAGATGAAGACGAAGCCAAAGAAGTCGTGCGAGAAGCATACGAAGGTGTTTGTGGCGGCCACGTCGGCTACCAAACCCTTGTCAAGCAAATCATAAGAGCAGGGTACTACTGGAAAACTATGCAACAAGACTGTTATCATTATGTGAAGAAGTGTGTGCAATGTCAGATACACGCACCTTCTATCCATGCTCCGGCAACTTATTTACAGTCTGTTGTCTCTCCATGGCCATTCTCCATGTGGGCCTTCGATGTCGTAGGTCCCATCACTCCTTCAGCTTCAAATGGCCACAAATACTTCCTTGCCGCAACAGAATATTTCACCAAGTGGGTAGAAGCCATCAGTCTTCGCACAGTAGAAGGCCGACATGTGGTCTCTTTTATTCACAAGAACATCCTTTGCCGTTTCGGCATCCCGCATGACATTGTGTCAGACAATGGCAGTCATTTCAAGAATGAAAAAATGAAGACATTCTGCTCAAAATTCAAGATCTATCACCATTTTTCCGCTCCATATTATCCTCAAGGGAATGGTCAGGCAGAAGCCACCAACAAGATTCTAATTCGTATCTTGGAGCGAACTGTGGAAACAGGCCGTGACTGGCATGAGAAGATCCACGATGCACTATGGGCCTATCGGACCACCATTCATACACCAACGAATGCTACTCCATCAGAACTGGTCTATGGAACAGAAGTAGTATTGCCGCTACATGTTCAGAAGCCCGCTTTGAAATTTGCTTCACTTCTGCAATTACCTCTTGATCAATACCAGCAGCAACGACTAGTGCAGCTAGACTTACTCAACGAGAGAAGGCTAAAAGCAGCAGAGCATGCTCAATCCTATCGCCAGAGAGTAGCCAGGCAATATGCGAAATCTATCATCGAAAGAAGATTCAAAGTCAATGATTTAGTACTTCGATCCACAGCCTATCTCAAGCATCGTCCCGGCGGCAAATGGTCGCCAAATTGGGAAGGTCCCTACGTCATCAAAGAAGCATTACCCCGCAACTCATATCGGCTCATCAATGCCGATGGGGTAGAATTACCAGATCCTATTAATGCGCGACACTTGAAAAAGTTTTATACTTGAAACATTTATCCTTCTCTTGTAATCCTTCCTGTTTCTTTCAAATAATGATCCAACTTTCTTTCCCAGTTACACTGAGGCATTTTAAAATTTTGTTCTATATGCAGGCAGGATAAACAAATTCCTCATTTCATGCACATGTGCATTCATAATGCATCAATTCATATTTATTTGCATTCAATTGCAACCTGGTCAGTATTGGGATTTCAACAAACAGTCCCATCACAATTCCTAAAGATTTAAAATTGAAAGGTCATCATCCATACTGAACCAAAACCCAGCGCTCGGACTGGTATTATTTCAAAATCCAGTACTCAAACTGGCGCATTTTCAGAATCCCAATTTTCAGAAAACCGAGTTCTGACTCAGGTTTTTTATTTAAATCATGTTCTTTTGTTGATCCGGGTTCCGACTCGTGATCTCATTACCTTACTCGAGCCCTGACTCGAGCTCTTCATTTTTCATTTGTTGATCCGGGTTCCGACTCGAGATCTCTCTATTTATTTGAGCTCAGATGCGAGATCTTCATTCTCATTTGTTGATCCGGGTTCCGACTCGTGATCTCTCTATTCACTTGAGCTCTGATTTGAGCTCTTCATTTTTTTTCTCTGTAGATCCGAGTTCCGACTCGTGATCTCATTTCGAGCTCAGATGCAAGCTCTTCATTTTCCTTTGTTGATCCGGGTTCCGACTCGTGATCTCTCTACTTTATTCGAGCCTTGACTCGAACTCTTCATTTTCCTTTGTTGATCCGGGTTTTGACTCGTGATCTCTCTACTTTACTCGAGCCTTGACTCGAACTCTTCATTTTCCTTTGTTGATCCGGGTTCCGACTCGTGATCTCTCTACCTTACTCGAGCTCAGACTCAAGCTCTCCATTGTCTTTTGTTGATCTGGGTTCCGACTCGGGATCTCTTTACTTTGAGCTCAGATGCGAGCTCTCCATTGTCTTTTGTTGATTCGGGTTCCGACTCGAGATCTCTCTATTTATTTGAGCTCAGATGCGAGCTCTTCATTCTCTTTTGTTGATTCGGGTTCCGACTCGTGATCTCTCTATTCATTGGAGCTCAGATACGAGCTCTTCGTTTTCTTTTGTTGATCCGGGTTCCGACTCATGATCTCTGTTTTTTTTTTTTTTTTTTCGAGCTCTGACTCGAACTCACCATTCTCCTTTGATTGATTCAAGCCATTTCAATCCTCAGGGTCTGTCAATTGCTCAAATTTGATATTTTGCTCTCCAAATTTCAATTTAAATCTTCAAATCAGGCAATTCTCCAATTTTGACCTTCGGGTCACCCATTTTCCAATTCTCAATTCTCAATTTCCAATTTTCAATCAATTGCCAAATTTTCGACCTTCAGGTCAATCAATTTTCAATTCTCGACCTTCGGGTCAATCAATTTCCAATTCTCAATTCCAATTTCCAATTTCGACCTTCGGGTCAATCAATTTCCCAATTTCAACCTTTAGGTCACTCAATTCTCAAATTCGACCTTCGGGTCACACAATTTCGACCTTTAGGTCAACCAATTCTCAATTTTGACCTTTTTGGTCAAATCAATTCTCAATTTCGACCGTCAGGTCATCCAATTTCGACCTTCGGGTCATTCAATTCTCAACAACCAATTTTCCAATTTCCCATTTCGACCTTTGGGTCAATCAATCTCAATATCCAATTTCAATCATTTTCTCTTGCGAGAGACCCTTTTAGGGAGAGTTCGAGGGAGCTCGTTCTTTTCGCATGCTATCCAATTCGTTCACTTAGCCCCTTTTCAGGGAGAGTTTGAAGGGACTCGCGTCTTTGTGAACCGTTTGCAAAACAATTTCCAATTTCACACAAGAAACCCTTTTTAAGGGGAGAGGCTCGACGGAGACTCGTTTTTCTTGTGACCCCCCAATTTCATACTAGGCCATTTTCGTCATGAAGGACCCTCTTTGCAGGGAGAGTGTGATGGACTCGTTCCTTTCATGACCCAATTTTCAGACCTCACTATTATCGGCCCCCTTTCCATAAGAGAAGCCTAATATTAGGGAGCTTTGACGAAAGCTCAATTTCTCTTCGAAAGTTCGTTTTGCAAACACCTCCTCTTCAAGGAAGAGAGGAGTATTTCCCAATTCCCATTCAGGTAAGGGCTAAGCCTGAGTCTCTCTTTTTGGGGAAAAAGAGAGAAGAATTTTCGTCACGGATGTATTGAGCCGGATTTCAAATACTCATTTTCACCAAGGATTTCAAGAAAATTTAGTCAATTTGTCAAATTATTTGTTGATTTCAGAAACTTTATTGCACTAATCAGTTTACCTTCAGCATTACTTCCAAAAGAGTGAAGCTTTTGCGAAAAGAGATTCAATCTTCAAATTCTTTCTATTTGGCCAACCAAAAAGATGAAGGATAAATCCTCGATATGGCCAACAAAGAAAATTCAATGTTTTGCAAAGCCATAGATGATTGATAGTGATCGCAGTCAATGGCACATTTTTAAAGGCTATTCTTGTAAAATGAGGTAGTGGAAATATCCTGAGCGCTAGAAAAGAGAGCGTTTACCCAAGCCCCGTTTCCTCAGAATCACCTAAGCTGCAATTAAGTATCCGCAAAGGGATCTCTCACCTGTCGTCAAGATGAAGGCGAATTAGGCGAGTAGACCCCCGGGGCCAAAGAAGATTCGAAACATCTCCAAGATGACGGAGTTTGTGACGGGTCCTTCCAGGGAAAGTCCAAAGCACTGTCGAGATGAAGGCAGATGCGATGAACCTCTCGACAATCCCTAAAAGATATTTAATTTCAGCTATCGCCCAAAGATCTCCAAACCCATCATCCAAGAAGGATCGAAACATCTCCAAGTTGAAGGAGTTTGTGACGTACCCTTTTCCCAAAAGAGAGAAAGAGAGGAAAAAGAAAGAGAGAAAAAGTAAGAGCATCTCCAAAATGAAGGAGAATATAGCCAAAAAACTCACAGAGAGCCAAAAGAGTGCAGAAAGATTATCAAGAGAGAAGCTCTCAAGATATCAAACTGCCAAATTTATCAAGAATCATCTTTAAATTTGTGAAATTCTATTATCAATATTCTTTCATCAACTGCTTTCATAATATCAAATTCTCTTTCCCGCTCATATCAAGGAAATTGATAACTTCCTTGAAGAAGGCCAATTGCGAGCAATTTGGATTTCAAGTCTCGATTCTACGAAGTGAACCTTGTTTGGAGGTAATGCTTTAGGTAGAAAAGAAGGAATATCTTTGCAACAATGTGCAACATTCTCAAAAATTTTGAATCAACAATAAAATTCTCAATATTTTGACAATATTTTCTAGCTATCCTGACGTGAAGTGAGAGCTTGATGTCCTTTTTTGATACATCCTGACACCAATTTTAAATCCCTCTTAAGGACTTGATTCCTTCCCTTCTTTGAGAGCATGAACTCTCAGATTGCACACTTCCCTGTGTCCCCACTATCCCACCATAGACAGTCCCATTTCGGTTCGAGGTCGAACCACCAATCATTTTCTCGCGAAAGGCAATTTCAAAAGCTGATTTTAGTCTCAGCAATGAGATGCCCAAAATCAATCCCTTTTCAAGCTTTAGGGACCCCATTTTTCTTCCTTTTGCAAAACCCCTGTCGGATTTACTGTGCAAAATCCGAAGGTTCCATCATGGTCTCTTCCTTCGAGGATTCCATTCATTTTTCGCCCGATCAGGATAAGGGTACAAACCTGAGCCTCAATCAAAGAGGTATTTCATCTTCCGCCCGATCAAGTCAAGGGTACAAACCTGAATCTCATTTCAATGAGATATTTCATTTCCCCAATCAGGTTAAGGGTTCAAACCTGAGCTTCGTTCCATGCGAGGTATTTTTGTCCCATCCAGGTTAAGGGCATGAAACCTGAACTTTGCTCTCACAAAGCAAATCTTTCCTCTCCATTCTTCGCTTCATATCTACCATCTCCCTTGGGCTAATTTCTTCACACTCAGTCAGATCCTTCTAACTGGGGCATTTTTTTAAAATAGCCCAAATTTGGTGTGTTTTTCTTTGCCACTAAGCTCGGCCATGAGTCGGCTTAGTAGCAAAGAGGGGCATCTGTAAACACCCCAAATTTTCACTCACCTCCCCTACATCTCCACCAAACATCCTCATTCAACCTCTGAAATCGCTGGAGGGCAAAATAGTCATTTTCTGAGCCGGACCTTGCAAAAGTCCAAATTTCATCTGCAACTCTCAAAATTTCTCTAATTTTAACTCAGATGTTCAAAATTTTATTCCTGACAGGAGACAGACAGCTCCAAGTCTTGGTTCAAGATTCTATTGCATAAGACATGACATTGCATATCATTGCATGAGCATTTCAAATCACTGCACTGCACAGCATGTCATTTCGAGGTCCAGAACTCTCGATTTCAAAATTTTCAATCCAGATTAGAATTTCAACCCTTTTCAAAATTGATTTCAAAACCTTGGGTCTTCAAAATTATCAATTCTTCCCATTTTACCCCCAGGACTCTGAATTTCAAAATATTTTCTCAGGAAAATGATCTGGATAGTTTTTAATGTGGATTTCAGTCACTTCACCTCAGATTTTGCCGTTTTTGACAAATTTCAAATATCTTCCTTTTACAAAATTGCCCTACAAGGGCCAACTCTTTCCAAAATTCCTGTTTTGCCCATTAGTCCAGATTTTATGAAAATTCCAAAAAAGAAGTTGTGGTTTTATCCTTATTTCAATAAAGAAGCAATGTGGGACCCACACTGAGGTGGTGTCACACAAGCTTTTCTTTTGAAAATTTTGAATTTTGAAAAAACCCAAAAATATAGGAGCCTTGTCCCTTGGATTGGTGCCACTTGTCATCTCCATGCCAAGTGTCAGTGTGGGGCTACCTTAAGAAGCTGCCACATGTCATCCCATTTATCTGCCATGTGTCACCCTATCCATCCTGCGCCATGTGTCATTTCAAAGAACACCAGGAGATGCCAAGTGTCATAGGTTGTCCTGTCTAGAAAAGTGGAGCTTGTCTCCTCTGAGGTGGCGCCACTTGAAGTGTGTCTCCTGTAGAGGACACGTGTCAACCTCTCCCTCCTTCTAGAAAAGTAGCCTGACACATGTCTCTCCCTACTTTTCTCAAAAAAGTAGGAGACATGTGTCACTCCTAAATTCCTACAGCAAAGGTAAGCTTGTCTCCTCTGAGGTGGCGCCATCTGGAGTATCTCCTGCAGAGGACACGTGGCAAGCTCTCATTTCCTCAGAAAAAGTAGACGCCATGTGTCGTTTTCTGCTTTCTTCAGAAAAGCTAGAATTCAAAAATTCAAAACTCCTCATAGGTGGCGCAAATCCTGAAATTCTACCTTTTCCAGGTTGTCTGAGATGGCGCCACATGGCCTGGCCCACCTTCTCTCCCCTCTGCCACGTGTCATTCTCTGCTTCTTTCAGAAAAAGTAGAGGACACATGTCTTCTCCCTACTTCTTTCAGAAAAGTAGGAGACACATGTCACTCCTGGCTTTCTTCAGAAAAAGCAAACCATTTAAAATTCAAACAAGGCACTAGGTGGCGAAAATCCTGAGCTCTGATTTTTCCAGATGGCCTGAGGTGGCGCCACATGTCCTTTCCCTCCTTTTCCTCCCTCTTGCCACATGGCATTGTAGGAGCCACCCTGAGGTGGCGCCACATGTCCACCCTCCATTCCTCCAGGGCCAACCTCCATTTGAATTTCAAACTTCCCCCTGAGGTGGCGCCATCTGAAGAACCACACCAGCAGGCTGACACTTGGAACCATCCTAGACTGCCACATGTCCAGATCGCCTTTCACCAGAAAAAGCAAAATTCAAATTCCTCTGAGGTGGCGCCTTCTGAGCCCACTGCTCTGTCCTCCTGACATGTGTCAAACACCTTTTGAGGTGGCACCATTCCAGGACTCCACTTGGCTCCATTTTTATTTTTTATTTTATTTTTAATAAAGGTAGCCCACCATGAGTTGGCGCCACCTGAGGACTCCCTACAAAAAGTGAATTTGAAATTCAAACTCCAAGAGAGCACCCTCTGAGGTGGCGCCTTCTGGGAGTTCCCTGCAGAGAGAATCAAGCTAACTTTTGAAAATTTCCAAATTCCCCCTGCTGAGGTGTCTCACCCACAAAATTTCCATTTTTTTATTTTTCTCAAAAATTAAAACACCTTTTGAGGTGGCGCCATCTGAGGGCTCCCTGCAGAAGACAAATTCGAATTTCAAACCCCTCAGATGGCACCCCCTGAGATGGCGCCACATGGAGGGCTCAGATCCAGCCTGTTTGAATTTTAAAATTTTTCAGAAAATTTATAAAAACAAGGGTTCACGCCCAGCCTAAGGAGATCATTTTTTTAGCTCTTGTGAACTTGGAAAATCCGACCTAGCCTTCCTAACATCTGATTTTGAACCTTGGAAATCGTGCCCCCTTTGGCGCATTGAAGAAGGTGGAGTAAAGCTCGTGCTGTGGCCAATTCGATTCCAACAGAGCTTGATTTTGGTGGACCATCCGAAGCTCGGAGCGAAGGACGAAGGAAGCTCGTGGTAGCTGCCCATTTCAAGAGCTCCTACACTGCGTGACGAAGCAAGGTGCACTTCTTTTCTCCTTGATGTGATTCTATAATCCGAATCGGGAGTCGTTTGAAGAAAGAGCTCATCCGAGGGATGGATTGAGCTATTCTCATAAAACGACATATATAAAAATGTTTTGTTATGCTTCCTTGATGATTTTTAACATTCATATAGTTAGCTAGGTTTAATTTGTATTTTATTTCATTCATTTAGCATATTTCATGAATTAATTAGGATTAATTTAGCCTTTATTTCAATTCTGCTTATTTTCAGTAGGTCTCTGTTTTTGTCAGTCAGTCCATACGTCATTTCATACATTTGTTTTTTATTAAAAATCCCCAAAAAATCACGGAATGCGCCCTTAGGTGTCCTTAAAATGTTGCCAAAAATTCGGAGCCATTTGAATTTTTTTACTGCGGTAAACATTCAAAATGGCAAGTCGGGTTTTGTTACCCGGGATACGTTTTGAAAATCATTTGCCAAATTGTAAAATCGAGATATCCCTCATGGAAGATCCGATTTTCGATCGGAAAAATGTTATGAACTCGGGAGAATGTCTAGTTTTTAATATGATTTTTCCAGATTTTTATGCTTTTTTTTATGTCTGACAAAAATCCAAAAGTTCTGGACACGTGTCAGAGACTAATTTGGGCCTCTAAGATCTTGGATCGACTTAGGGCTATGGTTTCTCTTTGTGTGTTGCTTCAAATCCGAAACTGTATAAAATGAAAGTGGTGTCCGAGATGTCCTCTGTTTGAATCTGAAAGCCTGTAATTTTTAAAACAGTGTTGACCCCTGCTTTGAATTTTTCTTGTCAGCCCTCTGTTTTGCTACATTTGTCTGTCCTGTTAGTTTAGGCAGAAATAGTTATATTTTTATCTGTGTTTCCGTTGATCAAATGTCGAAGTCATAAACATGAAAGTTGTTCCTGTAGGTGTCGTGCATAACTCGGATTAATTTAATAAATTTTCATAGCCGTTTTGTATTTCTTTAGCATTTTACTTCAGATTAGTGTAATTTTTACCTCTGTCAGAACTAAATCTCTGTTATTGAACTCACCATGGCTCAAATCCCGAGGCTGTAAAAACCAAAAATGTTCCATTTCGGGTCTTTTAGCAGTATGAAAAGTATCAGAAGTTTTCATGGTGTAAATCTTGCATTATCATGTTAAGCATTGCATTTGGTTCGGATCCATAGGCAAAATCCACCATTTTGGGACTTTCCTTGAATTTTAGCATTTAAATCATATCATTTCGTGATTTTTAGTATTCTAGGTTGTTTATCAGAGTGTTTAGATGCTTCATACCGAATTTGGTGCAATTTGGAATCCATTTGAGGTTCGGATCATCCATAATACCAAAACAGGGTCCCGCAGGACCCCGATCCAAGCGAAATTCGTTATTTTTGATAAATTGCAAAATACCAAATTCTGATTTTACAGTCTTAATGTGTCTAGCAGCATGTCATCATATCTCTTACTGCATTTCATCATCATTTGATTCAATTTGAACTTCAAAATCTCAATTTTACCAAGTTTTCCTTCAAAAAACCCTGATTTTAAAGGTGTAACTTTAATTTTAGGGGTATTTTGGTCATTTTGACCCCAATTCCGAATTTCAAACTGTTTTCCACTGAATTCCCTGCATTTACATCATTTCAAATATCAAGGAAGCATGATCATAGGGTTTATATCCAATTAAATCCAATAATTTCATAATATTATTGAAAAACCTTGGAAAAACCCACATATTTGAGCTAACTTTATTTCAAGCTTGGCAGGGACATTCCAAAGAAGGAGCTGAAGTCTGCAAATTTCTTTTATTTCCTTTATTTAGTGATGTAATAATGTAAATTTTGGAATAAGAGAGTTAATTTCCTGCTTAGACTAGGATGCATATCATATAGTTTGAATTTATGCAAATATCCTGCTTATGTGATGTATACATCTTATTTCAAAAGCACTATGGATGTTCACGAATGGCACGTGCACCAACTCTTAGGGAGTTGATGAACTCGGTGGAATCCATATTTACGGCCCTAGTCGGAATATGGACGAGACCCAGATCCATCATCTTTCTACTAGTCACATTGAGCCTACACTCTTAGGCTATCTTAAAATGCACATCATATTTCCAAAATTTTCAAAATCATGTGCATCAAATCAACTAAATTCTGAACATATTCATGGCCACAGTCAGAATATGTGAAGGATTTATCTTGACTTAATGCACATTTTTCCAACAAATCTCTTAGAAAATCTTTTCAAAGGGCATTCATTCACTCATGTCATTTGCATCATGAAATCATTGATTTTCTCAAGATTTTCTCAAGAAAACTTCATTCTCAAGAAATCGATTTCTCAAGAAACTCTAAGGATTTTTCAAAAATCGATTTTCCAAAGACAAAGTTTTCCACAATTTTCCCTGGAAAATGATATTTTCTTAAGAGATTCAAAAGAGTTTTCCAATCTTTCTCCAAGATCCAAAATCGATTTTCAAGTATTTCAAAAGGTAAAATTCCCAGGATTTCGATTCCCCAAGTTTTGAAATTCCTTCTCCAATGAGTTTTCCTATAAATTTTCCATCATTTTCCTAAGAAAACTCTCAAAGTCCAAGTTTTCCTAAGAAGTGTTTCCCTTTTCAAAGGTTCACCCTTTTCTCAAGAATCACTTCCATTTTCCCAGGATTTTCAACCATTCATGATTTTCCCACAACTTCATGAACTTTCCCGTGATTTCAAAAACCCTTTTTCACATGAGTTTTCCTGAGAAAGTGACTTTCAGCTTTTTCCTGAGAGAATCTTTTCAACTCCAAATATTTTCCAAGCATACATCATGTTTTCCCAAGCTGCATTTTCCCAAAACCTCATAGCACATGCCTGAATTCTCTGTGCATTTAGGATAGAACATAACTTCAATAATTTCGCTAAGTCAAGCACAATTTTGGTCCTTGGTTCGATTACCCCTGTTAAAGGCGGCAGGAACGGTCGAACCTCGTACCGACAGGTCGAGCCCCATCCCATGGATTTTCCCGTAATTTTCAAAATGGAGGCGAGTATTTCAAAACATTTTCTAAAATCCGGTCAAGTTTGAAGCGCGGAAGCGTTTTCCCTCTCTCTCTTCCGCAAGGAAGGGAAGACGGGGGGAAAATTTCGCGACGATAACATGGACCCACACACATGTGGCACCCCAATTGAAAATAAACGACTTGCAAAAACAAAACAAAACTTTATTTTCAAAAGGATTTTAAAAATGGATTGAGGTGGCATTTCCATAAAAGCATCTCATTTATTCATTTTCTTTTTTTATTTCTTTGCTTACATAATTTTTTTTTTTAGGAAACAGCTCAAAACGGCACCACAGCCGAACTTCAAAAAAAAATAAAAAATAAATAAATTTCATTTTACCTAAAACTTAGGTAAATGAAATGAAAATTTTGAAAAAATCACAAGATGCGCCCTTTTGAAAACGGTAGCATTAAGTTTCAATTTGAAAAAGATTTAAAAAATTGTAACGAAAGCTCAAGGCTGCATTTTTTTTAAAGGGTTGAAAGTTTTTAAAAAGGGGGGCGATTGATCGAAGAGGAAAAAAAAAGCAATTGTTAGCTGAATTTCTTTCTGATTGCAGGAGTCGCTCTGTCGTGGAAGGTGCCCCCATTGAAGATTTTATCTTGAGCATCCAGGTTGAAGGGCGGCAGGTGGTGGCTGCCCCTTTTCTTCAACCCACCAGCTGAGAGTTCAAGAGGTTGCCGCACATCCACCTTCAGCAGATCCAGAAGCTTGCTGAAGATCATCTTCCACCTCCAGCCGGCTGCTGCCCATCGCCCAGCCATCTCAGCCTTTCTGCAGCCCATCGCCCAGCCATCTCAGCCTCTCCTTCAGCCCAGCCAACGCCTTCATCTGCTTCAGCCCACCTGCAAAAGGAAACATCATCCAGCCAGTGGATTTCCTTCTCAGCGTAGGGCTCCTTTTCACCTCCAACGTGTTGCTGCCATCCCTCTTCCACCTTCAGCCAACTGCATCCACATCCCCTTCAGCCCAACAATTGCTGCCCAACCTCATTTCAGCCCAGCTGCAGCCCAGCTAACGTGTCCATCCTCTTTTCCAGCCCCTTCACGTTTACCTTCAAACAGCAGGTTGTCTCCTTCTTCAGAACATTCAGCCTAGCAGAGATCCAGCAGGAAACCATTTGCCTTCAGCCTAGCAGAGATCCAGCTGCATCACCATCCTCCGCGTTACCTTCAACCTTCCCATCTTCTTCAGCCCAGCAGAAGGTCCAGCCACCAGCAGAAGATCCTGCACTTCCCCATCCTTTTTCAGTCCAGCAGCAGAAAAAAAAAATAAATATAAAATTGGATCGAAGTTTAGTAATCTTTGGGATGCTTATTGCCCTCCCTTTCACTCTGGTGTACTACATCTTGCTTGCGATTTGAAGTTTAATGATTAATATCAGCAGATGGTATGAATTATGATATGTTTCAAGACTTCTTTTCTATTTTTGATCAAATGCGCCACTCTTGGGAGGTCAGATTTGGCTTTGATGGTAGAAAAAGGGAAAACCAAAGTGTGGATTTTGACAGAAGCCTAATGAGTGAAACAACAGGAAAAGCGGCTTTGCCAGCCATATGCTGCATTTTGAAAGTGCTTAAAGGTGAATCTTTCCAAGTTGTTGGAGATTATAACTTCAACATGCTTAAAAGGTAGAACCTGTTGAAGGCATCGAGGGAACATCACCATTTGATTTAGGTGATCATGCTTTTGTTTAGCTTAATGCTAAATTTCTGTTTGATGGAGTTAGGGCTGGAACATCACCATCTGAATGATGAAAGCATTCTCATGTTTAGCTTAATGCTAAAATTCCTGTTTTTATGAAGCTATGGTTGGAATATCACCATTTGATTTATGAGATCATGTTTAGCTTAATGCTAAAATTCCTGTTTTATGAAGCTATGGCTGAAATATCACCATTTGATTTATGAGATCATGTTTAGTATAATGCTGAAATTCCTGTTTTTATGAAGCTATGGCTGGAATATCACCATTTGATTTATGAGATCATGTTTAGCATAATGCTAAAATTCCTGTTTTATGAAGCTATGGCTGGAATATCACCATTTGATTTATGAGATTTTGTTTAGCTTAATGCTAAAATTCCTGTTTTATGAAGCTATGGCTGGAATATCACCATTTGATTTATGAGATCATGCTTAGCTTAATGCTAAATTCCTGTTTGCTGTATTGTTATAATATCACCCCATTTGCAGCACCAATTACACATATTGTTAAATCACTTTCCACAATATCTTCACCTTTTCACTAAGCTTTTCATACCCTTTTCACAATATCCTTGAAACAGGCCATTATTCCCACAGTGCATTTCCTGCACATTACGTATGTGTTGTATTTACCATCTTCTGCAGGTATGCAGTCTTGATAATCGGCTATGTTCATGAACGAATATATCCATATCAGTTCATGATCTCTATGCCATCTTTTGCACGCTTCATTATTGATATATAGAGAAGCTCCATACCCGATTTTACTGAGAAATATGTTGTAATTTGGGAAATACGGCTGTATAAAATCACCTACAGAAACTGCATATACCTGTATTTTCTGATTTTACCCATTATATGGATTTTCCATTAATATGTATATTTTCTCATTACATGTATATATATATCTATATATATGTATATCTATTGTATATCTACCTATATGTATACATATATATGTATACATATATATATGTTATATACATATATATATACATATATATATACATATATATATATACTTGTATATATATATATATATATATATATATATATATATATATCCCTTCATGTGCACTTATTTCCATATATGAGCATCCATGTATCTAATTTCTCATATAAATACACCTCCATTATTACATATCATTTAGCACCAATTTTAGCAATTTTGATATATATATACATATCTTCTTCGTATATATTATATATATATGTCCATTTCCTTGGTTATCTTGTACTAATTCTCATTTTGCAGGAAAATCTAGAAGATGTTGATTCCTTGGCTCCATTTCATTTTTTTTTACTTTATGTTAGCAATGTAACAATCAAATGTAAACCTTGGAATAAGATTTACTTTTACCGCGTAGATTAGGATACATCTCATGTAGTTTGATTCTTGCAATATCCTGATTTTATGATTCATACATCTCAATTTTCAAAATTCACCGTGGATGAACACGAATGACAGGTGCACCAACTCTTAGAAAGTTGATGAACTCGGTGGAATCCATATTTACGGCCCTAGTCAGAATATGGACGAGACCCAGATCCATCATCTTTCTATTAGTCACATTGAGCCTACACTTTTAGGCTATCTTAAAAATGCACATCATATTTCTAAATTTTCAAAATATTATGAATTAACTCAAGTAAGCTCTGAACATATTCATGGCCACAGTCAGAATATGTGAAGGATTTACTTTGGCCTAATCCACATTTTTTCAACAAATTTTTCAGAAATCTTTCCAAAGTGCATTCATTCATTCCAATCACATGCATCATCTGTTTTTCTCATGATTTTCTTAAGAGATTTTCACTTCATGGAATTGATTTCTCAAGAAACCATGATGATATTCGGAGTTGGATTTCCCAAATCAAAGTTTTCCCGTGATTTTCCCTAAAAAGTTATTTTCTTAAGATCCATTTTCAAAAGGAATTTTCATCTTTCTCAAGAATCAAAAATCGATTTTCAGATATTTCAAGGACAATATTGTCAGGATTTCAATTTCCTAAGTTCTTAATTTCCTTCTCCAATGAGTTTTCCTATAAATTTTCCCTCATTTTCCTAAGAAAATTCTCAAAGTTCGAGTTTTCCTGACAAGTGTTTTCCTTTTCAAATATTCATCTTTTCTCAAGAATTACTTTAGTTTTCCCGAGATTCTCATTTCTTCATGATTTTTTAAATCTTTATAAACTTTCTCAAGATTTTCTAGAGATTCTCACTTCTTCAAGATTTTCCAAATCTTTATAAACTTTCTCGAGATTTCAAACCTTCTTCGTCTGAGTTTCCTGAGATACTGATTTCCATCTTTTTCCTGAGAAATGCTTTTCAATTCCAAATATTTTCTAAGCATACATCATATTTTCCAATTTACATTTTCCAAAAATCTCATCGCACATGTCTGAATTCTCTGTGCATTTAGGATAGAACGCAATTTCGATAATTTTACTAAGTCAAGCACAATTTTGGTCCTTGGTTTGATTACCCCTGTTAAAGGCGGCAGGAACGGTCGAACCTCGTACCGACAGGTCGAGCCCCATCCCATGGATTTTCCTGCAATTTTCAAAATGGAGGCGAGTATTTCAAAACAATTTCCAAAATCCGGTCAAGTTTGAATCGCGAAAGCATTTTTCCTCTCTCTTCCGCAAGGAAGGGAAGACGGGAAAAATTTTGCGACGATAACAACTTCCATCTAAATCGGTGGCACATATTTCGAGGAAACAACATATGGATAAGACTCGATTGAATACTGGAGAGAATCTATCGCTCCATGCCTTTCTCCGTCTTGGCTATCCACTTCCACGACCAATGGTCCAGTGACCGAAGATGCATCCTCTATGTCTTCCGCATTGCTCCTCCAAAGCTCATCTCTCTGGTTCGTCTGACATTCATCCTCGACATGCCCACCAAGACTGCAGTAGGGGCAATCAACCAACTCACGGGGATAGATTTGTCCCACGTGATCTACCAAACATCTGGCACAGGGAGGTGCCAACATATGCACGCTACATGCCAAATGTT
Source organism: Nuphar pumila (assembly GCF_984573655.1). Taxonomy (NCBI): domain Eukaryota; kingdom Viridiplantae; phylum Streptophyta; class Magnoliopsida; order Nymphaeales; family Nymphaeaceae; genus Nuphar; species Nuphar pumila. The sequence continues at coordinate 70,081,845 of NC_143251.1, read as the reverse complement.
GCACAGCTCCACTCAAGGCCTCTTCACCTCGAGTCAGGTTCTAGAGAGCTTCCAAAATCTTCCCATAGCTCGGGTTCGTTGACATCTAATCCACACAAAGAACCGACACACAATACTAACTAAAAGCAGGATATAATAAAATAAATAAAGCTTAACTTATACTTACAGTGCAATGGACGATGCACGATGAAGCTCAGACCACACTTAACTCTGCTTTGATACCAAACACTGTGGCGCCCCAAACCCCGACTTTGGAAAAACTTAGAATTTTCTGTGAATTCTTTTTTTTGAAAAGGTTTAATTAGAACACAGCGAAAAACACGGTGTAAGTAAAACAACAAAGTCACAAGTCTAGACGGCCACAGGTGAGTGCAACAAGTAACAGCAGTGTAACCAAAGTGCAACCACAACGTAAAAAGGGTATACAACCCAACAGTTTAAAGTTTACAGAAATAAAGTACATAATGTCCAAAAATAGGGAATATATCCCAACAACACCCAAAACCATGAGGGACAGGATCTGCAAAGCAAGTGTGGGTCCTCCAAGCCTCCACCATGTATCATCGCATCAGCATTGCACCTGTTCGTCACCTACATCCCCATAAAACGGGGTCAGGCCTCTTGCGAGGTGGTGAAGAAACAACCACAAGCATATATATATATATATCAATTCTGACAAGGAAAGCAGGAACAAAACTAACAAGTGTAAGTGCCTGTGTCAGGTAAGTGCAAAAGTGACAAGTACTAGTCAACTGAAAAGTAATAAGCTAAAGTAACTGTAAAGCGAGTACTCAAGGCAGTAACAGACTATAACAAGTGTTGTACAAGTAAAGTAACAGTTAAAACAAGTAAAGTAACTGAAGTAAAGACTACAAAACAAGTAAAGTAGCAACTACAGTAAGTCAATTGTTTGGTTAGTCTTTAAGTTCTTCTGATTACTTCTTCGGGTACGCGAAGGAACCTCACATTCTGTGAGACATGCACCCGACGTCTGTTATTCAATTTCTAGTGTGGTAACCGGGGAAGCTACAGACCGAGTCAACCTCATGCGAGCAGCACACAACTGGGAGAAAACACTCGCATAGGCAAGGATTGTAATCCATACTACTGCAGTAGTGAGGTCCTAAAAAGGCAACCTCGACCTCCCTGACTCTGAGTGACTGGAGGCCAAAGGACGCTATAACTTCTGTCAAAACACGTGTCGTAGTAACGACAAGTCACTCAGGGTTGTACCATCCACCCTCTCTAAGGTGAACCGTTTTGTGAATGGGGCGAAGCAGATTTATCTTTCTTAGGCTCATTGTTTAATCATATCTTTCAATGAGGATTTTGCCCCGTGGTCCCTCCGGGGTACGTAAAACGAGGACTTGGTCTGCCCATTCATGTGCTCAGCCTCACGCGGCCAACAGAGCACACTGCTCTTGAAAGCAGACACAACACCATATTATTTCTTTTCTAATTCAGGGTATATTCACATAAGAGTCCATTTACAACACAAGGGCCACTGCCCAAAGACTCCAACTGAGCCCAAAACAAGTCATGCTTATTCATACCCTATGGCGTTCAAGTTTTATTCTTTTCATTTCTTGAAGTAAGTGCACCTTGTGCGCTTACCAATGCCTCAAGCAATGTACCTCTGAGGTACACACTACTTAGTAACAGTGTTAGGATGTGCCACGTGCAAAGTGTAAAAGTACCACATGTTTACTGACTTTTGCATAATATAAGTAACAGAGGCATTTGCATAATTTTATTTCTGAGAGACAAGTATACGTGAAAGCAAAGACACATTTTCAAACATGTGATAATTCATCAATTTCCTTCATTTAAGCAGTTGTCTCAAAGTCATCAACATTGGCACTTTGCATGACGTACTACTTTGCATACTTCAGTGTTGTGATGAATTTAACAATATTTTCATACGTGGTCCAACACACTTACATGTGTATGGTGAAATATGGGATATTCTCGTCTTATGGGAATAACATTAGCTATTTCCACGGTATGGGTTGCTGCGCCTGCGGACCCGAAATAGAGAGACTGAACAACACTTGTGATTCAACGTGGTTTCTAAGTATATAGATTTGCAATAGTGTTCATCTGTATACCTTACTAGTCTGTCGAACGTAAACCAAGGCATAAGGGTTTTCCTTACATTGTACGACACACATACGTGTCGAAGGTGATTTCTGAAATTAACCCATCTAATGGGTATTACATTGGCATTACCACGGTTCGGGGTGTCGCGCCCGCGGATCCTAAACGAACTGTTTGACAAAACGAACGTAGAACAACACTATGGAAATTTATATTCAGTTCAGAGTGTAAAATCACCTGAAGAACTACTTGTATGGGACACAGGAGTGTCGCATGTCCATTCGGTCACATCGAAGCAATCATTTATGTGGTTTAATATATATATATATATATATATATATATATATATATATATATTTCGAAGCTTACACTTATAAGAATATATATATATACCTATTTACAAGTTTCATCAAGGATTGCAAGCCACTAAAATGTGTATACGTACACGTGTTTACACATATACATATATGTATATACCTATATATATATACATATATAGTTTTCTAACATGAGAGCATCCGCAAGGCATGTACACGCATGCCAACACCCTAACCTAAATGCAAAAAGGGTGTGGGGCAAGACAACTACTAGTTTGAACCTAATATGGTTTGGTTCTAAGTAGGTTCGTGCTGGTTTGAAAGAAAAGGTGTTGACAGCCACCTTAGTAGGATTTAGGGGCTGCAATGGTGCCAACGAGAAGTTTCCACACTTGCTGCCAAAAGGTTCTAACTAAAACGTTGGTCTCGTCCTCCGGACCAGACTGTCATGCACACTAACAGGTTCTGGTCCGACTTATGGTTCAGACCAGATTGTCAAAGGGTCCGGTTGGGGCTGAGTCAAGCGGCCGCCAAGAGTCAATCGTCTAACCTTGTGAAATGGGTGCTAAGGGCAGGTCAAGGTGTCTGCTCCATAGGGCCAGACGGCTGCTACAACATGCTAAGGTCTGAACTTTTCAGTTCAGACCTGAGCCCAAAGTGGCTCAGCCGATGGGAGGCCCGGGGTGTCCAGCACTAAGTGGCTGGCACCCGACTCCAACAAGGTGGAGCCGTGGCTAGCACCGGGTGCCAGCCCGACTACCAAAGGTTCAGGTCTGAACCTCAGTTCAGACTTGTACCCACTAGGTGTAATCGAAACGCCAAGGGTGCACAGCACCCAAGTGGTGCGCACCCAGCCCCAGCCAAAGAGAAAACCGGGCTGGGCTAGACTCGCACACACAGCCGGTCAAACCAGGCTGTAATGCTGGTCTGAACCCGTGGTTCAGACTGGCACCTAGCCAAGTCGAAAGCCAAAAGAAAACAAATGATACATTTAAATATTTTTAACACAGAAATATACTTATGTTTCATAGGCTGGGCGCGCGAGCCAACCGCAATGCGCTCAACTCCGAACCGGGTTCAGCAAGGATGGCTGAAGGGTCTGGTTCGTGGGACCAGACTGTGCCATCACTAGAACCAAGGACAAGAGCCTATGGCTCACACCCAAACTGAAGGAAAAGAGTTGGGCGCCTGCAATGGGCTGGCCCCACCCTGCATGCCGAATTCGGTTGGTCATGCACCAACCATGAAACTCCCAAAACAAAGAACAAAACGATGACAAAACAAAAAAAAATGTCTTTGCTGGAAGCCACAGCTTCCCATAGCTAATGGGAACTGGTCACACTGTGACCCAGGCCACCCACGGTTGCAACACCAGTCCCAACTGCATTGGGACTGGGCTGAGCCCAACACGCCCAAGCAGGAGTTCAAAAACAATGAGGGGCGATGGCTGCAGCGCCCAGATGTGCCTGCATGCAGCTCAAAAAAAATGATGCCAAAAGGGGCTGGGTGCATGCTGGATGAGCCTAGCTCGGTCCAGCGCACCCCAGCATGGCTGCCATGCCCAAGAACAAGCCAACAACACAATAAGGACACAAACACACACACATTGCTGGAAAACAAATTAGAGACTGCATGCATAAGTAATGAAAAACTGAAAATACATCTAGAAAGGAAAAATAGAAAGAACCGATTGCAAGACATGTAGCCATTAAGTTAGTGAAAAACAAGATGAACACATGAAAGAAATGCATTGTTGCAAGCTAATCCACCTTTGGAGCACGCATGCACGGATGTGTTACTTCATTGGTTTCATGTGTATTGAAACTACGAACAAATCCAAGTTGATGTCTTCACCTTAGTAGCTTGAAAAAGAGGAAGGTTGGTTGCAGCTCTTCACTTCAAGAATGGAGCTCCCACGGCTAGAGGAAGAAGGAGGTAAGTGAGAGAGAAGGTTTGGGAGAGAGAGAGAGTTAGAGAGATCTTTGAAAAATCGCCCACTAGAGAGGGGCCCGATTTTTTTTCTAAGGGGTTTTATAAGTGTTGGGTTGAGATGGATGGCTAGAAACCATCCATTCAAGATGGAGGGCTGGGGTGGAACACGGTTTTCCAATGCCGCCCAGCCCTTCTACTCAACAACAAGGATTCAAAATACTTTTTAATATTTACAATGATGCCATGGGGCTGCCACCCCATGCATCCAATAGGTGTGAGTCCATCCTAATGATGACTCTCTCCTTGGAAAGAGCCTCCTTGGGATTTCCTCAAAATGCCAAGGCACAACATCATGAGCCCACGCCTTCCCCAAGGGGGAATGACGCCCTCCAAGGAAAAACGTCCCCTACTCCATCTCTTAAGTGACTTGACAATATAAATTTTAAAATTTAAAATTTATCTTTTTAATTATTTGGGTAGGGCCAATCGTGGCCCTCCCTTTATGAGCCTTAAAAGTTTTTACAACTATGCCACTAACCCAGCTGGTCAATGTGACCAGCTGGTTCCATGGTCTTAGTCATCCCAAGGCTCTCCAAAAGGGACAGATGTAGCCTTGGTTGATTTTGACCAATGAAAGAATAGTTATCTTACTTTACCGATTTCCATTTTTAATTAGATTTCAATTATTTTTCCATAGTTCTTAGTAATTTTATTTTATATTTTCAAAGTAAATGTCATCACACAGCTACTCAAGCAAAGAAATCTTCGTTTCGAGCGAAATTGGTCTCGTTTAGGCCCTCGCTAATTTTCTAAGCGATCTCCCGTAATTCACATGCACTGACGAGGGTTTTTCATTGTTCGGACCTCAAATTTGGGATAAATCACCGTAACCCTATTCCAAAGTTACCCTAAAAATTTTGGAAGTTAATTCGCTCTAGATTTCCCGCAATTGTCTTTTTACGTACAATTACGCGATTTTACACGATTCTCAATATAAACTAATTTACAAAAATTGCCAAAATATAAAAATTTCATCGATTTCAACATATTTACGAAATATTATATCAAAATAAATCATGAATCTTACGAGCTCAGTACCCTGAATTTATGCAAGAGCAAGTTCAGGCAACTCAGGATTACACCAGGCCCCAGAACAACCCATATTCGTCTACATACAATCTGGGGTGGCGTAATCACCCTAACTTCTCTTGGAAGAACCCACAGTCCTCCACCCAGACTCAGCCCACTCGGCCATCTCAATTCACTCAGACATTCCAGAGGCTGAGCTATCCTCAATCCACTCCTTATCCTCCCCAGCCTTCATGAGAGTTTGCTCCGCAGACTTCTTTCGAGGAGAGACTGCTCCAAGCATTTGACAAGGTGAAAACTTCGAGCCAGAATGCCTTTGAGCAGTGTAGCCAGATGTTGAGTTCCCATACGCAGTCGATCGCAAAATTAGAATCGCAAATGGGACAATTAGCGGAAGCGCAAAACAGGAGACCTGAGGGAAGCCTGTCGGGTCAGGCTGTGATGAATGATGTCTTCTTTTTAATCGTTGTAATTTAGAAAAGATTTTTATATGTAAAACATGTGAAAACTAGACATCAAATAATAAAAACCGGTTCTCACTAGTGGATGAGACCGGGTCGAACTCAGGGAACGGGAATATTTCGTATTCAAACACGCAAATCTAAACTAATCTTTATTGCCGTATTATTAAAATGTAAAATGTTCAAGAAAGGTATAAACAACTAACTATTACAATAAATGAATACCCTTTGCAGAGGGCGTAAAGAGCGATATTTACAAACCCAATTAAATGCCTAAATTCTAAAATAAAAGAAAAAACATCTTCTATTCTTTATGTGCTTTGTAACACAGATGCGCTTTAGCTCCACTCCTGTGCGATCCTGCACAAGTGAAAAGAACACGAGCAGTACAAGATACTAATAGAGAATACCCAAAGCAAAGTATACTAATGCTAAAATACTATGAACTATTTAAACCTAATAACAATTCACTAAGCAATTTTAATAACTAAATTTAAAATCAAAATCTTACTAACAACATTTTCTTTACTAAGTAGCTCTAATGATCAAGTACTAATTAAATTACTTAACTAACTGAATGAAGTTACAACTAAACTAACAATTATTTATCACTCATCTAATATCCGACAATGCAATTAACTAAACAACTGACAGAGCATTATTCACTTAACTAAAGGTCAATAGCATTACATCCAACATTCAATACAACACTCTTAAAATCCAATTCAATTAGTCTTCAAAATAAATCTTCAATTGATCTTAATAACCACAACACTCTCCGAAAATCCAACTAACAACAAATATCAACATAATTCCAGCAGTGAAGTTTAAAAGAGAATTGCAATGAATTTCAGCAAAAAAACAATTTAGTGAAAATCATTAATCAATGTTACTGAAATTTAACACACTATTGCATTGAAATTCAATAGAGAATTGCAGTGCATTTCAGCAAAAACAATTTAGTGAAAATCATTGATCCATTTTACTGAAAATTTAAGACACTATTGCAATGAAACTCAATAGTAAATCATGTCTGGCCGATTACATTTTAGTAAACAGTATACAGTAAACATTGAATTTCAAGAAATACACACAATCATCGGCAATAGTGAAGTTTGCCTGAAAAGGAACAGTAAAAAATACAGTCAGATTGCCAAATTTCTGATTTTCACGGTTTACACAGTTTACACAGGATTTCCGGCAGCTTCACAGTTGATCTTAACAAGGATTCCTGATGAATATTGATTTCATACTGAATAGTGACAGAAACTCACGATTCCACAGTTTATGCAAGAAATTCCGGTAGATGCAGCAAATGTAAAGAACCACCGAAGATGCAATGCTCAGCCACAATGTTAAATCGCCGGATAGATTAGGCAATCTATTGCTGGCAAAATGTAGATGCCAGAAATCACTCACTCACCGGAAACAGTTCCAGCCTTGATCGAAAATGTCAAACAATATACATCCTTCACCGGAAAACAACAACAACGTCAGAAATCTTTACGGGAAATGTGAAGTGTCTGGCTTAAAAAGTGGATTCCGGCCAGCAACAGAGCTCAACAAAATTTTAATTGGCTGGAATTAATCCAGTTCTCCGATTGATACAGAAGATCAATTTAGTTGATTGTCACTAGTAATCAAGTTCGATTGATTTGGGATACAATAGTCGCTGGATTCTCAGGCACTATTATCACTCAAATTTGGATGGAAATTCAATCCAGAATTCCGATCAATGCTGGAGCTCAGTAAATCGATGATCAATCAAGCCTAAAAACTTCAGATAATACATCAAAAGATCGATCAATGCTCACACATGCAAGATCTAAATCGCCGGAAGTCAGATGATCTTATTCCACGGTGAGACAGATTTCCACGATGAATAAAAAAAAAACATGTAGTGAAGCAGAGTGGATTCCGGCTAGTACTGTAAACTTACTCTTTACGATGATAGATTTCACATGATGCAATGATAGATGCACAAAAGGCTTCAGAAAAGAAAAAATTATGATGCACAATACAAGAAAGAAAAGAAAGAAAAAAATAGAAACAGAAATTGCTATTTTTTTTTATTATGCAAATAAGAAGGAAAACTAAGATGCTCGATGATGGATCTCACATAATGTGATGATTTTTATTCTTTTTAATTTTGAATTCAATGATCTAATCTACTCTCTGAAAACTGAAATGAAAAGAAAACCAAAAATGAAAGAGGAAAAGAGGGAAGAACATGAAGATGAAAAAAACTTATTGTCAAGAGGGGTTAGAAGAGAAGTGGAATCCTCCTATATGCCATTACCCTAGCTGGTTGCCTCCACCGGATTGAGTAAGAAGAGAGATCAAGGGAGAAGGAGAAGGAAGGGTAAGAAAAGGTGGAGGGGAAGGTTTAGAAGAGAGGGAAAAGGCATAAGAGAGAAGACAAGCTTCTCTTCCCCCCTACGTATCATATTTAAAGATTTGAACTTTTGTCCATAAGTCCATCTTCTTTTTTTTAAAATTGTATTTCAAAACCTCTCTTCAAAAAGTTATTTACAAAACAACTGAAAAATGACTATGTTTTCGAAAATACAAAACTAAGTCTATTTTAACTTTTAATTTTTTTATGATTTTCAAAAACTAAACTACTACAATTATGTCAAACACTAAAATATGCATTAAAATGTAAAATAACACTATTTTTCATGCATTTTCTATTCTTATATTATTTTAGCACATTTACTCGAAACTAACATAAAATTGGGTTTTTAAATCATTTTCTGATGAAATCATGCATATTTTTATATGAAATATCCCTAAAATATATGCATGATCAAATACCCCCATGCTTATGTTTTGCTAGTCCTCGAGCAAACTAGACAAATGCACGAACTCAAACTATCAACTAACTCACTTTCGTAGGAATCACGGTTGCATTTAGCTCATGCAACAAGCCCTTTCAACCCCTGAGTTACCCTAGTGGACGAGTAAGGTCTCGTGAGGGTTTGCAGTGATGCTACCCACAAACATCTCTGTCATGTATGCATAATATTACACATCCTCATAAGCAGTAGGTAATCAAAGACTTTATTTTCACCAATATTTCCTGTTATTTCAAAATCAAAACATAATTAGAGTCTTTTATATACCACAACAAAAAAGAATTTCTTTCACTTTTCTAAATATCACAATTATTTATGTTTTATTCTTAGAAAATCCAATAAAAACATATTATTATTTACTTATCCTCACTCATATGTTTTCTACACAGGTTTTTTCAATCACACTTCTAAGCACTGAACTTTTCTTTTTTTTTTAAGCTCTTTTCTCGATTTTTTCACTTTTTCACGCTTTTTCTTTTTGCGCATTCATTCTTCTCTTATAGCTTTCGTGTGGTCTGCTTTTATGCGTTGTGCAATGTCAATATCTTCTATACTTTTTCAATGCACACCAAAAGATATCAACTAAGACATAAAAGTTACTTCCTTGATTCACCTTTGCAACGTGAGAGTCAAACATTTCAACTTGTATATGTTCTCAGCTACTTAGGATCACGAAGTTTTCCACTCTCCTTTTCAAAATGGAATTAAAAGTTTCAACTTACATCTAAGTTCCATCTAATAAGGATTATGGAATTATCCAAACAACCTAACGCATGCTCTTTTTTCTCTTTTGAGCTCTTTTTTACGCTTTTGTTCTTTTGCTTAGTTTTTAAAAAATAGAACTGTGCATATTCATATTTATGATTCAAAATAAATTCTAATATGTATCTATCATCATTTCTTTAAAATCTGCATAAACAACCATAATTTTTAAATCTATGTCAGAAAAAATTTTTGTGGGGCTTAAAAATCTTCTAAAAACATCAGATTTGAAATAACATTCATATAAGTTCGAACTCTTTCTTTAAAAACCTATTTTTCATGAGAGATGTGTAAACATGTGCAAGAACGTAAACAGAAATATCAAGGTGTGCAAACTACACCCTCCCCCATGCTTGAATGACATTGTACCAGTGACACTCCCCCATGCTTATATGAAACTAAGTGAATGCACATGAGAGGAAATAAATGAAGGAAAAGAGTAGAATAACCTGACATGAATTAAAAATGCACGTTCTATGAATATAATGAATTGAATGTATACATGACATGACATGAAAACCATGAATGAAACAAAAAGAACATGAAAAACTCACGAAAAAGTAAAAACAAAATAAAATCTATAAATTCTAAGCAAATCTAATAATATACAAGATATGGGTTGCCTCCCATAAAGCGCTAAGTTTCACGTCCCCAGCCTGACGGATCCCTGGAAAAACCTTCATCGTCCATGAGATCAATGGACATGAAGTCAGGCTCAATCGGGCTCTCTATGAAAAATAGTGTCATCTGTGACACTGCGCACTGTGTTCCCATCCTGTCTACCTCTAAATGGCTCAAAGTGCCCGATCCAATTCAAATCACCTATCTGATTCTCAAGTAATTCTAGGTGATCCTCTTCTAGTGATTCCTTATCCTCCTCCTGAGGTGGATCACTCAATAACCAAGCATATTCTGCTTCTACGAGGTCTTGAATGACATCGACTTCGAAAGAAGCCTCCTCAATAGCAGGCCCCATAGCAGCACGAAAAATGTTCAGCCGCATCTTCCTATTTCCGAATGACACATCCATCGCACCAGTGCGACAATTAATGCACGCGTTGGCGGTAGCTAGGAAGGGGCGACCGAGAATAATAGGAGTCTATTGTGGGCTATCAACTCCCTCCATATCTAATATCACGAAGTCGACAGAGAAATAACAATCCTCCACCTTGACTAAAACATCTTCAAGTATCCCTCTTGGGACCTTGATAGATCTATCTGCAAGTTAAAGAGTCATAGGTGTAGGTTTCATCTCTTTCAATCCAAATTGGTCATAAAAGAAACCCGGCAAGATGTTAACACTTGCCCCAAGGTCGAGCAATACACGCCCAACAGTGATGTTTCCTATGACACATGAGATGATAGGAGTCCCTGGGTCTTTGAGCTTAGGTGGGGTTTGATGTTGGAATACTGTGCTCACCTGCCCAGTTAAATAAATCTTTTTCTGCACATGGGACCTCGACTTCCTTTTCTACGTATCTTTGAGGAACTTTGCATATGCAGAGACTTGCTGGATAGCTTCTAGTAAGAGGAGGTTTATCTGAACATGCTTGAATATCTCAAGCATCTCTTGCATGTTCACTCCGGACTTACCTAGTGCTCTCGACCTCTCTAACGCCTCAGGAAAGGGGGCTTTGGGAATGTAGGATGGTGAAGGCTCAGATGGAAGAACCTTCTTGCTTTCCTGAGGTAAAACATTAGGGATAGACTGCTTCTCACTTATCTTCTCTCTTTCTTTTGCAGCCTCCCTCGCTTGGTACTGCTTCCCACTCCTAAGGGTTACTACTTGAGCTTGCTCTTTATGTGCATCGGTCATATGCAAGCTACGCATGGGTTCCTTTCCCTTAAAGTTGACAATAGGCTGGCTAGGCAGTGTCCCCTCACTTCGCCTGCTAAGCGCCTCGGCGAACTACCCCATTTGAGTCTCTAATTTTGCAATAGACTGGGTATGTGAGCTCAAAGGACTGACTATGCAAAGGCTCATGAGACTGGGGGTGAGTATAAAAGGTTGGGCTGGGGGATAACTGGATCTCTGAAATCCAGGCGCATAACCGCCTTGACTAGGTTGACTCTGGGAATGGTTAGGAGGTTGGATCTGTGAGTTGCGCCATGAGAAATTGGGATGGTTTTGCCAGCCTGGGTTATAAGTGTTGGAAAATGGATTGGGTGCGGGCCTAGCGAAGTTTTGAGCCATCTGAGCTTGCTCTTGGACAAACTCAGGATACTGTGGCGCAATTGGGCACTCGAAGACTTGGTGTGCAGGACTCGCACACAACGCGCACACCTGCATGGCAGGAGAGGGACCCAACAACAACTGATCTAAATTTTGGGACAGTTGTTCTACCTTGTTGCTCAACTCAAGGTTTATCCCTAACTCGAAAATACATGCCTTCTTAATGCTATCCTGTGCAGGTGCAGCCCTATCGAACCGTGAGGCTGTCGCATGGTGCATCGAATTCTCGCTCAATGTCTCAAAAAGCGACCATGCTTCATCCTCACTTTTGAGCATAAATGTGCCCCCACACGCGGCATCGACCATCTGACGGTTCTTCTTAGTAAGACCGTCATAGAAATATTGCACCAATTGCCAGCGAGGCACTTGGTGGTGGGGACACTTGCGGAGAAGATCTTTCAATCTCTCCCAAGACTCATGAAACTGTTCTCCCTCAATTTGGGAAAAACTGGTTATCGCTTTACGAAATTGGTTCGTCTTACCAATTGAGAAATATTTCTTTAAAAAATCTCTTTGCATATGTTCCCAAGTGGTAATTCGAACTGTATCTAATGATTTTAACCAACTCTTCGCTTTGTCCTTCAGAGAGAAGGGGAACAGGGTCAACCTCATCGCGTCATCTCCAAAGTTGTTGATTCGCACTGTCGAGCAAATCTCTAGAAATTCGTCAAGATGACGATATGGGTCTTTATTGCTAAGGCCATAAAATGAAGGTAGCATCTGGATCACATTGACCTTTATCTCAAAATGATTTGCTCTTACATCAGGTCTTGTGATTCAGGAGGCGGGAGTGTAAGTGTTGGGCATGAAATACTCCCTAAGAGGACGAGTAATCTGCTGATTCTCAGCCATGGTTGCAGATCTCTGGGCTCTCCTAATAAGGGACTCGGGGTCCTCAATCGGCTCTACTAGCTCGGGGTCAAGCGAGCGTCGCCCTTGCATACACCTTAAAGTAGACCGGTGTAGCACATGTCCTAATTTTGGGTTTTCTACCAAACTAACGCACTAAGCGGCCAAACCACGCAAACCACAAAGCGAGTAAACTAAAAACAACAAAACTAAACAAACACCACACAGTTGCACACAACAAAGATTATGCAAAAGAAATATGAAATCTAAGTGTACGGTACCAATCATACACAGTCACCTCTAAGGGGATCCTAGTAGGTAGGCTATGCAGAAAAGTAAGCTCGTCTCTACGATATGCACATACGTGGTTTAAACCTAAATGCAACACAAACACTAGGCAATAAAGTGAATACTAATATTGCACCGTTTCCCGACAACGACGCCAAAAATTTGATGTCTTCTTTTTAATCGTTGTAATTTTGAAAAGATTTTTATATGTAAAACATGTGAAAACCAGACATCAAATAATAAAAACCGGTTCTCACTAGTGGATGAGACCGGGTCGAACTCAAGGAACGGGAATATTTCGTATTCAAACACGCAAATCTAAACTAATCTTTATTGCCGTATTATTAAAATGTAAAATGTTCAAGAAAGGTATAAACAACTAATTATTACAATAAATGAATACCCTTCGCAGAGGGCGTAAAGAGCGATATTTACAAACCCAATTAAATGCCTAAATTCTAAAATAAAAGAAAAAACATCTTCTATTCTTTATGTGCTTCGTGTCACAGATGCGCTTTAGCTCCACTCCTGTGCGATCCTGCACAAGTGAAAAGAACACGAGCAGTACAAGATACTAATAGAGAATACTCAAAGCAAAGTATACTAATGCTAAAATACTATGAACTATTTAAACCTAATAACAATTCACTAAGCAATTTTAATAACTAAATTTAAAATCAAAATCTTACTAACAACATTTTCTTTACTAAGTAGCTCTAATGATCAAGTACTAATTAAATTACTTAACTAACTGAATGAAGTTACAACTAAACTAACAATTATTTATCACTCATCTAATATCCGACAATGCAATTAACTAAACAACTAACAAAGCATTATTCACTTAACTAAAGGTCAATAGCATTGCATCCAACATTCAATACAACACTCTTAAAATCCAATTCAATTAGTCTTCAAAATAAATCTTCAATTGATCTTAATAACCACAACACTCTCCGAAAATCCAACTAACAACAAATATCAACATAATTCCAGCAGTGAAGTTTAAAAGAGAATTGCAATGAATTTCAGCAAAAAAAAAATTTAGTGAAAATCATTAATCAATGTTACTGAAATTTAACACACTATTGCATTGAAATTCAATAGAGAATTGCAGTGCATTTCAGCAAAAACAATTTAGTGAAAATCATTGATCCATTTTACTGAAAATTTAAGACACTATTGCAATGAAACTCAATAGTAAATCATGTCTGGCCGATTACATTTCAGTAAACAGTATACAGTAAACATTGAATTTCAAGAAATACACACGATCATCGGCAATAGTGAAGTTTGCCTGAAAAGGACCAATAAAAATTACAGTCAGATTGCCAGATTTCTGATTTTCACGGTTTACACAGGATTTCCGGCAGCTTCACAGTTGATCTTAACAAGGATTCCTGATGAATATTGATTTCATACTGAATAGTGACAGAAACTCACGATTCCACAGTTTATGCAAGAAATTCCGGTAGATGCAGCAAATGTAAAGAACCACCGGAGATGCAATGCTCAGCCACAATGTTAAATCGCCTGATAGATTAGGCAATCTATTGCTGGCAAAATGTAGATGCCAGAAATCACTCACTCACCGAAAATAGTTCCAGCCTTGATAAAAAATGTCAAACAATATACATCCTTCACCAGAAAACAACAACAACGTCAGAAATCTTTACGGGAAATGTGAAGTGTTTGGCTTAAAAAGTGGATTCCGACCAGCAACAGAGCTCAACAAAATTTTAATCGGCTGGAATTAATCCAGTTCTCCGATTGATACAGAAGATCAATTTAGTTGATTGTCACTGGTAATCAAGTTTGATTGATTTGGGATACAATAGTCGCTAGATTCTCAGGCACTGTTATCACTCAAATTTGGATGGAAATTCAATCCAGAATTCCGATCAATGCTGGAGCTCAGTAAATCGATGATCAATCAAGCCTAAAAACTTCAGATAATACATCAAAAGATTGATCAATGCTCACACAAGCAAGATCTCAATCGCCGGAAGTCAGATGATCTTATTCCACGGTGAGACAGATTTCCACGATGAATAAAAAAAAAACATGTAGTGAAGCAGAGTGGATTCCGGCTAGTACTGTAAACTTACTCTTTACGATGATAGATTTCACATGATGCAATGATAGATGCACAAAAGGCTTCAAAAAAGAAAAAAATATGATGCACAATACAAGAAAGAAAAGAAAGAAAAAAACAGAAACAAAAATTGCTATTTTTTTTTATTATGCAAATAAGAAGGAAAACTAAGATGCACGATGATGGATCTCACATAATGTGATGATTTTTATTCTTTTTAATTTTGAATTCAATGATCTAATCTACTCTCTGAAAACTGAAATGAAAAGAAAACCAGAAATGAAAGAGGAAAAGAGGGAAGAACATGAAGATGAAAAAAACTTACTGTCAAGAGGGGTTAGAAGAGAAGTGGAATCCTCCTATATGCCATTACCCTAGCTGGTTGCCTCCACCGGATTGAGGAAGAAGAGAGATCAAGGGAGAAGGAGAAGGAAGGGTAAGAAAAGGTGGAGGGGAAGGGTTAGAAGATAGGGAAAAGGCATAAGAGAGAAGACAAGCTTCTCTTCCCCCCTACGTATCATATTTAAAGATTTGAACTTTTGTCCATAAGTCCATCTTCTTTTTTTTTAAATTGTATTTCAAAACCTCTCTTCAAAAAGTTATTTACAAAACAACTCAAAAATGACTATGTTTTAGAAAATACAAAACTAAGTCTATTTTAACTTTTAATTTTTTTATGATTTTAAAAAACTAAACTACTACAATTATGCCAAACACTAAAATATGCATTAAAATGTAAAATAACACTATTTTTCATGCATTTTCTATTCTTATATTATTTTAGCACATTTACTCGAAACTAACATAAAATTGGGTTTTTAAATCATTTTCTCATGAAATCATGCATATTTTTATATGAAATATCCCTAAAATATATGCATGATCAATGAACCTTAAAGGCAAAGAATAGGGTCTGAGCAGAATGATGTATTATATGTATGCTAGAAGTAGAAGTTTCAATTTAGCATTTGTTTTTGTGTTGTTATTTGATTTCATATGAGCTTACATTTGCTTTGATTCAGGCAGGTTTATCTGACATTCAATGTATGAGTCCAAGTTACTAGACATAGGACATGGCTTTTAGAGCAGACAATCGATTAGGTCACCTGAAAACTGAGCATCGGCGTATGCTTAGTGGTGGAGCATGATCTAGTCAAGAATCAGCTCAAGAGGCCCCCGCATGTCAAGTCGTATCTATCCGCTCTCCTGTCTTGATTTCATGTTCTGTTAGTGTGCATCTACACTGCATTTTTATATCTCTGCATGCCACTAGGGACAGTGTCATTCAAGCATGAGGGGGGGGGTCAGTAGATACACACTACTTTGTTCTATTTATCCTGTTTCAGTAACTAAAACTCATAAATTAGGTGTTTCAGAATTATTTTTTTTTAGCATATATGAATGTTTTTGACATAATCTGACATGTTAGAAATTTTTAAAAGCCCTATGAGGAATTTTTTTTCTAAACAAAGCTAAAAAGAGTGAGTATTTATGTAAAGTTCAAAGAAAAGACTGTATTTGAATGTGAGAAGTAAATTTTGAATCACAAAGTATAAGTAAGCACAGTTTGAAATAAGCTACTAAGTAAATGAAAAATATTAAAAAAAGCTCGAGCTCAAGAGAAAAGAGCCAGTGTCAGGTTGTTTGGATGATTTCACAATCCCGAGTAAGATGAGTTCAGAAGCTAGTTAAAGCATTTGAATTCCACCTGAAAAGGAGAATGAAAACTTTGTGAGCCTCGGAAGCTGAGACCAGATACAAGTTGAAGTGTTTGAACCTCATGCCGAAAGGGTAAATGAAGGAAGTCACTTTTGTGCCTAGTTAACGCCTTCGACATACAAATAGTGGTATAATAAAGCATTAACATTGCACAGGGTACAAAAGCAGACCACACGCAAGCTAAGAAAAGAAAATAAAAGAAAAGAAAAGAAAAGAAAAGAACTGAAAAAGTGGAAAAATTGAAAATCCAAAGAAAATGAGAGCTCAAATGAAAAGAAAAAGTCATTACTTAGAAGTAGAATGAAGACTCTGCAGAAAAATACACAAGTGATGAAAACTAAACAATAGCATGATAATACACGATTTTCTGAGAAACAATCATAGATAAATACAATTTTTAGAAGAGTGAAAGGAAATTTTTTATCGTGGAGACATAAAATCTCTAATTATGTTCTAAGAAGTGAAAATTTACATGAAATGTCTGCTAAATTTGAATTCTGGAATTGCCTAGCCTTTTAAAAAGAAAATTTTGAAGTTCTACATGATTTCTGATGTTTGTGGGTAGCATCTCTACAAACCCTCACGAGACCTTGCTCGTCCACTGTGGTAACCCAGGGATTTAAAGGGCTTGTTGCATGTGCTAAATGCAACGGTGATTCCTATGAAAGTGAGTTAGTATTTAATAAAAGCTTGCATTTTATTCGGGTAGTCCGTATCCTCATTGCAAAGGTAGGGTGTATTGCTAGGGACTAGCAATTATTCTAGCATGGGGGTATTTGATGATGCATAAATTACACATAATTATAACATACTTTTAGGGCATAAACGCATCATTTATAGATTTAGAACCCACACTTAGATGCATATAGATGTCATTGAGCTATGGTTTGAATTTTGTTCGAATCGGACTTAAAACGAGAAAGTTATCGCATTTACAGTGTAGCGGGTCAGAACTCGGGTGAACCAGGTCAAAAATGGATCCAATTGGCCCATCTGAGACATGGATCTGGGCCAAATTTCCACGATCCAGCCCACCTCAACCCATTCACGATTTTTAGAAAAGATTTGCTAAAAAACCCCTCTAAAAATGGCACCTAGCCATTACTTTGTTTTTAATCTTCGTTTTGGAAATTTCCAAAATATGAGCTTCTTCTATAAAATTGAGTTTTAAAAACCCTAACCATGTCTCTTGCTTGGGAAATGCGCCCCCACATCCGACTCCTCTTCCATCGTCTCTCTCAGCCATCCTACACCCCTCTTCTTCATCCTTCATGGTGGTGCATGGCTTCCACACAGCTCCATTGAAGTCGCTGTCCCGTCTTCTCCCATTTCCCTTCTTCCACATCTTCCCTTCTTTGCCCCTTCCTGAAACTAACATCTCATGCTCATTATGCAGGTTGTAGCAGCCATGGAAGTGCTCCAGCTGCGGCAAGGGTGTTGTCTACCCTTCCACAGCTAGCCGGTCCTTCCCCCCTCATCCGGCTCTCTACACCCCCATAGTCACTGGATTTTCACACCATCTTTAGAGTGCCACCCGTTGCCGTTTTCAGCACCCTGCAGCAAAGCAGAATTAGCCAGCACCAACAAGGATTATGGGTTCACGACCTGAGCAAGATTCCGCTCCTTTTCGACCCCTTCAATCGTCGGACTTCCGGATTAGCACGGTAAGCCTTTCCCTCGTTCCCCTCTTTTAGCGTAAATCCCAGATTACGTGTGATTTATTTTTGTTTTCTGCTGCCTGCGTTTTTCTGTTTTATTTTGTGCTCCAGCCTTAGTGTAGGTTGTTCGTGCTTAAACCAGCACCCAGATCGAGTCTAGGTCCATGTTTGTTTATGATTTTTTGTTGTTTGCATTATAAATTGCATTTGGAATCATTCTCCCTTGTTGCGCCTAAACCGGCTAGACTGGTTCTAGCGGCGTATGTGTGTGAACACCCCAAATTTTTCAAAATATTGTAAATATTTCCTTTTTGCCTCTGACCTCGTTTTCTGGGTAATTGAGTCACTTTTAAATCTAAATTTCATTTTATTTCTCAAAGTTTTTTCTAAAATTAAATCCATTTTATACATCCCACTCAATTTTGGATCCGGATCCAGATAAAAGATCCAAATCTGAGCATTGTCATCCAATTTTAAATTAAATTCTCAAAATTACCAAAATAACTTTTAAAAGGCTTAGACACTTCGTCCGGTATTCGTTTGGATCCATCGCGTTGTATTCCTCGATTCGAGGTTTAAAACTCGAATATTTTCTCAAAACTGCGTCCAAACCCATTTTCTGGAGAAATTTTCTCAAAATAGCCTTGAAAAATCCTTCTTTTGTAAATATTTATCAAAAATACAAAAAAATTAGTTTAAATCCTTTTTTTTTCCGTAAATTTTAGGATTTTATTCCAAAAATATCAAAAAAATGTAGAAAATGAAGAAAAGAACAAAAATAAATGAAAATATAGAAAAGAAACAAAATTCAGATTTTGAAAAACTCTTTTTGAAAACGATCTTTTAACTAAAACCATTCTTTTGCAAAAACTTTTGAAAAAACCACCGTTTTGAAAACTTTTTCATAGGGAACCGCCTTTTTGCAAAAGCCCCTTTTAACGTTTTTTTTTTTTTTAGGGTTCGGAGACCCTCTCTCTCGGCCCATCTCCCTTCTCTCAAACCCCTTTGCCACCAAAACCCTCAGCCGTAGGAGCTTCCACCGACCTCTCCAAACCCTCGATCGCCAACGGCCTGGCACGCTTCATTTCTACACCTTCGATTGCCAACGACGCACAACCTTCGCCCTCCATCATCAACGGCTTGCCGTTCCCCATCCTTAGCCCTCCATCTCTAACGGAAGCTCTTCTGGAGTCTTCTTCTTCTTCTTTAAAAGGGAGGCCATTCCTCACACTCCGTATGAATTATCTGTCGATCTCATCCACCCTCACGCAGTGCTCTCTGTCTCTCGCGTTTATCACTTCAGATCAACCTTCCTTGAACGATATCCATTTCTGTTCACGATTCATTTCACATCGAGGACCACCACCCATCCGTGTCGACTTCTCTGGAGCGGGCTTCATTCTGAACAACGCCCATCGGCACTTTACCCTTCCCCTCTGGTGATCCATCTTCGATTAGTGGAGGATAAATTGAACATCAGCTAAGCTACAAACTGGTACTTATCTCTCATTTCTCCCAAATTTCGATCTTTTTTCAAAGTTCTTTGTATTTCCCTTTCCATTGTTGAAGTTGTTTCCCCTTTTGGTCATATTCGCCTTTCCCTCTATTCGTTTTTTTTTTCTTTTCTCCTTTTTTTTCTTTCCTTTTTTTTTCTTTCTTTTTTTTTCTTCTTTTTGTTTTCTTCTGCTTTATTTGGTATTATCCATTAATGCATATTCTGCAATCCCGATTTGCATGTAGCAAATCAGGTTGTAGGTAAGCAATATCGAGAGGAGCAGAGATGTTCTGACAAATTTTTTTTACTCATGGTTTCCTCTTTTTATATGCCGATTCACCTTGCATCTGGAGTTCCTGTTAGTGTGGTATCCTTTTTTTTTACTTTATTTTCCTAGGATTATTTGTTTCTATCGCCGCTCTATCTCAACTATCCGTTTTCTCTTTTCTTTTTTTTTTACTTCTTAAGTCAGCACCAATGTCTCTTTCTATCATCCTTTTGGATAAAAACTTCCAGAGTCAGACACTGATTTCTGACAGGAGCAGAGCCATCGTGAAGATTAATTCACGGTAAAATGGTGATTTCCATCAGTTAGTGCTAAGCCCATTCTGAAGGGACTAAGAAAGAAGTCCCGCCAGATCATATGCTTGTTCAGATCGTTTATGAATTTTTTTTCTCATCAAGTTTTGACCTGAAGTGAGTTTCTCTAGCATCATTATAGCATAGATTCATGTTTTCCATAACATTAACCTGTGCTCTTGGGTTCTTCAAGTTCCGACCATGGTATCTGATTGTACCTAAACATAATGTAAATATGTTTTTATCATGATTTGAGTTTGTGCTTCACCAGGGGATCAAAGTCTACTGTATCCCCGATGCTCTATTTCATACCCCTCCCCCCACTTGCATCATGTCGTCCAATTTGGTCTAGCTTTTATTTCATTTTGACATATCCCTGCTTCTGAGTATTGAATGTTCATGGACTCATATATCTATATTCTCTGCATTCTTATCCATATAAATTTAAATTGGTTTCATCAACCACCTATTGCTTTCGTTATTAAATTTCATTGCCTATAGTCATCTTGATCTATTTTGCATCAGTCTGCTTCACCACAATGTTGTATAATGTTTGGCACTCCTCGATCTGTGTTTCTAATTTTATGCATTGTATTCCATGGCACTTGGTGATTGGATCCACTGTATGACATCCTGCATCATGCATTTTTAGTATTAGCTCACTCGTTCATTAATTAATAAGTCTTTGCTTATTTGCATTACTATATATATCCCCTAATCTCTGCAATGTGTCATATAGTTTATTCTTTGTTCTAATATGTTGACTCCATCTCATATCATATCACCTTCTAGTTTCCATTATGAGGATCTATTGTATGTCTTTTTTATTTTATCTTCTGTCTAACATATATTGTTTGGTACCCTCCCTTCATCAACATGGTGTTCGGGTTCTGATCCTCTAGCTTCATTTGGTAATGGCGAGGACTTTCCTCTGTATGCATTCATCTCAATATTTTTTATATTTTGTCTTACTACATGTTGTCAAACTATATACATATTTCTTTCCAAATATCATATACCATGTGCCTTTGATTAACAACATGTACATGACATGGTAAATTGAAACATGAATGTTGAGGAACTTCTTTGTATGGGTACATCATGGCAAACTTGATAAAACACCAGACTTGCTAATGGACCATTGACATGAATGTCCATCTAGTAGAGGAAAAGGTAAAATCGACACATTATTATTCAAGTTGGCATAGGTGCAATGGTGTGTGGCTGTATGATGCTTATTCAGGTAAGAAAATGGTTTGTGAGCGTGTGCAATGACCAAGGTATGCTCCAGAGAGAATGTCATTCACCCAAGAAGTAAGACCAAAAGAGTGAATATTGATGAAGTTGTTGAAGAAATATGTTCTCTATGTTTAAATGGACCAGTGGTAACTACTTCCAGCCATAAGGATAAGTTTGTTGTCGTCATACACACTTCTGAATGCCTTTGCAATGGAGATCAAACGTTAAAATTTAAACTGTTAAATAATTCTGGTAAAACTCTAACCACCATGGGCCCAAGGTAAAAGGGAAGCGATCTACGATCTGGTTCAAAAGATGCCCTTTGCTTGACATTCACAGTAGGTGGCTTCCAAGGACCAACCATATTTGAAATTTGTGGACAGGAAGGACTGAGGGGCTACATGTAGATCCATTAGTGATTTAGAGGTCACGAAAATTGAGGTTCTCCTTCTTTCATTTGAGGTTAAGTGCAGAAGACAAAACCTTTGGCAGCATTCCTTTTGTTTATTTTTAGCAGGTGATTCAAGCAAACCTACAGCTGATGATGCCACCGACTGGAGTAAATTTTCTGGAACATTCTGACAGAAGATCTATTTGAGTGGTTTCATACTACAGATGTCTTATCTATTCTTTTATTTTCTGCAAAATTTGGCTAACCTATGTCTGTTTGGTTTCTTTCAGCCCGTGAATATAATATTTTGGTCAACAAACGGCGTGATCTGTGCAAACCCCTGCAGCTTGAAGTTACCATTGGGTAACTAAGTTATACTATCATTAGCTTATTTTGTAATGTATCATCTGAGTTCTTATTTTTTTTTTATTAATGATGCTTGTCAATTTATAGCCATTACATGTTTATAACTCAGACACAATGTTTGTTTGAAATTTGTTGAAAGTATACTTTAGAATCAGGAAGATTTACATGATTGCTATCTTCAAATGAGTGTTATAGAATCGTAGGGGTACGTTTTCACCATCATATTATTTCAGGAGTTGTTATTGCTATTCCCCCATAGCTTCACCATACCCTTGTATCACTCATTTGCACTGATTTTCGTTGCATCGATCTGTTACCTCTGAAACTGAATATTAGTTAGGTGTATCCTTTCTTTTGTGCAAATGTGTAAAAGATTGTGTTGAGAGGAACAAGCCTTTAGATTATTGTCTCGTCCCAGTGATCGAAAGCATAGTGGAGTCCAGAGGTTCAAAAGTGACCTTGTGGAGATTATTATAAGGAAATTAGACCACTATATTCCATTTGGGTGGTGCATCCTAATTCGTAGCCTGGTCTCTCATGTGTTCGCTGCAGACAAATAACCAGAAATAACTGTATGCATTCCTATCCTTACTGAAGCTTTTACTGAGAAACAAATGATTCCCAATGCTTCAAGTCATCAATGTCCAAAGTCCTGGCCGAACATAAAGCACCAACTGGTCATCATGTTGCCTTCTGCTACCAGGGAGGCTGGGAGTGTTGTCAGTTCTCCATATGGTTCAGAAATTCATCGAAATGAGGTTGTTACTGTGGGATCATTTGGATGAAATCATTTTCCTTGCTCAGAAATTTCAAACTTAGCAGGTCCTTATATGCAAAAGGGTTGGCATAAGTGCTGAAGTGGTTGCTAGTCCTTTTTAGAGGAAATTCTCAAGGTGAGCCCGATGAATTAATAATTTAGAAAGCTTATGTCCTTGCTTGCCCCTTGTTGGGAAATACTATGTAAAGCTCTTGTGCCTGGAGGACAACACAATCTCCTCAAATTTCAAGGATATGCTGGACCAACATCTTAAGGCTATGTGCAAGATGGTCATGAAGAACAGGCTGATGAAAGGAGCAGTTCTGTTAAGACTAGAAAGTTTTTTTTTTTGCCGTGATTCTGAAAATCACATCCTTCACAGTCATATGTACTCTAGCATCATCCCTTTCACAACACTCTGCACCATGTTACACCCACAGGTACAGTACTTCCAATACTACACTTGTTGCATATACACTTCAACATTCCAAGCCTTCAACAATCCACCTTGTTTGCTGTAAATTCTTACCACCTGCACGCCACTTGCATTTACTAGAGTCCTTCTCACACTATCCTTTTCACCACTGTGCACCACTAGTTTAATACAGCAACACACTGTCTTCCACTTCCATCATCTGAACTTCTGACTTTCACCACATGACATACTCATCAATAATAGTATTTAGGTCATTCTATGATACTTTACCCCACCTACTTGTTGTTGCATTTCATACTTTTAACAGCTGCAAATCTCATACTCTGCATATAGCATCACCTTCATTGTGATCATCTGCCGCCACCTGTGCACATCTACTATACAACCATTATATAGCACCTATCACTTCTATCTCATTGTCAAATATACCCACTATATGCACCACCACTACACTCATATTTCCGCACCTCTTTTCCATAAAACACCTCACTGCACAACACTCCCTTCCCAGCATCACCTCCATTTTTGGTATTCATTTTTCCCGTTACATCAACCATCATTGACTGCCCATCACTTCTTCATATATCACACCTTGTTTTATGTCCCTTCATCAGCATCACTCTCATTCACCTGCATTTAATGTATATCAGATATGACATATATATATATATATATGTATATGTACTTGTATGTACTCATGTGTATATAGGCATGCATACATATATATATACGTACATATATAGGTATGTATGTCATTTTCCATTTTTTTATCATATATATCTTGATACATGAACATTTCACCATTGATCTCCATGTGATATGTATAATCTCTCTCTTCCTTTCATATTAATCAAGTGTTTTGCAGGGAATGTGTGGAAGATATCATCATTGGGAGTTGTAAATTTTGGTGTATTGTAATAGTTAGATCTTAATGAAAATTTACATTTTCTGGTTTAGATAGAATGAATGAGCATTGTAAGTATCATGAATTGCTTGTTTTCATACTTTTTGCCTTTATTTCTCAAAATCTCACAATGGAGAAACACAAATGGCACGTGCACCATTTCGTAAGAGGTAATTAATCCTAAGTTGATGATTTACATCAATGGCCATAGTCAGGATGTAAACAAAACTTAGCATTTTTATCTTTTATAAAATAACAGTAGATCCACACTGGACCCTTTTCAAAAATCATCATATTTTCTTTTAATATTTTCCTCTTTTATCAGGGTTTAATTTAAAATTAATTCAATATATATACCAATGGCCATAATCACGGTATATTGAGAGTTAATTTCATTTTAAACTCTATAAAAACACCAAAATGTGTTTCATTCTTCACTTGAATTTAAATATAGATTATTATATAATACATTCAATGACCATAGTCAGGGATGTATTATGTTTTCAATATTATTTTAATTCATTCAAAGAATGAGATATGCTTTTCAAAATCAATTTCAAAATTCTTTAAATTCATTCATCACTTAGGATAGAACTGCATCATATTTTCAAATTTTGTTTTTCAAAACTCTGAGTGATGTAAATATCTTCTTCAATCAATCTTCAATTCTTGTAAAATCCAATTCATCTTTTTCAAAATCCAATTCTCAAATCAATTTTTGAAAATTCCAAATCGATCTTAATCCCAACTTGGATCCATATTTCCAAGTACAATCTCCACTTTTTGGATCTCAGACTTAAGATCCAAAATCCATCTTAGGGTCCAGAATCCAACTCCACTTTGGATCTTAGACTTCAGATCCAAATCCATTCTAGGACCCAGAACCCAAATTCTATTTTGGATCTCAGACTTCATATCCAAATCCATTTTAGGATCCAGAACCCAATTCCATCTTGGATCTCAGACTTCAGATCCAATTCCATTTTAGGATTCATAATCCAATTCTACTTTGGATCTTAGACTTCAGATCCAAATCCATTTTAGGATCCAGAACCGAGTTCCACTTTGGATCTCAGATTTCAGATCCAAAATCCATCTTAGGATCTAGAGACCAACTCTATCTTGGATCTGAGATTTCAGATCCTAAACCCATTTTAAGATCCAAAATCCATTTTAGGATTCAGAATCCAATCCCATCTTGGGTTCCCGATCTTGGATCCAATTCTATTCGGAATTCAGAATCTAATTCCATTCCCAATTCTAGATTTCAAATCCATATCCATTTACAGATCCCATCTAGACTTTTTAAATCCATTTCTATTTTTAAAATTCCATTTGGATTGCTCAAGTCCAAATTCCATCCTGATTTCAAACTTTAAATCTAGAATTCAATATCATTTCAAATTTTATCTCCTTCTCTTAAATGCATGTTTAAATTCAAATTCAAAGTCCATTTCTGACTTTGAAGCATCATTTTCTTTTTCACTCATCTTCAAATCATTCTTTTCAGTTTAAAGATTTATTTTCTCAACTCTGATTATTTCAAAGACTTAGAACTTCTCTGATCTATCTCAAAGTTCTAAGTTAGATTTTACCATTCAAAAATCATTTCTTCACTTCATTATCAAGTTCATCTCAGAATACTTAGAAATTTTTTAAAACATCTTTCAAAAGAGCATACATCCTTGCATTGCACAAGCATGATTCTTTGTGCATTTAGACTTAGGATAAATTTTTAGATAATATTTTGGCAAAGCAAAAAGGCATAGATTCGATCCTTGGTTCGATTACCCCTGGTAAAGGCGCCAGGAACAGTCGAACCTCGTACTGACGAGCGAATCCCGTCTCTCCATTTTCCTGCAATATATTTTTAAAACAGAGGCAAGTAATTTTCTAAATATTTTCAAATCAAGGTCAAGTGAGACCCCGTAAAAGAGTTCATCTTCTCTTCTTTTCTTTTCTTCTCTCTTCTCTCTTTCTTTCTGTCTCTTATTTTCTCTCTTCAAAAAGGAGGAAATAGGGATTGGAAAGGAAAAGAGAAGGAAGAGAGAGAATATTACGAGAGAAAAAATTTTGTGATGATAACAGATTTGGCAACCGTGATGGGACTTTTCGTCTTCGTCCGGTTGGATCTATGCCTTTGCTTTGCTTTAATATTTTCTAAGTCTTTATTCTTCTATGTCAGCTTCATTTTCCATGCAAACCTTAGGAGCCTAGACTCTGTCCTAAGCTGACATCATTGCATATAGGATCTAAGTATGGTTTGGTAGGACCATATTGAGGAGATTATTCCATGTTCACATTAGATTTTGGTCTAAAATACAACTCTCCTCAATTTTAGGGATTGAATGCAAACAATGTATGCAAGTGTATGTTTCTTTTCATTTAAATCTATCTCTTTAGGACTTGCATTAGAGCTTTCTGGTTTTATTACATGTTGCACATATTTTTTGAAAACATCCCTACCTATATTGTCCCGGTCTTCACGTTGCTGGGCTGTCAAACTGAACCATAGTTCGGGAGAGAGCCTCACAACTGGGCCACTTATTTGGGTTCGCGCCCCCTACCACATACCTAAGGGCCATAGTCCGAGGTATATCGGTAGGCGCTCAAGGATGTTGGGAAGCCTTTACCTTAAAACCAGAAAAATACTTTATATGCCACGTACTTCGAGCTTCGGTTTGAGTATATCGGCATACCTTGATTGGAATCAGATGATCTGAACCATAGAGTTAGGATTAAGGTCCTACAAGCCATTTCAAATATTGCATTTAGAGTCAGCCTTTAGAGAGTGCTATGTGCGCATTTTTGTTTGTGCAGCTCTGATTGTGCGATGTTTCCTTGTATTCTCCTATATATATCAAACCTTTTTTAAAAAAACCTGGGTGTACTATTCAAAATTTCCCTTTATTTTCAAACCCCCCCCAGGTATATACTTTTCCTTTACCTACATTCTTTTCTCTTTTGTGTCAAATTTTCTTTAAAAACCCTGGAAAGTCTTTTTCTAAGTCCCTTGATTTTTCAAAATTTCCAGAATTTATGTCTATTCTCCTCTTTCATCAAAAGTCTGTCTGTAAGTCCTGCATTCTATCTGATTCTCTTCCTCTCTTGGCTCAGTATCATTCCGATGGCGTTTGAATCTCTCAATGCTATCTTTCCCAGGGATTATGTCTTCTATCAGATAAGGGATGGAACCCCGGATCATCGGGTTATTCAGTCCCATTCCTTCTTCCCTCGATGGTATTATTCTTGGTTCGCCACCTTCTCACGTATGTTCTTAGACCACTTGGATGATTGTGCATTGGAGATGGCATCGGCAGTTGGCAAGCAAACCATCAATGGTAGTCTGATTCAAGCTATGGCAGAACGGTAGAACCCGCGTACCTGCACATTCTGGTTTCCGTGGGGAGAGATGACTCTGTTAATGGACAAGTTCAGTGATATCATGGGATTGCCAGAGCCAACTGGTCAACCAGATGATCCGGTCGAGCAACAATTCCTGATCAATGTCAAGGGGATAGACGTTCAAGAAGCATTAGCCAGAGCGACAGAAAGCAGATCTTGGCCTCTCACCGAGATCAACGAAAGTCAGTTCATCAATCTGTTCGGACTCTACCGCAAATATGGGGCCTACGAGGAAGTTGACACTTTGTCTCGAGCAACGAGAGAAAGAATCCAGCATGCCATGGTCCTATACACAGTAGGATTAGCGTTCTTTCAAGACGGTCAGAATTTCATCGATGTCAGAGTCGCCCAACTCTTTCGAAGATGGGGAAGCAAGCAGACCCGCCAGCTTTCAGTGTCCATGGCAGCTTTAGCCTTTCTCTACAGAGGCTTAGCTCATTTTGCCCTAGGAGAGACCATTTTGGTAGAAGGATGCACGTATGCCTTGCAGTCGTGGTTCCTGCGACATGTTCCGTCGAAGGCCAGTTCCTTCAGATTCAGCAGCAAGAAGCCGAAGTCTGTGGTTCAGTACCAAACTTTGATCGAGAGTCTGCACCAGGAAGAGATTCTTTGGGATTACTTCAACAGGCGAGAATTAGTTCCCCGCTACACTTATGCTCGTAGCAAGCGTTACAGATTGCTCAGCTCTTTCTTCTGTGTCAACTATCACCGAAGAGGTGTCTCAGACAGTTTTTGTAGCGGTAGGTTCATGTCAACATTCGCTTTCCAATGGGCCACATGCCAGAATTCGATCTGCGGTCGAATCAGTGGTCTGGGGCATACCATGTCACCAAATACACTTGGGATTCCTTCATTCCTTTGTCTATATTTCCTGGTCCTAATGTATCTTCGGAATATCGAGAATGGTGGCAAACTGTCTGCCCATCTTCTCTTTGTACTTAAATTTTGTCATCAATAAAAATGCAACTTTATATTCTGTTAAAAATCTATTTGTGGCCAAAATTTTATTCTTTTATTTTCATTTTGTATGGTCACAATACTCGTGATGACCTCATCCCTAGTGATGAGATTTTTCCTTCCATTCTTCTGCAATTATCTCTTATCATGATGAACGACCTCGCCTAGGTAACAAGGCACATTTTTTTTTGTTACCACAAAATGGTGACACAATTATCACAAAATTTGTGGTGACCCAATCCCTGGTGATGGGATAACTTGTTTAATTGTCTATCAATTCCTCCTCTCTTGTCTTTTCTCAAAAAGTCGTGTTTTCAAAATTCTTTCACACTCTAACCATTCCTCTATTCTCCAGAAATTATTGGCATTGACAAGATGGTTCAGACCAGAGCTAGAAAAGAGACTGTTCCTCAGCACAGTGACAGCGAAGTCGAAGCAACAAACTCTCCCAAGTTAGTCAGAGGGCAGAATCAGAAAGGCGATGATATCGATCCTGCTATGTACAACCTATTTTAGAAGATGATGGCCAGAATGATATCAGAACAAGTTGAGGCCAGTCAGAAAAAGGCTGTTCCGAAGAGCAAACCAAAGAAGAAAGTTGTGAAAAAGCCAGTCAGGATCGTCAGGAAGAAGATCCAGCCTGACACCACTTCTGAGGAATCAGAGTCAGCTGAAGAAGAATCAGAAGAGGAAGAGCAGTTTGTCTACCATCAGAATCCTCCGCAACAGTTCGTAAAGATCGCTACAGAACCTGAATCTGTCAACAAGCCTATTCCGGCTAATGATCTGATGCAAGAGCAGATGAAAGAAATGAATCGGGCCATTAAAGATATTCAGGCCAAAAGCAAAGGCAAGTAGACTTACTCTAAGGAGGATTTTTACCATGGCCTAGATGGGGATGACAATCTGGAAAATCTCCCTCGTAAGTTCCTCAAGTTTGACGGAGCAGGCAACCCGAAGGCTCATTTGGCCACTTTCTATGCTGAGTGCGGCTGTTTCAATAAAGACAATCGGGCGCTATTCATTTGGTTTCCTCGAAGCCTAGAGGAAACAACCGCCAGGTGGTATGCGGACCACATTAATCCTATCAAACTACGAGAGTTCGATAAAGTTGTTAACTTGTTCATTGAGCGCTTCATGTTCAATGTTAAAGCCTCACCAACTCTTAACCATCTGTATAATCTGAAATAGAACGAGAATGAGAAGGCTAGCGATTTCATCCACAGGTGGAGAAACACCTGTAACAGAATGAAGGTTCCCATCCCAGAAGAGCACGCCCTACAGATTATTTTGAACAACTTTGCTCAGCCTCTGAGGAACCTCATTTCTACGTCGCCTGCCAAATCATTCATCAAATTGATTAAGAGAGCCGAGTGGCTTGAGACCGGCTTGGACAATGGCCTGTATGAAGGATATCCTTTTGTTAGAGGGAATCCTGATCAAAAGAAAAAGGCGCACGTCGCCTATTCTACGGAGTTTTTAGATCATGGCAGCGGCTCTAACAGCAAGAAGAATCACAACAAGAACTCGGGGCACTTCAGGGCCGAAAGGACAAACTCTGCAGCCCAGAAGGAAAAATTTGTTAAGCCACAGCCCGTCAAGTCAGCGCCTCAGCCAGAAGCAAAGCAACAAGAAAAGCCAAAACACGAGGAATGGAGCTATGATCGGGAGTTCACAGCCTTGGAACAATCTCGCGAGGACATCCTTGATTACATGTTGTCTAAAGGAATAATCAAACTCCCCAAGGTCGCAGAGCCTCCGGTCGCTATGGAAAAATGGACTGACAAATTCTGCAAATTCCACCGGACTGTCGGACATGACACCGAACACTGTTTCGTCCTCAAAAACATCATTCAGGATTGTATTGACAAGAACTTGCTAATCGAGGATGAAGACGAACAACCGAAAATCTTGTCCAAGCCATTTCTCAAGCATTCAGCTTCAGTCATCACGGAGCAGACATTCTCTCTTCAAGACAACATCCAGCCGTGTTCTAGTCAGGACATTCAGGATCAGCATCAGGTCATGGTCCTTCGTCAAGCGCAGTCTTCCGCCAAGAGGGTGGATATCACTGCATTTTCCAGCAACAAGAAAACAACCAAGGAACCAGCCAAAGTAGCGGCAGACATTGCTAAGCTAGTCCCCAGGATTCTGAAGTGCTTTGTCAAGGCAACTTTGAAGAGAGAAGAGACTTCAGGGTCAGTTCAGAAGCCAATTACTGCTTTATCCAACATTTCTATCCTGGATCTAACCCATGCTTCGCCCGAGCACCAGCCAGTGTTAGAAGATCTGCTCAGAAAGATCAAGGTCAAGCCTAGCACGACACCGCAAGATATGGCACAGATCATCCACTAGGCCATGACAAATGCACCTATCACCTTTTCTGATGAGGATTTGCCAAAGCCTCATTCTTTCCACAATAATGCCTTATATATAGTGGTGCGGACCAGGGACATGACAGTCCCTCATGTGCTAGTTAACGGGGGCAGCAGCCTAAATATCTGTCCTGAGATGACGGCCAAGGCTCTGGGACTGAAAGAAGAAGAATATACCCCAGATCCCATAACGATCTACGATTTTTACAACCATGGGCAGACAACCAAGGGGAAGATATTTCTCAAGATTTTCATCAATTATTCAGTGCATACCGTGCTCTTCCACGTGGTGAATGTGCCACCTACGTACAACCTTTTAATGGGGCGCACTTGGATTCATAATGCCAACGCCGTTCCATCAACCTTACATCAGTGCATAAAATGGTCAAAAGGGGGGCATGATCACCACAGTCCTAGGAGAGGATCCGAAAGAGCGACTCCCGCAGCCAATGATTCCCCGTCCTACTTTCACTGTCGACATCCCAAGCATCAGGGAAGTCGATGAAATCAATCTGAGTGAAAGTCTGGACATGTTAAAGCTAAAAGTGGTTCAGCCAATAGAAAGCGTGAGAGCAATAACCCAGTGGCAGGGGCCTCACTTCTTCAAGCTAGGTGGGCGCCTCGACTGTACTTCCTTTCAGGATCACCCTCTATTTCCTCAATTCTCAAAAACTAAGAGAGGGTTTGATCTTCTGATGAAACACGGTTATCGACCCTTCAGGGGCCTGGGCAGAAATGAAGACGGCATTCTGGAGCCGATCGTCCTCGCTCGGCATATTGACAATACAGGCTTGGGATTCACCAGTCCGTCATCTGGAAGGAGGACCACCTTTGTCAAGGGAGCCCAGTGAAGAAGACAATGTCAATGTTTTTCTGCTTTCTCTTTTCTTTTTCAATGTCATCTTGTAAAGGGCAAAGATCTGTCCCAGTTTCTTTCTTTCCTTCAAACAATCGCCTGTAAATATCAAAGTTACTTAAATCAATGAAATTTTGATTCCTATTTCTCACCTTGGTGTACACAAATTCTTCGCTTATATTTTTGTCGATATTGTCATCTTCTATTTCTGTACAAAAGGCTATTTTCAAACCTTTTTCCTTTTTTCTCAAAAACCTTCTTTGCGCTTTCAGGATTGCCGGAATCATGGCTCCTAACTCGCTTAAAAAGCTCATTATCAATACCAACTTTTCTCAAAATAAATCCAAACCGGCCAAAATCTGCAAGGCAAAGGCAAAGACAGAGGTCAGCAAAGTGGCAGGGCAGATCGAAGAGTTAGCTGAGTTCGATTCAGTGATTCAGGATTTGCCAGAATTTGCCAGCATTCAGAAGCAGGATGAACCATCGCCGTTGGTTCAAGATCTGACAGAGGATGTCAACATCGGTTCGGAAGATGATCCAAAAATCCTCAAAATTGGCTCTGCCTTGAAATCAGATAAGAAGGAAAGGCTCGTCTATTTTCTCAAACAGCATCAGGAAGTCTTTGCTTGGACTTATGAGGATATGCCAGGCTTAGATCCCAAGTTGGTTGAGCATCGCCTTGTGATGAAGCCGGATTGCAAGCCAATCAAGCAGAAACTCAGAAAAATGGATCCCCGAGTAGCACCACAAGTTAAAGAAGGACTTGAAGAGTTGTTAAAAGCGGGATTCATCCGGACTATCGAATACCCAGATTGGTTGGCAAACATCGTGGCAGTCCCCAAAAAGAATGGCAAAGTCCAGATTTGTATTGATTTCAGAGATCTGAACAAGGCCACTCCAAAAGATGATTATCCACTCCCCAACATCGATCTTTTGATCGATAGCACGACGGACCATGCCTTGTTTTCCTTTATGGATGGATACTCAGGCTACAATCAAATTAAATTGGCCTCTCGTGACCAATCCAAAACTTGTTTTACTACGCCTTGGGGAACATTTTGCTATACGGTCATGCCGTTCGGGCTCAAGAATGCTGGGGCAACCTATCAGAGAGCAATGACAGTTATTTTCCACGACGAGATGCACAAGAACATGGATGCCTATGTGGATGACATCTTGGTCAAGTCAAAAGAAGGAGAGGATCATCTTGATGCCCTCGGCCAAGTCTTTGAAAGACTTATACTCTACAAGTTGAGACTCAATCCGCAGAAATGTGTCTTCGTTGTGGAGTCAGGCAAACTGTTTGCCTACATGATCAGCAAGAAAGGCATAGAGGTGGATCCTGCCAAGGCAAAGGCAATCATTGATATGCCGCCTCCCACCAATCTCAAAGAACTGTGAAGCCTTCAAGGTCGCATTCAATCAATTCGTCGCTTCATCTCAAATTTGGCCATGAGATGCGAGCCCTTCAATCACTTGTTGAGAAAAGAAGTGAAATTTGAGTGGGTCCCAGAATGTCAGCTCTCATTTTAGCGCATCAAGCAGAATCTTCTCAATCCACCTGTTCTGAAGCCACCAGAACTCGGAAATCCACTCCTTTTATATATTTTCGTCAACCATAATGCTTGTGGCAGATTTCTTGCAGAGTATGAGGAAGGCAGCCGGATAGAGCATGCCATCTACTATATCATCAAGACCTTCATCGATTATGAGAAAAGATATTCTCAGATGGAGAAGACCTGTCTAGCCTTAGTATGGATGTGTCAAAAGCTTAGACATTATCTGTTAGCATTAGAAATCAAAATTTTATCAAGGCTCAACCCTCTCAAGTATATCCTTGAGCAGCGATTCCTTACCGGATGGATTTCAAAATGACAAGTCCTCCTGATGCAGTATGACTTGGAGTATGTTTCTCAGAAGTCAGTCAAGGGTTAGTCCATCGCAGATCAGTTGGTAGATTTTCCATTGACAGAAGAGATCAAAGCGGAAGATGATTTTCCCGACGATCGCATTTGCAATATTTAGGAGTCCCCAGTTTGGACCCTTTTCTTCGATGGAGCCAGGAACATGGCTGGTATAGGTATTGGGATCTTGTTGATCACTCCCGAAAAAAAGATGCTCCCTTATTCCCTCAACTTTCAATGTACTCACAACATGGCCGAGTATGAAGCTCTAATACAAGGTCTCAAGATTTGGCAAGACTTCAACATCAAGAAAGTACATGCCTTCGGTGATTCATTGCTTGTTGTCAGTCAAGTTAATGCTGAATGGCAAGTCAAGGATTCAAAATTAATTCCCTATCAGAAGCTTGCCTTAGCTCTCATAGGCAACTTTGAAGAATTTCAGCTCAATCATGTCAAGAGGGAATACAATCACATAGCAGATGGCCTAGCCTGTTTAGGCTCCATCCTGTCGTTTAAAGACAGTGAATCATGTCGCTCCTTCGAGATCGGCAGACTCGATCAACCTGCCTATCTTCCAGCCGAGCAAGTCAACCAAACCACTCAGAAAGAGAAGCCTTGGTACCAAGACATCAAAAATTTTATCAAAACCGGTGAATTTCCATCAGAAATGCCAAGAAGGGAGCAGCATGCGATTCAGCGCATGTCAGCCTGTTATTTCATCCTCGCTGATACCCTTTACCATCGTGGATTCAATTCTGAGTACGCCAGATGCTTAGACAAGGACAAAGCCATGGAAGTTGTCCAAGAGGCACACGAGGAAATTTGTGGTGGTCACGTCGGCTACCAAACGCTCGTCAAACAGATTATCCGGGCAAGATATTACTGGAAAACCATGCAGCAGGATTGCCATCAATTTGTAAGGAAGTGCGTCAAATGTCAAATGCATGCACCTTCCATTCATGCGCCGCATATTTGCAGTCTGTGGTCTCTCCTTGGCCCTTTTCGATGTGGGCCTTCGACGTGGTTGGCCTGATCACTCCTTCGGCTTCTAACGGCCACCGATATTTCCTTGCAGCTACAGAATAGTTCACCAAATGGGTCAAAGTTGTAACTCTGCAAACAGTAGAAGGCTGGCACGTAGTTTCTTTCATTCATAAGAATCTCCTTTGCCGCTTTGGCGTCCCACATGATATTGTGTCAGACAATGGCAGCCACTTCAAGAATGAGAGGATGAAGACCTTCTGCTCAAAGTTTAGGATTCATCATCACTTCTCAGCACCTTACTATCCTCATAGGAATGGCGAGGCAGAGGCCACCAACAAGATTTTGATCCGTATTCTAGAAAGAACTATGGAAACGAGCCGCGATTGGCACGAGAAGATGCATGATGCACTTTGGGCATACCGAACCACCATTCGGACCCCAGCCAATGCTACTCCTTCAGAGCTTGTCTACGGGACCGAGGTAGTGTTACCTCTCCACGTTCAGAAGCCCGCACTCAAGTTTGCATCGCTCATTGAACTCCCGCTTGATCAGTATCAGCAACAGAGGTTGGTACAGCTTGATCTGTTAGATGAGAAAAGGCTAAAGGCAGCAAAGCACGCTCAGGCTTATCATCAGAGGATAGCTCGGCACTACGCCAAATCAGTTATTGAGAGAAGATTTCGAGTCAATGATCTTGTGCTCAGATCGACAGCTCATCTCAAGCATCGGCCGAAGGGCAAATGGTCACCCAATTGGGAAGGCCCTTATGTGGTTAAGGAAGCGCTGCCTCGCAATTCCTATCGCCTGATCAATGCAGATGGAGTGGAACTGTCAGATCCTATTAATGCTTTACATTTGAAGAGATTTTACACTTGAATTGTTCATCATAGCCTTTTGTACTCTTCAAAAGTCTTTCAATAAAGCAATAATCTTCTATTAAATTCTCACATTCTTCTCCCTGATACTGGGACATTTTTATTTTTTGATCAATACTTCCTTCATTATGTGCAGGCAGGATCAGACAAACTCTTTTTCTAAAGAATCTTATCAACTTTTCAGTTAATCTTGTTGTCTTTATTAATTGCATTCATTTCATTTTCCAATTTAATCAAATTTTCATCAATTTATTATTTTTATCAATTTTTGTCAAGTTTTATCAATTTTTCATCAATTTTATTAAATTTTATTCTTTCACATAACCCTTTCAGGTTAAGGGATAAACCTGATGCCTCTTTCCCATGAGGTATTTTCTTTTTCCTTCTTTACCCTCTTAGGTTAAGGGATAAACCTCACCCTCGTTGTCCGAGGTGTTCCCATTCAGGATAAGGGATAATCCTGAAACCCCTCGTAGGAACAATAACGCTACCTATGAGAATTATTTTGCAAATACAAGTTTTATCAACCTTTATTGATTTTCTAAGTTTATATTAATTTCTCTTCATTAATTTTTCTTAAATTCTATTCTTTTTCCCATTCAGGATAAGGGATAAATCCTGAAACCCTTTGTAGGAGCAATAATGCTACCTATGAGGATTCTTTTATAAATACAAGTTTCGTCAGTCTTCGTTGATTTTCTAAATTTATATCAAATTTCTCTATTCCTTTTTTCCATTCAGGATAAGGGATAAATCCTGAAACCCCTTGTAGGAGCAATAATGCTACCTATGAGAATTCTTTTGCAAATACAAGTTTTGCCAATCTTTATTGATTTTCTAAATTTTCTTAAATACTATTCTTTTTCCCATTCAAGATAAGGGATAAACCTGATACCCCTCATAGGAGAACCGATGCTACCCGTGACAATTCTTTTTCAAAATAAATTTTCAATAAATTTCTTTAAATTCTTCTCCATTTTTATAAATTTTATTCTTTTCCCCTTTCAGGTTAAGGGATAAACCTGAATTATTTCTTCTAAATTCCTTAATTCACATAAAATTTTATTCTATACTCCTTCAGGACAAGGAAAAATCCTGAAGCCATCATAAATAGATTCGAATCTTAGGCCATCTTGGGTCAAGGATCTCGAATAAATCTCTCATCTTCATCGTCGGAATCTATTCATGCTTTTTGTCAATCCCTCTAAAATTCGACTCTTGGGTAGAAATTATTTCCTTCCTGTCTGAGTTCCGACTCAGGTTTTTTGTTTTGTTTTTGTTTTCATTTTTATTTTAAAGATCCGGGTTCCGACTCGGGTTTTTTCTTTTTATATGGCATCTGAAGTCTCGAGTTCCGACTCGGACTTCCTATCGGATTCGACATTCATGTTGGAACCGATCGTTCCATTGAAGATTCGAGTTTTCAAACTCGGGTTTTCCTTTTTTTATTATTTTAAAGATTTGGGTTCCGACTCGGGTTTTTCCTTTTTATATGGCATCTGAAGTCTCGAGTTCCGACTCGAACTGTAACGCCCCAACTTTTTATAGTAAAAATTTTGGAGTAAATTTTTTTTTTTTGAAATAGCGAAAGTGACAAGTCCAAGCGTCGGGCGAGTTACAGGTAAGCCAGAGAGGTACTGAAATCATTTCATTCATTTATTAAAGCATTAAGTACATCTCATTAATGGAAATACAAATCTAACTATTCAGAGTTTAAACAGGAAACACTGAAAAACTAAGATCTCTTGACTACTTCCAAATACGACGCCACGATGCTCCAACTGTGCGTTACCTGAAAAATTTTAATGCAGAAGGGTCAGAATCCCTTGTCTGCGTAAGAAGTATTATATTTATATGTTGTGCTCAGTGTCCTGTGTACAAATATATGAAACATTTACAGATATCATAATTATAAAGTTCTAGGCAATATAACTTGCTAAGAAGGAAAATTCCACTGAAATTGGCATGCTTTCTACTTTGCTATGAAACAAGAAAATACCAGGTGTGTGTTCATTCTTACACGCATTATATGTTTTTAGCATTTACAAGATCCACTACAAGGATTACAACATAAAATACTCACAAACATCTACGAGAACAATGTAAACTTTTTATGTTTATCTTTTCATTTCCCTATAGATACGCATAGGCATTCGACATCGTATCCGACCCTCTCCAAGGTAGATCATGGGTCCGGTAACATACACAGTTCTCTCAGGCATACGCAGAGCCCGAAGAATCTAGTAACATACACCTTCTTCCAGGTGTGCCCAGACTCTCAAGGGTTTTTATATTTATGTATACATTTAACATTTCTTTAAAACCAGGTGCGAGTCATCGCACAACGAGGAGTCCGGTAACATACTCCATCTTTCAGGTGTACCCAGAGCCTCAAAACTTTATGATGTTGCATACACTTTCATTTTTGTTTATTTTCTCGTGTGAGCCGTCATACCACAGGGGATTTTCAAAATCTCAACCCGACTCAGGGTTCACACCTTATATGCATTATAGGGCCAGGGTGCCAAAAGCACCATCACAAAGTAACATTTCTCAAAATATGGCTCGACTCAAAGCCCATAATTAAACATTCATTTTCTGAGTTATGGCATACACATTCATACCCACTAACCATGCCATCCATGTGGCATGGTTTGCTTGATTTATAATATATATATCGGGATTTATAATATATATATATATCCAAAAGTGCTTTTACTAAGGTCATAAAGACTTGTCGCAACAAGTCAGGCTGTCATGAGCCCACTCATGTCGTGGCTTTATGGCTGACACTTCCAGGTGATGCCATCAACGAAAAGTGTTAGTTGTTGCTATCACTCCTTGAGGAGCCCGCCCACCATCATGGGCAGTGGCCAGCGCCACCACTACAACATTCTTGAATGCTAAGACTAAAGAAGGACTAAACACTTCGATTCAGCCAACTAGGTTTGCATGAAGGTAGCCCCTACTATCGTTTGACAAGAGGGAGTTTTCTGGGCTCCACTAGATCCCAGTAGATCTATGAAGTACCATCGTGGACCACGATTTCAAGGTTGTAGCCCCGCGACACCAGCAGAACCCGCAGCTCATGCCGAACTAGTGGTGTCCAACTATGTTGGCAAGATGCTGGTCTGGCCAACATATTGCGAGCCATACCAAGTGCTGGCCCAGTGTGCATAACCTGCATGCTGGCGATGGTGATCCCTCTAGCCTTGTCGATGGTCTGCTGCCAAGAGTGGCAGAGCAACCCTGTTAAGGGCCGGTGATAACCCACTGCACCGACGTGGTTCAGCCCAAATGACCGGGGAACATACAGAACTGAATGGGTCAGTTCTGTCCAGACATCCCTTACCCGTAATGAACGTGGTTGAGGCTTAGAGTAACCTTAGTTCATTTTTTTTTGTTTCAGAACACTAACACACTTGCTAAAACTTGAATTTTGTTAACTAAGAAGGACCTTTCCTCCTGTATATGTGTGAGGCATTAGGTGACAAAGTAACAAATTTCCAAAAAAAATTATTGCTACCATACATACCAAGTAACCACGTTATCCCATAAAATTTCTAGGCTTGAAATCAACTAAACACTTAAATGTTTTTACCCTGGTACTCCAGGACATACATGTTGTATGTGTACCAGTTTTTTTTTTTTTACATTCATTTGGTTACATGATGGCATGTAATGACGTTTTCAATCCACTATTGTTCTAATTCTGTGTACTACATTAATAACTATTGTCTAGCATGCATCAGGTTGTGCGTAAATGAGATGTCACCTAACATTATTTCATGATCATCATGCTATACGTTTGCTACAGGATAATGAACCCAACGTGTACATGCTATAGATTGTTTAACTCCATAAAAGGGACCAGGCAAACGGGTCTACGCCTATGCATATAAAACACCCAATCGAGACCCACACCAAAACGCTAGATCATGGCCATGTGTTTTTTTTTTGTAATAATTTTTTTTCTTTGTAATATCATAATCTAACTTCCCAGCCATCAAATTAATAGTAATAAAATTGCATTTCAACAGTAAGGCAGACAGAATTTGAACCTACTCGGTCCAGATGTTTCACAATTGAAGATATATAAAAAAAATGTAGTGTCATTTAGGAAATGGTTTGAATGACTCAGCTTTTTCTCCTAGAAATAAACAAAAACTAAATGTGCCCTATCAAAATTTCCTAAATCAGAGTTATAACATTTCTATCCCATTATAACATTTCGATCCCATGTTAAATAGAAATTTTGACAGCTTAATTTAACACTTCTGTTTGTTTTTGTTTTTTTTTTTTGCAGCATAACACGAACCAGTGTGTATGCTGGTTGCAGCCGCACGTGACCCCTTGCATCGACCTCAATGAAGATCGGCCCTGATTAAATGGCCCACCATCTCAGGCCAAGATGTCATGAGGTTGATGTTGTAGGCATTCGTCATTGTAGGGTTGCAGCTCGTAAGGAGGTGCACAACACTAGGTGGTTAAAAACCCATTACGATGGTTCCCAACTAGCCACACAACAGGTCTTTGACCCAATATCAATCAGAGGCCATGGTAGTGGCTCATGACCACCGTAGTGGGCACACTCTTCCCTCAAAAATGAAAAAGGTGGGATGCCACATACGCATACCACAGGGCAGTAAGCACCTGTATATAAAAACAATACCCCTTACCTCTTCGGAGCTTCTTGCCGGCGATAATGGTGGTTCTCTTTCCTTTACGTTGGAGCCCACTTCGTCACAAGGGAAAAGACCATCACGTTCGGCTATGGAGGTCGACCACTATGGTGGGAGAGAAGGAGAAAGAGGAAGAACACGTATAGATAGATAGAGAGAGAGAGAGAGAGTTACACGGTTTCCCTTGAGCCCCTCCTTTAACTCCTCTTAATTAGGGGAGTTATAAACTTTAAAACTTCAAAGCTCCATCCCCATCCCACGTTTTTGGTGGGTGCACTGATTTTCCAGAATTCCCCCCCCCCCCCCCCCCCCCCTTCTCCTTTGG
Organism: Nuphar pumila; assembly: GCF_984573655.1. NCBI lineage: Eukaryota > Viridiplantae > Streptophyta > Magnoliopsida > Nymphaeales > Nymphaeaceae > Nuphar > Nuphar pumila. The sequence goes on along the minus strand of NC_143251.1, from coordinate 70,040,957 downwards.
CAAGATTTTCTCTAACCTCCCATTTGATTGCTTTATGGGTACCCTTTTCCCTTTTTGGTGGGATTCCCCACCAATGTTGGTAAAGTGAGCTGAAAAGGCCTAAGAAGTGGGCTTGGCCAAGATCCCACGTTTTTACCATCTTCTTCTTTATTTTATTTTATTTTTTTTTTCACCAAAGTAAAATTATCACTTTTCTTGTGTAAAAAGAAAAAATCCGTGCACTGGGGGTTTTGAACTGGGGTCTTCAACCTAAGGGGTAATGAGCCCCACCACTTGTGCTATGTTGTTTTTCATTGCAAAGGGTGTGAATTAAATTGTATTTAACCCTTTTAGTTTTGTTTCGGATTTCATGAAAAAGAAATGTTTTTTTTTTCTATGTAGGTGCTCTGGGATTTTGAACTTGGGTTGTGGCTCCACATAACTGTGTGTCCTACCACTACACCACACCATCACTTGGTGTTTACTTTTGCAAGAAAATTCTATTATGTCATATTTGGACATTTTTCCTTGTTGATGGATTTCTTCCATTTTCAAGTGGATTTTTCACCCGTTGGTTCTAAACTTGCACTCTCTCACCATAAACGTGCTTCGGATCTCACACTATTACCTCGAAACCATCAGATTTCTCCACTTGGCCTCGTGAACCAGGTCGGATCATCGGATCTCGCTAAAGTTCGAATCCAAGTACCCTTTCTAGTATTCATTATCGGGTTCGCTCTACTGGCCCGGAAGCCTCAAAATCATATTGAATATTTCATAAACCATATTATTTCACATAAACACACGTTTTTATTTCATTGAAAAATTCTTAAAATTCATGGGTTTTACATCCTACCCTTCTTAAAAAGGATTTCGTCCGCGAAATCACAAACATCAATCGACAAAAAGGTTATGGTATTTCTTACTTATTGACACATCTTTTATTTCAATGGAGTCGAATCAACTTAAACTAAATTTTCAGTAGACTTCTTCGGGCAAAATTTAGCAATATGTCCTTGTTGCTCACATTTGAAACACTTGCCATTATAGAGAGGGCAAACTCCGAAGGGATGATCCTCATTGTACCGTCGACAAATTTGTTGAGCCTTTGGCTGTTGCGATTTCCTTTGTTGTTGGCAGTTCGGGTAGCCTTCCTGCCGCATTTTCTTTTTTGTAGGTGGTGTGAACTTCTTTTCACTAGGATTTTTCTCATTAGTACTCACCTTAATCTGTTGCTCGGGTTTATTCCATTGATTCTTTTGCTCTTTGACCCAGTCTTCTTCCAATAGGGTCGCTACTTTGATGGCCTCATCGAGTGATTTTGGCCCTCGGGTGAATACCTTGGTCCTCAAAGCTGGCTTCAATCCATGAGCAAACTTCATTGCTCGATCCTCTTCCACGGTGTACACATTTGGGCAATATCATTCTAGACAGCGAAACTTAGTAATATAATCTGCCAGTGTTGTTGCCCCTTGTTGTAGGTCTAAAAATTCTTGCATCTTCTTACTACGTTCATGCTTAGGAAAATATGCAGAGTTAAAAACCACCACAAACTCGTCCCAAGTAACCTTTTCATTCTGGAACTTGACCGCAGAGATCGTGTCCCACCACTTCTCAGCGTCGTCCTTCAAATGATAAGTACCGAAGTTCACCTTGTGTTCTATCTCGCGTATCCATGTCTCTGCAGCTTCAGGGTCTGTCTTGCCCTTAAAAGCAGAAGGATCCATTTCCATAAAGCGCTTGTAAGTGACTGCACCTATGTTCTGCCTATCTTGGGTCACCTGTTGGAAGTTTACACCCAATTGTTGCATTGCAACCACCTGCTGTTGCACAACCTCGGCAAGGTTGTTCACAGTGTCCATGATATCGTTGCACCTGGCCTTCCATGTCATCTATAAGGACAGAAGCATAATAATAGTTAATCGTTAGGTTACACAATCATGCTTGCTAAGTAATATCCCTAGCAATCTTTCATAGTTCTCAAATGCACAATGCATAATTCAAACAGTGCCACAATAAAATTTATTGGTGCAATAACTCATTCTATACATATATTCTTCGAACAACCTCAAGCGACACCGCATAAGGCCGCTATCGTCAGAAAATCACCATTCTAGACGACCCACGTTAGAGAATTTTCACTCTAACACACTATCCGGAAAATTACCACTCTGATATCATAAATAAGGAGTCATCACTCGAATGACATCGTTAGAAGATCATCATTCTAACGGCATTGTTGAAGAATCATCACTTCATAAGAAAATCATCATTCTAATGACATTGTTAGAGAATCACAACTCTAATGACATTGTTGAATAATCACCACTTCAACAACATCATTAGGGAATCACCACCCTAACGGCATTGCCGGAGAATCACCACTCCAACAACCTTCATTAGAGAATCATCACTCTAATGGCATCGTTAGGGAATCATCACCCTAGCGGCATTGTTAGAGAATCACCACTCTAACGACATTGTCGGAGAATCACCACTCCAACAACCTTCATTAGAGAATCACCACTCTAATGGCATCGTTAGGGAATCACCACCCTAGCGGCATCGTTAGAGAATCACCACTCTAACGACATTGTCGGAGAATAACTACTCCAATAATCTTCAATAGAGAATCACCACTCTAATGGCATCGTTAGGGAATCACCACCCTAGCGGTATCGTTAAAGAATCACCACTCTAACGACATTGTCGGAGAATCACCACTCCAACAACCTTCATTAGAGAATCACCACTCTAATGGCATCGTTAGGGAATCACCGCCCTAGCAGCATCGTTAGAGAATCACCACTCTAACGACATTGTCGGAGAATCACCACTCCAACAACCTTCATTAGAGAATCACCACTCTAATGGCATCGTTAGGGAATCACCACCCTAGCGGCATTGCTGGAAAATCACCACTCCAACAACCTTCATTAGAGAATCATCACTCTAATGGCATCGTTAGAGAATCACCACCCTAGCGGCATCGTTAGAGAATTACCACTCTAACAGTATTGTCGGAGAATCACCACTCCAACAACCTTCATTAGAGAATCACCACTCTAATAACATCATTAGAGCATCACCACCCTAATGACAACGTTGGCATTACCAGGAATCACCACCTGAGCCAACCCAACTCACCACAATCCCTTTCGACTGTGGTTGGGAAACAAGAATTCTCACAACGCTCTCTCAAAAAAACACCCAGAAGTCTGGTGTTATGTAGTCCCCAACTATGACCCTCTCAGGAGTCGATTGCCATCATCGGCAGCCCAGAAGCCATTTTCTAAGCATATAACATCATTTACGTTCTCATCACCAAGATCAATTGGGCATCTACAACATCCTCCAACGAGGAACTCATAGGTTCAACGGGCACAGACAAGGCTTTCGCCTTCTGTCCAAAAGATTATTCGAGAAGGTACCCTTCATCAATGATAGGGTTACTAACATCTCCAACGAAGTTGGAAAATGAAAAACATTAATTTAGAGCCTTATTTGATGACTCTTATCAAAACAATCATCGTTTCCAATACGATTGGGATAAAAACTTTAAGACTCGTTACGATTCACAAATCATTTTTTTAGAAGGTAAAATACACAAGCAGTCTCTAAGTTTCGGTCCAGAACTTCAACTCTCGCAGGAGTTGACAAGAAACTAGCTTAGAAAGCTACGCCCTCAAGCGCATCCATACTTCCCATCCAGAAAAAAAAAATATCTATACGGTACTTTAAGTGGCACTCATCTTCTATGTATCCTCTAATGGGTCACATGATGTAAATTGTCGCCCACCAGCTGCATTACAGCAGCCTGCCGATCTACCACTTCGACTAGGTTATGTAGCATCTCCATAATATCATTGCAACGGTTTACCCAAGCCATTTGTTTGGGCAATAAAAAGGCCGTTACAACCTTAGTTATAAATTCATGAAAATATAATATGCAATTATATATTTTTATCTCTACATTAAGAAAACAACATTTCTACATACTTACAGAGCCATCGCGGTCACTGGAAGAGTCAAGATCTCATATTTTTCAGTCCTGCTCTGATACCAAAGCTGTAACGCCCCAACTTTTTATAGTAAAAATTTTGGAGTAAATTTTTTTTTTTTTTTGAAATAGCGAAAGTGACAAGTCCAAGCGTTGAGCGAGTTACAGGTAAGCCAGAGAGGTACTGAAATCATTTCATTCATTTATTAAAGCATTAAGTACATCTCATTAATGGAAATACAAATCTAACTATTCAGAGTTTAAACAGGAAACACTGAAAAACTAAGATCTCTTGACTACTTCCAAATACGACGCCACGATGGTCCAACTATGCGTTACCTGAAAAATTTTAATGCAGAAGGGTCAGAATCCCTTGTCTGCGTAAGAAGTATTATATTTATATGTTGTGCTTAGTGTCCTGTGTACAAATATGTAAAAGGAAGTGTGGCACAGCTCCGACCATAGGTCAAAACCAGAAAGTGTAAAAGGAAAAATCCTTGCCTTACTGTCCACTGTCACCCCATAAAATTTGGAAAATTTTTATGAAAATTTGATATCCTAAATCCCCTTTATAATCAACATTTTAGGCAAAATTCATAAAATTTAGGGTTTTTATTTGAATTTCCATATTTAAAAATACAAAAAAACAGATTTTCGAGCTCCATTATGTTTCTAAGGTTATTTTAGGTGTCCATGCCAAATTTGGTTTAATTCCAAGTTCATTTGCTCCATGTGTTAGTTTATCTTTAAATTCAGAAGCGAAAATCAGGTTAAATTTGATATTTTATGATATTTTCGCCATTTTAGGGGTTTTATCATGTATATAGGCATGTCGAATCATATTAGGGTTAATTTCAATCTCCTTTGCATTTCATATTTTTCAATTTTGCAAAATTTATTTCAGAAAACCCTGGTTTCAAGGCCATAGTCTTGTTATCGGGGGTATTTTGGTCATTTTGACCTAAATTTCGAAATTTCAATTTCTAATTCTCCAAAATTTCATGCATATCATCATATTTCATCATATTATGTTTGATTTATTTCATTTGATTTTCAAATTTCCAAAATTTATAAAAATTCTTTCAGAAAACCCTGATTTCAAGGTCATGAGGGGTATTTTGGTCATTTTGACCCCAATTTCGAATTTCCAAGTTTATTTTAGAAATTTATTCACTATTTATCATGTTTATATCAAAGGGGGTATGAATTTGGGTTTATATCTGAATAATATCCGATAATTTCCCATATTTTTGGATAAATTCAGAAAAACCTACATTTTTGTGCTAACCTTGTTTTCTAGTTTTGCAGGAACATTCAAGAAAAAGACTTAGCTTTTATTTTTTTTATTTCAATTCAATGTAACCACAAATGTAATAATTTGGAATAAGAGTTACTTTTCTGCTTAGAATAGGTTGCATTGCATATAGTTTAATTTATGCAAATTTCAATATGTGATGTATGATTCATGCACATTATTTCAAATTCACTATGGTTTACACGAATGGCACATGCACAAGCTCTTATGGAGTTTATAAACTCGGTGGGATTCGTATTTATGGCCATAGTCAGAAAACCAAGATTTATGATCTTCATATTAGCCACATTCAGCCTACACACTTAGGCTAACTTCAAAAATGCACTGCATTTTTCAAAACTTCAAAAGGATTTCTCAATTCCTCAATGAAATTCCCTTTTCAAATTCATATTCATTCATTCAGATTATTCAAATTGCATTGTTTTCAAATTCATTTTCCAATTTCAATTTAAAAAAAAAAATCAGTTTTCTCAAGAATTTCCAAGTCTTTCTCAGGATCTGATTTTCTCAAAATCCTAAGTTTTCAAATGACATTTCAAAGCATTTCCCAAGTTCAAATCAAGATTTTCCTATGTTTTAAAATTCTCAAATTTCAAAATCCCAAGTTTTCAGAAATCGATTTTATCATATTTTCCAGTTTTCCTCAGAATTCATTTTCCATTTCAAAAGTCATTTTCCAATGAATTTCTTAGATTTTCTCAGAATTCTCAAATCCATTTTCTCAGAAAAGCAATTCCAAATTTCAAAATCGATTTTCTAAAGTTCAAATTTTCCTGAGAAATCACTTTCCAATGCAAATTTTTGATTTCCAATAAAATTCAATGATTTTCCCAGGAATTCCATTTTCAAGCATTTTTCAGTCCTTTTTTTTAATGCATTTCAATTTTCCAAAGCAAACATCATATTTTCTCAAACTTGCATTTTTCAAAATTCCATCACACAAGCCTGATTCTTTGTGTATTCTAGGAAAAATAGAGCATAATTTAGATATTTGAGTCAAGTTAAAGCACGTAATTGATCCTTGGTTCAATTACCCCTGGTAAAGGCGCCAGGAACGGTTGAATCTCGTACCGACAGCCTGATCCCATTCCACGGAATTTTCCCGCAAATTTTCAAAACGGAGGCGAGTAATTTTCAAAACCATTTTCAAAACTTTGGTCGAGTTTGACTCGCAAAATTCGTTTCTCTCTTGCAAGGGAGGGAAAAAATTTTGCGATGATAACAGGTTTGGCGACCGTGATGGGACCTGTCTTCGCCTGATCAATTATGTGCTTTAACTTAGCCCAATTGTCTAAATTATGTTCTATTGAATGTCAGCTTTAATTCCTGATATCATGTGAACTTAGGAGCCTAGACTTGAACCCAGCTGACATGGATTTCATGTAGACTAGGCATGGTTTGGTAGGACCATATTGAGGAGAATTATGCATGCTCACTTAGACTTAGGTCTGAAATACAACACTCCTCAATCTAGGACTTGTATGAAAACAATGTTTGCTTCTTCAAAAAATTTCAAAATTCTATCTCTTTAGGACTTAGAGCCCTCTGTTTGCCTGCATGTGATCATATTTCAAAAACCACCCCACCTATGTCTACCCGGTCTTCACATTGCTGGGCTCTCTTCCAGAACCATAGTTCGGGACAGAGCCTCACAACTGGGCCACTTATTTGGGTTAACGCCCCCCTACCACGTACCAAGGGCCATAGTTCAACGTATATCGGCAGGCGCTCAAGGATGTTGGGAAAACACAAGCCTAGACCCGGAGATGAGTTTTATGCCACGTACATCAAGCCTCGGCTCGAGTATATCGGCATAGCATGATTGGGCACAGTTGATTTGAGCCTAGAGTCAGGATTAGGGTCCTAAAGCTCTTTCAAAATCAATGCATTTAGAGTTTGCTTCTTAGGGATTGCTGTATGTGCATAATTGTTTGTAATTGAATGTATGGTATTCATTTTCACCTTATTTTCTCATATTTTTTCCAATTTTTCCAAAAATACCGAACAATTTTCCAAAATACCTCATTTTACATCTTTTATGAAATATCTCCTTTTTCTCAAAAACCCTGGATGATTTTTCTAAATTATCCACCTTTTCCTTTAAAACTCCATAAGATTTTCCATTCTTTCGTTCCTCTGGACTTCGAATTTCCAGCTTTCATTTTATCCTGCCTGCAATTTTCAAAATTCTTGTATTTTTTCAAAGTCTAATTCCAGTCTTATTGTCTTTCAGTCCAATGGCATCCAGTCAGCTCGATTCTGTTTTTCCTGAGGGTCACATCTCCTACGAGGTGAGACAAAGTCTTCCTGAGCATTGATCTCTTAGCACCGGACCCTTCTTGCCCCGGTGGTACTATGTCTGGTTCAAAAACTTCTCTCGTATGTTTCCGGACCACTTGAGCGATTGCGGGTTGGAATTGGCATCTGCAGTGGGAAAGTTGACAGTCAACGGCAATCTGATTCATGCACTGGCAGAGCGGTGGAATCCGCGCACTTGCACGTTCTGGTTCCCGTGGGGCGAGATGACACTACTGATGGATGAATTTTCAGAGATTATGGGATTGCCTGAGCGAGCCGGTCAGCCAGGAGATCCGTTAGAGCAGCAATTTCTGATCAATGTCAAGGGTCTGGACCCCAAAGATGTCGTAGCTCGCATGACAGAGCGCAAGTCTTGGCCACTGATTGAAGAAAATGGGAATGAGTACGTGAGCCTGATCGAGATCTACCGACAGTATAGAGAATTTGTAGAAGTCAACTCGCTGTCCAGAACAACTCGAGAGAGAATTCAACATGCAATGGTTTTGTGCACTGTGGGACTTGCTTTCTTTCCAGACGGACAGAACTATGTGGATGTCAGAATAGTTCAGCTTCCTAACATGACTATGGCCTTGAAATCAGGGTTTTCTGAAATAGATTTTGGTAAAAACCTAGGTTTTATGCACTAAATGAAATCAAATGAGCGTCAAATTAAACCTAAAGCATCCTAACATGATTATGAACATGATTAAACACTAAAAATATATGCTTATGCACGAAAATCCAATAATATCACAAATTTTGTGATTTTTGCAGTGTTTTTGGATCTTTCAGGAACCCGGTTTTGCAATTTGCTTAATTCAGCCATCAAATGGATTCCAAAATCCATACAAATTGGTACCTGTACTTTTTATAACCCTAATGTCGAATTGGAATTATAAAAATATTTTTTTGACAATAAATTAATCCGAAAATTGCATTAAACCCTAAAAATATGCTATTTTTGACCTAATTCACCAACCAGTTTCAATCCAAGACCTGAATCAGGGGTCAAATCTCCATAGAAATTTATGAAATTTTACAGAGACTAACTAGAAAGGAAAACAGAGATTTCCCAATTTACAGATTGGAAAAATCATCTCCGGTTAGGGAGAAACCTTTCCGGCAACCTGGGCTAAAATATATCACTCTTAACAGGGATTAAAACGGCTACTTCAGATTGAAAATACAGGAATAAAAAGAAAACCTAAACAAAAATCTCTGAAATTTTTGTTATGAACAGTAGACAGAAAAATAATAATACTCACTTTTTACAGATCTAAAATCGGATCTGTGGTTTGGGATTTATGACTAATACAAGTCTGATTAGGGTTTTGGTAAACCCTAACGAGTTTAAACTTTAAAAACAGATTTTCTAAAAGGGGAAAAATACTAAACAGTGATCAAAAAATCCGAAAATTTCACAGAAGAAATATCTACTCAATGTGAATCCATAGCACTTTACAGATCTAAAATCGGATATAAGATGAGAGAAATATCATAACAGCAAGTTACCTTCTTGATTTTAACCATGATTTTAAAGCTTTAAAAACCCGATTTGATGTCTGATTTTTTTGACAGGGTTCTTGAAATCCAAAACCTCTGATTTTTCTACAGTAACTCAATAACTCATGCATGCACCACATATAAAAAAATCAGAAATAAACAATGAGTGCTTCCATCTGAAATAACATCATCTTTACTGTTCTAAACCTAGAACACACAGAAATTTAAGAAACTTGAAAAACCATGCATTAACTAATGTAAATAAATAAAATAAACCATAAAACAGTAAATAAAACTTATTTCTATGCTATAGAACGTAAAACAAACATGAATAAACCATGAAAATAAATTAAAAACAGGGAATTAATGGCTGGAATTTGATATCATTTTTAAAACATAGATTTAACCCATTAAAAGGGGTAAATCATATATTTTATTGGTTAATAATGTAAAGAATCATATTAAAATCAATTATAATGGATTAAAATCTCTGTAAATCATCCAAAACAGGGTTAGATCACCTTCTTGGATCGTTCTTGCTGATTCTTGATGGTTCTTAAGGTTGAATCCATGGTTTAATCCATGAAGAGGATGACACCAATGGCTAAAATTGATTTAAAACATGAAAAAGTATTAAATAAAACTAAAAAATATTAAAAATATTACCTTGGTGCTTGCAGCTGCAATGGAGTAAGGTGGAGGTGCTGGAGAGGAGAGAGAGGCCACGAAAATTTGAGAGAAAAGAGCCTTCCTTTTGGCCCCCCTTAGGTCCCTTTTTATAGTTTTTCAAAAAGTCACTTAATTAGGGTTAATTAAGAGGTTTTTCATTTTTTAGGACTCTTTCTAATAAATCCACTAAAGGCAACGATTTTTTGTGGTTTTCTAACCTAGGTGGGACTCTAATTAATCCCTAATTAGCCCCTAACTAAACCTAGAAAACCCTCAAATGTGATGCCGCTTGGCATCTTTCACATTTGGGTTTTTAAAACACCTTTAAAAACACTAGTTTTAAAAACTAATTTTCAAAATGAGTTTTCAAAATGGTTTTGACTCTTCTAAACCTCTAACACTAACCAAGACATCAACTAACCCTAGTCTAGCCCTGACTTACTCGAATATGACGCCACCCCGAGTGGGCCCTACTTGAGTTTTTCAAAAAGTGATTTTAAAACTTGAAATTGAAGGAGTTTTCAAAAGATTTTCAAAAGTAAACTTAAAATTAGGATTTTTGAAATGGCATAAGGTCCTAACTGAGTTAGAATTCCTCTGAATATGGTGCCAACTGAGTGGGCCTACATCGAATTTTGAACATTTTTTAAATAAACACTGAAAATGGCTTTAAAAAAGGGTTAAAATTGACATTTGAAATTCAAGATCTTTAAAAATAGGGTCTCAAGCGAACTGGAACTCCGGGTTAGAGTCTTGAACCCTTAGGACTCTGAGATTTTAGATTTTAACATCCAAATGAAAGAATTTTCAAAAGATTTTATCAAGAAATGATGAAATAAGTCAGAAAACACAGTCAGGGTTAGATTCCTAACTCGACCGAACTCTAAAATAGAATCCTGAACTAACTGGACTCTGTAAAATGACCTAAATTTCGAAAACAAACGAAAAAGATTAAAAATGGAAGTAAAACAGACTTCAAAACAGACTCCTGACTGGATTAGGACTCTGAGACAGAGTCCTAATCGGACTGAAACTTTCAAAAATTTGAGAAATTTAATGAATAGAGGAATTCAGAAGCGACACCACCACAATGGGTCTCAATTGTGAATTGAAATCGATTAAAATTTGAATTTGAAATTGAAATGAATCCAGATTGTTTCCTTGAGAAAATATTTCGAAATATAAAGTCCTGGGGTTGGAAAATGACAGAGTATTGAATAAAAACCCAGATTTTGAAATTGATTTTGAAATAAAGCTTTAAAATTCAAATCTGGATTGAATGTTTTGAAAACAGGAGTGTTGGATCTCGAAAATGAGATGCGATGCTATGCAATGACATGCAATGCTATGCAGAATGCATGCAATGACATGCAATGATCTGTAATGACTTATGAAATGGACAAACACTAGATGAAGGTAAAAATTTGGGGTGTTTACAGATGCCCCTCTTTGCTGCTAAGCCGGTTGAAGGTCGAGCTTAGTGGCAAAGAAAACACACCAAATTTGGACTATAAAAATGCCCCAGTTAGATGAATCTGACTGGGTATGAAAGAATTAGTTCAAGTGATGATGATAGATATGAAATGAAGAATAAGGAGAAAATTTTGCTTCGAAAAGAAGTGAGATTCAGGTTTTGCCCTTAACCTGGATGGGACAGAAAATACCTCGTGTAGAAACGAAGCTCAGGTTTGACCCTTAACCTGACCGGGAAATAAAAATGAAATACCTCATCAAAGGAGGCTCAGGTTTGTACCCTTATCCTGATTAGGTTGAAAATGAAATACCTCTTCAAAGGAGGCTCAGGTTTGTACCCTTAACCTGATCGGGTTAAAAAATGGAATACCTCATCAAAGGAGGCTCAGGTTTGTACCCTTATCCTGATTGAGCAGAAAATGGAATACCTCATCAAAGGAGGCTCAGGTTTGTACCCTTATCCTGATTGGGCAGAAAATGGAATACCTCATCAAAGAAGGCTCAGGTTTGTACCCTTAACCTGATTGGGCAGAAAATGGACGGAATCCTCGAAAGAAGAGACCGTGACGGAACCTTCGGATTTCCGCACAATGAATCCGATAGGGGTTTTGCAAAAGGAAGGAAATTGGGTTCCCTAAAGCTTGAAAAGGGATTGATCTTGGACGTCTCATTGCTAGGACTTAATGGCTTTTAAGACAGATGACCTTTTGCGGAAAATTCAGGTTTAACCCTTAACCTGAACGGGAACTGTCTATGGTGGGACAGTGGGGAGCACAGGGAAGTGTGCGAATCTGAGAGCCCAGGCACTCAGATCAAAACAAGAAGGGAAGGATCTTGGACAACTCCCATCATCCGATCCTAAAAGGGATAACAACAACGCCTGGATACATCAAAATAAACATCAAGTTCTCACTTCATGTCAGGATAATTTAAAAAGATTGCCAATAAGATAAAAAAAATTGTAGTTAATTCAAGAATGATAAGCACATATATATATGAAAAATATTCCCTCTTTTCTACCTGAAGTATTACCTCCGACTGGGCTTAACTCCGTAGAATCAAGATTCGAATTCAAATTACTTGCAATTGACTTTCCTTCAAGGAGGCTATCAATTTCATTGATATGGACGGAAAAGAATGTATTCTTGATATTGCGAGAGCTATTAGCGAAAGGATATTGATAAAAGAATTTCACAAAATTAAAGAAGATTCTTGATAGATTCGGCAGTCTGATATCCTGGGATTCTTTTCTCATGATGATCTTTTTGCACTCTTTTTTTACAGAATTGGAGCTCTCTTGGATTTTTTGGGAATTACATCATTCTTCATTTTGGAGATGTCCTGGCTTTTCTCTCTTTATTTTTTTTGGAAGGGTACGTCACAAACTCCTTCATCTCAAAGATGTTCCGATCCTTCTTCTCTCTCAGGGATTATATTGACGGTTATTAGCTCATTGGTTGGGAATCTCTTGATGATAGCAGAAATTAAATATCTTTTAGGGTTTGTCGGTAGGCTCATCACACTCGCCTTCATCTCGACGGTGATCTGAACTTTCCCTGGAAGGATCCGTCACAAACTCCGTCATCTTGGAGATGATCCAAATCTTCTTTAGACCCGGGGGTCGACTCGTCTAATTCGCCTTCATCTTGACGACAGTTGAGAGATCCCTTTTGCAGATATTTAATTGCAGCTTAGGTGATTGAGGAGATATGGAGATTGAGTGGATTTTTCTGTATCACCCAGGATATTTTGACTGCTTATTTTCCAAGAATGGTCTTTAAAAATATGCCATTGACTGCGATCAATATCAATCACTTCTGGCTTTGCAACAACATTGAATTTTCTTTGCTGGCCATATCGCGGATTTATTCTTCATCCTTTTGGTTGGCCAATAGAAAGATTTTGAATTTTGAATCTTTTTTCACAAAAGCTTTGTCCTTTCGGAAGTAATACTAAAGGTATTCTGAGGTACAATTTTATACAGTAAAGATTTTGAGATCGACAACTATTTTTCATGACAAATTGGCAAAATATTCCTGAAATCCTTGGTGAAAGAAATCACTTGAGATCTAAATGACACATCCGTGGCTAGATTCTCCTCTCCTTTCCCCAAAGGAGAGACTCAGAAATTGGAAATAGGATATTGGATGACCTGGAGATCAAAATTGTGATTTGGTCTACTGGAAGCGACATGGGTTCTGTAGGGATTCATCCTAAGAATGACATTGGTTCAATTTAGAATGACATTGGTTCACTGGGAACAACATGAGTTTGATAGGTATTCAGCCTAAGAACGATATTGGTTCAATTGAGAACGACATTGGTTCACTGGGAACGACATGGGTTCAATAGGGATTCAGCCTAAGAACGCCATTGGTTCAATTGAGAACGACATTGGTTCACTGGGAACAACATGGGTTCAATAGGGATTCAGCCTAAGAACGACATTGGTTCAATTAAGAACGACATTGGTTCACTGGGAACAACATGGGTTCAATAGGGATTCAGCCTAAGAACGACATTGGTTCAATTAAGAACGACATTGGTTCACTGGGAACGACATGGGTTCTATAGGGATTCAGCCTAAGAACGTGGATCAGGAGGACTTCAACCTACAAATCATATATCTAAAAAATACCAATCCAAAAGGAGTTCGACCTAAGGACTGTAAAGAATATTGGATCAGGAGGACTTCAACCTACAGATCGAAATTTTTGAGAACGAGATTGGTTCGAAAGGGGTTCAACCTATGAGCCGTATTGGTTTGACAGGCATTCAACCTACAAATCACATTGACTCTGCAGGGGTTCGACCTACGAACTATCAATTCCATAGGGATTTAACCTAAGGATCACAATTTAAGAAGGAAGTGTTCAACTTATGGGTTTTGAATTTGGAAAATAAAAATTCTTGGTTCATGATTTGAATGGACCATCATAGTTAGCTTTTCAAAGCTTGTTTTCAGGATTAACCCCTTCTCCTGAGCGAGGAAGCTTGATGCAAATGCAGATGAATGCGAATGAATGCCTGCAAATGCAAATGTATGTAAAATGATATAAATGGGTGCACATGCGTGCAAAATGAGAGATTTGTTTGATCCTGCCTGCATACAGGATGTTTTGAAGACAATTTCCAAAGTAATGCCTCAGTGTAATGGGGGAATAAGAAAGGATAAGTAATTGATATTTGATGAGAATTCTCTGAGGATAACAAGGTAAAACTGACAATGAGCTTCTTGGTTGATCAGAGAGGCACTTTGAAAAAGGTTACCCCTTATAAGAAGACATTTAAACATTTGCAAATGAAGAATATAAAAGATGACGCCAGGCCATAAGGAAGATTGACAAATTTATTAATGCTTTGAAGAAGGAAATAACAAATTGATAGAAGAACTGAGACTACATTGTTGCTTCAAAATGACAAAATGATGAAAGTGACATAGTCTCGACATTATCAATTTTTAGAAAACTTGCTCAGGATGGTCGACTGGTATTTTCCTCATCTTCAATAAGGATATTCTTGTCGATGCAATCTTGAATGATATTTTTCAGGACGAAACAATTCTTAGTGTCATGCCCTACTGTTCGATGAAATTTGCAAAATCTTTCTTTGAATCTACCCATGATTGTTGCGGGATCGGCTGCTTTAGGTAAACGGATCATATCTTTTGCAAGCATGTATTCCAGAACACTCTCTAGTGTTTGGTCCAGAGGGGTGAACTTTCGATCCGTACTCCAATCCTTGCGCTTTGGCTTTTCTTGATCTTTCTCTTTATGCTGAGGACTAGATTGAAGAGACCTATCATTGTTGGAGAACTTTCCTTTTTGGCCCTTGGATCTCTCTGAATAGTGATCATGATTTTTCTTGTTGCTTTTGCTATCATTGGCAGAAAGAGTGAAGTGAGCCTTCTTCTTCTGCTCACTCTGATTGTTACCTTGTGTAAAGATGAAGCCTTCATAAACTCCATTTTCCATGATTAGCTCGAGCCACTCGGCTCATTCTGTCAGTTCGATGAAGGTTTTTGACGGTGCCGTGGAAATGAGACCTTTCAAGGGTTGTGAAAAATTATTCAAGATTAGTGACAATGGATGCCCTTCTGATATCGGGTCTCTCATCTTATTGCAAGCTGACCTCCATCGGTGGATAAAATCTCGGGCCTTCTCGTTTTCTTTCTGCTTGAGGCCGCAAAGATGACTGAGAGTCGGGAGTGCTTCAGCATTGAATAGAAAGCGCTTACTAAATAAATTGACCACTTTATCGAACTCTTTCAGCTCTATCGGGTTGATATGCTCTGCATACCACTTTGCCGCAATACCCTCCAAGCTGCGAGCGAAGCAGAGAAATAAGGCACGATTGTTCCTCTTGATCCTGGAACATTCTGCGAAGAATAGGGCGAGATGTGCTTTTGGGTCACCCGAACCATCAAACTTGATAAATTTCTTGGGGAGATTATCAAGATCATCATCCCCATCCAGTCCATCATAAAAGTCTTCACTTGTAAAGACTCTTTTGCCCTTGTCACGAGTTTGAAGATCCTTAACTATTTTCATCACATCTTTGAGTTGTGACTCCGTAGGGTCGTCAACAGACTGATTCTTGGATTTGTAGGCCGACCCCTGCCCCTGAGTCGACCTTTTGAATTCTTGCTTGTTTTCATACTCTTTGTCAGTATCATCTGCTGATTCTGACTCATCAGACATTTCCTCATGACGATTCTGCTTTTTACTGATCTTCACATTCTTGACGGCATGACCCTTATCTTTCTGTTTGATCTGAGTCTGTTCAGCACTGGCTTCAGCTTGCTCTGCCAGCATCTTGGTCATCATCTCTTTGAACATAGCATATATCTGAGGATCAACATCATCCTCTGCTTGCTGACCTTGACTTCTGACTGATCGGGGTGAGTCCATTTTCTCTTCTGAAGCGACTGAGTACGCGACGCCTTCAACTGATGCGGCTTTTTTTCTGGATCTTGTATCAACCATCAGGTATCGCAAATGTTCTCTTGGGTGTTGTTGATGCTCTCTGCAGGGCAGAACTGATGGTTAGGCTTCTGAAGGAAATTTGGTTTGGAGGAAAATATTTGTTGAGAATTTTGGTAGACAATTGAAATAATATCCCATTACTAGGGATTGAGTCGTCGCTGAGATTACGACAATTGCGTTGCTATTCTTTGCAAGATAAACAACTGAAAATATGCCTTGTTACCTAGGCGAGGTCGTCAAACCAATGTAAAATAAAGGAATTTTTATAGAGAGGAAAAACATGATTTTATCAATAATACACTTGACAGAGGGGAGAGGGACAAACAATTTTCCACCACTCCAGATAATCAGAAGATACACGAGGACCAGGAAAAATAGTAAGACTGACAAAAGAATCCCAGCCATGTCTGGCAGAATGGTATGCTCCGGACCACTGATCTGATGCAAGGTCGAATTCTGGCAGAACCCCGGCTAGTGGACGAATCTCTACGCGCTTCTGCCTCTGAGAGAACTGCCTGACACACCGCTCGGGATGATAGTATGCGCAGAAGAACGGGCCAAGTAGTCTGAATCGCTTGCCATAAGTATAAGTGTATCTGGGAGGTGATTCCTGACGATCAAAGTAATCCCATACGACTTCTTCCTCCTGAAGGTTGTCGATCAAGAACCGGTATCGCGCAACTGGAAGAAGCTTCTCTCCATTGTATCTGAATGAACTGGCTTGGACTGGCACATGCCGGAGGAACCAAGATTGCAAGGCATAGGTGCACCCTTCGACTAGAATCGATTCTCCGAGTGCGAAACGAGTCAACCCTCGGTATAGAAAAGCGAGTGCGGCCATGGCTATCGAGAGGCGGCTGGTCTGTCGACTTCCCCATCTCCTCATAAGTTGAACTATTCTGATATCCATGTAATTCCGTCCGTCGGGAAAGAAAGCTAATCCCACCGTGCACAGAACCATCGTGTGCTGAATTCTCTCTCGAGCTCTCCTGGACAACGAGCTGACTTCCACAAATGTCCCATGCTGTCTGTAGATTTCGAGCAGGTCCACATATTCGTTTCCATCCTCCTCTATCAATGGCCAAGAATTGCGTCCTGTCATGCGAGCTAAAGCATCCTTAGGGTCCAGACCCTTAACATTAATCAGAAACTGTTTCTCCAATGGATCTCCAGGCTGACCGGCTGGCTCGGGCAATCCCATAATCTCTGAAAATTCATCCATCAGTACTGTCATCTCGCCCCACGGGAACCAGAAGGTAGAAGTGCTCGGATTCCACCGTTCTGCTAGTGCATGAATCAAGTTGCCGTTGACTGTCTGCTTCCCCACTGCGGACGCCAGTTCCAATCCACACTCGTCCAGATGGTCCGGAAACATACGAGAGAAGTTCTTGAACCATGAATAATACCACCGGGGAAAGAAGGATCCGGTGCTGAGGACTCGATGTTCGGGAAGACTTTGTCGCACCTCGTAGGAGATGTGACCCTCAGGGAAGACTGAATCAAGCTGATTGGATGCCATCAGACTGGAAAACATGGAAGATGGGAATAAGACTTGGAAAATACAAGAATTTTGAGGAAAATGCAGCCAGAATAAAGCAGGAAATTCGAGATCCAGAAGACAGGAAAGATGGGAAATCACCTGGAGTTTTGAAGGAAATGGAGGAACTTTATGAAAATCGTCCAGGGTTTAATGAAATATAAGGAAGTACTTTATAAAATGAAGTATTTTAAAAATCGTCCAGGATTTAAAACATGGACAGTACATGGACATGGACTGGGGAATTTTGAAAAATCATCCAGTATTTTTAGAAAATATGAAAAATAAAAAGGAAATAACATATTCAATCAAATTCTGCATAAACAAGTATGCACATACAGCATTCCCTAAAAGCTGACTCTAGATGCACAAATTTTGAAATGGCTGTAGGACCTTAATCCTAACTCTAAGGTTCAGATCAACTGTATTCAATCCAGTTATGCCTATATACTCAAGCCAAGGCTCGATGTACGTGGCATAAAATCAAATTCTCTGGTTCTAGGTTCAAGTTTTCCAACATCCTTGAGCACCTGCCGATATATGTTGGACTATGGCCCTTGGTACGTGGCAGGGGGGCTTTCACCCAAATAGGTGGCCCAGTTGTGAGGCTCTGTCCCGAACTATGGTTCTGGAAGAGAGCCCAGCAACGTGAAGACCGGGACAATATAGGTGGGGTGGTTTTTGAAAATATGAGCACATGCAATCAAATCAGAAGGCTCTAAAACCTAAAGAGATAGAGATTTTGAAAATTTTGAAGGAGCAAACATTGTTTTCAATCAAGCCTAGATTGAGGAGGGTTGTATTAGACCTAAGTCTATGTGAGCATGAATAATTCTCCTCAATATGGTCCTACCAAACCATACCTAGTCTATATGCATTCCATGTCAGCTGGGTTCAAGTCTAGGCTCCTAGGTTCACATGATATCATAAAGCAAAGCTGACATTCCATGGAAATCGATTTTGACAATTTGAACTAAGTACAGCATTAGATTGATCAGGCAAAGACAGGTCCCATCTCGGTCGCCAAACCTGTTATCATCGCAAAATTTTACTTTTGCAAATCAAACTGACCTTTGAAAAAGTTTTTTTGAAAATAACTCGCCTCCGTTTTAAAATGCGGGAAAATTCCGTAGAATGGGACTCGCCTGTCGGTACGAGGTTCAACCGTTCCTGCCACATTTAACTGGGGTAATTGAACCAAGGATCAATCTTATGCTCTACTCTATTCAACTTGTCTAAATCATATTCTAATTTCTAAATGCACATAGAATCAGGCATGTGCTATGAATTTTCAGAAAATGCACATTTTGAAAACATGATGTTTGCTTGGAATGATTGAAATGTAAATCTTGAAAATGATATCACATGGAAAATCGTGAATTAGGACTTGAAAAATATTTCTGAGAGAAATAAAAATCGATTTTGAGGAATCCTTGACATTTGGTGAAAATCGATTCTGAGAGACTTGATTTCTCTGAATTCAAACTTGGAAATTGAAATTCTAACTTAGAAAATTTGAATTTGGAACTTGGGAAATACTTGAAATATTCTTTGAAATTCAATGCTTTTGGAAAAATTGATTTTTCTATAAGACTTGGGAAATTTTGAAGAATTTGATTCCTTTGACTTGGAATTTGAATTGGAATTGGAATTGGAAAATTCATGAAATGAATGAATATGATTTTGAGGAATTGGGAAAAACTCTTTGTATTTTTGAGAAATGCAGTGCATTTTGAAATTAGCCTAAGAGTGTAGGCTGAATGTGGCTAATGTGAAGATCATAAATCTAAGTATCATTCGTATTCTGACTATGGCCATAAATACAAATTCCACCAAGTTTATAAACTTCATAGAAGCTAGTGCATGTGCCATTCGTGTAGACCATGGTGAATTTGTAAAAATATGCATGAATCATCATCCATCACACATTAACATCATTTAAGAAAATAAACTATATGCAATGCAACCTAAGCTAAGCAGGAAATGTAAATTCTTATTCCAAAGTTTAATTACAAATTACATCACTATTGAAATTTAAATACATGAAAAATAAAGTCTTCAATGTACCTGCAAAACTAGAAAACTTGGTTAATGAATATATGTTGGCTTTTCTAGATTTATCCAACAATATCAGGAAATTGTTGGATTTTGCTAGATATAAGCCTCTTCCTTGATTCCCTTAAATAAAAATGATAAAGTATGAAATAAAATGGAATAAATAAGGAAGATAAGATATGAAATTTCGAAATTGGGGTCCAAATGACCAAAATACCCTCATAACAAGACTATGGTCTTGAAATTAGGGTTTTTAGAAAGATATTTTGATAAAATGCAAGTTTTGAAATTTGAATGGAATAAACTCAAACCAAATATGCTATGACATGATTAAAAATATGAAATTAGGGCTAGGGATTTAGAAATTTAGATCAAATGACCAAATTACCCCCGATAGCAAGACTATGGCCTTGAAATCAGGGTTTTCTGAAATAGATTTTGGTAAAAACCTAGGTTTTATGCACTAAATGAAATCAAATGAGCGTCAAATTAAACCTAAAGCATCCTAACATGATTATGAACATGATTAAACCCTAAAAATATATGCTTATGCACGAAAATCGAATAATATCACAAATTTTGTGATTTTTGCAGTGTTTTTGGATCTTTCAGGAACCCGGTTTTGCAATTTGCTTAATTCAGCCATCAAATGGATTCCAAAATCCATACAAATTGGTACCTGTACTTGTTATAACCCTAATGTCGAATTGGAATTATAAAAATATTTTTTTGACAATAAATTAATCCGAAAATTGCATTAAACCCTAAAAATATGCTATTTTTGACCTAATTCACCAACCAGTTTCAATCCAAGACCTAAATCAGGGGTCAAATCTCCATAGAAATTTATGAAATTTTACAGAGACTAACTAGAAATAAATACAGAGATTTCCCAATTTACAGATTGGAAAAATCATCTCCGGTTAGGGAGAAACCTTTCTGGCAACCTGGGCTAAAATATATCACTCTTAACAGGGATTAAAACGGCTACTTCAGATTGAAAATACAGGAATAAAGAGAAAACCTAAACAAAAATCTCTGAAATTTTTGTGATGAACAGTAGACAAAAAAATAACAATACTCACTTTTTACAGATCTAAAATCCGATCTGTGGTTTGGGATTTATGACTAATACAAGTCTGATTAGGGTTTTGGTAAACCCTAACGAGTTTAAACTTTAAAAACAGATTCTCTAAAAGGGTAAAAATACTAAAGAGTGATCAAAAAATCCGAAAATTTCACAGAAGAAATATCTACTCAATGTGAATCCATAGCACTTTACAGATCTAAAATCGGATATAAGATGAGAGAAATATCATAACAGCAAGTTACCTTCTTGATTTTAACCATGATTTTAAAGCTTTAAAAACCCGATTTGATGTCTGATTTTTTTGACAGGGTTCCCGAGATCCAAAACCTCTGATTTTTCTACAGTAACTCAATAACTCATGCATGCACCACATATAAAAAAATCAGAAATAAACAATGAGTGCTTCCATCCGAAATAACATCATCTTTACTGTTCTAAACCTAGAACACACAGAAATTTAAGAAACTTGAAAAACCATGCATTAACTAATGTAAATAAATAAAATAAACCATAAAACAGTAAATAAAACTTATTTCTATGCTATAGAACGTAAAACAAACATGAATAAACCATGAAAATAAATTAAAAACAGGGAATTAATGGCTGGAATTTGATATCATTTTTAAAACATAGATTTAACCCATTAAAAGGGGTAAATCATATATTTTATTGGTTAATAATGTAAAGAATCATATTAAAATCAATTATAATGGATTAAAATCTCTGTAAATCATCCAAAACAGGGTTAGATCACCTTCTTGGATCGTTCTTGCTGATTCTTGATGGTTCTTAATGTTGAATCCATGGTTTAATCCATGAAGAGGATGACACCAATGGCTAAAATTGATTTAAAACATGAAAAAGTATTAAATAAAACTAAAAAATATTAAAAATATTACCTTGGTGCTTGCAGCTGCAATGGAGGAAGGTGGAGGTGCTGGAGAGGAGAGAGAGGCCACGAAAATTTGAGAGAAAAGAGCCTTCCTTTTGGCCCCCCTTAGGTCCCATTTTATAGTTTTTCAAAAAGTCACTTAATTAGGGTTAATTAAGAGGTTTTTCATTTTTTAGGACTCTTTCTAATAAATCCACTAAAGGCAACGATTTTTTGTGGTTTTCTAACCTAGGTGGGACTCTAATTAATCCCTAATTAGCCCCTAACTAAACCTAGAAAACCCTCAAATGTGATGCCACTTGGCATCTTTCACATTTGGGTTTTTAAAACACCTTTAAAAACACTAGTTTTAAAAACTAATTTTCAAAATGAGTTTTCAAAATGGTTTTGACTCTTCTAAACCTCTAACACTAACCAAGACATCAACTAACCCTAGTCTAGCCCTGACTTACTCGAATATGGCGCCACCCCGAGTGGGCCCTACTTGAGTTTTTCAAAAAGTGATTTTAAAACTTGAAATTGAAGGAGTTTTCAAAAGATTTTCAAAAGTAAACTTAAAATTAGGATTTTTGAAATGGCATAAGGTCCTAACTGAGTTAGAATTCCTCTGAATATGGTGCCAACTGAGTGAGCCCACATCGAATTTTGAACATTTTTGAAATAAACACTGAAAATGGCTTTAAAAAAGGGTTAAAATTGACATTTGAAATTCAAGATCTTTAAAAATAGGGTCTCAAGCGAACTGGAACTCCGGGTTAGAGTCTTGAACCCTTAGGACTCTGAGATTATAGATTTTAACATCCAAATGAAAGAATTTTCAAAAGATTTTATCAAGAAATGATGAAATAAGTCAGAAAACACAGTCAGGGTTAGATTCCTAACTCGACCGAACTCTAAAATAGAATCCTGAACTAACTGGACTCTGTAAAATGACCTAAATTTCGAAAACAAACGAAAAAGATTAAAAATGGAAGTAAAACAGACTTCAAAACAGATTCCTGACTGGATTAGGACTCTGAGACAGAGTCCTAATCGGACTGAAACTTTCAAAAATTTGAGAAATTTAATGAATAGAGGAATTCAGAAGCGACACCACCACAATGGGTCTCATCTGTGAATTGAAATCGATTAAAATTTGAATTTGAAATTGAAATGAATCCAGATTGTTTCCTTGAGAAAATATTTCGAAATATAACGTCCTGGGGTTGGAAAATGACAGAGTATTGAATAAAAACCCAGATTTTGAAATTGATTTTGAAATAAAGCTTTAAAATTCAAATCTGGATTGAATGTTTTGAAAACAGGAGTGTTGGATCTCGAAAATGAGATGCGATGCTATGCAATGACATGCAATGCTATGCAGAATGCATGCAATGACATGCAATGATCTGTAATGACTTATGAAATGGACAAACACTAGATGAAGGTAAAAATTTGGGGTATTTACAGATGCCCCTCTTTGCTGCTAAGCCGGTTGAAGGCCGAGCTTAGTGGCAAAGAAAACACACCAAATTTGGACTATAAAAATGCCCCAGTTAGATGAATCTGACTGGGTATGAAAGAATTAGTTCAAGTGATGATGATAGATATGAAATGAAGAATAAGGAGAAAATTTTGCTTCGAAAAGAAGTGAGATTCAGGTTTTGCCCTTAACCTGGATGGGACAGAAAATACCTCGTGTAGAAACGAAGCTCAGGTTTGACCCTTAACCTGACCGGGAAATAAAAATGGAATACCTCATCAAAGGAGGCTCAGGTTTGTACCCTTATCCTGATTAGGTTGAAAATGAAATACCTCTTCAAAGGAGGCTCAGGTTTGTACCCTTAACCTGATGAGGTTAAAAAATGGAATACCTCATCAAAGGAGGCTCAGGTTTGTACCCTTATCCTGATTGAGCAGAAAATGGAATACCTCATCAAAGGAGGCTCAGGTTTGTACCCTTATCCTGATTGGGCAGAAAATGGAATACCTCATCAAAGAAGGCTCAGGTTTGTACCCTTAACCTGATTGGGCAGAAAATGGACGGAATCCTCGAAAGAAGAGACCGTGATGGAACCTTCGGATTTCCGCACAATGAATCCGATAGGGGTTTTGCAAAAGGAAGGAAATTGGGTTCCCTAAAGCTTGAAAAGGGATTGATCTTGGACGTCTCATTGCTAAGACTGAATGACTTTTAAGACAGATGACCTTTTGCGGAAAATTCAGGTTTAACTCTTAACCTGAACGGGAACTGTCTATGGTGGGACAGTGGGGAGCACAGGGAAGTGTGCGAATCTGAGAGCCCAGGCAGTCAGATCAAAACAAGAAGGGAAGGATCTTGGACAACTCCCATCATCCGATCCTAAAAGGGATAACAACAACGCCTGGATACATCAAAATAAACATCAAGTTCTCACTTCATGTCAGGATAATTTAAAAAGATTGCCAATAAGATAAAAAAAATTGTAGTTAATTCAAGAATGATAAGCACATATATATATGAAAAATATTCCCTCTTTTTTACCTGAAGTATTACCTCCGACTGGGCTTAACTCCGTAGAATCAAGATTCGAATTCAAATTACTTGCAATTGACTTTCCTTCAAGGAGGCTATCAATTTCATTGATATGGACGGAAAAGAATGTATTCTTGATATTGCGAGAGCTATTAGCGAAAGGATATTGATAAAAGAATTTCACAAAATTAAAGAAGATTCTTGATAGATTCGGCAGTCTGATATCATGGGATTCTTTTCTCATGATGATCTTTCTGCACTCTTTTTTTACAGAATTGGAGCTCTCTTGGATTTTTTGGGAATTACATCATCCTTCATTTTGGAGATGTCCTGGCTTTTCTCTCTTTATTTTTTTTGGAAGGGTACGTCACAAACTCCTTCATCTCAAAGATGTTCCGATCCTTCTTCTCTCTCAGGGATTATATTGACGGTTATTAGCTCATTGGTTGGGAATCTCTTGATGATAGCAGAAATTAAATATCTTTTAGGGTTTGTCGGTAGGCTCATCACACTCGCCTTCATCTCGACGGTGATCTGAACTTTCCCTGGAAGGATCCGTCACAAACTCCGTCATCTTGGAGATGATCCAAATCTTCTTTAGCCCCGGGGGTCGACTCGTCTAATTCGCCTTCATCTTGACGACAGTTGAGAGATCCCTTTTGCAGATATTTAATTGCAGCTTAGGTGATTGAGGAGATATGGAGATTGAGTGGATTTTTCTGTATCACCCAGGATATTTTGACTGCTTATTTTCCAAGAATGGTCTTTAAAAATATGCCATTGACTGCGATCAATATCAATCACTTCTGGCTTTGCAACAACATTGAATTTTCTTTGCTGGCCATATCGCGGATTTATTCTTCATCCTTTTGGTTGGCCAATAGAAAGATTTTGAATTTTGAATCTTTTTTCACAAAAGCTTTGTCCTTTCGGAAGTAATACTAAAGGTATTCTGAGGTACAATTTTATACAGTAAAGATTTTGAGATCGACAACTATTTTTCATGACAAATTGGCAAAATATTCCTGAAATCCTTGGTGAAAGAAATCACTTGAGATCTAAATGACACATCCGTGGCTAGATTCTCCTCTCCTTTCCCCAAAGGAGAGACTCAGAAATTGGAAATAGGATATTGGATGACCTGGAGATCAAAATTGTGATTTGGTCTACTGGAAGCGACATGGGTTCTGTAGGGATTCATCCTAAGAATGACATTGGTTCAATTTAGAATGACATTGGTTCACTGGGAACAACATGAGTTTGATAGGTATTCAGCCTAAGAACGACATTGGTTCAATTGAGAACGACATTGGTTCACTGGGAACGACATGGGTTCAATAGGGATTCAGCCTAAGAACGCCATTGGTTCAATTGAGAACGACATTGGTTCACTGGGAACAACATGGGTTCAATAGGGATTCAGCCTAAGAACGACATTGGTTCAATTAAGAACGACATTGGTTCACTGGGAACAACATGGGTTCAATAGGGATTCAGCCTAAGAACGACATTGGTTCAATTAAGAACGACATTGGTTCACTGGGAACGACATGGGTTCTATAGGGATTCAACCTAAGAACGTGGATCAGGAGGACTTCAACCTACAAATCATATATCTAAAAAATACCAATCCAAAAGGAGTTCGACCTAAGGACTGTAAAGAATATTGGATCAGGAGGACTTCAACCTACAGATCGAAATTTTTGAGAACGAGATTGGTTCGAAAGGGGTTCAACCTATGAGCCGTATTGGTTTGACAGGCATTCAACCTACAAATCACATTGACTCTGCAGGGGTTCGACCTACGAACTATCAATTCCATAGGGATTTAACCTAAGGATCACAATTTAAGAAGGAAGTGTTCAACTTATGGGTTTTGAATTTGGAAAATAAAAATTCTTGGTTCATGATTTGAATGGACCATCATAGTTAGCTTTTCAAAGCTTGTTTTCAGGATTAACCCCTTCTCCTGAGCGAGGAAGCTTGATGCAAATGCAGATGAATGCGAATGAATGCCTGCAAATGCAAATGTATGTAAAATGATATAAATGGGTGCACATGCGTGCAAAATGAGAGATTTGTTTGATCCTGCCTGCATACAGGATGTTTTGAAGACAATTTCCAAAGTAATGCCTCAGTGTAATGGGGGAATAAGAAAGGATAAGTAATTGATATTTGATGAGAATTCTCTGAGGATAATGAGGTAAAACTGACAATGAGCTTCTTGGTTGATCAGAGAGGCACTTTGAAAAAGGTTACCCCTTATAAGAAGACATTTAAACATTTGCAAATGAAGAATATAAAAGATGACGCCAGGCCATAAGGAAGATTGACAAATTTATTAATGCATTGAAGAAGGAAATAACAAATTGATAGAAGAACTGAGACTACATTGTTGCTTCAAAATGACAAAATGATGAAAGTGACATAGTCTCGACATTATCAATTTTTAGAAAACTTGCTCAGGATGGTCGACTGGTATTTTCCTCATCTTCAATAAGGATATTCTTGTCGATGCAATCTTGAATGATATTTTTCAGGACGAAACAATTCTTAGTGTCATGCCCTACTGTTCGATGAAATTTGCAAAATCTTTCTTTGAATCTACCCATGATTGTTGCGGGATCGGCTGCTTTAGGTAAACGGATCATATCTTTTGCAAGCATGTATTCCAGAACACTCTCTAGTGTTTGGTCCAGAGGGGTGAACTTTCGATCCGTACTCCAATCCTTGCGCTTTGGCTTTTCTTGATCTTTCTCTTTATGCTGAGGACTAGATTGAAGAGGCCTATCATTGTTGGAGAACTTTCCTTTTTGGCCCTTGGATCTCTCTGAATAGTGATCATGATTTTTCTTGTTGCTTTTGCTATCATTGGCAGAAAGAGTGAAGTGAGCCTTCTTCTTCTGCTCATTCTGATTGTTACCTTGTGTAAAGATGAAGCCTTCATAAACTCCATTTTCCATGCTTAGCTCGAGCCACTCGGCTCATTCTGTCAGTTCGATGAAGGTTTTTGACGGTGCCGTGGAAATGAGACCTTTCAAGGGTTGTGAAAAATTATTCAAGATTAGTGACAATGGATGCCCTTCTGATATCGGGTCTCTCATCTTATTGCAAGCTGACCTCCATCGGTGGATAAAATCTCGGGCCTTCTCGTTTTTTTTCTGCTTGAGGCCGCAAAGATGACTGAGAGTCGGGAGTGCTTCAGCATTGAATAGAAAGCGCTCAATAAATAAATTGACCACTTTATCGAACTCTTTCAGCTCTATCGGGTTGATATGCTCTGCATACCACTTTGCCGCAATACCCTCCAAGCTGCGAGGGAAGCAGAGAAATAAGGCACGATTGTTCCTCTTGATCCTGGAACATTCTGCGAAGAATAGGGCGAGATGTGCTTTTGGGTCACCCGAACCATCAAACTTGATAAATTTCTTGGGGAGATTATCAAGATCATCATCCCCATCGAGTCCATCATAGAAGTCTTCACTTGTAAAGACTCTTTTGCCCTTGTCACGAGTTTGAAGATCCTTAACTATTTTCATCACATCTTTGAGTTGTGACTCCGTAGGGTCGTCAACAGACTGATTCTTGGATTTGTAGGCCGACCCCTGCCCCTGAGTCGACCTTTTGAATTCTTGCTTGTTTTCATACTCTTTGTCAGTATCATCTGCTGATTCTGACTCATCAGACATTTCCTCATGACGATTCTGCTTTTTACTGATCTTCACATTCTTGACGGCATGACCCTTATCTTTCTGTTTGATCTGAGTCTGTTCAGCACTGGCTTCAGCTTGCTCTGCCAGCATCTTGGTCATCATCTCTTTGAACATAGCATATATCTGAGGATCAACATCATCCTCTGCTTGCTGACCTTGACTTCTGACTGATCGGGGTGAGTCCATTTCCTCTTCTGAAGCGACTGAGTACGCGACGCCTTCAACTGATGCGGCTTTTTTTCTGGATCTTGTATCAACCATCAGGTATCGCAAATGTTCTCATGGGTGTTGTTGATGCTCTCTGCAGGGCAGAACTGATGGTTAGGCTTCTGAAAGAAATTTGGTTTGGAGGAAAATATTTGTTGAGAATTTTGGTAGACAATTGAAATAATATCCCATTACTAGGGATTGAGTCGTCGCTGAGATTACGACAATTGCGTTGCTATTCTTTGCAAGATAAACAACTGAAAATATGCCTTGTTACCTAGGCGAGGTCGTCAAACCAATGTAAAATAAAGGAATTTTTATAGAGAGGAAAAACATGATTTTATCAATAATACACTTGACAGAGGGGAGAGGGACAGACAATTTTCCACCACTCCAGATAATCAGAAGATACACGAGGACCAGGAAAAATAGTAAGACTGACAAAATAATCCCAGCCATGTCTGGCAGAATGGTATGCTCCGGACCACTGATCTGATGCAAGGTCGAATTCTGGCAGAACCCCGGCTAGTGGACGAATCTCTACGCGCTTCTGCCTCTGAGAGAACTGCCTGACACACCGCTCGGGATGATAGTATGCGCAGAAGAACGGGCCAAGTAGTCTGAATCGCTTGCCATAAGTATAAGTGTATCTGGGAGGTGATTCCTGACAATCAAAGTAATCCCATACGACTTCTTCCTCCTGAAGGTTGTCGATCAAGAACCGGTATCGCGCAACTGGAAGAAGCTTCTCTCCATTGTATCTGAATGAACTGGCTTGGACTGGCACATGCCGGAGGAACCAAGATTGTAAGGCATAGGTGCACCCTTCGACTAGAATCGATTCTCCGAGTGCGAAATGAGTCAACCCTCGGTATAGAAAAGCGAGTGCGGCCATGGCTATCGAGAGGCGGCTGGTCTGTCGACTTCCCCATCTCCTCATAAGTTGAACTATTCTGATATCCATGTAATTCCGTCCGTCGGGAAAGAAAGCTAATCCCACCGTGCACAGAACCATCGCGTGATGAATTCTCTCTCGAGCTGTCCTGGACAACGAGCTGACTTCCACAAATGTCCCATGTTGTCTGTAGATTTCAAGCAGGTCCACATATTCGTTTCCATCCTCCTCTATCAATGGCCAAGACTTGCGTCCTGTCATGCGAGCTAAAGCATCCTTAGGGTCCAGACCCTTAACATTAATCAGAAACTGTTTCTCCAATGGATCTCCAGGCTGACCGGCTGGCTCGGGCAATCCCATAATCTCTGAAAATTCATCCATCAGTACTGTCATCTCGCCCCACGGGAACCAGAAGGTAGAAGTGCTCAGATTCCACCGTTTTGCTAGTGCATGAATCAAGTTGCCGTTGACTGTCTGCTTCCCCACTGCGGACGCCAGTTCCAATCCACACTCGTCCAGATGGTCCGGAAACATACGAGAGAAGTTCTTGAACCATGAATAATACCACCGGGGAAAGAAGGATCCGGTGCTGAGGACTCGATGTTCGGGAAGACTTTGTCGCACCTCGTAGGAGATGTGACCCTCAGGGAAGACTGAATCAAGCTGATTGGATGCCATCAGACTGGAAAACATGGAAGATGGGAATAAGACTTGGAAAATACAAGAATTTTGAGGAAAATGCAGGCAGAATAAAGCAGGAAATTCGAGATCCAGAAGACAGGAAAGATGGGAAATCACCTGGAGTTTTGAAGGAAATGGAGGAACTTTATGAAAATCGTCCAGGGTTTAATGAAATATAAGGAAGTACTTTATAAAATGAAGTATTTTAAAAATCGTCCAGGATTTAAAACATGGACAGTACATGGACATGGACTGGGGAATTTTGAAAAATCGTCCAGTATTTTTAGAAAATATGAAAAATAAAAAGGAAATAACATATTCAATCAAATTCTGCATAAACAAGTATGCACATACAGCATTCCCTAAAAGCTGACTCTAGATGCACAAATTTTGAAATGGTTGTAGGACCTTAATCCTAACTCTAAGGTTCAGATCAACTGTATTCAATCCAGTTATGCCTATATACTCAAGCCAAGGCTCGATGTACGTGGCATAAAATCAAATTCTCTGGTTCTAGGTTCAAGTTTTCCAACATCCTTGAGCACCTGCCGATATACGTTGGACTATGGCCCTTGGTACGTGGCAGGGGGGCTTTCACCCAAATAGGTGGCCCAGTTGTGAGGCTCTGTCCCGAACTATGGTTCTGGAAGAGAGCCCAGCAACGTGAAGACCGGGACAATATAGGTGGGGTGGTTTTTGAAAATATGAGCACATGCAATCAAATCAGAAGGCTCTAAAACCTAAAGAGATAGAGATTTTGAAAATTTTGAAGGAGCAAACATTGTTTTCAATCAAGCCTAGATTGAGGAGGGTTGTATTAGACCTAAGTCTATGTGAGCATGAATAATTCTCCTCAATATGGTCCTACCAAACCATACCTAGTCTATATGCATTCCATGTCAGCTGGGTTCAAGTCTAGGCTCCTAGGTTCACATGATATCATAAAGCAAAGCTGACATTCCATGGAAATCGATTTTGACAATTTGAACTAAGTACAGCATTAGATTGATCAGGCAAAGACAGGTCCCATCTCGGTCGCCAAACCTGTTATCATCGCAAAATTTTACTTTTGCAAATCAAACTGACCTTTGAAAAAGTTTTTTTGAAAATAACTCGCCTCCGTTTTAAAATGCGGGAAAATTCCGTAGAATGGGACTCGCCTGTCGGTACGAGGTTCAACCGTTCCTGCCACATTTAACTGGGGTAATTGAACCAAGGATCAATCTTATGCTCTACTCTATTCAACTTGTCTAAATCATATTCTAATTTCTAAATGCACATAGAATCAGGCATGTGCTATGAATTTTCAGAAAATGCACATTTTGAAAACATGATGTTTGCTTGGAATGATTGAAATGTAAATCTTGGAAATGATATCACATAGAAAATCGTGAATTAGGACTTGAAAAATATTTCTGAGAGAAATAAAAATCGATTTTGAGGAATCCTTGACATTTGGTGAAAATCGATTCTGAGAGACTTGATTTCTCTGAATTCAAACTTGGAAATTGAAATTCTAACTTAAAAAATTTGAATTTGGAACTTGGGAAATACTTGAAATATTCTTTGAAATTCAATGCTTTTGGAAAAATTGATTTTTCTATAAGACTTGGGAAATTTTAAAGAATTTTATTCCTTTGACTTGGAATTTGAATTGGAATTGGAATTGGAAAATTCATGAAATGAATGAATATGATTTTGAGGAATTGGGAAAAACTCTTTGTATTTTTGAGAAATGCAGTGCATTTTGAAATTAGCCTAAGAGTGTAGGCTGAATGTGGCTAATGTGAAGATCATAAATCTAAGTATCATTCGTATTCTGACTATGGCCATAAATACAAATTCCACCAAGTTTATAAACTTCATAGAAGCTAGTGCATGTGCCATTCGTGTAGACCATGGTGAATTTGTAAAAATATGCATGAATCATCATCCATCACACATTAACATCATTTAAGAAAATAAACTATATGCAATGCAACCTAAGCTAAGCAGGAAATGTAAATTCTTATTCCAAAGTTTAATTACAAATTACATCACTATTGAAATTTAAATACATGAAAAATAAAGTCTTCAATGTACCTGCAAAACTAGAAAACTTGGTTAATGAATATATGTTGGCTTTTCTAGAATTATCCAACAATATCAGGAAATTGTTGGATTTTGCTAGATATAAGCCTCTTCCTTGATTCCCTTAAATAAAAATGATAAAGTATGAAATAAAATGGAATAAATAAGGAAGATAAGATATGAAATTTCGAAATTGGGGTCCAAATGACCAAAATAACCCTCATAACAAGACTATGGTCTTGAAATTAGGGTTTTTAGAAAGATATTTTGATAAAATGCAAGTTTTGAAATTTGAATGGAATAAACTCAAACCAAATATGCTATGACATGATTAAAAATATGAAATTAGGGCTAGGGATTTCGAAATTTAGGTCAAATGACCAAATTACCCCCGATAGCAAGACTATGGCCTTGAAATCAGGGTTTTCTGAAATAGATTTTGGTAAAAACCTAGGTTTTATGCACTAAATGAAATCAAATGAGCATCAAATTAAACCTAAAGCATCCTAACATGATTATGAACATGATTAAACCCTAAAAATATATGCTTATGCACGAAAATCCAATAATATCCCAAATTTGGTGATTTTTGCAGTGTTTTTGGATCTTTCAGGAACCCGGTTTTGCAATTTGCTTAATTCAGCCATCAAATGGATTCCAAAATCCATACAAATTGGTACCTGTACTTGTTATAACCCTAATGTCGAATTGGAATTATAAAAATATTTTTTTGACAATAAATTAATCCGAAAATTGCATTAAACCCTAAAAATATGCTATTTTTGACCTAATTCACCAACCAGTTTCAATCCAAGACCTGAATCAGGGGTCAAATCTCCATAGAAATTTATGAAATTTTACAGAGACTAACTAGAAAGGAAAACAGAGATTTCCCAATTTACAGATTGGAAAAATCATCTCCGGTTAGGGAGAAACCTTTCCGGCAACCTGGGCTAAAATATATCACTCTTAACAGGGATTAAAACGGCTACTTCAGATTGAAAATACAGGAATAAAGAGAAAACCTAAACAAAAATCTCTGAAATTTTTGTGATGAACAGTAGACAGAAAAATAACAATACTCACTTTTTACATATCTAAAATCGGATCTGTGGTTTGGTATTTATGACTAATACAAGTCTGATTAGGGTTTTGGTAAACCCTAACGAGTTTAAACTTTAAAAACAGATTCTCTAAAAGGGGAAAAATACTAAAGAGTGATCAAAAAATCCGAAAATTTCACAGAAGAAATATCTACTCAATGTGAATCCATAGCACTTTACAGATCTAAAATCGGATATAAGATGAGAGAAATATCATAACAGCAAGTTACCTTCTTGATTTTAACCATGATTTTAAAGCTTTAAAAACCCGATTTGATGTCTGATTTTTTTGACAGGGTTCCCGAGATCCAAAACCTCTGATTTTTCTACAGTAACTCAATAACTCATGCATGCACCACATAAAAAAAAATCAGAAATAAACAATGAGTGCTTCTATCCGAAATAACATCATCTTTACTGTTCTAAACCTAGAACACACAGAAATTTAAGAAACTTGAAAAACCATGCATTAACTAATGTAAATAAATAAAATAAACCATAAAACAGTAAATAAAACTTATTTCTATGCTATAGAACGTAAAACAAACATGAATAAACCATGAAAATAAATTAAAAACAGGGAATTAATGTCTGGAATTTGATATCATTTTTAAAACATAGATTTAACCCATTAAAAGGGGTAAATCATATATTTTATTGGTTAATAATGTAAAGAATCATATTAAAATCAATTATAATGGATTAAAATCTCTGTAAATCATCCAAAACAGGGTTAGATCACCTTCTTGGATCGTTCTTGCTGATTCTTGATGGTTCTTAAGGTTGAATCCATGGTTTAATCCATGAAGGGGATGACACCAATGGCTAAAATTGATTTAAAACATGAAAAAGTATTAAATAAAACTAAAAAATATTAAAAATATTACCTTGGTGCTTGCAGATGCAATGGAGGAAGGTGGAGGTGCTGGAGAAGAGAGAGAGGCCACGAAAATTTGAGAGAAAAGAGCCCTCCTTTTGGCCCCCATTAGGTCCCTTTTTATAGTTTTTCAAAAAGTCACTTAATTAGGGTTAATTAAGAGGTTTTTCATTTTTTAGGACTCTTTCTAATAAATCCACTAAAGGCAACGATTTTTTGTGGTTTTCTAACCTAGGTGGGACTCTAATTAATCCCTAATTAGCCCCTAACTAAACCTAGAAAACCCCCAAATGTGATGCCACTTGGCATCTTTCACATTTGGGTTTTTAAAACACCTTTAAAAACATTTAAAAACACTAGTTTTAAAAACTAATTTTCAAAATGAGTTTTCAAAATGGTTTTGACTCTTCTAAACCTCTAACACTAACCAAGACATCAACTAACCCTAGTCTAGCCCTGACTTACTCGAATATGGCGCCACCCCGAGTGGGCCCTACTTGAGTTTTTCAAAAAGTGATTTTAAAACTTGAAATTGAAGGAGTTTTCAAAAGATTTTCAAAAGTAAACTTAAAATTAGGATTTTTGAAATGGCATAAGGTCCTAACTGAGTTAGAATTCCTCTGAATATGGTGCCAACTGAGTGGGCCCACATCGAATTTTGAACATTTTTGAAATAAACACTGAAAATGGCTTTAAAAAAGGGTTAAAATTGACATTTGAAATTCAAGAACTTTAAAAATAGGGTCTCAAGCGAACTGGAACTCCGGGTTAGAGTCCTGAACCCTTAGGACTCTGAGATTTTAGATTTTAACATCCAAATGAAAGAAGTTTCAAAAGATTTTATCAAGAAATGATGAAATAAGTTAGAAAACACAGTCAGGGTTAGATTCCTAACTCGACCGAACTCTAAAATAGAATCCTGAACTAACTGGACTCTGTAAAATGACCTAAATTTCGAAAACAAACGAAAAAGATTAAAAATGGAAGTAAAACAGACTTCAAAACAGACTCCTGACTGGATTAGGACTCTGAGACAGAGTCCTAATCGGACTGAAACTTTCAAAAATTTGAGAAATTTAATGAATAGAGGAATTCAGAAGCGACACCACCACAATGGGTCTCATCTGTGAATTGAAATCGATTAAAATTTGAATTTGAAATTGAAATGAATCCAGATTGTTTCCTTGAGAAAATATTTCGAAATATAAAGTCCTGGGGTTGGAAAATGACAGAGTATTGAATAAAAACCCAGATTTTGAAATTGATTTTGAAATAAAGCTTTAAAATTCAAATCTGGATTGAATGTTTTGAAAACAGGAGTGTTGGATCTCGAAAATGAGATGCGATGCTATGCAATGACATGCAATGCTATGCAGAATGCATGCAATGACATGCAATGATCTATAATGACTTATGAAATGGACAAACACTGGATGAAGGTAAATATTTGGGGTGTTTACAAAAGGAATGACAACACAATTGTCGTAATCCCAGCGACGACTCAATCCCTAGTAATGGGATATTCTTTCAATTGTCTACCAAAATTCTCAGCAAATATCTTTCTTCCAGTCAAAATCTCTTTCGAAAGCTTAACCCTCAATCTTGCCCTGCAGAGAGCATTCGTGACATTCAATGGTTCAGACAAGGTCAGGGAAGAAAACTGCACCAATTGAAGGCATCGCATATTCAACAGCTTCGGACGAAGAGATGGATTCCCCGCGCTCGGGCAAAAATCAAGGGCAACAGGTTGAGGATGACATTGATCCTCAGATGTATGCCATGTTCAAGAAGATGATGACCAAGATGCTGGCAGAGCAAGCTGAAGCTAGTACAGAGAAAACACAGGTAAAGCAAAAGACAAAAGGCCGGACAATCGAGAAAGCCGCGAAGATATCTAAAAAGCCTACCCAGAATATTTATACAACTAATGAAGAGGGATCAACAGAGGATTCAGATGAAGAGTTTGAGACTCATCAGGCATTCCGCAAATCTACTCAGGGGCAGGGGTCAGCCCACAAATTCAAAGAGCAGTCTGTCAATGACTCTGACCTGCCACAGTTCAAAGATGTGGTCAGAATGCTTTGAGACCTGTAGGTAGGCCCGCGACAAGGGCAAGAAAGTCTTCACCAGCGAAGACATCTATGATGGTTTGGATGGGGACGACAATCTCGAGAATCTCCCCAGAAAGTTTATCAAATTCGATGGTTCTGGCGATCCTAAAGCTCATCTCGCCATGTTCTTCGCTGAATGCTCCAGATTCAAGCGAGACAACCGCGCACTTTTTCTATGTTTCCCTCGCAGTCTGGAAGGAACCGCAGCTAAATGGTACTCGGAGCATGTAAATCCAATTGAATTGAAAAAATTTGACAAAGTGGTAAACATGTTCATCGAGCGATTCCTTTTCAATGCCGAGGCGCTTCCCACCCTCAGTCACCTATGTGGCCTCAAACAGAGAGAAAATGAGAAGGCCAGAGATTTCATTCACCATTGGAGGTCAGTTTGCAACAAGATGAGGGACCCCATATCAGAGGGACATGCTCTGTCCCTAATTCTGAGTAACTTCTCATAGCCTCTAAGAGGTCTCATCTCTACTGCACCATCAAGGACATTCATTGAACTGACAGAGCGAGCCGAATGGCTTGAGTTGAGCATGGAGAATGGTTTCTACGAAGGCTTCACTTTCACCAAGAATAATGGCCAAAATGAGCAGAAGAAGAAGACTCATTTCACTCATTCTGTCAGGAATAATAATTGGAACCACCGTAAGGGGCAAAACAAAGATTTCTGTTATGGGGCAAGAAGTTCCAACAAGAACGATCAGAAAGGCAAGTCAGTGCTTCAATACAATAAGCCACTTCAATTAGAACAAGGACCGAAGCCCCGAGAAAAAGCAAAGCATGAAGGGTGGAGTTATGACAGGAAATTCACTCCACTAGACCAATCTCTCGAGACTGTGCTCGAGTATATGTTGACCAAGGAGATGGTCAAACTGCCTAGGTTGGCTGAAGCCCCTGTTCCCATGGGGAAATTCAAAGATCAATTTTGTAAATTTCACAGATGTGATCATCGCAAAAATTTTCCTCTCTTGTTGTTTCTCTCTCTTCCTTCTCTTTTCCTTTTCTAACCTCTTATTTTCCTCCTTTTTGAAGGGAGAAGAATAAAAGAAAGAAAAGAGAGAGAGAAGAGAAAAGAAAGAAAGAGAGAAGAGGAACTCTTTTGCGGGTTTTCACTTGACCTTTATTTGAAAATATTTAGAAACTTAACTCACCTCCGTTTTGAAAATGTTGCGAGAAAATGGAGAGACGGGATTCGCTCGTCGGTACGAGGTTCGACCGTTCTTGGCGCCTTTACCAGAGGTAATCGAACCAAGGATCGAATCTATGCCTTTTGCTTTGCCTAAATATAATCTAAGAATCTATTCTAACCCTAAATGCACAAAAAATCATGCTTGTGCAATGCAAGGATGTATGCTTCTTTTAAAAAGATGTTTTTGAGAACTTCCAAGTGTTCTGAGATGAACTTGGTAAGGGAGTGAAGAAATGTTTGAATCTAACTTTAGAACTTGAGATAGATGAGAGAAGTTCTAAGTTTTTGAAGTAAATCAGAGTTGGAAAAAAATAAATCTTTTGCCTTTGAGAAAGAATGATTTAAAGCTTTGAAATGAAATAAAATGAAGTTTCAAAGTCGGAAATGAACTTTGATTTTGAACTTGAATTTAGGAAAGGAAATGAATACTTGAGATGAAATTGAATTTAGATTTTGAAATTGGAAATCTTAAATTTAGAATGGATCTGAGAAATCTAAATGGTGTAGAAATGAATTTAAGAAACCCAGATATGATCTGTAAGTGGATTTAGATTTTAAATCTGGAAATAAAATGGAATTGGATCTTTAAAATGGATCTAAAATAGATGTGGATTTATGGAATTTAGATGAGATTTGAAAAGGGAATTGGATTTGAAATCTAGAATTGGGAATGAAATTGGATCTAAAAATGGATTTAAGATCTGGGATTTGAGATCCGATATAAAATTGGGTTCTTGATCCTAAGATGGATTTGGATCTGAAGTCTGAGATCCGATGTAAAATTGGATTCTAGATCCTAAAGTGGATTTGGACCTGATGTTTGAGATTCGATGTAAAATTGGATTCTAGATCCTAAAGTGGATTTGGACCTGAAGTCTGAGATCCAAAAGGTGGAATTGGGTTCTGGATTCTAAGAGGGAATTGGATATGAAGTCTGTGATCTAATGTAGAATTGGATTTTAGATCCTAGAATGGAGTGGATCTGAAATTTGAGATCCAAATGTAGAGTTGGGCTTTGGATCCTAAAAAAAATGGAATTGGATCTGGAGTCTGAGATCCAATGTAGAGTTGGATTCTGGATCCTAAAGGGGAATTGGATCTGAAATCTAAGATCCGATATGAATGTTGAATCCTGGATCCTAGAATGGGTTTTGGATCTGAATTTGAGATCCAAAAAAAAAAAATGAAGATTTGTACTTGGAAATCTGGATTCAAGTTGGTCTAATTTTGGATTTGAATTTTTGAAAGTCAAAAATGTTACTTTTGAATATGGATTTGGGTTTTGAAAACCCAGATTGAATTTAAAACTTAGAAAAGGCCAAGCTTTTGAGATTCAGGATCAATCTCAAACTTTGATTTTGGATTTTTGAAGATGAACTTGGTCTTGAATATGAAGATGAATCAGAAGTTTCAAAGTTAATTTGAACTTTGAAATTTCATTTAGATTTTGAATTTTGGATGTACAAATGGATTTCAAAGTCAAATTGGACTTTGAATTTAGAATTTAGAATTTAGAATTTGAATTTTTGGATATACAAATGGATTTCAGAGTCAATTTGGACTTTGAATTTGAAGTTTGAATTTAGAATCAGGAGATGAATCAGAGATCTCAAAGTTTAAGTTGAACTTTGAAATTGGACTTGAATTTGGAAATGGAATTTTGAATATAAATTTGAGTTTTGAAATCTCAAAGTCAAATTGGACTTTGAAATTGAAATTTAAATCTTTGAAATAGGATAGAGGAATGAATTTCAAATAGAGATTTGAAGAAAGATATCTGAGATCACTTGGATTTTTGAAAGGAATTTTGAAAATATGATGCAATTCTATCCTAAATGATGAATGAATTTAAGAATTTAAAATTTGGATTTTGAAAAGCTATTCCATTCTTTAAATGAATTAAAACAAGATTGAAGATATAATACATCCCTGACTATGGTCATTGAATGTATTATATAATAATCTATATTTAAATTCAGATGAAGAATGAAACACATTTGGTGCTTTTATAGAATTTAAAATAAAATTAATTCTCAATATACCCTGACTATGGCCATTGGTATATATTTTGAATTAATTTTAAGTTAAATTCTGATAAAAGAAGAAAATATTTGAGGAAATATGATGAATTTTGAAAACGGATCCAGTGTTATTTCGTAAAAGATAAAAATACTAAGTTTTGTCCACACCCTGACTATGGCCATTGATGTGGATCATCAACTTAGGATTAATTTACCTCTTACGAAATGGTGCACGTGCCATTCGTGTTTCCATTTGTGAGATTTTGGAACATAAAAAGCAAAATGCATGAAAAACAATTAATTCATGATATTTACGATGCTCATTCATTTTATCTAAAACAAGAAAGATAAATTCTCATTCAGAATCTAACTATTACAATATTGATCCTGAATGGAAATTAGGATCTCTAAAATAAGGAGGGAAAGCAAACTTTCTACATGATTCCTGCAAAAAATGATTTAGCC
This sequence comes from Nuphar pumila, assembly GCF_984573655.1. Classification (NCBI taxonomy): domain Eukaryota; kingdom Viridiplantae; phylum Streptophyta; class Magnoliopsida; order Nymphaeales; family Nymphaeaceae; genus Nuphar; species Nuphar pumila. Next base: position 70,001,329 of record NC_143251.1, on the reverse strand, counting down.
AACTACGAATATATAGAGAGATGGAGAATGTCATATTACAAATGAAAAACATGCATGTAATATCCAAGACTATTAAAAAGATGAATGCTAGGACGTACATGAATATCCATGTAAGTGAGTAATATGAATTGCCTTGAGTGAAACATGAACCCATGTATGCTTGTTTAAGATGTTATGCTTTATACAGGTGAAAGATACTCCCATAAGCATAATGCACCTATGTTCAAAAAGGAGCATACTGTTTCCGGAAATATCCCAACGAATGTATAATGAGACATATACAGGAGATGATGAAATGGGTATGACAGTATATACATAGTTTTAACAGTTAAATGTGAGGGTACATTGCATTGGTGGCAGCAACCAGTGTGTGAAAGATGTTGTGGCTAGTCTATTTTATAGGAGAGTGTAAATAACAAAGGTGGAATGGTCATGAATATGAAGTGAAGAGAGTGATAGTGACATGGAAAGGATGTTGATACAGTAGTAGCAAGTTACTGTTACTGCTAACATTTGACTATGAAGAGTTATAATGGTGGATGGAAATATATAACAGGGGATGTGATACTTGTGGTGTTGTGGGAATGCAAGGTTCGATGATAGGGTTAGCACAGGAAATTGTGTGTGCACACTGGCTGCTAAGTGAAGTACATGTTGTCGACAAGGTTGCAGTGGCGAGTTGCTGGAATATGAATGCTGCTGAAGTAGCAGGGCAGTAGTGGTGAATGCTGGCGCACCGTCGCTATAAAAAGTTACAGGTATAGTGTAGGATGAAGGGTAGTGAAGTATGTCAAACATGCTGCTCCTGCGACAACAATGGACATGGGAGGAAGATGTAATATTGTGCAAAAAGGCCGTAGTGGATGGGTATCTAACAGAGGCTGGGCAGTGAGGAGACATGTACTGGGAATCAGGGTTGAAGTGTAGTGCTGGGATTTGATGGGATCCTGAACTGGTATATGGCAGGTGATGCTAACGTGGAGGTTTTGGTACCTCACAGCAGCTGTGCATACTGTAAGATGGTGTAAGTAAGTGAGATGAACACAGATGAATGTGACTGAAAATAAAAAAAAATGCTTGCTGAAATAGGAGCTGGAGTGCTTTCAGTGTGATGAGTTGAAAATAGCAATGAACTACTAACGGAAGCACAAGATGGAAATGGGGTATGACAGGCTGTGTAATAGGATGAAGTGGTTGTTGTTGATGTTACAGTAGTGAAGGAAGATAATGGACATGTGGGAAGCTATAGATACCAAAGATGGAGCATGTGTACTACGCATGTGCAAGGAAATGAAGGATGTAGCAGATATAACAAGGGATATTGAGGTTAGTGTAGGTGACATGCTAAATTGAAAGTAGTTCTAAACAAATCTGCAGAATAGATCCTATAATGTGAGTGATGAAAATCGACTATAATGTTAAACCTGTTTAGAAAAGGAGGGTGTGTTACACAAAATCCACTCATAAGCACTAGAAAATGTTAACCTCATTATGCTAATAAATGTTCATAATGCAGTCATTCATTAGAAGAAGGTTTTCATGTGCAGGAAAGCAACGATATAACCAATATCACAACCCCCCTCCGCGCTTACCTCATTGGTCATCAGAGCAAGTTAACATACCAACCCATCTGTTGAGCTCAGTGATGACACCTAGATCAGCAACCTGGCTTGTGTGTATTGGACCTTGACAAGTATGTCATCTCAAGATTTAAGAAAAACATGAGACAAGTTAATATATTTCACAAAATCGAGATAAATGGCTGATAGGGAAATCTGGATGAACTTTAAGAGAAAAGCAATATTAATTTGAAGATCGATATAAACCTACCTTGCGACATTTACTGATGGAATCCCGGTCACTACTCCCTTTCATGGTGTAACTCAGACAATTTCGCAATCGGTTCAGAACAAACATACATCAAATCCAAGTTTCATTGCTATAAAAAAAAAAAAAAAACTGGAACGAATGTAACCTGGATGAATGCAACCCCTTTTATGATATCCTCACCTCTTTACAGTATCAACGAAGATCAAGGTAAATGCTAATCAAGGGAATAAATCCCCAGCTCTATTGGGTATAGATAATAGGGACAAGGCTTTATTAAATGTTGATGCCTATGGTGATAATGGTAAAACAGAAATAAAAAAAACGCAGAACATATGGTATTGAGCAAATAAAGTGAGTTTACAGAGAGAATATGAGATTAACTGAAGATTTCTACAGAGTAAATTCGATCTGGTACTGGACCAGATCGGATATTACCATGAAAGCTATACTCAGATGCAAATTAGTGGGTGTAAAAGCGTGTCTGCTGTTATGAAAATGAATCCAAAACGAGAATGTAAGTTTTACATCTATTTGAGTGTAAATGGAACTACCGATGGAAGCTGTAATTTCACACCGGGACAGGTATTATTAATGTACAGAGCAACTGCAGAATGACGATGGGGACTGGGGACGATGAGCCTGTGTTTCTAACCAAAGAAGCTTGCAATGGATGATCTGTATCCCTCTACTATCAGGAGTGAAAAAAAAAATGGCATGATCTATGAATATGAAAGTGTCACCAAAGAAAAGCAAAGATCCTCTTACCAAGAGTCTATATGAACAATGACATGCATCAGAGAACAGACTGGAATGTAAACAGTACAATGTAGAGAAAAAGACCAAATATTAAAAAAAAAAAGGAAATATGTCTGCTGTTATGAACAATTTAAATTCGCAGAAACATAATCAAGACGAACAAAATTCAGAAATGAAATGACTAAATGCTACCAAAATTAGGAATCGGATGGACTTTGGTGCTTAAGAGATGGAATGTGATGCGGTAGACATCAAAGGATCGGAGCATGAATATGAAAAGGAAATTGGAAACTAAATGCGAAAGAGTAGACAGAAACGAGGAAGGAACTTAAAACAAGATATAACCTATAGTGTGATAACAAGAGGATGGATATGGATGAATTCACTAACATTCGATGATCAATAGAAAGGAAAACAAAAATAAAAGATAAAAGAAATAAAATAAAATAAACAAGAAAAAAAATATATCGGGATGATTAATCCCTTTTGCTATTGCAACAAGTGGATCGATTCTGCTATATGCAGGTCGATCTCACCCTTTATGCATTTTGGTGAAACAAAATGAGGGGATTAAAATGATAAAATGAAATTTCTATGGGAGATTAAAGCAAAAGGAAGGAGAACTCGGAAGGGAAAATTTCAGAGAAGAATAATGTAAAACTGGAATGGAGATGAATAGTGTAAAAGAACAGGGAAGCAGAACGTCTACTTACCGTGATTTGATGGAAGATTCAGTCGCAGAGGGATAGAGTTGATCTTTCGCTACTCTCTGCATTCGCGGTCTATGCTTTGACTAGGAGGGAAGAAGTGCTTTTGTATAGTGCTGCGGGGGAGGGCGGTTGATCGACTTCTGGTTGCTCGAGGTTTCTGCAGAGGTAGCCGACCTCTTTCAGCTTACTTGGGAAGAAGATATCAGGAGAAGAGGCAGAAGAAGAGAAATGAAGAAGAAGGGGTATGGGCGATCGTGAAAAGGGAAAGTGGAGAGGTGAAAATGGATCAAGAAGAAGAGGATGGAGGGGTCGAAGATGGATCCCTTCTCCCTTCTGCGTACTCTCCTTTTGAAGGGGAAGAGGAGCATTCTAGAGAGGTTGTCGGTTGAAGATGATGGGTTGAGGGAGAAGAAGTTTGTTTGAAGATGGAGGGTAGGGCTGAGAGGGAGGATGCGCGGGAGATGGCCATTTCCCTTTTTTTTCGAATTTCCAAAAGAAGCCCCCCTTGAAAGAATTTTTGTAAAAAAATGGTTCAAAAAGAGGTTTTTGGCAAAAATTCAATTTTTCAATTTTTAAAACTATTTGCTTTTCTCAATTTTTTGAATTTTGTATCATTTTCCATTTTTTTTGTATTTTTTGTAATAGAAAAACTAAGATTTTATGAAAACAAAGTTTAAACACTAAATTTTTGTATTTTTCTGAGAAATATTTACAAAAGTATTTTTCTGAGAATTTTAATCCTTTTCGAGAGAATTTCTTCAGAAAAAGGGGTTTTTGACCCAGGTTTTGAGAAAATGTTCGAGTTTTGACACTTGAATCGAGAAATACAATGTGATGGATCCAAACGGATGTCGAATGGACTGTCCGAGCTATTTAAAGGCTATTTTTGGTATTTTCTATAATTTTAATTTAAAATTTGAACAAGGAGACTCAGATTTGGATCTGGACAATGGATCCAGATCCGAAATCAATTTAAACATATGAAATGAATTTAATTTCAATAAAACTAGAGAAATGAACTGGAATTTAGATTTGAAATGACCCATTTGCTCAAAAAATGAATTTAGGGGCAAGAAGGGAATATTTAAAAGATTTTGAAAAATTTGGGGTGTTCACAGATGCCCCTCTTTGCTACTAAGCCGAGCTTAGTGGCAAATATAACACTCCAAATTTTGAAAGAAATGCCCCAGTCAGCAGATCTGAATTGGGTGTGGAAGAATTATGGCTTTTCAGGCTTAATACCTTATCCTGAATGGCTTTGGGAAGGTGAAATCCTCGAAACTGATATGACTGAATAATAGAGATAAGGAAATCGTAAGGATTTAGGTTTTTTAGACCAGAGAAACTTTTTGGAGAAGTTTTGACAAGAGGGAGGATTTAGGTTGAAATCTAAACAATTGTATCCCATTACTAGGGATTGAGTCACCAAAAAAATTGTGACAATTGTGTTGTTTACTCCACGAGGGAGAGTAACCAACTAAAATATGAAAGAAAATACAATTTTGAAAAGGATATCCCTTGACGGAAAGAGATTTTTATGAAAATATAAACAAGAATATAAGAACAAAAGAGAATAAAAGGAAAAATGGAATTTGAGAATAAATGGTAAGGATTTAAAATTTTGAAGAACTTGCAGGCAGAATCAGAAGAATTTTTGAAGAAATGTAGAAGAAGAAGAAAAATACACCTGGGTTTTAGAAACAAAAGAGGAAATTTTGAAGTATATACCCAGGGTTTTGGAAAATATAAGGAAGATATAAAATATCACAGAATCACAGATATACAAGCAAGGATGCACAAACAACACTCCCTAAAGCTGACTCTATATGCAATATTTGAAATGGCTGATAGGACCTTAATCCTAACTCTAAGATTTAGATCATCTGATTTCAATCAAGGTATGCCGATATACTCAAGCCGAAGCTCGAAGTACGTGGCATAAAGATATGTCTTCGGTTCTAAGGTAATGGATTCTCAACATCCTTGAGCACCTACCGATATACCTCAGACTATGGCCCTTAGGTACGTGGTAGGGGGCCACGAACCCAAATAAGTGGTCCAGTTGTGAGGCTCTCTCCCGAACTATGGTTCAGTGAGACAGCCCAGCAACGTGAAGACCGGGACAATATAGGTAGGGATGTTTTCAAAATATGATCAACATGCAATAAAATCAGAAGGCTCTAATGCAAGTCCTAAAGAGATAGATTTAAATAAAGAGAAGCATACACTTGCATACATTGTTTTGCATTCAATCCCTAGAATTGAGGAGAGTTGTATTTAAGACCTAAATTTAATGTAAACATGGATATAATCTCCTCAATATGGTCCTACCAAACCATACTTAGATCCTATATGCAATGATGTCAGTTTTAGGACAGAGTCTAGGCTCCTAAGGTTTGCATGAAAATGAAGCTGACATAGAAGAATAAAGACTTAGAGAATATTAGAGCAAAGCAAAGACATAATTCGACCAGACGGAGACCTGTCCCATCACGGTTGCCAAAACCATGATCATCGCAAAATTTTTCCTCTTGTTGTTTCTCTCTCTTCCTTCTCTTTTCCTTTTCTAACCTCTTATTTTCCTCCTTTTTGAAGGGAGAAGAATAAAAGAAAGAAAAGAGAGAGAGAAGAGAAAAGAAAGAAAGAGAGAAGAGGAACTCTTTTGCGGGTTTTCACTTGACCTTTATTTGAAAATATTTAGAAATTTAACTCGCCTCCGTTTTGAAAATGTTGCGGGAAAATGGAGAGACGGGATTCGCTCGTCGGTACGAGGTTCGACCGTTCTTGGCGCCTTTACCAAGGGTAATCGAACCAAGGATCGAATCTATGCCTTTTGCTTTGCCTAAATATAATCTAAGAATCTATTCTAACCCTAAATGCACAAAAAATCATGCTTGTGCAATGCAAGGATGTATGCTTCTTTTAAAAAGATGTTTTTGAGAATTTCCAAGTGTTCTGAGATGAACTTGGTAAGGGAGTGAAGAAATGTTTGAATCTAACTTTAGAACTTGAGATAGATGAGAGAAGTTCTAAGTTTTTGAAGTAAATCAGAGTTGGAAAAAAATAAATCTTTTGCCTTTGAGAAAGAATGATTTAAAGCTTTGAAATGAAAGGAAATGAAGTTTCAAAGTCGGAAATGAACTTTGAATTTGAACTTGAATTTAGGAAAGGAAACAAATACTTGAGATGGAATTGAATTTAGATTTTGAAATTGGAAATCTTAAATTTAGAATGGATCTGAGAAATCTAAATGGTGTAGAAATGAATTTAAGAAACCCAGATATGATCTGTAAGTGGATTTAGATTTTAAATCTGGAAATAAAATGGAATTGGATCTTTAAAATGGATCTAAAATAGATGTGGATTTATAGAATTTAGATGAGATTTGAAAAGGGAATTGGATTTGAAATCTAGAATTGGGAATGAAATTGGATCTAAAAATGGATTTAAGATCTGGGATCTGAGATCCGATATAAAATTGGGTTCTTGATCCTAAGATGGATTTGGATCTGAAGTCTGAGATCCGATGTAAAATTGGATTTTGGATCCTAAAGTGGATTTGGACCTAAAGTTTGAGATTCGATGTAAAATTGGATTTTGGATCCTAAAGTGGATTTGGACCTGAAGTCTGAGATCCAAAAGGTGGAATTGGGTTCTGGATTCTAAGAGGGAATTGGATCTGAAGTCTGTGATCTAATGTAGAATTGGATTTTAGATCCTAGAATGGAGTGGATCTGAAATTTGAAATCCAAATGTAGAGTTGGGCTCTGGATCCTAAAAAAAATGGAATTGGATCTGGAGTCTGAGATCCAATGTAGAGTTGGATTCTGTATCCTAAAGGGGAATTGGATCTAAAATCTTAGATCCGATATGAATGTTGAATCCTGGATCCTAGAATGGGTTTTGGATCTGAATTTGAGATCCAAAAAAAAAATGAAGATTTGTACTTGGAAATCTGGATTCAAGTTGGTCTAATTTTGGATTTGAATTTTTGAAAGTAAAAAATGAGACTTTTGAATATGGATTTGGGTTTTGAAAACCCAGATTGAATTTAAAACTTAGAAAAGGCCAAGCTTTTGAGATTCAGGATCAATCTCAAACTTTGATTTTGGATTTTTGAAGATGAACTTGGTCTTGAATATGAAGATGAATCAGAAGTTTCAAAGTTAATTTGAACTTTGAAATTTCATTTAGATTTTGAATTTTGGATGTACAAATGGATTTCAAAGTCAAATTGGACTTTGAATTTAGAATTTAGAATTTGAATTTTTGGATATACAAATGGATTTCAGAGTCAATTTGGACTTTGAATTTGAAGTTTGAATTTAGAATCAGGAGATGAATCAGAGATCTCAAAGTTTAAGTTGAACTTTGAAATTGGACTTGAATTTGGAAATGGAATTTTGAATATAAATTTGAGTTTTGAAATCTCAAAGTCAAATTGGACTTTGAAATTGAAATTTAAATCTTTGAAATAGGATAGAGGAATGAATTTCAAATAGAGATTTGAAGAAAGATATCTGAGATCATATGGATTTTTGAAAGGAATTTTGAAAATATGATGCAATTCTATCCTAAATGATGAATGAATTTAAGAATTTAAAATTTGGATTTTGAAAAGCTATTCCATTCTTTAAATGAATTAAAACAAGATTGAAGATATAATACATCCCTGACAATGGTCATTGAATGTATTATATAATAATCTATATTTAAATTCAGATGAAGAATGAAACACATTTGGTGCTTTTATAGAATTTAAAATAAAATTAATTCTCAATATACCCTGACTATGGCCATTGGTATATATTTTGAATTAATTTTAAGTTAAATTCTGATAAAAGAAGAAAATATTTGAGGAAATATAATGAATTTTGAAAACGGATCCAGTGTGTATCCAGTGTTATTTCGTAAAAGATAAAAATACTAAGTTTTGTCCACACCCTGACTATGGCCATTGATGTGGATCATCAACTTAGGATTAATTTACCTCTTACGAAATGGTGCACGTGCCATTCGTGTTTCCATTTGTGAGATTTTGGAAAATAAAAAGCAAAATGCATGAAAAACAATTAATTCATGATATTTACGATGCTCATTCATTTTATCTAAAACAAGAAAGATAAATTCTCATTCAGAATCTAACTATTACAATATTGATCCTGAATGGAAATTAGGATCTCTAAAATAAGGAGGGAAAGCAAACTTTCTACATGATTCCTGCAAAAAATGATTTAGCCAACTACGAATATATAGAGAGATGGAGAATGTCATATTACAAATGAAAAACATGCATGTAATATCCAAGACTATTAAAAAGATGAATGCTAGGACGTACATGAATATCCATGTAAGTGAGTAATATGAATTGCCTTGAGTGAAACATGAACCCATGTATGCTTGTTTAAGATGTTATGCTTTATACAGGTGAAAGATACTCCCATAAGCATAATGCACCTATGTTCAAAAAGGAGCATACTGTTTCCGGAAATATCCCAACGAATGTATAATGAGACATATACAGGAGATGATGAAATGGGTATGACAGTATATACATAGTTTTAACAGTTAAATGTGAGGGTACATTGCATTGGTGGCAGCAACCAGTGTGTGAAAGATGTTGTGGCTAGTCTATTTTATAGGAGAGTGTAAATAACAAAGGTGAATGGTCATGAATATGAAGTGAAGAGAGTGATAGTGACATGGAAAGGATGTTGATACAGCAGTAGCAAGTTGCTGTTACTGCTAACATTTGACTATGAAGAGTTATAATGGTGGATGGAAATATATAACAGGGGATGTGATACTTGTGGTGTTGTGGGAATGCAAGGTTCGATGATAGGGTTAGCACAGGCAATTGTGTGTGCACACAGTGTGTGTGCACACTGGCTGCTAAGTGAAGTACATGCTGCTGACAAGGCTGCAGTGGCGAGTTGCTGGAATCTGAATGCTGCTGAAGTAGCAGGGCAGTAGTCGTGAATGCTGGCGCACTGTCGCTATAAAAAGTTACAGGTATAGTGTTGGATGAAGGGTAGTGAAGTATGTCAAACATGCTGCTCCTGCGGCAACAATGAACATGGGAGGAAGATGTAATGTTGTGCAAAAAGGCCGTAGTGGATGGGTATCTAACAGAGGCTAGGCAGTGAGGAGACATGTACTGGGAATCAGGGTTGAAGTGTAGTGCTGGGATTTGATGGGATCCTGAACTGGTATTTGGCAGGTGATGCTAACGTGGAGGTTTTGGTACCTCACAGCAGCTGTGCATACTGTAAGATTGTGTAAGTAAGTGAGCTAAACACAGATGAATGTGACTGAAAATAAAAAAAATGCTTGCTGAAATAGGAGCTGGAGTGCTTTCAGTGTGATGAGTTGAAAATAGCAATGAACTACTAACGGAAGCACAAGATGGAAATGGGGTATGACAGGCTGTGTAATAGGATGAAGTGGTTGTTGTTGATGTTACAGTAGTGAAGGAAGATAATGGACATGTGGGAAGCTATAGATACCAAAGATGGAGCATGTGTACTACGCATGTGCAAGGAAATGAAGGATGTAGCAGATATAACAAGGGATATTGAGGTTAGTGCAGGTGATATGCTAAATTGAAAGTAGTTCTAAACAAATCTGCAAAATAGATCCTGTAATGTGAGTGATGAAAATCGACTATAATGTTAAACCTGTTTAGAAAAGGAGGGCGTGTTACACAAAATCCACTCATAAGCACTAGAAAATGTTAACCTCATTATGCTAATAAATGTTCATAATGCAGTCATTCATTAGAAGAAGGTTTTCATGTGCAGGAAAGCAACGATATAACCAATATCACAACCCCCCTCCGCGCTTACCTCGTTGGTCATCAGAGCAAGTTAACATACCAATCCATCTGTCAAGCTCAGTGATGACACCTAGATCAGCAACCTGGCTTGTGTGTATTGGACCTTGACAAGTATGTCATCTCAAGATTTAAGAAAAACATGAGACAGGTTAATATATTTCACAAAATCGAGATGAATGGCTGATAGGGAAATCTGGATGAACTATAAGAGAAAAGCAATATTAATTTGAAGATCGATATAAACCTACCTTGCGACATTTACTGATGGAATCCCGGTCACTACTCCCTTTCATGGTGTAACTCAGACAATTTCGCAATCGGTTCAGAACAAACATACATCAAATCCAAGTTTCATTGCTATAAAAAAAAAAAAAACTGGAACGAATGTAACCTGGATGAATGCAACCCCTTTTATGATATCCTCACCTCTCTACAGTATCAACGAAGATCAAGGTAAATGCTAATCAAGGGAATAAATCCCCAGCTCTATTGGGCATAGATAATAGGGACAAGGCTTTATTAAATGTTGATGCCTATGGTGATAATGGTAAAACAGAAATAAAAAAAACGCAGAACATATGGTATTGAGCAAATAAGGTGAGTTTACAGAGAGAATATGAGATTAACTGAAGATTTCCACAGAGTAAATTCGATCTGGTACTGGACGAGATCGGATATTACTAGGAAAGCTATACTCAGATGCAAATTAGTGGGTGTAAAAGTGTGTCTGCTGTTATGAAAATGAATCCAAAACGAGAATGTAAGTTTTACATCTATTTGAGTGTAAATGGAACTACCGATGGAAGCTGTAATTTCACACCGGGACAGGTATTATTAATGTACAGAGCAACTGCAGAATGGCGATGGGGACTGGGGACGATGAGCCTGTGTTTATAACCAAAGAAGCTTGCAATGGATGATCTGTATCCCTCTACTATCAGGAGTGAAAAAAAAAAATGGCATGATCTATGAATATGAAAGTGTCACCAAAGAAAAGCAAAGATCCTCTTACCAAGAGTCTATATGAACAATGACATGCATCAGAGAACAGACTGGAATGTAAACAGTACAATGTAGAGAAAAAGACCAAATATTAAAAAAAAAAGGAAATATGTCTGGTGTTATGAACAATTTAAATTCGCAGAAACATAATCAAGACGAACAAAATTCAGAAATGAAATGACTAAATGCTACCAAAATTAGGAATCGGATGGACTTTGGTGCTTAAGAGATGGAATGTGATGCGGTAGACATCAAAGGATCGGAGCATGAATATGAAAAGGAAATTGGAAACTAAATGCGAAAGAGTAGACAGAAACGAGGAAGGAACTTAAAACAAGATATAACCTATAGTGTGATAACAAGAGGATGGATATGGATGAATTCACTGACATTCGATGATCAACAGAAAGGAAAACAAAAATAAAAGATAAAAGAAATAAAATAAAATAAACAAGAAAAAATATATATCGGGATGATTAATCCCTTTTGCTATTGCAACAAGTGGATCGATTCTGCTATATGCAGGTCGATCTCACCCTTTATGCATTTTGGTGAAACAAAATGAGGGGATTAAAATGATAAAATGAAATTTCTATGGGAGATTAAAGCAAAAGGAAGGAGAACTCGAAAGGGAAAATTTCAGAGAAGAATAATGTAAAACTGGAATGGAGATGAATAGTGTAAAAGAACAGGGAAGCAGAAGGGCTACTTACCGTGATTTGATGGAAGATTCAGTCGCAGAGGGATAGAGTTGATCTTTCGCTACTCTCTGCAATCGCGGTCTATGCTTTGACTAGGAGGGAAGAAGTGCTTCTGTATAGTGCTGCGAGGGAGGGCGGTTGATCGACTTCTGGTTGCTCGAGGTTTCTGCAGAGGTAGTCGACCTCCTTCAGCTTACTTGGGAAGAAGATATCAGGAGAAGAGGCATAAGAAGAGAAATGAAGAAGAAGGGGTATGGGCGATCGTGAAAAGGGAAAGTGGAGAGGTGAAAACGGATCAAGAAGAAGAGGATGGAGGGGTCGAAGATGGATCCCTTCTCCCTTCTGCGTACTCTCCTTTTGAAGGGGAAGAGGAGCATTCGAGAGAGGTTGTCAGTTGAAGATTAGGGGTTGAGGGAGAAGAAGTTTGTTTGAAGATGGAGGGTAGGGCTGAGAGGGAGGATGCGCGGGAGATGGCCATTTCCCTTTTTTTTCCGAATTTCCAAATAAAGGCCCCCTTGAAAGAATTTTTGTAAAAAAATGGTTCAAAAAGTGGTTTTTGGCAAAAATTCAATTTTTCAATTTTTAAAACTATTTGCTTTTCTCAATTTTTTGAATTTTGTATCATTTTCCATTTTTTTTTGTATTTTTTGTAATAGAAAAATTAAGATTTTATGAAAACAAAGTTTAAACACTAAATTTTTGTATTTTTCTGAGAAATATTTACAAAAGTATTTTTCTGAGAATTTTAATCCATTTCGAGAGAATTTCTTCAGAAAAGGGGTTTTTGACCCAGGTTTTCAGAAAATATTCGAGTTTCGACACTCGAATCGAGAAATACAATGTGATGGATCCAAACGGATGTCGAATGGACTGTCCGAGCTATTTAAAGGCTATTTTTTGGTATTTTCTATAATTTTAATTTAAAATTTGAACAAGGAGACTCAGATTTTGATCTGGACAATGGATCCAGATCCGAAATCAATTTAAACATATGAAATGAATTTAATTTTAATAAAACTAGAGAAATAAACTGGAATTTAGATTTGAAATGACCCATTTGCTCAAAAAATGAATTTAGGGGCAGAAAGGGAATATTTAAAAGATTTTGAAAATTTTGGGGTGTTCACAACAGAAGAGTTGGGCACAATACTGAGAACTGCTTCGTTCTCAAGAATATTGTTCAGGATCTCATCGACAAGAATCTTCTTGTAGAGGGTGCCGAAGATGAAAATATAGATATTCTAAAGAAACCCTTTCCCCATCATTCTACGGCGGTCGTCTCTGAACAGTCTTTTCAGCCGCAGGAGCATATTAGGCCATGCTCTAAAAGGGATATGCAAATCCAACATCAGGTCCTTATACTGCAGCAAGCTCTGTCCAAAGCTCAGAAAATGGATCTCATTGCAACTTTTGGTAAAATGAAAGTATCTGATAAAGCCGCTGGGGTATCTCCTGAGGTGGCTAAAAGAATGCCATGGCTCCCCAAGCACTTTATTAAGCCCGCCCTTGAGAAAAGTGAGACATCTACACCAAAGTCGATAACTGCATTATCCAATGTCTCAATTTTGGACTTAGCTCAAGCTTCCACCAAACACCAGCAGGTGTTGAATGATCTATTGCAGAAAATCAAAGTGAAACCGAGCATAACTCCTGAAGACATGGCCCAGATAGTCAATCAGGCCATGACAAATGCTCCGATTACTTTCTCAGATGAAGATCTTTCCAAGCCGCATGTGTTTCACAACAACGCTTTGTATGTTGTGATTCGAGCCAGAGGAATGACTGTTCCTCATGTGCTGATAGATGGAGGCAGCAGCCTCAATATATGCCCAGAAATGACAGCCAAAGCTTTGGGCATCAAAGAAGAGGAATATATCCCGGACCCGATCACTATCTACGGGTTTGATAATCATGGTCAGACAGCGAAAGGAAAAATTTTCTTGGAGATTTTCATTGACTATTCAGTCCACTCTGTCCTTTTTCATGTGGTCAATGTGCCACCCACCTATAATCTGCTTCTCGGGAGACCGTGGATTCACAATACGAACGTTGTGCCGTCTACTCTGCATCAGTGTGTCAAATGGTCAAAAGGTGGAATGATCACAACAGTCTTGGGCGAAGATCCAAAATAAAGGCTTGCACAACCCATGGTTCCTAGGCCCACTTTCACCACTGATATCCCTAGCATTAGAGGCATTGATGAGGCCAGTGTCAAAGAAAACTCAGGAATACTGCAGACGGCTGAACAATTAGCACATACAGTGGCCATGACTCGATGGAGAGGCCCACAGTTTTTCAAGATTGGAGGATGAATTGACTATAGCACATTCAAAGATCATCCATTGTTCTCCCAATTTATGAAGGCCAAAAAGGGATTTGATCTGTTAGTAAAGCATGGCTATCAGCCTTTTCAAGGCCTGGAATAAAATGGAGATGGTCGTCTCGAGCCAGTAATTCCTCCGCACTATCCTCAGAGGGCCGGATTGGGCTTTAAGGGCAGAAAGGCACTATCTTTGTCAAAGGGACGCACTAAGGGCATCTGCTTGTCTTTTATTTCTATTCTTTTATTTTCACATTTAGGATGATATCCTGTTTCATTTCAATCATTGTCCTCAATTCAATCTTTCAATAAAGTTGCAAATTTCCTTTGTCTATCTGGATGCCATTTGTCTCTTTACTTCTCATTATCAAATCTTTACAAAATTGCCATTATTTTGCTCTTTTATTTTTCCAATTATTTTCTCAATAAAAGCAGTTTGTTTTATGATGGACGACTTCCCTGAATCAATTTATTCTTCAATTTTCAGAATGTCTTCCCGATCTATCAAGAAGCTCGTTCTTAATCCAGAGGCCTTTTTGAAGCCAACAGTGATTCATCAGGTTAAAATAAGAGCAGAATGTAGTCAGATTACAAAGCAGTCAAAAGAACCTGCAGAATTTGATTCAGCTCTTCAAGAATTACCAAAATTTGCAGCAATTCAGAAACAAGATGAACCATCATCCTTAGTTCAGGATCCGATTGAGGATATCAATATTGGATCAGAAGACGATCCTAAAATTCTCAAGATTGGCAGCAGTTTGAGCCCGGAAGAGAAAGAAAGGCTCACCCATTTTCTCAAGCAACATGAAGAAGTGTTTGCGTGGACGTATAAGGACATGCCAGGTCTAGATACCAAATTGGTTGAGCATCGTCTCATCCTAAAACCAGATGTCAAGCCGGTTAAGCAGAAACTTAGAAAGATGGATCCTCGAGTGGAACAACAAGTTAAGGAAGGTCTGGAAGACCTACTCAAAGCAGGGTTCATTCGAACTATTGACTATCCAGATTGGTTAGCAAATATTGTCGTTGTTCCTAAGAAAAATGGTAAAGTTCGAATTTGTATCGACTTCAAAGATCTCAATAAAGTGACTCCTAAGGATGATTATCCACTTCCTAATATTGATCTTTTGATTGATAGCACAACAGGTCACGCTATATTCTCTTTTATGGATGAATATTCCGGATATAATCAGATCAAGTTGGCCGCTCGTGATCAGTCCAAGACGTCTTTCACTACTCCTTGGGGCACTTTTTGTTATACAGTCATGCCATTTGGGCTTAAGAATGCTAGAGCCACTTATCAGCGTGCTATGGCCGTCATTTTCCATGATCAGATGCACAAAATCATGGATGCTTATGTCGATGATATTTTGGTAAAGTCCAAAGAAGAGGAAGATCACATCGAAGCTCTCAATCAAGTTTTCAAGCGGCTCATTCTTTACAAGCTAAGACTCAATCCACAAAAATGTGTTTTTGGAGTCGAATCTGGCAAATTGTTAGGCTTTCTAATCAGGAAAAAAGGGATAGAAGTTGATCCCGCTAAGGCCAAAGCTATCATTGACATGTCTCCCTCGACTAATCTGAAAGAATTGCGTAGCCTTCAGGGACGTATGCAATCAATTCGGCGATTCATATCCAATTTGGCCATGAGATGTGAGCCTTTCAATCATTTGCTTAGAAAAAGAGTGAAATTCCAATGGGGACCAAAGTGTCAGCAATCATTCGAACGCATCAAGAAATATTTGCTCAATCCTCCTGTGTTAAAGTCGCCAGAATTGGGGAAACCCCTACTGCTATACATTTTAGTTAATCAAGTGGCTTGTGGCGGATTCTTGGCGCAATACGAAGAAGGCAGTCTGATAGAGCATGCCATTTACTATGTGAGCAAAACCTTCATTGATTATGAGAAGAAATACTATCAGATAGAGAAGACATGTCTAGCTCTAGTTTGGATGTGTCAGAAATTGAGACACTATCTATTGGCATCTGAAGTCAAGATCCTATCCAAATTAAATCCTCTCAAGTACATTCTAGAGCAACCCTTCCTCAGTGGACGGATTGCCAAATGGCAGGTTCTATTGATGCAATACGATTTGGAATATGTCTCTCAGCAATCTATCAAGGGCCAAGCAATTGCAGATCAATTAGCAGATTTTCCTCTAGCAGAGGATGTTAAAGTCGAGGATGATTTCCCCGATGAGCGGATCTGCAATATTCCACAATCCCCAATTTGGAATTTATTCTTTGAAGGTTCCAAGAATATGGCAGGCATAGAAATCGGGATTCTGTTAATCACACCTGAGAAGGAGATGATCCCCTTTTCTCTCAAATTAGATTTTCAGTGCACTCATAATATGGCCGAGTATGAAGCTTTGATACAAGGTTTGAAAATTCTACAAGACTTCAATGTTAAAAGAGTGCATGCTTATGGCGACTCTTTGCTCGTCGTCAATCAAGTCTTAGCTGAATGGCAAGTGAAGGATCAGAAATTACTTCCTTATCAGAAGATCGTCTTAGCTCTTGTTAGCAATTTCGAAGAATTCCAACTTTTTCATGTCAAGATAGACTTCAATCAAATTGCAGACAGTTTAGCCAATCTGGGATCCATCATGTCTTTCAAGAGCGGAGAATCTTGTCGCTCCTTTGAAATTGGCAGACTTGATCAACCTGTTTTCGTCCCAGTAGAGCAGATAAACCAGGCTGAGCAAAAGAAGAAGCCTTGGTATTATGACATCAAGAATTTCATTGAAACTGGCGAATTTCCTTCAGAGCTCTCAAAGAAAGAGCAACGAGCAATTCAGCGCATGTCTGCTCGATATTTTATTCTTGCCAACATCCTTTATCGTCGTGGATTCAGTTTTGAATATTCCAGATGTTTGGATGAAGAAGAAGCCAAAGAAGTTGTGCAAGAAGCACATGAAGGCATTTGTGGTGGTCACGTTGGCTACCAAACTCTTGTCAAACAAATCATCCGAGCAGGATATTACTGGAGAACTATGCAACAAGATTGCTATCGTTTTGTGAAGAAGTGCGTTCAATGTCAGATGCATGCACCTTCCATTCATGCGCCAACGACATATTTACAATCTGTCATTTCGCCATGGCCATTTTCTATGTGGGCGTTTGATGTTGTAGGCCCCATTACTCCTTCTGCTTCAAATGGCCACAAATATTTTCTTGCCGCAACAGAATATTTTACTAAATGGGTAGAAGCAGTCACTCTATGCACAGTAGAAGGTCGACATGTGGTCTCATTCATCCACAAGAATATCCTATGTCGTTTTGGCATACCACATGATATTGTGTCAGATAATGGCAGTCATTTCAAGAATGAGAGAATGAGGACTTTTTGTTTGAAGTTCAAAATCCATCATCATTTCTCCGCTCCTTATTATCCTCAAGGAAATGGCCAAGCAGAGGCCACCAATAAGATTTTGATTCGAATCCTGGAGCGAACTTTGGATACAGGCCGTGATTGGCATAAGAAGATTCATGATGCATTGTGGGCATATCGAACCACCATTCGAACTCCAACTAATGCTACTCCGTCAGAACTTGTCTACGGAACCGAAAGAGTATTGCCTCTACATGTTCAGAAACCTGCTCTGAAATTTGCATCACTTCTCGAATTACCTCTTGATCAGTATCAGCAACAACGGCTAGTACAACTTGATTGGCTAGATGAAAGAAGACTCAGAGCAGCAGAGCACGCTCAATCATATCGTCAGAGGATAGCTAGACAATATGCAAAATCCGTCATTGAAAGAAAATTTCGAGTCAATGATCTAGTGCTCAGATCAATGGCTTATCTCAAGCACCGCCCAGGTGGCAAGTGGTCACCAAATTGGGAAGGTCCCTATGTTGTCAAAGAGGCATTACCTCATAATTCATATCGGCTCATCAATGCTGACGAAGTGGAATTACCAAATCCCATCAATGCTCGACATTTGAAAAAATTCTATACTTAAATTATTCTTTGTAATTCCTCAAATTTTCTTCAAATAATGATCAGATTCTCCTTTCTCAGTTATACTGGGGCATTTTTTAAAAAAAAAAAAAATAAAACTTTGTCTTTATCTACAAATATCCTGTACGCAGGCAGGATAAACAAATCTCTCACTTTGCACGCATATGCACTCATTTATATCATTTTCATATTTTCATACATCTGCATTCATTGGCATGCATTTGCATCAAGTTTGTTACCCATTCAGGATAAGGGATAATCCTGAGACCCCGACAATCATTCTCGTTACAATTCCCAAATATTTTAATAGCATAGGTCTCTTTCAAAAATTCAAATTTCAATTTAAAAACAAGGTAGGTTTTTAAAAATCCAGTGCTCGAACTGGTACATTTTCAAAATCCAATGTCTATGTTGACATAGTTTCAAAACCCGGTATTCATGCTGGTGTTCTTTCAAAGTTGAGCACTCGTGGTTAGTGTATCCCTGGTTGGTCGTATCACTCAACCTCTCGGGTTCAGTCTTTGTGTTGATCATTCATCAAAGTTCAAATTCCAATTACCAGTTTCGGCCCTTGGGCTATCCAATTTCCAATTTCGGCCTTCAGGCCATCCAATTACCAATTTCGGCCCTCAGGCCACCCAATTTCCAAGATTCCAATTTCGACCTTCAGGTCAATCAATTTCCAATTTTGATCTTCGGGTCAATCAATTTCCCAATTTCCAATTTTCTAATTCCAAATTTCTAATTTCGACCTTTGAGTCAACCAATTTCAATTTCGACCTTTGGGTCAATCAATTCCAATTTCGACCTTCGGGTCAATCAATTTTCAATTTCCAAATTCCAAATTCTAAATTTCAAATTTCAAATTTCAAATTTCAAATTTCAAATTTCAAATTTCAAATTTCAAATTTCAAATTTCAAATTTCAAATTTCAAATTTCAAATTTCAAATTTCAAATTTCAAATTTCAAATTTCAAATTTCAAATTTCAATTTTCAATTTTCAAATTTTCAAATTTTCCAAATTCCAATTTCGACCTTTTGGTCACTCAATACCAATTTCAATCATCTTCTCTTGCGAGAGACCCTTTTTATAGGGAGAGTTCAAGGGAGCTCGTTCTTTTCGCATGCTATTCTTTGTTCACCTAGCCCCTTTTCAAGGAGAGTTTGAAGGGACTCGTGTCTATGTGAACCGTTTGCAAAACAAATTTCCAATTTCATACAAGGAACCCTTAGTTTAGGGAGAGCTTCGACGGAAGTTCGCTTTCCTTGTGACCACAATTTCATACTAGGCCATTTCATCGTGAAGGACCCTCTTTTTAGGGAGAGTGTGATGGACTCGTTCCTTCATGACCAATTCACCGACCTCACCATTACCGGCCCCCTTTCCATAAGAGAAGCCTAATGTTAGAAAGTTTTGACGAAAGCTTAATTTCTCTTCGAAAGTTCGTTTTGCAAACACCTCATCTTCAGGGAAGAGAGGAGTAATTTCTATTTCCCATTTCTGAATCTTCTCCTTTGGGGAAAAGAGAAGAAAATTTCTGTCTTGGATGTGTTGTGTTGTGCTTCAAATACTCGCTTCCACAAAGGATTTCAAGAAAATCTTGCCAATTTGTCATTAAATATTTGTTGATTTCAAATTTTTTATTGCACAAAAACATTACGTCAAAATACCTTCAGTATTATTTCCAAAAGGTCAAAGCTTTCGTGAAAAAGGATTCAAAATTCAAATTCTTTCTATTGGCCAACTAAAAGGATGAAGAATAAATCCTCGATATGGCCAGCAAAAGGAAATTCAATGTTGTTGCAAAGCCATAAGTGATCGGTATTGATCGTAGTCAATGGCACATTTTTAAAGATCATTCTTGGAAAATAAAGCAGTCGAAATATCCTGGGTGATACAGAAAAATCCATTCAATCCCTATATCTCCTCAATCACCTAAAGCTGCAATTAAATATCTGCAAAAGGGATCTCTCAACTGTCGTCAAGATGAAGGCGAATTAGGCGAGTAGACCCCCGGGGCCAAAGAAGATTTGAATCATCTCCAAGATGACAGAGTTTGTGATGGATCCTTCCAGGGAAAGTTCGGAGCACCGTCAATATGAAGGCGACTGCGATGAGCCTCCCGACAAACCCTAAAGGATATTTAATTTCCGCTATCATCAAGAGACCACCAGCCAATGAGCCAATAACCGTCGATATAATCCATGAGAAAAAAAGAAGGATCGGAACATCTCCAAGATGAAGGAGTTTGTGACATACCCTTCCAAAAAAAAGAGAGAGAGAAAAGTCAGGACATCTCCAAAATGAAGGATGATGTAATCACCAAAAAAATCCAAGAGAGCTCCAATTCTGCCAAAAAAAAAAAGTGGACAGAAATATAATCATGAGGAAAGAATCCCAGGATATCAGACCGCCAAATTTGCCAAACAATCCTCTTTAAATTTTGTGAAATTCTATTATCAATATTCTTTCACCAATTGCTTTCACAATGTCAAGAATACTCTTTTTCTGCTCATATCAAGGAAATTGATAGCTTCCTTGAAAGAAAGTCAATTGCAAGAAATTTGAATTCGAATATTGATTCTACGGAGTTAAGCCCAGTCGGAGGTAATACTTCAGGTAGAAAAGAGGGATTATTTTCAAAACAATGTGCATCATTTTAAATTATTTTGAATCAACAATAATTTTCAACATTCTGACAATATTTTCTAGTCATCCTGATGTGAAGCGCGAGTTTGGGGTTCATCTTTGACGCACCCTGACATCAGTTGTTATCCCTTTTAAGGACTTGATAACGGGAGTTTTCAAGATTCTTTCCCTTCTGTTGGTATAATCTGAGCGCATGGGCTCTCAGATTCGCACACTTCCCTGTGTCCCCACAGTCCCACCATAGACAGTCCAATTTCGGCTTGAGGTTAAGCCACCAATCATTTTCTCGCAAAAGGTCACCGATTTCAAAAGTTATTTTGTCTCAGCAATGAGGCGCCCAAAATCAAACCCCTTTTCAAGCTTTAGGGACCCCAATTTCATCCTTTTGCAAAACCCCTATCGGATTCATTGTGCGGAAATCCGAAGGTTCAATCATGGTTTCTTCCTTCAAGGAATCTATTTCATTTTCCGCCCAATCAGGATAAGGGTACAAACCTGAGCCTCCTTTGATCAGGTATTTCATTTTCCGCCCAATCAGGATAAGGGTACAAACCTGAGCCTCCTTTGATGAGGTATTTCATTTTCTGCCCAATCAAGATAAGGGTATAAACCTGAGCCTTCTTGATGAGGTATTTGATTTTCCGCCCAATCAGGATAAGGGTACAAACCTGAGCTTCCTTTGAGGAGGTATTTCATTTCCCGATCAGGTTAAGGGTTAAACCTGAGCCTCTTTTGATGAGGTATTTCATTTCCCCGGTCAGGTTAAGGGTCAAACCTGAGCTTCGTTTCTACACGAGGCATTTTCCGCCCAATCAGGATAAGGGTACAAACCTGAGCCTCCTTTGATGAGGTATTTCATTTTCCACCAAATCAGGATAAGGGTACAAACCTGAGCCTCCTTTGATGAGGTATTTCATTTTCCGCCCAATTAGGATAAGGGTACAAACCTGAGCCTCCTTTGATGAGGTATTTCATTTTCCGCCCAATCAGGATAAGGGTACAAACCTGAGCCTCCTTTGATGAGGTATTTCATTTTCCGCCCAATCAGGATAAGGGTACAAACCTGAGCTTCCTTTGAGGAGGTATTTCATTTCCCGATCAGGTTAAGGGTTAAACCTGAGCCTCCTTTGATGAGGTATTTCATTTCCTCGGTCAGGTTAAGGGTCAAACCTGAGCTTCGTTTCTACACGAGGTATTTTCCGCCCAATCAGGATAAGGGTACAAACCTGAGCCTCCTTTGATGAGGTATTTCATTTTCCGCCCAATCAGGATAAGGGTACAAACCTGAGCCTCCTTTGATGAGATATTTCATTTTCCGCCCAATCAGGATAAGGGTATAAACCTGAGCCTCCTTTGATGAGGTATTTCATTTTCCGCCCAATCAGGTTAAGGGTACAAACCTGAGCCTCATTCTGATGAGGTATTTCATTTCCCAGTCAGGTTAAGGGTACAAACCTGAGCCTCTTCTTGATGAGGTATTTCATTCCTCAGTCAGGTTAAGGGTCAAACCTGAGCTTCGTTTCTACACGAGGAATTTTCCGTCCCATCCAGGTTAAGGGCAAAACCTGAATCTCACTTCTTTTGAGGTAAAATTTTTCTTCTTTATTCTCCATTTCATATCTACCATTTTCATCAAGGCTAATATTTTCATATCCAGTCAGATCCTTCTAACTGGGGCATTTTTATAGCCCAAATTTGGTGTGTTTTCTTTGCCACTAAGCTCGTCTTCAAGCCGACTTAGTAGCAAAAAGGGACATCTGTAAACACCCCAAATTTTCCACATCCATTCTTAAACAATCCTCCTCAGGCAGTGCCAACCCTGTCAGGTCAGTGTAGGAGTCAAACCCCGAGTCAGTTTCAGAAAATCACCATTTTACCCATTTTCATTAGGAAAATTACCATTTTACCCCTAGGTCATCCTGGACCTCCGTCAGTCGGAGTCAGTCGGAGTCAGCCAAGCTCATTGGTCAGTTCAAGACAGTTAGAATATCAGTCATCTCACGCTCATCTGAGCTCATAATGAATAAACCATTTTCATTTCTGACCATTCCTGCCAAAATGGGATCATTTCTTCAGAAATGAGCTCATTTCTCACTCAAATCCAAGCCAATTGTCTCTGAGTCAGTCATTCATAGTCAGCCATATTCCTCAGAGTCTAACTTGAGCTCACCAAGAGTTCAAGCACTCCAGTTTCAGTTCAAAACCATTTCTAAGTGTCCAGGAGCCCATTTTAGTCCATTTCAGCTCTTTTAGCTGAAATTGAGCCGAGTTTAGTCAGTTGAGCTAGTGTTTGAGCCTCGATTTTAGTTCACCTCAGTATTACTGACCTTTGTTTCAGCTCAAACCCAGTTCAGGTTCATAATTCACTTCATTCCAATGATCATTCCATACCATTTCTCTAAAAATGGCAGCTTTTCTTGAAAATTCAGTTGGAAAGGTCAGTTGAGTCAGTGTCTGGTGAGTTCAGTTGAGTTCTGAAACTCTAAAACCCAGCACAATCTTGCTCATATCAGTTCAATCCAGCTCGAACCCCAATTTTCAGTGTCACTCTGACCCAGTAGAGTCCCGAAAACCATTTCTTGAGCTATTTTGCAAATTTTATCAATTTTAATGCTTTTTAAACTGGTACAGCTGCCAATCGGGGTCTAACATCTAAAATTCTTCGTTCAAGGTCTACATTTCGCATGTCATTTCTCATCATTTCATATCATTTCTTAGCATTTCATAACATTTCATCACATTTCATTTCATTTTCGAAGTCCAGAACTCCAGTTTTATAAAGTTCAATCTAGATTGAGTTTTAAAAGTTTTCAGAAATCAATTTCAAACCTCGGGTTTCCAAAATTGACATTTTCACCCCGGGAGTCTAAATTTGGAAATATTTTCTCAAGAAAAATAATCTGGATTTCTTTCAAAATCAAATTTTCAAATTTTACACTAGATTTGCTTCACAATGAGCTATTGAACTTCAAAATCTGAGTTCGTTTCAAAAACTGCCAAAAATAGCTCGTTTCATCTGGAAATAAATTTGGAAGTATTTTCTCGAGAAAAACAATATGAATTTCTTCCAAAATTAAATTTTTAAATTCTACATTGGATTTGCTTCGCAATGAGGTATTGAACTTCAAAATCCGAGCTCGTTTCAAAAACTGCCAAAAATAGCTCGTTTCGTCTGGAAACTTTCTGAAAAGACTATTTTACCCCTCTAATCGTCAAAATGAATTTCAAAATCAGAATTTGGACCCGCTCTGAGATGGCACATTCATTTACATTTCTACTTTATTAAAAAAAAAATTCTTTTTATTTGTTTGTTTTGTTTTTATTGATTTTTATTTTTTTTATTTTATTTTATTTTAGAGAGGAGGTGGGACCCACAAGGTGGTCACCTAAGCCTCCAGCCCCTTTTCCTCTTCATTTCCTTTCTTTTCTTTCCCTTTCCTTCTTCCTTTCTTTCTTTCTTTTTTTTTTCTTTTCCTTCTTTCTTTCTTTTCTTTCTTTCTTCTTCCTTTTTCTTTCTTTCTTTCTTTCTTTCTTTCTTTTCTCCTTTCTTTCCTCTCCCTCCACTCACGTATAACACTCTTCCAGCCCTCTCTTCTTCTTCTTTCCCTCTCCTTTCTTCCCATTTCTTTCCTTTTCCTTCTTCCCCTCTTCTTTCCTTTTCCTTCCCTTCCTTCTTTCTCCTTTCTTCCCTACCTCTTTTCCATCTTTTTCAAAAAAAAAACAAAATGGCTACAGCCATTCACGTAATGCTGTAGACAAAAAAATAAAGTCAGTTATTATTATTAGCAACTTAGGTTTTAATGAATTAAAACCTAAGTTACTAACCAAAAGAAAAAAAAAAGACACGGTTGGCTGCCTCCCACCTCTTAACGCCTCTCTTTCTTTCTTCCAGCTCTCTCTCTCTTTTTCCCTCTTTCTCATCACCCTATCTTCTCCCATTAGCTGCAGTCATCTTCAACACATCAAGGGGCAGCTGCTTCTTCCTCACACAGCTCCAACATCACAGCAAAGGCCACCCTTTGCTCCAGCCAATCCAGTTTCTATCTCTTTGGTTGCAGCCATAACCAGCTTCTTCCAAGTGGCTGACTAATCCCAGCCATCCCCTTCCACCAGTACAGTCACCTGCAGCCTCCAACAATGCCCAGCCATTAAAACCTTCTACAACATAACCTCCATCACAACCACCTTCACCTTGCTTCAGCCGACAGCTCCACCAAGTCAGCAGCAGGTCCATTGTTGCAGCCACCTACCAGTTTGCAGTCACTCCTTGACGGCGCTGCCATCTCTTCCACACCCAGCAGTGCAGCTCCAGATCATCTTCAGCCATTGCCACCTTGCAGCCACCAGCCTCGTCATCACCTTGAAGCCGAGCAGAAGCAAACCATCTCTAAGGTAGTTCCAGCCGGCTCCAACAACTGGCCTCCTTCAGCTATCTCTATCACAGTGGATTGGTTTCAGCCACCACTGCTATTACCTTAAGCCCAGCACCTTTGGTCATCTCCAGCCAGCAGATCCACTTTGAAGTAGCTTCCACCAACAAGTGGCCAATACCCAAGCCATCTTCCCCGCCTCTTCCCAAACGATCCAAGGTAGGGCTTTTTTTTTTTGTGCATGAACCACCATATGTGAATCCAATGCTATGATATGAGGAGTTTAAAAATTCGGATGTTTTCAGTTTAGTAGGTTAATATTTACTTTCGTTTTGTGTGTTATTTATTCCAAAAGATAAAAAAAAGAGGTATAAATACTACATGTGTGGGCTAATTAAACGGTAAGATCCATCCGTTCAAGGGATTAGATCTTCCGTTTCGCAAGCCAACAACAAAGAATATGTTGTATCCCCATTGATGTGCATTTTAATTTTATATTTCGTGATGTTTTGTTTTAGAAATACATGTAGATTAATTCATTTTCTTTTATTCCCATTCATCTTATATAGGATTCGTTGTTACTTAGTTTAAAATCTATAGAATTTTAGTTTTAGACAAAGTCCGACTGTTGTTTTATGTTTATTTTTTTTATTGTTAAATCCAAAAAAAAAATCATGTCAGTTGAGGTTATGTGTCAGTGATATTCTGTCAAAAACCCAGGTTTGTTCGGGTTTTGGAACCCACCTAAACCGATCAAACCCTACATCGGTTTTTCTATATTTTTGAACTTCCAATTTCTGCTTTAGCAGAAAAGAACCTCCAGCACCACCCTTGTGGGAGATCCGGACTGTCCTCCAAAAATCACAGTGGATTCATAATTGAATCTACTTATGATCTGGAAATTTTGAGGATTTTCCTGGCAGTTTTGATCTCTGTCAAAAAATCGGATTTCCCAGCTCCCTGGGAAAATCTCGATTTTCCTTCATCAGGGTATAGACAGACTCTAATGCACCAAGTCCATCCAATTTGTAACCTTTCTGCAAAAACTTACAACATGAAAGTTGTTCCTAACATAATTTCCTGTCATTTACCAAAATTTGAGAGTTTGTAAAGCTGTTTCATTATTTTTCCCGGATTTTCCCTTTCTGTCTGACAGAATTCAATATCCCGAAATTCCAGAGATTTAGGTCTCTGATAACAGCGTGACCTTTTCCAAACCGTAACCCGAATCCCAGTTTTGTAAAAATACAAAATTTCCATCTGTTTGTCAGGAACCGTTTCCCATAATTTCAGCCTTTTTCCCATCTGTTTACTATTTTTCCCATATTTTCTACCAAAACTTGTCTGTTTCCCCTAAATCCTAGAGTCACCGGATTCTGATCCGACTTGCCGGAGTGACACAGCTCCGACTATAGGTCAAAACCAGAAAGTATAAATAGAAACAATCCTTGCCTTACTGTCCTCTGTCACCCCATAAAATTTGGGAAATTTTTATGGAAATTTGATATCCTAAATCCGCTTTATAATTAACATTTTAGGCAAAAATCACAAAATTTAGGGTTTTTATTTGAATTTCCATATTTAAAAATACAAAAAAAACAGATTTTCGAGCTCCATTATGTTTCTAAGGTTATTTTAGGTGTCCATGCCAAATTTGGTTTAATTCCAAGTTCATTTGCTCCATGTGTTAGTTTATCTTTAAATTCAGAAGAGAAAATCAGGTTAAATTCGATATTTTATGATATTTTCACCATTTTAGGGGTTTTATCATGTATATAAGCATGTAGAATCATATTAGGGTTAATTTCAATCTCCTTTGCATTTCATATTTTTCAATTTTGCAAAATTTATTTCAGAAAACCCTGGTTTCAAGGCCATAGTCTTGTTATCGGGGGTATTTTGGTCATTTTGACCTAAATTTCGAAATTTCAATTTCTAATTCTCCAAAATTTCATGCATTTCATCATATTTCATCATATTATGTTTGATTTATTTCATTTGATTTTCAAATTTCCAAAATTTACAAAAATTCTTTCAGAAAACCCTGATTTCAAGGTCATCAGGAGTATTTTGGTCATTTTGACCCCAATTTCGAATTTCCAAGTTTATTTTAGAAATTTATTCATTATTTATCAAGTTTATATCAAAGGGGGTATGAATTTGGGTTTATATCTGAATAATATTCGATAATTTCCCATATTTTCGGATAAATTCAGAAAAACCTACATTTTTGTGCTAACCTTGTTTTCTAGTTTTGCAGGAACATTCAAGAAAAAGACTTAGCTTTTATTTTTTTTATTTCAATTCAATGTAACCTCAAATGTAATAATTTGGAATAAGAGTTACTTTTCTGCTTAGAATAGGTTGCTTTGCATATAGTTTAATTTACGCAAATTTCAATATGTGATGTATGATTCATGCACATTATTTCAAATTCACTATGGTTTACACGAATGGCACATGCACAAGCTCTTATGGAGTTTATAAACTCGGTGGGATTCGTATTTATGGCCATAGTCAGAATACGAAGAAAACCAAGATTTATGATCTTCATATTAGCCACATTCAGCCTACACACTTAGGCTAACTTCAAAAATGCATTGCATTTTTCAAAACTTCAAAAGGATTTCTCAATTCCTCAATGAAATTCCCTTTTCAAATTCATATTCATTCATTCAAATTATTCAAATTGCATTATTTTCAAATTCATTTTCCAATTTCAATTTAAAAAAAAATCAATTTTCTCAAGAATTTCCAAGTCTTTCTTAGGATCTGATTTTCTCAAAATCCTAAGTTTTCAAAGCATTTCCCAAGTTCAAATCAAGATTTTCCTATGTTTTAAAATTCTCAAATTTCAAAATTCCAAGTTTTCAGAAATCGATTTTCTCATATTTTCCAGTTTTCCTCAGAATTCATTTTCCATTTCAAAAGTCATTTTCCAATGAATTTCTTGGATTTTCTCAGAATTCTCAAATCCATTTTCTCAGAAAAGCAATTCCAAATTTCAAAATCGATTTTCTAAAGTTCAAATTTTCCTGAGAAATCACTTTCCAATGCAAATTTTTGATTTCCAATAAAATTCAATGATTTTCCCAGGAATTCCATTTTCAAGCATTTTCCAGTCCTTTTTTTTAATGCATTTCAATTTTCCAAAGCAAACATCATATTTTCTCAAACTTTCATTTTTCAAAATTCCATAGCACAAGCCTGATTCTTTGTGCATTCTAGGAAAAATAGAGCATAATTTAGATATTTGAGTCAAGTTAAAGCCTGTAATTGATCCTTGGTTCAATTACCTCTGGTAAAGGCGCCAGAAACGGTTGAATCTCGTAACGACAGGCGGATCCCATTCCACGGAATTTTCCCGCAAATTTTCAAAATGGAGGCGAGTAATTTTCAAAACCATTTTCAAAACTTTGGTCAAGTTTGACTCGCAAAATTCGTTTCTCTCTCACAAGGGAGGGGAAAAATTTTGCGATGATAACACCCTACTTTAACTCCTCTTAATTAGGGGAGTTATAAACTTTAAAACTTCAAAGCTCCATCCCCATCCCACGTTTTTGGTGGGTGCACTGATTTTCCAGAATTGCCCCCGCTTCTCCTTTGGCAAGATTTTCTCTAACCTCCCATTTGATTGCTTTATGGGTACCCTTTTCCCTTTTTGGTGGGATTCCCCACCAATGTTGGTAAAGTGAGCTGAAAAGGCCTAAGAAGTGGGCTTGGCCAAGATCCCACGTTTTTACCATCTTCTTCTTTATTTTATTATTTTTTTTTCACCAAAGTAAAATGATCACTTTTCTTGTGTAAAAAGAAAAAATCCGTGCACTGGGGGTTTTAAATTGGGGACTTCAACCTAAGGGGTAATGAGCCCCACCACTTGTGCTATGTTGTTTTTCATTGCAAAGGGTGTGAATTAAATTGTATTTAACCCTTTTAGTTTCGTTTCGGATTTCATGAAAAAGAAATGTTTTTTTTTTCTATGTGGGTGCTTCGGGATTTTGAACTTGGGTTGTGGCTCCACATAACCGTGTGTCCTACCACTACACCACAACATCACTTGGTGTTTACTTTTGCAAGAAAATTCTATTATGTCATATTTGGACATTTTTCCTTGTTGATGGATTTCTTCCATTTTCAAGTGGATTTTTCACCCGTTGGTTCTAAACTTGCACTCTCTCACCATAAACGTGCTTCGGATCTCACGCTATTACCTTGAAACCATCGGATTTCTCCACTTGGCCTCGTGAACCGGGTCGGATCATCGGATCTCGCTAGAGTTCGAATCCAAGTACCCTTTCTAGTATTCATTACCGGGTTCGCTCTACTGGCCCGCAAGCCTCAAAATCATATTGAATATTTCATAAACCATATTATTTCACATAAACACACATTTTTATTTCATTGTAAATTTCTTAAAATTCATGGGTTTTACACGAACTTCCTATCGGATTCGACATTCGTGTTGGAACCGTCGTTCCATTGAAGATTTGAGTTTTCAAACTCGGGTTTTCCCTTTTTATTATTTTAAAGATCCGGGTTCCGACTCGGGTTTTTCCTTTTATATGGCATCTGAAGTTTCGAGTTCCGACTCAGACTTCCTATCGGATTCAACATTCATGTTGGAACCGATCGCTCCGTTGAAGATTCAAGTTTTCAAACTCGGGTTTTTCTTTTTTTATTTTAAAGATCCGGGTTCCGACTCGGGTTTTTTCCTTTTATATGGCATCTGAAGTCTCGAGTTTCGACTCGGACTTCCTATCGGATTCGACATTCATATTGGAACCGATCGTTCCGTTGAAGATTCGAGTTTTCAAACTCGGGTTTTCCTTTTTTTATTATTTTAAAGATCCGGGTTCTGACTCGGGTTTTTCCTTTTTATATGGCATCTGAAGCTCCGAGTTCCGACTCGGACTTTCTATCGGATTCAACACTCGTGTTGGAACCGATCGTTTCGTCGAGAATTCGAGTTCTCAAACTCGATTCTCATTCATTCTTCTATTTTGAAAAACCAGGTTCCGACTCAAGTTTTCTCCTTATATA
The DNA here is from genome assembly GCF_984573655.1 of Nuphar pumila. NCBI lineage: Eukaryota > Viridiplantae > Streptophyta > Magnoliopsida > Nymphaeales > Nymphaeaceae > Nuphar > Nuphar pumila. The sequence continues at coordinate 69,971,147 of NC_143251.1, read as the reverse complement.
TATATATATATTCGCATTTCCGGAGTTGCGGGTTCCGACTCGGACTTTCTTTTGGTCATGATGCTCGCATTGAACCGATTGCGGCATAGAGAATTCGAGTTCTCAAACTCGATTCTCATTTCATTTCTTTTATTTTGAAAGGCCGGGTTCCGACTCAGATTTTCGCTTTTGTATATTCTTATTTTCTCGAGTTCTGACTCAAATTTTCTCTGTTAATCCAATGCTCGTGTTGGACCAAGTTTCTCCTCATCTTCCCTTTCAGGTTAAGGGGCAAACCTGAACTTCCCCTTCAGGATAAGGGATAATTCTGAAACACCGACAATCATTTTCACTTAAATTCTCAAGTATCTTCGAATGTCGGTCTCGTTTTCAACTCTCCATTCGAAAACCAGTGCTCGTACTGGTATGCATTTTTGAAAACCAGTGCTCGTACTGGTATGCACCTTCGAAAACCCAGCGCTCGTGCTGGTGTGCATTTCGAAAACCTAGTGCTCGTGCTGGTGTGCATTTTCGAAAACCCAACGCTTGTATTGGGGCATTTTTCGAAATCCAATTTTCGTACTGGTGTATTTTTCAAAGCCCAGCGCTCGTGCTGGTACATCTTCAAATCCAGTGCTCGTGCTGGTACATCTAGCGCTCGTGCTAGTGTCTGGCTGACTGATCAGTTAGCCCTCCAGGTTCAGTCTTTGTACTAACCAAACATCGTCATTCAAGCTCTAAATTCTCAATTTCAACCTTCGGGTTATCATTTTATCAAAAATTCAAATCTTTTTCTCTTGCAAAGGATCCTCTTCAGGGAGAGTTCGAGGGAGCTCGTTCCTTTCGCATGCAACCATCTTTCGTTCGCAAGAACCCTTTTCCAGGGAGAGTTTGAAGGGACTCGTTTTCTTCGCGAACGGTTTGCAAAACAACAACCAACTTTACACAAAAGAACCCTTTTTCAGGGAGAGCTTCGACGGAAGCTCGTTTCTTTTTGTGGCCCCTTTTTTTTCTCATCTTTGGCCAACCCCTTCACAGAGGACCCTTTTCTAGGGAGAGTGTGATGGACTCGTTCCTTTGTGATACTTTCTCAACTTTGTTTTTCGGCCGCCTTTCCATAAAAGAAGCCTAGAGATAAGGAGTTTTGACGAAAACTTAATTTCTCTTCAAAAGTTCCGTTTTGCAAACACCTCCTCTTTGGGGAAGATAGGAGTATTTCCAACTTCCCATTCAGGTAAGGGCTAAAGCCTGAGTCTCTCTTTTTGGGGAAAAAAGAGAGGAGAATTTTGTCACGGACGTGTCGATTCGATATCGAGCAATTACTCTCAATAAGGATTTCAAGAATATTTTGCCAATTTGTTATCAAAAGTCATTGTTGATCTCAAAGTTTTCATCATATAAAGAATTACCTCAAACTACCTTTAGTATTATTTCCAAAAGAGCAAGACTTTTGCGAAATAGGAACTGAATTCAAGCTTTTTCTGTTGGCCAACCAAGAGGATGAAGAAAAATCTTCGATATGACCGGCAAAGGAAAAATTCAAAGATGTTTAAAAGCCATAAGTGAATTGCATTGATCATAGCTATGGCACATTCTTAAAAATCATTTTCTTGGTAGTAAAACAGTGGAAATATTCTGGGCAGTAAAAAAGAACCTACCGAATTCATATATCCTCAATCCTTCAAAGCTGCAATCAAATATCCGCAAAAGGGATCTCTCAATTGTCGTCAAGATGAAGATGAATTATGCGAGCTAGATCTCCGGGGCCAAAGAAGATTTGGATCATCTTCGAGATGAAGGAGTTTGTGAAGGATCCTTCTAGGGAAAGTTCAGATCACCGTTGAGATGAAGGCGAGTGTGATGGACCTACCGACAAACCCTAAAAGATATTTGATTTCTGCTGTCATCTAAAGACCTGTTAGAACCGATGTCATCAAGCCTAAATTTCTGAGAAAGAAAAAAAAAGAAGAAGGATCGAAACATCTCCAAGATGAAGGAGTTTGTGACGTACCCTTCCCCAAAAAAGAGAGAAAGTCAGAACATCTCCAAAATGAAGGATGATGTAAAAAGCCCAAGAAAGCTCCATGACTCAAAAGAGTGCAAAAAGATCATCATGGGAAATGCCCAGCATATCAAACTACCCGAAATTGCCAGAAATCATCTTTATCTATATGAAATTCTTTTATCAATATCTTTTCACTCAATTGCTTTTATGAAGCTAAGAATATTTCCTCTCTTTTCATATCAAAGAAATTGATATCTTCCTTAAAGAAACTCAACAACAACAAATTTTGAATTTGACTCTTGATTCTACAGAGTTAGCCCAATTGGAGCTAATACTCTAGGTAGAAAGAGGTGATATTTTCATGCACAATTCAATCATTTTAGATCAACTACAATTTTTGACATCTTATTTGGCAATACTTTCTCATTATCCCAAAATGAAGTGTGAACTTGATGTTCGTTTTGACGTATCCTGACGTCATCCCTCTTTAGGACTTAAAAGTCCTTTCCTTTCGTCTGATCTGAACGCTCTCAGATTCGCACGCTTCCCTGTGTTCCCCACTATCCAGCCATAGACAGTTCTCGCTCAGGATAAGGGTTAAACCTGAACTTTTTTTAAAAGGTCTGTTATTGTCAAAAGCTATTTTCAGTATCAGCAATAAGGCGCCCAAGAACAACCCCTTTTCAAGCTTTAGGGACCCCCATTTTCATCCTTTTACAAACCCTTCTCGGACTTGTTGTGCAAAGTCTAGAGGCCCCATCACAGTTTCCTAGCTTCTCGAGGATTCTGTATCCATTCAGGCTAAGGATTTAAACCTGTTACCTCGCTCCTCGAGGTATCTCCCAAACCTTCTGCGAGAGGTCGTCTGCTTTTTGAAAGCTGATTTAGTCTCGGCAATGAGACGCCCCAGATCATCCCCTTTCCAAGCTTTAGGGAATCTCTTGTTTTTCTCTTCTCGCAAACCCCTTTCGGATTTGTTCATCAAAATTCTGAAGGTCCCATCATGGTTTCTTCACCCAAGGAATCCGTATGGTCGCCCTTTCAGGTTAAGGGATATACCTGAGCCTCGCTCTGCAAGGTATCTTTCGTTCAGGTTAGGGTTAAACTTGAATCCCGTTCGACTAGATATCCTTCCTAGTCCCACCACGGTTTCTTCATTTGAGGACTTCGTACGATTCCCCCCCACTTAGGTCAAGGGTTAAACCTGAATCTCGCTTCGACGATGCATTTGTTGTCCCATCACGGTTTCTTCACTCGAAGATTCTGTATGGTCGTCCCTTTCAGGATAAGGGTAAAGCCTGAATCTCGTTCTACGAGGTACCTTCCGTTCAGGTTTGGGTTAAACCTGAACTTCGTCTCAATGAGGTAATCCTTTCAGTCCCATCATGGTCTTTCCCCACAAAAGAATCCATGCTCTGTACATTCATCCAGGAAAGGATCATGTTTGAAATTTCATCTCACAAGACATTTCTCTCAAAAATGTCCCATCGAGGTCCGCTCATATTCCTTTCCCCATTTCAAATTTTCTTGATATACATTCGTCCCATCCAGGTTAAGGGCTAAAACCTGCGTCATTCCAAAAAGCTGATCTCGCCTAACTCATGAGACTTGATCAAAATTCTTATCTTCCAACACTTCGGGATCTTCACCCAAAAGTCCCATCACGATTTCCTCATTCCTATTATTTCAGTCATATCATTTTTTTGAGGATTTCGTCTCCTAAAGACCATTCAGGATAAGATTCTAAGCCTGAAAATCACATTTTCAAAATAATTCTTCCACACCCAGTTCAGGTTTGCTAAACTGGGGCATTTTTCAAAATTTGGAGTGTTTTCTTTGCCACTAAGCTCGGCTTCCAACCGGCTTAGTAGCAAAGAGGGGCATCTGTGAACACCCCAAAATTTTCAAAATATTGTAAATATTTCCTTTTTGCCCCTGACCTCGTTTTCTGGGTAATTGAGTCACTTTTAAATCTAAATTTCATTTTATTTCTCAAAGTTTTTTTCTAAAATTAAATCCATTTTATACATCCGACTCTATTTCAGATCCGGATCCAGATAAAAGATCCAAATCTGAGCATTGTCATCCAATTTTAAATTAAATTCTCAAAATTACCAAAATAACTTTTAAAAGGCTCAGACACTTCGTCCGGTATCCGTTTGGATCCATCGCGTTGTATTCTTCGATTCGAGGTTTAAAACTCGAATATTTTCTTAAAACTTGGGTCCAAACCCATTTTCTGGAGAAATTTTGTCAAAATAGCCTTGAAAAACCTTTCTTTTGTAAATATTTATCAAAATTACAAAAAAAATAGTTTAAATCCTTGTTTTTCCGTAAATTTTAGAATTTTATTCCAAAAATATCAAAAAAATGTAGAAAATGAAGAAAAGAACAAAAAAAATGAAAATATAGAAAAGAAACAAAATTCGGATTTTGAAAAACTCTTTTTGAAAACGATCTTTTAACTAAAACCATTCTTTTGCAAAAACTTTTGAAAAGACCACCGTTTTGAAAACTTTTTCACAGGGAACCGCCTTTTTGCAAAAGCCCCTTTTAACAATTTTTTTTTTTTAGGGTTCAAAGACCCTTTCTCTCGGCCCATCTCCCTTCTCTCAAACCCCTTTGCCACCAAAACCCTCAGCCGCAAGAGCTTCCACCGACCTCTCCAAACCCTCGATTGCCAATGGCCTGGCACGCTTCATTTCTCCACCTTCGATTGCCAACGACGCACAACCTTCGCCCTCCATCATCAATGGCTTGCCGTTCCCTATCCTTAGCCCTCCATCTCTAACGGAAGCTCTTCTGGAGTCTTCTTCTTCTTCTTTAAAAGGGAGGCCATTCCTCACACTCCACATGAATTATCTGTCGATCTCATCCACCCTCACGCAGTGCTCTCTGTCTCTCGCGTTTATCACTTCAAATCAACCTTCCTTGAGGGATATCCATTTCTGTTCACGATTCACTTCACATCGAGGACCACCACCCATCCGTGTCGACTTCTCTAGAGCGGGCTTCATTCTGAACAATGCCCATCGGCACTTTACCCCCCCCCCCCCCCCCCCTCTGGTGCTCCATCTTCGATCAGTGGAGGATAAATTGAATATCAGCTAAGCTATAAATAGGTACTTATCTCTCATTTATCCCGAATTTCGATCTTTCTGCAAAGTTCTTTGTATTTCCCTTTCCATTGTTGAAGTCGTTTCCCCTTTTGGTTATATTCGCCTTTCCCTCTATTCGTTTTTTCTTTTCTTTTCTCCTTTTTTTTCTTTCCTTTTTTTTTCTTTCTTTTTTTTTCTTCTTTTTGTTTTCTTCTGCTTTATTTGGTATTATCCATTAATGCATATCCTGCAATCCCGATTTGCATGTAGCAAATCAGGTTGTAGGTAAGCAATATCGAGAGGAGCAGAGATGTTCTGACAAATTTTTTTTACTCATGGTTTCCTCTTTTTATATGCCGATTCACCTTGCATCTGGAGTTCCTGTTAGTGTGGTATCCTTTTTTTTTTACTTTATTTTCCTAGGATTATTTGTTTCTATCGCCGCTCTATCTCAACTATCCCTTTTCTCTTTTCTTTTCTTTTTTTACTTCTTAAGTCAGCACCAATGTCTCTTTCTATCATCCTTTTGGATAAAAACTTCCAGAGTCAGACACTGATTTCTGACAGGAGCAGAGCCATCGTGAAGATTAATTCACGGTAAAATGGTGATTTCCATCAGTTAGTGCTAAGCCCATTCTGAAGGGACTAAGAAAGAAGTCCCGCCAGATCATATGCTTGTTCAGATCGTTTATGATTTTTTTTTTCTCATCAAGTTTTGACCTGAAGTGAGTTTCTCTAGCATCATTATAGCATAGATTCATGTTTTCCATAACATTAACCTGTGTTCTTGGGTTCTTCAAGTTCTGGCCATGGTATCTGATTGTACCTAAACATAATGTAAATATGTTTTTATCATGATTTGAGTTTGTGCCTCACCAGGGGATCGAAGTCTACTGTATCCCTGATGCTCCAATTCATACCCCTCCCCCCACTTGCATCATGTCGTCCAATTTGGTCTAGCTTTTATTTCAATTTGACATATCCCTGCTTCTGAGTATTGAATGTTCATGGACTCATATATCTATATTCTCTGCATTCTTATCCATATAAATTTAAATTGGTTTCATCAACCACCTATTGCTTTCGTTATTAAATTTCATTGCCTATAGTCATCTTGATCTATTTTGCATCAGTCTGCTTCACCACAATGCAGTATAATGTTTGGCACTCCTCGATCTGTGTTTCTAATTTTATGCATTGTATTCCATGGCACTTGGTGATTGGATCCACCGTATGACATCTTGCATCATGCATTTTTAGTATTAGCTCACTTGTTCATCAATTAATATGTCTTTGCTTATTTGCATTACTATATATATCCCCTAATCTCTGCAACGTGTCATATAGTCTGTTCTTTGTTCTAATATGTTGACTCCATCTCATATCATATCACCTTCTAGTTTCCATTATGAGGATCTATTGTATGTCTTTTTTATTTTATCTCCTGTCTAACATATATTGTTTGGTACCCTCCCTTCATCAACATGGTGTTCGGGTTCTGATCCTCTAGCTTCATTTGGTAATGGTGAGGACTTTCCTCTGTATGCATTCATCTTGATATTTTTTATATTTTGTCTTACTGCATGTTGTCAAACTATATACATATTTCTTTCCAAATATCATATACCATGTGCCTTTGATTAACAACATGTACATGACATGGTAAATTGATACATGAATGTTGAGGAACTTCTCTGTATGGGTACATCATGGCAAACTTGATAAAACACCAGACTTGCTAATGGACCATTGATATGAATGTCCATCTAGTAGAGAAAAAGGTAAAATCGACACATTATTATTCAAGTTGGCACAGGTGCAATGGTGTGTGGCTGTATGATGCTTATTCAGGTAAGAAAAGGGTTTGTGAGCATGTGCAATGACCAAGGCATGCTCCAGAGAGAATGTTGAAATTCCACTAGAGGGGGGGTGAATAGTGAAATACGATGCAAGTTGATATAATAAAAAATAAAGCAATAAGGCACAACACAATAAACACAGGATTTATACTGGTTCGGTCAAAACCCTGACCTACATCCAGTCCCCAAGCAAACCACTTGAGCTTTCCACTATAACATCCGAGTCACCGGATAAATTGTACAACACCCTCTTCCTCAGAGGTCTTCTTCTCTCAACAGAGAAGGGGCACACCCTCTTCCACAGAGGTCTTCTTCTCTCAACAGAGAAGGACAACACCCTCTTACACAGAGGTCTTCTTCTCTCAACAGAGAAGGGCAACACCCTCTTTCTCAGAGGTCTACTTCTTTCAACAAAGAAGGAATACAGTGAATAATAGAAAGTTACAATACTTCCTATAGAACCTTCAGGATGATATGAATGCACGAATGAAGGATTCTCAGAATGTTTTGTTTGTCACTCAGAAGATACTCTTTGTCAAAGAGTTATTTTTGACTTTTTCTCTTTCTTTTCTGTTTCTCTTTCTAGGCTCTCTTTCAAATATCGAATAGATATTTTTCTCGTTGTAAGCTCACTTGTCTATTCTATTCGTTGTTTGAATAGTTCATTTGAGTGTGTTTATATAGCTTTAAAAAACTAGTCGTTGCCTTTTTGAAATAGTAGCCTTTTTGAGATGTGAAATGTCATGTCATTTCAAAAACCAAATTCGTGGATGTTTGAAAAAGTCTTCTTTCTATATAAGTAAAATATAGGGTACACTAGTCGTTGTAATATTTTAGGTAATACATATTTTATGTAAAAAGTCTATTTCTTACAATAGTACATTGAACATTGGATTTTAGGCTGTCATGTAGTTTTGTCTTTATCCTAATTAATGATTTGTGGTACATAGGTACTTCTTTACTTTAAATGAGTGTAAGTACAATAAATGCTTTGAGATATTTATTTGTACATAGTCATGTCAAGAGTTTTCTTTATGTTGTGTTTTTCAAAGTCTACAGAGAGAATGAAGACTACAAGTAAGTCGACATTCTTGAGAAGGATATTTAACAAGGATTTCTTACAGGAGGTATTTAATGCTATACAAAGAGAATGATGACTTCAAGTAAGTCGACATTCTATGAGTATGTAAAAAGGTAACTAGAGTCTTTTCAAAACAAATATTATATTTGTTTTCTTTGTGTAGCCGATTTCATGTTTTGTCTTTTTCCTATATTTGAAATCATTTCTTTAAAGAAGGTAACTAGAGTCTTTTCAAAACCAATATTATATTTGTTTTCTTTGTGTAGCCGATTTCATGTTTTGTCTTTTTCCTATATTTGAAATCATTTCTTTAAAGAAGGTAACTAGAGTCTTTTCAAAACCAATATTATATTTGTTTTCTTTGTGTAGCCGATTTCATGTTTTGTCTTTTTCCTACTTTTAAAATCATTACTTTTCAAGTTGTCTTGTATATGATATAAGGTACAATTATTACATTTTGAAATCATGTCAAAATACCTTTTTCATAAAGGGTTGTAAGAAGGTACAATCATTTGTTTTCAAAAGGGAGCTTTTTGAAACTATCGTATACTTTTATGAAATAGCTATTATGAGTGAGTATGTAATATGCAATATGCATCCTTCTGAAGGTTTTGTTACATATGACTCTAAAGAAAAAAATCTTCAACTTGTGGAAGCCGATCTCTTTAGATGGTCTTTAGGAGTGCATGGCTCAACAAGCTTTTTCTTCAAGGAGTATGATTGCATCATAGTTGTACTTGAACAGGAGGTCTCCATCCTTTTTTAGTGAGATATCCTTGCATCAAATACTCGTTAGATATATGGCGAAACATATCCAGTCATTATATAACATTTTTCAAGAAGACATATTATCATATCATATGAAATCAAATAAGACAGTGTATCATATTATGTGACATCAAAACAGAGTTTCTCAACATTCTCCCCCTTTTTGATGAAGACAAAATATGCTCCCCCTGTCAAAAAGACATTATGCATAGAAATAATAATATCATAAAATATTAAAAAATGTTTAAAGAGAGAGTATTTCTCCAATAATGGAGACAGGTTTTCTCCCCCTTTGTCATGGACAAAAAGGAAGGGATCAGAGTAAGAGAGTTATTACAGACCAAAAAATGATGTAAAGTTATTACAGACCAAAATTAATTAAAAGTTATTACAGATCGAATAAAGTACGACTAGTATAGTCTAAAAGATAAGTTGTTGGATGTTGGAGCATCTTCATCAGAGCCGAGAAGGTGCAGGGACCTTAGATTGAAGGAAGTAGCATCGAGGACCTAAGAGGGATAGAGGATAACTTCGGTTTGAAGGGGTACTTTGAAGTATTTTAGAATGGGAGTTATAAAACACCTGAAAAGAAGAGGCTGGAATTTTTTATAACGAATAAAAAGGTCGAAAAGAATGTTAGACCAGTTTATCGGAGTAGAAGAAAAAATTGCGTAGAGAAGGAGAGAGATTTTTCTTGGTACTAATCCCTTGCGTGGAGGCTTGGGATAGATATTGTGGAGAAGAATCTGGGCAAGCAGTTGAGCATGAGGTTGGAGATTCCTCATGTGCCAGAGAAGTTGTGAGCAATTGGTACATAGAAGAATTTTTTGAAGTACCGATCGTTCGAGTGGTATTATGTTGTCTAGATTTATGCCGGTGGAAGGAAGGTTAAGAATTTTGCCTAATGAGGAAGCATGAAAGACCATCAGGCGTCCGCGTACTTTGGTGGAGATGGTAGTTTGCTCATGATCAGAGGAAAAATTTGTGTAGAAGAGTCGGACGAGTTCGGGATAGTAAGCAGCTTGGGATGAAGATCCTAGTAAGTGCTTAAGTTCGGGGAGAGATCTTTCTAGGTCAAATAATATAAAGTCGTCGTAGTTGACCAATTTACCTTCATGAATTGGTCGAGAGCAAAGGGAGTTGCAGAAGTGAAATAGATTGGGAGACCTTAGGTCGGCGGCAGTGATTGCAGTGTTTGAGGAGGAAGCCATGGCAAGAGCTTTAGGAAGAACGAGCAAGAGAAAGACTTGGAGAGGAGTAAGAGTTTGTAAGAGAATAGAGAAAATCATGGGATTGAGATATGAATCAATCTAATAAATAGAAGAAGAAAAATAATGGTAATAAGAAATGAATGACATTGGAAGTGAAGGATTTTTAGATTTTAGTGGAAAGAGGAAATGCGTGAGTTGTAAAAGAAGAAGCTTGTGAATGACAAATCAAATCAATTTCGGAAGATAGTGTATTATATTAGTGAAGAATGACAAGGTTTCTAAATAATTGTTCGAATTTTCTATGGGCGAGTTTCTTGAATAGTGAGAAGTGTCATGAATTGAGTATGGAGTGTCATATTACAAGAGAGAGATAAAATGATTCAAGAGTTTTTAAAGATTTTCGTGAAGATCATAAAGAATAGAGAGTGAATAATGGCCTAATAAGAACAAACAACTTTTTCAAGAATTTACTTTATGTGAAAGCATTCCAAAATCGTGAAGAGGGAGTTTGGAATAAGACAAACATGATAATATGAGGAAATGCAATAATTTCTTATTTAAGAAGTGTATATTTTGATATACGTGAAAGGAGTGTGAATAGATATAAAGGAGGGTGATACGGATATGTGAAGAAATGAGAGTGGTCATAAAGGACACAAATCACTTGAAGTTGGATAGGAGATGTATGACATAAAGTGGAGTGAAGGACAAGGTTTTAATGAATCTCGATTGGAGAGAGATATAAAATATATGAGAGGGTCAAGGTCACAGATGGAAAGTCACTTCGTATGAGGTAAAGAGAAAGAGAAGGAGGTAATAAAAGGTGGTGCTGATCGTACTATTGAGAAAATGGAGTACAAGATTTTCAAAAAGAGGATTTTATAATACTTTTTCACAAAAAAGTGTGAAGGATGAAAAGACGATAATTGATAGATCTTAATCTATGATATAATAGATGATATAGTAAAAATTTACGTGAAATATAACAACTTAAAAGGTGGTGAAAAAATAGGAAGGATAATCACTTCGATTTTTTCATGAAAGGCATTAATATTTTAGTGAAGTGTCTCGATAGGAGGAAAAGAAAGACATGATAGAAATAGAGTGTACGTAATATATGATATAACAAATGATATAGTAAAAATTATACGTAAAGACATAGCAACTAGATCTTTAGAAGAAGGTAAAAAGAACAAAAAAATAATCATTCGGTTTTGACTTAAAATTTGAAAAGCAAGATTTCTCATAAAATAATATGTTATCATGTTGAAGGTGAATCAACTTATCGTAAGAGAAGTTTTCACAAAAGGACAAAAATAATAAAGGAGTTATGAGATGAGTGATGTGAACAATGTCATGATAGCTTTTAATATAATTAGTTCTTATGGATATGAGTGAAAGGAGATAGGACAAGGAGTCATTATGGATGTGTACTTGAAAGATGACAAGTTGAAAGATATAAAGAATGTGTCTTATAAGAGTTTAGAGAATACGTGAATATGGAAACCTAGTTTGACTAACAAAAAATCGATAAGAAGAAAAAAGCTTTTAAAATAAGATTTTAACAAAACTTATAAGAAGTATTATAATAAGTGTGATTAATTTATAAGTCACTTAGTTTGCATATTCCTAGTTCTCTTCTAATTCGTGTAAAGTCTTCATGTGTCAATGGTTTAGTGAATATGTCTGCTAACTGTTGATTAGTGGGTATGAATTCGAGTTTAATTATGTTGTTTAAGACTTGTTCTCTTAAGAAGTGGTGTCTTATTTGAATGTGCTTAGTTCGTGAGTGTAAAATAGGATCCTTAGATAAGTTTATAACACTAGTATTATCACAGAAAATAGTTGTATTTTCAAAATTTAAACCAAAATCTTTTAAGGTTTGTTTCATCCAGATAACTTGTGTACAGGCTAGGCTAGCAGCAATGTATTCGGCTTCAGTAGTTGATAAGGATACACAGTTTTGTTTCTTACTGAACCATGATACAAGTGAGTGCCCTATCATATGACATGTTCCACTTGTGCTTTTTCTGTCAGATTTACTTCCAGCAAAGTCAGCATCGTTGTATGAGATTAAATCAAATGTAGAGGATTTTGAATAGAATAATCCAAAATCAATTGTGTCTTTTAAATATCTCATTATTCTTTTTACAGCTTTAAGATGTGATTCTTTTGGATTTGACTAAAATCTAGCACACAAGCAAACACTGAACATAATATCTGGACGGCTAGCAGTTAAATATAGTAGTGATCCTATCATACCTCGGTATACCTTTGTATCCACAGACTTACCATCTTCATCATTGTCCAAAACAGTAGTAGTGCTCATAGGAGTGGTTTTTGAAGCAGTTGAGTTCATGTTGAATCTCTTCAGAAGTTCACGAGCATACTTAGATTGATTGATGAAAACTCCATCCTTGGTTTGCTTAATATACAGTCCAAGAAAGTAGTTGAGTTCTCCCATCATACTCATTTCGAATTCCTTCTGCATGGACTTAGAAAATTCTTCACAGAGAGTGCTGTTAGTAGATCCAAAGATGATATCGTCTACATATATTTGAACAATTAGGGTATGATTATTCACTATTTTCACAAATAATGTCGAGTCTGCTTTGCCTACAGAAAAACCAGTTTTTAATAAAAAGGTTTTGAGTCTGTCATACCAAGAACGAGGTGCTTGTTTTAGTCCATATAAAGCACGTTTTAGTTTGAAAACATGATCTGGATATTGTTCATTTTCAAATCCTAGAGGTTTTTTTACATAAACTTCTTCATTTATAAAACCATTTAAAAAGGCACTTTTAACATCCATTTGATATAATTTAAAATCCATATAGCTTGCTGTGAACACCCCAAATTTTTCAAAATGTTGTAAATATCCCCATTTTGCCCTTTTGCCCCCACTTTCTGGGTAAGTGAGTCAGTTTTAAATCTAAATTTCATTCTGTTGCTCAAATTTTGTTGAAATTAAATTCATTTTACATATCTGACTCAATTTCGGATTCGGATCTAGATCAAAATCCAAATCTGAGCTTCATTGTCCAATGTTTAAATCAGATTCTCAAAAGTTCCAAAATAACTTCTGAAAAGCTCAGACACTTTGTCCGGAATCTGTTTGGATCCATCATGTTATATTCCTCAATTCGAGGTTTTAAAACTCGAATATTTTCTCAAAAACTTGGGTCCAAACCCATTTTCTGAAGAAATCAAACCCAAACTTTCAAAAACTTCTCTTTTTATAAATTTTTATCAAAACAAAATGCAAAAAAATTAGTTTCATTCCTCATACTGCTTAGGTTTTAGAATCTTATTGCCAAAAATAACAAAAAAATCAGAAAATGAAGAAAAGAACAAAAAATAAAAATAAAAATATATGTATATATATAGTTTCAAAAGCCTCCTTTTTGAAAACCTCCTTTTTCTAAAAACTTTTTTTTTTTTTTTGAAAATCGTTTTTTTTTTATTATCACTTTTTTTAGAAAACCTTATAAGGAAACCCCCTCTTTGTAAAATCTTAAAAATAAAAGGGGCCCTTCGCAAATAGGTTTTTTTTTTTTTAGGGTTTCTCGCTGAAGACCCTTCGTAAGGAAGGAAATGGAGAGAACAGCGCCGCCCTCCCTCTCGGACTCTTCCTTTCATCCTGCCGAACCCTCTGGAAACCCCTCCATGGGCTTCTCCATAGCAACCGCTCATCGGCTCACCCAATCTCTCCATCACCCATCTTCTCCCCCCCCCCCCCCCCCCCCCATGTGCGAGCTGCTCTCCATGGCCTTCCTCCAAACCCTCCATCACCAACAACTTCATTCTCCTCCATTCATCTTCAACAAACCATCTCTCGAAGCCTCCATTGAGCCCTCCACCCTCCGATCATTGGCCTCTCGCTCGGACCTTTAATCTGCAACAGAAACCTTCTTCCAGGTTTTTCCCTTTCCTCTATAAAGGAGAGCCAGCGAGAAACAAGGAGGGGGGACTTTTTTTTTTCCTTCCATTGATTTTCATTTTGCAAATTCGCCTTCACGATCGGTGGTTCTGCTCGATCATCCTTTCTTGATATCATCCAGCTCCTCTCTGAAGCTGACCCCCCCCCCCCTTTCTCAGTATCCGTTCTTCTCCCCTCTGATTGAGTGAAGAGGATCGACCTTCACCTTCCCAGTGCCTTCCTTCTTCTTCTCGATTCCTTTTCCTACTTTTCTTTTTCCATATCCCCAGTGCTTCCCCTAGGAGGGGTCAAAGGTCGATCGTGGTTAAGAAAACCATAGGGATCTCAATCCACTGGTCTTCTTCCCCAATCGATTGAGGCAGCCAGCCTTCTCGGCAGCAGATAACCGAGAATCTCGATCCACCATTAAGGAAAAGCTTTCTCCCCTCTCAAATCGGAATCAGCTTCTTCTACGGTAAGTAATTTTTTTTTTCTTTTCTTTTTTTTTTGTTTCTTTTCCTCTTTACCTTCTTCCTCAGAGCATCTTCGGTGGCATCGAGTTGCCTATAGCAACATCGATCTATCGGAATGCAATATTAATGGAGTGGCCTGACCCGGACATTTTTTTTTTAGTTTTTCTTCTTTCTTTGATGAATTCCTGTAGTCTTATATACGTTGATGTTCTGATACAACACATTATGGCTCTAATTCATGTCCTGTTTCTTTGTGATTTCTTTTTCCTATCTCTGTTTCTCTCTCATGTCTGATTTCTGGTTTTCTTCCCAAAAATCGATTTATATGTCACTCGTCTACTGATGGCCAAGCTTGTGCTGGTTTTGATCACATTTTGGTTGTCCAATCAATGGCCGGCTAATGATCACAATAGTCTGGATTTCTTATCCAGCCGTGAACAACCTTCACCATGATCTCTTGATAGTTTGTATGTTTTAAATAAATCTATTTTGGGATTCTTGTTTTACCGTGGATAGCTCACTTTCACGCTTTTAAAAACCTTGATTATCTCCTTAGATGGATCATTCATGCATCATGTCAGTCATAGGTCTCTGCATCTGTTTCAACGTTCTAGTTTTTTTTTTTTTTGAGGTTAATTCGTTAACACTCAAGACTATCAGAGAAGCAGCACCGGAAACAGGAGGCGCCAATATGGCTCTCAAGGATTTCTTGTGAAAAACCCTTGACACCCATGATTGTGAATTGGAGAGGTCTTTAACATGAGCATTTATTATTTGGGGCATTTCATTTTGTCTTTGGTTCATGCCATCACCGATCCACATATGGTAATTGTGACCCAAGTATCATTACAATTTGTAAGCAACGAGTTATATTTATTGGGTTCTACTTGCATTACTAATGTTACAGGTTTCTCCTTTCTGCTTGACTCCTAAATCAGGTGCCATTCAGGAATTTGTTTGGGTAAAGTGTAGGATGCATTGGCGTTGACTGTTATTCACATTGCGACAATGTTAGTTTTGTGCTAGCTTGAGAGAGAAGGAGATTAGGCGTCCAATATGTCTGTTATTATGCATCCATGCCTCTATATGTCAAGTTACAACCATTAGTTTTTTTTTTTTTTTAGAGTAGCTGCAGATTAATCACTAACTCAGTTTTCCTTTTGTGTAAGATATTCCTTAGTTCTTGATTTTGCGAATCTCCGGATCTTAGTTATCGTCTATGAGTCCTTTCTTGGCATTCATCTTTCCTTTTTTTCTTTTGTGACTGATAATGTGTTGAGTGCCTATACTTCATAGTCGTCTATGCAGGACCAAGAGGAAGTGGGATCCATCAATAGGTAAGTAAGCCCAGCCATCAGTTTTGGTCCCTCTGTTGTTGTACCTGCAGCAGGTTTTGCTATCACTGTTATACACCAATTGTCATGTCGAGTCACCTTCGTCAAGCATTCGTTGTTAGCTTTTCCAACTCCTACAGTATCGTGAAAATGAACTGCAACCATTGTACATCTCTGCTAGAATTTCAAGAGTATCATGTGTGGCTGCTCAAAGGTACAGATCAGTAAATGACATTAAAATTGGTAATTAGATGTACAATAAATCACATAGAAAGGTTGAACATCTGTCTCAAATTTTTTTTTTATCAGTTATATTCATCTTTGTATGTCATGTTGTTTGTCTATCATTAAAAAAATTTGTTTATCTATCAGTTCAGAAATTTCCTGTTAGCTTATTTTACTGGCATGGGTTTTAGAACCCGCAGATTCAAGCCACACACGGCTGGAATCCAAGTCGGTAATCAGATAGTCATGATTCTAATGTTTGTCCCGCTCGAGCCTCAAGAGATCACTGCTTATATTTCGAAGTTATCTGTTCAAAAGGGTCAATCAGATGGTTGTCTCCCCTTTGATAGCACCTTCGTTGAGAGATATTCTTCACTTTTTCATCCTTCTGGAAGTACAAGCTTCAATAATCGTCTATGTGTTGCTGTGATATATATACTTTCATCATGTGAGGACTAAGAGGTTCGGATCTTCCCGAACCAACTCTCCATCGCCTGTATTACTGTGCAATTTCTGACTAGGGGTCTATGTCTTGTCATGGTTTGAGGATCCGGGATGGGGCTGTTGGCTATCCTGGAATGGTTTCTTTTGTGAAGGGAGCCTACAGAAATGTCAAACGTGATTAGGACACTACTGGGGATGATAATGGATTTTTGAGTAACCAAATGTATACATATGTTGTCAGAGAATAAGATGGTAAAAGAAATACTCAGAAAGTAAATGTGGCGTGCACAGGTATTGTCGTGCCTTTTGACTTCAAGATATGCTTTTTACCCTTTTTTTAGCATGATAGCATCGTCTGTGATTGCCATCAGATAGCACAGATGTTGACTGCTCATGTATATGACTATTTTTTTTTTAATAACGAAGTTTCTTTCCCATTGCAAGGAGCTGGTCTACTTTATTTGGCTCAGAACTACAAGAAAGGCATTGGACTCGGCTCTGCAAATATTTATACTACCACCACTTCCAGCACTCTCTTCCCAGCTTTCGTACTTTCTTGTGAGTTGATTAACGTAAGCTTCTGTTTCGGATTGGCTTCATTTAGAATAAAACTTGTTATAATGTGCTTTGCTGGAAGATCAGGTACCTGTCATGAGATTCATTTTGCGCCATTTTCAATATCAGTACATGTTCTAAGTTTCTATATCATAATTAGATACTATTGTTATCATCGCAAAATTTTTACTTTTGCAAATCAAACTGACCTTTGAAAAAGATTTTAAAAATAACTCGCCTCCGTTTTAAAATGCGGGAAAATTCCGTAGAATGGGACTCGCCTGTCGGTACGAGGTTCAACCGTTCCTGCCACCTTTAATAAGGGTAATTGAACCATGGATCAATCTTATGCTCTACTCTATTCAACTTGTCTAAATCATATTCTAATTTCTAAATGCACATAGAATCAGGCATGTGCTATGAATTTTCAGAAAATGCACATTTGAAAACATGATGTTTGCTTTGAATGATTGAAATATTTAGAAAATGTAAATCGTGAATTGGGATTTGAAATATACTTCTGAGAGAAATAAAATCGATTTTGAGGAATCCTTGACATTTGGTGAAAATCGATTCTGAGAGACTTGGTTTCTCTGAATTCAAACTTGGAAATTGAAATTCTAACTTAGAAAATTTGAATTTGGAACTTGGGAAATACTTGAAATATTCTTTGAAATTCAATGCTTTTGGGAAAATCGATTTTGCTATAACACTTAGGAGATTTTGAGGAATTCAATTTCCTTGACTTGGATTTTGAATTGGAGTTGACAAATGCATGAAATGAATGAATATGGATTTGAGGAATTGAGAAATACTTTTTGTATTTTTGAAAAATGCAGTGCATTTTGAAGTTAGCCTAAGAGTGTAGGCTGAATGTGGCTAATGTGAAGATCATAAATCTAAGTATCATTCGTATTCTGACTATGGCCATAAATACAAATTTTACCAAGTTTATAAACTTCATAGAAGCTAGTGCATGTGCCATTCGTGTAGACCATGGTAAATTTGTAAAAATATGCTTGAATCATCATCTATCACACATTAAAATTATAAAAATAAACTATATGCAATGCAACCTAAGCTAAGCAGGAAATATAAATTCTTATTCCAAAGTTTAATTACAAATTACATCAATATTGAAATTTAAATACATGAAAAATAAAGTCTTCAATGTGCCTGCAAAACTAGAGAACTTGGTTAATGAATATATGTTGGCTTTTCTAGATTTATCCAACAATATCAGGAAATTGTTGGATTTTGCTAGATATAAGCCTTTTTGCCATGATTCCCTTAAATCAAAATGATAAAATATGAATAAATAATAAAGGTAAAATATGAAATTTCAAAATTGGGGTCAAAATGACCAAAATACCCCTAATAACAAGACTATGGCCTTGAAATTAGGGTTTTTAGAAAGATATTTTGATAAAATGCAAGTTTTGAAATTTGAATGGAATAAAGTCAAACCAAATATACTATGACATGATTAAAAATATGAAATTAGGATTAGGGATTTCGAAATTTAGGTCAAATGACCAAATTGCCCCCAATAGCAAGACTATGGCCTTGAAATCAGGGTTTTTAGAAAGAGATTTTGGTAAAAATTTGGGTTTTATGACCTAAATGAAATCAAATAACTACAAAATTAAACCTAAAGCATCCTAATATGATTATGAACATGATTAAACCCTAAAAATATATGCTTATACACGAAAAATCAATAATATCATAAATTTTGTGATTTTTGTAGTGTTTTTGGATCTTTCAGGAACCCGGTTTTGCAATTTGCTTAATTCAGCCATCAAATGGATTCCAAAATCCATAAAAATTGGTATATGCACTTGTTATAACCCTAATATCAAATTGGAATTATAAAAATAATTTTTTTACATTAAATTAATCCGAAAATTGCATTAAACCCTAAAAATATGCTATTTTTGACCTAATTCACCAACCAGTCTCAGTCCAAGACCTTAACCAGGGGTGAAATCTCCATGAAAATTTATGAAATTTTACAGAGACTATCTAAGAAGAAAAACAGAGATTTCCCAATTTACAGATTGGAAAAATCATCTCTGGTTAAGGAGAAACCCTTCCGGCAATCTGAGCTAAAATATATCACTCTTAACAGGGATTAAAACGGCTACTTCAGATTGAAAATACAGACATAAATAGTAATCATAAACAAAAATCTCTGAAATTTTAGTGGTGAATAGTAGACAGAAAAATAACAATACTCACTTTTTACATATCTAAAATCGGATCTGTGGTTTGGGATTTATGACTAACACAAGTTTGATTAGGGTTTTGGTAAACCCTAACGAGCTTTAAATTTAAAAACAGATTCTCTAAAAGGGGAAAAATACTAAACAGTGATCAAAGAATCCGAAAATTTCACAAACGACAGATCTACTCAATGTGAATTCATAGCACTTTACATATCTAAAATCGGATATAAGATGAGAGAAATATCATAACAGCAAGTTACCTTCTTGATTTTAACCACGATTTTAAAGCTTTAAAAACCCGATTTGATGTCTGATTTTTTTGACAGGGTTCTCGAGATCCAAAACCTCTGATTTTTCTACAGTAACTCAATAACTCATGCATACACCACATATAAAAAAATAAAAAATAAACAATGAGAACTTCAATCCGAAATAACATTATCTTTACTGTTCTAAACCTAAAACACACAGAAATTTAAGAAACTTGAAAAACCATGCATTAACTAATGTAAATAAATAAAATAAACCATAAAATAGTAAATAAAAATTATTTCTATGCTATAGAACGTAAAACAAACATAAATAAATCATGAAAATAAAATAAAAACAGGGAATCAATGGCTGGAATTTGATATCACCTTTAAAACATAGATTTAACCCATTAAAAGGGGTAAATCATATATTTTATTGGTTAATAATGTAAAGAATCATATTAAAATCAATTCTAATGGATTAAAATCTCTGTAAATCATCCAAAACAGGGTTAGATCACCTTCTTGGATCGTTCTTACTGATTCTTGATGGTTCTTGAGGTTGAATCCATGGTTTAATCCATGAAGGGGATGACACCAATGGCTAAAATTGATTTAAAACATGAAAAAGTATTAAATAAAACTAAAAAATATTACCTTGGTGCTTGCAGCTGCAATGGAGGAAGGTGGAGGTGCTGGAGAGGAGAGAGAGGCCACGAAAATTTGAGAGAAAAGAGCCCCCCTTAGGTCCCTTTTTATAGTTTTTCAAAAAGTCACTTAATTAGGGTTAATTAAGAGGTTTTTCATTTTTTTAGGACTCTTTCTAATAAATCCACTAAAGGAAACGATTTTTTGTGGTTTTCTAACCCTAAATAAACTCTAATTAAACCTTAATTAACACCTAATTAAACCCTAAAAAGTCCAAATGTGGTACCACCTAGTATGGACCCACATTTGGTTTTTAAAACCTGAATTTAAAACCTTTAAAAACCAATGGTTTTAAAACTTAAATAAAATGGATTTTTAAAATTGATTTTGACTCCTCTAAACCTCTAACCTAACTAGGACAATGACTAACCCTAGTCTAGCCCTGACTTACTCGAATATGGTGCCACCCCGAGTGGGCCCTACTTGAGTTTTTTTTTTAAAAAATGATTTTAAAACTTGAAATTGAGAAAGTTTTCAAAAGATTTTCAAAAGTAAACTTTGAAATTAAAATTTTTGAAATGGCATAGGGTCCTAACTGGGTCAGGACTCCTCTGGATATGGTACCAACTGAGTGGGCCCACATCGAGTTTTGCAAATTTTGAAATAAACACTGAAAATACCTTTGAAAAGGGGTTAAAATTAATAATTAAAATTCAAGATCTTTGAAAATAGGGTCTCAAGCGAACTGGAACTCCGGGTTAGAGTCCTGAACTCTTAGGACTCTGAGATTTTAGATTTTAAAAGCCAAATGAAAGAATTTTCAAAAGATTTTATCAAGAAATGATGAAATAAGTCAGAAAACACAGTCAGGGTTAGACTCCTAACTCGACCGAACTCTAAAATAGAGTCCTGAACTAACTGGACTCTGTAAAATGACCTAAATTTTGAAAACAACCGAAAAAGACTGAAGATGGAAGTAAACAGACTTCAAAACAGATTTTTGACTGGATTTGGACTCTGGGACAAAGTCCTGATCGGACTGAAACTTTCAAAATTTTGAGAAATTTGATAAATAGAGAAATTCAGAAGCGACACCACCTCAATGGGTCTCATCTGTGAATTGAAATCGATTAAAATTTGAATTTGAAATGAATCCAGATTATTTCCTTGAGAAAATATTTCGAAATATAAAGTCCTCGGGTTGGAAAATGACAGAGTATTGAATAAAAACCCAGGTTTTGAAATTGATTTTGAAATAAAGCTTTAAAATTCAAATCTGGATTGAATGTTTTGAAAACAGGAGTGTTGGATCTCGAAAATGAGATGGGATGACATGCAATGCTATGCGATGCAATGAAATGGTATGCCGAACGCATGCAATGATATGCAATGACACATGAAATGTAAGTACTGGATGAGGGTGAAAATTTGGGGTGTTTACAGATGCCCCTCTTTGCTACTAAGTCGGTTGTGAGCCGAGCTTAGTGGCAAAGAAAACATATCAAATTTGAACCATAAAAATGCCCCAGTTAGATGGGTCTGACTCGGTATGAAAAAATTTATTCAAATGATGATGGTAGATATGAAATGGGGAATAAGGAGAAAATTTTATTTCAAAAAGAAATGAGATTCAGGTTTTGCCCTTAACCTGGATGGGACGGGAAATACCTCGTATGGAACGAAGCTCAGGCTTAACCTTTAACCTGATTGGGAAATGAAATACCTCACCACGTGAGGCTCAGGTTTGTACCCTTGACCTGGATGGGACGGGAAATACCTCGTATGGAACGAAGCTCAGGCTTAACCTTTAACCTGATTGGGAATGAAATACCTCACCACGTGAGGCTCAGGTTTGTACCCTTGACCTGATTGGGCAGAGAATGGAATACCTCATCAAAGGAGGCCCAGGTTTATACCCTTAACCTGATCGGGTAGAAAATGAAATACCTCATCAAAGGAGGCCTAGGTTTATACCCTTAACCTGATCAGGTAGAAAATGAAATACCTCATCAAAGGAGGCTCAGGTTTGTACCCTTAACCTGATTGGGCAAAAAATGGAATGCCTCATCAAAGGAGGCTCAGGTTTGTACCCTTAACCTGATTGGGCAAAAAATGGAATACCTCATCAAAGGAGGCTCAGGTTTGTACCCTTAACCTGATTGGGCAGAAAATGAAATACCTCATCAAAGGAGGCTCAGGTTTATACCCTTAACCTGATTGGGCAGAAAATGGAATACCTCATCAAAGGAGGCTCAGGTTTGTACCCTTAACCTGATTGGGCAGAAAATGAACGGAATCCTCGAAAGAAGAGACCGTGATGGAACCTTCGGATTTCCGCACAATGAATCCGATTGGGGTTTTGCAAAAGGAAGGAAATTGGGGTCCCTAAAGTTTGAAAAGGGATTGATTTTGGGCGCCTGATTGTTGAGACTAATTAACTTTTGAAATTGCCTTTTGCTGAAATTGGTGGCTTAACCTCAAGCCGAAATTGGACTGTCTATGGTGGGACAGTGGGGACACAGAGAAGTGTGCGAATCTGAGAGCCCGTGCACTCAGATTGTACCAAAGAAGGGAAGGAATCTTGAAAACTCCCGTAATCAAGTCCTAAAAAGGGATGGTGTCAGAATGCGCCAAAGATGAACCTCAAGCTCTCGCTTCATGCCAGGATAGCTAGAAAATATTGTCAAAATGTTGAAAATTATTGTTGATTCAAAATAATTGAAACTGATGCACATTGTTTTGAAAGTATTTCCTCTTTTCTACCTGAAGTATTATCTCCGACTGGGCTTAACTCCGCAGAATCAAGATTCGAATTCAAATTGCTTGCGATTGGCTTTCTTTCAAGGAAGCTATCAATTTCCTTGATATGGACTGGAAAGAAAATATTCTTGATATTGCGAGAGCTATTGGTGAAAGAATATTGATAAAAGAATTTCACAAAATTAAAGAAGATTCTTGATAGATTTGGCAGTCTGATATCCTGGGATTCTTTCTCATGATGATCTTTCTGCACTCTTTTTTTTTTTAGCAGATTGGAGCTCTCTTGGATTTTTCGGGAATTACATCATCCTTCATTTTGGAGATGTCCTGACTTGTCTTTCTCTTTTTTTTTTTTTGAAGGGTACATCACAAACTCCTTCATCTCAGAGATGTTCTGATCCTTCTTTTCTCTCAGGGGTTATCATGATGATTATTGGCTCATTGGTTGGGAATCTCTTGATGATAGCAGAAATTAAATATCTTTTAGGGTTTGTCGGTAGGCTCATCACACTCGCCTTCATCTCGACGGTGATCTGAACTTTCCCTGGAAGGATCCGTCATCTTGGAGATGATCCAAATCTTCTTTGGCCCCGGGGGTCGACTCGCTTAATTCGCCTTCATCTTGACGACAATTGAGAGATCCCTTTTACAGATATTTAATTGCAGCTTTGGTGATTGAGGAGATATGAAAATTTAGTGGATTTTTCTGTATCACCGAGGATATTTTGACTGCTTTATTTTTCAAGAATGGTCTTTAAAAATGTGCCATTGACTGCGATCAATATCAATCACTCATGGCTTTGCAACAACATTGAATTCTCTTTGCTGGCCATATCGCGGATTTATTCTTCATCCTTTTGGTTGGCCAATAGAAAGATTTTGAATTTTGAATCCTTTTTCGTGAAAGCATTGCCCTTTCGGAAGTAATAGTGGAGGTATTCTGAAGTAATAATTTTGTGCAATAAAGATTTTTGAAATCAACAAATATTTAATAACAAATTGGCAAAACTTTCTTGAAATGCTTTTGTGAAAGCGAGCATTTGAAGCACAACGCAACACATCCATGACAAAAATTCTCTTCTCCTTTCCCCAAAGGAGAAGATTCAAAAATTAGAATTGGGAATTACTCCTCTCTTCCCTGAAGAGGAGGTGTTTGCAAAACGAACTTTCGAAGAGAAATTAAGCTTTCGTCAAAACTTCCTAACATTAGGCTTCTCTTATGGAAAGAGGGCCGGAATTGGTGAGGTTGGTAAATTGGTCATGAAGGAACGAGTTCATCACACTCTCCCTGAAAAGAGGGTCCTTCATGATGAAATGGCCTAGTCTGAAATTATGGGGCCACAAGGAAAGCAAGTCTCCGTCGAGTCTCTCCCTATACAAAGGGTTCCTTGTGTGAAATTTGGAATTTTGTTTTGCAAACGGTTCACAAAGACACGAGTCCCTTCAAACTCTCCCTGAAAAGGGGCTAAGTGAACGAATTGGATAGCATGCGAAAAGAGCGAGCTCCCTCGAACTCTCCCTATACAAAGGGTCTCTCGCAAGAGAAAATAATTGAAATTGGGTATTGGGTGACTCAAAAGGGTCAAATTTTGGAAATTGGAATTTTGAATTTTGATATTTGAAATTTGATATTTGAAATTGGAAATTGGAAATTGGAAATTGGAAATTGATAATTGGAAATTTGGAAGTTGGAAATTGGAAATTTGGGAATTGATTGGCTAAAAAAGTCAAAATTGTGAATTGGTTTACTGAGAATGACATGGGTTCTATAGGGATTTAGCCTAATAACGACATTGGTTCAATTGAGAACGACATTGGTTCACTGGGAATGACATGAGTTCTGTAGGGATTCGACCTACGAACTATCTATTCCATAGAGATTTAACCTAAGGATCATATTTTAAGAAGGAATGATTCCAACTTGTGAGCTTTGAATGGACCAGGTGCTAAACTAGGTTTTTGAGGGAAGATTCGAATCGGAATTCAACTCTTCAAGGAAAACTAGATGAATTGGATTTTGAAAGAGAATTCGAGTCGGAACTCGAATCTTCTAGACCAGTTCTGAATTGGATTTAGAAGAAGATTCAAGTCGGGACTCGAATCTTCTAGACCAACTCTGAAGGAAAGGAAAACTCGGATCGGAACCCGAATCTTTGAAAGAAAACTAGATCCATCGTGGAAGGAGAAGAAATTCGAGTCAGAACTCGAATTTTGAAGGAAAGGTTGATCAATTTGGAATGAGAAGAAATTCGAGTCGGAACCCGAATCCTGAAGGAAAGGTAGATCAATTTGGAAGGAGAAGAAATTTGAGTCGGAACCCGAATCCCAAAGGCAAACTGGATCAACTAGAAGGAAAGAAGATTCGAGTCGAAACTCGAATCTCGAAGGAAAACTAAACCGGTTAGAAGGAAAGGAAATTCGAGTCGGAACTCGAATTCCGGAGGAAAACTAGATTAACTAGAAGGAAAGAAGATTCGAGTCAGAACTCGAATCTCAAAGGAAAACTAAATTAACTAGAAGGAAAGAAGATTCGAGTCGGAACTCGAATCCCGAGGGAAAACTAGACCGGTTGGAAGGAAAGGAAATTCGAGTCGGAACTCGAATTCCAGAGGAAAACTAGGTTAACCAAAAGGAAAGAGGATTCGAGTCGGAACTTGAATCTTGCAGGAAAACTTAAACCGGTGTGGAAGGAAAGGAAATTCGAGTCGGAACTCGAATTCCGAAGGAAAACTAGGTTAACCAGAAGGAAAGAAGATTCGAGTCGGAACTCGAATCCCAAAGGCAAACTTAAATTAGTTGACACTGAATTTTAAAGTGTACTAGTGCAAACACCGAATTTTGAAAATGTGCCAATACAAGCATTATGTTTTGAAAAATTACCAGTACAAATACCGGGTTTTGGAAGATTACCAGTACGAGTGCTGGATTTTGGAAGATTACCAGTACGAGCAATGGATTTTGAAAGATTACCAGTACGAGCACTGGATTTTTAAAGGATACCAGTTCGAGCACTGGACTTTAAAAGGCTACCAGTACGATGTTATCGTCGCGAAATTTTTCCCTCGTCTTCCCTTCCTCGCGGAAGAGAAAAAGAGAGAAATGCTTTCGCGCTTCAAACTTGATCGGATTTTGGAAAATGTTTTTGAAATACTCGCCTCCGTTTTGAAAATTTGTGGGAAAATCCATGGGATGGGGTTCGACCTGTCGGTACGAGGTTCGACCGTTCCTGCCGCCTTTAACAGGGGTAATCGAACCAAGGACCAAAACTATGCTTGACTTAGTTAAATCATCAAAATCGTGTTCTATCCTAAATGCACAGAGAATTCAGGCATGTGCTATGAGATTTTGGAAAATGTAAGTTGGAAAACATGATGTATGCTCAGAAAATGTTTGGAGTGGGAAAACATTTCTCAGGAAAAAGGTCAATTTCTCAGGAAACTCAGACGAAGAGGGTTTGAAATCTCGAGAAAGTTTATAAAGATTTGGAAAACAATGAAGAAATGAGAGTCTTGGGAAAATCTTGAGAAAAGATGAATATTTGAAAAAGGGAAACACTTCTCAGGAAAACTCTGACTTTGAGAATTTTCTTAGGAAAATGACGGAAAAATTATAGGAAAACTCATTGGAGAAGAAAAACTGAAACTTGGGAAATTGAAATCCTGGGAATCTTACCCTTGAAATACTTGGAAATCGATTTTGATCTTTGAGGAAGATTGGAAAACTTTTTTTGAAAACCTTAAGAAAATAACATTTTTAAGGAAAAACGAAGGAAACTTGGATTTTGGACATCCACCTTTGGAAATTTTAGAAGTCTCTTGAGAAACTGGTTTCCATGGAAAACTATGAAAACTTGACTTGGGAAAACTGATTTTGAAAATTTCTCAGAGTTTCTTGAGAAATTGATTTCTTGAGAATGAAACTTTCTTAAGGAAATCATGGGAAAAGCAGTGTTTTCATGATGCAAATGATATGAGTGTATGAATGCACTTTGAAAGATTTTCTAAGAAATTTGTTGGAAAAATGTGCATTAAGTCAAGATAAATCCTTCACATATTCTGACTGTGGCCATGAATATGTTCAGAGTTTAGTTGATTTAATGCACAATACTTTGAAAATATTAGAAATATGATGTGCATTTTTAAGATAGCCTAAGAGTGTAGGCTCAATGTGACTAGTAGAAAGATGATGGATCTGGGTCTCGTCCATATTCCGACTAGGGCCGTAAATATGGATTCCACCGAGTTCATCAACTCCCTAAGAGTTGGTGCACGTGCCATTCGTGAACATCCATAGTGCTTTTGAAATAACAATGCATGAATCATATAAGCAGGATATTGCATAAATTTAAACTATATGATATGCATCCTAGTCTAAGCAGAAAATTAAATCTCTTATTCCGAAATTTACATTATTACATCACTAAATAAATGAAATAAAATGAAATTTGCAGACTTCAGCTCCTTCTATTGAATGTTCCTGCCAAACTTGAAATAAGGTTAGCTCAAATATGTGGGTTTTTCCAAGATTTTCCAATAATATCATGAAATTATTGGATTTAATTGGATATAAACCCTATTCTCATGCTTCCTTGATATTTGAAATGATGAAAATGCAGGAAATTCAGTAGAAAATAATTTGAAATTCGTTATGGTGGTCAAAATGACCAAAATACCCCTAATTATAAAGTTATACCTTTAAAATCAGGGTTTTTTTGAAGGAAAACTTGGTAAAATTGAGATTTTGAAATTCGAATTGAATCAAATGATGATGAAATGCAGTATGATACATGATGACATGCTGCTAAACACATTGGGACTGTAAAATCAGAATTTGGCATTTTGCAATTTATCCAAAATAACGAATTTCGCTTGGATCTGGGTCCTGCGGGACCCTGTTTTGGTATTATGGCTAATCCGAACCTCAAATGGATTCCAAATTGCACCAAATTCGGTATGAAGCATCTACTTACTCTGATAAACATCCTAGAATGCTAAAAATCACGAAATGATATGATTTAAATGCTAAAAATTTAAAGAAAGTCCTAAAATGGTGGATTTTGCCTATGGATCCGAACCAAATGCAATGCTTGATATGACAATGCAAGATTTACACCATGAAAACTTCTGCTATTTTTCAGAATGCTAAAGGACCCGAAATGAAACATTTTTGGTTTTTACAGCCTCGGGATTTGAGCCATGGTGAATTCAGAAACAGGGATTTAATTCTGACAGATGTAAAATGCTAAAAAAATATAAAACAGCCATGGAAATTTGTGAAATTAATCAGAGCTACTCACGACACCTAAATAAACAACTTTCATGTTCGTGACTTTGGCATTTGATCAACATAAATATGGATAAAAATATAACTTTGTGTCCCTAAATTGACAGAACAGACCAATGGGACCAAACAAGGGACTGACAAGAAAAATTTGAAGCAGGTATCAACACTGTTCTAAAAATCACAGGCTTTCAGATGCAAACATAGTACACCTCGAACATAACTTTCACTTTTACAGTTTTGGATTTCGATCAACACACAAAGAGAACCCATAGCCCTAAGTCGATCCAAGATCTCAGAGGCCCAAATCAGGCTCTGACACATGTCCCGAACTCTTGGATTTTTGTCAGACATAAACAAAATCATAAAAATCTGAGAAAATCATGTTAAAAATTAGACATTCTCCCGAGTTCAGAACATATTTCGGATAAAAAATCGGATCTCCCATGAGGGAGATCTCGATTTTACAAGTCTGCAAATGATTTTCAAAACGCATCCCGGGTAGCAAAACCCGACTTGCCATTTTGAATGTTTACCGCAATAAACAAATTCAAATGCCTTCTAAGTTTTGGAACAATTTTAGGGACACCTAAGGGCGCATTCCGTGATTTTTTTGGAATTTTTAATAAAAAATAAATTCATGAAATAACGTGTGGACTGACTGACAAAAACAGAGACCTACTGAAAATGAGCAGAATTGAAATAAATGCTAAATTAATCCTAATTAATTCATGAAATGTGCTAAATGAATGAAATAAAATGCAAATTAAACCTAGCTAAATGCATGAATGTTAAAATCATCAAAGAAGCATAATTAAATATTTTTATATATGTCGTTTTATGAGAATAGCTTAATCCATCTCTCGGATGAGCTCTTTCTTCAAACGACTCCCGAATTGAATTATGGCATCACATCAAGGGGAAAAGAAGTGCACCTTACTTCGTTACGTAGCGTAGAAGCTCTTGAAAGGGGCGGCTATCATGAGCTTCCTTCGTCCTTCGCTCCGGGCTTCGGATGGTTCACCAAAATCGACCCACTACACCTTCTTCACTGAGCCAAAGGGGCGTGAACTCCAAAGTGCAAAAATCGGATTTTTTTAGGAAGGCTAGGTCGAATTTTCAAGTTCACAAAAAATGGTCCCTTTAGGCTGGGCATGGAGCCTTGTTTTTATAGATTTTTCTGAAAAATTTGAATTTCAAACAGGCTCAATCTGAGCCCTCCATGTGGCGTCATCTCAGAGGGTGCTATCTGGGGGTTTTGAAATTCGAATTTGGCTTTTGCAGGGAGCCCTCAGGTGGCGCCACCTCATGGTGGGCTATTTTATTTTAAATAAAATAAAAATAAAAATGAAGCCATGTGGGAGCTCTGGAATGGCGCCACCTCAAAAGGAGATTTGAGGTGTAAAGCTGGAAACAATAGGAGCATGCCATGTGGTGCCACCTCTGGAGGCTCTTGACATGTGTCAGAAGGACAGGAGTGGAGGAAGCAGGCTGTGCCACCTCAGAGGAATTCAAATTCTACTTTTCTGCAGGAAAGGAGAGGCTGACTTGTGACATTTCCTCAGAGTGGCTCCTACGATGCCATGTGGCAAGAGAACATGAATGGAGGAAGCAAAATGCGCCACCTCAGAGGGGGGTTTTTCTACTTTTTTTGATGCAGGGAGGTCTGGACATGTGGCAGACAAGTGTCAGCTGTCTAGAGAGGCCTTCTCAAATGGCGCCACCTCAGAGGAGAATTTGAATTTCAAATGGAGGTTGGCTCTGGAGGAATGAAGGATGGACATGTGGCGCCACCTCAGGGTGGCTCCTACAATGCCATGTGGCAAGAGGGAGGAAAAGGAGGGAAAGGGACATGTGGCACCATCTCACACAAAATAGAAAAGATAAAGTTCAGGATTTGCGCCACCTCAGCCTGGAGTTTGAATATTTGAATTCTAGCTTTCCCTGAAGGAGGCAGAAAGTAACGTGTCACTTGCTTTTTCTGAAGAAAGCAGAGAGAGACACGTGTCCCTTGCTTTTTCTGAGAAGAGCAGAGGGTGACATGTGTCACTTGCTTTTTCTGAGAAAAGCAGGGAGTGACATGTGTCTTCTACTTTTTCTAAAGGAAGCTGGAGATGACATGTGTCATCTACTTTTCTGAGAAAAATAGGAGGGAGACATGTGTCCTCTGCTTTTTCTGAAAGGAGCAGAGATTGACACGTGTCGCTTGCTTTTCCTGAGGAAAGGTGAGAGTGACATGTGTCACTTGCAGGAGACATAATTCAAATGGTGCCACCTCAGAGGAGACAAGCCTACCTTTTTCTGGAGGAAGCTAGGAGTGACACGTGTCTCCTACTTTTCTGAGAAAAGTAGGGAGAGACATGTGTGAGGCTACTTTTCTGAAGGAGGGAGAGGTTGACACGTGTCATCTGCAGGAGACACACTTCAAGTGGCGCCACCTCAGAGGAGACAAGCTCCACTTTTTCTGGACAGGACAACCTATGACACTTGGCATCTCCTGGTGATCTTTGGAATGACACATGGTGCAGGATGGATAGGGTGACACATGGCAGATAAATGGGATGACATGTGGCGGCTTCTTAAGGTAGCCCCACACTGACACTTGGCATGGAAATGGGAGGAGAGAGAAAAGACAAGTGGCACCAATCCAGGGGACAAGGCTCCTATATTTTTGGGTTTTTTCAAAATTCAAATTTTCAAAAGAAAAGCTTGTGTGACACCACCTCAGTATGGGTCCCACATTGCTTCTTTATTGAAATAAAGACAAGACAATAAGCCTCTTTTTGGAATTTTCATAAAATCTGGACTAATTGGTAAAACAGGAAATTTTGGAAAGAGTTGGCCCCTGTAGGGTGATTTTGTAAAAGGAAGATATTTGAAATTGTTTGACAAAAGGGCAAAGTCTGAGTTAAAATTTATTGAAAATTATTCAGATTGTTTTCCTAAGGAAATATTTTGAAATTTAGAGCCCTAGGGGTAAAATGGGAAGAATTGATAACTTTGAAGACCTAGGGTTTTGAAATCAATTTTGAAAAGAGTTAAAATTCTAATCTGGATTGAAAATTTTGAAATCAAGAGTTCTGGACCTAGAAATGACATGTTGTGCAGTGCAGTGATATGAGATGCTCATGCAATGATATGCAATGCCATGTCTTATGAAATGCAATCTTGAACCAAGACTTGGAGCTGTCTGTCTCCTGTCAGGAATAAATTTTTGAACATCTGAGTTAAAAATAGAGAAATTTTGAGAGTTCTAGATGAAATTTGGACTTTTGCAGGGTTCAAGCTCAGAAAATGACCATTTTGCCCTCCGGCGATTTCAAAGGTTGAATAATGATGTTTGGTGGAGATGTCGGGGAGGTGAGTGAAAATTTGGGGTGTTTACAGATGCCCCTCTTTGCTACTAAGCCGGCTTGTGGCCGAGCTTAGTGGCAAAGAAAAACACACCAAATTTGGGCTATATAAAAAAATGCCCCAATTAGAAGGATCTGACTGGGTGTGGAGGAAATTAGCCCGAGGAAGATGGTAGATATAAAATGGAGAATGAAGAGAAAAGACTCACTCTTGTGAGAGTGAAATTTAGATTTTATGCCCTTAACCTGGATGGGACAGAAATACCTCGCATGGAACGAAGCTCAAGTTTTAACCCTTGACCTGATTGGGGAATGGAATATCTCATAAAATGAGACTCAGGTTTGTACCCTTAACCTGATCGGGCGGAAAATGGAATACCTCTTTGGATGAGGCTCAGGTTTGTACCCTTATCCTGATCGGGTGGAAACTGAAATACCTCTTTGATTGAGGCTCAGGTTTGTACCCTTATCCTGATCGGGCGGAAAATGGAATACCTCTTTGATTGAGGCTCAAGTTTGTACCCTTATCCTGATCGGGCGGAAGATGAAATACCTCTTTGATTGAGGCTCAGGTTTGTACCCTTATCCTGATCAGGCGAAAAATGAATGGAATCCTTGAAGGAAGAGACCATGATGGAACCTTCGGATCTTGCACAATAAATCCGACAGGGTTTTTGCAAAAAGAAGGAAAATGGGGTCCCTAAAGCTTGAAAAGGGATTGATTTTGGGCGTCTCATTGCTGAGACTAAAATCAGCTTTTGAAATTGCCTTTTGCGGGAAATGATTGGTGGTTTGACCTCGAACCGAAATGGGACTGTCTATGGTGGGACAGTGGGGACACAGGGAAGTGTGCAAATCAGAGAGTTCATGCTCTCAAAGAAGGGAAGGAATCAAGTCCTTAAGAGGGATTTAAAATTGGTGTCAGGATGCATCGAAAACGGACATCAAGCTCTCACTTCATGTCAGGATAGCTAGAAAATATTGTCAAAATGTTGGAAATTTTGTTGTTGATTCAAAATTTTTGAAAATGTTGCACATGGTTGCAAAGATATTCTTTCTTTTCTACCCAAAGCATTACCTCTAAACAAGGTCCACTTTGTAGAATCAAGATTGGTAATCCAAATTACTTGTGATTGCCCTTCTTCAAGGAAGCTATCAATTTCCTTGATATGAGCAGGAAAGAGAATTTGATATTATGAAAGCAATTGATGAAAGAGTATTGATAATAGAATTTCACAAGATTAAAGAGGATTCTTGATAGATCTGGCAGTTTGATATCCTGAGAGCTTCTCTCTTGATAATCTTTCTACACTCTTTTGGCTCTTTGGTGTTTTGGCTATATTCTCCTTCATTTTGGAGATGTTCTGACTTTTTCTCTCTTTCTTTTTCCTCTCTTTCTCTCTTTTGGGAAAAGGGTACGTCACAAACTCCTTCAACTTGGAGATGTTTCGATCCTCCTTTGATGATATTGGTTTATGGGTTATTTTTGATGATATTGGCTCATTGGCTGGAAGATCTTTAGCTGAAATTAAATACCTTTTAGGGATTGTTGAGGGGTTCATCGCATCTACCTTCATCTTGACAGTGCTTTGGACCTTCTCTGGAAGGATCCGTCACAAACTCCGTCATCTTGGAGATGTTTCGAATCTTCTTTGGCCCCGGGGGTCTACTCGCTTAATTCGCCTTCATCTTGACGACAAGTGAGAGATCCCTTTTGCGGATACTTAATTGCAGCTTAGGTGATTTTAAGGAGACAGAGCTTGGATGAATTCTCTCTTTTTCCAGCGCTCAGGATATTTTCACTGCCTCATTTTACAAGAATAGTCTTTAAAAATGTGCCATTGACTGCGATCAATATCAATCATCTATGGCTTTGCAAAACATTGAATTTTCTTTGCTGGCCATATCGAGGATTTATCCTTCATCCTTTTGGTTGGCCAAATAGAAAGAATTTGAAGTTTGAATCTCTTTTCGCAAAAGCTTCACTCGCTTGGAAGTAATGCTGAAGGTAAACTGAGGTAAAGATTTATGCAATAAAATTTTGAAATCAACAGGTAATTGATTGACATATTGACAAAAATGTTCTTGAAATCCTTGGTGAAAGAGAGCATTTGCCATCCGGCTTAACACATCCGTGATGAAAATTGAGTCCTGAAAAGACTCAGTAAAAGATCAATTCGACAGTTGAGTTTTGTTTTGACTTACCAGCTCGAAAGCAGGATTTTATCGAAGTACCAGCTCGAAAGCAGAATTTTATTTGTTTGACCAGCTCGAAAGCAAGATTTCGGTTGACCGACCAGCTCGAAAGCAAGATTTGTTGACCGACCAGCTCGAAAGCAGGATTTGGGTTGACCGACTAGCTCGAAAGCTGGATTTTATGACCGACCAGCTCGAAAGCAGGATTTGGGTTGACCGACCAGCTCGAAAGCAGGATTTGATGACCGACCAGCTCGAAAGCAGGATTTGGGTTGACCGACCAACTCGAAAGCAGGATTTTATGACTGACCAGCTCGAAAGCGGGATTTGTTGACCGACCAGCTAGAAAGCAGGATTTTATGACCGACCAGCTCGAAAGCGGGATTTGTTGACCGACCAGCTAGAAAGCAGTATTTGTTGACCGACCAGCTCGAAAGCAGGATTTTGATAGAAAATGATTGTCATTGATAGAGATGTGACCCGAAGGTTTGAAAATGATGGATATTTGATGAATTTGTAACCCGAAGGCCTGGAAAGTTGGAACCTGCAGGCGGAAAAATGACTGATGTTGGCAAAATTGTAACCCGAAGGCTTGAATTGAGAATCTGATAAAGTGGGTGGTCCAGAGGTTGAAATTGGAAATTGAGTGACCCGAAGGTCAAATAGAGAATTGGGTAACCCAAAGGTCAAAATTGGAAATTTAGAATTGGAAATTATAAATTATAAATTGAAAATTGAAAATTGAAAATTGAAAATTGAAAATTCAAAATTGAAAATTGGTTGCTAGAAATTTGGAAATTGGGAATTTGGAAATTGAAAATTGGATGTTGGAAATTGGAAATTGGAAATTGGATGTTGAAAATTGGATGTTGGAAATTGGGTGCAGAATAAATGCAAATGGAATGCAAATGCACATGACAATGCAAATGAAGTGCAAATGAGTGCAAATGGGTGCATATATATGCAAAATGAGAGATTGGTTTATCCTGCCTGCATACAGGATGTTTTGAAATAAAGATAAATTTTCACAAAAAAATGCCCCAGTGTAACTAGGGAGGAAAATTTTGAATAAAAGAAGGATAATTGGTGAATAAGGCAACAAGCTCCTTGACTGATAGGCGTTCTCAAGATCATTCCTCACAAGAGAGACATTGTGAAAAGGAAGAATAAGCAAATAAGATGGTGCCAAGCTATTGAAAAAAATTCGATGACTTTATTGATGCTTAAAAATCAAGGAAAGAAAATGGGATTACATTATTCTTTTGAAAAGCAAGAGGAGAAATGGAAAAGTGTCGGCATGGTCATCTTCTGGAATGATTGTAAAAAAAAACATCTTGGTCGGGATGACTAGTCCTCCTTTTCATCTTCAACGAGGAGCTTCTTGTCAAAGCAGTCTTGAATGATATTCTTAAGGATGAAACAATGCTCGGTATCATGACCCATTGTCCAATGAAACTTGCAGAACTGATCTTTAAACCTTCCCATGGTCACAGAAGGATCTGCTATCTTGGGGAGTCTAACCATCCCTTTGGCGATCATATATTCCAGAACTTGCTCGAGCGGTTGTTCTAAGGGAGTAAAATTGCGGTCGTATCCCCAACCATCATGCTTTGGCCTCCCCTGGAGCCTTAATTCTAGTTGGATGCTCGCGGGAGAGCTGTCATTCTGCTTGTTGATTCTGTTTTCTTGTTCTGTATGATCATCTTTGCTGGAATTTAGACTCCCTGACCCGCCGGTGTGGTTCTTTCTGCCACCCCTTTTGCTTTTGCCATTGTTGTTGCCAGGGGCATTCACGGAGAAAGTGAAGTTTGACTTCTTCTTGATATCTGAATTGCTCTTTGAGAGTGTGAGGCTCTCATATACTCCATTTTCTATTCCCATCTCGAGCCATTCAACTCGTTCTATCAATTCAATGAAAGATCGTGCTCGGGAGGTAGAGATCAGGCCTCTCAAAGGTTGGGAGAAATTATTCAGGATGACCGACAATGCGTGTCCTTCTGATATTGGGTCCTTCATTTTGTTGCAGGTCTCTCTCCATCTGCGAATGAAGTCTCTGGCTTTTTCACTATCTCCCTGCTTCAGATTACAGAGGTGATTTAACGTTGGTAGCGCTTCAGCATTGAACAAAAATCACTCGATAAATAGATTAACCACCTTATTGAATTCTCGCAACTCGATTGGATTGATATGCTCGGAGTACCACTTGGCGGCAGTGCCTTCTAGGCTACGAGGAAAACAGAGAAATAGGGCCCTATTGTCTCTCTTGAATTTGGAGCATTCGGCGAAGAACATGGCGAGATGGGCTTTCGGGTCGCCGGAACCATCAAACTTGATGAATTTACGAGGAAGGTTCTCTAGATCTTCATCTCCTTCTAAGCCATCATAAAAATCCTCGCTGGTGAAGACTTTCTTGCCCTTGTCGCGGGCTTGCAGATCTTTAACCACTTTGGCCATTTCCCTGAACTGTGTCTGCAAAAGCTTTTCTGCAACTTGACCTTTTGATTTGTGACTCCTCCTTTATTCTCGGCTATGTTTCTGAAATGCTGGAGGCACTTCATATTCTTCATCGGTGTCTTCCCCTGATTCTGATTCATCTGAAATTTCTTCTAGCTGAACTTGCTTCTTGGAAGTCTTCTTATCCTTGTGCCCATGGAACTTCTCTCTGAATGGGTTCTTCTCTGCACTGGTCCCAGCCTGTTCACTCATCATTTTGGTCATCATTTTCTGGAACATGGCATACATCTGCGGGTCTATGCCATCCTCCCCTTGCTGCTGCTCTTGACTCCTCTCAGATCGCGGGGAGCCCATCTCTTCTTCTGAGGCTGAGGAGTACTGTGGTGATGTGGTTCTTCTTCCTGGCCTTGTTCGAACCATCCAATGTTGTAGATGCTCTCTGCAGGATGAAGTCTTGATTAGACTCTGAGGGAATTTTGGATTGGGAGGAAAATGATTATTGACGATATGGTAGACAATTGGAAGAATATCCCATTGCTAGGGATGGAGTTTGTAACGCCCCGGATTTCCAAAACAAAGCTAAGTTAAAATTTTCATGAATTTCTTTTTTTTTTCTTTGCAGCGGAATTTAGAAAAGCTTTTAGTAGCGGAATCAGACGATAATGAGTCGTCAGTTTTAAAAAACTCCGAGCACGTTGCAGGTATGTGGCCAAGCAACTCATTGACCACCAAAGTGTTCCATTTATCGAAAACCACATGTTTATTACAACACTACTGCTTAGAAAAGCAGTGTAGGTTCAATAAAAAGGAAGCAGTACAACTCTGTCTAGAGAAACCCTGGAACTCGATGCCGCCTTGCTCCGCATATCGTCACGCAGGTCCAACACCTGAAATCCCCATAAAACGGGGTCAGAACCACTGATGGTCTGGTAAGCAAGCAGTCATACATCCATTCAACTCAAGTACGGTAATGACCACTCAGGGTCGCAATGCGCAATAACGACGCTCAAGCCTCCAAGACTTAGCGTATATCGCAAGAGCCTCCTCAGGGCTATGAGTTGAACATCCGCTCGAGTCCTCATGACTTAGAGCAAGCCTTTTCAAGGCTGTGATTTGAATAGCCGCTTAAGTCTCCATGACTTAGTCATAACCTCTTCCGGGTCTCAAAGTGATGTCTAGCTCAAGTCTTCATACTTGGCACATCTGTATCCCACGCATCTAAGGACAACTCCTCGAGCTTCGCTTAGTCGTGCGGATACAACACGGGTCTTTGCCCAGTCGGTGCAGTAGTATACCGAACATGACACCTTCACAAAGGTTATGCAGGACTGACTCAACACGTCATCCACTCATACATTCAAAGCATCGTTGTACCTAGAACTAATGCATTGTTTGATAATTAACCGCTCCTGCCTTTGGTACGCAGGTAGAGCTATTGTCCGGGCATCAACGCGACGTTCTGGGGGTTGATTATTCTATGTATTTTAGATACCCCAGAGGTCTGTTGACCCTATCCATAGTAGGGCAGTGTGTTTCAACTGGGAGAACCCTACTAGGCCCATATTCGGATGCATCCTCTACTTGCAGTAGTTGGGTTAAATCCTTAGATCTTAAGGATAACCACGACCCCAAAACCCATGAGTGACTGAGGCCATCATGGACTCTATCAGGTCAAAAGTAAAATACATGTCACTCAAGGCTGTACCATCACTGTCATTCCACAGTGAGCATAATTCCTGAAGGGGTCTGTCAGTCTTACAATTACTTGGACAGAATCTGCATGCCATTTAGACAGCCCATGCTTTTAGCACTACGGGAGTATGTACCCGACCCCATTCAGTTTGCCCCAACACAGTCATTACTGAGGGGGGTACCCCTAACACGATTTTCAACCGCGGGGTATGTGCGACCTTAAGTCTTATTCATATGCATGCAGAACACCGCTCTTTGGCACTTCGGCCATCACGAGCATCACACCTCTTTGGGTGGAAACAAAACACTCTGACTCTTCGGCCCTTACGAGTCTGGTTGCGTAACCGTTCTCAATGAGCATGCATATGACTCGATCTAAATAGATCGGCTACTCGGCGTATTTTTACGCAACGAGTCCAAACCTAGCCAAGGCGCAACCTCTACTCCGGCTCAGCGGCCCTTACGAGCAAGGTGCCCTTGCAGGCACAAGGATACGAGCCGATCTGGCATCGTTCCATCAACATACATCTTTATGTCGTTCCATTGGTTCCGGCAGCTCTTCTGCTAACCATTTCGTCAGCACCACCCCTGCTCTACCGACAGTGGTGCGACGAACCCTTCTACGTTGTAGAGGGCAAACCATGAACTGGGTAGCACTCTGCTATATGTTAGAGTATCCTGCTAGGTTCTTTCTGAGCTATTCTTAGCTTCTTTAGAAATTTCAGAAGCACTTCCTCTCTTTTACGGAGAAAGCGTGCGTTTCTTTTATCCATTTCAGCGGCATCTCCCCTCTTTGGTAGGAAATCGCCACGCTTAATTCGGGAAATGGATGCGCACCGTTGTGTGTACTTTGCATCCATCAAGGTTGCAGGAACCCTGGGCCATAGCCAGGCCATACGTATTTGACTTAGTCTTTACGTAAAGAGCATTTTGCCAAAAAGCGAAGCCTTTCCAATAGGGGCTTCATTCGTCAAGCAGAATCTTGAACGAGGAGCGGTCAAGGAATCGCATGGGCGATTTGGAGTTTGGTCTCCATTTGAACGCTCATTTATGCGCTATATGTAGTATAAGTTGAAGCCTGTGCTTTATACAGCGGCGGCATAAAGAAATGCATATACTATTGTTTAGGGTATGTAACTGAACGAAATATTCTACATATATAACAAAACAGAAGCCTTGGCATCGTTCGACGCGACGGCGTAAGTAAATACATTGCAGAAAGCAGGAGCCTTGGCATCGTTCGACGCGACGGCGTAAGTAAATGCATAATCGGAAGTGCAGTAATCGGAAGTGCAGAAAACAGGGAGCCTTGGCATCATACGACGCGACGGCAAAGGTAAATTACAAAGCCTGTGCGATATAGGACACGTCGGCAGAATCAGCAGATATACACGTAGATCCGTATCCAACGATAGTTACGAGGCGAGCGGGTGAACACCGAAGTGTTCTGAAGGGCTCAACCAAGAACTAGGGCGAGATACCATTTTAAAAACGCATATACTGCGTGTTTGAACATAGATATATCCGACGATAGTTACGAGACGAGCGGGTGAACACCGAAGTGTCCAAAAAGGGCTCAATCAAGAACTAAAGCAAGATACTACTTCAGAAAGTATATTCTACATACAAACAATCAAATACTTGAGAGAGATGGATCAACGAAGCGAACTTACTTCAAATCGTGGAAGAAACAGCTCTAGGTCGCTCCTTTGGCTTCGAGCCTTCCTTCGAGAGGTCAAACTAAGTCAGATGAAGCTGACTTAGTTGAGAAAGAGGTAGAGCAGATCAAGCTACTCAACCTAAGTGGTTTGAACCAAACAGGGTTCGATCCAAGTCAACTGGGTTCAGCAGATTCGAACTCAGCTCAAGTAGGCTAAGTCTGGGTTCAGAAATCCAAACTGGAATCTGGACCAAAAAGGACTTTGACTTTGACTTTAAACCCAACTAGGTTCAAGTCAAGTCAATTGGGTTTGGACCAAGTCAAGTGGGTTCAGACCCAGGTCAGGTGGATTAGGACCAGGTCAGGCAGGCTCAGGCTAAGTCAGGCAGGCTCAGACCAGGTCAGGTGGGCTCAGGTGGGCTAGGCTAGGTAGGGGAGGTTTAGGAGAGAGAGAGAAGGCAAGAGAGAGAGGGGGGGTCGATTTTTATGAGAAGAGAGAAAGTGGGGAGGGCTATTTATAGCCCAAGCCCACCTCCTCTTGGGTTTTTCCATGCCCCTTCTACCCGCTTGGCTTCTTTTTAATTCCAAGAGGTTCCTTGGTGTGGGGCCCACCTAGATATTTCCATGGGATATTTTGTGGGTCCCACCAGATATTTTCTGAGGAATATTTCTGTGGGTCCCACCAATATTTCCATGGGTCCCGCAAGAATTTTGAGTTTCCGGCGATTTTTTCCAAAAAATTCTGAGTACGCCATTCCCTTCGTATTGACGTAACTAAGAAAGTTGGCTCGCAGGAATCCTTTAATTTCATTCAGGTAGGAAGTTATGGCTTCTAGAGTATTTGAGCATATATTCGCGATTCGACGAATATCCTAAGTATAACTGGCTCGCAGGATTTGATTCGTTTCGCATTCTGAGAAGAAATGCTATTTTTACCGGTAAATGCCTCATGAATTTTATTCAGATATTTTCTGAAAAATTGCGGGTCTTACATCATTACCCCCTTATAGGAATTTCGTCCGCGAAATTCAGCTAAGAGTACAAGGTGAAGAGTTCAGGATATTTATCCCGCATATCCGATTCGGGCTCCCAAGTGCAATCATCGATTCCATGATGCTGCCACCTCACTTTAACAAGTGGAATGACCTTCGTTCTTAGCACTTGCTCCCGTCGGTCCATGATCTCCACTGGCCTTTCTTCTACCGTCATATCTTCTCGGATGTCAATGTCTTCATGTTGAATGACGTGAGAAGGATCATGAACGTACTTTCTAAGCATTGATACGTGAAATACATCATGTATTTGCGCGTATTGTGGTGGCAATGCTACTCGGTAGGCAGTCTCTCCGATTCGGCTCAAAACTTCGAAGGGACCAACGAATCTGGGGCTGAGCTTCCCCTTCTTTCCAAAACGAAACACACTCTTGGTTGGAGAGACCTTGATAAAAACCTTATCTCCAACCGCAAAAGTGAGTTTCCTACGCCGCTGATCGGTGTAGCTCTTCTGTCGACTCTGAGAAGTCAGTAGCTTCTTTTTGATCATGTGGACTTGCTCAGTATAATGCTGCAACACAATGGGCGAGTCCAAGGTTCGCTCACCCACTTCACCCCAATGGATTGGTGATCTATAGGGTCGTCCATACAAGGCTTCATACGGCGCCATCCCAATGCTAGCGTGGTGGCTATTATTATAAGCAAATTCAGCCAACGCTAGGTGGGAATCCCAATCACCTTTCCATTCCAGCATACAGGCTCTTAGCATATCTTCAAGAGTCTGTATGGTTCGTTCTGATTGCCCATCTGTTTGGGGATGAAATGCTGTACTGAACTTGAGTTTCGTCCCCAGGGCTTTCTAAAGCTGCTTCCAAAAGTGAGAGGTGAACTTCGGGTCACGATCGGATATGATCGAAATCGGCACTCCATGGAGTCTAACGATTTCCCGAATGTAGATCTCCGCCAATCGTTCAGTTGAGTATCGAGTGTTGATTGGCAGGAAGTGAGCAGACTTGGTAAGTCTGTCCACGATCACCCATATTGAGTCATGTTGTCTCTTGGATCGAGGCAATCCAACGATGAAATCCATCGTAATGCCTTCTCATTTCCATTCTGGAATCTCGATCCGCTGCATCTTTCCACCAGGTCGCTGATGTTCGATCTTAACTTGCTGGCAGATCAAACACTTCGAGACAAACGTAGCCACATCACGCTTCATACCCTTCCACCAGTACTTCCTCTGCAAATCTCGAAACATCTTCGTACCTCCAGGGTGAATGGTGTACTTGCTATTATGAGCCTCCTGGAGTACTTCCTGTCTTAGCTCAGGGTTATTTGGAACCCAAATCCTTTCTTCCATCCATATTTCTCCATCTTCTTTCAAATGGAAGAAAGTGTCATCTTTTTCAGCACGAGCTTTCAATTCCAAGTACTGGGGATCCTTGAACTGTTCGGCTACGATGCGATCGAGGAACTCAATGTGGATCGTCAAACATGACATTTGGATTCTGCCAGAATCAGTCAAAAATGGCTTCCAGTTGACGAAATCCTCCATCAACTTCCATTGTCCTGTTAGGCTGGCCAGAGTGCTAACAGTCTTGCGACTAAGGGCATCTGCTACAACATTCGCCTTTCCAGGGTGATAGGAAAGCGTGAATTCGTAGTCTTTGAGGAATTCCAGCCATCGCCGTTGCCGTATATTGAGTTCTTTTTGAGAAAAGAGGTATTTTAGGCTTTTATGGTCCGACATGACCTCAAATTTCTCTCCATACAGGTAGTGTCGCCAGATTTTAAGTGCGAACACTACCGCGGAAAGCTCCAAGTCGTGGGTTGGATAGTTTTTCTCATGGACTCTCAACTGTCGTGACGCATAGGCGATTACTTTGCCATGCTGCATCAACATACAACCCAGACATGTTCCCGAGGCATCAGTATAAGCAACGAAGCCTCCCTGACCAGAAGATAAGGTAAGGACAGGGGCAGTGGTAAGCCTCTGTTTGAGAACCTCAAAGCACTCCTTACACTGGTCAGTCCATTCAAACTTGACTCCCTTTTTTAATAATTTTGTCATGGGTATGGCGATTCGGGAGAAGTCTTGTATGAACTTCCGATAATATCCGGCAAGTCCAAGGAAGCTACGGACCTCAGTAATATTTTCTGGCTGCTTCCAGTCCATCACAACTTCCACCTTCGCAGGATCTACAGCGATTCCATCTTTTGAGATCACATGGCCAAGAAACATCACTTTATCTAGCTAGAATTCACATTTTGAAAACTTAGCATAGAGTTGGTTATCTTGAAGGGTTTTCAAGGCGATTTTCAAGTGCTCCACGTGTTGTTCCTTGTCCTCAGAATATACGAGAATATCATCAATAAAGACGATGACAAAGCTATCCAAATATGGTCTGAATATCCGGTTCATTAGATCCATAAAGGCAGCAGGCGCATTAGTGAGTCCGAAGGGCATTACTACGAACTCATAATGGCCGTATCTCGTTCTGAAGGCAGTCTTGGGTATATCCTCTTCCTTAACTCTGAGCTGATGGTACCCAGACCTGAGGTCGATCTTGGAGAACACCCTCGTTGTTCTGAGTTGATCGAATAAGTCCTCAATCCGAGGCAACGGGTACTTATTTTTAACAGTTGCCTGGTTAAGCATCCGATAATCGATGCATAACCGAAGGGATCCATCCTTCTTCTTTACAAACAGTACCGGGGCTCCCCACGGTGACACACTCGGTCGGATGTACCCTTGTTCCATCAGTTCTTCCAACTGACACTTCAACTCACTTAGTTCAGCTGGTGATCATGCATATAATTCAGGGTTTATTAACATTTAAATATGCATGATATTATGAAATAATGTTTCAAAAACCCAATTTTATGTTAGTTTTTGAGTAAAAGTGCTAAAATGATTTAAAATTAGAAAATGAATAAAAAATAGTTTTAGTTTACATTCTTATGCCTATTTTAGTTTTTTTTTTAGTTTTTTTAGTTGGTTTTAGTTTTTATTAAAAAGAAGAAAAA
Source organism: Nuphar pumila (assembly GCF_984573655.1). Lineage (NCBI taxonomy): Eukaryota > Viridiplantae > Streptophyta > Magnoliopsida > Nymphaeales > Nymphaeaceae > Nuphar > Nuphar pumila. Next base: position 69,927,655 of record NC_143251.1, on the reverse strand, counting down.
AAAATTAGAGAAAAATAGTTTTACTCATTTTAAGTGTTGTGTTTTTTAGAAAAGAAAAGAAAAAAAAATATATAGTAGACTAGTTTTTGAAGTTCTTTTATAAATAGTTTTGTTTTTGAAAATTTTCATAGTTTTCTTTTCTATTGAAAAGAATAAAAATAAAAATAAAAAATATATCTAAATAATAATACAAACCGGGTGGGACCGGTTTGTATTTCTAAAAAGAATAAATTGAAAACCAAACCGGTTGGAACCGGTTTGGAAGTTCTGAAAATAAACAGTGGTTGTTACAAACTGGTTCCAACCGGTTTGAACCCTTTTAAAAAGGGGCGTAAAGCAGATCGGAAGGGGCTTTTCATTCTGCTGTGCGCCAAAATTTCTTTCCCTCCCTCTCTGATTTTCACCCTTTGCTATCCTTTCCAGTCACCGGATTTCTTACTTCTACTTCTTCTTCTTCTTCTTCTTCTTCTTCTTCTTCTTCTTCCAGCAGCCGATCCTCATCCGGTGGCAAGAAAATTCCCGTCGATTGCGGCGCCTGAAGTGGAAGCCACCTCCTCCTTCAATTCCCGGTAAGTCATCTAGTTCTTCTTAATTCTTCTTCTTCTTCTTCGTTTTTAATTCTGTCTGAATGATAATCTGAAAAAAAAAAAAAAGAAACATAAAAAGAAAAAAAAAAGGTTTCTGTAAAGAACTCCGATGATGAACGAGGATGTTGCTGGAATGCTGTGATGATCTGAAATTGTTGATGACTGATCTGGCTGAGTTCCATAAAGTGTCGATTAATTGAATTTTCATTGATTAATTGTGAAAAATCAATCGGATATCTAAATTTGATAGAAATATTGTAATCAGAATTTCTAAATTCTAATCACCGTGCGGCTATTGTTTTCCGGTGAGTAATTCTTTCATAATAAAAATCTGGAGTGATTAACTGAATAATGTTTAAGAAATTCCAGCATGAGTGAGCATTGTTTAATCAATTGAAGAAGCCGGATTGAGATATTTCCAATCGATTAACAAAACAAATTAATACATTTGTTTTTCCGGCATCTCTGTTTTTTTTTCCGGCAATAGATTATCTGATCTCTGGTGAAGCAAGACGGATCAGAATCCATTTGTAATGCTGTGGAAATCCATTTTTGCTGTAATGAAAATCCAATTTGCGTTACTGGATTTCCTAGTGTTCTTTGTTTGATTGATCAGAATCTATTTGTTTGTTTTGCTGTAATGAAAATCCAATTTGCGTTACTGGATTTCCTAGTGTTCTTTGTTTGATTGATCAGAATCTATTTGTTTGTTTTGCTGTAATGAAAATCCAATTTGCGTTACTGGATTTCCTAGTGTTCTTTGTTTGATTGATCAGAATCTATTTGTTTGTGTTGCTGTAATGAAAATCCGTTGTTTGATTGCTGATCTTTAGAGTGTGTTGATGGAAATGGATTGTAATGTCATGGAAATCCATTTTGGTGTTCTGATATCATATACTGATTTTTCTGTTTAGCTATTAGTTACTTTCTAGTAATTACTTTGTTAATTGAATTGATGAATTGTTAAAATGAGTTGTTAGTGTTTAGTTTTCAACCAATTACATTAGTGTTTAGCATTTAGGTTAAGAGCATTTGATTTCATTAGTATATGTTCAATTTAGCATAAAAATTTCATTTAGTAAACAACGCATGCCTAGTCATACTTACATTCGTGTAGTATTATCATTGCTTATATCAATATAATTTTCAACATACATTTCGTGCATTTTAGATAGCATCATTCTAGTTTTATTCTTGTATTGTGTACTGCTTGTGTTTCGTTGGATTTGTACAGGATCACACAGGAGTGGAGCAGAAGCAATTGCATGACATGGGAAGTGCAAGAATAGAAGATGTTTTTCTCTTATTTTAGAATTTAGGAATTTAATTGGGTTTGTAAATATTGCACTTTACGCCCTCTGCGAAGGGTATTCATTTGTTGTAATAGCTAGTTGTGTTTACTTTTCTGAACATTTGACATTTCCATAATTCGGCAATAAAGAATAGTAAAGAATTGTGTGCTTGAATACAAAATATTCCCGTTCCCTGAGTTCGACCCGGTCTCATCCACTAGTGAGAACCGGTTTTTATTATTTGATGTCTGGTTTTCACATGTTTTTCATATAAAAATCTTTTCAAAATTACAACGATTTAAAAGAAGACATCAAATTTTTGGCGCCGTTGACGGGGAACGGCGTAATATTAGTATTCACTTTATTGCCTAGTGTTTGTGTGCATTTAGGTTTAGAACCACGTATGTGCATATCTTAGAGACGAGCTTACTTTTCTGCACAGCCCACCTATTAGGATCCCCTTAGAGGTGACTGTGTACGATTGGTACCGTACACATAGATTTTATATTTCTGTGCATAATCTCTTTTATGTGTAACTGCGTGGTGTTTGTTTAGTTTTTGTTGTTTTTAGTTCACTCGCTTTGTGGTTTGGCCGCTTAGTGCGTTAGTTAGGTAGAAAACCCAAAGTTAGGATGTGAGCTACACCAGTCTACTATAAGGTGTATGCAAGGGCGATGCTCACTTGACCCTGAGCTGGTTGAGCCGATTGAGGACCCCGAGTCCCTTATTAGGAGAGCCCAAAGATCTGCAACCATGGCAGAGAATCAGCAGATTACTCGTCCCCTTAGGGAGTACTTCATGCCTAACACCTATACTCCCGCCTCCTGCATCACAAGACCTGATATAGGAGCAAATCAGTTTGAAATTAAGGCCAGTGTAATCCAAATGCTACCCTCATTTTATGGCCTTAGCAATGAAGACCCATATCGTCATCTCGACGAATTCTTAGAGATTTGTTCTACAGTGAGAATAAACAATTTTGGAGATGATGCTATGAGGTTGACCTTGTTTCCCTTCTCTCTAAAAGATAAAGCCAAACACTGGCTGAAGGCATTAGATACAGTTAGAATTACCACGTGGGAACATATGCAAAGAGAATTTTTAAAAAAATATTTCCCAATCGGTAAGACGAATCAGTATCGAAAGGCCATCACCAGTTTTTCGCAAATAGAGGGGGAACTGTTCCATGAGACTTGGGAGAGGATGAAGGATCTTCTCCGCAAGTGTCCCCACCACCAGGTGCCTAGATGGCAACTGGTGCAATATTTCTATGACGGTCTTACTGAGAAGAATCGTCAAATGGTTGATGCCGCATGTGGGGGCACTTTCATGCTCAAGAGTGAGGATGAAGCGTGGTTGCTCTTTGAGACATTAAGCGAGAATTCGATGCACCACGCGACAGCTTCACGGTCTGATAGAGTGACACCTGTACAGAATAGCGCTAAGAAGGCAGGTATTTTCGAGATAGGGATGAACCTTGAGTTGAGCAACAAGGTAGACCAACTATCCCAGAAATTAGATCAATTGTTGTTGGGTCCCTCTCCTGCCATGCAGGTGTGTGCGTTGTGTGCGAGTCCTGCACACCATGTTCTCCAATGTCCAGCTGCGCCACAGTATCCTGAGTTTGTCCAAGAGCAAGCTCAGATAGCTCAAAACTTCGCTAGGCCCGCACCCAATCCATTTGCCAATACTTACAACCCGGGCTGGCGAAACCATCCAAATTTCTCATGGCGTAACTCACAGGCTCAAGCCCCTAACCCTTCCCATAGTCAATCCAGACAAGGTGGTTATACACCTGGATTTCAAAGATCCAATGACCCTCCAGCCCAACCTGCTTATACTCAACCCCATTTTCAGGAGCCTTCATCTAGTCAATCTTTTGAGGATAAGATTTTGCAAGCTTTGAGCTCACATACCCAGTCGATTGCAAAGTTAGAAACTCAAATGGGGCAGCTCGCTGAAGCACTTAGCAGGAGAACTGAGGGAGCATTGCCTAGTCAGCCTATAGTTAACCCTAGGGGTAAAGAACCTCTGCAGAGTTTGCATATGACAGATACACATCAAGAGCAAGCTCAGGCAGTAGTAACCCTTAGAAGTGGGAAGCAATACCATTCGAGGGAGGCTGCAGAAGAAAGAGAGAAGATAAGTAAGAAGCAGTCTGTCCCTAATGTTGTACCTCAGGAAAGCGAGAAGGTTCTTCCATTTGGGCCTTCCACAACCCATATTCCTAAAGCCCCCTTTCCTGAGGCGTTAGAGAAACCGAGAGCATTAGGTAAGTCGGGAGTAAACATGCAAGAGATGCTTGAGATATTCAAGCACGTCCATATAAACCTTCCCTTACTAGATGCCATCCAGCAAGTCCCTGCATATGCAAAGTTCCTCAAAGAGCTTTGTACGCAAAAAAGGAAGTTGAGGTCCCATGCGCAGAAGAAAATATATTTGACGGAGCAGATCAGTGCAGTATTGCAACACCAGACTCCACCCAAACTTAAGGACCCAGGGACCCCTATCATCTCATGTGTCATAGGAAACATTACTGTTGAGCGTGCTTTGCTTGACCTTGGGGCAAGTGTTAACATTTTGCCGGGTTTCTTCTATGACAAATTTGGATTGAAAGAGATGAAATCCACACCTATGATGCTTCAATTAGCGGATAGATCGATTAAGGTCCCGAGAGGGATACTTGAAGATGTGTTAGTCAAGGTGGAGGATTGTTATTTCCCTGTTGACTTCGTGATATTAGATATGGAGGGAGTTGATAGCATCAGACAGACTCCTATTATTCTTGGTCGCCCTTTCCTAGCTACCGCCAATGCGTGCATTAATTGCCGCACTGGTGAAATGGATGTTTCATTTGGAAATAGGAAAATGAGGATGAACATTTTTTGTGCATCGATGAAGTCTGATACTGAAGAAGCTTCTTTTGAGGTTGATATCATTCAAGATATTATAGAAGTTGAACATGATTGGTTGTTGAGTGATCCACCTCAAGAGGAGATTGATGAATCATTCAAAGAGGATCGCCTTGATATGATAGATAGTGAGGCAGATAATGTCAGTGGGATTTGGCATCCTGAACCACTTCCAGAATTAGCTGAGAAGCCCGCAAAGCCATCAATAGAGAGTCCCCCAGAGTTGGAGTTGAAGCCTTTACCAGCTTCACTCAAGTATGTCTTTTTAGGAAAAGAGCAGACTCTCCCAGTTATTATTTCTGCAAACCTGACAGATTCACAGGAGCATCAGTTGTTACAGGTTTTGCATGAGCACAAGGAAGCTATTGGATGGTCTGTGGCGAATTTAAAGGGGATTGACCCCTCCTTTTGTATGCATCGGATCATTATGGATGAGGGAGCTAAACCTTCAAGAGAATCACAAAGGAGATTAAATCCTCACATGAAAGAAGTGGTGAAGAAGGAAGTAGTTAAATTGTTAGATGCTGGGATTATTTATCCTATCTCCGATAGTCAGTGGGTGAGTCCTACCCAGGTTGTTCCCAAAAAGTCTGGGCTCACTGTGGAAAAGAATGAGAAAGGAGAGAGCATTCCCATGAGGATTACTACGGGATGACGAGTATGTATTGACTATAGGAAGTTGAACAGTACAACTAGGAAAGATCATTTCCCGTTACCGTTCATCGACCAAATTTTAGAAAGACTTGCAGGCCAGCAATATTATTGCTTTTTAGATGGATATTCCGGATATAACCAGGTGGCCGTTCATCCCGAGGATCAGAATAAGACGACATTTACCTGTCCCTATGGTACATTTGCATATAGGAGGATGTCGTTTGGGCTTTGTAATGCCCCGGCTACATTTCAGAGATGTATGATGGCGATTTTCTCTGACATGATGGATGATGTCCTTGAGATTTTCATGGACGATTTCTCGGTTTATGGCTCTTCTTTTGATAATTGTCTCCAAAAATTATCTCGTGTACTTCAGCGCTGTAGGGAGACAAATCTAGTGTTGAGTTGGGAAAAGAGTCATTTCATGGTACAGCAGGGGATTGTTCTTGGACATATTGTGTCTGAGAAAGGTATTGAGGTCGATAAGGCCAAAGTGGAGACCATTGTCAAATTAGCTCCACCGACCTCTGTGAGGCAAGTGCGTTCATTTTTAGGGCATGCAGGTTTCTATAGATGGTTCATTAAGGAATTTAGTCAGATTTCTAGACCGTTGTGTAACCTGTTGTCGAAAGATCAGTCGTTTGTGTTTGATGATGCCTGTCTGAAGGCATTTTTAGCCCTAAAGGAAGCATTGACCACTGCTCCTATTCTCAGATCTCCTGAGTGGTCAGTGCCTTTTGAGATTATGTGTGACGCTTCAGATTATGCGGTTGGAGCTATTTTAGGACAGAAAATTGAGAAACGATCTCATGTTATTCATTATGCTAGTAGGACTCTTTCTGACACACAAATGCATTATACTACCACTGAGAAGGAGTTACTAGCTGTTGTATTTGCACTTGAGAAGTTTCGATCATATTTGTTAGGCTCCAAAGTTATCATTTACTCAGATCATACTGCATTGAGATATTTGATGAGTAAAAAGGATGCTAAACCGCGTCTCATTCGTTGGATTCTTCTGTTACAAGAATTTGATATTGAGATTCGAGATAAGAGTGGATGTAAGAATCTTGTAGCAGATCATCTGTCTAGACTGACTATAGATTCATCTATTGATCAAGGACAGATTGTTGATTCTTTTCCGGATGAGCAGTTATTTCATGTCAAGCGTTTACCTTGGTTCGCGGATATTGTAAATTTTCTGGTTACTAAAGAGTATCCTGCGCACTGGAACCGGAATGAAAAAGATAGATTTTTTGCGCAGGTGAAACATTATTTTTGGGAGGAACCAGAATTATTTAGATCATGCCCGGACCAGATGATTCGGAGATGTGTGCCCGAAGAAGAGTATCATTCCATTTTATCATTTTGTCATTCTTTAGCTTGTGGAGGTCATTTTTCTAGTCGGAAGACCGCTGCAAAGGACCTTCAGTCTGGATTTTGGTGGCCCACACTTCATAGAGATGCTCACGAATTCTGTAGGAAGTGTTTGCGATGTCAGCAAACAGGTCGCATTACCAAGCGAGACATGATGCCTCTTTTACCTATTCTGATTGTGGAAATTTTTGATGTTTGGGGCATTGATTTCATGGGTCCTTTTCCGCCATCATTTGGATTTACATATATTTTAGTGGCGGTTGATTATGTTTCAAAATGGGTCGAGGCTGTGGCCACCCGGACCAATAATCATAAAGAGGTGCTTCGGTTTATCAAGCACAACATTTTTAGTCGGTTCGGAGTTCCTAGAGCGATCATCAGTGATGGTGGTACGCATTTTCGTAATGTGCAGGTAGCTTCCTTACTTAGGAAATATTCTGTGCATCATCGGATTGCTACACCTTACCACCCACAAACCAGTGGCCAAGTTGAGGTATCTAACAGGGAGATAAAAAGGATTCTTGAAAAGACAGTCAGACCAGACCGCAAGGATTGGTCTCAGCGCCTTGATGATGCCTTGTGGGCTTATAGGACTGCTTTCAAGACCCCGATTGGTATGTCACCATTTCGATTAGTTTTCGGGAAACCTTGCCATCTTCCTGTTGAGTTAGAACATCGAGCATATTGGGCTATAAAAAAATTCAATTTCAACATGACCCAAGCTGGAGTCGAGAGAAAATTACAGTTGAGTGAGCTAGAGGAATTGCGTAATGAAGCCTATGAGAGTGCCAAGATTTACAAAGCTCGAACTAAGCATTTTCATGATCGATATATTGTTAGGAAACAGTTCGAGCCTGGGCAAAAGGTATGGCTTTATCATTCACGTCTTCATCTTTTTCCAGGTAAGTTGAAGTCAAGATGGAATGGTCCATTTGTTGTGCATAGGGTGTTTCCATATGGAGCGATAGATCTTTTTGACCCTCGTACGGGTGCTATTTTTAAAGTAAATGGGTAACGGCTGAAGCCTTATATCTCAGATATTGTGACAGGACAAGACATTGAGGATGTTGATCTTTTAGAAGTTTAGGACTCACACATGTTTGTATATATTTTAAAAATTTTGTAAATATTCATAGAAAAACAATTTTTTTAAGAGTACTTTCATATAGTTCATGTGCATAATTCATAAACCATAATCATGGTAGGCATATTTTCACATTTTAGATTTCATTGAGTTTACTTTCTTTCCCTCATTGATTTTATCTCATGTGCGTTCACTTAGTTTCACATAAGCATGGGGGAATGCCACTGGGACAGTGTAATTCAAGCATGGGGGAGGGTGTAGTAGCTCACCAGAATATTTTTTGTCTACGTTCTTGCACATGTTTACACATCTCTCATAAAAAGTAGATTTTTAAAGAAAGAGTTTGAACTTATATGAATGTTATTTCAAATCTGATGTTTTTAGAGGATTTTTAAGCCCCACGAAAAATTTTTCTGACATAGATCTAAAAATTATGGTTGTTTATGTGGATTTCGAGGAAATGATGATAGATACATGTTAGAATTTATTTTGAGTCATAAATATGAATATGCACAGTTCTATTTTTGAAAAACTAAGCAAATGAACAAAAGCATAAAAATGAGCTCAAAAAGTGAGAAAAAGCATGCGTTAGGTTGTTTGGATAATTCCACAATCCTTAATAGATGGAACTTAGATGTAAGTTGAAACTTTTAAGTCCATTTGCATAAGGGAGAGTGGAAAACTTCATGATCCTAAGTAACTGAGAACAGATACAAGTTGAAATGTTTGACTCTCATGTTATAAGGGTGAATGAAGGAAGTCACTTTTATGTCTTAGTTGATATCTTTTGGTATGAAAAAGTATAGAAGATATTGACATTGCACAAGGTATAAAAGCAGACCACACGCAAGCTATAGGAGAAAAATAAGTGCGCAAAAAGAAAAAGCGTGAAAAGAAAAAAAAGAAAGGAAAGAGCTTAAAAAGAAAAGTTCAATGCTTAGAAGTGTGATTGAGAAAACTGTGTAGAAAACATATGAGTGAGGATAAGTAAATAATAATATGTTTTTATTGGATTTTCTAAGAATAAAACATAAATAATTGTGATTTTTAGAAAAGTGAAAGAAATTCTTTTTCTATGGTGGTACATAAAAGACTCTAATTATATTTTGATTTTGAAATAACAGGAAATATTTGTAAAAATAAAGTCTTTAATTACCTACTGATTATGAGGATGTGTAATATTATGCATACATGACAGAGATGTTTGTGGGTAGCATCACTGCAAACCCTCACGAGACCTTACTCGTCCACTGGGGTAACCCAAGGGTTGAAAGGGCTCGTTGCATGAGCTAAATGCAACCGTGATTCCTACGAAAGTGAGTTAGGTGATAGTTTGATTTCTTGCATTTTTCTAGTTTGCTCGAGGACTAGCAAAACATAAGCATGGGGGTATTTGATCATGCATATAATTCAGGGTTTATTAACATTTAAATATGCATGATTTTATGAAATAATGTTTCAAAAACCCAATTTTATGTTAGTTTTTGAGTAAAAGTGCTAAAATGATTTAAAATTAGAAAATGAATAAAAAATAGTTTTAGTTTACATTCTTAAGCCTATTTTAGTTTTTTTTTTAGTTTTTTTAGTTGGTTTTAGTTTTTATTAAAAAAAAGAAAAAAAAATTAGAGAAAAATAGTTTTACTCATTTTAAGTGTTGTGTTTTTTAGAAAAGAAAAGAAAAAAATATATATAGTAGACTAGTTTTTGAAGTTCTTTTATAAATAGTTTTGTTTTTGAAAATTTTCACAATTTTCTTTACTATTGAAAAGAATAAAAATAAAAATAATAAATAAAAATAAAAAATATATCTAAATAATAATACAAACCGGGTGGAACCGGTTTGTATTTCTAAAAAGAAGAAATTGAAAACCAAACCGGTTGGAACCGGTTTGGAAGTTCTGAAAATAAACAATGGTTGTTACAAACCGGTTTGAACCCTTTTAAAAAGGGGCGTAAAGCAGATCGGAAGGGGCTTTTCATTCTGCTGTGCGCCAAAATTTCTTTCCCTCCCTCTCTGATTTTCGCCCTTTGCTATCCTTTCCAGTCACCGGATTTCTTACTTCTACTTCTTCTTCTTCTTCTTCTTCTTCTTCTTCCAGCAGCCGATCCTCATCTGGTGGCAAGAAAATTCCCGTCGATTGCGGCGCCTGAAGTGGAAGCAACCTCCTCCTTCAATTCCCGGTAAGTCATCTAGTTCTTCTTAATTCTTCTTCTTCTTCTTCTTCGTTTTTAATTCTGTCTAAATGATAATCTGAAAAAAAAAAAAAAGAAACATAAAAAGAAAAAAAAAAGGTTTCTGTAAAGAACTCCGATGATGAACGAGGATGTTGCTGGAATGCTGTGATGATCTGAAATTGTTGATGACTGATCTGGCTGAGTTCCATAAAGTGTCGATTAATTGAATTTTCATTGATTAATTGTGAAAAATCAATCGGATATCTGAATTTGATAGAAATATTGTAATCAGAATTTCTGAATTCTAATCACCGTGCGGCTATTGTTTTCCGGTGAGTAATTCTTTCATAATAAAAATCTGGAGTGATTAACTGAATAATGTTTAAGAAATTCCAGCATGAGTGAGCATTGTTTAATCAATTGAAGAAGCCGGATTGAGATATTTCCAATCGATTAACAAAACAAATTAATACATTTGTTTTTCCGGCATCTCTGTTTTTTTTTCCGGCAATAGATTATCTGATCTCTGGTGAAGCAAGACGGATCAGAATCCATTTGTAATGCTGTGGAAATCCATTTTTGCTGTAATGAAAATCCAATTTGCGTTACTGGATTTCCTAGTGTTCTTTGTTTGATTGATCAGAATCTATTTGTTTGTTTTGCTGTAATGAAAATCCAATTTGCGTTACTGGATTTCCTAGTGTTCTTTGTTTGATTGATCAGAATCTATTTGTTTGTTTTGCTGTAATGAAAATCCAATTTGCGTTACTGGATTTCCTAGTGTTCTTTGTTTGATTGATCAGAATCTATTTGTTTGTGTTGCTGTAATGAAAATCCGTTGTTTGATTGCTGATCTCTAGAGTGTGTTGATGGAAATGGATTGTAATGTCATGGAAATCCATTTTGGTGTTCTGATATCATATACTGATTTTTCTGTTTAGCTATTAGTTACTTTCTAGTAATTACTTTGTTAATTGAATTGATGAATTGTTAAAATGAGTTGTTAGTGTTTAGTTTTCAACCAATTACATTAGTGTTTAGCATTTAGGTTAAGAGCATTTGATTTCATTAGTATATGTTCAATTTAGCATAAAAATTTCATTTAGTAAACAATGCATGCCTAGTCATACTTACATTCGTGTAGTATTATCATTGCTTATATCAATATAATTTTCAACATACATTTCGTGCATTTTAGATAGCATCATTCTAGTTTTATTCTTGTATTGTGTACTGCTTGTGTTTCGTTGGATTTGTACAGGATCACACAGGAGTGGAGCAGAAGCAATTGCATGACATGGGAAGTGCAAGAATAGAAGATGTTTTTCTCTTATTTTAGAATTTAGGAATTTAATTGGGTTTGTAAATATTGCACTTTACGCCCTCTGCGAAGGGTATTCATTTGTTGTAATAGCTAGTTGTGTTTACTTTTCTGAACATTTGACATTTCCATAATTCGGCAATAAAGAATAGTAAAGTATTGTGTGCTTGAATACAAAATATTCCCGTTCCCTGAGTTCGACCCGGTCTCATCCACTAGTGAGAACCGGTTTTTATTATTTGATGTCTGGTTTTCACATGTTTTTCATATAAAAATCTTTTCAAAATTACAACGATTTAAAAGAAGACATCAGCTGGCGCCATTCGATACGGGGCTTTGGATATCGGCGCTGTTCCAGGTAAGGATTGAATTCCAAATTCAACCTCACAAAGTGGCGGAAGTCCTGGCAATTCCTCAGGAAATACATTGGGAAACTCCCGTACCACTTCCAAACTCTCAAGGGGTTGGTCGTTGGATTTTTCCACCGAGAGACTCAACAGGAAGGCCACACAACCCTTCCTAAGGAATTTTTGTACCTTAAGTGCTGATATGAGCCTTTTCTGTGGAACAGGTTTGGATAACCGGTATTCCATCTTAGGCAATCCGGGTCGAGATAGAATTACTCTGCCCTCGCGGCACAGAATCTTGGCATTATTCTGAGCCAACCAATTCATTCCCAGAATGACATCGTACTGTATCATATCGATCAGGATGGCGTCAGTAGGCAAGTGTTGCCCTGCTATCTCAATATCCAAATTTTTCACACACCGGATACATTTGGTGCATGAACCCAACGGGTTATACACTTCGATCATTTTATCAATCGGTTGCACCGAGGCGTGGAGTTGTTCGGTGAAATCGTCAGAGATAAACGTATGAGTAGCACCACAATCAAACAAGACGTAAGCTGCATGTCCATTAACAGGTACGGTGCCTTCAATCAGGTCACCATTTTCGACTTGTTCAGTCGTTACAGCATATACACGACCTGCAGCAGGCCTTTGTTCTACTCTAGGTGGAGGTCGTTGAAACTGAGAACGTTGTGGCGCTGGTCGAGAGGGTCCGGCAGATCCGGCATTACTCCTCTGTTCATCTGCAGCCTTCTTGGCGCAATCCCTTATAAAGTGGCCCATCTTGCCACAATACAAGCACCCGCCAATGTCGCGAGGACATGGCTTTCCGGGGTGGTTCATACGACACCTTGGGCAGCTGAAGTTGGACTGCTGACCATTCAGAGTTGGGTTCTGTCTTGGCCTCACGACTTGCTGAGTGTTGTTCCTTCCTTGGAACTTCTTCTTTTGAAAGGGTTGTCGTGAACCCTGGCCACTTGGGAATGTCCTTTTACGATTCCCACCATTCACTATGGGCTTCTTTGCTATGATCACTTTAGATCGCGCCCAATCCTCTTGGATTTTTGAAGCTGCTGCTACCGCAGCCTGCAAAGTCGAAGGCATGCTTGTTATCACTCGAGATCGCAGCCCTTCGCGCAAACCATTCACATATTTGTCGGCCCTTTCTTGGTCTGTTTCGAACAATCGAGAGCAGTAGCGCTCTAGATTCTGAAATTTGGTGGTATAATCCATTAGACTCATACCGCCCTGTTCCAACTCCAGAAACTCCATCTTTTTCTTGTTTCTGGAATGCAACGGGAAGTAGTTATCCATAAAAGTCCTCCGAAAGTCAGTCCAAGGAATGACTTCGACTTGTGAGAACTAGATAAGTTTAGTGGTATCCCACCACTTCCGTGCATTGTCTTTCAACCGATACGTGCCAAAATTGGTCTTCTTTTCCTCTGGTACTCCCAGTACTGAGAAGGCACGTTCTGTCTCTTCGATCCAACTCTCCGCGAGCTCAGGATCGGCTCTGCCAATGAAAACTGGCGGGTCAAGCTTGAGGAACTTCTCATAAGTCACTCCTCCTAGGTGCTCGTTTCGTGGTGCGACTGGTTCTGGCCTCGTTTCACGGATGGCGGTAACCAGGTTGTTGAGTGTCTCCAACAGGAATCCTTGCGTATGGGACTCCTCGCTTGGCATGGTTCTCCTTGTCGTAGGAGCCATTTATCTATGCACACACAAGCACTTGTTTTTAGTTTCTCGATGTATATGAGGAAGTAAAAAGCTTTATTTACTTAATATACATCACATTTACACAAGCATCGCCTTAAACAAAACGTCATGCCGCACTGGCAGACTTTAGGCGTTGAGAAACTATATACATGAGTCTACTGACTCCAAAACATCACCAGTCTCTTTAAGACTTGGATTTCTTTGATGAAGACGAACTCCAAAAGGTCCATCTATTGCCACATGGCCTTGGTGCAGGCACTACTAGCTTTGGCTTGGGCGGCACTTCCGCACTTGCAAGCGAATATTTGGGATACATGAGGGAATCCAGTCCACTCTCCCAGTCAGCAAGATCAAGACTCTGGGAGTCTGGAATAATGATAGGCGAACAGAAAGAATCCCCTCTTTTGTTCCTGCCATTTAAGCTCGGCGTATGTGATGCCAGATGGTAGCTTGGCGAGTGATAGACCTCCGCAGGGAAGTTCAAGTCAAAATCCCTCAGCCTTGGTAATTCATCAAGAGATGTTGGGGTATGGTTGCTCCCAACACTAGAGTGATGCGGTCCACTGACACACGAAGTCTCATCCTTGAGACCCTTTGATGCCCGCCGACCCATATCGGCGGTATATTTCCTTTGGCATTCGTTGGCGGAATGCCCATCCTCGCCACAGTATTGGCAGTCTTGGACTTCATACGGGCATATCCACTCATCGTGCATGACCTTGCAACGATAGTAATATCCTCGGGAGTCATGAGTTGCCATCTATACAAAGATGCACCCAGATCAGAACAAAAGTATAAACACATATACTTACAGTGCGATATCGGGGCCATGACGGATCTTGAACCAGGTTTCTCAGACACATGCTCTGATACCAATTCTGTAACGCCCCGGATTTCCAAAACAAAGCTAAGTTAAAATTTTCATGAATTTCTTTTTTTTTTCTTTGCAGCGGAATTTAGAAAAGCTTTTAGCAGCGGAATCAGACGATAATGAGTCGTCAGTTTTAGAAAACTCCGAGCACGTTGCAGGTATGTGGCCAAGCAACTCATTGACCACCAAAGTGTTCCATTTATCGAAAACCACATGTTTATTACAACACTACTGCTTAGAAAAGCAGTGTAGGTTCAATAAAAAGGAAGCAGTACAACTCTGTCTAGAGAAACCCTGGAACTCGATGCCGCCTTGCTCCGCATATCGTCACGCAGGTCCAACACCTGAAATCCCCATAAAACGGGGTCAGAACCACTGATGGTCTGGTAAGCATGCAGTCATACATCCATTCAACTCAAGTACGGTAATGACCACTCAGGGTCGCAATGCGCAATAACGACACTCAAGCCTCCAAGACTTAGCGTATATCGCAAGAGCCTCCTCAGGGCTATGAGTTGAACATCCGCTCGAGTCCTCATGACTTAGAGCAAGCCTTTTCAAGGCTGTGATTTGAATAGTCGCTTAAGTCTCCATGACTTAGCCATGACCTCTTTCGGGTCTCAAAGTGATGTCTAGCTCAAGTCTTCATACTTGGCACATCCGTATCCCACGCATCTAAGGACAACTCCTCGAGCTTCGCTTAGTCGTGCGGATACAACACGGGTCTTTGCCCAGTCGGTCCAGTAGTATACCGAACATGACACCTTCACAAAGGTTATGCAGGACTGACTCAACACGTCATCCACTCATACATTCAAAGCATCGCTGTACCTAGAACTAATGCATTGTTTGATAATTAACCGCTCCCGCCTTTGGTACGCAGGTAGAGCTATTGTCCGGGCATCAACGCGACGTTCTGGGGTTGATTATTCTATGTAATTTAGATACCCCAGAGGCCTGTTGACCCTATCCATAGTAGGGCAGTGTGTTTCAACTGGGAGAACCCTACTAGGCCCATATTCGAATGCATCCTCTACTTGCAGTAGTTGGGTTAAATCCTTAGATCTTAAGGATAACCACGACCCCAAAACCCATGAGTGACTGAGGCCATAGTGGACTCTATCAGGTCCAAAGTAAAATACATGTCACTCAAGGCTGTACCATCACTGTCATTCCACAGTGAGCATAATTCCTGAAGGGGTCTGCCAGTCTTATAATTACTTGGACAGAATCTGCATGCCATTTAGGCAGCCCGTGCTTTTAGCACTACGGGAGTATGTACCCGACCCCATTCAGTTTGCCCCAACACAGTCATTACTGAGGGGGGGGTACCCCTAACACGATTTTCAACCGCGGGGTATGTGCGACCTTAAGTCTTATTCATATGCATGCAGAACACCGCTCTTTGGCACTTCGGCCATCACGAGCATCACACCTCTTTGGGTGGAAACAACACACTCTGGCTCTTCGGCCCTTACAAGTCTGGTTGCGTAACCGTTCTCAATGAGCATGCATATGACTCGATCTAAATAGATCGGCTACTCGGCGTATTTTTACGCAACGAGTCCAAACCTAGCAAAGGCGCAACCTCTACTCCGGCTCAACGGCCCTTACGAGCAAGGTGCCCTTGCAGGCACAAGGATACGAGCCGATCTAGCATCGTTCCATCAACAGACATCATTATGCCGTTCCATTGGTTCCGGCAGCTCTTCTGCCAACCATTCTGTCAGCACCACCCCTGCTCTACCAGCAGTGGTGCGATGAACCCTTCTACATTGTAGAGGGCAAACCATGAACTGGGTAGCACTCTGCTATATGTCAGAGTATCCTGCTACGTTCTTTCTGAGCTATTCTTAGCTTCTTCAGAAATTGCAGCAGCACTTCCTCTCTTTTACGGAGAAAGCGTGTGTTTCTTTTATCCATTTCAGCAGCATCTCCCCTCTTTGGTAGGAAATCGCCATGCTTAATTCGGGAAATGGATGCGCACCGTTGTGCGTACTTTGCATCCATCAAGGTTGCAGGAACCTTGGGCCATAGCCAGGCCATACGTATTTGACTTAGTCTTTACGTAAAGAGCATTTTGCCAAAAAGTGAAGCCTTTCCAATAGGGGCTTCATTCGTCAAGCAGAATCTTGAACGAGGAGCGGTCAAGGAATCGCATGGGCGATTTGGAGTTTGGTCTCCATTTGAACGCTCATTTATGCACTATATGTAGTATAAGCAGAAGCCTGTGCTTTATACAGCGGCGGCATAAAGAAATGCATATACTATTGTTCAGGGTGTGTAACTGAACGAAATATTCTACATATATAACAAAACAGAAGCCTTGGCATCGTTCGACGCGACGGCGTAAGTAAATACATTGCAGAAAGCTGGAGCCTTGGCATCGTTTGACGCGACGGCGTAAGTAAATGCATAATCGGAAGTGCAGAAAACAGGGAGCCTTGGCATCATACGACGCGACGGCAAAGGTAAATTACATAGCCTGTGCGATATAGGACGCGTCGGCAGAATCAACAGATATACACCTAGATTTGTATCCAACGATAGTTACGAGGCGAGCGGGTGAACACCAAAGTGTTCTGAAGGGATCAACCAAGAACTAGGGCGAGATACCATTTTAAAAACGCATATACTGCGTGTTTGAACATAGATATATCCGACGATAGTTACGAGACGAGCGGGTGAACACCGAAGTGTCCAAAAAGGGCTCAATCAAGAACTAAAGCAAGATACTACTTCAGAAAGTATATTCTATATACAAACAATCAAATACTTGAGAGAGATGGATCAACGAAGCGAACTTACTTCAAATCGTGGAAGAAACAGCTCCGGGTCGCTCCTTTGGCTTCGAGCCTTCCTTCGAGAGGTCAGACTAAGTCAGATGAAGCTGACTTAGTTGAGAAAGAGGTAGAGCAGGTCAAGCTACTCAACATAAGTGGTTTGAACCAAACAGGGTTCGATCCAAGTCAACTGGGTTCAGTAGGTTCGAACTCAGCTCAAGTAGGCTAAGTCTGGGTTCAGAAATCCAAACCGGAATCTGGACAAAAAAGGACTTTGACTTTGACTTTAAACCCAACTAGGTTCAAGTCAAGTCAATTGGGTTTGGACCAGGTCAAGTGGGTTCAGACCCAGGTCAGGTGGGTTAGGACCAGGTCAGGCAGGCTCAGGCTCAGACCAGGTCAGGTGGGCTCAGGTGGGCTAGGCTAGGTAGGGGAGGTTTAGGAGAGAGAGAGAAGGCAAGAGAGAGAGGGGGGGTCGATTTTTATGAGAAGAGAGAGAGTGGGGAGGGCTATTTATAGCCCAAGCCCACCTCCTCTTGGGTTTTTCCATGCCCCTTCTACCCCCTTGGCTTATTTTTAATTCCAAGAGGTTCCTTGGTGTGTGGCCCACCTAGATATTTCCATGGGATATTTTGTGGGTCCCACCAGATATTTTTTGAGGAATATTTCTGTGGGTCCCACCAATATTTCCGTGGGTCCCGCAAGAATTTCCGGTTTCCGGCGATTTTTTTTCGAAAAATTCTGAGTACGCCATTCCCTTCGTATTGACGTAACTAAGAAAGTTGGCTCGCAGGAATCCTTTGATTTCATTCAGGTAGGAAGTTATGGCTTCCAGAGTGTTTGAGCATATATTCGCGATTCGACGAATATCCTAAGTATAACTGGCTCGTAGGATTTGATTCGTTTCGCATTCTGAGAAGAAATGTTATTTTTACCGGTAAATGCCTCATGAATTTTATTCAGATATTTTCTGAAAAATTGCGGGTCTTACAGAGTTACCGCTGAAATTATGACAATTGTGTTGTCATTCTTTATAAGAGAAATAACAACGGAAAATGTGCCTTGTTACCTAGGCGAGGTCGTCAACCACGAGGAAAAACACCATTTTGAAGGAAAGAGATATCTCTTGAAAAAAACAATCCGCAAACGGATTTAGAATAAGAAGAAGGCAAGTGGATAAACAATTTCCACCACAATAATCAAGGTATACACGAGGAAAATAAGGTGAAGAATTTTTTGCAAATAGACAAAAGAATTGAAAATCCAATGAGAGAAAACCTATGATTTTGAAAAATTGCAGGCAGGATGAAAATGCAGTTGGAAATTCCAGATCCAATAGAACGGAAGAGTGAAAAATCACCTGGAGTTTTGAAAGAAATCGGATATTTGGGAAAATCTTCCAGGGTTTGAGGAAATAAAAGGAAAAGATGAAAATATGGGTATTTGAAAATATTTTAGGAAAAATATAGGAAAATAGAGGTAATATAAGAACAATCACATCCTGCACAAACATTTATGCACATACAGCACTCCCTAAAAGGCTGACTCTAGATGCATCCATTTGAAAACAGCTGTAGGACCCTAATCCTAACTCTAAGTTCAGATCATCTTTGTCCAATCCAGTTATGCCAATATACTCGAACCGAAATCCGAGGTACGTGGCATATGATCTCAACTCTGGTTCTAAGGTAAGGTTTTCCAACATCCTTGAGCGCCTACCGATATACTTCGGACTGTGGCCCGCGGTACGTGGTAGGGGGGTGTTAACCCAAATAGTTGGCCCAGTTGTGAGGCTCTGTCCCGAACTAGGGTTCTGGAAGAGAGCCCAGCAACGTGAAGACCGGGACAATATAGGTAAAGGAAGTTTTAAAAAATGATCACATGCAAGAAATAGAGGGCTCTAAGTCCTAAAAAGATAGATTTTGAAAATCCTTGAAGAACATACATTGTTTGCATTCAGATCCTAAATTGAGGAGAGTTGTATTTAGACCTAAGTCTATGTGAGCATGAAAATTTCTCCTCAATCTGGTCCTACCAAACCATGCCTAGTCTATATGCAGTCAATGTCAGCTAGGTCAGAATCTAGGCTCCTAGGCTCACATGATATTGAAAGTAAAAGAGCTGACATTTTGTGAACATAATTTTGATAATTAAACTAAGTCAAGCACAATTTTAATCAGACGAGGACAGGTCCCATCACGGTCGCCAAACCTATTATCGTCGCAAAATTTTTCCCTCGTCTTCCCTTCCTCGCGGAAGAGAAAAAGAGAAATGCTTTCGCGCTTCAAACTTGACCGGATTTTGGAAAATGTTTTTGAAATACTCGCCTCCGTTTTAAAAATTTGTGGGAAAATCCATGGGATGGGGCTCGACCTGTCGGTACGAGGTTCGACCGTTCCTGCCGCCTTTAACAGGGGTAATCGAACCAAAGACCAAAACTATGCTTGACTTAGTTAAATCATCAAAATCGTGTTCTATCCTAAATGCACAGAGAATTCAGGCATGTGCTATGAGATTTTGGAAAATGTAAGTTGGAAAACATGATGTATGCTCAGAAAATGTTTGGAGTGGGAAAACATTTTTCAGGAAAAAGGTCAATTTCTCAAGAAACTCAGACGAAGAGGGTTTGAAATCTCGAGAAAGTTTATAAAGATTTGGAAAACAATGAAGAAATAAGAGTCTTGGGAAAATCTTGAGAAAAGATGAATATTTGAAAAAGGGAAACACTTCTCAGGAAAACTCTGACTTTGAGAATTTTCTTAGGAAAATGACAGAAAAATTATAGGAAAACTCATTAGAGAAGAAAAACTGAAACTTGGGAAATTGAAATCCTGGGAATCTTACCCTTGAAATACTTGGAAATCGATTTTGATCTTTGAGGAAGATTGGAAAACTCTTTTTGAAAACCTTAAGAAAATAACATTTTCAAGGAAAAACGAAGGAAACTTGGATTTTGGACATCCACCTTTGGAAATTTTAGAAGTCTCTTGAGAAACTTGTTTCCATGGAAAACTATGAAAACTTGACTTGGGAAAACTGATTTTGAAAATTTCTCAGAGTTTCTTGAGAAATTGATTTCTTGAGAATGAAACTTTCTTAATGAAATCATGGGAAATCGAGTGTTTTCATGATGCAAATGATATGAGTGTATGAATGCACTTTGAAAGATTTTCTAAGAAATTTGTTGGAAAAATGTGCATTAAGTCAAGATAAATCCTTCACATATTCTGACTGTGGCCATGAATATGTTCAGAGTTTAGTTGATTTAATGCACAATACTTTGAAAATATTAGAAATATGATATGCATTTTTAAGATAGCCTAAGAGTGTAGGCTCAATGTGACTAGTAGAAAGATTATGGATCTGGGTCTCGTCCATATTCCGACTAGGGCCGTAAATATGGATTCCACCGAGTTCATCAACTCCCTAAGAGTTGGTGCACGTTTCATTCGTGAACATCCATAGTGCTTTTGAAATAACAATGCATGAATCATATAAGCAGGATATTGCATAAATTTAAACTATATGATATGCATCCTAGTCTAAGCAGAAAATTAAATCTCTTATTCCAAAATTTACATTATTACATCACTAAATAAATGAAATAAAATGAAATTTGCAGACTTCAGCTCCTTCTTTTGAATGTTCCTGCCAAACTTGAAATAAGGTTAGCTCAAATATGTGGGTTTTTCCAAGATTTTCCAATAATATCATGAAATTATTGGATTTAATTGGATATAAACCCTATTCTCATGCTTCCTTGATATTTGAAATGATGAAAATGCAAGAAATTCAGTAGAAAATAATTTGAAATTCGGAATGGTGGTCAAAATGACCAAAATACCCCTAATTATAAAGTTATACCTTTAAAATCAGGGTTTTTTTGAAGGAAAACTTGGTAAAATTGAGATTTTGAAATTCGAATTGAATCAAATGATGATGAAATGCAGTATGATAGATGATGACATGCTGCTAAACACATTGGGACTGTAAAATCAGAATTTGGCATTTTGCAATTTATCCAAAATAACGAATTTCGCTTGTTTTTCGCTTGGATCTGGGTCCTACGGGACCCTGTTTTGGTATTATTTCTAATCCGAACCTCAAATGGATTCCAAATTGCACCAAATTAGGTATGAAGCATCTACTTACTCTAATAAACAGCCTAGAATGCTAAAAATCACGAAATGATATGATTTAAATACTAAAAATTTAAAGAAAGTCCTAAAATGGTGGATTTTGCCTATGGATCCGAACCAAATGCAATGCTTGATATGACAATGCAAGATTTACACCATGAAAACTTCTAATATTTTGCAGACTGCTAAAGGACCCTAAATGAAACATTTTTGGTTTTTACAGCCTCGGGATTTGAGCCATGGTGAATTCATAAACATGGATTTAATTCTGACAGATGTAAAAATCACCCTAATATGATGTAAAATTCTAAAGAAATATAAAACAGCCATGGAAATTTGTGAAATTAATCAGAGCAACTCAAGACACCTACATGAACAACTTTCATGTTCGTGACTTTGGCATTTGATCAACAGAAACATGGATAAAAATATACCTTTGTGTCCCTAAATTGACAAAACAGACCAATGGGACCAAACAAGAGACTGACAAGGAAAATCCGAAGCAGGTATCAACACTATTCTAAAAATCACAGGCTTTCAGATGCAAACAAAGGACACCTCGAACATAACGTTCACTTTTTACAGTTTTGGATTTCGAGAAACACACAAAGAGAACCCATAGCCCTAAATCGATCCAAGATCTCAGAGACCCAAATCAGGCTCTGACATATGTCCCGAACTCTCGGATTTTTGTCAGACATAAAAAAATCATAAAAATCTGAGAAAATCATGTTAAAAATTAGACATTCTCACAAGCTCAGAACATATTTCGGATTGAAAATCGGATCTCCCATGAGGGAGATATTGATTTTACAAGTCTGCAAATGATTTTCAAAACGCATCCCGGGTAGCAAAACCCGACTTGCCATTTTGAATGTTTACCGCAGTAAACAAATTCAAGTGCCTCCGAAGTTTTGGCACAATTTTAGGAACACCTAAGGGCGCATTCCTTGATTTTTTTGGGATTTTTAATAAAACATAAATGCATGAAATAACGTGTGGACTGACTGACAAAAACAGAGACCTACTGAAAATGAGCAGAATTGAAATAAATGCTAAATTAATCCTAATTAATTCATGAAATGTGCTAAATGAATGAAATAAAATGCAAATTAAACCTAGCTAAATGCATGAATGTTAAAATCATCAAAGAAGCATAATTAAATATTTTTATATATGTTGTTTTATGAGAATAGCTCAATCCATCTCTCGGATGAGCTCTTTCTTCAAACGACTCCCGAATCGAATTATGGCATCACATCAAGGGGAAAAGAAGTGCACCTTACTTCGTTACGCAGCGTAGAAGCTCTTGAAAGGGGCGGCTATCTTGAGCTTCCTTCGTCCTTCGCTTCGGGCTTCGGATGGTTCACCAAAATCGACCCACTACACCTTCTTCACTAAGCCAAAGGGGCGTGAACTCCAAAGTGCAAAAATCGGATTTTTTTAGGAAGGCTAGGTCGAATTTTCAAGTTCACAAAAAATGGTCCCTCTAGGCTGGGCATGGAGCCTTGTTTTTATAGATTTTTCTGAAAAATTTGAATTTCAAACAGGCTCAATCTGAGCCCTCCATGTGGCGTCATCTCAGAGGGTGCTATCTGGGGGTTTTGAAATTCGAATTTGGCTTTTGCAGGGAGCCCTCAGGTGGCGCCACCTCATGGTGGGCTATTTTATTTTAAATAAAATAAAAATAAAAATGAAGCCAAGTGGGAGCTCTGGAATGGCGCCACCTCAAAAGGAGATTTGAGGTGTAAAGCTGGAAACAATAGGAGCATGCCATGTGGCGCCACCTTTGGAGGCTCTTGACATGTGTCAGAAGGACAGGAGTGGAGGAAGCAGGCTGTGCCACCTCAGAGGAATTCAAATTCTACTTTTCTGCAGGAAAGAAGAGGCTGACATGTGGCATTTCCTCAGAGTGGCTCCTACGATGCCATGTGGCAAGAGAACATGAATGGAGGAAGAAAAATGCGCCACCTCAGAGGGGGGTTTTTCTACTTTTTCTGATGCAGGGAGGTCTGGACATGTGGCAGACAAGTGTCAGCTGTCTAGAGAGGCCTTCTCAAATGGTGCCACCTCAGAGGAGAATTTGAATTTCAAATGGAGGTTGGCTCTCAAGGAATGAAGGATGGACATGTGGCGCCACCTCAGGGTGGCTCCTACAATGCCATGTGGCAAGAGGGAGGAAAAGGAGGGAAAGGGACACGTGGCACCATCTCACACAAAATAGAAAAGCTGAAGTTCAGGATTTGCGCCACCTCAGCCTGGAGTTTGAATATTTGAATTCTAGCTTTCCCTGAAGGAGGCAGAAAGTGACATGTGTCACTTGCTTTTTCTAAAGAAAGCAGAGAGAGACACGTGTCCCTTGCTTTTTCTGAGAAGAGCAGAGGGTGACATGTGTCACTTGCTTTTTCTGAGAAAAGCAGGGATTGACATGTGTCTTCTACTTTTTCTAAAGGAAGCTGGAGATGACATGTGTCATCTACTTTTCTGAGAAAAATAGGAGGGAGACATGTGTCCTCTGCTTTTTCTGAAAGGAGCAGAGATTGACACGTGTCGCTTGCTTTTCCTGAGGAAAGGAGAGAGTGACATGTGTCACTTGCAGGAGACATAATTCAAATGGTGCCACCTCAGAGGAGACAAGCCTACCTTTTTCTGGAGGAAGCTAGGAGTGACACGTGTCTTCTACTTTTCTGAGAAAAGTAGGGAGAGACATGTGTGAGGCTACTTTTCTGAAGGAGGGAGAGGTTGACACGTGTCCTCTGCAGGAGACACACTTCAAGTGGCGCCACCTCAGAGGAGACAAGCTCCACTTTTTCTGGGCAGGACAACCTATGACACTTGGCATCTCCTGGTGATCTTTGGAATGACACATGGTGCAGGATGGATAGGGTGACACATGGCAGATAAATGGGATGACATGTGGCGGCTTCTTAAGGTAGCCCCACACTGACACTTGGCATGGAAATGGGAGGAGAGAGAAAAGACAAGTGGCACCAATCCAGGGGACAAGGCTCCTATATTTTTGGGTTTTTTCAAAATTCAAATTTTCAAAAGAAAAGCTTGTGTGACACCACCTCAGTGTGGGTCCCACATTGCTTATTTATTGAAATAAAGACAAGACAATAAGCCTCTTTTTGGAATTTTCATAAAATCTGGACTAATTGGTAAAACAGGAAATTTTGGAAAGAGTTGGCCCCTGTAGGGTGATTTTGTAAAAGGAAGATATTTGAAATTGTTTGACAAAAGGGCAAAGTCTGAGTTGAAATTTATTGAAAATTATCCAGATTGTTTTCCTAAGGAAATATTTTGAAATTCAGAGCCCTAGGGGTAAAATGGGAAGAATTGATAACTTTGAAGACCCAGGGTTTTGAAATCAATTTTGAAAAGAGTTAAAATTCTAATCTGGATTGAAAATTTTGAAATCAAGAGTTCTGGACCTCGAAATGACATGCTGTGCAGTGCAGTGATATGAGATGCTCATGCAATGATATGCAATGCCATGTCTTATGAAATGCAATCTTGAACCAAGACTTGGAGCTGTCTGTCTCCTGTCAGGAATAAATTTTTGAACATCTGAGTTAAAAATAGAGAAATTTTGAGAGTTCCAGATGAAATTTGGACTTTTGCAGGGTTTGAGCTCAGAAAATGACCATTTTGCCCTCCGGCGATTTCAAAGGTTGAATGATGATGTTTGGTGGAGATGTCGGGGAGGTGAGTGAAAATTTGGGGTGTTTACATACGAGCACTGGATTTTGGAAGGATACCAGCATGAGCACTGGATTTTAAAAAAAAGTACCCGCACGAACGCTGGGCTTTGAAAAAGTCTGACCAGTGAATACTGAATTTAGAAAGTTCGACCAGTAAAAACAGATTCAGGAAGTTCGACCAGTGAAAACTGGATTCAAGAAGTTCGACCAGTGAAAATTGTATTTAAGAAGTTCGACCAGCGAAAACTGGATTCAAGAAGTTCGACCAGTAAAAACCGGATTTAGGAAGTTCGACCAGTAAAAACCGGATTTAGGAAGTTCGACCAGTGAAAACCGGATTTAAGAAGTTCGACCAGTGAAAACTGGATTTAGAAAGTTCGACCAGTGAAAACTGGATTCAGGAAGTTCGACCAGTGAAAACTGGATTCAGGAAGTTCGACCAGTGAAAACCGGATTTAAGAAGTTCGACCAGTGAAAACTGGATTTAGAAAGTTCGACCAGTGAAAACTGGATTCAGGAAGTTCGACCAGTGAAAACTGGATTCAGGAACTTCGACCAGTGAAAACTGGATTTAAGAAGTTCGACCAGCGAAAACTGGATTCAAGAAGTTCGACCAGTAAAAACCGGATTTAGGAAGTTCGACCAGTAAAAACCGGGTTTAGGAAGTTCGACCAGTGAAAACCGGATTTAAGAAGTTCGACCAGTGAAAACTGGATTTAGAAAGTTTGACTAGTGAAAACTGGATTTAAGAAGTTCGACCAGCGAAAACTGGATTCAAGAAGTTCGACCAGTAAAAACCGGATTTAGGAAGTTCGGCCAGTTAAAACCAGATTTAGAAAGTAGGCTTCACCCGAAGGTTGACCGGTAAAAATGGTTTTGATAAAAACTCGGTCCGCAGGACGAACTTGAAAAAGGTTGGTGTTTAGAAAGCGCTTGATGATTGTAATGTGAGATTTTCAATCTTTTACCCTCACGCTGACCTAGACAAATGCCACGAGTCTCAGAATTCATCCCTTATCCTAAATGGGTATTGGATTGATGCAAGTTGATGTATGCAAAAATGCAAATGCAAAATGATGTGAATGAGTACACATGTGTGCAAAATGAGAGATTTGCTTGTACCTGCCTGCATACAGGATGTTTTAAAGACAATTTTTAAAATAATGCCCCAGTGTAATGGGGGAGTAAGATATTGGATGAAAGGATAAATAATTGATATTTGGGGAATGTTCTCTGAAGATAACAGTGGAAAGATTGACGATGTGCTTCTTGATGAATTTGGAAGACACTCTGAAAGAGGTTACTCCTTGTAAAAAGACATTTTGTAAAGAAGGAGAAATACAAAAGATGATGCCAAACTATGAGGAAGATTGATAATTTTATTGATGAAAGAGATGAGACCATGCCATCCATACAAAATGACGAAAGCAAAATGCAAGAATGAAAGAGTGATGGCCTTGTCGCTCTTAAGGGGCTGATGAGCTGGTTGCTTTATCTTCTTCTTTGCCTTCCATAAGGATATTTTTATCGATATAGTCTTGAATAATATTTCTGAGAATGAAACAGTACTCGGTATCATGCCCCATGGCCCGATGAAACTTGCAGAATTGATCTTTAAATCTTCCCCTAGTGATAGGAGGATCATCGACTCTTGGGAGCTTAATCATCTCTTTGGCCAACATATATTCAAGGATTTCTTCACGCGGTTGATCTAGGGGAGTAAAGTCACGTTTAAAACTCCAGTTGTCGTGCTTCGACTTTTCTTGAGGTCTCGACCCTTGCTCAAAAGATCGCTTAGGTTGCTTATCATATTGGGGAATCGACTCACCTTTTTGCTCATTTTTGTTGGGGTTTGGTCCTCCTGGGCCAGAGCTGTGATCTTTCAATTTTCCCTTATAATGGTTCTTGTTGTTGTTGGTAGAGTAGGTAAAATGTGTTTTCTTGTTAGATTCCTGATGACTGCTGCTTTTGGTGCATATGAAACCTTCATAAGATCCATTTTCCATACTCAACTCAATCCATTCAGCTCGTTCTGTCAGTTCTATGAAGCTCTTCGATGGAGATGTAGAAATCAGTCCCCTCAGGGGTTGCGAGAAGTTGCTCAGGATTAAAGATAGTGCGTGTCCTTCTGCTATTGGCTCACGCATCTTATTGCAAGCGGATCTCCATCTGTGAATGAAATCCCTGGCCTTCTCGTTTTCCTTCTGCCTCAGACTGCAGAGATGACTGAGAGTCGGGAGTGCTTCAATGTTGAATAAAAAGCGCTCAATAAACAAATTGACCACTTTATCAAACTCTTTCAGCTCTATGGGATTAATATGCTCTGAATACCATTTTGCTGCAATACCCTCCAGACTGCGAGGGAAACAAAGAAATAAGGCTCGGTTATTCCTCCTGAACTTGGAACACTCTGCAAAGAAAAGGGCGAGGTGTGACTTTGGGTCACCCGAACCATCAAACTTAAAGAATTTCTTGGGGAGGTTATCGAGATCATCATCCCCATCCAGTGCATCATAGAAGTCTTCACTTGTAAAGACTCTTTTGCCCTTGTCACGAGCTTGAAGATCCTTAACCATCTTCATCACATCTTTCAGTTGTGGCTGCGTAGGGTCGTCAACAGACTGATTCTTGGATTTGTAGGCCGACCCCTGACCCTGAGTTGACCTTTTGAATTCATATTTATTTTCACATTCCTTGTCAGCATCGTCAGCTGATTCTGACTCATCAGATATTTCTTCGTGACGACTCTGCTTTTTGCTGATCTTCACATTCTTGACGGCATGACCCTTATCTTTTTGTTTGGTCTGAATTTGCTCAGTACTGGCCTCAGCTTGCTCTGCCAGCATCTTGGTCATCATTTTTTTGAACATGACGTACATTTGGGAATCGATGCCATCATCCGCCTGCTGACCCTGACTCTGGATGGATCGAGGTGAGTCCATCTCTTCTTCTGAAGCTACTGAGTACGCGACGCCTTCAACTGATGTGGTTTTCTTTCTGGATCTTGTATGAACCATCGGGTATCACAAATGTTCTCTTGGATGTTGTTGATGCTCTCTGCAGGGCAGAACTGATGGTTAGGCTTCTAAAGAAAATTTGGTTTGGAGGAAAATATTTGTTGAGAATTTTGGTAGACAATTGAAATAATATCCCATTACTAGGGATTGAGTCGTCGCTGGGATTATGACAATTGTGTTGCTATTCTTTGCAAGATAAACAACTGAAAATATGCCTTGTTACCTAGGCGAGGTCGTCAAACCAAAGTGAAATGTAAAATAAAGGAATTTTATTGAGGGAAAAAACATGATTTTATCAATAATACACTTGACAGAGAGGAGGGGGACAGACAATTTTCCACCGCTCCGGATAATCAGAAGATACACGAGGACCAGGAAAAATAGTGAGAGTAACAAAGGAATCCCAGCCATGTCTGGCAGAATGGTATGCTCCGGACCACTGATCTGATGCGAGATCGAATTCTGGCAGAACCCCGGCTAGTGGACGAATCTCTACGCGCTTCTGCCTCTGAGAGAATTGCCTGACACACCGCTCTGGATGATAGTATGCACAGAAGAATGGGCCAAGTAGTCTGAATCGCTTGCCATATGCATAAGTATATCTGGGAGGTAATTCCTGACGATCAAAGTAGTCCCATACGACTTCTTCCTCCTGAAGGTTGTCGATCAGGAACCGGTATCGCGCAACTGGAAGAAGCTTTTCACCATTGTATCTGAAGGAACTGGCTCGGACTGGCACATGTCGGAGGAACCAAGACTGCAAGGCATAGGTGCACCCTTCGACTAGGATCGACTCTCCGAGTGCGAAACGAGTCAACCCTCGGTATAGAAAGGCGAGTGCAGCCATGGCTATCGAGAGGCGGCTGGTCTGTTGACTTCCCCATCTCCTTAGAAGCTGAACTATTCTGATATCCATGTAATTCCGTCCATCTAGAAAGAAAGCTAATCCTACCGTGCACAGAATCATCGCGTGCTGAATTCTCTCTCGAGCTGTCCTGGACAACGAGCTGACTTCCATAAATATCCCATACTGTCTGTAGATTTCGAGCAGGTCTACATATTCATTTCCATCTTCTTCAATCAGAGGCCAAGACTTGCGTCCCGTCATGCGAGCTAAAGTATCCTTAGGGTCCAGACCCTTAACATTAATCAAAAACTGTTTCTCCAATGGATCTCCAGGCTGACCGGCTGGCTCAGGCAATCCCATAATCTCTGAAAATTCATCCATCAGTACTGTCATCTCGCCCCACGGGAACCAGAAGGTAGAAGTGCTCGGATTCCACCGCTCTTCTAGTGCATGAATCAAGTTGCCGTTGACTGTCTGCTTTCCCACTGCGGACGCCAGTTCCAATCCACACTCGTCCAGATGGTCCGGAAACATACGAGAGAAGTTCTTGAACCATGAATAATACCATCGGGGAAAGAAAGATCCGGTGCTGAGGACTCGATGTTCGGGAAGACTTTGTCGCACCTCATAGGAGATGTGACCCTCGGGGAAGACTGAATCAAGCTGACTGGATGCCATCGGACTGAAAGACATGGAAATTGGAATAAGACTTGGAAAATACAAGAATTTTGAGGAAAATGCAGGTAGGATAAAAATAAAGCAGGAAATTCGAGATCCAGAAGACAGGAAAGATGGGAAATCACCAGGAGTTTTGGAGGAAATTAAGGTAAATTTGGAAAATCGTCCAGGGTTTGATGAAAAATGGAAAATGAAGTATTTGAAAAAAATCATCCAAGGTTTTAAAACATGGACAGTACATGGACATAGATTGGGGAATTTTGAGAAAATCGTCCAGTATTTTAGAAAATTGAGGAAAATATGGAAAATAAAAGGAAATAACATATTCAATCAAATTCTGCATAAACAAGCATGCACATACAGCATTCCCTAAAAGTTGTCTCTAGATGCACAAATTTTGAAATAGCTGCAGGACCTTAATCCTAACTCTAAGGTTCAGATCAACTGTATCCAATCCAGTTATGCCTATATACTCAAGCCAAGGCTCGATGTACGTGACATAAAATCAAATTCTCCGGTTCTAGGTTCAAGTTTTCCAACATCCTTGAGCACCTGCCGATATACGTTGGACTATGGCCCTTGGTACGTGGCAGGGGGGTTTTCACCCAAATAGGTGGCCCAGTTGTGAGGCTCTGTCCCGAACTATGGTTCTGGAAGAGAGCCCAGCAACGTGAAGACCAGGACAATATAGGTGGGGTGGTTTTTGAAAAACATGAGCACATGCAATCAAACAGAAGGCTCTAAGTCCTAAAGAGATAGAATTTTGAAATATTTGAAGAAGCAAACATTGTTTTCATACAATTCCTAAATTGAGGAGTGTTGTATTAGACCTAAGTCTATGTGAGCATGAATAATTCTCCTCAATATGGTCCTACCAAACCATACCTAGTCTATATGCATTCCATGTCAGCTGGGTTCAAGTCTAGGCTCCTAGGTTCACATGATATCATAAAGCAAAGCTGACATTCCATGGAAATCGATTTTGACAATTTGAACTAAGTAGAGCATTAGATTGATCAGGCAAAGACAGGTCTCATCACGGTCGCCAAACCTGTTATCATCGCAAAATTTTTACTTTTGCAAATCAAACTGACCTTTGAAAAAGATTTTGAAAATAACTCGCCTCCGTTTTAAAATGCGGGAAAATTCCGTAGAATGGGACTCGCCTGTCGGTACGAGGTTCAACCGTTCCTGCCACCTTTAATAGGGGTAATTGAACCAAGGATCAATCTTATGCTCTACTCTATTCAACTTGTCTAAATCATATTCTAATTTCTAAATGCACATAGAATCAGGCATGTGCTATGAATTTTCAGAAAACGCACATTTGAAAACATGATGTTTGCTTTGAAGGATTGAAATATTTAGAAAATGTAAATCGTGAATTGGGATTTGAAATATACTTCTAAGAGAAATAAAATCGATTTTGAGGAATCCTTGACATTTGGTGAAAATCGATTCTGAGAGACTTGGTTTCTCTGAATTCAAACTTGGAAATTGAAATTCTAACTTAAAAAATTTGAATTTGGAACTTGGGAAATACTTGAAATATTCTTTGAAATTCAATGCTTTTGGGAAAATCGATTTTGCTATAAGACTTAGGAGATTTTGAGGAATTCAATTTCCTTGACTTGGATTTTGAATTGGAGTTGACAAATGCATGAAATGAATGAATATGGATTTGAGGAATTGAGAAATACTTTTTGTATTTTTGAAAAATGCAGTGCATTTTGAAGTTAGCCTAAGAGTGTAGGCTGAATGTGGCTAATGTGAAGATCATAAATCTAAGTATCATTCGTATTCTGACTATGGCCATAAATACAAATTTTACCAAGTTTATAAACTTCATAGAAGCTAGTGCATGTGTCATTCGTGTAGACCATGGTGAATTTGTAAAAATATGCATGAATCATCATCCATCACACATTAAAATTATAAAAATAAACTATATGCAATGCAACCTAAGCTAAGCAGGAAATATAAATTCTTATTCCAAAGTTTAATTACAAATTACATCACTATTGAAATTTAAATACATGAAAAATAAAGTCTTCAATGTACCTGCAAAACTCTTGAACTTGGTTAATGAATATATGTTGGCTTTTCTAGATTTATCAAACAATATCAGGAAATTGTTGGATTTTGCTAGATATAAGCCTTTTTGCCATGATTCCCTTAAATCAAAATGATAAAATATGAAGAAATAATAAAGGTAAAATATGAAATTTCGAAATTTGGGTCAAAATGACCAAAATACCCCTAATAACAAGACTATGGCCTTGAAATTAGGGTTTTTAGAAAGATATTTTGATAAAATGCAAGTTTTGAAATTTGAATGGAATAAACTCAAACCAAATATACTATGACATGATTAAAAATATAAAATTAGGGTTAGGGATTTCGAAATTTAGGTCAAATGACCAAATTGCCCCCGATAGCAAGACTATGGCCTTGAAATTAGGGTTTTTAGAAAGAGATTTTGGTAAAAATTTGGGTTTTATGACCTAAATGAAATCAAATAACTACAAAATTAAACCTAAAGCATCCTAATATGATTATGAACATGATTAAACCCTAAAAATATATGCTTATACACGAAAATTCAATAACATCACAAATTTTGTGATTTTTGCAGTGTTTTTGGATCTTTCAGGAACCCGGTTTTGCAATTTGCTTATATCAGCCATCAAATGGATTCCAAAATCCATAAAAATTGGTACCTGAACTTGTTATAACCCTAATATCGAATTGGAATTATAAAAATAATTTTTTGACTTTAAATTAATCCGAAAATTGCATTAAACCCTAAAAATATGCTATTTTTGACCTAATTCACCAACCAGTATCAGTCTAAGACCTGAACCAGGGGTCAAATCTCCATGAAAATTTATTAAATTTTACAAAGACTAACTAAGAAGAAAAAAAGAGATTTCACAATTTACAGATTGGAAAAATCATCTCTGGTTAGGGAGAAACCCTTCCGGCAATCTGAGCTAAAATATATCACTCTTAACAGGGATTAAAACGGCTACTTCAGATTGAAAATACAGACATAAATAGTAATCCTAAACAAAAATCTCTAAAATTTTAGTGGTGAACAGTAGACAGAAAAATGACAATACGCACTTTTTACAGATCTAAAATCGGATCTGTAGTTTGGGATTTATGACTAACACAAGTCTGATTAGGGTTTTGGTAAACCCTAACGAGCTTTAAATTTAAAAACAGATTCTATAAAAGGGGAAAAATACTAAACAGTGATCAAAAAATCCGAAAATTTCACAGAAGACAGATCTACTCAATGTGAATCCATATCACTTTACAGATCTAAAATCGAATATAAGATGAGAGAAATATCATAACAGCAAGTTACCTTCTTGATTTTAACCACAATTTTAAAGCTTTAAAAACCCGATTTGATGTCTGATTTTTTTGATAGGGTTCTCGAAATCCAAAACCTCTGATTTTTCTACAGTAGCTCAATAACTCGCGCATGCACCACATATAAAAAAATCAGAAATAAAAAATGAGAACTTCAATCCGAAATAACATTATCTTTACTGTTCTAAACCTAAAACACACAGAATTTTAAGAAACTTGAAAAACCATGCATTAACTAATGTAAATAAATAAAATAAACCATAAAACAGTAAATAAAAATTATTTCTATGCTATAGAACGTAAAACAAACATAAATAAACCATGAAAATAAAATAAAAATAGGGAATCAATGGCTGAAATTTGATATCACCTTGAAAACATAGATTTAACCCATTAAAAGGGGTAAATCATATATTTTATTGGTTAATAATGTAAAGAATCATATTAAAATCAATTCTAATAGATTAAAATCTCTGTAAATCATCCAAAACAGGGTTAGATCACCTTCTTGGATCGTTCTTGCTGATTCTTGATGGTTCTTGAGGTTGAATCCATGGTTTAATCCATGAAGGGGATGACACCAATGGCTAAAATTGATTTAAAACATGAAAAAGTATTAAATAAAACTAAAAAATATTAAAAATATTACCTTTGTGCTTGCAGCTGCAATGGAGGAAGGTGGAGGTGCTGGAGAGTTGAGAGAGGCCACGAAAATTTGAGAGAAAAGCGCCCCCCTTTTGGCCCCCCTTGGGTCCCTTTTTATAGTTTTTCAAAAAGTCACTTAATTAGGGTTAATTAAGAGGTTTTTCATTTTTTTAGGACTCTTTCTAATAAATCCACTAAAGGCAACAATTTTTTGTGGTTTTCTAACCCTAAATGAACTCTAATTAAACCTTAATTAACACCTAATTTGACCCTAAAAAGTCCAAATGTGGTACCACCTAGTATGGACCCACATTTGGTTTTTAAAACCTGAATTTAAAACCTTTAAAAACCAATGGTTTTAAAACTTAAATAAAATGGATTTTTAAAATTGATTTTGACTCCTCTAAACCTCTAACCTAACTAGGACAATGACTAACCCTAGTCTAGCCCTGACTTACTCGAATATGGCGCCACCCCGAGTGGGCCCTACTTGAGTTTTTTTTTTAAAAAAATGATTTTAAAACTTGAAATTGAGAAAGTTTTCAAAAGATTTTCAAAAGTAAACTTTGAAATTAAAATTTTTGAAATGGCATAGGGTCCTAACTGGGTCAGGACTCCTCTGGATATGGTACCAACTGAGTGGGCCCACATCGAGTTTTGCAAATTTTGAAATAAACACTGAAAATACCTTTGAAAAGGGGTTAAAATTAATAATTAAAATTCAAGATCTTTGAAAATAGTGTCTCAAGCGAACTGGAACTCCGGGTTAGAGTCCTGAACTCTTAGGACTCTGAGATTTTAGATTTTAAAAGCCAAATAAAAGAATTTTCAAAAGATTTTATCAAGAAATGATGAAATAAGTCAGAAAACACAGTCAGGGTTAGACTCCTAACTCGACCGAACTCTAAAATAGAGTCCTGAACTAACTGGACTCTGTAAAATGAACTAAATTTTGAAAACAACTGAAAAAGACTGAAGATGAAAGTAAACAGACTTCAAAACAGATTTTTGACTGGATTTGGACTCTGGGACAGAGTCCTGATCTGACTGAAACTTTCAAAATTTTGAGAAATTTGATGAATAGAGAAATTCAGAAGCGACACCACCTCAATGGGTCTCATCTGTGAATTGAAATCGATTAAAATTTGAATTTGAAATGAATCCAGATTGTTTCCTTGAGAAAATATTTTGAAATATAAAGTCCTGGGGTTGGAAAATGACAGAGTATTGAATAAAAACCCAGGTTTTGAAATTGATTTTGAAATAAAGCTTTAAAATTCAAATCTGGATTGAATGTTTTGAAAACAGGAGTGTTGGATCTCGAAAATGAGATGGGATGACATGCAATGCTATGCGATGCAATGAAATGGTATGCCGAATGCATGCAATGATATGCAATGACACATGAAATGTAAGTACTGGATGAGGATGAAAATTTGGGGTGTTTACAACTATGTTATACTGCAGCATATTGCTTACATTTTATTTTTTTTATCTCTATTGGCTACACTCACCCAACAGCAACACCACTGCAACATCTTCAAAACCATCCACTATATATAACATATCCCCTGTGCATGTCATTTCACAACATCTCCACTCATCATCTGTATATTGCACATTGTCACTTACCTTATCTGTTGCACTCACCTGTATATATAGCTCCAGCACATGTTGCGTTGCACCTCATCTCATGACATATAGTATCTCTTGCACATGGTATACTATCCTCTCATATCGACATCCCCTTGATCTCTGTAGGCTGCCTTCCCCGCATTATCTATCTGTGCATTCCAAATTATTAGTGTTATTTCATTCATGCCATTTTTTCTCTTCTGTATCATGGTTGCACCCTTTAGTGCATCAGCTATTATGTGGTTTACTGCACTTTTTTTTCTTCTCCTGTGGGCTGTTATAAAAAAAAAAACTGTGATCTTCCTTTACTATAGTAGTTCATCAAGAACTACTATAATTGTATTCTGTTTTCCTTTCCACAGTGGTCCACAAGGAACCACTGTGGCCTTTCATTGTTATAGTAGCTCATCAAGAGCCACTGTAACTGCATTTCTTTTCACAATGGTTCACAAGGAACCATTGTGGTCTTTTCTTTTTGCTATAGTGGTTCAACAAGAACTACTATAACTGTCTTTCTTTTACAATGGTTCGCATAGAACCATTGCGATCTTTCTTTACTATAGTAGTTCACCAAGAATTACTATAGTTATATTCAACATTTTCTTTCTGGGTTCACAAGAAGCCACTATGATCTCCCATTTCCATGAATGGCTCATCACTAGCAGTTATGACCGTTACATTCCATGATGATAAATCTTGGATCATCCTGGCCTTCGCCTTCATTCGTTGCATATAGAAGTTCACTTAACTATGGCCCTGCCTATATATATACATATATACCTATGTATATATGTACACCTTCTAAACCAATGCAGGGTAGGCTATACACCTTTCTCATTCATCATGAGCATAGCACTTTGCATTAGGATCAATACAAACCATATATGATTTTGCTTTCAATAAAGCACTTTTCTTCTATTGTGCTAATTCATTCCTTTGCAGGGAAGTCATGGGAAATTTGTATTGCCTTCTTAAGATTAGAGATGTCGTCCTTCCAGATTTCAATTTTAAGGATTGTAATAACTTAGATATTAATGAGAAATTTACATTTCCAGTCTTAGATTAGAATGAATGAGCATAGCAAATATCATGAATTGCTTGTTCTTCATGCATTTTTCCTTTATTTCTCAAAATTCACAAATGGTGAAACACGAATGGCACGTGCACCATTTCGTAAGAGGTAAATTAATACTAAGTTGATGATCCACATCAATGGCCATAGTTAGGGTGTGGACAAAACTTAGGATTTTTATCTTTTACGAAATAACACTGGATCCACACTGGATCCATTTTCAAAATTCATCATATTTCCTTAAATATTTTCTCCTTTTATTAGAATTTAACTTAAAATTGACTCAAAATATATACCAATGACCATAGTCAGGGTATATTGAGAGTTAATTTCATTTTAAATTCTATAAAAGCACCAAATGTGTTTCATTCTTCACCTGAGTTTAAATATAGATTATTATATAATACATTCAATGACCATAGTCAATGATGTATTATATCTTTAATCTTATTTTAATTCATTTAAAGAATGGAGTAGCTTTTCAAAATCCAATTTCAAAATGTAAATTCATTCATCATTTAGGATAGAATTGCATCATATTTTTAAAAAAAAATTCTCTTTCATAAATCCAAGTAATTCTTTCCTTCATTTCTCAGATCAAATCCTATTTATAAATTCAAATTCAATTCTATTTCTCAAAAGGATTCAAGAATTCAATTTCAAAGTCCCATTTGACTTTGAAACTTCAGAATCGTCTTGTGTTTCAAATTCCAAATTCTATCTTAAATTTAAAATCCAATTTAACTTTGAAATTTATTTGTATATTCAAGATTCAATTTCTAAAATTCATTTTCCAAGTTCAAATTAAACTTGGAAGTTCTTGATTCTTCTTCTGAATTTAACTCCAAATCCATTTTAGGATCCAGGATTCAACACTCATATTGGATCTCAGACTTCAGATCCAATTCCTCTTTAGGATCCAGAGTCCAATTCCACTTTTGGATCTCAGACTTCAGATCCAATTCCCCTTTAGGATCTAGACTCCAATTTTACTTTGGATCTCTGACTTCAGATCCAGTTCCATTTTAGGATCCAGAATTCAATCACATGTTGGATCTTAGACTTCTGATCCAAATCCATCTTAGGATCCAGAACCCAATTTTATATCGGATCTCAGATCTCAGATCTTAAATCCATCTTTAGATCCAATTCCATTCCCAATTCTAGATTTCAAATCCAATTCCATTTTCAAATCTCATCTGAACTCCCGAAATCCATTTCTATTCTTAAATACCATTTGATTATCTCAGATCCATCCCAAACTTAAAAATCCAAGTTCAATTCCATCTCAAGTATTCATTTCCTTTCATAAATTCAAATTCAAAGTCGATTTTGACTTTGAAACTTCATTTCCTTTCATTTCAAAGCTTCAAGTCATTCTTTCTCATTTATTCTTCCAAATCCTGATTTACTTCAAAAACTTAGAACTTCTCTGATCTATCTCAAGCTCTAAGTTAAATTCAATCATTTCTTCACTCCTTTACCAAGTTCATCTCAGAATACTTGGAAATTTTCAAAACATCTTTCAAAAGGAGCATACATTCTTGCATTGCACAAGCATGATTCTTTGTGCATTTAGATCTTTAGGATAAATTCTTAAATTATATTTAGGCAAAGCAAAAGGCATAGATTTGATCCTTGGTTTAATTACCCCTGGTAAAGGCGCCAGGAACGGTCGAACCTCATACCGACGAGCAAATCCCGTCTCTCCATTTTCCCGCAATATTTTCAAAAATGGAGGCGAGTTAAATTTCTAAATATTTTTCAAATAAAGGTCAAGTGAGACCGTGCAAAATAGTTCATCTTCTCTTTTTCTTTCTTTCTTTTCTCTTCTCTCTCTCTTTTCTTTCTTTTATTTCTCTTCCTTCAAAAAGGAGGAAAATAGAGGTTAGAAAAGGAAAAGAGAAGGAAGAGAGAGAAACCACCAGAGAGGAAAAATTTTGCGACGATCACAGATTTTAAAATAAAAATAAAAATATATGTATATATATATAGTTTCAAAAGCCTCCTTTTTGAAAACCTCCTTTTCTAAAAACCTTTTATTTTTTTTTTTAAATCGTTTTTATTTTTTTTTTATTATCACTTTTTTTAGAAAACTTTATAAGGAAACCACCTCTTTGTAAAATCTTAAAAATAAAAGGGGCCCTTCGCAAATAGGTTTTTTTTTTAGGGTTTCTCGTTGAAGACTCTTCGTAAGGAAGGAAATGGAGAGAATAGCGCCGCCCTCCCTCTCGAACTCTTCCCTTCATCCCGCCGAACCCTCTGGAAACCCCTCCATGGGCTTCTCCATAGCCACCACTCATCGGCTCACCCAATCTCTCCATCACCCATCTTCTTCCCCCCCCCCCCCCCTCCCCCATGTGCGAGCTGCTCTCCATGGCCTTCCTCCGAACCCTCCATCACCAACAACTTCATTCTCCTCCATTCATCTTCAACAAACCATCTCTCGAAGCCTCCATTGAGCCCTCCACCCTCCGATCATTGGCCTCTCGCTCGGACCTTTAATCTGCAACAGAAACCTTCTTCCGTTTTTTTCCCTTTCCTCTATAAAAGAGAGCCAGCGAGAAACGAGGAGGGGGGACTTTTTTTTTCCTTCCATTGATTCTCATTTTCCAAATTCTCCTTCACGATCGGTGGTTCTGCTCGATCATCCTTTCTTGATATCATCCAGCTCCTCTCTGAAGCTGACCCCCCCTTTCCCAGTATCCGTTCTTCTCCCCTCTGATTGAGCGAAGAGGATCGACCTTCACCTTCCCAGTGCCTTCCTTCTTCTTCTCGATTCCTTTTCCTACTTTTCTTTTTCCATATCCCCAGTGCTTCCTCTAGGAGGGGTCAAAGGTCGATCGTGGTTAAGAAAACCATAGGGATCTCAAGCCACTGGTCTTCTTCCCCAATCGATTGAGGCAGCCAACCTTCTCGGCAGCAGATAACCGAGAATCTCGATCCACCATTAAGGAAAAGCTTTCTCCCCTCTCAAATCGGAATCAGCTTCTTCTACGGTAAGTAATTTTCTTTTCTTTTCTTTTCTTTTTTTTTTTGTTTCTTTTCCTCTTTACCTTCTTCCTCAGAGCATCCTCGGTGGCATCGAGTTGCCTATAGCAACATCGATCTATTGGAATGCAATATTAATGGAGTGGCCTGACCCGGACATTTTTTTTTTAGTTTTTCTTCTTTCTTTGATGAATTCCTGTAGTCTTATATACGTTGATGTTCTGATACAGCACATTATGGCTCTAATTCATGTCCTGTTTCTTTGTGATTTCTTTTTCCTATCTTTGTTTCTCTCTCACGTCTGATTTATGGTTTTCTTCCCAATAATCGATTTATATTTCACTCATCTACTGATGGTCAAGCTTGTGCTGGTTTTGATCACATTTTGGTTGTCCAATCAATGGTCAGCTGATGATCACAATAGTCTGGATTTCTTATCCAGCTGTGAACAACCTTCACCATGATCTCTTGATAGTTCGTATGTTTTAAATAAATCTATTTTGGGATTCCTATTTTACCGTGGATAGCTCACTTTCACGCTTTTAAAAACCTTGATTATCTCCTTAGATGGATCATTCATGCATCATGTCAGTCATAGGTCTCAGCATCTGTTTCAACGTTCTAGTTTTTTTTTTTTTGAGGTTAATTCGTTAACACTCAAGACTATCAGAGAAGCAGCACCAGAAACAGGAGGCGCCAATATGGCTCTCAAGGATTTCTTGTGAAAAACCCTTGACACCCATGATTGTGAATTGGAGAGGTCTTTAACATGAGCATTTATTATTTGGGGCATTTCATTTTGTCTTTGGTTCATGCCATCACCGATCCACATATGGTAATTGTGACCCAAGTATCATTACAATTTGTAAGCAACGAGTTATATTTATTGGGTTCTACTTGCATTACTAATGTTACAGGTTTCTCCTTTCTGCTTGACTCCTAAATCAGGTGCCATTCAGGAATTTGTTTGGGTAAAGTGTAGGATGCATTGGCGTTGACTGTTATTCACATTGCGACAATGTTAGTTTTGTGCTAGCTTGAGAGAGAAGGAGATTAGGCGTCCAATATGTCTGTTATTATGCATCCATGCCTCTATATGTCAAGTTACAACCATTAGTTTTTTTTTTAGAGTAGCTGCTGATTAATCACTAGCTCAGTTTTTCTTTTGTGTTGATATTCCTTAGTTCTTGATTTTGCGAATCTCCGGATCTTAGTTATCGTCTGAGTCCTTTCTCGGCATTCATCTTTCCTTTTTTTCTTTTGTGACTGATAATGTGCTGAGTGCCTATACTTCATAGTCGTCTATGCAGGACCAAGAGGAAGTGGGATCCATCAATAGGTAAGTAAGCCCAGCCATCAGTTTTGGTCCCGCTGTTGTTGTACCTGCAGCAGGTTTTGCTATCACTGTTATACACCAATTGTCATGTCGAGTCACCTTCGTCAAGCATTCGTTGTTAGCTTTTCCAACTCCTACAGTATCGTGAAAATGAACTGCAACCATTGTACATCTTTGCTAGAATTTCAAGAGTATCATGTGTGGCTACTCAAAGGTACAGATCAGTAAATGGCATTAAAATTGGTAATTAGATGTACAATAAATCACATAGAAAGGTTGAACATCTGTCTCAAAATTTTTTTTTATCAGTTATATTCATCTTTGTATGTCATGTTGTTTGTCTATCATTAAAAAAATTTGTTTATCTATCAGTTCAGAAATTTCCTGTTAGCTTATTTTACTGGCATGGGTTTTAGAACCTGCAGATTCAAGCCACACACGGCTGGAATCCAAGTCGGTAATCAGATAGTCATGATTCTAATGTTTGTCCTGCTCGAGCCTCAAGAGATCACTGCTTATATTTCGAAGTTATCTGTTCAAAAAGGTCAATCAGATGGTTGTCTCCCCTTTGATAGCACCTTCGTTGAGAGATATTCTTCACTTTTTCATCCTTCTGGAAGTACAAGCTTCGATAATCGTCTATGTGTTGCTGTGATATATATACTTTCATCATGTGAGGACTAAGAGGTTCGGATCTTCCCGAACCAACTCTCTATCGCCTGTATTACTGTGCAATTTCTGACTAGGGGTCTATGTCTTATCATGGTTTGAGGATCCGGGATGGGGCTGTTGGCTATCCTGGAATGGTTTCTTTTGTGAAGGGAGCCTACAGAAATGTCAAACGTGATTAGGACATTACTGGGGATGATAATGGCTTTTTGAGTAACCAAATGTATACATATGGTGTCAGAGAATAAGATGGTAAAAGAAATACTCAAAAAGTAAATGTGGCGTGCACAAGTATTGTCGTGCCTTTTGACTTCAAGATATGCTTTTTACCCTTTTTTTAGCATGATAGCATCGTCTGTGATTGCCATCAGATAGCACAGATGTTGACTGCTCATGTATGTGACTTGTTTTTTTTTTTAATAACGAAGTT
Organism: Nuphar pumila; assembly: GCF_984573655.1. Classification (NCBI taxonomy): domain Eukaryota; kingdom Viridiplantae; phylum Streptophyta; class Magnoliopsida; order Nymphaeales; family Nymphaeaceae; genus Nuphar; species Nuphar pumila. The sequence continues at coordinate 69,885,989 of NC_143251.1, read as the reverse complement.
TCTTTCCCATTGCAAGGAGCTAATCTACTTTATTTGACTTAGAACTACAAGAAAGGCATTGGACTCGGCTCTGCAAATATTTATACTACCACCACTTCCAGCACTCTCTTCCCAGCTTTCGTACTTTCTTGTGAGTTGATTAACTGTTATCATCGCAAAATTTTTAACTTTTGCAAATCAAACTGACCTTTGAAAAAGATTTTGAAAATAACTCGCCTCTGTTTTAAAATGCGGGATAATTCCGAAGAATGGGACTCGCCTGTCGGTACGAGGTTCAACCGTTCCTGCCACCTTTAACAGGGGTAATTGAACCAAGGATCAATCTTATGCTCTACTCTATTCAACTTGTCTAAATCATATTCTAATTTCTAAATGCACATAGAATCAGGCATGTGCTATGAATTTTCAGAAAATGCACATTTGAAAACATGATGTTTGCTTTGAATGATTGAAATATTTACAAAATGTAAATCTTGGAAAATCGTGAATTGAGATTTGAAATGTACTTCTGAGAGAAATAAAAATTGATTTTGAGGAATCCTTGACATTTGGTGAAAATCGATTCTGAGAAACTTGGTTTCTCTGAATTCAAACTTTGAAATTGAAATTCTAACTTAGAAAATTTGAATTTGGAACTTGGGAAATATTTGAAATATCATTGGCAAATCCATATTCTTTTGAATAAGACTTAGAGAAACTTTGATTTTTCTAACTTCAAACTTTGAAATTAACTTGGAAAATTGAGTTTATGAACTTGAGAATTACCTGAAATATTCTTTGAAATTCAATGCCTTTGGGGAAATTGATTTTGCTATAAGACTTAGGAGATTTTGAGGAATTCAATTTTTTTGACTTAGAATTTGAATTGGAATTGGCAAATGCATGAAATGAATGAATATGAATTTGAGGATTTGAGAAATACTTTTTGTATTTTTGAGAAATGCAGTGCATTTTGAAGTTAGCCTAAGAGTGTAAGCTGAATGTGGCTAATGTGAAGATCATAAATCTAGGTATCATTCGTATTCTGACTATGGCCATAAATACAAATTCCACCAAGTTTATAAACTTCATAAAAGCTAGTGTATGTGCCATTCGTGTAGACCATGGTGAATTTGTAAAAATATGCATGAATCATCATCCATCACACATTAAAATTATAAAAATAAACTATATGCAATGCAAATCCTAATCTATGCAGGAAATGTAAATTCTTATTCCAAAGTTTAATTTAGTTTACATCACTATTGAAATTTAAATACATGAAAAATAAAGTCTTCAATGTACCTGCAAAACTAGAAAACTTAGTTAATGAAAATATGTTGGCTTTTCTAGATTTATCCAATAATATCTAGAAATTACTGGATTTTGCTAGATATAAGCATTTTCCTTGATTCCCTTAAATAAAAATGATAAAGTATGAAATAAAATGGAATAAATAAGGAAGATAAGATATGAAATTTCGAAATTGGGGTACAAATGACCAAAATACCCCTAATAACAAGACTATGGCCTTGAAATCAGGGTTTTTTTAGAAAGATATTTGGATAAAATGAAAGTTTTGAAATTTGAATGGAATAAGCTAAGCTAAATATGATGTGACATGATTAAAAATATGGAAGTTAGGGTTAAGGATTTCGAAATTGAGGTCAAATGACCAAATTGCCCCCGATAGCAAGACTATGGCCTTGAAATCAGGGTTTTCTGAAATAGATTTTGGTAAAAACTTAGGTTTTATGCACTAAATGAAATCAAATGAGCATCAAATTAAACCTAAAGCATCCTAATATGATTATGAACATGATTAAACCCTAAAAATATATGCTTATGCACGAAAATCCAATAATATCACAAAAACTGTGATTTTAGCAATGTTTTTGGATCTTTCAGGAACCCGGTTTTGCAATTTGCTTAATTCAGAGATCAAATGGATTCAAAAATCCATCAAAATTGGTACCTGCACTTGTTATAACCATAATGTCGAATTGAAATTATAAAAATAATTTTTTGACATTGAATTAATCCGAAAATTGCATTAAACCCTAAAAATATGCTATTTTTGACCTAATTCACCAACCAGTTTCAATCCAATACCTGAACCAGGGGTCAAATCTCCATGGAAATTTATGAAATTTTACAGAGACTAACTAGGAAAAAAAACAGAGATTTTCCAATTTACAGATCGGAAAAATCATCTCCGGTTAGGGAGAAACCCTTCCGGCAATCTGAGTTAAAACATATCACTTTTAACAGGGATTAAAACGGCTACTTCAGATTGAAAATACAGACATAAATAGTAATCCTAAACAAAAATATCTGAAATTTTAGTGGTGAATAGTAGACAGAAAAATGACAATACTCACTTTTTACAGATCTAAAATCCGATCTGTGGTTTGGGATTTATGACTAATACAAGTCTGATTAGGGTTTTGGTAAACCCTAACGAGTTTTAAATTTAAAAACAGATTCTCTGAATGGGAAAAAATACTAAACAGTGATCAAAAACTCCGAAAATTTCAAAGCCGACAGATCTACTCAATGTGAATCCATATCACTTTACAGATCTAAAATCGAATATAAGATGAGAGAAATATCATAACAGCAAGTTACCTTCTTGATTTTAACCACGATTTTAAAGCTTTAAAACCCGATTTGATGTCTGATTTTTTTGACAGGGTTTTCGAGATTCAAAACCTTTGATTTTTCTACAGTAACTCAATAACTCATGCATATATCACATATAAAAAAATCAGAAATAAACAATGAGTACTTTAATCTGAAATAACATTATTTTTACTGTTCTAAACCTAAAACACACAGAAATTTAAGAAACTTGAAAAACCATGCATTAACTAATGTAAATCAATAAAATAAACCATAAAACAGTAAATAAAAATTATTTCTATGCTATAGAACGTAAAACAAACATGAATAAACCATGAAAATAAAATAAAAATAGGGAATCAATGGCTGAAATTTGATATCACCTTTAAAACATAGATTTAACCCATTAAAAGAGTAAATCATATATTTTATTGGTTAATAATGTAAAGAATCATATTAAAATCAATTATAATGGATTAAAATCCCTGTAAATCACCCAAAACAGGGTTAGATCACCTTCTTGGATCGTTCTTGCTGATTCTTGATGGTTCTTGAGGTGAAACCATGGTTGAATCCATGAAATAGGAGGTATTGATGGCTAAAATTGATTTAAAATTATTAAAAACATGAAATAAAAGCTAAAAATTAAACAAAATAATTACCTTGAGGTGGATGCAATGGAGGAAGGGCTGGAGAGGAGAGAGAAGCTCCAAGAATCCCAAGGAGAGCAAGTTGGAAAAATCGACCCCCCTATGGCCTTCTATTTATAAAAAAAAATTAGGTTAAAAATCAAATGTTTTAAAAAAATTGGACTCTTCTAAGGGGGGCGATTTTGGGGTGTAAAGACTATCCTACCCCTAGCCTAAATTATCCTATTTAATACCTAATTAACCCCTAGACTCTCCTAAAAAATCCCCAAATGTAATGCCACTTGGCATTTTCTACATTTGGCTTTTTAAAACACCTTTAAAAACCTTTAAAAACACTAGTTTTAAAAACTAACTTTCAAAATGAGTTTTTCAAAATGGTTTTGACTCTTTTAAACCTCTAACACTAACCAAGACATCAACTAACCCTAGTCTAGCCCTGACTTACTCGAATATGGTGCCACCCCGAGTGGGCCCTACTTGAGTTTTTACAAAAAGATGATTTTAAAACTTGAAATTGAAGGAGTTTTCAAAAGATTTTCAAAAGTAAGCTTGAAATTAAAAGTTTTGAAATGACATAGGGTTCTAACTGGGTCAAAACTCCTCTGGATATGGTTCCAACTGAGTGGGCCCACATCGAGTTTTAAAGAATTTTGAAATAAACACTGAAAATGGCTTTGAAAAGGGGTTAAAATGAGTATTTGAAATTCAAGATCTTTGAAAATAGGGTCTCAAGCGAACTGGAACTTCGAATTAGAGTCCTGAACTCTTAGAACTCTGAGATTTTAAATTTTAGAATTCAAATGTAAAAATTTTTGAAAGATTTTACCAAGAAATGATGAAATAAGTCGAAAAACACAGTCAGGGTTAGACTCTTAACTCGACCGAACTCTAAAATAGAGTTTTGAACTAACTGGACTCTGTAAAATGACCTAAATTTTGACAATAATAGAAAAAGACTGAAAATGGAAGTAAAACATATTTCAAAACAGACTTCTGACTCTGAGATAGAGTCCTGATCGGACTGAAACTTTCAAAAATTTAAGAAATTTAATGAATAGAGGAATTCAGAAGCGACACCACCTCAATGGGTCTCATCTGTGAATTGAAATCGATTAAAATTTGAATTTGAAATGAATCCAGATTGTTTCCTTGAGAAAATATTTCGAAATATAAAGTCCTGGGGTTGGAAAATGACAGAGTATTGAATAAAAACCCAGGTTTTAAAATTGATTTTGAAATAAAAGCTTTAAAATTCAAATCTGGATTGAATGTTTTGAAAACAGGAGTGCTGGATATCGAAAATGAGATGGGATGACATGCAATGCTATGCAATGCGATGAAATGATATACAAAATGTATGCAGTGATATGCAATTACATATGAAATGGACAAACACTGGATGAGGGTGAAAATTTGGGGTGTTTACAGATGCCCCTCTTTGCTACTAAGCCGGTTGTGAGCCGAGCTTAGTGGCAAAGAAAACATACCAAATTTGAACCTTAAAAATGCCCCAGTTAGATAAATCTGACTGGGTATGAAAGAATTAGTTCAAGTGATGATGATAGATATGAAATGAAGAATAAGGAGAAAATTTTATTTCAAAAGAAAGTAAGATTCAGGTTTTGCCCTTAACCTGGATGGGATGGGAAATACCTCGTATGGAACGAAGCTCAGGCTTAACCCTTAACCTGACCGGGTTGAAAATCGAATACCTCATCAAAGGAGGCTCAGGTTTGTACCCTTGACCTGATTGGGTGGAAAATGGACGGAACCCTAAAAAAAAAGAGACCGTGATGGAACCTTCGGATTTCCGCACAATGAATCCGATAGGGGTTTTGCAAAAGGAAGGAAATTGGGGCCCCTAAAGTTTGAAAATGGATTGATTTTGGGCGTCTCATTGCTGAGACTAATTAACTTTTGAAATTGCCTTTTGCTGGAATTGGTGGCTTAACCTCAAGCCGAAATTGGACTGTCTATGGTGGGACAGTGGGGACACAGGGAAGTGTGCGAATCTGAGAGCCCGTGCGCTCAGATTATACCAAAGAAGGGAAGGAATCTTGAAAACTCCCGTTATCAAGTCCTAAAAAGGGATAACAACTGATGTCAGGATGTACCAAAGATGAACCTCAAGCTCTCGTTTCATGCCAGGATAGCTAGAAAATATTGTCAGAATGTTGAAAATTGTTGTTGATTCAAAATAATTGAAAATGATGCACATTGTTTTGAAAGTATTCCCTCTTTTCTACCTGAAGTATTACCTTCGACTGGGCTTAACTTTGTAGAATCAAAATTCAAATTCAAATTGTTTGCGATTGACTTTCTTTCAAGGAAGCTATCAATTTCCTTGATATGAACGGAAAAGAAAGTATTCTTGATATTGCGAGGGCTATTGGTGAAAGAATATTGATAAAAGAATTTCACAAAATTAAAGAAGATTCTTGATAGATTCGGCAGTCTGATATCCTGGGATTCTTTTCTTATGATGATCTTTCTGCACTCTTTTTTTTTAGCAGATTGGAGCTCTCTTGGATTTTTCTATAATTACATCATCCTTCATTTTGGAGATGTCCTGACTTGTCTCTCTCTTTTTTTTTGGAAGGGTACGTCACAAACTCCTTCATCTCAGAGATGTTCCGATCCTTCTTTTCTCTCAGGGATTATCATGATAGTTATTGGCTCTTTGGTAGGAAATCTCTTGATGATAGCAGAAATTAAATATCTTTTAGGGTTTGTCGGTAGGCTCATCACACTCGCCTTCATCTCGACGGTGATCTGAACTTTCCCTGGAAGGATCCGTCACAAACTCCGTCATCTTGGAGATGATCCAAATCTTCTTTGGCCCCGGGGGTCGACTCGCTTAATTCGCCTTCATCTTGATGACAATTGAGAGATCCCTTTTGCAGATATTTAATTGTAGCTTAGGTGATCGAGGAGATATGAAAATTGAGTGGATTTTTGTATCACCCAGGATATTTCGACTGCTTTATTTTTCAAGAATGGTCTTTAAAAATGTGCCATTGACTGCGATCAATATCAATCACTCATGGCTTTGCAACAACATTGAATTCTCTTTGCTGGCCATATCGCGGATTTATTCTTTATCCTTTTGGTTGGCCAATAGAAAGATTTTGAATTTTGAATCCTTTTTCGCGAAAGCATTGCCCTTTCGGAAGTAATAATGGAGGTATTCTGAAGTAATAATTTTGTGCAATAAAGATTTTTGAAATCAACAAATATTTAGTGACAAATTGGCAAAATTTTCTTGAAATCCTTTTATGAAAACGAGCATTTGAAGCACAACGCAACACATCCATGACATAAATTCTCTTCTCCTTTCCCCAAAGGAGAAGATTCAGAAATTGGAATTTGGGAATTACTCCTCTCTTCCCTAAAGAGGAGGTGTTTGCAAAACGAGCTTTCGAAGAAAAATTAAGCTTTCGTCAAAACTTCCTAACATTAGGCTTCTCTTATGGAAAGGGAGCCGAAATTGGTGAGGTTGGTAAATTGGTCATGAAGGAACGAGTTCATCACACTCTCCCTGAAAAGAGGGTCCTTCATGATGAAATGGCCTAGTCTGAAATTATGGGGCCACAAGGAAAGCAAGTCTCCGTCGAGTCTCTCCCTATAAAAAGGGTTCCTTGTGTGAAATTTGGAATTTTGTTTTGCAAACGGTTCACAAAGACACGAGTCCCTTCAAACTCTCCCTGAAAAGGGGCTAAGTGAACGAATTGGATAGCATGCGAAAAGAGCGAGCTCCCTCGAACTCTCCCTATAAAAAGGATCTCTCGCAAGAATTTTTTTTTTTTGGAATTGGGTATTGAGTGACCAAAAGGTCGAGATTTGGAAATTAGAATTTTGAAATTTGATATTGGAAATTGGAAATTGGAAATTGGAAATTGGAAATTGGAAATTGGAAATTGGAAATTGGAAATTGGAAATTGGAAATTGGAAATTGGAAATTTGGAAATTTGGAAATTGATAATTGGAAATTGGAAATTGGAAATTAGAAATTTGGAAATTGATAATTGGAAATTGGAAATTGGAAATTGGAAATTGGAAATTGGAAATTGGAAATTGGAAATTGGAAATTGGAAATTGGAAATTGGAAATTGGAAATTGGAAATTGGAAATTGGAAATTGGAAATTGGAAATTGGAAATTGGAAATTGGAAATTGGAAATTGAAAATTGGAAATTTAGAAATTGGAAATTGATATTTGGAATTTGGAAATTGATATTTGGAAATTGGAAATTAGAAATTAGAAATTAGAAATTTGGAATTTTGGAATTTGGAAATTGGATGAGTGATCAACACGAAGACTGAACTCAAGAGGTCGACTGACATGACCATTCAGTGGAACACTAACACGAGTGCTCGATTTTGAAAAGATACCGGTATGCATACCGGTTTAAAAATGTACCAGTTTGGATACTGGATTTTGGTTCAGTTCTGGTGATTGTCTTTCAATCTTGAATCGTTAGGAATTGTGATGGGATTGATAGTTGAAATCTCAATACTGACCAGATCGTTATTAATGCGATTGTATGCAAATGAATGCAAATTGATGCACATGAATGCAAATTGATGCACATGAATGCATAAGTGCGTGAAATGAGAGATTTGTTTATCCTGCCTGCATACAAGATATTTGTAGATAAAAACAAAATTTTAAAATGCCCCAGTGTAACTTGGAAAAAGAATTTTGATCATTATTGAAGAAAATTTGGAAGAATTACAAAGAATAGGAAATTATTCAAGTATAGAATTTTTTCAAATGTCGAGCATTGATGGGATCTGGTAATTCTATTCCATCAGCATTGATGAGCCGATATGAATTGCGAGGTAGTGCCTCTTTTACAACATAAGGACCTTCCCAATTTGGCGCCCATTTGCCACCCGGGCGGTGCCTGAGATAAGCTGTTGATCTGAGCACTAGATCATTGACCCGAAATTTTCTCTCAATGACAGATTTTGCATATTGTCGGGCTATCCTCTGACGATAGGATTGAGCATGCTCTGCTGCTCTGAGCCTTCTTTCATCGAGCAAATCAAGCTGTACCAGTCGCTGTTGCTGATACTGATCAAGAGGTAATTCTAGAAGTGATGCAAATTTTAGAGCAGGTTTCTGAACATGTAGAGGTAGTACTACTTCAGTTCCGTAGACAAGTTCTGACGGAGTAGCATTCGTTGGAGTTCGAATGGTGGTTCTGTATGCCCATAATGCATCATGAATCTTTTCATGCCAGTCACGGCCCGTTTCTAAAGTTCGCTCCAAGATTCGAATCAGAATCTTGTTGGTGGCCTCTGCCTGACCATTCCCTTGAGGATAATAAGGAGCGGAAAAATGATGATGAATTTTGAACTTTGAGCAGAATGTCCTCATTCTCTCATTCTTGAAATGACTACCATTATCCGACACAATATCATGCGGTATACCGAAACGGCAAAGGATATTCTTATGGATGAAAGAAACCACGTGTCGACCTTCTACTGTGCGTAGAGTGACTGCTTCTACCCATTTAGTAAAATATTCTGTTGCGGCAAGAAAATATTTATGACCATTGGAGGCTGAAGGAGTGATGGGGTCTACAACATTGAAAGCCCACATGGAAAATGGCCATGGCGATACGACAGATTGCAAGTATGTCGCTGGCGCATGAATGGAAGGCGCATGCATCTGACATTGAACGCACTTCTTCACAAAATGATAGCAATCTTGTTGCATAGTTCTCCAATAATATCCTGCTCGGATGATTTGTTTGACGAGAGTCTGATAGCCAACATGACCACCGCAAATGCCTTCATGTGCTTCTTGCACAACTTCTTTGGCTTCTTCTTCGTCCAAACATCTGGAATACTCAGAACTGAATCCACGACGATAAAGGACGTCGGCAAGAATAAAATATCGAGCAGACATGCGTTGAATTGCTCGTTGCTCTCTCTTTGATAATTCTGGAGGAAATTCGCCAGTTTTAATGAAATTCTTGATATCATGATACCAAGGCTTCTTCTTCTGCTCAGCCTGGTTTATCTGCTCTACTGGGACGAAAGCGGGTTGATCAAGTCTGCCTATTTCAAATGAGCGACATGGTTCTCCACCCTTGAAAGACATGATGGATCCCAGATTGGCTAAGTTGTCTGCAACTTGATTGAAATCTCTCTTGATATGGAAAAGTTGGAATTCTTCGAATTTGTTGGCAAGAGCTGAGACAATCTTTTGGTAAGAAAGTAATTTCTGATCTTTTACTTGCCATTCGACTAGGACTTGATTGACGACGAGCAAGAAGTCGTCATAAGCATGCACTCTTTTGACATTGAAGTCCTGTAGAATTTTCAGACCTTGTATTAAAGCTTCATACTCAGCCATATTGTGAGTGCATTGAAAATCCAGTTTAAGAGAAAAGGGAATCATCTCTTTCTCTGGTGTGATTAGCAGAATTCTGATTCCTATGCCTGCCATATTCTTGGAACCGTTGAAGAATAAATTCCAAATTGGGGATTGTTGAATATTGCAGATCCGCTCATCGAGGAAATCATCCTTAGCTTTAACATCCTCTGCTAGAGGAAAATCTGCTAATTGGTCTGCAATTGCTTGTCCTTTGATAGATCGCTGAGAGACATATTCCAAGTCGTATTGCATTAATAGAACTTGCCATTTGGCGATTCGTCCGCTAAGAAATGGTTGTTCAAGAACGTACTTGAGAGGATTTAATTTAGATAGAATCTTGACTTCAGACGCCAATAGATAATGTTGCAATTTCTGACACATCCATACCAGAGCTAGGCATGTTTTCTCTATCTGAGAGTATTTCTTCTCGTGATCAATAAAGGTCTTGCTCACATAGTAAATGGCATGTTCTATCAAGCTGCCTTCTTCGTATTGCGCCAAGAATCCGCCGCAAGCAACTTGATTAACTGAAATATATAGCAATAGGGGTTTCCCTAATTCTGGCGGCTTTAAAACAGGAGGATTAAGAAGATATTTCTTGATGCGTTCGAATGACTGCTGACACTCTGGTCCCCATTCGAACCTCACTCCTTTTCTGAGCAAATGATTGAAAAGCTCACATCTCATGGCCAAATTAGAAATGAATCGCCGAATTGATTGCATGCGTCCTTGAAGGCTACGCAATTCTTTGAGATTAGTCAGGGGCGGCATGCCAATGATAGCTTTGGCCTTAGCGGGATCCATTTTTATCCCCTTCTTGCTGACCAAGAAGCCTAGCAACTTGCCTGATTCGACTCCAAAGACACATTTTTGTGGATTGAGTCTTAGCTTGTAAAGAATGAGTCGCTTGAAAACTTGATTAAGAGCTTCGATGTGATCTTCCTCTTTTTTGGATTTCACCAGAATATCATCGACATATGCATCCATAGTCTTATGCATCTGATCATGGAAAATAACGGCCATAGCGCGCTGATAAGTGGCTCCAGCATTCTTAAGCCCAAAAGGCATAACCGTGTAACAGAAAGTGCCCCATGGCGTGGTAAAGGATGTTTTGGATTGGTCACGAGCGGCCAACTTGATTTGATTATATCCGGAGTATCCGTCCATAAAGAAGAACATAGCATGCCCGGCTGTGCTATCGACTAGGAGATCAATGTTTGGGAGCGGATAGTCATCCTTTGGAGTGGCTTTATTGAGATCACGGAAGTCGATACAGATTCGCACTTTACCATTCTTCTTAGGAACTGCTACGATATTCGCCAACCAATTCGGGTAATCAATTGCTCGAATGAATCCTGCTTTAAGCAGATCCTCAAGTCCTTCCTTGACCTGTTGCTCGATTCGAGGATCCATTTTTCTCAACTTCTGCTTGACTGGTTTCGCCTCAGGCTTCAAAACGAGGCGATGTTCCACCAATTTCGGATCTAAACCTGGCATATCCTCATAAGTCCATGCGAATACTTCTTCATGCTGTTTGAGGAAATTAGTGAGTCTTTCTTTCTCTCCTGGGCTCAAACCACTGCCAATCTTGAGAATTCTAGGATCGTCTTCTGATCCGATATTGATATCCTCAGTCGGGTCTTGAACTAAGGATGATGGCTCATCTTGCTTCTGAACCGATGAAAATTCTGGCAATTCCTGAAGAGCTGAATCGAACTCTGCGGATTCTTCTGACTGCTTTGCAGTCTGACTACATTCTGTTCTTATTCTGACCTGATGAATTATTGCTGATTTCGAATAAGCTTTTGGATTAAAGACGAGCTTCTTGATAGATCGGGAAGACATTCTGAAAATTGAAGGATAAATTGATTTAGGAAATTGCTCATCATGAAATAAATTGCTTTTATTGAAAATAATTGGAAAGATAAAAGAGAAAAATGATTTCAATTTTGTGAAGATTTAATATTGAGGAGTAAAGAGACAAATGGCACCAAGATAGACAAAGGAAACTGACAACTTTATTGGAAGATAGAATTAATCAAAATGACAATGATGAAAATGAAATGGGATATCATCCCGACTGTGGAAATAAAAGAATGGAAATGAAAAGACAAGCAAATGTCTGTAAACACCCCAAATTTTCACCCTCATCCAGTGTTTGTTCATTTCATATGTAATTGCATATCACTGCATACATTTTTGCATATCATTTCATAAGTCATTACAGATCATTGCATGTCATTGCACGTATTCTGCATAGCATTGTATGACATTGCATCTCATTTTCGAGATCCAGCACTCCTATTTCAAAACATTCAATCCAGATTTGAATTTTACAGCTTTATTTCAAAATCAATTTCAAAACCTGGGTTTTTATTCAATACTCTATCATTTTCCAACCCCAGGACTTTATATTTCGAAATATTTTCTCAGAAAACAATCTGGATTCCTTTCAAATTCAAACTTTAATCGATTTCAATTCACATATGAGACCCATTTAGATGGTGTCGCTTCTGAATGCCTCTATTCATCAAATTTCTCAAATTTTTGAAAGTTTCAGTCCGATCAGGACTATGTCTCAGAGTCCTAATCCGGTCAAGAGTCTGGTTTTTAAGTCTGTTTTACTTCCATTCTTAATCTTTTTCGTTTGTTTTCGAAATTTAGGTCATTTTACAGAGTCCAGTTAGTTCAGGACTCTATTTTAGAGTTCGGTTGAGTTAGGGGTCTAACCCTGACTGTGTTTTCTAACTTATTTCATCATTTCTTGATAAAATCTTTTGAAAATTCTTTCATTTGGCTTTTAAAATCTAAAATCTCAGAGTCCTAAGAGTTCAGGACTCTAACCCGGAGTTCCAGTTCGCTTGAGACCCTATTTTCAAAGATCTTGAATTTCAAATGTCAATTTTAACCCTTTTTCAAAGCCATTTTCAGTGTTTATTTCAAAAATGTTCAAAATTCGATGTGGGCTCGCTCAGTTGGCACCATATCCAGAGGAATTCTAACTCAGTTATAACCTTATGCCATTTCAAAAATCCTAATTTGAAGTTTACTTTTGAAGATCCTTTTGAAAACTCCTTCAATTTCAAGTTTTAAAATTATTTTTTTTGAAAAACTCAAGTATGGCCCACTCGGGGTGGTGTCATATTCGAGTCAGTCAGGGCTAGACTAGGGTTAGTTGATGTCTTGGTTAGTGTTAGAGGTTTATAAGAGTCAAAACCATTTTGAAAAACTCATTTTTGAAAGTTAGTTTTTAAAACTAGTGTTTTTAAAGGTTTTTAAAGGAGTTTTAAAAACCCAATGTGAGAAAATGCCAAGTGGCACCACATTTGGGGATTTTTTAGGATTAGTTAGGGGTTAATTAGGCGTTATTTAGGATAATTTAGACTAGGGGTAGTTAGGTAACTCCACCCCAAAATCGCCCCCCCCCCTTTAGAAGTCCAAAAATTTCAAAATTGCTAATTTTTAAAACCTAAAAAATTGTTATAAAAGGCCCCCATAGGGGGGACGATTTTTCCAGCCACCTTGGGAGCAAATCTTGGAGCTTCTCTCTCCTCTCCAGCCCTTCCTCCATTCCTGCAACTCCAAGGTATGAACTTCTTCACTTTTCTTATTTTATTTAATGCTTTTTAATGCTTTAAACCTAGATTTAGGCTTGGACACCCCTCCTTATGGAAGATCAACCATGGTTTCACCTCAAGAACTATCAAGAACCAGCAAGAACGGTCCAAGAAGGTGATCTAACCCTGTTTTGGATGATTTACAGGGATTTTAATCCATTAGAATTGATTTTAATATGATTCTTTGCATTATTAACCAATAAAATATATGATTTACCCTTTTTAATGGGTTAAATCTATGTTTTAAAGGTGATATCAAATTCCAGCCATTGATTCCCTGTTTTTAATTTATTTTCATGGTTTATTCATGTTTGTTTTACGTTCTATAGCATAGAAATAATTTTTATTTACTGTTTTATGGTTTATTTTATTTATTTACATTAGTTAATGCATGGTTTTTCAAGTTTCTTAAATTTCTGTGTTTTAGGTTTAGAACAGTAAAGATGATGTTATTTCAGATTGAAGAACTCATTGTTTATTTCTGAATTTTTTATATGTGATGCATGCATGAGTTATTGAGTTACTGTAGAAAAATCAGAGGTTTTGGATCTCAGGAACCCTGTCAAAAAAATCAGACATCAAATCGGGTTTTTAAAGCTTTAAAATCATGGTTAAAATCAAGAAGGTAACTTGATGTGATGATATTTCTCTCATCTTATATCCGATTTTAGATCTGTAAAGTGCTATGGATTGACATTGCGTAGATCTGTCTTCTGTGAAATTTTCAGACGTTTTGATTATTGTTTAGTATTTTTCCTATTTCAGAGAATCTGTTTTTAAATTTTAAACTCGTTAGGGTTTACCAAAACCCTAATCAGACTTGTGTTAGTCATCAATCCCAAACCACAGATCCGATTCATTATCTGTAAAAAATGAGTATTGTTATTTTTTTGTCTACTATTCACCATTACAATTTCAGAGATTTTTGTTTAAGTTTTCTATTTATGCCTGTATTTTCAATCTGGAATAGCCGTTTTAATCCCTGTTAAAAGTGATATATTTTAGCTCAGATTGCCGGAAGGGTTTCTCCCTAACCGAAGATGCTTTTTCCGATCTGTAAATTGGGAAATCTATGTTTTCATTTCTAGTTAGTCTTTGTAAACTTTCATAAATTTCCATGGAGATTTTACTCCTGGTTTAGGTCTTGGACTGAGACTGGTTGGTGAATTAGGTCAAAAGTAGCATATTTTAGGGTTTAATGCAATGTTCGGATTTATTTAATGTCAAAAAATTATTTTTATAATTCTAATTCGACATTAGGGTTATAACAAGTGCAGGTACCAATTATTATGGATTTTGGGATCCATTTGATGGCTGAATTAAGCAAATTGCAAAACCGGGTTCCTGAAAGATCCAAAAACACTGCAAAAATCACAAAATTTGTGATATTATTGGATTTTTATGTATAAGCAGATGTTTTTAGGGTTTTATTATGTTCATAATCATATTAGGATGCTTTAGGTTTAATTTTGTGCTCATTTGATTTCATTTAGTGCATAAAACCTAGGTTTTTACCAAAATCTCTTTTTAAAAACCCTGATTTCAAGGCCATAGTCTTGCTATCGGGGGCAATTTGGTCATTTGACCTAAATTTCGAAATCCCTAACCCTAATTTTCATATATTTAAGCATGTCACATCATATTTAGCTTAGTTTATTTCATCTAAACTTCAAAATTTGCATTTTATCAAAACATCTTTCTAAAAACCCTAATTTCAAGGCCATAGTCTTGTTATTAGGGGTATTTTGGTCATTTTGACCCCAATTTTGAAATTTCATATTTTACCTTTATTATTTCTTCATATTTTATCATTTTGATTTAAGGGAATCATGGCAAAAAGGCTTATATCTAGCAAAATCCAACAATTTCCTGATATTGTTGGATAAATCTAGAAAAGCCAACATATATTCATTAACCAAGTTTTCTAGTTTTGCAGGTACATTGAAGACTTTATTTTTCATGTATTTAAATTTCAATAGTGATGTAATTTGTAATTAAACTTTGGAATAAGAATTTACATTTCCTGCATAGATTAGGTTGCATTGCATATAGTTTATTTTTATAATGTTAATGTGTGATGGATGATGATTCATGCATATTTTTACAAACTCACTATGGTCTACACGAATGGCACATGCACTAGCTTCTATGAAGTTTATAAACTTGTTGGAATTTATATTTATGGCCATAGTCAGAATACGAATGATACTCAGATTTATAATCTTCACATTAGCCACATTCAGCCTACACTATTAGGCTAACTTCAAAAATGCACTGCATTTCTCAAAAATACAAAAAAGTATTTCTCAATTCCTCAAATCCATATTCATTCATTTCATGCATTTGCCAATTCCAATCTCAATTCAAAGAAGTTCATTTTCTCAAAATCTCCTAAGTCTTATAGCAAAATCGATTTTCCCAAAAACATTGAATTTCAAAGAATATTTCAAGTATTTCCCAAGTTCCAAATTCAAATTTTCTAAGTTAGAATTTCAATTTCAAAGTTTGAATTCAGAGAAACCAAGTCTCTCAGAATCGATTTTCACCAAATGTCAAGGATTCCTCAAAATCGATTTTTATTTCTTTCAGAAGTATATTTGAAATCCCAATTCACGATTTTCCAAGATTTACATTTTATATTTCAATCATTCAAAGCAAACATCATGTTTTCAAAATGTGCATTTTCTGAAAATTCATAGCACATGCCTGATTCTATGTGCATTTAGAAATTAGAATATGATTTAGACAAGTTGAATAGAGTAGAGCATAAGATTGATCCTTGGTTCAATTACCCCTGTTAAAGGTGGCAGGAACAGTTGAACCTCGTACCGACAGGCGAGTCCCATTCTACGGAATTTTCCCGCATTTTAAAAACGGAGGCGGGTTATTTTCAAAATCTTTTTCAAAGGTCAGTTTGATTTGCAAAAGTCAAATTTTGCGATGATAACAGGTTTGGCGACCGAGATGAGACCTGTCTTTGCCTGATCAATCTAATGCTCTACTTAGTTCAAATTGTCAAAATCGATTTCCATGGAATGTCAGCTTTGCTTTATGATATCATGTGAACCTAGGAGCCTAGACTTGAACCCAGCTGATATGGAATGCATATAGACTAGGTATGGTTTGGTAGGACCATATTGAGGAGAATTATTCATGCTCACATAGACTTAGGCCTAATACAACACTCCTCAATTTAGGAATTGTATGAAAACAATGTTTGCTTCTTCAAATATTTCAAAATTCTATCTCTTTAGGACTTAGAGCCTTTTGTTTGATTGCATGTGCTCATGTTTTTCAAAAACCACCCCACCTATATTGTCCCGGTCTTCACGTTGCTGGGCTCTCTTCCAGAACCATAGTTCAGGACAGAGCCTCACAACTGGGCCACCTATTTGGGTGAAAACCCCCCTGCCACGTACCAAGGGCCATAGTCCAACGTATATCGGCAGGTGCTCAAGGATGTTGGAAAACTTGAACCTAGAACCGGAGAATTTGATTTTATGCCACGTACATCGAGCCTTGGCTTGAGTATATAGGCATAACTGGATTGGATACAGTTGATCTGAACCTTAGAGTTAGGATTAAGGTCCCACAGCCATTTCAAAATTTGTGCATCTAGAGTCAGCTTTTAGGGAATGTTGTTTGTGCATACTTGTTTATGCAGAATTTGATTGAATATGTTATTTCCTTTTTATTTTCCATATTTTTCCCAATTTTCTAAAATACTGGACGATTTTCTCAAAATTCCCCAATCTATGTCCATGAACTGTCCATGTTTTAAAACCTTGGACGATTTTTCAAATACTTCATTTATTTCTTCATATTTCATCAAACCTTGGACAATTTTCCAAATTTCCCTTCATTTCCTTCAAAACTCCAGGTGATTTCCCATCTTTCTTGTCTTCTAGATCTCGAATTTCCTGCTTTATTTTTATCCTGCCTGCATTTTTTTCAAAGTCTCTATATTTTTTCAAGTCTTACTCCAATTTCCATGTCTTCCAGTTCGATGGCATCCAGTCAGCTTGATTCAGTCTTCCCTGAGGGTCACATCTCCTACGAGGTGCGACAAAGTCTTCCCGAACATCGAGTCCTCAGCACCGGATCTTTCTTTCCCCGGTGGTATTATTCATGGTTCAAGAACTTCTCTCGTATGTTTCCGGACCATCTGGACGAGTGTGGATTGGAACTGGCGTTCGCAGTGGGAAAGCAGACAGTCAACGGCAACTTGATCCATGCACTAGCAGAACGGTGGAATCCGAGCACTTCTACCTTCTGGTTCCCGTGGGGCGAGATGACAGTACTGATGGATGAATTTTCAGAGATTATGAGATTGCCCGAGCTAGCCGGTCAGCCTGGAGATCCATTGGAGAAACAGTTTCTGATTAATGTTAAGGGTCTGGACCCTAAAGATGCTTTAGCTCGCATGACGGGACGCAAGTCTTGGCCTCTGATTGAAGAAGATGGAAATGAATATGTGGACCTGCTCGAAATCTACAGACAGTATGTGGCATTTGTGAAAGTCAGCTCATTGTCTAGGACAGCTCGAGAGAGAATTCAACACGCGATCGTTCTGTGCACGGTGGGATTAGCTTTCTTTCCCGATGGACGGAATTACATGGATATCAGAATAGTTCAGCTTCTAAGGAGATGGGGAAGTCGACAGACTAGTCGCCTCTTAATAGCCATGGCCACACTCGCCTTTCTATACCAAGGGTTGACTCGTTTCGCACTCGGAGAGTCGATCCTAGTCGAAGGATGCACCTATGCCTTGCAGTCTTGGTTCCTCCGGCATGTGCCAGTCCGAGCCAGTTCCTTCAGATACAATGGTGAAAAGCTTCTTCCAGTTGCGCGATACCGGTTCTTGATCGACAACCTATAGGAGGAAGAGGTCGTATGGGACTACTTTGATTGCCAGGAATCACCTCCCAGATATACTTATGCATACGGCAAGCGATTCAGGCTACTTGGCCCGTTTTTCTGCGCATACTATCATCCAGAGCGGTGTGTCAGGCAGTTCTCTCAGAGGCAGAAGCGCGTAGAGATTCGTCCACTAGCCGGGGTTCTGCCAGAATTCGATCTCGCATCAGATCAGTGGTCCGGAGCATACCATTCTGCCAGACATGGCTGGGATTCCTTTGTCAGTCTCACTATTTTTCCTGGTCCTCGTGTATCTTCTGATTATCTGGAGTGGTGGAAAATTGTTTGTCCCCCTCCCCTCTGTCAAGTGTATTATTGATAAAATCATGTTTTTCCTCTCAATAAAAATTCCTTTATTTTACATTGGTTTGACGACCTCGCCTAGGTAACAAGGCATATTTTCAGTTGTTTATCTTGCAAAGAATAGCAACGCAATTGTCGTAATCCCAGCGATGACTCAATCCCTAGTAATGGGATATTATTTCAATTGTCTACCAAAATTCTCAACAAATATTTTCCTCCAAACCAAATTTCCTTCAGAAGCCTAACCATCAGTTCTGCCCTGCAGAGAGCATCAGTAATATCCAAGAGAACATTTGCGATACCCGATGGTTGATACAAGATCCAGAAAGAAAGCCGCATCAGTTGAAGGCATCGCGTACTCAGTAGCTTCAGAAGAAGAGATGGACTCACCTCGATCAATCCAGAGTCAGGGTCAGCAGGCGGATGATGGCATCGATCCCCAAATGTACGTCATGTTCAAAAAGATGATGACCAAGATGCTGGCAGAGCAAGCTGAGGCCAGTACTGAGCAAATTCAGACCAAACAGAAAGATAAGGGTCATGTCGTCAAGAATGTGAAAATCATTAAAAAGCAGAATCGTCATGAGGAAATGTCTGATGAGTCAGAATCAGCAGATGATACTGACAAAGAGTATGAAAACAAGCAAGAATTCAAAAGGTCGACTCAGGGGCAGGGGTCGGCCTACAAATCCAAGAATCAGTCTGTTGACGACCCTACACAGTCACAACTCAAAGATGTGATGAAAATAGTTAAGGATCTTCAAACTTGTGACAAGGGCAAAAGAGTCTTTACAAGTGAAAACTTCTATGATGGACTGGATGGGGATGATGATCTTGATAATCTCCCCAAGAAATTTATCAAGTTTGATGGTTCGGGTGACCCAAAAGCACATCTCGCCCTATTCTTCGCAGAATGTTCCAGGTTCAAGAGGAACAATCGTGCCTTATTTCTCTGCTTCCCTCGCAGTTTGGAAGGTGTCGCAGCAAAGTGGTACTCAGAGCACATTAATCCGATAGAACTGAAAGAATTCGACAAAGTGGTCAATTTATTTCTTGAGCTCTTTCTATTCAATGCTGAAGCACTCCCGACTCTCAGTCATCTCTGCAGTCTGAGGCAGAAGGAAAACGAGAAGGCCAGGGATTTCATTCATAGATGGAGATCCGCTTGCAATAAGATGTGCGAGCCAATAGCAGAAAGACACGCACTATCTTTGATCCTGAGCAACTTCTCGCAACCCCTGAGGGGACTAATTTCTACATCTCCATCAAAGAGCTTCATAGAACTAACAGAACGAGCCGAATGGCTCGAGTTGAGTATGGAGAACGGGTCTTATGAAGGCTTTATGTTTACAAAGAATAACAGTCAACAAGAATCAAAGAAGAAAGCCTATTTTACCTACTCTGCCAGTAACAGCAAGAATCAGAACAAAGGAAATGGAAAAGATCATAGTTATGCTTCAGGCGGGTCAAATCCCAACAAAAGGGATCAGAAAGGCAAGTCGATTATTCAATATGATAAGCAACCACAGCAAACTCTCGAACAAAGATCAAGACCACAAGAAAAGCCGAAGCGGGAAGGATGGAGTTATAACCGCAAGTTTACTCCTCTAGACCAGTCCCTCGAGACAGTATTAGAATATATGCTCGGCAGTGATATGATTAAGCTTCCAAGGGTAGCTGACCCACCAGTGGTTATGGGAAAAATGAAGGACAGATTCTGCAAGTTCCACTGAACTATGGGACATGATACCGAGAACTGTTTCGTTCTCAAAAACATCATACAAGATTATAATTACAAAAATCTGTTAGTAGAAGGGGCTGAAGATGAGAAAATGGAGATTCTAAAACAGCCTTTCTTGCAGCACTCAACAACAATGATATCTGATCATCCCTTTTAGCCACAAGATCATATCCGACCATGCCCTAGCAGTGATATCAAGGTGCAGCATCAG
This sequence comes from Nuphar pumila, assembly GCF_984573655.1. Classification (NCBI taxonomy): domain Eukaryota; kingdom Viridiplantae; phylum Streptophyta; class Magnoliopsida; order Nymphaeales; family Nymphaeaceae; genus Nuphar; species Nuphar pumila. The sequence goes on along the minus strand of NC_143251.1, from coordinate 69,865,562 downwards.
GTATTAGTGTTGTATAAGGCCCAGTCCGGTTCTCAAAAGATGGACCTCGTTTCAGCATTCAGTAAGCTGAAAGTTTCGAGAGAACCCGCTGGAGTATCTCCAGAGGTAGCCAAAAGAATGCCATGGTTACCCAAGAGCCTTGTCAAATCTACTTCGGAAAAAGGGAGAAAACCAGAAGAAAAGGTCGACACGGTGCAAAGACCAATCACTGCCCTCTCTAATATCCCTATCCTTGAGTTGGCACATGCCTCTCCTAAGCATCAGCAAGTCCTAGACGATTTACTGCGAAAGATCAAGGTCAGGCCAGGCACCACACCTGAAGACATGGCTCAGATCGTTAATCAGGCCATGACCAATGCTCCCATAACCTTCTCAGATGAGGATCTGCCAAAACCTCACGCATTTCATAACAATGCCTTGTACATTGTGGTGCGAACCCGGGGAATGACTGTACCCCACGTGCTTGTAGATGGAGGCAGTAGCCTCAACATTTGTCCTGAAATGACTGCCAAGGCTCTAGGTATAAAAGAAGAAGAGTATACACCGGATCCGATCACCATTTATGGGTTTGATAATCATGGACAGACAGCAAAGGGAAAGATCTTCTTGAAAATATTTATCAACTACTCCGTTCATACAATGCTTTTCCATGTCGTCAACGTGCCACCAACGTATAATCTTCTATTGGGAAGAACATGGATTCATAATGCCAACGCCGTGCCATCCACTCTTCATCAGTGCATCAAGTGGTCTAAAGGTGGCATGATAACTACTGTTTTGGGGGAAGATCCTGAAGAGAGGCTACCTCAGCCTATGATCCCTAGGCCAACTTATACTGCTGATATCCCTAGCATTAGGGAAAGTGAAGAAATTGTTCTCAGTGAAAGCCTTGAAATGCTAAAGTTAGGAGCAACATCAGAGACAAATCACACAGCAGCGATGGTCCAATGGCAAGGACCACATTTCTTTAAGATTAGGGGTCGTCTCGATTACAGTACTTTCAAGGACCATCCTCTTTTCCCGCAGTTTGTTAGGACCAAGAAAGGATTTGACCTATTACTGAAGCATGGTTATCAGCCTTTCAAAGGATTGGGCAAGAACGGAGATGGCCGGCTAGAGCCAGTGATCCCTGACCATCATCCGCGCAGGGCAGGACTAGGATTCACGGGCAAAAGATCCCACAAAAATACTGTCTTCATTAAAGGGATCCATTAAAAACTTTCTACCATCTCTCTTTTCTATTTCATTCATTTGATTTTTGCAGTTTGTAGGGACAATGTCCCATTTCAGTTCATTTTAAATGTCCTTATTTCATTTCAAGTCTTCAATAAAGTTATCAAGTTTCTCGTCTATCTGGATGTCATCTTTCTCTTATTCCTCTGCAATTTGTCTTCAAAATTCATTTGTTCTTATCTTTTTTATTCCCATGCAATTTATGTCATAGTAAAGGAGCTTTCTCTAAAAGCTATTCCTTTTCAAAATTTTAGAATGTCTTCTCAACCGATAAAAAGGTTAGTCATTAATCCTTCAATCCTATTGAAACCGGCAAAGATATATCGGGTCTGAGCAAGAGCAGGGGACAGTAAGGTCACAAAGCAGTCAGAAGAAATGGCAGAATTCGATTCGTCGCTTCCAGAGTTGCCAGAATTTGCAGCGATTCAGAAACAAGATGAACCATCGACCCTAGTCCAGGATCCGACTGAGGACATCAATATTGGTTCAGAAGATAGTCCGAAAATTCTCAAGATCGGCACCAGCCTAAGTACAGATGAGAAGGAAAGGCTCATTGACTTTCTCAAGCAGCACCAAGAAGTATTCGCATGGACTTATGAAGATATGCCCGGTTTAGATCCTAAATTGGTGGAACATCGACTCGTTCTGAAGCTTGATGCGAAACCTGTTAAACAGAAGTTAAGGAAAATGGATCCTCGAATCGAGCAACAGGTCAAGGAAGGACTTGAGGACTTGCTTAAAGCAGGATTCATTCGAGCAATAGATTATCCGGACTGGTTGGCGAATATTGTTGCAGTTCCCAAGAAAAATGGCAAAGTGAGAATTTGTATCGACTTTCGCGATCTCAATAAAGCTACTCCAAAGGATGACTATCCCCTCCCAAATATTGACCTCCTAGTTGATAGCACGGCTGGGCATGCCATGTTTTCCTTCATGGACGGATACTCCGGATATAATCAGATCAAGTTAGCCGCTCGTGACCAATCCAAAACATCCTTCACTACGCCATGGGGCACTTTTTGTTATACAGTCATGTCGTTTGGGCTCAAAAATGCTAAGGCAACCTATCAGCGTGCAATGGCTGTCATTTTCCATGACCAGATGCACAAGACCATGGATGCATACGTTGATGACATCTTGGTCAAATCCAAGAAGGAAGAAGACCATATCGATGCCTTAAGTCAAGTCTTCAAGCGGCTTATTCTTTATAAGCTAAGACTCAACCCTCAGAAGTGTGTCTTCGGAGTTGAATCAGGCAAATTGCTAGGCTTTTTGGTCAGCAAAAAGGGGATAGAAATGGATCCCGCTAAAGCAAAGGCCATCATTGACATGCCACCTCCAACTACTCTTAGGGAATTGCGTAGTCTTCAGGGACGTATGCAATCAATTCGAAGATTCATATCCAACCTTTCCATGAGATGTGAACCTTTCAATCATCTACTCAGAAAAGGAGTGAAATTTGAATGTGGACCAGAGTGTCAGCAATCGTTTGAGCGTATCAAGAAATATCTTCTTAATCCGCCCGTTCTAAAGCCACCAGAATTGGGAAAGCCTCTCTTGCTATACGTTTCAGTTAACCAAGCCGCTTGTGGCGGATTCTTGGCACAATATGAAGAAGGCAGTTTGGTTGAACATGCCATTTACTATGTAAGCAAGACTTTCATTGACTACGAGAAGAAATATTCTCAAATAGAGAAGACATGCCTAGCACTGGTATGGATGTGTCAGAAGCTGAGACATTACTTGTTAGCATCAGAAGTCAAGATTCTCTCAAAACTTAATCCTCTCAAGTATATTCTCGAACAACCATTTCTTAGTGGACGGATTGCTAAGTGGCAAGTCCTGTTAATGCAGTATGATCTGGGGTATGTTTCTCAGCAATCTATCAAAGGTCAAGCAATTGCAGACCAATTGGCAGATTTTCCTTTAGCAGAAGATGTTAGAATCGAGGATAGCTTTCCCGATGAGCGGATCTGTAATGTTCAACAATCCCCAGTTTGGAATCTGTTTTTCGATGGATCCAAGAACATGGCCGGCATAGGAGTCGGAATCTTGCTGATCACACCAGAGAAAGAGATGATCCCCTTTTCTCTAAAACTGGATTTTCAGTGTACCCATAATATGGCTGAGTATGAAGCTTTAATACAAGGTATGAGAATTTTGCAAGACTTCAATGTTCAGAGGGTACACGCTTTCGGCGATTCATTGCTCGTCGTCAGCCAAGTCAAAGCTGAATGGCAGGTAAAAGATCAGAAGTTGCTCCCTTACCAAAAGATCGTTTTATCCCTTATCAACAATTTCGATGAATTTCAGCTTTTCCATATCAAAAGAGAGTTTAATCAAATAGCTGATGGTTTGGCCAGCCTGGGCTCCATTATGTCTTTCAGAAATGGAGAATCCTGTCGCTTCTTTGAAATCGGTAGACTTGACCAACCTGCCTTCGTTCCGGTAATGCAAGTCAACCAGGCGGAACAGAAAAAGAAGCCTTGGTATCAAGATATCAAAAACTTTATGGAAACTGGTGAGCTTCCACCAGAACTATCAAAGAAGGAGCAAAAAGCAATTCAGCATATGTCCGCCCGCTATTTTATCCTTGCCAATGTTCTTTATCGTCGTGGGTTCAGTTCTGAGTATTCCAGGTGCTTAGATGAAGAAGAAGCTAAAGAAATCATACAAGAAGCGCATGAAGGTATTTGCGGTGGTCATGTCGGCTACCAAACCCTTGTTAAACAAATCATTCGGGCAGGATACTATTGGAGAACCATGCAGCAAGACTGCTATCGTTTTGTGAAGAAGTGCGTTCAGTGTCAGATACACGCACCTTCCATTCATGCGCCAGCCACGTACTTGCAATCAGTCGTGTCTCCATGGCCATTTTCTATGTGGGCCTTCGACGTCGTAGGACCCATTCTCTCCTTCAGCTTCTAATGGTCATAAATATTTCCTTGCCGCAACAGAGTATTTCACCAAATGGGTTGAAGTCGTCACTCTGCGTACAGTGGAAGGTCGACATGTAGTCTCGTTCATTCATAAGAACATTCTTTGTCGTTTCGGTATACCACACGACATCGTGTCAGATAATGGTACTCATTTCAAGAATGAGAGAATGAAGATCTTTTGTTCAAACTTCAGAATTCATCATCATTTTTCAGCTCCTTATTATCCACAAGGAAATGGTCAGGCAGAAGCAACCAACAAGAGTTTGATTCGCATCTTGGAAAGAACCGTTGAGACGGGTCGTGATTGGCACGAGAAAATTCATGATGCACTTTGGGCATATCGAACTACCATTCGAACCCCAACCAATGCGACTCCTTCAGAACTTGTTTATGGGACTGAGATGGTGTTACCTCTTCATGTTCAGAAACCCGCCCTTAAGTTCGCATCTCTTTTAGAGCTACCACTCGATCAGTATCAGCAACAGAGATTAGTACAGTTAGATTTACTCGATGAAAAAAGACTCAAAGCAGCAGAACACGCTCAGTCTTATCGTCAGAGGATAGCAAGGCAATATGCCAAGTCAGTCATCGAAAGGAGATTCCAAGTTAATGACTTGGTCCTTAGATCAACGGCTCATCTCAAGCATCGTCCACGTGGCAAATGGTCACCAAACTGGGAAGGTCCCTACGTGGTGAAAGAAGCGTTGCCCCGTAATTCATATCGTCTGATTAATGCAGACGGGGTAGAACTATCCAACCCCATTAATGCTCGACATCTGAAGAAATTCTATACCTAGAAAATCTCTATTCTATCTTTTGTATTCTTCAAAAATTCTCCTTAATAAATGATCAATTATTCTTTGGTCAAAATACCCCTCTTCCCCATAATATACTGGGGCATTCTTGTTAAAGTTGCCTTTTATCCAAAACAATTTGTGTGCAGGCAGGATCTAGTAAATCTCTCATTTTGCACGCATGTGCACTCAGTTGCATCCATTTGCATTTGCACGCATTCATCTGCATCAATTTGCATTGAATTTCCCATTCAGGATAAGGGATAAATCCTGAGACCCCGGCAAGTCGTCCAAGTCATCGCCAATTGATGACCCTTCAAAACCCAGTGCTCGTACTGGTAATCTTTTAAAAACCAGTGCTCGTACTGGTAATCTTTTGAAAACCCAGTGCTCGTACTGGTAATCTTTTAAAAACTAGTGCTCGTACTGGTAATCTTTTGAAAACCCAGTGCTCGTACTGGTAATCTTTTAAAAACCAGTGCTCGTACTGGTAATCTTTTGAAAACCCAGTGCTCGTACTGGTAATCTTTTAAAAACCAGTGCTCGTACTGGTAATCTTTTGAAAACCCAGTGCTCGTACTGGTAATCTTTTAAAATTCAGTGCTCATACTGATAACCTTTTAAAATCCAGTGCTTGTACTGGTATCCTTTAAAAGTCCAGTGCTCGTACTGGTATCCTTTAAAAATCCAGTGCTCGTACTGGTAATCTTTTAAAATACAGTGCTCGTATTGGTACTTTGCAAAAGTTCGGTCTTCATACTGGTCGCAACATAACTCTCACATTGAGGTTCAGGCTCAATCTTTAGACCTGCGAACCAAACAATCTGTATCAGACTCTTGGGTCATTCCATTCTGTTAATCTGACATTCGGGTTGCCGATTTTGTCAAGACCTCTAGTCATTCGTGTTATCAAGCAGTTCTTTGAGTTATCAAAAGCTATCAAAATCAATCGCCAAGTATCTCTCTTGCGAGGGACCCTTTTTCCAGGGAGAGTTCGAGGGAGCTCGTTTCTTTTCGCATGTCTTTATTGTTCGTTCGTTGAACCCCTTTTTCTAGGGAGAGTTTGAAGGGACTCGTGATTCACGAACAGTTTGCAAAATAATCTTTGTTGTAACACAAGGAACCCTTTTTCTAGGGAGAGTTTCGACGGAAGCTCGTCCTCCTTGTAGCCTTAAATGTCTTTTGTTAGGCCACCCCCGTCGTCGAGGACCCTTTTTCCAGGGAGAGTGTGATGGACTCGTTTCTCTATGATATCCTTTCAATCTCTGTTAGCGGCCCCCTTTTCATAAGAGAAGCCTAGAAATAGGGAGTTTTGACGAAAACTCTATTTCTCTTCGAAAGTTCGTTTTGCAAACACCTCCTCTTCAGGGAAGAGAGGAGTATCTTTTGTTACCCGTTCAGGTAAGGGTCAAGCCTGAGTCTCTCCTTTGGGGAAAGGAGAGGAGAATCTAGCCACGGATGTGTCATATAGATCTCAAATGATTTCCTTCACCAAGGATTCCAAGAATATTTTGCCAATTTGCCATAAAAAAAATAGTTGTTGATTCCAAAATCTTTATCGCATAAAATTGTACCTCAGAATACCTTCAGTATTACTTCCGAAGTGACAAAGCTTTTGCGAAAAAGGATTCAAAATTCAAAATCTTTCTATTGGCCAACCAAAAGGATGAAGAATAAATCTGCGATATGGCCAGCAAAGAAAATTCAATGTTGTTGCAAAGCCATGAATGATTGATATTGATCGCAGTCAATGACGCATTTTTAAAGACCATTCTTAGAAAATAAAAGCAGTTGAAATATCCTGGGTGACACAAACAAAAAAATCCATACCATCTCTACATCTCCTCCATCACCTAAGCTGCAATTAAATATCTGCAAAAGGGATCTCTCAACTGTCGTCAAGATGAAGGCGAATTAGACGAGTCGACCCCCGGGGCCAAAGAAGATTTGGATCATCTCCAAGATGACGGAGTTTGTGACGGATCCTTCCAGGGAAAGTCCAGATCACCGTCGAGATGAAGGCGAGTGTGATGGATCTACCGACAAACCCTAAAAGATATTTAATTTCCGCTATCATCAAGAGACCTCCAACCAAAGAGTTAATAACCGTCAATATAATCCCTGAGAGAGAAGAAGGATCGGAACATCTCTGAGATTAAGGAGTTTGTGACGTACCCTTCCAAAAAAAAAATAAAGAGAGAAAAGCCAGGACATCTCCAAAATGAAGGATGATGTAATTCCCAAAAAATCCAAGAGAGCTCCAATTCTGTCAAAAAGAGAGTGCAGAAAGATCATCATGAGAAGAGAATCCCAGGATATCAGATTGCCGAATCTATCAAGAATCTTCTTTAATTTTGCGAAATTCTTTTATCAATATTCTTTTACCAATAGCTCTTGTAATATCAAGAATGTATTCTTTTCCGCCCATATCAAGGAAATTGATAGCTTCCTTGAGAGAAAGTCAATGGCAATGATATTCGAATTCGAATCTTGATTCTACGGAGTTAAGTCCAGTCAGAGGTAATACTTCAGGTAGACAAGAGGGAATATTATTCATATATATATATATATATGTGCTTATCATTCTTGAATCAATTATAATATATTTTTTATCTTATTGGCAATCTTTTAAAGTTATCCTGACATGAAGTGAGAACTTGATGTTTATTTTGATGTATCTAGGCGTTGTTGTTATCCCTTTTAGGATCGGATGAGGGGAGTTGTCCAAGATCCTTCCCTTCTTGTTTTGATCTGAGTGCCCGGGCTCTCAGATTCGCACACTTCCCTGTGCTCCCCACTGTCCCACCATAGACAGTTCCCGATCAAGTTAAGGGTTAAACCTGAATTTTCCGCAAAAGGTCATCTATCTTAAAAGTCATTCAGTCTTAGCAATGAGACGTCCAAGATCAATCCCTTTTCAAGCTTTAGGGAACCCCCTTTCTTCCTTTTGCAAACCCCTCTCGGATTTATTGTGCAGAATTCGAAGGTCCCATCATGGTTTCTTCATTTGAGGATTCCGTATATCGTCCCCTTTCAGGTTAAGGGTTAAGCCTGAGCCTCGTTTTTCCACGAGGTATCGTCCCCTTTCAGGTTAAGGGTTAAGCCTGAGCCTCATTTTTCCACGAGGTATCGTCCCCTTTCAGGTTAAGGGTTAAGCCTGAGCCTCGTTTTTCCACGAGGTATAGTCCCCTTTCAGGTCAAGGGGTTAAACCTGAGCCTCATTCTGATGAGGTATTTCATTTATCATCCCCTTTCAGGTTAAGGGTTAAGCCTGAGCTTCGTTCCATACGAGGTATTTCCTGTCCCATCCAGGTTAAGGGCAAAACCTGAATCTCACTTCTTTTCGAAGTAAAATTTTCTCCTTATTCTTCATTTCATATCTATCATCATCACTTGAACTAATTCTTTCATACCCAGTCAGATTCATCTAACTGAAGCATTTTTATAATCCAAATTTGGTATGTTTTCTTTGCCACTAAGCTCGGCTCACAACCGGCTTAGTAGCAAAGAGGGGCATCTGTAAACACCCCAAATTTTCACCCTCATCCAGTGTTTGTCCATTTCATATGTAATTGCATATCACTGCATACATTTTTGCATATCATTTCATAAGTCATTACAGATCATTGCATGTCATTGCACGTATTCTGCATAGCATTGTATGACATTGCATCTCATTTTCGAGATCCAGCACTCCTATTTCAAAACATTCAATCCAGATTTGAATTTTACAGCTTTATTTCAAAATCAATTTCAAAACCTGGGATTTTATTCAATACTCTGTCATTTTCCAACCCCAGAACTTTATATTTCGAAATATTTTCTCAGAAAACAATCTGGATTCCTTTCAAATTCAAACTTTAATCGATTTCAATTCACAGATGAGACCCATTTAGATGGTGTCGCTTCTGAATGCCTCTATTCATCAAATTTCTCAAATTTTTGAAAGTTTCAGTCCGATCAGGACTATGTCTCAGAGTCCTAATCCGGTCAGGAGTCTGGTTTTTAAGTTTGTTTTACTTCCATTCTCAATCTTTTTCGTTTGTTTTCGAAATTTAGGTCATTTTACAGAGTTCAGTTAGTTCAGGACTCTATTTTAGAGTTCGGTTGAGTTAGGGGTCTAACCCTGACTGTGTTTTCTAACTTATTTCAGCATTTCTTGATAAAATCTTTTGAAAATTCTTTCATTTGGCTTTTAAAATCTAAAATCTCAGAGTCCTAAGAGTTCAGGACTCTAACCCAGAGTTCCAGTTCACTTGAGACCCTATTTTAAAAGATCTTGAATTTCAAATGTCAATTTTAACCCTTTTTCAAAGCCATTTTCAGTGTTTATTTCAAAAATGTTCAAAATTCGATGTGGGCCCGCTCAGTTGGCACCATATCCAGAGGAATTCTAACTCAGTTATAACCTTATGCCATTTCAAAAATCCTAATTTGAAGTTTACTTTTAAAGATCCTTTTGAAAACTCCTTCAATTTCAAGTTTTAAAATCGTTTTTTTTGAAAAACTCAAGTATGGCCCACTCGGGGTGGTGCCATATTCGAGTCAGTCAGGGCTAGACTAGGGTTAGTTGATGTCTTGGTTAGTGTTAGAGGTTTATAAGAGTCAAAACCATTTTGAAAAACTCATTTTTGAAAGTTAGTTTTTAAAACTAGTGTTTTTAAAGGAGTTTTAAAAACCCAATGTGAGAAAATGCCAAGTGGCACCACATTTGGGGATTTTTTAGGATTAGTTAGGGGTTAATTAGGCATTATTTAGGATAATTTAGACTAGGGGTAGTTAGGTAACTCCACCCCAAAATCGCCCCCCCCTTTAGAAGTCCAAAAATTTCAAAATTGCTAATTTTTAAAACCTAAAAAATTGTTATAAAAGGCCCCCATAGGGGGGACGATTTTTCCAGCCACCTTGGGAGCAAATCTTGGAGCTTCTCTCTCCTCTCCAGCCCTTCCTCCATTGCTGCAACTCCAAGGTATGAACTTCTTCACTTTTCTTATTTTATTTAATGCTTTTTAATGCTTTAAACCTAGATTTAGGCTTGGACACCCCTCCTTATGGAAGATCAACCATGGTTTCACCTCAAGAACTATCAAAAACCAGCAAGAACGGTCCAAGAAGGTGATCTAACCCTGTTTTGGATGATTTACAGGGATTTTAATCCATTAGAATTGATTTTAATATGATTCTTTGCATTATTAACCAATAAAATATATGATTTACCCTTTTTAATGGGTTAAATCTATGTTTTAAAGGTGATATCAAATTTCAGCCATTGATTCCCTGTTTTTAATTTATTTTCATGGTTTATTCATGTTTGTCTTACGTTATATATCATATAAATAATTTTTATTTACTGTTTTATGGTTTATTTTATTTATTTACATTAGTTAATGCATGGTTTTTCAAGTTTCTTAAATTTCTGTGTGTTTTAGGTTTAGAACAGTAAAGATGATGTTATTTCAGATTGAAGAACTCATTGTTTATTTCGTAATTTTTTATATGTGATGCATGCATGAGTTATTGAGTTACTGTAGAAAAATCAGAGGTTTTGGATCTCGGTAACCTGTCAAAAAAATCAGACATCAAATCGGGTTTTTAAAGCTTTAAAATCGTGGTTAAAATCAAGAAGGTAACTTGATGTGATGATATTTCTCTCATCTTATATCCGATTTTAGATCTGTAAAGTGCTATGGATTCACATTGAGTAGATCTGTCTTTTGTGAAATGTTCAGATTTTTTTATTATTGTTTAGTATTTTTCTTATTTCAGAGAATCTGTTTTTAAATTTTAAACTCGTTAGGGTTTACCAAAACCCTAATCAGACTTGTGTTAGTCATCAATCCTAAACCACAGATCCGATTCATGATCTGTAAAAAATGAGTATTGTTATTTTTTTGTCTACTATTAACCATTAAAATTTCTGAGATTTTTGTTTAGGTTTGCTATTTATGCCTGTATTTTCAATCTGGTATAGCCGTTTTAATCCCTGTTAAAAATGATATATTTTAGCTCAGATTTCCGGAAGGGTTTCTCCCTAACCGGAGATGCTTTTTCCGATATGTAAATTGGTAAATCTCTGTTTTCCTTTCTAGTTAGTCTCTGTAAAATTTCATAAATTTCCATGGAGATTTGACCCCTGGTTCAGGTCTTGGACTGAGACTGGTTGGTGAATTAGGTCAAAAGTAGCATATTTTAGGGTTTAATGCAATTTTCGGATTAATTTAATGTCAAAAAATTATTTTCATAATTCTAATTCGACATTAGGGTTATAACAAGTGCAGGTACCAATTCTTATGGATTTTGGGATCCATTTGATTGCTGAATTAAGCAAATTGCAAAACCGGGTTCCTGAAAGATCCAAAAACACTGCAAAAATCACAAAATTTGTGATATTATTGGATTTTTGTGTATAAGCAGATGGTTTTAGGGTTTTATTATGTTCATAATCATATTAGGATGCTTTAGGTTTAATTTTGTGCTCATTTGATTTCATTTAGTGCATAAAACCTAAGTTTTTACCAAAATCTCTTTTTAAAAACCCTGATTTCAAGGCCATAGTCTTGCTATCGGGGGCAATTTGGTCATTTGACCTAAATTTCGAAATCCCTAACCCTAATTTTCATATATTTAAGCATGTCACATCATATTTAGCTTAGTTTATTTCATCTAAACTTCAAAATTTGCATTTTATCAAAACATCTTTCTAAAAACCCTAATTTCAAGGCCATAGTCTTGTTATTAGGGGTATTTTGGTCATTTTGACCCCAATTTCGAAATTTCATATTTTACCTTTATTATTTCTTCATATTTTATCATTTTGATTTAAGGGAATCATGGCAAAAAGGCTTATATCTAGCAAAATCCAACAATTTCCTGATATTGTTGGATAAATCTAGAAAAGCCAACATATATTCATTAACCAAGTTTTCTAGTTTTGCAGGTACATTGAAGACTTTATTTTTCATGTATTTAAATTTCAATAGTGATGTAATTTGTAATTAAACTTTGGAATAAGAATTTACATTTCCTGCATAGATTAGGTTGCATTGCATATAGTTTATTTTTATAATGTTAATGTGTGATGGATGATGATTCATGCATATTTTTACAAACTCACTATGGTCTACACGAATGGTACATGCACTAGCTTCTATGAAGTTTATAAACTTGGTGGAATTTGTATTTATGGCCATAGTCAGAATACGAATGATACTCAGATTTATAATCTTCACATTAGCCACATTCAGCCTACACTATTAGGCTAACTTCAAAAATGCACTGCATTTCTCAAAAATACAAAAAAGTATTTCTCAATTCCTCAAATCCATATTCATTCATTTCATGCATTTTCCAATTCCAATCTCAATTCAAAGAAGTTCATTTTCTCAAAATCTCCTAAGTCTTATAGCAAAATCGATTTTCCCAAAAGCATTGAATTTCAAAGAATATTTCAAGTATTTCCCAAGTTCCAAATTCAAATTTTCTAAGTTAGAATTTCAATTTCCAAGTTTGAATTCAGAGAAACCAAGTCTCTCAGAATCGATTTTCACCAAATGTCAAGGATTCCTCAAAATCGATTTTTATTTCTTTCAGAAGTATATTTGAAATCCCAATTCACGATTTTCCAAGATTTACATTTTATATTTCAATCATTCAAATCAAACATCATGTTTTCAAAATGTGCATTTTCTGAAAATTCATAGCACATGCCTGATTCTATGTGCATTTAGAAATTAGAATATGATTTAGACAAGTTGAATAGAGTAGAGCATAAGATTGATCCTTGGTTCAATTACCCCTGTTAAAGGTGGCAGGAACGGTTGAACCTCGTACCGACAGGCGAGTCCCATTCTACGGAATTTTTCCGCATTTTAAAAACGGAGGCGAGTTATTTTCAAAATCTTTTTCAAAGGTCAGTTTGATTTGCGAAAGTAAAATTTTGCGATGATAACAATGCCCTTAGTGCATTCCTTCAGAGATGACTGCTGTATTCTAAGGGGGAAATGGTTATTTCAGAATTTCTATATTCTCATCTTCCGCACCCTCTACCAGAAGATTCTTATCAATAAGGTCCTGAACAATGTTCTTCAGAACGAAGCAATTCTCAGTGTTGTGCCCCACTGTTCGATGAAACTTGCAGAATTGGTCTTTGAATTTTCCCATAGGAGCGGAAGGATCGACCAGCCTGGGCAATTTGACCATCTCCTTGGTCAACAGGTACTCGAGCACAATCTCGAGTGATTGATCTAATGGAGTGAACTTCCTCTCATAGCTCCATCATTCGTGCTTCACTTTCTCTCGGGGTTTTGGTCCCTGCTCTAGTTGAAGCGGCTTGCTGAATTGCGGGATCGGCTTCCCTTTCTGATCATTCCTGTTTGAACTTCCTGCCCCATAACAGAAGTCTCTAAGTCTCTATTCTGTCCCTTGCGATGATTCCATTTATTATTACTGACAGAATTAGTGAAATGAGTCTTCTTTTTTGACTCATTCTGACTGCTGTTCTTGGTGAAAGTGAAACCTTCATAGAAACCATTCTCCATACTTAACTCGAGCCATTCGGCTCGTTTTGTTAACTCTATAAAGGTTCTGGATGGTGCGGTGGAGATGAGGCTTTTTAGAGGCTGGGAGAAATTGCTTAGAATCAAGGACAAAGCATGCCCTTCTGATATGGCGTCTCTCATCTTATTGCAAGCTGACCTCCAGCGGTGGATAAAATCTCGGGCCTTTTTATTTTCTCTCTGTTTCAGGCCACAGAGGTGGCTGAGGGTCGGGAGCGCCTCGGCATTGAACAAAAAGCGCTCAATGAACATATTCACCACCTTATCAAATTCTTTCAGCTCTATGGGGTTGATGTGCTCCGAGTACCACTTAGCTGCCGTTCCCTCCAGACTGCGAGGGAAGCAAAGGAAGAGTGCCCGATTGTCACGCTTGAATCGTGAACATTCAGCGAAAAACATGGCGAGATGAGCCTTAGGGTCGCCAAAACCATCAAACTTGATAAATTTTCTGGGGAGATTATCCAGATTGTCGTCCTCATCTAAACCATCATAGAAGTCTTCGCTGGTGAAGACTTTCTTGCCCTTGTCGCGGGCCTGCAGATATTTGACCATTCTCATCATATCTTTTAATTGTGACTGGGTATGGTCGTCAACAGACTGATTTTTGGATTTGTAAGCCGACCCCTGGCCCTGAGTCGACCTTTTGAATTCATGTTTATTTTCACATTCCTTGTCAGCATCGTCAGCTGATTCTGATTCATCAGACATTTCCTCATGACGACTCTGCTTTTTGCTGATATTCTTGACGGTATGACCCTTATCTTTCTGTTTGGTCTGAATTTTCTCAGTACTGGCCTCAGCTTGCTCTGGCAGCATCTTGGTCATCATTTTCTTGAACATGACGTACATTTGAGGATCAATGTCATCCTCAACCTGCTGTCCTTGATTTTTAGCTGATCGGGGGGAGTCCATCTCTTCTTCCGAAGCGATCGACTATGCCACACCTTCGATTGATGAGGTTTTCTTTCTAGATCTTGTATGAACCATCGGGTATCACAAATGTTCTCTTGGATATTGCTGATGCTCTCTACAAGGTAGGATTGATGGTCAGGTTCTGAAGGAAGTTTGGTTGGAGGAAAATATTTATTGAGAATTTTGGCAGACAATTGAAATAATATCCCATTACTAGGGATTGAGTCGTCGCTAGAATTACGACAATTGCGCTGCTATTCTTTGCAAAATAAACAACTGGAAATATGCCTTGTTACCTAGGCGAGGTCGTCAAACCAAAGTGAAATGTAAAATAAAGGAATTTTATTGAGGGGAAAAACATGATTTTATCAATAATACACTTGACAGAGGGGAGGGGGACAGACAATTTTCCACCACTTTGGATAATCGAAAGATACACGAGGACCAGGAAAAATAGTAAGATTGACAAAGGAATCCCAGCCATGTCTGGCAGAATGGTATGCTCCAGACCATTGATCTGATGTGAGATCGAATTCTGGCAAGACCCCCGATAGTGGACGAATCTCTACACGTTTTTGCCTCTGAGAGAACTGCTTGACGCACCGTTCTGGATGATAGTATGCGCAGAAGAACGGGCCAAGCAGTCTGAACCGCTTGCCGTATGCATAAGTGTATCTGGGAGGTGATTCCTGACGATCAAAGTAGTCCCATACGACTTCTTCCTCCTGAAGGTTGTCGATCAAGAATCAGTATCGCGAAACTGGAAGAAGCTTCTCTCCATTGTATCTGAATGAACTGGCTCAGGCTGGCACGTGCCGGAGGAACCAAGATTGCAAGGCATAGGTGCACCCTTCGACTAGAATTGATTCTCCGAGTGCGAAACGAGTCAACCCTCGGTATAGAAAGGCGAGTGCGGCCATGGCAATGGAGAGGCGGCTGGTTTGTCGACTTCCCCATCTCCTTAGAAGCTGAACTATCCTGATATCTATGTAATTTCGTCCGTCGGGAAAGAAAGCTAATCCCACCGTGCAGAGAACCATCGCATGCTGAATTCTTTCTCGAGCTGTCCTGGACAACGAACTGACTTCCACAAATGTCCCATGGTGTCTGTAGATTTCGAGCAGGTCCACATATTCATTTCCATCTTCTTCGATCAGAGGCCAAGACTTGCGTCCCGTCATGCGAGCTAAGGCATCTTTTGGGTCCAGACCCTTGACATTAATCAAAAACTGTTTCTCCAATGGATCTCCAGGCTGACCGGCTGGCTCGGGCAATCCCATAATCTCTGAAAATTCATCCATCAGTATTGTCATCTCGCGCCACGGAAACCAGAAGGTAGAAGTGCTCGGATTCCACCGCTCTGCTAGTGCATAGATCAAGTTGCCGTTGACTGTCTGCTTTCCCACTGCGGACGCCAGTTCCAATCCACACTCGTCCAGATGGTCCGGAAACATACGAGAGAAGTTCTTGAACCATGAATAGTACCACCGGGAAAAGAAGGATCCGGTGATGAGGACTCGATGTTCGGGAAGACTTTGTCGCACCTCGTAGGAGATGTGACCCTCAGGGAAGACTGAATTAAGCTGACTGGATGCCATCGGACTGGAAGACATGGAAATTGGAATAAGACTTGGAAAAATACAGGAAATTTGAGGAAAATGCAGGCAGGATAAAAATAAAGTAAAAAATTCGAGATCCAGAAGACAGGAAAGATGGGAAATCACCTAGAGTTTTGAAGGAAATTAAGGGAGATTTGAAAAATCGTCTAGGGTTTGAAGAAATAAATGGAAAATGAAGTATTTGGAAAATCATTCAAGGTTTAAAACATGGACAGTACATGGACATAGATTGGGGAATTTTGAGAAAATCATCCAGTATTTTAGAAAATTGGGAAAAATATGGAAAATAAAAAGGAAATAACATATTCAATCAAATTCTACATAAACAAGTATGCACAAACATCATTCCCTAAAAGCTGACTTTAGATGCACAAATTTTGAAATAGCTGTAGGACCTTAATCCTAACTCTAAGTTTCAGATCAACTGTATCCAATCCAGTTATGCCTATATACTCAAGCCAAGGCTCGATGTACGTGGCATAAAATCAATTTCTCCGGTTCTAGGTTCAAGTTTTCCAACATCCTTGAGCACCTGCCGATATACGTTGGACTATGGCCCTTGGTACGTGGCAGGGGGGTTTTCACCCAAATAGGTGGCCCAGTTGTGAGGCTCTGTCCCGAACTATGGTTCTGGAAGAGAGCCCAGCAACGTGAAGACCGAGACAATATAGGTGGGGTGGTTTTTGAAAACATGAGCACATGCAATCAAATCAGAAGGCTCTAAAACCTAAAGAGATAGAGATTTTGAAAATTTTGAAGGAGCAAACATTGTTTTCAATTAAGCCTAAATTGAGGAGGGTTGTATTAGACCTAAGTCTATGTGAGCATGAAAAATTTCTCCTCAATATGGTCCTACCAAACCATACCTAGTCTATATGCATTCCAAGTCAGCTGGGTTCAAGTCTAGGCTCCTAGGTTCACATGATAGCATAAATTAAAAGCTGACATTCCATGGAAATCGATTTTGACAATTTGAACTAAGTAGAGCATTAAATTGATCAGGCGAAGACAGGTCCCATCACGGTCGCCAAACCTGTTATCATCGCAAAATTTTTAACTTTTGCAAATCAAACTGACCTTTAAAAAAGATTTTGAAAATAACTCGCCTCCGTTTTAAAATGCGGGATAATTCTAAAGAATGGGACTCGCCTGTCGGTATGAGGTTCAACCGTTCCTGCCACCTTTAACAGGGGTAATTGAACCAAGGATCAATCTTATGCTCTACTCTATTCAACTTGTCTAAATCATATTCTAATTTCTAAATGCACATAGAATCAGGCATGTGCTATGAATTTTCCGAAAATGCATATTTGAAAACATGATGTTTGCTTTGAATGATTGAAATATTTAGAAAATGTAAATCTTGGAAAATCATGAATTGGGATTTGAAATGTACTTCTGAGAGAAATAAAAATCGATTTTGAGGAATCCTTGACATTTGGTGAAAATCGATTCTGAGAAACTTGGTTTCTCTGAATTCAAACTTTGAAATTGAAATTCTAACTTAGAAAATTTGAATTTGGAACTTGGGAAATATCATTGGCAAATCCATATTCTTTTGAATAAGACTTAGAAAAACTTTGATTTTTCTAACTTCAAACTTTGAAATTGATTACATAACTTGGAAAATTGAGTTTATGAACTTGAGAAATACCTGAAATATTCTTTGAAATTCAATGCCTTTGGGAAAATCGATTTTGCTATAAGACTTAGGAGATTTTGAGGAATTCAATTTCCTTGACTTAGAATTTGAATTGGAATTGGCAAATGCATGAAATGAATGAATATGAATTTGAGGATTTGAGAAATACTTTTTGTATTTTTGAGAAATGTAGTGTATTTTGAAGTTAGCCTAAGAGTGTAGGCTGAATGTGGCTAATGTGAAGATCATAAATCTAGGTATCATTCGTATTCTGACTATGGCCATAAATACGAATTCCACCAAGTTTATAAACTTCATAAAAGCTAGTGTATGTGCCATTCATGTAGACCATGGTGAATTTGTAAAAATATGCATGAATCATCATCCATCACACATTAAAATTATAAAAATAAACTATATGCAATGCAAATCCTAATCTATGCAGGAAATGTAAATTCTTATTCCAAAGTTTAATTTAGTTTACATCACTATTGAAATTTAAATACATGAAAAATAAAGTCTTCAATGTACCTGCAAAACTAAAAAACTTATTTAATGAAAATATGTTGGCTTTTCTAGATTTATCCAGTAATATCTAGAAATTACTAGATTTTGCAAGATATAAGCCTTTTCCTTGATTCCCTTAAATAAAAATGATAAAGTATGAAATAAAATGGAATAAATAAGGAAGATAAGATATGAAATTTCGAAATTGGGGTCCAAATGACAAAAATACCCCTAATAACAAGACTATGGTCTTGAAATTAGGGTTTTTTAGAAAGATATTTGGATAAAATGCAAGTTTTGAAATTTGAATGGAATAAGCTAAGCTAAATATGATGTGACATGATTAAAAATATGGAAGTTAGGGTTAAGGATTTCGAAATTGAGGTCAAATGACCAAATTGCCCCCGATAGCAAGACTATGGCCTTGAAATCATGGTTTTCTGAAATAGATTTGGGTAAAAACTTAGGTTTTATGCACTAAATGAAATCAAATGAGCATCAAATTAAACCTAAAGCATCCTAATATGATTATGAACATGATTAAACCCTAAAAATATATGCTTATGCACGAAAATCCAATAATATCACAAAAACTGTGATTTTAGCAGTGTTTTTGGATCTTTCAGGAACCCGGTTTTGCAATTTGCTTAATTCAGAGATCAAATGGATTCTAAAATCCATACAAATTGGTACCTGCACTTTTTATAACCCTAATGTCGAATTGGAATTATAAAAATAATTTTTTGACATTGAATTAATCCGAAAATTGCATTAAACCCTAAAAATATGCTGTTTTTGACCTAATTCACCAACCAGTTTCAATCCAAGACCTAAACCAGGGGTCAAATCTCCATCAAAATTTATGAAATTTTACAGAGACTAACTAGGAAGAAAAACAGAGATTTCCCAATTTACAGATTGGAAAAAGCATCTCCGGTTAGGGAGAAACCCTTCCGGCAATCTGAGCTAAAACATATCACTTTTAAAAGGGATTAAAACAGCTACTTCAGATTGAAAATACAGAAATAAATAACAATCCTAAAGAAAAATCTCTGAAATTTTAGTGGTGAACAGTAGACAAAAAAATAACAATAGTCACTTTTTACAGATCTAAAATCGGATCTGTGGTTTGGGATTTATGACTAATACAAGTCTGATTAGGGTTTTGGTAAACCCTAACGAGTTTTAAATTTAAAAACAGATTCTCTGAAAGGGGAAAAATACTAAACAGTGATAAAAAAATCCGAAAATTTCACATCAGACATATCTACTCAATGTAAATCCATAGCACTTTGCAGATCTAAAATCGGATATAAGATGAGAGAAATATCATAACAGCAAGTTACCTTCTTGATTTTAACCATGATTTTAAAGCTTTAAAACCCGATTTGATGTCTGATTTTTTTGACGGGGTTCCTGAGATCCAAAACCTCTGATTTTTCTACAGTAACTCAATAACTCATGCATGCATCACATATAAAAAAATAAATTAGAAATAAACAATGAGTACTTCAATCCGAAATAACATTATCTTTACTGTTCTAAACCTAAAACACACAGAAATTTAAGAAACTTGAAAAACCATGCATTAACTAATGTAAATCAATAAAATAAACCATAAAACAGTAAATAAAAATTATTTCTATGCTATATAACGTAAAACAAACATGAATAAACCATGAAAATAAAATAAAAATAGGGAATCAATGGCTGGAATTTGATATCACCTTTAAAACATAGATTTAACCCATTAAAAGAGTAAATCATATATTTTATTGGTTAATAATGTAAAGAATCATATTAAAATCAATTCTAATGGATTAAAATCCATGTAAATCACTCAAAACAGGGTTAGATCACCTTCTTGGATTGTTCTTTCTGATTCTTGATGGTTCTTGAGGTGAAACCATGGTTGAATCCATGAAATAGGAGGTATTAATGGCTAAAATTGATTTAAAACTATTAAAAACATGAAATAAAAGCTAAAAATTAAACAAAATAATTACCTTGAGGTGGCTGCAATGGAGGAAGGGCTGGAGAGGAGAGAGAAGCTCCAAGAATCCCAAGGAGAGCAAGTTGGAAAAATCGACCCCCCTATGGCCTTCTATTTATAAAAAAAATTTAGGTTAAAAATCAAATGTTTTAAAAAAATTGGACTCTTCTAAGGGGGGCGATTTTGGGGAGTAAAGACTATCCTACCCCTAGCTTAAATTATCCTATTTAATACCTAATTAACCCCTAGACTCTCCTAAAAAATCCCCAAATGTAATGCCACTTGGCATTTTCTACATTTGGCTTTTTAAAACACCTTTAAAAACACTAGTTTTAAAAACTAACTTTCAAAATGAGTTTTTCAAAATGGTTTTGACTCTTCTAAACCTCTAACACTAACCAAGACATCAACTAACCGTAGTCTAGCTCTGACTTACTCGAATATGGCGCCACCCCGAGTGGGCCCTACTTGAGTTTTTACAAAAAGATGATTTTAAAACTTGAAATTGAAGGAGTTTTCAAAAGATTTTCAAAAGTAAGCTTGAAATTAAAAGTTTTGAAATGACATAGGGTTCTAACTGGGTCAAAACCCCTCTAGATATGGTTCCAACTGAGTGGGCCCACATCGAGTTTTGAAGAATTTTGAAAGAAACACTGAAAATGGCTTTGAAAAGGGGTTAAAATCAGTATTTGAAATTCAAGATCTTTGAAAATAGGGTCTCAAGCGAACTGGAACTCCGAATTAGAGTCCTGAACTCTTAGGACTCTGAGATTTTAAATTTTAGAATTCAAATGTAAAATTTTTTGAAAGATTTTACCAAGAAATGATGAAATAAGTTGAAAAACACAGTCAGGGTTAGACTCTTAACTCGATCGAACTCTAAAATAGAGTTTTGAACTAACTGGACTCTGTAAAATAACCTAAATTTTGACAATAATCGAAAAAGACTGAAAATGGAAGTAAAACAGATTTCAAAACAGACTTCTGACCGGATTAGGACTCTGAGATAGAGTCCTGATCGGACTGAAACTTTCAAAAATTTAAGAATTTGATGAATAGAGGAATTCAGAAGTGACACCACCTCAATGGGTCTCATCTGTGAATTGAAATCGATTAAAATTTGAATTTGAAATGAATCCAGATTGTTTCCTTGAGAAAATATTTCGAAATATAAAGTCCTGGGGTTGGAAAATGACAGAGTATTGAATAAAAACCCAGGTTTTAAAATTGATTTTGAAATAAAAGCTTTAAAATTCAAATCTGGATTGAATGTTTTGAAAACAGGAGTGCTGGATCTCGAAAATGAGATGGGATGACATGCAGTGCTATGCAATGCGATGAAATGATATACAAAAATGTATGCAGTGATATGCAATTACATATGAAATGGACAAACACTGGATGAGGGTGAAAATTTGGGGTGTTTACATTAACGTAAGCTTCATTTAGTATAAAACTTGTTATAATGTGCTTTGCTGGAAGATCATGTACCTGTCATGAGATTCATTTTGCGCCATTTTAAATATCAGTACATGTTCTAAGTTTTTGTATCATAATTAGATACTATGTTATACTGCAGCATATTGCTTACATTTCATTTTTTTTATCTCTATTGGCTACACTCACCCAACAGCAACACCACTGCAACATCTTCAAAACCATCCACTATATATAACATATTCCCTGTGCATGTCATTTCACAACATCTCCACTCATCATCTGTATATTGCACATTGTCACTTACCTTATCTGTTGCACTCACCTGTATATATAGCTCCAGCACATGCTGCGCTGCACCTCATCTCATGACATATAGTATCTCTTGCACATGGTATACTATCCTCTCATATCGACATCCCCTTGATCTCTGTAGGCTGCCTTCCCAACATTATCTATCTGTGCATTCCAAATTATTAGTGTTATTTCATTCATGCCATCTTTTCTCTTCTGTATCATGGTTACACCCTTTAGTGCATAAGCTATTATGTGGTTTACTGCACTTTTTTTTCTTCTCCTGTGGGCTGTTATAAAAAAAAAAAAACTGTGATCTTCCTTTACTATAGTAGTTCATCAAGAACTACTATAATTGTATTCTGTTTTCCTTTCCACAGTGGTCCACAAGGAACCACTGTGGCCTTTCATTGTTATAGTAGTTCATCAAGAGCCACTGTAACTGCATTTCTTTTCACAGTGGTTCACATGGAACCATTGTGGTCTTTTCTTTTTGCTATAGTGGTTTATCAAGAACTACTATAGCTGTCTTTCTTTTACAATGGTTCGCATAGAACCATTGCGATCTTTCTTTACTATAGTAGTTCACCAAGAATTACTATAGTTATATTCAACATTTTCTTTCTGGGTTCACAAGAAGCCACTATGATCTCCCATTTCCATGAATGGCTCATCACTAGCAGTTATGACCGTTACATTCCATGATGATAAATCTTGGATCATCCTGGCCTTCGCCTTCATTCGTTGCATATAGAAGTTCACTTAACTATGGCCCTGCCTATATATATACATATATACCTATGTATATATGTACACTTTCTAAACCAATGCAGGGTAGGCTATACACCTTTCTCATTCAGCATGAGCATAGCACTTTGCATTAGGATCAATACAAACCATATATGATTTTGCTTTCAATAAAGCACTTTTCTTCTATTGTGCTAATTCATTCCTTTGCAGGGAAGTCATGGGAAATTTGTATTGCCTTCTTAAGATTAGAGAAGTTGTTCTTCCAGATTTCAATTTTAAGGATTGTAATAACTTAGATATTAATGAGAAATTTACATTTCCAGTCTTAGATTAGAATGAATGAGCATAGCAAATATCATGAATTGCTTGTTCTTCATGCATTTTTCCTTTATTTCTCAAAATTCACAAATGGTGAAACACGAATGGCACGTGCACCATTTTGTAAGAGGTAAATTAATACTAAGTTGATGATCCACATCAATGGCCATAGTCAGGGTGTGGACAAAACTTAGGATTTTTATCTTTTACGAAATAACACTGGATCCACACTAGATCCGTTTTCAAAATTCATCATATTTCCTTAAATATTTTCTCCTTTTATTAGAATTTAACTTAAAATTGACTCAAAATATATACCAATGACCATAGTCAGGGTATATTTAGAGTTAATTTTATTTTAAATTCTATAAAAGCACCAAATGTGTTTCATTCTTCACCTGAGTTTAAATATAGATTATTATATAATACATTCAATGACCATAGTCAATTATGTATTATATCTTCAATCTTATTTTAATTCATTTAAAGAATGGAGTAGCTTTTCAAAATCCAATTTCAAAAGTTAAATTCATTCATCATTTAGGATAGAATTGCATCATATTTTTAAAAAAAAAATCTCTTTCATAAATCCAAGTAATTCTTTCCTTCATTTCTCAGATCAAATCCTATTTATAAATTCAAATTCAATTCTATTTCTCAAAAGGATTCAAGAATTCAATTTCAAAGTCCCATTTGACTTTGAAACTTCAGAATCGTCTTGTGTTTCAAATTCCAAATTATATCTTAAATTTAAAATCCAATTTAACTTTGAAATTCATTTGTATATTCAAGATTCAATTTCTAAAATTCATTTTCCAAGTTCAAATTAAACTTGGAAGTTCTTGATTCATCTTCTGAATTTAACTCCAAATCCATTTTAGGATCCAGGATTCAACACTCATATTGGATCTCAGACTTCAGATCCAATTCTCCTTTAGGATCCAGAGTCCAATTCCACTTTTGGATCTCAGACTTCAGATCCAATTCCCCTTTAGGATCTAGACTCCAATTTCACTTTGGATCCCTGACTTCAGATCCAGTTCCATTTTAGGATCCAGAATTCAATCACATGTTGGATCTTAGACTTCTGATCCAAATCCATCTTAGGATCCAGAACCCAATTTTATATCGGATCTCAGATCTCAGATCTTAAATCCATCTTTAGATCCAATTCCATTCCCAATTCTAGATTTCAAATCCAATTCCATTTTCAGATCTCATATGAACTCCCTAAATCCATTTCTATTCTTAAATACCATTTGATTATCTCAGATCCATCCCAAACTTAAAAATCCAAGTTCAATTCCATCTCAAGTATTCATTTCATTTCCTAAATTCAAATTCAAATTCAAATTCAAAGTCGATTTTGACTTTGAAACTACATTTCCTTTCATTTCCTTTCATTTCAAAGCTTCAAGTCATTCTTTCTCATTTATTCTTCCAAATCCTGATTTACTTCAAAAACTTAGAACTTCTCTGATCTATCTCAAGCTCTAAGTTAAATTCAATCATTTCTTCACTCCTTTACCAAGTTCATCTCAGAATACTTGGAAATTTTCAAAACATCTTTCAAAAGGAGCATACATTCTTGCATTGCACAAGCATGATTCTTTGTGCATTTAGATCTTTAGGATAAATTCTTAGATTATATTTAGGCAAAGCAAAAGACATAGATTCGATCCTTGGTTCGATTACCCCTGGTAAAGGCGCCAGGAACGGTCGAACCTCGTACCGACGAGCGAATCCCGTCTCTCCATTTTCTCGCAATATTTTCAAAAACGGAGGCAAGTTAAATTTCTAAATATTTTTCAAATAAAGGTCAAGTGAGACCGTGCAAAATAGTTCCTCTTCTCTTTTTCTTTCTTTCTTTTCTCTTCTCTCTCTCTTTTCTTTCTTTTATTTCTCTCCCTTCAAAAAGGAGGAAAATAGAGGTTAGAAAAGGAAAAGGGAAGGAAGAGAGAGAAACCACCAGAGAGGAAAATTTTTGCGATGATCACAGATTTGGCGACCGTGATGGGACTCGTCTTCGTCCAGTTGAATCTATGCCTTTGCTTTGCTTTTTATATAATCTAAGTCTTTATGCTAACATATGTCAGCTACATTTCCATGCAAACCTTAGGAGCCTAGACTCTGTCCTAAGCTGACATCATTGCATATAGGATCTAAGTATGGTTTGGTAGGACCATATTGAGGAGATTATCCATGTTCACATTAGACTTAGGTCTTAAATACAACTCTCCTCAATTCTAGGGATTGAATGCAAACAATATATGCAAGTGTATGCTTCTCTTGATTTAAATCTATCTCTTTAGGACTTGCATTAGAACCTCCTAATTTTTTTTTGCATGTTGATCATATTTTTGGAAACATCCCTACCTATATTGTCTCGGTCTTCACGTTGCTGGGCTGTCTCACTGAACCATAGTTCGGGAGAGAGCCTCACAACTGGACCACTTATTTGGGTTCGCGCCCCCCTACCACGTACCTAAGGGCCATAGTCCTAGGTATATCGGTAGGTGCTCAAGGATGTTAGGAAGCCCTTACCTTAGATCCGGAGAAATATCTTATATGCCACATACTTCGAGCTTCGGCTCGAGTATATCGGCATACCTTGATTGGAATCAGATGATCTGAACTATAGAGTTAGGATTAAGGTCCTACAAACCATTTCAAACATTGCATTTAGAGTCAGCCTTTAGGGAGTGTTGTGTGCGCATCCTTGTTTGTGCAGCTATGATTATGCGATGTTTTCCTTGTGTTCTCCTATATATGTCGAACCTCTTTCAAAACCCTGGGTGTACTATTCAAAACTTTCTCTATTTTCAAAAACCCCGGGTGTATATTTCTCCTTTACCTACGTTCTTTTCTCTTTTTGTGTCAATCTTTCTTTAAAAACCCTGGAAATTCTTTCTTCAAAATCCCTTGATCTTTTTACAAAATTTTCAGGAAATTATGTCTATCCCTCTTCTCATCAAAGGTCTATCCGTAAGTCCTGCATTCTATCTGACTCTTTTCCTCTCTTGCCTCAGTATCACTCCGATGGCATCCGAATCTCCTGATGCTATCTTTCCTTGGGATCATGTCTTTTATCAAATAAAGGATGGAACCCCAGATCATCGGGTCATCCAGTCTCGTACCTTCTTCCCTCAGTGGTACTATTCTTGGTTCACCGCCTTCTCGCGTATGTTCCCAGACCACTTGGATGATTGTGGATTGGAGATGGCGTCGGCAGTTGGCAAGCGAATCATCAACGGCAGTCTAATTCAAGCTATGGCAGAACGATGGAATCCACGTACCTGCACGTTTTGGTTTCCGTGGGGAGAGATGACTTTGCTAATGGATGAGTTCAGTGACATCATGGAATTGCCAGAAACAGCTGGTCAGCCAGATGATCCAGTCGAACAACAGTTCTTGATCAATATCAAAGGGATAGATGTTCGACAAGCATTGGCCAGAGCTACAGGGAGCAGATCCTGGCCTCTCACAGAGATCAACGGAAGCCAGTTCATCGATCTGTTCGAACTCTATCACAAGTATGGAGCCTATGAAGAAGTCGATACCTTATCTCGACCAGCGAAAGAAAGAATCCAGCATGCCATGGTCCTATACACAGTAGGACTAGCGTTCTTTCAGGATGGTCAGAATTTTATCGATGTCAGAGTCGCTCAACTTTTTCGAAGATGGGGAAGTAAGCAGACTCGTCAGCTTTCAGTCACCATGGCAGCTCTAGCTTTTCTCTACAGAGGCTTAGCTCGTTTCGCCCTCGGAGATACCATTTTGGTAGAAGGATGCACATATGCCTTACAGTCGTGGTTCCTGCGACATGTGCCGCCAAAAGCCAGTTCTTTCAGATTTAGCAGTAACCAGCCAAAGTCAGTCATTCAGTACCGAGCTTTGATCGAGAAACTGCATCAGGAGGAGATCGTTTGGGATTTTTTTCGACAGAAGAGAGACCAGTCCTCGATACACCCATGCTCGTGACAAGCGCTACAAATTGCTCGACCCTTTCTTCTGTGTCGACTATCAGCCAGAGAGGTGTCTCCGACAGTTCTCGCAGCGGCAGATTCGTGTGAACACCCGCTTCCCGACGGGTCGCATGCCAGAGTTCGATCTACGATCAGATCAATGGTCTGGAGCATACCACGTCGCCAAATACACTTGGGACTCTTTTATTCCTTTGTCTATATTTCCCGGTCCTAATGTATCATCAGAGTATCGAGAATGGTGGCAAACTGTCTGCCCACCTTCTCTTTGTATTTAAATTTTGTCATTAATGAAAATGCAAACTTTTGTTCTGATAAAAAGCTTTTTATAGCCGAATCTTATTCTTGTTTCATTCATCCCCAATGATGAGACCCATTTTATATATTCTTTCTTCGATTATCTCTCGTCATGATGGACGACCTCGCCTAGGTCATAAGGCGCATTTTGTTACCATAAAAGGGTGACACAATCATCGCAAAAATTTGTGATGACCCAATCCCTGGTGATGGGATAACTTATCTAAAATGTCTATCAATTCCTTCTTTCATGTCTTTTTCTCAAAAAACGCATTTTCAAAAATTTCCTCAAAAACCTAACCATTCCTTTCACCTTCACAGGAAATCACTGGCATTGGCAAAATGGTTGTAACAAGGGCAAGAAAAGAAACAGTTCCTCAGGACAGCGACAGTGAGGCCGAAGGGATGGATTCCCCCAAATCGGTCAGGGGGCAGAATCAGAATCAAGCAGATGATATAGATCCTGCCATGTATAATCTGTTCAAAAGAATGATGACTAAAATGATGTCCGAGTAGGCCAAGGCCAGTCAGAAGGAGGTCGCTCCAAATAGCAAACCAAAAAAGAAGGCTGTGAAGAAACCAGTCAGGATTGTTAGAAAGAAAGTACAGCCCGACACCACTTCTGAAGAAACAGAGTCGGTAGAAGAGGAATCAGAAGAGGAAGAGCAGTTTGTTTATCATCAGAATCCTCCGCCGCAGTCTGTAAAGACCGCTGCAGAGCCTGAATCAATCAACAAGCCCATTCCGATCAATGACCCGATGAAAGAGCAGATGAAAGAAATGAATCGGGCCATCAAAGATATCCAGGCCAAAAGCAAAGGCAAGCAGACCTACTCTGGCGAAGATTTTTATCATGGTCTGGACGGGGATGACAATCTGGAAAATCTCCCTTGCAAATTCCTTAAATTTGACGGAACTAGCAACCCTAAGGCTCATTTGGCCACTTTCTATGCTGAATGCGGCCGTTTCAGGAAAGACAATCGGGCGTTATTCATTTGCTTTCCTCGCAGCTTAGAAGGGGTAGCGGCCAGGTGGTATGCAGACCACATTAATCCTATCGAACTACGAGAGTTCGATAAGGTCGTGAACTTGTTTATTGAGCGCTTCATGTTTAATGTCGAAGCCTCACCAACCCTCAATCATCTATACAATCTAAAACAGATGGAGAATGAAAAAGCCAATGAATTTATCCACAGGTGGAGAAGCACCTGTAACAGAATAAAGGTTCCCATCCCAGAGGAGCATGCTCTGCAGATTATTCTGAATAATTTTGCCCAGCCTCTGAGGAACCTCATTTCCACTTCGCCCGCCAAATCATTCATCAAACTGATTGAGAGAGCCTAGTGGCTCGAGATCGGTTTGGATAATGGCATATATGAGGGTTACCCTTTCGTCCGAGGAAACCCTGAGCAGAAGAAAAAGGCTCATGTTGCTTATTCCACGGATTTCTCAAACAACAGCAGTAGTTCTGGCAGCAAGAAGAGCAAGAAAAATCGCAACAAGAACTCAGGACACACCAAGGTCGAAAGGACAAACTCAGCAACTCAGAAGGGAAAATTTGTCAAGCAACAGTCTGCTCAGTCAGCACCTCAGCCAGAAGCAAAGCAGTCCGAGAAGCCGAAGCACGAGGGTTGGAGTTATGACCGAGAGTTCACAGCCCTGGAACAGTCCCGCGAAGACATCTTGGAATATATGATGTCTAAGGGAATGATCAAGCTCCCCAAAGTGGCAGATCCTCCGGTCACTATGGGAAAGTGGACTGACAAGTTCTGCAAGTTCCACCGAACTATTGGACATGACACAGAGCACTGTTTTGTCCTAAAGAATATCATCCAGGATTGCATCGACAAAAACCTATTGATTGAGGATGAAGAAGAAAAGCCGGAAATCTTGTCCAAGCCATTTCCCAAGCACTAAGTTTCGGTCATCACAGAGCAGACATTTTCTCTTCAGGGTAGTATCCAGCCATGTTCTAATCAGGACATTCAGGATCAACATCAGGTCCTAGTCCTTCGCCAAGCGCAGTCTTCCGCCAAGAGGGCGGATGTCACTGCATTTTCCAACAAACCAACAAAGGCAACGACAGAAATTGCCAAGCTAGTTCCCAGGATCCCGAAGCGCTTTATCAAGGCAACTTCGAAGAAAGAAGAGGCTTCAGGGTCAGTTCAGAAGCCAATTACTGCTTTATCAAACATTTCTATCTTGGACCTAACCCACGCTTCACCTGAGCACCAGCAAGTGCTAGAAGATCTTCTCAGAAAGATCAAAGTCAAGCCTAGCACCACTCCGCAAGACATGGCTCAGATCGTCAATCAAGCAATGACGAATGCGCCAATCACATTTTCGGATGAGGATTTGCCAAAACCTCATTCGTTCCACAACAACGCACTTTATATAGTGGTGCAAACCAGGGGCATGACAGTCCCTCATGTGCTTGTTGATGGGGGCAGCAACCTCAATATCTGTCCGAAGATGACAGCCAAGGCATTGGGCTTAAAAGAAGAAGAATATACCCCAGATCCGATCACGATCTATGGTTTTGATAACCACGGGCAGAAAACCAAGGGAAAGATATTTCTTAAAATCTTTATCAATTATTCGGTGCATACTGTCCTTTTCCACATGGTCAATGTGCCGCCCACATACAATCTGTTGCTTGGACGCACTTGGATTCACAATGCCAATGCGGTTCCATCAACCTTGCACCAATGCATCAAGTGGTCGAAGGGAGGCATGATCACTATGGTCCTAGGAGAGGACCCGGAAGAACGACTCCCACAGCCCATGATCCCTCGTCCTACTTTCACTGCCGACATCCCAAGCATCAGGGAAGTCGACGAGATCAATCTAAGTGAAAGTCTGGATATGCTGAAATTGAAAGAAGTTCAGCCGACAGAAAGTGTAACGACAGTAACCCAGTGGCAGGGACCCCGTTTCTTCAAGTTAGGTGGGCGCCTCGACTGCACCTCCTTTCGGGATCATCCTTTTTTTCCTCAGTTCTCAAAAACAAAGAAAGGATTTGATCTTCTAATGAAGCACGGTTATCAGCCCTTCAGAGGCCTGGGCAGAAATGAAGACGACGTTCTAGAGCCAATCATCCCCGCTCAGCATGTCACGAGTACCGGCTTGGGTTTCACGGGTCAGTTATCCGGCAAGCACACTATCTTCGTCAAGGGAGCCCAGTGATGAAGACAATGCCAGTGTTTTCTGTTCTTCTTCATTATGTCGTCTTGTAAGGGCAAGATCCACCCCAGTTTCTTTCTTTTCTTCAACAATCACTTGTAAATATCAAAGTTTGCTTAAATCAATGAAAAGTTTGTTTTCTCTATTCATCTTGGTGCACACGAATCCTTTGTTCATATCCTTGTCTATGTCGTCATTCTTTGTTTCTATACAAAAGGCTACTTTCAAAAAACTTTTATCCTTTCTTAAAAACTTTCTTTGCGCTTTCAGGATTGCCGGGATCATGGCTCCCAAATCGCTCAAAAAGCTCGTTATCAATACCAATCTTTTTCAAAATAAATCCCAACCGGTCAGAATCTGCAAGGCAAAGGCAGGGGCAGAAGTCAGCGAAGTGACAGAGCAGATCGAGGAGTTGGCAGAATTCGATTCAACGATTCAAGATTTGCCACAATTTACCAGTATTTAGAAGCAGGACGAACCATCACCATTAGTTCAAGATCCGACAGAGGATGTCAACATCGGTTCGGAAGATGATCCGAAAATCCTCAAAATTGGTTCCAGTCTGAATTCGGATGAAAAGGAAAGGCTCATCTATTTTCTCAAACAACATCAGGAAGTCTTCACTTGGACCTTTGAGGATATGCCAGGCTTAGACCCCAAATTGGTTTCGCATCGCCTTATGTTGAAGCCAGATTGCAAACCAATCAAGCAGAAATTAAGAAAAATGGATCCTCGAGTAGCACCGCAAGTCAAAGAAGGACTTGAAGAATTGTTAAAAGCAGGATTCATCCAGACCATTGAATATCCTGACTGGTTGGCAAACATTGTGGCAGTTCCCAAAAAGAATGGCAAAGTTCGGATTTGTATTGATTTCAGAGATCTGAACAAAGCAACCCCAAAGGATGATTATCCACTCCCCAACATCGATCTTTTGATCGATAGCACGACAGACCATTCTATGTTCTCCTTTATGGACGGATACTCAGATTATAATTAGATAAAACTGGCTGCTCGTGACCAATCCAAAACTTCTTTTACCACGCCTTGGGGTACCTTTTGCTATACAGTCATGCCGTTCGGACTCAAGAATGTCAAGGCAACCTATCAAAAAGCTATGGCCGTTATCTTTCATGACCAGATGCACAAGAACATAGATGCCTATGTGGATGACATCCTGGTCAAATCAAAAGAGGGAGAAGATCATCTTGATGCCCTCAGCCAAGTCTTTGAAAGACTTATTCTCTACAAGTTGAGACTCAATCCACAGAAATGCGTCTTTGGAGTGGAGTTAGGCAAGTTGCTGGGCTACATGATCAGCAAGAAAGGCATAGAAGTAGATCCCGCTAAGGCAAAGGCGATCATTGATATGCCGCCTCCCACTAATCTTAAAGAGCTGCAAAGCCTTCAGGGTCGCATTCAGTCTATCCGTCGCTTTATCTCCAATTTAGCCATGAGATGCGAGCCCTTCAACCACTTGCTGAAAAAAGAAGTGAAGTTTGAGTGGGGACTAGAATGTCAACTCTCGTTTGAGCGCATCAAGCAGTATCTTCTCAATCCACCAGTTCTGAAGCCACCAGAACTTGGAAAACCGCTGCTCTTGTATATCTCCGTCAACCATAATGCTTGTGGCGGATTTCTTGCACAGTACAAGGAAGGCAGTCGAATAGAGCATGCCATCTACTACATCAGCAAGACTTTCATCGATTATGAGAAGAGATATTCTCAGATGGAAAAAACATGTCTAGCCTTAGTGTGGATGTGTCAGAAGCTGAGACATTATCTGATGGCCTCAGAGATCAAAATTTTGTCGAGACTTAACCCTCTCAAGTATATCCTTGAGCAGCCTTTCCTTACAGGACGGATTGCAAAATGGCAAGTTCTTCTGAAGCAGTACGATTTGGAATATGTTTCTCAGAAGTCAGTCAAAGGTCAATCCATCGCAGATCAGTTGGAAGATTTCCCGTTCACAGAAGAGATCAAAGCCGAAGATGATTTTCCTGATGACCGCATCTGCAGTGTTCAGGAATCCCCAGTTTGGACTCTATTCTTTGATGGAGCTAGGAACATATCCGGTATAGGGATTGAGATTTTGATAATCACTCCTGAAAAGGAGATGCTTCCTTATTCCCTCAAACTCGACTTCCAATGTACTCATAACATGGCCGAGTATGAAGCTCTATTACAAGGCCTCAAGATCTTGCAAGACTTTGGTGTCAAGAGAGTACACGCCTTCGACGATTCATTACTTGTTGTCAGTCAAGTTAATGCTGAATGACAAGTCAAGGATTCGAAGTTGATCCCTTATCAAAAGATTGCCTTAGCTCTCATAGGCGACTTTGAAGAGTTTCAGCTCAACCATGTCAAGAGAGAATACAATCACATAGCCGATGGCCTAGCCTGCTTAGGCTCTATTTTGTCTTTTAAAGACAGTGAATCCTGTCGTTCCTTCGAGATCTGCAGACTTGATCAACCTGCCTACATTCCAACTGAACAAGTGAACCAAGCCACTCAGAAAGAGAAGCCTTGGTACCAAGACATTAAGAACTTCATTGAAACCGGTGAATTCCCAGCAGAAATGCCAAGAAAGGAGCAACACGCGGTTCAGCGCATGTCAGCCCGTTACTTCATCCTCACCAATATTCTCTACCGTCGTGGTTTCAGTTCTGAGTATGCCAGATGCTTAGATAAGGATGAAGCCATGGAAGTTGTCCGAGAAGCACACGAGGGAATTTGTGGTGGTCACATCGGCTACCAAATACTCGTCAAACAGATTATTCGGGCAGGATACTACTAGAGAACCATGCAGCAGGATTGCCATCAATTTGTAAGGAAGTGCGTCAAGTGTCAAATGCACGCACCTTTCATTCATGCGCCAACAACATACTTGCAATCCGTAGTCTCTCCTTGGCTTTTTTCGATGTGGGCTTTCGATGTAGTCGGTCCGATCACTCCTTCGACTTCTAATGGCCACCGATATTTCCTCGCAGCTACATAATACTTCACCAAATGGGTCGAAGTTGTCACTCTGCGAACAGTAGAAGGCCGACACGTGATTTCGTTTATCCATAAAAATCTTCTTTGCCGCTTCGGCGTCCCACATGATATTGTGTCAGACAATGGCAGCCATTTCAAGAATGAGAAGATGAAGACTTTCTGCTCGAAGTTCAGGATTCATCACCATTTCTCAGCTCCCTACTATCCTCAAGTAAATGGCCAGGCTGAGGCCACCAATAAGATTTTGATCCGCATTCTGGAAAGAATAGTGGAGACAGGCCGCGATTGGCACGAGAAGATGCACGATGCACTGTGGGCGTACCGAACCACCATTCAGACTCCAACCAATGTTACTCCTTCAGAACTCGTTTATGGGACTGAGGTAGTGTTACCTCTCCACGTTCAGAAGCCTGCGCTCAAGTTCGCATCGCTCATCGAGCTTCCGCTTGATCAGTATCAGCAGCAGAGGTTGGTACAACTTGATCTATTAGATGAGAAAAGGCTCAAGACAGCGGAACACGCTCAGGCCTATCGTTAGAGAATAGCTCGGCACTACACCAAATCAGTCATTGAGAGAAGATTTCGAGTCAATGATCTTGTGCTCAGATCGACAACTAATCTCAAGCATCGGTCGAAGGGCAAGTGGTCACCCAATTGGGAAGGCCCTTATGTAGTTAAGGAAGCGTTGCCTCGCAATTCCTATCGTCTGATTAACGCGGATGGAGTGGAACTGCCCGATCCTATTAATGCTTTACATTTGAAAAGATTTTACACTTAAATTGTTCATCATAGCCTATCGTACTCCTCAAAAGTCTTTTCAAATAAAGCAATATTCTTCTGTTAAATTCTCACATTCTTCCCCCTGATACTGGGGCATTTTATTTTGATCTATACTTATCTTCCTTCATCATAATGCAGGCAGGGTCAGACGAATCCTTTCTAAAAATCTTACCAACTCTTTGATAACTTGATTATTGTTATTAAATTGCGTTCATTTCATTTTTCTTTTATCTAATCAAATTTTATTTTCAATTTTATCAATTTGTCAGAATTTTTGTTAAATTCTATCAAATTTTTCTAAAATTTTGTTTCTTTACCTTTAAAACCCCTTCAGGTTAAGGGATAAACCTGATGCCTCTTTTCAATGAGGTATTCCTTTTATTTTTCCCCTCAGGTTAAGGGAAAAACCTGACCCTCGTTGTCCGAGGTGTTCCCATTCAGGATAAAGGATAATCCTGATACCCCTCATAGGAGCATCGCTGCTACCCGTGAGAATTCTTCTTCCAAATAAATTTTCAATCAATCTATTTACATTCTTCTCCATCTTTATAAATTTTATTTTTCTTCAGGTTAAGGGATAAACCTGAATTATTTCCCATAAATTCTTCAATTCACCTCAAATTTTGTTCTATGTTCCCTCAGGATAGGGGAAGATCCTGAAGCCATCATAAATAAATTCGGACCTTAGGCCACCTTGGGTCAAAGATCTCGAATGAATCTCTTATCTTCATCATCAAAATCTCTTCATGCTTTTGTCAATCTTTCAAAGTTCCGACTCCCGGGTAAGAATCATTTCCTTCCCATCTGAGTTTCGACTCAGGATTTCGTTTTTCCATTTTTTTTATCATTATTTTTCTTAAAAACCGGGTTCCGACTCGGATTTTTTCTTTTTTTTATATATATATTCTTATTTTTGAAGTCTCAAGTTCCGACTTGAACTTCCTTTTTAATCCAATGCTTGTGTTGGACAAATCATTTTTTTGAGAATTCGAGTTTTTCCAAACTCAATTCTCACTCATTTGAAAACCCGGTTTCGACTCGGATTTTTCCTTTTTGTATATTCTTATTTTTGAAGTCTCAAGTTCCGACTTGAACTTCCTTTTGAATCCAATGCTCGTGTTGGACAAATCATTGTTTTGAGAATTCGAGTTTTTCCAAACCCAATTCTCACTTATTTAAAAATCGGGTTCTGACTCGGATTTCCCTTTTGTATATTCTTATTTTTGAAGGCTCAAGTTCCGACTTGAACTTCCTTTTGAATCCAATGCTCGTGTTGGACAAATCGTTGCTTTGAGAATTCGAGTTTTCAAACTCAATTCTCATTTCATTTTCTTGTATTTAAAAACCGGGTTCCGACTCGGATTTTCCCTTTTTTGTATATTCTTATTTTTGAAGTCTCAAGTTCTGACTTGAACTTCCTTCTGAATCCAATGCTCGTGTTGGATAAATTGTTGTGTTGAGAATTCGAGTTTTTCAAGCTCAATTCTCACCCATTTCTTATATTTGAAAAACTGAGTCCCGACTTAGATTTTTGCTTTTGTACATCCTCATTTTCTCAGAATTCTGACTTGAACCTCCTTGCCAATTTAATGCTCACTCATGGAGCGGAGTTCTCCTTGACCCTCCCCTTCAGGATAAGGGATAATCTTGAAATAACGACAATCACTTCTCGCTTAATTCTCAAGTATCTTCGAATATCGGTCTCATTTTCCAAAATTCTCCTGTTGAAGCATCCAGTGCTCGTACTGGTGTGCATTTCGAAAACCCAGTGCTCGTACTGGTGTGCATTTCGAAAACCCAGTGCTCGTACTGGTGTGCATTTTGAAAACCGGTGCTCGTACTAGTGTGCATTTCAAAAATCCAGTGCTCGTAATGGTGTGCATTTTTCGAAAACCCAGCGCTCGTACTAGGGCATTTCTTTGAAACCCAGTGCTCGTACTGGAATACATCTCTCGAAAACCCAGTGCTTGTACTAGTGTGCATTTTCGAGACCCAGCGCTCGTACTGGGGCATTTTTGAAACCCATCGCTCGTACTGGGGCATTTTTGAAATCCAGTACTCGTGCTAGTGTCTGGCTGACTGATCAGTTAGCCATTCAGGTTCAGTCTTTGTACTAACCGAACATCATCATTCAAGCTCTAAATTCTCAATTTCGACCTTCAGGTCATCATTTTATCAAAAATCAATCTTTTCTTGCGAAGGACCCTCTTTTGGGAGAGTTCGAGGGAGCTCGTTCTTTTCGCATGCAACCATCTGTCGTTCGCAAGAACCCTCTTCCAGGGAGAGTTTGAAGGGACTCGTTTTCTTCGCGAACAGTTTGCAAAGCAACAACCAACTTTACACAAAAGAACCCCTTTTCCAGGGAGAGCTTCGACGGAAGCTCGTTTCTTTTTGTTGCCCCCATTTTTCTCATCTTTTGGCCAACCCTTCACAGAGGACCTTCTTCTAGGGAGAGTGTGATGGACTCGTTTCTCTGTGATACTTTCTCAAACTTTGTTTTTCGGCCGCCTTTCCATAAGAGTAGCCTAGAGATAGGGAGTTTTGACGAAAACTTAATTTCTCTTTGAAAGTTCCGTTTTGCAAACACCTCCTCTTTAAGGGAAGAGAGGAGTATTTCCGATTTGCCATTCAGGTAAGGGCTTAAGCCTGAGTCTCTCTTTTTGGGGAAAAAGAGAGGAGAATTTTGTCACGGACATGTCGATTCGATATCGAGCAATTTCTTTCATCAAGGATTTCTAGAATACATTGCCAATTTGCTATCAAAAGTCATTTGTTCGTCTCAAAGCTTTCATCGTATAAAGAATTATCTCAAACTACCTTTAGTATCATCTTCAAAAAAGAGTAAGACTTTGGCGAAATAAGAACAAAACTCAAGCTTTTTCTGTTGGTCAACCAAGAGGATGAAGAAAAATCTTCGATATGACCAGCAAAGGAAAATTCAATGATGCTGAAAAGCCATGAGTGAATTGATATTGATCATAGCTATGGCACATTCTTAAAGATCATTCTTTTGACAGTAAGACAGTGGAAATATCCTGAGTAGTAAGAAAAGAACCTACCTAATCTATATCTCCTCAGTCAGTCAAGCTGCAATCAAATATCCACAAAAGGGATCTCTCAATTGTCATCAAGGTGAAGGCGAATTAAGCGAGCAGACCCCCGGGGCCAAAGAAGATTTGAAACATCTCCAAGTTGACGGAGTTTGTGACGGATCCTTCCAGGGAAAGGTCAGATCACCGTCGAGATGAAGGCGGTTATAATGGACCTACCGACAAACCCTAAAAGATATTTGATTTTTGCTATCATTTAGAAATTTTAACCCAAGAACCAACGTCATCAACCATAATTCCGGAAAAAGAAAAAGGAGGATCGGAGCATCTCCAAGATGAAGAAGTTTGTGACGTACCCTTCCCCTGAAAAAGAGAGAAAAAGTCAGGACATCTCCAAAATAAAGGATGCTGTAAAAGAACCCAAGAAAGCTCCGTGATTCAAAAGAGTGCAAAAAGATCATCATGGGAAATGCCCAGGATATCAAACTGCCCGAAACTGCTAGGAACCATCTTTATCTATGTCATGTTCTTTTATCAATACCTTCTCATTCAAATGCTTTTATGAAGCTAAGAATATTTCCTCTTCTTTTTATATCAGGGAAATTGATATCTTCCCCGAAGAAACTCAACAACAACAAATTTGAATTTGACTCTTGATTCTACAGAGTTAGCCCAATTGAAGCTAATACTCTAGGTAGAAATAGGTGATATTTTCATCCATAATTCAATCAACTACAATTTTTTCTTGACATCTTATTGGCAATATTCTCTCATTATCCCAAAAGGAAGAAAGAACTTGATATTCGATTTGACGTATCCTGACATCATCCCTCCTTAGGACTGAAAAGTCCTTTCCTTCTGTCTGATCTGAGCGCTCTCAGATTTGCACACTTCCCTGTGTTCCCCACTGTCTCACCATAGACAGTACCCGCTCAGGATAAGGGTTAAACCTGAACTTTTTGCAAAAGGTCTGTTATTGTCAAAAGCTATTTTCAATCTCAGCAATGAGACGCCCAAGAACAACCCCTTTTTTAGCTTTTGGGACCCCCATTCTCATCCTTTTTGCAAAAACCCCTCTTGAACTTATTGTGCAAAGTCTAGAGGCCCATCATAGTTTCTCCGCTCTTCGAGGATACTGTATCTATCCATTCAGGCTAAGGATTAAACCTGTTACCTCGCTCCTCGAGGTATAGCCCAAAAACCTTCTGCGATAGGTCGTCTGTTTTTAGAAAGCTGATTTAGTCTCAGCGATGAGATGCCCCAGATCATCCCCTTTTCAAGCTTTAGGGAATCTCTTATTTTTCTCTTCTCGCAAACCCTTTCTGGATTTGTTCATCCAAATTCCGAAGGTCCCATCATGGTTTCGTCATCCAAGGATTCTGTATGGTCGTCAACTTCAGGATAAGGGTAAAGCCTGAACCTCGCGCCGTGAGGTACCTTCCGTTCAGGTTTGGGTTAAACCTGAGCCTCGTTTCGATGAGGTAATCCCCCGTCCCATCATGGTTTTCCCCATAAAGGAATCCATGCTCTTTGTATATCCATCCAGGAAAGAATCGTACTTAAGTTTCATCTCATGCGGCATTTCTCTCAAAAATGTCCCATCGAGGTTCGCTATATTCCTTTCCCCATCGAAATTTTTCTTGATATATCTTAGTCCCATCCAGGTTAAGGGCTAAACCTGAGTTATTCCAAAAGTTGATCTTGTCTCACCCATGAGACTTGACCAAAATTCTCATCTTTCACCATTTCGGGATCATCGCCCAAAGTCCCATCATGATTTCCTCATTTTTTTCGAGGATGTAGTCCCCTGCAACCATTCAGGATAAGGTTTTAAGCCTGAAAAGCCAGGTTTTCAAAATAAATTCTTCACACCCAGTTCAGATCTGCTAACTGGGGCATTTTTCAAAATTTGGAGTATTTTCTTTGCCACTAAGCTTGGCTTTCAACCGGCTTAGTAGCAAAGAGGGGCATCTGTGAACACCCCAAATTTTTCAAAATGTTGTAAATATCCCCATTTTGCCCTTTTGCCCCCATTTTCTGGGTAATTGAGTCAGTTTTAAATCTAAATTTTATTTTGTTGCTCAAATTTTGTTGAAATTAAATTCATTTTACATATCTGACTCAATTTCGGATTCGGATCTAGATCAAAATCCAAATCTGAGCTTCATTGTCCAATGTTTAAATCAGATTCTCAAAAGTTCCAAAATAACTTCTGAAAAGCTCAGACACTTTGTCCGGAATCTGTTTGGATCCATCGTGTTATATTCCTCAATTCGAGGTTTTAAAACTCAAATATTTTCTCAAAAACTTGGGTCCAAACCCATTTTCTGAAGAAATCAAACCCAAACTTTCAAAAACTTCTCTTTTTATAATTTTTTATCAAAAAAAAATGCAAAAAAATTAGTTTCATCCCTCATACTGCTTAGTTTTTAGAATCTTATTGCCAAAAATAAAAAAAAAAATCAGAAAATGAAGAAAAGAACAAAAAAATAAAAAAAATAAAAAAAATAAAAATAAAATAAAAATAAAATAAAAAATAAAAATAAAAATAAAAATATATGTATATATATATAGTTTCAAAAACCTCCTTTTTGAAAACCTCCTTTTTCTAAAACCTTTTTTTTTTTTTGAAAATCGTTTTTATTTTTTTTTTTTATTATCACTTTTTTTAGAAAACCATATAAGGAAA
The DNA here is from genome assembly GCF_984573655.1 of Nuphar pumila. Classification (NCBI taxonomy): domain Eukaryota; kingdom Viridiplantae; phylum Streptophyta; class Magnoliopsida; order Nymphaeales; family Nymphaeaceae; genus Nuphar; species Nuphar pumila. The sequence goes on along the minus strand of NC_143251.1, from coordinate 69,825,593 downwards.
CCCCCTCTTTGTAAAATCTTAAAAATAAAAGGGGCCCTTCGCAAATAGGTTTTTTTTTTTTTTAGGGTTTCTCATTGAAGACCCTTCGTAAGGAAGGAAATGGAGAGAACAACGCCGCCCTCCCTCTTGGACTCTTCCCTTCATCCCGCCGAACCCTCTGGAAACCCCTCCATGGGCTTCTCCATAGCCACCGCTCATCGGCTCACCCAATCTCTCCATCACCCATCTTCTTCCCCCCCCCCCCTCCCCCATGTGCGAGCTGCTCTCCATGGCCTTCCTCCGAACCCTCCATCACCAACAACTTCATTCTCCTCCATTCATCTTCAACAAACCATCTCTCGAAGCCTCCATTGAGCCCTCCACCCTCCAATCATTGGCCTCTCGCTCGGACCTTTAATCTGCAACAGAAACCTTCTTCCGGGTTTTTCCCTTTCCTCTATAAAGGAGAGCCAGCGAGAAACGAGGAGGGGGGACTTTTTTTTTTCCTTCCATTGATTCTCATTTTCCAAATTCTCCTTCACGATCGGTGGTTCTGCTCGATCATCCTTTCTTGATATCATCTAGCTCCTCTCTGAAGCTGACCCCCTCCTTTCCCAGTATCCGTTCTTCTCCCCTCTGATTGAGCGAAGAGGATCGACCTTCACCTTCCCAGTGCCTTCCTTCTTCTTCTCGATTCCTTTTCCTACTTTTCTTTTTCCATATCCCCAGTGCTCCCCTAGGAGGGGTCAAAGGTCGATCGTGGTTAAGAAAACCATAGGGATCTCAAGCCACTGGTCTTCTTCCCCAATCGATTGAGGCAGCCAGCCTTTTCGGCAGCAGATAACCGAGAATCTCGATCCACCATTAAGGAAAAGCTTTCTCCCCTCTCAAATCGGAATCAGCTTCTTCTACGGTAAGTAATTTTTTTTTCTTTTTTTTTTTTCTTTTCCTCTTTACCTTCTTCCTCGGAGCATCCTCGGTGGCATCGAGTTGCCTATAGCAACATCGATCTATCGGAATGCAATATTAATGGAGTGGCCTGACCCGGACATATTTTTTTTAGTTTTTCTTCTTTCTTTGATGAATTTCTGTAGTCTTATATACGTTGATGTTCTGATACAACACATTATGGCTCTAATTCATGTCCTGTTTCTTTGTGATTTCTTTTTTCTATCTCTGTTTCTCTCTCACGTCTGATTTCTGGTTTTCTTCCCAATAATCGATTTATATTTCACTCGTCTACTGATGGTCAAGCTTGTGCTGGTTTTGATCACATTTTGGTTGTCCAATCAATGGTCGGCTGATGATCACAATAGTCTGGATTTCTTATCCAGCCGTGAACAACCTTCACCATGATCTCTTGATAGTTCGTATGTTTTAAATAAATCTGTTTTGGGATTCCTGTTTTACCGTGGATAGCTCACTTTCACGCTTTTAAAAACCTTGATTATCTCCTTAGATGGCCCATTCATGCATCATGTCAGTCATAAGTCTCAACATCTGTTTCAACGTTCTAGTTTTTTTTTTTTTTGAGGTTAATTCGTTAACACTCAAGACTATCAGAGAAGCAGCACCGGAAACAGGAGGCGCCAATATGGCTCTCAGGGATTTCTTGTGAAAAACCCTTGACACCCATGATTGTGAATTGGAGAGGTCTTTAACATGAGCATTTATTATTTGGGCATTTCATTTTGTCTTTGGTTCATGCCATCACCGATCCACATATGGTAATTGTGACCCAAGTATCATTACAATTTGTAAGCAACGAGTTATATTTATTGGGTTCTACTTGCATTACTAATGTTACAGGTTTCTCCTTTCTGCTTGACTCCTAAATCAGGTGCCATTCAGGAATTTGTTTGGGTAAAGTGTAGGATGCATTGGCGTTGACTGTTATTCACATTGCGACAATGTTAGTTTTGTGCTAGCTTGAGAGAGAAGGAGATTAGGCGTCCAATATGTCTGTTATTATGCATCCATGCCTCTATATGTCAAGTTACAACCATTAGTTTTTTTTTAGAGTAGCTGCAGATTAATCACTAGCTCAGTTTTCCTTTTGTGTAAGATATTCCTTAGTTCTTGATTTTGCGAATCTCCGGATCTTAGTTATCGTCTATGAGTCCTTTCTCGGCATTCATCTTTCCTTTTTTTCTTTTGTGACTGATAATGTGTTGAGTGCCTATACTTCATAGTCGTCTATGCAGGACCAAGAGGAAGTGGGATCCATCAATAGGTAAGTAACCCCAGCCATCAGTTTTGGTCCCTCTGCTGTTGTACCTGCAGCAGGTTTTGCTATCACTGTTATACACCAATTGTCATGTCGAGTCACCTTCGTCAAGCATTCGTTGTTAGCTTTTCCAACTCCTACAGTATCGTGAAAATGAACTGCAACCATTGTACATCTCTGCTAGAATTTCAAGAGTATCATGTGTGGCTGCTCAAAGGTACAGATCAGTAAATGGCATTAAAATTGTTAATTAGATGTACAATAAATCACATAGAAAGGTTGAACATCTGTCTCAAATTTTTTTTTTTTATCAGTTATATTCATCTTTGTATGTCATGTTGTTTGTCTATCATTAAAAAAATTTGTTTATCTATCAATTCAGAAATTTCATGTTAGCTTATTTTACTGGCATGGGTTTTAGAACCCGCAAATTCAAGCCACACACGGCTGGAATCCAAGTCGGTAATCAGATAGTCATGATTCTAATGTTTGTCCTGCTCGAGCCTCAAGAGATCACTGCTTATATTTCGAAGTTATTTGTTCAAAAGGGTCAATCAGATGGTTGTCTCCCCTTTGATAGCACCTTCGTTGAGAGATATTCTTCACTTTTTCATCCTTCTGGAGGTACAAGCTTCGATAATCGTCTATGTGTTGCTGTGATATATATACTTTCATCATGTGAGGACTAAGAGGTTCGGATCTTCCCGAACCAACTCTCCATCACCTGTATTACTGTGCAATTTCTTACTAGGGGTCTATGTCTTGTCATGGTTTGAGGATCCGGGATGGGGCTGTTGGCTATCCTGGAATGGTTTCTTTTGTGAAGGGAGCCTACAGAAATGTCAAACGTGATTAGGACATTATTGGGGATGATAATGGCATTTTGAGTAACCAAATGTATACATATGGTGTCAGAGAATAAGATGGTAAAAGAAATACTCAGAAAGTAAATGTGGCGTGCACAAGTACTGTCGTGCCTTTTGACTTCAAGATATGCTTTTTACCCTTTTTTTTAGCATGATAGCATCGTCTGTGATTGCCATCAGATAGCACAGATGTTGACTGCTCATGTATATGACTTGTTTTTTTTTTAATAACGAAGTTTCTTTCCCATTGCAAGGAGCTGATCTACTTTATTTGGCTCAGAACTACAAGAAAGGCATTGGACTCGGCTCTGCAAATATTTATACTACCACCACTTCCAGCACTCTCTTCCCAGCTTTCGTACTTTCTTGTGAGTTGATTAACGTAAGCTTCTGTTTCGGATTGGCTTTATTTAGTATAAAACTTGTTATAATGTGCTTTGCTGGAAGATCAGGTACCTGTCATGAGATTCATTTTGCGCCATTTTCAATATCAGTACATGTTCTAAGTTTCTGTATCATAATTAGATACTATGTTATACTGCAGCATATTGCTTACATTTCATTTTTTGTATCTCTATTGGCTACACTCACCCAACAGCAACACCACTGCAACATCTTCAAAACCATCCACTATATATAACATATCCCCTGTGCATGTCATTTCACAACATCTCCACTCATCATCTGTATATTGCACATTGTCACTTACCTTATCTGTTGCACTCACCTGTATATATAGCTCCAGCACATGCTGCGCTGCACCTCATCTCATGACATATAGCATCTCTTGCACATGGAATACTATCCTCTCATATCGACATCCCCTTGATCTCTGTAGGCTGCCTTCCCCGCATTATCTATCTGTGCATTCCAAATTATTAGTGTTATTTCATTCATGCCATCTTTTCTCTTCTGTATCATGGTTACACCCTTTAGTGCATCAGCTATTATGTGGTTTACTGCACTGTTTTTTCTTCTCTTGTGGGCTGTTATAAAAAAAAAAAACTGTGATCTTCCTTTATTATAGTAGTTCATCAAGAACTACTATAATTGTATTCTGTTTTCCTTTCCACAGTGGTCCACAAGGAACCACTGTGGCCTTTCATTGTTTTAGTAGTTCATCAAGAGCCACTGTAACTGCATTTCTTTTCACAGTGGTTCACAAGGAACCATTGTGGTCTTTTCTTTTTGCTATAGTGGTTCATCAAGAACTACTATAGCTGTCTTTCTTTTACAATGGTTCGCATAGAACCATTGCGATCTTTCTTTACTATAGTAGTTCACCAAGAATTACTATAGTTATATTCAACATTTTCTTTCTGGGTTCACAAGAAGCCACTATGATCTCCCATTTCCATGAATGGCTCATCACTAGCAGTTATGACCGTTACATTCCATGATGATAAATCTTGGATCATCCTGGCCTTCGCCTTCATTCGTTGAATATAGAAGTTCACTTAACTATGGCCATGCCTATATATATACATATATACCTATGTATATATGTACACTTTCTAAACCAATGCAGGGTAGGCTATACACCTTTCTCATTCAGCATGAGCATAGCACTTTGCATTAGGATCAATACAAACCATATATGATTTTGCTTTCAATAAAGCACTTTTCTTCTATTGTGCTAATTCATTCCTTTGCAGGGAAGTCATGGGAAATTTGTATTGCCTTCTTAAGATTAGAGATGTCGTCCTTCTAGATTTCAATTTTAAGGATTGTAATAACTTAGATATTAATGAGAAATTTACATTTCCAGTCTTAGATTAGAATGAATGAGCATAGCAAATATCATGAATTGCTTATTCTTTATGCATTTTTCCTTTATTTCTCAAAATTCACAAATGGTGAAACACGAATGGCACGTGCACCATTTCGTAAGAGGTAAATTAATACTAAGTTGATGATCCACATCAATGGCCATAGTCAGGGTGTGGACAAAACTTAGGATTTTTATCTTTTACGAAATAACACTGGATCCATTTTCAAAATTCATCATATTTCCTTAAATATTTTCTCCTTTTATTAGAATTTACCTTAAAATTGACTCAAAATATATACCAATGACCATAGTCAGGGTATATTGAGAGTTAATTTCATTTTAAATTCTATAAAAGCACCAAATGTGTTTCATTCTTCACCTGAGTTTAAATATAGATTATTATATAATACATTCAATGACCATAGTCAAGGATGTATTATATCTTCAATCTTATTTTAATTCATTTAAAGAATGGAGTAGCTTTTCAATTCCAATTTCAAAATTTAAATTCATTCATCATTTAGGATAGAATTGCATCATATTTTTAAAAAAAAATTCTCTTTCATAAATCCAAGTAATTCTTTCCTTCATTTCTCAGATCAAATCCTATTTATAAATTCAAATTCAATTCTATTTCTCAAAAGGATTCAAGAATTCAATTTCAAAGTCCCATTTGACTTTGAAACTTCAGAATCGTCTTGTGTTTCAAATTCCAAATTCTATCTTAAATTTAAAATCCAATTTAACTTTGAAATTCATTTGTATATTCAAGATTCAATTTCTAAAATTCATTTTCCAAGTTCAAATTAAACTTGGAAGTTCTTGATTCATCTTCTGAATTTAACTCCAAATCCATTTTAGGATCTAGGATTCAACACTCATATTGGATCTCAGACTTCAGATCCAATTCCTCTTTAGGATCCAGAGTCCAATTCCACTTTTGGATCTCAGACTTCAGATCCAATTCCCCTTTAGGATCCAGACTCCAATTTCACTTTTGATCTCTGACTTCAGATCCAGTTCCATTTTAGGATCTAGAATTCAATCACATGTTGGATCTTAGACTTCTGATCGAAATTCATCTTAGGATCCAGAACCCAATTTTATATCGGATCTCAGATCTCAGATCTTAAATCCATCTTTAGATCCAATTCCATTCCCAATTCTAGATTTCAAATCCAATTCCATTTTCAGATCTCATATGAACTCCCTAAATCCATTTCTATTCTTAAATACCATTTGATTATCTCAGATCCATCCCAAACTTAAAAATCCAAGTTCAATTCCATCTCAAGTATTCATTTCCTTTCCTGAATTCAAATTCAAATTCAAATTCAAAGTCGATTTTGACTTTGAAACTTCATTTTCTTTCATTTCAAAGCTTCAAGTCATTCTTTCTCATTTATTCTTCTGAATCCTGATTTACTTCAAAAACTTAGAACTTCTCTGATCTATCTCAAGCTCTAAGTTAAATTCAATCATTTCTTCACTCCTTTACCAAGTTCATCTCAGAATACTTGGAAATTTTCAAAACATCTTTCAAAAGGAGCATACATTCTTGCATTGCACAAGCATGATTCTTTATGCATTTAGATCTTTAGGATAAATTCTTAGATTATATTTAGGCAAAGCAAAAGGCATAGATTCGATCCTTGGTTCGATTACCCCTGGTAAAGGCGCCAGGAACGGTCGAACCTTGTACCGACGAGCGAATCCCATCTCTCCATTTTCCTACAATATTTTCAAAAACGGAGGCGAGTTAAATTTCTAAATATTTTTCAAATAAAGGTCAAGTGAGACCCTGCAAAATAGTTCCTCTTCTCTTTTTCTTTCTTTCTTTTCTCTTCTCTCTCTCTTTTCTTTGTTTTATTTCTCTCCCTTCAAAAAGGAGGAAAATAGAGGTTAGAAAAGGAAAAGAGAAGGAAGAGAGAGAAACCACCAGAGAGGAAAAATTTTGCGATGATCACACTTGCATATGCTAAAAACATTCTAATAGATTCAAGTCTAGCAACAGGAGCAAATGTTTCATCAAAATCAATACCTTCCTCCTGGTTGTAACCTTGAGCTACTAGTCTGGCCATGTTTCTTATAACATTACCTGTTTCATCTAGCTTGTTTCTGAAGATCCATCTTGTCCCAATGATAGGATGATCCTTTGGTCTTGGTACAAGATCCCAAACTTCATTCCTTTGGAATTGATTCAGTTCTTCAGTCATGGCTAGCATCCAGAACTCATCAATGATGGCTTCATCAATCTTCTTTGGTTCAAGTTGAGAAATGAATGCCATATTTGCAATCCGTTCTAGCTGAGCTCTAGTCTGAACCCCCTTTGTCAGGTCTCCCAAAAACCTGCTTTTGAGGATGATCTTTGATATCGACAAATGTTCTTTGATGATCATCTTCATTAGACTTAGCTGTGTTATCTAAAAATAAATATGTACTTTCAACATCATCATCGTTAGTTTGCTTATGAACAGATTGATCAATAGATTCACAGAAACTAACATGCATAGATTCTTCAATAGACTTAGAACTCTTATTGAAAACCCTGTATGCTTTACTATGACTTGAATATCCTAAAAATGTGCCTTCAATAGATTTAGCATCAAATTTATCTAGGCTATCTTTTGTGTTTAGGATAAAGCATTTACAACCAAAGACTTTGAAATAGTCTATTCTTGGAGTTCTGTCATAGAATAGTTCATAGGGAGTTTTATTTAATAAGGGTCTAATGAGAACTCTATTTGTTATGTAGCTTGCAGTATTAACAACTTCTGCCCAAAAAGATTTAGCAAGATTATTGTGTTGGAGCATAGTTCTAGCAGATTCCTGAAGGGTTCTATTCTTTCTTTCTACTACACCATTTTGAGGTGCAGCTCTAGGAAAGGCAAAATTATGAGAAATACCATGCAAGTTACAAAAATTTTCAAAAAGTTCATTTTCAAATTCTCCTCCATGGTCACTACGGATTTTAATAATAGAACAAGATTTTTCATTTTGTAATTTTTTACATAAAATTTCAAATTGACAAAACATATCACTTTTGTTTTTCAAAAATATTACCCAAGTAAATCTTGAGTAGTCATCTACAATGACAAAAACGTATTTATTGTGATTATGACTAGCTACTCTAGAAGGACCAAAGAGATCTAGGTGGAGAAGCTCTAGAGGTCTTTTGCCTAAAATGATAATTTTTGATTTAAAAGATGATTTAGACAGTTTTCCTAATTGACATGCATCACAAAAATAATCCTTTTTAAAAGATATTTTGGGTAACCCACGTACTAACTTATCTTTAGCTAATTTAGACATGTACTTAGAATTGACATGACCCATTCTCATGTGCCATAGATGTTGAGAGTCATTATTAGCTATGAGGCAATGTTTTGTGATGTTTTCTAGGTATAGTTCATATATATTATTTTTTTCTTATACCTTTTAAGATAATGTTTTCGTTGGTGTCTGCTATAAGACAAGCATTATGATTAAAGCTAACATTATAACCTGTATCACACATTTGACTAATACTTAGAAGGTTATGTTTTAAGCCTTTAACCAGGAGAACGTCTTTGATAAGAGGTTTATCTATATTTCCAATATTACCAATACCTATTATCAAACCTTTGTTGTTATCTCCAAAGGTGACGGTTCCTCCTTTTTTATGAAGAACAGCAAAGAGGTCTGAATGTCCAGTCATGTGTTTTGAACATCCACTGTCTAGAATTCATCTGTTCTTCTTGTTTGGAGCCTGCAAATCATTAAGTAAAATTTCTTTTTGGTACCCAATCGGGTCCCTTTTTGTTAGACTTTGAAACCCATATCCATTTGAATTTGGGTTTGTCTACAGCCTTAGAGGAGTTCAAAAAATTAAAATTACAATACTCCTTATTTGGTTCAGAAGAACTTTTCACAAAAGTGGTCTTTTGATTTATACAAGAAGGCTTGTTGAAATGAGAGTAGCCAATACCATTCTTGTAGAAAGAGACTTTTTGAGAGGATAGGAGTTTATCCAAGTTCTTTTTTCCTTTAGTAAACTTGAAAACCGTTTTCATAAGGTTCTCAGTTTTACTTTTTAATTCTGAAATTTCTACTTGCATATTTTTAGTCTTGAAGCTAGTAGAGATTTCAGAAGTAATAAGAAGATTTTTCTTTTGTAACTCAGAATTTTCAATACTGAGTTTTTTATTTTTCAAAATGAGCTCTAGATTCTCAGATTTCAAATGTTTATTTTTGAGAATCGTTTTCCTTGATTCTTCAAAAAGTTCCTGAAAAGCATTTTGAAGTTCTTCAAAGGAGAAATCAAGAGATTCACTTACAGAGCTTTCTGCCATGAAGCACATGTTGGCGATTTCTGCTTTATCATCATTTGACTCTTCACTGGTGGATGGTTCTGAATCATCCCATTGAGCATGGAGAGCCTTTTTCTTGAAGAACCTTTTCTTTGGTTCCTCAGTCTTGGATTTTCTTTTGAGAAGAGGACAGTCACGTCTCAGGTGACCTGGCTTATTACACTGGTAGCACATAGAATCTTCTTTTGGGTCTTTTCTTTCTTTGTGCTTATTTGGAAGCCGGTTCCTTCTCATAAAGTGCTGGAATTTTCTGGTGAGTAGCGCAATCTCAGTTTCTTTTTCTGAGTCCTCATTCTCAGAAAGGGCTGGGAAGGCTAGAGTTTTCTTCAAAGGTTGTTCTTCTTCCCTTCTTTCCTTCATATGGACTTCATAGGCCATAAGATTGCCTATTAAATCGTCCAGAGTAAGTTTGGACAAATCTTGAGCTTCTTCAATAGCAGTAGTCTTTTTCTCCCAATCAGTTGTGAGAGATCTCAAGATTTTCTTCACCTTTTCTGTCTGAGAGTGGGTTACACCCAGAGATTTCAGATCGTTGATGATGTTGGCAAATCTGGTGAACATCTTTGTGATGGGTTCATCTTTGTTCATTTTGAACAACTCATATTTTCTGACAAGAGATGAGATTTTGTCTTCTTTCACTTTGTTGGTTCCTTCATGATTGACCTCCAAAGAATGCCAAATATCATATGCAGATTCACATATAGATATTCTATTGAATTCATTTTGATCGATGGCACAATATAAGGCATTCATATTCTTCTTCTTTCAGACCCAGAGCCTTGGCGGTTATTTCGGAGCAAATATTGAGGTTGCTGCCTACATCAACCAGCACATGGGAGATGGTCATTCCCCTGGTCCTCACTATGATGTACTGCATTATTATGAAAGCAGTGAGGTTTTGGCAAATCCTTGTCAGAAAAAGTGATTGGCGCATTGGTCATGGCCTGATTAACGATTTGGGCCATGTCTTGAGGAGTTTTGCATGGTTTGACCTTGATCTTCTTAAGCAAATCGTCCAAAATTTGCTGGTCCCTGGGGGACATATGCGCCAATTCCAGGATGGAAATGTTCGAGAGGGAGATGATCGGCCTCTGAACCAGATTGGTGTTTTTCTCAGACATTTTGTCCTTTCCCTGACTAGTCTTGATGGACCGCGTAGGAAACCCAAGAAGTTTTCAGGCAACTTTGGCGGATGCTTTCGCAGGTTCACTGGATGAATTTAACTTTCTGAGGGCTGACATGATATTTATTTTCTTGGTGGCAGACTGAGCCTGATGTAACACTAGGACTTGGTGTTGAACATAGATGTCCTCACTAGAACATGGTCGAATGTGATCCTGGTGGGAGAATAGCTGCTCTGAAATGACTGTTGTCGAGTGGTTGGGAAAGGGCTTAGATAAGATATCTGGTTGACCTTCTTTCTTATCTTTCACAAGCAAGTTTTTATCGATACAGTCCTAAATAATATTTTTTAGGACAAAGCAGTTTTTTGTATCGTGCCCCACCGCTCAATGAAACCTACAAAATCGCTCTTTCATTTTCCCCATAAGGGTTTGGCAACCTTCGGGAGTTTGATCATTCCCTTTGCAAGCATGTAACCAAGAATGTTTTCACGAGAATAATCCAAATGAGTGAATTCCCTTTCATAACTCCAGCCATCATGCTTTGGTTTTCCTTATGGTTTTGCTTCTGGCTGGGATGGCTGCTGCTTGAAGATTTTTGCTTTTTGAACTGCATGGTGATTTCTTTCAGACTTGAACCCCTATGAGTTCTTGTTGTGATTTTTCTTTCCACCCTTGTTATTGTTGCCACTGCTGCTGCTGGGAACTTCAGTGGAGAAGGTGAAATGAGCTTTTTTCTTTGAATCAGGGTTGTTTTTAACAGGAGTGATACCCTCGTAGATGCCATTCTCTATTCCCATTTCAAGCCATTCATCTCACTCAGTTAATTCAATGAAGGATTTTGAAGGAGAAGTGGAGATAAGGCTCCTCAGAGGCTGAGAGAAGTTATTAAGAATTATCTGGAGCGCATGTTCCTCTGAAATATGAGTCCTCATCTTGTTACAGGTGCTTCTCCACCTGCGAATGAATTCTCGAGCCTTTTCATTTTCTTTCTGCTTCAAATTGCAGAGATGATTGAGAGTTGGCAATGCCTCAGTATTAAACAAGAAGCGCTCGATAAAAAAATTGACTACTTTATCAAACTCTCATAATTCGATGGGGTTGATGTGCTCAGCATACCACTTTGCCGTAGTACCCTCTATGCTGGGTGAAAAATAGATGAATAGAGCCATGTTGTCCCTCTTGAAATGACTGCATTCTGCGAAGAATATAGCCAAGTGGGCTTTGGGGTTGTCAGTCCCATCAAACTTGATGAACTTGCAAGGAAGGTTTTCTAGATTGTCATCTCCTTTGAGGCCGTCATAGAAATCCTCGCTCGTGTAGGTTCTTTTACCCTTGTCCCTCGCCTGTAAATCTTTGACCATGTGGGTCACTTCCTTTAATTGCAGCTGGATTGGATCCTCCACTGGGGTCCCAAACTTGGGTTTGTTCACTGACTCAGGCTCTTCTGCCCTTTTCTAAGACTGACGCAGAGGGTTTTGAATAAACACAGGTTGCTCTTCTTCTGAATCTTCTTCTGCTGAAATTGTGTCTTCAGAAGCGCTATCAGGCTAGAATTTCTTTCTGCCGATCTTGACATGTCTTCTCACAGACTTTTTCCTGATTTTGTTTTTAGAAGATGTCTTCTTTGAACTAGCTTCAGATTGCTCTGACACCATTTATGCCATCATTTTCTGGAACAAACTATATATGACGGGATCAACATCATCTTTCCTTTCTAAGCCATGTCCCGTGGACGATCTGGGAGAATTCATTTCTTCTGCCTCACTGTCACTGTGCTGCTGAACTATTTCCTTTCCCGCTCTTGTCTGAACCATGATGAAATGCCAATGTTTTCTGCAGAATAAAGGAATGGTTAGACCATTGAAGAAGTTTTAGGATGAATTTCTTAAATGAAGGAAGAATTGGAGATTTAGTTGACCATTCAGAAAGATTATCTCATTACCAGGGATTGGGTTGTCACAAGAATTGTGGCAATTACGTTATTATTTTCGTAATAACTGAAAATGTGTCTTTTTACCTAAGCAAGGTCGTCAACCATGATTTTGAGGAAAAATAGAGAAGTATTTGATATTTGGAGGAAATGTCCCATTACCAGAGATAAGGTCGTCACAAGAATTATGACTATAGCGTTGTTTATTCAGGAGTAAAACTATAAGGTCCGCAAATATGTTTGAGGAGTTTACTGCTTACTTAGTGTTGATATGCATGCTTACGCATAATTACGAGGTTATACTGCGTAATTAAGTATATTTTGGATGTGCCTTGTGTTTTGGCTTTGTACGCGCGACCCGAAAATCGTGTAAATATACTGCGTAAGTAAGAAGTGCCTAATTCTGGATGAATTAGCTTCTGAAATTGTAAGGATCAATTTATAATATGTTTTTATAGTTTGTCCCCAAAATTGGGATCTATACAATATAAAAACCTCGTCAGTGCATGTGAATTACGAGTTTTGGACCCGAAATCATAATACACTTAATTCTCGCAAACGAAAGGTAATTTCCTTGAAAGGCCTTGACCATTTCGTATTAATCGAGGTTATTTAGAGAACTAAATGATTTAATTAAATTAATTTAATATTTTAGTGCATTAATTAAGCATGGTTTTGAAATATAACATATGGCGATTTTTGGATTTGGACCGGATCAACTAGGAGAGGACCCAAATCCATTGAGCGCCCTCTCTAGTGGACATCCTTGGCCATGGTTGACCAGCTGGTCAAGGTTTGACCAGCTGGGTGGCACTTTTGAAAACTTTTGCATGGATTTTGAAAAGGAGGCCACTATTAGCCCTTGGTCTTTTCAAAAACCCCATTATGAAGCATCATAAGGGGGGCACACTTTTCAAAGAGAGCACGGGGCTGGCGCCCCATGGCATTTTTGCAAGGTTTTTAAATGAATTCAAATGCTGAAAAACGATTGGGCATAGCCAAGGGGCAGCCCATGTTATTTCCTCAAGTTTTAAAGGTACTCTTAAATGGCATTTTTGAAAGAATTCTGAAAAGTTTTAAAACACCTACATGCATTGGGCGTGGACTCCTAGGAGGGGGGCGTGGAGCACCCCAGCCCTCCATCCTAACTGGGTTAATCCCAGCCGTCCTTTAGTGAAACCCTACCTATTTAGTGTTGTGAAGAGAGAGAAAGAGGGACCCCTTAGCCGATTTTCTTGAGGAGCTTCTCTCTCCTCCTCCCCTTCCTTCCCTTATCTAAACCATGTGAGAGAGAGCTTGAGAGGGTGTGAGTGAACCTTGTTGCTGCTCCCAGATCCAGCCATGAACCCCTTTACCTCCAGCTCCACTAAAGCCTCGGAGGTGAGACACCATCTCCTCCTATCCATAGTGTGGTTTTTCGATGGAACAAATGCATACTTGTTTAGGTGCTTTTGTAAGTTATTAATGCATGTTTCATTCAGATTTATGGAGTTTAATGGGTATGTTTACACGGATGATGCGTGTGGATTTTTACTAAGCATAAGTGCATGTTTTCCCATTGCATTGTGTGAGTCATCTTTTCACGTATCGCCACATGGGTTTTCATCTAAGAGCATTTCGAGTTTTCCTTTGTCTTTGTTGATTTTATTGAGCACACATGCATGCATCGTAAGTTGGGTTTCGGATGAGCATGCCTTCATGCATTTGCTTTTTCCCATTTCGCCATTTAGTCGATGTTGGCTTGATATTGATTCAAGTTTTATTTTCTTATTGTTTGATACATCGAGCGTTCTAGCATGCATGGTGGACGTGTTTTAGAAGTGCACAATGGCTGAAAGCCATGTTGTGCATTTCTCTTTGGTAAGAGGGTTGCATCTTGATACTTCGGTCTACTTTCTGTCCGCCAAGTCTCTTTTCCAAACAGAATTTTTCCTTTGGCTGGGACGCCCTTGACAATCCTTTCGTCTAGCAGCCGTGCCGACCCTCTTGTGTTCGGGCTATGCTGGCTCGGGGAGGTCGGGCTGAGCCTCATTCGCCTCTTCCACTCATTTGCTTTCTATTTTGGGCATCAAGAAATTTCTGGATGCACCTTTGCTTTGAGTGACCCCAGGCCAACCACAAACGGGTTAGCCTGGGCGCTCTCTCTTTTCTTGGTTGAGCTGGTGCTGTCCTTGGGTCGAACCCATGTTGGGTTCGTGGGAGTCGGATACCCCAGCTTGCCTTGACACGGTCTGGACCGAATGTGATCCAGACCTGTCAAAGGCGTGTCTATGGCTTGTTCGGTTGGGATGTTTTCTTTTTCCCCCTTGGTTCAACGTGAACCCTGGCCGAACCCACCTAACCGTATGGGTATGGGTTGGTTTGCTTCTAGCTTGGCATGGTCTGGACCAAGCATGGTCCAGACCTGTCAAAGATTCCAACTTGTTAAGTCGGTGTCATGCCCTGCACGCCCTTTCCTTTTGGGTTTCGGTTTCGGACCTTGCTGCAGCCATGCAGCGATTGGGATGCAGCTGAGTGCAGGCAGTAGGTCTGCACCCTACCTCCTTGTGGTGCCGGCCGAATGCCAGCTGGATCTGGACGCATGGTCCAAACCGTGCTCAGCGTGAGCACAACCTCCATGGTCTGGACCAATCGGTCCAGACCTGGACCAGCTTGAGTAGCTGAGTCATGTTGGGTCTGGATGCCCCGTCCAGACTCCTTTCTTTTGCGGGTTTGAGATTGGAGCGTAGTGGGACTATACAGTCCAGAACTGGGGCTGGTTTGCATTGACTGAGCCCCAGCTGTGGCCTCCCCTAGACTGGACCCCATTTGGTCCAGGGTTTGGGCCTTGCCGTTGCAGGACAGCATAGTTGTTGTCCTAGTTTTTCCTTCATTTCGGCCCTTACTGGACTGCATGATAGCATAGCTGCTATCTACCTTTCGGGTTTGCAGCGTTGCCCGAACCGGGTCTGCTGCATGTGCTTTTGCTTCACGGCTCCGAATGGCCGGTGATGAAGTGGGTTCGCTTTTGGCCACTTTGAACCAGTTTGATAGAAGTCCTTCCTTTTGCCGCACTCTTAGCATTCTTAGCAACCCCTGAGCTGCAGCCCATGGGGCTGCAAGCGCGCTTGCATGGGATCCAATATCCCAACGATTACATTAGTGTTTTTGACTATTTATAACTTGTGCGTTATTGTGTACTTGTGACTCGGGTTCCAATGACCCGGCAAAGTCATAAATGATGACTTATCACGACATAGACGAGGATTATGGGTATTTCTCAAAGTAATTGTGTAGTTGTACATGGTGGAGGTTAACCCCACCAATGCGACGTAGCTGGACTACCACTTGGATGGATGGGCCCAGTTTTGCATAGAACGCGAGGTGCCTATAAGTGATAGCTTTTTAAAATGTCTTAAATATAGTAAGGTTGTCATGCATAAGTAAGAACCTATGGCACTTGCCAAATGAAATAAATATAACATTGGCAATCCCCTTGCCGTACGTAATTGACATCGTGACTCTTTGCTTATGCTCTTCGTAAATTATGGTTTTTACGATAGTGAGAAGTTGATAGCACTTCTCTTGCCGTACTTGGCACGGCTCAACTACGTGATTATATACGTAATCATCACAAGTTGATGTTGCAAGAGATCATAATGAACTATGTACTATATATATATATATATTGCTAAACCCACCAATGTGGGTAATGTCAATGCATACCTCTGTACATGTGCTTGTTTCGCTTAGAATGCGAATTGTTGCAATTGATGCCTTCTTGAATGCCTTCGAAATAAGGTTTTACTTAACTATGAAACCCATAGCGTAGTAATGCTACCATTGTATTCGTGGTATTTGAATGTATGATTCAGCTTTGGGCAAATTATATGTTTTCCCTAAGTATGAAGGGGGTTTGAGACACACTTAGGCTTGGTTGCAGTCTTATGAGACTTATGCAACTGTTGGAACTCCTTGGCGAGTCCTGTTGCGGGAGATGGCCCCACTTAGTGAGATGAGCATGCTTGTAGTTGCGATGCATGGTTTATGAACCTTGGCACAACTTCCGAGTCATGCCTTACCGTGACAAATGCTTCTAACTGTCTCATCATAGCGTGCAATGGTTGGCATTGTCGCTTGACTAGTTCTCGCACTGGTGACATGGTGCACATACGTATCCATGTGTATCTTTACACACTCCACAATATTACATCAATAACTTTATGTTCTGTGATGCATACCTCTTTTGGTTGCCATCACTATCCTTGGTGGTTCTTTCGGGACCAAACCCATTTGATCCAGGGGATTCAGTCCCAGTAGTGTGCGGGCTGCGGGATAGTGCAGTTCGCTGTCCCCCTCTGTCCCTTTCTTCAGTTGGAACCTTGTAGCAACTGGGTTGCTTTTACCTCGTTGTGGGTGCTGCCGCAGTTCGGCAGCCTAGCCCAAGTCGGGCATGCGTGTGTACGCTTAAGTGCCTTTTTCATCAGTGTGGTTGGTATGGTGGCCGACCTCTTTGGGAACTGTTCCAACATAGCTGTTGGATTCTTCCTTCCTTTTTGTCTCATTCTCCAATTTTGTCGGAGAGCTCCGGACTCCAGCCTATGGGACCGCACTAGTGCCTATGACATAAGACCTGATGATCCTGTTACCTAGGTCTGTACCGTTGTCCAGACCTGCGGGCCACTTGGACTCGCATAGCAGTATCACCTTTGTGGTGTTTTGAAGACTTCATTCTCGAGTCGTGCGGTTGCGGCATTTTGGCTGCATTCTAGTTGGATGGAGCTACGGGTGTTAGGCAAGAGTTTGGCCCTTGTTACAACCAGATTGGGGTGTTGCTGCTGCGGTTTCGGTGCAACAGGTGTTCGGGCTTCGTCCTTGTAGTTTCGTAGTCCTTTGCACGAGATAGCTAGTTGACTAGTCGTACCTTCCCCATTGCCTGACATAGTTGCCACTTTACTCATTTACAACGACTGTCTCTGTCGCCGTCTTGATGGCAATAGCAAACAATTAAATATGTATTTTGTTATGTGTGCACTGTTACAATTAATGTATTGGAGTTAGCACTCTCCGTTATGTGTGGTTCGCCAAATGTAAAGCATATGAACGCTTGTGTGTGATACGATTCCCTGTAACCATGTGCGTATTGATTTGCACAGAATTAGATTATCCGAAGGCTTTGGTTCGATGATTCGAACAATGTGTCTCCTCCTATGTGTTCATAACACTCGTCTATTGCACACCTTTCGAGGTACTTGTCCCTCGTTGTATAGATACAAGATCTACAAGATACGAGTGTTTGTACGACAATACTCTGTGTATTCTTGTCGTAGATCTCCTTAGCATGTCATTTCCGGGCTGTAGACCCACTTTGCGAGATGAGCTCGCTTATATTAAAGATACATGCTTTGTATGTTGTCTTGATTTGTTCGAAAGCGGTTTTACCGTGGCCACATGTTTCTAACTGTCTCATCATGAGGCAAGTTGCTCTGCAATGTTAAATTAGCTTGATTGTGTGCTTGTCGTAGTCAGCAATGCGTGACTACTTGCACTTGAGGGTTACTTGCTTAGTTCGTACTATTTCATTGAAGTATGATACTTTTTCACACTTGATTGTTCAGTACACACTCGTGTTGTTTTGCCTTGTTCGTGGACATGCGACTGCCATTGTAATGTTTTCGAGACAATGCTTTATGTAATGGAATATTGATGAAATATCATATGCATATTAATGTGTATTTGCTTGTACACTTATCTGTCTCTCAGAAATGTTATATGCAATGCCTCTGTGTTTATATTTGTGCAAAAGATAGAACTTGTGATATTCTTACACTTTGCACTTGGCACATCCTGACACAGTTATTGAGTAGTGCGTACCATGAGGAGGTACATTGCTTGAGGCTTTGGTAAGTGCACCACGTGCCCTTACTTCATGAAATGAAAAGATAACACCATAGGGTATGAATAATGATATGACTTGATATGGGCTCAGTTAGAGTCTCCGGGCAGTGGCCCTTGTGTTGTGTAGACTCTTGTGTGATTGTGAACACCCCAAATTTTTCAAAATCTTTTAAATATTCCATTTTTGCCCCTAAATTCATTTTTTGAGCAAATGAGTCATTTCAAAATCTAAATTCTAGTTCATTTCTCAAGTTTTATTGAAATTAAATTCATTTCATATGTTTAAATTAATTTTGGATCTGGATCCATTGTCCAGATCCAAATCTGAATCTCCTTGTTCAAATTTTAAATCAAAATTATAGAAAATACCAAAAATAGCCTTTAAATAGCTCGGATAGTCCATTCGACATCCGTTTGGATCCATCACATTGTATTTCTCGATTCGAGCGTCAAAACTCGAACATTTTTTTAAAACCTGGGTCCAAACCCATTCTTCTGAAGAAATTTCCCCAAAATAGTCAGAAATTCTCAGAAAAATACTTTTGTAAATATTTCTCAGAAAAATACAAAAAGATTAGTGTTTAAAACTTAGTTTTCTTTTAAAATCTTAGTTTTCTACTACAAAACTACAAAAAATGGAAAAATGATGCAAAAATCGAAAAAATTGAGGAAAGCAAAAGGTTTTAAAATTTGAAAAATTGAGTTGTTGCCAAAAACTTCTCTTGAACCACTTTTTTTTACAAAAATTCTTTCAAGGGGGCCTTCTTTTGGAAATTTGGAAAATCCACAAACGGATAACTCCCTCGCACTCGCCTTCTCCTACCACAGCCTTTCATCCTCAAACAAACTCCTTCTCCCTCAGCCCCTGATCTTCAACCACCTCCCTCTCTCAAAGGCTCCTCTTCCCCTTTAAGAGGAGAGCACGGAGAAGGATTGAGGATCCGTCTTCTGCCTCCCCATGTGCTCTTCTCATTGCCCTCTTCTTCTTGGTCGTCTTCTACCCCTCCACATTCTTTTCCTTCACGGATCCGCCTTCACCCTGCCATCTATTTCTTCATGAACGATCCACGATTCACCCCGCACCTGTCATCTCTTCTCCTTCTGCGTATCCATTAATCACTTCATCCATTCCTTACCCGGCCCATCCGCGACTGATCCCCGGCTTAGCCTTCCTCTCCTCTCTTTGAGGCTTCTCCCTGCCAGAACTGAAAAATGACTTCCCTCCAAGGCGTCTCATCTGCACCTACCTGAAAGAACTTAAGCCCTCTACAAAAGACAGATTTCACGGCAGAAAGAGGCAAAAAGTTATTCTCCGGTTTTGAGAACCCCTGCAGCAGGGTCACGACCCCTCTCTCTTCTCATCCAAGAAGGAGATCGACTCAATATTTGCATACAAGTAGCGACCCCTTTTCCATCAAAGTCACGGTAAGAGCTTCTCATATTATCCTCTTTTCCCTCTTTCCAATTTTGTTTTCCTTTTCTGTTTAACCACCTCCATTAGAGCACCCCTGTGGCATCGGTACTGCATATAGCAAATATCGATCTACGTACGTTGTGCAATATCAATGGGATGTCCGATCCCAACAATTTTTTTTTTTCACCTTTTTTCTGTCCTTCTTGTAGTTATGTGCAAACGGTCATGGTTTATCTTTCGTATTTCAGTTTATCATTGGTCGATGGCATTAATCGTTTATAGAGTTTAAATTCCCATTCGTTTTTCCTTCTGCATATCGAATGGTTCAAGGAGGGATTCATTGTCCCTGCGTTGCCCCGATGTCTTGCAATAAGGTCTGAATCCGAGTTAAAATACACTGTGCATCGGTGGCCTGCATTTGGTCTCTTCTGCCAACTGATTTCCAGATTTTTATATGATATTTACTTTATCCTAAAATCTTCCCATTAACGTCTGGTTCCAAGGCCATTTAGAAGATCGCCTTCTCTTTCTGTCTATGATTCTAATAGAATCCGATCATCATGGGGCTGCAAAATTTATTAACCCAACCTTCTATTACATGATTTAAATTTGCCTGGTGTTAACTGTTATGATTTGCGCTTTGAATGATACAGTCTTCATTTCATCTTGATGTTTTGCTGCTGCCTCATAGTATCGATCATGTTCTACAATTGAACCTAGGTGTTTAGATTTCCTCCTAAGCAATTCACGTTTCTCACCTCACATCCTATCCCTTTCATTGTTTCGTTCGTTATGTTTATCTGCGATCCCTCCTCCAGTACCCCCTTGCATCCCATCAACAACAGGAAACTGGATCTCTAATCTACTGCGATAGCAGGATTTATTTATTGAATGAGAGTGTAAATCTGACCTGCTACTACGGCAGATCCGATTGACCGTGGATTCTCCTGCTATGTTTATATTTATTGCTTTTAAGGGCTCAAAAACTGAATGTGGAGAACAACAAATGGCTATGTTTGTGTTTGTTCATGCATGAGATCGCTTGGGTTTATCTGGCAAACACCCACCCAGATGTTCTTCCCCAAAGGGCAGGCCCATATCTAGTATTGATCCTTCCACTGTGAGCTTTCGATGGATGTAGGATCGGTGGTCAACCTGTATGCAGTTCAACTCGTAGGTAAAGGTTCAAACAGTTGGCTTGACCCTCTTCGCTGTGGGTTCTCAAGTGATAATAGATATCCATCTGCCCACAAATAAGATCATTTTTGGTTTCACTGTGGAATCAGCTAAATCTGCTAAAAAAAAAAAAAGGGGAAGAGAAAGAGCTGGAATTTCTGAACCGATTTCATTGGAAATCTTTGCTCTGCAAAAGAAAAATTTTCTTTTCGTGAATGTATCATATGATCGGCTGAAATATCGAGGTAAGCTTATGCTCTGTATATCTGCGTATAAATCATCATTGCATCAGATCTTTGATTAGGGTATGAGCGTGTTATTTTCACACCTTTCGTGATATAATATATTTGCATCTACATTGTATTTCAGCTGCTGTGCCGGCATCATTGAATGGAATCGATTTTCTGATGTAATTTCCCTGATTTACTTAATTCATTTAAGAAATAGCTAATTTAGGAGCACTAGTTTCTCTGTCTTGCTAAGATTAGGTATGTATAGTCTAGTCAGTCTCTTGATTCATTTAAATTAACATTTGAATTCTGGCGTTCATGGGTAGTAGCTGTGAGTCAATTGTCGGTTGGATGTCCCTTTAGTTGTCTTAATCAGTAACCCAATCCACTGTGTGAGATGTATGATCTTCTTATCGAGAAGTGCAGCGACAATGTATAGGCTATGGCATTGCAAAAGGTTTATCAATGGCAACGTCCCCTATCACTTAGCAGAAGAAGTGCAGATAGAACCATCAGATGGATTGATTGGGATATCCATGACACTTGAAAGTTTTGCTGAGTTGTTGATTTGGTCCGAGGAAATCACTGTGTAAATACTCTCCCCAAACTCTCAGTCTCTGCCATTGCAAAAGCATGTTACAGGTTTTCTACCTCATTGATAAGGCATGATGACCTTATAAACCTCATCCCTTGAATATCTCAGCTTCCAGGTAATACCTATGGCACCAATCGTTCAATAAATTATATTTTCTCTTTTGATCTAGGGTTAATACTGTTGTGCCATGGTAACAGCATGGATTTTATGTAGAATGTTGACTCTAAAACATGATTATGAGCTTTATCCACTGCGGTTGTTCTTTTATTCATGCCATGGCTTACTGGTGCATCCATACATGTTCATATTTTTCCAGTAGCCACTTTTGTATCTCAGGCATATATCATTTGTTATCCACTGTCACCATACCCTCTTCAGCCTTAACTACTACATGTCTCCCTACATTCACTTGCTGTCATCTTTCACGTGTGTTGCATAACATCACCCCCAACTTCACAATACACCTAGTTGCTATATTTTCCAACATCCCACACTTACAGCCTCACCTGCATCTTAGCTTCAGTCATATTTTCACAGCAACGTTTGTTGCTCAGCACACACCTTCCACCTGCAAAAGGCACTGTCTTCACAGCCACAACACTCCAGCATTCTCACAGGTATGACAGCAAGGTATGACAGCAATAGTTCCCTACATCATCCATCCATATCATGTTCGGCTTACTATCTGTAAATTTCCTTTACACCTCTAATGCTTATCCATTACACTGTTATAACCATCTATGGCTATACCCCACATCCTGGTTGTATCATACTGCTTTTAGTTCCCCATCCCATGTGTTCATAGCAGTAGCAAACACGGTTGTGGTTCATCACCTTTTGTCCTTCTCCTCACTAGCTGTCACTATAGCAAGACATCCCAATAACACTTCTCCTAATAAACAGCATATTCACCTATGTTGTCACCAACTTCCATACTTTTCCAGCTGCCTCCATTCGGCAATGGCCAGCAGTTTCATAGTTGAGCTTCAACACTTATCAACATAGCTCCTTGGCATCTCCATGAAACCATCTCATATATTCAGAACAGTCTGTAATTTACCTTCCCAATACTGCTGTAGTTCTCTAAGCACACATGAAGCCTCTCCCATTAAACATCTATATTTGTTTCCCATAGGCATTTTAAGGTCCTATAAAACCTTCTCATTTCGTACAAATAGCATCATATGCATCATAAATCTTAGTTTCTCATTAGCTTAGTGTGCACCTTAAGCCTCCATTCCATCATTTTCATACAACATTATGTCCCTTTACATGTGTATCTTTCAGCTAACTTGGATTTTGCAGGAATTTAGGCAGAAAAGGTTATTCTTCCTACTTAATTTAGGAATTTGAACTTAAATTCAATTCAAGTTTGTAATAGCTAGACATTAATGAGAATATTTATATTTTCAGTCTTATAATAGAATGAATGAGCATTGTAAAATCACAAAATTGCCTGTTTACATGCATCTTTTGCTTTATTTCTCAAAATCTCACATTGGTGAAACACGAATGGCACGTGCACCATTTTGTAAGAGGTAAATTAATCATAAGTTGATGATCCACATCAATGGCCATAGTCAGGGTGTGGACAAAACTTAGTGTTTTTATCTTTTACAAAATAACATTGGATCCATACTGGACCCGTTTTCAAAATTCATCATATTTCCTCAAATATTTTCTTCTTTTATCAGAATTTAACTTAAAATTAATTCAAAATATATACCAATGACCATAGTTAGGGTATATTGAGAATTAATTTCATTTTAAATTCTATAAAAGCACCAAATGTGTTTCATTCTTCACCTGAATTTAGATATAGATTTTTATATAATACATTCAATGACCATAGTCAAGGATGTATTATATCTTCAATCTTATTCTATATCATTTAAAGAATGAAACGACTTTTCAAAAATCCAATTTCAAATTCTTTAAATTCATTCATCATTTAGGATAGAACTACATCATATTTTCAAAATTCCCTTTTCAAAATTCCAAGTAATGTAAATATCTTCCTCAGTATATCTTCAATTCTTATAAAATCCAATTCATCCTTTCATTTTCAAATTCAATTTCATTTTCAATCTCAAAGTTCAATTTAGTTTTGAGATTTCGAAGTCATTTTTATATTCAAATTCAAATCAGATTTCAAAGTTCAAATTGACTTTGAAATTCGTTTGTATATTCAAATTCTAAATTTCATTTTTCAAGTTCAAATTAAACTTGGAAGTTCTTGATTCATCTTTTGAATTTAAAATCCATTTTAGGATCCAGGATTCAACACTCATATTGGATCTCAGACTTCAGATCCAATTCCTCCTTAGGATCCAGACTTCAATTTCACTTTTGGATCTTAGACTTCAGATCCGATTTCTTTATAGGATCCAGAATCCAATTTCACATTTGGATCTCAGACTCCAGATCCAAAAATCCATTCTAGGATCCATAATCTAACTCTATATTGGACCTCAGGCCTTAGATTCAAATCCATTTTTAGTATCCAGAACCCAATTCTACATCGGTTCTCAGATCCCAGATCTTAAATCCATTTTAAAGATCCAATTTCGTTTCAAAATCTAGATTTTAAATCCAAGTCCATTTCCATATCTCATTTGAACTCCCTAAATCCATTTCTATTTTAAATTCCTTTTGATTTTCTTAGATCCATTCTAAAATTCAAATTCAATATCACTTCCAAATTTCATCTTCTTCTCCTAAATCCATGATTAAATTCGAAGTCCATTTCTGACTCTGAAACTTCATTTCCTTTCATTTCGAAGCTTTAAATCATTCTTTACCCAAAATTAAGATTTATTCTCCCAACTCTGATTTACTTCAAAAACTTAGAACTCCCCTGATCTATCTCAAGTTCTAAAGTTAAGATTCAAAACATTTATTCATTCCATTACCAAGTTCATCTCAGAATACTTGGAAATTTCCAAATCAATTTTCGAAAAGAGCATACATCCTTGCATTGCACAAGCATGATTCTTTGTGCATTTAGATTTAGAATAAATTCTTAGATTATATTTAGGCAAAGCAAAAGGCATAGATTCGATCCTTGGTTCGATTACTCCTGGTAAAGGCGCCAGGAACGGTCGAACCTCGTACCGACGAGCGAATCCCGTCTCTCCTTTTTTCCCGCAATATTTTCAAAACGGAGGCGAGTTAAATTTCTAAATGTTTTCAAATTAAGGTCAAGTGAGACCGCGCAAAAGAGTTCCTCTTCTCTTTCTTTCTCTTCTTTTTTCTTCTCTCTTTCTTTTCTTTCTTTTATTTTTCTCCCTTCAAAAAGGAGGAAAATAGAGGTTAGAAAAGGAAAAGAGAAGGAAGAGAGAGAAACCACAAGAGAGGAAAAATTTTGCGATGATCACAGGTTTGGCGACCGTGATGGGACTTCGTCTTCGTCCAGTTGAATCTATGCCTTTGCTTTGCTTTAATATTTTCTAAGTCTTTATTCTATAAATGTCAGCTTTTAAGGGCCATAGTTCGAGGTATATCGGTAGGTGCTCAAGGATGTTGGGAAGCCTTTACCTTAAAACCGGAGAGATATCTTATATGCCACGTACTTTGAGCTTCGGCTTGAGTATATCGGCGTACCTTGATTGGAATCAGATGATATAAATCTTAGAGTTAGGATTAAGGTCCTATCAGCCATTTCAAATATTGCATATAGAGTCAGCTTTAGGGAGTGTTGTTTGTATATCCTTGCTTGTATATCTGTGATTGTGTGATATTTTATATCTTCCTTATATTTTCCAAAACCCTGGGTATATGTTTCAAAATGTCCTCTTTATTTTTTAAAACCTAGGTGTATTTTTCTTTATCCTTTTCTTCTTCTTCTTCTAAAAATTCTTCAAAAATTCTTCTGATCCTGCCTGCAAGTTCTTAAAATTTTAAATCTTTACCATTTGTTCTCAAATTTCATTTATTTTCTTCTGATTTTATATTCTTGTTTATATTTTCATAAAAATCTCTTTCCGTCAAGAGATATCTTTTTCGAAATGGTATTTTTCTTTCATATTTTAGTTGGTTACTCTCCCTCGTAGAGTAAACAACGCAATTGTCACAGTACTCAATCCATAGTAAAGGGATACATTTTTTAGATTTCAACCTAAATACTTCCTCTTGTCAAAACTTCTCCAAAAAGTTTCTCTGGTCTAAAAACCTCCCCTTTCCTCTACAGAGCGATCACTGATATCCGAAAATGGTCACGACGAGAGGGGGAAAAGAAACAGTTCCTCAACTCAGCGACAGTGAGGCGGAAGAGATAAGCTCTCCTAAATCAGTCAGGGGACAGAGTCAGAACAAGAAGGATGACATCGACCCCGCTATGTATGATATGTTCCAAAAGATGATGGCAAGGATGATGTCAGAGCAAGTCGAGGCAAAGCTGAAAGAGGCAGTTCCTAAAAGCAAACTGAGGAAGAAGCCTGTAAAGAAGCAAGTCAGAATCATCAGGAAGAAGGTACAGCCGGACACTACTTCCGAAGAATCAAAGTCAGTCGAGGAAGAGTCAGAAGAGGAAGAGAAGATTGTCTACAAGCAGAATCCTCTGAGACAGTCTGTAAAGATAGTTGCGGAAGAGCCCAAATCTATCAACAAGCCCAAGTCTGGGGCTCCAGCAGAGGACCTGATGAGTAAACAGATGAAGGAGATGAATCGGGCGATTAAGGATATTCAAGCCAAGGGTAAGGGCAAGCAGACTTACACTGGCGAAGATTTTTACGATGGTCTAGATGGGGATGATAACCTGGAGAATCTTCCTCGCAAGTTTCTCAAATTTGACGGGACTGGCAACCCTAAAGCCCATTTAGCCATATTTTATACAGAACGCAGCCGTTTCAGAAAAGACAACAGGGCTCTGTTCATTTGCTTTCCCCGCAATCTGGAGGGTATAGCAGACAGGTGGTATGCTGACCACATCAATCCTATCGAACTACGAGAGTTTGATAAAGTAGTCAATCTGTTCATAGAGCGTTTTCTATTCAACACTGAGGTTTCACCTACGCTCAATCATCTTTACAACCTAAAGCAGAATGAGACTGAAAGAGCAGGAGAGTTCATCCACAGGTGGAGAAGCACCTGCAACAAGATGAAAGTTCCCATTCCAGAGGAGCATGCATTGCAAATAATCCTCAGCAATTTCTCTCAGCCCCTGAGAAGTCTCATTGCCACTTCTCCAGCAAAATCCTTTATCAAATTAATTGAGCGAGCCGAATGGCTCGAAGCAGGAATAGAAAGTGGGCTTTACGAGGGCATGCCTCTTGCCAAAAATATCCAAGACCAGAGAAAGAAAGCGCAGTTCACTCATGCAGTTGATACCTCTAGAAATAATCTTGATAACAGCGGAAGAAACAGAAATGACAGCAAGAATGGTCAGAACCACGGCGCAGCTCAAAGGGAAAAGTCTTCCAAGCAGAATAACAACTTGTCTCAGTCTAACTTTCCGCAAAAAGAAAAGATAAAGCGCGAAGGTTGGAGTAATGATCGTGAGTTCACTCCTCTGAAGCAAACGCTCAAAGAAGCCCTTGAATTCATGCTGGCCAAAGGATTGGTTAAACTCCCGAGAGTCGCGGATCCTCCCACGGTCATGGGAAGGTTCACAAATCAATTCTGCAAGTTCCATCGAGTAGTGGGGCATGACACCGATCACTGCTTCGTCTTCAAAAATATTGTTCAGGATTGCGTCGACAAGAGTCTCTTTGTTGAAGACAAAGAGGAAGATGACCTAGCCGTCATGACCAAGTCCCTCCCCGGCTACTCAGAAGACTGAAGATGTCAGAATTCTCCTACGTTTTTTTCCTTTTTTGCCAAGTCACCTTGCAAGGGGCCAGTCAGTCCAGTCCTTTTGTGACCTTTTGGTCAAAATACTTGTAAATATTTCAGTTCTTTGTTATCAGTTTTTCTCGTCAATGAAATGTCAATTTTCCTTTATATCTCTAATATCCCAATACTTTCTTCCTCTACCACATAGGGGCATTTGCTTTTGAAAATCTATATTTCAAAAATCTCTTCATCGGCTTCTATTAAAACCACGTTTAAATTCCTGTTCTTTTCAGAATGCGGGACCAATCCTGACATCATTCATGAGAGAAATGATATTACCTATGAGGGCCTTTTCAAAAAATCATGAAATTTCAAAAAGTTTTCGTTATGACCAAAGAGTTCAAATATTCTTCGGTCCAAGCTTTGTCAAAAATCAACCCTCGTGTTGATCATGTTTTCAAAAATAGTTTCTTCGAACCATTACATTGAAAAAAATCAACCCTCGTGTTGATCATGTTTTCAAAAATAGTTTCTTCGAACCATTGCATTGAAAAAATCAACCCTCATGTTGATCATGTGTTCCAAAAATAGGCTTTGAACCATTGCATTGAAGGATCAACCCTTGTGTTGGTCTTATCTTCCAAAATAGGTCTCAAATCTTATGTTGATCGTATTTTCCAAAAGTGGTTTTTTCAAAACATTATATTCAGAGATCAATCCTGGCATTGGTCTCATCTTCCAAAAAATTGATTTTAAATCATTATAGTCAAAGATCAACCCCTGTGTTGGTCTTGTCTTCCAAGTTTGGTTTTTCGAACCGTCATATTCAAAGATCAATCCTTGCATTGATCTTATCTTCCAAAAATGGGTTTTAAATCATTATATTCAAAGATCAATCCCTGTGATTGATCTTATCTTCCAAGGTTGATTTTTAAACATTATCTTTAAAGATCAACCCTTGTATTGATCTTGTTATCAGTTTCAAACTGTTATTTTTAGAAATCAATTTTGTTGTTGATTTTCTTTTTCAAAAATTAGATTTTCAAAAACCATTGCCTTCAAAATTTGACCCTCATGATGATCTCTCGTGTTTAATTTGAAGGATCAGTTCTCGCACTGATCATTCTTCTTATGGTAGATTTTCTTTCCAAAATGATTTTTCACTTACCTTTAAATGAACATTTTCCTTTCAAGATGCCATATGCAGGCAGGATCAGAAAAACTCCTTTTCCTCTTAAATCTTATAAAATTTCAGTTAAATTTTATATTTTTATCAGTTTCATTCATTTTATTCATATTTTTGTCAAGTTTATATCAATTTTATCAAGTTTTATCAAGTTTATCAAATATTTCCTCGGATTCCATTAAAATTTTATCAATTCTTCTACCCTTTCAGGTTAAGGGATAAACCTGATGCCTCTTTCCCATGAGGTATTTCCTTTATTCTTATTTCCCCCTCAAGTTAAGGGATAAACCTGACCCTCGTTGTCCGAGGTGTTCCCATTCAGGATAAGGGATAATCCTGAAACCCCTCGTAGGAGCCACAATGCTACCTATGAGGATTCTTTTGTAAATACAAGTTTTATCAATCTTTGTTGATTTTCTAGATTTATATCAATTTTCCTTCATTAAAACTCTTTAAATTTTATTCTTTTTCCCATTCAAGATAAGGGATGATCCTGAGACCCCTCATAGGAGCAACAATGCTACCTGTGAGAATTCTTTTCCAAAATAAATTTTCAAAATTTCTTTCCTTTCTTCCTCTCCATTTTTTATAAATTTTATTCTTCTCCCCTTTTCAGGTTAAGGGGTAAACCTGAATCATTCCTTTCTAAATTCTCATCAAATGTCTATTCCATTTCCCCTTCAGGATGAGGGAAAATCCCGAAAACGCCGACAATCATTCTGGCTCAAATCTCAAGTATCTTAAAGAATGTCGGTGTCCCTTTCTTCTTCAAGTCTCCATCAGAAAACCCAGTACTTACACTGGGGCATTTTTTGAAGAATTCAGTACTCATACAGGTAAGCCTAGCACTCGTGCTAGTGCCTAGCTGAGCGATCAGTTAGCCTCTCAGGATCAGTCTTTTGCACTGACCCTTCATCAAAAATCAAAGCTCTAAATCCAATGTCGACCTTCGGGTCATTCAAGTCTCAAATTCAAGCCTTCATGTTACAATCTTTCCTCAATTCTCCTTAGATTCTGCCAATTTTCTTCTATCCCTTCTCATCAACTCTCCTTTGAGATTCGAGTTTTCGACTCGAACTTCCAACTCTTTCCTTTGAGATTCGAGCCTTGACTCGAATTTTTCAGTTCTCCTTCGAAGGTTTGAGTTTTAACTCAAGTCTTCTGTTCCTTCACAAATCTGAACCTTTCCAGTTTTCCCTTGAAATTCGGGCCCTGGCCCAAACTTTCCAACTTTCCTTCAAAAATTTGAGTTTTAAATTTTCTTGCCTTCAATAAATGAACCTTCAAAGTTTAGATTCGAGCCCTGACTCGAACTTTCCCATTTTCCTTCGAAAATTTGGGTTTTATCTCGAGTTTTCTTGCCTTCAGTAAATGAACCTTCAGGTTTAGATTCGAGCCCTGACTCGAACCTTCCTGCTTTCCTTCGAAAATTTGAGTTTTGTCTCAAGTTTTCTTGCCTTCAATAAATGAACTGTCAAGTTTTCTTTTGAGATTCGAGCCCTGACTCGAACCTTCCTGCTTTCCTTCGAAAATTTGAGTTTTATCTCGAGTTTTCTTGCCTTCAATAAATGAATTTTCAAGTTTTCCCTTGAGATTCGAGCCCCGACTCGAACCTCCCAGTTTTCCTTTGAAAATTAGAGTTTTTACTCAAATTTCCCTGTTTTCCTTGTAGAATCCGAGTCCTGATTCGGATACTCTTTCAAAGGCTTACCTTCAAAATCCAGTTTTATGTCAAGCTTGCCTTCAGAACTTTAAATTTACATTTACCTTCAGAATTCAGCCTCATGTTGGATTCTTCCCCAGAATCCCACTGATATTATCAAAATTCAATGTTAAGCAAAGGTTTCGTCATCAAAGATTTTAGGAATATCTTGCCAAATTGCCATAAAATAGTTGTTGATCTCAAACTTTTATTACATAAAGAATTTCCTCAAATCTCCTTAAGTATTCCTTCCAAAAGGGTGAAGCTTCTGTGAAGAAAGGCTCAAACTCCAAATTTTCTGTTGGTCAACCAAGAGGATGAAGAAAAAAATCTTTGACATGACCGGTAAAAGAAATATTCAATGATGCTGAAGAGCTATAAATGAGCTGATATTGATCATAACTATGGCACATTCTTAAAGATTATTCTTTGACCGAAAGACAGTGGAAATATCCTGGGCAGTCAGAAAAGAACCTACCCTCATGTCTCCTCAAGTCAGCTAAGCTGCAAATCAAATATCCGCAAAAGGGATCTCTCAATTGTCGTCAAGATGAAGGCGAATTAAGCGAGTAGACCCCCGGGGCCAAAGAAGGTTTGAAACATCTCCAAGATGACGGAGTTTGTCACAGATCCTTCCAGGGAAAGTTCGGATCACCGTCGAGATGAAGGCGGATGTGATGGACCTACCGACAAACCCTAAAAGATATTTGATTCCAGTTATCATCTAGAGACCTTTGAGCCAATATCATCATATATAATCCCTGAGATAAATGAAGGATTGGAACATCTCCAAGATGAAGGAGTTTGTGACGTACCCTTCCCCGAAAAAGAGAGAAAAGTCAGGACATCTCCAAAGTGAAGGATGATGTAAAAGCTCAAGAAAGCCCCATGACTCAAAAGAGTGCAAAAAGATCATCATAGGAAAATGTCCAGGATATCAAACTGCCCAAACTACAAAGAATCTTCTTCATCTATGTGAAATTCTTCTATCAATATCTTCTCATTTAATTACTTTTATAAAGCTAAGAATATTTCCTCTCCTTTCATATCAAGGAAATTGATAGCATACTTGAAGAAGACCAACAACTAAATTTGACTTTGATCCTGGATTCTATAGAGTTAACCTAGTTGGGGGTAATACTCTAGGTGGAAAAGGGAATATCTTTCGAAAGTACTTACCTTCAATTACCTTGAAACAACTACAATTTTTATCATTTTGGCAATATTTTCCAGCTTTCCTGATAAGAAATAAGAACTTGACATCTGTTTTGATACATCTTGGTGTTGCCTTTTCTTTCTTTTGCATAGTCGAAAGAGTTGCCTTCCCCTCTTTTATAAGGATTGCCTTCTTCGTCTTTCGCTTTGTCGAGAGACTTGCCTTCTCCTTTTCTAAAAAGGATTGCCTTCCTCGTCTTTCGCTTTGTCGAGAGACTCGCCTTCTCCTTGATAAAAGGATTGCCTTCCTCATCTTTTGCTTTGTCGAAAGACTCGCCTTCTCCTTTTCTAAAAAGGATTTTCTTCCTCGTCTTTCGCTTTGTCGAGAGACTCGCCTTCTCCTTGATAAAAGGATTGCCTTCTTTGTCTTTCGCTTTGTCGAGAGACTCGCCTTCTCCTTGATAAAAGGATTGCCTTCTTCGTCTTTTGCTTTGTCTAGAGACTCGCCTTCTCCTTGATAAAAGGATTGCCTCCTTCGTCTTTCGCTTTGTCGAGAGACTCGCCTTCTCCTTAATAAAAGGATTGCCTTCTCCGTCTTTCGCTTTGTCGAGAGACTCACCTTCTCCTTTCTAAAAGGATTGCCTTCCACGTCTTTCGCTTTGTCGAGAGACTCACCTTCTCCTTTCTAAAAGGATTGCCTTCCTCGTCTTTTGCTTTGTCGAGAGACTCGCCTTCTCCTTGATAAAAGGATTGCCTTCCCCGCCTTTTTGCGTTGTCAAAAGATTTGCCTTTCTCCTTGATTAAATGATCGCCCTCCTCGTCTTTTGCTTTGTCAAGAGACTTGCCTTCTCCTTGTTAAAAGGATCGCCTTCTTCATATCTTACATCTTGCCTTCTCCTTGTTAAAAGGATTGCCTTCTTTATATCTTACATTTTACCTTCTACTTGATTAAATGATTGCCTTCTTCGTCTTTTGCTTTGTTGAGAGACTCGCCTTCTCCTTATCAAGAGGATTGCCCTCTTCACATCTTACATTTTTGCCTTCTCCTTACCAAAAGGATTGCCTTCTTCATATTTCACTTTTTGCCAAGAGGATTGCTTTCTTCATATTTTATATTTTGCCTTCTCCTTTCCAAAATGATTGCCTTCTTCATATTTCACATCTTACATTCTCCTTGCTAAAAGGATTGTCTTCTTCATATTTCACTTTTACCTTCACTTGTTCAAAGGATTTGCCTTGTTCCATCCTCTGCCTTGTCAAGAGATTCGTCTCCTTGATAAAGGGTTCGCGTTATTTCATCTTTCACCCCATCGAAAGATTCGCCTCCTGTTACCTTATTCATCGTTCATTTTGTCCTCACATCTCCTTATTTTCCATCTCTCACATTTCAGAAGAGTTGCCTCGTTCATCTGAAGTATCTCTTCTGTCTCATCACGGTTTCGAGAAATCCATATTATTGTTCCCACTCAGGTTAAGGGTCAAAACCTGTACTTCCTGCGAGAGGTCATTAAATTCAAAAGTTGGTTTCAGTCTCAGCAATGAGACGCCCAAGTTCATCCCTTTTTCAAAGCTTTAGGGAACCCCATTTCCTTCCTCCTTTCGCAAACCCCTTTTTCGGATTTGTTCGTCCAAACTCTGAAGGTCCCATCATGGTCTCTTCACTCGAGGACTCCGTATGGTCGTCCTCTTCAGGTTAAGGGTTAAAGCCTGAACCTTGCCCCTCGAGGTATTTTCTTTTTCAGGTTTGGGTTAAACCTGAGTCTCATTTCGACGAGATGTTTCCTTCCAAGTCCCATCATGGTTCTTCACATCGAGGAATCCATGCTTTGATCCTATTCGAGCTTCATCTCATGAGACATTTGCCAAAAATGTCCCATCAAGGTCATCATATATTCCTTTCCCCATTCAATTCATCCTGATATATCTTCGTCCCATCCAAGTTAAGGGCTAAACCTGAGTCATTTCAAAACATTGATCTAGTCTCACCCACGAGACTTAATCTAAATTCTTATCTTTCATCATTTCGGGACTATCACCTAAAATCCCATCACGATTTCCTCGTCTCTATTATTTAGTCATATCATTTCCGAGGATTTCGTCTCCCCCAAGCCATTCGGGGATAAAATTTCAAACCTTAAAAACCATGTCTTTCAAATAAATTCTTCCACACCCTGTTCAGATCTGCTGACTGGGGCATTTTTCAAAATTTGGAGTGTTTTCTTTGCCACTAAGCTCGGCTTTCAACCGGCTTAGTAGCAAAGAGGGGCATCTGTGAACACCCCAAAATTTTCAAAATCTTTTAAATATTCCGTTTTTGCCCCTAAATTCATTTTTTGAGCAAATGAGTCATTTCAAAATCTAAATTCTAGTTCATTTCTCAAGTTTTATTGAAATTAAATTCATTTCATATGTTTAAATTAATTTTGGATCTGGATCCATTGTCCAGATCCAAATCTGAATCTTCTTGTTCAAATTTTAAATCAAAATTATAGAAAATACCAAAAATAGCCTTTAAATAGCTCGGATAGTCCATTCGACATCCGTTTGAATCCATCACATTGTATTTCTCGATTCGAGCATCAAAACTCGAACATTTTTTTAAAACCTGGGTCCAAACCCGTTCTTCTGAAGAAATTTCCCCGAAATAGTCAGAAATTCTCAGAAAAATACTTTTGTAAATATTTCTCAGAAAAATACAAAAAGATTAGTGTTTAAAACTTAGTTTTCTTTTAAAATCTTAGCTTTCTACTACAAAACTACAAAAAATGGAAAAATGATGCAAAAATCGAAAAAATTGAGGAAAGCAAAAGGTTTTAAAATTTGAAAAATTGAGTTGTTGCCAAAAACCTCTCTTGAACCATTTTTTTTTACAAAAATTCTTTCAAGGGGGCCTTCTTTTGGAAATTTGGAAAATCCACAAACGGATCACTCCCGTGCACTCGCCTTCTCCTACCACAGCCTTTCATCTTCAAACAAACTCCTTCTCCCTCAGCCCCTGATCTTCAACCACCTCCCTCTCTCGAAGGCTCCTCTTCCCCTTTAAGAGGAGAGCACGCAGAAGGATTGAGGATCCGTCTTCTGCCTCCCCATGCCCTCTTCTTCTTGGTCGTCTTCTACCCTTCCACATTCTTCTCCTTCACGGATCCGCCTTCACCCTGCCATCTATTTCTTCATGAACGATCCACGATTCACCCCGCACCTGTCGTCTCTTTTCCTTCTGCGTATCCATTAATCACTTCATCCATTCCTTACCCGGCCCATCCGCGACTGATCCCCGGCTTAGCCTTCCTCTCCTCTCTTTGAGGCTTCTCCCTGCCAGAACTGAAAAATGACTTCCCTCCAAGGCGTCTCATCTGCACCTACCTGAAAGAACTTAAGCCCTCTACAAAAGATAGATTTCACGGCAGAAAGAGGCAAAAAGTTATTCTCCGGTTTTGAGAACCCCTGCAGCAGGGTCACGACCCCTCTCTCTTCTCATCCAAGAAGGAGATCGACTCAATATTTGCATACAAGTAGCGACCCCTTTTCCATCAAAGTCACGGTAAGAGCTTCTCATATTATCCTCTTTTCCCTCTTTCCAATTTTGTTTTCCTTTTCTGTTTAACCACCTCCATTAGAGCACCCCTGTGGCATCGGTACTGCATATAGCAAATATCGATCTACATACGTTGTGCAATATCAATGGGATGTCCGATCCCAACATTTTTTTTTCTTTTCACCTTTTTTCTGTCCTTCTTGTAGTTCTGTGCAAACGGTCATGGTTTATCTTTCGTATTTCAGTTTATCATTGGTCGATGGCATTAATCGTTTATAGAGTTTAAATTCCCATTCGTTTTTCCTTCTGCATATCGGATGGTTCAAGGAGGGATTCATTGTCCCTGCGTTGCCCCGATGTCTTGCAATAAGGTCTGAATCCGAGTTAAAATACACTACGCATCGGTGGCCTGCATTTGGTTTCTTCTACCAACTGATTTCCAGATTTTTATATGGTATTTACTTTATCCTAAAATCTTCCCATTAACGTCTGGTTCCAAGGCCATTTGGAAGATCGCCTTCTCTTTCTGTCTATGATTCTAATAGAATCCGATCATCATGGGGCTGCAAAATTTATTAACCCAACCTTCTATTACATGATTTAAATTTGTCTGGTGTTAACTGTTATGATTTGCGCTTTGAATGATACAGTCTTCATTTCATCTTGATGTTTTGCTGCTGCCTCATAGTATCGATCATGTTCTACAATTGAACCTAGGTGTTTAGATTTCCTCCTAAGCAATTCACGTTTCTCACCTCACATCCCATCCCTTTCATTGTTTCGTTCGTTATGTTTATCTGCGATCCCTCCTCCAGTACCCCCTTGCATCCCATCAACAACAGGAAACTGGATCTCTGATCTACTGCAATAGCAGGATTTATTTATTGAATGAGAGTGTAAATCTGACCTGCTACTACGGCAGATCCGATTGATCGTGGATTCTCCTGCTATGTTTATATTTATTGCTTTTAAGGGCTCAAAAACTGAATGTGGAGAACAACAAATGGCTATGTTTGTGTTTGTTCATGCATGAGATCGCTTGGGTTTATCTGGCAAACACCCACCCAGATGTTCTTCCAGAAAGGGTAGGCCCATATCTAGTATTGATCCTTCCACTGTGAGCTTTCGATGGATGTAGGATCGGTGGTCAACCTGTATGCAGTTCAGCTCGTAGGTAAAGGTTCAAACAGTTGGCTTGACCCTCTTCGCTGTGGGTTCTCAAGTGATAATAGATCTCCATCTGCCCACAAATAATATCATTTTTGGTTTCACTGTGGAATCAGCTAAATCTGCTAAAAAAAAAAAGGGGGACGAGGAAGAGCTGGAATTTCTGAACCGATTTCATTGGAAATCTTTGCTCTGCAAAAGAAAATTTTTCTTTTCGTGAATGTATCATATGATCGGCTGAAATATCGAGGTAAGCTTATGCTCTGTATATCTACGTATAAATCATCATTGCATCAGATCTTTGATTAGGGTATGAGCGTGTTATTTTCACACCTTTCGTGATATAATATATTTGCATCTACATTGTATTTCAGCTGTTGTGCCGGCATCATTGAATGGAATCGATTTTCTGATGTAATTTCCCTGATTTACTTAATTCATTTAAGTAATAGCTAATTTAGGAGCACTAGTTTCTCTGTCTTGCTAAGATTAGGTATGTATAGTCTAGTCAGTCTCTTGATTCATTTAAATTAACATTTGAATTCTGGCGTTCATGGGTAGTAGCTGTGAGTCAATTGTCGGTTGGATGTCCCTTTAGTTGTCTTAATCAGTAACCCAATCCACTGTGTGAGATGTATGATCTTCTTATCGAGAAGTGCAGTGACAATGTATAGGCTATGGCATTGCAAAAGGTTTATCAATGGCAACGTCCCCTATCACTTAGCAGAAGAAGTGCAGATAGAACCATCAGATGGATTGATTGGGATATCCATGACACTTGAAAGTTTTGCTGAGTTGTTGATTTGGTCCGAGGAAATCACTGTGTAAATACTCTCCCCAAACTCTCAGTCTCTGCCATTGCAAAAGCATGTTACAGGTTTTCTACCTCATTGATAAGGCATGATGACCTTATAAACCTCATCCCTTGAATATCTCAGCTTCCAGGTAATACCTATGGCACCAATCGTTCAATAAATTATATTTTCTCTTTTGATCTAGGGTTAATATACTGTTGTGCCATGGTAACAGCATGGATTTTATGTAGAATGTTGACTCTAAAACATGATTATGAGCTTTATCCACTGCGATTGTTCTTTTATTCATGCCATGGCTTACTGGTGCATCCATACATGTTCATATTTTTCCAGTTGCCACTTTTGTATCTCAGGCATATATCATTTGTTATCCACTGTCACCATACCCTCTTCAGCCTTAACTACTACATGTCTCCCTACATTCACTTGCTGTCATCTTTCACGTGTGTTGCATAACATCACCCCCAACTTCACAATACACCTAGTTGCTATATTTTCCAACATCCCACACTTACAGCCTCACCTGCATCTTAGCTTCAGTCATATTTTCACAGCAACGTTTGTTGCTCAGCACACACCTTCCACCTGCAAAAGGCACTGTCTTCACAGCCACAACACTCCAGCATTCTCACAGGTATGACAACAATAGTTCCCTACATCATCCATCCATATCATGTTCGGCTTACTATCTGTAAATTTCCTTTACACCTCTAATGCTTATCCATTACACTGTTATAACCATCTATGGCTATACCCCACATCCTGGTTGTATCATACTGCTTTTAGTTCCCCATCCCATGTGTTCATAGCAGTAGAAAACACGGTTGTGGTTCATCACCTTCTGTCCTTCTCCTCACTAGCTGTCACTATAGCAAGACATCCCAATAACACTTCTCCTAATAAACAGCATATTCACCTATGTTGTCACCAACTTCCATACTTTTCCAGCTGCCTCCATTCGGCAATGGCCAGCAGTTTCATAGTCGAGCTTCAACATTTATCAACATAGCTCCTTGGCATCTCCATGAAACCATCTCATCTATTCAGAACAGTTTGTAATTTACCTTCCCAATACTGTTGTAGTTCTCTAAGCACACATGAAGCCTCTTGATCATGCATATAATTCAGGGTTTATTAACATTTAAATATGCATGATTT
Source organism: Nuphar pumila (assembly GCF_984573655.1). NCBI lineage: Eukaryota > Viridiplantae > Streptophyta > Magnoliopsida > Nymphaeales > Nymphaeaceae > Nuphar > Nuphar pumila. The sequence goes on along the minus strand of NC_143251.1, from coordinate 69,787,565 downwards.
TATGAAATAATGTTTCAAAAACCCAATTTTATGTTAGTTTTCGAGTAAATGTGCTAAAATGATTTAAAAATAGAAAACGCATGAAAAATAGTTTTATTTTTACATTTTTATACATATTTTAGTTTTTGTTATATTCATAAGTAGTTTAGTTTTAGTTTGCAATTAAAAATAAAAATAAAAAAATAAAAAAAATAGAGAAAATAGTTTTATTTTCATTTTAAGTGTTTGTTTTTTTTTAGAAAAGAAAAAAAATATATAGTTAGATTAATTTTTGAAGTTTCTTTATAAATAAATAGTTTTGTTTTTGAAAATTTTCATAATAAACCGATTTATACGGTTTTCTTGATTTTTGAAAATGAAAAAAAAAAAATAATAAAATACTAATAAAAACAAACCATTACATGGTTTGTAATTTTTGAAAAAAAAAAAAAAAAAATAACACAAACCGGCTTAAACCGGTTTGCATTTCTGAAAACTAAAACTATAATAAGGAAACCGGTTCCAGTCGGTTTGGATTTCGTTAAAACAAACAGCAAACCGGTTTGCTTGTTTTTAAAACCCAGAAAAAACGAAATGGGGGGCGTCTCCCCTGTACGCCTGAACCATTTCCCTTTTCCCCCTCTTTTCCTTCTCTTCCCTATCTTCTCACCCTTCTCCACCATCACCGGCCCTTCCTTATCCTACCTTCCCCTTCTCCCTTTTCCTCTAATGATATTCCAGCCGGAGGTGGTGGTGGCTCTTCAGTCCGGCGACGGCGCACGGTGGATGACCGCCATTTCTTCCCCCGATTCTCTCAAGTTACGGTAAGTTCAGATCTTCTTCTTCTTCTTCTTTTTCCAATCCGATCTCTTCTTCTTCTTTTTCCTCTTCTCATTTCAATTCTTCTTCTTCTTCTCCTTCAGATTTTCTTCCTCTTCTTCTTTTTCTTTTTCTTCAGTTCTTCCTCTTCAGCTTCTTCTTCTTACGATTTTTCTTCATCCTTCAGTTCTTCTTCTTTGTTCGCTGACTTCTTTTAATCTTGTTCTTCATCATCTTCTCCTCCTTCAGATTCTTATTCTTCTTATTCGTCTTCCTTTTCTTCTTCTACTGTTAATTCTGTGTCAAAAGAAAAAAAAGAAAAAAAAAACGAGAAAAAAAAAACAAACAAACAATAAATACATTCCTGTAGCTTTTGATTACTAATTGTGTTGTTCTGTGTGTTTCCTCATTCCTGATCTCTGCAGCATTCATTTCATTGCATCTTTTGAATTTTTTTAGTTTATCTCATTTCTGTTTAGATATAGAACCGGTATATGTCCTAATTTTTATTTTGTTTCATTTGTATCATTTCAATTTTTGGTATTGTCGGTGTTTGCTAATTCCTGATTTCATTTCATCAGTTTTAATTTTCTGCAATTTCGGTTTCCTATTTTTTTCTGCAACTTTGTTTTGAGTTCGTCAATTTTTGTTTTGTTTTTTTTTCCTTCTTTCATTTTCCTGTTTAGGCTTATACATTTGATCGGTCAATTTCCTGTTTTTATTTTAGTTTTCCTGTTTTGATTTTAGTAATAGTAGTTTTCCTGTTTTGATTTTATTAATAGTTTGTTTTCTTTTATTTCAAAGTATGAATTCTTGTTTGTAATATTCATTTCATGATATTCAATTCCTGTTTTTCTGTTTTTTTTCTTGTTTTTCAATTCTATCATCTTCCTGTTTTTCAATATATTCATTTAGCTTAGTTTTTCTGTTCAATTTCTTGTTTTCTTACATTCTGACCTTTTGATTTTTTTATTTGTTCATCATGCTCGATTTCTTATGTTTTCTTGTTTGTTTCATCTTGTAATTGTTAGCTTAGTTGGTTAGTTACTTAAACTGTGGTTAATTAGTTAGATCTAATTAGAAATCACATTTCGGATTTAAACGTGTTAGAATTTTCTATTTTTAGCATCTAGCTAGTTTAGTATAGTCTATGTCTATCTCTGGTACTGCTCGTGTTCCTTTGAATTGTGCAGGATAGCACAGGAGTGGAGTGGAAGCGATTACGTGACGCGAAGTACGAAGAATAAAGTCTTTTTGCTTTTATTTTTAGAATTAGGAATTTTAATTGGGTTTGTAAATATTGCACTTTACGCCCTCTACGAAGGGTATTCATTTGTTGTAATAGTTAGTTGTTTTTACTTTTCTGAACATTTTTACATTTCAATAATTCAACAATAAAGATTAGTTTAGATTTGTGTACTTGAATACGATATATTCCCGTTCCCTGAGTTCGACCCGGTCTCATCCACTAGTGAGAACCGGTTTTTATTATTTGATGTCTGGTTTTCACATGTTTTTCATATAAAAATCTTTTCAAAATTTACAACGATTGCAAAAAGAAGACATCAAATTTTTGGCGCCGTTGCCGGGGAACGGCGTAATATTAGTATTCGCTTTATTGCCTAGTGTTTGTGTGCATTTAGGTTTAGAACCACGTATGTGCATATCTTAGAGACGAGCTTACTTTTCTGCACAGCCCACCTATTAGGATTCCCTTAGAGGCGACTGTGTACGATTGGTACCGTACACATAGATTTTATATTTCTATGCATAATCTCTTTTATGTGTAACTGCGTGGTGTTTGTTTAGTTTTTGTTGTTTTTAGTTTACTCGCTTTGTGGTTTGCGTGGTTTGGCCGCTTAGTGCGTTAGTTAGGTAGAAAACCCAAAGTTAGGACATGTGCTACACCGGTCTACTCTAAGGTGTACGCAATGGCTGACGATCATCATTTGATCCGTCCTTTGAGGGAGTACTTCATGCCAAATACGTATACTCCCGCCTCCTGCATCACGAGACCTGATGTAGGAGCGAGCCATTTTGAGATTATGGCCAGTGTGATTCAAATGTTACCTTCGTTTTATGGCCTTAGCAATGAAGACCCATATCGTCATCTCGACGAATTCCTTGAGATTTGCTCGACTGTGCGAATCAATAATTTTGGAGACGACGCTATGAGGTTAACTTTGTTTCCGTTCTCTCTCAAAGATAAAGCCAAGCACTGGTTAAAATCTCTTGAGACGGTTCGTATTACTACTTGGGAAGGAATGCAAAAAGAATTTTTAAAAAAATATTTCCCAATTAGTAAAACGAATCAGTTTCGTAAAGCTATAACTAGTTTTTCTCAAATTGAGGGAGAACAATTTCACGAGTCTTGGGAGAGATTGAAAGATCTTCTACGCAAGTGTCCCCATCACCAGGTGCCTCATTGGCAGTTGGTGCAGTATTTTTATGACGGGCTTACTGAAAAGCATCGTCAAATGGTTGATTCGTCTTGTGGGGGCACTTTTATGCTCAAAAGTGAGGACGAGGCGTGGTCTCTATTCGAGACCTTGAGTGAAAACACGATGCATCATAACTTGTCTTCACGGCTCGATAGGACTACATCTCTGTCTAGTGGTCCTAGGAAGGTTGGGATTTCCGAAGTTGGGTCCGAATTAGAATTGCGTACCAAGGTTGACCAGTTGACTAGGAAGTTAGATCAATTCCTAGCCAATTCTTCAAGAAGTCCAATAGAAAGAGTGTGCGAGATATGTGCTAGCCCTGCACACTGTGTTGCGGATTGTCCGGCAGCGCCATTATATCCTGAATTTGTTCAGGAACAGGTGAATGTTGCTCAAGGTTTAGCTAAACCCATGCCCGATTCATATACATCTTCATATAACACAAGTTGGCGAAACCAGTTCAGTTCCCCATCCCATCAGCCTTCCCAGACACAGTATAGACCCAGTAACCATTCACAAGGTTACTCGCATCCTATATTTCCACAAGTTCATCCCAGTATTGTCTACCTTCTCCTCAGGAGCCCATACAAAGTTCATCATTTCAAGAGAAGATGTTAGAAGCCTTTTCTGATATCAAGGCTACTCTTTGTTCCCATACGCAGTCAATAGCCAAGCTAGAGACTCAAATGGGGCAGTTAGCTCAGACATTGAGTAGGCAAAATCAGGGGAACCTTCATAGTCAGTCTGTTGTCTCAAAGGGAGAGGATTCAATGTCATTTGACTTGCAACCCACTGATTCACATCATGAGCAAGTCAAATCTATTACATCCCTTCAGTATGGGAAGGCGTGTCACTCCACTCAGGAATCGACTCATGAGCCCCATATCACTTCTACTGACGAATCGATTTCCATATTACCTCAGCAGGAAGGGCTTTACTCACAACATACATTTTCATCATATAAAGCCCCATTTCCTCAGCCTTTAGGATCACCAATCGTTTTGAGTAAGCAAGAGGTGCAGATGCAGAAGGTGCTTGACCAAGTCAAGCCAGATCATATTCACCACTTGTCTGAAGTAGCATTCATTGATACTCGGTCGGTCCTAGACTCTCATTTCCTGACCAGTCTCTCACATGAGACTAATCTCAGTTCTTCATGTCAAGAGAGTCATGATACTACATTTGGAGGTAGAAGGGATGGAAACATAGTGCGTAGTGTCACAGATGACACTCTTTTCTTCATAGAGCCCGGTTGAGTCTGACTTCATGTCCATTGATCTCATGGACGATGAAGGTTTTTCCAGGGATCCGTCTGGCTGGGGACGTGAAACTTAGCGCTTTATGGGAGGCAACCCATATTCTGTATAGTATTACAATTGTTGTTAGGATTTGTAGATTTTATTTGGTTTTATTTTTCGTTTTTCTATCTTTTCTATGAGTTTCATGTTTTGTCCTGTATACATTGCATTCATTACATTCATAGAACGTGTATTTTTAATTCATGTCAGGTCATTCTACTCTTTTCCCTCATTTATTTCTCTCATGTGCATTCACTTAGTTTCACATAAGCATGGGGGAGTGCCACTGGGACAGTGTCATTCAAGCATGGGGGAGGGTGTAGAATGCACACCTTGATATTTCTGTTTACGTTCTTGCACATGTTTACACATCTCTCATAAAAAGTAGATTTTTAAAGAAAGAGTTTGAACTTATATGAATGTTATTTCAAATCTAATGTTTTTAGAGGATTTTTAAGCCCCACGAAAAAATTTTTATGACATAGATCTAAAAATTATGGTTGTTTATGTGGATTTCGAAGAAATGATGATAGATACATGTTAGAATTTATTTTGAATCATAAATATGAATATGCACAGTTTTATTTTTGAAAAACTAAGCAAATGAACAAAAGTGTAAAAAAAAAAAAAAATGAGCTCAAAAAGAGAGAAAAAGCATGCGTTAGGTTGTTTGGATAATTCCACAATTCTTAGTAGATGGAACTTAGATGTAAGTTGAAACTTTTAAGTCCATTTTCATAAAGGAGAGTGGAAAACTTCGTGATCCTAAGTAACTGAGAACAGATACAAGTTGAAATATTTGACTCTCATGTTATAAAGGTGAATGAAGGAAGTCATTTTTATGTCTTAGTTGATATCTTTTGATATGTATTGAAAAAGTATAAAAGATATTGACATTGCACAAGGCATAAAAGCAGACCACACGCAAGCTATATGAGAAAAATAAGTGCGCAAAAAGAAAAAGCGTGAAAAGAAAAAAATACAGAAAAGAGCTGAAAAAAAAGAAAAGTTCAATGCTTAGAAGTGTGATTGAGAAAACCTATGCAGAAAACATATGAGTGAGGATAAGTAAATGATAACTTGTTTTTATTGGATTTTCTGAGAATAAAACATAAATAATTGTGATATTTAGAAAAGTGAAAGAAATTCTTTTTCTGTGGTGGTATATAAAAGATTCTAATTATATTGTGATTTTGAAATAACAGGAAATATTTGTGAAAATAAAGTCTTTAATTATTTCCTGATTGTGAGGATGTGTAATATTATGCATACATGACAGAGATGTTTGTGGGTAGCATCACTGCAAACCCTCACGAGACCTTATTCGTCCACTGGGGTAACCTAGGGGTTGAAAGGGCTTGTTGCATGAGCTAAATGCAACCGTGATTCCTACGAAAGTGAGTTAGGTGATAGTTTGATTTCTTGCATTTTTCTAGTTTGCTCGAGGACTAGCAAAACATAAGCATGGGGGTATTTGATAATGCATATAATTCAGGGTTTATTAACATTTAAATATGCATGATTTTATGAAATAATGTTTCAAAAACCCAATTTTATGTTAGTTTTCGAGTAAATGTGCTAAAATGATTTAAAAATAGAAAATGCATGAAAAATAGTTTTATTTTTACATTTTTATACATATTTTAGTTTTTGTTATATTCATAAGTAGTTTAGTTTTAGTTTACAATTAAAAATAAAAATAAAAAAATAAAAAAAATAGAGAAAATAGTTTTATATTCATTTTAAGTGTTTGTTTTTTTTTAGAAAAGAAAAAAAATATATAGTTAGATTAATTTTTGAAGTTTCTTTATAAATAAATAGTTTTGTTTTTGAAAATTTTCATAATAAACCGATTTATACGGTTTTCTTGATTTTTGAAAATGAAAAAAAAAATAATAAAATACTAATAAAAACAAACCATTACATGGTTTGTAATTTTTGAAAAAAAAAAAAAAAATAACACAAACCGGCTTGAACCGGTTTGCATTTCTGAAAACTAAAATTATAATAAGGAAACCGGTTCCAGTCGGTTTGGATTTCGTTAAAACAAACAGCAAACCGGTTTTGAACCGGTTTGCTTGTTTTTAAAACCCAGAAAAAACGAAATGGGGGGCGTCTCCCCTGTACGCCTGAACCATTTCCCTTTTCCCCCTCTTTTCCTTCTCTTCCCTATCTTCTCACCCTTCTCCACCATCACCGGCCCTTCCTTATCCTACCTTCCCCTTCTCCCTTTTCCTCTAATGATATTCCAGCCGGAGGTGGTGGTGGCTCTTCAGTCCGGCGACGGCGCACGGTGGATGACCGCCATTTCTTCCCCCGATTCTCTCAAGTTACGGTAAGTTCAGATCTTCTTCTTCTTCTTCTTTTTCCAATCCGATCTCTTCTTCTTCTTTTTCCTCTTCTCATTTCAATTCTTCTTCTTCTTCTCCTTCAGATTTTCTTCCTCTTCTTCTTTTTCTTTTTCTTCAGTTCTTCCTCTTCAGCTTCTTCTTCTTACGATTTTTCTTCATCCTTCAGTTCTTCTTCTTTGTTCGCTGACTTCTTTTAATCTTGTTCTTCATCATCTTCTCCTCCTTCAGATTCTTATTCTTCTTATTCGTCTTCCTTTTCTTCTTCTACTGTTAATTCTGTGTCAAAAGAAAAAAAAGAAAAAAAAAAACGAGAAAAAAAAAAACAAACAAACAATAAATACATTCCTGTAGCTTTTGATTACTAATTGTGTTGTTCTGTGTGTTTCCTCATTCCTGATCTCTGCAGCATTCATTTCATTGCATCTTTTGAATTTTTTTAGTTTATCTCATTTCTGTTTAGATATAGAACCGGTATATGTCCTAATTTTTATTTTGTTTCATTTGTATCATTTCAATTTTTGGTATTGTCGGTGTTTGCTAATTCCTGATTTCATTTCATCAGTTTTAATTTTCTGCAATTTCGGTTTCTTGTTTTTTTCTGCAACTTTGTTTTGAGTTCGTCAATTTTTGTTTTGTTTTTTTTTTCCTTCTTTCATTTTCCTGTTTAGGCTTATACATTTGATCGGTCGATTTCCTGTTTTTATTTTAGTTTTCCTGTTTTGATTTTAGTAATAGTAGTTTTCCTGTTTTGATTTTATTAATAGTTTGTTTTCTTTTATTTCAAAGTATGAATTCCTGTTTGTAATATTCATTTCATGATATTCAATTCCTGTTTTTCTGTTTTTTTTCTTGTTTTTCAATTCTATCATCTTCCTGTTTTTCAATATATTCATTTAGCTTAGTTTTTCTGTTCAATTTCTTGTTTTCTTACATTCTGACCTTTTGATTTTTTTATTTGTTCATCATGCTCGATTTCTTATGTTTTCTTGTTTGTTTCATCTTGTAATTGTTAGCTTAGTTGGTTAGTTACTTAAACTGTGGTTAATTAGTTAGATCTAATTAGAAATCACATTTCGGATTTAAACGTGTTAGAATTTTCTATTTTTAGCATCTAGCTAGTTTAGTATAGTCTATGTCTATCTCTGGTACTGCTCGTGTTCCTTTGAATTGTGCAGGATAGCTTAGGAGTGGAGTGGAAGCGATTACGTGACGCGAAGTACGAAGAATAAAGTCTTTTTGCTTTTATTTTTAGAATTAGGAATTTTAATTGGGTTTGTAAATATTGCACTTTACGCCCTCTACGAAGGGTATTCATTTGTTGTAATAGTTAGTTGTTTTTACTTTTCTGAACATTTTTACATTTCAATAATTCAACAATAAAGATTAGTTTAGATTTGTGTACTTGAATACGATATATTCCCGTTCCCTGAGTTCGACCCGGTCTCATCCACTAGTGAGAACCGGTTTTTATTATTTGATGTCTGGTTTTCACATGTTTTTCATATAAAAATCTTTTCAAAATTTACAACGATTGCAAAAAGAAGACATCAAATTTTTGGCGCCGTTGCCGGGGAACGGCGTAATATTAGTATTCGCTTTATTGCCTAGTGTTTGTGTGCATTTAGGTTTAGAACCACGTATGTGCATATCTTAGAGACGAGCTTACTTTTCTGCACAGCCCACCTATTAGGATTCCCTTAGAGGCAACTGTGTACGATTGGTACCGTACACATAGATTTTATATTTCTATGCATAATCTCTTTTATGTGTAACTGCGTGGTGTTTGTTTAGTTTTTGTTGTTTTTAGTTTACTCGCTTTGTGGTTTGCGTGGTTTGGCCGCTTAGTGCGTTAGTTAGGTAGAAAACCCAAAGTTAGGACATGTGCTACACCGGTCTACTCTAAGGTGTACGCAATGGCTGACGATCATCATTTGATCCGTCCTTTGAGGGAGTACTTCATGCCAAATACGTATACTCCCGCCTCCTGCATCACGAGACCTGATGTAGGAGCGAGCCATTTTGAGATTAAGGCCAGTGTGATTCAAATGTTACCTTCGTTTTATGGCCTTAGCAATGAAGACCCATATCGTCATCTCGACGAATTCCTTGAGATTTGCTCGACTGTGCGAATCAATAATTTTGGAGACGACGCTATGAGGTTAACTTTGTTTCCGTTTTCTCTCAAAGATAAAGCCAAGCACTGGTTAAAATCTCTTGAGACGGTTCGTATTACTACTTGGGAAGGAATGCAAAAAGAATTTTTAAAAAAATATTTCCCAATTAGTAAAACGAATCAGTTTCGTAAAGCTATAACTAGTTTTTCTCAAATTGAGGGAGAACAATTTCACGAGTCTTGGGAGAGATTGAAAGATCTTCTACGCAAGTGTCCCCATCACCAGGTGCCTCATTGGCAGTTGGTGCAGTATTTTTATGACGGGCTTACTGAAAAGCATCGTCAAATGGTTGATTCGTCTTGTGGGGGCACTTTTATGCTCAAAAGTGAGGACGAGGCGTGGTCTCTATTCGAGACCTTGAGTGAAAACACGATGCATCATAACTTGTCTTCACGGCTCGATAGGACTACATCTCTGTCTAGTGGTCCTAGGAAGGTTGGGATTTCCGAAGTTGGGTCCGAATTAGAATTGCGTACCAAGGTTGACCAGTTGACTAGGAAGTTAGATCAATTCCTAGCCAATTCTTCAAGAAGTCCAATAGAAAGAGTGTGCGAGATATGTGCTAGCCCTGCACACTGTGTTGCGGATTGTCCGGCAGCGCCATTATATCCTGAATTTGTTCAGGAACAGGTGAATGTTGCTCAAGGTTTAGCTAAACCCATGCCCGATTCATATACATCTTCATATAACACAGGTTGGCGAAACCAGTTCAGTTCCCCATCCCATCAGCCTTCCCAGACACAGTATAGACCCAATAACCATTCACAAGGTTACTCGCATCCTATATTTCCACAAGTTCATCCCCAGTATTGTCTACCTTCTCCTCAGGAGCCCATACAAAGTTCATCATTTCAAGAGAAGATGTTAGAAGCCTTTTCTGATATCAAGGCTACTCTTTGTTCCCATACGCAGTCAATAGCCAAGCTAGAGACTCAAATGGGGCAGTTAGCTCAGACATTGAGTAGGCAAAATCAGGGGAACCTTCATAGTCAGTCTGTTGTCTCAAAGGGAGAGGATTCAATGTCATTTGACTTGCAACCCACTGATTCACATCATGAGCAAGTCAAATCTATTACATCCCTTCAGTATGGGAAGGCGTGTCACTCCACTCAGGAATCGACTCATGAGCCCCATATCACTTCTACTGACGAATCGATTTCCATATTACCTCAGCAGGAAGGGCTTTACTCACAACATACATTTTCATCATATAAAGCCCCATTTCCTCAGCCTTTAGGATCACCAATCGTTTTGAGTAAGCAAGAGGTGCAGATGCAGAAGGTGCTTGACCAAGTCAAGCCAGATCATATTCACCACTTGTCTGAAGTAGCATTCATTGATACTCGGCCGGTCCTAGACTCTCATTTCCTGACCAGTCTCTCACATGAGACTAATCTCAGTTCTTCATGTCAAGAGAGTCATGATACTACATTTGGAGGTAGAAGGGATGGAAACATAGTGCGTAGTGTCACAGATGACACACTTTTCTTCATAGAGCCCGGTTGAGTCTGACTTCATGTCCATTGATCTCATGGACGATGAAGGCTTTTCCAGGGATCCGTCTGGCTGGGGACGTGAAACTTAGCGCTTTATGGGAGGCAACCCATATTCTGTATAGTATTACAATTGTTGTTAGGATTTGTAGATTTTATTTGGTTTTATTTTTCGTTTTTCTATCTTTTCTATGAGTTTCATGTTTTGTCCTGTATACATTGCATTCATTACATTCATAGAACGTGTATTTTTAATTCATGTCAGGTCATTCTACTCTTTTCCCTCATTTATTTCTCTCATGTGCATTCACTTAGTTTCACATAAGCATGGGAGAGTGCCACTGGGACAGTGTCATTCAAGCATGGGGGAGGGTGTAGAATGCAGACCTTGATATTTCTGTTTACGTTCTTGCACATGTTTACACATCTCTCATAAAAAGTAGATTTTTAAAGAAAGAGTTTGAACTTATATGAATGTTATTTCAAATCTAATGTTTTTAGAGGATTTTTAAGCCCCACGAAAAAATTTTTATGACATAGATCTAAAAATTATGGTTGTTTATGTGGATTTCGAAGAAATGATGATAGATACATGTTAGAATTTATTTTGAATCATAAATATGAATATGCACAGTTTTATTTTTGAAAAACTAAGCAAATGAACAAAAGTGTAAAAAAAAAAAAAAATGAGCTCAAAAAGAGAGAAAAAGCATGCGTTAGGTTGTTTGGATAATTCCACAATTCTTAGTAGATGGAACTTAGATGTAAGTTGAAACTTTTAAGTCCATTTTCATAAAGGAGAGTGGAAAACTTCGTGATCCTAAGTAACTGAGAACAGATACAAGTTGAAATATTTGACTCTCATGTTATAAAGGTGAATGAAGGAAGTCACTTTTATGTCTTAGTTGATATCTTTTGATATGTATTGAAAAAGTATAAAAGATATTGACATTGCACAAGGCATAAAAGCAGACCACACGCAAGCTATATGAGAAAAATAAGTGCGCAAAAAGAAAAAGCGTGAAAAGAAAAAAATACAGAAAAGAGCTGAAAAAGAAAGAAAAGTTCAATGCTTAGAAGTGTGATTGAGAAAACCTGTGCAGAAAACATATGAGTGAGGATAAGTAAATGATAACTTGTTTTTATTGGATTTTCTGAGAATAAAACATAAATAATTGTGATATTTAGAAAAGTGAAAGAAATTCTTTTTCTGTGGTGGTATATAAAAGATTCTAATTATATTGTGATTTTGAAATAACAGGAAATATTTGTGAAAATAAAGTCTTTAATTATTTCCTGATTGTGAGGATGTGTAATATTATGCATACATGACAGAGATGTTTGAGGGTAGCATCACTGCAAACCCTCACGAGACCTTACTCGTCCACTGGGGTAACCTAGGGGTTGAAAGGGCTTGTTGCATGAGCTAAATGCAACCGTGATTCCTACGAAAGTGAGTTAGGTGATAGTTTGATTTCTTGCATTTTTCTAGTTTGCTCGAGGACTAGCAAAACATAAGCATGGGGGTATTTGATCATGCATATAATTCAGGGTTTATTAACATTTAAATATGCATGATTTTATGAAATAATGTTTCAAAAACCCAATTTTATGTTAGTTTTCGAGTAAATGTGCTAAAATGATTTAAAAATAGAAAATGCATGAAAAATAGTTTTATTTTTACATTTTTATACATATTTTAGTTTTTGTTATATTCATAAGTAGTTTAGTTTTAGTTTGCAATTAAAAATAAAAATAAAAAAATAAAAAAAATAGAGAAAATAGTTTTATTTTCATTTTAAGTGTTTGTTTTTTTTTAGAAAAGAAAAAAAATATATAGTTAGATTAATTTTTGAAGTTTCTTTATAAATAAATAGTTTTGTTTTTGAAAATTTTCATAATAAACCGATTTATACGGTTTTCTTGATTTTTGAAAATGAAAAAAAAAATAATAAAATACTAATAAAAACAAACCATTACATGGTTTGTAATTTTTGAAAAAAAAAAAAAAAATAACACAAACCGGCTTGAACCGGTTTGCATTTCTGAAAACTAAAACTATAATAAGGAAACCGGTTCCAGTCGGTTTGGATTTCGTTAAAACAAACAGCAAACCGGTTTTGAACCGGTTTGCTTGTTTTTAAAACCCAGAAAAAACGAAATGGGGGGCGTCTCCCCTGTACGCCTGAACCATTTCCCTTTTCCCCCTCTTTTCCTTCTCTTCCCTATCTTCTCACCCTTCTCCACCATCACCGGCCCTTCCTTATCCTACCTTCCCCTTCTCCCTTTTCCTCTAATGATATTCCAGCCGGAGGTGGTGGTGGCTCTTCAGTCCGGCGACGGCGCACGGTGGATGACCGCCATTTCTTCCTTCGATTCTCTCCAGTTACGGTAAGTTCAGATCTTCTTCTTCTTTTTCCAATCCGATCTCTTCTTCTTCTTTTTCCTCTTCTCATTTCAATTCTTCTTCTTCTTCTCCTTCAGATTTTCTTCCTCTTCTTCTTTTTCTTTTTCTTCAGTTCTTCCTCTTCAGCTTCTTCTTCTTCCGATTTTTCTTCATCCTTCAGTTCTTCTTCTTTGTTCGCTGACTTCTTTTAATCTTGTTCTTCATCATCTTCTCCTCCTTCAGATTCTTATTCTTCTTATTCGTCTTCCTTTTCTTCTTCTACTGTTAATTCTGTGTCAAAAGAAAAAAAAAGAAAAAAAAATGAGAAAAAAAAAAGAAAAACAAACAAACAATAAATACATTCCTGTAGCTTTTGATTACTAATTGTGTTGTTCTGTGTGTTTCCTCATTCCTGATCTCTGCAGCATTCATTTCATTGCATCTTTTGAATTTTTTTAGTTTATCTCATTTCTGTTTAGATATAGAACCGGTATATGTCCTAATTTCTATTTTGTTTCATTTGTATCATTTCAATTTTTGGTATTGTCGGTGTTTGCTAGTTCCTGATTTCATTTCATCAGTTTTAATTTTCTGCAATTTCGGTTTCCTGTTTTTTTCTGCAACTTTGTTTTGAGTTCGTCAATTTTTGTTTTGTTTTTTTTTCCTTCTTTCATTTTCCTGTTTAGGCTTATACATTTGATCGGTCGATTTCCTGTTTTTATTTTAGTTTTCCTGTTTTGATTTTAGTAATAGTAGTTTTCCTGTTTTGATTTTATTAATAGTTTGTTTTCTTTTATTTCAAAGTATGAATTCCTGTTTGTAATATTCATTTCATGATATTCAATTCCTGTTTTTCTGTTTTTTTTCTTGTTTTTCAATTCTATCATCTTCCTGTTTTTCAATATATTCATTTAGCTTAGTTTTTCTGTTCAATTTCTTGTTTTCTTACATTCTGACCTTTTGATTTTTTTATTTGTTCATCATGCTCGATTTCTTATGTTTTCTTGTTTGTTTCATCTTGTAATTGTTAGCTTAGTTTGTTAGTTACTTAAACTGTGGTTAATTAGTTAGATCTAATTAGAAATCACATTTCGGATTTAAACGTGTTAGAATTTTCTATTTTTAGCATCTAGCTAGTTTAGTATAGTCTATGTCTATCTCTGGTACTGCTCGTGTTCCTTTGAATTGTGCAGGATAGCACAGGAGTGGAGTGGAAGCGATTACGTGACGCGAAGTACGAAGAATAAAGTCTTTTTGCTTTTATTTTTAGAATTAGGAATTTTAATTGGGTTTGTAAATATTGCACTTTACGCCCTCTACGAAGGGTATTCATTTGTTGTAATAGTTAGTTGTTTTTACTTTTCTGAACATTTTTATATTTCAATAATTCAACAATAAAGATTAGTTTAGATTTGTGTACTTGAATACGATATATTCCCGTTCCCTGAGTTCGACCCGGTCTCATCCACTAGTGAGAACCGGTTTTTATTATTTGATGTCTGGTTTTCACATGTTTTTCATATAAAAATCTTTTCAAAATTTACAACGATTGCAAAAAGAAGACATCACCTCTCCCATTAAACATCTATATTTGTTTCCCATAGGCATTTTAAGGTCCTATAAAACCTTCTCATTTCGTACAAATAGCATCATATGCATCATAAATTTAGTTTCTCATTAGCTTAGTGTGCACCTTAAGCCTCCATTCCATCATTTGCATACAACATGATGTCCCTTTACATGTGTATCTTTCAGCTAACTTGGATTTTGCAGGAATTTAGGCAGAAAAGGTTATTCTTCCTGCTTAATTTAGGAATTTGAACTTAAATTCAATTCAAGTTTGTAATAGCTAGACATTAATGAGAATATTTATATTTTCAGTCTTATAATAGAATGAATGAGCATTGTAAAATCACAAAATTGCCTGTTTACATGCATCTTTTCCTTTATTTCTCAAAATCTCACATTGGTGAAACATGAATGGCACGTGCACCATTTTGTAAGAGGTAAATTAATCCTAAGTTGATGATCCACATCAATGGCCATAGTCAGGGTGTGGACAAAACTTAGTGTTTTTATCTTTTACAAAATAACATTGGATCCATACTGGACCCGTTTTCAAAATTCATCATATTTCCTCAAATATTTTCTTCTTTTATCAGAATTTAACTTAAAATTAATTCAAAATATATACCAATGACCATAGTCAGGGTATATTGAGAATTAATTTCATTTTAAATTCTATAAAAGCACCAAATGTGTTTCATTCTTCACCTGAATTTAGATATAGATTATTATATAATACATTCAATGACCATAGTCAAGGATGTATTATATCTTCAATCTTATTCTAATTCATTTAAAGAATGAAATAACTTTTCAAAAATCCAATTTCAAATTCTTTAAATTTATTCATCATTTAGGATAGAACTACATCATATTTTCAAAATTCCCTTTTCAAAATTCCAAGTAATGTAAATATCTTCCTCAGTATATCTTCAATTTTTATAAAATCCAATTCATCCTTTCATTTTCAAATTCAATTTCATTTTCAATCTCAAAGTTCAATTTAGCTTTGAGATTTCAAAGTCATTTTTATATTCAAATTCAAATCAGATTTCAAAGTTCAAATTGACTTTGAAATTCGTTTGTATATTCAAATTCTAAATTTCATTTTTCAAGTTCAAATTAAACTTGGAAGTTCTTGATTCATCTTTTGAATTTAAAATCCATTTTAGGATCCAGGATTCAACACTCATATTGGATCTCAGACTTCAGATCCAATTCCTCCTTAGGATCCAGACTTCAATTTCACTTTTGGATCTTAGACTTCAGATCCGATTTCTTTATAGGATCCAGAATCCAATTTCACATTTGGATCTCAGACTCCAGATCCAAAAATCCATTCTACGATCCATAATCCAACTCTATATTGGACCTCAGGCCTTAGAATTAAATCCATTTTTAGGATCCAGAACCCAATTCTACATCGGTTCTCAGATCCCAGATCTTAAATCCATTTTAAAGATCCAATTTCGTTTCAAAATCTAGATTTTAAATCCAAGTCCATTTCCAGATCTCATTTGAACTCCCTAAATCCATTTCTATTTTAAATTCCTTTTGATTTTCTCAGATCCATTCTAAAATTCAAATTCAATATCACTTCCAAATTTCATCTTCTTCTCCTAAATCCATGATTAAATTCGAAGTCCATTTCTGACTCTGAAACTTCATTTCCTTTCATTTCGAAGCTTTAAATAATGCTTTACCCAAAATCAAGATTTATTCTCCCAACTCTGATTTACTTCAAAAACTTAGAACTCCCCTAGTCTATCTCAAGTTCTAAAGTTAAGATTCAAAACATTTCTTCATTCCATTACCAAGTTCATCTCAGAATACTTGGAAATTTCCAAATCAATTTTCGAAAAGAGCATACATCCTTGCATTGCACAAGCATGATTCTTTGTGCATTTAGATTTAGAATAAATTCTTAGATTATATTTAGGAAAAGCAAAAGGCATAGATTCGATCCTTGGTTCGATTACCTCTGGTAAAGGCGCCAGGAACGGTCGAACCTCGTACCGATGAGCGAATCCCGTCTCTCCTTTTTTCCTGCAATATTTTCAAAACGGAGGCGAGTAAAATTTCTAAATGTTTTCAAATTAAGGTCAAGTGAGACCGCGCAAAAGAGTTCCTCTTCTCTTTCTTTCTCTTCTTTTCTCTTCTCTCTTTCTTTTCTTTCTTTTATTTTTCTCCCTTCAAAAAGGAGGAAAATAGTGGTTAGAAAAGGAAAAGAGAAGGAAGAGAGAGAAACCACAAGAGAGGAAAAATTTTGCGATGATCACAGTGATATACCCTAAAATAGAAATAATAATATAATGTTGTGATTGCTTTCACAAGCAGTGTGCTCTGTTGGCCGTGTGAGGCTGAGCACGTGAATGGGCAGGCCAAGAACTCGTTTCGCGTACCCTGCGGGGACCATGAGGCAAATTCCTCGTTGTGAGGTATGATTGAACATGAGCCTTAAGAAAGATAAACCTGCTTCGCCCCATTCACAAAACGGTTCACCTTGGGAGAGGGTGAATGGTACAGCCCTGAGTGACTTGTCGTTACTACGACACGTGTTTTGACAGGAGCAGTAGCGCCCTTTGGCCTCCAGTCACTCAGAGTTACGGAGGTCGAGGTTACCTTTTTAGGACCTCACTACTACAGTAGTATGGATTGCAATCCTTGCCTATGCAAGTATTTTCTCCTAGCCGTGTGCTGCTCGCATGAGGTTGAACTCGGTCTGTAGCTTCCTCGGTTACCACACTAGAATTGAATAACAGACGCCGGGTGCATGTCTCACAGAATGCGAGGTTCCTTCGCGTACCCGAAGGAGTAATCAGAAGAACTTAAAGACTAACCAATCAGCTGACTTACTGTAGTTGTACTTTACTTGTTCTGTAGTCTGTGTTTCAGTTGCCGTTATTGTTCAGTTGTAACTTTGGTTGCCTTGTTGTTCAGTACTTGGTATAGTTTGTTACGGCCTTGTGCGCTTGCGTTACAATTATTTTAGCTATTATTATAGTTGCTTGCTGCTTAGTACTCGTTATCGTTCAGATTGGTTGTTTTAGTTACTTGTTGTACGGCTGCTCTAGTTGCTTGCTCGTTTCCAGTACTTGTTACAGTTACTACAGTTTGTTACCTTTCCATTGACTTGCACTTGTTCCTCTCACACTTACCTGACACCATTCATAACACATTTGATCATTATGTTCCTTGATGCATACTTTACCAGTTGGTATGGATTGTGAAATGAATTAGCGTAGTTACTGCTCATGAATTTCTGCTGGATACTTCCACTTATAGTTCTGTACTCTTGCTGTAAATATGCGTGTTATGTATGTCATGTACAGCTCTGCCTCGATTTCCACACTTTGGTATTTTGAGTTTGGTTTGTCTCACTAGCTCGAAAGAGTACTGACCCCATGTTATGGGGATACAGGTTGCTTAGGCGTGCGATGGAGCTCGATGTGCTGCAGCGGACTCTGAACCCACAATTCTGATACTTGCTGGATCTTGGCAGTTTTGGTTTTGTATAAGGGAAATGAGATGCGTACACTTTGTAAATGTATTAAATAAAAAGTTGTTTCCTTACTGTTGTTTCTCTCCTGTGGTGGCCACCCAGACCCATGGCTTTGTTGTTTCACTTACACGGTGTTTTCCACTGTTCTTTGGTTAAACCTTTTCAAAAAAAAACATTCATAGAAAATCCTAAGTTTTTCCAAAGTCAGGATTTGGGGCGTCACAGGTAATGATATTAGAGTAGTGTTTTAAAAGAGTTAAAGAAGTGTGGTTCAAGTCTCTGCAAGCATCGACCATCACACTGTAAGTATTTTAATTCAGTTCTGTTGTTTAATGACTTGTTCTGCTTGATTTGATGATCTTGTGTGTTTTTCGGGTGTCGTCCGATGTGAGACCCCATTTCATGGTTAAGCCTCATATATCAGGCTTAAGATATCGATTGTCGGAACCTAAGGGTTCATTCGCGCTTGTGGACCTAGTTTCCCAAGCTGTTTCGAGTAGACTCATGCGAGAGTTGAAGCTTTTGAGTTGAATCTAGGGGACTACTTGCGTAGTTCGCCCTTCTCGTTCCACATTGTGTGGTGGAGACGATTGATTTATCATAGCAACGATCGAGTTATTGTCCTAGTTATGTTAAGGATGAGATAACTTAGTTACGCACACCTTGAAGTCTTATTTTGAGAACGTAATGCTTATAGTGGCAGTGATGAGTAGTGTAGTGTGACCCTCCTTTGTGATATGATTGTCGTGCTATCTGAATAGAGTTATCGAGAGCATGCGACAAATGATTAGATCTGATGTGTGATTGTGGTTCGTGGAACCTTGTTGAATGAATGTGTGATTTTGTTTTCTGTTTTGCCATGTGAAGTGATAGGATGTGTATTGTTAGTATTTGTGCCTAAACCCATGTTAGTGGCTTCTGACCCTGAGTGCGGTCAATGATCTTGATCAGTCGATTGTATTGATGTATCACTGTGTACGGAGTATCTGCGAGGGTAGGTATGACCAATACCAGGTAATCCGAATAGCTTGGTGAATCTTTGTGAGGTTACACTGTCGAAGACCGGGTAGCCGCAGAGACGGTGAACTGTGAGGAAGTGTACTATCCAAGACCAGGTAAGCCATCTAGGGCGGTAATTCCATGTGAGGTTATACGTTTTCCGGATCAGGTGATCTGACGGGTAACTTGTGTGATTTTGATCTCCTGATATTGATGGATTTAGCTAGTTATGATCTATAAGTTCGATCTTTCTAGCGATAGCGACCCTGTAGGATGTCGCATGCGATTGTTCGTAGAACATGTTTCTCTGTCGTGTTGTTGCACGATTGGGTTGCGATGTGACTTTTGTTTGAATTGTGATGAATGTTGCCTGATTATGAGTGTTGTGTGCTTATGATTTCTGTATGATTGTGGCGATTATCGCTTAGCGAGCATGATTGTCAAATCTATTGATTGATTTGTTATGTCTTTCTGTCATGATAGATGACTCGGAAGACTAGAGGCAATGATATTTTGGGTGTTGTGAACAACCTTGTGGAGGTTGTGCAACAACAAGCGGTTACAATCCAACAGTTGAATGCGAATCTTCAGCTCGTAGCCCAAAGTGGGCAGAATAATAGTGCAGAAACCTATAAGCTATCTATAGATTTGAATCTTTCTGCTTTTGAGAATGAGACAGACCCTGAGACTGTCGTACCATGTATACGTGAGAGAGAGCAGAAGCGTCAGAAAGTATCTCAGAACCGCCAGCGTAAGCGATCCCAGCGATCGTATGTCCAGCGAAAGCGACCACGACGACCGGAAGTTCAACGGAAGTGTCGACGACGCGACGTAGATCACGGTCTTGGAACTTGTCCTCTCTTCGATGGCAAGTGTTTCAAGTGTGAACAACCTGGGCATGTTGCCAAGTTTTGTCCCAAGAAGTCTACGGAAGACTTAGTTGTAGCCGATTAGGCGTTGTCAGACGAGATCCGACCATTTTGTTGTTGCTCCTAATTTTGTGATTTCGCGGACGAAAACCTTTTTAAGGAGGGTAGAATGTAAGGTCCGCGAATATTTTTTAGGAGTTTACTGCTTACTTAGTGTTGATATGCATGCTTACGCATAATTATGAGGTTATACTGCGTAATTAAGTATATTTTGGATGAGCCTTGTGTTTTGGCTTTGTACGCACGACCCGAAAATCGTGTAAATATACTATGTAAGTAAGAAGTGCCTAATTCTGGACGAATTAGCTTCTGAAATTGTAAGGATCAATTTATAATATGTTTTTATAGTTTGTCCATGAATTTGGGATCTATACGACGTAAAAACCTCGTCAGTGTATGTGAATTACGAGTTTTGGACCAAAAATCATAATATGCTTAATTCTTGTAAACGAAAGGTAATTTCCTTGAAAGGCCTTGACCATTTCATATTAATCGAGGTTATTTAGAGAACTAAATGATTTAATTAAATTAAATTAATATTTTAGTGCACTAATTAAGCGTGGTTTTGAAATATAACATATGGCGATTTTTGGATTTGGACCGGATCAACTAGGAGAGGACCCAAATCCATTGGGCGCCCTCTCTAGTGGACATCCTTGGTCATCGTTGACCAGCTGGTCAAGGTTTGACCAGCTGGGTGGCACTTTTGAAAACGTTTGCATGGATTTTGAAAAGGAGGCCACTATTGGCCCTTGGTCTTTTCAAAAACCCCATTATGAAGCATCATAAGGGGGGCACACTTTTCAAAGAGAGCATGGGGCTGGCGCCCCATGGCATTTTTGCAAGGTTTTTTACCCCTGTATCACGTCCTATCACCTGCAGGGATTATGCCGAAATCACGATAGACACCAACCTATAAGCAGCTGAAAGAATGTTAGTCTTCATCTGGTCGATAGATATTATACTGCAATTATTTATAGGAAAAGAAGCAAGAAAACAACGATGCAATCTGAATTACTGCCTCTCAGCTTACTTCGATTGCCATTCAGGTAAGGGAGCATACCAAATCATCCATTGAGCTCGGCGAGGATGCTCGAGTCAGCGACCAAGCCTATCACTTGACTTCATATAAAACCCACAGAATGGGATATAACAGGGATATTAAGTGATGAACGCATACGACAGTAGCACCAAACTTAGGATTTTTTTTTTTTAAATGAATGTTGTGGGACATAACACAGGGCAGACCAGAGTTTAACACAAGGAGCAACTGCCTTATAGAATCTGGAACTAAGGGGTACTGGAAATAATAAAAGCAGATAGAATGGGTAGATTAATGCAGCTTTACAGTCATGGTGATGACGCCAACGAGGGATCATCGGACCCAGTACGAACATATATTCAGAGCTGCCAATAGCCGAGGAGAATGTTGGGGGATCTAATGATCATGATTTTCACAATCCAGGTGAACCGGCGGCAGTTATCTCAACTATAGGAGTGTTAACGACTGAATTTCATCATCATTTTCTTTTTTTTTTTGCTCAAGGATTTAGATCTCTACTTCATATCAATCGCTAGTGTGCGTGTGTGTATATCTACATACATACTAATAACCAGCACATTGTGGATGAAGCTGAGTATTATGCTGACCACCCCTAATAAGCCTATCGACAGACAAAACAAGCAAAAGCAAATCTATGGGATTCCTAACATGACCTTGAAGTCAATCAAAACTAAGATGGAGACCATATGCTGAAGAAATTACAAACTGGAACAGCACTTGATAAAAATAAATAACAAAGAAAAACAAAAAAAAAACAAAGGGAAAGGGAAAATCAGCAGGTTGTTCTAAGGCCACGAGACCTTAATAGGATTGCTGCTTCAAACAACCAATAGATTCTGGAAATGCACACGTCAGTAACTTGAGAAGCACGATTGTAAATAAAATTTTTTTTTTAGTTTAAGATGATTAATAACTGATCGTTTCTCTACAAGGGAAACGTTAATGTTGCATCAATGGGGACTCCAAGAAGATATGCAATAAGCCCATAAACAAACCAGAAAGACAATCACCTCCCAGATCAAGCATTTGAAGTTGGAAGTATCAGTGTTGTATATGGTGGCGTATGCAACGATTAAAACAAATGGACCCCAAGGCCCACAATTTTACTCTATCTGAATCGAGTCAGCCTCCAGGATTTCTTTTTGTGATGGAGAGGGTGAAGCATGTGTTTAAGCTATGATTGAAGCCTAAACATATGCTTACATTCAAAACCTCGAGAACTGAGGGCATATGTTTATGCCACAACCCAGCATAAATATCTACTGTATGTGATAGAACATGACACACGATAACCATAATATACAAAAATGAGATGCTCGATCAAATTACGATTCAAAATACTGAAACTTAAAGGAATTTAAGAAAGAAATGAAGCAAGTGTAGGAGTCGGTTTACTCCATTGCTGTAGCATTAGGCAGATCGATCTTGCTATATGCAGATTGATCCTGCCGTTATTGCCTTGACAGAAGAGAGAAAAGAAAGAATAAAAAGAAAAGAGAAAAAAAAGGGAAAAGAAGAAAGAAGAAAAAAGAGAAAAAAAAAACGAAAAGTAGAGAAAGAAAGCAACAAAAGGAAAGTGAAGAAGAACAAAAATTACAGTAGAACGATGCTGTAAGGCGTCATTTATATATAAAAAAAAATCGAAGAAAAAGGGAGGAGGAGGGTCACTTACCGTGACTCTGTTAGAGTCCTTGAGGGAGAGATCTCTTTTTATTCTTTTACTGAACCCCTTTCCAGCTTGTTTGCAGAGGATCTTTGTTTCCTTCGAGCGACCCCAGGATGAAATACCTTGAGAAATCACCCTTTTACTGGGGGGAATCGAGGAAGTTAGGGGGGGGGGGGGGGCTCCAAAAACCATCCCCTTTTCTTCCCCCTGGGCTCCCCTTTTATAGGAGAAGAGGAGGATTCCAGAAGGAACAATGGCGATTCTGTTGGAAATCAAGGGTGGAGACGAAGATGAAGGTGGATGGGCGATGGAGGTGAAAGCCGTTGGAGATCGGTGGTTGAGGATGGGGAAGAAGGTTCTGGCGGGCGATGGGGAGGTCGCACATGGGGGCTCGATGGGGAAGATCCTTCCGGAAGAGGGGAGGTTTGCGATCAATGGCTGAGGGTGGAGCCATTGATCGGAGGGTTTGGAGGTTTCGAGAGTGTGCGAGAGAGGGAAATCGTCATGGAGAGAGAAGGTTCTCGAATGAGAGGGCATGCGATAGGGGATTTTGTTTACGGGGGGCTTTTCCGAGTTTTTCCAAAGGGAGTCCTCTAAAGAAAACACTTTTCTAAAACGGTTTTTTTTTTGTTCTTTTTTCAGTTTTCTATATTTTTTTGATATTTTTGAAATAAAATCTTAAAATTTATGGAAAAACAAGGATTTAAACTAATTTTTTTGTATTTTTGAGAAATATTTGCAAAGGATGGTTTTCAATGCTATTTCGGGGAAAATTTCTTTAGAAAATGGGTTTGGACCCCGGTTTTGAGAAAAATATTCGAGTTTAAAAACTCGAATATGAGAAATACAATTTGATGGATCCAAACGGATACCGGACGAACTGTCTGAACTTTTCAAAAAGTTATTTTGGAAATTTCGAGAATTTGATTTTAAAAATTGGACAACGAAGCTTAGATTTGGATCTTTTATCTGGATCTGGATCCGAAATTGAGTCAGATCTATAAAATGAATTTAATTTCAATAAATCTTGAGAAATAAAATGGAGCTTTAGATTTAAAACTGACTTAATTACCTAGAAAATGAAGATAAAGGGCAAAAGGGGAATATTTACAAACTTTTGAAAAATTTGGGGTGTTCACACTAATGAAAAGAGGTACTAAGGTTGACCAAGGTGTGTGGTCCATAGGACCAGACGACTCCTAAGACAGGTTAGGGTCTGAACTTTTCAGTTCAGACCTGAGCCCAAAGTGGCTCAGCCGATGGGAGGCCTGGGGTGTCCAGCACTAAGTGGCTAGCACCCGACTCCAACAAGGTGGAGCCGTGGCTAGCACCGGGTGCTAGCCCGGCTGCCAAAGGGTTCAGGTCTGAACCTCGGTTCAGACCTGCACCACTAGGTGCTAACCAAACGCCAAGGGTGCACATCACCCAAGTGGTGTGCACTGTAAACACCCCAAATTTTCCACATCCATTCTCAAACAACCCTCCTCATGCAGTGCCAATTCTGTTAGGTCAGTGTAGGAGTCAAACCTCGAGTCAGTTTCAGAAAATCACCATTTTACCAACTTTCATTAGGAAAATTACCATTTTACCCCTAGGTCATCCCGGACCTCAGTCAGTCGGAGTCAACCAAGCTCATTGGTCAGTTCAGAATAGTTAGAATATCAGTCATTTCAAGCTCATCTAAGCTCACAATGAACAGACCATTTTCATTTCTGACCATTCCTGCCAAAATGAGATCATTTCTTCAGAAATGAGCTTATTTCTCACTCAAATCCAAGCCAATTGTCTCCGAGTTAGTCATTTACAGTCAGTCATATTCCCCAAAGTCTAACTTGAGCTCACCAGAAGTTCAAGTGCTCCAGTTTCAGTTCAAAACCATTTCCAAGTGTCCAGTAGCCCATTTTAGTCCATTTCAACTCTTTTAGCTGAAATTGAGCCGAGTTTAGTCAATTGAGCTAGTGTTTGAGCCTTGATTTTAGTTCACCTCAGTATTACTGACCTTTGTTTCAGCTCAAACCCAGTTCAGGTTCGTAATTCATTTCATTCCAATGATCATAACATACAATTTCTCTAAAAATGGCAGCTTTTCTAGAAAATTCAGTCGGAAAGGTCAGTTGAGTCAGTGTCCGGTGAGTTCATTTGAGTTCTGAAACTCTAAAACCCAGCTCAATCCAGTTCATTTCAGTTGAATCAAGCTCAAACCCTAATTTTCAGTGTTACTCTAGCTTGGCAGAGCTCGAAAATCATTTCTTCAACCATTTTTGCAAATTTTGTCAATTTTAACACTTTTTGAACTGATACAAGTGTCAATTGGGGTCTGACATCCAAAATTCTTCATTCAGAGTTAGCATTTCGCATAGCATTTCATGTCATTTCTCAGCATTTCATAACATTTCATCACATTTCATAACATTTCATCACATTTCATTCCATTTTCGAAGTCCAGAACTCCAGTTTTATAAATTTCAATCCAGATCGAGTTTTAAAAGCTTTCATAAATCAATTTCAAACCCTGGGTTTCCAAAATTGACATTTTTACCCCCAAGAGTCTAAATTTCGAAATATTTTCTCAAGAAAAATAATCTGAATTTATTTCAAACTCAAAATTTTGAATTCTACACTGGATTTGCTTCACAACGGGGTATTGAACTTCAAAATCCGAGCTCATTTCAAAAACTGCCAAAAATAGCTCGTTTTATCTGAAAATAGATTTGGAAGCATTTTCTCGAGAAAAACAATTTGGATTTCTTCCAAAATTAAATTTTTAAACTCTACATTGGATTTGCTTCGCAATGAGGTATTGAACTTCAAAATCCGAGCTTGTTTCAAAAACTGCCAAAAATAGTTCGTTCCGTCTGGAAACTTTCTAAAAAGACTATTTTACCCCTCTAATCGTCAAAATAAATTTCAAAAGTGGAATTTGGACCCGCTCTGAGATGGCCCATTCATTTACTTTTCTATTTTACAAAAAAAAAAAAAGATGTTTCTTTTTATTTGTTTGTTTTTGTTTTTATTAATTTTTATTTATTTATTTTATTTTAGAGAGGTGGGACCCACAAGATGGTCACCAAAACCTCCAGCCCCACTTTCCATTTTTTTCTCATTTTTTCTTTCCCTTTTCCTTTTTCCCTCCTTTTCTTTCTTTCCTTTTCTTTTTCTTTTTCTTCCTTTTCTTTTTCTTCTTTTCTTCCCTTTCTTTCCTTTCTTCCTTCCTTTCCCTCTTGCCCAGCCATTCACGTAAAGGGTTCTCTCCCCCTTTCCCCTTTTCATTAAACCCTAGGTAAAAGCCAATTAAAACCTAAGTTCTAAAACAAAAAAGAAAAAAAGGGAAAAAAGGCTACGGCTGGCCCATTTTCCCCTTAACGCACCTCTCTCTCTTTTTCTCTCTCTCTCTCCCTTTAGCTATCTTCTTCTCTCCTTGGCTGCTACAGCCACAGCAGCCTTCCAACCTCCAGCAGCACCTTAGCTTCAGCCACCACAGCAACCAAGCTTCCTCCTTCACCCCCATCTTTCCCAGCCGGTGCTTCCTTGGCAGCTCCTTCGGATTCAAGCTATCAACAGCAACCTCCATTGCTCCACCTTCACCACCTCCACAACAGCATAGCAGCTCCAACATCTCCACCACAGCTTCAACACCCCCAGCACTTTGGAAGCCTTCTCTGCAATCGGTTCCAGCCACCTCCACAGCAGTCATCATCGAACTCCATCTTGCAACAGCCACCTCTTCCAAGAGCTCCTCTAGCCGGACCCTTACCCAACTTCAACCACCTTCACGCCCAATAGCTGGTCCAGCATATACAAGGAAGCATCCCTTTTCAGTTGGTGTCATCATCCTTCAATTGATCCAAACTAACCCAAGGTAAGATATTCATTTTGTTTTTTTGTTTTTTTTTATTATTATTTTCATTTGTTTTCCTTGTTTCATGTTGTTGCTATTGAGGGAAAATGATCCGTCCAATCAATGGACCAGATCCTCCCTTCTCATAGCCATAAAAATAAATATGATTTGTGTCTCCCTGAATTTTTCATGTTTCATTCCATGTTTTAGATAAGTTTTATGTTTTATGTATTGCATTTAGTCTCATTTCTCCGTTTCTTGTTATTTAGCTCAATTTAATTGATAGTTCATCATGTTTTATTTTAGATATCCACTTTAGCTATGATTTCATATAAAACTTTTCGTTCAAAAAATCTTAAAATTTTTGTGATAGTTACAATTATCTGTCTGTGATATTCTGCAAAAAAATTGAAATCCATTTGAGCTTTACATCCCTATTAAACAAATCAAACCCTATATCGGGTTTTCTGTCCTTTTAAATTTCCAGTTTGCGCTTTAGCAGACAAGAACCTTCGACACCACCCTCGTGGGAGATCCGGATTGTTCTCAAAAAATCACATTGGATTTACAATTGAATCTACTTATGATCTGGAAATTTTGAGGATTTTCCTGACAGTTTTGACCTCTGTAAAAAATCGGATTTCTCAGACCCCTGGGAAAATATCGATTTTCTTTTGTCAGGGTATAGACAGACCCTAATTCATCAAGTCCACCCAATCTGTAGCCCGTCTGCAAAAACTTTCAAAATGAAATTTGTTTCTAACATAATTTTCTATCATTTCCCAAAATTTGGGAATTTTTGGATCTGTTTCATTATTTTTCCCGGATTTTCCCTTTCTGTCTAACAGATTCCAATGTCCAGAAATTCCAGAGATTTAGGCCTCTGATAACAGTGTGTCCTTTTCCAAACCGTAACCCGAATCCAAATGGTGTCAAAAAATAAAATCTTTCTCTGTTTGTAAGGGACATTTTCCCACAATTTCAGCCATTTTCCCATCTGTCTGCTATTTTTCACATATTTTCTACAGAAACCTGTCTGTTTCCTTCATTTACTAGAGTCGCCGGATTCCGATCCGACTTGCCGGAGTGTCACAGCTCCGACCATAGGTCAAAAACAGAAAGTGTAAAAAGCAAAAATTCTTGCCTTACTGTCCTCTGTCACCCCATAAAATTTGGGAAATTGTTATGGAAATTTGATATCCTAAACCCCCTTTAGAATCAACATTTTAGGCAAAAATCACAAAATTTAGAAATATAAAAAAAATTAGATTTTCGAGATCCATTATGTTTCTAGGGTTATTTTAGGTGTCCATGCCAAATTTGGCTTAATTCCAAGTTCATTTGCTCCATGTGTTAGTTTATCTTTAAATTCAGAAGCGAAAATCAGGTTAAATTTGATATTTATGATATTTTCGCCATTTTAGGGTTTTTATCATGTACATAAGCATGTAGAATCATATTAGGGTTAATTTTAATGTCATTTTCATTTCATATTTTTCAATTTTACAAAATGTATTTCAGAAGACCCTAGTTTCAAGGCCATAGTCTTGTTATCAGGGGTATTTTGGTCATTTTGACCTAAATTTCGAAATTTCAATTTCTAATTCTCCAAAATTTCATGCATATCATCATATTTTATCATATTATGTTTGATTTATTTCATTTGATTTTCAAAATTCCAAAATTTACAAAAATTCTTTCATAAAACCCTGATTTCAAGGTCATCAGGGGCATTTTGGTCATTTTGACCCCAATTTCGAATTTTCAAGTTTATTTTCAAAATTTATTCATTATTTCTCATGTTTATATCAAAGGGGGTATGAATCTAGGTTTATATCTGAATGATATCTGATAATTTTTCATATTTTCGGATAAATTCAGAAAAACCTACATTTTTGTGCTAACTTTATTTTCCAGTTTTGCAGGAATATTCAAGAAGAAGACTTAGCCATTTTATTTCTTTTATTTCAATTCAATGTAAAAAATCAATGTAATATTTGGAATAAGAGTTACATTTCTGCTTAGAATAGGGTTGCATTGCATATAGTTTAATTTCTGCAAAATTTTAATATGTGATGTATGATTCATGCACATTATTTCAAATTCACTATGGTTTACACGAATGGCACGTGCACAAGCTTTTATGGAGTTTATAAACTCGGTGGGATTCGTATTAATGGCCATAGTCAGAATACGAAGAAAACCAAGATTTATGATCTTCGTATTAGCCACATTCAGCCTACACACTTAGGCTAACTTCAAAATGCATTGCATTTTTTAAAGTTTTAAAAAGGATTTCCCAATTCCTCAATGAAATTCCCTTTTCAAATTCATATTCATTCATTCATATCATTCAAATTGCATTATTCTCAAATTCATTTTCCAATTTCAATTTCAGAAAATTCAGCTTTCTCAAGAATTCCCAAGTCTTTCTCAGGATCTGATTTTCTCAAAATCCTGAGTTTTCAAAAGAGATTTCAAAGCATTTCCCAAGTTCAAACTAAGATTTTCCAATGTTTTAAAATTCTCAAATTTCAAAATCCCAAGTTTTCAAAAATTGATTTTCTCAGATTTCGTATTTTCCTGAGAACCCAGTTTTCCTGAGAATTCATTCTCCTTTTCAGAAATCCTTTTCCAATGAATTTCCTGATTTTCCCAGCATTTCTCAAATCCATTTTCTCATAAAATCAATTCCAAGTTTCCAATCTCAAAACCAATTTTCTCAGATTTTTAAGCTTTCCTGAGAAATCACTTTCCAATGCAAATTTCTGATTTTCAATGAACTTCAATGATTTTCCCAGGAATCCCAATTTCAAGTACTTTTCCAATCATTTTTCCAGCATATTTCAATTTTCCAAAGCAAACATCATGTTTCTCAAACTTGCATTATTTTCAAAATTTCATAGCACAAGCCTGATTCTTTGTGCATTCTAGGAAAAATAGAGCATAATTTAGATATTTCAGTCGAGTTAAAGCACGTAATTGATTCTTGGTTCAATTACCCCTGGTAAAGGCGCCAGGAACGGTTGAACCTCGTACCGACAGGCGGATCCCATTCCATGGAATTTTCCCGCAAATTTTCAAAACGGAGGCGAGTAAATTTTCAAAACAATTTTCAAAACTTTGGTCGAGTTTGACTCGCGAAATTCGTTTCTCTCTCGCAAGGGAGGGGAAAAAATTTTGCGATGAAAACATGCACCCAGCTCCAGCCAAAGAAAAAAATCGGGTTGGATCTGGACTCGCACCCACAGCCGATCAAAACCGGACTGTAGTGTTCGTCTGAACCCATGGTTCAGACCGACACTTCAGTCCAAACCGAAATAAATCATAAAAAAAAAAACTTTAACTTAATACCAAATTACATTATATATATATATATATTTTAAGGCATGCGCTCGGCACGCGAGCCACCCTCATGGTGCCCAGCCCAGCCATGGTGCAACTGGGTTGGCCGGAGGGTCTGGTCCACTGGACCAGACCGTGCCAACACCCATCATCGTGAACCAGAGCCCAAGGGCTCGGTTCACATGCACCAAAGGTTTAATGGGCGCCTGTACAAGGCCGGCCCCAAACTGCTAGATACCCCCCCAAAAAAAAAGAGGGTTAAGTGGACTCAGCTAGCGTCAAAGGGGAAAGAAGAGGACCCAAAGGGGACCTGGTAACGCCGTGACCCAGGCCAGCACGAGCCACAACACCCGTCCCAAACGGGTTGGGATTGGGTTGAACCCAAAGCACAAAAAAAGAAGAACATCAAATAGGGCGGTTGCAGCTACCCATGCGCTACAAATAGGTGCCATCTGGTGCTTGGTGTAGTGTGAACACCCCAAATTTTTTTAAAATCTTTTAAATATTCCCTTTTTGCACCTAATATCATTTTCTGAGCAAAGGGGTCATTTCAAATCTAAATTCTAGTTCATTTCTCTAGTTTTATTTAAATTAAATTAATTTCATATGTTTAAATTGATTTTGGATCTGGATCCATTGTCCAGATCCAAATCTGAATCTCCTTGTTCAATTTTTAAATTAAAATTATAGAAAATACCAAAAATAGCCTTTAAATAGCTTGGATAGTTCGTTCGACATCCGTTTGGATCCATCACATTGAATTTCTCGATTCGATTGTCAAAACTCGAACATTTTCTCAAAACCTGGGTCCAAACCCATTCTTCTGAAGAAATGTCCCCGAAATGGTTTAAAATTCTCAGAAAAATACTTTTGTAAATATTCCTCAAAAAAATACAAAAATTTAGTGATTAAAACTTTGTTTTCTTTTAAAACCTTAGTTTTCTACTACAAAAATACAAAAAAATGGAAAAGCAATATGAAAATCAAAAAATTGAGGAAAAGCAAATAGTTTTTAAAACTTGAAAAAGGAATTTTTTCCAAAAACCTCCTTTAAACCATTTTTTAAGAAAAGTTCTGAAAAGGAGCCCCCCCTGGGAATTTTAGAAAATCTCCAACAGCTTCTTCCCGCGCACTCACCTTCTCCTACCACTGCCATTGATCTTCAAACAAACTTCTTATTTTCTACCTTACATCGACAACTGAACATTTCTCGAACCATCGTCTTCTTCTTTAAAAAGGAAGCATACAGACGAAGCAAAGGGTCGTCTTCTACCCCTCCACATTCCTCTCCTTCACGGATCCACTATTCACCTCATCTACTTCACCTCGAGCAGCATCCCATTTTCCTCAGTTTTCCTTCTGATCGATGGGAAAGCCTTCCTTTCCTTCAGCCTCTACATAAGCAAACTGCAGAGGTCTTCTTCAACACCGGGATTTCTTCATCAGCATCCATTCCTCTTGTTCATTCACTTCACATCGGACATCCCTCATTGGCCAAAGATTGCAGGGGTCTCCTCCATCACCGTCTCAACACCCCTTCTCATTATTCATTCAGTCTGAAAGGAATTTCATAGCCGAGTTTTCCTCCTCTTCAAGATCCCAACAAGCCAAGGTAAGAACCTCCCAGTCTCGCACCTCTCTTTCGATTTTTCCTGCTTTCTTCCCCCATTCAGAGCATCCGTAAAGCCTTGATCTTGCATATAGCAAGCATCGAGCTATGTAAATATGCAACATCAAAAGGGATAAATAGGTCTCGACATTTTTTTTTCTGTTCTCATAATGTTCTTGCTCTGTTTACACTATCGGCGCCAATCCTTTTAAGTAATTCATTTGAATATTGGTCTGTTTTCTTATGGATTTCAGGCTTTTAGATTTTCTGTTTCGTATGGTGTTACTTTCTTTTAATGCCAGATTTTTTTTATATATTTTTGTTTCGTGTTGTCCATCCTCCCTCGCTTCATCTTCCTTTCATGGTGTATGGTGTGAGTTTTAGCATGGTTTATTGTTTCCATCTCATCAAGACTTTTGGTGCATAAAAACCTATCTCATTCGTTGAAAGGGATAGATTTCTATAGCCATCTTTGTGTACTGCGAATCACTGATGCCTCGCAATGGCATCATTGATTTGCTCAAACATTATAGTTCTACTCATGTTTCGCTCTGTCTCAATACCTTTCCTATTCTGATTTTTTTTATTTATGGTCAATTTCCTGAGCTATCACGATAGCCCATGTTATTTTTTGTGGTTCTCTTTACCATTCTCTGCTTTAGCCTAGTTGTGCATAGCATGTAAAGTTCCCATCGACCCTATTAGTGTCTTGAGTTTTATTCCAGATCTCTGATTCGTGCCTCATCTTCTGCTTTATGTTATTCGTTATACTGTTGGATAGTTAATTAATATTCGATTTCATTTTGGAAACTGTTAAGTGGCGGCGTCTGGGTGCCCTGCCTTATTCATGTTATTATAACCATCGCTCAGCATTGACATGCAAAATCAGGTCCGATAAGGTATCATATTTATTCTATCATTATGTCTACCTGTATTGTGGCAAAGCTGCCTAAAGCGTGTGCCTGCCTGAAATACAAGGATAACGTGGGTGGGAACATTAGCTGAAGAGTTTGAGGATTCATTGTCTTTTATCTCGCAATGAATCGATATTCAGGCTCTGGCTCTTTTGATATCTCCATGAAGAGGATAAAGTCAAGTGGCCACCTCTGCTTCATAACAATCCCTCAGGTGCCTCCCAATATTGAAGATGGCCCATGTTTTGATATGGATTTATGTGCAGACTCATACATGCTAGACTCACATGATCCTTGGTGCAATTGTTAGGATAAGGTTGTGAGTGGGAATACTTGTGATACTGCCTCCAGGAACAGGTCCTCTGTTATAACATGTTCTATGATTGTGGTTATGATTTTTTTATTGCATAACAAGAAAGTATCTTTCTGACCTTAATATTTTCTCCTTTTCTTTGGATTAATTGAATCATTTATCTGCCAGCTTCTATTATGAAATTGTCCCCAGGATAGGTAGTTACCAATGGTGCTACCTGACATGTTAATTTGACACCATCTTGTTAAAAGAAAAAGTATCCCTGTGATCGGCAGAAGGCGGACTCTATGAAATGGGTAATCAATCTGGAGCTAGGTCTGGGTATTATCCTTGTCTCAGAAATCCATGCCAAACTGACATCCGAGAATTTTGGCTGGGTAACTCCTCAAAACTCAAAGACCCTGAATCTACAGCTATGGGAATCATGCAATAAGGTGCAAGAAATTCTCTAAGTATGATGAGAATGGTCAGGATTGATTTCAATTCAGATGGTTTTCTGAGGGTTGGGTATCATGCCCTTGATCATTATGTTTGAAGGCAATATGAAACAACCAGAGGCATTTGCCAAGAAAGACCACAGTCCTTCACTGGACTGACTCTCAAAATGCTGTCAGTTGCAGAGGTAAAATGAAAGGAAAATTTTCTAAGGATGACAGGACCAACCTTAAATGCCATTCTAGTGCGCTTAATGCTATTGTCTTATCTTTAGACATTAACCTATGATGGCCAAGGTGGACATTTGTTAGAATAAACTGCACATCCTGCACATTTATAGTACCTGTACATTCACACTTGCACCGTGACCTATTCTCCATGTCTTGTGTATCATGCATTTGTGGAAAGAATTATTCCAACTCTTGGAGTCAGTAGGATTTTTTTTTTTAGATGGCTTAAGCATGTTAGGTTACCTTGTATTTGTTCACACAGTAAGGGTAATTTCTGCATAAGTGTAGCATCTTCATTTTAGTAGTTGGTTAGCAAGGGTTTTGTTGAATACGTTTCCATTAATGTTACTACATATGATAGCATTGTGTCATTATATTAGGATCTGTTACACTCTCCAATCTTCTCATCAGAATTAATTCATCCACCACATTGCATTTCTACAGCATCCTCACAAGTAAACCATGGACAACCATCATATGAAGATTCATGTGAGGCTTATTCTTAGATACCTATTTATGTTAGAGAAAAACAAAGCAAAGGGGAAAGTGATATGCCTCCAGCATTTGCAGATATATGACTGCTGCAGCTATCATGTACCTGCATCAGTGCCAACGCACTGATGCGGTTCTTCTTTTGGCATCTACAACCATGATCATGTATTGTTGTAGCTCTCACAGTGCCAATACACTGTTACGGCTCTCTCCTGGCACCTACAGCAGGTGTCGATACTGCGATAGCCGGTTCCACCTTCTTTGAATATCACCATTGCACTCTTCCATTTTCATAAGTTAATATTATATTTGTATACATCACAGTCTATACCTCACAACTGTAACAGTTAAAGTGCATTACACACAACAGTACTTGCAGGTTGTCATCGTTAATTGCTGCCCATATGCTATACCTCCAAAAAAAAAATCCTCCACTCAGTATCAGCACCACCATTTTTTCTTACCCCTAGACATTTCAATACCTTTTATTATCACACTGCTGAATTCTTCCCTTGGTACCTTTTTTGCAGCATATCTTTATTCCTTCCCAGCAAAATCACCTACATGGATGTCTTTGCATCTTCATGTTGTTTATAAGAAATATGTCCAAATTGTCATTCATTTTTTTTTGCTCATTTAGCAAGAGCATCATATCTAGATATACATGCATATCTCCTCGGTAAAGGCAAACATGAGCATTTCCTTGGTAGAATCTTTGGTTCAAAATGATGTTATTACTTCCTACATACATCTAGTACTAACTCTGTTTTGCAGGAAATACATGAAAATATATATCTTCTTGGAGATTCTTTCAATTTTTAATCAGATTCAAGTTGTAATAGCTAGATTTGAATAAAAATTTACATTTCCTGTCTTAGGTAGAATGAATGAGCATTATAAAATCACAAATTGCCTGTTTTCATGCGTCTTTGCCTTTATTTCTCAAATTCTCATAATGGTGAAACACGAATAGCACGTGCACCATTTTCGTAAGAGGTAATTGATCCTAAGTTGATGATCCACATCATTGGCCATAGTCAGGGTGTGGACAAAACTTAAGATTTTTATCTTTTACGAAATAACACTGGATCCATTTTCAAAATTTATCATATTTTCTCCTTTTACCAGAATTTAACTTAAAATTAACTCAAAATATATACTGATGGCCATAGTCAGGGTATATTGAGAGTTCATTTCATTTTAAATTCTATAAAAGCACCAAATATATTTTATTCTTCACCTGAATTTAAATATAGATTATTATATAATACATTCAGGGACCATAGTCAAGGATGTATTATATCTTCAATCTTATTTTAATTCATTTCAAGAATAAGATAGCTTTTCAAAAATTCAAAATCAAAATTTAAATTCATTCATCATTTAGATAGATTTGCATCATATTTCTAAATTCTTTTTCAGAAAATCCAAGTAATTCTTTCCTTTCTGAGATCACATCCTATTTGTAAATTCAAATTCAATTCCATCTCTCAAAAGGATTCAAGAATTCAATTTCAAAGTCCCATTTGACTTTGAAACTTCAGAATCATCTTGTATTTCAAATTCCAAATTCTATCTTAAATTTAAAATCCAATTCAACTTTGAAATTCATCTGTCTATTCAAGATTCAATTTCTAAAATTCATTTTCCAAGTTCAAATTAAACTTGGAAGTTCTTGATTCATCTCCTGAATTTAACTCTAAATCCATTTTAGGATTCAGGATTCAACACTCATATTGGATCTCAGACTTCAGATCCAATTCCTCTTTAGGATCCAGGATTCAACACTCATATTGGATCTCAGACTTCAGATCCAATTTCTCTTTAGGATCCAGAGTCCAATTCCACTTTTGGATCTCAGACTTCAGATCCAATTCCTCTTTAGGATCCAGACTCAAATTTCATTTCGGATCTTAGACTTCAGATCCAATTCCTCTTTAGGATCTAGACTTCAGTTTCACTTTGGATCATAGATTTCAGATCCAAATCCATCTTAGGATCCAGAGTCCAACTCTATATTGGATCTCAGACTTCAAGATCCAAATTCATCTTAGGATCCAAAATCCAACTCTACATTGGATCTCAGACTTCAGATCCAAATCCATCTTAGGATCCAGAACCCAAATTTACATTGGATCTCAGATTTCAAATTTTAAATCCATTTTAAGATCCAATTCTATGCCTAAATTCTAGATTTCAAATCCAATTCCATTTTTCAGATCTCGTCTGAATCCATTTCTACTTTCTATATCATTTGGATCTCTCAAGCTTGTCCTGATTTCAAATCTTAAGATTACACTTTCAAATTTCATCTTCTTCTCCTAAATCCATGATTAAATTCAAAGTCCATTTCTGACTTTGAAATTCCATTTTCTTTCATTTCAAAGCTTCAAATCTTTCTCTTCAAAATCAATATTTATTTTCCAACTCTGAAAACTTAGAACTTCTCTGATCTATCTCAAGTTCTAAGTTAAATTCAAATATTTTTTCATTCCCTTACCAAGTTCATCTCAGAATACTTGAAAATTTCCAAAACATCTTTGAAAAGAGCATACATCCTCGCATTGCACAAGCATGATTCTTTGTGCATTTAGAGTTAGAATAAATTCTTAGATTATATTTAGGCAAAGCAAAAGGCATAGATTCGATCCTTGGTTCGATTACCCCTGGTAAATGCGCCAGGAACGGTCGAACCTCGTACCGACGAGCGAATCTCATCTCTCCATTTTCCCGCAATATTTTCAAAAATGGAGGCGAGTTAAATTTCTAAATGTTTTCAAATTAAGGTCAAGTGAGACCGCGCAAAATGGTTCATCTTCTCTCTTTCTTTCTTTTCTCTTCTCTTTCTCTTCTCTTTCTTTTATTCTTCTCCCTTCAAAAAGGAGGAAAATAGAGGTTAGAAAAGGAAAAGAGAAGGAAGAGAGAGAAACCACAAGAGAGAAAAATTTTTTGCGATGATCACAGTTTTGGCGACCGAGATGGGACTCGTCTTCGTCCGGTTGAATTTATGCCTTTGCTTTGCTTTTATATAAATCTAAGTCTTTATTCTAACATACGTCAGCTTCGTTTACATGCAAACCTTAGGAGCCTAGACTCTGTCCTAAGCTGACATTATTTTCATATAGGATCTAAGTATGGTTTGGTAGGACCATATTGAGGAGATTATATCCATGTTCACATTAGATTTAGGCCTTAAATACAACTCTCCTCAATTTTAGGGATTGAATACAGACAATGTATGCAAGTGTATGCTTCTTTTCATTTAAATCTATCTCTTTAGGACTTGCATTAGAGCCTTCTGATTTTATTGCATGATTGATCATATTTTGAAAACATCCCTACCTATATTGTCCCGGTCTTCACGTTGCTGGGTTGTCTCACTGAACCATAGTTCGGGAGAGAGCCTCACAACTGGACCACTTATTTGGGTTCGCGCCCCCCTACCACGTACCTAAGGGTCATAGTCCGAGGTATCTCGGTAGGTGCTCAAGGATGTTGGGAAGCCTTTACCTTAGAACTGAAGAGATACTTTATATGCCACGTACTTCGAGCTTCGGCTTGAGTATATCGGCGTACCTTGATTGGAAACAGATGATATAAATCTTAGAGTTAGGATTAATGTCCTACAAGCCATTTCAAATATCGCATATAGAGTCAGTTTTAGGGAGTGTTGTTTGTGTATCCTTGCTTGTATATCTGTGATTGTGTGATATTTTATATCTTCTTTATATTTTCAAAACCCTGGGTATATATTTCAAAATTTCCTCTTTGTTTTTAAAACCCAGGTGTATTTTTCTTTATCCTTTTCTCCTTCTTCTAAAAATTCTTCAAAAAATTCTTCAAAAAATTCTTCTGATCCTGCCTGCAAGTTCTTAAAATTTTTAATCTTTACCATTTGTTCTCAAATTTCATTTATTCTTTCATTTTCTTCTGATTTTATATTCTTGTTTATATTTCCATAAAAATCTCTTTCCGTCGAGAGATATCCTTTTCGAAATGGTATTTTCTTTCTTATTTTAGTTGGTTACTCTCCCTCGTAGAGTAAACAGCGCAATTGTCACAATACTCAATCCCTAGTAAAAGGATACATTTTTTAGATTTCAACCTAAATCCTCCCTCTTGTCAAAACTTCTCCATAAAGTTTTTTTTGGTCTAAAACCTCCCCTTTCCTCTACAGAGAGAGCTCTGATATTTCAAAAATGGTCACGACAAGAGGGGGAAAAGAAACAGTTCCTCAACTCAGCGACAGTGAGGCGGAAGAGATAAGCTCTCCTAAATCAGTCAGGGGACAGAATCAGAGCAAGAAGGATGACATCGACCCCGCTATGTATGACATGTTCCAAAGGATGATGGCAAGGATGATGTCGGAGCAAGCCGAGGCCAAGCTGAAAGAGGCAGTTCCTAAAAGCAAGCTGAGGAAGAAGCCTGTAAAGAAGCAAGTCAGAATCATCAGGAAGAAGGTACAGCCAGACACTACTTCTGAGGAATCAGAGTCAGTCGAGGAAGAGTCAGAAGAGGAAGAGCAGATTGTCTACAAGCAGAATCCTCCGAGACAGTCTGTAAAGATAGTTGCGGAAGAACCTGAATCCGTCAACAAGCCCAAGTCTGGGGCTCCAGCAGAGGACCTGATGAGCAAGCAGATGAAGGAGATGAATCGAGCAATTAAAGACATTCAAGCCAAGGGTAAGGGCAAACAGACCTACACTGGCGAAGATTTTTACGATGGTCTAGATGGGGACGATAACCTGGAGAACCTTCCGCGTAAATTTCTCAAGTTTGACGGTACTGGCAACCCTAAAGCCCACCTGGCCATATTTTATGCAGAGTGCAGCCGTTTCAGGAAAGATAACAGGGCTCTGTTCATCTGTTTTCCCCGCAGTTTGGAGGCTGTAGCAGCCAGATGGTATGCTGATCATGTGAATCCTATCGAATTACGAGAGTTCGATAAGGTAGTAAATTTGTTCATCGAGTGCTTCTTATTCAACACTGAGGCCTCACCTACATTAAATCATCTTTACAACCTAAAGCAAGGAGAGAATGAAAGGGCCGGTGATTTCATTCACAGGTGGAGAAGCACCTGTAATAAGATGAAGGTACCCATTTCTGAGGAACACGCATTGCAGATGATCCTCAATAATTTCTCTCAGCCCATAAGGAGCCTCATCGCCACTTCCCCGGCGAAATCCTTTATCAAGTTAATTGAGCGAGCTGAATGGCTCGAAGCAGGAATAGAAAGTGGGCTTTACGAGGGTACGCCTCTGGTCAAGAATGTCCAAGACCAAAAGAAGAAGGCGCAGTTTGCTCATTCAGTTGATGCCTCCTGGAATAATCTTGGCAGTAGCAGCAAAGGAAACAAGAACAACAGTGGCAGCGGTCCGAGAGTAGATCAGAACAAGGGGCAGAAGGAGAAATCCTTTAAAAATAATGATAAACTGCTTCCAATTGGCCTTCAGCAAAAGGGTGATCTTCAAGAAAAGCCCAAGTACATCAAGTGGGAGAAAAATCGAGTCTTCACTCCGTTGTCTGAGAGTTTAGAAGTGATTATGAATTACCTTTTGAAGCACGGGATGATCAAACTCCCTAAGATCACAGATCCTCCCGTTATGTTGGGAAAGTTCAAGGACCAATTCTGCAAGTATCACAGGGCAACAGGGCATGATACAGAGCACTGTTTTGTCCTAAAGCACATGATACAAGACTGCATTGACAGAAGTGAGCTGATAGAGGACGAGGAAGAAAAGCAGTCAGCAGTCCTGACAGAACCATTCTTGGACCACTCAAAGAATTAACAAAGCCAAAGTTTTTTGTTTGCTTTCGTCTCTTGTCTTGTAGGGGCTAGTCAGCCCAGTCTTCTATGAGTCTTTTCCTTTTTAAATTCTTGTAAATATTCAGTTGTTATCAAACCTTTGCTTATCAAATGAAATGTCAATTTCCTTTATATCTTCTTGCTTCTTTTTTTCCTTTGCCATATTGGGGCATTTAAATTCCTGTTCTTTTCAGAACGCGAGACAGTCCTGACATCATTCATGAGAGAAATGATATTACCTATGAGGGCTTTTCAAAAATCATGAAATTTTAAAAATCTTCGTTATGACCAAGGAGTTCAAATATTCCTTGGTCTAACCTTTGACAAAAAATCAACCCTCGAGTTGATCATGTCTTCAAAAATAGGTTTTTCAAACCATTATATTGGAAGATCAACCCTTGTGTTGGTCTTATCTTCCAAAATGAATTTTAAAATTTTATATTCAAAGATCAATCCTTGTGTTGATCTTATCTTTCAAAATGGATCTCAAATCTTTATATTCAAAGATCAACCTTGGTGTTGGACTTATCTTCCAAAATGGGTTTCAAATCTTTTTAGATCACCCCTTATCTTTCAAAGTGGATTTCAAAACCTTTATATTCAAAGATCAATCCTTGTATTGATCTTATCTTCCAAAATGGATTTCGAATCTTTTTATTCAAAAGATCAACCCTTGCGTTGCTCTTATCCTCCAAAATTGATCTCAAAACTTTTTAAAGATCAACCCTGGCGTTGTTCTTATCTTTTAAATGGGTTATAAATCATCATATTCAAAGATCAATCATTGCATTGGTCTTATCTTCCAAAAATGAGTTTTAAATCATTATATTCAAAGATCGACCCTGTGTTGGTCTTATCTTCCAAGATTGGTTTTTAAACATTATCTTCAAAGATCAACCCTTGTACTGATCTTATTATCAATTTCGAGCTGTTATTTTTAGAAATCAGATCCATTGCTGATCTTCTTCTTCAACAAATAAGTTTTCAAAACCATTGCCTTCAAAATTTGACCCTCATGATGATCTCTCATGTTTGATTTGAAGGATCAGTTCTCGCACTGATCACTCTTCTTACAGTAAATTTTCTTCCCAAAAATGATTTTTCACTTATCTTTTAAATAAACATTTTCCTTTCAAGATCCCATATGCAGGCAGGATCAGAAAAAAAAAAACTCTTTTTGCTCTTAAATCTCATAAAATTTCAGTTAATGTTTGGTATCTTTATCTGTTTCATTCATTTTATTTATATTTTATCAAGTTTACATCAATTTTATCAAGTTTTATCGAGTTTATCAACTTTTCCTCAAATTCCATTAAATTTTATCTATTCTTTTTCCCTTTCAGGTTAAGGGATAAACCTGATGCCTCTGTCCCATGAGGTATTTTCTAAA
Source organism: Nuphar pumila (assembly GCF_984573655.1). Classification (NCBI taxonomy): domain Eukaryota; kingdom Viridiplantae; phylum Streptophyta; class Magnoliopsida; order Nymphaeales; family Nymphaeaceae; genus Nuphar; species Nuphar pumila. The sequence goes on along the minus strand of NC_143251.1, from coordinate 69,746,527 downwards.
TATTCTTTATGGGCCCCTTTCAGGTTAAGGGATAAACCTGACCCTCGTTGTCTGAGGTGTACCCTTTTAGGTTAAGGGATAAACCTGACCCTCGTTGTCCGAGGTGTACCCTTTCAGGTTAAGGGAAAAAACCTGACCTTCGTTGTCTGAGGTGTTCTCCCTCAGGTTAAGGGATAAACCTGACCCTCGTTGTCCGAGGTGCTCCCATTCAGGATAAGGGAAAATCCTGAGACCCCTTGTAGGAGCAACAACGCTACCTATGAGGATTCTTTTGTAAATACAAGTTTTGTTAATCTTTATTGATTTTCTAGATTTATATCAATTTGCCTTTGCTAAATTTTCTTAAATTCTATTCTTTCTCCCATTCAGGATAAGGGATAATCCTGAAACCCCTCGTAGGAGCAATAACGCTACCTATGAGGATTCTTTTGTAAATACAAGTTTTGCCAATCTTTATTGATTTTCTAGATTTATATCAATTTCCCTTCATTTAATTTTCTTAAATTCTATTCTTATTCCCATTCAGGATAAGGGAAAATCCTGAGACCCCTTGTAGGAGCAACAACGCTACCTATGAGAATTCTTTTGTAAATACAAGTTTTGTTAATCTTTATTGATTTTCTAGATTTATATCAATTTGCCTTCGCTAAATTTTCTTAAATTCTATTCTTTCTCCCATTCAGGATAAGGGATAATTCTGAAACCCCTCGTAGGAGCAATAACGCTACCTATGAGGATTCTTTTGTAAAAACAAGTTTTGCCAATCTTTATTGATTTTCTAGATTTATATCAATCTCCCTTTATTAAATCTCTTTGAATTCCATTCTTTTTTCCATTCAAGATAAGGGAAAATCCTGAAATCCCTCGTAGGAGCAATAATGCTACCTACGAGAATTCTTTTGTAAATACAAGTTTTGCCAACCTTTAGTGATTTTATAAATTTATATCAATTTCTCTTCACCTTCTTAAATTCTATTATTTTCTCAGGATAAGGGATAATCCTGAGATCACTCATAGGGGCAACCATGCTACCTGTGAGAGTTCTTTTTACAAAAATAAAATCAAATTTTCCTCAAATGTTCTACATTTTTTTCAAAGTTCTATATCCTTTTGTCTTCTCAAAGTTTATTCTTTTTATATTCCACGTCACATACCTGGTCCATCTAAATCATAGATCATAAATTCTAAATCTTGTCATATCCCTTCTAAATTCAAATCTCAGGTTATCTCTTCATAAAATCTTCTATTTCCCTTTCAGGTTAAAGGATAAAACCTGAATCATTCTTTTCCTAAATTCTCATCAAATGTCTATTTCATTTCCCCTTCAGGTTAAGGGATAAACCTGAATCATTCTTTTTCTAAATTCTCTTCAAACAAAAATGTCTATTCTATTTTTCCTTTTAGGATAAGGGATAATCCTAAAACCTCGGCCATTTCTTCTTGCTTCGATCTCTAAATATCTTAAATAGGCCGATCTCCTTCCCGACTCTCAGTTGGAAAAACCCGGTGCTCGCACTGGTTATTTTGCTAAAGTTTTTAAATCTAAAGATCAAATTCAGTCCTCGTACTGGTTGTCTTTCAAAAGCCTCAATCTTAAATCAGGTCGTAAAATGAAATGTCCCAGCTACTTCGCTGGTCGTTAAATGATTAAATGAAAAGTCCCAGCTACTTCGCTGGTCGTTAAATGATTAAATGAAATGTCCCAGCTACTTTATTGGTCGCTAAATGATTAAATGAAATGTCCCAGCTACTTTGCTGGTCGTTAAATGATTAAATAAAAAGTCCCAGCTACTTCGCTGGTCGTTAAATGATTAAATGAAAAGTCCCAGCTACTTCGCTGGTCGTTAAATGATTAAATGAAAAGTCCCAGCTACTTCGCTGGTCGTTAAATGATTAAATGAAAAGTCCCAGCTACTTCGCTGGTCGTTAAATGATTAAATGAAATGTCTCAGCTACTTTGCTGGTCGTTAAATGATTAAATGAAAAGTCCCAGCTACTTCGCTGGTCGTTAAATGATTAAATGAAAAGTCCCAGCTACTTCGCTTGTCGTTAAATGATTAAATGAAAAGTCCCAGCTACTTCGCTGGTCGTTAAATGATTAAATGAAATGTCCCAGCTACTTCGTTGGTCGTTAAATGATTAAATGAAAAGTCCCAGCTACTTCGTTGGTCGTTAAATGATTAAATGAAAAGTCCCAACTACTTCGCTGGTCGTTAAATGATTAAATGAAAAGTCCCAGCTACTTAGCTGGTCGTTAAATGATTAAATGAAAAGTCCCAGCTACTTCGTTGGTCGTTAAATGATTAAATGAAAAGTCCCAGCTACTTCGCTGGTCGTTAAATGATTAAATGAAATTTCCCAGCTACTTTGTTGGTCGCTAAATGATTAAATAAAATGTCCCAGCTACTTCGCTGGTCGTTAAATGATTAAATGAAATGTCCCAGCTACTTCGTTGGTCGTTAAATGATTAAATGAAATGTTCCAACTCCTTCGTTGGTCGTTAAATAAAATGTCCCAGTTTTTACTGGTCATTTAATGAAAGGTTCCAGCTACTTCGTTGGTCATTAAATGAAATGTCCCAGCTACTTCGCTGGTCGCTAAATGAAATGTCCCAGCTACTTCGCTGGCCGTTAAATGAAATGTTCCAACTCCTTCGTTGGTCGTTAAATAAAATGTCCCAGTTTTTACTGGTCATTAAATGAAAGGTTCCAGCTACTTCGCTGGTCGTTAAATGAAAAGTCCCAGTTCACTGGTCGGAATGTCCAAAACCATAAATTGCAACTAAGGGTCGCATCAAAATCTATATGGAGTAAATATTTCACATAGGAGTCATGAAAACTTTGCCAATTTGCTAAAAATGTGTTGATTCCAAATAAATCTTACTGCACAAAAGAATTACCTCAGATTACCTCTAGTATTCTTTCCAAAAAGGTGAAACTTTTTGTGAAAAAGGGATAAAATTCAAATCTTTTTCCTGTTGATCAACCAAAAGGATAAAAGAAATATCCTCGGTATGATTAGTGAAATAAATGTTCAATGATATTGAAAAGCCAGAAACGAATTGATATTGATCATGGCTATGATGCATATTTAAAGATAATTTTCTGGCAATCAGACAGTGGAAATGTCTTGAGCTACAAAAGAACACACTTAATCCATATCTTCTCATTTTTTAAGTTGCAATCAAATATCTGCAAAAGGGATCTCTCAATTGTCGTCAAGATGAAGGCGAATTAAGCGATTAGACCCCCGTGGCCAAAGAAGATTTGGATCATCTACCAAGATGAATGAGTTTGTGAAGGATCCTTCCAGGGAAAGTTCAGATCACCGTCGAGATGAAGGCGAGTGTGATGGACCTACCGACAAACCCTAAATGATATTTGATTTCAGCTATCATCTAAAGACCTTTGAGCCAATACCATCATATATAATCCCTGAGAAAATGAAGGATCGGAACATCTCCAAGATGAAGGAGTTTGTGACGTACCCTTCCCTGAAAAAAGAGAGAAAAGTCAAGAACATCCAAAATGAAGGATGATGTAAAAACCCGAAAAAGCTCAATGACTCAAAAAGAGTGCAAGAAGATCATCATGGGAAAAACACCCAGATATCAAACTGCCTAAATTGCCAGAAGACATCTTTTTCTTATGCGAAATTCTTTTATCAATATCTCTTCACTACTTGCTTTTATGAAATTAAGAATATATCTTCTCTCCTCATATCCAGGAAATGGATAGCTTCCTTGAAGAAAGTCATCAACGCTAAAATTTTGAATTTGACTCTTAAAGACCGAGAGGTTAACCTCGTTGGGGAAAATACTCTGGGTAAAAGGGGGAATATCTTTGCACACGTGTGCACATTTTCAAGCGTTGAAGTCAACTATAAATTTATCTTATTGGCAAAAATTTTCTAGATATTCTAAAGAATGAAATAAATATTCAATATCCATTTTGGTGCAACCTAGCGTTGTTCATATCTTCCAGAAGAGTTACCCCATTCAGTTGAAGTATCTCTCCTGTCTCATCACGGTTTCAAGAAATCCGTATGGTTGTTCCCACTCAGGTTAAGGGTCAAAACCTGTACTCCCTGCGGAAAGGTCATTAAATTTAAAAGTTTATTTTAGTCTCAGCAATGAGACGTCCAAGTTCATCCCTTTTTCAAAACTTTAGGGAACCCCATTTCCTTCCTCCTTTCGCAAACCCCTTTCGGATTTGTTCGTCCAAACTCCGAAGGTCCCATCATGGTCTCTTCACTCGAGGATTCCATATGGTCGTCCCCTTCAGGTTAAGGGTTAAGCCTGAACCTCGTGCATCGAGGTACCTTTTTTTTTTTTAGGTTTGGGTTAAACCTGAGTCTCGTTTCGATGAGGTGTTTTCCTCTAGTCCCATCATGGTTCTTCCCATCAAGGAATCCGTACTTTGTATATCCATCCAGAATGAAATCCAACTTGAGCTTCATCTCATGAGGCATTTTCTCAAAAATGTCCCATCAAGGTCATCACATACTCCTTTTCCCATTCAAATTATCTTGATATATCTTCATCCCATCCAGGTTAAGGGCTAAACCTCACTCATTCCAAAAGATTGATCTTGCCTCGCCCACGAGATTTGATCTAAATTCTTACCTTTCATCATTTTGGGATCTTCACCCAAAGTCCCATCACGATTTCCTCATCTCTATTATTCAGTCATATCATTTTCGAGGATTTCATCTTCCCAAGCCATTCAAGGATAAAATTTTAAAAAACCTGAAAAACCATGTCTTTTAAATCAAATTCTTCCACACCCAGTTCAGATCTGCTGACTGGGGAATTTTTCAAAATTTGGAGTGTTTTCTTTGCCACTAAGCTCGGCTTTCAACCGGCTTAGTAGAAAAGAGGGGCATCTGTGAACAATTTTTTTTTAAATCTCTTAAATATTCCCTTTTTGCCCCTAATATCATTTTCTGAGCAAAGGGGTCATTTTAAATCTAAATTCCAGTTCATTTCTCTAGTTTTATTTAAATTAAATTCATTTCATATGTTTAAATTGATTTTGGATCTGGATCAATTGTCCAGATCCAAATCTGAATCTCCTTGTTCAAATTTTAAATTAAAATTATAGAAAATACCAAAAATAGCCTTTAAATAGCTCGGATAGTCCGTTCGACATCCATTTGGATCCATCACATTGAATTTCTCGATTCGAGTGTCAAAACTCGAACATTTTCTCAAAACCTGGGTCCAAACCCATTCTTCTGAAGAAATGTCCCCGAAATGGTCTAAAATTCTCAGAAAAATACTTTTGTAAATATTCCTCAGAAAAATACAAAAATTTAGTGATTAAAACTTTGTTTTCTTTTAAAACCTTAATTTTCTACTATAAAAATACAAAAAAATGGAAAAGCAATATGAAAATAAAAAAATTAAGGAAAAGCAAATAGTTTTTAAAACTTGAAAAAGGAATTTTTGCCAAAAACCTCCTTTAAACCATTTTTTAAGAAAAGTTCTGAAAAGGAGCCCCCCCTGGGAATTTTAGAAAATCTCCAACAACTTCTTCCCGCGCACTCACCTTCTCCTACCACTGTCGTTGATCTTCAAACAAACTTCTCATTTTCTACCTTACATCGACAACTGAACATTTCTCGAACCATCGTCTTCTTCTTTAAAAAGGAAGCATACAGACGAAGCAAAGGGTCGTCTTCTACCCCTCCACATTCCTCTCCTTCACGGATCCGCTATTCACCTCATCTACTTCACCTCGAGCAACATCCCATTTTCCTCAGTTTTCCTTCTGATCGATGGGAAAGCCTTCCTTTCCTTCAGCCTCTACATAAGCAAACTGCAGAGGTCTTCTTCAACACCGGAATTTCTTCATCAGCATCCATTCCTCTTGTTCATTCACTTCACATCGGACATCCCTCATTGGCCAAAGATTGTAGGGGTCTCCTCCATCACCGTCTCAACACCCCTTCTCATTATTCATTCAGTCTGAAAGGAATTTCATAGCCGAGTATTCCTCCTCTTCAAGATCCCAACAAGCCAAGGTAAGAACCTCCCAGTCTCGCACCTCTCTTTCGATTTTTCCTGCTTTCTTTCCCCATTCAGAGCATCCGCATAGCCTTGATCTTGCATATAGCAAGCATCGAGCTATGTAAATATGCAACATCAAAAGGGATAAATAGGTCTCGACATTTTTTTTTTTGTTCTCATAATGTTCTTGCTCTGTTTACACTATCGGCGCCAATCCTTTTAAGTAATTCGTTTGAATATTGGTATGTTTTCTTGTGGATTCCAGGCTTTTAGATTTTCTGTTTCGTATCGTGTTCCTTTCTTTTAATGCCAGATTTTTTTTATATATTTTTGTTTCGTGTTGTCCGTCCTCCCTCGCTTCATCTTCCTTTCATGGTGTATGGTGTGAGTTTTAGCTTGGTTTATTGTTTCCATCTCATCAAGACTTTCGGTGCATAAAAACCTATCTCATTCGTTGAAAGGGATAGATTTCTATAGCCATCTTTGTGTACTGCGAATCACTGATGCCTCACAATGGCATCATTGATTTGCTCAAACATTATAGTTCTACTCATGTTTTGTTCTGTCTCAATACCTTTCCTATTCTGATTTTTTTTATTTATCATCAATTTTCTAAGCTATCACGGTAGCCTATGTTATTTTCTGTGGTTCTCTTTACCATTCTCTACTTTAGCCTAGTTGTGCATAGCATGTAAAGTTCCCATCGGCTTTATTAGTGTCTTGAGTTTTATTCCAGATCTCTGATTCGTGCCTCATCTTCTGCTTTATGTTATTCGTTATACTATTGGATAGTTAATTAATATTCGATTTCATTTTGAAAACTGTTAAGTGGCGGCGTCTGGGTGCCCTGCCTTATTCATGTTATTATAACCATCGCTCAGCATTGACATGCAAAATCAGGTCCGATAAGGTATCATATTTATTCTATCATTATGTCTACCTGTATTGTGGCAAAGCTGCCTAAAGCGTGTGCCTGCCTGAAATACAAGGATAACGTGGGTGGGAACATTAGCTGAAGAGTTTGAGGATTCATTGTCTTTTATCTTGCAATGAATCGATATTCAGGCTCTGGCTCTTTTGATATCTCCATGAAGAGGATAAAGTCAAGTGGCCACCTCTGCTTCATAACAATCCCTCAGGTGCCTCCCAATATTGAAGATGGCCCATGTTTTGATATGGATTTATGTGCAGACTCATACATGCTAGACTCACATGATCCTTGGTGCAATTGTTAGGATAAGGTTATGAGTGGGAATACTTGTGATACTGCCTCCAGGAACAAGTCCTCTGTTATAACATGTTCTATGACTGTGGTTATGATTTTTTTATTGCATAACAAGAAAGTATCTTCCTGACCTTAATATTTTCTCCTTTTCTTTGGATTAATTGAATCATTTATCTGCCAGCTTCTATTATGAAACTGTCCCCAGGATAGGTAGTTACCAATGGTGCTACCTGACATGTTAATTTGACACCATCTTGTTAAAAGAAAAAGTATCCTTGTAATCGGCAGAAGGCGGACTCTATGAAATGGGTAATCAATCTGGAGCTAGGTCTGGGTATTATCCTTGTCTCAGAAATCCATGCCAAACTGACATCCGAGAATTTTGGCTGGGTAACTCCTCAAAACTCAAAGACCCTGAATCTACAGCTATGGGAATCATGCAATAAGGTGCAAGAAATTCTCTAAGTATGATGAGAATGGTCAGGATTGATTTCAATTCAGATGGTTTTCTGAGCGTTGGGTATCATGCCCTTGATCATTATGTTTGAAGGCAATATGAAACAACCAGAGGCATTTGCCAAGAAAGACCACAGTCCTTCACTGGACTGACTCTCAAAATGCTGTCAGTTGCAGAGGTAAAATGAAAGGAAAATTTTCTAAGGATGACAGGACCAACCTTAAATGCCATTCTAGTGCTCTTAATGCTATTGTCTTATCTTTAGACATTAACCTATGATGGCCAAGGTGGACATTTGTTAGAATAAACTGCACATCCTGCACATTTATAGTACCTGTACATTCACACTTGCACCGTGACCTATTCTCCATGTCTTGTGTATCATGCATTTGTGGAAAGAATTATTCCAACTCTTGGAGTCAGTAGGATTTTTTTTTAGATGGCTTAAGCATGTTAGGTTACCTTGTATTTGTTCACACAGTAAGGGTAATTTCTGCATAAGTGTAGCATCTTCATTTTAGTAGTTGGTTAGCAAGGGTTTTGTTGAATACGTTTCCATTAATGTTACTACATATGATAGCATTGTGTCATTATATTAGGATCTGTTACACTCTCCAATCTTCTCATCAGAATTAATTCATCCACCACATTGCATTTCTACAACATCCTCACAAGTAAACCATGGACAACCATCATATGGAGATTCATGTGAGGTTTATTCTTAGATACCTATTTATGTTAGAGAAAAACAAAGCAAAGGGGAAAGTGATATGCCTCCAGCATTTGCAGATATATGACTGCTGCAGCTATAATGTACCTGCATAAGTGCCAATGCACTGATGCGGTTCTTCTTTTGGCATCTACAACCATGATCACGTATTGCTGTAGCTCTCACAGTGCCAATACGCTGTTACGGCTCTCTCCTGGCACCTACAGCAGGTGTCGATACTGCGATAGCCGGTTCCACCTTCTTTGAATATCACCATTGCACTCTTCCATTTTCATAAGTTAATATTATATTTGTATACATCACAGTCTATACCTCACAATTGTAACAGTTAAAGTGCATTACACACAACAATACTTGCAGGTTGTCATCGTTAATTGCTGCCCATATGCTATACCTCCAAAAAAAAAAATCCTCCACTCAGTATCAGCACCACCATTTTTTTTTACCCCTAGACATTTCAATACCTTTTATTATCACACTGCTGAATTCTTCCCTTGGTACCTTTTTTGCAGCATATCTTTATTCCTTCCCAGCAAAATCACCTACATGGATGTCTTTGCATCTTCATGTTGTTTATAAGAAATATGTCCAAATTGTCATTCATTTTTTTTTGCTCATTTAGCAAGAGCATCATATCTAGATATACATGCATATCTCCTCGGTAAAGGCAAACATGAGCATTTCCTTGGTAGAATCTTTGGTTCAAAATGATGTTATTACTTCCTACAGACATCTAGTACTAACTCTGTTTTGCAGGAAATACATGAAAATATATATCTTCTTGGAGATTCTTTCAATTTTTAATCAGATTCAAGTTGTAATAACTAGATTTGAATAAAAATTTACATTTCCTGTCTTAGGTAGAATGAATGAGCATTATAAAATCACAAATTGCCTGTTTTCATGCGTCTTTGCCTTTATTTCTCAAATTCTCACAATGGTGAAACACGAATGGCACATGCACCATTTTCGTAAGAGGTAATTGATCCTAAGTTGATGATCCACATCAATGGCCATAGTCAGGGTGTGGACAAAACTTAAGATTTTTATCTTTTACGAAATAACACTGGATCCCTTTTCAAAATTCATCATATTTTCCTTAAATTTTTTCTCCTTTTATCAGAGTTTAACTTAAAATTAACTCAAAATATATACCGATGGCCATAGTCAGGGTATATTGAGAGTTCATTTCATTTTAAATTCTACAAAAGCACCAAATATATTTTATTCTTCACCTGAATTTAAATATAGATTATTATATAATACATTCAGTGACCATAGTCAAGGATGTATTATATCTTCAATCTTATTTTAATTCATTTCAAGAATAAGATAGTTTTTCAAAAATTCAAAATCAAAATTTAAATTCATTCATCATTTAGATAGATTTGCATCATATTTCTAAATTCTTTTTCATAAAATCCAAGTAATTCTTTCCTTTCTCAGATCAAATCCTATTTGTAAATTCAAATTCAATTCCATTTCTCAAAAGGATTCAAGAATTCAATTTCAAAGTCCCATTTGACTTTGAAACTTCAGAATCATCTTGTATTTCAAATTCCAAATTCTATCTTAAATTTAAAATCCAATTCAACTTTGAAATTCATCTGTCTATTCAAGATTCAATTTCTAAAATTCATTTTCCAAGTTCAAATTAAACTTGGAAGTTCTTGATTCATCTCCTGAATTTAACTCCAAATCCATTTTAGGATCCAGGATTCAACACTCATATTGGATCTCAGACTTCAGATCCAATTCCTCTTTAGGATCCAGGATTCAACACTCATATTGGATCTCAGACTTCAGATCCAATTTCTCTTTAGGATTCAGAGTCCAATTCTACTTTTGGATCTCAGACTTCAGATCCAATTGCTCTTTAGGATCCAGACTCCAATTTCATTTCGGATCTTAGACTTCAGATCCAATTCCTCTTTAGGATCCAGACTTTAGTTTCACTTTGGATCTTAGATTTCAGATCCAAATCCATCTTAGGATCCAGAGTCCAACTCTATATTGGATCTCAGACTTCAAGATCCAAATCCATCTTAGGATCCAAAATCCAACTTTACATTGGATCTCAGACTTCAGATCTAAATCCATCTTAGGATCCAGAACCCAAATTTACATCGGATCTCAAATTTCAAATTTTAAATCCATTTTAAGATCCAATTCAATGCCTAAATTCTAGATTTCAAATCCAATTCCATTTTTCAGATCTCGTCTGAATCCATTTCTACTTTCTATATCATTTGGATCTCTCAAGCTTGTCCTGATTTCAAATCTTAAGATTACACTTTCAAATTTCATCTTCTTCTCCTAAATCCATGATTAAATTCAAAGTCCATTTCTGACTTTGAAATTCCATTTTCTTTCATTTCAAAGCTTCAAATCTTTCTCTTCAAAATCAATATTTATTTCCCAACTCTGAAAACTTAGAAGTTCTCTGATCTATCTCAAGTTCTAAGTTAAATTCAAATATTTCTTCATTCCCTTACCAAGTTCATCTCAGAATACTTGGAAATTTCCAAAACATCTTTGAAAAGAGCATATATCCTCGCATTGCACAAGCATGATTCTTTGTGCATTTAGAGTTAGAATAAATTCTTAGATTATATTTAGGCAAAGCAAAAGGCATAGATTCGATCCTTGGTTCGATTACCCCTGGTAAAGGCTCCAGGAACGGTCGAACCTCGTACCGACGAGCGAATCCCGTCTCTCCATTTTCCCGCAATATTTTAAAAAACGGAGGCGAGTTAAATTTCTAAATGTTTTCAAATTAAGGTCAAGTGAGACCGCGCAAAATGGTTCCTCTTCTCTCTTTCTTTCTTTTCTCTTCTCTTTCTCTTTTCTTTCTTTTATTCTTCTCCCTTCAAAAAGGAGGAAAATAGAGGTTAGAAAAGGAAAAGAGAAGGAAGAGAGAGAAACCACAAGAGAGAAAAATTTTTTTGCGATGATCACATGTAGGTTGGACAAGCTCAGCTCGGTCCAGCACACCCCAGCAAGCCTACTAAGACCCTTCTCATGCTTTGAACCTCGTTATGAGGGTGAAGGCTTAACACCACGAAGCTGCAAGGGTGAAAGAAAGAAAAATGAGAAGAGGACACAAGCAAAAAAAAAACGCTATTGAAAAACAAAGTGCGTATGTGTAAAAATTTCTGCATGCAACCATGAGACCAAAGGGGTAGAACAATTCGATAAAAAAAGAAAACAAGATCATTTGCATGCTACAAAGATGAGCAATGACAAAAACAAAAAAAACATGGTAAGGAGCATGTCTTGCTAATCCACCAAAAGATCGTGCACGCATAGGTGCATTAGCGTCTTTGGTTTCATGAAGTAACGAAACCACAAGTAGAAATAGTTGAATCTTCACCTTAAAAACTTGGAAATGGAGGAAACGAATCTGCAATTCTTCACGCCAAGAGGGGAGCTCCTACGGCTGGAGGAAGGAGACAAGAGGGAAAGAGAGTGTGGGAGAGAGAGAGAGAGAGAGAGAGAGAGAGAGAGAGAGAGAGAGAGTTCTTTGAAAAATCGCCCAACAAAAGAGGGGCCCAATTTTTTTGTAAAGGGTTTTATAGGGTGTGGTTTGAAATGGATGGCTAAGATCTACCCATTCAAGATGGAGGGCAGGGGTGGAACACGGTTTTCCACCACCACCCAGCCCCTCCATATAGCTACAAGGATTCAAAAAGGCTTTTGTTAATTACCTTGATGCCATGGGGCTGCCGCCCCATGCATCCAATGGGCTTTGGTCCATCCTCATGATGGCTCCTCCCTTGGAAAGAGCTTCCTTGGGATTTCCTCAAAATCCCAAGGCACACCATCATGAGCCCACGCCTTCCCCAAGGGGGAATGGCGCCCTCCAAGGCTCTAACGTCCCTACTCCTTCTTAAGTAACTTGACAATATAAGTTTTAAGATTTTAAAATTTATCTTTTTAATTATTTGGGTAGGGCCAATCATGGACCTCCCTTTATGAACTAATAAAGTCTTTTGCAATTATGCCACTAACCCAGTTGTTCAATGGGACCAGCTAGTTCCATGGCCTTAGTCATCCAAGGCCCTCCAAAGAGGACGATTGTGGCCTTGGTCGACTTTGACCAATGGAAGAAAAGATGATTTATCTTATCGACTTCTATTTTAATTTAGTTTTCAATTATTTTTCCATAATGCTTAATAGTTTTATTTTATATTTTTAAAATAAATGCCATCACACAGCTACTCAAGTAAAGAATTCTTCGTTTCGAGCGAAATTGGTCTCGTTTAGGCTCTCGCTAATTTTCTAAGCGATCTCCCGTATTTCACATGCACTGACGGGGTTTTTTCGTCGTTCAGACCTTAAATTCAGGGTAAGTCACCATAACCCTATTCCAAACTTTCCCTAAAAATTTTGGAAGTCAATTCTTTCTAGATTTTCTGCAATTGCCTTTTTACATAAAATTACGCGATTTTACCGGATTCTCAAAATAAGCAAATTTTTCAGAAATGTTTGGACATAAAAATTTCATCGATTTCAACATAATTATGTAATATTACAGCGAAATTAAATCATGGATCTATGACACATGTTTTGACAGGAGTTGTAGCGTCCTTTGACCTCCAGTCACTCAAAGTCAGGGAGGTCGAGGTTGCCTTTTTAGCACCTCACTACTGCAGTAGTATGGATTGTAATCCTTGCCTATACGAGTGTTTTCTCCTAGCCGTGTGCTGCTCGCATGAGGTTGACTCGGTCTGTAGCTTCCCCGGTTACCACACTAAACTTGAATAACAGATGCCGGGTGCATGTCTCACAGAATGCGAGGTTCCTTCGCGTACCCGAAGGAGTAATCAGAAGAACTTAAAGACTAACCAAACAGCTGACTTACTGTGGTTGTTACTTTACTTGTTATGTAGATTTTACTTCAGTTACTTTACTCATTTCAGCTGTTGCTTAGTTACTTTACTTGTACAACACTTGTTACAGTTGGTTAGTGCTTTGAGTACTTGCTTTACAGTTACTTCAGCTTATTACTTTTCAGTCGACTAGTACTTGTCACCTTCACACTTACCTGACACAGGCACTTACACTTGTTAGTTAGTTCCTGCTTTTCCTTGTCAGAATTGATATGTATATATACTTGCAGTTGTTTCTTCACCACCTCGCAAGAGGCCTGACTCCGTTTTATGGGGATGTAGGTGATAAACAGGTGCAGTGCTGATGCGATGATACACGGTGGAGGCTTGGAGGACCCACACTTGTTCTGCAGACACTGTCTCTCATGGTTTTTGGGTTTTTGGGTGTTGTTGGGATATATTCCCTATTTGTCGACATTTTGTACTTATTTTTGTAAACTTTAAACTGTTGGGTTGTATACCCTTTTTACATTGTGGTTGCACTTTGGTTACACTGTTGTTACTTGTTGCACTCACCTGTGGTGGCCGCCTAGACTCGCGGCTTTGTTGTTTTACTCGCACTTTGCTTTTCGCTGTTTTCTAGTTAAATCCTTTAAAAAAAAATTCACAGAAAATTTAAAGTTTTTCCAAAGTCGAGGTTTGGGGCGCCACAATATTTGGTACCAGAGCAGAGTTAAGTGTGGTCCGAGCTTCATCGTGCATCGTCCATCACACTGTAAGTATAAGTTAAGCTTCATTTATTTTATTATTTCTTGTTTCTTAGTTAGTATTGTGCATGTGGTTCTGTGTGTGGGTTAGATGTCGACGAACCCAAGCTATGGCAAAATTTTGGAAGCTCTTCAGAATCTGACTCGAGGCGAAGAGGCCCTGAGTGGAGCTGTGCAACATTTGGCACGTAGTGTGCATATGTTGGCACCTCCCTGTGCCAGGTGTTTGGAAGATCATGCTGGACAAATCTGTCCCCGTGAGTTGGCTGAGTGCCCCTACTGCAGTCTTCGTGGGCATGTCAAGGATGAATGCCAGATGAAGCAGAGGGATGAGCTCTGGAGGAGCAATGCTGATGACATAGAGGATGCATCTTCGGTCACTGGACCCTTTGGTTGTGGAGGTGGATAGTCAAGACGGAGATAGGCGTGGAGCGATAGATTCTCCCCAGTATTCTCCCGAGTCTTATCCGTATGTTGTTTTCTCGGAGTATGTGTTGCCGATTCAGATGGAAGTCTAGGAGATTTCTGACATACCGCTGAGGAATCTTGTTTTTCCTCCCCATGTCAGGCCGAGGCGCTATGGAAGTCGGAAGAACTACAGAGACTTCTACACTAGCAAGTCATGAAATTGTTGTGTGATGTTGATGTTAGAAACACTGAGTCAGTGTTTCATTTTGAGTTTTGCTTGAGATAGTAGTAGTGCTTGTTTAACCCTATCTTGACGAAGGGTGTTTCTGTAATGCTTGCAGTTTCTTATTAATGAAATGAAATTTCCTATCTCTGTGTACTTGTGTGATCATCGCAAAAATTTTCCTTTTTCGTTGTTTCTCTCTCTTCCTTCTCTTTCCCTTTTCTAACCCCTATTCTCCTCCTTTTTGAAGGGAGAAGAATAAAAGAAAGAAAAGAAAAGAGAGAAGAGAAGAGAAAAGAAAGAGAGAGGTAAGAGGAACTCTTTTACGGGTTTTCACTTGACCTTGATTTGAAAAATATTTAGAAAATTACTCGCCTCCATTTTGGAAATATTGCGGGAAAAATGGAGAGACGGGATTCGCTCGTCGGTACGAGGTTCGACCGTTCCTGGCGCCTTTACCAGAGGTAATCGAACCAAGGATCAAATCTATGCTTTTTGCTTTGCCTAAATATAATCTAAGAATTTATTCTAACTCTAAATGCACAATGAATCATGCTTGTGCAATGCAAGGATGTATGCTCTTTCTAAAAGATGTTTTTGAAAAATTTCCAAGTATTCTGAGATGAACTTGATAAGGGAGTGAAGAAATGTTTGAATCTAACTTAGAACTTGAGATAGATCAGAGAAGTTCTAAGTCTTTGAAGTAAATCAGAGTTGGGAAAATAAATCTTTGATTTTTGGAAAAGAATGGTTTGAAGGTGAGATAAAAGGAAAAAGAAAGGAAATTTTAAAGTCCGAAATGGACTTTGAATTTTGGACTTGGATTTAGGAGGGATAAATTTGTGGAAAGAGGAATTTAGAATTGAGACTTTCAAAGTCATAATGGACCTTTTGAATTTAGAATCGATTTTCAAGGGTCGATTTTGAATTCAATGTAGGAATTTGAATTTCGAATTCAGACTTGAGAAATACTATTGGCTTTTGAAAATAGAAGATGAATTTAGATTTGAAATGGAATCTTGATCTGATATCTGAGATGGAACTGGATCTGGGATTTGAAATAGAATTTGGATATGGATTCTGAATCCTAAGATGGGTTTTGGATCTGAAATCTACGATCCAATGTAGAGTTGGACTCTGGATCCTAGAATGGATTTTGGATCTGAATCTTTGAATGGAATTGGATCCAAGATTTGGAATCCAAGATGGAATTTTGGATCTGAAATCTGAGATCCAAAGTAGAAGTTGGATTCTGGATCCTAAAATAGAATTGGATATGGAGTCTGAGATCCAAAGAAGAATTGGAATCTGGATCCTAGAATGGATTTTGGATCTGAAAGCTGAGATCCAATGTAGAGTTGGAGCCTGGATCCTAAGATGGATTTGGATCTGAAGTCTGAGATCCAAGGTGAAATTGGATTCTGGATCCTATAAGGAAATTGGATCTGAAATCTAAGATCCAAAGTGAAATTGGAGTCTGGATCCTAAAGAGGATTTGGATCTGAAGTCTGAGATCCAATATGAGTGTTGAATCCTGGATCCTAAAAATGGATTTGGAGTTAAATTCAGAAGATGAATCAAGAACTTTTAAATTGAACTTGAAATTTAGAATTTGAATATACAAACGAATTTCAAAGTCAAATTAGGCCTTGAATTTTTGAATTTGGAATTTAAAAGATGAATCAAGAGTCACAAAGTTAAAATTGAACTTTGAGTTTGATTAGAGTTTTGAATATAAAATGAATTTGGAATTTCAAAGTCGAATTGAACTTTGAAATCTGATTTGAATTTGAATATAAAAATGACTTCGAAATCTCAAAAGTTAAATTGAACTTTGAGATTGAAAATGAAATCGAATTTGAAAATGAAAGGATGAATTGGATTTTATAAGAATTGAAGATAGATTGAGGAAGATATTTACATCACTTGGAGTTTTGAAGAGGAAATTTCGGAAATATGATGCAATTCTATCCTAAATGATGAATGAATTTAAATTTTTGAAATGGGATTTTGAAAAGCTATTTCATTCTTTAAATGAATTTAACATAAGATTGAAGATATAATACATCCTTGACTATTGTCATTGAATGTATTATATAATAATCTATATTTAAATTCAAGAGAAGAATGAAACACATTTGGTGCTTTTATAGAATTTAAAATGAAATTAACTCTCAATATACCCTGACTATGGCCATTGGTATATATTTTGAATTAATTTTAAGTTAAATTCTGATAAAAGAAGAAAATATTTAAGGAAAATATGATGAATTTTGAAAACGGGTCCAGTGTGGATCCAATGTTATTTTGTAAAAGATAAAAATACTAAGTTTTGTCCACACCATGACTATGGCCATTGATGTGGATCATCAACTTAGGATTGATTTACCTCTTACAAGATGGTGCACGTGCCATTCATGTTTCACAAATGTGAGATTTTGAGAAACAAAGACAAAAGCATGAAAACAAATAATTCATGGTATTTTGCAATGCTCATTCATTCTAAGCTAAGAGCTGAAAGTGTAAATTCTCATTAAGGCCTAATTTATTACCACTCATGAAATCGGGTTTACAATTCCCAGTGATGATATCTTCCACATGTTCTTCTATGAAACGACTGGTTTAACATGAAAAATAGAAAGAGAATAGCAGGTATTACATGGATGTCTAAAGAAATATTCACATACCAAGATATGAATGAGAGGAAGGTGAAAGATAACATATACATACATATATACATATCTATATATATATATATATATATATATATACATATACACACATGCATACATAGGGGTTCAATACACACATAAATGGCATATATCAATTGAGTTTAGGGGTGAATGCAAGTGTTGTAACTCATCACTGCTAGAAGTTGAGCATATATGGGAAAAAAATGGTCTTCTAAGAGACCCTGTATTGGGGGAAGTAAAAACACGATAAAACTGTCACCGTGTGGCAGGTACATGACAAGCACAAGATGTTGGAAAAGGCAGAGTCGAGTAAGAGTGTTGTAACTAATGGTTTGATTTTTTTTTATTTTTTTTTTTAGAAGATATACTGCAGATAAGATAAATACTTAAACACGACATACTTTAAGGAATATATACATACAACAGTTTTACCTGTCAAAATATGTTTGCAGGAAAAGAAGGAGACAAGAAAATTTTTTTACAGGAGATGCTGTGTTATGGTAATGAGGTGGTGTGTCCAGGGGATTGCAGCATCATGTGCATAGGAAGACCTCTTGTAAAGTGCTATGTGATACAGACAGTAGGTCACCGATGCACAAAATCCTATCTTACTGTAACAGAGGTAAACAAGGGTGCTGGAGTGTTTTATGCAGAGATAAGGGAGGTGCTATGTAACAAAAAAAAAATAAAAATTCGCATTATTACTCCTCTTGTATTCATACAGGATGGCTTGATAACAACAGAGCATAATTTAAAATTGTGGCCACTGATAGGACAAAGTGTTATTTGAATCTGCCCTATCCAGACGAAATCACACATCTAACAGATGTCCATAACCAGTGTTTTTAGGCATACGCCCCTACCACAAACCATACTCAACGTGGCCTATGTCAAGGATATCAAATTTAGTAACAGTCCTAGACTTCTTTCTTAATCCCTTCAACCAGACAAGGAGTTTGAACTGAACTGGAGCTTAGAGATCCCTTGACCTCCAGGGTTGCTGCCAGTGACCAGGTTTTTAACTGTAAGATATCTTCTTATTTGATTTGCCATGAAAAACATGCTTCTTAGGCTGCCTTCAGCACTCGAACAGGCTGCGAGAATCCTGGAATTCTGGACTACACCCTTCTTAACAGGAGAGCTGGGGTCTAAAAAAAAAATATGGTATAACTTGTGGGGGAATGGGGACTACCTAATCCTGACACTCAGGAGAGATTAACCCAACCAGGATATTGAGAAAAGGGGTTCCCAACATCAGATTTAATACAGGATCACTGAAGACATTTCCCTACGATAGTGACTCCGTGGCTATTGTACCCTGCCTAATTGCCCCAGGCCTACTTCTAGTGACAGATTTACACAGCCGTGACATGTATGCCCCAGCTTAAACCATAGTGCCTTTTGTTAAGGCAAGATGCCCTGGTGACGTCCGTGGTCTGGCTATTGCTTACAGGTTTACTTATAGAGATATCTCAAAAAAAAAAATGGAGTCTAAATAACAATGAACAATCAAACAGTAAAGAAGAAGTGATATTACCGAAAGAGAAATCAAATTGGATTTAGAGAGTGCAACTAATTATCTTAAATGAATTTCACAATATATAGGGTTTAGCTATGAGTGTTGCAATGTAGATAAACACAACCATCCATGAGGAAATCCTGTAATCATAATACAAATGAGTTAGAAATGACAACGAAATTACCAACAGATCACAACACATATATGGA
Source organism: Nuphar pumila (assembly GCF_984573655.1). Taxonomy (NCBI): domain Eukaryota; kingdom Viridiplantae; phylum Streptophyta; class Magnoliopsida; order Nymphaeales; family Nymphaeaceae; genus Nuphar; species Nuphar pumila. Next base: position 69,727,454 of record NC_143251.1, on the reverse strand, counting down.
TCCTAATGAAACAGAGGCAACCATTTACGTTGGAATTACCAAATATCAAAAGCATGAGCCAACATCTACAATGAAATTGTTAACCCAAATTTGAATGCTATGATACAGAGAGGGAAAAAAAAATGCTGGATTACTGATGATGAAATGAGTATTTATATTTGGGGCCTGGCCTGCTCTCAGGCCATGATCAAATCTAGGAAGATGGGTTCATCTCACCACTAATTCTAAACTTCTAGTGAGCATTTTATATTTACAAGATGGTAAGAATTGGTGAGACATATACACGTGGATTTAGATTACCATGAATCAGAAATACATACCAGAATGACTTTATATACCATAATGATCAACTTTAAACTACATATCAATGAAAATAGATGAAGTAAAAGAGGAAATGGCATCTTACACAGAATCATTCAATGAATCTGATGGCTACTCAGAACAGAATACCCCACCCCCTTTAGCAGAGAGATTTGCGATCAGTAAGATGTCTCTTACAGCAGATCAAGAGAGATTCAGTTACTATGAGTAGGATTATTCCCAGCGGCTCAGACTTTATTCATAAGCTATTACTTGTGAAGAGAGTTTTTTTTTTTTTTAGATCAAACTAGAATTTAGGCAACTCCATTTGCTTAGCAGGCCCAGGTCAGATGCTGGATTTTCCGGCAGCTCTGATCTGAGTTCCAGATCGTTTGCTGTCGCTGTGGGCTGCCGATATATGGTGATACTCCTTCCCTCGTACTGGAACGAGATTCCGAAGATCATAATAAATAAAAAAAAGAACAAATAAATATGTGGAAGAAAGAACAGAGACGACATTCTCCAACAAGGTCGTAGCAAGACCAGATGATAATGATAATAATCAAAATGGGGAACAAAGAATAACATTAATAACATCAGATCCAATCATCCCATGAAGGATAGAGAATCTGAAGATTGAAAACGCAGACCCAACATCAAAGTAGGTTCAACAGGAAAGGAAATCAAAACAAGGCAATAAACAGACTGGAATTAACAGAGATATAAAGGGGCAGCTCGCAGAAGAAGAAAAAGATAAATAAATAAATAACTAAATAAAATATGACAAAATTATGAAGGGGATGTGATGTTGATGGGGAATCCCTACCTGATGAACCCAATCCAATACATGATTAGATCGGATGCCATCGAGGTGCTGACAAAATTTTCAGAGGTGATAGACTGGAAGGCCTAATATTCTCTGGTATTGGGCATGAAAACGAAAGTATATGAAATAACATGATGACTTCGTAAGGGATGCTATATTTTATCAATGGAAGTTGGGATCAAATGGATAAACAAGTGTTGGAATTATTCATTCCGTTTAATTTTGCGCAAGAGAGGAGCTGATACTGCTATGAGCAGCCCAACTTCCTCAAGGGCGCATTAACAGGTTCAAAGGGGAAAATCAAAAGGAGATGCCTGGGAAAAGTAAAGGATGAATGCAATAAAGGGGCAGAAGAAATGAATAGAGCGAAAGATGGGGGAGGAGAGGATGATTCGCTTACCTCTGGCCACGGTGAGTCAACTTCTTTCCGGGTATAGCCGAGGAATCTCTTGTTGGGATGAGGGACCTTTCTTCAGCTCTTTGCACCAAGGGTAGAAAAAGGTAGCGCCTTGCTTGATTCAGGGATTATCCGAAAGAGAATGGCTCCCGAAGGGGTTAATAGTCGATCCTTTCCCTTTCCTTTTATGCCTCTCTTATAGAGAGAGGAGGAAAGGTCTGGAAGCAGGGGTTGGTTAAAGATCGACGGATGAAGAACCAAGGAAAAAATCTGAGGGTTAAAGAAAAGGGGAGTTACCGTGGGAGTGTGCGAGGCTGGGCCGTTGGTGATGAAGGGTTTAGGGAGGGTTGATGGAGGCCTTGATGGAGGTCGCACATGGGGGGGGGTCGGCCATGGAGGAAGACTCTCCTCCCTAAGAGGCGCCGCCCTCCCCTCTCTTACGAAGGAAAACCCTAAGCCACCAATTTACGAAAAAGGGCTCTTTCAAAAAAAAAAAAAAGTTTTTCAAAAAGGTGTTTTTCTAAAATGAGGTTTTTAGTAAAAGATGATTTTAAAAGCTAAAACTCATTTGTTTTTCTCGTAAATTTTCCAATTTTTTGGTTTTTAGTTTATTTTTCAATTTTTTGTATTTTTAAAATAAAATCCTAAAGTTTTACGAGAAATCAAAGGTTAAAACTAATTTTTTTGGTGTTTTTTGTAAAATATTCACAAAAGAAAGTTTTTCTGAGAATTAAAAAAAACTATTTTTGGGGAAATTTCTTCAGAAAATGCGTTTGGATCCGGATTTTTGAAGAAATGTGGATTTAAAGCATTGGATTCAGATTCAGAATTGATTTTGAATGAAATTTGATCCAGAAAAATCCGAAGCATAACTGAAAATCAGCTTTGATTTTCTCAAAAAAAATGGGGTTAGGGGCAAAAGGGTCTTTTTTGCAAATTTTTTAAAAAATTTGGGGTGTTTACAGATGCCCTTCTTTGCTACTAAGCCGGTTGGAAGCCGAGCTTAGTGGCAAAGATAACACTCCAAATTTTGAAAATGCCCCAATCAGCAGATCTGAACTGGGTGTGGAAGAATTATTTTGAAAACATGGCTTCTCAGGCTTAAAACCTTATCCTGAATGGTTTTGGGGGGATGAAATCCTCAAAAATGATATGATTGAGTAGAGAATGAGGAAATCGTTATGGGACTTTGAGTGGAGGTCCCAAAAATGGTGAAGAATTCTGATCAAGTCACATGAGTGAGGCGAGATCAATCTTTTGGAATGAGTCAGATTTAGCCCTTAACCTGGATGGGACGAAGATATATCGAGATAATTTGGGATGGGGAAAGGAATATAAGTGAACCTCGATGGGACATTTCTGAGAGAAATACCTTGTGATATAAAACTCTAGCAAGATCCCTTCTTGGATGGTTATACAGAGCATGGGTTCCTCGATGGGAAGAGCCACGATGGGACTGGAGAAAACACCTCGTCGAAACAAGACTTAGGTTTAACCCAAACCTGAAAAAGGAAAAATACCTCGAGGCACGAGGCTCAGGCTTAACCCTTATCCTGAAAGGGACAACCATAAAGAATCCTCGAACGAGGAAGCCGTGATGGGACAACAAATGCATCGCCAAAGCGAGATTCAGGTTTAACCCTTGACCTGAGTGGAAAGATACCTTGTGGAACGAGGCTCAGGCTTAACCCTTAACCTGAAAGGGACGACCATACAAAATCCTTGGATGAAGAAACCATGATGGGACCTTCGAAATTTTGGACGAACAAATCCAGAAGGGGTTTGCGAGAAGAGAAAAAACAAGGGATTCCCTAAAGTTTGGAAAGGGGATGATCTGGGGCGTCTCATTGCTGAGACTAAATCAGCTTTCTAAAAAACAGAAGACCTCTCGCAGAAGGTTTTTGAGCCATACCTCGAGGAGCGAGGTAACAGGTTTAGTCCTTTTCCTGAATGGATGAAGAATCCTCGAAGAGCGGGGAAACTGTGATGGGCCTCTAGACTTTGCACAACAAGTCCAAGAGGGGATTTTTGCAAAAGGATGAAAATAAGGATCCCTAAAGCTTGAAAAGGGGTTGTACTTGGGCGCCTCATTGCTGAGACTAAAAATAGCTTTTGACAATAACAGACCTTTTTGCAAAAAGTTCAGGTTTAACCCTTATCTTGAGCGGGAACTGTCTATGGCGGGACAGTGGGGAACGCAGGGAAGTGTGCAAATCTGAGGGTGCTCAGATCAGACGGAATAAAAGGACTTTTCAGTCCTTAGGAGGGATGACGTCAGGATACGTCAAAACGAATATCAAGTTCTTACTTCATTTTGGGATAATGAGAAAGTATCGCCAATAAGATACCAAAAATTGTAGTTGATCTAAAAAATGATTGAATTGTGCATGAAAGTATCATCTCTTTCTACCTAGAATATTAACTCCAAGGGGGCTAACTCTGTAGAATCAAGAATCAAATTCAAATTTGTTGCTGTTGAGTTTCTTCAAGGAAGATATCAATTTCCTTGATATGAAAAGAGAGGAAATATTCTTAGCTTCATAAAAGCATTTGAATGAAAAGATATTGATAAAAGAATGTCACCTAGATAAAGATGGTTCCTAGCAGTTTCGGGCAGTTTGATATCCTGGGCATTTTCCATGATGATCTTTTTGCACTCTTTTGAACCATGGAGCTTTCTTGGGTTCTTTTACATCATCCTTTATTTTGGAGATGTCCTGACCTTTTTCTCTTTTTCGGGGAAGGGTTGTTATCATCGCAAATTTTTTCCCCTCTCTTGCGAGAGAGAAACGAATTTCGCGAGTCAAACTCGACCAAAGTTTTGAAAATTGATTTTGAAAATTAACTCGCCTCCGTTTTGAAAATTTGCGGGAAAATTCCGTGGAATGGGATCCGCCTGTCGGTACGAGGTTCAACCGTTCCTGGCACCTTTACCAGGGGTAATTGAACCAAGGATCAATTACGTGCTTTAACTTGACTCAAATATCTAAATTATGCTCTATTTTTCCTAGAATGCACAAAGAATCAGGCATGTGCTATGAAATTTTGAAAATAATGCAAGTTTGAAAAACATGATGTTTGCTTTAAAAAATTGAAATATGCTGGAAAACGATTGGAAAAGTGTTGAAAATGGAATCCCTGGGAAAATCATTGAATTTCATTGGAAATCAGAAATTTGATTGGAAAATGAATTCATAGTAAAACTTGAATCTTGGGGAAAATAAATTTTTGAAATTTGGAATTTCTTTTCTAAGAAAATGGATTTGAGAATTCTGAGAAAATCTAGGAAATTCATTGGAAATGACTTTTGAAATAAAAAATGGATTCTCAGGAAACTGGGTTCTCAGGAAAATGGGAAATCTGAGAAAATTGAATTTTTTTTTTTTTAAACTTGAGACTTTGAACGTTGAGAATTTTAAAACATTGGAAAATCTTGGTTGAACTTAGGAAATGCCTTGAAATCTCTTTTGGAAACTTAGGATTTTGAGAAAATCAGATCCTGAGAAAGACTTGGAAATTCTTGAGAAAACTGAATTTTCTGAAATTGAAGTTGGAAAATGAATTTGAAAATAATGCAATTTGAATGATATGAATGAATGAATATGAATTTGAAAGGAAATTTCAATTGAAGAATTGGGAAATCCTTTTAAAACTTTGGGAAATGCAGTGCATTTTGAAGTTAGCCTAAGAGTGTAGGCTGAATGTGGCTAATACGAAGATCATAAATCTTGGTTTTCTTCGTATTCTGACTATGGCCATAAATACGAATCCCACCGAGTTTATAAACTCCATAAAAGCTTGTGCACGTGCCATTCGTGTAAGCCATAGTGAATTTGGAAAAATGTGCATGAATGATGCATCAGATATCAGAATTTGCAGAAATTAAACTATATGCAATGCAGTCCTATTCTAAGCAGAAAATGTAACTCTTATTTCAAATATTACATTTTTTTTTACATTGAATTGAAATAAAAAAAATAAGACTAAGTCTTCTTCTTGAATATTCCTACAAAACTAGAAAACAATGTTAGCACAAAAATGTAGGTTTTTCTGAATTTATCCGAAAATATGGGAAATTATCGGATATTATTCAGATATAAACCCAAAATCATACCCCCTTTGATATAAACATGATAAATAATGAATATATTTCGAAAATAAACTTGAAAATTCGAAATTGGGGTCAAAATGACCAAAATGCCCTTGATGACCTTGAAATCATGGTTTTCTGAAAGAATTTTTGTAGATTTTGGAATTTTGAAAATCAAATAAAATAAATCAAACATAATATGATGATATGCATGAAATTTTGGAGAATTAGAAATTGAAATTTCAAAATTTAGGTCAAAATGACCAAAATATCCCCGATAACAAGACTATGGCCTTGAAACCAGGGTTTTCTGAAATAAATTTTGCAATATGGAAAAATATGAAATGCAAATGAGATTAAAATTAACCCTAATATGATTCTACATGCTTATGTACATGATAAAAACCCTAAAATGGCGAAAATATCATAAAACATCGAATTTAACTTTATTTTCGTTTGATTTTCGCTTTTGAATTTAAAGATAAACTAACACATGGAGCAAATAAACTTGGAATTAAGCCAAATTTGACATGGACACCTAGAAAATCCCTAGAAACATAATGGAGCTCAAAAATATATTTTTTTGTATTTTTAAATATGGAAATTCAAATAAAAACCCTAAATTTTGTGTTTTTTGCCTAAAATGTTGATTCTAAAGGGGATTTAGGATATCAAATTTCCATAAAAATTTCCCAAATTTTATGGGGTGACATAGGACAGTAAGGCAAGAATTTTTTAATTTTACACTTTTTGGTTTTGACCTATGGTCGGAGCTGTGCCACTCCGGCAAGTCGGATCGGAATCCGACGACTCTAGGATTTAGGGGAAACAGACAGGTTTCGGTAGAAAACATGGGAAAAATTGCAGACAGATGGGAAAAAGACTAAACTTGTGATAAAATGTCTATGCCAAATAGAGTAAGATTTGATCTTTTGACACCATTAGAATTCGGGTTACGGTTTGGAAAAGGCCACACTGTTATCAGAAACCTAAATCTCTGGAATTTCTGGATATTGGAATCTGTTAGACAGAAAAAGCAAATCCGGAAAAAATACTGAAACAGATCCAAAAATTCCCAAATTTTGGGAAATAACAGAAAATTATGTTAGGAATAACTTTTGTGTTGAAAAGTTTTGTAAACTAGCTACATATTGGGCGGACTTGATGCATTAGGGTCTGTCTATACCCTGACGAAGGAAAATCAAGATTTTCCCAGAAGTCTGGGAAATCCGATTTTTGACAGAGGTCAAAATTAATTGGAAAAATCTCAAAATTTTCAGATCATTAGTAGACTCAATTATAAATCCACTGTGATTTTTGGAGAATGATTCGAATCTCCCACAAGGGCGGTTTCATGGGTTCTTGTCTGCTAAAGCAGCAATTGAAAGTTCAGAGAAGTCCAAAACCCGAATTAGGATTTGATTTATTTAATGGGGTTCCGAAACCCAAATGAATCAAATTTTCGGCAGATAAGCAATAAAAAAACAAGTTCAATCACCCTAAAAATCTCGATAATTATGAGTAAAATTTCGCACATAAGATAATGACTGGACTGAACATATAATATTAAAGCCTATGAACTCAATAAGCAAACATGAATAAAAACTATACTATGTAAATCATATAATCATGAGATGCTAAAATAATCCTAAATGCAAGATCTAACATGAAAAATCTCATGAAATTGATGATATGACAAAATAAATTATAAAGGGCATGATTTTATTTTATGTTAGCTTTTGGTGAGAGGGATCTGATCCATCAATCGGATGGATCGCCTCACACGCATAGCATTAACATGTAAAGCATATGCAGCAAGCATTTAATGAGATAGTATCTAGGATCAAACAAATGCTTTTATCTCAAATTGACCCTGCTAAAGACAGCAGCCCTCAAATTTTTAGAGAAGAGATGCACCTGGGCGTGGGCTGAAGCAAAACTGGTACTACGTCAAGGTTGGAGGCGGTGGCAGCTGGAGTTTGATTGGCTTGAAGGAAGACAAAAGTGCCAATGGAAAGGTAGCTAGAGCTGCTTCCAGGTTGAAGCCAATGACTGGGAGAGTTGGGGTTGCCTTGTTGCAGCTGCGGTGAGGTGCTTAAAGATGGGAGCAAGGCTGGAGCTTGCTTATGACGGAGGAGAAGGCTGGTTCAAGGTCTTGGAGATGCTGGAGTTGCTGGTGGTGTTAGGGGTGTTGCTGTCAAGGTGTGGTTGGCGCAGGTGGCTGGAGAAGACTGCTGCTGTGGAGAGCTTGAAGGTTGGTTGCTGTGGTGGCTGAAGAAAAGCTGCAGGTGGCTGGGCTCTTGCTGCCACCAAAGAAGGCTATGATGGAGGCCCAGCTGGTGGCTGTGTAAGGGCTGCAAGAATGGGGTTTCAATGGCTTGAAGTTGCAGCCAAGGGGTGAGAAAGAGAGAGTTTAAGGGAGAGAGAGAGAGAGAGAGAGAGAGAGAGAGAGAGAGAGAGAGAGAGAGAGACGTGAGATGAGAATCCACGTCTCTCTTTTCTTTTTGGTTTTTATCATAACTTAGGTTTTGATAAGTTCAAAACCTAAGTTTCTAATAATGCATAATGCCTTTAATCCCCCAGCCATACGTCAATGGCTGTAACCTTTATCTTTTGGGGGGAAATCCAAAGGGGAATAAGGAAGAACGGGGAAAGAAGGAAGGGAAGGAAAAGGAAAGAAGAGGGGAAGAAAGGAGAGGGGAATGAGTTTACGTGAATGGCTGGAGAAGAGGGAAAAGAAGGGAGGAAGGAAGGGAAGAAGGAAAGAAGGAAAAGGAAAAAAGAAAGAAAGAAGAAAAAGAAAAGGAAAGAAAGGAAGAAGAAAGGGAAAGAAAAAGGGAAAAAGAAAAAGAAAAGGAAGGAAAGGAGAGAGGGCTGGAGGTTTGGGTGACCACCTTGTGGGTCCCACCTCTCTAAAATGCAAAATAAATAAATAAAATAAAATAAAATAAATGAAGAAATAAAAGAAAATTGAAAGGAATAAAAGAATATATTTTTTTTAATAAAATAGAAATGTAAATGAGTGAGACATCTCAGAGCGGGTCCAAATTCCTATTTTGAAATTCATTTTGACGATTAGAGGGGTAAAATAGTCTTTTCAAAAAATTTTAGACGAAACGAGCTATTTTTGGCAGTTTTTGAAACGAGCTCGGATTTTAAAGTTCAATACACCGTTGCGAAGCAAATCTAATGTAGAATTTAAAAATGTAATTTTGAAGGAAATCTAGATTGTTTTTCTCAAGAAAATGCTTCCAAATCTATTTTCAGACAAAATGAGCTATTTCTGGCAGTTTTTGAAACGATCTCGGATTTTGAAGTTCAATACCCCGTTGCGAAGCAAATCCAATGTAGAATTTAAAAATTTAATTTTAAAAGAAATCCAGATTGTTTTTCTTGAGAAAATATTTCCAAACGAAATGAGCTATTTTTGGCAGTTTTTTAAACGAGCTCGGATTTTAAAGTTCAATACCTCGTTGCTAAGCAAATCCAGTGTAGAATTTAAAAATTTAAGTTTGAAATAAATCCAGATTATTTTTCTTGAGAAAATATTTCCAAATTTAGACTCCTGGGGGTAAAAATGTCATTTTTGAAAAACCCGAGGTTTGAAATTGATTTCTGAAAACTTTTAAAACTCAATCTGGATTGAAATTTATAAAACTGGAGTTTTGGACTTCGAAAATGAAATGAAATGTGATGAAATGTTATGAAATGCTAAGAAATGATATGAAATGATGAGAAATGACATGCGAAATGCAGACCCTAAATGAAGAATTTTAGATGTTAGACCCTGATTGGCAGCTGTACCAGTTCAAAAAGCATAAATACTAATAAAATTTGCAAAATGGTTGAAGAAATGGTTTTTGGGACTCTACTGGGCTAGAGTGACACTGAAAATTAGGGTTCGAGCTGAATTAAACTAAAATGAGCTGGGTTTTAGAGTTTCAAAACTCATGTGAACTAACCAGACACTGACTTAACTGACCTTTCCGACTAAATTTTCAAGAAAAGCTACCATTTTTAGAGAAATTATACAGAATGGTCACTGAAGCGAAGTGAATTACGAACCTGAGCTAACTTTGAGCTAAAACAAAGGTCAGTAATACTGACATAAACTAAAATTGAAGCTCGAACACTAGCTCAATTGGCTGAACTCAGCTCAATTTTAGCTGAAAGAGCTGAAATGGACTAAAATGGGCTCCTGGACACTTGGAAATGGTTTTGAACTGAAACTGGAGTGCTTGAACTTCTGGTGTGCTCAAGTTAGACTCTGGGGAGTATGACTGACTGACTGAGAGACAATTGGCTTGGATTTGAGCAAGAAATGAGCTCATTTCTGAAGAAATGATCCCATTTTGGCAGGAATGATCAGAAATGAAAATGACTTTCTCACTGTGAGCTCAAATGAATTTGAAATGACTGATATTCTAAATGTTCTAAACTAACCAATGAGCTTGGTTGACTCCGACTGACTAGGGTCCGGGATGACCTAGGGGTAAAATGATAATTTTCCTAATGAAAGTGGGTAAAATAGTAATTTTCTGAAACTGACTCGAGGTTTGACTCCTACACTGACCTAACAGGGTTGGCACTGCATGATGAGGGTTGTTTGAGAATGAATGTGAAAAATTTGGGGTGTTTACAAGGGTACGTCACAAACTCCTTCATCTTGGAGATGATCCAATCCTTCTTTTTCTTTCTTTCTCAGGGATTATGACATTGGTTCTTGGGTTGAAATCTCTGGATGATAGCAGAAATCAAATATCTTTTAGGGTTTGTCGAGAGGTTCATCGCATCCGCCTTCATCTTGACGGTGATTTGAACTTTCTCTGGAAGGATCCGTCACAAACTCTGTCATCTTGGAGATGTTTCAGATCTTCTTTGGCCCCGGGGGTCTACTCGCTTAATTCGCCTTCATCTTGACGACAATTGAGAGATCCCTTTTGCGGATATTTGGTTTACAGCTCAAACAACTGGGGAGATATGGATTGGGTAGGTTTTTTTTCTACTGCCCAGAATATTTCCACTGTCTTACTGCCAAAGAATGGTCTTTAAGAATCTGTCATAGCTATGATCAATATCTATTCGCTCATGGCTTTTCAACATCATTGAATTTTCCTTTGCTGGTCATATCGAAGATTTTTCTTCATCCTCTTGGTTGACCAACAGAAAAAGCTTGAGTTTTGTTCTCATTTCGCCAAAGTCTTGCTCTTTTGAATATGATATTAAAGGTAGCTTGAGATAATTCTTTGTGCGGTGAAAGCTTTTGAGATCAACAATGACTTTTTATAGCAAATTGACAATGTATTCTAGAAATCCTTGATGAAAGAAATCGCTTGATATCGAATCGATGCGTCCATGACAAAATTCTCCTCTCTTTTTCCCCAAAAAGAGAGACTTAGGCTTAAGCTCTTACCTGAATGGGAAGTTGGAAATACTCCTCTCTTCGCTGAAAGAGTAGGTGTTTGCAAAATGGAACTTTCGAAGAGAAATTAAGTTTTCGTCAAAACTCCCTATCTCTAGGCTTCTCTTATGGAAAGGCGGCCGAAAAACAAAGTTGAGAAAGTATCACAGAGGAACGAGTCCATCACACTCTCCCTAGAAGAGGGTCCTCTGTGAAGAGGTTGGCCGAAGATAAGAAAAAATGAGGGCCACAACAAGAAACGAGCTTCCGTCGAAGCTCTCCCTAGCAAAAGGGTTCTTTTGTGTAAAGTTGGTTGTTGTTTTGCAAACTGTTCGCAAAGAAGACGAGTCCCTTCAAACTCTCCCTGGACAAGGGTTCTTGCGAATGAAAGATGGTTGCATGCGAAAGGAACGAGCTCCCTCGAACTCTCCCTGAAGAGGGTCCTTCGCAAGAGAAAAATGATTGATTTTTGATAAAATGATGACCTGAAGGTCGAAATTGAGAATTTAGAGCTTGAGTTATGAAAATTGGTTAGCACCAAGACTGAACCGGGGGGCTAACTGATCAGTCAGCCAAACAAACTAGCACGAGCACTGGATTTCAAAAAATGCCTCAGTACGAGCACTGGGTTTTTGAAAATGCACACCAGTACGAGCACTGGATTTTCGAAATGCACACCAGCACGAGCATTTGGTTTTTCAAAAGAAGAATTGAGAAATGAGGCCGACATTCGAAGATACATGAGAATTGAATAAGAATGATTGCCGGTGTTTTCAGGATTATCCATTATCCTGAAGGGGAAGTTCAAGGAGAACTCCGCTCCACAAGTGAGCATTAAATTGACAAGGAGATCCAAGTCAGAATTTTGAGAAAATGAGGATATAAAAAAAGCGAAAATCCCAGTCAGGACTTGGTTTTTCAAATATAAGAAATGGGTGAGAATTGAGCTTGAAAAACTCGAATTCTCAACACAACAATTCATCCAACACGAGCATTGGATTCAGAAGGAAGTTCAAGTCGGAACTAGAGACTTCAAAAATAATAATATACAAAAGGAAAATCTGAGTCGGAACCCATTTTTTTTTTTTTTTAAATAAGTGAGAATTGAGTTTAGAAACTCGAATTCTCAAAACAACGATTTATCCAACATGAGCATTGGATTCAAGAGGAAGTTCAAGTCGGGACTTGAGACTTCAAAAAATAAGAATATACAAAAAGAAAAATCCGAGTCGGAACCCGGTTTTTAAATGTAAGAAAATGAGTGAGAATTGAGTTTGAAAACTCAAATTCTCAAAACAACGATTTGTCCAACACGAGCATTGGATTCAAAAGGAAGTTCAAGTCAGAACTTGAGACTTCCAAAATAATAATATACAAAAAGCAAAATCCGAGTCGGAACTCGGTTTTTAAATGTAAGAAAATGAGTGAGAATTGAGTTTGAAAACTCGAATTCTCAAAACAACGATTTGTCCAACACGAGCATTGGATTCAAAAGGAAGTTCAAGTCGGAACTTGAGACTTCAAAAATAAGAATATACAAAAAAGAAAATCCGAGTCGGAACCCAGTTTTTTTAAATAAGTGAGAATTGAGTTTGGAAAAACTTGAATTCTCAAAACAATGAATTGTCCAACACGAGCATCGGATTCAAAAGGAATTTCAAGTCGGAACTTGAGACTTCAAAAATAAGAATATACAAAAGGAAAATCCGAGTCGGAACCCATTTTTTTTAAATAAGTGAAAATTGAGTTTGGAAACTCGAATTCTCAAAACAACGATTTATCCAACACGAGCATTGGATTCAAAAGGAAGTTCAAGTCGGAACTTGAGACTTCTAAAATAAGAATATACAAAAGGAAAATCCGAGTCGGAACCCATTTTTTTTTTTAAATAAGTGAAAATTGAGTTTGGAAACTCGAATTCTCAAAACAACGATTTATCCAACACGAGCATTGGATTCAAAAGGAAGTTCAAGTCGGAACTTGAGACTTCAAAAATAAGAATATACAAAAGGAAAATCCGAGTCGGAACCCGTTTTTTTTTTTTTAAATAAGTGAAAATTGAGTTTGGAAACTCGAATTCTCAAAACAACGATTTATCCAACACGAGCATTGGATTCAAAAGGAAGTTCAAGTCGGAACTTGAGACTTCAGAAATAAGAATATACAAAAGGAAAATCCGAGTCGGAACCCGGTTTTTAAATGAGTGAGAATTGAGTTTGAAAAAACTCGAATTCTCAAAAGAATCATTTGTCCAACACGAGCATTGGATTCAAAAGGAAGTTCAAGTTGTAACTTAAGACTTAAAAAATAAGGATATACAAAAAGGAAAAATCCGAGTCGGAACCCGGTTTTTAAGAAAGATAATGGAAAAATGAAATCTTAAGTCGGAATTCAGATGGGAAGGAAACGATTCCAACCCGGAAGTCGGCACTTGAAGGATTGACAAAAGTATGAATAGATTTTGACGACGAATGATGAGAGATTTTATTCGAGATCCTTGACCCAAAGTGGCCTAAGACCAGAATTTATTTATGATGAGTTAAGTATTTTCCTCTATCCTGAGAGAGTATAAAACAAAATTTTTAGGTGATTTGAAGAATTTATAGGAAATGATTCAGGTTTATCCCTTAACCTGAAGAAGAATAAATGGAGAAGAATTTAAAGAGATTTATTGAAGATTTATTTTGAAGAAGAATTTTCACGGGTAGCAGCGGTGCTCCCATGAGGGGTATCAGGATTATCCCTTATCCTGAATGGGAATACCTCGGACAACGAGGGTCAAGTTTTTCTCTTAACCTGAGGGGAAAGACAAAAGAATACCTCATGGAAAAGAGGCATCAGGTTTATCCCTTAACCTGAAGGGGTTTTAAAGATAAAGAAGTAAAATTTTAGTAAAATTTGATAGAACTTAACGAAGTTCTGAAAAATTGACAATAAAATTTGATTAGATAAAGGAAAAAATGAAATGAACGCAATTTAATAAAGATAATCAAGTTATTAAAGAGTTAGTAAGATTTTTAGAAAAGGATTGGTCTGATCCGGCCTGCATTATGATGAAGGAAGATAAGCATAGATCAAAATAAAATGCCCCAGTATCAGGGAGAAGAATGTGAGAAGAATATTGCTTTATTTGAAAAGACTTTTGAGGAATACAAAAGGCTATGATGAACAATTCAAGTAAAAAATTTTCAAATGTAAAGCATTAATAGGATCGGGCAGTTCCACTCCATCTGCGTTGATCAGACGATAGGAATTGCGAGGCAGCGCTTCCTTAACCACATAAGGGCCTTCCCAATTGGGTGACCACTTGCCCTTCGGCCGATGCTTGAGATGAGCTGTCGATCTGAGCACAAGATCATTGACTCGAAATTTTCTCTCAATGACTGATTTGGCGTAGTGCCGAGCTATCCTTTGACGATAGGCCTGAGCGTGTTCCGCCACCTTGAGTCTTTTCTCATCTAATAGATCAAGCTGCACCAACCTCTGCTGGTGATACTGATCAAGCGGAAGCTCGATGAGCGATGCGAATTTGAGTGCAGGCTTCTGAACGTGGAGAGGTAATACTACCTCAGTCCCATAAACGAGTTCTGAAGGAGTAGCAATGGTTGGAGTCCGAATGGTGGTTCGGTACGCCCAAAGCGCATCATGCATCTTTTCGTGCCAATCACGGCCTGTCTCCACTGTTCTTTCCAGAATGCGGATCAAAATCTTATTGGTGGCCTTAGCCTGGCCATTCCCTTGAGGATAGTAGGAAGCTGAGAAATGGTGATGAATCCTGAACTTCGAGCAGAAAGTCTTCATCCTCTCATTCTTGAAATGGCTGCTATTGTCTGACACGATATCATGTGGGACGCCGAAGCGGCAAAGAAGATTTTTATGGATAAACGAAACCACATGTCGGCCTTCTACTGTTCGCAGAGTGACAACTTCGACCCATTTGGTGAAGTATTCTGTAGCTGCGAGGAAGTATCGATGGTCATTAAAAGCCGAAGGAGTGATCGACTACATCAAAGGCCCATATTGAAAAGGGCCAAGGAGAGACCATGGCTGGCGCATGAATGGAAGGTGCGTGCATTTGACATTTGACGCACTTCCTTACGAATTGATGGCAATCCTGCTGCATGGTTTTCCAGTAGTATCCCGCCCGAATAATCTGCTTGACGAGCGTTTGGTAGCCGATGTGACCGCCACAAATTCCCTCGTGTGCTTCTCGGACAACTTCCATGGCTTCATCCTTATCTAAGCATCTGGCATACTGAGAACTGAATCCACGGCGGTAAAGAGTATCGGCCAGGAGGAAATAACGGGCTGACATGCGCTGAACCGCGTGTTGCTCTTTTCTTGGCATTTCCGCTGGGAATTTACCAGTTTCGATGAAGTTTTTGATGTCTTGGTACCAAGGCTTCTCTTTCTGAGTGGCTTGGTTTACTTGCTTAACTGGAATGTAGGCAGGTTGATCAAGTCTGCCGATCTCGAAGGAACGACAAGATTTACTGTCTTTAAAAGACAAAATAGAGCCTAAGCAGGCTAGGCCATCGGCTATGTGATTGTATTCTCTCTTGACATGGTTGAGCTGAAATTCTTCAAAGTTGCCTATGAGAGCTAAGGCAATCTTTTGATAAGGGATTAACTTTGAATCCTTGACTTGCCATTCAACATTAACTTGACTGACAACAAGTAATGAGTCGTCGAAGGCGTGTACTCTCTTGACACCAAAGTTTTGCAAAATCTTGAGGCCTTGTATTAGAGCTTCATACTCGGCCATATTATGAGTACATTGGAAGTCGAGTTTGAGGGAATAAGGGAGCATCTCCTTTTCAGGAGTGATTAGTAAGATCCCAATCCCTATACCAGACATGTTTCGGGCTCCATCAAAGAATAGATTCCAAATTGAGGATCCCTGAACACTGCACATGCGATCGTCAGGGAAATCATCTTCCGCTTTGATCTCTTCTGTCAACGAAAAATCTACCAACTGATCTGCGATGGACTGACCCTTGACTGACTTCTGAGAAACATATTCCAAATCGTACTGCATCAGGAGGACTTGCCATTTTGCAATCCGTCCAGTGAGAAAAGGCTGCTCAAGGATGTACTTGAGCGGGTTAAGTCTTGACAAAATTTTGATCTCTGAGGCCATCAGATAATGTCTCAGCTTCTGACACATCCACACTAAGGCTAGACATGTCTTTTCCATCTGAGAGTATGTTTTCTCATAATCGATGAAGGTCTTACTGATATAGTAGATGACATGCTCTATTCGACTGCCTTCCTCGTACTGTGCAAGAAATCCGCCACAAGCATTATGGTTGACGAAAATATATAAAAGAAGTGGCTTACCAAGTTCTGGTGGCTTTAGAACTGGTGGATTGAGAAGATACTGCTTGATGCGCTCAAACGAGAGCTGATATTCTAGTCCCCACTCAAACTTCACCTCTTTTCTCAACAAGTGATTGAACAGCTCGCATCTCATGGCTAAATTGGAGATAAAGCGACGGATGGACTGAATGCGACCCTGAAGGCTTCGCAGCTCTTTAAGATTAGTGGGAGGCGACATATCTATGATCGCCTTTGCCTTGGCGGGGTCTACCTCTATGCCTTTCTTGCTGATCATGTAGCTAAGCAGCTTGCCTGACTCCACTCCGAAGACGCATTTCTGTGGATTAAGCCTCAGCTTGTAGAGAATAAGTCTTTCAAAGACTTGGCCAAGAGCATCAAGATGATCTTCTCCTTCTTTTGATTTGACCAGGATGTCATCCACATAGGCATCCATGTTCTTGTGCATCTGGTCATGAAAGATCGCTGCCATAGCCCTCTGATAGGTTGCCCCGGCATTCTTAAGTCCAAATGGCATGACTGTATAACAAAAGATACCCCAAGGCGTGGTAAAGGAAGTTTTGGATTGGTCACAAGCGGCAAATTTGATCTGATTATAGCCTGAGTATCCGTCCATGAAGGAGAACATGGCATGGCCTGCCGTGCTATCGATCAGAAGATCGATGTTGGGGAGTGGATAATCATCCTTTGGGGTGGCTTTGTTCAGATCTCTGAAATCAATACAAATCCAGACTTTCTCATTTTTTTTGGGAACTGCCACGATGTTCGCCAACCAGTCTGGATATTCAATGGTCCGAATGAATCCTGCTTTTAACAACTCCTCAAGTCCTTCTTTAACTTGCGGTGCTACTCGAGGATCCATTTTTCTTAATTTCTGCTTGATTGGTTTGCAATCTGGCTTCAACACAAGGCGATGCTCGACTAATTTGGGGTCTAAGCCTGGCATATCCTCATAAGTCCAAGCGAAGACTTCCTGATGATGTTTGATGAAGTAGATGAGCCTTTCCTTCTCATCTGAGCTCAAGCTCGAGCCAATTTTGAAGATTTTTGGATGATCTTCTGAACCGATATTGACATCCTCTGTTGGGTCTTGAACCAATGGTGATGGTTCATCCTGCTTCTGAATACTGGCAAATTCTGAATCGCTGAATCGAACTCTACTAATTCTTCTATCTGCCCTGTCACTTCGCTGACCTCTACCCCTGCCTTTGCCTTGCAGATTCTGGCCGGTTGGGATTTTTTTTGAAAAAGATTGGTATTAATAACGAGTTTTTTGAGCGATTTAGGAGCCATGATCCCGGCAATCCTGAAAGCGCAAAGAAAATTTTTGAGACAGGATAAAAGTTTTTTAAAGTAGCCTTTTGTACAGAAACAAAGAAAGACGACATAGACAAGGATATGAGCAAAGGATTCGTGTGCACAAAGATGAATAGAGAAAACAAACTTTTCATTGATTAAGCAACCTTTGATATTTACAAGTGATTGTTGAAGAAAAGAAAGAAGCTGGGGCGGATCTTGCCCTTATAAGATGACAGAAAGAAAGGAAAAAAGCAGAAAACACTGGCATTGTCTTCTTTACTGGGCTCCCTTGACGAAAGTGGTCTTTCTGCCGGATGACTGACCTGTGAAACCCAAGCCTGTACCGGTGACATGCTGGGCGGGGACGATCGGCTCCAGGATGCCGTCTTCATCTTTGCCCAGGCCCCTGAAGGGCTGATAACCGTGTTTCATCAGAAGATCAAACCCTTTCTTCGTTTTGGAGAATTGAGGAAACAGAGGGTGATCTTTGAATGAAGTGTAATCGAGGCGTCCTCCTAGCTTGAAGAAGCGAGGTCCCTGCCACTGAATTACTGCGGTGACATTTTCTGTCGGCTGGACTTCTTTTAATTTTAGCATATCCAGACTTTCACTTAGATTAATTTCTTCGATTTCTCGGATGCTCGGGATGTCGGCAGTGAAAGTAGGATGGGGAATCATCGGCTATGGGAGTCATTCTTCCGGATCCTCTCCTAGGACCGTAGTGATCATGCTTCCCTTCGACCACTTTACGCACTGGTGTAAGGTTGATGGGACAGCATTGGCATTGTGAATCCAAGTGCGCCCAAGTAGCAGATTGTATGTAGGTGGCACATTCACTATATGGAAGAGCACAGTATGAACTGAATAATTGATGAAGATTTCAAGAAATATTTTCCCCTTGGTTGTCTGCCCATGGTTATCAAAACCGTAGATCGTGATCGGATCCGGGGTATATTCCTCTTCTTTTAAACCCAACGCCTTGGCTGTCATCTCCAGACAGATATTGAGGCTGCTGCCTCCATCAACGAGCACATAAGGGACTGTCATGCCCCTGGTTCACACCACTTTGTAAAGTGCGTTGTTGTGGAATGAATGAGGCTTGGGCAGATCCTCATCCGAAAAGGTGATTGGTGCATTTGTCATCGCTTGATTGACGATCTGAGCCATATCTTGCGGAGTGGTGCTAGGCTTGACCTTGATCTTTCTAAGCAGATCTTCTAGCACCTGCTGGTGCTCAGGTGAAGCGTGGGTCAGGTTCAGGATGAAAATGTTGGACAAAGCAGTGATTGGTTTCTGAACTGTCCCTGAAGCTTCTTCTTTCTTTGAAGCTGCCTTGATAAAGCGCTTCGGGATTCTGGGGACTATCTTGGCAATTTCTGCCGTTGACTTTTCTGGTTCCTTGGTTGTTTTCATATTGCTAGAAAATGCAGTAATATCCACCCTCTTGGCGGAAGACTGCGCTTGACGGAGGACGAGGACCTGATGTTGATCCTGAACGTCCTGGCTGGAACATGGTTGAATGCTACCTTGTAGAGAGAATGTCTGCTCTGAAATGACTGAAGCTGAGTGTTTAGGAAATGGCTTGGACAAGATCTCCGGCCGCTGCTCATCCTCGTCCTCAATCAGCATGTTTTTGTCAATACAATCTTGAATGATGTTTTTGAGGACAAAACAGTGTTCGGTGTCGTGTCCGACAGTCCGGTGGAACTTGTAGAACTTATCAGTCCATTTTCCCATAGCGACCGGAGGATCTGCCACCTTGGGAAGTTTGATCATTCCCTTAGACATCATATATTCTAAGATGTCTTCGCGAGACTGCTCCAGAGCTGTGAACTCTCGGTCATAACTCCAACCCTCGTGCTTCGGCTTCTCTGGATGCTTTGCTTCAGACTGAGGCACTGGCTGGACGGGCTGTGGCTTAACAAATTTTCCTTTCTGGGCTGCGGAGTTCGTTCTTTCGACCCTGGAATGCCCTGAGTTCTTGCTGCGATTCTTTTTGTTCTTCTTTCTGCCAGAACTACTGCTGTTGTCTGAGAAATCTGTAGAATAAGCAACATGTGCTTTCTTCTTCTGCTCAGGGTTCCCTCAGACGAAAGGATAACCCTCATACAGGACATTGTCCAAGCCGGTCTCGAGCCACTCGACTCTCTCAATCAATTTGATGAATGACTTGGCGGGAGATGTGAAAATTAGGTTCCTCAGAGGCTGGGCAAAGTTGTTCAAAATAATCGGCAAGGCGTGTTCCTCTGGGATGGGAACCTTCATTCTGTTACAGGTGCTTCTCCACCTGTGGATGAATTCGCTGGCTTTTTCATTCTCATTTTGCTTCAGATTGTACAGATGATTGAGGGTTGGTGAGGCTTCAACATTGAACATGAAGCGCTCAATGAACAAGTTGACAACTTTATCGAACTCTCGTAGTTCGATAGGATTAATGTGGTCTGCATACCACCTGGCCGCTACCCCCTCTAGGCTGCGCGGAAAGCAAATGAATAGCGCCCGGTTATCTATCCTGAAACGGCCGCATTCAGCATAGAAAGTGGCCAAATGAGCCTTAGGGTTGCTTGTTCCGTCAAATTTAAGGAATTTGCGAGGGAGATTTTCTAGATTGTCATCCCCGTCCAGACCATGATAGAAATCTTCGCCAGAGTAGGTCTGCTTGCCTTTGCTTTTGGCTTGAATATCCTTGATAATTCATTTCTTTCATCTGCTCTTGCATCGGGTCATTAACCAGAATGGGCTTGTTGATTGACTCAGGTTCCGCAGCGGTCTTTACAAACTGCGGCGGAGGATTCTGATGATAAACAAACTGCTCTTCTTCTTCTGATTCCTCTTCTACTGACTCTATTTCTTCAGAAGTGGTGTCGGGCTGTATTTTCTTTCTAACAATCCTGACTGGTTTCTTCACAGCCTTCTTTTTTGGTTTTCTATTTGGAGCGACCTCCTTCTGACTGGCCTCGGCC
The DNA here is from genome assembly GCF_984573655.1 of Nuphar pumila. Lineage (NCBI taxonomy): Eukaryota > Viridiplantae > Streptophyta > Magnoliopsida > Nymphaeales > Nymphaeaceae > Nuphar > Nuphar pumila. The sequence goes on along the minus strand of NC_143251.1, from coordinate 69,706,841 downwards.
TGCTCGGACATCATTTTGGTCATCATTCTTTTGAACAGATTATACATGGCAGGATCTATATCATCTGCTTGATTCTGATTCTGCCCCCTGACCGATTTGGGAGAGCTGACGGCTTCAACTTCACTGTCGCTGTGCTGAGGAGCAGTCTCTTTTCCAGCTCTGGTTTGCACCATTTTTGACAATGCCAGATGATTTCTGATATAGAAGTAGAGGAATGGTTAGAGCCTGAAGGAACTTTTGAAAATGCGATTTTTGAGGAAAAGACATGAAAAAAGGAATTGATAGACATTTTAGATAAGTTATCCCATCACTAGGGATTGGGTCATCACAAATTTTTGCGATGATTGTGTCACCCTTTTGTGGCAACAAAATGTGCCTTATGACCTAGGCGAGGTCGTCCATCATGACGAGAGATAATTGAAGAAAGAATATACAAAATGGGTCTCATTACTGGGGATGAATTCGTAACTACATGAAACAAAAAATAAGATTTGGCCATAAAAAGCCTTTTATCAGAACAAAAGTTTGCATTTTCATTAATGACAAAATTTAAATACAAAGAGAAGGTGGGCAGACAGTTTGCCACCATTCTCGATACTCTGATGATACATTAGGACCGGGAAATATAGACAAAGGAATAAAAGAGTCCCAAGTGTATTTGGCGACATGGTATGCTCCAGACCACTGATCTGACCGTAGATCGAAGTCAGGAAGCGGGTGTTGACACGAATCTGCTGTTGTGAGAACTATCAGAGACACCTCTCTGGCTGATAGTTGACGCAGAAGAAAGGGCCGAGCAATTTGTGGCGCTTGTCACGAGCATAGGTGTATCGAAGAATGGTCTCTCTTCTGTCGAAGAAGTCCCAAACGATTTTCTCCTGGTGCAGACTCTCGATCAAGGCTCGATACTGAATGGCTGACTTTGGCTGCTTACTGCTGAATCTGAAAGAACTGGCTTTTGACGACACATGTCGCAGGAACCACGACTGCAAGGCATACGTGCATCCTTCCACCAAAATGGTTTCTCCGAGGGCGAAACGAGCTAAGCCTCTGTAGAGAAAAGCTAGAGCCGCCATGGACACCGAAAGCTGACGGGTCTGCTTACTTCCCCATCTTCGAAAAAGTTGGGCGACTTTGACATCGATGAAATTCTGACCATCCTGAAAGAATGCTAGTCCCACTGTGCATAGAACCATGGCATGCTGGATTCTTTCTTTTGCTGTCCGGGACAAGGTATCGACTTCTTCATAGGCTCCATACTTGTTGTAAAGTTCGAACAAATCGATGAACTGACTTCCGTTGATCTCCGTGAGAGGCCAGGATCTATTCCCTGTAGCTCTGGCCAATGCTTCTCGAACATCTATCCCTTTGACATTGATCAAGAACTGCTACTCGATCGGATCGTCTGGCTGACCGGCTGGCTCTGGCAACCCCATGATGTCACTGAATTTGTCCATTAGCAGAGTCATCTCTCCCCATGGAAACCAGAATGTGCAGGTACGTGGATTCCACCGCTCTGCCATAGCTTGAATCAGACTGCCGTTGATGGTTCGCTTGCCCACTGCCGATGCCATCTCCAATCCACAATCATCCAAGTGGTCTGGGAACATACGCGAGAAGGCAGTGAACCAAGAATAGTATCACCGAGGGAAGAAGGTACGATACTGGATGACCCGATGATCTGGGGTTTCATCCTTTATTTGATAAAAGACATGATCCCAGGAAAAGATAGCACTGGGAGATTCGGACGCCATCAGAATGATACTGAGACAGAAGAAGAGAATTAGATAGAATGCAGGACTTACGAACAGACTTTGATGAAAGAAGAGGATAGACACAAATCCTGGAAATTTTTGAAAAGATCAATGGACTTTGGAAAAAAGACTTTCCAGGGCTTTTTAAGAAAATCTTTGACATACAAAAGAGAAAAGAATGTAGGTAAAGAAAGAGAAAAAAAAATATGCACCTGGGGTTTTTTGAAAATAGAGGAAAATTTCGAATAGTACACCCAGGGTTGTGAAAAAGGTACGATATATATATATATATATATATATATATATATATATATATATATATAGGAGAATACAAGGAAAAACATCGTACAATCAGAGCTGCACAAACAAGGATGCACACACAGCATTCCCTAAAGGCTGACTCTAAATGCAATATTCAAAATAGCTTGTAGGACCTTAATCCTTAACTCTATGGTTCAGATCATCTGATTCCAATCAAGGTACGCCAATATACTCAAGCCGAAGCTCGAAGTACGTGGCATATAAGATATCTCTTCGGTTCTAAGGTAATGGCTTCCCAACATCCTTGAGCACATACCGATATACCTCAGACTATGGCCCTTAGGTACGTGGTAGGGGGGCGCGAACCCAAATAAGTGGTCCAGTTGTGAGGCTCTCTCTCGAACTATGGTTCAGTGAGACAGCCCAGCAACGTGAAGACCGGGACAATATAGGTAGGGATGTTTTCAAAATATGATCAACATGCAATAGAATCAGAAGGCTCTAATGCAAGTCCTAAAGAGATAGATTTAAATAAAGAGAAGCATACACTTGCATACATTGTTTGCATTCAATCCCTAAAATTGAGGAGAGTTGTATTTAAAATCTAGATCTAATGTGAACATGGATGATTCTCCTCAATATGGTCCTACCAAACCATACTTAGATCCTATATGCAATGATGTCAGCTTAGGACAGAGTCTAGGCTCCTAAGGTTTGCATGGAAAATATAGCTGACATAGAAAGAATAAAGACTTAGAAAATATTAAAGCAAAGCAAAGGCATAATTCGACCAGACGGAGACGTGTCCCATCACGGTCGCCAAAACTGTGATCATCGCAAAAATTTTCCTTTTTCGTTGCTTCTCTCTCTTCCTTCTCTTTCCCTTTTCTAACCCCTATTCTTCTCCTTTTTGAAGGAAAAAGAATAAAAGAAAGAAAAGAAAAGAGAGAAGAGAAGAGAAAAGAAAGAGAGAGAGAAGAGAAACTCTTTTGCGGGTTTTCACTTGACCTTGATTTGAAAAATATTTAAAAAATTACTCGCCTCCGTTTTGAAAATATTGTGGGAAAAATGGAGAGATGGGATTCGCTCGTCGGTACGAGGTTCGACCGTTCTTGGCGCCTTTACCAGGGGTAATCGAACCAAGGATCGAATCTATGCCTTTTGCTTTGCCTAAATATAATCTAAGAATTTATTCTAACTCTAAATGCACAATGAATCATGCTTGTGCAATGCAAGGATGTATGCTCTTTCTAAAAGATGTTTTTGAAAAATTTCCAAGTATTCTGAGATGAACTTTATAAGGGAGTGAAGAAATGTTTGAATCTAACTTAGAACTTGAGATATATCAGAGAAGTTCTAAGTCTTTGAAGTAAATCAGAGTTGGGAAAATAAATCTTTGATTTTTGGAAAAGAATGATTTAAAGGTGAGATAAAAGGAAAAAGAAAGAAAATTTCAAAGTCTGAAATGGACTTTGAATTTTGGACTTGGATTTAGGAGGGATAAATCTGTGGAAAGAGGAATTTAGAATTGAGACTTTCAAAGTCATAAATGGACCTTTTGAATTTAGAATCGATTTTCAAGGGTCGATTTTGAATTCAATGTAGGAATTTGAATTTTGAATTCAGACTTGAGAAATACTATTGGCTTTTGAAAATAGAAGATGAATTTAGAATTGAAATGGAATCTTGATCTGATATCTGAGATGGAACTGGATCTGGGATTTGAAATAGAATTTGGATGTGGATTCCGAATCCTAAGATGGGTTTTGGATCTGAAATCTAAGATCCAATGTAGAGTTGGACTCTGGATCCTAGAATGGATTTTGGATCTGAATCTTTGAATGGAATTGGATCCAAGATTTGGAATCCAAGATAGAATTTTGGATCTGAAATCTGAGATCCAAAGTAGAAGTTGGATTCTGGATCCTAAAATAGAATTGGATCTGGAGTCTGAGATCGAAAGAAGAATTGGAATCTGGATTCTAGAATGGATTTTGGATCTGAAAGCTGAGATCCAATGTAGAGTTGGAGTCTGGATCCTAAGATGGATTTGGATCTGAAGTCTGAGATCCAAGGTGAAATTGGATCCTGGATCGTATAAGGAAATTGGATCTGAAATCTAAGATCCAAAGTGAAATTGGAGTCTGGATCCTAAAGAGGAATTGGATCTGAAGTCTGAGATCCAATATGAGTGTTGAATCCTGGATCCTAAAAATGGATTTGGAGTTAAATTCAGAAGATGAATCAAGAACTTTTAAATTGAACTTGAAATTTAGAATTTGAATATACAAACAAATTTTAAAGTAAAATTAGGCTTTGAATTTTTGAATTTGGAATTTAAAAGATGAATCAAGAGTCTCAAAGTTAAAATTGAACTTTAAGTTTGATTAGAGTTTTGAATATAAAATGAATTTGGAATTTCAAAGTCGAATTGAACTTTGAAATCTGATTTGAATTTGAATATAAAAATGACTTCGAAATCTCAAAAGTTAAATTGAACTTTGAGATTGAAAATGAAATCGAATTTGAAAATGAAAGGATGAATTGGATTTTATAAGAATTGAATTTAGATTGAGGAAGATATTTACATCACTTGGAGTTTTGAAGAGGAAATTTCGGAAATATGATGCAATTCTATCCTAAATGATGAATGAATTTAAATTTTTGAAATGGGATTTTGAAAAGCTATTTCATTCTTTAAATGATATTAACATAAGATTGAAGATATAATACATCCTTGACTATGGTCATTGAATGTATTATATAATAATTTATATTTAAATTCAAGAGAAGAATGAAACACATTTGGTGCTTTTATAGAATTTAAAATGAAATTAACTCTCAATATACCCTGACTATGGCCATTGGTATATATTTTGAATTAATTTTAAGTTAAATTCTGATAAAAGAAGAAAATATTTAAGGAAAATATGATGAATTTTGAAAACGGGTCCAGTGTGGATCCAATGTTATTTTGTAAAAGATAAAAATACCAAGTTTTGTCCACACCCTGACCATGGCCATTGATGTAGATCATCAACTTAGGATTGATTTACCTCTTACAAGATGGTGCACGTGCCATTCGTGTTTCACCAATGTGAGATTTTGAGAAACAAAGACAAAAGCATGAAAACAAATAATTCATGGTATTTTGCAATGCTCATTCATTCTAAGCTAAGAGCTGAAAGTGTAAATTCTCATTAAGGCCTAATTTATTACCACTCATGAAATCGGGTTTACAATTCCCAGTGATGATATCTTCCACATGTTCTTCTATGAAACAACTGGTTTAACATGAAAAATAGAAGGAGAATAGCAGGTATTGCATGGATGTCTAAAGAAATATTCACATACCAAGATATGAATGAGAGGAAGGTGAAAGATAACATATACATACTTATATACATATCTATATATATATACATATACACACATGCATACATAGGGGTTCAATACACACATAAATGGCATATATCAATTGAGTTTAGGGGTGAATGCAAGTGTTGTAACTCATCACTGCTAGAAGTTGAGCATATATGGAAAAAAAAATGAAGGTCTTCTAAGAGACCCTGTATTGGGGGAAGTAAAAACACGATAAAACTGTCACCATGTGGCAGGTACATGACAAGCACAAGATGTTGGAAAAGGCAGAGTCTAGTAAGAGTGTTGTAACTAATGGTTTGATTTTTTTTTAGAAGATATACTGCAGATAAGATAAATACTTAGACACGACATACTTTAAGGAATATATACATACAACAGTTTTACCTGTCAAAACATGTTTGCAGGAAAAGAAGGAGACAAGAAAAGTTTTTTACAGGAGATGCTGTGTTATGGTAATGAGGTGGTGTGTCCAGGGGATTGCAGCATCATGTGCATAGGAAGACCTTTTGTAAAGTGCTATGTGATACAGACAGTAGGTCACTGATGCACAAAAGCCTATCCTACTCTAACAGAGGTAAACAAGGGTGCTGGAGTGTTTTATGCAGAGATGAGGGAGGTGCTATGTAACCAAAAAAAAAATCGCATTATTACTCCTCTCGTATTCATACAGAATGGCTTGATAACAACAGAGCATAATTTAAAATTGTGGCCACTGATAGGACAAAGTGTTATTTGAATCTGCCCTATCCAGACGAAATCGCACATCTCACAGATGTCCATAACCAATGTTTTTAGGCCCCCTACCACAAACCATACTCAACGTGGCCTATGTCAAGGATATCAAATTTAGTAACAGTCCTAGACTTCTTTCTTAATCCCTTCGACCAGACAAGGAGTTTGAACTGAACTGGAGCTTAGAGATCCCTTGACCTTCAGGGTTGCTGCCAGTGACCAGGTTTTTAACTGTAAGATATCTTCTTATTTGATTTGCCATGAAAAACATGCTTCTTAGGCTGCCTTCAGCACTCGAACAGGCTGCGAGAATCCTGGAATTCTGGACTACACCCTTCTTAACAGGAGAGCTGGGGTCTAAAAAAAAAATATGGTATAACTTGTGGGGGAATGGGGACTACCTAATCCTGACACTCAGGAGAGATTAACCCAACCAGGATATTGAGAAAAGGGGTTCCCAACATCAGATTTAATACAGGATCACTGAAGACATTTCCCTGCGATAGTGACTCCGTGGCTATTGTACCCTACCTAATTGCCCCAGGCCTACTTCTAGTGATAGATTTACACAGCCGTGACATGTATGCCTCAGCCTAAACCATAGTGCCATTTGTTAAGGCAAGATGCCCTGGTGACATCCGTGGTCTGGCTATTGCTTACAGGTTTACTTATAGAGATATCTCAAAAAAAAATGGAGTCTAAATAACAATGAACAATCAAACAGTAAAGAAGAAGTGATATTACCGAAAGAGAAATCAGATTGGATTTAGAGAGTGCAACTAATTATCTTAAATGGATTTGACAATATACAGGGTTTAGCTATGAGTGTTGCAATGTAGATAAACACAACCATCCATGAGGAAATCCTGTAAGCATAATACAAATGAGTTAGAAATGACAACGAAATTACCAACAGATCACAACACATATATGGATCCTATTGAAACAGAGGCAACCATTTACGTTGGAATTACCAAATATCAAAAGCATGAGCCAACATCTACAATGAAATTGTTAGCCCAAATTTGAATGCTATGATACAGAGAGGGAAAAAAAAAAACGCTGGATTACTAATGATGAAATGAGTATTTATATTTGGGGCCTGGCCTGCTCTCAGGCCATGATCAAATCTAGGAAGATGGGTTCATCTCACCACTAATTCCAAACTTCTAGTGAGCATTTTATATTTACAAGATGGTAAGAATTGGTGAGACATATACACGTGGATTTAGATTACCATGAATCAGAAATACATACCAGAATGACTTTATATACCATAATGATCAACTTTAAACTACATATCAATGAAAACAGATGAAGTAAAAGAGGAAATGGCATCTTACACAGAATCATTCAATGAATCTGATGGCTACTCAGAACAGAATACCCCACCCCCTTTAGCAGAGAGATTTGCGATCAGTAAGATGTCTCTTACAGCAGATCGAGAGAGATTCAGTTACTATGAGTAGGATTATTCCCAGCAGCTCAGACTTTATTCATAAGCTATTACTTATGAAGAGAGTTTTTTTTTTAGATCAAACTAGAATTTAGGCAACTCCATTTTCTTAGCAGGCCCAGGTCAGATGCTGGATTTTCCGACAACTCTGATCTGAGTTCCAGATCGTTAGCTGCCACTGTGGGCTGCCGATATATGGTGATACTCCTCCCCTCGTACTGGAACGAGATTCCGAAGATCATAATAAATAAAAAAAAGAATAAATAAATATGTGGAAGACAGAACAGAGACGACATTCTCCAACAAGGTCGTAGCAAGACCAGATGATAATGATAATAATCAAAATGGGGAACAGAGAATAACATCAGATCCAATCATCCCATGAAGGATAGAGAATCTGAAGATTGAAAACGCAGACCCAACATCAAAGTAGGTTCAACAGGAAAGGAAATCAAAACAAGGCAATAAACAGACTGGAATTAACAGAGATATAAAGGGGCAGCTCGCAGAAGAAGAAAAAGATAAATAAATAAATAACTAAATAAAATATGACAAAATTATGAAGGGGATGTGATGTCGATGGGGAATCCCTACCTGATGAACCCAATCCAATACATGATTAGATCGGATGCCATCGAGGTGCTGACAAAATTTTCAGAGGTGATAGACTGGAAGGCCTAATATTCTCTGGTATTGGGCATGAAAACGAAAGTATATGAAATAACATGATGACTTCGTAAGGGATGCTATATTTTATCAATGGAAGTTGGGATCAAATGGATAAACAAGTGTTGGAATTATTCATTCCGTTTGATTTTGCGCAAGAGAGGAGTTGATACTGCTATGAGCAGCCCAACTTCCTCAAGGGCGCATTAACAAGTTCAAAGGGGAAAATCAAAAGGAGATGCCTGGGAAAAGTAAAGGATGAATGCAATAAAGGGGCAGAAGAAATGAACAAAGCGAAAGATGGGGGAGGAGAGGATGATTCGCCTACCTCTGGCCACGGTGAGTCAACTTCTTTTCGGGTATAGCCGAGGAATCTCTTGCTGGGATGAGGGACCTTTCTTCAGCTCTTTGCACCAGGGGTAGAAAGAGGTAGCGCCTTGCTTGATTCAGGGATTGTCCAAAAGAGAATGGCTCCCGAAGGGGTTAATAGTCGATCCTTTCCCTTTCCTTTTGTGCCTCTCTTATAGAGAGAGGAGGAAAGGTCTGGAAGCAGGGTTTGGTTAAAGATCGACGGATGAAGAACCAAGGAAAAAATCTGAGGGTTAAAGAAAAGGGGAGTTACCGTGGGAGTGTGCGAGGCTGAGCCATTGGTGATGAAGGGTTTAGGGAGGGTGGAGAAAATCGGAGGGTTCATGGAGGCCATGATGGAGGTCGCACATGGGGGGGGGGGGGTCGGCCATGGAGGAAGACTCTCCTCCCTCAGAGGCGCCGCCCTCCCCTCTCTTACGAAGGAAAACCCTAAGCCATCAATTTACAAAAAAGGGCTCTTTCAAAAAAAAAAAAAAGAATTTCAAAAAGGTGTTTTTCTAAAATGAGTTTTTTAGTAAAAGATGATTTTAAAAGCTAAAACTCATTTGTTTTTCTCGTTAATTTTCCAATTTTTTGGTTTTTAGTTTATTTTTCAATTTTTTTGTATTTTTAAAATAAAATCCTAAAATTTTACGAGAAATCAAAGGTTAAAACTAATTTTTTTGGTGTTTTTTGTAAAATATTCACAAAAGAGAGTTTTTCTGAGAATTAAAAAAAACTATTTTTGGGGAAATTTCTTCAGAAAATGCATTTGGATCCGGATTTTTGAAGAAATGTGGATTTAAAGCATTGGATTCGGATTCAGAATTGATTTTGAATGAAATTTGATCCAGAAAAATCCGAAGCATAACTGAAAATTAGCTTTGATTTTCTCAGAAAAAATGGGGTTAGGGGCAAAAGGGTCTTTTTTACAAATTTTTGAAAAATTTGGGGTGTTTACAACTTGCCAGTTGCTTACGTGTAGATTTTACTTATTTAGATGGTGTGGCACATGAGGTGTGATGATCTCATGGAGACTTTGAATAACCTTATGGAGGTTGTCGGACGCCAAGCAGAAACGATGCAGAACATGGGTGAGCACTTTCAGTAGGCCGCCCAGGGACAAGGAGTACCTGCCTGAGTTCCAGCTGCAACAGTACCATACAAACAATTCATGAGCATGAATCCCCCCTCGTTCGACGGGAAAGCGTCGCTTGAAGCAGTTGAAGATTGGATCCGAGAAATGGAGCGAATCTTTCTTGTTCTGCAAGTCGGTTGATAATGCATGAAATGCACATCATGTTAATTATTTATTCATGCATTTTGTGGTGTTTTTAAGGTTTAAAACACATGATTAGATGTATTTTGATATCAAAGGATTGTGGTTTGAATTTCAGAAAAATTGGAGTTAAATTGAGAGAGTTATGGCTATTTTAGTGTTCAGGCATGAATTTCGAGGTGGATCAGATCCATATCCGACCCAAGCAGCCTTTGTGGGTCGTAGATCAGTGTTTAAAAAGGCTAAATTCAACCCACATGTGTTCTCATATCCATTTAGAAAGGGTTTTCAAAAAACCCTCTCCAAAAGGGGCGCAGAGCAATAAAGTTTTTTATAAACCCTTTTCTGAAAAGTGCCAAAACTATAAAATAAAATTTTCAGCCAAACCCTAGATGTTTTTACCTTGGAATTCACGCCCCCTCAACTGAATCTTGCTCCAGCCCCCTTCTCCCCTCTCATTCCACGCCATTCTCCATTGAAACTAGGAGTTTTGCTTGAATTTCAAGCATTTCTTCTTGTCTTCTATTATATATCTTTTCAATTCTTCTCATCCTTGTTGGTTACTCATTGTGTTTGCTGTGTTTTGCAGGTGTAGTAGAGGTTGAAGACACCTTTTCTTGCATGGAAGTGTGAGACACTCCAACAAGAAGGATCGGCTCTACCTCCATCCGATCTTCTAATACACCCGATCGAGAATCGATTCCTTTTCCATCCTCAGTGGACTTCAAACGTGGTGCAACTGCAAAGGAGAGTTCTATGGTGATATTCCAGCATCGACGAAGATGATGAGGCGTGTTTCCAACGGTTGAATTCGCTCTTTCCTTCCCCACAATCATCGGATCACACTGAAGGTTGGTCTTACTCTTTCCCCCGTTCTTTTAGGTAGATTCGAGTCCACCTAAGTCCTCTCTTCTATCTCAGCCCATTTTCTATATTTTCCTGTTAATTGGAAGCAAAACCACTGTCATTTTTATATTCGTTTCTGTTTTAAAAGGGCGTTTAGGGTCTAGGTTAGGTGTATTTTGAGAATCACACCTCGAGCTAGCCAAATAGTGAGGATCGGCTAGATCTAATCTAGCCGATATAGGCGTTTTTATTGTTTGAGTTCTAAAATTTTTCTGCAGTAAGAACGTGTCAATCAGATCTCGTGTTAGTAGTTTCCAATTTCATTGATTTTAAATTTCCAGTTGAGTCAAGTCATAGGGTCGTTGAGTCTGGTTTTGATTTTCAATTTAGAAAAAAAAAACGTGAAATTCGGCTAGATCTATTGTAGCCGAATTTATCGTTTTATTAGTTTCTGTGTTTTTGTATTTTCTTAGCAATAAATGGTATAAAAAGGATTATATTTTCATTAGTTTCAATTGTTCATTAGTTGTTTTTGTGTTAAACTCTAGTCGAGTTTCATAGGGGTTCCCTAGTCTCCATCGGCTAAACCATTCTAGCCGATTTTGATGTTTTTAATTTTCTGTGGTCTTTAAACTTTAAGAGCAGTGTGGTGTGCCAAGGCTAGATTGTTTTAATTAGTTTTCAGTTTAAATATGTGTTGTTTTTTGTTGGGTCGTTGGTCATAGCTTAGGTTTGTCGAGTTAGGTCAATCGTTTAGATTGTGTTGTGTCATTGTTAAAGCTTTTGTGTTTGTTTCAGTTTAGTATCCGTTTTCTTGTGCTGCAATTCCAGTAGATTGTGTTTCAGCAATTTCAATATTGAATTAGTTGATAATTAGGCTGCTTTAAATTCGTGTGGGTTTGTTCAAGAGAAAAAAAAAAGAAAAAAAACTTTCATTATCGTTTTTCTTTTAGTTGTAGTTTAGCTAAAGTCGAGTTTCTTTGTGTTGAGTTGTGGTCTTCCCCAAGCTGGACGTCTGCCATTAGAGGTCCAGCTTGAGTTTAGGTTTTATTTAGCAAGTTCTTAGAATTAGGTATGTTCATGTCATTGTCTAAATGCATTTGTGTGAGTTAGGATAGAAACGTTTTTAGTATTATTGTTTAGTTAAGCTTTCATTGTGATTTTAGCTAATTTAGTCTCTTTGAAATTCGAATTTGATATTTCATTCATAACCATGCATTGCATTAATTAGAATTTAAAATAATTAGATTAGTAATAGTTGATTTTATTAATTAGGTAAGGTTACATTTTAGATGAGGGTCAATTGGGTAATTGAGGTGTGGAAATTGATTTTCGAAAAATTGGACTCCTCCAAATTTGTGGGAGGCATTTTAAGGAAGTTTTGAAAGTCTTCTTTTCCAGCCAAGCTAAAAAGGATTGAGTCTTTTCAAAGTGGGAAACAAATTTTAATTTCAAAAATTACTTCCTCAAAAGTCCCTTACACGATTTTGGGAAGGGAAGTTAATTTGTAAAATCTTTCTTAAAGAAAATTGAAACTGTGTGGGCCCCTTGGGCTGGACAGTTTCATCTTCTTCAACTTCTCAATTTGAGGTTTAAGGCAAGTAAAGAGAAAAATATCTTTGGGCTGGACGAATTTTGCTAAACCAAGTTTTCCAAAATTCGCTATTTGCCATTTATTACCCTCTTTTCTAACCTTCTATATTAACATAGATTAGATTTAGACTTAATCTTTTTAGAAGTATTGATTTAAATGTTAAATTAGGCATTGAGTCTTTAGGTAGGTATTAATGAGTTTGTATTTAATTCCATTTAGACATGTATTTAATTTAGCTTAATTAGTCCTTCTCATTTTCGGTTTTTAATAAGTGGTATTTAAGCTTTAGGTTTCTATTTTTATTAGTTTGTCTAACCTAGTCAACCTAGAAGGCCAAGGTGGGGCGTGAACCTAGTCCAAGTCAAACTCTTACCCGCACCTTCCATTAGTCCTTAGTTCCCTAGTTGACTCTAGTCTCAATTAACATTAGTTAGTTTTGCAAGTTAGTTCGGGTATTTAGTAAATTAAGTTAAAGATTCTTTATAAGTTCATGTTAAATTAGCTTTCAAATGTGTGTTGCATGTTTTATTTCAACATTTAGTTTAGGTTATTGTATTAGATTGATTTAATGTTGATTCTCTAGATAGTTTAATTAGCATTGCATTTTTAGTTAGATTACTTTGCATTTGGAGTGTGATTTAGATTAGACTTAGCATTGCTTGGTGTGTTATGTTTGCATTTTCGTATAATTAGTCAATTGCATCTATTCTCTATCTTTTGACAGCCATTTAGCAGCATTTAAGATTGTGTTTGCATTTAATTTGTAGGCATAGTGTCAAAAGTAGATTTCCAAAGTGAATAGTGCACTGATTTTGAAAACCAATTTTTTCCCTGTCTTGCACTCGTCATTTTATGTGCAAAATTTTTTAGTTTTATGAAAATTCTTGCTCTATTCTTTTCATTGGCGTGTTCACTTTCTGCATACCAAATTTCAGCTCATTTCGAGTTGATTTGGTTTGATTTTTAAGTGTTTTATGAAAACAACTTTTTCGGGTTTTTCAGTTTCGGGTCCTACGATTTCCAGATTTTCCCTGATTTTGAAACGCTTATATCTGGAGTTCCAGAAAGAATTTTTTCAAATCTGTAAAAACTGTCAGATTCTTGAATCTGTTAGTTACAAAACAGAAGAAATTTCGGGAATTTTGGACTTTGTTTGCTCTGTCAAACAGTCTGTTTGTGAAAAGCTATCAGAAGTTACTTTTGCACTAGTTAGGGGTAAGATAGTCATTTCAGTGTTTGAGTGACTTTCGTGAGTTTTCTGCATTTTTCTGCATTGTAGTCAGTACATCTGCATCCATTAATGTAGTTAGATCTAGATTAATTAGTTATTAGAATTATTTTGGTATTTTATTGGATTTTTAGTGTTAATTAGAATTTAAGTAGTTAATTTTTGGTAGAATTAGGTTTAATTTAATTTTTGAATTTATTTGTTATAATTGTTTACCAACTCTTCATTTTCTGTGTTTTTAGGTTGAAAAGATACTCAAGGTTACAAGGTTAATCTTGTCCAGATTTAAAAAGTGACATTTGAGTGAAAGGACAGAATTGCCCTTGGCGAGCAGGAGAAGAATTAGATTGCTTTTCTAGTTAATTGTAGTCTCTATTTTGTAATTTTGTTAGAGTTATAATTGTTGACTTAGATTCATAATTGTTTATTAAGAAATTGAAATTTTTAGAATTACTTGAATATTTCCCGTTCCCTGTGGATTCGACCCGTACTTACCACTTCTGTGGAAAGTCAGTTTATTACTTTTGGTTGACGATTTTCCAAGTGTTTCCATTGAAAATATTGTTTTAAAAAGATCATTTGCAAAAACACAACCAAATTTTGGCGCCGTTGCCGGGGAACGGCGAATATATTCTTTTATTTCTTAGATTTCAGTTTATTAATCTGTGTTAGTTAATTAGTTAAATAGTTGTTTTTAATTTTTCTAGTTAGTAGGATTAGTAAGTGAATATAGGCTTAACATAGTTAGTACATATAGGATTCACGTTCTGCTTTTCTAGGATTCACTGAACATTCATTCTGCAAGGAGCGATTGGACAGGTGGGTTTTAGAGAACACAGTTTGTGATTTCTTGTTTATTTCATCGATTTAGATTAATTTTGTCTTGTTATTTCAATTAGCTTAGCTAGTCATTTCTAACATAGTTAATTTAGAATATTTTTATTAGTTGTTCTTTAATTTTGTTATTTACATTTTAGTGTTTAACTTAGTTTAGTTTAGATTTAGGTCATTTGCTTACATCTGGTCTTAGTATCAGTGTATGCAAGGGCGAAGAGCTTTAGGAACCCCATTACATCCATTTGTTGACAACCTAGAGAGAATTTTACATTCTCTTCGAAGTTCGACAACAATGGGCGATATGGATCCTCCAGCTCCAGTTTCAGTTCCTCCACGTACTCTAAGGGAGTACTTTACATCCACTGACTATGTTCAGGCATCCTGCATTTGGAGACCCGATATAGGAGTGCCCCATTATGAGATTAAGGCCAACATTATTCAGATGCTTCCATCATTTTATGGCCTTAGTCACGAGGATCCCTATAGGCATTTAGACGAATTCCTCGAAATCTGTTCTATAGTGAAGATACAGAATTTCGACGACGATGCATTGAGATTGACCTTATTCCCATTTTCATTGAAGGACAAGGCCAAGTATTGGCTAAAGTCCTTAGATTCAGTAGAGATAGGGTCATGGGATCAGTTACAACAAGAGTTCCTGAGGAAATACTATCCCATCGGTAGGACGAACCAGTATAGGCAATCCATTACTAGCTTCTCAGAGCTAGATGGTGAGCAATTCCATGAGACCTAGGAGAGAATGAAGGATCTCCTTAGGAAGTGTTCCCATCATTAGGTGCCGAGATGGAAGCTGGTGCAGAGTTTTTACGATGGATTGTCTGACAGGAATCGTCAGATGATCCATTCTTCATGTGGCAGGACCTTCATGTTGAAGATCGAAGATGAAGCATGGAGGCTATTTGACACATTGGCAGAAAATTCTCCCCACCATGCTTCTAGCTCGCATTCTGATAGAGCCACACCTAGTATTCAAAAGAAAGGTGGTGTCTTCGAGATTGGTCCATCTACTGCACTACAGTGCAAGGTGGACATGATTGCTCAGAAGTTGGACCAGCTTCTCGCGGGACCATCTCATACTCAGCAGGTGTGTACTCTTTGTGTCAGTCCGACACATGAGATTACTGGGTTCCCTTCGGTAGCTCGGTACCCTGAATTTGTTCAAGAACAAGTTCAGGCTGCTCAGGGTTACGCCAGACCCTAGAACAATCCATTCTCATCTACATATAATCCGGGTTGGCGTAACCACCCCAATTTTTCATGGAAGAATCCACAGTCATCCACCCATATGCCTACATCCTCTCAGCCGGCTCGGCCGCCAGCATTCACTTAGACATTTCAGAGACCGAGCTATCCTCAGACTTCATCCTCATTTCCTCCTCCGATTCCACAAGAGTTTGCCCCACAGACCTCTTTTGAGGAGTGACTTCTCCAAGCATTCCAAGAGGTGAAAACCTCTAATCAGAATGCTTTTGAGAAGTGTAGCCAGATCTTGAGCTCGCACACGCAGTCCATTGCAAAGTTAGAATCGCAGATGGGACAGTTAGCAGAGGCTATCAGTAAGAGACCTGAGGGCAGTTTGCCGAGTCAGGCAGTCATGAACCCGAAGGGCAAGGACCAGATGACTGAAGGCTTGTACCATACTAAGTCACAGCAATAGGCCAAATCTGTTATGGCCCTGAGGAGTGGACGTGAGTACCACGTCGAGAGCAGAGAAAGGACCAATGAGCCAGATGCCAGTATTCCATCTTATTTGGCTCAGTCACCATCATCACCCCCCACCTGAGTTCATAAGAAGGATAGGAGTGAGCCTTCTCACAAAAAGGAGGACCCCCCGATGTATATCCCCAAACCACCCTATCCCAAAGCATTAGACTCTCCCGGATTTAGAGGGAAGCAGGGCACGAAGATCCAGGACATGCTTGACATCTTCAAGCATGTGCAGATCAACTTGCCTTTGCTCGATGTGATTCAGCAGGTGCCGGCTTATGCCAAATTTCTGAAGGAACTATGTACGCAGAAGAGGAAATCCAGAGAGAGAGTTCCTAACAGGGTCCATCTGACTGAGCAAGTGAGTTCAGTACTTCAGCTTCAGACACCACCAAAACTCAAGGACCCTGGAGCCCCGATCATTGCTTGTACTATAGGGAACATCCGGATAGAACGCGCTTTGCTCGATCTTGAAGCAAGTGTGAACATTCTGCCCGGATATTTCTATGATTCTTTCAGGCTAGGAGAAATGAGATCGACTCCTATTACACTTCAGCTGCCAGATCATTCTGTCAAGGTATCGAGAGGTGTCTTGGAAGATGTGCTAGTTAAGGTGGATGATTTCTATTTCCCAGTCGATTTCATCATCCTCGATATGGAAGGAGTAGATATCCAGCACCAGACTCCGATCATTTTGGGCAGACCATTCTTGGCTACTACCAATGCATGTATAAATTGTAGAACCGGAGCCATGGACTTGTCATTCGGCAATAGGAAAGTTAAGTTGAACATTTTCAATGCTGCGATGGGTCCAGCGGGAGATATGGACTGCTTCCATGTAGATATTGCAAAGGATTTAGTGGAAGAACAGCCAGAAGTGTACATGACAGAGGATTCCTTAGATTTGTATCATATAGAGAAGAATAGTTGTATAGTTAGTGTAGATGTGTCTGGGGTGTCGTCTGAATTACCTCCTTGCAGAGTTGTCATTGAGCCGCTCCCACCACTTGCGGAGACCCCTGCCAAATCTTCGATAGAGTCTCCTCCGAAACTTGAGCTGAAACCCTTACCAGATTCACTCAAGTATGCATATCTCAGAGCTAGTGAGACTCTGCCTGTGATCATCTCCTCACTGCTCACTAAGGAGCAGGAGTAGAGATTGCTTGATATTTTATAAGAGCACAAGGCAGCGATTGGTTGGGGGTGGCTAATTTGAAGGGGATTGATCATTCATTCTGCATGCACAGAATTCATTGTGATGAAGAAGTCAAGCCAGTGCGGGATATGCAGAGAAGATTAAATCCCAATATGAAAGAAGTGGTGAAGAATGTGGTAGTGAAGTGGTTGGATGCCGGGATTATTTACCTCATTTCTGATAGTTAGTGGGTCAGTCTGATTCAGGTTATACCGAAGAAATCTGGACTCACTGTTGTGGAAAATGAGAAGGGTGAAAGAATTCCGAGGAGGACCACCACACGGTGGCGAGTCTGCATCAATTATAGGAAACTGAATGTGGCAACTCAGAAAGATCACTTCCCGTTGCTCTTCATTGATCAGATTTTAGAGAGACTCACAGAACAGAGCTACTATTGTTTCTTAGATGGATATTCAGAGTATAATCAAGTAGTTGTCCATCCTGACAATCAGGAGAAGACCACATTTACCTGTCCTTATGGGACCTTCGCTTTTAGACATATGCCGTTCGGGCTCTGCAATGCCCCGGCAACCTTTCAGAGGTGCATGTTAGCTATCTTTTTGACATGGTGGATGATGTTCTGGAGGTGTTTATGGATGATTTTTCTGTGTATGGCTCTTCATTTTAGGATTGCCTCCAAAAACTTACTTGAGTACTAAGTAGGTGTGCGAAGACAAACCTGGTTTTGAGTTGGGAAAAGGGCCACTTTATGGTCTAGGAGGGGATTGTGCTTGGCCACATTATGTCCAAGAGAGGGATTGAGGTTGATAGAGCGAAGGTGGAATCCATTTCTCGTTTGATTCCACCTACCACTATGAGGCAGATTCGGTCATTTTTAGAGCATGCCAGATTTTATAGGTGGTTCATCAAAGATTTTAGCAAAATCTCTCGACCGCTTTGTTCATTACTGGAGAAGGATCAGCCCTTTGATTTTAGTGAGGATTGTATGAAGGCCTTTGAGATACTCAAAGAGGCCTTGATTATTGCACCCATTTTGAGACCTCCGGATTGGACGCTCCCATTCGAGATTATGTGTGATGCTTTTGGTTATGCTATGGGGGCTATTTTAGGACAAAGGATTGACAAGAAGCCTTATGTGATCTACTACACAAGTAGAACTCTGTTTGATGCCCAGATGAATTATACCACGACAGAAAAGGAGCTACTGGCAGTAGTATTCGCATTGGTCAAGTTTAGGTCCTATCTTCTCGGTTCGAAGGTGGTTGTCTATTCTGACCATGTTGCATTGAAGTACCTTCTGAACAAGAAAGACACCAAACCGAGACTCATTCGTTGGGTTCTGTTACTACATGAGTTTGATCTCAAGATTCGAGATAAGAAAGGAAGTGAGAATGTAGTAGCAAACCATCTTTCTAGACTGATCGTGGAGACCACGCAGGATCAGAGACCAATCAGTGATTCTTTCCCCGATGAGCAGATCATGACAGTCAGAACATCACAGTTACCCTGGTTTGCTGATATTGTGAACTATCTGGTTTCGAGACAGACCCCTGAGCATTGGAATAAGAATGAGCGTGAGAGATTCCTATCTCAGGTGAGACATTGTTATTGGGATGAACCAGAGTTGTTCAAATATTGTGCAGATCAGATCATTAGGAGATGCGTTTCAGAGGAGGAGTATGAGTCCATCCTTAGTTTTTCTCATTCATTAGCCTGTGGAGGTGATGATGCATAAAATGCACATCATGTTAGCGATTTATGCATGCATTTTATGGTGAGTTTAAGGTTTAAAACCCATGTTTAGATGCATTTTGATAATAAGGGGTTGTGGTTCGAATTTCAGAGAAATCAGAGTTAAAATGAGAGAGTTATGGCTATTTTAGTGTTCGGGAACGAATTTTGAAGTGGATCGGATCCATATCCGACCCAATTAGGCTGTTTTGGACCTTGGATCAACCTTTAGAAAGCCCAAATCCAACCCACACGCATATTCATACCCATTTAGAAAACATTTGCAGAAAACCCCTCAGAAAGTGGCACAGAGTGAAATATATTTTTATAACCCTGTTTTTGAAAATTGCCAAAAGTATAAATATACTTTTTGGCTGAAGCCCTAGGCATCTTTGGCATTGGAATTGATGCCTCCCTTTGTGATTCTCACTCCAGCCCCCTTCTAACCTCTCATCTCACCTCATTTGCCTTGAAGATTGAGTTTTGCTTGAAACTCAAGCATTGCTTTCTCTCCCTTTCCAATTCTTTTCGTTTCTTCTTCATCCTTGCTGTGATTAACCATTGTTTGCTGTGTTTTTGCAGGTGTAGCAGAGGTGGAGAACATCTATCTTGTGCGGAAGTGCGAAACACTCCAACAAGATGAGTCGGCCTTACCTCCATCTGGTTTTCTAAGCCCTCCCATCGCGAATCGGCACCTTTTCCATCTTCGGTGGATCTCCAATGTGTTGCAGCTGTAAAACCCCTGCTCGTGGTGATATTCCAGCATCCTTGAACAATCTAAGACGTCAATCTAAAGCTATTGTCCGCTCTATTCTCCCCCACAATCGTCGGATCGCCCTGGAGGTAGGTCTTCTTCTTCCTCCTCTTCTAGTTAAAACCCAACGTATGTGCATGTGTTTTGTTTAGTTTTTTTTATTGTGTGTTGTGTTCTATTATTTCATACCTAGTATAGAATTCGTGCACAGACCAGCACGGTAGGTTTAGGTTGATTTTCGTTTTGATGCGTTAAGATGTTATTTTTTAATCGTTTTAGACCCAAAACGTGGAAATCAGCTAGATCTTGTTCTAGCCGATTTTTGTTTTTTTTATTATTTTTGATTTTCTGTGTTAGTTTAGCAGGGAAAACGTATTTCAAAATCTATTTTATATCCAGGTTGTCGTTGGATTTGTATTTGGGTTTCGTTTAAATTAAAACCCAAGAATCAACTAGATTCATCCTAGTCGATCTTGGTGTTGTCGAGTTTGTAGCTGAATCTTTCTGCAGGAAAAACGTATTAATCAGAATTATTACAGTCATTCTCAGCATAATTTGATTCGATATTGGAATTTGGGATAATTTAAATGTGTTGTGGGGTTTGTATTTGAAAATTCGTGTAGATAGCACTTAATCGGCTAGATCTAGTCTAGCCGATTTTGTTGTTTTTGTCATTTTTATAATCCTGTATTTCGTTCAGCACTAGTGTTTGTTCCAGTATTTATTTTGTTTAATTAAGCCCAGAAAAATATTGTTGTTCGTTGTGGGTCATTAGTCGTAGTGTAAAGTTTTCGAGTTAGGTCCATTGGTTAGAGTGTGTCATGTCATTTTTAAAACTTTTGAGTTCGTGTCAGTTAGCATCTGTGTTCTTGTGCTGCAATTCCAATAGTTCATGTCCAGCATGTTCATTTGATTAATATCGTAGTTAAGATAGTTTTTCATTTTCATTTGAATTTGTTAAAGTGAAAAAGCAAAAAAATATGTTAATTTCTTTAGTTTAGATAAAATCGTTTTGTTTTGTTAAAGAGCCATCTTCCCCAAGGAGAGGCGTCAGCCATTAGAGCTCCATTAGAGCTCTAGGCTGTTTTTGGTAGGAGTCTTTTTGCATATAGAAGGTACATTAGTGTGTCTAAGTGCATTGCATTAGGACTTGAGTGTTTAGACGTTTTTCTTTTAGTATTTGTCAAGTTTGAATTAAGTGCTATTTCCTTTAGTGTTAGAAAGTGATATTTTCCAATTTTAACTTTGCCCTATATTAGTTAGATATTGATTCAATTAATTTAGAGGTAGGTTAATTTCCTTGTTTAAGCTAAATCAAGTTTTAGAAAAAGGGTATGTGAGTAATTGTGTTTTGGATTTTTTTTTGGCAACCTTGAGGTTTTCTAAATTCGTGTGGAGCATTTAAAGAAAGGATTTAAGATTAATTGTCCAGCCAAGGTAGGGGAGAGTTATTTGTTTAGTTTTGGAAATTTATTTTGAACTCCAATTGAGTTACTAAAAGAGGTGTCAACGGTTTTGAGAAAGAACATTTAATTGTCTTCCAATCATTTTGAGAAAGTTCAAAACGTGTGGCCCTTGTTGAGCTGGACGGGTTTATTGATTTTCAATTTCATTTTGCAAAGCATTTAAGGAAAGGCAATAACTCCTCTTAGGCTGGACGGTTTCATCTCATCCATCTTTCCAAAGTGAGTTCTAAGGCAATAACTCCCTACTTCCCAATTTCTCTACTAACCATTAGTGGTCTTAGTTTCCTTTTCGTGGTTAAGTTTAAATTCACCTTAGGTTAGTAATTAGGTTATTAATTAGGTAGGTCTTAATTATGATTTAAGTTATTTAAATTAGGCATGTAAGGTATAGAGAGTCAATATTTTGAAGTGTCTTGGTTATAATTAATTAATTAGATTTTAATTTTTAAGTTCCTAATTTAGTCATTGTCTAACATAGTCAACTTGGTTGATTCATTTGTGGGGGGCGTGAACCTAATCCAATCTAAATTCTAAAAACCGCACCCCATTGGTCTTTAGTTGTTCATTTGAATTTAGTTGTGATTAGTATTAGATATAGGGTAAGTTAGCTTAGTTAATCATTTGCTTTATCTAACTAGATTTTAGAAATAAGTGTTTAATTAGATCATAATTGATTCCTGCGTGTTGACTTCTATATTTTATTTAGTTTATTGTAATCAGCATTAGGTATTTTCATCCTTTAGATAATATAGTTAGAATTGTATTGTTTAGTTAAGATTAGTTGCTTTTGATTTGTTAGTTAGATTAGCTTTCATCGTGCATTGCCTAGTTAGGTTAATTTTTCGTAGTGATAGTTAATTGCATTAATTAGCAGTGTTTTACTAGTCATTCAACAGCATTTAGGATTGTATTAGTGTTTGATTTATATTCATAGTGTTTAAGATAGACTTCTAAAGTGAATAGTGCATTGAACTCAAAACCCGATTTTTGCCCTGTCGCACAAGCGTTATTTTATGCACACAATTTTTGCGTTTTCTAAACATTCTTTTTCTATTCACTTTATTGGCGTGTTAACTGTCTGTAGACCAAATTTCAGCTCAATGCGAGTTGATTTGGTCTGATTTTTAAGTGTTTTGTGAAAACAGTTTTTTCGGATTTTAAAATTTCGGGACCTGCGATATCCAGATTTTCCCCGGTTTTGAAACGCTTATATCTGGAGTTCCAGATATCATTTTTCAATTTTGTAAAAACTTTCATATTCTTAAATCTGTTTGTTACAGAATAGAACAAATTTCGAGAAATTTGGACTTCGTTTGCATTGTCAAACACTCAGTTTACGAAGAGCTGTTAGAAGTCTATTTTGCACTATTTAGGGGTAAGATCGTAATTTCACTAGTTTAGTTATTTTCGGTCTATTTTCATTATTTTCTGCATTTTAATTGCTGCATCTGCATCATCCAGCATTGTTAGACTTAGATTAATAGAGTTTAGACTTAGTTTGATATTTTATTTATTATTTTAGTATTAATTAGGTTTTGCTTGTTTAAATTATTCAAAATTAGGTTTAGTTTACTTTCATTAAATTTTTACTAACTTTGTATTTTCCTATGTTAATAGGTTGAAAAGCATAGAAAATTTCC
This sequence comes from Nuphar pumila, assembly GCF_984573655.1. NCBI lineage: Eukaryota > Viridiplantae > Streptophyta > Magnoliopsida > Nymphaeales > Nymphaeaceae > Nuphar > Nuphar pumila. The sequence continues at coordinate 69,683,981 of NC_143251.1, read as the reverse complement.
ATGGATTCTTGTCCAAGTGCGAAACTTTGAGAAGTGGCAAAAAGACAAAAATACCTAGTGCAACAGAAGACTGAAGTGCTTTTCTAATTAGTTGCAGTGTTAATTTGTAATTGTATTAGCATTGTATTTGTGACTAGTGTTTATTGATTAATAAATTGAATTTCTTAGAAATACTTGAGTAATTCCCGTTCCCTGTGGATTCGACCCGTACTTACCACTTTGTGGAAAGTCGATTATTTACTTTTGGTTGACAATTTTCCAAAGATTTTATCGAAAAATTATCTTTTAAAAAGAGCATTCATAAAAAAATCAACCAATATTTGGCGTCATTGTCGGGGAACGGCGAATTCCTTATTTTATTTCTTAGAGTTTAATTTATTAATCTGTGTTAGCTAGTTAGTTAATTAGTTGTTTTTATCTTCTAGTTGGTACGATTAGTAAGTGAATATAGGTTTAACATAGTTAGTACATATAGGCTTCACATACTGTTTTTTCTAAGATTCACTGAATTTTCAATCTACAAGGAGCGATTAGACAGGTGGGTTTTAGAGAACTTAGTTTGTGATTTCCTGTATTTCTTTCTTTTTCAGTAAATTAGAATAGTTTTTTTTGTTATTTCATTTATTTAGTTAATTAGTTCTGACATAATTAGTTTAGAATATTTGTTCCTTAGTTGTCTTTATTTGTGTTATTTATATTTTAGTGTTAGTTTTAGTTTTAGTTTTAGAAATAGGTCGTTTGCTTACATCTGGTCTTAGTACCAGTGTATGCAGGGGTGAAGAGCTTTAGGAACCCCATTACATCCCTTTGTTGACAACCCAGAGAGAATTTTACATTATCCTCGAAGTTCGACAACAATGGGCGATATGAATCCTCTAGCTCCACCTTCAGTTCATCCACGTCCTCTGAGGGAATACTTCATTCCCACAGACTATGTCCAAGCATCCTGCATTTGGAGACCCGATGTAGGAGCGCCACACTATGAGATTAAAGCCAACATTATTCAGATGCTTCCATCTTTTTATGGCCTTAGTCATGAGGATCCCTACTGGCACTTAAACAAATTCCTTGAGATTTGTTCTACTGTCAAGATACAGAATTTCGATGATGATGCTTTGAGGTTGACCTTATACCCATTTTCATTGAAGGACAAGGTCAAGTGTTGGCTGAAGTCCTTAGATTCAGTAGAGATAGGGTCATGGGATCAGCTATAGCAGGAGTTTCTTAGGAAGTACTTTCCCATTGGTCGGACGAACCAGTACCGGCGAGCCATCACTAGCTTCTCGGAGCTAGACGGTGAGCATTTTCATGAGACCTGGGAGAGAATGAAGGATCACTTTAGGAAGTGTCCCCATTATCAAGTGCCGAGATGGCAGCTGGTGTAGAGCTTTTATGATGGATTGTCTGACAGGAATCGTCAGATGATCGACTCTTCATGCAGAGGAACATTCATGTTGAAGAGCGAGGATGAAGCATGGAGGTTATTTGACACAATGGCAGAGAATTCCCCCCACCATGCTTCGAGCTCTCATTCGGATAGAGCCACACCCAGCATTTCGAAGAAAGGGGGTGTCCTTGAGATTGGTTCATCTACTGCACTACAGTGCAAGGTAGACATGATTGCTCAGAAGTTGGACCAGCTTCTCTCGAGACCACCCACTACTCAGCAGGTGTGCACTCTTTGTGCCAGCCCGGCACATGAGATTACTGAGTGCCCTTCGGCAGCTCAGTACCCTGAATTTGTTCAAGAACAAGTTCAGGCAGCTCAGGGTTACGCCAGACTGCAGAACAACCCATTTTCATCTACTTATAATCCAGGTTGGCGTAACCATCCCAATTTCTCATGGAAGAATCCACAGTCTTCCATTCAGATGCCTACATCCTCTCAGCCAGCTCGGCCACCATCATTTACTCAGACCTTTCAGAGACCGAGTTATCCTCAGTCTTCATCTTCATTTCCTCCTCCGATTCCGCAAGAGTCTGCCCCACAGACATCTTTTGAGGAGAGACTTCTCCAAGCATTCTAAGAGGTGAAAATCTCTAATCAGAATGCTTTCAAGAAGAGTAGTCAGATATTGAGTTCGCACACGCACTCCATTGTGAAGCTAGAGTCGCAAATGGGACAGTTAGCAGAGGCTATCAGTAGGAGACCCAAGGGTACTTTGTCGAGCCAGGCTGTCATGAACCCGAAGGGCAAGGACCAGATGACCGAAGGCCTGTTTCATACTGAGTCACAACAGTAGGCCAAATCTGTTATGGCCCTAAGGAGTGGACGTGAGTACCACATTGAGACCAGAGAGAGTAGAAAGAGGATCGATGAGTCAGAGACCAATGTTCCATCTTCGTCGGCTCAACCATCATCATCATCATCCACCTCAGTTCAGAAGAAGGATAGGAGTGAGCCTTCTCACAAAGAGGAGGAGTCACCCATGTATATTCCCCCACCACCCTATCCCAAAGCATTAGAGTCTTCCGGATTTAGAGGGAAGTAGGGCACGAAGATCCAGGACATGCTTGACATCTTCAAGCATGTGCAGACCAACTTGCCTTTGCTCGATGCGATTCAGCAGGTGCCGGCTTATGCCAAATTCCTGAAGGAACTATGTACGTAGAAGAGGAAATCCAGAGAGAGAGTTCCTAACAGGGTCCATCTGACTGAGCAGGTGAGTTTAGTACTTCAGCATCAGACACCACCAAAACTCAAGGACCCTGGAGCCTCGATCATTGTTTATACTATAGGGAACATTCGGATAGAACGCGCTTTGCTCGATCTTGGAGCAAGCGTGAACATTCTGCCCGGATATTTTATGATTCTTTCGGGCTAGGAGAGATGAGATCGACTCCTATTACACTTCAGCTGGCAGATCGTTTTGTCAAGGTACCGAGAGGTGTCTTGGAGGACGTGCTAGTTAAGGTGGATGACTTCTATTTCTGAGTTGATTTCATTATTCTTGATAAGGAGTGGATAGCCAGCACCAGACTCTGATCCTTTTGTGCAGACCATTCTTGGCGACTGCTAATGCATGTATTAACTATAGGACCGGAGCCTTGGATCTATAATTCGGCAACAGGAAAGTCAAGCTGAATATTTTCAATGCCGCGATGGGTCCAGCGGGAGATGTGGACTGTTTCCATGTAGACATTGCACGAGAGTTAGTGGACGAGCAGCCCAATTTGTATATTACTAAGGATTCCTTAGATTTGTATCATTGATGTCTTCTTTTAAATCGTTGTAATTTTGAAAAGACTTTTATATGAAAAACATGTGAAAACCAGACATCAAATAATAAAAACTGGTTCTCACTAGTGGATGAGACCGGGTCGAACTCAGGGAACGGGAATATTTTGTATTCAAGCACACAATTCTAAACTATTCTTTATTGCTGAATTATTGAAATATAAAATGTTTAAGAAAAGTGAAAACAACTAGCTATTACAACAAATGAATACCCTTCGCAGAGGGCGTAAAGTGTAATATTTACAAACCCAAAATTAAATTCCTAATTCTAAACTGAAAAGTAAAAATCTTCTATCTTCGTACTTCGTGTCACGTAATCGCTACCGCTCCAGTCCTTTGCAATCCTGCACTATTCAAATGAACACGAGCAGTACCAGAGATAGAAATAGAAACCTATATTCACTAGCTAAATGTCAAAAACACTGAAGATTATCATCAAAAGAATTCAATGACAATTGAAACTACCCTAACTAACACAATTAACTAAATTTCAATTCACTAACACTCCACTTTATGAAATCTAATTATTTCAATTAACGAACAGTGAAGACAACTAACACTTTATTAACAAGCTATGCACTTACACTATTGAAAAATACAATATTAAAACATTTGAAAACAGTAAAATCAAGAAATGTAAACATCAAGGAATGACTAATAAAAACAAACAAACTGGAAACTTACACAGACATAGCAAAAGAAACAAATTTGTAAAAGATATTGAATGAAGCAAAACAAGAAAAATCCTTGATTGGAAAAACAGCAAAACAAGCAAAACAAGATATTGAATGAAGCAAATCGACCTATGTTAACTAAAAAATAGAAAATGAAATGTAAAATAGAAACAAGATGTTGCAAAACAGAAAATTAGAAGATATAGAAAATATGAATGTGAATTTACTAAAAAAAACAAAATTTCATCAAAATGAAAAGAAAAGGAAATCAAAAGAAAAACTGAAAATGAATGTAAAAACCAGAAATGATCTAATTGAAAATAGAGAAAAAAAATAGAAATTTAGTAAACAAAGAAATTCAAGTAGATATTCAATATCTTTCAGAATGAACATTCACGATATATTTGATCGGATTCTTATAGAATTCAATCATTTACTTCAGAATTCCAATATTCACTTGCTGGATTTTAATTGATCGTGCATCAGATGTAATGAAGCAGCTTAATCTTCTTTTCTTCAGATGGATATCAGATTGCTTTCTGATGGACCGTAGCAGAGTATTTCAGAGCAAGCAAGAGCTTCCGGCAATAAAGATTAACTCAGGCAATTTCACAGTGAATCTTGACAGAAGATCACGATTCTATAACTTATACAAAGCATTCCAGCAACTAGTTGCTGGATCAAGGCTTCTACAGTACTTATCAGATATGAATTGGAACAGAAATTCAGTTCATTGATCAAATGATAATGAACCAGAGATCTTTGATAGCTGCCGGAGATTTCAAAACAAAAAGTTCACCGGATAACATTGTGATCGATCCAGATGATCGATACTTCTTTAGAACAAATCTTTTTTTTTCTTTTTTTTCTTTTTCGATATACAGAAATTAATCCACTGAATCTAGATCAAGATTTTGATCAGATCAGCAACTTATTCATTAGAACAAGTATTCTGGTAGAATACCGGTTGATTGCCGGATTCCTTCACAGATTTTTTCCTTTTTATGTTTTCTTTTTTTTTTTCTTTTTATTTTCCAAATTGAAATTCAAACATTATGCAGATTATCATTTAGAAAGAAAGAAATAAAACGAAGAAGAAGAATAATTGGATGAAGAAGAAGAACTGAAGAAGAAGAGGAGGAAGAAGAAGAAGAAGAAGAAGCTGAAGAGCTTACCGTAAAATGAAGCTGGAGGGGTTAGAGAAGAGGTGGTCGGCCTCCTCCCGTACGCCGCCACCGGATTGAGATGCCTCCACCGGCGAAAGAAATCAGAGGAATAGTGAGAAGGGAAAGAAGAGGGAAGAAAAACCGATGGTGGAGAAGGGAAAGAAGAGAGGGAAGAGAGGGAAAAAGGGTTTTGGCGCAGGAAGGGGGAGACAATCAAAATTTCGTTTTTTGGGGGTTTTAAAAACAAACAAACCGGTTTGAAACAGCTTTTTTTCATTTTGAAAACTGCAAACCGGTTCAAGCCGGTTTTGTTTATTATTTTTTTCCAGTTTTTTAAAAAAAAAACAAAAATTATATAAACTAGTTTATTAGAAAGTGTTCAAAAATTAAAATCAAAACTTATTTATAAAGAAACAAAAAAAACTATTCTAACTATTTATATTTATATATAATTTTTTTTCTTTTCTAAAAAAAACAAACATTTAAAATGATTTTAAAAACTATTTTCTCTATTTTTTATTTTTTATTTTATTTTTAATTGAAAACTAAAACTAAACTTCTATGAATATAACAAAAACTAAAATATGTATAAAAATGTAAAATAAAACTATTTTTCATGCATTTTCTATTTTTAAATCATTTTAGCACATTTACTCGAAAACTAACATAAATTGGGTTTTTGAAACATTATTTTATAAAATCATGCATATTTTAATGTTAATTAACCCTGAATTATATGCATGATCAAATACCCCCATGCTTATGTTTTGCTAGTCCTCGAGCAAACTAGAAAAATGCAAGAAATCAAACTATCACCTAACTCACTTTCGTAGGAATCACGGTTGCATTTAGCTTATGCAACAAGCTCTTTCAACCCCTGGGTTACCCCAGTGGACGAGTAAGGTCTCGTGAGGGTTTGCAGTGATGCTACCCATAAACATCTCTGTCATGTAAGCATAATATTACACATCCTCACAATCAGTAGGTAATCAAAGACTTTATTTTCACAAATATTTCCTGTTATTTCAAAATCAAAACATAATTAGAGTCTTTTATATACCACCACAGAAAAAGAATTTCTTTCACTTTTCCAAATATCACAATTATTTATGTTTTATTCTTGAAAAATCCAATAAAAACAAGTTATTATTTATTTATCCTCACTCATATGTTTTCTGCACAGGTTTTCTTAATCACACTTTTAAGCATTGAACTTTTCTTTCTTTTTAAGCTCCTTTCTCTCTTTTTTTTTCACGCTAATTAGGGAAACACAAACACTTATGCAAAGGAAGCAAAAAGACTAAACAGAACTTTTACAAGAATGAAAAACTAAAAGATTAACAAAAATTAGCAGAACAAGAAATGCAGACAAGGAATTATCTAAACATGAAATGCAATGATGAAAAGCGAACACAGAAAAATGAAACAAGAAAATAACGAGAAAAACACGATTGGAAATTGAAATACAGGAAAACAGAAAAATGAACTTGTAAAAAAATTCAGGAAAATAAAATTTGAATGAAATAGTGTGAACACCCCAAATTTTTCAATATATTGTAAATATCCCCGTTTTACCCCCTGACCCTGTTTTCTGGGTAATTGAGTCAGTTTTAAATCTAAATTCTATTTTATCTCTCAAATTTTGTTAAAATCAAATCCATTTTACATATCTGACTCAATTTCGGATCCGGATCTAGGTCAAAATCCAAATATGAGCCTCGTTGTCCAATTGTTAATCAAAGTCTCAAAAATTTCCAAAATAACTTTTTGAAAAGCTCAGACAGTTCGTTCGGTATCCGTTTGGATCCATCGTATTATATTCCTTGATTCTAGGTTGAAAGCTCGAATATCTTCTCAAAACTTGGGTCCAAACCCATTCTCTGAAGAAATTTTCCCAAGATAGCCTTGAAAACTTTTTTTTTATACTTATCAAAAATACAAAAAATGGTCTTGTCCCTCGTATTTCTTAGTTTTATGATCTTAATGCCCAAAATCGACAAAAAAAATCAGAAAAATATAGAAAAGAAACAAAATTTGGTTTTTTTGAAGAATAAGCCTTTTTACTAGAAAACAGCTTTCGTAAAAACTTTTTGGAAAACTACCGGTCTTTTGAAAATATCTAACATAAGAGGGCTTCAACAAAAAATTTTTTTTTTTAGGGTTACTAAACCCCTCCTGCTTGACCTTCCGAAGGCACCCGTGTGCGTTCCTCTTCCACCAAAACCCTCCTCTTCAGCCACCTTCGATCGCCATGGCCATTGGCCTCCTCCGTTCATCTTCAACGGCCTCACAGGCCTTCTTCCTCTCTCTGCCAGCCTCATGTGCGACATCAAGCTCCACCCTCCGATCACTGCCCCCCTCACTCGGACCATCGATCTGCAACAGAAGCCCTCTTTCTCGAGGCTTCTCCTTTTTCTATAAAGGAAGGCCAGTGAGAAAGGAAAGGGGGGATCCATCAGCATCGATCATTCTGGCATTACCTCTCTCCTTCATCACCGAGCTCCCTCCTGCAAGATTCCAAGCAATCCCCTGATCCTCTCCTCTCCTCCAGCGGCAGTAGGCCTCCAGAGTAGAAGAAAAGAAACCGGTCTTCCCCTCCCCTCAGTAAAATGCCGGACTGTTCACGAATTCCTACAAATTTTTTTTCTTGTGAGCATTAATCAAAGGTATGTACATAACAATCCCTGTGTTATTAGTGCTTCTGAAAATTTTATTTGGCCACCCGAAATTCCTGCATCTGTATAGATTCTCCTTTTCCTGTGTTTTCTTTTAGAATATCAATTGAAGGTATGTTCATAGCTGTGTCGTCGGATGATAATGATTGTTAACGATTTGAACCTAAGTAACAATGTTATGCTGCCAATGAAAACTTTTTCACCTGCCACAAGAATCACACCATCTCCAGTCATCGTCAAACTTAACACATTTTTTTTTATCCATTGAGGTAGAGTTGCCAGTCATTGGCAAGAGTTCTGAGGCATACAAGATGCCAGTCCCTTTGTATCTTCCATACAGCACCTACAGGTTACCCTCACACTTACTCAACTACCTTTTCACTTACCACTATCTACAACCCTTCACTGTTACACGCTCGATGTCACCTTCATTATATGACACCTTCAACCACATGTTATTGTTGCCAGAATAACAGATCCCACTTCATGGGATTGGGAGAAATTGATACTGTAAGTGTTTTGTCAGTCATCCTACAGGATTTGTGACAAAATCTGGAAGTAGTGCTCGTGATGCCTCAAAAACAAAGTCGTTATCCATGGTTACCAAAAATCTCCTGAGTTGTAAAGACAGTGGCTGTATGTCACTCAAAAAAAAAAAAACAATTGAAATTTCATCTGCAAACTCAAATTGAGACTGGATCTCGATGTATAATTTTATCCCCATGTATCATTTTTTTTTTCTCTCACAGTGGTTCCCAAATGAACCACCGTGTCTTCTTCTCTTCTATGGTATTTCAACAATGAACTACCATAGTCGCTTCTTTTTACAGTGGTTCCCAAGGAACCATTGTGTCTTCCTCTCTTCTATGGTAGTTCAACAATGAACTATCATAGCTGCTGCATTTTTTTATAGTGGTTCCCAAGGAACCACTATGTCTTCCTTTAATCTATGGTAGTTCAACAATGAACTACCATAGTTGCTGCATTTTTTACAGTAGTTCCCAAGGAACCACTGTGTCTTCCTTTAATCTATGATAGTTCAACAAGGGACTACCACAGTTGCTGCATTTTTTCTTTACAGTGGTTCCCAAGGAACCATTGTGGCTTTTTCTTAGTCATGATAGTCACCTAGAACTATCATAACTTCCTTTCTTTTACAGTGGATCCCAAGGAACCACTGTAGCTTTTTCTTAGTTATGTTAGTTCATCTAGAATTATCATAATTGTTATTCTTTTACAGTGGATCCCAAGGAACCACTGTAGCTTTTCTTAGTTATGTTAGTTCACCTAGAATTATCATAATTGTTATTCTTTTACAGTATTTTTCAAGGAACCACTGTGGCTTTCCTTTGTTATAATAGTTCATCCAGAATCATCATCACTGTCATTCTTTTCCTTATAAAGGTTCACCAGGAACCAGTATGATCAGTTTTTGCTATAGTAGCTCATCAAGAACAACTATAGTCACAATCTTCTTCCCCATAGTGGTTCATCACGAACTACTATGGCCACCATGTTCCACGATGGTTCACTTTAAACCATCCTGGCCCTTGCCTTCATTCGTGGCATATAGATCTTCATGGCGTTGCCTATATATATATAAATGTAGGTGCATGTTTTCTAACCAAGGTAGGGTGTACTATCCTGTGTAAGAGTTGGAATGATCATTTACATGTTAATTCTATTTTGCAGAGAATATGTAAAAAAAAATGACATTATTTGGGAATTATATTTTCAATTTTGATTATTGTAATAAGTTAGATCTTAATGAAAATTTACATTTCTAGCTTTTAGATAGAATGAATGAGCATTGTAAAAATCATAAATTGTTTGTTTTCATGCTTTTCCCCTTTATTTTCCAAAATATCACCATGGTGAAACACGACCATTTCGTAAGAGAAAAATTAATCCTAAGTTGATGATCCATATCAATGGCCATAGTCAGGGTGTGGACAAAACTTAGGATTTTTATCTTTTACGAAATAACACTGGATCCATTTTCAAAATTCATCATATTTCCTTAAATATTTTCTCCTTTTATTAGAATTTAACTTATGATTGACTCAAAATATATACCAATGGCCATAGTCAGGGTATGTTGAGAGTTAATTTCATTTTTAAATTCTATAAAAGCACCAAATGTATTTTATTCTTCTCTTGAATTTAAATATAGATTATTATATAATACACTCAATGACCATAGTCAAGGATGTATTATATCTTCAATATGGTTTTAATTCATTTAAAGAATGGAATAGCTTTTCAAAATCCAAATTCAAAAATTTAAATTCATCATTTAGATAGAATTGCATCATATTTTCAAATTCTTTTTCATAAATCCAAGTAATTCTTTCCTTCATTTCTCAGATCAAACCCTATTCATAAATTCAAATTCAACTCTATTTCTCAAAAAGATTCGAGAATTCAATTTCAAGGTCCCATTTGACTTTGAAACTTCAGAATCATCTTGTATTTCAAATTCCATATTTTATCTTAAATTCAAAATCCAATTCAACTTTGAAATTCATTTGTATGTTCAAGATTCAATTTCTAAAAATTCATTTTCCAAGTTCAAATTAAACTTGGATGTTCTTGATTCATCTTCTAAATTTAACTCCAAATCCATTTTAGGATCCCGGATTCAACGCTCATATTGGATCTCAGACTTCAGACCCAATTCCTCTTTAGGATCCAGACTCCAATCTCACTTTTGATTTTAGATTTCAGATCCAATTTCATTTTTAGGATCCATAATCCAATTCCATTTTTGGATCTCAGACTTCAGATCCAATTTCCCTTTAGGATCCAGAGTCCAACTCTACATTGGATCTCAGACTTCAGATCCAAATCCATCTTAGGATCCAGAGTCCAACTCTACATTGGATCTCAAACTTCGGATCCAAATCCATCTTAGTATCCAGAACCCAATTTTATATCGGATCTTAAATCCCAGATCTTAAATCCATTTTTTCCAATTCCATTTCCAATTCTAGATTTCAAATCCAATTCCATTTTTTTAGATCTCATCTGAACACCCTAAATCCATTTCTATTTTTAAATACCATTTGATTTTATCAGACCCATTCTAAGATTCGAATTCAATATCACTTCAAAACTTCATCTTCTTATCTTAAATCCATGATTAAAATCAAAGTCCATTTCTGACTTTGAAATTTCATTTTCAAAGCTTCAAATCATTCTTTCTCAAAGTCTAGATCTATCCTTCCAAACTCTGATTTACTCCAAAAACTTAGAACTTCTCTGATCTATCTCAAGTTCTAAAGTTAGATTTAAGTCATTTCTTCACTCCTTTATCAAATTCATCTCAGAATACTTGGAAATTTTCAAAACATCTTTTAAAAGGAGCATACATTCTTGCATTGCATAAGCATGATTCTTTGTGCATTTTAGATAGAATAAATTCTTAGATTATATTTAGGCAAATCAAAAGGCATAGATTCGATCCTTGGTTCGATTACCTCTGGTAAAGGCGCCAGGAACGGTCAAACCTCGTACCGACGAGCGAATCCTGTCTCTCCATTTTCCCGCAAATTTTCAAAATGGAGGTGAGTTAAATTTCTAAATATTTTCAAATAAAGGTCAAGTGAGACCGCGTAAAATAGTTCTTATCCTCTCTTTCTTTCTTTCTTTTTCTTTTCTCTCTTTCTTTTCTGTCTATTATTTCTCTCCCTTCAAAAAGGAGGAAAATAGAGGTTAGAAAAGGAAAAGAGAAGGAAGAGAGAGAAACCACAAGAGAATAGGAAAAATTTTGCGATAATCACAGATTTGGCGACCATGATGGGACCCGTTTTCATCCGGTTGAATCTATGCCTTTGTTTTGCTCTAATATTCTCTAAGTCTTTATTCTTCTATGTCAGCTCCATTTCCATACAAACCTTAGGAGCCTAGACTCTGTCCTAAAGCTGACATTATTGCATATAGGATCTAAGTATGGTTTGGTAGGACTATATTGAGGCGAATTATCCATGTTCACATTAGATCTAGGTTTTAAATACAACTCTCCTCAATTTTAGGGATTGAATGCAAAACAATGTATGCAAGTGTATGCTTCTCTTTATTTAAATCTATCTCTTTAGGATTTGCATTAGAGCCTTCAGATTTATTGCATGTTGATCATATTTTGAAAACATCCCTACCTATATTGTCCCGGTCTTCACGTTGCTGGGCTGTCTCACTGAACCATAGTTCGGGAGAGAGCCTCACAACTGGACCACTTATTTGGGTTCGCGCTCCCTACCACGTACCTAAGGGCCATAGTCCGAGATATATCGGTAGGTGCTCAAGGATGTTGGGAAGCCTTTTACCTTAGAACCGGAGAGATATCTTTATATGCCACGTACTTCGAGCTTCGACTTGAGTATATCGGCATACCTTGATGGAAATCAGATGATCTAAATCTTAGAGTTAGGATTAAGGTCCTACAAGCCATTTCAAATATTGCATTTAGAGTCCGCCTTTAGGGAATGCTGTGTGCGCATCCTTGTTTGAACAACTCTGATTATGCGATGTTTTCCTTGTGTTCTCCTATATATATCGAACCTCTTTCAAAACCCTGGGTGTATTGTTCAAAACTTCCTCTATTTTCAAAAACCCCGCGTGTATATTTCTCCTTTTCCTACGTTCTTTTCTCTTTTGTGTCAATCTTTCTTTAAAACCCCTGGAAATTCTTTCTTCAAAATCCCTTGATCTTTTTTCAAAATTTCCAGGAAATTATGTCTATCCTCTTCTAATCAAAGGTCTATCTGTAAGTCCTGCATTCTATCTGACTCTTTTTTCCCTCTTGCCTCAGTATTATTCTGATGGCATCTGAATCTCCCGATGCTATCTTTCCCAAGGATCATGTCTTCTATCAAATAAGGGATGGAACCCCAGATCATCGGGTCATCCAGTCTCGTACCGTCTTCCCTCGGTGGTACTATTCTTGGTTCACTGCCTTCTCGTGTATGTTCCCAAATCACTTGGATGATTGCGGATTGGAGATGGCATCGGCAGTTGGCAAGCGAACCATCAACGACAGTCTGATTCAAGCTATGGCAGAACGGTGGAATACGCGTACCTGCACATTTTGGTTTCTGTGGGGAGAGATGACTTTGCTAATGGATGAGTTCAGTAACATCATGGGATTGCCAGAGCCAGCTGGTCAGCCAGATGACCCGGTCGAGCAGCAGTTCTTAATCAATGTCAAAGGGATAGATGTTCGAGAAGCATTGGCCAGAGCCACAGGGAGCAGATCTTGGCCTCTCACGGAGATCAACGAAAGTCAGTTCATCGATCTATTTGAACTATATCACAAATATAGAGCCTATGAAGAAGTCGATACCTTGTCCCGGGCAACAAAAGAAAGAATCCAGCATGCCATGGTCCTATGCACAGTAGGACTAGCATTCTTTCAAGATGGTCAGAATTTCATCGATGTCAGAGTCGCTCAACTTTTTCGAAGATGGGGAAGCAAGCAGACCCGTCAGCTTTCAATATCTATGGTAGCTCTAGCCTTTCTCTACAGAGGTTTAGCTCATTCTGCCCTCGGAGAAACCATTTTGGTGGAAGGATGCACGTATGCCTTGCAATCGTGGTTCCTGCGACATGTTCCATCAAAGGCCAGCTCCTTCAGGTTCAACAGCAAGAAGCCGAAATCTATTGATCAGTATCGAGCCTTGATCGAGAGTCTGCACCAGGAGGAAATCGTTTGGGACTTCTTCGACAGAAGAGAGACCGTTCCTCAATACACCTATGCTCGTGACAAACATTACAAATTGCTCGGCCCTTTCTTCTGCATCATCTATCAGCCAGAGAGGTGTCTCAGACAGTTTTCACAGCGACAGGTTCGTGTCAACACTCGCTTTCCGACAGGCCGCATGCCAGAGTTCGATCTACGGTCGGATCAGTGGTCTGGAGCATACCACGTCGCCAAATACACTTGGGACTCTTTCATTCCTTTGTCTATATTTCCTGGTCCTAATGTATCATCAGAGTATCGAGAATGGTGGCGAACTGTCTGCCCACCTTCTCTTTGTATTTAAATTTTGTCATCAATGAAAATGCAAACTTTTGTTCTGATAAAAAGCTTTTTATGGCCAAATCTTATTTTTGTTTTACATGGTTACGAATTCATCCCCAGTGATGAGACTTCTCTCTTATATTCTTCTTCGATTATCTCTCGTCATGATGGACAAGCTCGCCTAGGTTATAAGGCGCATTTTCGTTGCCGCAAAATGATGACACAATTATTGCAAAATTTGTGATGACCCAATCCCTGGTAATGGGATGACTTGGCTGAAATTGTCTATCAATTCTTTTCTTTTCTCAAAAGGCCATATTTTCAAAAATTTCCTCCAACCCTAACCATTCCTTTCGCCTTCAAAGGAAATCACTGGCATTGGCAAAATGGTTGTAACAAGGGCAGAAAAAGAAACAGTTTCTCAACACAGCGACAGTGAGGCCGAGGGGATGGATTCTCCCAAATCGGTCAGAGGACAGAACCAAGCAGATGATATATATCCTGCCATGTATAATCTGTTCAAAAAAATGATGACCAAAATGATGTCCGAGCAGGCCGAGGCCAGTCAGAAGGAGGTCGCTCCAAAGAGCAAACCAAAGAAGAAGGCTGTAAAGAAACCAGTCAGGATTGTTAAAAAGAAAGTACAGCCCGACACCACTTCTGAAGAAACAGAGTCAGTAGAAGAGGAATTAGAAGAGGAAGAGCAGTTTGTTTATCATCAGAATCCTCCACCGCAGTTTGTAAAGACCGCTGCAGAACCTGAATTGATAAACAAGCCCATTTCGGTTAATGACCCGATGCAAGAGCAGATGAAAGAAATGAATCAGGCCATCAAGGATATCCAGGCCAAAAGCAAGGGCAAGCAGACCTACTCCGGTGAAGATTTTTACCATGGCCTGGACGGGGATGACAATCTGGAAAATCTCCCTCGCAAGTTCCTTAAATTTGACGGAACAAGCAACCCCAAGGCTCATTTGGCCACTTTCTATGCTGAATGCAGCCGTTTCAGGAAAGACAAACGGGCATTGTTCATTTGCTTTCCTCGCAACTTAGAAGGGGTAGCGGCCAGGTGGTATGCAGACCACACTAATCCTATCGAACTACAAGAGTTCGATAAAGTCATAAATTTGTTCATTGAGCGCTTCATGTTCAATGTCGAAGCCTCACCAACCCTCAATCATCTATACATATTAAAACAGATGGAGAATGAGAAAACCAACAAATTTATCCACAGGTGGAGAAGCACCTGTAACAGAATGAAGGTTCCCATCCCAGAGGAGCACGCTCTGCAGATTATTCTGAATAATTTCGCCCAGCCTCTAAGGAACCTCATTTCCACTTCGCCCGCCAAATCATTCATCAAACTGATTGAGAGAGCCGAGTGGCTCGAGACCGGCTTGGATAATGGCCTATATGAAGGTTACCCTTTCGTCCGAGGAAACCCTGAGCAGAAGAAAAAAGCTCATGTTGTTTATTCCACGGATTTCTCAGACAACAGCAGTAGTTCTGGCAGAAAGAAGAACAAGAAGAGCCGCAGCAAGAACTCAGGGCATCCCAGAGCCGAGAGAACAAACTATGCAGCCCAGAAAGGAAAGTTTGCTAAGCCACAACCTGCTCAGTCAGCACCTCAGCCTGAAGCGAAGCAGCCAGAAAAGCCAAAGCATGAAGATTGGAGTTATGATCGAGAGTTTACAGCTCTGGAGCAGTCTCGCGAAGACATTTTGGAATATATGATGTCGAAGGGAATGATAAAAATCCCCAAAGTGGCAGATCCCCCTGTCGCTATAGGCAAATGGACTGATAAATTCTGTAAGTTCTATCGAACTGTCGGACATGACACCGAACACTGTTTTGTCCTCAAAAACATCATTCAAGATCGTCTTGATGCTGATTGAGGACGAGGATGAACGACAACCAGAAATTTGGCCAAGCCATTTCCTAAACATTCAGCTTCAGTCATTACAGAGCAGGCATTCTCTCTGCAAGGCAGTATCCAACCATGTTCTAGTCGGGATATTCAGGATCAGCATCAGGTCCTCGTCCTCCGTCAAGCGCAGTCTTCCGCCAAGAGGGTGGGAATTAATGCATTCTCCAGCAGTAAGAAACCAAGCCAGGAGCCAACAAAGGCAACGGCAGAAATTGCCAAGATAGTCCCCAGGATTCCGAAGCGCTTTATCAAGGTAGCTTCGAAGAAATAAGAAGATTCAGGGTCAGTTCAGAAGCCAATCACTGCTCTATCCAATATTTCCATCCTGGACCTGACCCACGCTTCACCTGAGCACCAGCAAGTGCTAGAAGATCTTCTCAAAAAGATCAAAGTCAAGCCTAGCACCACTCCGCAAGATATGGCTCAGATCGTCAATCAAGCGATGACAAATGCACCAATCACCTTTTCAGATGAGGATCTGCCAAAACCTCATTCATTTCACAATAACGCCCTATACATAGTAGTGCGGACCAGGGGCATGACAGTCCCTCATGTGCTCGTTGATGTGGGCAACAGCCTCAATATCTGTTCGGAGATGACAGCCAAGGCCTTGGGCCTAAAAGAAGAAGAATATACCCCGGATCCGATTACGATCTACGGTTTTGATAACCATGGGCAGACAGCCAAGGGAAAGGTATTTCTCAAAATCTTCATCAACTATTCGGTCCATACTGTACTCTTCCATGTGGTCAATGTACAATCTATTGCTTGGACGCACTTGAATTCACAATACCAATGCTGTTCCATTAACCTTGCACCAATGCATCAAGTGGTCGAAGGGAGGCATGATCACTACGGTCCTAGGAGAGGACCCGGAAGAGCGACTCCCACAGCCCATGATCCCCCGTCCTACTTTCACTACCGACATCCCAAGCATCAGAGAAGTCGACGAAATCAATTTAAGTGAAAGCTTGGACATGTTGAAACTGAAAGAAGTCCAGCCGACAGAAAGCGTAACAGCAGTAACTCAGTTGCAGGGACCCCATTTCTTCAAGTTAGGTGGGCGCCTCGACTGCACCTCCTTTTGGGATCATCCTCTTGTTCCTCAATTCTCAAAAACAAAAAAAGGATTTGATCTTCTAATGAAGCACGATTATCAGCCCTTCAGGGGTTTGGGCAGAAATGAAGACGGCGTTCTGGAGCCGATCATCCACTCTCAGCATGTCACCAGTACCGGCTTGGGTTTCACGGGTCAGCTATCCGGCAAGCGCACTATCTTCGTCAAGGGAGCCCAGTGATGAGGACAATGCTAGTGATTTTTGTTTTCTGTCTTTATGTCATCTTGTAGGGGCAAGATCCGCCCCGGTTTCTTTCTTTCCTTCAAACCATCACTTGTAAATATCAAAGTTTACTTAATCAATGAAAAGCTTGTTTTCTCTGTTCATCTTGGTGCACATGAATTCCTTACTTGTATATACTTGTCTATGTTGTCAATCCTTGTTTTTGTATAGAAGGCTGTTTTCAAACATTTTACCCTTTTCCTCAAAAAACCTTCTTTACGCTTTCAGGATTGCCGAAATCATGGCTCCTAAATCGCTCAAGAAGCTCGTTATCAATACCAATCTTTCTCAAAACAAATCCAAACCGGCCAAAATCTGTGAGGCAAAGGCAGGGGCAGGAGTCAGCAGAATGACAGAACAGATTGAAGAGTTGGCAGAATTTGACTCGACGATTCAAGATTTGCTACAATTCGCCAGTATTCAGAAGCAAGATGGATCATCACCATTGGTTCAAGATCCAACGGAAGCCTTCAGGGCCGCATTCAGTCTATCCGTCGTTTTATCTCCAATTTAGCCATGAGATGCGAGCCCTTCAACCACTTGCTGAGAAAAGAAGTAAAGTTTGAGTGGGGACCAGAATGTCAGCTTTCATTTGAGCGCATCAAGCAGTATCTTCTCAATCCGCCAGTTCTGAAGCCACCAGAACTTGGAAAACCGCTTCTTTTATATATTTCCGTCAACCATAATGCTTTTGGCGGATTTCTTGCATAGTACAAGGAAGGCAGCCGGATAGAGCATGCCATCTACTATATCAGCAAGACTTTCATCGATTATGAGAAGAGATATTCTCAGATGGAAAAGACATGTCTAGCCTTAGTATGGATGTGTCAGAAGCTTAGACATTATTTGTTGGCATCAGAAATCAAAATTCTGTCAAGACTTAACCCTCTCAAGTACATCCTTGAGCAGCCTTTCCTTACTGGACGGATTGCAAAATGGCAAGTCCTCCTGATGCTGTACGATTTGGAATATGTTTCTCAGAAGTCAGTCAAGGGTCAGTCCATCGCTGATCAGTTGGCAGATTTCCCATTGACAGAAGAGATCAAAGCGGAAGATGATTTCCCTGATGATCGCATTTGCAGTATTCAGGAATCCTCAATTTGGACTCTATTCTTTGATGGAGCCAGAAACATGACTGGTGTAGGAATTGGGATCCTGCTGATCACTCCTGAAAAGGAAATGATCCCTTATTCCCTCAAACTCGACTTCCAATGTACTCATAACATGGCTGAGTATGAAGCTCTAATACAAGGCCTCAAGATTTTACAAGACTTTGATGTCAAGAGAGTACACGCTTTCGGCGACTCATTACTTGTTGTCAGTCAAGTTAATGCTGAATGGCAAGTCAAGGACTCAAAGTTAATCCCTTATCAAAAGATTGCCTTAGCCCTCATAGGCAATTTTGAAGAGTTTCAGCTCAACCATGTCAAAAGAGAATTCAATCACATAGCCGATGGCCTAGCTTGCTTAGGCTCTATTTTGTCTTTTAAAGACAGTGAATCCTGTCGTTCCTTCGAGATCGGCAGACTTGATCAACCTGCCTACATTCCAGTTGAGCATGTGAGTCAAGTCACTCAGAAAGAGAAGCCATGGTACCAAGACATTAAGAACTTCATTGAAACCGGTGAATTTCCAGCAGAAATGCCAAGAAAGGAGCAACACGCGATTCAGCGCATGTCAGCATGTTACTTCATCCTCGCCGATATTCTCTACCGTCGTGGTTTCAGTTCTGAGTACGCCAGATTCTTAGATAAGGATGAAGCCATGGAAGTTGCCCGAGAAGCACACGAAGGAATTTGTGGCGGTCACGTCGGCTATCAAACGCTCGTCAAGCAAATCATCCGGGCAGGGTATTACTGGAAAACCATGCAGCAGGATTGCCATCAATTTGTAAGGAAGTGCGTCAAATGTCAAATACACGCACCTTCCATTCATGCGCCAGCCACATACTTGCAATCTGTGGTCTCTCCCTGGCCCTTTTCGATGTGGGCCTTTGATGTAGTCGGTCCGATCACTCCTTCGGCTTTCAATGGCCACCGATACTTCATCGCAGCTACAGAATACTTCACCAAATGGGTCAAAGTTGTCACTCTGCGAACAGTAGAAGGCCGACACGTGGTTTCATTTATTCATAAGAATCTTCTTTGCCGCTTCGGCATCCCACATGATATTGTGTCAGATAATGGCAGCCATTTCAAGAATGAGAAGATGAAGACTTTCTGCTCGAAATTAAAGATTCATCACCATTTCTCAGCTCCCTACTATCCTCAAGGGAATGGCCAGGCTGAGGCCACCAACAAGATTTTGATCCGCATTCTGGAAAGAACAGTGGAAACAGGTCGCGATTGGCACGAGAAGATGCACGATGCATTGTGGGCGTACCGAACCACCATTCGGACTCCAACCAATGCTACTCCTTCAGAACTCGTTTATGGGACTGAGGTAGTGTTACCTCTCCACGTTCAGAAGCTTGCACTCAAGTTTGCATCGCTCATCGAGCTTCCGCTAGATCAATATCAGCAGCAGAGGTTGGTACAACTTGATCTGCTAGATGAGAAAAGGCTCAAGGCCGCGGAACATGCTCAGGCCTACCGTCAGAGGATAGCTCGGCACTATGCCAAATCAGTTATTGAGAGAAGATTCCGAGTCAATGATCTTGTGCTCAGATCGACGACTCATCTCAAGCATCGGCTGAAGGGCAAGTGGTCACCCAATTGGGAAGGCCCTTATGTGGTTAAAGAGGCGCTGCCCCGCAATTTCTATCGTTTGATCAACGCAGATGGAGTGGAACTGCCAGATCCTATTAATGCTTTACATTTGAAAAGATTTTACACTTGAATTGTTCATTATAGCCTTTTGTATTCCTCAAAAGTCTTTTCAAATAAAGCAATATTCTTCTCAAATTCTTCTCCCCGATACTGGGGCATTTTATTTTTATCTATACTTATCTTCCTTCATCATGATGCAGGCAGGATCAGACGAATCCTTTTCTAAAAATCTTACCAACTCTTTGATAACTTGGTTATCGTTATTAAATTGCGTTCATTTCAGTTTTTATTTTTATCTAATCAAATTTTATCAATTTATTGTCAATTTTATCAATTTGTCAAATTTCATTAAGTTTATTCCTTTATCTTTAAAAAAAAACCCTTCAGGTTAAGGGATAAACCTGATGCCTCTTTTCCATGAGATATTCTTTTATTTTTCCCCTCAGGATAAGGGAAAAACTTGACCCTCGTTGTCCGAGGTGTTCCCATTCAGGATAAAGGATAATCCTAATACCCCTCATGGGAGCATCGCTGCTACCCGTGAAAATTCCTTTTCAAAAATAAATTTTCAATAAATTCTTCTCCATTTTTATAAATTTTATTCTTCTTCAGGTTAAGGGATAAACCTGAATTATTTCCCATAAATTCTTCAATTCACCTCAAATTTTGTTCTATATTCCCTCAGGATAGGGGAAGATCCTGAAGCCATCATAAATAAATTCGGACCTTAAGTCACCTTGGGTCAAGGATCTCGAATGAATCTCTCATCTTCATTATCAAAGTCTATTCATGCCTTTGTCAATTTTTCAAGTTCCGACTCCCGGGTTAGAATCATTTCCTTCCCATCTGAGTTCCGAATCAGGATTTCGTTTATCCATTTTTTATCATTATTTTTCTTAAAATCCGAGTTCCGACTCAGATTTTTCCTTTTTGTATATTCTTATTTTTGAAGTCTCAAGTTCCGACTTGGACTTCTTTTTTTTGAATCCAATGCCCGTGTTGGACAAATCATTGTTTTGAGAATTCGAGTTTTTCCAAACTCAATTCTCACTCATTTAAAAACCGGGTTTCGACTCGGATTTTTCTTTTTGTATATTCTTATTTTTGAAGTCTCAAGTTCCGACTTGAACTTCTTTTTGAATCCAATGCTCGTATTGGATAAATCGTTGCTTTGAGAATTCAAGTTTTCAAACTCAATTCTCATTTCATTTCCTTATATTTAAAAACCGGGTTCCGACTCGGATTTTTCCTTTTTGTATATTCTTATTTTTGAAGTCTCAAGTTCCGACTTGGACTTCTTTTCGAATCCAATGCTCGTATTGGACAAATCGTTGCTTTGAGAATTCGAGTTTTCAAACTCAATTCTTATTTCATTTCCTTATATTTAAAAACCGGGTTCCGACTCGGATTTTTCCTTTTTGTATATTCTTATTTTTGAAGTCTCAAGTTCCGACTTGGACTTCTTTTTGAATCCAATGCCCGTGTTGGACAAATCATTGTTTTGAGAATTCGAGTTTTTCCAAACTCAATTCTCACTCATTTAAAAACCGGGTTCCGACTCGGATTTTCCTTTTTGTATATTCTTATTTTTGAAGTCTCAAGTTCCGACTTGAACTTCCTTCTGAATCCAATGCTCGTATTGGATAAATTGTTGTGTTGAGAATTCGAGTTTTTCCAGCTCAATTCTCACCCATTTCTTATATTTGAAAAACTGAGTCCCGACTTGGATTTTCACTTTTGTACATCCTCATTTTTCTCAAAATTTTGACTTGAATCTCCTTGCCAATTTAATGCTCACTCGTGGAGCGGAGTTCTCCTTGGACTTCCCCTTTAGGATAAGGGATAATCCTGAAACACCGGCAATCATTCTCGCTTAATTCTCAAGTATCTTCGAATGTCGGTCTCATTTTTCAAATCCTCCTTTTGGAAAACCCAGTGCTCGTACTGGTATGCATTTCGAAAACCCAGTGCTCGTACTGGTGTGCATTTTTCGAAAACCCAGTGCTCGTACTGAGGCATTTTTGAAATCCAGTGCTCGTACTGGTACATCTAGCACTCGTGCTAGTTGTTTGGCTGACTGATCAGTTATCCCTCCCGGTTCAGTCTTCGTACTAACCAATCCTCATCATTCAAGCTCTAAATTCTCAATTTCGACCTTCGGATCATCATTTTATCAAAAATCAATCATTTTTCTCTTGCGAAGGACCCTCTTCAGGGAGAGTTCGAGGGAGCTCGTTCCTTTCGCATGCAACCATCTTTCGTTCGAAAGAACCCTTTTTCAGGGAGAGTTTGAAGGGACTCATTTTCTTCGCGAACAGTTTGCAAAACAACAACCAACTTTACACAAAAGAACCCTTTAGGGAGAGCTTCGACGGAAGTTCATTTTCTTTTTGTGGCCCCCATTTTTCTCACCTTTGGCCAACCCCTTCACAGAGGACCCTCTTCTAGGGAGAGTGTGATGGACTCGTTCCCTCTGTGATACTTTCTCAACTTTGTTTTCTGGCCGTCATTCCATAAGAGAAGCCTAGAGATAGGGAGTTTTGACGAAAGCTTAATTTCTCTTTGAAAGTTCTGTTTTGCAAACACCTCCTCTTTCAGGGAAGAGAGGAGTATTTTCAACTTCCTATTCAGGTAAGGGCTTAAGCCTGAGTCTCTCTTTTTGGGGAAAAAGAGAGGAGAATTTTGTCACGGACGTGTCGATTCGATATCAAGTGACCTCTTTCACCAAGGATTTTAAGAATATTTTGCCAATTTGTTATCAAATCATTATTGATCTCAAAATTTTCATCATATAAAAAATTACCTCAAACTACCTTTAGTATTATTTCCAAAAGAGCAAGACTTTTGCGAAATAAGGACTGAATTCAAGCTTTTTCTGTTGGTCAACCAAGAGGATGAAGAAAAATCTTCGATATGACCGGCAAAGGAAAATTCAATGATGTTGAAAAGCCATGAGCGAATTGATATTGATCATAGCTATGGCACATTCTTAAAGATCTTTCTTTGGCAATAAGATAGTAGAAATATCTTGGGCAGTAAAAAGAACCTACCCAATCCATATCTCCCTAGTCATTTGAGCTGTAATCAAATATCCGCAAAAGGGATCTCTCAATTGTCGTCAAGATGAAGACGAATTATGCGAGCTAGATCTCTGGGGCCAAAGAAGATTTGAAACATCTCCAAGATGACAGAGTTTGTGACAGATCCTTCCAGGGAAAGTTCAGATCACCGTCAAGAAGAAGGCGGATGCAATGAACCTACCGACAAACCCTAAAAGATATTTGATTTCTGCTATCATCTAGAGATGTTGCCAATGAACCTATACCATCAACGTCATAATTCCTGAGAAAGAAAAAGGAAGGATCGGAACATCTCCAAGATGAAGGAGTTTGTGACGTACCCTTCCCCGAAAAAAAAGAAAAAAGTCAGGACATCTCCCAAAATGAAGGGGATGTAAAAAGCCCAAGAAAGCTCCGTGGTTCAAAAGAGTGCAAAAAGATCATCATGGAAAACGCCTAGGATATCAAACTGCCCGAAACTGTCAGAAATCATCTTTATCTATGTGAAATTCTTTTATCAATATCTTTTCACTTAATTGCTTTTATGAAGCTAAAAATACTCCCTCTCTTTTCATATCAAGGAAATTGATATCTTCCTTAAAGAAGCTCAACAGCAACAAACTTTGAATTTGACTCTTGATTCTGCAGAGTTAGCCCAATTGCAGCTAATACTCTAGGTAGAAAGAGGAGATATTTTTCATATGCAATTCAATCATGCTGAATCAACTACAATTTTAACATCTTATTGGCAATATTTACTCATTGTCCCAAAATGAAGTGTGAACTTGATGTTCGTTTTGACGTATCCTGATGTCATCCCTCCTTAGGACTGAAAAGTCCTTTCCTTCCGTCTAATCTAAGCGCTCTCAGATTCGCACACTTCCCTGTGTTCCCCACTGTCCCACCATGGACAGTTCCTGCTCAGGATAAGGATTAAACCTGAACTTTTTGCAAAAGATCTGTTATTGTCAAAAGCTATTTTCAGTCTCAGCAATGAGGTGCCCAAGAACAACCCCTTTTCAAGCTTTAGGGACCCCCATTTTCATCCTTTTTGCAAAACCCTTCTTGGACTTGTTGTGCAAAGTCTAGAGGACCCATCACAGTTTCCCCGCTCTTCGAGGATCCTGTATCCATTCAGGTTAAGGATTAAACCTGTTACCTCGCTCCTCGAGGTATAACCCGAAACCTTCTGCGAGAGGTCGTCTATTTTTAGAAAGCTGATTTTAGTCTCAGCAATGAGGCGCCCAAGATCATTCCCTTTTTTTTTAAGCTTTAGGGAATCTCTTATTTTTCTCTTCTCGCAAACCCCTTCTGGATTTGTTCAAATTCCGAAGGTCCCATCATGGTTTCTTCATCCGAGGATTCCGTATGGTTGTCCCTTTCAGGTTAAGGGTTAAACCTGAACCTCGCTCCACGAGGTATCTTTCCACTCAGGTCAAGGGTTAAACCTGAATCTCGCTTCAACGATGCATTTTTGTCCCATCACAGTTTCTTTACTCGAGGATTCTGTATGGTCGTCCCTTTCAGGGTAAGGGTTAAGCCTGAGCCTCGTTCTACGAGGTACCTTCTGTTCAGGTTTAGGTTAAACCTGAGCCTCGTTTCAACGAGGTAATCCTCCCCGTCCCATCATGGTTTTCCCCACAAAGGAATCCATGCTCTTTGTACATCCATCCAGGAAAGGATCATGCTTAAAGCTTTATCTCGCGAGGCATTCTCCAAAATGTCCCATCGAGGTCTACTCATATTTCTTTCCCCATTCAGGTTATTTTTGATATATCTTCGTCCCATCCAGGTTAAGGGCCAAACCTGACTCATTTCAAAAGATTGATCTTGTCTCGCCCACGAAACTTGATCTAAATTATTTCCTTTCATCATTTTGGGATCTTCGCTCAAAGTCCCATCACAATTTTCTCATTTCTATCATTCAGTCATATCATTGTCGAGGATTTCGTCCCCACACGACCGTTCAGGATAAGGTTTTAGGCCTGAAAAGCCATTGTTTTTTATATAATTCTTCCACACCTAGCTCAGATCGGCTGACTGGGGCATTTTTTTTCAAAATTTGGAGTGTTGTCTTTGCCACTAAGCTCGGCTTTAAACCGGCTTAGTAGCAAAGAGGGGCATCTGTGAACACCCCAAATTTTTCAAAATGTTGTAAATATCCCCGTTTTGCCCCCTGACCCTGTTTTCTGGGTAATTGAGTCAGTTTTAAATCTAAATTCTATTTTATATCTCAAATTTTGTTAAAATCAAATCCATTTTACATATCTGACTCAATTTCGGATCCGGATCTAGGTCAAAATCCAAATATGAGCCTCGTTGTCCAATTGTTAATCAAAGTTTCAAAAATTTCCAAAATAACTTTTTGAAAAGCTCAGACAGTTCGTCCGGTATCCGTTTGGATCCATCGTATTATATTCCTTGATTCGAGGTTGAAAGCTCAAATATCTTCTCAAAACTTGGGTCCAAACCCATTCTCTGAAGAAATTTTCCCAAGATAGCCTTGAAAACTTTTTTTTTATACTTATCAAAAATACAAACAATGGTCTTGTCCCTCGTATTTCTTAGTTTTAGGATCTTAATGCCCAAAATCGACAAAAAAAATCAGAAAAATATAGAAAAGAAACAAAAATTGGTTTTTTTGAAGAATAAGCCTTTTTACTAGAAAACAGCTTTCGTAAAAACTTTTTGGAAAACTACCGGTCTTTTGAAAATATCTAAAATAAGAGGGCTTCAATAATTTTTTTTTTTTAGGGTTATGAAACCCCTCCTGCTTGACCTTCCGAAGGCACCCGTGTGCGTTCCTCTTCCACCAAAACCCTCCTCTTCAGCCACCTTCGATCGCCATGGCCATTGGCCTCCTCCGTTCATCTTCAACGGCCTCACAGGCCTTCTTCCTCTCTCCGCCAGCCCCATGTGCGACATCAAGCTCCACCCTTCGATCACTGCCCCCCTCACTCGGACCATCGATCTACAACAGAAGCCCTCCTTCTCGAGGCTTCTCCTTTTTCTATAAAGGAAGGCCAGTGAGAAAGGAAAGGGGGGATCCATCGGCATCGATCATTCTGGCATTACCTCTCTCCTTCATCACCGAGCTCCCTCCTGCAAGATTCCAAGCAATCCTCTGATCCTCTCCTCTACTCCAGCGGCAGTAGGCCTCCAAAGTAGAAGAAAAGAAACCGGTCTTCCCCTCCCTTCTGTAAAAGGCCAGACTGTTCACGAATTCCTACAGATTTTTTTTTTCTTGTGAGCATTAATCAAAGGTATGTACATAACAATCCCTGTGTTATTAGTGCTTCTGAAAATTTTATTTGGCCACCCAAAATTCCTGCATCTGTATAGATTCTCCTTTTCCTGTGTTTTCTTTTAGAATATCAATTGAAGGTATGTTCATAGTAGTGTCGTCGGATGATAATGATTGTTAACGATTTGAACCTAAGTAACAATGTCATGCTGCCAATGAAAACTTTTTCACCTTCCACAAGAATCACACCATCTCCAGTCATCGTCAAACTTAACACATTTTTTTTTATCCATTGAGGTAGGGTTGCCAGTCATTGGCAAGAATTCTGAGGCATACAAGATGCCAGTCCGTTTGTATCTTCCATACAGCACCTACAGGTTACCCTCACACTTACTCATCTACCTTTTCACTTACCACTATCTACAGCCCTTCACTGTTACACTATCGATGTCACCTTCATTATATGACACCTTCAACCACATGTTATTGTTGCCAGAATAACAGATCCTACTTCATGGGATTGGGAGAAATTGATACTGTAAGTGTTTTGTCAGTCATCCTACAGGATTTGTGACAAAATCTGGAAGTAGTGCTCGTGAAGCCTCAAAAACAAAGTCGTTATCCGTGGTTACCAAAAATCTCCTGAGTTGTAAAGCCAGTGGCTGTATGTCACTCAAAAAAAAAAAAAACAATTGAAACTTCATCTGCAAACTCAAATTGAGACTGGATCTCGATGTATAATTTTATCCCCATGTATCATTTTTTTTTTCTCTCACAGTGGTTCCCAAATGAACCACCGTGTCTTCTTCTCTTCTATGGTATTTCAACAATGAACTACCATAGTCGCTTCTTTTTACAGTGGTTCCCAAGGAACCATTGTGTCTTCCTCTCTTCTATGGTAGTTCAACAATGAACTATCATAGCTGCTGCATTTTTTTATAGTGGTTCCCAAGGAACCACTATGTCTTCCTTTAATCTATGGTAGTTCAACAATGAACTACCATAGTTGCTGCATTTTTTACAGTAGTTCCCAAGGAACCACTGTGTCTTCCTTTAATCTATGATAGTTCAACAAGGGACTACCACAGTTGCTGCATTTTTTCTTTACAGTGGTTCCCAAGGAACCATTGTGGCTTTTTCTTAGTCATGATAGTCACCTAGAACTATCATAACTTCCTTTCTTTTACAGTGGATCCCAAGGAACCACTGTAGCTTTTTCTTAGTTATGTTAGTTCATCTAGAATTATCATAATTGTTATTCTTTTACAGTGGATCCCAAGGAACCACTGTAGCTTTTCTTAGTTATGTTAGTTCACCTAGAATTATCATAATTGTTATTCTTTTACAGTATTTTTCAAGGAACCACTGTGGCTTTCCTTTGTTATAATAGTTCATCCAGAATCATCATCACTGTCATTCTTTTCCTTATAAAGGTTCACCAGGAACCAGTATGATCAGTTTTTGCTATAGTAGCTCATCAAGAACAACTATAGTCACAATCTTCTTCCCCATAGTGGTTCATCACGAACTACTATGGCCACCATGTTTCACGATGGTTCACTTTAAACCATCCTGGCCCTTGCCTTCATTCGAGGCATATAGATCTTCATGGCGTTGCCTATATATATATATATATATATATATATATATATATATATATATATATATATATATATATATATATATATATATATAAATGTAGGTGCATGTTTTCTAACCAAGGTAGGGTGTACTATCCTGTGTAAGAGTTGGAATGATCATTTACATGTTAATTCTATTTTGCAGAGAATATGTAAAAAAAAAATGACATTATTTGGGAATTATATTTTCAATTTTGATTATTGTAATAAGTTAGATCTTAATGAAAATTTACATTTCCAGCTTTTAGATAGAATGAATGAGCATTGTAAAAATCATAAATTTTTTGTTTTCATGCTTTTCCCCTTTATTTTCCAAAATATCACCATGGTGAAACACGAATGGCACGTGCACCATTTCGTAAGAGGTAAATTAATCCTAAGTTGATGATCCATATCAATGGCCATAGTCAGGGTGTGGACAAAACTTAGGATTTTTATCTTTTACGAAATAACACTGGATCCATTTTCAAAATTCATCATATTTCCTTAAATATTTTCTCCTTTTATTAGAATTTAACTTAAGATTGACTCAAAATATATACCAATGGCCATAGTCAGGGTATGTTGAGAGTTAATTTCATTTTTAAATTCTATAAAAGCACCAAATGTATTTTATTCTTCTCTTGAATTTAAATATAGATTATTATATAATACATTCAATGACCATAGTCAAGGATGTATTATATCTTCAATCTGGTTTTAATTCATTTAAAGAATGGAATAGCTTTTCAAAATCCAAATTCAAAAATTTAAATTCATCATTTAGATAGAATTGCATCATATTTTTAAATTCTTTTTCATAAATCCAAGTAATTCTTTCCTTCATTTCTCAGATCAAACCCTATTCATAAATTCAAATTCAACTCTATTTCTCAAAAAGATTCAAGAATTCAATTTCAAGGTCCCATTTGACTTTGAAACTTCAGAATCATCTTGTATTTCAAATTCCATATTTTATCTTAAATTCAAAATCCAATTCAACTTTGAAATTCATTTGTATGTTCAAGATTCAATTTCTAAAAATTTGTTTTCCAAGTTCAAATTAAACTTAGAAGTTCTTGATTCATCTTCTGAATTTAACTCCAAATCCATTTTAGGATCCCGGATTCAACGCTCATATTGGATCTCAAACTTCAGACCCAATTCCTCTTTAGGATCCAGACTCCAATCTCAGTTTTGATTTTAGATTTCAGATCCAATTTCATTTTTAGGATCCAGAATCCAATTCCATTTTTGGATCTCAGACTTCAGATCCAATTTCCCTTTAGGATCCAGAGTCCAACTCTACATTGGATCTCAGACTTCAGATCCAAATCCATCTTAGGATCCAGAGTCCAACTCTACATTGGATCTCAGACTTCGGATCCAAATCCATCTTAGGATCCAGAACCCAATTTTACATCGGATCTCAAATCCTAGATCTTAAATCCATTTTTTCCAATTCCATTTCCAATTCTAGATTTCAAATCCAATTCCATTTTTTTAGATCTCATCTGAACACCCTAAATTCATTTCTATTCTTAAATACCATTTGATTTTATCAGACCCATTCTAAGATTCGAATTCAATATCACTTCAAAACTTCATCTTCTTATCTTAAATCCATGATTAAAATCAAAGTCCATTTCTGACTTTGAAATTTCATTTTCAAAGCTTCAAATCATTCTTTCTCAAAGTCTAGATCTATCCTTCCAAACTCTGATTTACTCCAAAAACTTAGAACTTCTCTGATCTATCTCAAGTTCTAAAGTTAGATTTAAGTCATTTCTTCACTTCTTTAGCAAATTCATCTCAGAATACTTGGAAATTTTCAAAACATCTTTTAAAAGGAGCATACATTCTTGCATTGCACAAGCATGATTCTTTGTGCATTTTAGATAGAATAAATTCTTAGATTATATTTAGGCAAAGCAAAAGGCATAGATTCGATCCTTGGTTCGATTACCCCTGGTAAAGGCGCCAGGAACGGTCGAACCTCGTACCGACGAGCGAATCCCGTCTCTCTATTTTCCCGCAAATTTTCAAAACGGAGGCGAGTTAAATTTCTAAATATTTTCAAATAAAGGTCAAGTGAGACCGCGCAAAATAGTTCCTCTCCTCTCTTTCTTTCTTTCTTTTTCTTTTCTCTTTTTCTTTTCTGTCTATTATTTTTCTCCCTTCAAAAAGGAGGAAAATAGAGGTTAGAAAAGGAAAAGAGAAGGAAGAGAGAGAAACCACAAGAGAATAGGAAAAATTTTGCGATGATCACAAATAGACATAAAAAAATCAGATAAAAGCATGAAACATAAAACTGGACAAACAGAATTTTGAATGAAAGAAAAGAAAACAGGTAAAAATTAAAAACAGGAAATTAGAACCAGAAATTAAAAACAGGAACAATTTGCAACAGAAAAAAAACTAAAAACTATACCTAATGTAAACAGTAAAGCAAACAGAAAATTACTGAAAATTCAGAAAAGAAAAACAGGTAATGCAATGCTGAAAAAGAAAGCAAACAGGAACCGACTCAATTGAAAAGCAGGAAATTCAACAATTAATGGAATTAATGGAAGAAGAAGAAGAAGAACCTAATCAACAATTAATTGAAAAGCAGTTAATGCAATGCTGAAGAAGAAGACTTTGCATTGACAATGATGCCTTAAAACAAATAAAATACACACTAGTATCTGATTGTAGATGTATAGATCTGTCTTTGTGGTTTCGTAAGTTTGATCCTTTACTTCACTCAAAGAATTCTATAGTTGGTAGATTGCATCAAAATAGTAGTGTTGTTCTCTGTTTTTTTTTTAATTTGCATCGGTCTGTAAAAGTGTGAATTTGGAAATCCATTGATTTGCCTTTTGCAAACAAAAATATAATTAGAGATTAGCCAAATAACATGCCAGTAGTTCTATATTGCAATTCATAAAAATAATCTGCAAAATGTCTCTGCTCTCTCCATTGAAATGAATACTCAATTCTCAACATGGTAGGTGCCTATTTTTGCCAATATATGGGGGAAAAAAAAACCCATGGCAGGTGCTTACAAATAGTTGCAACGAGGGCAGTTGTCATGCTATTTTATATGATGTTATATTCCATCGCAACTGCACATCTCACTTGATGGAGCTATCTATGTATGGCCCCCCGCTTTAACATTCTCATGGTTTCCAAGTGAGATGTACAAGATGGATTGAATACAACCCATGACCGTAACTGCTCTAGATGTGCCTAACCTTGGAAGTTGCTAACCCAGATAGCCCATTATGTCTGAAGATTCAAAGGTGCCTATACCATATCTTTAACCATTTTTCTTTCTCATTTCCAGCAAAGATGATGGACCCAAGGCTGAATGAGGACGCAAAATTTGCCTATGGTTCGGGTCTATTTGATCCAAGACATGCTGTTCACCCAGGCCTAGTGTATGAAATTCAACAACTATACCTAATCTTGTTTTTGTTTTTTATTTATTCTGTTTTATACAGAATTAATGGAAGAAGAAGAAAATGCAGATGAGGAATTGGAGGAAGAAGAAGAAGAAGAAGAAGAAGAAGAAGAAGAAGAAGAAGAAGAAGAAGAAGAATAAGAATAAGAAGAAGAATGAAGATGACTTACCGTACCGGAAATGATTACCTGCGCGTCGCCGGGCGGTGGCAGGAGGCTGACGGGGAGCGGCGGCTGGCGAGCGGTGGACGGCTGGCGAGCGGCGGCTAGCGAGCGGTGGACGGGGAGCGGCGGCGACCAGGCGGTGGTGAGAGCCGACGGGCGGCGGGAGGGATAGGGCGGCGGGAGGGAGCAAGACAGCGAAACAGGAAAAAGAGAAAGAGGAATGGGATTAGGGATTTACGCGACATTTAGCGACGGAATAATTCTGTCGCTAAGCCGTCGTAAATCAAAATACCAAAAAAGCGACGGAATATATTCTGTCGCTACGCCGTCGCTAATTAGCGACGGATTAGCAACGACAGAGTTCCGTCTCTAAATCCATCGCTAAAATGGTGTTCTTGTAATAAAAATTAGCGACAAAAAATTGCAGTCGCTAATCCGTCGCTAAGTAGCGACGGATTAGCGATAAAAGTTGTTTCCTCGCTAATGCGTCGTGAATTAGCAACAGATTGTTTCTCTAGCTAATCTGTCGCTAATTAGCGATGGAAAAAATCCGTCGCAAATTTCCATCGCTAATTAACAATTTTCTTGTAGTGGCTGGTCATGTATTTCAAAGGATCCAGCAGCTCGCCGGTCATGTATTTCAAAGTTTGAGTTCTCGCTCGTCATGTGTTTCAAATCCAGTATTTTTCACTTTTCGGGATTATCAAAATCCAGTGTTTTCACTGGTCGGGATTTCAAAATCCAGTTTCCCATAACTGGTCCGGATTTCAAAATCCAGTTTCTTATAACTGGTCGGGATTTTAAAATCCAGTATTTTTCACTGGTCGAGATTTTAAAATCTAGTATTTTTCACTGGTCGGGATTATCAAAAATCCAGTTCTTACTGGTCGGAATTTCCAAAAATCTAACTTTCACGTCATGCATTTTAAGTTTTAGCTCAAGGTCCCATCAAAATGGATATCAAGTAGTGTGAACACCCCAAATTTTCAAAATCTTTTAAATATCCCCTTTTTGCCCCTGATTTCATTTTCTGAGCAATTGAGTCACTTTTAAATCTAACCAGTTCATTTCTCAAGTTTTACTGAAATTAAATTCATTTTATATGTCTGACTTGATTTCGGATCCGGATCCATTGTCCAGATCCAAATCTGAGTCTCGTTGTCCAGCTTTTAAATTAAAATTATAGAAAATACCAAAAATAGTTCGGACAGTCCATCCGACCTCCGTATGGATCCATCGCGTTGTATTTCTCGATTCAAGTTTCAAAACTCGAACATTTTCTCAAAACTTGGGTCCAAACCCATTCTTCTGAAGAATTTTCCCCAAAATGGCCTGAAATTCTCGGAAAAACACTTTTTTAAATATTTCTCAGAAAAATACGAAAAAATTAGTGTTTAATCTTTGTTTTCTTGTAAAATCTTGGATTTTTATTTCCAAAAATGCAAATAAATGAAAAACAAACAAAAAACCAAAAGAAATCAGAAAGACTATGCGAAGAACAAGTGGTTTTTTAAAACCTCTTTAAATTGGTTTTTTCTAAAAAAAAAAAAGCTTTTAAAACCACTTTTTGAATTTTTTTTTTTAAGGGGCCTTCTTTTTGGAAAATTGAGAAAGGTGCAACGACTCGTTCCCACGCACATCTTCCTTTCTGTTTCCACCTTCGATCTCCAACCATCTCCCGAGTCTCCACCATTGATCTTCAACCAACAACCTCCCTCTCTCGAACTCTCCTTTTGTTCTTTAAAAGGGGAGCATGTAGGAGGGAGGAGGGATCCGTCTTCACCCCTCCTGGCTTAGGCATCGTCTGGTCTTCATCTTCTAATCGATTCTTCACCTCTTCACTAGTTTTCTTCTCATCCATTACAACCCACCATCATCCATTCTTCACTGGATCTCATTCATTCCTCAAAGTCGCTCTTCCTCTTCTTCAACAGTAGAAGCCCTCCAGGCCACTCGAGGAACCACAACTCTCTCTCTGATCTTAGAACCCCTGCGGCTTCAGGTAAGCCATCGCCCCCCTCTTCTTTTCTCTATGGTTCTATGTTTTCTCCTTGAAATCTTTTTGTTTTATCATCAACGCATTATGGAGGGGTTGGTTTGCCTATAGCAACATCAACCCCTCCCTCTGTGCAAAATCAATGGAACAAGGGGTTCCCACATGTTGTCGGTTTTATGATTCTTCTTATCAAATTTATTCAACTTATATATGTATAAATTTCTTCATATTTAATGCTCTTTTGTAATTCGCAGCATCATTTTTTTTTTATTTTTTTGTTTTGTTTGTTGCTCAGCATATGATCTTCATCTTAGCATCGGATTTCGTTGATTGTCATCTATTGCCTTTCATTTTATTATATTTTGCTCCATTATCCCCTGCATCTTGTTACTATCTTGTTTCATTTTTTTTAATCTTCCTCTTTTATTTTTATTTATCTATTTCTATTCTTATCTTCTTGTTGATTTTCGATTACTTGTTACATTTTGACTTCTTTTTCTCTCCCTGAATTTCTGTTTCTGTAGTATAACCTTTCAATTTAACCCTGTTGCATTTTTTTTTTCTTTTTTTTTTCTCTTTTGATTCTCTTATGGATGGTCGGTTACCTATATATACTTCAATTTCCTGTTTCACATCTGATCTTTCCTGCTTCAATAAAGTCCCATTGTATGTCGTATTATTTTTTATACTTTGTGTATGCTAAATCGCTTATATACTTCGTTTCATGAGATTGTTCAGTTCACGATCATCCGATCCATTGGACCTTCATCATATACTTCCTACAAATAATCTTTCATTCTTCTTTTTTTTTTTTTGTTAATCTCAAATGCATATATCGATGTTTAGCATTGTGATGGTAGCATTGTATAAGTTAGATCGTAACATCATAGGTTATGCGAAAACTATTACAAACTGTATTGCATTTGCCCATGATTACATTCCCCCATTACAATCATTCACTTGATTTAGCATCTACACATTATAACTGGATGCAAGGCATCAGTATTCTTTTCGGAATCAAAGATCAATGAACCAAGTGGGCAGTTCCTATAGCAGCATACAAGAGAGACACTCCTTTTTCTCCTTATCAAGGCATTTGCCATGGTCAAGACCCCTTCAGGATCAGCATCAACAGCTTATTTTAACGTCAATTCATTCTGATTACATTCTTTGCATCAGAATTGGAGACAAATGGTTTGGGGCTATAAGTTGCTCACACAGGGTCTTGACTCAGCTGTAAGTCCCCCCTCTCATGCCAAGTGACAAGCTCCAGGAGAATGTGCTTTCCTGTAGACATAGGCTATCTTGGCAGGAAAGGAGGATAACGTTAATATGAAAGCATCTTTCATATCTGTAAGTGATGATGTCCCTCATTGGTAAGTCACAATTATTGTTATATATACGTGAATGTCAAGATTTATGTTCAGCATTATTCATGCATTGAATTGCCATTTAATCTGTCACTAGTCTCAACAATTTCTTGTTCTTTCGAGGGATTCATTGGTAACCCCCAAAGAAACAGGTTTATGTTCCGTTCTCCTATTTTTGAATTCAGATAGGATAGACATTGTTTGATCTTGATGCATCTTAAGTTGTGTATATTCCAATCCGATTTAACTGTGTCCAATTATGCTCGATGTGTTAAGTCGAAAACATGAATATAATTTTCAGTGGTAGGCTTTTAGAGGCTGGAGTATGTTTGGTAGCTTTGTCCTACCCTTTGTTTGATAAACTCATATATATCGAATTATTCTTTTGCTACTGATGGAACATTACTTGCATAACAGTGAAAGAGCTTGTCTCAAAGGATTATGTTATGAAGACAGATTCGGCTCATGTAGTCACAATTGGCCACAAGATGGAGTTTTGCTAAATAGCCGTTAAATCAGATTCCTCAGAAGTTGGACTCTAGCATAGTTTCAGGCCACACTGGAACAACTGATGGCGCTGTCCAGGGGGTTATAGAGATCGATTATTATTTTTTTCTAAGAATTTGTTCTTTTCATTGATATCATTACCTGTTGTATGTCTATTCACACTAACCAATATCCATTTCACATCTCTTTACATTATACCCTGCCTCGTTCATCCACTGCTGTCACTAAGTTGCAGTAACACTTCATTGACATTTCATATCTTCACAGTAGGTAGCTCCTCCCCTCCCCCTTTCATTAGCTACTTCACTACATATTATCCTCACTATCTACACTCATATCACTACCAGTACATTCCCCTGTCCTAGCATTATTTAGCTTGCACAACATCACCATTTACGTTTTTCAACTATCACCACTACGTAACAATCTTCATCCCCAGCAAACCCCTTAGCACCTCACCTTCTCAGCCTTCCATGCACACCAGTCAACCTATGACATCTTGTTAATACACTTAAACTCCAGCAGTCCATGATCAGTA
The DNA here is from genome assembly GCF_984573655.1 of Nuphar pumila. NCBI lineage: Eukaryota > Viridiplantae > Streptophyta > Magnoliopsida > Nymphaeales > Nymphaeaceae > Nuphar > Nuphar pumila. The sequence continues at coordinate 69,648,232 of NC_143251.1, read as the reverse complement.
GCCTCCATTTACCTGTAGCTATATTTGATGCAGCACGTGGCACCATTCACACACTCACCCATTCACTCTTTCACAGCAATAACTCATTTCCAGCTACATCCCCTTCTATCTGCAACTCTGTATATATGTTAGCAGTTGAACCTTAGTGCCCTCTACTGTCTCCCGTGGCAACCATCACATTAAGGATGTCATTTCTAAATGCGAATGATGGAAGGATATCTAGTGACGTTCTATTTGCTAATGTTGATGAGTTTCATGCTGGAGTTTATAGGATCGATAGCAGGAAAGATGGTAAAAGAGGCTGCATTGTGAAATTTGGCAAATCATCTTCTCAAAGATGATGACACGGACTCAAAAGAGGTGGATTCTGCACTTGTTTTGTTCTGTCTAGTGGAATTTCACTGTTCGAAATATCAAAACGTTGGGCGAGGAGTGGACATTCAATCAGAAAAGGGGTCTGCTGCTGCTGATAGAGTCTTTTTGCTGGGCATTCTTTGCGTTTTACCACTTCAACCTAATGGACATACCACAACCCTGCTAGAATTCCACAGTATCTGTCACAGGCTGTGATATGTCCACTTTGAACAAACACTTGTGGCACTACCCACACAAACACATGTGCCCCATCATACCAGTCCATTTGAATATTCTGTTGAACTCTGCGTACATTTACCCCCGGCAGCATGATATCCACCTTCAATATCCCTTGACATCCAACATTATCATACTTGTATATTCAGCACAGCCACCATTTACATTTGATTCTCACCCACACAGCCAACTCTCATCCACCTACATTGAGTGCATGCCATATGTGATATATATATATATATATATAATATATATATATATGTATGTATATACATAGATACATATATGAATATATACATATATATACATATACTCATATATATGTATGTATATATAGGCATGCATGTATATGGGTATATAATGTCATTCTCCATCTTTCCACTATTATATCTTGGCATATGAATATTTTACCATTGATATCCATACGATATGTACAAATTTCCTCTGTGTTCATACTAATCAGGTGTTTTGTAGGGAATATGTGGGGAATATCATTACTTGGAGTTGTAAATTCAATTTTATATGTTGTAATAAATAAGGCCTTAATGAGAATTTACATTTCCAGCTTCTAGATAGAATGAATGAGCATTGTTAATATCATAAATTGCTTATTTTCAAATTTTTTTTTCGCCTTTATTTTCCAAAATTTCACAATGGTGAAGCACGAATGGCACGTACACCATTTTATAAAAGGTGATTAAATCCTAAGTTAATGATTTACATCAATGGCCATAGTCAGGATGTGAACAAGACTTGGGATTTTCATCTTTTATGGAATAGCATCGGATCCACACTGGATCTCTCTTCAGAAATCATCATATTTTAAATATTTTCCTCTTTTATCAGAGTTTAGTCTAAAATTGATTCAATATATATATCAATGGCCATAGTCAGGATATATTGAGAATTAATTTCATTTTAAACTCTATAAAAGCACGAAATATATTTTATTCTTCACTTGAATTTAAATATAGATTATTATATAATACATTCAATGACCATAGTCAAGGATGTATTATATCTTCAATCTTATTTACATTCATTTAAAAGAATGAAATACGATTTTCAAATCCAATTTCAAAATTTAAATTCATTCATCATTTAGGATAGAACTGCATCACATTTTTCAAAATCCAAGTGATCTCAAATATCTTTCTTCAATCTCTATTTCAATTCATTCTTCTATCTTATTTCAAAGATTTAGATTTCAATTTCAAAGTCCAATTTGACTTTGAGATTTCAAAATTCAGTTTTATATTCAAAATTCCATTTTCAAAAGCTCAATTCAACTTTGAAACCTCTGATTCATCCTCTGATTTCAAATTCAAAACCAAGTTTATCTTTCTCACCTTCAAAATTCAAAATCGAGGCTTGAGTTTGATTCTGAATCAAGGTTAAAAGAGAGTGTTATGGAAATCTAAGTAAAAGTCATGATAATGAGAATTTGAAAAAGTATATGATAGCAAAGAAGGAAGCTAAAAAAGTAGTTCAAAACGCAAGGGATAAGGTATATAAGGAGGTTTATGACAAGTTGGATACCAAAGAGGGAGAGAAAGATATTTATAGGCTTGCAAAGATGAGAGATAGGAAATCGAGGGATCTGGGTATGGTTAGATGTATTAAAGATGAAACTCAAAGGGTTTTAGTCAAAGATGAGGAGATTAAGGAGAGATGGAAAAATTATTTTGATAAGCATTTTAATGGAAGTCATGCTCAGGATCTTGGAAACTTGTCCATTCCTTCTCATAAGATGAATCATGACTTCATGCACAAGATTCAAAAGAAAGAAATTGCAGAGGATTTAAAGAAAATGAAATCAAGAAAGTCAGTTGGACCAGATGGTATACCTATCGAGGCTTGGAAATGCTTGAGTGAGAATGGTTTAGAATGGTTGATAAATCTTTTTAACAAGATTTGATAGACAAATAAGATGCCTAAGGATTGGAGGAAGAGTACTTTGGTGCCTCTATATAAGAATAAGGGTGACATACAAGATTGCACAAACTATCGTGGTATAAAACTCATAAGTCATACTATGAAACTTTGAGAGAGGGTGATTGAGCATAGGTTGAGGAAGATTGTCATGATATCGGAGAATCAATTTGGTTTTATACCTGAAAGATCAACTATAGAATCTATACATCTTCTTAGACAAATTATTGAGAGATATAGAGAGAGGAATAAAGATTTGCATATGGTTTTTATTGATTTAGAGAAGGCATACGATAGAGTACCTAGGGATGTTCTCTGGTGGACAATGATGAAAAAAGGTGTTTCTCTAAAGTACATTAGTATAATTAAAGATATGTACGAAGGAGTGGTAACCAATGTCCGCACTTGTGGAGGGGTGACAAACTATTTTCCTATAACAGTTGGGTTACATCAAGGATCTACATTAAGACCTTTCCTATTTGTTATAGTGATGGATGAGCTTACGAAATCAATTCAAGAAAATGTGCCGTGGTGTATGTTGTTTGCTGATGATATTGTTTTGATTGATGAGTCTAGAGCTGGGGTTAATGCTAAGTTAGAATTATGGAGAAAAACATTAGAAGCAAGAGGTTTTACGTTGAGTAAGAGTAAGACAAAATATATGGAATGTCGGTTTAGTAAGCATATCAGTAGTGATGAGAGTATAGTGAAGCTTGGCGAGCAAGAAATATTGGTGGATGACTGTTTCAAATATTTGGGATCTATCATTCGAAATGATGGAGAAATTGATGGAGATGTAAACCATAGGATAAAGGTTGGGTGGATGAAATGGAAAAGTGCAACTGAAGTGCTGTGCGATCGTAGAATGCCATTGCGGTTGAAGGAAAAGTTTTATAGGACGAAGGCCTAATGATACTCCAGTTAGAAGGATGGACAAATGGAAAAATATATTAGTCAAAAGAGATCGTGGTAGGCCTAAGAAGACTTGTACGGAGATGATAAAAAAGGATATGAATGCTTTGAACCTCATCGAGGACATGGCATTAGATAGAAATGATTGAAGGAGAAGGATTCATGTGGAGGACCCAGAATGATTTTCTTTTTTGGTTCATATCGCCGACCCCAATTGTTTTGGGATGAAGGCGTAGTTGTTGTTGTTCTTGTATATATGTGTTCTAAGGCTATCAAAAAAAAATCTTAGTGATTCAATCATGCATGTATGTGTGTGAAAGCTATAAAAAAAAATCATAGTGATTCAATCATGCATATATGTGTTCTAAGGTTGTCAAAAAAAATTCATAGTGATTCAATCAAGCATATATGTGTTCTAAAGCTCTTGAAAAATTTTCATAGTGACTCAATAATGCATATATGAGTTCTAAGGCTCTCAAAAAAATTTCACAGTGATTCAATCATGCATATATGTGTTTTAAAGTTTTAAAAAAAATTCATAATGATTCAATCAAACATATATGTGTTCTAAGGATGTCAAAAATATTTCATAGTGATTGAACCATCATATATGCATTCTGTCAAACAAAATTCATAGTGATTCAATCATGCATATATGTGTTCTAAAGCTCTCAAAAAAATTTCATAGTTACTCAATCACGCACATAATTTTTCTAACATTGTCAAAAAAAAAATTATAGTGATTAAATCATGCATATTTGTGTTCTAACATTGTCAAAAAAATTTCATAGTGATTCAATCATGCATATATATGTTCTAACATTGTCAAAAAAATTCATAGTGATTCAATCATGCATATATGTGTTCTAAGACTGTCGCAAAAATTTCATAGTTGTTCAATCTTGCATATGTGTTCTAAGGGAGTCAAAAAAAAATCTTAGTGATTCAATCATGTATATATGTGTTCTAAGGCTGTCAAAAAAAATTTAAAGTGATTCAATTATGCACATATGAGTTCTAAGGCTGTCAAAAAAATTTCAAAGTGACTCAACCACATATATATATATATGTGTTCTAAAACTATCAAGAAAAATTTCATAGTGATTCAATCACGCATATATGTGTTCTAAAGCTGTAAAAAAAAATTCATAGTCATTCAATCGTGGATATAAGTGTTCTAAGGCTGCCAAAAGAATTTCAAGTGATTCAATCATCCATATATGTGTTCTAAGGCTGTCAAAAAAAAATTCATAGTGATTTAATCATGCATATATGTATTAAAATTTCATAGTGATTTAATCATGCATATATGTATTCTAAGGATGTCAAAGAAAATTCATAGTGATTCAATCATGCATATAAGTGTTCCAAGGCTGTCAAAAAAAATTTATTGTGATTTAATCATGCATATATATGTTCTAAAGTTGTAAAAAAAAATTTCATTGTGATTCAATCAAGCATATATGTGTTCTAAAGCTGTCAAAAATTTTTATAGTGATTCAATCATGCATATATGTGTTCTAAGGCTGTCAAAAAAATTTCATAGCGTTTCAATCAGGCATATATGTGTTCTAAAGCTGTCAAAAAATTTCATAGTGATACAATCATGCATATATGTGTTCAAAGGCTGTCAAAAAAATTTCATAGTGATTCAATGATGCATATATGTGTTTCAAAGCGATCAAAAAAATTTCTTAGTGATTCAATCATGCATATATGTGTTCTAAAGTTGTCAAAAAATTTCATAGTGATTTAATCATGCATATATGTGTTCTAAGGCTATCAAAAAAAAATCGTAGTGATTCAATGCTGCATATATATGTTCTAAGGCAGTCAAAAAAATTTCATAGTGATTCAATCATGCATATATGTGTTCTAAGGTTGTCAAAAAAATTGCATAGTGATTCAATCAAGCATATATGTGTTCTAAAGCTGTCGAAAAAAATTCATAGTGATTCAATCATTCGTATATGAGTTCTAAGGCTGTCAAAAAAAATTCATAGCGATTTAATCATGCATATACATGTTCCAAAGCTGTAAAAAAAAATTCATAGTGATGCATTCAAGCATATCTATGTTCTAAGGTTGTCAAAAAAATATCATTATGATTCAATCATGCATATATATGTTCTAAAGCTGTCAAAAAAATTTCATTGTGATTCAATCAAGCATATATATGTTATAAATCTGTCCAAAAAAATTTCACAGTGATTCAATCATGCATATATGTGTTGTAAGGCTATCAAAAATATTTCATAGTGTTTCAATCAGGCATATATGCGTTCTAAAGCTGTCAAAAAATTTCATAGTGATTCAATCATGCATATATGTGTGTAAAGGCTATAAAAAAGATTTCATAGTGATTCAATGTTGAATATATTTGTTCTAAGGCTGTCAAAAAATTTTCATAGTGATTCAATCATGCATATATGTGTTCCAAGGTTGTCAAAAAAATTACATAGTGATTCAATCAAGCATATATCTATTCTAAAGCTGTCAAAAAAATTTCATAGTGATTCAATCTTGCATATATGAGTTCTAAGGCTATCAAAAAAATTTCTCAGTGATTCAATCATGCATATATTTGTTCTAAAGCTATCAAAAAAAATTCATAGTGATGCAATCATACATATATGTCTTCTAAGGCTGTCAAAAAAGTTTCATAGTGATTCAATCATGCATATATGCATTCTAAAGCTATCAAAAAAAAATTCATAGTGATTCAATCATGCATATATGTGTTCTAATGCTGTCAAAAAAAATTTCTAGTGATTCAATCATGCATATATATGTTCTAAGCCTATAAAAAAAATTCAATGTGATTCCATCATGCATATATGCGTTTTAAAGCTGTCAAAAAAAAATAGTACTGATTACATCATGCATACGCGTGTTCTAAGGCTGTCAAAAAAATTTCATAGTGATTCAGTCATGCCTATATGTGCTCCAATGCTGTCAAAAAAATTTCATAGTGATTCAATCATGCATATATGTATTCTAAGTCTGTCAAAAAAAATTCATTGTGATTCAATCTCGCATATATATGTTCTAAAGTTGTCAAAAAAAATTCATTGTGATTCAATCAAGCATATATGTGTTCTAAAGCTGTCAAAAAATTTCATAGTGATTCCATCATGCATGTATGTGTTTTAAGGCTGTAAAAAAAAAATCATAGTGATTCAAACATGCATATATATGTTCTAAAGCTGTTAAAAAAATTTCATAGTGATTCAGTTATGAATATATTTGTTCTAAGGTCGTCAAAAAAAATCATAGTTATTCAATCTTGCATATATGTTGTCCAAGGCTGTCAAAAAAATTTCATAGAGTTTCAATCAGGCAGATAAGTGTTCTAAAGCTGTCAAAAACTTTCATAGTGATTCAATCAAGCATATATGTGTTCAATGGCTGTCAAAAAAATTTCATAGTGACTTAATCATGCATATATGTGTTCGAAAGCTGTCAAAAAAATTTCATAATGATTCAATAATGCATATATGTGTTCTAAACCTGTCAAAAAATTTCATACTAATTCAACCATGCATATATGTGTTCTAAGGCTGTCAAAAAAATTTCATAGTTATTCAATCTTGCATATATGTGTTCTAAGGCTGTCAAAAAAAAATCTTAGTAACTCAATCATGCATATATGTGTTCAAAAGCTATAAAAAAAAATTCTTAGTGATTCAGTCATGGATTAATGTGTTCTAAGGTTGTCAAAAAAAATTCATAGTGATTCAATCAAGCATATATGTGTTCTAAAGCTGTCAAAAATTTTTCAAAGTGATTCAATTATGCATATATGAGTCTAAGGCTGTAAAAAAAAAATCATAGTGATTCAATCATGCATATATGTGTTCTAAAGCTGTCAAAAAAAATTCATAGTGATTCAATCATACATATATGTGTTCTAAGGATGTCAAAAAAATTTCATAGTGATTCAATCATGCATATATGCATTCTAAAGCTGTCAAACAAAATTCATAGTGATTCAATCATGCATATATGTGTTCTAAAGCTGTCAAAAAAAAATCATAGTGACTCAATCACGCATATAATTTTTCTAACATTGTCAAAAAAAAAGTAAAGTGATTCAATCATTCATATATGTGTTCTAAAGCTATAAAAAAAAATTCATAATGATTAAATCATCCATATATGTGTTCTAATGTTGTAAAAAAAATTCATAGTGATCAATCATGCATATATGTTTTCTAATGCTGTCGGAAAAATTCATAGTGATTCAATCATGCATATATGAGTTCGAAAGCTGTTAAAAAAAATTCATAGCGATTCTATCATGAAATTTCACTAGAGCGGGGGGGGGGGGGGGTGATAATTGAAATACAATACAGATCGATAAAATAAAAATTAAAGACAATAAGGCACAACACAATAGACACAGAATTTATACTGGTTCGGTCGAGTTACGGACCTATATTCAGTCCCCAAGTAAAACAGTTAAGCCTTTCACTATAAAATCCGTGTTACGGGATACATAGTACAACACCCTCTTCCTCAGAGGTCTACTTCTCTCAACAGAGAATGAAAACACTCTCTTCCTCAGAGGTCTACTTCTCTCAACAGAGAAGGGAAACACCCTTTTTCTCAAAGGTCTACTTCTCTCAATAGAGAAGGGAAAACACCCTCTTTCACAAAGGTCTACTTCTTTCAACAGAAAAGGGAAACACCCTCTTTCACAGAGGTCTACTTCTCTTAACAGAGAAGAGAAACACCTTCTTCCTCAGAGGTCTATTTCTCTCAACATAGAAGGGAAAACAGTAGATAATATAAAGTTACAACACTTTCCTAAAGAACCTTCAGAATGATATGCAGAGTATGAATGCACGTATGAAGATTCTCAGAATGTTCTCTCTTTTGAAAATAGGCAGAATAATCTCTCAGGATAACAAAATGTTCTTTTCTTTTTCACACACAGTTGATTCTTTTATCAGAGAGCTTTTCTTGTATGTTTCTCTTTCTTTTTCTAAACTCTTTTTCAGTGTGTCGAGTAGGAATTTTTTTCTTTGAAAGCTCACATGTGTGTTTAAAATATTATTTTGTTTGTATATATATAGGTCTTAAAAATAGTCATTGCTTTTTTAAATAATTGTCCTTTTGAGATATGAGGTGTTAGGTCATCTCAAAAACAACTTTGTGTGAAATGATATGTGTACTATATTGATTTTTCAAAAAGTCGTCATTCATAAATTAAATATTTGAGGTACACTATATGTTGTTGCAATTTAAAATGATATTTAATTTGTAATGAGTCTTTTGTCAAAATAAATGCTTTGTAGTACATTGATCGTTGAAGTGTAATTTATAATATAATTTGTCTTTACTCAATTTAATGATTTGTAGTACATTAATATATTTCTTACAAATCGTCACTTCTTTGGTTAAATGTATGTAAGTACAATAAATGCTTGTTAAGTACTTTATTTTATAAATAGCCAATTCTTAAATGCTTTTTGAAGTGCCATTTAATGTTTACAAAAAGAATAAAGACTTTAAATATAAGTCGACATTCTTGAGTGTGAATTTTAGTTATTAAATAAATAAATGGTCATTTTCTAACTTAATTGTCTTATTAAACAATAAGTAATTGTGTATAAAATAATATTTGTTTTCTCAAATCGTCAATTCAAGATGAACGATTGTGTATTATGAGTTAATGCATTTTGTCTTTTTCTTTCATAAAAGCTTTTGAAATCATGAGCCTTTATATCTTTTCAAGTTGTCTTTTTTATTAATGCTTGTAGAAAGTACAATTAATGCTTTTGAAATCATGAGCTATTATATCTTGTTTAATTGTCTTTTTCATAAATGCTTGTAGGAAATACAATGATTTGTTTCAAAAAAGGTGTTTTTGAAATGCTACAATATACATAATGTATCCTTTTATGAAAGCTTAACTTTTTGTAAATAAATGGCTTGTATGATATTAAAGCATATAGTCTAATATGAAATATGCATGCTTCTGAAGCATCTATTACATATGACTCTAAAGAAGAAAAAAATCTTCATCTTGAAGTAGCCGATCTTCTTAGATAATCTTTATGAATGTATGGCTCATCAAACTTTTTCTTCAGAGTAGTATGATTGCATCAAATAGTTGCACTTGATCAGGTTGTCTCCATTCTTCTTAGGTGAAATAACCTTGCATCAAATACTCGTTAAATACATGACACATCATATCCAGTCATAATATAACATATTCAGTTTCACAGATGAAAGCATATCATATTTATCATATCGCATGAAAGCATATCATGTATCATATATATGCATCATGGCAGCATATCATATTTATTATGTATCATCAAAACATAGTTTCTCAACATTCTCCCCTTTTTTGGTGAGGACAATATATGCTCCCCCAGTCAATAAGCCAATTGCATAATGATAATTTGAATATGTTATCATACTTGAAAAAAAAATGCATAAGACGATAGTATATAAAAACATAAGTAAAAGTTTAAGTTCAAGAAATCAAATTTCTCCTACATAGGAGAGATTGGTTTTTCTTCCTCTTTGTCATTGACAAAAAGGAGGGATCAGAGTAGGAAAGTTAATATTACAGACCCAAAAATATAGTTCATTCGGAATCAGACGAAGGATGAAATTTGTGAAGGAGAACATCTTGGCCAATCTTCAGTGAATGAAAGGCTTGCTGCAGAGAGGCTTGATTCTTCAGCAGGAGATCCTGTGTGTTTTGGACATCTACGAGAGCAAAGAATATATCAAGTTCAGATGTCAGAGCAGGATCTGCCTCACCAGAGCCTTCGTCGTCAGTATGTTGTGGGGGTGACCCTTCTTCGGAGAAGTAGGTATCATCAAACGCATGTGTAGAATAGCAGACGATGTCATTGTGAAGTGGAACATTGAAGTATTTAAGAATGGGAGTAATAAAACATCCAAATGGAAGTGAACGAAAGACACAAAAATTAATCATGTTAAAAATTATGCTCGACCAGTTGATTCAGAAGGAACAAAAAATCGCATAGATTAAGAGAGAGATTTTGTTTGGCACGAATCCCTTGGACGGTTGTTTGGGAAAGACATTGTGCGATAGGATTTGTGACATAAGCTAAGCATGAGGTTTCAGATTGCTCATATGCCACAGAAAGTGGGTAGATCGTGTGGAGTGAAGCACCTTTTTAAACACAGTACAATCGATAGGTACTATGTTTGGGAGATCGATGCCATAGAATGGAAGGTTCAGAATGCATCCTAAGGAGTGAATGTCAAAGGAAATGATTTTACCATGAACTACGGTGGTGACAGCAGTTTGATCATGATTTACCGAGAGGTTGGTATAAAAAATCTTGATGAGATTGGGATAATACGAAGCAGGGTTTGATGATCCTAAAATTTGAACAAAGTCTTGGAGGGAAGTTTCATGATCAAAGGAGGTGAAGTCTTCGAAGTGGACTAACCTATCTGTTTGGATGAGAAGTGAGCTTACGTTGTTGTAGTGGTGAATAAGATCTGGATATCTCAGTTCTGAAGATTCAATCATGTTGACATCATCAGAGAAGGATTTGGAAGAGGAGGCCATGACGAGTAACTTGAGAAAATAAGAAATAAACTTGGAGAGGATGTAAGTTGATAAAAGTTTTTGAATAGGTGATGAATTCGTGAAGAGTGAATCAGTTTATTAAATAGAAGGATGAAGTTTATTTTAATAACAACTTGATGCTTTGTGAATGACAATTGAAGTGAATAAAATTTGGATTTTAGCTGGGTGCATTATTCCTGAATGTCTATCTATGGAGAGTGAATAGTATATCTTAAGGCACTCGTGAATGAGAGATCAAATCACTCTTTGGAAGAGTGTGTGGATGAGAATTTATTATATTATGTTAGATGACAAAAAAAACATAGTTTCGAAAATTAATTTTCATTATAAGAAAAACTTGATATAGGAGAGTCCATTGAATTGAGAGAGTAGTCATGGTTTGAGAATGGTGTGCTCTTTGGAACAAGCTTTTTATGTGTGATTGATAAGGATCGACAAGATAGAAAGGATGAATAGAAACAAAGAAGTGTATGGCGCGATGTAAATAATGACCCACAGATTTTGAAGAATCCGATTATAGAGGTGATAGACATAAAGAGTCTTGGAATGAGGAAAATAAAAAAATATCGTTAGAAGAGATGAATGTATGAATGATATAAAGTGATAGGATAGTGTGAAATAGAGAGTTTAATAATGGCCTAATAAAACAAACAAGTTGGTATATCATGGGTCAAAATATTTGATTTAATTTAAAGGAGATAGACTCAATTTTTGTAAGGGAGGCTTTGAGAAAAAACAAGAGAGAGTTGTGAGATGAGTGACATGAGAGAATGTTAAGATAGCTTATTTAATGTAAAAGTGGTTTTTATGGATAGGCATGAAAGGAGATAGGTCATCATGTGATGTGTACTTTGAAAGATATGACATTTTTGAAAGAAATGAGTGACATAAAGTATTTGTTTTGTATTTAAAAACTTATGGTTTTTATGAATATACGTGAATATGAGAATGACTAATTTTGACTTTGAATAGTGGTAAGAGGGATGATGAGACAAGAAAAGTTAAAAGAAAATATTCGAGAGATAAAAAAGTGATAATAATACATGAATGATAGATAAAAAGAATAAGAATAGACAAGAAAGAGTCGGATTAAAAAATATATAAATGATAAAAAAATCATAAGATATTGCAAAGTTTTATCTAAGTAAATATACAAATAAGTGTGATTAATTATAAGTCACTTAGTTTACAGATTCCTAATTCTTTTCTAATTCGTATAAAGTCTTCATTTTTTAAAGGTTTAGTGAAAATATCTACTAATTATTGATTAGTGGGTATAAATTCAAGTTTGATTATGTTGTTTAAAACTTGTTCTCTTAAAAAGTGGTGTCGAATTTGAAAGTGCTTTGTACGTGAGTGAAAAATAGGATTTTTAGATAAATTGATTGCACTTGTATTATCACACAAAATAGTTGTGTTTTCAAAATTTAAACCAAAGTCTTTTAATGTCTGTTTCATCCAGATGACTTGTGTACATGCTAGGCTTGCAGCAATATATTCAGCATCAGTAGTTGATAATGATACGCAATTTTGTTTCTTACTGAACCATGAAACTAGTGAGTGCCCTAGCATATGACATGTTCCACTTGTGCTTTTTCTGTCAGATTTACTATCAGCAAAATCAGCATCACTGTATGAGATTAAATCAAATGTAGATGATTTTTAATAAAATAACCCAAAATCAATTGTTCCTTTTAGATATCTCATTATTCTTTTTACAACTTTAAGATGTGATTCCTTTGGATTTGATTGAAATCTAGCACACAAGCAAACATTGAACATGATATCTGGACGGCTAGCAGTTAAATATAGTAGTGATCCTATCATACCTCTGAATAACTTTGTATCCACAGTCTTACCATCTTCATCTTTGTCCAATACAGTGGTTGTGCTCATAGGGGTATTCTTTGAAGCAGTTGAGTTCATGTTGAACCTCTTCAGAAGTTCATGAGCATATTTTGACTGATTGATGAAGACTCCATATTTGGTTTGCTTAATATGCAGCCCAAGAAAGTAGGTGAGTTCTCCCATCATACTCATTTCAAATTCTTTCTGCATGGACATAGAAAAGTCTTCACAAAGACCATTGTTAGTAGATCCAAAGATGATATCATTCACATATATTTGAACGATTAAGGTATGATCATCCACTATTTTTACAAATAAAGTTGAGTCGGCTTTGCCTACAAAAAATTGATTTTTAATAGAAAAGTTTTAAGTCTATCATACCAAGCACGAGGTGCTTGTTTTAAACCATATAAAGCACGTTTTAGTTTAAAAACATGATCAGGAAATTGTTCATTTTCAAAACCTGGAGGTTGTTTTACATAAACTTCTTCATTTATAAAACCATTTAGAAAAGCACTTTTAACATCCATTTGGTATAGTTTGAAATCCATATAGCTTGCATATGCCAAAAACATTCTTATGGATTCAAGTCTAGCAACAGGAGCAAATGTTTCATCAAAATCAATACCTTTCTTCAGATTGCATCCTTGAGCCGCTAGCCTTGCCTTATTTCTTATAACATTACCTGATTCATCTAGCTTGTTTCTGAAGATCCATCTTGTCCCAATGATTTGATGATCTTTTGGTTTTGGTACGAGATCCCAAACATCATTTTTTTGGAACTAGTTAAGTTCTTCAGTCATGGCTAGCATCCAGAACTCGTCAATGATGGATTCATCAATCTTCTTAGGTTCAAGTTGAGAAATTAAATTCATATTTGCAATACGTTCCAGCTGAGCTCTTGTTTGAACCCCCTTGGTCAGGTCTCCCAAAATCTGCTTTTGAGGATGATCTCTGATTTCAGCAAATGTTATTTGATGATCATCTTGATTAGATTTAGCTATGTTATCTAAGAAAAAATCTGTACTTTCAAGATCATCATCGTTAGTCTGCTTATGAACAGATTGATCAACAGATTCATAAAAACTAACATGCATAGATTCTTCAATAGTATTAGTACTCTTATTAAAAACTCTGTATGCTTTACTATGACTTGAATATCCTAAGAATATGCCTTCAACAGATTTAACATCAAATTTATCAAGGCTATTTTTTGTGTTTAGGATAAAGCATTTACAGCCAAAGACTATGAAGTAGTCTATTCTCGGAGTTCGGTCATAGAATAGTTCATAGGGAGTTTTATTTAATAAGGGCCTTAAAAGAACTCTATTTGAGATATAGCATGCAGTGTTAACAGCTTCAGCCCAAAAATATTTAGCAAGATTATTATGTTGGAGCATAGTTCTAGCAGATTCTTGAAGGGTTATATTCTTTCTTTCTACTACATCATTTTGAGGTGCAACTGTTGGAAATGCAAAGTTATGAGAGATACCATGCAAGTTACAAAAAATTACAAAAAGATCATTATCAAATTCTCCTCCATGGTCACTACGAATTTTAACAATTGTAGAAGATTTTTCATTTTGTAACTTTTTACATAAAATTTCAAATTCACAAAATGTATCACTTTTATTTTTCAAAAATATTACCCAAGTGAATCTTGAGTAATCATCAACAATGACAAAAGCATATTTATTATGATTAAGACTAGCTACCCTAGAAGGACCAAAAAGATCCAGGTGGAGAAGCTCTAAAGATCTTTTACTTGACACAATATTTTTTGATTTGAAAGATGATTTTGACAGTTTTCCTAATTGACAAGCATCACAAAAATAGTCCTTTTTAAATGATATTTTAGGTAACCCATGTACCAAGTTATTTTTAGCTAATTTAGACATATATTTAGAGTTGACTTGTCTCATTCTCATATGCCATAAATTTTGAGAGTCATTATTAGCTATAAGACAGTGTTCAATAATATTCTCTAGGTGTAATTCATATATATTCTTTTTTTTTTACCTTTCAAAATAATATTTTCGTTGGTGTCTGCTATGAGGCATGCATCATGTTTGAAGCTAACATTATATCTTGTGTCACACATTTGACTTATACTTAAGAGGTTATGTTTTAAACCTTTAACAAGGAGAACATCTTTAATAAGAGGTTTATCGATGTTACCAATGTTGCCAATCCCAATTATTAATCCTTTGTTGTTATCTCCAATGGTGACAGTTCCTCCTTCTTTATGATGAAGAACAACAAAACGATATGGATGTCCTATCATATGCTTTGAGCATCCACTGTCTAGTATCCATCTGTTCTTCTTTTTTAGTGCCTGCAATAGATCAAGTAAAACTTCTTTTTGGTACCCGATCGGGTTCCTTTTTGTTAGACTTTGGAACCCATATCCATTTTGATTTGGGTTTGTCTACAGACTTAGAGGAGTACATGGTATTGAAGTTGTAACACTTTTGCTTAGGTTCAGCAGAACCTTTGACAAATGCAGTCTTTTGATTCATACAAGAAGGTCTATTTAGATGAGAGTAAGCAATACCATTCTTATAAAAAGAGAATTTTTGAGAGGATAGGAGTTGGTCTAGGTTCTCTTTCCCTTTGGTAAACTTGAAAACCGTTTTCATAAGGTTTTCAGTTTTGCTTTTTAATTCTGAAATTTCTACTTGAAGATTTTTAGTCTTGGAACTAGTAGAACTGATTTTAGAAGTAAGAATAAAAATTTTCTTTTTCAACTCAGAATTTTCAATACTGAGTTTTTCATTTTTCTGGGAAACCTCTAAATTCTCGGATTTTAAAATTTTGTTTTTGAGAATCATTTTCCTAGATTCTTCAAAGAGTTCTTGAAATACATTTAGAAGTTCTTCAAAAGAAAAATCAGAAGATTCACTTACAAAGTTTTCTTCTGCCATGAAACACATATTTGCAGTTTCGGCTTCATCGTCACTTGACTCTTCACTGGTGGATGGTTCTGAATCATCCCATTGAGCATGTACAGCCTTTTTCTTGAAAAACCTTTTCTTTGGTTCCTCGATTTTGGATTTCCTTTTTAAAAGAGGACAGTCACGTCTTACGTGATCTGGCTTATTGCATTGATAGCACATGGTATCTTCCTTAGAGTCTGTCTTTTCCTTGTGCTTATTTGATAGCCTGTTCTTTCTCGTAAAGCGCTGAAATTTCTGAGTAAGCAGCGCAATTTCAGATTCATTTTCTGAGTCCTCATTCTCAGAAATGGCTGGGAAGGCTAGATTTTTCTTCGTAGGTTGTTCCTCTTCCCTTCTTTCTTTCATATGAATTTCATAGGCCATAAGATTGCCTATTAAGTCATCCAGAGTAAGCTTGGATAGATCTTGGGCTTCTTTAATAGCTGTGGTCTTTTTCTCCTAGTCAGTTGTAAGTGATATCAAGATCTTTTTCACCTTATCGGTCTGGGAATAGGTTTCTCCCAAAGATTTAAGATCATTGGTGATGTTGGTGAATCTGGTAAACATCTCTGTGATGGAATCATCTTTATTCATTTTGAATAGCTCATATTTTCGAACCAGAGATGAGATCTTAGCTTCTTTTACTCTGTTAGTTCATTCATGTCTAACCTCCAGAGAGTACCAAATATCATATGCAGATTCACAGACTGATATTCTGTTAAATTCATTTTGATCAATGGCGCAATACAAAGCATTCATAGCTTTTGCATTTAGGTTTGCCATCTTCTTTTCTTCATCAGACCATAAACTATAGTCTGAAGATGGGGGAGGTGTATGGACATTTAACAATTTTCCATACAGCAAAGTCTATAAATTTTAGGAATATGGCCATCCTGCATTTCCAATATCCATAGTTGGTGCCATTGAAGAAAGGAGGGCGAGATGCATGTTGACCTTCGATGTCACGAGCATAAGAGGTTGATGCCATTTGTGCTGGAAGACTTGTTATGTCGAAATCAGCAAAACCTGCTCTGATACCAAATAAAATTCCACTAGATGGGGGGGGAGGGTGAATAGTAAAATATGATACAGATCGATAAAATAAAAATTAAAGACAATAAGGCACAACACAATAAACACATGATTTATACTGGTTCGATCGAGTTACTGACCTACATCCAGTCCCCAAGTAAAACACTTGAGCCTCTCACTATAAAATCCGTGTTATGGGATAAATAGTACAACACCCTCTTCCTCAGAGGTCTACTTCTCTCAACAGAGAAGAAAAACACCCTCTTCCTCAGAGGTCTACTTCTCTCAACAGAGAAGGGAAAACACCCTCTTTCACAAAGGTCTACTTCTCTCAACAGAGAAGGGAAACACCCTCTTTCATAGAGGTCTACTTCTCTCAACAGAGAAGAGAAACACCTTCTTCCTCAGAGGTCTACTTCTCTCAACAAAGAAGGGAAAACAACAGATAACAGAAAGTTACAACACTTTCCTAAAGAATCTTCAGAATGATATGCGAGTATGAATGCACGTATGAAGATTCTCATAATGTTCTCTTTTTTGAAAATAGGCAGAGTAATCTCTCAGGAGAACAAAATATTCTTTTCTTTTTTAGACACAGTTGATTCTTTTGTAAGAGAACTTTTCTTGTCTTTTTCTCTTTCTTTTTTTAAACTCTTTTTCAGTGTGTCGAGTAGGAGTTTTTCTCTTTGAAAGCTCACATGTGTGTTTGAAATATTATTTTGTTTGTATATATATATAGGTCTTAAAAATAGTCATTGCTTTTTGAAATAATTGTCCTTTTGAGATATGAGGTGTCACGTCATCTCAAAAACAACTTTGTGTGAAATGATATGTGTACTATATTGATTTTTCAAAAAGTCATCATTCATAAATTAAATATTTGAGGTACACTATACGTTGTTGCAATTTAAAATGATATTTAATTTGTAATGAGTCTTTTGTCAAAATAAATGCTTTGTAGTACATTGATCGTTGAAGTGTAATTTATAATATAATTTGTCTTTACTCAATTTAATGATTTGTAGTACATTAATATATTTCTTACAAATCGTCACTTCTTTGGTTAAATGTATGTAAGTACAATAAATGCTTGTTAAGTACTTTATTTTATAAATAGCCAATTCTTAAATGCTTTTTGAAGTGCCATTTAATGTTTACAAAAAGAATGAAGACTTTAAATATAAGTCGACATTCTTGAGTGTGAATTTTAGTTATAAATAAATAAATGGTCATTTTCTAACTTAATTGTCTTGTTAAACAATAAGTAGTTGTGTATAAAATAATATTTGTTTTCTCAAATCGTCAATTCAAGATGAACGATTGTGTATTATGAGTTAATGCATTTTGTCTTTTTCTTTCATAAAAGCTTTTGAAATCATGAGCCTTTATATCTTTTCAAGTTGTCTTTTTCATAAATGCTTGTAGAAAGTACAATTAATGCTTTTGAAATCATGAGCTATTATATCTTGTTTAATTGTCTTTTTCATAAATGCTTGTAGGAAGTACAATGATTTGTTTCAAAAAAGGTGTTTTTGAAATGCTACAATATACATAACGTATCCTTTTATGAAAGCTTAACTTTTTGTAAATAAATGGCTTGTATGATATTAAAGCATATAGTCTAATATGAAATATGCATGCTTCTGAAGGTTCTGTTACATATGACTCTAAAGAAGAAAAAAATCTTCATCTTGAAGTAGCCGATTTTCTTGGATAATCTTTATGAATGTATGGCCCATCAAGCTTTTTCTTCAGAGTAGTATGATTGCATCAAATAGTTGCACATGATCAGGTTGTCTCCATTCTTCTTAGGTGAAATAACCTTGCATCAAATACTCGTTAAATACATGACACATCATATCCAGTCATAATATAACATATTCAGTTTCATACATGAAAACATATCATATTTATCATATCGCATGAAAGCCTATCATGTATCATATATATGCATCATGACAGCATATCATATTTATTATGTATCATCAAAACATAGTTTCTCAACAAATCATGCATATATGCATTCTAAAGTTGTCAAACAAAATTCATAGTGATTCAATCATGTATATATGTGTTCTAAAGCTGTCAAAAAATTTTCAAAGTGACTCAATCACGCATATAATTTTTCAAACATTGTCAAAAAATTTTTTACAGTGATCAATCATGCATATATTTGTTCTAACGCTATCAAAAAATTTTCATAGTGGTTAAATCATGCATATATAAGATCTAACGTTGTCAAAAAAATTTCATAGTGATTCAATCATGCATATATGTGTTCTAACGTTGTCAAAAAAATTCATAGTGATTAAATCATGCATATATGTGTTCTAAGGCTGTCAAAAAAATTCCATAGTTGTTCAATCTTGCATATATGTGTTGTAAGGCTGTCAAAAAAAATTCTTAGTTCATGCATATATGTGTTCTAAAGCGGTTAAAAAAATTTCATAGTGGTTGAATCATGCAATATGTGTTCTAAGGCTGTCAAATTTTTTTTATAGTGATTCAGTCATGCATGTATGTGTACTAAAGCAGTCAAAAAATATTCATAGTAATTCACTCACGCATATATGTGTTCTAAAGCTGTCAAAAAAATTTCACAGTGATTTAATCATGCAAATATGTGTTCCAAAGCTGTCAAAAAAACTTCATAGTGATTCAATCATGCATATATATGTTCTAAAGCTGTTAAAAAAAATTTATAGTGAATCAATAATGCATATATGTGTTTAAGGGCTGTAAAAAAAAATCATAGTGATTCAATCATGCATGTATGTGTTCTAAACTATCAAAAACATTTCATAGTGATTTAATCATGCATTTATGTGTTCTAAGACAGTAAAAAAAAATTTATAGTGATTAAATCATACATGTATGTGTTCTAAGGCTATAAAAAAAGTTTCATAGTGATTCAATCATGCATATACGTGTTCTTTGGATGACAAAAAAAATTCATAGAAATTCAATCATACATATATGTGTTCTAAAGCTGTCACAAAAATTTCATAGTGATTCAATCATGCATATATGTATTTTAAAGCTGTCAAAAAAACTTCATAGTGATTCAATAATGCATATATGTGTTCTAAAGCTGTCAAAAAAAATTTATAGTGATTCAATCAAGCATATATGTGTTCTAAAGCTGTCAAAAGAATTTTATAGTGATTCAATCACACATACATGTATTCTAAGAATGTCAAAAAACTTTTATGGTGGTTCAACCATGCAAATATGTGTTCTAAGGCTGTCAAATTTTTTTTATAGTGATTCAATCATGCATATATGTGTACTAAAGCAGTCAAAAAAAATTTGTAGTGATTCACTCATGCGTATATGTGTTCTAAAGCTGTCAAAAAAATTTCATAGTGATTCAATCACAAATATATGTGTTCAAAAGGTGCCAAAAAAACTTCATAGTGATTCAATCATGCATATATGTGTTCTAAAGCTGTTAAAAAATATTTATGGTGATTCGATAATCGATATATGTGTTCAAAGGCTGTCAAAAAAAAATCATAGTGATTCAATCGTGCATATATGAGTTCTAAAGCTGTAAATAAAATTTCATTGTGATTTAGTCATGCATATATGTGTACTAAAGCTGTCAAAAAAATTTCATAGTGATTCAATCATGCATACATTTGTTCTAAATATGTCAAAAAAAATTCGTAGTGGTTCAATCATGCATATATGTGTTCTAAAGCTGTCAAAAAAATTTCATAGTGATTTTATCTTGCATTTAGGTGTTCTAAGACAGTAAAAAAAAATTTATAGTAATTAAATCATACGTATATGTGTTCTAAGGCTATAAAAAGAGTTTCATAGTGATTCAATCATACATATATGTGTTCTTAGGATTTCAAAAAAAATTCATAGAAAGTCAATCATACATATGTGTTCTAAAGCTGTCAAAATTTTTTCATAGTGATTCAATCATGCATGTGTCCTAAAGTTGTCCAATATTTTATAGTGATTCAATCTTGCATAAATGAGTTCAAAAGCTGTCAAAAAATTTTCATAATTGTTCAATCATACAGATATGTGTTCTAAAGCTGTAAAAAGTTCCATAGTGATTCAATCAGGCATATATGTGTTCTAAGGCTATAAAAAAAATTTCATTGTGATTCAATCATGTATATATGTGTTCTGAAGTTGTAAAAAAAAATTCATAGTGAATCAATCATGCATATATCTATTCTAAGGCTGTCAAAAAACTTTTCATAGTGATTCAATCATGCAAATATGTGTTCTTGGGCTGTCAAAAAAATTTCATGGTGATTCAATCCTGCATATATATGTTCTAAAGCTGTAAAAAAAAATTCATTGAGTTTCAATCATGCGTATATATGTTTTAAAGCTGTCAAAAAAATGTCGTAGAGGTTCAATCATGCGTATATGTGTTCTAAGGTTGTAAAAAAAAATTCATAGTGATTCAATCATGCATATATTTGTATTAAAGCTGTCAAAAAAATTTCATAGTGATTTAGTCATGCATATATGTGTTCTACTGCTGTCAAAAAAATTTCATAGTGATTCAATCATGCATATATGTGTTCTAAGGCTCTCAAAAAAATTTCATAGTGGTTCAATCATGCAAATATATGTGTTCCAAACATGTTAGAAAAATTTAGTGGTTCAGTCATGCATGTATGTCTTGTAAACCTGCCAAAAAAATTTATAGTGATTCAATCACGCATATATGTGTTCTAAAACTATAAAAAAAATTCATAGTGATTCAATGATGCTTATATGTGTTCTAAAGATCTAAAAAAAAATATAGTGATTTGATAATGCATATATGCATTCTAAGGCTGTCAAAAAAAATTCATAGTGATTCAATCATGCATATATGTGTTAAAAAGCTGTCAAAAAAAAATTATAGTGATTTAATCATGTGTATATGTGTTCTAAGATAGTCAACAAAATTTCATAGTGATTAAATCATGCATATATGTGTTCTAAGGGTACCAAAAAAAATTTATAATGATTCCATCAAGCTTGTATGTGTTCTATGGATGTAAAAAAAATTTGTAGTGATTCGATCTTGCATATATGTGTTCTAAATATGTCAAAAAGTTTTCATAGTGATTCAATCATGCTTATATGTGTTCTAAAGCTGTAAAAAAAAATTCATAGTGATTCAAGCATGCATATATATGTTCTAAGGCTGTCAAAAAACTTTTCATAGTGATTCAATCATGCATATATGTGTTCCAAAGTTGTTAAAAAAAAATTATAGTGATTCAATAATGCGTATATGTGTTCAAAGGCTGTAAAAAAAAATTCCTAGTGATTCAATCCTGCTTATATGTGTTCTAAAGCGGTTAAAAAAATTTCATAGTGATTTAATCATGCATTTATATGTTCTAAGACAATCAAAAAATTTTTACAGTGATTAAATCATACATATATGTGTTCGAAGGCTATCAAAAAAGTTTCATAGTGATTCAATCATGTGTATATGTGTTCTTTGGATGGCAAAAAAAATTCATAGAAATTCAATCATACATATATGTGTTCTAAAGCTGTCAAAAAAAAATTATAGTGATTTGATCATGTATATATGTGTTCTAAAGCTGTCAAATATTTCATAGTGATTCAATCTTGCATATATGTGTTCGAATGCTGTAAAAAAAATTCATAATTGTTCAATCATGCAAATATGTGTTCTAAAGCTGTAAACAAATTTTCATAGTGATTCAATCATGCATATATGTGTTCTCAGGCTGTCAAAAATTTTTATAGTGATTCAATCATATGTATATGTGTTCTAAGGATGTGAAAAAAATTCATAGTCATTCAATCTTGTATGTGTTCTAAGGATGTAAGAAAAATTCATAGTGATTCAATCATGCATATGTGCTAAAGCTTACAAAAACAGTTCATAGTGATTCAATCATGCATATATGTGTTCTAAAGCTATAAAAAAAATGTCATGGAGATTCAATCATGCATATATGTGTTCTAAGGCTGTCAAAAAAATTTCATAGTGATTTAATCATGCATATATGTGTTCTAAAGGTGCAAAAAAAATTCATTGTGATTTAATCATGCATATATGTGTTCTACGGCTGTCAAAAAAATTTCATAGTGATTCAGTCATGCATATATTTGTTCTAAGACGTGAAAAAAAAATCATAGTGGTTCAATCATGCAAATATATGTGTTCTAAACATGTCAAAAAACATTATAGTGATTTAATCATGCATATATGTGTTCTAAACCTGTCAAAAAAATTTATAGTGAGTCAATCATGCATATATGTGTTCTAAAACTATAAAAAAAAATTCATAGTGATTCAATGATGCATATATGTGTTCTAAAGCTCTCAAAAAAAAGTCATAGCGATTCGATGATGCATATGTGCGTTCTAAGGCTGTAAAAAAACATTCATAGTGATTCAATCATGCATATATGTGTTCTAAAGTTGTTAAAAAAATTTCATAGTGATTTAATCAAGCGTTTATGTGTTCTAAGACAGTCAAAATATTTTTATAGTGATTGAATCATACATATATGTGTTCTAAGGCTATCAAAAAAGTTTCATAATGATTCAATCATGCGTATATGTGTTCTTTGGATGGCAAAAAAAATTCATAGAAATTCAAATATACGTATATGTGTTCTAAAGCTGTAAAAAAAAAATCATAGTCATTCGATCATGCATATATGTGTTCTAAAACTGTCAAATATTTCATAGTCATTCAATCTTGCATATATGTGTTCGGATGCTGTAAAAAAAAATCATAGTGATTCAATCATGCATATATGTGTTCTCAGGCAGTCAAAAAAAATTCATTGTGATTCAATCATATATATATATATGTGTGTTCTAAAGATGTGAAAAAAAATTCATAGTGATTCAACCATGTATGTGTTCTAAGGATGTAAAAAAAAAATCATAGTGATTCAATCATGCATATACGTGTTTTAAAGCTGTCAAAAAAATGTCATGGAGATTCAATCATGCGTATATGTGTTGTAAGGCTGTCAAAAAAATTTCATAGTGACTCAATCATGCATATATGTGTTCTGAAGGTGTCAAAAAAATTTCATTGTGAGTTAATCATGCATAGATGTGTTCTACGGCTGTCAAAAAACTTTCATAAGGATTCAATCATGCATATATTTGTTTTAAGACGTGAAAAAAAAATCATAGTGGTTCAATCATGCAAATATATGTGTTCTAAACATGTCAAAAAAAAATTATAGTGATTCAATCATGCATATATGTGTTCTAAACCAGTCAAAAAATTTTATAGTGAGTCAATCATGCATATAGGTGTTCTAAAACTATCAAAATAATTTCATAGTGATTCAATGATGCATATATGTGTTCTAAAGCTCTCAAAAAAAAGTCATAGTGATTCGATAATGCATATATGCATTCTAAGGCTGTCAAAAAAAATTCGTAGTGACTCAATCATGCATATATGTGTTCTAAAGCTATCAAAAAAAATTTATAGTGATTTAATCATGTATATATGTGTTCTAAGAGAGTAAAAAAAAATTCAAAATGGTTAAATCATGCATATATGTGTTCTAAGGCTACCAAAAAAGTTTCATAATGATTCAATCAGGCATATATGAGTTCTATGGATGTCAAAAAAAACCATAGTGATTCAATCATGCATATATGTGTTCTAAAGATGTCAAAAAAATTTCATAGTGATTCAATCAATGCATATATTTGTTCTAAGGCTGTCAAAAAACTTTTCATAGTGATTCAATCATGCATATATGTGATCTAAAGTAGTCAAAAAAAATTCACAGTGATTCAGTCATGCATATATGTCATCTGAGGCTGTCAACAAAATTTCATAGTGATTCAATCATGCATATATGTGTTCTAAAGCTGTCAAAAAAAATTCATAGTGACTCAATCATCCATATACGTGTTCTAAAGCAGACAAAAAAATTTCATAGTAATTCCATAATGCATATATGTGTTCTAAAGATGTAAAAAAAAATCATAGTGATTCAATCATGCATATATGTGTTCTACAGCTATAAAAAAAAATTCATAGTAATTCTATCAGGTATATATGAGTTCTAAAGCTGTCAAAATTTTTTATAGCGATTCAATCATGCACATATGTCATCTAAGGCTGTCAAAAAAATTTCATAGTGATTCAATCATGCATATATGTGTTCTAAAGCTGTCAAAAAAGTTTCATAGTGATTCAATCATGCATATCTGTGTACTAAGGCAGGCAAAAATATTTCATAGTGATGAAATCATGCATATATGTGTTTTAAGGCTGTTAAAAAATTTTCATAGTGATTCAATCTTGCATATAGGTGTTCTAAGGATGTCAAAAAAATTTCTAAGTGATTCAGTCACCCATATACGTCCTCTAACACTGACAAAAAAAATTCATAGTGATTCAATTATGCATATATGTGTGCTGAAGACTTCAAAAAAATTTCATAGTGATTTAATCATGCATATATGTGTTCTAAGGCTGTCAAAAAAATTCATAGTGATTCAATCATGCATATATGTGTTCTAAAGTTGTTAAAAAAATTTCATAGTGATTCAATCAGGCATATATGTGTTCTAAGATGTCAAAAAAAATTCATAGGGGTTCAATCATGCATATGTGTTCTAAAGCTGCAAAAAAATGACATAATGATTCAATCTTGCATATATGTGTTCTAAACCTGTAAAAAAAATTTACAGTATATTAATCATGCGTATGTGTTCTAAAACTATCAATAAAATTTCATAGTGATTAAATCATGCATATATGTGTTCTAAAGCTCTAAAAAAAAATTCATAGTGATTCGATTATGCATATATGCCTTCTAAGGCTGTCAAAAAAAATTCATAGTGATACAATCATGCATATATGTGTTCTAAGACAGCCAAAAAAATTTATAGTAATTCAATCATGCATATATGTGTTCTAAACTATCAACAAAATGTCAGTAATTAAATCATGCATATATGTGTTCTAAAGCTCTAAAAATTTTTTTATAGTGATTCAATAATGCATATATGTGTTTTAAAGTTGTAAAAAAAATTTCATAGCGATTCAATCATGCATATATGTGTTCCAAGACAGTCAAAAAAAATTTATAGCGATTAAATCATGCATATATATGTTCTAAAGATATCAAAAAAAAATATTAGTGATTTAATTATGCATATGTGTTCCATGGATGTCAAAAAAAAATCAGAGTGATTCAATCATGCATATATGTGTTCTAAAGCTGTCAAAAAAAATTCATAGTGATTCAATCATGCATATGTGTTCTAAAGCTGTCAAAAAAATTTTGTAGTGATTTAATCATGCATATATCTGTGATAAGGCTGTCAAAATTTTTTAATAGTGATTCAATCTTGCATATATGTGTTCTAGGGCTGTCAAAAAAATATGATTGTGATTCAATCATGCATATATATATTCTAAATCTGTGAAAAAAATTGTATAGTGATTCAATCATGCATATATGTGTTCTAATGCTGTCAAAAAACATTTCATAGTGATTCAATCATGCATATATGTGTTCTAATGCTGTAAAAAAAAAATCATAGTGATTCAATCATGCATATATGTGTTCAAAAGCTGTCAAAAAATATTTATAGTGATTCAATCATGCATATATGTGTTCTAAAGCTGTCCAAAAAACTTGATAGTGATTCAATTACGAATATATGTGTTCTAAAGCTGTTAAAAAAAATTTATAGTGATTCAGTTATGCATATATGTATTGAAAGGCTGTAAAAAAAATTAATAGTGACGCAATAATGCATATATGTGTTCTAAAGTTGTAAAAAAAACTTAATAGTGATTCAATCATGCATATATGTGTTCTAAGGCTGTCAAAAACATTTCATAGTGATTAAATCATGCATATATGTGTTCTAAGGCTATAAAAAAAAATTATAGTTATTCAATCATGCATATATGCATTCTAAGTATGTCAAAAAAAATTTGTATGATTCAATCATGCATATATGTGTTCTAAAGCTGACAAAAAAAAATCATAGCGATTCAATCATGCATATATGTGTTCTAAAGATGTAAAAAAAAAATCATTGTGATTCAATCATGCATGTATGTGTTCTAAAGCTGTCAAAAAAACTTCATAGTGATTCAATCATGCATATATGTATTCTAAAGCTGTCAAAAAAAATTTATAGTGATTCAATCATCCATATATGTGCTATAAAGCAATAAAAAAAAATTCAGAGTGATTCAATCATGCATACATGTGTTCTAAGTATGTCAAAATTTTCATAGTGGGTCAATCATGCAAATATGTGTACTAAGGCAGTCAAATTTTTTTTAAAGTGATTCAATCATGCATATATGTGTACAAAAACAGTCAAAAAAAATTGTAGTGATTCAATCACGCATATATGTGCTCTAAAGTTGTCAAAAAAAATTCATAATGATTCAATCATGCATATATGTGTTCTAAAAATATCAAAAAAATGTCATAGTGATTAAATCATGCATATATGTGTTCTAAAGCTCTAAAAAGAATTTCATAGTGATTCGATAAAGCATATATGTGTTCTAAAGTTGTCAAAAAAAATTCATAGTGATTCAATCATGCATATATGTGTTCTAAGACAGTCAAATTTTTTTTATAGTGATTGAATCATGCATATATGTGTTCTAAAGATATCAAAAAAATTTCATAGTGATTCCATTATGCATATGTGTGTTCTATGGATGTCAAAAAAAAAATCAGAGTGATTCAATCATGCATATCTGTGTTCTAAAGCTGTCAAAAAAATTTCATAGTGATTCAATCATGCGTATATGTGTTCTAAAGTTGTCAAAAAAAATTTGTAGTGATTTAATCATGCATATATCTGTTATAAGGATGTCAAAAAATTTTCATAGTGATTCAATCTTGCATATATGTGTTCTAGGGCTGTCAAAAAAATTTCATTGTGATTCAATCATGCATATATATGTTCTAAAGTTGTGAAAACAAATTTATAGTGATCCAATCATGCATATATGTGTTCTAAAGCAGTCAAATAATATTTCATAGTGATTCAGTCATGCATATATGTGTTCTAAGGCTGTCAAAAAGATTTTATAGTGATTCAATCATGCATATATGTGTGCTGAAGACGTCAAAAAAGTTTCATAGTGATTTAATCATGCATATATGTGTTCTAAGGCTGTCAAAAAAATTCATAGTGATTCTATTATGCATGTATGTGTTCTAAAGTTGTAAAAAAAAATTCATAGTGATTCAATCAGGCATATATGTGTTCTAAGATGTCAAAAAAAATTCATAGGGGTTCAATCATGCATATGTGTTCTAAAGCTAACAAAAAAATGACATAGTGATTCAATCTTGCATATATGTGTTCTAAACCTATAAAAAAAATTTACAGTAATTCAATCATGCGTATGTGTTCTAAAACTATCAATAAAATTTCATAGTGATTAAATCATGCATATATGTGTTCTAAAGCTCTAAAAAAAAATTCATAGTGATTTGATTATGCATATATGCCTTCTAAGGCTGTCAAAAAAAATTCATAGTGATACAATCATGCATATATGTGTTCTAAGACATCCAAAAAAATTTATAGTAATTCAATCATGCATATATGCGTTCTAAACTATTAAAAAAATGTCATAGTGATTAAATCACGCATATATGTGTTCTAAAGCTCTAAAGTTTTTTTTATAGTGATTCAATAATGCATATATGTGTTCTAAAGTTGTCAAAAAAAATTCATAGCGAATCAATCATGTATATATGTGTTGTAAGACAGTAAAAAAAAAATTATAGTGAATAAATCATGCATATATATGTTCTAAAGATATCAAAAAAAATTCATAGTGATTTAATTATGCATATGTGTTCCATGGATGTCAAAAAAAAATCAGAGTGATTCAATCATGCACATATGTGTTCTAAAGCTGTCAAAAAAAATTCATAGTGATTCAATCATGCATATGTGTTCTAAAGCTGTCAAAAAAAATTTGTAGTGATTTAATCATGCATATATCTGTGATAAGGCTGTCAAAAATTTTTCATAGTGATTTAATCTTGCATATATGTGTTCTAGGGCTGTCAAAAAAATATCATTGTGATTCAATCATGCATATATATGTTCTAAAGCTGTGAAAAAAATTGTATAGTGATTCAATCATGCATATATGTGTTCTAATGCTGTCAAAAAAAATTCATAGTGATTCAATCATGCATATATGTGTTCAAAAGCTATCAAAAAACATTTATAGTGATTCAATCATGCATATATGTGTTCTAAAGCTGTCCAAAAAACTTGATAGTGATTCAATTACGAATATATGTGTTCTAAAGCTGTTAAAAAAATTTATAGTGATTCAGTTATGCATATATGTATTGAAAGGCTGTCAAAAAAAATTAATAGTGATGCAATAATGCATATATGTGTTCTAAAGCTGTCAAAAAAAAATTCATAGTGATTTAATCATGCATATATCTGTGATAAGGCTGTCAAAATTTTTTCATAGTGATTCAATCTTGCATATATGTGTTCTTGGGCTGTCAAAAAAATATCATTGTGATTCAATCATGCATATATATGTTCTAAAGCTGTGAAAAAAATTGTATAGTGATTCAATCATGCATATATGTGTTCTAATGCTGTCAAAAAACATTTCATAGTGATTCAATCATGCATATATGTGTTCTAATGCTGTCAAAAAAAATTCATAGTGATTCAATCATGCATATATGTGTTCAAAAGCTATCAAAAAATATTTATAGTGATTCAATCATGCATATATGTGTTCTAAAGCTGTCCAAAAAACTTGATAGTGATTCAATTACGAATATATGTGTTCTAAAGCTGTTAAAAAAATTTATAGTGATTCAGTTATGCATATATGTATTGAAAGGATGTCAAAAAACATTAATAGTGATGCAATAATGCATATATGTGTTCTAAAGCTGTCAAAAAAAAATTCATAGTGATTTAATCATGCATATATCTGTGATAAGGCTGTCAAAAATTTTTCATAGTGATTCAATCTTGCATATATGTGTTCTAGGGCTGTCAAAAAAATATCATTGTGATTCAATCATGCATATATATGTTCTAAAGCTGTGAAAAAAATTGTATAGTGATTCAATCATGCATATATGTGTTCTAATGCTGTCAAAAAATATTTCATAGTGATTCAATCATGCATATATGTGTTCTAATGCTGTAAAAAAAATTCATAGTGATTCAATCATGCATATATGTGTTCAAAAGCTGTCAAAAAACATTTATAGTGATTCAATCATGCATATATGTGTTCTAAAGCTGTCCAAAAAACTTGATAGTCATTCAATTACGAATATATGTGTTCTAAAGCTGTTAAAAAATTTTTATAGTGATTCAGTTATGCATATATGTATCGAAAGACTGTCAAAAAAAATTAATAGTGATGCAATAATGCATATATGTGTTCTAAAGCTGTAAAAAAAAATCATAGTGATTCAATCATGCATATATGTGTTCTAAGGCTGTCAAAAAGATTTCATAGTGATTAAATCATGCATATATGTGTTCTAACGCTGTAAAAATTTTTTTATAGTTATTCAATCATGCATATATGCATTCTAATTATGTCAAAAAAAATTTGTATGATTCAATCATGCATATATGTGTTCTAAAGCTGACAAAAAAAATTCAAAGCGATTCAATCATGCATATATGTGTTCTAAAGATGTAAAAAAAAAATCATTGTGATTCAATCATGCATGTATGTGTTCTAAAGCTGTCCAAAAAACTTCATAGTGATTCAATCATGCATATATGTATTCTAAAGCTGTCAAAAAAAAATTATAGTGATTCAATCATCCATATATGTGCTATAAAGCTATAAAAAAAAATTCAGAGTGATTCAATCATGCATACATGTGTTCTAAGTATGTCAAAATTTTCATAGTGGGTCAATCATGCAAATATGTGTACTAAGGCAGTCAAATTTTTTTTATAGTGATTCAATCATGCATATATGTGTACAAAAACAGTCAAAAAAAATTTGTAGTGATTCAATCACGCATATATGTGCTCTAAAGTTGTCAAAAAAAATTCATAATGATTCAATCATGCATATATGTGTTCTAAAAATATCAAAAAAATGTCATAGTGATTAAATCATGCATATATGTGTTCTAAAGCTCTAAAAAGAATTTCATAGTGATTCGATAAAGCATATATGTGTTCTAAAGTTGTCAAAAAAAATTCATAGTGATTCAATCATGCATATATGTGTTCTAAGACAGTCAATTTTTTTTTATAGTGATTGTGTAATATCCGAAAATTTCTAAGTTCTTTTCTATAGCATTGTGAAATGTCTTGAAATTTGTGCCAATATAAAACCCTAATTTCTTTAAAAAAATTAATGTTTGAGTATATTCGTAAGGATTAAGGGGTTTAATTATATTGAATTGTAGTAAATATAAACCCTACATGGTTTGGATATCTGAGAAAATTCTAAGTGATGTCTAATTGAAAACGTCTTACTTAAAAAGAAAATGTTGATTTTTCTTTTAAGTAAAATTATTTAAATAAAGTAAATTAACAAAAGTAGATTTTAAAAATATACATATTAATATGCTTAATAAGATGGAATTAACTTATATTCAATTCCTTTACATTTTCACATGAGTTGTGGTTATATAAAACAAAAACGGTTTTTAATTGGAATTTTATGATTTATCAATAATAGTTTAATATAATAGTTTTCTTTTGTATACATTAAAATCCATTTTTTTTTGGTTTAGTAGGAGCCTATAGGTGGGCCATCCCATCCTATGTGGCATCTTACTTCAAATTCAAATTGAAAATAAAGGTATAGTGATTTTCAAGGTTATTTAAAGTTTGAAAAGTCAAAGTGGAGATCAAGGACTCCAAATGAATTTCATTAATGAGATCAAGGGCTGGAATTAATTCCAGCACATAACCTAATTTAAGAAGGGTTATAAAACCCTCCCATAGCCCTTGCCCTCCTCTGAAAAAAAAAAGGAGAGCTTCTCTCTCCCCCAAAAACCCTCTTCTCTCTCTCCTCTCTTTCCCTTCCCTATTCTCTTCTTTTAGGGTTTCTTTTGGTTCTTGAGTGCAAGATCCAGACCTCAAGGGGTGTGGTGAGGAGATCTAAGGTCCTCATCTTGCTGAAAGAAAGGGCTGATTGGTGGATCGATCAAAAAGGGCTGTTCATCCATCAAGAAATACATTTTTTTCAACAAAAGGTAGGGTTTCTATGCTTTTCTTGCAAGAACGGAGTTCTTGGCATGGATTTTGATGCTTTTTCATGAGTTTAGATCATAATCAAACCCTCCTAACCATGGGTTTGACTCAGATCTAATGATCCATGGCAAAAACACATTTTCCCCTAAAGAAAACCATTTTTGAAATTGGGTTTATTATAAAAATCGGTTTCTTAGAAATAGATTCGTAAAATATATTTGTATTTGATTTATTCCATGATTTTTATGCAAATATTAGTTTGGATTGATAGATTATGAAGTGTTTCATCTACTGTGAATATTTTAGAATTTTCGGAATTTTATTTCATGCGTATTCCCTATTTCTTTTAATTTTTCTTGGGATTCGGGTGACTCGGTTTGATTCACCCAAATGCAAATCTCGGAATTCCATGTTTTCCACTTGACCTTCGTTCAGTAAAATGGTCGTTTCTCCCTCGTCCGGAAGAGTTTTGATGAACGGATTGTTGTGTTGGAAAGCTAACTCCATTGTGCATCTACTGTAGAAATTTGGGATCTGTTCATGGATCGAGCACGTCTCTGTGATAGTCGAAACAAAAACTGATAGGTCTGTAGTAAAACATGCATAACTCCCTCATACAGAAGATTTTTTACAAACGGTTTGCGGCTACGGATAGCTGACAACAATTCCTATATACTGTAAAAATTTCAGCTCTGTTCAAGGAGCCAAAAATTTTTTGTGAGCTCTGTACCAGTCGGACAGAGTTATAAAATTGGAAAAATTAGGGCAAATTCATAAATCAAGGCTCAAAGGGTGCATAGTATATATGTTTTTATTTAATTTCTTTATAGAATTAGTATGCATTATGGGAATGATTATGCAGGTCTGATTTTATGCAATCTTATATGATTATGGCATGAATTATAAATGGAAGGTTACACATGAAAGATTTAGGATCAAAAGGTCCAATGAATACAAGTTTATGTTTTAAATTCTAAAAATGTGTTGACTACATGTATGTCCATGATATCGTGATGATATGATTGTTTCATTGATATGGATGTTCATATATATTCTCCTTGTTGCATTGGCCATGTACATGCATATGCATTATGATGTGTGAAAATGAATAAGATGTTTATGCTACGCATGTGCTCAAATGTCTGTTACAAGTTTAATTATATGTCCTTGTCCAATGCTTTATAAGAATGCATTCATGACCATAAAGTGGTTTAAGTTTGATGTTGCATCAAAAGTATGACTGAAATCAAGTAATCATGTGACATTAAACTCAAGATACTTGCTTGGAGAGTAGCAGGTGATACAAAACTTCGTGGGACAAGTTCTGTTACGTGCACGGAAGGTTGCTCCTCCCCTCCCACGATTTTAGGGAGAAAACCTCTGCATTAGACTGCAGCGTAGAGGTTATTGTACTCATGAGGAAAAACTGATGCATCGGGTTGAAAGGTGTTGGGAATCTCTCTCGTATTAACGTCCCTCACCCCGTCTTAGTGAATGGACCTGGCCAGGCTAAAGCCACCCCTGTATGTAAAACACGTCCTGTGTCATGGTCTTGATCTGAGAATGTCTGCCTGTGTCGTATCAGCAGGGCTAAGAAGTGATAACTTAAATGGTGTGTGCATTAATTTGGCATCACATGCATCATCTAATTAAGAAAATATAACTAAAGGTAAGAAAATATGCATGCATTAAAAGAGCTTCTGCATATGGTAAGTCATGTATTTTAATGGTTCATGCATTTTGTATCTTGAATGTATGAATTTATGTCTTTCTGTTAGAGATGAAAATTCTAAACATGCATGATTTGTTGTATGATTGTTTAAGTTAAATTAAATGTTAAACCATGAAATTTCTATTGAAATCCTTGTCTTGTTATTCTGTCTTACAAGTTTAGCATAATTACTCTACTTAGACTTGTTGTCTGACCCTATATGGTTTAAAAACTTTCAGGTAATGAGTAGGTACTTACGTGCGAAGGCGGAAGGTTGCGACGAGGACTGAGCCTACCTTTCCTCTGCTTCATGAATTCTGAACTCTGATTTTAATTTAATTCAATTCAAGGACAAATGTGATTAATTTTGGATATTATGAAACTTGAATTTTATTTCATGCATAGTTAATTAGTTGTTAAAGTTTAAATTCCATAAGTATATGTTTGCAAGCATTCATTTGAAGTAGCACGCCAAGTTTGATGCCCAATGTGTTTTTTCGCTGTTAACTGCTAAAAGATTTAAATGTATTTCAAAAAAAAAAAAAAAATTCCGCCAATTTCGCGTTATAAAAATTGGGGTGTTACAGATTGAATGATGCATATATGTGTTCTAAAGATATCAAAAAAATTTCATAGTGATTCCATTATGCATATGTGTGCTCTATGGATGTCAAAAAAAAATCAGAGTGATTCAATCATGCATATCTGTGTTCTAAAGCTGTCAAAAAAAATTCATAGTGATTCAATCATGCGTATATGTGTTCTAAAGCTGTCAAAAAAAATTTGTAGTGATTTAATCATGCATATATCTGTTATAAGGATGTCAAAAAATTTTCATAGTGATTCAATCTTGCATATATGTGTTCTAGGGCTGTCAAAAAAAAATCATTGTGATTCAATCATGCATATATATGTTCTAAAGCTGTGAAAAAAAATTTATAGTGATTCAATCATGCATATATGTGTTCTAAAGCAGTCAAATAATATTTCATAGTGATTCAGTCATGCATATATGTGTCCTAAGGCTGTCAAAAAGATTTTATAGTGATTCAATCATGCATATATGTGTTCGAAAGTTGTCAAAAAAAATTTATAGTGATTCAATCATGCATGTATGTGTTCTAAAGCTGTCAAAAAAACTTTATAGTGATTCAATCATGAATATATGTGTTCTAAAGCTGTTAAAAAAATTTATAGTAATTCAGTAATGCATATATGTATTCAAAGGCTGTCAAAAAAAATTAATAGTGACGCAATCAAGCATATATGTGTTCTAAAGCTGTCAAAAAATTTTTATAGTGATTTAATCATGCTGATGTGTGTTCTAAGGCTGTCAAAAAGATTTCATAGTGATTAAATCATGCATATATCTGTTCTAAGGCTATAAAAAAAAATCATAGTTATTCAATCATGCATATGTGCATTCTAAGTATGTCAAAAAAAAATTGTATGATTCAATCATGCATATATGTGTTATAAAGCCGACAAAAAAAATTCATAGCGATTCAATCATGTATATATGTGTTCTAAAGATGCAAAAAAAAAATCATAGTGATTCAAATATTCATATATGTGTTCTAAAGCTGTCAAAAAAAGTTCATAGTGATTAAATCATGCATACATGTATTCTAAAGATGTCAAAAAAAAATTATAGTGATTCAATCATGCATATATGTGATCTAAAGCTGTCAGAAAAAATTCAGAGTGATTCCATCATGCATACCTGTGTTCTAAGGCTGTCAAAATTTTTTTATAGTGATTCAATCATGCATATAAGTGTACTAAAGCAGTAAAAAAAAATTCATAGTGATTCAATTATAAAAATATGTGCTTTAAAGTTGTCAAAAAATTTTCATAGTGATTCAATCTTGCATATATGTGTTCTAAAGCTGTCAAAAAAACTTCATAGTGATTCACTCGTTGATATGTGTGTTCAATAGTAGTTAAAAAAATTTTTAGTGATTCAATATTACATATATGTGTTCAAAGGCTATCAAAAAAAATTCGTAGAGATACAATCATGAATATATGTTCTCTAAAGCTGTCAAAAAAATTTCATAGTGATTTAATCATGCATCTGTGTGTTCTAAAAGAGTCAAAAAATTTCATAGTGATTAATTCATACATATATGTGTTTTAAAGTTGTCAAAAATTTCATTGTGATTCAATCATGCAAATATGTGTTCTAAAGCTATAAAAAAACATTCATAGTGATTCAATCTTGCATATATGTGTTCTAAGGCTGCCAAAAATTATAGTGAATAAATCTTGCATATATACGTTCTAAAGCTGTAAAAAAAATTTCATAGTTGTTCGGTAATGCATATATGTGTTCTAAGGCTGTAAAAAAAAATTCATAGTGATTCAATCAGGCATATATA
This sequence comes from Nuphar pumila, assembly GCF_984573655.1. NCBI lineage: Eukaryota > Viridiplantae > Streptophyta > Magnoliopsida > Nymphaeales > Nymphaeaceae > Nuphar > Nuphar pumila. Next base: position 69,612,093 of record NC_143251.1, on the reverse strand, counting down.
TGTTCTAAGGCTGTCAAAAAAATTTCTTAGTGATTCAATCACGCATATATGTTTTCTAAGACAGTCAAAATTTTTTTATAGTGATTAAATCATGCATATATGTGTTCTATATTTATAAAAAAAAATCATAATCATTAAAGCATGCATATATGTGTTCTAAAAATATCAAAAAAACTTCATAGTGACTCAATCATGCATATATGTGTTCTAAAGCTGTGAAAAAAATTGTATAGTCACTCAATCATGCTTATATATGTGCAAATGTGTCAAAAAAATTTCATAGTGATGCAATCTTGCATATATATGTTCTAAAGCTGTCAAAATTTTTTTATAGTGATTCGATCCTGCATATATATGTTCTATGGATGTCCTAAAATAAGCATAGTGATTCAATCATGCATATATGTGTTCTAAAGTTGTCAAAAAAAATTCATACATATTCAATCATGTGTATATTTCTTCTAAAACTGTCAAAAATATTTCATAGTGATTCAATCTTGCATATATCTGTTCTAAGGGTGTCAAAAAAATTTCAAGTGATTCAAACATGCATATATGTGTTTTAGGGCTGTCAAAAAAAATTCATAGTGATTCAATCACGCATATATATGTTCTCAAGCTGTCAAAATTTTTTTATAGTGATTCAATCATGCATATATGTGTTCTAATGCTGTCAAAAAACAATTCCTAGTGATTCAATCATGTATATATGTGTTCTAAGGCTGTCAAAAAAATTTTAGAGTGATTCAATCATGCATATATGTGTTCTAAGGCTGTCAAAAAAAATTTATAGTGATTCAATCATGCATATATCTATTCTAAAGCTATAAAAAGAAATTCATAGTGATTCAATCTTGCATATATGTGTTCTAAAGCTGTCAAAAAAATTTCACATTTATTTAATCATGCATATATGTCATCTAAGGCTGTCTACAAAATTTCATAGTGATTCAATCATACATATATGTGTTCTAAAGGTGTCAAAAAAAATTCATAGTGATTCCATCATGCATATATGTCTTCTAGGGCTATCAAAAAGTTTTTATAGTGATTCAATCATGCATATATTGTTCTACGAATGTCAAAAAAATATCATATATATTCAATCATGCATATATGCGTTCTAAGTATGTAAAAAAAATCACAGTGATTCAATAGTCCACATATGTTTTCCAAAGCTGACAAAAAAAATTTATAGTGATTCAATCATGCATATGTGTGTTCTAAAGATGTAAAAAAAAATTCATAGTGATTAAATCATGCATATATGTGTTGTAAAGCTATCAAAAAAATTTTATAGTGATTCAATCATACATATATGAGTTCTAAGGCTGTCAAAAAAATTTCATCGTGATTCAATCATGCATATATGTGTCCTAAAGCTGTCAAATTTTTTTTATAGTGATTCATTCATGTATATATGTGTTCTAAGGGTGCCAAAAAGATTTCATAGTGATTAAATCATGCATATATGTGTTCTAAGGTTGCCATAAAAATTTCATAGTGATTAAATCATGCATATATGTGCTCTACATCTGTCAAATTTTTTTTATAGTGATTCAATCATGCAAGTATGAGTTCTAAGGCTGTTAAAAAATTTTCATTGTGATTTAATGATGCATGCATGTTTTCTAAAGCTGTCAAAAAATTTTCATTGTGATTCAATCATGCATACATTTGTTCTAAAGATGTCACAAAAAATTCATAATGGTTCAATCATGCATATATGTATTCTAATGTTGTCAAATTTTTTTATAGTGATTTAATCATGCATATATGTGTACTAAAGTTGTCAAAAAAATTTCATAGTGATTCAATCAGGCATATATGTATTCTTAAGCTGCCAAAAAAACTTCATAGTGATTCAATCATGCATATATGTGTTCTAACGCTGTAAAAAAAAATTCATAGTGATTCAATCGTGCATATATGTGTTCTTTGTTCGTAAAAAAAAAATCATAGTGATTCAATCGTGCATATATGTGTTATATAGCTGTCAAAAATTTCATAGTAGTTCAATCTTGCATATATGTGTTCGAAACCTGTCAAAAAAAATTCATCATTATTCAATCATGCAAATATGTGTTCTAAGGCCTTCAAAAAAATTTCATAGTGATTCAATCATGCATATATGTGTTCTAAGGCTGTCAAAAAAAATTGATTGTGAATATATATTGCATATATGTGTTCTAAAGCCGTCAAAAAAATATTCATAGTGATTCGATAATGCATATATGCATTCTAAAGCTGTCAAAAAAAGTTTATACTGATTCAATCATGCAAATATGTGTTCTAAAGCTATCAAAAAAAATTTGTAGTGATTCAATCATGCATATATGCATTCTAAGTATGTAAAAAAAAAGTCACAGTGATTCAATCATCCATATAAGTTTTCTAAAGCTGACAAAATATTTCATTCCGATTCAACCATGCATATATGTGTTCTAAAGCTATAAAAAAAAATTATAGTGATTCAATCATGCATATATGAATAATAAGGCTATAAAAAAAAATTCATAGAGATTCAATCATGCATATATGTGTTCTAAAGCTGTCAAAAAAATTTTATCGTGATTCAATCATGGATATATGTGTTCTAAGCTATCAAAAAGATTTCATTGTGATTAAATCAGGCATATATGTGTTCTAAGGCTGTCAAAAAGAAATTCATATTGATTCAATCATGCATATATGCATTCTAAGTATCTCAAAAAAAAAATCGTAGTGATTCAATCATCCAAATATGTGTTCTAAAGCTGACAAAAAAATTTCATAGCGATTCAATCATGTATATGTGTGTTCTACAGCTATCAAAAAAAATTCATAGTGATTCAATCATGCATATATGCTTTCTAAAGCTGTCAAAAAAATTTTATAGTGATTCAATCATGCATATATGTGTTCTAAAAAAGTAAAAAAAAATTCACATTGATTCAATCATGCATATATGTGTTCTAAAGCTGTCAAAAATTTCATAGTGATTCAATCTTGCATATATGTGTTCAAAACCGGTCAAAACATTTTCATACTTATTCAATCATGCAAATAAGTGTTCTAAAGCTGTCAAAAAAATTTCATAGTGATTCAATCATGCATATATGTGTTCCAAGGCGTTCAAAAAAAATTCATAGTGAATAAATCTTGCATATATGTGTTTTAAAGCCGTCAAAAAAATTTCATAGTGATTCGGTAATGCATATATGTGTTCTAAGGCTGTAGAAAAAACTCATAGTGATTCAATTATGCATATATGTCATCTAAGGCTTTCAAAAAATACCATAGTCACTCAATCATACATATGTGCGTTCTAAGTATGTAAAAAAAAAATCACAGTGATTCAATCATCCATATATGTTTTCTAAACCTGACAAAAAAATTTCATAGAGATTCAATCATGCATATATGTGTTCTAAAACTATCAAAAAAACATTTTAGTGATTAAATCATGCATATATCTGTTCTAAGGCTGTAAAAAATTTTATAGTGATTCAATCAAGCAAATATGTGTTCTAAAGCTGATAAAAAATTTTATAGTGATTCAATCATCCATATATGTGTTCTAAGGCTGTCAAAAAGTATTCACAATGATTAAATCAAGCATATATGTGTTTTAAGGCTGCCAAAAAAAATTATAGTGATTCAATTATGCATATATGCATTCTAAGTATCTCAAAAAAAAAACCATAGTGAAGCAATCATCGGTATATGTGTTCTAAAGCTGACAAAAAAATTTCATAGCGATTCAATCTTGCATATATGTTTTCTAAAGATATAATAAACAATTCATAGGGATTCAATCAGGCATATATGTTTTCTACAACTATCAAAAAAATTTCATAGTGATTCAATCATGCATATATGTGGTCTAAGGCTGCCAAAAAAAATTACAATAACTCAATCATGCATATATGTGTCCTAAAGCTGTCAAAAAAAATTTCACAGTGATTCAATCATGCATATATGTCGTCTAAGTCTGTCAAAAAAAATTCATAGTTATTCAAACGTGAATATATGTGTTCTAAGTATGTAAAAAAAAAATCACAGTGATTCAATCATCCCTATATGTTTTCTAAAGCTAACAAAAAAAATTCAGGGTGATTCAATCAAGCATATATGTGTTCTAAAGATGTAAAATTTTTTTTATAGTGATTCAATCATGCATATATGTGTTCTAAAGCTGTCAAAAAGATTTCATAGTGATTAAATCATGCACATATGTGTTCTAAAGTAGTCACATTTTTTTTACAGTGCTTCAATCATGCATATATGTGATCTAAGGTTGTCAAAAAAATTACATAGTGATTCAATCATGCATATATGCGTTCTAAGTATGTCAAAAAAATTTTTGTAGTGATTCAATTATCCTTATACGTGTTCCAAAGCTGACAAAAATATTTCATAGTGATTCAATCATGCATATATGTGTTTTAAAGATATAAAAAAAATTCATGGTGATTCAATCATGCATATACGTGTCCTACAGCTATCAAAAAAGTTTTATAGTGATTCAATCATGCATATATGTGTTGTAATGCTGTCAAAAAAATTTTATAGTGATTCAATCATTCATATATATGAGTTTTGAGGTTGTCATAAAAATTTCATTGTGATGCAATCATGCATATATGTGTTCTAAAGCTGTCCAAAAAATTTCATAGTGATTCAATCGAGCATACATATGTTCTAAAGATGTCAAAACAAATTTATAGTGGTTCAATCATGCATATATGTGTTCTAAGGCTGTCAAAATTTTTTTATAGTGATTCAATCACGCATATATGTGTACTAAACCAGTCAAAAAAAATTCATAGTGATTCAATCATGCATATATGTATTCTAAAGCCGTCAAAAAAAAATCATAGTGATTCAATCATGCATATATGTGTTCTAAAGCAGTCAAATAAATATCATAGTGAATCAACCTTGCATGTATGTGTTCTAAAGCTATCAAAAAAAATTCATAGTGATTCAATCATGCATATGTGTTCTAACGCTGTCAAAAAAAATTATTGTGATACAATCATGCATATATGTGTTCTAAAGCTATCAATAAAATTTCATAGTGATTCAATCATGCATATATGTGTTCTGAAGCTCTCAAAAAAATTTCATAGTGATTCAATCACATGTATATGTGTTCTAATGTTGTCAAAAATAATTTATAGTGATTCAATCAAGCATATATTTGTTCTAAAACTATAAAAAAAAAATCATAGTGATTCAATCATGCATACATATGTTTTAAAGCTGTCAAAAAATTTTCAGAGTGATTCAATCTTGCATATATGTCATCTAAGGATGTCAAAAAAATTTCATAGTAATTCAATCATGCATATATGTGTTGTAAAGCCATCAAAAAAATTTCTTAGTGATGGCATCATGTATATATGTGTTCTAAGGCTATCAAAAGTTTTCATAGTGATTCAATCCTGCATATATGTTGTCTAAGGCTGTCAAAAAAATTTAATAGTTATTCAATAATGCATATATGTGTTCTAAGTATGTAAAAAAAAAATCACAGTGATTCAATCATCCATATATGTTTTCTAATGCTAACAAAAAAATTTCATAGTGATTCAATCATGCATATATGTGTTCTCTAAAGATGTAAAAAAAATTGATAGTGATTTAATCAAGCATATATGCGTTCTAAAGCTATCAAAATTTTTTTATAGTGATTCAATCATGCATATATGTGTTCTAAAGCTGTTAAAAAGATTTCATAGTGATTAAATCATGCACATATGTGTTCTAAAGCTCTCAAAATTTTTTTATAGTGATTCAACCATGCATATATGTGTTCTAAGGCTGTCAAAAAAAATTCATAGTGATTCAATCATGAATATATGCATTCGAAGTATGTCAACAAAAAAATTGTAGTGATTCAATTATCTATATATGTGTTCCAAAGCTGACAAAAAAAGTTCATAGCGATTCAATCATGCATATATGTGTTCTAAAGATATAAAAAAAAATCATAGTGATTAAAGCATGCATATATGTGTTCTACAACAATCAAAATTTTTTTATAATGATTCAATCATGCATATATGTGTTCTAAAGCAGACAAAAAAAATTCACAGTGATTCAATGATGCATATATGTGTTCTAAAGCTGTCAAAAATTTCATAGTGATTCAATCATGCATATATGTGTTCGAAACTGGTCAAAACATGTTCATACTTATTCAATCATGCAAGTATGCGTTCTAAAGCTGTCAAAAAAATTTCATAGCAATTCAATCATGCATATATGTGTTCTAACGCTGTCAAAAAAATTTGATAGTGAATAAATCTTGCATATATGTGTTCTAAAGCCATCAAAAAAATTTCATAGTGATTCAACAATGCATATATGCGTCTAAAGCTGTAAAAAAAAACTCATAGTGATTCAATTATGCATATATATGTTCTAAAGCTGTAAAAAAAATTTCATAGTGATTCAATCATGCATATATGTCGTCTAATGCTGTCAAAAAAAATTCATAGTTCTTCAATCATACATATATGCGTTCTAAGTATGTAAAAAAAAATCACAGTGATTCAATCATCCATATATGTTTTCTAAAGCTGACAAAAAAATTTCATAGAGATTCAATCATGCATATATGTGTTCTAAAGCTATCAAAAATCTTTCGTAGTGATTAAATCATGCATATATGTGTTCTAAGGCTGTCAAAAATTTTATAATGATTCAATCAAGCATATATGTGTTGTAAAGCTGTCAAATTTTTTTTATAGTGATTCAATCATGCATATATGTGTTCTAATGCTGCTAAAAAAAATTTATAGTGATTTAATCATGCATATATGCATTCTAAGTATCTTAAAAAAAAATTGTAGTGATGCAATAATCCATATATGCATTCTAAAGCTGACTAAAAAATTTCATAGCGATTCAATCATGCATAAATGTGTTCTAGAGATATGAAAAACAATTCATAATGATTCAATCAGGCATATATGTGTTCTATAGCTATAAAAAAAAAATCATAGTGATTCAATCATGCATATATGTGGTCTTAGGCTGCCAAATTTTTTTTATAATAATTCAATCATGCATATATGTGTTCTAAAGCCATCAAAAAATTTCACAGTGATTCAATCATGCATATATGTCGTCTAAGGCTGTCAAAAAACTTTCATAGTTATTCAAACATGCATATATGAGTTCTAAGTATGTAAAAAAAAATGCACAGCGATTCAATCATCCATATATGTTTTCTAAAGCTAACCAAAAAAATTCATAGCGATTCAATCATGCATATTTGTTCTAAAGATGTAAAAAAAAATTGATAGTGATTCAATCATGCACATATGTGTTCTAAAGCTATCAAAAAAATTTATAGTGATTCATTCATGCATATATGTGTTCTAAAGTTGTCAAAAACATTTCATAGTGATTAAATCATGCACATATGTGTTCTAAAGCTGTCAAAATTTTTTTACAGTGATTCAATCATGCATATATGTGATCTGAGACTGTCAAAAAAGTTTCATGTTGATTCAATCATGCATATATGCGTTCTAAGTATGTCAAAAAAATTTTGTAGTCATTCAATTATCCATATATGTGTTCCAAAGCTGACAAAAAAAATTTATAGCGATTCAATCATGCATATATGTGTTGTAAAGATATAAAAAAAAAATCATGGTGATTCAATCGTGCATATATGTGTTCTACAGCTATCAAAAAAAAATTTATAGTAATTCAATCATGCATATATGTGTTGTAATGTTGTCAAAACAATTTTATAGTGATTCAATCATACATATATGAGTTCTAAGGCTGTCAAAAAAAAATCATTGTGATGCAATCATGCATATATGTGTTCTGAAGCTGTCCAAAAATTTTCATAGTGATTCAATCCTCCATACATATGTTCTAAAGATGTCAAAAAAAATTTATAGTCATTCAATCATGCATATATGTGTTCTAAGGCTGTCAAAACTTTTTTAGTTATTTAATAAGAGTTTACATGTTATTTGGGTAGTTCATATCTTCATCGCGAGGGTAGAGTGTATTGCTAGGGACTAACAATTATTCTAGCATGGGGGTATTTGATGATGCATTAAATATACATAATTTTAGTACATTTTCACTACTTAAATGCATCATTTATAAGTTTAGAACCCACACTTAGATGCATATTGATGTCATGGAGCTACGATTCGAATTTTGTCCGAATCGGACTTAAAACAAGGAAGTTATTGCATTTACAGTGTAACGGGTCACACTTCAGGATAAATTTGGATATTTCAGATCCAAACCGCCCATCTGAGCCTTGAATCTGGGTCAAAATGCATCAAGACTTACCCAGCTCCACCCCATTCTCGAGTTTTACAAAATGTTTTCCAAAAACCCCTCCTATGAAATGGCGCCCAACCATTAAGTATTTTTTAATCCTTGTTTTGGAAATATCCAAAACAAGACTCATTCATTTAAATAGAAAGAGACGCCCAGCATTAAAGGTCTTTGCCTAGGGTTTTGCGGCCCTAGAGGCCCAATTCTAAGCCCATCTTCTTTTCCAACCGTTCCTTTCATCCCCCTTCTTCATCCTCCATGGTCGGCCATGGAATCCATGCAAATCCATTGAAGCGTCGGCCTCTCTTCTCCCAAACCTTCCCTCCTTCGCACCTTGCTGAACCTAATGGCTCATATGTTGTATGCAGGTGGTAGCAGCCAAGGTTGCATTCCAGCCATGGCAAGGGCGTCGTCTGCCCTTCCATGGCTAGCCACCCCATTCCCCGACGGCTCTCTTGACCACCAACCATCACGCCATCTTCGGAATGCCTCCCGTTGCCATCTCCAGCTTGCTGCACAAAGTAGAATTAGACAGCACCACTGAGGGACTTCTTGGCGTAGATTTGAAGTAAAGATCGCTCACCCACTACCCCTCCATTCGTCGGATCGCCCTTGAGGTATGATCTTCTTCTTCCCCTTCTTTTAGTTAAAACCCAATATGCGTGTGGAGTGTTTTTGTTTTATTTTATGAATGTTCTCTGTGTTTTTACTGTTTTAAATCTTAGTGTAGGTGTGTGTGCAGAAACCAGCACATTAGGAACCATATAATATTTATTGGCTTTATGCGTTTTTAGATTTGTAAGATTCATGTGTCGATTTTTCATTTTTATGTTTGTCGTCCAGTTATAGTTTTCCGAATTTGTGTATAGACCAGCATAGTGTGTTAATTAGCTGTTTTGAAGCTTTGATTTCATTTTAGTTTTGTTTTGATATTATTGAGCATTGTTGAATATTGATTTCTGCAGGTTTGTCTAAAAACGACTGAGTTACTTCAAGCCGATTGTAGCTTTTCATGTTAGCATATTAGTTGGATAAATTATTTTAAGTTAGTTGAATTGTTGTGTAGATTTAGGTAGTTTTAATATTGTAAGAGATTTAGTTATTGATGAATTTTTGTTTTTGTTTGAGTTAGTCGATTGTAGTGAATGCCTATAACGTGTTTTTTGTTTTTGTTCCATTTACATCATATTAGTAAGATTAGTATTTGTGTTTAATAGTCTAAAAGTTCAGTCATAATCGCCTGTTAGTGTAGTTTAAATTAGAGTCTTGATTGGCATCATGGTGTTAGTCAAAATTTAGTCTAAGTTTATTTTTGTTTTGTAAATTAATGTAGTGTCTTGTTTTGTTCAAATTATGTATATAACAGTATGTTAGGTTAATATTTGATGCATTTTAGAATAGATGTAGCCATATGTTAATTAGAATGTCTAGATTCATTGAAATTCGTTTTAGTCAATTTAGAATTTAATATTAGTTATATCGATTCTTATGTAGTATTTAGCATAGTTAACTCGTTTCAATTCATATTTTGTTTACCATTTATATCCTTTGAGTTATGTGTGCATAGGTTAATTTAGCTAGGATAATGTTAGAGTATATTAGATAATTGATTAGCATTGAAATTTGGAAGAAGGGCATTGGAGTAATTGAGGTTGATAAATGAGTTTGGTAGATTTGAAATTCATCCAAATTCGTGGGACTCAGTTAAGGAAAGTTTTGACCTTGTGTATTCCAGCCAAAATAGAAGACTTTCCCTCCTTTACACATTTGGAAACAAAGTTTAAGTTTCAAATCCATTCCTAAAATCGTGTTTTGGAAAAGATTTTCAAAAAGGGGTCTAATGTTTTAATGCAAAATTAGAAACCGTGTGATCTAGCTGGATGATTTTGCTAGCCCAAGCTTTCCAATTGAGGTTCTAAAGCAATTATGGTGAATAAATTCCTTTTCAAATTCATGTTTATCATTTCTAAGCCCATGTACTAATTCCTATTTTGACATAGTATAGATAGAATCTAAATAATTTTAGTAAGCATTGAATTAACCTTAGGTTGTAGCAATTGTGGTTTCCCTTTTAGGTAGGTATTTATTAGTATTCATTGACTTCAATTTAGGCGTGTAAATTAAATAGTTTCATTTAAATATTTTTTCTCTTCATTTTTGGTTTTGAAAGATAGTCTTTATTCCATAGGGTGGCGTGGGCCTAAGTCAAAGCTTTATTCTAAACTGTCTCCCTAGCTAACCCTAGTTAGTTAATAACCCTAGCTACATTAACATTAAGTTGTTTTTAGTGTTTCAAGTAGGTTTTAGAGTTAATTATTGAGTAAGTAGGTAATTAGTTAGTTTATATTAAAAAGAGTACCTTAGGATTAAATAAATGCATTCATATAGATAGTCTAACTAGCATTGCATCTTAGTTTATGAGAGATGAATCTTAGTGTTTTATTTAGATTAGATTTAACATCTTTTGTTCAGTTCATTTAGATGTTTATGTAGGTAATCTAGTTGTTAATTTCTGTAGTTTAACAGTAGATTTGTGGTAGTTAGGACTGTTTTTACATATGCTTTAAAGTCATAGTGTCATTAGTGGATTCGTGCAAATGAATAGTGCACTGATTTCAAAAACAAATTTTTACTGTATCTTGCACTCGTCATTTCATGTGCAAATTTTTAAAGTTTTCTCAAGATTTTTTTTCTATTCTCTTCAACTGTGTGTTCACTGTCAGCAGACCAAAAATCAGCTCATTTCGAGTTGATTTAGTCTGACTTTTAAGTGTTTTCCAAAATCAGCTTTTTCGGGTTTTTCAGTTTCGGGACATGCGATTTCTAGAATTTTTACGAATTTGAAATGCTTATATCTGAAGCTTCAGGATGAATTTTACAAATCCGTAAAGTCTAACAGATTCTTGGATTTGTTAGGAAAAGAACAGAAGAAATTTTGTGAAATTTGGACTTTGTTTGCTTCTTCAAATCATCTGTTGGCAAAAATCTGTCAGAATCTACTTTTGCACTATTTAAGGACAAAACAGTCATTTAGCTGGTGGTTTGATTTTACATAGTTTTTAGTATTTTCTAGCATGTAGTTAGTGAATTAACTGTAGTTAGACTAACTAGGACTGATTTGCTTATTTAGTTTAGTTCGAAATTATAGTCTCAGTTCTCTTGTTAATTAATCATAGTTTAATTTCATAATTAGTTCAGAAATATTTGTAAAAGTAACTTAGAATTAATTAGTGATTGTTTACTGACTTTTTATTTTCATTGTTGTAGATTGATAAGTTAGAAACAGGTCTACAGGTGTATTTACAATGCGAAGTGCAGATGCATGTGTGGTGAAAAGACAAAAATACCCCTGGCAAAATGGAGAAGACTTAGCCACCTGTTTTAGTTTATTTTCATTTTTAGATTGTTATTTAATTAGAATTGTAATATTAACATAGTTGTAAAGAATTGTGGTATTAATAAATTGAGGTTTTAGATTTAATTCTGAATATATCCCGTTCCCTGTGGATTCGACCTGTACTCGCCACTTCTGTGGAAAGTCGGTTTTTATTATCTTTGGTTGATGATTTTCCAAATGCTTTTATTTAAAATAATGTTTTAAAAATACCATTACAAAAAGTACAACCAACGTGTATATGTGTTCTAAAGCTGTCAAAAATAATTTTTAGTGATTCAATCATGCATACATATGTTATAAAGTTGTCAAAAAAATTCAGAGTGATTCAATCATGGATATATGTCATCTAAGGCTGTCAAAAAAAAATCATAGTGATTAAATCATGCATATATGTGTTCTAAATCCGTCAAAAAAATTTCATAGTGATGGAATCATGCATATATGTGTTCTAAAGCTGTCAAAAATAATTTATAGTGATTCAATCAACTATATATGTGTTCTAAAGCTATAAAAAAAAATCATAGTGATTCAATCATGCATACATATGTTATAAAGTTGTCAAAAAAATTTCAGAGTGATTCAATCATGCATATATGTCATCTAAGGCTGTCAAAAAAATTTCATAGTGATTCAATCATGAATATATATGTGTTCTAAAGCCGTCAAAAAAATTTCATAGTGATGGAATCATGCATATATGTGTTCTAAGGCTATCAAAAAGATTTTATAGTGATTCAATCATGCATATATGTTCTCTAAGGCTGTCAAAAAAAATTTATAGTTATCCAATCATGCATATATGTGTTTGTGAACACCCCAAAATTTTCAAAATGTTGTTAATATTTCCCTTTTTGCCCCTGGCCCCATTTTCTGAATAAATTGAGTCATTTCTCACTCAAAATTCTAATTGATTCCTCGGATATACCGAAATCAAATCCATTTTTTTAATATCTGACTCGATTTTGGACCTGGATCCAGTGCCAAATCCCAAAACTGAGCTTTATTATCAAATTTTCAAAACTAAATCCGCTAAAAACACCAAAAGAATTTTCGAAAGGCTCAGACAGTTGATCCAGTGACCATTTGGATTCCATGATCTATATTTTTTTTTATTCGAGGTTAAAAACTTGAATATTTCCTCAAATTTTGGATCAAAAAACCCATTTTCTAAAGAAATTCCAAAAGATCAAAACTTAAATCTCAGAAAGCCTCTCTTTTGTAAATATTTTCAATTTTTTAAAAAAAAAAATAATTTAAAATCCCCTATTTTCCCTTAGATTTTAGAACTTTATTTCAAAAACACAAAAAAATATATAAATTGGTGAAAATATGGAAAATTTCGGTTGAAAAGTCTTTGAAAACCATTTGTAGTGAGAACCACCTGTTTGAAAAAAAAATCCTTTTAGAAGAACCCTCTTTTTGAAAAATTAGGAAAATTTTCAAACGGCTCTCGCCTTCCCGCAATCACGAACTTCTCTCTCTCTCTCGCACGCTCTCCCTCTGGAAGCACCCATGTGCTTCCATCGCCATCCTCATCTTCCTTCATTCGCCCATCGCCAACCACCCTCCGTGTGCCTTCATCTCCCGTTCATCTCCAACGGAAGCCTCCACTTCCAGACCCTTCCTTCCCTCTTAATAAAAGGAGCACAAGGGGAAGGGAGCGGATCATCGATCAATACCATCCCCATCCCCATCCGTTTCTCGCTTCTCCACGATCTAGCCTCTCCTCTTCTTGATCGAGCTTCCTCCCTCCTTCAGAATACCTGCAGTTGTAGGAAGCACTCTGCCGAGGGCTAAACATTCCAGGAATCCATCCTTGAGGAGCATTCAACAGATTTAGAAGCCGTTGAACCTCTCTCTTCATAAGAAGGTGTGTGCCTGCATCTGGGGAGGAATAGAGGATCATAGTCACATTTGGGCGTTGGTGATATCCATTGCAAATTCAGGCCTTGTAGCCCATCCATTCTTCGGTAAGATTGAATACTGTTGAGGATTCTAGAAAATAGCGACTAGGTGCTATTGATCAGCTGGAATTTTAGCATGCTGATATCCATTCAATCTTATGTTTTAGCACTCATAATATGTTGTTACAGTCTTTTGATTCAAATTACTCTGGATTGAATTTTAAGTTGTAGTTAGATATGCTTGTTGTGTAATTTTTCCATTTCAAAAGGAAGAATTTTTTCCCATTTGATGCTTATGGTGCAGTTTGACTGTAAACTGTGAATCTATCACAATCTTACAGTGAAGTTCCATTGCAATTCACTGCTTATCTCTAAAAAGTTGTGTGAAAGTCCATTAGATTTATATCTGGAATTAGCAGGACTTGAGTTGTAGCACTAAGATTCTGTTAGCAGTAAATGTGTGTCAGTCTTTTTTAATATGAATGCGTCAGTAACCCTGTGTTAAAGGTGTGTTAGAGGTAGGTGAGTTAATATCGATATGTGAGTACACATACCTTGCTTACTCGGACCGGAGTGTTATTTAGGTTGTGCAATGAGTTAGTTAGTCTGTGAGTTAGCATAGGTTGTGTAAGTATGTTGGCATATACATTAATGGTTGGTGTATGTTAATATCTTGGCACTGAGCGTGTGTTAGTAGATCTGAGTTGACAATATATGTGTGAGAGTTTTGTATGAGTAGTATAGTGTGTTGAACAACAAGATAGTGTGTTAGTCTCTATATTTTTCCATTTACCTTGAATTTTTTATTAGTGTAAGATACATGCCTGAGCATTTCACTGGATCTGATATGATATTATATAAATTGCTGTCTATATATATTTTTCATCTCATACTGATTCAGATTTTGCAGGAATTAGGCAGAAAAAGGCTATTTTCCTTCTTAATTTAGGAGTTTGACTCTCGATTTCATTTCAAAACTTGTACTAGCTATATCAATGAGAATATTTATATTTCCTGCACTAGATTAGAATGTATGAGCATGTATATATCTTAGAAATTGTTTATTTCATCTCCTTTTACCCTTTTATTTCAAAAATTCACGGATGGAAACACGAACGACACGTGCACCATTCTAATAAGAGGTGATTAAATCCTAAGTTGATGATTTGCATCAATGGTCATAGTCAGGATGTGAACAAAACTTAGGATTTTCATCTTTTATGGAATAACATTTGATCAACACTGGATCCTTTTAAAAAATCATCATATTTTTTTAAATATTTTCTTCTTTTATCAGAGTTTAACTTAAAAATTAACTCAAAATGTATATCACTGGCCATAGTCAGGATATATTGAGAGTTAATTTCATTTTAAACTCTATAAAAGCACCAAAATGTATTTTATTCTTCAATTGAA
The DNA here is from genome assembly GCF_984573655.1 of Nuphar pumila. Lineage (NCBI taxonomy): Eukaryota > Viridiplantae > Streptophyta > Magnoliopsida > Nymphaeales > Nymphaeaceae > Nuphar > Nuphar pumila. The sequence continues at coordinate 69,597,072 of NC_143251.1, read as the reverse complement.
TTTAAATATGATTACTATATAATACATTCAATGACCATAGTCAGGGATGTATTATATCTTTAATCTTATTTCGATTCATTTAAAGAATAAAATATGCTTTTCCAAAATCCAATTTCAAAATTTTCAATTCATTCCATCATTTAGGATAGAATTATATCATATTTTCAAAATTTCTTTTTCAAAATCCAAGTGATCTTGAATATCTTCTTCATTTTTTAAACCAATCTTCAATTTTTATCTCAAATTCATCTTTCTATCTCACTTTAAAATTAAAAATTCAATTTCAAAGTCCAATTTGACTTTGAAATTTTGAATTCTCTTCTTATATTCAAAATTCAATTCCCAAATTCAAGATTTCAAAGTTCAATTCAACTTTAAAATTCTAAATTCATTTCCAGGATTCAATTTCAAATTCAATTTAGCATTTTTTCAAAGTTCAATTTTGAAGTTCATGATTCATCTTTTGATTTCAAATTCAAACTTTAAAATCAAGTTTATTCTTTATCTTCAAAAGTTCTATCTAAAGATTGAGTCCTGATTCTCAATTCAAAATCAAAGATTTGAGATTGATTCTGAATCTCAAAATTTGATTTTTCCCTAAAATTCAAGCCCACCTTTAAATTCAAAATCTGGATTTCCAAAATCCAGATCCATCCTCAAAATCCCATCCGGATTTTTAGAATCCAAATCTATCTTAGGGTTTTGGATTTAGAACACAATTCCATCTTGAATTCCAGATTTCGGGTCCAACTCCATTTTAGAATTCCAAAACTTTGGATCCAACTTCATTTTTTTTGGATTCTAGACTTCGGATCCAATTCCATCTAGAATTCCAGATTTTAGATTCAATTCCATCTTGGATTCCAGACTTCAGATCCAATTCCATTTAGGATTCAGATATTGGATTCAAATTCCACCCTGGATTCAGATTTTCAAATCCAACTCCATTTTGGATTCCAGACTTCGGATTCAACCCCATTTAGGATTCCAGATTTCAGATTCAACTCCATTTTGGATTCCAGACTTCGGATCCAATTCAATTTAGGATTACGGATTTAGTTCCATCTTGGATACTAGATTTCAGATAAAAAATCCATTCCAGATTTCAGATCAAAATTCTATTCTAAATTTCAAATCTAATTTTCCAAATCTCATTTTTTTAAAGCCAATTTCAAATCCATTTCTCAAATCTAAATTCAAATTCAATTACTGTTTAGGTATTGAATTCAAAATCAATTCTTGAAAATTAATCCAAATTCAAAGTCTATTATGACTTTGAAAATTCATTCCTATTTCAAAATTTTCAATTCCAAATTCCCTTTCTCGTTATTCTTTTCAAATCAAGATTTATTTTCCCAACTCTGATTATTTCAAAAACTTAGAACTTCAAATATCTATTCAGATCTATCCCAAATTCTAAGTTAGACTCAACTTTCAAAAACCATTTCTTCACTCCATTATCAAATTCATCTTAGAATCACTTGGAAAATCCCAAATTTCCAAAATACTTTCTCAAAAGCATACATTTATGCATTTTCATTTGCACAAGCATGATTCTTTGTGCATTTAGACTTAGAATAAATACTTAGATGATATTTTAGCAAAAGAAAAGGCATGAATTTGATCCTTGGTTCGATTACCCCTGGTAAAGGCACCAGGAACGGTCGAACCTCGCACCGACGAGCGAATCCCGTCTCTCCATTTTCCCGTAAAGTTTCAAAACGGAGGCGGGTAATTTTAAAACATTTTCAAAATTTTGGTCAGACGAGACCATGCAAAAGAGTTCCTCTCTCTTCTTTCTTTTCTCATTCTCTATTCTTTTCTGTCTTCTAGTCCCCTTTAAAAGGGAATAGAGGATAGAAAGGCAAAGAGAAGGAAAAGAGGAATGAGAGGAAAATTTTTGCATGATCACAGTATTCTAAGTATGTAAAAATAAATTCATAGTGATTCAATCATCCATATATGTTTTCTAAAGCTAACAAAAAAACTTCATAGCGATTCAATCATGCATATATGTGTTCTAAAGATGTAAAAAAAATAATAGTGATTTAATCAAGCATATATGCGTTCTAAAGCTATCAAAAAAAAATTATAGTGATTCAATCATTTATATATGTGTTCTAAAGCTGTCAAAAAGATTTCATAGTGATTAAATAATGCACATATGTGTTCTAAAGCTGTCAAAAAAAATTTGTAGTGATTCAATCATGCATATATGTGTTCTAAGGCTGTCAAAAAAATTTCAGAGTGATTCAATCATGCATATATGCGTTCCAAGTATGTCAAAAAAAAATTTGTAGTGATTCAATTATCCATATATGTGTTCCAAAGCTGACAAAAAAAATTGATTGCGATTCAATCATGCATATATGTGTTCTAAAGATATAAAAAAAAATTAATAGTGACTTAATCATGCATATATGTGTTCTACAGCTATCAAAAAATTTTTATAGTTATTCTATCATGCATATATATGTTGTAAAGCTGTCAAAAAAAATTATAGTGATTCAATCATACATATATGAGTTCTAAGGCTGTCAAAAAAATTTCATTGTGATTCAATCATGCATATATGTGTTCTAAAGCTGTCCAAAAAATTTCATAGCGATTCAGTCATGCATACATATGTTCTAAAGATGTCAAATGTTTTTAATAGTGGTTCAATCATGCATATATGCGTTCTAAGGCTGTCAAAACTTTTTTTATAGTGATTCAATCATGCATATATGTGTACTAAAGCTGTAACAAAAAAATTCATAGTGATTCAATCATGCATATACGTGTTGTAAAGTTGTCAAAAAAATTTCATAGTGATTCAATCATGCATATATGTGTTCTAAAGTTGTCAAATAAATATCATAGTAAATCAACCATGCATATATGTGTTCTAAAGCTGTCAAAAAAACTTCATTGTGATTCAATCATGCATATATGTGTTCTAACACGGTCAAAAAAAATTATAGTGATCAAATTCTGCATATATGTGTTGTAAAGCAATCAAAAAAATTTCATAGTGATTCAATCATGCATATATGTGTTCTAAAGCTCTCAAAAAAATTTCATAGTGATACGATAACGCATATATGCATTCTAAGGCAGTAAAAAAAAATCATAGTGATTCAATCATGCATATATGTGTTCTAAAGCTGTCAACAAAAATTCATAGTGATTCAATCATGCATATATGTGTTCTAAGACAGTAAAAAAAAAATCGTACAGCTTAAATCAAGCATATATGTGGTCTAAGGCTACCAAAGAAATTTCATAGTGATTCAATCAATTATATATGTGTTCTATGGATGTCAAAAAAATCATAGTGATTCAATCATGCATATATGTATTGTAAACATGTCAAAAAAAATTCATAGTGATTGAATCATGCATATATCTGTTCTTAGGCTGTCAAAAAAAATTTATAGTGATTCAATCATGTATATATGTGTTCTAAATCTGTCAAAAATAATTTATAGTGATTCAATCACGTATATATGTGTTCTAAAGCTGTCAAAAATAATTTATAGTGATTCAATCATGCACATATGTGTTCTAAAGCTATCAAGAAAAATTTATAGTGATTCAATCAAGCATATATGTGTTATAAAGCTGTCAAAAATTTTTCAAAGTAATTCAATCATGCATATATCTCATCTAAGGCTGTCAAAAAAATTTCATAATGATTCAGTCATGCATTTATGTGTTCTAAGGCTGTCAATAAAATTTCATTATGACGCAATCATGTATATATGTGTTCGAAGGCTATCAAAAAGATTTCATAGCGATTAAATCATGCATATATGTGTTCTAAGTCTGTCAAAAAAATTTCATAGTGATTCAATCACGTATATATGTGTTCTAAAGTTGTCAAAAATAATTTATAGTGATTCAATCATGCATATATGTGTCATAAAGCTGTCAAAAAAAATTCAGAGTGATTCAATCATGCATATATGTCATCTAAGGCTGTCAAAAAAAATTCATAGTGATGGAATCATCTATATATGTGTTCTAAAGCTATCAAAAAGATTACATAGTGATTAAATCATGCAAATATGTGTTCTATGGCTCGCAAAAAAAAATCATAGTGATTCAATCAAGCATATATGTGTATTAAGGTTGTCAAAAAAAAATCATGGTGATTTAATGATCCATATACGTGTTCTAAAGCTGACAAAAAAGTTTCATAGCGATTCAATCATGCATATATATATTCTAAAGCTATCAAACAAATTTCATAGTGATTCAATCATGCATATATGTGTTCTAAGGCTATCAAAAAGATTTCATAGTGATTAAATCATGCATATATGTGTTCTAAAGCTGTCAAAAAAACTTTCATAGTGATGCAATCATGTATATATGTGTTCTAAGGCTGGCAAAATGATATCATAGTGATTAAATCATGCACATATGTGTTCTAAGGCTGTCAAAAAAATTTCATAGTGATTCAATCATGCATATATGTGCATTAAGGTTGTCAAAAAAAAATCATGCTGATTTAATCATCCATATATAGGTGTTGTAAAGCTGACAAAAAAATTTCATAGCGATTCAATCATGCATATATGTTTTCTCAAGATGTAAAAAAAAATCATACTGATTCAATCATGCATATATTTATTCTAAAGCTATCAAACAAATTTCACAGTGATTCAATCATGCATATATGTGTTCTAATGCTGTCAAAAAAAATTTATGGTGATTCAATCATGCATATATGAGTTCTAAGGCTGTCAAAAAAAATTCATTTTGATTCAATCATGCATATATGTGTTCTAAAGCTGTCAAAAAAAATTCATAGTGATTCAATCATGCATACATATATTACAAAGTTGTCAAAAAAATTTCATAGTGGTTCAATCATGCATATTAGTGCTCTAAGGCTGTCAAATTTTTTTTATAGTGATTCAATCATGCATATATATGTACGAAAGCAGTCAAAAAAATTTCATTGTAATTCAATCTTGCATATATGTGTTATAAAGCTGTCAAAAAAATTTCATAGTGATTCAATCATGCATATATGTGTCTTAAATTGATTCAAAAAAACATCATATTGATTCAATCATGCATATATGTGTTCTAACGCTGTAAAAAAAAAATTTATAGTGATCAATCATGCGTATATAACTTCTAACGCTATAAAAAAAAATCATAGTGATTCAATCATGCATATATGTGTTCTGAAGCTGTCAAATGAATATCATAGTGAATCAACGATGCATATATGTGTTCTAAAGCTGGCAAAAAAACTTCATAGTGATTCAATCATGCATATATGTGTTCTAACATGGTAAAAAAAAATATAGTAATCCAATCATGCATATATGTATTCTAAAGCAATCAAAAAAATTTCACAGTGATTCAATCATGCATATATGTGTTCTAAAGCTCTCAAAAAAATTTCATAGTGATTCGATAATACATATATGTGTTCTTAGGCTGTCAAAAAAAATTCGTAGTGATTCAATCATGCATATATGAGTTCTAAAGCTGTCAACAAAAATTCATAGTGATTCAATCAAGCATATATGTGTTCCAAGACAGTCAAAAAAATTTAATAGTGATTAAATCATGCATATATGTGTTCTAAGGCTACCAAAAAAATTTCATAGTGATTCAATCAATTATATATGTCTTCTATGGATGTCAAAAAAAATCATAGTGATTCAATCATGCATATATTAAAGATGTAAAAAAAAAATCATAGTGATTGAATCATGCATATATCTGTTATAATGCTGTCAAACAAATTTCATAGTGATTCAATCACATATATATGTGTTCTAAAGCTGTCAAAAATAATTTATACTGATTCAATCATGCATATATGTGTTCTAAAACCATCAAAAAATTTCATTGTAATTCAATCATGCGTATATGTGTTCTAAAGCAGTCAAAAAAAATTCAGTGTGATTCAATCTTGCATATATGTCATCTAAGGCTGTCAAAAAAATTTCAGTGTGATTCAATCTTGCATATATGTCATCTAAGGCTGTCAAAAAAATTTCATAGTGATTCAGTCATGCATATATGTGTTCTAAAGCTCTCAAAAAAATTTCATAGTGACACAATCATGTATGTATGTGTTCTAAGGCTATCAAAAAGATTTCATAGTGATTAAATCATGCATATATGTGTTCTAAGGCTGTCAAAAAAATTTCATAGTGATTCAATCACGTTTATATTTGTTCTAAAGTTGTCAAAAATAATTCATAGTGATTCAATGATGCATATATGTGTTCTAAAGCTATCAAAAAAAAATCATAGTGATTCAATCATGTATATATGTGTTATAAGGCTGTCAAAAAAAATTCAGAGTGATTCAATCATGCATATATGTCATATAAGGCTGTCAAAAAAAATTCATAGAGATTCAATCATGCATATATGTGTTCTAAAGCTGTCAAAAAAAATTCATAGTGATGGGATCATGTATATATGTGTTCTAATGCTTTCAAAAAGATTTCATAGTGATTAAATAAGGCATGTATGTGTCCTAAGGCTGTCAAAAAAAATTAATAGTGATTCAATCACGTATGTATGTGTTCTTATGCTGTCAAAAATAATTTTTAGTGATTGAATCATGCATATATGTGTTCTAAAGCTGTGAAAAAAAAATAATAGTGATGCAATCATGTATATATGTGTTCTAAGGCTGGCAAAATGATTTCATAGTCATTAAATCATGCATATATGTGTTCAAAGGCTGTCAAAAAAATTTCATAGTGATTCAATCACGCATATATGTGTATTAAGGATGTCAAAAAAAATTCATGGTGATTTAATTATCCATATACGTGTTCTAAAGTTGACAAAAAAATTTCATAGCAATGCAATCATGCATATATGTTTTCTCAAGATGTAAAAAAAAATCATACTGATTCAATCAGGCATATATGTGTTCTAAAGCTATGAAACAAATTTCATAGCGATTCAATTACGCATATATGTGTTCTAACGCTGTTGAAAAAATTTTATAGTGATTCAATCATGCATATATGAGTTCTAAGGCTGTCAAAAAAATTTTATAGTGATTCAATCACGTATATATGTGTTCTAAAGCTGTCAAAAAATTTTTATAGTGATTCAATCACGTATATATGTGTTCTAAAGCTGTCAAAAATAATTTATAGTGACTCAATCATGCATATATGTGCTCTAAAGCTATCAAAAAATTTCATAGTGATTCAATCATGTATATATGTGTTCTAAAGGCTGGCAAAAAGATTTCATAGTGATTAAATCGTGCATATATGTGTTCTGAGGCTGTAAAAAATTTCATAGTGATTCAATCATGCATATATGTGTTCGAAGGATGTCAAAATAAATTCATGATGATTTAATGATCCATATACGTGTTCTAAAGCTGACAAAACAATTTCATGGCGATTCAATAATGCATATATGTTTTCTCACGATGTAAAAAAAAATCATACTAATTCAATCATGCATGTATATATTCTAAAGCAATCAAACAAATTTCATAGTGATTCAATCATGCATATTTGTGTTCTAAGGCTATCAAAAAGATTTCATAGTGATTAAATCATGCATATATGTGTTCAAGAGCTGTAAAAAAATATTCATAGTGACGCAATCATGTATATATGTGTTCTAAGGCTGGAAAAATGATTTCATAGTGATTAAATCATGCATATATGTGTTCTAAGGTTGTCAAAAAAATTTCATAGTGATTCAATCATGCATATATGTGTATTAAGGTTGTCAAAAAAATTTCATGGTGATTTAATCATCCATATACGTGTTGTAAAGCTGACAAAAAAAATTCATAGCAATTCAATCATGCATATATGTTTTCTCAAGATGTAAAAAAAAATCATACTGATTCAATCGTGCATATATATATATATATATATATATATATATATATATATATATATATATATATATATATATATATATATATATATATATTCCAAAGCTATCAAACAAATTTCATAGTGATTCAATCATGCATATGTATGTTCTAATGCTGTCAAAAAAAATTTATAGTGATTCAATCATGCATATAAGAGTTCTAAGGCTGTCAAAAAAAATTCATTTTGATTCAATCATGCATATATGTGTTCTAAAGGTGTCAAAAAAATTTCATAGTGATTCAATCATGCATACATATGTTCTTAAGATGTCAAAAAAATTTCAAAGCGGTTCAATCATGCATATTTGTGCTCTAAGGCTGTCAAATTTTTTTTATAGTGATTCAATCATGCATATATATGTACTAAGCAGTCAAAAAAATTTTATTTTAATTCAATCATGCATATATGAGTTCTAAAGCTGTCAGAAAAATTTCATAGTGATTCAATAATGCATATATATGTTCTAACGCAGTAAAAAAAATTATAGTGATTCAATCGTGCATACGTATATTCTAACGCTATAAAAAAAAATTCATAGTGATTCAATCATGCATATATGTGTTCTAAAGCTGTCAAATAAATATCATAGTGAATCAACCACGCATATATGTGTTCTAAAGCTGTCAAAAAAACTTTATAGTGATTCAATCATGCATATATGCGTTCTAATAAGGTAAAAAAAATTTGTAGTAATCCAATCATGCATATATGTGTTCTTAAGCAATCAAAAAAAATTCACAGTGATTCAATCATGCATATATGTGTTCTAAAGCTCTCAAAAAAATTTCATAGTGATTCGATACTGCATATATGTGTTCTAAGGCTGTCAAAAAAATTTCATAGTGATTCAATCATTCATATACGAGTTCATAAGCTGTCAACAAAAATTCATAGTGACTCAATCAAGCATATATGTGTTCTAAGACAGTAAAAAAAATTTAATAGTCATTAAATCATGTATATATGTGTTATAAGGCCACCAAAAAAATTTCATAGTGATTCAATCTATTATATATGTCTTTTATGGATGTCGAAAAAAATCATAGTGATTCAATCATGCATATATGTTTTCTAAAGATGTCAAAAAAATTCATAGTGATTGAATCATGCATATATCTGTTATAAGGTTGTCAAACAAATTTCATAGTGATTCAATCACGTATATATATGTTCTAAAGTTGTCAAAAATAATTTATAGTGATTCAGTCATGCATATATGTGTTCTAAAGCTATTAAAAAATTTCATAGTGATTCAATCTTGCATATATGTGTTCTAAAGCTGTCAAAAAAATTTCACAGTGATTCAATCTTGCATATATGTCATCTAAGGCTGTCAAAAAAAATTCATAGTGATTCAATCATGCGTATATGTGTTCTAAAGCTGTCAAAAAAATTTCATAGTGACACAATCATGTATATATGTGTTCTAAGGCTATCAAAAAGATTTCATAATGATTAAATCATGCATATATGTGTTCTAAGGCTGTAAAAAAAATTCCATAGTGATTCAATCACGTATATATGTGTTCTAAAGCAGTCAAAAATAATACATCGTGAATCAATGATGCATATATGTGTTCTAAAGCTATCAAAAAAAATTCATAGTGATTCAATCATGCATATATGTGTTATAAAGCTGTCAAAAAAAATTCAAAGAAATTCAATCATGCATATATGTCATATAAGACTATCAAAAAAAATCATAGAGATTCAATCATGCATATATGTGTTCTAAAGCTATCAAAAAAATTTCATAGTGATGGAATCATGTATATATGTGTTCTAAGGCTTTCTAAAAGATTTCATAGTGAGTAAATCATGCATATATGTGTTCTAAGGCTGTCAAAAAAATTTCATAGTGATTCAATCACATATGTATGTGTTCTTAAGCTGTCAAAAATAATTTATAGGGATTCAATCATGCATATATGTGTTCTAAAGCTGTCAAAAAAAATTAATAGTGATGCAATCATGTATATATGTGTTCTAAGGCTGGCAAAATGATTTCAAAGTCATTAAATCGTGCACATATGTGTTCAAAGGCTGTCAAAAAAAATTCATAGTGATTCAATCACGCATATATGTGTATTAAGGATGTCAAAAAAAAATCATGGTGACTTAATCATCCATATACGTGTTCTAAAGTTGACGAAAAAATTTCATAGCAATTCAATCATGCATATATGTTTTCTTAAGATGTAAAAAAAATTCATACTGATTCAATCATGCATATGTGTTCTAAAGCTATGAAACAAATTTCATAGCAATTCAATCATGCATATATGTGTTCTAACGCTGTTAAAATTTTTTTATAGTGATTCAATCATGCATATATGAGTTCTAAGGCTGTCAAAAAAAATTCATAGTGATTCAATCACGTATATATGTGTTCTAAAGCTGTCAAAAATAATTTATAATGATTCAATCATGCATATATGTGTTCTAAAGCTATAAAAAAAATTCATAGTGATTCAATCATGCATATATATGTTCTAAAGCTATCAAAAAAATTTCAGAGTGATTCAATCATGCATATATGTCATATAAGGCTGTCAAAAAAAATTCATAGTATTTCAATCATGCTTATATATGTTCTAAAGCTGTCAAAAAAATTTCATAAAGATGGAATCATGTATATATATGTTCTAAGGCTATCAAAAAGGTTTCATAGTGATTAAATCATACATATATGTGTTCTAAGGCTGTCAAAAAAATTTCATAGTGATTCAATAATGTATGTATGTGTTCTAAAGTTGTCAAAAATAATTTATAGTGATTCAATCATGCATATATGTGTTCTAAATCTGCCAAAAAAATGTAATAGTGATGCAATCATGTATATATGTGTTCTAAGGCTGGCAAAATGATTTCATAGTCATTAAATCATGCATATATGTGTTGTAAGGCTGTAAAAAAAAATCATAGTGATTGAATCATGCATATATGTGTATTAAGGATATCAAAAAAAATTCATGGTGATTTAATCATCCATATACATTTCTAAAGTTGACAAAAAAAATTCATAGCAATTGAATCATGCATATATGTTTTCTCAAGATGTAAAAAAAAATCATACTAATTCAATCATGCATATATGTGTTCTAAAGCTATCAAACAAATTTCAAAGCGATTCAATCTTGCATATATGTATTCTAACGCTGTCAAAAAAAAATATTAGTGATTCAATCATGCATATATGAGTTCTAAGGCTGTCAAAAAAAATTCATTTTGATTCAATCATGCATATATGTGTTCTAAAGTTGTCAAAAAAATTTCATAGTGATTCAGTCATGCATACATATGTTCTAAAGATGCCAAAAAAATTTCAAAGTGGTTCAATCAAACATATTTGTGTTCTAAGGTTGTCAAAAGTTTTTTATAGCAATTCAATCATGCATATATGTGTACTAAAGCAGTCAAAAAAATTTCATTGTTATTTAATCACGCATATATATGTTCTAAAGCTGTCAAAAAAATTTCATAGTGATTCAATAATGCATATATGTGTCCTAAAGTTGTTAAAAAAACTTCATGGTGATTCAATCATGCATATATGTGTTGTAACGCAGTAAAAAAAAAATTATAGTGATTCAATCATGCATATATGTATTCTAAAGCTATAAAAAAATTCATAGTAATTCAATCATGCACATATGTGTTCTAAGACATTAAAAAAAATCATAGTGATTAAATCAAGCATATATGTGTTCTAAGGATGTCAAACAAATTTCATAGTGATTCAATCAAGCATATGCGTGTTCTATGGATGTAAAAAAAAAAAATCATAGTGATTCAATCATACATATATGTGTTCTAAAGTTGTAAAAAAAAACATAGTGATTCAATCATGCATATATGTGTTCTAAATCTGTCAAAAAAATTTCATAGTGATTCAATCATGCATATATATGTTCTAAGGTTGTCAAAAAATTTTCAAAGTTATTAAATCATGCATGTGTGTTCTAGAGCTGTCAAAAAAAATCTTAGTGATTGAATCATGCATATATATGTTCTAAAGATGTAAAAAAAATTCATAGTGATTCAATCATGCATATATGTGTGCTAAAGCTGTCAAATTTTTTTTATAGTGATTCAATCATGCATATATGATTTCTAAGGCTGGCAAAAAAATTTCGTTTTGATCCAATCAGGCATGTATGTGTACTAAAGCTATCAAAAAACCATCATAGTGATCCAATCAAGCACATATACGTGTTTTAAGGCTATCAAAGTTTTTTCATAATGATTCAATCATGCATATATGTGTTTCAAAGCTGTCAAAAAAATTTCATAGTGATGCAATCATGCATATATATGTTCTAAGGCTAGCAAAAAGATTTCATAGTGATTAAATCATGCATATATGTGTTCTAAGGTTGTCAAAAAATTTCATTGTGATTCAATCATGCATATATATGTTGTAATGCTGTCAAAAAAAATTCATAGTGATTCAATCATGCATATATGTGTTCTAAAGCTGTCAAAAAAAATTCATGGTGATTCATGCATATATGGGTTCTAAGGCAGTCAAAAAAATTGATAGTGAATAAATCTTGTATATATGTGTTCTAAAGCCGTAAAAAAAATTCATAGTGATTCGATAATGCATATATGTGTTCTAAGGCTGTGAAAAAAAAATCATAGTGATTCAATCTTGCATATGTGTTCTAAAGCAGTCAAAAAAATTTCGTAGTGATTCAATGATGCGTATATGTCATCTAAGGCTGTCAAAAAAAATTTATAGTTATTCAATCATACATATATGCATTCTAAGTATGTAAAAAAAAAATCATAGTGATTCAATCATCCATATAAGTTTTCTAAAGCTGACAAAAAAAATTCATAGCGATTCAATCATGCATATATGTGTTCTTAAGCTATCAAATTTTTTTTATTGTGATTCAATCATGCATATATGAGTTCTAAGGCTGTCAAAAAATTTTCATAGTGATTCAATCATGCATATATGTGTTCTAAAGCTGCCAAAAATTTTTTATAGTGATTCAATCATGGATATACGTGCTATAAGGCTATCAAAAAATTTTCATAGTGATTAAATCATGCATATATTTTTTCTAAGGCTGTCAAAAAAATTTCATAGTGATTCAATCATACATATATGCATTCAAAGTATCTCAAAAAAACAGCATAGTGATTCAATCATCCATATATATGTTCTAAAGTTGACAAAAAAATGCATAGCGATTCAATCATGCATATATGTGTTCTGAAGATATAAAAAAAAAAACATAGTGGTTTAATCATGCATATATGTGTTCTACAGCTATAAAAAAAAATTCATAGTGATTCAATCATGCATATATGTGTTTTAAAGCTGTCAAAAAAGTTTTAAAGTGATTTAATCATGCATATATGTGTTTTAAAGCAGTCAAAAACATTTCAAAGTGATGCAATCATGCATATATGTATTGTAAAGCTGTCAAAAATTTCATAGTTATTCAATCTTGCATATATGTGTTCGAAACGAGTCAAAAGTATTTCATACTTATTCAATCATGCAAATATGTGTTCTAAAGATGTTAAAAATTTAATAGTGATTCAATCATGCATATATGTGTTCTATGGCTCTCAAAAGACTTTGATAGTGAATAAATCTCTCATATATATGATCTAAAGCCGTCAAAAAAATTTTATAGTTATTTAATAATGCATATATGCATTCTAAGTCTGTAAAAAAAAACTCATAGTGATTCAATCATGCATATATGTGTTCTAAAGCTGTCAAAAAAATTTCATAGTGATTCAATCATGCATACATATGTTCTAAAGATGCCAAAAAAATTTCAAAGTGGTTCAATCAAACATATTTGTGTTCTAAGGTTGTCAAAAGTTTTTTATAGCAATTCAATCATGCATATATGTGTACTAAAGCTGTCAAAAAAATTTCATAGTGATTCAGTCATGCATATATGTTGTCTAAGGCTATAAAAAAAAATTCATAGTTTTTCAATCATATGTATATGCATTCTATGTATGTAAAAAAAAAATCACAGTGATTCAAGTATCCATATAAGTTTTCTAAAGCTGACAAAAAACTTTCATAGAGATTCAATCATGCATATAGTTGTTCTAAAGCTATCAAAGAATTTTTATAGTGATTCAATCATGCATATATGATTTCTAAGGCTGTCAAAAAAAATTTGTAGTGATTCAATCATGCATATATGTGTTCTAAAGCTGTCAAATTTTTTTTATAGTGATTCAATCATGCATATATGTGTTTTAAGGCTATGAAAAAGATTTCATAGTGATTAAATCAAGCATACAAATGTTCTAAGGCTGTCAAAATTTTTTTACAGTGATTCAATCATGCATATATGCATTCTAAGTATCTCACAAAAAAATTTGTAGTGATTCAATCATTCATATATATGTTCTAAAGCTGACAAAAAAAATTCATTATGATTCAATCATGCATATATGTGTTCTAAAGATATAAAAAACAATTTCATAGTGATTCAATTATGAATATATGTGTTCTAAAGCTGTCAAATTTTTTTTATAGTGATGCAATCATGCATATATGTGTTCTAAGGCTATCAAAAAGATTTCATAGTATTTAAATCATGCATATATGTGTTATAAGGTTGTCAAAAAAATTTCATACTGATTCAATCATGCATATATGTTTTCTCAAGATGTAAAAAAAATTCATACTGATTCAACCATGCATATATGTGTTCTAAAGCTATCAAACAAATTTTAAAGCGATTCAATCATGCATATATGTATTATAACGCTGTCAAAAAAAAAAATTAGTGATTCAATCATGCATATATGAGTTCTAAGGCTGTCAAAAAAAATTCATTTTGATTCAATCATGCATATATGTGTTCTAAAGTTGTCAAAAAAAATTCATAGTGATTCAATCATGCATACATATGTTCTAAAGATGCCAAAAAAATTTCAAAGTGGTTTACTCAAACATATTTGTGTTCTAAGGTTGTCAAAAGTTTTTTATAGCAATTCAATCATGCATATATGTGTACTAAAGCAGTCAAAAAAATTTCATTGTTATTTAATCACGCATATATATGTTCTAAAGCTGTAAAAAAAATTTCATAGTGATTCTGTAACACCCCATTTAATTTTAAGGAAAATTCTAACAATTTTTTTTTTTCATTTAACTAGATAAATGAGGAGCTACTAAGAGTTTCAATTTGATTCCATCATAACAAAATTTATTACATCGAGTTCAACTATCCATAAACATTAAACAGAAATGTAGTAGTGCCATGACCGCCTGACGATGCCGCCTTCACTCACTCTGACTGTTCATTCATTTCTTCTCCTGAAAATAGTAAACCACAAAGGAATCAGACTACCACTGTCTGAGTAAGTGATACAGTCTAAATTACATATGTGTAGTGTCATGTGAACAAGTATGTATGAACTTTGATTTAACCGAACTTTAGTGCTTATGTCAACAAGCTTTTCTTTTTAAGACCATCATGTCTGAAGTGATTTCTGAGTAAGAGAATTCTATGATTTTAGTTTTCCATGTTTTGTTCCACTGGAACTCCTATCGGTCCCATTAGTTAATACCACATTTATTGGTTTAAATTTTCAGTTCATTCTTACCCTGTGGGTACGCACAGGCATTTGACATCGTAGCGGACTGAGATTATACGGAGGTTCATACGATCCGTATAACTAGCCGTACGGATACCCAAAAGGGGTGCGGTGCTCGACCGAGAGAGATCCTCAATTGGCAAGACTAACATTGGATGCACCCATAACTCTTCTGCAGAAGACTCGGACCCACCACTTAGGACTCACTGGTGGTCCTGGTCCCCTAACTCCGAGGACTGGGGACCGGGTGAGACGCCTCGCTCTCACAACACCAGAGTGTCCCACGGAGTTTGTACCAACCACTCTCTCTAAAGTGGACCATGGATCCAGTAACCTACACTGTGATATAGTGTACCCAGAATCCGGGAATCCAGTAACATACACCGTCGTGGTGTACCCAGAAACCCAAAGAGAAACCAGTAACATATACCCTATTTCGGTATACCCAGTTCTCGTAACTTGTCTTCTTGTAATATAATGTTTATTATGTATAGCTAACTCGATGAAGTCTTCTTATGCCAGTTAGCACACCGACTTCACACGACTCTCCGGACCTATAATTCTATCTCGAGTTATACCATCCTCAGGTCATGCTCTACGACCCCTTCTGGGTGAACGAGCATTCCCACTCCTTTTTAGTTCTCACAACCATGTGCCTACCACCATGCTTCGCCCACGTGAATAGTTCACATTAAGGACGTGGCCACAACAGCCCTTCTGCATAATACAAAAATGGTTATATACTTACGCGATATTCTGTGGAAAAGAGGGTCCATATATGTATATATATGTATATCTATATATCTATATACTTATATATATATATATATATATATATATATATATATATATATATATATATATATATTTTAGCAGTTATTGATTATCTATCATTCTACCTGTCCACTTTATTGAAGCCACTGTAACCGACATGACTCTGCAAACCGTTTGATGTGGTACCACCAAAAGCAGTGGTTTCGGTACTCTGACACACTACGGTGAATTTGCTAACACACTATGTTGGCCACCGTAGAATTCAGTTCTGTTGAACCTACCCACCAGCCACCCTATCAGTCCAGACCAGACGAACTGGACTCCAACTGTCATAACCCAGCCGGTCACAAGAGGCCCTACAGCGTGCCATCTAATTGACCCCTTACTATCTGTAACAGTGATCAGTTTCACATAAAAATCCCATGTTATGTCACTAGGCAACCACAACGATGTCTTAAGCTCCAGCAAAAAGAGAATGTGTATTCATTCCTAAAGGTAATCCGTTAGTCAGCCTAATCCTTATATGAGTTAGAAATATTAAAGTGATAAGCTAAACCCCACCATTAGAACAGGTTCACATTGAGGTGAGGTACCTTGATCTGGACATATGATAAAAAAAAAATCCCTCTTAATGTAATTGCAAAATCTCAATATGTCTGGGTATTAAAAATTATTTCACTACCTTATGTTCACGCTAGGCATACAACTAAAACTAATAAACAGGTGATCTGAAATTGAACTAATTCACACCTTTATTATACATATAGTTACGTTGGGAAACCTGATTTATTTATTGCTATTCATTCTATGGTAATAGTCTGAAACCCAACTCCAATCACTAATTTCATGAACCAACATTATAACAAAAAAATCTGGGGTTTGATGGTATAATTCAAATACTGTGATATCACGATTAGTGAGGATGGTGTGCTGTATACATTGAGTGATACACAGTATGCTGTACATGGGACAAAAAAAAAACTACACCATAAACCGATAAAAAAAAATCTCTCTTATTAATTCATGTCATCATCCAGATTGAAGTTTTGGACCTCTTACAACCTTAATTTACTTGCAGTTCTCAAAGTAGTGTGAGCAAGACATGATAGAGAAAAAAAAAACATAAGACTAATAAGCCTACCAGATTTTTTTTTCCAGTAAATCATATTAAATCCCACGATTGAACTAATCACTCAGGTTCTGTTTGCTCACTAACTGGGTTGCGACACACATAAACCCATCTGCAACTGGATGCAAAAATTCGAACTCTACGCTATTAACGGCTAATATTGAAGATGCCCTGACGTCTACATTGCAAATGGCCCTTCCTTGACGCGTTTTATTTTCAGACTACCTGAAAGGAGAAATTCGATACTAACGTCTAAATTCATATTCGAATCATACATGTGACACGTTTAAACCAAACTATACGAGAAATATTCCCCTTTTTATTTTCCAGATTTTTTTTTTTCTTTATAGGTCTAATGGTTACTCGGTTTAATGGGAGTGTTTGAACTACCGAATAACAAATCCATTATATGGTTTAGGAACACATTACATTGCAAATAATGTATTTAGTTGTGTATCCCCTACCTCGTGAGAGCGTGAATCCACCAGAAAAATGTTCGCCTTCCTCGCGGACGTCCGGTAGCCGTGCACCAACTCCTCGCCGGGATCAATGGTGGGATGTCATTCAGCTGATTGGACTGAAGGGGAGAGGGAAGGAGGGTCACACGTTTGGGCTGAAGGGGGCGTGAGAGAGAGAGCAAGAGCTTGGGTTCCAAGGTATTTCTTTGGTTGTTGTAGGGTTTCCAAAAAAAAAAAAAACATAAAATTAATATGACCTTTATTGCACCCTTCCCAATTGCTGGACTGTTGGGCTTCCAAGGTGGCCCAACATTCAGCCTTTCCTAAAAGAAAATCGCCCCTACCTCCGGATTAAATTCCTCCTTTATTTCCACCTTGATTTCTTATTTATATTTTTTTTTCTTGGTTGGGCTTCCAAGTTGGGAAAAATGCCCATTCCTTGGGCGTCACCCTTTCCCCATTTAAGTCTCCTTAAATGGGAAGTTGAAACGCCCAATTAGAGAGAGGAGGAAAAAAAATCGTTAATCCTTTATAAAAAAAACTGTTCTTTATTATTGGTGCCCTGGGGGTTTGAACTGAGGTCTCCATCCGAAGGGGTAACAAGCCCCACCATTGCACCAGGTTGTGTTTCGTTGCAATACCTTGCAACAATAACCCATTTGTCCTCTTTTGATGCATTTTACAAAAATAGCATTTTCTAAAAATATTCGGGTGTCCATGGGGTTTCAAACCACACTCTCTTCCTGTTGAGGCAACCCACCATATCAGTGCGCCAATTCTTACTTGGTTGTACTTCTTTTCAACTAAAACAACTTCAGTGATGGGCGATGTTCTAAATCGCGTAAGTATCACATACAAATTGGCGAGCGCACTGTTCATGAAGAATCAAGTCCTGAGAATTATAAATCAAACTCAAAATACATATGACTAGTAACTCCTCGAATTTGAGGCCCAAACGAGGAAAAAAAACTTGTTATTTCATGTGAATTACTGAAAAGCGGGTTTAAGTCGGGTATGGTCCTGACTATGGCGATAATCGCAAGAGGTGATACTTTCGAGATATATTTTGCGAATGTAGTTGAAATTAAAAATTTGAAGCTGGATTTTTAGGTGGGTTTCGACTCCATCCAAGATCCAAATCCCTATATACTATTCGAACCCGATTGTTGGATCTGCTTGATCCATTTGTATCGATTCTTCATCCCTTTGACGAATCCATTTCCAACAATTATAACCTTTATTAAATTTGATAATTGCCGAAATTTTGTGGGCTTTACAGATTCAATAATGCATATATGTGTCCTAAAGTTGTTCAAAAAACTTCATAGTGATTCAATCATGCATATATGAGTTGTAACGAAGTAAAAAAATTTTTATAGTGATTCAATCATGCATATATGTATTCTAAAGCTATAAAAAAAATTCATAGTAATTCAATCATGCACATATGTGTTCTAAGACATTAAAAAAAAAATCATAGTGATTAAATCAAGCATATATGTGTTCTAAGGATATCAAACAAATTTCTTAGTGATTCAATCAAGCATATGCGTGTTCTATGGATGTAAAAAAAAAATCATAGTGATTCAATCATACATATATGTGTTCTAAAGTTGTAAAAAAAAAACGTAGTGATTCAATCATGCATATATGTGTTCTAAATCTGTCAAAAAAATTTCATAGTGATTCAATCATGCATATATATGTTCTAAGGTTGTCAAAAAAATTTCAAAGTGATTAAATCATGCATATATGTGTTCTAGAGCTGTCAAAAAAAATCTTAGTGATTGAATCATGCATATATATGTTCTAAAGATGTAAAAAAAATTCATAGTGATTCAATCATGCATATATGTGTGCTAAAGCTGTCAATTTTTTTTTATAGTAATTCAATCATGCATATATGACTTCTAAGGCTGGCAAAAAAATTTCATTGTGATCCAATCAGGCATGTATGTGTTCTAAAGCTATCAAAAAACCATCATAGTGATCCAATCAAGCACATATACGTGTTTTACGGCTGTCAATTTTTTTTTATAATGATTCAATCATGCATATATGTGTTTCAAAGCTGTCAAAAAAAATTCATAGTGATGCAATCATGCATATATATGTTCTAAGGCTAGCAAAAAGATTTCATAGTGATTAAATCATGCATATATGTGTTCTAAGGCTGTCAAAAAATTTCATTGTGATTCAATCATGCATATTATGTTGTAATGCTGTAAAAAAAAATTCATAGTGATTCAATCATGCATATATGTGTTCTAAAACTGTCAAAACAATTTCATGGTGATTCATGCATATATGGGTTCTAAGGCAGTCAAAAAAATTTAATAGTGAATAAATCTTGTATTTTTGTGTTCTAAAGTCGTAAAAAAAATTCATAGTGATTCGATAATGCATATATGTGTTCTAAGGCTGTCAAAAAAATTCATAGTGATTCAATCATGCATATATGTGTTCTAAAGCAGTCAAAAAAATTTCGTAGTGATTCAATAATGCATTTATGTCATCTAAGGCTGTCAAAAAAAATTTCTAGTTATTCAATCATACATATATGCATTCTAAGTATGTAAAAAAAAAATCATAGTGATTCAATCATCCATATAAGTTTTCTAAAGCTGACAAAAAAAATTCATAGCGATTCAATCATGCATATATGTGTTCTTAAGCTATCAAAAAAATTTCATAGTGATTCAATCATGCATACATATGTTCTAAAGATGCAAAAAAAATTCAAAGTGGTTCAATCAAACATATTTGTGTTCTAAGGCTGTCAAAATAATTTCATAGTCATTAAATCATGCATATATGTGTTCTAAGGCTGTCAAAAAAATTTCATAGTGATTGATTCATGCATATATGTGTATTAAAGATGTCAAAAAAGAATCATTGTGATTTAATCATCCATATATGTGTTCTAAAGTTGACAAGAAAAATTCATAGCAATTCAATCATGCATATATGTTTTCTTAAGATGTATAAAAAATTCATACTGATTCAATCATGTATATATGTGTTTTAAAGCTATCAAACAAATTTCATAGCGATTCAATCATGCATATATGTATTTAAACAATGTCAAAATTCTTTTATAGTGATTCAATCATGCATATATGAGTTCTAAGTCTGTCAAAAAAAATTCATTTTGATTCAATCATGTTTTTTGCATTGTATAAGTGTTTGTGTTTCCCTAATTAGCTTCAATATTCATTTTAACATAGTGTTTTTTGCAGATTTCTCAACGAAACTCGCTTGTGCCTCGCCACCCGTGGTAAGTAAGTGACAAAAACAATGCAAATCGGGTAAATACCCGTGGTGAGTAAGTGATGCAAGCGCATCACATGTTATTTAATTTATTGAATGTAACACTTTATTGTTCACACACTCACTTAGTTGTTGATATCTAGGACTGCTTTGTTGGAGTTCGGAGATCATGCTGAGCATGATTTTAATGTATGAATATGGAAGTGTTCTTATTTTTGGAGTACGGAGTCCATGCTAGATATGGTAGTAGTTAGTGGGATATTGAAGTGTGTTTGCTGCAGGTACATGTTTGACATTTGTTTGATATGAATTATTTCGATGTATTGCAATGTTTGATGTGATTGTATCCATGCTTACATGTAGTTACTTTCAATTTGATTATGTCTTCCATGTGAAATTGTATACTGAAAGCATGCTTTAAATGAATGTATCGTGTCATGAATAGTTTGCACATGAAAATATTAAGTTATCAATGCATGCATCATAATTCTTGTGATTGTATGACATCATATATTGCATGATAAATTTGATATTTTCTTCATCATAGCATTCTGATGGTTCTCTTTTAACTTGTTAGGATACTATTTGTAACATCATATGACAAAATGACTGCAAACCGTAAATGGATGTACCGTAGGATAGTGGACAATGAGTTATCGCATGAATATATGGATGGTGTTGACAGTTTTATTGAATTTGCAATGGCAAGTGTCAGTACAGTAGATCCCACAGGTTGGATTAGGTGTCCCTGCAAGATTTGTAAGAATAATCGATTTGTAGAACCTCATGGCGTTAGACATCACCTATACAGGAAGGGTTTTGTGAGTGATTATCAGAACTGGACGTTTCATGGAGAAGAATTTAGAAACGATTTTGATGCACGGGTGAATGTGGTGCACGATAATCCATATACGAATTTGATATTTGATGCCGTAGGAACAGAACTGGGTTCTACTATGAGTTCTAGTGATGTAAGAACTGCCGTAGATGAAGAATCACCAAACGATGCAGCTAGTAGATTTTATGATTTACTTAGAGATGCTGATGAGGCACTTTGGAACGGTTGTGAGAGTCACACTATCTTGTCTGCAGTTCTTCAACTAATGAATTTAAAGTCCGAGTATAATTTGAGTCAATCATGTTTTGACCGTTTGTGCATGATTGTGAAGAGTATGTTGCCCAAAGATGAGAAATTGCCACAAAATTTCTATCGTGCGAAAGTTATGGTCAACGCGCTAGGTATGGGTTACAAAAAGATTGATGCTTGTCCAAATCACTGCATGTTGTATTTCAAGGAGCAGGAAAACAACATATCATGCCTGTCATGTGGGCATCCTCGGTTCAAGCCAAAGACAAGAGGCAATGGTAGCACGAGATCAAAGGAAGTTTCATACAAGTCGCTCTGCTACTTTCCTATCACTCCTAGATTGCAGCGATTGTATATGTCTTCAAGGACAGCTAAACACATGAGATGGCATGCAAATAAAGTTCGACACGATGAAAACAAGATCACACATTTTATTGACGCTGAAGCTTGGAAGCACTTTGATCGTACTCATCAGAACTTCGCAATGGAAGTGCGAAATGTTAGACTCAGTCTATGTACAGATGGATTTAATCCATTTGGGGGTAGATCAACTCCATACTCATGCTGGCCAGTATTTGTAACTCCATACAACCTTCCACTAAGCTTGTGTATGAAACGTCCAAATCTTTTCTTGTCTCTGTTGATCCCTGGTCCGACCTCACCTGGCCAAAATCTTGATGTATATCTAAGATCATTGATTGATGAACTAAAAGTATTGTGGGATGACAGTGTTACCACGTATGATGCCCACAAAAAACAAAATTTCAACATGAAGGCCGTTCTTCTATGGGCAATCAGTGACTTCCCTACATATGGTATGTTATCTGGTTGGAGCACACATGGGAGGTTGGCTTGTCTGTACTGCATGGAGGATTTCAAAGCTTTTAGATTGAGGCATGGAAGGAAGCCTTGCTGGTTTGAGTGTCATCGTCGATTTCTACCCAGCGATCATCCGTTCCGACGTCAAAAGAATGCATTTAAAGCAGGCACAACTGAAACGGAAGGTTCATCCTCAAGATTGTTCGGCATAGAGATTCTAAGAAGATTGCGATACTTTCCAGATATATTAACAGATGCCCGCAGTCCTGCACCCTTCCGTGGATTTGGGAAGGATCACAATTGGACGAAAAAATCTATTTTTTGGGAACTACCGTATTGGCCGACCCTATTGATACGACATAATTTGGATGTGATGCATGTAGAGAAAAATGTGTTTGATAATGTGTTCAATACAGTAATGAATATTAAAGGAAAAATGAAGGATAATCCGAAGGCCCGTATGGATTTAAAATTAATATGTAAAAGACCAGAATTGGAACTCAAAGAGTATAATGGCAAAGTACTGAAACCAAAGGCGAAGTACGTGCTCGGACCTGATTAAATAAAACATGTATGTCAATGGTTGAGACAACTGAGATTTCCAGATGGATATGTCTCTAACATTGCCCGGGCTGTGAAGATTGACGATGGACAGTTATATGGGTTGAAGAGCCATGATTGTCATATCTTTATGCAACGAGTGATACCCCTAGCATTCTATGATATGTTAGACAAACCTATATGGGGTATTGTCTGAGTTGAGCGGATTTTTCAGAACATTATGCGCATCGGAGGTCGTTGTATCAGATGTAAAGAATCTCGAGGACTCTGTCATCACCACTGTTTGTCTGCTAGAAAAGACATTTTCGCCAGCATTTTTCGATGTTATGGAACATTTGATCATACATCTGCCATATGAACTAAGGGTTGATGGCCCTGTGCAATATCGATGGATGTACCCATTTGAAAGGTATATATTTTTTTATATTTGTCTCTTTAATGACATATATTTAAAATTTGAAATGTATATTCTTGTCAGATGCATGTTCGACCTAAAAAAAAAGGTTCGTAATAAAGCAAGAGTAGAAGGCTCTATTTGTGAGGCGTACACTTTAGAAGAGATTTCAAATTTCTCATCTATGTACTTCGAACCTCATATTCCAACACGTTACACATGCCCGCCCCGTAACGATGATGGAGAACAAGTAACTGTAGCTGACAAGCTGTCAATATTTCAACCACTTGGGCATGCATTTGGTAGTTGTCGATCAAGGCTATTGACAGATCGAAAGCAAGATGCAACACACATCTATATTCTTTTTAATTGCTCAGCGATCGACCCATACATCGAGTAAGTATATGTATATGCAACTCAATTATAAATTCTTTTATGTTCTATATGTGGATACATGGCTCGGTAATATAAGTATTTGTGGTTTGCAGACGATTTGATCTGGAGTTGCAAAGCGAAGTTTCACATCTCACTGATGCAGAAGTACAAAAAGAACGTGAAACTAAGTTTGTGCAGTGGTTGAAACAGTTGGTAAAGAAGCTAACATAAATTTTGTACTTATAAACAACATTAAGTTACTTAATTGATCGTGATCACAATCATTGTTTATGTATGTGCGTAGGTTCGCCATGGTGATGTTAAAGATCAAAGAATATGTGATTTAGAAAATGGTCTAACCAAAGTTGTGCAATGCTACAACGGGTATATCGTAAATGGTTATCGATTCCATACAAAAGACTACGGTATAAACAAATCAACGATAAATAGTGGCGTGTGTGTCAAGGGTAGCAGCTACGGTGAAAATGAACATGATTACTACGATGTTATAGAGGAAATAATGGAGTTGACTTACTTAGGCATGAATAACAGGGTTACGATATTCAAGTGTCATTGGTTTGATCCAACTGCAACAAGACTCGACAAAGCTTCAGGCATTGTGGAGGTGAATCATAAATCCAGGTTTGGAACATATGAACCATTCATATTAGCCTCGCAAGCTCAACAAGTTTAATATACTTCATATCCGAGTATAAAAAAGTCAGATAGAAATGAATGGTGGGCAGTTTGCAAGGTGAAGTCCAAACTATACCCCGAGTATGATCAGTTACAGGAAGATGAGTTAGCTGAAGAGAGCGATTACTATCAATCTGATGATGTCTATGACTTCGCTTATGGTCACGATGTTGTGCATGATATGCATGTCATATTTCCATTGGCCGATGAAACATTCATAGAGGAATGTGATCCAAATGATGTACCAAGTGGATGGGCAAACAATGAAGAAGAAGAAGAAGAAGAAGAAAGTCAAACTAGTGACGAGAAAGAATTCTCAAGCTAGTGAGCAAAATCTTATACTACAAACCTCTATTTAAATGCATTGCAGTACTTGATGTGAGTTGTATTGCAATACTTGGTGTGAATGATTAAAAATTTTATTTGAATGTATTATAATACTTGATACGAATGATTCAAATGCATTGTAATACTTGATGTGAATGATTTGAATTATTTGAATGTATTGTAATACTTGATACGAATGATTCGAATGCATTGCAATACTTGATGTGAATGATTTCAATTATTTGAATGTATTATAATTTATGCAACGAATGATTTGAATTATTGCAATACTTGATGTGAATGATTTCAATTATTTGAATGCATTGTAATACTTGATGCGAATGATTTGAATGCATTGCAATGCTTGATGTGAATGACTTGAATACATTGTAATACTTGATGTGAATTATTTGAATGTATTGTATGACATATGTTATTTGTTAGAATATGGTTCGTGGAGGTTATAGTGGTCGCTCATCCAGTAGTAGTCAGGCTCAGCCTTCATCTTCACGGGCTCCTGTGATTGGTACATCATATAACTAATTGGATGCTTGATTAGTTCAAATGCGCATTCTGAGAATTTCTAATGTATTTTTTTACAGATGATGTTGCGCCTGTACACGACCCACCTACAC
This sequence comes from Nuphar pumila, assembly GCF_984573655.1. NCBI lineage: Eukaryota > Viridiplantae > Streptophyta > Magnoliopsida > Nymphaeales > Nymphaeaceae > Nuphar > Nuphar pumila. The sequence goes on along the minus strand of NC_143251.1, from coordinate 69,571,074 downwards.
CAGTTGATCACACAAGTCAAGAGCCAACACAGAAAACAGGGTCTTCTTAGGCTGGCACAAGAAGACTCATTCGAATAGTATATATCGATAATCGACCGTAAGTATTTTGTTTTCAATTATTGCATATCTTTTAAATATTTTATATTGATATTTACTGTGTAACAATTCATGTGCAACACGAGGTTTGAGCCACAAGAAGTAGTACGGGAGATTAGGAATTCACTTCTTCAACATCTACCAGGACCAGTTGCTCAATGGAAAGAGTACCCAAAGGAGGTGTTAGACAGATTGTGGTCAGCATTCATGGTATATAGTTGTTTCTCATAGTTAATGTGTTTTATATTTAATTTATTTAAGTAATGTCTACTAACTTTCTGAAAATATTTGTAGGCTTCGAATCGCTTCGCAACTACGGTGGAAGAAAATGATGCAAGGAAGGTGTGGCAGAAGGTGGCTGCCAATCGATTTGCGGACATGTTGCACACTATGAAGACTGCAACAAAAAAAGCATCTGGCGTATTAGATGATCCATTACTGTGGAAGGGCCATGGTCCTATTACTATCAGGAGAGATTATTGGGATGAAATGTGCGATAAGTGGGCGGGAGATGCATTTAGAAATAGCTCTGCGAAGGCTACACAAAATCGATCGAAGATGCCCGAAGCCCATCTACACACAGGTGAATCTAGGACATTTGGGAGCCACCTGAAGAAAATGGTAAGTCATTAATTATAATATTAATTTTATAAGTATTGTTGCAAACTTGTGTACTAAATCTTTTGTTATTTAACTTCGCAGGAAACAGAAAAAGGAGGCAGTGTACCATATAAGGATGTGTTTGTTGAAACACATAAACGGAAGACCATGGGACTCTTAGTATCAGAGAAGGCGAGAATGACAACGGTATGTATTAATTCTATTAATAATCATTGCAATATAAATGCAAGTTATCATAATGTTATCATTAATTATTAATGAATACTTCAAACATTATTTTGTAGGAGGCATATGAGAAACAGATGGTAGAGCGATATGGCGATGACGCTACTCAGCATCCATCATTTGATCCTACAACATGGGTGACTGCAGCAGGTGAACCTAAAAAAGGTCGCGTGTTCGGGTTTGGGAGTAATATGAACACTTCACCAGTTATTGGTTCTTCCAGTTACGGCTCACCGACTTCTTGCGCCGACATAAGCTCCAAGCAGCCGACTATTCTTTCTGGTGATGATATACGCCAGATCGTTAATGAATCACTAAATAACTACTTCCAATACACCGTCGCCCCCTTTCTTCGAAATGAGATCAACAATCTTGTTCTGAACAGGGGATCTTCGATTCCAGGTCCCTCTCAGGTATAATCACATATTCAGTTTTTTGTCTACCTTAGAACACATATGAGCATAATCGAATCACATATATAACTTTTTGTCTGCCTTAGAGCACATATGAGCATGATAGAATCACAGAGTTTTTTGCCTGCCTTAGAGCACATATGAGCATGCTATAATAACATATAGAGTTTTTTTATTGCCTTAGAGCACATATGAGCATGCTATAATCACATATAGAGTTTTTTTGACTGCCTTAGAGCACATATGAGCATGCTATAATCACATATTCAGTTTTTTGACTGCCTAAGAACACATATGAGCATGATAGAATCACATATAAAGTTTTTTTGACTGCCTTAGAACACATATGAGCATGATAGAATCACATATAAAGTTTTTTTGACTGCCTAAGAACACATATGAGCATGCTATAATCACATATTCAGTTTTTTGACTGCCTAAGAATACATATGAGCATGTTATAATCACATATTCAGTTTTTGACTGCCTTAGCACACATATGAGCATGATAGAATCACATATAAAGTTTTTTTATTGCCTTAGAGCACATATGAGCATGCTATAATCACATATAAAGTTTTTTTGCCTGCCTTAGAGCACATATGAGCATGTTATAATCACATATTCAGTTTTTGACTGTCTAAGAACACATATGAGCATGTTATAATCACATATTCAGTTTTTTGACTATTTTAAAACACATATGAGCATGCACAAATCACATATAGATTGTTTTTACTGCCTTAGAACATATATCATTTATGATAGAATCACATATAAATTTTTTTGCTTTGCCTGCTTTAGAGCACATATGAGCATGCTATAATCACATATTCAATTTTTTGACTGCCTTAGCACACATACGAGCATGATCGAATCACATATATAGTTTTTTGCCTGCCTTAAAGCACATCTGAGCATGGTAGAATCACATATAGAGTTTTTCTAGCTGCCTTAGAACATATATGAATATGCTATAATCACATATTTAATTTTTTGACTGCCTTAGCACACATATGAGCATGATAGAATCACATATATATACAACTTTTTGTCTGCCTTAGAGCACATATGAGCATGATAGAATCACATATAGAGTTTTTTTATTGCCTTAGATCACACATGAGCACATGATAGAATCACATATAGTGTGTAATTTATTTCATTATATTTTGTTTATCAATACTGACTATTCTTTTCTTGTGTAGGCTGCTAGCGATAATCAGCGTAGTGGAGCTGAAGGGACAGATAAAGACAATGAACAAGAAGACGCACAAAATCTTGGCGATGATTAGAGAACTGTGTTGAAGAACTATTTTTTTATGTTTCCTAATTGTAATTGTTGAATTGTAAATAATTAAACTTGTTAATTTTAAGGTGGAACGATTAATTGTTGTAGATTCTTGTTATATGGAATTTTTTGTGTGGTTTGTTTTTTATTTACAGGAAATATAAATTGTACAGGAAATATAAATTGTACCATTCTCGGTATTTAATTTTCAAATAATTTTTTTTTAAATTTTTTTTCGTGTTTGCGACGGAACCATCCGTCGCTATTCATATAAATCCAGTGACGGCATAGCGACGAAAGTAAATCCGTCGCCAAGCCGTGGTCGCCGTTTAGTACCGGTGGATTGACGACGGAATATAGCGCTCGTTAGTCCGTCACAATTAGCGACGGACTTGACGACAGAATAAATCTGTCGTCAGTTAGCGTCAAAATATTTACGACATAAGCATACTGTCGCCTCGTTGTCGCTAATCCGTCGCTAACATGCGTAGCGACGGATTAGCGACAGAATGTGGTCGTCGCTAATCTACTGCTTTGTTGTAGTGAGGGAGCTGCTGGATCCTTTGAAATACATGACTAGCGAGCTACTAGATCCTTTGAAAATACATGACCATCGAGCTGCTGGATCCTTTGAAAATACATGACCAGCGAATTGCTGGATCCTTTGAAATACATGACCAGCAAGCTGCTGGATCCTTTGCAAATACATGACCAACGAGCTGCTGCCTCCTTTGAAAATACATGACTAGTGAATTGCTGGATCCTTTGAAAATGCATGACCAGCGAGCTGCTGGATCCTTTGAAATACATGACCAGCGAGCTGTTGGATCATTTGAAATACATGACCAGCGAGCTGCTGGATCCTTTGAAAATACATGACCAATGAATTGTTGGATCCTTTGAAATACATGACCAGCGAATTGTTGGATCCTTTGAAAATACATGACCAGTGAGCTGCTGGATCTTTTGAAATACATGACCAGCGAGCTGCTGAATCCTTTGAAATACATGACCAGTGAGCTGCTGGATCCTTTGAAAATACATGACCAGCGAATTGCTGGATCCTTTGAAATACATGACCAACGAGATGTTGGATCTTTTGAAAATACATGACCAGCGAGCTGCTGGATCCTTTGAAAATACATGACCAGCAAATTGTTGGATCCTTTGAAATACATGACCAGCGAGCTGCTGGATCCTTTGAAAATACATGACCAATGAGTTGATGGATCCTTTGAAAATACATGACCAGTGAGCTGCTGGATCCTTTGAAATACATGACCAGTGGGAGCTGGATCCTTTGAAATACATGACCAGCGATCTGCTGGATCCTTTGAAATACATGACCAGCGAGCTGCTGGATCCTTTGAAATACAATAGATCAACATAACTAAACGTATGTGATCTGCTTTCAGGATTATCCCCTTATCCTGAACGGGGAGTTCAGGTTTTATCCCTTAACCTGAAAGGGAATGAAGGAAATACCTCGATGGCCCAGGTTCAGGTTTATCCCTTAACCTGAAAGGGAATGAAGGAAACGAGTATGGAGCTTGATTTTTTAAAGGAAGATTTTGGTCCAATACGAGCATTGGATCAGAAGGAAAATCCGAGTTTGGAACCCAGAATTTCATAATAAAAGATAAAGAGAAAAATCAAGTTTGAAAACTTCGAGTTTTTGACATAACAATTGGTCCAATGTGAACACTAGATCCAAAAGGAAGCCCGAGTCGGAACTCCACACTCCGAAAATAGAATATAAAGATGAGACCCGAGTCAGGACTCGGATCTTCAAAATGAAAGATAAAGGGAAAATCGAGTTCTGAAAACTCGAATTTTCAATATAACAGTTAGTCCAATGCGAGCATTGGATCCAAAAGAAAGCCCGAGTCGGAACTCGAAACTCTAAAAATAGAATATAAGGATGAGACTCGAGTCAGAACTCAGATCTTCAAAATGAAAGATAAAGAGAAAATCGAGTTCTGAAAACTTGAATTTTCAATGTAACAGTTGGTCCAATGCGAGCATTGGATCCAAAAGAAAGCCTGAGTCGGAACTCAAAACTCCGAAAATAGAATATAAAGATAAGACCCGAGTCAGGACTTAGATCTTCAAAATGAAAGATAAAGAGAAAATCGAGTTCTGAAAACTTGAATTTTCAATGTAACAGTTGGTCCAATGCGAGCATTGGATCCAAAAGGAAGCCCAAGTCGGAACTCGAAACTCCGAAAATAGAATATAAAGATGACACCCGAGTCAGGACTCAGATCTTCAAAATGAAAGATAAAGAGAAAATCGAGTTCTGAAAACTCGAATTTTCAATGTAACAGTTGGTCCAATGCGAGCATTGGATCTAAAAAGAAGCCCGAGTCGAAACTCGAGACTCTGAAAATAAAATATAAAGATGAGACCCGAGTCAATACTCGGATCTTCAAAATGAAAGATAAAAATGAAAAGAAAACAAAAACCTGAGTCGGAACTCAGATAGGAAGAAAAATAATTCCAAACAGGGAGCCGGATTCACAAAAAAAAAGGTGAGTACATTCCGACGATTATGAAGAAGATGAGAGATTTATTCAAGATCCTCGACCCCAGATGGCCTAAGGTTTGAAATTTATTTATTATGCTTTCAGGATTATCCCTTATCTTGAAGATACTTACTATTTACAAGCATTTGACCGAGGGTCACAAAACTGGGGTTGACTTGCCCCTACAAGGTGACTGGCAAAAAGGGAAGAAAGCATAAAACTTTGGCACCATCAATTTCCTGAATGGTCTGGAAAAGTCTTGGTCAGAACTGCAGACTGCTCTTCTCCTTCCTCTGGTACCAAAATTTCTTTGTCGATGTAATCCTGTACAATATTTTTGAAGACGAAGCAACGCTCTGTATCGTGCCCCCTTGCTTGATGGAATTTGTAGAAACACTCTTTCCATTTTCCCATGGCGACAGAGGGATTAACAATCCTTGGGAGTTTGACCATATCCTTTGTAAGTAGGTATCCGAGAACCGCCTCAATTGGTTGACCTAAAGGGGTAAACTCGTGATCATATCCCCAGCAATCATGCTTTATTTTCTTTGGCTTACTTGACTTCAGTTGGGTGTTGACCCCTTTCTGGGAATTGGGCTGACCCTGCTCAATCAGGACCATCAGATGCCCTCCTCCTTTGTTTTCAACAAAGTGATTCTTATCTATGCAGTCTTGAACAATATTTTTGAAAACGAAACAATGTTCAGTGTCATGCCCCATTGCCCGATGGAATTTGCAGGACTGGTCTTTGAACCTTCCCATGATCGTGGGAGGGATCATGGCTTTTGGGAGCCTGACTAATCCCTTGGTGAGCATGTACTCAAGAACTTCGTCAAGCGACCTATATAAGAGAGTGAAATCTCGATTCCTGCTCCAGTTTTTGTGCTTCGGTTTCTCCTGATTCTTGCCTTTATGCTGAGGGCTGGATTGAAGCGTTATGTCCTGGGTTTTGCCAAACTTTCCATCTTGGCCTATAGTCTCCTCTTGATTGCTGCTTTAATTGCCCTGGTTGCCTTTGTTGCCGCCTCTGCTAGTCTTAGAACCTCCAGCACTGCTATTGCCGTGGTCGTTCTTTGGGAAGGTGACAGGTGCTTCTTCTTCAGTGGGAGTTTTTCCGAAACTGACTTCAGCTTGCTCAGATAATATCTCAACCATCATCTTTTTGAACAACCGATATATAGCGGGATCAATCTCATTCTTGTTGTCCTGAACTCCTTCTCTGACAAGCTTCTTAGAATCAATTTCTCACTTCTCTGCCTATAATTGAGGTGTTGGAGTGGTGTAGTTCTTGATCTTGTCTCAACCACCCGACAATGCCAAATGCTCTCTGGTTGGACAGAATGGGATACTTTAGAAAAGATTTTGGCGGAATAATATGAGAAATCGATTTGACAAAAAGATATTCCTTTACTAAGGATTGAGTCGTCACAGAATTTGTGACAATTGCGTTGTCACTCAATGAGGGAGAATAAACAACTAAAACACGAAGGAAAATGCTATTTTGAAAAGGATATCTCTTGACTGAAAGAGATTTCGTTTATGAAAAGGTAAACAAGAAAAATAGAATCAGAAGATACACTGGAAAGATAGGAGGGAAAAGAATTTGAAAACAGATGGTAAAGATTTAAAATTTGAAGAATTGCAGGCAGGATCAGAGAATTTGAAGAAATCAAAAGAAGAAAGGAAAAATACACCTGGGTTTTAAAAACAAAGAGGAAATTTTGAATAATATACCGAGGGTTTTAGAAAATATAAGGTAATATATAAGAAGTAAATAAACATCACAGAATCACAGCTATACAAACAAGGATGCACAAACAACACTCCCTAAAGGCTGACTCTAAATGTAGTATTTGAAATGGCTTGTAGGACCTTAATCCTAACTCTATGGTTCAGATCATATGATTCCAATCAAGGTACGCCGATATACTCAAGCCGAAGCTCGAAGTACGTGGCATAGAAATATCTCTCCGGTTCTAAGGTAATGGCTTCCCAACATCCTTGAGCACCTACCGATATACCTCGGACTATGGCCCTTATGTACGTGGTAGGGGGGTGCTAACCCAAATAAGTGGTTCAGTTGTGAGGCTCTCTCCCGAACTATGGTTCAGTAAGACATCCCAGCAACGTGAAGACCAGAACAATATAGGTAGGGATGTTTTTGAAAATATGTTCATCATGCAAATAAAACCAGAAAGCTCTAATGCAAGTCCTAAAAGAGATAGAATTTAAATAAAGAGAAGCATACACTTGCATACATTGTTTGCATTCAATCCCTAGATGTGAAGAGAGTTGTATTTCAGACCTAAGTCTAAGTGAGCATGCAGTAATCTCCTAAATATGGTCCTACCAAACCATACTTAAATCCTATATGCATTATATCAGCTAGGATAGAGTCTAGGCTCCTAAGGTTTGCATGGAAATGAAGCTGACATTTGAAGAATAAATACTAAAAAAATATTCAAAGCAAAGCAAAAGGCAAAAATTCGACCGGACGAAGACGGGTCCCATCACGGTAGCCAACTTTTGTGATCATGCAAAATTTTTCCTCTTGTTCCTCTTTTCCTTCTCTTTGCCTTTCTAGCCTCTATTTCCCTTTTTAAAGGGGAAATAAAAGACAGAAAAGAAGAGAGAAAAGAAAAGGAAGAAGAGAGAGGAACCCTTTTTGCAAGGTCTCATTTGACCAAAGAAATGTTTTGAGAAATCACTCGCCTCCGTTTTGAAAAATTTGTGGGAAAATGGAGAGACGGGATTTGCTCGTCGGTACGAGGTTCAACCGTTTCTGATGCCTTTACCAGGGGCAATCGAACCAATGATTGAATTCATGCCTTTGCTTTGCCCAAAATTATCTAAGTAATTACTCTAAGTCCTAAATGCACATTAAATCATGCTTGTGCTATGAATTTGAACTTGAAAAAGAATCCATATTTTAGAAATGCTTCAGAAAATTTGAGATTTTCCAAGTGATTTTGGGAATGAATTTTGTAAACATCCTTTAGGGAACAGCCCAAAAGTTCAGAAATTGATTTAAAATTTATTGAAGAATACTGTAAATCGCAACAATGATTTTCTGAAAGACGCGATAAATTGCAATACCGTAAATCTCAGGATGATTTGCTAAAAGTCATTGTAAATCGCACAATAATTTATGGAAAGACACTGTAAATCGCAATACCGTAAATCTCAAGATGATTTGCTAAAAGTCATTGTAAATCACATAATGATTTATGGAAACACACGGTAAATCGCAATAGCGATTTACTGAAGGATGTCGCAAATCAGACGACAATTTTGAAATTCAAGAATTTGAAATAAATTTAAGAGCATTGAAATCGAAGATCTGGAAATTGAATTCTGAAATTGAATTCAAAATTTAAAGTTGAATTTGAAAATCAAAAGTTAGAATTGAATTTAGAAGTCAAAAGATTGAACTTTAAACTTAAAATTGAAGAATTGAAGAAGTGAAGTTTGAAATTGAAAATGTAATTGAATGGAGAGAATTAATTTTAAAAATAAGGAATTCAAAATTGCATGAAATTGGGAATAAAATTTAGAAAAGGGATAACTTTAAAATAAAGACTGTTTTTGAAAAATAATCATTTCAAAACTCACTTAGAGATTAAAAAATAACTTGAATAATTTGAAAGATAATGATGCAATTCTATCTTAAATGATGAATGCATTAAAAGAAATTTGAAATTAGGTTTTGAAAAGCATATTTCATTCTTTAAGTGAATTGAAATAAGATTGAAGATATAATACATTTCTGACTATGGCCATAAAATGTATTATATAATAATCGTATTTAAATTTATTTGAAGAATAAAATACATTTTGGTGCATTTATAGAGTTTAAAATAAAATTAACTCTCAATATATCCTGACTATGGCCATTGACATATGTTTTGAGTTAATTTAAAATTAAACACTGATAAATGAGGAAAATATTTAGAAAAACATGATGATTTTTTGGAAAGAGATCCAGTGTGGACCCAATGTTATTCCATAAAGGATGAAAACCCTAAGTTTTGTTCACATTTTGACTATGGTCATAAATGCAAATCATCAACTTAGGATTTAATCACCTTTTATTAGAATGGTGCTTGTGCCATTCGTGTTTCACCATAGTGTTATTGAAAATAAAAATAAAAATGCAACACATTGATTATGAAAAATAAAAAGTTAAACTGCATGCTCATTCATTCTAATCTAAGCATAAAGTAAACTTCTCATTAATCGATTTATTATAACCTTTGAGTTGATACAACAATTGAAAAGAGATAACAAAAATAGAAAATCCTGCAAAATGAGCAAACTTGTTAGAAATAAGTGTAGGCTTTTATGGATTTTTCCTCAATTATTGAAAAATTGAAGAATACATCCAAAATTAGCCTTTTATGCCTCAGAGATAAAGAAAATTAAACAAAATAAACACATATGATGCATGATCTTGTGAAAGCATTTGAAAAGGCATTCTTGGTGTTTCAGATTTTTGAAATTGGTGCTTAAAAACGTATAAATTCATTTTAAAACTTGAATTCAAAGTGAGTTTAACCTTGAAATTGAGATTTTCAGGAAAATATATTGAAAATGATTAAAATAAAGGCAAATAAACTCCAAAGTTTGTTTGAAATGAAGTTAAGGCATTCTAACTTGATAAAATTCATTTTTTATTTATGAAATATATGAATCATGTTTGAAAATCGAATCTAAGAATGATGAAATGCCCAATTTAACTTTATTTTAACAAAGCAATGCTTCTTTATGAAATCAATTTTTGAAAGATGCAATGAATGAATGGTTAATGACCTTAGAAATGCCTAAAATGATATGCGGATGCATAACAATCTGATGAATGTTGTAGAATTAAAAATGCCAAACAATCACTTGAGGAAAACCCGAATTTGGATTCTCTTATTTAGATAAAACAAGATTTTGCACAATCAGGATTTTGCAGGTGAACCTGTCAGAGCATTTTGAGTGGACAGAAGTCTTAAACGATTTGATTTTAACTCAAAATAAACCCCTCGATTCACAACACAGCAAGGAAGTATTCTTTGTTTACAGAATATCAAAATCATTCCTGAAACTAGAGTTATGATAAAAACATCAGAGCATTAATTTCAGAAACAGAAAATTGGATTTTTAACATATAGGTTTTAGTAAACTGGATGTTAGACATGCTAAACAGACCCGATATCTCCCAAATTTGAGGGAAAAGTTGCTAAATTCAATCAAGAAACAAAACCAATTTATGGAATTGAAAAATCGATTTTGGTTTCAAAATGGCGACTTCGAGAAGTCACTGTTTCCAAACAGGAAATGAACTTGTTACAGAATTTGAAATTTTGTAACCAGTCTCGGTTTTCAACAGGTTTGAAATACCAAATGAGCATAGAAAGTTATAAAACTTTCTAGATATAAACTAGGCACATAGAAAAAAAAAACCTTTTTACGGATTTGAAAAATGATCTTCCGTTGGAAAAATATGACTATTACAAAATGAACTAAAAATTTGTGTCACTCAAATAAGGCAGATTGATAGGGGTCTGGTTTTAGATCCAAATGGGGTATCAAATGATCATAGAAATCGCTGAAAATTCACAAGAATAAACTAGACTTCATAACAAAAACACTATTTTTTACGGATTTGAAATTCGATCTCTGGTTAGGGAGATATGACCCTGACAAGTTGGTCCTAATTCGGGTAGTGATTTACAGCGATTTATATCACAAATCGCTGCAGTGTTTAGCGAAAAACACTACAAATTGCTATAGCGAGGTCCAACAATACTATAAATCCCTGTGGGTATTGTTGGAGACCTGAAAACACTACAAATCATAGTTAAAAGACCGAAAAATACTACAAATCGTTGTAGGATGACTGAACCACACTCTAAATCATTGTGGGCCTCGTTGGAGACCCGAAAACACTACAAATCGTAATTAAAAGATCGGACAACATTATAAATCATTGTGGGGCTCTTTGGAGACCCAAAAACACCATAAATCAGAGTAGGGACTCATTGGAGACCCAAAAAATCATAACAACAATTTGTTGAAGAATGTTTTCAATCAGATAGCGATTTATTGAAGGTGTGCTACAACAGTCATGACATGGGGGCCAAAATCAGAACATTTACAAAATCTGGATATAGGGTTCTGGTATTTAATCAAAATAAAATAGCAATTGACCATGAAAAATTCTGAACATTTACAGAGATGAACTAGACATATAAACAAAAAAAATCCGTTTACAGAATTGAAAAATGATCTCTCATTAGGGAAATAAAATTCTGACAAAATGGATCCAAATCTGAGTCGTTAAAATGATATAGGGTGACAGGGTTGTGGTTTTTGATCCAAAACTGGTATGAAAACACCATATAAATTACTTAAATTTAGTATGGACAAACTAAATTCAATTTAGAAAACACCTTTTTTTACGGATCGGAAAGATCATCTCTGGTTAGGGAGAAATCACTCCCACAAGTTGGTCCAAATTCTGCTAAAATCCTGACGGTGCAAAATAACAACTTTTGAATTTTGATTTTTAAAGTAAGCCAAAAAAACTCAAAATGATCTGATTTTTGGTGGAGAGCATGAAGACATATGCATAAAGTTGCAGTAAAAAATTCAGATTAAAATGAGCTCTAGTTACATACAAATTGATAGATCTAAAATGCACCAGAATTCAAAGTATAATCTAGAAAGCAACTGAACATGATGAAATCAAACTGCTCATGCGTAGATGTTCAAACATGAGATCTAATACCTTAAAACATGAATGAATGCATGGATGATGAAAAATTAAGACATAAAATGTACTAAAAGAAAACCAAAATGGATGAGGCACAAATGTAACTTGTTATAGCCCATTTTGAAAGAAGGATTTGATCTAAAAAGATCAAATCACTTCAATCCTTTTGGCTCAATCAAAATATGTTAAACAGAGATTAAAATGCAGTAAATAGGAAGATGAAAACTCAAATTCTAATCCATTAATCATGCTATGACAAGAAATCTTAAGGGATTAGAAGAGAAATACTCACCTTGGCTGAAGGGGTCTGAGAGAGAGGGCTGAAAACTTCTTTAAATTTCGTAAACTCCAAGTGAAGAGGAGAGATGAGAGAGAGAGGCTGCTGACCACCAATCGTTGAATCTCTCTGCCCTTCCTTTTTTTCTCTTCTTATCCTTTTTTTTTTTCCTTCTTTTTTGCTCATTTTCTTCCTTCTTTTATGCTTCTTTTCCTCCTTCTTTTCCTCATTCATTTCTCCTGTTTTTCTTCCCCTATTTCCTCCTCCTTTTCTTCCCATTTTTCTGGAGGGTCTTAGGGCTGAGACAGCATCGGGTGACCTTTCTTAAAAAAAAAAACATTTTTATGATTTTAAAGGGTTTAAAATCTAAGTTAAACAAAATATAAAGGAGAATTTTAAAAATAACATATTTAAAAGGAGATTTTTGCAAAATGATGGTTGTTTTCAAAAGATTTTTCTGAAAAGGGCTTTTTAAGCTAAAAGAGGCTTTTAAAAAGGAGGTTTCTAAAAATGATTTGTACTTTTTCCTTTTTTGTTTTGTATTTTTTTGTGTTTTTGAAATAAAACTCTAAAAACTGAATGGAAATAAAGGGGTTTACAACTATTTTTTTGTATTTTTGAAAAAATATTTACGAAAGAGAGGTTTTCTGAGAATTCAGGTTCGATTTCTTCAGAAAACGGATTTGGATCCTGGTTTTGAGGAAATATTTGAGTTTTGAACCTCGAATTGAGAAACACAGAGTAAATGGATACTGAATAAACTGTCTGAGCCTTTCAGAAATTATTTTGGTATTTTTGTAAAATTGATTTTGAAAATTGGATGTCAAGGCTCAGATTGGAATTCTAGCACTGTATCCGGATCTGAAATTAAGTCAGATATATAACATGAATTTGGATTCCAGCGAATCTGAGAAATAACTGGAATTTGGATTAAAATGACTTAATTTATTTAGAAAGATGAGGTCAGAGACCAAGAGGAAAATTTTACAAAATTTTGAAAAATTTGGGGTGTTCACAGTATCTGGATAGAATGCCCTTGCAAGTTATGCTCTTTGCTTCTGACCACTATCGAAATATATGCCTCTGTCACAGATCACAGTAAGTATGAATGACATTTTAGTATCTGGATTTTTGTCCAGTGGGCCGAAGGGAATGTTCTTCTCCATGCTTCTATACCTGATCTAGACTTGATTGGAAGATGTAAGTCACCATACCACTTTTACCAGAGATTTTTAGTAACTCTCTCAGGATACAAGAAAGGAAAATTGTTTCCCAGGGCTCGTTATGCCACAGACTACCATCTTCATCCCTTCCATGAATGAATCAGACCCTTTTAAACTCCGAAGGTAATCAGCAGAAATACTTGGTACACCTTCATCCTATGAGAGACTCAAGAAAGTCGACGGGACCAATACATTTAGCATTCATGACCTTTAATTTCAACAGAGCATATAGATAAAAAGTGGTTGGAGCAATGCAACATGCGATAAATGGAATGTTAAAAGGATGATACGACTAACAATGCTGAACAGAGAGCATACTGCTACAAATGCAAAAGCAAAGGTGGGGTGCTCATGCGATACTGAGATAAATGCACATGCATCAGTGGAACAAATGCAACACAAAATACACAGTGAATAAATGTCAAATGATGCAGGAGAATAACAAGTTGTGATTCAATGATTCAGAGGCCATAATGATAATGTATAGAATATCACTAATTCTGAACTCTCAGCAAATTTATCTTCAAATGAATCATATTCACCACGAGATGACCTTTAATCTGCTACTCAGACGCACCACAACTTGATTACCTTCAGCAGATGTTGGCAGATTCATCTTGTTCGCAAATTTCTGACAAGTCTAGTGGAATTCATGGATGGATTTATACTGGACGTGGTGGATGTGTAATGATGTTCAAAGAAGCCAATGACATTAGTTATAGCATCATTTCTACTACGGTGTAAGGAAGGTCCGCCATGGCGAATTCATAACATTATAAATGTGGTTCTACCATAAGCCATTTCGCAGAAGATATAACCTGATGAACAGTCCTTAAAATCGCGGAGGATAAGAATTTGTATTCGGGACACAGAATGAGTAAACTGAACAAGCCACTGCGGACTCCTATGATCAATATCTTAAAACAAGAAGCAGGATTGTGAAACAGAGTTACTGATATATGAAGAATGGTGAATAACAGGAGGGATGAAGCCATGAAGCGGAATCAACCACAGCATTAAATGCATATGAAAAAAAAATGATGCTGAGATATCTATAACATCAACAAGGCGATGGGTATGAACTATGAATTGAAAACATCATCTAATATTACTAGAATGGAGGAGAGAAAAACTAGCCTCAACATGAACAGAAAGGAAATACGAAAGATGAAAATTTGTAATGGAAAATCAGAACTCAATTCCTGATGCCATAATTAATCATAGTAATGCTATGAAAACATAAATCATATTAAAGATAATGATGCTGCAATGAATCAGAAAACTCACGAATGCAGAAAATAACTGTCGATGCCTGTATTGTCATGAGTAATATGGATTGAAAAATAACAACAAACGATAACACCTGAAATCAAAACATTGACGACACGGACCAAGGGAATGTAATCAACGTAATGAAATCGACAAGAAAAGGGGCAAGCAAAAAGAATTAAGCTAATCGCAAATGTAAAGTAAATTCAAGGCAGAGCAAAATGTTACAAAATGATAAGAAATCTGAAAGAAAATTTGCATTCACATAAATAAGATGTCGAAACTCTGAGAGATTCCGTTTAATATTGCATGAGAGAGGGGTTGGTGTTGCAATAAGCAACCCAACACAGCTCAACGAAGCGTTTGATAGGGGACGAAACTAAAAAAAAAATCAAAGGAAACGAACGAAGAAGAAGGGATGCTCACCTAACCGGGTTGTAGTAATCTTGAAAAAGGGAGCCGATGCCTTGCTTATGGCTTGGCCGATGTTCAATCGATCCTCCACTGGTTGAAGAGGAAGCACCAGAGGGGGTAAAGCACAGATGGATGTTGTAAGTGATGGATGAAAAATCGATTCTGGAGTGGATGGTTGCTAGCAATGGATGCTTTTGCTCAAAGAAGATAGACGCTGCTCGAAGTGAAGTCGGCTCCAGAGAAGAAAAGTCGATGATGCTCAAAGTGAAGTCGATGCTTCAGAAGAAATTGATCGATGCCCCAGAAGAGGCTTGGATGCCTCTTCTTAAAGGGAGAATGGAAGGCTCGAGAGGGGAAGCGGTTGAAGATGGATGGAGGGAGAGTCTGGAGCCATTGATCGGAGGGTGGAAGATGGGGGAAAGCCTACGAGGCTGTTGGCGATGGGGAAGACTCCAAAAGGTTAGATTGTGAGAGGGAACCCGAGACAGAGAGAAAAGAGCGAGACAGAGAGAGGGTGAGACAATGTCGCATTTTCCATTTTTCCAAAAAGAGGATTCCAAAAGATGTTTTTTTCATAAAACAGTTTTTCAAAATGGGTTTTAGCAAAGACTCTTAAACTATATTTTTTTTTTTTTTTGGATTTTGGAAATAAAACTCTAAAACCTAAGCAATACGAGGGACAAAACTATTTTTTTCTATATTTTTGATAAATACTTATGAAAAGAGGAATTTTCTGAGGATCCAAGACTATTCTTTGGAAAATTCTTTAGAAAATGGGTTTGGATTCAAAATTTGAGAAGATTTTCGAGTTTTTAACCTCGAATCAAGAAATATAGAGCAATGAATCCAAACGAGTGCCAGATGGACTGTCTGAGCTTGATATTTTTCATAATTTTGATCAAAAACTGGATAGCGAGGCTCAAGTTTAGGTCTTTTACCCAGATCTGGACTAAAATTAAGTTAGATATAAGATTGATTTGATTCCAGAAAATTCGAGAATAAACTGGAGTTTTGTTTTAGAATGACTCAATTTTGTTCGAAAATGAGGATCAAGGGTAAAAAGAGAATATTTACAATCATTTTGAAAAAATTGTGGTGTTCACAGTAGCGTCAGTATCAAAAAGAACTTTAGCATCGAACTTTGTAATAAGAATGGTAACTTCTATGACATTGGTGTCCTCTTGCAACTTTTCCGCCGAAGTCACGTAGACACGTCTTGTGGCTCTCTTCTGTCCTTGAGCCTGGGGCTCCTGCTGGGACTGTTGTGGTGGCTGCGGCCCTTGAGGTGCAGAAGTGGCTCCTTCCTGAGTTGGCTTCTTAGGGCAGTCCTTGATGAAATGCCCCATCTCTCCACATCTAATGCAGGCACCAGAGACTCTGTAGCAAACTCCAGGGTGCCTCTTCTTGTAGTGCTGGCATATGGCATGCTGATGAGGTGGTTGTGCACTACCCTGTTGCACTCTGGCCTTCTTCGTAAGTGGGGTACGACTGGTCTCAACGATAGGTCAAGAGGCCTTATTCCCGCTGCCCTTTGACTTGTCGAAGCATCTCGGCAGAGTCTTCTTGTAAGACTCCCAGTCATCCTGCGTCAAGAAAACATCATTACTACCCATAGGACTTATCTTTGGGAACTGAAGGATAAAATTTTAGTTGTTCTCACCTGAAGTACCATGGCTATCTCAATGGCCTGATTGAGATTTTGAGGATGGCTGGTCAACACATGTGTCCTTAATTCATCGTGTAGTCCGTGCATGTACTTCTTGGCTCATGCCTCGTTAATGGTGTATGTATACAAATAGTACTTCTCTATATGTTGGAATTGAGTAGTGTATTCTGCCACCTTCATCGAGCCTTGGCAAAGATCTAGGAACTCCTGCTTCTTGCGATCACGAGCATGCTATAGAAAGTAGGTCTAAAACTTGGCGTGCTACTTCACATGAACTCTTGCAATCATACCATTATAGAATTTTTAACAAATAATTATTCATACATAAAATAAATCAAATGTTTACACATGTCCAAAATTTATTACATTATCCTTGAATTGAATTTAATTGAAATATGAAATTAGAGTCCAAAAATCCTGTGAAGACAAAGAAAAGGTAGACTCGATCCCCGTCGCAACCTTCCGCCTTCGCATGTAAGCAACTACTCATCACCTGAAAAACATTAAATCAAATAGGGTCAGACACACATGTCTCAGTAGAGTGAAATATACTAAACATGTAAAATAGAATACGAAGCAAGAATTTCACCAGATTTTCATAATTTAACATTTAAAATTGAATGAACTACTTACACAACTGATATGCAAATTCAATTACTAAATTAACTAACTGAGCATCTATTCATTCATTCAAAGAAATTCAAATGCATGAGAAGTTAATATGCATAACTTACCATATGAAGAAACAACTGAATGCACGTGTAAATTCTTACCTTAAATTATATTTTCTTTCTTAAATAATGCATGTAATGCCTAACTAATACACATACATCTTTAAGTTATCACTTCTTAACCTTGCTCATATGACACGAGCATGACTCTCAGATCAAGACCATGGCTGATCAGGTGATGTTTTACATACATGGGTGGCTTTAGCCTGGCCGAGCCCTTTCACCAAGATGGGGTGAGGGACGCTAGTACGAGAGAGATTTTCCAACACTTTTCAACCTGATGCATCAGTTTTTCCTCATGAGTATCTTGCCCTTTGCGCTGCAGTCTACTCCATAGGTTTCCCCATAAAATCGTGGGAGGAAAGAAGCAACCTTCCGTGCTCGATACTTACTTGCCCCATGAAGTTTTATATCACTTGCCACTCTCTTAGCAAGTATCTTGAAATTGCAAAACTCTCAACTTTGTCTGACTGTTACAGAGTTCACAAAAAAATTCTCAAAAAATTATTCTGTATGAGAAAGTTACAAACATTTTAGAAAAAGGTATGTCAGATTGTATTCCAACTATTTCTGAACCAGATTCAGATCATGGTGATAATGCATCTATTTTAGGGATATTTCATATAAAAATATGCATGATTTCATGAGAAAATGATTTAAAAACCCAATTTTATGCTAGTTCTGAGTTTATGAGCTAAAATGATTTAAAAATAGAAAATACATGAAAAATAGCTTTGTTTTACATTTTAATGCATATTTTAGTTTTTGACAAAATTGTAGTAGTTTAGTTTTTGAAAATAATAAAAAAATTAGAGTTAAAATAGACTTAGTTTTGTATTTTCTAAAACATAGTCATTTTTAGTTGTTTTGTAAATAACTTTTTGAAGAGAGGTTTTGAAATGCAATTTTAAAAAGAAGATGGACTTATGGACAAAAGTTCAAAATTATAAATAGGCTACATAGGGAGAAGAGAAGTTTGTTTTCTCTTTCTTGCCCAAGCCTTATCTTCTTCCCCTTCCTCTCCACCTCTTCTTACCTTTTCTTCTCTTTCTCCCTCTTTTTCTCTCTTTTTCTCATCCTCTTTCTGGTGGAGAATTCTGGCAATGGCTGAAGCACGAGAGAGGATTCCAATCTCTCTTCTCAACCCAAGCAAAGTGTAAGATCCTTCTTACTCTTCTTTTTAACCTCTTCTTTCTCTTCTTCTAATTCTCTTCTTCTTCTTCTTTGAATTTTTGTTTTCATGTTTTAGAATTCATATTCCATTATAAAAAATAAAAAAAAAACATGTTGATTTACTGTATATAGATTTAGAAATTTCCAGTTTGCAAAATTCTCAAACTCTTTGAATCGTTTAAGTGTTTTTACTGTATTTGAATTTTTTTTTACTGTATTACATTGACTTTTTTATTGTTCCTACTATGTTTACTGTATTAGGAATGTTGTTTTTTACTGTATTAGCATCAATTCATTAACTCATCACAAAACAAAAATCTGATCAATTAAATTCATGCTTTGCTCTGTTCGAAATTCATTAGATCAAGCATTAAAAATCTGGATAGATTCTTATTTGTTTCCGGTGATTCTCGGTTTGAAAGCCTATTAATTGATTTCTGGAAGCAAGGGAAGGTCTGGAGACAAATCCGGCTGGCGTGCATGAATCCTCTATATCTGTTGTAGATAGCCTGCCGGAATCCCCTGCTTAAACTAGAATAAATTCACATTTATCGGAAAGAATCCGGTGGTTTTATTCTTGATCCACCTTGAAATTCATTTCACGATTTACTGTTTCTGATCAATGATCGGAATCGTGAAAATCTCTGTCGATGCTATTACTGTTTTCCAATGACTAATTATTGAAATTTCTTCAAGGGATGATCTGATTCTATCAAATATCGATCGAATGGTTGAAGTTTTTGATAAACAATTTATGTCTAAGTGTTTAGATTTTTGAGCATCGAGTACTTGAGCTCCGGCTGCTGTTTGAAATTCCAGTGGATGTCTTCTGCTATTTGAAATTCTAGCGACTATTTTTGAAAAAAAAAATCAATCGGATGTCTGAATCCAATGTGAATGTTAGCGACTAGTTTTCTGTTAAAAGCAATGAGCTCTGAGTATTGTATTTTCATTGATTTCCAACAAGGGGACTATTCTCTGATCCCCATTTGAAGGCCAATCAACAGTGTGAGTGTTTTGATCGACTGAACTTGAATATCTGAAGTTGAACATAGCCTATCTGAATAATAGAATTTCTGAGTTTTTTCTGCTATTTCTAAACTTTGTTGATTGTTGGATCCAGTTTGAATGCCTAGCTGTTGAGTGTTGTATAGGTTTGATTGATTGCTTTACTATCGGATTTCTGAGCATCATCTAACTACTGGTGAATGGATGTTAGTTAAGTGATTTGTTAGCTGTAGTTAAGTAATGTGTAATAGTTAGCTTAGTTATTAGTTAAGTGAGTAACTGTTAGTATAATCGTGACTTCATTTACCTAGTTAAGTAATTAGATTTACTCAATGCTATGTCATTAGATTCACTTAGTTGCAAATGAATGATTAGTTGTTTTAATATTACATTTAGTGTTTAGGTTTAGTTAGTGATTTGTCATTTAGCGCTTAGTAACCATTTTCATTCAAACTTGTTATTTAGATTTCTTTCATATGATCTTTCATTGTTTTAGCATTTAATTAGTATATTCTGTTTAGTACAGTTTTGCTTTTTCTCTCTTGTGCTGCTCATATTCGTTTGACTTGTGCAGGATCACACAGGAGTGGAGCGGAAGTGATCGAGTGACACAGAAGCACAAGAGTAGAAGATTTTTGCTTTTATTTTAGAATTAGGAATTTAATTATGGGTTTGTAAATAATGTCTTTTACGCCCTCTGCGTAGGGTATTCATTTGTTGTAATAAGTAGTTAATTAGATTTTTTTTCTTTGCGTACTTTTTCCATTTTGGCAATAAAGAATAATTTAGTTGTTTGTTTGAATATGAAGTATTCCCAATCCCTGAGTTCGACCCGGTCTCATCCACTAGTGAAAACCGGTTTTTATTATTTGATGGCTGGTTTTCACATGTTCTTCATTTAAAAATCTTTTCAAAACTACAATAGATTTCAAAAAGACATCACATAGACAAACTCTAAATTTTACAGTAGACAAAAAATTTTGTTAGCTTTCCAACACAATAAACGGTTCATCAAAAATCCTTTGAATGAGGGAGTTATGAGCATTTTACCGATCAGACGTCTTGCTGAAAACTGTAAATTTCGGATTTTGGCATTCGAGTGGGCCCAAACCGGGTCACCCGAATCCATACATCCATAAATATTTGACAATATTTTTATTCAAAATAGCAGTAGAACAACACATCAAAGTCTGATTTATTCTTATTGAGACAAATCAGATTTTTCTTCAGCCGGTTGGCCAGAAAAATCGATTTGTCTCTTACATGCATTAATTATTCATAAATAAATTCAAAAAATACATAATTAATGAAGTAAATCATGTAATTTATATGCAAATAAAATTCAAAAAAAAATCACAAAATACTCCTATGCATATATTCTACCAACTACAAAAATAAAATCACATGGGTTCATAAACGAAATTCATGATATTCTCTAATTTACCAAAATCTTTTTTGAAAAACCTAATTTGACTAACATTAAGATATCTCATGATTCTGACAATGGAAATTTGTAAAATTTTCACAAAATATCTAAAACATCATATACTACCAATCCAAATTGATACTTGCACAAAAATCATAGCATATTCTATAAAATTTTAAAATTTATAGATTTCTTTTATGAGAGACCCATTTTTGAGTAAGTCGTGTTTTCAAAAAGGGTTTTCCTTTAGAAAACCCTTCATTTTCCATGGTTTGATAGCCCTAGGCCAAACCCATGTGTGTCAGGGTTTGTTTAGGATCTATGGATATTAAAAACCCATGGAATTCATGCCACACATTTCGTTTCACAAGAAAAGTATAGATCACCTACCTTTTGTCAGATTTTTTTCATTCTTTCGTGCACCAGCGGATCATTTCGCACGATCCGTCACTTCCAAGTGCACCACGGCCTGATGTAGGACCTCCTTAGTCCTTCCTCAAACACGTGCATCTTTTCCCCTTGTTGGAACAAGGGAGAAACACCAATGGTGTTTGAGAAAAGAGAAAAAGAGTGTTTTGAGAGGAGAGAGAGAGAGATCTTGTGAGAAAAAAACACAAAAGGGCAAAATAGGGGAGGGGGGGCAGCATGAGCCCCTCCTCCACATTTATAGGATTTGTTTCTAGGCTCTGGGTCAAGGGCTAGATTGATTTCTAGCCCTTAATCTAGATCAACATAAATTTCCAAATCTATATGATGTTACTTGCCCTTTTCCAATGTATTTCTTTTTTTTTCTTGATATATTTATTTATTTATTTATTTGCAACATAGCCTAAGTACTATATGATATACCTTACATATATTACATAGTATATATGTTATATTAATACCTAAGAAATATAATAAAGGGTGGTCGACCCCCATGGGTTGGCCCCCTTTCCATAATGTTCAACTTGCTTGCCAAGCAAGCAACTTGACTTGGCTTGTTTTAATTTTTTCGTTCTTTCTTTGTTTTTTTCTAACTTTCCTAATCTCTTAAAGGAGGTCCAGCCCTTCCTGGACCTTCTAGGGTCTTCCAAGAATCCACGCCCCCTGTGGGGCTCTTTTAAAGTTTTTTAGTAACTTTGACTTTTTTTCCCTTTTAGCCTTGTTTTTACATTGAATTTCAAGTTGTTTTTTTTTTTACTTTTTAAAACTTTAAATAGGATGACACATAGGATGGGGGCCCACCTATGGACTCCTACCATTTTATAAACTTTAATTAAATTTTGAAATCCATTCCATGAAATTCAATTTAAATTCTTTCTAAATTAAATTAAAATGCCTTGAAAATTAATTCAAAATTCACATAAATTCCAATGAATGTTATTTAAGTAAATTCACACCAAAATAAATTTCATTAGTTTATTTTCAAAGATTTAAACATTTAATTTATTTATTTTTATTAATTCTACTAAGGTGAACATCCAAATTTTATCGAATTATAACCCAAATTTCCAAAACTTTAGGCGTGTAGGGTTAAACATGTCTAAATAAAATTTTATTCCATTTTTAAAACTTGTCAAATAACCTCAAAAACATCTTTGGAACATTTCTAGCTAAAAAATTTGAAATTTAAAATTTATCACAAAATGTAAAAAAAATCCAAAAATTCTAGAAAACAACATGAAAAATCACCGATGTTAAACATATATGCATGATTGAATCACTATAACATATTTTGGACAAACTTAGAAGCCATATTTGCGCGATTGAATCACTATGAGTTCTTTTTGACAGCCTTAAAACACATATTTGCATGATTGAATCACTATGAAATTTTTTTGACAACCTTAGAACAAATATCTATAGGATTGAATCACTCTGAAACTTTTTTGACTGATATGCATGATTGAATCACTATGATTTTTTTTTTAAATCTTAGAACACATATGCATGATTGAATCACTATGAAATTTTTTTGACAGCCTTAGAACACATATATGCAATATTGAATCGCTATGAAATTTTTTTGACAGCCTTAGAACACATATATGCATGATTGAATTACTATAAATTTTTTTTAACAACCTTAGAATATATATATACATGATTGAATTACTATGAAATTTTTTTAATAGCCTTACAATACATATATGCATGATTATCTCTATGATTTTTTTTTGACATCCATATAACACATATATGCATGATTGAAATTTTTGTAACAGCCTTAGAACACATATATGCATGATTGAATCACTACAATTTTGTTTTAACAACGTTAGAACACCTATATGCAGGATTGAGTCACTATCAAATTTTTTTGACAACCTTAGAACAGATATATGGATGATTGAATCACTATGAAACTTTTTTGACAGCCTTAGAACACATATATGCAAGATTGAATCACTATGATTTTTTTTTGACAGCCTTAGAACATATATATGCATGATTGAATCAATATGAATTTTTTTTAACAACCTTAGAACACATATATGCATGATTGAATGATTATGATTTTTTTTTGACAATGTTGGAACACATATATGCATGATTGAGTCACTATGAAATTTTTTTGACAGCCTTAGAAGACATATATGCATGATTCAATTTTTTTTGACAGCCTTGGAACACATATATGCATGATTGAATCACTATGATTTTTTTTTACAACCTTAGAACATATATATGCATGATTAAATCATTATTAAAAAATTTTGATAGCCTTGGAACACATATATGCATGATTGAATCATTATAATTTTTTTTTACAGCCTCAGAACACATATATGCAAGATTAAATCACTATGAATTTTTTTTGACAACCTTAGAACACATATCTGCATGATTAAATCACTATGATTTTTTTTTTATTGTCGTAGAACACATATATGCATGATTGAATCACTATGAAATTTTGTTGACAGCCTTATAACACATATATGCAAGATCGAATCACTATGAAATTTTTTTGACATCCTTCGAACACATATATTTATGATTGAATCACTAAAGTTTTTTTTTGACAACCTTAGAACACATATATAGATGATTGAATCACTATGAAATTTTTTTGACAACGTTGGCACACCTGAGTCACTATGAGTTTTTTTTGACAGCCTTACAAGACATATATGCTTGATTGAATTTTTTTTGACAGCCTTAGAACACATATATGTATGATTAAATCACTATGAAATTTTTTTAACAACCTTACAACACATATGCATGATTGGGTCACTATGATTTTTTTTTGACAGCCTTTGAAGACATATATGCATGATTCAATTTTTTTTTACAGCCTTAGAACACATATATAGATGATTGAATCACTATATTTTTTTTTTGACAGCCTTAGAACACATATATGCATGATTAAAATTTTAGTAACAGACTTAGAACACGCATATGCATGATTAAATCACTATGAATTTTTTTTGACAATGTTAGAACACATATATGCACGATTGAGTCACTATAAAGCTTTTTTGACAGTTCTAGAATAGTTAGATGCATGAGTGAATCACTATGAATTTTTTTCGACAGCCTTAGAACACATATATGCAAGATTGAATCACTATGAATTTTTTTTGATAGCCTTAGAACACATATATCAATGATTAAATCACTATAAAACTTTTTTGACAACCTTAGAACACATATATACATGATTGAATCACTATGAAATTATTTTGACAATGTTTGAACACATTTATGCATGATTGAGTCACTATGAAATTTTTTTGACAACCTTAGAAGGCATATATGCATGATTCAAATTTTTTTGAGAGCCTTAGATCACATATATGCATGATTGAATCACTATAAATTTTTTTGACAACCTTAGAAAATTAATATGCATGATTGAATCACAATGATTTTTTTTGACAACGTTGTATCATATATATGCATGATTGAGTCATTATGAAATTTTTTTGACAGCCTTAGAACACATATATGCATGATTGAATCACTATGAAATTTTTTTGATGGCCTTAGAAAACATATATGCATGATTTAAACACTATAAATTTTTTTTGACAACCTTAGTACATATATCTGCATGATTGAATTACTATGAAATTTTTTTGACTGCCTTACAACACATATATGCATGATTCAATCACTATGATTTTTTTTTACAGCCTTAGAACACATATCTGCAAGATTGAATCACTGTGAAATTTTTTTAATAGACTTAGAACACATATATGCATGATTGAATCACTATAATATTTTTTTGACAACCTTAAAACACATATATGCAAGATTGAATCGCTATCACTTTTTTTTGACAATGCTGGAACACGTATATGCAAGATTGAGTCACTATGAAATTGTTTTGACAGCCTTAAAAGACATATATGCATGATTGAAATTTTTTTGACAGCCTTAGAACACATATATTTATCATTTAATCACTATGAAATTTTTTTGACTGCCTTAGAAGACATATATGCATGATTGAATGACTATGAATTTTTTTGACAGCCTTTGAACACATATTTTCATGATTGAATCACTATGAAATTGTTTTGACAGCCTTAGAACATATATATGCATGATTGAATCACTATAAATTTTGTTTTCAGCATTAGAACACATATCTACATGATTAAATCACTATGAAATTTTTTTGACAGCCTTAGAACACATATATGCGTGATTGAATCACTATGAATTTTTTTGACAGCCTTAGAACACATATATTCATGATTGAATCACTATAATTTTTTTTTGACAGCCTTAGAACCCAAATATGCAAGATTGAATCACTATAAAAAATATTTGACAGCCTTAGAACACATATATTTAAGATTGAGTGACTGTGAATTTTTTTTGATATCCTTAGAACACAGATATGCAAGATTGAATCACCATGATTTTTTTTTGGCAGCATTAGAACACTTATATGGATGATTAAAATTTTTTTGACAGCCTTTGAACACATATATGTATTATTGAATCACTATGAAATTTTTTTATATCCTTAGAATACATATAAGCATGATTGAATCACTATAAAAGTTTTTTGACAACGCTAGAACATATGTATGCAGCATTGAGTTACTATAATTTTTTTTGACAACCTTAGAACACATATATGCATGATTGAAATTTTTTTGATAGGCATAAAAAACATATATACATGATTGAAATTTTTATGACATCTTTAGAATGCATATAAGCATGATTGAATCACTATGAAATTTTGTTGACAATGATAGAACACATATACTCAAAATTAAAATTTTTATGACAGCCAAAGAACAAATATATGCATGATGGAATCACTATGAAATTTTTTTGACAACGTTAGAACACATATATGCATGGTTGAATGACTATAACTTTTTTTTTTTGGCAATTGAACACATATATGCATGATTGAATCACTATAAAAAAAATTGACAACCTCATAACACATATCTGCATGATTGAATCACTAGGAAATTTTTTTGACAGCCTTAGAACACATATATGCATGATTGAATCGCTATGAATATTTTTTGACAACCTTAGAAGACATAAATGCAAGATTGAATCACTAAATTTTTTTTGACAGCCTTAGCACACACATATGCATGATTGAATTTTTTTTACAGCCTTACAACACATATATGCATGATTGAATCACTATGAATTTTTTTTAACAACCTTAGAAAACATATATGCATGATTGAAATTTTTTAAACAGCCTTAGAACACATATATGCATCATTGAATCACTATGAATTTTTTTTTGACAACCTTAGAACACATATATGCATCATTGAATCACTATGAATTTTTTTTTTGACAACCTTAGAACACATATATGCATGATTGAATCACTATGAGTTTTTCTTGACAATGTTAGAAGACATATATGTAAGATTGAATCACAAAGATTTTTTTTTTGCAAATCTTAGCACACATATATGCATGTCTTTGATGAAATGACCCTGTTTCCCACATCTGAGCCATGCACCTGAGACTCTGTAGCAGACTCTAGGATGCTTCTTGTTGCAGTGCTTACATACTATATAAGACTATGGCGCTTGTGTGCCACCCTGTTGTCCTTTGGCCTTTTTTGCAGGTCTTGCCTTATTACTCTCCACAGCTGGTCGAGCGGCCTTATTCCCACTGCCCTTCGACTTGTCAAAATGGCTAGGCTGAGTCTTCTTAGAAGACTCCCAGTCATCCTGAAGTACTGTGGCCATCTCAATGGCCTGGTTGAGGTTTTGAGGATGGCTGGTCAGCACTCTCATCCTCAGACCTTCGCGTAATCCATGCACATACTTCTTAGCTCGTGCCTCATCAGTGGTATAAGTATGCGGGCAATACTTCTCTAAATGTCAAAAGCGTGTAGTGTACTCTGCCACCTTCATAGACCCCTATCGAAGATCCAGAACTCCTGCATCTTGCGATTGCGTGCATACTAGGGAAAATAGGTGTCCATGAATACCGCTGTAAACTCCTCCCATGTGAGGATGTGTCGCTCATCAGGCATGTAGCGTACCTCTCGTGTCATCTTCCACCAACTTTTGGCGTCACCCTGGAGCCGGTAGGTGGCAAAAGAAACCTGCCTTTCAGCGAGAACCTCGAGAATCTCAAAAATCTTGCCTATGGCACAGACCCATTCTTCTGTCACATCCATATCCTCCTTACTAGTGAAAGTAGGAGGGCTCAATTCCATGAAGCGCTTGTATGATGTTCCATGGGTCACGACAGCCACTGTCGCTACATGCCCATCATGCTGATTGTCTGCACCATTGCCATTACCCTCGTTGCCGGCATGGTTCTGACAATAGGCCATTAGATTTGCGAGGGCTTCAAAAATGAAGTCCCTCTAGGCAGTCCAACCTGAGGGTTGTAGTTCGGCCATCTACAACCACACACATGGATTCAGATTACTTATAAGTTTAGCATAAATAAAAAAAAAAATTATTCATGTGATCCTATCAGATCTACGTTCTAATTCTTGTCGCATTTATCGAAAGAAATAATTACAGACATACAATTTTCACAACAAATTATCAAAACTAATAAAAATTGAAATATACTTACAGCGATGGTGGTCGGTTGGATGAGCTTTGAGCCATACATTCCTTACGTTCTGATACCATGTTTGTAACACCCCAATTTTTATAACCCGAAAAATGGTGGATTTGTTTTTTTTTGAAATACATTTAAATCTTTTAGCAATTAACAGCAGAAAAACACATTGGGCATAAAACTTGGCGTGCTACTTCACATGAACGCTTGCAAACATATAATTATGGAATTTAAAATCTAACAACTAATTAACCATGCATGAAATAAAATCAAAGCTCCACAATATCCAAAATTAATCACATTTGTCCTTGAATTGAATTAAAATAAAATCAGAGTTCAAAATCTATGAAGCAGAGAAAAGGTAGGCTCAGTCCTCGTTGCAACCTTCCACCTTCGCACGTAAGTACCTACTCTTCACTTGAAAATCATTAAACCATATAGGGTCAAACACACATGTCTCAGTAGAGTGAAATATGCTAAGCTTGTAAGACATAATTACAAAGCAAGAATTTCAATACAGATTTCATGGTTTAGCACTGAAATTAACTAAAACAATCATACAACTAATCATGCATGTTCAGAATTTACATATTTAACAAAGGACATTAATGCATACATTCGAAATATAAAATGCATGAGCAGTTAATATGCATGACTTACCATACGCAGAAACCTTTCAATGCATGCATATTTTCTTTTCATTAATTATATTTTCTTACTTAGATGATGCATGTGATGCCTAATTAGTGCACACACAATTTAAGTTATCACCTTTTAGCCCTGCTGATACGACACAGGCAAACATTCTCAGTTCAGGACCATGGCTCAGGACGTGTTTTACATACAGGAGTGACTTTAGCCTGGTCAGGTCCATTCACTAAGACGGGGTAAGGGACGTTAATACGAGAGAGGTTCCCAACACCTTTCAACCCGACGCACCAGTATTTCCTCATGAGTACCAGAACCTCTACGCTACAGTCTAATGCAGAGGTTTCCCCATAAAATCATGTGAGGGGAGGAGCAACTTTCTGTGCCCTTAACAAACTTGCCCCATAAAGTTTTGTATCACCTCCTACTCTCCCAGCAAGTATCTTGAGTTTTAAAGTCTCATGATTACTTGATTACAGTCTTACTTTTTATGCAACATCAAGCTTGAACCACTTTATGGTCATGGATGCATTCTTATAAAGCATTGGAAAAAAATTTACTTAATCAAACTTATAACAAAAACTTGAGCACATGCGTAGTATAAATATCTTATTCATTTCACATACCCTATAGCACATGTACATGACCAATGCAATAAAGAAAGAACATGTATATGAACATCCACTTAAATGAAACAGTTTTATCATCACGATAACATGAGCATACTTGTATCCATTAGATTTTCAGAATTAAAACAAAACTTTTGCATAAAATGAGACCTGCATAATTTTCACATATTGCATGCTATTCTCAATGAAGAAATTTTCATAAAAACATGCAAACTATGCATCTTTTGAACCGCAGTCTAAAGATCGGTCTTGAATTTACCTAATTCTTAACTCTGCCTGACTGGTACAGAGCTCACCAAAAATTTTTGGTTTGTTGAACAGAGCTAAAATTTCTACAGTATATAGAAAATTTTGTTAGCTTTTCGTATCCATAAATCGTTTGTAAAAACTTCTCTGTATGAGGAAGTTACAAACATTTTACTATAGACCTATTATCTTTTGTTCTGACTATCACAGGAACATGCTTACTCTATGAACCGAGCTCAAAATTTTACATTAGATGTAAAATTTTGTTAGCTTTCCAACGCAATAATCTGTTCATCAAAACTTATTCGGACGAGAGAGAAACGACAATTTTACTGGTCAGAGGTGAAGCCAAAAACCTAGAATTCTGAGATTTTGCATTCGGGTGAGCCAAACCCAGTCACCCGAATCCCAAAATAAAAATAAAAAAATAGGCAATATACATGAAATAAAATTCAAAAAAATATATAATATTCACATAAGGTTGAACAAATCATAATCTATTAGAAATTATTAAATCTTGCATGAATCAACCCATGAAATTTACTTTCTTGATAAATTTACCGTTTTCTTTTCTAAGAAACCTAATTTTGCTAAAATCGCAATATCCCAAAAATTCGACCATGGAAAACCCTCAAAATTTTACAGTATGCCTACAATAACATATTCTACAACTCAAACCGATATTTGCAAGAAAATCATGGCATAGATCAAATATTGACTAATTTCACAAATTTATTTTCTGAGAAACCGGTTTTTATTTTCTTTAGGGAAAAATGTGTTTTTACCATGGATCCTTAGATTTGAGTCAAACCCACAGTTAGGAGGGTCTGATCATGATCTAAACTCATGAAAAAACATAAAAATTCATGCCAAGAACTCCGTTCTTATAAGAAAAACATAGATACCCTACCTCTTGTTGAAAAAACACATTTTTTGATGGATTAATGAATCTTTTTGTACGATCCGACCGATCAGCTCCTTCCTCCAGCAAGATGAGGGTCTTAGATAACCTCAACACACACTTGAGATCTGGATCTTGCACTCAAGAAAGAAAAAGAAACCCTAAAGAAAGAGGTAAAGAGAAGGGAAAGAGAAGAGGGTATTGGGGGGAGAGAGAAGGATCCAGCCAAATGGGGGGGGGGGGGGGTGAACTAGGAGAGGGCTTTATAGCCCCTCTTGAGTTAGGTCATGGGCTAGAATTAATTCCAGCTCTTGATCAAAACAAGAGAAGTCATTGGAGCCCTTGATCTCCACTTTGACTAGTCAAGTTTTAAATAAGCTTGAATTTCTCTCTACTTTTATTTTCAATTTAATACTTGAAGTAGGATGCCACATAGGATGGGACGACCCACCTATGAGCTCCTACTGAACTATAAAATATGGTTAATTTATGAAAAATCTATTATATTAAATTATAATTAAATAGTTGTTAAATTCTAATTAAGATTATTTTTTTTTCTATTTAACCACAATTCATGTGAAAATGTAAAGGCATTAAGTATAAGCCAAATCCAACTTATTAAGAATGTTAATATGTATATTTTTTTTTTACAATCTACTTTTGTTAATTCAGTTCATTCAAATACATTCTCTTAAAGAAAAATCAAATTTTTTTCTTTTTAAGATAAACATTTTCAATTGGCCATCACTTTGGATTTTCTCTAATATCTAAAATGTGTAAGGTTTATATATACTACATTTTAACATAATTAAACCCCTTAAACCTTACAAATATACTCAACATTCATTTAAAAAAAAATAGGATTTTATATTGGCA
Organism: Nuphar pumila; assembly: GCF_984573655.1. Taxonomy (NCBI): domain Eukaryota; kingdom Viridiplantae; phylum Streptophyta; class Magnoliopsida; order Nymphaeales; family Nymphaeaceae; genus Nuphar; species Nuphar pumila. The sequence goes on along the minus strand of NC_143251.1, from coordinate 69,539,636 downwards.
CAAAATTCAAGAAATTTCATAGTATTATAGAAAAGGACTTAGAAAATTTTTCGGATATTACAGACATTGTCTTCCACTTTTTGACCATGTCCCCTAGATGATCTGGGGAAATCCATCTCTTCTGCACTGCTGTATTGTGGTAAAAATGTCTTCTTTCCAGACCTTGTCTGAACAATGCCGCAATAACAACGCTTTCTCTGCAGGATAAAGGAATGGTTTAGATTGGAAGAATTTTTTGAAAGAAAGAGAGATGATGAAAATGATGATGAAGGAGATATTCATCAATCAGGTTGACAATTTTCCGCTGCAATGGTTAGGGGATTTACTAGAAAACATGAGGAAAGTAAGGTGAAGAGATTTGAAAATAGATAGCAGGATTGAAAATGTAGGGATCAAAATTCAAGAGAAAAAGAAAAAGGAAAATACATAATTTTTTGAGAAAAATAGCAGGCATGATCAAAATAAGGTTGGAAATTCAAGATCTAGAAGAAAGGAAGAAAAGAAAGAAAATTACCTGGAGTTTTAAAAAATAGAAGAGAATTTAGAAAAGGATTTCTAGGGTTTTTAGAAAAATTGATTTGAAGAACTAAAGAAGGAAGAAACTATACATCTGGATTTTGAAAATAGGGAGGAAATTTTTGAAAGAAAATATCCAGGGTTTTGAGAAAAATTGTTCTGAAATTACAGGAAAATACAAGAAATATAAAATCATAAAGTTGTAATAACAGGAATGCGCAAATAACACTTCCTAAAAGCTGACTATAAATACACAAATTTGAAATAGTTGTAGGATCTTGATCCTAATTCTAAGGTCTAGATCATCTGAATCCAATCAAGATATGTCGACATACCTATAAACACCCCAAATTTTTTAAAGTCCTTTTCAGACATTTCTTTTCACATATGCCAAACCCCTGCAGGGCATTGTAGAGTTTTACCCCTAGGTTTACCCCAGTATAAGGGTCAGTTTGCCCCCATTTTGATAATAAAATTACCATTTTACCCCTGAGTCATTGTTACCCTTTTCATCTGTCCAACTTAACCAAGCTCATTCTAAGTTTAGAAAAGTTAGAATGTCAGTCATTTCTAGCTCCACTAAGCTCACGATGAGCAGTGACAGTCCATTTCAGCTAAAATTAGTTCATTTTTCGCAAAATAAGCTCATTTTTAGCTTAAATTTCAGCCAGACTATCCTCGAGTCAACCAAATTCAGTAGATCCTGTCCCCAGGAGTCTAACATGAGTGCATCAAGAGTTTGAACGGTCAAGCTTCAGTTCAAAGTCACTTTTTACACACTCAGACCTTTGTTTTAACTCATTTCAGCTCATTTTAGCTCAATGCGGTCCAAATTGAGCTAACCCTAGTTGGTTGAGCTAGTATTTTACCTCTGAATTTAGTTCAACTGAGTATAATTGGCTTTGGATTTTGTCCATTCCAATCCAATCCAGTTCAAATTAGTTTAGACCAATCTAGTACTGTGTTTTTGCCCCTGCAGGGCGAAGACCCAAAAAAATAAAATTATCCATGACACTGTTTCCAACAATTTTTGAACTGAGACAGACACCAAATTCAGACTGAGATCAATTCCTTCATCTAATATTTTATCAATATCCAAGATTCGCTCTATTTCAATTCGGATATTGGATCCTATGCTGGATCTGGTGTCTAATTTCTTTTCGGACCTGGATTTTCTGATTCATTGAAAAATTCATATCAAGAGTGTAATTCATTCTTTGAACCTGAAATATCTCCTCAGATATCTAGAATCCAATTAAACCATTTCAGATCCATTTCAGTGTGAATCCATATTCTAGTCAATTTAGAAGTTCAGTTCAATTAATTTCTGAATTTAGATTAATCTAACATTTGAGATTCAATTTCACTTCTGGGATTCTTATTCAAATCTAGATCCAATTTCATTCCTTGAACTGGATCTAGATCCAGAAATCCTAATTTTATTATGAATTTGGGCCTTTTTCCATTTTCAAATTCTTTAGAAATCCATATTCAAGGTTTGATTCCCATTTTGAGCCAATTTTTTTCAGATCGAGATCCAGATCTAATCTTTTTCAAAACTTCAAATCCAGATCCTTTTCAAAAATTGATTTTTATTCTAATTTCAAAATCAATCTTTGGATTTTCAAATTCAAATCAACCATTTTGCAAAAATCTTTTAAAAAATACCCTATATCCAGTATAAAATTTAGTTTGGATTTTGAAATGTCAAAATGGATCCAGATCCAATTTCAAAATTAATTTTTTATTCAAAATGAATTTGGGGATTTCAAAATCAAAATCCAATTTTTATCCCCAAATCCAAAAACAAACCTTTGAATTTCAAAATTCCTTTAAAAATACCCTGGATCCAGTTCAAAATTCAGTTTGGAATTTGAAATGTTAAATGGATCTAGATCCAATTTCAAAATCCAATTCTTATTCAAAATCAATTTGGGGGTTTCAAATTCAAAATCAAAATCCAATTTTTATCCCCCATTTCAAAATAAACTTTGAAATTTTAGAAATCAAAAATCAATGTTTTACAAAAATTCAATCTGGATCCAGTTTTGCCCAATTCGGATTTTATAAATCAAAAATTGAATTTTGAAGTTCAATTATTCCGCAAAATTCCCCTTTTCACTTTCATATTTCATTCCCCTTTTTCTTAATTTTCAAAATCAAAAATAAAAAATGTTGTTTTTTAAAAGGAGCACCACTTGGCATTTTTGAAATTCAAAATAAAAATTGTTTTTTGCAAAACTTTAAAAACCTTCTTGCCTTTAAAAACCCACATGAGCATCACCCACAAGGTGATGCCATGTGTCAAATTTTTCAAGAAAATCCCATTTTGCCCATCTATAAAATGAAAAAAAGACACACATGGGCACCCCCTTGCAAGAGGGTGTCATGTGTCAAAAGATTTCATAAAGGGCTATTTTGCCCATTTACAAAATTGGGAAAAGACCCACATGGGGTTGGCACCAACCCCATGTGAGCCCCCTTTGCCACATGGGCACCCATGTGCAAGCAAGGGTGCCATGTGTCAAAAATTTTCTAAAAAGGCATTTATGCCCATTTACAAAAAAAAAATGCTCACATGGGCTTGGCTTCTTCTTGAGATTTTTAGTCCCATATCTAAAGTTTTGCAAAAGCCAACCCCATTCTTAAACTATAAATAGACCCCTTAGGGGTCTCTTTTCTCAACAAGTTGGAGTTTGAGAAATTGAGAGAACAAAAAAAAAAGTTCTCTCTTTCTCTTCCCTTCTCCTCTCTCTCCAACTTTTCTCACTTAGAAGTGGATGAGTTTTCCAAAGAAGAAAACTTTTCTCCTTTGCATTTGTAGCTCAAGCTTGAAGCGGTGGCTGGAGCAAAGAAAAATAAGCCCAAGGTAGGCCATCTCTCTCCCTTTCTTTTTGATTTTTTTTCTTTTCTTTCTATTTTCTTTATTTTCTCAAAAATTACCCCGCCCCCCCTTTCTTCTCTTCTTTCTTGCATTTTCTTTCAATTTTGTGTAATAGCAATGCAAATCTAGTTTAATTCCATGTAAATTTCCATTTCCTATGTTTTGATTCATTCAAATTTCTATTTACATTGTGTACTTTTATTTTAGCCATTTAGAATTAGGATTTGATCTTCAATAGATTAAATTCTACATTCTATGGGCCAAATCAATTTCAATTTATACCCCAATGCTTTGATTTCATTTTATATGATTTTATTTATGTTTTTATATCATTTTCATTATCATCAATGATCTAGAATGATAGATCTTATATTTGATTATTAGATCAATTCAATTTTGAGATTCTATTCCATTCAATTGTGTTGAGATGATATTTTTAATTTTGGTCAATTTTTGCCTTCATCATTTTGCATATAATTAGGTCATATTTTGATCTGATGTTTTTACCACATATTTATTAGTATATTTTTGGGATCTACACCAACAATCAGATCATTCTGAGATGGTTTGTTCTCTCAAAAAAATTGGGATTCAGACCCTGCTCTTTGGCCTTGTCCGGATTTTCCCTAAAATTAGACCAACTTGTTTGAGTGATTTCTCTTTAACCAGAGATGATATTTCAAATCTGTAAATAAGAAAATCTCTAGCATTGAATCTAATTTTTTCATGTAAAATTTTATCAATTTCTATGGTGTTTTGATATCTGATTTTGTCCAAAAATCGCAACCCTAGTATACTCTATCACTTTTAGGGTTTGGTTTAATTCATTTTGTTAGAGTCATATCTCATTAATGGGAGATTATTTTAGAGATATGTAATACATATCTTTTTAATCATCATGTCTAGTTTATTTATATAAAGTTTCATCTATTTCTATGAAATATTTATATATTTTTTTGCATTTTAAATTGGAACCTTATCTGTTTGCAATTTCAGCCATTATTCTGACTTAAAACCAACTTGTTATATTCATATCTCCCTAATGGAAGATTGTTTTTTAGATCTATAAATAGGAGTTTTTTTTTTAGAATGTCTAGTTTATGCATGACAATTTTTAGAATTTTTCATTAGGTTTTCATCTATAATTCAAATAAAAAATTAGAAACCTATTGAATTTTCTTTTACAGATTTTTAACCAAATTGATCAGATCAGATCTCCCTAATAAGAGATCCTTTTTTGAATTTGTAAATTGAATGTTTTTTATAATTGAACTAATCAACTTCTCCCACAAATTTGGGAGAAATTGAATAAGTTTAGTTTTTAAAACTTGAAAATTACAGAAACTTATCTGTCAAAGCTCAATTTCTTGATTTTAAAATTTATTTCTTTATGTTTTAATCATATCTCGAGTTTTAAAAATGATTTTAGAGATTTGTAAATAAGAGATGCTTTCTTGAAGAGTTAGGAATCCATGAAATCAATTTGCAATTCCATTGGAGTTGTTTTATGCTTTCATTCATTCAAAATACTCTGATAGGGTCCATTTACATATCTCAATTTTGAAATATCTTGTTTTACTTGGATAAAAAAACCCAAATTCGGGTTTTCCTCAAAAAGTTTTCTGTATTTTTCGATTCTAAGATACTTTTAAGGTTATTAGTAACCTTTATATCGAATTTCATCAATTTCTAAAATGTTTAAAAATTTTACTTTCATTTTTTAGGGCATAAAAAGGCTAAATTATGGATTTTTCTCAATTTTTTTAATAATTGAGGAAAATTCATAAATGCCTACATTTATTTCTAACATGTTTGCTCATTTTGCAGGATTTTATTTTCTTTATTTTCAATTGATGTAAATTCATTCAAGTATTGTAATAATACATTAATGAGAATTTTATTTTATGCTTAGTTTAGAATGAATGAGCATATTAGTTTAATTTTTCTTCATTTTAATTTGTTACATTTTTTTCTTAATTTTCTTAAAAACACTATGGAAACATGAATGACACGTGCACCATTTAATAAAGGATAAATAATACTAAGTCAAGTTCATATTCACGGCCACAGTCAAAATATGAATAATATTTAGAATTATTATTCTTTATTAAAATACAAAAATCGACTTACACTCTTAAGACTTTTTCAAAAATCATCATATTTCAAGAAAAATGCATTTTCTCTTTATTAGAATCTAAAAATAAATATCAAATTGAAGTATATTCATGTCCATAGTCATAAATATATAGAAATTTAATTTTATTTTAATTCTATAAAGGCACAAAAATTTATTTCATTCTTTATTAGAATTTAAATAAAGATTAAATTAGAATATGTTTGTGACCATAGTCATGAATATATTAAAATTTAATCTTATTTTGATTCTATTAAAGAATGAAATTTGTTTTTTTTAACCTCAATTTCAAACCAATTCTTTTAATGCATTCATCATTTAAGATAGAATTGCGTCATTTTTAAATCATTTCAAGTTATTTTCAAATTTCCAAGTAATTTTTGAAATAATTTTCAAAAACAATTTTCATTTCTAAGTTCAAAAATCAATTTTTAATTTCCATTCACAAATTCAAACTTATTTGCCAAATTCCTGTTCAATTTCATTCACTTTTAATCCTATTTCAAATATCGATTTTCAAATTCCAAATTTTAATTTTTATTCTTCTTTTCCATTTTCAAAATTCTAATTTTAATTTCACTTTTTCACTTCAATTATAAATATTAACTTCAATTTCCAATTCAAATTTCAAAAATTGAATTTTGTTTCAAAAATCAGTTTCAACTTTCCATTTTCGAATCTCCAATTTTAAATTTTGAATTTCAGTTCAATTTCAAGTATCAAATTCAAGTTTATATTTATTTTAAATTCCAAATTTTGAATTTCATTTTCATTTCAAATTCAAATATCAACTTCAAATTTTCCATTTTCAAATTTCAACTCTTAAATTCATTTCAATTCTCAATTTTTATTTTAAATTAAATTCTGAATTTCATTTTGAATTTCCAATTCCAATTCTAATCATTATTTTCAATTTCAATTTTAAAATTCCAAATTTCAACTCTAAATTCGAATTTCAATTCCAAGGTTCAATTCCAAATTCTAATCATGATTTTCAAAGTTCAATTTCAAATTTCCAATTTCCAATTTCCAATTTCCAATTTCAAATCTAACTTTTGATTTTCAATTTCAATTCTAAATTCAATTTCAAAATTCAATTTCTAAGTTCAATTCTCAATTCAAAAATTCAATTCCAAATTCAATTTTCAATCAATTCAGACTTCAAATTTCTTAACTTAGAATTCAATTTCAAAATCTTCAAAATCCAAACTTTCAAACTTATTTCAATTTCCAAATCTAAATCGATTTCTGAACGTCAAAGTCATCTCTTAAAGGATACTTTTAAATCCATTTCAAAATCAATTGGAAGATTCAAATTTCTAAAAAATTATCAAAAGCATACACATTCTCAAACTTAAAATCATAGCACAATCATGATTCAATGTGCATTTAGGACTTAGAATAATTTCTTAGATAAATTTAGGTAAGTCAAAGGCATAAATTTGATCCTTGGATTGATTACCTCTGGTAAAGGCGCCAAGAACAGTTGAACCTCGTACCAACGAGCGAATCTTATCTCCCCATTTTTCCACAAATTTTCTAAAAATTGAGGCGAGTTATTTCAAAATGTCTTTACAAAATGTCAAGTGAGACCTTGCGAGAGTTTTTTTCTTTTTTCCTAAAAAGGAAGAAAGAAAATTTTTTACAACGATCACAATACCGAAGCTGAAGCTCGAAGTACGTGGCATGGAAATATCTCCAGATCTAAGGTAATGGTTTTCCAACATCCTTGAGCAGTTGCCGATATACTCTAGATCAGGGCCCTTAGTACGTGGCAGGAGGGTTATTAGCCCAAATAAGTGGCCCAGTTGTGAGGCTTTTTCTCGAACTACAGTTCATGGAGAAAGCCCAACAACATGAAGACCGAGACAATATTGGTAGGAGGTGTTTTTAAAAACATGATCAACATGCAAGAAATTAGATGTCTCTAATGCAAAGTCTTAGAGAGATAGAATTTTGAAAATCATAAAGAAGCACACACTTGCATACATTGTTTGCATTCAATCCCTAGATTAAGAAGGGTTGTATTAGACCTAAGTCAAAATGAACATGAATAAAATCTCCTCAATTTGGTCCTACCAAACCATACTTAAGCCTATGTGCATTATGTTAGCTGGGTCAGAGTGTAGGCTCCTAAGTTTTGCATAAAAATGAATCTGACATTGTAAAGAATGACTTAGATAAATTTAATCAACAAAGGCATAAATTCGACCAGACAAAGATGAGTCCCATCACAATCGCCACAATTGTGATCATTGCAAAAATCTTCCTTTTCTTTTTAGGGAAAGAGAAAACTCTTCTAAGGTCTCACTGGACCTTTGGGAAAAGATTTTGAAATAACTCGCCTCCATTTTTAGAAAAATTATGGGAAAATGGGAAGACGAGATTCGATCGTCGGTATGAGGTTCAACTGTTCCCAGCGCCTTTACCGGGGTAATTGAACCAAGGATAGAGTTTATGCCTTTGTATTGCCTAAATTTATCTAAGAAATTATTCTAAATCCTAAATGCATATTGAATCAGGCTTGTGTTATGATTTTGAGTTTGAGTATGTGTATTCTTTTGAAAATATTTCAGAAATCTGATGTTTTCAAGTGATTTTGAAATGGATTTGAAAATATCCTTTAAGAAACGACTTTGAAGTTCAGAAATCAATTTTGGGATTGAGGAATTTGAATTAAAGGTTTTAAAATTGAAGATTTTGAAATTGAATTCAAAGTTAAGTTTTGATTTGGAAATGAATATTTGAAATTCAAAAGGAAATCTGAAATTTGATTTTAGAATTAAAATTGAGAATTGAATAGAAATTCAGAATAAAAAATTGAATTTTTAAAATGAAATATTTGAAATTGAATTTGAAATGCAAATAGAATTTTAAATTTGGAATTTGAAAGGAATAAAGAATTGAATTTAATATTTGAAATTGAAATGAAATTCAAAGTTAAAATTTGAAATTTAAAAGTGGAGAGTTGAAAACAGAAATCGAAAATTAGAATTTTGAAAAAAAATAGAAAATTGAATTTGGTGTTTGAATTTAAAATGAAATATAAAGTTGAAATTTGAAATTCGAAAAAAGGGAAAGTTTTAAAATTGATATTTTAAAGTTGAAATGAAAATTGAAATTTGAAACTGGAATAGGAAATTAAAATTTGATATTTGAAATTGAAATTTACTTTTTTGGAAAATGTTTTTGAAAAGTAAATTGAAAATACTTGGAATTTGATAAATGAATTCAAAGGAATACTTTGAATTTATAAATGATTTTGAATTTCAAATATGAGATTGGAAAACAACTTTGAATTTGAGAAATAAAATTGAAAATGATTTCAAATTTTGAAATGGAAATTTGTTTTGAAAATCATTTCAAAAATCACTTTAGTTTGGATCCATCTTCTGATCCATTCAGAAGGTCAATTAATCCAATTTCTAAACTCAAATTTGTCTAAGATCTGAGATTCAATTTCACTCCTTAGGGTTTTGATCCAGATCCAAGATCCAATTTTATCCTCTAAGTTGGATCCAAAATCCAAAATAAACAATCCCAATTTTAATATGAATTCAGGATTTTTCATTTTCAAAATTCATCAAAAATCCATATTCAGGGTTTGATTTCCATTTCGAACCAATTTCCTGCAAATCGAGATCCAGATCCAGATCCAGATCCTTTTTAAAACTCATTTTTTATCCTAATTTCAAAATTAATCTTTGGTTTCAAATTAAAATCCATCATTTTGCAAAAATCCTTTGAAAAATATCCTAGATCGAGTTCAAAATTCAGTTTGGATTTCAAATTGTCAAAATGGATCCAGATCCAATTCCCAATCCAAATTTTATTTAAAATCAATTTGAGGATTTCAAATTCAGTTGTTATCCTCAAATTCAAAAATAACCTCTGAAATTAAAAAATCCTTTGAAAAATACCCTAGATCTAGTTCAAAATTCAGTTTGGATTTCAAAATGTCAAAATGGATTCAGATCCAGTTTTAAAACCTATGTTTTATTAAAAATCAATTTGGGGATTTCAATTTCAAAATCAAAATCTAATTTTTATCCTCATATTCAAAAATAATCTTTTAAAATTCGAATTCAATATTTTTGCAAATTTCTAAAAATTCAATCTGGATCCAGTTTTAACCCAATTTGGATTTTCGAAAATAAAAATTGGATTCTTAAATACAATTATTTCTAAATTCCCCCTTTTAATTCTCATATTTTATTTCACTTTTCATCTTATTCTTAAAATAAAAAAGAAAAACAAATTTTCAAGCAAGGGGCGCCACTTGGCATTTTTAAAAAATTAAATAAAAACATTTTTTAAGCTACTTTTAAAAACCCCTTTTACTTTTAAAAACACACATGGGAATCACTTGCAAAGTGAACCAATTTTTATTTCATGGGAATCAAGGGGCGCCACTTGGCATTTTTAAAAAATTAAATAAAAAACATTTTTTAAGCTACTTTTAAAAACCCCTTTTACTTTTAAAAACACACATGGGAATCACTTGCAAAGTGATGCCATGCATCAAAGTTTTGCTAAACTTCCCCTTTTACACATTTAAGATTTTTCAAAAAGACCCACATTGGCACGCATTTGCAAAAGGGGTGCCACATGTGCATTTTTTAACAAATTGCTTTTTTTGCCCATTTGACAAAAAGAGAAAATACCCACATGGGGGTGGTGACAATTTTAAGAAAATATCTTCAATTTTGATACCCAAAATGCCCCCATTTCAAGCTATAAATAGACCCCTTGGGGTCTCTCCTTTCACAAGTTGAAAATTTAAGAAATTGAGAGAATAAAAAAGAATTCTCTCTTTCTCTTCTCCTCTACTCTCTCTCAAGTGATCCTCCTCTTCTTTGGCTCCTCTCTTGGTGGCTGGAGTGATGAAGAAGAAAGCTCAAGGTAGGCTTCTCTCTCTTCTCTTTTCTAGTTTTTTTTCTCTTTTATTTTTTTTTTAAATTTTTTCTCAAAATCGCCCCCATTTCTTCTCTTCTTTCTTGCAATTTCCTTTCAATATCATGTAATAACAATGTAGATCTAGCTTAGTTCCATGTTAATTTCTATTTTTATATTTTTGATCCATTCAATTTGCTATTTACTTTGTGCATTTTCATTTTAGCCATTTAGAATTGAGATTTGGTCTTCAATAGATCAAATCTCACATTTAAGAGGCAAAATCGATTTTAATTTATGGCTCAATACTTTTAATTTCATTTTAGATGCTTTTATTTATGTTTTTATATCATTTTTATATGATGTAGAATGGTAGATCTCATGTTTGATCATTGGATCAATTCATTTATGAGATTCTATTCCATTCAATTATGTTGAGATGATATTTTCAATTTTGGTCTATTTTTTATCTCATCAATTCGCATATAATTAGATATTATTTTGATATAATTTTTTTACTGCATTTTCATTCATATATTTTAGAGATCGCCACCAAAAATCAGATCATTCTAAGTTGGTTTGGTCTTTCAAATAAACAAAAATTCAGACCCTGCCATTTGGCCTCGTCCGAATTTATCCTGAAATTAGACCAACTTGTTAGAGTGATTTCTCTCTAACTACACATTATCTTTCAAATCTGTAAAAAGAGATGTCTCCAACATTAAGTTGAATTTGTTAACATCAAATTTCATCAATTTATATAGTGTTTTCATGCCTAATTTTGGTTAAAAACCGCAATCCTATTATACTGTATCACTTTTAGGGTTTGATTTTTAACCCATTTTGTCAGAGTTCTATCGCTGTAATGGGGGATCATTTTTTATATATGTAAAATGGATCTTTTTAATCCGCATGTCTAGTCCATCTCTGTAAATTTTTATCCATTTATATGGAGTATTTCTATTTTTTGACATTTTAAGTCGGAACCCTTCCTGTTTGCAATCCATAGCATTGCTTAGGCCTAAAACCAACTTGTTGCATTCATATCTCCCTACTGGGAGATCATTTTCCAAATCTGTAGAAAAGAATTTTTTTCATAGAATGTTTAGTTTATGCATGCCAATTTTTATAAAACTTCATCAACTTTTCATCTGTTATTCGGACCAAAAACCAGAACCCTGTTGATTTTTCTTTCACAGACTTTTACAAATTTTTTGCCAACTTGATCAGATTAGATCTCCTCAATGGGAGATCATTTTATATATCTGTAAATTGAAGATTTCTCCTTTACATATCTATTTTATCTACATAAATTTTCATCTATTTCTGTAAAGTTTTCATATCTGATTCGGATAAAAAATCATAACACTGTCATTTTGCTTCATTAAGTATTTCTTAAAATTTATTTCAACTTGTTCAAATGTGTTCTCTCTAATAAGAACTCATTTTTAAAATATGTAAAAAGGATTTTATTTTATTTTAAGTCTAGTTCATTCAACTAAAAGTTTATAAATTTCTAACATGTTTATGGATTTTGTTTTTATTTTTTGGGGTATAAAAGGCTAAGTTATGGATTTTTCTTTAATTTTTCTATAATTGAAGAAAATTCATAAATGCCTACATTTATTTCTAACATGTTTACTCATTTTTTGGGATTTTTTCTTTCTTTTCTTTTCAATTATTATAATTCATTCAAGGGTTGTAATAATTGTATTATTGAGAATTTTATTTTTATGCATAGTTTATAATGAATGAGCCTATAAATCAATTTTAAATTAATTTCTTACATTTTATTTCCTTTTATTTCTAAAAATACTATGAAAAACATGAATGACATGTGCACCATTTTAATAAAGGATAAATAAAACAAAATAAAATTTGTATTTACGACCCTAGTCGGAATATGAATAATACTTAGAGTTATTATTCTTTCTTAAATAAAAATTTGACCTACACTTTTAGGTCATTTTAAAAAATCATTATCTTTTTCATAAATCATTCTCTTTTTTTCTTTTATTTGAATCAAAACAAATATTAATTCATAATATATTTGTGGCCCCAGTCATGAATATGTCAAAAGTTAATTTTGTTTTAATTCTATAAAGGCACAAAATCCTTTTCTTTATTAGAATTTTAACTAAAGATTAATTTAAAATATATTTGTAGCCCTAGTAATAAATATATAAAAATTAATCTTATTTTTAATTTTATAAAGCATAAAATTCTATTTAAAATAAAAATAATTTTTTAAAAAATTAACATATTCATCATTTAAGATAGAATTACATCATTTTTTAAAATTATTTCAAGTCAATTTCAAATTTCCAAGTGATTATCGAAATGATTTTCAAAAACAATTTTCATTTCTAAATTCAAAGACATTTTTCCATTTCCATTTTCAAAATCTAAGTTATTTTTCAATTCAATTTCTAATTTCATTCAATTTTAAATTCTATTTCAAATTTTTATTTTCAATTTCCAAATTTTGATTTTTATTCTCCTTTTCCATTTTCAAAATTCTAATTTTAATTTCACTTTTTCACTTCAATTCCAAATATTAACTTCAATTTCCAATTCAAATTTCAAAATTTGAATTTTGTTTTAGTTTTAAAATCAATTTCAGCCTTCCATTTTCGAATTTCCATTTTCAAACTTTGAATTTCATTTCAATTTCAAGTATCAAATTCAATTTTCTATTTCTTTCAAATTCCAAAATATGATTTTTATTTTCATTTCAAATTCAAATATCAATTTCAAATTTTCCATTTTCAAACTTCAATTCTTAAATTCATTTCAATTCTCGATTTTTATTTTAAATCAAATTTAAAATTTTATTTTGAATTTCCAATTCCAATTCTAATCATTATTTTCAATTTCAATTTTAAAATTCCAAATTTCAACTCTAAATTCTAAATTCAAATTTCAATTCCAAAGTTCAAAGTTCAAATTCCAAATTCTAATTACAATCTCAAAGTTCAATTTCAAATTCTAATCTTGATTTTCAAAGTTCAATTTTAAATTTCCAATTTCAAATCTAATTCTGATTTTCAAATCTAAAATTCCAAGTCCAATTTTAAATTTGATTTCTAAGTTCAATTCTAAATCCAAAAAATCAAATCCAATTTTGATTTCAATCAATTCAGATTTCGAATTTCATTTTAAGTTCAACTTTCAATTTTTGCAATTTCAAATTCTGATTCAATTTCAAACTCCATTTCAAAATCAAAATCAATTTCTAGAATCAAAATCAAATGCAACTTGAAGTTTTTCAATTCAAATTCAATTTTTCAATTCAAATTTAATTCTTCTATTTCCTAAAGGATATTCTCAGATATATTTCAAATTCACTTGAAAAAAAACCAAATTTCTGAAATCTTTCCAAAAGCATACATATTTTTAAAGTTCAAAATCATAGCACAAGCATGATTCAATGTGCATTTTAGGACTTAGAATAATGTTTTAGACAAATTTATGCAAGTTAAAGGCATCAATTTGAACCTCATACCGACGAGCAAATCCTATCTCTCCATTTTTTTGCATTTTTCTAAAAACAGAGGCGAGTAAATTTTTAAAACCTTTTTCCAAAGGTCAAGTGAGAACTTGCGGGAGTTTTCTCTTTTCCCTAAAAAGGAAAAAGGAAATTTTTTTGCAACGATCACAATTTTGGTGACCGTGATGGGACTCATCTTCGTCTGATCAAATTTTCGCCTTTGCCTTGCTTAAAATTGTCTAAGTTACTATTCTACAAATGGCAGCTTCATTTTCATGCAAAACTTAGGAGCCTAGACTCTGACCCAGGTGACATGATACATATAGGCTTAAGTATGGTTTGGTAGGGCCAAATTAAGGAGATCTATTCATGTTCACTTAGACTTAGGTGTGAAAGACAACTCTCCTCAATCTAGGGATTGAATGCAAACAATGTATGCTTCTTATAATGTTTTAAAATTCTATCTCTTTAGAGCTTTGCATTAGAGTCATCTGATTTTTCTTGCATGCTGATCATATTTTTGAAAAAATCCCTACCTATATTGTCCCGGTCTTCACATTGTTGGGTTTTTTCAAAGAACCATAGTTCAGAAAAAAGCCTCACAACTGGGCCACTTATTTGGGCTAATAACCCCCTGCCACGTACTAAGGGCCCTAGTTCAAAGTATATCAACAGAGGCTCAAGGATGTTGGAAAAAATATTACCTTAGAACCAAAGATAATTTCTATGTCATGTACTTTGAGCTTCAGCTTGAGTATATCGCCATATCGTGATTGGATTCAGATGCTCTAAGCCTTAGAGTTAGGATCAGAATCCTACAACCATTTCGAACTTGTGCATTTAGAGTCAGCTTTTTAGGGAGTGATGTTTGTGCATCCTTGTTTGTACAACTTTGATTCTATGATGTTTATGTATTTTTATATTTTCTTATCTTTCTCAGAATAAATTCTTCTCAAACCCTGGGAATTTCTGTCAAAAATTTCCCTCTATTTTTTTTCAACACCAAGGCATATATTTTCCTCTATCTTCACTTCTTCAAAACAGTTTTTCTCAAAAACCCTGGAAATCCTTTCTAAATTCTCCTCTGTTTTCTGAAACTCTAGGTGATTTTCTTTCCTTCGTCTAGATCTCGAATTTCCGACCTTATTTTGATCATGCCTGCTATTTTCTTCAAGAAATCGTGTATATTTTTCTCTTTCCTTTTTTTATCATAGATTTTGATCCTTATATTTTAATCATGTTTTTTAAATCTCTTCTCATGTTTTTCGGTAAATCCCCTGATCATTGCAGCGGGAAATTGTCAACCTGATTCTCAAATATATCCTTCATCATCTTTGTCATCATCTCTCTTTTTTTTCAAAATTTTTCTAAATCATTCCTATATTCTGCAGAGGAAGCATTGACATTGTGATATGGCTCAGACCAGGTTTGGAAAGAAGACAGTTCCACCATAGTACAACAGTGCAGAAGAAATGAATTCTCCCAGATCATCTAGGGGACATGGTTAAAAGGTGGAAGATGATGTTGGTCCCGCCATGTACAATTTGTTTCAAAAAATGATGATCAAGATGCAATCAGAACAAGCCAGGGCAAGTTCAGGAAGGAAGCCATCCAAGAAGAAGTCTAAGGGAAATCTTGTAAAGAAACCTGTCAAATTTACCAAGAAAAGGGTTCAGCTTAATAACAATTTAGAAGGAGCAGTTTTCGTGGAAGAAGCCTCGAATGAAGAGCAAGAGGCATTTCTTCGAGCTCCAAAGCCTGAGTTTACCAAACAGTTAAGGCCATAGCTAGCAGTCGATGATCCAATCCATCTTCAGTTGAAAGAAATGACCAAGATGGTCAAAGACCTGCAAGCCCAAGACAAGGGAAAGAAGGTATACACCAACGAGGATTTTTATGATGGACTGGACGGTGATAACAACCTGAGAGACCTCCCTAGAAAGTTTATCAAGTTTGATGGATCAGGTGATCCCAAAGCACACTTAGCAATGTTCTTCGCTGAATGTGCCAGATTCAGAAGGGACAATCGAGCTCTACTCCTGCGCTTCCCTCGCAGTCTGGAGGGAATAACAGCAAAATGGTATGCGGAGCACATCAATCCTATAGAGCTGCGAGAGTTTGACAGAGTTGTCAACTTATTCATCGAGTAGTTTCTCTTTAACACTGAAGCTCTACCCACACTAAACCATCTCTGCAACCTTAGGTAAAAGGAAAATGAAAAGGCCAGGGACTTTATCCACAGGTAGAGATCCACTTCCAATTGAATGAGGGATCTAATATCAGAAGGGCATGCATTGTCAATGATCTGAATAATTCCTCTTAACCTCTGAGGGGCCTGATCTCTACCTCCTCGGCAGAATCCTTTGTCGAATTGATAGAATGAGCTGAATGGCTCAAAATGGGGATAGAAAATTATGTATAAGAGCCTCACGCTCTCAAAACGCTATCAAGACACCAAGAAGAAGGCACCTGTCACCTTTCTCATGAATGCCGCTAGAAGCAACGATGAAGGCAGAAAGGAGAACATCTGCAGATAGAATGACAAGCCGTGTCAATCAAGCTCTCATCATAAATAAAAAATTCAAGAAAAACTGAAGCACGATAACTGGAGCTTTACTCACAACTTTACTCTCCTAGACCATCCACGTAACCTTGAATATATCTTGGCCAAAGAAATGATTAAGTTCCCAAAAGTCATTGATCCTATTGTTGTTAGGGGAAGGTTTAAAGATCAATTCTATGAGTTTCATCGGGCGTTCAGGCATGATACCAAGCACTGCTTTGTTCTCAAGAATATCATTCAAGACTACATTGATAAAGATCTCCTAGTGGAAGACAAGGAAGAGGACAAACCAGCCCATCAACACCTTGAGAGCGACAAGGCCAATGCTTTCTTATTTCTTTATTTGCTTTTATCATTCTGTAGGGACAATGTAGTCTCATTTCTTTCCTTAATTTGTCATCCTTTTCTCAATATATCAATGAAGTATCATTTGTCTTCATGTTTCCTTCAATATTTCTTTCCTTTGCTATACCGAGACATCTTTTATTTAAAACTCTATTTTCACTTCAAACATCCTGTTTTCATCAATTTCCTATTTTTTTCTTTCAGGATAAGGGACAATCCTAAGATCATTCATAAGAGCGATAGGGCTACCTGTAGGGATCTGTCCAAAATTGTGAAGATTTCAAAAATTCTTGAAAAATCCCCACCACGATCACCTAGAGCTTTTTAAAGCAATGGTCTTTTTCGTGAGTTGAGTCTTTCACAAAAACTGGGTTCGAACCGGTCATTTCAAATCAACCCTCGTGTTGATCTTCTTTTCTTCAAAAACTGGTTTCAAATCAGTCATTTCAAATCAACCCTCGTGTTGATCTTTTTTTCTTAAAAAAAAAACTAGTTTCGAACTGGTCATTTCAAATCAACCCTTGTGTTGATCTTTTTTTCAAAAACTGGTTTCAAAATGGTCATTTCAAATCAACCCTCGTGTTGATCTTCTTTAAAAACTAGTTTCGAACCAGTCATGTCAAATTAACCCTCGTGTTGATATTCTTTTCTTCAAAAACTGGTTTCGAGCTGGTCATTTCAAATCAACCCTCATGTTGATCTACTTTTCTTCTAAAACTGGTTTCAAACTGGTCATTTCAAATCAAACCTCGTATTGATCTTTTTTCTTCAAAGCTGGTTGATCATGCATATAATTCAGGGTTTTTTAACATTTAAATATGCATGATTTTATGAAATAATGTTTCAAAAACCCAATTTTATGATAGTTTTCGAGTAAATATGCTTAAATGATTTAAAAATAGAAAATGCATGAAAAATAGTTTTATTTTACATTTTTATGCATATTTTAGTTTTTGTTATATTCATAGTAGTTTAGTTTTAGTTTGCAATTAAAAATGAAATAAAAAATAATAATAATATAGAAAAATATTTTTTCATTTTAAGTGTTTGTTTTTAAAAAAAAAAAGAGAAAAAAATTTAGAATAGTTTTTTTTAGTTCTTCATAAATAAGTTTTGTTTTTAAATCTTTGAAAATTTTATAATAAACTGGTATTTAGTTTTTGATTTTTGAAAATTGCAAAAATAAACACAAACCAGTTCACCCGGTTTGCTTTTCAAGAATAAATAAACAAACCGGCTTGAACCGGTTTGCATTTTTTTCAAACCGGTTCCAGCCGGTTTGTTGTTTTTAAAAACCCCAAACACAGGAAAAATCGGGCGCCTCCTCCATTCACGCCCAAACCTTCCCTTTCCCCCTCTGTTTTTTCTCTCTTCCCAATTCTCCATTGCCGGATTCCCCTTTACCCCTTCTTCTTCCTCTATTTCTTCTTCCTCCTTATCTTCTTCTTCAATCCGGCGGTGGAGATATTCAGTCCGGCGACGGCGGCGGTGGTGGAGGTCACCAACAGCTTCTTCCCTCAGGTTCACGGTGCGGTGAGTGCTGAGTTCTCCTTTTCTTCTTCTACTTCTTCTTCTTCTTCTTCTTCTTCTTCTTCTTCTTCTTCCGATTCTTCTTCATCCTCTGCATCTTCTTCTTCTTCTGCAGCTTCTTCTTCTTCTTTCATCTTTAGCTTCTTCTTCTTCTTCTTCAGCTTCGTTAATTCTTTTTCTTCATCTTGTATTTCATTTCTGATTGTGCTGTTTTACTTCTGAAAAAAAAAATGGGAATAAATAGATCAAAATACAGATTATGTAGTTGTTCTGGTTTTTATCAATTACAGATTTGTTCAATTTTTTTAGATTTGAGTTCCTGTTATGTTTTTTTTTTCTTTCGGTTGTTGTTTTTCATTCATTAAGTTTGCTCTTTTGCATTAGTTAATATCATGTTTACTTTCATTGAATTTCTGATTTTTTTAGTTTGGCATATTCTGTTTTACATTCTTTCATGTAATTGTCTCTTTGATTTTTGTGTTGCTGCTATAGTCTAGGTTAGATCGATTTTTAATTTTTGTTCTGCAATTCATATTTGTTGTTTTCTTTTATTCAATTTACATATTCTTAGTTGCTTTCAATTCAATTGCTGTTTGTTGAATTTTACATTTCCTGTTGTTAGTTTAATTTTCCTGTTTTCTACACAATTAGTTGCCTTTCTTCTGCAATTTGTTCGTTTGTTTTTGTTCATTCTGAAATTCCTGTTTTTCATTAGTTTCTTATTATCTTAGTTGTTTTCTTGTAAATCATTTCATGTTTGCTTTTATTCTTGTAGCAGTTATTTTCTAATTCATTGTCTAGTATACATGTTATTTCTTCTATATCTGGTACTGCTCGTGTTCCTTTGAATTGTGCAGGATAGCATAGGAGTGGAGCGGAAGCGATTACGTGACACGAAGTACGAAGAATAAAGTCTTTTTACTTTTTAGTTTAGATTTAGGAATTTAAGTGGGTTTGTAAATATTGCACTTTACGCCCTCTGCGAAGGGTATTCATTTGTTGTAATAGTTAGTTGTTTTTACTTTTCTGAACATTTTACATTTCAAATAATTCGGTAATAAAGATTAGTTTAGACTTGTGTGTTTGAATACAACATATTCCCGTTCCCTGAGTTCGACTCGGTCTCATCCACTAGTGAGAACCGGTTTTTATTATTTGATGTCTGGTTTTCACATGCTTTTCATATAAAAATCTTTTCAAAATTACAACGATTTTAAAGAAGACATCAAATTTTTGGCGCCGTTGCCGGGGAACGGCGTAATATTAGTATTCGCTTTATTGCCTAGTATTTGTGTGCATTTAGGTTTAGAACCACGTATGTACATATCTTAGAGACGAGCTTACTTTTCTGCACAGCCCACCTATTAGGATTCCCTTAGAGGTGACTGTGTACGATTGGTACCGTACACATAGATTTTATATTTCTATGCATAATCTCTTTTATGTGTAACTGCGTGGTGTTTGTTTAGTTTTTGTTGTTTTTTAGTTCACTCGCTTTGTGGTTCGCGTGGTTTGGCCGCTTAGTGCGTTAGTTAGGTAGAAAACCCAAAGTTAGGACGTGTGCTACACCGATCTACTCTAAGGTGTACGCAATGGCTGACGATCATCAATTGATCCGTCCTTTGAGGGAGTACTTCATGCCCAATACGTATACTCCCACCTCCTGTATCACGAGACCTGATGTAGGAGTGAGCCATTTTGAGATTAAGGCCAGTGTGATTCAAATGTTACCATCGTTTTATGGCCTTAGCAATGAAGACCCATATCGTCATCTCGACGAATTCCTTGAGATTTGCTCGACTGTGCGAATCAATAACTTTGGAGATGATGCTATGAGGTTAACTTTGTTTCCGTTTTCTCTCAAAGATAAAGCCAAGCACTGGTTAAAATCTCTTGAGACAGTTCGTATTACTACTTGGGAAGGAATGCAAAAAGAATTTTTAAAAAAATATTTCCCAATTGGTAAGACGAACCAGTTTCGTAAAGCTATAACCAGTTTTTCTCAAATTGAGGGAGAAAAATTTCACGAGTCTTGGGAGAGATTGAAAGATCTTCTCCGCAAGTGTCCCCATCACCAGGTGCCTTGTTGGCAGTTGGTGCAGTATTTTTATGACGGGCTTACTGAAAAGCATCGTCAAATGGTTGATTCGTCTTGTGGGGCACTTTTATGCTCAAGAGTGAGGACGAGGTGTGGTCTTTATTTGAGACCTTGAGTGAAAACACGATGCATCATGCTTTGTCTTCACAGCTCGATAGGACTACTTCTCTGTCTAGTGGTCCTAGGAAAGTTGGGATTTCCGAAGTTGGGTCCGAGTTAGAATTGCATACCAAGGTTGACCAGTTGACTAGGAAGTTAGATCACTTGTTAGCCAATTCTTCGAGAAATCCAGTAGAAAGAGTGTGCGAGCTATGCGCTAGCCTTGCACACTGTGTTGCGGATTGTCCGACAGCGTCATTATATCCTGAATTCGTTCAGGAGCAGGTGAATGCTGCCCAAGGTTTCGCTAAACCCATGACCGATTCATTTACATCCTCATATAACCCAGGTTGGCGAAACCAGTTTATTTCCCCATCCCATCAGCCCTTCCAGACACAGTATAGACCCAGTAACTCTTCACAAGGTTACTCGCATCCCATTTTTCCACAGGTTCATCCCCCAGCCCAACTTCTTTATACTCAACCCTATGAGCCTTCATTTAGTCAATCCTTCCAAGATAGGATATTACAAGTTTTGAGCTCCCATACGCAGTCAATAGCCAAGCTAGAGACTCAAATGGGACAATTGGTTGAGACCTTCAGTAGGCAAAGCGAGGGAAACCCATCTAGTCAGTCTGTTGTCACATCCAAGGGAGAGGATTCCATATCATTTGACTTGCAACCTACTTCACATCACGAGCCAGTCAAATCTGTTACATCCCTTCTGTATGGGAAGGCGTGTCACCCCACTGAGGAATCGACTCATGAACCCCATATCATTTCTACTGACGAGTCGATCTCCATGATACCTCAGCAGAAGGGGCCTTACTCACAGCATACATTTTCATCATATAAAGCCCCATTTCCTCAGCCTTTAGGATCACCAATCGTTTTGAGTAAGCAAGAGGTGCAGATGCAGAAGGTGCTTGACCAAGTCAAGCCAGATCATATTCACCACTTGTCTGAAGTTGCATTCATTGATACTCGGTCGGTCCTAGACTCTCGATTCTTGACCAGTCTCTCAGATGAGACTAATCTCCGTTCTTCACGTCGAGAGAGTTATGATCATACAGTTGGAGGTAGAAGGGATGGAAACACAGTGCGTAGTGTCACAGATGACACTCTTTTCTATATAGAGCCCGGTTGAGTCTGACTTCATGTCCATTGATCTCATGGACGATGAAGATTTTTTTCTAGGGATCCGTCTGGCTGGGGACGTGAAACTTAGCGCTTTATGGGAGGCAACCCATATTCTGTACAGTTTTACATTTGTTGTTAGGCTTTGTAGATTTCATTTGGTTTTATTTTTCGTTTTCTATCTTTTCTATGAGTTTCATGTTTTGTCATGTATACATTGCATTCATTACATTCATAGAACGTGCATTTTTAATTCATGTCAGGTCATTCTACTCTTTTCCCTCATTTATTTCTCTCATGTGCATTCACTTAGTTTCATTCAATCATGGGGGAGTGCCACTGGGACAGTGTCATATAAGCATGGGGGAGGGTGTAGAATGCACACCTTGATATTTCTGTTTACGTTCTTGCACATGTTTACATATCTCTCATGAAAAGTAGATTTTTAAAGAAAGAGTTTGAACTTATATGAATGTTACTTCAAATCTAATGTTTTTAGAGGATTTTTAAGCCCCACGAAATTTTTTTCTGACATAGATCTAAAAATTATGGTTGTTTATGCGGATTTCGAAGAAATGATGATAGATACATGTTAGAATTTATTTTGAATCATAAATATGAATATGCACAGTTCTATTTTTGAAAAACTAAGCAAATGAACAAAAGTGTAAAAATGACCTCAAAAGAAAAAATTATAGCATGTGTTAGGTTGTTTGGATAATTTCACAATCCTTAGTAGATGGAACTTAGATGTAAGTTGAAACTTTTAATTCCATTTTCGAAAAGGAGAGTGGAAAACTTCGTGATCCTAAGTAACTGAGAACAGATACAAGTTGAAATGTTTGATTCTCATGTTATAAAGGTGAATGAAGGAAGTCACTTTTATGTCTTAGTTGATATCTTTTGGTATGTATTGAAAAAGTATAGAAGATATTGACATTGCACAAGGCATAAAAGCAGACCACACGCAAGCTATAAGACAAGAATAAGTGCGCAAAAAGAAAAAGCGTGAAAAGAAAAAAAAGAGAGAAAAGAGCATAAAAAGAAAGAAAAGTTCAATGCTTAGAAGTGTGATTGAGAAAACCTGTGCAGAAAACATATGAGTGAGGATAAGTAAATAATAATATGTTTTTATTGGATTTTCTAAGAATAAAACATAAATAACTGTGATATTTATTAAAGTGAAAGAAATTCTTTTTCTGTGGTGGTACATAAAAAAAAACTCTAATTATATTTTGATTTTGAAATAACAGGAAATATTTGTGAAAATAAAGTCTTTAATTACCTACTGCTTATGAGGATGTGTAATATTATGCATACATGACAGAGATGTTTGTGGGTAGCATCACTGCAAACCCTCACGAGACCTTACTCGTCCACTGGGGTAACCCAGGGGTTGAAAGGGCTTGTTGCATGAGCTAAATGCAACCGTGATTCCTACGAAAGTGAGTTAGGTGATAGTTTGATTTCTTGCATTTTTCTAGTTTGCTCGAGGACTAGCAAAACATAAGCATGGGGGTATTTGATCATGCATATAATTCAGGGTTTTTTAACATTTAAATATGCATGATTTTATGAAATAATGTTTCAAAAACCCAATTTTATGATAGTTTTTGAGTAAATATGCTTAAATGATTTAAAAATAGAAAATGCATGAAAAATAGTTTTATTTTACAGTTTTATGCATATTTTAGTTTTTGTTATATTCATAGTAGTTTAGTTTTAGTTTGCAATTAAAAATGAAATAAAAAATAATAATAATATAGAAAAACATTTTTTCATTTTAAGTGTTTGTTTTTTAAAAAAAAAAAGAGAAAAAAATTTAGAATAGTTTTTTTTAGTTCTTCATAAATAAGTTTTGTTTTTAAATCTTTGAAAATTTTATAATAAACTGGTATTTAGTTTTTGATTTTTGAAAATTGCAAAAATAAACACAAACCGGTTCACCCGGTTTGCTTTTCAAGAATAAATAAACAAACCGGCTTGAACCGGTTTGCATTTGTTTCAAACCGGTTCCAGCCGGTTTGTTGTTTTTAAAAACCCCAAACACAGGAAAAATCGGGCGCCTCCTCCATTCACGCCCAAACTTTCCCTTTCCCCCTCTGTTTTTTCTCTCTTCCCAATTCTCCATTGCCGGATTCCCCTTTACCCCTTCTTCCTCTATTTCTTCTTCCTCCTTATCTTCTTCTTCAATCCGGCGGTGGAGATATTCAGTCCGGCGACGGCGGCGGTGGTGGAGGTCGCCAACAGCTTCTTCCCTCAGGTTCACGGTGCGGTGAGTGCTGAGTTCTCCTTTTCTTCTTCTACTTCTTCTTCTTCTTCTTCTTCTTCCTTCGATTCTTCTTCATCCTCTGCATCTTCTTCTGCAGCTTCTTCTTCTTCTTTCATCTTTAGCTTCTTCTTCAGCTTCGTTAATTCTTTTTCTTCATCTTGTATTTCATTTCTGATTGTGCTGTTTTACTTCTGAAAAAAAAAATGGGAATAAATAGATCAAAATACAGATTATGTAGTTGTTCTGGTTTTTATCAATTACAGATTTGTTCAATTTTTTTAGATTTGAGTTCCTGT
Organism: Nuphar pumila; assembly: GCF_984573655.1. Classification (NCBI taxonomy): domain Eukaryota; kingdom Viridiplantae; phylum Streptophyta; class Magnoliopsida; order Nymphaeales; family Nymphaeaceae; genus Nuphar; species Nuphar pumila. The sequence goes on along the minus strand of NC_143251.1, from coordinate 69,515,380 downwards.
TATGTTTTTTTTTTCTTTCGGTTGTTGTTTTTCATTCATTAAGTTTACTCTTTTGCATTAGTTAATATCATGTTTACTTTCATTGAATTTCTGATTTTTTTAGTTTGGCATATTCTGTTTTACATTCTTTCATGTAATTGTCTGTTTGATTTTTGTGTTGCTGCTATAGTCTAGGTTAGATCGATTTTTAATTTTTGTTCTGCAATTCATATTTGTTGTTTTCTTTTATTCAATTTACATATTCTTAGTTGCTTTCAATTCAATTGCTGTTTGTTGAATTTTACATTTCCTGTTGTTAGTTTAATTTTCCTGTTTTCTACACAATTAGTTGCCTTTCTTCTGCAATTTGTTCGTTTGTTTTTGTTCATTCTGAAATTCCTGTTTTTCATTAGTTTCTTATTATCTTAGTTGTTTTTTTGTAAATCATTTCATGTTTGCTTTTATTCTTGTAGCAGTTTTTTTCTAATTCATTGTCTAGTATACATGTTATTTCTTCTATATCTGGTACTGCTCGTGTTCCTTTGAATTGTGCAGGATAGCATAGGAGTGGAGCGGAAGGGATTACGTGACACGAAGTACGAAGAATAAAGTCTTTTTACTTTTTAGTTTAGATTTAGGAATTTAAGTGGGTTTGTAAATATTGCACTTTACGCCCTCTGCGAAGGGTATTCATTTGTTGTAATAGTTAGTTGTTTTTACTTTTCTGAACATTTTACATTTCAAATAATTCGGTAATAAAGATTAGTTTGGACTTGTGTGTTTGAATACAACATATTCCCGTTCCTTGAGTTCGACCCGGTCTCATCCACTAGTGAGAACCGGTTTTTATTATTTGATGTCTGGTTTTCACATGCTTTTCATATAAAAATCTTTTCAAAATTACAATGATTTTAAAGAAGACATCACTGGTTTTGAACCAGTCATTTCAAATCAACCCTCGTGTTGATCTTCTTTTTCCAAAACTAGTTTCGAACCGGTCATTTCAAATCAACCCTCATGTTGATCACTTTTCAAAATTGACCCTCGTGTTGATCACTTTTAAAAATCAACCCAGATGTTGATCGCTTTTCAAAATCAAACCTCGTGTTGATCTTCTTTTTTCAAAACTAGTTTTCGAACTGGTCATTTCAAATCAACCCTCGTGTTGATCATTTTTCAAAATCAACCCTCGTGTTGATCATCTTCTCAAAAGAAGCCCCTAGGTTGATCCTCTTCTCAAAAATGAGTTTTTACTGGCTTTTCAAACTGAGCATTCTCATCTTACTTTAAAGAACCCATATGCGGGCAGGAACAAACAAAATCTTTTGTCAACAAATCTTCATCAATTTTCATCAATCTTCATCAATCTCCATTTTTTCCATTCAGGATAAGGGATAATCCTGAGACCATTCATAGAAGTAACACAGTTCTCTATAATGGTTTATTCCAATTGTGAATCTTCCTGAGCCCAGAATTTTCACAAAATTGTCGTCACAATCATAATAAATCCTCAATTTCAGCTTATAAGTCAAAAACCAATCCTCAAACTGGTCATTTTAAAAAAAAATCGATCATGGATCAACTCATTTTCTAAAATCAGTCCCAACACTGGTCATTTTCAAAATCTTCAATCGAATTCTTCTTCTAAAAATCAAGTTCTGACTCGGACATTGTCTTAAAAATGAGTTCTAACTCAGAAAATTGTTTCAAAAATGAGTTCCGACTCGAACGACTGTTTCAAAAATGAGTTCTGACTAAGACAATTGTTTCAAAAACAAGTTTTGACTTGGACAATTGTTTCAAAAATGAGTTCTGACTCAAACAATTGTTTCAAAAACAAGTTCTGACTCAAACGATTGATTCAAAAACAAGTTCTGACTCATACAATTGTTTCCAAAAATGAGTTCTGACTCAGACGATTGTTTTAAAAACGAGTTCCGACTCAAACAAATTCTTTCAAAAAATTGAGTTCCGACTCAGACATTGTCTCAAAAATGAGTTCTAACTCGGACAATTGTTTCAAAAAATGAGTTTCAATTTGGACAATTGTATCAAAAAAATGAGTTCTGACTCAGACAATTGTTTCAAAAAATGAGTGTGACTCAAACTATCTTGAGTTTCGACTTGAATCTCCCTCAAAACGAGTTCTAACTCAGACTTTCTATCAAAAACTCAGTTTCGGCTCAGACTTTTTTTCAAAAATCCAATTTGTGAATTGGACTTTCTTCAAAATTCAGTTTTTGAGCGCGTCGAACCCCCAAATTCAACTTCATGCTTAAACTTTACAATCACACCCTCAGGTCATCAATTTTATCAATTTCAAAACATTTTCCAACCTTCGGGTTACAATTTTATCAATTACCAAAAACCATAGGGTTACAATCTTATCATTTTCAATCATTTTCCAACCTGCGAGTTATAATCTTATCAATGTCAATCACTTTTCCAACCTTCGGGTTGCAATTTTATTAATTTCAAACCTTCAGATTAAATCTTTCTCCCAAATCCAGGTTACGTTGGTCAAACTACGTAAATCTAGTTTTTACACTGGTTGAACTTCCTAAATCCAGTTTACGCTGGTCGAACTTCCTAAATCTACTTTATGTTGGTCGAACTTCCTAAATCCAATTTTACAATGATTGAACTTCCTAAATCCAGTTTACGCTGGTCGAACTTCTTAAATTCAGTTTTACAATGGTCGAACTTCCTAAATCTAGTTTACGCTGGTCGAACTTCCTAAATTCAATTTACGCTGGTCGAACTTTCTAAATCTAGTTTACACTAGTCAAACTTTCTAAATTGAATTTATGCCGGTCGAACTTTCTAAATCTAGTTTACGCTGGTCGAACTTCCTAACTCTAGTTTTACACTGGTCAAACTTCGTAAATCCAATTTTACACTGATCAAACTTCCTAAATCCAGCTTACACAGGTCAAACTTCCTAAATCCAATTTACGCTAGTCAAACTTCCTAAATCTAGTTTACACTTGTCAAACTTTCTAAATCCAGTTTACGTTGGTTGAACTTCCTAAATCCAGTTTACGCTGGTTGAACTTCCTAAATCCAATTTACGCTGGTCAAACTTCTTAAATCTAGTTTACGCTAATCAAACTTTCTAAATCCAGTTTACACTGGTCAAACTTCCTAAATCTAGTTTTACACTGGTCGGACTTTCTGAATCCAATTTTACACTAGTCGAACTTCCTAAATCCAGTTTTACACTGGTCGAACTTTCTAAATCCAGTTTTACACTGGTCGAACTTCCTAAATCCAGGTTACGCTAGCCGAACTACCTAAATCCATGTTTTTACACTGGTCAAACCTTCCAAACCCAGTTTACACTAGTCAAAATCCAGTCTTCACATTGGTCAAACTTTCAAGGTCCAAACTTTAGCCACAGATTTATCAATCTGACATCATCTCTCTTACAAAGAATTCCAAGACATATTGCCAGTTTGCTAGCAAAAATATTTTTTGATTCCAAGATTTCATTATACAAAGAGAATTACATCGGACTACCTTCAATATTCCCTCTAAAAGGGTGAAAGCTTTTGCGAAGAAAGGATAAAATTTATTTTTTTTTGTTGGTCAACCAAAAGGATGAGGAAAAATCCTCGATATGATCGGCAAAGGAAAATTCAACGATGTTGAAAAGCCATAAGTGAAATGATATTGATCATATCTATGTCACATTTTAAAGATAATCCTTTTGGCAATAAGGCAGCAGAATTATCCTAGGTAATAAAAAGAATCCACTCAATCTCAATATCTCTCCAATCATTCAAGCTACAATTGATTATCTACAAAAGGGATCTCTCTACTATCGTCAAGTTAAAGATCGATAGACGAGTTAGACCCCTAGGGACAAAGAAGATTTAGATCATCTTCAAGTTAAAGGAGCATGTGACATATCCTTCTAGGAAAAGTTCAAATCATCACCGAGTTGAAGGTTGATGCGATAAACCTCTCGACAAACCCTAAAAGATATTTGATTCATGTTATCGTCAAAAGATTTCCAATCAAAGAGACAATATCATCAATCTAATTCCCGGGGACAAAGATATTTGTGTGTGCATTCGGTTTGTGCATGTCATATTTAATGTTTCACTACAGCATATGTTAATGTTTCACCGCAGCATACGTAGGTGCTTTTATCTCTTGTACTGCATGTTTTAGTTCAGCAAAATATATGTGCTTCTTTTCTTACATTTCAAATCAGTTGCAGGTTTAGATCTACAGTGTATTATCTGTAATATCAGCAACTTTGCTGGTATTACACACAACAGTTTGAATCCCTCTGCATCTAATTCACACCTATTCACTTATGCCTCACAGCATACACCATCATCGATTGCTTGAGCACTGCTGAGCATCAGCACAGTTGCATCCCCAGATGCATTTAGTTTGCACTTCAACACCTCAGAATGCTGCATTGCAATAGTCATCAGCATTGCACTCACCATCAAATAGCATGATTTGCATAATATCTCAGTTAATGGACACAACAATCCAGAAAACATAGGCTTATGTCCAGCTGAAATTAACATGATGTGTCGGCTGGAGGCATCTTGATGGGCTGATTAAAATTACATTGATATGTGTTGTGCTGGAAGCATATCGATTTGCCTTGAAGTCATCATTGTTGCCTGATGAAATCATTTTAATGTGCTGTGTGGAGTTAACTATGGGATCACCTGTAAAACTATCTCGATACGCTATATATGTGCTGACTGGCAACACTATGGCATGCTGCTTGAGAAACACCCAGGTGTGCTGATCGAGAGCATCCTGATATGCAGCTTGAAATCATCCTGATTCCTACACATCAGATTTTGGTGCTGCCAGAAAACTTTGGTTTGCTGTAGGCTCATTTTGCAGAAATCAATTTGTTAATCGATTTACTGTGCGACAACTTACATGTGTATTTTATTTATTGCTTACTTACTGTTTAGCCTTTATACTATCATCTGCACATTACCTGCTTATTATTCCTTTCATCTATGTTACCTACATACTAGTCATTGTGTTAACAAGTAGAATATGAAATAACTATAAGCATTAATAGTCACCTGCATATCACCATTCATTACATATGATCCATTTCCTGCATCTGCTGCATTTGTCCATCCTTTGCATTCCATTGTATTGATATGAATTATATTGCATTGTGAGTCCATTCTAAATGCATTTGCAGTTATACATATCATATATATTTTACGTTTGTCATGTGCATTCACAGCAACCCATGAGCTATTGTAGCTTTATATGCATTCACAACAACCCATGAGCTACTGTAGCCCCATATGCATTTATAGCAGTCCATGAGCTGTTGTACCCTCATATGCATTCATAACATCCCATGAGTTGTTGTATCTCCATGTCATGTGCATTCACAGCAGCCCATGAGCTATTGTAGTCTCTTATGCATATCATATGCATTTCTACTTTACGCATATTATATGCATTTTCCAATATAGCATATCATATGCATTTTTTATTCCATTTCATCATATCATGTATATTTCTTCATTAGCATAAGCATCACACTTAGGTAGATGCATATGCATTTCTCATTTAGCATAAACATCATACTTAGGTAGATGCATATGCATTTCTTATTTAGCATAAGCATTGCACTTAGGCAAATGCATATGCATATGCATTTCATTCATGCATTAGGCATTGCATCTTCATTAACATATGCATTTCCATTATAGCTTAGGCATAACCATATGCATATTAGCTTTAACATGGTATTTTTCAATTTCTTTTCTATATTTTGCATTTTTTTTGCCTTGTGTTATCTTATATTTGCAAAGGAGCTTGGAAGATCATGATTTTCTTTCCTAGAATAGGAAGTTTTAATCTTTCAATTTCGGTTCAAGATTGTAATAATTTTATATTAATAAGAAATTCTATTTTACTGTTTAGAATAAAATGTATGCGCATATAGTTGCATTTTAAATTCTCGTGATTGCTTGTAGCATTTCATTTTACCTTATTTTCAAAAAAACATTGTGGGATAACACGAATGACACGTGCACCATTCTAATAAGAGGTAATTAACCCTAAGTAAATGATTCACATTTATGGCCATAGTCAAAATGCGAAAAATACTTAGGATTGTTATCTTTTATGAAATAAAATTTGACCTACACTTTAGGTCCTTTCTGAAAAACATCATATTTTCAAAAAAATCTATTTTTCTCTTTTATCAGAATTAAAAGTAAAGATTAAATCAAGATATATTTGTGGTTATAGTCATGGATATATTGAAATTTAATCTTGCCTTAAATTCTATAAAAGCACAAAAAATTAATTTTATTCTTTCTTGGAATTTAAATGAAGATTAAATTTAAATATATTTGTGACCATAGTCATGAATATATTAAAATTTAATCTTATTTCAATTCTATTAACGAATAAAATTTGCTTTTTAAAATTCCAATTTTAAGCAAATTCTTTCAAGGAATTCATCATTTTGCATCAATATTTGCCATCTTTTCAAATTATTTCAAGTCATTTTCAAAATTTCAAGTGATTTTCGAAATTTCTTTTCCATTTTCAAGAATTAAATTCAAAAACTATTTTTTTTGAAGTCGAATTTCAATTCCAAATCCAAAATCATTTGCAAAATTCAATGTATTTCCGAAATCATTTTTAAAATCCCAAAGTAAATTCAATTCTGATTTCAATTTCCATTTCAAATTCAACTTTCAAAATTCAAATTCTTATTTCAAATCCAAACAATTCAAGTTCAAGTTCAAATTTTGATCTCAAAACTCAAAATTGATTTCGAAGTTTGATTCTCAATTCAAAATCAATTTCTAAACTTCAAATTTACTTCTTAAAAGGATGTTTTCAAATACATTTCAGAATCACTTGGAAAACCCAAACTTCTAAAATATTTTTCAAAAATGCATACATTACAGCACAAACATGATTTTATGTGCATTTAGGATTTCAGAATAATCATTTAGATAAATTTAGGCAAAGAAAGAGGCATTGATTTGATCCTTAGTTCAATTACCCCTGCTAAAGGCGCCAGGAATGGTTGAACCTCGTACCGACGAGTAAATCCCATCTCTCTATTTTCCCACAAAAATTTCAAAACGGAGGTGAGTAAATTTTAAAACATCTTTTTCAAAAGGTCAAGTGAGACCCTGCAAAGAGTTTCTCTTCTCTCTTTCTTTTTCCCTTCAAAAAGGAGAAAGAATGAAAATGAAAAAAATTGCAATGATCACAAATTTGGCGACCGTGATGGGACCTCATCTTTTACTTGATCGAATTAAATGCTTTTGCCTTGTTTAAATTTGACTGAGTTATTATTCTTCAAATGTGAACTTCATTTTCATGTAGCCTTAGAAACCAAGAAATAAACCCAACTGACATTAATGCATATAGGATTAAGCATAGTTTGGTAGGACCAAATTAAGGAGATTTATTCATGCTCGCTTAGACTTAGGTCTGAAACACAACTCTCCTGAATCTAGGGATTGAATGCAAGCAATGTATGCAAGTTTGTCCTTCTTTATGATTTTCAAAATTCTATTTTTTTAGGACTTTGCATTAGAGATATCTGATTTCTTGCATGTTGATTATACTTCTAAAAACATCCCCTACCTATATTGTCCCGGTCTTCACGTTCCTATGTTGTCTCACTCAACCATAGTTCGAGAAAGAGCCCCACAGGTGAACCACTTATTTGGGTTAATACCCCTATGCCACGTACTAAAGGCCATAGTCCAAAGTATATCGACAGACGCTCAAGGATGCTGGGAAAATTTTCATGGTGACTCAATCATGCATACATGTGCTTTAAGGCTGTCAAAATAATTTCATAGTGACTCAATCATGTATATATGTGTTCTAACATTATAAAAAAAAATTCATAGTGATTCAATTATGCATATATGTGTTCTAAGGCTGTCAAATAAAATTCATAGTGATTCAATCATGCATATATGTGTTTTAAAATTGTCAAAAAAAAATTATAGTGATTTAATCAATCACATATATGTTCTAAGGTTGTAAATAAAAATTTAATCATGCATATATGTGTTCTAAGGCTCTCCAAAAACTTTCATAGTGGAATCATGCATATATGTGTTCTAGGGCAGTAAAAAAAAATTCATAGTGACTCAATTCTGCATACATGTGTTTTAACGTTGTCAAAAAAAATTCATAGTGATTCAATCTTGTATATGTATGTTCTAAGGCTATAAAAAAATTCAATCATGCATATATATGTGTTGAGAAACTATGTTTTGATGATACATAATATGATATGCTGTCATACATGATAAATATATGATATGCTTTAATATGATATGATAAATATGATATGCCTTCATGAAAATGTTATATTATGAATGGATATGTTTTGTCATGCATTTAACGAGTATTTGATGCAAGGTTATTTCACCTAAGAGGAATGGAGACAACCTGATTAAGTACAACTATTTGGTGCAATCATACTCTCTGAAGAAAAAGCTTGATGAGCTATATATTCATAAAGATCATCCAAGGAGATCGACTACTTCAAGATGAAGATTATTTTTTTTCTTCTTTAGAGTCATATGTAACAGAACCTTCAGAAGCATGCATATTGTATATTTCATATTACATGCTTTAAATATCATACAAGCCATCTATTTACAAACAGCAAAGCTTTCATAAAAGGATACGATAATTCAAAAACATCTTTTTAAAAACAAATCATTGTACTTTCTTACAAGCATTTATGAAAAAGACAACTTGAAATGATATAAAAGCTAATGATTTCAAATATGAAAGAAAAAGACAAAATGAATTTACTCATAATACACAATCGTCTATCTTGAATTGACAATTTGAGAAAACAAATATTATTTTATATACAAAATTACTTATTGTTTAATTAACAATTTGAGAAAACAAATATTATTTTATATACAAAATTACTTATTGTTTAAACAAGACATTTGAGTTTGGAAAAGACTTTATTTATTTTTTAATACACACTCAAGAATGTCGACTTATGCTTAAAGTCATCATTCTTTTTATAAACATTAAATGCCACCTCAAAAAGCATTTGAGAAATGACCATTTATTTATTTAATAAATAAAATCCATACTCAAGAATGTCGACTTATACTTAAAGCCATCATTCTTTCTGTAAACATTAAATGCTATCTCAAAAAGCATTTGAGAAATGACCATTTTTAAATAAAGTACTTAACAAAGCATTTATTGTACTTACATGCATTTAACTAAAGAAGTGACGAGTTGTAAGAAAAATATTAATATACTACAAATCATTAAATTGAGTAAAGACAAAATTACATGATAGATTACACTCCAACGTTCAATGTACTACAAATCATTTATTATGAGAAAAGACCCATTACAAATTATATCTCATTTAAAATACAACAACGAATAGTGTACCCTAAATGCTATACTTATGGAAAGAAGACTTTTTGAAAAAGCAATATAGTACACATATTATTTCACACAAAGTTGTTTTTGAAATGACCTGACACCTCATATTCCAAAAGGACAATCATTTCAAAAAGGCAATGACTATTTTCTTAAGACTATATATATACAAACAAAACAGTATTTCATAAGATATGTGAGCTTTCAAAGAGAAAAACTCCTATTCGATATTCTGAAAAAGAGCTTAGAAAAAGAAAGAGAAAAGAAAGAGAAAAGGAAAAGACAAAGTCAAGAAAAGCTCTGTGACAAAAGAATCTGCTGTGTGTGAAAAGAAAAGAACATTCTGAGAATCCTTATTCGTGCATTCATATCATTCTGAAGGTTCTATAGGAAAGTATTGTAACTTTCTGTTTTCTGCTATTTTCCTTCTCTGTTGAGAGAAGTAGACCTCTGTGAAAGAGGGTGTTTTCTTTCTCTGTTGAGAGAAGTAGACCTCTGAGGAAGAGGGTGTTGTACTATTTATCCCGTAACACGGATTTTATAGTGAAAGGCTCAAGTGTTTTACTTGAGGACTAAATGTAGGTCAGTAACTCGACTGAACCAGTATAAATCTTGTGTTTTCTGTGTTGTGCCTTATTGCCTGTTATTTTTATTTTATCGATCTATGTCATATTTCACTATTCACCCCCCTCTAGTAGAATTTCATTTGGTATCAGAGCAGGTTTTGCTGGTTTCGACATAACAAGTCTTCCAGCACTAATGGCATCAACTTCTTATGCTCGTGACATCGAAGGATAACACGCATCTCACCCTCCTTTCTTCAACGGCTCCAACTATGGATATTGGAAATGCATGATGGCCATATTTCTCAAATCTATAGACTTTGCTGTATAGAAAATTGTTGAATATCCATACACATCTCCATCTTCAGACTATAGCTTATGGTCTGATGAAGAAAAGAAGATGGCAAATCTAAATGCAAAGGCCATGAATGCTTTGTACTGTGCCATTATTCAAAATGAGTTCAACAGAATATCAGTTTGTGAAACTGCATATGATATTTGGCACTCTCTGGAGGTTATCCATGAAGGAACCAACAAAGTAAAAGAAGCTAAAATCTTATCTCTGGTTCAAAAATATGAGTTATTCAAAATGAATAAAGATGAACCCATCACAGAGATGTTTACAAGATTCACCTACATCACCAACGATCTTAAATCTCTGGGAGAAACCTATTCCAAGACCGATAAGGTGAAGAAGATCTTGAGATCTCTCATAACTGATTGGGAGAAAAAGACAACAGCTATTGAAGAAGCTCAAGATTTATCCAAGCTTACTCTGGATGACTTAATAGGCAATCTTATGGCCTATGAAGTTCATATGAAGGAAAGAAGGGAAGAGGAACAACCTACGAAGAAAAATCTAGCCTTCCCAGCCATTTCTGAGAATGAGGACTCGGAAAAGGAATCTGAAATTGCGCTGCTTACTCAAAAATTTCAGTGCTTCATGAGAAAGAACAGGCTATCAAATAAGCACAAGAAAAAGAAAGATTCTAAGGAAGATACCATGTGATATCAATGTAATAAGCCAGGTCACATGAGACGTGACTGTCATCTTCTAAAAAGAAAATCCAAAATCGAGGAACCAAAGAAAAGGTTCTTCAAGAAGAAGGCTCTACATGCTCAATGGGATGATTCAGAACCATCCACCAGTGAAGAGTCAAGTGACGATGAAGCTGAAACGGCTAACATGTGCTTCATGGCAGAATAAAGCTCTGTAAGTGAATTTTTTGATTTCTCTTTTGAAGAACTTCAAAATGCATTTCAAGAACGTTTTGAAGAATCTAGGAAAATGATTCTTAAAAACAAAATTTTAAAATCCAAAAATTTAGAGCTTTCCCAAAAAAATGAAAAACTCAGCATTAATAATTCTGAGTTGAAAAAGAAAAACTTTATTCTAACTTCTGAAATCAGTTCTACTAATTCCAAAACTAAAAATCTTCAAGTAGAAATTTCAAAATTAAAAAGCAAAACTGAAAACCTTATGAAAACGGTTTTCAAGTTTACCAAAGGGAAAGAGAACCTGGACAAACTCCTATCTTCTAAAAAATTCTCTTTTTACAAGAATGGTATCGGTTACTCTCATCTAAATAAACCTTCTTGTATGAATCAAAGGACTACATTTGTCAAAGGTTCTACTGAGCCTAAACAGGAGTACTACAACTTCAATTTTAATACCATGCACTCCTCTAAATCTGTAGACAAACCCAAATAAAAATGGATATGGGTTCCAAAGTCTGACAAAAAGGGACCCGATCGGGTACCAAAAAGAAGTTTTACTTGATCTTTTACAGGCTCTAAAGAAGAAGAACAAATGGATACTAGGCAGTAGATGTTCAAAACATATGACAGGACATCCAGATCTTTTTGCTGTTCTTCATCATAAAGAAGGAGGAACCGTCACCTTTGGAGATAACAACAAAGGTTTGATAATTGGTATTGGCAATATTGGTAATATCGATAAACCTCTTATCAAAGATGTTCTCCTTGTTAAAGGTTTAAAACATAACCTCTTAAGTATAAGTCAAATGTGTGACACAGGTTATAACGTTAGCTTTAAACACAATGCATGTCTCATAGCAGACTCCAATGAAAATATTATTTTGAAAGGTATAAGAAAAAATAATATATATGAATTACACCTAGAGAATATTACTGAACACTGTCTTATAGCTAATAGTGTCTCCCAAAATCTATGGCATATGAGAATGGGACATGTTAACTCTAAATATATGTCTAAATTAGCTAAGAACAACTTGGTACGTGGGTTACCTAAAATTTCATTTAAACAGGAATATTTTTGTGATGCTTGTCAATTAGGAAAATTGTCAAAATCATCTTTCAAATAAAAAAATATTGTGTCAAGTAAGAGACCTTTAGAGCTTCTCACCTAGATCTTTTTGGTCCTTCTAGGGTAGCTAGTCTTAATCATAATAAATATGCTTTTGTCATTGTAGATGAGTACTCAAGATTTACTTGGGTAATATTTTTTAAAAATAAAAGTGACACGTTTTGTGAATTTGAAATTTTATGTAAAAAGTTACAAAATAAAAAATCTTCTATAATTATCAAAATTCATAGTGACCATGGAGGGGAATTCGATAATGATCCTTTTGTAAATTTTTGTAACTTGCATGGTATCTCTCACAACTTTGCCTTTTTTAGAGCTGCACCTCAAAATGGTGTAGTAGAAAGAAAGAATAGAACCCTTTAAGAATCTGCTAGAACTATGCTCCAACATAATAATCTTGCTAAATATTTTTGGGCAGAAGCTGTTAATACTGCATGCTATATCTCAAGTAGAGTTCTTATCAGACCCTTATTGAATAAAACTCCCTATGAACTATTCTATGACAGAACTCCAAGAATAGACTACTTCAAAGTCTTTGGGTGTAAATGCTTTATCCTTAACACAAAAGATAGCCTTGATAAATTTGATGCTAAATCTGTTAAAGGCATATTCTTAGGATACTCAAGTCATAGTAAAGCATACAAAGTTTTTAATAAGAGTACAAATACTATTGAAGAATCCATGCATGTCAGTTTTTGTGAATCTATTGATCAATCTATTCATAATCAGACTAATGATGATGATCTTGAAAGTACAAATTTTTTCTTAGATAACACAGCTAAACCTAATGAAGATGATCTTTAAAGAACATTTGCTGAAATCAGAGATCATCCTCAAAAGCAGATTTTGGGAGACTAAGGGGGTTCAAACTAGAGCTCAGCTGGAACGTATTGCAAACATGGCATTCATTTCTCAACTTGAACCAAAAAAGATTGATGAAGCCATCATTGACGAATTCTGGATGCTAGCCATGACTGAAGAACTAAATCAGTTCCAAAGAAATGATGTGTGGGATCTTGTTCCAAGACCAAAAGATCATCAAATCATTGGGACAAGATGGATCTTCAGAAACAAGCTGGATGAAACAGGTAATGTTATAAGAAACAAGGCAAGGCTAGTGGCTCAAGGATACAATCAGGAGGAAGGTATTGATTTTGATGAAACATTTGCTCATGTTGCTAGACTTGAATCTATAAGAATGTTTTTGGCATATGCAAGCTATATGAATTTCAAACTACACCAAATAGATGTTAAAAGTGCTTTTCTAAATGGTTTTATAAATGAAGAAGTTTATGTAAAACAACCACCATATTTTGAAAATGAACAATTTCCGGATCATGTCTTTAAACTAAAACATGCTTTATATGGTTTAAAACAAGCACCTCGTGCTTGGTATGATAGGCTTAAAACTTTTTTATTAAAAACCAGATTTTTTGTAGGCAACACAAATTCAACTTTATTTGTAAAAATAGTGAATGATCATACCTTAATCGTTCAAATATATGTGGACGATATCATCTTTGGATCTACTAACAACAGTCTTTGTGAAGATTTTTTTAAGTCCATGCATAAAGAATTTGAAATGAGTATGATGGGAGAACTCACTTACTTTCTTGGACTGCATATTAAGCAAACCAAGGATGGAGTCTTCATCAATCAGTCTAAATATGCTCATGAACTTCTGAAGAGGTTCAACATGAACTCAACTGCTTTAAAGAATACCCCTATAGTACAACTACTGTATTGGACAGAGATGAAGATGGTAAGACTGTCGATACAAAATTATTCAGAGGTATGATAGGATCACTACTTTATTTAACTGCTAGCCGTCTAGATATGATGTTCAGTGTTTGCTTGTGTGCTAGATATCAATCAAATCCAAAGGAATCACATCTTAAAGTTGTAAAAAGAATAATGAGATATCTAAAAGGAATAATTGATTTTGGGTTATTTTATTCAAAATCATCTACATTTGATTTAATCTCATACAGTGATGCTGACTTCGCTGGAAGTAAATCTGACAGAAAAAGCGCAAGTGGAACATGTCATATGCTAGGGCACTCACTAGTTTCATGGTTCAGTAAGAAACAAAATTGCGTATCATTGTCAACTACTGAAGCTGAATACATTGTTGCAAGCCTAGCATGTACACAAGTCATCTGGATGAAACAGACATTAAAAGATTTTGGTTTAAAATTTGAAAATACAATTATTTTGTGTGATAATACAAGTGCTATAAACTTATCTAAAAATCCTATTTTACACTCACGAACTAAGCACATTCAAATTTGACACCACTTTTTAAGAGAACAAGTCTTAAACAACATAATCAAACTTGAATTTATACCCACTAATAAACAATTAGCAGATATTTTCACCAAACCTTTAAAAAATGAAGACTTTATAAGAATTAGAAGAGAATTAGGAATCTGTAAATTAAGTAATTTATAAATTTAATTCATATGACTAATTGGGATATAGTAAAATCATTCTACACGAGTTCACCTTTTCAAATATTAAACTATAATTTTACTACAAACTTTCCTTTACGAAATTTATCTTAAATAAAGCCTAACATGTAAGGATGTCAAAAACACTTTATGTCAAATCATCTTTTGTCTTCCCTCACTCATTTACGAATTGCATTTTAGACTATCATCATAATTTATACTTGAGTGTTTACACTTTTATTCTTTTCATTTTTTTTATTCATTCCTTTTACCACCTTTTTCAAAGTCAAAAAGAGTAATTCTCATATTCACGTACTTTCATAAAAAAAAATCACAAGCCTTTTACTACAAGACAAATACTCTATGTCACTCTTTTCTTTCAAGATGTCATATCTTTCAAAGTACACATCACATAATGACCTATCTCCTTTCACGCCTATCCATAAAAATTACTTTTACATAAGCAATCATAACTCTTCTCTCATAAGTCTCTCATGTCTCCTTCTCAATGCATCCCTTACGAATATTGAATCTATCCTCTTTAAGTAAATTTTTTTTTCAACTTGTTGTTTGTCTTATTAGGCCATTATTCATCTTCTATCCCACTTGGCATTACTTTATAACACTCTTACACACATCCATTTTTACGATATCCTTTACTTTCCTCATTCCAAGACATTTCACTCAACTTTATGTCCAATCACCTCTTTTTCTATACAAAACTCATTTTCGACAATCATGTCTCTCTCTCTCTTTCACAAAATTTGAATTCACCTTTTGTCATCTCAAAACCGTGGATTTGGCCCTATGACATGATTTTAAAACTTCACTTTTTATTCTCCAAAACAATGGACTCTTCCATGTCGAGTCTCTTTTGTCTTTAAAAACTATGTCTTTCAAAAATATGTATGCTATACCTATATAAGCTATAAACATTAATTCAAGACAATCTTGACATTTCTTTATGTCTTTCATCGCATGTCACTCATTAATTATTTTTGTCCCCTTCTCTATCCATATCGTATTTGAAAATCCATGTCTGTCATCACTCTTTTCTTTGACTACTCTCTCAACTTGTTGTTTGCCTCTTTATGACATTATTGAACTTCTCTTCATACACCCAACTTAAAATTTCTCTTTATGTCTTTTCATTATTATGACATGATGTCATAGCTTGACGTTATTTTTATTCATCTCTCCATCCGTTTTCAATCACACATAATAATTCAAAAGAGAACTCCATACTCAAATCATGACTACTCTCACAATACGATGGACTCCCCTATATCAAGGTTTCCTTATATAGAAAAATAATTTTTGAAACTATGTTCTTTTTGTCATCTATCATAATATAATATACTCTCATCCACACACTCTTCCAAAGAGTGATTTGATCTATCATTCACAAGTGCCTTAAGTTACAAATAGATATTCACGAGTACTCAACTCAACTAAAATCCAAACTTCATTCACTTGTTATTATAATAAATTTCATTCTTCTATTTTATAAAATGATTTACTCTTCACAAATTCATTCGAAAACTTCTATCAACCTACATTCTCTCCATGTTCTTATTCTCTCAAGTTACTTGCAATGGCCTCCTCTTCAAAATCTTTCTCGGATAATGTCAACATGATTGAGTCTGCAGAATTGAGATATCCTGATCTCATTCACCACTTCCACTCCATTAGCTCTCTTCCAATCCAAACAGGTAAGCTAGTCCACTTTGAAGCATTCACCGCCTTTGACCTTGAAACCTCCCTTTAAGACTTTGTTCAGATCTTAGGATCGTCCAACTCTATGTCTTATTATACTCATCTCATCAAAATTTTCTATACCAACCTCTCTGTCAACTATGACCAAACGACTATCACCACCATGGTCCATGGTAAAATAATTTCCTTTGACATCCATTCATTAGGCTGCATTCTTAACATTTCTTCCTATGGAATCGAACTACCAAACATAGTACCTATAGATCGTACTGTGTTTAAAAAGGTACTCCACTCCACTCGATCCACCCACTTCCCGTGGCATACAAGCAATCTGAAACCTCATGCTCTGCTGTTGTCACAAATTCTCTCCCACAATGTCTTCCCCAAACAACCCTCAAAGGGATTCATGTCGAACAAAATCTCTCTCCTACTCTATGCGATCTTTTGTTCCTTCCCAATAGACTGGTCGAGCATCATCTTCAATAACATGATTAATTTTCGTAAATTTCATTCTCTCCCATTCAGATATTTTATCATTCATATTCTTAAGTATTTCGATGTGCCACTTCAAAATGATGTTGCCTCTTATTCTATTCATGCATTTGATGACACCTACTTCCCCGAAAAAAGGTCACCTCCACAACTTTCTGACGACGAAGGCCCTGGTGAGGCAGATCTGGCGACAACTTCTAAACTAGACATATTCTCAGCTCTTGTCGATGTTCAGAACACTCAGGATCTCCTACTGAAGAACCAAGCTTCTCTGCACCAAGCCTTTCAATCATTGAAGATCGGCCAAGATGCACTACTTCGGAAGTTTCATCACTCATCTGATTCTGAATGAACTTTTTTTTTTGGTCTGTAATAATACTTTTCTACTCTGATCCCTCCTTTTTGTCTATGACAAAGGGGGAGAAACACCTGTCTCTCCTATGTTGGAGAAATTCATTTTCTTAAACTTAAACTTTCACTTTTTTATGCATTTTTTATGATATCATTATTATTATGCATATGGCTTTTTGACAGGGGGAGCATATATTGTCAGCATAAAAAAGGGGGAGAATGTTGAGAAACTATGTTTTGATGATACATAATATGATATGGTGTCATACATGATAAATATATGATATGCTTTAATATGATATGATAAATATGATATGCCTTCATGAAAATGTTATATTATGACTGGATATGTTTTGTCATGCATTTAATGAGTATTTGATGCAAGGTTATTTCACCTAAGAGGAATAGAGACAACCTGATCAAGTACAACTATTTGGTGCAATCATACTCTCTAAAGAAAAAGCTTGATGGAACATATATTCATAAAGATCATCCAAGGAGATCGACTACTTCAAGATGAAGATTGTTTTTTTTCTTCTTTAGAGTCATATGTAACAGAACCTTCAGAAGCATGCATATTGCATATTTCATATTACATGCTTTAAATATCATACAAGCCATCTATTTACAAAAAGCAAAGCTTTCATAAAAGGATACGATATTTCAAAAACATTTTTTTAAAAACAAATCATTGTACTTCCTTACAAGCATTTATGAAAAAGACAACTTGAAATGATATAAAAGCTAATGATTTCAAATATGAAAGAAAAAGATAAAATGAATTTACTCATAATACACAATCATCTATCTTGAATTGACAATTTGAGAAAACAAATATTATTTTATATACAAAATTACTTATTGTTTAAACAAGACAATTGAGTTTGGAAAAGACTTTATTTATTTTTTAATACACACTCAAGAATGTCGACTTATGCTTAAAGTCATCATTCTTTTTGAAAACATTAAATGCCACCTCAAAAAGCATTTGAGAAATGACCTTTTATTTATTTAATAAATAAAACCCATACTCAAGAATGGCGACTTATACTTAAAGCCATCATTCTTTCAGTAAACATTAAATGCTATCTCTAAAAGCATTTGAGAAATGACCATTTATAAATAAAGTACTTAACAAAGCATTTATTATTGTGATTTGATCATGCATATATGTGTCTTAAGGCTGTCAAAAAAAATTCATTTTGATTCAATCATGCACATATGTCTCCTATGGCTGTAAGAAAATTTTCATAGTGATTCAATCATACATATATGTATCCTAAGGTTGTCAAAAAAAATTTAATAGTGATTCAATCATGCTTATATTTGTTCTAAGGCTGTCAAAAAAAAATCTTAGTGATTCGATCATGCATATATGTCTTCCAAGGCTGTCAAAAAAATTTCATAGTGATTCACTCAAGCATATATGTGTTCTAAGGTTGTCAAAAAAATTTCATACTGATTCACTCAATCACGCATATATGTGTTCTAACGTTCTTCAAAAAAATTCATAGTGATTCAATCAAGCATATATGTGTTCTAAGAATGTGAAAAAAAATTCATGGTGATTGAATCTTGCATATATGTGTTCTAAGGTTGTTAAAAAAATTTCATAGTGATTCAATCATGCTTATCTATGTTCTAAGGCTTTCTAAAAAATTTCATAGTGATTCAATCATGCAGATATGTGTTCTAAATTACCCAAAAAATATTTATAGTGATTCAATCATGCATATATGGGTTCAAATTTGGTGAAAAAAAAATTTAGTGATACACTCATCCGTATATGTGTTCTAAGGTGGTCCACAAATTTTCAGAGTGATTAAGTCATGCAAATACGTGTTCTAAGGCTGTCAAAATTTTTTTACATTGATTCAATCATGCAGATATGTGTTCTAAGTTACTCAAAAAAATTGATAGTGATTCAATCATGCATATATATGATCTAATGCTGTCAAAAAAATTTGGTAGTGAATCAATCATGCATATATGTTTTCTAAGGTTATAAAAAAAATTCATAGAGATTCAATCAAGGATATATATGTTTTAAGGCTGTCAAAAAAAATTTATTGTCATTCAATCACGTAAAGATGTGTTCTAATGCTGTCAAAAAAACTTCATTGTGATTCAATCATGCATATATGTGTTCTAAGGCTGTCAAACAAATTTCATAGTGATTCAATCAAGCATATATGTGTACTAAGGTTGTCATAAAATTTCAATCTTGCATATATGTGTTCTAGGGATATCAAACAAATTTCATAGAAATTCAATCATGCAAATATATGTTCCTAGGCTGTCAAAAAAAATTCATAGTGATTCAGTCATGCAGATAAGTGGTTGAAGTTACTCAAAAAAAATTTATAGTGATTAAATCATGCATATATGTGTTTTAAGGCTGTCACAAAAAATTTATAGCATTTTAAACAAGCAAATATGTGCTCTAAGTTACCCAAAAAAGTTTTATAGGGATTCAATGTTGCATATATGTGTTCTAATTCTGTCAAAAAAATTTGGTAGTGATTCAATCATGCATGTATGTGTTGTAAGGTTGTGAAAAAAAATCCATAGTTATTCAGTCATGCATATATGTGTTCTAAGTCTATCAAAAAAAATTCAATCTTGCATATATGAGTTCTAAGGCAGACAAACAAATTTCATAATGATTCAATCCTGCATATAAGTGTTCTAAGAATGTCAAAAAAAATTCCTAGTGATTAAATTGTGCATATATGTGTTCTAATGTTGTAAAAAAAAAATTGTAGCAATTCAATCATGCATATATATGTTCTAATGATGTAAAAAAAATTATAGTGATTCAATCATGCATACATGTGTTGTAAGGTTGTCAAAAAAATTTCTCAATCGTGCATATATATTTTCTAAGGCTGTAAAAAAAAAATCATTATGATTCAATCATGCATATATATGTTCTAAGGATGTCAAAAAAATTTCATTGTGATTCAATCATGCATATATGTCTTCTAAGGTTGTCAAAAAAAATTCATTGTGATTCAATCATGCATATATGTGTCCTATGGTCGTAAAAAAAAAATCATTGTGATTCAATCAAGCATTTATGTTTCCTAGGCCTGTAAAAAAAAATTTGAAGTGATTCAATCATGCTTATATGTGTCCTAAGGTTGTAAAAAAAATTCATAGTGATTCAATCATGCACATATGTTCTAAGGTTGTCAAAAAAATTTCATAGTGATTCAATCATGCATATATGTGTTCTAACGCTGTCAAAAAAAATCTATGGTGATTCAATCATGCAAATATGTGTTCTAAGGCTGTCAAAAAAAAATCATAGTCATTCACTCATGCATATATTCATTCTAAGGCTATAAAAAAAAAATTATAGAGACTCAATCATGTATATATGTGTTCCAACATTGGCAAAAAAAATTTATAGTGATTCAATCGAGCATATATGTATTCAAAAAATGTCAAAAAAAATTCATGGTGATTCAATCTAGCATATACGTGTTCTAGGGTTGTTAAAAAAATTCATGGTGATTCAATCATGCATATATGTGTTTTAAGGTTGTCAAAAATTTTTTATAGTGATTCAATCATGCATATATGCGTTCTAAGGCTGTCAAAAAAAAATTGTAGTGATTCAATCATGCATATATGTGTTCTAAGGCTGTCAAAAAAAATTCATAGTGATTCAATCAAGCATATATGTGTTATAAGGCTTTCTAAAAAATTTCATAGTGATTCAATCATGCAGATATGTGTTCTAAGTTACTAAAACAAAATTTATAGTGATTCAATCGTGCATATTTGTGTTATAATGCTGTGAAAATTTTTTTGTAGTGATTCATTCATCCATATATGTGCTCTAAGATTGTCCAAAAAAATTCATAGTGATTCAGTCTTGCAAATATGTGTTCTAAAGTTGTCCAAAAAATTTCATACTGATTCAATCATGTATATATGTGTTTTAAGGCTGTCAATTTTTTTTTTATAGTGATTCAATCATGCAGATATGTGTTTTAAGTTACTTAAAAAAAAATTATAGTGATTTAATCATGCATGTATATGTTCTTAGGCTATCAAAAAAAATTATTGTGATTTGATCATGCATATATGTGTCTTAAAGCTGTAAAAAAAAATCCATTTTGATTCAATCATGCATATATGTCTCCTATGGCTGTAAAAAAAAATCATAGTGATTCAATCATACATATATGTATCCTAAGGTCGTCAACAAAATTTCATAGTGATTCAATCATGCTTATATGTGTTCTAAGGTTGTCAAAAAAGTTCTTAGTGATTCGATCATGCATATATGTCTTCGAAGGCTGTCAAAAAAATTTCATAGTGATTCACTCAAGCATATATGTGTTCTAAGGCTTTCAAAAAAAATCATAGTGATTCACTCAATCATGCATATATGTGTTCTAACGTTGTTAAAAAAATTCATAGTGATTCAATCAAGCATATATGTGTTTTAAGAATGTAAAAAAAAATCATGGTGATTGAATCTTGCATATATGTGTTCTAAGGTTGTTAAAAAAATTTCATAGTGATATAGTCATGCATATATGTGTTCTAACTCTGTCAAAAAAAAATTATAGTGATACAATCATGCATATATGTGTTCTACGACTGCCAAAAAAATTTCATAGTGATGTAATCTTGCATATATATGTTCTAAGGCTGTCAAAAAAATTTCATAGTGATTCAATCATGCATATATGTGTTCTAAGATTGTAAAAAAAAATTCATAGTGATTCAATCATACATATATGTGTTCTAAGTTACTCAAAAAAAATTTATGGTAATTCAATCAAGCATACATGTGTTTTAAAGATATGAAAAAAAAAATTTAGTGATTTAATCGACCATATATGTGTTATAAGGTTGTCCAAATTTTTTTATAGTGATTCAGTCCGGCAAATATGTGTTCTAAGGCTGTCCAAAAAATTTCATAGTTATTCAATCATGCAAATATGTGTTTTAAGGCTGAAATTTTTTTTTTATAGTGATTAAACCATGCAAGTATGTGTTCTAAGATACTCAAAATTTTTTTACAGTGATTCAATCATACATATATATGTTCTAGTGCTGTCAAAAAAATTGGGTAGTGATTCAATCATGCATAGATATGTTCTAATGCTGTAAAAAAAATGGTAGTGATTCAATCATTCATATATGTGTTCTAAGGTTGTAAAAAAAAAATCATAGTGATTCAATCAAGCATATATATGTGCTAAGGCTGTCAAAAAACTTTTATAGTGACTCAATCAAATATATATCTGTTCTAATAGTGTCAAAAAAAATTGGTAGTGATTCAATCATACATATATGTGTTCTAAGTTTGTCAAAAAAAATCATAGTGATTCAATCAAGCATATATGTGTTCTAAGGCTGTCAAAAAAAAATATTTGTGATTCAATCATGTATAGATGTGTTCTAAGGCTGTCAAAAAAAATCATTGTAATTCAATCATGAATATATGTGTTCGAAGGTTGTCAAAAAAAATTCATAGTGATTTATTCATGCATATGTGTACTAAGGCTATCAAACAAATTTCATAGTGATTCAATCACGCAGATACTTGTACTCAGGCTGTCAAAAAAATGTCAATCTTGCATATATGTGTTCTAAGTCTGTCAAACAAATTTCATAGTGATTCAATCAGGGATATATGTTGTCTAAGGCTGTCAAAAAAATTTCATAGTGATTTAGTCTTGCAGATAAGTGTTCTAACTCAAAAAACTTTTCTGGTGATTCAATCATGCATATATGTGTTTTAAGGCTTTCAAAAATTTTTATATTGATTTAATCTTGCATATTTGTTTTCTAAGTTAATCAAAACAAAACTATAGTGATTTAATCGTGCATATATGTGTTCTAATGCTGTAAAAAAAATTGGTAGTTATTCAGTCATCCATATTTGTGTTCTAATTTTGGAAAAAAAAATCATAGTGATTCAATCATTCATATATGTGTTCTAAAGCTATCAAAAAAGTTTTATTGTGATTCAATAATGCAAAGATGTCTTTAAGGTCGTCAAAAGAATTTTATAGTGATTCAGTCGTGCATATATGTGTTATAAGGCTGTCAAAAAATTCAATCTTGCATATATGTGTCTAAGGCTATCAAACAAATGTCATAATGATTCAATCATGCATATATGTTTTCTAATGTTGTAAAAAAAAATTATAGTGATTCAATCATGCATATATGTGATGTAAGGCCATAAAAAAAAATTATTGTGATTCAATCATGCATATATATGTTCTAAGGCTGTTAAAAAAAATTCTTTGTGATTCAATCATGCATATATTTGTTCTAAGGCTCTCAAAAAAATTTCATTGTGATTCAATAATGCATATATATGTTCTAAGGCTGTCAAAAAAATTTCATTGTGATTCAATAATGCATATATGTGTCTTAAGGCAGTAAAAAAAATTATAATTATTCAATCAAGCATATATGTGTCCTAAGACTTTAAAAAAAAATCCATAGTAATTCAATCTTGCATATATGTATTCTAAGGCTATCAAAAAAATTTCACAGTGATTCAATCGTGCATATTTTTATTCTAAGGCTGCCAAAAAAAATCGTAGTGATTCAATCCTGCAGATATGTGTTATAAGGTCATCAAAAAAATTTATAGTGATTTAATCATGCATATATGTTTTCTAATGCTGTAAAAAAAAAGTCATACCAATTCAATCATGCATATAAGTGTTCTAAGTTTGTCAAAAAAAATTTGAAGTGATTCAATCATGTATATATGTGTTCTAAGGCTGTCAAAAAAAATTCACAGTGATTCAATCATTCATATATGTGTTCTAAGGCTGTCAAAAAAAAATCATAGTGGTTCAATCGTGAATATATGTGATCTACGGTTGTAAAAAAAAATTATAGTTATTCAATAATGCATATATTTT
The DNA here is from genome assembly GCF_984573655.1 of Nuphar pumila. Taxonomy (NCBI): domain Eukaryota; kingdom Viridiplantae; phylum Streptophyta; class Magnoliopsida; order Nymphaeales; family Nymphaeaceae; genus Nuphar; species Nuphar pumila. The sequence continues at coordinate 69,491,151 of NC_143251.1, read as the reverse complement.
TTGTAATGCTGTCAAAAAATTTTATAGTGATTCAATCATGCATATATGTTTTGTAAGGTTGGCAAAAAAATATTATAGTCATTCAATCATGCATATGTTTTTTCTAATGTTGTCAAAAAATAATTATAGTGAATTCAATCATGCATATATGTGTTCTAAGGCTGTCAAAAAATTTCCATAGTGATTCAATCAAGCATATATTTGTTCTAAGGCTGTCAAAAAAATTGATAGTGATTTAATCATTCACATATGTGTTCAAATGTTGTCAAAAAAACTTCATAGTGATTCAATGTTTCATATATGTGTTCTAAGCCCGTCCTAAAAATTTCATAGTGATTCAATCATGCGTACATGTGTTCTAAGTCTGTGAAAAAAAATTCATAGTGACTCAATCTGGCATATATGTGTTCTAAGGTTGTCAAAAAAAAATCATAGTGATTCAATCTTGCATATATGTATCTTAGGGCTGTCAAAAAAAAAATTCATTGTGATTCAATCTTGCATATATGTGTTCTAAGGCTATACAAAAAAATTCATAGTAATTCATTCATGTATATATGTGTTCCAATATAGTAAAAAAAAATCATAGCGATTCAATCATGCATATATGTGTTCAAAGGTTGTCAAATAAAATTGCGTAGTGATTCAATCATGCTTACATGTGTTCTAAGGTTGTCAGAAAAATTGCATAGTGATTCAATCATGCATATATGTGTTCTAAGGCTGTCAAAAAATTTTGATAGTGATTCAATCTTGCATACATGTGTTGTAAGGTTGTCAAAAAAAGTTGATAGTGAATCAATCATGCATATATGTGTTCTAATGCAGTAAAAAAAATTTGTTGTGGTTCATTCATGCATATATGTATTATAAGGCTGTCAAAAAAAGTTCATAGTGACTAACATGCTTATACGTGTTCTAAGACTATAAAAAAAATCATACTGATTCAATCATGCAAATATGTGTTCCAAAGCTATAAAAAAAAATTTATAGTGATTGAATCATGCATATATGTGTTCTAAGCTTGTCAAAAAAATTTCGTAGTGATTCAATCATGCATGTATGTGTTCCAAGCCTGTGGAAAAAATTTCATAGTGATTCAATCAGGAATATATGTGTTCTAAGTTTGTCAAAAACAAAAATCATAGTGATTCAATCTCGCAAATATGTGTTGTAACATTGCCAAAAAAATTTCATAGTGATTCAATCATGCAAATATGTGTTCCAATGCTGTCAAAATTTTTTTATAGTGATTCAATCTTGCATATAAGTCTTCTAAGTTGTAAAGAAAGTTTTGTAATGATTCAATCATGCTTATATGTGTTCTAAGCTTGTGGAAAAAAATTCATAGTGATTCAATCATGCATATATGTATTCTAAGTTTGTGAAAAAAAATCATAGTGATTCAATCTTGCAAATATGTCTTCCAACGTTGTCAAAAAAAAATTATAGTGATTCAATCATGCATATATATGTCTTAAGGCTGTCAAAATAATTTCATAGTGATTCAATAATGCATAAGTGTATTCTAAGGTTGTTAAAAAAAATCGATAGTGATTCAATCATGCATATATGTGTTCTAAGGCTATCCAAAAAATTTCATAGTGATTTAATCATGCATATATGGTTTCTTACGTTGTTAAAAAAACTTCATAGACATTCAATCATGCATATATGTGTTCTAAGCCAGTCCAAAAAAACTCACAGTGATTCAATTATGCATATTTTTGTTCTACATTTGTCAAAAAAATACCATAGTGATTCAATCCCGCATATATGTGTTCTAAAGTCATAAAAAAAAATTTATAGTGATTCAATCATGCATATATGTGTTCTAATGCTGTCAAAAAAAATTTGTTGTTATTCAATCATGCATATATGTGTTCTAAGGCTATCAAAAAAAAATTCATAGCATGCATATATGTGTTCTAAGGCTTTTAAAAAAATTTCATAGTGATTCAATCATGTATATATGTGTTCTAAGCTTTTCCAAAAAAAATTATAGTGATTCAATCATGCAATGTGTCTTCTAATGTTGTCAAAAAAATTTCATAGTGATTCAATGATGCATATATGTGTTCTATGGTTGTCAAAAAAATTTTTTAGTGATTCAATCATGCATATATGTGTTCTAAGCCAATGGAAGAAATTTTATAGTGATTCAATCATGCATTTATGTGTTCTAAGTCTGTTAAAAAAAATTCATAGTGATTCAATATTGCATATATCTGTTTTAAGGTTGTCAAAAAAATTATAGTGATTCAATCATGCATATTTGTGTTTTAAGGCAACCAAAAAAAATTCATAGTGATTCAATCACAAATATAAGTGTTTTAAGGCTGTCAAAAAAATTTCATAGTGACTCAATCATGCATATATGTGTTTTTGGGCTGTCAAAAATTTTCATTGTGACTCAATCATCCATATATGTGTTCTACTGGAGTAAAAAAAATTTCATTGTGATTCAATTATGCAAATATCTCTTCTAAGGCACTCAAAAAATTTTCTTAGTGATTCAATAATGCGTAAATTTGTTCTAAGGCTGTCAAAAAAAAATTATAGTGACTCTATCATGCAAACATTTGATCCAAGGTTGTCAAAAAAAATTATAGTGATTCAATCATGCATGTATGTGTTCTAAGGCTGTCTAAAATTTTTTATTGTGATTCAATCATTCATATATCTTTTTTAAGTCTGTTAAAAAAAAATTATATAGAATTAATCTTGCATATATGTGTTCCAAGGTTGTTAAAACAATTTTATAGTGATTCAATCACACATATATGTGTTCTATTGCTGTCAAAAAAATCTTGTAGTGATTCAATCAAGTATATATATGTTCTATGGCTGTTAAAAAAAATTCATAGTGATTTAATGATGAATATATGTGTTCTAAGCCTGTCAAGAAAAATTTATAGTGATTCAATCATGCATATATGTATTCTAAGGTTCACAGATAAAATTTCTTAATGACTCAATCATGCATATATATGTTCTAAGGCAGTCAAATAATCTCAAAGTGATTCAATCATGCATATATGTGTTCTAAGACTGCAAAAAAAATCCATAGTGGTTCAATCGTGCATATATGTGTTCTACGGTTATAAAAAAAAATCCATAGTGATTCAATCATGAATATATGTGTTCTAAGGCTGTAAAAAAAAAAATCATACAGATTCAATCATGCGCATATGTGTTCAAAGCCTGTCCAAAAAATTTCATAGTGATTCAATCATGCATATGTGTTCTAAGTCTGTCAAAAAGAAACTCATAGTGATTCAGTCTTTCATATATGTGTTCTAAGGTTCTCAAAAAAAATTCCATAGTGATTCAATCATGCATATATGTGTTCTAATGCAGTCAAAAAAATTTATTGTGATTCAATTTTGCATATATGTGTTATAAGGCTGTCAAAAAAAGTTCATAGTGACTCTGTCATGCTTATACATGTTCTAAGGCTATAAAAAAAATTCATAGTGATTCAATCACGCAAATATGTGTTCCAAAGCTGTCAAAAAAAAATTATAGTAATTAAATCATGCAAATATGTCTTCTAAGGTTGTCAAAAAAAAATTGTAGTGATTCAATCATGCATATATGGGTTCCAAGCCTGTGGAAAAATTTTTATAGTGATTCAATCATGCATATATGTGTTCTAAGTTTGTCAAAAAAAAATCATAGTGATTCAATCTCGCAAATATGTGTTCTAACGTTGCAAAAAAAAATGATAGTGATTCAATCATGCAAATATGTGTTCTTATGCTGTAAAAAAAAATTATAGTGATTCAATCATGCATATATGTGTTCTATGGTTGTCAAAATTTTTTTTTAATGATTTAATCATGCATATATGTGTTTTAAGCTTGTGGAAAAAATTTCATAGTGATTCAATCATGCATATATGTGTTCTAAGTTTGTCAAAAAAAAATCATAGTGATTCAATCTTGCAAATATGTGTTCTAATGTTGTCAAAAAAAAATTATAGTGATTCAATCATGCATGTATGTATCTTAAGGGTGTCACAATAATTTCATAGTGATTCAATCATGCATAGATGTGTTCTAAGGCTGTTAAAAAAAATTGATAGTGATTCAATCATGCATATATGTGTTCTAAGGCTATCCAAAAAATTTCATAGTGATTTAATCATGCATATATGGGTTCTTACGTTGTCAAAAAAACTTCATAGACATTCAATCATGCATATATATGTTCTAAGCCTGTCCAAAAAAACTCACAGTGATTCAATCATGCATATTTTTGTTCTACGGCTGTCAAAAAAATACCATAGTGATTCAATCCCGCATATATGTGTTGTAAGGTCATCAAAAAAAAATTATAGTGATTTAATCATGCATATATGTGTTCTAATGCTGTCAAAAAAAAATTATTGTGATTCAATCATGCATATATGTCTTCTAAGGCTGTAAAAAAAAATCATAGTGAGTCAGTCTTGCATATATCCCTCGAAGCACGACGGACGGGACGAAATCCGGCAACCAATTGCAGGCTCTGAATAACCAGCCAAGCAAGAAGCCCAATTCTTCCATAACATAAGGGGGCGGGGTTCCGCGCGAGCCGAGTTACTTAGGTGCACAAGATCGCGTCACAACCATCTCTTTTTTATGGGTTCTATGGCTCGATGCCTGTGTTCTAAGGCTTTCCAAAAATTGTCATAGTGATTCAATCAAGTATATATGTGTTCTAAGCATGTCCAAAAAAATTTATAGTGATTCAATCATGCAATGTGTTATCTAATGCTGTAAAAAAAGTTCATAGTGATTCAATGATGCATATATGTGTTCTAAGGTTGTCAAAAAAATTTCATAGTGATTCAATCATGCATATATGTGTTCTAAGCCTATGGAAGAAATTTTATAGTGATTTAATCATGCATTTGTGTGTTCTAAGTCTGTTAAAAAATTTTCATAGTGATTCAATATTGCAAATATCTGTTTTAAGGTTGTCAAAAAATTTATAGTGATTCAATCATGCATATTTGTGTTTTAAGGCAAACAAAAAAATTTCACAGTGATTCAATCACAAATATATGTGTTTTAAGGCTGTCAAAAAAATTTCATAGTGACTCAATCATGCATATATGTGTTTTAGGGCTGTAAAAAAAAAATTATAGTGACTCAATCATGCATATATGTGTTCTACTGCTGTCAAAAGTATTACCTTGTGATTCAATCATGTATATATCTCTTCTAAGGCACTCAAAAAAATTTCATAGTGATTCAATAATGCATACATCTGTTGTAAGGCAGTAAAAAAAAATTTATAGTGACTATCATGCAAACATTTGATCCAAGGTTGTCAAAAAGAATTTATAGTGATTCAATCATGCATGTATGTGTTCTAAGAATGTCTAAAAATTTTTATTGTGATTCAATCATTCATATATCTTTTTTAAGTCTATTAAAAATTTTTTATAGTGATTCAATCTTGCATATATGTGTTCCAAGGTTGTGGAAACAATTTTATAGTGATTCAATCACGCATATATGTGTTCTATTGCTGTCAAAAAAATCTTGTAGTGATTCAATCTTGTATATATATGTTCTATGGCTGTTAAAAAAATTTCATAGTGATTTAATGATGGATATATGTGTTCTAAGGCTGTCAAAAAAAATTTATAGTGATTCAATCATGCATATATGTGTTCTAAGGTTCACAGATAAAATTTCTTAATGACTCAATCACGCATATATATGTTCTAAGGCAGTAAAAAAAATCTCAAAGTGATTCAATCATGCATAAATGTGTTCTAAGGCTGCCAAAAAAAATTTATAGTGGTTCCATCGTGCATATATGTGCTCTATGGTTATCGAAAAATTTCCATAGTAATTCAAGCATGAATATATGTGTTCAAAGGCTGTAAAAAAAAATCATACAGATTCTATCATGCACATATGTGTTCAAAGCCTGTCCAAAAAATTTCATAGTGATTCAATTATGCATATGTGTTCTAAGTCTGTCAAAAAGAAACTCATAGTGATTCAGTCTTTCATATATGTGTTCTAAGGTTGTCAAAAAATATTCCATAGTGATTCAATCATGCATATATGTGTTCTAAGGGTGTCAAAAAAATTCTATAGTGATTCAATCGAGCATATATGTGATCTAAGGGTGTCAAAAAAAATTCATAGTGATTTAATCATGCAAATATGTGTTCTAGCGTTGTTAAAAAAACTTCATAGTGATTCAATCATGCATATATGTGTTCTGAGCCTCTCTAAAAAATTTCATAGTGATTCAATCGTGTAATTATGTGTTCTAAGGTTGTCAAAAAAAATTTATAGTGATTTAATCATGCATATATGTGTTCTAAGGCTGTCAAAAAAATTCCATAGTGATTCAATCTTGTATATATGTGTTCTGAGGCTACAACAACAACAACTACGCCTTCATCTCAAAACAATTGTGGTCAGCGATATGAACCAAAAAAGAAAATCATTCTGGGTCTTCCACATGAATCCTTCTCCTCCAATCATTTCTATCCAATGCCATGTCCTCGGTGAGGTTCAAAGCATTCATATCCTTTCCTATCACCTCCATCCATGTCTTCCTAGGCCTACACCGACATCTTTTAACTAATATATTTTCCCATTTCTCCATCCTTCTAACTGGAGCATCATTAGGCATTCGCCGAATATGTCCAAACCACCGTAAACGATTCTCTCTCATCTTATTTTCAATAGGTGCAACACCAACCTTCTTACGTATCTCCTCGTTCCGAATCTTATCTTTTATTGAATTTCCACACATCCATCTCAGCATACGCATCTCAGCTACACTCATTTTTTGAATATGATGTCTCTTGGCAGCCCAACATTCCGTACCATATAGTAAAGCGGGTCTAATAGTCATCCTATAAAACTTTCCCTTCAACCGCAATGGCATTCTACGATCGCACAACACTCCAGTTGCACTTTTCCATTTCATCCACTCAACCTTTATCCTATGATTTACATCTCCATCAATTTGTCCATACTTTTGAGGCTATAAAAAAATATTCAAAGTGATTTAAAAATGCATATATGTGTTCTAATGTTGTCAAAAAAACTTCATAATGATTTAATCATGCATATATGTGTTCTTTGCCTATCCAAAAAATTTCATAGTGATTCAATCAAGCATATATGTGTTCTAAGAATGTAAAAATAAATTCATAGAGATTCAATCTTGCATACATGTGTTCTAAGGTTGTCAAAAAAAAATTCACAGTGATTTGAACATGCATATATGTCTTCTAAGGCTGTCAAAAAAATTCCATAGTGATTCAATCTTACATCATGTGTTCTAAGTCTGTCCAAAAAATTTCACAGTGATTCAATCATGCATATGTGTCTTCTAAGTCTGTCAAAAAAAATCATAGTGATTCAATCTTGCATATGTGTTCTAAGGTTGTCAAATTTTTTTTATAGTGATTCAATCATACATATATGTGTTCTAAGGGTGTCAAAAAAAATCCATAGTGATTCAATCATGCAAACATGTGTTCTAAGGCTGTCAAAAAAAATTTATAGTGATTTAATCATGCATATATATGTTCTAACGTTATGAATAAAACTTCATATTGATTCAATCATGCATATATGTGTTCTTAGCCTGTCCAAAAAAATTCATAGTGATTCAATTATGCATATATGTGTTCTAATTCTGTCAAAAAATTTTTATAGAGATTTAATCTTGCATATATATGTTCTAAGGCACTAAAAAAAAATTCATAGTGATTCAATCACACATACATATGTTCTAAGGCAGTCAAAAAAATTGCATAGTAACTCTATCACAAAAACATCTGAACCAAGGTTGTCAAAATTTTTTTATAGTGATTCGAACATGCATGTATGTGTTCTAAGGCTGTCTAAAAAATTTTATAATGATTCTATGATACAAATATATGTTTTAAGTCTGTCAAAAAAAATTTATAGTGATTCAATATTGCATATATGTGTTCTATGGATGTCATAACAATTTTATAGTGATTTAATCACGCATATATGTGTTCTAATGCTCTCAAAAAAATCTTGTAGTGATTTAATCATGCATATATGTGATCTAAGGATGTAAAAAAAGTTTCATTGTGATTTAATCATGCATATATGTGTTCTAAGGTTGTCAAAAAAAATTCATAGTGATTCAATCATGCATATATGTGTTCTAATGTTCTCAAAAACTTTTCATATTGACTCAATCATGCATATATGTGTTCTAAGGCAGTAAAAAAAAAATTAAAATAATTCAATCATGCATATATGTGTTCTAAGGCTATCAAAAAAAATTTATAGTGGTTCAATCATGCATATATGTGTTCTAAGGTTGTCAAAAAATTTCCATAGTGATCCACTCAAGTATATATGTGTTGTAAGGCTGTTAAAAAAAATTTATAGTGATTCAATCATGCACATATGTGTTCAAACGTTGTCAAACAAACTTCATAGTGATTCAAACATGCACGTCCGTGTACAAAGCCTGCCAAAAAAATTTCATAGTGATTCAATCATGCATATCTGTGTTCTAAGGTTGTCAAAAAAATTCTATTGTGATTCAATCATGCATATATGTGCTCCAAGGGTGTCAAAAAAAATCCATAGTGATTCAATCATGCATATATGTGTTCTAAGGCTGTCAAAAAATTTTCATATTGATTCAATCATGCATATATGTATTCTAAGGTTCTCAAAAAAAATTCATATTGACTCAATCATGCATATATGTGTTGTAATGATGTCAAAAAAAATTTATAGTGGTTCAATCATGCATATCTGTGTTCTAATGCTGTCAAAAAAATTTTATAGTGGTTCAATCGTGCATATATGTGTTCTAAGGTTGTCAAAATTTTCCATAGTGATTCAATCAAGCATATATTTGTTGTAAGGCTGTGACAAAAAATTTCTAGTGATTAAATCATGCAAATATGTGTTCAAACCTTGTCAAAAAAAATTCATAGAGATTCAATCATGCATATATGTGTTCCAAGACTATAAAAAAATTATAGTGATTCAATCATGCATATATGTCTTCTAAGGATGTTAAAAAAATTTCATTGTGATTTAATCATGCATATATGTGTTCTAACATTGTCAAAAAACTTCATAGTGATTCAATCGTGCATATACATGTTCTTAGCCGTTCAAAAAAAAACCATAGTGATTCAATCATGCATATATGTGTTCTAAGTTTGTCAAAAAAAAATTATAGTGATTCAATCTTGCATATATGTGTTCTAAGGTTGTCAAAAAAAATTATAGTGATTTAATCATGCATATATGTGTTCTAAGGCTGTCAAAAAAAAATTCGTAGTGATTCAATCATGCATATATGTGTTCTAAGGCTGTCAAAAAAACTTCAAAGTGGTTCAAGCATGCATATATGTGTTCTAAAGTTGTCAAAAAACTTCAAAGTGGTTCAATAATGCATGTATGTATTCTTAGCCAGTCCAAAAAAAATCGTAGTGATTCAATCATGCATATATGTATTCTAAGACTGTCAAAAAAATTTTATAGTGATTCAATCTTACATATATGTGTTCTAAGGTTGTAAAAAAAAAAGCATAGCGATTCAATCAAGCATATATGTGTTCTAAGGCTGTAAAAAAAAATCCATAGTGATTCAATCATGCATATATGTGATCCAAGGTTGTAAAAAAAGTTTCATCGTGATTTAATCATGCATATATGTATTCTAACGCTGTCAAAAAATTTCATAGTGATTCAATCATGCATATATGTTTTCTAAGGTTCTAAAAAAAAAATTATATTGACTCAATCAAGCATACATGTGTTCTATGGCTGTCAAAATTTTTTAAAGTAATTCAATCATGCATATATGTGTTCTAAGGCTGTCAAAATTTTTTTATAGTGGTTCAATCGTGCATATATGTGTTCTAAGGTTGTCAAAAAATTTCAATAGATTCAATCAAGCTTATATGTGTTGTAAGGCTGTCAAAAAAATTTCATAGTAATTTAATCATCCACATATGTGTTCAAACGTTGTCAAAAAAACTTCATAGTGATTCAATCATGCGCGTATGTGTTCAGAGCCTGCCAAAAAATTTTCATAGTGATTCAATCTTCCATATATGTGTTCTAAGTCTTTTAAAAAAGATTATTGTGATTCAATCTTGCATATATGTGTTCTAAGGTTGTCAAAAAAAATTCTATAGTGATTCAATATTGCATATATGTGTTCTAAGGGTGTCAAAAAAAATCCATAGTGATTCAATCATGCATATATGTGTTCTAAGGCTGTCAAAAAAATTTTATAGTGATTTAATCATGCATATATGTGTTCTAACATTGTCAAAAAAACTTCATAGTGATTCAATCATGTATATATATGTTATTAGCCTGTCCAAAAAAATTTGTAGTTATTCAATCACGCATATGTGTTCATAGTCTGTCAAAAAAATCTCATAGTGATTCAATCTTGCATATATATGTTCTAAGGTTGTCAAAAAAAATTTATAGTGATTCAATCAAGCATATATATGTTCTTACGCTGTCCAAAAAACTTCATTGTGATTCAATCATGCATATATGTTTTCTAAGGCTATCAAAAAAAATTCATAGTGGTTCAATCATGATTATATGTGTTCTAAGGTTGTTAAAAAAAGTTTATAATTATTCAACCGTGCATATATTTTTTCTAATGCTGTCAAGATTTTTTTATAGTGATTCAATCATGCATATATATGTTTTAAGGTTGTCCAAAAAAAATCATAGTGATTCAATCTTGCATATAAATGTTCTAAGTTTGTCCAAAAAATTTCATAGAGATTCAATCATGCATATATGTGTTATGAGGTTCTCAAAAAAATTTCATGTTGAATCATTCATGCACATATGTGTTCTAAGGCAGTCAAAAAAATATCAAACTGATTCTATATGTTTTCTATGGCTGTATATAAAATTTATAGTGGTTCAATCGTGATATTTGTGTTATAAGGTTGTGAAAAAATTTCCATAGTGATTCAATCAAGCATATATGTGTTGTAAGGCTGTGAAAAAAAATTCATAGTGATTTAATCTTGAACATATCTATTCAAACGTTGTCAAAAAAAGTTCATAGTGATTCAATCATGCATGTATGTGTTATAAGTCTGTCTAAAAAAATTCATAGTGATTCAATCCTGCATATATGTGTTGTAAGGTTGTCAAAAAAAATTCATAGTGATTCAATCTTGAATATTTGTGCTCTCAGGTTGTCAAAAAAAAGATCCTTAGTGATGCAATCATGCATATATGTGTTATACGGGTGTCAAAAATTCCATAGTGATTAAATCATGCATATATGTGTTCTTAGCCTGTCCAAAAAAATTCATAGTGATTCAATCATGCATAAATGTGTTCTAAGTATGTCAAAAAAAATTTATAGTGATTCAATCTTGCATATATGTGTTTTAAGCTTGTTAAAAAAAAAATATAGTGATTCAATCATACATATATGTGTTCTAATGCAGTCAAAAAAATTTCATATTGATTCCATCATGCATATATGTGTTCTAAGGTTGTCAAAAAAAATTTATAGTGATTCAGCCAAGCATATATATGTTCTATGGCTGTCTAGAAAATTTTATAGTGATTCAATCATGCATATACGTGTTGTAAGGCTGTCAAAAAAAATTTATAGTGGTTCAATCATGCATATATGTGTACTAGGGATTTAAAAAAAAAAACTATAGTTATTCAATCATGTATATATTTTTTTTAATGCTGTCAAAAAAAATTTATACTGATTCAATCATGCATATATGTGATTTAAGGATGTCCAAGAAATTTCATAGTGATTCAATCATGCATATACTTGTTGTAAGGCTGTCAAAACAATTTCATAATGCTTTAATCATGCATATATTTGTTCTAAAGTTGTCAAAAAAAAATTATAGTTTTTCAATCATGCGTATGTTCTTTCTAACGTTGTCAAAAAATTTTATAGCGATTCAATCAAGCATATATGTGTTCTAAGGATGTCAACAAATTTCCATAGTGATTCAATCAAGCATATATGTGTTCTAACGCTGTCAAAAAAATTTCATAGTGTTTCAATCATGCATATATGTGTTCTAAGGCTGTCGAAAAAATTTCATAGCAGTTCAATCATGCATATATGTGATATATGATTGTCAAAAAAAATTCATTGTTATTCAATCATGCATATGTTTTTTCTAAGGTTTTCAAAAAAAATTTACAGTGATTTAATCATGCATGTATGAGTTCTAAGGTTGTCAAAAAATTTCCATAGTGATTCAATCAAGCATATATGTGATCTATGTCTGTCAAAAAAAATTCATAGTGATTAAATCATACACATATGTGTTTTAACCTTGTCTAAAAAACTTGATAGTGATTCAATCATGCATATATATGTTCTAAGCCTATCCAAAAAAAATTATAGTGATTCAATCATGCATATATTTGTTCTAATGCTTTCAAAAAAATTTCAAAGTGAATCAATCATGCATATATGTGTTTTAAGGCAGTCAAAAAATTTTCATAGTTATTCAATGAGGCATATATGTGTTCTAAGGCTGTCAAAAAATTTTGATAGTGATTCAATCTTACATATATGTGTACTAAGCTTGTCAAGAAAAATTTATAGTGATTTAATCATGCATATATGTTTTTTAATGCTATAAAAAAAATTATAGTGATTCAATCATGCAAATGTGTTTTCTAAGGCTAACAAAAAAAATTCATAGTGATTCACTCTTGCATATATATGTTCAAAGGTTGTCCAAAAAATTCATAGTGATTCAATCATGCATATATGTGTTCTAATACTGTCAAAAAAATCTTGTAGTGATTCAATCACGCATATATGTGTTCTAATGCTGTCAAAATTTTTTTATAGTGATTCAATCCCTTATTTATGTGTTCTAAGGCTGTCAAAAAATTTTGTAGTGATTCAATCACACATGTATGTGTTCTAATGCAGTCCAAAAATCTTATAGTGATTTAATCATGCATATAAGTGTTCTAAGGTAGTCAATAAAATTCCATAGTGATTCAATCATGCATATATGTTTTCTAAGGTTGTCAATAAAATTCCATAGTGATTCAATCTTGCATATATATGTTCTAAGGCTATCAAAAAAAATTCATAGTGATTCAATCATGCATATGTGTTCTCAGGTTGTTAAAATTTTTTCATAGTGATTCAATCATGCATATATGTGATTTAATGTTATCAAAATAATTTCATAGTGATTCAATCATGCATATATGTGTTCGAAGGTGGTAAAAAAAAAATCATAGTGATTCAATCATTCATGTGTGTGTTCTAAGGTTGTCCAAAAAAATTCATAGTAATTCAATCATGCATATATGTGTTCAAAGTTTGTCAAAAAAAAATCATTGTCATTAAATCTTGCATAAATGTGTTCTAAGGTTGTCAAAAAAAAATGTAGTGATTCAATCTCACATGTATTTGTTCTAAAGCAGTCAAAAAATTTTTATAGTGATTCAATCATGCATATATGTGTTCTAACATTGTCAAAAAAAATTCATAGTGATTCAATCTTGCATATATGTGTTCAAAGGATGTCAAAAAAAAACCATAGTGATTAAATATGCTGTAAAAGAAAATGTTAAGATTCAATCATGCATATATGTGTTCTGAGGCTATCAAAAAAAATTTATAGTGAATCAATCATGCATATACGTGTTCTAAGCCTATAAAAAAAAATCATAGTGATTCAATCACGCATATATGTATCATAGTGACTCCTCTTCCGATGAAGAAAAAGGCATTTCAAGCATGTTGGGATCATAGTGACTCCTCTTCCGATGAAGAATCAAATGAAGAAGTTGCTAACATGTGTTTTGTAGTACAAAAAGATTCGGTAAGTCAATTTGACTATGATGAATTATTTGAAGCATTCAATGATTTATATGCTAAATTTAAGAGTCTAAGTTCTAAAAATAAAGAGTTAAAAACTGAAAATTTAACTCTTGACTCTCAAAATAAAGTGTTACTTCAAGAGATAGAAGATCTCAAGAAGGAAAACTCTTGCCAAGCATTTGAGATAAAAGAAATTGGAATTAAAACCAATCTCTTACAAAAAGAAATATCTAGTCTTAAAGAAAAATCAAATGATCCTCTTTCTATAGTGACCAAATTCACAAATGGTCAAGAGAATCTAGAAAAACTTCTTGGTTCTCAAAGATGCTCGGTTAATAAAACCGGATTGGGATATAACTTCTTTGATACTCAAAATAGACCAAACTATGTGGTGAAAAATCAAAGACATTATTCTCAACCTTTTGTTCATAGAACTAAACTTTTTAGTTCTAATAGAAATGCATCTAATCATGGAAACTATAATGCTTATTATTCCAGACATGATTATCTTAGACATGATTATTCTAGACATGATAAATCCTTTCATAGAAAGAATATTTATTATCAAAGGAAACCAAAATCCAAATGGATATGGGTTCCTAAGACTAACTCTCATGGACCCGAAAATAGAAAGGGGTCAAATGCTCTGTTTTCTAATTTTGTTGTAGGTACACAACATAAGGAGCAAATGGATATTGGACATCGGCTGTTTCAAACATATGACTGGAAGGCCGGAGTTATTTTCCACCCTCCAAAATAAGGATGGAGGAACCGTCACCTTTGGTGACAATAACAAGAGAAAAATAATAGGTATCGGTAATATTGGTAATCCAAAATTTTCCTTGATAGAAAATGTTCTTTTAGTAGATGGTTTAATGCATAATTTAATATCTATTAGTCAATTATGTGATAAAGGTTTTCATGTTTCTTTTGAAAATGATTTATGCTTAATTTCTGATTTTCAATCTAAAAAGATCATTTTTAAAGGTAAAAGAAGGAACAATGTGTATGAACTATATCTAGATGAATTACCCACTTTTAATGAAAAATGTCTTATTGTTTCAAATGAAATTCAATGGTTATGGCACAAGAGACTTGGACATGTTAACTTTAAAATTATTTCAAAGTTATCCAAGAATGATCTTGTAAGAGGCCTACCTAGAATACCATATAAGAAAGATCACTTATGTGATGCTTGCCAAAGGGGTAAACAAATCAAGAGTTTTTTAAAGCAAAAGATATAGTTTCAACAAAACGTCCTCTTGAACTTTTACATTTAGATCTATTTGGACCATCTAGAATTCAAAGTTTGAATGGTAGCAAGTATGTTTTTGTTATAGTAGATGATTATTCTCGGTTTACACGGGTGATTTTTCTAAAAAGCAAAAATGATGTTTTTTTGGAATTTTCTAAACTTTGTAGAAGAATTACAAATGAAAAATCTACATCAATAATTAAAATTCGTAGTGATCATGGTGTTGAATTTGAAAATGAATCTTTTCTAAAGTTTTGTGACTTACATGGTATATCTCACAACTTTGCTTTTCCTAGAGCGGCTCTACAAAATGGAGTTGTTGAAAGAAAGAATAAAACTTTGCAAAAATGTGCTAGAACCATGCTTCAAGATAAAAATTTACCAAAATACTTTTGGGCTGAAGCAATTAAAACAGCATGTTATGTTCTAAACCGTGTTCTTATTCGACCAATTTTACATAAAACATGTTTTGAATTGTATTATGATCGCATACCAAAGATCTCATATTTCAAAATTTTTGGTAGTAAATATTTCTTGTTAAATACCAAAGATAATCTTGATAAGTTTGATTCAAAATCAGATGAATCAATATTTGTTGGATATTCTTCTAGAAGTAAAGCTTATCGTATTTTCAATAAAAGAACATCTTGTATTGAAGAATCTTTACATGTTGCATTTGATGACAATTGTGCGCAGGTTATACCTCTAAGCGAAGGAGAAGAAGTAATACTTCAAGAAGAACCCTTGATAGAGAGTACTTCTCAAGAAAATATTCCTCTTCAACCGGTTTGGAAAGAAGTTCCTAATCATCCACATGAACAAGTTATTGGTGAAATAAAGAGTGGTGTCCAAACTAGAAGGCAATTAGAAAAATATATTGCAAATGTTGCTTTCATATCTAAATTAGAACCAAAGAATATCAATGAGGCTTGTGATGATGAATTTTGGCTTTTGGCCATGTCTGAAGAACTTAACCAATTTACTAGGAATGATGTTTGGGATCTAGTTGATAGACCAAAGGATCATCCAGTAATTGGAACAAGATGGGTCTTCCGAAATAAGCTGGACAAAAATGGTGAAGTCATTCGTAACAAAGCAAGGCTAGTAGCACAAGGCAATAATCAAGAAGAAGGCATAGATTTTGATGAAACCTATGCATCAGTGTCTCGATTGGAGTCAATTTGAATGATGCTTGCTGTTGCTAGTTACATGAACTTCAAGTTATATCAAATTGATGTTAAGAGTGCATTTTAAAATGAACACATCAATGAAGAAGTTTATGTAGAGCAACCTCCAGGCTTTGAAAATGAGAAATATCTAGAAAAAGTCTACAAATTGAAAAGAGCTTTGTATGGACTCAAACAAGCACCAAGAGCGTGGTATGAAAGACTACGAAATTTTTTAGAACAATCTGGTTTTTCCATTGGTCGGGTAGACTCCACTTTATTTATTAAAAATCTTAATTCAGATATTCTTATTGTGCAAATTTATGTTGATGACATAATATTTGGTTCTACTAATGATTCTCTTTGTAAAGAATTTGCTAAAGCTATGCAGGAAGAGTTTGAAATGAGCTTGATGGGCGAATTAAACTACTTCCTTGGACTTCAAATAAAGCAAACTGAAGAAGGAATCTTCATCAATTAGGCTAAGTATATAAAAGAACTTCTCAAGAGATTTGGGATGGACTCATCGAAATCAAGAAGGAATCCTATGAGTACAACTACTTCTCTTGATAAAGATGAAAATGGTAAAAGTGTAGATACTAAGCTCTACAAAGGTATGATCGGATCTCTATTATACTTAACTGCTAGTGGACCTGATATTTTGTTTAGTGTGTGTATGTGTGCAAGATTTCAAGTTAATCCAAAGGAATCTCATTTAACTGCCGTAAAACAAATTCTTCGTTATTTGAAAGATACTTCAAATTTCGGTTTGTTTTACCCAAAATCATCTTCCTTTGATTTAGTTTCATATAGTGATGCAAATTTTGCAGGAAGTAAATCTGATCGCAAGAGTACTAGTGGAACTTGTCATTTCTTAGGAAATTCCTTAGTCTCTTGGTTTAGTAAAAAGCAAAATTCAGTATCACTCTCAACAACTGAAGCTGAATATATAGCGGCTAGTTTAGCATGTTCACAAGTACTTTGGATGAAACAGACCTTAAAAGATTTTGGTTTGAATTACTCCACAACAACTATTTATTGTGATAACACTAGTGCTATAAATCTTTTAAAAAATCCTATTTAGCACTCAAGAACTAAGCATATTGAAGTTAGACATCATTTTTTAAGAGATCATGTGTTAAAAGGAGATATTTCGTTAAATTTTATTTCCACTAAAGAACAACATGCATCTTCACTAAACCTCTTAAAAATGAAGATTTTATGAGAATTAGGAGAGAACTAGGTATTTGCTTATTTTTAGATTTGTAAAAATGCTGTTTTTTGAACAAAATCTCAAAATCGCACTTTATTAGTCGACCGATAAAATTCTACTCGACTGATGTTTTAGAATTTTAAAATGAATCACACCATATTAGTCGACCGATATATTTCTAGTTGACTGATGATATTTTTAGAATGAGTCACACATTTTTTAGTCGACCGATAAAGTTTTAGTCGACTAAAATTTTTAAATGAAAGGACCCGATACCCCTTGGATTTTTTTTTACCCGTTCTTTTTAAAATAGGCATCGTTTCACTTCATTTTCGTACGTTTTCATTTTTCTTAAAAACAAAACCCTTAAAACGAAAACCCTCTTTTTCTTTTGCCTCTCTCTCTTCCGAAAAACCCTCGCAGTGCCATTCTATCCCATCCTCACCGGGATTTTCTTGCTGTGACAAGGAGACGCCGGAGTCTTCTGGCCGTGATCTTGGAACGCCGGAATCCTCTTGCAGTAACTGGCGCATCTTCAAAACACGTTGAAACTCTCTTGCCGTGACAGTGTTTTTTCCGCCATTGCCGGAATCCCCTTGTGGCCGACTTCACACTCGCCGTCAGCCATCGTATTTTCCTTCGTTTCTAAACGCCGGACAGCATTTTCCTCTGCCGGAAATCGTTTGGAAGCCGACATTTTTTTTGGTAAATCTGTTTTTTAACCATGCCTCGTACGAAGTCTGCATCTGCAAAAGGTTTAGGTTCTCCTCCTCCTACACCTACTTCAAGACATGGTTTTTCACTCAGATTACTCCGAAAACCTCTTTTATATGATACTTTTGGATTAATTTCTGCACTACCTATTTTACCATGCCGAAATGTTCTATTTCACTTATTTTCTCGTTACAACATAAGAGAATTATTTCCTGGAATTTCACATCTTTTTGATGCTTGTGCAGATACTCTTCACTATCCTTTTCTTATTCACTTGTTTTACACAAATCTACAAATGGATCATGAAACTGGAATTTTGTCCTCTCTTGTTCGTGATGTTGAAATCGAGTTTGATTCGAAACTACTTGTTGAAATTCTTGAAATTTCACCTTCAGACACTCTTTTCAACACTATTGAATTAAATGATGAAAGAGTTTTTGAACAAATTTTTCTTCCAGGTGCACCTCACTGCCCTCCTTTCAAAAATACTAATCTTCAAACTCGTGCACGCATTGCTGGACGAATCCTTGCCCACAATGTTCTACTAAAACTGGTTCTTTTGATTATTATTCCACAGATCTTTCTAAGGCTCTTTATGTTTTATTTGGAAATATTTCTGTCAACTGGGCCAATGTGTATTTTACAAATTTGTGGAAACAAAAACCATTTCTTCCTTATGGTTGTCTTTTAACTCGTATTTTTAGACATTTCAAAGTTCCCTTAACAAATGAAAAATATATTGAGCAAAAAGAGTTCTTTGATCAAATAATTTTTAAAAGAATGAAAATTAAATATCTGCCTTCTTTAAATGTTGATCAAACTGAACCATCTCATCCTACTGAACCATCAATTTCCGAACCTTCACCTTCTGCGACACCTTCATCACATGCAAAAAGAAAGAAATTTTCTACAAGTCAAGACAATGATGAAGTTATGCAGAGACTGGAAGCTTTGGAGCTGCATCAACACACTTTTCGTGAAGATGTGACTCAACAACTATCTTCGATTTAGAAAGAGATTACTTCAATCAAGGATTTGCTCAACTCACTTTTCTGATCTTTGTTGTCTAAACTTTCATACTTTATGGGTTGTAATATTTTAAACTTGTATCACTATTTTGCTTATGCTATTTCTGCCCTTGTTATCGTCGCAAAATTTTCCCGTCTTCCCTTCCTTGCGAAAGAGAGAGGGAAATGCTTTCGCGATTCAAACTTGACCGAATTTTGGAAAATGTTTTGAAATACTCGCCTCCGTTTTGAAAATTGCGGGAAAATCCATGGGATGGAGCTCGACCTGTCGGTACGAGGTTCGACCGTTGCTGCCGCCTTTAACAGGGGTAATCGAACCAAGGACCAAAATTGTGCTTGACTTAGTAAAATCATCGAAATGGTGTTCTATCCTAAATGCACAGAGAATTCAGGCATGTGCTATGCAATTTTGTAAAATGCAAGTTGGAAAATATGATGTATGCTTAGAAAACATTTGGAGTTGAAAAGCATTTCTTAGGAAAAAGATGGAAATCAATCTCTCAGAAAAACTCAGACGAAGAAGGTTTGAAATCTCGAGAAAGTTTATAAAGAGTTGGAAAATCTTGAAGAAGAGAGAATCTCGAGAAAATCTTGAGAAAGTTTATAAGGACTTGGAAAATCATGAAAAAAATGAGAATCTCGAGAAAATCTTGAGAAAGTTTGTCAGATTTGAAAATCATGAAGAAATGGGAATCTCAGGAAAATTTTGAGAAAGTTTAGAAAGACTTGGAAATCCATGAGGAAATAAGAAT
This sequence comes from Nuphar pumila, assembly GCF_984573655.1. Classification (NCBI taxonomy): domain Eukaryota; kingdom Viridiplantae; phylum Streptophyta; class Magnoliopsida; order Nymphaeales; family Nymphaeaceae; genus Nuphar; species Nuphar pumila. The sequence continues at coordinate 69,471,172 of NC_143251.1, read as the reverse complement.
CTCGGGAAAATTTTAAGAAAGCTTGGAAAGACTTGGAAAACCATGAAGAAATGAGAATCTCAGGAAAAGTTTGAGAAAGTTATAAAGACTTGGAAAATTATGAAGAAATGAGAATCTCGGGAAAATTGGAAGGAATTCTTGAGAAAAGATGAATACTTGAAAGGAAAGAACTTCTCAGGAAAACTCGAACTTTGAGAATTTTCTTAGGAAAATGATGGAAAATTTGTAGGAAAACTCTTTGGAGAAGGAAATTCAGAACTTGGGAAATTGGAATCCTGAGAATCTGGTTTTTTGAAATATCTGAAAATCAATTTGGATTTTTTAGAAAATGAGAAACTCCTTTGAAAAGAATCTTAAGGAAATAACTTTTTAAGGAAAATCACAGGAAAACATTTGATTTGGGAAATCCAACTCCGAATATCATCATAGTCTCTTGAGAAAATCGATTCCATGAAGTGAAAATCTTTTGAGAAAATCATGAGAAAAAAAAACAAATGATTCAGATGATGTGAATGAATGAATGCACTTTTGAAAATATTTCTGAAAATTTTATTGGAAAAATGTGGATTAAGCCAAAGTAAATCCTTCATATATTCTGACTGTGGCCATGAATATATTCAGGGTTTATTTGAGTTAATTCACAATATTTTGAAAACATTGGAAATATGAGGTGCATTTTCAAGATAGCCTAAGAGTGTAGGCTCAATGTGACTGGTAGAGAGATGATGGATCTGGGTCTCGTCCATATTCCGACTAGGGCCGTAAATATGGACTCCACCGAGTTCATCAACTCTCTAAGAGTTGGTGCACGTGCCATTCGTGTTCATCCACGGTGGGTTTTGAAAATTGAGATATATACATCATAGAATCAGGATATTACTGAAATCAAACTATATGAGATGCGACCTAATCTAAGCAGTAAAAATAAATCTTATTCCAAGGTTTACATTAGATTGTTACATTGCATAACATAAAGTAACATAAAATTGAAATGGATCCAAGGAATCTGCATCTTTTAGATTTTCCTGCAAAATGAGAGTTAGTACAAAATAAACAAGGAAATGGACATATATATATATATAATATATACAACGAAGAGACATATACATATATCAAAATGCTAAAATAGGTGCTAAATGTCATGTAACGATGGAGGTGTAACTATATGAGAAAATATATGGATGTTCATACATGGAAATAAGAGCACATGAAGATATATATATATATAAGTATATATCTATGTATATATATATACATATATATATATATATATATACATATATACGTATACATATAGATAAATATATATAGATATATATATATAGATATATATATATATATACATATAATAAGAAAATATGTACATACTAATGGAAATTACATATAATAGGTAAAACCAGAAATTACAGGTATATACAGTTTCTATAGGTGATTTTACACAACTATACTTTTCAAATTATAATGCAATTTTCAGCAAAAATGGGTATGGAGCCTCCCTATATATCCATGATGATGCACACCAAAGATGGTTGGGAGATCACGATTGGATATAGAGATATCCGTTCATGAATATGGCTAAATATCAAGACTGCACACTTGCAGCAGAAAATGAATATGTGCATGAAATGGGTTGTAGAAGCATCATGGGCTATTTCAAAGATATCATGAAAAAGAGATGAAAGCTTGGTGAATAGGTGAAAATGTCATGGAAAATGATGAAATTATATGTAGAATTAGTGCTGCAAATGGAGTGATATAGTAAACAAGAATTTAGCACTAAGCTAAGCAAAATTTCATAAAACCAAGGGTGATGTTCCAGCCATAGCTTCATAAAACAGAAATTTTGAACATCAAATGAGAAAGTTCCAGCCATAACTTCATAAAACCAGAATTTTAAACATCAAGCTAAACAAAAATTTCATAAATTAAATGATGATGTATTTACAAGAGTAAGAGAAAAGAAAAATACATGTAATAGCAAATACTCATGAAGGGATATATATATATATATATATATAAGTATATCTATACATATATATACACATATATATATCCATATATACATATACACGTATACATATAGGTAGATATACAATAGATATATATATATATGTATAAATATATATACATGTAATGGGAAACATATACATATAAATGGAAAATTCATATAATGGGTAAAACCAGAAAATACAGATATATACATTTTCTGTAGGCAATTTTACACAGTCATATTTCACAAATTACAACATATTTCGCAACAAAATCGGGTATAGAGCTTCTCCATATATCAGTAATGAAGCACGCCAAAGAGGGCAGATAGATCATGAACGGATATGGATATATCCGTTCATGAACATAGCCGATTATCAAGACTGCATACCTGCAGAAGATGATAAATACCACACATAATGTGATGTGTAAAAAAAATTTGCATTGTGGGAACAATGGGCTGTCTTCCATAAAATTGTAACAAGGTTGTGTATATAAATGATATATCTAAGTATGGGTATGTGATTCAAATTCTGCAAGAATTTGATGAAGGTTGGTCATGGGCTTTTCATTTGCTACATCACATAATAATTGAACTCATCTGCAGCTTCCTGCATAGCTTCACCTCTCAACTTCACAAGCTTGAGTCCATCTTTGAAGCTAAAAATTTCAGCAACACAAGAGCTGTATATTTTCCCAAACTTAGACCACAGGAGACATCAAATGTATCTACTGTTTGTTGAACTCCATCGTGAGCACAGAGAATCTCAACTGCCACTAAGCTTGTAACATAGAATGCTGGCTGCAAAGACTCTTCTTAAAACTCAAGCATGATAAACAATGTTGATAGCAATATCATTGAAAAATGTTTAGTAAATGCAAGGAAAAACACAAGCATATTCCTGGAATGAAATCATGCCCAGTTCCATTGAACAAATGAATGATGAAATTATGAAAACCAACATGAATCTAGATGCATGAGACAAGCTGGCATTAGGTGGCTGTAGATGTAATCCATCATCTATTTCCAGTAGAAACATCAAATACAGCTCTTCCTTCAAATAAATACATTAAGGAATTTTTGCTACTGTGCTGAAGATAAAGTCATAAATGGATATTCACCTTACGTTTATTCAAGCTAACCAAATGCAAATAAGATTTTTTTTTTTTATTTGATAAAATTGAATGCAAGTATGAAAGAATCAGAACTTTGCATTACCTTGTAAATTCCTGCACTATATGAGCCTTGCAATCAGCCAATGAAGACAAAAAAAAAAAAAAACCGTGCTTTACTGCTGGGCTGGAGAAATGAGCAGCAGCTCTGCAGATCTTTCGCTTCCAATGGGTTTGTAAATGGCAGGAAAAGATGGCTCTCTGCTGCTGGAACTAGTGAAGGATGAGACGACCTGTTGTATGAAGGCAATGTCAAGGGTCTGATGGCTAGATTGATCTCTGTTGTATACCCTGTTGATAGGCTGAAGAAGAGACTGCAACGTAGGGCTTATTGCTGTCTGAAGGCAACGTGAAGGAGCTAATGGCTGGATTTGAAGGAAAGAGGCAATGCTGGATCGATGCTCTTTGCATCCAACAAGCAGGGATTGATTCCCTGCTGAGGTTGAAGGAAAGAGGGAAACGCTGGCTGGATTAAAGAGGACGGACAACAGTTGGCTGGGCTTGAGACCAGAAAGAAGATGCTTCCTTTGTATGCTGGGATGGATCAAAACTTCCACGAAATCGGGAGAGGAGTCAGGGGACGGAGAAGGGGAAGGAAGAGGGCAGCTTCACGTTTGATAAGAAGACCCGTGCTGGACTGAAAGGTGAATAGTCTTCACACTGGATGGAGGAATCGCCAGCTGGATTTCTTACTGCTGGTGGGCTGAAGGAAAAAGGGCAGCAACGTTCTGCAGTGTGTAACTCTTGTAAACAACAAATGAGAGTCGTTCTTTTCTGTTGGGCGGTTCAAGCTGGCTATAGCTTCTGTTGGCTGGGCTGCAGGATTGTAAGACCCGCAATTTTTCAGAAAATATCTGAATAAAATTCATGAGGCATTTACCGGTAAAAATAGCATTTCTTCTCAGAATGCGAAACAAATCAATTCCTGCGAGCCAGTTATACTTAGGATATTCGTCGAATTGCGAATATATGCTCAAATACTCGGGAAGCCATAACTTCCTAACTAAACGAAATCAATAGATTCGTACGAGCCAACTTTCTTAGTTACGTCAATACGAAGAAAATGGCGTACTCAGAATTTTTCGGAAAAAAATCGCCGGAAACCCGAAATTCCTGCGGGACCCACGGAAATATTGGTGGGACCCACAGAAATATTCCTCAGAAAATATCTGGTGGGACCCACAAAAATATCCCATGGAATATCCAAGTGGGCCCCACACCAAGGAACCTCTTGGAATTAAAAGAACCAAGGGGGTAGTTTGGGCATGGAAAAACCCAAGAGGAGGTGGGCTTGGGCTATAAATAGCCCTCCCCACTCTCTCTCTTCTCATAAAAATCGACCCCCCCTCTCTCTCTTGCCTTCTCTCTCTCTCCTAAACCTCCCCTACCTAGCCTAGCCCACCTGAGCCCACCTGACCTGGTCTGAGCCTGCCTGACTTAGCCTGAGCCTGCCTGACCTGGTCCAAACCCACCTGACCTGGGTCTGAACCCACTTGACCTGGTCCAAACCCAGTTGACTTGACTTGAACCTAGTTGGGTTTAAAGTCAAAGTCAAAGTCCTTTTTAGTCCTAATTCCGGTTTGGATTTCTGAACCCAGACTTAGCCTACTTGAGCTGAGTTCGAACCTGCTGAACCCAGTTGACTTGGATTGAACCCTGTTAGGTTCAAACCACTTAGGTTGAGTAGCTTGACCTGCTCTACCTCTTTCTCAACTAAGTCAGCTTCATCTGACTTAGTCTGACCTCTCGAAGGAAGGCTCGAAGTCAAAGAAGCAACCCGGAGCCGTTTCTTCCACGATTTGAAGTAAGTTCGCTTCGTTGATCCATCTCTCTCAAGTATTTGACTGTTTGTATATAGAATATACTTTCTGAAGTAGTATCTTGCTTTAGTTCTTGGTTGAGCCCTCTAGGACACTTCGGTGTTCACGCGCTCGCCTCATAACTATCGTCGGATATATATGTTCGAATACGCAGTATATGCGTTCTTCAAAATAGTATCTCACCCTAGTTCTTGGTTGAGCCCTCTAGGACACTTCGGTGTTCACTCGCTCGCCTCGTAACTATCGTTGGATACAGATCTAGGTGTATATCTGCTGATACTGCCGATGCGTCTTATATCGCACAGGCCATGTAATTTACCTTTGCCGTCGCGTCGTATGATGCCAAGGCTTCCTGCTTTCTGTACTTCCGATTACTGCACTTCCGATTATGCATTTACTTACGCCGTCGCGTCGAACGATGCCAAGGCTCCTGCTTTCTGCAATATCTTTACTTACGCCGTCGCGTCGAACGATGCCAAGGCTTCTGCTTTGTTATATATGTAGAATATTTCGTTCAGTTACACACCCTGAACAATAGTATATGCATTTCTTTACGCCGCCGCTGTATAAAGCACAGGCTTCTGCTTATACTACATATATAGCGCATAAATGAGCGTTCAAATGGAGATCAAACTCCAAATCGCCCATGCGATTCCTTGACCGCTCCTCGTTCAAGATTCTGCTTGACGAATGAAGCCCCTATTGGAAAGGCTTCGGTTTTTGGCAAAATGCTCTTTACGTAATGACTAAGTCAATTTCGTATGGCCTGGCTATGGCCAAGGGTTCCTGCAACCTTGATGGATGCAAAGTACGCACAACGGTGCGCATCCATTTCCCGAATTAAGCGTGGCGATTTCCTACCAAAGAGGGGAGATGCCGCTGAAATGGATAAAAGAAACGCACGCTTTCTCCGTAAAAGAGAGGAAGTGCTGCTGAAATTTCTGAAGAAGCTATGAATAGCTCAGAAAGAACGTAGCAGGATACTCTGACATATAGCAGAGTGCTACCCAGTTCATGGTTTGCCCTCTACAACGTAGAAGGGTTCGTCGCACCACTGCCGGTAGAGCAGGGGAGGTGCTGACGAAATGGTTGGCAGAAGAGCTGCCGGAACCAATGGAACGGCATAATGATGTCCGTCGATGGAACGATGCCAGATCGGCTCGTATCCTTGTGCCTGCAAGGGCACCTTGCTCGTAAGGGCCGCTGAGCCGGAGTAGAGGTTGCGCCTTGGCTAGGTTTGGACTCGTTGCGTAAAAATACGCCGAGTAGCCGATCTATTTAGATCGAGTCATATGCATGCTCATTGAGAACGGTTACACAACCAGACTCGTAAGGGCCGAAGAGCCAGAGTGTGTTGTTTCCACCCAAAGAGGTGTGATGCTCGTGGTGGCCGAAGTGCCAAAGAGCGGTGTTCTGCATGCATATGAATAAGACTTAAGGTCGCACATACCCCGCGGTTGAAAATCGTGTTAGGGGTACCCCCTCAGTAATGACTGTGTTGGGGAAGACTGAATGGGGTCGGGTACATACTCCCGTAGTGCTGAAAGCACGGGCTGCCTAAATGGCATGCAGATTCTGTCCAAGTAATTGTAAGACTGGCAGACCCCTTCAGGAATTATGCTCACTGTGGAATGACAGTGATGGTACAGCCTTGAGTGACATGTATTTTACTTTGGACCTGATAGAGTCCACGATGGCCTCAGTCACTCATGGGTTTTGGGGTCGTGGTTATCCTTAAGATCTAAGGATTGAACCCAACTACTGCAAGTAGAGGATGCATCCGAATATGGGCCTAGTAGGATTCTCCCAGTTGAAACACACTGCCCTACTATGGATAGGGTCAACAGGCCTATAGGGTATCTAAAATACATAGAATAATCAACCCCCAGAACGTCGCGTTGATGCCCGGACAATAGCTCTACCTGCGTACCAAAGGCGGGAGCGGTTAATTATCGAAACAATGCATTAGTTCTAGGTACAGCGATACTTTGAATGTATGAGTGGATGACGTTGTTGAGTCAGTCCTGCATAACCTTTGTGAAGGTGTCATGGTCGGTATACTACTGGACCGATTGGGAAAGAACCCCATTGATATCCGTACGACTAAGTGAAGCTCGGAGAGCTGTCCTTAGATTCGTAGGATACGGATGTGCCAAGCATAAAGGCTTGAGCTAGACATCCATTCGTGACTCTGAGGAAGTCAAGGCTAAGTCGTAGAGACTTGAGAGGTTATTCTAACTCACAGCCCTGAAGAGGCTTATGCGAAGTCATGACGACTTGCGTGGATGTTCAACTCATAGCCCTGATGAGGCTTGTGCGATATACGCTAAGTCATGGAGGCTTGAGCGTCGTATTACGAACTGCGACCCTGAGTGGTCTATGCATTTACTTGAGTTGAATAGATAGGTGTTTGCCTACTTACCAGACCATCAGTGGTTCTGACCCCGTTTAATGGGGATTTCAGGTGTTGAACCTGCGTGGCGATATGCGGAGCAAGGCGGCATCAAGTTCCAGGGTTTCTCTAGACAGAGTTGTACTGCTTCCTTTTTATTGAACCTACACTGCTCTCCTAAGCAGTAGTGTTGTAATAAACATATGTTTTCGATAAAATGGAACACTTTGGTGGTCAATGAGTTGCTTGGCCACATACCTGCAACGTGCTCGGAGTTTTCTAAAACTGACGACTCATTATCGTCTTATTCCGCTGCTAAAAGCTTTTCTAAGTTCCGCTGCAAAGAAAAAAAAAAAAAAAGAAATTCATGAAAATTTTAACTTAGCTTTGTTTTGGAAATCCGGGGCGTTACAGAATTGGTATCAGAGCATGAGTCTGAGAAACCTGGTTCAAGATCCGTCATGGTACCGATATCGCACTGTAAGTATATGTTTTTATACTTTTGTTCTGATCTGGGTGCATCTTTGTATAGATGGCAACTCATGACTCGCGTGGATATTGCTATCGCTGCAAGGTCATGCACGATGAGTGGATATGCCCGTATGAAGTCCAAGACTGCCAATATTGTGGCGAAGATGGGCATTCCGCCAACGAATGCCAAAGGAAATATACCGCCGATATGGGTCGGCGGGCTTCAAAGGGTCTCAGGGATGAGACTTCGCGTGTCAGTGGACCGCATCACTCTAGTGTTGGGAGCAACCATACCCCAACATCTTTTGATGACTTACCAAGGCTGAGGGATTTTGATTTGAACTTCCCTGCGGAGGTCTATCACTCGCCAAGCTACCATCCGGCACCACATATGCCGAGCTTAAATGGCAGGAACAAAAGAGGGGATTCTTTCTGTTCGCCAATCATTATTCCAGACTCCCAGAGTCTTGATCTTGCTGACTGGGAAAGTGGACTGGAGTCTCTCATATATCCCCAGTATTCGCTTGCTAGTGCGGAAGTGCCGCCCAAGCCAAAGCTAGTAGTGCCTGCACCAAGGCCATGTGGCAATAGATGGACCTTTTGGAGTTCGTCTTCGTCAAAGAAATCCAAGTCTTAAAGAGACTGGTGATGTTTTGGAGTCAATAGACTCATGTATATAGTTTCTCAACGCCTAAAGTCTGCCAGTGCGGCATGACGTTTTGTTTAAGGCGATGCTTGTGTAAATGTGATGTATATTAAGTAAATAAAGCTTTTACTTCCTCATATACATCGAGAAACTAAAAACAAGTGCTTGTGTGTGCATAGATAAATGGCTCCTACGACGAGGAGAACCATACCAAGCGAGGAGTCTCATACGCAAGGATTCCTGTTGGAGACACTCAACAACCTGGTTACCGCCATCCGTGAAACGAGGCCAGAACCAGTCGCACCACGAAACGAGCACCTGGGAGGAGTGACTTATGAGAAGTTCCTCAAGCTTGACCCGCCAGTTTTCATTGGCAGAGCCGATCCTGAGCTCGCGGAGAGTTGGATCGAAGAGACAGAACGTGCCTTCTCAGTACTGGGAGTACCAGAAGAGAAGAAGACCAACTTTGGCACGTATCGATTAAAAGATAATGCACGGAAGTGGTGGGATACCACTAAACTTATCCAGTTCTCACAAGTCGAAGTCATTCCTTGGACTGACTTTCGGAGGACTTTTATGGATAACTACTTCCCGTTGCATTCCAGAAACAAGAAAAAGATGGAGTTTCTGGAGTTGGAACAGGGCGGTATGAGTCTAATGGACTATACCACCAAATTTCAGAATCTAGAGCGCTACTGCTCTCGATTGTTCGAAACAGACCAAGAAAGGGCCGACAAATATGTGAATGGTCTGCTCGAAGGGCTGCGATCTCGAGTGATAACAAGCATGCCTTCAACTTTTCAGGCTGCGGTAGCAGCAGCTTCAAAAATCTAAGAGGACTGGGCACGATCTAAAGTGATCGTAGCAAAGAAGCCCATAGTGAATGGTGGGAATCGTAAAAGGACGTTCCCAAGTGGCTAGGGTTCACGACAACCCTTTCAAAAGAAGAAGTTCCAAGGAGGGAACAACACTCAGCAAGTCGTGAGGCCAAGACAGAACCCAACTCCGAATGGTCAGCAGTCCAACTTCAGCTGCCCAAGGTGTCGTATGAACCACCCCGGAAAGCCATGTCCTCGAGACATTGGTGGGTGCTTGTATTGTGGCAAGATAGGCCACTTTATAAGGGATTGCGCCAAGAAGGCTGCAGATGAACAGAGGGGTAATGCCGGATCTGCCGGACCCTCTCGACCAGCACCACAACGTTCTCAGTTTCAACGACCTCCACCTAGAGTAGAACAAAGGCCTGTTGCAGGTCGTGTATATGCTGTAACGACTGAACAAGTCGAAAATGGTGACCTGATTGAAGGCACCGTACCTGTTAATGGACATGCAGCTTACGTCTTGTTTGATTGTGGTGCTACTCATACGTTTATCTCTGACGATTTCACCGAACAACTCCACGCTTCGGTGCAACCAATTGATAAAATGATCGAAGTATATAACCCGTTGGGTTCACGCACCAAATGTATCCGGTGTGTGAAAAATTTGGATATTGAGATAGCAGGGCAACACTTGCCTACTGATGCCATCCTGATCGATATGATACAGTACGATGTCATTCTGGGAATGAATTGGTTGGCTCAGAATAATGCCAAGATTCTGTGCCGCGAGGGCAGAGTGATTCTATCTCGACCCGGATTACCTAAGATGGAATACCGGTTATCCAAACCAGTTCCACAGAAAAGGCTCATATCAGCACTTAAGGTACAAAAATACCTTAGGAAGGGTTGTGTGGCCTTCCTGTTGAGTCTCTCGGTGGAAAAATCCAACGACCAACCCCTTGAGAGTTTGGAAGTAGTGCGGGAGTTTCCCGATGTGTTTCCTGAGGAATTGCCAGGACTTCCGCCACTTCGTGAGGTTGAATTTGGAATTCAATCCTTACCTGGAACAGCGCCGATATCCAAAGCCCCGTATCGAATGGCGCCAGCTGAACTCAGTGAGTTGAAGTGTCAGTTGGAAGAACTGATGGAACAAGGGTTCATCCGACCAAGTATGTCACCATGGGGAGCCCCGGTACTATTTGTAAAGAAGAAGGATGGATCCCTTCGGTTATGCATCGATTATCGGATGCTTAACCAGGCAACCATTAAAAATAAGTACCCATTGCCTCGGATTGAGGACTTATTCGATCAGCTCAGAACAGCGAGAGTGTTCTCCAAGATCGACCTCAGGTCTGGATACCATCAGCTCAGAGTAAAGGAAGAGGATATACCCAAGACAGCCTTCAGAACGAGATACGGCCATTATGAGTTCGTAGTAATGCCCTTCGGACTCACTAATGCGCCTGCTGCCTTTATGGATCTAATGAACCGGATATTCAGACCATATTTGGATAGCTTTGTCATCGTCTTTATTGATGACATTCTCGTATATTCTGAGAACAAGGAACAACACGTGGAGCACTTGAAAATCGTCTTGAAAACCCTTCAAGATAACCAACTCTATGCTAAGTTTTCAAAATGTGAATTCTGGCTAGATAAAGTGATGTTCCTTGGTCATGTGATCTCGAAAGATGGAATCGCAGTAGATCCTGCGAAGGTGGAAGCTGTGATGGACTGGAAGCAGCCAGAAAATATCACTGAGGTTCGTAGCTTCCTTGGACTTGCCGGATATTATCGGAAGTTCATACAAGACTTCTCCCGAATCGCCGTACCGATGACGAAATTACTTAAAAAGGGAGTCAAGTTTGAATGGACTGACCAGTGTAAGGAGTGCTTTGAGGTTCTCAAACAGAGGCTTACCACTGCCCCTGTCCTTACCTTACCTTCTGGTCAGGGAGGCTTCGTGGCATATACCGATGCCTCAGGAACAGGTCTGGGTTGTGTGTTGATGCAGCATGGCAAAGTAATCGCCTATGCATCACGACAGTTGAGGGTCCATGAGAAAAACTATCCAACCCACGACTTGGAGCTTGCCGCGGTAGTGTTCGCGCTTAAAATCTGGCGACACTACCTGTATGGAGAGAAATTTGAGGTCATGTCGGACCATAAAAGCCTAAAATACCTCTTTTCTCAAAAAGAACTCAATATGCGGCAACGGCGATGGCTGGAATTCCTCAAAGATTATGAATTCACGCTTTCCTATCACCCTGGAAAGGCGAATGTTGTAGCAGATGCCCTTAGTCGCAAGACTGTTGGCACTCTGGCCAGCCTAACCGGACAATGGAAGTTGATGGAGGATTTCGTCAGGTGGAAGCCATTTTTGGCTGATTCAGGTAGAATCAAAATGTCATGTTTGACGATCCACATTGAGTTCCTCGATCGCATCGTAGCCGAACAGTTCAAGGATCCCCAGTACTTGGAATTGAAAGCTCGTGCTAAAAAAGATAACACTTTCTTCCATTTGAAAGAAGATGGAGGAATATGGATGAAAGAAAGAATTTGGGTTCCAAATAACCCTGAGCTAAGACAGGAAGTACTCCAGGAGGCCCATAGTAGCAAATATACTATCCACCCTGGGGGTACAAAGATGTTCCGAGATTTGCAGAGAAAGTACTGGTGGAAGGGTATGAAGCGTGATGTGGCTACGTTTGTCTCGAAGTGTTTGATCTGCCAGCAAGTTAAGATCGAACATCAGCGACCTGGTGGAAAGATGCAACGGATCGAGATTCCAGAATGGAAATGGGAAGGCATTACGATGGATTTCATCGTTGGATTGCCTCGATCCAAGAAACAACACGATTCGATATGGGTGATCGTGGACAGACTCACCAAGTCGGCTCACTTCCTGCCAATCAACACTCGATACTCAACTGAACGATTGGCGGAGATCTACATTCGGGAAATCGTTAGACTCCATGGAGTGCCGATTTCGATCATATCTGATCGTGACCCGAAGTTCACCTCTCACTTTTGGGAGCAACTTCAGAAAGCCCTGGGGACGAAACTCAAGTTCAGTACAGCATTCCATCCCCAAACAGATGGGCAATCAGAACGAACCATACAGACTCTTGAAGATATGCTAAGAGCCTGTATGCTGGAATGGAAAGGTGATTGGGATTCCCACCTAGCGTTGGCTGAATTTGCTTATAATAATAGCCACCACGCTAGCATTGGGATGGCGCCGTATGAAGCCTTGTATGGACGACCCTGTAGATCACCAATCCATTGGGGTGAAGTGGGTGAGCGAACCTTGGACTCGCCCATTGTGTTGCAGCATTACACTGAGCAGGTCCACATGATCAGAAAGAAGCTACTGACCGCTCAGAGTCGACAGAAGAGCTACGCCGATCAGCGGCGTAGGGAACTCACTTTTGCGGTTGGAGATAAGGTTTTTATCAAGGTCTCTCCAACCAAGAGTGTGTTTCGTTTTGGAAAGAAGGGGAAGCTCAGCCCTAGATTCGTTGGTCCCTTCGAAGTTTTGAGCCGAATCGGAGAGACTGCCTACCAAGTAGCATTGCCACCACAATACGCGCAAATACATGATGTATTTCACGTATCAATGCTTCGAAAGTACGTTCATGATCCTTCTCATGTCATTCACCATGAGGACATTGACATCCGAGAAGATATGACGGTAGAAGAAAGGCCAGTGGAGATCATGGACCGACGGGAGCAAGTGCTAAGAACGAAGGTCGTCCCACTTGTTAAAGTGAGATGGCAACATCACGGAGTCGATGATTGCACTTGGGAGCCCGAATCAGATATGCGGGATAAATATCCTGAACTCTTCACCTTGTACTCTTAGCTGAATTTCGCGGACGAAATTCCTTTAAGGGGGTAATGATGTAAGACCCGCAATTTTTCAGAAAATATCTGAATAAAATTCATGAGGCATTTACCGGTAAAAATAGCATTTCTTCTCAGAATGCGAAACAAATCAATTCCTGCGAGCCAGTTATACTTAGGATATTCGTCGAATTGCGAATATATGCTCAAATACTCGGGAAGCCATAACTTCCTAACTAAACGAAATCAATAGATTCGTACGAGCCAACTTTCTTAGTTACGTCAATACGAAGAAAATGGCGTACTCAGAATTTTTCGGAAAAAAATCGCCGGAAACCCGAAATTCCTGCGGGACCCACGGAAATATTGGTGGGACCCACAGAAATATTCCTCAGAAAATATCTGGTGGGACCCACAAAAATATCCCATGGAATATCCAAGTGGGCCCCACACCAAGGAACCTCTTGGAATTAAAAAGAAGCCAAGGGGGTAGTTTGGGCATGGAAAAACCCAAGAGGAGGTGGGCTTGGGCTATAAATAGCCCTCCCCACTCTCTCTCTTCTCATAAAAATCGACCCCCCTCTCTCTCTTGCCTTCTCTCTCTCTCCTAAACCTCCCCTACCTAGCCTAGCCCACCTGAGCCCACCTGACCTGGTCTGAGCCTGCCTGACTTAGCCTGAGCCTGCCTGACCTGGTCCAAACCCACCTGACCTGGGTCTGAACCCACTTGACCTGGTCCAAACCCAGTTGACTTGACTTGAACCTAGTTGGGTTTAAAGTCAAAGTCAAAGTCCTTTTTAGTCCTAATTCCGGTTTGGATTTCTGAACCCAGACTTAGCCTACTTGAGCTGAGTTTGAACCTGCTGAACCTAGTTGACTTGGATTGAACCCTGTTAGGTTCAAACCACTTAGGTTGAGTAGCTTGACCTGCTCTACCTCTTTCTCAACTAAGTCAGCTTCATCTGACTTAGTCTGACCTCTCGAAGGAAGGCTCGAAGTCAAAGAAGCAACCCGGAGCCGTTTCTTCCACGATTTGAAGTAAGTTCGCTTCGTTGATCCATCTCTCTCAAGTATTTGACTGTTTGTATATAGAATATACTTTCTGAAGTAGTATCTTGCTTTAGTTCTTGGTTGAGCCCTCTAGGACACTTCGGTGTTCACGCGCTCGCCTCATAACTATCGTCGGATATATATGTTCGAATACGCAGTATATGCGTTCTTCAAAATAGTATCTCACCCTAGTTCTTGGTTGAGCCCTCTAGGACACTTCGGTGTTCACTCGCTCGCCTCGTAACTATCGTTGGATACAGATCTAGGTGTATATCTGCTGATACTGCCGACGCGTCTTATATCGCACAGGCCATGTAATTTACCTTTGCCGTCGCGTCGTATGATGCCAAGGCTCCCTGCTTTCTGTACTTCCGATTACTGCACTTCCGATTATGCATTTACTTACGCCGTCGCGTCGAACGATGCCAAGGCTCCTGCTTTCTGCAATGTCTTTACTTACGCCGTCGCGTCGAACGATGCCAAGGCTTCTGCTTTGTTATATATGTAGAATATTTTGTTCAGTTACACACCCTGAACAATAGTATATGCATTTCTTTACGCCGCCGCTGTATAAAGCACAGGCTTCTGCTTATACTACATATATAGCGCATAAATGAGCGTTCAAATGGAGATCAAACTCCAAATCGCCCATGCGATTCCTTGACCGCTCCTCGTTCAAGATTCTGCTTGACGAATGAAGCCCCTATTGGAAAGGCTTCGGTTTTTGGCAAAATGCTCTTTACGTAATGACTAAGTCAATTTCGTATGGCCTGGCTATGGCCAAGGGTTCCTGCAACCTTGATTGATGCAAAGTACGCACAACGGTGCGCATCCATTTCCCGAATTAAGCGTGGCGATTTCCTACCAAAGAGGGGAGATGCCGCTGAAATGGATAAAAGAAACGCACGCTTTCTCCGTAAAAGAGAGAAAGTGCTGCTGAAATTTCTGAAGAAGCTATGAATAGCTCAGAAAGAACGTAGCAGGATACTCTGACATATAGCAGAGTGCTACCCAGTTCATGGTTTGCCCTCTACAACGTAGAAGGGTTCGTCGCACCACTGCCGGTAGAGCAGGGGAGGTGCTGACGAAATGGTTGGCAGAAGAGCTGCCGGAACCAATGGAACGGCATAATGATGTCCGTCGATGGAACGATGCCAGATCGGCTCGTATCCTTGTGCCTGCAAGGGCACCTTGCTCGTAAGGGCCGCTGAGCCGGAGTAGAGGTTGCGCCTTGGCTAGGTTTGGACTCGTTGCGTAAAAATACGCCGAGTAGCCGATCTATTTAGATCGAGTCATATGCATGCTCATTGAGAACGGTTACACAACCAGACTCGTAAGGGCCGAAGAGCCAGAGTGTGTTGTTTCCACCCAAAGAGGTGTGATGCTCGTGGTGGCCGAAGTGCCAAAGAGCGGTGTTCTGCATGCATATGAATAAGACTTAAGGTCGCACATACCCCGCGGTTGAAAATCGTGTTAGGGGTACCCCCTCAGTAATGACTGTGTTGGGGAAGACTGAATGGGGTCGGGTACATACTCCCGTAGTGCTGAAAGCACGGGCTGCCTAAATGGCATGCAGATTCTGTCCAAGTAATTGTAAGACTGGCAGACCCCTTCAGGAATTATGCTCACTGTGGAATGACAGTGATGGTACAGCCTTGAGTGACATGTATTTTACTTTGGACCTGATAGAGTCCACGATGGCCTCAGTCACTCATGGGTTTTGGGGTCGTGGTTATCCTTAAGATCTAAGGATTGAACCCAACTACTGCAAGTAGAGGATGCATCCGAATATGGGCCTAGTAGGATTCTCCCAGTTGAAACACACTGCCCTACTATGGATAGGGTCAACAGGCCTCTAGGGTATCTAAAATACATAGAATAATCAACCCCCAGAACGTCGCGTTGATGCCCGGACAATAGCTCTACCTGCGTACCAAAGGCGGGAGCGGTTAATTATCGAAACAATGCATTAGTTCTAGGTACAGCGATACTTTGAATGTATGAGTGGATGACGTTGTTGAGTCAGTCCTGCATAACCTTTGTGAAGGTGTCATGGTCGGTATACTACTGGACCGATTGGGAAAGAACCCCATTGATATCCGTACGACTAAGTGAAGCTCGGAGAGCTGTCCTTAGATTCGTAGGATACGGATGTGCCAAGCATAAAGGCTTGAGCTAGACATCCATTCGTGACTCTGAGGAAGTCAAGGCTAAGTCGTAGAGACTTGAGAGGTTATTCTAACTCACAGCCCTGAAGAGGCTTATGCGAAGTCATGACGACTTGCGTGGATGTTCAACTCATAGCCCTGATGAGGCTTGTGCGATATACGCTAAGTCATGGAGGCTTGAGCGTCGTATTACGAACTGCGACCCTGAGTGGTCTATGCATTTACTTGAGTTGAATAGATAGGTGTTTGCCTACTTACCAGACCATCAGTGGTTCTGACCCCGTTTAATGGGGATTTCAGGTGTTGAACCTGCGTGGCGATATGCGGAGCAAGGCGGCATCAAGTTCCAGGGTTTCTCTAGACAGAGTTGTACTGCTTCCTTTTTATTGAACCTACACTGCTCTCCTAAGCAGTAGTGTTGTAATAAACATATGTTTTCGATAAAATGGAACACTTTGGTGGTCAATGAGTTGCTTGGCCACATACCTGCAACGTGCTCGGAGTTTTCTAAAACTGACGACTCATTATCGTCTTATTCCGCTGCTAAAAGCTTTTCTAAGTTCCGCTGCAAAGAAAAAAAAAAAAAAAGAAATTCATGAAAATTTTAACTTAGCTTTGTTTTGGAAATCCGGGGCGTTACAAGGATGATGGCAGTCTCTTGGGTTGAAGGAAATGCTCCCCAGCTTTGTGAATCACCTGCAATAAGAACAGAAAATCCCCCAAAATCAATCGGCCCAGCCCCTTTTTCTGCTGGATCTTCTGTCGACTGAAGGATGGTGGGCTGAAGGCTGAATGAAATGAGTTGAAGAAGATGGGAATGAGCTGGGTCTTTGTTGGCTGAAGGGTGATGGCAATCGTTGCCAGGCTTGGTGGCTGGGCTGAATCAAAAAAATCGGGGAAAGCCAGCACACGTCCAGGATGAAATCCCTGCAGAAATCCCCAAAAGAAAAACCGTCAATCCCCCCCCCCCTTCCATCGGCTACCTCTCCCTTTCTTAAAGAATTTTGAATCCCCTTCCAAAAAGAAAACGCAGCCCCTTTCATTTATGAGGTTCCGTTACCTCATTTTTTTTAAAAAAATTTGAAATGGCCGTTTCAAGAGAGGCGCATTCCCTTTTTTTTCAAATTTTGGTTTTTATTTCCCTAAGTTTTAGGCAAAATCAAATCTATTGCTTTAGGGAAATTCGTCTGTGCCATTTAAGGCTGCCTCTTTCTAAAAAAATTTTTTATTTAAACAAATAAAAAGAAATAAAAAAAATGAGAGGCTTTTATGGAAATGCCACCTCAACCCACTTTTAAAATCCTTTTGAAAATAAAGTTTTGTTTTGTTTTTGAAAGTCTTTTATTTTCAATTAGGGTGCCACATGTGTGTGTGCCCACTAACTTTTAAAAATAAATAAAAAATAAAAAATAAGTAAATAAATAAATAAGTATTGAGAAATGAAAAAGACAATTTTGCAAATTGGTATGAACTCCAGGTGGGCCCCGCTTGAGAATAAACAACTTACCTGAGGGTCTGAGTATGATGCTAGTTCAAAGGCGGGTCCCGCTCCATTTATTTGAAGATGCGAGATAAAACATTATTTGTTTTTCAAGAATTTGGAAAAATTGGGTTTTCAGGGCAAAAATATGGATAAATGTAAAAGCAAAATTTGTAAAGAGATTTAAAATCTTTTGCAAAAAGTTTTGAGATAAAATCTTTAAAATCAATATCCAAACATCCAGATTGTTTTCTTGAGAAAATTTTTGTAATTCAAAGTCCTGGGGGTAAAATGGGAAAGATTGGCAATTTTGAAATCCCAGGGTTTTAAAAATCAATTTGAAAAAGTTTAAAAATCAAATCTGGATGGACAATTTTGAAAATCAGGAGTTCTGGATCTCAAACTGATATGCTATGCAGTGAAATGATGCAATGCTATGCACAGACATGTTCTATGAAATGTCACTCTGAGCTTGAACTTGGAAATTCTAACTTTTTGTCTAGAAAGATGATTTTGAAATTTTGCAATTTGAAGATGTCTCTGAACCTAAATATGGAAATTTTGAGGCTCAAGAATGAAATTTTGGACTTTCTGCAAGGTTTAATCTCGAAAAGTGACCATTTTGCCCTTCATTGCTTCTGGAGAACTGAAATGTGCCAATTGAGGGCGATGTAAAGAAGGTGAGTGAAAATTTGGGGTGTTTACAGATGCCCCTCTTTGCTACTAAGCCGGCTTATGGCCGAGCTTAGTGGCAAAGAAAACACACCAAATTTGGGCTATATAAAAAAAATGCCCCAGTTAGAAGGATCTGACTGGGTGTGAGGAAATTAGCCCGAGGAAAATGGTAGATATGAAGCGAAGAATGGAGAGAAAAGACTCACTCTGTGAGAGTGAAATTCAGGTTTATGCCCTTAACCTGGATGGGACAGAAATATCTCGTATGGAACAAAGCTCAGGTTTTAACCCTTGACCTGATTGGGGAATGGAATATCTCATCGAAGTGAGACTCAGGTTCGCACCCTTAACCTGATTGGGCGAAAAATGAAATACCTCTTTGAATGAGGCTCAGGTTTATACCCTTAACCTGATCGGGCGAAAAATGGAATACCTCTTTGAATGAGGCTCAGGTTTATACCCTTATCCTGATCGGGTGAAAAATGGAATACCTCTTTGAATGAGGCTCAGGTTTGTACCCTTAACCTGATCGGGCGGAAAATGGAATACCTCTTTGAATGAGGCTCAGGTTTATACCCTTATCCTGATCGGGTGGAAAATGGAATACCTCTTTGAATGAGGCTCAGGTTTATACCCTTATCCTGATCGGGTGGAAAATGGAATACCTCCTTGAATGAGGCTCAGGTTTATACCCTTATCCTGATCGGGTGGAAAATGGATGGAATCCTCGAAAGAAGAGACCATGATGGAACCTTCGGATTTTGCACAATAAATCCGACAGGGGTTTTGCAAAAGGAAAGAAAATGGGGTCCCTAAAGCTTGAAAAAGGATTGATTTTGGGTGTCTCATTGCTGAGACTAAATAGCTTTTGAAATTACCTTTTGCGACAAATGATTGTTGGTTCGACCTCGAACCGAAATGGGACTGTCTATGATGGGACAGTGGGGACACAGGGAAGTGTGCAATCTGAGAGTTCATGCTCTCAAAGAAGGGAAGGAATCAAGTCCTTCAGAGGGATTAAAATTGGTGTCAGGATGCATCGAAAATGAACATCAAGCTCTCGCTTCACGTCAGGATGACTAGAAAATATTGTCAAAATGTTGGAAATTTTGCTGTTGATTCGAAATTTTTGAAAATGTTGCACATTGTTGCAAAGATATTCTTTCTTTCCTACCCAAAGTATTACCTCCAAACAAGGTTCACTTCGTAGAATCGAGACTTGAAATCCAAATTGCTTGCAATTGACCTTCTTCAAGGAAGCTATCAATTTCCTTGATATGAACAAGAAAGAGAATTTGATATTGTGAAAGCAGTTGATGAAAGAGTATTGATAATAGAATTTCACAAGATTAAAGAGGATTCTTGATAGATTTGGCAGTTTGATATCCTGAGAGCTTCTCTCTTGATAATCTTTCTGCACTCTTTTGGACCTCTTTGGTGTTTTGGCTATATTCTCCTTCATTTTGGAGATGTTCTGACTTTCTCTCTGTCTCTTTTTCCTTTCTTGCTCTCTTTTGGGAAGGGTACGTCACAAACTCCTTCAACTTGGAGATGTTTCGATCCTTCTTTGACGATATTGGCTTCTTGGCTAGAGATCTTTGGATGATAGCTGAAATTAAATATCTTTTAGGGATTGTCGAGAGGTTCATCGCATCTGCCTTCATCTTGACAGTGCTTTGGACCTTCCCTGGAAGGATCCGTCACAAACTCCGTCATCTTGGAGATGTTTCGAATCTTCTTTGGCCCCGGGGGTCTACTCGCCTAATTCGCCTTCATCTTGACGACAGGTGAGAGATCCCTTTTGCGGATACTTAATTGCAGCTTAGATGATTCTGAGGAGACAAGGCTTGGGTAAATGCTCTCTTTTCTAGCACTCAGGATATTTCCACTGCCTTGTCTTTACAAGAATAATCCTTAAAGATGTGCCATAACTGCGATCAATATCAATCATCTATGACTTTTCAATAACATTGAATCTTCTTTTCTGTCCATATCGAGGACTTATCCTTCCTCCTTTTGGTTGGCCAATAGAAAGAATTTGAAGTTTGAATCCCTTTTCGCAAAAGCTTCACTCTTTTGGAAGTGATGCTGAAGGTAAATTGAGATAGAGATTAGTGCAATAAAAGATTCTGAAATCAACAATTGATTGACAAATTGACAAAATTTTCTTGAAATCCTTGGTGAAAGTGAGTATTTGAAATCCGGCTCAACACATCCATGACGAAAATTCTCCTCTCTTTTTCCCCAAAAAGAGAGACTCAGGCTTAGCCCTTACCTGAATGGGAAATGGGAAATACTCCTTTCTTCCCTAAAGAGGAGGTGTTTGCAAAACGAACTTTCGAAGAGAAATTGAGCTTTCGTCAAAGCTCCCTAATATTAGGCTTCTCTTATGGAAAGGGGGCCGATAATAGTGAGGTCTGAAAATTGGGTCATGAAAGGAACGAGTCCATCACACTCTCCCTGCAAAGAGGGTCTTTCATGACGAAGATGGCCTAGTATGAAATTGGGGGGTCACAAGAAAAGCGAGTCTCCGTCAAGCCTCTCCCTTTAAAAGGGTTTCTTGTGTGAAATTGGAAATTGTTTTGCAAACGGTTCACAAAGACGCGAGTCCCTTCAAACTCTCCCTGAAAAGGGGCTAAGTGAACGAGTTGGATAGCATGCAAAAAGAATGAGCTCCCTCGAACTCTCCCTAAAAAGGGTCTCTCGCAAGAGAAAATGATTGAAATTAGATATTGAGATTGATTGACCCAAAGGTCGAAATGGAAAATTGGAAAATTGGTTGCTGGAAATTGAATGACCCGAAGGTCGAAATTGGATGACCTGATGGTCGGAATTGAGAATTGATTTGACCACAAAGGTCGAAATTGAGAATTGGTTGACCGAAAGGTCGAAATTGTGTGACCTGAAGGTCGAAATTGAGAATTGAGTGACCTAAAGGTCGAAATTGTGTGACCCGAAGGTCGAAATTGAGAATCGATTTGACCAGAGGTCGAAATTTGGAAATTGATTGACCCGAAGGT
This sequence comes from Nuphar pumila, assembly GCF_984573655.1. Classification (NCBI taxonomy): domain Eukaryota; kingdom Viridiplantae; phylum Streptophyta; class Magnoliopsida; order Nymphaeales; family Nymphaeaceae; genus Nuphar; species Nuphar pumila. The sequence continues at coordinate 69,449,621 of NC_143251.1, read as the reverse complement.
CGAAAATTGGAAATTGGTTGACCCGCAGGTCGAGAATTGGAAATTGGTAATTGAAATTGGGAATCAGAGGTCTAAATTGGAGAATTGCCTGATTTGAGGATTTAAATTGAAATTTGGAGAGCAAAATATCAAATTTGAGCAATTGACAGACCCTGATGATTGAAATGACTTGGATCAATAAAAGAGAATGATGAGTTCGAGTCAGAGCTCGAAAAAAAAAAAATATAAAGATTACGAGTCGGAACCCGAATCAACAGAGGAAAATAGAAGGCTCGAATTAGAGCTCCAATAAGATAATGAGATCACGAGTCGGAACCTGGATCAACAAAGGAAAATGAAGGACTCGAATTAGAGCTTGGATAAGATAAAGAGAACTCGAGTCGGAACCCGGATTAATAAAAAAAAAAAATGAAGAGCTCGTATATGAGCTCGAATGGATAAAGAGATCTCGAGTCGGAACCCGGATCAATAAAGAAAACGAAGAGCTTGAATGAATAGAGAGATCTCGAGTCGGAACCCGGATCAACAAGAGAAAATGAAGAGTTCGAGTCAAGGCTCGAATAAATAGAGAGATCACGAGTCGGAACCCGGATCAACAAAGAAAATGAAGAGCTCGAATGAATAGAGAGATCTCGAGTCGGAACCCGGATCAACAAGAGAAAATGAAGAGTTCGAATGAATAGAGAGATCTCGAGTCGGAACCCGGATCGACAAGAGAAAATGAAGAGTTCGAGTCAAGGCTCGAATAAAGTAGAGAGATCACGAGTCGGAACCCGGATCGACAAGAGAAAATGAAGAGTTCGAGTCAAGGCTCGAATAAAGTAGAGAGATCACGAGTCGGAACCCGGATCAACAAAGGAAAATGAAGAATTCGAGTCAAGGCTCGAATAAAGTAGAGAGATCACGAGTCGGAACCCGGATCAACAAAGGAAAATGATTTGAATAAAAACCCGAGTCGGAACTCGGTTTTCCAAAAAGTTGAAAATGTACCAGCTTGAATACTGGATTTTGAAATAATACCAGTTCGAGTGCTGGGTTTTGGTTCAGTATTGGCAATGATCTTTGGATCATTAGGAATTGTGATGGGACTGTTTGTTGAAATCCCAATACCGACCGGATTGTTATTAATGCAATTGAATGCAAATGAATATGAGTTGATGCATATGAATGTACAAGTGCATGAAATGAGGAATTTGTTTATCCTGCCTGCATATAGAATGCTTGAAAACAAATTTTCAAAAAGATACCCCAGTGTAATGGGGGAGAGAATAATAACAAAACAGAACAACCAAAAGAAGAATGTCATAATTAAACGAGAAAAGTTGATTTTATTGATGCCTTAAAAAGGGATGACAACTTGAAAAAGGAAAACCACTAGGACTATATCGTCCTGACAAAAATAAATATGACAAAATGAGAAGGCATTGGCATTGGCATTGTCATTCTTCAGAGTGATCTGGGAGAGGCTTGGTCAGGACTGCAACTCGTCCCTCCCTTTCTTCCGGCACCAAAAGCTCTTTGTCGATGTAGTCCTGTATAATATTTTTTAGAACGAAGCAACGTTCAGTATCGTGCCCCATTACCCGATGGAACTCGCAGAAACAATCTTTCCATTTCCCCATGGTGACGGGAGGATCCACAATCCTTGGAAGTTTGATCATATTCTTCGCGAGCAGATATCCAAGAATTTCTTCGATTGGCTGACCTAAAGGAGTAAACCCGCGATCATAACTCCAACCATCATGCTTTATCTTCTTCGGATTGCTGGATTTTTGTTGAATGCTGACTTCTTTGACTTCTTTCTGGGAATTGAACTGAACTTGCTTAGTTAGGGCTACTGGATGTTCTTCTTCTCTGCTTTCAACAAAGAGGTTCTTATCAATGTAGTCCTGCACAATGTTTTTGAAGACAAAACATCGATCAGTGTCATGCCCTACTGCCCGATGGAATTTGCAAAACTGGTTCAAGAATCTTCCCATGATGGTGGGAGGATCTGTGGCTTTTGGGAGCCTGACTAATCCCTTAACCAACATGTATTCAAGGACTTCGTCGAGTGACTTGTCTATAGGAGTGAAATCTCGATCGCCGCTCCAGTTTCCGCGCTTTGGTTTTCCTTGAATTTTTTCCTTTTGCTGAGGGCTGGATTGAAAAGGTCTATTCTGGATTCTAGAATACTTTCCTTTCAAATCTTTAGACTCTTCTAACTTGCTGCTTTGACTGCCTCTGTTTTTGTTGTTGTTGGGTTTAGAACTGGTTGCCCTGTTGTGGTGTCCAATGATGCTCATAGGGATGGTGATGGGTGCCTCTTCTTTAACAGGAACTTTTCTGAGATTGGCTTCAGCTTGCTCGGATAATATCTCCATCATCATTCTTTTGAACAAACGATATATAGCGAGATCAATCTCCTCCTTGATGGTCTGAGCTCCCTCTTTGACAGACTTTATGGAATCCATTTCTCACTCACTGTCTGTAACTAATGTGCTGAAGTAGCGCGGTCTTTGATCTCGTCAGGATCACACAACTATGCCAATGCCCTCTGCAGAACAACATGGGATGTTTTAGCATGATGGGAAAAAGAATTTTGAAAGTGACACTCTTGAGGGAAAACAAATGATGGGATCAGGTAATCTTGGAAGGAAATAACAAACAAAATTTTGGACAAAATTTGGAAGATATACCGAAAACAAGGTTCTTGAAGATATGAGCAAAATTTGAAATTTTGAAAATTTGCAGGCAGGATCGGAATAAGGCTGGAAAATCGAGATCCAGTAGAATGGTAGAATGAAAAATCACCCGGAGTTTTGAAAGAAATGGGATATTTGAGAAAATTATCCAGGGTTTTAGAAAAAGACCTTGTGGAAAATAAGGATATTTTGAAAAAGACCTAATGAGTTGAAAAACAAAGAATTGAGAAAATCATACATACAATCACATCCTGCACAAACATTTATGCGCATACAGCACTCCCTAAAAGGCTGACTCTAGATGCATCAATTTTGAAAACAGCTGTAGGACCTTAATCCTAACTCTAAGTTCAGATCGTCTTTGTCCAATCCAGTTATGCCGATATACCCAAATCGAAATCCAAGGTACGTGGCATAGAGTTTCAACTCCGGTTCTAAGGTAAGGTTTTCCAACATCCTTGAGCGCCTACCGATATACTTCGGACTGTGGCCCGCGGTACGTGGTAGGGGGGTATTAACCCAAATAATTGGCCCAGTTGTGAGGCTCTGTCCCGAACTATGGTTCTGGAAGAGAGCCCAGCAACGTGAAGACCGGGTAATGATAGGTAATGGAGATTTTGAAAAAATGATCCCATGCAAGAAATAGAGGGCTCTAAATCCTAGAGAGATAGATTTTGAAAACTTTAAAGAAGCATACATTGTTTGCATTCAGATCCTAAATTGAGGAGGATTGTATTTAGACCTAAGTCTATGTGAGCATGAAAATATCTCCTCAATATGGTCCTACCAAACCATGCCTAAGCTATATGCATTCAATGTCAGCTGGGTCAGAATCTAGGCTCCTAGGCTCACATGATATTGAAAGTAAAAGAGCTGACATTTTATGAACATAATTTTGATAATTGAACTAAGTCAAGCATAATTTAGGTCAGACAAGGACAGGTCCCATCACGGTCGCCAAACCTGTTATCGTCGCAAAATTTTCCCGTCTTCCCTTCCTTGCGAAAGAGAGAGGGAAATGCTTTCGCGATTCAAACTTGACCGAATTTTGGAAAATGTTTTGAAATACTCGCCTCCGTTTTGAAAATTGCGGGAAAATCCATGGGATGGAGCTCGACCTGTCGGTACGAGGTTCGACCGTTGCTGCCGCCTTTAACAGGGGTAATCGAACCAAGGACCAAAATTGTGCTTGACTTAGTAAAATCATCGAAATGGTGTTCTATCCTAAATGCACAGAGAATTCAGGCATGTGCTATGCAATTTTGTAAAATGCAAGTTGGAAAATATGATGTATGCTTAGAAAACATTTGGAGTTGAAAAGCATTTCTTAGGAAAAAGATGGAAATCAATCTCTCAGAAAAACTCAGACGAAGAAGGTTTGAAATCTCGAGAAAGTTTATAAAGAGTTGGAAAATCTTGAAGAAGAGAGAATCTCGAGAAAATCTTGAGAAAGTTTATAAGGACTTGGAAAATCATGAAAAAAATGAGAATCTCGAGAAAATCTTGAGAAAGTTTGTCAGATTTGAAAATCATGAAGAAATGGGAATCTCAGGAAAATTTTGAGAAAGTTTAGAAAGACTTGGAAATCCATGAGGAAATAAGAATCTCGGGAAAATTTTAAGAAAGCTTGGAAAGACTTGGAAAACCATGAAGAAATGAGAATCTCAGGAAAAGTTTGAGAAAGTTATAAAGACTTGGAAAATTATGAAGAAATGAGAATCTCGGGAAAATTGGAAGGAATTCTTGAGAAAAGATGAATACTTGAAAGGAAAGAACTTCTCAGGAAAACTCGAACTTTGAGAATTTTCTTAGGAAAATGATGGAAAATTTGTAGGAAAACTCTTTGGAGAAGGAAATTCAGAACTTGGGAAATTGGAATCCTGAGAATCTGGTTTTTTGAAATATCTGAAAATCAATTTGGATTTTTTAGAAAATGAGAAACTCCTTTGAAAAGAATCTTAAGGAAATAACTTTTTAAGGAAAATCACAGGAAAACATTTGATTTGGGAAATCCAACTCCGAATATCATCATAGTCTCTTGAGAAAATCGATTCCATGAAGTGAAAATCTTTTGAGAAAATCATGAGAAAAAAAAACAAATGATTCAGATGATGTGAATGAATGAATGCACTTTTGAAAATATTTCTGAAAATTTTATTGGAAAAATGTGGATTAAGCCAAAGTAAATCCTTCATATATTCTGACTGTGGCCATGAATATATTCAGGGTTTATTTGAGTTAATTCACAATATTTTGAAAACATTGGAAATATGAGGTGCATTTTCAAGATAGCCTAAGAGTGTAGGCTCAATGTGACTGGTAGAGAGATGATGGATCTGGGTCTCGTCCATATTCCGACTAGGGCCGTAAATATGGACTCCACCGAGTTCATCAACTCTCTAAGAGTTGGTGCACGTGCCATTCGTGTTCATCCACGGTGGGTTTTGAAAATTGAGATATATACATCATAGAATCAGGATATTACTGAAATCAAACTATATGAGATGCGACCTAATCTAAGCAGTAAAAATAAATCTTATTCCAAGGTTTACATTAGATTGTTACATTGCATAACATAAAGTAACATAAAATTGAAATGGATCCAAGGAATCTGCATCTTTTAGATTTTCCTGCAAAATGAGAGTTAGTACAAAATAAACAAGGAAATGGACATATATATATATATAATATATACAACGAAGAGACATATACATATATCAAAATGCTAAAATAGGTGCTAAATGTCATGTAACGATGGAGGTGTAACTATATGAGAAAATATATGGATGTTCATACATGGAAATAAGAGCACATGAAGATATATATATATATAAGTATATATCTATGTATATATATATACATATATATATATATATATACATATATACGTATACATATAGATAAATATATATAGATATATATATATAGATATATATATATATATACATATAATAAGAAAATATGTACATACTAATGGAAATTACATATAATAGGTAAAACCAGAAATTACAGGTATATACAGTTTCTATAGGTGATTTTACACAACTATACTTTTCAAATTATAATGCAATTTTCAGCAAAAATGGGTATGGAGCCTCCCTATATATCCATGATGATGCACACCAAAGATGGTTGGGAGATCACGATTGGATATAGAGATATCCGTTCATGAATATGGCTAAATATCAAGACTGCACACTTGCAGCAGAAAATGAATATGTGCATGAAATGGGTTGTAGAAGCATCATGGGCTATTTCAAAGATATCATGAAAAAGAGATGAAAGCTTGGTGAATAGGTGAAAATGTCATGGAAAATGATGAAATTATATGTAGAATTAGTGCTGCAAATGGAGTGATATAGTAAACAAGAATTTAGCACTAAGCTAAGCAAAATTTCATAAAACCAAGGGTGATGTTCCAGCCATAGCTTCATAAAACAGAAATTTTGAACATCAAATGAGAAAGTTCCAGCCATAACTTCATAAAACCAGAATTTTAAACATCAAGCTAAACAAAAATTTCATAAATTAAATGATGATGTATTTACAAGAGTAAGAGAAAAGAAAAATACATGTAATAGCAAATACTCATGAAGGGATATATATATATATATATATAAGTATATCTATACATATATATACACATATATATATCCATATATACATATACACGTATACATATAGGTAGATATACAATAGATATATATATATGTATAAATATATATACATGTAATGGGAAACATATACATATAAATGGAAAATTCATATAATGGGTAAAACCAGAAAATACAGATATATACATTTTCTGTAGGCAATTTTACACAGTCATATTTCACAAATTACAACATATTTCGCAACAAAATCGGGTATAGAGCTTCTCCATATATCAGTAATGAAGCACGCCAAAGAGGGCAGATAGATCATGAACGGATATGGATATATCCGTTCATGAACATAGCCGATTATCAAGACTGCATACCTGCAGAAGATGATAAATACCACACATAATGTGATGTGTAAAAAAAATTTGCATTGTGGGAACAATGGGCTGTCTTCCATAAAATTGTAACAAGGTTGTGTATATAAATGATATATCTAAGTATGGGTATGTGATTCAAATTCTGCAAGAATTTGATGAAGGTTGGTCATGGGCTTTTCATTTGCTACATCACATAATAATTGAACTCATCTGCAGCTTCCTGCATAGCTTCACCTCTCAACTTCACAAGCTTTAGTCCATCTTTGAAGCTAAAAATTTCAGCAACACAAGAGCTGTATATTTTCCCAAACTTAGACCACAGGAGACATCAAATGTATCTACTGTTTGTTGAACTCCATCGTGAGCACAGAGAATCTCAACTGCCACTAAGCTTGTAACATAGAATGCTGGCTGCAAAGACTCTTCTTAAAACTCAAGCATGATAAACAATGTTGATAGCAATATCATTGAAAAATGTTTAGTAAATGCAAGGAAAAACACAAGCATATTCCTGGAATGAAATCATGCCCAGTTCCATTGAACAAATGAATGATGAAATTATGAAAACCAACATGAATCTAGAAGCATGAGACAAGCTGGCATTAGGTGGCTGTAGATGTAATCCATCATCTATTTCCAGTAGAAACATCAAATACAGCTCTTCCTTCAAATAAATACATTAAGGAATTTTTGCTATTGTGCTGAAGATAAAGTCATAAATGGATATTCACCTTACGTTTATTCAAGCTAACCAAATGCAAATAAGATTTTTTTTTTTTATTTGATAAAATTGAATGCAAGTATGAAAGAATCAGAACTTTGCATTACCTTGTAAATTCCTGCACTATATGAGCCTTGCAATCAGCCAATGAAGACAAAAAAAAAAAAAAAAAAAAACCGTGCTTTACTGCTGGGCTGGAGAAATGAGCAGCAGCTCTGCAGATCTTTCGCTTCCAATGGGTTTGTAAATGGCAGGAAAAGATGGCTCTCTGCTGCTGGAACTAGTGAAGGATGAGACGACCTGTTGTATGAAGGCAATGTCAAGGCTCTGATGGCTAGATTGATCTCTGTTGTATACCATGTTGATAGGCTGAAGAAGAGACTGCAACGTAGGGCTTATTGCTGTCTGAAGGCAACGTGAAGGAGCTAATGGCTGGATTTGAAGGAAAGAGGCAATGCTGGATCGATGCTCTTTGCATCCAACAAGCAGGGATTGATTCCCTGCTGAGGTTGAAGGAAAGAGGGAAACACTGGCTGGATTAAAGAGGACGGACAACAGTTGGCTGGGCTTGAGACCAGAAAGAAGATGCTTCCTTTGTATGCTGGGATGGATCAAAACTTCCACGAAATCGGGAGAGGAGTCAGGGGACGGAGAAGGGGAAGGAAGAGGGCAGCTTCACGTTTGATAAGAAGACCCGTGCTGGACTGAAAGGTGAATAGTCTTCACACTGGATGGAGGAATCGCCAGCTGGATTTCTTACTGCTGGTGGGCTGAAGGAAAAAGGGCAGCAACGTTCTGCAGTGTGTAACTCTTGTAAACAACAAATGAGAGTCGTTCTTTTCTGTTGGGCGGTTCAAGCTGGCTATAGCTTCTGTTGGCTGGGCTGCAGGATGATGGCAGTCTCTTGGGTTGAAGGAAATGCTCCCCAGCTTTGTGAATCACCTGCAATAAGAACAGAAAATCCCCCAAAATCAATCGGCCCAGCCCCTTTTTCTGCTGGATCTTCTGTCGACTGAAGGATGGTGGGCTGAAGGCTGAATGAAATGAGTTGAAGAAGATGGGAATGAGCTGTGTCTTTGTTGGCTGAAGGGTGATGGCAATCGTTGCCAGGCTTGGTGGCTGGGCTGAATCAAAAAAATCGGGGAAAGCCAGCACACGTCCAGGATGAAATCCCTGCAGAAATTCCCAAAAGAAAAACCGTCAATCCCCCCCCCCTTCCATCGGCTACCTCTCCCTTTCTTAAAGAATTTTGAATCCCCTTCCAAAAAGAAAACGCAGCCCCTTTCATTTATGAGGTTCCGTTACCTCATTTTTTTAAAAAAAATTTGAAATGGCCGTTTCAAGAGAGGCGCATTCCCTTTTTTTTCAAATTTTGGTTTTTATTTCCCTAAGTTTTAGGCAAAATCAAATCTATTGCTTTAGGGAAATTCGGCTGTGCCATTTAAGGCTGCCTCTTTCTAAAAAAAATTTTTATTTAAACAAATAAAAAGAAATAAAAAAAATGAGAGGCTTTTATGGAAATGCCACCTCAACCCACTTTTAAAATCCTTTTGAAAATAAAGTTTTGTTTTGTTTTTGAAAGTCTTTTATTTTCAATTACGGTGCCACATGTGTGTGTGCCCACTAACTTTTAAAAATAAAAAAAAAATAAAAAATAAGTAAATAAATAAATAAGTATTGAGAAATGAAAAAGACAATTTTGCAAATTGGTATGAACTCCAGGTGGGCCCCGCTTGAGAATAAACAACTTACCTGAGGGTCTGAGTATGATGCTAGTTCAAAGGCGGGTCCCGCTCCATTTATTTGAAGATGCGAGATAAAACATTATTTGTTTTTCAAGAATTTGGAAAAATTGGGTTTTCAGGGCAAAAATATGGATAAATGTAAAAACAAAATTTGTAAAGAGATTTAAAATCTTTTGCAAAAAGTTTTGAGATAAAATCTTTAAAATCAATATCCAAACATCCAGATTGTTTTCTTGAGAAAATTTTTGTAATTCAAAGTCCTGGGGGTAAAATGGGAAAGATTGGCAATTTTGAAATCCCAGGGTTTTAAAAATCAATTTGAAAAAGTTTAAAAATCAAATCTGGATGGACAATTTTGAAAATCAGGAGTTCTGGATCTCAAACTGATATGCTATGCAGTGAAATGATGCAATGCTATGCACAGACATGTTCTATGAAATGTCACTCTGAGCTTGAACTTGGAAATTCTAACTTTTTGTCTAGAAAGATGATTTTGAAATTTTGCAATTTGAAGATGTCTCTGAACCTAAATATGGAAATTTTGAGGCTCAAGAATGAAATTTTGGACTTTCTGCAAGGTTTAATCTCGAAAAGTGACCATTTTGCCCTTCATTGCTTCTGGAGAACTGAAATGTGCCAATTGAGGGCGATGTAAAGAAGGTGAGTGAAAATTTGGGGTGTTTACAGCCCTTACTCTTTTTGATTCTGACAAAGGGGGAGAAAAAGAAAAAGATAAAAGATAGCATTAAATTGAATTTGCAGGAGATCTTGCAAGAGAAAAATCTCATAAGGAGAAAAAGATAAAATGCATGAAGTAATGATGAATGGAAATGCAAACCAATCAATATGTGATATATGTGCTTTGAAAGTACTAACTTTTAATGCATGAAGTAATGATGAATGGAAATGCAAACCAATCAATATGTGATATATGTGCTTTGAAAGTACTAACTTTTAATGTTTTGCAGCATATTGATAGGGGGAGTAAAATCTCCATCTATGCATCTAAATGCTTCATCTTTGATTAAGTTTGTCATCATTAAAAAGGAGGAGATTGTTACGAAAATGAAGCCATACATGATACTTCAAGTACAAGGTTTTGATGATGAGCAAGTGGAATCAACTGCATTTCAGCTAAGGCTATGAAGAAATTGAAGAATTCGATGAAGAATCTTTGAAGACTAGTGTGCAAATGTTTAATTCATTAAAAGTCTTAGATTCTTGTAAGAGCCTTACTTAGAGTGCATATTTAGGTTGCATTTCACCTTAAAAGTCTTTAGAAAAACTTTTCTAAAAGAAACACTCTTGAAAATCTTTTCTTAAATTTTCATGTTTATTAGTCGACCAATTGACTTACAAGTCGACTAATCCTTTCGCGCCATATTTTCTAAAAAGTCATTTTTGTCAAATTAGTCGACCGAAGGTTTTATCAGTCGACTGGACATAATGTCTGTTTTCTGAAAAATTAGCAGCAGTCGACTAATGGTTTTATCAGTCGACTGAACAGAACATGTGTTTTCTGAAAATTTAGCAGCAGTTGACTAATGCTTTTATCAGTCGACCGAACAGAATGTTTGTTTTTCAGAAGATTTTAGCAGCAGTTGACTGAAAGGTTTTTCAGTCTACTGATGATATTATCAGTCGACTAATTTTTCTCTAGTCAACTTAGTTTCAAAAGTTCAGATTTTCAAACGTCTCGATTAACAGATCAGTCGACCGACGATAACTGTCAGTCTACTAATAACTAACTATTAGTCGACTAACTGATGTTTCAGTCGACTAATTTTGCCGTTTTCCTGAAACTTTAAAAAGGCGTGTCTTTTTTGTTTTTCAAACGATTTGATCGTTCAAAATGGACAGTTTTGACACCCTTTCATACTCTCAACGTATGGAAAACTTTAACTATAAATATGAGTGCATTTTACACTCAAAACAACAAGAATTCAATCGATTTGAATTATTTACTTATTGCTTTTCACTCCTATTCATTCAAGTATTTGTTTTCTCACTCACTTGATATTTTCACTTCAGTTTTTCACTCAAATCACTTTGAGAGATAGTGAATTCGTGAGTAGAGTATTTCAACAACCTCAAAAGTCAATTGCATCTCATTTGCATTCAAAAGAAAGGCTCATAGGTTGTATTGTTAGTTGTTACTTATTTTTCTGTAAAAAGAAGGACTCCTTGGTTTAAAGGAGTTGTTTGCTTTCAGTAGGGTTGTTACTGAAAGTGGGACCGGTTTTGGTCTGTGTGATCTTGTAGTTAACAAGGTTGATAGTGGAAATCTCAAGCGGGTTTTGCTTGGGGACTGGATGTAGGTCGGGTTAGACCGAACTAGGATAGAATCTTGTGTTCTTTGTGTGTTTGCTTTTCGATTTGCAAAATCCTTCAATATTCCGCAGACTATTTTTAAAAGCACTATTCACCCCCCTCTAGTGCTCGTTGCCTCGATCCTAGTGCACTTTCACTAAGGTTGTCAAAAAAAGTTTATAGTGATTCAATCATGCATGTATGTGTTCTAATATTGTCAAAAAAAATTCAAAAGGATTCCATCATGCGTATATGTGTTCTAAGGTTGTCAAAAAAATTTATAGTGAATCAATCACACATGTATGTGTTCTAATGCAGTTAAAAAAATCTTATTGAGATTCAATCATGCATATATCTGTTCTAACATTGTCAAAAAATTTCATAGTGATTCAATCATGCATATATATGTTCTAAGGTTGTCAAAAAAATTCCATAGTGATTCAATCTTGCATGTATGTGTTCTAAAGCTGTCAAAAAAATTTCATAGTGATTCAATCAAGCATATATGTGTTCTAAGGCTGTCAAAAAAAAATCATAGTGATTCAATCTTGCATATATGTGTTCTAAGCTTGTCAAAAAAAATTTATAGTGATCCAATCATGCATATATGTGTCATAATACTGTCAAAAATATTTTGTTGTGATTCAATCATGCATATTCTAAGTCTGTCAAAAAAATTTCATACAGAATCAATCATGCATATATGTGTTCTAAGGCTATCAAAAAAATTTCATAGTTATTCAATCCTGTATATGTGTTCTAAGGTTGTTAAAAAAATTTATACTGATTCAATCTTGCAAATATGTGCTCTAATGCTGTAAAAAAAATCATAGTGATTCAATCATTCATATATGTATTCTAAGGCACACAAAAACGTTTTATAGTGATTCAGTCATGCATACATCTGGTCTAAAGCTGTAAAAGTTACTCTATCATGCATATATTTATTCTATGGTTGTCAAAAAACATTTATAGTGATTCAATCATGCATATATGTATTTTAACGTTGTCAAAAAAAATTCAGAGTGACTCAATCATGCGTATATGTGTTCTAACATTATAAAAAAAAAGTCATAGTGATTCATTCATGCATATATGTGTTCTAATGCTGTCAAAAACAAATTTGTTGTGAATCAATCATGCATATATATGTTCTAAGGCTGTCAAAAAAATTATAGTGAATCAATCATGCATATATGTTTTCTAAGGCTATCAAAAAATTTTATAGTGATTCGATCATGTATATATGTGTTCTAAGGTTGTCAAAAAAAATTATAGTGATTCAATCATTTAAATATGTATTCTAATGCTGTAAAAAAAAATTCATAGTGATTCAATCATGCATATATGTTATCTGAGGTGGTAAAAAAAAATTCATTGTGATTCAATCAGGCATATATATGTTCTAAGACTGTACAAAAAAATTCATAGTCATTTAATAATGCATATATGTGTTCTAAGAATGTCAAAAAGTTTTATAGTGATTCTATTGTGCATATATGTGTTCTAGGCTGGAAAAAAAAATCATAGCGATTCAATCTTGTATATATGTGTTCTAAGCTTGTCAAAAAAATTTATAGTGTATCAATCATGCATATATGTGTTCTAAGGCTGTCCAAAAAAATTCATTGTGTTTCAAACATGCATAATTGTGTTCTATGTTTCTAAAAAAAAAATCAGAGTGATTCAATCTTGCATATATATGTTCTAAGATTGTCAAAAAAAATTTATAGTGATTCAATCATGTATGTATGTGTTCTAATATTGTCAAAAAAATTTCATAGGGATTCAATCATGCGTATATGTGTTCTGAGGTTGTCAAAAAAAAATTATAGTGAATCAATCACACATGTATGTGTTCTAATGCAGTTAAAAAAATCTTATAGAGATTCAATCATGCTTATATTTGTTCTAACATTGTCAAAAAAATTCATAGTGATTCAATCAAGCATATATGTGTTCTAAGGATGTCAAAAAAATTCCATAGTGATTCAATCTTGCATGTATGTGTTCTAAGGCTATCAAAAAACTTTCATAGTGATTCAACCATGCATATATGTGTTCTAAGGCTGTCAAAAAATTTTCATAGTGATTCAATCTTGTATATATGTGTTCTAAGCTTGTCAAAAAAAAATTATAGTGATTCAATCATGCATATATGTGTCATAATGCTGTAAAAAATATTTTGTTGTGATTCAATCATGCATATTCTAAGGCTGTAAAAAAAAATTCATAGAGAATCAATCATGCATATATGTGTTGTAAGGCTATAAAAAAAAATTCATAGTGATTCAATCATGTATATGTGTTCTTAGGTTGTCAAATAAATTTATAGTGATTCAATCATGCAAATATGTACTCTAATGCTATAAAAAAACATCATAGTGATTCAATCATTCATATATGTATTTTAAGGCACTCAAAAAAAATTCATAGTGATTCAATCATGCATACATCTGTTCTAAAGCTGTCAAAAAAATTCATAGTTACTCTATCATGCAAATATGTATTCTATGGTTGTCAAAAAAAAATTATAGTGATTCAATCATGCATATATGTATTTTAACTTTGTCAAAAAAAATTCATAGTGAGTCAATCTTGCGTATATGTGTTCTAACATTGTCAAAAAAATTCATAGTGATTTAATCATGCATATATGTGTTCTAATGCTGTAAAAAACAAATTTGTTGTGAATTAGTCATGCATATATGTGTTCAAAGGCTGTCAAAATAAAAATACAGTGAATCAATCATGCATATATGTTTTCTAAGGCTATCAAAAAATTTTATAGTGATTCGATCATGTATATATGTGTTCTAAGGTTGTCAAAAAAGATTATAGTGATTCAATCATTTAAATATGTGTTCTAATGCTATAAAAAAATCATAGTGATTCAATCATGTATATATGTGTTCTAAGATTGTCAAAAAAATTATAGTGATTCAGTCATTTAAATATGTGTTCTAATGCTGTAAAAAAAAATTCATAGTGATTCAATCATGCATATATGTGTTCTGAGGTTGTCAAAAAAAATTCATTGTGATTCAATCATGCATATATATGTTCTAAGCCTGTACAAAAAAATTCATAGTCATTTAATCATGCATATATGTGTTTTAAGGAGTTCAAAAAGCTTTATAGTGATTCTATCGTGCATATATGTGTTCTAGGATGGAAAAAAAATCATAGTGATCCAATATTGCATTTATGTGTTCTAAGCTTGTCAAAAAAATTTATTGTGATTCAATCATACATATATGTGTTCTAATGCTGTCAAAAACAAATTTGTTGTGAATCGATCATGGATATATGTGTTCTAAGGGTGTTAAAAAAAAATCATAGTGAATCAATCATGCATATATGTTTTCTAAGGCTATCAAAAAAATTTATAGTGATTCAATCATGTATACATGGGTTCTAAGGTTGTCAAAAAAAATTATAGTGATTCAATCATTCGAATATGAGTGCTAATACTGTAAAAAAAAAATCATAGTGATTCAATCATGCATATATATGTTCTGAGGTTGTCAAAAAAAATTCATTGTGATTCATTCATGCATATATATGTTCCAAGTCTGTACAAAAAATTTCATAGTCATTTAGTCATGCATATATGTGTTCTAAGGATGTCAAAAAGCTTTCTAGTGATTCTATCTTGCATATATGTGTTCTACGCAAGAAAAAAAATCATAGTGATTTAATCATGCTCATTTGTGTTCTAAGGTTGTCAAAAAAAATGATAGTGATTAAGTCACACATATATGTGTTCTAATGCTGTAAAAAAAATCATTGTGATTTAATCATGCATATATGTCTTCTAAGGCTGTCAAAAAAATTTCATAGTGTTTCAATCCTGCAAATGTGTTCTAAGGCTATCAAAAAAAATTCATAGTGATTCAATCTTGCATATATGTATTCTAAGGTTGTAAAAAAAAATAACAATTATTCAATCATGCATATAATTTTTCTAAAGCTGTCAAAAAAAATTTATAGTGAATCGATCTTGCATATACGTGTTCTAACTATATAAAAAAAAATCATAGTGGTTCAATCATAAATATATGTGTTCTAAGGATGTCAAAAAAAAATTTGTGATTTAATCATGCAAATCTGTGTTGTAAGGCTATCAAGAAAATTTCGTAGTGATTTAGTCATGCATAATATGTATTCTAAGGCTGTCAAAAAAACTTCATAGTGATTCAATCTTGCGTACATGTGTTATAAGGATGTAAAAAAAAATACATAGTGATTCATTCATGCATATATGTGTTCTAAGGCTATCAAAAAAATTTCATAGTGATTCAATCATGCATATATGTGTTCTAAGGCTGTTAAAAAAATTTCATTGTGATTCAATCTTGCATATACGTGTTCTAAGCTTGTCAAAAAACTTTATAGTGATTCAATCATGCATATATTTGTTCTAATGCTGTGAAAAACAAATTTTGTTGTGAATCAATCAAGCATATATGTGTTCTACGGCTGTCAAAAAAAATTCATAGTGAATCAATCACGCATATATTTTTTCTAAGGCTATCAAAAAATGTTATAGTGATTCAATCATGTATATGTTTTCTATGGTTGTCAAAAAAAATTATAGTGATTCAATCAAGCAAATATATGTTCTAATGTTGTCAAAAAAAAATTATAGAGATTCAATCAATGATGTATGTGTTCTAAGGTTGTCAAAAAAATTTCATTGTGATTCAATCATGCATATATATGTCCTAAGCTTGTACAAAAAATTTCATAGTCAATTAATCATGCATATGTGTGTTCTAAGGATGTCAAAAGATAGTGATTCTATCGTGCATATATGTGTTCTAGGCTGGAAAAAAAAATCATAGTGATTTAATCATGCACATTTGTGTTCTAAGGTTGTAAAAAAAAATGATAGTGATTCAATCACACATAAATGTGTTCTTATGTTGTAAAAAAACATTCACAGTGATTTAATCATTCATATATGTCTTCTAACGCTGTCAAAAAATTTCATAGTGATTCAATCCTGCATATGTGTTCTAAGTGTGTCAAAACAAATTCATAGTGATTCAATCTTGCATATATGTATTCTAAGGTTGTCAAAAAAATTTATAGTGATTCAATCATGCATATATGTGTTCCAATGCTGTCAAAATTTTTTTAAAGTGTTTCAATCATGCATATATGTGTTCTAAGGCTATCAAAAAATTTTTATAGTGGTTTCAATCATGCATATATGTGTTCTAAGGTTCTCAAAAACAATTACAGTTATTCAATCATGCATATAATTTTTCTAATGCTGTCAAAATTTTTTTATAGTGATTCAATCATGCATATATGTGTTCTATGGTGAAAAAAAAATAGTGACTCAATCATGCATATATGTGTTCTAAGGCTATCAAAAAAATTTCATAGTGACTCAATCAAGCATATATGTGTTCTAACATTGTCAAAAAAAAATCGTGATGATCAAATCATAAATATATGTGTTCTAAGGATGTCAAAAAAAATCTATAGTGATTCAATCATGCATATATGTCTTGTAAGGCTGTCAAGAAAACTTCATAGTGATTCAGTCATGCATAATATATATTTTAAGGCTGTCAAAAAATTTTCATAGTGATTCAATCTTGCATATATGTGTTCTAAGGTTGTCAAGAAAAATTTATAGTGGTTCGTTCATGCATATATGTGTTCTAAGGCTGTCAAAAAAAAAAATTATAGTGAATCAATCATTCATATATGTGTTCTAAGACTATAAAAAAAAATACATGGTGATTCAATCATGTATATATATGTTCTAAGGTTGTCCAAAACAATTTATAGTGATTCAATAATGCAAATATGTGTTCTAATGCAGTAGAAAAGAATTCATATTGATTCAATCATGCATATGTGTATATATGTGTATTCTGAGGTTATAAAAAAAAAATCATAGTGATTAATCTTGTATATATGTGTTCTAAGCCTATCCAAAAAACATCACAGCTATTTAATCATGCATATATGTGTTAAAGCTTGCAAACAAATGTCATAATGATTCATACATGTATATATGTGTTATAAGTTTCTCATAAACAATTCATAGTGACTTAATCATGCATATATGTGATCTAAGGCTGTCACAAAAATTTTATGGTGATTCAATCATGCATATATGTATTCTAATGTTGTCCAAAAAAATTTGTTGTAATTCAATCACGCATATATGTATTTTAAAGCTGTCTAAATTTTTTTAAAGTGACTCAATCATGCATATATGTGTTTAAGGCTGTCAAATAAATTCATAGTGACGTAAACATGCATATATGTGTTCTAACATTGTCAAAGAAAAATCATAGTGATTCAATCATGCATATATGTGTTCAAACGATGTAAAAAATATAAGATCGTGATTCAATCATGCATATATGTGTTCTAAGGATGTCAAAAAAATTTATAGTGGTTCAATCATGCAAATATGTGTTCTAAGGCTTTCAAAAAAAATTCATAGTGACTCAATCTTGAATATATGTGTTCTAAGGTTGTCAAAAAAAAATTATAGTGATTCAATCAGGCATATATGTGTTCTAATGATGTAATTTTTTTTTGGGATTCAAACATGCATATATGTGTTCTAAGGCTGTCATAAAAATTTCATAGCAAATAAATCATGCATATATGTGTTCTAAGGCTATAAAAAAAATTCAAAGTGATTCAATCATGTATATATGTGTTCTAAGCTTGTCAAAACAAATTTATAGTGATTCAATCATGCATATTTGTGTTCGAAAGTTGTCAACAAAAGTTTATAGTGATTCAATCATGCATATGGTTGCTCTAAGCGTATGCAAAAAAAAAATTAGAGGTATTTAATCTTGCATATATGTGTTCTGAGGATGTCAAAAATCCCTATAGTCAATCTGTCTTGCATATATGTTTTTTGAGGATGGCAAAAAAATTTCACAGTGATTTAATCATGGATGTATATGTTCCATGGTTGTCAAAAAAAAATTATAGCGATTCAATCTTGCACATATGTGTTTTAAGCCTGTCAAAATAATTTCATAGTGATTCAATCATGCATATATGTGTTCTAAGGTTCTCAAAAACTATTTATGGTGACTCAATCTTGCATATATGTAATCTAAGCCAGTCATAAAAATTTCAAAGTGATTCAATCACGCATGTATGTGTTCTAAGGCACTCAAAAAAATTTCATAGTGATTCAATAATGCATACATTTGTTCCACGACTGTCAAAAAAAAGTCATAGTGATTCAATCTTGCATATATGTGTTCTAAGTCTGTAAAAACAAATTCATAGTGATTCAATCACGCATATATGTGTTCTAATGCTGTCAAAAAAAATTTATAGTGATTCAATCTTGCATATATGTGTTCGTAGCATGTCAAAAAAAATCCATAGTGATTCAATCATGCATACATGTGTTCTGAGGCAATCAAAAAAATTTCATAGTGACACAATCATGCATATATGTGTTCTAAGGCAGTCAATTTTTTTTATAGTGATTCAATCTTGCGTATATGTGTTCTAAGGTTGTCAAAAAAATTTATAGTGATTCAATCGTGCATATATGGGTTCTAATGTTGTCAAAATAATTTTGTTCTGATTCAATCATGCATATATGTGTTCTAAGGCTGTCACAAAAATCTCATAGTGATTTAATCATGAATATATATATACTAAGGCTGTAAAAAAAAAACCATTGTGATTTAAACATTCATATACGTATTCTAAGCCTATCAAAAATACTTTATATTTATTCAATCATGCATATATGCATTCTAACTATGTCAAAAAAAATCCATAGTGATTCAATCATGCATATATGTGTTCTAAGGCTGTAAAAAAAAATGTATAGTTATTCAATGACACATATATTTTCTAATGCTGTCAAAAAAAATTTATAGTGATTCAATCATGCATATATGTGTTCTAAGGCTGTCAAAAAAATTTATAGTGACTCGATCATGCATATACGTGTTCTATGATGTCAAAAAAAATCCATAGTAATTCAATCATGCATATATGTGTTTCAAGGCTGTAAAAAAAAATTCATAGTTTTTGAATCATACATATATGTGTTTTATGGTTGTCAAAAAAAACTTACAGTTATTCAAACATGCATATATTTTTTTAATGTTGTCTAAAAAATTTTATAGTGATTCAATCATGCATATATGTGTTGTAAGGCTGTCAAAAAAAATCATTATGGTTCAATCATGCATATATGTGTTCTAAGGTTGTAAAAAAAAAATTATAGTTATTCAATCATGCATATATTTTTCTAATACTTTAAAAAAATACAGTGATTCAATCATGCATATATGTGTTCTAAGTCTGTCCAAAAAAATCATATTTATTCAGTCAAGCATATATGTGTTCTAAGTCTGTCAAAATTTTTTTATAGTGATTTAATCAAGAATATATGTGTTCTACGGTTGTCAAAAAAATTTGATAGTGATTCAATCTTTCATATTTGTGTTGTAATGTTGTAAAAAAAAATCATAGTGATTCAATCATGCATATATGTGTTCTAAGTCTGTTGAAATTTTTTTATAGTGATTTAATCTAGAATATATGTGTTCTACGGTTGTCAAAATTTTTTTATAGTGATTCAATCTTGCATACATGTGTTGTAATGTTGTAAAAAAAATTCATAGTGATTCAACCATGCATATATGTGTTCTAAGGTTGTCCAAAAAAATTCATAGTGATTCAACCATGCACATATGTGTTATAAGACTGTCCACAAATTTCATAGTGGTTCAATCATGCATATATGTGTTCTAAGGTTGTAAAACAAAAATCATAGTGGTTCAATCATGCATATATGTGTATTAAGACTGTCAACAAAAAATTATAGTTATTCAATCATACATTTATTGTTTCTAATGCTGTCAAAACAATTTTAGAGTGATTCAATCATGCATATATGTGTTCTAAGGCTATCAAAAAAAAATTCATGGGATCCAGAAGCGAGCATGAGAGAGACGTATCCAAAACTTTTTGTAACCTCCTAAGGGTGATTTCGCGGACGAAATCCTTTTTAAGGAGGGGAGGATGTAAGATCCACGATTTTCATTCTTGATGTATATTGTGTAATCTTGTGGAAATCGATGAATTTTTATATTCTGGCAATTTTTGAAGATTTGCTTATTCTGAGAATCGGGTAAAATCGCATAATTTTATGTAAAAAGAGCAATTACAAAAAATCTATAATGAATTGGCTTCCGAAACTTTTAGGGTAAGTTTGGAATAGAGTTGTTGAGATACACCTCAAATTTGAGATCCGAACGACGAAAAAACCCCGTCAGTGCATGTGAATTACAGGAGATTGCTTAGAAAACTAGCGAGGGCCTAAACGAGACCGATTTCGCTCAAATCAAAGATTTTTTCGCTCAAGAGCTATGTGATAACATTTACTATGATAATGAAAAATGAAATTAGTAAGCATCATGGGAAAACATCTGGAATTAATTAAAATTTGAAATCAATATAACAAACTACTTGTTTTTCCATTTGTCAAGGTCGACCAAGGCCTTAATCGTCCTCTTTGGAGGGCCTTGGACGACTAAGGCCATGGAACCAGCTGGTCCCCTTGACCAGCTGGGTGAGTGGAAAGTTGGTAAAGAGACTTTTAAAGCTCATAAAGGGAGGGCCACGATTGTCCCAACCCAAATCATTAAAAAGAAAAAATTTCTAAAATCTTAAAATTTATAAAAGTCTTGTCATTAAGAGTATGGGAGACGTTGTTGGGGCTGGAGGAAGCGCCATATCCTCTTGGGTTTGGCGTGAAACCTGGGTTGTTGAGTTGCCTTGGGGTTCAAGGGATCCCAAGGAGCTCTTTTCAATGTAAGGTCATCATGAACCTTGACCCTTCTCTATTGGATGCATGGGGCAGCAGCCCCATGGCATCATTGTAACAAAATGAAGACCCTTTTGAATCCTTAAAACCCATTGGAGGGGCTGCGCGGCGGTGGAGAACCGTGCTCCACCCCAGCTCTCCATCTTGGATGGATGGTTTGTAGCCACCCATCTCAATCCCACACTCTATAAGACCCTTTAGAAAAATCGGGCCCCCCTTGTTGGGCGATTTTTCTTTCTCACTCTCTCTCTCTCTCTCTCTCCAAACTCTCTTCTCTTTCCCTTTCATTTGCTTCCTCACTCCAGCCGTGGGAGCTCCACCCTTGGCGTGAAGGACTGCAGCCCTACATTTCTTCCAATTCTCCAAGTCGCTAAGGTGAAGACTCAACATATTTTTATTCAAGGTTTCGTTGCATATGAAGTCGAGGGAGCGACGCATCCATGCATGCGAACTCCAAAGGCGGATTAGCTTGAGAAAAAAAAATAAATGCATCTCCTTCTATTAGTCCATTTCGAGTTACATTGCTAGACTTGCTGCATCGTTTTTTTAAAAATTGTTTTCCCTTATTCTTTTTCCATTCTATCTTTAGTTTTTCATGCCTATGTATATTTCTTTTTTTATTATGTTGTTAGTTCCAGCATGCTGTATTTCATTATTTCGGTTGCAGGGTCCTTGGGGCACCCGTGGCTATGGGTAGCTTGCTGGGGTGTGCCGGACCGAGCTGGGCTCGTCCAGCCTACACCCAACACCCTTTTTCCCCCTTTTTTTAGTACCTTCTTGTGTGCTTGAGCAGTTGCGGTCATCCAGCTTGAAACTCTTCTTTCTTTTTCGTCTTCGTGTGTGTGTTGGGGCTCAACCCAGTCCCAACGAGTTGGGACTGGCACTACAGCCTTGTTGGACTTGGTCACTGTGTGACCAGACCTCATTAGGAAGAAGGGGCCTTAGGCCCTACCGTTATGATTGATCCTTTTTTTTTCTTTATCCCTTTTAGTTCAGCGTGTTGGGTGTCTTAGGATCGATCATAGGGGAGTGACTGTTGGGGGCGGCCTTGTACAGGCACCCAACACCTCTTTAGCCATCTGTAACCCGAGCCTCTGGGCCTTGGTTCAGGTGGTTGAGGGATGGCACGGTCTGGTCCAGTGGACCAGACCCTTTGGCCAACCGGTTTCATCATAATGGGAGCTGGGCGCCGTGCGGGTGGCCCGCGCGCCCAACACAGGCTTTTAAGATTTTCTTTTTCTCTAGTAAGTTTTCGTGTTTCTTCTCCTTATTCTTCTTTTTTTTTCCGTCTTGGACTGAAATGCTGGTCTGAGCCATGGGTTTAGACCAGCACTACAGTCTGGTTTGACCGACTTTTAGTGAGCCTTGACCCAGCCCGGTTCTTGTTGTTCACCTTGTTCGGGCCTGGTGCACTCTGCTTAATGCTGAGCACTTAGACCCTAATTGGTTGGGTTGACAGTTGGGTTGGCACATGGTGCCAACCTTGTTTCGCACATTTCTGGTGCCGGGTGCCAGCCGCATGGTGCTGGGCACCCGGGGCTATGGAAGCCGACCCTTGTGGGTCCAGGCCTGAACTGAATGGTTCAGACCCGTATATGGCTGACAGCAGTTTGGTCCTGAGGACCAGACCCATAGTGTCCAGTTCCCTTGGTACCCAGTTCGTAGGGTACTTGCGGTTGCCCTATTGGCGGCTTGTTTCAGCCCCATCCGATCCTATTTAGAAGTTGGGTCCAAGCAGAGAATCAGATCTGATTCTCATGGCTATGCTTAGTGGTCAGGTCCGGAGGACCAGACCAACATTTTGTGCATAGGCCTCTTGGCAGCGTGTGTGCGGTCTCTATGTCGAAACCTATGAAGACTAAGACACTCCAGGAATTGGCTGTTAGGAATAATGTTTGTTTTTATTTATGACCAGATTTACAGCTATACCATTAGCTGGTCCTAGATGAGCGCAAATCCAGGTTTGTTACCCCACACCCTTTCGCACCTCGGTTAGGGTGTTGGCATGCGAGCACATGCCTTGAGTTGCCCCTATATCGGGTCATTAGGTGTATTATTGTGCCTATGCCTAGATATAGTTGCATACATACATGAAAGTATATATATATATATATCGCAAACCCATAAACGTTTGCTTTGGTATGACCAAATGGACTTGCGACACTCTTGTGTCCCGTCCAGAAATTTATTTTTCCCAGATGATGTTACGCTCCTAATTTAGTGTAGAACTCCATAGAGTTGTCCTGTTCGGTTTGGCAATGTCCTTGTTTTCGAGTCCGCGGGCGCGGCAATGCTAATGTAATCCCCATTAGATGGATTATTTCAGTATCACCTTCGACACGTAAGTGTGTCATGTTGCGTAAGGAAGATCCTTATGCCCTGAGTTACGTACAATGCCTAGTTAAAGAACCCCGACGAATATAATTGCAAATCCACATTTTTAGAAACTTCGTTGAACTACAAGTGTAGTTGAAATATCCTTGCTTCGGGTCTGCAGGGGCGACACCCATACCGTGAAAATAGCTAATGTTGTTCCCATAAGACGGAATATCCAAGATTCGCTTCAAACACCTAAGTATGTTGAATTACATGTAATGGTCTTTTGTGTCGCAGTTGCATCTTCCCTGTAAGAAGCAACGATCCACCTTGGGAAAACCAATGTTATTCTCATTAGACAGGATGATTGGTTATATTCCATTTCAAACCCTTGAGTATGAAACTTGTAGATGAATGCAATCATAACACTGAAGTATGCAATATAGTGTAGTTTAATATCATGTGATGCCTCTGTTGTTTATCTTGTGCAAAAGATAGAAACCTGTGATATTCCTTCACTTTGCACTTAGCACATCCTGACACTGTTATTGAGTAGTGTGTACCCTGAGGAGGTACATCACTGAGGCATTGGTAAGCACATTAGGTGTACTTACCTTATGAAATGAAAAGAAAGAAAATTGAACACCATAGGGTATGAATGTTGAAATGTTTTGCTGTGGGCTCAATTGGAGTCTTCGGGCAGTGGCCTTTGTGTTGTATGGACTCTTGTGTGATATACCCTAAACAGAAACAAAATAATATGGTGTTTTGACTGCTTTCACGAGCGGTGTGCTTTGTTGGACGTGTGAGGCTGAGCACGTGGATGGGCAAGCCAAGTCCTCGTTTTGCGTACCCTACAAGGACCACGAGGCAAATTCCTCATTATGAGGTATGATTGAACATGAGCCTTAAGAAAGATAAACCTGCTTCGCCCCATTCACAAGATGGTTTACCTTGGGAGAGGGTGGATGGTACAACCCTGAGTGACTTGTCGTTACTACGACACGTGTTTGACAGGAGTTGTAGCATCCTTTGGCCTCCAGTCACTCAGAGTCAGGGAGGTCGAGGTTGCCTTCTTAGGACCTCACTACTGCAGTAGTATGGATTGCAATCCTTGCCTATGCGAGTGTTTTCTCCTAGCCGTGTGTTGCTCGCATGAGGTTGACTCGGTCTATAGCTTCCCCGGTTACCACTCTAGATTTGTAATAACAGACGTCGAGTGCATGTCTCACAGAATGCGAGATTTCCTTCGTGTACCCGAAGGAGTAATCAGAAGAACTAAAAGACTAACTGATCAGCTGACTTACTGTAGTTGCTACTTCACTTGTGTTGTGGACTTTACTCCAATTGCTTTACTTGCTTCAGCTGTTACTTGGTTACCTTGCTGCTCAGTACTTGTTATGGTTGTTACTACCTTGAACACTTACTTTACAGTTACTGTTGCTTCCTTAGTTATTTGTTGCTCAGTTAGTTGCTTTAGCCACTTGCTTTCTCTGTTGCTATAGCTTGTTGACTAGTACTTGTCACTTTGCACTTACCTGACATAGGCACTTACACTTGTTAGCTTTTCCTGCTTTTCTAGTGTAGATGGTAGATATATATATACATGCTTGTGGTTGTTTCTTCACCACCTCGCAAGAGGACTGACCCTGTTTTATGGGAATGTAGGTGACGAACAAGTGTAGTGTGGATGCGATGACACACGGTGGAGGCTCGGAGGACCCACACACTTGACCTGCAGTTCTTGTACCTGGTGGTTTTTGGGTTCTTGGTTGTTGTTGGGATGTACTCCCGATCTTGTGCCTTTTGTACTTACATTTTTGTAAACTCTTTAAACTGTTGGGGTGTTTCCCCTTTTTACTTCACAGTTACACTTTTGTACACACCGTTGCTTACACTATTTCCACTTGTTGCTCTTATCTGTGGTGGCTTCCCAGACTTGCGGCTTTGTTGTTTTTCCCACACCTGCTTTCCGCTGGTTTTCTACTTAAACCTTTTAAAAAAAAATTCTCCTGAAAAATTCCAAGTTTTCCAAGGTCGGGGTTTGGGGCGCCACACAAACAACAAAGGTGATAAAAAAGAAAAGCCTGCTCCTCAATATAACAAGCCCCCTCAGCAAGATCAAGGGTCTAAACTGCGTGAAAAGGTTAAACATGAAGGATGGAGCTACGATAGAAATTTCACTCCTCTCGACCAATGACTTGAAGATGTGCTCGAGTATATGCTGTCGAAAGAGATGATCAAATTGCCTAGACTGGCCGATCCCCCTGTGCCTATGGGGAAATGAAAAGACCAATTCTGCAAGTTCCACAGGACAGTGGGACACAACACAGAGAACTGTTTTGTTTTCAAGAACATTATGCAAGATTACATTGACAAGAATCTTTTAGTGGAAGGACATGAAGAAAAAAAAATGGACATTCTCAATCAGCCATTTCCTCCGCACACCACAGCAGTAATAGCTGAACAGCCATTCCAGCCTCAAGAACACATCAAGCTGTGTTCTTCTCAAGATCTCCAAGTTTAGCATCAGGTTTTGGTGTTACGACAAACAGCACCAGCCACTAAGAAGATGGACATAATTTCAGCATTCGGCAAGCTGAAAGTATCTGAGGAACCTATAAAGTCATCCCCCAAGAAATTAAGAGGAATTCCTGAATTCCTTAATCAGTTCATCAAACCCATGCTTGAAAAGGGAACGCAAAAACCACTGACTGCTCTGTCCAATGTTTCAATTTTGGACTTAGCCAAGAGTTCCTGCAAGCACCAACAAGTACTGGACGATTTGCTCAGAAAAATCAAAGTCAAACCCAATACCACACCTGAAGACATGGCACAAATTGTGAATTCAGCCATGACAAATGCGTCAATCACCTTTTCGAACGAGGACCTTCCAAATCCTTACTCCTTTCATAACAATGCCTTATACATCGTCGTTTGAGTGAGAGGAATGACAGTACCCTATGTGTTGGTTGATGGAGGCAACAGCCTCAACATATGTCCTGAAATGACAGCAAAGGCACTAGGGATTAAGGAAGAAGAGTACATTCCAGATCCTATCACTATATATGGATTTGACAATCATGGTCAAACAGCTAAAGGCAAGATATTTCTGGAAGTGTTTATCAATTACTTAGTGCATTAC
Source organism: Nuphar pumila (assembly GCF_984573655.1). NCBI lineage: Eukaryota > Viridiplantae > Streptophyta > Magnoliopsida > Nymphaeales > Nymphaeaceae > Nuphar > Nuphar pumila. The sequence continues at coordinate 69,422,868 of NC_143251.1, read as the reverse complement.
GTCCCCTTTCATGTGGTCAATGTGCCACCCACCTACAATCTGCTGCTCGGAAGGACATGGATCCATAATGCAAATGCAGTACCTTCCACCCTTCATCAATGTGTAAAATGGTCCAAAGGTGGAATGATTACAACTGTACTGGGAGAGGACCTAAAAGAAAGGCTCCCGCAGCCCATGATCCCTCGACCGTCATTCACAGCAGACATCCCCAGCATTAGAGAAAGTGAAGAAATCAGTCTCGGAGAAAGTCTAGAAATACTCCAGACAACCTTGGAATTATCTCTGCACACTGTAGCCATGACCCAATGGAGAGGTCCTGAATTCTTCAAGATTGGAGGCCGGATCAACTACAGCACCATCAAAGATCATCTGTTGTTTCCATAATTCATGAAAGCAAGAAAGGGATTTGATTTACTTCTGAAGCATGGTTATCAACCCTTCAAAGGATTGGGCAAAAATGAAGACGATCGCATCGAGCCAATGATTCAAAAGCATCATCCCCACAGAGCAGGACTAGGGTTTTCCGACGAAGGCTCACAAAAGAAGATTGTTTTTGTTAAAGGGGCACATTGAGAACCACTTGTTATTTCCTCTTTATTCTTTTCAAAATAAATGTCTCATTCTATCAATGTCTTTGATCAATTCGAAATCAATAAAATTTCAAGTTTCTTTGTCTATCTAGATGCCATCTATTTCTTTTCTCTATCTCCACATTTTATAATTCTAATGTCACTTATGCATAGTTCTTTTCAAATGATTGTTTGTCTTATGGTGGGAGATTTTATCTGAATCAAATTTCTCCTCCAAAATTTCAGAATGTCTCTTTGAGCAATCAAGAAGCTCGTTCTCAATCCAAAGGCTTTCCAGAAATCGACAGCAATTCACCGAGTCAAAGCGAGCATAGAAGATGGCAAGGTTTCAAGACAGTCAAATGATTTTGCAGAAGTTGATCAGTCTCTACAAGAATTGCCAGAGTTCACCTCAGCCCAGAAGCAAGACGAACCATCAGTTATAGTCCAAGATCCGACTGAAGAGGTCAATATCGGTTCAGAAGACAATCCCAAGATTCTAAAGATCGGTACCAGTCTAAGTCCGGAAGAGAAGGAAAGGCTTACAAATTTTTTCAAGCAACATGAAGAAGTGTTCGCGTGGACATATGAAGATATGCCAGGTTTAGACCCAAAATTAGTCAAACACCACCTTGTTTTAAAGCCAGATGCTAAGCCCATTAAGCAGAAATTGAGAAAAATGAATCCCAGAATAGAACAACAAGTCAAAGAAGGACTCAAAGATCTGCTCAAAGCAGGATTCATTCGAACTATTGACTACCCATATTGGTTAGCCAATATTGTTGTTGTTCCAAAGAAAAACGGCAAAATGAGGATTTGCATAAACTTCAGAGACCTCAACAAAGCAACTCTAAAAGATGATTATCCACTTCCAAGCATTGATATTCTAATCGACAGCACGGCAGGACATGCCATGTTCTCTTTTATGGATGGATATTCCGGCTATAATCAGATTAAGTTGGCCGCCCGCGACTAATCAAAAACTTCCTTTACTACGCCTTGGGGCACCTTTTGTTATACAGTCATGCCATTGGGCTCAAGAATGCTGGAGCAACATATCAATGTGCGATGGCCGTCATTTTTCACGATCAGATGTGCAAAATCATGGATGCATACGTTGATGATATCCTCGTGAAATCCTGTGAACACCCCAAATTTTTCAAAGTTTTGTAAAAATGTCCTTTTGCCCCTGATCCCATCTTCTAAGAAAATCAAAGCAATTTCAAAACCAAATTTCAGTTATTCTTCAGATTTTCTGGATTAAATCCCATATTGATATATCCAAATTCAATTCCGGATCTGGATCTAGTGTTTAAAATACAAATCTAAGCCTCATTATTCAAATTACAAATTAAAATTATAAAAATACCAAAAATATTTTTTGAATGGCTCAAACAGCTCATCCGACATCCATTGTAAAATCATAATCGTTGTAATTTTTAAAAGATTTTTATATGTAAAACATGTGAAAACCAGACATCAAATAATAAAAACCGGTTCTCACTAGTGGATGAGACCGGGTCGAACTCAGGGAACGGGAATATTTTGTATTCAAACACACAAATCTAAATTAATCTTTATTGTTATATTATTAAAATGTAAAATGTTCGAGTAAAGTAAAAACAACTATCTATTACAACAAATGAATACCCTTAGCAGAGGGCGTAAAGTGCAATATTTATAAACCCAATTAAATTCCTAATTCTAAAAATAAAAGCAAAAATCTTCTACTCTTGTGCTTCCTCGTGTCACGTAATCACTTCTGCTCCAATTCCATGCTATCCTGCACAAATAAATAGAACACGAGCAATACAAGATACTAACAGGTATGCTATGCACAATGTAAATCTAAAAATTGAATTAAGATCTAGAATATGATAAAACTCTCTAAAGAACTTCTACTATAGGTAAACAACTAACAAAACAACTAATGTACTTAAATCTGTAATGCTAATGCAATGACAACCTAATGAACTTAAGAATGTTAAATGCTATGCACAATGCTACGACTGGAACAAAAATGTGATACTCGGATATGCAAGAAACAGGGACATCGATGCTACAAAATGATTAAGAAATATGAAAACATAGACAATTGCAGCAGACAGAGAACTATATGCAACAAGAAATCAAGAACTATGATGAAATAGTAAATCAAAAAGACATTAACTACAAGGAAAAAAAATCGACTGTTATAAGAATTGAAAGATTACTATTAACTAAAATGAAAAATCGTAATCTAATATATCAACTGATGTAATACAAGTACTAACAGGAATGAAATCGGAATGAAAAAAAATAAGAACAACTGAATGAACAAAAAAATTAAAGGAATGTATAACAGAAAATGTAGAAAAATGAATCACAATATCAAAACATATGCAGATGAAAAACAATATGCTAAATCAAAACGATGCAAGAAATTGAGAATGAAAAAAATGAGGAAGAGGCAAACAGAAAAAATGAAATTCAGATAATGAAAAAAATACACATTCATGAAATGAATTACAGGAGTTTAACAAAAGAACAACAAAAATTTATTAATTGCAAATCAGAGGATCGGTTGAATACAACCCAGAAATTTATGCGATGAAAAAAATTAGACTAAAAAAAACATAGGAACAATTGAACAGAAATAAGAAACAGATGAAGAAGAATCGAAGATCGGATGATGAAAAAAATTCAGAAACAGCAATGATCAAGTTTTTTTTTTCGTTTTTCTTTCTTTTCTTTTCTTTTTGTTTTTCTTTACATAACAACACAACCTGAACTTATTAAGTGAACTAGAAGAAGATAAAAATCGGAAGAAGAAGAAACAAAGAAGAAGAAACAAAGAAGAAGAAGAAGAAGAAGAAGGAGAAGTTTCAGGACTTACCGTGATAGAGAGATTAGAAAAAAGGTGGCCGGCCTCCTCCCGTACGCCGTCACCAGACTGAGATGCCTCCACCGGCGAAAGAAATCATAGAAATAGTGAGAAGGGAAAGAAGAGGGAAGAAAAGCCGATGGTGGAGAAGGGAAAGAAGAGAGGGAAAAGGGGTTTTGGCGCAGGAAGGGGGAGACGGCTTTTGATTTTCGTTTTTTCAGTTTTTAAAAGAAAGCCAACCGGTTTAAACCGGTTTGTTACGATTTTTTTTTTATTTTTCCAAAAATATTCTAAAATTTATTAAAATTTCATTAAAAAGCTTTTCTAAAAACAACTATTTACAAATTGCCTCTATTCAACTATGTTTTGAAAAACATATCTATCTAACTCTATTTTACTCTAATAATTTATTATTATTATTATTATTATTATTATTATTATTATTATTATTATTATTATTATTATTATTATTATTGTTTCTTTTTCCAAAAACTGATTACTACAATTATATCAAAAGGCTAAAGTATGCATTAAAATGTAAAATAACCCTATTTTTCATTCATTTTCTGTTTTTAATTCATTTTAGCTCATTCACTCAAAACCGGCCTAAAATTGGGTTTTAAATAATTTTTTTCATGAAATCATGCATATTTTTTATATGAAATATCCCTAAAATATATGCATGATCAAATACCCCCATGCTTATGTTTTGCTAGTTCTCGAGCAAACTAGAAAAATGCATGAAATAAAAACTATCACCTAACTCACTTTCGTAGGAATCACAGTTGTATTTAGCTCATGCAACAAGCCCTTTCAACCCCTGGGTTACCTCAGTGGACGAGTAAGGTCTCGTGAGGGTTTGCAGTGATGCTACCCACAAACATCTCTGTCATGTATGCATAATATTACACATCTTCACAAGTAGTAGGTAATTAAAGACTTTATTTTCACAAATATTTCCTGTTATTTCAAAATCAAAATATCATTAGTCTTTTATGTACCACCACAGAAAAAAAAATTCTTTCATTTTTCTAAATATCACAATTATTTAAGCTTTATTCTTGGAAAATCCAATAAAAACAAGTTATTATTTACTTATCCTCACTCATATGTTTTCTACACAGGTTTTCTCAATACACTTCTAAGCACTGAACTTTTCTTTCTTTTTAAGCTCTTTTCTTGATTTTTCATTTTTCAAGCTTTTTCTTTTTGCGTATTCATTCTTCTCTTATAGCTTGCGTGTGATCTGCTTTTATGCCTTGTGCAATGTCAATATCTTCTATACTTTTTCAATGCATACCAAAAGATATCAACTAAGACATAAAAGTGACTTCCTTCATTTACCTTTGCAACGTGAGAGTCAAACATTTCAACTTGTATCTGTTCTCAGCTACTTAGGATCACGAAGTTTTCCACTCTCCTTTTCGAAATGGAATTAAAAGTTTCATCTTACATCTAAGTTCCATCTACTAAGGATTGTGGAATTATCCAAACAACCTAATGCATGCTCTTTTTCACTTTTGAGCTCATTTTTACACTTTTGTTTATTTGCTTAGTTTTTCAAAAATACAACTATGCATATTCATATTTGTGATTCAAAATAAATTCTAACATGTATCTATCATCATTTCTTCGAAATCCGCATAAACAACCATAATTTTCAGATCTATGTCAGAAAAAAATTTCATGGGGCTTAAAAATCCTCTAAAAACATCAGATTTGAAATAACATTCGTATAAGTTCAAAAATTTTCTTTAAAAACCTACTTTTCATGAGAGATGTGTAAACATGTGCAAGAACGTAAACAGAAATATTAAGGTGTGCAAACTACACCCCCCCTATGCTTGAATGACACTGTCCCAGTGGCACTCCCCCATGCTTATATGAAACTAAGTGAATGCACATGAGAGGAAATAAATGAGGGAAAAGAGTAGAATAACATGACATGAATTAAAAATACACGTTCTATGAATGTAATGAATGCAATGTATACATGACATAACATGAAACTCATAGAAAAAGATAGAAAACGAAAAATAAAACCAAATAAAATCTACAAATCCTAACAACGAATATAATACTGTACAAAATAAAATCTCATGAATAAAACGAAAAAAGAAAAACAAAATAAAATCTATAAATTCTAAGGAAAATCTAATACTATACAAGATATGGGTTGCCTCCCATAAAGCGCTAAGTTTGACGTCCCCAGCCAGACGGATCCCTGGAAAAACCTTCATCGTCCATGAGATCAATGGACATGAAGTCAGGCTCAATTGGGCTCTATAAAGAAAAGAGTGTCATCTGTGACACTACGCACTGTATTTCCATCCTGTCTACCTCTAAATGTGGTATCATGACTCTCTTGACATAAAGAACAGAGATTAGTCTCATCTGAGAGACTGGTCATGAAATGAGAGTCTAGGATCGACCGAGTATTAATGAATGCAACTTCAGACAAGTGGTGAATATGATCAGGCTTGACTTGGTCAAGCACCTTCTGCATCTGTACCTCTTGCTTACTAAAAGGAATCAGTGATCCTAAAGGTTGAGAAAATGGGGCTCTATATAATGATATTGCATGCTGTGGGTCAGGCCCCTTCTGCTGAGGTATCATGGAGATCGACTCGTTAGTAGAAATGATATAAGGTTCGTGAGTCGATTCCTGAATGGGATGATACGCCTTCCCATACTGAAGGGATGTAACAAACTTGACCTGCTCATGATGTGAATCGGTGGGTAGCAAGTCAAATGACATGGAATCCTCTCCCTTAGATGTGACAACAGATAGACTATGAAGGTTCCCCTGGCTTTGCCTACTGAAGGTCTCAACTAACTGTCCCATTTGAGTCTCTAGCTTGGCTATTGACTGCGTATGGGAGCTCAAAACTAGTAATATCCTATCTTGGAAGGATTGACTAGGTGAAAGCTCATGAGAATGGAGTTGAGTATAAGCAGGTTGGGCTGGGGAATGAACCTGTGGAAAAATGGGATGCGAGTAACCTTGTGAAGGGTTACTGGGTCTATACTGTGTCTAGGAGGGCTGATGGGATAGGGAAATTGACTGGTTTCGCCAACTTGGGTTATATGATGATGTAAATGAATCATGCATGGGTTTAGCAAAACCTTGGGCAGCATTCACCTGCTCTTGAACGAATTCAGGATATAATGGCGCTGCTGGACAATCTGAAACACAATGTGCAGGGCTAGCACATAGCTCGCACACTCTTTCTACTGGACTTCTCGAAGAATTGGCTAGGAATTGATCTAACTTCCTAGTCAACTGGTCAACCCTGGTACGCAATTCTAACTCGAACCCAACTTTGGAAATCCCTATTTTCCTAGGACCACTAGACACAGGTGTAGTCCTATCGAGCCGTGAAGACAAAGCATGATGCATTGTGTTTTCACTCAAGGTCTCGAATAGAGACCATGCCTCGTCCTCACTCTTGAGCATAAAAGTGCCCCCACAAGACGAATCAACCATTTGACGGTGCTTTTCAGTAAGCCCGTCGTAGAAATACTACACCAACTGCCAACGAGGCACCTGGTGATGGGGACACCTGCGGAGAAGATCTTTCTTTCTCTCCCAAGACTCGTGAAACTGTTCTCCCTCAATTCGAGAAAAACTAGTTATAGCTTTACGAAACTGATCTGTTTTACCAATTGAGAAGTACTTTTTGAGAAATTCACGTTGCATTCCTTCCCAAGTAGTAATACGAACCGTCTCAAGAGATTTTAGCCAGTGCTTGGATTTATCTTTGAGAGAGAACGGAAACAAAGTCAATCTCATAGCGTCATCTCCAAAGTTATTGATTCGCACTGTCGATCAAATCTCAAGGAATTCGTCAAGATGACGATATGGGTCCTCATTGCTAAGGCCATAAAACGAAGGTAGCATTTGAATCACACTGGCCTTAATCTCAAAATGGCTCGCTCCTACATCAGGTCTCGTGATGCAGGAGGCGTAAGTATACGTATTTGGCATGAAGTACTCCCTCAAAGGACGGATCAAATGATGATCGTCAACCATTGCGTACACCTTGGAGTAGACCGGTGTAGCACACGTCTTAACTTTGGGTTTTCTACCTAACTAACGCACTAAGCGGCCAAACCACGCAAACCACAAAGCGAGTAAACTAAAAACAACAAAACTAAACAAACACCACACAGTTACACATAACAGAGATTATGCAAAAGAAATATGAAATCTATGTGTACACTACCAATCGTACACAATCACCTCTAAGGGGATCCTAGTAGGTGGGCTGCGCAGAAAAGTAAGCTCGTCTCTATGATATGCACATACGTGGTTCTAAACCTAAATGCAAACAAACACTAGGCAATAAAGTGAATACTAATATTACGCCGTTCCCCGGCACCGACGCCAAAAAATTGATGTCTTCTTTATAATCGTTGTAATTTTTAAAAGATTTTTATATGTAAAACATGTGAAAACCAGACATCAAATAATAAAAATCGGTTCTCACTAGTGGATGAGACCGGGTCGAACTCAGGGAACGGGAATATTTTGTATTCAAACACACAAATCTAATCTAATCTTTATTGCTGTATTATTAAAATGTAAAATGTTTGAGTAAAGTAAAAACAACTATCTATTACAACAAATGAATACCCTTCGCAGAGGGCGTAAAGTGCAATATTTACAAACCCAATTAAATTCCTAATTCTAAAAATAAAAACAAAAATCTTCTACTCTTGTGCTTCCTCGTGTCACGTAATCACTTCTGCTCCAATCCCCATGCTATTCTGCAAAAATAAACAGAACACGAGCAGTACAAGATACTAACAGGTATGCTATGCACAATGTAAATCTAAAAATTGAATTAAGATCTAGAATATGATAAAACTCTCTAAAGAACTTCTACTATAGGTAAACAACTAACTAAACAACTAATGTACTTAAATCTATAATGCTAATGCAATGACAACCTAATGAACTTAAGAATGTTAAATGCTATGCACAATGCTACAACTAGAACAGAAATGTGATACTCGGATATGCAAGAAACAGGGACATCGATGCTACAGAATGATTAAGAAACATGAAAACATGGACAATTGCAGCAGACAGAGAACTATATGCAACAAGAAATCAAGAACTATGATGAAATAGTAAATCAAAAAGACATTAACTACAAGGGAAAAAAATCGACTGTTTTAAGAATTGAAAGATTACTATTAACTAAAATGAAAAATTGTAATCTAATATATCAACTGATGTAATACAAGTACTAACAGGAATGAAATCAGAATGAAAAAAAATAAGAACAACTGAATGAACAAAAAATTTAAAGGAATGTATAACAGAAAATGCAGAAAAATGAATCACAATATCAAAACATATGCAGATGAAAAAAATATGCTAAATCAAAACGATGCAAGAATCTGAGAATGAAAAAAATGAGGAAGAGGCAAACAGAAAAAATGAAATTCAAACAATGAAAAAAATACACATTCATGGAATGAATTACAGGAGTTTAACAAAGGAACAACAAAAATTTATTAATTGCAAATCAGAGGATTGGTTGAATACAACGCAAAAATTTATGCGATGAAAAAAATTAGACTAAAAAAAACATAGGAACAATTGAACAGAAATAAGAAGCAGATGAAGAAGAATCGAAGATCGGATTATGAAAAAAATTCAGAAACAGCAATGATCAAGTTTTTTTTTTCGTTTTTCTTTCTTTTCTTTTCTTTTTCGTTTTTCTTTACACAACAACACAACCTGAACTTATTAAGTGAACCAGAAGAAGATAAAAATCGGAAGAAGAAGAAACAAAGAAGAAGAAGAAGAAGGAGAAGTTTCAGGACTTACCGTGATAGAGGGATTAGAAAAGAGGTGGCCGGCCTCCTCCCGTATGCCGCCACCGGACAGAGATGCCTCCACCAGCGAAAGAAATCATAGAAATAGTGAGAAGGGAAAGAAGAGGGAAGAAAAGCCGATGGTGGAGAAGGGAAAGAAGAGAGGTAAGAGAGGGAAAAGGGGTTTTGGCGCAGGAAGGGGGAGACGGCTTTTGATTTTCGTTTTTTCAGTTTTTAAAAGAAAGCCAATCGGTTTAAACCGGTTTGTTACGATTTTCTTTTTATTTTTCCAAAAATATTCTAAAATTTATTAAAATTTCATTAAAAAGCTTTTCTAAAAACAACTATTTACAAATTGCCTCTTTTCAACTATGTTTTGAAAAATATATCTATCTAACTCTATTTTACTCTAATAATTTTTTATTATTATTATTTTTATTATTATTATTATTATTTTTTTCAAAAACTGATTACTACAATTATATCAAAAAGCTAAAGTATGCATTAAAATGTAAAATAACCCTATTTTTCATTCATTTTCTGTTTTTAATTCATTTTGGCTCATTCACTCAAAACCGGCCTAAAATTAGGTTTTAAATCATTTTTTCATGAAATCATGCATATTTTTTATATGAAATATCCCTAAAATATATACATGATCACCTCTCTCTCTCCACCTTCCATCTCCAACGAACCACCTTCAGGAGACTTCCACTCGCTCTTTAAGAAGAGGCACTCAATCCCCTCCATGGAGGGCCCATTATCGACCTTTCTTCTGGAGCATCCACAATTCTCCATTTGATCCATTTTTTCCTTCGAGCATCCAGTTTTCCTCTGTCTATCGCATCGATTTTTCACCTCAATCATCCATTATCGATCAATTTCTTCTGAAGCATCGGACTTCACTTTGAGCATCATCAACTTTTCTTCTTGGGAGCCGACTTTACTTCTAACAACATCCATCGGTGCTTTATCCCCTCTGGTGCTTCCTCTTCAACCAGTGGAGGATCGATTGAACATCCGCAGAATCACAAGCAAGTACGTATCTCTCACCTTTCTTGAATTTCAATTTTTTGCCGAGTTCCTTGAATTTCCTTTTTCGTTGTCTGAGTCTTTTCCCTTTTGGTTATATCCTCCTCTTTTTTTTTTCTTTCTCTTTTTCTTTTTTTTTTTTCTTCTCTTTTTCTGTTTTCTTTTGCTTCGTTTTGTTTTATCCATTAATGCATACCTTGCAATCCCGATTTCCATATAGCAAATCGGGTTGTAGATGAGCAATATCAAAAGGAGCGGAGGCATTCCAACAATTTTTTTTCTTCTTCTTTTCTCCCCTTTTTGTTTTATAATTTACCTGTTTTCGTCCTGTTTAATGATTCAAATTCAATATCTTTATATAACCCATTTGATTCTCATTTTCCTGTTGATTCATGGTTCTCTCTTGTTTATATACCGATTTTCCTTTGAATCTGGGTTTCTTGTTCGTGTGGCGTTTTTCTTTTATTTATTTTCTTAGATTATTTGTTTTCATCGTCACTCCATTTTAGTTATTTCTTTTTTTTTCTTCTGTTCCTTGAGTTAACACCAACGATTCTTTTGTTTCTTTCTATCGCATTATCCTTTTAGACAAAAACCTCAAGAGTTGGGCATTGATCTCTGATATGAACAGAGCCATCATGAAGACCAATTCACGATAGAATCTGGAATGATAATTTCCACCAGTTAGTGTAACGCCCATTCTGAGGTGATTAAGAATGAGGTTCTGTCCAGATTGTGCGTTTGTTTAAATTGTTTATGTTTTCTCCTTTTATTTCAGTTTTCCATTAAAATTTTGACCTGAAATGAGCTTCTCTAGCGTCTTAATCATTACAGCATAGATTTATGTTTTAACATTAACCTATGCTATTGGGTTCCTCAAACTCCTGCCATGGTTGATCAGCTGATCAACATTTGATCAGGCATTGTATACAGTGATCCTCCCCTTGTTAAAATGTCTTGAATGAGTTGTCTTTATGGGTTTCCTTTGTCCTGTATCTAATCACTTGAACATTGGGGCGTTACTTCTGATAGTTAATGTCTTGGATCTGGTTATACATTTGTTAGATTTTGTTATGAGTTAATTACTTGGAGAAGTGTAGACACAAGCTTGAATTTACTTAATTCATTTGTTCATTATGTTATCCGCTGATATCTTCTGTTGGACAATGTGAATTTGTTTCAGTTATATCTGATGTTGCTTTCTTTTCTGCTTATTTTCCATGACAGTACGTCTGTATATGTCCTCAGTTGGGTTTGAGATGTGTTGGTTCTTGTTTAACAGAACAATAACTTCTGTAAATCGGTAGATATAATGTTGCCTGAGATGAGATTATCATCAACTCCTTCAAAATGACCGAGCTACTCCCAGTTTTCCTGTCTCCATCACTCACCTACAGCAAACACCAAACACTTTTCCAACAACGAAAGGTGTTTTGCAGAAGAAAATTTTCTACTGCACTAAAATCCTCGTATCCCAACTGCCAACACTCTCCCTATTTGTACACCAGCCTCTTTGCACCTTTACTATCTATCTATGTCATCTCCAGCCACTATTTGTTGCCTTCACAGCAACAATACTTACCTGTAGACAACTCTACTCGTCACTATCCAAGAAAGATGAAGAGCTGGATCGGTCTGTGATGGTATAACTGAAAGCTTGACATTGGAATATGAATGTTTTGCCCATATGATCAAATTTTGGTCATGGTGTTCTGCAAATATATCATGGGGATCGAGATGAATATATATATATATATATATGATGCATCAATATCACATGTTCTTAACATGTTTTCACTGCATAAATGCATCATCTATAGGTTTAAAGCATACACTTAGGTGCATAATATGATTATAGAGCTTGGGTTCGAATTTCACTGAAATCGGACATAAAACGAAGGAATTATGGCATTTACAGTGTAACGGGTCAAATATCGGATCCGATTTGAGAGATTTGGATCCAGACGCCCATTTGGACTTTGGATTTGGACCAAATTGCATGGATTTAACCCAACTCCAGCCCACTTAAGTTTTGTAAAAACTTTTTCTAAAAACCCCCTGCAGAAAGAGGCGCCCAGTAAATATTTTTATTTTAACACTGTTTTTGTAAATTGGCCAAAAGAGCCAAAATCGTCTAAAAGGAGAGGGGCGCCCATTCCAGCCCTGTCTTTGGCTTTGTTTGGATGTCCCTTGCAGTGAATCTAACTCCAGCAGCTTCTTCCCCTCCAGCCCTCCACGTTTTGGCCATTGAAGACCGGCCTATGCTTGGTTTCCAAGCATATTTCGATCCCCTTTGTGTTTTCTTTTCATTTCTTTCTTGTTCCTTGCTGTCTTTTCACCACTTTTCTGTATTTTTGCAGGTGTAGCAGAGGTGGAGACCATTAACCTTGGGCGGGAGTGCGAAACACACCACCAAGGTGAGCCGGCCCTACCTCCATCCGGCTTTCTACACCCTCCGATCGAGAATCGGCTCACATTCCATCGTCGGTGGATCTCCAACGTGTAGCAGCTGCAAAGGTTCCGTTTTTTGGTGAAAGTACAGCATTCTTGAACTGCGTAGGATGTCCATCTCCAGCCACGGTCCGCTCTTCTTCATCCCCCCGGTCGTCGGATCTTCCAAAAGGTAGGTCTTCTTCTTCCTTCTCTTCTAGATAAAACCGAATTGGGTGTTGGTTTTCTTTTTATTTTATTTTCTGTGTGTTTCTTAGTTTTCTTTTTGTTTCAACCTTATATTAGATTTCGTGCATAGGCCAGCACGTTAGATTAGGTTTATGTGTTTGTTTGATTCATTGAAATCGATTTTTTTTAGATTTTTCATTCTTTTCATTAAAATCGGCTAGATCTTCATCTAGCCGATCCTTCAAACTTCTCATAGGTGTTCTTGGGTCTGTTCTACTGAAACTCCATTTAGAAAATAATCCATTTTTATTCATCTTAGTCGGTGAGTGGTGAGTTGTGCTTTTGATTTCACTTGAAAAGCAAAAATCTAAAAATCGGCTAGACTATTTCTAGCCGATTCTTGATTTTTACAAAAATATTTTTCTTTGTTTTGATTTTTTTTTGTTCAGCATGTAGATTGTGTTGTTTTGCTGAAAATCCCATTAGAAAAAGTTCATTTTAGTTCATTTTATTCGTGGGTTGTGCTTGTGTCTTGTTTTGATTTTACTTTTGAAAAAGAAAAAAAATCGGCTAGAGATATTCTAGCCGATCTTTGCATTTTTGTAAAAAGTGTGTTTAGATTGGTAAGTCGTGTGGTTTACTGTGTGTTTAGTATGTTAACAGTAGCATAAACTTGTGTTAGTCATTGCATTATTTTAGGATTGATTTAACTAATTGTTTTAATCATTTTCGGTTTTTGTGTTTTGAGTCTATTGAAGAAAATTACAAAAATCAAGTTTTCTTTTCTTCATGTTTTTAATTCCAGCATAGTGCTGTTCTTGCTAGCATTTGTGTAATTAGGAGTCCTTTTTACTATTTTCTAATTTAGTTTTATCAAAATAGTGGTTATTTAGTTTTATTACTTTTTGTTAATTTATATTTTTATTTTTTTAATTTTCGTGTGGATCTTCTTCTTCCCCAAGGTGGGGCGGCAGCCATTAGAGCTCCTATTGAGCTCTAGGTCGATTTTTTTAGAAAGTCTTAATTGCCATTAGTTGAGTTAGGAAGGTGTCTAGGTTCAATGTATTAGGGTTTTATCTCATAGCCGTTTTTAGTGATCATTTAAGTAGGTTTTAGTAATTTGGGCAGCATTTAATTCTAGAAAGTCGTGTTTTTCAATTAGGTCTTTTCATTACCTAGGTGAGTCTTAAATTCTTTGGCAGTATAGTCTTAATTTAGAGTTGGCGATTTTGAGAGGGGAGGCAATTAAGGTAATTGCATTTAAAAAGTTTTTGGAAAGAGTGGATTCCCCAAAAATCGTGTGGGATATTTAAGGAGGAATTAAATTTTGGATGTGCATTAAAGTAGGAGTTACTCTTTGATCTTAGAAAGTGTTTTTGAAATTAAACTAAAATTCCAAATTAAGTTCCACGATTTTCAGAAAGGAATAAATGCTCTTTACTCAAGTTGGGAAAGCAAAACTCGTGGGGTTTTCTTCTAAGTTGGACTTTCCATTTTCCAAAGTGAAAGTTTGAATACAATTAAGGAGGGTAACTCCCTCATTAAGTGGGGCGGTTTTTGGAGAATCCAATTTATTTCAAAGTTTGAGCAATTACCATTATTACTTTATTTTCCCAACCTTCTCCATTAAAATCGTGAACTTTGGAATAATTGTAGATTAATTAAGAGGTTGCTACTTTAATTGACCCAAGTTAAGTGAGGCAAACCCTAGTCTAAACCCACTTGAGTCTAGTCAAGACCACACCTAGGTCGAGTCAACCTTAGTCCACCTATTGAGACCTACCCTAATCGAGTTAACCTAGTTGACTTAGTTAGGTGTGTCTTGTGTCCAAGTCAACTTGAACCCTAACTCGAGTCAAACCCTAGTCTAAACCTAGTGAGTCAACCGAGCTTACCTTATCCCATTCGAGCCTAGTCAAACTTAGTTGAGTCTAAGTCAACCCGAACCTAGTTGACTAAGTCCACCCTAAACCGAGTTCAACCTAGTCTTAATAATCATAAGTCCAAGACCAAGACCTAACCCGAGTCAAGTTTTAGTCTAACCCAGGGTGAGTCCAAACCGAGCCTAGTTCGAGTCAACTCTAGTCTAAGTCAAACCTAATCTGGGTTAAACCAAGTTGAGTCAACCTTAACCAAGTTAACCCAACCCTATCCAAGTCAAACCGAGTCTACCTAAGTCAAAACCGAACCCAATTAGTTAGGCCAAACCTAAACCAAGTCCATACTAGTCCGAGTCGAGTCAAACATAGCTCGAGCCTACCTAATCCAAACCGAGTTCTCCCAAACCACCCCGAACCTACCTAAGTCAAAACTGAGCCTAGTTGAGTTAACCAAGTGAACCCTAACCCTATCCTTTGCTCTTTAGTGAATTAATTTCATTTAGTATTATTTATGTTGATTTTTATACTAATTAGTTTATTTATCTAAGTTAGTTTTAGTAAAGAAGTGTGTGTACGGAGATCGTATTTGTTTCGTAAGTGTGAAATGTGTTTGTGATTGTTTGAATTGGTAATTAGATATTGTTTAACTTAGTAGTCGGATTGCATTTTATTGTTTAGCATAGTTGCATTTGCATTGTTAGTTAATGTAGTTATAGTCATAATTTGCTTATCGTGTTTTGTTCGCCCTGCATTTAGCGTATTCGTAATAGTCATCTACATATACACTGTTATACAGTGTCATTTAGATTGCATTAGGTTTGATTTGTCTTTTAGAGTGTTAAAATAGATTCATAAAGTGAATAGTACACTCAAATAAAAACCAGATTTTTGCCCTGTCGCACCAGCATTATTTTCTGTGCAAAAATTTTGTCTTTTCCAAAAACTTTTCTTTTATTCACTTTATTGACGTGTTATTTGACTGCAGACCAAATTTCAGCTCATTCGGAGTTGATTTGGTTTGATTTTTAAGCGTTTTGCGAAAACCGCTTTTTCTGGATTTCAAATTACAGGACTTTCGATATCCTGATTTTTCCCAGATTTGAAACGCTTATATCTGGAGTTCCAGATACTGTTTTTCAATTATGTAAAAACTGTCAGTTTGTTTAATCTGTCAGTTGCAGAACAGAACAAATTTTGGGAAACTCGGACCTCGTAACAGTGGTTTTCCGATAACCTGTCAGAATGCTATTTTACACTAGTTAGGGGCAGTTTCGTAATTTTCTTAATTTCAGCATTTTAGACTTGTTTTCATTAGTTTCTGCATTTTAGGAGTTGCATAAGCATCCTACAGCATTAGTAGAAGTAATTTAGTTAATTTTAGAATTAGTTTAGTATTTTATTTAATTATTGTTTGATACGTAACATTTGTTTTATTATTTTCGTAAAATTAGAATTAGTTTGAGTTACTGTTTGCATTATTAGAATAGAATACTAACTTGGTATTTTTATGCATTTTTAGGTTGTAAAGCATATTTAGTTTCCAGGGTTATTTTCCAAGTGTGAGGAGCGAATAATTGGCGAAAAGACGGAAATACCCTTGGTGTGGAGCAAAAGAAATAGTTGCTTGTTTATTTTCATTTTAGTGATTAAATGTATTTGTATTAGTTTTATAATTGTAGATTGACATTTGTCATTAATAAATTAAATTTTCTAGAAATATCGTGATTAATTCCTGTTCCCTGAGGTTTCGACCCGTACTTACCACTTTGTGGAAAGTCGGTTTTTATATTTTTGGTTGACGATTTTCCAAAGTTTATTGAAAATAATTGTTTTAAAAAGATCATTTCAAAATATCAACCAATATATATATATATATATATATATATATATATATATATATATATATATATATATATATATATATATATATATATATATATATATACTTTTTCTCTTTCCTTCTTGTAATTCTAAGTTAATGTTATATTGGTGCATTTTGTATGCCACAGCAGTTCTGCATCTATTTTGGTGGTCCCTCTATAACAATGACTGCAACTATTTCTAGAATGAAGCACCTGTTATCTTTTCCATTGGTTTTGAGGCAAGAAAGAGGATGTGCCCTGGAGCCATAAAAAACAATGGGTTTCATTAGAGTGTCATATTTTCTGTTATCAGATTTAACTGAATTAGATGTTCAGTTGTATCTTTTTCTTTTTTTCCTTTTGTTAGGCTGAATGTATTCTTGAAGTGTTAGGAAGTTTTGGGGGAGCTGTTTTTCTTTCATAGATGTTGACTCTTTGAAACAGGCACATATAAAAATGATAGATCTGCATGTTAAAATACTTGCCAAATGCATTTCATTACAAGGTGGAAGTATAAATTTGGGAATCTTGGAGGCGGGTTTCTGGTTTGAAGGAGACCAGTTATAAACAGAATCGAACGATGATTGTCCCCCTTTGTAGGCAAGACAACAACATGAATGATTTTTAAAGCCCAACCTGGGATGTTTCTCATAATGTTCATGAAGAAGCCACTGGAGATTCATTTCGTATTAGTTGTTCAGATTTTGGAAAAGGTCTGGTGGGGGTCCTGGAAAGCCATCCCACATAGTACAAAGTAGAGACCAAGAGTTTGAGTAGTAACAATGACTGTTGCTACTGGACTTGAATGTTTGGATTTTGCTCTTAAATCAGCATCAAACGGGTTTAAAAACTAGTACAATGTTTTGCACACCTTCGCCTGCTGTCATCTATACATACTTCCTCAACCACCACATTTCCTCACCTTCCTGCATTCTTTTTTTTTAAGTTAAGTTATTCGCATATTGCATCATCATCTTCATTAGTACCTGCACTTTCCGGTATATGTATTGCCACCTACTGTTCTCACATACATGCACTGTTCACACCTCCATTTCACACAAACCACAACACCCATTCATGCCCATCGGCTGTAGCCCACTTTCATCTTCTCCTTCACCTGCATTTACACATAGTCCCCTGTATATTGCATTTACTACAGTTACTGCATCCCCTTCACAACACCCACCACCATAGCATCCCTCACTTCCAGTTGCCACTTACACCTCCTCCATCTCACAAGCCATCATCCACCTATGTTGCATATATGCCATATATATGTATAAATATATATATATATATATATATATATATATATATATATATATATATATATATGTATGTATACCTATATTGCATATGTATATATATCACTTTTTCTCCACTTTAAATCATAAATATCATAGCATGTGAGGACCCCACATTTGGCATCTTTGAAATGTGCAATCCTCTTTTGCTTTCGTGCTAACTCAGTATTTTGTAGGAAATACATGGGAATGCCTATTTTTCTTTCTTAGAATTAGAAACTTTTGTAATTTTCTTGTAATAGTTAGATCTTAATGAAAGATCTTAATGAAAATATTTACTTCCCTGCACTTGACTAGAATGAATGAGCATATAAATATCATATACTATCCATTTTCATATCATTTTCTTCATTTTTATGTCAAAATTCACGAATGAAAACACGAATGGCACGTGCACCATTCTAATAGGAGATGATTAAATTCTAAGTTGACGATTTGCATCAATGGCCATAGTCAGGATGTGAACAAGACTTAGGATTTTCATCTTTTATGGAATAACACTGGATCCGTTTTTCTTAAATTCATCATATTTTCTTTAAAAATTCTCCTCTTTTATCAGAGTTTAGTTTAAAATTAATTTAATACATATATCAATGGCCATAGTCAGGATATATTGAGAGTTAATTTCATTTTAAACTCTATAAAAGCACCAAAATATATTTTATTCTTCACTTGAATTTAAATGTGATTATTATATAATACATTCAATGACCATAGTCAGAGATGTATTATATCTTTAATCTTATTTCTAATTCATGTAAAGAATGAAATATGCTTTTCAAAATCCAATTTCAAAATTCTTTAAATTCATTCATCATTTAGGATAGAATTGCATCATATTTTCAAAATTTCCTTTTAAAACTCCATGTGATTTTTTTTGAGTATTTTCTTCATTCTTCAAATCAATCCTTTTTTATAGGTTCAAATTCAAATTCTATCTCATTTTCAAAATCCAAAAAATTTGATTTCAAGGTCCAAATTGACTTTGAAATTTCAAATTCATTTTTGTATTTAAAACTTTAATTTCCAATTCAAAATTCAAACTTCAAAGTTCAAATTTAACTTTGAAGTTTCTGATTCATCTTCTGATTCAAAATCAAGTTTATCTTTTTATCTTCAAAATTCAAAATCAAAGTTTAAAATTGACTCTTCCTAAATTTTAAAATTCAATCTGGGTTTTCAAAACCCAGATCCATTTGCAAAAGTCCCATTTGGACTTTCAAATTCCAAATCCAAAGTTAGAACCCAATCCCAACTTGAATTCAGATTTCCAAATGCAATCTCCACTTTTGGATCTCAGACCTCAGATCCAAAATCCATTTTAGGGTCCAGAATCCAATTGCATCTTAAATCTCAGACTTCAGATCCAAAATTCATTTTAGGGTCCAGAATCCAATTCCATCTTGGATCTTAGACTTCAGATCCAAAATCCATTTTAGGGTCCAGAATCCAATTTCATCTTTGATCTTAGGCTTCAGATCCAAAATTCTATTTAGGATCCAGACTTTGGATTCAAATACCATCTTGAATTCAAGATTTCAAATCAAATTCTATTTCCAATTCCAACTTTCAAATCCAATCTCGTTTTCATTCCAGATTTCAAAAATCCAAGTTTATCTTGATTCCCAAAAATCCAAGAACCAATTTCGTTTCTCAATTCTATTTCTCAAATCTCATTCTGATTTCAAACTTCAAAGCTAGAATTCAATTCCATTTCAAAACATTCATCTAGGTTAAAAATTCTAATTCAAAGTCCATTTATGACTTTGAAACTTCCTTCTCCTTTCATCTCAACTTCAAAAATCATTCTTTTCAAAGTCCAGATTTATTCTCCTAAAAACTCTGGTTATTTTCAAAGACTTAGAACTTCAAAATATCTCTCCTGATCTATCTCAAGTTCTAAGTTAAGATTCAATCATTCAGAAGCCATTTCTTCACTCTATTCATCTTAGAAACACTTGGAGATTTCCAAATCATTTTTCAAAAAGAGCATACATCCTTACATCGCACAAGCATGATTCTTTGTGCATTTAGATTTAGGATAAATTCTTAGATAATATTTTAGCAAAGCAAAATGGCATGAATTCGACTCTTGGTTCGATTACCCCTGGTAAAGGCGCCAGGAACGGTCGAACCTCGTACTAACAAGCGAATCCCGTCTCCCAATTTTTCCGCAAATATTTCAAAACGGAGGTAAGTTATTTTCTTAAAAATCTTCAAAATTAAGGTCAAGTGAGACCCCGCAAAAGAGTTTCTTTTCTCTTTTTCTTTCTTTTCTCTTCTCTCTTCTTTTTCTGTCTTTTTTTTTTCTCCCTTCAAATAGGAGAAAATAGAGTTTGGAAAGGAAAAGAAAAGGAAGAGAGAGAAACACCAAGAGAGGAAAAATTTTGCGATGATCACAGGTTTGGCGACCGTGATGGGACTCGTCTTCGTCCGGTTGAATATATGCCTTTGCTTTGCTTTGATATTTTCTAAAGTCTTTATTTTACAAATGTCAGCTTCATTTCCATGCAAACCTTAGGAGCCTGGACTCTGTCCTAAGCTGACATCATTGCATATAGGATTTAAGTATGGTTTGGTAGGACCATATTGAGGAGATTATTCCATGTTCACATTAGATTTAGGTCTGAAATACAACTCTCCTCATTTCTAGGGATTGAATGCAAATAATGTATGCAAGTGTATGCTCCTCTTCATTTTAATCTATCTCTTTAGGACTTGCATTAGAGCTTTCTGAATTTATTTGCATGTTGAACATGTTTTTGAAAAATCCCTACCTATATTGTCCTGGTCTTCATGTTGCTGGGCTGTCTCACTGAACCATAGTCCGGAAAAGAGCCTCACAACAAGACCACTTATTTGGGTTCGTGCCCCCCTACCACGTACCTAAAGGCCATAGTCCGAGGTATATCGGTAGGTGCTCAAGGATGTTGGGAAGCCATTACCTTAGAACCGGAAAAATATTTTTATGCCACGTACTTCGAGCTTCGGCTTGGGTATATCGATATATCATGATTGGAATCAGATGATCTAAACCTTAGAGTTAGGATTAAGGTCCTACAAGCCATTTTAAAATATTGCATTTAGAGTCAGCCTTTAGGGAGTGATGTTTGCGCATCCTTGCTTGTGTAGCTTTGGTTATGCGATGTTTCTCTTATTCTCTCATATATATGTATCAAACCTTTTCAAAAACCCTGGGTGCATCATTCAAAACTTCCCCTTACTTTTCAAAAACCCCAGGTGTATATTTTCCTCTACCTACATTTCTTTTCTCTTTTAGATTAAATTTTCTTCAAAACCCTGGAAAATTCCTTTAAAATTTCCTCGATCTTTCAAAAATTTCCAGGTTTGATTCTTCAAGAGTCTATTTGTAAGTCTTGCATTCTATCTAATCCTCCTCATTCTTCTTTGCCCCAATATTATTCCAAATGGCGTCCAATTCTCTCGATGCTATCTTTCCCAGAGATCATGTCTTCTATCAGATACAAGATGAATCACCGGATCATCGGGTCATCCAGTCTCATCTTTTCTTCCCTCCGTGGTATTATTCTTGGTTCGCCACCTTCTCGCGTATGTTCCCAGACCACTTGGATGACTTTGGGTTGGAGATGGCATCAGCAGCAGGCAAGCAAACCATCAATGGAAGTCTGATTCAAGCTATGGCAGAACGGTGGAATCCACGTACCTGCACATTCTGGTTTCTATGGGGAGAGATGACTCTACTGATGGATGAATTTAATGATATTATGGGATTGCCCGAACCAGCTGGTCACCCAGATGATCCTGTCGAGCAGCAGTTCCTGATCAACATCAAAGGGGTAGATGTTCGAGAAGCTTTGTCTAGAGCAACAGGGAGCAGATCCTGGCCTCTCACTGAGATTGATGGAATCAGTTCATTGACCTGTTCAGACTTTATCGCAAGTACGGAGATAACGAAGAGGTTGGCACCTTGTCTCGAGCAGCAAAAGACAGAATTCAACATGCCATGATCCTATGTACAGTGGGATTAGCTTTCTTCCAAGATGGACAAAATTCCATAGATGTCAGAGTTGCCCAGCTCTTTCGAAGATGGGTAAGCAAGCAGACCCGTCAGCTTTCAGTCTCCATGGCCGCATTAGCCTTTCTTTACCGAGGTTTGGCTCGTTTTGCCCTTGGAGAGACTATTCTGGTAGAAGGATGCACTTATGCCCTGCAGTCGTGGTTCCAGCGACATGTGCCATCAAAGGTCAGTTCTTTCAGGTTCAACAGCAAGAAGCCAAAGACGGCCATTCAGTGTCGAGCCTTGATCTAGAAACTGCATCAGGAGGAGATCATTTGGGATTTCTTCAACAGGAGAGAATCATTTTCTCGTTACACTTATGCTCGCAGCAAGCGTTATAGATTGCTTGGCCCTTTCTTCTGTGTCGATTATCAGCCAGAAAGATGTCTCAAACAGTTTTCGCAGTGGCAGGTTCGCGCCAACATCCGCTTTCCGAAGGGTAATATGCCAGAATTCAATCTGCAGTCTGAACAGTGGTCTGGGGCATACCATGTCACCAAATATACTTAGGATTCCTTCATTTCTCTATCTGTATTTCCTGGATCAAATGTATCTTTTGAATATCAAGAGTGGTGGCAAACTATCTGCCCACCCTCTCTTTGTCTTTGAATATTACTGTCAATAAAATTTTCTTTTTGGGCCAAATTTTATACTTTTATTTTATAGCACAAATGGTCACAAATTTTGATGACGACCTCATCCTGGGTAAATGGGGCATTCCTCCTACTTCTCTTCAATATCTTTTATCATGGTTGACGACCTCGCCTAGGTAACAAGGCACATTTTTTTCGTTATCATAAAAATGGTAACACAATTATCACAAGTCTTGTGATGACCCAATCCCGGGTAATGGGATAATCTCTTAAAAATTGTCTACCAAAGCCCTTCATTCTTGCTTTTCTCAAAAATTATGGTTTTCAAAAAAGTTTCTTCCATACTCTAACCATTCCCATATTCTACAGGAAGACTTTGGCATCTCAAAGATGATTCAGACAAGAGCTGGTAGCAGACTATTCAGCAGCACAGCGACAGCGAGAAAGAGGAAATAAATTCTCCCAGATCGTCTAGGGGACACAACTCAGGAGAAGAAAGTGATGTTGACCCTGCCATGTATAAAGTTATCCAGAAAATGATGTCAAAGATGATGGCTGAATAGGCTAAGGCTGGTCCAAAGAAAGCAACTTCTAAAAGCAAAATTAAGAAGAAGCCCATGAAAAAGCCTATCAAGATCAGTAAGCAGAAAATACAGCGTGACAGTACTTCTAAGAACTCAGAATCGGCAGAAGAAGAGCAAGTGATGTATATCCCAAAGCATCTATGACAGCCTAAGAGAACAGTTGAAGAGCCTGTGTCAGTGAACAAACCTAAGTACGGGGCCCCCGCGGAGGATCTGATCCAAGCATTGACAAAGATAGTAAAGGATCTGCAAATCTGAGACAAAGGGAAAAGATCATATACCAGGGAGGATTTTTACCTCGGCTTAGAAGGGGATAACAATCTGGAGAACCTCCCCCGAAAATTCATTAAGTTCGACGGAACCGCGATCCCAAGGCCTATTTGGCAATGTTTTTCGCAGAATGCGCTAGGTTCAGCGAGGATAATCGAGCCCTCTTCCTATATTTTTCCCGTAGTTTGGAGGGGATAGCTGCCAAGTGGTATGCCGAGCATGTCAATCCCATTGAATTGAGGGATTTTGACAAAGTTGTCAATATGTTTGTTGAGCGTTTTCTGTTCAATACAGAAGCTCTGCCCACGCTCAATCATCTGTGCAACCTCAAGCAAGAGCCCAATGAAAAGGCCAGGGATTTTATCCACAAATGGAGGAGTATTTGTAATAAGATGAGGAATCCCATTTCTGAGGAGCATGCCCTCCAAATTATCCTCAACAACTTCTCTTTGCCTCTGAAAAGCCTCATTTTCCCATACCCATCTAAGTCATTTATTGAACTGACAGAACGAGCAGAATGGATCGAAATGGGAGTGAAGAATGGAATGTATGAAGGCGTCACTTTGGCCAAGAATGTCCATGATCCAAAGAAAAAGGCACACTTTACTTACTCGGTCGAGGTTCCAGGTGACAACCAAGGCAGTAGCAGCAAGAACGGCAGCGACAGTGGCACGAAGCCTGAGCAGAAGAGAAAAAGAAAAGGAAAGTTTTTCAAGAACAATGATAAGCCTCTCTCAAGCGGTCCTCAACAAAAAGAGGATCTTTAAGAAAAACCCAAGCATATCAATTGGAGCAGGGATCAAAATTTTACCCCCCTCGATCAGCCTTTGGAAAAAGTTTTAGAATATTTACTGTCCCACGGAATGGTTAAACTTCCCAAAGTTGTAGATCCGCCAGTGATCATGGGAAGATTCAAAGAACAGTATTGCAAATTCCACAGAGCGATGGGGCATGATACAGAGTATTGCTTCATCCTGAAGCACTTGATCCAAGACTGCATTGACAAAAGCATCCTCATAGAAGATGAAGAGGAAGGAAAGATGGAAATTCTAGCAGCTCCATTCCCGAATCATTCTGCATCAACCATTTCAGAATATTCATTTCTTCCACAAAGCCATATACATCCATGATCCAGTGAAGACATAAGTCTCCATCATCAGGTAATGGTTCTGCATCAGGATTAGCCTACATCTCAGAAGATGAACATCTTCTCATTTTTGAACCAAATGAATACATCTGTTGAGAGAGGAAAAACTCAAGTTTTCTAAAAAAGATTCCTTAAAAAGAAAGCCTGCGCAGAGGAAGCAAAAACCTCTAAGGCAGCTGAAGAGTGGGCCAATAGTCTCCAAAAGCCAATCACGGCACTCTCCAACATTTCAATCTTGGAATTGACTCATGATTCTCCCAAGCATCAAGAAATGCTGGATGATATGTTAAGGAAGATTAAGGTGAAGCCAGACACTACGCTAGAAGACATAACACAGATCGTAAACCAGGCAATGACTAATGCGCCTATCACCTTTTCAGATGAGGACTTGCCAAAGCCTCATTCATTCCATAACAATGCATTGTACATCGTAGTAAGGACCAGGGGCATGACTGTACTACATGTACTTGTTGATGGAGGCAGCAACCTCAACATTTGCCCAAAAATGACAGTGAAGGGCTTAGGATTAAAAGAGGAAGAATATGTGCCTGATCCTATTATCATCTATGGCTTCGACAATCATGGGCAGACCGCCAAGGGCAAGATCTTTCTGGAAATCTTCATTAACTATTCGGTGCACACAGTCTTATTCCATGTCGTGAACGTGCCACCCACTTATAATCTTCTGTTGGGACAAACATGGATCCACAATGCTAATGCTATTCCATCAACCCTCCATCAGTGCATAAAATGGTCCAAGGGAGGAATGATTACCACCATTCTGGGAGAGGATCCCAAAGAAAGGCTACCACAACCTATGATTCCCCGTCCAACATTCACAGCGGACATCCCCAGCATCCGAAAAGCCGATGAAATCAATCTCAGCGAGAGCTTAGAGATGCTGAAGCTGAAAGATGTCCAAGAAGAAGAAAATATGGCAGCAGTAGTCGAATGGCAAGGACCCTGTTTCTTTAAGTTAGGAGGACGTATCAACTACACCTCCTACAAAAATCATCCCTTATTTCCTCAATTTTCCAAAGCTGGAAAGGAATTTGATCTGCTGATAAAACATGGGTACCAGCCATTCCACGACATGAGAAGAAATGAGGATGACATAGTGGAGCCTATCATTCCCGTTCAACATCCAGACAGTTCAGAGTTGGGGTTCATCGACCAAGATTCTAGCAAGAAAACAGTATTTGTGAGAGGAAACAAATGAAAAGATGATGCCTTAGTTTTCCTGCGTTCTTCTCTTATTTTTCTGTTAATCTTGTAGGGACAACACAGTCCCCGTCTTTTGTCAAATCTTATAAATATCTCATTTCCAATCAATTAAAGATCAATCTTCTCTTCATATTTTAGGCATCTATCATTCTTTCTTATTTTTTTGTCTATGCCAATTGTTCTTTGCTTTATACAAAGAACTTTTTTTTGGCTTGTACTTTCTCTTAAAAAACCTTTCTTGACGTTTTCAGGATCATAACTCCTGAATCGATGAAGAAATTCATTATCAATCCCAAATATTTAAAATTGGCAAGGATTCCTAAGATAAAGGTCAGAGCAGAGGTCAGCCAAGCAACAGAGCAGACCGAAGAGCCAGCAGAATTTGATTCAACTATCCAAGAATTGCCAGAATTTGCTCACATTCAGAAGCATGATGAACCCTCATCTTTAGTTCAAGATCCAACTGAGGATACCAACATTGGTTCGGAAGATGATCCAAAAATTCTCAAAATCGGTTCGGGTCTAAAAGCAGAAGAGAAAGCAAGACTCATCCAATTCCTTAAGCAGCATCAAGAAGTATTTGCCTGGACTTATGAGGATATGCTAGGATTAGATTCCAAGCTGGTTGAGCATCGACTCAAGTTGAAACCAGATTCCAAACGAATCAAGCAGAAACTGAGGAAATTGGACCCTCGAGTTGAGCAGCAAGTTAAAGAAAGACTTGAAGATTTATTAAAAGCAGGCTTCATCTGAGCCATTGACTACCCCGATTGGTTGGCAAATATCATAGCAGTCCCTAAAAAGAACAAAAAAGTTCAGATTTGCATTGATTTCCGGGACCTCAACAAAGCTACCCTAAAAGATGATTATCCACTTCCCAACATTGATCTTTTGATCGACATCACAACGGGTCATGCCATGTTTTCTTTCATGGATGGATATTCAGGCTATAATCAAATCAAGCTGGCCGTTCGTGATCAGTCAAAGACTTCATTTACTACACCATGGGGAACCTTCTGCTATACAGTCATGCCGTTCGGGCTCAAAAATGTCGGGGAAACTTACCAGAGGGCAATGGCCGTTATTTTCCATGATCAAATGCACAAAAATATAAATGCATATGTGGATGACATTCTGGTCAAATCTAAAGAAGAAGAGGATCACCTTGATGCTCTCGGTCAAGTTTTTGAAAGACTCATTCTCTATAAATTGAGACTTAATCCTCAGAAATGTGTTTTCGGAGTTGAGTCCGGCAAATTGCTCGGCTTCATAATCAGCAAAAAAGGAATAGAGGTGGATCCAGCTAAAGCAAAAGCAATTATTGACATGCCACCTCCAACTAATCTTAGAGAACTGTGAAGCCTTCAAGTGCGTATTCAGTCTATTTGCAGATTCATCTCCAATTTGGCTCTGAGATGTGAACCTTTCAATCATTTGCTAAGAAAATGAGTTAAATTTGAATGGGGATCGGAATGCCAACTCTCGTTTGAGCGCATCAAGCAGTATCTCTTTAATCTACCAGTTTTGAAGCCTCCAAAATTAAGAAAGCCTCTTTTATTATATATTTCTGTCAATCAGAATGCCTGTGGTGAGATCCTCGCTCAGTGTGAAGAAGGCAGCCTGATAGAGCATGCCATCTACTATGTGAGCAAAACTTTCATTGATTATGAAAAAAAATATTCTCAGATGGAGAAGACTTATCTAGCTCTGGTTTGGATGTGCCAAAAATTGAGACATTACTTGTTGGCATCTGAAATCAAATTTCTATCAAAACTTAATCCTCTCAGATATATTCTTGAGCAACCATTTCTCACTGGACGGATTGCAAAGTGGCAGGTCCTCCTAATGCAATATGACTTAGAGTATGTTTCTCAAAAGTCAATTAAAGGCCAAGCGATCGCAGATCAGTTGGCAGACTTTCCCCTAACAGAAGAAATTAAAGCGGAGGATGATTTTCCTGATGAGCACATCTGCAATGTCCAACAACCTCCAATTTGGAACCTATTCTTCGATGGTTCTAAAAACATGTCTGGCATAGGGATTAGAGTTTTGCTAATCACTCAAGAAAAAGAAAAAATCCCTTATTCTCTCAAGCTTAGTTTCCAATGCACTCATAATATGACCGAGTATGAAGCTCTAATACAAGGCCTCAAAATTCTGCAAAGTTTCAATGTCAAGAGAGTGCATGCCTTTGGGGATTCGTTACTTGTTGTCAGTCAAGTTAACACTGAATGGCAGGTGAAAGATTCAAAATTGATCCCCTATCAGAAGATCGTCCTAGCTCTTGTGGACAGCTTCAAAGAATTTCAGCTCCACCATATCAGAAGAGATCACAATCAGAAAGCCGATGGCTTAGCCAGCCTGGGCTCTATTTTATCCTTCAAAGGAAGTGAATCATGTCGTTCTTTCAAAGTTGACAGACTTGAGCAACCTGCTTTCATTTCAACCATGCAACTAAACCAGGTCGATCAGAAGGAGAAGCCTTGGTATCAAAATATCAAAGATTTCATTGAGACTGGTGAATTTCCACCAAAAATGCCAAAAAGGGAGCATCGTGCAATTCAGCGTATGTCTACCCGTTATTTTATTCTTGCCAATGTCCTTTACCGTCGTGGGTTCAGTTCTGAGTATGCGAGATGCTTAGACAAAGAAGAAGCTATGGAAATTATCCAAGAGGCACATGAAGGGATTTCTGGTGGCCATGTTGGTTATCAAACTCTCGTCAAGCAGATCGTCCGAGCAGGGTACTACTGGAATACCATGCAACAAGACTGCCATCGATTTGTGAAGAAATGTGTCAAGTGCCAAATGCACGCACCTTCCATTCATGCACTGGCCACATATCTGCAATCAGTTGTTTCTCCTTGGTCATTTTCTATGTGGGCTTTCGACGTCGTAGGCCCAATTACCCCTTTTGCTTCCAATGGCCACAAGTACTTTCTGACTACGACAGAGTATTTCACAAAATGGGTTGAAGCTGTTACTCTACGCACAGTAGAAGGCCGCCATGTGGTTTCTTTCATTCACAAGAACATTCTTTGTCGCTTCGGCATACCACATGATACTGTTTCAGACAATGAGAGTCATTTCAAAAATAAGAGGATGAAAACCTTTTGTTCTAAATTCAAAATTTGCCATCATTTCTCAGCTCCCTACTGTTCTCAAGGGAATGGCCAAGCAGAGGCTACCAATAAGATTTTGATCTGCATTTTGGAAAGGACCGTGAGAATAGGTCGAGATTGGCATGAGAAAATTTATGATGCACTTTGGGCATACCGAACCACCATTCGGACTCCTACCAATGCCACTCCTTCAGAACTTGTTTACAGGACTGAAGAAGTGTTACCTCTTCATGTCCAGAAGCCCGCTCTCAAATTTGCTTCACTTATAGAATTACCACTTGATCAGTATCAGCAGCAGAGATTGATGCAGCTGGATCTACTAGATTAAAAAAGGCTCAAGGCAGCAGAGCATGCTCAAGCTTATCGACAAAGGATAGCTCGACACTATGCCAAATCCATCATTGAGAGAAAATTCTGAGTTAACGATTTGGTGCTCAGATCGACAGCTCATATCAAGCATCGACCACAGGGCAAGTGGTCACCCAATTGGGAAGGCCCTTATGTGGTTAAGGAAGCATTGCCTCGCAATTCATATCGACTGATCAATGCAGATGGGGTGGAAATGTCAGATCCTGTCAATGCTGTGCATTTGAAGAAGTTTTATACCTGAAATGTTCATTCTAAAGCCTTTTGTACTCTTAAAAGAATCATTTCAATAAAACAATGATCTTCTATCAATTCTCATGTTCTTCTCCATAATACTGGGGCATTTTTATTTTTGATCTATAATCATCTTCCTTCATCATATGCAGGCAGGATTAGACAAAAACTCTTTTTCTCAAATTTTATTAATTCTCAACTAATCTTGTGATCATCTCATTTGGTGCATTTTTCGATTTAATCAAATTTTCATCAAACTATTGCCAATTTCGGTTAAGTTTTAACAAATTTTTGTCAATCTTATTAAATTTCATCCATCTTTATCTTTAAAAATACCCTTTCAGGTTAAGGGATAAACCTGATGCCTCCTTTTAATGAGGTATTGTGATCATCGCAAAATTTTTCCTCTCTTTATGGTTTTCTCTCTCTTCCTTCTCTTTTCCTTTCTAACTCCTATTTTCTTCCTTTTTGAAGGGAGAAAAATAAAAGAAAGGAAAAGAGAAGAGGAACTCTTTTGCGCGGTCTCCCTTGACCTTGATTTGAAAAATATTTAGAAATTTAACTCGCCGCCGTTTTGAAAATTTGCGAGAAAAATGGAGAGACGGGATTCGCTCGTCGGTACGAGGTTCGACCGTTCCTGGCGCCTTTACCAGGGGTAATCGAACCAAGGATCGAATCTATGCCTTTTGCTTTGCCTAAATATTATCTAAGAATTTATCCTAAAGATCTAAATGCACAAAGAATCATGCTTGTGCAATGCGAGGATGTATGCTCTTTTGAAAGATGTTTTGAAAAATTTCCAAGTTATCTGAGATGAACTTGGTAAAGGAGTGAAGAAATGATTGAATCTAACTTTAGAACTTGAGATAGATCAGAGAAGTTCTAAGTCTTTAGAGTTGGAAGAATAAATCTGGACTTTGGAAAGAGAATAATTTAAAGCTGAGATAAAGGGGAAGGAAAGGAAATTTTCAAGGTTTTTTAGAAGATGGACTTTGAACTTGGATTTAGGAAAAGAGATAAGATTAAAAGTGGAATTGAATTTAAGATTTGAAATTTGGAATGGATCTGGGAAATCCAAATGGTATAGAAATGAATTTAAGAAATCTAGACATGATCTGTAAGTGGATTTAGCTTTGAAATCTGGAAATGAAATGGAATTGGCTTTGAAAGTTTGATTTGAAAATAGAACTTGATTTGAAACATGAATTTCAAGATGGAATTCGAATCTAAAGTCTGGATCTTTGAATCTGAAATCTGAATTGGATCTGAATTTGGAAATAGATTTTGGATCTGAGATCCAAGATGGAATTGAATTCTGGATCCTAAAATGGATTTGGATCTGAAGTCTGAAATCCAAAGTGGAAGTGGATTCTGGACCCTAAAATGGATTTGGATCTGAAGTCTAAGATCCAAGATGAAATTGGGTTCTGGATCCTAAAACGGATTTTGGATCTGAAGTCTAAGATCCAAGGTGGAATTGGATTCTGGATCCTAAAAATGGAATTTGATCTGAAGTCTGAGATCCAAAATGAAACTGAATTCTGGATCCTAAAGGAAATTTTGGATCTGAAGATGGGATCTAAAAAGTAGTATTGAATTCTGGATCCTAAAATGGAATTGGATCTGAAGTCTGAGATCCAATATAAAATTGGATTCTGAACCCTAAGATGGAATTTGGATCGGAAGTCTGAGATCCAAAATGTGGTTGGATTCCGGATCCTAAAGGAAATTTTGGATCTGAAGTCTGAGATCCAAGGTGAGATTTAGATTCTGGATCCTAAAGGAAATTTTGGATCTGAAGTCTGAGATCCAAGGTGAAATTTGGATTTTGGATCCTAAAGGAAATTTTGGATCTAAAATCTGAGATCCAAGGTAGAATCTTGGATTCTGGATCCTAGAATGGATTTTGGGTTTTTGAAAGTCCAAATGAGACTTTTGAAAATGGATCTGGGTTTTGAAAACCCAGATTGAATTTAAAATTCAGGAAGAGTCAAGCTTTTGAGATTCATAATCAATCTCAAACTTTGATTTTGTATTTTGAAAATAAACTTGGTTTTGAATTTGAAGATGAATCAAAAGTTTCAAAGTTAGTTTAAACTTTGAAATTTCATTTAGATTTGGAATTCTGGATATACTAGTGAATTTCAAAGTCAATTTGGACTTTGAATTTGAAGTTAGAATTTGAATTTTGGATATAAACTAATTCTGAAGTTTCAAAGTCAAATGGGACCTTGTAATTGAATTCTTGAATCCTTTTGAGAAATAGAGTTGAATTTGAATTTATGAATAGGATTTGATCTGAGAAATGAAGGAAAGAATCACTTGGATTTATGAAAAAAGAAATTTAAAAATATGATGTAATTCTATCCTAAATGATGAATGAATTTAAATTTTTGAAATTGGATTTTGAAAAGCTATTTCATTCCTTAAATGAATTAAAATAAGATTGAAGATATAATACATCCTTGACTATGGTCATTGAATGTATTATATAATAATCTATATTTAAATTCAGGTGAAGAATAAAACACATTTGGTACTTTTATAGAATTTAAAATGAAATTAACTCTCAATATACATTGACTATGGCCATTGGTATATATTTTGAATTAATTTTAAGTTAAATTCTGATAAAAGAAGAAAATATTTAAGGAAAATATGATGAATTTTGAAAACGGATCCAGTGTGGATCTAGTGTTATTTCGTAAAAGATAAAAATCCTAAGTTTTGTCCACACCCTGACTATGGCCATTGATGTGGATCATCGACTTAGGATCAATTACCTCTTACGAAATGGTGCACGTGCCATTCGTGTTCCCATTTGTGAGATTTTGGAGAATAAAGGTAAAAGTGTGAAAATAAACAATTTATGATATTTACAATGCTCATTCATTCTAATCTAGAACAGAAACAAAAAAAGTTCTCATTATAATCTAGCTATTACAATTGAATTGGACTTAAGTTAATATCCCGAATCTAAGAAGGAGATCAATATTTTACATATGTTTCCTGCAAAGAGGATTGAGTTAGCTACAAAGCAAACTATCTAATCATGGAGAAGAGAATGTTAATTTTGGAACTAATTACTAAAATGGATATGCTGATGAAAGGAAAAACATAGATTGAAAGGAAAAACATAGATGCTTCTAAGGATGGGAATATCAAAGATATACATCTATGAACCGTATGGCAAACCTGTGCAGGGCCTAATGATGAATCTTTAACAATGGACTTCAAGCATTATATATTTATGATGAATATGATGTATAAAGACAGTAGGTATTAAAAAAAAAATATCAATGAAGGTGCTGTTTTGCCCACTGAAAATGGCATGAACACAGTGCAGGTAAATGGTGGTGATGATGCTGGAAGTGGTTGATAATTAACAGGTGCCTTGGAGCTAATGCTGCCCAGTTGGGGAGCGGCTAAGTTATGACAACAGTTTAGTATGGCCAAGTATTCACAAGGTAAAGTAAAGTAGATGCTATATACAGACC
Source organism: Nuphar pumila (assembly GCF_984573655.1). Classification (NCBI taxonomy): domain Eukaryota; kingdom Viridiplantae; phylum Streptophyta; class Magnoliopsida; order Nymphaeales; family Nymphaeaceae; genus Nuphar; species Nuphar pumila. The sequence goes on along the minus strand of NC_143251.1, from coordinate 69,389,834 downwards.
AAGCCTGAGATGACAGTATGATGGTATACATACTGAGATGAAATGAATATGAGGGGATTAAGAGGGATCAATGACATGCAGGTGTAGGTGGATATAGCAAGGAAACAAATTCCTTTAGGTGGAGAAATAGGATAATGATGGGTTGTGGTAATTAAGCCATGTAGATGACAAATATATTGACAGGACAGTAAAATCAATACAGTGAAGGGATATGATGTACCCCAAATTCAGACATTCCTGCCAGAGGAACAATGGGAGTAAAAATGCTCCATATATAAACTGCAGTTGTAATGAAAGCAGTGGACGAGATGGGGATCATTCACCTGGGTGGTACAGAGGACTGTGCCATAGCATAGCTGTAGCAAGGGAATAGATCAGACCCAAGTGGATCTAGACACTGTAGCAGTGGGCAAACAGTGGACTGCTGAGACAACCACGATGTCTATCTTGACCATGGCAACTTCATTCAAGAATGTAACAGACTTAGGCCAAATTTCATCAATGGCCTCTAGTAACAGTTATATTTTAGGAATATCTCTTTCTAGTCTGAAAGCAATGTAGTGGATAGATGGGATGCTGGGGATGACCAAGGAATCATTGCAGATGGATCATGAGAAGATAACCAGCATTGGTTATATGCCATGCAATACCTACAGGTGACCCATCGGCTGAAGGCACGGGCAGTAAGGATGATGGTGCCGAAGACTTGAAACAAGATATACTTAAAGAATTGATATGATAAGCAGATTTAGAAACAAAATCACAGACCTATCATTAACTAAAGAAAAAGGATATTCAATAAAAGATCACTTGAACTTTGCATATGATTAGCCAGACTCCACTTTTTCCTGCAAAATAATTGGTTAATACTCTTGTATCTCAAACTCAGGTAGGACTTTGAAGAAAGTTTTCTCAGTCATCCTGTCCTGTTCTCCTCTTTCAATTTTATCTTCTGTGGCTCTACTCCCAGATGGTCTTTCAGTCGAATCTCATTGACTTGTTATATTATCATCGATTCAATTTCTGAAGGATGGGTGGCCGAATTTTGCATCTTGGATCAAGGCCATCGAATTCATTTCCTTTTCATTGCAATACTGAGCAGGGAGCTCTTCCAATGTTATGTTAATATCCCATGAGACAGACTTGGTTTAATCTTGAAGCAAGACGCTGCTAATTGGGAATTTCAGTGGCTGTATCAATCAATAAAGGGGAAAAACTCTGAGCAATCCTTCTTAAGTCATGAAGAATTCTGAATTCTCTGGGATGAAGCTTCATGGTGCAGAGAACCAAAGAGGTGGCTATTACAAGGATACTTGATGCTAAGGTATAGTAAGAACATACAGAATGTGTTTTGTCTCACTGATGCCAATGATAAGATGGAGCTAATGGACCAATAAAAATAGCTGAAATATGGTGCAAAGGTGGCTATAGTGATGCTAATGTAAAAAAAAAATGCAATTGCTGGCCATACGAATTTATCTATACAATGTAAAATGAGGACAGATATATAGATGTTGACGCTGGATTACGGAGCTTCAAAACGAATCAGGGAAATAACACTCAACAGTTCATTTATTCAACAACCATAGCATTCTATTTAAACAAAACAAAATACCTATGGATGAAGAGGGAAAAACGATCTAACACTGGTGAAATATAGAATATAAGATGAAAAAAAAAATGCAGAGCATGAAACAAACTGTAATGTATAAGATGATGCTGGGGTTCATGGTGAAGTTTAATCAAACAGAGGCTAAACTGCGCAAAGAGGAAAGAAATAACAAAGCATAATATCTGAAAACCGAGTATTGATCTGCAAACGCTGGACCCATATCGACGGAGAAAAGGAAAAAGAAAGAGAAGAAAAGAAATATATATATATATATATAAATGAAAATCCACAACTAGTTAATGCTAAAAGAATAAAATAACAACATGAATAGGGATTTCGATGTGTTGGGATACTATGATCCCATTAATTTCGCACATGAGGAGTTGATATTGCTTATAAGCAAAACCTACATACTCAATGGTGCCTCAATGGGGTAAAACTAGAGGATAAGATGATAAAACGAGAATGGGAAATGGAAATACAACACTGAAAGGGGGTATTTGAAGGAGAAACAAAGATGATTCTTACTGGCCTTTTACAGAGGGGAGGGGAGCGCCTCGAAGGATGCTGAAGGTGGAGATCGATCTTTGATGAATAAGGGATGATTGATTCCTTCAGCGACCCGGATGTCAGGAGAGGAATCCCGAGAGGAAGGGGGGTCAGATTGAGCTCGGTAGTAAAGGAAAGAGGAGAGGCGATGCAAGAATAGTCGATCCCCATCCCTTTGCTGCTGCCCTGCTTATGTAGAGTCTGAGGAAGACTCGAGAAGGGGGAGAGTTTGTTGGGGATCGATGGCTGGCGATGAAGACATTGATCGGAGGGTGAAGGAAAGACTGGTGGTCGTTGGCGATCAAGGGTTGATGGAGGCCATGGAAGCTGGAAGCTTCCTGAAGGGTTGAGAAAGATTGAGAGAGGGAGAGAGGTGCCGCCACGGGCCTTCGACTCCTCCTTGCGAAGGGTTCTTGAAACCCTAAAAAAACTTTCAATGGGCCCCCCTTAAAAAAAAATTTATCAAATAGGGGGCGGCTCGTTTCGGGAGTTTTCAAAAAAAGTGGTTTTTCTTAAAAAGGGATATTTTCTGAAAGAGGTTTTCAAAAACCGATTTTTGTTAGATATATATTTTTTTTCTTTTTCTTTGCATTTTCCATTTTTTGGTACTTTTCCATTTTTTTGGTTTTTTTTTTTTTTGATGTTATTTTTCCATTTTTTTTTTTGTATTTTTAGAGTAAAATCCTAAAGTTTGTGAGAAAGCAAAGATTAAAACTATTTTTTTTTCTGTTTTGCAAAAATATTTACAAAAGGAAATTCTTCTAAGAATTTTAGAGCTATTTTTAGAAAATTTCTTTAGAAATGGGTTTGGATCCAAGTTTTTAGGAAATGTTCAAGTTTTTGAGACTCGAATCGAGACATACAATGTGATGGATCCAAATGGATGTCGGAGGGGCTGTCCGAGCTGAAAAAAAACTATTTTTGGTATTTTCTGTAAATTTAATTTAAAAATTGGATAATGAGACTCAGATTCGGATTTAGACAATGGGTCCGGATTAGAAATCAAGTCAGATATATAAAATGAATTTAATTTTAGTAAAACTTGAGAAATGAACTAGAATTTAGATTTAAAAATGACTCATTTGCTCAGAAAATGTTATCAGGGGCAAAAAGGGGATATTTAAAAGATTTTGAAAAATTTGGGGTGTTCACAGGTATTCTTTTTATTATTTCCCCCGTTCAGGATAAGGGGATAAATCCTGAAAGTAGACCACATACAGTTAAAAACTAGGATGGTCCATTAATTTTCACCAAGGATCTTTAATTTCTAAATTCTCTTTGAAAATCTAGCTCATCTTCAAAACCCAGTCCTCACACTGGTTATTTCTCAAAATTTTCAATCGTATATTGAGCTCATTTGAAAAATCCGGTCATCGCACTGGTAACTTTCTACATTTAGTCTTCTGATCAAAGTCTTCCCTTCTACAAAATTCAAGTTCTGACTTAAAATTCCCAAAATTTGATGTATTCCAAAAGATCCTGCTTTTGCTGGTCATGTATTTCCAAAATATCCAACACTCGTTGGTCATGTATTTCCAAAAGATCCAACACTCGTTGGTCATGTATTCCAAAAGATCGAACTCTCGTTGGTCATGTATTTCCAAAAGATCTAGCTCGTTGGTCATATATTCCAAAAGATCTCGCTTTTGCTGGTCATATATTCCAAAAAATCCAGCTTTTGTTGGTCATGTATTTCAAAGGATCCAGTTCTCGCTGGTCATGTATTTCAAAGGTTCCAGCTTTGGCTGGTCATGTATTTCAAAAGTCTAAGCTCATGCTAGTTAAGCTCTCAAATCATTGTTCTTAATTGTCGCCTGGTTGAGCATCCGATAATCGATGCACAACCTCAGGGATCCATTCTTCTTCCGTATAAACAGCACTTGTGCTCCCCACGGTGAAGCACTAGGTCGAATAAAACCCTGATCGAGAAGTTCTTCTAACTGATGCTTCAACTCTTCAAGTTTCGCTGGAGCCATATGGTATGGTGCCTTGGAAATCAGTGTTGTTCCAAGCAGCAACTCGATACCAAATTTGATCTCTCGCCTCGGAGGTAACCGAGGTAGTTCCTCCGGAAACACATCGGCAAAATCTCGGACCACATCCAAGTCATCGATCAAAACCATCTCAGGTTCAACTGGGGCAATACTGACTAAGAAAGCAGTACCCCTGTTTCGCAGATACTTCTGAGCCTTGAAGAAAGATATCATGCTGCTATCGCGCAGAGGTTGAGGAAGCTTGATCTCCAAAACAAGATGATCAGGTCGAAAGAGAATGATCTTGCCTTCCTGACAAAAGACTTGAGCATGGTACTCGAAAAGCCAGTCCATGCCCAAAATCACATCGTACTCGGTCATATCTAACAGGATAAGTCAGCTGACAGGTTATGTCCTGCCACTGACACCTCAATGTTCGGGATATACGAGTCACAAAAAGACTGCTCTCCAGTTGGAGTGCGAACCTCCAATGGAAAATTCAGAGACTCGACTGCCAAGGGTAAAGTACGAGCAAATCTAGCTGCTATAAACAAATGAGTAGCACCACAATCAAACAAAGTAAATGCTTCATGTCCGGCTACTCAGATCGTACCTTAAACCAACTCTGCCTTGGTCGCTTGCTCAACTGTTGCCGCGTATGCTCGACCGGCAATGACCTTCTGGTTCGCTGGCCTCGGTGGATATGACTGCGATTGCTGCTGCTGCTGTGTCGAAGGCTGTCGCTGCTGTGCTGGCTGGGAAGTACTCGGCGTATTCCTGCACTGGTCATCCGCCTGTTTCTTTCTGCAATCTCGGATATAATGACCCATCTTCCCGCAATATAAGCATCCGCATGTGTCTTGTGGGCAAGGTCGCCCTGGATGATCTGTGGTACATTTCGGACAACTGGTTGCGGTAAGCTGCTTCTGCTGTGGCTATTAGCGTTGCTGGTACTGGGGTCTACGGTTCTGATGCTGGATCTGGCGGGTGTTGCTGCTGTTGTTGTTGTTATGCTGCTTCTTTGATTAAGGATGGAACTTCCTTCCACCCTGGTTCTTCTGGATATGTCTCTTCCTTGACCAACTCTTTTGGACAGGATTCTGTTGTTGCTGACGTGGTGCAGGAGTCTTCTGCGATTCGATCCATTCATACTCAAGCAAGGAGGCCGTCTCTAAAGCCTCATCGACCGACGTAGGTGCACGTGTGTACACCTTAGTCTGTAATACCGGCTTCAGACCTCAAGCAAATTTAAGAGCTCGCTCCTTTTCTATCGTGTATAAGTGCAGACAAAACCTCTCCAAGCTGCGAAAACATGTGACGTATTCAGAAAGAGAAGAACTACCCTGTTAGAGGTCGAGAAACTTCTGCATTTTCCGGCTCCTCTCGTGAGCTGAAAAATAGGTTGCGTAGAACGCCTCTACAAACTGGTCCCACTCTATAGGCTGGTTGTCGAATTTTATCTCCCAGGTGGTCGCCCACCATCTTTTTGCGTCCTTCTTGAGACGGTATGTCCCAAAATCTACTTTTCGATCATCGACGACTTGTAACACACAAAAAATACGCTCTATTTCTCTGATCCAGTCCTCGGCTGCTTCCGGCGATGACTTCTTATCAAACGAGGGAGGGTTCAAGCTCATAAATTGCTTGTATGGGACTGTTGCAATAGGAATCTGGGCAGGTGTTCCCTGTCCCTGGGCGGCCTGCTGGAGGTGCTCGTCCATGTGCCTCATAGTCTCTGCTTGTCATCCTACAACCTCTGTAAGGTTGTTCAGAGTCTCCATAAGGTCATCACACCTGGTGCGCCACGCCATCTAAGTACGCAAAAATCTATACGTAAGCAACCAACAAATACACAGAGATTGGAAAATTTCCATTTTATTAATAGGGAAACTGAAACATTACAAAAGTACCATTCATTAAGATAGGGTTAAACAAGCACTGCCAACAGCTAAAGCACGACAAAAGTAAGAACGAAACACTGACTCAGTGTTTCTAACACCAAAGCAACACATCACAAATTCGTGACTTGCTGGTATAGAAGTTGCCGTAGTCCTTCCGATTACCACAATGCCTCGGCCTAACACGTGGAGGCGAAACAACATTCCTCAGCGGCGTGTCAGAGATCTCTTGCACTTCCCTCAGAATCGGCGACACATACTCTGAAGAAACAGCATAGGGGTAGGATTCAGGAGAGTATTGGGGAGAATCGATCGCTCCACGCCTTTCTCCGTCCTAACTATCCACTTCCATAACCAATGGTCCAGAGACCGAAGATACATCCTCGATGTCTTCCGCATTGGTCTTCCAGAGCTCATCCCTTTGTTTCGTCTGGCATTCCTCTATGACATGCCCTCGAAGACTACAGTAGGGGCACTCAGCCAACTCACGGGACAGATCTGCCCCGCGTGATCTTCCAAACATCTGGCAAATGGAGGTGCCAATATATGCACATTATGTGCCAAATGTCGCATAGCTCCACTCAGGGCCTCTTCGCCTCGAGTCAGGTTTTGGAGAGCCTCCAAAATCTTGCTGTAAGTCAGGTTTGTCGACATCTATCATATACATAGAACCAAAAACACAACTATCTAAAAGCAGAATATAAGGGAAATAAAGAAGCTTAACTTATACTTACAGTGCGATGGATGATGCACAATGAAGCTCTGACCACACACTTAAACTCTGCTCTGATACCAAACACTGTGGCGCCCCAAACCTCGATCTTGGAAAACTTGGAATTTTTCAGGGGAATATTATTTTTTTTGAAAGATTTAAGTAGAAAACTAGCGGAAAGCAGGTGTGTGGGTCCTCTGAGCCTCCACCGTGTGTCATCGCATCCGCACTACACCTGTTCGTCACCTACATCCCCATAAAACGGGGTCAGTCCTCTTGCGAGGTGGTGAAGAAACAACCACAAGCATGTATATATATATTTACCATCTACACTGAAAAAGTAGGAAAAGCTAACAAGTGTAAGTGTAAGACCCGCAATTTTTCAAAAAATATCTGAATAAATTCATGAGGCATTTACCGGTAAAAATAATATTTTTTCTCAGAATGCAAAACGAATCAATTCCTGCAAGCCAGTTATACTTAGGATATTCGTCGAATCGCGAATATATGCTCAAACACTTTGGAATCCATAACTTCCTATTTGAACGAAATCAAAGGATTCCTGCGAGCCAACTTTCTTAGTTGCATCAATATGAAGATAATGGCCTACTAAGAATTTTTTGGAAAAAAATGTTGAAAACTCAACTTTTTTGCGGGACCCACGAAAATATTGGTGGGACCCACAAAAATATTTCTCAGAAAATATTCTAGAATATTCTAGAAGATTTTAGGACCTTTCAGCACCTTCCAGGGAATATTCCTTCTGGATAAGATCAAATAGTCAGATGGATAAGATCAAACAGTCAGATGGATAAGATCAAGCTGGATTTCTGAAAAAGCCCAAGGACATTTGGGTAATTGGGGTTGCTTAGCCCCTAAGCAACCTCCCCTATAAATAGAGGAGGCCCCCATTTAGAAAAAATCATCACTCCCCCTTTTGCCTTCTCTCTCTCCTCCTTTTCCAAACCTCCCCTACCTAGCCTAGCCTACCTGAGCCCACCTGACCTAGTCTGAGCCTGCCTGACTTAGCCTGAGCTTGCCTGACCTGGTCCTAACCCACCTGACCTAGGTCTGAACCTACCTGATCTAAGTCCAAACCCAGTTGACTTGACTTGAACCTGGTTTGGTTCAAAGTCAAAGTCCAAGTCCTTTTTCGTCTGAAGTTCGAAGTTGATCCTTTTCGGAGTCGAGCCTCGTTCGAAGCATCAAAGCGTTTCGGAGTCGTTTTTTCCACGAATTGAAGTAAGTTCTCTTCATTAATCCATCTCTCTCAAGTATTTGATTGTTTGTATATAGCATATATTTTCTGAAGTAGTATCTTGCTTTAGTTCTTGGTTGAGCCCTCTAGGATGCTTCGGTGTTCACGCGCTCGCCTCGTAACTATTGTCAGATATATATATTCGAATGCGCAGTATATGCATTCTTCAAAATAGTATCTCACCCTAGTTCTTGGTTGAGCCCTCTAGGACACTTCGGTGTTCACTCGCTCGCCTCATAACTATCGTTGAATACAGATCTAGGTGTATATCTGCTGATCCTGCCGACGTGTCCTATATCGCACAGGCTATGTAATTTACCTTTGCCGTCATGTCGTATGATGTCAAGGCTCCCTACTTTCTGCACTTTCTGATTAACGCACTTCCGATTATGCATTTACTTACGTCGTCGCGTTGAATGACACCAAGGCTCCTGTTTTGTTATATATGTAGAATATTTCATTCAGTTACACACCCTGAATAATAGTATATGCATTTCCTTTACGCCGCCACTGTATAAAGCACAGGCTTCTGCTTATACTACATATATGGCGCGTAAATGAGCGTTCAAATGGATATCAACTCCAAATCGCCGATGTGATTCCCTTACTGCTCCTCGTTCAAGATTCTGCTTGACGAATGAAGCCCCTATTGGAAAGGCTTCGCTTTTTGGCAAAATGCTCTTTACGTAAAGACTAAGTCAATTACGTATGGCCTGGCTATGGCCCAGGGTTCCTGCAACCTTGATGGATACAATATACGCACAATGGTGCGCATCCATTTTTTGAGTTAAGCGTAGCGATTTCCCGCCAAAGATGGGAGATGCCGCTGAAATGGATAAAAGAAACGCACGCTTTCTTCATAAAAGAGAGGAAGTGCTGCAGAAAATTCTGAAGAAGCTAAGAATAGCTCAGAAGGAACGTAGCAGGATACTCTGACATATAGCAGAGTGCTACCCAATTCATGGTTTGCCTTCTACAAACGTAGAAGGGTTCGTCGCACCACTGCCGGTAGAGCAGGGGAGGTGCTGACAAAATGGTTGGCAGAAGAGCTGTCGGAACCATGGGACGACATAATGATGTCCGTTGATGAAACAATGCCAGAGCGGCTCATATCCCTATGCCTACGAGGGTACCTTGCTCGTAGGGCCACTGAGTCGGAGTAGAGGTTGCGCCTTGGCTAGGTTTGGACTCGCTGCGTGAAAATATGCCGAGTAGCCGATCTATTTAGATCGAGTCATATGCATGCTCATTGAGAACTGTTACACAACCAGACTCGTAAGGGCCGAAGAGCCAGAGTGTGTTGTTTCCACCCAAAGAGGTGTGATGCTCGTGGTGGCCGTAGTGCCAAGAGCAGTATTGTGCATGCATATGAATAAGACTTAAGGCCGCACTTACAACGCGATTGAAAATTGTGTTAGGGGTACTCCCTCAGTAATGACTGTGTTGGGGCAGACTGAATGGGGTCGGGTACATACTTCCGTAGTGCTAAGGCATGGGCTGCCTAAATGGCATGCATATTTTGTCCAAGTAATTGTAAGACTGGCAGACCCCTTCAAGAATTATGCTCACTATAGAATGACAGTGATGGTACAGCCTTGAGTGACACGTATTTTACTTTGGACCTGATAGAGTCCACGATGGCCTCAGTCACTCATGGGTTTTGGGGTCGTGGTTATCCTTAAGATCTAAGGATTGAACCCAACTACTGCAAGTAAAGGATGCATCCGAATATGGGCCTAGTAGGGTTCTCCTAGTTGAAACACACTGCCCTACTATGGATAGGGTCAACAGGCCTCTGGGGTATCTAAAATACATAGAATAATCAACCCCCAGAATGTCGAGTTGATGCCCGGACAATTACTTCGCCCGCGTACCAATGGTGGAAGAGGTTAAATATCGAAACAATGCATTAGCTTAGATTCAGCGATGCTTGAATGTATGAGTGGATGACGTTGTTGAGTCAATCCTGCATAACCTTTGTGAATGTGTCATGATCGGTATACGACTGGACCGACTGGGCAAAGACCCGTGTTGTATCCGCACGACTAAGCAAAGCTCAAGGAGCTATCTTTAGATGTGTGGGATACGGATGTGCCAAGTATGAAGACTTGAGATAGACATCCCTTTGAGACCCGGAAGAGGTCAAGGCTAAGTCGTGAAGACTATAGCAGATGTTCAACTCATAGCCCTGAGGAGGCTCTTGCGATATACGCTAAGTCTTGGAGGCTTGAGCGTCGTTATTACGCATTGCGACCCTGAGTGGTCATTATTTGTACTTGAGTTGAATGGATGTATGACTGCATGCTTACCAGACCATCAGTGGTTCCGACCCCGTTTAATGGGGATTTCAGGTGTTAGACTAGCGTGGCGATATGCGGAGTAAGGCGGCATCGAGTTCAAGGGTTTCTCTAGACAGAGGTGTACTGCTTCCTTTTATTGAACCTATACTGTTTTTATAAGCAGTAATGTTGTAATAAACATGTGGTTGTCGATAAAATGAAATACCTCGGTGGTCAATGAGTTGCTTGGCCACATACGTGCAACGTGCTCGGAGTTTTCTAAAACTGACGACTCATTATCGTCTAATTCCGCTGCTAAAAGCTTTTCTAAGTTCCGCTGCAAAGAAAAAAAATCATGAAAATTTTAACTTAGCTTTGTTTTTTGAAATCCGGGGCGTTACAGTAAGTGCCTGTGTCAGGTAAGTGCAAAGTGACAAGTACTAGTCAACAAGCTATAGCAACAGAGAAAGCAAGTGGCTAAAGCAACTAACTGAGCAACAAATAACTAAGGAAGCAACAATAACTGTAAAGTAAGTGTTCAAGGTAGTAACAACCATAACAAGTACTGAGCAACAAGGTAACCAAGTAACAGCTGAAGCAAGTAAAGCAACTGGAGTAAAGTCCACAACACAAGTGAAGTAGCAACTACAGTAAGTCAGCTGATTGGTTAGTCTTTTAGTTCTTCTGATTACTCCTTCAGGTACACGAAGGAAACCTTGCATTATGTGAGACATGCACCTGGCATCTGTTATTACAAATCTAGTGTGGTAACCGGGGAAGCTACAGACCGAGTCAACCTCATGCGAGCAACACACGGCTAGGAGAAAACACTCGTATAGGCAAGGATTGCAATCCATACTACTGCAGTAGTGAGGTCCTAAGAAGGCAACCTCGACCTCCCTGACTCTGAGTGACTGGAGGCCAAAGGACGATACAGTTCCTGTCAAACACGTGTCGTAGTAACGACAAGTCACTCAGGGTTGTACCATCCACCCTCTCCCAAGGTGAACCATCTTGTGAATGGGACGAAGCAGGTTTATCTTTCTTAAGGCTCATTGTAAACACACCAAATTTTTACCTTCATCCAGTGTTTGGCCATTTCATAAGTCATCACAGATCATTGCATGTCATTGCACGCATTTTGCATAGCATTGTATGACATTGCATCTCAATTTCGAGATCCAGCACTCCTATTTCAAAACATTCAATCCAGATTTGAATTTTAAAGCTTTATTTCAAAATCAATTTCAAAACCTGGGCTTTTATTCAATACTCTGTCATTTTCCAACCCCAGGACTTTGTATTTCAAAATATTTTCTCAGAAAATAATCTGGATTCCTTTCAAATTCAAACTTTAATCGATTTCAATTCACAGATGAAACCCATTTAGATGGTGTCGCTTCTGAATGCCTCTATTCATCAAATTTCTCAAATTTTTGAAAGTTTCAGTCCGATCAGGACTCTGTCTCAGAGTCCTAATCCGGTCAGAAGTCTGGTTTTTAAGTCTATTTTACTTCCATTCTCAATCTTTTTCGTTTGTTTTCGAAATTTAGGTCATTTCACAGAGTCCAGTTAGTTCAGGACTCTATTTTAGAGTTCGGTCGAGTTGGGAGTCTAACCCTGACTGTGTTTTATGACTTATTTCATCATTTCTTGATAAAATCTTTTGAAAATTCTTTCATTTGGCTTTTAAAATCTAAAATCTCAGAGTCCTAAGAGTTCAGGACTCTAACCTGGAGTTCCAGTTCGCTTGAGACCCTATTTTCAAAGATCTTGAATTTCAAATACTGATTTTAACCCCTTTTCAAAGCCATTTTCAGTGTTTATTTCAAAAATGTTCAAAATTTGATGTGGGCCCACTCAGTTGGCACCATATCCAGAGGAATTCTAACTCAGTTAGGACCCTATGCCATTTCAAAAATTTTAATTTCAAAGTTTACTTTTGAAAATCTTTTGAAAACCCCTTCAATTTCAAGTTTTAAAATCGCTTTTTGAAAAACTCAAGTAGGGCCCACTCGGGGTGGCGCCATATTCGAGTAAGTCAGGGCTAGACTAAGGTTAGTTGATGTCTTGGTTAGTGTTAGGGGTTTAGAAGAGTCAAAACCATTTTGAAAAACTCATTTTTGAAAGTTAGTTTTTAAAACTAGTGTTTTTAAAAGTTTTTAAAAGTGTTTTAAAAACCCAATGTGAGAGAATGCCAAGTGGCACCACATTTGGGGGATTCTTAGGTTTAGCTAGGGGTTAATTAGGAACTATTTAGGATAATTTAGACTAAGGGCATATAGGTAACTCCACCCAAAAATCGCCCCCCCCCTTTAGAGTCCAAAATTTTCAAAATTGTCAATTTTTAAACCTAATTTTTTTATTATAAATAGAGGCATAAGGGGGGTCGATTTTCCCAATCCCTCTCTTATTGGATTCTTGGAGCTTCTCTCTCCTCTCCAGCCCTTCCTCCATTGCTGCAACTCCAAGGTATGAACTTCTTCACTTTTCTTATTTTATTTAATGTTTTTTAATGCTTTAAACCTAGATTTAGGCTTGGACACCCCTCCTTATGGAAGATCAACCATGGTTTCACCTCAAGAACTATCAAGAATCAGCAAGAACAATCCAAGAAGGTGATCTAACCCTGTTTTGGATGATTTACAGAGATTTTAATCCATTAGAATTGATTTAAATATGATTCTTTGCATTATTAACCAATAAAATATATGATTTACCCTTTTTAATGGGTTAAATCTATGTTTTAAAGGTGATATCAAATTCCAGCCATTAATTCCCTGTTTTTAATTTATTTTCATGGTTTATTCATGTTTGTTTTACGTTCTATAGCATAAAAAGAAGTTTTATTTACTGTTTTATGGTTTATTTTATTGATTTACATTAGTTAATGCATGGTTTGTCAAGTTTCTTAAATTTCTGTGTGTTTTAGGTTTAGAACAATAAAGATGATGTTAGTTCGGATTGAATCACTCATTGTTTATTTCTAATTTTTTTATATGTGGTGCATGCCTGAGTTATTGAGTTACTGTAGAAAAATCATAGGTTTTATATCTCGGGAACCTTGTCAAAAAAATCAGACATCAAATCAGGTTTTTAAAGCTTTAAAATCATGGTTAAAATCAAGAAGGTAACTTGCTGTTATGATATTTCTCTCATCTTATATCTGATTTTAAATATGTAAAGTGCTATGGATTCACATTGAGTAGATCTGTCTTCTGTGAAATTTTCGGATTTTTTTATCACAGTTTAGTATTTTTCCCTTTTTAGAGAATCTGTTTTTAAATTTAAAACTCGTTAGGGTTTACCAAAACCCTAATCAGACTTGTGTTAGTCATAAATCCCAAACCACAGATCCAATTCATGATCTGTAAAAAATGAGTATTATTATTTTTCTGTCTAATCTTTATCACTAAAATTTCAGAGATTTTTGTTTAGGTTTTCTATTTATGTTTGTATTTTCAATCTGGAATAGCCGTTTTAATCCCTGTTAAGAGTGATATATTTTAGCTCAGATTGCCGGAAGGGTTTCTCCCTAACCGGAGATGATTTTTCCGATCTGTAAATTGGAAAATCTCTGTTTTCTATTCTAGTTAGTCTCTGTAAAATTTAATAAATTTCCATGGAGATTTGACCCCTGGTTCAGGTCTTGGACTGAGACTGGTTGGTGAATTAGGTCAAAAATAGCATATTTTTAGGGTTTAATGCAAATTTCGGATTAATTTAATGTCAAAAAATTATTTTTATAATTCCAATTCGATATTAGGGTTATAACAAGTGCAGGTACCAATTTTTATGGATTTTTGAATCCATTTGATGGCTGAATTGAGCAAATTGCAAAACCGGGTTCCTGAAAGATCCAAAAACACTGCTAAAATCACAGTTTTTGTGATATTGTTGGATTTTCGTGCATAGGCATATATTTTTAGGGTTTAATCATGTTTATAATCATATTAGGATGCTTTAGGTTTAATTTTGTGCTCATTTGATTTCATTTAGTGCATAAAACCTAAGTTTTTACCAAAATCTATTTCTAAAAACCTTGATTTCAAGGCCATAGTCTTGCTATCGGGGGCAATTTGGTCATTTGACCTAAATTTCAAAATCCCTAACCCTAATTTTTATATTTTTAAGCATGTCACATCATATTTAGCTTAGTTTATTACATTCAAATTTCAAAACTTGCATTTTATCAAAATATCTTTCTAAAAACCCTAATTTCAAGGCCATAGTCTTGTTATTAGGGGTATTTTGGTCATTTGGACCCCAATTTCGAAATTTTATATTTTATCTTCCTTATTTATTCAATTTTATTTCATACTTTATCATTTTGATTTAAGGGAATCATGGCAAAAAGGCTTATATCTAGCAAAATCCCACAATTTCCTGATATTGTTGGATAAATCTAGAAAAGCCAACATATTTTCATTAACCAAGTTTTCTAGTTTTGCAGGTACATTGAAGACTTTATTTTCCATGTATTTAAATTTCAATAGTGATGTAATTTGTAATTAAACTTTGGAATAAGAATTTACATTTCCTGCTTAGCTTAGGCAGCATTGCATATAGCTTATTTTTTTAATTTTAATGTGTGATGGATGATGATTCATGCATATTTTTACAAATTCACCATGGTCTACACGAATGGCACATGCACTAGCTTCTATGAAGTTTATGAACTTGGTGGAATTTGTATTTATGGCCATAGTCAGAATACGAATGATACTCAGATTTATAATCTTCACATTAGCCACATTCAACCTACACTCTTAGGCTAACTTCAAAATGCACTGCATTTCTCAAAAATACAAAAAGTATTTCTCAAATCCATATTCATTCATTTCATGCATTTGCCAATTCCAATCTCAATTCAAAGAAAATCATTTTCTCAAAATCTCCTAAGTCTTATAGCAAAATCGATTTTCCCAAAAGCATTGAATTTCAAAGAATATTTCAAGTGTTTCTCAAGTTCAAAAACTCAATTTTTCAAAGTTATGCAGTCAATTTCAAAGTTTGAAGTTAGAATTTTTCTAAGTCTTATTCAAAAGAATATGGATTTGCCAATGATATTTCAAGTATTTCCCAAGTTCCAAATTCAAATTTTCTAAGTTAGAATTTCAATTTCAAAGTTTAAATTCAGAGAAATCAAGTCTCTCAGAGTCGATTTCACCAAATGTCAAGGATTTCTCAAAATCGATTTTTGCTTTCCTCAGAAATACATTTCAAATCCCAATTCACGATTTTTCATGTGATATCATTTCCAAGATTTACATTTTCTAAATATTTCAATCATTCAAAGCAAACATCATGTTTTCAAAATGTGCATTTTCTGAAAATTCATAGCACATGCATGATTCTATGTGCATTTAGAAATTAGAATATGATTTAGACAAGGTGAATAGAGTAGAGCATAAGATTGATCCTTGGTTCAATTACCCCTATTAAAGGTGGCAGGAACGGTTGAATCTCGTACCGACAGGCGAGTCCCATTCTACGGAATTTTCCCGCATTTTAAAACGGAGACGAGTTATTTTCAAAAACTTTTTCAAAGGTCAGTTTGATTTGCAAAAGTAAAATTTTGCGATGATAACAGGTTTGGCGACCGTGATGGGACCTGTCTTCGCCTGATGAATCTAATGCTCTACTTAGTTCAGATTGTCAAAATCGATTTCCATGGAATGTCAGCTTTGCTTTATGATATCATGTGAACCTAGGAGCCTAGACTTGAACCCAGCTGACATGGAATGCATATAGACTAGGTATGGTTTGGTAGGACCATATTGAGGAGAATTATTCATGTTCACATAGACTTAGGTCTAATACAACACTCCTCAATTTAGGAATTGTATGAAAACAATGCTTGCTTCTTCAAATATTTCAAAAATCTATCTCTTTAGGACTTAGAGCCTTCTGTTTGATTGCATGTGCTCATATTTCAAAAATCACCCCACCTATATTGTCCCGGTCTTCACGTTGCTGGGCTCTGTTCCAAAACCATAGTTCGAGACAGAGCCTCACAACTGGGCCACCTATTTGGGTGAAAACCCCCCTGCCACGTACCAAGGGCCATAGTCCAACGTATATCGGCAGGTGCTCAAGGATGTTGGAAAACTTGAACCTAGAACCAGAGAAATTGATTTTATGCCACGTACATTGAGCCTTGGCCCGAGTATATAGGCATAACTGGATTGGATACAGATGATCTGAACCTTAGAGTTAGGATTAAGGTCCCACAACCATTTCAAAATTTGTGCATCTAAAGTCAGCTTTTAGGGAATGCTGTATGTGCATACTTGTTTGTGCAGAATGTGATTGAATATGTTATAGTCATATTTTCTAAAAATACTGGACGATTTTTCAAAATTCCCCAGTCCATGTCCATGTACTGTCTATGTTTTAAATCCTGGACGATTTTCAAAACACTTCATTTTATAAAGTACTTCCTTATATTTCATTAAACCCTGGACGATTTTCATAAAATTCCTCCATTTTCTTCAAAACTCCGGGTGATTTCCCATCTTTCCTGTCTTCTGGATCTCGAATTTCCTGCTTTATTTTTATCCTGCCTGCATTTTTCTCAAAATTCCTGTATTTTTCTCAAATCTTATTCCAATTTCCATGTCTTCCAGTCCGATGGCATCCAGTCAGCTTGATTCAGTCTTCCCTGACGGTCACATCTCCTACGAGGTGCGACAACATCTTCCCGAACATCGAGTCCTCAGCACCGGATCCTTCTTTCCCCGGTGGTATTATTCATGGTTCAAGAACTTCTCTCGTATGTTTCCGGACCATCTGGACGAGTGTGGATTGGAACTGGCGTCCGCAGTGGGAAAGCAGACAGTCAACGGAACTTGATCCATGCACTAGCAGAGCGGTGGAATCCGAGCACTTCTACCTTCTGGTTTCCGTGGGGCGAGATGACAGTACTGATGGATGAATTCTCAGAGATTATGGGATTGCCCGAGCCAGCCGGTCAGCCTGGAGATCCATTGGAGAAACAGTTTCTGATTAATGTTAAGGGTCTGGACCCTAAGGATGTCTTAGCCCGCATGACAGGACGCAAGTCTTGGCCTCTGATTGAAGAAGATGGAAACGAATATGTGGATCTGCTCGAAATCTACAGACAGCATGGGACATTTGTGGAAGTCAGTTCGTTGTCGAGGATAGCTCGAGAGAGAATTCAGCATGCGATGGTTCTGTGCACGGTGGGATTGGCTTTCTTTCCCGACGGACGAAATTACATGAATATCAGAATAGTTCAGCTTCTAAGGAGATGGGGAAGTCGACAGACCAGCCGCCTCTCAATAGCCATGGCCGCACTCGCCTTTCTATACCGAGGGTTGACTCGTTTCGCACTCGGAGAATCGATCCTAGTCGAAGGATGCACCTATGCCTTGCAGTCTTGGTTCCTCCGGCATGTGCCAGTCCGAGCCAGTTCCTTCAGATACAATGGTGAGAAGCTCCTTCCAGTTGCGCGATACCGGTGCTTGATCGACAACCTACAGGAGGAAGAGGTCGTATGGGACTACTTTGATCGCCAGGAATCACCTCCCAGATATACTTATGCATACGGCAAGCGATTCAGGCTACTGGGCCCGTTTTTCTGCGCATACTATCATCCAGAGCGGTGCATCAGGCAGTTCTCTCAGAGGCAGAAGCACGTAGAGATTCATCCACTATCAAGGGTTCTGCCAGAATTCGATCTCACATCAGATCAGTGGTCTGGAGCATACCATTCTGCCAGACATGGCTGGGATTCCTTTGTCAGTCTTACTATTTTTCCTGGTCCTCGTGTATCTTCTGATTATCTGGAGTGGTGGAAAATTGTCTGTCCCCCTCCCCTCTGTCAAGTGTATTATTGATAAAATCATGTTTTTCCTCTCAATAAAATTCCTTTATTTTACATCTCATCTTGGTTTGACGACCTCGCCTAGGTAACAAGGCATATTTCCAGTTGTTTATTTTGCAAAGAATAGCAGCCCAATTGTCGTAATTCCAGCGACGACTCAATCCCTAGTAATGGGATACTCTTTCAATTGTCTACCAAAATTCTCAACAAATATTTTCCTCTAACCAAATTTCCTTCAAAAGCCTAACCATCAGTTCTGCCCTGCAGAGAGCATCAGTAATATCCAAGAGAACATTTGCGATACTCGATGGGTCAGACAAGGTCCGAAAAGAAAGCCGCATCAGTTGAAGGCGTCGCGTACTCAGTCGCTTCAGAAGAGGAAATGGACTCACCCCGATCAGTCAAAAGTCAAGGTCAGCAAGCAGAGGATGATGTTGATCCTCAGATATATGCTATATTCAAAGAGATGATGACCAAAATGTTGACAGAATAAGCTGAAGCTAGTACAGAAAAGATCCAGGTCAAGCAGAAAGCAAAAGGCCGGTCAGCCAAGAAAGTTTTAAAACTATCCAAGAAATATATCCAACACAAGGATACATCTGATGAGTCAGAATCAGTAGGCGGCACTGATAAAGAGTATGAAGTCTGGCAAGCACTTCAAAGATCCCCTCATAGGCAAGGGACAACCTATAAAGGGAAAAATCAAGCAATGGATGATCCGTTCCAAATACAGCTGAAGGAAATGGCAAAGAAGATTAAAGATTTGCAAGCCCGCGACAAGGGCAAGAAGGTCTTCAGGAGCAAAGATTTCTACAAGAGCATCACTCCCGTCAGGAATAACCAAGATTCAAAAAAGACAAATTCTGTTAAGGCCCACCGCGAGGGGTGCAAGGATAACAAGGGCAATCATACAAGTCAGAAAGAGAAATCTTTAAAGCAGAGTGAAAAATTGAGTCAACAGAAAGAGAAGAAAAAGCATGACGGTTGGGGTTACGATCGCGAATTCACTCCTCTAGATCAGCCCCTCGAAGAGGTCCTTGAATACATGCTGAGCAAAGGAATGATTAAGCTTCCAAGAATTGCTAATCCTCTGGTCGCCCTAGGGAAATGGAAAGACCGCTTCTGCAAATTCCACCAAACAACGGGGCACGATATCGAACATTGTTTCGTCTTTAAGAATATCATCCAAGATCATATCGACAAGAATCTCTTCATTGAAAATGAGAAAGAGTACTGGTCAACTGTCTTATCCAAGTCTCAGCAAAAATCAAGTACTCGACAAGAGATGCAGCGTGATGATCCAAACCAGGACCACAAGATGGCCCCGTTAGATCAAATACTCGAGAGTTTCTTGGAATACATGCACACAAAAGATACAGTCGGGTCTCTGAAGGCTCACTCCACATTTTCTACCAATTCTACCAGAAGTAGCAATGGACAAAACAAAAGAGGAGGTAGAAAAAATCATACTGGAGGCTCAAGAAATCCAAACTCAGAGAAAAATGACCTCGCAAGTCGGAAGGATAAAATGAACAAGCGAGATGACAAGTCTTCCTCAAGTGTCCAATTCGAATTAAAATTCCAAGGAAAACCAAAGCATGATGGTTGGGGGTACGATCACAATTTTACTCCCTTAGAACAGCCACTGGAGCAAGTTCTGGAATACATGATAGCCAAAGGGAAGGTTAGACTCCCCAAGATAGCAAATCCTCCTGTGACCATGGGAAGGTTTAAAGATCAGTTCTGCAAATTTCATCGGGCAATGGGTCACGATACCGAGCATTGTTTTGTCCTTAAAAATATTATCCAAGACGTCATTGACAAGAATATTCTCGTTGGAGATGAAAAGGAGGACCATTCATCCTGATCATGTTTCTCCCCAATCATTCAAAAAATTGATAACACTAGCACTTTCCTAATTTCTCATCTTGCTTTTATTATTTCAAAGGGATGATGTAATCTCGTCTGTCTTTCCTCTATTTGTTACCTTTCCTTCAATACATCAATAAAGTTGTCAGTTTTTCTCGCAAGCTCGGTGCCATTTTTTTATTCTCCTCGGCAAAATGTTCTTTTATGAGGAATAACCTCTTCAGAGTCTCTTCTGAATCAATCAAAAGCCAATTGTCGTGTCACCTTCAGAGAGCGCTCCTCAAACATCAATCATTTATCCTTTTGTTCAAATTCTTCTTTCCCAGTTACACTGGGGCATTTTTAAAATTTTCATTTTATCTTCAAAACTTTCTGTATGCAGGCAGGATGAACAAATCTCTCATTTCACACACTTGTGCACGCATGTGCACCCATTTACATTCATGTCCATTTGCATACATTCATTCGCATTCATCTGCATCAATTTGCATTTGCATCGATTACCCATTCAGGATAAGGGATAAATCCTGAGACCTCGACATTTGTCTAGGTCAGCGTGAGGGTAAAAGATTGAAAATCTCACATTACAATCATCAAGCACTTTCTAAACACCAACCTTTTTAAAGTTCGTCCTGCGGGCCGAGTTTTTATCAAAACCATTTTTACCGGTCAACCTTCGGGTGAAGTGAACTTTCTAAATCCAGTTTTCACTGGTCGAACTTCTTAAATCCGGTTTTTACTGGTTGAACTTCCTAAATCCGGTTTTTACTGATCGAACTTCCTAAATCCGGTTTTTACTGGTCGAACTTTCTAAATCCGGTTTTCACTGGTCGAACTTCCTAAATCCGGTTTTTACTGGTCGAACTTTCTAAATCCGGTTTTTACTGGTCAAACTTCCTAAATCCGGTTTTTACTGGTCGAACTTTCTAAATCCGGTTTTCACTGGTCGAACTTTCTAAATCCGGTTTTCACTGGTCGAACTTCCTAAATCCGGTTTTTACTTGTCGAACTTTCTAAATCCGGTTTTCACTGGTCGAACTTCCTAAATCTGGTTTTTACTGGTCGAACTTTCTAAATCCAGTTTTCACTGGTCGAACTACCTAAATCCGGTTTTTACTGGTCGAACCTCCAGAATCCAGTTTTCACTAGTCGAACTTCCTAAATCCAGTTTTCACTGGTCGAACTTCCTGAATCTGTTCTTACTGGTCAAACCCTCTAAACTCAGTATTCACTGGTCAGACTTTTTCAAAGCCCAGCGTTCGTGCGGGTACTCTTTTTTTTTTATCCAGTGCTCGTGCTGGTATCCTTCCAAAATCCAGTGCTCGTACTGGTAGCCTTATAAAGTCCAGTACTCGTACATGTAATCTTTTAAATACCAGTGCTTGTACTGGTAATCTTTTAAAACCCAGTGCTCGTACTGGTAACCTTTTAAAACCCAGTGCTCATATTGGTACTCTTTCAAAAATTGATGCTCGTACTAGTTGAACTAGTCCCAAATGTCATCTTTATACTTATCAACTTTTCTTTCCTTTAAATGTCTTGAATTGGTCTAGAAGAGTCGAGTTCCGATTCGAATCTTCTTCCAAATCCAATTCAGAATTGGTCTAGAAAATCCAAGTTCCGACTTGAATTTTCTTACAAATCAAATTTGTATAATTTTCTTTCCTCTAGATTCTAGAATTGGTCTAGAAGAGTCGAGTTCCGATTCAAATCTTCTTCCAAATCCAATTCAGAATTGGTCTAGAAAATCCAAGTCCCGACTTGAATTTTCTTATAAATCCAATTCGTATAATTTTCTTTCCTCTAGATTCTAGAATTGGTCTAGAAGAGTCGAGTTCTGATTCGAATCTTCTTCCAAATCCAATTCAAAATTGGTCTAGAAAATCAAAGTTCCGACTTGAATTTTCTTACAAATCCAATTCGTATAATTTTCTTTTCTCTAGATTCTAGAATTGGTCTAGAAGAGTCGAGTTCCGATTCAAATCTTCTTCCAAATCCAATTCAGAATTGGTCTAGAAAATTAGAGTTCCGACTCAAATTTTCTTTCAAATCCAATTCACTTAGCTTTCCTTTACAAGTTTGAACTTCTACTCAAACTATCCTGCGAGTTGGTCTAGAAGATCCGAGTTCCGACTCGAATTGTCTTTCAAAATCCAATTCATCTAGTTTTCCTTGAAGAGTTGAATTCCGATTCGAATCATCCCTCAAAAACCCAGTTTAGCACCTGGTCCATTCAAAGCTCACAAGTTGGAATCATTCCTTCTTAAGCTATGATCCTTAGGTTGAATTCCTATGGAATTGATAGTTCGTAGGTCGAACCCCAGCGGAACCAATGTCGTTCTATTGAACCCATGTCATTCTCAATCGAACCAATGTCATTCTTAGGATGAATCCCCATCAAACCCATGTCATTCCCAATTTCGACCCTTTTGGGTCACCCAATACCAATTTCAATCATCTTCTCTTGCGAGGGACCCTTTTTCCAGGGAGAGTTCAAGGGAGCTCATTCTTTTTCGCATGTCTTTATTGTACGTTTGTTGAACCCCTTTTTCTAAGGAGAGTTTGAAGGGACTCATGATTCACGAACAGTTTGCAAAACAATCTTTATTGTCACACAAGGAACCCTTTTTCCAGGGAGAGTTTCGACGGAAGCTCGTCCTCCTTGTAACCCTAAATGTCTTTTGTTAGGCCACCCTCGTCGTCGAGGACCCTTTTTCCAGGGAGAGTGTGATGGACTCGTTTCTCTATGATATCCTTTCAATCTCTGTTAGCGGCCCCCTTTCCATAAGAGAAGCCTAGAAATAGGAAGTTTTGACGAAAACTCTATTTCTCTTCGAAAGTTCGTTTTGCAAACACCTCCTCTTCAGGGAAGAGAGGAGTATCTTTTGTTACCCGTTCAGGTAAGGGTCAAGCCTGAGTCTCTCCTTTGGGGAAAGGAGAGGAGAATCTAGCCACGGATGTGTCATTTAGATCTCAAGTGATTTCTTTCACCAAGGATTTCAGGAATATTTTGCCAATTTGCCATAAAAAATAGTTGTTGATTTCAAAATCTTTATCGCATAAAATTGTACCTCAGAATACCTTCAGTATTACTTCCGAAGTGACAAAGCTTTTGCGAAAAAGGATTCAAAATTCAAAATCTTTCTATTGGCCAACCAAAAGGATGAAGAATAAATCCGCGATATGGCCAGCAAAGAAAATTCAATGTTGTTGCAAAGCCAGAAGTGATTGATATTGATCACAGTCAATGGCATATTTTTAAAGATCATTCTTGGAAAATAAGCAGTCGAAATATCCTGGGTGATACAGAAAAATCCACTCAATCTCCATGTCCCCTCAATCACCTAAGCTGCAATTAAATATCTGCAAAAGGGATCTCTCAACTGTCGTCAAGATGAAGGCGAATTAGACGAGTCGACCCCCGGGGCCAAAGAAGATTTGAATCATCTCCAAGATGACGGAGTTTGTGACGGATCCTTCCAGGGAAAGTCCAGATCACCGTCGAGATGAAGGCAAGTGTGATGGATCTACCGACAAACCCTAAAAGATATTTAATTTCCGCTATCATCAAGAGATTCCTAACCAATGAGCCAATGACCGTCAATATAATCCCTGAGAGAAAAGAAGGATCGGAACATCTCTGAGATGAAGGAGTTTATGACGTACCCTTCCAAAAAAAATAAAGAGAGAAAAGCCAGGACATCTCCAAAATGAAGGATGATGTAATTCCCGAAAAATCCAAGAGAGCTCCAATTCTGTCAAAAAAGAGTGCAGAAAGATCATCATGAGAAAAGAATCCCAGGATATCAGACTGCCGAATCTATCAAGAATCTTCTTTAATTTTGTAAAATTCTTTTATCAATATCCTTTCGCTAATAGCTCTCGCAATATCAAGAATACATTCTTTTCCGTCCATATCAATGAAATTGATAGCCTTCTTGAAGGAAAGTCAATTGCAAGTAATTTGAATTCGAATCTTGATTCTACGGAGTTAAGCCCAGTCGGAGGTAATACTTCAGGTAGAAAAGAGGGAATATTTTTCATATATATATGTGCTTATCATTCTTGAATTAACTACAATTTTTTTTATCTTATTGGCAATCTTTTAAGTTATCCTGACATGAAGTGAGAACTTGATGTTTATTTTGATGTATCCAGGCGTTATTGTTATCCCTTTTAGGATCGGATGATGGGAGTTGTCCAAGATCCTTCCCTTCTTGTTTTGATCTGAGTGCCTGGGCTCTCAGATTCGCACACTTCCCTGTGCTCCCCACTGTCCCACCATAGACATTTCCCGTTCAGGTTAAGGGTTAAACCTGAATTTTCCGCAAAAGGTCATCTGTCTTAAAAGCCATTCAGTCTTAGCAATGAGACGTCCAAGATCAATCCCTTTTCAAGCTTTAGGGAACCCCCTTTCTTCCTTTTGCAAACCCCTCTCAGATTTATTGTGCAGAATTCGAAGGTCCCATCATGGTTTCTTCATTTGAGGATTCCGTATATCGTCCCCTTTCGGGTTAAGGGTTAAGCCTGAGCCTCGTTTTCCATGAGGTATCGTCCCCTTTCAGGTTAAGGGTTAAGCCTGAGCCTCGTTTTTCCACGAGGTATCGTCCCCTTTCAGGTTAAGGGTTAAGCCTGAGCCTCGTTCCATACGAGGTATTTCCTGTCCCATCCAGGTTAAGGGCAAAACCTGAATCTCACTTCTTTTCGAAGTAAAATTTTCTCCTTATTCTTCATTTCATATCTATCATCATCCTTTGAACTAATTCTTTTATACCCAGTCAGATTCATCTAACTGGGGCATTTTTATAGTCCAAATTTGGTATGTTTTCTTTGCCACTAAGCTCGGCTTTCAACCGGCTTAGCAGCAAAGAGGGGCATCTGTAAACACACCAAATTTTTACCTTCATCCAGTGTTTGGCCATTTCATAAGTCATCACAGATCATTGCATGTCATTGCACGCATTTTGCATAGCATTGTATGACATTGCATCTCATTTTCGAGATCCAGCACTCCTATTTCAAAACATTCAATCCAGATTTGAATTTTAAAGCTTTATTTCAAAATCAATTTCAAAACCTGGGTTTTTATTCAATACTCTGTCATTTTCCAACCCCAGGACTTTGTATTTCGAAATATTTTCTCAGAAAACAATCTGGATTCCTTTCAAATTCAAACTTTAATCGATTTCAATTCACAGATGAGACCCATTTAGATGGTGTCGCTTCTGAATGCCTCTATTCATCAAATTTCTCAAATTTTTGAAAGTTTCAGTCCGATCAGGACTCTGTCTCAGAGTCCTAATCCAGTCAGAAGTCTGGTTTTTAAGTCTGTTTTACTTCCATTCTCAATCTTTTTCGTTTGTTTTCAAAATTTAGGTCATTTCACAGAGTCCAGTTAGTTCAGGACTCTATTTTAGAGTTCGGTCGAGTTGGGAGTCTAACCCTGACTGTGTTTTCTGACTTATTTCATCATTTCTTGATAAAATCTTTTGAAAATTCTTTCATTTGACTTTTAAAATCTAAAATCTCAGAGTCCTAAGAGTTCAGGACTCTAACCCGGAGTTCCAGTTCGCTTGAGACCCTATTTTCAAAGATCTTGAATTTCAAATACTGATTTTAACCCCTTTTCAAAGCCATTTTCAGTGTTTATTTCAAAAATGTTCAAAATTTGATGTGGGCCCACTCAGTTGGCACCATATCCAGAGGAATTCTAACTCAGTTAGGACCCTATGCCATTTCAAAAATTTTAATTTCAAAGTTTACTTTTGAAAATCTTTTGAAAACCCCTTCAATTTCAAGTTTTAAAATCGCTTTTTGAAAAACTCAAGTAGGGCCCACTCGGGGTGGCGCCATATTCGAGTAAGTCAGGGCTAGACTAAGGTTAGTTGATGTCTTGGTTAGTGTTAGGGGTTTAGAAGAGTCAAAACCATTTTGAAAAACTCATTTTTGAAAGTTAGTTTTTAAAACTAGTGTTTTTAAAAGTTTTTAAAAGTGTTTTAAAAACCCAATGTGAGAGAATGCCAAGTGGCACCACATTTGGGGGATTCTTAGGTTTAGCTAGGGGTTAATTAGGAACTATTTAGGATAATTTAGACTAAGGGCATATAGGTAACTCCACCCAAAAATCGGCCCCCCCTTTAGAGTCCAAAATTTTCAAAATTGTCAATTTTTAAACCTAATTTTTTTATTATAAATAGAGGCATAAGGGGGGTCGATTTTCCCAATCTCTCTCTTATTGGATTCTTGGAGCTTCTCTCTCCTCTCCAGCCCTTCCTCCATTGCTGCAACTCCAAGGTATGAACTTCTTCACTTTTCTTATTTTATTTAATGCTTTTTAATGCTTTAAACCTAGATTTAGGCTTGGACACCCCTCCTTATGGAAGATCAATCATGGTTTCACCTCAAGAACTATCAAGAATCAGAAAGAACAATCCAAGAAGGTGATCTAACCCTGTTTTGGATGATTTACAGAGATTTTAATCCATTAGAATTGATTTAAATATGATTCTTTGCATTATTAACCAATAAAATATGTGATTTACCCTTTTTAATGGGTTAAATCTATGTTTTAAAGGTGATATCAAATTCCAGCCATTGATTCCCTGTTTTTAATTTATTTTCATGGTTTATTCATGTTTGTTTTACGTTCTATAGCATAAAAATAAGTTTTATTTACTGTTTTATGGTTTATTTTATTGATTTACATTAGTTAATGCATGGTTTGTCAAGTTTCTTAAATTTCTGTGTGTTTTAGGTTTAGAACAATAAAGATGATGTTAGTTCGGATTAAAGCACTCATTGTTTATTTCTGATTTTTTTATATGTGGTGCATGCATGAGTTATTGAGTTACTGTAGAAAAATCAGAGGTTTTGGATCTTGGGAACCCTGTCAAAAAAATCAGACATCAAATCGGGTTTTTAAAGCTTTAAAATCGTGGTTAAAATCAAGAAGGTAAATTGCTGTTATGATATTTCTCTCATCTTATATCCGCTTTTAGATCTGTAAAATGCTATGGATTCACATTGAGTAGATCTGTCTTCTGTGAAATTTTAGGATTTTTTAATCACTGTTTAGTATTTTTCCCTTTTTAGAAAATCTGTTTTTACATTTAAAACTCGTTAGGGTTTACCAAAACCCTAATCAGACTTGTGTTAGTCATAAATCGCAAACCACAGATCCAATTCATGATCTGTAAAAAGTGAGTATTATTATTTTTCTGTCTACTATTTACCACTAAAATTTCAGAGATTTTTGTTTAGGTTTTCTATTTATGTTTGTATTTTCAATCTGGAATAGCCGTTTTAATCCCTGTTAAGAGTGATATATTTTAGCTCAGATTGCCGGAAAAGTTTCTCCCTAACCGGAGATGATTTTTCCGATCTGTAAATTGGTAAATCTCTGTTTTCTTCTCTAGTTAGTCTCTGTAAAATTTCATAAATTTCCATGGACATTTGACCCCTGGTTCAGGTCTTGGACTGAGACTGGTTGGTGAATTAGGTCAAAAATAGCATATTTTTAGGGTTTAATGCAATTTTCGGATTAATTTAATGTCAAAAAATTATTTTTATAATTCCAATTCTACATTAGGGTTATAAAAAGTGCAGGTACCAATTTTTATGGATTTTGGGATCCATTTGATGGCTGAATTAAGCAAATTGCAAAACCGGGTTCCTGAAAGATCCAAAAACACTGCAAAAATCACAAAATTTGTGATATTATTGGATTTTTGTGTATAAGCATATATTTTTAGGGTTTTATTATGTTCATAATCATATTAGGATGCTTTAGGTTTAATTTTGTGCTCATTTGATTTCATTTAGTGCATAAAACCTAAGTTTTTACCAAAATCTCTTTTTAAAAACCCTGATTTCAAGGCCATAGTCTTGCTATCGGAGGCAATTTGGTCATTTGACCTAAATTTCGAAATCCCTAACCCTAATTTTCATATATTTAAGCATGTCACATCATATTTAGCTTAGTTTATTTCATCTAAACTTCAAAACTTGCATTTTATCAAAATATCTTTATAAAAACCCTAATTCCAAGGCCATAGTCTTGTTATTAGGGGTATTTTGGTCATTTGGACCCCAATTTCGAAATTTCATATTTTATCTTCCTTATTTATTTAATTTTATTTCATACTTTATCATTTTGATTTAAGGGAATCATGGCAAAAAGGCTTATATCTAGCAAAATCCCACAATTTCCTGATATTGTTGGATAAATCTAGAAAAGCCAACATATTTTCATTAACCAAGTTTTCTAGTTTTGCAGGTACATTGAAGACTATATTTTCCATGTATTTAAATTTCAATAGTGATGTAATTTGTAATTAAACTTTGGAATAAGAATTTACATTTTCTGCTTAGCTTAGGCAGCATTGCATATAGCTTATTTTTTTAATTTTAATGTGTGATGGATGATGATTCATGCATATTTTTACAAATTCACCATGGTCTACACGAATGACACATGCACTAGCTTCTATGAAGTTTATGAACTTGGTGGAATTTGTATTTATGGCCATACTCAGAATACGAATGATACTCAGATTTATAATCTTCACATTAGCCACATTCAGCCTACACTCTTAGGCTAACTTCAAAATGCACTGCATTTCTCAAAAATACAAAAAGTATTTCTCAAATCCATATTCATTCATTTCATGCATTTGCTAATTCCAATCTCAATTCAAAGAAGTTCATTTTCTCAAAATCTCCTAAGTCTTATAGCAAAATCGATTTTCCCAAAAGCATTGAATTTCAAAGAATATTTCAAGTGTTTCTCAAGTTCAAAAACTCAATTTTCCAAAGTTATGCAGTCAATTTCAAAGTTTGAAGTTAGAATTTTTCTAAGTCTTATTCAAAAGAATATGGATTTGCCAATGATATTTCAAGTATTTCCCAAGTTCCAAATTCAAATTTTCTAAGTTAGAATTTCAATTTCAAAGTTTAAATTCAGAGAAATCAAGTCTCTCAGAGTCGATTTCACCAAATGTCAAGGATTTCTCAAAATCGATTTTTGCTTTCCTCAGAAATACATTTCAAATCCCAATTCACGATTTTTCATGTGATATCATTTCCAAGATTTACATTTTCTAAATATTTCAATCATTCAAAGCAAACATCATGTTTTCAAAATGTGCATTTTCTGAAAATTCATAGCACATGCCTGATTCTATGTGCATTTAAAAATTAGAATATGATTTAGACAAGTTGAATAGAGTAGAGCATAAGATTGATCCTTGGTTCAATTACCCCTGTTAAAGGTGGCAGGAACGGTTGAATCTCGTACCGACAGGCGAGTCCCATTCTACGGAATTTTCCCGCATTTTAAAACGGAGGCGAGTTATTTTCAAAAACTTTTTCAAAGGTCAGTTTGATTTGCAAAAGTAAAATTTTGCGATGATAACACTCATGTTCAATCATACCTCACAATGAGGAATTTGCCTCGTGGTCCCTGCAGGGAATGCAAAACGAGGACTTGGCCTGCCCATCCACGTGCTCAGCCTCACACGGCCAACGGAGCACACCGCTTGTGAAAGCAGTCAAAACACCATATTATTTTGTTTCTATTTAGGGTATATCACACAAGAGTCCATACAATACAAAGGCCACTGCCCGAAGACTCCAACTGAGCCCACAACAAAACATTTCAACATTCATACCCTATGGTGTTCAATTTTCTTTCTTTTCATTTCATAAGGTAAGTACACCTAATGCGCTTACCAATGCCTCAGTGATGTACCTCCTCAGGGTACACACTACTCAATAACAATGTCAGGATGTGCTAAGTGCAAAGTGAAGGAATATCACAGGTTTCTATCTTTTGCACAAGATAAACAACAGAGGCATCACATGATATTAAACTGCACTATATTGCATACTTCAGTGTTATGATTGCATTCATCTACAAGTTTCATACTCAAGGGTTTGAAATGGAATATAACCAATCATCCTGTCTAATGAGAATAACATTGGTTTTCCCAAGGTGGATCGTTGCTTATTGCAAGGAAGATGCAACTGCGACACAAAAGACCATTACATGTAATTCAACATACTTAGGTGTTTGAAGCGAATCTTGGATATTTCGTCTTATGAGAACAACATTAGCTATTTCCACGGTATGGGTGCCGTGCCTGCAGACCCGAAGCAAGGATATTTCAACTACACTTGTAGTTCAACAAAGTTTCCAAAAATGTGGATTTGAAATTATATTCGTTGGGGTTCTTTAACTAGGCATTGTACGTAACTCAGGGCATAAGAATCTTCCTTACGCAACATGACACACTTACGTGTCGAAGGTGATACTGAAATAATCCATCTAATGGGGATTATATTAGCATTGCCGCGCCCGCGGACCCGAAAACAAGAACATTGCCAAACCGAACAGGACAACTCTATAGAGTTCTACACTAAATTAGGAGTGTAACATCATCTGGGAAAAATAAATTTCTGGACGGGACACAAGAGTGTCGCAAGTCCATTCGGTCATACCGAAGCAAATGTTTATGGGTTTGATATATATATATATATATATATATATATATATATATATATATATATATATATATATATATATATACTTTCATGTATGTATGCAACTATATCTAGGCATAGGCGCAATAATACACCTAATGACCCGATACAGGGGCAACTCAAGGCATGTGCTCGCATGCCAACACCCTAACCGAGGTGCGAAAGGGTGTGGGGTAACAAACCTGGATTTGCGCTCATCTAGGACCAGCTAATGGTGTAGCTGTAAATCTGGTCATAAATAAAAACAAACATTATTCCTAAAAGCCGATTCCTGGAGTGTCTTAGTCTTCATAGGTTTCGGCATAGAGACCGCACACACGCTGCCAAGAGGCCTATGCACAAAACATTGGTCTGGTCCTCCGGACCTAACCACTAAGCACAGCCATGAGAATCGGATCTGATTCTCTGCTTGGACCCGACTTCTAAATAGGATCGGATGGGGCTGAAACAAGCCGCCAATAGGGCAACCGCAAGTACCCTACGAACTGGGTACCAAGGGAACTGGACACTGTGGTTCTGGTCCTCAGGACCAAACTGCTATCAGCCATATACGGGTCTGAACCATTCAGTTCAGGCCTGGACCCACAAGGGTCGGCTTCCACAGCCCTAGGTGCCCAGCACCATGCGGCTAGCACCCGGCACCAGAATTGTGCGAAACAAGGTTGGCACCATGTGCAAACCCAACTGTCAACCCAACCGATTAGGGTCTAGGTGCTCAGCATTAAGCAGAGCGCACCAAGCCCAAACAAGGTGAACAACAAGAACCGGGCTGGGTCAAGGCTCACTAAAAGTCGGTCAAACCAGACTGTAGTGCTGGTCTGAACCCATGGTTCAGACCGGCATTTCAGTCCAAGACGGAAAAAAAAAGAAGAATAAGGAGAAGAAACACGAAAACTTACTAGAGAAAAAGAAAATCTTGAAAGCCTGTGCTGGGCGCACGGGCCACCCGCACGGTGCCCAGCTCCCATTATGATGAAACCGGTTGGCCAAAGGGTCTGGTCCACTGGACCAGACCGTGCCATCCCCCAACCACCTGAACCAGGACCTAGAGGCTTGGGTTACAGCTGGCTAAAGAGGCGTTGGGCGCCTGTACAAGGCCGCCCTCAACGGTCACTCCCCTATGGTCGATCCTAAGACACCCAACACGCTGAACTAAAAGGGATAAAGAAAAAAAAAGGATCAAGCATAACGGTAGGGCCTAAGGCCCCTTCTTCCTAATGAGGTCTGGTCACACAGTGACCAAGTCCAACAAGGTTGTAGCACCAGTCCCAACTCACTGGGATTGGGTTGAGCCCCAACACACACACAAAGACGAAAAAAAAAGAATAGTTTCGAGCTAGATGGCCGCAACTGCTCAAGCACGCAAGAAGGTACTAAAAATATGGGGAAAAAGGGTGGTAGGTGTAGGTTGGACGAGCCCAGCTCGGTCTGGCACACCCCAGCAAGCTACCCATAGCCATGGGTGCCCCAAGGACCCTGCAACCGAAATAATGAAATACAACATGGTGGAACTAACAACATAATAAAAAAAGAAATATACATAGGCATGAAAAACTAAAGATATAATGGAAAAAGAACAAGGGAAAACGATTTTTAAAAAAAGATGCAGCAAGTCTAGCAATGTAACTCGAAATGGACTAATAGAAGGAGATGCATTTATTTTTTTTCTCAAGCTAATCTGCCTTTGGAGTTCGCATGCATGGATGTGTCGTTCCCTCGGCTTCATGTGCAACAAAACCTTGAATAAAAATATGTTGAGTCTTCACCTTAGCGACTTGGAGAATTGGAGGAAATGTAGGGCTGCAGTTCTTCACGCCAAGGGTGGAGCTCCCACGGCTGGAGTGAGGAAGCAAATGAGAGGGAAAGAGAAGAGAGTTTGGAGAGAGAGAGAGAGAGAGTGAGTGAGAAAGAAAAATCGCCCAACAAGGAGGGCCCGATTTTTCTAAAGGGTCTTATAGAGTGTGGGATTGAGATGGGTGGCTACAAGCCATCCATCCAAGATTGAGGGCTGGGGTGGGGCATGGTTCTCCACCACCGCCCGGCCCCTCCAATGGGTTTTAAGGATTCAAAAGGGTCTTCATTTTGTTACAATGATGCCATGGGGCTGCCGCCCCATGCATCCAATAGAGAAGGGTCAAGGTTCATGATGGCCTTACATTGAAAAGGGCTCCTTGGGATCCCTTGAACCCCAAGGCAGCTCAACAACCCAGGTTTCACTCCAAACCCAAGAGGATATGGTGCCTCCTCCAGCCCCAACAATGTCTCCCATACTCTTAATGACAAGACTTTTATAAATTTTAAGATTTTATAAATTTTTTCTTTTTAATGATTTCAGTTGGGCCAATCGTGGCCCTCCCTTTATGAGCCTTAAAAATCTCTTTACCATCTTGCCACTCACTCAGCTGGTCTAGGGGATCATCTGGTTCTATGGCCTTAGTCGTCCAAGGCCCTCCAAAGAGGAAGATTAAGGCCTTGGTCGACCTTGACCAATGGAAAAACAAGTAGTCTGTTATCTTGATTTCAAATTTTAATTAATTCCAGATGTTTTCCCATGATGCTTACTAATTTCATTTTTCATTATCATAGTAAATGTCATCACATAGCTACTTGAGCAAAGAAATCTTCGATTTGAGCGAAATTGGTCTCGTTTAGGCCCTCTCTAATTTTCTAAGCGATCTCCCATAATTCACATGCACTTACGGGTTGTTTTCGTCGTTCGGATCTCAAATTTAAGGTGTATCTCAACAACCCTATTCCAAACTTACCCTAAAAGTTTCGGAAGCCAATTCGTTATAAATTTTTTGTAATTGCTCTTTTTACATAAAATTACACAATTTTACCCGATTCTCAGAATAAGCAAATCTTCAGAAATTGCCAGAACATAAAAATTCATCGATTTCCACAAGATTACACAATATACATCAAGAATGAAAATCGTGGATCTTACAGTTTGAGTTGCCTGTGCCATAGCAGTAATCTTTCTTCTGCCTTTTAGATTGCAGAGATGGCTTAATGTCGGGAGTGCTTCCGTGTTAAACAGGAAGCGTTCAATAAATAAATTCACAACTTTATCGAACTTCTTGAACTTGATAGGATTGATATGCTCAGCATACCATTTAGCTGCAACTCCTTCCAAGCTGCGAGGGAAACATAGAAATAGTGCTTTGTTGTCTCTCTTGAATCTTGAGCACTCTGCGAAGAACGTGGCGAGATGAGCTTTGGGGTCGCCAGAACCATCGAACTTGATGAATTTTCGGGGAAGGTTTTTGAGATCATCATCCCCTTCTAAGCCATCATAGAAGTCTTCGCTAGTGAAGACTTTCTTTCCCTTGTCGCGGGCTTGCAGGTCTTTAACAACTCTGGCCATTTCCCTGAACTGTGCTTGTAGGGGCTCTTCTGTGACCTGACTTTTTGGTTTGCGGCTTCTCCTTTGCTCCCGGCCATGTTTCTGAAATGTCGGAGGCACCTCATATTCTTCATCAGTGTCTTCCGCTGATTCTGTTTTATCTGAGATTTCTTCTGACTGAATCTACTTCTTGGAAGTCTTTGTTGATTTCTTATCTTTGTGACCGTGGAACTTCTGTCTGAATGGATTCTTCTCTGAACTGGTCCCAGCCTGTTCACTCATCATTTTCTGGAACATGGCGTACATCTGCGGATCTATGCCGTCATCTTCTGGTTGCTGACCTTGACTTCTGACGGATCTGGGTGAATCCATTTCTCCTTTTGAGGCTAAGGAGTACTAAGGTGATGTTGTTTTTCTTCCTGATCTTGTTCGAACCATCAAATGCTGCAGATGCTCTCTGCAGGGCAAAGACTTGATTAGATTCTGAGGGAATTGGCTTTTGGAAGAAATATTTGCTAGAAATATGGTAGACAATTTAAAAAGGTCATCCCACTACTAGGGATTGAGTCATCGCAAGAATCACGATAATTGTGTTGTCATTCTTTGAAAGAAAAACAACGGAAAATGTGCCTTGTTACCTAGGCAAGGTCGTCAAACCATGATGAAAGAGAGAAAATTTTATTGGAATGAGAAAAATTGAACTTTTTATTGATCTTGACAAAGAGGTGAAGGACAAACAATTTGCCACCATTCATGATAGTCGGCAGACACTTTAGGACCAGGAAAGAATTTAAGAGAAACAAAGGAATCCCAGTCGTAGCGGGCAGAATGATATGCCCCGGACCATTATGCGGAAGTGAGATCGAATTCTGCCATAGCTCCTGATAGCAATCGAGCTTCGACGTACTGTTGTCTCTGGGAGAACTGCCAAACACATCGCTCCAGTTGATAGTAAGTGCAGAAGAATGGTCCCAATAATTTAAACCGCTTGCCATAAGCATATGTATATCTGGGAGGAGACAATTGTCGATCAAAGTAGTTGATGATGCATAAATATCATGTTTTATTAATACATTTTCACTGCATAAATGCATCATCTATAGGTTTAAAGCATGCACTTAGGTGCATAATGATGTTAGGGAGCTCTGGTTCGAATTTCATCAAAATCGGAGTTAATTTGAAGGAATTATGGCATTTATAGTGTAACGGGTCAAATATCGGATCTGATTTGAGAGATTTGGATCCAGACGCCCATTTGGACTTTGGATATGGACCAAATTACATGGATTTAACCCAGCTTCAGCCCACTTAAGTTTTGTAAAAACATTTTCTAAAAACCCCCTGCAGAAAGAGGCGCCAAGCAAATATTTTTATTTTAAACCTGTTTTTGAAAATAAACCCAAAGTAGCCAAAACGTCAAAAGGGAGAGGGGGTACCCATTTGTCTTTGTCTTGATTTTCGTGCCCTAGGGGCACGATTCTAGCTCAACTCCACCTTCTCCCAAGCCGCCCCTCTCATCCACCTTCTTCCTCATCCATGGAGGCCATCTTCAATGGAGACGCCACCCCCTTCTTTCATTCTTTTCTTTTCACATCTTGTCTTCCTTCTCCCCCTGCTGAAACTAATCATTGAGGTTGTCTTTTGCAGGTATTTGCAGCATTGGAGTGTTCTAGCCGTGGTAGGGGTGCAGTCTACTTCTCCATGGCCAGTCGTCTCTAGCCCCGTACGGCCCTCTACGCATCTTCACCACTTCTTCTTCTTCTTCCTCTTCCCGGAACACCACCACCTGTGGATCACTGTAAAAGTACAGCAAAGAGATGTTAGACAGCATCACCGAGGTTCCTCGTGGCATGGAGTCAAGCAAAGTCCGCTCTTCTCTTCATCCCCTCATTCTTCGGATCGGCCAAAAGGTAGATCTTCTCACCCATTGCTTCTAGTTAAAACCTATCATGTGCGTGTGTAATGTGCTGCATTTTTCTGTATTTTTGTCAGCCTTAGTATAGCTTTTGTTCGTGCAAAAGCCAGCACGTAGGATGTTTAGGTGTTTGGGTCATTTACTTTTATGTTTTTCAATCCAACGTTGGGCATTTTTTATGTCTTTTCGGGTGTGTGCGTGTATTTGAAATGAGATTTCTGCATGTCTGCGTTTTTCAGTTGTTCTAAGTCGAATAGATGTTGTCTTAATCGATTTTAGTATTTTAGGAAAAGTGTCTAGATCATTTGTTGTTTTATGTGTTTTTAGATTTTGTGAAAGTGTCTAGCCGATTGTTGTTTTTCTGAAGGTAGGACATCCAGCAGTTTGTCATGTGTTTTTGCTTGCTATTTTAATTTTAGTTTGTCAATCATTGTTAGGTTTTTATTAGATTTTTAATCGTGTAGAAGTTTAGTTCATGAATTTTGGTTTTGTTCATAGTTTAATCGATTTGTAGGGTTTTGTTAGAAGTCGTTTTCTGTTTTGATTTAAGTTCCAGCATGTTGGTTATTTAGTCTATGTATTTTTAGTTTAATTAGATTGTCATGATCGTGTATTGGCTTAGTTTAATTTAGATTTGCCATTATCGTGTCTTAGTGATAGAATTGATGTAGTTGTATTAGTTTTATTTCGTAGAGTCATGTAATGCTTTGTTTAATTCATAGTTTATGTAATTTCGGTATATCCTAGCTTGTAAGGTTTGATTCATATAGGTTAAGAGTATTTAAAGGTTGTGTAGTATAGATTTAGATAATTCCATTTTATTCATGTGATATTTGCTTTAGCTAGATCGAGTTTAGTGTAGTCATCTTCTCCAATTGTAGGGTGTCGGCCATTAGAGGTCCAGCAAGGTTGCATAATTCGTGATTTTCATGATAGTTAATTTAGCATTAATTTAGTATGTTCATTTTGGGTGTAGGATTTAAGTTGATAGATCTTTTCAATTTGTATTTCCCATTCATGTCCGTTGAATTACTTTTGTATAGTTACTTTAATTAGGTTAACTTTAGTTTAGAGTAAGTAATTATTCAATAATTAAAATTGTAGATAAGGGCAATGTAGTCTTTGTGTTGAAAATGATTTTGGTATGAATACACCTCCTCTAAAATCGTGAATTGCAATTAAGGAAATCTCTATTCCCTAGCCCAATTATAAATGTTTTATTTTTCCAACAAGGCAACCCTTTGGAATTCCAAAGGGCCTTTTAATGAGGGTTACACGACTTTTGGAAACCCTTTGGAATTCCAAAGGTCCTTCCAAAAGCATTTACACGAATTTTTGGAAGTTTTGAACTTATAAATACCCATTTAAAGCCAACCCCAAAAATCGTGTGGGTTGCTTTGGGAAAGATTTTCAGAAAGAGGATTTAATGCTTGGATTTTCAAAAAAAGGTTTCCAAAATGGTATACTCGAATTTGGCAAGAATGTAAATGCTACTTCTTCTTTTAAGACTATTCAAAATCGTGTAGTGTGATTTTGGGAAGGTTTTCAAAAAGGATTTAATAGTTTTTAATGCCTATTTGGAAAAACGTGTGAATCCAATGGGTTGGACGGTTTTTGAAGTTGAACACTTTCCTAAGTGCAATTAATGCAATAATGAGAGGAGGTAACTCATACCAAATTCGTGGTCTATCATTGAAAGCCCTATTTACTAATTTCGTTATTTGAATTAGCATTAATTAGGTGTAATTATATTAGTAAGGTATGATTTAGGATAGGTTTTATAAAATCGTGTAGAGTTATTTAGGTAGTTGCTAGTCTTAGTTTCTAATTAATGTAATAGTTAATTTAGATATACATTAATGTTTTAGGAAATAACACTTAGTTATTAGTATAATTAATTATTTTTAGGGTGGCGTGTAATATAAAGCCCCATCTCTTAAAACCGCCCCTTACTAACCCTAGTTAGTTTATAACCTATGTAGTTAACTTAATTTACTAAGTATTAATCTTAGGTAGTTAGTTACTAACCTAAGTTAAAAGCTAACCCCTAACTCGAGTTAAACCCTAGCCTTACTTAACCTTAATTAGAACCTAAACCCTAGTCGACCTACCTAATCCCAATAGCCGAACCCTATTAACCATTGTTAAACCCTATCCTAACCGTACCTTAGATAGATAACCCTAGTTAGATTAAAGCCTATTTAGTTAGTTAGTTAATGCTAATTTGCCCTAAACCGACCCTAGCAACCTTAGTCAACCCTAGTCAAACCGCCACCTAGACTAACACTTAACCCTAGTTAATGTTAGCAACCCTAGTAGTTACACCCTATCAATAGTTAGCCTTAGTTAATTACCACTAACCAACCCTAACTAATCGTAGTTAATACTTAACCCTAGGTGTCTAAGCCATCTAATCGTACCCCTAGTTCAACCCTAGTAATTCTCTAGCTGACCCCTAGTTACACTCTCTTAACCCTAACCGACCTACTTTATCCCATCCGACCCTAGCAACATTAGTTAATAAACCCTAATCATTAGATAAGTAGGTAACCCTAGGAGACTAATCTTAGTTAACCTCTAACCCTAGTTAGATTAAACCTTAGTTAGTTAGACTAATTAACCCTAGTCGACCTTAGCTAACCATAGGTATTAACCCTACCCTATCCATAACCGATCCCTAGTTAGACTAACCTTAGATTTAGTTAACCTTAGTTAGTAAAATAAGCCTAGTTATTAGGTTAACAATAGTTAGTGCCTAACCGTAGTTAATTAATTAACCCTAGATAGTTAGTTAATATCATTAGTGTTTAATTTAGTTAATGAGTAATCTTAGATAGTTAGCTTAACCGTAGGTTAGTAGTTGTTTTAGTAGGTATAATTAATATTAGAATAGATAGTTAAGTTAGTTAGTGATATTGATATTATGCATTAGGTTTAATTAGAGTTTAGATTAATTTAGATATCTTATTTAGAGTATTAGTGAGTTTAGGTTAGGTTAGTTCTTAAATTTTATAATGTAATGTAATTGTTATTGTTTTCTGTATTTTAACAGTAGATTAGGTTCAGTTAAGACTGTTTTTGTAAGTGGTTCAATGTCCAAATGTCAATTATGAATTCAAAGGGATGAATATTGCACTGAACCAAAACCCTAATTTTTACCCGATCGTGCACTAGTTATTTCATGTGGATTTTCCGTGAATGTTCTGAATATTATTTTTCTATTCTTTACATTGGTGTGTTAACTGTCCGCAGACCAAGTTTCAGCTCGGTCCGAGTTGATTTGGTCTGGTTTTTAAGCGTATTATAAAAACAGCTTTTTCTGATTTTGAAATTTCGGGTCCAGCGATTTCCCAAATTATCCTGATTTTGAAATGCTTCGTTCTGGAGATCCAGAACGTATTTTTCACTTCTGTAAAGTGTGTCAGATTCTTGGATCTGTCTTTTACAGAATAAAAGTGATTTGACTAATTTTGGAATTCGTTTGACCCCTCAAACAGTCGTTTTGCGAAAAGCTGTCAGAATCCATTTTTGCCTTATTTAGGGACAAAACAGTCTTTTAAGTAATTGTTTAATTTCGGGTAGTTTTACTATTTTCTAGTTGTGTAATCAGTAAATTAACAGTATTTAGAGTAATTAGAGTGCTTAGCTTAGTTAGTTTACTCAGTTAGTATAATCTTAGTTTTAGATGTTTAAATTAACTTTAATTTAATTTAGAAATAGTTTAGAAATAATGTAGATGTAATCTAGATAAATTCCTGATTTAGTTACTGACTTTGTGTTTTTATTGTGTAGGTTATTAAGTTAGACCAGGTTCACAGGTGTAATTTAATTATAATGTGCGACTGCACTTGATGTGAAAAGATAGAAATGCTCCTGGAGACCTGCAGAAGATTTAACCTCCAATTTTATTTTATTTTCATAGTTTAGAATGTTATTGAATGTAACTTGTAAACATTGACATATTTGTAAACTTTGTTTTTATTAATAAAGTTTTATTTTGGAAGTATTTCAGAAATATCCCGTTCCCTGTGGATTCGACCCGTACTCGCCACTTCGGTGGAAAGTCGGTTTTATATCTTTGGTTGACGATTTTCCCATGTTCTTATTGCAAAATATTGTTTAAAAATATTTACTCCAAAAGTGCAACCAGTAGTCTCAGACTATGTCATCTTCTTGAATGCTGTCGATCATGGACCGATATTGTGCCACTGGAAGAAGTTCTTGACCATTGTGTCTGAAAGAATTTGCTCGGGCTGGAATGTGTTGGAAGAACCAGGATTGGAGCACATAAATGCATCGTTCAACTAAGATGAATTCTCTAAGTGAGAAACGAGTCAAACCTCGATAGAGAAAAGCGAGCGCTGCCATGGCTATGGAGAGACGGTTGGTCTGTCGACTTCCCCATCTTCTCATGAGCTGGATTATTCTGATATCCATATAGTTTTGTCCGTCTGGGAAGAGGGCTAATCCTACAGTGCATAGAAGTATTGCATTCTGAATTCTTTCTCTAGTTGTCCTTGATAATGAACTGACTTCGACGAAGGTCCCATATTGGCAGTACAACTCGAGCAGATTGACGTATTCATTTCCGTCCAACTGGATCAGGGGCCAAGATCCTTGACATTGATTAGGAATTGATGCTCTAACGGATCTCCTGGTTGACAGGCTGGTTCTGGTAATCCCATAATCTCTGAAAATTCATCCATTAAAATGGTCATCTCTCCCCATGGAAACCAGAAGGTACAGGTTCGTAGATTCCATCGTTCTGCCATTTCATGGATCAGATTGTCGTTGATGGTCTGCTTTCCTACTGCTGACGCCAATTCTAATTCACACTCGCTCAAATGATCTGGGAACATGCGAGAAAAGCTTTTGAGCCATGAATAATACCACCAGAGAATGAAAGTTCCAGTGTTAAGGGCTCGTTGTTCAGGATGACCTTGTCGCACCTCGTAGGAGATGTGACCTTCTGGAAAAATAGGATCGATTTGACTGGATGCCATCAGACTGGAAACAGAGAAAGACTCGGAATCAGACTTAGGAAAAGTATGGAAATTTTGAAAATTGCAGGCATGATATAAAATGCAGCTGGAAAATCAAGATCCAGTGGAACGAGAGAACGGAAAATCACCTGGAGTTTTGAAAGAAATTAGGTATTTGAGAAAATCATCTAGGGTTTGAGAAAACAAAAGGAAAAGATAAGAGTATGGATATTTAAAAAAAAATATTTTGGGGAAAATATAAGAGGAATAAAAGGTAAAATACAAACAATCACATCCTGCATAAACATTTATGCACATATAGCACTCCCTAAAAGGCTGACTCTAAATGCATCATTTTGAAAAACAACTGTAGGGCCTTAATCCTAACTCTAGGTTCAGATCATCTTTGTCCAATCCAGTTATGCCGATATACCTGAACCGAAATTCGAGGTGCGTGGCATATAATTTCAACTCCGGTTCTAAGGTAAGGTTTTCCAACATCCTTGAGCGCCTACCGATATACTTCGGACTGTGGCCCACGGTACGTGGTAGGGGGTTTCAACCCAAATAAGTGGCTCAGTTGTGAGGCTCTGTCCCGAACTAGGGTTCTGGAAGAGAGCCCAGCAACGTGAAGACCGGGTAAAGATAGGTAAGGTGGTTTGGAAAAAATGATCACATGCAAGAAATAGATGGGTCTAAAACCTAAAGAGATAGATTTTGAAAATCTTTGAAGAAACATACATTGTTTGCATTCAGATCCTAAATTGAGGAGAGCTGTATTTAGACCTAAGTTTATGTGAGCATGAAAATATCTCCTCAATATAGTCCTACCAAACCATGCCTAGTCTATATGCAATCAATGTCAGTTACGTCAGAATCTAGGCTCCTAGGTTCGCATGATATCAGAAAGTGAAGAGCTGGCATTTTGTGAACACAGTTTTGATGATTGAACTAAGTCAAGCACACTTTTGATCAGACAAGGACAGGTCCCATCACGGTCGCCAAACCTGTTTTCATCGCAAAATTTATTTTCCCTTCCCTACGGGAGAGATGAGAAAACGCTTTCGCGAGTCAAACTTGACCAGAGTTTTGAAAATTGTTTTGAAATACTCACCTCCGTTTTGAAAATAGCAGAAAAATCCATGAGATGGGGCTCGACCTGTCGGTACGAGGTTCGACCGTTCCTGTCGCCTTTAATAGGGGTAATCGAACCAAGGACCAAAAGTATGCTTGACTTAGTTAAATTATCAAAATCGTATTCTATCCTAAATGCACAGAGAATTCAGGCATGTGCTATGAGATTTTGTAAAATGCAAGTTGGAAAAACATGATGTATGCTTAGAAAACATTTGGGAGTTGGAAAAGTCTTTCTTAGTCAAAAGATGGAAATCAATCTCTCATAATCCTCAGATAAAAGGATGTGAAAATCATAAGAAAGTTTATAAAGATTTGGGAAAATCATGAAGGAATAAGAATCTTGGGAAAATAGAGAGAATCCTTGAGAAAACCTTTTGAAGAGGAACTATTTGTCAGGGAAAACTCCAATTTTGAAAACTTTCTTTGGAAAATGATTAGAAACTCATAGGAAAACTCTTTGGCAAAGGAAAATCAAAACTCGGGAAACTGAAATCCTGAGAATCTTAGCCTTGAAATATTTGAAACTCGATTTTGATTCTTGAGAAAGATGAGAAACTCCTTTTGCAAAAGAATCTTAAGAAAATAACATTTTCCAGGGAAAATCATGGGAAACTTGACTTGGGAAATCCAACTTCAAAAATTTTCAGAATTTCTCGAAGAATCGATTTCCATGGAATGAAATTTTCTTGAGAAAATCATGAGAAAAGCAGATGATACCATGATGCAGATGATTTGAATGGCTGAATGCAGTTTGAAAAGGACATCTAGAAAGATTTTCTGAGAAATTTGTTGGAAAAATGTATATTAAGCCAAAGTAAATTCTTCACATATTCTGACTGTGGCCATGAACATGTTCAGAGTTTAATTGATTTAATTCACATTATTTTGCAAAAATTGAAATATGATGTGCAATTTTAAAGATAGCCTAAGAGTGTAGGCTCTGTGTAACTAGTAGAAAGATGCTG
This sequence comes from Nuphar pumila, assembly GCF_984573655.1. Classification (NCBI taxonomy): domain Eukaryota; kingdom Viridiplantae; phylum Streptophyta; class Magnoliopsida; order Nymphaeales; family Nymphaeaceae; genus Nuphar; species Nuphar pumila. The sequence goes on along the minus strand of NC_143251.1, from coordinate 69,346,951 downwards.
AATCTGGGTCTTGTCCATATTCCGACTAGGGCCGTAAATATGGACTCCACCGAGTTCATCAACACTTTAAGAGTTGGTGCACGTGCCATTCGTGTTCATCCACAGTGATTTTGAAATAAAATGCATGAATCACGTAATCAGGATATTGGAGGAATTCAAACTATATGAAATGCATCTTAATCTAAGCAGAAAAATAAATATTATTCCAAAGTTTACATTTGATTGTTACATTGCTGGCATAAAGCTAAAAAAAAATGTATGGAACCAAGAAATCAGCATCTTTCAGATATTCCCTGCAAATGAGAATTGATACCAGAAATACACTATACAAATAAAAGAAGGTCTTCTAATAATGACAACATGCCATTGATTATGCTTGAATTGTAGTGTCAAGAATATGAATGGACTATATATGAGAACATCTAAGAACTATGTTTAAACTAAATGAGGAATATAGATCTATATATACCTAAAGACTTATATAAAACAAAATGTACATGAGGGTATATATATATATATATATATATATATATATATATATATATATATATATATATATATATATATATATACATGTATATCTATATATATATATATATATAAATATCTTCATAATTGAAAACATGTATAATAATCACATTCGTACATGTAATGTACAAAAACACCATACAGGTAAGGAGTGTAATACACAGGAATATATACATAACCAGAAGTACATAGGTATGTACAGGGAAAACTTTAATGCAAGATGACAATGTGGATTTGGCAAAAGAGGTTGTGAGATTTCATTATACTGTGTATCATGCCTCTTTTCTGCAAATTGAGGCTGAATACACGCATTTTATAGTGGAAAATCTCATGATTAAAGCAATGACAGAATGTCCTTTTGACATAGCATATGCCATTGTGCTGCTGAATGAGTGCAATTGACTATGGTACAGAAAAACCCTTTTGTTTCCCTGTCATCAGCTTAATTTCAGTCAATAAGTGGACTGGTGTAAGTTGAGGACTTGGGGTAATCAAATATAGGAACCTTGGTTGATAAAATGGACAACATCCAAGTAACGTGTAGATGTGTTGAGTAAGGATTTACATGTTGCAGAATTAGCATAGTAAAAGTATGAAAGCACAATGGGTCAACCAACACAGAGTGTAAAAAAAAAAACGAAATATGATTATATACAGGAATTAATATGATGATATGCCTATACTAGGTGATCTGCCATGATATTTTGTAAAAAATCATACTTCCTAAAACTCATGCAATGTAGGCTTATAAAACCAGCCTTACTTAAGCTAGATCCAACTACATAAAACTGAAACACACTAAATTTGTAAACAAACTTTGATAAATAGTTTTGTAAAACACAATATATGGCTGATGTAATAATCAGAAGAGGGGAAAACATTATAACTACTTAACTGCAGTTATAACACAGTGATAAACACATAATGTACAAATATAACAATGAGTATATTACAAACAAAATGTACAGGAGATAAAGAGGCCATAACTGAATATTAATATGAGACGATAATGCAAATGCAGAGAGTGCTGAGAAATATTAAAGCAGGTTATGAATATACTGAGGTGCAAAGGCTATGACTTGGTATGATGGAAATGTAAAAAAAAAAACTGCAAACAATGGCTGAAGTGTTGGAGGTATACAATGATGAAAATATAGGCTACTGTAGAAAGCTTAAGTGAATGATGAGCACCACTCAAATAGGATGTTGGCCACCTATTAGTTCCTGCAAGCCAATTGCCTTTATCTCCTGTAGCCTACCTATACAATGAATAAACAATAGGATATCATATTGACAAGACTTGTTGTTATCATCAAGAAATTTTTCCCTCTTCCCTTCCCTGCAGGAGAGAGAGGAAAATGCTTTCGCGAGTCAAACTTGATCGGATTTTGAAAATTGTTTTGAAATACTCGCCTTCGTTTTTTAAAATAGCGGGAAAATCCATGGGATGGGGCTCGACCTGTCGGTACGAGGTTTGACCGTTTCTGCCTCCTTTAACAGGGGTAATCGAACCAAGGACCAACAATGTGCTTGACTTAGTTAAATCATCGAAATCGTGTTCTATCCTAAATGCACAGAGAATTCAGGCATGTGCTATGAGATTTTGTAAAATGTAAGTTGGAAAAATATGATGTATGCTTAGAAAACATTTAGAGTTGAAAAGCATTTCTCAGAAAAAAGATGTAAATCAATCTCTCAGGAAACTCAGATGAAAGGATTTGGAAATCACCAGCAAGTTTATGAGGATGTGAGAAAATTTTGAGAAAATGGAGAGAATTCTTAAGAATAGAGGAACATTTGAAAAGGAAAATATTTGTCAGGAAAACTCTGACTTTGAAAATTTTCTTTGGAAAACGATTGAAATTCATGGGAAAACTCTTTGGAGAAGGAAAATCAAAACTTAGGAAATTGAAATTCTGAAAATATTGTCCTTGAAATATCTGAAAATCGATTTTTTGATTCTTGAGAAAGATGAGAAATTCCTTTTGAAAATGAATCTTAAGAAAATAACATTTTTTTTAGGGAAAATCACGCAAAAACTTGACTTGGGAGATTCAATCTTCAAAAATTTTCACAGTTTCTTGAGGAATCGATTTCCATGGAGTGAAATTTTCTTGAGAAAATCATGAGAAAAGCAGATGATGCCATGATGCAGATGATTTGAATGTATGAATGCACTTTGGAAAAGATATCCGGAAAGATTTTCTGAGAAATTTGTTGGAAAAATGTGTATTAAGCCAAAGCAAATTCTTCACATATTCTGACTGTGGTCAAAAATTGGAAATATGATGTGCAATTTTGAAGATAGCCTAAGAGTGTAGGCTCTATGTGACTAGTAGAAAGATGCTGAATCTGGGTCTCGTCCATATTCCGACTAGGGCCGTAAATATATACTCCACTGAGTTCATCAACTCTCTAAAAGTTGGTGCACGTGCCATTCGTGTTCATCCACAGTGATTTTGAAATAAAATGCATGATTCATAGAATCAAGATATTGCAGAAACTCAAACTATATGAGATGCATCTTAATCTAAGTAGAAAAATAACTATTATTCCAAAATTTTTATTTTATTGTTACATTTTTGACAAAAAAAAATATAACTAAATATTTGATAGCTCCAAAAGAAACCATATCTTCCAGATTTTCCTGCAAAATGAGAATTAGTACGAGAAATACGGCATACAAAAGAGAGATTTACAAATTTCACATTAATGGCAATGCCTAAATAATTACACTTGGATTACACTGGAATATACAACACAAGGGCTAAAACAAGACTGAAATGCCTATGATGATATCTAGGTGCCATGCTTAAACTTAAATAAGAAATATATACACATATTTCTAAATGCTTAAATTGATGCTAAATGAAATGTGGTAGTGGAGATGTATTCACAAAAAAAAAAAAAGATCTACATAAATGCTCATATAGGAAGGCAAGTGTACATGAAGAGATCCACATATATATATATATATATATATATATATATATAAGTATATATATATAAGTATATATATATAAGTATATATATATATAGATATGTGTGCATAAAATGAGAAAATATACATAGTAATAGAAATTCCATATGTAATGGGTAAATGCACAGATCAGAAAATACAGAGTATACACAGTTTCTGCACATGATTTTGCAAAGCCATAGTTCCCAAATTATAAAATATCTGTTAGTAAATATTGGTATGAAGATTTCCTATATATCAATAAATGAGCATACCGAAGATGGTCTAGAAATCATGAATGGATATTGACATATCCATCCATGAATATGGCTCATTCTCAAGACTGCACACCTGTAGAAAAGGGAATGGGAATGGATACAAAGGTGCTACTGTAAGTGGTAGCTGTGAAGGGTGATAGGTTTGTGTAACAAAAGGTGAAAGGGTGCAAAAGGAGTTAAATATTGTGTAACCAATAGTGTGCAGCTGGGAGTGAAGTATGTGATTGCATGATGCAAGGTGTAATGGGCACTGATGAGGAGGTTATGACTATGAAGATAATAGGTGATATGCTGCTGTAGGTGAAAACACACAGGAGGTAGAATGTCTATAGCTGGGGGTTAGTGTGAGAAGGTAAATATGAAGGGTGCTGGGAAGAGGCTATGACTTGGTGTGATGGAAATGTAGCAGATGACATATGCCAAGAAAGTTTGTTGTAGCTAAGTATTGAGGTAAGGCAGCAATACATTTTCTCAAAGACAGGTATACTGTAAATATAGGATATATTTATAGTATAGCTGCTACTTGAAACCTAGGTTTGCTGTGAGATATGTAGCGATTAATGAGCATTGTTCAGCTGAACTGGCAGCCACATGCTATTACCAGCACATTAATTATATAGGCCAAAGTGAGAGATACTGTGTATGCTAAAACAAGAAATAAAAGAAGATCGTAATGAACCAAATATATCTAAATAATATAATGGACATTTAAACGAAGAAATAGAAAGACAGTGAAAATAACACCTTAAAGCAAAAGGGTAACTTTGCATTATATATGTTGGCCTTAAATCCAATGGGCAACAATACTATTGCAAAATATGTGGCCTCAATAGTGCTACAAACAGCTTGATGACACACAACCAGCTTTCAATAACTCAAGAAGGCTAGGAGAGTAGAAAATGGAGTTGTGAAAACAGAGAGGATGAGAAAAAATTTTCTTACAGTAAATAACTTGTGATATTACAGAGGGATTATCACTAATATAGAATACAACTATGTTTATTATATAAACTAAGATATACTAAGCATCTAGGTAATTACATGAACCAACATCAATTATGTCAAATCCTACAAGATGCAGAAATCTGAATTAGGCTAACATAAGATGCAGAAAACAGAAAAACGTGAAATGGTAAAACTAACCTAAGATGCAGAAAATGTGAGAAGTTAAAGATAACAAAAGATGCAGAAAACAGAAAAACGTGAAATGGTAAAACTAACCTAAGATGCAGAAAACGTGAGAAGTTAAAGATAACAAAAGATGCAAAAAAAACAGAAAGAAAGAAAAAAAAAATTTGAAATGTCAAAGAGGAAAGAGGTAATGTAACAGTAGATGGGCTGTAGATATGATGCACAAAAAAAAAAAAAATAGAATCCTGCTATTATGCTGAAAATAAAACAATAAATGGACATTCACCTTACGTTTACTCTAACTAACAAACTGCAAACAAGATTTTGATTTAATAAAATTGAACGAAAGTATAGTAAAATCATAGCTTTGCATTACCTTGTAGATCCCCTTCACCCGATGAAGCTGTAACCAACGATGATAGGGTCGATCTTCTTCTGCTGGACTAAAGGAAATGGGTAAAATGGAACACAACACCAACCTTGATTCGATAGATGCTGAAAAGAGAAGAGTCCTCCTTATGGATGGTATGCTTGCAGCAGATATTTTGGGGGTTTCCTGCACTAAATGGATCTGCAGCCAGCAAGTGAGGGCCGATCCTCTGCTGTTGGGCTGAAGGAAAGGGGAAGGAAGCCTTGCTGAATCTCCGACACCAAATGAGACGTCCCACAACCCACCTAGAGTTGAAGGGCTTGAAGCCTCTCACGCTAGATGGAGGAGACCTGTGATAAGAACAAAGGGAAAAAAAAATAATCGGCCCCCCTTCTATCCATCCCCAAATCCCCTTTTTAAAGATTTTGAACCTCCTTCTAAAAGAAAAATCGTCGTTTTCTTTTTGAGTTCCGTTACAGTTTTTGAAACTTTTAAAACTGAAAATTTGAAAATCTGCCGTTTTGGAGGGGGACGAAATCTTAGGTTTTTAAAAAAATTTGGGTTCATTTACCTAAGGTTTAGGTAAAATGAATCTTAGTTTGTTCTTAAAAAAAATATATAATGAAATGAAAATGGGAGGTTTTAGGGAAATGCCACCTCAGCCAGTTTTAAAATCCTTTTGAAAATAAAGTTTTATTTTGTTTGGCAAATCTCTTATTTTCAAGTGGGGCACCACATGTGTGTGGGCCCACTAACTATTTTAGAAGATAAATAACATTAAAATAAAAAATAAAAATAAAAAAAAGAGGAATTTACAAAATTGGTGCCATCTCCGGGTGGACCCCGCTTGAAAATAAGAAACATACCTGAGAGTCTGAGTGTGATGCTATTTCAAGGCGCATCCCACACCATTTATTTGAAAATAAAAAGCGGAAGAAATAACTTCTTTTTGGAATTTTTATAATACGAGATAAAACTTTGTTTTTTTTCAAGAATTTGGAAGAAAAATGGTTTTTCAGGACAAAAATATGTATATAAAGAAAATGCAGAAATTTTGTAAAAGAAATTTAAAGTCTTTTTGCACAAAGTTTTGAGATAAAATCTTCTAAATTTAAAATCGTGTTCCAAAATTTTCAAATCAATATCAAAATATCCAGATTGCTTTCCTGAGAAAAACTTTTGTAATTCAGAGTCCTGGGGGTAAAATGGAAAGAATTGGCAATTTTGAAGACCCAGGGTTTTGAAATCAATTTTGAAAAGTTTAAAACTCAAATCTGGATTGACAATTTTGAAAATCAGGAGTTCTGGATCTCAAAATGACATGCAGTGCAGTGAAATGATATAAAGTGTTCATGCAATGTGATCATGCATATATTTTAAGGTGAATTAACATTAAAATATGCATGATTTTATGAAAAAATGTTTTTAAAACCCAAGTTTATGCTAGTTTTCATTAAATGAGCTAAAATGATTTCAAAACAGAAAATGTATGAAAAATAGCTTTATTTGTATATTTTAGTACATATTTTAATGTTTGATATTAACATAGTAGTTTAGTTTTAGTTTTAAATAAAAATAAAAATAAAAAAATAAAAAAATAGAGAAAAATAGTTTTATATTGTTAATAAAATCATTTTAGTTGTTTTTTTTTTTTAGAAAAGAAAAAATTAAATATAAATATAAATAGTTAGAGTAGTTTTAATTTTTTTCAAATGAGTTTCTTTGTAAATAAATAAGTTTTGTTTTCAAAGTTTTTAACTTTTGAAAATTTCTAAACAAACCGGTTTACACGGTTTGTGTTTTTTTTGAAAACTGAAAATAAAATAAACCGGTTCAAACCGGTTTGCTTTTTGTAAAAACTAAAAAAAAATAAAACTGAAAAGAGTTACAAACCGGTTCAAGCCGGTTTGGGCTCTTTAAAACCCAAAAACAGAAGAAAAAAAAAGGCGTCTCTCATCCTGTGCGCCATTGTCTCTTTTTCCCCCTCTGTTTCAAATCTTTTCCCTCTCTCTGCTCTTCCGGATCCTTTTCCCATTCTTTTCCCTCTCTTTTCCCCTACCTTTCTCTTCTCATCCTCGATCCGATGGCATATTTCTTCAGTCGGCAGTAGCGCACGAGGTGGAGGCCGCCACTCTTTTCTAACCCCTCTGTTCACGGTAAGTTTTCTGCATCTTATTCTTCTTCTTCTTCTTCTTCTTTATCTTTTTCTTTCTTTTCAATCGATCATCTATCTGTTTCTGTTTTGTTTCAGAAAAAAATAAAAATAAAATAAAAAAAGTTGTAAATCGAACTTTGATCTTAGCATCATCTCTTCATTCTTGATTTTCTGCATCATCATCTTCCAGTTCTTTGATTTCATTGCATTTTTCTTGTTGTTCATTGTTTGATTTTCATTCGTTATCACATTTCATTTTTATAATTTTCATTCATTCATTGTTTTGCATGCCGTTTTCATTCATTGCAGTAGATTCTTATTTCCTAATTTTGGAACTATTTCAATTCCTGTTTTCATCTTTAGCATAGATCTGATTTTCATTTTATGTCTTGTTTGCTGTCATTTTTTTAATTTTTTGTTTTCATTTTCGAGTTTTCCTGTTTTCAATTCTATCATCTTCTTGTTTTTCTATTACTTCATTTTTTCTAGTTTTTTAATTCAATTTTCGGTTATTTTAGTGGCTTTCTTGTTTTTAAATGTCTGCTGCATCATTTTGTGAATTTCTCGATGTCCTATTTGTTCATTCTTATATTTTTAGTTGTTGATTTCCAGTTTAATTCTTCATAGCAATACCTATTTTTTTTTTTCAGTTTTACTGTCTTCACTGCTGATTCTTGTTTCGTGCTTTCATTTCATTCCTCGTTGTAATTTTTCCATGATTTCCTATTTTCAAGTAATTTGTTTTTCTGTTTTGCTTCATTTAATCATGTATGCAATTTGTCTATGCTATTCATTCTTTGATATTCTGTGTAGTTTTCCAGTATTACATACGTTTCTGAAATTTTATTTTTCATTGGTTCAAATTCTGAGTTTCATATAGTTTAAGTTTTTTTTTAGTATTTGTTCTTCATTTTACTAAACTTACTGTCTTTCATGCATTGTCTGTTTTTCAAAGCATTTAGTTTTTTTTTTATTGTTGTTTTTACATTCATTTTCCGTTTTTTTAATACAGTGATTTCATGTCTTTTTCAATTCAGTAATTTCGTGTTTCCATCTTATTTTACATATTATTTCCTTGTTTTCTGTAAATCTCTCATTTCCTTGGTGTTTCAACTTTTCAGTTTCTGTGTTGTTAATTAGGTATTAGTTGTAATTGATTACTTAGTTATTTGTCAATAGATTGCTTTCATGTTTTAGCATTGAATTAGCATAAACTGTGTTTAGTATAGTTTTTACTTTTCTCTCTTGTACTGCTCGTGTTCATTTGAATTGTGCAAGATAGCACAAGAGTGGAGCGGAAGTGATTACGTGACACGAAGTACGAAGAGTAGAGCTTCTTTTTACTTTTCAGTTTAGAATTAGGAATTTGATTGAGTTTGTAAATATTGCACTTTACGCCCTCTGCGAAGGGTATTTATTTGTTGTAATAGTTAGTTGTTTTCACCTTTCTTGAACATTTTACATTTCAATAATTTGGCAATAAAGATTAGTTTAGATTTGTGTGTTTGAATACAAAATATTCCCGTTCCCTGAGTTCTACCCGGTCTCATCCACTAGTGAGAACCGGTTTTTATTATTTGATGTCTGGTTTTCACATGTTTTACATATAAAAATCTTTTTAAAATTACAACGATTATAAAAAAAAGACATCACAATGCTATGCAAAGACATGTTCTATGAAATGTCATTTTGAATCTAGAATTGGAAACTCTAGCTTCTTGTCAGGAATACGATTTTGAAAATTTGCAGTTTAAAGATGTTTCTGAACCTAAATATAGAAATTTTGAGGCTCAAGAATGAAATTTTAGACTTTCTGCAAGGTTTAATCTCAGAAAATAACCATTTTGCCCTTCATTGATTCCGGAGAACTGAAATGTGCTGATTGATGGAGATATCAAGAAGGTGAGTGAAAATTTGGGTTTTTTACAAATGCCCCTCTTTGCTACTAAGCCAGCTTGTGGCCGAGCTTAGTGGCAAAGAAAAACACACCAAATTTTGGGCTATATAAAATGTCCCAGTTAGAAGGATCTGACTGGGTATAGAGATATTAGCCCGATGAAGATGGTAGATATGAAATACAGAATGAAGAGGAAAGATTCATTCTGCAAGAGTGAAGTTCAGATTTTTGTCCTTAATCTGTATGGGACAGAAAATGCTTCGCATGGGAAAAGGCTCAGGTTTGATTCTTCGGCCTGGTTGGGGAATGGAGTATCTCATCGAAATGAGACTCATGTTTCTTAACCTGATCGGGCAAAAAATGGAATACCTCATCAAATGAGGCTCAGGTTTGTACCCTTATCCTGATTGGGCAGAAAAAAATGAAATACCTCATCAAAGGAGGCTCAGGTTTGTACCCTTATCCTGATCCGGCGGAAAATGAAATACCTCATTGAACGAGGCTCAAGTTTGTACCCTTAACCTGATCGGGCGGAAAAAAATGAAATACCTCATCAAAGGAGGCTCAGGTTTGTACCCTTATCCTGATCAGGCAGAAAATGAAATACCTCATTGAACGAGGCTCACGTTTGTACCCTTATCCTAATTGGGCGGAAAAAAATGAAATACCTCATCAAAGGAGGCTCAGGTTTGTACCCTTATCCTGATCGGGCAGAAAATGAAATACCTCATTGAACGAGGCTCACGTTTGTACCCTTATCCTGATTGGGCAGAAAATGGATGGAGTCCTCGAAAGAAGAGACCATGATGGAACCTTTGAATTTTGCACAATAAATCCGACAGAGGTTTTGCAAAAGGAAGGAAAATGGGGTCCCTAAAGCTTGAAAAGGGTTTCATCTTGGGCGCCTCATTTCTGAGACTAAATTGCTTTTGAAATTGCCTTTTACGGAAAAAAAATGATTAATGGTTCGACCACGAACCGAAATGGGACTGTCTATGGTTGGACAGTGGGGACACAGGGAAGTGTGCGAATCTGAGAGCTCACGCTCTCAAATAAGGGAAGGAATCAAGCCCTTAAGAGGGATTTAAAAATTTGTGTCAGGATGTATCAAAACGGACATCAAAATCTTACTTCACGTCAGGATAGCTAGAAAATATTGTCAATAATATTGAGAATTTTGTTGTTGATTCAAAGTATTTGAAAATGATGCATATTGTTGCAAAAATATTCCTCCTTTTCTACCTGGAGTATTACCTCCAAACGAGATTGACTTCATAGAATCAAGATTTGGAATCCAAATTGCTTGCAATTGACCTTCTTCAAGGAAGCTATCAATTTCCTTGATATGAACAGGAAAGAGAGAATTTAATATTATGAGAGTCATTGATGAAAGAATATTGATAATAGAATTTCACAAATTTTAAAGAAGATTCTTGATAGATTTGGCAGTTTGATATCCTGGGAGCTTCTTTCATGATAATTTTTCTGCGCACTTTTTGGGCTCTTTTGGGTTTCGAGAGAGTTTATTACATCATCCTTTATTTTGGAGATGTCCTGACTTTTCTCTCTTTCTTTTCCCTCTTTTGTTCTCTTTTTGGAAGGGTACATCACAAACTCCTTCAACTTGGAGATGTTTCGATCCTTCTTTGCTCCAGGGTTATCTTGATGATATTGGCTTATTGGTTGGAGATCTTTGGCTGATAGCTGAAATTAAATATCTTTTAGAGATTGTCGGGAGGTTCATTGCATCTGCCTTTATCTCGTCAGTGCTTTGGACTTTCTCTGGAAGGATCCGTCACAAACTCCTTCATCTCGGAGATGTTTCAAATCTTCTTTGTTCCCGAAGGTCTACTCGCTTAATTCGCCTTCATCTTGACGACAATTGAGAGATCCCTTTTGCGGATATTTAATTGCAGCTTAGGTGATTTTGAGGAGACAGGGCTTGGGTGAATTCTCTCTTTTTCTAGCGCTCAGGATATTTTCACTTCCTCATTTTCACAAGAATGGTTTTTAAAGATGTGTCATTGACTGCGATAAAAATAGTGCTCTGTTATCTCTCTTGAACCTTGAGCACTCTGCAAAGAAAGTGGTGAGATGGGCTTTTGGGTCGCCAGAAACGACCAAGAGGGCTTGAATGGAATATTCATAATGGGGGCAAATGTTCTGGTCAATGCAAATATGCCATGCAAAGGCAGCACAGATATCACAAGGTGCATTTAAGGTATGAAGGTGAGGTGTCATAAAAAGAAAAAAAGAAAGAAAAGAAGACATACTTAGGCTGTTAACATGCTTGTAAAAATTCAGTGAAATGGCTATGGACAAGTGCAAGGGAAGTAATGTGGATGTGATGCCTTTATGGATTTAATGGGGTATAGGTATATGCAGGAAATGTTATAGTAACATATATCATATCTAGGTGTCCTCAATAATACAGTAGATACAGAAAACAACCTGCATAACGATAGTGAATACGGGCAAGGGCAAAGCATAAGAGGCTAATACAAAAAAAAAACATGGATAATAAGAAATGGGTTGCATCTAATATAAACTGCTAAAAAGATATAAGCTGCATCTAATATAAGCTGCTATAACATGCAAACTGCAGCTAATATGAACTGCTAAAAAAAATTTACAAACTGTGTCTAAGACAAACAGCTAAAACAAGCAAACTGCAGCTAATATAAACGGATAAAAAAAGTACAAACTGTGTCTAAGACAAACTGCTGCTAATATAAACGGCTAAAAAAAGTATAAACTATGTCTAAGACAAACAGCTAAAACAAGCAAACTGCAGCTAATATAAACGGCTAAAAAAAAAATACAAACTGTGTCTAAGACAAACAACTAAAGCAAAATGCAGCTAATATAAACTGCTAAAAAGTTTACAAACTGTACCTAAGACAAATAGCTAAAACAAGGTACCCCATATATATGCAGAGAGATATAACACATGCTACAGGACATTTAACATAGGAATGATGCAGGAATATAAAGTAAAATATATAAAATAGTAGCTACATAACCACAGTAGCAGGAATAGCAGGATGTTAAAACTTCAAAGTGATTACTAAACCTTAGAACAGGTCATGAATAAATTTTACTCTTGGCTACATATGAAGTACGAATCCTAAGCACCTAAGCATATGATTTAGAAGCACAGAAGTCATATAAGATCATAAAAAGAAAACGGTGCAGTATGGGAGAGAATGGAAATGGGCAACAAAACTAAATGTAGTGTCATTGGCGATGACACTCTTTTACTGTATGAATAGTCTCACTGGACTATCGTTTTACTCGAGATATGCAGCTGTGATGGCCAGAGATATATGAATCTATGGAGACCCCTAACATGCAGAAAAAAAAAATTGGAATGACTGTTATGCATAACACTCAAAATGGAAACCGTCACTCACAAAAGAATGGAGGGATTACCAGCAATGACACAGGAAATCTGATTTAATCTCCTTTTGCAGAAGATGGGAACATTGAAATAAGATAACATTAGCAACACAAGAATGTAACCATCGATACCAGATGTGACACAACCTGAAACTAAAACTAAAATCGAGGACTTGCACATGGACCCTTACTCCTCCAGGTTATGGTGATGCAATGGATTTTATGAAATCTCTAGGGGAAACAATCATTTAATCATAAACAGGGTGATTCATGAGAATTGATAACACCATTACGAGGTGTAATCGATTCCTAACATGTGAAAATAGACAGAAATGTCGATCACACCATTAAATGTGATGGAGACACTATGTATGGCATAAAGGTGATGCACATTTTATTTAAAAGTGTAAAAGAATTTGTACCTTGGTCCAGCAAAACCGGCAAAATCTCTTCCTTTTGAAGATTCAGCAGAAGATCGATCTTGTGGGTTAGAGCTTCTGAATGCCAGCCATTGGGGACTTGCCTTTCTAAAAAGCAATGAAAACCAGAGGGTAACATCACTTAAAATCTCCTTCCCTATTCACCCAGACCGAACACTCTCCGACTGCGGGTCCCTGATGATGTCTTGCTTGGTGATGAGCAGGCTCGATAGATTGCAAAAAAGCCAGCAACCTCCAGCGAGGGCTTCTAATTCGTTAGACCCCCCTAGGTCATTCAGTTGAAGGGGCGGCAGCTGTGAGGGGACAAGGGAAGATCGCGGGTTCTGATGAGGCCGGACAAGGAGTGGAAACAAAGGGAGAAATTAGAGGGATTCGTGAAAGGGGGAGGAAGAGCCAGGGAAAAAGTCAGAAAGAAAAGTCCCTTCCTTCGGGTGGCCAAAGCCCCCTTTTTAAAATATTCATCCTTTCAGCCAAAAAGATCGGAACCTTTCGAATTTCATTTTTGAAAGGTTTTGATAATCTTAAAAAACTAACTTTTGAAATTTTTTGAAAATGTCGCCATTTGGGAGGGGGGCGGCTCTTAGCCTTTGAATTTTTTTTTTTGGTTTATTTTACCTAATGTTTAGGTAAAGTAAACAATCTTTTTAGGAAGATTCGGTTGTGGCACCTTTTAGGGCAGTTTAAGAAAACGAGTGAAGGAAAATAAATAAATAAAAAAAATGATAAAAAAATGGGTATTTCAAGGTGATGCCACCTCATCCTGATCTGAAACTCTTTTGAGAATAAAATCTTTAGTGAGGCGCCACCTAAGCATGGGCCCACTAATTATTTTGTTTAAAATTTAAGTTAAATGAAAAAGTTTTATAAATTGGTGCCACTTTCGGATGGGCACTGTTTTGAAAATAAGAGAAAATTTTGAGAATTTGAGTGTGACACCATTTCAGGGTGGGTCCCACGTCACTTATTTGAAATAAAAGCCAAGTGAAATTTTTGGAATTTTCATAATAGTAGGCTAGTTTTGGAAAACACGAAGCGAAATTTGGCTTGATTTCAAAACTTAGAAGAAACTGGTCCTTCAAGGCAAAATTTTGAAAGATGTAGAGAAATTCGGAGCCTTTTTGTAAAAGTTTGGAATAAGGTCTTATGAATTTGAAATTGTGTCCCCCTCTTTTCAACTGACAAAATCTTGAAAATCAATGTCCAAAACTATCCAGATCGTTTTCTTGAGAGAAACTTTTGTAATTCGGAGCCCTAGGGGTAAAATGGAAAGAATTTGGCAATTTTAAAAACCCAGGAGTTTGAAATCAATTTTGAAATATTTAAAACTCGAATCTGGATTGACATTTTTGAAACTCAGGAGTTCTGGATCTCAAAATGACATGATGTGCAGTGTAATGATATGAAATGCTCATGCAATGCTACGCAAAGACATGTTACCTGAAATGTGGCTCTGAATTCAAAATTGGAAATTCTAGCTTATTGTCGAGAATAAGATTTTGAAATTTTGCAGTTTGAAGCTATTTCTGAGTCCAAATGGAGGAATTTTGAGACTTAGGAATAAAATTTTGGACTTTCTACCAGGTTCAATCTTGGAAAATGACCATTTTGCCCTTTATTGGTTCCGGAGAACTGAAATGCCATGATGGATGGATATGTCAAGAAGGTAAGTGAAAATTTAGGGTGTTTACAGATGCCCCTCTTTGCTACTAAGCCGGCTCATGGCTGAGCTTAGTGGCAAAGAAAAACACTCTAAATTTGGGCTATATATAAAAAATGCCTCAGTTAGAAGGATCTGACTGGGTATAGAGATATTAGCCCGGTGAAAATGGTAGATATGAAATAGAGAATAAAGAGAAAAAGATTTGTTCTGGTAAGAGTGAAATTCAGGTTTTTGCCCTTAACCTGGATGGGACAGAAAATGCTTCGTATGGAACGAAGCTCAGGTTTGACTCTTAACCTGATTTGAAAATGAAATACCTCTTTGAATGAGGCTCAGGTTTATACCCTTATCCTGATCGGGCGGAAAATAGCTCATTAAAGGAGGCTCAAGTTTGTACTCTTATCCTGATTGGGCAGAAAATGAATGGAATCCTCGAAAGACGAGACCATGATGAAACCTTCGGATTTTGCACAATAAATCCGACAGGGGTTTTGCAAAAGGAAAGAAAATGGGGTCCTTAAAGCTTGAAAAGGGGTTGATTTTGGGCGCCTCATTGCTAAGACTAAATAGCTTTTGAAATTGCCTTTTGCAAGAAAATGATTGGTGGTTCGACCTCGAACCGAAATGAGACTGTCTATGGTGGGACAGTGGGGACACAGGAAAGTGTGCGAATCTAAGAGCTCATGCTCTCAAAGAAGGGAAGGAATCAAGTCCTTAAGAGGGATTTAAAATTGGTGTCAGGATGTATCAAAAACGAACATCAGGCTCTCACTTCACGTCAGAATAGCTAGAAAATATCATCAAAATGTTGAAAATTTTGTTGTTGATTCAAAATATTTGAAAATGATGCATATTGTTGCAAAAATATTCCTTCTTTTCTACCTGAAGCATTACCTCCAAACAAGGTTCACTTCGTAGAATCGAGATTGGAATCCAAATTACTTGACATTGACTTTCTTCAAGGAAGCTATTAATTTCCTTGATATGAACAGGAAAGAGAATTTGATATTATGAAAGCAATTGATGAAAGAGTATTGATAATAGCGTTTCACAAATTTAAAGAAGATTCTTGATAGATTTGGCAGTTTGATATCCTGGGAGCTTCTCTCATGATAATCTTTCTGCACTCTTTTGGCCTCTTGGGCTTCAAGAGAGTTTATTACATCGTCCTTTATTTTGGAGATGTCCCGACTTTTTCTCTCTTTCTTTTCCCTCTCTTTCTCTCTTTTGGAGGGGTACGTCACAAACGCCTTCGACTTGGAGATGTTTTGATCCTTCTTAGACGATGTTGGCTCATGGGTTTAGAGATCTTTGGATGATAGCTGAAATTAAATATCTTATAGGGATTGTCGGGAGGTTCATCACATCTGCCTTCATCTCGACAGTGCTTTGGACTTTTCCTGGAAGGATCCGTCACAAACTCTGTCATCTTGGAGATGTTTCAAATCTTCTTTGGCCTCGGGGGTTTACTCGCTTAATTCGCCTTCATCTTGACGACAATTGAGAGATTCCTTTTGCAGATATTTAATCGCAGCTTAGGTGATTTGGAGGAGACAGGGCTTGGGAGAATTCTCTCTTTTTCTAGCGCTCAGGATATTTCCACAGCCTCATTTTACAAGAATAATCTTTAAAGATGTGCCATTGACTGTGATCAATATCAATCATTTATGGCTTTGCACTAACATTGAATTTTCTTGTGCTGGCCATATCGAGGATTTATCCTTCATCCTTTTGGTTGGCCAATAGAAAGAATTTGAGTTTTGAATCCCTTTTCGCAAAAGCTTCACTCTTTTGGAAGTAATGCTAAAGGTAAACTGAGGTAGAGATTTGTGCAATAAAGATTCTGAAATCAACAAATAATTTGATTTGACAAATTGACAAAGTTTTCTTGAAATCCTGGGTGAAAGAGAGCGTTTAAGGTCTGGCCCAATACATCCGTGACGAAAAATTCTCCTCTTTTTCCCCAAAAAAAGAGACTCAGGCTTAGCCCTTACCTGAATGGGAAATGGGAAATACTCCTCTCTTCCCTGAAGAGGAGGTGTTTGCAAAACGAACTTTCGAACAGAAATTAAGCTTTCGTCAAAGCTCCCTAATATTAGGCTACTCTTATAGAAAGGGGCCGATAATAGTGAGGTTAGAAAATTGGGTCATGAAAGGAACGAGTCCATCACACTCTCCTTAAAAAGAGGGTCCTCCATGACGAAAAATGGCCTAGTATGAAATTGGGGGGTCACAAGAAAAGCGAGTCTCCGTCGAGCCTCTCCTTATAAAAGGGTTCTTTGTGTGAAATTGGAAATTGTTTTGCAAACGGTTCACGAAGACGCGAGTCCCTTCAAACTCTCCCTGAAATGGGGCTAAGTGAACGAATTGGATAGCATGCGAAAAGAATGAGCTCCCTCGAACTCTCCCTAAAAAGGGTCTCTCGCAAGAGAAAATGATTGAAATTAGATATTTGAGATTGATAGACCTAAAGGTCGAAATTGGAAAATTGATTGTTGGAAATTGAATGACCCAAAGGCCGAAATTGGATGACCTAACGGTCGAAATTGGGAATTGATTGACCAAAAGGTCGAAATTGGAAATTGAATGACATGGCAGTCGAAATTGAGAATTGATTGACTAAAAGGTCAAAATTGGAAATTGAATGACCTGGAGGTCAAAATTGGATGACTTGTAGGTCAAAATTGAGAATTGAGTGACCTGAAGGTCGAAATTGGAAATTAAATTTGAAAAATTGGAAATGGGGTGACCCGGAGGTCAAAATTGGATAATTGAATGACCCGAGGGTCGAAATTGAAGAATTGAATGATCCGAAGATTTGAATTGAAAATATAAAATTACGTGATTTTACCCGATTCTCAAAATAAGCAAATTTTTCAGAAATGGCCGGACATAAAAATTTCATCGATTTCAACATAATTACGTAATATTACATCAAAATTAAATCTTGGATCTTACATCCTCCCCTCCTTAAAAAGGATTTCGTCCGCGAAATCACCCTTAGGAGGTTACAAAAAGTTCTGGATATGTCTCTCTCATGCTCGCTTCTGGTTCCCAAGTGCATTCTTCAATGACATGGTGCTGCCAACATACCCTAACTAGCGGAATAGTCTTGGTATGCAAAACCTGATCTTGTCGATCAACAATCTCGATAGGCCATTCAGACAAGGTCGGATCTTCCTGCACGTCCACATCTTCGTAACGAATGATGTGCGATGGGTCAGGAATGTACTTCCTCAGCATCGACACATGAAAACCATTATGAATGTAAGCATATTGTGGAGGTAACTCGACACGATATGCCACTTCACTAATCCTCGCCACAATCTCAAACGGTATGACGTAACTCAAACTCAACTTCCCTTTCTTTCCAAAATGAAACACACTCTTCGTCGGCGAAACTCTGACAAAAACCATGTCACCAACTTCAAAAGACAATTCACGACGTCTCTTATCAGCATAACTCTTCTGCCTATCTTGCGCTACCTTCAAACGTTCTTGAATCTTCTGCACCTGCTGAGTATAGTGCTGAAGAACAATCGGCAATTCGCTCAATCTATCACTGATATCGTCCCAATAAGACGGTGATCGACAAGGTCTCCCATACATCGCTTTGTACGAGGCCATCCCGATACTAGCGTGGTAACTGTTGTTATAAGCAAACTCAACCAAACACAGGTGTGAATCCCATTCACCCTTCCAGTTAAGCATACAGGCTCGCAACGTATCTTCTAACGTCTGAATCGTTCGCTTGGACTGTCCATCTGTCCGGGGATGAAAGGATGTACTGAACTTCAACTTCGTCCCCAAAGCAGACTGCAACTGACCCCACAATCGCGATGTAAACCGGGGATCATGATCGGAAATGATAGATCTCGGCACACCATGCAGTCGAACAATCTCTCTGATGTATAAGTTGGCTAGGCTCTCGAGAGACTGACTAATCCTGATCGACAAGAAATAGGCAGACTTGGTGAGTTTGTCCACGACTACCCAAATTGCATCATGTTTACGCCTCGTTTGCAGTAAACCTACCACAAAATCCATCATAACATCTTCCCACTTCCATTGAGGAATCTCGATCCTCTGCATGGAACCACCGGGATGCTGGTGTTCCGTTTTGACCTGCTGACAAGTCAAACACCTCGCAACGTAAGCCGCTATCTCGCGCTTCATGCCATTCCACCAATACTTCCGCTGTAAGTCCTTAAACATCTTTGTTTTTCCTGGATGAATCGTGTACCTCGACATATGTGCTTCATCAAGAATCTCCTTCTTCAGCTCAGGGTCGCTCGGAACCCAAAGACGCTCTCTCAAATGAATGCTACCATCAACAGACACACTGAAAGCAGAATCTGCTTGCTCTGCCAAGGCTAGAAACTTACCATACTGGTCGTCAAGCTTCTGAGCCTCCACGATCTTCGGCAAAAGTTATGATCGAATGGTCAGACCAGACAATCTGATCGAACCACCACCAACAGAAAAAGGTTTCTAGGCTACGAAATCTTCAATAAGCTTCTAGCTCCACACAAGACTAGCCATAACACCACTCGGTTTGCGGCTAAGTGCATCTGCCACAACGTTCAACTTACCAGGATGGTAAGACAACGTGAAGTCGTAGTCCTTGATAAACTCAATCCAACATCGCTGCCTCATGTTTAACTCCTTTTGAGAGAATAGATACTTGAGGCTCTTGTGGTCTGAGAAGACCTCGAACGATTCCCTATACATATAATGTCGCCACAATTTCAGAGCAAATACTACTGCTGCTAACTCCAAATTATGAGCCAGGTAATTCCTCTCGTGAGTCTTCAACTATCTAGAAAGCATAGGAAATCACCCGGCCGTGGTGCATTAGCACGCAACCCAATCTGGTACCAAAGGCGTCTGTGTACACCACAAAACCACCTCTGCCAGAAGGTATAGCTAACACCGGCGAGGTCGTCAGCTTCGACTTCAGGATCTGGAAACTGTCTTCACAAGCACTGTTCCACTCAAACCTGACACATTTACGTAAAAGCTTCGTCAAAGGTAAAGCGATCCTCGAAAAGTCTTGGATGAATCGTCGATAATAACCGGCCAATCCAAGAAAACTGCGAATCTTAGACACATTCTGGGGCTGCTTTTAGCCCAGAACTGCTTCCACCTTCGTTGGATCGACTGACACTCCGTCCTTCGATATCACGTGCCCAAGAAACAAAACTTGCTCGAGCCAAAATTTACACTTGGAGAACTTGGCCAACAACTGATGCTCATGAAGAGTACTCAAAACAATCCACAAGTGCTCTCAATGCTGCTCTGGACTCCTTGAGTAGACCAAGATACCATTGATGAACACTATCACGAACAAATCCACAAATGGATGAAAAATCTGATTCATTAGATCCATGAATGTTGCTGGAGCATTCGTGAGTCCGAAAGGCATCACCACGAACTCGTATAGCCCATATCTCGTTCGGAAAGTTGTCTTCGCGATGTCATCTTCTCGGATACAAAGTTTATGATAACCCGACCTGAGATCAATCTTCAAGAAAATCTTTGCCTTCTGCAACTGATCGAAAAGATCTTCGATCCTAGGTAACGGATACTTGTTCTTGATCGTTGCTTGGTTGAGCATCCTATAGTCGATGCATAACCTCAGGCATCCATCCTTCTTCTTCACAAACAGCACTGGTGCTCCCCACGGTGAAGCACTGGGTCAAATAAAACCCTGATCCAAGAGTTCTTCCAACTGTTGCTTCAACTCTTCTAGTTCTGCTGCAGCCACGGTATGGTGCCTTGGAAATAGGAGTAGTTCCAGGCAACAACTCGATACAGAATTCAATCTCTCGCTTTGGAGGTAACCTAGGTAATTCTTCAGAAAACACATCAGCAAAATCATGGACCACATCTAAGTCATCAATCAAAACCATCTTGGGTTCCACTGGGGCGATACTGACCAAGAATGCAGTACCCTCGTTCCGCAGATACTTTTGAACCTTGAAAGAAGAAATCATGCGACTATCGTGCAAGGGTCGAGGAAGCTTGATCTCCAAAATAGGACGATCAGGTCGAGAAAGAACGACCTTGCCTTCTCGACACAAGACTTGAGCATGATACTCAAAAAGCCAATCCATGCCTAGAATGACATCAAACTCTGTCATGTCTAGCAGGATCACGTCAGTCGACAGGTTCTGCCCTGCCACTGACACCTCGATGCTCGGAATATACGAATCACAAAAAGACTGTTTGCCAGTCGAAGTGCGAACCTCCAACGGGTAATTCAAAGACTCTACTGTCAACGGTAAAGTACGAGCAAATCTAGCAGCTATGAAAGAATGAGAAGCACCACAATCAAACAAAGTAAAAGTTGCGTGTCCGGCGACTGAGATAGTACCTTGGACCAACTCTCGCTTGGTCACTTGCTCAATGGTTGCCGCGTATGCACGCCCAGCAATAACTTTCTGGTTGGCCTGCTTCGGTTGGTACGATTGTTGTTGTTGTTGCTGCTGATGCTGATGCGTCTGGGGCTGTCTCTGCTGCTTCTGCTGAGAAGTGCTCGTCATATTTCTTCGCTGGTCATCCGCATGTTTCTTCCTGCAATTCTTGATATAATGTCCCATCTTGCCGCAGTATAGGCAACCGCCCGTGTCACGCGGGCAGGGTCGCCCTGGATGCCCAGTGGTGCACTTCGGGCAACTAACCGCAGTAATCTGCTTCTGTGGCTACTGGCGCTACTGATGTTGAGGCCTTCTGTTTTGGTATTGTAACTGGTTGTTGTTGTTGTTGTTGTTGTTCCGATGCTTCTTTGACGGAGGATGGAACTTCCTTCCACCCTAGTTCTTCTGAAACTGTCTCTTCCTCGGCCAACTCTTTTGGCCTGGATGCTACTGTTGCTGTCACGTTGCTGGAGTCTTCTGAGATTTCATCTAATCATGCTCTAGTAAGGAGGCCGTCTCCAAAGTCTCGTCTACTGTCATAGGTGAACGGGTGTACACCTTCGTCCGTAAAGCTGGCTTTAGACCCCGAGCAAACTTAAGTGCTCACTCCTTCTCCGTCGTGTGACGTACCCCGAGCAAACACAAGTTCAGACAGAATCTCTCCAAGCTGCGGAAACGAGTGACGTACTCCGCAAGAGAAAAACTACCCTGTTGAAGATCAAGAAACTCCTGCATTTTCCTGCTCCTCTCATGAGCTGGAAAGTATGCAGCGTAGAAAGCTTTGACGAACTGTTCCCACTAAATCGGTTGGTTGTCAAATTTAATCACCCAGGTGGTCGCCCACCATCTTTCTGCATCTTTCCTGAGACGATACGTCCCAAAGTCCACCTTGCGATCATCACCGATGGTTGTGTTTTTGCAAACGATCTTTTTAAAACAATATTTTCAATGGAAACACTTGGAAAATCGTCAACCAAAAGTAATAAACCGACTTTCCACAAAAGTGGTAAGTACGGGTCGAATCCACAGGAAACGGGAAATATTCAAGTAATTCTAAAAATTTCAATTTATTAATAAACAATTATGAATCTAAGTCAACAATTATAACTCTAAAAAATTACAAAATAGAGACTACAATTAACTAGAAAAGCAATTTAATTCTTCTCCTGGTCGCAAAGGGCAATTCTGTCCTTTCACTCAAATGTCATTTTTTAAATCTGGACAATATTAACCTTGTAAACTTGAGTAGCTTTTCAACCTAAAAACACAGAAAATGAAGAGTCAGTAAACAATTATAACAAATAAATTCAAAAATTAAATTAAACCTAATTCTACCAAAAATTAACTACTTAAATTCTAATTAACACTAAAAATCCAATAAAATACCAAAATAATTCTAATAACTAATTAATCAAGATCTAACTACGTTAATGGATGCAGATGTACTGACTACAATACAGAAAAATGTAGAAAACTCACAAAAATCACTCAAACACTGAAATGACTATCTTACCCCTAACTAGTGCAAAAGTGACTTCTGATAGCTTTTCACAAACAAACTGTTTGACAGAGCAAACAAAGTCCAAAATTCTCGAAATTTCTTCTGTTTTGTAACTAACAGATTCAAGAATCTGATAGTTTTTACAGATTTGAAAAAAGTCTTTCTGGAACTCCAGACATAAGCGTTTCAAAATCAGGGAAAATCTGGAAATCGTAGGACCCGAAACTGAAAAACCCGAAAAAGTTGTTTTCACAAAACACTTAAAAATCAGACCAAATCAACTTGAAATGAGCTGAAATTTGGTATGCAGAAAGTGAACACGCCAATGAAAAGAATAGAGCAAGAATTTTCATAAAACTAAAAAATTTTGCACATAAAATGATGAGTGCAAGACAGGGAAAAAATTGGTTTTCAAAATCAGTGCACTATTCACTTTGGAAATCTTCTTTTGACACTATGCCTACAAATTAAATGCAAACACAATCTTAAATGCTGCTAAATGGCTGTCAAAAGACAAAAATAGATGCAATTGACTAATTATACGAAAATGCAAACATAACACACCAAGCAATGCTAAGTCTAATCTAAATCACACTCCAAATGCAAAGTAATCTAACTAAAAATGCAATGCTAATCAAACTATCTAGAGAATCAACATTAAATCAATCTAATATAATAACCTAAACTAAATGCTGAAATAAAACATGCAACACACATTTGAAAGCTAATTTAACATGAACTTATAAAGAATCTTTAACTTAATTTACTAAATACCCGAACTAACTTGCAAAACTAACTAATGTTAATTGAGACTAGAGTAAAATAGGGAACTAAGGACTAATGGAAGGTGCGGGTTAGAGTTTGACTTGGACTAGGTTCACCCCCACCTTGACCTTCTAGGTTGACTAGGTTAGACAAACTAATAAAAATAGAAACCTAAAGCTTAAGTACCACTTATTAAAAACCGAAAATGAGAACTAAGGACTAATGGAAGGTGCGGGTTAGAGTTTGACTTGGACTAGGTTCACGCCCCACCTTGACCTTTTAGGTTGACTAGGTTAGACAAACTAATAAAAATAGAAACCTAAAGCTTAAATACCACTTATTAAAAACCGAAAATGAGAAGGACTAATTAAGCTAAATTAAATACATGTCTAAATGGAATTGAATACAAACTCATTAATACCTACCTAAAGACTCAATGCCTAATTTAACATTTAAATCAATACTTCCTAAAGAGATTAAGTCTAAATCTAATCTATGTTAATATAGAAGGTTAGAAAAGAGGGTAATAAATGGCAAATAATGAATTTTGGAAAACTTGGTTTAGTAAAATTTGTCCAGCCCAAAGATATTTTTCTCTTTACTTGCCTTAAACCTCAAATTGGGAAGTTGAAGAAGATGAAACCGTCCAGCCCAAGGGGCCCACACGGTTTCAATTTTCTTTAAGAAAGATGTTACAAATTAACTTCCCTTCCCAAAATTGTGTAAGGGCCTTTTGAGGAAGTATATTTTGAAATTAAAATTTGTTTCCCACTTTGAAAAGACTCAATCTTTTTTAACTTGGCTGAAAAAGAAGACTTTCAAAACTTCCTTAAAATGCCTCCCACGAATTTGGAGGAGTCCAAATTTTCGAAAATCAATTTCCACACCTCAATTACCCAATTGAACCTTATCTAAAATGTAACCTTACCTAATTAATAAAATCAACTATTACTAATCTAATTATCCTAAATTCTAATTAATGCAATGCATGGTTATGAATGGAATATCAAATTCGAATTTCAAAGAGACTAAATTAGCTAAAATCACAATGAAAACTTAACTAAACAATAATACTAAAAACGTTTCTATCCTAACTCACACAAATGCATTTAGACAATGAAATGATCATACCTAATTCTAAGAACTTGCTAAATAAAACCTAAACTCAAGTTGGACCTCTAATGGCAGACGTCCAGCTTGGGGAAGACCACAACTCAACACAAAGGAACTCGACTTTAGCTAAACTACAACTAAAAGAAAAACGATAATGAATTTTTTTTTCCTTTTTTTTTCTCTTGAATAAACCCACACGAATTTAAAAGCAGCCTAATTATCAACTAATTCAATATTGAAATTGTTGAAACACGATCTACTGGAATTGTAGCACAAGAAAACAGATACTAAACTGAAACGAACACAAAAGCTTTAACAATGACACAACACAATCTAAACGATTGACCTAACTCGACAAACCTAAGCTATGACAAACGACCCAACAAAAAACAACACTTATTTAAATTGAAAACTAATTGAAACAAATTAGCCTTGGCACACCACACTGCTCTTAAAGTTTAAGACGACAGAAAATTAAAAACATCAAAATCGGCTAGAATGGTTTAGCCGATGGAGACTAGGGAACCTTTATGAAACTTGACCAGAGTTTAACACGAAAACCACTAATGAACAACTGAAACTAATGAAAATATAATCCTTTTTATACGATTTACTGCTAAGAAAATACAAAAACATAGAAACTAATAAAACGATAAATTCGGCTAGAATAGATCTAGTCGAATTTCACGTTTTTTTTTCTAAATCGAAAATCAAAACCAGACTCAACGACCCTATGACTTGACTCAACTGGAAATTTAAAATCAATGAAATTGGAAACTACTTACACGAGATCTGATTGACACGTTCTTACTGCAGAAAAAATTTAGAACTCAAACAATAAAAGCGCCTATATCGGTTAGATTAGATCTAGCTGATCCTCACTATTTGGCTAGCTCAAGGTGTGATTCCCGGAATACACCTAACCTAGACCCTAAACACCCTTTGAAAACAGAAACGAATATAAAAATGGCAGTGGTTTTGCTGCCAAATAATAGGAAACTGCAAAAAATGGGCTGAGATAGAAGAGAAGACTTAGGTGGACTCGAATCTACCTAAAAGAACGAGAGAAAGAGTAAGACCAACCTCCAAAGCGATCTGACGACTGTAGGGAAGGAAAGAGCGGATTCAACCGTTGGAAACACGCTTCATCATCTTCGTTGATGCTGGAATATCACCATGGATCTCTCCTTTGCAGCTGCATTACGTTTGAAGTCCACCGAGGATGGAAAAGGAGCCGATTCTCGATCGGGTGGCTTAGAAGATCGGATGGAGGTAGAGCCTCTGCTACACCTGCAAAACACAGCAAACACAATGAGTAACCAACAGGGATGAGAAGAATTGACAAGATTTGTAATAGAAGACAAGAAGAAATGCTTGAAATTCAAGCAAAACTCCCAGTTTCAATGGAGAATGGCATGGAATGAGAGGGGAGAAGGGGGCTGGAGCAAGATTCAGTTGAGGGGGCATGAATTCCAATGCAAAAACGTCTAGGGTTTGGCTGAAAATTTTATTTTATAGTTTTTGCACTTTTCAGAAAAGAGTTTATAAAAAACTTTATTGCTCTGCGCCCCTTTTGGAAGGGGTTTTCTGAAAACCCTTTCTAAATGGATATATGAACACGTGTGGGTTGGATTTATCCTTTTTAAACACTGATCCACGACCCACAAAGGCTGCTTGGGTCAGATATGGATCCGATCCACCTCGAAATTCATGCCCGAACACTAAAATAGCCATAACTCTCAATTTAACTCTGATTTTTCTGAGATTTGAACCACAACCCCTTGATATCAAAATACATCTAATCATGGGTTTTAAACCTTAAAAACACCACAAAATGCTTGAATAAATAATTAACATGATGTGCATTTCATGCATCATCAAATACCCCCATGCTTGAATGTTTGTTAGTCCCTTAACAAACAACTAACTATGTTATGCAACTGAAACAAAAAAATGATAGACACAACTGCATAAAAACTAACTCACTTTCGTAGGAATCACGATTGCATTTAGCTCATGCAACAAGCCCTTTAAACCTCTGGGTTACCCCAGTGGACGAGTAAGGTATCGTGAGGGTTTGCAGAGATGCTACCCACAAACATCAATGACATGCATGAATGATTTTTCAAAAATAGTAGGCAATTAAGAAATCAGTTTGAGCAAATATTTCATGTAATGAACACTCTCAAAACAAATTCAGAAATCTCATGCCACCACAGTAAAATCTTTTTCCTTCACTTTTCTAAAATTGTAATTATCTATGATTTTTCTCATAAAGTCAAGTATTATCATGTTATCACTCATTTATCCTCACTTGTATATTTTCTGCACAGTACTTCACAAATATTCCTAAGCAATGAAATTTTTCTCATTCAGCTCACTCTTTTTCTTTTGATTTTCAATTTTTCACCATTTTTTTCAATTCTTTCTCTTAAGCATTCTTCTAACTTGAGCACTATTTCAAATATCCAGTTTCGTGACCCGTGTAGCAAGCTTTGGGTCAGTGACTTCCAGGCTAGACGACCTTAGGGCACTAGATATAGAGTATCTCTCGGACTTAATTGCTCGAGTCACTAGACCTTCTATTTGAATGAGTTACGTATAGTCTTCTTCTCATCATGTGCACTGTCTCTATCTTTTAGGCTTTCTATGCAGTCCATGTAACAAGCTTTCGAATCGGTGGCTCCCAAAGCAGATGGCTTTAGGGCACCAGGTGTAAAATACCCTGCAGACTCTACTTACTCGAACTACAAAGGCCACAGATATCGACTAGACAAGAAGATGATCTCCTTCGTTATTCATTTCATTAAGAAACTCAAACACTTCATCTTGTGTTTGAGTTCCACTACAAGGAATCACGAAGATATCAACAACTAAACGTAGCTCTATTCTTTTAAGCTCATTTTTCAAAAACATGTTTCCATTGCTCATTTCTTCCACAAAACATACTGTGCATACTTATACTCAAGTGATTCAAAACTTTCTAACATTCAAATACTAAATTTTCTTTGAATTTTCTCATAAATAACTACTCTATTTAAATCAGTTTAGAAAAAAAAATTTACATGGGGCTTAAAAAATTCTAAACTGTTAGATTATGCCAAAAACAATCATATATGCTACAAACTTGCTCTCAAAAGCCTACTTTTATGGGTTTTTAGCTACCATGCATAAAAAAAAAATTAGTGTGCATCTAAACCACCCCCCCATGCTTGAATGACACTGTCCCTAGTGGCATACAAAATATGTAAGAATGCAATGCAAATGCACACTAAAAGACAATAAACTAAATACGAGAGAAAGGATAGATACAACCTGATCTGTGTCAGGCTTATGGATAATTGACTTGACTTTGCAACATCTTATGCATATCTGACTGCATAATTTTCTGCTACTCTGATCAATGTCTGCTCTGAAAGCTCTGCCCTGTACCTGGTACTAATCCTCACACACTAAATGTTAGATCCAACCTGCATGAATAAAAAACAAATGTCAGTGCATGTAAAATAAAATACTAAACAAAAGAAAATACTGAATTGGAAAACAAAACTACTCTACTATGTACATATGATACATCCCTCTGGTCAAATCCTTATGCCTTCGTGCGATGCACTATCTCACACTCACCATTCTGTAAGGAATCTGAAATGTAGGGCTTCAGTCTTTGCCCATTAACCTTGAATGTACCTTGGGTCTGTGGATCAAATAATGTAACTGCCCCATGCGAAAACACTTCTTTCGCAATGTAATGTCCTTCCCATCTCGATCTTAATTTGCCTGGGAATAAATGCAAATGAGAATTGTATAACCAAACTCTCTGCACCGGCTTAAACACTTTTCTGACAATGTGCTTATCATGAAATGATTTAGTGCGAGCTTTATATAACTTGGCATTCTCATATGCATCATTCCTGAGTTCTTCTAACTCGGAGAGTTGCAATGCTCTTGCTTTGCCAGCCTGGGTGAGGTCAAAATTTAATTTCTTGATGGCCCAATATGCTCTATGCTCCAGCTCGACAGGGAGATGGCATGCTTTCCCGAATACAAGGCGATATGGGGACATGCCAATGGGAGTCTTAAATGCAGTTCTATATGCCCAAAGTGCATCATTTAAGTACTGGGACCAATCCTTGCGGTCTGGACGAACTGTCTTTTCTAGAATCTGCTTGATTTCCCTATTCGAAACCTTGACCTGTCCACTAGTCTGTGGATGATAAGGAGTGGTGAATCTATTATTGACAGAATACCTTCTCAAAAGAGAAGCAATCTGTACATTTCTGAAATGCTTTCCACCATCACTTATCATCGAACGTGGCACACCAAAATGACTGAAAATGTTGTGCTTAATGAACTTAAGCACCACTCTATGATCATTGGTCTTGGTTGCCACAACCTCAACCCATTTGGACACATAATCTACCGCCACTAAAATGTACAAATTTCTGAATGATGGCGAAAATGGGCCCATAAAATCTATGCCCCAAACATCAAAAATCTCGACGATCAAAATCGGGAGTAAGGGCATCATGTCCCTTTTGGACATGTTCCCAGTCTGCTGACATCTAAGACATTTTCAACAGAACTCATGCGCATCTCTGTGGAGTGTGGGCCAAAAAAATTCAGACTGCAAAACCTTTGCAGCTGTCTTCTTACTGCTGAAATGCCCTCCTGGTTGATTTTTTTATGAATGCTCTTTTTAAAAGATAATTTTTCGATAAAATCTTTGGAAAATCGTCAACCAAAAGTAAATAACCGATTTTCCACAAAGTGGTAAGTACGGGTCGAATCCACAGGGAACGAGAATTACTCAAGTATTTCTAAGAAATTTAATTTATTAATCAATAAACACTAGTCACAAATACAATGCTAATACAATTACAAATTAACACTGCAACTAATTAGAAAAGCACTTCAGTCGTCTGTTGCACGCCAAGGGTATTTTTGTCTTTTCACTACTTCTCAAAGTTTCGCACTTGGACAAGAATCCCTGGAAATTTTCTATGCTTTTCAACCTAATAACATAGGAAAATACAAAGTTAGTAAAAAATTAATGAAAGTAAACTAAAGTTAAACTAAACCTAATTTTGAATAATTTAAACAAGCAAAACCTAATTAATACTAAAATAATAAATAAAATATCAAACTAAGTCTAAAATCAATTAACCTAAGTCTAACAATGCTGGATGATGCAGATGCAGCAATTAAAAAGCAGAAAATAATGAAAATAGACCGAAAATAACTAAACTAGTGAAATTATGATCTTACCCCTAAATAGTGCAAAATAGACTTCTGACAACTCTTCGTAAACTGATTGTTTGACAATGCAAACGAAGTCCAAATTTTCTGAAATTTGTTTGATTCTGTAACTAACAGATTAAAAAATCTGACAGTTTTTACATAATTGAAAAACGATATCTGGCTGGATATCGTAGGTCCCAAAATTTTAAAATCCGAAAACACTGTTTTCACAAAACGCTTACAAATCAAACCAAATCAACTCGGATTGAGCTGAAATTTGGTCTGCAGACAGTTAACACGCCAATAAAGTGAATAGAAAAAGAATTTTTAGAAAACTCGAAAATTTTGCGCATAAAATAACGCTTGTGCGACAGGGCAAAAATCGGGTTTTGAGTTCAATGAACTATTCACTTTAGAAGTCTATCTTAAACACTATGAATATAAATCAAACACTAATACAATCCTAAATGCTGTTGAATGACCAGTAAAACACTGCTAATTAATGCAATTAACTATCGCTACGAAAAATTAACCTAACTAGGCAATGCACGATGAAAGCTAATCTAACTAACAAATCAAAAGCAACTAATCTTAACTAAACAATACAATCCTAACTATATTATCTAAATGATGAAAATACCTAATGCTGATTACAACAAACTAAATAAAATATAGAAGTCAACACGCAGGAATCAATTATGATTTAATTAAACCCTTATTTCTAAAATCTAGTTAGATCAAGCAAATGATTAACTAAGCTAACTTACCCTATATCTAATACTAATCACAACTAAAGTCAAATGAACAACTAAAGACCAATGGGGTGTGGTTTTTAAAATTTAGATTGGATTAGGTTCACGCCCTCCACAAATGAATCAACCAAGTTGACTATGTTAGACAATGACTAAATTAGGAACTTAAAAATTAAAATCTAATTAATTAATTATAACCAAGACACTTCAAAATATTGACTCTCTATACCTTACATGCCTAATTTAAATAACTTAAATCATAATTAAGACTTACCTAATTAATAACCTAATTAATAACCTAAGGTGAATTTAAACTTAACCACGAAAAGGAAACTAAGACCACTAATGGTTAGTAGAGAAATTGGGAAGTAGGGAGTTATTGCCTTAGAACTCACTTTGGAAAGATGGATGAGATGAAACCATCCAGCCTAAGAGGAGTTATTGCCTTTCCTTAAATGCTTTGCAAAATGAATTTGAAAATCAATAAAACCGTCCATCTCAACAAGGGCCACACGTTTTGAACTTTCTCAAAATGATTGGAAGACAATTAAATGTTCTTTCTCAAAACCGTTGACACCTCTTTTAGTAACTCAATTGGAGTTCAAAATAAATTTCCAAAACTAAACAAATAACTCTCCCCTACCTTGGCTGGACAATTAATCTTAAATCCTTTCTATAAATGCTCCACACAAATTTAGAAAACCTCAAGGTTGCCAAAATAAATTCCAAAACACAATTACTCACATACCCTTTTTCTAAAACTCGATTTAGCTTAAACAAGGAAATTAACCTACCTCTAAATTAATTGAATCAATATCTAACTAATATAGGGCAAAGTTAAAATTGGAAAATATCACTTTCTAACACTAAAGGAAATAACACTTAATTCAAACTTGCCAAATACTAAAAGAAAAACGTCTAAACACTCAAGTCCTAATGCAATGCACTTAGACACACTAATGTACCTTCTATATGCAAAAAGACTCCTACCAAAAACAGCCTAGAGCTCTAATGGAGCTCTAATGGCTGACGCCCCTCCTTGGGGAAGATGACTCTTTAACAAAACAAAACGATTTTATCTAAACTAAAGAAATTAACATATTTTTTGCTTTTTCACTTTAACAAATTCAAATGAAAATGAAAAACTATCTTAACTACGATATTAATCAAATGAACATGCTGGACATGAACTATTGGAATTGCAGCACAAGAACACGGATGCTAACTGACACGAACTCAAAAGTTTTAAAAATGACACGACACACTCTAACCAATGGACCTAACTCGACAACTTTGCACTATGACTAATGACCCACAACGAACAACAATTTTTTTCTGGGCTTAATTGAACAAAATAAATACTGGAACAAACACTAGTGCTGAACGAAATACAGGATTACGAAAATGACAAAAACAACAAAATGGGCTAGACTAGATTTAGCCGATTAAGTGCTATCTACACGACTTTTCAAATACAAACCCCACAACACATTTAAGTTATCCCAAATTCCAATATCGAATCAAATTATGTTGAGAATGACTGTAATAATTCTGATTAATACATTTTTCCTGCAGCAAGATTCAGCACACAAACCCGACAACACCAAGATCGACTAGGATGAATCTAGTCGATTCTTGGGTTCTGATTCAAACGAAACCCAAATACAAATCTAATGACAACATGGATATAAAATAGATTTTGAAATATGTTTTCCTTGCTAAACTAACACAGAAAATCAGAAATAATAAAAAAAACAAAAATCGGCTAGAACAAGATCTAGCTGATTTCCACGTTTTGGGTCTAAAACGATTAAAAAATAACAACTTAACGCATCAAAATGAAAATCAACCTAAACCTACCGTGCTGGTCTGTGCACAAATTCTATACTAGGTATTAAACAATAGAACACAACACACAATAAAAAAAAACTAAACAAAACACATGCACATACGTTGGGTTTTAACTAGAAGAAGAGGAAGAAGAAGACCTACCTCCACGGCGATCCGACGAATGTGGGGGAGAAGAGAGCGGACAATAGCTTTAGATTGACGTCTCAAATTGTTCAAGGATGCTGGAATATCACCACGAGCAGGGGTTTTACAGTTGCAACACATTGGAGATCCATCGAAGATGGAAAAGGTGCTGATTCGCGATGGGAGGGCTTAGAAAACCAGATGGAGGTAGGGCCGACTCATCTTGTTGGAGTGTTTCGCACTTCCGCACAAGATAGATGTTCTCCACCTCTTCTACACCTGCAAAAACACAGCAAACAATGGTTAATCACAGCAAGGATGAAGAAGAAACGAAAAGAATTGGAAAGGGAGAGAAAGCAATGCTTGAGTTTCAAGCAAAACTCAATCTTCAAGGCAAATGAGGTGAGATGAGAGGTTAGAAGGGGGCTGGAGTGAGAATCACAAAGAGGGGCATCAATTCCAATGACAAAGACGCCTAGGGCTTCAGCCAAAAAGTATATTTATACTTTTGGCAATTTTCAAAAACAGGGTTATAAAAAATTATTTCGCTCTGCGCCACTTTCTGAGGTGTTTTCTGCAAATGTTTTCTAAATGGTTATCGATATGCATGTGGGTTGGATTTGGGTTTTCTAAAGGTTGATTCAAGGTCCAAAACAGCCTAATTGGGTCGGATATGGATCCGATTCACCTCGAAATCCATGCCCAAACACTAAAATAGCCATAACTCTCTCATTTTAACTCTGATTTCTCTGAAATTCGAACCACAACCCCTTACTATCAAAATGCATCTAAACATGGGTTTTAAACCTTAAACTCACCATAAAATGCATGCATAAATTGCTAACATGATGTGCATTTCATGCATCATCAAATACCCCCATGCTTAAATGTTTGTTAGTCCCTTAACAAACCACTATTATGTTATGCAACAGAAACAAGAATGCTAGACATGTATGCATAAAAACTAACTCAATTTCGTAGGAATCACGGTTGCATTTAGCTTATGCAACAATCCCTTTAAACCCCTGGGTTACCCCAGTGGACGAGTAAGGTCTCGTGAGGGTTTGCAGAGATGCTACCCACAAACATCAATGATATGCAGGAATGATTTTTTTCAAAAATAGTAGGCAGTTAAGAAAACAGTTGGAACAAATATTTTATGTAATGGACACTCTCAGAACAAATTCAGAAGTCTCATGCCACCACAGTAAAAATCTTTTTCCTTCACTTTTCTAAAAGTGTAGCTATCTTATGATTTTTCTCAGAAAATCAAGTATTATCATGTATTATTCATTTATCCTCACCTGTATATTTTCTGCATAGTAATTCACCCATATTCCTAAGCAATAAAATTTTTCTCATTCAGCACATTCTTTTTCTTCTGATTTTCAATTTTTTTCACCCTTTTTCAATTCTCTCTTTTGAGCGTTCTTCTCCCTTGAGCACTATTCTCGCTTGAGCACTATTTCAAATATCTAGTTTTCGTGACCCGTATAGCGAGCTTTGGGTCAGTGACTCCTAGGTCAGACGACCTTAAGGCACTAGATACAGAGTATCCCTCAGACTTAATTGCTCGAGTCACTAGACCTTCTATTCTAATAGTTTACGTATAGTCTTCCTCTCGTCATGTGCAATGTCTCTATCTCTTAGGCTTTTTATGCAGTTCATGTAACAAGCATTCGAACCGGTGGCTCCCAAACCAGATGGCTTTAGGGCACCAGGTGTAAAACACCCTTCAGATTCTACTTGCTCGAACTATAAAGGCCACAGATATCGACTAGACAAGAGGATGATCTCCTTCGTTATCCATTTCGTCAAGAAACTCAAACACTTCATCTTGTGTCTAAGTTCCACTACTAGGATTCACGAAAATATCAACAACTAAACGTAGCTCTACTCTTTTAAGCTCATTTTTCAAAAGCATCTTTCCATTGCTTATTTCTTTCACAAAACATATTGTGCATACTTATACTAAAGTGATTCAACACTTTCTAACAATCAAATACTATCTCTTTTTTGAATTTTCTCATAAATAACTACTCTATTTGAATCAGTTCAGAGAAATTTTTTTTTTACATGGGGCTTAAAAATTTCCAAACTGTTAGATTATGCCAAAAACAATCATCTATGCTACAAACTTGTTCTCAAACGTCCACTTTAGCTACCAGTCATAAAAAAAATTTTAGTGTGCATCTAAACCACCCCCCCATGCTTGAATGACACTGTCCCTAGTGGCATACAAAATATGTAAGAATGCAATGCAAATGCACACTAAAAGACAAGAAAATGAATATGGGAGAAAGGATAGATACAACCTGATCTGTGTTGGGCTTCTGAATTTGATTGACTTGACTTTGCAACATCCTATGCATATCTGATTGCATAATTTTCTGCTCATCTGATCAATGTATTCTTTGAAAGCTCTGCCCTATACCTGGTAACTAATTCTCATACACCAAATGTTAGATTCAACCTGCATAAATCAAACAACTGTCAGCATCTATGAAATGCAATATTGAATAAAAGAAAATACTGAAATGAAAAACAAAACTATTCTACTATGTACATATGATGCATCCTTCTGGTCGAATCCTCATGCCTTCGTGAGATGCACTATCTCACACTCACCATTCTGCAATGAATCTGAAATATAGGGCTTCAGTCTTTACCCATTAACCTTGAATGTACCTTGGGTCCTTAGATCAAATAATGTAACTGCTCCATGTGGAAACACTTCTTTCACAATGTATGGTCCCTCCCATCTCAATCTCAATTTGCCTGGGAATAAATGCAAACGAGAATTTTATAACCACACTCTCTGCTCTGGCTCAAACACTTTTCTGACAATGTGCTTATCATGAAATGCTTTAGTGCGAGTTTTGTATAACTTGGCATTCTCATATGCATCATTCCTGAGTTCCTCTAATTCTGAGAGCTGCAGTGCTCTCGCTTTGCCAGCCTGGGTGAGGTCAAAATTCAATTTCTTGATTGCTCAATACGCTCTATGCTCCAGCTCGACAGGAAGATGGCATGCTTTACCGAATACAAGGTGATACAGGGACATGCCAATGGGAGTCTTAAATGCAGTCTTATATGCCCAAAGTGCATCATCTAAGCACTGGGACCAATCCTTGCGGTCCAGACGAACTGTCTTCTCTAGAATCCGCTTTATCTCCCTATTCGAAACCTCTATCTTTCCATTGGCCTGCGGATGATACAGAGTGGTGAATCTATGATTGACAGAATACCTTCTCAGCAGAGAAGCTATCTGTACATTCCTGAAATGCTTTCCACCATCGCTAATCATCGCACGAGGCACCCCAAAACGATTGAAAATGTTGTGCTTAATGAACTTAAGCACCACTCTATGATCATTGGTCTTGGTTGCCACAGCCTCGACCCACTTGGACACATAATCTACCGCCACTAAAATGTACAAATTTTCGAATGATGGCGGAAATGGTCCCATGAAATCTATGCCCCAAACATCAAAAATCTCGACAATCAAAATCGGAAGCAAGGGCATCATGTCCCTCTTGGACATGTTCCCAATTTGTTGACATCTAATACATCTCCTGCAGAACTCATGCGCATCCCTGTGGAGTGTGGGCCAATAAAATCCAGACTGCAAAACCTTTGTAGTTGTCTTCCTACTGCTAAAATGCCCTCCACAGGCTAAAGAATGGGAAAAACTCAAAATGAACTCGTACTCCTCCTTTGGCACACATCTCTTGATGATCTGGTCTGCGTAATATTTGAACAATTCTGGTTCATCCCAATAATAGTGTCTCACCTGAGATAGGAATCTCTCACGCTCATTCTTATTCCAATGCTCAGGGATCTGTCTCAAAACCAGATAGTTCACAATATCAGCAAACCAGGGTAGCTACGATGTCCTAACTGACATTATCTGCTCATCGGGGAAAGAATCATTGATCGGCCTCTGATCCTGCGTGGTCTCTACGATCAGTCTAGAAAGATGATCTGCTACTACATTCTCGCTACCCTTCTTATCTCGAATCTCAAGATCAAACTCCTGTAGCAACAGAACGCAACGAATTAGTCTCGGTTTGGTGTCTTTCTTGTTCAACAAATACTTCAATGCAGCATGATCAGAATAGAGAACCACCTTCGAACCAAGAAGATAGGACCTAAACTTGTCCAATGTGAATACTACAGCAAGTAGCTCATTCTCTATCGTGGTATAATTCATCTGAGCATCAGACAAAGTTCTATTTACGTAGTAAATCACATAAGGCTTCCTGTCAATCCGCTGTCCTAAAATAGCCCCCATAGCATAGTCAGAAGCATCGCACATGATCTCAAATGGGAGCGTCCAATCCGGAGGTCTCAGAATGGGCGCAGTAATCAAGGCCTCTTTGAGAATCTCAAAGGCCTTCATGCAATCCTCGCTAAAAACAAAAGGCTGGTCCTTCTCCAATAAAGTACAAAGTGATCGAGAGATTTTGCTGAAATCTTTTATGAACCGCCTATGAAACCCAACATGCCCTAGAAATGACCTGATCTGCCTCACAGTGGTAGGTGGAGTCAAACGAGAAATGGATTCCACCTTCGCTCTGTCAACCTCAATGCCTCTCTTGGACACAATGTGTCAAAGCACAATCCCCTCCTGGACCATAAAATGGCTCTTTTCCCAACTTAGAACAAGATTTGTCTCCGCACACCTACTCAGTACTCAAGTAAGTTTTTGGAGGCAATCTTTAAATAAAGGGTCATACACTGAAAAATCGTCCATGAACACTTCCATAACATCATCTATCATATCAGAAAAGATAGCTAGCATGCACCTCTGAAAAGTTGTCGGGGCATTGCAGAGCCCGAACGACATACGTCTGAATGCGAAGGTGCCATAAGGACATGTAAATGTCGTCTTCTCCTGGTCGTCAAGATGGACAACTACCTGATTATATCCTGAGTATCCATCTAGAAAGCAATAGTAGCTCTACCCTGCGAGTCTCTCTAAGATCTGATCAATGAACGACAACAGGAAATGATCTTTCTGAGTAGCCATATTCAGCTTCCTATAGTCAATGCAGACTCGCCATCCTATAGTGGTCCTCATCGGAATTCTTTCCGCCTTCTCGTTCTCCACAACAGTGAGTCCTGACTTCTTCGGTACAACCTGAATCAGACTGACCCACTGGCTATCAGAAATGGGGTAAATAATCCCGGCATCCAACCACTTCACCACCTCATTCTTCACCACTTCCTTCATGTTGGGATTTAACCTTCTCTGCATATCCCTCACTGGCTTGACTTCCTCATCACAATGAATTATGTGCATGTAGAATGAAGGATCAATCCCCTTCAAATCAGCCACTCCCCAGCCAATCGCTGCCTTGTGCTCTCGTAAAATAGTCAGCAATCTCTACTCCTGCTCCTCAGTGAGCAGTGACAAGATGATCACAGGCAGGGTCTCATCACTTTCGAGGTATGCATACTTGAGTGAATTCGGTAAGGGTTTCAACTCAAGTTTCAGAGGAGACTCGATCGAAGATTTGGCGGGGGTCTCCGCAAGTGGTGGGAGAGGCTGAATGCCCGCTCTCCAAGGTGGTAACTCTGACGACACTCTAGACACATCTACGCTAACTGTACAACTATTCTTCTCTATATGATTGATCATGCATATAATTCAGGGTTAATTAACATTAAAATATGCATGATTTTATAAAATAATGTTTCAAAAACCCAATTTTATGTTAGTTTTTGAGTAAATGTGCTAAAATGATTTAAAAATAGAAAATGCATGAAAAATAGTTTTATTTTACATTTTTATACATATTTTAGTTTTTGTTATATTCATAGTAGTTTAGTTTTAGTTTTTAATTAAAAAAAATAAAAAATAAAAAATAAAAAATAGAGAAAATAGTTTTTAAAATCATTTTAAATGTTTGTTTTTTTTAGAAAAGAAAAAAAATTATATATAAAAATAAATAGTTAGAATAGTTTTTTTAGTTTCTTTATAAATAAGTTTTGATTTTAATTTTTGAACACTTTCTAATAAACTAGTTTACATAATTTTTGTTTTTTTTTTTTTAAAAACTAAAAAAAAATAATAAACAAAACCGGCTTGAACCGGTTTGCAGTTTTCAAAATGAAAAAAATCTGTTTCAAACCGGTTCCAGCCGGTTTGTTTGTTTTTAAAACCCCAAAAAAATGAAATTTTGATTGTCTCCCCCTTCCTGCGCCAAAACCCTTTTTCCCTCTCTTCCCTCTCTTCTTTCCCTTCTCCACCATCGGTTTTTCTTCCCTCTTCTTTCCCTTCTCACTATTCCTCTGATTTCTTTCGCCGGTGGAGGCATCTCAATCCGGTGGCGGCATACGGGAGGAGGCCGACCACCTCTTCTCTAACCCCTCCAGCTTCATTTTACGGTAAGCTCTTCAGCTTCTTCTTCTTCTTCCTCTTCTTCTTCAGTTCTTCTTCTTCATCCAATTCTTCTTCTTCTTCTTCTTCGTTTTATTTATTTCTTTTTGAATGATAATCTGCATAATGTTTGAATTTCAATTTGGAAAATAAAAAGAAAAAAAAAAGAAAACATAAAAAGGAAAAAATCTGTGAAGGAATTCGGCAATCAACAGGTATTCTGCCGGAACACTTGTTCTGATGAATAAGTTGCTGATCTGATCAAAATCTTGATCTAGATTCAGTGAATTAATTTCTGTATATCGAAAAAGAAAAAAAAAAGATTTGTTCTAAAGAAGTATCGATCATCTGGATCGATCACAATGTTATCCGGTGAACTTTTTGTTTTGAAATCTCCGGCAGCTATCAAAGATCTCTGGTTCATTATCATTTGATCAATGAACTGAATTTCTGTTCCAATTCATATCTGATAAGTACTGAGGAAGCCTTGATCCAGCAACTAGTTGCTGGAATGCTTTGTACAAGTTATAGAATCGTGATCTTCTGTCAAGATTCACTGTGAAATTGCCTGAGTTACTCTTTATTGCCGGAAGCTCTTGCTTGCTCTGAAATACTCTGCTACGGTCCATCAGAAAGCAATCTGATATCCATCTGAAGAAAAGAAGATTAAGCTGCTTTATTACATCTAATGCACGATCAATTAAAATCCAGCAAGTGAATATTGGAATTCTGAAGTAAATGATTGAATTCTATAAGAATTCGATCAAATATATCGTGAATGTTCATTCTGAAAGATATTGAATATCTACTTGAATTTCTTTGTTTACTAAATTTCTGTTTTTTTTCTCTGTTTTCAATTAGATCATTTCTGGTTTTTACATTCATTTTCAGTTTTTCTTTTGATTTCCTTTTCTTTTCATTTTGATGAAATCTTGTTTTTTTAGTAAATTCACATTCATATTTTCTATATCTTCTAATTTTCTGTTTTGCAACATCCTGTTTCTATTTTACATTTCATTTTCTATTTTTTTAGTTAACATAGGTCGATTTGCTTCATTCAATATCTTGTTTTGCTTGTTTTGCTGTTTTTCCAATCAAGGATTTTTCTTGTTTTGCTTCATTCAATATCTTTTACAAATTTGTTTCTTTTGCTATGTCTATGTAAGTTTCCAGTTTGTTTGTTTTTATTAGTCATTCCTTGATGTTTACAATTCTTGATTTTACTGTTTTCAAATGTTTTAATATTGTATTTTTCAATAGTGTAAGTGCATAGCTTGTTAATAAAGTGTTAGTTGTCTTCACTGTTCGTTAATTGAAATAATTAGATTTCATAAAGTGGAGTGTTAGTGAATTAAAATTTAGTTAATTGTGTTAGTTAGGGTAGTTTCAATTGTCATTGAATTCTTTTGATGATATTCTTCAGTGTTTTTGACATTTAGCTAGTGAATATAGGTTTCTATTTCTATCTCTGGTACTGCTCGTGTTCATTTGAATAGTGCAGAATTGCAAAGGACTGGAGCAGTAGCGATTACATGACACAAAGTACGAAGATAAAAGATTTTTACTTTTCAGTTTAGAATTAGGAATTTAATTTTGGGTTTGTAAATATTGCACTTTACGCCCTCTGCGAAGGGTATTCATTTGTTGTAATAGCTAGTTGTTTTCACTTTTCTTAAACATTTTACATTTCAATAATTCAGCAATAAAGAATAGTTTAGAATTGTGTGCTTGAATACAAAATATTCCTGTTCCTTGAGTTCGACCCGGTCTCATCTACTAGTGAGAACCGGTTTTTATTATTTGATGTTTGGTTTTCACATGTTTTTCATATAAAAAGCTTTTCAAAATTACAATGATTTAAAAGAAGACATCAAATTTTTGGCGCCGTTGCCGGGGAACAGCGTAATATTAGTATTCACTTTATTGCCTAGTGTTTGTGTTGCATTTAGGTTTAGAACCATGTATTTGCATATCTTAGAGAAGAGCTTATTTTTCTGCACAGCCCACCTACTAGGACCCCCTCAGAGGTGACTGTGTACGATTGGTACCGTACACATAGATTTCATATTTCTTTGCATAATCTCTGTTATGTGTAACTGCGTGGTGTTTGTTTAGTTTTTGTTGTTTTTAGTTTACTCGCTTTGTGGTTTGCGTGGTTTGGCCGCTTAGTGCGTTAGTTAGGTTGAAAACCCAAAGTTAGGACGTGTGCTACACCGGTCTACTCTAAGGTGTACGCAATGGCTGACGATCATCAAGTGATCCGTCCTTTGAGAGAGTACTTCATGCCAAATACGTATACTCCCACCTCCTGCATCACAAGACCTGATGTAGGAGCGAGCCATTTTGAGATTAAGGCCAATGTGATTCAAATGTTACCTTCGTTTTATGGCCTTAGCAATGAGGACCCATATCGTCATCTCGACAAATTCCTTGAGATTTGCTCGACTGTGCGAATCAATAACTTTGGAGATGATGCTATGCGGTTGACTTTGTTTCCGTTCTCTCTCAAAGATAAAGCCAAGCACTGGCTAAAATCTCTTGAGATGGTTCGTATTACTACTTGGGAAGGAATGCAAAAAGAATTTTTAAAAAAATATTTCCCAATTGGTAAGACAAACCAGTTTCGTAAAGCTATAACCAGTTTTTCTCAAATTGAGGGAGAACAGTTTCACGAGTCTTGGGAGAGATTGAAAGATCTTCTCCGCAAGTGTCCCCATCATTAGGTGCCTCGTTGGCAGTTGGTG
Organism: Nuphar pumila; assembly: GCF_984573655.1. Lineage (NCBI taxonomy): Eukaryota > Viridiplantae > Streptophyta > Magnoliopsida > Nymphaeales > Nymphaeaceae > Nuphar > Nuphar pumila. The sequence continues at coordinate 69,305,243 of NC_143251.1, read as the reverse complement.
CAGTATTTTTATGACGGGCTTACTGAAAAGCATCGTCAAATGGTTGATTCGTCTTGTGGGGGCACTTTTATGCTCAAGAGTAAGGACGAGGCGTGGTCTCTATTCGAGACCTTAAGTGAAAACACGATGCATCATACCTTGTCTTCACGGCTCGATAGGACTACACCTGTGTCTAGTGATCCTAGGAAAGTTGGGATTTCCGAAGTTAGGTCCGAGTTAAAATTGCGTACCAAGGTTGACCAGTTGACTAGGAAGTTAGATCAATTCCTAGCCAATTCATCGATAAATCCAGTAGAAAGAGTGTGCGAGCTATGTGCTAGCCCTGCACACTGTGTTTCAGATTGTCCGGCAGCACCATTATATCCTGAATTCGTTCAGGAGCAGGTGAATGCTGCCCAAGGTTTCGCTAAAACCATGCCCGATTCATTTACACCATCATATACCCCAGGTTGGCGAAACCAATCCATTCCCCTTCCCATCAGCCCTCCCAGACACAGTATAGACCCAGTAACCCTTCACAAGGATACTCGCATCCCATTTTTCCACAGGTTCATCCCTCAGCCCAACCTCTTTATACTCAACCCCATCCTCATGAGCCTTCATTTAGTCAATCCTTCCAAGATAGGATATTACAAGTTTTGAGCTCCCATACGCAGTCAATAGCCAAGCTAGAGACTCAAATGGGACAGTTGGTTCAGACCTTGAGTAGGCAAAGCCAGGGGAACCTTCATAGTCAGTCTGTTGTCTCAAAGGGAGAGGATTCCATGTCATTTGACTTGCAACCCACTGATTCACATCATGAGCAAGTCAAATCTATTACATCCCTTTAGTATGGGAAGGCATGTCACCCCACTCAAGAATCGACTCATGAACCCCATATCATTTCTACTGACGAGTCGATCTCCATGATACCTCATCAGAAAGGGCCTGACCCACAACATGCATTATCATCATATAAAGCCCCATTTTCTCAGCCTTTAGGATCACCAATTTTTAGTAAGCAAGAGTGTTATCATCGCAAAATTTTTACTTTTTGCGAATCAAACTGATATTTGAAAAAGATTTTGAAAATAACTCGCCTTCGTTTTTAAAATGCGGGATAATTTCGAAGAATGGGACTCGCCTGTCGGTACGAGGTTCAACCGTTCCTGCCACCTTTAACAGGGGTAATTGAACCAAGGATCAATCTTATGCTCTACTCTATTCAACTTGTCTAAATCATATTCTAATTTCTAAATGCACATAGAATCAGGCATGTGCTATGAATTTTTAGAAAATGCACATTTTTGAAAACATGATGTTTGCTTTGAATGATTGAAATATTTAGAATAGGTATCACATGGAAAATCGTGAATTAGGATTTGAAATATACTTCTGAGAGAAATAAAAATCGATTTTGAGGAATCCTTGACATTTGGTGAAAATCGATTATGAGATACTTGGTTTCTCTGAATTCAAACTTGGAAATTGAAATTCTAACTTAGAAAATTTGAATTTGGAACTTGGGAAATATTTGAAATATTCTTTGAAATTCAATGCTTTTGGGAAAATCGATTTTGCTATAAGACTTAGGAGATTTTGAGGAATTCAATTTCCTTGACTTGGAGTTGACAAATGCATGAAATGAATGAATATGGATTTGAGGAATTGAGAAATACTTTTTTTGTATTTTTGAGAAATGCAGTGCATTTTTGAAGTTAGCCTAAGAGTGTAGGCTGAATGTGGCTAATGTGAAGATCATAAATCTAAGTATCATTCGTATTCTGACTATGGCCATAAATACAAATTCCACCAAGTTTATAAACTTCATAGAAGCTAGTGCATGTGCCATTCGTGTAGACCATGGTGAATTTGTAAAAATATGCATGAATCATCATCCATCACACATTAAAATTATAAAAATAAACTATATGCAATGCAACCTAAGCTAAGCAAGAAATGTAAATTCTTATTCCAAAGTTTAATTACAAATTACATCACTATTGAAATTTAAATACATGAAAAATAAAGTCTTCAATGTACCTGCAAAACTAGAAAACTTGGTTAATAAAAATATGTTGGCTTTTCTAGATTTATCCAGTAATATCTAGAAATTACTGGATTTTGCTAGATATAAGCCTTTTCCTTGATTCCCTTAAATAAGAATGATAAAGTATAAAATAAAATTGAATAAATAAGGAAGATAAGATATGAAATTTCGAAATTGGGGTCCAAATGACCAAAATACCCCTAATAACAAGACTATGGCCTTGAAATTAGCGTTTTTTAGAAAGATATTTGGATAAAATGCAAGTTTTGAAATTTGAATGAAATAAACTAAGCAAAATATGATGTGAAATGCTTAAAAATATGAAAATTAGGGTTAGGGATTTCGAAATTTAGGTCAAATGACCAAATTGCCCCCGATAGCAAGACTATAGCCTTGAAATCAGGGTTTTTAGAAATAGATTTTGGTAAAAACTTAGGTTTTATACACTAAATAAAATCAAATGAGCACAAAATTAAACCTAAAGTATCCTAATATGATTATGAACATGATTAAACCCTAAAAATATATGCTTATGCACGAAAATCCAATAATATCACAAATTTTGTGATTTTTGCAGTGTTTTGGAATTCTTCGGGTGCCCTGTTTTGCAATTATATTAATTTAGACATCAAATGGATTCCAAAATTCATCAAATTCGGTACCTGCACTTATTATAACCCTAATATCAAATTAGAATTATAAAAAAAATTTTTTGACATTAAATTAATCCGAAAATTGCATTAAACCCTAAAAATATGCTATTTTTGACCTAATTCACCAACCAGTCTCAATCCAAGACCTGAACCAGGGGTCAAATCTCCATGGAAATTTATTAAATTTTACAGAGACTAACTAAGAAAAAAAACAGAGATTTCCCAATTTACAGATCGGAAAAATCATCTCCGGTTAGGGAGAAACCCTTCCGGCAATCTGAGCTAAAATATATCACTCTTAACAGGGATTAAAACAGCTATTCCAGATTGAAAATACAGACATAAATAGCAATTATAAACAAAAAATCTCTGAAATTTTAGTGGTGAACAGTAGACAGAAAAATAACAATACTCATTTTTTATCGGATCTGTGGTTTGGGATTTATGACTAACACAAGTCTGATTAGGGTTTTGGTAAACCCTAACGAGCTTTAAATTTAAAAACAGATTCTCTAAAAAGGGAAAAATACTAAACAGTGATAAAAAAATCCGAAAATTTAACAGCAGACAGATCTACTCAATGTGAATCCATAGCACTTTACAGATCTAAAATCGGATATAAGATGAGAGAAATATCATAACATAAAGTTACCTTCCTGATTTTAACCACGATTTTAAAACTTTAAAAACCAGATTTGATGTCTGATTTTTTTGACAGGGTTCCCGAGATCCAAAACCTCTGATTTTTCTACAGTAACTCAACTTCAATCCGAAATAACATTATCTTTACTGTTCTAAACCTAGAACACAAAGAAATTTAAGAAACTTGGAAAACCATGCATTAACTAATGTAAATAAATAAAATAAACCATAAAACAGTAAATAAAACTTATTTCTATGCTATAGAACGTAAAACAAACATGAATAAATCATGAAAATAAAATAAAAACAGGGAATCAATGGCTGGAATTTGATAGCACCTTTAAAACATAGGTTTAACCCATTAAAAAGGGTAAATCATATATTTTATTGGTTAATAATGTAAAGAATCATATTTAAATCAATTCTAATGGATTAAAATCCCTGTAAATCACCCAAAACAGGGTTAGATCACCTTATTGGATTGTTCTTGCTGATTCTTGATGGTTCTTGAGGTTGAATCCATGGTTGATCTTCCATAAGGAGGGGTATCTAAGCCTAGATCTAGGTTTAAAACATTAAAATCATTAAATAAAATATGAAAAAGCAAAGGAAGTCATACCTTGGAGTTGCAGCAATGGAGGAAGGGCTGGAGAGGAGAGATAAGCTCCAAGAATCCACTAGGTGAGAGATGAGAAAATCGACCCCCCTTATGCATCTATTTAAAATAAAAAAATAGGTTTAAAAATTGACATTTTTGAAAATTTTGGACTCTAAAGGGGGGGGGCGATTTTTGGGTGGAGTTACCTATATGCCCTTGACCTAAATTATCCTAATTAATCCCTAATTAACCCATAGCTAAACCTAAGAATCCCCCAAATGTGGCGCCACTTGGCGTTTTTCCACATTGGGTTTTTAAAACACCTTTAAAAACAATAGTTTGAAATCAAGTTTTAAAAATGGGTTTTCAAAATGGATTTTGACTTTTCTAACTTTCTAAAACTAACCAAGACATCAACTAACCCTAGTCTAGCCCTGACTGACTCGAATATGGCGCCACCCCGAGTGGGCCCTACTTGAGTTTTTTTCAAAAAGCGATTTTAAAACTTGAAATTGAAGGAGTTTTCAAAAGGATTTTCAAAAGTAATCTTAAAATTAGAATTTTTGAAATGGCATAGGGTTCTAACTGAGTTAGAATTCCTCTGGATATGGTGCCAACTGAGTGGGCCCACATCGAGTTTTGGAAATTTTGAAATAAACACTAAAAATGGCTTTGAAAAAGGGTTAAAATCGACATTTGAAATTCAAGATCTTTGAAAATAGGGACTCAAGCGAACTGGAACTCTGGGTTAGAGTCTTGAACTCTTAGGACTCCGAGATCTTAGATTTTAAAAGCCAAATGAAAGAATTTTCAAAAGATTTTATCAAGAAATGATGAAATAAGTCAGAAAACACAGTCAGGGTTAGACTCCTAACTCGACCGAACTCTAAAATACAGTCCTGAACTAACTGGACTCTGTAAAATGACCTAAATTTTGAAAATAATCGAAAAAAAAAACTGAAAATGGAAATAGAACAGACTTAAAAACAGACTCCTGACTGGATTAAGACTCTGAGACAGAGTCCTGATCGGACTGAAACTTTCAAAAATTTGAGAAATTTGATGAATAGAGGAATTCAAAAGCGACGCCACCTCAATGGGTCTCATCTGTGAATTGAAATTGATTAAAATTTGAATTTAAAATGAATCCAGATTGTTTCCTTGAGAAAATATTTCGAAGTATAAAGTCCTGGGGTTGGAAAATGACAGAGTATTGAATAAAAACCCAGGTTTTGAAATGGATTTTTGAAATAAAAGCTTTAAAAAATTCAAATCTGGATTGAATGTTTTGAAAACTAGAGTGCTGGATCTCGAAAATGAGATGTAATGACATGTAATGCCATGCAATGCTATGCAATGCAATGAAATGGTATGCCGAATGCATGCAATGATATGCAATGACACATGAAATGGACAAACACTGGATGAGGGTGAAAATTTGGGGTGTTTACAGATGCCCCTCTTTGCTGCTAAGCCGGTTGAAAGCCGAGCTTAGGGGCAAAGAAAACACACCAAATTTGGATTATAAAAATGCCCCAGTTAGATAAATCTGACTAGGTATGAAAGAATTAGTTCAAGTGATGATGGTAGATATGAAATAGAGAATAAGGATAAAATTTTATTTCAAAAGAAGTGAGATTCAGGTTTTGCCCTTAACCTGGATGGGACGGAAAATACCTCGTATGGAGCGAAGCTCAGGCTTAACCCTTAACCTGACCGGGAAATGAAATACCTCATCACGTGAGGCTCAGGTTTGTACCCTTGACCTGATTGGGCAGAGAATGGAATACCTCATCAAAGGAGGCTCAGGTTTGTACCCTTGTCCTGATCGGGCAGAAAATGGAATACCTCATCAAAGGAGGCTCAGGTTTATACCCTTATCTTGATTGGGTGGAAAATGGAATACCTCATCAAAGGAGGCTCAGGTTTATACCCTTAACCTGATTGGGCAGAAAATGGAATACCTCATCAAAGGAGGCTCAAGTTTATACCCTTAACCTGATTGGGCAGAAAATGGATGGAATCCTCGAAAGAAGAGATCGTGATGGAACCTTCGGATTTCCGCACAATGAATCCGATAGGGGTCTTGCAAAAGGAAGGAAATTGGGGTCCCTAAAGCTTGAAAAGGATTTGATTTTGGGCGTCTCATTGCTGAGACTAAATAGCTTTTGAAATTGCCTTTTGCTGAAATTAGTGGCTTAACCTCAAGCCGAAATTGGACTGTCTATGGTGGGACAGTGGGGACATAGGGAAGTGTGCGAATCTGAGAGCCCGTGCGCTCTGATTATACCAAAGAAGGGAAGGAATCTTGAAAACTCCCATTATCAAGTCCTAAAAGGGATAACAACTGATGTCAGGATGCGCCAAAGATGAACCTCAAGCTCTCGCTTCACGCCAGGATAGCTAGAAAATATTGTCAAAATGTTGAAAATCATTGTTGATTCAAAATAATTTAAAGTGATGTGCATTGTTTTGAAAGTATTCCCTCTTTTCTACCTGAAGTATTACCTCCGACTGGGCTTAACTCCGTAGAATCAAGATTCAAATTCAAATTGCTTGTGATTGACTTTCTTTCAAGGAAGCTATCAATTTACTTGATATGGACGGGAAAGAAAATATTCTTGATATTGCGAGAGCTATTGGTGAAAGAATATTGATAAAAGAATTTCACAAAATTAAAGAAAATTCTTGATAGATTTGACAGTCTGATATCCTGGGATTCTTTTCTCATGATGATCTTTTTGCACTCTTTTTTTAGCAGATTGGAGCTCTCTTGGATTTTCGGGAATTACATCATCCTTCATTTTGGAGATGTCCTGACTTTTCTCTCTTTTTTTTTTTCTTGGGAAGGGTACGTCACAAACTCCTTCATCTCAGAGACGTCCCGATCCTTCTTTTCTCTCAGGGATTATCTTGATAGTTATTGGCTCATTGGTTGGGAATCTCTTGATGATAGCAGAAATTAAATATCTTTTAGGGTTTGTCGGTAGGCTCATCACACTCGCCTTCATCTCGATGGTGATCTGAACTTTCCCTGGAAGGATCCGTCACAAACTCCGTCATCTTGGAGATGATCTAAATCTTCTTTGGCCCCGGGGGTCGACTCGCTTAATTCGCCTTCATCTTGACGACAATTGAGAGATCCCTTTTGCAGATATTTAATTGCAGCTTAGGTGATTGAGGAGATATGAAAATTGAGTGGATTTTTCTGTATCACCCAGGACATTTCGACTACTTTATTTTTCAAGAATGATCTTTAAAATGTGCCATTGACTGCGATCAATATCAATCACTCATGGCTTTGCAACAACATTGAATTCTCTTTGCTGGCCATATCGAGGATTTATTCTTCATCCTTTTGGTTGGCCAATAGAAAGATTTTGAATTTTGAGTCCTTTTTCGCGAAAGCTTTGTCCTTTCGGTAGTAATACTAGGGTATTCTGAGATAATAATTTTGTGTAATATAGATTTTTGAAATCAACAAATATTTAATGACAAATTGGCAAAATTTTCTTGAAATCCTTTGTGAAAGCGAGCATTTGAAGCACAACGCAACACATCCATGACAAAAATTCTGTTCTCCTTTCCCCAAAGGAGAAGATTCAGAAATTAGAATTGGGAATTACTCCTCTCTTTCCTGAAGATGAGGTGTTTGCAAAACGAACTTTCGAAGAGAAATTAAGCTTTCGTCAAAACTTTCTAACATTAGGCTTCTCTTATGGAAAGGGGGCCGGAATTGGTGAGGTTGGAAAATTGGTCATGAAAGAACGAGTTCATCACACTCTCCCTGAAATAAGGGTCCTTCATGATGAAATGGCCTAGTCTGAAATTATGGGGCCACAAGGAAAGCAAGTCTCCGTCGAGTCTCTCCCTATAAAAAGGGTTCCTTGTGTGAAATTTGGAATTTTGTTTTGCAAACGGTTCACAAAGACACGAGTCCCTTCAAACTCTCCCTGAACAGGGGCTAAGTGAACGAATTGGATAGCACGCGGAAAGAACGAGCTCCCTCGAACTCTCCCTATACAAAAGGGTCTCTCGCAAGAGAAATTCTTGGCATTGGGTGACCAACAAGTCGAAATTTGGAAATTGGAATTTTGAAATTTGATATTTGGAATGGGAAATTGAAAATTGGAAATTTAGACATTTGGAAATTGATAATTGGAATTTGGAAATTGGAAATTGATAATTTGGAAATTGGAAATTGATGAGTGATCAACACGAGGACTGAACTCAAGAGGTCGACTGACATGACCATTCAGTGGAACACTAACACGAGTGCTCGATTTTGAAAGGATACCGGTATGCATACCGGTTTAAAAATGTACCAGTTTGGATACTGGATTTTGGAAGATTACCAGTACGAGCGCTGGATTTTGGAAGGTTACCAGCACGAGCACTGGATTTTAAAAGGTTACCAGTACGAGTGCTGGATTTTAAATGGTTACCAGTACGAGCACTGGGTTTTGGAAATTTACCAGCAAGAACACTGGATTTTTGAAAAATTACCAGCACAACACTGGATTCTGACGAATTACTAATTGATTTTGGTGGAAAATTTTCAGTCTTCACCCTCACGATGACTTGGGCAACTGTCGGGGTCTCAGGATTTATCCCTTATCCTGAATGGGTAATCGATGCAAACGCAAATTGATGCAGATGAATGCGAATGAATGCTTGCAAATGCAAATGAATGCAAATGGGTGCACATGAGTGCACAAGTGCGTGAAATGAGAGATTTGTTTATCCTGCCTGCATACGAAATATTTGTAGATAAAAACAAAATTTTAAAATGCCCCAGTGTAACTGGGAAAAAAAAAGAATTTTGATCATTATTGAAGAAAATTTAGAAGAATTACAAAGAATAGAGAATTGTTCAAGTATAGAATTTTTTCAAATGTCGAGCATTGATGGGATCTGGTAATTCGATTCCATCAGCATTGATGAGCCGATATGAATTGCGAGGTAGTGCCTCTTTGACAACATAAGGACCTTCCCAATTTGGCGACCATTTGCCACCCGGGTGGTGCCTGAGATAAGCTGTTGATCTGAGCACTAGATCATTGACCCGAAATTTTCTCTCAATGACAGATTTTGCATATTGTCGGGCTATCCTCTGGCGATAGGATTGAGCATGCTCTACTGCTCTGAGACTTCTTTCATCGAGCAAATCAAGCTGTACCAGTCGCTGTTGCTGATACTGATCAAGAGGTAATTCTAGAAGTGATGCAAATTTCAGAGCAGGTTTCTGAACATGTAGATGCAGTACTACTTCAGTTCCGTAGACAAGTTCTGACGGAGTAGCATTCGTTGGAGTTCGAATGGTGGTTCTGTATGCCCATAATGCATCATGAATCTTTTCATGCCAGTCACGGTCCGTTTCTAAAGTTCGCTCCAGTATTTGAATCAGAATCTTGTTGGTGGCCTCCGCCTGACCATTCCCTTGAGGATAATAAGGAGCGGAAAAATGATGATGAATTCTGAATTTTGAGCAGAATGTCCTCATTCTCTCATTCTTGAAATGACTGCCATTATCCGACACAATATCATGCGGTATACCGAAACGGCAAAGGATATTCTTATGGATGAAAGAAACCACGTGTCGACCTTCTACTGTGCGTAAAGTGACTGCTTCTACCCATTTAGTAAAATATTCTGTTGCGGCCAGAAAATATTTATGACCATTGGAGGCTGAAGGAGTGATGGGGCCTACAACATCGAAAGCCCACATGGAAAATGGCCATGGCGAGACGACAGATTGCAAGTATGTCGCTGGCGCATGTATGGAAGGCGCATGCATCTGACATTGAACGCATTTCTTCACAAAATGATAGCAATCTTGTTGCATAGTTCTCCAATAATATCCTGCTCGGATGATTTGTTTGACGAGAGTCTGATAGCCGACATGACCACCGCAAATGCCTTTATGTGCTTCTTGCACAACTTCTTTGGCTTCTTCTTCGTCCAAACATCTGGAATACTCAGAACTGAATCCACGACGATAAAGGACGTCGGCAAGAATAAAATATCGAGCAGACATGCGTTGAATTGCTCGTTGCTCTCTCTTTGATAATTCTGGAGGAAATTCGCCGGTTTTAATGAAATTTTTGATATCATGATACCAAGGCTTCTTCTTCTGCTCAGCCTGGTTTATCTGCTCTATTGGGACGAAAGCAGGTTGATCAAGTCTGTCAATTTCAAATGAGCGACAAGATTCTCCACTCCTGAAAGACATGATGGATCCTATATTAGCAAAATTGTCTGCAACTTGATTGAAATCTCTCTTGATATGAAAAAGTTGGAATTCTTCGAATTTGTTGGCAAGAGCTGAGACAATCTTTTGGTAAGGAAGTAATTTCTGATCTTTCACTTGCCATTCAGCCAGAACTTGATTGACGATTAACAAAGAATCGCCATAAGCATGCACTCTTTTGACATTGAAGTCCTGTAGAATTTTCAGACCTTGTATCAAAGCTTCATACTCGGCCATGTTATGAGTGCACTGAAAATCCAGTTTAAGAGAAATGGGGATCATCTCCTTCTCTGGTGTAATTAGCAGAATTCCGATTCCTATGCCTGCCATATTCTTGGAACCGTCGAAGAATAAATTCCAAATTGGGGATTGTTTAATATTGCAGATCCGCTCATTGGGGAAATCATCCTCAGCTTTAACATCCTCTGCTAGAGGAAAATCTGCTAATTGGTCTGCAATTGCTTGGCCTTTGATAGATTGCTGAGAGACATATTCTAAGTCGTATTGCATCAATAGGACTTGCCACTTGGCGATTCGTCCGCTGAAAAATGGTTGTTCAAGAATGTACTTGAGAGGATTTAATTTAGATAGAATCTTGACTTCAGACGCCAATAGATAATGTCACAATTTCTGACACATCCATACCAAAGCTAGGCATGTCTTCTCTATCTGAGAGTATTTCTTCTCATAATCAATAAAGGTCTTGCTCACATAGTAAATGGCATGTTCTATCAAACTGCCTTCTTCGTATTGTGCCAAGAATCCGCCGCAAGCAACTTGATTAACTGAAATGTATAGCAATAGGGGTTTCCCTGATTCTAGCAGCTTTAAAACAGGAGGATTGAGAAGATATTTCTTGATGCGTTCGAACGACTGCTGACACTCTGGTCCCCATTCGAACCTCACTCTTTTTCTGAGCAAATGATTGAAAGGCTCACATCTCATTGCCAAATTAGAAATGAATCGCCGAATTGATTGCATGCGTCCTTGAAGGCTACACAATTCTTTGAGATTAGTCGGGGGCGGCATGCCAATGATAGCTTTGGCCTTAGCGGGATCCATCTCTATCCCCTTCTTGCTGACTAAGTAGCCTAGCAACTTGCCTGATTCGACTCTAAAGACACATTTTTGTGGATTGAGTCTTAGCTTGTAAAGAATGAGTCGCTTGAAAACTTGATTGAGAGCTTCGATGTGATCTTCCTCTTCTTTGGATTTCACCAGAATATCATCGACATATGCATCCATGATTTTGTGCATCTGATCATGGAAAATAACAGCCATAGCACGCTGATAGGTTGCCCCAGCATTCTTGAGCCCAAAAGGCATGACTGTATAACAGAAAGTGCCCCATGGCGTGGTGAAGGATGTTTTGGATTGGTCACGAGCGGCCAATTTGATTTGATTATATCCAGAATATCCGTCCATGAAGGAAAACATAGCATGCCTGACTGTGCTATCGACTAGGAGATCAATGTTTGGGAGCAGATAGTCATGCTTCGGAGTGGCTTTATTGAGATCACGAAAGTCGATACAGATTCGCACTTTCCCATTCTTCTTAGGAACTGCTACGATATTCGCCAACCAATCCGGGTAATCAATTGCTCGAATGAATCCTGCTTTAAGCAAATCCTCAAGTCCTTCCTTGATCTGTTGCTCGATTCGAGGATCCATTTTTCTCAACTTCTGCTTGACTGGTTTCGCCTCAGGCTTCAAAATGAGGCGATGTTCCACCAATTTCGGATCTAAACCTGGCATATCCTCATAAGTCCATGCGAATACTTCTTCATGCTGCTTGAGGAAATTAGTGAGCCTTTCTTTCTCTCTTGGACTCAAACCACTGCCAATCTTGAGAATTTTAGGATCGTCTTCTGATCCGATATTGATATCCTCAGTCGGATCTTGAACTAAGGATGATGGCTCATCTTGCTTCTGAACCGATGCAAATTCTGACAGTTCTTGAAGAGCTGAATCGAACTCTGCGGATTCTTCTGACTGCTTTGCAGTTTGACCACATTCTGTTCTTATTCTGACCTGATGAATTATTGCTGATTTCGAACAAGCTTTTGGATTAAAGACGAGCTTCTTGATAGATCGGGAAGACATTCTGAAAATTGGAGGATAAATTGATTTAGGGAAATTGCTCATCATGAAATAAATTGCTTTTATTGAAAATAATTAGAAAGATAAAAGAGCAAAATGATTTTAATTTTGTGAAGATCTAATATTGAGGAGTAAGGAGACAAATGGCACCAAGATAGACAAAGGAAACTGGCAACTTTATTGAAAGATAAAATTAATCAAAATGACAAGGATGAAAATGAAATGGGATATCATCCCGACAAAAGAATAGAAAAGGAAAGACAAAGGAATTCTTCTAATGCGCTCCCTTAATGAAAATAGTCCCTTTCTGAGATCTTCGGCCATTAAAGTCCAATCCGGTCCTTTTAGGGCAATGCTGAGGAATCACTGGTTCAAGACGACCATCTTCATTTTTGCCTAAGCCTTGGAAAGGCTGGTAGCCGTGCTTCACTAGTAAATCAAATCCCTTCTTAGCTTTCATAAATTGGGGGAATAGCGGGTGATCCTTAAGTGTGTTGTAATCAATTCGTCCTCCAATCTTGAAGAACTGTGGACCTCCCCATCGGGTCGCAGCCACTGTATGCTCGGTTTGCTCTGTCGTCTGCATTATTCCTGAATTCTTTTCAAAGCTGACTTCTTCGATACCCCTAATGCTAGGGATATCAGTAGTGAAAGAGGGCCTGGGAACCATGGGCTGTGCTAGCCTCTGCTCTGGATCTTCGCCTAAGACCGTCGTGATCATACCACCTTTTGACCACTTGATGCACTGATGAAGAGTAGACGGTACTGCGTTTGTGTTGTGGATCCATGGTCTCCCGAGAAGCAGATTATAAGTGGGCGGCACATTGACTACGTGAAAGAGAATTGAATGGACCGAGTAGTCAATGAAGATTTCTAGGAATATTTTTCCTTTCGCTGTCTGGCCGTGATTGTCGAACCCATAAATGGTGACTGGGTCTAGAATGTATTCTTCTTCTTTTATGCCCAAAGCTTTGGCGGTCATTTCCGGACATATATTGAGGCTGCTGCCTCCATCGATCAGTACATGAGGAACTGTCATCCCTCTGGTTCGAACCACAACATACAAGGCGTTGTTATGGAACACATGAGGCTTAGGGAGATCCTCATCGGAGAAAGTAACTGGAGCATTAGTCATGGCCTGATTGACTATGTGGGCCATGTTTTCCAGAGTTATGCTTGGTTTCACCTTGATTTTCTGCAACAGATTATTTAATACTTGCTGATGTTTAGCGGAAGCTTGGGTTAAGTCCAAAATTGAGACATTGGATAATGCTGTAATAGGCTTTAGAGTGGATGTCTCACTTTTCTTTGGGGTGGACTTAATGAGATGCTTAGGGAGCCATGGCATACTTCTGGCTACCTCGGGAGATATCCCAGCGGGCTTGTCAGATACTTTCAATTTGCCGAAAGCTGAAATAAGGTCCATCTTCTGGGCCTTGGACCGAGCCTGCTGCAATACCAGGACTTGATGCTGAGCTTGCATGTCATTTTCAGAGCACGGCCTGATATGCTCCTGTGGTTGAAATGACTGTTCGGTGATGACTACTGTAGAATGACGAGGAAATGGCTCTTTTAGAATATCTATATTTTCATCTTCCGCACCTTCTACCAGAAGATTCTTGTCAATGAGATCTTGAACTATGTTCTTGAGAACGAAGCAATTCTCGGTATTGTGCCCCACTGTTCTGTGGAACTTGCAGAATTGGTCTTTGAATTTTCCCATAGGAACGGGAGGATCGGCCAGCCTTGGCAACTTCACCATCTCCTTGGTCAACATGTACTCGAGCACAGTCTCGAGTGATTGATCTAATAGAGTGAATTTCCTGTCATAGCTCCATCCTTCGTGCTTCACTTTCTCTCGGGGTTTTGGTCCCTGCTCTAGTTGAAGCGGCTTGCTGAATTGCGGGATCGACTTCCCTTTCTGATCATTCCTGTTTGAACCTCCTGCCCCATAACAGAAGTCTCTATTCTGCCCCTTGTGATGATTCCATTTATTATTACTGACAGAATTAGTGAAGTGAGTCTTCTTCTTTGACTCGTTCTGGCCGCTGTTCTTGGTGAAAGTGAAACCTTCATAGAAGCCATTCTCCATACTTAATTCGAGCCACTCGGCTCACTCTGTTAATTCAATAAAGGTTCTGGATGGTGCGGTGGAGATGAGGCCTTTCAGTGGTTGCGAGAAATTGCTTAGAATAAAGGACAAAGCATGCCCTTCTGATATGGGGTCTCTCATCTTGTTACAAGCTGACCTTCAGCGATGGATAAAATCTCGGGCCTTTTCATTTTCTCTCTGTTTCAGGCCACAGAGGTGGCTGAGGGTCGGGAGCGCCTCAGCATTGAACAGAAAGCGCTCAAGGAACATATTCACCACCTTATCAAATTCTTTCAGCTCTATGGGGTTGATGTGCTCCGAGTACCATTTAGCTGTCGTTCCCTCCAGACTGCGAGGGAAGCAAAGGAAGAGTGCCCGATTGTCACGCTTGAATCGTGAACACTCAGCGAAAAACATGGCGAGATGAGCCTTAGGGTCGCCAGAACCATCAAACTTGATAAATTTTCTGGTGAGATTATCCAGATTGTCGTCCCCATCTAAACCATCATAGAAGTCTTCGCTGGTGAAGACTTTCTTGCCCTTGTCGCGGGCCTGCAGATCTTTGACCATTTTCATCATGTCTTTTAGCTGTGACTGAGTAGGGTCATTAACAGACTGATTTTTGGATTTGTAAGCCGACCCCTGACCCTGAGTCGACCTTTTGAATTCATATTTATTTTCACATTCCTTGTCAGCATCGTCAGCTGATTCTGACTCATCAGATATTTCCTCGTGATGACTCTGCTTTTTGCTGATCTTCACATTCTTGACGGCATGACCCTTATCTTTTTGTTTGGTCTGAATTTGCTCAGTACTGGCCTCAGCTTGCTCTGCCAGCATCTTGGTCATCATTTTTTTGAACATGACGTACATTTGGGGATCGATGCCATCATCCGCCTGCTGACCTTGACTCTGGATGGATCGAGGTGAGTCCATCTCTTCTTCTGAAGCTACTGAGTACGCGACGCCTTCAACTGATGTGGTTTTCTTTCTGGATCTTGTATGAACCATCGGGTATCACAAATTTTCTCTTGGATATTGCTGATGCTCTCTGCAAGGTAGAACTGATGGTTAGGCTTCTGAAGGAAATTTGGTTTGGAGGAAAATATTTGTTGAGAATTTTGGTAGACAATTGAAATAATATCCCATTACTAGGGATTGAGTCATCGCTGGGATTACGACAATTGCGTTGCTATTCTTTGCAAGATAAACAACTGAAAATATGCCTTGTTACCTAGGCGAGGTCGTCAAACCAAAGTGAAATCTAAAATAAAGGAATTTTATTGAGGGGAAAAACATGATTTTATCAATAATACACTTGACAGAGGGGAGGGGGACAAACAATTTTCCACCACTCTACAAAATCAGAAGACACACGAGGACCAGGAAAAATAGTAAGACTGACAAAGGAATCCCAGCCATGTCTGGCAGAATGGTATGCTCCGGACCACTGGTCTGATGCGAGATCGAATTCTGGCAGAACCCCCGCTAGTGGACGAATCTCTACACGCTTCTGCCTCTGAGAGAACTGCCTGACACACCGCTCGGGATGATAGTATGCGCAGAAGAACGGACCAAGTAGTCTGAATCGCTTGCCGTAAGCATAAGTGTATCTGGGGGGTGATTCCTGACGATCAAAGTAGTCCCATACGACTTCTTCCTCCTGAAGGTTGTCGATCAAGAACCGGTATCGCGCAACTGGAAGAAGCTTCTCTCCATTGTATCTGAACGAACTGGCTCGGACTGGCACATGTCGGAGGAACCAAGACTGCAAGGCATAGGTGCACCCTTCGACTAGGATCGACTCTCCGAGTGCGAAACGAGTCAACCCTTGGTATAGAAAAGCGAGTGCGGCCATGGCTATTGAGAGGCGGCTGGTCTGTCGACTTCCCCATCTCCTTAGAAGTTGAACTATTCTGATATCCATGTAATTCCGTCCATCGGGAAAGAAAGCTAATCCCACCGTGCACAGAACCATCGCGTGTTGAATTCTCTCTCGAGCTGTTCTGGACAGCGAGCTGACTTCCACAAATGTCCCATACTGTCGGTAGATTTCAAGCAGATCCACATATTCGTTTCCATCCTCCTCTATCAATGGCCAAGACTTGCGTCCTGTCATGCGAAGGCATCCTTAGGGTCCAGACCCTTAACATTAATCAAAAACTGTTTCTCCAATGGATCTCCAGGTTGACCGGCTGGCTCGGGCAATCCCATAATCTCTGAAAATTCATCCATCAGTACTGTCATGTCGCCCCACGGGAACCAAAAGGTAGAAGTGCTCGGATTCCACCGCTCTGCTAGTGCATGAATCAAGTTGCCGTTGACTGTTTGCTTTCCCACTGCGGACGCCAGTTCCAATCCACACTCATCCAGATGGTCCGGAGACATACGAGAGAAGTTCTTGAACCATGAATAATACCACCGGGGAAAGAAGGATCCGATGCTGAGGACTCGATGTTCGGGAAGACTTTGTCGCACCTCGTAGGAGATGTGACCCTCAGGGAAGACTGAATCAAGCTGACTGGATGCCATCGGACTGGAAGACATGGAAATTGGAATAAGACTTGGAAAATACAGGAATTTTGAGGAAAATGCAGGCAGGATAAAAATAAAGCAGGAAATTCGAGATCCAGAAGACAGGAAAGATGGGAAATCACCTGGAGTTTTGAAGGAAATTAAGGGAAATTTGAAAAATCGTCCAGTGTTTGATGAAATATGAAGAAATAAATGGAAAATGAAGTATTTTGGAAAATCGTCCAAGGTTTAAAACATGGACAGTACATGGACATGGATTGGGGAATTTTGAGAAAATCGTCCAGTATTTTAGAAAATTGGGAAAAATATGGAAAATAAAAAGGAAATAACATATTCAATCAAATTCTGCATAAACAAGTATGCACAAACAACATTCCCTAAAAGCTGACTCTAGATGCACAAATTTTGAAATGGCTGTGGGACCTTAATCCTGACTCTAAGGTTCAGATCATCTGTATCCAATCCAGTTATGCCTATATACTCGAGCCAAGGCCCGATGTACGTGGCATAAAATCAAATTCTCTGGTTCTAGGTTCAAGTTTTCCAACATCCTTGAGCACCTGCCGATATACGTTGGACTATGGCCCTTGGTACGTGGCAGGGGGGTTTTCACCCAAATAGGTGGCCCAGTTGTGAGGCTCTATCCCGAACTATGGTTCTGGAAGAGAGCCCAGCAACGTGAAGACCGGGACAATATAGGTAGGGTGACTTTTGAAAACATGAGCACATGCAATCAAATCAGAAGGCTCTAAAACCTAAAGAGATAGAGATTTTGAAAAATTTGAAGAAGCAAACATTGTTTTCAATCAAACCTAGATTAAGGAGGGTTGTATTAGACCTAATTCTATGTGAGCATGAAAATTTCCTCCTCAATATTGTCCTACCAAACCATACCTAGTCTATATGAGATCCATGTCAGCTGGGTTCAAGTCTAGGCTCCTAGGTTCACATGATAGCATAAATTAAAAGCTGACATTCCATGGAAATTGATTTTGACAATTTGAACTAAGTAGAGCATTAGATTGATCAGGCAAAGACAGGTCCCATCTCGTTCGCCAAACCTGTTATCATCGCAAAATTTTTACTTTTTGCGAATCAAACTGACCTTTGAAAAAGATTTTGAAAATAACTCGCCTCCGTTTTTCAAATGCAGGATAATTTCGAAGAATGGGACTCGCCTGTCGGTACGAGGTTCAACCGTTCCTGCCACCTTTAACAGGGGTAATTGAACCAAGGATCAATCTTATGCTCTACTCTATTCAACTTGTCTAAATCATATTCTAATTTCTAAATGCACATAGAATCAGGCATGTGCTATGAATTTTTAGAAAATGCACATTTTCGAAAACATGATGTTTGCTTTAAATGATTGAAATATTTAGAATAGGTATCACATGGAAAATCGTGAATTGGGATTTGAAATATATTTCTGAGAGATAAAAATCGATTTTCAGGAATCCTTGACATTTGGTGAAAATCGATTCTGAGATACTTGGTTTCTCTGAATTCAAACTTGGAAATTGAAATTCTAACTTAGAAAATTTGAATTTGGAACTTGGGAAATACTTGAAATATTCTTTGAAATTCAATGCTTTTGGGAAAATCGATTTTGCTATAAGACTTAGGAGATTTTGAGGAATTCAATTTCCTTGACTTGGATTTTGAATTGGAGTTGACAAATGCATGAAATGAATGAATATGGATTTGAGGAATTGAGAAATACTTTTTTTGTATTTTTGAGAAATGCAGTGCATTTTTGAAGTTAGCCTAAGAGTGTAGGCTGGATGTGGCTAATGTGAAGATCATAAATCTAAGTATCATTCGTATTCTGACTATGGCCATAAATACAAATTCCACCAAGTTTATAAACTTCATAGAAGCTAGTGCATGTGCCATTCGTGTAGACCATGGTGAATTTGTAAAAATATGCATGAATCATCATCCATCACACATTAAAATTATAAAAATAAACTATATGCAATGCAACCTAAGCTAAGCAGGAAATGTAAATTCTTATTCCAAAGTTTAATTACAAATTACATCACTATTGAAATTTAAATACATGAAAAATAAAGTCTTCAATGTACCTGCAAAACTAGAAAACTTGGTTAATGAAAATATGTTGGCTTTTCTAGATTTATCCAGTAATATCTAGAAATTACTGGATTTTGCTAGATATAAGCCTTTTCCATGATTCCCTTAAATAAGAATGATAAAGTATAAAATAAAATTGAATAAATAAGGAAGATAAGATATGAAATTTCGAAATTGGGGTCAAAATGACCAAAATACCCCTAATAACAAGACTATGGCCTTGAAATTAGGGTTTTTTAGAAAGATATTTGGATATGAATGAAATAAAATAAGCTAAATATGATGTGACATGCTTAAAAATATGAAAATTAAGGTTAGGGATTTCGAAATTTAGGTCAAATGACCAAATTGCCCCCGATAGCAAGACTATGGCCTTGAAATCAGGGTTTTTAGAAATAGATTTTGGTAAAAACTTAGGTTTTATGCACTAAATGAAATCAAATGAGCACAAAATTAAACCTAAAGCATCCTAATATGATTATGAACATGATTAAACCCTAAAAATATATGCTTATGCACGAAAATCCAATAATATCACAAATTTTGTGATTTTTGCAGTGTTTTGGAATTCTTCGGGTGCCCTGCTTTGCAATTATATTAATTCAGACATCAAATGGATTCCAAAATTCATAAAATTAGGTACCTGCACTTATTATAACCCTAATATCAAATTAAAATTATAAAAATATTTTTTTGACATTACATTAATCCGAAAATTGCATTAAACCCTAAAAATATGCTATTTTTGACCTAATTCACCAACCAGTCTCAATCCAAGACCTGAACCAGGGGTCAAATATCCATAGAAATTTATGAAATTTTACAGAGACTAACTAAGAAGAAAAACAAAGATTTCCCAATTTACAAATCGGAAAAATCATCTCCGGTTAGGGAGAAACCCTTCCGGCAATCTGATCTAAAATATATCACTCTTAACAGGGATTAACACAGCTATTCCAGATTGAAAATACATAAAAAAATAGAAATTCTAAACAAAAATCTTTGAAATTTTATTGGTGAATAGTAGACAGAAAAATAATAATACTCACTTTTTACAGATCATGAATCGGATCTGTGGTTTGGAATTTATGACTAACACAAGTCTGATTAGGGTTTTGGTAAACCCTAACGAGTTTTAAATTTAAAAACAGATTCTCTAAAAGGGGAAAAATAGTAAATAGTGATCAAAAAATCCGAAAATTTCACAGCAGACATATCTACTCAATGTAAATCCATAGCATTTTACAGATCTAAAATCGGATATAAAATGAGAGAAATATCATAACAGAAAGTTACCTTCTTGATTTTAACCACGATTTTAAAACTTTAAAAACCCGATTTGATGTCTGATTTTTTGACAAGGTTCCCAAGATCCAAAACCTCTGATTTTTCTACAGTAACTCAATAACTCATGCATGCATCACATATAAAAAAATCAGAAATAAAAAATGAGAACTTCAATCCGAAATAACATTATCTTTACTGTTCTAAACCTAGAACACACAGAAATTTAAGAAACTTGGAAAACCATGCATTAACTAATGTAAATAAATAAAATAAACCATAAAACAGTAAATAAAACTTATTTCTATGCTATAGAACGTAAAACAAACATGAATAAATCATTAAAATAAAATAAAAATAGGGAATCAATGGCTGGAATTTGATAGCACCTTTAAAACATAGGTTTAACCCATTAAAAAGGGTAAATCATATATTTTATTGGTTAATAATGTAAAGAATCATATTTAAATCAATTCTAATGGATTAAAATCCCTGTAAATCACCCAAAACAGGGTTAGATCACCTTCTTGGATTGTTCTTGCTGATTCTTGATGGTTCTTGAGGTTGAATCCATGGTTGATCTTCCATAAGGAGGGGTATCTAAGCCTAGATCTAGGTTTAAAACATTAAAATCATTAAATAAAATATGAAAAAGCAAAGGAAGTCATACCTTGGAGTTGCAGCAATGGAGGAAGGGCTGGAGAGGAGAGAGAAGCTCCAAGAATCCACTAGGTGAGAGATGAGAAAATCGACCCCCCTTATGCATCTATTTATAATAAAAAATTAGGTTTAAAAATTGAGAATTTTGAAAATTTTGGACTCTAAAGGGGGGGGGCGATTTTTGGGTGGAGTTACCTATATGCCCTTGACCTAAATTATCCTAATTAATCCCTAATTAACCCTTAGCTAAACCTAAGAATCCCCCAAATGTGGCACCACTTGGCGTTTTTCCACATTGGGTTTTTAAAACACCTTTAAAAACAATAGTTTGAAATCAAGTTTTAAAAATGGGTTTTCAAAATGGATTTTGACTCTTCTAACTTTCTAAAACTAACCAAGACATCAACTAACCCTAGTCTAGACCTGACTGACTCGAATATGGCGCCACCCCGAGTGGGCCCTACTTGAGTTTTTTTCAAAAAGCGATTTTAAAACTTGAAATTGAAGGAGTTTTCAAAAGGATTTTCAAAAGTAATCTTAAAATTAGAATTTTTGAAATGGCATAGGGTTCTAACTGAGTTAGAATTCCTCTGGATATGGTGCCAACTGAGTGGGCCCACATTGAGTTTTGGAAATTTTGAAATAAACACTGAAAATGGCTTTGAAAAAGGGTTAAAATCGACATTTGAAATTCAAGATCTTTGAAAATAGGGTCTCAAGCGAACTAGAACTCTGGGTTAGAGTTTTGAACTCTTAGGACTCCGAGATCTTAGATTTTAAAAGCCAAATGAAAGAATTTTCAAAAGATTTTATGAAGAAATGATGAAATAAGTCAGAAAACACAGTCAGGGTTAGACTCCTAACTCGACCGAACTCTAAAATAGAGTCCTGAACTAACTGGACTCTGTAAAATGACCTAAATTTTGAAAATAATCGAAAAAAAAAACTGAAAATGGAAATAGAACAGACTTAAAAACAGACTCCTGACTGGATTAGGACTCTGAGACAGAGTCCTGATCGGACTGAAACTTTCAAAAATTTGAGAAATTTGATGAATAGAGGAATTCAAAAGCGACGCCACCTCAATGGGTCTCATCTGTGAATTGAAATTGATTAAAATTTGAATTTAAAATGAATCCAGATTGTTTCCTTGAGAAAATATTTCGAAATATAAAGTCCTGGGGTTGCAAAATGACAGAGTATTGAATAAAAACCCAGGTTTTGAAATGGATTTTTAAAATAAAAGCTTTAAAATTCAAATCTGGATTGAATGTTTTGAAAACTGGAGTGCTAGATCTCGAAAATGAGATATAATGACATGTAATGCCATGCAATGCTATGCAATGCAATGAAATGGTATGCCGAATGCATGCAATGATATGCAATGACACATGAAATGGACAAACACTGGATGAGGGTGAAAATTTGGGGTGTTTACAAAGAGGTACAAATGCAGAAGGTGCTTGACCAAGTCCAGCCTGATCATATTCACCACTTGTCTGAAGTTTCATTCATTGATAGTCGGCCGATCCTAGACTCTCATTTCCTGACCAGTCTCTCAGATGAGACTAATCTCTGTTCTTCACGTCGAGAGAGTTATGATACTACATTTGGAGGTAGACGGGATCGAAACACAGTGCGTAGTGTCACAGATGACACTCTTTTCTTTATAGAGCCCGGTTGAGTCTGACTTCATGTCCATTGATCTCATGGACAATGAAGGGTTTTCCAGGGATCCGTCTGGCTGGGGACGTGAAACTTAGCACTTTATGGGAGGCAACCCATATCTTGTATATTATTAGATTTGCTTAGAATTTATAGATTTTATTTTGTTCTTACTTTTTCATGAGTTTTTCATATTCTTTTTCTTTCATTCATGAGTTTTATGTTTTGTCATGTATACATTGCATTCATTACATTCATAGAACGTGTATTTTTAATTCATGTCAGGTCATTCTACTATTTTCCCTCATGTGCATTCATGTAGTTTCATATAAGCATGGGGGAGTGTCACTGGGACAGTGTCATTCAAGCATTGGGGAGGGTGTAGAGTGTACACCTTGATATTTCTGTTTACGTTCTTGCACATGTATACACATTTCTCATGAAAAGTAGATTTTTAAAGAAAGAGTTTGAACTTATATGAATGTTATTTCAAATCTGATGTTTTTAGAGGATTTTTAAGCCCCACGAAAAATTGTTTCTGACATAGATCTAAAAATTATGGTTGTTTATGCGGATTTCAAAGAAATGATGATAGATACATGTTAGAATTTATTTTGAATCACAAATATGAATATGCACAGTTCTATTTTTGAAAAACTAAGCAAATGAACAAAAGTGTAAAAAAATGATCTCAAAAGAAAAAAAATAGCATGTGTTAGGTTGTTTGGATAATTCCACAATCCTTAGTAGATGGAACTTAGATGTAAGTTGAAACTTTTAATTCCATTTTCGAAAAGGAGAGTGGAAAACTTCGTGATCCTAAGTAACAGAAAACAGATACAAGTTGAAATATTTGACTCTCATGTTATAAAGGTGAATGAAGGAAGTCACTTTTATGTCTTAGTTGATATCTTTTGGTATGTATGTTCTAAAGTTGTCCAAAAACTTTCGTAGTGATTCAATCATGCATACATATGTTCTAAAGATGTCAAAAAAATTTCATAGTGGTTCAACCATGCATATTTGTGTTCTAAGGCTGTCAAATTGTTTTTTATAGCGATTCCATCATGCATATATGTGTAGTAAAGCAATAAAAAAAATTTATTGTGATTCAATCATGTATATATACGTTTTAAAGCTGTAAAAAAAAATCATAGTGATTAAAAAATGCGTATATGTGTCCTAAAGTTGTTCAAAAAACTTCATAGTGATTCAATCATGGATATATGTGTTCTAACACAGTAAAAAAAATTTATAGTGATTCAATCATGCATATATGTATTCTAAAGCTATAAAAAAAAATCATAGTAATTCAATCATGCATATATGTGTTCTAAAGCTGTTAAAAAAATTTCAAAGTGATTCAATCTTGCACATATGTGTTCTAAGACATTAAGAAAAAATCATAGTGATTAAATCAAGCATATATGTGTTATAAGGATATCATACAAATTTCACAGTGATTCAATCAAGAATATATGTGTTCTATGGATATAAAAAAAAAATCATAGTGATTCAATCATACATATATGTGTTCTAAAGTTGTAAAAAAAAAACATAGTGATTCAATCATGCATATATGTGTTCTAAAGCTATCAAAAAAAATTCATAGTGATTTAATCATGCATACACCTGTTCTAAGGTTGTAGAAAAATTTTCAAAGTGATTCACTCATGCATATATGTGTTCTAGGGCTGTAAAAAAAAAATCTTAGTGATTGAATCATGCATATATATGTTCTAAAGATGTAAAAAAAATTCATAGTGATTCAATCATGCATATACGTATGCTAAAGCTGTCAAAAAATTTTTATAGTGATTCAATCATGCATATATGACTTCTAAGGCTGTCAAAAAAATTTCATTGTGATTCAATCAGGCATATATGTGTTCTAAAGCCGTCAAAAAAAATTCATAGTGATTCAATCATGCATGTATGCATTCTAAAGCTATCAAAAAACCTTTATAGTGGTTCAATCAGGCACATATATGTCTTGTAAGGCTGTCAAATTTTTTTTATTGTGATTCAATCATGCTTATATGTGTTTTAAAGCTGTCAAAAAAATTTCATAGTGATGCAATCCTGCATATATATGTTCTAAGGCTGGCAAAAAGATTTCATAGTAACTAAATCATGCATATATGTGTTCTAAGGCTGTCAAAAAAATTTCATTGTGATTCAATCGTTCAAATATATGTTGTAATGCTGTCAAAAAAATTTTATAGTGATTAATTCATGCATATATGTGTTCTAAGGCTGTCAAAAAAATTTCATAGTGTTTCAATCTCGTATGTATGTGTTCTAAAGCTGTCAAAAATATTTTATAGCAATTCAATCATGTATATATGTGTTCTAAAGCTGTAAAAAAAAAATAATAGTGATGCAATCATGTATATATGTGTTCTAAGGCTGGCAAAATGATTTCATAGTCATTAAATAATGCATATATGTGTTCTAAGGATGTCAAAAAAACTTCATAGTGATTGAATCATGCATATATGTGTATTAAGGATGTCAAACAAAAATCATGGTGATTTAATCATCCATATATGTGTTCTGAAGTTGATAAAAAATTTTCATAGCAATTCAATCATGCATATATGTTTTCTCAAGATGTAAAAAAAATTCATACTGATTCAATCATGCATATATGTGTTCTAAAGCTATCAAACAAATTTCATAGCGATTCAATCATGCATATAGATGTTCTAAACCTGTCCAAAAACATTTATAGTGATTCAATCCTGCATATGTGTGTTCTAATGCTGTCAAAAAAATTTATAGTTATTCAATCATGCATATATGTGTTTTAAGGCTGTCAAAAAAATTTCATAGTGATTCAATCTAGAATATATGTGTTCTAAAGCAGTCAAAAAAATTCCACAGTGATTCAATCATGCATATATGTCGTCTAAGTCTGTAAAAAAAAATTCATAGTGATTCAAGCAGGTATATATGTGTTCTAAGGCTGTAAAAAAGATTTCATAGAGATTAAATCATGCATATATGTGTTCTAAAGCTGTTCAAAAAATTTCATAGCGATTCAATCATGCATATATGTGTTCTAAAGATGTCAAAAAAAATCATAGTGATTCAATCATGCATATATGTGTTCTAAAGCTATCAAAAAAATTCATAGTGAATCATGCAAATATGTGTTCTAAGGCATTCAAAAAAATTTCATAGTGATTCAATCCTGCAAACATGTGTTCTAAAGATGTCAAAAAAATTTCATAGTTGCTCAATCAAGCATATATGTGTTCTAAGGCTATCAAATTTTTTTTATAGTGATTCAATAATGCATATATGTGTACTAAAGCGGTAAAAAAAAACCATAGTGATTCAATGATGCATATATGTGTTCTAAAGCTGTAAAAAAAAATTCATAGTGATTCAATCATTCATATATGTGTCCCGAAGTTATAAAAAAAAATGCATAGTGATTCAATTATGCATATATGTGTTCTAAGGCTGTCCAAAAAAATTTATAGTAATTAAATCACGCATATATGTATTCTATGGGTGCCAAAAAGATTTCATTGTGATTCAATCATGCATATATGTTTTCTAAAGATGTAAAAAAAAAATCATAGTGATTCAATCATGCATATATGTGTTCTAAAGCTGTCAAAAAAATTTTGTAGTGATTCAATCATGCATATATGAGTTCTAAGGCTGTCAAAAAAATTTCATTGTGATTCAATAATGCATATATGTGTTCTAAAGCTGTCAAAAAAATTTCATAGTGATTCAATCAAGCATATATAAATTCTAAAGATGTCAAAAATATTTCATACTGGTTCAATCATGCATATATGTGTTCTAAGGCTGTAATAATTTTTTTATAGTGATTCAATCCTGCATATATGTGTACAAAAGCAGTAAAAAAAAAATCATAATGATTCAATCATGTATATATGTATTCTAAAGCTGTCAAAAAAATTTCATAGTGATTCAATCATGCATATATGTGTCCTAAAGCTGTCAAAAAAACTTCATAGTGATTCAATCATGCATATATGTGTTTTAACATTGTCAAAAAAAAATTTTAGTGATTCAATCTTGCACTTATGTATTCTAAACCTATAAAAAAATTCATAGTGATTCAATAATTCATATATGTGTTCTAAGACATTAAAAAAAATCATAGTGATTGAATCATACATATATGTGTTCTAAGGCTATCAAACAAATTTCATAGTGATTCAATCATGCATATATGTGTTCTATGGATGTAAAAAAAAAATTTATTGATTCAATCATAGTGATTGAATCATGCATATATCTGTGTTCTAAAGCTGTCAAAAAAAATTCGTAGTGATTCAATCATGCATATATGTGTTCTAAAGTTGTCAAAAAAATTTCATAGTGATTCAATCATGCATACATCGGATCTAAGGCAGCCAAAAAATTTTCAAAGTGATTCAATCATGCATATATATGTTCTAGGGCTGTCAAAAAAAATTCGTAGTGATTCAATCATGCATATATATGTTCTAAAGCTGTCCAAAAATAATTATAGTGATTTATCATGCATATATGTGTTCTAATGCTATCAAAAAAATTTATAGTGATTCAATCATGCATATATGTGTTCTAAGGATGTCAAACAAATTTCATAGTGATTCAATCATGCATATATGTGTTCTAATGCTGTAAAAAAAATTATAGAGATTCAATCATGCATATATGTGTTCTAAGGCAGTAAAAAAAAATCATACTGATTCAATCATGCATATATATCTTCTAAAGCTGTCAAAAAAAATTATAATGATTCAGTCATGCATAACTGTGTTATACAGCTATAAAAAAATTTTTACAGTGATTCAATCATGTATATATGTGTTCTAAAGCTGTCAAAAAAAAATTCATAGAGATTCAATCATGCATATATGTGTTCTAATGCTGCAAAAAAATTCATAGTGATTCAATCATGCATATATGTGTTCTAAGGCTGTCAAAACGATTTCATAGTGATTATAATCATGCATATATGTGTTCTAAGGCTGACAAAATTTTTTTATGGTGATTCAATCATGCATATATGTATTATAAGGATGTCAAAAAATTTTCAGAGCGATTCAATCATGCATATATGTAATATAAAGACGTATAAAAAAAATCATTGTGATTCAATCATGCATATATGTAATATAAAGACGTATAAAAAAAATCATTGTGACTCAATCATGCATATATGTGTTCTAAACCTGTCAAAAAAAATTCACAGTGATTCAATCATACATATATGTCATCTAAGGTTGTCAAAAAAGTTTCATAGTGATTCAATCAGGTATATATGTGTTCTAAGGCTGTCAAAAAAATTTCATAGTGAATCAATCATGCATATATGTGTTCTAAGATAGTAAAAAAAAATACATAGTGATTAAATATAGTGATTCAATCATACATATATGTGTTCTAAAGTTGTCAAAAAAAAAATCATATCGATTCAATAACCCATATATATGTTCTAAAGCTGTCAAAAAAATTTCTTAGTGATTCAATCACCTATTATAAGAGTGTCAAAAAAATTTCAAAGTGATTCAGTCATGCATATATGTTTTCTACGATTGTCAAAAAAATTTCATAGCAATTCAATCATGCATATATATGTTCTGAAGTTGTCCAAAAAAACTTATAGAGATTCAATCATGCCTGTATGTGTTCTAAAGCTATAAAAAACTATAGTGATTCAATCATGCATATATGTGTTCTAAGGCTGTTCAAAAAATTTCATTGTGATTCAATCATACATATATGTGTTCTAAAGCTGTCAAAAAAAATTTACTGTGATTCAATCATGCATAGCGCTGTTCTAAAGCTGTCAAAAAAATGTCATAGTGATTCAATCACGTATATATGTTTTCTAAAGCTGTCAAAAAAATTTCATAGTGATTCAATCATGCATATATGTGTTCTAAGGCTGTCAAAAAGATTTCATACTGATTAAATCATGCATATATGTGTTCTAAGGTTCACAAAAAAATTTCATAGTGATTCAATCATGCGAATATGTGTTCTAATGATGTCAAAAAAATTCATAGTGATTCAATCATCCATGTATGTGTTCTAAAGCTGAATAAAAAATTTCATAGCGAATCAATCATGCTTATATGTATTCTAAAGATGTATTAAAAAAATCATAGTGATTCAATCATCCATATACGTGTTTTAAGGTTGTCAAAAAAAATCATAGTGATTCAATAATGCATATATGTGTTCTAAAGCTGTAAAAAAAAGTTCATAGTGATTCAATCATCTATAATAAGGCTGTCAAAAAAAAATCAAAGTAATTCAATCATGCATATATGTTTTCTACGGCTATCAAAAAAATTTCATAGTGATTCAATCATGCATATATATGTTCTCAAGTTGTCCAAACGAATTTATAGTGATTCAATCATGCATATGTGTTCTAATGCTGTCAAAAAAATTTATTGTGATTTAATCATGCATTTATGTGTTCTAAGGCTGTCAAAAAAAATTCATAGTGATTCAATCATGCATATATGTGTTCTAAAGCTATAAAAAAAAATTCATAGTGATTAAATCAAGTATATATGTGTTCTGAAGCAGTAAAAAAAAAAATCATAGTGATTCAATCATGCATATATGTCATCTAAGTCTGTCAAAAAACTTGCATTGTGATTCAATCATGCATATATGTGTTCTAAGGCTGTCAAAATGATTTCATAGTGATTAAATCATGCATATATGTGTTCTAAGGCTAACAAAAAGTTTTCGTAGTGATTCAATCATGCATATATGTGTTCTAAGGATGTAAAAAAGATTTCATAGTGATTCAATCATCCATATATGTGTTATAATGTTGAATAAAAAATTTCATAGCGATTCAATCATGCATATATGTACTCTAAGGATGTATAAAAAAAATGTAGTGATTCAATCATGCATATATGTGTTCTAAAGCTGTCAAAAAAAAATTAATAGCGATTCAATAATACATATATGTGTTCTAAATCTATCAAAAGAATTTCTTAGTGATTCAATCATCTGTTATAAGGCTGTCAAAAAAAATTCAAAGTGATTCAATCATGCATATATGTTTTCTACAGCTGTCAAAAAAATTTCATAGTGATTCAATCATGCATATATATGTTCTAATGCTGTAAAAAAAATTTATAGTGATTCAATCATGCATATATGTGTTCTCAGGTAGTAAAAAAACTTTCATAGTGATTCAATCATACATACATGTGTTCTAAAGTTGTCAAAAAAAAATTATGGTGATTCAATCATGCATAGTTGTGTTCTACAGCTATCAAAATTTTTTTATAGTGATTCAATCATGTATATACTTGTTCTAAAGCTGTCAAATTTTTTTTATAGTTATTCAATCATGCATATATGTCGTCTAAGTCTGTCAAAAAAATTTCATTGTGATTCAGTCATGCATATATGTGTTCTAAGGCTGTCAAAATGATTTCATAGTGATTAAATCATCCATATTTGTGTTCTAAGGCTGACAAAAAAATTTCATAGTGACTCAACCATGCATATATGTGTTCTAAGGATGTCAAAAAAAATTTATAGTGATTCAATCATGCATATATGTGTTTTGAAGCTGCAAAATTTTTTTATAGTGATTCAATCATGCATATGTGAGTTCTAAGGCTGTCAAAAAATTTTCAATGTGATTCAATCATACATATATGTGTTCTAATGATGTCAAACAAATTTCATAGTGATTCAATCATGCATATATATGTTCTCAAGTTGTCCAAAAAAGCTTATAATGATTCAATCATGTGTATATGTGTTCTAATGCTGTAAAAAAAAATTATAGTGATTCAATCATGCATATATGTATTCTAAGGCTGTCAAAAAAATTTCATAGTGATTCCATCATGCATATATGTGTTCTAAAGCTGTCAAAAATAATTTATATTGATTCAATCATGCATAGCTGTGTTCTAAAGCTATCAAAAAAAAATCATAGTGATTTAATCTTGCATATACGTCATCCAAATCTGTCAAAAAAAGTTCATTGTGATTCAATCAAGCATGTCTGTGTTCTAAGGCTGTCAGAAAGATTTCATAGTGATTAAATCATGCATATATGTGTTCTAAGGCTGTTAAAAGATTTCATAGTGATTAAATCATGCATATATGTGTTGTAAGGCTGACAAAAAAATTTCATAGTGATTCAATCATGCATATATGTGTTCTAAGGATGTCAAAAGAAATTCATAGTGATTCAATCATCCATATATGTATTCTAATGCTGAATCAAAAATTTCATAGTGATTCAATCATGCATATATGTATTCAAAAGATGTATAAAAAAATCATAGTGATTCAATCATGCATATATGTGTTCTAAAGCTATCAAAAAAAATTCATAGTGACTCAATCATGCACATATGTGTTCTAATGTTGTCAAACAAATTTCATAGTGACTCAATCATGCATATATGTGTTCCAAGGATGTAAAAAAATTCATGGTAATTCAATCATGCGTATACGTGTTATAGAGCAATAAAAAAAAATTCATAGCAATTCAATCATGCGTCTATGTTTTCTAAAGACGTAAAAAAAACTTCATAGTGATTCAATCATGTTTATATGTGTCCTAAAGCTATCAAAAAAAATTCATAGTGATTCAATCATGCATATATGTGTTCTAAATTTGTCAAAAATATTTTGTAGTGATTCAATCATGCATATATGAGTTCTAAGGCTGTCAAAAAAATTTCATTGTGATTCAATCATGCATATATGTGTTCTAAAGCTCTCAAAAAAATTTCATAGTGATTCAATCAAGCGTACATATATTCTAAAGATGTCAAAAAAAATTCATTATGGTTCAATCATGCATATATGTGTTCTAAGTCTGTCAATTTTTTTTTATAGTGATTCAATGATGCATATATGTGTAATTAAGCAGTAAAAAGAAATTCATAATGATTCAATCATGTACAGATGTGTTCTAAAGCAGTCAAAAAAATTTCATAGTGATTCAATCATGCATATATGTGTTATAACGCTGTCAAAAAAAATTTAGTGATTCAATCATGCATATATGTATTCTAAACCTATAAAAAAAATTCATTGTGATTCAATCGTTCATATATGTGTTCTAAAGCTGTCAAAAAAAATTCATAGTGATTCAATCATGCATATATGTGTTCTAAGACATTAAAAAAAATCATATTGATTAAATCGTGCATATATGTGTTCTAAGGCTATCAAACAAATTTCTTAGTGATTCAATCTTGCATATATGTGTTCTATGGATGTAAAAAAAAATATTGATTCAATCATACATATATGTGTTCCAAAGCAGTCAAAAAAATTTCGTAGTGATTCAATCATGCATATATGTGTTCTAAAGTTGTCAAAAAAAAGTCATAGTGATTCAATAATGCATACAATGGATCTAAGGATGTCAACAAATTTTCAAAGTGATTCAATCATGCATATATATGTTGTAGGGCTGTAAAAAAAATTCATAGTGATTCAATCATGCATATATATGTTCTAAAGTTGTCCAAAAAAATTTATAGTGATTTATCATGCATATTTGTGTTCTAATGCAATCAAAACAATTTATAGTTATTCAATCATGTATATATGTGTTCTAACGATGTCAAACAAATTTCATTGTGATTCAATCATGCATATATGTCTTCTAATGGTGTCAAAAAAAATTATAGTGATTCAATCATGCATATACGTGTTCTAAGGCAGTAAAAAAAAATTCATACTGATTCAATCATGCATATATGTGTTCTAAAGCTGTCAAAAATCTTTTATAGTGATTCAGTCATGCATAATTGTGTTCTACAACTATAAAAAAAAATTTATAGTGATTCAATCATGTATATATGTATTCAAAAGATGTATAAAAATCATAGTGATTCAATCATGCATATATGTGTTCTAAAGCTATCAAAGAAAATTCATAGTGACTCAATCAAGCACATATGTGTTCTAATGTTGTCAAGCAAATTTCTAAGCTATTCAATCATGCATATATGTGTTCCAAGGATGTCAAAAAAAAATCATAGTAATTCAATCATCCGTATACGTGTTCTAAAGCTATCAAAAATAATTCATAGCAATTCAATCATGCGTATATGTTTTCTAAAGATGTAAAAAAAAAATCATAGTGATTCAATCATGCTTATATGTGTCCTAAAGCTATAAAAAAAAATCATAGTGATTCAATCATGCATATATGTGTTCTAAAGCTGTCAAAAATATTTTGTAGTGATTCAATCATGCATATATGAGTTCTAAGGCTGTGAAAAAAAATTCATTGTGATTCAATCATGCATATATGTGTTCTGAAGCTCTCAAAAAAAATTCACAGTGATTCAATCAAGCGTTCATATATTATAAAGATGTCAAAAAAATTTCATTATTGTTCAATCATGCATATATGTGTTCTAAGGCTGTTAAATTTTTTTTATAGTGATTCAATGATGCAAATATGTGTACTGAAGCAGTAAAAAAAATCATAATGATTCAATCATCTATAGATGTGTTCTAAAGCAGTAAAAAAACTGCATATCGATTCAATCATGCGTATATGTGTTATAACGCTGTCAAAAAAGATTTTTAGTGATTCAATCATGCATATATATATTCTAAACCTATAAAAAAAATTCATTGTGATTCAATCGTTCATATATGTGTTCTAAAGCTGTCAAAAAAATTTCATAGTGATTCAATCATGCATAGCTGTGTTCTAAAGCCAGCAAAAAAATTTCATAGTGATTCAATCATGTATATAAGTGTTCTAAAGTTGTCAAAAAAAATTCATAGTGATTCAATCATACATATGTGTCGTCTAAGGCTGTCAAAAAATTTTCATAGTGATTCAATCATGCATATATGCGTTCTAAAGCTGCAAAAAAAATCATAGTGATTCAGTCATGCATATATATGTTCTAAGGCTGTCAAAACGATTTCATAGTGATTAAATCATGCATATATATGTTATAAGGCAGACAAAAAAATTTCATAGTGATTCAATCATGCATATATGTATTCAAAGGATGTCGAAAAACAATCATAGGGATTCAATCATCCATATAAGTGTTCTAAAGCTGAATCAAAATTTTCATAGCGATTCAATCATGCATATATGTATTCTAAACATGTATAAAAAAAATCATTGTGATTCAATCATGCATATATGTGTTCTAAAGCTGTTCAAAAAATTTCACAGTGATTCAATCATTCATATATGTCATCTAAGGTTGTCAAAAAAAATTTATACTGATTCAATCATGCATACATGTACTCTAAGGATGTATAAAAAAAAATGTAGTGATTCAATCATGCATATATGTGTTCTAAAGCTGTCAAAAAAAATTAATAGCGATTCAATAATACATATATGTGTTCTAAATCTATCAAAAGAATTTCTTAGTGATTCAATCATCTGTTATAAGGCTGTCAAAAAAAATTCAAAGTGATTCAATCATGCATATATGTTTTCTACAGCTGTCAAAAAAATTTCATAGTGATTCAATCATGCATATATATGTTCTAATGCTGTAAAAAAAATTTATAGTGATTCAATCATGCATATATGTGTTCTAAGGTAGTAAAAAAACTTTCATAGTGATTCAATCATACATACATGTGTTCTAAAGTTGTCAAAAAAAATTTATGGTGATTCAATCATGCATAGTTGTGTTCTATCGCTATCAAATTTTTTTTATAGTGATTCAATCATGTATATACTTGTTCTAAAGCTGTCAAATTTTTTTTATAGTTATTCAATCATGCATATATGTCGTCTAAGTCTGTCAAAAAAAATTCATTGTGATTCAGTCATGCATATATGTGTTCTAAGGCTGCCAAAATGATTTCATAGTGATTAAATCATCCATATTTGTGTTCTAAGGCTGACAAAAAAATTTCATAGTGACTCAACCATGCATATATGTGTTCTAAGGATGTCAAAAAAAATTTATAGTGATTCAATCATGCATATATGTGTTCTGAAGCTGCAAAATTTTTTTATAGTGATTCAATCATGCATATGTGAGTTCTAAGGCTGTCAAAAAATTTTCAATGTGATTCAATCATACATATATGTGTTCTAATGATGTCAAACAAATTTCATAGTGATTCAATCATGCATATATATGTTCTCAAGTTGTCCAAAAAAGTTTATAATGATTCAATCATGTGTATATGTGTTCTAATGCTGTCAAAAAAAATTATAGTGATTCAATCATGCATATATGTATTCTAAGGCTGTCAAAAAAATTTCATAGTGATTCCATCATGCATATATGTGTTCTAAAGCTGTCAAAAATAATTTATATTGATTCAATCATGCATAGCTGTGTTCTAAAGCTATCAAAAAAAAAATCATAGTGATTTAATCTTGCATATACGTCATCCAAATCTGTCAAAAAAAGTTCATTGTGATTCAATCAAGCATGTTTGTGTTCTAAGGCTGTCAGAAAGATTTCATAGTGATTAAATCATGCATATATGTGTTCTAAGGCTGTTAAAAGATTTCATAGTGATTAAATCATGCATATATGTGTTGTAAGGCTGACAAAAAAATTTCATAGTGATTCAATCATGCATATATGTGTTCTAAGGATGTCAAAAGAAATTCATAGTGATTCAATCATCCATATATGTATTCTAATGCTGAATCAAAAATTTCATAGTGATTCAATCATGCATATATGTATTCAAAAGATGTATAAAAAAATCATAGTGATTCAATCATGCATATATGTGTTCTAAAGCTATCAAAAAAAATTCATAGTGACTCAATCATGCACATATGTGTTCTAATGTTGTCAAACAAATTTCATAGTGACTCAATCATGCATATATGTGTTCCAAGGATGTAAAAAAATTCAATGTAATTCAATCATGCGTATACGTGTTATAAAGCAATAAAAAAAAATTCATAGCAATTCAATCATGCGTCTATGTTTTCTAAAGACGTAAAAAAAACTTCATAGTGATTCAATCATGTTTATATGTGTCCTAAAGCTATCAAAAAAAATTCATAGTGATTCAATCATGCATATATGTGTTCTAAATTTGTCAAAAATATTTTGTAGTGATTCAATCATGCATATATGAGTTCTAAGGCTGTCAAAAAAATTTCATTGTGATTCAATCATGCATATATGTGTTCTAAAGCTCTAAAAAAAAATTCATAGTGATTCAATCAAGCGTACATATATTCTAAAGATGTCAAAAAAAATTCATTATGGTTCAATCATGCATATATGTGTTCTAAGTCTGTCAAATTTTTTTTATAGTGATTCAATGATGCATATATGTGTACTAAAGCAGTAAAAAGAAATTCATAATGATTCAATCATGTACAGATGTGTTCTAAAGCAGTCAAAAAAATTTCATAGTGATTCAATCAAGCATATATGTGTTATAACGCTGTCAAAAAAAATTTAGTGATTCAATCATGCATATATGTATTCTAAACCTATAAAAAAAATTCATTGTGATTCAATCGTCCATATATGTGTTCTAAAGCTGTCAAAAAAAATTCATAGTGATTCAATCATGCATATATGTGTTCTAAGACATTAAAAAAAATCATATTGATTAAATCGTGCATATATGTGTTCTAAGGCTATCAAACAAATTTCTTAGTGATTCAATCTTGCATATATGTGTTCTATGGATGTAAAAAAAAATATTGATTCAATCATACATATATGTGTTCCAAAGCAGTCAAAAAAATTTCGTAGTGATTCAATCATGCATATATGTGTTCTAAAGTTGTCAACAAATTTTCAAAGTGATTCAATCATGCATATATATGTTGTAGGGCTGTAAAAAAAATTCATAGTGATTCAATCATGCATATATATGTTCTAAAGTTGTCCAAAAAAATTTATAGTGATTTATCATGCATATTTGTGTTCTAATGCAATCAAAACAATTTATAGTTATTCAATCATGTATATATGTGTTCTAACGATGTCAAACAAATTTCATTGTGATTCAATCATGCATATATGTCTTCTAATGGTGTCAAAAAAAATTATAGTGATTCAATCATGCATATACGTGTTCTAAGGCAGTAAAAAAAATTCATACTGATTCAATCATGCATATATGTGTTCTAAAGCTGTCAAAAATCTTTTATAGTGATTCAGTCATGCATAATTGTGTTCTACAACTATAAAAAAAATTTTATAGTGATTCAATCATGTATATATGTATTCAAAAGATGTATAAAAATCATAGTGATTCAATCATGCATATATGTGTTCTAAAGCTATCAAAGAAAATTCATAGTGACTCAATCAAGCACATATGTGTTCTAATGTTGTCAAGCAAATTTCTAAGCTATTCAATCATGCATATATGTGTTCCAAGGATGTCAAAAAAAAATCATAGTAATTCAATCATCCGTATACGTGTTCTAAAGCTATCAAAAATAATTCATAGCAATTCAATCATGCGTATATGTTTTCTAAAGATGTAAAAAAAAAATCATAGTGATTCAATCATGCTTATATGTGTCCTAAAGCTATAAAAAAAAATCATAGTGATTCAATCATGCATATATGTGTTCTAAAGCTGTCAAAAATATTTTGTAGTGATTCAATCATGCATATATGAGTTCTAAGGCTGTGAAAAAAAATTCATTGTGATTCAATCATGCATATATGTGTTCTGAAGCTCTCAAAAAAAATTCACAGTGATTCAATCAAGCGTTCATATATTATAAAGATGTCAAAAAAATTTCATTATTGTTCAATCATGCATATATGTGTTCTAAGGCTGTTAAATTTTTTTTATAGTGATTCAATGATGCAAATATGTGTACTGAAGCAGTAAAAAAAATCATAATGATTCAATCATCTATAGATGTGTTCTAAAGCAGTAAAAAAACTGCATATCGATTCAATCATGCGTATATGTGTTATAACGCTGTCAAAAAAGATTTTTAGTGATTCAATCATGCATATATATATTCTAAACCTATAAAAAAAATTCATTGTGATTCAATCGTTCATATATGTGTTCTAAAGCTGTCAAAAAAATTTCATAGTGATTCAATCATGCATAGCTGTGTTCTAAAGCCAGCAAAAAAATTTCATAGTGATTCAATCATGTATATAAGTGTTCTAAAGTTGTCAAAAAAAATTCATAGTGATTCAATCATACATATGTGTCGTCTAAGGCTGTCAAAAAATTTTCATAGTGATTCAATCATGCATATATGCGTTCTAAAGCTGCAAAAAAAATCATAGTGATTCAGTCATGCATATATATGTTCTAAGGCTGTCAAAACGATTTCATAGTGATTAAATCATGCATATATATGTTATAAGGCAGACAAAAAATTTTCATAGTGATTCAATCATGCATATATGTATTCAAAGGATGTCGAAAAACAATCATAGGGATTCAATCATCCATATAAGTGTTCTAAAGCTGAATCAAAATTTTCATAGCGATTCAATCATGCATATATGTATTCTAAACATGTATAAAAAAAATCATTGTGATTCAATCATGCATATATGTGTTCTAAAGCTGTTCAAAAAATTTCACAGTGATTCAATCATTCATATATGTCATCTAAGGTTGTCAAAAAAAAATTATACTGATTCAATCATGCATACATGTGTTCTAAAGCTGTCAAAAAAAATTCATAGCGATTCAATCAAGCACATCTGTGTTCTATGGCTGGCAAAAAGATTTCATGGTGATTAAATCATGTATATATGTGTTCTAAGGCTATCAAAAAAATTTCATACTGATTCAATATTGCATATATGTTTTCTAAGGATGTCAAAAAAAAATTATAGTGATTCAATCATCCATATACATGTTTTAAAGCTAACAAAAAAATTTCATAACGATTTAATCATGCATATATGTATTCTAAAGATGTAAAAAAAAATTCATAGTGATTCCATCATGCATATATGTGTTCTACAGTTATCAAAAAAAATTCATAGTGATTCAATCATGCATATATGTGTTCTAAGGATGTCAAAAAAAAATCATAGTGATTCAATCATCCATATACATTCTCTAAAGCTGACAAAAAAAATTCTTAGGGATTCAATCATACATATATGTGTTCTAAAGATGTAAAAAAAAAATCACAGTGATTCAATCAGCCATATATGTGTTCTACATCTATCAACAAAATTTCATAGTGATTGAATCTTGCATATATGTGTTCTACATTTGTCAAAAAAAATTTAAATTGATTCAATCTTGCATATATGATTTCTAAGGCTGTCAAAAAAATTTCATTGTGATTCAATCTTGTATATATGTGTTCTAAAGCAGTGTAAAAATTTGATAGTGATTCAATCATGCATGCATATGTTCTAAAGATGTCAAAAAAATTCATAGTGGTTCAATCATGCATATATGTGTTCTAAGGCTATCAAAAAAAAATTATAGTGATTCAATCATGCATATAAGTGTACTAAAGCAGTAAAAAAAAATCATAGTGATTCAATCATGCATATATGTGTTCTAAAGTTGTAAAAAAAAATTCATAGTGATTCAATCAAGCATATATGTGTTCTAAATTTGTCAAAAAAAATTCATAGTGATTCAATCATGTATATATGTGTTCCAAAGCTGTCAAAAAAATTTCATAGTGATTCAATCATGCGTATATGTGTTCTAAAGCTGTCAAAAAAACCTCATAATGATTCAATCATGCATATATGTGTTCTAACGCTATCAAAAAAAATTTATAGTGAACCAATCATGCATATATGTGTTCTAAAGCTATCAAAAAAATTTCACAGCGATTCAAGCATGCGTATATGTGCTTCAAAGCTCTCAAAAAAATTTCATAGTGATTCAATCTTGCATATATGTGTTCTAAGACAGTCATAAAAATTTCATAGTGATTAAATCATGCATATATGTGTTCTAAGGCAATAAAAAAAATTCATAGTGATTCAAAGAAGCATATATGTGTTCTATGAATGTCAAAAAAAAAATCATAGTGTTCAATCATGCATGTATGTGTTTTAAGGCTTTCCAAAAAGTTTCATAGTGATTCTATCATGCATATATGTGTTCAAAAGTTGTCAAAAAAAATTGATAGAAATTTAATTAAGCATATATGTGTTCTACGGCTGTCAAAAAATTTTCATTGTGATTCAATCATGCATATATAATTTCTAAGGCTGTCAAAAAAGTTTCATAGTTATTCAATCATGCAAACATGTGTTCTAAAGCTGTCAATAAAATTTCATTGTGATTCAGTCATGCATATATGTGGTATAGAGATATAAAAAAAAATTCATAGTGATTCAATCATGCACATAAATGTTCTAAGGCTGTCAAAAAAAAATTCATAGTGATTGAATAATGCATATATGTGTTCTAAAGCTGCCAAAAAAATTTCAAAGTGATTCAATCATGCATATATGTGTTCTAAGTCTGTCAAAAAAAAGTTTCATAGTGATTCAATCATGCATATATGTGTTCTAAGGCTGTCAAAAAAAATTTATAGTGATTCAGTCATGCATATATGTGTTCTATGGCTGTCAAAAAAAATTTCATAGTGATTCACTAATGCATATATGTGTTTTAAGGCTGTCAAAAAAATTTCATAGTGATTCAATCATGCATATATGTGTTCTATGGCTATAAAAAAAAATTATAGTGATTCAATCATGCATATATGTGTTCTAAGGCATTCGAAAAAATTTCATAGTGATTCTATCATGCATATACGGGCTCTAAAGTAGTAAAAAAAATTGATAGTAATTCAATCAAACATATATGCATTCTAAGGCTGTCAAAAAAATTTCATTGTGACTCAATCATGCATAAATGTGTTCTAAGAATGTAAAAAAAAAATCATAGTTATTCAATCTTGCATATGTGTGTTCCAAAGCTGTCAAAAAAAAATTCATGGTGATTCAATCATGCATATATGTGTTCTAAGGATATCAAAAAAGTATCATAGTGATTCAATCCTGCATATGTGTTCTAAAGCTGTAAAAAAAAATCATAGTGATTCAATCATGCATATATGTGTTCTAAAGTTATCAAAAAAATTTCATAGTGATTCAATCTTGGATATATGTTTTCTAAAGCTGTCAAAAAAGTATCATAATGATTCAATCATGCGTATGTGTTCTAAAGTTGTCAAAATATTTTCATAGTGATTCAGTCATGCATATATGTGTTCAAAAGCTGTCAAAAAAATTTCAGAGTGATGTAATCATGCATATATGTGTCCTAATTTTGTCACAAATAATTCATAGTGATTCAATCGTGCATATATGTGTTCTAAAGCTATAAAAAAAATCATTGTGATTCAATCATGCATATGTGTTCTAAAACTGTCAAAATAAATTCATAGGGATTCAATCATGCATATAAGTGTTCTAAGGCTATCAAAAAAAAATTATAGTGATTCAATCATGCATATATGTGTTCTAAAGATGTCAAAAAAATTCATATTGATTCAATCATGTATATATGTGTTTTAATGCTGTCAAAAAAATTTCATAATGATTCAATCATGCATATATGTGTTTTAAAGCTATAAAAAATTTCATGGTGATTCAATCATGCATATATGTGTTTTAAGGCTGTAAAAAAAAATTCATAGAGATTCAATCATGCATATATGTGTTCTAAGGCTGTCAAAAAAAATTTATTGTGATTCAATCAAGCATATACGTGTTGTAAGGCTGTCAAAAAAATTTCATAGTGATTAGATCATGCATATATGTGTTCTAAAGTTGTCAAAAAAAAATGATAGTGATTCAATCATGTATATATGTGTTCTAAGGTTGTCAAAAAAATGTCATTGTGATTCAATCAAGCATATATGTGTTCTAAGGCTGTCAAAATTTTTTTATAGTGATTCAATAATGCATATATGTGTTCTAAAGCTGCCCAAAAAAATCATGGTGATTCAATCATGTATATATGTGTTCTATGGCTGTCAAAAAAGTTCCATAGCGATTCAATCATGCATATGTGTTCTATAGTTGTCAAAAAAATTTCATAGTAATTCAATCATGCATATGTATGTTCTAAAACTGTGAAAAAAACTTCATAGTGATTCAAATTTCATTGTGATTCAGTCATGCATATATTTTTTCTAAGGTAGTCAAAGAAATTTCATAGTTATTCAATCATGCATATATGTGTTCTAAAGCTGTCAAAAAAATTTCATGGTGATTCAATCATGTATATATGTGTTCTAAGGCTATCAAAAAAGTATCTTAGTGATTCAATCATGCATATATGTGTTCTAAGGTTGTGAAAAAAAATCATTGTGATTCAATCATGCATATATGTGTTCTAAAGTGGTCAAAAAAAATAGTAGTGATTCAATCATGCATGTATGTGTTCTAAAGCTGTCAAAAAAATTTCATAGTAATTCAACCATGCATATATGTTGATAATGCATGAAATGCACATCATGTAAACAAGTTTTTCATGCATTTTGTAACAAGTTTAAGGTTTTAAACCCATGTTTAGATGTATTTTGATAGTAAGGGGTTATGATTCGAATTTCAGAAAAATCGGAGATAAAATGAGAGAGTTATGGCTATTTCAGTGTTTGGGCATGGATTTCGAGGTGGATCGGATCCATATCCGACCCAATTAGGTTATTTGGACTTTGGATCAACCCTTAGAAAGCCCAAAACCCAACCCACACGTCTATCCATATCCATTTCAAAAAGTTTTGCAGAAACCCCCCTAGAAAGTGGCGCCTAGCAAAATATATTTTTTTAACCTTCTTTCTGAAAAATGTCAAAATTATAAATACAATTTTTAGAGAAGCCCTAGACGTCCTTGGCTTGGAATTGACGCCCCCTGCAGTGCCTCTAGCTCCAGCACCTCCTTTCCCTCCATTCTTCCACGTTTTGGCCATTGAAGACCGGTTCATGCTTGGTTTCCAAGCATATTTCGATCTCTCTTGTGATCTCTATCCGTTTCTTCCTTTTTCCTTGCTGTGTTTTCACCATTTTTCTGTGTTTTTGCAGGTGTAGCAGAGGTGAAGACCATTAACCTTGTGTGGGAGTGCGAAACACACCAACAAGGTGAGCCGGTCCTACCTCCATCCGGTTTTCTACACCCTCCGATCGAGAATCGGCGCATACTCCATCTTCGGTGGATCTCCAACGTGTAGCAGCTGCAAAAGTACTGTTTTTGGTGAAATTCCATCATTCTCGAACCGTTTGGGACGTCAATATCAAGCCATGGTCCGCTCTTCTTCATCCCTCCGGTCGTCGGATCACCCAAGAGGTAGGTCTTCGTCTTCCTTCTCTTCTAGCTAAAACCGAATTGTGTGTTGATTTCATTTTCTTAGTTTTCTGAGTGTTTCTCATTTTTCTTTTTGTTTTCAACCTTAGCATAGATCTTGTGCATAGACCAGCACGTTAGATTAGGTTTGCTTGATTGGTTGATGTGTTTGCATCTTATTTTTTTAGATTTTTCACCCAACCTGTGAAAATCGGCTAGATCTTTATCTAGCCGACTTTTCAAGGGTTTCTATTGGGTTTGTGGGTCTGTTCTACTGAAAAATCAATCTAAAAAGGGTTCATTTTGATTCACCTTCGTTGTTGGTTTTGTGTTCAATTGAAAAGAAAAGAGAAAAAAAATATCGGCTAGAATACTTCTAGCCGATTCTTGTGTTTTACAAAATTACATGTTGTGTTTTTCTTTTTTTTTAATGGTGTTGCTGTTCATTCTGTGTGTGTTTTGTTGATTCCAGTACCATTCATTTGTGATTTAAGGTAAATTGGATTTCATAGGTGGTGTGTGAGAGTTTATCCTAAAATCGGTGAATGAGAGTTGGAATTTAGTAAATTGTGTGTGAGTCCATTGTGAATGTCGTGTAAATTGTTTTTCATTTTTTATAGTTGGTCAGTTTGTAAGGTTGTGAGCGTCATGTTCATTATGTGTGAGTCTTTGCGAATTTAGTTTTGATATTTAAGTGTTTTTGGTAGTTTATTTCATTGAAAAAGAAAAAGAAATTTTTTTTTAGAGTTTCTATTCTTTGTGCAAGTTTGATTGACTTGTCCAGCCGGCTGTAGAGTAGTACATAGTTTGTTATATCAGAATTTTATGTCATTTTGGTTTGTCATATGATGTTAGTTAGATCTTGTTTTTGAAAGAGGTTTAGTAGTTGTAATTTTTAATGTTTTATTCATTAGAATAGTCGTTTAGCTAAATTGTGTTGTTAGGTGTCTTATGATTTTTAGTTTAGGTTATTGTTTGATGTTTATTTCAGTAATATGTTCATGATGCATAGTTTTATTCATGTTTCATTCGTGTAATTAGGAGT
Organism: Nuphar pumila; assembly: GCF_984573655.1. Lineage (NCBI taxonomy): Eukaryota > Viridiplantae > Streptophyta > Magnoliopsida > Nymphaeales > Nymphaeaceae > Nuphar > Nuphar pumila. The sequence continues at coordinate 69,261,352 of NC_143251.1, read as the reverse complement.
TTTGATTAGGTATTATTTTAATTTTCGCAATTTGCTTGTTATTTAGGTTAAATCAAATTTTTTTTAGTTTAGTTCTTCTTCTTCCCCAAGGAGGGGCGGCATCCATTAGAGCTCCCCTTGAGCTCCACGGCTGTTTTTGGTAATTATTAATTGCAATTAGGTAGGTTTAATTCGGTTGTCTACATTCAATGTATTAGGTGTTTAATGCCTTAGACGTTTTTAGGATTCCAATTAGGTAGGTTAGGAAGGTGTCTAGGTTCAATGTATTAGGTTTTATTGCCTTAGCCGTTTTTAGAATCCATTTAAGTTAGTTTTGGGAATTAGGGTAACATTTAATTCTAGAAAATCGTGTTTTTCAATTAGGTCTTTTCATTACAATAGGTAGGTTTTAAATTCTTTAGTTTAGAAAGTCTTAAATTAGGGTTGGCGAGTTTTAGGAAGGAGGGCAATTAATGCATTGAAGTTTGGAAAATTTTTGGAAAGAGTTAAGTTTTAAAAATCGTGTGGGGTATTTAAAGAAGGAATTAAGTCTTGATTGCCTATTAATAGGGAGTTACAAATTGAGCTTTGAAAAGGGATTTTGAAAATCAATTAGATTTCCAAAGTGGGTGTGTATGGTTTCAAGAAAGAATTAATTGCACTTAATTTCTTGTTTGGAAAGCCAAAATCGTGTATCTATCTAGGTTGGACGGTTTGGCTTCTCAAAAAGGAATTAATAGCAATTAAAGACTTTCACTTACCTTGGGTTTGTGTTATCATCGCAAAATTTTTACTTTTTTGCGAATCAAACTGACCTTTGAAATAGTTTTTGAAAATAACTCGCCTCTGTTTTTAAAATGAGGGAAAATTCCGTAGAATGGGACTCGCCTGTCAGTACGAGGTTCAACCGTTCCTGCCACCTTTAACAAGGGTAATTGAACCAAGGATCAATCTTATGCTCTACTCTATTCAACTTGTCTAAATCATATTCTAATTTTTAAATGCACATAGAATCAGGCATGTGCTATGAATTTTTAGAAAAATGCACATTTGAAAACATGATGTTTGCTTTGAATGATTGAAATATAAAATGTAAATCTTGGAAAATCGTGAATTGGGATTTCAAATATACTTCTGAAAGGAATAAAAATCGATTTTGAGGAATCCTTGACATTTGGTGAAAATCGATTCTGAGAGACTTGGTTTCTCTGAATTTAAACTTGGAAATTGAAATTCTAACTTAGAAAATTTGAATTTGGAACTTGGGAAATACTTGAAATATCCTTTGAAATTCAATGTCTTTGGGAAAATCGATTTTGCTATAAGACTTAGGAGATTTTGAGAAAATGAACTTCTTTGAATTGAGATTGGAATTGGCAAATGCATGAAATGAATGAATATGGATTTAAGGAATTGAGAAATACTTTTTGTATTTTTGAGAAATGCAGTACATTTTGAAGTTAGCCTAAGAGTGTAGGCTGAATGTGGCTAATGTGAAGATCATAAATCTAAGTATCATTCATATTCTGACTATGACCATAAATACAAATTCCACCAAGTTTATAAACTTCATAGAAGCTAGTGCATGTGCCATTCGTGTAGACCATGGTGAGTTTGTAAAAATATGCATGAATCATCATCCATCACACATTAACATTATAAAAAAAATAAAATATATGCAATGCAACCTAAGCTAAGCAGGAAATGTAAATTCTTATTCCAAAGTTTAATTTAGTTTACATCACTATTGAAATTTAAATACATGAAAAATAAAGTCTTTAATGTACCTGCAAAATTAGAAAACTTGGTTAATGAATATATGTTGGCTTTTCTAGATTTATCCAGTAATATCTAGAAATTACTGGATTTTGCTAGATATAAGCCTTTTCCATGATTCCCTTAAATCAAAATTGATAAAATATGAAATAAAATTGAATAAATAAGGAAGATAAGATATGAAATTTCGAAATTGGGGTCCAAATGACCAAAATACCCCTAATAACAAGACTATGGCCTTGAAATTAGGGTTTTTAGAAAGATATTTTGATAAAATGCAAGTTTTGAAATTTGAACGTAATATAAACTAAGCTAAATATGATGTGACATGCTTAAATATGTGAAAATTAGGGTTAGGGATTTCGAAATTTTGGTCAAATGATCAAATTGCCCCCGATAGCAAGACTATGGCCTTGAAATCAGGGTTTTTAGAAAGAGATTTTGGTAAAAACTTAGGTTTTATGCACTAAATGAAATCAAATGAGCATCAAATTAAACCTAAAGCATCCTAATATGATTATGAACATGATTAAACCCTAAAAATATATGCTTATGCACGAAAATCCAACAATATTACAAAAACTGTGATTTTAGCAGTGTTTTTGGATCTTTCAGGAACCCGGTTTTGCAATTTGCTTAATTCAGCCATTAAATGGATTCCAAAATCCATAAAAATTGGTACCTGCACTTTTTATAACCCTAATGTCGAATTGGAATTATAAAAAAAAAAAATTGACATTAAATTAATCCGAAAATTGCATTAAACCCTAAAATATGCTATTTTTGACCTAATTCACCAACCAGTCTCAGTCCAAGACCTGAACCAGGTGTCAAATCTCCATGGAAATTTAAGACATTTTACAGAGACTAACTAGAAAGAAAAACAGAGATTTCCCAATTTACAGATCGGAAAAATCATCTACGGTTAGGGAGAAACCCTTCCGGCAATCTGAGCTAAAATATATCACTCTTAACAGGGATTAAAACAGCTATTCCAGATTGCAAATACAGACATAAATAGCAATTCTAAACAAAAATCTCTGAAATTTTAGCGGTGAACAGTAGACAGAAAAATAACAATACTCACTTTTTACAGATCTAAAATCGGATCTGTGGTTTGGGATTTATGAATAACGCAAGTCTGATTAGGGTTTTGGTAAACCCTAACAAACTTTAAATTAAAAAAACAGATTCTCTAAAAGGTAAAAAATACTAAACAGTGATCAAAAAATCCAATAATTTCACAGCAGAGAGATCTACTCAATGTGAATCCATATCACTTTACAGATCTAAAATCGGATATAATATGAGAGAAATATCATAACAGCAAGTTACCTTCTTGATTTTAACCACGATTTTAAAGTTTTAAAAACCCGATTTGGTGTCTGATTTTTCTGACAGGGTTCCCGAGATCCAAAATCTCTGATTTTTTTACAGTAGATCAACCACATATGCATGCATCACATATAAAAAAATCAGAAATAAACAATGAGTGCTTCAATCCGAAAAAACATCATCTTTACTGTTCTAAACCTAGAACACACAGAAATTTCAGAAACTTGAAAAACCATGCATTAACTAATGTAAATAAATAAAATAAACCATAAAACAGTAAATAAAACTTATTTATATGCTATAGAACGTAAAACAAACATAAATAAACCATGAAAATAAAATAAAAACAGGGAATCAATGGCTGGAATTTGATATCACCTTTAAAACATAGATTTAACCCATTAAAAAGGGTAAATCATATATTTTATTGGTTAATAATGCAAAGAATCATGTTAAAATCAATTCTAATGGATTAAAATCTCTGTAAATTATCCAAAACAGGGTTAGATCACCTTCTTGGATTGTTCTTGCTGGTTCTTGATGGTTCTTGAGGTGAAACCATGGTTGATCTTCCATAAGGAAGGGTGTCCAAGCCTAAATCTAGGTTTAAAGCATTAAAAAGCATTAAATAAAATAAGAAAAGTGAAGAAGTTCATACCTTGGAGTTGCAGCAATGGAGGAAGGGCTGGAGAGGAGAGAGAAGCTCCAAGAATCCAATAAGAGAGAGATGGGAAAATCGACCCCCTATGGGTCCCTATTTATAGAATTTTTTTAGGTTTTAAAAATTGACAATTTTGAAAATTTTGGACTCTAAAAGGGGGGGCGATTTTTGGGTGGAGTTACCTATATGCCCTTAGTCTAAATTATCCTAAATAGTTCCTAATTAACCCCTAGCTAAACCTAAGAATCCCCCAAATGTGGTGCCACTTGGCATTCTCTCACATTGGGTTTTTAAAACACTTTTAAAAACCTTTAAAAACACTAGTTTTAAAAACTAGCTTTCAAAAATGAGTTTTTCAAAATGGTTTTGACTCTTCTAAACCTCTAACACTAACCAAGACATCAACTAACCCTAGTCTAGCCCTGACTTACTCGAATATGGCGCCACCCCGAGTGGGCCCTACTTGAGTTTTTCAAAAAGCGATTTTAAAACTTGAAATTAGAGTTTTCAAAAGATTTTCAAAAGTAAACTTAAAATTAGGATTTTTGAAATGACATAAGGTCCTAACTGAGTTAGAATTCCTCTGGATATGGTGCCAACTGAGTGGGCCCACATCAAATTTTGAATATTTTTGAAATAAACACTGAAAATGGCTTTGAAAAGGGGTTAAAATCAGTATTTGAAATTCAAGATCTTTGAAAATAGGGTCTCAAGCGAACTGAAACTCGGGGTTAGAGTCCTGAACTCTTAGGACTCTGAGATTTTAGATTTTAAAAGCCAAATGAAAGAATTTTCAAAAGATTTTATCAAGAAATGATGAAATAAGTCAGAAAACACAGTCAGGGTTAGACTCCTAACTCGACCGAACTCTAAAATAGAGTCCTGAACTAACTGGACTCTGTGAAATGCCCTAGATTTCGAAAACAAACGAAAAAGATTGAGAATGGAAGTAAAACAGACTTAAAAACCAAACTTCTGACCGGATTAGGACTCTGAGACAGAGTCCTGATCGGACTGAAACTTTCAAAAATTTAAGAAATTTGATGAATAGAGGCATTCAGAAGCGACACCATCTAAATGGGTCTCATCTGTGAATTGAAATCGATTAAAGTTTGAATTTGAAAGGAATCCAGATTGTTTTCTGAAAAAATATTTCGAAATACAAAGTCCTGGGGTTGGAAAATGACAGAGTATTGAATAAAAACCCAGGTTTTGAAATTGATTTTGAAATAAAGCTTTAAAATTCAAATCTGGATTGAATGTTTTGAAATAGGAGTGCTGGATCTCGAAAATGAGATGTAATGACATGCAATGCTATGCAATGACATGCAATGCTATGCAGAATACATGCAATGATATGCAATGATCTGTTATGACTTATGAAATGGACAAACACTGGATGAGGGTGAAAATTTGGTGTGTTTACAGTTTGGAAATTGCATTGATCCAAGTTTCCAAATTGGATTTAAAAGCTAATTAAGGTTGTAACTCCCCATTAGAAGGACGGTTTTTGGAATTTTCAATTTCCAAAATTATCTTTGAATCTTTATTGTGTACCTATCCTTCTAACCGTCCCTAGTGAGTTAGCATAACTTAGAATTAAATAACATAGTTAATGATGTTAACCTTAGGTTAGTAAGTAGGTTAATAGTTAGATAAGTTCTAATTAGGGTTATAAATATTAGGCGTGTAAGGGTAGAGAGTAATTAGTGTTATTAATTAATTAGGTTTTAATTTTTAGATTTTTATTATAGTTAGTCAAACCGAGTCAACTTAGCCTAAACCAAGACCTAACCTAAGTCAAAACCTAGTCTAGTCAAAACCAAGCCTAGCCTAAGTTAAGTCATAGACCAAACCTAACCCAATCTTGAGTCAACCGAACCTAATTAGCTAAGTCAAACCTATACCGAGTCCACCCTCATCTAAGTCAAACATAACCTAAGCTTAGGTCAACCGAGCCTACGTATTGAAACCTAACCTAACCTAGTCAAGCTAATTGACTTGGTTAGGTGAGTCGTGTACCTAACCTTACTCGAGTCCTAACCTAAGTCAAACCTAGGTCGAGTCAACCTTAGTCTGAGTCTACCTCACCCAACCTAACATAGTCAATTCCCTTGACTAAGCATAGGAGTCATGTACTTAACCCAAACCGATCCCACCTAAACCAAACTAACCTTAGCCAAGTCAACCCAAACCTAGTCAAGTTAAGACCGAGCCTAGTTGAGTCAACCGAGTAAACCTAGCCATAACCCCATCCTAAACCCGCAGCCTTTGTTCTTTAGTAGATTAATTTCATGTAATTGTAATTTATTTTTTATTTTAGACTAATTAGTTTAGTTATTTGATTTAGTTAGTGTAGAAGTGTATGTGTGTAAATTGTACTTGTTTCGTGTGTGTGAGTTGTGCATTGTGATTAGTTTATTCGTAGTTATTTAGTATTTAACATAGTTAATTAGAAGTGCATTTTATTGAGTAGCTTAGTTGCATTTGCATCATTAGTTAACGTAGCTTTAGCCATAATTTGCTTCTCGTGTTTCGTTTGTAAAGCATTTAGAATAAGTGTAATCATCATCTGCATATACACTATCATTCAGTGTCATTTAGAGTGCATTAGGTTTAATCTGCATTTTTTAGAGTTTAAATAGATTTATAAAGTGAATAGTGTACTCAAAGAAAAACCCAATTTTTGCCTTGTCGCACAAGCATTATTTTATGTGGACAAATTTTGAGTTTTCCAAAAATTCTTTTTCTGTTCACTTTATTGACTTGTTATTTGACTTCAGACCAAATTTCAGCTCTTTCGGAGTTGATTTGGTCTGATTTTTAAGCGTTTTGTGAAAACCGCTTTTTCTGGTTTTTAAATTTCGGGACTTTCGATATCCTGATTTTTCCCATTTTTGAAATGCTTATATCTGGAGTTCCAGATATTGTTTTTTCATTATGTAAAAACTGTCAGATTGTTTAATCTGTCAGTTACATAACAGAACAAGTTTCGGGAAAATCGGACCTCGTTTGCTTTGTCAAACAGTGGTTTTCCGAGAACCTATCAGAAATCTATTTTACACTAGTTAGGGGCATTTTCGTAATTTCCTTAGTTTCGGCATTTTAGGACTGTTTTCAGTATTTTCTGCATTATAGAAGCTGCATCTGCATCATATAGCATTGTTAGAATTAAATTAGTTGATTTTTGAATTAGTTTAATATTTTAATTAATTGTTTTAGTGTAATTAGGAATTATTTTGCTAATTGTTTGAAAATTAGGTTTAGTTGCATTTTTAACTTGCACTATTAGAATAAATTGCTAACTCTGCATTTTCCTTTGTTCTTTGGTTGAAAAGCAGAATCATTATCCAGGGTTATTGTCTAAGTGCGAAGAGTGGATAATTGGTGAAAAGACGGAATTACCCTTGGCGTGGATCAAAAGACTTAGTTGCTTTTCCATTTTCATTTTAGCGATTAATTGTAGTTGTATTAGCTTTGTAATTGTAGATTGATATTTGTACTTAATAAATTAAATTTTACAGAAATATCTTCATTAATTCCTGTTCCCTGAGGATTCGACCCGTACTTACCACTTTGTGGAAAGTCGGTTTTTATACTTTTGGTTGACGATTTTCAAAGTTTCATTGAAAATAATTGTTTTAAAAAGATCATTTCAAAAGATCAACCAAATTTTGGCGCCGTTGCCGGGGAACGGTGAATTAATTACTTTATTTCTTAGAGTTTGATTTATTAATTTGTTTTAGTTAATTAATTATTTTATTTTTAGTTAGTAGGATTAGTAAGTGAATATAGGATTAACATAGTTAGTAAATGTAGGATTCACGTACTGTTCTTTCTAGGATTCACTTAATTTTTCATTCTGCAAGGAGCGATTAGAAAGGTGGGTTTTAGAAAAACTTAGTTGTGATTTTATGTATTTATTTGTTTCAGTATTTTAGAATAGTTACTTTGTTATTTATTTATTTAGTTATAGAATTCTGACATAGATAGTTAGTATATCTGTTTCCTAGTTGTTGTTATTTGTTTTATTTATGTTTTAGTACCTGTGTTAGTTTAGATTTAGATTTAGGTCGTTTGCTTACATCTGGTCTTAGTACCAGTGTATGCAGGGGCGACGAGGTCTAGGAACACCATTACATCCATTTGTTGACAACCCAGAGAGAATTTTACATTCTCATCGAAGTTCGACAACAATGGCTGACATGGATCCTCCACCTCCACCCCCAGTTCATCCACGTCCTCTGCGGGAATACTTCATTCCCACAGACTATGTTCAAGCATCCTGCATTCGGAGACCCGATGTAGGAGCGCCGCATTATGAGATTAAGGCCAACATTATTCAGATGCTCCCATCTTTTTATGGCCTTAGTCATGAGGATCCCTACCGGCATTTAGATTAATTCCTCGAAATCTGTTCTACGGTAAAGATACAGAATTTCGATGATGACGCTTTGAGGTTGACTCTATTCCCTTTCTCATTGAAGGACAAAGCCAAGTATTGGCTAAAGTCCTTAGATTCTGTAGAAATAGAGTCATGGGATCAGTTGCAGCAGGAGTTTCTTCGAAAATACTTTCCCATTGGTCGTACGAACTAATACCGTAGAGCCATCACTAGCTTTGCGGAGCTAGATGGTAAGCACTTTCATGAGACCTGGGAGAGAATGAAGGATCTCCTCAGGAAATGTCCCCATCATCAGGTGCCGAAATGGCAACTGGTGCAGAGCTTCTACGATGGATTGTCTGACAAGAATCGTCAGATGATCGACTCTTCATGTGGAGGGACATTCATGCTAAAGAGCGAGGATGAAGCATGGAGGTTATTTGATACATTGGCTGAAAATTCCCTCCACCATGCTTCGAGTTCTCATTCGGATAGAGCTACACCCAGCATTCAGAAGAAAGCTGGTGTTCTTGAGATTGGTCCATCTACTGCACTACAGTGCAAGGTAGACATGATTGCTCAGAAGCTGGACCAGCTTCTCTCAGGACCACCCACTACACAGCAGGTGTGTACTCTGTGTGCCAGTCCGGCACACGATATCACTGAGTGCCCGTCGGCAACTCAGTATCCTGAATTTGTTCAAGAACAAGTTCAGGCAGCTCAAGGTTACGTCAGACCGCCGAATAACCCATTTTCATCAACATATAATCCGGGTTGGCGTAACCATCCCATTTTTTCATGGAAGAATCCATAGTCTTCCATGCAGATGCCTATATCCTCTCAGCCAGCTCGGCAGCCATCTTTTACTCAGCTATTCCAGAGACCGAGCTATTCTCATTCTTCTTCTTTAGTCACTCCACCGATTCAGCAGGAGTCTGCCCCACAGACATCTTTTGAGGAGAGACTTCTTCAGGCATTCCAAGAGGTGAAAACCTCTAATCAGAATCCCTTCGAGAAGTGTAGCCAGATATTGAGCTCACATACGCAGTCCATTGCGAAGTTAGAGTCGTAAATGGGACAGTTAGCTGAGGCTATTAGTAGGAGACCCGAGGGTACATTGCCGAGTCAGGCTGTCATGAACCCGAAGGGCAAGGACCAGATGACTGGAGGCCTGTTTCATACTGAGACACAACAGCAGGCCAAATCTGTTATGGCCCTGAGGAGTGGACGTGAGTATCACGTCGAGAGCAGAGAGAGAAAGAGAGTAGAGAGAGGATAGAGAAGCCAGAGACCATTGTTTCACCTACGTCGGCTCAGCCATCATTATCATCCCCATCCTCATCATCATCTTCATTATCCTCATCGTCATCATCTTCATCCTCGGTGCAGAAGAAGGATAGGAGTGAGCCTTCTCATAAAGAGGAGGAGCAAGTCGAGTATATTCCCCCAGCACCCTATCCCAAAGCATTAGAGTCTCCCGGGTTTAGAGGGAAGCAGGGTGCGAAGATCCAGGACATGCTTGACATCTTCAAGCATGTGCAGATCAACTTACCTTTGCTTGATGCGATTCAGCAGGTGCCGGCATATGCCAAATTCCTGAAGGAGCTATGTACGCATAAGCGAAAATCTAGAGAGAGAGTTCCTAACAGGGTCCATCTGACTGAGCAGGTGAGTTCAGTACTTCAGCATCAGACACCACCAAAGCTCAAGGACTCTGGATCCCCTATTATTGCTCGTACTATAGGGAACATCCGGATAGAATGCGCATTGCTCGATCTTGGAGCAAGCGTGAACATTCTGCCCAGGTATTTCTTTGATTCTTTGGGGCTAAGAGAGATGAGATCGACTCCGATTACACTGCAGCTGGCAGATCGTTCTGTCAAGGTACCGAGAGGTGTCTTGGAAGACGTGCTTGTTAAGGTGGATGACTTTTATTTTCCAGTCGATTTTATTATTCTGGATATGGAAGGAGTGGATAGCCAACACCAAACTCCGATCATTTTGGGCAGACCATTCTTGGCGACTGCCAATGCATGTATCAATTGTAGGACTGGAGCCATGGATCTCTCATTCGGCAATAGGAAAGTCAAGCTGAATATTTTCAATGCCGCGATGGGACCAGCGGGAGACATGGACTGCTTTCATGTAGATATTGCACATGAGTTAGTGGAAGAGCAGCCCGAGTTGTATATTACTGAGGATTCTTTAGATTTGTACCATGTAGAGAAGAATAATTGTATAGATAGTGTAGATGTGTCTAGAGTGGCGTCAGAGAGACCACCTTGGGGAGCCATCATTGAGACTCTCCCACCACTTGCGGTGACCCCCGCCAAATCTTCGATCGAGTCACCTCCGAAACTTGAGTTGAAACCCTTACCGGATTCACTCAAGTATGCATACCTCAGAGATGATGAGACTCTGCCTGTGATCATCTCGTCCCTGCTCACTGAGGAGCAGGAGCATAGATTGCTGACTATTCTTCGAGAGCACAAGGCAGCGATTGGCTGGGGAGTTGCTGATCTAAAGGGGATTGATCCTTCATTCTGTATGCATAGAATCCATTGTAATGAGGAAGTCAAGCCAGTTAGGGATATGCAGACAAGGCTAAATCCCAACATGAGAAAAGTGGTGAAGAACGAGGTGGTAAAGTGGTTGGATGTTGGAATCATTTACCCTATTTCTGATAGCCAGTGGGTTAGTCTGATTCAGGTTGTGCCGAAGAAGTCAGGACTCACTGTGGACGAGAACGAGAAGGGTGAGAGAATTCCGATGAGAACCACCACAGGATGGCGAGTCTGTATCGATTATTGGAAGCTGAATGTGGCAACTAGGAAAGATCATTTCCCATTGCCATTCATTGATCAGATCTTAGAGAGACTTGCAGGACAGAGCTACTACTGCTTTTTAGATGGATACTCAGGTTACAATCAGGTAGCTGTCCATCCTGACGACCAGGAGAAGACTACGTTTACATGTCCTTATGGCACCTTCGCGTTTAGACGTATGCCGTTTGGGCTCTGTAATGCCCCGGCAACTTTTCAGAGGCGTATGCTTGCTATCTTCTCGGACATGATAGATGATGTGATGGAAGTTTTCATGGACGACTTTTCAGTGTATGGCTCTTCATTTGAAGATTGCCTCCAAAAAGTTACTCGAGTACTGAGTAGGTGTGCGGAGACAAATCTTGTCCTGAGTTGGGAAAAGAGCCATTTTATGGTCCAGGAGGAGATTGTACTTGGACACATTGTGTCCAAGCGAGGTATTGAGGTTGACAAAGCGAAGGTGGAATCCATTTCCCGTTTGACTCCACCCACCTCTGTGAGGCAGATTCGGTCATTTTTAGGGCATGCGGGATTTTATAGGCGGTTCATAAAAGATTTCAGTAAAATCTCTTGACCGCTATGTACTTTACTGGAGAAGGACCAACCCTTTGTTTTTAGCGAGGATTGTTTGAAGGCCTTTGAGATTCTCAAAGAGGCCTTGATTACTGCACCCATTTTGAGACCTCCGGATTGGACTCTCCCATTTGAGATTATGTGTGATGCATCTGATTATGCTATGGGGGCTATTTTAGGACAACGCATTGATAGGAAGCCCTATGTGATCTACTATGCGAGTAGAACTCTGTCTGATGCTCAGATGAATTATACTACGACAGAGAAGGAGCTACTTGCGGTAGTTTTCGCATTGGACAAATTTAGGTCCTATTTACTCGGTTTAAAGGTGGTTGTCTATTCTGACCATGCTGCATTGAAATATTTATTGAATAAGAAAGACACCAAACCGAGATTGATTCATTGGGTTCTACTACTACAGGAGTTTGATCTCGAGATTCGAGATAAGAAGGGAAGCGAGAATGTAGTAGCAGACCATCTTTCCAGACTGATCGTAGAGACCACGCAGGATCAGAGACCGATCAGTGATTCTTTCCCCGATGAGCAGATCATGACAGTCAGTACACCGCAGTTACCCTTGTTTGCAGATATTGTGAACTATCTAGTTTCGAGGCAAATACCTGAGCATTGGAACAAAAATGAGCGTGAGAGATTCCTATCTCAGGTGAGGCACTATTATTGGGATGAACCAGAGTTGTTCAAATACTGTGCAGATCAGATCATTAGGAGATGTGTTCCGGAGGAGGAGTACCAGTCCGTTCTTAACTTTTCCCATTCATTAGCCTATGGAGGGCATTTTAGTAGTAGGAAGACGGCTGCAAAGGTTTTGCAGTCAAAATTTTATTGGCCCACACTCTACAGGGATGCTCATGAGTTCTGTAGGCGATGTCAGCAGATTGGGAACATGTCCAAGAGGGACATGATGCCCTTGCTTTTGATTTTGATAGTCGAGATTTTTGATGTTTGGGGCATTGATTTCATGGGACCATTTCCGCCTTCATTCAGAAATTTATACATTCTGGTGGCGGTTGATTATGTGTCCAAATGGGTCGAGGCTGTGGCAACCAAGACCAATGATCATAGAGTAGTGCTTAAGTTCATTAAGCACAACATTTTCAGTCATTTTGGTGTGCCACGTGTGATGATTAGCGATGGTGGCAAGCATTTTAGGAATGTACAGATAGCTTCTCTGCTGAGAAGATATTCTGTCAATCATAGATTCACCACTCCATATCATCCGCAGACTAGTGAACAGGTTGAAGTGTCCAATAGGGAGATTAAGCGAATTTTAGAAAAGACAGTTCGCCCGGATTGCAAAGATTGGTTCCAGCGCTTAGATGATGCACTTTGGGCATATAAAACTGCATTTAAGACTCCCATTGGCATGTCCCCGTATCGCCTTGTATTCGGGAAAGCATGCCATCTTCCTGTCGAGCTAGAGCATAGAACGTATTGGGCTATCAAGAAGTTGAATTTTGACCTCACCCAGGCTGGCAAAAAGAGAGCACTCCAGCTCTCAGAATTAGAGGAACTCAGGAATGATGCGTATGAGAATGCTAAATTATACAAAGCTCGCACGAAAGCATTTCATGATAAGCATATTGTCAGGAAAGTGTTTCGGACAGATCAGAAAGTGTGGCTATATAATTCTTGTTTGCATTTATTCCCAGGGAAGTTGAGATCGAGATGGACAGGTCTTTATATTGTGAAAGAAGTATTTCCCCATGGAGCAATGACATTATTCGATCCTATGACCCAAGGTACATTCAAGGTGAATGGGCAAAGATTGAAGCTCTTTATTTCAGATTCCTTACAGGATGGTGAGTGTGAGATAGTGCATCTCACGAAGGCATGAGGATTCGACCAGAGGGATGTAACATATGTACATTAGTTTGTTTTTCATTTCAGTATTTTCTTTATTCAATATTTTATCTCATTTGTGCTGACATTTGTTGTTGATCTATGCAGGATGAATCTAACATTTAGTGTATCAGTTACCAGGTACAGAGCAGAGCTTTCAAAGAATTCAAAGATCAGATGAAATTCAAATTCTGAAGCTCAAAGCAGATCAGGTTGTATCTATCCTTTCTCCCATATTCATCTTATGGTCTTTTAGTGTGCATTTGCTTGGCATTTTTACTTATTTTGTATGCCACTAGGGACAGTGTCATTCAAGCATGGGGGGGTGGTTTAGATGCACACAAAATTTAAAAAAAAAAAAAAAAATTCTGGTAATTAAAGTAGGCATTTGAGAACAAGTTGTAGCATATATGATTGTTTTCGGCATAATCTAACAGTTTACAAATTTTTAAGCCCCATGATTTTTTTTTTCTTCTGAACTAATTCAAATAGAGTAGTTATTTATGAGAAAATTCAAAAAAAAGATAGTATTTGATTGTTAGAAAATTTTGAATCACTTTTGTATAAGTATGCACAGTATGTTTTATGAAAAGAAATAAGTAATGGAAAGATGTTTTTGAAAAAAAAAATGAGTTTAAAAAGAATAGAGCTACGTTTAGTTGTTGATATCTTCGTGAATCCTAGTAGTGGAACTCAGACACGAGATGAAGTGTTTGAGTCTTTTGACGAAAAGGATAACGAAGGAGATCATCTTCTTGTCTAGTTGATATTTGTGGCCTTTGTAGTTCGAGTAAGTAGAATCTGAAGGGTGTTTTACACCTGGTGCCTCAAAGCCAGCTGGTTTGGGAGCCACCGGTTCGAAAGCTTGTTACATGGACTGCATAGAAAGCCTAAGAGATAGAGACATTGCACATGACGAGAGGAAAACTATACGTAAACTATTAGAATAGAAGGTCTAGTGACTCGAGCAATTAAGTCCGAGGGATACTTTGTATCTAGTGCCCTAAGGTTGGCCAGCCTAGGAGTCGCTGACCCAAAGCTTGCTACACGGGTCACGAAAACTGACTATTCGAAATAGTGCTCATGTGAGAAGAATGCTCAAGAGAACAAAAGTTGAAAAAAAAGAGTGAAAATGAAAGAAAAAGAATGTGATGAATGAGAAAATTTTCATTGCTTAGGCATATGTGTGTATTACTGTGCAGAAAATATACAAGTGAGAATAAATGAGTAAAACATGAGAATACTTGACTTTCTGAGAAAAATCATAAAATAGCTACGATATTAGAAAAGTGAAGGAAAAAGAATTTTTACAGTGGTGGCATGAGATTTTTAAAATTGTTTTGAGAATGTCAATTACATGAAATATTTGTTCCAACTACATTCTTAAGAGCCTCATATTTTTGAAAAAAAAAAACATCCTTGCATTTCATTGATGTTTGTGGGTAGCATCTCTGCAAACCCTCACGAGACCTTACTCGTCCACTAGTGTAAGCTAGGGGTTAAAAGGGCTTGTTGCATATGCTAAATGCAACCGTGATTCCTATGAAAGTGAGTTAGTTTTTATGCATTCATATTTAGCATTTCTTGTCTCTGTTGCATAGCATAATTAGGGTTTGTTAAGGGACTAACAAACATTCAAGCATGGGGGTATTTGATGATGCATGAAATGCATATCATGTAAACAAGTTTTTCATGAATTTTGTAACAAGTTTAAGGTTTTAAACCCATGTTTAGATGTATTTTGATAGTAAGGGGTTATGGTTCGAATTTCAGAAAAATCAGAGTTAAAATGAGAGAGTTATGGCTATTTCAGTGTTTGGGCAGCGATTTCGAGGTGGATCGGATCCATATCCGACCCAATTAGGTTATTTGGACTTTGGACCAATCCTTAGAAAGCCCAAAACCCAACCCACACGTCTATCCATATCCATTTCAAAAAGTTTTGCAGAAACCCCCCAGAAAGTGGAGCCTAGCAAAATATATTTTTTTAACCTTCTTTCTGAAAAATGTCAAAATTATAAATACAATTTTTAGAGAAGCCCTAGACATCTTTGGCTTGGAATTGACGCCCCCTGCAGTACCTCTAGCTCCAGCACCTCCTTCCCCTCCATTCTTCCACGTTTTGGCCATTGAAGACCGGTTCATGCTTGGTTTCCAAGCATATTTCGATCTCTCTTGTGATCTCTATCCGTTTCTTCCTTTTTCCTTGCTGTGTTTTCACCATTTTTCTGTGTTTTTGCAGGTGTAGCAGAGGTGAAGACCATTAACCTTGTGTGGGAGTGCGAAACACACCAACAAGGTGAGCCGGTCCTACCTCCATCCGGTTTTCTACACCCTCCGATCGAGAATCGGCGCATACTCCATCTTCGGTGGATCTCCAACGTGTAGCAGCTGCAAAAGTGCTGTTTTTGGTGAAGTTCCATCATTCTCGAACCGTTTAGGACGTCAATATCAAGCCATGGTCCGCTCTTCTTCATCCCTCCGGTCGTCGGATCACCCAAGAGGTAGGTCTTCGTCTTCCTTCTCTTCTAGCTAAAACCGAATTGTGTGTTGATTTCATTTTCTTAGTTTTCTGAGTGTTTCTCATTTTTCATTTTGTTTTCAACCTTAGCATAGATCTTGTGCATAGACCAGCACGTTAGATTAGGTTTGCTTGATTGGTTGATGTGTTTGCATCTCATTTTTTTAGATTTTTCACCCAACCTGTGAAAATCGGCTAGATCTTTATCTAGCCAACTTTTCAAGGGTTTCTATTGGGTTTGTGGGTCTGTTCTACTGAAAAATCAATCTAAAAAGGTTTCATTTTGATTCACCTTCGTTGTTGGTTTTGTGTTCAATTGAAAAGAAAAGAGAAAAAAAATATCGGCTAGAATACTTCTAGCCGATTCTTGTGTTTTACAAAATTACATGTTGTGTTTTTCTTTTTTTTTAATGGTGTTGCTGTTCATTCTGTGTGTGTTTTGTTGATTCCAGTACCATTCATTTGTGATTTAAGGTAAATTGGATTTCATAGGTGGTGTGTGAGAGTTTATCCTAAAATCGGTGAATGAGAGTTGGAATTTAGTAAATTGTGTGTGAGTCCATTGTGAATGTCGTGTAAATTGTTTTTCATTTTTTATAGTTGGTCAGTTTGTAAGGTTGTGAGCGTCATGTTCATTATGTGTGAGTCTTTGCGAATTTAGTTTTGATATTTAAGTGTTTTTGGTAGTTTATTTCATTGAAAAAGAAAAAGAATTTTTTTTTAGAGTTTCTATTCTTTGTGCAAGTTTGATTGACTTGTCCAGCCGGCTGTAGAGTAGTACATAGTTTGTTATATCAGAATTTTATGTCATTTTGGTTTGTCATATGATGTTAGTTAGATCTTGTTTTTGAAAGAGGTTTAGTAGTTGTAATTTTTAATGTTTTATTCATTAGAATAGTCGTTTAGCTAAATTGTGTTGTTAGGTGTCTTATGATTTTTAGTTTAGGTTATTGTTTGATGTTTATTTCAGTAATATGTTCATGATGCATAGTTTTATTCATGTTTCATTCGTGTAATTAGGAGTTTTGATTAGGTATTATTTTAATTTTCGCAATTTGCTTGTTATTTAGGTTAAATCAAATTTTTTTTAGTTTAGTTCTTCTTCTTCCCCAAGGAGGGGCGGCATCCATTAGAGCTCCCCTTGAGCTCCACGGCTGTTTTTGGTAATTATTAATTGCAATTAGGTAGGTTTAATTCGGTTGTCTACATTCAATGTATTAGGTGTTTAATGCCTTAGACGTTTTTAGGATTCCAATTAGGTAGGTTAGGAAGGTGTCTAGGTTCAATGTATTAGGTTTTATTGCCTTAGCCGTTTTTATAATCCATTTAAGTTAGTTTTGGGAATTAGGGTAGCATTTAATTCTAGAAAATCGTGTTTTTCAATTAGGTCTTTTCATTACAATAGGTAGGTTTTAAATTCTTTAGTTTAGAAAGTCTTAAATTAGGGTTGGCGAGTTTTAGGAAGGAGGGCAATTAATGCATTGAAGTTTGGAATTTTTTTGAAAAGAGTTAAGTTTTAAAAATTGTGTGGGGTATTTAAAGAAGGAATTAAGTCTTGATTGCCTATTAATAGGGAGTTACGAATTGAGCTTTGAAAAGGGATTTTGAAAATCAATTAGATTTCCAAAGTGGGTGTGTATGGTTTCAAGAAAGAATTAATTGCACTTAATTTCTTGTTTGGAAAGCCAAAATCGTGTATCTATCTAGGTTGGACGGTTTGGCTTCTCAAAAAGAAATTAATAGCAATTAAAGACTTTCACTTACCTTGGGTTTGGAAATTGCATTGATCCAAGTTTCCAAATTGGATTTAAAAGCTAATTAAGGTTGTAACTCCCCATTAGAAGGACGATTTTTGGAATTCTCAATTTCCAAAATTATCTTTGAATCTTTATTGTGTGCCTATCCTTCTAACCATCCCTAGTGAGTTAGCATAACTTAGAATTAAATAACATAGTTAATGATGTTAACCTTAGGTTAGTAAGTAGGTTAATAGTTAGATAAGTTCTAATTAGGGTTATAAATATTAGGCGTGTAAGGGTAGAGAGTAATTAGTGTTATTAATTAATTAGGTTTTAATTTTTAGATTTTTATTATAGTTAGTCAAACCGAGTCAACTTAGCCTAAACCAAGACCTAACCTAAGTCAAAACCTAGTCTAGTCAAAACCAAGCCTAGCCTAAGTTAAGTCATAGACCAAACCTAACCCAATCTTGAGTCAACCGAACCTAATTAGCTAAGTCAAACCTATACCGAGTCCACCCTCATCTAAGTCAAACCTAACCTAAGCTTAGGTCAACCGAGCCTACGTATTGAAACCTAACCTAACCTAGTCAAGCTAATTGACTTGGTTAGGTGAGTTGTGTACTTAACCTTACTCGAGTCCTAACCTAAGTCAAACCTAGGTCGAGTCAACCTTAGTGCGAGTCTACCTCACCCAACCTAACATAGTCAATTCCCTTGACTAAGCATAGGAGTCGTGTACTTAACCCAAACCGATCCCACCTAAACCAAACCGACCTTAGCCAAGTCAACCCAAACCTAGTCAAGTTAAGACCAAGCCTAGTTGAGTCAACCGAGTAAACCTAGCCATAAGCCCATCCTAAACCCGCAGCCTTTGTTCTTTAGTAGATTAATTTCATTTAATTGTAATTTATTTTTGATTTTAGACTAATTAGTTTAGTTATTTGATTTAGTTATAGTGTAGAAGTGTATGTGCGTAAATTGTACTTGTTTTGTGTGTGTGAGTTGTGCATTGTGATTAGTTTATTTGTAGTTATTTAGTATTTAACATAGTTAATTAGAAGTGCATTTCATTGAGTAGCTTAGTTGCGTTTGCATCATTAGTTAACTTAGCTTTAGCCATAATTTGCTTCTCGTGTTTCGTTTGTAATGCATTTAGCATAAGTGTAATCATCATCTGCATATACACTGTCATTCAGTGTCATTTACAGTGCATTAGGTTTAATCTGCATTTTGTAGAGTTTAAATAGATTTATAAAGTGAATAGTGTACTCAAAGAAAAACCCGATTTTTGCCCTGTCGCAAAAGCGTTATTTTATGTGCACAAATTTTGAGTTTTCCAAAAATTCTTTTTCTGTTCACTTTATTGACATGTTATCTAACTGCAGACCAAATTTCAGCTCTTTCGAAGTTGATTTGATCTGATTTTTAAGCGTTTTGTGAAAACCGCTTTTTCTGGTTTTTAAATTTCGGGACTTTCGATATCCTGATTTTTCCCAGTTTTGAAACGCTTATATCTGGAGTTTCAGATATTGTTTTTTCATTCTGTAAAAACTGTCAGATTGTTTAATCTGTTAGTTACAGAACAGAATAAGTTTCTGGAAAACCGGACCTCGTTTGCCTTGTCAAACAGTGGTTTTCCGAGAACCTGTCAGAAATCTATTTTACACTAGTTAGGGGCATTTTCATAATTTCCTTAGTTTCGGCATTTTAGGACTGTTTTCAGTATTTTCTGCATTGTAGAAGCTGCATCTGCATCATATAGCATTGTTAGAATTAAATTAGTTGATTTTTGAAATAATTTAATATTTTAATTAATTGTTTTAGTGTAATTAGGAATTATTTTGCTAATTGCTTGAAAATTAGGTTTAGTTGCATTTTTAACTTGCACTATTAGAATAAATTGCTAACTCTGCATTTTCCTTTGTTTTTAGGTTGAAAAGCATAATCATTATCCAGGGTTATTGTCCAAGTGCGAAGAGTGGATAATTGGTGAAAAGACAGAAATACCCTTGGCATGGATCAGAAGACTTAGTTGCTTTTCCATTTTCATTTTAGTGATTAATTGTAGTTGTATTAGCTTTATAATTGTAGATTGATATTTGTACTTAATAAATTAAATTTTACAGAAATATCTTGATTAGTTCATGTTCCCTGAGGATTTGACATGTACTTACCACTTTGTGGAAAGTCGGTTGTTATACTTTTGGTTGACGATTTTACAAAGTTTCATTGAAAATAATTGTTTTAAAAAGATCATTTCAAAAGATCAACCATATGTGTTCTAAGAATGTCAAAAAAAAATCATAGTGATTCAATCATGCATATATGTGTTCTAAGGAAGTCAAAAAGAATTCATAGTGATTAAATCATGCATATTTGTGTTCTAAGGCTAACAAAAAAAATTCATAGTGATTCAACCATGCATATATGTGTTCTAAGAATGTTAAAAAAAAATCATAGTGATTCAATCATGCATATATGTGTTCTAAGGCTGTCAAAAAGAATTCATAGTGATTAAATGATGCATATTTGTGTTCTAAGGCTGACAAAAAAATTTCATAGTGATTCAACCATGTATATATGTGTTCTAAGAATGTCAAAAAAAATTCATAGTGATTCAATCATGCATATATGTGTTCTAAGGATGTCAAAAAAATCATAGTAATTTAATCATCCACATATGTGTATTAAAGCCGAATGAAGAATTTCGTAGCGATTCAATGATGCATATATGTGTTCTGAAGCTGCAAAAAAAATTTATAATTATTCAATCATGCATATGTGAGTTCTAAGGGTGTCAAAAAAAATTCATTGTGATTCAATCATACATATATGTGTTCTAATGTTGTCAAACAAATTTCATAGCGATTCAATCATGCATATATATGTTCTGAAGTTGTCCAAAAAAATTTATAGTGATTCAATCATGTGTATATGTGTTCTAATGCTGTAAAAAAAAATTATAGTGATTCAATCATGCATATATATGTTCTCAAGTTGTCCAAAAAAGCTTATAATGATTCAATCATGTGTATATGTGTTCTAATGCTGTAAAAAAAAATTATAGTGATTCAATCATGCATATATGTATTCTAAGGCTGTCAAAAAAATTTCATAGTGATTCCATCATGCATATATGTGTTCTAAAGCTGTCAAAAAAAAATTATAGTGATTCAATCATGCATAGTTGTGTTCTAAAGCAATCAGAAAAATTTCATAGTGATTTAATCATGCATATATGTCATCCAAGTCTGTCAAAAAAAATTCATTGTGATTCAATCAAGCATATATGTGTTCTGAGGCTGTCAAAAAGATTTCATAGTGATTAAATCATGCATATATGTGTTCTAAGGCTGTTAAAAATATTTCATTTTTATTAAATCATGCATATATGCGTTCTAAGGCTGACAAAAAATTTTCATAGTGATTCAATCATGCATATTTGTGTTCTAAGGATGTCAAAAGAAATTCATAGTGATTCAATCATCCATATATGTATTCTAACGCTGAATCAAAAATTTCATAGTTATTTAATCATGCATATATGTATTCAAAAGATGTTTAAAAACAATCATAGTGATTCAATCATGCATATATGTGTTCTAAAGCTATCAAAAAAAATTCATGGTGACTCAATCATGCATATATCTATTCTGAAGCTGCAAAAAAGTTTTATAGTGATTCAATCATGCATATGTGAGTTCTAAAGCTGTCAAAAAAATTCATTGGGATTCAATCATACATATATGTGTTCTAATGCTGTCAAACAAATTTCATAGTGATTCAATCCTGCATATATGCATTCTAAGGATGTCAAAAAAAATTCATAGTAATTTAATCATCCATATACGTGTTCTAAAGCTGTCAAAAAAAAATTATAGCAATTCAATGATGCATATATGTGTTCTAAAGCTGTAAAAAAAAATTCATAGTGATTCAATCATTCATATATGTGTCCCAAAGTTATAAAAAAAAATGCATAGTGATTCAAT
The DNA here is from genome assembly GCF_984573655.1 of Nuphar pumila. NCBI lineage: Eukaryota > Viridiplantae > Streptophyta > Magnoliopsida > Nymphaeales > Nymphaeaceae > Nuphar > Nuphar pumila. Next base: position 69,239,707 of record NC_143251.1, on the reverse strand, counting down.
TATGCATATATGTGTTCTAAGGCTGTCCAAAAAAATTTATAGTAATTAAATCACGCATATATGTATTCTATGGGTGTCAAAAAGATTTCATTGTGATTCAATCATGCATATATGTTTTCTAAAGATGTAAAAAAAAAATCATAGTGATTCAATCATGCATATATGTGTTCTAAAGTTGTCAAAAAAAAATTATAGCGATTCAATCATGTATATATGAGTTCTAAGGCTGTCAAAAAAATTTCATTGTGATTCAATAATGCATATATGTGTTCTAAAGCTGTAAAAAAAATTTCATAGTGATTCAATCAAGCATATATATATTCTAAAGATGTCAAAAATATTTCATAGTGGTTCAATCATGCATATATGTGTTCTAAGGTTGTAATAGTTTTTTTATAGTGATTCAATCATGCATATATGTGTACTAAAGCAGTAAAAAAAAATCATAATGATTCAATCTTGTATATATGTATTCTAAAGTTGTCAAAAAAAATTCATAGTGATTCAATCATTCATATATGTGTTCTAAATCTGTCAAAAAAATTTCACAGTGATTCAATCATGCATACATGTGTTCTAAGACATTAAAAAAAATCATAGTGATTGAATCATGCATATATGTGTTCTAAGGCTATCAAACAAATTTCATAGTGATTCAATCATGCATATATGTGTTCTATGGATGTAAAAAAAAAATTTATTGATTCAATCATACATATATGTGTTCTAAAGCTGTCAAAAAAAATTTGTAGTGATTCAATCATGCATATATGTGCTCTAAAGTTGTCAAAAAAATTTCATAGTGATTCAATCATGCATACATCGGATCTAAGGCTGCCAAAAAAAATTCAAAGTGATTCAATCATGCATATATATGTTCTAGGGCTGTCAAAAAAACATTCGTAGTGATTCAATCATCCATATATATGTTCTAAAGCTGTCCAAAAAAAATTATAGTGATTTATCATGCATATATGTGTTCTAATGCTGTTAAAAATTTTTATAGTGATTCAATCATGCATATATGTGTTCTAAGGGTGTCAAACAAATTTCATAGTGATTCAATCATGCATATATGTGTTCTAATGCTGTCAAAAAAAATTATAGAGATTCAATCATGCATATATGTGTTCTAAGGCAGTAAAAAAAAATTCATACTGATTCAATCATGCATATATATGTTCTAAAGCTGTCAAAGAAAAATTATAGTGATTCAGTCTTGCATAGCTGTGTTATACAGCTATAAAAAAAATTTATAGTGATTCAATCATGTATATATGTGTTCTAAAGCTGTCAAAAAAAATTCATAGAGATTCAATTATGCATATATGTGTTCTAAAGCTGCAAAAAAAATTCATAGTGATTCAATCATGCATATATGTTTTCTAAGGCTGTCAAAACGATTTCATAATGATTAAATCATGCATATATGTGTTCTAAGGCTGACAAAATTTTTTTATAGTGATTCAATCATGCATATATGTATTATAAGTATGTCAAAAAAAATCATAGCGATTCAATCATGCATATATGTAATATAAAGACGTATAAAAAAAATCATTGTGATTCAATCATGCATATATGTGTTCTAAACCTGTCAAAAAAAATTCACAGTGATTCAATCATGCATATATGTCATCTAAGGTTGTCAAAAAAGTTTTATAGTGATTGAATCATGCATACATGTGTTCTAAAGCTTTCAAAAAAATTTCATAGTGATTCAATCATGCATACATCGGATCTAAGGCTGCCAAAAAAAATTAAAGTGATTTAATCATGCATATATATGTTCTATGGCTATAAAAAAAAATGCATAGTGATTCAATCACGTATATATTTCTAAAGCTGTCAAATATTATTTGTAGTGATTCAATCATGGACATATGTGTTCTAAAGCTATAAAAAAAAATTCATAGTGATTCAATCATGCATATATGTGTTCTAAAGTTGTCAAAAAAATTATGGATAGATTCAATCATGCATATATGTGTTCTAAAGCTGTGAAAAAAATTTCATACTGATGCAATCATGTATATATGTGTTCTAAGGCTGGCAAAAGGATTTCGTAGTGATTAAATCATGCATATATGTGTTCTAAGGCTATAAAAAATTTCATATTGATTCAATAATGCATATATGTGTTCTAAGGATGTCAAAAAAAAATCATGGAGATTTAATCATCCATATACATGTTCAAAAGCTGACAATAAAATTTCATAGCGATTCAATCATGCAGATATGTTTTCTAAAGATGTAAAAAAAAATCATGGTGATTCAATCATGCATATATGTGTTCTAAAGCTATCAAACAAATTTCATAGTGATTCAATCATGCATATATGTGTTCTAACGCTGTCAAAAAAAATTTATAGTGATTCAATCATGCATATATGAGTTCTAAGGTTGTTAAAAAAATTTCATTATGATTCAATCATGCATATATTTTTTCTAAAGTTGTCAAAAAAAATTCATAGTGATTCAATCATGCATACATATGTTCTAAAGATGTCAAAAAAATTTCATAGTGCTTTAATCATGCATATTTGTGTTCTAAGGCTGTGAAATTTTTTTTATAGTGATCCAATCATGCATATATGTGTACTAAAGCAGTCAAAAAATTTTTATAGTTATTCAATCATGTATATATCTGTTCTAAAGCTATCAAAAAAAATTTACTATGATTCAAATATGCCTATATGTGTCCTAAAGCTATCAAAAAAACTTCATAGTGATTGAATCATGCATATTTGTGTTGTAACGCTATAAAAATTTTTTATAGTGATTCAATCATGCATATATGTGTTCTAAAGCTATAAAAAAAAGTCATAGTATTTCAATCATTAGATGCTCCCTATGATCTTCCTTGCTCTCGGAGTAAATTAGGATATCGTCCATAAATACGATCATGAAAAGGTCTAGGTAAGGCCGAAAGATCCGAATCATCAGGTCCATAAATGCCGCACGCAGGGGCATTTGTTAACCCGAAGGGCATCACCAAAAACTCGTAATGACCGTATCGTGTCCTGAATGCTGTCTTATGCACGTCGGATTCTTTGATCTTCAGTTGATGGTACCCTGATCGAAGATCAATCTTGGAGAAGACCTTGGCCTCCCGAAGTTGATCAAACAAATCATTTATCCTGGGAAGAGGATATTTGTTTTTTATTGTTACCTGATTCAACATTCTATAGTCAATGCACATACGCATTGACCCATCCTTCTTTTTGACGAACAATACTGGAGCTCCCCAAGGTGAAACACTAGGTCGAATAAAGCCTTTATCCATCAATTCTTGCAGTTGCTTCTTTAGCTCCTCTAACTCTGCTGGGGCCATACGATAGGGCGCTTTAGATATCGGGGCCGTTCCAGGCACCAACTCTATCGCAAAGTCCACCTCTCTGGTAGGCGGTATGCCTGGCAGGTCATCTAGAAAAACGTCTGAAAAATCTTGAACTACGTCCAAGTCTTCCAGTGGTGTAGTATTGGGGTCTATCAAAGAAACACTGGCCAAAAAGGCCTCACACCCCTTTTCTACACAACGATGTGCCTTTAATGCCGAGATAAGTCATCCTTTGCTCTCCTTTTTACAGGCCTTGTACTCGAGTACAGGCTGATCAGGGCGAGCAAATTGAATGTGTCGCTCACGACAAAGCATACAAGCGTAATGCTCATACATCCAATCTATGCCAAGAATTACATCATAACCGACCATATTCAACAGGATAAGATTGGCAGGGAGGTTCTGCCCTGCAATCATAACCTCTACTCTAGATAGATAGGTACGAGCGATAGAGCTACCACTCGAAGGTGTGATAACTTCCAGAGTATATCCCAAAGAAGTCGGCGTGACACCAATCAAATTCGCAAAATGTACGGATACGAAGGAATGCGTAGCACCAGTGTCAAAAAGAACTTTAGCATCGAACTTTGCAATAGAGATTGTACCTTCAATGACGTTGGCATCTTCTTGCAACTCCTCTGCAGAAGTCGCATACACGCGTCCAGTAGCTTTCTTCTGACCTTGCGGCTGGGACTGCTGGGGTCGCTGCAGCTGTGGTCCTCTAAGAACAGGGGCAACTCCCTTCTGAACTGGCCTCATAGGGCAGTCTTTGATGAAGTGACCCTGTTTTCCACATCTCAGACATGCACCTGAGACTCTATAGCAGACTCCAGGGTGCCTCTTGTTGCAGTGCTTAAATACTGCATAAGACTGCGGTGCTGGTGTGCCGTCCTGTTGTCCCTTGGCCTTCTTTGCAGGTGGCGCCTTACTACTCTCCGCTGTTGGTCGAGGGGCCTTATTTGCATTTCTCTTCGACTTGTCGAAACGGCTAGGCTGAGTCTTCTTAGAAGACTCCCAGTCATCTTGGGTCACAAAGACATCGTTACGATCTATCGAGTTGTTTTTGGAAAAAGCCAAAAAGTTTGTTCTAGTTTTCCCCACCTGAAGTACTATGGCCATCTCGATGGCCTGGTTGAGGTTTTGAGGACGGCTGGTCAGCACTCTCGTCCTCAGGCCATCACGTAAACCCTGCACATAATTCTTAGCTCGCGCCTCGTCAGTGGTATAAGTATGCGGGCAGTACTTCTCTAAATGTCAGAAACGTGTAGTGTACTCTGCCACCTTCATGGACCCCTATCGAAGGTCTAAAAACTCTTGTTTCTTACGATCGCGTGCGTATTGGGGAAAGTAGGTGTCCATGAATACCGCTGTAAACTCCTCCCATGTGAGGGCGCGTCGTTCATCAGGCGTATAGCGTACTTCGCGTGTCGTCTCCCACCAGCTCTTGGCATCTCCTTGGAACCGATAAGTGGCAAAAGAAACCTGCCTCTCACCAGGAACCTCGAGAATCTCGAAAATCTCGCTTATGGCGCGAACCCATTCCTCCGCTGCATCCGGATCTTCCTTACCAGTGAAAGCAGGAGGGCTCAATTCCATTAAGCGCTTGTACGACGCCCCATTGGTTGCGACAGCTGGTGCCGCAATATGACCCTCATGCTGATGGCCTGCACCATTGCCATTACCTCCGTTGCCGGCATGGTTCTGACAATAGGCCGTCAGATTCGCGAGGACTTCAAAAAAAAAGTCCCTCTGAGCAGTCCAACCTGAGGGCTGTCTTCCGGCCATCTAAAGACACACACATTGATTCAGATTACTTATAAGTTGGGTATAAATACAAAATTCTCATTCATTTGACCCTATTAGATCTACGTTCTGATTCTTGCCGCATATATCAACAGAAATAATTACAGACATACAATTTTCATAAGTCATCAAAACAAATAAAATGGAAGCATACTTACAGCGATGGTGGTCGGTTGGACGAGCTTTGAGCCATACTTTCCTTATGCTCTGATACCATGTTTGTAACACCCCAATTTTTTTATAACCCTAAATTGGTGGAATTTTTTTTTGAAATACATTTAAATCTTTTAGCAGTTAACAGCGGAAAAACACATTGGGCATAAAACTTGGCGTGCTACTTCAGATGAATGCTTGCAAACATATACTTATGGAATTTAAACTTTAACAACTAATTAACCATGCATGAAAAAAAATCAAGTTCCATAATATCCAAAATTTATCACATTTGTCATTAAATTGAATTAAAGTAAAATCAGAGTTCAGAATTCATGAAGCAGAGGAAAGGTAGGCTCAGTCCCCGTCGCAACCTTCCTCCTTCGCACGTAAGTACCTACTCATTACCTGAAAATTTTTAAACCATATAGGGTCAGACAACATGTCTAAGTAGAGTAATTATGCTAAACTTGTAAGACAGAATAACAAGACAAGGATTTCAATAGAAATTTCATGGTTTAACATTTAATTTAACTTAAACAATCATACAACAAATCATGCATGTTTAGAATTTTCATATTTAACAGAAAGACATAAATTCATACATTCAAGATACAAAATGCATGAACCATTAAAATGCATGACTTACCATATGCAGAAGCTCTTTCAATGAATGCATATTTTCTTATCTTTAGTTATATTTTCTTAATTAGATGATGCATGTGATGCCAAATTAATGCACACACCATTTAAGTTATCACTTCTTAGCCCTGCTGATACGACACAGGCAGACATTCTCAGATCAGGACCATGACACAGGACATGTTTTATATACAGGGGTGGCTTTAGCCTGGCCAGGTCCATTCACTAAGACGGGGTGAGGGACGTTAATACGAGAGAGATTCCCAACACCTTTCAACCCGATGCATCAGTTTTTCCTCATGAGTACAATAACCTCTACGCAGCAGTCTAATGCAGAGGTTTTCCCCCTAAAATCGTGGGAGGGGAGGAGCAACCTTCCGTGCCCGTAACAGAACTTGTCCCACGAAGTTTTGTATCACCTGCTACTCTCCAAGCAAGTATCTTGAGTTTAATGTCACATGATTACTTGATTTCAGTCATACTTTTGATGCAACTTCAAACTTAAACCACTTTATGGTCATGAATGCATTCTTATAAAGCATTAGACAAAGACATATAATTAAACTTGTAACAGACATTTGAGCACATGCGTAGCATAAACATCTTATTCATTTTCACACATCATAATGCATATGCATGTACATGGCCAATGCAACAAGGAGAATATATATGAACATCCATATCAATGAAACAATCATATCATCACGATATCATGGACATACATGTAGTCAACACATTTTAAGAATTTAAAACATAAACTTGTATTCATTGGACCTTTTGATCCTAAATCTTTCATGTGTAACCTTCCATTTACAATTCATGCCATAATCATATAAGATTGCATAAAATCAGACCTGCATAATCATTCACATAATGCATACTAATTCTATAAAGAAATTAAATAAAAACATATATACTATGCAACCTTTGAGCCAGGATTTATGAATTTGCCCTAATTTTTCCAATTTCATAACTCTGTCCGACTGGTACAGAGCTCACAGAAAATTTTTGGCTCCATGAACAGAGCTTAAATTTTTACAGTATATATGAATTGTTGTCAGCTATCCATAGCCGTAAACCGTTTGTAAAAACTCTTTCGTATGAGGGAGTTATGCATGTGTTACTACAGACCTATCAGTTTTTGTTTCGACTGTCACAGAGATGTGCTCGGTCCATTAATAGATCCCAAATTTCTACAGTAGATGCACAATGGAGTTAGATTTCCAACGCAACAATCCGTTCATCAAAACTCTTCCGGACGAGGGAGAAACAACCATTTTACTGAACGGAGGTCAAGTGGAAAACCTGGAATTCCGAGATTTGCATTTGGGTGAATCAAACCAAGTCACCCGAATCCCAAGAAAAATTAAAAGAAATAGGGAATACGCATGAAATAAAATTCCGAAAATTCTAAAATATTCACATTACATGAAACACTTCATAATCTATCAATCCAAACTAATATTTGCATAAAAATCATGGAATAAATCAAATACAAATATATTTTACGAATCTATTTCTAAGAAACCGATTTTTATAATAAACCCGATTTCAAAAATGGTTTTCTTTAGGGAAAAATGTGTTTTTGCCATGGATCATTAGATTTGAGTCAAACCCACGGTTAGGAGGGTTTGATTATGATCTAAACTCATGAAAAAGCATCAAAATCTATGCCAAGAACTCCGTTCTTGCAAGAAAAGCATAGAAACTCTACATTTTGTTGAAAAAAATGTATTTCTTGATGGATGAACAACCCTTTTTGATCGATCCACCAATCAGCCCTTTCTTCCAGTAAGATGAGGACCTTAGATCTCCTCACCACACCCTTGAGGTCTGGATCTTGCACTCAAGAACCAAAAGAAACCCTAAAAGAAGAGAATAGGGAAGGGAAAGAGAGGAGAGAGAGAAGAGGGTTTTTGGGGGAGAGAGAAGCTCTCCTTTTTTTTTCCAGCACAAATGAGGAGGGCAAGGGCTATGGGAGGGTTTTATAACCCTTCTTAAATTAGGTTATGTGCTGGAATTAATTTCAGCCCTTGATCTCATTAATGAAATTCATTTGGAGCCCTTGATCTCCACTTTGACTTTTCAAACTTTAAATAACCTTGAAAATCACTATACCTTTATTTTCAATTTGAATTTGAAGTAAGATGCCACATAGGATGGGATGGACCACCTATGGGCTCCTACTAAACTAATAAAAATGGATTTTAATGTATACAAAAGAAAACTATTATATTAAACTATTATTGATAAATCATAAAATTCCAATTAAAAACCATTTTTGTTTTATATAACCACAACTCATGTGAAAATGTAAAGGAATTGAATATAAGTTAATTCCATCTTATTAAGCATATTAATATGTATATTTTTAAAATCTACTTTTGTTAATTTACTTTATTTAAATAATTTTACTTAAAAGAAAATTCAACATTTTCTTTTTAAGTAAGACGTTTTCAATTAGACATCACTTAGAATTTTCTCAGATATCCAAACCATGTAGGGTTTATATTTACTACAATTCAATATAATTAAACCCCTTAATCCTTACGAATATACTCAAACATTAATTTTTTTAAAGAAATTAGGGTTTTATATTGGCACGAAATTCAAGACATTTCACAATGCTATAGAAAAGAACTTAGAAATTTTCGGATATTACATCCAATCCCCCCAAAAAAAAAATTGTCCTCGAAATTTGGTTAACATTACGTACCGAACAAGTATGGATATTTAGCTCTCATATCAGCATCGGGCTCCCAAGAACACTCCTCAAGCCCGTGGTGCTGCCATCGTACTTTAACAAGTGGAATTGACTTATGTCGCAACACTTGTTCTCGTTGATCTACTATCTCTACCGGCCGTTCCTCAAACGTGAGATCTCTCTGAACCTCGACCTCGTCATACTGAATAACATGAGTAGGATCTGGTACATATTTCCTCAACATTGACACATGGAAAACATCGTGGATGTTGAAAAACTGAAGGGGAAGTGCCAATCTATACGCGGTGCCTTCTATCCTCTCAAGGATAAGAAACGGTCCTACATACCTCGGACTCAATTTCCCTTTCTTGTCGAACCGAAATACGCTCTTCGTTGGCGATACCCTGACAAACACATGATTACCAACCTCAAAAGAAACCTCTCGCCTCTTTGGATCTGCATAACTCTTCTGACGGCTTTGCGCTGTCAAAAGCCTCTTACGAATCAACTGTACTTGATCCGTATAATGCTGCAAAACTATAGGCGATTCAACAGTTTGATCACCTACCTCGCTCCAACAAACAGGGGACCTGCAGGGTCGCCCGTACAATGCCTCATATGGAGCCATGCCGATACTCGAATGATAACTATTATTGTAGGCAAACTCAGCTAACTTTAGGTGCTTACTCCAATCACCTTTCCACTCCAATGCACACGCTCGCAACATATCCTCGAGTGTTTGAATAGTCCTCTCTAACTGACCATCCGTCTGGGGGTGAAAAGTTGTGCTAAACTTAAGCGTTGTCCCCAAAGCTTTCTAAAGTTGTCCCCAAAACTTTGACATGAATCTAGGATCCCTGTCTGAGATAATCAAAACAGGTATCCCATGTAATCTGACAATCTCGTCGACATATAAATCTGCCAAACTCTCCAAGGTTTGATTCGCCCTGGTCGGTAAGAAGTGTGCCGACTTTGTAAGGCGATCCACAATCACCCAAATGGTGTCATACTGCTGGCGTGTCTTGGGTAGACCTACCACAAAGTCCATGGTAATGTCTTCCCACTTCCACTGCGGAATCTCAATCGACTGCATCATACCGCCTGGTCTCTGGTGCTCTATCTTGACCTGCTGACAGATTAAGCATCTCGACACGTATTCAGCGATGTCTCTCTTCATGCCGGGCCACCAGTAATTCCTCTGAAGATCCTTATACATCTTGGTGCTTCCGGGATGTATAGTGAATCCGGTACGATGCGCCTCATCTAATAACTCTTTCCTCAACTAGAGCTCTGCGGGCACCCAGAGTCTCTGGCCATACCAGATGCTTCCATCCTCCTCTAAGTGCAATGCTGACTGGTCTTGCTTGCATGCTGCAATCATCTTATTGAATTCGGGATTATCCTTCTGTTGGGTGATGATCCGATCCATGAGTTTTGTCCGCACTGCTGTGCTAGCGATCTGAATCTGACCCGATTCTGCTTCAAAGGGCTTCCAATCTATCAGGTCTTCGAGTAATTTCCACTTACCGCTGATAAAACTCGCAAGGCTCCTAGCCTTTCTACTCAAAGCATCAGCCACTACATTGGCTTTGCCTGGATGATAAGAAATGGAGAAGTCGTAATCTTTTAGAAATTCTAACCACCGTCTCTGCCTCATGTTCAAATCCTTTTGTGAGAAGATATACTTGAGGCTCTTATGATCTGAGAAGACCACAAATTGCTCGCCGTACAAATAATGTCGCCATACCTTTAGTGTAAAGGCTACTGCAGCAAGCTCCAAGTCATGAGTGGGATAGTTTCGCTCATGCACCTTCAGCTGACGTGATGCGTAGGCGATCACCTTGTCGTGCTGCATCAAAACGCATCCCAAACCAGTACCTGATGCATCACTATAAATCACAAAGCCTCCTTGCCCAGAAGGCAATGTGAGTATAGGGGTTGTAGTAAGCCTCTTCTTCAGCTCTTGAAAGCTTTCTTCGCATTGCTGGGTCCAGACAAACTTAATTCCTTTACGAAGTAGTTTCGTCATAGGTGAAGCGATCTTCGAAAAATCCTGAATGAAACGACGATAATAGCCTGCAAGCCCGAGAAAACTGCGTATATCTGAGACGCTCTTAGGTTGTCTCCAATCTATGACTGCTTCCACCTTGGCAGGGTCGACTGACACCCATCTTTAGAGATTACGTGACCCAAGAACATAACTTGATTCAGCCAAAATTCACACTTTGAGAACTTAGCATATAGTTGATGTTGTCGAAGTGCTTCGAGGAGAATCCTTAGATGCTCCCTATGATCTTCCTCGCTCTCGGAGTAAATTAGGATATCGTCTATAAATACGATCACGAAAAGGTCTAGGTAAGGTCGAAAGATCTGATTCATCAGGTCCTTAAATGTTGCAGGGGCATTTGTTAACCCGAAGGGCATCACCAAAAACTCGTAATGACCGTATTGTGTCCTGAATGCTGTCTTATGCACGTCGGATTCTTTGATCTTCAGTTGATGGTACCCTGATTGAAGATCAATCTTGGAGAAGACCTTGGCCTCCCGAAGTTGATCAAACAAATCATTTATCCTGGGAAGAGGATATTTGTTTTTTATTGTTACCTGATTCAACATTCTATAGTCAATGCACATACGCATTGACCCATCCTTCTTTTTGACGAACAATATTGGAGCTCCCCAAGGTGAAACACTAGGTCGAATAAAGCTTTTATCCATCAATTCTTGCAGCTGCTTCTTTAGCTCCTCTAACTCTGCTGGGGCCATACGATAGGGTGCTTTAGATATTGGGGCCGTTCCAGGCACCAACTCTATCGCAAAGTCCACCTCTCTGGTAGGCGGTATGCCTGGCAGGTCATCTAGAAAAACGTCTGAAAAATCTTGAACTACGTCCAAGTCTTCCAGTGGTGTAGTATTGGGGTCTATCAAAGAAACACTGGCCAAAAAGGCCTCACACCCCTTTTCTACACAACGATGTGCCTTTAATGCCGAGATAAGTCATCCTTTGCTCTCCTTTTTACAGGCCTTGTACTCGAGTACAGGCTGATCAAGGCGAGCAAATTGAATGCGTCGCTCACGACAAAGCATACAAGCGTAATGCTCATACATCCAATCTATGCCAAGAATTACATCATAACCGACCATATTCAACAGGATAAGATTGGCAGGGAGGTTCTGCGTTGCAATCATAACCTCTACTCTAGATAGATAGGTACGAGCGATAGAGCTACCACTCGAAGGTGTGATAACTTCCAGAGTATATCCCAAAGAAGTCGGCGTGACACCAATCAAATTTGCAAAATGTACGGATACGAAGGAATGCGTAGCACCAGTGTCAAAAAGAACTTTAGCATCAAACTTTGCAATAGAGATTGTACCTTCAATGACGTTGGCATCTTCTTGCAACTCCTCTGCAGAAGTCGCATACACGCGTCCAGTAGCTTTCTTCTGACCTTGCGGCTGGGACTGTTGGGGTCGCTGCAGCTGTGGTCCTCTAAGAACAGGGGCAACTCCCTCCTGAACTGGCCTCATAGGGCAGTCTTTGATGAAGTGACCTTGTTTTCCACATCGCAGACATGCACCTGAGACTCTATAGCAGACTCCAGGGTGCCTCTTGTTGCAGTGCTTACATACTGCATAAGACTGCGGTGCTGGTGTGCCGTCCTGTTGTCCTTTGGCCTTCTTTGCAGGTGGCGCCTTACTACTCTCCGCTGTTGGTTGAGGGGCCTTATTTGCATTTCCCTTCGACTTGTCGAAACGGCTAGGCTGAGTCTTCTTAGAAGACACCCAGTCATCCTGCGTCACAAAGACATCGTTACGATCTATCGAGATTGTTTTTGGAAAAAGCCAAAAAGTTGGTTCTAGTTTTCCCCACCTGAAGTACTATGGCCATCTCGATGGCCTGGTTGAGGTTTTGAGGATGGCTGGTCAGCACTCTCGTCCTCAGGCCATCACGTAAACCCTGCACATACTTCTTAGCTCGCGCCTCATCAGTGGTATAAGTATGCGGGCAGTACTTCTCTAAATGTCGGAAACGTGTAGTGCACTCTGCCACCTTCATGGACCCCTATCGAAGGTCTAAAAACTCTTGTTTCTTACGATCGCGTGCGTATTGGGGAAAGTAGGTGTCCATGAATACCGTTGTAAACTCCTCCCATGTGAGGGCGCGTCGTTCATCAAGCGTATAGCGTACTTCGCGTGTCGTCTCTCACCAGCTCTTGGCATCTCCTTGGAGCCGATAAGTGGCAAAAGAAACCTGCCTCTCACCAGGAACCTCGAGAATCTCGAAAATCTCGCTTATGGCGCGAACCCATTCCTCCGCTGCATCCGGATCTTCTTTACCAGTGAAAGCAGGAGGGCTCAATTCCATGAAGCGCTTGTACGACGCCCCATTGGTTGCGACAGCTGGTGCCGCAATATGACCCTCATGCTGATGGCCTGCACCATTGCCATTACCTCTGTTGCCGGCATGGTTCTGACAATAGGCCGTCAGATTCGCGAGGGCTTTAAAAATAAAGTCCCTCTGAGCAGTCCAACCTGGGGGCTGTCTTCCGGCGATCTAAAGACACACACATTGATTCAGATTACTTATAAGTTGGGTATAAATACAAAATTCTCATTCATTTGACCCTATTAGATCTACGTTCTGATTCTTGCTGCATATATCAACAGAAATAATTACAGACATGTTATCATTGCAAAATTTTACTTTTTCGAGTCAAACTGACCTTTGAAAAAGATTTTGAAAATAACTCGCCTCCGTTTTTAAAATGCAGGAAAATTTCGAAGAATGGGACTTGCCTGTCGGTACGAGGTTCAACCGTTCCTGCCGCCTTTAACAGGGGTAATTGAACCAAGGATCAATCTTATGCTCTACTCTATTCAACTTGTCTAAATCGTATTCTAATTTCTAAATGCACATAGAATCAGGCATGTGCTATGGATTTTCAGAAAATACACATTTGAAAGCATGATGCTTGCTTTGAATGATTGAAATATTTAGAAAATGTATCACATGGAAAATCGTGAATATACTTATGAGAGAAATAAAAGTCGATTTTGAGGAATCTTTGACATTTGGTGAAAATCGATTCTTAGAAATTTGGTTTCTTTGAATTCAAACTTTAAAATTGAAATTCTAACTTAGAAAATTTGAATTTGGAACTTGGGAAATATTTGAAATATCATTGGCAAATCCATATTCTTTTGAATAAGACTTAGAAGAATTCTAACTTCAAACTTTGAAATTGACTGCATAACTTTGGAAAATTGAGTTTATGAACTTGAGAAACACTTGAAATATTCTTTGAAATTCAATGCTTTTGAGAAAATCGATTTTGCTATAAGACTTAGGAGATTTTGAGAAAATGAACTTCTTTGAATTGAGATTGGAATTGGCAAATGCATGAAATGAATGAATATGGCTTTGAGGAATTGAGAAATTCTTTTTGTATTTTTGAAAAATGCAGTGCATTTTGAAGTTAGCCTAAGAGTGTAGGCTGAATGTGGCTAATGTGAAGATCATAAATCTAAGTATCATTCGTATTCTGACTATGGCCATAAATACAAATTTTACCAAGTTTATAAACTTCATATAAGCTAGTGCATGTGCCATTCGTGTAGACCATGGTGAATTTGTAAAAATATGCATGAATCATCATCCATCACACATTAACATTATTTAAAAAAATAAACTATATGCAATGCTGCCTAAGCTAAGCAGGAAATGTAAATTCTTATTCCAAAGTTTAATTTAGTTTACATCACTATTGAAATTTAAATACATGAAAAATAAAGTCTTCAATGTACCTAAAAAACTAGAAAACTTTGTTAGTGATGATATGTTGGCTTCTCTAGATTTATCCAACAATATCAGGAAATTGTTGGATTTTGCTAGATATAAGCCTTTTTGCCATGATTCCCTTAAATCAAAATGATAAAATATGAAGAAAGAATAAAGGTAAAATATGAAATTTCGAAATTGGGGTCAAAATGACCAAAATACCCCTAATAACAAGACTATGGCCTTGAAATTAGGGTTTTTAGAAAGATATTTTGATAAAATGCAAGTTTTGAAATTTGAATGGAATAAACTCAAACCAAATATGCTATGACATGATTAAAAATATGAAATTAGGGTTAGGGATTTCGAAATTTAGGTCAAATAACCAAATTGCCCCCGATAGCAAGACTATGGCCTTGAAATCAGGGTTTTTAGAAAGAGATTTTGGTAAAAATTTGGGTTTTATATACTAAATGAAATCAAATGAGCACAAAATTAAACCTAAAGCATCCTAATATGATTATGAACATGATTAAACCCTAAAAATATATGCTTATGCACGAAAATCCAATAATATCACAAATTTTGTGATTTTTGCAGTGTTTTTGGATCTTTCAGGAACCCGATTTTGCAATTTGCTTGATTCAGCCATCAAATGGATTCCAAAATACATAAAAATTGGTACCTGCACTTGTTATAACCCTAATGTCGAATTGGAATTATAAGAATAATTTTTTGACATTAAATTAATCCGAAAATTGCATTAAACCCTAAAAATATGTTATTTTTTACCTAATTCACCAACCAGTTTCAATCCAAGACCTGAACCAGGGGTCAAATCTCTATGGAAATTTATGAAATTTTACAGAGACTAATTAAGAAGAAAAACAGAGATTTCCCAATTTACAGATCGGAAAAATCATCTCCGGTTAGGGAGAAACCCTTCCGGCAATCTGAGCTAAAATATATCACTTTTAACAGGGATTAAAACGGCTATTTCAGATTGAAAATACAGGAATAAATAGCAATCCTAAACAAAAATTTCTGACATTTTAGTGGTGAACAGTAGACATAAAACTAACAATACTCACTTTTTACAGATCTAAAATCGGATCTGTGGTTTGGGATTTATGACTAACACAAGTCTGCTTAGGGTTTTGGTAAACCCTAACGAGTTTTAAAATTAAAAACAGGTTCTCTGAAAGGGGAAAAATACTAAACAGTAATAAAAAATTCTGAAAATTTCACAGTAGATAGATCTATTCAATGTAAATCCATAGCACTTTACAGATCTAAAATCGGATATAAGATGAGAGAAATATCATCACAGCAAGTTACCTTCTTGATTTTAACCACGATTTTAAAGCTTTAAAAACCCGATTTGATGTCTGATTTTTTTGACCGGGTTCCCGAGATCCAAAACCTCTGATTTTTCTACAGTAACTCAATAACTCATGCATGCACCACATATAAAAAATCAGAAATAAACAATGAGAACTTCAATCCGAAATAACATCAGCTTTACTGTTCTAAACCTAAAACATACAGAAATTTAAGAAACTTGGAAAACCATGCATTAACTAATGTAAATTAATAAAATAAACCATAAAACAGCAAATAAAACTTATTTCTATGCTATAGAACGTAAAACAAACATGAATAAACCATTAAAATAAAATAAAAACAGGGAATCAATGGCTGGATTTTGATATCACCTTTAAAACATAGATTTAACCTATTAAAAGGGGTAAATCATATATTTTATTGGTTAATAATGTAAAGAATCATATTAAAATCAATTCTAATGGATTAAAATCCCTGTAAATCACATAAAACAGAGTTAGATCACCTTCTTGGATTGTTCTTGCTGATTCTTGATGGTTCTTGAGGTGAAACCATGGTTGATCTTCCATAAGGAGGGGTATCTAAGCCTAGATCTAGGTTTAAAACA
Organism: Nuphar pumila; assembly: GCF_984573655.1. Taxonomy (NCBI): domain Eukaryota; kingdom Viridiplantae; phylum Streptophyta; class Magnoliopsida; order Nymphaeales; family Nymphaeaceae; genus Nuphar; species Nuphar pumila. The sequence goes on along the minus strand of NC_143251.1, from coordinate 69,223,332 downwards.
TTAAAATCATTAAATAAAATATGAAAAAGGCAAAGGAATTCATACCTTGGAGTTGCAGCAATGGAGGAAGGGCTGGAGAGGAGAGAGAATCTCCACGAATCCAAAGAAAAGCCAATTGGGAAAATCGACCCCCTATAGCCTTCTATTTATAAAAAAAAATTAGGTTAAAAATCAAATGTTTTAAAAAAATTGGACTCTTCTAAGGGGGGGCGATTTTGGGGTGTAAAGACTATCCTACCCCTAGCCTAAATTATCCTATTTAATACGTAATTAACCCCTAGACTCTCCTAAAAAATCCCCAAATGTAATTCCACTTGGCATTTTCTACATTTGGCTTTTTAAAACACCTTTAAAAACCTTTAAAAACACTAGTTTTAAAAACTAACTTTCAAAATGAGTTTTTCAAAATGGTTTTGACTCTTCTAAACCTCTAACACTAACCAAGACATCAACTAACCCTAGTCTAGCCCTGACTTACTCGAATATGGTGCCACCCTGAGTGGGCCCTACTTGAGTTTTTCAAAAAGTGATTTTAAAACTAGAAATTGAAGGAGTTTTCAAAAGGATTTTCAAAAGTAATCTTAAAATTAGGATTTTTGAAATGGCATAGGGTTATAACTGAATTAGAATTCCTCTGGATATGGTGCCAACTGAGTGGGTCCACATCGAGTTTTAGAAATTTTGAAATAAACACTGAAAATGGCTTTGAAAAGGGGTTAAAATTGATATTTGAAATTCAAGATCTTTGAAATTAGGGTCTCAAGCGAACTGGAACTCCGGGTTAGAGTCCTGAACTCTTAGGACTCTGAGATTTTAGATTTTAAAAGCCAAATGAAAGAATTTTCAAAAGATTTTATCAAGAAATAATGAAATAAGTCAGAAAACACAGTCAGGGTTAGACTCCTAACTCGACCGAACTCTAAAATAGAGTCCTGAACTAACTGGACTCTGTTAAATGACCTAAATTTTGAAAATAATCGAAAAAGACTGAAAATGGAAGTAAAACAGACTTAAAAATAGACTCCTGACTGGATTAGGACTCTGAGACAGAGTCCTGATCAGACTGAAACTTTCAAAAATTTGATGAATAGAGGAATTCAGAAGCGACACCACCTCAATGGGTCTCATCTGTGAATTGAAATCGATTAAAATTTGAATTTGAAATGAATCCAGATTGTTTCCTTGAGAAAATATTTCGAAATATAAAGTTCTGGGGTTGGAAAATGACAGAGTATTGAAAAAAAACCCAGGTTTTGAAATTGATTTTGAAATAAAGCTTTAAAATTCAAATCTGGATTGAATGTTTTGAAATAGGAGTGCTGGATCTCGAAAATGAGATGTAATGACATGCAATGCTATGCAGAATACATGCAATGATATGCAATGATCTGTAATGACTTATGAAATAGACAACACTGAATGAGGGTGAAAATTTGGGGTGTTTACAGATGCCCCTCTTTGATGCTAAGCCGGTTGAAAGCCGAGCTTAGTGGCAAAGAAAACACACCAAATTTGGATTATAAAAATGCCCCAGTTAGATGAATCTGACTGGGTATGAAAGAATTAGTTCAAGTGATGATGATAGATATGAAATGAAGAATAAGGAGAAAATTTTATTTCGAAAAGAAAGTGAGATTCAGGTTTTGCCCTTAACCTGGATGGGACAGAAAATACCTCGTGTAGAAACGAAGCTCAGGTTTGACCCTTAACCTGACCGGGAAATGAAATACCTCATCAAAGGAGGCTTAGGTTTATACCCTTATCCTGATCGGGCAAAAAATGAAATACCTCATCAAAGGAGGCTCAGGTTTGTACCCTTAACCTGATCGGGTAAAAAAAAAATGGAATACCTCATCAAAGGAAGCCCAGGTTTGTACCCTTAACCTGATTGGGCAAAAAATGAAATACCTCATCAAAGGAGGCTCAGGTTTGTACCCTTAACCTGATCGGGTAGAAAATAGGATACCTCATCAAAGAAGGCTCAGGTTTGTACCCTTAACCTGATCGGGCAGAAAATGGAATACCTCATCAAAGGAGGCTCAGGTTTGTACCCTTAACCTGATCGGGCAGAAAATGGAATACCTCATCAAATGAGGCTCAGGTTTATACCCTTAACCTGATTGGGCAGAAAATGGAATACCTCATCAAATGAGGCTCAGGTTTGTACCCTTAACCTGATTGGGCAGAAAATGGAATACCTCATCAAATGAGGCTCAGGTTTGTACCCTTAACCTGATCGGGCAGAAAAATGGACGGAATCCTCGAAAGAAGAGACCGTGATGGAACCTTCGGATTTCTGCACAATGAATCCGATAGGGGTTTTGCAAAAGGAAGGAAATTGGGGTCCCTAAAACTTGAAAAGGGTTTGATTTTGGGCGTCTCATTGCTGAGACTAAATAGCTTTTGAAATTGCCTTTTGCTGAAATTGGTGGCTTAACCTCAAGCCGAAATTGGACTGTCTATGGTGGGACAGTGGGGACACAGGGAAGTGTGCGAATCTGAGAGCCCGTGCGCTCAGATTATACCAAAGAAGGGAAGGAATCTTGAAAACTCCCGTTATCAAGTCCTAAAAGGGATAACAACTGATGTCAGGATGTGCCAAAGATGAACCTCAAGCTCTCGCTTCACGCCAGGATAGCTAGAAAATATTGTCAAAATGTTGAAAATTGTTGTTGATTCAAAATAATTGAAAATGATGCACTTTGTTTTGAAAGTATTCCCTCTTTTCTACCTGAAGTATTACCTCCGACTGGCCTTAACTCCGTAGAATCAAGATTCGAATTCAAATTGCTTGCGATTGGCTTTCTTTCAAGGAAGCTATCAATTTCCTTGATATGAACGGAAAGAAAGTATTCTTGATATTGCGAGAGCTATTGGTGAAAGAATATTGATAAAAGAATTTCACAAAATTAAAGAAGATTCTTGATAGATTTGACAGTCTGATATTCTGGGATTCTTTTCTCATGATGATCTTTCTGCACTCTCTTTTTAGCAGATTGGAGCTCTCTTGGATTTTTCGGGAATTGCATCATCCTTCATTTTGGAGATGTCCTGACTTGTCTCTCTCTTTTTTTTCTTGGGAAGGGTACGTCACAAACTCCTTCATCTCAAAGATGTTCCGATCCTTCTTTTCTCTCAGGGATTATCTTGATGATTATTGGCTCATTGGTTGGAAATCTCTTGATGGTAGCTGAAATCAAATATCTTTTAGGGTTTGTCAGTAGGCTCATCACACTCGCCTTCATCTCGACGGTGATCTGAACTTTCCCTGGAAGGATCCGTTACAAACTCCGTCATCTTGGAGATGATCCAAATCTTCTTTGGCCCCGGGGGTCGACTCGCTTAATTCGCCTTCATCTTGACGACAATTGAGAGATCCCTTTTGCAGATATTTAATTGCAGCTTAGGTGATTGAGGAGATATGGTGATTGAGTGGATTTTTCTGTATCACCCAGGATATTTCGACTGCTTTATTTTTGAAGAATGGTCTTTAAAAATGTGCCATTGACTGCGATCAATATCAATCACTCATGGCTTTGCAACAACATTGAATTCTCTTTGCTGGCCATATCGTGGATTTATTCTTTATCCTTTTGGTTGGCCAATAAAAAGATTTTGAACTTTGGATCCTTTTTCGTGAAAGCATTGCCCTTTCGGAAGTAATAGTGGAGGTATTCTGAAGTAATAATTTTGTGCAATAAAGATTTTTGAAATCAACAAATATTTAATGACAAATTGGCAAAATTTTCTTGAAATCCTTTTGTGAAATCAAGCATTTGAAGCACAACGCAACACATCCATGACAAAAATTCTCTTCTCTTTTCCCCAAAGGAGAAGATTCAGAAATTAGAATTGGGAATTACTCCTCTCTTCTCTGAAGAGGAGGTGTTTGCAAAACGAACTTTCGAAGAGAAATTAAGCTTTCGTCAAAACTTCCTATCATTAGGCTTCTCTTATGGAAAGGGGGCCGGAATTGGTGAGGTTGGTAAATTGGTCATGAAGAAACGAGTTCATCACACTCTCCCTAAAAAGAGGGTCCTTCATGATGAAATGGCCTAGTCTGAATTTATGGGGCCACAAGGAAAGCAAGTCTCCGTCGAGTCTCTCCCTATAAAAAGGGTTCCTTGTGTGAAATTTGGAATTTTGTTTTGCAAACGGTTCACAAAGACACGAGCTCCTTCAAACTCTCCCTAAAAAGGGGCTAAGTGAACGAATTGGATAGCATGCGAAAAGAGCGAGCTCCCTCGAACTCTCCCTATAAAAAGGGGCTCTCACAAGAGAAAATAATTGAAATTGGGTATTGGGTGACCAAAAGGTCGAAATTTGGAAATTGGAATTTTGAAATTTGATATTTGAAATTGGAAATTGGAAATTTGGAAATTGATAATTGGAAATTTGAAATTTTGGAAATTGATTGGCTAAAAAAAGTCAAAATTGTGAATTGGTTTACTGAGAATGACATGGATTCTGTAGGGATTCGACCTACGAACTATCTATTCCATAGGGATTTAACCTAAGGATCATAGTTTAAGAAGGAATGATTCCAACTTGTGAGCTTTGAATGGACCAGGTGCCAAACTGGGTTTTTGAGAGAAGATTCGAATCAGAATTTAATTCTTCAAGGAAAACTAGATGAATTGGATTTTGAAAGACAATTCGAGTCGGAACTCGGATCTTCTAGACCAACTCGCAGGATAGTTTGAGTAGAAGTTCAAATTTGTAAAGGAAAGCTAAACGAATTGGATTTGGAAGAAAATTCGAGTCGGAACTCTGATTTTCTAGACCAATTCTGAATTGGATTTGGAAGAAGATTCAAGTCGGGACTCGGATCTTCTAGACCAACTATGAAGGAAAGGAAAACTCGGATCGGAACTCGAATCTTTGAAGGAAAACTAGATCCATTGTGGAAGGAGAAGAAATTCGAGTCGGAACCCGAATCCCAAAGGCAAACTGGATCAACTAGAAGGAAAGAAGATTCGAGTCGGAACTCAAATCTCGAAGGAAAACTAAACCGATTAGAAGGAAAGGAAATTCGAGTCGGAACTCGAATTCCGGAGGAAAACTCGGTTAACCAAAAGGAAAGAAGATTCGAGTCGGAACTCGAATCCTGAAGGAAAACTAGACCGGTTGGAAGGAAATTCGAGTCGGAACTCGAATTCGGGAGGAAAACTAGGTTAACCAAAAGGAAAGAAGATTCCAGTCGGAACTCGAATCCCAAAGGCAAACTTAAACCGGTGCGGAAGGAAAAGGAAATTCGAGTCGAAACTCGAATCTCAAAGGAAAACTAGGTTAACCAGAAGGAAAGAAGATTCGAGTCGGAACTCGAATCCCAAAGGCAAACTTAAACCGGTGTGGAAGGAAAGGAAATTCGAGTCGGAACTCGAATCTCAAAGGAAAACTAAATTAGTGGACACTGAATTTTAAAGTGTACCAGTGCAAACACCGGATTTTGAAAATGTGCCAATACAAGCATTATGTTTTAAAAAATTACAGTACGAATACCGGGTTTTGGAAGATTACCAGTACGAGCGCTGGATTTTGGAAGGTTACCAGTACGAGCACTGGATTTTAAAAGATTACCAGTACGAGCACTGGATTTTAAAAATGCACCAGTACGAGCACTGGGTTTTGAAAGATTACCAGTACGAGCGCTAGATTTTAAATGGTTACCAGTACGAGCACTGGGTTTTGGAAATTTACCAGCACGAACACTGGATTTTTGAAAAATTACCAGCACAACACTGGATTCTGAAGAATTACTAATTGATTTTGATGGAAAATTTTTAGTCTTCACCCTCACGACGACTTGGACAACTGTCGGGGTCTCAGGATTTATCCCTTATCCTGAATGGGTAATCGATGCAAATGCAAATTGATGCAGATGAATGCGAATGAATGCATGCAAATGCAAATGAATGTAAATGGGTGCACATGCGTGCAAAATAAGAGATTTGTTTGATCCTGCCTGCATACAGAAAGTTTTGAAGATAAAATGAAAATTTAAAAATGCCCCATTGTAACTGGGAAAAAGAATTTTGATTATTATTGAAGAAAATTTGGAAGAATTACAAAGAATAGGGAATTGTTCAAGTATAGAATTTTTTCAAACGTCGAGCATTGATAGGATCTGGTAATTCTATTCCATCAGCATTGATGAGCCGATATGAATTGCGAGGTAGTGCCTCTTTGACAACATAAGGACCTTCCCAATTTGGCGACCATTTGCCACCCGGGCGATGCCTGAGATAAACTGTTGATATGAGCACTAGGTCATTGACCCGGAATTTTCTTTCAATGACAGATTTTGCATATTGTCGGGCTATCCTTTGGCGATAGGATTGAGCATGCTCTGCTGCTCTGAGCCTTCTTTCATCGAGCAAATCAAGCTGTACCTGTAAGACCCACAATTTTTCAGAAAATATCTGAATAAAATTCATGAGGCATTTACCGTTAAAAATAGCATTTCTTCTCAGAATGCAAAACGAATCAATTCCTGCGAGCCAGTTATACTTAGGATATTCGTCGAATCGCGAATATATGCTCAAACACTCTGGAAGCCATAACTTCCTACCTGAATGAAATCAAAGGATTCCTGCGAGCCATCCTTCTTAGTTACGTCAATACGAAGGGAATGGCGTACTCAGAATTTTTCGGAAAAAAATCGCCGGAAACCCAAAATTCTTGCGGGACCCACAGAAATATTGGTGGGACCCACATAAATATTCCTCAGAAAATATCTGGTGGGACCCACAAAAATATCCCATGGAATATCCAAGTGGGCCCCACACCAAGGAACCTCTTGGAATTAAAAAGAAGCCAAGGGGGCAAGGGGGGGATAAAAATTCCCAAGAGAAGGTGGGCTTGGGCTATAAATAGCCCTCCCCACTCTCTCTCTTCTCATAAAAATCGACCCCCTCTCTCTCTCTTGCCTTCTCTCTCTCTCTCCTAAACCTCCCCTACCTAGCCTAGCCCACCTGACCTGGTCTGAGCCTGCCTGACTTAGCCTGAGCCTGCCTGACCTGGTCCTAACCCACCTGACCTGGGTCTGAACCCACTTGACCTGGTCCAAACCCAGTTGACTTGACTTGAACCTAGTTGGGTTTAAAGTCAAAGTCAAAGTCCTTTTTAGTCCTGATTCTGGTTTGGGTTTCTGAACCCAGACTTAGCCTACTTGAGCTGAGTTCGAACCTGCTGAACCCAGTTGACTTGGATCGAACCCTGTTTGGTTCAAACCACTTAGGTTGAGTAGCTTGACCTGCTCTACCTCTTTCTCAACTAAGTCAGCTTCATCTGACTTAGTCTGACCTCTCGAAGGAAGGCTCGAAGCCAAAGAAGCAACCCGGAGCCGTTTCTTCCACGATTTGAAGTAAGTTCGCTTCGTTGATCCATCTCTCTCAAGTATTTAATTGTTTGTATATAGAATATACTTTCTGAAGTAGTATCTTGCTTTAGTTCTTGATTGAGCCCTTTTTGGACACTTCGGTGTTCACCCGCTCGTCTCGTAACTATCGTCGGATATATCTATGTTCAAACACGCAGTATATGCGTTTTTAAAATGGTATCTCGCCCTAGTTCTTGGTTGAGCCCTTCAGAACACTTCGGTGTTCACCCGCTCGCCTCGTAACTATCGTTGGATACAGATCTAGGTGTATATCTGTTGATTCTGCCGACGCGTCTTATATCGCACAGGCTATGTAATTTACCTTTGCCGTCGCGTCGTATGATGCCAAGGCTCCCTGTTTTCTGCACTTCCGATTACTGCACTTCCGATTATGCATTTACTTACGCCGTCGCGTCGAACGATGCCAAGGCTCCTGCTTTCTGCAATGTATTTACTTACGTTGTCGCGTCGAACGATGCCAAGGCTTCTGCTTTGTTATATATGTAGAATATTTCGTTCAGTTACACACCCTGAACAATAGTATATGCATTTCTTTACGCCGCCGCTGTATAAAGCACAGGCTTCTGCTTATACTACATATATAGCGCATAAATGAGCGTTCAAATGGAGATCAAACTCCAAATCGCCAATGCGATTCCTTGACCGCTCCTCGTTCAAGATTCTGCTTGACGAATGAAGCCCCTATTGGAAAGGCTTCACTTTTTGGCAAAATGCTCTTTACGTAAAAATAAAGTCAATTACGTATGGCCTGGCTATGGCCCAGGGTTCCTGCAACCTTGATGGATGCAAAGTACGCACAACGGTGCGCATCCATTTCCCCGAATTAAGCGTGGCGATTTCCTACCAAAGAGGGGAGATGCCGCTGAAATGGATAAAAGAAACGCACGCTTTCTCCGTAAAAGAGAGGAAGTGCTGCTGAAATTTCTGAAGAAGCTAAGAATAGCTCAGAAAGAACGTAGCAGGATACTCTGACATATAGCAGAGTGCTACCCGGTTCATGTATTGTCTTCTACAAACGTAGAAGGGTTCGTCGCACCGCTGCCGATAGAGCAGGGGAGGTGCTGACGAAATGGTCGGCAGAAGAGCTGCCGGAACCAATGGAACGACATAATGATGTTCGTTGATGGAACGATGCCAGATCGGCTCGTATCCTTGTGCCTACAAGGGCACCTTGCTCGTAAGGGCCGCTGAGCCGGAGTAGAGGTTGCGCCTTGGCTAGGTTTGTACTCGTCGCGTAAAAATACACCGAGTAGCCGATCTATTTAGATCGAGTCATATGCATGCTCATTGAGAACGGTTACACAACAAGACTCGTAAGGGCCGAAGAGCCAGAGTGTGTTGTTTCCACCCAAAGAAGTGTGATGCTCGTGGTGGCCGAAGTGCCAAGAGCGGTGTTCTGCATGCATATGAATAAGACTTAAGGTCGCACATACCCCGCGGTTGAAAATCGTGTTAGGGGTACCCCCTCAGTAATGACTGTGTTGGGGCGGACTGAATGGGGTCGGGTACACACTCCCGTAGTGCTGAAAGCACGGGCTGCCTAAATGGCATGCAGATTCTGTCTAAGTAATTGTAAGACTGGCAGACCCCTTCAGGAATTATGCTCACTGTGGAATGACAGTGATGGTACAGCCTTGAGTGACATGTATTTTACTTTAGACCTGATAGAGTCCACGATGGCCTCAGTCACTCATGGGTTTTGGGGTCGTGGTTATCCTTAAGATCTAAGGATTGAACCCAACTACTGCAAGTAGAGGATGCATCCGAATATGGGCCTAGTAGGGTTCTCCCAGTTGAAACACACTGCCCTACTATGGATAGGGTCAACAGGCCTTTGGGGTATCTAAAATACATAGAATAATCAACCCCCAGAACGTCGCGTTGATGCCCGGACAATAGCTCTACCTGCGTACCAAAGGCGGGAGCAGTTAATTATCAAACAATGCATTAGTTCTAGGTACAACGATGCTTTGAATGTATGAGTGGATGACGTGTTGAGTCAGTCCTGCATAACCTTTATGAAGGTGTCATGTTCGGTATACTACTGGACCGACTGGGCAAAGACCCGTGTTGTATCCGCACGACTAAGCGATGCTCGAGGAGTTGTCCTTAGATGCGTGGGATACGGATGTGCCAAGTATGAAGACTTGAGCTAGACATCACTTTGAGACCCGGAAGAGGTCATGGCTAAGTCGTGGAGACTTAAGCGGTTATTCAAATCACAGCCCTGAAAAGGCTTGCTCTAAGTCATGAAGACTCGAGCGGATGTTCAACTCATAGCCCTGAAGAGGCTCTTGCGATATACGCTAAGTCTTGGAGGCTTGAGCGTCGTTATTGCGCATTGCAACCCTGAGTAGTCATTATCGTACTTGAGTGGAATGGATGTATGACTGCATGCTTACCAGACCATCAGTGGTTCTGACCCCATTTTATGGGGATTTCAGGTGTTGTACCTACATGGCGATATGCGGAGCAAGGCGGCATCGAGTTCCAGGGTTTCTCTAGACAGAGTTGTACTGCTTCCTTTTATTGAACCTACACTGCTTTCCTAAGCAGTAGTGTTGTAATAAACATATGTTTTCGATAAAATGAAACACTTTGGTGGTCAATGAGTTGCTTGGCCACATACCTGCAACGTGCTCGGAGTTTTCTAAAACTGACGACTCATTATCGTCTGATTCCGTTGCTAAAAGCTTTTGTAAGTTCCGCTGCAAAGAAAAAAAAAAGAAATTCATGAAAATTTTAACTTAGCTTTGTTTTGGAAATCCGGGGCGTTACAGTACCAGTCGTTGTTGCTGATACTGATCAAGAGGTAATTCTAGAAGTGATGCAAATTTCAGAGCAGGTTTCTGAACATGTAGAGGCAGTACTACTTCAGTTCCGTAGACAAGTTCTGACGGAGTAGCATTCATTGGAGTTTGAATGGTGGTTCTGTATGCCCATAATGCATCATGAATCTTTTCATGCCAGTCACGGACTGTTTCTAAAGTTCGCTCCAGGATTCGAATCAGAATCTTGTTGGTGGCCTCTGCCTGACCATTCCCTTGAGGATAATAAGGAGCGAAAAAATGATGATGAATTCTGAACTTTGAGCAGAATGTCCTCATTCTCTCATTCTTGAAATGACTGCCATTATCCGACACAATATCATGCGGTATACCGAAACGGCAAAGGATATTCTTATGGATGAAAGAAACCACGTGTCGACCTTCTACTGTGCGTAGAGTGACTGCTTCTACCCATTTAGTAAAGTATTCTGTTGCGGCAAGAAAATATTTATGACCATTGGAGGCTGAAGGAGTGATGGGGCCTACAACATCGAAAGCCCACATGGAAAATGGCCATGGCGAGACGACAGATTGTAAGTATGTCGTTGGCGCATGTATGGAAGGCGCATGCATCTGACATTGAACGCACTTCTTCACAAAACGATAGCAATCTTGTTGCATAGTTCTCCAATAATACCCTGCTCGGATAATTTGTTTGACGAGAGTCTGATAGCCAACATGACCACCGCAAATGCCTTCATGTGCTTCTTGCACAACTTCTTCGGCTTCTTCTTCATCCAAACATCTGGAATATTCAGAACTGAATCCACGACGATAAAGGACGTCGGCAAGAATAAAATATCGAGCAGACATGCGTTGAATTGCTCATTGCTCTCTCTTTGATAATTCTGGAGGAAATTCGCCAGTTTTAATGAAATTCTTGATATCATGATACCAAGGCTTCTTCTTCTGCTCAGCCTGGTTTATCTGCTCTACTGGGACGAAAGCGAGTTGATCAAGTCTGCCAATTTCAAATGAGCGACAAGATTCTCCACTCCTGAAAGACATGATGGATCCCAGATTGGCTAAGCTGTCTGCAACTTGATTGAAATCTCTCTTGATATGAAAAAGTTGGAATTATTCGAATTTGTTGGCAAGAGCTGAGACAATCTTCTGGTAAGGAAGTAATTTCTGATCTTTCACTTGCCATTCGGCCAGAACTTGATTGACGACGAGCAAAGAATCGCCATAAGCATGCACTCTTCTGACATTGAAGTCCTGTAGAATTTTCAGACCTTGTATCAAAGCTTCATACTCGGCCATATTATGAGTGCACTGAAAATCCAGTCTAAGAGAAAAGGGAATCATCTCCTTCTCTGGTGTAATTAGCAGAATTCTGATTCCTATGCCAGCCATATTCTTGGAACCGTCGAAGAATAAATTCCAAATTGGGGATTGTTGAATATTGCAGATCCGCTCATCGGGGAAATCATCCTCAGCTTTAACATCCTCTGCTAGAGGAAAATCTGCTAATTGGTCTGCAATTGCTTGGCCTTTGATAGATTGCTGAGAGACATATTCCAAGTCGTATTGCATTAATAGGACTTGCCATTTGGCGATTCGTCCACTGAGAAATGGTTGTTCAAGAATGTACTTGAGAGGATTTAATTTAGATAGAATCTTGACTTCAGACGCCAATAGATAATGTCTCAATTTCTGACACATCCATACCAGAGCTAGGCATGTCTTCTCTATCTGAGAGTATTTCTTCTCGTAATCAATAAAGGTCTTGCTCACATAGTAAATGGCATGTTCTATCAAGCTGCCCTCTTCGTATTGCGCCAAGAATCCGCCACAAGCAACTTTATTAACTGAAATGTATAGCAATAGGGGTTTCCCTAATTCTGGCGGCTTTAAAACAGGGGGATTGAGAAAATATTTCTTGATGCGTTCGAACGACTGCTGACACTCTGGTCCCCATTCGAACCTCACTCCTTTTCTAAGCAAATGATTAAAAGGCTCACATCTCATGGCCAAATTAGAAATGAATCGCTGAATTGATTGCATGCGTCCTTGAAGGCTACGCAATTCTCTAAGGTTAGTCGGGGGCGGCATGCCAATGATAGCTTTGGCCTTAGCGGGATCCATTTCTATCCCCTTCTTGCTGACCAAGAAGCCTAGCAACTTGCCTGATTCGACTCCAAAAACATATTTTTGTGGATTGAGTCTTAGCTTGTAAAGAATGAGTCGCTTGAAAACTTGATTGAGAGCTTCGATGTGATCTTCCTCTTCTTTGGATTTCACCAGAATATCATCGACATATGCATCCATAGTCTTGTGTATCTGATCATGGAAAATAATGGCCATAGCGCGCTGATAAGTGGCTCCAGCATTCTTGAGCCCAAAAGGCATAACTATGTAACAGAAAGTGCCCCATGGCGTGGTAAAGGATGTTTTGGATTGGTCACGAGCGGCCAACTTGATTTGATTATATTCGGAGTATCCGTCCATAAAGGAAAACATAGCATGCCCGGCTGTGCTATCGGCTAGGAGATCAATGTTTGGGAACGGATAGTCATCCTTTGGAGTGGCTTTATTGAGATCACGGAAGTCGATACAGATTCACACTTTCCCATTCTTCTTAGGAACTGCTACGATATTCGCCAACCAATCCGGGTAATCAATTGCTCGAATGAATCCTGCTTTAAGCAGATCCTCAAGTCCTTCCTTGACCTGTTGCTCGATTCGAGGATCCATTTTTCTCAACTTCTGCTTGACTGGTTTCGCCTCGGGCTTCAAAACGAGGCGATGTTCCACCAATTTCGGATCTAAACCTGGCATATCCTCATAAGTCCATGCGAATACTTCTTCATGCTGCTTGAGGAAATTAGTGAGCCTTTCTTTCTCTCCTGGGCTCAAACCACTGCCAATCTTGAGAATTCTAGGACCGTCTTCTGATCCGATATTGATATCCTCAGTCGGATCTTGAACTAAGGATGATGGCTCATCTTGCTTCTGAGCCGATGCAAATTCTGGCAGTTCCTGAAGAGCTGAATTGAACTCTGCGGATTCTTTTGACTGCTTTACAGTTTGACCACATTCTGTTCTTATTCTGACCTGATGAATTATTGCTGATTTCGAACAAGCTTTTGGATTAAAGACGAGCTTCTTGATAGATCGGGAAGACATTCTGAAAATTGGAGGATAAATTGATTTAGGGAAATTGCTCATCATGAAATAAATTGCTTTTATTGAAAATAATTGGAAAGATGAAAGAGCAAAATGATTTCAATTTTGTGAAGATTTAATACTGAGGAGTAAAGAGACAAATAGCACCAAGATAGACAAAAGGAAACTGGCAACTTTATTGAAAGATAGAATTAATCAAAATGATGAAAATGAAATGGGCTATCATCCCGACAAAAGAATAGAAAAGGAAAGACAAAGGAATTCTTCTAATGTGCTCCCTTAATGAAAACAGTCTCTTTCTGAGATCTTCGGCCATTAAAGCCCAATCCGGTCCTTTTAGGGCAGTGCTGAGGAATCACTGGTTCAAGACGACCATCTTCATTTTTGCCTAGGCCTCGAAAAGGCTGGTAGCCGTGCTTCACTAGTAAATCAAATCCCTTTTTAGCTTTCATAAATTGGGAGAATAGCGGATGATCCTTAAGTGTGCTGTAATCAATTCGTCCTCCAATCTTGAAGAACTGTGGACCTCCCCATCGGGTCGCAGCCATTGTATGCTCGGGTCGCTCTGCCGTCTGCATGATTCCTGAATCCTCTTCGAAGCTGACCTCTTCAATACCCCTAATGCTAGGGATATCAGTAGTGAAAGAGGGCCTGGGAACCATGGGCTGTGCTAGCCTCTGCTTCGGATCTTCGCCTAAGACTATCGTGATCATACCACCTTTTGACCACTTGATACACTGATGAAGAGTAGACGGTACTGCGTTTGTGTTGTGGATCCATGGTCTCCCGAGAAGTAGATTATAAGTGGGCGGCACATTGACCACGTGAAAGAGAATTGAATGGACCGAGTAGTCAATGAAGATCTCTAGGAATATTTTTCCTTTCGCTGTTTGGCCATGATTGTCGAACCCATAAATGGTGATTGGATCTGGAATGTATTCTTCTTCTTTTATGCCCAAAGCTTTGGCGGTCATTTCCGGACATATATTGAGGCTGCTGCCTCCATCGATCAGCACATGAGGAACTGTCATCCCTCTGGTTCGAACCACAACATACAAGGCGTTGTTATGGAACACATGAGGCTTAGGGAGATCCTCATCGGAGAAAGTAACTGGAGCATTAGTCATGGCCTGATTGACTATGTGGGCCATGTCTTCCGGAGTTATGCTTGGTTTCACCTTGATTTTCTGCAACAGATTATTTAGTACTTGCTGATGTTTAGCGGAAGCTTGGGTTAAGTCCAAAATTGAGACATTGGATAATGTTGTAATAGGCTTTAGAGTGGATGTCTCGCTTTTCTTTGGGGTGGACTTAATGAGATGCTTAGGGAGCCATGGCATACTTCTGGCTACCTCGGGAGATATCCCGGCGGGCTTGTCAGATACTTTCAATTTGCCGAAAGCTGAAATAAGGTCCATCTTCTGGGCCTTGGACCGAGCCTGCTGCAATACCAGGACTTGATGCTGAGCTTGCATGTCATTTTCAGAGCACGGCCTGATATGCTTCTGTGGTTGAAATGACTGTTCGGTGATGACTACTGTAGAATGACGAGGAAATGGCTCTTTCAAATTATCTATATTCTCGTCTTCGGCACCTTCTATCAGAAGATTCTTGTCAATAAGATCTTGAACTATGTTCTTGAGAACGAAGCAATTCTCGGTATTGTGCCCCACTGTTCTGTGGAACTTGTAGCATTGGTCTTTGAATTTTCCCATAGGAACGGGAGGATCGGCCAGCCTTGGCAACTTGACCATCTCCTTGGTCAACATGTACTCGAGCACAGTCTCGAGTGATTGATCTAATGGAGTGAATTTCCTGTCATAGCTCCATCCTTCATGCTTCACTTTCTCTCGGGGTTTTGGTCCCTGCTCTAGTTGAAGCGGCTTGCTGAATTGCGGGATCGGCTTCCCTTTCTGACCATTCTTGTTTAAACCTCCTGCCCCATAACAGAAGTCTCTATTCTGTCCCTTGCGATGATTCCATTTATTGTTACTGACAGAATTAGTGAAGTGAGTCTTCTTCTTTGACTCGTTCTGGCCGCTGTTCTTGGTGAAAGTGAAACCTTTGTAGAAACCATTCTCCATACTTAATTCGAGCCACTCGGCTCGCTCTGTTAACTCTATAAAGGTTCTGGATGGTGCGGTGGAGATGAGGCCTTTTAGAGGCTGCGAGAAATTGCTTAGAATTAAGGACAAAGCATGCCCTTCTGATATGGGGTCTCTCATCTTGTTGCAAGCTGACCTCCAGCGATGAATAAAATCTCGGGCCTTTTCATTTTCTCTCTGTTTCAGGCCACAGAGGTGGCTGAGGGTCGGGAGCGCCTCAGCATTGAACAGAAAGCGCTCAATGAACATATTCACCACCTTATCAAATTCTTTCAGCTCTATGGGGTTGATGTGCTCCGAGTACCATTTAGCTGCCGTTCCCTCCAGACTGTGAGGGAAGCAAAAAAAGAGTGCCCGATTGTCATGCTTGAATCGTGAACATTCAGCGAAAAACATGGCGAGATGAGCCTTAGGGTCACCAGAACCATCAAACTTGATAAATTTTCTGGGGAGATTATCCAGATCGTCGTCCCCATCTAAACCATCATAGAAGTCTTCGCTGGTGAAGACTTTCTTGCCCTTGTCGCGGGCCTGCAGATCTTTGACCATTTTCATCATGTCTTTTAGCTGTGACTGAGTAGGGTCATTAACAGACTGATTTTTGGATTTGTAAGCCGACCCCTGACACTGAGTCGACCTTTTGAATTCATATTTATTTTCACATTCCTTGTCAGCATCGTCAGCTGATTCTGACTCATCAGATATTTCCTCGTGACGACTCTGCTTTTTGCTGATCTTCACATTCTTGACGACATGACCCTTATCTTTCTGTTTGGTCTGAATTTGCTCAGTACTGGCCTCAGCTTGCTCTGCCAGCATCTTGGTCATCATTTTTTTGAACATGACGTACATTTGGGGATCGATGCCATCATCCGCCTGCTGACCCTGACTCTGGATTGATCGAGGTGAGTCCATCTCTTCTTCCGAAGCTACTGAGTACGCGATGCCTTCAACTGATGTGGTTTTCTTTCTGGATCTTGTATGAACCATCGGGTATCACAAATTTTCTCTTGGATATTGCTGATGCTCTCTGCAGGGCAGAACTGATGGTTAGGCTTCTGAAGGAAATTTGATTTGGAGGAAAATATTTGTTGAGAATTTTGGTAGACAATTGAAATAATATCCCATTACTAGGGATTGAGTCGTCGCTGAGATTACGACAATTGTGTTGCTATTCTTTGCAAGATAAACAACTGAAAATATGCCTTGTTACCTAGGCGAGGTCATCAAACCAATGTAAAATAAAGGAATTTTTATTAAGGGGAAAAACATGATTTTATCAATAATACACTTGACAGAGGGGAGGGGGACAGACAATTTTCCACCACTCCAGATAATCAGAAGATACACGAGGGCCAGGAAAAATAGTAAGACTGACAAAGGAATCCCAGCCATGTCTGGCAGAATGGTATGCTCCGGACCACTGATCTGATGCGAGATCGAATTCTGGCAGAACCCCGGCTAGTGGACGAATCTCTACGCGCTTCTACCTCTGAGAGAACTGCCTGACACACCGCTCTGGATGATAGTATGCGTAGAAAAATGGGCCAAGTAGCCTGAATCGCTTGTCGTATGCATAAGTATATCTGGGAGGTGATTCCTGACGATCAAAGTAGTCCCATACGACCTCTTCCTCCTGAAGGTTGTCGATCAAGAACCAGTATCGCACAACTGGAAGAAGCTTTTCACCATTGTATATGAAGGAACTGGCTCGGACTGGCACATGTCGGAGGAACCAAGACTGCAAGGCATAGGTGCACCCTTCGACTAGAATGGATTCTCCGAGTGTGAAATGGGTCAACCCTCGGTATAGGAAAGCGAGTGCGGCCATGGCTATCGAGAGGCGGCTGGTCTGTAGACTTCCCCATCTCCTTAGAAGTTGGACTATTCTGATATCCATGTAATTCCGTCCATCTGGAAAGAAAGCTAATCCTACCGTGCACAGAACCATCGTGTGCTGAATTCTCTCTCGAGCTGTTCTGGACAGCGAGCTGACTTCCACAAATGTCCCATACTGTCTGTAGATTTCGAATAGATCCACATATTCGTTTCCATCCTCCTCTATTAATGGCCAAGACTTGCGTCCTGTCATGCGAGCTAAGGCATCCTTAGGGTCCAGACCCTTAACATTAATCAGAAACTGTTTCTCCAATGGATCTCCAGGCTGACCGGCTGGCTCGGGCAATCCTATAATCTCTGAAAATTCATCCATCAGTACTGTCATCTCGCCCCACGGGAACCAGAAGGTAGAAGTGCTCGGATTCCACCGCTCTGCTAGTGCATGAATCAAGTTGCTGTTGACTGTATGCTTTCCCACTGCAGACGCCAGTTCCAATCCACACTCGTCTAGATGGTCCGGAAACATACGAGAGAAGTTCTTGAACCATGAATAATACCACCGGGGAAAGAAGGATCCGGTGCTGAGGACTCGATGTTCGGGAAGACTTTGTCGCACCTCGTAGGAGATGTGACCCTCAGAGAAGACTGAATCAAGCTGACTGGATGCCATCGGACTGAAAGACATGGAAATTGGAATAAGACTTGGAAAATACAGGAATTTTGAGGAAAATGCAGGCAGGATAAAAATAAAGCAGGAAATTCGAGATCTAGAAGACAGGAAAGATGGGAAATCACCTGGAGTTTTGAAGGAAATTAAGGGAAATTTAAAAAATCGTCCAGGGTTTGATGAAATATGAAGAAATAAATGGAAAATGAAGTATTTTGAAAAATCGTCCAAGGTTTAAAACATGGACAGTACATGGACATGGATTGGGGAATTTTGAAAAAAATCATCCAGTATTTTAGAAAATTGGGAAAAATATGGAAAATAAAAAGGAAATAACATATTCAATCAAATTCTGCATAAACAAGTATGCACAAACAGCATTCCCTAAAAGCTGACTCTAGATGCACAAATTTTGAAATAGCTGTAGGATCTTAATCCTAACTCTAAGGTTCAGATCAACTGTATCCAATCCAGTTATGCCTATATACTCAAGCCAATGCTCGATGTACGTGGCATAAAATCAATTTCTCCGGTTCTAGGTTCAAGTTTTCCAACATCCTTGAGCACCAGCCGATATACGTTGGACTATGGCCCTTGGTACGTGGCAGGGGGGGTTTCACCTAAATAGGTGGCCCAGTTGTGAGGCTCTGTCCCGAACTATGGTTCTGGAAGAGAGCGCAGCAACGTGAAGACCGGGACAATATAGGTAGGGTGATTTTTGAAATATGAGCACATGCAAGAAAACAGAGGGCTCTAAGTCCTAAAGAGATAGAATTTTGAAATATTTGAAGAAGCAAACATTGTTTTCATACAATTCCTAAATTGAGGAGTGTTGTATTAGACCTAAGTCTATGTGAGCATGAATAATTCTCCTCAATATGGTCCTACCAAACCATACCTAGTCTATATGCATTCCATATCAGTTGGGTTCAAGTCTAGGCTCCTAGGTTCACATGATATCATAAAGCAAAGCTAACATTCCATGAAAATCGATTTTGACAATTTGAACTAAGTAGAGCATTAGATTGATCAGGCAAAGACAGGTCCCATCACGGTCGCCAAACCTGTTATCATCGCAAAATTTTACTTTTTCGAGTCAAACTGACCTTTGAAAAAGATTTTGAAAATAACTCGCCTTCGTTTTTAAAATGCGGGAAAATTTCGAAGAATGGAACTTGCCTGTCGGTACGAGGTTCAACCGTTCCTGCCGCCTTTAACAGGGGTAATTGAAGCAAGGATCAATCTTATGCTCTACTCTATTCAACTTGTCTAAATCGTATTCTAATTTCTAAATGCACATAGAATCAGGCATGTGCTATGGATTTTCAGAAAATGCATATTTGAAAGCATGATGCTTGCTTTGAATGATTGAAATATTTAGAAAATGTATCACATGGAAAATCGTGAATATACTTATGAGAGAAATAAAAGTCGATTTTGAGGAATCTTTGACATTTGGTGAAAATCGATTCTCAGAAATTTGGTTTCTCTGAATTCAAACTTTAAAATTGAAATTCTAACTTAGAAAATTTGAATTTGGAACTTGGGAAATATTTGAAATATCATTGGCAAATCCATATTCTTTTGAATAAGACTTAGAAGAATTCTAACTTCAAACTTTGAAATTGACTGCATAACTTTGGAAAATTGAGTTTATGAACTTGAGAAACACTTGAAATATTCTTTGAAATTCAATGCTTTTGAGAAAATCGATTTTGCTATAAGACTTAGGAGATTTTGAGAAAATGAACTTCTTTGAATTGAGATTGGAATTGGCAAATGCATGAAATGAATGAATATGGCTTTGAGGAATTGAGAAATTCTTTTTGTATTTTTGAAAAATGCAGTGCATTTTGAAGTTAGCCTAAGAGTGTAGGCTGAATGTGGCTAATGTGAATATCATAAATCTAAGTATCATTCGTATTCTGACTATGGCCATAAATACAAATTTTACCAAGTTTATAAACTTCATATAAGCTAGTGCATGTGCCATTCGTGTAGACCATGGTGAATTTGTAAAAATATGCATGAATCATCATCCGTCACACATTAACATTATTTAAAAAAATAAACTATATGCAATGCTGCCTAAGCTAAGCAGGAAATGTAAATTCTTATTCCAAAGTTTAATTTAGTTTACATCACTATTGAAATTTAAATACATGAAATATAAAGTCTTCAATGTACCTGCAAAACTAGAAAACTTTGTTAGTGATGATATGTTGGCTTCTCTAGATTTATCCAACAATATCAGGAAATTGTTGGATTTTGCTAGATATAAGCCTTTTTGCCATGATTCCCTTAAATCAAAATGATAAAATATGAAGAAAGAATAAAGGTAAAATATGAAATTTCGAAATTGGGGTCAAAATGACCAAAATACTCCTAATAACAAAACTATGGCCTTGAAATTAGGGTTTTTAGAAAGATATTTTGATAAAATGCAAGTTTTGAAATTTGAATGGAATAAACTCAAACCAAATATGCTATGACATGATTAAAAATATGAAATTAGGGTTAGGGATTTCGAAATTTAGGTCAAATGACCAAATTGCGCCCGATAGCAAGACTATGGCCATGAAATCACGGTTTTTAGAAAGAGATTTTGGTAAAAATTTGGGTTTTATATACTAAATGAAATCAAATGAGCACAAAATTAAACCTAAAGCATCCTAATATGATTATGAACATGATTAAACCCTAAAAATATATGCTTATGCACGAAAATCCAATAATATCACAAATTTTGTGATTTTTGCAGTGTTTTTGGATCTTTCAGGAACCCGATTTTGCAATTTGCTTGATTCAGCCATCAAATGGATTCCAAAATCCATAAAAATTTGTAACTGCACTTGTTATAACCCTAATGTCGAATTGGAATTATAAGAATAATTTTTTGACATTAAATTAATCCGAAAATTGCATTAAACCCTAAAAATATGCTATTTTTGACCTAATTCACCAACTAGTTTCAATCCAAGACCTGAACCAGGGGTCAAATCTCCATGGAAATTTATGAAATTTTACAGAGACTAACTAAAAATAAAAACAGAGATTTCCCAATTTACAGATTGGAAAAATCATCTCCGGTTAGGGAGAAATTCTTCCGGCAATCTGAGCTAAAATATATCACTTTTAACAGGGATTAAAACGGCTACTTCAGATTGAAAATACAGGAATAAATAGCAATCCTAAACAACAATTTCTTAAATTTTAGTGGTGAACATTAAACATAAAAATAACAATACTCATTTTTTACAGATCTAAAATCGGATCTGTGGTTTGGGATTTATGACTAACACAAGTCTGATTAGGGTTTTGGTAAACCCTAACGATTTTTAAAATTAAAAACAGGTTCTCTGAAAGGGTAAAAATACTAAACAGTAATAAAAAATTCTGAAAATTTCACAGTAGACAGATCTATTCAATGTGAATCCATAGAACATTACAGATCTAAAATCGGATATAAGATGAGAGAAATATCATCACAGCAAGTTACCTTCTTGATTTTAACCACGATTTTAAAGCTTTAAAACCCCGATTTGATGTCTGATTTTTTTGACAGGGTTCCCGAGATCCAAAACCTCTGATTTTTCTACAGTAACTCAATAATTCATTCATGCACCACATATAAAAAAATCAGAAATAAATAATGAGAACTTTAATCCGAAATAACATCATCTTTACTGTTTTAAACCTAAAACATACAGAAATTTAAGAAACTTGGAAAACCATGCATTAACTAATGTAAATTAATAAAATAAACCATAAAACAGCAAATAAAACTTATTTCTATGCTATAGAACGTAAAAAAAACATGAATAAACCATGAAAATAAAATAAAAACAGGGAATCAATGGCTGGAATTTGATATCACCTTTAAAACATAGATTTAACCCATTAAAAGGGGTAAATCATATATTTTATTGGTTAATAATGTAAAGAATCATATTAAAATCAATTCTAATGGATTAAAATCCATGTAAATCACATAAAACAGGGTTAGATCACCTTATTGGATTGTTCTTGCTGATTCTTGATGGTTCTTGAGGTGAAACCATGGTTGATCTTCCATAAGGAGGGGTATCTAAGCCTAGATCTAGGTTTAAAACATTAAAATCATTAAATAAAATATGGAAAAGGCAAAGGAATTCATACCTTGGAGTTGCAGCAATGGAGGAAGGGCTGGAGAGGAGAGAGAAGCTCCAAGAATCCAAAGGAAAGCCAATTGGGAAAATCGACCCCCTATAGCCTTCTATTTATAAAAAAAAATTAGGTTAAAAATCAAATGTTTTAAAAAACTTGGACTCTTCTAAGGGGGGCGATTTTGGGGTGTAAAGACTATCCTACCCCTAGCCTAAATTATCCTATTTAATACCTAATTAACCCCTAGACTCTCCTAAAAAATCCCCAAATGTAATGCCACTTGGCATTTTCTACATTTGGCTTTTTAAAACACCTTTAAAAACCTTTAAAAACACTAGTTTTAAAAACTAACTTTCAAAATGAGTTTTTCAAAATGATTTTGACTCTTCTAAACCTCTAACACTAACCAAGACATCAACTAACCCTAGTCTAGCCCTGACTTACTCGAATATGATGCCACCTCGAGTAGGCCCTACTTGAGTTTTTCAAAAAGCGATTTTAAAACTTGAAATTGAAGGAGTTTTCAAAAGGATTTTCAAAACTAATATTAAAATTAGGATTTTTGAAATGGCATAGGGTTCTAACTGAATTAGAATTCCTCTGGATATGGTGCCAACTGAGTGGGTCCACATCGAGTTTTAGAAATTTTGAAATAAACACTGAAAATGGCTTTGAAAAGGGGTTAAAATCGATATTTGAAATTCAAGATCTTTGAAAATAGGGTCTCAAGCGAACTGGAACTCCGGGTTAGAGTCCTGAACTCTTAGGACTCTGAGATTTTAGATTTTAAAAGCCAAATGAAAGAATTTTCAAAAGATTTTATCAAGAAATGATGAAATAAGTCAGAAAACACAGTCAGGGTTAGACTCCTAACTCGACCGAACTCTAAAATAGAGTCCTGAACTAACTGGACTCTGTAAAATGACCTAAATTTTGAAAATAATCGAAAAAGACTGAAAATGGAAGTAAAACAGACTTAAAAACAGACTCCTGACTGAATTAGGACTCTGAGACAGAGTCCTGATCGGACTGAAACTTTCAAAAAATTGAGAAATTTGATGAATAGAGGAATTCAGAAGCGACACCACCTCAATGGGTCTCATCTGTGAATAGAAATCGATTAAAATTTGAATTTGAAATGAATCCAGATTGTTTCCTTGAGAAAATCTTTCGAAATATAAAGTCCTGGGGTTGGAAAATGACAGAGTATTGAATAAAAACCCAGGTTTTGAAATTGATTTTGAAATAAAGCTTTAAAATTCAAATATGGATTGAATGTTTTGAAATAGGAGTGCTGGATCTCGAAAATGAAATGTAATGACATGTAATGCTATGCAATGACATGCAATGCTATGCAGAATACATGCAATGATATGCAATGATCTGTAATGACTTATGAAATGGACAACACTGGATGAGGGTGAAAATTTGGGGTGTTTACAAGACATACAATTTTCATAAGTCATCAAAACAAATAAAATGGAAGCATACTTACAACGATGGTGGTCGGTTGAACGAGCTTTCAGCCATACTTTCCTTATGCTCTGATACCATGTTTGTAACACCCCAATTTTTTTATAACCCTAAATTTGTTGAATTTTTTTTTTTTTTTTTTAAATACATTTAAATCTTTTAGCAGTTAACAACGGAAAAACACATTGGGCATAAAACTTGGCGTGCTACTTCAGATGAATGCTTGCAAACATATACTTATGGAATTTAAACTTTAACAACTAATTAACCATGCATGAAATAAAATCAAGTTCCATAATATCCAAAATTTATCACATTTGTCATTGAATTGAATTAAAGTAAAATCAGAGTTCAGAATTCATGAAGCAGAGGAAAGGTAAGCTCAGTCCCTGTCGCAACCTTCCGCCTTCGCACGTAAGTACCTACTCATTACCTGAAAAATTTTAAACCATATAGGGTCAGACAACATGTCTAAGTAGAGTAATTATGCTAAACTTGTAAGACAGAATAACAAGACAAGGATTTCAATAGAAATTTCATGGTTTAACATTTAATTTAACTTAAACAATCATACAACAAATCATGCATGTTTAGAATTTTCATATTTAACAGAAAGACATAAATTCATACATTCAAGATACAAAATGCATGAACCATTAAAATGCATGACTTACCATATGCAGAAGCTCTTTCAATGAATGCATATTTTCTTATCTTTAGTTATATTTTCTTAATTAGATGATGCATGTGATGCCAAATTAATGCACACACTATTTAAGTTATCACTTCTTAGCCCTGCTGATACGACACAAGCAGACATTCTCAGATCAGAACCATGACACAGGACGTGTTTTACATACAGGGGTGGCTTTAGCCTGGCCAGGTCCATTCACTAAGACGGGGTGAGGGACGTTAATACGAGAGAGATTCCCAACACCTTTCAACCCGATGCATCAGTTTTTCCTCATGAGTACAATAACCTCTACGCAGCAGTCTAATGCAGAGGTTTTCCCCCTAAAATCGTGGGAGGGGAGGAGCAACCTTCCGTGCCCGTAACAGAACTTGTCCCACGAAGTTTTGTATCACCTGCTACTCTCCAAGCAAGTATCTTGAGTTTAATGTCACATGATTACTTGATTTCAGTCATACTTTTGATGCAACATCAAACTTAAACCACTTTATGATTATGAATGCATTCTTATAAAGCATTGGACAAAGACATATAATTAAACTTGTAACAGACATTTGAGCACATGCGTAGCATAAACATCTTATTCATTTTCACACATCATAATGCATATGCATGTACATGGCCAATGCAATAAGGAGAATATATATGAACATCCATATCAATGAAACAATCATATCATCACGATATCATGGACATACATGTAGTCAACACATTTTTAGAATTTAAAACATAAACTTGTATTCATTGGACCTTTTGATCCTAAATCATTCATGTGTAACCTTCCATTTACAATTCATGCCATAATCATATAAGATTGCATAAAATCAGACCTGCATAATCATTCACATAATGCATACTAATTCTATAAAGAAATTAAACTATTGGCTCCATGAACAGAGCTTAAATTTTTACAGTATATAGGAATTGTTGTCATCTATCCGTAGCCGCAAACTGTTTATAAAAACTCTTCCGTATGAGGGAGTTATGCATGTGTTACTACAGACCTATCAGTTTTTGTTTCGACTGTCACAGAGATGTGCTCGGTCCATGAACAGATCCCAAATTTCTACAGTAGATGCACAATGGAGTTAGATTTCCAACGAAACAATCCGTTCATCAAAACTCTTCCGGACGAGGGAGAAACGACCATTTTACTGAACGGAGGTCAAGAGAAAAACCTGGAATTCCGAGATTTGCATTTGGGTGAATCAAACCGAGTCACCCGAATCCCAAGAAAAATTAAAAGAAATAGGGAATACGCATGAAATAAAATTCCGAAAATTCTAAAATATTCACAGTAGATGAAACACTTCATAATCTATCAATCCAAACTAATATTTGCATAAAAATCATGGAATAAATCAAATACAAATATATTTTACGAATCTATTTCTAAGAAACCGATTTTTATAATAAACCCGATTTCAAAAATGGTTTTCTTTAGGGGAAAATGTGTTTTTGCCATGGATCATTAGATCTGAGTCAAACCCACGGTTAGGAGGGTTTGATTAAGATCTAAACTCATGAAAAAGCATCAAAATCCATGCCAAGAACTCCGTTCTTGCAAGAAAAGCATAGAAACCCTACCTTTTGTTGAAAAAATGTATTTCTTGATGGATGAACATCCCTTTTTGATCGATCCACCAATCAGCCCTTTCTTCCAGCAAGATGAGGACCTTAGATCTCCTCACCACACCCTTGAGGTCTGGATCTTGCACTCAAGAACCAAAAGAAACCCTAAAAGAAGAGAATAGGGAAGGGAAAGAGAGGAGAGAGACAAGTGGGTTTTTGGGGGAGAGAGAAGCTCTCCTTTTTTTTTCCAGCACAAATGAGGAGGGCAAGGGCTATGGGAGGGTTTTATAACCCTTCTTAAATTAGGTTATGTGCTGGAATTAATTCCAGCCCTTGATCTCATTAATGAAATTCATTTGGAGCCCTTGATCTCCACTTTGACTTTTCAAACTTTAAATAACCTTGAAAATCACTATACATTTATTTTCAATTTGAATTTGAAGTAAGATGCCACATAGGATGGGATGGCCCAACTATGGGCTCCTACTAAACTAATAAAAATGGATTTTAATGTATACAAAAGAAAACTATTATATTAAACTATTATTGATAAATCATAAAATTCTAATTAAAAACTGTTTTTGTTTTATATAACCACAACTCATGTGAAAATGTAAAGGAATTGAATATAAGTTAATTTCATCTTATTAAGCATATTAATATGTATATTTTTAAAATCTACTTTTGTTAATTTACTTTATTTAAATAATTTTACTTAAAAGAAAAATCAACATTTTCTTTTTAAGTAAGACGTTTTCAATTAGACATCACTTAGAATTTTCTCAGATATCCAAACCATGTAGGGTTTATATTTACTACAATTCAATATAATTAAACCCCTTAATCCTTACGAATATACTCAAACATTAATTTTTTTAAAGAAATTAGGGTTTTATATTGGCACAAAATTCAAGACATTTCACAATGCTATAAAAAAGAACTTAAAAATTTTCGGATATTACATCCAATCCCCCAAAAGAAAATTTTCATCCTCGAAATTTGGTTAACATTACGTACCGAACAAATATGGATATTTAGCTCTCATATCAGTATCGGGCTCCCAAGAACACTCCTCAATCCCGTGGTGCTGCCATCGTACTTTAACAAGTGGAATTGACTTTTGTCGCAACACTTGTTCTCGTCGATCTACTATCTCTACCGACCGTTCCTCAAACATGAGATCTCTCTGAACCTCGACCTCGTCATACTGAATAACATGAGTAGGATCTGGTACATATTTCCTCAACTTTGACACGTGGAAAACATCGTGGATGTTGGGAAACTGAAGGGGAAGTGCCAATCTATACGCGGTGCCTCCTATCCTCTCAAGGATGAGAAACGGTCCTACATACCTCGGACTCAATTTTCCTTTCTTGCCGAACCGAAATACGCTCTTCGTTGGCGATACCCTGACAAACACATGATTACCAACCTCAAAAGAAACCTCTCGCCTCTTTGGATCTGCATAACTCTTCTGACGGCTTTGCGCTGTCAAAAGCCTCTTACGAATCAACTGTACTTGATCTGTATAATGCTGCAAAACTATAGGCGATTCAACAGTTCGATCACCTACCTCGCTCCAACAAACAGGGGACCTGCAGGGTCGCCCATACAATGCCTCATATGGAGCCATGCCGATACTCGAATGATAACTATTATTGTAGGCAAATTCAGCTAACTTTAGGTGCTTACTCCAGTCACCTTTCCACTCCAATGCACACGCTCGCAACATATCCTCGAGTGTTTGAATAGTCCTCTCTGACTGACCATCCGTCTGGGGGTGAAAAGCTGTGCTAAACTTAAGCGTTGTCCACAAAGCTTTCTAAAGTTGTCCCCAAAACTGTGACGTGAATCTAGGATCCCTGTCTGAGATAATCGAAACAGGTATCCCATGTAATCTGACAATCTCGTCGACATATAAATCCGCCAAACTCTCCAAGGTTTGATTCACCCTGGTCGGTAAGAAGTGTGCCGACTTTGTAAGGCGATCCACAATCACCCAAATGGTGTCATACTGCTGGCGTGTCTTGGGTAGACCTACCACAAAGTCCATGGTAATGTCTTCCCACTTCCACTACGGAATCTCAATCGACTGCATCATACCGCCTGGTCTCTGGTGCTCTATCTTGACCTGCTGACAGATTAAGCATCTCGACACGTATTCAGCGATGTCTCTCTTCATGCCGGGCCACCAGTAATTCCTCTGAAGATCCTTATACATCTTGGTGCTTCCGGGATGTATAGTGAATCCGGTACGATGCGCCTCATCCAATAACTCTTTCCTCAACTGGAGCTCTGCGGGCACCCAGAGCCTCTGGCCATACCAGATGCTTCCATCCTCCTCTAAGTGCAATGTTGACTGGTCTTGCTTGCATGCTGCAATCATCTTATTGAATTCGGGATTATCCTTCTGTTGGGTGATGATCCGATCCATGAGTTTTGTCTGCACTGCCGTGCTAGCGATCTGAATCTGACCCGATTCTGCTTCAAAGGGCTTCCAATCTATCAGGTCTTCGAGTAATTTCCACTTACCGCTGATAAAACTCGCAAGGCTCCCAGCCTTTCTACTCAAAGCATCAGCCACTACATTGGCTTTGCCTGGATGATAAGAAATGGAGAAGTCGTAATCTTTTAGAAATTCTAACTACCGTCTCTACCTCATGTTCAAATCCTTTTGTGAGAAGATATACTTGAGGCTCTTATGATCTGAGAAGACCTCAAATTGCTCGCTGTACAAATAATGTCTCCATACCTTTAGTGCAAAGACTACTGCAGCAAGCTCCAAGTCGTGAGTGGGGTAGTTTCGCTCATGCACCTTCAGCTGACGTGATGCGTAGGCGATCACCTTGTCGTGCTACATCAAAACGCATCCCAAACCAGTACCTGATGCATCACTATAAATCACAAAGCCTCCTTGTCCAGAAGGCAATGTGAGTATAGGGGCTGTAGTAAGCCTCTTCTTCAGCTCTTGAAAGCTTTCTTCGCATTGATGGGTCCAGACAAACTTAATTCCTTTACGAAGTAGTTTCGTCATAGGTGAAGCGATCTTCGAAAAATCATGAATGAAACGACGATAATAGCCTGCAAGCCCGAGAAAACTGCGTATATCTGAGATGCTCTTAGGTTGTCTCTAATCTATGACTGCTTCCACCTTGGCAGGGTCGACTGACACCCCATCTTTAGAGATTACGTGACCCAAGAACATAACTTGATTCAGCCAAAATTCACACTTCGAGAACTTAGCATATAGTTATTGTTGTCGAAGTGCTTCGAGGACAATCCTTAGATGCTCCCTATGATCTTCCTCGCTCTCGGAGTAAATTAGGATATCGTCTATAAATACGATCATGAAAAGGTCTAGGTAAGGCCGAAAGATCCGATTCATCAGGTCCATAAATGCCGCAGGGGCATTTGTTAACCCGAAGGGCATCACCAAAAACTCGTAATGACCGTATCGTGTCCTGAATGCTGTCTTATGCACGTCGGATTCTTTGATCTTCAGTTGATGGTACCCTGATCGAAGATCAATCTTGGAGAAGACCTTGGCCTCCCGAAGTTGATCAAACAAATCATTTATCCTGGGAAGAGGATATTTGTTTTTGATTGTTACCTGATTCAACATTCTATAGTCAATGCACATACGCATTGACCCATCCTTCTTTTTGACGAACAATACGGGAGCTCCCCAAGGTGAAACACTAGGTCGAATAAAGCCTTTATCCATCAATTCTTGCAGCTGCTTCTTTAGCTCCTCTAACTCTGCTGGGGCCATACGATAGGGTGCTTTAGATATCGGGGTCGTTCCAGGCACCAACTCTATCGCAAAGTCCACATCTCTGGTAGGCGGTATGCCTGGCAGGTCATCTGGAAAAACGTCTGAAAAATCTCGAACTACGTCCAAGTCTTCCAGTGGTGTAGTATTGGGGTCTATCAAAGAAACACTGGCCAAAAAGGCCTCACACCCCTTTTCTACACAACGATGTGCCTTTAATGCCGAGATAAGTCGTCCTTTGCTCTCCTTTTTACAGGCCTTGTACTCGAGTACAGGCTGATCAAGGCGAGCAAATTGAATGCGTCGCTCACGACAAAACATACAAGCGTAATGCTCATACATCCAATCTATGCCAAGAATTACATCATAACCGACCATATTCAACAAGATAAGATTGGCAGGGAGGTTCCGCCCTGCAATCATAACCTCTACTCTAGATAGATAGGTACGAGCGATAGAACTACCACTCGAAGGTGTGATAACTTCCAGAGTATATCCCAAAGAAGTCGGCGTGATACCAATCAAATTCGCAAAACGTACGGATACAAAGGAATGCGTAGCACCAGTGTCAAAAAGAACTTTAACATCGAACTTTGCAATAGAGATTGTACCTTCAATGACGTTGGCATCTTCTTGCAACTCCTCTGCAGAAGTCACATACACGCGTCCAGTAGCTTTCTTCTGACCTTGCGGTAGGGACTGCTGGGGTCGCTGCAGCTGTGGTCCTCTAAGAACAGGGGCAACTCTCTCCTGAACTGGCCTCATAGGGCAGTCTTTGATGAAGTGACCCTGTTTTCCACATCTCAGACATGCACCTGAGTCTCTATGGCAGACTCCAGGGTGCCTCTTGTTGCAGTGCTTACATACTGCATAAGACTGCGGTGCTGGTGTGCCGTCCTGTTGTCCCTTGGCCTTCTTTGCGGGTGGCGCCTTACTACTCTCCGCTGTAGGTCGAGGGGCCTTATTCGCATTTCCCTTCGACTTGTCGAAACGGCTAGGCTGAGTCTTCTTAGAAGACTCCCAGTCATCCTGCGTCACAAAGACATCGTTACGATCTATC
This sequence comes from Nuphar pumila, assembly GCF_984573655.1. Taxonomy (NCBI): domain Eukaryota; kingdom Viridiplantae; phylum Streptophyta; class Magnoliopsida; order Nymphaeales; family Nymphaeaceae; genus Nuphar; species Nuphar pumila. The sequence goes on along the minus strand of NC_143251.1, from coordinate 69,192,648 downwards.
GAGATTATTTTTGGAAAAAGCCAAAAAGTTGGTTCTAGTTTTCCCCACCTGAAGTACTATGGCCATCTCGATGGCCTGGTTGAGGTTTTGAGGACGGCTGGTCAGCACTCTCATCCTCAGGCCATCACGTAAACCCTGCACTTACTTCTTAGCTCGCGCCTCGTCAGTGATATAAGTATGCGGGCAGTACTTCTCTAAATGTCGGAAACGTGTAGTGTACTCTGCCACCTTCATGGACCCCTATCGAAGGTCCAAAAACTCTTGTTTCTTACGATCGCGTGCGTATAGGAGAAAGTAGGTGTCCATGAATACCGCTGTAAACTCCTCCCATGTGAGGGCGCGTCGTTCATCAGGCGTATAGCGTACTTCGCGTGTCGTCTCCCACCAGCTCTTGGCATCTCCTTGGAGCCGATAAGTGGCAAAAGAAACCTGCCTCTCACCAGGAACCTCGAGAATCTCGAAAATCTCGCTTATGGCGCGAACCCATTCCTCCGCTGCATCCGGATCTTCCTTACCAGTGAAAGCAGGAGGGCTCAATTCCATGAAGCGCTTATACGACGCCCCATTGGTTGCGACAGCTGGTGCCGCAATATGACCCTCATGTTGATGGCCTGCACCATTGTCATTACCTCCGTTGCTGGCATGGTTCTGACAATAGGCCGTCAGATTCGCAAGGGCTTCAAAAATAAAGTCCCTCTGAGCAGTCCAACCTTGGGGCTGTCTTCCGGCCATCTAAAGACACACACATTGATTCAGATTACTTATAAGTTGGGTATAAATACAAAATTCTCATTCATTTGACCCTATTAGATCTACGTTCTGATTCTTGCCGCATATATCAACAGAAATAATTACAGACATACAATTTTCATAAGTCATCAAAACAAATAAAATGTAAGCATACTTACAGCGATGGTGGTCGGTTGGACGAGCTTTGAGCCATACTTTCCTTATGCTCTGATACCATGTTTGTAACACCCCAATTTTTTTATAACCCTAAATTGGTGGAAAATTTTTTTTTTTAACACATTTAAATCTTTTAGCAGTTAATAGCGGAAAAACACATTGGGCATAAAACTTGGCGTGCTACTTCAGATGAATGCTTGCAAACATATACTTATGGAATTTAAACTTTAACAACTAATTAACCATGCATGAAATAAAATCAAGTTTCATAATATCCAAAATTTATCACATTTGTCATTGAATTGAATTAAAGTAAAATCAGAGTTCAGAATTCATGAAGCAGAGGAAAGGTAGGCTCAGTCCCCGTCGCAACCTTCCGCCTTCGCACGTAAGTACCTACTCATTACCTGAAAATTTTTAAACCATATAGGGTCAGACAACATGTCTAAGTAGAGTAATTATGCTAAACTTGTAAGACAGAATAACAAGACAAGGATTTCAATAGAAATTTCATGGTTTAATATTTAATTTAACTTAAACAATCATACAACAAATCATGCATGTTTAGAATTTTCATATTTAAAAGAAAGACATAAATTCATACATTCAAGATACAAAATGCATGAACCATTAAAATGCATGACTTACCATATGCAGAAGCTCTTTCAATGAATGCATGTTTTCTTATCTTTAGTTATATTTTCTTAATTAGATGATGCATGTGATGCCAAATTAATGCACACACCATTTAAGTTATCACTTCTTAGCCCTGCTGATACGACACAGGCAGACATTCTCAGATCAGGACCATGACACAACGTGTTTTACATACAGGGGTGGCTTTAGCCTGGCCAGGTCCATTCACTAAGACGAGGTGAGGGACGTTAATACGAGAGAGATTCCCAACACCTTTCAACCCGATGCATCAGTTTTTCTTCATGAGTACAATAACCTCTACGCAGCAGTCTAATGCAGAGGTTTTCCCCCTAAAATCGTGGGAGGGGAGGAGCAACCTTCCGTGCCCGTAACAGAACTTGTCCCACGAAGTTTTGTATCACCTGCTACTCTCCAAGCAAGTATCTTGAGTTTAATGTCACATGATTACTTGATTTCAGTCATACTTTTGATGCAACATCAAACTTAAACCACTTTATGGTCATGAATGCATTCTTATAAAGCATTGGACAAAGACATATAATTAAACTTGTAACAGACATTTGAGCACATGCGTAGCATAAACATCTTATTCATTTTCACACATCATAATGCATATGCATGTACATGGCCAATGCAACAAGGAGAATATATATGAACATCCATATCAATGAAACAATCATATCATCACGATATCATGGACATACATGTAGTCAACACATTTTTAGAATTTAAAACATAAACTTGTATTCATTGGACCTTTTGATCCTAAATCATTCATGTGTAACCTTCCATTTACAATTCATGCCATAATCATATAAGATTGCATAAAATCAGACCTGCATAATCATTCACATAATGCATACTAATTCTATAAAGAAATTAAATAAAAACATATATACTATGCACCCTTTGAGCCACGATTTATGAATTTGCCCTAATTTTTCCAATTTCATAACTCTGTTCGACTGGTACAGAGCTCACAGAAAATTATTGGCTCCATGAACAGAGCTTAAATTTTTACAATATATAGGAATTGTTGTCATCTATACGTAGCCGCAAATCGTTTGTAAAAACTCTTCCGTATGAGGGAGTTATGCATGTGTTACTACAGACCTATCAGTTTTTGTTTCGACTGTCACAGAGACGTGCTCGGTCCATGAACAGATCCCAAATTTCTACAGTAGATGCACAATGGAGTTAGCTTTCAAACGCAATAATCCGTTCATCAAAACTTCTCTGGACGAGTGAGAAACGACGATTTTACTGAACGGAGGTCAAGAGAAAAACCTGGAATTCCGAGATTTGCATTTGGGTGAATCAAACTGAGTCACCCGAATCCCAAGAAAAATTAAAAGAAATAGGGAATACGCATGAAATAAAATTCCGAAAATTCTAAAATATTTACAGTAGATGAAACACATCATAATCTATCAATCCAAACTAATATTTGCATAAAAATCATGGAATAAATCAAATACAAATATATTTTATGAATCTATTTCTAAGAAACCGATTTTTATAATAAACCCGATTTCAAAAATGGTTTTCTTTAGGGGAAAATGTGTTTTTGCCATGGATCATTAGATCTGAGTCAAACCCACGGTTAGGAGGGTTTGATTATGATCTAAACTCATGAAAAAACATCAGAATCCATGTCAAGAACTCCGTTCTTGCAAGAAAAGCATAGAAACCCTACCTTTTGTTGAAAAAATGTATTTCTTGATGGATGAACATCCCTTTTTGATCGATCCACCAATCAGCCCTTTCTTCCAGCAAGATGAGGACCTTAGATCTCCTCACCACACCCTTGAGGTCTGGATCTTGCACTCAAGAACCAAAAGAAACCCTAAAAGAAGAGAATAGGGAAGGGAAAGAGAGGAGAGAGACAAGAGGGTTTTGGGGGGAGAGAGAAGCTCTCCTTTTTTTTTCCAGCACAAATGAGGAGGGCAAGGGCTATGGGAGGGTTTTATAACCCTTCTTAAATTAGGTTATGTGCTGGAATTAATTCCAGCCCTTGATCTCATTAATGAAATTCATTTAGAGCCCTTGATCTCCACTTTGACTTTTCAAACTTTAAATAACCTTGAAAATCATTATACCTTTATTTTCAATTTGAATTTGAAGTAAGATGCCACATAGGATGGGATGGTCTACCTATGGGCTCCTACTAAACTAATAAAAATGGATTTTAATGTATACAAAAGAAAACTATTATATTAAACTATTATTGATAAATCATAAAATTCCAATTAAAAATCGTTTTTGTTTTATATAACCACAACTCATGTGAAAATGTAAAGGAATTGAATATAAGTTAATTCCATCTTATTAAGCATATTAATATGTATATTTTTAAAATCTACTTTTGTTAATTTACTTTATTTAAATAATTTTACTTAAAAGAAAAATCAACATTTTCTTTTTAAGTAAGACGTTTTCAATTAGACATCACTTAGAATTTTCTCAGATATCCAAACCATGTAGGGTTTATATTTACTACAATTCAATATAATTAAACCCCTTAATCCTTACGAATATACTCAAGCATTAATTTTTTTAAAGAAATTAGGGTTTTATATTGGCACGAAATTCAAGACATTTCACAATGCTATAGAAAAGAACTTAGAAATTTTCGGATATTACAGATTCAATCATGCATATATGTGTTCCACAGTTGTCAAAAAAAATTCATAGTGATTCAATCATACATATATGTGTTCTAAGGCTGTCAAAAAAAATTTATAGTAATTAAATCACGAATATATGTGTTCTATGGGTGTAAAAAAAAATTCATAGTGATTCAATGATGCATATATGTGTTCTAAATTTGCAAACAAAAAATCATAGTGATTCAAGCATGCATTTATATGTTCTAAGGCTGTAAAAAAAAATCATAGTGATTCAATCATGCATATATGTGTTATAAGAATGTCAAAAAAAAATCATAGTGATTCAATCATGCATATATGTGTTCTAAGGCTATCAAAAAGAATTCATAGTGATTAAATCATGCATATTTGTGTTCTAAGGCTGACAAAAAAAATCCATAGTGATTCAACCATGCATATATTTTTTCTAAACTTGTCAAAAAAAAATCATAGTGATTCAATCATGCATACATATGTTCTAAAGATGTCAAAAAAAATTCATAGTGGTTCAATCATGCATATTTGTGTTCTAAGGCTGTGAAATTTTTTTTTTAGTGATCCAATCATGCATATATGTGTACTAAAGCAGTCATTTTATAGTGATTCAATCATGTATATATCTGTTCTAAAGCTGTCAAAAAAATTTTATTGTGATTCAAATATGCCTATATGTGTCCTAAAGCTATCAAAAAAACTTCATAGTGATTGAATCATGCATATTTGTGTTGTAACGCTATAAAAAAAAATTATAGTGATTCAATCTTGCATATATGTGTTTTAAAGTTATAAAAAAAAGTCATAGTGTTTCAATCATTAATATATGTATTCTAAAGTTGTCAAAAAAAATTCATAGTGGTTGATTCATGCATATATGTGTTCTGAGACTTTAAAAAAAAATTATAGTGTTTAAATCATGCTTATATTTCTTCTAAAACTATCAAACAAATTTCATAGTGATTCAATCATGCGTATATGTGTTTCATGGATGTAAAAGAAAAAAATCATAGTGATTCAATCATACATATATGTGTTCTAAAGCTGTAAAAAAACATTCATAGTGATTCTATCATGCATATATGTGTTCTAAAGCTGTCAAAAAAAATTCATAGTGATGCAATAATACATATACATGTTCTAAGGCTGTCAAAAAAATTTCATAGTGATTCAATCATGCATATATGTGTTCTAGGGCTGTCAAAAAAAATTCATAGTGATTCAATCCTGCATATAGACGTTCTAAAGCTGTCCAAAAAAAATTATAGTGATTCAATCACGCATATGTGTGTTTTAATGCTGTCAAAAAAAATTATAGTGATTAAATCATGCATATATGTGTTTTAAGGCTGTCAAAAAAATTACATAGTGATTCAATCAAGAATATATGTGTTCTAAAGCAGTCAAAAAAATTTCACAGTGATTCAATCATGCATATATGTCGTCTAAGTCTTACAAAAAAAATTCGTAGTGATTCAATGATGTATATATGTGTTCAAAAGTTGTCAAAAAAAGTTCATAGTGATTCAATCATGCGTATATGTGTTTAAAGGCTATAAAAAAGATTTCATAGTGATTAAATCATGCATATATGTGTTCTAAAGATATAAAAAAAAATCATAGTGATTCAATCATGCATATATCTGTTCTAAAGCTATAAAAAAAACTTCATGGTGAATCATGCATATATGTGTTCTAGAGCTGTAAAAAAAAAATCATAGTGATTCAATCCTACAAACATGTGTTCTAAAGATGTCAAAAAAATTTCATAGTTGTTCAATCAAGCATATATGTGTTCTAAGGCTGTCAAAATTTTTTTATAGTGATTCAATGATGCATATATGTGTACCAAAGCTGTTAGAAAAATTTGACAGTGATTCAATCATGCATATATGTGTTCTAAAGGTGTCAAAAAAAATTCATAGTGATTCAATCATGCATATATGTGTTCCACAGTTGTCAAAAAAAAATTCATAGTGATTCAATCATACATGTATGTGTTCTAAGGCTGTCAAAAAAAAATTATAGTAATTAAATCACGCATATATGTGTTTTATGGCTGTCAAAAAAATTTCATAGTGATTCAATGATGCATATATGTGTTCTAAATCTGTAAAAAAAATTCATAGTGATTCAATCATGCATTTATATGTTCTAAGGCTGTCAAAAAAATTCATAGTGATTCAATCAAGCATATATGTGTTATAAGGCTATGAAAAAAATTTCATTGGGATTCAATGATGCATATATGTGTTCTAAAGCTGTCAAAAAAATTTCACTGTGATACAATCATGTATATATGTGTTCTAAAGATGTCAAAAAATTTTTATAGTGATTCAATCATGCATATATGTGTTCTAAGGTTGTCAAAATTTTTTTATAGGGATTCAATCATGCATATATACCTATTCTTACACTATGAAATAATTTTTATAGTGATTCAATCATGCATATATGTGTTCTAGGGATGTCAAAAAAAATTCATGGTGATTTAATCATGCATATATATGTTCTAAAGCTATCAAAAAAAATTATAGTGAATCAAACATGCGTATATGTGTTGTAATGCTGTCAAAAATATTTCATAGTGATTCAATCAAGCATATATGTGTTCTAAAGCTATAAAAATAAATTCACAGTGATTCAATCATGCATATATGTGTTCTAAGGTTGTCAAACAAAATCTTAGTGATTTAATCATGCATATGTGTGTTCTAAAGCAGTAAAAAAAAAATCATAATGTTTCAATCATGCATATATGTGTTCTAAGGCTGTCTAAAAATATTCATAGTTCAATCATGTGTCTATGTGTTCTAAAGCTGTCAAAAATTTTTTATAGTGATTCAATCATGCGTATATCAATTCTAAAGCTGTCAAAAAAAATTCATAGTGATTCAATCATGCATATAAGTGTTCTAACATTGTCATAAAAAAATTATAGTGATTCAATCATGAATGCTTGTGTTCTAAAGCAGTCAAAAAAATTTCATAGTGATTCAATATAGTGATTCAATCATACATATATGTGTTCTAAAGCTGTCAAAAAAAATTTCATAGTGATTCAATATAGTGATTTAATCATGCGTATATGTGTTCTAAAGCTGTAAAAAAAAATTACAGTGATTCAATCATTTGTATATGATCTAAGGCAGTCAAAAAAAATTCATAGCGATTCAATCATGCATATATGTGTTCTAAAGCTGTAAAAAAAATTTATAGTTATTTAATCATTTGTATATGATCTAAGGCAGTCCAAAAAATTTCATAGTGATTCAATCATGCATATATAAGATCTAAGGCTGTCAATACAGTTTCATAGTGAATCAATCAGGTATATATGTGTTCTAAGGCTGTCAAAAAAAATTTATAGTGAATCAATCATGCATATATGTGTTCTAAGACACTCAAAAAAATTTCATAGTGATTAAATATAGTGATTCAATCATACATATATGTGTTCTAAAGCTGTAAAAAAAAAATCATATCGATTCAATAACGCATATATGTGTTCTAAAGCTGTAAAAAAAAATTCATAGTGATTCAATCACCTGTTATAAGGCTGTCAAAAAAATTTCAAAGTGATTCAGTCATGCATATATGTTTTCTACGATTGTCAAAAAAATTTCATAGCGATTCAATCATGCATATATATGTTCTGAAGTTGTCCAAAAAAACTTATAGTGATTCAATCATGCCTATATGTGTTCTAATGCTGTAAAAAAACTATAGTGATTCAATCATGCATATATGTGTTCTAAGGCTGTTCAAAAAATTTCATAGTGATTCAATCATACATATATGTGTTCTAAAGCTGTCAAAAAAAATTTACAGTGATTCAAACATGCATAGCTGTGTTCTAAAGTTGTCAAAAAAAATTCATAGTGATTCAATCACGTATATATGTTTTCTAAAGCTGTCAAAAAAATTTCATAGTGATTCAATCATGCATATATGTGTTCTAAGGCTGTCAAAAAGATTTCATACTGATTAAATCATGCATATATGTGTTCTAAGGCTCACAAAAAATTTTCATAGTGATTCAATAATGCGTATATGTGTTCTAAGCATGTTGATGATGCATGAAACGCACATCATGTTAACAAGTTTTTCATGCATTTTGTAATGAGTTTAAGGTTTTAAACCCATATTTAGATGTGTTTTGATATTAAGGGGTTATGGTTTGAATTTCAGAAAAATCGGAGTTAAAATTAGAGAGTTATGGCTATTTTAGTGTTTGGGCATGGATTTCGAAGTGGATCGGATCCATATCCGACCCAATTAGGTTCTTTGGACTTTGGATCAACCCTTAGAAAGCCCAAAACCCAGCCCACACGCCTATCCATACCCAATTCAAAAAGTTTTGCAGAAAACCCCCCAGAAAGTGGCGCCTAGCAATATTTTATTTTTTAAAGCTCTTTCTGAAAAATGGCAAAACTATAAATAGTTTTTTTTAGCAAACCCTAGGCGTCTTTGGCTGTGTTTGGACGCCCCCTACAGTGATTCTACTCCAGCAGCTCCTTCCTCTCCATCTCCCCCACGTTTTGGCCATTGAAGACCGGTCTATGCTTGATTTTCAAGCATATTTTCGATCTCCCTTGTGTTCTTTTCCATTTCTTTTCTTCTCCTTGCTGTAGTTTCACCATTTTTCTGTATTTTTGCAGGTGTAGCAGAGGTGAAGACCATTAACCTTGAGCGGGAGTGCGAAACACACCAACAAGGTGAGCCGACCCTACCTCCATCCGGCTTTCTACACCCTCCGATCGAGAATCGGCTCACATTCCAACGTCGGCGGATCTCCAACGTGTAGCAGCTGCAAAGGTGCCGTTTTTTGGTGAAGTCCAGCATCCTCGAACTGTTTAGGACGTTCTACTCCAGCCACGGTCCGCTCTTCTTCATCCCCCCGGTCGTCGGATCTTCCAAAAGGTAGGTCTTCTTCTTCCTTCTCTTCTAGCTAAAACCGAATTGGGTGTTGGTTTTCTTTTTTTTTTATTTTCTGAGTGTTTCTTGTTTTCTTTTTGTTTTCAACCTTAGAATAGAGTTCGTGCATAGGCCAGCACGTTATAGTAGGTTTATTTGTTTGATTGCTTCATTTGAATCGAGTTTTTTTTTAGATTTTTCATCCTTTTCATTAAAATCGGCTAGATCTTCATCTAGCCGATTCTTCAAGTTTGTCATAGGTGTTCTTGGGTCTGTTCTACTGAAAATTCAATTTTAAAATTCCATTTTTTATTCATATTAGTCGTTTGGTTTTGTGCTGTTATTTTGATTTCAATTGAAAAGCCAAAAATACAAAAATCGGCTAGACTATTTCTAGTCGATTCTTGGTTTTTACAAAAGTAATTTTTTGTTTCGATTTTTTTTTGTCCAGCATGTTTATTGAGTTGTTTTGCAGAAAATTCATTGAGAAAAGTTCATTTTAATTCATTTTATTCGTGGGTTGTGCTTGTGTCTTGTCTTGTTTTCATTTTTGAAAAAGAAAAAAAAAATCGGCTAAACTTATTCTAGCCGATCTTTGCATTTTAGTTAAATTTGTGTTTTTAGGTTAGTAAGTTGTGTGGTTTGCTGTATGTTTTGGATGTTAACAGCAGCATAAAGTTGTGTTAGGTCATTTCATTCGTTTAGGATAGTTCTAAATAATCGTTTTTAGCATTTTGTGTTTTTGGTGTTTTGGATCTATTGAAAAACAAAAATTACACAAGTCGAATTTTTATTTCTGTATGTTTTTAATAAATTCCAGCATAGTATGGTTCATGTTTGCATTTGTGTAATTAGAAGTTTGTTTTTACATTTTAATTTAGTTTTATCAAATTGTTTGATATTTAGTTTAATCGTTTTATTTTTAGTTTAGTTGTATTTATTTGTTTTTTTTTTTGGTCTTCTTCTTCCCCAAGGAGGGGCGGCAGCCATTAGAGCTCCCCTTGAGCTCTTGGTCGATTTTTTTTAGAAATTATTAATTACAATTAGTTAAGTTAGGAAGGTGTCTAGGTTCAATCTATTAGGGTTTTCTTTCCTAGCCGTTTTTAGGGGTCAATTAAGTAGGTTTTAGGAATTAGGGTAGCATTTAATCCTAGAAAATCAGTTTTCTATTTAATTCCTTTTATTCTCTAGGTAGTATTAATTGCATTAGTTTAGAAAGTAGCACCAATTGAAGTTGGCGATTTTTGAGAAGGGAGGTAATTAAAGTAATTGAAATTTGGAAAGTTTTTGAAAAGAAGAGTTTCTTCAAAAATCGTGTGAGGCATTTAAGGGAGAATTAAATCTTGAATGGGCATTAAAGAAGGAGTTAATCCTTAACTTTGGAAAGTGTTTTTGAAATTAAACAAAAATTCCAATCTAGGCTCCACGATTTCCATAGAGCATTAAAAGCATTTTAAGTCCATCTTGAAAAGCAAAATTGTGGGTTTCTAGATTGGACTTTTTGCTTTCCAAAGAGGTCTTTAAAAGCAATTAAGGAAAGTAACTCCCTCATTAAGTGGGACGGTTTTTGAAGAATCCAAATAATTTCCAAGTTGGGCATTGATAATTCTTACTTTATTTTCCTACCTTCTTCATTAAAATCGGTAACTTTGAATTAATTGTAGGAATTAAGATGTTACTACTTTAGTCTAAACCTATCCTAGTCTAAACCCACTTGAATCTAGTCAAAACCTAGCTTAGTCTAAGTCAAAGCTTAGACCAAACCTAGGTCGAGTCCAAGACCAAGACCCAACCCTAGTCAAGCCTAGTTGAGTCAACACTAACCTAAGTTTAGATCAACCGAGTCTACCTAACCTAATCTAAGCCAAGCCTAGTCGAGTCAAACATAATCCCTACTTAACCCAACTCGAGCCTAGTCAAAGACCTAGACCTAACCCTAGTCAAGCTTTAGTCCAACCCTATCTAAGTCAAACCGATTCCACTTAAGTAAACCCAAACCTAGTTGACTAAGTCAACTCTAGTCAAGTCCAAGTCCAACCTAAGGTGAGTCAAGACCAAGCCTAACCAAAGTCAAAGTCAAGACCAAACCAAGGTCGAGTCAACCTTAGCCAAGGCAACCCAAAACCGAGTCCACCTAAGTCAACCGAACCTAGTTGACTAAGTCAACAAGGTAAACCAAACCCAATCTTAAGTCAACCGAACCCAACTAGTTAGGCCAAGCCTAGCCGAGTCCACATTAGTCCGAGTCGAGTCAAACATAGCTCGAGCCTACCTAATCCAAACCGAGTTCACTCAACCCAACCCGAGCCTACCCAAGTCAAAACCAAGCTTAGTTGAGTCAACCGAGTGAACCCTAACCCTAGCCTTTGTTCTTTAGTGAATTAATTTCATTTAGTATTATTTATTTTGATTTTTATACTAATTAGTTTAGTTATTTAATTTAGTTTTAGTGTAGAAGTGTGTGTGCGTATATCGCATTTGTTTCGTATGTGTGAAATGTGTTTTGTGATTGTTTGATTGGTAGTTAGATATTATTTAACTTAGTAGTCGGATTGCATTTTATTGTTTAGCATAGTTGCATTTGCATCGTTAGTTAACGTAGTTTTAGTCATAATTTGCTTATCGTATTTTGTTCGTCGTGCATTTAGCGTAGTTGTAATACTCATCTGCATATACACGGTGATACAGTGTCATTTAGACTGCATTAGGTTTAATTTACATTTTCTAGTGTTTAAATAGATCCATAAAGTGAATAGTGCACTCAAAGAAAAAACCGATTTTTGCCCTGTCGCACAAGCATTATTTTCTGTGCAAAAATTTCGTGTTTTCCAAAAAATTTTGTTCTATTCACTTTATTGACGTGTTATTTAACTGCATACCAAATTTCAGCTCTTTCGGAGTTGATTTAGTCTGATTTTTAAGCGTTTTGCGAAAACCGCTTTTTCTGGATTTCAAATTACAGGACTTTCGATATCCTGATTTTTCCCAGATTTGAAACGCCTATATCTGGAGTTTCAGATACTTTTTTTCCATTCTGTAAAAACTGTCAGATTGTTTAATCTGTCGGTTGAAGAACAGAATAAATTTTGGGAAAATCGGACCTCGTTTTCTGTGTCAAACATTGGTTTTCCGATAACCTGTCAGAAATCTATTTTACACTAGTTAGGGGCAGTTTCGTAATTTTCTTAGTTTCGGTAATTTAGACCTGTTTTCAGTAGTTTCTGCATTTTAGGAGTTGCATAATCATCATACAGCATTAGTAGAATTAATTTGGTTAATTTTAGAATTAATTTAGTATTTTATTTAATTTTTGTTTGATAAGTAGCATTTGTTTTATTATTTTCGTAAAATTAGAATTAGTTTTAGTTATTGTTTGCATTGGTAGAATAAAATACTAACTTTGTTTTTTTTCTGCATTTTTAGGTTGAAAAGCATATTTCTTTTTCAAGGTTATTTTCCAAGTGCGAAGAACGAATAATTGGCGAAAAGACGAAAGTACCCTTGGTGTGGAGCAGAAGATTTAATTGCTTTTTCATTTTCACTTTAGTGATTAATTGTAGTTGTATTAACTTTATAATTATAGATTGATATTTGTAATTAATAAATCAAATTTTCTAGAAATATCTTGATTAATTCCTGCTCACTGAGGATTCGACCCGAACTTACCACTTGTGGAAAGTCGGTTTTTATATTTTTGGTTGACGATTTTCCAAAGTTTGTTGCAAATACTTGTTTTAAAAAGATCATTTCAAAATATCAACCAAATTTTGGCGCCGTTGCCGGGGAACGGCGAATTAATTATTTTATTTCTTAGAGTTTGATTTATTAATTGGTTTTTAGTTAATTAGTTGTTTTCTTTTTAGTTAGTAGGATTAGTAAGTGAATATAGGATTAACATAGTTAGTAAATATAGGATTCACGTACTGTTCTTTCTATGATTCACTTAATTTTCATTCTACAAGGAGCGATTAGACAGGTGAGTTTTAGAAAAACATAGTTTGTGATTTTCTGTATTTATTTGTTTTAGCATTTTAGAATAGTTTACTTTGTTATTTATTTATTTAGTTATAGAATTCTGACATAGATAGATAGCATATCTGTTTGTTTTTAGTTACTGTTATTTTCTTATTTACATTTTAGTACCTGTGTTAGTTTAGATTTAGATTTAGGTCATTTGCTTACATCTGGTCTCAGTACCAGTGTATGCAGGGGCGACGAGGTTTAGGAACCCCATTACACCCATTTGTTGACAACCTAGAGAGAATTTTACATTCTCATCGAAGTTCGGCAACAATGGCTGACATGGATCCTCCACCTCCACCCCCAGTTCATTCACGTCCTCTGCGGGAATACTTCATTCCCACAGACTATGTTCAGGCATCCTGCATTCGGAGACCCGATGTAGGAGCGCCGCATTATGAGATTAAGGCCAGCATTATTTAGATGCTTCCATCCTTTTATGGCCCCAGTCACGAGGATCCCTACCGGCATTTAGATGAATTCCTCGAAATCTGTTCTACAGTAAAGATACGGAATTTCGATGATGATGCTTTGAGATTGACTCTATTCCCCCCCCCCCTTTTCATTGAAGGACAAAGCCAAGTATTGGCTAAAGTCCTTAGATTCTGTAGAAATAGAGTCATGGGATCAATTGCAACAGGAGTTTCTTCGGAAATATTTTCCCATTGGTCGTACGAACCAATATTGTAGAGCCATCACTAGCTTTTCAGAGCTAGATGGTGAGCGCTTTCATGAGACCTGGGAGAGAATGAAGGATCTCCTCAGGAAATGTCCCCATCATCAGGTGCCGAAATGGCAACTGGTGCAGAGCTTCTACGATGGATTGTCTGACAAGAATCGTCAGATGATCGACTCTTCATGTGGAGGGACATTCATGCTGAAGAGCGAGGATGAAGCATGGAGGTTATTTGATACATTGGCCGAGAATTCCCTCCACCATGCTTCGAGCTCTCATTCTGATAGAGCCACACCCAGCATTCAGAAGAAAGCTGGTGTTCTTGAGATTGGTCCATCTACTACACTACAGTGCAAGGTAGACATGATTGCTCAGAAGCTGGACCAGCTTCTCTCAGGACCATCCACTACACAGCAGGTGTGTACTCTTTGTGCCAGTTCGGCACACGATATCACTGAGTGTCCTTCGTCATCTCAGTACCCTGAATTTGTTCAAGAACAAGTTCAGGCAGCTCAGGGTTACGTCAGACCACCGAACAACCCATTTTCATCGACATATAATCCGGGTTGGCGTAACCATCCCAATTTTTCATGGAAGAATCCACAGTCTTCCATGCAGATGCCTACATCCTCTCAGCCAGTTCGGCAGCCATCTTTTACTCAGTCATTTCAAAGACCGAACTATTCTCAGTCTTCTTCTTCTTCAGTCACTCCCCCGATTCAGCAGGAGTCTGCTCCGCAGACATCTTTTGAGGAGAGACTTCTCCAGGCATTCCAAGAGGTGAAAACCTCCAATCAGAACACCTTCAAGAAGTGTAGCCAGATTTTGAGCTCGCATACGCAGTCCATTGTGAAGTTAGAATCGCAAATGGGACAATTAGCTGAGGCTATTAGTAGGAGACCTGAGGGTACATTGCCGTGTCAGGCTGTCATGAACCCGAAGGGCAAGGACCAGATGACAGGTGACTTGTTTCATACTGAGACACAGCAGCAGGCCAAATCTGTTATGGCCCTGAGGAGTGGATGTGAGTATCACGTCGAGAGCAGAGAGCGAGAGAGTAGAGAGAGGATAGAGGAGCCAGAGATCATTGTTTCACCTACTTCGGCTCAGCCATCATTATCATCCTCATCTCCATCATCATCTTCATTATCTTTATCCTCAGAGAAGAAGAAGGATAGGAGTGAGCCTTCTCACAAAAAGGAGGAGCCAGCAGAGTATATTCCCCCACCACCCTGTCCCAAAGCATTAGAGTCTCCCGGGTTTAGAGGGAAGCATGGTGCGAAGATCCAGGACATGCTTGACATCTTCAAGCATGTGCAGATCAACCTACCTTTGCTCGATGCGATTCAACAGGTGCCGGCTTATGCCAAATTCCTGAAGGAGCTATGTACGCAGAAGCAGAAATCTAGAGAGAGAGTTCCTAACAGGGTCCATCTGACTGAGCAGGTGAGTTCAGTACTTCAGCATCAGACACCACCAAAGCTCAAGGACCCTGAAGCCCCTATCATTGCTTGTACTATAGGGAACATCCGGATAGAACACGCATTGCTCGATCTTGGAGCAAGCGTGAACATTCTGCCCGGGTATTTCTTTGATTCTTTTGGGCTAGGAGAGATGAGATCGACTTCGATTACAATTCAACTGGCAGATTGTTCTGTCAAGATACCAAGAGGTGTCTTGAAGGACGTGCTAGTTAAGGTGGATGACTTTTATTTTCCAGTCGATTTCATTATCCTTGATATGGAAGGAGTAGACAGCCAGCACCAGACTCTGATTATTTTAGGCAGACCATTCTTGGCGACTGCCAATGCGTGCATCAACTGTAGGACCGGAGCCATGGATCTCTCATTCGGCAATAGGAAGGTAAAGCTGAATATTTTCAATGCCGCGATGGGACCAGCAGGAGACATGGACTTCTTTCATGTAGACATTGCACATGAGTTAGTGGAGGAGCAGCCCGAGTTGTACATTACTAAGGATTCTTTAGATTTGTACCATATAGAGAAGAATAGCGGTGTAGATAGTGTAGATGTGTCTAGAGTGTCGTCGGAGAGACCACCTTGGGGAGCCGCCATTGAGACTCTCCCACCACTTGCGGAGACCCCCGCCAAATCGTCGATCGAGTCACCTCCGAAACTTGAGCTGAAACCCTTACCAGATTCACTCAAGTATGCTTATCTCGGAGATGATAAGACTCTGCCTGTGATCATCTCGGCCCTGCTCACTGAGGAGCAGGAGCAGGAGCAGAGATTGCTGACTATTCTTCGAGAGCACAAGACAGCGATTGGCTGGGGAGTTGCTGATCTGAAGGGGATTGATCCTTCATTCTACATGCATAGAATACATTGTGATGAGGAAGTCAAGCCATTTAGGGATATGCAGAGAAGGCTAAATCCCAACATGAAGGAAGTGGTGAAGAACAAAGTGGTGAAGTGGTTGGATGCCGGGATCATTTACCCTATTTCTGATAGCCAGTGGGTCAGTCTGATTCAGGTTGTGCCGAAGAAGTCAGGACTCACTGTGGTTGAGAACGAGAAGGGTGAGAGAATTTCGATGAGGACCACTACAGGATGGCGAGTCTGTATCGATTATCGGAAGCTAAATGTGGCAACTAGGAAAGATCATTTCCCATTGCCATTCATTGATCAGATCTTAGAGAGACTCGCAGGGCAGAGCTACTACTGCTTTCTAGATGGATATTCAGGATACAATCAGGTAGCTGTCCATCCTGACGACCAGGAGAAGACTACGTTTACATGTCCTTATGGCACCTTCGCATTTAGACGTATGTCGTTTGGGCTCTGTAATGCCCCGGCTACTTTTCAGAGGTGCATGCTTGCTATCTTCTCGGACATGATTGATGATGTGATGGAAGTTTTCATGGATGACTTTTCAGTTTATGGCTCTTCTTTTGAAGATTGCCTCCAAAAATTTACTCGAGTACTGAGTAGGTGTGCGGAGACAAATCTCGTCCTGAGTTGGGAAAAGAGACATTTTATGGCTCAGGAGGGGATTGTGCTAGGACACATTATGTCCAAGTGTGGCATTGAGGTTGACAGAGCGAAGGTGGAATCCATTTCCCGCTTGACTCCACCCACCTCTGTGAGGCAGATTCGATCATTTTTAGGGCATGCGGGCTTTTATAGGCGGTTCATAAAAGATTTTAGTAAAATCTCTCGACCGCTTTGCACTTTATTAGAGAAAGACCAGCCCTTTGTTTTCGGTGAGGATTGTATGAAGGCCTTTGAGATTCTCAAAGAGGCCTTGATTACTGCGCCCATTTTGAGATCTCCGGATTAGACTCTCGCATTTGAGATTATGTGCGATGCATCTGATTATGCTATGGGGGCTATTTTAGGACAATGCATTGATAGAAAACCCTATGTGATCTACTATGCTAGTAGAACTCTGTCTGATGCTCAGATGAATTATACTACGACAGAATAGGAGCTACTTGCGGTAGTTTTCGCATTGGATAAGTTAAGGTCCTATTTACTCGGTTCGAAGGTAGTTGTCTATTCTGACCATGCTGCATTGAAATATTTATTGAATAAGAAAGACACCAAACCGAGATTGATTCATTGGGTTCTACTACTACAAGAGTTTGATCTCGAGATTCGAGATAAGAAGGGAAGCGAGAATATAGTAGCAGACCATCTTTCCAGACTGGTCGTGGAGACCACGCAGGATCAGAGGCCGATCAGTGATTCTTTTCCCGACGAGCAGATCATGTCAGTCAGTACACCGCAGTTACCCTGGTTTGCAGATATTGTGAACTATATGGTTTCAAGGCAGATACCTGAGCATTGGAACAAGAATGAGCGTGAGAGATTCCTATCTCAGGTGAGACACTATTATTGGGATGAACCAGAATTGTTCAGATATTGTGCAGACCAGATCATTAAGAGATGTGTTCCGGAGGAAGAGTACCAGTCCATTCTGAATTTTTCCCATTCATTAGCCTATGGAGGGCATTTTAGCAGTAGGAAGACGGCTGCAAAGGTTTTGCAGTCAGGATTTTATTGGCCCACACTCCACAGGGATGCTCATGAGTTCTGTAGGCGATGTTTGCGATGTCAGCAGATTGGGAACATGTCCAAGAGGGACATGATGCCCTTGCTTCCGATTTTGATAGTCGAGATTTTTGATGTTTGGGGCATTGATTTCATGGGACCATTTCCGCCTTCATTCGGAAATTTATACATTCTAGTGGCGGTTGATTATGTGTCCAAGTGGGTCGAGGCTGTGGCAACCAAGACCAATGATCACAGAGTAGTGCTTAAGTTCATTAAGCACAACATTTTCAGTCGTTTTGGTGTGCCACGTGCGATGATTAGTGATGGTGGCAAGCATTTTAGGAATGTACAGATAGCTTCTCTGCTGAGAGGATATTCTGTCAATCATAGATTTACCACTCCATATCATCCGCAGATTAGTGGACAGGTGGAAGTGTCCAATAGGGAGATTAAGCGAATTTTAGAAAAGACAGTTCGTCCGGACCGCAAGGATTGGTCCCAGCGCTTAGATGATGCACTTTGGGCATATAGAACTGCATTTAAGACTCCCATTAGCATGTCCCCGTATCGCCTTGTATTCGGGAAAGCATGCCATCTTCCTGTCGAGCTAGAGCATAGAGCATATTGGGCTATCAAGAAATTGAATTTTGACCTCACCCAGGCTGGCAAAGAGAGAGCACTGCAACTCTCAGAATTAGAGAAACTCAGGAATGATGCGTATGAGAATGCCAAATTATACAAAGCTCGCACGAAAGCATTTCATGATAAGCATATTGTCAGGAAAGTGTTTGAGCCAGAGCAGAAAGTGTGGTTATATAATTCTCGTTTGCATTTATTCTCAGGGAAGTTGAGATCGAGATGGACAGGTCCTTACATTGTGAAAGAAGTATTTCCCCATGGAGCAGTGACATTATTCGATCCTATGACCCAAGGTACATTCAAGGTAAATGGGCAAAGACTGAAGCCATTCATTTCAGATGCCTTGCAGGATGTTGAGTGTGAGATAGTGCATCTCACGAAGGCATGAGGATTCGACCAGAGGGATGTATCATATGTACATTAATTTGTTTTTCATTTCAGTGTTTTTCTTTATTCAGTATTTTATTTCATATGTGCTAATTTGTGTTTTGATGTATGCAGGATGAGTTTAACATTTAGTGTATCAGTTACCAGGTACAGAGAAGAGCTTTCAAAGAATTCAAAGATCAGATGAAATTCAACTTCAGAAGCTCAGAGCAAATCAGGTTTTATCTATCCTTTCTCCCATATTATTGTTAGTGTCTTTTAGTGTGCATTTGCATTGCATTTTTACTTATTTTGTATGCCACTAGGGACAGTGTCATTCAAGCATGGTGGGTGGTTTAGATGCATGCACACAAAAATTTCAATTTTTTTTTTCTGACTGGTAATTAAAGTAGGCATTTGAGAACAAGTTGTAGCATATATGATTGTTTTTGGCATAATCTAACACTTTATAAATTTTAAAGCCCCATAAATTTTTTTTTTCTGAACTGAGTCAAATAGAGTAGTTGTTTATGAGATAATTCAAAGAAAAGATAGTATTTGATTGTTAGAAAATTTTGAATCACTTTAGTATAAGTATGCATAGTATGTTTTGTGAAAGAAATAAGCAATGGAAAGATGTGTTTGAAAAATGAGTTTAAAAGAATACAGCTACGTTTAGTTGTTGATGTCTTCGTGAATCCTAGTAGTGGAACTCAGACACGAGATGAAGTGTTTGAGTATCTTAACGAAAAGGATAATGAAGGAGATCATCTTCTTGTCTAGTTAATATCTGTGGCCTTTGTAGTTTGAGTAAGTAGAATCTGAAGGGTGTTTTACACCTGGTGCCCCAAAGCCAGCTGGTTTGGGAGCCACCGGTTCGAAAGCTTGTTACATGGACTGCATAGAAAGCCTAAGAGATAGAGACATTGCACATGACGAGAGGAAGACTATACGTAAACTACTAGAATAGAAGGTCTAGTGACTCGAGCAATTAAGTCTGAGGGATACTTTGTATCTAGTGCCCTAAGGCCGGCCGGCTTGGGAGTCACTGACCCAAAGCTCGCTACACGGGTCACGAAAACTGATTATTCGAAATAGTGCTCATATGAGAAGAATGCTCAAGAGATCAAAAGTTGAAAAAAAAAAAAGAGTGAAAATGAAAGAAAAAGAATGCGCTGAATGAGAAAATTTTTATTGCTTAGTCATATATGTGTATTACTGTGCAGAAAATATACAAGTAAGAATAAATGAGTAAAACATGAGGATACTTGACTTTCTGAGAAAAATCATAAACTAGCTATAATATTAGAAAAGTGAAGGAAAAAGAATTTTTAAGGTGGTGGCATGAGATTTTTAAACTTGTTTTGAGAATGTCAATTACATGAAATATTTGTTCCAACTGCATTCTTAAGAGCCTAATATTTTTGAAAAATCATCCTCGTATTTCATTGATGTTTGTGGGTAGCATCTCTACAAACCCTCACGAGACCTTACTCGTCCACTAGTGTAAGCTAGGGGTTTAAAGGGCTTGTTGCATATGCTAAATGCAACCGTGTTTCCTACGAAAGTGAGTTAGTATTATGCATTCATGCTTAGCATTTCTTGTCTTCGTTGCATAGAATAGTTAGGGTTTGTTAAGGGACTAACAAACATTCAAGCATGGGGGTATTTGATGATGCATGAAATGTATATCATGTTAACAAGTTTTTCATACATTTTGTAATGAGTTTAAGGTTTTAAACCCATATTTAGATGTGTTTTGATATTAAGGGGTTATGGTTCGAATTTCAGAAAAATCGGAGTTAAAATGAGAGAGTTATGGCTATTTTAGTGTTTGGGCACGAATTTCGAGGTGGATCGAATCCATATCCGACCCAATTAGGTTCTTTGGACTTCGGATCAGCCCTTAGAAAGCCCAAAACCTAGCCCACACGCCTATCCATACCCAATTCAAAAAGTTTTGCAGAAAACCCCCCAGAAAGTGGCGCCTAGCAATATTTTATTTTTTAAAGCTCTTTCTGAAAAATGGCAAAACTATAAATAGTTTTTTTTAGCAAACCCTAGGCGTCTTTGGCTGTGTTTGGACGCCCCCTACAGTGATTCTACTCCAGCAGCTCCTTCCTCTCCATCTCCCCCACGTTTTGGCCATTGAAGACCGGTCTATGCTTGATTTTCAAGCATATTTTCGATCTCCCTTGTGTTCTTTTCCATTTCTTTTCTTCTCCTTGCTGTAGTTTCACCATTTTTCTGTATTTTTGCAGGTGTAGCAGAGGTGAAGACCATTAACCTTGAGCGGGAGTGCGAAACACACCAACAAGGTGAGCCGACCCTACCTCCATCCGGCTTTCTACACCCTCCGATCGAGAATCGGCTCACATTCCAACGTCGGCGGATCTCCAACGTGTAGCAGCTGCAAAGGTGCCGTTTTTTGGTGAAGTCCAGCATCCTCGAACTGTTTAGGACGTTCTACTCCAGCCACGGTCCGCTCTTCTTCATCCCGCTGGTCGTCGGATCTTCCAAAAGGTAGGTCTTCTTCTTCCTTCTCTTCTAGCTAAAACCGAATTGGGTGTTGGTTTTCTTTTTTTTTATTTTCTGAGTGTTTCTTGTTTTCTTTTTGTTTTCAACATTAGAATAGAGTTCGTGCATAGGCCAGCACATTAGATTAGGTTTATTTGTTTGATTGCTTCATTTGAATCGAGTTTTTTTTTTCGATTTTTCATCCTTTTCATTAAAATCGGCTAGATCTTCATCTAGCCGATTCTTCAAGTTTGTCATAGGTGTTCTTGGGTCTGTTCTACTGAAAATTCAATTTTAAAATTCCATTTTTTATTCATATTAGTCGTTTGGTTTTGTGCTGTGATTTTGATTTCAATTGAAAAGCCAAAAATACAAAAATCGGCTAGACTATTTCTAGCCGATTCTTGGTTTTTACAAAAGTAATTTTTTGTTTCGATTTTTTTTTGTCCAGCATGTTTATTGAGTTGTTTTGCAGAAAATTCATTGAAAAAAGTTCATTTTAATTCATTTTATTCGTGGGTTGTGCTTGTGTCTTGTCTTGTTTTCATTTTTGAAAAAGAAAAAAAAAAATTGGCTAGACTTATTCTAGCCGATCTTTGCAATTTAGTTAAATTTGTGTTTTTAGGTTAGTAAGTTGTGTGGTTTGCTGTATGTTTTGAATGTTAACAGCAGCATAAAGTTGTGTTAGGTCATTTCATTCGTTTAGGATAGTTCTAAATAATCGTTTTTAGCATTTTGTGTTTTTGGTGTTTTGGATCTATTGAAAAACAAAAATTACACAAGTCGAATTTTTATTTCTGTACGTTTTTAATAAATTCCAGCATAGTATGGTTCATGTTTGCATTTATGTAATTAGAAGTTTGTTTTTACATTTTAATTTAGTTTTATCAAATTGTTTGATATTTAGTTTAATCGTTTTATTTTTAGTTTAGTTGTATTTATTTGTTTTTTTTTTTAGTCTTCTTCTTCCCCAAGGAGGGGCGGCATCCATTAGAGCTCCCCTTGAGCTCTTGGTCGATTTTTTTTAGAAATTATTAATTACAATTAGTTAAGTTAGGAAGGTGTCTAGGTTCAATCTATTAGGGTTTTCTTTCCTAGCCGTTTTTAGGGGTCAATTAAGTAGGTTTTAGGAATTAGGGTAGCATTTAATCCTAGAAAATCAGTTTTCTATTTAATTCCTTTTATTCCCTAGGTAGTATTAATTGCATTAGTTTAGAAAGTAGCACCAATTGAAGTTGGCGATTTTTGAGAAGGGAGGTAATTAAAGTAATTGAAATTTGGAAAGTTTTTGAAAAAAAGAGTTTCTTCAAAAATCGTGTGAGGCATTTAATGGAGAATTAAATCTTGAATGGGCAATAAAGAATGAGTTAATCCTTAACTTTGGAAAGTGTTTTTGAAATTAAACAAAAATTCCAATCTATGCTCCACGATTTCCATAGAGCATTAAAAGCATTTTAAGTCCATCTTGAAAAGCAAAATCGTGGGTTTCTAGATTGGACTTTTTGTTTTCCAAAGAGGTCTTTAAAAGCAATTAAGGAAAGTAACTCCCTCATTAAGTGGGACGGTTTTTGAAGAATCCAAATAATTTCCAAGTTGGGCATTGATAATTCTTACTTTATTTTCCTACCTTCTTCATTAAAATTGGTAACTTTGAATTAATTGTAGGAATTAAGATGTTACTACTTTAGTCTAAACCTATCCTAGTCTAAACCCACTTGAATCTAGTCAAAACCTAGCTTAGTCTAAGTCAAAGCTTAGAGCAAGACCCAACCCTAGTCAAGCCTAGTTGAGTCAACCCTAACCTAAGTTTAGGTCAACCGAGTCTACCTAACCTAATCTAAGCCAAGCCTAGTCGAGTCAAACCTAATCCCTACTTAACCCAACTCGAGCCTAGACCTAACCCTAGTCAAGCTTTAGTCCAACCCTATCTAAGTCAAACCGATTCCACTTAAGTAAACCCGAACCTAGTTGACTAAGTCAACTCTAGTCAAGTCCAAGTCCAACCTAAGGTGAGTCAAGACCAAGCCTAACCTAAGTCAAAGTCAAGACCAAACCAGAGTCGAGTCAACCTTAGCCAAGGCAACCCAAAACCGAGTCCACCTAAGTCAACCGAACCTAGTTGATTAAGTCAACAAGGTAAACCGAACCCAATCTTAAGTCAACCGAACCCAACTAGTTAGGCCAAGCCTAGCCGAGTCCACATTAGTCCGAGTCGAGTCAAACATAGCTCGAGCCAACCTAATCCAAACCGAGTTCACTCAACCCAACCCGAGCCTACCCAAGTCAAAACCAAGCTTAGTTGAGTCAACCGAGTGAACCCTAACCCTAGTCTTTGTTCTTTAGTGAATTAATTTCATTTAGTATTATTTATTTTGATTTTTATACTAATTAGTTTAGTTATTTAATTTAGTTTTAGTGTAGAAGTGTGTGTGCGTATATCGCATTTGTTTTGTATGTGTGAAATGTGTTTTGTGATTGTTTGATTGGTAGTTAGATATTATTTAACTTAGTAGTCGGATTGCATTTTATTGTTTAGCATAATTGCATTTGCATCGTTAGTTAACGTAGTTTTAGTCATAATTTGCTTATCGTATTTTGTTCGTCGTGCATTTAGCGTAGTTGTAATACTCATCTGCATATCCACGGTGATACAGTGTCATTTAGACTGCATTAGGTTTAATTTATATTTTCTAGTGTTTAAGTAGATCCATAAAGTGAATAGTGCACTCAAAGAAAAAACAGATTTTTGCCCTGTCGCACAAGCGTTATTTTCTGTGCAAAAATTTCGTGTTTTCCAAAAAAAAATGTTCTATTCACTTTATTGACGTATTATTTAACTGCAGACCAAATTTCAGCTCTTTCAGAGTTGATTTGGTCTGATTTTTAAGCGTTTTTCGAAAACCGCTTTTTCTGGATTTCAAATTACAGGACTTTCGATATCCTGATTTTTCCCAGATTTGAAACGCCTATATCTTGAGTTCCAGATACTTTTTTTCCATTCTGTAAAAACTGTCAGATTTTTTAATCTGTCAGTTGCAGAACAGAACAAATTTCGGGAAAATTGGACCTCGTTTGCCTTGTCAAACAGTGGTTTTCCGATAACCTATCAGAAATCTATTTTACACTAGTTAGTGGCAGTTTCGTAATTTTCTTAGTTTCGGTATTTTAGACCTGTTTTCAGTAGTTTCTGCATTTTAGGAGTTGCATAATCATCATACAGCATTAGTAGAATTAATTTGGTTAATTTTAGAATTAATTTAGTATTTTATTTAATTTTTGTTTGATAAGTAGCATTTGTTTTATTATTTTCGTAAAATTAGAATTAGTTTTAGTTATTGTTTGCATTGGTAGAATAAAATACTAACTTTGTTTTTTCTGCATTTTTAGGTTGAAAAGCATATTTCTTTTCCAGGGTTATTTTCCAAGTGCGAAGAACGAATAATTGGCGAAAAGATGAAAGTACCCTTGGTGTGGAGCAGAAGATTTAATTGCTTTTTCATTTTCACTTTAGTGATTAATTGTAGTTGTATTAACTTTATAATTGTAGATTGATATTTGTAATTAATAAATCAAATTTTCTAGAAATATCTTGATTAATTCTTGTTCCCTGAGGATTCGACCCGAACTTACCACTTGTGGAAAGTCGGTTTTTAAATTTTTGGTTGACGATTTTCCAAAGCTTATTGCAAATACTTGTTTTAAAAAGATCATTTCAAAATATCAACCACATGTCAAAAAAATTCATAGTGATTCAATCGTTCATGTATGTGTTCTAAAGCTGAATCAAAAATTTCATAGCGAAATCAATCATGCTTATATGTATTCTAAAGATGTATTAAAAAAATCATAGTGATTCAATCATGCATATATATGTTTTAAAGCTGTCAAAAAAAATCATAGCGATTTATTAATGCATATATGTGTTCTAAAGCTGTAAAAAAAAATTCATAGTGATTCAATCATCTGTTATAAGGCTGTCAAAAAAAATTCAAAGTAATTCAATCATGCATATATGTTTTCTACGGCTGTCAAAACAATTTCATAGTGATTCAATCATGCATATATATGTTCTGAAGTTGCCCAAAAGAATTTATAGTGATTCAACCATGCATATGTGTTCTAATGCTGTCAAAAAAAGTTATTGTGATTAAATCATGCATATATGTGTTCTAAGGGTGTCAAAAAAAAATCATAGTGATTCAATCATGCATATATGTGTTCTAAAGCTATAAAAAAAATTAATAGTGATTAAATCAAGTATATATGTGTTCTAAAGCAGTAAAAAAAAAATTCATAGTGATTCAATCATGCTTATATGCAACTAAGTCTGTCAAAAAAATTGCATTGTGATTCAATCATGTATATATTTGTTCTAAGGCTGTCAAAAAGATTTCATAGTGATTAAATCATGCATATTTGTGTTCTAAGGCTAACAAAAAGTTTTCATAGTGATTCAATCATGCATATATGTGTTCTAAGGATGTCAAAAAAAATTCATAGTGATTCAATCATCCATATATGTGTTCTAATGCTGAATAAAAAATTTCATAGCGATTCAATCATGCATATATGTACTCTAAAGATGTATAAAAAAAAATGTAGTGATTCAATCATGCATATATGTGTTCTAAAGCTGTAAAAAAAAATTGATAGCGATTCAATAATACATATATGTGTTCTAAATCTGTCAAAAAAAATTCATAGTGATTCAATCATCTGTTATAAGGCTGTCAAAAAAAATTCAAAGTGATTCATTCATGCATATATGTTTTCTACGGCTGTCAAAAAAATTTCATAGTGATTCAATCATGCATATATATGTTCTAATGCTGTAAAAAAAAATTATAGTGATTCAATCATGCATATATGTGTTCTAAGGTAGTCAAAAAACTTTCATAGTGATTCAATCATACATACATGTGTTCTAAAGTTGTCAGAAAAAATTTCGGTGATTCAATCATGCATAGCTGTGTTCTACAGCTATCAAAATTTTTTTATAGTGATTCAATCATGTATATACGTGTTCTAAAGCTGTCAAAAAAATTTCATAGTGATTCAATCACGCATATATGTCGTCTAAGTCTGTCAAAAAAATTTCATTGTGATTCAATCATTCATTTATGTGTTCTAAGGCTGTCAAAATGATTTCATAGTGATTAAATCATCCATACTTGTGTTCTATGGCTGACAAAAAAAATTCATAGTGACTCAACAATGCATATATGTGTTCTAAGGATGTCAAAAAAAAATCATAGTGATTCAATCATCCACATATGTGTTCTAAAGCCGAAAAAAAATTCGTAGCGATTCAATCATGCATATATGTGTTCTAAAGCTACAAAAAAAATTTATAGTGATTCAATCATGCATATGTGAGTTCTAAGGCTGTCAACATTTTTTTAATGTGATTCAATCATACATATATGTGTTCTAATGCTGTCAAACAAATTTCATAGTGATTCAATCATGCATATATATGTTCTGAAGTTGTCCAAAAAACCTTATAATGATTCAATCATGCGTATATGTGTTCTAATGCTGTCAAAAAAAATATAGTGATTCAATCATGCATATATGTATTCTAAGGCTGTCAAAAAAAAATTCATAGTGATTCAATCATGCATATATGTGTTCTAAAGCTGTCAAAAATAATTTATAGTGATTCAATCATGCATAGCTGTGTTCTAAAGCTATAAAAAAATCATAGTGATTTAATCATGCATATACGTCATCCAAGTCTGACAAAAAAATTTCATTGTGATTCAATCAAGCATGTCTGTGTTCTAAGGTTGTCAGAAAGATTTTATAGTGATTAAATCAGGCATATATGTGTTCTAAGGCTGTTAAAAAGATTTCATAGTGATTAAATCATGCATATATGTGTTGTAAGGCTGACAAAAAAATTTCATAGTGATTCAATCATGCATATATATGTTCTAAGGATGTAAAAAGAAATTCATAGTGATTCAAAGATCCATATATGTATTCTAACGCTGAAACAAAAAAATTTTAGTGATTCAATCATGCATATATGTATTCAAAAGATGTATAAAAAAATCATAGTGATTCAATCATGCATATATGTGTTCTAAAGCTATAAAAAAAAATTCATAGTGACTCAATCATGCACATATGTGTTCAAATGTTGTCAAACAAATTTCATAGTGATTCAATCATGCATATATGTGTTCCAAGGATGTAAAAAAAAAATCATAGTAATTCAATCATCCGTATACGTGTTCTAAAGCTATAAAAAAAAGTTCATAGCAATTCAATCATGCGTATATGTTTTCTAAATATGTAAAAAAAAAATCATAGTGATTCAATCAAGTTTATATGTGTCCTAAAGCTATAAAAAAAATTTCATAGTGATTCAATCATGCATATATGTGTTCTAAAGCGGTCAAAAATATTTTGTAGTAATTCAATCATGCATATATGAGTTCTAAGGCTGTCAAAAAAAATTCATTGTGATTCAATCATGCATATATGTGTTCTAAAGCTCTCAAAAAAATTTCACAATGATTCAATCAAGCGTACATATATTCTAAAGATGTCACAAAAATTTCATTATGGTTCAATCATGCATATATGTGTTCTAAGTCTGTCAAATTTTTTTTATAGTGATTCAATGATGCATATATGTTTACTAAAGCAGTAAAAAAAAATTCATAATGATTCAGTCATGTATAGATGTGTTCTAAAGCTGTCAAAAAAAATTCATAGTGATTCAATCATGCATATATGTGTTATAATGCCGTCAAAAAAAAAAATTAGTGATTCAATCATGCATATATGTATTCTAAACCTATAAAAAAAATTCATTGTGATTCAATCGTTCATATATGTGTTCTAAAGCTGTCAAAAAAAATTCATAGTGATTCAATCATGCATATATGTGTTCTAAGACATTAAAATAAAAATCATAGTGATTAAATCTTCCATATATGTGTTCTAAGGCTATCAAACAAATTTCATAGTGATTCAATCATGCATATATGTGTTCTATGGATGTAAAAAAAAATATTGATTCAATCATACATATATGTGTTCCAAAGCAGTCAAAAAAATTTCGTAGTGATTCATTCACGCATATATGTGTTCTAAAGTTGTCAAAAAAAATTCATAGTGATTCAATCATGCATACATCGGATCTAAGGATGTCAAAAAATTTTCAAAGTGATCAATCATGCATATATATGTTCTAGGAATGTCAAAAAAAATTCATAGTGATTCAATCATGCATATATTTGTTCTAAAGTTGTCCAAAAAACTTTATAGTGATTTATCATGCATATATGTGTTCTAATGCTATAAAAATTTTTATAGTGATTCAATCATGTATATATGTGTTCTAACGATGTCAAACAAATTTCATAGTGATTCAATCATGCATATATGTCTTCTAATGGTGTCAAAAAAATTTATAGTGATTCAATCATGCATATATGTGTTCTAAGGCAGTAAAAAAAATTCATACAGATTCAATCATGCATATATGTGTTCTAAAGCTGTCAAAAACTTTTATAGTGATTCAGTCATGCATAATTGTGTTCTAGAGCTATAAATTTTTTTTTATAGTGATTCAATCATCTATATATGTGTCCTAAAGCGGTCAAAACAATTTCATAGTGATTCAATCATGCATATATGTATTCAAAAGATGTATAAAAAAATCATAGTGATTCAATCATGCATATAAGTGTTCTAAAGCTATCAAAGAAAATTCATAGTGACTCAATCAAGCACATATGTGTTCTAATGTTGTCAAACAAATTTCATAGCGATTCAATCATGCATATATGTGTTCCAAGGATGTCAAAAAAAAAAATCATAGTAATTCAATCATCCGTATACGTGTTCTAAAGCTGTAAAAAAAAATTCATAGCGATTCAATCATGCGTATATGTTTTCTAAAGATATAAAAAAAAAATCATAGTGATTCAATCATGTTTATATGTGTCCTAAAGCTATAAAAAAGATCATAGTGATTCAATCATGCATATATGTGTTCTAAAGCTGTCAAAAATATTTTGTAGTGATTCAATCATGCATATATGAGTTCTAAGGCTGTCAAAAAAATTTCATTGTGATTCAATCATGCATATATGTGTTCTAAAGCTCTCAAAAAAATTTCACAGTGATTCAATCAAGCGTTCATATATTCTAAAGATGTCAAAAAAAAATCATTATTGTTCAATCATGCATATATGTGTTCTAAGGCTGTTAAATTTTTTTTATAGTGATTCAATGATGCATATATGTGTTCTAAAGCAGTAAAAAAAAATCATAATGATTCAATCATGTATAGATGTGTTCTAAAGCAGTCAAAAAAACTTCATATCGATTCAATCATGCATATATGTGTTATAACGCTGTCAAAAAAAAAATAGTGATTCAATCATGCATATCTGTATTCTAAACCTATAAAAAAAATTCATTGTGATTCAATCGTTCATATATGTGTTCTAAAGCTGTCAAAAAAATTTCATAGTGATTCAATCATGCATATATGTGTTCTAAGACATTTAAAAAAAAATCTTAGTGATTAAATAATGCATATATATGTTCTAAGGCTATCAAACAAATTTCATAGTGATTCAATCTAGCAAATTTGTGTTCTATGGATATAAAAAAAAATATAGATTCAATCATACATATATGTGCTCCAAAGCAGTCAAAAAAATTTTGTAGTGATTTAATCATGCATATATTTGTTTTCTAAAGTTGTCAAAAAAATTTCATAGTGATTCAATCATGCATACATCAGATCTAAGGCTGTCAAAAAAATTTCAAAGTGATTCAATCATGCATATATATGTTCTAAAGTTGTCCAAAAAAAGATTTATCATGCATATATGGGATCTAATGCTATACAAAAAATTTATAGTGATTCAATCATGTATATATGTCTTCTAATGGTGTCAAAAAAAATTATAGTGATTCTATCGTGCATATATGTGTTCTAAGGCAGAAAAAAAAATTCATACTGATTCAATCATGCATATATGTGTTTTAAAGCAGTCAAAATTTTTTTATAGTGATTCAGTCATGCATAGTTGTGTTCTACAACTATAAAAAAAATTTATAGTGATTCAATCATGTATACATGTGTCCTAAAGCGGTCAAAAAAATTTCATAGTGATTCAATCATGCATATATGTCATCTAAGTCTGTCAAAAAAAATTCATTGTGACTCAATCATGCATATATGTGTTCTAAGGCTTTCAAAAAGATTTCATGGTGTTTAAATCAAGCATATTTGTCTTCTAAGTCTGACAAAAAAAATTCATAGTGATTCAATCAGGCATATATGTGTTCAAATGATGTAAAAAAAAATTCATAGTGATTCTATCATCCACATATGTGTTCTAAAGCCGAATAAAAGTTTTATTAGTGATTCAATCATGGGTATATGTGTTTTGAAGCTGCAAAAAAATTTTATAGTGATTCAATCATGCATATGTGAGTACTAAGGCTGTCAAAAAAATTTCATTGTGATTCAATCATACATATATGTTTTCTAATGCTGTCAAACAAATTTCATAGTGATTCAATCATGCATATATATATATATATGTTCCGAAGTTGTCCAAAAAATTTTATAGTGATTCAATCATGCACATATGTGTTCTAAGGTTGTAAAAAAAATTTATAGTGATTCAATCATGCATATATGTGTTCTGAGGCTGTCAAAAAAATTTCATAGTGATTTAATTATGCATATACGTGTTCTAAGGCTGTCAAAACAATTCACAGTGATTTAATCATGCATAAATGTGTTCTATAGCTGTCCAAAAAATTTCATTGTGATTCAATCATGCATATATGTGTTCTAAGATGTCCAAAAAGATTCATATTGATTTACTCATGCATATATGCATTATAAACCTATCAAAAATATTTGTAGTGATTGAATCTTGCATATACGTATTCTAAAACTATCAAAAAAAAATCATAGTGATTCAATTTTGCAAATATGTGTTCTACAACTCTCAAAAAATTTTTATAGTGATTCGATAATGCATATATGCATTCTAAGGCTGTCAAAAAAATTTCATGGTGATTCAATCATGCATATATGTGTTCTAAATCTTTCAAAAAAAATTCATAGTGATTCAGTCATGCATATATGTTTTTTAAGACAGTCAAAAAAATTTTATAGTGATTAAATCATGCATATATGTGTTCTAAGGCTATCAAAAAAATTTCATAGTGAATCAATCATGCAAACATGTGTTCTATGGATGTAAAAAAAAAATCATAGTGATTCAATGATGCATATATGTGTTCTAAAGTTGTCAAAAAAAATTCATAGTGATTAAATCATGCATATATATGTTTTAAAGCTATCAAAAAAGTTTCATAGTGATTTAATCATTTATATATATGTTCTAAAGCTGTCAAAAAAAAAATTAGTGATTCAATCATGCATATATGTGTTCTAAGGCTGTCTCAAAAAATTCATAGTGATTCAATCATGGATATATGTGTTCTAAAGCTCTCAAAAAAAATTTATAGTGATTCAATCATGCATATATGTGTTTCAAGGTTGTCAAAAAAGATTTATAGTGATTTTTTAATCATGCATAGCTGTGTTCTAAAGCTATCAAAAAAATTTCATAGTGATTTAATCATGCATATATGTCATCCAAGTCTGTCAAAAAAATTTCATTGTGATTCAATTAAGCATATATGTGTTCTAAGGCTGTCAAAAAGATTTCATAGTGATTAAATCATGCATATATGTATTCTAAGCTGTCAAAATGATTTCATAGTTATAAAATCATGCATATATGTGTTCTAAGGATGTCAAAAGAAATTCATAGAGATTCAATCATCCATATACGTATTCTAAAGCTGAATAAAAAATTTCATAGTGATTCAATCATGCATATATGTATTCAAAATATGTATAAAAAAAATCATAGTGATTCAATCATACATATATGTGTACTAAAGCTATAAAAAAAAAATCCTAGTGACTCAATCTTGCATATATGTGTTCTCAAGCTACAAAAAAGTGTTATAGTGATTCAATCATGCATATGTGAGTTCTAAGTCTGTCAAAAAAATTTCATTGTGATTCAATCATACATATATGTGTTGTAATGTTGTCAAACTAATTTCATAGTGATTCAATCAAGCATATATGTGTTCTAACGCTGTAAAAAAAAATTCATAGTGATTCAATCATCCATATACGTGTTCTACAACTGTCAAAAAAATTCACCGTGATTAAATCATGCATATCTGTGTTCTAAGGCTATCAAACAAATTTCATAGTGATTCAATCATGCGTACATCGGATCTAAGGGTGTCAAAAATTTTTCAAAGTGAATTTCAATCATGCATATATGTGTTCTAGGGCTGTCAAAAAAAATTCATAATGATTCAATCATGCATATATATTTTCTAAAGTTGTCCAAAAAAAATTATAGTGATTTAATCATGCATATATTTGTTCTAATGGTGTCAAGAAAATTTATCTTGATTCAATCATGCATATATGTGTTCTAAGGATGTCAAAAAAAATTTTATAGTGATTCAATCTTGTATATATGTGTTCTAACGCAATCAAAAAAAATGTATAGTTATTAAATCATGAATTGTGTTCTAAAGCTAGCAAAAAAAATTCATGGTGATTCAATCAAGCATATGTGGTCTAAAGCTGTCAAAAAAATTTCACAGTGCTTCAATCATGCATATATGTTGTCTAAGTCTGTCAAAAAAATTTTATAGTGATTCAATCATGTATATATGCGTTCAAAAGCTGTAAAAAAAAGTTCATAGTGATTCAATCATGCATATATGTGTTCTAAGGCTGTAAAAAAGATTTCATAGTGGTTAAATCATGCGTATATGAGTCCTGAGGCTGACAAAAAAATTCATAGTGATTCAAGCATGCATATATGAGTTCTAAGGATGTCCAAAACAAATCATAGAGATTCAATCATCCATATATGTGTTCTAAAGCTGACTAAAAAAATTCAGAACGATTCAATCATGCATATATGTGTTCTAAAAATGTAAAAAAAATCAAAGTGGTTCAATCATGCATATATGTGTTCTACAGCTATCAAAAAAATTTCATAGTGATTCAATTATGCATATATGTGTTCTAAAGCTGTCCAAAAATTTTGATAGTGATTCAATCATGCATATATGAGTTCTAAGGCTGTAAAAAAAAATTCATTATGTATCAATCATGCATATATGTGTTCTAAAGCTGTCAAAAAAAATTCATAGTGATTCAATCATGCAAACATGTGTTCTAAAGATGTCCAAAAATTTTCATAGTTGTTCAATCATGCATATATGTGTTCTAAGGTTGTCAAATTTTTTTTATAGTGATTCATTCATGCATATATGTGAAATAAAGTAGTCAAAAAATTTTCATAGTGATTCAATCATGCATATATGTGTTCCAAAAAAAAATCAAAAAAAAATTATAGTGATTCAATCATGCATATATGTGTTCTAAGGCAGTCAAAAAAATATTATATTGATTAAATCATGTATATATGTGTTCTAAGGCTGTCAAAAAAATTTTATTATGATTAAATCATGCATTAATGTGTTCGAAGGCTGTAAAAAAAAATTTATAGTAATTCAATCATGCATATATATGTTCTAAAGTTGTCAAAATTTTTTTATAGTGATTCAATAATGCATAGCTGTGTTCTAAAGCCAGCAAAAAAATTTCATAGTGATTCAATCATGCATATAAGTGTTCTAAAGTTGTCAAAAAAAATTCATAGTGATTCAATCATACATATGTGTCGTCTAAGGCTGTCAAAAAAATTTCATACTGATTCAATCATGCATATATGCGTTCTAAAGCTGCAAAAAAAATTCATAGTGATTCAATCATGCATATATATGTTCTAAGGCTGTCAAAACGATTTCATAGGGATTAAATCATGCATATATGTGTTCTAAGGCTGACAAAAAAAATTCATAGTGATTCAATCATGCATATATGTACTCAAAGGATGTCAAAAAACAATCATAGGGATTCAATCATCCATATATGTGTTCTAAGGCTGGATCAAAATTTTCATAGCGATACAATCATGCATATATGTATCCTAAACATGTATAAAAAAAAATCATTGTGATTCAATCATGCATATATGTGTTCTAAAGCTGTTAAAAAAAATTCCCAGTGATTCAATCATGCATATATGTCATCTAAGATTGTCAAAAAAATTTTATAGTGATTCAATCATGCATACATGTGTTCTAAAGCTGTCAAAAAAAATTCATAGTGATTCAATCAAGCACATCTGTGTTCTAAGGCTGGCAAAAAGATTTCATGGTGATTAAATCATGTATATATGTGTTCTAAGGCTGTCAAAAAAAAATCATAGTGATTCAATATTGCATATATGTTTTCTAAGGATGTCAAATAGAAATCATAGTGATTCAATCATCCATATACGTGTTCTAAAGCTAACAAAAAAAATTCATAATGATTCAATCATGCATATATGTATTCTAAAGATGTAAAAAAAACTTCATAGTGATTCCATCATGCGTATATGTGTTCTACAACTATCAAAAAAAATTCATAGTGATTCAGTCATTCATATATGTGTTCTAAGGATGTCAAGAAAAAATCATAGTGATTCAATCAGCCATATACATGCTCTAAAGCTGACAAAAAAAATATCATAGGGATTCAATCATACATATATGTGTTCTAAAGATGTAAAAAAAAAAAATCACAGTGATTCAATCAGCCATATATGTGTTCTACATCTATCAACAAAATTTCATAGTTATTGAATCTTGCATATATGTGTTCTAAATTTGTCAAAAAAAATTTATAGTGATTCAATCTTGCATATATGATTTCTAAGGCTGTCAAAAAATTTTTATTGTGATTCAATCTTGTATATATGTGTTCTAAAGCAGTGTAAAAATTTTATAGTAATTGAATCATTCATGCATATGTTCTAAAGATGTCAAAAAAAGTTCATAGTGGTTCAATCATGCATATATGTGTTCTAAGGCTATCAAAAAAAATTATAGTGATTCAATCATGCATATAAGAGTACTAAAGCAGTAAAAAAAAATAATAGTGATTCAATCATGCATATATGTGTTCTAAAGTTGTAAAAAAAAATTCATAGTGATTCAATCACGCGTATATGTGTTCTAAAGTTGTCAAAAAAATTTCATAGTGATCCAATCATGCATATTTGTGTTCCAAAGCTGTCAAAAAAATATCATAGTGATTCAATCATGCGTATATGTGTTCTAAAGCTGTCAAAAAAACTTCATAATGATTCAATCATGCATATATGTGTTCTAACGCAATAAAAAAAAAATTATAGTGAACCAATCATGCATATATGTGTTCTAAAGCTATAAAAAAAACTTCATAGTGATTCAATCATGCGTATATGTGCTTCAAAGCTCTCAAAAAAATCTCATAGTGATTCAATCTTGCATATATATGTTCTAAGACAGTAAAAAAAAATTCATAGTGATTAAATCATGCATATATGTGTTCTAAGGCAATAAAAAAAATTTCATAGTGATTCAATGAAGCATATATGTGTTCTATGAATGTCAAAAAAACATTCATAGTGTTCAATCATGCATATATGTGTTCTAAGGCTTTCCAAAAAGTTTCATAGTGATTCTATCATGCATATATGTGTTCAAAAGTTGTCAAAAAAAATTGATAGAAATTTAATTAAGCATATATGCGTTCTAAGGCTGTCAAAAAATTTCATAGTGATTCAATCATGCATATATGTGTTCTAAGGCTGTCAAAAAGTTTCATAGTTATTCAATCATGCATACATGTGTTCTAAAGCTGTAAGTAAAATTTCATTGTGATTCAATCATGCACATATGTGGTCTAGAGATATAAAACAAAATTCATAGTGATTCAATCATGCACATAAATGTTCTAAGGCTGTCAAAAAAAATTCATAGTGATTAAATCATGCATATATGTGTTCTAAAGCTGCCAAATTTTTTTTAAAGTGATTCAATCATGCATATATGTGTTCGAAGTCTGTCAAAAAAAAGTTTCATAGTGATTCAATCTTGCATATATGTGTTCTAAAGATGTCAAAAAAAATTCATAGTGATTCAATCATGCATATATGTGTTCTAAGGCTGTCAAAATTTTTTTATAGTGATTCAGTCATGCATATATGTGTTCTGTGGCTGTCAAAAAAAATCTCATAGTGATTCACTAATGCATATATGTGTTTTAAGGCTGTCAAAAAAACTTCATTGTGATTCAATCATGCATATATGTGTTCTATGGCTATAAAAAAAATTTATAGTGATTCAATCATGCATATACGTGTTCTAAGGCTTTCCAAAAATTTTCATAGTGATTCTATTATGCATATATGGGCTCTAAAGTAGTAAAAAAAAATTGATAGTTATTCAATCAAACATATATGCATTCTAAGTCTGTTGAAAAAATTTCATTGTGACTCAATGATGCATATATGTGTTCTAAAAATGTCAAAAAAAAATCATAGTTATTCAATCATGCATATGTGTGTTCCAATGCTGTAAAAAAAAATCATGGTGATTCAATCATGCATATATGTGTTCTAAGGATATAAAAAAAATATCATAGTGATTCAATCCTGCATATGTGTTCTAAAGCTGTAAAAAAAAATTATAGTGATTCAATCATGCATATATGTGTTCTAAAGCTATCAAATAAAAAAAAATTCATAGTGATTCAATCCTGGATATATGTTTTCTAACGCTGTAAAAAAAGTATCATAATGATTCAATCATACGTATGTATTTTAAGGCTGTCAAAAAAATTTCATAGTGATTCAGTCATGCATATATGTGTTCAAAAACTGTCAAAAAAATTTCATAGTGATTCAATCATGCATATATGTGTTCTAAAGCTGTCAAAAAAACTTCATAGTGATTCAATCTTGCATATATGTGTACTAATTTATTCACAAATATTTCATAGTGATGCAATCGTGCATATATGTGTTCTAAAGCTATAAAAAAAATCATTGTGATTCAATCATGCATATGTGTTCTAAAGCTGTCAAAAAAATTCATAGGGATTCAATCATGCATATAAGTGTTCTAAGGCTATCAGAAAAAAATTATAGTGATTCAATCATGCATATATGTGTTCTAAAGATGTCAAAAAAGTTCATAGTGATTCAATCATGTATATATGTGTTTTAATGGTGTCAAAAAAAATTCATAATGATTCAATCATGCATATATGTGTTTTAAAGCTATAACAAAATTCATGGTGATTCAATCATGAATATATGTATTTTAAGGCTGTCGAAAAAAATTCATAGAGATTCAATCATGCATATATGTGTTCTAAGGCTGTCAAAATAAAATCGTTGTGCAATCAAGCATATACGTGTTGTAAGGCTGTCAAAAAAATTTCGTAGTGATTAGATCATCCATATATGTGTTCTAAAGTTGTCAAAAAAAATGATAGTGATTCAATCATGTATATTTGTGTTCTAAGGCTGTCAAAAAATGTCATTGTGATTCAATCAAGCATATATGTATTCTAAGGCTGTCAAATTTTTTTTATAGTGATTCAATAATGCATATATGTGTTCTAAAGCTGCCCAAACAAAAGTCATGGTGATTCAATCTTGTATATATGTGTTCTAAGGCTGTCAAAAAAGTTCCATAGTGATTCAATCATGCATATGTGTTTTATGGTTGTCAAAAAAATTTCATAGTAATTCAATCATGCATATGTATGTTATAAAACTGTCTAAAAACTTCATAGTGATTCAAATTTCATTGTGATTCAATCTTGCATATATTTTTTCTAAGGTAGTCGAAGAAATTTCATAGTTATTCAATCATGCATATATGTGTTCTAAAGCTGTCAAAAAAATTTCATGGTGATTCAATCATGTATATATGTGTTCTAAGGCTATCAAAAAAGTATCTTAGTGATTCAATCATGCATATATGTGTTCTAAAGTGGTCAAAAAAATTAGTAG
This sequence comes from Nuphar pumila, assembly GCF_984573655.1. Taxonomy (NCBI): domain Eukaryota; kingdom Viridiplantae; phylum Streptophyta; class Magnoliopsida; order Nymphaeales; family Nymphaeaceae; genus Nuphar; species Nuphar pumila. The sequence goes on along the minus strand of NC_143251.1, from coordinate 69,154,298 downwards.
TGATTCAATCATGCATATATGTGTTCTAAAGCTGTCAAAAAAATTTCATAGTGATTCAATCATGCATATATGTGTTCTAAGTTGTGAAAAAAAAAATCATTGTGATTCAATCATGTATATATGTGTTCTAAAGCAGTGAAAAAATTTAGTAGTGATTCAATCTTGCATATATGTTGATGATGCATGAAATGCACATCATTTTATTATTATATGCATGCATTTTTATGTGATTTTAAGGTTTGGAACCCATGATTGGATGTATTTTGACATAATGGAGTCTTGGTTTGAATTTCAGGTGAATTGGCGTTAAATTGGGTGAGATATTGCAATTTTAGTGCTTGGACACAAATTTCAAGGTAATTCGGATCAAGATCCAACCCAAATAGATCATCTTGGGCCTTGGATCAGTTCTTGAAACATCATAATCCATCGCAAATGTGATCCAAAACCCATTTATGAAATGTTTTCAGAAAACCCCTTCCAAAAGAGGTGCAGAGCAATATTTTTTTATTTTAAACCTCTTTTGAAATTGTGGAAACTTGAGTCAAAAATATAAAAACGTCTTTCTGAAAACCCTAGGCGTCTTTGTTTAAGAATTTGCGCCCCATTTGCTGATTCTTGCTCCAGCCATTTCCTTCCCAACCATCACACGCCATCTTACTTGTTTTTCGTTGGGTTTTGCTTGAGATTCATGCATTGTCCCTTGTTATTCCTCTTCTTTTTCATATATCTTTTGCATTTCTGCTCCTCCTTGTTGTGTGTTGATCATATGTGCTCTCTTTTGCAGGTGTAGCAGAGGTTGAAGACGCCAATCTTGCGTGGAGTGTTGTCTACTCCAACAAGATAGATCGGCTCTACCTCCATCTGATCCTCTACCCCAACCGATTGTGAATCAGATCACCTTCTACCTTCGGTGTGCTTCAACCGTGTTGCAACTGCAAGAAAGAGTTCCATCATGATGCTCTAGCATCATTGAAGAAGATTGGACGAAATTCCATTGGCAGATTCCGCTCTTTCCACCCCCACATTTGTCGGATCACCCTTGAGGTAGGTCTTTCCCTTCTATTTCTTTTAGATAATATCGTGTCAACCCATAGTCGAGTTCTCTAAATCTCAAACCTTTTCTGATTTTCCATTTCTTTTGACAGCAAAACCACTATCATTAATTGAGTCTTTGCTGTGTTTGAATGTCAAATATGATTTCAGTTTAGATGTTAATCAATTTCAATAGTCAGTTTTAATAAAAATTCAAAAATCGTCTAGAAGTGATCTAGCCGATTTCAACATTTTGTCTAGTTGTCTTTTCTGCATTTTCTGGGCATTCAGCATGTTAAAATTGTGTCTTCTATCCACCTACGGTTGCATTTGAGTTTAATTAGGTAATTTAATCGCGGTCGTGTAGGGTGTTTAGTTCAAGTGTATAAATCGGTTAGTTATGTCTTGTTAATGTCTAACGATTTTTTTTCATTTCAGTTTAGTTATTATTTTTCTTTTTATTACAATTCGAGTAGGCCGTGTCTTAGTAGTTTTACATTGGATTTAGTTGATATTAGGTTGAAGTTTGATTTCAATTTCGTCTAGAGCCTGTTTCAAAAGAAAAAGAAAGAAAAAATTTTGTTTTCTATGGCTTAGGCAAAACTCATTTTAAGCGTGTTAATGGCTGCCATTTCCTTCATGGAGAAAGTAGCCATGGCTGTAGCTTAGATTTTAGGAAAGTGTGTTTCATTCTATTTAGTTTTAATAATTTTAGGTTTAAGTTAGTAATGTCAATTTAGGTGTATTATTCAAAATAGTTAGTTTCTTTCCAATTCGTGTTTTACATGCTATCGATAGTCTTTGAGTTATTTGTGTATAGGTTAATTTAGTTAGGTTAATGATAGATTAGATTAGCTAATTAACTAGTCTTGCATTTTAGATAAAGGGCAATTGTGGAAAATTTTGAGTGAGACGAGTTTGGAAACTTAGTGAGAGTTATTAATTTCTAAAAATCGTTTTAGAAACTATGAATATCCTCTTCATTTGGATGGTTTTGAATATCTCATTTAAGAGAAATCGTATGGCTCTCCACATTAGGCAATGAGTTTTATATTTCAAAAACTTTCTTAAATCTTCTTAAACGAATTGAGAAAGATCAAAAACTGTTTTAAGACAGTCTATCAAAACGTGTGGAGCCATAAAGATGGATGGTTTTGCAATTCCAATCCTTCCAATTGAGGATGATTTTCTTCCCAAATTCGTTGCTTCTCCTTTATGAGCCTTTTTATTAAATTCATATCCCAACCTAGTATAGATAGAATATTAATAATTTTAGTATGGATTGACTTAGAGTTAGGTTTTCAAAATCGTGAGTGTCAAATTAGTTAAGTGTGTTAAGTCTTTATTAGTGTTAGCTTGCATACCATTTAGGAATTTAAGTTAGATAAACTAACTATTATTTTTATTTCCTTCATTTTCGGTTTGGTAGATGGTCTTTATTTCTTAGGTATATTTTAGTCCATCTAGGGTGGAGTGAACCTAGGTCAAAGCTATATTTTAAACCGTCCCCCTAATTAACCCTAGTTCCCTACTAAACCTTGCTAGTCAATAACCTTAGTTAAGTTAACTAGTTACTTTGGAGTTGATGTTCTTGTTAATACTAATGTTAATTTAGTTTTGGATTTCCCTTTCAGGTTTCTAGTTAATTGTTTAATTTATATTAAGGTGAGTTATTAGAATTAGTTCATTAACATAGATCTTTTACTTAGTTCATATATAGTACTTTACAATAGTCAAGTGTAGCATTTATTAGAGCAAATTGCGAATTAACTTGTCTAGTTCATTTACATGTTCATGTAATTAATCTAGTTACTGTCATTTTCTGTAGTTTAACAGTAGATTAGCAGTGTTTAGTATTGTTTTTACATATAATTTAATGCCATAGTGTCATTAATGGATTCTTTCAAATGAATAGTGCATTGATTTAAAAACCCGATTTTTACTGCATCTTGCACTCGTCATTTTATGTGCAAATTTTTGGATTTTTCTCAGAATTTTTCTTCTATTCTCTTAATCTTTGTGTTCACTGTTAGCAGACTAAAAATCAGCTCATTTCGAGTTGATTTAGTCTGATTTTTAAGTGTTTTTCAAAATCAGCTTTTTCGTGTTTTTCAGTTTCGGGACATACAATTTCCAGATTTTTCATGAATTTGAAACGCTTATATCTGGAGCTTCAAGAAAAGTTTTTCAAATCTGTAAAATCTGACAGATTTTTAAATTTGTCAGAAATAGAACAAAAGAAATTTTGTAAAAATTGGACTTTGTTTCCCCCTTCAAACATTCTGTTTGCGAAAAGCTGTCAGAATCCATTTTTGCACTAGTTGAGGGTAAAACAGTCATTTTCTTAGTTTTGTGATTTTCGATAGTTTTAGTGTTTTTCTGCAACTTAGTTAGCGTATTTGCAATAATTAACTTAGTTAGACCTAGAATAATTAGTTGAGGTAATTAGACTTGCTATTTAGTTAATTTTGAATTTTTATTGTATTAATTCTTTGTAGAATTACGTTTAGTATAATTTTAGATTTAATTATCATAAATGTGTACTGACTTGTTCTTTTCTTTGTGTTAGGTTGATAAGCTTACTACAGATTACAAGGTTAATCTTGTCAAGCGCAAAAAAATTATACTTGGTGAAAGGACAAAATTGCCCTTAGTGATCTGGAGAAGAGTTTAGAATTTTGTTTCTAGTTATCTGTAATTTTTAGTTTGTAATTCCTTTAGATTTGTATTGATTAACTAAGATTATGAGTTTGATATTAATAAATTGAAATTCTTAGAAGTAATTTGGATAGTTTATGTTCCCTGTGGATTCGACCCGTACTTACCACATCCGTGGAAAGTCGGTTTTTATTATCTTGGTTGACGATTTTCCAACCGTTTTCCTAAAAAATATCTTTTAAAAAAAAATAACCACTACAAAAAGTTCAACCAAAATTTGGCGCCGTTGTCGGGGAACGGCAAATATATTCTGTTATTTCTTCAATTTCAGTTTATTAATCTGTGTTTAGTTAGTAGTTGTTCTTTTTTTTCTAGTTAGTAGGATTAACATAGTTAGTAAATATAGGATTCACTTACTGTTTTCCTAGGATTCACTGAATTTCATTTTTCAAGGAGCGATTAGACATGTGGGTTTTAGAGAAAATAGTTTATGATTTCCTGCATTTCTTTATTTTGGTAATTTAGATCATATTTTGTTTTGTTATTCATATAGCATAGTTAGTTAATTCTGACATAGTTAGCATAGTATTATTATTTATTCTTTGCTTTTGTGATTTGAATTTCTGTATTTAGATTAGTTTAGATTAGATAGATTTAGGTTGTTCCACACATCTGGTCTTAGCACCAGTGTATGCAGGGGCAAAGAGCTTTGGGTACTCCATTGCATCTATTTGTTGACAACCCAGAGAGAATTTTACATTCTCCTCGAAGTTCGACAGCAGTGGGTGATATGGATCCTCCGGCTCCAGTTCCTCCTCGCGCTCTGAGGGAGTACTTCACTCCCACAGACTATGTTCAGGCATCCTGCATTCGGAGACCCGATGTAGGAGCGCCTCATTATGAGATTAAGGCCAGTATCATTCAGATGCTCCCATCATTCTACGGCCTTAGTCATGAGGATCCCTATAGGCACTTAGATGAATTTCTCAAAATTTGTTCTACAGTAAAGAAACAGAATTTCGATGATGATGCTTTGAGATTGACCCTGTTCCCGTTCTCATTGAAGGACAAAGCCAAGTATTGGCTAAAGTCCTTAGATTCCATAGAAATAGGGTCTTGGGATCAGTTGCAGCAGGAGTTCCTGAGGAAATACTTTCCCATGGGTAGGACAAATCAGTATAGGCGAGCCATCACTAGCTTTTCAGAGCTAGATGGTGAGCAGTTTCATGAGACTTGGGAGAGAATGAAGGATCTTCTTAGGAAGTGTCCCCATCATCAGGTGCCGAGATAGCAACTAGTGCAGAGTTTCTACGATGGATTGTCTGACAGAAACCGTCAGATGATCGATTCTTCTTGCGGAGGGACATTCATGTTGAAGAGTGAAGATGAAGCATGGAGATTATTCGACACATTAGCAGAAAATTCTCTCCATCATGCTTCTAGCTCTCAGTCTGATAGAACCGCACCTAGCATTCCCAAGAAAGGTGGTGTTCTCGAAATTGTCCCATCTACTGCATTACAATACAAAGTGGATATGATTGCTCAGAAGTTGGATCAACTTCTCGCGGGCCCATCTCCCAGTCATCAGGTGTGTACTCTATGTGCCAGTCTGGCATATTCGATCACTGAGTGCCCTTCGGCAGCTCAGTATCCTGAATTTGTGCAAGAACAAGTTCAGGCTGCTCAGGGTTACGCCAGACCCCTGAATAATCCATATTCACCTACATATAACTCGGGGTGGTGTAACCATCCTAACTTTTCATGGAAGAATCCCCAGCCTTCTACTCAGCTTCCCCCATCTCAGTCGGCTCGACCACCATCATTCACTCAGACATTTCAAGGGCCGAGCTATCCTCAGAACACTCCTTTTTCTCCTCAGCTCTCACAAGAGTCCGCTCAACCGACTTATTTCAAGGAGAGACTTCTCCAAGCATTCCAAGAGGTGAAAACCTCTAATCAGAATGCCTTCTAGAAGTGCAGTTAGATCTTGAGCTCGCATACCCAGTCCATTGCAAAGTTAGAATCGCAGATGGGACAGTTAGCAGAAGCGATCAGTCGGAGACCTGAGGGTAGTTTGCCGAGTCAGGCAGTGATGAACCCGAAGGGCAAGGAATCAATGACGGGAGGCTTGTACATCATAGAGTCACAGCAACAGGCCAAATCTGTTATGGCTCATAGGAGTGGACGAGAGTATCACGTCCAGAGTAGAGAGAGGACATATGAGCCAGACTCAACCATACCATCTTCTGCGGATCAGTCCTCTACCCCAGTTCAGGAGCAAGATAGGAGTGAGCCTTCTCACAAAGAGGAGGAACCCCAGATGTATATCCCCAAACCACCCTATCCCAAAGTGTTAGAATCTTCCGTTGGCAGAGGAAAGCAAAACACGAAGGTCCAGAACATGCTTGAGATCTTCAAGCACGTACAGATCAACCTGCCTTTGCTAGATGCCATTCAGCAGGTGCCGACTTATGCCAAATTCCTTAAGGAACTTTGTACCTAGAAGAGGAAATCTAGATGAAGAGTTCCTACCAAGGTCCATCTGACTGAGCAGGTGAGTTCAGTGATTAAGCACCAGACTCCACCAAAGCTCAAGGACCCTGGAGCCCCTATCATCGCATGTACCATAGGAAACATCTGGATAGAATGCGCTTTGCTCGACCATGAAGCAAGCGTGAACATTCTGCCTGGATATTTCTATGATTCATTTGGGCTAGGAGAAATGTGATCGACCTCGATTACACTTCAGCTAGCAGATCGTTCCATCAAGGTACTGAGAGGTTTCTTGGAAGATGTGCTAGTTAAAGTGGATGAGTTCTACTTTCCAGTCGATTTTATTATCCTTGACATGGAAGGAGTTGATAGCCAGCACCAGACTACGATCATTCTGGGCAGACTATTCTTGACGACTGCCAATGCATGCATCGATTGCAGAACTGGAGCCATGGACTTGTCATTCGGCAATCGAAAGGTTAGGCTGAACATTTTCAATGCTGCGATGGGTCCAGTGAGAGATATAGAGTGCTTCCAGGTTGATATAGCACATGATTTAGTGGAAGTACAGCCATATGCATGACTGAATCACAATGAAACTTTTTTGACAGCCTTAGAACTCATATATGCACGATTGAATCACTATGATTTTTTTTTTACAGCCTTTGAACACATATATGGATTATCGAATCACCATAAATTTTTTTTAACAGCTTTAGAACACATGTATGCATGATTGAATGACTATGAAGTTTTTTGACACCTTTTGAACACATATATTTGTGATTAAATCACTAAAAAAAAATTTTGACAGCTTTAGAATACATATACGCATGAGTGAATCACTACAATTTTTTTTTTGACTGCTTTAGTACACATATATGCATGATTGAATCACTATACAAAAATTTTGACAGCCTTAGAACACATATTTGCACGGTTGAACCACCACAAATTTTTTTTGACATTCTTAGAATACATGTATGCATGATTGAATCACAATGAAATTCTTTTGACAGCTTTAGAACACATATATGCATGATTGAATCACTATATTTTTTTTTACAGCTTTAGAACACATATATGCATGATTGAATCACTATGAAGTTTTTTTGACAGCTTTAAAACACATATATGCATGATTGAATCACTATGAAATTTTTGTGACAGCTTTAGAACAAATATATGTATGATTGAATTTCTATGAATTTTTTTTGTCATCCAAAGAACACATATATGCATGATTGAATCACTATGAAACTTTTTTTATAGCCTTAGAACACATATATGTATGATTTAATCGCTATAATTTTTTTTACTGTCTTAGAACACATAAATTCATGATTAAATCACTATGAAATTTTTTTGATAGTTTAGAATACATACATGCATGATTGAATCACTATGATTTTTTTTTACAACCCTTGAACACATATATGCTTTATCGAATCACTATAAATTTTTTTTTAACAGCTTTAGAACATATATATGCATGATTGAATCACTATAAAGTTTTTTTGACAGCTTTGGAACACATATATGCATGATTGAATCACTATGAAAGTTGTTTTACTGCTTTAGAACACATATATGCATGAGTGAATCACTATGAAATGTTTTTCACTGCTTTAGTACATATATATGCATGATTGAATCACTATAAAAAAAAATTGACAGACTTAGAACACATATTTGCATGATTCAACCACTATGAAATTTTTTTAACCGCTTTGGAACACATATATGCATGATTGAATCACTAGGAAATTTTTTTTACAGTCTTTGAACACATATATGCATTATCGAATCACTATAAGCTTTTTTTAACAGCTTTGGAACACATATATGCATGATTGAATCACTATGAAAAGTTTTTTGACAGCCTTAGAACAGATATATGCATGCTTGAATCACTATGAATTTTTTTTGACAGCTTTAGAACACATATAAGCATGATTAAATCACTATGAAAACTTTTTGACATATTTAGAACACATATACGCAAGATCGAATCACTACGATTTTTTTTTGACATCCATAGAACACATATATGCTTGATTGAATCATTATGAAAAATTTTTGGTAGCCTTAGAACACATATATGCATGATTTAATCACTATGAAATTTTATTGACTGTCTTAGAACACATACACACATGATTAAATCACTATAAAAATTTTTTGACAACTTTATAACACATATATGCATGATTGAATCGCTATGAATTTTTTTTTGACAGCCTTAGAATGCATATATGCATTATCGAATCACTATATTTTTTTTTTTAGACCTTAGAACACATATAAGCATCATTGAATCACTATGATTTTTTTTTATAGTTTTAGAACACATATATGCATGATTGAATCACTATAAATTTTTTTGGCAGGTTTACAAGACATATATGCATGACTGAACCACTAAGTTTTTCTGACATGTTTGGAACACATATATTTGCACGATTGAACCACTATGAAATTTTTTTGACAGCCTTAGAACACATATATGCATGATTGAATCACTATGATTTTTTTTTTACAATAGTAGAACACATATATGCCTGACTAAATCACTATGAATTTTTTTTGACAGCTTCAGTACACATATATGCATGATTGAACCTCTATGACATTTTTTTGACAGCTTTAGAACACATATACGCATGATTGAATCTCAATGGATTTTTTTTTACAGCTTTAGAACATATATATGCAGGATTGAATCACCATGAATTTTTTTTGACAGCTTTCAAACTCATATATGCAAGAATGAATCACTATGAAATATTTGACACCCTTAGAACACATATATGCATGATTAAATCACTATGAATTTTTTTTGACAGCCTTAGAACACATATACGCATGATTGAACCTCTATGACATTTTTTTGACAGCTTTAGAACACATATACGCATGATTGAACCTCTATGAAATTTTTTTGACAGCTTTCAAACTCATGTATGCAAGATTGAATCACTATGAAATATTGGACAACTTTAGGACACATATATGCATGACTAAATCACTATGAAATTTTTTTGACAGCTTCAGTACACATATATGCATGATTGAATCACTATGAATTTTTTTTGACAGCCTTAGAACACATATACGCATGATTGAACCTCTATGACATTTTTTTGACAGCTTTAGAACACATATACGCATGATTGAACCTCTATGAAATTTTTTTGACAGCTTTCAAACTCATATATGCAAGATTGAATCACTATGAAATATTGGACAACTTTAGGACACATATATGCATGATTGAATCACTATGAAATTTTTTTGACAGCTTTAGAACACATATGTATGATTATCTTTCTATGAATTTTTTTTTGACATCCTAAGAACACATATATGCATGATCGAATCACTATTGGTTGCAGTTTTGGAGTTGATATTTTTAAACAATATTTTTCAATGAACTACATGGGAAAATCGTCAACCAAAGATATAAAAACCGACTTTTCACCCAAGTGGCGAGTACGGGTCGAATCCACAGGGAACGGGATATTTCTGAATTAATTCCAAAATAAAACTTTATTAATAAAAACATAGTTTACAACTATGTCAATGTTTACAAGTTACATTAAATAACATTCTAAACTATGAAAATAAACTAAAATCGGAGGCTAAGTCTTCTGCAGGTCTCCAGGGGCATTTCTATCTTTTCACATCAAGTGCAGTCGCACATTATCATTGAATTACACCTGTGAACCTGTTCTAACTTAACAACCTACACAATAAAAACACAAAATCAGTAACTAAATCAAGAATTAATCTAAATTACATCTACAACTAATTCTATACTATTTCTAAATTAAACTACAATTAATGTGAATATCTAAAACTAAAATTATACTAACTAAGTGAACTAACTAAACTAAATAACTCTAATAACTCTAAATACTGTTAATATACTAACTGCATTGTTAGAAAACAGTAAAACTACACGAAATCAGACAAATAGTTAAAAGACTGTTTTGTCCCTAAAGAAGGCAAAAATGGATTCTGGCAGCTTTTCACAAAACGATGGTTTGAAGGGTCAAACGAATTCCAAAATTAGTCAAATTACTTCTATTCTGTAAAAGACAGATCCAAGAAGCTGACACATTTTACAGAAGTGAAAAAATACGTTCTGGATCTCCAGAACGAAGCGTTTCAAAATCAGGATAATTTGGAAAATCGCAGGACCCGAAATTTCAAAATCAGAAAAAGCTGTTTTCATAATACGCTTAAAAACCAGACCAAATCAACTCGGATAGAGCTGAAATTTGGTCTGCAGACAGTTAACACACCAATGTAGAGAATAGAAAAATAATATCCAGAAAAATCATGAAATATCCACATGAACTAGCTAGTGCACGATCGGGTAAAAATTAGGGTTTTGGTTCAGTGCACTATTCATCCCTTTGAATCCACATTTGACATTTGGACATTGAACCACGTACAAAAACAGTCCTAACTGAACCTAACCTACTGTTAAACTACAGCAAACAATAACAATTAAACTAAGTTATAAAATTTAAGAAATAACCTAACCTAAACTCACAAATACTCCAAATAAGATATCTAAAGGAATATACACTCTAATTAAACCTAATATATAATATCTAATATGACTCACTAACTTAACTATCTACTCTAAGATTAATTCTAACCTACTAAAACAATTACTATCCTACTAACTAACTTAATTAACTACCTAACCTAAATGACAAATCTAACTAAATCTAACATACTCTAGCTAACATAATTAAATAATGAACTAATTAATCTAATGTTAATTCTAACCTAATAAAGCAATTACTAATCTACGATTAAGCTAACTAGGGTTAGGAACTAACTAAAGTGAGACTAGGGTTAAACAAGTTAACTAAATACCTAGGGTTAATCTAACTAACGAGGGTTAGTTGACTAAGGATAGGCTAACTAATTTTGGTCTCCTAAAATTGACTATGGTTAGATAAGGGTGGTTAGGGTTAAGAGGGTGTAACTAGGGTTCGGTTGTGGTTAGCATCCTAACTAAGGTAGATTGAGGTTTTAACTAGGGTCGACTAGGGTATTTAGGTTCTAACTAAGGGAGTTAAGTTTTTAACTATGGTTAGGATACATTAACTAAGGTTGACTAGGGTTTACAAGGGTTGATTAGGGTTAGTAGGATTGGTTGGGATAACTAAGGTCGGTTAGGGTTAAGAGGGTGTAACTAGGGTTCGGTTAAGACAAACTAATGACTAACTATAGTTAGTAGGGGCGGTTTGGGCAACTAACTAGGGGCATTAACTATGGTTAATAAGGTAGTTAAGGGGTTAGCTTTTAACTTAGGTTAGTAACTAACTACCTACGATTAATACTTAGTAAATTAAGTTAACTACATAGGTTATACACTAACTAAGGTTAGTAAGGGGCGGTTTTAAGAGATGGGGCTTTACATTACACGCCACCCTAAAAATTATTAATCACACTAATAACTAAGTATTATTTCCTTAAACACTAATGTATATCTAAATTAACTATTACATTAATTAGAAACTAAGACTAGCAACTACCTAAATAACTCTACACGATTTTATAAAACTTACCCTAAAGCACACCTTACTAAATTAATTACACCTAAGTAATGCTAATTCAAATAATGAAAGTAGTAAATAGGGCTTGGGAAATGCTAAAGCACGAATTTGGTAGGGGCCAACTCCTCTCTTTTTCTTGCCTTAATTACACCTTGGGAAAGGGTAATCTTCAAAACCGTCCAGCCTCTTAAGGCCCACACGTTTTTTCATATTTGCATTAAAAGCAAGTCATTTATTTTGAAAACCTTTCCAAAATCACATTCCACGAATTTAGAGGTTGAATACAATAAATAGCATTCTTAATTAACCTTCCCAATTCGTGTGAACTATTTTAGAAAACCTTTTGAAATTCCAAGCATTAAATCTTCTTTTTGAAAACATTTCCAAAGCATCCCACACGATTTTTGGGGTTGGCTTTAAATGAGTATTTATAAGTTCAAAACTTCCAAAAATTCGTGTAAATGCTTTTGAAAGGACCTTTGGAACTCCAAAGGGTTTCCATAAAATCGTGTAACTCTCTTTAAAGGGCCTTTGGAATTCAAAAGGGTTTTCAACCTTGAAAAGGTAACTCATTTATAGCTGGATTGGGAAATTGAGATTTACTTAAATGCAATTCCACGAATTTAGAGGCAGTGGTTTTCTACCAAAAACGGATTTCCATTGAAAGACCACATTTCCCTTCTATAAAGTATACTATAAAATAAATAACTAAGCTACTCTAATATTAATCTAGCTAAATCAAAATATATCTAATCACTAAAAGGGTAAGAAAGGATAAATAAAAATTGAAAATGAAAAGCTATCTATTTTAAAATATATACATAAAATCGACTCTCTAAGTTAAATCTAAATTGACTAAAACGAAAAGCAAAGAATGTAATTACTCTAACCTATAACTAAAGCTAAAATCAATTATGAAATACCTACATCCCGAATTGAAAGAAATCTGACTATATTAATTACTACACACGAATCGAACTTCCTCAACTAATGCTAAATTACCTAAAACGAAAATACATTGAAACGAGACACTTTAATTCTGAATTCCTAAAACTTAATGACTTACTAACTGAAATATGCAACCTTGCTGGCCCTCTAATGGCCGACCTACTTGAAGAAGATGACTACCTATGTTAAAGCTTACATAAAAATCGACCTAACTAAAATACATATCATATGACTAAAACACAATTATCTAAATACAATACATAACCTTTAAGTACAATTACCTATGTGAATCAAATCGTACAAGCTAGGATATACAGAAATTACATAAACTAAGAAATGAACAACACATTACATGAATCTACGAAACAAAAACTAATAAAACTAAATCAATTCTATCACTAAGACACGATAATTACGAATCTAAATTAAACTCAACCAACACACGATTATGACCATCTAAATTAACATAAAAACACACAACTAAACACTAACATGCTGGAAATTGAATCAAAACAGAAAACTTAATCTAACTAGTTACATTACATGCGACTAAGATCAAAAACGCCAAACCGAAATTACACATACATATACCTATGACAACTACATGATTGAAACTAAATAAAACAATAACTAAAACACCTTAACTAATTTATCAAAAGACAATTAACCTAAACACTACAGCCGGCTGGATGTTCTACCTAAAAATCAGAAAAACAATACTCGACACTTACTTTCATCAAACTCTAAGAACGTTAAAAACAGAAAAGAACATTGGCATAGCTCCTAAAAATACTAAACTGGATCAAAACAAGATGAATGGACTGGGACACACTGGAAAACACATACCTACAGAAATATTGGATTCAAGCACACGCACACACCCAAAAAGACATAAAAACTCCCAACGTTGGATTGAAAAACCTTAAAGTAAATGACCCAAACACCTAAGCATCCTACGTGCTGGCTTTTGCACGAACAAAAGCTATACTAAGGCTGACAAAAATACAGAAAAACACCCACATATTACACACGCACATGATAGGTTTTAAATAGAAGCAATGGGTGAGAAGACCTACTTTTTGGGCGATCCGAAGAGTGGAGGGATGAAGAAGAGCGGACTTTGCTTGGCTTTGCACTGTTCGGGACCTCGTTGATGCTGGAAATATGCCATGGTACCATGTTCTACAGCTGTAACACGTTGGAAATCCACCGAAGATGAAGTGTGAACCGATTCTCGATCGGGGGGCGTAGAAGACCGGATGGAGGTAGAGCCGGCCCTTCTCGTTGGAGTGTTTCGCACTTCCACCCAGGAAAAGTGTTTTCCACCTCTGCTGCACCTGCAAAACACAACAACAAAGTGATTAGCCAACAATGGAGATTAAAGAACTGAGAAGGTTTGAAAGGGAGACAAGATAGAAGGCTTGGATTTCAAGCTTTTCTTTATGTCTTCAATGGAGATGGAAGGAGGTGGAAGATGAGAAGGGGGCTGGAGCTAGAATCGTGCCCCTAGGGCACAAAAACCAAGGCAAAGATAAATGGAATGGGTGCTCCCTCTCCCTTTTGACGTTTTGGTCTCTTTAGGTTTAATTTCAAAAACAGTGTTAAAATAAAAATAATTCCTGGGCGCCTCTTTCTGTAGGGGGTTTTTAGAAAATGTTTTTACAAAACTTAAGTGGGATGGAGCTGGGTTAAATCCATGTAATTTGGTCCAGATCCAAAGTCCAAATAGGCGTCTGGATCCAAATCTCTCAAATCGGATCCGATATTTGACCCGTTACACTGTAAATGCCATAATTCCTTCAAATTAACTCCGATTTTGATGAAATTCGAACCAGAGCTCCCTAACATCATTGTGCCCCTAAGTGTATACTTTAAACCTATAGATGATGCATTTATGCAATGAAAATGTATTAATAAAACATGATATTTATGCATCATCAACTATGAAACTCTTTTTATAGCCTTAGAACACATATATGTATCATTTAATCACTATAAATTTTTTTGGACTGTCTTAGAACACGTAAATGCATGATAAAATCACTATGAAATTTTTTTGACAGCTTTAGAACACATATATGCATGATTGAACCACTATGAATTTTTTTTGACATCTTTAGTACAAATGTATGCATGATTGAATCACTATGAAATTTTTTTGACGGCTTTAGTACACATATATGCAAGACTGAATCACAATGAAATTTTTTTGACAGCCTTCGAACTCATATATGCACGATTGAATCACTATGATTTTTTTTTGACAGCCTTTGAAATCATATATGGATTATCGAATCACCATAAATTTTTTTTAACAGCTTTAGAACACATATATGCATGATTGAATCACTATGAATTTTTTTTGGCACCTTTTGAACACATATATTTGTGATTGAATCACTATGAAAATTTTTTGACAGCTTTAGAACACATATACGCATGAGTGAATCACTATGAAATTTTTTTGACTGCTTTAGTACACATATATGCTTGATTGAATCACTATAAAAAAAATTTGATAGCCTTAGAACACATATTTTCATGGTTGAACCACCACAAAATTTTTTTGACATCCTTAGAATACATGTATGCATGATTGAATCACTATGAATTTTTTTTGACAGCTTTAGAACACATATGCATGATTGAATCACTATAATTTTTTTTTGACAGCTTTAGAACACATATATTCATGATTGAATCACTATGAAGTTTTTTTGACAGCTTTAGAACACATATATGCATGATTGAATCACTGTGAAATTTTTGTGACAGCTTTAGAACACATATATGTATGATTGAATTTCTATGATTTTTTTTGTCATCCAAAGAACACATATATGCATGATTGAATCACTATGAAACTTTTTTGATAGCCTTAGAACACATATATGTTTGATTTAATCACTATACATTTTTTTTTACTGTCTTAGAACACATAAATGCATGATTAAATCACTATGAAATTTTTTTTATAGTTTAGAACACATACATGCATGATTGAATCACTATGATTTTTTTTTTACAGCCCTTGAACGCATATATGCATTATCGAATCACTATAATTTTTTTTAACTGCTTTAGAACATATATATGCATGATTGAATCACTATGAAGTTTTTTTGACAGCTTTGGAACACATATATGCATGATTGAATCACTATGAAATTTTTTTGACAGCTTTAGAACACATATATGCATGAGTGAATTACTATAAAAAAATTTTGACTGCTTTAGTACACATATATGCATGATTGAATCACTATAAAAAAATTTTGACAGCCTTAGAACACATATTTGCATGATTCAACCACTATGAAGTTGTTTTAACCGCTTTAGAACACATATATGCATGAACTAAGAAATTTTTTTGACAGCCTTACAACACATATATGCAAGATTGAACAACTATGGAATTTTTTTGACACCCTTAGAACACATATATGCATGATTGAATCACTATGAATTTTTTTGACAATGTTAGAACACATATATGCATGATTGAATCACTATGATTTTTTTTTGACAACGTTAAAACACATATATGCTTTAGAACAAATATATGCATGATTGATCACTATATTTTTTTTTTGACAATGTTAGAAAAATTATATGCGTGATTGAGTCAATTTGAAATTTTTTTGACAACTTTAGAACACATATATGCATGATTGAATCACTATGAATTTTGTTTGACAGCTTTAGAATGCATATATGCATGATTTGTTGAGAAACTACGTTTTGATGATAGATAATAAATCTGATATGTTGTCATGATGCTTATATGTGATACATGATACGCTTTCATGCGATATCATAAATATGATATGTTTTCATCTATGAAACTGAATATGTTATATTATGACTGGATATGATGTGTCATGTATTTAACGAGTATTTGATGCAAGGTTATTTCACCTAAGAAGAATGAAGACAACCTGATCAAGTACAACTATTTGATGCAATCATACTACTCTGAAGAAAAATCTTGATGGGCCATGCATTCATAAAGATTATCCAAGAAAATCAGCTACTTCAATATGAAGATTTTTTTCTTCTTTAGAGTCATATGTAACAGAACCTTCATAAGCATGCATATTTCATATTAGACTATATGCTTTAATATCATACAAGCCATTTATTTACAAAAAGTTAAGCTTTCATAAAGGGATACGTTATGTATAGTGTAGCATTTCAAAAACACCCTTTTTGAAACAAATCATTGTACTTCCTACAAGCATTCATGAAAAAGGCATTTAAACAAGATATAATAGCTCATGATTTCAAAAGCATTAATTGTACTTTCTACAAGCATTTATGAAAAAGACAACTTGAAAAGATATAAAGGCTCATGATTTCAAAAGCTTTTATGAAAGAAAAAGACAAAATGCATTAACTCATAATACACAATCGTTCATCTTGAATTGACGATTTGAGAAAACAAATATTATTTTATACACAACTACTTATTGTTTAACAAGACAATTAAGTTAGAAAATGACCATTTATTTATTTAATAACTAAAATCCACACTCAAGAATGTCGACTTATATTTAAAGTCTTTATTCTTTTTGTAAACATTAAATGGCACGTCAAAAAGCATTTAAGAATTGACTATTTATAAAATAAAGTACTTAACAAGCATTTATTGTACTTACATACATTTAACCAAAGAAGTGATGATTTGTAAGAAATATATTAATGTACTACAAATCATTAAATTGAGTAACGACAAATTATATTATAAATTACAATTCAACGATCAATGTACTACAAAGCATTTATTTTGACAAAAGACTCATTACAAATTAAATATCATTTCAAATTGCAACAACGTATAGTGTACCTCAAATATTTAATTTATGAATGACGATTTTTTGAAAAAGCAATATAGTACACATATCATTTCACACAAAGTTGTTTTTGAGATGACCTAACACCTCACATCTCAAAAGGACAATTATTTCAAAAAGCAATGACTATTTTTAAGACCTATATATATACAAACAAAATAATATTTCAAACACACATGTGAGCTTTCAAAGAGAAAAACTCCTACTCGACACACTGAAAAAGAGTTTAGAAAAAGAAAGAGAAAAAGCTCTCTGACAAAAGAATCAACTGTGTGTGAAAAAGAAAAGAACATTCTGTTCTCCTGAGAGATTACTCTGCCTATTTTCAAAAGAGAGAACATTCTGAGAATCTTCATACGTGCATTCATACTCTACATATCATTCTGAAGGTTCTTTAGGAAAGTGTTGTAACTTTCTGTTATCTGCTATTTTCCCTTCTCTGTTGAGAGAAGTAGACCTCTAAGGAAGAGGGTGTTTCCCTTCTCTGTTGAGAGAAGTAGACATCTGTGAAAGAGGTTGTTTCCCTTCTCTGTTGAGAGAAGTAGACATCTGTGAAAGAGGTTGTTTCCCTTCTCTGTTGAGAGAAGTAGACCTCTGTGAAAGAGGGTGTTTTTTCTTTCTCTGTTGAGAGAAGTAGACCTCTGAGGAAGCGGTTGTTTTCCTTCTCTATTGAGAGAAGTAGACCTTTGAGGAAGAGGGTGTTGTACTATTTATCCCGTAACACGGATTTTATAGTGAAAGTGTAAGCTCCACTGTTTTCCGAAGGATTTTAATTGAAATATATTTCCATTGTGGCGAAAATTCTTGTTTCGGCACGAGCAATACTCATAATTTTGGCAATTATCGCTTTCTGAGGTCCTGAATCGCGTAGATTCGCTCTACGAGGTGGTTCAGAGCAACCCATGACGAATCAAACCTCAATACTTGGGGATTCTATTTATATTGTGTTCATATGAGTTTGCTCTGATTTTTGAGCCTAAACGAGGAAAATATCTCGTTATTTCAAGTATTTGGCGAAAAAGGGGTATATCGGTAATTATGAGTCATACCGAGGCCCAATTTCACCGTAATCGGGGAATTAAATATACTTTATGAAAGTTTAAATCTTAATTCACAAAATGTAATTTAAAATTATGATTTTTAAATTAGTTTAGATAAGTCCATTTAAATACTCATTATATTGAGTTTTTACAAAAAAAAAAAAAGTAAATCACAAATTAGTAAAAACCTAGAAGAGGGTTTTTGAAAACATTTTTACAAGGGGTGGGTTTTGGTATTTAGAAAGGTTTGGCATGGGCTCCACCTCAGCCCATGTCCCTTTTAAAGGTTTATGAAAAACAAATTTACAAAAAACCTCTTTTCAAAAAGAAGATTTTGAAAAGCTTGCAAAATGCAAGCTTAAGGGCCTTAAAAAGGCATTTTGTAAAGTAGGTGGGCTCAGCCCATGTTTTGGGGGAGTAGGCTGGGCGCCCCTTAGGGGGTGTCCCCTACTCATTTCAAAAAAAAAATTAATAAAAAAAAAAGTGGCAATTTTTCTTATGGGTGGCTTGACCTTGACCTTGAAAGGTCAAGGCCAACCACTCCCCTTAGATTAAGGGGAGTGGTTGGGGGGTACTTTGTACCTTAGACCCCCCCCTCCATAGGTTTTTAGAGGAGGGTGGGAAGTGGGAGAGGGAGACCTCCCATCTCCCTTCCTTCCCTCCCCACCATTCATCTCCTTTCCCCCTTTTTAAACTAGGGAAGGGAAGAGAGAGAGGGTCGACACCCTCTCTCTTCATCCTCTCTTCTCCAACTTCACTTCTCTCTCCCTCCTCATTGTGCTGTTGCTCCAGCTGGGCCAACCCAGCACCAAGGTGAGCCTTCCTCCATACTTCTCCATTTTTCTTCAAGTTGTTAGTTGTTTGCTTTTTTTTTGTGTGTGTGTGACTTTTGGTTTGGGCTTGGGCCCAACCCACTCCTTTGTACACATGGTGCAGTGGGGTCACGGGTGGGTTAAACCCACAAAGTGTTGGGGAAACCTCTGGTTTCTCCATTCCATAGTTATTCCAAGCAGCAAAAAAAAAATAGATTAGAACTGATTTTCTTTTTTTTTCTTCTTCTTTGGTGGGACGGTGGGCTGAGCCTTTCCAGGGCAAGCCCAGGTCCTTTGGTGGCCTTGCTGGGCCCACAACACGTGGGCTGGGTCCGCTGCAGACCCTGTAACGAACCTCCAGACTAACCCAAGGCTGGTCAGTCCGGACTCTCTCCCTCTCTTAGCTGGGCCGGCTGAAGCTTGGGCGTGCAGCAGTCCCAGTTGGACTGTTGCAGTCCACCAGTTTGACTGAGTGGTCTGGGCCAACTTGGACCCGGATCCACCCAGTGTGGACCTACGGGTTGGTGGGCCCACGGTTGGTGACCCCCCCCCTCCTCCCTTCCATTTTTTTTTTATGGTTTAAGGAACCGTCCAGGTGCCTTAGCGCCCAGGGGTTTGCTTTCCTCTTGGAGCTGGCTTGCGTGGTCAAAAGGGCTACAGCCCAGGTCCGAGCCACCATTTGGCTCAAACCAGGTGGGCTGTATGGGCCCCTTTCCCCTCCTCCTACGTTCTGCCTAGAGGCAGCTAGGGGTCTGGAGCACTTGGCACCCGGGCCACCCACTTGGCACACCCGCTTGTAGGGGCGCCAGGATGGTGCGGCCTAGTCTAGCCCTCGGATGGGTTAGACCAGGTGCTACAGACTTAAAGTCTGTAGCAGGTGGCACCCAGGGGTCCTGCAAGGTCTGGACACAAGGTCCAGACCCTGCGTTGGGTGGCACTACCCCTTTGGGGTAGTCAGCTCCCTTGGCGCACCCACTAGTGGGGGGCCAGTCCTTGGGCGGCCTGGTCTGGGCCCTAGGCCGGGTCAGACCAGGAGCTTCAGACTTGTGGTCTGTAGCTGGTGGCTCTCTTGTGGGCCCTGCACGGTCTGGATGTAAGGTCCAGACCTTGCCCCGGGTTGGCACCACTTCGCAAGGGTGGCAAACACCCTTGGCTCACCATTGGGTGCGGGTGCAGTCTTGGTCGGGGTTCCATTAGGGAACCAACCAGGGGTTTGGGCCCAGCACACAGCCAATGTGTTGTCCTTCCCCACCCATTTTAGTAAGGTCCAGACCCCGCTAACCTGCTAGGTGGTCGCGGCCCAGCTTGGTTGGGCCAGGCCTATTTGTGCCGCAAGTGAGCTTTAGGGCTCACTGAGTCGGGTGCTGGGGCACTCGGTTGAGTGGAGCCTCCGGATAGCAGGCCAGTGCTGCAACATCGCAGTACAGGGTCTGCACTAGGGTGCATGCCATGCTTGATTGGGGTCCAAGGGCTCAGTCAAGCAATGGGGCCCTACGGGCCCCGATCCTCCTTTGTGGTTTGGGTGCGGCAATTTTGTGGCCACTTTGGCAGTCACGTGTTAAACCTCGACACTGGGTCCGGGCTTCATTTTGGGCTTCGACAGGTCGTCACGACCCCGCGGAAGTTCCCACGGGAACTCATTCGTGGCAGTGACCGCCCCTTCGTGCTGCTAATCCACAGACAAGGTTTAGCCTTAAAATGATGTTTAGTCGCTTGCAAGCAACATGTGTTGCTGCTTCTGGCTTCGATTGCTCGTACCCCGCAGCCTCGTAGGGCTGGCAGTGCGTTTGAGTTTGCAAGCGGTGTCGTGACACACGCTCGCGTGGGTTTGTCCGGTTCTACGGACCTTTCAGGTTTCGGTCTTGTTCGTGCCCCAATCGTGCGGACAGTGTGCGGTCGCGCATCTGGATATGCCAATGTTATTCCCATTAGCATGGGATTAGGCTGGATTCTATCCCTTGACACTCGTGAGTGTCGGGTTCACGAGTATCCCTGGCAGATGGCTTCGCTACGCGAGTTTTGCTGCATTATGATAATTGTACACGTATTTGGAAGAAATACGTAGTCCAGGCTCTGGACGCTCCTCGCTTACCCCATAACTACAGTATATGTATTTTGAGCCTTGTGCCACTTAGAATTTGTAGTTAGCGGTACCTTGCCTGCTTATCGACGTATCGTTGCTCACAGCACGATACTTAGGCGAAATTACACCCGTGTGGGTTGTCCTGTTTCGTACGTGCAAGTCAGCACGTCTTGACAAGTATGTCACTGGCCCAGGTGTCGAGTGCCTTCCTGTTTGGCTTCCATTCCTATACACTGCACCAGAAGCGTGCTTTACACTCGACATGGCATACACTTAGAGAGGAACTGAAATTATTGTAGGGTTTGACACTTTTGACCTATTGAGGTCCTGAGACTCGGTTGGAGTCTACGGGCAATGGCCCGGGTTCGTGAGAATGTGCTCACATGTTCGTGTCGCCCTAGGCATAAAATAAAATGATATATTATCGTCTTCACAGGCGATGTGCTTGCGGTGGCCGTGTAAGGCTGAGCACGTGAATGGGTAGGCCAAGTCCTCGTTTGCGTACCCTGTGGGGACGACGAGGCACGACTACCTCGAGAGGATGTATGACTGGAAGTTTGAGCCTAAATAAGATAAACCTGCCACGCCCCATTCACAATTTGGTCACACAGAGAGAGGGTGAATGGCACAACTCCGAGTGACGTGTCGTTACTACGACTTGTTCTTTAGAGGAGCCGATGTGCCTTCTGACCTCCAGTCACTCGGAGTTAGGGAGGTCATGGTTGCCCTCTACAGGGACCTTTGCTACTGCAGTAGTACGGATTGTAATCCTATGCCCCTGCGAAAGGTTTCTCTTGGCTACGTGTCGCCCACAGGTGGTTTTCTCGTTCTGTAGCATCCCCGGTTACCACATTAGAAATTGAATAACAAACGTCGGGTGCATGACTCATAGAACTCGAGGGTTTTCTTTCGCGTACCCGAAGGAGGTAAAAAGATGAACATAAGGACTAACCGAACAGACTGACTTACTGTAGTTGTTACTCTAGAGTAGTATACACTTTTGTTCTGTTGCTACACTCTATTGGTTGGTTCCTACTCTGTTACTTTAGCTGCTACTTTCTGTTGTTCAGTTTTTGCTTTTGTTACTTTAGTGGTTGCACTGTTACTTACTTGTAGTTTTACAGTCTTGTGGAACGTGCACCTACCTGACACGCACTTGTACTTTTATTTCAAATGTTTCTAACTGTTCCATCATGATAGTTATAGTCTGCCTACTTTCTGTTTTTCCTTAAAAATGAAAATGTATGGATGGTTTGTCTCACCAGCTCACAAGAGTACTGACCCCGTTTTATGGGGATATAGGTGATGAGTAGACGCAGTGCGATGCGACAGCGCATAGCAGGAGCCTTGAGACCCACACTTTGCAGCAGATTCTGGCTTCTTCTGGTTTTGGGGTTTGAGGGATTGTACCTCTCCTTTTTGTGAGACTGTCCCTTTTTCTACCTAGTCTCGTTTTTGTATCATTGTAACTATTGTGGAAATGAAGAATACTTTACTTGTCTACTGTGGTTTGGTTTTCTCACTGTGGCTCGCTCAGACTTGCGGCCTTTGCTTTACCCTTGTTTCTCTCCTTTTCTTCTGCTAGTTGTTTTTCACTATATATATCCGTCAAAAAAAAATTTTTTTCTCAAAAAACCAAGGGTTTTTACAAGGTCGGGGTTTGGGGCATCACAGAGATTGGTATCAGAGCTGCAGTTTATAAGTGTGGTCCAAGACTTCTGCGTGCATCGTCCATCACACTGTAAGTATGTTCTGAATTATTGCTTTCATTTGCTTCTTAATGATTTTTGTTGTATGTAGCTTTACATGCTTGATTAGTTACGTAATTGTTAGATGCCTACTGATTCGAGGAATGAGCGAATGCTCGGAGCTCTTATCGACTTGATTCGAGGCATGGAGGCCCTCGATCAAGCGGTTCAGCGGATTGTGCGTTGTGCCCGGATACTTGCACATTCGGCACCTCCTTGTGGGATATGTGACCAGTACCACGCGGGACAGATTTGTCCTCGTGCTTTGAGCATATGCCCCTACTGTGGCCTTAGGGAGCATATTAAGGTTGAGTGTCAGCGTAAGTTGGCGATGAACTCGCGATGGGTAACGCTGAGACCGAGGAGAATAAGGCTCCTGAGGGCGGTCAGGCACAGTCGGCAGTTGACCCGGTGGGAGATGCATAGGTTGCACCAGGTTCTCCCGAGTACACGCCAGCTTCCTACTCACGCTATGTTTCTCCCGAGTACACGCCAGCTTCACCTCCGTGGTCTCAGGCAGTGAGTCCTCCTGAGTACACACCTGCTTCTCCTCTTCGTTCGATGCAGAGACGATATGGGAATCGGAACACCTACCGCAACTACTACACTCGTAGGCAGCGGTGATTGTGTTGTTCAGATGGGAACATGTGTGGTTGGAACACTAAGTCAGTGTTCATTTTGTAGATTTGCCTTGTTTTTTGCATTATTGCAGAGGTTTATGCTTTGTAACCCTGTTGTAGAAGGGTAATTTCGACCTGTACTGGACATGTATATGCTTTCCTTAGTTCAAGTAATGAATTTATGTTTCAACTTGTCACTTTGCTTATACGTGTCTTATTTTGTAAAGATGGCTTGGCGCGAGCATTGCGATCGTATCATGGACACTATGAGCAACCTAGCGAAGGTTGTGGGCAGGCAGGCCGAGGCCATGCATGCTATGGGAGATAACATGCGGAGACTCTGGTTCCTACTTCCTCTCCAGTTCCAGCGACAACCGTGCCCTACAAGCAGTTCATGGCTATGAACCTGGTTGATACTTTTGGAGTTGATATTTTTAAACAATATTATCTTTCAATAAACACAAAGGAAAATCGTCAACCAAAGATATAAAAACCGACTTTCCACCGAAGTGGCGAGTACGGGTCGAATCCACAGGGAACAGGATAACTCTGAATTAATTCTAAAATAACATTTTATTAATAAAAACAAAGTTTACAGCTATGTCAATGTTTACAAGTTACATTAAATAACATTCTAAAATATGAAAACAAAATAAAATCGGAGGCTAAGTCTTCTGCAGGTCTCCAGGGGCATTTCTATCTTTTCACATCAAGTGCAGTTGCACAGTATAATTGAATTACACCTGTGAACCTGTTCTAACTTAACAACCTACACAATAAAAACACAAAATCAGTAACTAAATCAAGAATTAATCTAAATTACATCTACAACTACTTCTATACTATTTCTAAATTAAACTACAGTTAATTTAAATATCTAAAACTAAAATTATACTAACTAAGTAAACTAACTAAGCTAAATAACTCTAATTACTCTAACTACTGTTAATTTACTGATTACACAACTAGAAAACAGTAAAACTACCCGAAATTAAACAATTACTTAAAAGACTGTTTTGTCCCTAAAGAAGGCAAAAATGGATTCTGACAGCTTTTCACAAAATGACTGTTTGAGGGGTCAAACAAATTCTAAAATTAGTCAAATCACTTCTATTCTGTAAAAGACAGATCCAAGAATCAGACACACCTTACAGAAGTGAAAAATACGTTCTGGATCTCCAAAACGAAGCGTTTCAAAATCAGGATAATTTGGGAAATCGCTGGACCCGAAATTTCAAAATCAGAAAAAGCTGTTTTCATAATACGCTTAAAAACCTGACCAAATCAACTCGGATCGAGCTGAAATTTGGTATGCAGACAGTTAACACGCCAATGTGGAGAATAGAAAAATAATATTCAGAAAATTCATGAAAAATTCACATGAAATAACTAGTGCACGATCGGGTAAAAATTAGGGTTTTGGTTCAGTGCACTATTCATCCCTTTGAATCCATAATTGACATTTGGACATTGAACCACGTACAAAAAAAGTCCTAACTGAACCTAAACTACTGTTAAACTACAGCAAACAATAACAATTAAAATAAGTTATAAAATCTAAGCAATAACCTAACCTAAACTCACTAATACTCTAAATAAGATACCTAACTAAATATATACTCTAATTAAACCTAATATATAACATCTACTATCACTAACTAAATTAACTATCTATTCTAATATTAATTCTAACTTACGGTTAGTCTAACTTGCTAAAATTACTTACTAACTAAATTAAACACTAACTATCTAACCTAAATGACAAATCTAACTAAATCTAACATAATCTAACTAACATGATTACCTAATGAACTAATTAATCTAATGTTAATTCTAACCTAATAACACAACTACTAATCTACGGTTACACTAACTAGGGTTAGATTCTAACTAGTAACTATGAGTTTAACTAAGGCTAGGGTTAGTAGGGGTCGGTTAAGGTTAGATTAGGGAGTCGGTTAACTATGGCTTGCTAAGGGTTAATTAACTAAGATGGCTAGGATCGGTTAAGATAACTAACTAAGATTGACTACAGCTTTAACTAGGGTTTAGCTTGGGTTGTATAGGCTCGGATAGTGTTAGTAGGTGGCGGTTAAGACTAACTAGAGGTTTGACTAAGGTAGGGTCGACTAGGGTTATGGCTTGGGGCGGTTTAGGTTAACTAGGTTTAACTATGGTTTAACTAAACTAGGGTTAGTACATGGGTTAAACTAGGGCTAACTAATTAGCTAGACTAAGGTTAGGGTTAAATATCTAACTATGGTTATTAACTAACTAGGGTTAGATAAGGTCGATTAGACTAGGGTCGGTTAGGTTTACTTAACTAGGGTTCGGGTAAGGGTTAACTAGGGTCTACTAAGTTAGTTAAGTAGGGTTACCTAGCTAAATTATTACTAACTATGGTTAGTTAGGGTAACTAATTACCTACAATTAATAATTAATAAATTAAATTAACTACATAGGTTATACACTAACTAGGGTTAGTAGGGGGCGGTTTTAAGAGATGGGGCTTTACATTACACGCCACCCTAAAATCATTAATTACACTAATAACTAAATGTTATTTCCTAAAACACTAATGTATATCTAAATTAACAATTACATTAATTAGAAACTAAGATTAGCCCCTACCTAATTAAGTATACACGATTTTATAAAACCTACCCTAAAGCACACCCTACCAAATTAATTACGCCTAATTAATGCTAATTCAAATAATGAAAGTAGTACATAGGGCTTCCAATGATAGACCACGAATTTGGTATGAGTTACCTCCTCTCATTATTGCCTTAATTGCACTTTAGGAAAGTGTTCAACTTCAAAAACCGTCCAGCCTCTTTTTCATTACAATTATTAATTCCTTTTTGAAAACCTTTCCCAAAAACACTCTATACGATTTTGGCTAGATTTAAAAGAAGAAATAGCATTTAAATTCTTGCCAAAATCGAGTAAACATTTTGGAAACCTCCAAGCATTAATCATCTTTTTGAAAACATTCCCCAAAGATCTCTACACGTTTTTGGGTTAGCTTTAAATGCATATTTGGAATTTCAAATCTTTCCCCCAAAAAGGTGTAGACATAATTAGAAGGGCCTTTGGAATTCCAAAGGTTTTCCAAAAATCGTGTAACCCTCTTTAAAAGGCCATTGGGAATTCCAAAGGGTTTCCAACTTTGAAATTATAAGTCATTTATGATTGGGTTGGAAAAGGTAATCTTCTTAAGTGCTATCCACGAATTGGGAATAGGTGTCTTCATACCAAAATCGAATTCTCAATTTAAAGACCACATTGCCCTTCAATCTACAAAGACGAATTGAATTACTTGGCTAAACTAGACTACCCTTAGCTAAATTCATAAATTTACAATTAAAGCAAAGACTATACCTACCTAAATCACGAATTGCAAAAAAAACAACCTAATTAAGCACTACACCAAAATCGACTTTAATTCTAAATTACTTAAAACACATACAATGAACCTAGACCTATTAATTAAATTTCCTAAAAATTAATAACTTACCAAATGGACTTCATTACCTTGCTGGACCTCTAATGGCTGCCAACCTACAATTGGAGAAGACGACTACACTAAAACTCGACCTAGCTAAAGCAAATATAACATGAGTAAAACGAAATTATTTAAATCTAAATATACTACATAACCTCTAAATACACTTAACCTATATGAGTCAAACCTTACAAGCTAGGATGTACAAAACTTACATAAACTAAGAAATAAACAAAGCATTACATGAATTTATGAAACAAAAACTAATAAAACTAAATCAATTCTATCACTAAAACATGATAATTACAAATCTAAATGAAACTAAACCAACACACGATTATGACAATCTAAATTAAACTAAAAACACACAAACTAAATAACTAACATGCTGGAATATAAATCATAACAAAAAAAACGAATTCTATCAAAACCCTACAAATCGTCTAGCACCAAAACACAAAACAGAAATTTCGAAAATAACATCCTACAAGAATAACATCTATCAAAAACTAACAATAATTCATACATTGAAATTAAGATAATACAATAAGGATCTACAAAAAATATCATAGGCTGCTGGACGTTCTACTTAAAAACCGAAAAGACAATACTCGACTAGACACTTTTACAAAATCTAAAAACGCATAAAACAAGAACTAACCTATACACGGTTTCTAATATATTAGGTTCAACCAAAACGAAGTACATGAGGATAGGAACTACTGAAAAAACGCAAACCTAAAGAAAATCCATTTCTAAGCACACACACACACCCAAAAAGACATAAAAACTTCCAATCGTTGGGTTAAAAACATTATTTTCACTAACACAAAACCTAAACACACTACGTGCTGGTTTTTGCATGAACAAAAGCTACACTAAGGCTGACGAAAATACAGAAAACACAGCACACCTAACTCACACACATGATAGGTTTTAGCTAGAAGAGAAGATAGAAGGAGACCTACCTCTTGGGCCGATCCGAAGAATGGGGGGATGAAGAGAAGAGCAGACTTTGCTTGGCTTCGCACCGTTCGGGACCTCGTTGATGCTGGAAATACGCCATGGTACCATGCTCTACAGCTGCAATACGTTGGAAATCCACCGAGGATGAAATGTGAACCGATTCTCGATCGGGGGGCATAGAAGACCGGATGGAGGTAGAGCCGGCCCTTCTCGTTGGAGTGTTTTGCACTTCCACACGAGAATAGATGCTTCCCACCTCTGCTGCACCTGCAAAACGCAGCAACAATGGATATTAAACAACATGGAAGATAAAGAAATGAAAAGAATTGAAAGGGAGACAAGGTAGAATGCTTGGTTCTCAAGTTTTTCTCCGTGTCTTCAATGGAGATGGAAGGAGGTGGAAGATGAGAAGGGGCTGGAGCTAGAATCGTGCCCCTAGGGCACAAAAACCAAGGCAAAAACAAAGAATGGCTGGGTGTCTCCCCCTCTTTTGACGATTTTGCTTGTTTGGGTTTATTTTCAAAAACAGTGTTAAAATAAAACTATTTACTGAGCGCCTCATGTAGGAGGGGGTTTTTAGAAAATGTTTTTACAAAACTTAAGTGGGCTGGAGTTGGGTTAAATCCATGTAATTTGGTCCAGATCCAAAGACCAAATGGGCGTCTGGATCCAAATCTCTCAATTCGGATCTGATATTTGACCCGTTACACTGTAAATGTCATAATTCTTTCAAATTAACTCCGATTTTGATGAAATTCGAACCAGAGCTCCCTAACATCATTATGCACCTAAGTGTATGCTTTAAACCTATAGATGATGCATTTATGCAGTGAAAATGTATTAATAAAACGTGATATTTATGCATCATCAAATACCCCCATGCTAGAATAATTGCTAGTCCCTAGCAATACACTCTAACATGCAATAAAAATATGGACTACCCAATAATCATGAATGCTCTTATTAAATAAAAAAATAAAATAAAATAAAATAAACTAACTCACTTTCGTAGGAATCACGGTTGCATTTAGCACATGCAACAAGCCCTTTAAACCCCTGGGTTACCCCAGTGGACGAGTAAGGTCTCGTGAGGGTTTGCAGAGATGCTACCCACAAACATCAAAATCATGCATGAATAATTTTTCAGAAATAATAGGCAATTAAGAATTCAATGTAAACAAATATTTCATGTAATCTACATTTTCAAAACAAATTCAGAAATTTCCATGCCACCACAGTAAATATCATTTTTCTTTCACTTTTCTAATATTGTTGTTAGTTCATGATTTTTCTCAGAAAGTCAAGTATTATCATGTTTTACTCATTTATCCTCACCTGTATATTTTCTGCACAATAATTCATTAATTATTCATAAGCATTGAATTTCTCTCTTTAAGCTCATTCTTTTTCTTTTGATATTCTATTTTTCACTCTTTTTCATTCTTCTAAATTAAGCACTATTTCGAATATCAAGTCTCATGACCCGTGTAACGAGCTTTAGGTCAGTGACTCCCAGGCTGGCCGATCCTTAGGGCACTAGATACAAAGTATCCCTCGGACTTAATTGCTCGAGTCACTAAACCTTCAATTCTAATAGTTACGTATAGTTTTCCTCTCATCACGTGCAATGTCTCTATCTCTTAGGCTTTCTATGCAGTCCATGTAACAAGTTTTCGAATCGATGACTCCTAAACCAGCTGGCTTTAGGGCACCAGGTGTAAAACACCCTTCAGATTCTACTTACTCGAACTACAAAGGCCACAGATATCGACTGGATAAGAGAATGATCTCCTTCGTTATCCATTTCGTAAGAGACTCAAACATTTCAACTCGTGTCTGAGTTCTACTACTTGGATTCACGAAGAAATCAACAACTAAACGTAACTCTATACTATTAAGCTCATTTTTCAAAACATAATTCAATTGCTCACTTTTCTCATAAAACACACTGTGCATACTTATACTTAAGTGATTCAAAACTTTATAACATATCAAATACTATCTTTTCTTTACTATTTCATAAACAACTACTCTATTTAAATCAGATAAGAAAAAAAATTCACATGGGGCTTATACATTTCTAAATTGTCAGATCATGGAGAAATACAATCATAAATGTTACAAATTGTTCTTAAAAGACCTACTTTTATGAGTTTTAAGCTATCAGACATGAAGAAAATTTTTTAAAATTTGTGCATCTAAACCATCCCCCCATGCTTGAATGACACTGTCCCCAATGGCATACAGAATAATGTAAACATGTAATACAGATGCATACTATAGAACAATAAAATGAATAAGGAGAAAGGATTGATACAACCAGGTATGCTCGATCCTCTGGAGTTGTCGATTGACTGGACTCCGCACTACCACTATGCATGTACAAATGCATAGTTTTCTGCTTATCTGGTCAATGCTCTACTCTTGAAGACTTTTTCATATCCGATTTACTTGAACTCACACATTGATGGATCGATTGTTCATACATGTAAACAATGAAATTCACATGAAATTAAAATAAAATTCAAAATAAAATACATAAACAACTACTACATTATTTTAATATACATATGATACATCATACACTATAGTTAATAACATAAGAACACTAATACATAAAACGACTAGACTATGTTAGAATAATCTATCAATGCAATTAGTAAACCTAAATCTAGGTCTAAATCAGTAAAACAATGAACAAAATAGCAACTAACCTATGTTAGAATTAAACTAAATAATCAATCTAACCTAAATCATCAAGTTAGCAATTACTCTATGTTAGACTATGTTAAACTAATCTAATTAAACTATGCAACTATGTTAACAATGTTAAACTAAGTTAATTACTCTATGAAATAAGAGATAAGCTATTCTAAATCAGAAAATCAGCAAAAACAGGAATTCACAACTATTTTATCTAAGACTCACATGTTTAATAAATCATTGAAGCATGGAATTCAGTGAATCTTATCAAAAACGGCAAATGAACCCCATATTTTTATAACTATGTCAATTCTATAAGCTAAAACAATTAAATAAACTAAGCTAAACTAAACACATATATTAATAAAATGATATCTCAGAAATATTCATAATATATCGCCATTCCCCGGCAACGGCGCCAAAATTTGGTTGATACTTTTGGAGTTGATATTTTTAAACAATATTATTTTTCAATAAACACAAAGGAAAATCGTCAACCAAAGATATAAAAACCGACTTTCCACCAAAGTGGCGAGTACGGGTCGAATCCACAGGGAACAGGATAACTCTAAATTAATTCCAAAATAACATTTTATTAATAAAAACAAAGTTTACAGCTATGTCAATGTTTACAAGTTACATTAAATAACATTCTAAAATATGAAAATAAAATAAAATCGGAGGCTAAGTCTTCTGCAGGTCTCCAGGGGCATTTCTGTCTTTTCACATCAAGTGCAATCGCACAGTAGAATTGAATTACACCTGTGAACCTGTTCTAACTTAACAACCTACACAATAAAAACACAAAATCAGTAACTAAATCAAGAATTAATCTAAATTACATCTACAACTACTTCTATACTATTTCTAAATTAAACTACAGTTAATTTAAATATCTAAAACTAAAATTATACTAACTAAGTAAACTAACTAAGCTAAATAACTCTAATTACTCTAACTACTGTTAATTTACTGATTACACAACTAGAAAACAGTAAAACTACCCGAAATTAAACAATTACTTAAAAGACTGTTTTGTCCCTAAAGAAGGCAAAAATGGATTCTGACAGCTTTTCACAAAACGACTGTTTGAGAGACCACACAAATTCCAAAATTAGTCAAATTACTTCTATTCTGTAAAAGACAGATCCAAGAATCTGACACACCTTAAAGAAGTGAAAAATACGTTCTGGATCTCCAGAACGAAGCGTTTCAAAATCAGGATAATTTGGGAAATCGCTGGACCCCGAAATTTCAAAATCAGAAAAAGCTGTTTTCATAATACGCTTAAAAACCAGACCAAATCAACTCGGATCGAGCTGAAATTTGGTCTGCAGACAGTTAACACACCAATGTGGAGAATAGAAAAATAATATTCAGAAAATTCACGAAAAATCCACATGAAATAACTAGTGCACGATCGGGTAAAAATTAGGGTTTTGGTTCAGTGCACTATTCATCCCTTTGAATCCATAATTGACATTTGGACATTGAACCACGTACAAAAACAGTCCTAACTGAACCTAAACTACTGTTAAACTACAACAAACAATAACAATTAAAATAAGTTATAAAATCTAAGCAATAACCTAACCTAAACTCACTAATACTCTAAATAAGATACCTAACTAAATATATACTCTAATTAAACCTAATATATAACATCTACTATCACTAACTAAATTAACTATCTATTCTAATATTAATTCTAACTTACGGTTAGTCTTACTTGCTAAAATTACTTACTAACTAAATTAAACACTATCTAACCTAAATGACAAATCTAACTAAATCTAACATAATCTAACTAACATGATTACGTAATGAACTAATTAATCTAATGTTAATTCTAACCTAATAACACAACTACTAATCTACGGTTACACTAACTAGGGTTGGATTCTAACTAGTAACTATGAGTTTAACTAAGGCTAGGGTTAGTAGGGGTCGGTTAAGGTTAGATTAGGGAGTCGGTTAACTATGGCTTGCTAAGGGTTAATTAACTAAGATGGCTAGGGTCGGTTAAGATAACTAACTAAGATTGACTACGGCTTTAACTAGGGTTTAGCTTGGGTTGTATAGGGTCGGATAGTGTTAGTAGGTGGCGGTTAAGACTAACTAGAGGTTTGACTAAGGTAGGGTCGACTAGGGTTATGGCTTGGGGCGGTTTAGGTTAACTAGGTTTAACTATGGTTTAACTAAACTAGGGTTAGTACATGGGTTAAACTAGGGCTAACTAATTAGCTAGACTAAGGTTAGGGTTAAATATCTAACTATGGTTATTAACTAACTAGGGTTAGATAAGGTCGATTAGACTAGGGTCGGTTAGGTTTACTTAACTAGGGTTCGGGTAAGGGTTAACTAGGGTCTACTAAGGTAGTTAAGTAGGGTTACCTAGCTAAATTATTACTAACTATGGTTAGTTAGGGTAACTAATTACCTACAATTAATAATTAATAAATTAAATTAACTACATAGGTTATACACTAACTAGGGTTAGTAGGGGGCGATTTTAAGAGATGGGGCTTTACATTACACGCCACCCTAAAATCATTAATTACACTAATAACTAAATGTTATTTCCTAAAACACTAATGTATATCTAAATTAACAATTACATTAATTAGAAACTAAGATTAGCCCCTACCTAATTAAGTATACACGATTTTATAAAACCTACCCTAAAGCACACCCTACCAAATTAATTACGCCTAATTAATGCTAATTCAAATAATGAAAGTAGTACATAGGGCTTCCAATGATAGACCACGAATTTGGTATGAGTTACCTCCTCTCATTATTGCCTTAATTGCACTTTAGGAAAGTGTTCAACTTCAAAAACCGTCCAGCCTCTTTTTAATTACAACCATTAATTCCTTTTTGAAAACCTTTCCCAAAAACACTCTATACGATTTTGGCTAGATTTAAAAGAAGAAATAGCATTTAAATTCTTGCCAAAATCGAGTAAACATTTTGGAAACCTCCAAGCATTAATCATCTTTTTGAAAACATTCCCCAAAGATCTCTACACGTTTTTGGGTTAGCTTTAAATGCATATTTGGAATTTCAAATCTTTCCCCAAAAAACGTGTAGACATAATTAGAAGGGCCTTTGGAATTCCAAAGGTTTTCCAAAAATCGTGTAACCCTCTTTAAAAGGCCATTGGGAATTCCAAAGGGTTTCCAACTTTGAAATTATAACTCATTTATGATTGGGTTGGAAAAGGTAATCTTCTTAAGTGCTATCCACGAATTGGGAATAGGTGTCTTCATACCAAAATCGAATTCTCAATTTAAAGACCACATTGCCCTTCTATCTACAAAGACGAATTGAATTACTTGGCTAAACTAGACTACCCTTAGCTAAATTCATAAATTTACAATTAAAGTAAAGACTATACCTACCTAAATCACGAATTGCAAAAAAAACAACCTAATTAAGCACTACACCAAAATCGACTTTAATTCTAAATTACTTAAAACACATACAATGAACCTAGACCTATTAATTAAATTTCCTAAAAATTAATAACTTACCAAATGGACTTCATTACCTTGCTGGACCTCTAATGGCTGCCAACCTACAATTGGAGAAGACGACTACACTAAAACTCGACCTAGCTAAAGCAAATATAACATGAGTAAAACGAAATTATTTAAATCTAAATATACTACATAACCTCTAAATACACTTAACCTATATGAGTCAAACCTGACAAGCTAGGATGTACAAAACTTACATAAACTAAGAAATAAACAAAGCATTACATGAATTTATGAAACAAAAACTAATAAAACTAAATCAATTCTATCACTAAAACATGATAATTACAAATCTAAATGAAACTAAACCAACACACGATTATGACAATCTAAATTAAACTAAAAACACACAAACTAAATAACTAACATGCTGGAATATAAATCATAACAAAAAAAACGAATTCTATCAAAACCCTACAAATCGTCTAGCACCAAAACACAAAACAGAAATTTCGAAAATAACATCCTACAAGAATAACATCTATCAAAAACTAACAATAATTCATACATTGAAATTAAGATAATACAATAAGGATCTACAAAAAATATCATAGGCTGCTGGACGTTCTACTTAAAAACCGAAAAGACAATACTCGACTAGACACTTTTACAAAATCTAAAAACGCATAAAACAAGAACTAACCTATACACGGTTTCTAATATATTAGGTTCAACAAAAACGAAGTACATGAGGATAGGAACTACTGAAAAAACGCAAACCTAAAGAAAATCCATTTCTAAGCACACACACACACCCAAAAAGACATAAAAACTTCCAATCGTTGGGTTAAAAACATTATTTTCACTAACACAAAACCTAAACACACTACGTGCTGGTTTTTGCACGAACAAAAGCTACACTAAGGCTGACGAAAATACAGAAAACACAGCACACCTAACTCACACACATGATAGGTTTTAGCTAGAAGAGAAGATAGAAGGAGACCTACCTCTTGGGCCGATCCGAAGAATGGGGGGATGAAGAGAAGAGCGGACTTTGCTTGGCTTCGCACCGTTCAGGACCTCGTTGATGCTGGAAATACGCCATGGTACCATGCTCTACAGCTGCAACACGTTGGAAATCCACCGAGGATGAAATGTGAACCGATTCTCGATCGGGGGGCGTAGAAGACCGGATGGAGGTAGAGCCGGCACTTCTCGTTGGAGTGTTTCGCACTTCCACACGAGAATAGATGCTTCCCACCTCTGCTGCACCTGCAAAACGCAGCAACAATGGATATTAAACAACATGGAAGATAAAGAAATGAAAAGAATTAAAAGGGAGACAAGGTAGAATGCTTGGTTCTCAAGCTTTTCTCCATGTCTTCAATGGAGATGGAAGGAGGTGGAAGATGAGAAGGGGCTGGAGCTAGAATCCTGCCCCTAGGGCACAAAAACCAAGGCAAAGACAAAGAATGGCTGGGCGTCTCCCCCTCTTTTGACGATTTTGCTTGTTTGGGTTTATTTTCAAAAACAGTGTTAAAATAAAACTATTTACTGGGCGCCTCATGTAGGAGGGGGTTTTTAGAAAATGTTTTTACAAAACTTAAGTGGGCTGGAGTTGGGTTAAATCCATGTAATTTGGTCCAGATCCAAAGTCCAAATGGGCGTCTGGATCCAAATCTCTCAATTCGGATCTGATATTTGACCCGTTACACTGTAAATGTCATAATTTCTTCAAATTAACTCCGATTTTGATGAAATTCGAACCAGAGCTCCCTAACATCATTATGCACCTAAGTGTATGCTTTAAACCTATAGATGATGCATTTATGCAGTGAAAATGTATTAATAAAACGTGATATTTATGCATCATCAAATACCCCCATGCTAGAATAATTGCTAGTCCCTAGCAATACACTCTAACATGCAATAAAAATATGGACTACCCAATAATCATGAAAGCTCTTATTAAATAAAAAAATAAAATAAAATAAAATAAACTAACTCACTTTCGTAGGAATCACGGTTGCATTTAGCACATGCAACAAGCCCTTTAAACCCCTGGGTTACCCCAGTGGACGAGTAAGGTCTCGTGAGGGTTTGCAGAGATGCTACCCACAAACATCAAAATCATGCATGAATAATTTTTCAGAAATAATAGGCAATTAAGAATTCAATGTAAACAAATATTTCATGTAATCTACATTTTCAAAACAAATTCAAAAATTTCTATGCCACCACAGTAAATATCATTTTTCTTTCACTTTTCTAATATTGTAGTTAGTTCATGATTTTTCTCAGAAAGTCAAGTATTATCATGTTTTACTCATTTATCCTCACTTGTATATTTTCTGCACAGTAATTCATTAATTATTCATAAGCATTGAATTTCTCTCTTTAAGCTCATTCTTTTTCTTTTGATATTCTATTTTTCACTCTTTTTCATTCTTCTAAATTAAGCACTATTTCGAATATCAAGTCTCATGACCCGTGTAACGAGCTTTAGGTCAGTGACTCCCAGGCTGGCCGATCCTTAGGGCACTAGATACAAAGTATCCCTCGGACTTAATTGCTCGAGTCACTAAACCTTCAATTCTAATAGTTACGTATAGTTTTCCTCTCATCACGTGCAATGTCTCTATCTCTTAGGCTTTCTATGCAGTCCATGTAACAAGTTTTTGAATCAATGACTCCTAAACCAGCTGGCTTTAGGGCACCAGGTGTAAAACACCCTTCAGATTCTACTTACTCGAACTACAAAGGCCACAGATATCGACTGGATAAGAGAATGATCTCCTTCGTTATCCATTTCGTAAGAGACTCAAACATTTCAACTCGTGTCTGAGTTCTACTACTTGGTTTCATGAAGAAATCAACAACTAAATGTAGCTCTATACTATTAAGCTCATTTTTCAAAACATAATTCAATTGCTCACTTTTCTCATAAAACACACTGTGCATACTTATACTTAAGTGATTCAAAACTTTATAACATATCAAATACTATCTTTTCTTTACTATTTCATAAACAACTACTCTATTTAAATCAGATAAGAAAAAAATTTCACATGGGGCATATACATTTCTAAATTGTCAGATCATGGAGAAATACAATCATAAATGTTACAAATTGTTCTTAAAAGACCTACTTTTATGAGTTTTAAGCTATCAGACATGAAGAAAATTTTTTAAAATTTGTGCATCTAAACCATCCCCCCATGCTTGAATGACATTGTCCCCAGTGGCATACAGAATAATGTAAACATGTAATACAGATGCACACTATAGAACAATAAAATGAATAAGGAGAAAGGATTGATACAACCTGGTATGCTCGATCCTCTGGAGTTGTCGATTGACTGGACTCCGCACTACCACTATGCATGTACAAATGCATAGTTTTCTGCTTATCTGGTCAATGCTCTACTCTTGAAGACTTCTTCATATCCGATTTACTTGAACTCACACATTGATGGATCGATTGTTCATACATGTAAACAATGAAATTCACATGAAATTAAAATAAAATTCAAAAAAAAATACATAAACAACTACTACATTATTTTAATATACATATGATACATCATACACTATAGTTAATAACATAAGAACACTAATACATAAAACGACTAGACTATGTTAGAATAATCTATCAATGCAATTAGTAAACCTAAATCTAGGTCTAAATCAGTAAAACAATGAACAAAATAGCAACTAACCTATGTTAGAATTAAACTAAATAATCAATCTAACCTAAATCATCAAGTTAGCAATTACTCTATGTTAGACTATGTTAAACTAATCTAATTAAACTATGCAACTATGTTAACAATGTTAAACTAAGTTAATTACTCTATGAAATAAGAGATAAGCTATTCTAAATCAGAAAATCAGCAAAAACAGGAATTCACAACTATTTTATCTAAGACCCACATGTTTAATAAATCATTGAAGCATGGAATTCAGTGAATCTTATCAAAAATGGAAAATGAACCCTATATTTTTCTAACTATGTCAATTCTATAAGCTAAAACAATTAAATAAACTAAGCTAAACTAAACACATATATTAATAAAATGATATCTCAGAAATATTCATAATATATCGCCGTTCCCCGGCAACGGCACCAAAATTGGTTGATACTTTTGGAGTTAATATTTTTAAACAATATTATTTTTCAATAAA
The DNA here is from genome assembly GCF_984573655.1 of Nuphar pumila. Lineage (NCBI taxonomy): Eukaryota > Viridiplantae > Streptophyta > Magnoliopsida > Nymphaeales > Nymphaeaceae > Nuphar > Nuphar pumila. Next base: position 69,115,582 of record NC_143251.1, on the reverse strand, counting down.
CACAAAGGAAAATTGTCAACCAAAGATATAAAAACCGACTTTCCACCGAAGTGGCGAGTACGGGTCAAATCCACAGGGAACAGGATAACTCTGAATTAATTCCAAAATAACATTTTATTAATAAAAACAAAGTTTACAGCTATGTCAATGTTTATGGTTGATATTTTGGAATGATCTTTTTAAAACAATTATTTTCAATAAAACTTTTGGAAAATCGTCAACCAAAAATTTAAAAACCGACTTTCCACAAAGTGGTAAGTATGGGTCGAATCCACAGGGAACAAGAATTAAACACAATATTTCTATAAAATTCAATTTATTAATAACAAATGTCAACCTACAATTATAAAGTTAATACAACTGCAAATAGTCACTAAAAGAAAAGTAATCAAGCAATGAGTCTTTTGCTCCACGCCAAGGGTATTTTCATCTTTTTGCCACATAGAGAATCTTCTCACTTGGTCAATAACCCTGGACACTAAATATGCTTTTCAACCTTTTGGAAGATCCGACGACCGGGGGGATGAAGAAGAGCGGACCGTGGCTGGAGATGGACGTCCTCTACAGTTCAAGGATGCTGTACTTCACCAAAAACGGCACCTATTGCAGCTGCTACACGTTGGAGATCCACCGATGATGAAATGTGAGCCGATTCGTGATCGGAGGGTGTAGAAAGCCGGATGGAGGTAGGGCCGGCTCACCTTGGTGGTGTGTTGCGCACTCCCGCCCAAGGTTAATGGTCTCCACCTCTGCTACACCTGCAAAAATACAGAAAAATGGTGAAAAGACAGCAAGGAATAAGAAAGAAATGAAAAGAAACCAAAGAAAGCTTGAAAATATGCTTGATAATCAAGCATAGATCGGTCTTCAATGGCCAACACGTGGGGAAGATGGAGAGGAAGGAGCTGCTGCTGTAGAGTCACTGTAGGAGGCGTCCAAACACAGCCAAAGACGCCTAGGGTTTGCTGGAAACTATAATTTATACTTTTGATAGTTTTCAGAAACAAGGTTATAAAAAAATATTTTACTAGGCGCCACTTTCTGAGGGGTTTTCTGCAAAACTTTTTGAAATGGATCTGGATAGGCGTGTGGGTTGGGTTTTGGACTTTTAAAGAGTTGATCCAAGGTCCAATTAACCTAATTGGGTCGGATATGGATCCGATCCACCTCGAAATCCATGCCCAAACACTGAAATAGCCATAACTCTCTCATTTTAACTCCGATTTTTCTGAAATTCGAACCATAGCCCCTTACTATCAAAACACATCTAAACATGGGTTTAAAACCTTAAACTTGATACAAAATGCATGAAAAACTTGTTTACATGATATGCATTTCATGCATCATCAAATACCCCCATGCTTGAATGTTTGTTAGTCCCTTAACAAACCCTAATCATGATATGCACTGAAGACAAGAAATGCTAAGCATGAATGCATAATACTAACTCACTTTCGTAGGAATCACGGTTGCATTTAGCGTATGCAACAAGCCCTTTAAACCCCTAGCTTACACTAGTGGACGAGTAAGGTCTCGTGAGGGTTTGCAGAGATGCTACCCACAAACATCAATGAAATACGAGGATGATTTTTCAAAAATATGAGGCTCTTAAGAATGCAGTTGGAACAAATATTTCATGTAATTGACATTCTCAAAACAAGTTTAAAATTTCATGCCGCCACATTAAAAATTCTTTTTCTTCACTTTTCTAATATTGTAGCTAGTTCATGATTTTTCTCTGAAAATCAAGTATTCTCATGTTTTACTCATTTATTCTCACTTGTATCTTTTCTGCACAGTAATATATATTTATGCCTAAGCAATGAAAAATTTCTCATTCAACACATTCTTTTCTTTCATTTTCACTTTTTTTTTTTTCAACTTTTGATCTCTTGCGCATTCTTCTCATATGAGCACTATTTCGAATAGTCAGTTTTCGTGACCCGTTTAGCGAGCTTTGGGTCAGTGACTCCCAAGTCGGCCGACCTTAGGGCACTAGATACAAAGTATCCCTCGGACTTAATTGCTCGAGTCACTAGACTTTCTATTCTAATAGTTTACGTATAGTCTTCCTCTCGTCATGTGCAATGTCTCTATCTCTTAGGCTTTCTATGCAGTCCATGTAACAAGCTTTCGAACCGGTGGCTCCCAAACCAGCTGGCTTTGGGGCACCAGATGTAAAACACCCTTCAGATTCTACTTACTCGAACTACAAAGGCCACAGATATCGACTTAGACAAGAGATGATCTCCTTCGTTATCCTTTTCGTTAAGATACTCAAACACTTCATCTCGTGTCTGAGTTCTACTACTAGGATTCACGAAGACATCAACAACTAAACGTAACTCTATTCTTTTAAACTCATTTTTCAAACACATCTTTCCATTGCTTATTTCTTTCAGAAAACATATTGTGCATACTTATACTAAAGTGATTCAAAATTTTCAAACAGTCAAATACTATCTTTTCTTTGAATTTTCTCATGAATACTACTCTATTTGACTCAGTTCAGAAAATAAAAAAATTTTATGGGGCTTAAAAATTTATAAACTGTTAGATTATGTCAAAAACAATCATATATGCTACACTTTGTTCTCAAATGCCTACTTTGATTACCAGTCATACAAAAAATTTTAAAATTTTTGTGTGCATGCATCTAAACCACCCCCCCATGCTTGAATGACACTGTCCCTAGTGGCATACAAAATGAAAAAAAATGTAATGCAAATGCACACTAAAAGACACTAACAAAAATATGGGAGAAAGGATAGATACAACCTGATTTTCTCTGAGCTTCTGAAGTTGATTTTCCTCTGATCCTTGAATTCTTTGAAAGCTCTTCTCTGTACCTGGTAATTGATACACTAATTGTTAAGTTCATCCTGCATACATCAAAACACAAATTAGCACATGTGAAATGAAATACTAAATAAATAAAAACTCTGAAATGAAAAAGAAATAATGTACATATGATACATCCCTCTGGTCGAACCCTCATGCCTTCGTGAGATGCACTATCTCACACTCACCATCCTGCAAGGCATCTGAAATGAATGGCTTCAGTCTTTGCCCATTTACCTTGAATGTACCTTGGGTCATAGGATCGAATAGTGTCACTGCTCCATGGGGAAATACTTCTTTCACAATGTACGGACCTGTCCATCTCGATCTTAACTTCCCTGGGAATAAATGTAAACGAGAATTGTATAGCCACACTTTCTGATCTGGCTCAAACACTTTTCTGACAATATGCTTATCATGAAATGCTTTTGTGCGAGCTTTATATAATTTGGCATTCTCATATGCATCATTCCTGAGTTCCTCTAATTCTGAGAGCTGCAGTGCTCTCTCTTTGCCAGCCTGGGTGAGGTCAAAATTTAATTTTTTGATAGCCCAGTACGCTCTATGCTCTAGCTCGACAGGAAGATGGCATGCTTTCCCGAATACAAGGCGATACGGGGACATGCCAATGGGAGTCTTAAATGTAGTTCTATATGCCCAAAGTACATCATCTAAGCGCTGGGACCAATCCTTGCGGTCCGGACGAACTGTCTTTTCTAAAATTCGCTTAATCTCCCTATTGGACACTTCAACCTGTCCACTAGTCTGCGGATGATATGGAGTGGTAAATCTATGATTGACAGAATATCTTCTCAACAGAGAAGCTATCTGTATATTCCTAAAATGCTTGCCACCATCGCTAATCATCGCACGTGGCACACCAAAACGACTGAAAATGTTGTGCTTAATGAACTTAAGCACTACTCTGTGATCATTGGTCTTGGTGGCCACAGCCTCGACCCACTTGGACACATAATCAACCGCCACCAGAATGTATAAATTTCCGAATGAAGGCGGAAATGGTCCCATGAAATCAATGCCCCAAACATCAAAAATCTCGACTATCAAAATCGGAAGCAAGGGCATCATGTCCCTCTTGGACATGTTCCCAATCTGCTGACATCGCAGACATCGCCTACAGAACTCATGAGCATCCCTGTGGAGTGTAGGCCAATAAAATCCTGACTGCAAAACCTTTGCAGCCGTCTTCCTACTACTAAAATGCCCTCCACAGGCTAATGAATGAGAAAAATTCAGAATGGACTGGTACTCTTCCTCCGGAACACATCTCCTAATGATCTGGTCTGCACAATATTTGAACAACGCTGGTTCATCCCAATAATAGTGCCTCACCTGAGATAGGAATCTCTCACGCTCATTCTTGTTCCAATGCTCAGGTATCTGCCTCGAAACCAGATAGTTCACAATATCTGCAAACCAGGGTAACTGCGATGTACTGACTGACATGATCTGCTCGTCGGGGAAAGAATCACTGATCGGTCTCTGATCCTGCGTGGTCTCCACGATCAGTCTGGAAAGATCGTCTGCTACTACATTTTCGCTTCCCTTCTTATCTCGAATCTCGAGATCAAACTCCTGTAGTAGTAGGACCCAACGAATCAATCTCGGTTTGGTGTCTTTCTTATTCAACAAATATTTCAATGCAGAATGGTCAGAATAGACAACCACCTTCGAACCGAGTAAATAGGACCTAAATTTATCCAATGCGAAAACTACCGCAAGTAGTTCCTTCTCTGTCGTAGTATAATTCATCTGGGCATCAGACAGAATTCTACTCGCATAGTAGATCACATAGGGCTTCCTATCAATGCGTTGTCCTAAAATGGCCCCCATAGCATAATCAGATGCATCGCACATAATCTCAAATGGGAGAGTCCAATCTGGAGGTCTCAAAATAGGTGCAGTAATCAAGGCCTCTTTGAGAATCTCAAAGGCCTTCATACAATCCTCACCGAAAACAAAGGGCTGGTCTTTCTCCAATAACGTGCAAAGCGGTCGAGAGATTTTGTTGAAATCTTTTATGAACCGCCTGTAAAATCCCGCATGCCCTAAAAATGATTGAATCTGCCTCACAGAGGTGGGTGGAGTCAAACGAGAAATGGATTCCACCTTTGCTCTGTCAACCTCAATACCACGCTTGGACACAATGTGTCCTAGCACAATCCCCTCCTAGACCATAAAATGGCTCTTTTCCCAACTCAGGACAAGATTGGTCTCCGCACATCTACTCAGTACTCGAGCAAGTTTTTGGAGGCAATCTTCAAAAGAAGAGCCATACACTGAAAAATCGTCCATAAAAACTTCCATCACATCATCAATCATGTCCGAGAAGATAGCAAGCATGCACCTCTGAAAAGTAGCCGGGGCATTACAGAGCCCGAACGGCATACGTCTAAACGCGAAGGTGCCATAAGGACATGTAAATGTGGTCTTCTCCTGGTCGTCAGGATGGACAGCTACCTGATTGTATCCTGAATATCCATCTAGAAAGCAGTAGTAGCTCTGTCCTGCGAGTCTCTCTAAGATCTGATCAATGAATGGCAATGGGAAATGATCTTTCCTAGTTGCCACATTCAGCTTCCTATAATCGATGCAGACTCGCCATCCTGTAGTGGTCCTCATCGGAATTCTCTCACCCTTCTCATTCTCAACCACAGTGAGTCCTGACTTCTTCGGCACAACTTGAATCGGACTGACCCACTGACTATCAGAAATACGGTAAATGATTCCGGCATCCAACCACTTCACCACCTCTTTCTTCACCACTTCCTTCATGTTGGGATTTAGCCTTCTCTGCATATCCCTAAATGGCTTGACTTCCTCATTACAATGGATCCTATGCATGCAAAATGAAGGATCAATCCCCTTTAGATCAGCAACTCCCCATCCAATCGCTGCCTTGTGCATTCGAAGAATAGTCAGCAATCTCTGTTCCTGCTCCTCAGTGAGCAAGGATGAGATGATCACAGGCAGAGTCTCATCATCTCTGAGGTATGCATACTTGAGTGAATCCGGTAAGGGTTTCAACTCAAGTTTTGGAGGCGACTCGATCGACGATTTGGCGGGAGTCTCAGCAAGTGGTGGAAGAGGTTCCCTGACCGCTCCCCAAGGTGGTCTCTCTGACGACACTCTAGACACATCTACACTATCTACACCGCTATTCTTCTCTATATGGTACAAATCTAAAGAATCCTCAGTAATGTACAACTCGGGTTGCTCCTCCACTAACTCCTGTGCAATGTCAACATGAAAGCAGTCCATGTCTCTTGCTGGTCCCATTGCGGCATTGAAAATATTCAGCTTTACCTTCCTATTGCCGAATGAGAGATCCATGGCTCTGGTCCTACAGTTGATGCACGCATTGGCAGTCGCCAAGAATGGTCTACCTAAAATAATCGGAGTCTGGTGCTGGCTATCCACTCCTTCCATATCAAGAATAATGAAATCGACTGGAAAATAAAAGTCATCCACCTTAACTAGCACGTCCTCCAAGACACCTCTCGGTACCTTGACGGAACGATCTGCTAGCTGCAGTGTAATCGGAGTCGATCTCATCTCACCTAGCCCGAAAGAATCAAAGAAATATCCGGGCAGAATGTTCACGCTTGCTCCAAGATCGAGCAATGCGCGTTCTATCCGGATGTTCCCTATAGTACAAGCAATGATAGGGGCTCCGGGGTCCTTGAGCTTTGGTGGTGTCTGATGCTGAAGTACTGAACTCACCTGCTCAGTCAGATGGACCCTGTTAGGAACTCGCTTTCTAGATTTACGCTTCTGCGTACATAGTTCCTTCAGAAATTTGGCATATGTCGGCACCTGCTGAATAGCATCGAGCAAAGGTAGGTTGATCTGCACATGCTTGAAGATGTCAAGCATGTCCTGGATCTTCGCACCTTGCTTGCCTTTATAACCAGGAGACTCTAATGCTTTGGGATAGGGTGGTGGGAGAATATACTCTGCTGGTTCCTCCTCTTTGTGAGAAGGCTCACTCCTATCCTTCTTCTTCTTCTCTGAGGATAAAGATGATGAAGGTGATGATGGGGATGAGGATGGCTATCCACTCCTTCCATATCAAGAATAATGAAATCGACTGGAAAATAAAAGTCATCCACCTTAACTAGCACATCCTCCAAGACACCTCTCGGTACCTTGACAGAACGATCTGCTAGCTGCAGTGTAATCGGAGTCGATCTCATCTCACCTAGCCCGAAAGAATCAAAGAAATATCCGGGCAGAATGTTCACGCTTGCTCCAAGATCGAGCAATGCGCGTTCTATCCGGATGTTCCCTATAGTACAAGCAATGATAGGGGCTCCAGGGTCCTTGAGCTTTGGTGGTGTCTGATGCTGAAGTACTGAACTCACCTGCTCAGTCAGATGGACCCTGTTAGGAACTCGCTTTCTAGATTTACGCTTCTGCGTACATAGTTCCTTCAGAAATTTGGCATATGCCGGCACCTGCTGAATAGCATCGAGCAAAGGTAGGTTGATCTGCACATGCTTGAAGATGTCAAGCATGTCCTGGATCTTTGCACCTTGCTTCCCTCTATAACCAGGAGACTCTAATGCTTTGGGATAGGGTGGTGGGGGAATATACTCTGCTGGTTCCTCCTCTTTGTGAGAAGGCTCACTCCTATCCTTCTTCTTCTTCTCTGAGGATAAAGATGATGAAGGTGATGATAGGGATGAGGATGATGATTGAGCCGACGTAGGTGAAACAATGGTCTTTGGCTCCTCTATCCTCTCTCTACTCTCTCGCTCTCTGCTCTTGACGTGATACTCACGTCCACTCCTCAAGGCCATAACTGATTTAACCTGCTGCTGTGTCTCAGTATGAAATAGGCCTCCAGTCATCTGGTCCTTACCCTTCGGGTTCATGACAGCCTGACTCGGCAATGTACCCTCGGGTCTCCTACTAATAGCCTTAGCTAACTGTCCCATTTGCGACTCTAACTTCGCAATGGACTGCGTATGCGAGCTCAAAATCTGGCTACACTTCTCGAAGGCATTCTGATTAGAGGTTTTCACCTCTTGGAATGCCTGGAAAAGTCTCTCCTCAAAAGATGTCTGTGGGGCAGACTCCTGTTGAATCGGGGGAGTAACAGAAGAAGAAGAAGACTGAGCATAGTTCGGTCTTTGAAATGACTGAGTAAAAGATGGCTGCCGAACTGGCTGAGAGGATGTAGGCATCTGCATGGAAGACTGTGGATTCTTCCATGAAAAATTGGGATGGTTACGCCAACCCGGATTGTATGTCGATGAAAATGGGTTGTTCGGCGGTCTGACGTAACCCTGAGCTGCCTGAACTTGTTCTTGAACAAATTCAGGGTACTGAGCTGCCGAAGGGCACTCAGTGATCTCGTGTGCCGGACTGGCACAAAGAGTACACACCTGCTGTGTAGTGGATGGTCCTGAGAGAAGCTGGTCCAGCTTCTGAGCAATCATGTCTACCTTGCACTGTAGTGCAGTAGATGGACCAACTTCAAGAACACCAACTTTCTTCTGAATGCTGGGTGTGGCTCTATCAGATTGAGAGCTCGAAGCATGGTGGAGTGAATTCTCGGCCAATGTATCAAATAGCCTCCATGCTTCGTCCTCGCTCTTCAACATGAATGTCCCTCCGCATGAAGAGTCGATCATCTGACGATTCTTGTCAGACAATCCATCATAGAAGCTCTACACCAGTTGCCATTTCGGCACCTGATGATGGGGACATTTCCTGAGGAGATCCTTCATTCTCTCCTAGGTCTCATGAAAGCGCTCACCATCTAGCTCTGAAAAGCTAGTGATGGCTCTACGATATTGGTTCGTGCGACCAATAGGAAAGTATTTCCGAAGAAACTCCTGTTGCAACTGATCCCAGGACTCTATTTCTACAGAATCTAAGGACTTTAGCCAATACTTGGCTTTGTCCTTCAATGAAAAGGGGAATAGAGTCAACCTCAATGCATCATCATCGAAATTCTGTATCTTAACAGTAGAACAGATTTCGAGGAATTCATCTAAGTGTCGGTAGGGATCCTCATGACTAAGGCCATAAAAGGATGGAAGCATTTGAATAATGCTGGCCTTAATCTCATAATGTGGCGCTCCTACATCGGGTCTCCGAATGCAGGATGCCTGAACATAGTCTGTGGGAATGAAGTATTCCCGCAGAGGGCGTGAAAGAACTGGGGGTGGAGGTGGAGGATCCATGTCAGCCATTGTTGTCGAACTTCGATGAGAATGTAAAATTCTCTCTGGGTTGTCAACAAATGGGTGTAATGGGGTTCCTAGACCTCGTCGACCCTGCATACACTGGTACTAAGACCAGATGTAAGCGAATGACCTAACTCTAAGAAATATAAACTAACACAAATACTAAAATGTAAATAAACAAATAACAGTAACTAAAAACAAACAGATATGCTATATAGCTATGCCAGAATTCTATACTAAATGATTAAGTAACAAAGTAAACTATTCTAAAATGCTAAAACAAATAAATACAGGAAATCACAAACTATGTTTTTCAAAAACCCACCTGTCTAATCGCTCCTTGCAGAATGAATTTTAAGTGAATCCTAGAAAGAACATAATGTGAATCCTATATTTACTAACTATGTTAATCCTATATTCACTTACTAATCCTACTAACTAAAAATAAAATGACTAATTAACTAACTAAAACAAATTAATAAATCAAACTCTAAGAAATAAAGTAATTAATTCGCCGTTCCCCGGCAACGGCGCCAAAATTTGGTTGATATTTTGGAATGATCTTTTTAAAACAATTATTTTCAATAAAACTTTTGAAAAATCGTCAACCAAAAATTTAAAAACCGACTTTCCACAAAGTGGTAAGTACGGGTCGAATCCATAGGGAACAGGAATTAAACACAATATTTCTATAAAATTCAATTAATTAATAACAAATGTCAACCTACAATTATAAAGTTAATACAACTGCAAATAGTCACTAAAAGAAAAGTAATCAAGCAATCAGTCTTCTGCTCCACGCCAAGGGTATTTCCGTCTTTTTGCCACATAGAGAATCTTCTCACTTGGTCAATAACCCTGGACACTAAATATGTTTTTCAACCTTTTGGAAGATCCGACGACCGGGGGGATGAAAAAGAGCGGACCGTGGCTGGAGATGGACGTCCTCTACAGTTCAAGGATGTTGTACTTCACCAAAAACGGCACCTATTGCAGCTGCTACACGTTGGAGATCCACCGATGATGAAATATGAGCCGATTCGTGATCGGAGGGTGTAGAAAGCCGGATGGAGGTAGGGCCGGCTCACCTTGGTGGTGTGTTGCGCACTCCCGCCCAAGGTTAATGGTCTCCACCTCTGCTACACCTGCAAAAATACAGAAAAATCCTTTCTTCCATCCATATTCCTCCATCTTGTTTTAAATGGAAGAAAGTGTCATCTCTTTCAGCACGAGCTTTTAATTCCAAGTACTGGGGGTCCTTGAACTGTTCGGCTACAATGCGATCGAGGATCTCGATATGGATTGTCAGGCATGACAATCGAATCTTTCCTGGGTCAGCCAGGAATGGCTTCCAACTGACAAAATCCTCCATCAGTTTCCATTGTCCGGTGAGGCTGGCCAGAGTGCCAACAGTCTTGCGACTAAGGGCATCTGCTACAACATTCGCCTTCCCAGGGTGATAGGAAAGCGTGAATTCATAGTCTTTGAGGAATTCCAGCCATCGCCGTTGCCGCATATTGAGTTCTTTTTGAGAAAAGAGGTATTTTAGGCTTTTATGGTCCGACATGACCTCAAATTTCTCTCCATACAGGTAGTGTCGCCAGATTTTAAGCGCGAACACTACCGCGGCAAGCTCCAGATCGTGGGTTGGATAGTTTTTCTCATGAATTCTTAACTGACGGGATGCATAGGCGATTACTTTGCCATGCTGCATCAATACACAACCCAGACCCGTTCCCGAGGCATCGGTATAAGCAATGAAGCCTCCCTGACCAGAAGGTAAGGTAAGGACAGGGGCAGTGGTAAGCCTCTGTTTGAGAACCTCAAAGCATTCCTTACACGTGGGGAAGATGGAGAGGAAGGAGCTGCTGCTGTAGAGTCACTGTAGGGGGCGTCCAAACACAGCCAAAGACGCCTAGGGTTTGCTGGAAACTATAATTTATACTTTTGATAGTTTTCAGAAACAAGGTTATAAAAAAATATTTTACTAGGCACCACTTTCTGAGGGGTTTTCTGCAAAACTTTTTGAAATGGATCTGGATAGGCGTGTGGGTTGGGTTTTGGACTTTTAAAGAGTTGATCCAAGGTCCAATTAACCTAATTGGGTCGGATATGGATCCGATCCACCTCGAAATTCGTGCCCAAACACTGAAATAGCCATAACTCTCTCATTTTAACTCCGATTTTTCTGAAATTCGAACCATAGCCCCTTACTATCAAAACACATCTAAACATGGGTTTAAAACCTTAAACTTGATACAAAATGCATGAAAAACTTGTTTACATGATATGCATTCCATGCATCATCAGTTTACAAGTTACATTAAATAACATTCTAAAATATGAAAATAAAATAAAATCGGAGGCTAAGTCTTCTGCAGGTCTACAGGGCATTTCTGTCTTTTCACATCAAGTGCAGTCGCACAATATAATTGAATTACACCTGTGAACCTGTTCTAACTTAACAACCTACACAATAAAAACACAAAATCAGTAACTAAATCAAGAATTAATCTAAATTACATCTACAACTACTTCTATACTATTTCTAAATTAAACTACAGTTAATTTAAATATCTAAAACTAAAATTATACTAAATAAGTAAACTAACTAAGCTAAATAACTCTAATTACTCTAACTACTGTTAATTTACTGATTACACAACTAGAAAACAGTAAAACTACCCGAAATTAAACAATTACTTAAAAGACTGTTTTGTCCCTAAAGAAGGCAAAAATGGATTCTGACAGCTTTTCACAAAACGACTGTTTGAGGGGTCAAACAAATTCCAAAATTAGTCAAATTACTTCTATTCTGTAATAGACAGATCCAATAATCTGACACACCTTACAGAAGTGAAAAATACGTTCTGGATCTCCAGAACAAAGCGTTTCAAAATCAGGATAATTTGGGAAATCGCTGGACCCGAAATTTCAAAATCAGAAAAAGCTGTTTTCATAATACGCTTAAAAACCAGACCAAATCAACTCGGATCGAGCTGAAATTTGGTCTGCAGACAGTTAACACACCAATGTGGAGAATAGAAAAATAATATTCAGAAAATTCACGAAAAATCCACATGAAATAACTAGTGCACGATCGGGTAAAAATTAGGGTTTTGGTTCAGTGCACTATTCATCCCTTTGAATCCATAATTGACATTTGGACATTGAACCACGTACAAAAACAGTCCTAACTGAACCTAAACTACTGTTAAACTACAGCAAACAATAACAATTAAAATAAGTTATAAAATCTTAGCAATAACCTAACCTAAACTTACTAATACTCTAAATAAGATACCTAACTAAATATGTACTCTAATTAAACCTAATATATAACATCTACTATCACTAACTAAATTAACTATCTATTCTAATATTAATTCTAACTTACGGTTAGTCTAACTTGCTAAAATTACTTACTAACTAAATTAAACACTATCTAACCTAAATGACAAATCTAACTAAATCTAACATAATCTAACTAACATGATTACCTAATGAACTAATTAATCTAATGTTAATTCTAAACTAATAACACAACTACTAATCTACGATTACACTAACTAGGGTTAGATTCTAACTAGTAACTATGAGTTTAACTAAGGCTAGGGTTAGTAGGGGTCAGTTAAGGTTAGATTAGGGAGTCGGTTAACTATGGCTTGCTAAGGGTTAATTAACTAAGATGGCTAGGGTCTGTTAAGATAACTAACTAAGATTGACTACGGCTTTAACTAGGGTCTAGCTTGGGTTGTATAGGGTCGGATAGTGTTAGTAGGTGGCGGTTAAGACTAACTAGAGGTTTGACTAAGGTAGGGTTGACTAGGGTTATGGCTTGGGGCGGTTTAGGTTAACTAGGTTTAACTATGGTTTAACTAAACTAGGGTTAGTACATGGGTTAAACTAGGGCTAACTAATTAGCTAGACTAAGGTTAGGGTTAAATATCTAACTATGGTTATTAACTAACTAGGGTTAGATAAGGTCGATTAGACTAGGGTCGGTTAGGTTTACTTAACTAGGGTTCGGGTAAGGGTTAACTAGGGTCTACTAAGGTAGTTAAGTAGGGTTACCTAGCTAAATTATTACTAACTATGGTTAGTTAGGGTAACTAATTACCTACAATTAATAATTAATAAATTAAATTAACTACATAGGTTATACACTAACTAGGGTTAGTAGGGGGCGGTTTTAAGAGATGGGGCTTTACATTACACGCCACCCTAAAATCATTAATTACACTAATAACTAAATGTTATTTCCTAAAACACTAATGTATATCTAAATTAACAATTACATTAATTAGAAACTAAGATTAGCCCTTACCTAATTAAGTATACACGATTTTATAAAACCTACCCTAAAGCACACCCTACCAAATTAATTACGCCTTATTAATGCTAATTCAAATAATGAAAGTAGTACATAGGGCTTCCAATGATAGACCACGAATTTGGTATGAGTTACCTCCTCTCATTATTGCCTTAATTGCACTTTAGGAAAGTGTTCAACTTCAAAAACCGTCCAGCCTCTTTTTAATTACAACCATTAATTCCTTTTTGAAAACCTTTCCCAAAAACACTCTATACGATTTTGGCTAGATTTAAAAGAAGAAATAGCATTTAAATTCTTGCCAAAATTGAGTAAACATTTTGGAAACCTCCAAGCATTAATCATCTTTTTGAAAACATTCCCCAAAGATCTCTACACGTTTTTGGGTTAGCTTTAAATTCATATTTGGAATTTCAAATCTTTCCCCAAAAAACGTGTAGACATAATTAGAAGGGCCTTTGGAATTCCAAAGGTTTTCCAAAAATCGTGTAACCCTCTTTAAAAGGCCATTGGGAATTCCAAAGGGTTTCCAACTTTGAAATTATAACTCATTTATGATTGGGTTGGAAAAGGTAATCTTCTTAAGTGCTATCCACGAATTGGGAATAGGTGTCTTCATACCAAAATCGAATTCTCAATTTAAAGACCACATTGCCCTTCTATCTACAAAGACGAATTGAATTACTTGGCTAAACTAGACTACCCTTAGCTAAATTCATAAATTTACAATTAAAGCAAAGACTATACCTACCTAAATCACGAATTGCAAAAAAAACAACCTAATTAAGCACTACACCAAAAATCGACTTTAATTCTAAATTACTTAAAACACATACAATGAACCTAGACCTATTAATTAAATTTCCTAAAAATTAATAACTTACCAAATGGACTTCATTACCTTGCTGGACCTCTAATGGCTGCCAACCTACAATTGGAGAAGACGACTACACTAAAACTCGACCTAGCTAAAGCAAATATAACATGAGTAAAACGAAATTATTTAAATCTAAATATACTACATAACCTCTAAATACACTTAACCTATATGAGTCAAACCTTACAAGCTAGGATGTACAGAACTTACATAAACTAAGAAATAACAAAGCATTACATGAATTTATGAAACAAAAACTAATAAAACTAAATCAATTCTATCACTAAAACATGATAATTACAAATCTAAATGAAACTAAACCAACACACGATTATGACAATCTAAATTAAACTAAAAACACACAAACTAAATAACTAACATGCTGGAATATAAATCATAACAAAAAAAATGAATTCTATCAAAACCCTACAAATCGTCTAGCACCAAAACACAAAACAGAAATTTCGAAAATAACATCCTACAAGAATAACATCTATCAAAAACTAACAATAATTCATACATTGAAATTAAGATAATACAATAAGGATCTACAGAAAATATCATAGGCTGCTGGACGTTCTACTTAAAAACCGAAAAGACAATACTCGACTAGACACTTTTACAAAATCTAAAAACGCATAAAACAAGAACTAACCTATACACGGTTTCTAATATATTAGGTTCAACCAAAACGAAGTACATGAGGATAGGAACTACTGAAAAAACGCAAACCTAAAGAAAATCCATTTCTAAGCACACACACACACCCAAAAAGACATAAAAACTTCCAATCGTTGGGTTAAAAACATTATTTTCACTAACACAAAACCTAAACACACTACGTGCTGGTTTTTGCACGAACAAAAGCTACACTAAGGCTGACGAAAATACAGAAAACACAGCACACCTAACTCACACACATGATAGGTTTTAGCTAGAAGAGAAGATAGAAGGAGACCTACCTCTTGGGCCGATCCGAAGAATGGGGGGATGAAGAGAAGAGCGGACTTTGCTTGGCTTTGCACCGTTCGGGACCTCGCTGATGCTGGAAATACGCCATGGTACCATGCTCTACAGCTGCAACACGTTGGAAATCCACCGAGGATGAAATGTGAACCGATTCTCGATCGGGGGGCGTAGAAGACCGGATGGAGGTAGAGTCGGCCCTTCTCGTTGGAGTGTTTCGCACTTCCACACGAGAATAGATGCTTCCCACCTCTGCTGCACCTGCAAAACGCAGCAACAATGGATATTAAACAACATGGAAGATAAAGAAATGAAAAGAATTGAAAGGGAGACAAGGTAGAATGCTTGGTTCTCAAGCTTTTCTCCATGTCTTCAATGGAGATGGAAGGAGGTGGAAGATGAGAAGGGGCTGGAGATAGAATCGTGTCCCTAGGGCATGAAAACCAAGGCAAAGACAAAGAATGGCTGGGCGTCTCCCCCTCTTTTGACGATTTTGCTTGTTTGGGTTTATTTTCAAAAACAGTGTTAAAATAAAACTATTTACTGGGCACCTCATGTAGGAGGGGGTTTTTAGAAAATGTTTTTACAAAACTTAAGTGGGCTGGAGTTGGGTTAAATCCATGTAATTTGGTCCAGATCCAAAGTCCAAATGGGCGTCTGGATCCAAATCTCTCAATTCGGATCTGATATTTGACCCGTTACACTGTAAATGTCATAATTCCTTCAAATTAACTCCGATTTTGATGAAATTCGAACCAGAGCTCCCTAACATCATTATGCACCTAAGTGTATGCTTTAAACTTATAGATGATGCATTTATGCAGTGAAAATGTATTAATAAAACGTGATATTTATGCATCATCAAAACCCTCCCTCCTTCGAAGGAAAGTCTTCACCTGAGGCGACCGAGGACTGGATACGAGAGATCGAGTGGATCTTTCTGGTGTTGCAGGTCAGTGACGACAAAAAGGTGCATTTCGGCACGTATCGGCTCTGGAAGGATGCCGAGAGGTGGTGGGCGACCACCTTGGATGTTAAGTTCGCAGGCGGTGCAGTCACGTGGGAGAAGTTCATAGAGGTTTTCTACGTGGCCTATTTTCCTACCCATGAGCGCAGCCGGAAGATGCAGAAGTTCCTCAACCTTCAGCAGGGGAACTCCACTTTGGCAGACTACATCACGAAGTTCAGAAGCCTGGAGCGCTTCTGCCCTCATGTGTACGTGACCGAGAAGAAACGAGCGATGAAGTTCGCTCATGGATTGAAGTTAGCCCTACGCCTGAGAGTGTTCACGCGTGCTCCCTCGACTCTAGAGGAAGCTCTGGAGATGGCTACACTTCTGGAGCAGGAGTGGATAGAATCCCAGAAGACTCTGCAGTCCAAAGGCAACCAGCAGCAGCAAGGCCAAAAACGTTGGCCTAAGAAGCGTCCATTTCAGCAGAATTCGGGTGGAAAGAAGTCTGCCCCGCCAGCAAAGAGGAATCACAACAACAACCAGCAGCAGCAGCAGAGACAGATGGTGGCAGCATCGGGTTGCCCAAAATGTCGGATGATCATCCTGGCCGACCGTGTCCACGAGACCTCGAAGAATGTATCTATTGTGGCAAGATGGGCCACTACATCAAGGATTGTCGGAAGAAGCAGTCCGACGATCTAAGAAGGAATACGCTAGGAACGTCGCAGCCAGCACCTCAGCGACTTCCTCAGCAGCAGTAGCAGCAGTCGTACCCGCCATAATAATCTTCCCAGCAGAAAATGGGTAACCAGAGGACGGTGGCAGGGCGTGCCTACGCAGCCACTATCGAGCAAGTGACCAAGGGAGAGTTGGTCCAAGGTACTATTCCAGTCGCTGGTCATGCAACTTTTACCTTGTTTGACTGTGGTGCTTCGCATTCTTTCATAGCTTCGAGATTTGCTAGTTCTTTGCCTATGTCTGTTGTGTTATTGAATTATCCGTTGGAAGTTCGTACGTCGACTGGTGATCAGTCCTTGTGTACTTTATACATCCCGAGCGTAGAAGTGTCGGTGGCAAGTCAGAACTTGCCAGCCGACCTGATCCTGCTAGACATGACAGAGTTTGATGTCATTCTAGGCATGGATTGGTTGTTTGAGTATCATGCTTAAGTTCAGTGCAGAGAAGGCAAGGTACTTTTGTAAACTCCTGATCGTCCGGTTTTGGAGATCAGCCTTGCTCGAGCTATTCGAGACAGTCGTATGATTTCGTCCTTTAAAGTTCAGAAGTATCTGCGGCATAAGGGTACTGCCTTCTTGGTCAGTATTGCCTCAGTTGACTCAGAGTTGACCCCTATCGAGGATCTTGAAGTAGTTCGGGAGTTCCCCGATGTGTTTTCTAAGGAACTGCCTGGATTACCTCCGAAGCGTGAGATCGAGTTTTGTATTGAGTTGTTACCTGGAACGACTCCGATCTCAAAGGCACCGTATCGTATGGCTCCGGCAGAACTCGAAGAACTGAAGCGTCAATTGGAAGAGTTGATGGAGCAAGGGTTTATCAGAAACAGTGCATCTCCTTGGGGTACACCTGTTCTGTTCGTGAAGAAGAAAGATGGATCCCTGAGGTTGTGCATTGACTACAGAATGCTCATCCAAGCGACGATTAAGAATAAGTATATGTTGCCGAGGATAGAAGATCTCTTTGATCAGTTGCAGAGAGCGAAGATATTCTCGAAGATCGACCTCAGATCGGGTTATCATCAACTCTGGATCAGAGAAGAAGATGTCTCGAAGATGGCTTTTCAAACTAGGTACGGGTTGTACAAGTTCGTTGTGATGCCTTTTGGGCTCACAAATTCACCAGCAACATTCATGGATTTGATGAATCACATTTTCTGTCCGTTTGAGGATACGTTTGTGATTGTATTTATCGATGATATCTTGATCTACTCAGAGACCCCTGAGCAGCACCGAGAGCATCTGCGTATTGTGTTGGGAATACTTCGGGAGCACAGATTCTTCGCCAAGTTCTCCAAGTGCGAGTTTTGGCTTCGATGAGTCATGTTTTTGGGTCATGTTGTAAGACCCGCAATTTTTCAGAAAATATCTGAATAAAATTCATGAGGCATTTACCGGTAAAAATAGCATTTTTTCTCATAATGCGAAACAAATCAATTCCTGCGAGCCAGTTATACTTAGGATATTCGTCGAATCGCGAATATATGCTCAAACACTCTAGAAGCCATAACTTCCTACCTGAACGAAATCAAAGGATTTTCTCTAGCCAACTTTCTTAGTTACGTCAATATGAAGAGAATTGCGTACTTAGAATTTTTCGGAAAAAAATCGCCGAAAACCCGAAATTTTTGTGGGACCCATGAAAATATTGGTGGGACCCACAGAAATATTCCTTAGAAACTATCTGGTGGGACCCATAAAAATATCCCATGGAAATATCTAGGTGGGCCCCACTCCAAGGAACCTCTTGGAATTTCCAAAATAGCCAAGGGTAAAAGGGGGATGGAAAATCCCAAGAGGAGGTGGGCTTGGGCTATAAATAGCCCTCCCCACTCTCTCTCTTCTCATAAAAATCGACCCCCCCCTCTCTCTCTTGCCTTCTCTCTCTCTCCTAAACCTCCCCTACCTAGCCTAGGCCACCTGAGCCCACCTGACCTCGTCTGAGCCTGCCTGACCTGGCCTGAGCCTGCCGGACCTGGTCCTAACCCACCTGACTTGGGTCTGAACCCACTTGACCTAGTCCAAACCTAGTTGACTTGACTTGAACCTAGTTGGGTTTAAAGTCAAAGTCAATGTCCTTTTTGGTCCAGATTCTGGTTTGGATTTCTGAACCCAGACTTAGCCTACTTGAGCTGAGTTCGAACCTGCTGAACCCAGTTGACCGGGAACGAACCCTATTTGGTTCAAACCACCTATGTTGAGTAGCTTGACCTGCTCTACCTCTTTCTCAACTAAGTCAGCTTCATCTGACTTAGTCTGACCTCTCGAAGGAAGGCTCGAAGCCAAAGAAGCAACCCGGAGTCGTTTCTTCCACGATTTGAAGTAAGTTCGCTTCGTTGATCCATCTCTCTCAAGTATTTGATTGTTTGTATATAGCATATACTTTCTGAAATAGTATCTTGCTTTAGTTCTTGATTGAGCCCTTTTTGGACACTTTGGTGTTCACCCGCTCATCTTGTAACTATCGTCGGATATATATCTATGTTCAAATACGCAGTATATGCGCTTTAAAAATGGTATTTCGCCCTAGTTCTCGGTTGAGCCCTTCAGAACACTTCGGTGTTCACCCGCTCACCTCGTAACTATCGTTGGATACAAATCTAGGTGTATATCTGCTGATTCTGCCGACGCGTCCTATATCGCACAGGCTATGTAATTTACCTTTGTCGTCGCGTCGTATGATGCCAAGGCTCCCTGTTTTCTGCACTTCCAATTACTGCACTTCCGATTATGCATTTACTTACGCCATCGTGTCGAACGATGCCAAGGCTCCTGCTTTCTGCAATGTATTTACTTACGCCGTCGTGTTGAATGACACCAAGGCTCATGTTTTGATATATATGTAGAATATTTACACACCCTAAACAATAGTATATGCATTTTTTTTACGCCGCCGCTGTATAAAGCACAGACTTCTGCTTATACTACATATATGGCGCGTAAATGAGCGTTCAAATGAAGACCAAACTCCAAATCGCCAATGCGATTCCCTTGCCGCTCCTCGTTCAAGATTCTGCTTAACGAATTAAGCCCCTATTGGAAAGGCTTTGCTTTTTGGCAAAATGCTCTTTACGTAAAGACTAAGTCAATTACGTATGGCTTAGCTATGGCCTAGAGTTCCTGCAACCTTGATGGATGTAAAGTACGCACAACGGTGCGCATCCATTTCCTTAATTAAGCGTACCGATTTCCCACCAAAGAAGGGAGATGCCGCTGAAATGGATAAAAGGAACGCATGCTTTCTCTGTAAAAGAGAGGAAGTGCTGCTGAAATTTCTGAATAAGCTAAGAATAGCTCAGAAAGAACGTAGCAGGATACTCTGACATATAGCAGAGTGCTACCCAGTTCATGGTTTGCCTTCTATAACATAGAAGGGTTTGTTGCACCGCTGCCAATAGAGAAGGGGAGGTGCTGACGAAATGGTTGGCAGAAGAGCTGCCGGAACCAATGGAATGGCATAATGATGTCCGTTGATGGAACGATGCAAGATCGGCTCGTATCCTTGTGCCTATAAGGGCACCTTGCTCGTAAGGGCCGTTGAGTTGGAGTAGAGGTTGCGCCTTGAATAGGTTTGGACTCGTTGCGTAAAAATACGCCGAGTAGCCGATCTATTCAGATCGAGTCATATGCATGCTCATTGAGAACGATTACGCAACCAGACTCGTAAGGGCCGAAGAGCCAGAGTGTGTTGTTTCCACCCGAAGAGGTGTGATGCTCGTGGTGGCCGAAGTGCCAAGAGCGGTGTTCTGCATGAATATGAATAAGACTTAAGGTCGCATATGCCCCGCGGTTGAAAATCATGTTAGGGGTACCCCCTCAGTAATGACTGTGTTGGGGCGGGTTGAATGGGGTCGGGTACATACTCCCCTTCAGGAATTATGCTCACTGTGGAATGACAGTGATGGTACAGCCTTGAGTGACACCTATTTTACTTTGGACCTGATAGAGTTCACGATGGCCTCAGTCACTCATGGGTTTTGGGGTCGTGGTTATCCTTAAGATCTAAGGATTTAACCCAACTACTGCAAGTAGAGGATGCATCCGAATATGGGCCTAGTAGGGTTCTCCCAGTTGAAACACACTGCCCTACTATGGATAGGGTCAACAGGCCTCTGGGGTATCTAAAATACATAGAATAATCAACCCCCAGAACGTCGCGTTGATGCCCGGAAAATGCTTCGCCCGCGTACCAAGGGTGGAAGAGGTTAATTATCGAAACAATGCATTAACTTAGGTTCAGCGATGCTTGAATGTATGAGTGGATGACGTTGTTGAGTCAGTTCTGCATAACCTTTGTGAAAGTGTCATGTTCGGTATACGACTGGACCGACTGGGCAAAGTCCTTTGTTGTATCCGCACGACTAAGCGAAGCTCGAGGAGCTATCCTCAGATGCGTGGGATATGGATGTGCCAAGTATGAAGACTTGAGCTAGACATCTCTTTGAGACCCGGAAGAGGTCATGGCTAAGTCATGAAGACTTAAGCGGTTATGGAAATCACAGCTCTGAAAAGG
The DNA here is from genome assembly GCF_984573655.1 of Nuphar pumila. Classification (NCBI taxonomy): domain Eukaryota; kingdom Viridiplantae; phylum Streptophyta; class Magnoliopsida; order Nymphaeales; family Nymphaeaceae; genus Nuphar; species Nuphar pumila. Next base: position 69,094,148 of record NC_143251.1, on the reverse strand, counting down.
CTTGCTCTAAGTCATAAAGACTTGAGCGGATGTTCGACTCGTAGCCTTGCGGAGGCTCTTGCGATATACGCTAAGTCTTGGAGGCTTGAGCGTCGCTATTACGAACTGCGACCCTAAGTGGTCATTATTTGTACTTGAGTTGAATGGATGTATGACTGCTTGCTTACCAGACCATCAGTGGTTCTGACTCCGTTTTATGGGGATTTCAGGTGTTGGACCTGCGTTGTGATATGCGGAGCAAGGCGGCATCGAGTTTCAGGGTTTCTCTAGACAGAGTGGTACTGCTTCCTTTTATTGAACCCATGCTGCTTATTCAAGCAGTGATGTTGTAATAACCATGTGGTTTACGATAAAATGGAACATTCGGTGGTCAATGAGTAGCTTGGCCACATACCTACAACGTGCTCGAAGTTTTCAAAAACTGACGACTCATTATCGTCTGATTTCGCTGCTAAAAGCTTTTCTAAGTTCCGCTGCAAAGAAAAAAAAAAGAAATTCATGAAAATTTTAACTTAGCTTTGTTTTGGAAATCTGGAGCGTTACAGAATTGGTATCAGAGCCTGAGTCTGAGAAACCTGGTTTAAGATTCATCATGTCACGATATCGCACTGTAAGTATATGTTTTTATACTTTTTGTTCTGATCTGGGTGCATCTTTGTATAGATGGCAACTCATGACTCGCGCGGCTACTGCTATCGTTGCAAGGTCATGCACGATGAGTGGATATGCCCGTATGAAGTCCAAGACTGCCAATACTGTGGCGAAGATGGGCATTTTGCCAACGAATGCCAAAGGAAATATACCGCTGATATGGGTCGGCAGGCATCAAAGGGTCTCAAGGATGAAACTTCGCGTGTCAATGGACCGCATCACTCTAGTGTTGGGAGGAACCATACCCCAACATCTTCTGGTGAATTACCAAGGCTGAGGGATTTTGATTTAAACTTCCCTGCGGAGATCTATCACTCGCCAAGCTACCATCCGGCATCGCATACGCCGAGCTTAAATGGCAGGAACGAAAGAGGGGATTCCTTCTGTTCGTCGATCATTATTTCAGACTCCCAGAGTCTTGATCTTGCCGACTGGGAAAGTGGACTGGCTTCCCTCATGTATCCCCAATATTCGCTTGAGAGTGCGGAAGTGCCGCCCAAGCCAAAGCTAGTAGTGCCTGCACCAAGGCCGTGTGGCAATAGATGGACATTTTTGAGTTCGTCTTCATCAAAGAAATCCAAGTCTTAAGGAGACTGGTGATGTTTTGGAGTCAGTAGACTCATCTATATAGTTTCTCAACGCCTAAAGTCTGTCAGTATGACATGACGTTTTGTTTAAGGAGATGCTTATGTAAATGTGATGTATATTAAGTAAATAAAGCTTTTACTTCCTTATATACATCAAGAAATTAAAAATAAGTGCTTGGGTGTGCATAGATAAATGGCTCCTACGCGGACGAAATTCCTTTAAGGGGGTAATGATGTAAGACTCGCAATTTTTCAGAAAATATCTGAATAAAATTCATGAGGCATTTACCGGTAAAAATAACATTTTTTCTCAAAATGCGAAACGAATCAATTCCTGCGAGCCAGTTATACTTAGGATATTCGTCGAATCGCGAATATATGCTCAAACACTCTGGAAGCCATAACTTCCTACCTGAACGAAATCAAAGGATTTCCTGTAGCCAACTTTGTTAGTTACGTCAATACGAAGGGAATGGCGTACTTAGAATTTTTCGGAAAAAAATCCCCGATAACCCGAAATTTTTGTGGGACCCACAGAAATATTCCTCATAAAATATCTGGTGGGACACACAAAAATATCCCATGGAAATATCTAGGTGGGCCCCACTCCAAGGAACCTCTTGGAATTTCCAAAATAGCCAAGGGTAAAAGGGGGATGGAAAATCCGAAGAGGAGGTGGGCTTGGGCCATAAATAGCCCTCCCCACTCTCTCTCTTCTCATAAAAATCGACCCCCCTATCTCTCTTGCCTTCTCTCTCTCTCCTAAACCTTCCCTACCTAGCCTAGCCCACCTGAGCCCACCTGACCTGGTCTGAGCCTGCCTGACCTGGTCTGAGCCTGCCTGACCTGGTCCTAACCCACCTGACCTGGGTCTGAACCCACTTGACCTAGTCCAAACCTAGTTGACTTGACTTGAACCTAGTTGGGTTTAAAGTCAAAGTCAAAGTCCTTTTTGGTCCAGATTCTGGTTTGGATTTCTGAACCCAGACTTAGCCTACTTGAGTTGAGTTTGAACCTGCTGAACCCAGTTGACTGGGAACGAACCCTGTTTGGTTCAAACCACCTAGGTTGAGTAGCTTGACCTGCTCTACCTCTTTCTCAACTAAGTCAGCTTCATCTGACTTAGTCTGACCTCTCGAAGGAAGGCTCGAAGCCAAAGAAGCAACCCGGAGTCGTTTCTTCCACGATTTGAAGTAAGTTCGCTTCGTTGATCCATCTCTCTCAAGTATTTGATTGTTTGTATATAGCATATACTTTCTGAAGTAGTATCTTGCTTTAGTTCTTGATTGAGCCCTTTTTGGACACTTCGGTGTTCACCCGCTCATCTCGTAACTATCGTCGGATATATATATCTATGTTCAAATACGCAGTATATTGTTGTCGTCGTGAAATTTTTCCCTCGTCTTCCCTTCCTTGCGGAAGAGAGAAGGAGGAAAATGATTGCGCGCTTCAAACTTGACCGGATTTTGGAAATTGTTTTTGAAATACTCGCCTCCGTTTTAAAAATTGCGGGAAAATCCATGGGATGGGGCTCGACCTGTCGGTACGAGGTTCGACCATTCCTGCCGCCTTCAACAGGGGTAATCAAACCAAGGACCAAAATTGTGCTTGACCTAGTGAAATTATCGAAATTGTGTTCTATCCTAAATACACATAGAATTTAGGCATGTGCTATGAGATTTTGGAAAATGGAAGTAGGAAAACATGATGTATGCTTGGAAAATGCTTTGGGATTGGAAAATATTTCTAAGGAAAAAGCGGGAAATTGATTTCTCAGGAAACTTTGATGAAAAGACTTGAAATCTTAAGAAAGTTTATAAAGACTTGGGAAAATCATGAATGGTTGAAAATCCTGGGAAAATAGAAGTGATTCTTGAGAAAAGGTGAACATTTGAAAAAGGGAAACACTTCTCAGAAAAACTCGGACTTTGGAAATTTTCTTAGGAAAATGATAGAGAATTTATAGGAAAACTCCTTGGAGAAGAAAACTGAAACTTGGGAAATTGAAATCTTGGGAATTTTACCCTTGAAATACTTGGAAATCGATTTTGATCTTTGAGAAATATTGGAAAACTCTTTTGAAGCTCTTAAGAAAATAACATTTTCCAGGGAAAACTATGGAAAAACTTGACTTGGGAAAACCGATTTTGGAAAATCTTCAGAGTTTCTTGAGAAATCGATTTTCTTGAGAATGGAGTTTTCTTGAGAGAATCATGAGAAAACCAATGATTTCATGATGCAAATGATATGAGTGAATGAATGCATTTTGGAAGATTTTCTAAGAAATTTGTTGGAAAATGTGTATTAAGTCAAAATAAATCCTTCACATATTCTGACTGTGGCCATGAATATGTTCAGAGTTTAATTGATTTAATGCACAATACTTTGAAAATATTAGAAATATGATGTGCATTTTAAGATAGCCTAAGAGTGTAGGCCCAATGTGACTAGTAGAAAGATGATGGATCTGGGTCTCGTCCATATTTCGACTAGGGCCGTAAATATGGATTTCACCGAGTTCATCAACTCCCTAAGAGTTGGTGCACGTGCCATTCGTGTACATCCATAGTTCTTTTGAAATAAAATGCATGGATCATATAAGCAGGATATTGCATAAATTTAAACTATATGATATGCATCCTAGTCTAAGCAGGAAATTAAAATCTTATTCCAAAATTTACATTATTACATCACTAAATAAATGAAATAAATGGAAATTGCAGACTTCAGCTCCTTCTTTTGAATGTCCCTGCCAAACTTGAAATGAGGTTAGCTCAAATATGTGGGGTTTTCCAAGATTTTCCAATAATATTATGAAATTATTGGATTTAATTGGATATAAACCCTATTATTCATGCTTCCTTGATATTTGAAATGATAAAATGAAATAAATTCAGTAGAAAATAGTTTGAAATTCGGAATTGGAGTCAAAATGACCAAAATACCCCTAATGTTAAAGTTATACATTTAAAATCAGGGTTTTTGAAGGAAATTTTGGTAAAATTGATATTTTGAAATTAAAATTGAATCAAATGATGATGAAATGCAGTATGAGGCATAATGGCATGCTGCTAAACACATTAGGACTATAAAATCAGAATTTGGCATTTTGCAATTTATCCAAAATAACGAATTTCACTTGTTTTTCGCTTGGATCCGGGTCCCGCGGGGCCCTGTTTTGATATTATGGCTAAACCGAACCTCAAATGGATTCCAAATTATATCAAATTCGGTATAAAGCATCAACTTACTCTGATAAACAGCTTAGAATGCTAAAAATCACGAAATGAGATTATTTGAATGCTAAAATTTGAAGAAAGTACAAAAATGGAAGAATTTCACCTATGGATCCGAACCAAATGCAATGCTTAATATGATAATGCAAGACTTACACCACAAAAACTTCTGATATTTTGCAGACTGCTAAAAGACCCGAAATGGAACATTTTTGGTTCTTACAGCCTCGGGATTTGAATCATGGTGAGTTCGGTAACAAGGATTTGGTTCTGACAGAGGTAAAAATCAGACTAATCTAATATAAAATGCTACAAAAATATAAAACAGACCTGAAAATTTTTTATATTTAACAGAGATACGCAAGACACCTACATAAACAACTTTCATGTTCATGACCTTGGCATTTGATAAACAGAAACACGGATAAAAATATACCTTTTCATTCCTAGATGGACAGAACAGACAAATGTGACCAAACAGAGGACTGACAAGAAAAATCCGAGACAGGTATAACCATTATTCTAAAAATCACAATCTTTCCTATTCAAACAGAGGACATTCCAGACATAACTTTCACTTTTTACAGTTTTGGATTTGGAGCAATACCCAAAGAGAACCCATCGACCTAAGTCGATCCAAAGTCTCAGAGGCCCAAATCAGGCTCTGACACGTGTCCCGAACTCTCAGATTTTTGTCAGATATTACAAAAACTCATAAAAATCTGAGAAAATCATGTTAAAAACTAGACATTCTTCCAAGTTCAAAACATCTTTCGGATCAAAAATAGAATCTCCCATGAGAGAGATATCGATTTTACAAGTCGGAAACGACATTTTAAAATGCATCCCGGGTAACAAAACCTGACTTGCCATTTTGAATGTTTACCATAGTAAACAAATTCAAATGCTTCCGAATTTTTGGCACAATTCTAGGGACAACTAAGGGCGCATTTCCTGATTTGTTTGGAATTTTAAGTAAAAAATAAATGCATGAAATGACGTGTGGACCGACTGACAAAAACAGACAACTACTGAAACTGAGCAGAATTGAAATAAATGATAAATTATTCCTAATTAATTCATGAAACATGCTAAATTAACGAAATAAAATGCAAATTAAATCTAGCTAAATGCATGAATGCTAAAAATCATCAAGGAGGCATAATTGAATATTTTTATATATGTCATTTTATGAGAATAGCTCGATCCATCCCTCGGATGAGCTCTTTCTTCAAACGACAACACGAATCAAATCATGATGAAATCGATTGGAATAGGGGCTTACCTTGTGTTCTCCTGCAGTTTTGGAACTCCCGAAATGAACAACTACCTTGACAATGAGCTCCAGAGGGGCGTGAATCCAGAGGAAACCAAGAAAGAAAGAAAATGGAATTCTGAAGTTCAATTCTCAATCAGGGCCCTCCCTGAGCTGAGCATGGGCTAGGGTATTTATAGAAATTTTGGAGATTTTCAAAATTCAAACACAGTGAATCTGGACCTTCCATGTGGCGCCATCTCAGAGCATGCCATTTTGATTTTTTGAGAAAATAAAAATAAGAATTTTGTGAGTGAGACACCTCAGCAGGGGAATTTGGAATTTTTTAAAAAGCTTGCTTGATTTTCTCTGCAGGAGTCTCCCAAATGGCGCCACCTCAGAGGATGTCCTCTTGGAGTTTGAAATTCAAAGCTTGGTTTTCTTGAAAGAAGGAGAGATTGCCATGTGGCGCCACCTCAGGGTGGCTCCACACTGCCATGTGTCAGAAGGTAGGAGCAGAGGAAGCAGAAGATGCCACCTCAGAGGGGTTTGAATTCTACTTTTTCTGATGAAAGGAGAGACTGACATGTGGCGCCATCTCAGAGCATCTTCATTGACATGTGTCAGAAGGAAAGGCAGAGGATTTAGATGGTGCCACCTCAAAGAGAGTTTGAAATTTAAATTTCTGCTTTTTCTAGAGGAAGGAGAGACTGACATGTGGCGCCATCTCAGGGTGGCTCCTATAATGACATGTGGCAAGATGGAGGAAAAGGAGGGAAAGGGACACATGGCACCATCTCAAAAAATGAATTTAGGGAGGAGACTTCAGGATTTGCGCCAGCTCAGCCTGGAGTTTGAATATTTGAATTGTTGCTTTTTCTGAAGGAGGCAGAAAATGACATGTGTCATTTGCTTTTTCTAAGAAGAGCAAAGAATGACATGTGCCATTTGCTTTTTCTGAGAAGTGCAGAGAATGACATGTGTCATTTGCTTTTTTTTTTAGAAGAGCAGAGAATGACATGTGTCATTTGCTTTTTCTAGGAAGAGCAAAGAATGACATGTGTCATTTGCTTTTTCTAAGAAGAGCAGAGAATGACACGTGTCACTTGCTTTTCTGAGAAGAGCAGAGGGTGACATGTTGTAAACACCCCAAATTTTCACTCACCTCCCTGACATTTTCACCAAGCATCATCATTAAGCCTTTGAAATCGTCGAAGGGCAAAATGTTCATTTTTTGAGCTCGGACCTTACAGAAGTCTAAATTGCATCTGCAACTCTCAAAATTTCCTTATTTTTAGCTCAAATGTTCAAAATTTTATTCCTGACAGGAGACAGACATCTCCAAGTCTTGGTTCAAGATTCTATTGCATAAGACATGACATTGCATATCATTGCATGAGCATTTCATATCACTGCACTGCACAACATGTCATTTCGAGGTCCAGAACTCTCGATTTCAAAATTTTCAATCCAGATAAGAATTTCAACTCTTTTTAAAATTGATTTCAAAACTCTAGGTCTTCAAAATTATCAATTCTTCCCATTTTACCCCCAGGGCTCTGAATTTCAAAATATTTCCTCAGGAAAACAATCTGGATAATTTTCAATAAAGTTCAACTCAGATTTTGCCTTTTGTCAGCTATTTCAACTGTCTTCCTTTTACAAAATCGCCCTACAGGGGCCAACTCTTTCCAAAAACTTCTGTTTTGCCAATTAGTCCAAATTTTTATGAAACTTCCAAAAAGAGGTTGTTGTTTAATCCTTATTGAAATAAAGAAGCAATGTGGGACCCACATTGAGGTGGTGTCACACAGGCTTCTCTTTTGAAAAATTTGAATTTTGAAAAACCCAAAAATATAGGAGCCTTGTCCCCTGGATTGGTGCCACTTGTCTTTTCTCTCTCCTCCCATTTCCATGCCAAGTGTCAGTGTGGGGCTACCTTAAGAAACTGCCACATGTCATCCCATTTATCTGCCATGTGTCACCTTATCCATCCTACGCCATGTGTCATTCCAAAGATCACCAGGAGATGCCAAGTGTCATAGGTTATCCTGTCCAGAAAAAGTGGAGCTTGTCTCCTCTAAGGTGGCGCCACTTGAAGTGTGTCTCCTGCAGAGGACACGTGTCAACCTGTAACGCCCCAGAATTTCTACTCGAAATATCCTTTGGATTTTTAGGATTTTTTTTTTTTGAAAACCAGAGAGCACAAGTGCGAAAAAACTGAAAGGGAAAGACAAGTGGAAACTCTGGGCGAGCTACAGAGAACAACAATAGTAAGGAAACAACTTTCATTAAATACATTTACAAGTTGTACAAATCATTTTTCCTTATACAAAACCAAACTGCCAAGATCTAGCAAGTATCAGAAGTGTAGGTTCAGAGTCCGCTGCAGCACATCGAGCTTTATCGCACGCCTAAGCAACCTGTATCCCCATAACACGGGGTCAGTACTCTTTCGAGATGGTGAGACAAACCGAACTCAAAATCCCAAAGTGTGGAAAATGAAGCAGAGCTATACATGACAATACATAGCATGCTTATTTACAATAATTGAGCAGTTACAACATGAGCAAGAATACAGAACTATAAGTGGAAGTAACTACCAGGAATTCATGAGCAGTAACTACGCTAATTCGTCTCATAATCCATATCAACTGGTAAGGTATGCATCAAGGAACATAATAATCAAATGTGCTGTGAAACGGTGTCAGGTAAGTTCAAGAGACAAGTACAAGGCAACTGAAAGATAACAAGCTGTAGTAATCGTAACAAGTGCTGGAAAAGAACAAGCAACTAGAGCAGCCGTACAACAAGTAGCTAAACATTAAATCTGAATGGTAACGAATACTAAGCAGCAAGCAACTATAGTAATAGCTGAAATAACTGAGGCAAACACTCACAGCAGTAACAAACTGTACCAAGTACTGAACAACAAGGCAACCAAGGTAACAACTGAACAAGAAAGGCAACTGAAGCACAGACTACAGAACAAGTAAAGTACAACTATAGTAAGTCAACTGATTGGTTAGTCTTTAAGTTCTTCTTTTTACTCCTTCGGGTACGCGAAGGAACCTCGCATTCTGTTAGACATGCACCGGGGAAGCTACAGACCGAGTCAACCTCATGCGAGCAGCACACGGCTAGGAGAAATACTCGCATAGGCAAGGATTGCAATCCATACTACTGCAGTAGTGAGGTCCTAAAAAGGTAACCTCGACCTTCCTGACTCTGAGTGACTGGAGGCCAAAGGGCGCTACAGCTCCTGTCAAAACACGTGTCGTAGTAACGACAAGTCACTCAGGGCTGTACCATCCACCCTCTCCCAAGGTGAACCATTTTGTGAATGGGGCGAAGCAGGTTTATCTTTCTTAGGCTCATGTTCATCCATACCTCACAATGAGAAATTTGCCTCGTGGTCCCCGCGGGGTACACAAAACGAGGACTTGGCCTGCCCATCCATGTGCTCAGCCTCACGCGGCCAACGGAGCACACTGCTCGTGAAAGCAGTCATAACACCATATTATTCATTTCTGTTTTAGGGTATATCACACAAGAGTCCACACAACAAGGGCCACTGCCCAAAGACTCCAGCTGAGCCCATATCAAGTCATATCAGTATTCATACCCTATGGTGTTATGTTTTCATTTCATGAAGTAAGGGCACGTGGTGCGCTTACCAAAGCCTCAAGCAATGTACCTCCTCAGGGTACGTTCTACTCAATAACTGTGTCAGGATGTGCCAAGTGCAAAGTGTAAGAATACCACAAGTTCTATCTTTTGCACAAATATAACCACAAAGGCATTGCATATATCATTTCTGAGAGACAATTAAGTGTACAAGCAAACACACATTTATATGCATATGGTATTTCATCAATATTCTATTGCGTAAAGCATTGTCTCTAAAACATTACAATGGCACTCGCATATCCACGAACAAGGCAAAACAACATGAGTGTGTACTGAACAATCAAGTGTGAACAAGTATCATACTTCAATGAAATAGTACGAACTACGCGAGTAAACCTCAGGTGCAAGTAGTCGCGCATGTGCTGACTACAACAAGTACACATCAAGCTAATGCAACATTGCAGAACAACGTGCTTCGCGATGAGATAGTTAGAAACATTTGGCCATGGCAAGGCAACTCTCGAGCAGATTGAGGGGTGTGCACAAGCATACAAAACATGTATTGTTAATGTAAGCGAGCTCATCTCGCAAAGTGGGTCTACAACCCAAAAATGACTTGCTAAGAAAGTCTATGACATGGATACATAGAGTATTGTCGTACAAATACTTAAATCTCGTAAATCCCATAACTACACAACGAGGGACAAGTACCTCGAAAGGTGTGCAATAGCCAAGTGTCAAGAACACCTAGTAGAAGACACATTGTTTGAATCATCGAACCAAAGCATTCGGATGATCTAGTCTCACACGGTTTACACTGAATCACATCGTACACAAGCGTTCACATGCTTTACATATGACAAACCACACATAACGGAGAGGGCTAACTCCGATGCATTTAGCATAACATGGCATGTGTAACAAAATACATATTTAACTACTTATTATTGCTATCAAGGCGGCAAAAGAGACAGTTGTTGTGAAAGGGTAAGGTGGCAACTTAGTCATGCAAAATGGAAAGCACAGCTAGACAACTAGCTATCTCATGCAAAGGGCTACGAAACTACAAGGACGAAGCCTGAACACTTGCTGCACCGAAACCGCAGCAGCAACAACCCAATCTGGTTGTAACAAGGCCAAACTCTTGCCGAACACCCGTAGCACTATCCAACTAGAATGCAGCCAAAGTGCTGCGACGGCACGACTCGGGAAACGAAGATTCCAAAATACCATAAAGGTAATACTACTACGCGGTCCGCTGGTCTAGACAATAGTACAGACCTAGGTAGCAGGTTCATCGGAACCTATCTCGCAGACACTACTACAGCCCTATAGGCTGCAGTCCGGAGCTCTCTATGGAAACGAGACCAAAGGGAGGCAAATCCAACAATTGTGTTGGAACCGCTCCCAAAGAGGTCGGCAACCTTACCAACCACACTGATGTAAAATACACTAAGCGCACACAGGCATGCCCGGTTTGGGCTGTGCTGCCGAGCTGCGGCAACACCCGCAACGAGGAGGTAACACCCCCATAAGGGTTCAACTGAAGAAGAGGATGGAGACGAACATCAAACTATACTGTCCCATATCCCGCACACTACTGGGACCGAATCCCTTGGGCCAGGTAGGTTTGGCCCAGAAAGAGTCACCACTCACGGTCATGACAACAAGGGGAGGTATGCATCACAGAACATAAAGTTATTGATGTACTTTCGTGAGTTGTATACAGATACACATGGACACGTATGTGCACCATGTCACAAATGCGAGAACTAGTCAAGCGACAATGCCAACCATTGCATGCTATGATGAGACAGTTAGAAGCATCTGTCACGGTAAAGCGTGACTCAGAAGTTGTGCCGAGGTTCATAAACCATGCATCGCAACTACAAGCGAGCTCATTTCGCTAGGTGGGGCCATTGCCCACAACAGGACTTGCCAAGGAGTTCTATCAGTCGCATAAGTCTCATGAGACCGCGACTATATATAAGAGTGCCTCAAGAATCCCTACGTACTTAGGAAAAATGCATGTAATTGCCACTATGATAGTACATTCGAATATTACCCAGGCGAACAAGCGATAGCATACGTTAGAGCAAAGCTTACGTGCTCAAGGGTGTACAACTACGTTATGTGACATCATCAAAATACATTTAAATCATTGAGTTAAGAAGTGCCAGGGTGTTGAATATATATATATAACAAGGGTGGTGCCATACTTGAATAATTCATTCAACAGAAGACCTACATTCTCAATTCCGCAACCCCCTTATTATGACAAGGCATTAAACAAGACATTGTTTGCGAGCACTTCCCGCACTATGCAAAGACGACCACACCCACAACGATGGTGAAACAATACTACAACAATTAATGGTTTTCACCATTCATTACATATACATAACTATGCATGCCTACCTATATCCAGGAAACTTGCAATGAATAACGACCACTCACACACATCACACAAGTTGTGATTAATCCACGTACTTATGGACTCATTGGGATATTGGATCCCGCACCAACACGCTTGCAGCCCCTTTGGCTGCAGTTCGGGGGTTCTCTATCAAGGCTTAAAAGTACGGCGGTAAGATGGAAAAAAAAATGCCTATAATGTAGCTGCTGTGACCACCGGCCGCCCGCTGCCATATGGCACTAAGCACACACACGCCGGCTCGATTCGGGCAAGGCTGCAGAACCAAGAGGAGGACTGTGTATCATGCTATCACAAGGTGCCTAAATGACCGATGGCCAGGCCGAAACAAGAAGGACCCAGTGTGCCGGGTTCGGGAAGAGAGTCCACACACGTGTGCTTACCAGCTGTAGTCACAAAAGGGACAAGCCCAGGTCTGGACCGACTGGTCCAGACCCACATGCGGGCTGTTCTAAATAGGTGCAGGGTCTGGACCAATGTCCAGACCCAACTGTGGCTCAGCTGCCACCAGGGAAGAGGTGCTGGCACATGGCCTACCCAGCCGTAGGACCAAAAATTGATGCAACCAAGCTGCAGCAACCCCAAGCGGCACCAGCACTATGCTGGGCTCAAGGACGTGAAGCCCTTAATCGAAACCTAGTTCGGTTAGGGTCCTCTAACAGATCTGGACCATAACCGGCCCAAACCACGCTAGGCTCACCGAACAGCCCAGCCACCCGAGAAGGGGTGGTGGCATAAGCTGCGTCATGACGAAAAATGGAGGTAGAGTAGGAGACATCCCATCGACAAACACGGGGCAGGCCTATGACAGGTCTGGACCGGTCGGTCCAGACCATGTCAGGCCAGGCCAAGGCTACACCCTTTCAGCCGATCAAGTATTCGGCTATGGGTCGGTTCAGACCTCTAAGAGAGAGGCAAACCGCACGGACATGGGGAACATGTCTAGGGTCAACCACTACTAGACATGTCCAGCAGTCTGGACCAGTCCAGCTGAAACAAAACGATAAAAAGAAAGGCCAAAAGTTTAAGGCGCCCATGGCCAACGAAACTGGAAACTAAAATTTGGAGCTGGGGAAAACCGATGGCGCGCCCCATTATGGCTCGACCCGTCCAACCTAGGCCAACAGCAACCCCACCCAACGATGTTGGTTCAAAGGGGGTTGGCTGCACGGCGTGGGGCTGGTCCAAGGCGTCCTAGCCAACCAATTAGGAGTAGAAAACCCATATCATTAGACAATAGCGTGGAAACATGGCTGCCATGCTTTAATCAACAAAGGAAAAGAGTGCAGCAACCAAAGAAAACGTAGAAAAATAATGAACAACATCCAAACGTTGCAGCCACTATCTTAATGGAGGAAAACACTTCACAAGGGCATGCTCATCCAACTAGCAAGTATGAAATAAAGGCAAGCAATGACTTATGATAATTGCAAGAGCATGAGTACATTTACTCGTCCTAAATCCACAACCAAATAGGAAAAATGGAAACTCACGAAATGGTATCACATTTATAACCTAATCCACAACATCTCCACGCATTTCATAGAATGCGCAACATGGAGTTTGGTTCATGTCGTGCGTGGGAAAGAAAGAATGTATAGTTCATTTAATCAAGACAAGAAAATCGTGTAAATAGAAAGAGGTTGGAAACCTCACTAGAAAGGGATGCAAGCTTGCTCAACCCGAACGACAAGCGTGGTACCAAAACCGAAATGTTCTTAAGCAAAGACCCAAAATGTTTTCTAATAAGGAAAAATCCAAACGATTTCAAATGGTAACTCACTACCACATTTCACAATAACCAAAACAAATGCATTGTATACATGCTCAACAAACCACAATTCTAAGGTAAAGACATGTAATAGCAGCTCGTGAAACATGTATGAACATGTAAAGGTTTGTTCAAATCCAAAACCCACAAGGGTAGAAGAAAGGAAACCCACGATTTTCACAACACTTGGAAGAGATGGAAAGTCTCACCTTCGAGGCTTTGAGGCAACAATGGAGAAGAACGAGATGGTGTACACGGTTGGAGTTGGAGCAATGTTCACTCTACACTCACTCACGTTGGAGAAGAAAAGGGGAGGAGGAGAGAGATGCTCCTCAAGAAAATTGTCTATAGCATACCTCTTTCTCTCTCTTCACAACATTAAATAGTTAGGGTTAAGGCATTGGACGACTGGGATTAACCCAGCTAGGATGAAGGGCTGGGGTGCTCCACGCCCCCCTCCTAGGAGTCTACGCATAATGCATGTAGGTCTTTTGAAATCATTCCAAATTCTTTCAAAAATGCCACTTTGAAAAACCATTAAAACTTGAAAGAATTACATGGGCTGCCCTAAGGCTCAGCCAATGGGTTTCTAGCATTTGAAATCCTTCAAAAATGTTGCAGAAATGTCATGGGGTGCTGTAAACACCCCAAATTTTCACCCTCATTCAGTGTTTGTCCATTTCATATGTCATTGCATGTATTCTGCATAGCATTGCATGTCATCGCATAGCATTGCATGTCATCGCATAGCATTGCATGACATTGCATCTCATTTTCGAGATCCAGCACTCCTATTTCAAAACATTCAATCCAGATTTAAATTTTAAAGCTTTATTTCAAAGTCAATTTCAAAACCTGGGTTTTTATTCAATACTCTGTCATTTTCCAACCCCAGGACTTTTTATTTCGAAATATTTTCTCAGAAAACAATCTGGATTCATTTCAAATTCAAATTTTAATCAATTTCAATTCACAGATGAGACCCATTGAGGTGGTGTCGCTTCTGAATTCCTCTATTCATCAAATTTCTCAAATTTTTAAAAGTTTCAGTTCGATCAGGACTCTGTCTCAGAGTCCTAATCCGGTCAGGAGTCAGGTTTTTAAGTCTGTTTTACTTCCATTTTCAGTCTTTTTCAATTATTTTCAAAATTTAGGTCATTTTACATAGTCCAGTTAGTTCAGGATTCTATTTTAGAGTTCGGTTGAGTTAGGAGTCTAACCCTGACTGTGTTTTCTGACTTATTTCATCATTTCTTGATAAACTCTTTTGAAAATTCTTTCATTTGGCTTTTAAAATCTAAAATCTCAGAGTCCTAAGAGTTCAGGACTCTAACCCAGAGTTCCAGTTCGCTTGAGACCCTATTTTCAAAGATCTTGAATTTCAAATATCGATTTTAACCCCTTTTCAAAGCCATTTTCAGTGTTTATTTCAAAATTTCTAAAACTCGATGTGGGCCCACTCAGTTGGCACCATATCCAGAGGAATTCTAATTCAGTTAGAACCCTATGCCATTTCAAAAATCCTAATTTTAAGATTACTTTTGAAAATCCTTTTGAAAACTCCTTCAATTTCAAGTTTTAAAATCATCTTTTTGTAAAAACTCAAGTAGGGCCCACTCGGGGTGGTGCCATATTCGAGTCAGTCAGGGCTAGACTAGGGTTAGTTGATGTCTTGGTTAGTGTTAGAGGTTTAGAAGAGTCAAAACCATTTTGAAAAACTCATTTTTGAAAGTTAGTTTTTAAAACTAGTGTTTTTAAAGGTTTTTAAAGGTGCTTTAAAAACCCAATGTGAGAAAATGCCAAGTGGCACCACATTTGGGGATTTTCTAGGTTTAGCTAGGGGCTAATTAGGACTTAATTAGGATAATCTAGGTTAGGGTTAGTTTGGTAAACTCACACCAAAATCGCCCCCCTTAGAGAGTCCAAGATTTTCAAAAGTGTTAAAATTTAAACCTAATTTTTTTATTATAAATAGATGCATAAGGGGGGTCGATTTATCCCATCTCTCTCCTATTGGATTTGTAAGACCCGCAATTTTTTCAGAAAATATCTGAATAAAATTCATGAGGCATTTACCGGTAAAAATAGCATTTCTTCTCAGAATGCAAAACGAATCAATTCCTGCGAGCCAATTATACTTAGGATATTCGTCGAATCACGAATATATCCTCAAACACTCTGGAAGCCATAACTTCCTACCTGAATGAAATCAAAGGATTCCTGCGAGCCAACTTTCTTAGTTACGTCAATACAAAGGGAATGGCGTACTCAGAATTTTTTGGAAAAAAAATCACCGGAAACCCGAAATTCTTGCAGGACCCACGGAAATATTGGTGGGACCCACAGAAATATTCCTCAGAAAATATCTGGTGGGACCCACAAAAATATCCCATGGAATATCCAAGTGGGCCCCACACCAAGGAACCTCTTGGAATTAAAAAGAAGCCAAGGGGGTAGAAGGGGGATGAAAAAACCCAAGAGGAGGTGGGCTTGGGCTATAAATAGCCCTCCCCACTCTCTCTCTTCTCATAAAAATCGACCCCCCCTCTCTCTCTTGCCTTCTCTCTCTCTCCTAAACCTACCCTACCTAACCTAGCCCACCTGACCTGGTCTGAGCCTGCCTGACTTAGCCTGAGCCTGCCTGACCTGGTCCTAAACCACCTGACCTGGGTCTGAACCCACTTGACCTGGTCCAAACCCAGTTGACTTGACTTGAACCTAGTTGGGTTTAAAGTCAAAGTCAAAGTCCTTTTTGGTCCAGATTCCGGTTTGGGTTTCTGAACCCAGACTTAGCCTACTTGAGCTGAGTTCGAACCTGCTGAACCCAGTTGACTTGGATTGAACCCTGTTTGGTTCAAACCACTTAGGTTGAGTAGCTTGACCTGCTCTACCTCTTTCTCAACTAAGTCAGCTTCATCTGACTTAGTCTGACCTCTCGAAGGAAGGCACGAAGCCAAAGAAGCAACCCGGAGCCGTTTCTTCCACGATTTGAAGTAAGTTCGCTTCGTTGATCCATCTCTCTCAAGTATTTGATTGTTTGTATATAGAATATACTTTCTGAAGTAGTATCTTGCTTTAGTTCTTGATTGAGCCCTTTTTGGACACTTCGGTGTTCACCCGCTCGTCTCGTAACTATCGTCGGATATATATGTTCGAATGCACAGTATATGCGTTCTTCAAAAATAGTATCTCACCCTAGTTCTTGGTTGAGCCCTCTAGGACACTTCGGTGTTCACTCGCTCGCCTCGTAACTATCGTTGGATACAGATCTAGGTGTATATCTGTTGATTCTGCCGACGCGTCTTATATCGCACAGGCTATGTAATTTACCTTTGCCGTCGCGTCGTATGATGCCAAGGCTCCCTGTTTTCTGCACTTCGATTACTGCACTTCCGATTATGCATTTACTTACGCCGTCGCGTCGAACGATGCCAAGGCTCCTGCTTTCTGCAATGTATTTACTTACGCCGTCGCGTCGAACGATGCCAAGGCTTCTGCTTTGTTATATATGTAGAATATTTCGTTCAGTTACACACCCTGAACAATAGTATATGCATTTCTTTACGCCGCCGCTATATAAAGCACAGGCTTCTGCTTATACTACATATATAGCGCATAAATGAGCGTTCAAATGGAGATCAACTCCAAATCGCCCATGCGATTCCTTGACCGCTCCTCGTTCAAGATTCTGCTTGACGAATGAAGCCCCTATTGGAAAGGCTTCGGTTTTTGGCAAA
This sequence comes from Nuphar pumila, assembly GCF_984573655.1. NCBI lineage: Eukaryota > Viridiplantae > Streptophyta > Magnoliopsida > Nymphaeales > Nymphaeaceae > Nuphar > Nuphar pumila. The sequence goes on along the minus strand of NC_143251.1, from coordinate 69,076,847 downwards.
ATGCTCTTTACGTAATGACTAAGTCAATTTCGTATGGTCTGGCTATCGCCAAGGGTTTCTGCAACCTTGATGGATGCAAAGTACGCACAACGGTGCGCATCCATTTCCCGAATTAAGCGTGGCGATTTCCTACCAAAGAGGGGAGATGCCGCTGAAATGGATAAAAGAAACGCACGCTTTCTCCGTAAAAGAGAGGAAGTGCTGCTAAAATTTCTGAAGAAGCTAAGAATAACTCAGAAAGAACATAGCAGGATACTCTGACATATAGCAGAGTGCTACCCAGTTCATGGTTTGCCCTCTACAACGTAGAAGGGTTCGTCGCACCACTGCCGGTAGAGCAGGGGAGGTGCTGACGAAATGGTTGGCAGAAGAGCTGCCGGAACCAATGGAACGGCATAATGATGTCCGTTGATGGAACGATGCCAGATCGGCTCGTATCCTTGTGCCTGCAAGGGCACCTTGCTCGTAAGGGCCGCTGAGCCGGAGTAGAGGTTGCGCCTTGGCTAGGTTTGGACTCGTTGCGTAAAAATACGCCGAGTAGCCGATCTATTTAGATCGAGTCATATGCATGCTCATTGAGAACGGTTACACAACCAGACTCGTAAGGGCCGAAGAGCCAGAGTGTGTTGTTTCCACCCAAAGAGGTGTGATGCTCGTGGTGGCCGAAGTGCCAAAGAGCGGTGTTCTGCATGCATATGAATAAGACTTAAGGTCGCACATACCCCGCGGTTGAAGATCGTGTTAGGGGTACCCCCTCAGTAATGACTGTGTTGGGGAAGACTGAATGGGGTCGGGTACATACTCCCGTAGTGCTGAAAGCACGGGCTGCCTAAATGGCATGCAGATTCTGTCCAAGTAATTGTAAGACTGGCAGACCCCTTCAGGAATTATGCTCACTGTGGAATGACAGTGATGGTACAGCCTTGAGTGACATGTATTTTACTTTGGACCTGATAGAGTCCACGATGGCCTCAGTCACTCATGGGTTTTGGTGTCGTGGTTATCCTTAAGATCTAAGGATTGAACCCAACTACTGCAAGTAGAGGATGCATCCGAATATGGGCCTAGTAGGATTCTCCCAGTTGAAACACACTGCCCTACTATGGATAGGATCAACAGGCCTCTGGGGTATCTAAAATACATAGAATAATCAACCCCCAGAACGTCGCGTTGATGCCCGGACAATAGCTCTACCTGCGTACCAAAGGCGGGAGCGGTTAATTATCGAAACAATGCATTAGCTTAGGTTCAGCGATGCTTTGAATGTATGAGTGGATGACGTGTTGAGTCAGTCCTGCATAACCTTTGTGAAGGTGTCATGTTCGGTATACGACTGGACCGACTGGGCAAAGACCCGTGTTGTATCCGCACGACTAAGCGAAGCTCGAAGAGTTGTCCTTAGATGCGTGGGATACGGATGTGCCAAGTATGAAGACTTGAGCTAGACATCACTTTGAGACCCGGTAGAGGTCATGGCTAAGTCATGGAGACTTAAGCGGCTATTCAAATCACAGCCCTGAAAAGGCTTGCTCTAAGTCATGAAGACTTGAGCGGATGTTCAACTCATAGCCCTGAGGAGGCTCCTGCGATATACGCTAAGTCTTGGAGGCTTGAGCGTCGTTATTGCGCATTGCGACCCTGAGTGGTCATTATTGTATTTGAGTTGAATGGATGTATGACTGCATGCTTACCAGACCATCAGTGGTTCTGACCCCGTTTCATGGGGATTTTAGGTGTTGTATCTGCGTGGCGATATGCGGAGCAAGGCGGCATCGAGTTCCAGGGTTTCTCTAGACAGAGTTGTACTGCTTCCTTTTTATTGAACCTACACTGCTTTCCTAAGCAGTAGTGTTGTAATAAACATATGTTTTCGATAAAATGGAACACTTTGGTGGTCAATGAGTTGCTTGGCCACATACCTGCAACGTGCTCGGAGTTTTCTAAAACTGACGACTCATTATCGTCTGATTCCGCTGCTAAAAGCTTTTCTAAGTTCCGCTGCAAAGAAAAAAAAAAAGAAATTAATGAAAATTTTAACTTAGCTTTGTTTTGGAAATCCGGGGCGTTACAGAATTGGTATCAGAGCATGAGTCTGAGAAACCTGGTTCAAGATCCGTCATGGTCCCGATATCGCACTGTAAGTATATGTTTTTATACTTTGGTTCTGATCTGGGTGCATCTTTGTATAGATGGCAACTCATGACTCGCATGGATACTGCTATCGCTGCAAGGTCATGCACGATGAGTGGATATGCCCGTATGAAGTCCAAGACTGCCAATATTGTGGCGAAGATGGGTATTCCGCCAACGAATGCCAAAGGAAATATACCGCCGATATGGGTCGGCGGGCTTCAAAGGGTCTCAGGGATGAGACTTCGCGTGTCAGTGGACCGCATCACTCTAGTGTTGGGAGCAACCATACCCCAACATCTTTTGATGAATTACCAAGGCTAAGGGATTTTGATTTGAACTTCCCTGCGGAGGTCTATCACTCGCCAAGCTACCATCCGGCATCACATATGCCGAGCTTAAATGGCAGGAACAAAAGAGGGGATTCTTTCTGTTCGCCAATCATTATTCCAGACTCCCAGAGTCTTGATCTTGCTGACTGGGAAAGTGGACTGGAGTCTCTCATATATCCCCAGTATTCGCTTGCTAGTGCGGAAGTGCCGCCCAAGCCAAAGCTAGTAGTGCCTGCACCAAGGCCATGTGGCAATAGATGGACCTTTTGGAGTTCGTCTTCATCAAAGAAATCCAAGTCTTAAAGAGACTGGTGATGTTTTGGAGTCAGTAGACTCATGTATATAGTTTCTCAACGCCTAAAGTCTGTCAGTGCGGCATGACGTTTTGTTTAAGGCGATGCTTGTGTAAATGTGATGTATATTAAGTAAATAAAGCTTTTACTTCCTCATATACATCGAGAAACTAAAAACAAGTGCTTGTGTGTGCATAGATAAATGGCTCCTACGACGAGGAGAACCATACCAAGCGAGGAGTCCCATACGCAAGGATTCCTGTTGGAGACACTCAACAACATGGTTACCGCCATCCGTGAAACGAGGCCAGAACCAGTCGCACCACGAAACGAGCACCTGGGAGGAGTGACTTATGAGAAGTTCCTCAAGCTTGACCCTCCAGTTTTCATTGGCAGAGCCGATCCTGAGCTCGCGGAGAGTTGGATCGAAGAGACAGAACGTGCCTTCTCAGTACTGGGAGTACCAGAAGAGAAAAAGACCAACTTTGGCACGTATCGATTAAAAGATAATGCACGGAAGTGGTGGGATACCACTAAACTTATCCAGTTCTCACAAGTCGAAGTCATTCCTTGGACTGACTTTCGGAGGACTTTTATGGATAACTACTTCCCGTTGCATTCCAGAAACAAGAAAAAGATGGAGTTTCTGGAGTTGGAACAGGGCGGTATGAGTCTAATGGACTATACCACCAAATTTCAGAATCTAGAGCGCTACTGCTCTCGATTGTTCGAAACAGACCAAGAAAGGGCCGACAAATATGTGAATGGTCTGCGCGAAGGGCTGCGATCTCGAGTGATAACAAGCATGCCTTCGACTTTTCAGGCTGCGGTAGCAGCAGCTTCAAAAATCCAAGAGGACTGGGCACGATCTAAAGTGATCATAGCAAAGAAGCCCATAGTGAATGGTGGGAATCGTAAAAGGACGTTCCCAAGTGGCCAGGGTTCACGACAACCCTTTCAAAAGAAGAAGTTCCAAGGAGGGAACAACACTCAGCAAGTCGTGAGGCCAAGACAGAACCCAACTCCGAATGGTCAGCAGTCCAACTTCAGCTGCCCAAGGTGTCGTATGAACCACCCTGGAAAGCCATGTCCACGTGACATTGGTGGGTGCTTGTATTGTGGCAAGATGGACCACTTTATAAGGGATTGCGCCAAGAAGGCTGCAGATGAACAGAGGAGTAATGCCGGATCTGTCGGACCCTCTCGACCAGCACCACAACGTTCTCAGTTTCAACGACCTCCACCTAGAATAGAACAAAGGCCTGCTGCAGGTCGTGTATACGCTGTAACGACTGAACAAGTCGAAAATGGTGACCTGATTGAAGGCACCGTACCTGTTAATGGACATGCAGCTTATGTCTTGTTTGATTGTGGTGCTACTCATACGTTTATCTCTGACGATTTCACCGGACAACTCCACGCTTCGGTGCAACCAATTGATAAAATGATCGAAGTATATAACCCGTTGGGTTCACGCACCAAATGTATCCGGTGTGTGAAAAATTTGGATATTGAGATAGCAGGGCAACACTTGCCTACTGACGCCATCCTGATCGATATGATACAGTACGATGTCATTCTGGGAATGAATTGGTTGGCTCAGAATAATGCCAAGATTCTGTGCCGCGAGGGCAGAGTAATTCTATCTCGACCCGGATTGCCTAAGATGGAATACCGGTTATCCAAACCTGTTCCACAGAAAAGGCTCATATCAGCACTTAAGGTACAAAAATACCTTAGGAAGGGTTGTGTGGCCTTCCTGTTGAGTCTCTCGGTGGAAAAATCCAATGACCAACCCCTTGAGAGTTTGGAAGTGGTGCGGGAGTTTCCCGATGTGTTTCCTGAGGAATTGCCAGGACTTCCGCCACTTCGTGAGGTTGAATTTGGAATTCAATCCTTACCTGGAACAGCGCCGATATCCAAAGCCCCGTATCGAATGGCGCCAGCTGAACTCAGTGAGTTGAAGTGTCAGTTGGAAGAACTGATGGAACAAGGGTTCATCCGTCCTAGTGTGTCACCGTGGGGAGCCCCAGTGCTGTTTGTAAAGAAGAAGGATGGATCCCTTCGGTTATGCATCGATTATCGGATGCTTAACCAGGCAACTGTTAAAAATAAATACCTGTTGCCTAGGATTGAGGACTTATTCGATCAGCTCAGAACAGCGAGGGTATTCTCCAAGATCGACCTCAGGTCTGGGTACCATCAGCTCAGAGTAAAGGAAGAGGATATACCTAAGACTGCCTTCAGAACGAGATATGGCCATTATGAGTTCGTAATAATGCCCTTCGGACTCACTAATGCGCCTGCTGCCTTTATGGATCTAATGAACCGGATATTCAGACCATATTTGGATAGCTTTGTCATCGTCTTTATTGATGACATTCTCGTATATTCTGAGAACAAGGAACAACACATGGAGCACTTGAAAATCGTCTTGAAAACCCTTCAAGATAACCAACTCTATGCTAAGTTTTCAAAATGTGAATTCTGGCTAGACAAAGTGATGTTCCTTGGTCATGTGATCTCAAAAGATGGAATCGCAGTAGATCCTACGAAGGTGGAAGCTGTGATGGACTGGAAGCAGCCAGAAAATATCACTGAGGTTCGTAGCTTCCTTGGACTTGCCGGATATTATCGGAAGTTCATACAAGACTTCTCCCGAATCGTCGTACTGATGACGAAATTGCTAAAAAAGGGAGTCAAGTTTGAATGGACTGACCAGTGTAAGGAGTGCTTTGAGGTTCTCAAACAGAGGCTTACCACTGCCCCTGTCCTTACCTTACCTTCTGGTCAGGGAGGCTTCGTGGCATATACCGATGCCTCAGGAACAGGTCTGGGTTGTGTGTTGATGCAGCATGGCAAAGTAATCGCCTATGCGTCACGACAGTTGAGAGTCCATGAGAAAAGTTATCCAACCCACGATCTTGAGCTTGCCGCGGTAGTCTTTGCACTTAAAATTTGGCGACACTACCTTTATGGAGAGAAATTTGAGGTCATGTCGGACCATAAAAGCCTAAAATACCTCTTTTCTCAAAAAGAACTCAATATGCGGCAACGGCGATGGCTGGAATTCCTCAAAGACTATGAATTCACGCTTTCCTATCACCCTGGAAAGGCGAATGTTGTAGCAGATGCCCTTAGTCGCAAGACTGTTGGCACTCTGGCCAGCCTAACCGGACAATGGAAGTTGATGGAGGATTTCGTCAAGTGGAAGCCATTTTTGGCTGATTCTGGCAGAATCCAAATGTCATGTTTGACGATCCACATTGAGTTCCTCGATCGCATCGTAGTCGAACAGTTCAAGGATCCCCAGTACTTGGAATTGAAAGCTCGTGCTGAAAAAGATAACACTTTCTTCCATTTGAAAGAAGATGGAGGAATATGGATGGAAGAAAGGATTTGGGTTCCAAATAACCCTGAGCTAAGACAGAAAGTACTCCAGGAGGCTCATAATAGCAAGTACACCATTCACCCTGGAGGTACGAAGATGTTCCGAGATTTACAGAGAAAGTACTGGTGGAGGGGTATGAAACGTGATGTGGCTACGTTTGTCTCAAAGTGTTTGATCTGCCAGCAAGTTAAGATCGAACATCAGCGCCCTGGTGGAAAGATGCAACGGATCGAGATTCCAGAATGGAAATGGGAAGGCATTACGATGGATTTCATCGTTGGATTGCCTCGATCCAAGAGACAACATGACTCAATATGGGTGATCGTGGACAAACTCACCAAGTCTGCTCATTTTCTGCCAATCAACACTCGATACTCAACTGAACGATTGGCGGAGATCTACATTCGGGAAATCGTTAGACTCCATGGAGTGCCGATTTCGATCATATCTGATCGTGACCCGAAGTTCACCTCTCACTTTTGGGAGCAGCTTCAGAGAGCCCTGGGGACGAAACTCAAGTTCAGTACAGCATTCCATCCCCAAACAGATGGGCAATCAGAATGAACCATACAGACTCTTGAAGATATGCTAAGAGCCTGTATGCTGGAATGGAAAGGTGATTGGGATTCCCACCTAGCGTTGGCTGAATTTGCTTATAATAATAGCCACCACGCTAGCATTGGGATGGCGCCGTATGAAGCCTTGTATGGATGACCCTGTAGATCACCAATCCATTGGGGTGAAGTGGGTGAGCGAACCTTGGACTCGCCCATTGTGTTGCAGCATTATACTGAGCAAGTCCACATGATCAGAAAGAAGCTACTGACTGCTCAGAGTCAACAGAAGAGCTACGCCGATCAGCGGCGTAGGGAACTCACTTTTGCGGTTGGAGATAAGGTTTTTATCAAGGTCTCTCCAACCAAGAGTGTGTTTCGTTTTGGAAAGAAGGGGAAGCTCAGCCCCATATTCGTTGGTCCCTTCGAAGTTTTGAGCCGGATCGGAGAGACTGCCTACCGAGTAGCATTGCCACCACAATACGCGCAAATACATAATGTATTTCACGTATCAATGCTTAGAAAATACGTTCATGATCCTTCTCACGTCATTCAACATGAAGACATTGACATCCGAGAAGATATGACGGTAGAAGAAAGGCCAGTGGAGATCATGGACCGACGGGAGCAAGTGCTAAGAACGAAGATCATTCCACTTGTTAAAGTGAGGTGGCAGCATCATGGAATCGATGATTGCACTTGGGAGCCTGAATCGGATATGCGGGATAAATATCCTGAACTCTTCACCTTGTACTCTTAGCTGAATTTCGCGGACGAAATTCCTTTAAGGGGGTAATGATGTAAGACCCGCAATTTTTTCAGAAAATATCTGAATAAAATTCATGAGGCATTTACCGGTAAAAATAGCATTTCTTCTCAGAATGCAAAACGAATCAATTCCTGCGAGCCAGTTATACTTAGGATATTCGTCGAATCACGAATATATCCTCAAACACTCTGGAAGCCATAACTTCCTACCTGAATGAAATCAAAGGATTCCTGCGAGCCAACTTTCTTAGTTACGTCAATACAAAGGGAATGGCGTACTCAGAATTTTTCGGAAAAAAATCGCCGGAAACCCGAAATTCTTGCGGGACCCACGAAAATATTGGTGGGACCCACAGAAATATTCCTCAGAAAATATCTGGTGGGACCCACAAAAATATCCCATGGAATATCCAAGTGGGCCCCACACCAAGGAACCTCTTGGAATTAAAAAGAAGCCAAGGGGGTAGAAGGGGGATGAAAAAACCCAAGAGGAGGTGGGCTTGGGCTATAAATAGCCCTCCCCACTCTCTCTCTTCTCATAAAAATCGACCCCCCCTCTCTCTCTTGCCTTCTCTCTCTCTCCTAAACCTCCCCTACCTAGCCTAGCCCACCTGAGCCCACCTGACCTGGTCTGAGCCTGCCTGACTTAGCCTGAGCCTGCCTGACCTGGTCCTAACCCACCTGACCTGGGTCTGAACCCACTTGACCTGGTCCAAACCCAGTTGACTTGACTTGAACCTAGTTGGGTTTAAAGTCAAAGTCAAAGTCCTTTTTGGTCCAGATTCCGGTTTGGGTTTCTGAACCCAGACTTAGCCTACTTGAGCTGAGTTCGAACCTGCTGAACCCAGTTGACTTGGATTGAACCCTGTTTGGTTCAAACCACTTAGGTTGAGTAGCTTGACCTGCTCTACCTCTTTCTCAACTAAGTCAGCTTCATCTGACTTAGTCTGACCTCTCGAAGGAAGGCTCGAAGCCAAAGAAGCAACCCGGAGTCGTTTCTTCCACGATTTGAAGTAAGTTCGCTTCGTTGATCCATCTCTCTCAAGTATTTGATTGTTTGTATATAGAATATACTTTCTGAAGTAGTATCTTGCTTTAGTTCTTGATTGAGCCCTTTTTGGACACTTCAGTGTTCACCCACTCGTCTCGTAACTATCATCGGATATATATGTTCGAATGCGCAGTATATGCGTTCTTCAAAAATAGTATCTCACCCTAGTTCTTGGTTGAGCCCTCTAGGACACTTCGGTGTTCACTCGCTCGCCTCGTAACTATCGTTGGATACAGATCTAGGTGTATATCTGCTGATTCTGCCGACGCGTCTTATATCGCACAGGCTATGTAATTTACCTTTGCCGTCGCGTCGTATGATGCCAAGGCTCCCTGTTTTCTGCACTTCCGATTACTGCACTTCCGATTATGCATTTACTTACGCCGTCGCGTCGAACGATGCCAAGGCTCCTGCTTTCTACAATGTATTTACTTACGCCGTCGCGTCGAACGATGCCAAGGCTTCTGCTTTGTTATATATGTAGAATATTTCATTCAGTTACACACCCTGAACAATAGTATATGCATTTCTTTACGCCGACGCTGTATAAAGCACAGACTTCTGCTTATACTACATATATAGCGCATAAATGAGCGTTCAAATGGAGATCAACTCCAAATCGCCCATGCGATTCCTTGACCGCTCCTCGTTCAAGATTCTGCTTGACGAATGAAGCCCCTATTGGAAAGGCTTCGGTTTTTGGCAAAATGCTCTTTACGTAATGACTAAGTCAATTTCGTATGGCCTGGCTATGGCCAAGGGTTTCTGCAACCTTGATGGATGCAAAGTACGCACAACGGTGCGCATCCATTTCCCGAATTAAGCGTGGCGATTTCCTACCAAAGAGGGGAGATGCCGCTGAAATGGATAAAAGAAACGCACGCTTTCTCCGTAAAAGAGAGGAAGTGCTGCTAAAATTTCTGAAGAAGCTAAGAATAGCTCAGAAAGAACGTAGTAGGATACTCTGACATATAGCAGAGTGCTACCCAGTTCATGGTTTGCCCTCTACAACGTAGAAGGGTTCGTCGCACCACTGCCGGTAGAGCAGGGGAGGTGCTGACGAAATGGTTGGCAGAAGAGCTGCCAGAACCAATGGAACGGCATAATGATGTCCGTTGATGGAACGATGCCAGATCGGCTCGTATCCTTGTGCCTGCAAGGGCACCTTGCTCGTAAGGGCCGCTGAGCCGGAGTAGAGGTTGCGCCTTGGCTAGGTTTGGACTCGTTGCGTAAAAATACGCCGAGTAGCCGATCTATTTAGATCGAGTCATATGCGTGCTCATTGAGAACGGTTACACAACCAGACTCGTAAGGGCCGAAGAGCCAGAGTGTGTTGTTTCCACCCAAAGAGGTGTGATGCTCGTGGTGGCCGAAGTGCCAAAGAGCGGTGTTCTGCATGCATATGAATAAGACTTAAGGTCGCACATACCCCGCGGTTGAAGATCGTGTTAGGGGTACCCCCTCAGTAATGACTGTGTTGGGGAAGACTGAATGGGGTCGGGTACATACTCCCGTAGTGCTGAAAGCACGGGCTGCCTAAATGGCATGCAGATTCTGTCCAAGTAATTGTAAGACTGGCAGACCCCTTCAGGAATTATGCTCACTGTGGAATGACAGTGATGGTACAGCCTTGAGTGACATGTATTTTACTTTGGACCTGATAGAGTCCACGATGGCCTCAGTCACTCATGGGTTTTGGGGTCGTGGTTATCCTTAAGATCTAAGGATTGAACCCAACTACTGCAAGTAGAGGATGCATCCGAATATGGGCCTAGTAGGATTCTCCTAGTTGAAACACACTGCCCTACTATGGATAGGATCAACAGGCCTCTGGGGTATCTAAAATACATAGAATAATCAACCCCCAGAACGTCGCGTTGATGCCCGGACAATAGCTCTACCTGCGTACCAAAGGCGGGAGCGGTTAATTATCGAAACAATGCATTAGCTTAGGTTCAGCGATGCTTTGAATGTATGAGTGGATGACGTGTTGAGTCAGTCCTGCATAACCTTTGTGAAGGTGTCATGTTCGGTATACGACTGGACCGACTGGGCAAAGACCCGTGTTGTATCCGCACGACTAAGCGAAGCTCGAAGAGTTGTCCTTAGATGCGTGGGATACGGATGTGCCAAGTATGAAGACTTGAGCTAGACATCACTTTGAGACCCGGTAGAGGTCATGGCTAAGTCATGGAGACTTAAGCGGCTATTCAAATCACAGCCCTGAAAAGGCTTGCTCTAAGTCATGAAGACTTGAGCGGATGTTCAACTCATAGCCCTGAGGAGGCTCCTGCGATATACGCTAAGTCTTGGAGGCTTGAGCGTCGTTATTGCGCATTGCGACCCTGAGTGGTCATTATTGTATTTGAGTTGAATGGATGTATGACTGCATGCTTACCAGACCATCAGTGGTTCTGACCCCGTTTCATGGGGATTTCAGGTGTTGTACCTGCGTGGCGATATGCAGAGCAAGGCGGCATCGAGTTCCAGGGTTTCTCTAGACAGAGTTGTACTGCTTCCTTTTTATTGAACCTACACTGCTTTCCTAAGCAGTAGTGTTGTAATAAACATATGTTTTCGATAAAATGGAACACTTTGGTGGTCAATGAGTTGCTTGGCCACATACCTGCAACGTGCTCGAAGTTTTCTAAAACTGACGACTCATTATCGTCTGATTCCGCTGCTAAAAGCTTTTCTAAGTTCCGCTGCAAAGAAAAAAAAAAAGAAATTCATGAAAATTTTAACTTAGCTTTGTTTTGGAAATCCGGGGCGTTACAGGATTCTTGGAGCTTCTCTCTTTCTTCAGCCCTTCCTCCATTGCAGCCACCTCAAGGTAATTATTTTGTTTATTTTTTAGCTTTTATTTCATGTTTTTAATAGTTTTAAATCAATTTTAGCCATTAATACCTCCTATTTCATGGATTCAACTATGGTTTCACCTCAAGAATCATCAAGAATCAGCAAGAACGATCCAAGAAGGTAATCTAACCCTGTTTTGGGTGATTTACAGAGATTTTAATCCATTAGAATTGATTTTAATAGGATTCTTTACATTATTAACCAATAAAATATATGATTTACCCTTTTAATGGGTTAAATCTATGTTTTAAAGGTGATATCAAATTCCAGCCATTGATTCCCTATTTTTATTTTATTTTCATGGTTTATTCATGTTTGTTCTACGTTCTATAGCATAGAAATAATTTTTATTTACTGTTTTATGGTTTATTTTATTGATTTATATTAGTTAATGCATGGTTTTCCAAGTTTCTTAAATTTCTGTGTGTTTTACGTTTAGAACAGTAAAGATAATATTATTTCGGATTGAATTACTCATTGTTTATTTTTGATTTTTTTATAAGTGATGCATGCATGAGTTATTGAGTTACTGTAGAAAAATCAGAGGTTTTGGATTTCGGGATCTCTGTCAAAAAAATCAGACATCAAATCGGGTTTTTAAAGCTTTAAAATCGTGTTTAAAATCAAGAAGGTAACTTGTTGTTATGATATTTCTCTCATCTTATATCTGATTTTATATCTGTAAAGTGCTATGGATTTACATTGAGTAGATATGTTGTATGTGAAATGTTCAGATTTTTTTATTACTGTTTAGTATTTTTCCTCTTTCAGAGAATCTGTTTTTAAATTTAAAAATCGTTAGGTTTACCAAAACCCTAATCAGACTTGTGTTAGTCATAAATCCCAAACCACAGATCCGATTTTAGATCTATAAAAAGTGAGTATTGTTATTTTTCTGTCTACTGTTCACCACTAAAATTGCAGAGATTTTTGTTTAGGTTTGCTATTTATGTTTGTATTTTCAATCTGAAGTAGCCGTTTTAATCACTGTTAAAAGTGATATATTTTAGCGCAGATTGCCGGAAGGGTTTCTCCCTAACCGGAGATGATTTTTCCGATCTGTAAATTGGGAAATCTCTGTTTTTTTTTTAGTTAGTCTCTGTAAAATTTCATAGATTTACATGGAGATTTGACTCCTGGTTCAGGTCTTGGATTGAAACTGGCTGGTGAATTAGGTCAAAAATAGCATATTTTTAGGGTTTAATGCAATTTTCGGATTAATTTAATGTCAAAAAATTATTTTTATAATTCCTATAAGACATTAGGGTTATAACAAGTGAAAGTACCAATTTTTATGGATTTTGGAATCCATTTGATGGCTGAATTAAGAAAATTGCAAAACCGGGTTCCTGAAAAATCCATCAACACTGCAAAAATCACAAAATTTGTGATATTGTTGGATTTTTGTGTATAAGCATATGGTTTTAGGGTTTTATTATGTTAATAAGCATCTTAGGATACTTTAGGTTTAATTTTTTAGTTATTTGATTTCATTTAGCTCATAAAACCCAAATTTTTACCAAAATCTCTTTCTAAAAACCCTGATTTCAAGGCCATAGTCTTGCTATCGGGGGCAATTTGGTCATTTGACCTAAATTTCGATATCCCTAACCCTAATTTCATATTTTTAATCATGTCATAGCATATTTGGTTTGAGTTTATTTCATTCAAATTTCAAAACTTGCATTTTATCAAAATATCTTTCTAAAAACCCTAATTTCAAGGCCATAGTCTTGTTATTAGAAATATTTTGGTCATTTGGACCCCAATTTCGAAATTTCATATTTTACCTTTATTATTTCTTCATATTTTATCATTTTGATTTAAGGGAATCATGGCAAAAAGGCTTATATCTAGCAAAATCCAACAATTTCCTGATATTGTTGGATAAATCTAGAAAAGCCAACATATATTCATTAACAAGTTTTCTAGTTTTGCAGGTACATTGAAGACTTTATTTTTCATGTATTTAAATTTCAATAGTGATGTAATTTGTAATTAAACTTTGGAATAAGAATTTATATTTTCTGCTTAGATTAGGTTGCATTGCATATAGTTTATAATTTTAATGTGTGATGGATGATGATTCATGCATATTTTTACAAATTCACCATGGTCTACACGAATGGCACATGCACTAGCTTCAATGAAGTTTATAAACTTGGTGGAATTTGTATTTATGGCCATAGTCAGAATACGAATGATACTTAGATTTATGATCTTCACATTAGCCACATTCAGCCTACACTCTTAGGCTCACTTCAAAAATGCATTGCATTTCTCAAAATACAAAAAGTATTTCTCAATTCCTCAAATCCATATTCATTGATTTCATGCATTTGCCAATTCCAATCTCAATTCAAAGAAGTTCATTTTCTCAAAATCTCCTAGGTCTTATAGCAAAATCGATTTTCCCAAAAGCATTGAATTTCAAAGAATATTTCAAGTGTTTTTCAAGCTCATAAATTCAATTTTCCAAAGTTATGCAGTCAATTTCAAAGTTTGAAGTTAGAATTTTTCTAAGTCTTATTCAAAAGAATATGGATTTGCCAATGATATTTCAAGTATTTCCCAAGTTCCAAATTCAAATTTTCTAAGTTAGAATTTCAATTTCCAAGTTTGAATTCAGAGAAACCAAGTCTCTCAGAATCGATTTTCACCAAATGTCAAGGATTCCTCAAAATCGATTTTATTTTTCTCATAAGTACATTTCAAATCCCAATTCACGATTTTCCAAGATTTACGTTTTCTAAATATTTCAATCATTCAAAGCAAACATCATGTTTTCAAAATGTGCATTTTCTGAAAATTCATAGCACAGGCCTGATTCTATGTGCATTTAGAAATTAGAATATGATTTAGACAAGTTGAATAGAGTAGAGCATAAGATTGATCCTTGGTTCAATTACCCCTGTTAAAGGTGGCAGGAACGGTTGAACCTCGTACCGACAGGCGAGTCCCATTCTATGGAATTTTCCCGCATTTTAAAACAGAGGCGAGTTATTTTCAAAATCTTTTTCAAAGGTCAGTTTGATTTGCAAAAGTTAAAAATTTTGCGATGATAACAGGTTTGGCGACCCTGATGGGACCTGTCTTTGTCTGATCAATCTAATGCTCTACTTAGTTCAAATTGTCAAAATCGATTTCTATGGAATGTCAGCTTTGCTTTATGATATCATGTGAACCTAGGAGCCTAGACTTGAACCCAGCTGACATGGAATGCATATAGACTAGGTATGGTTTGGTAGTACCATATTGAGGAGAATTATTCATGCTCACATAGACTTAGGTCTAATACAACACTCCTCAATTTAGGAATTGTATGAAAACAATGTTTGCTTCTTCAAATATTTCAAAATTCTATCTCTTTAGGACTTAGAGCCCTCTATTTTCTTGCATGTGCTCATATTTCAAAAATCACCCTACCTATATTGTGCTGGTCTTCACGTTGCTGGGCTCTCTTCCAGAACCATAGTTCGGGACAGAGCCTCACAACTGGGCCACTTATTTGGGTGAAAACCCCCCTGCCACGTACCAAGGGCCATAGTCCAACGTATATCGACAGGTGCTCAAGGATGTTGGAAAACTTGAACCTAGAACCGGAGGAATTGATTTTATGCCACGTACATCGAGCCTTGGCTTGAGTATATAGGCATAGCATGATTGGACACAGATGATCTGAACCTTAGAGTTAGGATTATGGTCCTACAGCCATTTCAAAATTTGTGCATCTAGAGTCAGCTTTTAGGGAATGCTGTATGTGCATACTTGTTTATGCAGAATTTGATTGAATATGTTATTTTCTTTTTATTTTCCATATTTTCCCCAATTTTCTAAAAAAAAATACTGGACGATTTTCTTAAAATTCCCCAATCTATGTCCATGTACTGTCCATGTTTTAAACCTTGGACGATTTTCCAAATACTTCATTTTCCATTTATTTCTTCATATTTCATCAAACCCTGGACGATTTTCCAAATTTCCCTTAATTTCCTTCAAAACTCTAGGTGATTTCCCATCTTTCCTTTTCTCTGGATCTCGAATTTCCTGCTTTATTTTTATCCTGCCTGCATTTTCCTCAAAATTCCTGTATTTTCCCAAGTCTTATTCCAATCTTCCATGTTTTCCAGTCTGATGGCATCCAGTCAGCTTGACTCAGTCTTCCCTGAGGGTCACATCTCCTACGAGGTGCGACAAAGTCTTCCTGAACATCGAGTCCTCAGCACCGGATCCTTCTTTCCCCGGTGGTACTATTTATGGTTCAAGAATTTCTCTCGTATGTTTCCAGACCACTTGGACGATTGTGGGTTAGAACTGGCGTACGCAGTGGAAAAACAGACAGTCAACGGCAATTTGATCCATGCACTAGCAGAGCGGTGGAATCCGAGCACTTCTACCTTCTGGTTCCCATGGGGAGAGATGACAGTACTGATAGATGAATTTTCAGAGATTATGGGATTGCCCGAGCCAGCCGGTCAGCCTGGAGATCCATTAGAGAAACAATTTTTGATCAATGTCAAGGGTCTGAATCCTCGAGACGCTTTAGCTCGCATGACAGGACGCAAGTCTTGGCCTCTGATTGAAGAAGATGGAAATGAATATGTGGACCTGCTTGAAATCTACAGACAGTATGGGACATTTGTGGAAGTCAGCTCGTTGTCTAGGACAGCTCGAGAGAGAATTCAACACGCGATGGTTCTGTGCACGATAGGATTAGCTTTCTTTCCAGATGGACGAAATTACATGGATATCAGAATAGTTCAGCTTCTGTGAAGGTGGGGGAGTCGACAGACCAACCGCCTCTCCATTGCCATGGCCGCACTTGCTTTTCTATACCGAGGGTTGACCCGCTTCACACTCGGAGAATCCATTCTAGTCGAAGGGTGCACCTATGCATTACAATCTTGGTTCCTCCAGCATGTGCCAGCCCGAGCCAGTTCATTCAGATATAATGGTGAAAAGCTTCTGCCAGTTGCGCGATACCGATTCTTGATCGACAACCTTCAGAAGGAATAAGTCGTATGGGACTACTTTGATCGTCAGGAATCACCTCCCAGATATACTTATGCATATGGCAAGCGATTTAGGCTACTTGATCCCTTTTTCTGCGCATACTATCATCCAGAGCAGTGTGTCAGACAGTTCTCTCAGAGGCAGAAGCGCGTAGAGATTCGCCCACTAGCAGGGGTTCTGCCAGAATTCAACCTCGCATCAGATCAGTGGTCCGGAGCATACCATTCTGCCAGACATGGCTAGGATTCCTTTGTCAGTCTTAATATTTTTCCTGGTCCTCGTGTATCTTCTGATTATCCGGAGTGGTGGAAAATTGTATGTCCCCCTCCCCTCTGTCAAGTGTATTATTGATAAAATCATGTTTTTTCCCTCAATAAAAATTCTTTTATTTTACATTTCACTTTGGTTTGACGACCTCGCCTAGGTAACAAGGCATATTTTCAGTTGTTTATCTTGCAAAGAATAGCAACACAATTGTCGTAATCCCAGTGACGACTCAATCCCTAGTAATGGGATATTATTTCAATTGTTTACCAAAATTCTCAACAAATATTTTCCTCCAAACCAAATTTCCTTCAGAAGCCTAACCATCAGTCCTGCCTTGCAGAGAGAGCATTAATAACATTCAAAAGAGCATTCGTGATACTCAGTGGTTCAGACAAGGTCCGGAAAGAAAACTGCATCAGTAGAAGGTGTGGCATACTCGATCGCTTCAGAAGAGGAAATGGACTCACTCCGATCAGTCAGAAGTCAGAGTCAGCAAGCGGATGATAGCATCGATCCCCGAATGTATGTTATGTTCAAAGAAATGATGACCAAGATGCTGGCAGAACAAACTGAAACTAGTATAGAAGAGACTCGGGTTAAGCAGAAGGCAAAAGACCAGGCAGTGAAGAAAGT
Source organism: Nuphar pumila (assembly GCF_984573655.1). NCBI lineage: Eukaryota > Viridiplantae > Streptophyta > Magnoliopsida > Nymphaeales > Nymphaeaceae > Nuphar > Nuphar pumila. The sequence continues at coordinate 69,059,556 of NC_143251.1, read as the reverse complement.
TCTGAAGCTATCCAAGAAACATATCCAACAGGAAGATACATCGGATGAATCAGGATCGGTAGGTAACACCGATGAAGAGTATGAAGTTCAGCAAGCATTTCAAAGATCCCCTCATAGATAAGGGACAGCCTATAAATTGAAAAATCAAGCAATGGATGATCCAATCCAAATACAACTGAAGGAAATGGCAAAGAAGATTAAAGATTTGGAAGCCCGCGACAAGGGCAAGAAGGTCTTCACGGGCAAAGATTTCTACAAGAGCATCACTCCCGTCAGGAATAATCAAGATTCAAAAAAGACAAATTCTGTCAAGGCCCACCGCGAGGGGTGCAAGGATAACAAAGGCAATCACACAAGTCAGAAAGAGAAATCTTTAAAGCAGAGTGGAAAATTGAGTCAACAAAAAGAAAAGATAAAGCGGGACAGTTGGGATTGCAATCGTCAGTTTACTCCTCTCGAGCAGCCTCTCGATGAAATCCTTGAATATATGTTGGCCAAGGAATTGGTAAAACTCCCAAGAGTCGCAAATCCTCCCACAGTCATGGGAAAATTCAGGGATCAATTCTGTAAATTTCATAGGACAGTAGAACATGATACCGACCATTGTTTTGTCTTCAAGAACATTGTCCAAGATCATATCGACAAGAATTTCTTCGTTGAGAATAAGAAAGAATACCAATTGACTGTCTTATCCAAGTCTCAGCAGAAATCAAACACTCGACAAGAGGTGCAGTGTGATGATCCGAACCTGGATCGCAAGATAGCCCCATTGGATCAAATATTTGATACTTTTCTGAAATACATGCTTACAAAAGATACAGTCAGATCTCTGAAGTCTCATTTCACTCTCTCTGCCAATTATAGCAAAAGCAACAAGAAAGATTATGATCATCCTTCAGAGGGATCCAAGGGCCAAAAAGTAAAGTTCTCCAACAATGATAAGCCTCTCCAATCTAGTCCTCAACATAAAGGGAAAGATCAAGAAAAGCCAAAGCACAAGGATTGGAATACAGATCGAAAGTTCACCCCTCTAGATAAGACACTAGAGAATGTTCTGAAATACATGCTCGCAAAAGATATGATTCGTTTACCTAAAGTAGTTGATCCCGCAACAGCCATGAGAAGGTTTAAAGATCAGTTCTGCGAATTTCATCGGGCAATGGGTCACGATACCGAGCATTGTTTTGTCCTTAAAAATATTGTTCAAGACGGCATTGACAAGAATCTCCTCGTTGGAGATGAAAAGGAGGACCATTCATCTTGATCATGTTTCTCCCCAATCATTCAAAAGTTGATAACACTAGTGCTTTCCCAATTTCTCATCTTGCTTTTGTTATTTCAAAGGGATGATGTAATCCCGTCTGTCTTTCCCTTATTTGTTACCTTTCCTTCAATACATCAATAAAGTTTCAATTTTTCTCGCAAGCTCGGTGCCATTTTTTCTCCTCGGCAAAATGTTCTTTTATGAGGAATAACCTCTTCCGAGTCTCTTCTGAATCAATTAAAAGCCAGTTGCCATGTCACCTTCGGAGAGCGCTCTTCGAACATCAATCATTTATCCTTTTGTTCAAATTCTTCTTTCCCAGTTACACTGGTGCATTTTTAAATTTTCATTTTATCTTCAAAACTTTCTGTATGCAGGCAGGATCAAACAAATCTCTCATTTTGCACGCATGTGCACCCATTTACATTCATTTGCATTTGCATGCATTCATTCGCATTCATCTGCATCAATTTGCATTTGCATCGATTACCCATTCAGGATAAGGGATAAATCCTGAGACCCCGACAGTTGTCCAAGTCGTCGTGAGGGTGAAGACTGAAAATTTTCCATCAAAATCAATTAGTAATTCTTCAGAATCCAGTGTTGTGCTGGTAATTTTTCAAAAATCCAGTGTTCGTGCTGGTAAATTTCCAAAACCCAGTGCTCGTACTGGTAACCATTTAAAATCCAGCGCTCGTACTGGTAACCTTTTAAAATCCAGTGCTCGTACTGGTAACCTTCCAAAATCCAGCGCTCGTACTGGTAATCTTCCAAAACCCGGTATTCGTACTGGTAATTTTTCAAAACATAATGCTTGTATTGGCACATTTTCAAAATCCGGTGTTTGCACTGGTACACTTTAAAATTCAGTGTCCACTAATTTAGTTTTCCTTTGGGATTCGAGTTCCAACTCGAATTTCCTTTCCTTATAATTGATCTAGTTTTCCGTCAGGAATTCGAGTTCCGACTCGAATTTCTTTTCCATTCTAACCGGTTTAGTTTTCCTTTGAGATTCGAGTTCCGACTCGAATTTCCTTTCCTTCCACACCGGTTTAAGTTTGCCTTTGGGATTCGAGTTCCGACTCGAATCTTCTTTCCTTCTGGTTAACCTAGTTTTCCTTCGGAATTCGAGTTCCGACTCGAAATTCCTTTCCTTCCACACCGGTTTAAGTTTGCCTTTGGGATTCGAGTTCCGACTCGAATCTTCTTTCCTTCTGGTTAACCTAGTTTTCCTCCGGAATTCGAGTTCCGACTCGAATTTCCTTTCCTTCCACACCGGTTTAAGTTTTCCTGCGGGATTCGAGTTTCGACTCGAATCCTCTTTCCTTTTGGTTAACCTAGTTTTCCTCCGAAATTCGAGTTCCGACTCGAATTTCCTTTCCTTCCAACCGGTCTAGTTTTCCTTCGGGATTCGAGTTCCGACTCAAATCTTCTTTCCTTCTAGTTAATCTAGTTTTTCTCCGGAATTCGAGTTCCGACTCGAATTTCCTTTCCTTCTAACCGGTTTAGTTTTCCTTCGAGATTCGAGTTCCGACTCGAATCTTCTTTCCTTCTAGTTGATCCACCTTTCCTTCAGGATTCGGGTTCCGACTCGAATTTCTTCTCCTTCCAAATTGATCTACTTTTCCTTCAGGATTCGAGTTCTGAGTCGAATTTCTTCTCCTTCCATGATGGATCTAGTTTTCCTTCAAAGATTCGGGTTCCGATCCGAGTTTTCCTTTCCTTCAGAGTTGGTCTAGAAGATCCAAGTCCCGACTTGAATCTTCTTCTAAATCCAATTCAGAACTGGTCTAGAAGATTCGAGTTCCGACTCGAATTCTCTTTCAAAATCCAATTCATCTAGTTTTCCTTGAAGAGTTGAATTCCGATTCGAATCTTCCCTCAAAAACCCAGTTTAGCACCTGGTCCATTCAAAGCTCACAAGTTGGAATCATTCCTTCTTAAACTATGATCCTTAGGTTAAATCCCTATGGAATAGATAGTTCGTAGGTCGAATCCCTACAGAACGCATGTCGTTCCCAGTGAACCAATGCCGTTCTCAATTGAACCAATGTCGTTATTAGGCTAAATCCCTATAGAACCCATGTCATTCTCAGTAAACCAATTCACAATTTCGACTTTTTTAGCCAATCAATTCCCAAATTTCCAATTTCCAATTTCCAATTTCCAATTTCCAATTTCCAATTTCCGAATATCAAATTCCAAATTCCAAACTTCCAATTTCTAATTTCAAATATCAAAATTCCAATTTCAAAAATTCAAAATTCAAAATTCAAAATTCCAAATTTCGACCTTTTGGTCACTCAATACCAATTCCAAAAATTTCTCTTGCGAGAGACCCTTTGTATAGGGAGAGTTCGAGGGAGCTCGCTCTTTTCGCATGCTATCCAATTCGTTCACTTAGCCCATTTTTAGGGAGAGTTTGAAGGGACTCGTGCCTTTGTGAACCGTTTGCAAAACAAAATTCCAAATTTCACACAAGGAACCCTTTTTATAGGGAAAGACTCGACGGAGACTTGTTTTCCTTGTGGCCTCAAATTTCAGACTAGGCCATTTCATCATGAAGGACCCTCTTTTCAGGGAGAGTGTGATGAACTCGTTCTTTCATGACCAATTTACCAACCTCACCAATTCCGACCCCCTTTCCATAAGAGAAGCCTAATGTTAGGAAGTTTTGACGAAAGCTTAATTTCTCTTAGAAAGTTCGTTTTGCAAACACCTCCTCTTCAGGGAAGAGAGGAGTAATTCCCAATTCTAATTTCTGAATCTTCTCTTTTGGGGAAAGGAGAAGAGAATTTTTGTCATGGATGTGTTGCATTATGCTTCAAATGCTCGCTTTCACAAAAGGATTTCAAGAAAATTTTGCCAATTTGTCATTAAATATTTGTTGATTTCAAAAATCTTTATTGCACAAAATTATTACTTCAGAATACCTCCACTATTACTTCCGAAAGGGCAATGCTTTCACGAAAAAAAGATTCAAAGTTCAAAATCTTTTCAAAAGGATGAAGAATAAATCCGCGATATGGCCAGCAAAGAGAATTCAATGTTGTTGCAAAGCCATGAGTGATTGATATTGATCACAGTCAATGGCACATTTTTAAAGACCATATTTGAAAAATAAAGCAGTCGAAATATCTTGGGTGATACAGAAAAATCCACTCAATTTTCATATCTCCTCAAACACCCAAGCTGCAATTAAACATCTGCAAAAGATCTCAATTGTCGTCAAGATGAAGGCGAATTAAGCGAGTTGACCCCCGGGGCCAAAGAAGATTTGGATCATCTCCAAGATGATGGAGTTTGTGACGGATCCTTCCAGGGAAAGTTCAGATCACCGTCGAGATGAAGGCGAGTGTGATGAGCCTACCGACAAACCCTAAAAGATATTTAATTTCAGCTATCATCTAGAGATTTCCTACCAAAGAGCCAATAATCATCATAATAATCCCTGACAGAAAAGAAGGATCGGAACATCTCTGAGATGAAGGAGTTTGTGACGTACCCTTCCAAAAAAAAAAAGAGAGAGACAAGTCAGGACATCTCCAAAATGAAGGAGGATGTAATTCCCGAAAAATCCAAGAGAGCTCCAATCTGCTAAAAAAAAAAAGAGTGCAGAAAGATCATCATGAAAAAAGAATCCCAGGATATCAGACTGCCGAATCTATCAAGAATCTTCTTTAATTTTGTGAAATTCTTTTATCAATATTCTTTCAACAATAGCTCTCGCAATATCAAGAATACTTTCTTTCCCATCCATATCAAGGGAATTGATAGCTTCCTTGAAAGAAAGCCAATCGCAAGCAATTTGAATTCGAATCTTGATTCTACGGAGTTAAGCCCAGTTGGAGATAATACTTCAGGTAGAAAAGAGGGAATACTTTCAAAACAATGTGCATCATTTTCAATTATTTTGAATCAACAATAATTTTCAACATTCTGACAATATTTTCTAGTTATCCTGGCATGAAGCGAGAGCTTGGGGTTCATCTTTGGCGCATCCTGACACCATCCCTTTTTAGGACTTGATAACGGGAGTTTTCAAGATTCCTTCCCTTCTTCGGTATAATCTGAGCGCACGGGCTCTCAGATTCGCACACTTCCCTGTGTCCCCACTGTCCCACCATAGACAGTCCAATTTTGGCTTGAGGTTAAGCCACCAATTTCAGCAAAAGGTAATTTCAAAAGTTAATTAGTCTCAGCAATGAGGCACCCAAAATCAATCCCTTTTCAAACTTTAGGGACCCCAATTTCCTTCCTTTTGCAAAACCCCTATCGGACTCATTGTGCGGAAATCCGAAGGTTCTATCATGGTCTCTTCTTTCGAGGATTCCGTCCATTTTTCACCCAATCAGGTTAAGGGTATAAACCTGGGCCTCCTTTGATGAGGTATTCCATTTTCTGCCCAATCAGGTTAAGGGTATAAACCTGAGCCTCAATTGATGAGGTATTCCATTTTCTGCCCAATCAGGTTAAGGGTATAAACCTGGGCCTCATTTGATGAGGTATTCCATTTTCTGCCCAATCAGGTTAAGGGTATAAACCTGAGTCTCATTTGATGAGGTATTCCATTTTCTGCCCAATCAGGTTAAGGGTATAAACCTGGGCCTCCTTTGATGAGGTATTCCATTTTCTGCCCAATCAGGTTAAGGGTATAAACCTGAGCCTCATTTGATGAGGTATTCCATTTTCTGCCCAATCAGGTTAAGGGTATAAACCTGGGCCTCCTTTGATGAGGTATTCCATTTTCTGCCCAATCAGGTTAAGGGTATAAACCTGAGCCTCATTTGATGAGGTATTCCATTTTCTGCTCAATCAGGTTAAGGGTATAAACCTGAGCCTCATTTGATGAGGTATTCCATTTTCTGCCCGATCAGGATAAGGGTATAAATCTGAGCCTCATTTGATGAGGTATTCCATTTTATGCCCAATCAGGTTAAGGGTATAAACCTGAGCCTCATTCGATGAGGTATTCCATTTTCTGCCCAATCAGGTTAAGGGTATAAACCTGAGCTTCACTTTGATGAGGTATTTCATTTTCCGCCCGATCAGGTTAAGGTTTAAACTTGAGCTTCACTTTGATGAGGTATTTCATTTTCCGCCCGATCAGGTTAAGGGTCAAACCTGAGCTTCGTTTCTACACGAGGTATTTTTTGTCCCATCCAGGTTAAGGGCAAAACCTCAATCTCACTTCTTTTCGAAGTAAAATTTTTTCCTTATTCTTCATTTCATATCTATCATCATCACTTGAACTAATTCTTTCATACCCAGTCAGATTCATCTAACTGGGGCATTTTTATAATCCAAATTTGGTGTGTTTTCTTTGCCACTAAGCTCGGCTTTCAACCGGCTTAGCAGCAAAGAGGGGCATCTGTAAACACCCCAAATTTTCACCCTCATTCAGTGTTTGTCCATTTCATATGTCATTGCATGTATTCTGCATAGCATTGCATGTCATCGCATAGCATTGCATGACATTGCATCTCATTTTTGAGATCCAGCACTCCTATTTCAAAACATTCAATCCAGATTTGAATTTTAAAGCTTTATTTCAAAATCAATTTCAAAACCTGGGTTTTTATTCAATACTCTGTCATTTTCCAACCCCAGGACTTTATATTTCGAAATATTTTCTCAGAAAACAATCTGGATTCATTTCAAATTCAAATTTTAATCGATTTCAATTCACAGATGAGACCCATTGAGGTGGTGTCGCTTCTGAATTCCTCTATTCATCAAATTTCTCAAATTTTTGAAAGTTTCAGTCCGATCAGGACTCTGTCTCAGAGTCCTAATCCGGTCAGGAGTCTGGTTTTTAAGTCTGTTTTACTTCCATTTTTAGTCTTTTTCGATTATTTTCAAAATTTAGGTCATTTTACATAGTCCAGTTAGTTCTGGATTCTATTTTAGAGTTCGGTTGAGTTAGGAGTCTAACCCTGACTGTGTTTTCTGGCTTATTTCATCATTTCTTGATAAACTCTTTTGAAAATTCTTTCATTTGGCTTTTAAAATCTAAAATCTCAGAGTCGTAAGAGTTCAGGACTCTAACCCGGAGTTCCAGTTTGCTTGAGACCCTATTTTCAAAGATCTTGAATTTCAAATATCGATTTTAACCCCTTTTCAAAGCCATTTTCAGTGTTTATTTCAAAATTTCTAAAACTCAATGTGGGCCCACTCAGTTGGCACCATATCCAGAGGAATTCTAATTCAGTTAGAACCCTATGCCATTTCAAAAATCCTAATTTTAAGATTACTTTTGAAAATCCTTTTGAAAACTCCTTCAATTTCAAGTTTTAAAATCATCTTTTTGTAAAAACTCAAGTAGGGCCCACTCGGGGTGGTGCCATATTCGAGTCAGTCAGGGCTAGACTAGGGTTAGTTGATGTCTTGGTTAGTGTTAGAGGTTTAGAAGAGTCAAAACCATTTTGAAAAACTCATTTTTGAAAGTTAGTTTTTAAAACTAGTGTTTTTAAAGGTTTTTAAAGGTGCTTTAAAAACCCAATGTGAGAAAATGCCAAGTGGCACCACATTTGGGGATTTTCTAGGTTTAGCTAGGGGCTAATTAGGACTTAATTAGGATAATCTAGGCTAGGGTTAGTTAGGTAAACTCACACCAAAATCGCCCCCCTTAGAGAGTCCAAGATTTTCAAAAGTGTTAAAATTTAAACCTAATTTTTTTATTATAAATAGATGCATAAGGGGGGTCGATTTATCCCATCTCTCTCCTATTGGATTCTTGGAGCTTCTCTCTCCTCTTCAGCCCTTCCTCCATTGCAGCCACCTCAAGGTAATTATTTTGTTTATTTTTTAGCTTTTATTTCATGTTTTTAATAGTTTTAAATCAATTTTAGCCATTAATACCTCCTATTTCATGGATTCAACCATGGTTTCACCTCAAGAATCATCAAGAATCAGCAAGAACGATCCAAGAAGGTGATCTAACCCTGTTTTGGGTGATTTACAGGGATTTTAATCCATTAGAATTGATTTTAATAGGATTCTTTACATTATTAACCAATAAAATATATGATTTACCCTTTTAATGGGTTAAATCTATGTTTTAAAGGTGATATCAAATTCCAGCCATTGATTTCCTGTTTTTATTTTATTTTCATGGTTTATTCATGTTTGTTCTACGTTCTATAGCATATAAATAATTTTTATTTACTGTTTTATGGTTTATTTTATTGATTTACATTAGTTAATGCATGGTTTTCCAAGTTTCTTAAATTTCTGTGTGTTTTAGGTTTAGAACAGTAAAGATAATGTTATTTCGGATTGAATTACTCATTGTTTATTTCTGATTTTTTTATATGTGATGCATGCATGAGTGATTGAGTTATTGTAGAAAAATCAGAGGTTTTGGATTTCGGGAACCCTGTCAAAAAAATCAGACATCAAATCGGGTTTTTAAAGCTTTAAAATCGTGGTTAAAATCAAGAAGGTAACTTGCTGTTATGATATTTCTCTCATCTTATATTCGATTTTAGATATGTAAAGTGCTATGGATTCACATTGAGTAGATCTGTCTTCTGTGAAATTTTCGGATTTTTTGATTACTGTTTTGTATTTTTCCTCTTTCAGAGAATCTGTTTTTAAATTTAAAACGCGTTAGGGTTTACCAAAACCCTAATCAGACTTGTGTTAGTCATAAATCCCAAACCACAGATCCGATTTTAGATCTGTAAAAAGTGAATATTATTATTTTTATGTCTAATGTTCACCACTAAAAGTTCATAGATTTTTGTTTAGGTTTGTTATTTATATTTGTATTTTCAATCTTAAGTAGCCGTTTTAATCACTGTTAAAAGTGATATATTTTAGCGCAGATTGCCGGAAGGGTTTCTCCCTAACCGGAGATGATTTTTCCGATCTGTAAATTGGGAAATCTCTGTTTTTTTTTTTAGTTAGTCTCTGTAAAATTTCATAAATTTCCATGGAGATTTGACTCCTGGTTCAGGTCTTGGATTGAAACTGGCTGGTGAATTAGGTCAAAAATAGCATATTTTTAGGGTTTAATGCAATTTTCGGATTAATTTAATGTCAAAAAATTATTTTTATAATTCCTATAAGACATTAGGATTATAACAAGTGAAAGTACCAATTTTTATGGATTTTGGAATCCATTTGATGGCTGAATTAAGAAAATTGCAAAACCGGGTTCCTGAAAAATCCATCAACACTGCAAAAATCACAAAATTTGTGATATTGTTGGATTTTTGTGTATAAGCATATGGTTTTAGGGTTTTATTATGTTCATAAGCATCTTAGGATACTTTAGGTTTAATTTTGTAGTTATTTGATTTCATTTAGGTCATAAAACTCAAATTTTTACCAAAATCTCTTTCTAAAAACCCTGATTTCAAGGCCATAGTCTTGCTATCGGGGGCAATTTGGTCATTTGACCTAAATTTCGAAATCCCTAACCCTAATTTCATATTTTTAATCATGTCATAGCATATTTGGTTTGAGTTTATTCCATTCAAATTTCAAAACTTGCATTTTATCAAAATATCTTTCTAAAAACCCTAATTTCAAGGCCATAGTCTTGTTATTAGGGGTATTTTGGTCATTTGGACCCCAATTTCGAAATTTCATATTTTACCTTTATTATTTCTTCATATTTTATCATTTTGATTTAAGGGAATCATGGCAAAAAGGCTTATATCTAGCAAAATCCAACAATTTCCTGATATTGTTGGATAAATCTAGAAAAGCCAACATATATTCATTAACAAGTTTTCTAGTTTTGCAGGTACATTGAAGACTTTATTTTTCATGTATTTAAATTTCAATAGTGATGTAATTTGTAATTAAACTTTGGAATAAGAATTTATATTTTCTGCTTAGATTAGGTTGCATTGCATATAGTTTATAATTTTAATGTGTGATGGATGATGATTCATGCATATTTTTACAAATTCACCATGGTCTACACGAATGGCACATGCACTAGCTTCAATGAAGTTTATAAACTTGGTGGAATTTGTATTTATGGCCATAGTCAGAATACGAATGATACTTAGATTTATGATCTTCACATTAGCCACATTCAGCCTACACTCTTAGGCTCACTTCAAAAATGCATTGCATTTCTCAAAATACAAAAAGTATTTCTCAATTCCTCAAATCCATATTCATTGATTTCATGCATTTGCCAATTCCAATCTCAATTCAAAGAAGTTCATTTTCTCAAAATCTCCTAGGTCTTATAGCAAAATCGATTTTCCCAAAAGCATTGAATTTCAAAGAATATTTCAAGTGTTTTTCAAGCTCATAAATTCAATTTTCCAAAGTTATGCAGTCAATTTCAAAGTTTGAAGTTAGAATTTTTCTAAGTCTTATTCAAAAGAATATGGATTTTCTAATGATATTTCAAGTATTTCCCAAGTTCCAAATTCAAATTTTCTAAGTTAGAATTTCAATTTCCAAGTTTGAATTCAGAGAAACCAAGTCTCTCAGAATCGATTTTCACCAAATGTTAAGGATTCCTCAAAATCGATTTTATTTTTCTCAGAGTACATTTCAAATCCCAATTCACGATTTTCCAAGATTTACATTTTCTAAATATTTCAATCATTCAAAGCAAACATCATGTTTTCAAAATGTGCATTTTCTGAAAATTCATAGCACATGCCTGATTCTATGTGCATTTAGAAATTAGAATATGATTTAGACAAGTTGAATAGAGTAGAGCATAAGATTGATCCTTGGTTCAATTACCCCTGTTAAAGGTGGCAGGAACGGTTGAACCTCATACCGACAGGCGAGTCCCATTCTACGGAATTTTCCCGCATTTTAAAACGGAGGCGAGTTATTTTCAAAATCTTTTTCAAAGGTCAGTTTGATTTGCAAAAGTTAAAAATTTTGCGATGATAACAGGTGCCAGCCCCATGCTCTCTCTTTGAAAGGTGCGCCCCTCATAATGCTTCATTATGAGCCTTTTTGAAAAAAGCAATGACCAATAGTGGCTTACTTTTCAAATGCCATGCAAAATGTTACAAAAGTACCACCCAGCTGGTCAAACCTTGACCATCTGGTCAACCAAGACTAAGGATGTCTACTAGAGAGGACGCCCAATGGATTTGGGTCCTCATCTAGTTGATCCGCTCAAAATCCAAAAATCGCCACTTGTTATATTTCAAAACTACGCTTAATTAATACACTAAAATATTAATTAAATTCAAATAAATCATTTAGTTCTCTAAATAACCTCAATTAATACGAAATGGTCAAGGCCTTTCGATAAAATTGCCTCTCTCTTGCGAGAATTAAGCGTATTATGATTTCGGGTCTAACACTCGTAATTATACAAAAGCACACATATCAACACTAAGTACGCAGTAAACTCCTCAAAAATATTCGCGGACCTTACACAACCTCTCCCTCCTTCAGAAAAATAGCCTGACACATGTCTCTCCCTACTTTTCTTAGAAAAGTAGGAGACACGTGTCACTCCTAGATTCCTCCAAAAAAAGGTAGGCTTGTCTCCTCTGAGGTGGCACCATTTGAATTATGTCTTCTGCAAGTGACACATGTCAGTCTCTCCTTTCCTCAGGAAAAGCAAGCGACACGTGTCAATCTCCAGCTTCCTTTAGAAAAAGTAGAAGACACATGTCACTCCCTGCTTTTCTCAGAAAAAGCAAGTGACACATGTCACCCTCTGCTCTTCTCAGAAAAAGCAAGGGACACATGTCTCTCTCTGCTTTCTTCAGAAAAAGCAAGTGACACATGTCACTTTCTGCCTCCTTCAGAGAAAGCTAGAATTCAAATATTCAAACTCCAGGCTGAGGTGGCGCAAATCCTGAACTTCACCTTTTCTATTTTGTGTGAGATGGTGCCACGTGTCCTTTTCCCTCCTTTTCCTCCCTCTTGCCACATGGCATTGTAGGAGCCACCCTGAGGTGGCGCCACATGTCCACCCTCCATTCCTCCAGGGCCAACCTCCATTTAAAATTCAAATCCCCCTCTGAGGTGGTGCCATCTGAAGAACCTCCTCCAGCAAGCTGACACTTGTCAGGTATGGAACCATCCTGGACTGCCACATGTCCAGATCTCCTTTCATAAGAAAAAGTAGATTTCAAACTCCTGTGAGGTGGCACCTTCTGAGCCCACTGCTCTGTTCTTCTGACATGTGTCAAACACTTTTGAGGTGGCGCCAATCCAGAGCCCCACTTGGCTTCCTCTCTTTTATTTAATATATTTTTTTATAAAAATAGCCCCATGAGGTGGCGCCACCTGAGGGCTCCCTGCAAAAGCCAGATTCAAATTTCAAACCCCCAGATAGCACCCCCTGAGATGGCGCCACATGGAGGGCTCAGATTGAGCCTGTTTGAAATTCAAAAATTTTCAGAAAATCTATAAAAACAAGTCTCCACGCCCAACATGAGGAGACCATCTTTTGAGAACTCTTGTGAACTTGAAAATTCAACCTAGCCTTCTTGAGAATCCGATTTTTGCACTTTGGAATTCACGCCCCCTTTGGCTCAGTGAAGAAGGTGTAGTGGGTCGATTTTGGTGAACCATCCGAAGCCCGGAGCGAAGGACGAACGAAGCTCGTGATAGCCGCCCCTTTCAAGAGCTCATACGCTGCCTAACGAAGCAAGGTGCACCTCTTTTCCTCTTGATATGATTTCATAATTCGTTTCGGGAGTCGTTTGAAGAAAGAGCTCATCCGAGAGATGGATTGAGCTATTCTCATAAAACGACATATATAAAAATACATGATTATGCTTTCTTGATGATTTTAGCATTCATGCATTTAGCTAGATTTAATTTGCATTTTATTTCATTAATTTAGCACGTTTCATGAATTAATTAGGATTAATTTAGCATTTATTTCAATTCTGCTCATTTTCAATAGTTCTCTGTTTTTGTCAGTCAGTCCATACGTCATTTCATGCATTTAGTTTTTATTAAAAATCCCAAAAAAATCACGGAATGCGTCCTTGGGTGTCCCTAGAATTGTGCCAAAAATTCGGAAGCATTTGAATTTGTTTACTGCGGTAAACATTCAAAATGGGAAGTCGGGTTTTGTTACCCGGGATGCGTTTTAAAAATTATTTTCCGACTTGTAAAATCGAGATCTCCCTCATGGGAGATTCGATTTATGATCCGAAAGATGTTATGAACTCAGGAGAATGTCTAATTTGTTTACGTGATTTTTTCAGATTTATATGATTTTTTTGTATGTCTGAAAAAAATCCGAGAGTTTGGGACACGTGTCAGAGCCTGATTTGGGCCTTTGAGACTTTGGATCGACTTAGGTCGATGGGTTCTCTTTGGGTATTGCTCCAAATCCAAAACTGTAAAAAGTGAAAGTTATGTATGACATGTCTTCTGTTTGTATCTGAAAGCTTGTGATTTTTAGAACAGTCATGATACCTGTTTCGGATTTTTATTGTCAGTCCCTTGTTTGGTCACATTTGTCTGTTCTATTAATTTAGGAATGAAAAGTTATATTTGTATCCGTGTTTCTATTTATCAAATGCCTAAATCATGAACATGAAAGTTGTTCATATAGTTGTCTTTAGTATCTCTGTTAATTATCAAAAATTTCCATGGCTGTTTTCTATTTTTTTAGCATTTTACATTCGATTAGGGTGATTTTTATCTCTGTCAGAACTAAATCCATGTTACTGAACTCACCATGGCTCAAATACCGAGGCCGTAAAAACCAAAAATGTTCCATTTCGAGTCCTTTAGCAGTCTGCAAAATATCAGAAGTTTTCATGATGTAAATCTTGCATTATTATGTTAAGCAGTGCATTTGGTTCGGATCCATAGTGTAACGCCCCGGATTTCCAAAACAAAGCTAAGTTAAAATTTTCATGAATTTCTTTTTTTTTTTCTTTGCAGCGGAACTTAGAAAAGCTTTTAGCAGCGGAATAAGACGATAATGAGTCATCGGTTTTAGAAAGCTCCGAGCACGTTGCAGGTATGTGGCCAAACAACTCATTGACCACCAAAGTGTTCCATTTTATCGAAAGCACATGTTTATTACAACACTACTGCTTAGAAAAGCAGTGAAAGTTTAATAAAAGGAAGCAGTACAACTCTGTCTAGAGAAACCCTGGAACTCGATGCCGCTTTGCTCCGCATATCGCTACGCAGGTTCAACACCTGAAATCCCCATTAAACGGGGTCAGAACCACTGATGGTCTGGTAAATAGGCAAACACCTATCTATTCAACTCAAGTAAATGCATAGACCACTCAGGGTCGCAGTTCGTAATACGACGCTCAAGCCTCCATGACTTAGCGTATATCGCAAAAGCCTCATCAGGGCTATGAGTTGAACATCCACGCAAGTCTTCATGACTTCGCATAAGCCTCTTCAGGGCTGTGAGTTAGAATAACCGCTTAAGTCTCTACAACTTAGCCTTGACCTCCTTAGAGTCACGAATGGATGTCTAGCTCAAGCCTTTATGCTTGGCACATTCGTATCCTACGAATCTAAGGACAGCTCTCCGAGCTTCACTTAGTCGTACGGATATCAGTGGGGTTCTTTCACAATCGGTAGAGTAGTATACCGACCATGACACCTTCACAAAGGTTATGCAGGACTGACTCAACAACGTCATCCACTCATACATTCAAAGTAGCGTTGTACCCAAGCTAATGCTTTGTTTCGATAATTGCACCTCCCCCTGGGCTTAGGGGACTCATATCTGGGCGACAACGCGACGATCTGGGGGTTAATTATTCTATGTATTTTAGATACCCCAGAGGCCTGTTGACCCCATCCCCCTAGTAGGACGGTACAGCATACCGGAAAAGATCCTTACTAGGTATCCGAATGCATTCTACTACTGCACTAGTTGGGTTCAATCCTTAGATATTTAAGGATAACCACGACCTCCATACCTCTGAGTGACGAAGGCCATCAATGAACTCTATTAGGTTCGGGTGAAATATATGTCACTCAAGGCTGCGCCATCACCGTCTTCCTCGGTGAGAAATCCTGAAAGGGGCCTGCCGGTCTTACAATTACTTGACGAACATTGCATGCTTATAGGGCAGCCTTTGAGAAGTATGTACCCAACCCCAATCAACCACACGGTTTTCACCGTGGAACAAAGGTTTTATTCATATGCATGCTTAACTCTGCTCTCGGCACTTCGGCCTTGACGAGCACTTCACCTCTTTCGGTGGAAACAACACACTCCGGCTCAGCGGCCCTTACGAGTCTAGTTGTCTGATAATTCTTAGTGAGCATGCACATGACTCGATCTCTACGGATCGGCTTCTCGGCGTATTTTTACGCAACGAGCTCAAGACCTTGTCAAGGTGCTACCACTACTTTGGCGCAACGGCTCTTACAAGTATGGTGCCCTTGCAGGTGTCAGGGAGACGAGTCATTCTGACATCGTTCCAACAAAGGATATCATTGTGCCACTTAACTGGTTCTGGCAGCTCTTCTGCCAACCATTCTGTCAACACCTTTTCTGCTCTACCGGCAGTGGTGCGACGAACCTTTCTACATCGTAGAAGGCGTTCCATAACTAGGTAGCACTTCTGCTACGTTCTTTCTGAGCCATTCTTAGCTCTTTCAGGAATTTCAGCAGCACTTCCTCTCTTTTTAACGGAGAAAGCGTGCGTTTTCTATTATCCGTTTCAGCGGCATCTCCCCTCTTTGGTGGGAAATCGCTACGCTTAACTCGGGAAATGGATGCGCACCGTTGTGCGTACTTTGCATCCATCAAGGTTGCAGGAACCTTGGGCCATAGCCAGGCCATACGTAATTGATTTAGTCTTTACGTAAAGAGCATTTTGCCAAAATGCGAAGCCTTTCCAATAGAGGCTTCATTCGTCAAGCAGAATCTTCACGAGGAGCGGTAAGGGAATCGCATTGGCGATTTGATCTCCATTTGAACGCTCACTTACGCGCCATATATGTAATATAAGCAGAAGTCTGTGCTTTATACAGCGGCGGCGTAAAGGAAATGCATATACTATTGTTCAGGGTGTGTAACTGAACGAAATATTCTACATATATAACAAAACAGGAGCCTTGGCATCGTTCGACGCGACGGTGTAAGTAAATACATTACAGAAAGCAGGAGCCTTGGCATCGTTCGACGCGACGGCGTAAGTAAATGCATAATCGGAAGTGCAGTAATCGGAAGTGCAGAAAACAGGGAGCCTTGGCATCATACGACGCGACAGCAAAGGTAAATTACATAGCCTGTGCGATATAGGACGCGTCGACAGAATCAGCAGATATACACCTAGATCCGTATCGAACGATAGTTACGAGGCGAGCGGGTGAACACCGAAGTGTTCTGAAGGGCTCAACCAAGAACTAGGGCGAGATACCTTTTTAAAAACGCATATACTGCGTATTTGAACATAGATATATCCGACGATAGTTCCGAGACGAGCGGGTGAACACCGAAGTGTCCAAAAAGGTCTCAATCAAGAACTAAAGCAAGATACTACTTCAGAAAGTATATTCTATATACAAACAATCAAATACTTGAGAGAGATGGATCAACGAAGTGAACTTACTTCAAATCGAGGAAGAAATGGCTCCGGGTTGCTTCTTTGGCTTCGAGCCTTCCTTCGAGAGGTCAGACTAAGTCAGATGAAGCTGACTTAGTTGAGAAAGAGGTAGAGCAGGTCAAGCTACTCAACCTAAGTGGTTTGAACCAAACAGGGTTCGATCCAAGTCAACTGGGTTCAGCAGGTTCGAACTCAGCTCAAGTAGGCTAAGTCTGGGTTCAGAAATCCAAACCGAGATCTGGACCAAAAAGGACTTTGACTTTGACTTTAAACCCAACTAGGTTCAAGTCAAGTCAACTGGGTTTGGACCAGGTCAAGTGGGTTCAGACCCAGGTCAGGTGGGCTAGGCTAGGTAGGGGAGGTTTAGGAGAGAGAGATAGAAGCCAAGAGAGAGAGGGGGGGTCAATTTTTATGAGAAGAGAGAGAGTGGGGAGGGCTATTTATAGCCCAAGCCCAACTCCTCTTGGGTTTTTCCATGCCCCTTCTACCCCCTTGGCTTCTTTTTAATTCCAAGAGGTTCCTTGGTGTGGGGCCCACCTAGATATTTCCATGGGATATTTTGTGGGTCCCACCAGATATTTTTTGAGGAATATTTCTCTGGGTCCCACTAATATTTTCGTGGGTCCCGCAAGAATTTCGGGTTTTCGGCGATTTTTTTTCGAAAAATTCTGAGTACGCCATTCCCTTCGTATTGACGTCATTAAGAAAGTTGGCTTGCAGGAATCCTTTGATTTCGTTCGGGTAGGAAGTTATGGCTTCCAGAGTGTTTGAGCATATATTCGCGATTCAACGAATATCCTAAGTATAACTGGTTCACAGGAATTGATTCGTTTCGCATTCTGAGAAAAAATGCTATTTTTACCGGTAAATGCCTCATGAATTTTATTCAGATATTTCTGAAAAATTGCGGGTCTTACATCATTACCCCCTTAAAGGAATTTTGTCCGCAAAATTCAGCTAAGAGTACAAGGTGAAGACTTCAGGATATTTATCCCGCATATCCGATTCGGGCTCCCAAGTGCAATCATCGATTCCATGATGCTGCCACCTCACTTTAACAAGTGGAATGACCTTTGTTCTTAGCACTTGCTCCAGGCGGTCCATGATCTCCACTGGCCTTTCTTCTACCGTCATATCTTCTCGAATGTCAATATCTTCATGTTGAATGACGTGCGAAGGATCATGAACGTGTTTTCGAAGCATTGATACGTGAAATACATCATGTATTTGCGCGTATTGTTGTGGCAATGCTACTCGGTAGGCAGTCTCTCCGATTCGGCTCAAAACTTCGAAGGGACCAACGAATCTGGGGCTGAGCTTCCCCTTCTTTCCAAAACAAAACACACTCTTGGTTGGAGAGACCTTGATAAAAACCTTATCTCTAACTGCAAAAGTGAGTTCCCTACGCCGCTGATCGGCGTAGCTCTTCTGTCGACTCTGAGCAGTCAGTAGCTTCTTTCTGATCATGTGGACCTGCTCAGTATAATGCTGCAACACAATGGACGAGTCCAAGGTTCGCTCACCCACTTCACCCCAATGAATTGGTGATCGACAAGGTTGCCCGTACAAGGCTTCATACGGTGCCATCCCAATGCTAGCGTGGTGGCTATTATTATATGCAAATTCAGCCAACGCTAGGTGGGAATCCCAATCACCTTTCCATTCCAGCATACAGGCTCTTAGTATATCTTCAAGAGTTTGTATGGTTCGTTCTGATTGCCCATCTGTTTGGGGATGGAATGCTGTACTGAACTTGAGTTTCGTCCCCAGGGCTCTTTGAAGCTGCTCCCAAAAGTGCGAGGTGAACTTCGAGTCACGATCGGATATGATCGAAATCGGCACTCCATGGAGTCTAACGATTTCCCGAATGTAGATCTCTGCCAATCGTTCAGTTGAGTATCGAGTGTTGATTGGCAGGAAGTGAGCAGACTTGGTGAGTCTGTCCACGATCACCCATATCGAATCGTGTTGTCTCTTGGATCGAGGCAATCCAACGATGAAATCCATCGTAATGCCTTCCCATTTCCATTCTGGAATCTCGATCCGTTGCATCTTTCTACCAGGTCGCTGATGTTCGATCTTCACTTGCTGGCAGATCAAACACTTTGAGACAAACGTAGCCACATCACGCTTCATACCTCTCCACCAGTACTTTCTCTCCAAATCTCGGAACATCTTCGTACCCCCAGGGTGGATAGTATATTTGCTACTATGGGCCTCCTGAAGTACTTCCTGTCTTAGCTCAGGGTTATTTGGAACCCAAATCCTTTCTTCCATCCATATTCCTCCATCTTCTTTCAAATGGAAGAAAGTGTCATCTTTTTCAGCACGAGCTTTCAATTCCATGTACTGGGGATCCTTGAACTGTTCAACTACGATGTGATCGAGGAACTCAATGTGGATCGTCAAACATGACATTTGGATTCTGCCAGAATCAACCAAAAATGGCTTCCAGTTGACGAAATCCTCCATCAACTTCCATTGTCCGGTTAGGCTGGCCAGAGTGCTAACAGTCTTGCGACTAAAGGCATCTGCTACAACATTCGCCTTTCCATAAAAGTCCTCCGAAAGTCAGTCCAAGGAATGACTTCGACTTGTGAGAACTGGATAAGTTTAGTGGTATCCCACCACTTCCGTGCATTGTCTTTCAACCGATACGTGCCAAAATTGGTCTTCTTTTCCTCTGGTACTCCCAGTACTGAGAAGGCACGTTCTGTCTCTTCGATCCAACTCTCCGCGAGCTCAGGATCGGCTCTGCCAATGAAAACTGGCGGGTCAAGCTTGAGGAACTTCTCATAAGTCACTTCTCCTAGGTGCTCGTTTCGTGGTGCGACTGGTTCTGGCCTCGTTTCACGGATGGCGGTAACCAGGTTGTTGAGTGTCTCCAACAGGAATCCTTGCGTATGGGACTCCTCGCTTGGCATGGTTCTCCTTGTCGTAGGAGCCATTTATCTATGCACACACAAGCACTTGTTTTTAGTTTCTCGATGTATATGAGGAAGTAAAAAGCTTTATTTACTTAATATACATCACATTTACACAAACATCGCCTTTAACAAAACGTCATGCCGCACTGGCAGACTTTAGGCGTTGAGAAACTATA
This sequence comes from Nuphar pumila, assembly GCF_984573655.1. Lineage (NCBI taxonomy): Eukaryota > Viridiplantae > Streptophyta > Magnoliopsida > Nymphaeales > Nymphaeaceae > Nuphar > Nuphar pumila. The sequence goes on along the minus strand of NC_143251.1, from coordinate 69,039,686 downwards.
TACATGAGTCTACTGACTCCAAAACATCACCAGTCTCTTTAAGACTTGGATTTCTTTGATGAAGACGAACTCCAAAAGGTCCATCTATTGCCACATGGCCTTGGTGCAGACACTACTAGCTTTGGCTTGGGCGGCACTTCCATACTTGCAAGCGAATATTGGGGATACATGAGGGAATCCAGTTCACTCTCCCAGTCAGCAAGATCAAGACTCTGGGAGTCTGAAATAATGATCGGCGAACAGAAAGAATCCCTTTTTTTGTTCCTGCCATTTAAGCTCGGCGTATGTGATGCCGGATGGTAGCTTGGCGAGTGATAGACCTCCGTAGGGAAGTTCAAGTCAAAATCCCTCAGCCTTGGTAATTCATCAAGAGATGTTGGGGTATGGTTGCTCCCAACACTAGAGTGATGCGGTCCACTGACACACGAAGTCTCATCCTTGAGACCCTTTGATGCCCGCCGACCCATATCGGCGGTATATTTCCTTTGGCATTCGTTGGCGGAATGCCCATCCTCGCCACAGTATTGGCAGTCTTGGACTTCATACGGGCATATCCACTCATCGTGCATAACCTTGCAACTATAGCAATATCCTCGGAAGTCATGAGTTGCCATCTATACAAAGATGCACCCAGATCAGAACAAAAGTATAAAAACATATACTTACAGTGCGATATCAGGGCCATGACGGATCTTGAACCAGGTTTCTCAGACTCATGCTCTGATACCAATTCTGTAACGCCCCAGATTTCCAAAACAAAGCTAAGTTAAAATTTTCATGAATTTCTTTTCTTTTTCTTTGCAGCGGAATTTAGAAAAGCTTTTAGCAGCGGAATCAGACGATAATGAGTTGTCAGTTTTAGAAAACTCCGAGCACGTTGCAGGTATGTGGCCAAGCAACTCATTGACCACCAAAGTGTTCCATTTATCGAAAACCACATGTTTATTACAACACTACTGCTTAGAAAAGCAGTGTAGGTTCAATAAAAAGGAAGCAGTACAACTCTGTCTAGAGAAACCCTGGAACTCGATGCCGCCTTGCTCCGCATATCGTCACGCAGGTCCAACACCTGAAATCCCCATAAAACGGGGTCAGAACCACTGATGGTCCGGTAAGCATGCAGTCATACATCCGTTCAACTCAAGTACGGTAATGACCACTCAGGGTCGCAATGCGCAATAACGACGCTCAAGCCTCCAAGACTTAGCGTATATCGCAAGAGCCTCCTCAGGGCTATGAGTTGAACATCCGCTCGAGTCCTCATGACTTAGAGCAAGCGTTTTCAAGGCTGTGATTTGAATAGCCGTTTAAGTCTCCATGACTTAGCCATGACCTCTTCCGGGTCTCAAAGTGATGTCTACCTCAAGTCTTCATACTTGGCACATCTGTATCCCACACATCTAAGGACAACTCATCGAGCTTCGCTTAGTCGTGCGGATACAACACGGGTCTTTGCCCAGTCAGTCCAATAGTATACCGAACATGACACCTTCACAAAGGTTATGCAGGACTGACTCAACACGTCATCCACTCATACATTCAAAGCATCGCTGTACCTAGAACTAATGCATTGTTTGATAATTAACCGCTCCCGCCTTTGGTACGCAGGTAGAGCTATTGTCCAGGCATCAACGCGACGTTTTGGGGGTTGATTATTCTATGTATTTTAGATACCCTGTAAACACCCCAAATTTTCACTCACCTCCCCGACATTTTCACCAAACATCATCATCCAGCCTCTGAAATCGCTGGAGGGCAAAATGGTCATTTTCTGAGCCCGGACCTTGCAAAAGTCCAAATTTCATCTGAAACTCTCAAATTTTCTCTATTTTTATCTCAGATGTTCAAGATTTTACTCCTGACAGGAGACAGACATCTCCAAAGTCTTGGTTCAAGATTCCATTTCATAAGACATGACATTGCATATCATTGCATGAGCATTTCAAATCACTGCACTGCACAGCATGTCATTTCGAGGTCCAGAACTCTTGATTTCAAAATTTTCAATCCAGATTCGAATTTTAACTATTTTCAAAATTGATTTCAAAACCCTGGGTCTTCAAAATTATCAATTCTTCCCATTTTACCCCTAGGGCTCTGAATTTCAAAATATTTTCTCAGGAAAACGATCTGGATAGTTTTCAATATGGATTTCAGTCACTTCACCTCAGATTTTGCCCTTTTTGACAATTTCAAATATCTTTCTTTTACAAAATCGCCCTACAAGGGCCAACTCTTTCCAAAATTCCTGTTTTGCCCATTAGTCCAGATTTTATGAAAATTCCAAAAAGAAGTTGTGGTTTTATCCTTATTTCAATAAAGAAGCAATGTGGGACCCACACTGAGATGGTGTCACACAAGCTTTCCTTTTGAAAATTTGAATTTTGAAAAACCCAAAAATATAGGAGCCTTGTCCCCTGGATTGGTGCCACATGTCACGTTCCCTCTTCTGCCATGTGTCAGTGTGGGGCTACCCTAAGAAGTCGCCATGTCATCCCAATTATCTGTCATATGTCACCCTATCCATCCTGCGCCATGTGTCATTTCAAAGACTACCAGGAGATGCCAAGTGTCATAGGTTGTCCTGTCTAGAAAAAGTGGAGTTTGTCTCCTCTGAGGTGGCGCCACTTGAAGTGTGTCTCCTGCAGGGGACACGTGTCAACCCCTCCTTCCTTCTAGAAAAGTAGCCTGACACATGTCCTCTCCCTATTTTTTTCAGAAAAGTAGGAAACATGTGTCACTCCTAAATTCCTACAAAAAAGGTAGGCTTGTCTCCTCTGAGGTGGCGCCATCTGGAATGTCTCCTGCAGAGGACACATGGCAAGCTCTCATTTCCTCAGAAAAAGCAAGTGCCATGTGTCATTTTCTGCTTTCTTCAGAAAAGCTAGAATTCAAATATTCAAAAATCCCCATAGGTGGCGAAAATCAAGAACTCCTACCTTTTTCATCCTGTCTGAGATGGCGCCACACGGCTTGGCCCACCTTCTCTCCCCTTTGCCACGTGTCATTCTCTGCTTCTTTCAGAAAAAGTAGAGGACACATGTCTTCTCCCTACCTCTTTCAGAAAAGTAGGAGACACATGTCACTCCTGGCCTTCTTTAGAAAAAGCAAAACATTCAAAATTCAAACGAGGCACTAGGTGGCGAAAATCCGGAGCTCTGATTTTTCCAGATGGCCTATGAGGGCGCCACATGTCCCTTCCCTCCTTCTCATCCCTCTGCCACGTGTCATCTTCTACTTCTTTCAGGAAAAGAAGGTGACACATGTCTCCCTCTCATTCCTTCAGAAAAAGTAGAGGACACATGTCCTCTCCCTATTTTTTTCAGAAAAGTAGGAGACACATGTCATTGCCCTCTTTTTCCTCCCTCTTGCCACATGGCATTGTAGGAGCCACCCTGAGGTGGCGCCACATGTCCATCCTCCATTCCTCCAAGACCAACCTCCATTTGAATTTCAAACTTCCCCCTGAGGTGGCGCCATTGGAAAAAGCCTCTTCAGACAGCTGACACTTGTCCGCCACATGTCCAGACCTCCCTGCACCAGAAAAAGTAGAAAAAACCCCCCATGAGGTGGCGCATTTTGCTTCCTCCCTTCATGTTCTCCTGCCACATGGCATCGTAGGAGCCACTCTGAGGAAATGCCACATGTCAGCCCCTCCTTTCCTGCAGAAAAAGCAAAATTTCAAACATTTGAACTCCCCAGAGGTGGCGCCACATGGCATGCCCCTACTGTTCCAACTTTACACCTCAGAACACCTTTTGAGGTGGCGCCATTCCAGGACTCCACTTGGCTCCATTTTTATTTTTTATTTTATTTTTAATAAAGGTAGCCCACCATGAGGTGGCGCCACCTGAGGACTCCCTACAAAAGGTGAGTTTGAATTTCAAATTCCAAGAGAGCACCCTTTGAGGTGGCGCCTTCTGGGAGCTCCCTGCAGAGAGAATCAAGCAAACTTTTGAAAAATTCCAAATTCCCCCTGCTGAGGTGTCTCACCCACAAAATTTCCATTTTTTTCTATTAAAACACCTTTTGAGGTGGCGCCACCTGAGGGTTCCCTGCAAAAGCCAAATTCGAATTTCAAACCCCCAGATGGCACCCCCTGAGATGGCGCCACATGGAGGGCTCAGATCCAGCCTGTTTGAATTTCAAATTTTTTCAGAAAAGTTATAAAAACAAGGGTTCACGCCCAGCCTAAAGGGGGATCATTTTTTTTAGCTCTGGTGAACTCGGAAAATCCGACCTAGCCTTCCTAACATCTGATTTTGAACCTTGGAAATCGTTCCCCCTTTGGCGCATTGAAGAAGGTGGAGTAAAGTTCGTGCCGTGGCCAATCCGATTCCAACAGAGCTCGATTTTGGTGGACCATCCGAAGCTCAGAGCGAAGGACGAAGGAAGCTCGTGATAGCTGCCCCTTTCAAGAGCTCCTACGCTGCGTAACGAAGCAAGGTGCACTTCTTTTCCCATTGATTGGATTCCATAATTCGAATCGGGGGTCGTTTGAAGAAAGAGCTCATCCGAGGGATGGATTGAGCTATTCTCATAAAACGACATATATAAAAATGTTTTGTTATGCTTCCTTGATGATTTTTAACATTCATATAGTTAGCTAAGTTTAACTAGCATTTTATTTCATTCATTTAGCATATTTCATGAATTAATTAGGATTAATTTAGCCTTTATTTCAATTCTGCTTATTTTCAGTAGGTCTCTGTTTTTGTCAGTCAGTCCACACATCATTTCATGCATTTATTTTTTATTACAAATCCCAAAAAAATCACGGAATGCGCCCTTAGTTGTCCCTAAAATTTTGCCAAAAATTCGGAGGCATTTGAATTTGTTTACTATGGTAAACATTCAAAATGGCAAGTCGGGTTTTTTTACCTGAGATGCGTTTTGAAAATCATTTGACAACTTGTAAAATCTAGATATCCCTCATGGGAGATCCGATTTTCGATACGAAAGATGTTTTGAACTCGGGAGAATGTCTAGTTTTTAATATGATTTTTTCAGATTTTTCTGATTTTGTTTATGACTGACAAAAATCCGAGAGTCCGGGACACGTGTCAGAGCCTAATTTGGGCCTCTGAGATCTTGGATCGACTTAGGGCTATGGTTTCTCTTTGTGTGATGCTTCAAATCCGAAACTGTAAAAAGTGAAAGTGGTGTCCGAGATGTCCTCTGTTTGAATCTAAAAGCCTGTAATTTTTATAACAGTGTTGACCCCTGCTTCAAATTTTTTTTGTCAGTCCCCTGTTTTGCTACATTGGTCTGGTCTGTTAGTTTAGGCAGAAATAGTTATATTTCTATCTGTGTCTCCGTTGATCAAATGCCAAAGTCATAAACATGAAAGTTGTTCATGTAGGTGTCTTTCATATCTCTGATTAATTTCATAAATTTCCATGGCTGTTTTATATTTGTTTGGCATTTTACATCAGATTAGGGTGATTTTACCTCTGTCCGAACTAAATCTCTGTTATTGAACTCACCATGGCTCAAATCCCGAGGCTGTAAAAACCAAAAATGTTCCATTTCGGGTCTTTTAGCAGTCTGCAAAATATCAGAAGTTTCCATGGTGTAAATCTTGCATTATCATATTGGGCATTGCATTTGGTTCGGATCCATAGGCAAAATCCACCATTTTAGGACTTTCTTTGAATTTTGGCATTTAAATCATATCATTTCATGATTTTTAGCATTCTAGGCTGTTTATCAGAGTAAGTAGATGCTTCATACCGAATTTGGTGCAATTTGGAATCCATTTGAGGTTCGGATTATCCACAATACCAAAACAGGGTCCCGCAGGACCCGGATCCAAGTGAAAAACAAGCGAAATTCGTTATTTTGGCTAAATTTCAAAATGTCAAATTCTGATTTTACAGTCCTAATGTGTTTAGAAGAATGTCATACTGCATTTCATCATCATTGAATTCAATTTGAATTTCAAAATCTCAATTTTACCAAGTTTTCCTTCAAAAAACCCTGATTTTAAAGGTATAACTTTATAATTAGGGGTATTTTGGTCATTTTGACCCCAATTCCGAATTTCAAACTATTTTATACTGAATTTCCTGCATTTACATCATTTCAAATATCAAGGAAGCACGAGAATAGGGTTTATATCCAATTAAATCCAATAATTTCATAATATTATTGGAAAATCTTGGAAAAACCCACATATTTGAGCTAACCTTATTTCAAGTTTGGCAGGGACATTCAAAAGAAGGAGCTGAAGTCTGCAAATTTCTTTTATTTCCTTTATTTAGTGATGTAATAATTTTGGAATAAGAGAGTTAATTTCCTGCTTAGACTAGGATGCATGTCATATAGTTTGAATTTATGCAATATCCTGATTATATGATTCATGCATTTTATTTCAAAAGCACTATGGATGTTCACGAATGGCACGTGCACCAACTCTTAGGGAGTTGATGGACTCGGTGGGATCCATATTTACGGCCCTAGTTGGAATATGGACGAGACCCAGATCCATCATCTTTCTACTAGTCACATTGAGCCTACACTCTTAGGCTATCTTAAAATGCACATCATATTTCCAAAGTTTTCAAAATCATGTGCATCAAATCAACTAAATTCTGAACATATTCATGGCCACAGTCAGGATATGTGAAGGATTTATCTTGACTTAATGTACATTTTTCCAACAAATTTCTTGGAAAATCTTCCAAAATGCTCTCATTCACTCATATCATTTGCATCATGAAATCATTGATTTTCTCAAGATTTTCTCAAGAAAACTTCATTCTCAAGAAATCGATTTCTCAAGAAATTCTAAGGATTTTTCAAAATCGGTTTTCCAAAGACAAGTTTTTCCACAGTTTTCCCAGGAAAATGATATTTTCTTAAGATATTCAAAAGAGTTTTCCAATCTTTCTTCAAGATCCAAAATCGATTTCCGAGTATTTCAAAAAGGTAAAATTCCCAGGATTTCGATTCCCCAAGTTTTGAATTTCCTTCTCCAATGAGCTTTCCTATGAATTTCCATCATTTTCCTAAGAAAACTCTCAAAGTCCAAGTTTTCCTAAGAAGTGTTTCCCTTTTCAAAAAGGTTCATCTTTTCTCAGGAATCACTTCCATTTTCCCAAGATTTTCAACTATTTCTGATTTTTCCACATCTTTATAAGCTTTCTCATGTTTTCAAAAACCCCTTTTTTATCTGAGTTTCCTGAGAAATTGACCTCTTTCCTGAGAGATTCTTTCCAACTCCAAATGTTTTTCTAAGCATACATCATGTTTTCCAACCGGCATTTTCCAAAATCTCATAGCACATGCCTGAATTCTCTGTGCATTTAGGATAGAACATAACTTTGATAATTTCGCTAAGTCAAGCATAGTTTTGGTCCTTGGTTCGATTACCCCTGTTAAAGGTGGCAGGAACGGTCGAACCTCGTACCGACAGGTCGAGCCCCATCCCATGGATTTTCCCGCAATTTTCAAAAACGGAGGCGAGTATTTCAAAAAAATTTCCAAAATCCGGTCAAAGTTTGAATCGCGAAAGCGTTTCTCTCTTTTTCTCTTCCGCAAGGAAGGGAAGACGGGGGAAAAATTTCGCGACGATAACATACCCCAGAGGCCTGTTGACCCTATCCATAGTAGGGCAGTGTGTTTCAACTGGGAGAACCCTACTAGGCCCATATTCGGATGCATCCTCTACTTGCAGTAGTTGGGTTAAATCCTTAGATCTTAAGGATAACCACGACCCCAAAACCCATGAGTGACTGAGGCCATCGTGGACTCTATCAGGTCCAAAGTAAAATACATGTCACTCAAGGCTGTACCATCACTGTCATTCCACAGTGAGCATAATTCCTGAAGGGGTCTGCCAGTCTTACAATTACTTGGACAGAATCTGCATGCCATTTAGGCAGCCCGTGCTTTTAGCACTACGGGACTATGTACCCGACCCCATTCAGTTTGCCCCAACACAGTCATTACTGAGGGGGGGTACCCCTAACACGATTTTCAACCGCGGGGTATGTGCGACCTTAAGTCTTATTCATATGCATGCAGAACACCGCTCTTTGGCACTTCGGCCATCACGAGCATCACACTTCTTTGGGTGGAAACAACACACTCTATCTCTTCGGCCCTTACGAGTCTGGTTGCGTAATCGTTCTCAATGAGCATGCATATGACTCGATCTAAATAGATCGGCTACTCGGCGTATTTTTACGCAATGAGTCCAAACCTAGCCAAGGCGCAACCTCTACTCCGGCTCAGCGGCCCTTACGAGCAAGGTGCCTTTGCAGGCACAAGGATACGAGCCGATCTGGCATCGTTCCATCAACAGACATCATTATACCGTTCCATTGGTTCCGGCAGCTCTTCTGCCAACCATTTCGTCAGCACCACCCCTGCTCTACCGGCAGTGGTGCGACGAACCCTTCTACGTTGTAGAGGGCAAACCATGAACTGGGTAGCACTCTGCTATATGTCAGAGTATCCTGCTACGTTCTTTCTGAGCTATTCTTAGCTTCTTCAGAAATTTCAGCAGCACTTCCTCTCTTTTACAGAGAAAGCGTGCGTTTCTTTTATCCATTTCAGCAGCATCTCCCCTCTTTGGTAGGAAATCGCCACGCTTAATTCGGGAAATGGATGCGCACCGTTGTGCGTACTTTGCATCCATCAAGGTTGCAGGAACCCTGGGCCATAGTCAGGCCATAGGTATTTGACTTAGTCTTTACGTAAAGAGCATTTTGCCAAAAAGCGAAGCCTTTCCAATAGGGGCTTCATTCGTCAAGCAGAATCTTGAACGAGGAGTAGTCAAGGAATCGCATGGGCGATTTGGAGTTTGGTCTCCATTTGAACGCTCATTTATGCGCTATATATATAGTATAAGCAGAAGCCTGTGCTTTATACAGCGGCGGCGTAAAGAAATGCATATACTATTGTTTAGGGTGTGTAACTGAAAGAAATATTCTACATATATAACAAAACAGAAGCCTTGGCATCATTCGACGCGACGACGTAAGTAAATACATTGCAGAAAGCAGGAGCCTTGGCATCGTTCATCGCGACGGCGTAAGTAAATGCATAATCGGAAGTGCAGTAATCGGAAGTGCAGAAAACAGGGAGCCTTGGCATCATACGACGCGACGGCAAAGGTAAATTACATAGCCTGTGCGATATAGGACGCGTCGCCAGAATCAGCAGATATACACCTAGATCCGTATCCAACGATAGTTACGAGACGAGCGGGTGAACACCGAAGTGTTCTGAAGGGCTCAACCAAGAACTAGAGCGAGATACCATTTTAAAAACGCATATACTGCGTGTTTGAACATAGATATATCCGATGATACTTACGAGACGAGCAAGTGAACACCGAAGTGTCCAAAAAGGGCTCAATCAAGAACTAAAGCAAGATACTACTTCAGAAAGTATATTCTATATACAAACAATCAAATACTTGAGAGAGATGGATCAACGAAGCAAACTTACTTTAAATCGTGGAAGAAACAGCTCCAGGTCGCTCCTTTGGCTTCGAGCCTTCCTTCGAGAGGTCAGACTAAGTCAGATGAAGCTGACTTAGTTGAGAAAGAGGTAGAGCAGGTCAAGCTACTCAACCTAAGTGGTTTGAACCAAACAGGGTTCGATCCAAGTCAACTGGGTTCAGCAGGTTCGAACTCAGCTCAAGTAGGCTAAGTCTGGGTTCAGAAATCCAACCCGGAATCTAGACCAAAAAGGACTTTGACTTTGACTTTAAACCCAACTAGGTTCAAGTCAAGTCAACTGGGTTCGGACTAGGTCAATTGGGTTCAGACCCAGGTCAGGTGGGTTAGGACCAGGTCAGGCAGGCTCAGGCTAAGTCAGGCAGGCTCAGACCAGGTCAGGTGGGCTCTGGTGGGCTAGGCTAGGTAGGGGAGGTTTAGGAGAGAGAGAGAAGGCAAGAGAGAGAGGGGGGGTCAATTTTTATGAGAAGAGAGAGAGTGGGGAGGGCTATTTATCGCCCAAGCCCACCTCCTCTTGGGTTTTTCCATGCCCCTTCTACCCCCTTGGCTTCTTTTTAATTCCAAGAGGTTCCTTGGTGTGAGGCCCACCTAGATATTTCCATGGGATATTTTGTGGGTCCCACCAGATATTTTCTGAGGAATATTTCTGTGGGTCCCACAAGAATTTCGGGTTTCCGGTGATTTTTTCGGAAAAATTCTGAGTACGCCATTCCCTTCGTATTCACGTAACTAAGAAAGTTGGCTCGCAGGAATCCTTTGATTTCATTCAGGTAGGAAGTTATGGCTTCCAGAGTGTTTGAGCATATATTCGCGATTCGACGAATATCCTAAGTATAACTGGCTCGCAGGATTTGATTTGTTTCGCATTCTGAGAAGAAATGCTATTTTTACCGGTAAATGCCTCATGAATTTTATTCAGATATTTTCTGAAAAATTGCGGGTCTTACAGTTTTCAAGACGATTTTCAAGTGCTCCACGTGTTGTTTCTTGTTCTCAAAATATACGAGAATGTCATCAATAAAGACGATGACAAAGTTATCCAAATATGGTCTGAATATCCGGTTCATTAGATCCATAAAGGCAGCAGGCGCATTAGTGAGTCCGAAGGGCATTACTACGAACTCATAATGGCCGTATCTCGTTCTGAAGGCAGTCTTGGGTATATCCTCTTCCTTAACTCTGAGCTGATGGTACCCAGACCTGAGGTCAATCTTGGAGAACACCCTCGCTGTTCTGAGCTGATCGAATAAGTCCTCAATTCGAGGCAACGGGTATTTATTTTTAACAGTTGCCTGATTAAGCATCCGATAATCGATGCATAACCGAAGGGATCCAGCCTTCTTCTTTACAAACAGCACCGGGGCTCCCCACGGTGACACACTAGGACGGATGAACCCTTGTTCCATCAGTTCTTCCAACTTTCACTTTAACTCACTGAGTTCAGCTGGCGCCATTCGATACTGGGCTTTGGATATCAGCGCTGTTCCAGGTAAGGATTGAATTCCAAATTCAACCTCACAAAGTGGCGGAAGTCCTGGCAATTCCTCAGGAAACACATCGGGAAACTCCCGCACCACTTCTAAACTCTCAAGGGGTTGGTCATTGGATTTTTTCACCGAGAGACTCAACAAGAAGGCCACACAACCCTTCCTATGGTATTTTTGTACCTTAAGTGCTGATATGAGCCTTTTCTGTGGAACTGGTTTGGATAACCGGTATTCCATCTTAGGCAATCCGGGTCAAGATAGAATTACTCTGCCCTCGCGGCACAGAATCTTGGCATTATTCTGAGCCAATCAATTCATTCCCAGAATGACATCGTACTGTATCATATCGATCAGGATGGCGTCAGTAGGCAAGTGTTGCCCTGCTATCTCAATATCCAATTTTTTTACACACCGGATACATTTGGTGCGTGAACCCAACGGGTTATACACTTCGATCATTTTATCAATCGGTTGCGCCGAGGCGTGGAGTTGTTCGGTGAAATCGTCAGAGATAAACGTATGAGTAGCACCACAATCAAACAAGACGTAAGCTGCATGTCCATTAACAGGTACGGTGCCTTCAATGAGGTCACTGGTTTCGACTTGTTCAGTCGTTACAGCGTATACACGACCTGCAGCAGGCCTTTGTTCTACTCTAGGTGGGGGTCGTTGGACTTGTGTTCGTTGTGGTATTTGTTGAGAGGGTCCGGCAGATCCGGCATTCCTCCTTTGCTCATCAGCAAGCTTCTTCCTGCACTGTCTTGCAATGTGGCCCATTTTGCCACAGTAGAAGCATCCACCTGTGTCACGTGGACATGGTCCTCTTGCGTGATTTACATGGCATTTTGGGCAGTTCGGGTTGGACTGCAAATTGCTTGGAGCCATGTTCTGCCTTGGCCTCACGACTTGTTGAGTGTTGTTCCCACCTTGGAACCTTTTCTTTTGAAAGGGTTGTCGTGAACCCTGGCCACTTGGAAACATTCTCTTCTTGTTCCCACCATCAACTACGGGCCTTTTTACTATGATCACTTTGGATCGCTTCTAATCCACTTGTATTTTTGAAGCTGCTGCCACAGCAGTTTGAAAAGTTTGGGGCATGCTGGTGATAACCCGTGACCTTAGCCCTTCTCGTAGTCCGTTGATGTACTTGTCGGCCCTTTCTTGGTCGGTCTCAAATAACCGGGAGCAGACCGTTCAAGATTTTGAAATTTGGTGGTGTAGTCAATCAGACTTATGCCACCCAACTCCAATTCCAGAAACTCCATTTTTTTCTTGTTTCTAGAGTGTAACGGGAAGTAATTATCCATGAAAGCTCTCCGGAAGTCAGTCCAAGGAATGACTTCAACTTCCGAGAACTGGATAATCTTAGTGGTATCCCACCACTTCCGTGCATTGTCTTTCAGCCTGTACGTGCCAAAGTTGGTCTTCTTTTCTTCTGGTATTCCCAGTACCAGAAAGGCACGTTCGGTCTCTTCGACCCAACTCTCTGCCAGTTCAAAATCGGCTCTACCGGCGAAGACTGGTGGATCAAGCTTGAGGAATTTTTCATAGGTTATTCCCCCAAGGTTTTCGCTTCGAGGTGCGACTGATTCTGGCCTTGTTTCTCGAATGGTAGTAACAAAATTGTTGAGCGTTTCCAGCAGGAATCCTTGAGTATGGGACTCCTCGCTCGGCATGGTTCTCCTCGTCGTAGGAGCCATTTATCTACCACATACAAACAACGTGTTTTAGTTTCACAATGTATATATCGAAGCAAAGTTCTATTTACTTAATATATATCACATTTACACAAGCATCGCCTTAAACAAAACGTCATGCCGCACTGGCAGACTTTTAGGCGTTGAGAACCTATATACATGAGTCTACTGACTCCAAAACATCACCAGTCTCTTTAAGACTTGGATTTCTTTGATGAAGACGAACTCCAAAAGGTCCATCTATTGCCACATGGCCTTGGTGCAGGCACTACTAGCTTTGGCTTGGGCAGTACTTCCGCACTTGCAAGCGAATATTGGGGATACATGAGGGAATCCAGTCCACTCTCCCAGTCGGCAAGATTAAGACTCTAGGAGTCTGAAATAACGATCGGCGAACAGAAGGAATCCCCTCTTCCATTTCTGTCATTTAAGCTCGGCGTATGTGATGCCGGATGGTAGCTTGGCGAGTGATAGACCTCCGCAGGGAAGTTCAAGTCAAAATCCCTCAGCCTTGGTAATTCATCAAGAGATGTTGGGGTATGGTTGCTCCCAACACTAGAGTGATGCTGTCCACTGACACGCGAAGTCTCATCCCTGAGACCCTTTGAAGCCCGCCGACCCATATCGGCGGTATATTTCCTTTGGCACTCGTTGGCGGAATGCTCATCTTCGCCACAGTATTGGCAGTCTTGGACTTCATACGGGCATATCCACTCACCGTGCATGACCTTGCAACGATAGCAATATCCTCGGGAGTCATGAGATGCCATCTATATAAAGATGCACCCAGATCAGAACAAAAGTATAAAAACATATACTTACAGTGCGATATCGGGACTATGACGGATCTTGAACCAGGTTTCTCAGACTCATGCTCTGATACCAATTCTGTAACGCCCCGGATTTCCAAAACAAAGCTAAGTTAAAATTTTCATGAATTTCTTTTTTTTTTTCTTTGCAACGGAACTTAGAAAAGCTTTTAGCAGCGGAATAAGACGATAATGAGTCGTCGGTTTTAGAAACTTCCGAGCACGTTGCAGGTATGTGGCCAAGCAACTCATTGACCACCAAAGTGTTCCATTTTATCGAAAGCACATGTTTATTACAACACTACTGCTTAGAAAAGCAGTGAAAGTTCAATAAAAGGAAGCAGTACAACTCTGTCTAGAGAAACCCTGGAACTCGATGCCGCTTTGCTCCGCATATCGCTACGCAGGTTCAACACCTGAAATCCCCATTAAACGGGGTCAGAACCACTGATGGTCTGGTAAATAGGCAAACACCTATCTATTCAACTCAAGTAAATACATAGACCACTCAGGGTCGCATTTCGTAATACGACGCTCAAGCCTCCATGACTTAGCGTATATCGCAAAAGCCTCATCAGGGCTATGAGTTGAACATCCACGCAAGTCTTCATGACTTCGCATAAGCCTCTTCAGAGCTGTGAGTTAGAATAACCGCTTAAGTCTCTATGACTTAGCCTTGACCTCCTCAGAGTCACGAATGGATGTCTAGCTTAAGCCTTTATGCTTGGCACATTCGTATCCTACGAATCTAAGGACAGCTCTCCGAGCTTCACTTAGTCGTACGGATATCAGTGGGGTTCTTTCCCAATCGGTACAGTAGTATACTGACCATGACACCTTCACAAAGGTTATGCAGGACTGACTCAACAACGTCATCCACTCATACATTCAAAGTAGCGTTGTACCTAAGCTAATGCTTTTTTTCGATAATTGCACCTCCCCCTGGGCTTAGGGGACTCATATCTAGGCGACAACGCGACAATCTGGGGGTTGATTATTCTATGTATTTTAGATACCCCAGAAGCCTGTTGACCCCATCCCCCTAGTAGGACGGTACAGCATACCGGAAAAGATCCTTACTAGGTATCCGAATGCATTCTACTACTGCAGTAGTTGGGTTCAATCCTTAGATAATTAAGGATAACCACGACCTCCATACCTCTGAGTGACGAAGGCCATCAATGAACTCTATCAGGTTCGGGTGAAATATATGTCACTCAAGGCTGCGCCATCACCGTCTTCCTCGGTGAGAAATCCTGAAAGGGGCCTGCCGGTCTTATAATTACTTGACGAACATTGCATGCCTATAGGGCAGCCTTTGAGAAGTATGTACCCGACCCCAATCAACCACACGGTTTTCACCGTGGAACAAAGGTTTTATTCATATGCATGTTTAACTCTGCTCTCGGCACTTCGGCCTTGACGAGCACTTCACCTCTTTCGGTGAAAACAACACACTCCGGCTCAGCGGCCCTTACGAGTCTGGTTGTCTGATAATTCTTAATGAGCATGCACATGACTCGATCTCTACGGATCGGCTACTCGGCGTATTTTTACGCAACGAGCTCAGGACCTTGTTAAGGTGCTACCACTACTTTGGCGCAATGGCTCTTACAAGTATGGTGCCCTTGCAGGTGCCAGGGAGACGAGTTATTCTGACATCGTTCCAACAAAGGATATCATTGCGCCACTTAACTGGTTCTGGCAGCTCTTCTGCCAACCATTCAGTCAACACCTTTTCTGCTCTACCGGCAGTGGTGCGACGAACCTTTCTACATCGTAGAAGGCGTTCCATAACTGGGTAGCACTTCTGCTACGTTCTTTCTGAGCCATTCTTAGCTCCTTCAGGAATTTCAGCAGCACTTCCTCTCTTTTTAACGGAGAAAGCGTGCGTTTTCTTTTATCCGTTTCAGCGGCATCTCCCCTCTTTGGTAGGAAATCGCTACGCTTAACTCGGGAAATGGATGTGCACCGTTGTGCGTACTTTGCATCCATCAAGGTTGCAGGAACCTTGGGCCATAACCAGGCCATACGTAATTGATTTAGTCTTTACGTAAAGAGCATTTTGCCAAAATGCGAAGCCTTTCCAATAGAGGCTTCATTCGTCAAGCAGAATCTTGCACGAGGAGCGGTAAGGGAATCACATTGGCGATTGGATCTCCATTTGAACGCTCACTTACGCGACATATATGTAATATAAGCAGAAGCCTGTGCTTTATACAGCGGCGGCGTAAAGGAAATACATATACTATTGTTCAGGGTGTGTAACTGAATGAAATATTCTACATATATAACAAAACAGGAGCCTTGGCATCGTTCGACGCGACGGCGTAAGTAAATGCATAATCGAAAGTGCAGTAATTGGAAGTGCAGAAAACAGGGAGCCTTGGCATCATACGACGCGACGGCAAAGGTAAATTACATAGCCTGTGCGATATAGGACACGTCGGCAGAATCAGCAGATATACACCTAGATCCGTATCCAACGATAGTTACGAGACGAGCGGGTGAACACCGAAGTGTTCTGAAGGGCTCAACCAAGAACTAGGGCGAGATACCATTTTAAAAACGCATATACTGCGTGTTTGAACATAGATATATCCGACCATAGTTACGAGACGAGCGGGTGAACACCGAAGTGTCCAAAAAGGGCTCAATCAAGAACTAAAGCAAGATACTACTTCAGAAAGTATATTCTATATACAAACAATCAAATACTTGAGAGAGATGGATCAACGAAGCGAACTTACTTCAAATCGTGGAAGAAACAGCTCCGGGTCGCTCCTTTGGCTTCGAGCTTTCCTTCGAGAGGTCAGACTAAGTCAGATGAAGCTGACTTAGTTGAGAAAGAGGTAGAGCAGGTCAAGCTACTCAACCTAAGTGGTTTGAACCAAACAGGGTTCGATCCAAGTCAACTGGGTTCAGCAGGTTCGAACTCAGCTCAAGTAGGCTAAGTCTGGGTTCAGAAATCCAACCCGGAATCTAGACCAAAAAGGACTTTGACTTTGACTTTAAACCCAACTAGGTTCAAGTCAAGTCAACTGGGTTTGGACCAGGTCAAGTGGGTTCATGTAAGACCCGCAATTTTTCAGAAAATATCTGAATAAAATTCATGAGGCATTTACCGGTAAAAATAGCATTTCTTCTCAGAATGCGAAACGAATCAATTCCTGCGAGCCAGTTATACTTAGGGTATTCGTCGAATTGCGAATATATGCTCAAATACTCGGGAAGCCATAACTTCCTAACTAAACGAAATCAATAGATTCGTACGAGCCAACTTTCTTAGTTACGTCAATACGAAGAAAATGGCGTACTCAGAATTTTTCGGAAAAAATCGCCGGAAACCCGAAATTCTTGCGGGACCCACGGAAATATTGGTGGGACCCACAGAAATATTCCTCAGAAAATATCTGGTGGGACCCACAAAAATATCCCATGGAATATCCAAGTGGGCCCCACACCAAGGAACCTCTTGGAATTAAAAAGAAGCCAAGGGGGTAGTTTGGGCATGGAAAAACCCAAGAGGAGGTGGGTTTGGGCTATAAATAGCCCTCCCCACTCTCTCTCTTCTCATAAAAATCGACCCCCTCTCTCTCTTGCCTTCTCTCTCTCTCTCCTAAACCTCCCCTACCTAGCCTAGCCCACCTGAGCCCACCTGACCTGGTCTGAGCCTGCCTGACTTAGCCTGAGCCTGCCTGACCTGGTCCTAACCCACCTGACCTGGGTCTGAACCCACTTGACCTGGTCCAAACCCAGTTGACTTGACTTGAACCTAGTTGGGTTTAAAGTCAAAGTCAAAGTCCTTTTTGGTCCAGATTCCGGTTTGGATTTCTGAACCCAGACTTAGCCTACTTGAGCTGAGTTCGAACCTGCTGAACCCAGTTGACTTGGATTGAACCCTGTTAGGTTCAAACCACTTAGGTTGAGTAGCTTGACCTGCTCTACCTCTTTCTCAACTAAGTCAGCTTCATCTGACTTAGTCTGACCTCTCGAAGGAAGGCTCGAAGCCAAAGAAGCAACCCGGAGCCGTTTCTTCCACGATTTGAAGTAAGTTCGCTTCGTTGATCCATCTCTCTCAAGTATTTGACTGTTTGTATATAGAATATACTTTCTGAAGTAGTATCTTGCTTTAGTTCTTGGTTGAGCCCTCTAGGACACTTCGGTGTTCACGCGCTCGCCTCGTAACTATCGTCGGATATATATGTTCGAATACGCAGTATATGCGTTCTTCAAAATAGTATCTCACCCTAGTTCTTGGTTGAGCCCTCTAGGACACTTCGGTGTTCACTCGCTCGCCTCGTAACTATCGTTGGATACAGATCTAGGTGTATATCTGCTGATACTGCCGACGCGTCTTATATCGCACAGGCCATGTAATTTACCTTTGCCGTCGCGTCGTATGATGCCAAGGCTCCCTGCTTTCTGTACTTCCGATTACTGCACTTCCGATTATGCATTTACTTACGCCGTCGCGTCGAACGATGCCAAGGCTCCTGCTTTCTGCAATGTCTTTACTTACGCCGTCGCGTCGAACGATGCCAAGGCTTCTGCTTTGTTATATATGTAGAATATTTCGTTCAGTTACACACCCTGAACAATAGTATATGCATTTCTTTACGCCGCCGCTGTATAAAGCACAGGCTTCTGCTTATATTACATATATGGCGCGTAAGTGAGCGTTCAAACGGAGATCAACTCCAAAATCGCCCATGCAATTCCCTTACCGCTCCTCGTACAAGATTCTGCTTGACGAATGAAGCCCCTATTGGAAAGGCTTCGCCTTTTGGCAAAATGCTCTTTACGTAAAGACTAAATCAATTACGTATGGCCTAGCTATGGCCCAAGGTTCCTGCAACCTTGATGGATGCAAAGTACGCACAACGGTGCGCATCCATTTCCCGAGTTAAGCGTAGCAATTTCCCACCAAAGAGGGGAGATGCCGCTGAAATGGATAAAAGAAACGCACGCTTTCTCCGTAAAAGAGAGGAAGTGCTGCTGAAATTCCTGAAGGAGCTAAGAATGGCTCAGAAAGAACGTAGCAGAAGTGCTACCCAGTTATGAAACGCCTTCTACAATGTAGAAAGGTTCGTCGCACCACTGCCGGTAGAGCAGAGAAGGTGTTGACAGAATGGTTGGCAGAAGAGCTGCCAAAACCAGTTAAGTGGCACAATGATGTCCTTTGTTGGAACGATGTCAGAATGACTCGTCTCCCTGACACCTGCAAGGGCATCATACTTGTAAGAGCCGTTGCGCCAAAGTAGTGGTAGCGCCTTGACGAGGTCCTGAGCTCGTTGCGTAAAAATACGCCGAGTAGCCGATCCGTAGAGATCGAGTCATGTGCATGCTCATTGAGAATTATCAGACAACCAGACTCGTAAGGGCCGCTGAGCCGGAGTGTGTTGTTTCCACCGAAAGAGGTGAAGTGCTCGTCAAGGCCGAAGTGCCGAGAGCAGAGTTAAGCATGCATATGAATAAAACCTTTGTTCCACGGTGAAAACCGTGTGGTTGATTGGGGTCGGGTACATACTTCTCAAAGGCTGCCCTATAGGCATGCAATGTTCGTCAAGTAATTGTAAGACCGGCAGGCCCCTTTCAGAATTTCTCACCGAGGAAGACGGTGATGGCGCAGCCTTGAGTGACATATATTTCACCCGAACCTGATAGAGTTCATTGATGGCCTTCGTCACTCAGAGGTATGGAGGTCGTGGTTATCCTTAAATATCTAAGGATTGAACCCAACTACTGCAGTAGCAGAATGCATTCGGATACCTAGTAAGGATCTCTTCCGGTATGTTGTACCGTCCTACTAGGGGGATGGGGTCAACAGGCCTCTGGGGTATCTAAAATACATAGAATAATCAACCCCCAGATCGTCGCGTTGTCGCCCAGATATGAGTCCCCTAAGCCCAGGGGGAGGTGCAATTATCGAAACAAAGCATTAGCTTAGGTACAGCGCTACTTTGAATGTATGAGTGGATGACGTTGTTGAGTCAGTCCTGCATAACCTTTGTGAAGGTGTCATGGTCGGTATACTACTGGACCGATTGGGAAAGAACCCCATTGATATCCGTACGACTAAGTGAAGCTCGGAGAGCTGTCCTTAGATTCGTAGGATACGGATGTGCCAAGCATAAAGGCTTGAGCTAGACATCCATTCGTGACTCTGAGGAAGTCAAGGCTAAGTCGTAGAGACTTGAGAGGTTATTCTAACTCACAGCCCTGAAGAGGCTTATGCGAAGTCATGACGACTTGCGTGGATGTTCAACTCATAGCCCTGATGAGGCTTGTGCGATATACGCTAAGTCATGGAGGCTTGAGCGTCGTATTACGAACTGCGACCCTGAGTGGTCTATGCATTTACTTGAGTTGAATAGATAGGTGTTTGCCTACTTACCAGACCATCAGTGGTTCTGACCCCGTTTAATGGGGATTTCAGGTGTTGAACCTGCGTGGCGATATGCGGAGCAAGGCGGCATCAAGTTCCAGGGTTTCTCTAGACAGAGTTGTACTGCTTCCTTTTTATTGAACCTACACTGCTTTCCTAAGCAGTAGTGTTGTAATAAACATATGTTTTCGATAAAATGGAACACTTTGGTGGTCAATGAGTTGCTTGGCCACATACCTGCAACGTGCTCGGAGTTTTCTAAAACTGACGACTCATTATCGTCTTATTCCGCTGCTAAAAGCTTTTCTAAGTTCCGCTGCAATGAAAAAAAAAAGAAATTCATGAAAATTTTAACTTAGCTTTGTTTTGGAAATCCGGGGCGTTACAGAATTGGTATCAGAGCATGAGTCTGAGAAACCTGGTTCAAGATCCGTCATGGTACCGATATCGCACTGTAAGTATATGTTTTTATACTTTTGTTCTGATCTGGGTGCATCTTTGTATAGATGGCAACTCATGACTCGCGTGGATATTGCTATCGCTGCAAGGTCATGCACGATGAGTGGATATGCCCGTATGAAGTCCAAGACTGCCAATATTGTGGCGAAGATGGGCATTCCGCCAACGAATGCTAAAGGAAATATACCGCCGATATGGGTCGGCGGGCTTCAAAGGGTCTCAGGGATGAGACTTCGCGTGTCAGTGGACCGCATCACTCTAGTGTTGGGAGCAACCATACCCCAACATCTTTTGATGAATTACCAAGGCTAAGGGATTTTGATTTGAACTTCCCTGCAGAAGTCTATCACTCGCCAAGCTACCATCCGGCATCACATATGCCGAGCTTAAATGGCAGGAACAAAAGAGGAGATTCTTTCTGTTCGCCAATCATTATTCCAGACTCCCAGAGTCTTGATCTTGCTGACTGGGAAAGTGGACTGGAGTCTCTCATATATCCCCAGTATTCGCTTGCTAGTGCGGAAGTGCCGCCCAAGCCGAAGCTGGTAGTGCCTGCACCAAGGCCATGTGACAATAGATGGACCTTTTGGAGTTCGTCTTCATCAAAGAAATCCAAGTCTTAAAGAGACTGGTGATGTTTTGGAGTCAGTAGACTCATGTATATAGTTTCTCATTGCCTAAAGTCTGCCAGTGCGGCATGACGTTTTGTTTAAGGCAATGCTTGTGTAAATGTGATGTATATTAAGTAAATAAAGCTTTTACTTCCTCATATACATCGAGAAACTAAAAACAAGTGCTTGTGTGTGCATAGATAAATGGCTCCTACGACGAGGAGAACCATACCAAGCGAGGAGTCCCATACGCAAGGATTCCTGTTGGAGACACTCAACAACCTGGTTACCGCCATCCGTGAAACGAGGCCAGAACCAGTCGCACCACGAAACGAGCACCTGGGAGGAGTGACTTATGAGAAGTTCCTCAAGCTTGACCCGCCAGTTTTCATTGGCAGAGCCGATCCTGAGCTCGCAGAAAGTTGGGTCGAAGAAACCGAACGTGCCTTCCTGGTGCTGGGAGTACCAGAAGAAAAGAAGACCAACTTTGGCACGTACAGGCTGAAAGAAAACGCACGGAAGTGGTGGGATACCACTAAGATTATCCAGTTCTCGGAAGTTGAAGTCATTCCTTGGACTGACTTCCGGAGAGCTTTCATGGATAATTACTTTCCATTACACTCCAGAAACAAGAAGAAGATGGAGTTTCTGGAATTGGAGCAGGGTGGCATGAATCTGATTGACTATACCACCAAATTTCAAAATCTTGAACGGTACTGCTCCCGGTTATTTGAGACCGACCAAGAAAGGGCCGACAAGTACATCAATGGACTGCGAGAAGGGCTAAGGTCACGGGTTATCACCAGCATGCCCCAAACGTTTCAAACGGCTGTGGCAGCAGCTTCAAAAATACAAGTGGATTGGGAGCGATCAAAAGTGATCATAGCAAAAAGGCCCATAGTTGATGGTGGGAACAAGAAGAGAATGTTTCCAAGTGGCCAGGGTTCACGACAACCCTTTCAGAAGAAAAGGTTCCAAGGTGGGAACAACACTCAACAAGTTGTAAGGCCGAGGCAGAACATGGCTCCAAACAACCTGCAGTCCAACCCAAACTGCCCAAAATGCCATGTTAATCACGCAAGAGGACCATGTCCACGTGACATAGGTGGATGCTTCTACTGTGGCAAAGTGGGCCACATTGCAAGACAATGCAGGAAGAAGCTTATTGATGAGCAGAGGAGGAATGCCGGATCTGCCGGACCCTCTCAACAAATACCACAACGAACACTAGTCCAACGACCCCCACCTAGAGTAGAACAAAGGCCTGCTGCAGGTCGTGTATACGCTGTAACGACTGAACAAGTCGAAACCGGTGACCTCATTGAAGGCACCGTACCTGTTAATGGACATGCAACTTACGTCTTGTTTGATTGTGGTGCTACTCATACGTTTATCTCTGACGATTTCACCGAACAACTCCACGCTTTGGTGCAACCGATTGATAAAATGATCGAAGTATATAACCCGTTGGGTTCACGCACCAAATGTATCCGGTGTGTGAAAAATTTGGATATTGAGATAGCAGGGCAACACTTGCCTACTGATGCCATCCTGATCGATATGATACAGTACGATGTCATTCTGGGAATGAATTGGTTGACTCAGAATAATGCCAAGATTCTGTGCCGCGAGGGCAGAGTGATTCTATCTCGACCCGGATTACCTAAGATGGAATACCGGTTATCCAAACCAGTTCCACAAAAAAGGCTCATATCAGCACTTAAGGTACAAAAATACCTTAGGAAGGGTTGTGTGGCCTTCCTGTTGAGTCTCTCGGTGGAAAAATCCAACGACCAACCCCTTGAGAGTTTGGAAGTAGTGCGGGAGTTTCCCGATGTGTTTCCTGAGGAATTGCCAGGACTTCCGCCACTTCGTGAGGTTGAATTTGGAATTCAATCCTTACCTGGAACAACGCCGATATCCAAAGCCCCGTATCGAATGGCGCCAGCTGAACTCAGTGAGTTGAAGTGTCAGTTGGAAGAACTGATGGAACAAGGGTTCATCCGACCAAGTATGTCACCATGGGGAGCCCCGGTACTATTTGTAAAGAAGAAGGATGGATCCCTTCGGTTATGCATCGATTATCGGATGCTTAACCAGGCAACCATTAAAAATAAGTACCCATTGCCTCGGATTGAGGACTTATTCGATCAGCTCAGAACAGCGAGAGTGTTCTCCAAGATCGACCTCAGGTCTGGATACCATCAGCTCAGAGTAAAGGAAGAGGATATACCCAAGACAGCCTTCAGAACGAGATACGGCCATTATGAGTTCGTAGTAATGCCCTTCGGACTCACTAATGCGCCTGCTGCCTTTATGGATCTAATGAACCGGATATTCAGACCATATTTGGATAGCTTTGTCATCGTCTTTATTGATGACATTCTCGTATATTCTGAGAACAAGGAACAACACGTGGAGCACTTGAAAATCGTCTTGAAAACCCTTCAAGATAACCAACTCTATGCTAAGTTTTCAAAATGTGAATTCTGGCTAGATAAAGTGATGTTCCTTGGTCATGTGATCTCAAAAGATGGAATCGCAGTGGATCCTGCGAAGGTGGAAGCTGTGATGGACTGGAAGCAGCCAGAAAATATCACTGAGGTTCGTAGCTTCCTTGGACTTGCCGGATATTATCGGAAGTTCATACAAGACTTCTCCCGAATCGCCGTACCGATGACGAAATTACTTAAAAAGGGAGTCAAGTTTGAATGGACTGACCAGTGTAAGGAGTGCTTTGAGGTTCTCAAACAGAGGCTTACCACTGCCCCTGTCCTTACCTTACCTTCTGGTCAGGGAGGCTTCGTGGCATATACCGATGCCTCAGGAACAGGTCTGGGTTGTGTGTTGATGCAGCATGGCAAAGTAATCGCCTATGCATCACGACAGTTGAGGGTCCATGAGAAAAACTATCCAACCCACGACTTGGAGCTTGCCGCGGTAGTGTTCGCGCTTAAAATCTGGCGACACTACCTGTATGGAGAGAAATTTGAGGTCATGTCGGACCATAAAAGCCTAAAATACCTCTTTTCTCAAAAAGAACTCAATATGCGGCAACAGCGATGGCTGGAATTCCTCAAAGATTATGAATTCACGCTTTCCTATCACCCTGGAAAGGCGAATGTTGTAGCAGATGCCCTTAGTCGCAAGACTGTTGGCACTCTGGCCAGCCTAACCGGACAATGGAAGTTGATGGAGGATTTCGTCAAGTGGAAGCCATTTTTGGCTGATTCAGGTAGAATCAAAATGTCATGTTTGACGATCCACATTGAGTTCCTCGATCGCATCGTAGCCGAACAGTTCAAGGATCCCCAGTACTTGGAATTGAAAGCTCGTGCTGAAAAAGATAACACTTTCTTCCATTTGAAAGAAGATGGAGGAATATGGATGGAAGAAAGAATTTGGGTTCCAAATAACCCTGAGCTAAGACAGGAAGTACTCCAGGAGGCCCATAGTAGCAAATATACTATCCACCCTGGGGGTACGAAGATGTTCCGAGATTTGCAGAGAAAGTACTGGTGGAAGGGTATGAAGCGTGATGTGGCTACGTTTGTCTCGAAGTGTTTGATCTGCCAGCAAGTTAAGATCGAACATCAGCGCCCTGGTGGAAAGATGCAACGGATCGAGATTCCAGAATGGAAATGGGAAGGCATTACGATGGATTTCATCGTTGGATTGCCTCGATCCAAGAAACAACATGACTCAATATGGGTGATCGTGGACAGACTCACCAAGTCTGCTCATTTTCTGCCAATCAACACTCGATACTCAACTGAACGATTGGCAGAGATCTACATTCGGGAAATCGTTAGACTCCATGGAGTGCCGATTTCGATCATATCTGATCGTGACCCGAAGTTCACCTCTCACTTTTGGGAGCAGCTTCAGAGAGCCCTGGGGACGAAACTCAAGTTCAGTACAGCATTCCATCCCCAAACAGATGGGCAATCAGAACGAACCATACAGACTCTTGAAGATATGCTCAGAGCCTGTATGCTGGAATGGAAAGGTGATTGGGATTCCCACCTAGCGTTGGCTGAATTTGCTTATAATAATAGCCACCACGCTAGCATTGGGATGGCGCCGTATGAAGCCTTGTATGGACGACCCTGTAGATCACCGATCCATTGGGGTGAAGTGGGTGAGCGAACCTTGGACTCGCCCATTGTGTTGCAGCATTATACTGAGCAAGTCCACATGATCAGAAAGAAGCTACTGACTGCTCAGAGTCGACAGAAGAGCTACGCCGAACAGCGGCGTAGGGAACTCACTTTTGCGGTTGGAGATAAGGTTTTTATCAAGGTCTCTCCAACCAAGAGTGTGTTTCGTTTTGAAAAGAAGGGGAAGCTCCGCCCCAGATTCGTTGGTCCCTTCGAAGTTTTGAGCCGGATCGGAGAGACTGCCTACCAAGTAGCATTGCCACCACAATACGCGCAAATACATGATGTATTTCACGTATCAATGCTTCGAAAGTACGTTCATGATCCTTCTCATGTCATTCAACATGAGGACATTGACATCCGAGAAGATATGACGGTAGAAGAAAGGCCAGTGGAGATCATGGACCGACGGGAGCAAGTGCTAAGAACGAAGGTCATCCCACTTGTTAAAGTGAGATGGCAACATCACGGAGTCGATGATTGCACTTGGGAGCCCGAATCAGATATGCGGGATAAATATCCTGAACTCTTCACTTTGTAATCTTAACTGAATTTCGCGGACGAAATTCCTTTAAGGGGGTAATGATGTAAGACCCGCAATTTTTCAGAAAATATCTGAATAAAATTCATGAGGCATTTACCGGTAAAAATAGCATTTCTTCTCAGAATGCGAAACGAATCAATTCCTGCGAGCCAGTTATACTTAGGGTATTCGTCGAATTGCGAATATATGCTCAAATACTCGGGAAGCCATAACTTCCTAACTAAACGAAATCAATAGATTCGTACGAGCCAACTTTCTTAGTTACGTCAATACGAAGAAAATGGCGTACTCAGAATTTTTCGGAAAAAATCGCCGGAAACCCGAAATTCTTGCGGGACCCACGGAAATATTGGTGGGACCCACAGAAATATTCCTCAGAAAATATCTGGTGGGACCCACAAAAATATCCCATGGAATATCCAAGTGGGCCCCACACCAAGGAACCTCTTGGAATTAAAAAGAAGCCAAGGGGGTAGTTTGGGCATGGAAAAACCCAAGAGGAGGTGGGTTTGGGCTATAAATAGCCCTCCCCACTCTCTCTCTTCTCATAAAAATCGACCCCCTCTCTCTCTTGCCTTCTCTCTCTCTCTCCTAAACCTCCCCTACCTAGCCTAGCCCACCTGAGCCCACCTGACCTGGTCTGAGCCTGCCTGACTTAGCCTGAGCCTGCCTGACCTGGTCCTAACCCACCTGACCTGGGTCTGAACCCACTTGACCTGGTCCAAACCCAGTTGACTTGACTTGAACCTAGTTGGGTTTAAAGTCAAAGTCAAAGTCCTTTTTGGTCCAGATTCCGGTTTGGATTTCTGAACCCAGACTTAGCCTACTTGAGCTGAGTTCGAACCTGCTGAACCCAGTTGACTTGGATTGAACCCTGTTAGGTTCAAACCACTTAGGTTGAGTAGCTTGACCTGCTCTACCTCTTTCTCAACTAAGTCAGCTTCATCTGACTTAGTCTGACCTCTCGAAGGAAGGCTCGAAGCCAAAGAAGCAACCCGGAGCCGTTTCTTCCACGATTTGAAGTAAGTTCGCTTCGTTGATCCATCTCTCTCAAGTATTTGACTGTTTGTATATAGAATATACTTTCTGAAGTAGTATCTTGCTTTAGTTCTTGGTTGAGCCCTCTAGGACACTTCGGTGTTCACGCGCTCGCCTCGTAACTATCGTCGGATATATATGTTCGAATACGCAGTATATGCGTTCTTCAAAATAGTATCTCACCCTAGTTCTTGGTTGAGCCCTCTAGGACACTTCGGTGTTCACTCGCTCGCCTCGTAACTATCGTTGGATACAGATCTAGGTGTATATCTGCTGATACTGCCGACGCGTCTTATATCGCACAGGCCATGTAATTTACCTTTGCCGTCGCGTCGTATGATGCCAAGGCCCCCTGCTTTCTGTACTTCCGATTACTGCACTTCCGATTATGCATTTACTTACGCCGTCGCGTCGAACGATGCCAAGGCTCCTGCTTTCTGCAATGTCTTTACTTACGCCGTCGCGTCGAACGATGCCAAGGCTTCTGCTTTGTTATATATGTAGAATATTTCGTTCAGTTACACACCCTGAACAATAGTATATGCATTTCTTTACGCCGCCGCTGTATAAAGCACAGGCTTCTGCTTATATTACATATATGGCGCGTAAGTGAGCGTTCAAACGGAGATCAACTCCAAAATCGCCCATGCAATTCCCTTACCGCTCCTCGTACAAGATTCTGCTTGACGAATGAAGCCCCTATTGGAAAGGCTTCGCCTTTTGGCAAAATGCTCTTTACGTAAAGACTAAATCAATTACGTATGGCCTAGCTATGGCCCAAGGTTCCTGCAACCTTGATGGATGCAAAGTACGCACAACGGTGCGCATCCATTTCCCGAGTTAAGCGTAGCGATTTCCCACCAAAGAGGGGAGATGCCGCTGAAATTCCTGAAGGAGCTAAGAATGACTCAGAAAGAACGTAGCAGAAGTGCTACCCAGTTATGAAACGCCTTCTACAATGTAGAAAGGTTCGTCGCACCACTGCCGGTAGAGCAGAGAAGGTGTTGACAGAATGGTTGGCAGAAGAGCTGCCAAAACCAGTTAAGTGGCACAATGATGTCCTTTGTTGGAACGATGTCAGAATGACTCGTCTCCCTGACACCTGCAAGGGCATCATACTTGTAAGAGCCGTTGCGCCAAAGTAGTGGTAGCGCCTTGACGAGGTCCTGAGCTCGTTGCGTAAAAATACGCCGAGTAGCCGATCCGTAGAGATCGAGTCATGTGCATGCTCATTGAGAATTATCAGACAACCAGACTCGTAAGGGCCGCTGAGCCGGAGTGTGTTGTTTCCACCGAAAGAGGTGAAGTGCTCGTCAAGGCCGAAGTGCCGAGAGCAGAGTTAAGCATGCATATGAATAAAACCTTTGTTCCACGGTGAAAACCGTGTGGTTGATTGGGGTCGGGTACATACTTCTCAAAGGCTGCCCTATAGGCATGCAATGTTCGTCAAGTAATTGTAAGACCGGCAGGCCCCTTTCAGAATTTCTCACCGAGGAAGACGGTGATGGCGCAGCCTTGAGTGACATATATTTCACCCGAACCTGATAGAGTTCATTGATGGCCTTCGTCACTCAGAGGTATGGAGGTCGTGGTTATCCTTAAATATCTAAGGATTGAACCCAACTACTGCAGTAGCAGAATGCATTCGGATACCTAGTAAGGATCTCTTTCGGTATGTTGTACCGTCCTACTAGGGGGATGGGGTCAACAGGCCTCTGGGGTATCTAAAATACATAGAATAATCAACCCCCAGATCGTCGCGTTGTCGCCCAGATATGAGTCCCCTAAGCCCAGGGGGAGGTGCAATTATCGAAACAAAGCATTAGCTTAGGTACAGCGCTACTTTGAATGTATGAGTGGATGACGTTGTTGAGTCAGTCCTGCATAACCTTTGTGAAGGTGTCATGGTCGGTATACTACTGGACCGATTGGGAAAGAACCCCATTGATATCCGTACGACTAAGTGAAGCTCGGAGAGCTGTCCTTAGATTCGTAGGATACGGATGTGCCAAACATAAAGGCTTGAGCTAGACATCCATTCGTGACTCTGAGGAAGTCAAGGCTAAGTCGTAGAGACTTGAGAGGTTATTCTAACTCACAGCCCTGAAGAGGCTTATGCGAAGTCATGACGACTTGCGTGGATGTTCAACTCATAGCCCTGATGAGGCTTGTGCGATATACGCTAAGTCATGGAGGCTTGAGCGTCGTATTACGAACTGCGACCCTGAGTGGTCTATGCATTTACTTGAGTTGAATAGATAGGTGTTTGCCTACTTACCAGACCATCAGTGGTTCTGACCCCGTTTAATGGGGATTTCAGGTGTTGAACCTGCGTGGCGATATGCGGAGCAAGGCGGCATCAAGTTCCAGGGTTTCTCTAGACAGAGTTGTACTGCTTCCTTTTTATTGAACCTACACTGCTTTCCTAAGCAGTAGTGTTGTAATAAACATATGTTTTCGATAAAATGGAACACTTTGGTGGTCAATGAGTTGCTTGGCCACATACCTGCAACGTGCTCGGAGTTTTCTAAAACTGACGACTCATTATCGTCTTATTCCGCTGCTAAAAGCTTTTCTAAGTTCCGCTGCAATGAAAAAAAAAAAGAAATTCATGAAAATTTTAACTTAGCTTTGTTTTGGAAATCCGGGGCGTTACAGTTCAGACCCAGGTCAGGTGGGTTAGGACCAGGTCAGGCAGGCTCAGGCTAAGTCAGGCAGGCTCAGACCAGGTCAGGTGGGCTAGGCTAGGTAGGGGAGGTTTAGGAGAGAGAGAGAAGGCAAGAGAGAGAGGGGGGGTTGATTTTTATGAGAAGAGAGAGAGTGGGGAGGGCTATTTATAGCCCAAGCCCACCTCCTCTTGGGTTTTTCCATGCCCCTTCTACCCCCTTGGCTTCTTTTTAATTCCAAGAGGTTCCTTGGTGTGAGGCCCACCTAGATATTTCCATGGGATATTTTGTGGGTCCCACCAGATATTTTCTGAGGAATATTTCTGTGGGTCCCACCAATATTTCCGTGGGTCCCGCAAGAATTTCGG
Organism: Nuphar pumila; assembly: GCF_984573655.1. Classification (NCBI taxonomy): domain Eukaryota; kingdom Viridiplantae; phylum Streptophyta; class Magnoliopsida; order Nymphaeales; family Nymphaeaceae; genus Nuphar; species Nuphar pumila. The sequence goes on along the minus strand of NC_143251.1, from coordinate 69,009,989 downwards.
GTTTTCGGCGATTTTTTCAGAAAAATTCTGAGTACGCCATTCCCTTCGTATTGACGTAACTAAGAAAGTTGGCTCGCAGGAATCCTTTGATTTCGTTCAGGTAGGAAGTTATGGCTTCCAGAGTGTTTGAGCATATATTCGCGATTCGACGAATATCCTAAGTATAACTGGCTCACAGGAATTGATTCATTTCGCATTCTGAGAAAAAATGCTATTTTTACCGGTAAATGCCTCATGAATTTTATTCAGATATTTCTGAAAAATTGCGGGTCTTACACATAGGCAAAATCCACCATTTTAGGACTTTCTTTAAATTTTATTATTTAAATCATATCATTTCGTGATTTTTAGCATTCTAGGCTGTTTATCAGAGTAAGTAAATGCTTCATACCGAATTTGGTGCAATTTAGAATCCATTTGACGTTCGGATTAGTCATAATATCAAAACAGGGTCCCGTAGGACCCAGATCCAAGCGAAAAACAAGCGAAATTCGTTATTTTGGATAAATTGAAAAATGCCAAATTCTGATTTTATAGTCCTAATGTGTTTAGCAGCATGTCATAATGTCTCATACTGCATTTCATCATCATTTGTTTCAATTTGAATTTCGAAATCTCAATTTTACCAAGTTTTCCTTCAAAAAACCCTGATTTTAAAGGTATAACTTTATAATTAGGGGTATTTTGGTCATTTTGACCACCATTTCGAATTTCAAACTATTTTCCACCGAATTTCCTGCATTTACATCATTTCAAATATCAAGGAAGCATGAGATTAGGGTTTATATCCAATTAAATCCAATAATTTCATAATATTATTGGAAAATCTTGGAAAAACCCACATATTTGAGCTAACCTTATTTCAAGTTTGGCAGGGATATTCAAAAGAAGGAGCTGAAGTCTGCAATTTTCTTTTATTTCATTTATTTAGTGATGTAATAATGTAAATTTTGGAATAATATATTTAATTTCCTGCTTAGACTAGGATGCATATCATATAGTTTAAATTCCTGCAATATCATATTTTTGTGATTCATGCATTTTATTTCAAAAGCACTATGGATGTTCATGAATGGCACATGCACCAACTCTTAGGAAGTTGATGAACTCGGCGGAATCCATATTTACGGTCCTAGTCGGAATATGGACGAGACTCAGATCCATCATCTTTCTACTAGTCACATTGAGCCTACACTTTTAGGCTATCTTAAAATGCACATCATATTTCCAATATTTTCAAAGTATTGTGCATTAAATCAATTAAACTCTTAATATATTCATGGCCACAGTCAGAATATGTGAAGGATTTATTTTGACTTAATACACATTTTCTAACAAATTTTTTAGAAATCTTTCAAAGTGCATTCATACACTCATATCATTTGCATCATGAAATCATTGGTTTCTCGTGATTTTCTTAAGAAAATTTCATTCTCAAGGAATCGATTTCTCAAGAAACTCTGAGAACTTTTCAAAATCGGTTTTCTCAAGTCAAGTTTTTCCATAGTTTTCCATGGGAAAAGGTCATTTTCCCAAGATTTTCAAGAGAAGTCTCTCACCTTTCTCAAGATCAAAATCGATTTCCAAGTATTTCAAAGGTAAAATTCCCAGGATTTCGATTTCCCAAGTTTTGAATTTTCTTCTCCAATGAGTTTTCCTATAAATTTTCCATCATTTTCCTAAGAAAATTCTCAACGTCCAAGTTTTCCTGAAAAGTGTTTCCCTTTTCAAGTGTTCATCTTTTCTCAAGAATTCCTTCCATTTTCCTGAGATTCTCATTTCTTCATGGTTTTCTAAGTCTTTCTAAGCTTTCTTAAAATTTTCCTGAGATTCTCATTTCTTCATAGTTTTCTAAGTCTTTCTAAGCTTTCTTAAAATTTTCCTGAGATTCTCATTTCTTCATAGTTTTCCAAGTCTTTCTAAACTTTCTCAAAATTTTCCTGAGATTCTCATATTCTCATTTCTTCATAGTTTTCAAAGTCTTTATAAACTTTCTCAAGATTTTCCCGAGATTCTCATCTAAACTTTCTCAAGATTTTCCCGAGATTCTCATCCATTCATGATTTTCCTACATCTTTATGAACTTTCCCGTGATTTCAAAACCCTTTTCTTCTGAGTTTCCTGAGAAATTGACTTTCATCTTTTTTCTGAGAGATTCTTTTCAACTCCAAATATTTTCCAAGCATAATCATGTTTTTCCTACTCCCATTTTCCGAAATCTCATAGCACATGCCTGAATTCTCTGTGCATTTAGGATAGAACACGATTTTGATGATTTAACTAAGTCAAGCACAATTTTGGTCATTGGTTCGATTACCCCTGTTAAAGGCGGCAGGAACGGTCGAACCGCGTACCGACAGGTCGAGCCCCATCCCATGGATTTTTCCGCAATTTTCAAAAACGAAGGTGAGTATTTCGAAACAATTTCCAAAATCCGGTCAAGTTTGAAGCGCGAAAGCGTTTCCCTCTTTCTCTTCCGCAAGGAAGGGAAGACGGGGAAAAATTTCGCGACGATAACAGGTTTGGCGACCGTGATGGGACCTGTCCTTGTCTGACCAAAATTGTGCTTGACTTAGTTCAATTATTGAAATTATGTTCACAAAATGTCAGCTCTTTACTTTTGATATCATGCGAACCTAAGAGCCTAGATTCTGACCTAGCTGACATTGATTGCATATAGCTTAGGCATGGTTTGGTAGGACCAGATTGAGGAGATATTTTCATGCTCACATAGACTTAGGTCTAAATGCAACTCTCCTCAATTTAGGATCTGAATGCAAACAATGCGTGCTTCTTCAAAGTTTTCAAAATCTATCTCTCTAGGATTTAGAACCCTCTATTTCTTGCATGTGATCATTTTTAAAAATCTCCATTACCTATCATTACCCGGTCTTCACGTTGCTGGGCTCTCTTCCAGAACCCTAGTTCGGGACAGAGCTTCACAACTGGGCCAATTATTTGGGTTAACACCCCCCTGCCACGTACTGCAGGCCACAGTCCGAAGTATATCGGTAGACGCTCAAGGATGTTGGAAAACCTTACCTTAGAACCGGAGTTGAAATTATATGCCACGTACCTCGAATTTTGATTCGGGTATATCGGCATAACTGGATCGGACAAAGATGATCTGAACCTAGAGTTAGGATTAGGGTCCTACAGCTATTTTCCAAAATGATGCATCTAGAGTCAGCCCTTTTAGAGAGTGCTGAATGTGCATAAATGTTTGTGCAGGATGTGAGTTTGTATGCTACCTTTATTTCTCTCATATTTTTCCCAAAAATATTTTCAAATATCCATATTCTCATCTTTTCCCTTCATTTTCTCAAACCCTGGAAGATTTTCCCAAATATCCAATTTCTTTCAAAACTCCAGGTGATTTTCCATTCTACCTTTCTACTGGATCTCGAATTTCCAGCTGCATTTTTATCCTGCCTGCAATTTTTCAAAATCATATGTTTTCTCTCATTGGATTTTCAATCCTTTTGTCTATTTGCAAAATTCTTCTTATTTTCCTCATGCATACCTTGATTATTGTGGTGGAAATTATTTACCCACTTGCCTTCTCCTTGTTCTAAATCCATTTGCGGATTGTTTTTCCAAAAGATATCTCTTTCCTTCAAAAATGGTGTTTTACTCGTGGTTGACGACCTCGCCTAGGTAACAAGGCACATTTTCTGTTGTTTATTTCTCTTACAAAGAATAACAACGCAATTGTTGTGATTTCAGTGACGACTCCATCCCTAGTAATGGGATAATCTTCCAATGGTCTACCATATTTTCTTCAATATTTCCTTCCAAAAATCCAAAAAAAAAAATTCCTCAAAATTTGATCCTATCTTTTCTTTGCAGAGTCCTGCAGAGAAAGAGAAAGAGAAAGAATACAAGAAACCCTTCACAACATTTGATGGTTCAGACAAGGTCAGGGAAGAAGACTGCACCAATTCATCTTATCAGCTACTCATCAACATCAGGAGAGATGAATTCGCCAAGGTCAGACAAAAACCAAGAGCAGCCGGAAGATGACGGTATCGACCCTCAGATGTACGCAATGTTTCAGAAAATGATGAAGAGGATGATGAGTGAGCAGGCTGGCACCAACTCAGACAAAAATCCATTCAGTCAGAGAATTAGAGATCGTGTGGCCAAGAGGTCAACCAAGTCCTCTGAGGAGAATGTTCAAGATACTTCAGACGAAGATGATACCGATGAAGAATATGAGGTGCCTCCGGCATTTCAGAAACGTGGCCAAAGGAGGAGTCACAAATCAAAAAGCCAGGTCGCAGAAGAGCCCCTGCAGACACAATTCAGGGAAATGGCCAGAGTGGTCAAGGATCTGCAAGCCCGCGACAAGGGCAAGAAAGTCTTCACCAGCAAGGACTTCTACGACGGTTTAGAAGGGGATGATGATCTGGAGAATCTTCCCCGAAAATTCATCAAGTTTGATGGTTCTGGCGACCCGAAAGCACATCTTGCCATGTTCTTCGCTGAATGCTCTAGGTTCAAGAGAGACAATAGAGCACTATTCTTATGCTTTCCCCGCAGCCTGGAAGGAGTCGCGGCCAAATGGTACGCAGAACATATCAATCCTATAGAACTGAAAGAGTTCGACAAAGTCGTGAATTTGTTCGTTGAATGATTCTTGTTCAATACTGAAGCTCTCCCAACATTGAGTCATCTCTGCAATCTAAGGCAAAATGAAAATGAAAAGTCAAGTGACTTCATTCGCAGATGGAGAGAGACCTGCAACAAAATGAGGGATCCTATATTAGAAAGACATGCTTTATCATTGATCCTCAACAATTTTTCGCAACCTCTGAGAGGATTAATTTCTACCTCCCCATCCAAATCTTTTGTTGAACTCATTGAGCGAGCAGAATGGCTCGAGCTGAGCGTGGAGAATGGAGTATATGAGGGCTTCACATTTTCCAAGAATAACCCTCAAGGTGAACAAAAGAAGAAGGCTCACTTCACTTTTACAGCAAAATCTTTCAATAATAGCAAAGGCAACAAGAATGATCATGGCAACAGTTTGGAGAGAATCAAAAAGCAAAAAGGGAAGGACATCAACAGTGATAAACCTCTCCAATCCAGCCCTCAGCATCAAAAGAAAGATCAGGAAAAATCAAAGCGCAAAGACTGGAGAACTGATCGAGAATTCACCCCTCTTGATCAAACACTTGAGAGTATCCTCGAGTATATGCTTGAGAAAGAACTTGTCCGGTTGCCTAAAGCCGTTGATCCTCCAGCAATTATGGGCAGATTCAAAGAACAATTTTGCAAGTTTCATCAAGCAGTAGGGCACGATACAGAAAACTGCTTCATCCTTAAAAACATTGTTCAAGACTGCATTGATAAGAAGCTCCTCGTTGAAGATGAAAAGGAGGACTAGTCATCCTGACAAAGATTTTTTCTACAATCATTCAAGAAGATGAAAATGCCAACAATTTTTCATTTCCCATCTTGCTTTTTCAAAAGAATAATGTAATCCCATTCTCTTTCCTTGATTTCAAAGCATCAATAAAATCATCAAATTTTCCAATAGCTTGGCGCCATGTTATTTGTCTCTTCTTCCTTTTCACAATGTCTCTCTCGTGAGGAATGATCTTAAGAATGTCTATAAGCCAAGAAGCTTGTCACCTTATTCATCAATTATCCTTCTTTTATTCAAAATTTTCTCCCTAGTTACAGTGAGGCATTTTTTTTGGAAGATTTATCTTTACCTCAAAACATCCTGTATGCAGGCAGGATAAACCATTCTCTCATTTTGCATATATATGCACTCATTTGCATCAATTTGCATTCATTTACACTTCATTTGCATTTCATGTGCATGTGCATTGCATTTGCATTAACTATGCACCCAATTCCATTTCCCATTCAGGATAAGGGATAAATCCTGAGACTATGAATGATTTCCCATCTTAATCATCAATTTCTGACTCTAGTCTACAATCCTTGGATAGGATCCTCTTTTCAAAAATCCAGTTCCCACATTGACAATTTGCAAAATTGCGTTCCCCTAACCGGGTTCTCCTCTGAAGATCTGAATTCCAATCCAAGCTCCTTTTCTTTCAAAATCCAACTTTCAAGTTGGTCCATATTTTTCTTCTGTTGATCCGAGTTCCGACTCGCGATCTCTTTATCTTATTCCAGCTCAGATGTGAGCTTGTCATTTTCTTTTGTTGATCCGGGTTCCGACTCGAGATCTCTTTATTTACTCGAGCCTTGACTCGAGCTCTTCATTTTTCTTTTGTTGATCCGGGTTCTGACTCGAGATCTCCTTATTCATTCGAGCTCAGATTTGAGCTCTTTATTTTTCCTTTGTTGATCCGGGTTCCGACTCGAGATCTCTTTATTTAATCGAGCCTTGACTCGAGCTCTTCATTTTTCTTTTGTTGATCCGGGTTCCGACTCGAGATCTCCCTATTCATTCGAGCTCTGACCCAAGCTCTTTATTTTCCTTTGTTGATCCGGGTTCCGACTCGTGATCTCTTTACTTTATTCGAGCTCTGACTTGAGTCATTCATTCTTCTGCATCGATCCAAGGGTCAGTCGATTTCTCAAATTTGATATTTTGCCCACCAATTCCAATTCAAATCCTCGGGTCATTCAATTCTTCAATTTCGACCTCCGGGTCACCCAATTTCCAATTTTCAAATTACCAAAATTCTCAATTTCGACCGCCAGGTCATCCAATTTCTATTCCCCGTTCAGGATAAGGGGATAATCCTGAAATCATTCATAGAAGCGATCCAACTCTCTATAATGGTTCTTGTTCTTCATTGAACTGATATTGTTCCAAGCGAACTGATAGTCGTTCTTCATTGAACTGATAGTGTTCCAAGTGAACTGATAGTCGTTCTTCATTGAACTGATAGTGTTCTCAGTGAACTGATAGTCGTTCTTCATTGAACTGATAGTCGTTCTTCATTGAACTGATAGTGTTTCCAGTGAACTGATAGTCGTTCTTCATTGAACTGATAGTGTTTCAAGCGAACTGATAGTCGTTCTTCATTGAACTGATAGTGTTCCTAGTGAACTGATAGTCGTTCTTCATTGGACTGATAGTGTTCCCAAGTGAACTGATAGTCGTTCTTCATTGAACTGATAGTGTTCCCAAGTGAACTGATAGTCGTTCTTCATTGAACTGATATTGTTCCCAGTGAACTGATAGTCGTTCTTCATTGAACTGATAGTCGTTCTTCATTGAACTGATAGCGTTCCCAAGTGAACTGATAGTCGTTCTTCATTGAACTGATAGTGTTCCCAAGTGAACTGATAGTCGTTCTTCATTGAAATGATATTGTTCCCAGTGAACTGATAGTCGTTCTTCATTGAACTGATAGCGTTCCCAAGTGAACTGATAGTCGTTCTTCATCGAACTGATAGTGTTCCACAAAACTGATAGTCGTTCTTAATTGAACTGATATTATTCTCACCGATGGTCGTTGTTAATTGAACTGATATTGTTCCCAGCGAACTGATAGTCGCCTCCTTTGGGGAAAGGAGAGGATAATTTTCGTCACGGATGTGTTGAGCCGGATTTCAAATACTCACTTTCACTAAGGATTTCAAGAAAATTTTGTCAATTTGTCAGCCAATTACCTGTTGATTTCAAAAACTTTATTATACAAATCTCTACCTCAATTTACCTTCAGCATTACTTCCAAAAGAGTAAAGCTTTTGCGAAAAGAGATTCAAAATTTGAATTCTTTCTATTAGCCAACCAAAAGGATGAAGGATAAGTCCTCGATATGGCCAGAAAAGAAAATTCAATGTTATTGAAAAGCCGTAGATGATCGATATTGATTGCAGTCAATAGCACATCTTTAAAGGCTATTCTTGCAAAGACGAGGCAGTGAAAATATCCTGAGTGCGAGAAAAGAGAGAATTCATCCAAGCCCTGTCTCCTCAAAATCACCTAAGCTGCGATTAAATATCCGCAAAAGGGATCTCTCACTTGTCGTCAAGATGAAGGCGAATTAAGCGAGTAGACCCCCGGGGCCAAAGAAGATTTGAAACATCTTCAAGATGACAGAGTTTGCGACGGATTCTTCCAGGGAAAGTCCAAAGCACTGTCGAGATGAAGGCAGATGCGATGAGTCTCCCGACAATCCCCAAAAGATATTTAATTTCAGCTATCATCCAAAGATCTCCAAACCCATCGCCCAAGAAGGATCGAAACATCTCCAAGTTGAAGAAGTTTGTAACGTACCCTTCCCCAAAAGAGAGAAAGAGAGGAAAAAGAAAGAGAGAAAAAGTAAGAACATCTCCAAAATGAAGGAGAATATAGCCAAAACACCAAAGAGCCAAAAGAGTGCATAAAGAATATCATGAGAGAAGCTTCAGGATATCAAACTGCCAGATCTATCAAGAATCTTCTTTAAATCTGTGAAATTCTATTATCAATACTCTTTCATCAATTGCTTTCATAATATCAAATTCTCTTTCCTGCTCATATCAAGGAAATTGATAGCTTCCTTAAAGAAGGTCAATTGCAAACAATTTGGGTTTCTAATCTCGATTCTACGAAGTGAACCTTGCTTGGAGGTAATGCTTTGGGTAGAAGAGAAAGAACATATTTGCAACAATATGCAACATTTTCAAAAATTTTGAATCAACAGCAAAATTTCGACATTTTGACAATATTTTCTAGCTATCCTGACATGAAGTGAGAGCTTGATGTTCGTTTTCGACACATCCTGACACCAATTTTAAATCCCTCTTAAGGACTTGATTCCTTCCCTTCTTTGAGAGCATGAACTCTCAGATTGCACACTTCCCTGTGTCCCCACTGTCCCACCATAGACAGTCTCATTTTGGTTTGAGGTCGAACCACCAATCTATTCTTGCAAAAGGCAATTTCAAAAGCTAATTTTAGTCTCAGCAATGAGACGCCCAAAATCAATCCCTTTTCAAGCTTTAGGGACCCCATTTTCTTTCCTTTTGTAAAAACCCTGTCGGATTTATTGTGCAAAATCCGAAGGTTCCATCATGGTCTCTTCTGTCGAGGATTCCATTTCATTTTCTGCCCGATCAGGATAAGGGTACAAACCTGAGCCTCAATCAAAGAGGTATTCCATTCCCCGATCAGGATAAGGGTACAAACCTAAGCCTCAATCAAAGAGGTATTTCATTTTCCGCCCGATCAGGATAAGGGTACAAACCTGAGCCTCAATCAAAGAGGTATTTCATTTTCCGCCCGATCAGGATAAGGGTACAAACCTGAGCCTCAATCAAAGAGGTATTTCATTTTCCGCCCGATCAGGATAAGGGTACAAACCTGAGCCTCAATCAAAGAGGTATTTCATTTTCCGCCCGATCAGGATAAGGGTACAAACCTGAGCCTCAATCAAAGAGGTATTTCATTTTCTGCCCGATCAGGATAAGGGTACAAACCTGAGCCTCAATCAAAGAGGTATTTCATTTTCTGCCCGATCAGGATAAGGGTACAAACCTGAGCCTCATTCAAAGAGGTATTTCATTTTCCGCCCGATCAGGTTAAGGGTATAAACCTGAGTCTCATTTCTATCAGATATTTCATTCCCCAATCGGGTCAAGGGTTAAGACCTGAGCTTCGTTCCATACGAAGAATTTTCTGTCCCATCCAGGTTAAGGGCATAAAACCTGAATTTCACTCTCACGAAGCAAATCTTTTCCCTTCATTCTTCACTTCATATCTACCATCTTCCTCGGGCTAATTTCTTCACACCCAGTCAGATCCTTCTAACTGGGGCATTTTTTTATATATAGCCCAAATTTGGTGTGTTTTTCTTTGCCACTAAGCTCGGCCACGAGCCGGCTTAGTAGCAAAGAGGGGCATCTGTAAACACCACAAATTTTCACTCACCTCCCCGACATTTTCACCAAGCATCATCATTCAGCCTTTGAAATCGTCGGAGGGCAAAATGGTCATTTTCTGAGCTCGGACCTTACAGAAGTCTAAATTGCATCTGCAACTCTCAAAATTTCCTTATTTTTAGCTCAGATGTTCAAAATTTTATTCCGACAGGAGACAGGCATCTCCAAGTCTTGGTTCAAGATTCTATTGCATAAGACATGACATTGCATATCATTGCATGCGCATTTCATATCACTGCACTGCACAACATGTCATTTCGAGGTCCAGAATTCTCGATTTCAAAATTTTCAATCCATATTAGAATTTCAACTCTTTTCAAAATTGATTTCAAAACTCTGGGTCTTCAAAATTATCAATTCTTCCCATTTTACCCCCAGGGCTCTGAATTTCAAAATATTTTCTCAGGAAAACAATCTGGATAATTTTCAATAAAGTTCAACTCAGATTTTGCCTTTTGTCAGCTATTTCAACTGTCTTCCTTTTACAAAATCGCCCTACAGGGGCCAACTCTTTCCAAAAACTTCTGTTTTGCCAATTAGTCCAATTTTTTATGAAAATTCCAAAAAGAGGTTATTGTTTTATCCTTATTGAAATAAAGAAGCAATGTGGGACCCACATTGAGGTGGTGTCACACAGGCTTCTCTTTTGAAAATTTTGAATTTTGAAAAACCCAAAAATATAGGAGCCTTGTCCCCTGGATTGGTGCCACTTGTCTTTTCTCTCTCCTCCCATTTCCATGCCAAGTGTCAGTGTGGGGCTACCTTAAGAAACCGCCACATGTCATCCCATTTATCTGCCATGTGTCACCCTATCCATCTTGCGCCATGTGTCATTCCAAAGATCACCAGGAGATGCCAAGTGTCATAGGTTGTCCTGTCTAGAAAAAGTGGAGCTTGTCTCCTCTGAGGTGGCGCCACTTGAAGTGTGTCTCCTGCAGAGGACACGTGTCAACGTCTCCCTCTTTCAGAAAAATAGCCTGACACATGTCTCTCCCTACTTTTCTCAGAAAAGTAGGAGACACGTGTCACTCCTAGATTCCTCCAGAAAAAGGTAGGCTTGTCTCCTCTGAGGTGGCACCATTTGAATTATGTCTTCTGCAAGTGACACATGTCAGCCTCTCCTTTCCTCAGGAAAAGCAAGTGACATGTGTCAATCTCCAGCTTCCTTTAGAAAAAGTAGAAGACACATGTCACTCCCTGCTTTTCTCAGAAAAAGCAAGTGACACATGTCACCCTCTGCTCTTCTCAGAAAAAGCAAGGGACACATGTCTCTCTCTGCTTTCTTCAAAAAAAGCAAGTGACACATGTCACTTTCTGCCTCCTTCAGAGAAAGCTAGAATTCAAATATTCAAACTCCAGGCTGAGGTGGCGCAAATCCTGAACTTCACCTTTTCTATTTTGTGTGAGATGGTGCCACGTGTCCCTTTCCCTCCTTTTCCTCCCTCTTGCCACATGGCATTGTAGGAGCCACCCTGAGGTGGCACCACATGTCCACCCTCCATTTCTCCAGGGCCAACCTCCATTTAAAATTCAAATCCCCCTCTGAGGTGGCTCCATCTAAAGAACCTCCTCCAGCAAGCTGACACTTGTCAGGTATGGAACCATCCTGGACTGCCACATGTCCAGATCTCCTTTCATCAGAAAAAGTAGAATTCAAACTCCTCTGAGGTGGCACCTTCTGAGCCCACTGCTCTGTTCTTCTGACATGTGTCAAACACTTTTGAGGTGGCGCCAATCCAGAGCCCCACTTGGCTTCCTCTCTTTTATTTAATATATTTTTTTATAAAAATAGCCCCATGAGGTGGCACCACCTGAGGGCTCCCTGCAAAAGCCAGATTCAAATTTCAAACCCCCAGATAGCACCCCCTGAGATGGCGCCACATGGAGGGCTCAGATTGAGCCTGTTTGAAATTAAAAAAAATTCTGAAAATCTATAAAAACAAGGCTCCACGCCCAGCATGAGGAGACCCTCTTTTGAGAACTCTTGTGAACTTGAAAATTCAACCTAGCCTTCTTGAGAATCCGATTTTTGCACTTTGGAATTCACGCCCCCTTTGGCTCAGTGAAGAAGGTGTAGTGGGTCGATTTTGGTGAACCATCCGAAGCCCGGAGCGAAGGACGAACGAAGCTCATGACAGCCGCCCCTTTCAAGAGCTCATACGCTGCCTAACAAAGCAAGGTGCACCTCTTTTCCTCTTGATTTGATTTCATAATTCGTTTCGGGAGTCGTTTGAAGAAAGAGCTCATCTGAGAGATGGATTGAGCTATTCTCATAAAACGACATATATAAAAATACATGATTATGCTTTCTTGATGATTTTGGCATTCATGCATTTAGCTAGATTTAATTTGCATTTTATTTCATTAATTTAACACGTTTCATGAATTAATTAGGATTAATTTAGCATTTATTTCAATTCTGCTCATTTTCAGTAGTTCTCTGTTTTTGTCAGTCAGTCCACACGTCATTTCATGCATTTTTTTTTTATTAAAAATCCCCAAAAAATCACGTAATGCGCCATTAGGTGTCCCTAGAATTGTTCCAAAAATTCGGAAGCATTTGAATTTGTTTACTACGGTAAACATTCAAAATGGGAAGTCGGATTTTGTTACCTGGGATGCGTTTTAAAAATTATTTTCTGACTTGTAAAATCGAGATCTCCCTCATGGAAGATTCGATTTTCGATCCGAAAGATGTTATGAACTCGGGAGAATGTATAGTTTTTTTAACTGATTTTCTAAGAGTTTTATGATTTTTTTTTATGTCTGACAAAAATGCGAGAGTTCGGGACACGTGTCAAAGCCTGATTTGGGCCTCTGAGACTTTGGATCAACTTAGGTCGATGGGTTCTCTTTGGGTTTTGATTCAAATCCAAAACTGTAAAAAATGAAAGTTATATCCAAGATGTCCTCTGTTTGTATCTGAAAGCTTGTGATTTTTAGAACAGTCGTGATACCTGTTTCGGATTTTTCTTGTCAGTCCTCTGTTTGGTCACATTTGTCTGTTGTGTTAATTTAGGAATGAAAAGTTATATTTTTATCCGTGTTTCTGTTGATCAAATGCCTAAGTCATCAACATAAAAGTTGTTCATGTAGGTGTCTTTAGTAGCTCTGTTAATTATCAGAAATTTTCATGGCTGTTTTCTATTTGTTTAGCATTTTACATTCGATTAGGGTGATTTTTACCTCTGTCAAAACTAAATCCCTGTTACTGAACTCACCATGGCTCAAATCCCGAGGCTGTAAAAACCAAAATGTTCCATTTCGGGTCATTTAGCAGTCTGCAAAATATCAGAAGTTTTCATGGTGTAAATCTTGCATTATCATGTTAAGGAGTGCATTTGGTTCAGATCCATAGGCAAAATCCACCATTTTAGGACTTTCTTTAAATTTTAGCATTTAAATCATATCATTTTGTGATTTTTAACATTCTAGGCTGTTTATCAGAGTAAGTAGATGCTTCATACCGAATTTGGTGCAATTTAGAATCCATTTGAGGTTCGGATTAGCCATAATATCAAAACAGGGTCCCGCAGGACCCAGATCCAAGCGAAATTCGTTATTTTGGATAAATTGCAAAATGCCAAATTCAGATTTTATAGTCCTAATGTGTTTAGAAGCATGTCATAATGTCTCATACTGCATTTCATCATCATTTGTTTCAATTTGAATTTCGAAATCTCAATTTTACCAAGTTTTCCTTCAAAAAAAACTGATTTTAAAGGTATAACTTTATAATTAGGGGTATTTTGGTCATTTTGACCACCATTTCGAATTTCAAACTATTTTCCACCGAATTTACTGCATTTACATCATTTCAAATATCAAGGAAGCATGAGATTAGGGTTTATATCCAATTAAATCCAATAATTTCATAATATTATTGGAAAATCTTGGAAAAAACCACATATTTGAGCTAGCCTTATTTCAAGTTTGGCAGGGATATTCAAAAGAAGGAGCTGAAGTCTGCAATTTTCTTTTATTTCATTTATTTAGTGATGTAATAATGTAAATTTTGGAATAAGATATTTAATTTCCTGCTTAGACTAGGATGCATATCATATAGTTTAAATTCCTGCAATATCATGTTTTTGTGATTCATGCATTTTATTTCAAAAGCACTATGGATGTTCACGAATGGCACATGCACCAACTCTTAGGAAGTTGATGAACTCGGTGGAATCCATATTTACGGTCCTAGTCGGAATATGGACGAGACCCAGATCCATCATCTTTCTACTAGTCACATTGAGCCTACACTCTTAGGCTATCTTAAAATGCACATCATATTTCCAATATTTTCAAAGTATTGTGCATTAAATCAATTAAACTCTGAATATATTCATGGCCACAATCAGAATATATGAAGGATTTATTTTGACTTAATACACATTTTCTAACAATTTTTTTAGAAATCTTTCAAAGTGCATTCATACACTCATATCATTTGCATCATGAAATCATTTGTTTCTCGTGATTTTCTTAAGAAAATTTCATTCTCAAGAAATCGATTTCTCAAGAAACTCTGAGAACTTTTCAAAATCGGTTTTCTCAAGTCAAGTTTTTCCATAGTTTTCCATGGGAAAAGGTCATTTTCCCAAGATTTTCAAGAGAAGTCTTTCACCTTTCTCAAGATCAAAATCGATTTCCAAGTATTTCAAAGGTAAAATTCCCAGGATTTCGATTTCCCAAGTTTTGAATTTTCTTCTCCAATGAGTTTTCCTATAAATTTTCCATCATTTTCCTAAGAAAATTCTCAACGTCCAAGTTTTCCTGAGAAGTGTTTCCCTTTTCAAATGTTCATCTTTTCTCAAGAATTCCTTCCATTTTCCTGAGATTCTCATTTCTTCATGGTTTTCTAAGTCTTTCTAAGCCTTTTTAAAATTTTCCTGAGATTCTCATTTCTTCATAGTTTTCTAAGTCTTTCTAAGCTTTCTTAAAATTTTCCTGAGATTCTCATTTCTTCATAGTTTTCCAAGTCTTTCTAAACTTTCTCAAAATTTTCCCGAGATTCTCATATTCTCATTTCTTCATAGTTTTCAAAGTCTTTATAAACTTTCTCAAGATTTTCCCGAGATTCTCATCTAAACTTTCTCAAGATTTTCCCGAGATTCTCATCCATTCATGATTTTCCTACATCTTTATGAACTTTCCCGTGATTTCAAAACCCTGTTAGCGATTTATGCATGCATTTTATGGTGAGTTTAAGGTTTAAAACCCATGTTTAGATGCATTTTGATAATAAGGGGTTGTGGTTCGAATTTCAGAGAAATCAGAGTTAAAATGAGAGAGTTATGGCTATTTTAGTGTTCGGGAACGAATTTTGAAGTGGATCGGATCCATATCTGACCCAATTAGGCTGTTTTGGACCTTGGATCAACCTTTAGAAAGCCCAAATCCAACCCACACGCATATTCATACCCATTTAGAAAACATTTGCAGAAAACCCCTCAGAAAGTGGCGCAGAGTGAAATATATTTTTATAACCCTGTTTTTGAAAATTGCCAAAAGTATAAATATACTTTTTGGCTGAAGCCCTAGGCATCTTTGGCATTGGAATTGATGCCTCCCTTTGTGATTCTCACTCCAGCCCCCTTCTAACCTCTCATCTCACCTCATTTGCCTTGAAGATTGAGTTTTGCTTGAAACTCAAGCATTGCTTTCTCTCCCTTTCCAATTCTTTTCGTTTCTTCTTCATCCTTGCTGTGATTAACCATTGTTTGCTGTGTTTTTGCAGGTGTAGCAGAGGTGGAGAACATCTATCTTGTGAGGAAGTGCGAAACACTCCAACAAGATGAGTCGGCCTTACCTCCATCTGGTTTTCTAAGCCCTCCCATCGCGAATCGGCACCTTTTCCATCTTCGGTGGATCTCCAATGTGTTGCAGCTGTAAAACCCCTGCTCGTGGTGATATTCTAGCATCCTTGAACAATCTGAGACGTCAATCTAAAGCTATTGTCCGCTCTCTTCTCCCCCACAATCGTCGGATCGCCCTGGAGGTAGGTCTTCTTCTTCCTCCTCTTCTAGTTAAAACCCAACGTATGTGCATGTGTTTTGTTTAGTTTTTTTTATTTTGTGTTGTGTTCTATTGTTTCATACCTAGTATAGAATTCGTGCACAGACCAGCACGGTAGGTTTAGGTTGATTTTCGTTTTGATGCGTTAAGATGTTATTTTTTAATCGTTTTAGACCCAAAACGTGGAAATCAGCTAGATCTTGTTCTAGCCGATTTTTGTTTTTTTTATTATTTCTGATTTTCTGTGTTAGTTTAGCAGGGAAAACGTATTTCAAAATCTATTTTATATCCAGGTTGTCGTTGGATTTGTATTTGGGTTTCGTTTAAATTAAAACCCAAGAATCGACTAGATTCATCCTAGTCGATCTTGGTGTTGTCGAGTTTGTAGCTGAATCTTTCTGCAGGAAAAACGTATTAATCAGAATTATTACAGTCATTCTCAGCATAATTTGATTCGATATTGGAATTTGGGATAATTTAAATGTGTTGTGGGGTTTGTATTTGAAAATTCGTGTAGATAGCACTTAATCGGCTAGATCTAGTCTAGCCGATTTTGTTGTTTTTGTCATTTTTATAATCCTGTATTTCGTTCAGCACTAGTGTTTGTTTTGTTGTTCGTTGTGGGTCATTAGTCGTAGTGTAAAGTTTTCGAGTTAGGTCCATTGGTTAGAGTGTGTCATGTCATTTTTAAAACTTTTGAGTTCGTGTCAGTTAGCATCTGTGTTCTTGTGCTGCAATTCCAATAGTTCATGTCCAGCATGTTCATTTGATTAATATCGTAGTTAAGATAGTTTTTCATTTTCATTTGAATTTGTTAAAGTGAAAAAGCAAAAAAACATGTTAATTTCTTTAGTTTAGATAAAATCGTTTTGTTTTGTTAAAGAGTCATCTTCCCCAAGGAGGGGCGTCAGCCATTAGAGCTCCATTAGAGCTCTAGGCTGTTTTTGGTAGGAGTCTTTTTGCATATAGAAGGTACATTAGTGTGTCTAAGTGCATTGCATTAGGACTTGAGTGTTTAGACGTTTTTCTTTTAGTATTTGTCAAGTTTGAATTAAGTGTTATTTCCTTTAGTGTTAGAAAGTGATATTTTCCAATTTTAACTTTGCCCTATATTAGTTAGATATTGATTCAATTAATTTAGAGGTAGGTTAATTTCCTTGTTTAAGCTAAATCAAGTTTTAGAAAAAGGGTATGTGAGTAATTGTGTTTTGGATTTTTTTTTGGCAACCTTGAGGTTTTCTAAATTCATGTGGAGCATTTAAAGAAAGGATTTAAGATTAATTGTCCAGCCAAGGTAGGGGAGAGTTATTTGTTTAGTTTTGGAAATTTATTTTGAACTCCAATTGAGTTACTAAAAGAGGTGTCAACGGTTTTGAGAAAGAACATTTAATTGTCTTCCAATCATTTTGAGAAAGTTCAAAACGTGTGGCCCTTGTTGAGCTGGACGGGTTTATTGATTTTCAATTTCATTTTGCAAAGCATTTAAGGAAAGGCAATAACTCCTCTTAGGCTGGACGGTTTCATCTCATCCATCTTTCCAAAGTGAGTTCTAAGGCAATAACTCCCTACTTCCCAATTTCTCTACTAACCATTAGTGGTCTTAGTTTCCTTTTCGTGGTTAAGTTTAAATTCACCTTAGTTTAGTAATTAGGTTATTAATTAGGTAGGTCTTAATTATGATTTAAGTTATTTAAATTAGGCATGTAAGGTATAGAGAGTCAATATTTTGAAGTGTCTTGGTTATAATTAATTAATTAGATTTTAATTTTTAAGTTCTTAATTTAGTCATTGTCTAACATAGTCAACTTGGTTGATTCATTTGTGGGGGGCGTGAACCTAATCCAATCTAAATTCTAAAAACCGCACCCCATTGGTCTTTAGTTGTTCATTTGAATTTAGTTGTGATTAGTATTAGATATAGGTTAAGTTAGCTTAGTTAATCATTTGCTTTATCTAACTAGATTTTAGAAATAAGTGTTTAATTAGATCATAATTGATTCCTGCGTGTTGACTTCTATATTTTATTTAGTTTATTGTAATCAGCATTAGGTATTTTCATCCTTTAGATAATATAGTTAGAATTGTATTGTTTAGTTAAGATTAGTTGCTTTTGATTTGTTAGTTAGATTAGCTTTCATCGTGCATTGCCTAGTTAGGTTAATTTTTCGTAGCGATAGTTAATTGCATTAATTAGCAGTGTTTTACTAGTCATTCAACAGCATTTAGGATTGTATTAGTGTTTGATTTATATTCATAGTGTTTAAGATAGACTTCTAAAGTGAATAGTGCATTGAACTCAAAACCCGATTTTTGCCCTGTCGCACAAGCGTTATTTTATGCGCACAATTTTTGCGTTTTCTAAACATTCTTTTTCTATTCACTTTATTGGCGTGTTAACTGTCTGTAGACCAAATTTCAGCTCAATGTGAGTTGATTTGGTCTGATTTTTAAGTGTTTTGTGAAAACAGTTTTTTCGGATTTTAAAATTTTGGGACCTGCGATATCCAGATTTTCCCCGGTTTTGAAACGCTTATATCTGGAGTTCCAGATATCATTTTTCAATTTTGTAAAAACTGTCATATTCTTAAATCTGTTTGTTACAGAATAGAACAAATTTCGAGAAATTTGGACTTCGTTTGCATTGTCAAACACTCAGTTTACGAAGAGCTGTCAGAAGTCTATTTTGCACTATTTAGGGGTAAGATCGTAATTTCACTAGTTTAGTTATTTTCGGTCTATTTTCATTATTTTCTGAGTTTCCTAAGAAATTGACTTTCATCTTTTTTCTGAGATATTCTTTTCAACTCCAAATATTTTCCAAGCATACATCATGTTTTTCCTACTCCCATTTTCCGAAATCTCATAGCACATGCCTGAATTCTCTGTGTATTTAGGATAGAACACGATTTTGATGATTTAACTAAGTCAAACACAATTTTGGTCCTTGGTTCGATTACCCCTGTTAAAGGCGGCAGGAACGGTCGAACCTCGTACCGACAGGTCGAGCCCCATCCCATGGATTTTCCCGCAATTTTCAAAAACGGAGGCGAGTATTTCGAAACAATTTCCAAAATCCGGTCAAGTTTGAAGCGCGAAAGCGTTTCCCTCTTTCTTTTCCGCAAGGAAGGGAAGACGGGGAAAAATTTCGCGACGATAACACATGTGTCATCTACTTTTCCTGAGAAAGGAGAGAGTGACATGTGTCACTTGCAAGAGACATACTTCAAATGGTGCCACCTCAGGGGAGACAAGCTCTACTTTTTGTGAACAGGACAACACATGACACGTGGCATCTCATGGTGACCTTAGAATGACACATGGCACAGGGTGAGGATGGTGGACACTTACACATGGCATAAAATGAAGAGGATGTCTAATGACATGTGGCAGCATCTTAAGATGGCCCCCACACTGACACATGTCGGAGGATGGAAGGAGAGAGAAAATGACATGTGGTGCCACCTATAGGTGAACCCCACGCTGACACTTGGCAGGTAAATGGGAGGAGAGAGAAAAGACAAGTGGCGCCAATCCAGGGGACAAGGCTCTTATATTTTTGGATTTTTTCAAAATTCAGGTTTTTCAAAAGAAAAGCCTATGTGACACCACCTCAACGTGGGTCCTACATTGCTTCTTTATTGAAATAAGGACAAGACAACAAAAACTCTTTTTGGAATTTTCATAACACCTGGACTAATTGGCAAAACAGAAATTTTGAAAAGAGTTGGCCCCTGTAGGGCAATTTTGTAAAAGGAAGATATTTGAAATTGTCAAAAGAGCAAAATCTGAGGTGAAGTGGCTGAAATCCATATTGAAAACTATCCAGATCTTTTTCCTGAGAAAATATTGTGAAATTCAGAGTTCTGGGGGTAAAATGGGAAGAATTGATAATTTTGTAGACCCAGGGTTTTAAAATCGATTTTAAAAATAGTTGAAATTCTAATCTGGATTGAAAATTTTGAAATCAAGAGTTCTGGATCTCGAAATGACATGCTGTGCAGTGCAGTGATATGGGATGCTCATGCAATGATATGCAATGCCATGTCTTATGCAATATAATCTTGAACCAAGACTTGGAGATTCCTGTCTTCTGTCAGGAATAAAATTTTGAACATCTGAGCTAAAAATAGAGAAATTTTGAGAGTTGCAGATGAAATTTAGACTTTTGCAAGGTCCGGGCTCAGAAAATGACCATTTTGCCCTCCGGCGATTTCAAAAGGTTGGATGATGATGTTTGGTGAAAATGTCGGGGAGGTGAGTGAAAATTTGGGGTGTTTACATATATGCGCTTTAAAAATGGTATCTCGCCCTAGTTCTCGGTTGAGCCCTTTAGAACACTTCGGTGTTCACCCGCTCGCATCGTAACTATCGTTGGATACGGATCTAGGTGTATATCTGCTGATTTTGCCGATGCATCCTATATCGCAGAGGCTATATAATTTACCTTTGCCGTCGCGTCGTATGATGCCAAGGCTCCTTATTTTCTGCACTTCCGATTACTGCACTTCCGATTATGCATTTACTTACGCCGTCGCGTCGAACGATGCCAAGGCTCCTGCTTTCTGCAATGTATTTACTTACGCCGTCGTGTTGAATGACACCAAGGCTCCTGTTTTGATATATATGTAGAATATTTCGTTCAGTTACACACCATGAACAATAGTATATGCATTTCCTTTACGCCGCCGCTGTATAAAGCACAGGCTTCTGCTTATACTACATATATGGCGCATAAATGAGTGTTCAAATGGAGACTAAACTCCAAATCGCTAATGCGATTCCCTTGCCGCTCCTCGTTCAAGATTCTGCTTGACGAATGAAGCCCCTATTGGAAAGGCTTCGCTTTTTGGCAAAATGCTCTTTACGTAAAGACTAAGTCAATTACGTATGGCCTAGCTATGGCCCAGGGTTCCTGCAACCTTAATGGATGCAAAGTACGCACAACGGTGCACATCCATTTCCCGAATTAAGCGTAGCGATTTCTCTCCAAAGAAGGGAGATGTCGCTGAAATGGATAAAAGAAACGCACGCTTTCTCCGTAAAAGAGAGGAAGTGCTGCTAAAATTTCTGAAGAAGCTAAGAATAACTCAGAAAGAACGTAGCAGGATACTCTGACATATAGCAGAGTGCTACCTAGTTCATGGTTTACCTTCTACAACGTAGAAGGGTTCGTTGCACCGCTGCCAATAGAGCAGGGGAGGTGCTGACGAAATGTTTGGCAGAAGAGCTGCCGGAACCAATGGAACGACATAATGATGTTCGTTGATGGAACGTTGCCAGATCGGCTTGTATCCTTGTGCCTACAAGGGCACCTTGCTCGTAAGGGCCGCTGAGCCAGAGTAGAGGTTGCGCCTTGAATAGGTTTGGTCTCGTTGCGTAAAAATACTCCGAGTAGCCGATCTATTCAGATCGAGTCATCTGCATGCTCATTGAGAACGGTTACGCAACCAGACTCGTAAGGGCCGAAGAGCCAGAGTGTGTTGTTTCCACCCGAAGAGGTGTGATGCTCATAGTGGCCGAAGTGCCAAGAGCGGTGTTCTGCATGCATATGAATAAGACTTAAGGTCGTACATGCCCCGCGGTTGAAAATCGTGTTAGGGGTACCCCCTCAGTAATGACTGTGTTGGGGCAGACTGAATGGGGTCGGGTACATACTCCCGTAGTGCTAAGGCACGGGCTGCCTAAATGACATGCAGATTCTGTCCAAGTAATTGTAAGACTGTCAGACCCCTTCAAGAATTATGCTCACTGTGGAATGACAGTGATGGTACTGCCTTGAGTGACACCTATTTTACTTTGGACCTAATAGAGTCCACGATGGCCTCAGTCACTCATGGGTTTTGAGGTCGTGGTTATCCTTAAGATCTAAGGATTTAACCCAACTACTGCAAGTAGAGGATGCATCCGAATATGGGCCTAGTAGGGTTCTCCTAGTTGAAACACACTGCCCTACTATGGACACGGTCAACAGGCATCTGGGGTATCTAAAATACATAGAATAATCAACCCCCAGAACGTCGCGTTGATGCCCAGACAATGCTTCGCCCGCGTACCAAGAGTGGAAGAGGTTAATTATCGAAACAATGCATTAGCTTAGGTTCAGCGATGCTTGAATGTATGAGTGGATGATGTTGTTGAGTCAGTCCTGCATAACCTTTGTGAAGGTGTCATGTTCGGTATACGACTGGATCGACTGAGCAAAGTCCCGTGTTGTATCCGCACGACTAAGCGAAGCTCGAGGAGCTGTCCTTAGATGCGTGGGATACGGATGTGTCAAGTATGAAGACTTGAGCTAGACATCCCTTTGAGACCCGGAAGAGGTCATGGCAAAGTCATGAAGACTTAAGCGGTTATAGAAATCACAACCCTGAAAAGGCTTGCTCTAAGTGATGAAGACTTGAGCGGATGTTCGACTCGTAGCCCTGCGGAGGCTCTTGCGATATACGCTAAGTCTTGGAGGCTTGAGCATCGCTATTATGAACTGCGACCCTGAGTGGTCATTATTTGTATTTGAGTTGAATGGATGTATGACTGCTTGCTTACAAGACCATCAGTGGTTCTGACCCCGTTTTATGGGGATTTCAGGTGTTGGACCTACGTTGCGATATGCGGAGCAAGGCGGCATCGAGTTTCAGGGTTTCTCTAGACAGAGTGGTACTGCTTCCTTTTATTGAACCCATGCTGCTTATTCAAGCAGTGATGTTGTAATAACCATGTGATTTACGATAAAATGGAACATTTGGTGGTCAATGAGTGGCTTGGCCACATACCTACAACGTGCTCAAAGTTTTCTAAAACTGACGACTCATTATCGTCTGATTCCGCTGCTAAAAGCTTTTTCTAAGTTTCGCTGCAAAGAAAAAAAAAGAAATTCATGAAAATTTTAACTTAGCTTTGTTTTGGAAATCCAGGGCGTTACACATGTGATATTCACTGATGGTGTGTCAGTTGATCCAGCGAAGGTCGAAGCAGTGTTGGACTGGAAGCAACCTCAGTCTGTTACCGATATTCGCAGTTTTCTCGGGTTAGCTGGTTACTACCGGCGTTTTATTCAGGACTTCTCCAGGATTGTGCTTCCTTTGACGAAGCTTCTGCGTAAGGGAGTCAAGTTTGAATGGACTGACACTTGCGAAGAGAGTTTCCAGATCCTGAAGATGAAGCTGACGACCTCTCCGGTGTTAGCTTTACCTTGTGGTAGAGGCGGTTTTGTGGTGTACACAGACGCCTCAGGTACGGGATTGGGATGCATGCTCATGCAACACGGTCGTGTTATTGCATATGCTTCACGACAGTTGAAGATTCACGAAAGGAATTACCCAACGCATGACTTGGAGTTAGCGGCTGTGGTGTTCGCCTTGAAGTCCTAGCGACATTATCTGTACGGAGATACATTCAAGGTCTTTTCTGACCACAAGAGTCTCAAGTATTTATTTTCCCAGAAGGAATTGAATATGAGACAACGTCGTTGGCTCGAGTTTATCAAAGATTATGAGTTGACGTTGTCTTACCACCCTGGTAAGGCGAACGTCGTTGTAGATGTGCGTAGTCGCAAATTGAGCAGTGTTCTGGCTAGTCTTATGTGGAGCCAGAAGTTGATCGATGATTTTGTGGCTTGGAAGCCATTCGCGATAGGAGGCAGAACCATTAGATTGTCTGGGTTGGCCATTCGATCAGAATTCTTGCCTAAGGTTATCGAGGTGCAGAAGCGGAATGCTCAATATCAGAAGTTTGTCAGCCGAGCTCGTGAAGAGGGCTCAGTCTTTCGTGTTGATGACGGCGGTTGTATCCGCATGAAGAATCGACTTTGGGTGCCAAATGACCCTGAGTTGAGGAAGGAGATTCTTGATGAGGCACATCTGTCGAAGTACACCGTCCATCCTGGTGGTACTAAAATGTTTAAGGATCTTCAACGAAGGTATTGGTGGAACGGGATGAAGCGTGAAGTCGCATCGTATGTTTTGAGGTGTTTGACTTGTCAGCAAATCAAGATCGAACACCAACGTCCCAGTGGTACCATGCAGAGGATTAAGATTCCTCAGTGAAAATGAGAGGATATCACGATGGATTTCGTGGTAGGTTTACCGCGAACCAGGCGAAAGCACGGTGCGATATGGGTGATTGTGGACAGACTCATCAAGTTTGCTCACTTCTTACCTATTCGGATCAGTCAGCCGCTTGAGAGCTTAGCATACTTGTATATTCGAGAGATTGTATGGTTACATGGTGTACCTAAGTCTATCATTTTGGATCGTGATCCCAGATTCACGTCGCGACTGTGGGGACAGTTGCAGTCAACTTTGGGAACGAAACTGAAGTTCAGTATAGCCTTTCATCCTCAGACTGATGGCCAGTCAGAGAGGACGATTCAGACGTTAGAAGATATGTTGCGGGCTTGTATGCTCGACTGGAAGGGTGATTGGGATTCACACTTGTGTTTGGTCGAGTTTGCCTACAACAACAGTTATCACGCTAGTATCGGTATGGCTCCTTACGAGGCTTTGTACGGGAGGCCTTGCCGATCACCGTCATATTGGGACGATATCAGCGATCAATCCAGTGAATCACCGATTGTTCTTCAGCACTAAACTCAGCATGTAAGCCCCACTGTTTTTCCGAAGAATTTTAAATGATATATATATTTCATGATTGAGAAATTCTTGTGTCGGCATGAGCATTGCTCGTGAATTCGACATTTATCGCTTTCTGAGGTTCTGAATCGCGTAGATTCGCTCTACGGGGAGATTCAGAGCAAACCGCGATGAGTCGAACCTCAATGCTTTTGGATTATATTTATATTGTATTCATATAGGTTCGCTCCGATTTTGGAGCCTAAACGAGGAAAATATCTCATTATTTCAAGTATTTGGCGAAAAAGGGGTATATTGGTAATTTTGAGTCATACCGAGGCTCAATTTCACCGTAATTGGGAAATTAAATATACTTTGTGAAAGTTTAAATCATAATTCACAAAATGTAATTTAAAGTTTTGATTTTTAAATTAGTTTAGATGAGTCCTTTTAAATACTCATTATATTGAGTTTTTACAAAAAAAAAAGAAGTAAACCGCAAATTAGTAAAAACCTAGAAGAGGGTTTTCGAAAATACTTTTACATGGGGTGGGTTTTGACATTTAAAAAGGTTTGGCATGGGCTCCACCTCAGCCCATGTCCTTTTAAGGGTTTATGAAAGACATAATTTGCAAAAAACTCACCTTTCATAGGCATTTTTGAAAAGTTTCAAAAATACCTAATTTGGGGTCTTGAAATGGAATTTTGTAAAGTGGGTGGGCTCAGCCCACGATTTGGGGGAGTAGGCTGGGTGCCCCTTAGGGGGTAGCCCCTACTTGTTTTAACAAAAAAAAATAATTCAAAAAAAAGTGGCGATTTCTTTTGGGTGGCTTGACCTTAACCTTGAAAGGTCAAGGCCAACCACTCCCCTTAGATTAAGGGGAGTGGTTGGGTGGTACTTTGTACCTTAGACCCCCCCCTTAGGGATTTAGAGTAGGGTGGGGCGTGGGAGAGGGAGACCACACATCTCCCCTCCTTCACTCCCCACCATCCATCTCCTTTTCCCCCTTTTTAAACAAGGGAAGGGAAGAGAGAGAGGGTCGACACCCTCTCTCTTCTTTCTCTCTTCTGCAACTTCTCCTTCTCTCCCTCCCACTTTAGCTGCGGTTCCAGCTGGGTCAACCCTGCATAGCAACGTGATCTCCCCTTCTATGCCTTTTCATTTTATAAAAAAAAAAAATCTTCTTTGTGTTTCATTGTGGTGCTTTAAGGGTAGAACGCCCCTTTGGGGCTGGTTCTTGGTAGGGCGCTGGGCTGAGCCTTCCATGGCCAGCCCAGATCCCTTGGTGGCTGGGTGGGTCCGTTGCAGGCCTTGCAACTAGCTCACGGACTGACCCCAGGTCGGTCAGTCCGGGTCCCCCCCCCCCTTTCTTTTTTTTAGCCTTACGTCAGGCATGGCTGGGGCGTGCAGCAGTCCCAGTCGTACTGCTGCAGCCCACCGGCTGACAGGGTGGTCTGGGCCACTCTGGACCCAGACCTACTCGGGGTGGACTCATTTGTAGGGTGAGCCCACCATTGGTGAGCTCCCTCCTCCTTGTTGACCCAACCGAACCACCCGGGTGTCAGCACCCGGTGGTTTTTGCGTGGAGACTGACCTGCATGGTCAATGGGGCCACAGCCCTGGTCCGAGCCACCCCTTGGCTCGAACCAGAGACTTGTGTGCCCCCCCCTTTTTTTTGCCCCTTGCTCGCTGCCTAGGAGCAGCTGAGGGTCGGGTGCGCGTGGCACCCGGGCCACCTCCTTGGCGCACCCACTTGGTAGGCGCGCCAGGTAGGTGCGGCCTGGCTCAGCCCATGGCTGGGTTGAGCCAGATGCTACATACCTAGGGTCTGTAGTAGGTAGCTATAACCCCCCCCCCCTACCTGGTTGGCTGCTGTGCAGCTTGAGGCCCCTTGTCGGTCTGGTCTGGGTCAGACCAGGCGTGGCCTGCCCCCAGCAACCTCAGTTGATGGGGTAGTAAGGCTGGGTCTGGACCCCCAGTGGTCCAGACCACCACCTTGGTGTGGCGCCACCTAACCCGGGTGGGCGCCCCACCATAACCCCTCCTTTGGCGCCCCTTGTGGGCTGTTGCGCGCCTAGCGGGTGCCCTGGGTTTGGACCCACTTGTGGGCCAGACCAGGGGTGCCTATGGGGCACACTCCCATGTGCCCCAACCCCCTCTTTGTCGGTCGGGCCTGGACCAATAGGGCCCACGCCAGAGCGGTGGGTCTAACCCACTTGGTGGTGTGTTTGGGTTAGCCGAACCCTCAAGGGTGTGGGCTAAGGCCCAACAGCCTGGTACGAACCCACGGTTGGGTTCAGACCAGGGGATTTTGTGACCCAGCTGGGTCTGGTCACGTGCAGACCAGACCTCACTTGAGGTCTTGGTTGGCCCGTTTGGCCCTGGGCTAAGCCTAGCACCCTTGTGGGCGCTCTAGGCTTAGCCGGGTGTTGACATACCCGGGTTTGCCAGCGTGGGCTGAAGCCATTGTGGCTGTCAGCCCCACTTGGACTGCCGCTGGGCATGGACAAGGGTGGTAGTGTAACGCCCCGGATTTCCAAAACAAAGCTAAGTTAAAATTTTCATGAATTTCTTTTTTTTTTCTTTGCAGCGGAATTTAGAAAAGCTTTTAGCAGCGGAATAAGACGATAATGAGTCGTCGGTTTTAGAAAACTCCGAGCACGTTGCAGGTATGTGGCCAAGCAGCTCATTGACCACCAAAGTGTTCCATTTTATCGAAAACATATGTTTATTACAACACTACTGCTTAGGAAAGCAGTGTAGGTTCAATAAAAAGGAAGCAGTACAACACTGTCTAGAGAAACCCTGGAACTTGATGCCGCCTTGCTCCGCATATCGCCACGCAGGTTCAACACCTGAAATCCCCATTAAACGGGGTCAGAACCACTGATGGTCTGGTAAGTAGGCAAACACCTATCTATTCAACTCAAGTAAATGCATAGACCACTCAGGGTCGCAGTTCGTAATACGACGCTCAAGCCTCCATGACTTAGCGTATATCGTACAAGCCTCATCAGGGCTATGAGTTGAATATCTACGCAAGTCGTCATGACTTCGCATAAGCCTATTCAGGGCTGTGAGTTAGAATAACCTCTCAAGTCTCTACGACTTAGCCTTGACTTCCTCAGAGTCACGAATGGATGTCTAGCTCAAGCCTTTATGCTTGGCACATCCGTATCCTACGAATCTAAGGACAGCTCTCCGAGCTTCACTTAGTCGTACGGATATCAATGGGGTTCTTTCCCAATCGGTCCAGTAGTATACCGACCATGACACCTTCACAAAGGTTATGCAGGACTGACTCAACAACGTCATCCACTCATACATTCAAAGTAGCGCTGTACCTAAGCTAATGCATTGTTTCGATAATTAACCGCTCCCGCCTTTGGTACGCAGGTAGAGCTATTGTCCGGGCATCAACGCGACGTTCTGGGGGTTGATTATTCTATGTATTTTAGATACCCCAGAGGCCTGTTGACCCTATCCATAGTAGGGCAGTGTGTTTCAACTGGGAGGTCCCTACTAGGCCCATATTCGGATGCATCCTCTACTTGCAGTAGTTGGGTTCAATCCTTAGATCTTAAGGATAACCACGACCCCAAAACCCATGAGTGACTGAGGCCATCGTGGACTCTATCAGGTCCAAAGTAAAATACGTGTCACTCAAGGCTGTACCATCACTGCCATTCCACAGTGAGCATAATTCCTGAAGGGGTCTGCCAGTCTTACAATTACTTGGACAGAATCTGCATGCCATTTAGGCAGCCCGTGCTTTCAGCACTACGGGAGTATGTACCCGACCCCATTCAGTCTTCCCCAACACAGTCATTACTGAGGGGGTACCCCTAACACGATCTTCAACCGCGGGGTATGTGCGACCTTAAGTCTTATTCATATGCATGCAGAACACCGCTCTTTGGCACTTCGGCCACCACGAGCATCACACCTCTTTGGGTGGAAACAACACACTCTGGCTCTTCGGCCCTTACGAGTCTGGTTGTGTAACCGTTCTCAATGAGCATGCATATGACTCGATCTAAATAGATCGGCTACTCGGCGTATTTTTACGCAACGAGTCCAAACCTAGCCAAGGCGCAACCTCTACTCCGGCTCAGTGGCCCTTACGAGCAAGGTGCC
The DNA here is from genome assembly GCF_984573655.1 of Nuphar pumila. NCBI lineage: Eukaryota > Viridiplantae > Streptophyta > Magnoliopsida > Nymphaeales > Nymphaeaceae > Nuphar > Nuphar pumila. Next base: position 68,981,408 of record NC_143251.1, on the reverse strand, counting down.
CTTGCAGGCACAAGGATACGAGCCGATCTGGCATCGTTCCATCGACGGACATCATTATGCCGTTCCATTGGTTCCGGCAGCTCTTCTGCCAACCATTTCGTCAGCACCTCCCCTGCTCTACCGGCAGTGGTGCGACGAACCCTTCTACGTTGTAGAGGGCAAACCATGAACTGGGTAGCACTCTGCTATATGTCAGAGTATCCTGCTACGTTCTTTCTGAGCTATTCTTAGCTTCTTCAGAAATTTCAGCAGCACTTCCTCTCTTTTACGGAGAAAGCGTGCGTTTCTTTTATCCATTTCAGCGGCATCTCCCCTCTTTGGTAGGAAATCGCCACGCTTAATTCGGGAAATGGATGCGCACCGTTGTGCGTACTTTGCATCCATCAAGGTTGCAGGAACCCTTGGCCATAGCCAGGCCATACGAAATTGACTTAGTCATTACGTAAAGAGCATTTTGCCAAAAACTGAAGCCTTTCCAATAGGGGCTTCATTCGTCAAGCAGAATCTTGAACGAGGAGCGGTCAAGGAATCGCATGGGCGATTTGGAGTTTGATCTCCATTTGAACGCTCATTTATGCGCTATATATGTAGTATAAGCAGAAGCCTGTGCTTTATACAGCGGCGGCGTAAAGAAATGCATATACTATTGTTCAGGGTGTGTAACTGAACGAAATATTCTACATATATAACAAAGCAGAAGCCTTGGCATCGTTCGACGCGACGGCGTAAGTAAAGACATTGCAGAAAGCAGGAGCCTTGGCATCGTTCGACGCGACGGCGTAAGTAAATGCATAATCGGAAGTACAGAAAGCAGGGAGCCTTGGCATCATACGACGCGACGGCAAAGGTAAATTACATAGCCTGTGCGATATAAGACGCGTCGGCAGAATCAGCAGATATACACCTAGATCTGTATCCAACGATAGTTACGAGGCGAGCGAGTGAACACCGAAGTGTCCTAGAGGGCTCAACCAAGAACTAGGGTGAGATACTAATTTTGAAGAACGCATATACTGCGCATTCGAACATATATATCCGACGATAGTTACGAGGCGAGCGCGTGAACACCGAAGCGTCCTAGAGGGCTCAACCAAGAACTAAAGCAAGATACTACTTCAGAAAGTATATTCTATATACAAACAATCAAATACTTGAGAGAGATGGATCAACGAAGCGAACTTACTTCAAATCGTGGAAGAAACGGCTCCGGGTTGCTTCTTGGGCTTCGAGCCTTCCTTCGAGAGGTCAGACTAAGTCAGATGAAGCTGACTTAGTTGAGAAAGAGGTAGAGCAGGTCAAGCTACTCAACCTAAGTGGTTTGAACCTAACAGGGTTCAATCCAAGTCAACTGGGTTCAGCAGGTTCGAACTCAGCTCAAGTAGGCTAAGTCTGGGTTCAGAAACCCAAACCGGAATTAGGACTAAAAAGGACTTTGACTTTGACTTTAAACCCAACTAGGTTCAAGTCAAGTCAACTGGGTTTGGGCCTGGTCAAGTGGGTTCAGACCCAGGTCAGGTGGGTCAGGACCAGGTCAGGCAGGCTCAGGCTAAGTCAGGCAGGCTCAGACCAGGTCAGGTGGGCTCAGGTGGGCTAGGCTAGGTAGGGGAGGTTTAGGAGAGAGAGAGAAGGCAAGAGAGAGAGGGGGGGTCGAAATTATGAGAAGAGAGAGAGTGGGGAGGGCTATTTATAGCCCAAACCCACCTCCTCTTGGGTTTTTCCATGCCCAAACTACCCCCTTGGCTTCTTTTTAATTCCAAGAGGTTCCTTGGTGTGGGGCCCACTTGGATATTCCATGGGATATTTTTGTGGGTCCCACCAGATATTTTCTGAGGAATATTTCTGTGGGTCCCACCAATATTTCCGTGGGTCCCGCAAGAATTTCGGGTTTCCGGCGATTTTTTTCCGAAAAATTCTGAGTACGCCATTTTCTTCGTATTGACGTAACTAAGAAAGTTGGCTCGTACGAATCTATTGATTTCGTTTAGTTAGGAAGTTATGGCTTCCCGAGTGTTTGAGCATATATTCGCGATTCGACGAATATCCTAAGTATAACTGGCTCGCAGGAATTGATTCGTTTCGCATTCTGAGAAGAAATGCTATTTTTACCGGTAAATGCCTCATGAATTTTATTCAGATATTTTCTGAAAAATTGCGGGTCTTACATCATTACCCCCTTAAAGGAATTTCGTCCGCGAAATTCAGCTAAGAGTACAAGGTGAAGAGTTCAGGATATTTATCCCGCATATCCGATTCGGGCTCCCAAGTGCAATCATCGATTCCATGATGCTGCCACCTCACTTTAACAAGTGGAATGACCTTCGTTCTTAGCACTTGCTCCCGTCGGTCCATGATCTCCACTGGCCTTTCTTCTACCGTCATATCTTCTCGGATGTCAATGTCTTCATGTTGAATAACGTGAGAAGGATCATGAACGTACTTTCTAAGCATTGATACGTGAAATACATCATGTATTTGCGCGTATTGTGGTGGCAATGCTACTCGGTAGGCAGTCTCTCCGATCCGGCTCAAAACTTCGAAGGGACCAACGAATCTGGGGCTGAGCTTCCCCTTCTTTCCAAAACGAAACACACTCTTGGTTGGAGAGACCTTGATAAAAACCTTATCTCCAACCGCAAAAGTGAGTTCCCTACGCCGTTGATCGGCGTAGCTCTTCTGTCGACTCTGAGCAGTCAGTAGCTTCTTTCTGATCATGTGGACTTGCTCAGTATAATGCTGCAACACAATGGGCGAGTCCAAGGTTCGCTCACCCACTTCACCCCAATGGATCGGTGATCTACAGGGTCGTCCATACAAGGCTTCATACGGCGCCATCCCAATGCTAGCGTGGTGGCTATTATTATAAGCAAATTCAGCCAACGCTAGGTGGGAATCCCAATCACCTTTCCATTCCAGCATACAGGCTCTGAGCATATCTTCAAGAGTCTGTATGGTTCTTTCTGATTGCCCATCTGTTTGGGGATGGAATGCTGTACTGAACTTGAGTTTCGTCCTCAGGGCTCTCTGAAGCTGCTCCCAAAAGTGAGAGGTGAACTTCGGGTCACGATCGGATATGATCGAAATCGGCACTCCATGGAGTCTAACGATTTCCCGAATGTAGATCTCCGCCAATCGTTCAGTTGAGTATCGAGTGTTGATTGGCAGGAAGTGAGCAGACTTGGTGAGTCTGTCCACGATCACCCATATTGAGTCATGTTGTCTCCTGGATCGAGGCAATCCAACGATGAAATCCATCGTAATGCCTTCCCATTTCCATTCTGGAATCTCGATCCGTTGCATCTTTCCACCAGGGCGCTGATGTTCGATCTTAACTTGCTGGCAGATCAAACACTTCGAGACAAACGTAGCCACATCCCGCTTCATACCCTTCCACCAGTACTTTCTCTGCAAATCTCGGAACATCTTCGTACCCCCAGGGTGGATAGTATATTTGCTACTATGGGCCTCCTGGAGTACTTCCTGTCTTAGCTCAGGGTTATTTGGAACCCAAATCCTTTCTTCCATCCATATTCCTCCATCTTCTTTCAAATGGAAGAAAGTATCATCTTTTTCAGCACGAGCTTTTAATTCCAAGTACTGGGGATCCTTGAACTGTTCGGCTACGATGCGATCGAGGAACTCAATGTGGATCGTCAAACATGACATTTGGATTCTACCTGAATCAGCCAAAAATGGCTTCCACTTGACGAAATCCTCCATCAACTTCCATTGTCCGGTTAGGCTGGCCAGAGTGCCAACAGTCTTGCGACTAAGGGCATCTGCTACAACATTCGCCTTTCCAGGGTGATAGGAAAGCGTGAATTCATAGTCTTTGAGGAATTCCAGCCATCGCCGTTGCCGCATATTGAGTTCTTTTTGAGAAAAGAGGTATTTTAGGCTTTTATGGTCCGACATGACCTCAAATTTCTCTCCATACAGGTAGTGTCGCCAGATTTTAAGCGCGAACACTACCGCGGCAAGCTCCAAGTCGTGGGTTGGATAGTTTTTCTCATGGACCCTCAACTGTCGTGATGCATAGGCGATTACTTTGCCATGCTGCATCAACACACAACCCAGACCTGTTCCTGAGGCATCGGTATATGCCACGAAGCCTCCCTGACCAGAAGGTAAGGTAAGAACAGGGGTAGTGGTAAGCCTCTGTTTGAGAACCTCAAAGCACTCCTTACACTGGTCAGTCCATTCAAACTTGACTCCCTTTTTAAGTAATTTCGTCATCGGTACGGCGATTCGGGAGAAGTCTTGTATGAACTTCCGATAATATCCGGCAAGTCCAAGGAAGCTACGAACCTCAGTGATATTTTCTGGTTGCTTCCAGTCCATCACAGCTTCCACCTTCGCAGGATCCACTGCGATTCCATCTTTTGAGATCACATGACCAAGGAACATCACTTTATCTAGCCAGAATTCACATTTTGAAAACTTAGCATAGAGTTGGTTATCTTGAAGGGTTTTCAAGACGATTTTCAAGTGCTCCACGTGTTGTTCCTTGTTCTCAGAATATACGAGAATGTCATCAATAAAGACGATGACAAAGCTATCCAAATATGGTCTGAATATCCGGTTCATTAGATCCATAAAGGCAGCAGGCGCATTAGTGAGTCCGAAGGGCATTACTACGAACTCATAATGGCCGTATCTCGTTCTGAAGGCAGTCTTGGGTATATCCTCTTCCTTTACTCTGAGCTGATGGTACCCAGACCTGAGGTCGATCTTGGAGAACACCCTCGCTGTTCTGAGTTGATCGAATAAGTCCTCAATCCGAGGCAACGGGTACTTATTTTTAACAGTTGCCTGGTTAAGCATCCGATAATCGATGCATAACCGAAGGGATCCATCCTTTTTCTTTACAAACAGTACCGGGGCTCCCCACGGTGACACACTAGGACGGATGAACCCTTGTTCCATCAGTTCTTCCAACTGACACTTCAACTCACTGAGTTCAGCTGGCGCCATTCGATACGGGGCTTTGGATATCGGCGCTGTTCCAGGTAAGGATTGAATTCCAAATTCAACCTCACGAAGTGGCGGAAGTCCTGGCAATTCCTCAGGAAACACATCGGGAAACTCCCGCACCACTTCCAAACTCTCAAGGGTTTGGTCATTGGATTTTTCCACCGAGAGACTCAACAGGAAGGCCACACAACCCTTCCTAAGGTATTTTTGTACCTTAAGTGCTGATATGAGCCTTTTCTGTGGAACTGGTTTGGATAATCGGTACTCCATCTTAGGCAATCCGGGTCGAGATAGAATCACTCTGCCCTCGCGGCACAGAATTTTGGCATTATTCTGAGCCAACCAATTCATTCCCAGAATGACATCGTACTGTATCATATCGATCAGGATGGCGTCGGTAGGCAAGTGTTGCCCTGCTATCTCAATATCCAAATTTTTCACACACCGGATACATTTGGTGCGTGAACCCAACGGGTTATATACTTCGATCATTTTATCAATCGGTTGCACCGAAGCGTGGAGTTGTTCGGTGAAATCGTCAGAGATAAACGTATGAGTAGCACCACAATCAAACAAGACGTAAGTTGCATGTCCATTAACAGGTACGGTGCCTTCAATCAGGTCACCATTTTCGACTTGTTCAGTCGTTACAGCATATACACGACCTGCAGCAGGCCTTTGTTCTACTCTAGGTGGAGGTCGTTGAAACTGAGAACGTTGTGGTGCTGGTCGAGAGGGTCCGGCATTACCCCTCTGTTCATCTGCAGCCTTCTTGGCGCAATCCTTTATAAAGTGGCCCATCTTGCCACAATATAAGCACCCACCAATGTCACGAGGACATGGCTTTCCGGGTTGGTTCATACGACACCTTGGGCAGCTGAAGTTGGACTGCTGACCATTCGGAGTTGGGTTCTGTCTTGGCCTTACGACTTGCTGAGTGTTGCTCCCTCCTTGGAACTTCTTCTTTTGAAAGGGTTGTCGAGAACCCTGGCCACTTGGGAACGTCCTTTTACGATTCCCACCATTTACTATGGGCTTCTTTGCTACGATCACTTTAGATCGTGCCCAGTCCTCTTGGATTTTTGAAGCTGCTGCTACCGCAGCCTGAAAAGTCGAAGGCATGCTTGTTATCACTCGAGATCGCAGCCCTTCGCGCAGACCATTCACATATTTGTCGGCCCTTTCTTGGTCTGTTTCGAACAATCGAGAGCAGTAGCGCTCTAGATTCTGAAATTTGGTGGTATAGTCCATTAGACTCATACCGCCCTGTTCCAACTCCAGAAACTCCATCTTTTTCTTGTTTCTGGAATGCAACGGGAAGTAGTTATCCATAAAAGTCCTCCGAAAGTCAGTCCAAGGAATGACTTCGACTTGTGAGAACTGGATAAGTTTAGTGGTATCCCACCACTTCCGTGCATTATCTTTTAATCGATACGTGCCAAAGTTGGTCTTCTTCTCTTCTGGTACTCCCAGTACTGAGAAGGCACGTTCTGTCTCTTCGATCCAACTCTCCGTGAGCTCAGGATCGGCTCTGCCAATGAAAACTGGCGGGTCAAGCTTGAGGAACTTCTCATAAGTCACTCCTCCCAGGTGCTCGTTTCGTGGTGCGACTGGTTCAGGCCTCGTTTCACGGATGGCGGTAACCAGGTTGTTGAGTGTCTCCAACAGGAATCCTTGCGTATGAGACTCCTCGCTTGGTATGGTTCTCCTCGTCGTAGGAGCCATTTATCTATGCACACACAAGCACTTGTTTTTAGTTTCTCGATGTATATGAGAAAGTAAAAGCTTTATTTACTTAATATACATCACATTTACACAGGCATCGCCTTAAACAAAACGTCATGCCGCACTGGCAGACTTTAGGCGTTGAGAAACTATATACATGAGTCTATTGACTCCAAAAACATCACCAGTCTCTTTAAGACTTGGATTTCCTTGATGAAGACGAACTCCAAAAGGTCCATCTATTGCCACATGGCCTTGGTGCAGGCACTACTAGCTTTGGCTTGGGCGGCACTTCCGCACTAGCAAGCGAATACTGGGGATATATGAGAGACTCCAGTCCACTTTCCCAGTCAGCAAGATCAAGACTCTGGGAGTCTGGAATAATGATTGGCGAACAGAAAGAATCCCCTCTTTTGTTCCTGCCATTTAAGCTCGGCGTATGTGATGCCGGATGGTAGCTTGGCGAGTGATAGACCTCCGCAGGGAAGTTCAAATCAAAATCCCTCAGCCTTGGTAAGTCATCAAAAGATGTTGGGGTATGGTTGCTCCCAACACTAGAGTGATGCGGTCCACTGACACGCGAAGTCTCATCCTTGAGACCCTTTGAAGCCCGCCGACCCATATCGGCGGTATATTTCCTTTGGCATTCGTTGGCGGAATGCCCATCTTCGCCACAGTATTGGCAGTCTTGGACTTCATACGGGCATATCCACTCATCGTGCATGACATTGCAGCGATAGCAATATCCACGCGAGTCATGAGTTGCCATCTATACAAAGATGCACCCAGATCAGAACAAAAGTATAAAAACATATACTTACAGTGCGATATCGGTACCATGACGGATCTTGAACCAGGTTTCTCAGACTCATGCTCTGATACCAATTCTGTAACGCCCCGGATTTCCAAAACAAAGCTAAGTTAAAATTTTCATGAATTTCTTTTTTTTTTCTTTGCAGCGGAATTTAGAAAAGCTTTTAGCAGTGGAATAAGACGATAATGAGTCGTCGGTTTTAGAAAACTCCGAGCACGTTGCAGGTATGTGGCCAAGCAGCTCATTAACCACCAAAGTGTTCCATTTTATCGAAAACATATGTTTATTACAACACTACTGCTTAGGAAAGCAGTGTAGGTTCAATAAAAAGGAAGCAGTACAACACTGTCTAGAGAAACCCTGGAACTTGATGCCGCCTTGCTCCGCATATCGCCACGCAGGTTCAACACCTGAAATCCCCATTAAACGGGGTCAGAACCACTGATGGTCTGGTAAGTAGGCAAACACCTATCTATTCAACTCAAGTAAATGCATAGACCACTCAGGGTCGCAGTTCGTAATACGACGCTCAAGCCTCCATGACTTAGCGTATATCGTACAAGCCTCATCAGGGCTATGAGTTGAATATCTACGCAAGTCGTCATGACTTCGCATAAGCCTATTCAGGGCTGTGAGTTAGAATAACCTCTCAAGTCTCTACGACTTAGCCTTGACTTCCTCAGAGTCACGAATGGATGTCTAGCTCAAGCCTTTATGCTTGGCACATCCGTATCCTACGAATCTAAGGACAGCTCTCCGAGCTTCACTTAGTCGTACGGATATCAATGGGGTTCTTTCCCAATCGGTCCAGTAGTATACCGACCATGACACCTTCACAAAGGTTATGCAGGACTGACTCAACAACGTCATCCACTCATACATTCAAAGTAGCGCTGTACCTAAGCTAATGCATTGTTTCGATAATTAACCGCTCCCGCCTTTGGTACGCAGGTAGAGCTATTGTCCGGGCATCAACGCGACGTTCTGGGGGTTGATTATTCTATGTATTTTAGATACCCCAGAGGCCTGTTGACCCTATCCATAGTAGGGCAGTGTGTTTCAACTGGGAGGTCCCTACTAGGCCCATATTCGGATGCATCCTCTACTTGCAGTAGTTGGGTTCAATCCTTAGATCTTAAGGATAACCACGACCCCAAAACCCATGAGTGACTGAGGCCATCGTGGACTCTATCAGGTCCAAAGTAAAATACGTGTCACTCAAGGCTGTACCATCACTGCCATTCCACAGTGAGCATAATTCCTGAAGGGGTCTGCCAGTCTTACAATTACTTGGACAGAATCTGCATGCCATTTAGGCAGCCCGTGCTTTCAGCACTACGGGAGTATGTACCCGACCCCATTCAGTCTTCCCCAACACAGTCATTACTGAGGGGGTACCCCTAACACGATCTTCAACCGCGGGGTATGTGCGACCTTAAGTCTTATTCATATGCATGCAGAACACCGCTCTTTGGCACTTCGGCCACCACGAGCATCACACCTCTTTGGGTGGAAACAACACACTCTGGCTCTTCGGCCCTTACGAGTCTGGTTGTGTAACCGTTCTCAATGAGCATGCATATGACTCGATCTAAATAGATCGGCTACTCGGCGTATTTTTACGCAACGAGTCCAAACCTAGCCAAGGCGCAACCTCTACTCCGGCTCAGCGGCCCTTACGAGCAAGGTGCCCTTGCAGGCACAAGGATACGAGCCGATCTGGCATCGTTCCATCGACGGACATCATTATGCCGTCCCATTGGTTCCGGCAGCTCTTCTGCCAACCATTTCGTCAGCACCTCCCCTGCTCTACCGGCAGTGGTGCGACGAACCCTTCTACGTTGTAGAGGGCAAACCATGAACTGGGTAGCACTCTGCTATATGTCAGAGTATCCTGCTACGTTCTTTCTGAGCTATTCTTAGCTTCTTCAGAAATTTCAGCAGCACTTCCTCTCTTTTACGGAGAAAGCGTGCGTTTCTTTTATCCATTTCAGCGGCATCTCCCCTCTTTGGTAGGAAATCGCCACGCTTAATTCGGGAAATGGATGCGCACCGTTGTGCGTACTTTGCATCCATCAAGGTTGCAGGAACCCTTGGCCATAGCCAGGCCATACGAAATTGACTTAGTCATTACGTAAAGTGCATTTTGCCAAAAACTGAAGCCTTTCCAATAGGGGCTTCATTCGTCAAGCAGAATCTTGAACGAGGAGCGGTCAAGGAATCGCATGGGCGATTTGGAGTTTGATCTCCATTTGAACGCTCATTTATGCGCTATATATGTAGTATAAGCAGAAGCCTGTGCTTTATACAGCGGCGGCGTAAAGAAATGCATATACTATTGTTCAGGGTGTGTAACTGAACGAAATATTCTACATATATAACAAAGCAGAAGCCTTGGCATCGTTCGACGCGACGGCGTAAGTAAAGACATTGCAGAAAGCAGGAGCCTTGGCATCGTTCGACGCGACGGCGTAAGTAAATGCATAATCGGAAGTACAGAAAGCAGGGAGCCTTGGCATCATACGACGCGACGGCAAAGGTAAATTACATAGCCTGTGCGATATAAGACGCGTCGGCAGAATCAGCAGATATACACCTAGATCTGTATCCAACGATAGTTACGAGGCGAGCGAGTGAACACCGAAGTGTCCTAGAGGGCTCAACCAAGAACTAGGGTGAGATACTAATTTTGAAGAACGCATATACTGCGCATTCGAACATATATATCCGACGATAGTTACGAGGCGAGCGCGTGAACACCGAAGCGTCCTAGAGGGCTCAACCAAGAACTAAAGCAAGATACTACTTCAGAAAGTATATTCTATATACAAACAATCAAATACTTGAGAGAGATGGATCAACGAAGCGAACTTACTTCAAATCGTGGAAGAAACGGCTCCGGGTTGCTTCTTGGGCTTCGAGCCTTCCTTCGAGAGGTCAGACTAAGTCAGATGAAGCTGACTTAGTTGAGAAAGAGGTAGAGCAGGTCAAGCTACTCAACCTAAGTGGTTTGAACCTAACAGGGTTCAATCCAAGTCAACTGGGTTCAGCAGGTTCGAACTCAGCTCAAGTAGGCTAAGTCTGGGTTCAGAAACCCAAACCGGAATTAGGACTAAAAAGGACTTTGACTTTGACTTTAAACCCAACTAGGTTCAAGTCAAGTCAACTGGGTTTGGACCAGGTCAAGTGGGTTCAGACCCAGGTCAGGTGGGTTAGGACCAGGTCAGGCAGGCTCAGGCTAAGTCAGGCAGGCTCAGACCAGGTCAGGTGGGCTCAGGTGGGCTAGGCTAGGTAGGGGAGGTTTAGGAGAGAGAGAGAAGGCAAGAGAGAGAGGGGGGGTCGAAATTATGAGAAGAGAGAGAGTGGGGAGGGCTATTTATAGCCCAAACCCACCTCCTCTTGGGTTTTTCCATGCCCAAACTACCCCCTTGGCTTCTTTTTAATTCCAAGAGGTTCCTTGGTGTGGGGCCCACTTGGATATTCCATGGGATATTTTTGTGGGTCCCACCAGATATTTTCTGAGGAATATTTATGTGGGTCCCACCAATATTTCCGTGGGTCCCGCAAGAATTTCGGGTTTCCGGCGATTTTTTTCCGAAAAATTCTGAGTACGCCATTTTCTTCGTATTGACGTAACTAAGAAAGTTGGCTCGTACGAATCTATTGATTTCGTTTAGTTAGGAAGTTATGGCTTCCCGAGTGTTTGAGCATATATTCGCGATTCGACGAATATCCTAAGTATAACTGGCTCGCAGGAATTGATTCGTTTCGCATTCTGAGAAGAAATGCTATTTTTACCGGTAAATGCCTCATGAATTTTATTCAGATATTTTCTGAAAAATTGCGGGTCTTACAGGTAGGGCCCCCATGGCCTAGCCACTTGTTCAGCCCCTCCGGGTTTTGGTCTCCCGTTGGCGCCAAATCGGCACCGGGTGCCAAGGCACCCAGCCACCTTGCCACCAGTGTGAGCAGCCCTTGTTGGACTCCGGCATGGGGTCCGGACCACCCGCGGGTTTCGGCAAGATGGGCACGACCCCGTGGAGTCCCACGGGAACTCCCTCGTGGTGACGTTTGCTCGTCCGTGCCAATAGGCAATGTTCGAGCCTTATAGCGGAATGTGTCGCTTGTTAGCAACGTACTTGCCGCTTTAGGCTTTGGTTTCTCGTATCCCGCATCCCCGTAGGGGTGGCCATGCAGTTGAGCTTGCAAGCGGTGTCGTGACACACGCTCTCGTGGGGTTGTCCGGTTCTACGGACCTTTCAGGTTTCGGTCTTGTTCGTGCCCCAGTCGTGCGGCCACGCATCTGGATATGCCAATGTTATTCCCATTAGCATGGGATTAGGTTGGATTCTATCCCTTGACACTCGTGAGTGTCGGGTTCCCGAGGAACCCTGGCAGATGGCTTTGCTACACGAGTTTTTGCCGCATTATGATAATTGTATGCGTATTTGGAAGAAATACGTAATCCAGGCTAGGGACGCTCGTCGCATACCCCGTAACTACATTATATGTATTTTAAGCCTTGTGCCACTCAGAACTTGTAGTTAGTGGTACCTTACTTGCTTATCGACGTATCGTTGCTCACAGCACGATGCTTGGACGAAATTACACCTGGGTGGGTTGTCCTGTTTCGTACATGCAAGCTGGCACGTCCTGACACGTATGTCACTAGCTCACTTGTCGAGCGTCTTCCTGTTTGAATCCCTTCCGTATATCGATAGATATATGTTGCACCAGAGGCATGCTTTGCACTCGACATGACATACACTTGGAGAGGAACTGAAATTATTGTAGGGTTTGACACTTTTGACCTATTGAGGTCCTGAGACTCAGTTGGAGTCTACGGGCAATGGCCTGGGTTCGTGAGAATGTGCTCACATGTTCGTGTCACCCTAGGCATAAAATAAAATGGTATATTATCGTCTTCACAGGCGATGTACTCGTGGTGGCCGTGTGAGGTTGAGCACGTGAATGGGCAAGCCAAGTCCTCATTTGCGTACCCCGCGGGGACCACGAGGCACGACTACCTCGAGAGGAGGTACGACTGGAAGTTTGAGCCTAAATAAGATAAACCTGTCGCGCCCCATTCACAATTTGGTCACCCAGGGAGAGGGTGAATGGTACAGCCTCCAGCGACGTGTCGTTACTACGACTTGTTCTTTAGAGGAGCCGATGTTCCCTCTGACCTCCAGTCACTTGGAGTTAGGGAGGTCAAGGTTGCCCTCTACAGGGACCTTTGCTACTACAGTAGCACGGATTTCAATCCTTTACCCCTGCGAAAGGTTTCTCCTGGCTGCGTGTCGCCCGCAGGTGGTTTTCTCGTTCTGTAGCATCCCCGGTTACCACATTAGAAATTGAATAACACACGTCGGGTGCATGTGTAAGACCCGCAATTTTTCAGATAACTCTGAATAAATTTTTGAGGCATTTACCGGTAAAAATAGCATTTTTCGCAGAATGCGAAATGAATCAATTTCTGCGAGCCAGTTATACTTAGGATATTCGTCGATTCACGAATATATGCTCAAACACTCTGGAAGCCATAACTTCCTACTTGAACGAAATCAAAGGATTCCTGCGAGCAAACTTTCTTAGTTGCATCAATACGAAGAGAATGGCCTACTTAGAATTTTTCGGAAAAAAATCGCCGAAAACCCGAAATTTCGCGGGACCCATGGAAATGTTGGTGGGACCCACAGAAATATTCCTCAGAAAATGTCTTGTGGGACCCACAAAATATCCCATGGAAATATCTAGGTGGGCTCCACACCAAGGAACCTCTTGGAATTAAAAAGAAGCCAAGGGGGTAAAAGGGGCATGGAAAAACCCAAGTGGAGGTGGGCTTGGGCTATAAATAGCCCTCCCCACTCTCCCTCTTCTCATAAAAATCGACCCCCCCTCTCTCTCTTGCCTTCTCTCTCTCTCCTAAACCTCCCCTAGTGAGCCCAAGTGAGTCTGAGCTCACCTGACCTGGTCCTAGCTCACCTAACCTGGGTTTGAACCCACTTGACCTAGTCCAAACCTAGTTGACTTGACTTGAACCTAGTTGGGTTTAAAGTCAAAGTCAAAGTCCTTTTTGGTCCAGATTCCAGTTTGGATTTCTGAACCCAGACTTAGCCTTCTTGAGCTGAGTTCGAACCTGCTGAACCCAGTTGACTTGGACCGAACCCTGTTTGGTTCAAACCATTTAGGTTGAGTAGCTTGACCTACTCTACCTCTTTCTCAACTAAGTCAGCTTCATCTGACTTAGTCTGACCTCTCGAAGGAAGGCTCAAAGCCAAAGAATCAACCCAAAGCCGTTTCTTCCACGATTTGAAGTAAGTTCGTTTCATTGATCCATCTCTCTCAAGTATTTGATTGTTTGTATATAGCATATACTTTCTGAAATAGTATCTTGCTTTAGTTCTTGATTGAGCCCTTTTTGGACACTTCGGTGTTCACCCGCTCGTCTCGTAACTATCGTCGGATATATCTATGTTCAAACACGCAGTATATGTGTTTTTAAAATGGTATCTTGCCCTAGTTCTTGGTTGAGCCCTTCAGAACACTTCGGTGTTCACCCGCTCGCCTCGTAACTATCGTTGGATACAGATCTAGGTGTATATTTGCTGATTCTGCCGACGCGTCCTATATCGCACAGGCTATGTAATTTACCTTTGCCATCGCGTCGTATGATGCCAAGGCTCCTTGTTTTCTGCACTTCCGATTATGCATTTACTTACGCCATCGCGTCGAACGATGCCAAGGCTCCTGCTTTCTGCAATGTATTTGCTTACGCCGTCGCGTCGAACGATGCCTAGGCTCCTGTTTTGTTATATATGTAGAATATTTCGTTCAGTTACACAACCTGAATAATAGTATATGCATTTCCTTTACGCCGCCGCTGTATAAAGCACAGACTTCTGCTTATACTACATATATGTCGCATAAATGAGCGTTCAAATGGAGATCAAACTCAAGATCGCCCATGCGATTCCCTGACCGCTCCTTGTTCAAGATTCTGCTTGACGAATGAAGCCCCTATTGGAAAGGCTTCGGGTTCCTGCAACCTTGATGGATGCAAAGTACGCACAACGGTGCACATCCATTTCCCGAATTAAGCATAGCGATTTCCCGCCAAAGAGAGGAGATGCCGCTGTAATGGATAAAGGAAACGCACGCTTTCTCCGTAAAAGAGAAGAAGTGCTGCTGAAATTTCTGAAGAAGCTATTGATAGCTTAGAAAGAACGTATCAGGATACTCTGACATATAGCAGAGTGCTACCCAGTTCATGGTATGCCTTCTACATCGTAGAAGGGTTCGTCGCACCGCTGCCGATAGAGTAGGAAAGGTGCTGACGAAATGGTTGGCAGAAGAGCTGCCGGAACCAGTTGAACGACATAATGATGTCCGTTGATGGAACGATGCCAGATCGGCTCGTATCCTTGTGCCTACAAGGGAACCTTGCTCGTAAGGGCCGCTAAGCCAGAGTAGAGGTTGCGCATTGAATAGGTTTGGACTCGTTGCGTAAAAATACGCTGAGTAGCCGATCTATTTAGATCGAGTCATATGCATGCTCATTGAGAACGGTTACGCAACCAGACTCGTAAGGGCCGAAGAGCCAGAGTGTGTTGTTTCCACCCAAAGAGGTGTGATGCTCGTGGTGGCCGAAGTGCCAAGAGCGGTGTTCTGCATGCATATGAATAAGACTTAAGGTCGCACATACCCCACGGTTGAAAATCGTGTTAGGGGTACCCCCTCAGTAATGACTGTGTTGGGGCGGACTGAATGGGGTCGGGTACATACTCCCGTAGTGCTAAGGCACGGGCTGCCTAAATGGCATGCAGATTCTGTCCAAGTAATTGTAAGACTGGCAGACCCCTTCAGGAATTATGCTCACTGTGGAATGACAGTGATGGTACAACCTTGAGTGACACGTATTTTACTTTGGACCTGATAGAGTCCACGATGGCCTCAGTCACTCATGGGTTTTGGGGTCGTGGTTATCCTTAAGATCTAAGGATTGAACCCAACTACTGCAAGTAGAGGATGCATCCGAATATGGGCCTAGTAGGGTTCTCCCAGTTGAAACACACTGCCCTACTATGGATAGGGTCAACAGGCCTCTAGGGTATCTAAAATACATAGAATAATCAACCCCCAGAACATCGCGTTGATGCCCGGACAATAGCTCTACCTGCGTACCAAAGGCGGGAGCGGTTAATTATCAAAAAATGCATTAGTTCTAGGTATAGCGATGCTTTTAATGTATGAGTGGATGACGTGTTGAGTCAGTCCTGCATAACCTTTGTGAGGGTGTCATGTTCGGTATACTACTGGACCGACTGGGCAAAGACCCGTGTTGTATCCGCACGACTAAGCGAAGCTCGAGGAGCATGTCCTTAGATGCATGGGATACGGATGTGCCAAGTATGAAGACTTGAGCTAGACATCCCTTTGAGACCTGGAAGAGGTCAAGGCTAAGTCGTGAAGACTTGAGCGAATGTTCAACTCATAGCCCTGTGGAGGCTCTTCCGATATACGCTAAGTCTTGGAGGCTTGAGCGTCGTTATTGCGCATTGCGACCCTGAGTGGTCATTATTGGTACTTGAGTTGAATGGATGAATGACTGCATGCTTACCAGACCATCAGTGGTTCTGACCCCGTTTAATGGGGATTTCAGGTGTTGGACCTGCCTGGCGATATGCGGAGCAAGGCGGCATCGAGTTCCAGGGTTTCTCTTGACAGAGTTGTACTGCTTCCTTTTATTGAACCTACACTGCTTTCCCAAGCAGTGATGTTGTAATAAACATGTGGTTTCAATAAAATGGAACACTTTGGTGGTCAATGAGTTGCTTGGCCACATACCTGCAACGTGCTCGGAGTTTTCTAAAACCGACGACTCATTATCGTCTGATTCCGCTGCTAAAAGCTTTTCTAAGTTCTGCTGCAAAGAAAAAAAAAAGAAATTCATGAAAATTTTAACTTAGCTTTGTTTTGGAAATCCGGGGCGTTACAGCATGACTCACAGAACTCGAGGGTTTTCCTTCGCATACCTGAAGGAGGTAAAAAGATGAACATAAGGACTAACCAAACAGACTGACTTACTGTAGTTGTTACTCTAGAGCAGTATACACTTTTGTTCAGTTGCTACCCTCTGTTGGTTGGTTCCTACTCTGTTACTTTAGCTGCTACTTTCTGTGGTTCAGTTTCTGCTTTGTTACTTTAGTGGCTGCACTGTTACTTACTTATAGTTTTACAGTCTTGTGGCACGTGCACCTACCTGTCACGCACTTGTACTTTTATTTCAAATGTTTCTAACTGTTCCATCATGATAGTTATAGTCTGGTACTTAACACACTTGTATCATGCTGCCTACTTTCTGTTTTTCCTTAAAAATGAAAATGTATGGATGGTTTGTCTCACCAACTCGCAAGAGTACTAACCCCGTTTTATGGGGATACAGGTGATGAGTAGACGCAGCGCGATGCGACAGCGCATAGCAGGAGCCTTGAGACCCACACTTTGCAGCAGATTCTGGCTTCTTCTGGTTTTGGGGTTTTGAGGGGTTGTACCTCTCCTTTTTGTGAGACTGTCCCTTTTTGTACCCAGTCTCCCTTTTGTATCATTGTATATCTTATGGAAATGAAAAGTACTTTACTTGTCTTGTGGTTGGTTTTCCCACTGTGGCTCGCTCAGACTTGCGGCCTTTGCTTTGCCCCTGTTTCCCTCCTTTACTTCCGCTAGTTGTTTTTCACTCTATATATCCCTTCAAAAAAAAAATTTTTGCTCAAAAACCAAAGGTTTTTACAAGGTCTGGGTTTGGGGCGTCACACAGCAAGTGCAGAAGATCCGAGAGCGTCTGAAGGCAGCTCAAGACAGACAGAAGAGTTACGCCGATAAGAGGTCGCGAGAGCTTCAATTTGATGTGGATGACATGGTTTTCGTGAAAGTATCACCGATGAAGAGCGTCTTTTGTTTCGGAAAGAAAGGAAAGTTGAGTCCTAGATACGTTGGGTCGTTCAGGATCCTTGAGAGGATCGGTGGAGCAGCATATCGGATTGAGCTACCGCAGTAGTTTGCTAAAATTCATAATGTTTTTCACGTGTCGATGCTGAGGAAGTACATTTCGGACCCATCGCACGTTATTCGATACGAAGATGTCGAAGTACAAGAGAACTTAACTGTGGCTGAGAGACCGGTTGAGATTATCGATCATCGTGATCAAGTTCTGCGTACCAAAACCATTCCGTTGGTTAAGGTACGGTGGCAACACCATGGCATTGAAGAATGCATATGGGATCCAGAGGCCAGCATGAGGGAGAAATACCCTGATCTTTTTGTAACCTAGCGTTTGTGATTTCGCGGACGAAATCCCTTTTTAGGAGGGAAGGATGTAAGCCCCACTGTTTTTCCGAAGGATTTTAATTGAAATATATTTCCATTATGGCAAAAATTCTTGTTTCGGCATGAGCAATACTGGTAATTTTGGCAATTATCGCTTTCTGAGGTCCTGAATCGCGTAGATTCGCTCTACGAGGTGGTTCAGAGCAACCCGCGATGAATCAAACCTCAATACTTGGGGATTCTATTTATATTGTGTTCATATGAGTTTGCTCCGATTTTTGAGCCTAAACGAGGAAAATATCTCATTATTTCAAGTATTTGGCAAAAAAGGGGTATATCGGTAATTATGAGTCATACCGAGGCCCAATTTCGCCGTAATCAGAGAATTAAATATAGTTTATGAAAGTTTAAATCTTAATTCACAAAATGTAATTTAAAATTTTGATTTTTAAATTAGTTTAGATAAGTCCATTTAAATACTCAGTATATTGAGTTTTTATAAAAAAAAAGAAGTAAATCGCAAATTAGTAAAAACCTAGAAAAGGGTTTTTGAAAACATTTTTACAAGGGGTGGGTTTTGGTATTTAGAAAGGTTTGGCATGGGCTCCACCTCAGCCCATGTCCCTTTTAAAGGTTTATGAAAAACAAATATACAAAAAACCTCTTTTCAAAAAGAAGATTTTGAAAAGCTTGCAAAATGCAAGCTTAAGGGCCTTAAAAAGGCATTTTGTAAAGTAGGTGGGCTCAGCTCACGTTTTGGGGGAGTAGGTCGGGCGCCCCTTAGGGGGTAGCCCCTACTCATTTCAAAAAAAAAATTAATAAAAAAAAAAGTGGCGATTTTTCTTATGGGTGGCTTGACCTTGACCTTGAAAGGTCAAGGCCAACCACTCCCCTTAGATTAAGGGGAGTGGTTGGGGGTACTTTGTACCTTAGACCCCCCCCCCTCCCTCCCCCCATAGGTTTTTAGAGGAGAGTGGGGCGTGGGAAAGGAAGACCTCCCATCTCCCTTCCTTCCCTCCCCACCGCCCATCTCCTTTCCCCCTTTTTAAACAAGGGAAGGGAAGAGAGAGAGGGTCGACACCCTCTCTCTTCTTCCTCTCTTCTCCAACTTCACTTCTCTCTCCCTCCCCCTTGTGTTGTTGCTCCAGCTGGGCCAACCCAGCACCAAGGTGAGCCTTCCTCCATACTTCTCCATTTTTCTTCAAGTTGTTAGTTGTTTGCTTTTTTTTTGTTGTGTGTGACTTTCGGTTTGGGCTTGGGCCCAACCCACTCCTTTGCACACAAGGTGCAGTGGGGTCACGGGTGGGTTAAACCCAAAAAGTGTTGGCGAAACCTCTGGTTTCCCCATTCCATAGTTATTCCAAGCAGCAAAAAAAAATATAGATTAGAACTGATTTTCTTTTTTTTTCTTCTTTGGTGGGACACTGGGCTGAGCTTTTCCAAGGCCAGCCCAGGTCCTTTGGTGGCCTTGCTGGGCCCAAAGCACGTGGGCTGGGTCCGCTGCAGACCTTGTAACGAACCTCCAGACTGACCCAAGGCTGGTCAATCCAGACTCTCTCCCTCTCTTAGCTGGGCCAGCTGAAGCTTGGGCGTGCAGCAGTCCCAGTTGGACTGCTACAGCCCACCAGTTTGACTGGGTGGTCTCGGCCAACTTGGATCCGGATCCACCCAGTGTGGACCCACGGGTTGGTGGGCCCACGGTTGGTGAACCCCACCCCCCCCCCTTCCATTTTTTTTTATGGACTAAGGAACCGTCCAGGTGCCTTAGCGCCCAGGGGTTTGCTTTCCTCTTGGGGCTGGCCTGCGTGGTCAAAAGGGCTACAGCCCAGGTCTGAGCCACCATTTGGCTCGAACCAGGTAGGCTGTATGGGCCCCTTTCCCCTCCTCCTGTGTTCTGCCTAGAGGCAGCTTGGGGCCCGGAGCACTTGGCACCCGGGCCACCCACTTGGCACACCCGCTTGTAGGGGCTCCAGGATGGTGCGGCCTGGTCTAGCCCTGGGCTGGGTTAGACTAGGTGCTACAGACTTAAAGTCTGTAGCAGGTGGTACCCAGAGGTCCTGCAAGGTCTGGACACAAGGTCCAGACCCTGCGTTGGGTGGTGATGATGCATGAAATGCACATCATGTTAATAAGTTTTTCATGCATTTTGTAACAAGTTTAAGGTTTTAAACCCATGTTTAGATGTATTTTGATAGTAAGGGGTTATGGTTTGAATTTCAGAAAAATCGAAGTTAAAATGAGAGAGTTATGGCTATTTCAGTGTTTGGGCACAGATTTTGAGGTGGATCAAATCCATATCCGACCCAATTAGGTTATTTGGACTTTGGATCAACCCTTAGAAAGCCCAAAACCCAACCCACATGCCTATCCATATCCATTTCAAAAAGTTTTGCAGAAAAGCCCCCAAAAAGCGGCGCCTAGCAAAATATTTTTTTTTAACCTTCTTTTTGAAAAATGTCAAAAGTATAAATACAATTTTTAGAGAAGCCCTAGACATCTTTGGCTTGGAATTGACACCTCCTGCAGTGCCTCTAGCTCCAGCACCTCCTTCCCCTCCATTCTTCCACGTTTTGGCCATTGAAGACCGGTTTATGCTTGGTTTCCAAGCATCTTTCGATCTCCCTTGTGATTTCTTTACATTTCTTTCTTCTCCTTGCTGTTTGTTTCACCATTTTTCTGTGTTTTTTCAGGTGTAGCAGAGGTGGAGACTACTAACCTTGTTTGATCGTGCAAAACACATCATCAAGGTGAGCCGGCCCTACCTCCATCCGGTTTTCTACGCCCTCCGATCGAGAATCGGCGCACACTCCATCTTCGGTGGATCGACAACGTGTTGCAGCTGCAAAAGTACTGTTTTTTGTGAAGTTCCAGCATTCTCGAACCGTTTGGGATGTCAAGGTCAAGCCATGGTCCGCTCTTCTTCATCCCCCCGGTCGTCGGATCACCCGAGAGGTAGGTCTTCTTCTTCCTTCTCTTCTAGCTAAAACCGAATTGTGTGTTGATTTTATTTTATTATTTTTCTGTGTGTTTCTTGTTTTTCTTTTTGTTTCAACCTTAGAACAGATCTTGTGCATAGACCAGCACGTTAGATTAGGTTTATTTGATTGGTTGATTTGTTTGCATCTCGTTTTTTTTTAGATTTTTCACCCAACTAGTGAAAATCGGCTAGATCTTCATCTAGCCGATTTTTCAAGGGTTTCTATTGGGTTTGTGGTTCTGTTCTACTGAAAAATCAATCTAAAAAGGGTTCGTTTTGATTCACCTTCGTTGTTGGTTTTGTGTTTCAATTGAAAAGAAAAGAAAAAAAAATCGGCTAGAATATTTCTAGCCGATTCTTGTGTTTTACAAAATTGCGTGTTTTGTTTTTCTTTTTTTTGATGATGTTGCTGTTCGTTCTGTATGTGTTTTGTTGATTCCAGTGCCATTCATTTTTTATTTAAGGTAAATTGGATTTCATAAGTTGTGTGTGAGAGTTTATCCCAAAATCGGTGAATGAGAGTTGGAATTTAGTAAAGTGTGTGTGAGTCCATTGTGAATGTCGTGTAAATTGTTTTTCATTTTTGTAGTTGGTCAGTTTGTAAGGTTGTGAGCTTCATGTTCATCATGTGTGAGTCTTTGCAAATTTAGTTTTGATATTTAATTGTTTTTGGTAGTTTGTTTCCTTGCAAAAAAAAAAAAAAAATTAGAGTTTCTCTTCTTTGTGCATGATTGATTGAATTGTCCAGTCGGCTGTATAGTAGTACATAGTTTGTTATATCAGAACTTTATGTCATTTTGGTTTTCCATATTATGTTAGTTAGATCGTGCTTTTGAAAGAGGTTTAGTAGTTGTAAGTTTTAATGTTTTATTCATTAGAATAGTCGTTTAGCTAACTTGTGGTGTTAGGTGTCTTATGATTTTTAGCTTAGGTTATTGTTTGATGTTTATTTCAGTGATATGTTCATGATGCATAGTTTTGTTCGTGTTTCATTCGTGTAATTAGGAGTTTTGATTAGGTATTATTTTAATTTTCACAATTTGCTTGTTATTTAGGTTAAATCAAATTATTATTTTTAGTTTAGTTCTTCTTCTTCTTCCCCAAGGAAGGGAGGCAGCCATTAGAGCTCCAATTGAGCTCTAGGTTGACTTTTTTAGAAGGAATTAATTGCAATTAGGTAGGTTAGGAAGGTGTCTAGGTTCAATGTATTAGGTTTTATTGCCTTAGCTATTTTTAGGAGTCATTTAAGTAAGTTTTGGGAATTAGGGTAGCATTTAATTCTAGAAAATCGTGTTTCTATTTAAGTCCTTTTATTCCCTAGGTAGTTTTAATTGTCTTAGCCTAGAAAGTAGCTCAATTTGGGTTGGCGATTTTTGAGAAGGAAGGTAATTAAGGTAATTGAATTTGAAAAGTTTTTGGAAATAGTAGATTGATGTCTTCTTTTAAATCGTTGTAATTTTGAAAAGATTTTTAAATGTAAAACATGTGAAAACCAGACATCAAATAATAAAAACCGGTTCTCACTAGTGGATGAGACCGGGTCGAACTCAGGGAACGGTAATATATCGTATTCAAGTACACAAATCTAAACTAATCTTTATTGCCGAATTATTTGAAATGTAAAATATTCAAGAAAAGTAAAGACAACTAACTATTACAACAAATGAATACCCTTCGCAGAGGGCGTAAAGTGCAATATTTACAAACCCACTTAAATTCCTAAATCTAAACTAAAAAGTAAAAAGACTTTATTCTTCGTACTTCGTGTCACGTAATCGCTTCCGTTCCAGTCCTGTGCTATCCTGCACAAGTCAAAATAACACGAGCAGTACCAGAGATAGAAGTAAAATTATACTAAACTAGTTAAATGCTACTTACAAAAGCATGTTAAAGCAAAACAGAGAATTCAGTTAACTACTAATCTAATTATCAAAACATATGAAAATGAACTAATGAAAACACACAACTAAAGAATTGAAAACAATGAAAATCAAGAAACGATGAATAAAGAACAAGAATTAATATGAAACAAGAATACTTATAATCTGAAAAGCAAGACTTGAAACACACATATGCAGTAAGAAAATACAAAATACTACACAGAATTTTAATGAAAGAAATGACAATAAGAAAAGAAAAGGAATTAAACCAACAGGAATTAGAAACGATTCAACAAAATAGGAAATCTGTAATTTGAAAAAAACAAAACAAAACAGTACTCAAAGATTCAAAGAAAACAAGAAAACAAATGCAAACAAAACATGAAATAAAAAAATTAGAACAAGACTTCACTGAAGATGAAAAACAGAAATTTAATTTGTAAAATAAAAGCAATTGTAAATCGTAATGTTAAAGCAAGAAAAACATAAGAAGGAAGAAAAAATAACATGAACTAACAGAAATTCAATGAATATGCTGGAAATAAAAAAAACAGGAAATTCATGACAATAAAAAACAGAAAAATAGAAGATGATAGTAAACAGGAAATCAAAGTATGAATAACCGAAAATTCAAAGGCTAATAGGAGATTACAATGATCAAAACAAGAATTTCAGAGTAAAAAATTATCAAAACAGAAAAAATTACTTAAAAGACAAGAAAAAAAAACTGAAAACAGAACTTTACTGTATGCGATGAATGAAAAACAGGATTTAATAACTACTAATGAGCTACTTATAAAACTAAAATACAGATCTAACTAACTACTTCACAAAATACAAATCAGACAAGGAACAGAGAAAAAAATTCTGAAACACAACTATTGATTTTTTTTTTCTGTTTTAAATTTTTTATTCTGTTTTTCACAATCAACACAGCTGGAGAATCAATTAAAACAATTAACGAAGCTGAAGAAGAAGAAGTAGTAGAAGAAGAAAAATTAGATCGGAAGAAGAAGAAGAAGAAGAAAAGAAGATCGGAGGAAGAAGAAGAAGAGGAAGAAGAAGAGGAAGAAGAAAGAGAAGAAGTAGGAGAAGAAGAAGGAAAGAAGAACTCAGCACTCACCGTGAATGAATCTGAGGGAAGAAGCTGGCGACCTCCACCACCGCTGCCGTCGCCGGAAGGAAGCTCCACCACCGCCGGTTGCCGGATTTGACAGAGAAAGAGGGAGAAAGGGAAGGTAGGTAAGGAATGGCCCGGTGTTGGTGGAGGAGGGTGAGAAAAGAGGGAACGAGAGTGAAAGAGGGGAAAGAGGAGAAAGAGGAGAAAGAGGAGAGGTTTCAGGCGTAAAATGGAGGAGGCCCCGATTTTTATGATTTTGGGGGTTTTAAAAGTACGAACCGGCTGGAACCGGTTTGAAACAAATGCAAACCGGTTCAAGCCGGTTTGTTTATTTATCTTTTTTTTAAAAGCAAACCGGGTGAACCGGTTTGTGTTTATTTTTGCAATTTTCAAAAAAATCAAAAACTATATAAAATTTTCAAAGATTTAAAAACAAAACTTATTTATGAAGAACTAAAAAAAAACTATTCTAAATTTTTTTTCTCTTTTGTTAAAAAAAACAAACACTTAAAATGAAAAAAATATTTTTCTCTATTATTTTTTTTTATTTTATTTAAAAAAAACTAAAACTAAACTACTATGATTATAGAAAAACTAAAATATGTATAAAAATGTAAAATAAAACTATTTTTCATGCATTTTCTATTTTTGAATCATTTTAGCACATTTACTCGAAAACTAACATAAAGTTGGGTTTTTAAAACATTATTTCATACAATCATGCATATTTAAATGTTAATAAACCCTGAATTATATGCATGATCAAATACCCCCATGCTTATGTTTTGCTAGTCCTTGAGCAAACTAAAAAAATGCAAGAAATCAAACTATCACCTAACTCACTTTCGTAGGAATCACGGTTGCATTTAGCTCATGCAACAAGCCCTTTCAACCCCTGGGTTACCCCAGTGGACGAGTAAGGTCTCGTGAGGGTTTGCAGTGATGCTACCCACAAACATCTCTGTCATGTGTGCATAATATTACACATCCTCATAAGCAGTAGGTAATTAAAGACTTTATTTTCACAAATATTTCGTGTTATTTCAAAATCACAATATAATTAGAATCTTTTATATACCACCACAGAAAAAGAATTTCTTTCACTTTTCTAAATATCACGATTATTTATGTTTTATTCTTAGAAAATCCAATAAAACATATTATTATTTACTTATCCTCACTCATATGTTTTCTGCACAGGTTTTCTCAATCACACTTCTAAGCATTGAACTTTTCTTTCTTTTTAAGCTATTTCCTCTCTTTTTTTCTTTTCACGCTTTTTCTTTTTGCGCACTTATTTTTCTCTTATAGCTTGAGTGTGGTCTGCTTTTATGCCTTGTGCAATGTCAATATCTTTTATACTTTTTCAATACATAAAAAAAAATATCAACTAAGACATAAAAGTGACTTCCTTCATTCACCTTTATAACATGAGAGTCAAATATTTCAACTTGTATCTGTTCTCAGTTACTTAGGATCACAAAGTTTTCCACTCTCCTTTTCGAAAATGGAATTAAAAGTTTCAACTTACATCTAAGTTCCATCTACTAAGGATTGTGGAATTATCCAAACAACCTAACGCATGCTTTTTCTCACTTTTTGAGCTCATTTTTATGCTTTTGTTTATTTGCTTAGTTTTTCAAAAAATAGCACTGTGCATATTCATATTTATGATTCAAAATAAATTCTAACATGTATCTATCATCATTTCCTCGAAATCCGCATAAACAACCATAATTTTTAGATCTATGTCAGAAAAAATTTTCGTGGGGCTTAAAAATTCTCTAAAAACATCAGATTTGAAATAACATTCATATAAGTTCAAACTCTTTCTTTAAAAATCTACTTTTCATGAGATATGTGTAAACATGTGCAAGAACGTAAACAGAAATATCAAGGTGTGCATTCTACACCCTCCCCCATGCTTGAATGACACTATCCCAGTGGCACTCCCCCATGCTTGAATGAAACTAAGTGAATGCACATGAGAGAAATAAATGAGGGAAAAAAGTAGAATGACCTGACATGAATTAAAAATGCACATTCTATGAATGTAATGAATGCAATGTATACATGACAAAACCTGAAACTCATGAAAAAATAGAAAACTGAAAATAAAACCAAATAAAATCTACAAATCCTAACAAATGTAAAACTGTACAGAATATGGGTTGCCTCCCATAAAGCGCTAAGTTTCACGTCCCCAGCCAGACGGATCCCTGGAAAAATCCTTCATCGTCCATGAGATCAATGGACATGAAGTCAGACTCAATCGGGCTCTCTATGAAAAATAATGTCATCAGTGACATTGCGCACTATGTTCCCGTCCTGTCTTCCTCTAAATGGCTCAAAGTGCTCGATCCAACTTAACTCACCTATCTGATTTTCACGTAATTCTAAATGATCTTCATCTAATGATTCCTTATCCTCCTCATTAGGTGAATTACTCAATAACCAAGCATATTCTGCTTCTACGAGGTCTTAAATGACATCAACCTCGAAAGAAGCCTCCTCAACAGCAGGCCCCATAGCAGCACGAAAAATGTTTAGCCGTATCTTCCTATTTCCGAATGACACATCCATCGCACCAGTGCGGCAATTGATGCACGCATTGGCGGTAGCTAGGAAGGGGCAACCAAGAATAATAGGAGTCTGCTGCGGACTATCAACTCCCTCCATATCTAATATCACGAAGTCGACAGGGAAATAACAATCCTCCACCTTGACTAAAACATCTTCAATTATCCCTCTTGGGATCTTGATAGATCTATCTGCGAGCTGAAGAGTCATAGGTGTAGGTTTCATCTCTTTCAATCCAAATTGGTCATAAAAGAAACCCGGCAAGATGTTAACACTTGCCCCAAGGTCGAGCAATGCACGCCCAACAGTGATGTTTCCTATGACGCAAGAGATGATAGGAGTCCCTGGGTCCTTGAGCTTAGGTGGGGTTTGATGTTGCAATACTGCGCTCACCTGCCCGGTTAAATAAATCTTTTTCTGCACATGGGACTTCGACTTCCTTTTCTGCGTACAAAGTTCTTTGAGGAACTTTGCATATGCAAGGACCTGTTGAATAGCATCTAATAAGGGGAGGTTTATCTGAATGTGCTTGAATATCTCAAGCATCTCTTGCATGTTCACTCCGGCCTTACCTAATGCTCTCGGCCTTTCTAACGCCTCAGGAAAGGGGGCTTTGGGAATGTAGGATGGTGAAGGCTCAGATGGAAGAACCTTCTCGCTTTCCTGAGGTAATTTATTAGGGACAGACTGCTTTTCACTTATGTTCTCTCTTTCTTCTGCAGTCTCCCTCGCTTGGTACTGTTTCCCACTCCTAAGGGTTACTACTTGAGCTTGCTCTTTATGTGCATCAGTCATATGCAAGCTACGCATGGGTTCCTTTCTCTTAGGGTTGACAATAGGCTGGCTAGGCAATGTTCCCTCACTTCGCCTGCTAAGTGCTTCAGCAAGCTGCCCCATTTGAGTCTCTAATTTTGCAATAGACTGGGTATGTGAGCTCAAAGCTTGCAAAATCTTATCCTCAAAAGATTGACTATGTAAAGGCTCATGAGACTGGGGTTGAGTATAAACAGGTTGGACTGGGGGATAACTGGATCTTTGAAATCCAGGCGCATAACCGCCTTGACTTGGTTGACTATGGGAAGGGTTGGGAGGTTGGATCTGTGAGTTGCGCCATGAGAAATTGGGATGATTTCGCCAGCCCGGGTTATAAGTGTTGGAAAATGGATTAGGTACGGGCCTAGCGAAGTTTTGAGCCATCTGATCTTGCTCTTGGACAAACTCAGGATATTGTGGCGCAACTGGGCACTCGAAGACATGGTGTGCAGGACTCGCACACAACGCGCACACCTGCATGGCAGGGGAGGGACCCAACAAAAACTGATCTAATTTCTGGGATAGTTGGTCTACCTTGTTGCTCAACTCAAGGTTCATCCCTAACTCGAAAATACCTGCCTTCTTAGTGCTATCCTGTGCAGGTGCAGCCCTATCAAATCGTGAGGCTATCGCATGGTGCATCGAATTCTCACTCAATGTCTCAAAAAGTGACCATGCTTCATCCTCACTTTTGAGCATAAATGTGCCCCCACACGCGGCATCCACCATTTGACGGTTCTTTTCAGTAAGACCGTCATAGAAATATTGCACCAGTTGCCAGCGAGACACCTGGTGGTGGGGACACTTGCGGAGTAGATCTTTCAATCTCTCCCATGACTCATGAAACTGTTCTCCTTCAATTTGGGAAAAACTGGTTATCGCTTTACGAAACTGGTTCGTTTTACCAATTGGGAAATATTTCTTTAAAAATTCTCTTTGCATATGTTCCCAAGTGGTAATTCGAACAGTATCTAATGATTTTAACCAACTCTTCGCTTTGTCCTTCAGAGAGAAGGGGAACAAGGTCAACCTCATCGCGTCATCTCCAAAGTTGTTGATTCGCACTGTCGAGCAAATCTCTAAAAATTCATCGAGGTGACGATATAGGTCTTCATTGCTAAGGCCATAAAACGAGGGTAACATTTGGATCACACTGGCCTTTATCTCAAAATGGTTTGCTCCTACATCAGGTCTTGTGATGCAGGAGGCGGGAGTATAGGTGTTAGGCATGAAGTACTCCCTAAGGGGACGAGTAATCTGCTGATTCTCAGTCATGGTTGCAGATCTCTGGGCTCTCCTAATAAGGGACTCGGGGTCCTCAAACGGTTCTACCAGCTCAGGGTCAAGTGAGCGTCGCCCTTGCATACACCTTAGAGTAGACCGGTGTAGCTCACGTCCTAACTTTGGTTTTCTACCTAACTAACGCACTAAGCGGCCAAACCACGCAAACCACAAAGCGAGTAAACTAAAAACAACAAAAACTAAACAAACACCACGCAGTTACACATAACAGAGATTATGCAAAGAAATATAAAATCTATGTGTACGGTACCAATCGTACACAGTCACCTCTAAGGGAATCCTAATAGGTGGGCTGTGCAGAAAAGTAAGCTCTTCTCTAAGATATGCACATACGTGGTTCTAAACCTAAATGCAAAGCAAACACTAGGCAATAAAGTGAATACTAATATTACGCCGTTCCCCGGCAACGGCGCCAAAAATTTGATGTCTTCTTTTAAATCATTGTAATTTTGAAAAGATTTTTAAATGTAAAACATGTGAAAACCAGACATCAAATAATAAAAACAGGTTCTCACTAGTGGATGAGACCGGGTCGAACTCAGGGAACGGTAATATATCGTATTCAAGTACACAAATCTAAACTAATCTTTATTGCCGAATTATTTGAAATGTAAAATATTCAAGAAAAGTAAAGACAACTAACTATTACAACAAATGAATACCCTTCGCAGAGGGCGTAAAGTGCAATATTTACAAACCCACTTAAATTCCTAAATCTAAACTAAAAAGTAAAAAGACTTTATTCTTCGTACTTCGTGTCACGTAATCGCTTCCGCTCCAGTCCTGTGCTATCCTGCACAAGTCAAAATAACACGAGCAGTACCAGAGATAGAAGTAAAATTATACTAAACTAGTTAAATGCTACTTACAAAAGCATGTTAAAGCAAAACAGAGAATTCAGTTAACTACTAATCTAATTATCAAAACATATGAAAATGAACTAATGAAAACACACAACTAAAGAATTGAAAACAATGAAAATCAAGAAACGATGAATAAAGAACAAGAATTAATATGAAACAAGAATACTTATAATCTGAAAAGCAAGACTTGAAACACACATATGCAGTAAGAAAATACAAAATACTACACAGAATTTTAATGAAAGAAATGACAATAAGAAAAGAAAAGGAATTAAACCAACAGGAATTAGAAACGATTCAACAAAATAGGAAATCTGTAATTTGAAAAAAAAAAAAAAACAGTACTCAAAGATTCAAAGAAAACAGGAAAACAAATGCAAACAAAACATGAAATAAAAAAATTAGAACAAGACTTCACTGAAGATGAAAAACAGAAATTTAATTTGTAAAATAAAAGCAACTGTAAACCGTAATGTTAAAGCAAGAAAAACATAAGAATGAAGAAAAAATAACATGAACTAACAGAAATTCAATGAATATGCTGGAAATAAAAAAAAACAGGAAATTCATGACAATAAAAAACAGAAAAATAGAAGATGACAGTAAACAGGAAATCAAAGTATGAATAACCGAAAATTCAAAGGCTAATAGGAGATTACAATGATCAAAACAAGAATTTCAGAGTAAAAAATTATCAAAACAGAAAAAATTACTTAAAAGACAAGAAAAAAAAACTGAAAACAGAATTTTACTCTATGCGATGAATGAAAAACAGGATTTAATAACTACTAATGAGCTACTTATAAAACTAAAATACAGATCTAACTAACTACTTCACAAAATACAAATCAGACAAGGAACAGAGAAAAAAATTCTGAAACACAACTATTGATTTTTTTTTTCTGTTTTAAATTTTTTATTCTGTTTTTCACAATGAACACAGCTGGAGAATCAATTAAAACAATTAACGAAGCTGAAGAAGAAGAAGTAGTAGAAGAAGAAAAATTAGATCGGAAGAATTAGAAGAAGAAGAAGAAGAAGAAAAGAAGATCGGAGGAAGAAGAAGAAGAGGAAGAAGAAGAGGAAGAAGAAAGAGAAGAAGTAGGAGAAGAAGAAGGAAAGAAGAACTCAGCACTCACCATGAATGAATCTGAGGGAAGAAGCTGGCGACCTCCACCACCGCTGCCGTCGCCGGAAGGAAGCTCCACCACCGCCGGTTGCCGGATTTGACAGAGAAAGAGGGAGAAAGGGAAGGTAGGTAAGGAATGGCCCGGTGTTGGTGGAGGAGGGTGAGAAAAGAAGGAACGAGAGTGAAAGAGGGGAAAGAGGAGAAAGAGGAGAGGTTTCAGGCATAAAATGGAGGAGGCCCCGATTTTTACGATTTTGGGGGTTTTAAAAGTACGAACCGGCTGGAACCGGTTTGAAACAAATGCAAACCGGTTCAAGCCGGTTTGTTTATTTATCTTTTTTTTAAAAGCAAACCGGGTGAACCGGTTTGTGTTTATTTTTGCAATTTTCAAAAAAATCAAAAACTATATAAAATTTTCAAAGATTTAAAAACAAAACTTATTTATGAAGAACTAAAAAAAAAACTATTCTAAATTTTTTTTCTCTTTTGTTAAAAAAAACAAACACTTAAAATGAAAAAAATATTTTTCTCTATTATTTTTTTTTTTTTATTTAAAAAAAACTAAAACTAAACTACTATGATTATAGAAAAACTAAAATATGTATAAAAATGTAAAATAAAACTATTTTTCATGCATTTTCTATTTTTAAATCATTTTAGCACATTTACTCGAAAACTAACATAAAGTTGGGTTTTTAAAACATTATTTCATACAATCATGCATATTTAAATGTTAATAAACCCTGAATTATATGCATGATCATAGATTCTTCAAAAATCGTGTGGAGCATTTAAAAGGGCATTAAATTTTGAGGGTGCATTAAAAAAGGAGTTACTCTTTGGCTTTGGAAAGTGTTTTTGAAATTCAATTAAATTTCCAATTTAGGTTCCACGATTTTCAGAAAGAAATAAATACCATTTACTTCCATCTTGGAAAGCAAAAATCGTGGGGTTTTCTAAGTTGGACTTTTCATTTTTCCAAAGTGATCTTTAAAGACAATTAAGGAGTGTAACTCCCTATTTAATTGGGGCGATTTTTGATAATCTAATTATTCAAAAAAATTCAAGCATTCACATTTATTACCTTATTTTTTCAACCCTCTCTATTGAATTCGTTGAGTTTTGAATTAATTTTAGGTTAATTAGTAGGTTACTAATTAGATAGGTCTTAAATAGGGTTAATTTAGTTAACTTAGTTGACGTAATTAGTTGAGTCAAACCTAACCTAATCTTAGCTAAGTCAAACCTAGGTCGAGTCAACCTTAGTCCAAGTCAAACCAAACCTAAGCTTAGGTCAACCGAGTCTAACTAACCTAGCCTAACCTAACCGAGTCGAAACCAAACTTAGTTGAGTCAACTCAACCCGACCTTAGCTAAGTCAAAACCTAGCCTAACCCAAACCGAGCTCACCCATGCCAACCCGAACCTAGTCAAGTCAAGACCGAGCCTAGTTGAGTCAACCAAGTAAACCTAACCCAAGTCAAACCCTAGTCTAAACCCACCTGAGTCAATTAAGCAAAACCGAACCTAGTTAAGTCAAGACCGAGCCTAGTCGAGTCAACCGAGTTAACCTAGTGACCCCCGTCCTAGTCAAATCCTTTGTCATACCCCATTAGTTTAGTTTGATATTTAACTTTAGTTTCAATTTATGTTAGCTTTAGTATAAGTTAATTTAGGTCTTTAATTAATTAATTTAGTTAGATTTTATAAGTCCGTGTTTATTCCATGTGTAGTTGATAATTATGTTTGATTCAAGTGATTGCTTAGTTAGTTGGATTTAGTTTATATTAACTGCCTTTGTTTAGTCATTTAGTTAGGGGCGTGAATTTAAATAGAGTAGTTGCATTTGCATTAGGATTCAATTTCACATTAGTCAGAATTTGCATAGTATATTTCATTTTTGTGTCATTTAGCATCATTGCATTCACCATCATCATATAATCTGTCCTTTAGTGTCATTTAGGTTACATTAGGTTTAATTTGCTATTTTTAGAGTTTAAATAGATTTCTAAAGTGAATAGTGTACTCAAAGAAAAACCTGATTTTTGCTCTGTCGCACAAGCATTATTTTATGTGCAAAAATTTTGAGTTTTCCAAAAATTCTTTTTCTGTTCACTTTATTGACGTGTTATCTGCCTGCAGACCAAATTTCAGCTCTTTCAGAGTTGATTTGATCTGATTTTTAAGCGTTTTGCGAAAACCGCTTTTTCTGGTTTTTAAATTTCGGGACTTTCGATATCCTAATTTTTCCCAGTTTTGAAACGCTTATATCTGGAGTTCCAGATATCGTTTTTGCATTCTTTAAAAACTGTCAGATTATTTAATCTGTTAGTTACAGAACAGAAAAAGTTTTGGGAAAATCGAACCTTGTTTGCTTTGTCAAACAGTGGTTTTCCGAGAACCTGTCAGAAATCTATTTTACACTAGTTAGGGGCATTTTCATAATTTCCTTAGTTTCGGCATTTTAGGACTGTTTTCAGTATTTTCTGCATATTAGGTACTGCATATGCATCATATAGCATTGTTAGAATTAAATTAGTTGATTTTTGAATTAGTTTAATATTTTAATTAATTGCTTTAGTGTAATTAGGAATTATTTTGCTAATTGATTGAAAATTAGGTTTAGTTGCATTTTTAACTTGCATTATTAGAATAAATTGCTAACTCTGCATTTTCCTTTGTTTTTAGGTTGAAAAGCATAATCATTATCCAGGGTTATTGTCCAAGTGCGAAGAGTGAATAATTGGCGAAAAGACGGAAATACTCTTGGCGTGGATCAGAAGACTTAGTTGCTTTTTCATTTTCATTTTAGTGATTAATTGTAGATTGATATTTGTAATTAATAAATTAAAATTTACAGAAATATCTTGATTAATTCATGTTCCCTGAGGATTCGACCCGTACTTACCACTTTGTGGAAAGTCGGTTATTATACTTTTGGTTGACGATTTTCCAAAGTTTTATTGAAAATAATTGTTTTAAAAAGATCATTTCAAAATATCAACCAAATTTTGGCGCCGTTGCCGGGGAACGGCGAATTAATTACTTTATTTCTTAGAGTTTGATTTATTAATTTGTTTTAGTTAGTTAATTAATTGTTTTATTTTTAGTTAGTAGGATTAGTAAGTGAATATAGGATTAACATAGTTAGTAAATATAGGATTCACGTACTGTTCTTTCTAGGATTCACTTAATTTTTCATTCTGCAAGGAGCGATTAGACAGGTGGGTTTTAGAAAAACTTAGTTTGTGATTTCTTGTATTTATTTGTTTTAGTATTTTAGAATAGTTACTTTGTTGTTTATTTATTTAGTTATAGAATTCTGACATAGATAGCATATCTATTTTTTTTAGTTACTGTTATTTGTTTTATTTACATTTTAGTACTTGTGTTAGTTTAGATTTAGGTCGTTTGCTTACACCTGGTCTTAGTACCAGTGTATGCAGGGGCGACGAGGTCTAGGAACACCATTACATCCATTTGTTGACAACCCAGAGAGAATTTTACATTCTCATCGAAGTTCGACAACAATGGCTGACATGGATCCTCCACCTCCACTCCCAGTTCATCCACGTCCTCTGCAGGAATACTTCATTCCCACAGATTATGTTCAGGCATCCTACATTCGGAGACCCGATGTAGGAGCGCCGCATTATGAGATTAAGGCCAGCATTATTCAGATGCTCCCATCTTTTTATGACCTTAGTCATGAGGATCCCTACCAACATTTAGATGAATTTCTCGAAATCTGTCCTACGGTCAAGATACAGAATTTCGATGATGATGCTTTGAGGTTGACTCTATTCCCCTTTTCATTGAAAGACAAAGCCAAGTATTGGCTAAAGTCCTTAGATTATGTAGAAATAGAGTTCTGGGATCAGTTACAACAGGAGTTTCTTCGGAAATACTTTCTCATTGGTCGTACCAACCAATATCGTAGAGCCATCACTAGCTTTTCAGAGCTATATGGTGAGCACTTTCATGAGACCTGGGAGAGAATGAAGGATCTCCTCAGGAAATGTCCCCATCATCAGGTGCCAAAATGGCAACTGGTGCAGAGCTTCTA
The DNA here is from genome assembly GCF_984573655.1 of Nuphar pumila. Lineage (NCBI taxonomy): Eukaryota > Viridiplantae > Streptophyta > Magnoliopsida > Nymphaeales > Nymphaeaceae > Nuphar > Nuphar pumila. The sequence continues at coordinate 68,946,842 of NC_143251.1, read as the reverse complement.
CGATGGATTGTCTGACAAGAATCGTCAGATGATCGACTCTTCATGCGGAGGGACATTCATGCTAAAGAGAGAGGATGAAGCATGGAGGTTATTTGATACATTAGCCGAAAATTCCCTCCACCATGCTTTGAGCTCTCATTCTGATAGAGCCACACCCAATTTTCAGAAGAAAGCGGGTGTTCTTGAGATTGGTCCATCTACTGCACTACAGTGCGAAATAGACATGATTGCTCAGAAGCTGGACCAGCTTCTCTCAGGACCATCCACTACACAGCAGGTGTGTATTCTTTGTGCCAGTCCGGCACACGATATCACTGAGTGCCCTTCGGCAGCTCAGTACCCTGAATTTGTTCAAGAACAAGTTCAGGCAGCTCAGGGTTATGTCAGACCGCCGAATAACCCATTTTCATCGACATATAATCCGGGTTGGCGTAACCATCCCAATTTTTCATGGAAGAATCACAGTCTTCCATGGAGATGCCTACATTCTCTTAGCCAGCTCGGCAACCATCTTTTACTCAGCCATTCCAGAGGCCGAGCTATTCTCAGTCTTCTTCTTCAGTCCCTCCCCCGATTCAGCAGGAGTCTGCCCCGCAGACATCTTTTGAGGAGATACTTCTCCAGGCATTCCAAGAGGTGAAAACCTCTAATCAGAATGCCTTCGAGAAGTATAGCCAGATATTGAGCTCACATACGCAGTCCATTGCGAAGTCAGAGTCGCAAATGGGACAATTAGCTGAGGCTATTAGTAGGAGACCCGAGGGTACATTGCTGAGTCAGGCTGTCATGAACCCGAAGGGTAAGGACCAGATGACTGGAGGCCTGTTTCATACTAAGACACAGCAGCAGGCCAAATCTGTTATGGCCCTGAGGAGTGGACGTGAGTATCACGTCGATAGCAGAAAGAGAGAGAGAGTAGAGAGAGGATAGTGGAGTCAGAGACCATTGTTTCACCTACGTCGGCTCAGCCATCATTATCATCCCCATCCCCATCATCATCTTCATTATCTTCATTATCTTCATCATCATCATCTTCATCCTCAGTGCAAAAAAAGGATAGGAGTGAGCCTTCTCACAAAGAGGAGGAGCCAGCCGAGTATATTCCCCCACCACCCTATCTCAAAGCATTAGAGTCTCCCGGGTTTAGAGGGAAGCAGGGTGCGAAGATCCAGGACATGCTTGACATCTTCAAGCATGTGCAGATCAACTTACCTTTGCTTGATGCGATTCAGCAGGTGCCGGCATATGCCAAATTCCTGAAGGAGCTATGTACGCATAAGCGGAAATCTAGAAAGAGAGTTTCTAACAGGGTCCATCTGACTGAGCAGGTGAGTTCAGTACTTCAGCATCAGACACCACCAAAGCTCAAGGACCCTGGAGCCCCTATCATTGCTTGTACTATAGGGAACATCCGGATATAACGTGCATTGCTCGATCATGGAGCAAGTGTGAACATTCTGCCCGAGTATTTCTTTGATTCTTTCGGGCTAGGAGAGATGAGATCGACTCCTATTACACTTCAGCTGGCAGATCGTTCTGTCAAGGTACCGAGAGGTGTCTTGGAGGACATGCTAGTTAAGGTGGATGACTTTTATTTTCCAGTAGATTTCATTATTCTGGATATAGAAGGAGTGGATAGCCAGCACCAGACTCCGATCATTTTAGGCAGACCATTTCTGGCAACTGCCAATGCGTGCATCAATTATAGGACTGGAGCCATGGATCTCTCATTCGGCAATAGGAAAGTCAAGCTGAATATTTTCAATGCTGCAATGGGACCTGCAGGAGACATGGACTGCTTTCATGTAGATATTGCACATGAGTTAGTGGAAGAGCAGCCTGAGTTGTATATTACTGATGATTCTTTAGATTTGTACCATGTAGAGAAGAATAATTGTATAGATAGCGTAGATGTGTCTAGAGTGGCGTCAGAGAGACCACCTTAGGGAGCTGTCAGTGAGCCTCTTCCCCCACTTGCGAAGACCCCCGCCAAATCCTGATCGATTCACCTCCGAAACTCGAGTTGAAACCCTTACCAGATTCACTCAAGTATGCTTATCTCGGAGATGATAAGACTCTGCCTGTGATCATCTCATCCCTGCTCACTGAGGAGCAGGAGCAGAGATTGCTGACTATTCTTTGAGAGTACAAGGTAGTGATTGGCTGGGGAGTTGCTGATCTGAAAGGGATTGATCCTTCATTCTGCATACATAGAATTCATTGCGATGAGGAAGTTAAGCTAGTGAGAGATATGCAGAGAAGGCTAAATCCCAATATGAAGGAAGTGGTGAAGAACGAGGTGGTGAAGTGGTTAGATGCCGGAATCATTTACCCTATTTCTGATAGCCAGTGGGTCAGTCCGATTCAGGTTGTGCCGAAGAAGTCAGGACTCACTGTGGTCGAGAACGAGAAGGGTGAGAGAATTCCGATGAGGACCACTACAGGATGGCGAGTCTGTATCGATTATCGAAAGCTGAATGTGGCAACTAAGAAAGATCATTTCCCATTGCCATTCATTGATCAGATTTTAGAAAGACTCGCAGAACAGAGCTACTACTGTTTTCTAGAAGGATATTCAGGATACAATCAGGTAGCTGTCCATCCTGACGACCAGAAGAAGACTACGTTTACATGTCCTTACGGCACTTTCGCGTTTAGACGTATGCCGTTTGAGCTCTGTAATGCCCAAGCCACTTTTCAGAAGTGCATGCTTGCTATCTTCTCGGACATGATTGATGATGTGATGGAAGTTTTCATGGACGACTTTTCAGTTTATGGCTCTTCTTTTGAATCTCCAAAAACTTACTCGAGTACTGAGTAGGTGTGCGGAGACAAATCTTGTCCTGAGTTGGGAAAAGAGCCATTTTATGGTCCAGGAGGGGATTATGCTTGGACATATTGTATCCAAGCATGGCATTGAGGTTGACAGAGCGAAGGTGGAATCCATTTTCCGTTTGACTCCACCCACCTCTGTGAGGCAGATTCGGTCATTCTTAGGGCATGTGGGCTTTTATAGGCAGTTCATAAAAGATTTCAGTAAAATCTCTCGACCGCTGTGTACGTTACTAGAGAAAGACCAGCCCTTTGTGTTTAGCGAGGATTGTATGAAGGCCTTTGAGATTCTCAAAGAGGCCTTGATTACTGCACCCATTTTGAGACCTCCAGATTGGACTCTCCCATTTGAGATTATGTGCGATGCATCTGATTATGCTATGGGGGCTATTTTAGGACAACACATTGATAGGAAGCCCCATGTGATCTATTATGCGAGTAGAACTCTGTCTGATGCTCAGATGAATTATACTACGACAGAGAAGGAGCTACTTGCGGTAGTTTTCGCATTGGATAAGTTTAGGTCCTATTTACTCAGTTCAAAGGTGGTTGTCTATTCTGACCATGCGGCATTGAAATATCTGTTGAATAAGAAAGACACCAAACCGAGATTGATTCGTTGGGTTCTACTACTACAAGAGTTTGATCTCGAGATTTGAGATAAGAAGGGAAGCGAAAATGTAGTAGCAGACCATCTTTCCAGACTAATCGTGGAGACCACGCAGGATCAGAGGCCGATCAGTGATTCTTTCCCCGATGAGCAGATCATGACAGTCAGTACATCGCAGTTACCCTGGTTTGCAGATATTGTGAACTATCTGGTTTCGAGGCAGATACCTGAGCATTGGAACAAAAATGAGCGTGAGAGATTCCTATCTCAGGTGAGGCACTATTATTGGGATGAACCAGAGTTGTTCAAATACTGTGCAGATCAGATCATTAGGAGATGTGTTCCGGAGGAGGAGTACCAGTTCATTCTTAATTTTTCCCATTCATTAGCCTATGGAGGGCATTTTAGCAGTAGGAAGACGGCTGCAAAGGTTTTGCAGTCAGGATTTTATTGGCCCACACTCCCCAGGGATGCTCATGAGTTCTGTAGGCGTTGCATTCGATGTCAGCAGATTGGGAACATGTCCAAGAGGGACATGATGCCCTTGCTTCCGATTTTGATAGTCGAGATTTTTGATGTTTGGGGCATTGATTTCATAGGACCATTTCCGCCTTCATTCGGAAATTTATACATTCTGGTGGCGGTTGATTATGTGTCCAAGTGGGTCGAGGCTGTGGCAACCAAGACCAATGATCACAGAGTAGTGCTTAAGTTCATTAAGCACAACATTTTTAGTTGTTTTGGTGTGCCACGTGCGATGATTAGCAATGGTGGCAAGCATTTTAGGAATGTACAGATAGCTTCTCTGCTGAGAAGATATTCTGTCAATCATAGATTCACCACTCCATATCATCCGCAGACTAGTGGACAGGTTTGTAAACACCCCGAATTTTCACCCTCATCCAGTGTTTGTCCATTTCATAAGTCATTACAAATCATTGCATGTCATTGCATGTATTCTGCATAGCATTGCATGTCATTGCATCTCATTTTCGAGATCCAGCACTCCTATTTCAAAACATTCAATCCAGATTTGAATTTTAAAACTTTATTTCAAAATCAATTTCAAAACCTAGGTTTTTATTCAATACTTTGTCATTTTCCAACCCCAGGACTTTATATTTCGAAATATTTTCTCAGAAAACAATCTGGATTCATTTCAAATTCAAATTTTAATCGATTTCAATTCACAGATGAGACCCATTGAGGTGGTGTCGCTTCTGAATTCCTCTATTCATCAAATTTCTCAAATTTTTGAAAGTTTCAGTCCGATCAGGACTCTGTCTCAGAGTCCTAATCCGGTCAGGAGTCTGTTTTACTTCCATTTTTAGTCTTTTTCGATTATTTTCAAAATTTAGGTCATTTTACATAGTCCAGTTAGTTCAGGATTCTATTTTAGAGTTCGGTTGAGTTAGGAGTCTAACCCTGACTGTGTTTTCTGACTTATTTCATCATTTTTTGATAAAATCTTTTGAAAATTCTTTCATTTGGCTTTTAAAATCTAAAATCTCAGAGTCCTAAGAGTTCAGGCCTCTAACCCGGAGTTCCAGTTCGCTTGAGACCCTATTTTCAAAGATCTTGAATTTCAAATATCGATTTTAACCCCTTTTCAAAGCCATTTTCAGTGTTTATTTCAAAATTTCTAAAACCCGATGTGGGCCCACTCAGTTGGCACCATATCCAGAGGAATTCTAATTCAGTTAGAACCCTATGCCATTTCAAAAATCCTAATTTTAAGATTACTTTTGAAAATCCTTTTGAAAACTCCTTCAATTTCAAGTTTTAAAATCATCTTTTTGTAAAAACTCAAGTAGGGCCCACTCGGGGTGGTGCCATATTCGAGTCAGTCAGGGCTAGACTAGGGTTAGTTGATGTCTTGGTTAGTGTTAGAGGTTTATAAGAGTCAAAACCATTTTGAAAAACTCATTTTTGAAAGTTAGTTTTTAAAACTAGTGTTTTTAAAGGTTTTTAAAGGTGTTTTAAAAACCCAATGTGAGAAAATGCCAAGTGGCACCACATTTGGGGATTTTATAGGTTTAGCTAGGGGCTAATTAGGACTTAATTAGGATAATCTAGGCTAGGGTTAGTTAGGTAAACTCACACCAAAATCACCCCCCTTAGAGAGTCCAAGATTTTCAAAAGTGTTAAAATTTAAACCTAATTTTTTTATTATAAATAGATGCATAAGGGGGGGTCGATTTTTCCCATCTCTCTCCTATTGGATTCTTGGAGCTTCTCTCTCCTCTTCATCCCTTCCTCCATTGCAGCAACCTCAAGGTAATTATTTTCTTTAATTTTTAATTCTTATTTAATATTTTTCATTGTTTTAAGCATGATTTAGCCATTGGCACCATCACCTTCATGGATTAAACCATGGTTTCACCTCAAGAACCATCAAGAATCCGCAAGAACGATCCAAGAAGGTGATCCAACCCTGTTTTAGATGATTTACAGGGATTTTAATCCATTAGAATTGACTTTAATATGATTCTTTACATTATTAACCAATAAAATATATGATTTACCCTTTTAATGGGTTAAATCTATGTTTTAAAGGTGATATAAAATTCCAGCCATTGATTCCCTATTTTTATTTTATTTTCATGGTTTATTCATGTTTGTTTTACGTTCTACAGCATAGAAATAATTTTTATTTGCTGTTTTATGGTTTATTTTATTGATTTACATTAGTTAATGCATGGTTTTTCAAGTTTCTTAAATTTCTGCGTGTTTTAGGTTTAGAACAGTAAAGATAATGTTATTTCGGATTAAATTACTCATTGTTTATTTCTGATTTTTTTATATGTGATGCATGCATAAGTTATTGAGCTACTGCAGAAAAATCAGAGGTTTTGGATCTCGGGAACCCTGTCAAAAAAATCAGACATCAAATCGGGTTTTTAAAGCTTTAAAATCGTGGTTAAAATCAATAAGGTAACTTGCTGTTTTGATATTTCTCTCATCTTATATCCGATTTTAGATCTGTAAAGTGCTATGGATTCACATTGAATAGATATGTCTGCTGTGAAATTTTCGAATTTTTTTATCACTGTTTAATATTTTTCCCCTTTCAGAGAATCTGTTCTTAAATTTAAAACTCGTTAGGGTTTACCAAAACCCTAATCAGACTTGTGTTAGTCATAAATCCCAAACCACAGATTCGATTCATGATCTGTAAAAAGTGAGTATTGTTATTTTTCTGTCTAATATTCACCACTAAAATTTCAGAGATTTTTGTTTCAGATTGCTATTTATGCCTGTATTTTCAATCTGAAATAGCTGTTTTAATCCCTGTTAAAAGTGATATATTTTAGCTCAGATTGCCGGAAAGGTTTCTCCCTAACCGGAGATGATTTTTCCGATATGTAAATTGGGAAATCTCTGTTTTTCTTCTTAGTTAGTCTCTGTAAAATTTCATAAATTTCCATGGAGATTTGACCTCTGGTTCAGGTCTTGGATTGAAACTGGTTGGTGAATTAGGTCAAAAATAGCATATTTTTAGGGTTTAATGCAATTTTCAGATTAATTTAATTTCAAAAAATTATTTTTATAATTCCAATTCGACATTATAGTTATAACAAGTGCAGGTACCAATTTTTATGGATTTTGGAATCCATTTGATGGCTGAATTAAGAAAATGGCAAAACCGGGTTCCTGAAAGATCCAAAAACACTGTTAAAATCATATTTTTTTGTGATATTATTGGATTTTCGTGCATAAGCATAGATTTTTAGGGTTTAATCATGTTCATAATCATATTAGGATGCTTTAGGTTTAATTTTGTGCTCATTTGATTTCATTTAGTGCATAAAACCCAAATTTTTACCATAAATCTATTTCTAAAAACCCTGATTTCAAGGCCATAGTCTTGCTATCGGGGGAAATTTGGTCATTTGACCTAAATTTCGAAATCCCTAACCCTAATTTCATATTTTTAATCATTTCATAGCATATTTGGTTTGAGTTTATTCCATTCAAATTTCAAAACTTGCATTTTATCAAAATATCTTTCTAAAAACCCTAATTTCAAGGCCATAGTCTTGTTATTAGGGGTATTTTGGTCATTTTGACCCCAATTTCGAAATTTCATATTTTACCTTTATTATTTCTTCATATTTTATCATTTTGATTTAAGGGAATCATGGCAAAAAGGGTTATATCTAGCAAAATCCAACAATTTCCTGATATTGTTGGATAAATCTAGAGAAGCTAACATATATTCATTAACAAGTTTTCTAGTTTTGCAGGTACATTGGAGACTTTATTTTTCATGTATTTAAATTTCAATAGTGATGTAATTTGTAATTAAACTTTGGAATAAGAATTTATATTTCCTGCTTAGATTAGGTTGCATTGCATATAGTTTATTTTTATAATTTTAATGTGTAATGGATGATGATTCATGCATATTTTTACAAATTCACCATGGTCTACACAAATGGCACATGCACTAGCTTCTATGAAGTTTATAAACTTGGTGGAATTTGTATTTATGGCTATAGTCAGAATACGAATGATACTTAGATTTATGATCTTCACATTAGCCATATTCAACCTACACTCTTAGGCTAACTTCAAAAATGCATTGCATTTCTCAAAAATACAAAAAGTATTTCTCAATTCCTCAAAATCATATTCATTCATTTCATGCATTTGCCAATTCCAATTCAAATTTCAATTCAAAGAATTTCATTTTCTCAAAATCTCCTAAGTCTTATAGCAAAATCGATTTTCCCAAAAACATTGAATTTCAAAGAATATTTCAAGTGTTTTTTTCAAGTTCATAAACTCAATTTTCCAAAGTTATGTAGTCAATTTCAAAGTTTGAAGTTAGAATTTTTCTAAGTCTTATTCAAAAGAATATGGATTTGCCAATGATATTTCAAATATTTCCCAAGTTCCAAATTCAAATTTTCTAAGTTAGAATTTCAATTTCAAAGTTTGAATTCAGAGAAACCAAGTATCTCAGAATCGATTTTCACCAAATGTCAAGGATTCCTCAAAATCGATTTTTATTTCCCTCAGAAGTATATTTCAAATCCCAATTCACGATTTTCCATGTGATACCTATTCTAAATATTTCAATCATTCAAAGCAAACATCATGTTTTCAAAATGTGCATTTTCTGAAAATTCATAGCACATGCCTGATTCTATGTGCATTTAGAAATTAGAATATGATTTAGACAAGTTGAATAGAGTAGAGCATAATTTTGATCCTTGGTTCAATTACCCCTGTTAAAGGTGGCAGGAACGGTTGAACCTCGTACCGACAGGCGAGTCCCATTCTTCGGAATTTTCCCGCATTTTAAAAACGGAGGCGAGTTATTTTCAAAAATCTTTTTCAAAGGCCAGTTTGACTCGCAAAAGTTAAAAATTTTGCGATGATAACAAGGTTGAAGTGTCCAATAGGGAGATTAAGCAAATTTTAGAAAAGACAGTTCGCCCGGACCGCAAGGATTGGTCCCAGCGCTTAGATGATGCACTTTGGGCATATAGAACTCCATTCAAGACTCCCATTGGCATGTCCCCGTATCACCTTGTATTCGGAAAAGCATGTCATCTTCCTGTCGAGCTAGAGCATAGAGCGTATTGGGCTATCAAGAAATTGAATTTTAACCTCACCCAGGCTGGCAAAGAGAGAGCACTCTAGCTCTCAGAATTAGAGGAACTCAGGAATGATGCGTATGAGAATGCCAAATTATACAAAGCTCGCACAAAAGTGTTTCATGATAAGCATATTGCAAGGAAAGTGTTTGAGCCAGAGCAGAAAGTGTGGCTATATAATTCTCGTTTGCATTTATTCCCAGGGAAGTTGAGATCGAGATGGACAGGTCCTTACATTGTGAAAGAAGTATTTCCCCATGGAGCAGTGACATTATTCGATCCTATGACTCAAGGTACATTCAAGGTGAATGGGCAAAGACTGAAGCCCTTTATTTCAGATTCCTTGCAGGATGGTGAGTGTGAGATAGTGCATCTCACGAAGGCATGAGGATTCAACCAGAGGGATGTATCATATATACACTAGTTTATTTTTCATTTCAGTATTTTTCTTTATTCAGTATTTCATTTCATATGTGCTAACATTTGTTTTGATGTATGCAGGATGAATCTAACACTTAGTATATCAAGTTTGCAGGTACAAAGAAGAGCTTTCAAAGAATTCAAAGATCAGATGAAATTCAACTTCAGAAGCTCAGAGCAGATCAGGTTGTATCTATCCTTTCTCCTATATTCTTATTGTCTTTTAGTGTGCATGTGCATTGTATTATTATATATTTTGTATGCCACTAGGGGCAGTGTCATTCAAGCATGGGGGGGGGGGGGGGGGTTAGATGCATGCACACAAAAAATTCAAAATTTTTTTATGACTGGTAATTAAAGTAGGCATTTGAGAACAAGTTGTAGCATATATGATTGTTTTTGGCATAATCTAATAGTTTATAAATTTTTAAGCCCCATAAATTTTTTTTTCTCTGAACTGATTCAAATAGAGTAGTTATTTATGAGAAAATTCAAAGAAAAGATAGTATTTGATTGTTAGAAAATTTTAAATCACTTTAGTATAAGTATGCACAGTATGTTTTGTGAAAGAAATAAGCAATGTAAAGATGTTTTTGAAAAATGAGTTTAAAAGAATAGAGTCACGTTTAGTTGTTGATGTCTTTGTGAATCCTAGTAGTGAAACTTAGACACGAGATGAAGTGTTTGAGTCTCTTAACGAAAAGGATAACGAAGGAGATCATCCCCTTGTCTAGTTGATATCTGTGGCCTTTGTAGTTCGAGTAAGTAGAATCTGAAGGGTGTTTTACACCTGGTGCCCCAAAGCCAGTTGGTTTGGGATCCACCGGTTTGAAAGCTTGTTACATGGACTGCATAGAAAGCCTAAGAGATATAGACATTGCACATGACGAGAGGAAGACTATACGTAAACTATTAGAATAGAAGGTCTAGTGACTCGAGCAATTAAGTCCGAGGGATACTTTGTATCTAGTGCCCTAAGGTTGGCCAGCCTGGGAGTCACTGACCCAAAGCTCGCTACACGGGTCACGAAAACTGACTATTCGAAATAGTGCTCATGTGAGAAGAATGCTCAAGAGAACAAAGTTGAAAAAAAAAGGTGAAAATGAAAGAAAAAGAATGTACTGAATGAGAAAATTTTCATTGCTTAGGCATATAGGTGTATTACTTTGCAGAAAATATACAAGTGAGAATAAATGAGTAAAACATGAGAATACTTGACTTTCTAAGAAAAATCATAAAATAGCTACAATATTAGAAAAGTGAAGGAAAAAGAATTTTTACTGTGATGGCATGAGATTTTTAAACTTGTTTTGAGAATGTCAATTACATGAAATATTTGTTTCAACTGCTTTCTTAAGAGCCTTATATTTTTGAAAAAATCATCCCTGCATTTCATTGATGTTTGTGGATAGCATCTCTGCAAACCCTCACGAGACCTTACTCGTCCACTAGTGTAAGCCAGGGGTTTATAGGGCTTGTTGCATATGCTAAATGCAACCGTGATTCCTACGAAAGTGAGTTAGTGTTGTTGCATTCATGTTTAGCATTTCTGGTCTCTGTTGCATAGCATAATTAGGGTTTGTTAAGGGACTAACAAACATTCAAGCATGGGGGTATTTGATGATGCATGAAATGCACATCATGTTAATAAGTTTTTCATGCATTTTGTAACAAGTTTAAGGTTTTAAACCCATGTTTAGATGTATTTTGATAGTAAGGGGTTATGGTTCGAATTTCAGAAAAATCGGAGTTAAAATGAGAGAGTTATGGCTATTTAAGTGTTTGGGCATGGATTTCGAGGTGGATTGGATCTATATCCGACCCAATTAGGTTATTTGGACTTTGGATCAATCTTTAGAAAGCCCAAAACCCAACCCACACGCCTATTCATATCCATTTCAAAAAGTTTTGCAGAAAACCCCCCAGAAAGTGGGGCCTAGCAAAATATTTTTTTTTAATCTTCTTTCTGAAAAATGTCAAAAGTATAAATACAATTTTTAGAGAAGCCCTAGACGTCTTTGGCTTGGAATTGATGCCTCCTGCAGTGCCTCTAGCTCCAGCACCTCCTTCCCCTCCATTCTTCCATGTTTTGGCCATTGAAGACCGGTTTATGCTTGGTTTCCAAGCATCTTTCGATCTCCCTTGTGATTTCTTTACATTTCTTTCTTCTCCTTGCTGTTTTTTTCACCATTTTTCTGTGTTTTTGCAGGTGTAGCAGAGGTGGAGACTACTAACCTTGTTTGATCGTGCGAAACACATCATTAAGGTGAGCCGGCCCTACCTCCATCCGGTTTTCTACGCCCTCCGATCGAGAATCGGCGCACACTCCATCTTCGATGGATCTCCAACGTGTTGCAGCTGCAAAAGTACTATTTTTGGTGAAGTTCCAGCATTCTCAAACCGTTTGGGACGTCTAGGTCAAGCCACGGTCCGCTCTTCTTCATCCCCCCGGTCGTCGTATCACCCGAGAGGTAGGTCTTCTTCTTCCTTCTCTTCTAGCTAAAACTGAATTGTGTGTTGATTTTATTTTATTATTTTTCTGTATGTTTCTTGTTTTTCTTTTTGTTTCAACCTTAGAATAGATCTCGTGCATAGACCAGCACGTTAGATTAGGTTTATTTGATTGGTTGATTTGTTTGCATCTCATTTTTTTTTAGATTTTTCACCCAACTAGTGAAAATCGGCTAGATCTTCATCTAGCCGATTTTTCAAGGGTTTCTATTGGGTTTGTGGTTCTGTTCTACTAAAAAATCAATCTAAAAAGGGTTCGTTTTGATTCACCTTCGTTGTTGGTTTTGTGTTTCAATTGAAAAGAAAAAAAAATCGGCTAGAATATTTCTAGTCGATTCTTGTGTTTTACAAAATTGCGTGTTTTGTTTTTCTTTTTTTTTGATGATGTTGCTGTTCGTTCTGTATCTGTTTTGTTGATTCCAGTACCATTCATTTTTTATTTAAGGTAAATTGGATTTCATAAGTTGTGTGTGAGAGTTTATCCCAAAATCGGTGAATGAGAGTTGGAATTTAGTAAAGTGTGTGTGAGTCCATTGTGAATGTCGTGTAAATTGTTTTTCATTTTTGTAGTTGGTCAGTTTGTAAGGTTGTGAGCTTCATGTTCATCATGTGTGAGTCTTTGTAAATTTAGTTTTGATATTTAATTGTTTTCGGTAGTTTGTTTCCTTGCAAAAAAAAAAATAGAATTTCTCTTCTTTGTGCATGATTGATTGTCCAGCCGGCTGTAGAGTAGTACATAGTTTGTTATATCACAACTTTATGTCATTTTGGTTTTTCATATGATGTTAGTTAGATCTTGCTTTTGAAAGAGGTTTAGTAGTTGTAAGTTTTAATGTTTTATTCATTAGAATAGTCGTTTAGCTAACTTGTGGTGTTAGGTGTCTTATGATTTTTAGCTTAGGTTATTGTTTGATGTTTATTTCAGTGATATGTTCATGATGCATAGTTTTATTCGTGTTTCATTCGTGTAATTAGGAGTTTTGATTAGGTATTATTTTAATTTTCGCAATTTGCTTGTTATTTAGGTTAAATCAAATTATTATTTTTAGTTTAGTTCTTCTTCTTCTTCCCCAAGGAGGGGCGGCAGCCATTAGAGCTCCAATTGAGCTCTAGGTCGACTTTTTTAGAAGGAATTAATTGCAATTAGGTAGGTTAGGAAGGTGTCTAGGTTCAATGTATTAGGTTTTATTGCCTTAGCCATTTTTATGAGTCATTTAAGTAAGTTTTGGGAATTAGGGTAGCATTTAATTCTAGAAAATTGTGTTTCTATTTAAGTCCTTTTATTCCCTAGGTAGTTTTAATTGTCTTAGCCTAGAAAGTAGCTCAATTTGGGTTGGCGATTTTTGAGAAGGAAGGTAATTAAGGTAATTGAATTTGAAAAGTTTTTGGAAATAGTAGATTCTTCAAAAATCGTGTGGAGCATTTAAAAAGGCATTAAATTTTGAGGGTGCATTAAAAAAGGAGTTACTCTTTGGCTTTGGAAAGTGTTTTTGAAATTCAATTAAATTTCCAATTTAGGTTCCACGATTTTCAGAAAGAAATAAATACCATTTACTTCCATCTTGGAAAGCAAAAATCATGGGGTTTTCTAAGTTGGACTTTTCGTTTTTCCAAAGTGAGCTTTAAAGACAATTAAGGAGTGTAACTCCCTATTTAATTGGGGCGATTTTTGATAATCTAATTATTCAAAAAAATTCAAGCATTCACATTTATTACCTTATTTTTCCAACCCTCTCTATTGAATTCGTTGAGTTTTGAATTAATTTTAGGTTAATTAGTAGGTTACTAATTAGATAGGTCTTAAATAGGGTTAATTTAGTTAACTTAGTTGACCTAATTAGTTGAGTCAAACCTAACCTAATCTTAGCTAAGTCAAACCTAGGTCGAGTCAACCTTAGTCCAAGTCAAACCTAACCTAAGCTTAGGTCAACCGAGTCTAACTAACCTAGCCTAACCTAACCGAGTCGAAACCAAACTTAGTTGAGTCAACTCAACCCGATCTTAGCTAAGTCAAAACCTAGCCTAACCCAAACCGAGCTCACCCAAGCCAACCCGAACCTAGTCAAGTCAAGACCAAGCCTAGTTGAGTCAACCGAGTAAACCTAACCCAAGTCAAACCCTAGTCTAAACCCACCTGAGTCAATTAAGCAAAATCGAACCTAGTTAAGTCAAGACCGAGCCCAGTCGAGTCAACCGAGTTAACCTAGTGACCCCCGTCCTAGTCAAATCCTTTGTCATACCCCATTAGTTTAGTTTGATATTTAACTTTAGTTTCAATTTATGTTAGCTTTAGTATAAGTTAATTTAGGTCTTTAATTAATTAATTTAGTTAGATTTTATAAGTTCGTGTTTATTCCATGTGTAGTTGTTAATTATGTTTGATTCGAGTGATTGCTTAGTTAGTTGTATTTAGTTTATATTAACTTCCTTTGTTTAGTCATTTAGTTAGGGGCGTGAATTTAAATAGAGTAGTTGCATTTGCATTAGGATTCAATTTCGCATTAGTCATAATTTGCATAGTATATTTCATTTTTGTGTCATTTAGCATCATTGCATTCACCATCATCATATAATCTGTCCTTTAGTGTCATTTAGGTTGCATTAGGTTTAATTTGCTATTTTTAGAGTTTAAATAGATTTATAAAGTGAATAGTGTACTCAAAGAAAAACCCGATTTTTGCCCTGTCGCACAAGCGTTATTTTATGTAAAAAAAATTCGAGTTTTCCAAAAATTCATTTTCTGTTCCCTTTATTGACGTGTTATCTGCCTGCAGACCAAATTTCAGCTCTTTCGGAGTTGATTTGGTCTGATTTTTAAGCATTTTGCAAAAACCTCTTTTTCTGGTTTTTAAATTTCGGGACTTTCGATATCCTGATTTTTTCCAGTTTTGAAACGCTTATATCTGGAGTTCCATATATTGTTTTTGCATTCTGTAAAAACTGTCAGATTATCTAATCTGTTAATTACAGAACAGAACAAGTTTCGGGAAAATCGGACCTCGTTTGCCTTGTCAAACAGTGGTTTTCCGAGAACCTGTCAGAAATCTATTTTACACTAGTTTGGGGCATTTTCGTAATTTCCTTAGTTTCCGCATTTTAGGACTGTTTTCAGTATTTTCTGCATATTAGGTACTGCATCTGCATTATATAGCATTGTTAGAATTAAATTAGTTGATTTTTGAATTAGTTTAATATTTTAATTAATTGCTTTAGTGTAATTAGGAATTATTTTGCTAATTGCTTGAAAATTAGGTTTAGTTGCATTTTTAACTTGCATTATTAGAATAAATTGCTAACTCTGCATTTTCCTTTGTTTTTAAGTTGAAAAGCATAATCATTATCCAGGGTTATTGTCCAAGTGCGAAGAGTGAATAATTGGTGAAAAGACAGAAATACCCTTGGCGTGGATCAGAAGACTTAGTTGTTTTTCCATTTTTATTTTAGTGATTAATTGTAGATTGATATTTGTAATTAATAAATTAAATTTTACAGAAATATCTTGATTAATTCCTGTTCTTTGAGGATTCGACCCGTACTTACCACTTTGTAGAAAGTCGGTTTTTATACTTTTGGTTGACGATTTTCCGAAGTTTTATTGAAAATAATTATTTTAAAAAGATCATTTCAAAATATCAACCAGGTGGCACTAGCCCTTTGGGGCAGTGAGCTCCCTTGGCGCACCCACTAGTGGGGCGCCGTTCCTTGGGCGACCTAGTCTGGGCCCTAGGCCGGGTCAGACCAGGAGCTACAAACTTGTGGTCTGTAGCTGGTGGCCCTCCTGTGGGCTCTGCACGGTCTGGACGTAAGGTCCAGAACTTGCCCCGGGTTGGCACCACTTTGCAAGGGTGGCAAACACCCTTGGCGCACCATTGGGTGCGGGTGCAGTCTTGGTCGGGTTTCCTTTAGGGAACCAACCAGGGGTTTGGGCCTAGCACACAGCCAGTGTGCTGTCCTGCCCCACCCATTTTAGTAAGGTCCAGACCCCGCTAACCTGCTAGGTGGTCACGACCCAGCTTGGTTGGGCCAGGCCTATTTGTGCCGCAAGTGAGCTTTAGGGCTCACTGAGTCGGATGCTGGGGCACTCAGTTGAGTGGAGCCTCCGGATAGTAGGCCAGTGCTGCAGCATCGCAGTACAGGGTCTGCACTAGGGTGCATGCCATGCTTGATTGGGGTCCAGGGGCTCGGTCAAGCAATGGGGCCCTACGGGCCCCGATCTTTCTTTGGGGTTCGGGTGCGGCAGTTTTGTGGCCACTTTGGCAGTCACACGTTAAACCTCGACACTGGGTCCGGGCTTCATTTTGGGCTTCGACAGGTCGTCACGACCCCGCAGAAGTTCCCACGGGAACTCACCCGTGGCAGTGACCGCCCCTTCGTGCCGCTAATCCACAGACAAGGTTTAGCCTTAAAGCGAGGTTTAGTCGCTTGCAAGCAACATGTGTTGCTGCTTCAGGCTTCGGTTGCTCGTACCCCGCAGCCCCGTAGGGGTGGCAGTGCGGTTGAGTTTGCAAGTGGTGTCGTGACACACGCTCGCGTGGGTTTGTCCGGTTCTACAGACCTTTCAGGTTTCGGTCTTGTTCGTGCCCCAATCGTGTTGACAGTGTGCGGCCGCGTATCTGGATATGCCAATGTTATTCCCATTAGCATGGGATTAGGTTGGATTCTATCCCTTGACACTCGTGAGTGTCGGGTTCACAAGTTTCCCTGGCGGATGGCTTCGCTACGCGAGTTTTGCCGCGTTATGATAATTGTATGCGTATTTGGAAGAAATACATAGTCCAGGCTCGGGACGCTCCTCGCTTACCCCATAACTATAGTATATGTATTTTGAGCCTTGTGTCGCTCATAACTTGTAGTTAGCGGTACCTTGCCTGCTTATCGACGTATCGTTGCTCACAGCACGATACTTGGGCGAAATTACACCCGTGTGAGTTGTCCTGTTTCGTACGTGCAAGTCGGCACATCTTGACAAGTATGTCACTGGCCCAGATGTTGAGTGCCTTTCTGTTTGGCTTTCATTCCTATACACTGCACCAGAAGCGTGCTTTACACTCGACATGGCATACACTTGGAGAGGAACTGAAATTATTGTAGGGTTTGACACTTTTGACCTATTGAGGTCCTGAGACTCGGTTAGAGTCTACGGGCAATGGCCCGGGTTGGTGAGAATGTGCTCACATGTTCGTGTCGCCCTAGGCATAAAATAAAATGGTATATTATCGTCTTCACAGGCGATGTGCTCGCGGTGGCCGTGTATGGCTGAGCACGTGAATGTGCAAGCCAAGTCCTCGTTTGCGTACCCTACGGGGACAACGAGGCATGACTACCTCGATAGGAGGTACGACTGGAAGTTTGAGCCTAAATAAGATAAACCTGCCGCGCCCCATTCACAATTTGGTCACCTAGGGAGAGGGTGAATGGTACAGCCTCGAGTGACGTGTCGTTACTACGACTTGTTCTTTAGAGGAGTCGATGTGCCCTCTGACCTCCAGTCACTCGGAGTTAGGGAGGTCATGGTTGCCCTCAACAGGGACCTTTGCTACTGCAGTAGTACAGATTGCAATCCTATGCCCTTGCGAAAGGTTTCTCCTGGCTGCGTGTCGCCCACAGGTAGTTTTCTCGTTCTGTAGCATCCCCGGTTACCACATTAGAAATTAAATAACAGACGTCGGGTGCATGACTCACAGAACTTGAGGGTTTTCCTTTGCGTACCCGAAGGAGGTAAAAAGATGAACATAAGGACTAACCGAACAAACTCACTTACTATAGTTGTTACTCTAGAGTAGTATACACTTTTGTTCCATTGCTACACTCTGTTGGTTGGTTCCTACTCTGTTACTTTAGCTGCTACTTTCTGTTGTTCAGTTTCTGCTTTGTTACTTTAGTGGCTGCATTGTTACTTACTTGTAGTTTACAGTCTTTTGGCACGTGCACCTACCTGACACGCACTTGTACTTTTATTTCAAATGTTTCTAGCTATTCCATCATGATAGTTATAGTCTGGTACTTAGCATACTTATATCATGCTGCCTACTTTCTATTTTTCCTTAAAAATGAAAATGTATGGATGGTTTATCTCACCAGCTCGCAAGAGTACTGACCCCGTTTTATGGGGATACAGGTGATGAGTAGACGCAGCGCGATGCGACAGCGCATAGCAGGAGCCTTGAGACCCACACTTTGCAGCAGATTCTGGCTTCTTTTGGTTTTGGGGTTTGAGGGGTTGTACCTCTCCTTTTTGTGAGACTGTCCCTTTTTGTGCCCAGTCTCGTTTTTGTATCATTGTAACTATTGTGGAAATGAAGAATACTTTACTTGTCTACTGTGGTTTGGTTTTCTCACTGTGGCTCGCTCAGACTTGCGGCCTTTGCTTTACCCGTGTTTCCCTCCTTTTCTTCTGCTAGTTGTTTTTCACTCTGTATATTCGTCAAAAAAAAAATTTGCTCAAAAAACCAAGGGTTTTTACAAGGTCGGGGTTTGAGGCGTCACAGAAATGCTCAAGTGTTTTACTTGGGGATTTGATGTAGGTCAGTAACTCGACCGAACCAGTATAAATCCTGTGTTTATTGTGTTGTGCCTCATTGTCTTTAATTTTTATTTTATCGATCTGTATCGTATTTCACTATTCACCCCCCCCCCTCTAGTGAAATTTTATTTGGTATCAGAGCAAGTTTTGCTGGTTTCAACATAACAAGTCTTCCAGCACAAATGGCATCAACCTCTTATGCTCGTGACATCGAAGGTCAACACGCATCTCACCCTCCTTTCTTCAATGGCACCAACTATGGATATTGGAAATGCAGGATGGCCATATTCCTAAAATCTATAGACTTTGTTGTATGGAAAATTGTTGAATGTCCATACACCTCCCCCATCTTCAGACTATAGTTTATGGTCTGATGAAGAAAAGAAGATTGCAAACCTAAATGCAAAAGCTATGAATGTTTTGTATTGCGCCATTGATCAAAATGAATTTAACAGAATATCAGTCTGTGAATCTGCATATGATATTTGGCACTCTCTGGAGGTTATACATGAAGGAACTCACAGAGTAAAAGAAGCTAAGATCTCATCTCTAGTTCAAAAATATGAGCTATTCAAAATGAATAAAGATGATTCCATCACAGAGATGTTTACCAGATTCACCAACATCACCAATGATCTTAAATCTCTGGGAGAAACCTATTCCCAGACCGATAAGGTGAAAAAGATCTTGAGATCACTTACAACTGACTAAGAGAAAAACACCACAGCTATTGAAGAAGCCCAAGATCTATCCAAGCTTACTCTGGATGACTTAATAGGCAATCTCATGGCCTATGAAGTTCATATGAAAGAAAGAGGGGAAGAGGAACAACCTATGAAGAAAAATCTAGTCTTCCCAGCCATTTCTAAGAATGTGGACTCATAAAAGGAATCTAAAATTGCGCTGCTTACTCAAAAATTTCAGCGCTTTATGAGAAAGAACATGCTATCAAATAAGCACAAGGAAAAGAAAGACTCTAAGGAAGATACCATGTGCTATCAATGCAATAAGCCAGGTCACGTAATATGTGACTGTCCTCTTCTAAAAAGAAAATCCAAAATCGAGGAACCAACGAAAAGGTTCTTCAAGAAAAAGGCTCTACACGCTCAATGGGATGATTCAGAACCATCCACCAGTGAAAAGTCAAGTGACGATGAAGCCGAAACTGCAAATATGTTCTTCATGGCAGAAGAAAACTCTGTAAGTGAATCTTCTGATTTTGGTTTTGAAGAACTTCTAAATGCATTTCAAGAACTCTTTAAAGAATCTAGGAAACTGATTCTCAAAAACAAAATTTTAAAATCTGAGAATTTAGAGTGATGATGCATGAAATGCGCATCATGTTAATAAGTTTTTCATGCATTTTGTATCAAGTTTAAAGTTTTAAACCCATGTTTAGATGTATTTTGATAGTAAGGGTGTAACGCCCCGGATTTCCAAAACAAAGCTAAGTTAAAATTTTTATGAATTTCCTTTTTTTTTTTTCTTTGCAGCGGAACTTAGAAAAGCTTTTAGCAGCGGAATCAGACGATAATGAGTCGTCAGTTTTAGAAAACTCTGAGCACGTTGCAGGTATGTGGCCAAGCCACTCATTGACCACTGAATGTTCCATTTTATCGTAAACCACATGGTTATTACAACATCACTGCTTGAATAAGCAGCATGGGTTTAATAAAAAGAAGCAGTACGACTCTGTCTAGAGAAACCCTGGAACTTAATGCCGCCTTGCTCCGCATATCGTCACGCAGGTTCAACACCTGAAATCCCCATTAAACGGAGTCAGAACCACTGATGGTCTGGTAAGCAAGCAAACATACATCCATTCAACTCAAGTACAATAATGATCACTCAGGGTCGCAATGCGCAATAACGACGCTCAAGCCTCCAAGACTTAGCGTATATCGCAAGAGCCTCCGCAGGGCTATGAGTTGAGCATCCGCTCGAGTCCTCATGACTTAGAGCAAGCCTTTTCAGGGCTGTGATTTGAATAACCGCTTAAGTCTCCACGACTTAGCCATGACCTCTTCCGGGTCTCAAAGTGATGTCTAGCTCAAGTCTTCATACTTGGCACATTTGTATCCCACGCATCTAAGGACAGCTCCTCGAGCTTCGCTTAGTCGTGCAGATACAATACGGGTCTTCGCCCAGTCGGTCCAGTAGTATACCGAACATGACACCTGCATAAAGGTTATGCAGGACTGACTCAACACGTCATCCACTCATACATTCAAAGCATCGCTGTACCTAGAACTAATGCATTGTTTTGATAATTAACCGCTCCTGCCTTTGGTACGCAGGTAGAGCTATTGTCCGGGCATCAACGCGACGTTCTGGGGGTTGATTATTCTATGTATTTTAGATACCCCAGAGGCTTGTTGACCCTATCCATAGTAGGGCAGTGTGTTTCAACTGGGAGAACCCTACTAGGCCCATATTCGGATGCATCCTCTACTTGCAGTAGTTGGGTTCAATCCTTAGATCTTAAGGATAACCACGACCCCAAAACCCATGAGTGACTGAGGCCATCGTGGACTCTATCAGGTCCAAAGTAAAATACATGTCACTCAATGCTGTACCATCACTGTCATTCCATAGTGAGCATAATTCCTGAAGGGGTCTGCCAGTCTTACAATTACTTGGACAGAATCTGCATGCCATTTAGGCAGCCCGTGCTTTTAGCACTACGGGAGTATGTACCTGACCCCATTCAGTTTGCCCCAACACAGTCATTACTGAGGGGGTACCCCTAACACGATTTTCAACCGCGGGGTATGTGCGACCTTAAGTTTTCTTCATATGCATGCAGAACACTGCTCTTGGCACTTCGGCCACCATGAGCATCACACCTCTTTGGGTGGAAACAACACACTCTGGCTCTTCGGCACTTACGAGTCTGGTTGTGTAACCGTTCTCAATGAGCATGCATATGACTCGATCTAAATCGATCGGCTACTCGACGTATTTTTACGCAACGAGTCCAAACCTAGCCAAGGCACAACCTCTACTCCAGCTCAGCGGCCCTTACGAGTAAGGTGCCCTTGCAGGCACAAGGATACGAGCCGATCTGGCATCGTTCCATCAACGGACATCATTATGCCGTTCCATTGGTTCCGGCAGCTCTTCTGCCAACCATTTCGACAGCACCTCCCCTGCTCTACCGGCAGTGGTGCGACGAACCCTTCTATGTTTGTAGAAGGCAATCCATGAACTGGGTAGCACTCTGCTAGATGTCAAAGTATCCTGCTACGTTTTTTTTTTCTGAGCTATTCATAGCTTCTTCAGAAATTTCAGCAGCACTTCCTCTCTTTTATGGAGAAAGTGTGCATTTCTTTTATCCATTTCAGCGGCATCTCCCCTCTTTGACGGGAAACCGCTACGCTTAATTCGGAAAATGGATGCGCATCGTTGTGCGTACTTTGCATCCATCAAGGTTGCAGGAACCTTGGGCCATAGCCAGGCTATACGTAATTTATTTAGTCTTTACGTAAAGAGCATTTTGCCAAAAAGCGAAGCCTTTCCAATAGAGGCTTCATTCGTCAAGCAGAATCTTGAACGAGGAGCGGTCAGGGAATCGCATTGGCGATTTGGAGTTGATCTCCATTTGAATGCTCATTTATGCGCTATATATGTAGTATAAGCAGAAGCCTGTGCTTTATACAGCGGCGGTGTAAAGAAATGCATATACTATTGTTCAGGGTGTGTAACTGAACGAAATATTCTACATATATAACAAAATAGGAGCCTTGGCATCGTTCGACGCGACGGCGTAAGTAAATACATTACAGAAAGCAAGAGCCTTGGCATCGTTCGACGCGACGACGTAAGTAAATGCATAATCGGAAGTGCAGAAAACAGGGAGCCTTGGCATCATACGACGCGACGGCAAAGATAAATTACATAGCCTGTGCGATATAAGACGCGTCGGCAGAATCAGCAGATATATACCTAGATCTGTATCCAACGATAGTTACGAGGCGAGCGGGTGAACACCGAAGTGTTCTGAAGGGTTCAACCAAGAACTAAGGCGAGATACCATTTTTTTTAAAGCGCATATACTGCGTGTTTGAACATAGATATATCCGACGATAGTTACGAGACGAGCGGGTGAACACCGAAGTGTTCTGAAAGGGCTCAATCAAGAACTAAAGAGAGATACTACTTTAGAAAGTATATGCTATATACAAACAATCAAATACTTGAGAGAGATGGATCAACGAAGTGAACTTACTTTAAATCGTGGAAGAAACGGCTCTGGGTTGCTCTTTTGGCTTCGAGCCTTGCTTTGAGAGGTCAGACTAAGTCAGATGAAGCTGACTTAGTTGAGAAAGAGGTAGAGCAGGTCAAGCTACTCAACCTAATTGGTTTGAACCAAACAGGGTTCGGTCCAAGTCAACTGGGTTCAGCAGGTTCGAACTCAGCTCAAGTAGGCTAAGTCTGGGTTCAGAAATCCAAATCGGAATCTGGACCAAAAAGGACTTTGACTTTGACTTTAAACCCAACTAGGTTCAAGTCAAGTCAACTAGGTTTGAACTAGGTCAAGTAGGTTCAGACCTAGGTCAGGTGGGTTAGGACCAGGCTAGGCTGGCTAAGACCAGGTCAAGTGGGCTAGGCTAGGTAAAGTGGGCTCAAGCCTACTGGGGGAGGTTTTAGAAAGTAGGAGAGAGAAAGAGGAGGCAAGAAGAGGGGGGGTCAATTTTTTTAAAGGGGGAGGGCCCCTATTTATAGCTTTTTAAAAGGCATATTCCATGAAATATGCTTTTTAAAAAGGAATATGCTTTGGCATATTCTTTGGAATATGCTTGGAATATCCTATGGAATATTCTGGGAATATTCCAAATATTTTCTGAGAAAAGATTCTTGTGGGTCCCACTAAGATTCTCGTGGGTCCCGCAAAAATGTTGACTTTTCGGCATTTTTTTCCGAAAAATTCTGTGTACGCCATTCCCTTCGTATTGACGTAACTAAGAAAGTTGGCTCGCAGGAATCCTTTGATTTCGTTCGAGTAGGAAGTTATGGCTTCCAGAGTGTTTGAGCATATATTCGCGATTCGACGAATATCCTAAGTATAACTGGCTCGCAGGAATTGATTCGTTTCGCATTCTGAGAAAAATGCTATTTTTACCGGTAAATGCCTCATGAATTTTATTCAGATATTTTTTGAAAAATTGCGGGTCTTACATCATTACCCCCTTAAAGGAATTTCATCCGCGAAATTCAGCTAAGAGTATAAGGTGAAGAGTTCAAGATATTTATCCCGCATATCCGATTCAGGCTCCCAAGTGCAATCATCGATTCCATGATGCTTCTACCTCACTTTAACAAGTGGAATGACCTTCGTCCTTAGCACTTGCTCCCGGCGGTCCATGATCTCCACTGGCCTTTCTTCTACCGTCATATCTTCTCGAATGTCAATATCTTCATGTTGAATGACGTGAGAAGGATCATGAACGTATTTACGAAGCATTGATATGTGAAATACATCATGTATTTGCGCGTATTGTGGTGGCAATGCTACTCGGTAGGCAGTCTCTCTGATTCGGCTCAAAACTTCGAAGGTACCAACGAATCTGGGGCTGAGCTTCCCCTTCCTTACAAAACGAAACACACTCTTGGTTGGAGAGACCTTGATAAAAACCTTATCTCCAACCGCAAAAGTGAGTTCCCTACGCCGCTGATCAGCGTAGCTCTTCTGTCGACTTTGAGCAGTCAGTAGCTTCCTTCTGATCATGTGGACCTGCTCAGTATAATGCTGCAACACAATGGGCGAGTCCAAGGTTCGCTCACCCACTTCACCCCAATGGATTGGTGATCGACAGGGTCGCCCGTACAAGGCTTCATACGGTGCCATCCCAATGCTAGCGTGGTGGCTATTATTATAAGCAAATTCAGCCAACGCTAGGTGGGAATCCCAATCACCTTTTTATTCCAGCATACAGGCTCTTAGCATATCTTCAAGAGTCTGTATGGTTCATTCTGATTGCCCATCTGTTTGGGGATGGAATGCTGTACTGAACTTGAGTTTCGTCCCCAAGGCTCTCTGAAGCTGCTCCCAAAAGTGAGAGGTGAACTTCGGGTCACGATCGGATATGATCGAAATCGGCACTCCATGGAGTCTAACGATTTCTCGAATGTAGATCTCTGCCAATCGTTCAGTTGAGTATCGAGTGTTGATTGGCAGGAAGTGAGCAGATTTGGTGAGTCTGTCCACAATCACCCATATTGAGTCATGTTGTCTCTTGGATCGAGGCAATCCAACGATGAAATCCATCGTAATGCCTTCCCATTTTCATTCCGAAATCTCGATCCGTTGCATCTTTCCACCAGGTCGCTGATGTTCGATCTTTACTTGCTGGCAGATCAAACATTTAGAGACAAACGTAGCCACATCATGTTTCATACCCCTCCACCAGTACTTCCTCTGCAAATCTCGGAACATCTTCGTACCCCCAGGGTGGATAGTATATTTACTACTATGGGCCTCCTGGAGTACTTCCTGTCTTAGCTCAGGGTTATTTGGAACCCAAATCCTTTCTTCCATCCATATTCTTCCATCTTCTTTCAAATGGAAGAAAGTGTCATCTTTTTCAGCACGAGCTTTCAATTCCGAGTACTGGGGATCCTTGAACTGTTCGGCTACGATGCGATCGAGGAACTCAATGTGGATCGTCAAACATGACATTTGGATTCTGCCAGAATCAGCCAAAAATGGCTTCCAATTGACGAAATCCTCCATCAACTTCCATTGTCCGGTTAGGCTGGCCAGAGTGCCAACAGTCTTGCGACTAAGGGAATCTGCTACAACATTCGCCTTTCCAGGGTGATAGGAAAGCGTGAATTCATAGTCTTTGAGGAATTCCAGCCATCGTCGTTGCCGCATATTGAGTTCTTTTTGAGAAAAGAGGTATTTTAGGCTTTTATGGTCCAACATGACCTCAAATTTCTCTCCATACAGGTAGTGTCGCCAGATTTTAAGCGCGAACACTACCGCGGCAAGCTCCAAGTCGTGGGTTGGATAGTTTTTCTCATGGACTCTCAACTGTCGTGACGCATAAGCGATTACCTTGTCATGTTGCATCAACACACAACCCAGACCTGTTCCCGAGGCATCAGTATAAGCTACGAAGCCTCCCGGACCAGAAGGTAAGGTAAGGACAGAGGCAGTGGTAAGCCTCTGTTTGAGAACCTCAAAGCACTCCATACACTGGTCAGTCCATTCAAACTTGACTCCCTTTTTTAGTAATTTCGTCATGGGTACGTGTTATCGTGGCGAAATTTTTCCCTGTCTTCCCCTTCCTTGCGGAAGAGAGAGAAGAAAATGCTTTCGCGATTCAAACTTGACCGGATTTTGAAAATGGTTTTGAAATACTCGCCTTCATTTTGAAAATTGCAGGAAAATCCATGGGATGGGGCTCGACCTGTCGGTACGAGGTTCGACCGTTCCTGCCGCCTTTAACAGGGGTAATCGAACCAAGGACCAAAATTGTGCTTAACTTAGTTAAATCATCAAAATCGTGTTCTACCCTATATGCACAAAGAATTCAGGCATGTGCTATGAGATTTTGGAAAATGCAGCTTGGGAAAACATGATGTATGCTTGATAAATATTTGGAGTTGAAAAGATTCTCTCAGGAAAAATCTGAAAGTCAATTTCTCAGGAAACTCAGATGAAAAAGATTTGAAATCTCGGGAAAGTTCATAAAGTTGTGGGAAAATCATGAATGGTTGAAAATCCTGGGAAAATAGAAGTGATTCTTGAGAAAAAGGTGAACATTTGAAAAGGGAAACACTTCTCAGGAAAACTTAGATTTTGAGAATTTTCTTAGGAAAATGATGGAAATACTGAGAAAATGGCAAGAAATTCTTGAGAAAAGATGAATAGTTGAAGGAAAAATGCTTGTCAGGAAAAGCTTCAAGCTTTGAAAGCTTTCTTTGGAAAATGATTGAAATTCATTGGAAAATTCTTTGGAGAGGGATAATTGAAACTTGGGAAACTGAAATCCTGAGAATCTTGGCCTTGAAACACTTGGAAATTGAGTTTGATCTTTGAGGAAAATTGGAAACTTCTTTTGGAAATCTTAAGAAAATAACATTTTCCAGGGAAAATCGAGGGAAAGCTTTGATTTTGGAAATCCAACTTAGAAGTTTCTTGAGAGACTAGTTTTCATGGAAAACTGTGAAAACTTGACTTTGGGAAAACCGATTTTGGAAACTACTCAGAGTTTCTTGAGAAATCGATTTTCTTGAGAATGAAACTTTCTTGGGAAAATCACGAGAAAACCAATGATTTCATGATGCAAATGATATGAGTGAATGAATGCACTTTGAAAGCTTTTCTAAGAAATTTGTTTGAAAAATGTGTATTAAGTCAAAATAAATCCTTCGCATATCCTGACTGTGGCCATGAATATGTTCAGAGTTTAATTGATTTAATGCACAATGCTTTGAAAACATTGAAAATATGATGTGCATTTTAAGATAGCCTAAGAGTGTAGGCTCAATGTGACTAGTAGAAAGATGATGGATCTGGGTCTCGTCCATATTCTGACTAGGGCCGTAAATATGGACTCCACCGAGTTCATCAACTCCCTAAGAGTTGGTGCACGTGTCATTCGTGTACATCCATAGTGCTTTTGAAATAAAAATGCATGAATCTTATAAGCAGGATATTGCATAAATTCAAACTATATGATATGCATCCTAGTCTAAGCAGGAAATTAAAATCTTATTCCAAGGTTTACATTATTACATCACTAAATAAATGAAATAAAGAGCAGAGAATGACACGTGTCATTTGCTTTTTCTGAGAAGAGCAGAGAATGACATGTGTCATTTGCTTTTTCTGAGAAGAGCAGAGAATGACATCTGTCATTTGCTTTTTCTAAGAAGAGCAGAGAATGACACGTGTCACTTGCTTTTCTGAGAAGAGCAAAGGGTGACATGTATCATCTACTTTTCCTGAGGAAAGGAGAGAGTGACATGTGTCACTTGCAGAAGACATAATTCAAATGGTGCCACCTCAGGGGAGACAAGCTCTACTTTTTGTGAACAGGACAACACATGACACGTGGCATCTCATGGTGACCTTGGAATGATACATGGCACAGGGTGAAGATGGTGGACACTGACACGTGGCATGGAATGAAGAGGGGGTCTAATGACATGTGGTGGCTTCTTAAGGTAGCCCCACACTGACACTTGGCAGATAAATGGGAGGAGAGAGAAAAGACAAGTGGCGCCAATCCAGGGGACAAGGCTCCTATTTTTTGGGGTTTTTCAAAATTCAAGTTTTTCAAAAGAAAAGCCTGTGTGACACCACCTCAATGTGGGTCCCACATTGCTTCTTTGTTGAAATAAGGGCAAGACAACAACCACTTTTTGGAATTTTCATAAAATCTGGACTAATTGGTAAAACAGGAAATTTCTGAAAGAGTTGGCCCCTGTAGGGCGATTTTGTAAAAGGAAGGTATTGAAATTGTTGACAAAAAGGCAAAATCTGAGTTGAAATGGCTGAAATCTATATTGAAAACTATCCAGATCGTTTTCCTGAGGAAGTATTTCGAAATTCAGAGTCCTGGGGGTAAAATAGGAAGAATTGATAATTTTAAAGACCCAGGGTTTTGAAATCAATTTTTAAAGTAGTTGAAATTCGAATCTGGATTGAAAATTTTGAAATCAAGAGTTCTGGACCTCGAAATGACATGCTGTGCAGTGCAGTGATATGAAATGCTCATGCAATGATATGCAATGCCATGTCTTATGCAATAGAATCTTGAACCAAGACTTGGAGATGCCTATCTCCTGTCAGGAATAAAATTTTGAACATCTGAGCTAAAAATAGAGAAATTTTGAGAGTTCCAGATGAAATGTAGACTTTTGCAAGGTCCGGGCTCAGAAAATGACCATTTTGCCCTCTGGCGATTTTAAAGGCTGGATGTTGATGCTTGGTGGAAATGTTGGAGAGGTGAATGAAAATTTGGGGTGTTTATAGATGCCCCTCTTTGCTACTAAGCCGGATTGTGGCCGAGCTTAGTGGCAAAAAAAAACACACCAAATTTGGGCTATATATAAAAAAATGCCCCAGTTAGAAGGATCTGACTGGGTATGAAGAAATTAGCCCGATGAAGATGGTAGATATGAAATGGAGAATGGAGAGGAAAGATTTGCTCTATGAGAGCGAAGTTCAGGTTTTATGCCCTTAACCTGGATGAGACAAAAATACCTGGTATGGAACGAAGCTCAGGTTTGACCCTTGACCCGATTGGGGATTGAAATATCTCATAGAAATGAGACTCAGGTTTATACCCTTAACCTGATCGGGCGGAAAATGGAATACCTCTTTGAGTGAGGCTCAGGTTTGTACCCTTATCCTAATCAGGCGGAAATGGAATACCTCATCGAAGGAGGCTCAGGTTTATACCCTTATCCTGATTGGGCGAAAAATGGAATATTGGAAGGTGAATAAGACAACTTTTCTTGAAGAGGAACGATGCGATGGAAATGGGATTGTAAGAGGCAATCTTGGAAAATGATCAAGACGATTCGGTGAATTTTTCATCATTGTGAAATATGAGTAAGGTAAGGAGTATGACGACTCTTTCGACAACGCGAAAGATGGACATGGCAATCTTTTGACAAGAATAAGGTAACTCTTTCAGCAATGCGAAACACAGACAAGGCAAACTCTTTCAGAGAAGAGTAAGGCAACTCTTTTGACAACGCAAAAGATGAATAAGGCAATTTTTGCAACGAAGAATAAGGCAACTCTTTCGGCAATGCGAAAGATGAACGCTGGCGATCCAAAGGAACAAGGCGATTGTTTCGATAACGCGAAAGATGTCAAAGGCAATCCAAAAAAAACAAGGCGATTCTTTCGACAATGCGAAAGATGACAAAAGGCAATCCAAAGGAACAAGGTGATTCTTTCGACAACGCGAAAGATGATAAAAGGTAATCTGAAAGCCTAAGGCGATTCTTTCGACAATGCGAAAGATGACAAAGGTAATCCAAAGGCATAAGGCGATTCTTTCGACAATGCGAAAGATGACAAAGGTAATCCAAAGGCATAAGGCGATTCTTTCGACAATGCGAAAGATGACAAAGGTAATCCAAAGGCATAAGGTGATTCTTTCGACAATGCGAAAGATGACAAAGGTAATCCAAAGGAACAAGGCAATTCTTTCGAAAATGCGAAAGATGACAAAGGCAATCCAAAGGAACAAGGCAATTCTTTCGACAATGCGAAAGATGACAAAGGCAATCCAAAGGAACAAGGCGATTCTTTCGACAACGCAAAAGATGATAAAAGGTAATCCGAAGGCATAAGGCGATTCTTTCGACAATGCAAAAGATGACGAAGGTAATCCAAAGGCATAAGGCGATTCTTTCGACAATGCGAAAGATAACAAAGGTAATCCAAAGGCATAAGGCGATTCTTTCGACAATGCGAAAGATGACAAAGGCAATCCAAAGGCATAAGGCGATTCTTTCGACAATGCGAAAGATGACAAAGGTAATCCAAAGGAACAAGGTGATTCTTTCGACAATGCGAAAGATGATAAAAGGTAATCCATTTGGAAAGAAGGCTAATCTTTCAACAACGTGAAAGATGAAAAAGGCTATCCTTTCATAGATAAGGCTAATCTTTCAACAATGTGAAAGATGACAAAGGAAAATCTCTCGAAGGGGTCAAGATGCATCAATATAGACCTCAAGCTCTCACTTAACGTCAGGATAGCTAGAAAATATTGTCAAAATGTTGAAAATTCTGTTGTTGATTCAAGGTACTTGAAAATGATGCTCATTGTTGTGAAAATATTCCTTCTTTTCTACCTGAAGTATTACCTCCAAACAGGATTGACTACATAGAATCCAGATTTTGAATCTAAATTGCTTGCGATTGACCTTCTTCAAAGAAATTATTGATTTCCTTGATATGAACAGGAAAGAGAATTTGATATTATGAAAGCAATTGACGAAAGGATATTGATAATAGAATTTCACAAATTTAAAGAAGATTCTTAATAGATTTGGCAGTTTGATTTTCTGGGAGCTTCTCTCATGATAATTTTTCTGCACTCTTTCGGGCTCTTTTGGGCTTTGGCTACATTCTCCTTCATTTTGAAGGTGTTCCGGCTTTTCCTCTCTTTCTTTTTCCTCTCTTGCTCTCTTTTTGAAAAGGGTACGTCACAAACTCCGTCAACTTGGAGATGTTTCGATCCTTCTTTGACGGTATTGGCTTATTGGCTAGAGATTTTTGAAGGATAGCTGAAATTAAATATCTTTTAGGGATTTTCGGTAGGTTCATCGCATCTGCCTTCATCTCGACAGTGCTTTGGACTTTCTTTGGAAGGATCCGTCACAAACTCCGTCATCTTGGAGATGTTTCAAATCTTCTTTGGCCCCGGGGGTCTACTCGCTTAATTCGCCTTCATCTTGATGACAAGTGAGAGATCCCTTTTGCGGATATTTAATTGCAGCTTAGGTGATTTTGAGGAGACAGGGCTTGGATGAATTCTCTCTTTTTCTAGCGCTCAGGATATTTCCACTGCCTCATCTTTACAAGAATAGTCTTTAAAAATGTGCCATTGACTGCAATCAATATCAATCATCTATGGCTTTGTAATAACATTGAATCTTCTTTTCTGGCCGTATTGAGGATTTATCCTTCATCCTTTTGGTTGGCCAATAGAAAGAATTTGGATTTTGAATCCTTCTTCATAAAAGCTTTGCCCTTTTAGAAGTAGTACTGAGGTAAAATTTTGTGAAATAAAATTCTGAAATCAATAGGTAATTGATTGACAAATTGACAAAGTGTTCTTGAAACCCTTAGTAAAAGAGATCGCTTGACATCCGAGTCGACACATCCCTGACGATGGTACTCAATTTCGAAGGTAAATCCAATATGAAGTTGGAATTTTGAAGGTAAGTCTTAGCATAATACTGGACTTTGAAGGTAAGCCTAACTCAAAACTTGGTTTTGAAAGACCATCCGAATCAGGACTCAGGCTTTACAAGGAAAGCTGGAAGATTCGAGTCGAAACTCGAGCCTTCAAAAGAAAGCTAGGAAGTTTGGTTTCTAAGGAGATAAAGTTCGGGTCGAAACCCAAATCTTCAAAGGAAAAACTAGGCCAATTCAGATTTTTGAGTCGAAACTCAGATATTCAGAGAAAAGTTGGAAAGTTCGAGTCGGGGCTCGAATCTCAAAGGAAAACTGGGAAGTTCAGATTTTTAAGGAAAGAAAACTTGAGTTAAAACTCAAATCTTTGAAGGAAAGCAGGAAAGTTCGAGTCAAGGCTCGAATCTCAAAGGAAAATTTTTAATCAGAAGATTAAATTTTTGAAAATCGATAGTGCGAGAGCTGGGATTGAAAGTTTTGAGAATGGCCAGTTTGAGGACTGGATTATTTGACTTGCAATTAAAAAGACCATCATATTTAGATGTATGTGGTCTGATTTTCAGGATTAACCCCTTATCCTGAACGGGTATATGAATAGAAATTGGAAAATCATGGAAAATGATTTAGGTTTATCCCTTAACCTGAAGGGGAAGAAAATGAATGCAGAATTAATGCAAAATGGAATGCAAATGCACATGAAATGTAAATGAATGCAAAATTAATGCGAGTGGGTGCATATACATGCAAAATGAGAGATTGGTTTATCCTACCTGCATACAGGATGTTTTGAGGTAAAGATAAATTTTTCAAAAAAAATGCCCCAGTATAACTAGGGAGGAAAATTTTGAATAAAAGAAGGATAATCGAGGAATAAGGTGACAGGCTTCTTGATCGAGAGACGTCCTCAAGATCGTTCCTTACAAGAGACATATTTGTGAAAAGGAAATAGACGCAAATAAAATGGTGCCAAACTATCGGCAAATTTTATTGATGCTTAAAAATCAAGGAAAGGAAACAAAATTATGTTATTCCTTTGAAATGATAAAAGCAAAATGAGAAGTGAGAAAGTGTTTGCACATGGGATCTTTAAAATAAAAGGAGAATGCTATTTTGAAAGTGAGAAATCATTTTGGGGAAGGAAATCAACTGCAAGGTTGACTTTGAAGAATGGTCAGCGTGAGAGCTGATCTTTGAAAGGGGAATCAACACGAGGGTTGATTTTGAAGAGAGATCATCATGAGGGTTGATTTTGAAAACGAATTGGTTTAACAATAATTTTGGAAAGAAAATCAACACAATGGTTGATTTTAAAGATAATGGTTCAAAACCAATTTAAGAAAAGAAGATCACTGCGATGGTTGAATTTTTGAAAAAGATTGAATCGAAATATTAAACTTTTGGGTGATCATGACGAAGATGTTTGTAGAAAATTTTCAAGAATTTCACGATTTTTGAAAAACCCTCATAGGTAATTTCATTTCTCTCATAAATTGCCCCTCGTCTTGAAAAGAATGGGCAAAGAAGATTCTTCAAAACGAAAACAGGTGTCCTAATGGGGCAAAAGAAAGAAGTATTTGATGAAGAAAATTGACATTTTATTGATAATCAAAACTGATAACAAAAAGACTGCCTATTTATAAGCATTCGACCAAAATGTTGCAAAAACTGGGCGGACTGGCCCCTACGGGGTGACTCGCAAAACAAAAGGAAGAAAGCAAGAAACTTTGGCATCATCAATTTTCTGAATGATCTGGGAAAGGCTTGGTCAAGATGGCCAACTCGTCTTCTTCTTCATCTTCAGTAAGGAGGCTCTTGTCAATGCAATCCTGAACAATATTTTTGAAGACAAAACAATGATCGATGTCATGCCCCACTGCCCGATGGAACTTGCAAAACTGATTCTTGAACCTTCCCATGATGGTGGGAGGAGTTGTGGCCTTTGGGAGCTTCACTAATCCCTTAGTCAGCATGAATTCAAGGGCTTCTTCGAGTGTTTGTTTGAGAGGAGTGAACACACGATCATTACTCCAACCTTCACGCTTTATCTTTTCCTTTTGTGGAAAGTTGGGCTGAGATAGCTTGCTATTTTGTCTTTCCTCTCGATCCGCATGGTTGCCCTTACTACTTTTGCTATCATTGCGGCTGATATTGGCGGAGGAGGTGAAATTTGCCTTTTTCTTTGGATCTAGATTGTTCTTGACGAGGGTGATACCATCGTAGACACCGTTCTCCAACCCCATCTTGAGCCACTCGGCTCGTTCAGTAAGCTCTATGAAAGACTTGGAAGGCGAGGTGGAGATAAGACTTCTCAAAGGTTGTGAGAAGTTGTTCAGAATCAGCGATAAAGCATGCCTCTCTGATATAGGATCCCTCATTTTGTTGCAGGTCTCTCTCCATCTGCGAATGAAGTCCCTTGCCTTTTCATTTTCATTCTGCCTTAGATTGCAGAGATGGCTCAATGTTGAGAGTGCTTCAGTATTGATCAAAAATCGCTCAATGAATAGGTTAACCACCTTATCGAATTCTCGCAGCTCGATTGGATTGATATGCTCAGAGTACCACTTGGTGGCAGTGCCTTCTAGGTTACGAGGAAAACAGAGAAATAGGGCCCTATTGTCTCTCTTGAATTTGGAGCATTCAGCGAAGAACATGGCGAGATGGGCTTTGGGATCACCAGAACCATCGAACTTGATGAACTTGCGGGGCAGATTTTCCAGTTCTTCGTCTCCTTCTAATCCATCATAAAAATCCTCGCTAGTGACGACTTTCTAGCCCTTGTCGCGAGCTTGCAGATCTTTAACCACTTTGGCCATTTCTCTGAACTGTGCTTGAAGCGGTTTTTCTATTGCTTGGACCTTTGGTTTGCGAGTTGCTCCATGAATGATCTTGCATTCTTCCTCGGTATCATCTGCTGATTCTTCTTCGTCCGAAGTATCTTGAACATGCTCCTTGGTTGATTTCT
This sequence comes from Nuphar pumila, assembly GCF_984573655.1. Taxonomy (NCBI): domain Eukaryota; kingdom Viridiplantae; phylum Streptophyta; class Magnoliopsida; order Nymphaeales; family Nymphaeaceae; genus Nuphar; species Nuphar pumila. Next base: position 68,912,483 of record NC_143251.1, on the reverse strand, counting down.
TGGCCACACGATCTCTAATTTTCTGACTGAATGGATTTTTGTCTGAGTTGGTGCCAGCCTGCTCACTCATCATCCTCTTCATCATTTTCTGAAACATCGCGTACATTTGAGGATCTATGCCATCGTCCTCTTGTTGCTGTTCTTGACTTCTGACGGGTCGCGGGGAGCCCATCTCTTCTTCTGAGGCTGAGGAGTACTGTGGTGATACAGTTCCTCTTCCTGACCTTGTTCGAACCATCAAATGTTGTGGATGCTCTCTGCAGGATAAAGTCTTGATTAGACTCTGAGGAAATTTTGGATTGGGAAAAAATGATTGTTGACGATATGGTCGACAATTGGAAGAATATCCCATTACTAGGGATGGAATTGCCGCTGAAATCACGACAATTGTATTGTCATTCTTTGTAAGAGAAAAAACAACGGAAAATGTGCCTTGTTACCTAGGCGAGGTCGTCAACCACGAGGAAAAACATCATTTTGAAGGAAAGAGATGTCTCTTGGAAAAACAATCCGCAAACGGATTTAGAATAAGGAGAAGGCAAGTGGGTAAACAATTTCCACCGCAATAATCAAGGTATGCACGAGAAAAATACGATGAAGAATTTTGCAAATAGACAAAAGAATTGAAATCCAAGGAGTGAAAACATATGATTTTGAAAAAAATTGCAGGCAGGATAAAAATGCAGCTGGAAATTCGAGATCCAGTAGAACGGGAGAATGAAAAATCACCTAGAGTTTTGAAAGAAATTGGATATTAGGGAAAATCATCCAGGGTTTGAGAAAGTAAAGGAATATGGAAATTTGAAAATATTTTTGGGAAAATATGAGGGAAATAAAAGCAGCATACAATCACATCCTGCATAAACATCTATGCAAACTCAGTACTCCCTAAAAAGCTGACTCTAGATGTATCATTTTGAAAAACAGTTGTAGGACCTTAATCCTAACTCTAGGTTCAGATCATCTTTGTCCAATCCAGTTATGCCGATATACCTGAATCGAAATCCGAGGTACGTGGCATATAATCTCAACTCCAGTTCTAAGGTAAGGTTTTCCAACATCCTTGAGCGCCTACCGATATACTTCGGACTGTGGCCCGCGGTACGTGGTAGGGGGGTGTTAACCCAAATAGTTGGCCCAGTTGTGAGGCTCTGTCCCGAACTAGGGTTCTGGAAGAGAGCCCAGCAACGTGAAGACCGGGTAATGATAGGTAAGGGAGATTTTGAAAAATGATCACATGCAAGAAATAGAGGGCTCTAAGTCCTAGAGAGATAGATTTTTGAAAATCTTTGAAGAAGCATACATTGTTTGCATTCAGATCCTAAATTGAGGAGAGTTATATTTAGACCTAAGTCTATGTGAGCATGAAAATATCTCCTCAATCTGGTCCTACCAAACCATGCCTAGTCTATATGCAACCAATGTCAGCTTGGTCAGAATCTAGGCTCCTAGGTTCGCATGATAGCAAAAGTAAAGAGCAGACATTTTGTGAACATAATTTCAATAATTGAACCAAGTCAAGCACAATTCTGATCAGACAAGGACAGGTCCCATCACGGTCGCCAAACCTGTTATCGTCACGAAATTTTTCCCCGTCTTCCCCTTCCTTGCGGAAGAGAGAGAAGGAAATGCTTTCGCGATTCAAACTTGACCGGATTTTGAAAATGATTTTGAAATACTCGCCTCCGTTTTGAAAATTGCAGGAAAATCCATGGGATGGGGCTCGACCTGTCGGTACGAGGTTCGACCGTTCCTGCTGCCTTTAACAGGGGTAATCGAACCAAGGACCAAAATTGTGCTTAACTTAGTTAAATCATCAAAATCGTGTTCTACCCTATATGCACAAAGAATTCAGGCATGTGCTATGAGATTTTGGAAAATGCAGCTTGGGAAAACATGATGTATGCTTGGAAAATATTTGGAGTTGAAAAGATTCTCTTAGGAAAAAGCTTAAAGTCAATTTCTCAGGAAACTCAGATGAAAAAGATTTGAAATCTCGGGAAAGTTCATAAAGTTGTGGGAAAATCATGAATGATTGAAAATCCTGGGAAAATAGAAGTGATTCTTGAGAAAAAGGTGAACATTTGAAAAGGGAAACACTTCTCAGGAAAACTTAGATTTTGAGAATTTTCTTAGGAAAATGATGGAAATCCTGAGAAAATGGCAAGAAATTCTTGAGAAAAGATGAATAGTTGAAGGAAAAATGCTTGTCAGGAAAAGCTTCAAGCTTTGAAAGCTTTCTTTGGAAAATGATTGAAATTCATTGGAAAATTCTTTGGAGAGGGATAATTGAAACTTGGGAAACTGAAATCCTGAGAATCTTGGCCTTGAAACACTTGGAAATTGAGTTTGATCTTTGAGGAAAATTGGAAACTTCTTTTGGAAATCTTAAGAAAATAACATTTTCCAGGGAAAATCGAGGGAAAGCTTTGATTTTGGAAATCCAACTTAGAAGTTTCTTGAGAGACTGGTTTTCATGGAAAACTGTGAAAACTTGACTTTGGGAAAACCGATTTTGAAAAATACTCAGAGTTTCTTGAGAAATCGATTTTCTTGAGAATGAAACTTTCTTGGGAAAATCACGAGAAAACCAATGATTTCATGATGCAAATGATATGAGTGAATGAATGCACTTTGAAAGCTTTTCTAAGAAATTTGTTTGAAAAATGTGTATTAAGTCAAAATAAATCATTCGCATATCCTGACTGTGGCCATGAATATGTTCAGAGTTTAATTGATTTAATGCACAATGCTTTGAAAACATTGAAAATATGATGTGCATTTTAAGATAGCCTAAGAGTGTAGGCTCAATGTGACTAGTAGAAAGATGATGGATCTGGGTCTCATCCATATTCCGACTAGGGCCGTAAATATGGACTCCACCGAGTTCATCAACTTCCTAAGAGTTGGTGCACGTGCCATTCGTGTACATCCATAGTGCTTTTGAAATAAAAATGCATGAATCATATAAGGAGGATATTGCATAAATTCAAACTATATGATATGCATCCTAGTCTAAGCAGGAAATTAAAATCTTATTCCAAGGTTTACATTATTACATCACTAAATAAATGAAATAAAGAAAATTGCAGACTTCAACTCCTTCTTTTGAATGTCTCTCCCAAATCTTTAAATAAGGTTAGCTCAAATATGTGGGTTTTTCCAAGATTTTCCAATAATATTATGAAATTATTGGATTTAATTGGATTTGAACCCTATTCTCATGCTTCCTTGATATTTGAAATGATGAAAATGCAAGAAATTTAGTGTAAAATAGTTTGAAATTCGGAATTGAGGTCAAAATGACCAAAATACCCCTAATTATAAAGTTACACCTTTAAAATCAGGGTTTTTTGAAGGAAAACTTGGTAAAATTGAGATTTTGAGATTCAAATTGAATCAAATGATGATGAAATGCAGTAAGAGACACGATGGCATGCTGCTAAACACATTAAGACTGTAAAATCAGAATTTGAAATTTTGCAATTTATCCAAAATAACGTTTTTCGCTCGTTTTTCGCTTGGATCCGGGTCCCGTGGGGCCCTGTTTTGATGATATGGCTAAACCAAGCCTCAAATGAATTCTAAATTACACCAAATTCGGTATAAAACATCTACCTACTCTGATAAACAGTCTATAATGCTAAAATTCACGAAATGATATGATTTGAATGCTAAAATTTAAAGAAAGTCCTAAAAAGGATGGATTTTGCCTATGGACCCGAACCAAATGCAATGCTTAATATGATAATGCAAGATTTACACCATAAAAACTTCTGATATTTTGCAGACTTCTAAAGGACACGAAATGGAATATTTTTGGTTTTTACAGCCTCGGGATTTGAGCCATGGTGAGTTCGGTAACATGGATTTGGTTCTGACAGAGGTAAAAATCGACTTGATCTAAGATAAAATACTAAATAAATAGAAAACAGCCATGGAAATTTCTAATATTTAATATATATGCTCACGACACATATATGAACAACTTTCATGTTCATGACTGCGGAATTGGGTCAACAAAAACACAAATAAAAATATACCTTTTTCTGCCTAAATCAACAGAACAGACAAATGTGACAAAACAGAGGACTGACAAGAAAAATCCGAAACAGGTATCACATCTGTTCTAAAAATCACAGGCTTCCATATTCAAACAGAGGACATCTCGGGCATAACTTTTCATTTTTTACAGTTTTAGATTTGGAGCAACACAAAGAGAACCTGTAGCCCTAAGTCGATCCAACATCTCAGAGGCCCAAATCAGGCTATGACACATGTCCCGAGCTCTCTGATTTTTTTCAGACATTACAGAAAATCATAAAAATCTGATAAACTCCTGTTAAAAACTAGACAATTTCCCGAGTTTAGAACATCTTTTGGATCGAAAATCAGATCTCCAATGAGGGAAATCTCGATTTTACAAGTCGGAAAATAATTTTTAAAATGCATCCCGGGTAACAAAACCCGACTTGCCATTTTGAATGTTTACCACAGTAAACAAATTCAAATGCTTTCGAATTTTTGGCACAATTTTAGGGACACCTAATGGCGCATTCTGTAATTTGTTTGGGATTTTTAATAAAAAATAAATGCATGAAATGACGTGTGGACTGACTGACAAAAATCAGAGAACTACTGAAAATGAGCAGAATTGAAATAGATGCTAAATTAATCCTAATTAATTCATGAAACATGCTAAAATAAACGAAATAAAATGCAAATTAAATCTAGCTAAATGTATGAATGCTAAAAATTATCAAGGAAGCATAATCATGTATTTTTATATATGCCGTTTCGTGAGAATAGCTCAATCCATCTCTCGGATAAGCTCTTTCTTCAAACGACTCTCGAATCGAATTATGAAATCAAATCAAGAGGAAAAGAGGTGCACCTTGCTTCGTTAGGCAGCGTTGAATCTCTTGAAAGGGACGGCTATCACGGGCTTCGTTCGTTCTTCGATCCGAGCTTCGGATGATTCACCAAAATCGACCCACCGTGCCTTCTTCACTGAGCCAAAGGGGGCGTGAATTCCAGAGTGCAAAAATCGAGTTCTCAAAAAGGCTAGGTCGAATTTTCAAGTCCAACAGGAGTTCTCAAAAGATGGTCTCCCTAGGCTGGGCGTGGAGCCTTGTTTTTATAGATTTTTCTGAAAAAATTGAATTTCAAACAGGCTCAATCTGAGCCCTCCATGTGGCGGCATCTCAGGGGGTGCTATCTGGGGGTTTGAAATTCGAATTTGGCTTTTGCAGGGAGCCCTCAGGTGGCGCCACCTCATGGGGCTATTTTTATTAAAAAATATATTAAATAAAAGAGAGGAAGCCAAGTGGGACTCTGGATTGGCGCCACCTCAAAAGGAGATTTGAGGTGTAAAGCTGGAAACAATAGGAGCATGCCATGTGGCGCCACCTCTGGAGGCTCTTGACATGTGTCAGAAGGACAGGAGTGGAGGAAGCAGACTGTGCCACCTCAGAGGAATTCAAATTCTACTTTTCTGCAGGAAAGGAGAGGCCGACATGTGGCATTTCCTCAGAGTGGCTCCTACGATGCCATGTGGCAGGAGAACATGAATGGAGGAAGCAAAATGCGCCACCTCAGAGGGGGGGGGTTTCTACTTTTTCTGATGCAGGGAGGTTTGGACATGTGGCAGACAAGTGTCAGCTGTCTGGTGAGGCCTTCTCAAATGGCACCACCTCAGAAGGTGAATTTGAATTTCAAATGGAGGTTGGCTCTGGAGGAATGAAGGATGGGCATGTGGCATTTCCTCAGAGTGGCTCCTACGATGCCATGTGGCAAGAGGGAGGAAAAGGAGGGCAAGAGACACATGGCACCATCTCAACAAATGAATTTAGGGAGGAGACTTCAGGATTTGCGCCACCTCAGCCTGGAGTTTGAATATTTGAATTGTTACTTTTTCTGAAGGAGGCAGAAAATGACATGTGTCATTTGCTTTTTCTAAGAAGAGCAGAGAATCACATGTGTCATTTGCTTTTTCTGAGAAGAGCAGAGAATGACATGTGTCGTTTGCTTTTTCTGAGAAGAGCAGAGAATGACATGTGTCATTTGCTTTTTCTGAGAAGCGCAGAGAGTGACATGTGTCATTTGCTTTTTCTGAGAAGAGCAGAGAATGACATCTGTCATTTGCTTTTTCTAAGAAGAGCAGAGAATGACACGTGTCACTTGCTTTTCTGAGAAGAGCAGAGGGTGACATGTGTCATCTACTTTTCCTGAGGAAAGGAGAGAGTGACATGTGTCACTTGCAGAAGACATAATTCAAATGGTGCCACCTCAGGGGAGACAAGCTCTACTTTTTGTGAACAGGACAACACATGACACGTGGCATCTCATGGTGACCTTGGAATGATACATGGCACAGGGTGAAGATGGTGGACACTGACACGTGGCATGGAATGAAGAGGGGGTCTAATGACATGTGGTGGCTTCTTAAGGTAGCCCCACACTGACACTTGGCAGATAAATGGGAGGAGAGAGAAAAGACAAGTGGCGCCAATCCAGGGGACAAGGCTCCTATTTTTTTGGGTTTTTCAAAATTCAAGTTTTTCAAAAGAAAAGCCTGTGTGACACCACCTCAATGTGGGTCCCACATTGCTTCTTTGTTGAAATAAGGGCAAGACAACAACCTCTTTTTGGAATTTTCATAAAATCTGGACTAATTGGTAAAACAGGAAATTTCTGAAAGAGTTGGCCCCTGTAGGGCGATTTTGTAAAAGGAAGGTATTGAAATTGTTGACAAAAAGGCAAAATCTGAGTTGAAATGGCTGAAATCTATATTGAAAACTATCCAGATCGTTTTCCTGAGGAAATATTTCGAAATTCAGAGTCCTGGGGGTAAAATAGGAAGAATTGATAATTTTAAAGACCCAGGGTTTTGAAATCAATTTTGAAAGTAGTTGAAATTCGAATCTGGATTGAAAATTTTGAAATCGAGAGTTCTGGACCTCGAAATGACATGCTGTGCAGTGCAGTGATATGAAATGCTCATGCAATGATATGCAATGCCATGTCTTATGCAATAGAATCTTGAACCAAGACTTGGAGATGCTTGTCTCTTGTCAGGAATAAAATTTTGAACATCTGAGCTAAAAATAGAGAAATTTTGAGAGTTCCAGATGAAATTTGGACTTTTGCAAGGTCCGGGCTCAGAAAATGACCATTTTGCCCTCCGGCGATTTTAAAGGTTGGATGCTGATGCTTGGTGGAAATGTTGGAGAAGTGAATGAAAATTTGGGGAGTTTACAGTACGGCGATTCGGGAGAAGTCTTGTATGAACTTCCGATAATATCCGGCAAGTCCAAGGAAGCTACAGACCTTAGTGATATTTTCTGGCTGCTTCCAGTCCATCACAGCTTCCACCTTTGCAGGATCCACTGCGATTCTATCTTTTGAGATCACATGGCCAAGGAACATCACTTTATCTAGCCAGAATTCACATTTTGAAAACTTAGCATAGAGTTGGTTATCTTGAAGGGTTTTCAAGACGATTTTCAAGTGCTCCACGTGTTGTTCCTTGTTTTCAGAATATACGAGAATGTCATCAATAAAGACGATGACAAAGTTATCCAAATATGGTCTGAATATCCGGTTCATTAGATCCATAAAGGCAGCAGGCGCATTAGTGAGTCCGAAGGGCATTACTACGAACTCATAATGGCCGTATCTCGTTCTGAAGGCAGTCTTGGGTATATCCTCTTCCTTTACTCTGAGCTGATGGTACCCAGACCTGAGGTCGATCTTGGAGAACACCCTCGCTATTCTGAACTGATCGAATAAGTCCTCAATTCGAGGCAACAGGTACTTATTTTTAACAGTTGCCTGGTTAAGCATCCGATAATCGATGCATAACCGAAGGGATCCATCCTTCTTCTTTACAAACAGTACAGGAGTTCCCCACGGTGATACACTCGGACGGATGAACCCTTGTTCCATCAGTTCTTTCAACTGACATTTTAACTCACTGAGTTCAGCAGGCGCCATTCGATACGGAGCTTTGGATATCGGCGCTGTTCCAGGTAAGGATTGAATTCCAAATTCAACCTCACGAAGTGGCGGAAGTCCTGGCAATTCCTCAGGAAACAGATTGGGAAACTCCCACACTACTTCCAAACTCTCAAGGGGTTGGTCGTTGGATTTTTCCATCGAGAGACTCAACAGGAAGGCCACACAACCCTTCCTAAGGTATTTTTGTACATTAAGTGCTGATATGAGCCTTTTTTGTGGAACTGGTTTGGATAACCGGTATTCCATCTTAGGCAATCCGGGTCGAGATAGAATCACTCTGCCCTCGCGACATAGAATCTTGGCATTATTCTGAGCCAACCAATTCATTGCCAGAATGACATTGTACTGTATCATATCGATCAGGATGGCGTCAGTAGGCAAGTGTTGCCCTGCTATCTCAATATCCAAATTTTTCACACACCGGATACATTTGGTGCGTGAACCCAACGGGTTATATACTTCGATCATTTTATCAATCGGTTGCACCGAGGCGTAGAGTTGTTCGGTGAAATCGTCGGAGATAAACGTATGAGTAGCACCACAATCAAACAAGACGTAAGCTGCATGTCCATTAACAGGTACGGTGCCTTCAATCAGGTCACCATTTTTGACTTGTTCAGTCGTTACAGCATATACACGACCTGCAGCAGGCCTTTGTTCTACTCTAGGTGGAGGTCGTTGAAACTGAGAACGTTGTGGTACTGGTCGAGAAGGTCCGGCAGATCCGGTATGACTCCTCTGTTCATCTGCAGCCTTCTTGGCGCAATCCCTTATAAAGTGGCCCATCTTGCCACAATACAAGCATCCACCCATGTCACGAGGACAAAGCTTTTCGGGGTGGTTCATACGTGTTATCGTCGCGAAATTTTTCCCTCGTCTTCCCTTCCTTGCGGAAGAGAGAGAAGGAAACAATTTCTGCGCTTCAAACTTGACCGGATTTTGGAAATTGTTTTTGAAATACTCGCCTCCGTTTTGAAAATTGCGGGAAAATCCATGGGATGGGGCTCGACCTGTCGGTACGAGGTTCGACCGTTCCTGCCGCCTTTAACAGGGGTAATCGAACCAAGGACCAAAATTGTGCTTGACTTAGTTAAATCATCAAAATCGTGTTCTATCCTAAATGCACAAAGAATTTAGGCATGTGCTATGAGATTTTGAAAAATGCAGCTTGGGAAAACATGATGTATGCTTGGAAAAAGGTTTTGGAGTTGAAAATAGTTCTAAGGCAAATGATCGAAATCAATTTCACCGGAAAACTCATGTGAAAGAGGTTTTGAAATCACGAGAAAGTTCATAAAGATGTGGGAACATCATGAATGGATGAAAATCCTAAGAAAATAGAAGTGATTCTTGAGAAAAAGGTGAACATTTGAAAAGGGAAACACTTCTCAGGAAAACTTGGACTTTGAGAATTTTCTTAGGAAAATGATGGAAATTCATTGGAAAGCCCTTGCGGAAAAGGAAAATTGAAACTTGGGAAGTTGAAAACCTGAGAATCTTAACCTTGAAATACTTGGAAATCAATTTTGACTTTGAGAAAGGTGAGAGACTTCTCTTGAAAATCTTGGGGAAATGACCTTTTCCCATGGAAAACAGTGGAAAAACTTGACTTGAGAAAACCGATTTTGAAAGATTCTTAGAGTTTCTTGAGAAATTGATTTCTTGAGAATGAAATTTTCTTAAGAAAATCATAAGAAAATCAATGATTTCATGATGCAAATGATGTGAGTGAATGAATGCACTTTGAAAGATTTTCTAAGAAATTTGTTGGAAAAATGTGTATTAAGTCAAAATAAATCCTTCACATATTCTGACTGTGGCCTTGAATATGTTCAGAGTTTAATTGATTTAATGCACAATACTTTGAAAATATTGGAAATATGATGTGCATTTTAAGATAGCCTAAGAGTGTAGACTCAATGTGACTAGTAGAAAGATGATGGATCTGGGTCTCGTCCATATTCCGACTAGGGCCGTAAATATGGTTTTCACCGAGTTCATCAACTCCCTAAGAGTTGGTGCACGTGCCATTCGTGTACATCCATAGTGCTTTTGAAATAAAATGCATGAATCATGGAAACAGGATATTGCATGAATTTAAACTATATGATATGCATCCTAGTCTAAGCAGAAAATTAAATTTCTTATTCTAAAATTTACATTATTACATCACTGAATAAATGAAATAAATGGAAATTTCAGACTTCAGCTCCTTCTGTTGAATATCCCTACCAAACTTGAAATAAGGTTAGCTCAAATATGTAGGTTTTTCCAAGATTTTCCAATAATATTATGAAATTATTTGATTTAATTGGATATAAACCCTATTCTCATGCTTCCTTGATATTTGAAATGATGAAAATGCAAGAAATTCAGTAGAAAATTGTTTGAAATTTGAAATGATGGTCAAAATGACCAAAATACCCCTAATTATAAAGTTATACATTTAAAATCAAGGTTTTTTGAAGGAAAATTTGGTAAAATTGAGATTTTGAAATTCAAATTGAATCAAATGATGATGAAATGCAATATGAGGCATAATGACATGCTGCTAAACACATTAGGACTGTAAAATCAGAATTTCACATTTTGCAATTTATCCAAAATAATGAATTTCGCTTGGATTTGGGTCCCGCGGGGCCCTGTTTTGGTATTATGGCTAAACCGAACCTCAAATGGATTCCAAATTACACCAAATTCGGTATGAAGCATCTACCTATTCTGATAAACATTCTAGAATGCTAAAAATCACGAAATAATATGATTTGAATGTTAAAATTTGAAGAAAATCTTAGAAATGGTGGATTTTGCCTATGGATCCGAACCAAATGCAATGCTTAATATGATAATGCAAGATTTACACCATGAAAACTTCTGATATTTTGCAGACTTCTAAAGGACCCAAAATGGAACATTTTTGGTTTTTACAGCCTCGGGATTTGAGCCATGGTGAGTTCGGTAACATGGATTTGGTTCTGACAGAGGTAAAAATCGACTTGATCTAACATAAAATGCTAAATAAATAAAACAAAGCCATGGAAATTTCTAATATTTAACAGAGATGCTCACGACACCTATATGGGAAACTTTTATGTTCATGACTTTGGCATTGAATTAACAGAAACACAGATAAAAATATAACTTTTTCTGCCTAAATCAACAGGACAGACAAATGTGGCAAAACAGAGGACTGACAAGAAAAATCCGAAACAGGTATCACAGCTGTTCTGAAAATCACAGGCTTCCAGATGCAAACAGAAGACATCTCGGACATAACTTTCATGTTTTACAGTTTTGGATTTGGAGCAACACACAAAGAGAACCCGTAGCCCTAAGTTGATCCAACATCTCAGAGGCCCAAATCAGGATCTGACATGTGTCACGAGCTCTTGGATTTTTGTCAGATACTAAAAAAATGCGAAAAATCGGAGAAACTAATGTTAAAAACTAGACATTCTTTCGAGTTCATAACATCTTTCGGATCGAAAATCGGATCTCCCAGGATGGAGATCTCGATTTTACAAGTTGAAGAATAATTTTTAAAACGCATCCCGGGTAACAAAACTCGACTTGTCATTTTGAATGTTTACCATAGTAAACAAATTCAAATGCTTCCAAATTTTTGGCACAATTCTACGGACACCTAAGGGCACATTCCGTGATTTTTTTGGGATTTTAAAAAAAAAAATGCTTAAAATGATGTGTGGACTGACTGACAAAAACAGAGAACTACTGAAAATGAGCAGAATTGAAATAAATGCTAAATTAATCCTAATTAATTCATAAAACGTGCTAAATAAATGAAATAAAATGCAAATTAAATCTAGCTAAATGCATGAATGTTAAAATTCATCAAGAAAGCATAATCATGTATTTTTATATATGCTGTTTCATGAGAATAGCTCAATCCATCTCTCGGATGAGCTCTTTCTTCAAACGACTCTCGAATCGAATTATGAAATCAAATCAAGAGGAAAAGAGGTGAACCTTGCTTCGTTAGGCAGCGTTGAAGCTCTTGCAGGGGCGACTATCACGAGCTTCGTTCGTCCTTCGATCCGAGCTTCAGATGATTCACCAAAATCGACCCACCGTGCCTTCTTCACTGAGCCAGAGGCGGCGTGAATTCCAAAGTGCAAAAATCGGATTCTCAAGAAGGCTAGGTCGAATTTTCAAGTCCAACAGGAGTTCTAAAAGATTGTCTCTCTAGGCTGGGCATGGAACATTGTTTTTATAGGTTTTTTTGAAAAATTTGAATTTCAAACAGGCTCAATTTGAGCCCTCCATGTGGCGCCATCTCAGGGGTGCTATCTGGGGGTTTGAAATTCGAATTTGGCTTTTGCAGGGAGCCCTCAGGTGGCGCCACCTCATGGTGTGCTACTTTTATTAAAAATAAAATAAAAATAAAATTTGAAGCCAAGTGGGACTCTGGATTGGCGCCACCTCAAAAGGTGTTCTGAGGTGTAAAGCTGGAAACAGTAGGAGCATGCCATGTGGCGCCATCTCTAGAGGCTCTTGCCATGTGTCAGAAGGATAGGAGTGGAGGAAGCTGACTGTGTCACCTCAGAGGAATTCAAATTCTACTTTTCTGCAGGAAAGGAGAGGCTGACATGTGGCGGTTCCTCAGAGTGGCTCCTACAATGCCATGTGGCAGGAGAACAGTACTGGAATAAGCAGAATGCGCCACCTCAGAGGGGGGGTTCTACTTTTTCTAATGCAGGGAGGTTTGGACATGTGGCAGACAAGTGTCAGCTGTCTAGAGAGGCCTTCTCAAATGGCGCCACCTCAGAGGGGAATTTGAATTTCAAATGGAGGTTGGCCTTGAAGGAATGGAGAATGGACATGTGGCATTTCCTCAGAGTGGCTCCTACGATGCCATGTGGCAGAAGGGAAAAGCAAGGGACATGTGGCGCCCTCATATTCAAAGTAGAAAAAGGTAGAACTCCTGGATTTTTGCAACCTACCTCTTGTCTGAAAATTTTTGAATGGTTGCTTTTCTGAAGGAAGCCAAGAGTGACATGTGTCCTCTACTTTTTCTGAAGGAGGCTGGAGATGACATGTGTCCTCTACTTTTTCTGAAAGAAGCAGAGAATGACACGTGGCAGAGGGGAGAGAAGGAGGTCCAAGCCATGTGGCGCCATCTCAGACAAAATGAAAAAGGTAGAAGTTCAGGATTTGCGCCACCTATGGAGAGATTTGAATATTTGAATTCTAGCTTTCCTGAAGAGAGCAGGAAATGACACATGGCATCTACTTTTTCTAAGAAGAGCAGAGAATGACACATGTCACCTGCTTTTTCTGAATAGAGTAGAGGATGACACATGGCATTTGCTTTTTTTGAGGAGATGAGAGATTGACATGTGTCCTCTGTAGGAGACACTCTTCAAATGGCGCCACCTCAGAGGAGACAAGTTTTGCTTTTTCTGGATAGGACAACACATGACACTTGGCATCCCCTAGTGATCTGTGGAATGACACGTGGCACAGGGTGAAGATGGTGGACACTGACACGTGGCATAAAATGAAGATGACATGTGGCGGCTTCTTAAGGTAGCCCCACACTGACACTTGGCATGGAAATGGGAGGAGAGAGAAAAGACAAGTGGGGCCAATCCAGGGGACAAGGCTCCTATATTTTTGGGTTTTTCAAAATTCAAATTTTCAAAAGAAAAGCTTGTGTGACACCACCTCAGTGTGGGTCCTACATTGCTTCTTTATTGAAATAAGGATAAAACAACTTCTTTTTGGAATTTTCAAAAAATCTGGACTAATTGGTAAAATAGAAATTTTGAAAAGAGTTGGCCCCTGTAGGGCGATTTTGTAAAAGGAAGATAGTTGAAATAGCTGACAAAAGGCAAAACCTGAGTTGAAATTTATTGAAAATTATCCAGATTATTTTCTTGAGGAATTATTTTAAAATTCAGCGCCCTGGGGGTAAAATGGGAAGAATTGATAATTTTGAAGACCCAGGGCTTTGAAATCAATTTCGAAAAGAGTTGAAATTCTAATCTGGATTGAAAATTTTGAAATCGAGAGTTCTGGACCTCGAAATGACATGCTGTGCAGTGCAGTGATATGAAATGCTCATGCAATGATATGCAATGCCATGTCTTATGCAATATAATCTTGAACCAGGGCTTGGAGATTCCTATCTTCTGTCAGGAATAAAATTTTGAACATCTGAGCTAAAAATAGAGAAATTTTGAGAGTTGCAAATGCAATTTAGACTTCTGTAAGGTTCGGGCTCAGAAAATGACCATTTTGCCCTTCGGCGATTTCAAAGGTTGAATGATGATGCTTGGTGGAAATGTTGGAGAGGTGAGTGAAAATTTGTGGTGTTTACAGATGCCCCTCTTTGCTACTAAGCCGGCTCATGGCCGAGCTTAGTGGCAAAGAAAAACACACCAAATTTGGGCTATACATAAAAAAAATGCCCCAGTTAGAAGGATCTGACTGGGTGTGAAGAAATTAGCCCAAGGAAGATGGTAGATATGGAACGAAGAATGAAGAGGAAAGATTTGCTCTATGAGAGAAAAGTTAAGGTTTATGCCCATGACCTGGATGGGACAAAAATACCTCGCATGGAACGAAGCTCAGGTTTGACCCTTAACCTGATTGGGGAATTGAATATCTCATCGAAATGAGACTCAGGTTTGTACCCTTAACCTGATCGGGTGGAAGATGAAATACCTCTTTGATTGAGGCTCAGGATTGTACCCTTATCCTGATCGGGCAGAAAAAAAAATACCTCTTTGATTGAGGCTCAGGTTTGTACCCTTATCCTGATCGGGCGGAAAATGGAAATACCTCTTTTGATTGAGGCTCAGGTTTGTACCCTTATCCTGATCGGGCGGAAAATGGAAATACCTCTTTTGATTGAGGCTCAGGTTTGTACCCTTATCCTGATCAGGCGGAAAATGGAAATACCTCTTTTGATTGAGGCTCAGGTTTGTACCCTTATCCTGATCGGGCGGAAAATGGAATGGAATCCTCGAAGGAAGAGACCATGATGGAACCTTCGGATTTTGCACAATAAATCCGACAGGGGTTTTTGCAAAAGGAAGGAAAATGGGGTCCCTAAAGCTTGAAAGGGGATTGATCTTGGACGTCTCATTGCTGAGACTAAAATCAGCTTTTGAAATTGCCTTTTGCTGGAATTGGTGGCTTAACCTCAAGCCGAAATGGGACTGTCTATGGTGGGACAGTGGGGACACAGGGAAGTGTGCAATCTGAGAGTTCATGCTCTCAAAGAAGGGAAGGAATCAAGTCCTTAAGAGGGATTCAAAATTGGTGTCAGGATGTGTCAAAAACGGACCTCAAGCTCTCACTTCACGTCAGGATAGCTAGAAAGTATTGTCAAAATATTAAGAATTTTGTTGTTGATTCAAAGTATTTGAAAATGTTGCACATTGTTGCAAAGATATTCTTTATCTTCTACCCAAAGTATTACCTCCAAATAAGGTTCACTTCGTAGAATCGAGATTTGAAATCCAAATTGCTCGCAATTGACCTTCTTCAAGGAAGTTATCAATTTCCTTGATATGAGCAGGAAAGAGAATTTGATATTATGAAAGCAATTGATGAAAGAG
Organism: Nuphar pumila; assembly: GCF_984573655.1. Lineage (NCBI taxonomy): Eukaryota > Viridiplantae > Streptophyta > Magnoliopsida > Nymphaeales > Nymphaeaceae > Nuphar > Nuphar pumila. Next base: position 68,896,878 of record NC_143251.1, on the reverse strand, counting down.
TATTATAATAGAATTTCACAAATTTTAAAGAGGATTCTTGGTAGATCTGGCAGTTTGATATCCTGGGAGCTTCTCTCATGATAATCTTGCTGCACTATTTTGGCTCTCTGGTGTTTTGCTACATTCTCCTTCATTTTGGAGATGTTCTGACTTTTTCTCTCTTTCTTTTCCCTCTCTTTCTCTCTTTTGGGAAGGGTACGTCACAAACTCCTTCAACTTGGAGATGTTTCGATCCTTCTTGGGCGATGGGTTTGGAGATCTTTGGATGATAGCTGAAATTAAATATCTTTTAGGGATTGTCGAGAGGTTCATCGCATATGCCTTCATCTCGACAGTGCTTTGGACTTTCCCTGGAAGGACCCGTCACAAACTCCGTCATCTTGGAGATGTTTTGAATCTTCTTTGGCCCCGGGGGTCTACTCGCCTAATTCGCCTTCATCTTGACGACAGGTGAGAGATCCCTTTTGCGGATATTTAATTGCAGCTTAGGTGATTCTGAGGAGACAGGGCTTGGGTAAATGCTCTCTTTTCTAGCATTCAGGATATTTTCACTGCCTCATTTTACAAGAATAAACTTTAAAGATGTGCCATTGACTGCGATCAATATCGATCATCTACGACTTTTCAATAACATTGAATCTTCTTTTCTGGCCATATCGATGACTTATCCTTCATCCTATTGGTTGGCCAATAGAAAGAATTTGAAGTTTGAATCTCTTTTCGCAAAAGCTTCACTCTTTTGGAAGTAATGCTAAAGGTAAATAGAGATTTGTGCAATAAAGATTCTGAAATCAACAAATACTTTGATTGATAAAATTTTCTTGAAATCCTTGGTGAAAATGAGTATTTGAAATCCGGCTCAACACATCCGTGATGAAATTTAAGTCCTGAAAAGACTCAGTAAAAGATCAATTCGACAGTTGAGTTTTGTTTTGATTTACCAGCTCGAAAGCAGGATTTTATCGAAGTACTAGCTCGAAAGCGAGATTTTTGGGGATACCAGCTCGAAAGCATGATTTTGATTGTTCGACCAACTCGAAAGCAGAATTTTGATTGAAATACCAACTCGAAAGCAGGATTTTTGGGAATACCAGCTCGAAAGCAGGATTTTGATTGAAGTACCAGCTCGAAAGCAGGATTTTTGGGAATACCAACTCGAAAGCAGGATTTTGATTGTTTGACAGCTCGAAAGCAGGATTTTGATTGAAGTACCAGCTCGAAAGCAGGATTTTTGGGAATACCAGCTCGAAAGCAGGATTTGGATTGAAGGACCGGCTCAAAAGCAGGATTTGGGTTGACTGACCAGCTCGAAAGCAGGATTTGTTGACCGACTAGCTCGAAATCAGGATTTGGGTTGACCGACCAGCTCGAAAGCAGGATTTTATGACCGACCAGCTCGAAAGCAGGATTTGATGATCGACCAGCTCGAAAGCAGGATTTGATGACCGACCAGCTCGAAAGCAGGATTTGGGTTGACCGACCAGCTCAAAAGCAGGATTTTATGACCGACCAGCTCGAAAGCGGGATTTGTTGACCGACCAGCTAGAAAGCAGGATTTTATGACCGACCAGCTCGAAAGCGGGATTTGTTGACCGACCAGCTAGAAAGCAGGATTTGTTGACCGACCAGCTCGAAAGCAGGATTTTGATAGAAAATGATTGTCATTGATAGAGATGTGACCCGAAGGTTTGAAAATGATAGATATTTGATGAATTTGTAACCTGAAGGCCAGGAAAGTTGGAACCTGAAGGCGGGAAAAATGACTGATGTTGGCAAGATTGTAACCCGACGGCTTGAATTGAGAATCTGATAAAGTGGGTGGTCCAGAGGTTGAAATTAGTAATTGAGTGACCCAAAGGTCGAATAGAGAATTGGGTAACCCAAAGGTCGAAATTGGAAATTTAGAATTGGAAATTATAAATTATGAATTGAAAATTGGCTGTTAAAAATTTGGAAATTGGGAATCTGGAAATTGAAAATTGGATGTTGGAAATTGGAAATTGGATGTTGAAAATTGGATGTTGGAAATTGGGTGCAGAATAAATGCAAATGCAAATGCACATGACAATACAAATGAAGTGCAAATGGGTGCATATATATGCAAAATGAGAGATTGGTTTATCCTGCCTGCATACAGGATGTTTTGAAGTAAAGATAAATTTTCACAAAAAAATGCCCCAGTGTAACTAGGGAGGAGAATTTTGAATAAAAGAAGGATAATTGGTGAATAAGGCAACAAGCTCCTTGACTGATAGGCGTCCTCAAGATCATTCCTCACAAGAGAGACATTGTGAAAAGGAAGAATAAGCAAATAAGATGGTGCCAAGCTATTGAAAAAAATTCGATGACTTTATTGATGCTTAAAAATCAAGGAAAGAAAATGGGATTACATTATTCTTCTGAAAAGCAAGAGGAGAAATGGAAAAGTGTCGGCATGGTCATCTTCTGGAATGATTGTAAAAAAAACATCTTGGTCGGGATGACTAGTCCTCCTTTTCATCTTCAACGAGGAGCTTCTTGTCAAAGCAGTCTTGAATGATATTCTTAAGGACGAAACAATGCTCGGTATCATGACCCATTGTCCGATGAAACTTGCAGAACTGATCTTTAAACCTTCCCATGGTCACAGAAGGATCTGCTATCTTGGGGAGTCTAACCATCCCTTTGGTGATCATATATTCCAGAACTTGCTCGAGCGGTTGTTCTAAGGGAGTAAAATTGCGGTCGTATCCCCAACCATCATGCTTTGGCCTCCCCTGGGGCCTTAATTCTAGTTGGATGCTCGCGGGAGAGCTGTCATTCTGCTTGTTGATTTTGTTTTCTTGTCCTGTATGATCATCTTTGCTGGAATTTAGACTCCCTGACCCGCCGGTGTGGTTCTTTCTGCCACCCCTTTTGCTTTTGCCATTGTTGTTGCCAGGGGCATTCACGGAGAATGTGAAGTTTGACTTCTTTTTGATATCTGAATTGCTCTTTGAGAGTGTGAGGCTCTCATATACTCCATTTTCTATTCCCATATCGAGCCATTCAGCTCATTCTATCAATTCAATGAAAGATCGTGCTGGGAAGGTAGAGATCAGGCCTCTCAAAGGTTGAAAGAAATTATTCAGGATGACCGACAACGCGTGTCCTTCTGATATTGGGTCCTTCATTTTGTTGCAGGTCTCTCTCCATCTGCGAATGAAGTCTCTGGCTTTTTCACTATCTCCCTGCTTCAGATTACAGAGGTGATTTAACGTTGGTAGCACTTCAGCATTGAACAGAAATCGCTCGATAAATAGATTAACCACCTTATCGAATTCTCGCAGCTCGATTGGATTGATATGCTCGGAGTACCACTTGGCAGCAGTGCCTTCTAGGCTACGAGGAAAACAGAGAAATAGGGCCCTATTGTCTCTCTTGAATTTGGAGCATTCAGCGAAGAACATGGCGAGATGGGCTTTCGGGTCGCCAGAACCATCAAACTTGATGAATTTACGGGGAAGGTTCTCCAGATCTTCGTCTCCTTCTAAGCCATCATAGAAGTCCTCGCTGGTGAAGACTTTCTTGCCCTTGTCGTGAGCTTGCAGGTCTTTAACAACTTTGGCCATTTCTTTGAACTATGACTGCAGGGGCTCTTCTGCAACTTGATTCTTTGATTTGCGACTCCTCCTTTGTTTTCGGCCCTCTTTCTGAAATGCCGGAGGCACCTCATATTCTTCATTGGTGTCTTCCTCTGATTCTGATTCATCTGAAATTTCTTCTGGCTGAACTTGCTTCTTGGAAGTTTTCTTATCCTTGTGCCCATGGAACTTCTCTCTGAATGGGTTCTTCTCTGCACTGGTCCTAGCCTGTTCACTCATCATTTTGGTCATCATTTTCTGGAACATGGCATACATCTGCGGGTCTATGCCATCCTCCCCTTGTTGCTGCTCTTGACTCCTCTCGGATCGCGGGGAGCCCATCTCTTCTTCTGAGGCTGAGGAGTACTGTGGTGATGTGATTCTTCTTCCTGACCTTGTTCGAACCATCAAATGTTGTGGATGCTCTCTGCAGGATGAAGTCTTGATTAGACTCTAAGGGAATTTTGGATTGGGAGGAAAATGATTATTGACGATATGGTAGACAATTGGAAGAATATCCCATTGCTAGGGATGGAGTCGCTGCTGAAATTACGACAATTGTGTTGTCATTCTTTGTAAGAGAAATAACAACGGAAAATGTGCCTTGTTACCTAGGCGAGGTCGTCGACCACGAGGAAAAACACCATTTTGAAGGAAAGAGATATCTCTTGAAAAAAACAATCCGCAAACGGATTTAGAATAAGGAGAAGGCAAGTGGGTAAACAATTTCGACCGCAATAATCAAGGTATACACGAGGAAAATAAGGTGAAGAATTTTTTGCAAATAGACAAAAGAATTGAAAATCCAATGAGAGAAAACCTATGATTTTGAAAAAAATTGCAGGCAGGATGTAAATGCAACTGGAAATTCGAGATCCAGTAGAAAGGTAGAATGGAAAATCACCTGGAGTTTTGAAAGAAATTGGGAAAATCATCCAGGGTTTGAGAAAATAAAGGAAAAGGAGAAAAATATGGAAATTTAAAAAATATTTTTGGGAAAATATAAGAAAATAGAGGTAATGTAAGAACAATCATATCCTGTACAAACATTTATGCACATACAGCACTCCCTAAAAGGCTGACTCTAGATGCATCATTTTGAAAACAGTTGTAGGACCTTAATCCTAACACTAGGTTCAGATCATCTTTGTTTAATCCAGTTATGCCGATATACTCGAATCGAAATCCGAGGTACGTGGCATAGAATTTCAACTCCAGTTCTAAGGTAAGGTTTTCCAACATCCTTGAGCGCCTACCGATATACTTCGGACTATGGCCCGCGGTACGTGGTAGGGGGGTGTTAACCCAAATAGTTGGCCCAGTTGTGAGGCTCTATCCCGAACTAGGGTTCTGGAAGAGAGCCCAGCAACGTGAAGACCGGGTAATAGCAGGTAATGGAGATTTTGAAAAATGATCACATGCAAGAAATAGAAGGCTCTAAATCCTAGAGAGATAGATTTTGAAAACTTTGAAGAAGCATATATTGTTTGCATTCAGATCCTAAATTAAGGAGAGTTGTGTTTAGACCTAAGTCTATGTGAGCATGAAAATATCTCCTCAATCTGGTCCTACCAAACCATGCCTAGTCTATATGCAATCAATGTCAGCTAGGTCAAAGTCTAGGCTCCTAGGTTCGCATGATATCAGAAAGTAAAGAACTGACATTTTGAGAACACAGTTTTGATAATTAAACTAAGTCAAACACAATTTTAATCAGACGATGACAGGTCCCATCACGGTCGCCAAACCTGTTATCGTCGCGAAATTTTTCCCTCGTCTTCCCTTCCTTGCGAAAGAGAGAGAAGGAAACGATTTCTGCGCTTCAAACTTGACCGGATTTTGGAAATTGTTTTTGAAATACTCGCCTCCGTTTTGAAAATTGCGGGAAAATCCATGGGATGGGGCTCGACCTGTCGGTACGAGGTTCGACCGTTCCTGCCGCCTTTAACAGGGGTAATCGAACCAAGGACCAAAATTGTGCTTGACTTAGTTAAATCATCAAAATCGTGTTCTATCCTAAATGCACATAGAATTCAGGCATGTGCTATGAGATTTTGAAAAATGCAGCTTGGGAAAACATGATGTATGCTTGGAAAAAGGTTTTGGAGTTGAAAATAGTTCTAAGGCAACTGATGGAAATCAATTTCTCCGAAAAACTCATGTGAAAGAGGTTTTGAAATCACGAGAAAGTTCATAAAGATGTGGGAACATCATGAATGGATGAAAATCCTAAGAAAATAGAAGTGATTCTTGAGAAAAAGGTGAACATTTGAAAAGGGAAACACTTCTCAGGAAAACTTGGACTTTGAGAATTTTCTTAGGAAAATGATGGAAATTCATTGGAAAGCCCTTGCGGAAAAGGAAAATTGAAACTTGGGAAGTTGAAAACCTGAGAATCTTAACCTTGAAATACTTGGAAATCAATTTTGACTTTGAGAAAGGTGAGAGACTTCTCTTGAAAATCTTGGGGAAATGACCTTTTCCCATGGAAAACTGTGGAAAAACTTGACTTGAGAAAACCGATTTTGAAAGATTCTTAGAGTTTCTTGAGAAATTGATTTCTTGAGAATGAAATTTTCTTAAGAAAATCATAAGAAAATCAATGATTTCATGATGCAAATGATGTGAGTGAATGACTGCACTTTGAAAGATTTTCTAAGAAATTTGTTGGAAAAATGTGTATTAAGTCAAAATAAATCCTTCACATATTCTGACTGTGGCCATGAATATGTTCAGAGTTTAATTGATTTAATGCACAATACTTTGAAAATATTGGAAATATAATGTGCATTTTAAGATAGCCTAAGAGTGTAGACTCAATGTGACTAGTAGAAAGATGATGGATCTGGGTCTCGTCCATATTCCGACTAGGGCCGTAAATATGGTTTCCACCGAGTTCATCAACTCCCTAAGAGTTGGTGCACGTGCCATTCGTGTACATTCATAGTGCTTTTGAAATAAAATGCATGAATCATGGAAACAGGATATTGCATGAATTTAAACTATATGATATGCATCCTAGTCTAAGCAGAAAATTAAATTTCTTATTCTAAAATTTACATTATTACATCACTGAATAAATGAAATAAATGGAAATTTCAGACTTCAGCTCCTTCTGTTGAATATCCCTGCCAAACTTGAAATAAGGTTAGCTCAAATATGTGGGTTTTTCCAAGATTTTCCAATAATATTATGAAATTATTGGATTTAATTGGATATAAACCCTATTCTCATGCTTCCTTGATATTTGAAATGATGAAAATGCAAGAAATTCAGTAGAAAATAGTTTGAAATTCGAAATGGTGGTCAAAATGACCAAAATACCCCTAATTATAAAGTTATACATTTAAAATCAGGGTTTTTTGAAGGAAAATTTGGTAAAATTGAGATTTTGAAATTCAAATTGAATCAAATGATGATGAAATGCAATATGAGGCATAATGACATGCTGCTAAACACATTAGGACTGTAAAATCAGAATTTCACATTTTGCAATTTATCCAAAATAATGAATTTCGCTTGTTTTTCGCTTGGATTCGGGTCCCGCGGGGCCCTGTTTTGGTATTATGGCTAAACCGAACCTCAAATGGATTCCAAATTACACCAAATTCGGTATGAAGCATCTAGCTATTCTGATAAACATCCTATAATGCTAAAAAGCATGAAATGATATCATTTGAATGTTAAAATTTGAAGAAAATCTTAGAAATGGTGGATTTTGCCTATGGATCCGAACCAAATGCAATGCTTAATATGATAATGCAAGATTTACACCATGAAAACTTCTGATATTTTTCAGACTTCTAAAGGACCCAAAATGAAACATTTTGGGTTTTTACAGCCTCGGGATTTGAGCCATGGTGAGTTCGGTAACATGGATTTGGTTCTGACAGAGGTAAAAATCGACTTGATCTAACATAAAATACTAAATAAATAAAAAAAGCCATGGAAATTTCTAATATTTAACAGAGATGCTCACGACACTTATATGGAAAACTTTCATGTTCATGACTTTGGCATTGGATTAACATAAACACATATAAAAATATAACTTTTTCTGCCTAAATCAATAGGACAGACAAATGTGGCAAAACAGAGGACTGACAAGAAAAATCCGAAACAGGTATCACAGCTGTTCTGAAAATCACAGGCTTCCAGATGCAAATAGAGGACATTTCGAACATAACTTTCACATTTTACAGTTTTGGATTTGGAGCAATACACAAAGAGAACCCGTAGCCCTAAGTCGATCCAACATCTCAGAGGCCCAAATCAGGCTCTGACACGTGTCCCGAGCTCTCGGATTTTTTTCAGATATTAAAAAAAATCCGAAAATTCGGAGCAAATCACGTTAAAAACTAGACATTTTTCCGAGTTCAGAACATCTTTTGGATTGAAAATCGGATCTCCCATGATGGAGATCTCGATTTTACAAGTCGAAGAATAATTTTTAAAACGCATCCCGGGTAACAAAACCTGACTTGTCATTTTGAATGTTTACCACAGTAAACAAATTCAAATGCTTCCGAATTTTTGGCACAATTCTACGGACACCTAAGGGCGCATTACGTGATTTTTTTGGGATTTTAAAAAAAAAAATGCATAAAATGACGTGTGGACTGACTGACAAAAACAGAGAACTACTGAAAATGAGCAGAATTGAAATAAATGCTAAATTAATCCTAATTAATTCATAAAATATGCTAAATAAATGAAATAAAATGCAAATTAAATCTAGCTAAATGCATGAATGTTAAAATTCATCAAGGAAGCATAATCATGTATTTTTATATATGTCGTTTCATGAGAATAGCTCAATCCATCTCTCGGATGAGCTCTTTCTTCAAACGACTCTCGAATCGAATTATGAAATCAAATCAAGAGGAAAAGAGGTGAACCTTGCTTCGTTAGGCAGCGTTGAAGCTCTTGCAGGGGCGACTATCACGGGCTTCGTTCGTCCTTCGATCCGAGCTTCAGATGATTCACCAAAATCGACCCACCGTGCCTTCTTCACTGAGCCAGAGGCGGCGTGAATTCCAAAGTGCAAAAATCGGATTCTCAAGAAGGCTAGGTTGAATTTTCAAGTCCAACAGGAGTTCTAAAAGATGGTCTCTCTAGGCTGGGCATGGAACCTTGTTTTTATAGATTTTTTTGAAAAATTTGAATTTCAAACAGGCTCAATTTGAGCCCTCCATGTGGCGCCATCTCAGGGGTGCTATCTGGGGCTTTGAAATTCGAATTTGGCTTTTGCAGGGAGCCCTCAGGTGGCGCCACCTCATGGTGTGCTACTTTTATTAAAAATAAAATAAAAATAAAATTTGAAGCCAAGTGGGACTCTGGATTGGCGCCACCTCAAAAGGTGTTCTGAGGTGTAAAGCTGGAAACAGTAGGAGCATGCCATGTGGCACCATCTCTGGAGGCTCTTGCCATGTGTCAGAAGGATAGGAGTGGAGGAAGCTGACTGTGTCACCTCAGAGGAATTCAAATTCTACTTTTCTGCAGGAAAGGAGAGGCTGACATGTGGCGGTTCCTCAGAGTGGCTCCTACAATGCCATGTGGCAGGAGAACAGTACTGGAATAAGCAGAATGCGCCACCTCAGAGGGGGGGGTTCTACTTTTTCTAATGCAGGGAGGTTTGGACATGTGGCAGACAAGTGTCAGCTGTCTAGAGAGGCCTTCTCAAATGGCGCCACCTCAGAGGGGAATTTGAATTTCAAATGGAGGTTGTCCTTGAAGGAATGGAGAATGGACATGTGGCATTTCCTCAGAGTGGCTCCTACGATGCCATGTGGCAGAAGGGAAAAGCAAGGGACATGTGGCGCCCTCATATTCAAAGTAGAAAAAGGTAGAACTCCAGGATTTTTGCAACCTACCTCTTGTCTGAAAATTTTTGAATGGTTGCTTTTCTGAAGGAAGCCAAGAGTGACATGTGTCCTCTACTTTTTCTGAAGGAGGCTGGAGATGACATGTGTCCTCTACTTTTTCTGAAAGAAGCAGAGAATGACACATGGCAGAGGGGAGAGAAGGAGGTCCAAGCCATGTGGCGCCATCTCAGACAAAATGAAAAAGGTAGAAGTTCAGGATTTGCGCCACCTATGGAGAGATTTGAATATTTGAATTCTAGCTTTCCTGAAGAGAGCAGGAAATGACACATGGCATCTACTTTTTCTAAGAAGAGCAGAGAATGACACATGTCACCTGCTTTTTCTGAATAGAGTAGAGGATGACACATGGCATTTGCTTTTTTTGAGGAGATGAGAGATTGACATGTGTCCTCTGTAGGAGACACTCTTCAAATGGCGCCACCTCAGAGGAGACAAGTTTTGCTTTTTCTGGATAGGACAACACATGACACTTGGCATCCCCTGGTGATCTGTGGAATGACACGTGGCACAGGGTGAAGATGGTGGACACTGACACGTGGCATAAAATGAAGATGACATGTGGCGGCTTCTTAAGGTAGCCCCACACTGACACTTGGCATGGAAATGGGAGGAGAGAGAAAAGACAAGTGGGGCCAATCCAGGGGACAAGGCTCCTATATTTTTGGGTTTTTCAAAATTCAAATTTTCAAAAGAAAAGCTTGTGTGACACCACCTCAGTGTGGGTCCTACATTGCTTCTTTATTGAAATAAGGATAAAACAACTTCTTTTTGGAATTTTCAAAAAATCTGGACTAATTGGTAAAATAGAAATTTTGAAAAGAGTTGGCCCCTGTAGGGCGATTTTGTAAAAGGAAGATAGTTGAAATAGCTGACAAAAGGCAAAACCTGATTTGAAATTTATTGAAAATTATCCAGATTATTTTCTTGAGGAATTATTTTAAAATTCAGAGCCCTGGGGGTAAAATGGGAAGAGTTGATAATTTTGAAGACCCAGGGCTTTGAAATCAATTTCGAAAAGAGTTGAAATTCTAATCTGGATTGAAAATTTTGAAATCGAGAGTTCTGGACCTCGAAATGACATGCTGTGCAGTGCAGTGATATGAAATGCTCATGCAATGATATGCAATGCCATGTCTTATGCAATATAATCTTGAACCAGGGCTTGGAGATTCCTATCTTCTGTCAGGAATAAAATTTTGAACATCTGAGCTAAAAATAGAGAAATTTTGAGAGTTGCAAATGCAATTTAGACTTCTGTAAGGTTCGGGCTCAGAAAATGACCATTTTGCCCTTCGGCGATTTCAAAGGTTGAATGATGATGCTTGGTGGAAATGTTGGAGAGGTGAGTGAAAATTTGTGGTGTTTACAGATGCCCCTCTTTGCTACTAAGCCGGCTCATGGCCGAGCTTAGTGGCAAAGAAAAACACACCAAATTTGGGCTATACATAAAAAAAATGCCCCAGTTAGAAGGATCTGACTGGGTGTGAAGAAATTAGCCCAAGGAAGATGGTAGATATGGAACGAAGAATGAAGAGGAAAGATTTGCTCTATGAGAGAAAAGTTAAGGTTTATGCCCATGACCTGGATGGGACAAAAATACCTCGCATGGAACGAAGCTCAGGTTTGACCCTTAACCTGATTGGGGAATTGAATATCTCATCGAAATGAGACTCAGGTTTGTACCCTTAACCTGATCGGGTGGAAGATGAAATACCTCTTTGATTGAGGCTCAGGATTGTACCCTTATCCTGATCGGGCAGAAAAAAAAATACCTCTTTGATTGAGGCTCAGGTTTGTACCCTTATCCTGATCGGGCGGAAAATGGAAATACCTCTTTTGATTGAGGCTCAGGTTTGTACCCTTATCCTGATCGGGCGGAAAATGGAAATACCTCTTTTGATTGAGGCTCAGGTTTGTAACCTTATCCTGATCAGGCGGAAAATGGAAATACCTCTTTTGATTGAGGCTCAGGTTTGTACCCTTATCCTGATCGGGCGGAAAATGGAATGGAATCCTCGAAGGAAGAGACCATGATGGAACCTTCGGATTTTGCACAATAAATCCGACAGGGGTTTTTGCAAAAGGAAGGAAAATGGGGTCCCTAAAGCTTGAAAGGGGATTGATCTTGGACGTCTCATTGCTGAGACTAAAATCAGCTTTTGAAATTGCCTTTTGCTGGAATTGGTGGCTTAACCTCAAGCCGAAATGGGACTGTCTATGGTGGGACTGTGGGGACACAAGGAAGTGTGCAATCTGAGAGTTCATGCTCTCAAAGAAGGGAAGGAATCAAGTCCTTAAGAGGGATTCAAAATTGGTGTCAGGATGTGTCAAAAACGGACCTCAAGCTCTCACTTCACGTCAGGATAGCTAGAAAGTATTGTCAAAATATTAAGAATTTTGTTGTTGATTCAAAGTATTTGAAAATGTTGCACATTGTTGCAAAGATATTCTTTCTCTTCTACCCAAAGTATTACCTCCAAATAAGGTTCACTTCGTAGAATCGAGATTTGAAATCCAAATTGCTCGCAATTGACCTTCTTCAAGGAAGTTATCAATTTCCTTGATATGAGCAGGAAAGAGAATTTGATATTATGAAAGCAATTGATGAAAGAGTATTATAATAGAATTTCACAAATTTTAAAGAGGATTCTTGGTAGATCTGGCAGTTTGATATCCTGGGAGCTTCTCTCATGATAATCTTGCTGCACTATTTTGGCTCTCTGGTGTTTTGCTACATTCTCCTTCATTTTGGAGATGTTCTGACTTTTTCTCTCTTTCTTTTCCCTCTCTTTCTCTCTTTTGGGAAGGGTACGTCACAAACTCCTTCAACTTGGAGATGTTTCGATCCTTCTTGGGCGATGGGTTTGGAGATCTTTGGATGATAGCTGAAATTAAATATCTTTTAGGGATTGTCGAGAGGTTCATCGCATATGCCTTCATCTCGACAGTGCTTTGGACTTTCCCTGGAAGGACCCGTCACAAACTCCGTCATCTTGGAGATGTTTTGAATCTTCTTTGGCCCCGGGGGTCTACTCGCCTAATTCGCCTTCATCTTGACGACAGGTGAGAGATCCCTTTTGCGGATATTTAATTGCAGCTTAGGTGATTCTGAGGAGACAGGGCTTGGGTAAATGCTCTCTTTTCTAGCATTCAGGATATTTTCACTGCCTCATTTTACAAGAATAAACTTTAAAGATGTGCCATTGACTGCGATCAATATCGATCATCTACGACTTTTCAATAACATTGAATCTTCTTTTCTGGCCATATCGATGACTTATCCTTCATCCTATTGGTTGGCCAATAGAAAGAATTTGAAGTTTGAATCTCTTTTCGCAAAAGCTTCACTCTTTTGGAAGTAATGCTAAAGGTAAATAGAGATTTGTGCAATAAAGATTCTGAAATCAACAAATACTTTGATTGATAAAATTTTCTTGAAATCCTTGATGAAAATGAGTATTTGAAATCCGGCTCCACATCCGTGATGAAATTTAAGTCCTGAAAAGACTCAGTAAAAGATCAATTCGACAGTTGAGTTTTGTTTTGATTTACCAGCTCGAAAGCAGGATTTTATCGAAGTACTAGCTCGAAAGCGAGATTTTTGGGGATACCAGCTCGAAAGCATGATTTTGATTGTTCGACCAGCTCGAAAGCAGAATTTTGATTGAAATACCAACTCGAAAGCAGGATTTTTGGGAATACCAGCTCGAAAGCAGGATTTTGATTGTTCGACCAGCTCGAAAGCAGGATTTTGATTGAAGTACCAGCTCGAAAGCAGGATTTTTGGGAATACCAACTCGAAAGCAGGATTTTGATTGTTTGACAGCTCGAAAGCAGGATTTTGATTGAAGTACCAGCTCGAAAGCAGGATTTTTGGGAATACCAGCTCGAAAGCAGGATTTGGATTGAAGGACCGGCTCAAAAGCAGGATTTGGGTTGACTGACCAGCTCGAAAGCAGGATTTGTTGACCGACTAGCTCGAAATCAGGATTTGGGTTGACCGACCAGCTCGAAAGCAGGATTTTATGACCGACCAGCTCGAAAGCAGGATTTGATGATCGACCAGCTCGAAAGCAGGATTTGATGACCGACCAGCTCGAAAGCAGGATTTGGGTTGACCGACCAGCTCAAAAGCAGGATTTTATGACCGACCAGCTCGAAAGCGGGATTTGTTGACCGACCAGCTAGAAAGCAGGATTTTATGACCGACCAGCTCGAAAGCGGGATTTGTTGACCGACCAGCTAGAAAGCAGGATTTGTTGACCGACCAGCTCGAAAGCAGGATTTTGATAGAAAATGATTGTCATTGATAGAGATGTGACCTGAAGGTTTGAAAATGATAGATATTTGATGAATTTGTAACCTGAAGGCCAGGAAAGTTGGAACCTGAAGGCGGGAAAAATGACTGATGTTGGCAAGATTGTAACCCGACGGCTTGAATTGAGAATCTGATAAAGTGGGTGGTCCAGAGGTTGAAATTAGTAATTGAGTGACCCAAAGGTCGAATAGAGAATTGGGTAACCCAAAGGTCGAAATTGGAAATTTAGAATTGGAAATTATAAATTATGAATTGAAAATTGAAAATTGGCTGTTAAAAATTTGGAAATTGGGAATCTGGAAATTGAAAATTGGATGTTGGAAATTGGAAATTGGATGTTGAAAATTGGATGTTGGAAATTGGGTGCAGAATAAATGCAAATGCAAATGCACATGACAATACAAATGAAGTGCAAATGGGTGCATATATATGCAAAATGAGAGATTGGTTTATCCTGCCTGCATACAGGATGTTTTGAAGTAAAGATAAATTTTCACAAAAAAATGCCCCAGTGTAACTAGGGAGGAGAATTTTGAATAAAAGAAGGATAATTGGTGAATAAGGCAACAAGCTCCTTGACTGATAGGCGTCCTCAAGATCATTCCTCACAAGAGAGACATTGTGAAAAGGAAGAATAAGCAAATAAGATGGTGCCAAGCTATTGAAAAAATTCGATGACTTTATTGATGCTTAAAAATCAAGGAAAGAAAATGGGATTACATTATTCTTCTGAAAAGCAAGAGGAGAAATGGAAAAGTGTCGGCATGGTCATCTTCTGGAATGATTGTAAAAAAAACATCTTGGTCGGGATGACTAGTCCTCCTTTTCATCTTCAACGAGGAGCTTCTTGTCAAAGCAGTCTTGAATGATATTCTTAAGGACGAAACAATGCTCGGTATCATGACCCATTGTCCGATGAAACTTGCAGAACTGATCTTTAAACCTTCCCATGGTCACAGAAGGATCTGCTATCTTGGGGAGTCTAACCATCCCTTTGGCGATCATATATTCCAGAACTTGCTCGAGCGGTTGTTCTAAGGGAGTAAAATTGCGGTCGTATCCCCAACCATCATGCTTTGGCCTCCCCTGGGGCCTTAATTCTAGTTGGATGCTCGCGGGAGAGCTGTCATTCTGCTTGTTGATTTTGTTTTCTTGTCCTGTATGATCATCTTTGCTGGAATTTAGACTCCCTGACCCGCCGGTGTGGTTCTTTCTGCCACCCCTTTTGCTTTTGCCATTGTTGTTGCCAGGGGCATTCACGGAGAATGTGAAGTTTGACTTCTTTTTGATATCTGAATTGCTCTTTGAGAGTGTGAGGCTCTCATATACTCCATTTTCTATTCCCATCTCGAGCCATTCAGCTCATTCTATCAATTCAATGAAAGATCGTGCTGGGAAGGTAGAGATCAGGCCTCTCAAAGGTTGGGAGAAATTATTCAGGATGACCGACAACGCGTGTCCTTCTGATATTGGGTCCTTCATTTTGTTGCAGGTCTCTCTCCATCTGCGAATGAAGTCTCTGGCTTTTTCACTATCTCCCTGCTTCAGATTACAGAGGTGATTTAACGTTGGTAGCACTTCAGCATTGAACAGAAATCGCTCGATAAATAGATTAACCACCTTATCGAATTCTCGCAGCTCGATTGGATTGATATGCTCGGAGTACCACTTGGCAGCAGTGCCTTCTAGGCTACGAGGAAAATAGAGAAATAGGGCCCTATTGTCTCTCTTGAATTTGGAGCATTCAGCGAAGAACATGGCGAGATGGGCTTTCGGGTCGCCAGAACCATCAAACTTGATGAATTTACGGGGAAGGTTCTCCAGATCTTCGTCTCCTTCTAAGCCATCATAGAAGTCCTCGCTGGTGAAGACTTTCTTGCCCTTGTCGCGAGCTTGCAGGTCTTTAACAACTTTGGCCATTTCTTTGAACTATGACTGCAGGGGCTCTTCTGCAACTTGATTCTTTGATTTGCGACTCCTCCTTTGTTTTCGGCCCTCTTTCTGAAATGCCGGAGGCACCTCATATTCTTCATTGGTGTCTTCCTCTGATTCTGATTCATCTGAAATTTCTTCTGGCTGAACTTGCTTCTTGGAAGTTTTCTTATCCTTGTGCCCATGGAACTTCTCTCTGAATGGGTTCTTCTCTGCACTGGTCCTAGCCTGTTCACTCATCATTTTGGTCATCATTTTCTGGAACATGGCATACATCTGCGGGTCTATGCCATCCTCCCCTTGTTGCTGCTCTTGACTCCTCTCGGATCGCGGGGAGCCCATCTCTTCTTCTGAGGCTGAGGAGTACTGTGGTGATGTGATTCTTCTTCCTGACCTTGTTCGAACCATCAAATGTTGTGGATGCTCTCTGCAGGATGAAGTCTTGATTAGACTCTAAGGGAATTTTGGATTGGGAGGAAAATGATTATTGACGATACGGTAGACAATTGGAAGAATATCCCATTGCTAGGGATGGAGTCGCTGCTGAAATTACGACAATTGTGTTGTCATTCTTTGTAAGAGAAATAACAACGGAAAATGTGCCTTGTTACCTAGGCGAGGTCGTCGACCACGAGGAAAAACACCATTTTGAAGGAAAGAGATATCTCTTGAAAAAAACAATCCGCAAACGGATTTAGAATAAGGAGAAGGCAAGTGGGTAAACAATTTCGACCGCAATAATCAAGGTATACACGAGGAAAATAAGGTGAAGAATTTTTTGCAAATAGACAAAAGAATTGAAAATCCAATGAGAGAAAACCTATGATTTTGAAAAAAATTGCAGGCAGGATGTAAATGCAACTGGAAATTCGAGATCCAGTAGAAAGGTAGAATGGAAAATCACCTGGAGTTTTGAAAGAAATTGGGAAAATCATCCAGGGTTTGAGAAAATAAAGGAAAAGGAGAAAAATATGGAAATTTAAAAAATATTTTTGGGAAAATATAAGAAAATAGAGGTAATGTAAGAACAATCATATCCTGTACAAACATTTATGCACATACAGCACTCCCTAAAAGGCTGACTCTAGATGCATCATTTTGAAAACAGTTGTAGGACCTTAATCCTAACACTAGGTTCAGATCATCTTTGTTTAATCCAGTTATGCCGATATACTCGAATCGAAATCCGAGGTACGTGGCATAGAATTTCAACTCCAGTTCTAAGGTAAGGTTTTCCAACATCCTTGAGCGCCTACCGATATACTTCGGACTATGGCCCGCGGTACGTGGTAGGGGGGTGTTAACCCAAATAGTTGGCCCAGTTGTGAGGCTCTATCCCGAACTAGGGTTCTGGAAGAGAGCCCAGCAACGTGAAGACCGGGTAATAGCAGGTAATGGAGATTTTGAAAAATGATCACATGCAAGAAATAGAAGGCTCTAAATCCTAGAGAGATAGATTTTGAAAACTTTGAAGAAGCATATATTGTTTGCATTCAGATCCTAAATTAAGGAGAGTTGTGTTTAGACCTAAGTCTATGTGAGCATGAAAATATCTCCTCAATCTGGTCCTACCAAACCATGCCTAGTCTATATGCAATCAATGTCAGCTAGGTCAAAGTCTAGGCTCCTAGGTTCGCATGATATCAGAAAGTAAAGAACTGACATTTTGAGAACACAGTTTTGATAATTAAACTAAGTCAAACACAATTTTAATCAGACGATGACAGGTCCCATCACGGTCGCCAAACCTGTTATCGTCGCGAAATTTTTCCCTCGTCTTCCCTTCCTTGCGAAAGAGAGAGAAGGAAACGATTTCTGCGCTTCAAACTTGACCGGATTTTGGAAATTGTTTTTGAAATACTCGCCTCCGTTTTGAAAATTGCGGGAAAATCCATGGGATGGGGCTCGACCTGTCGGTACGAGGTTCGACCGTTCCTGCCGCCTTTAACAGGGGTAATCGAACCAAGGACCAAAATTGTGCTTGACTTAGTTAAATCATCAAAATCGTGTTCTATCCTAAATGCACATAGAATTCAGGCATGTGCTATGAGATTTTGAAAAATGCAGCTTGGGAAAACATGATGTATGCTTGGAAAAAGGTTTTGGAGTTGAAAATAGTTCTAAGGCAACTGATGGAAATCAATTTCTCCGGAAAACTCATGTGAAAGAGGTTTTGAAATCACGAGAAAGTTCATAAAGATGTGGGAACATCATGAATGGATGAAAATCCTAAGAAAATAGAAGTGATTCTTGAGAAAAAGGTGAACATTTGAAAAGGGAAACACTTCTCAGGAAAACTTGGACTTTGAGAATTTTCTTAGGAAAATGATGGAAATTCATTGGAAAGCCCTTGCGGAAAAGGAAAATTGAAACTTGGGAAGTTGAAAACCTGAGAATCTTAACCTTGAAATACTTGGAAATCAATTTTGACTTTGAGAAAGGTGAGAGACTTCTCTTGAAAATCTTGGGGAAATGACCTTTTCCCATGGAAAACTGTGGAAAAACTTGACTTGAGAAAACCAATTTTGAAAGATTCTTAGAGTTTCTTGAGAAATTGATTTCTTGAGAATGAAATTTTCTTAAGAAAATCATAAGAAAATCAATGATTTCATGATGCAAATGATGTGAGTGAATGACTGCACTTTGAAAGATTTTCTAAGAAATTTGTTGGAAAAATGTGTATTAAGTCAAAATAAATCCTTCACATATTCTGACTGTGGCCATGAATATGTTCAGAGTTTAATTGATTTAATGCACAATACTTTGAAAATATTGGAAATATAATGTGCATTTTAAGATAGCCTAAGAGTGTAGACTCAATGTGACTTGTAGAAAGATGATGGATCTGGGTCTCGTCCATATTCCGACTAGGGCCGTAAATATGGTTTCCACCGAGTTCATCAACTCCCTAAGAGTTGGTGCACGTGCCATTCGTGTACATTCATCGTGCTTTTGAAATAAAATGCATGAATCATGGAAACAGGATATTGCATGAATTTAAACTATATGATATGCATCCTAGTCTAAGCAGAAAATTAAATTTCTTATTCTAAAATTTACATTATTACATCACTGAATAAATGAAATAAATGGAAATTTCAGACTTCAGCTCCTTCTGTTGAATATCCCTGCCAAACTTGAAATAAGGTTAGCTCAAATATGTGGGTTTTTCCAAGATTTTCCAATAATATTATGAAATTATTGGATTTAATTGGATATAAACCCTATTCTCATGCTTCCTTGATATTTGAAATGATGAAAATGCAAGAAATTCAGTAGAAAATAGTTTGAAATTCGAAATGGTGGTGAAAATGACCAAAATACCCCTAATTATAAAGTTATACATTTAAAATCAGGGTTTTTTGAAGGAAAATTTGGTAAAATTGAGATTTTGAAATTCAAATTGAATCAAATGATGATGAAATGCAATATGAGGCATAATGACATGCTGCTAAACACATTAGGACTGTAAAATCAGAATTTCACATTTTGCAATTTATCCAAAATAATGAATTTCGCTTGTTTTTCGCTTGGATTCGGGTCCCGCGGGGCCCTGTTTTGGTATTATGGCTAAACCGAACCTCAAATGGATTCCAAATTACACCAAATTCGGTATGAAGCATATAGCTATTCTGATAAACATCCTATAATGCTAAAAAGCATGAAATGATATCATTTGAATGTTAAAATTTGAAGAAAATCTTAGAAATGGTGGATTTTGCCTATGGATCCGAACCAAATGCAATGCTTAATATGATAATGCAAGATTTACACCATGAAAACTTCTGATATTTTGCAGACTTTTAAAGGACCCAAAATGAAACATTTTGGGTTTTTACAGCCTCGGGATTTGAGCCATGGTGAGTTCGGTAACATGGATTTGGTTCTGACAGAGGTAAAAATCGACTTGATCTAACATAAAATACTAAATAAATAAAAAAAGCCATGGAAATTTCTAATATTTAACAGAGATGCTCATGACACTTATATGGAAAACTTTCATGTTCATGACTTTGGCATTGGATTAACATAAACACATATAAAAATATAACTTTTTCTGCCTAAATCAATAGGACAGACAAATGTGGCAAAACAGAGGACTGACAAGAAAAATCCGAAACAGGTATCACAGCTGTTCTGAAAATCACAGGCTTCCAGATGCAAATAGAGGACATTTCGAACATAACTTTCACGTTTTACAGTTTTGGATTTGGAGCAATACACAAAGAGAACCCGTAGCCCTAAGTCGATCCAACATCTCAGAGGCCCAAATCAGGCTCTGACACGTGTCCCGAGCTCTCGGATTTTTTTCAGATATTAAAAAAAATCCGAAAATTCGGAGCAAATCACGTTAAAAACTAGACATTTTTCCGAGTTCAGAACATCTTTTGGATTGAAAATCGGATCTCCCATGATGGAGATCTCGATTTTACAAGTCGAAGAATAATTTTTAAAACGCATCCCGGGTAACAAAACCTGACTTGTCATTTTGAATGTTTACCACAGTAAACAAATTCAAATGCTTCCGAATTTTTGGCACAATTCTACGGATACCTAAGGGCGCATTCCGTGATTTTTTTGGGATTTTAAAAAAAAAATGCATAAAATGACGTGTGGACTGACTGACAAAAACAGAGAACTACTGAAAATGAGCAGAATTTTTATAAATGCTAAATTAATCCTAATTAATTCATAAAATATGCTAAATAAATGAAATAAAATGCAAATTAAATCTAGCTAAATGCATGAATGTTAAAATTCATCAAGGAAGCATAATCATGTATTTTTATATATGTCGTTTCATGAGAATAGCTCAATCCATCTCTCGGATGAGCTCTTTCTTCAAACGACTCTCGAATCGAATTATGAAATCAAATCAAGAGGAAAAGAGGTGAACCTTGCTTCGTTAGGCAGCGTTGAAGCTCTTGCAGGGGCGACTATCACGGGCTTCGTTCGTCCTTCGATACGAGCTTCAGATGATTCACCAAAATCGACCCACCGTGCCTTCTTCACTGAGCCAGAGGCGGCGTGAATTCCAAAGTGCAAAAATCGGATTCTCAAGAAGGCTAGGTTGAATTTTCAAGTCCAACAGGAGTTCTAAAAGATGGTCTCTCTAGGCTGGGCATGGAACCTTGTTTTTATAGATTTTTTTGAAAAATTTGAATTTCAAACAGGCTCAATTTGAGCCCTCCATGTGGCGCCATCTCAGGGGTGCTATCTGGGGCTTTGAAATTCGAATTTGGCTTTTGCAGGGAGCCCTCAGGTGGCGCCACCTCATGGTGTGCTACTTTTATTAAAAATAAAATAAAAATAAAATTTGAAGCCAAGTGGGACTCTGGATTGGCGCCACCTCAAAAGGTGTTCTGAGGTGTAAAGCTGGAAACAGTAGGAGCATGCCATGTGGCACCATCTCTGGAGGCTCTTGCCATGTGTCAGAAGGATAGGAGTGGAGGAAGCTGACTGTGTCACCTCAGAGGAATTCAAATTCTACTTTTCTGCAGGAAAGGAGAGGCTGACATGTGGCGGTTCCTCAGAGTGGCTCCTACAATGCCATGTGGCAGGAGAACAGTACTGGAATAAGCAGAATGCGCCACCTCAGAGGGGGGGGGGTTCTACTTTTTCTAATGCAGGGAGGTTTGGACATGTGGCAGACAAGTGTCAGCTGTCTGGAGAGGCCTTCTCAAATGGCGCCACCTCAGAGGGGAATTTGAATTTCAAATGGAGGTTGGCCTTGGAGGAATGGAGAATAGACATGTGACATTTCCTCAGAGTGGCTCCTACGATGCCATGTGGCAGAAGGGAAAAGCAAGGGACATGTGGCGCCCTCATATTCAAAGTAGAAAAAGGTAGAACTCCAGGATTTTCACCACCTAGCTCTTGTCTGAAAATTTTTGAATGGTTGCTTTTCTAAAGGAAGCCAAGAGTGACATGTGTCCTCTACTTTTTCTGAAGGAGGCTGGAGATGACATGTGTCCTTTACTTTTTCTGAAAGAAGCAGAGAATGACACGTGGCAGAGGGGAGAGAAGGAGGTCCAAGCCATGTGGCGCCATCTCAGACAAAATGAAAAAGGTAGAAGTTCAGGATTTGCGCCACCTATGGAGAGATTTGAATATTTGAATTCTAGCTTTCCTGAAGATAGCAGGAAATGACACATGACATCTACTTTTTCTAAGAAGAGCAGAGAATGACACATGTCACCTGCTTTTTCTGAATAGAGTAGAGGATGACACATGGCATTTGCTTTTTTTGAGGAGATGAGAGATTGACATGTGTCCTCTGCAGGATACACTCTTCAAATGGCACCACCTCAGAGGAGACAAGTTTTGCTTTTTCTGGACAGGACAACACATGACACTTGGCATCCCCTGGTGATCTGTGGAATGACACGTGGCACAGGGTGAAGATGATGGACACTGACACGTGGCATAAAATGAAGATGACATGTGGCGGCTTCTTAAGGTAGCCCCACACTGACACTTGGCATGGAAATGGGAGGAGAGAGAAAAGACAAGTGGCGCCAATCCAGGGGACAAGGCTCCTATATTTTTGGGTTTTTCAAAATTCAAATTTTCAAAAGAAAAGCTTGTGTGACACCACCTCAGTGTGGGTCCTACATTGCTTCTTTATTGAAATAAGGATAAAACAACAACTTCTTTTTGGAATTTTCATAAAATCTGGACTAATTGGTAAAACAGAAATTTTGAAAAGAGTTGGCCCCTGTAGGGCGATTTTGTAAAAGGAAGATAGTTGAAATAGCTGACAAAAGGCAAAACCTGAGTTGAAATTTATTGAAAATTATCCAGATTGTTTTCCTGAGGAAATATTTTGAAATTCAGAGCCCTGGGGGTAAAATGGGAAGAGTTGATAATTTTGAAGACCCAGGGCTTTGAAATCAATTTCGAAAAGAGTTGAAATTCTAATCTGGATTGAAAATTTTGAAATCGAGAGTTCTGGACCTCGAAATGACATGCTGTGCAGTGCAGTGATATGAAATGCTCATGCAATGATATGCAATGCCATGTCTTATGCAATATAATCTTGAACCAGGGCTTGGAGATTCCTATCTTCTGTCAGGAATAAAATTTTGAACATCTGAGCTAAAAATAGAGAAATTTTGAGAGTTGCAGATGAAATTTAGACTTTTGTAACGTTCGAGCTCAGAAAATGACCATTTTGCCCTCCGGCGATTTCAAAGTTGAATGATGATGCTTGGTGGAAATGTTGGAGAGGTGAGTGAAAATTTGGGGTGTTTACAATACGACACCTTGGGCAACTGAAGTTGGACTGCTGACCATTCGTAGTTGTGTTTTGTCTTGGCCTCACGACTTGTTGAGTGTTGTTCCCTCCTTGGAACTTCTTCTTTTGAAAGGGTTGTCATGAACCCTGGCCACTTGGGAACGTCCTTTTACGATTCCCACCATTCACTATGGGCTTCTTTGCTATGATCACTTTAGATCGCGCCCAATCCTCTTGGATTTTTGAAGCTGCTGCTACCGCAGCCTGAAAAGTAGAAGGCATGCTTGTTATCACTCGAGATCGCAGCCCTTCGCGCAAACCATTCACATATTTGTCGGCCCTTTCTTTGTCTGTTTCGAACAATCGAGAGCAATAGCGCTCTAGATTCTGAAATTTGGTGGTATAGTCCATTAGACTCATACCGCCCTGTTCCAACTCCAGAAACTCCATCTTTTTCTTGTTTCTGGAATGCAACGGGAAGTAGTTATCCATAAAAGTCCTCCGAAAGTCAGTCCGAGGAATGACTTAAACTTGTGAGAACTGGATAAGTTTAGTGGTATCCCACCACTTCCGTGCATTGTCTTTCAACCGATACGTGCCAAAATTGGTCTTCTTTTCCTCTGGTACTCCCAGTACTGAGAAGGCACATTCTGTCTCTTCGATCCAACTCTCCGCGAGCTCAGGATCGGCTCTGCCAATGAAAACTGGCGGGTCAAGCTTGAGGAACTTCTCATAAGTCACTCCTCCTAGGTGCTCGTTTCGTGGTGCGACTGGTTCTGGCCTCGTTTCACGGATGGCGGTAACCAGGTTGTTGAGTGTCTCCAACAGAAATCCTTGCGTATGGGACTCCTCGCTCGGCATGGTTCTCCTCGTCGTAGGAGCCATTTATCTAATTACACACAAGCACTTGTTTTTAGTTTCTCGATGTATATGCGGAAGTAAAAGCTTTATTTACTTAATATACATCACATTTACACAAGCATCGCCTTAAACAAAACGTCATGCCGCACTGGCAGACTTTAGGCATTGAGAAACTGTATACATGAGTCTACTGACTCCAAAACATCACCAGTCTCTTTAAGACCTGGATTTCTTTGATGAAGACGAACTCAAAAAGGTCCATCTATTGCCACATGGCCTTGGTGCAGGTACTACTAGCTTTGGCTTGGGCGACACTTCCGCACTCTCAAGCGAATATTGGGGATACATGAGGGAATCCAGTCCACTCTCCCAGTCGGCAAGATCAAGACTCTGGGAGTCTGAAATAATGATCGGCGAACAGAAGGAATCCCCTCTTCCGTTCCTGCCATTTAAGCTCGGCGTGTGTGATGCCGGATGGTAGCTTGGCGAGTGATAGACCTCCGTGGGGAAGTTCAAATCAAAATCCCTCAGCCTTGGTAATTCATCAAAAGATGTTGGGGTATGGTTGCTCCCAACACTAGAGTGATGCAGTCCACTGACACGCAAAGTCTCATCCCTGAGACCCTTTGAAGCCCGCCGACCCATATCGGCGGTATATTTCCTTTGGCATTCGTTGGCGGAATGTCCATCTTCGCCACAGTATTGGCAGTCTTGGACTTCATACGGGCATATCCACTCATCGTGCATGACCTTGCAACGATAGAATATCCTCGGGAGTCATGAGTTGCCATCTATACAAAGATGCACCCAGATCAGAACAAAAGTATCAAAACATATACTTACAGTGCGATATCGGGACCATGACGGATCTTGAACCAGGTTTCTCAGACACAACTCTGATACCAATTCTGTAACGCCCCGGATTTCCAAAGCAAAGCTAAGTTAAAATTTTTATGATTTTTTTTTCTTTGCAGCGGAACTTAGAAAAGCTTTTAGCAGCGGAATCAGACGATAATGAGTCGTCAGTTTTAGAAAACTCCGAGCACGTTGCAGGTATGTGGCCAAGCCACTCATTGACCACCGAATATTCCATTTTATCGTAAACCACATGGTTATTACAACATCACTGCTTGAATAAGCAACATAGGTTTAATAAAAGGAAGCAGTACGACTCTGTCTAGAGAAACCCTAGAACTTGATGCCGCCTTGCTCCACATATCATCACGCAGGTTCAACACCTGAAATCTCCATTAAACGGGGTCAGAACCACTGATGGTCTGGTAAGCAAGCAAACATACATCCATTCAACTCAAGTACAATAATGACCACTCAGGGTCGCAATGCGCAATAACGACGCTCAAGCCTCCAAGACTTAGCGTATATCGCAAGAGCCTCCGCAGGGCTATGAGTTGAGCATCCGCTCGAGTCCTCATGACTTAGAGCAAGCCTTTTCAGGGCTGTGATTTGAATAACCGCTTAAGTCTCCAAGACTTAGCCATGACCTCTTCCGGGTCTCAAAGTGATGTCTAGCTCAAGTCTTCATACTTGGCACATCCGTATCCCACGCATCTAAGGACAGCTCCTCGAGCTTCGCTTAGTCGTGCGGATACAATACGGGTCTTCGCCCAGTCGGTCCAGTAGTATACCGAACATGACACCTTCACAAAGGTTATGCAGGACTGACTCAACACGTCATCCACTCATACATTCAAAGCATCGCTGTACCTAGAACTAATGCATTGTTTTGATAATTAACCGCTCCCGCCTTTGGTACGCAGGTAGAGCTATTGTCCGGGCATCAACGCGACGTTCTGGGGGTTGATTATTCTATGTATTTTAGATACCCCAGAGGCCTGTTGACCCTATCCATAATAGGGCAGTGTGTTTCAACTGGGAGAACCCTACTAGGCCCATATTCGGATGCATCCTCTACTTGCAGTAGTTGGGTTCAATCCTTAGATCTTAAGGATAACCACGACCCCAAAACCCATGAGTGACTGAGGCCATCGTGGACTCTATCAGGTCCAAAGTAAAATACATGTCACTCAAGGCTGTACCATCACTGTCATTCCACAGTGAGCATAATTCCTGAAGGGGTCTGCCAGTCTTACAATTACTTGGACAGAATCTGCATGCCATTTAGGCAGCCCGTGCTTTCAGCACTACGGGAGTATGTACCCGACCCCATTCAGTCTTCCCCAACACAGTCATTACTGAGGGGGTACCCCTAACACGATCTTCAACCGCGGGGTATGTGCGACCTTAAGTCTTATTCATATGCATGCAGAACACCGCTCTTTGGCACTTCGGCCACCACGAGCATCACACCTCTTTGGGTGGAAACAACACACTCTGGCTCTTCGGCCCTTACGAGTCTGGTTGTGTAACCGTTCTCAATGAGCATGCATATGACTCGATCTAAATAGATCGGCTACTCGACGTATTTTTACGCAACGAGTCCAAACCTAGCCAAGGCGCAACCTCTACTCCAGCTCAGCGGCCCTTACGAGCAAGGTGCCCTTGCAGGCACAAGGATACGAGCCGATCTGGCATCGTTCCATTAACGGACATCATTATGCCGTTCCATTGGTTCCGACAGCTCTTCTGCCAACCATATCGACAGCACCTCCCCTGCTCTACCGGCAGTGGTGCGATGAACCCTTCTATGTTTGTAGAAGGCAATCCATGAACTGGGTAGCACTCTGCTAGATGTCAGAGTATCCTGCTACGTTTTTTTTTTCCTGAGCTATTCATAGCTTCTTCAGAAATTTCAACAGCACTTCCTCTCTTTTATGGAGAAAGTGTGCGTTTCTTTTATCCATTTCAGCGGCATCTCCCCTCTTTGACGGGAAACCGCTACGCTTAATTCGGGAAATAGATGCGCACCGTTGTGCGTACTTTGCATCCATCAAGGTTGCAGGAACCCTGGGCCGTAGCCAGGCCATACGTAATTTACTTAGTCTTTACGTAAAGAGCATTTTGCCAAAAAGTGAAGCCTTTCCAATAGGGGTTTCATTCGTCAAGCAGAATCTTGAACGAGGAGCGGTCAGGGAATCGCATTGGAGATTTGGAGTTGATCTCCATTTGAACGCTCATTTATGCGCTATATATGTAGTATAAGTAGAAGCTTGTGCTTTATACAGCGGCGGCGTAAAGAAATGCATATAGTATTGTTCAGGGTGTGTAACTGAACGAAATATTCTACATATATAACAAAACAGGAGCCTTGGCATCGTTCGACGCGACGGCGTAAGTAAATACATTATAGAAAGCAAGAGCCTTGGCATCGTTCGACGCGACGACGTAAGTAAATGCATAATCGGAAGTGCAGTAATTGGAAGTGCAGAAAACAGGGAGCCTTGGCATCATACGACGCGATGGCAAAGGTAAATTACATAGCCTGTGCGATATAGGACGCATCGGCAGAATCAACAGATATATACCTAGATCTGTATCCAACGATAGTTACGAGGCGAGCGGGTGAACACCGAAGTGTTTTGAAGGGCTCAACCAAGAACTAAGGCGAGATACCATTTTTTTTAAAGCGCATATACTGCGTGTTTGAACATAGATATATCCGACGATAGTTACGAGACGAGCGGGTGAACACCGAAGTGTTCTGAAAGGGCTCAATCAAGAACTAAAGCGAGATACTACTTCAGAAAGTATATGCTATATACAAACAATCAAATACTTGAGAGAGATGGATCAACGAAGCGAACTTACTTCAAATCGTGGAAGAAACGGCTCCGGGTTGCTCCTTTGGCTTCGAGCCTTGCTTCGAAAGGTCAGACTAAGTCAGATGAAGCTGACTTAGTTGAGAAAGAGGTAAAGCAGGTCAAGCTACTCAACCTAAGTGGTTTGAACCAAATAGGGTTCGGTCCAAGTCAACTGGGTTCAGCAGGTTCGAACTCAGCTCAAGTAGGCTAAGTCTGGGTTCAGAAATCCAAACCGGAATCTGGACCAAAAAGGACTTTGACTTTGACTTTAAACCCAACTAGGTTCAAGTCAAGTCAAGTCAACTAGGTTTGAACTAGGTCAAGTAGGTTCAGACCTAGGTCAGGTGGGTTAGGACCAGGCTAGGCTGGCTAAGACCAGGTCAAGTGGGCTAGGCTAGGTCAAGTGGGCTCAAGCCTACTGGGGGAGGTTTTAGAAAGTAGGAGAGAGAAAGAGGAGGCAAGAAGAGGGGGGGTCAATTTTTTTAAAGGGGGAGGGCCCCTATTTATAGCTTTTTAAAAGGCATATTCCATGGAATATGCTTTTTAAAAAGGAATATGCTTTGGCATATTCTTTGGAATATGCTTAGAATATTCCTTGGAATATCCTATGGAATATTCTGGGAATATTCCAGATATTTTCTGAGAAAAGATTCTTGTGGGTCCCACTAAGATTCTCGTGGGTCCCACAAAAATGTCAACTTTTCGGCATTTTTTTCCGAAAAATTCTGTGTACGCCATTCCCTTCGTATTGACGTAACTAAAAAAGTTGGCTCGCAGGAATCATTTGATTTCGTTCAAGTAGAAAGTTATGGCTTCCAGAGTGTTTGAGCATATATTCGCGATTCGACGAATATCCTAAGTATAACTGGCTCGCAGGAATTGATTCGTTTCGCATTCTGAGAAAAATGCTATTTTTACCGGTAAATGCCTCATGAATTTTATTCAGATATTTTCTGAAAAATTGCGGGTCTTACAAAGGGGTTATGGTTCGAATTTCAGAAAAATCAGAGTTAAAATGAGAGAGTTATGGCTATTTCAGTGTTTGGGCATGGATTTTGAGGTGGATCGGATCCATATCCGACCCAATTAGGTTATTTGGACTTTGGATCAACCCTTAGAAAGCCCAAAACCCAACCCACACGCCTATCCATATCCAATTCAAAAAGTTTTGCAGAAACCCCCCCAGAAAGTTGCGCCTAGCAAATTTTTATTTTTTAACCTTCTTTCTGAAAAATATCAAAATTATAAATAGTTTTTTTAGAGGAACCCTAGGCATCTTTGGCTTTGTTTGGACGCCCCTTGCAGTGCCTCTAGCTCCAGCACTTCCTTCACCTCCATTCTCCCAAGTGTTGGCCATTGAAGATCGGTTCATGCTTGGTTTCCAAGCATATTTCGACCTCTCTTGTGATTTCTCTCCATTTCTTCCTTTTTCCTTGCTGTGTCTTCACCATTTTTCTGTACTTTTGCAGGTGTAGCAGAGGTGGAGACCATTAACCTTGTGTGGGAGTGCGAAACACACCAACAAGGTGAGCCGGCCCTACCCCCATCCGGTTTTCTACACCCTCCGATCGAGAATCGGCACATACTCCATTTTCGGTGGATCTTCAACGTGTAGCAGCTGCAAAAGTTCTGTTCTTTGGTGAAGTCCAGAATTCTCGAACTGTTTGGGATGTTAAGATCAAGCCACGGTCCGCTCTTCTTCATCCCCCCGGTCGTCGGATCTTCCAAGAGGTAGGTCTTCTTCTTCCTTCTCTTCTAGCTAAA
Source organism: Nuphar pumila (assembly GCF_984573655.1). Taxonomy (NCBI): domain Eukaryota; kingdom Viridiplantae; phylum Streptophyta; class Magnoliopsida; order Nymphaeales; family Nymphaeaceae; genus Nuphar; species Nuphar pumila. The sequence continues at coordinate 68,867,560 of NC_143251.1, read as the reverse complement.
ACCGAAATTGTGTGTTTGATTTTAATTTTTTTTTTCTGTGTGTTTCTTATTTTTCTTTTTGTTTCAACCTTAGATTAGATTTCGTGCATAGGCCAGCATGTTAGCTTAGGTTTATTTGTTTGATTGATTCATTTGGATCGAGTTTTTTTTAGATTTTTCAACCAAATCATGAAAATCGGCTAGATCTTCATCTAGCCGATTCTTCAAGTTTGTCATAGGTGTTCTTGGTTCTGTTCTACTGAAAATCCAATTATAAAATTTCATTTTGATTTATTTTATTCATGGGATTTGATTGTGTCTTGTTTTGCTTTCATTTTTAAAAAAAAGAAAAAAAAAATCGGCTAGATTTATTCTAGCCTATCTTTATATTTTCGTTAAATGTGTGTGTTTAGGTTGGTAAGTCGTGTGGTTTGCTGTGTGTTTTGTATGTTAACAGCAGCATAAAATTGTGTTAGTTCATCTCATTATTTTAAGATTGTTCTAAATAATTGTTTTAATCATTTTGTGTTTTTGTGTTTTGTGTCTATTGAAAAAAAAATTACAAAAATCGAGTTGTATTTTCTTTATGTTTTTAATGAATTCCAGCATAGTGTTGTTCATGTTTGCATTTGTGTGATTAGGAGTTCTTTTTATTATATTTTAATTTAGTTTTATCAAAATAGTGGTTACTTAGTTTAATCATTTTTTTTTAGTTTGTATTTTTGTTTTTTTTTAGTCTTCTTCTTTCCCAAGGAGGGGGCAGCCATTAGAGCTCCAATTGATCTCTAGGTCGATTTTTTTAGAAAGTATTAATTGCAATTAGGTAGGTTAGGAAGGTGTCTAGATTCAATGTATTAGGGTTAGTGCCTTAGCCGTTTTTAGAGGTCATTTAAGTAAGTTTTGGGAATTATGGTAGCATTTAATCCTAGAAAATCATTTTTCTATTTAATTCCTTTTATTCCCTAGGTAGTTTTAATTGCATTAGTTTAGAAAGTAGCACCATTAGGGTTGGCGATTTTTGAGAAGGAAGGTAATTAAAGTAATTGAATTTGAAAAGTTTTTGGAAAGAGTAGTTTCTTCAAAAATCGTGTGGGGCATTTAAGGGAGATTTAAATTTTGAGTTTGCATTAAAGAAGGAGTTACTATATAGCTTTGGAGAGTGTTTTTTGAAACTTAATTAGACCTCCAATCTAGGCTCCACGATTTCCATAAAGAATTAAAAGCAATTTAATTCCATCTTGAAAAGCAAAAATCGTGGGTTTCTAGATTGGACTTTTCGTTTTTCCAAAGTGAGCTTTAAAGGCAATTAAGGAGTGTAACTCCCTCATTAAGTGGGGCGATTTTTGAGAATCCAAATTATTTCAAAGTTTGAGCATTGATAATTATTACTTTATTTCCCCAACCTTCTACATTAAAATCGTTAGATTTGCATTAACTTTAGGATAATTAATAGGTTACTAATTTAGTCGACCTAATTAAGTGAGTCAAACCCTAGTCTAAACCCACCTGAGTCTAGTCAAAACCGAGCCTAGGTCGAGTCAACCTTAGACCAAGTCGAACCTAATCTAGGTCAAATCTAGGTTGAGTCAACCGAACTTACCTATTGAAACCTAACCTACCCTAGTCAACCTAGTTGACTTAGTTAGGTGTGCCGTGTGTCTAAGTCAACTCGAACCCTAGCCCAAGTCAAAACCCTAGGTTAAGCCTAGTTGAGTCAAACCTAAACCCTACTTAACCCAACTCGAGCCTAGTCAACCCAAAATCTAACCCTAGTCAAGTCAAGTCAAACCTAACCTAAGTTTAGGTCAACCGAGTCTACCCAACCTAACCTAAACCGAGCCCACCTAAACCAAACCGACCTTAGTTGACGAAGTCAACCCTAAACCGAGTCCAACCTAGTCTTAGTTAAACCTAACTTAGTCAATATTTAACCCTAGTCGAGTCTTATTCCAACCCAGGGTGAGTCAAGACCGATCCTAGTTCGAGTCAACCTTAGCCAAGTTAACCCAACCTTAGCTAAGTCAAAACCGAGTCCATCTAAGTCAACCGAGCCTATTTGAGTCAACCGAGTAAACCTACCCCTAACCCTATCCTAAACCCGCAACCTTTGTTCTTTAGTAGACTAATTTAATTTAAGTGTACTTTAATTTTTTATTTTAGACTAAGTAGTTTAGTTATTTGATGTAGTGATAGAGTAGAAGTGGGTGTGCGTATATTGTACTTGTTTCGTGTGTGTGAGTTGTGTTTTGTGATTGTTTTACTTGTAGTTAGTTATTATTTAACATAGTAGTTCAGATTGCATTCCCTTGAGTAGCATAGTTGCATTTGCATCGTTAGTTAACGTAGCTTTAGTCATAATTTGTTTAGCGTATTTCGTTCGTCATGCATTTAGCAGAATTGTTATATTCATCTGCATATACACTGTTATTTAGCGTCATTTAGATTGCATTAGGTTTAATTTGCATTTTATAGTGTTTAAATAGATTCATAAAGTGAATAGTGCACTCAAAGAAAAACCTGATTTTTGCTGCATCGCATTGTCGTAATTTCATAGGCAAAAATTCTGCGTTTTTAAAAAATTATTTTTTTAATCACTTTATCAACGTGTTAGCTAACTGTAGACCAAATTTCAGCTCGATCCGAGTTGGTTTAGTTTGATTTTTAAGCGTTTTGCAAAAACCTCTTTTTCTGGTTTTTAAATTACAGGACTTTCGATATCCTGATTTTTTGCAGATTTGAAACGCTTATATCTGGAGTTCCAGATATCATTTTTTCATTCTGTAAAAATTGTCAGATTGCTTAATCTGTCAGTTGCAGAATAGAATAAATTTTTGGAAAATCGGACCTCGTTTGCCTTGTCAAACAGTGGTTTTCCGAGAACCTGTCAGACATCTATTTTACACTAGTTAGGGGCATTTTTGTAATTTCCTTAGTTTCGGCATTTTAGACCTGTTTTCAGTAATGTCTGCATTTTAGGTGCTGCATAATCATCATATAGCATTAGTAGAATTAATTTAGTTAATTTTAGAATTAGTTTAGTATTTTATTTCATTATTGTCTGATAATTAGCATTTGTTTTATTAATTTCGTAAAATTAGACTTAGTTTTATTTATTGTTTTCATTGTTAGGATAGAATACTAACTTTGTATTTTCCTTCATTGTTAGGTTGAAAAGCATATTTAGTTTCCAGGGTGATTGTCCAAGTGTGAAGAGTGAATAATTGGCGAAAAGACGAAAATACCCTTGGTGTGGAGCAGAAGACTTAGTTGTTTTTTTTTCATTTTCATTTTAGTGATTAACTGTAGTTGTATTAGCTTTATAATTGTAGATTGACATTTGTAATTAATAAATTAAATTTTACAGAGATATCTTGATTAATTCTTGTTCCCTGAGGATTCGACCTGTACTTACCACTTTGTTGAAAGTCGGTTTTTATACTTTTGGTTGACGATTTTCCAAAGTTTTACTGAAAATAATTATTTTAAAAAGATCATCTCAAAATATCAACCAAATTTTGGCGCCGTTGCCGAGGAACAGCGAATTAATTACTTTATTTCTTAGAGTTTGATTTATTAATTTGTTTTAGTTAGTTAATTAGTTGTTTTCTTTTTAGTTAGTAGGATTAGTAAGTGAATATAGGATTAACATAGTTAGTAAATATAGGATTCACATCCTGTTCTTTTTAGGATTCACTTAATTATCATTCTGCAAGGAGCGATTAGACATGTGAGTTTTAGAAAAACTTAGTTTGTGATTTCCTGTATTTATTTGTTTCAGTATTTTAGAATAGTTTACTTTGTTATTTATTTATTTAGTTATAGAATTCTGACATAGATAGATAGCATATTTGTTCCTTAGTACTGTTATTTGTTTTATTTACATTTTAGTACCTGTGTTAGTTTAGATTTAGATTTAGGTCTTTTGCTTACATCTGGTCTTAGTACCAGTGTATGCAGGGGCGACGAGGTCTAGGAACCCCATTACACCCATTTGTTGACAACCCAAAGAGAATTTTACATTCTCATCAAAGTTCGACAACAATGGCTGACATGGATCCTCCACCTCCACCCCCAGCTCATCCACGTCCTCTGCGGGAATACTTCATTCCCACAGATTATGTTCAGGCATCCTGCATTCGGAGACCCGAAGTAGGAGTGCCTCATTATGAGATTAAGGCCAGCATTATTCAGATGCTCCTATCTTTTTATGGCCTTAGTCACGAGGATCCCTACCGCCATTTAGATGAATTCCTCGAAATCTGTTCTACGGTAAAGATACAGAATTTCGATGATGACGCCTTGCGGTTGACTCTATTCCCTTTTTCATTGAAGGACAAAGCCAAGTATTGGCTAAAGTCCTTAGATTCTGTAGAAATAGAGTCTTGGGAGAAGTTACAACAGGAGTTTCTTTGGAAATACTTTCCTATTGGTCGTACGAACCAGTATCGTTGAGCCATCACTAGTTTTGCGGAACTAGATGGTGAGCACTTTCATGAGACCTGGGAGAGAATGAAGGATCTCCTTAGGAAATGTCCTCATCATCAGGTGCCGAAATGGCAACTGGTGCAGAGCTTCTACGATAGATTGTCTGACAAGAATCGTCAGATGATCGACTCTTCATGTGGAGGGAAATTCATGCTGAAGAGCGAGGACGAAGCATGGAGGTTATTTGATACATTGGCTGAGAATTCCCTCCACCATGCTTCGAGCTCTCATTCGGATAGAGCCACACCCAGCATTCAGAAGAAAGTCGGTGTTCTCGAGATTGGTCCATCTATTGCTCTACAGTGCAAGGTAGACATGATCGTTCAGAAGCTGGACCAGCTTCTCTCAGAACCGGCCACTACACATCAGGTGTGTACTCTTTGTGCCAGTCTGGCACACGATATCACTGAGTGCCCTTCGGCATCTCAGTACCTTGAATTTGTTCAAGAACAAGTTCAGGCAGCTCAGGGTTACGTTAGACCGCTGAATAACCCATTTTCATCGACATATAATCCGGGTTGACGTAACCATCCCAATTTTTCATGGAAGAATTCACAGTCTTCCATGCAGATGCCTACATCCTCTCAGCCAGATCGGCAACCATCTTTTACTCAGCCATTCCAAAGACCGAGCTATTCTCAGTCTTCTTCTTCTTCAGTCCCTCCCCCGATTCAGCAGGAGTCTGCTTCGCAGACATCTTTTGAGGAGAGACTTCTCTAGGCATTCCAAGAGGTGAAAACCTCTAATCATAACGCCTTTGAGAAGTGTAGCCAGATATTGAGCTCACATACGCAGTCCATTATGAAGTTAGAGTCGTAAATGGGACAGTTAGCTGAGGCTATTAGTAGGAGACCCGAGGGTACATTGCCGAGTCAGGCTGTCATGAACCTGAAGGGCAAGGACCAGATGACTGGAGGCCTGTTTTATACTGAGACACAACACCAGGCCAAATCTGTTATAGCCCTGAGGAGTGGACGTAAGTATCACGTCGAGAACAGAGAGAGAGAGTAGAGAGGATAGAGGAGCAAGAGACCATTCTTTGACCTACGTCGGCTCAGCCATCATTATCATCCCCATCCCTATCATCATCTTCATTACCTTCATCATCATCATCTTCATCTTTAGTGCAGAAGAAGGATAGGAGTGAGCCTTCTCACAAAGAGGAGGAGCCAACAAAGTATATTCCCCCACCACCCTATCCCAAAGCATTAGAGTCTCCTGGATATAGAGGGAAGCAAGGTGCGAAGATCCAGGACATGCTTGACATCTTCAAGCATGTGCAGATCAACTTACCTTTGCTTGATGCGATTCAGCACGTGCCGGCATATGCCAAATTCCTGAAGGAGCTATGTACGCAGAAGCGGAAATTTAGAGAGAGAGTTCCTAACAGGGTCCATCTGACTGAGCAGGTGAGTTCAGTACTTCAGCATCAGACACCACCAAAGCTCAAGGACCCTGGAGCCCCTATCATTGCTTGTACTATAGGGAACATCCGGATAGAACGCGCACAAGCGTGAACATTCTGCCCGGGTATTTCTTTGATTCTTTCAGGCTAGGAGAGATGAGATTGACTCCGATTACATTGCAACTGACAGATCGTTCTGTCAAGGTACCGAGAGGTGTCTTGGAGGACGTGCTAGTTGTTATCATCGCAAAATTTTAACTTTTGCAAATCAAACTGACCTTTGAAAAAGTTTTTGAAAATAACTCGCCTCCGTTTTTAAAATGCGGGAAAATTCTGTAGAAAGGGACTCGCCTGTCGGTACGAGGTTCAACCGTTCCTGCCACCTTTAACAGGGGTAATTGAACCAAGGATCAATCTTATGCTCTACTCTATTCAACTTGTCTAAATCATATTCTAATTTCTAAATGCACATAGAATCAGGCATGTGCTATGAATTTTCAGAAAATGCACATTTGAAAACATGATGTTTGCTTTGAATGATTGAAATATTTAGAAAATGTAAATCTTGGAAATGATATCATATGGAAAATCGTGAATTAAGACTTGAAAGATATTTCTGAGAGAAATAAAATCGATTTTGAGGAATCCTTGACATTTAGTGAAAATCGATTCTGAGAGACTTGGTTTCTCTGAATTCAAACTTGGAAATTGAAATTCTAACTTAGAAAATTTGAATTTGTAACTTGGGAAATACTTGAAATATCCTTTGAAATTCAATGTCTTTGGGAAAATCGATTTTGCTATAAGACTTAGGAAATTTTGAAGAATTTGATTCCTTTGACTTGGAATTTGAATTGGAATTGGAATTGGAAAATTCATAAAATGAATGAATATGATTTTGAGGAATTGGGAAAAACTCTTTGTATTTTTGAGAAATGTGCATTTTGAAATTAGCCTAAGAGTGTAGGCTGAATGTGGCTAATGTGAAGATCATAAATCTAAGTATCATTCGTATTCTGACTATGGCCATAAATACAAATTCCACCAAGTTTATAAACTTCATAGAAGCTAGTGCATGTGCCATTCGTGTAGACCATGGTGAATTTGTAAAAATATGCATGAATCATCATCCATCACACATTAACATCATTTAAGAAAATAAACTATATGCAATGCAACCTAAGCTAAGCAGGAAATGTAAATTCTTATTCCAAAGTTTAATTACAAATTACATCACTATTGAAATTTAAATACATGAAAAATAAAGTCTTCAATGTACCTTCAAAACTAGAAAACTTGGTTAATGAATATATGTTGGCTTTTCTAGATTTATCCAACAATATCAGGAAATTGTTGGATTTTGCTAGATATAAGCCTTTTCCTTGATTCCCTTAAATCAAAATGATAAAATATAAAGAAATAATAAAGGTAAAATATGAAATTTCGAAATTGGGGTCAAAATGACCAAAATACCCCTAATAACAAGACTATGGCCTTGAAATTAGGGTTTTTAGAAAGATATTTTGATAAAATGCAAATTTTAAAAATTGAATGGAATAAACCCCAACCAAATATTCTATGACATAATTAAAAATATGAAATTCGGGTTAGGGATTTCGAAATTTAGGTCAAATGACCAAATTGCCCCCGATAGCAAGACTATGGCCTTGAAATCAGGGTTTTTAGAAAGAGATTTTGGTAAAAATTTGGGTTTTATGACCTAAATGAAATCAAATAACTACAAAATTAAACCTAAAGTATCCTAAGATGCTTATGAACATAATAAAATCCTAAAACCATATGCTTATGCACGAAAATTCAATAATATCACAAATTTTGTGATTTTTGCAGTGTTTTTGGATCTTTCAGGAACCCGGTTTTGCAATTTGCTTAATTCAGCCATCAAATGGATTCCAAAATCCATAAAAATTGGTACCTGCACTTTTTATAACTCTAATATCGAATTGGAATTATAAAAATAACTTTTTTGACATTAAATTAATCCGAAAATTGCATTAAACCCTAAAAATATGCTATTTTTGACCTAATTCACCAACCAGTCTCAGTCCAAGACCTGAACCAGGGGCAAATCTCCATGGAAATTTATGAAATTTTACAGAGACTAACTAAAAAGAAAAACAGAGATTTCCCAATTTACAGATCCGAAAACGCATCTCCGGTTAGGGAGAAACCCTTCCGGCAATCTGGGCTAAAATATATCACTTTTAACAGGGATTAAAACGGCTACTTCAGATTTCAAATACAGGAATAAATAGCACTCTTAAAAAAAAAATTCTGAAATTTTAGTGGTGAACATTAGACAGAAAAATAATAATACTCACTTTTTACAGATCTAAAATCGAATCTGTGGTTTGGGATTTATGACTAACACAAGTCTGATTAGGGTTTTGGTAAACCCTAACGAGTTTTAAACTTAAAAACCGATTCTATGAAAGGGGAAAAATACTAAACAATGATCAAAAAATCTGAAAATTTCACAGAAGACAGATCTACTCAATGTGAATCCATAGCACTTTACAGATCTAAAATCGGATATAAGATGAGAGAAATATCATTACAGCAAGTTACCTTCTTGATTTTAACCACGATTTTAAAGCTTTAAAAACCCGATTTGATGTCTGATTTTTTTGGCAGGGTTTCCGAGATCCAAAACCTCTGATTTTTCTACAGTAGCTCACTAACTCATGAATGCATCACATATAAACAAATCAGAAATAAACAATGAGTGCTTCAATCCGAAATAACATCATCTTTACTGTTCTAAACCTAAAACACCCAGAAATTTAAGAAACTTGAAGAACCATGCATTAACTAATGTAAATAAATAAAATAAACCATAAAACAGTAAATAAAACTTATTTCTATGCTATAAAACGTAAAACAAACATAAATAAACCATGAAAATAAAATAAAAACAGGGAATCAATGGCTGGAATTTGATATCACCTTTAAAACATAGATTTAACCCATTAAAAGGGGTAAATCATATATTTTATTGGTTAATAATGTAAAGAATCATATTAAAATCAATTCTAATGGATTAAAATCTCTGTAAATCATCCAAAACAGGGTTAGATCACCTTCTTGGGTCATTCTTGCTGATTCTTGATGGTTCTTGAGGTTGAATCCATGGTTTAATCCATGAAGGGGATGACACCAATGGCTAAAATTGATTTAAAACATGAAAAAGTATTAAATAAAACTAAAAAATATTAAAAATATTACCTTGGTGCTTTCAGATGCAATGGAGGAAGGTAGAGGTGCTGGAGAGGAGAGAGAGGCCACGAAAATTTGAGAGAAAAGAGCCCCCCTTTTGGCCCCCCTTAGGTCCCTTTTTATAGTTTTTCAAAAAGTCACTTAATTAGGGTTAATTAAGAGGTTTTTTCATTTTTTTAGGACTCTTTCTAATAAATCCACTAAAGGCAACGATTTTTTGTGGTTTTCTAACCCTAAATGAACTCTAATTAAACCTTAATTAACACCTAATTAAACCCTAAAAAGTCCAAAAGTGGTACCACCTAGTATGGACCCACATTTGGTTTTTAAAACCTGAATTTAAAACCTTTAAAAACCAATGGTTTAAAACTTAAATAAAATGGATTTTTAAAATTGATTTTGACTCCTCTAAACCTCTAACCTAACTAGGACAATGACTAACCTTAGTCTAGCCCTGACTTACTCGAATATGGCGCCACCCCGAGTGGGCCCTACTTGAGTTTTTTTTTTTAAAAAATGATTTTAAAACTGGAAATTGAGAAAGTTTTCAAAAGATTTTCAAAAGTAAACTTTGAAATTAAATTTTTTGAAATGGCATAGGGTCCTAACTGGGTCAGGACTCCTCTGGATATGGTACCAACTGAGTGAGCCCACATCGAGTTTTGCAAATTTTGAAATAAACACTGAAAATACCTTTGAAAAGGGGTTAAAATTAATAATTAAAATTCAAGATCTTTGAAAATAGGGTCTCAAGCGAACTGGAACTCCGAGTTAGAGTCCTGAACTCTTAGGACTCTGAGATTTTAAATTTTAAAAGCCAAATGAAAGAATTTTCAAAAGAGTTTATCAAGAAATGATGAAATAAGTCAGAAAACACAGTCAGGGTTAGACTCCTAACTCGACCGAACTCTAAAATAGAGTCCTGAACTACCTGGACTCTATAAAATGACCTAAATTTTGAAAATAATCAAAAAAGACTGAAAATGGAAGTAAAACAGACTCCTGACTGGATTAGGACTCTGAGACAGAGTCCTGATCGGATTGAAACTTTCAAAAATTTGAGAAATTTGATGAATAGAGGAATTCAGAAGCGACACCACCTCAATGGGTCTCATCTGTCAATTGAAATCGACTAAAATTTGAATTTGAAATGAATCCAGATTGTTTCCTTGAGAAAATATTTCGAAATATAAAGTCCTGGGGTTGGAAAATGACAGAGTATTGAATAAAAACCCAGGTTTTAAAATTGATTTTGAAATAAAGCTTTAAAATTCAAATCTGGATTGAATGTTTTGAAAACAGGAGTGTTGGATCTCGAAAATGAGATGCAATGACATGCAATGCTATGCAGAATACATGCAATGACATGCAATGATCTGTAGTGACTTATGAAATGGACAAACACTGGATGAGGGTGAAAATTTGGGGTGTTTACAGATGCCCCTCTTTGCTGCTAAGCCGGTTGAAAGCCGAGCTTAGTGGCAAAGAAAACACACCAAATTTGGACTATAAAATTGCCTCAGTTAGATGAATCTGACTGGGTATGAAAGAATTAGTTCAAATGATGATGATAGATATGAAATGAAGAATAAGGAGAAAATTTTATTTCAAAAAGAAGTGAGATTCAGGTTTTGCCCTTAACCTGGATGGGACAGGAAATACCTCGTATGGAACGAAGCTCAGGCTTAACTCTTAACCTGAAAGGGGACGATACCTCGTGGAAAAACGAGGTTCAGGCTTAACCCTCAACTTGAAAGGGGACGATACCTCGTGGAAAAACGAGGCTCAGGCTTAACCCTTAACCTGAAAGGGGACGATACACGGAGTCCTCGAATGAAGAAACCATGATGGGACCTTCGAATTCTGCACAATAAATCCGAGAGGGGTTTGCAAAAGGAAGAAAGGGGGTTCCCTAAAGCTTGAAAAGGGATTGATCTTGGACGTCTCATTGCTAAGACTGAATGGCTTTTAAGACAGATGACCTTTTGCGGAAAATTCAGGTTTAACCCTTAACCAGAACGGAAACTGTCTATGGTGGGACAGTGGGGAGCACAAGGAAGTGTGCGAATCTGAGAGCCCAGGCACTCAGATCAAAACAAGAAGGGAAGGATCTTGGACAACTCCCATCATCCGATCCTAAAAGGGATAACAACAACGCCTTGATACATCAAAATAAACATCAAGTTCTCACTTCATGTCAGGATAATTTAAAAAGATTGCCAATAAGATAAAAAAATTGTAGTTAATTCAAGAATGATAAGCACATATGTATATGAAAAATATTCCCTCTTTTCTACCTGAAGTATTACTACCGACTGGGCTTAACTCCGTAGAATCAAGATTCGAATTCAAATTACTTGCAATTGACTTTCCTTCAAGGAGGCTATCAATTTCATTGATATGGACGGAAAAGAATGTATTCTTGATATTGCGAGAGCTATTAGCGAAAGGATATTGATAAAAGAATTTCACAAAATTAAAGAAGATTCTTGATAGATTCGACAGTCTGATATCCTGGGATTCTTTTCTCATGATGATCTTTCTGCACTCTTTTTTGACAGAATTGGAGCTCTCTTGGATTTTTTGGGAATTACATCATCCTTCATTTTGGAGATGTCCTGGCTTTTCTCTCTTTATTTTTTTTGGAAGGGTACGTCACAAACTCCTTCATCTCAGAGATGTTCCGATTCTTCTTCTCTCTCAGGGATTATATTGACGGTTATTAGCTCATTGGTTGGGAATCTCTTGATGATAGCAGAAATTAAATATCTTTTAGGGTTTGTCGGCAGGCTCATCACACTCGCCTTCATCTCGACGGTGATCTGAACTTTCCCTAGAAGGATCCGTCACAAACTCCGTCATCTTGGAGATGATCCAAATCTTCTTTAGCCCCGAGGGTCGACTCGTCTAATTCGCCTTCATCTTGACGACAGTTGAGAGATCCCTTTTGCAGATATTTAATTGCAGCTTAGGTGATTGAGGAGATATGGAGATTGAGTGGATTTTTCTGTATCACCCAGGATATTTTGACTGCTTATTTTCCAAGAATGGTCTTTAAAAATATGCCATTGACTGCGATCAATATCAATCACTTCTGGCTTTGCAATAACATTGAATTTTCTTTGCTGGCCATATCGCGGATTTATTCTTCATCCTTTTGGTTGGCCAATAGAAAGATTTTGAATTTTGAATCCTTTTTCACAAAAGCTTTGTCCTTTCGGAAGTAATACTAAAGGTATTCTGAGGTACAATTTTATGCAGTAAAGATTTTGAGATCAACAACTATTTTTCATGACAAATTGGCAAAATATTCCTAAAATCCTTGGTGAAAGAAATCACTTGAGATCTAAATGACACATCCGTGGCTAGATTCTTCTCTCCTTTCCCCAAAGGAGAGACTCAGAAATTGGAAATAGGATATTGGATGACCTGGAGATCAAAATTGTGATTTGGTCTACTGGAAGCGACATGGGTTCTGTAGGGATTCATCCTAAGAATGACATTGGTTCAATTGAGAATGACATTGGTTCACTGGGAACAACATGAGTTTGATAGGTATTCAGCCTAAGAACGACATTGGTTCAATTGAGAACGACATTGGTTCACTGGAAACGACATGGGTTCAATAGGGATTCAGCCTAAGAACGACATTGGTTCAATTGAGAACGGCATTGGTTCACTGGGAACGACATGGGTTCAATAGGGATTCAGCCTAAGAACGACATTGGTTCAATTGAGAACGGCATTGGTTCACTGGGAACGACATGGGTTCAATAGGGATTCAGCCTAAGAACGACATTGGTTCAATTGAGAACGACATTGGTTCACTGGGAACGACATGGGTTCAATAGGGATTCAGCCTAAGAATGACATTGGTTCAATTGAGAACGACATTGGTTCACTGGGAACGACATGGGTTCCATAGGGATTCAGCCTAAGAACGACATTGGTTCAATTGAGAACGACATTGGTTCACTGGGAACGACATGGGTTCAATAGGGATTCAGCCTAAGAACGACATTGGTTCAATTGAGAATGACATTGGTTCACTGGGAACGACATGGGTTCAATAGGGATTTAGCCTAAGAACGACATTGGTTCAATTGAGAACGGCATTGGTTCACTGGGAACGACATGGGTTCAATAGGGATTCAGCCTAAGAACGACATTGGTTCAATTGAGAACGACATTGGTTCACTGGGAACGACATGGGTTCAATAGGGATTCAGCCTAAGAACGACATTGGTTCAATTTAGAACGACATTGGTTCACTAGGAACGACATGGGTTCGATAGGTATTCAGCCTACGAACGACATTGGTTCAATTTAGAACAGCATTGGTTTCGCAGGGGTTCGACCTACGAACTATCAATTCCATAGGAATTCAACTTAAGGATCATAGCTTAAGAAGGAATGATTCCAACTTGTGAGCTTTGAATGGACCAGGTGCTAAACTGGGTTTTTGAGGGAAGATTCGAATCGGAATTCAACTCTTCAAGGAAAACTAGATGAATTGGATTTTGAAAGACAATTCGAGTCGGAACTCGGATCTTCTAGACCAACTCGCAGGATAGTTTGAGTAGAAGTTCAAACTTGTAAAGGAAAGCTAAGCGAATTGGATTTGAAAGAAAATTCGAGTCGGAACTCTGATTTTCTAGACCAATTCTGAATTGGATTTGAAAGAAGATTCAAGTCGGGACTCGGATCTTCTAGACCAACTCTGAAGGAAAGGAAAACTCGGATCGGAACCCGAATCTTTGAAGGAAAGGTAGATCAATTTGGAAGGAGAAGAAATTCGAGTCGGAACCCGAATCCCAAAGGCAAACTGGATCAACTAGAAGGAAAGAAGATTCGAGTCGGAACTCGAATCTCGAAGGAAAACTAAACCGGTTAGAATGAAAAGAAATTTGAGTCGGGACTCGAATTCCTGAAGGAAAATTGGGTTAACCAAAAGGAAAAGAAATTCGAGTCGGAACTCGAATCCCAAAGGAAAACTAAACCGGTTGGAAGGAAAAGAAATTTGAGTCGGAACTCGAATTCCAAAGGAAAACTAAATCGGTTGGAAGGAAAAGAAATTCGAGTCGGAACTCGAATTTCGAAGGAAAACTAAATCAGTGGACACTGAATTTTAAAGTGTACCAGTGTAAACACCGGATTTTGAAAATATGCCAATACAAGCATTATGTTTTGAAAAATTATCAATACGAATACCGGGTTTTGGAAGATTACCAGTACGAGCGCTGGATTTTAGAAAATTACCAGTACGAGCACTGGATTTTGAAAGATTACCAGTACGAGCACTGAATTTTAAATGGTTACCAGTACGAGCACTGGGTTTTAAATGGCTACCAGTACGAGCACTGGGTTTTGAAAGTTTACCAGCACGAACACTGGATTTTGAAAGTTTATCAGTACGAGCACTGGATTTTTAAAGGATACCAGTACGAGCACTGGACTTTAAAAAAAAGTACCCGCACGAACGCTGGGCTTTGAAAAAGTCTGACCAGTGAATACTGAATTTAGAGGGTTCGACCAGTAAAAACAGATTCAGGAAGTTCGACCAGGGAAAACTGGATTCAGGAAGTTCGACCAGTGAAAACTGGATTTAAGAAGTTCGACCAGCGAAAACTGGATTCAAGAAGTTCGACCAGTAAAAACCGGATTTAGGAAGTTCGACCAGTGAAAACCGGATTTAGGAAGTTCGACCAGTGAAAACCGGATTTAAGAAGTTCGGCCAGTGAAAACTGGATTTAGAAAGTTCGACCAGTGAAAAATGGATTCAGGAAGTTCGACCAGTAAAAACCGGATTTAGGAAGTTCGACCAGTAAAAACCGGATTTAAGAAGTTCGACCAGTGAAAACTGGATTTAGAAAGTAGGCTTCACCCGAAGGTTGACCGGTAAAAATGGTTTTGATAAAAACTCGGCCCGCAGGACGAACTTGAAAAAGGTTGGTGTTTAGAAAGCGCTTGATGATTGTAATGTGAGATTTTCAATCTTTTACCCTCACGCTGACCTAGACAAATGCCACGAGTCTCAGAATTCATCCCTTATCCTAAATGGGTATTGGATTGATGCAAGTTGATGTATGCAAAAATGCAAATGAATGCATGCAAATGCAAAATGATGTAAATGAGTACACATGTATGCAAAATGAGAGATTTGCTTGTACCTGCCTGCATACATGATGTTTTGAAGACAATTTTTAAAATAATGCCCCAGTGTAATGGGGGAGTAAGATATTGGATGAAAGGATAAATAATTGATATTTGGGGAATGTTCTCTGAAGATAACAATGGAAAGATTGACGATGTGCTTCTTGATGAATTCGGGAGACACTCTGAAAGAGGTTACTCCTTGTAAAAAAAGACATTTTGTAAAGAAGGAGAAATACAAAAGATGATGCCAAACTATGAGGAAGATTGATAATTTTATTGATGAAAGAGATAAGACCATGCCATCCATACAAAATGACGAAAGCAAAATGCAAGAATGAAAGAGCGATGGCCTTGTCGCTCTTAAGGGGCTGATGAGCTGGTTGCTTTATCTTCTTCTTTGCCTTCCATAAGGATATTTTTATCGATATAGTCTTGAATAATATTCCTGAGAACGAAACAGTACTCGGTATCATGCCCCATGGCCCGATGAAACTTGCAGAATTGATCTTTAAATCTTCTCCTAGTGATAGGAGGATCATCGACTCTTGGGAGCTTAATCATCTCTTTGACCAACATATATTCAAGGATTTCTTCACGCGGTTGATCTAGGGGAGTAAAGTCACGTTTAAAACTCCAGTTGTCGTGCTTCGACTTTTCTCGAGGTCTCGACCCTTGCTCAAAAGATCGCTGAGGTTGCTTATCATACTGGGGAATCGACTCACCTTTTTGCTCATTTTTGTTGGGGTTTGGTCCCTCTGGGCCAAAGCTGTGATCTTTCACATTTCCCTTATAATGGTTCTTGTTGTTGCTGGTAGAGTAGGTAAAATGGGTTTTCTTGTTAGATTCCTGCTGACTACTGCTTTTGGTGCATATGAAACCTTCATAAGATCCATTTTCCATACTCAACTCAATCCATTCAGCTCGTTCTGTCAGTTCTATGAAGCTCTTCGATGGAGATGTAGAAATCAGTCCCCTCAGGGGTTGCGAGAAGTTGCTCAGGATCAAAGATAGTGCGTGTCCTTCTGCTATTGGCTCACGCATCTTATTGCAAGCGGATCTCCATCTGTGAATGAAATCCCTGGCCTTCTCATTTTCCTTCTGCCTCAGATGACTGAGAGTCGGGAGTGCTTCAACATTGAATAAAAAGCGCTCAATAAACAAATTGACCACTTTATCAAACTCTTTAAGCTCTATGGGATTAATATGCTCTGAATACCATTTTGCTGCAATACCCTCCAAACTGCGAGGGAAACAAAGAAATAAGGCTCGGTTATTCCTCCTGAACTTGGAACACTCTGTAAAGAAAAGGGCGAGGTGTGACTTTGGGTCACCCGAACCATCAAACTTAATGAATTTCTTGGGGAGGTTATCGAGATCATCATCCCCATCCAGTGCATTATATAAGTCTTCACTTGTAAAGACTCTTTTGCCCTTGTCACGAGCTTGAAGATCCTTAACCATCTTCATCACATCTTTCAGTTGTGACTGCGTAGGGTCGTCAACAGACTGATTCTTGGATTTATAGGCCGACCCCTGCCCCTGAATCCACCTTTTGAATTCTTGCTTGTTTTCATACTCTTTGTCAGTATCATCTGCTGATTCTGACTCATCAGACATTTCCTCATGGCGATTCTGCTTTTTGCTGATCTTCACATTCTTGACGGCATGACCCTTATCTTTCTGTTTGGTCTGAATTTGCTCAGTACTGGCCTCAGCTTGCTCTGCCAGCATCTTGGTCATCATTTTTTTGAACATGATATACATTTGGGGATCGATGCCATCATTCGCCTGCTGACCCTGACTCTGGATTGATCGAGGTGAGTCCATCTCTTCTTCTGAAGCTACTGAGTACGCGACGCCTTCAACTGATGCGGCTTTCTTTCTGGATCTTGTATCAACCATCGGGTATCGCAAATGTTCTCTTGAATATTACTGATGCTCTCTGCAGAGCAGAACTGATGGTTAGGTTTCTGAAGGAAATTTGGTTTGGAGGAAAATATTTGTTGAGAATTTTGGTAGACAATTGAAATAATATCCCATTACTAGGGATTGAGTCGTCGCTGGGATTACGACAATTGCGTTGCTATTCTTTGCAAGATAAACAACTGAAAATATGCCTTGTTACCTAGGCGAGGTCGTCAAACCAATAAAGGAATTTTTATAGAGAGGAAAAAAACATGATTTTATCAATAATACACTTGACAGAGGAGAGGGGGACAGACAATTTTCCACCACTCCAGATAATCAGAAGATACACGAGGACCAGGAAAAATAGTAAGACTGACAAAGGAATCCCAACCATGTCTGGAAGAATGGTATGCTTCGGACCACTGATCTGATGCGAGATCGAATTCTGGCAGAACCCCTGCTAGTGGACGAATCTCTACGCGCTTCTGCCTCTGAGAGAACTGCCTGACACACCGCTTTGGATGATAGTATGCGCAGAAGAATGGGCCAAGTAGCCTGAATCGCTTGCCATATGCATAAGTATATCTGGGAGGTGATTCCTGGCGATCAAAGTAGTCCCATACGACCTCTTTCTCCTGAAGGTTGTCGATCAAGAACCGATATCGTGCAACTGGAAGAAGCTTTTCACCATCGTATCTGAAGGAACTGGCTCGGACTGGCACATGTCGAAGGAACCAAGACTGCAAGGCATAGGTGCACCCTTCGACTAGAATGGATTCTCCGAGTGTGAAACGGGTCAACCCTCGGTATAGGAAAGGCGAGTGCGGCCATGGCAATGGAGAGGCGGCTGGTTTGTCGACTTCCCCATCTCCTTAGAAGCTGAACTATTTTGATATCCATATAATTCCGTCCATCGGGAAAGAAAGCTAATCCCACCGTGCACAGAACCATCGCATGCTGAATTCTTTCTCGAGCTGTCCTGGACAACGAGCTGACTTCTACAAATGTCCCATACTGTCTGTAGATTTCGATCAGGCTCACGTATTCATTTTCATCTTCTTCGATCAGTGGCCAAGACTTACGCCCTGTCATGCGAGCTAAGGCATCCTTAGGGTCCAGACCCTTAATATTAATCAGAAACTGTTTCTCCAATGGATCTCCAGGCTGACCGGCTGGCTCGGGCAATCCCATAATCTCTGAAAATTCATCCATCAGTACTGTCATCTCGCCCCACGGGAACCAGAAGGTAGAAGTGCTCGGATTCCACCGCTCTGCTAGTGCATGGATCAAGTTGCCGTTGACTGTCTGCTTTCCCACTGCGGACGCCAGTTCCAATCCACACTCATCCAGATGGTCCGGAAACATACAAGAGAAGTTTTTGAACCATGAATAATACCACCGGGGAAAGAAAGATTCGGTGCTGAGGACTCGATGTTCAGGAAGACGTTGTCGCACCTCGTAGGAGATGTGACCCTCAGGGAAGACTGAATCAAGCTGACTGGATGCCATCAGAATAGACTGAAAAACATGGAAAATTTGGAATAAGACTTGGAAAATACAGGAATTTTGAGGAAAATGCAGGCAGGATAAAAATAAAGCAGGAAATTCGAGATCCAGAAGACAGGAAAGATGGGAAATCACCCGGAGTTTTGAAGAAAATGGAGGAACTTTATGAAAATCGTCCAGGGTTTAATGAAATATAAGGAAGTACTTTATAAAATGAAGTATTTTGAAAATCGTCCAGGATTTAAAACATGGACAGTACATGGACATGGACTGGGGAATTTTGAAAAATCGTCCAGTATTTTTAAAAAATATGAAAAATAAAAAGGAAATAACATATTCAATCAAATTCTGCATAAACAAGTATGCACATACAACATTCCCTAAAAGCTGACTCTAGATGCACAAATTTTAAAATGGCTGTAGGACCTTAATCCTAACTCTAAGGTTCAGATCAACTGTATTCAATCCAGTTATGCCTATATACTCAAGCCAAGGCTCGATGTACGTGGCATAAAATCAAATTCTCTGGTTCTAGGTTCAAGTTTTCCAACATCCTTGAGCACCTGCCGATATACGTTGGACTATGGCCCTTGGTACGTGGCAGGGGGGTTTTCACCCAAATAGGTGGCCCAGTTGTGAGGCTCTGTCCCGAACTATGGTTCTGGAAGAGAGCCCAGCAACGTGAAGACCGGGACAATATAGGTGGGGTGGTTTTTGAAAACATGAGCGCATGCAATCAAACAGAAGGCTCTAAGTCCTAAAGAGATAGAATTTTGAAATATTTGAAGAAGCAAACATTGTTTTCATACAATTCCTAAATTGAGGAGTGTTGTATTAGACCTAAGTCTATGTGAGCATGAATAATTCTCCTCAATATGGTCCTACCAAACCATACCTAGTCTATATGCATTCCATGTCAGCTGGGTTCAAGTCTAGGCTCCTAGGTTCACATGATATCATAAAGCAAAGCTGACATTCCATGGAAATCGATTTTGACAATTTGAACTAAGTAGAGCATTAGATTGATCAGGCGAAGACAGGTCCCATCACGGTCGCCAAACCTGTTATCATCGCAAAATTTTAACTTTTGCAAATCAAACTGACCTTTGAAAAAGTTTTTGAAAATAACTCGCCTCCGTTTTTAAAATGCGGGAAAATTCCATAGAATGGGACTCGCCTGTCGGTACAAGGTTCAACCGTTCCTGCCACCTTTAACAGGGGTAATTGAACCAAGGATCAATCTTATGCTCTACTCTATTCAACTTGTCTAAATCATATTCTAATTTCTAAATGCACATAGAATCAGGCATGTGCTATGAATTTTCAGAAAATGCACATTTGAAAACATGATGTTTGCTTTGAATGATTGAAATATTTAGAAAATGTAAATCTTGGAAATGATATCACATGGAAAATCGTGAATTAAGACTTGAAAGATATTTCTGAGAGAAATAAAATCGATTTTGAGGAATCCTTGACATTTAGTGAAAATCGATTCTGAGAGACTTGGTTTCTCTGAATTCAAACTTGGAAATTGAAATTCTAACTTAGAAAATTTGAATTTGGAACTTGGGAAATACTTGAAATATCCTTTGAAATTCAATGTCTTTGGGAAAATCGATTTTGCTATAAGACTTAGGAAATTTTGAAGAATTTGATTCCTTTGACTTGGAATTTGAATTGGAATTGGAATTGGAAAATTCATGAAATGAATGAATATGATTTTGAGGAATTGGGAAAAACTCTTTGTATTTTTGAGAAATGCAGTGCATTTTGAAATTAGCCTAAGAGTGTAGGCTGAATGTGGCTAATGTGAAGATCATAAATCTAAGTATCATTCGTATTCTGACTATGGCCATAAATACAAATTCCACCAAGTTTATAAACTTCATAGAAGCTAGTGCATGTGCCATTCGTGTAGACCATGGTGAATTTGTAAAAATATGCATGAATCATCATCCATCACACATTAACATCATTTAAGAAAATAAACTATATGCAATGCAACCTAAGCTAAGCAGGAAATGTAAATTCTTATTCCAAAGTTTAATTACAAATTACATCACTATTGAAATTTAAATACATGAAAAATAAAGTCTTCAATGTACCTTCAAAACTAGAAAACTTGGTTAATGAATATATGTTGGCTTTTCTAGATTTATCCAACAATATCAGGAAATTGTTGGATTTTGCTAGATATAAGCCTTTTCCTTGATTCCCTTAAATCAAAATGATAAAATATAAAGAAATAATAAAGGTAAAATATGAAATTTCGAAATTGGGGTCAAAATGACCAAAATACCCCTAATAACAAGACTATGGCCTTGAAATTAGGGTTTTTAAAAAGATATTTTGATAAAATGCAAATTTTAAAAATTGAATGGAATAAACCCAAACCAAATATGCTATGACATGATTAAAAATATGAAATTAGGGTTAGGGATTTCGAAATTTAGGTCAAATGACCAAATTGCCCCCGATAGCAAGACTATGGCCTTGAAATCAGGGTTTTTAGAAAGAGATTTTGGTAAAAATTTGGGTTTTATGACCTAAATGAAATCAAATAACTACAAAATTAAACCTAAAGTATCCTAAGATGCTTATGAACATAATAAAATCCTAAAACCATATGCTTATGCACGAAAATTCAATAATATCACAAATTTTGTGATTTTTGCAGTGTTTTTGGATCTTTCAGGAACCCGGTTTTGCAATTTGCTTAATTCAGCCATCAAATGGATTCCAAAATCCATAAAAATTGGTACCTGCACTTTTTATAACTCTAATATCGAATTGGAATTATAAAAATAACTTTTTTGACATTAAATTAATCCGAAAATTGCATTAAACCCTAAAAATATGCTATTTTTGACCTAATTCACCAACCAGTCTCAGTCCAAGACCTGAACCAGGGGCAAATCTCCATGGAAATTTATGAAATTTTACAGAGACTAACTAAAAAGAAAAACAGAGATTTCCCAATTTACAGATCCGAAAACGCATCTCCGGTTAGGGAGAAACCCTTCCGGCAATCTGGGCTAAAATATATCACTTTTAACAGGGATTAAAACGGCTACTTCAGATTTCAAATACAGGAATAAATAGCACTCTTAAAAAAAAAATTCTGAAATTTTAGTGGTGAACATTAGACAGAAAAATAATAATACTCACTTTTTACAGATCTAAAATCGAATCTGTGGTTTGGGATTTATGACTAACACAAGTCTGATTAGGGTTTTGGTAAACCCTAACGAGTTTTAAACTTAAAAACCGATTCTATGAAAGGGGAAAAATACTAAACAATGATCAAAAAATCTGAAAATTTCACAGAAGACAGATCTACTCAATGTGAATCCATAGCACTTTACAGATCTAAAATCGGATATAAGATGAGAGAAATATCATTACAGCAAGTTACCTTCTTGATTTTAACCACGATTTTAAAGCTTTAAAAACCCGATTTGATGTCTGATTTTTTTGGCAGGGTTTCCGAGATTTAAAACCTCTGATTTTTCTACAGTAGCTCACTAACTCATGAATGCATCACATATAAACAAATCAGAAATAAACAATGAGTGCTTCAATCCGAAATAACATCATCTTTACTGTTCTAAACCTAAAACACCCAGAAATTTAAGAAACTTGAAGAACCATGCATTAACTAATGTAAATAAATAAAATAAACCATAAAACAGTAAATAAAACTTATTTCTATGCTATAGAACGTAAAACAAACATAAATAAACCATGAAAATAAAATAAAAACAGGGAATCAATGGCTGGAATTTGATATCACCTTTAAAACATAGATTTAACCCATTAAAAGGGGTAAATCATATATTTTATTGGTTAATAATGTAAAGAATCATATTAAAATCAATTCTAATGGATTAAAATCTCTGTAAATCATCCAAAACAGGGTTAGATCACCTTCTTGGGTCGTTCTTGCTGATTCTTGATGGTTCTTGAGGTTGAATCCATGGTTTAATCCATGAAGGGGATGACACCAATGGCTAAAATTGATTTAAAACATGAAAAAGTATTAAATAAAACTAAAAAATATTAAAAATATTACCTTGGTGCTTGCAGATGCAATGGAGGAAGGTAGAGGTGCTGGAGATGAGAGAGAGGCCACGAAAATTTGAGAGAAAAGATCCCCCCTTTTGGCCCCCTTTAGGTCCCTTTTTATAGTTTTTCAAAAAGTCACTTAATTAGGGTTAATTAAGAGGTTTTTTCATTTTTTTAGGACTCTTTCTAATAAATCCACTAAAGGCAACGATTTTTTGTGGTTTTCTAACCCTAAATGAACTCTAATTAAACCTTAATTAACACCTAATTAAACCCTAAAAAGTCCAAATGTGGTACCACCTAGTATGGACCCACATTTGGTTTTTAAAACCTGAATTTAAAACCTTTAAAAACCAATGGTTTAAAACTTAAATAAAATGGATTTTTAAAATTGATTTTGACTCCTCTAAACCTCTAACCTAACTAGGACAATGACTAACCCTAGTCTAGCCCTGACTTACTCGAATATGGCGCCACCCCGAGTGGGCCCTACTTGAGTTTTTTTTTTTAAAAAATGATTTTAAAACTGGAAATTGAGAAAGTTTTCAAAAGATTTTCAAAAGTAAACTTTGAAATTAAATTTTTTGAAATGGCATAGGGTCCTAACTGGGTCAGGACTCCTCTGGATATGGTACCAACTGAGTGAGCCCACATCGAGTTTTGCAAATTTTGAAATAAACACTGAAAATACCTTTGAAAAGGGGTTAAAATTAATAATTAAAATTCAAGATCTTTGAAAATAGGGTCTCAAGCGAACTGGAACTCCGGGTTAGAGTCCTGAACTCTTAGGACTCTGAGATTTTAGATTTTAAAAGCCAAATGAAAGAATTTTCAAAAGATTTTATCAAGAAATGATGAAATAAGTCAGAAAACACAGTCAGGGTTAGACTCCTAACTCGACCGAACTCTAAAATAGAGTCCTGAACTACCTGGACTCTGTAAAATGACCTAAATTTTGAAAATAATCGAAAAAGACTGAAAATGGAAGTAAAACAGACTTAAAAACAGACTCCTGACTGGATTAGGACTCTGAGACAGAGTCCTGATCGGACTGAAACTTTCAAAAATTTGAGAAATTTGATGAATAGAGGAATTCAGAAGCGACACCACCTCAATGGGTCTCATCTGTGAATTGAAATCGACTAAAATTTGAATTTGAAATGAATCCAGATTGTTTCCTTGAGAAAATATTTCGAAATATAAAGTCCTGGGGTTGGAAAATGACAGAGTATTGAATAAAAACCCAGGTTTTGAAATTGATTTTGAAATAAAGCTTTAAAATTTAAATCTGGATTGAATGTTTTGAAAACAAGAGTGTTGGATCTCGAAAATGAGATGCAATGACATGCAATGCTATGCAGAATACATGCAATGACATGCAATGATCTGTAGTGACTTATGAAATGGACAAACACTGGATGAGGGTGAAAATTTGGGGTGTTTACACTAGTTAAGGTGGATGACTTTTATTTCCCAGTCAATTTCATTATTCTTGATATGGAAGGAGTAGACAGTCAGCACCAGACTCCGATCATTTTAGGCAGACCATTCTTGGCGACTGCCAATGCATGCATCAACTGTAGGCCCGGAGCCATGGTTCTCTCATTCGGCAATAGGAAGGTAAAGTTGAATATTTTTAATGCCGCGATGGGACCAGCGGGAGGCATGGACTGCTTTCATGTAGATATTGCACAGGAGTTATTGGAGGAGCAGCCCGATTTGTATATGTGAACACCCCAAAATTTTCAAAATCTTTTAAATATTCCCCTTTTGCCCCTAAATTCATTTTTTGAGTAAATAAGTCATTTTAAATCTAAATTCTGGTTCATTTCTCAAGTTTTATTGAAATTAAATTCATTTTATATGTTTAAATTGATTTTGGATCTGGATCCATTGCCCAGATCCAAATCTGAATCTCCTTGTTCAAATTTTAAATTAAAATTACAGAAAAATAAAAATAGTTTGTAAATAGCTCGGATAGTCCATCCGACATCCGTTTGGATCCATCACGTTGTATTTCTCGATTCGAGTTTTAAAACTCAAACATTTTCTCAAAAACGAGGACCCAAACCCATTTTTTAAAGAAATTTTCCCAAAATAGCCTGGAAAACCTTCTTTTGTAAATATTTCTCAAAAATACAAAAAATTAGGGTTTAATCTTTGTTATCTCGTAAAAATCCTAGATTTTATTCCAAAAATACAAAAAAATAGAAAAATAACACGAAAAGCAAAAAAATCGGAAAAACTACGAGAAAAATAAGTAGGTTTTGAAGGTTTTTTGCAAAAACCTCATCTTGAGCCATTTTACAAAAATTTTAAAAAAGAGGGAATCCTTGTTTTGGAAATTTGAGAAAGGTCGAACGGCCATCTCCCGCGCACTCTCCTTTCTCAATTCCCACCATTGATCTTCAAACAAACTCCTTCTCCCTCAACCCCTCATCTTCAACCACCTCTCTCTCTCGATCTCCCTTTTCACTCTTTAAAAGAGGAGCACGCAGAGGGGAGAAAGGATCCATTATTCATCTTCGCCCCTGCCATCTACCTGTTCATGAACAAACCATCTTCGACCCCCCCCCCCCCCTTTTCAGCTTCTTCTGATGTCATTATCCAGCCCACAAAAGGAGAAGGAGATAAATCGCCCCTGAGAAGGGAGATAGGTAAATACAAATATAGCAATATTCAGGAAAAATTCTTCTCTCACCTTCTAATCCGGATCAGATCACTGTAAATATTGGGTCTCTTCTCCGTTTACATCATTTTCATTCCAATTCATCTGATAAGTAAAGTTCATCTTTCATTGTTTTCCTCTTCCTTATTGTTCCTCTCTTTTTTTTTTATCCGTCGTTTCCAATCTTGTTAAATTTCTTGGCCCCATCAAAGCATTTCTTGGTAGTATCGTGTTGTTTATAGCAATCTCGATTTTCCAAGGTGCAATATAAATAAGAATCCTCAGATTCTGACATCTCTCTGTTTCATCATTTGTTTATTTTCCATTATGAGGTTTGATATTTTTAATGTATTATTTGATGTTCGATTTCATTTTCCCACTGAATCATGGTTTCGTATCATTCTTCCTTTTGAATCTAGATTCCCTGTTCGTGTGATATTCATTTTTCTTTTTCAGATTTCTTGTTTCATGTCGTAGCTCCATTTTTTTTTTGTTAAATATTTTCCTTTTACAACATTGTTAATTTGATTCCGACAGCATCATGCAATGCTGTATTAGTCTCATATCGATTCCTCTAAGAATCGATTCAGGTTCATTGATTTACAACCTTTTGATTTAGTGTTTCTCATTTCCAGCCGATTTTCTATCTTTCATTTTTGTTTTATTTTCTTCTTTTCCTTTTGCCTTTTGCAGAATTTCTTTCCTGATTTCTCATAGTTCAACATTTCTCTCTCGTCCATACAGCATAGTTATCATTCTCTCACTTTTGATCTTTGTGGCTTACGGATTTGACTACCTCCTTCATTGTTTTTGCTCTTGTTTCAACATAAGTACTTTGATATACGTTATCTTGCTCCATTTGCCTGTTTGTCAAATCACACACCTGCACAGTTAATAAGCTTATCATGAGCTCTGTTGTGCTCCCCCATGTATCGGTCTAGCATAAGATCAATCTCGTTAAGAGTTTTGGTCGACTCATGGCTTAGCTGGGGGTTGATCAGCTGAAACAATATCTGGGTATGCATGCTTACACAAAAAAAAAAAACTGAAACAGGAGGATGATGCTTTCCCCAATGATAAGGGCCAATATTATGTTCTTTCCTTGAATCGTGTTTTCAGCAGGAAAATGCAGAAAGTTGTGTTGGATGATGCTTTTCCGAATAAAGCGATTAGGTTCACTGCTAAATAAGATGTTGGCCAACTTATTGTTGCAATTTATCACTCAATACTATAAATTTCTGCAAGTCTCTGACATTTAATGCAGCACCGAAAGGTGACATCTTAAAAGTCAGTAACGTTTTTGAGGTTAGAAGAAGATCTCATTTATATTGAGAGTCATTCCATCTTACGATGCTGTCAAGGCAGGTGGTAAGTCTTTTGTTCACTTCTTCTTTTCTTTTATCCTTGTTATCGGCATGTTAGTTAAAGGTTTATAACTCCATCGCTGTATCTTACTATGATGTCAAAACAGGTGGTTCTTTTACCTGCTTCTTCTTTTCTTTTATTCATGTTATTAACATGTTGGTTAGAGGTTTACAATTCAATTATCGCATCTCACTGTGCTGTCAATAGTCCTAATATGTTAGTCATCACAACTATGTGTTTGCACAACATCATTGGCATGGTGTTCATCCAACACACCGGTACTTCCCCAATTTCATACCCCTTTGCATATAACTTCCATCTGTGAATTACCTCCACTGTGACCCTCCACGAAATCTCTGCTGCAGGGTAAATAAAATACAAGAAAGCTCCCCTTTCAGGGCAATTTGCTTTGAGTTTCTCCATATCCTGTACCATATCCCTAACATCATATGTCATTTATATACATCCAATCATTTAAGCTGTAGGCTTAAACTGTGCATTGTTATGATAAATTTTTGTGTTCCTACCCAGCAAAACATTTTTTTTAAGAAACTTTTCATTCATTCTGGCCGTCTTGCATCATTACTGTATATTCTGCAGATTAGCACCCTTCAATCATATTATGCACCTCTGTAGTCCATCTTTTCACCCACCTCTATAGGTCCAGAACATTCATTGCCCACTGTTATGTATGTTGGCCACCTTCCAATATCATCCCACCGCATGGTAATTTGTGATTCATATCATACATATATCTATCTCATTTGCCGCCACCTTTTCCTAGTACTTTCTTTTAGCAGCGGATGTCTAGACTCATGCATTTCTTAACATGCCATACCCATCTGTCCCCACCTTCCAGCTCCAGCACACCTCCATTTGCATTATCCCAGCTACTTGTTGTCATATACAGCCATATCTTCACCTCCTGCACAGCACATCACTCTTCTTTCACAAGGTACATCAGCCTCAACGGATGCATTTACATCTGGTATTTGGCACATGCACCTCTTTCTTCATCTTCAGCATCACGCCTGCAATATTCCCCTGATTATTATCTTAATCATTCATCTAACTCATATATACTTTTCCAACATAGCCTTCCTTGCAAAGCTTTTTTTTCCAGACAAAGGAATTGATGTCTTCTGCAGCAGCAGGTTCTTATTATTTGTATCTCCACCAACTCATGTCAATATATCACCTTTGCTCCAGCTTCAACCTGATTATGGAAGAAATCTACAGTTCAATCATAACACCCTTCTCCTCACAAGTACCCAGCCAAGAGCCGTTGAGATTCCTATCTTGTAGTTTTTGTCCTAATCATTGCAGTCTTAGCCTTCCATAGCAGTCCTCACCCCTTACCATCCATCTTGCACCAGCTACTGCTATGGATGTTTCAAATAGCACTCTGTTGTCGCCCGTTTACAAGCATTATAGGACATCATAGAGCCGAAAATGATCACAGAGAGTAAATTCACAAAGGGACATTATGACTTCTCTTCCTTATAGCAGCTCACCAAAAGAAATGCCATAAAACTGTGGTTTCTCACAGTTGGTTCACCAAAGGAATTACTATGTGTTCTTCATTTCCCACAGGGGTTCATCATGAACTGTATAGCCATCATATTCCACAATGGTCCATTTTGAATTATCTCAGCCCCTACTTTCACTCATTGCATCTGATTTTCATTTGATCATGGCAATATTTATATATATATGCATAGGTCTATAAACCTATATACCAATATATACACATCTATATTCATATATACATACATATAGGTGTAGAGATCTACATATGCACATAGATATATATTATTTTCTTCTTTCTATGCTTTTTAGATTTTAAATATCTTGGCATATGAGCATTTTTGTTCATTAGCATCTTTTGAAATCCATGTAATGTGTGTAAATTCTCCTTTCATACTAACTAAGTGTTTTTCAGGGAACATAGGGAAATATGTCATCACTTGGGGCATTGTAACTTCAATTTTAAATGTTGTAATAAGTTAGATCTTGATGAAAATTTACATTTTCTGTTTTAGATAGAATGAATGAGCATCATAAATATCATGAAATTCTTATTCTTCATGCATTTTCTCTTATTTCTCAAAATCTCACAATGGTGAAACACGAATGGCACGTGCACCATTTCGTAAGAGGTAAATTAATCCTAAGTTGATGATCCATATCAATGGCCATAGTCAGGGTGTGGACAAAACTTAGGATTTTTATCTTTTACGAAATAACACTGGATCCATTTTCAAAATTCATCATATTTCCTTATATCAGAATTTAACTTAAAATTAATTCAAAATATATACCAATGGCCATAGTCAGGGTATATTGAGAGTTAATTTCATTTTAAATTCTATAAAAGCATCAAATGTGTTTCATTCTTCACCTGAGTTTAAATATAGATTATTATATAATACATTCAATGACCATAGTCAAGGATGTATTATATCTTCAATCTTATTTTAATTCATTTAAAGAATGGAATAGCTTTTCAAAATCCAATTTCAAAAATTTAAATTCATTCATCATTTAGGATAGAATTACATCATATTTTCAAAAATTCATTTTTCAAAAACTCCAAGTAAATATCTTTCTTCAAATCTATCTTCAATCCTTATCAAATCCAATTCATTCTTTCAATTTTCAAGATTCAATTTCATTGTTAAATCCCAAAATTCAATCTAACTCTGAGATTTCAAATTCATTTTTTATTCAAATCAGATTTCAAAGTTCAATTTGACTTTGAAATTCCAAATTCATTTATATTCAAATACTCCAAATCAAATCCAAAGTTCAATTTAACTTTGAGATTCTCTTCCTCTTCTACATTTCAAAATTCAAACTTCAAATTCAAGGTCTAAATCGACTTTGAAATTCATTTATTCAAGATTCAATTCCTGAATTTTAAATCCAATTTGGGTTTTCAAAACCCAGATCCATTTTCAAAAGTCTCATTTGGACTTTCAAAAATCCAAAATCCATTCTAGGATCCAGAATCCAAATTTCACCTTGGATCTCAGACTTCAGATCCAAAATTTCCTTTAGGATCCAGGACCCAATTTCACTTTGGATCTTAGATTACAGATCCAATTCCATCTTAGGATCCAGAACCCAAGTCTACATTGGATCTCAGACTTCAGATCCACAATCTATCTTAGGGTCCAGAGTCCAACTCTACATCGGATCTTAGACTTTAGATCCAAATCCCCTTTAGGATCCAGAATCCAATTTCACTTTGGATCTCAGACTTCAGATCCAAATCCATGTAAGGATCCAGAATCCAATTTCACTTTGGATCTCAGACTTCAGATCCAAATCCATGTTAGGATCCAGAATCCAGTTCTACTTTGGATCTCAGACTTCAGATCCAAATCCATCTTAGGATCCAGAACCCAATTCTACATTTGGGTCTCAGACTTCAGATCTAAATCCATCTTAGGATCCAAAACCCAATTTTATCTCGGATCTCAGATCTCAGATCTTAAATCCATCTTTAGATCCAATTCCATTCTCAATTCTAGATTTCAAATCCAATTCCACTTTCAGATCTCATCCAAAACTCCCTAAATCCATTTCTATTCTTAAATACCATTTGATTATCTCAGATCCATTCCAAACTTAAAAATCCGAATTCAATTCCATCTCAAGTATTCATTTCCTTTCCTAAATTCAAATTCAAATTCAAAGTCCATTTTTTGACTTTGAAACTTTATTTCCTTTCATTTCAAAGCTTCAAGTGATCCTTTCCCACTTATCCTTCCAATCCTGATTTACTTCAAAAAACTTAGAACTCCTCTGATCTATCTCAAAGTTCTAAGTTAGATTAAATCATTTCTTCACTCTTTTGCCAAGTTCATCTCAGAATACTTGAAAATTTCTAAATCAATTTTCGAAAGAGCATTCATCCTTGCATCGCACAAGCATGATTCTTTGTGCATTTAGATCTTTAGAATAAATTCTTAGGTTATATTTAGGCAAAGCAAAAGGCATAGATTCGATCCTTGGTTCGATTACCCCTGGTAAAGGCGCCAGGAACGGTCGAACCTCGTACCGACGAGCAAATCCCGTCTCTCCATTTTTCCCGCAAATTTTCAAAACGAAGGCGAGTTATTTTCTAAATATTTTTCAAATAAAGGTCAAGTGAAAACCCGCAAAATAGTTCCTCTTCTCTCTCTTTCTTTCTTTCTTTCTTTTCTCTTCTCCCTTTCTTTTCTTTCTTTTATCCTTCTCCCTTCAAAAAGGAGGAGAATAGAGGTTAGAAAAGGAGAAGAGAAGGATGAGAGAGAAACCATAAAGAGAGGAAAAATTTTGCGATGATCACAGTTTTGGCGACCGAGATGGGACTTGTCTTCGTCCGGTTGAATCTATGCCTTTGCTTTGCTTTTATATAATCTAAGTCTTTATTCTAACATATGTCAGCTACATTTTCATGCAAACCTTAGGAGCCTAGACTCTGTCCTAAGCTGACATCATTGCATATAAGATCTAAGTATGGTTTGGTAGGACCATATTGAGGAGATTATTCCATGTTCACATTAGACTTAGGTCTTAAATACAACTCTCTTCAATTTTAGGGATTGAATCCAAGCTGTAAGACCCGCAATTTTTCAGAAAATATCTGAATAAAATTCATGAGGCATTTACCGGTAAAAATAGCATTTCTTCTCAGAATGCGAAACGAATCAAATCCTGCGAGCCAGTTATACTTAGGATATTCGTCGAATCGTGAATGTATGCTCAAACACTCTGGAAGCCATAACTTCCTACCTGAATGAAATCAAAGGATTCCTGCGAGCCAACTTTCTTAGTTACGTCAATACGAAGGGAATGGCGTACTCAGAATTTTTCGGAAAAAATCACCGGAAACCCGAAATTCTTGCGGGACCCACGGAAATATTGGTGGGACCCACAGAAATATTCCTCAGAAAATATCTGGTGGGACCCACAAAATATCCCATGGAAATATCTAGGTGGGCCCCACACCAAGGAACCTCTTGAAATTAAAAAGAAGCCAAGGGGGTAGAAGGGGCATGGAAAAACCCAAGAGGAGGTGGGCTTGGGCTATAAATAACCCTCCCCACTCTCTCTCTTCTCATAAAAATCGACCCCCCCTCTCTCTCTTGCCTTCTCTCTCTCTCCTAAACCTCCCCTACCTAGCCTAGCCCACTTGAGCCCACCTGACCTGGTCTGAGCCTGCCTGACTTAGCCTGAGCCTGCCTAACCTGGTCCTAACCCACCTGACCTGGGTCTGAACCCACTTGACCTAGTCCAAACCCAGTTGACTTGACTTGAACCTAGTTGGGTTTAAAGTCAAAGTCAAAGTCCTTTTTGGTCCAGATTCCGGTTTGGATTTCTGAACCCAGACTTAGCCTACTTGAGCTGAGTTCGAACCTGCTGAACCCAGTTGACTTGGATCGAACCCTGTTTGGTTCAAACCACTTAGGTTGAGTAGCTTGACCTGCTCTACCTCTTTCTCAACTAAGTCAGCTTCATCTGACTTAGTCTGACCTCTCGAAGGAAGGCTCGAAGCCAAAGGAGCGACCCGGAGCTGTTTCTTCCACGATTTGAAGTAAGTTCGCTTCGTTGATCCATCTCTCTCAAGTATTTGATTGTTTGTATATAGAATATACTTTCTGAAGTAGTATCTTGCTTTAGTTCTTGATTGAGCCCTTTTTGGACACTTCGGTGTTCACTCGCTCGTCTCGTAACTATCGTCGGATATATCTATGTTCAAACACGCAGTATATGCGTTTTTAAAATGGTATCTTGCCCTAGTTCTTGGTTGAGCCCTTCAGAACACTTCGGTGTTCACCCGCTCGCCTCGTAACTATCGTTGGATACAGATCTAGGTGTATATCTGCTGATTCTACCGACGCGTCCTATATCGCACAGGCTATGTAATTTACCTTTGTCGTCGCGTCGTATGATGCCAAGGCTCCCTGTTTTCTGCACTTCCGATTACTGCACTTCCGATTATGCATTTACTTACGCCGTCGCGTCGAACGATGTCAAGGCTCCTGATTTCTGCAATGTATTTACTTACGCTGTCGCGTCGAACGATGCCAAGGCTTCTGTTTTGTTATATATGTAGAATATTTTGTTCAGTTACACACCCTGAACAATAGTATATGCATTTCTTTACGCCGCCGCTCTATAAAGCACAGGCTTCTGCTTATACTACATATATAGCGCATAAATGAGCGTTCAAATGGAGACCAAACTCCAAATCGCCCATGCGATTCCTTGACCGCTCCTCATTCAAGATTCTGCTTGACGAATGAAGCCCCTATTGGAAAGGCTTCGCTTTTTTGCAAAATGCTCTTTACGTAAAGACTAAGTCAAATACGTATGGCCTGGCTATGGCCCAGGGTTCCTGCAACCTTGATGGATGCAAAGTACGCACAACGGTGCGCATCCATTTCCTGAATTAAGCGTGGCGATTTCCTACCAAAGAGGGAAGATGCCGCTGAAATGGATAAAAGAAACGCACGCTTTCTCCATAAAAGAGAGGAAGTGCTGCTGAAATTTCTGAAGAAGCTAAGAATAGCTCAGAAAGAACGTAGCAGGATACTCTGACATATAGCAGAGTGCTACCTAGTTCATGGTTTGCCCTCTACAACGTAGAAGGGTTCGTCGCACCACTGCCGGTAGAGCAGGGGTGGTGCTGACGAAATGGTTGGCAGAAGAGCTGCCGGAACCAATGGAACGGCATAATGATGTCTGTTGATGGAACAATGCCAGATCGACTCGTATCCTTGTGCCTGCAAGGGCACCTTGCTCGTAAGGGCCGCTGAGCCGGAGTAGAGGTTGCGCCTTTGTTAGGTTTGGACTCGTTGCATAAAAATACGCCGAGTAGCCGATCTATTTAGATCGAGTCATATGCATGCTCATTGAGAATGGTTACGCAACCAGACTCGTAAGGGCCGAAGAGCCAGAGTGTGTTGTTTCCACCCAAAGAGGTGTGATGCTCGTGATGGCCGAAGTGCCAAAGAGCGGTGTTCTGCATGCATATGAATAAGACTTAAGGTCGCACATACCCCGCGGTTGAAAATCGTGTTAGGGGTACCCCCTCAGTAATGACTATGTTGGGGCAAACTGAATGGGGTCGGGTACATACTCCCGTTGTGCTAAAAGCACGGGCTGCCTAAATGGCATGCAGATTCTGTACAAGTAATTGTAAGACTGGCAGACCCCTTCAGGAATTATGCTCACTATGGAATGACAGTGATGGTACAACCTTGAGTGACATGTATTTTACTTTGGACCTGATAGAGTTCACGATGGCCTCAGTCACTCATGGGTTTTGGGGTCGTGGTTATCCTTAAGATCTAAGGATTTAACCCAACTACTGCAAGTAGAGGATGCATCCGAATATGGGCCTATTAGGGTTCTCCCAGTTGAAACACACTGCCCTACTATGGATAGGGTCAACAGGCCTCTGGGGTATCTAAAATACATAGAATAATCAACCCCCAGAACGTCGCGTTGATGCCCGGACAATAGCTCTACCTGCGTACCAAAGGCGGGAGCGGTTAATTATCAAACAATGCATTAGTTCTAGGTACAGCGATGCTTTGAATGTATGAGTGGATGACGTGTTGAGTCAGTCCTGCATAACCTTTGTGAAGGTGTCATGTTTGGTATACTACTGGACCGACTGGGCAAAGACCCGTGTTGTATCCGCATGACTAAGCGAAGCTCGAGGAGTTGTCCTTAGATGCGTGGGATACGGATGTGCCAAGTATGAAGACTTGAGCTAGACATCACTTTGAGACCCGGAATAGGTCATGGCTAAGTCATGGAGACTTAAGAGGCTATTCAAATCACAGCCTTGAAAAGGCTTGCTCTAAGTCATGAGGACTCGAGCGGATGTTCAACTCATAGCCCTGAGGAGGCTCTTGCGATATACGCTAAGTCTTGGAGGCTTGAGCGTCGTTATTGCGCATTGCGACCCTGAGTGGTCATTACCGTACTTGAGTTGAATGGATGTATGACTGCATGCTTACCAGACCATCAGTGGTTCTGACCCCGTTTTATGGGGATTTCAGGTGTTGGACCTGCGTGACGATATGCGGAGCAAGGCGGCATCGAGTTCCAGGGTTTCTCTAGACAGAGTTGTACTGCTTCCTTTTTATTGAACCTACACTGCTTTTCTAAGCAGTAGTGTTGTAATAAACATGTGGTTTTCGACAAATGGAACACTTTGGTGGTCAATGAGTTGCTTGGCCACATACCTGCAACGTGCTCGGAGTTTTCTAAAACTGACGACTCATTATCGTCTGATTCCGCTGCTAAAAGCTTTTCTAAATTCCGCTGCAAAGAAAAAAAAAAGAAATTCATGAAAATTTTAACTTAGCTTTGTTTTGGAAATCCGGGGCGTTACAGAATTGGTATCAGAGCATGAGTCTGAGAAACCTGGTTCAAGATCTGTCATGGCCCCGATATCGCACTGTAAGTATATGTTTTTATACTTTTGTTCTGATCTGGGTGCATCTTTGTATAGATGGCAACTCATGACTCCCGAGGATATTGCTATCATTGCAAGGTCATGCACGATGAGTGGATATGCCCGTATGAAGTCCAAGACTGCCAATACTGTGGCGAGGATGGGCATTCCGCCAACGAATGCCAAAGGAAATATACCGCCGATATGGGTCGGCGGGCATCAAAGGGTCTCAAGGATGAGACTTCGCGTGTCAGTGGACCGCATCACTCTAGTGTTGGGAGCAACCATACCCCAACATCTCTTGATGAATTACCAAGGCTGAGGGATTTTGACTTGAACTTCCCTGCGGAGGTCTATCACTCGCCAAGCTACCATCCGACATCATATACGCCGAGCTTAAATGGCAGGAACAAAAGAGGGGATTCTTTTTGTTCGCCGATCATTATTCCAGACTCCCAGAGTCTTGATCTTGCTGACTGGGAGAGTGGACTGGATTCCCTCATGTATCCCCAATATTCGCTTGCAAGTGCGGAAGTGCCGCCCAAGCCAAAGCTAGTAGTGCCTGCACCAAGGCCATGTGGCAATAGATGGACCTTTTGGAGTTCGTCTTCATCAAATAAATCCAAGTCTTAAAGAGACTGGTGATGTTTTGGAGTCAGTAGACTCATGTATATAGTTTCTCAACGCCTAAAGTCTGCCAATGCGGCATGACATTTTGTTTAAGGCGATGCTTGTGTAAATGTGATGTATATTAAGTAAATAAAGCTTTTTACTTCCTCATATACATCAAGAAACTAAAAACAAGTGCTTGTGTGTGCATAGATAAATGGCTCCTACGACAAGGAGAACCATGCCAAGCGAGGAGTCCCATACGCAAGGATTCCTGTTGGAGACACTCAACAACCTGGTTACCGCCATCCATGAAACGAGGCCAGAACCAGTCGCACCACGAAACGAGCACCTAGGAGGAGTGACTTATGAGAAGTTCCTCAAGCTTGACCCGCCAATTTTCATTGGCAGAGCCGATCCTGAGCTCGCGGAGAGTTGGATCGAAGAGACAGAATGTGCCTTCTCAGTACTGGGAGTACCAGAGGAAAAAAAGACCAATTTTGGCACGTATCGGTTGAAAGACAATGCACGGAAGTGGTGGGATACCACTAAACTTATCCAGTTCTTACAAGTCGAAGTCATTCCTTGGACTGACTTTCAGAGGACTTTTATGGATAACTACTTCCCGTTGCATTCCAGAAACAAGAAAAAGATGGAGTTTCTGGAGTTGGAACAGGGCGGTATGAGTCTAATGGACTATACCACCAAATTTCAGAATCTAGAGCGCTACTGCTCTCGATTGTTCAAAACAGACCAAGAAAGGGCCGACAAATATGTGAATGGTCTGCGCGAAGGGCTGCGATCTCGAGTGATAACAAGCATGCCTTCGACTTTTCAGGTTGCGGTAGCAGCAGCTTCAAAAATCCAAGAGGATTGGGCGCGATCTAAAGTGATCATAGCAAAGAAGCCCATAGTGAATGGTGGGAATCGTAAAAGGACGTTCCCAAGTGGCCAGGGTTCACGACAACCCTTTCAAAAGAAGAAGTTCCAAGGAGGGAACAACACTCAGCAAGTCGTGAGGCCAAGACAGAACCCAACTCTGAATGGTCAGCAGTCCAACTTCAGCTGCCCAAGGTGTCGTATGGACCACCCCGGAAAGCCATGTCCTCGCGACATTGGCGGGTGCTTGTATTGTGGCAAGATGGGCCACTTTATAAGGGATTGCGCCAAGAAGGCTGCAGATGAACAGAGGAGTAATGCCGGATCTGCCGGACCCTCTCGACCAGCGCCACAACGTTCTCAGTTTCAACGACCTCCACCTAGAGTAGAACAAAGGCCTGCTGCAGGTCGTGTATATGCTGTAACGACTGAACAAGTCGAAAATGGTGACCAGATTGAAGGCACCGTACCTGTTAATGGACATGCAACTTACGTCTTGTTTGATTGTGGTGCTACTCATACGTTTATCTCTGACGATTTCACCAAACAACTCCACGCCTCGGTGCAACTGATTGATAAAATGATCGAAGTGTATAACCCGTTGGGTTCATGCACCAAATGTATCCGGTGTGTGAAAAATTTGGATATTGAGATAGCAGGGCAACACTTGCCTACTGACGCCATCCTGATCGATATGATACAGTACGATGTCATTCTGGGAATGAATTGGTTGGCTCAGAATAATGCCAAGATTCTGTGCCGCGAGGGCAGAGTAATTCTGATCATGCATATAATTCAGGGTTTATTAACATTTAAATATGCATGATTTTATGAAATAATGTTTCAAAAACCCAATTTTATGTTAGTTTTTGAGTAAATGTGCTAAAATGATTTAAAAATAAAAAATGCATGAAAAATAGTTTTATTTTTACATTTTTATACATATTTTAGTTTTTGTTATATTCATAGTAGTTTAGTTTTAGTTTGCAATTAAAAATGAAAAAAAAAATGATAATATAGAAAAATATTTTTTCATTTTAAGTGTTTGTTTTTTTTAAAAAAAAGAGAAAAAATTTAGAATAGTTTTTTTAGTTCTTCATAAATAAGTTTTGTTTTTAAATTTTTGAAAATTTTATAATAAACTGGTATATAGTTTTTTTTATTTTTGAAAATTGCAAAAATAAACACAAACTGGTTCAACCGGTTTGCTTTTCAAAAATAAAACTGTGTTGAACCGGTTCCAGCCGGTTTGGGGTTTTTAAAACCCACGAAATGAAAGTTTTTCAATTGTCTCCCCATTTACGCCAAGTCCTTCTTCTTTCCCCTCTGTTCACTCTCTTTTCCCCCTTCTTCCACCGGATTTCCCCTTCTCTTTCTTCCCTCTCTCTTTTCCCTTGCCTTTCTCTTCTCCCTCCTTATCTTCTTCCTCAGTCCGGTGGAGATGTTCAGTCCGGTGGCGGCATGAGTGGTGGAGACCACTTCTCTTCCAATCTACCTCCAGTTCACGGTGAGTTTTCTTCAGAACTTCTTCTTCTTCTTTTTCTGTTTCTTTAGTCTAATTTCTTGTAATTCGTAGGTGTAATGCTTGATTTTGATTTCATTGTGCATTTTGAATTCGTTATATTAGCATCTGGATTTTTTTATTGTCTTTTCAGTAGCCGTGAATTCTGCATCTAATTGGATCTGAATTAAAATCCAGTGAACATTTTAGGATAACTCAGGCATCTGAGCCAGAGTAATGGCATTCTGATCATTGGAGTAGTTTTTGTTTGATAAAAGGATCATCGTGATCATTCTATTGGAACTGATCAGAGATCGATTGTCAAATTAAAATGCAATCTCTGTTTTCCGGCAAGTATTGTGATTTCTGATTTCCGGTGAGAGATATATATCGTGTTTAGCAATGATCTGAATCATCTAGACCATCTGAATATGCTGTAATCATTTTTTGGATCTTGATATTTACTCACCGGAATCCATTTCACAGAAGCTGGAATCCTTTACTGATTTTTATATTTACTCGCCGGAAAATGTTTTTACAATGAAAACCTGTGTCACGGTGGAACAAGATCTGATTGATCTTTTGATTGATTTTCCAAGTGTTGTTTAGCTTGATTGATCACCGATTTGCTGAATTTCTAGTTTGATCAATGGTTATCTACTGATATCTCTAGAAACCTCATTATCCGACAGCCTAAATCCACCTAAACTTCAATTCTGTTCTATCGACATTATGCATTGGATTTATTGACTTCCGGCAAGGGCTGTGTTAATTGATTGACCACCAGTATTGAATGAGCCAGTATTTGATTTCTGTTTGATCAATTGCCTGATATCATGAATCCATATTTTTGATTTCATAGGATTGATAATGTAATTTCTGGATTGATAAATGAATTGTTCAATTGATCAGCTATTTTAAACAAATTCAGTCTATCAAAAATTATCCCTGTGTTATGTGTTATTCCGGCAAGAGTGATGTGGTACTGGACCAGTTAATTGGATATCCGGATCCGATTTGAGATACCGAATTATCGGATGATAATACTTTGCTGATTTTTTTAGATAGATATTACTTAGATTACTTAGTGTGTTGATATTAGATTACTTCGTTAATTCATTAACTCATTGTTAGATTACTTAGTTGCTAATCATTTTGCTATTAAAAATAGTTTAGTTAAGAAAGATCATTAGCATTTTTAGTAAGATTTAATAAAAGAAAAAAAAATATATCATTTGCATTTAAAATTGTCATTTAGATTTCTTTAATGATTTCTTTCGTATTCTTAGCATTTAGTTAGTATATTCTATTTCTTCTTTCTCTGGTACTGCTCGTGTTTCGTTTGATTTGTGCAGGATTGCAAGGGAATGGAGCTGAAGAGATTACGTGACACGAAGTGCAAAAATAGGAGAATTTTTACTTTTTAGTTTAGAATTAGGAATTTAATTGGGTTTGTAAATATTGCACTTTACGCCCTCTGCGAAGGGTATTCATTTGTTGTAATAGTTAGTTGTTTTTACTTTTCTTGAACACTTTACATTTCAATAATTCGGCAATAAAGAATAGTTTAGACTTGTGTGTTTGAATACAACATATTCCCGTTCCCTGAGTTCGACCCGGTCTCATCCACTAGTGAGAACCGGTTTTTATTATTTGATGTCTGGTTTTCACATGTTTTACATATAAAAATCTTTTCAAAATTTATAGCAATTTAAAAGAAGACATCAAATTTTTGGCGCCGTTGCCGGGGAACGGCGTAATATTAGTATTCACTTTATTGCCTAGTGTTTGTGTGTGCATTTAGGTTTAGAACCACGTATGTGCATATCTTAGAGACGAGCTTACTTTTCTGCACAGCCCACCTATTAAGATTCCCTTAGAGGTGACTGTGTACGATTGGTACCGTACACATAGATTTTATATTTCTTATGCATAATCTCTTTTATGTGTAACTGCGTGGTGTTTGTTTAGTTTTGTGTTGTTTTTAGTTCACTCGCTTTGTGGTTTGCGTGGTTTGGCCGCTTAGTACGTTAGTTAGGTAGAAAACCCAAAGTTAGGACGTGTGCTACACCGGTCTACTCAAAGGTGTACGCAATGGCTGACGATCATCAATTGATCCGTCCTTTGAGGGAGTACTTCATGCCAAATACGTATACTCCCACCTCCTGCATCACGAGACCTGATGTAGGAGCGAGCCATTTTGAGATTAAGGCCAATGTGATTCAAATGTTACCATCGTTTTATGGCCTTAGCAATGAAGACCCATATCGTCATCTCGACGAATTCCTTGAGATTTGCTCGACTGTGCGAATCAATAACTTTGGAGATGATGCTATGAGGTTAACTTTGTTTCCGTTCTCTCTCAAAGATAAAGCCAAGCACTGGTTA
This sequence comes from Nuphar pumila, assembly GCF_984573655.1. NCBI lineage: Eukaryota > Viridiplantae > Streptophyta > Magnoliopsida > Nymphaeales > Nymphaeaceae > Nuphar > Nuphar pumila. The sequence continues at coordinate 68,826,945 of NC_143251.1, read as the reverse complement.
AAATCTCTTGAGACGGTTCGTATTACTACTTGGGAAGGAATGCAAAAAGAATTTTTAAAAAAATATTTCCCAATTAGTAAAACGAACCAGTTTCGTAAAGCTATAACCAGTTTTTCTCAAATTGAGGGAGAACAATTTCACGAGTCTAGGGAGAGATTGAAAGATCTTCTCCGCAAGTGTCCCCATCACCAGGTGCCTCGTTGGCAGTTGGTGCAGTATTTTTATGACGGGCTTACGGCAAAGGATCGTCAAATGGTTGATTCATCTTGTGGGGACACTTTTATGCTCAAAAGTGAGGACGAGGCGTGGTCTCTATTCGAGACCTTGAGTGAAAACACGATGCATCATAACTTGTCTTCACGGCTCGATAGGACTACATCTCTGTCTAGTGGTCCTAGGAAGGTTGGGATTTCCAAAGTTGGGTCCGAATTAGAATTGCGTACCAAGGTTGACCAATTGACTAGGAAGTTAGATCAATTCCTAGCCAATTCTTCGAGAAATCCAGTAGAAAGAGTGTGCGAGATATGTGCTAGCCCTGCACACTGTGTTGCGGATTGTCCGGCAGCGCCATTATATCCTGAATTCGTTCAGGAGCAGGTGAATGCTGCCCAAGGTTTTGCTAAACCCATGTCCGATTCATTTACATCATCATATAACCCAGGTTGGCGAAACCAATCCATTCCCCCATCCCATCAGCCCTCACAGACACAGTATAGACCCAGTAACCCTTCACAAGGTTACTCGCATCCTATATTTCCACAGGTTCATTCCCAGTATTGTCTACCTTCTCCTCAGAAGCCCAGTCCAAGTTCATCATTTCAAGAGAAGATGTTAGAAGTCTTTTCTGATATCAAGGCCACTCTTTGTTCCCATACGCAGTCAATAGCCAAGCTAGAAACTCAAATGGGACAGTTAGCTCAGACATTGAGTAGACAAAGTCAGAGGAACCTTCATAGTCAGTCTGTTGTCACATCCAAGGGAGAGGATTCCATGTTATTTGACTTGCAACCCACTACTTCACATCATGAGCAAGTCAAATCTGTTACATCTCTTCAGTATGGGAAGGCGTGTCACCCTACTCAGGAATCGACTCATGAACCCAATATCATTTCTACTGACGAGTCGATCTCCATGATACCTCAACAGAAGGGGCCTTACTCACAGCATACATTTTCATCATATAAAGCCCCATTTTCTCAGCCTTTAGGATCACCAATTTTTAGTAAGCAAGAGGTACAGATGCAGAAGGTGCTTGATCAAGTCAAGCCTGATCATATTCACCACTTGTCTGAAGTTGCATTCATTGGTACTCGGTCGGTCCTAGACTCTCGATTCTTGACCAGTCTCTCAGATGACACTAATCTCCGTTCTTCATGTCAAGAGAGTCATGGTGCTACATTTGGAGGTAGAAGGGATGGAAACACAGTGCGTAGTATCACAGATGACACTCTTTTCTTCATAGAGCCCGGTTGAGTCTAACTTCACGTCCATTGATCTCATGGACGATGAAGGATTTTTTCAGGGATCCGTCTGGCTGGGGACGTGAAACTTAGCGCTTTATGGGAGGCAACCCATATTCTGTATAGTTTTACATTTGTTATTAGAATTTGTAGATTTCATTTGGTTTTATTTTTCGTTTTCTATCTTTTCTATGAGTTTCATGTTTTGTCATGTATATATTGCATTTATTACATTCATAGAACATGTATTTTTAATTCATGTCAGGTAATTCTACTCTTTTCCCTCATTTATTTCCTCTCATGTGCATTCACGTAGTTTCATATAAACATGGGGGAGTGCCACTGGGACAGTGTCATTCAAGCATGGGGGAGGGTGTAGAATGCACACCTTGATATTTCTGTTTACGTTCTTGCACATGTTTACACATCTCTCATGAAAAGTAGAATTTTAAAGAAATAGTTTGAACTTATATGAATGTTATTTCAAATCTGATGTTTTTAGAGGATTTTTTAAGCCCCACGAAACATTTTTCTGACATAAATCTAAAAATTATGGTTGTTTATGCAGATTTCGAGGAAATGATGATAGATACATGTTAGAGTTTATTTTGAATCATAAATATGAATATGCACAGTTCTATTTTTGAAAAACTAAGCAAATGAACAAAAGCATAAAAATGAGCTCAAAAGAAAAAATAGCATGCGTTAGGTTGTTTGGATAATTCCACAATCCTTAGTAGATGGAACTTAGATGTAAGTTGAAACTTTTAATTCCATTTCGGAAAAGGAGAGTGGAAAACTTTGTGATCCTACGTAACTGAGAACAGATACAAGTTGAAATATTTGACTCTCATGTTATAAAGGTGAATGAAGGAAGTCACTTTTATGTCTTAGTTGATATCTTTTGGTATGTATTGAAAAAGTATAGAAGATATTGACATTGCACAAGGCATAAAAGCAGACCACACGCAAGCTATATGAGAAAAATAAGTGCGCAAAAAGAAAAAGCGTGAAAAGAAAAAAAAAAAAGAGAAAAGAGCTTAAAAAGAAAGAAAAGTTCAATGCTTAGAAGTGTGATTGAGAAAACCTGTGTAGAAAACATATGAGTGAGGATAAGTAAATAATAATATGTTTTTATTGGATTTTCTAAGAATAAAACATAAATAATTGTGATTTTTAGAAAAGTGAAAGAAATTCTTTTTCTGTGGTGGTACATAAAAGATTCTAATTATATTATGATTTTGAAATAACAGGAAATATTTGTGAAAATAAAGTCTTTAATTACCTACTGCTTATGAGGATGTGTAATATTATGCATACATGACAGAGATGTTTGTGGGTAGCATCACTGCAAACCCTCACGAGACCTTACTCGTCCACTAGGGTAACCCAGGGGTTGAAAGGGCTTGTTGCATGAGCTAAATGCAACCGTGATTCCTACGAAAGTGAGTTAGGTGATAGTTTGATTTCTTGCATTTTTCTAGTTTGCTCGAGGACTAGCAAAACATAAGCATGGGGGTATTTGATCATGCATATAATTCAGGGTTTATTAACATTTAAATATGCATGATTTTATGAAATAATGTTTCAAAAACCCAATTTTATGTTAGTTTTTGAGTAAATGTGCTAAAATGATTTAAAAATAGAAAATGCATGAAAAATAGTTTTATTTTTACATTTTTATACATATTTTAGTTTTTGTTATATTCATAGTAGTTTAGTTTTAGTTTGCAATTAAAAATGAAAAAAAAATAATAATATAGAAAAATATTTTTTCATTTTAAGTGTTTGTTTTTTTTTTTAAAAAGAGAAAAAATTTAGAATAGTTTTTTTAGTTCTTCATAAATAAGTTTTGTTTTTAAATTTTTGAAAATTTTATAATAAACTGGTATATAGTTTTTTTTATTTTTGAAAATTGCAAAAATAAACACAAACCGGTTCAACCGGTTTGCTTTTCAAAAATAAAACTGTGTTGAACCGGTTCCAGCCGGTTTGGGGTTTTTAAAACCCACAAAATGAAATTTTTTCAATTGTCTCCCCATTTACGCCAAGTCCTTCTTCTTTCCCCTCTGTTCACTCTCTTTTCCCCCTTCTTCCACCGGATTTCCCCTTCTCTTTCTTCCCTCTCTCTTTTCCCTTGCCTTTCTCTTCTCCCTCCTTATCTTCTTCCTCAGTCCGGTGGAGATGTTCAGTCCGGCGGCGGCATGAGTGGTGGAGACCACTTCTCTTCCAATCTACCTCCAGTTCACGGTGAGTTTTCTTCAGAACTTCTTCTTCTTCTTCTTCTTCTTCTTCTTTTTCTGTTTCTTTAGCCTAATTTCTTGTAATTCGTAGGTGTAATGCTTGATTTTGATTTCATTGTGCATTTTGAATTCGTTATATTAGCATCTGGATTTTTTTATTGTCTTTTCAGTAGCCGTGAATTCTGCATCTAATTGGATCTGAATTAAAATCCAGTGAACATTTTAGGATAACTCAGGCATCTGAGCCAGAGTAATGGCATTCTGATCATTGGAGTAGTTTTTGTTTGATAAAAGGATCATCGTGATCATTCTATTGGAACTGATCAGAGATCGATTGTCAAATTAAAATGCAATCTCTGTTTTCCGGCAAGTATTGTGATTTCTGATTTCCGGTGAGAGATATATATCGTGTTTAGCAATGATCTGAATCATCTAGACCATCTGAATATGCTGTAATCATTTTTTGGATCATGATATTTACTCACCGGAATCCATTTCACAGAAGCTGGAATCCTTTACTGATTTTTATATTTACTCGCCGGAAAATGTTTTTACAATGAAAACCTGTGTCACGGTGGAACAAGATCTGATTGATCTTTTGATTGATTTTCTAAGTGTTGTTTAGCTTGATTGATCACCGATTTACTGAATTTCTAGTTTGATCAATGGTTATCTACTGATATCTCTGGAAACCTCATTATCCGACAGCCTAAATCCACCTGAACTTCAATTCTGTTCTATCGACATTATGCATTGGATTTATTGACTTCCGGCAAGGGCTGTGTTAATTGATTGACCACCAGTATTGAATGAGCCAGTATTTGATTTCTGTTTGATCAATTGCCTGATATCATGAATCCATATTTTTGATTTCATAGGATTGATAATGTAATTTCTGGATTGATAAATGAATTGTTCAATTGATCAGCTATTTTAAACAAATTCAGTCTATCAAAAATTATCCCTGTGTTATGTGTTATTCCGGCAAGAGTGATGTGGTACTGGACCAGTTAATTGGATATCCGGATCCGATTTGAGATACCGAATTATCGGATGATAATACTTTGCTGATTTTTTTAGATAGATATTACTTAGATTACTTAGTGTGTTGATATTAGATTACTTCGTTAATTCATTAACTCATTGTTAGATTACTTAGTTGCTAATCATTTTGCTATTAAAAATAGTTTAGTTAAGAAAGATCATTAGCATTTTTAGTAAGATTTAATAAAAGAAAAAAAAAATATATCATTTGCATTTAAAATTGTCATTTAGATTTCTTTAATGATTTCTTTCGTATTCTTAGCATTTAGTTAGTATATTCTATTTCTTCTTTCTCTGGTACTGCTCGTGTTTCGTTTGATTTGTGCAGGATTGCAAGGGAATGGAGCTGAAGAGATTACGTGACACGAAGTGCAAGAATAGGAGAATTTTTACTTTTTAGTTTAGAATTAAGAATTTAATTGGGTTTGTAAATATTGCACTTTACGCCCTCTGCGAAGGGTATTCATTTGTTGTAATAGTTAGTTGTTTTTACTTTTCTTGAACACTTTACATTTCAATAATTCGGCAATAAAGAATAGTTTAGACTTGTGTGTTTGAATACAACATATTCCCGTTCCCTGAGTTCGACCCGGTCTCATCCACTAGTGAGAACCGGTTTTTATTATTTGATGTCTGGTTTTCACATGTTTTACATATAAAAATCTTTTCAAAATTTACAACGATTTAAAAGAAGACATCAAATTCTATCTCGACCCGGATTGCCTAAGATGGAATACCGGTTATCCAAACCTGTTCCACAGAAAAGGCTCATATCAGCACTTAAGGTATAAAAATACCTTAGGAAGGGTTGTGTGGCCTTCCTGTTGTGTCTCTCGGTGGAAAAATCCAATGACCAACCCCTTGAGAGTTTGGAAGTGGTACGGGAGTTTCCCAATGTATTTCTTGAGAAATTGCGAGGACTTCCGCCACTTCGTGAGGTTGAATTTGGAATTCAATCCTTACCTGGAACAACGCCGATATCCAAAGCCTCGTATCGAATGGCGCCAGCTGAACTCAGTGAGTTGAAGTGTCAGTTGGAAGAACTGATGGAACAAGGGTTCATCCGACCGAGTGTGTCACCGTGGGGAGCCCCGGTACTGTTTGTAAAGAAGAAGGATGGATCCCTTCGGTTATGCATCGATTATCGGATGCTTAACCAGGCAACTGTTAAAAATAAGTACCCATTGCCTCGGATTGAGGACTTATTCGATCAACTCAGAACAGCGAGGGTGTTCTCCAAGATCGACCTCAGGTCTGGGTACCATCAGCTCAGAGTTAAGGAAGAGGATATACCCAAGACTGCCTTCAGAACGAGATACAGCCATTATGAGTTCGTAGTAATGCCCTTCGGACTCACTAATGCGCCTGCTGCCTTTATGGATCTAATGAACCGGATATTCAGACCATATTTGGATAGCTTTGTCATCGTCTTTATTGATGACATTCTCGTATATTCTGAGGACAAGGAACAACACGTGGAGCACTTGAAAATCGTCTTGAAAACCCTTCAAGATAACCAACTCTATGCTAAGTTTTCAAAATATGAATTCTGGCTAGATAAAGTGATGTTTCTTGGTCATATGATCTCAAAAGATGGAATCACCATAGATCCTGTGAAGGTGGAAGCTGTGATGGACTGGAAGTAGCCAGAAAATATTACTGAGGTCCGTAGCTTCCTTGGACTTGTCGGATATTATCGGAAGTTCATACAAGACTTCTCTCGAATCGCCGTACCCATGACGAAATTACTAAAAAAGGGAGTCAAGTTTGAATGGACTGACCAGTGTAAGGAGTGCTTTGAGGTTCTCAAACAGAGGCTTACCACTGCCCTTGTCCTTACCTTACCTTCTGGTCAGGGAGGCTTCGTTGCTTATACCGATGCCTCGGGAACAGGTCTGGGTTGTGTGTTGATGCAGCATGGCAAAGTAATCGCCTATGCGTCACGACAGTTGAGAGTCCATGAGAAAAACTATCCAACCCACGACTTGGAGCTTGCCGCGGTAGTGTTCGCACTTAAAATCTGGCGACACTACCTGTATGGAGAGAAATTTGAGGTCATGTCAGACCATAAAAGCCTAAAATACCTCTTTTCTCAAAAAGAACTCAATATGCGGCAACGGCGATGGCTGGAATTCCTCAAAGACTACGAATTCACGCTTTCCTATCACCCTGGAAAGGTGAATGTTATAGCAGATGCCCTTAGTCGCAAGACTGTTAGCACTCTGGCCAGCCTAACAGGACAATGGAAGTTGATGGAGGATTTCGTCAACTGGAAGCCATTTTTGGCTGATTCTGGCAGAATCCAAATGTCATGTTTGATGATCCACATTGAGTTCCTCGATCGCATCGTAGCCGAACAGTTCAAGGATCCCCAGTACTTGGAATTGAAAGCTCGTGCTGAAAAAGATGACACTTTCTTCCATTTGAAAGAAGATGGAGGAATATGGATGGAAGAAAGGATTTGGGTTCCAAATAACCCTGAGCTAAGATAGGAAGTACTCCAGGAGGCTAATAATAGCAAGTACACCATTCACCCTGGAGGTACGAAGATGTTCCGAGATTTGCAGAGGAAGTACTGGTGGAAGGGTATGAAGCGTGATGTGGCTACGTTTGTCTCGAAGTGTTTGATCTGCCAGCAAGTTAAGATCGAACATCAGCGACCTGGTGGAAAGATGCAACGGATCGAGATTCCAGAATGGAAATGGGAAGGCATTACGATGGATTTCATCGTTGGATTGCCTCGATCCAAGAGACAACATTACTCAATATGGGTGATCGTGGACAGACTTACCAAGTCTGCTCACTTCCTGCCAATCAACACTTGATACTCAACTGAACGATTGGCGGAGATCTACATTCGGGAAATCGTTAGACTCCATGGAGTGCCGATTTCGATCATATCCGATCGTGACCCGAAGTTCACCTCTCACTTTTGGGAGCAGCTTCATAAAGCCCTGGGGACGAAACTCAAGTTCAGTACAGCATTCCATCCCCAAACAGATGGGCAATCAAAACGAACCATACAGACTCTTGAAGATATGCTAAGAGCCTGTATGCTGGAATGGAAAGGTGATTGGGATTCCCACCTAGCGTTGGCTGAATTTGCTTATAATAATAGCCACCACGCTAGCATTGGGATGGCGCCGTATGAAGCCTTGTATGGACGACCCTGTAGATTACCAATCCATTGAGGTGAAGTGGGTGAGCGAACCTTGGACTCGCCCATTGTGTTGCAGCATTATACTGAGCAAGTCCACATGATCAGAAAGAAGCTACAGACTGCTCAGAGTCGACAGAAGAGCTACGCCAATCAGCGGCGTAGGGAACTCACTTTTGCGGTTAGAGATAAGGTTTTTATCAAGGTCTCTCCAACCAAGAGTGTGTTTCGTTTTGGAAAGAAGGGGAAGCTCAGCCCCAGATTCGTTGGTCCCTTCGAAGTTTTGAGCCGAATCGGAGAGACTGCCTACCGAGTAGCATTGCCACCACAATACGCACAAATACATGATGTATTTCACGTATCAATGCTTAGAAAGTACGTTCATGATCCTTCTCACGTCATTCAACATGAAGACATTGACATCCGAGAAGATATGACGGTAGAAGAAAGGCCAGTGGAGATCATGGACCGACGGGAGCAAGTGCTAAGAACGAAGGTCATTCCACTTGTTAAAGTGAGGTGGCAGCATCATGGAATCGATGATTGCACTTGGGAGCCCGAATCGGATATGCGGGATAAATATCCTGAACTCTTCACCTTGTACTCTTAGCTGAATTTCACAGACGAAATTCCTTTAAGGGGGCAATGATGTAAGACCCGCAATTTTTCAGAAAATATCTGAATAAAATTCATGAGGCATTTACCGGTAAAAATAGCATTTCTTCTCAGAATGCGAAATGAATCAAATCCTGCGAGCCAGTTATACTTAGGATATTCGTCGAATCGCGAATATATGCTCAAACACTCTGGAAGCCATAATTTCCTACCTGAATGAAATCAAAGGATTCCTGCGAGCCAACTTTCTTAGTTACGTCAATACGAAGGGAATGGCGTACTCAGAATTTTTCGGAAAAAATTGCCGGAAACCCGAAATTCCTGAGGGACCCACAGAAATATTCCTCAGAAAATATCTGGTGAGACCCACAAAATATCCCATGGAAATATCTAGGTGGGCCCCACACCAAGGACCCTCTTGGAATTAAAAAGAAGCCAAGGGGGTAGAAGGGGCATGGAAAAACCCAAGAGGAGGTGGACTTGGGCTATAAATAGCCCTCCCCACTCTCTCTCTTCTCATAAAAATCGGCCCCCCCTCTCTCTCTTGCCTTCTCTCTCTCTCCTAAACCTCCCCTACCTAGCCTAGCCCACCTGAGCCCACCTGACCTGGTCTGAGCCTGCCTGACTTAGCCTGAGCCTGCCTGACCTGGTCCTAACCCACCTAACATGGGTCTGAACCCACTTGACCTAGTCCAAACCCAGTTGACTTGACTTGAACCTAGTTGGGTTTAAAGTCAAAGTCAAAGTCCTTTTTGGTCCAGATTCCGGTTTGGATTTCTGAACCCAGACTTAGCCTACTTGAGCTGAGTTCGAACCTGCTGAACCCAGTTGACTTGGATTGAACCCTGTTTGGTTCAAACCACTTAGGTTGAGTAGCTTGACCTGCTCTACCTCTTTCTCAACTAAGTCAGCTTCATCTGACTTAGTCTGACCTCTCGAAGGAAGGCTCGAAGCCAAAGGAGCGACCCGGAGCTGTTTCTTCCACGATTTGAAGTAAGTTCGCTTCGTTGATCCATCTCTCTCAAGTATTTGATTGTTTGTATATAGAATATACTTTCTGAAGTAGTATCTTGCTTTAGTTCTTGATTGAGCCCTTTTTGGACACTTCGGTGTTCACCCGCTAGTCTCGTAACTATCGTCGGATATATCTATGTTCAAACACGCAATATATGCATTTTTAAAATGGTATCTTGCCCTAGTTCTTGGTTGAGCCCTTCAGAACACTTCGGTGTTCACCCGCTCGCCTCGTAACTATCGTTGGATACAGATCTAGGTGTATATCTGCTGATTCTGCCGACGCGTCCTATATCGCACAGGCTATGTAATTTACCTTTGCCGTCGCGTCGTATGATGCCAAGGCTCCCTGTTTTCTGCACTTTCGATTACTGCACTTCCGATTATGCATTTACTTACGCCGTCGCGTCGAACGATGCCAAGGCTCCTGCTTTCTGCAATGTATTTACTTACGCCGTCGAGTCGAACGATGCCAAGGCTTCTGTTTTGTTATATATGTAGAATATTTCGTTCAGTTACACACCCTGAACAATAGTATATGCATTTCTTTACGCCGCCGCTGTATAAAGCACAGGCTTCTGCTTATACTACATATATAGCGCATAAATGAGCATTCAAATAGAGACCAAACTCCAAATCGCCCATGTGATTCCTTGACCGCTCCTCGTTCAAGATTCTGCTTGACGAATGAAGCCCCTATTGGAAAGGCTTCGCTTTTTGACAAAATGCTCTTTACGTAAAGACTAAGTCAAATACGTATGGCCTGGCTATGGCCCAGGGTTCCTACAACCTTGATGGATGCAAAGTACGCACAACGGTGCGCATCCATTTCCCGAATTAAGCGTGGCGATTTTTTACCAAAGAGGGGAGATGCCGCTGAAATGGATAAAAGAAACGCACGCTTTCTCCGTAAAAGAGAGGAAGTGCTGCTGAAATTTCTGAAGAAGCTAAGAATAGCTCAGAAAGAACGTAGCAGGATACTCTGACATATAGCAGAGTGCTACCCAGTTCATGGTTTGCCCTCTACAACGTAGAAGGGTTCGTCGCACCACTGCCGGTAGAGCAGGGGTGGTGCTGACGAAATGGTTGGCAGAAGAGCTGCCGAAACCAATGGAACGGCATAATGATGTCTGTTGATAGAACAATGCCAGATTGGCTCGTATCCTTGTGCCTGCAAGGGCACCTTGCTCGTAAGGGCCGCTGAGCCGGAGTAGAGGTTGCGCCTTGGCTAGGTTTGGACTCGTTGCGTAAAAATACGCCGAGTAGCCGATCTATTTAGATCGAGTCATATGCATGCTCATTGAGAACGGTTACGCAACCAGACTCGTAAGGGCCGAAGAGCCAGAGTGTGTTGTTTCCACCCAAAGAGGTGTGATGCTCGTGATGGCCGAAGTGCCAAAGAGCGGTGTTCTGCATGCATATGAATATGACTTAAGGTCGCACATACCCCGCGGTTGAAAATCGTGTTAGGGGTACCCCCCTCAGTAATGACTGTGTTGGGGCAAACTAAATGGGGTCGGGTACATACTCTCGTAGTGCTAAAAGCACGGGCTGCCTAAATGGCATGCAGATTCTGTCCAAGTAATTGTAAGACTGGCAGACCCCTTCAGGAATTATGCTCACTGTGGAATGACAGTGATGGTACAGCCTTGAGTGACATGTATTTTACTTTGGACCTGATAGAGTCCACGATGGCCTCAGTCACTCATGGGTTTTGGGGTCGTGGTTATCCTTAAGATCTAAGGATTTAACCCAACTACTGCAAGTAGAGGATGCATCCGAATATGGGCCTAGTAGGGTTCTCCCAGTTGAAACACACTACCCTACTATGGATAGGGTCAACAGACCTCTGGGGTATCTAAAATACATAGAATAATCAACCCCCAGAACGTCGCGTTGATGCCCGGACAATAGCTCTACCTGCGTACCAAAGGCGGGAGCGGTTAATTATCAAACAATGCATTAGTTCTAGGTACAGCGATGCTTTGAATGTATGAGTGGATGACGTGTTGAGTCAGTCCTGCATAACCTTTGTGAAGGTGTCATGTTCGGTATACTACTGGACCGACTGGGCAAAGACCCGTGTTGTATCCGCACGACTAAGCGAAGCTCGAGGAGTTGTCCTTAGATGCGTGGGATACGGATGTGCCAAGTATGAAGACTTGAGCTAGACATCACTTTGAGACCCGGAAGAGGTCATGGCTAAGTCATGGAGACTTAAGCGGCTATTCAAATCACAGCCTTGAAAAGGCTTGCTCTAAGTCATGAGGACTCGAGCGGATGTTCAACTCATAGCCCTGAGGAGGCTCTTGCGATATACGCTAAGTCTTGGAGGCTTGAGCGTCGTTATTGCGCATTGCGACCCTGAGTGGTCATTACCGTACTTGAGTTGAATGGATGTATGACTGCATGCTTACCAGACCATCAGTGGTTCTGACCCCGTTTTATGGGGATTTCAGGTGTTGGACCTGCGTGACGATATGCGGAGCAAGGCGGCATCGAGTTCCAGGGTTTCTCTAGACAGAGTTGTACTGCTTCCTTTTTATTGAACCTACACTGCTTTTCTAAGCAGTAGTGTTGTAATAAACATGTGGTTTCGATAAAATGGAACACTTTGGTGGTCAATGAGTTGCTTGGCCACATACCTGCAACGTGCTCGGAGTTTTCTAAAACTGACGACTCATTATCGTCTGATTCCGCTGCTAAAAGCTTTTCTAAATTCCGCTGCAAAGAAAAAAAAAAGAAATTCATGAAAATTTTAACTTAGCTTTGTTTTGGAAATCCGGGGCGTTACACAAACAATGTATGCAAGTGTATGCTTCTGTTCATTTAAATTCTATCTCTTTAGGACTTGCATTAGAACCTTCTGGTTTTATCTGCATGTTGAACATGTTTTCAAAAACCTCCTTACCTATATTGTCTCGATCTTCACGTTGCTGGGCTGTCTCTCTGAACCATAGTTCGGGAGAGAGCCTCACAACTGGACCACTTATTTGGGTTCGCGCCCCCCTACCACGTACCTAAGGGCCATAGTCTGAGGTATATCGGTAGGTGCTCAAGGATGTTGGGAAGCCTTTACCTTAGAACCGGAGTAAATACTTTATATGCCACGTACTTCGAGCTTCGGCTTGAGTATATCGGCGTACCTTGATTGGAATCAGATGATATAAATCTTAGAGTTAGGATTAAGGTCCTATCAGCCATTTCAAATATTGCATATAGAGTCAGCTTTAGGGAGTGTTGTTTGTATATCCTTGCTTATATATCTGTGATTGTATGATATTTTATATCTTCCTATATTTTCCAAAACCCTGGGTATATATTTCAAAATTTCCTCTTTGTTTTTAAAACCTAGGTGTATTATTCTTTCTCTTCTTCTTCCTCCTCTAAAAATTCTTCCAAATTCTTCTGATCCTGCCTGCAAGTTCTTCAAATTTTAAATCTTTATCATTTATCCTCAAAATTTCATTTATTCTCTTATTTTCTTCTGATTTTATATTCTTGTTTACATTTTCATAAAAATCTCTTTCCGTCAAGAGATATCCTTTTCAAAATAATATTTTCTTCATATTTTTAGTTGATTACTCTCCCTCGTAGAGTAAACAACGCAATTGTCACAAATTTTGTGGCAACTCAATCCCTAGTAATGGGACACAATTGTTTAGATTTCAAACCTAAATCCTTCCTCTTGTCAAATTTTTTTCCAAAAAAGATTCTCTAATATAAAAAACCTCCTCTTTCCTCACCAGAGAGATCACTGATATCCGAAAATGGTCACGACGAGAGGGGGAAAAGAAACAGTTCCTCAACTCAGCGATAGTGAGGCGGAAAAGATAAGCTCTCCTAAATCAGTCAGGGGACAAAGTCAGAACAAGAAGGATGACATCGACCCCGCTATGTATGACATGTTCCAAAAGATGATGGCAAGGATGATGTCAGAGCAAGCCGAGGCCAAGCTGAAAGAGGCAGTTCCTAAAAGCAAGCTGAGGAAGAAGCCTGTAAAGAAGCAAGTCAGAATCATTAGAAAGAAGGTGCAGCCAGACACTGCTTCTGAGAAATCAGAGTTAGAAGAGGAAGAGCAGATTGTCTACAAACAGAATCCTCAAAGGTAGTGCGTAAAAATAGCTGCAGAAGAGCCTGAATCCGTCAACAAGCCCAAGTCTGGGGCTCCAGCAGAGGACCTGATGAGCAAGCAGATGAAGGAAATGAATCGAGCGATTAAAGACATTCAAGCCAAGGGTAAGGGCAAGCAGACCTACACCGGCGAAGATTTTTATGATGGTCTAGATGGGGATGATAATCTGGAGAATCTTCCTCGCAAGTTTCTCAAATTTGACGGGACTAGCAACCCAAAAGCCCACTTGGCCACATTTTATGCAGAGTGCAGTCGTTTCAGAAAAGACAACAGAGCGTTGTTTATTTGGTTCCCCCGCAGTCTGGAAGGTGTAGCAGCCAGATGGTATGCTGATCATGTGAATCCTATCGAACTACGAGAGTTCGATAAGGTAGTAAATCTGTTCATCGAGCGCTTCTTATTCAACACTGAAGCCTCACCTACATTAAATCATCTTTACAACCTGACGCAAGGAGAGAATGAAAGAGCAGGTGATTTCATTCACAGGTGGAGAAGCACCTGCAATAAAATGAAGGTACCCATTCCTGAGGAGCACGCATTGCAAGTAATCCTCAACAATTTCTCTCAGCCCATAAGAAGCCTCATCGCCACTTCCCCGGCGAAATCCTTCATCAAGTTGATTGAGCGAGCTGAATGGCTCGAAGCAGGAATAGAAAGCGGACTTTACGAGGGCACGCCTCTGGTCAAGAATATCCCAGACCAGAAGAAGAAGGCGCAGTTTGCTCATTCAGTTGATACCTCTTGCAACAATCTTGGCAGCGGCAGCAAGGGAAACAAGAACAACAGTGGCAGTGGTCCGAGAATAGATCAGAACAAGGGGCAGAAGGAGGGATCCTTTAAAAACAATAATAAGCCACTTCCAATTGGCCTTCAGCAAAAGAGTGATCTCCAAGAGAAGCCCAAGTACATCAAGTGGGAGAAAGATCGAGTCTTCACTCCGTTATCTGAGAGTTTAGAAGTGATTATGAATTACCTTTTGAAGCACGGGATGATCAAACTCCCTAAAATCGCAGATCCTCCTGTAATGTTGGGAAAATTCAAAGATCAATTCTGCAAGTTCCATAGGGCAACGGGGCACGACACAGAGCACTGTTTCGTCCTCAAGCACATGATACAAGACTGCATTGACAGAAGTGAGCTGATAGAGGACGAGGAAGAAAAGCAGCCAGCAGTCCTGACAGAACCATTCCCGGACCACTCAATGAATTGATAAAGCCAAAGTTTTTGTTTGCTTTCGTCTCTTTTTGTCAGTTGTCTTGTAGGGGCTAGTCAGCCCAGTCTTCTATGAGTCCTTTCCTTTTTCAAGTTCTTGTAAATATTTAGTTGTTATCGAACCTTTTGCTTATTAATGAAATGTCAATTTTTCTTTATATCTTTGATATTCAAATACTTCCTTCTTTCGCTATACTGGGGCATTTAAATTCCTGACATCATTCATGAGAGAAATGATATTTTCTATGAGGGCTTTTTCAAAAAATCATGAAATTTTAAAATTCTTTGTCAGGACCAAGGAGTTCAAATATTCCTTGGTCTAACCTTTGACAAAAAATCAACCCTCGTGTTGATCATGTCTTCAAAAATAAGTTTTCAAACCATTATATTGAAAGATCAACTCATGTGTTTGTCTTATCTTCCAAAAATGAATTTTAAAATTTTTATATTCAAAGATCAACCTTTGTGTTGGTCTTATCTTTCAAAATGGATTTCAAATCTTTATAGATCAACCCTTATCTTTCAAAGTGGATTTCAAAACCTTTATATCCAAAGATCAATCCTTGTATTGATCTTATCTTCCAAAATGGCTTTCAAACCCTTGCGTTGGTCTTATCCTCCAAAATTGATCTCAAAACTTTTCAAAGATCAACCCTGGCGTTGTTCTTATCTTTTAAAATGGGTTATAAATCATCATATTCAAAGATCAATCATTGCATTGGTCTTATCTTCCAAAAAATGGGTTTTAAATCATTATATTCAAAGATCGACCCTGTATTGGTCTTATCTTCCAAAGATTGGGTTTTAAGCATTACCTTCAACGATCAACCATTGTGTTGATCTTATTATCAATTTCGAGAGGTTATTTTTAGAAATCAGATCTATTGTTGATCTTCTTCTTCAAAATTAGGAATTCAAAACCATTGCCTTCGAAAATTAACCCTCATGATGATCTCTCATGTTTGGTTTAAAGGATCAGATCTCGCGCTGATCATTCTTCTTGTGGTGGATTTTCTTCCCCCAAAATGATTTCTCATCTATCTTTTAAAATAAACATTTTCCTTCTAAGATCCCATATGCAGGCAGGATTAGAAAAACTCATTTTTCTCAAATCTTGTAAATCTTCAGTTAATTTTGATATCTTTATCAGTTTTATTCATTTTATTCATATTTTTTATCAAGTTTACATCAATTTTATCAAGTTTTATCAAGTTTATCAAATATTTTCTCAAAATTCCATTAAATTTTATCAATTCCCTACCCTTTCAGGTTAAGGGATAAACCTGATGCCTCCTTCCCATGAGGTATTTTCTAAATCTTTGCCCCTTTCAGGTTAGGGGATAAAACCTGACCCTCGTTGTCCGAGGTGTTCCCGCTCAGGTTAAGGGATAAACCTGACCCTCGTTGTTCGAGGTGTTCCCATTCAGGATAAGGGATAATCCTGAGACCCCTTGTAGGAGCAACAACGCTACCTATGAGGATTCTTTTGTAAATACAAGTTTTGTTAATCTTTATTGATTTTCTAGATTTATATCAATTTGCCTTCGCTAAATTTTCTTAAAAATTCTATTCTGTTCCCAGTCAGGATAAGGGATAATCCTGAAACCCCTCGTAGGAGCAATAACGCTACCTATGAGGATTCTTTTGTAAATACAAGTTTTGTCAATTTTTGTTGATTTTTTAGATTTATATCAATTTCCCTACATTAAATCTCTTTAAATTATATTCTTTTCCTCATTCAGGATAAGGGATAATCCTGAGATCACTCATAGGGGCAACCATGCTACCTGTGAGAATTCTTTTACAAAAATAAAATCAAATTTTCCTCAAATGTTCTGCATTTTTTTCAAAGTTCTATATCCTTTTGTCTTCTCAAAGTTTATTCTTTTTATATTCCCCGTCACATACCTGGTCCATCTAAATCATAGATCATAAATTCTAAATCTTGTCATATCCCTTCTAAATTCAAGTCTCAGGTTATCTATTCCCCCTTCAGGTTAAGGGATAAACCTGAATAATTTTTTTCCTAAATTTCTCATCAAATGTCTATTCCATTTCCCCTTCAGGGTAAGGGATAAACCTGAATCATTCTTTTCCTAAATTTCTCATCAAATGTATATTTCATTTCCCCTTCAGGATAAGGGATAATCCTGAAAACCCCGGCCATTCTTCTTGCTTTGATCTCTAAATATCTTAAATAGACCGATCTCCTTCCCGAATCTCAGTTGGAAAACCTAGTGCTCGCACTAGTTATTTTGCTAAAGATTTTAAATCTAAAGATCAAGTTCAGTCCTCGTACTGGTTGTCTTTCAAAAGTCTCAATCTTAAATCAGGTTGATTAAATGAAATGTCCCAGCTACTTCGCTGGTCGTTAAATGATTAAATGAAATGTCCCAGCTACTTCGCTGGTCGTTAAATGATTAAATGAAATGTCCCAGCTACTTCGCTGGTCGTTAAATGATTAAATAAAATGTCCCAGCTACTTCGTTGGTCGCTAAATGATTAAATGAAATGTCCCAGCTACTTCGCTGGTCACTAAATGATTAAATGAAATGTCCCAGCTACTTCGCTGGTCGCTAAATGATTAAATGAAATGTCCCAGCTACTTCGCTGGTCGTTAAATAATTAAATAAAATGTCCCAGCTACTTCGCTGGTCGTTAAATGATTAAATAAAATGTCCCAGCTACTTCGCTGGTTGTTAAATGATTAAATGAAATGTTCCAGCTACTTCGCTGGTCGCTAAATAAAATGTCCCAACTACTTCGTTGGTCGCTAAATGAAATGTCCCAGCTACTTCGCTGGTCGCTAAATGAAATGTCCCAGCTACTTCGCTGGTCGTTAAATGAAATGTTCTAACTCCTTCGTTGGTCGTTAAATGAAATGTCCCAGTTTTTACTAGTCATTAAATGAAAGGTTCCAGCTACTTCGTTGGTCATTAAATGAAATATCTCCGTTTTGTTGCCCAAGATCATAAATTACAACTAAAGGTCGCATCAAAATCTATATTGAGTAAATATTTCACATAGAAGTCATGAAAACTTTGCCAAATTGCTAAAAATATTTGTTGATTCCAAATAAATCTTACTGCACAAAAGAATTACCTCGGATTACCTCTAGTATTTTCTTCATAAAAGGTGAAGGTCTTTGCGAAAAAGAGGTAAAATTCAAATCTTTTTCCTGTTGATCAACCAATAGGATGAAGGAAATATCCTCGGTATAATTAGAGAAATAAATATTTCATGACATTGAAAAGCCGGAAGCGAATTGATATTGATCATAGCTATGATGCATGTTTAAAGACGATTTGCTGGCAATCAGACAGTGGAAATATCCTACGCTATAAAAGAATTCACTTAATCCATATCTTCTCATTTTAAAGCTGCAATCAAATATCTGCAAAAGGGATCTCTCAATTGTCGTCAAGATGAAGGCGAATTAAGCGAGTAGACCCCCGGGGCCAAAGAAGATTTGGATCATCTACCAAGATGAAGGAGTTTGTGAAGGATCCTTCCAGGGAAAGTTCAGATCACTGTCAAGATGAAGGCGAGTGTGATGGACCTACCGACAAACCCTAAATGATATTGATTTATGCTATCATCTAAAAGACCTTTGAGCCAATACTGTCATATATAATCCTTGAGAAAATGAAGGATCGGAGCATCTCCGAGATGAAGGAATTTGTGACGTACCCTTCCCTGAAAAAGAGAGAAAAGTCAGGAACATCCAAAATGAAGGATGATGTAAAAGCCCAAAAAAGCTCAATGACTCAAAAAGAGTGCAAAAAGATCATCGTGAGAAAACACCCAGATATCAAACTGCCGAAATTGCCAGAAGTCATATTTTCTTATGCAAAATATCTTTTATCAATGTCTTTTCACTACTTGCTTTTATGAAATTGAGAATATTTCTTCTCTTCTCATATCAAGGGAATGGATAGCTTTCTTGAAGAAAATCATCAGCGCCGAAATTTTGAATTTGACTCTTAAAGACCAAAGAGTTAACCTCGTTGGAGGAAATACTCTAGGAAAAAGAGGGAATATCTTTTCGCACATATACACATTTTCAAGCGTTGAAGTCAACTATAAATTTATATTATTGGCAAAATTTTCTAGATATTCTAAAGAATGAAATAAATATTCGATATCCATTTTTGGTGCAACCCAGCGTTGTTTATATCTTCCAGAAGAGTTACCCCATTCAGTTGAAGTATCTCTCTTGTCCCATCACGGTTTCGAGAAATCCGTATCGTTGTTCCCACTCAGGTTAAGGGTCAAAACCTGTACTTCCTGCGAGAGGTCATTAAATTCAAAAGTTGGTTTCAGTCTCAGCAATGAGACGCCGAAGTTCACCCCTTTTTCAAAACTTTAGGGAACCCCATTTCCTTCCTCCTCTCACAAACCCCTTTCGGATTTGTTCGTCCAAACCCCGAAGGTCCCATCATGGTCTCTTCACTCGAGGAGTCCGTATGGCCGTCCCCTTCAGGTTAAGGGTTAAGCCTGAACCTCGTGCATCAAGGTATCTTCCTTTTTCAGGTTTGGGTTAAACCTGAGTCTCGTTATAACGAGGTTTCTCGTTTTGACGAGGTGTTTCCTTCCAAGTCCCATCATGGTTTTTCCCATCGAGGAATCCATGCTTTGTATATCCATCCGGAATAAAGTCATACTTGAACTTCATCTCATGAGGCATTTTTCTCAAAAATGTCCCATCAAGATCTTCTTTTATTCCTTCCCCATTTAGGTTGTTTTGATATATCTTCGTCCCATCCAGGTTAAGGGCTAAACCTGAGTCATTCGAAGGCTGATCTCGCCTCATTCATGAGACTTGATCAAACTTCTTATCTTTCGTCATTTTCGGGAGCTTCGCCCAAAGTCCCACCACGATTTCCTCATCTCTATCATTCAATCATATCATTTTCAAGGATTTCATCCTCCCAAGCCATTTAGGACAATGTTTTAAGCCTAAAAAGCCGTAAATTTCTCCACACCCAGTTCAAATCTGCTGACTGGGGCATTTTCAAAATTTGGAGTGTTTTCTTTGCCACTAAGCTTGGCTTTCAACCGGCTTAGTAGCAAAGAGGGGCATCTGTGAACATCACAAATTTTTCAAAATCTTTTAAATATTCCCCTTTTGCTCCTAAATTCATTTTTTGAGTAAATAAGTCATTTTAAATCTAAATTCTGGTTCATTTCTCAAGTTTTATTGAAATTAAATTCATTTTATATGTTTAAATTGATTTTGGATCTGGATCCATTGCCCAGATCCAAATCTGAATCTCCTTGTTCAAATTTTAAATTAAAATTACAGAAAAATAAAAAATAGTTTGTAAATAGCTCGGACAATCCATCCGACATCCGTTTGGATCCATCACGTTGTATTTCTCGATTCGACTTTTAAAACTCGAACATTTTCTCAAAAACGAGGACCCAAACCCATTTTTTGAAGAAATTTTCCCAAAATAGCCTGGAAAACCTTCTTTTGTAAATATTTCACAAAAATACAAAAAATTAGGGTTTAATCTTTGTTTTCTCGTAAAAATCCTAGATTTTATTCCAAAAATACAAAAAAATAGAAAAATAACACGAAAAGCAAAAAAATCGGAAAAACTACGAGAAAAATAAGTAGGTTTTGAAGGTTTTTTGCCAAAAACCTCACCTTGAGCCATTTTACAAAAATTTTAAAAAAGAGGGAATCCTTGTTTTGGAAATTTGAGAAAGGTCGAACGGCCATCTCCCGCGCACTCTCCCCTCTCAATTCCCACCATTGATCTTCAAACAAACTCTTTCTCCCTCAACCCCTCATCTTCAACCACCTCTCTCTCTCGATCTCCTTTTTCACTCTTTAAAAGAGGAGCACACAGAGGGGAGAAAGGATCCATTATTCATCTTCGCCCCTGCCATCTACCTGTTCATGAACAAACCATCTTCGACCCCCCCCCCCCCCCCCCTTTTCAGCTTCTTCTGATGTCATTATCCAGCCCACAAAAGGAGAAGGAGATAAATCGCCCCTGAGAAGGGAGATAGGTAAATACAAATATAGCAATATTCAGGAAAAATTCCTCTCTCACCTTCTAATCCGGATCAGATCACGGTAAATATTGGCTCTCTTCTCCGTTTACATCATTTTCATTCCAATTCATCTGATAAGTAAAGTTCATCTTTCATTGTTTTCCTCTTCCTTATTGTTCCCCTCTTTTTTTTTTTTATCCGTCGTTTCCAATCTTGTTAAATTTCTTGGCCCCATCAAAGCATTTCTTGGTAGTATCGTGTTGTTTATAGCAATCTCGATTTTCCAAGGTGCAATATAAATAAGAATCTTCAGATTCTGACATCTCTCTGTTTCATCATTTGTTTATTTTCCATTATGAGGTTTGATATTTTTAATGTAATTTATTTGATGTTCGATTTCATTTTCCCACTGAATCAAGGTTTCATATCATTCTTCCTTTTGAATCTAGATTCCCTGTTCGTGTGATATTCATTTTTCTTTTTCAGATTTCTTGTTTCATGTCGTAGCTCCATTTTTTTTTTTTGTTAAATATTTTCCTTTTACAACATTGTTAATTTGATTCCGACAGCATCAAGCAATGCTGTATTAGTCTCATATCGATTCCTCTAAGAATCGATTCAGGTTCATTGATTTACAACCTTTTGATTTAGTGTTTCTCATTTCCAGCCGATTTTCTAACTTTCATTTTTGTTTTATTTTCTCCTTTTCCTTTTGCCTTTTGCAGAATTTCTTTCCTGATTTCTCATAGTTCAATATTTCTCTCTCGTCCATACAGCATAGTTATCATTCTCTCACTTTTGATCTCTGTGGCTTACGGATTTAACTACCTCCTTCATTGTTTTTGCTCTTGTTTCAACATAAGTACTTTGATATACGTTATCTTGCTCCATTTGCCTGTTTGTCAAATCACACACCTGCACAGTTAATAAGCTTATCATGAGCTTTGTTGTGCTCCCCCATGTATCGGTCTAGCATAAGATCAATCTTGTTAAGAGTTTTGGTCGACTCATGGCTTAGCTGGGGGTTGATTAGCTGAAACAATATCTGGGTATGCATGCTTACACAAAAAAAAAAAAACTGAAACAGGAGGATGATGCTTTCCCCAGTGATAAGGGCCAATATTATGTTCTTTCCTTGAATCGTGTTTTCAGTAGGAAAATGCAGAAAGTTGTGTTGGATGATGCTTTTCCCAATAAAGCGATTAGGTTCACTGCTAAAGAAGATGTTGGCCAACTTATTGTTGCAATTTATCACTCAATACTATAAATTTCTGCAAGTCTCTGACATTTAATGCAGCACCGAAAGGTGACATCTTAAAAGTCAGTAACGTTTTTGAGGTTAGAAGATCTCATTTATATTGAGAGTCATTCCATCTTACGATGCTGTCAAGGCAGGTGGTAAGTCTTTTGTTCACTTCTTCTTTTCTTTTATCCTTGTTATCGGCATGTTAGTTAAAGGTTTATAACTCCATCGTTGTATCTTACTATGATGTCAAAACAGGTGGTAAGTCTTTTACCTGCTTCTTCTTTTCTTTTATTCATGTTATTAACATGTTGGTTAGAGGTTTACAATTCAATTATCGCATCTCACTGTGTTGTCAATAGTCCTAATATGTTAGTCATCACAACTATGTGTTTGCACAGCATCATTGGCATGGTGTTCATCCAACACACCGGTACTTCCCCAATTTCATACCCCTTTGCATATAACTTCTATCTATGAATTACCACCACTGTGACCCTCCACGAAATCTCTGTTGTAGGGTAAATGAAATACAAGAAAGCTCCCCTTTCAGGGCAATTTGCTCTGAGTTTCTCCATATCCTGTACCATATCCCTAGCATCATATGTCATTTATATACATCTTATCATTTAAGCTGTAGGCTTAAACTGTGCATTGTTATGATAAATTTTTGTGTTCCTACCCAGCAAAACATTTTTTTTAAGAAACTTTTCATTCATTCTGGCCGTCTTGCATCATTACTGTATATTCTGCAGATTAGCACCCTTCAATCATATTATGCACCTCTGTAGTCCATCTTTTCACCCACCTCTATAGGTCCAGAACATTCATTGCCCACTATTATGTATGTTGGCCACCTTCCAATATCATCCCACCGCATGGTAATTTGCGATTCATATCATACATATATCTATCTCATTTGCCGCCACCTTTTCCTAGTACTTTCTTTTAGCAGCGGATGTCTAGACTCATGCATTTCTTAACATGCCATACCCATCTGTCCCCACCTTCCAGCTCCAGCACACCTCCATTTGCATTATCCCAGCTACTTGTGGTCATATACAACCATATCTTCACCTCCTGCACAGCACATCACTCTTCTTTCACAAGGTACATCAGCCTTAACGGATGCATTTACATCTGGTATTTGGCACATGCACCTCTTTCTTCATCTTCAGCATCACGCCTGCAATATTCCCCTGATTATTATCTTAATCATTCATCTAACTCATATATACTTTTCCAACATAGCCTTCCTTGCAAAGCTTTGTTTCCAGACAAAGGAATTGATGTCTTCTGCAGCAGCAGGTTCCTGTTATTTGTATCTCCACCAACTCATGTCAATATATCACCTTTGCTCCAGCTTCAACCTGATTATGGAAGAAATCTACAGTTCAATCATAACACCCTTCTCCTCACAAGTACCCAGCCAAGAGCCGTTGAGATTCCTATCTTGTAGTTTTTGTCCTAATCATTGCAGTCTTAGCCTTCCATAGCAGTCCTCACCCCTTACCATCCAGCTTGCACCAGCTACTGCTATGGATGTTTCAAATAGCACTCTGCTGTCGCCCGTTTACAAGCATTATAGGACATCATAGAGCCGAAAATGATCACAGAGAGTAAATTCACAAAGGGACATTATGACTTCTCTTCCTTATAGCAGCTCACCAAAAGAAATGCCATAAAACTGTGGTTTCTCACAGTTGGTTCACCAAAGGAATTACTATGTGTTCTTCATTTCCCACAGGGGTTCATCATGAACTGTATAGCCATCATATTCCACAATGGTCCATTTTGAATTATCTCAGCCCCTACTTTCACTCATTGCATCTGATTTTCATTTGATCATGGCAATATTTATATATATATGCATAGGTCTATAAACCTATATACCAATATATACACATCTATATTCATATATACATACATATAGGTGTAGAGATCTACATATGCACATAGATATATATTATTTTCTTCTTTCTATGCTTTTTAGATTTTAAATATCTTGGCATATGAGCATTTTTGTTCATTAGCATCTTTTGAAATCCATGTAATGTGTGTAAATTCTCCTTTCATACTAACTAAGTGTTTTTCAGGGAACATAGGGAAATATGTCATCACTTGGGGCATTGTAACTTCAATTTTAAATGTTGTAATAAGTTAGATCTTGATGAAAATTTACATTTTCTGTTTTAGATAGAATGAATGAGCATCGTAAATATCATGAAATTCTTATTCTTCATGCATTTTCTCTTATTTCTCAAAATCTCACAATGGTGAAACACGAATGGCACGTGCACCATTTCGTAAGAGGTAAATTAATCCTAAGTTGATGATCCATATCAATGGCCATAGTCAGGGTGTGGACAAAACTTAGGATTTTTATCTTTTACGAAATAACACTGGATCCACCCTGGATCCATTTTCAAAATTCATCATATTTCCTTAAATATTTTCTCCTTTTATCAGAATTTAACTTAAAATTAATTCAAAATATATACCAATGGCCATAGTCAGGGTATATTGAGAGTTAATTTCATTTTAAATTCTATAAAAGCATCAAATGTGTTTCATTCTTCACCTGAGTTTAAATATAGATTATTATATAATACATTCAATGACCATAGTCAAGGATGTATTATATCTTCAATCTTATTTTAATTCATTTAAAGAATGGAATAGCTTTTCAAAATCCAATTTCAAAAATTTAAATTCATTCATCATTTAGGATAGAATTACATCATATTTTCAAAAATTCATTTTTCAAAAACTCCAAGTAAATATCTTTCTTCAAATCTATCTTCAATCCTTATCAAATCCAATTCATTCTTTCAATTTTCAAGATTCAATTTCATTGTTAAATCCCAAAATTCAATCTAACTCTGAGATTTCAAATTCATTTTTTATTCAAATCAGATTTCAAAGTTCAATTTGACTTTGAAATTCCAAATTCATTTATATTCAAATACTCCAAATCAAATCCAAAGTTCAATTTAACTTTGAGATTCTCTTCCTCTTCTACATTTCAAAATTCAAACTTCAAATTCAAGGTCTAAATCGACTTTGAAATTCATTTATTCAAAATTCAATTCCTGAATTTTAAATCCAATCTGGGTTTTCGAAACCCAGATCCATTTTCAAAAGTCTCATTTGGACTTTCAAAAATCCAAAATCCATTCTAGGATCCAGAATCCAAATTTCACCTTGGATCTCAGGCTTCAGATCCAAAATTTCCTTTAGGATCCAGGACCCAATTTCACTTTGGATCTTAGATTACAGATCCAATTTCATCTTAGGATCCAGAACCCAAGTCTACATTGGATCTCAAACTTCAGATCCACAATCTATCTTAGGGTCCAGAGTCCAACTCTACATCGGATCTTAGACTTTAGATCCAAATCCCCTTTAGGATCCAGAATCCAATTTCAATTTCGATCTCAGACTTCAGATCCAAATCCATGTTAGGATCCAGAATCCAATTTCACTTTGGATCTCAGACTTTAGATCCAAATCCATGTTAGGATCCAGAATCCAGTTCTACTTTGGATCTCAGACTTCAGATCCAAATCCATCTTAGGATCCAGAACCCAATTCTACATTTGGGTCTCAGAGTTCAAATCTAAATCCATCTTAGGATCCAGAACCCAATTTTATCTCGGATCTCAGATCTCAGATCTTAAATCCATCTTTAGATCCAATTCCATTCTCAATTCTAGATTTCAAATCCAATTCCACTTTCAGATCTCATCCAAAACTCCCTAAATCCATTTCTATTCTTAAATACCATTTGATTATCTCAGATCCATTCCAAACTTAAAAATCCGAATTCAATTTCATGTCAAGTATTCATTTCCTTTCCTAAATTCAAATTCAAATTCAAAGTCCATTTTTTGACTTTGAAACTTTATTTCCTTTCATTTCAAAGCTTCAAGTGATCCTTTCCCACTTATCCTTCCAATCCTGATTTACTTCAAAAAACTTAGAACTCCTCTGATCTATCTCAAAGTTCTAAGTTAGATTAAATCATTTCTTCACTCCTTTGCCAAGTTCATCTCAGAATACTTGGAAATTTCTAAATCAATTTTCGAAAGAGCATTCATCCTTGCATCGCACAAGCATGATTCTTTGTGCATCTTTAGAATAAATTCTTAGGTTATATTTAGGCAAAGCAAAAGGCATAGATTCGATCCTTGGTTCGATTACCCCTGGTAAAGGCGCCAGGAACGGTCGAACCTCGTACCAACGAGTGAATCCCGTCTCTCCATTTTTCTCACAAATTTTCAAAACGGAGGCGAGTTATTTTCTAAATATTTTTCAAATAAAGGTCAAGTGAAAACCCGCAAAATAGTTCCTCTTCTCTCTCTTTCTTTCTTTCTTTTCTCTTCTCCCTTTCTTTTCTTTCTTTTATCCTTCTCCCTTCAAAAAGGAGGAGAATAGAGGTTAGAAAAGGATAAGAGAAGGAAGAGAGAGAAACCATAAAGAGAGGAAAAATTTTGCGATGATCACAGTATATTACTGAGGATTCTTTAGATTTGTACCATATAGAGAAGAATAGTGGTGTAGATAGTGTAGATGTGTCTAGAGTGTCGTCAGAGAGACCACCTTGGGGAGCCATCATTGAGACTCTCCCACCACTTGCGGAGACCCCCGCCAAATCCTCGATCGAGTCACCTCCGAAACTCGAGTTGAAACCCTTACCGGATTCACTCAAGTATGCTTACCTCGGAGATGATGAGACTCTGCCTGTGATCATCTCGTCCCGACTCACTGAGGAGCAGGAGCAGAGATTGCTGACTATTCTTCGAGAGCACAAGGCAACGATTGGCTCGGGAGTTGCTGATCTGAAGGGGATTGATCCTTCATTCTGCATGCATAGAATTCATTGTGATGAGGAAGTTAAGCCAGTGAGAGATATGCAGAGAAGGCTAAATCCCAACATGAATGAAGTGGTGAAGAACAAGGTGGTGAAGTGGTTAGATGTCGGAATCATTTACCCTATTTCTGATAGCCAGTGGGTCAGTCCGATTCAGGTTGTGCCGAAGAAGTCGGGACTCACTGTGGTCGAGAACGAGAAGAGTGAAAGAATTCCGATGAGGACCACTACAGGATGGCGAGTCTGTATCGATTATAGGAAGCTAAATGTGGCAACTAGGAAAGATCCTTTCCCATTGCCATTCATTGATAAGATCTTAAAGAGACTCGCAGGACAGAGTTACTACTGTTTTTTAGATGGATACTCAGGATACAATCAGGTAGCTGTCCATCCATACGACCAGGATAAGACTACGTTTACATGTCCTTATGGCACCTTCGCGTTTAGACGTATGCTGTTTGGGCTCTGCAATGCTCCGACAACTTTTCAGAGGTGTATGCTTGCTATCTTCTCAGACATGATTGATGATGTGATGGAAGTTTTTATGGATGACTTTTCAGTGTATGGCTCTTCATTTGAAGATTGCCTCCAAAAACCTACTCGAGTACTGAGTAAGTGTGCGGAGACAAATCTTGTCCTGAGTTGGGAAAAGAGCCATTTTATGGTCCAGGAGGGGATTGTGCTCGGACACATTGTGTCCAAGCGAGGCATTGAGGTTGACAGAGCGAAGGTGGAATCCATTTCCCGTTTGACTCCACCCACCTCTGTGAGGCAAATTCGGTCATTTTTAGGGCATGCGGGCTTTTATAGGCGGTTCATAAAAGATTTCAGTAAAATCTCTCGACCGCTTTACACTTTATTAGAAAAAGACCAGCCCTTTGTTTTCGGTGAGGATTGTATGAAGGTCTTTGAGATTCTCAAAGAGGCCTTGATCACTGCGCCCATTTTGAGACCTCCGGATTGGACTCTCCCATTTGAGATTATGTGCGATGCATCTGATTATGCTATGGGGGCTATTTTAGGACAACACATTGATAGGAAGCCATATGTGATCTACTATGCTAGTAGAACTCTGTCTGATGCTCAGATGAATTATACTACGACAAAGAAGGAGTTACTTGCGGTAGTTTTCGCATTGGATAAGTTCAGGTCCTATTTACTCGGTTCGAAGGTGGTTGTCTATTCTGACCATGCGGCATTGAAATATCTTTTGAATAAGAAAGACCCCAAACCGAGATTGATTCGTTGGGTTCTACTACTACAGGAGTTTGATCTCGAGATTCGAGATAAGAAGGGAAGCGAGAATGTAGTAGCAGACCATCTTTCCAGACTGATCGTGGAGACCACGTAGGATCAGAGGCCGATCAGTGATTCTTTCCCCGACGAGCAGATCATGACAGTCAATACATCGCAGTTACCCTGGTTTGCAGATATTGTGAACTATCTGGTTTCGAGGCAGATACCTGAGCATTGGAACAAAAATGAGCGTGAGAGATTCCTATCTCAGGTGAGGCACTATTATTGGGATGAACCAGAGTTGTTCAAATACTGTGCAGATCAGATCATTAGGAGATGTGTTCCGGAGGAGGAGTACCAGTCCATTCTTAATTTTTCCCATTCATTAGCCTGTGGAGGGCATTTTAGCAGTGACGGCTGCAAAGGTTTTGCAGTCAGGATTTTATTGGCCCACACTCCACAAGGATGCTTATGAGTTCTGTAGGCGATGTCTTCGATGTCAGCAGATTGGGAACATGTCCAAGAGGGACATGATGCCCTTGCTTCCGATTTTGATAGTCGAGATATTTGATGTTTGGGGCATTGATTTCATGGGACCATTTCCGCCTTCATTCAGAAATTTATACATTCTAGTGGCAGTTGATTATGTGTCCAATTGGGTCGAGGTTGTGGCAACCAAGACCAACGATCATAGAGTAGTGCTTAAGTTCATTAAGCACAACATTTTCAGTCGTTTTGGTGTGCCACGTGCGATGATTAGCGATGGTGGCAAGCATTTTAGGAATGTACAGATAGCTTCTCTGCTGAGAAGATATTCTGTCAATCATAGATTCACCACTCCATATCATCCGCAGACTAGCGGACAGGTTGAAGTGTCCAATAGGGAGATTAAGCGAATTTTAGAAAAGACAGTTCGCCCGGACCGCAAGGATTGTTCCCAGCGCTTAGATGATGCACTTTGGGCATATAAAACTGCATTCAAGACTCCCATTGGCATGTCTCCGTATCGCCTTGTATTCGGGAAAGCATGCCATCTTCTTGTCGAGCTAGAGCATAAAGCGTATTGGGCTATCACGAAGTTGAATTTTGACCTCACCCAGGCTGGCAAAGAGAGAGCACTCCAGCTCTCAGAATTAGAGGAACTCAGGAATGATGCGTATGAGAATGCCAAATTATACAAAGCTCGCACGAAAGCATTTCATGATAAGCATATTGTCAGGAAAGTGTTTGAGCCAGATCAGAAAGTGTGGCTATACAATTCTCGTTTGCATTTATTCCCAAGGAAGTTGAGATCGAGATGGACAGGTCCTTACATTGTGAAAGAAGTATTTCCCCATGGAGCAGTGACATTATTCGATCCTATGACCCAAGGTACATTCAAGGTGAATGGGCAAAGATTGAAGCCCTTTATTTCAGATTCCTTGCAGGATGGTGAGTGTGAGATAGTGCATCTCACGAAGGCATGAGGATTCAACCAGAGGGATGTATCATATGTACACTAGTTTATTTTTCATTTCAGTATTTTTCTTTATTTAGTATTTCATTTCATATGTGCTAACATTTGTTTTGATGTATGCAAGATGAATCTAACACTTAGTATATCAAGTTACCAGGTACAGAGAAGAGCTTTCAAAGAATTCAAAGATCAGATGAAATTCAACCTCAGAAGCTCAGAGCAGATCAGGTTGTATCTATCCTTTCTCCCATATTCTTATGGTCTTTTAGTGTATGTGCATCGTATTGTTATATATTTTGTATGCCACTAGGGACAGTGCCATTCAAGCATGGAAGGGTAGTTTAGATGCACAAAAATTTCAAAATTTTTTATGACTGGTAATTAAAGTAGGCATTTGAGAACAAGTTGTAGCATATATGATTATCTTTGGCATAATCTAACAGTTTATAAATTTTTAAAGCCCCATGATTTTTTTTTTTTCCTAAACTGAGTCAAATAGAGTAGTTATTCATGAGAAAATTCAAAGAAAAGATAGTATTTGATTGTTAGAAAATTTTGAATCACTTTAGTATAAGTATGCACAATGTGTTTTGTGAAAGAAATAAGCAATGGAAAGATGTTTTTGAAAAATGAGTTTAAAAAGAATAGAGCTACGTTTAGTTGTTGATGTCTTCGTGAATCCTAGTAGTAGAACTCAGACACGAGATGAAGGGTTTGAGTCTTTTAACGAAAAGGATAACGAAGAAGATCATCCCCTTGTCTAGTTGATATCTGTGGCCTTTGTAGTTCGAGTAAGTAGAATCTGAGGGGTGTTTTACACTTGGTGCCCCAAAGCCAGCCGGTTTGGGAGCCACCGGTTCGAAAACTTGTTACATGAACTACATAGAAAGCCTAAGAGATAGAGACATTGCACATGACGAGAGGAAGACTATACGTAAACTATTAGAATAGAAGGTCTAGTGACTCGAGCAATTAAGTCTGAGGGATACTCCATATCTACTGCCCTAAGGCCGACCGACTTGGGAGTCACTAACCTAAAGCTCGCTACACGGGTCACGAAAACTGACTATTTGAAATAGTTCTCATGTGAGAAGAATGCTCAAGAGAACAAAATTGAAAAAGGGTGAAAAATGAAAGAAAGAAAAAAAGATAATGTGCTGAATGAGAAAATTTTCATTGCTTAGGCATATATGTGTATTACTGTGCAGAAAATATACAAGTGAGAATAAATGAGTAAAACATGAGAATACTTGACTTTCTGAGAAAAAGCATAAACTAGCTACAATATTAGAAAAGTGAAGGAAAAGAATTTTTACTGTGGTGACATGAGATTTTTAAACTTGTTTTGAGAATGTCAATTACATGAAATATTTGTTACAACTGCATTCTTAAGAGCCTCATATTTTTGAAAAAAAATCATCCTTGCATTTCACTGATGTTTGTGGGTAGCATCTCTGCAAACCCTCACGAGACCTTACTCGTCCACTAGTGTAAGCTAGGGGTTTAAAGGGCTTGTTGCATATGCTAAATGCAACCGTGATTCCTACAAAAGTGAGTTAGTTTTTATGCATTCATATTTAGCATTTCTTGTCTCTGTTGCATAGCATAATTAGGGTTTGTTAAGGGACTAACAAACATTCAAGCATGGAGGTATTTGATGATGCATGAAATGCGCATCATGTTAATAAGTTTTTCATGCATTTTGTATCAAGTTTAAAGTTTTAAACCCATGTTTAGATGTATTTTGATAGTAAGGGGTTATGGTTCGAATTTCAGAAAAATCGGAGTTAAAATGAAAGAGTTATGGCTATTTCAGTGTTTGGGCACGGATTTCGAGGTGGATCGGATCCATATCTCACCCAATTAGGTTATTTGGACTTTGGATTAACCCTTAGAAAGCCCAAAACCCAACCCACACGCCTATCCATATCCAATTCAAAAAGTTTTGCAGAAAACCCCCCAGAAAGTGGCGCCTAGCAAATTTTTATTTTTTAACCTTCTTTCTGAAAAATGTCAAAATTATAAATAGTTTTTTTAGAGGAACCCTAGGCGTCTTTGGCTTTGTTTGGACGCCCCTTGCAGTGCCTCTAGCTCAAGCACTTCCTTCCCCTCCATTCTCCCAAGTGTTGGCCATTGAAGATCGGTTCATGCTTGGTTTCCAAGCATATTTCGACCTCTCTTGTGATTTCTCTCCATTTCTTCATTTTTCCTTGCTGTGTCTTCACCATTTTTCTATACTTTTGCAGGTGTAGCAGAGGTGGAGACCATTAACCTTGTGTGGGAGTGCGAAACACACCAACAAGGTGAGCCGGCTCTACCCCCATCCGGTTTTCTACATCCTCCGATTGAGAATCGGCACATACTCCATTTTCGGTGGATTTTCAACGTGTAGCAGCTGCAAAAGTTCTGTTCTTTGGTGAAGTCCAGCATTCTCGAACTGTTTGGGACGTTAAGATCAAGCCACGGTCTGCTCTTCTTCATCCCCCCGGTCATCGGATCTTCCAAGAGGTAGGTCTTCTTCTTCCTTCTCTTCTAGCTAAAACCGAAATTGTGTGTTTGATTTTAATTTTTTTTTTCTATGTGTTCTTATTTTTCTTTTTGTTTCAACCTTAGATTAGATTTCGTGCATAGGCCAGCACATTATCTTAGGTTTATTTGTTTGATTGATTCATTTGAATCGAGTTTTTTTTAGATTTTTCAACGAAATCGTGAAAATCGGCTAGATCTTCATCTAGCCGATTCTTCAAGTTTGTCATAGGTGTTCTTGATTCTGTTCTACTGAAAATCCAATTATAAAATTTCATTTTGATTTATTTTATTCGTGGGATTTGATTGTGTCTTGTTTTGCTTTCATTTTTAAAAAAAAAGAAAAAAAGATCGGCTAGATTTATTCTAGCCTATCTTTACATTTTCGTTAAATGTGTGTGTTTAGGTTGGTAAGTCGTGTGGTTTGCTGTGTGTTTTGTATGTTAACAGCAGCATAAAATTGTGTTAGTTCATCTCATTATTTTAAGATTGTTCTAAATAATTGTTTTAATCATTTTGTGTTTTTGTGTTTTGTGTCTATTGAAAAAAAATTTACAAAAATCGAGTTGTATTTTCTTTATGTTTTTAATGAATTCCAGCATAGTGTTGTTCATGTTTGCATTTGTGTGATTAGGAGTTCTTTTTATTATATTTTAATTTAGTTTTATCAAAATAGTGGTTACTTAGTTTAATTGTTTTTTTTTAGTTTGTATTTTTGTTTTTTTTTTTAGTCTTCTTCTTCCCCAAGGAGGGGCGGCAGCCATTAGAGCTCCAATTGAGCTCTAGGTCGATTTTTTTAGAAAGTATTAATTGCAATTAGGTAGGTTAGGAAGGTGTCTAGATTCAATGTATTAGGGTTAGTGCCTTAGCCGTTTTTAGAGGTCATTTAAGTAAGTTTTGGGAATTATGGTAGCATTTAATCCTAGAAAATCATTTTTCTATTTAATTCCTTTTATTCCCTAGGTAGTTTTAATTGCATTAGTTTAGAAAGTAGCACCATTAGGGTTGGTGATTTTTGAGAAGGAAGGTAATTAAAGTAATTGAATTTGAAAAGTTTTTGGAAAGAGTAGTTTCTTCAAAAATCGTGTGGGGCATTTAAGGGAGATTTAAATTTTGAGTTTGCATTAAAGGAGTTACTATATAGCTTTGGAGAGTGTTTTTTGAAACTTAATTAGACCTCCAATCTAGGCTCCACGATTTCCATAAAGAATTAAAAGCAATTTAATTCCATCTTGAAAAGCAAAAATCGTGGGTTTCTAGATTGGACTTTTCGTTTTTCCAAAGTGAGCTTTAAAGGCAATTAAGGAGTGTAACTCCCTCATTAAGTGGGGTGATTTTTGAGAATCCAAATTATTTCAAAGTTTGAGCATTGATAATTATTACTTTATTTCCCCAACCTTCTACATTAAAATCGTTAGATTTGCATTAACTTTAGGATAATTAATAGGTTACTAATTTAGTCGACCTAATTAAGTGAGTCAAACCCTAGTCTAAACCCACCTGAGTCTAGTCAAAACCGAGCCTAGGTCGAGTCAACCTTAGCCCAAGTCGAACCTAATCTAGGTCAAATCTAGGTTGAGTCAACCGAACTTACCTATTGAAACCTAACCTACCCTAGTCAACCTAGTTGACTTAGTTAGGTGTGTCGTGTGTCTAAGTCAACTCGAACCCTAGCCCAAGCCAAAACCCTAGGTTAAGCCTAGTTGAGTCAAACCTAAACCCTACTTAACCCAACCTAGTCAACCCAAAATCTAACCCTAGTCAAGTCAAGTCAAACCTAACCTAAGTTTAGGTCAACCGAGTCTACCCAACCTAACCTAAACCGAGCCCACCTAAACCAAACCGACCTTAGTTGACGAAGTCAACCCTAAACCGAGTCCAACCTAGTCTTAGTTAAACCTAACTTAGTCAAGATTTAACCCTAGTCGAGTCTTATTCCAACCCAGGGTGAGTCAAGACCGAGCCTAGTTCGAGTCAACCTTAGCCAAGTTAACCCAACCTTAGCTAAGTCAAAACCGAGTCCATCTAAGTCAACCGAGCCTATTTGAGTCAACCGAGTAAACCTACCCCTAACCCTATCCTAAACCCACAACCTTTGTTCTTTAGTAGACTAATTTAATTTAAGTGTACTTTAATTTTTTATTTTAGACTAAGTAGTTTAGTTATTTGATGTAGTGATAGAGTAGAAGTGGGTGTGCGTATATTGTACTTGTTTCGTGCGTGTGAGTTGTGTTTTGTGATTGTTTTACTTGTAGTTAGTTATTATTTAACATAGTAGTTCGGATTGCATTTCCTTGAGTAGCATAGTTGCATTTGCATCGTTAGTTAACGTAGCTTTAGTCATAATTTGCTTAGCGTATTTCGTTCGTCATGCATTTAGCATAATTGTTATATTCATCTGCATATACATTGTTATTCAGCATCATTTAGATTGCATTAGGTTTAATTTGCATTTTATAGTGTTTAAATAGATTCATAAAGTGAATAGTGCACTCAAAGAAAAACCTGATTTTTGCTGCATCGCATTGTCGTAATTTCATAGGCAAAAATTCTGCGTTTTTAGAAAATTCTTTTTCTATTCACTTTATCAACGTGTTAGCTAACTGTAGACCAAATTTCAGCTCGATCCGAGTTGGTTTGGTCTGATTTTTAAGCTTTTTGCGAAAACCGCTTTTTCTGGTTTTTAAATTACAGGACTTTCGATATCCTGATTTTTCCCAGATTTGAAACGCTTATATCTGGAGTTCCAGATATTATTTTTTCATTCTGTAAAAACCGTCAGATTTCTTAATCTGTCAGTTGCAGAATAGAACAAATTTTTGGAAAATCGGACCTCATTTGCCCTGTCAAACAGTGGTTTTTCGAGAACCTGTCAGACATCTATTTTACACTAGTTAGGGGCATTTTTGTAATTTCCTTAGTTTCGGCATTTTAGACCTGTTTTCAGTAATGTCTGCATTTTAAGAGCTGCATAATCATCATATAGCATTAGTAGAATTAATTTAGTTAATTTTAGAATTAGTTTAGTATTTTATTTCATTATTGTCTGATAATTAGCATTTGTTTTATTAATTTCATAAAATTAGACTTAGTTTTATTTATTGTTTTCATTGTTAGGATAGAATACTAACTTTGTATTTTCCTTCATTGTTAGGTTGAAAAGCATATTTAGTTTCCAGGGTTATTGTCCAAGTGTGAAGAGTGAATAATTGGCAAAAAGACGGAAATACCCTTGGTGTGGAGCAGAAGACTTAGTTGCTTTTTTTTCATTTTCATTTTAGGAGCTGCATAATCATCATATAGAATTAGTAGAATTAATTTAGTTAATTTTAGAATTAGTTTAGTATTTTATTTCATTATTGTCTGATAATTAGCATTTGTTTTATTAATTTCGTAAAATTAGACTTAGTTTTATTTATTGTTTTCATTGTTAGGATAGAATACTAACTTTGTATTTTCCTTCATTGTTAGGTTGAAAAGCATATTTAGTTTTCAGGGTTATTGTCCAAGTGTGAAGAGTGAATAATTGGCGAAAAGACGGAAATACCCTTGGTGTGGAGCAGAAGACTTAGTTGTTTTTTTTTCATTTTCATTTTAGTGATTAACTGTAGTTGTATTAGCTTTATAATTGTAGATTGACATTTGTAATTAATAAATTAAATTTTACAGAAATATCTTGATTAATTCCTGTTCCCTGAGGATTCGACCCGTACTTACCACTTTGTGGAAAGTAGGTTTTTATACTTTGGTTGACGATTTTCCAAAGTTTTATTGAAAATAATTGTTTTAAAAAGATCATCTCAAAATATCAACCATAGAGCTTTCCCAGAAAAATGAAAAACTCAGTATTGAAAATTCTGAGTTGAAAAAGAAAAAATTTATTCTTACTTCTAAAATCAGTTCTATTAGTTCCAAGACTAAAATCTCCAAGTAGAAATTTCAGAATTAAAAAGCAAAATTAAAAACCTTATAAAAACTGTTTTCAAGTTTACCAAAGGGAAAGAGAACCTGGACAAACTCCTATCCTCTCAAAAATTCTCTTTTTACAAGAATGGTATTGCTTACTCTCATCTAAACAAACCTTCTTGTATGAATAAAAAGACTACATTTGTCAAAGGTTCTACTGAACCTAAGCAGAAGTGTTACAACTTCAATACCATGTACTCCTCTAAGTCTGTAGACAAACCCAAATCAAAATGGATATGGGTTCCAAAGTCTAACAAAAAGGGACCCGATCGAGTACCAAAAAGAAGTTTTACTTGATCTATTGCAGGCACTGAAAAAGAAGAACAGATGGATACTAGACAGTGGATGTTCAAAGCATATGACAGGACATCCGGATCTTTTTGCTGTTCTTCATCATAAAGAAGGAGGAACTGTCACCTTTGGAGATAACAACAAAGGATTAATAATTGGGATTAGCAACATTGGTAACATCGATAAACCTCTTATTAAAGACGTTCTCCTTGTTAAAGGTTTAAAACATAACCTCTTAAGTATAAGTCAAATGTGTGACACAGGATATAATGTTAGCTTCAAACATGATGCATGCCTCATAGCAGACACCAACAAAAATATTATTTTGAAAGGTAAAAAAAAAATAATATATATGAATTACACCTATGGAATATTACTGAACACTGTCTTATAGCTAATAATGACTCTCAAAATTTATGGCATATGAGAATGGGATATGTCAACTCTAAATATATGTCTAAATTAGCTAAAAATAACTTGGTACGTGGGTTACCTAAAATATCATTTAAAAAGGACTATTTTTGTGATGCTTGTCAATTAGGAAAACTGTCAAAATCATCTTTCAAATCAAAAACTATTGTGTCAAGTAAAAGACCTTTAGAGCTTCTCCACCTGGATCTTTTTGGTCCTTCTAGGGTAGCTAGTCTTAATCATAATAAATATGCTTTTGTCAGTGTTGATGATTACTCAAGATTCACTTGGGTAATATTTTTGAAAAATAAAAGTGATACATTTTGTGAATTTGAAATTTTATGTAAAAAGTTACAAAATGAAAAATCTTCTACAATTGTTAAAATTCGTAGTGACCATGGACGAGAATTTGATAATGATCTTTTTGTAAATTTTTGTAAATTGCATGATATCTCTCATAACTTTGCCTTTCCTAGAGTTGCACCTCAAAATGGTGTAGTAGAAAGAAAGAATATAACCCTTCAAGAATCTGCTAGAACTATGCTCCAACATAATAATCTTGCTAAATAGTTTTGGGCTGAAGTTGTTAACACTGCATGCTATATCTCAAATAGAGTTTTTATCAGGCCCTTATTAAATAAAACTCGCTATGAACTATTCTATGACTGAACTCCAAGAATAGACTACTTCATAGTCTTTGGCTGTAAATGCTTTATCCTAAACACAAAAGATAGCCTTGATAAATTTGATGCTAAATCTGTTGAAGGCATATTCTTAGGATATTCAAGTCATAGTAAAGCATACCGAGTTTTTAATAAGAGTACTAATACTATTGAAGAATCTATGCATGTTAGTTTTTATGAATCTATTGATCAATCTGTTCATAAGCAGACTAACGATGATGATCTTGAAAGTACAGATTTTTTCTTAGATAACATAGCTAAATCTACTGAAGATGATCATCAAAGAACATTTGCTGAAATCAGAGATCATCCTCAAAAGCATATTTTGGGAGACCTGACCAAGGGGGTTCAAACAAGAGCTCAGATGGAACGTATTGCAAATATGGCTTTCATTTCTCAACTTGAACCTAAGAAGATTGATGAAGCCATCATTGACGAGTTTTGGATGCTAGCCATGACTGGAGAACTTAACTAGTTCCAAAGAAATGATGTGTGGGATCTTGTACCAAAACCAAAAGATCATCAAATCATTGAGACAAGATGGATCTTCAGAAACAAGCTGGATAAATCAGGTAATGTTATAAGAAATAAGGCAAGGCTAGTGGCTCAAGGATACAATCAGGAGGAAGGTATTGATTTTGATGAAACATTTGCTCTTGTTGCTAGACTTGAATCCATAAGAATGTTTTTGGCATATGCAAGCTATATGGATTTCAAACTATACCAAATGGATGTTAAAAGTGTTTTTCTAAATGGTTTTATAAATGAAGAAGTTTATGTAAAACAACCTCCAGGTTTTGAAAATGAACAATTTCCTGATCATGTTTTTAAACTAAAACGTGCTTTATATGGTTTAAAACAAGCACCTCGTGCTTGGTATGATAGACTTAAAACTTTTCTATTAAAACACAGATTTTCTGTAGGCAAAGCAGACTCAACTTTATTTGTAAAAATAGTGGATGATCATACCTTAATCATTCAAATATATGTGGACGATATCATCTTTGGATCTACTAACAATGGTCTTTGTGAAGACTTTTCTAAGTCCATGCAAAAAGAATTTGAAATGAGTATGATGGGAGAACTCTGATGTCTTCTTTTAAATCGTTGTAATTTTGAAAATATTTTTATATGAAAAACATGTGAAAACCAGACATCAAATAATAAAAACCGGTTCTCACTAGTGGATGAGACCGGGTCGAACTCAGGGAACGGGAATATTTTGTATTCAAGCACACAATTCTAAACTATTCTTTATTGCTGAATTATTGAAATGTAAAATGTTTTAAGAAAAGTAAAAACAACTAGCTATTACAACAAATGAATACCCTTCGCAGAGGGCGTAAAGTGCAATATTTACAAACCCAATTAAATTCCTAATTCTAAATTGAAAAGTAAAAAGAAACATTATTCTTCGTACTTTGTGTCACGTAATCGCTTCCGCTCCAGTCTTGTGCAATCCTGCACAATTCAAAGGAACACGAGTAGTACCACAGATAGAAAGAAAATTATACTAAACTGACTAAATGCTAAAAACACTGAAATATAGCATCAAAAGAAACTAATGAACATTAAAACCATATTAAACTAATGTTAATGAACTATGTAATTCTAAAATTAAGAGTAAAATAAAAGACACTAAGCAATTTTCACAAACCGAATTTACTGAACTAAAACAGAAAACATGAATCGGAATTGAAAGAAACAAAAACAACTAGAAATTACTTGAAATTGATTAAGAGAAACTGACACATGAAATAAAGCAAAAACAGGAAATGAATATGTAAGAAAAACAGGAAAATTAAATTGTTGAAAAACAGAAATTAACTGCTAAAAGCTGGAAAATTAAAATGAACAAACAGGAATTCATTATTAAGAAAAACATGAAATGACTGAATGAGGAAAAACAAATTTATCAGAAAATAAAAATTCAGAAAGTAAACAAAAGAAACTCAGAATGTAAAAAGAATACAGGAAATGCATATTGTGAATCTAGAAACCTAACTAAATGAATCAACCTAGAATGACTGACTTCGAAACAGAAAATTCAGAACTTAGTTTGATGAATGCAAAGCATGAACTACCTAATGTAAAACAGTAAAATAGACAAGAAATTACAAAAGAAAATAGTAAATTCTTTGACACATTACTAAATTGAATTATATGAAACTGATTTGAAAAAAACAAAACAGAACATTACAGAGAAAGCACGGTTAATACAAAGACAGTCTATGCAATGACTCAAGCAAAATGCAGAAACAAGAAATAAAAACCTATGAAATTTACTTGCTAACAAATGAATTAACAAAATGACACACAAAATCTAAAGAAAAATTCAACGAAATAACAGATCGGGCGATAAGAAAATGGAAACATAAACTATCTAATTTTTTTCTTTTCAGTTTTTTAGTTTTTCTTTTATTATGTTTGTTTTACAGACATAGCACAACCAATCAGAAGAAGATTTGAAGAATAAGAAAGGAGAAAAAAAATAGGATTTATTGAAGAAGAAGAAGAAGTAAAAAAAAAACAAAAACAGATCGGAAGAAGAAATTGGATGAAGAACAAGAAGAGATGAAGGAGAAGAAGAAGAAGAAGAAGAGATTGAAAGAAGAAGAGGAAGAAGAAGAAGATCTGAAGGAGAAGAGTCAGAACTTACCGTGATGAAGAAGAAGCTGAAGAAGATGTGACGGCCTCCACCACCTATCGCCGGAATGAGGAGCTTCCACCACTGCCGCCGGCTGGAGTGTAGATAGAGGAAGAGGAAGAAGGAGAAATTAGGGAAAAAGGATAGCCACCGGCAATGGTGGAGGAAGGAGAGAAGAGAGAGAATAGAGGGAAAGAGGGGAAAGAGGGCTTCAGGCGTGAATGGGAGGAGGCGCTCGGTTTTTTTGCGATTTTGGTGGTTTTAAAGAACTCAAACCGGTTGGAACCGGTTTCAAAAAAAGATTTTCAGTTTTAAAACAATGCAAACCGGTTCCAGCCGGTTTGCTTATTCATTTTTTTTAGTTTTTTAAAATTCAACAACCTTGTAAACCGGTTTATTAAAAAAAAATTACAAACAAAACTTTATTTCATTTATAAGGAAAATAAAAACTATTCTACTAATTTTTTTTCTTTTCTAAAAAAAACAAACATTTAAAATGATTTTAAAAACTATTTTCTCTATTTTTTTTTAATTTTTAATTAAAAACTAACATTAGACTATTATGAATATAAAAAAAAAAACTAAAATATGTATAAAAAAATGTAAAATAAAACTATTTTTCATGCATTTTCTATTTTTAAATCATTTTAGCACATTTACTCGAAAACTAACATAAAATTGGGTTTTTGAAACATTATTTTATAAAATCATGCATATTTAAATGTTAATAAACCCTGAATTATATGCATGATCAAATACCCCCATGCTTATGTTTTGCTAGTCCTCGAGCAAACTAGAAAAATGCAAGAAACCAAACTATCACCTAACTCACTTTCGTAGGAATCACGGTTGCATTTAGCTCATGCAACAAGCCCTTTCAACCCTTGGGTTACCCCAGTGGACGAGTAAGGTCTCGTGAGGGTTTGCAGTGATACTACTTACAAACATCTCTGTCATGTATGCATAATATTACACATCCTCACAATCAGTAGATAATCAAAGACTTTATTTTCACAAATATTTCCTGTTATTTCAAAATCATAATATAATTAGAATATTTTATGTACCACCACAGAAAAAGAATTTCTTTCACTTTTCTAAAAATCACAATTATTTATGTTTTATTCTTAGAAAATCCAATAAAAACATATTATTATTTACTTATCCTCACTCATATGTTTTCTTCACAGGTTTTCTCAATCACACTTCTAAGCATTGAACTTTTCTTTCTTTTTAAGCTCTTTTCTCTCTTTTTTTTCTTTTCACGCTTTTTCTTTTTGCGCACTTATTTTTCTCATATAGCTTGCGTGTGGTTTGCTTTTATGCCTTTTGCAATGTCAATATCTTCTATACTTTTTCAATACATACCAAAAGATATCAACTAAGACATAAAAGTGACTTCCTTCATTCACCTTTATAACATGAGAGTCAAATATTTCAACTTGTATCTGTTCTCAGTTACTTAGGATCACGAAGTTTTCCACTCTCCTTTTCGAAAATGGAATTAAAAGTTTCAACTTACATCTAATTTCCATCTACTAAGGATTGTGGAATTATCCAAACAACCTAACGCATGCTTTATTTTTTCTTTTGAGCTCATTTTTTTTTACGCTTTTGTTCATTTGCTTAGTTTTTCAAAAATAAAACTGTGCATATTCATATTTATGATTCAAAATAAATTGTAACATGTATTTATCCTCATTTCTTTGAAATCCACATAAACAACCATAATTTTTAGATCTATGTCAGAAAAATTTTTCGTGGGGCTTAAAAAATCCTCTAAAAACATCAGATTTGAAATAACATTCATATAAGTTCAAACTATTTCTTTAAAAATCTACTTTTCATGAGAGATGTGTAAACATGTGCAAGAACGTAAACAGAAATATCAAGGTGTGCACTCTACACCCTCCCCCATGCTTAAATGACACTGTCCCAGTGGCACTCCCCCATGCTTATATGAAACTACATGAATGTACATGAGAGAAATAAATGAGGGAAAAGAGTAGAATGACCTGACATGAATACACGTCCTATGAATGTAATGAATGCAATGTATACATGACAAAACATGAAAACCATGAATGAAACAAAAAGAAAAAACTCATGAAGAAAACTAAAAAGTAAAAACAAAATAAACTCTATGAATTCTGAGCAAACCTAATACTATACAAGATATGGGTTGCCTCCCATAAAGCGCTAAGTTTCACGCCCCCAGCCAGACGGATCCCTGGAAAAACCTTCATCGTCCATGAGATTAATGGACATGAAGTCAGACTCAACCGGGCTCTATATAGAAAAGAGTGTCATCTGTGACACTACGCACTGTGTTTCCATCCCGTCTACCTCTAACTGTAGGATCATAACTCTCTCGACGTGAAGAACAGAGATTAGTCTCATCTGAGAGACTGGTCAAGAAATGAGAGTCCAGGACCGACCAAGTATCAATGAATGCTACTTCAGACAAGTGGTGAATATGATCTGGCTTGACTTGGTCAAGCACCTTCTGCATCTGCACCTCTTGCTTACTAAAAGTAATCGGTGATCCTAAAGGCTGAGAAAATGGGGCTTTATGTGAAGACTGTAACAACTGAGGGCCTTGGCCCTTCTGCTGAGAAAAAATGGAAATCGACTTGTCAGTGGAAATGATATGGGGCGCATGAGTTGATTCCTGAGTAGAGTGACACGCCCTCCCATACTGAAGGGATGTAACAGATTTGACTTGCTCATGATATGAATCGGTGGGTTGCAAGTCAAAAGACATGGAATCCTCTCCCTTAGAGACAACAGACTGACTATGAAGGTTCCCCTGGCTTTGCCTACTGAAAGTCTCAACCAACTGTCCCATTTGAGTCTCTAGCTTGGCTATTGACTGCGTATGGGAACTCAAAACTTGTAATATCCTATCTTGGAAGGATTGACTAAATGAAGGCTCATGAGGATGGGGTTGAGTATAAGCATGTTGGGCTGGGGGATGAACCTGTGAAAAAATGGGGTGCGAGTAACCTTGTGAAGGGTTACTGGGTCTATACTGTGTCTGGGAGGGCTGATGGGATGGGGAAATAGACTGGTTTCGCCAACCTGGGTTATATGAGGATGTAAATGAATCGGGCATGGGTTTAGCGAAACCTTGGGCAGCATTCACCTGCTCCTGAACGAATTCAGGATATAATGACACTGCCGGACAATCCGCAACACAGTGTGCAGGGCTAGCACATAGCTCACACACTCTTTCTACTTGATTTCTCAAAGAATTGGCTAGGAATTGATCTAACTTCCTAGTCAACTGGTCAACCTTGGTACGCAATTCTAATTCGGACCCAACTTCGGAAATCCCAACCTTCCTAGGACCACTAGACAGAGATGTAGTCCTATCGAGCCGTGAAGACAAGTTATGATGCATTGTGTTTTCACTCAAGGTCTCGAATAGAGACCACGCCTCGTCCTCACTTTTGAGCATAAAAGTGCCCCCACAAGACGAATCAACCATTTGATGATGCTTTTCAGTAAGCCCATCATAAAAATACTGCACCAACTGCCAACGAGGCACCTGGTGATGGGGACACTTGCGGAGAAGATCTTTCAATCTCTCCCAAGACTCGTGAAATTGTTCTCCGTCAATTTGAGAAAAACTGGTTATAGCTTTATGAAACTGATTCGTTTTATCGATTGGGAAGTATTTTTTTAAAAATTCTCTTTGCATTCCTTCCCAAGTAGTAATACGAACCGTCTCAAGAGATTTTAACCAGTGCTTGGCTTTATCTTTGAGAGAGAACGGAAACAAAGTTAATCGCATAGCATCTTCTCCAAAATTATTGATTCGCACAGTCGAGCAAATCTCAAGGAATTCGTCGAAATGATGATATGGGTCCTCATTGCTAAGGCCATAAAACGAAGGTAACATTTGAATCACACTGGCCTTAATCTCAAAATGGCTCGCTCCTACATCAGGTCTCGTGATGCAGGAGGCGGGAGTATACGTATTTGGCATGAAGTACTCCCTCAAAGGACGGATCAAATGATGATCGTCAGCCATTGCGTACACCTTAGAGTAGACCGGTGTAGCACACGTCCTAACTTTGGGTTTTCTACCTAACTAACGCACTAAGCGGCCAAACCACGCAAACCACAAAGCGAGTAAACTAAAAACAACAAAAACTAAACAAACACCACGCAGTTACACATAACAGAGATTATGCATAAGAAATATGAACTCTATGTGTACGGTACCAATCGTACACAGTCACCTCTAAGGAAATCCTAATAGGTGGGCTGTGCAGAAAAGTAAGCTCGTCTCTAAGATATGTACATACGTGGTTCTAAACCTAAATGCAACACAAACACTAGGCAATA
Source organism: Nuphar pumila (assembly GCF_984573655.1). Lineage (NCBI taxonomy): Eukaryota > Viridiplantae > Streptophyta > Magnoliopsida > Nymphaeales > Nymphaeaceae > Nuphar > Nuphar pumila. The sequence goes on along the minus strand of NC_143251.1, from coordinate 68,782,374 downwards.
AAGTGAATACTAATATTACGCCGTTCCCCGGCAACGGCGCCAAAAATTTGATGTCTTCTTTTAAATCGTTGTAATTTTGAAAAGATTTTTATATGAAAAACATGTGAAAACCAGACATCAAATAATAAAAACCGGTTCTCACTAGTGGATGAGACCGGGTCGAACTCAGGGAACAGGAATATTTTGTATTCAAGCACACAATTCTAAACTATTCTTTATTGCTGAATTATTGAAATGTAAAATGTTTTAAGAAAAGTAAAAACAACTAGCTATTACAACAAATGAATACCCTTCGCAGAGGGCGTAAAGTGCAATATTTACAAACCCAATTAAATTCCTAATTCTAAATTGAAAAGTAAAAAGAAACATTATTCTTCGTACTTTGTGTCACGTAATCGCTTCCGCTCCAGTCTTGTGCAATCCTGCACAATTCAAAGGAACACGAGTAGTACCACAGATAGAAAGAAAATTATACTAAACTGACTAAATGCTAAAAACACTGAAATATAGCATCAAAAGAAACTAATGAACATTAAAACCATATTAAACTAATGTTAATGAACTATGTAATTCTAAAATTAAGAGTAAAATAAAAGACACTAAGCAATTTTCACAAACCGAATTTACTGAACTAAAACAGAAAACATGAATCGGAATTGAAAGAAACAAAAACAACTAGAAATTACTTGAAATTGATTAAGAGAAACTGACACATGAAATAAAGCAAAAACAGGAAATGAATATGTAAGAAAAACAGGAAAATTAAATTGTTGAAAAACAGAAATTAACTGCTAAAAGCTGGAAAATTAAAATGAACAAACAGGAATTCATTATTAAGAAAAACATGAAATGACTGAATGAGGAAAAACAAATTTATCAGAAAATAAAAATTCAGAAAGTAAACAAAAGAAACTCAGAATGTAAAAAGAATACAGGAAATGCATATTGTGAATCTAGAAACCTAACTAAATGAATCAACCTAGAATGACTGACTTCGAAACAGAAAATTCAGAACTTAGTTTGATGAATGCAAAGCATGAACTACCTAATGTAAAACAGTAAAATAGACAAGAAATTACAAAAGAAAATAGTAAATTCTTTGACACATTACTAAATTGAATTATATGAAACTGATTTGAAAAAAACAAAACAGAACATTACAGAGAAAGCACGGTTAATACAAAGACAGTCTATGCAATGACTCAAGCAAAATGCAGAAACAAGAAATAAAAACCTATGAAATTTACTTGCTAACAAATGAATTAACAAAATGACACACAAAATCTAAAGAAAAATTCAACGAAATAACAGATCGGGCGATAAGAAAATGGAAATATAAACTATCTAATTTTTTTCTTTTCAGTTTTTTAGTTTTTCTTTTATTATGTTTGTTTTACAGACATAGCACAACCAATCAGAAGAAGATTTGAAGAATAAGAAAGGAGAAGAAAAATAGGATTTATTGAAGAAGAAGAAGAAGTAAAAAAAAACAAAAACAGATCGGAAGAAGAAATCAGAAGAAGAAATCGGATGAAGAACAAGAAGAGATGAAGGAGAAGAAGAAGAAGAAGAAGAGATTGAAAGAAGAAGAAGAAGAAGAAGATCTAAAGGAGAAGAGTCAGAACTTACCGTGATGAAGAAGAAGCTGAAGAAGAGGTGGCGGCCTCCACCACCTGTCGCCGGAATGAGGAGCTTCCACCACTGCCGCCGGCTGGAGTGTAGATAGAGGAATAGGAAGAAGGAGAAATTAGGGAAAAAGGATAGCCACCGGCAATGGTGGAGGAAGGAGAGAAGAGAGGGAATAGAGGGAAAGAGGGGAAAGAGGGCTTCAGGCGTGAATGGGAGGAGGCGCCCGGTTTTTTTGCGATTTTGGGGGTTTTAAAAAACTCAAACCGGTTGGAACCGGTTTCAAAAAAAGATTTTCAGTTTTAAAACAATGCAAACCGGTTCCAGCCGGTTTGCTTATTCATTTTTTTTAGTTTTTTAAAATTCAACAACCTTGTAAACCGGTTTATTAAAAAAAAAATTACAAACAAAACTTTATTTCATTTATAAGGAAAATAAAAACTATTCTACTAATTTTTTTTCTTTTCTAAAAAAAACAAACATTTAAAATGATTTTAAAAACTATTTTCTCTATTTTTTTATTTTTAATTTTTAATTAAAAACTAACACTAGACTATTATGAATATAAAAAAAAAAAAAAACTAAAATATGTATAAAAAAATGTAAAATAAAACTATTTTTCATGCATTTTCTATTTTTAAATCATTTTAGCACATTTACTCGAAAACTAACATAAAATTGGGTTTTTGAAATATTATTTTATAAAATCATGCATATTTAAATGTTAATAAACCTTGAATTATATGCATGATCAAACTCACCTACTTTCTTGGGCTGCATATTAAGCAAACCAAGGATGGAGTCTTCATCAATCAGTCGAAATATGCTCATGAACTTCTGAAGAGGTTCAACATGAACTCAACTGCTTCAAAGAATACCCCTATGAGTACAACCACTGTATTGGACAAAGATGAAGATGGTAAGACTGTTGATACAAAGTTATTCATAGGTATGATAGGATCACTACTATATTTAACTGCTAGCCATCTAGATATCATGTTCAGTGTTTGCTTGTGTGCTAGATTTCAATCAAATCCAAAGGAATCACATCTTAAAGCTATAAAAAGAATAATGAGATATCTAAAAGGAACAGTTGATTTTGGGTTATTTTATTCAAAATCATCTACATTTGATTTAATCTCATACAGTGATGCTGATTTTGCTGGTAGTAAATCTGACAGAAAAAACACAAGTGGAACATGTCATATGCTAGAGCACTCACTAGTTTCATGGTTCAGTAAGAAACAAAATTGTGTATTATTATCAACTACTGAAGCTGAATATATTGTTGCAAGCCTAGCATGTACACAAGTCATCTGGATGAAACACACATTAAAAGTCTTTGGTTTAAATTTTGAAAACACAACTATTTTGTGTGATAATACAAGTGCAATCAATTTATCTAAAAATCCTATTTTTCACTCACGTACAAAGCACTTTCAAATTCGACACCACTTTTTAAGACAACAAGTTTTAAACAACATAATCAAACTTGAATTTATACCCACTAATCAATAATTAGCAGATATTTTCACTAAACCTTTAAAAAATGAAGAGTTTATACGAATTAGAAGAGAATTAGGAATCTGTAAACTAAGTGACTTATTAATCACACTTATTTGTATATTTACTTAGATAAAACTTTGCAATATCTTATGATTTTTTTATCATTTATATATTTTTTAATCCAACTCTTTCTTGTCTATTCTTATTCTTTTTATCTACCATTCATGTATTATTATCACTTTTTTATCTCTCGAATATTTTATTTTAACTTTTCTTGTCTCATCATCCCTCTTACCACTATTCAAAGTCAAAATGAGTCATTCTCATGTTCACGTACATTCATAAAAACCATAAGTTTTTAAATACAAAACAAATACTTTATGTCACTCATTTCTTTCAAAAATGTCATATCTTTCAAAGTACACATCACATGATGACCTATCTCCTTTCACGCCTATCCATAAAAACCACTTTTACATTAAATAAGCTATCTTAACATTCTCTCATGTCACTCTTCTCACAACTCTCTCTTGTTTTTTCTCAAAGCCTCCCTTATGAAAATTGAGTCTATCTCCTTTAAATTAAATCAAATATTTTGACCCATGATATACCAACTTGTTTGTTTTATTAGGCCATTATTAAACTCTCTATTTCACACTATCCTATCACTTTATATCATTCATACATTCATCTCTTCTCACGATATTTTTTTATTTTCCTCATTCCAAGACTCTTTATGTCTCATCACCTCTATAATCGGATTCTTCAAAATCCGTGGGTCATTATTTACATCGTGCCATACACTTCTTTGTTTCTATTCATCCTTTCTATCTTGTCCATCCTTATCAATCACATATAAAAAGCTTGTTCCAAAGAGCACACCATTCTCAAACCATGACTACTCTCTCAATTCAATGGACTCTCCTATATCAAGTTTTCCTTATAATGAAAATTAATTTTCGAAACTATGTTTTTTTTATCATCTAACATAATATTATAAATTCTCATCCACACACTCTTTCAAAGAGTGATTTAATCTCTCATTCACGAGTGCCTATTCACTCTCCATAGATAGACATTCAAGAATAATGCACCCACCTAAAATCCAAATTTTATTCACTTCAATTGTCATTCACAAAGCATCAAGTTGTTGTTAAAATAAACTTCATCCTTCTATTTAATAAACTGATTCACTCTTCACGAATTCGTCACCTATTTGAAAACTTCTATCAACTTACATCCTCTCCAAGTTCATTTCTTATTTTCTCAAGTTACTCGCCATGGCCTCCTCTTCCAAATCCTTCTCTGATGATGTCAACATGATTGAATCTTCAGAACTGAGATATCCAGATCTCATTCACCACTACAACTACATAAGCTCACTTCTCATCCAAAAAGGTAGGTTAGTCCACTTTGAAGACTTCACCTCCTTTGATCTTGAAACTTCCCTCCAAGACTTTGTTCAAATTTTAGGATCATCAAACCCTGCTTCGTATTATCCCAATCTCATCAAGATTTTTTATACCAACCTCTTGGTAAATCATGATCAAACTTTTGTCACCACCATGGTTCATGGTAAAATCATTTCCTTTGACATTCACTCCTTAGGATGCATTCTGAATCTTCCATCCTATGACATCGATCTCCCAAACATAGTACCTATCGATCGTACTGTGTTTAAAAAGGTGCTTCACTCCACACGATCTACCCACTTTCCGTGGCATATGAGCAATCTGAAACCTCATGCTGAGCTTCTGTCACAAATCCTATCGCACAATGTCTTTCCCAAACAACCATCCAAGGGATTCGTGCCAAACGAAATCTCTCTCTTAATCTATGCGATTTTTTGTTCCTTCCCCATCAACTGGTCGAGCATCATTTTTAACATGATTAATTTTTGTGTCTTTCGTTCACTTCCATTTGAATGTTTTATTACTCCCATTCTTAAATACTTCAATGTGCCACTTCACAATGACATTGTCTGCTACTCTACACATGTGTTTGATGATACCTACTTCTCTGAAGATGGGTCACCCCCACAACATACTGACGACGAAGGCTCTGGTGAGGCAGATCCTGCTCCGACATCTAAACTTGATATATTCTTTGCTCTCGTAGATGTCCAGAACACATAGGATCTCCTGCTGAAGAATCAAGCCTCTCTGCAGCAAGCCTTTCATTCACTGAAGATTGGCCAATATGTTCTCCTTCGCATCGTCTGATTCCGAATGAACTATATTCTTGGGTCTGTAATATTAACTTTCCTACTCTGATCCCTCCTTTTTGTCAATGACAAAGGGGGAGAAAAACCAATCTCTCCTATGTAGGAGAAATTTGATTTCTTGAACTTAAACTTTTACTTATGTTTTTTATATACTATCGTCTTATGCATTTTTTTTCATGTATGATATCATATTCAAATTATCATTATGCATATGGTTTATTGACAGGGGGAGCATATATTGTCATCATCAAAAAGGGGGAGAATGTTGAGAAACTATGTTTTGATGATACATAATAAATATGATATGCTGTCATGATGCATATATATGATACATGATAAATACATGATATGCTTTCATCTATGAAACTGAAAATGTTATATTATGACTGGATATGATGTGTCATGTATTTAACGAGTATTTGATGCAAGGTTATTTCACCTAAGAAGAATGGAGACAACCTGATCAAGTGCAACTATTTGATGCAATCATACTACTCTGAAGAAAAAGCTTGATGGGCCATACATTCATAAAGATTATCCAAGAAGATCGGCTACTTTAAGATGAAGATTTTTTTCTTCTTTAGAGTCATATGTAACAGAACCTTCAGAAGCATGCATATTTCATATTAGACTATATGCTTTAATATCATACAAGCCATTTATTTACAAAAAGTTAAGCTTTCATAAAAGGATATGTTATGTATATTGTAGCATTTCAAAAACACCTTTTTTGAAACAAATCATTGTACTTCCTACAAGCATTTATGAAAAAGACATTTAGACAAGATATAATAGCTCATGATTTCAAAAGCATTAATTGTACTTTCTACAAGCATTTATGAAAAAGACAACTTGAAAAGATATAAAGGCTCATGATTTCAAAAGCTTTTATGAAAGAAAAAGACAAAATGCATTAACTCATAATACACAATCGTTCATCTTGAATTGACGATTTGAGAAAACAAATATTATTTTATACACAACTACTTATTGTTTAACAAGACAATTAAGTTAGAAAATGACCATTTATTTATTTAATAACTAAAATCCACACTCAAGAATGTCGACTTATATTTAAAGTCTTCATTCTTTTTATAAACATTAAATGGCACTTCAAAAAGCAATTAAGAATTGACTATTTATAAAATAAAGTACTTAACAAGCATTTATTGTACTTACATACATTTAACCAAAGAAGTGATGATTTGTAAAAAATATATTAATGTACTATAAATCATTAAATTGAGTAAATACAAATTATATTATAAATTACACTTCAACGATCAATGTACTACAAAGCATTTATTTTGACAAAAGACTCATTACAAATTAAATATCATTTTCAATTGCAACAACATATAGTGTACCTCAAATATTTAATTTATGAATAACGACTTTTTGAAAAAGCAATATAGTACACATATCATTTCACACAAAGTTGTTTTTGAGATGACCTGACACCTCACATCTCAAAAGGACAATTATTTCAAAAAGCAATGACTATTTTTAAGACCTATATATACAAACAAAATAATATTTCAAACACACATGTGAGCTTTCAAAGAGAAAAACTCTTACTCGACACACTGAAAAAGAGTTTAGAAAAAGAAAGAGAAAAGAAAGAGAAAAAGACAAGAAAAGCTCTCTGACAAAAGAATCAATTGTGTGTGAAAAAGAAAAGAACATTCTGTTTTCCTGAGAGATTACTCTCCCTATTTTCAAAAAAGAGAACATTCTGAGAATCTTCATACGTGTATTCATACTCTGCATATCATTCTGAAGGTTATTTAGGAAAGTGTTGTAACTTAATGTTATCTACTGTTTTCCCTTCTATGTTGAGAGAAGTAGACCTCTGAGGAAGAGGGTGTTTCCCTTCTCTGTTAAGAGAAGTAGACCTGTGTGAAAGACGGTGTTTCCCTTCTCTGTTGAGAGAAGTAGACCTCTATGAAAGAGGGTATTTTCCCTTCTCTGTTGAGAGAAGTAGACCTCTGAGGAAGAGGGTGTTTCCCTTCTCTGTTGAGAGAAGTAGACCTCTGAGGAAGAGGGTGTTTTCCTTCTTTGTTCAGAGAAATAGACCTCTGAGGAAGAGGGTGTTGTACTATTTATCCAGTAACACGGATTTTATAGTGAAAGGCTCAAGTCTTTTACTTGAGGACTGAGTGTAGGTCCGTAACTCGATCGAACCAGTATAAATTCTGTGTTTATTGTGTTGTGCCTTATTGTCTTTAATTTTTATTTTATCGATTTGTATCATATTAACATGATTGAATCACTATAAAAAAAAATTGGCATTCTTAGAACACATATATGTATGATTGAATCACTATGATTTTTTTTTGACAAGCTTAGAACACACATATGCGAGATTGAATCACTATGAAATTTTTTTGATAGCTTTCGAAACACATACATGCAAGATTGAATCACTATTAAATTTTTTTGACAGCCTTAGAACACATATACGCATGACTGAATCACTATAAAAACTTTTGACAGCTTTAGAACACATATATGCATGATTAAATCACTATGATTTTTTTTTATAGCTTTCGAACACATATATGCATGATTAAAGCACTATGAATTTTTTTTGACAGCCTTCGAACACATATATGCATGATTGAATCACTATGAATTTTTTTGATAGCTTTAGAACACATATATGCCTGATTGAAACACTATGAAATTGTTTGGACACCCTTGGAACACATATATGCATGATTGAATCACTATGAATTGTTTTTGACAACTTTAGAACACATATATACTTGATTGAATCACAATGAAATTTTTTTTATATCTTTAGAACATATATATGTGAGAATGAACCACAATGAAATTTTTTGACAGCCTTACAACTCATATATGCATGATTGAATCACTATGAAATTTTTTTGACAACCTTAGAACACACATATGCATGATAGAATTACTATGAAAAATTTTTAACAGCTTTAGAACGCATATATGCATGATTGAATCACAATGAATTTTTTTTTACAAGCTTAGAATATATATATGCAAGATTGAATCACTATGAATTTTTTTTGACAACCTTTGAACACATATATATGTATGATTACATCACTATGAAATTTTTTTGATAGCTTTAGAACACATATATGCATGATTGAGTCACTATGAATTTTTTTTGACAACCTTTGAACACATATATGTATGATTACATCACTATGAATTTTTTTTGATAGCTTCAGAACACATATATGCATGATTGAATCGCTATAAATTTTTTTTGACAGCTTTAGAACTCATATATGCATGATTGAATCACTATGAAATTTTTTTGACAGCTTTACAACAAATCTATGCTTGATTGAATCACTATGCAATTTTTTTGAGAACCTTAGAACACATATATGCACGATTGAATCACTATGAAATTTTTTTGACAGCCTTAGAACGTATATATGCAATATTGCTTCACTATCAATTTTTTTTTATAGTCTTAGAACACATATATGCATGATTGAATCATTATGAAATTTTTTGACAACTTTAGAACACAATATATGCATGATAGAATCACTATGAATTTTTTTAACAACTTTCAAACTCATATATGCATGATGGAATCACTATGAATTTTTCTGACAACGTTACAACACATATATGCATGATTTAATCATTATGAACACATATATGAATGATTGAATCACTATATTTTTTTTTTACAATGTTCGAAAAATTATATGCGTGATTGAGTCACTATGAAATTTTTTTGACAGCTTTAGAACACATATATGCATGAATGAATCACTATGAATTTTGTTTGACAGCTTTAGAATGCATATATGCATGATTGAATCACTATGAAATTTTTTTGACATCCTTAGAACACATATATGTATGATTGAATCACTATGAATTTTTTTGAGAGCTTTAGAACACATATATGCATGATTGAATCACTATAATTTTTTTTTACAGCCTTAGACTCATATATGCATAATTGAATCACTTTGAAAATTTTTTGACAGCTTTAGAACACATATATTCTTGATTGAATCACTATGAATTTTTTTTGACAACCTTAGAACACATATATGCATGATTGAATCACTAAGAAATTTTTTTGATAGCTTTTGAACACATATATGCATGATTGAGTCACTAAGAAATTTTTTTGACAGCCTTAGAACACATATATGCAAGATTAAATCACTATGAAATTTTTTTGACAACCTTAGAACACATATATGCATGGTTGAATCACTATGAAATTTTTTGACAGGTTTAGAACACATATATGCATTATTGAATCATTATGAATTTTTTTTTACAGCCTTTGAACACATATATGCTTGATTGAATCACTATGAAAGTTTTTGACAACTTTAGAACACGTATATGCCAGATTGAAACTCTATGATTTTTTTTTGACAGCCTTGGACCACATATATGCAAGATTGAATAACTATGAATTTTTTTTGACGACCTTAGAACACATATATTCATAAGTGAATCACTATGAATTTTTTTTCACAGCTTTAGAACATATATATGCATGTTTGAATCACTATGATTTTTTTTTGACAGCCTTAAAACACATACATGCATGATGGAATCACTATGAAATTTTTTGACAGCTTTAGAACACATATATGCTTGATTGAATCACAATGAAATTTTTTTGACAGACTAAGAATACATATATAAATGATTGAATCACTATGAAATTTTTTTGACAGCATTGGAGCACATATATGCTTGATTGAATCACTATGAAATTTTTTTGACAACCTTAGAACACCCGTATGTATGATGTAATCAGCACTAATTTTTTTTTACAGCTTTAGAATGCATATATGCATGATAGAATCACATTGATTTTTTTTTATAGGCTTAGAACATATATATGCATGATTGAATCACTAGAAATTTTTTTTGACAACATTAGAACACATATATGCATGATTGAATTACTATGATTTTTTTTTACAGGTTTAGAATGCATATATGCATGATTGAATCACTATGAAATTTTTTTGACAGCCTTAGAACACATATATGTATGATTGCATCACTATGAATTTTTTTTGATAGCTTTAGAGCAAATATTTGCATGATTGAATCACTATGAATTTTTTTTTACAGCCTTCGAACTCATATATATAAGATTGAATCACTATGAAATTTTTTCGACAGCTTTAGAACACATATATGCTTGATTGAATCACTATGTAATTTTTTTGACAACCTTAGAATACATATATGCATGATTGAATCACAATAAATTTTTTTTGACAGCCTTAGAACAAATATATGCAACATTGAATCACTATGAAATCCTTTTGATAGCCTTTACACACATATATGCATGATTGAATCACTTTGAAATTTTTTGACAGCTTTAGAACGCATATATGCCTGATTGAAACACTGAAATTTTTTTTACAGCCTTACAACACATATATGCATGATTGAATCACTGTGAAATTTTTTTGACAGCTTTATAACATATATATGCTTGATTGAATCACAATGAAATTTTTTTAACAGCTTTAGAATGCATATATGCATGATTGAATCACTATGAAATCTTTTTGACAGCCTTAGAACACATATATGTATGATTGAATCACTATCAATTTTTTTTGAAAGCTTTAGAACACATATATGCATGACTGAATCACTATGATTTTTTTTTTTACAGCCTTAGAACTCATATATGCATGATTGAATCGCTATGAAATTTTTTTGACAGCTTTAGAACTCATATATGCTTGATTGAATCACTATGTAATTTTTTTGACAACCTTAGAACACGTATATGCATGATTGAATCACTATGAATTTTTTTTGACAGCCTTAGAACATATATATGCAGCATTGAATCACTATGAATTTTTTTTGACAGCCTTAGAACAGATATATGCATGATTAAATCACTATGAAATTTTTTAACAACTTTAGAACACATTTATGCATGATTGAATCACTATGAAATTTTTTTGACAGCTTTCAAACACATATATGCATCTTTGAATCACTATGAAATTTTTTTGACAGCCTTTGAACACATATATGCATGATTGTGTCACTATGAAATTTTTTGACAACTTTAGAACACATATATGCCTGATTGAAACAGAGTGATTTTTTTTTTACAGCGTTAGAACACATATATGCATGATTGAATCACTATAAAATTTTTTGACAGCTTTAGAACACATATATGCTGGATTTAATCACAATAAATTTTTTTTGACAGCTTTAGAACCTATATATGCGTGATTAAATCACAATAAATTTTTTTTGACAGCCTTAGAACACATATTGTAAGATCCACGATTCTAATTTTGATGTATATTATGTAATTATATGGGAATCGATGAATTTTTATGTTTTGGCAGCTTCTAGAGTTTTGCTTATTTTGAGAACTGGGTTAATCACGTAATTTTATGTAAAAAGAGCGATTTCAGAAAATCCAGACTGAATCAACCTCTGAAACTTTTAGGGAAAGTTTGGAATAGGGCTGTAAGGAAACACCCTGAATTTGAGATCCGAACGACGAAAGAACATCATGAGTGCAGGTGAATTACAAGTTTCACCCTAATTTTGGACCCGAAACTTAGAACGCTTACTTTCAGCGAACGAGAGGTGATTTCCTCAAGAGGCAACATCCGTTTTATGTTAATTTGGGTTATAAAAAGAACTAAATAATTTGTTGGAATTAAATTATCATTTTGATTCATTAAACAAGCATTTTCTTATGACATACATGGTATGCGGGTTTGGTTTTTGGATCCGGGGCACATAGCGGATCCAAGACCCATGGACGACCCGTATAGTGGACGTCCATGGCCATGGTTGACCAACTGGTCAAAGGCTGACCATCTGGATGGCATTTTTGAAAAAAATCTTGCATGGATTTAAGCTTAGGCATTCATTGGCCATGTGTCTTTCCAACACCCTCATGATGAAGCCTAGGCTCCATCATGAGGGGCGCCATTTTCAAAAGAGAGCCATGGGGCTGTCACCCCATGGCAGGTTTGTTATAATTTCAAAAGCTTTTGAATGCTCAAAGTCGATTGGGCTTGTGGGGTGGCAGCCAAGGGCGCCCCCTTGTAAAATTTCAAACTTTTAATGGCTTTTAATGATGGCATTTTTGAAATTCTTGCAAAGCCTTTTGGAAGGCTTGACATGCATTGGTTGTTGGGGAGCGTGGAGCTCCCCAATCCTTCATCTTGGAGGGATTAAATCCCAGTCGTCCATCTCTAAAGCAACTTCTATAAAAACTTTAAAAAAAAATGGGCCCTCTCTAGTGGGCGATTTTTCCAAACTTTCTCTCTCCCAAATCTCGTCTCTTCTCCTCTTGTCTCCTACCTACAACCGTGGGTATCTCTTGGAGTAGAGGGTTGCTACCTATCTTCTTCTCCAAGCTGCTAAGGTGAGGAAACATCTTTCAATGCTCTCTTTATTCAACGTGAAGCCAAGGATGAGAACGCACCTATGCGTGCGAGCTCCTTCGGCGGATTAGAGTAATGAGATCCTTACAAAGTTTTTCCTTGGGTTATTATTTTGTATTGGCTCATGTAAAAGGATTTTATCTAGTCCACCATGTTTTCTTTTTTTTCCTTGGATGCATGATTCCACGTTTAGATTCCAATACGTGTTATGTCATCTTCTTACTTCTCCTTTGTTTTTGTTATTATTCTTCATTCTTGGTGAAGTCGATTTTGAAGTGGCTGTTTACCTTTTTTTGTGTTGGATAAGTTGAGTTGCTGGGGCGCGCTGGATCGAGCTGGGCTCGTCCAACATGCGCCCAACTTATGGTGCATGCAGTGGGTACCTGCCAGTACCGTGGGAGCCTTTCAGCCGGCAACGCCCAAATGGATCAGTTCGGCGCTGTGGGTGCAACCTCATCCCAACCAATGTGACTGGTGCTACAGCCGCGGGTGGCCTGGAACATAAGGTGCTCCAGTCTCCCCCTTCCTTCTAAGGGAAAGCCATGAACTTCAAAATGGAAAAAAAAATATAGATATAAATTTTATGTTTCTTTTACCTTGTTCTTCTCTCTTTCTTTGGTCTTGTTGGATTATGTTTGCGAGTTGGGACCGGCCCATGGCAGTCGCCCAGCTCCTTCCTTTCTTTTGGGTGTGAGCCTTAGGCTCTTGCCCTAGGTGTTGGTGTTGGCACGGTCTGGTCCTATGGACCAGACCCATAAGCCGTTCACACTGAACCGTGGAGGGGCTGGTGTTTTTCTGTTGGCCCGTGAACCCAGCCTATGCTGCACGCAAATGTTTTTTTTCGTTGTTTTATTGTATCTTGTTTCATTATTTTCGTGGGGTTTAGACCTGGCTAGGTGCAGGTCTGAACCGGGGGTTCAGACCAGCACCATAGCCTGGTCCGAACCTGCTGTGCGGCGTGAACCAGTCCAGTCGATACCCTTGGCTGGAGCTGGGTGCACACTGCACGGGTGCGGTGCACCCTTAACTTTCGTTCTAGCTTGAGGGTGCAGGCCTGAACCTCTTGGCAGCCTAACTAGTACCTAGTGCTAGCCGCGGCTCCACCATGTTGGAGCCAGGAGCCAGCCATGAGTTGATGGACACCCTAATTCTTTTTCCTTTTAGTTGAACCTTGTAGGGCCTGGTTTGAACAGAGCAGTTCAGACCTTGGCATGGTCCAGCAGCTGTCGGGTCCAAGGGACCAGGCACTCCAATCTACCGTTTGACACCCCTTTTTTTTTCTTTAGACCTGCCGGGTTACTCTTGTTAGGGGCTGGAATCAGCCCAACCGAACCTTTGTAGTAGTCAAACCAGAACCCCTTTTTGGTGTGGAGGAGTCCGATGGACCAAACCCATATCCTAGTTACAACCTTTTGGCAGCAAGTGCTCGAATCCAGATATGGGCACACTTGCAGCATCGTTCATGCCACTATTGTGGCTATTGAGCTTCTTCGCTATTAAAAATCAGTCCAAGCTTACTTAGAACCGAACCATAGTGGGTTCGGGCTAGTCTTTGATTGGCACTACACCCTTTTCGTTAGTCAGTTAAGGTTTTTGGCATAAGTATGCATGCCTCGAGTTTCGAAGAGTTCTATATATATATATATATATATATATATATATATATATATATATGTGTGTGTGTGTGTGTGTGTGTGTATTTTGGTGCTAATAAATATTTATGTACGTGTACATATATATGTGTGCATGTAAGGTCGTATCTTATGGAGTGCAAATGAAATGGGAAACACGTATGTAAATACATATACATATTAGTATAGCTAAGTACATACATACTTGTCAAAACACTTAAATGTTCACTTCGATATGACCGTATGGACACGCGACACTCCGGTGTCCTGTCCTTGTGTTTTCCTTAGTTGTTTCCACTTTCTGAACTAGGTGGGAGTCACATATTGTGACCCTGCGTTCGTTTTTGGCAAACGGTTTGTTGCGGGTCCGTGGGTGCGGCATCTCGAACCGTGGACATGCCAATGTAATACCCATTAGAGGGATTATTTCTGTGTCACTTTCGACATGTAAGTGTGTCATGTTTCGTAAGGAAGATCCTTATGCCCTGAGTTACGTACAATGCCTAGTTAAAGAACCCCGACGAATATAATTGCAAATCCACATATTTGGAAACTTCGTTGAACTACAAGTGTATTTGAAATATCTTTGCTTCGGGTCTGCAGGCGCGACACCGATACCATGGAAATAGCTAATGTTGTTCCCATAAGACGGAATATCCAAGATTTGCTTCAAACACCTAAGTGTGTTGAACCACATGTAATGGTCTTTTGTGTTGCAGTTGCATCTTCCCTGCAAGAGCAACGATCCACCTCGGGAAAACAATTGTTATTCTCACTAGACAGGATGATTAGTTATATTCCATTTCAAACCCTTGAGTATGAAAATTGTAGATGAATGCACTCATAACACTGAAGTATGCAATATAGTGCAGTTTAATATCATGTGATGCCTCTGTTGTTTATACTTGTGCAAAAGATAGAAACCTGTGATATTCCTTCACTTTGCACTTAGCACATCCTGACACTGTTATTGAGTAGTGTGTAACCTAAGGAGGTACATCACTGAGGCATTGGTAAGCGCATTAGTTGCACTTACCTTATGAAATGAAAAGAAAGAAAATTGAACACCATAGGGTATGAATATTGAAATGTTTTGCTGTGGGCTCAGTTGGAGTCTTCGGGCAGTGGCCTTTGTGTTGTGTGGACTCTTGTGCGATATACCCTAAACAGAAACAAAATAATATGGTGTTTTGACTGCTTTCATGAGCAGTGTGCTCTGTTGGCCATGTGAGGTTGAGCACATGGATGGGCAGGCCAAGTCCTTGTTTTGCGTACCCTACAGGGACCACGAGGCAGATTCCTCGTTGTGAGGTATGATTGAACATGAGCCTTAAGAAAGATAAACCTGCTTCGCCCCATTCACAAGATGGTTCACCTTAGGAGAGAGTGGATGATACAACCCTGAGTGACTTGTCGTTACTACGACACGTGTTTGACAGGAGTTGTAGCGTCCTTTGGCCTCCAGTCACTCAGAGTCAGGGAGGTCGAGGTTGCCTTCTTAGGACCTCATTACTGCAGTAGTATGGATTGTAATCCTTGCCTATGCGAGTGTTTTCTCCTAGCCGTGTGCTGCTCGCATGAGGTTGACTCGGTCTGTAGCTTCCTCGGTCACCACACTAGATTTGTAATAACAGACGTCAGGTGCATGTCTCACAGAATGCGAGGTTTCCTTCATGTACCTGAAGGAGTAATCAGAAGAACTTAAAGACTAACCAATCAACTCACTTACTGTAGTTGCTACTTCACTTGTGCTGTGGACTTTACTCAAGTTGCTTTACTTGCTTCAGCTGTTACTTGGTTACTTTGCTGCTCAGTACTTGTTATGGTTGTTACTACCTTGAACACTTACTTTACAATTATTGTTGCTTCCTTAGTTATTCGTTGCTCAGTTAGTTGCTTTAGTCACTTGCTTTCTCTGTTGCAATAGCTTGTTGACTAGTACTTGTCACTTTGCACTTACTTGACACAGGCACTTACACTTGTTAGCTTTTCCTGCTTTTCCAGTGTAGATGGTAGATATATATACATGCTTGTGGTTGTTTCTTCACCACCGCGCAAGAGGACTGACCCCGTTTTATGGGGATGTAGGTGACGAACAGGTATAGTGAGGATGCAATGATACATGGTGGAGGCTCAGGGGACCCACACACTTGACTGCAGTTCCTGTACCTGGTGGTTTTTGGCTTTTGGTTGTTGTTGGGATAAATTCTCAGTTTTGTACCCTTTGTACTTACATTTGTAAACTTTTTAAACTGTTGGGGTGTTTCCCCTTTTCACTTCACCGTTACACTTTTGTACACACCGTTGGTTACACTATTTTCACTTGTTGCACTTATCTGTGGTGGCCACCCAGACTTGCGGCTTTGTTGTCTTTTTTCCACACCTGCTTTTCGCTGATTGTTTTTCACTTAAACCCTTTTCAAAAAAAAAAATTCTCCTAGAAATTCCAAGTTTTCTAAAGTCGGGGTTTGGGGCACCACAGTGTTTGGCATCAGAGCAGAGTTTAAGTGTGTGGTCAGAGCTTCATCGTGCATCATCCATCGCACTGTAAGTATAAGTTAAGCTTCTTTATTTTCTTTATATTATGCTTTTTAGATAGTTGTGTTTTTGGTTCTGTTTATGTGATAGATGTCGACAAACCTGACTTACGGCAAGATTTTGGAGGCCATGAGTGGAGCTATGCGACATTTGGCAAGTAATGTGCATATGTTGGCACCTCCATATGCCAGGTGTTTGGAAGATCACGCGGGGCAGATCTGTCCCCGTGAGTTGGCTGAGTGCCCCTACTATAGTCTTCGGGGGCATGTCGTAGAGGAATGCCAGACGAAATAGAGGGATGAGCTCTGGAAGACCAATGCGGAAGACATCGAGGATGTATCTTCGGTCTCTGGACCATTGGTTATGAAAGTGGATAGTCAGGACGGAGAAAGGCGTGGAGCGATCGATTCTCCCCAATATTCTCTTAAATCCTACTCCTATGTTGTTTCTTCGGAGTATGTGCCACCGATTCTGAGGGAAGTCCAAGAGATCTCTGACATGCCGCTGAGGAATGTTGTTTCTCCTCCACGTGTTAGGCCGAGGCGCTGTGGTAGTTGAAAGGACTACAGGGACTTCTACACCAGCAAAACATGAATTTGTGATGTGATGTTTAGAAACACTGAGTCAGTGTTTCATTTTGCTTTGGTTGTGTTTACGTTGTTGGCAGTGTTTGTTTAACCCTATCTTGATGAAGGGTACTTCTGTAATGTCTTAGTTTCCCTATTAATAAAATAGAAATTTTCCTATATCTGAGCAATTGTTGGTTGCTTACGTATAGATTTTGGCGTATTTAGATGGCGTGGCGAACCAAGTGTGACGATCTTATGGAGACTCTGAACAACCCTACCGAGGTTGTGGGTCGACAAGCAGAGAGTATGAGGAACATGGGCGAGCACCTCCAGCAGGCCGCTCAGGGACAGGGAACACCTGCCCAGGTTCCTGTTGCAGCAGTCTCATACAAGCAGTTTATGAGCTTGAACCCTCCCTCGTTTGATGGGAAGTCGTCGCCAGAAGCAACCAAAGATTGGATCAGAGAAATAGAGCATATTTTTTGTGTGTTACAAGTTGGCGATGATCGGAAAGTAGATTTTGAGACATATCATCTCAATAAAGATGCAGAGAGGTGGTGGGCGACCACCTGGGAGATAAAATTCGACAACCAGCCTGTAGAGTGGGACCAAGTCGTAGAGGCGTTCTACGCAGCCTATTTTCCAGCTCATGAGAGGAGTCAGAAGATGCAGGAGTTTCTTGACCTCCAATAGGGTAGTTCTTCTCTTTCTGAATAAGTCACGCGATTTCGTAGCCTGGAGAGGTTTTGTCCGCACTTATACACGACAGAAAAGGAGCGAGCTCTTAAATTTGCTCGAGGTCTGAAGTCAGTCTTACGGACGAAGGTGTACACGCGTGCACCTATGACGGTCGATGAGGCTTTAGAGACGACCTCCTTGCTTGAGTACGACTGGACCGAATCACAGAAGACTCCCGCACCACGTCAGCAACAGCAGAATCCTGGCCAAAAGAGTTGGCCAAGGAAGAGGCATTTTCAAAAGAACCAGGGTGGAAGGAAGTTCCATCCTTAGTTAAAGAAGCAGCGCAACAACAACAACAACAGTAACAGCTGCCAGATTCAGTATCAGAACCGTAGACCCCAGTACCAGCAACGCCAGCAGCCGCAGCAGAAGCAGCTTACCACGGCCAGTTGTCCGAAATGTACCACAGATCATCCAGGGCGACCTTGCCCACGGGACACAGGTGGATGCCTTTATTGCGGAAAGATGGGTCATTATATCCGGGATTGCAGAAAGAAACAAGCGGATGACCAAAGGAGAAATACGCTGAGTACTTTACAACCGACATAGCAGCGACAACCCGCTACACAGCAGCAGCAGCAGCCGTACCCACCGAAGCCAGCGAACCATAAGGTCATTGCCGCTCGAGAGCATACGCGGCAACAGTTGAGCAAGTGACCAAGGTAGAGTTGGTCCAAGGTACGATTTTTGTAGCTGGACATGAAGCATTTACCTTGTTTGATTGTGGTGCTACTCATTCGTTCATAGCAGCTAGATTTTCTCGTACCTTACCTTTGGCAGTCGTGTTCTTGAATTTTTCGTTGGAGGTTCGCACTCCAACTCGAGAGCAGTCCTTTTGTGACTTGTATATCCCGAACATTGAGGTGTTAGTGGCAGGACAGAACCTGTCAGCTGACGTTATCCTGTTAGATATGACCGAGTACGATGTGATTTTGGGCATGGATTGGCTTTTCGAGTACCATGCTCAAGTCTTTTGTCGGGAAGGCAAGATCGTTCTTTTTTGTCCTGATCGTCCTGTCTTGGAGATCAAGCTTCCTCGACCTCTGCGCGATAGCCGCATGATATCTTCTTTCAAGGCTCAGAAGTATCTGCAAAATGGGGGTACTGCTTTCTTAGTCAGTATTGCCCCAGTTGAACCCGAGATGGTTTTGATCGATGACTTGTACGTGGTCCGAGATTTTGTCGATGTGTTTCCTGAGGAGCTACCTGGGTTACCTCCGAGGTGAGAGATCGAATTTAGTATCGAGTTGCTGCCTGGAACGACACCGATTTCCAAGGCACCATACCGTATGGCTCCAGCAGAACTTGGAGAGTTGAAGCGTCAGTTAGAAGAACTTCTCGATCAGGGTTTTATTCAACCTAGTGCTTCACCGTGGGGAGCACCAGTGTTGTTTTTACGGAAAAAGGATGGATCCCTGAAGTTGTGCATCGATTATCGGATGCTCAACCAGGCGACAATTAAGAACAAGTATCCTTTACCTAGGATCGAAGATCTTTTCGATCAGTTACAGAAGGCGAAGGTTTTCTCGAAAATTGATCTCAGATCGGGCTACCATCAGCTTCGTATCCGAGGGGATGATATTGCGAAGACAGCTTTCCGGACTAGATACGGGTTGTATGAGTTCGTGGTGATGCCTTTTGGCCTCACGAATACGCCAACAACGTTCAAGGATTTGATGAACTGGATCTTTCGTCTATTTGTGAACTCATTTGTAATAGTATTCATTGATGACATCTTGGTCTACTTAGAAAATCCAGAGCAGCAACGAGAGCATCTGTGAATTGTTTTGAGTACTCTTCGTGAGCATCATTTGTTCGCCAAATTCTCTAAGTGCGAGTTTTGGCTCGAGCGGGTCATGTTCCTTGGCCATGTGATATCGAAGGACGGAGTATCCGTCGATCTAGCGAAAGTCGAAGCAGTTCTGGGCTGGAAGCAGCCTCAGAATGTGTTTGAGATTCATAGTTTTCTTAGATTGGCCGGTTACTATCGACGTTTTATCCAAGACTTTTCGATGATCGCTTTATCTTTGACGAAGCTGTTACGTAAAGGTGTTAAATTCGTGTGGAACAATGCATGTGAGGACAGTTTCCAGATCTTGAAGTTGAAGTTGACAACCTTGCCAGTGTTAGCTTTGCCCTCTGGTAGAGGTGGTTTTTTGGTGTACACAAACGCCTCTGGTACCGGTTTAGGTTGTGTGCTTATGCAGCATGGCAAAGTGATTGCCTATGCCTCTAGACAGTTGAAGACTCACGAGCAAAATTATCCGACGCACGATTTAGAATTGACAGCAGTCATGTTTGCTTTGAAATCATAGAGACATTACCTTTATGGGGAATCGTTTGAGGTCTTTTCAGACCACAAGAGCCTCAAGTATTTGTTCTCTCAGAAGGAGTTGAATATGAGGCAGCAACGATGGCTTGACTTTATCAAGGACTACGATTTCACATTGTCTTATCATCCTGGTAAGGCGAACGTTGTGGCGGATGCGCTTAGCCGCAAAGTGAGTGGTGTTTTGGCTAGTCTGGTGTGGAACCAGAAGCTTATTGAAGAGTTCGTAACCTGAAAACCTTTTTCCGTTGGTGATGGTTCGATCCGATTATCTGGTTTGACCATTCGATCCGAGTTTTTGTCGAAGATCATAGTGGCTCAAAAGCTTGACGACAAGTATGGCAAGTTTCTAGCTTTATCTGAGCAGGCAAATTCTTCTTTCAGAGTGTCTGAAGATGGCAGCGTTCGTTTAAAAGATCGCCTTTGGGTTCCGAGCAACCCTGAGCTGAAGAGAGAAATTCTTGATAAAGTTCATATGTCAAAGTACACGATTCATCCGGGAGGAACAAAGATGTTCAAGGACTTACAACAGAAGTATTGGTGGCATGGCATGAAGCGAGAGATAGCAGCTTACGTGGCAAGGTGTTTGACTTGTCAGCAAGTCAAAGCGGAACATCAGCGTCACGGTGGCAGCTTGCAGAGGATTGAGATCCCTTAGTGGAAATGGGAGGATGTTACGATAGATTTTGTGGTAGGTTTACCACTGTCTAGGCGTAAACACGATGCAATTTGGGTAGTTGTGGACAGACTCACCAAGTCTGCCCATTTCTTGTCGATCAAGATCAGTCAGTCGCTTGAAAGTTTAGCTGACTTGTACGTTAGAGAGATTGTTTGATTGCATGGTGTGCCGAGATCTAACATTTTTTATCGTGATCCCCGATTCACTTCCCGACTGTGGGGTCAGTTGCAATATGCTTTGGGGACGAAGTTGAAGTTTAGTACAGCCTTTCATCCTCAGACGAATGGACAGTCCGAGCGGACGATTCAAACATTAGAAGATATGTTGCATGCTTGTATGCTTGATTGGAAGGGTGAATGGGATTTACACCTATGTTTGGTAGAGTTCGCATATAACAATAGTTACCACGCTAGTATCGGGATGGCCCTATATGAAGCATTGTATGGTAGACCGTGTCGGTCGCCATCTTATTGGGATGACATAGGTGATAGATCGAGAGAAGTGCCGATTGTTCTTCACCACTACACGTAGCAGGTGCAGAAGATTTGTGAGCGGTTGAAGGCAGCGCAAGATAGGCAGAAGAGTTACGCCGATAAGAGACGTCGCGAATTGTCTTTTGATGTTGGAGACATGATTTTTGTCAGAGTTTCGCCGACGAAGAGCGTGTTTCATTTTGGGAAGAAAGGGAAGTTGAGTCCGAGGTAAGTTGGACCGTTCGAGATCGTGGCGAGGATTTGTGAAGTGGCATATCGTGTCGAGTTACCTCCATAATATGCTCACATTCATAATGTGTTTCACGTGTCGATGCTCAGGAAGTACATTTCTGATCCATCGCATATCATTCGTTACGAAGATGTGGACGTGCAGGAAGATCTGACCTTATTAGAAAGGCCTATCGAGATTATTGATCGACGAGATCAAGTTTTGCGTATCAAGACTATTCTATTAGTGAAGGTACGTTGGCAGCACCATGGCATTGAAGAATGCACATGGGAACCAGAAGCGAGCATGAGAGAGACGTATCTAGAACTTTTTGTAACCTCGTAAGAGTGATTTTGCGGACGAAATCCTTTTTAAGGAGGAGAGGATGTAATATCCACGATTCTAATTTTGATATATATTGTGTAATTATATAGGAATCGATGAATTCTTATGTTTTGGCAGCTTCTAGAGTTTTGCTTATTTTGAGAACTGGGTTAATCACGTAATTTTATGTAAAAAGAGCGATTTCAAAAAATCCAGACTGAATCAACCTCTGAAACTTTTAGGGTAAGTTTGGAATAGGGCTGTAGGGATACACCCCAAATTTGAGATCCGAACAACGAAAGAACCTCGTTAGTGCATGTGAATTACGAGTTTCACCCTAATTTTGGACCTGAAACTTAGAACGCTTAATTTCAGCGAACGAGAGGTGATTTCCTCAAGAAGCAACATCCATTTTATGTTAATTAGAGTTATAAAGAGAACTAAATAATTTGTTGGAATTAAATTATCATTTTGATTCATTAAACAAGCATTTTCTTATGACATACATGGTATGCGGGTTTGGTTTTTGGATCCGGGGCACATAGCGGATCCAAGACCCATGGACAACCCCTATAGTGGACGTCCATGACCATGGCTGACCAGCTGGTCAAAGACTGACCAGCTGGATGGCATTTTTGAAAAAGATCTTGCATGAATTTAAGCTTAGGCCTTCATTGGCCATGTGTCTTTCCAACACCCTCATGATGAAGCCTAGGCTTCATCATGAGGGGCGCCATTTTCAAAAGAGAGCCATGGGGCTGGCGCTCCATGGCAGGTTTGTTATAATTTCAAAAGCTTTTGAATGCTCAAAGTCGATTGGGCTTGTGGGGTGGCAGCCAAGGGAGCCCCCTTGTAAAATTTCAAACTTTTAATGGCTTTTAATGATGGCATTTTTGAAATTCTTGCAAAGCCGTTTGGAAGGCTTGACATGCGTTGGTAGTTGGGGGGCGTGGATCTCCCCAACCCTTCATCTTGGAGGGATTAAATCCCAGCCGTCCATCCCTAAAGCAACTTCTATAAAAACTTTAGAAAAAAATGGGCCCCCCTCTCTAGTGGGCGATTTTTCCAAACTTTCTCTCTCCCAAATCTTCTCTCTTCTCCTCTTGTCTCCTACCTACAACTGTGGGTATCTCTTGGAGTAGAGGGCTGCTACCAATTTTCTTCTCCAAGTTGCTAAGGTGATTAAACATATTTCAATGCTCTCTTTATTCAACGTGAAGCCAAGGATGAGAACACACCTATGCGTGCGAGCTCCTTCGGCGGATTAGAGTAATGAGATCCTTACAAAGTTTTTCCTTGGGTTATTGTTTTGTATTGGCTCATGTGAAAGGATTTTATCTAGTCCACCATGTTTTCTTTTTTTTCCTTGGATGCATGATTCCACGTTTGGATTCCAATACATGTTTTGTCATCTTCTTACTTTTCCTTTGTTTTTGTTATTATTCTTCTATCTTGGTGAAATCGATTTTGAAGTGGTTGTTTACCTTTTTTTGTGTTGGATAAGTTGAGTTGCTGGGGCGCGCTGGATCGAGCTGGGCTCGTCCAACATGCGCCCAGCTTATGCTGCATGCAGTGGGTACCTGCCAGTACCGTGGGAGCCTTTCAGCCGGCAACGCCTAAATGGATCAGTTTGGCGCTGTGGGTGCAACCTAGTCCCAACCAATGGGACTGGTGCTACAGCCGCAGGTGGCATGGAACATAAGGTGCTCCAGTGTCCCCCTTCCTTTTAAGGGAAAGCCGTGAACTTCAAAATGGAAAAAATATATATATAGATATAAATTTTATCTTTCTTTTACCTTGTTTGTTCTTCTCTCTTTCTTTGGTCTTGTTGGGTTATGTTTGCGAGTTGGGACAGGCCCATGGAAGGCGCCCAACTCCTTCCTTTCTTTTGGGTGTGAGCCTTAGGCTCTTGCCCTAGGTGTTGGTGTTGGCACGGTCTGGTCCTATGGACCAGACCCATCAGCCGTTCACGCTGAACCGTGGAGGGGTTGGTGTTTTTCTGTTGGCCCGTGAACCCAACTTATTGTTATCGTCACAAACTTTTTCCAGTCTTCCCTTCCTTGCGGGAGAGAGAGGGAAATGCTTTCGCGCTTCAAACTTGACCGGATTTTGGAAATTGTTTTGAAATACTCGCCTCCGTTTTGAAAATTGCGGGAAAATCCATGGGATGGGGCTCGACTTGTCGGTACGAGGTTCGACCGTTCCTGCCGCCTTTAACAGGGGTAATCGAACCAAGGACCAAAATTGTGTTTGACATAGTTAAATCAACGAAATTGTGTTCTATCCTAAATGCACAGGGAATTCAGGCATGTGCTATGAGATTTGGTAAAATATAAGTTGGAAAACTATGATGTATGCTAAGAAAATATTTGGAGTTGAAAAGCATTTCTCAGGAAAAAAATGGAAATCAATCTCTCAGGAAACTCAAGGGAAGAAGGTTTGAAAATCTCGAGAAAGTTTATAAAGACTTAGAAAACCATGAAGAGATGAGAATCTCGGGAAAATCTTGAGAAAGTTTATAAAGATTTGGAAAATCATGAAGAAATGAGAATCTGAGGAAAACTGAAGGAATTCTTGAGAAAAGATGAATATTTGAAAAGGAAAACACTTGTCAGGAAAACTCGGACTTTGAGAATTTTCTTAGGAAAATGAGGGAAAATCTATAGGAAAATTCATTGGAGAAGGAAATTCAGAACTTAGGAAATTAAAATCCTGAAAATATTGTCCTTGAAATATCTGAAAATCGAATTTTGATTCTTGAGAAAGATGAAAATTCCTTTTGAAAATAGATCTTAAGAAAATAACTTTTTAGGGAAAATCACGGGAAAACTTTGATTTGGGAAATCCAACTCCGAATATCATCATAGTTTCTTGAGGAATCGATTTTCATGAAGTGAAAATTACTTGAGAAAATCATGAGAAAAACAGAGGATGCAGATGATTTGAATGAATGAATGCACTTAGAAAAGATTTCTGAAAAAATTGTTGGAAAAATATGGATTAAGCCAAAGTAAATCCTTCACGTATTCTGACTGTGGCCATGAATATGTTCAGAGTTTACTTGAGTTAATTCACAATATTTTGAAAATTTAGAAATATGATGTGCATTTTTAAGATAGCCTAAGAGTGCCAGTGTGACTAGTAGAAAGATGATAGATCTGGGTCTCGTCCATATTCCGACTAGGGCCGTAAATATGGATTCCACCGAGTTCATCAACTCTCTAAGAGTTGGTGCACTTGCCATTCGTGTGCATACACGGTGAATTTCGAAAATTGAGATATATGCATCATAGAATCAGGATATTGCGGAAATCAAACTATATGAGATGCAGCCTAATCTAGGCAGTAAAAATAAATATTATTTCAAGTTTGATTATTACATCTCTGGCATAAGTCAAAATAAAAATATATAATGAAAAAGAATCAGGCTCCTCTAGATTTTCCTGCAAAATGAGAATTAGTACCAAATAACCAAGAAAATGGGTATATATATATAATATATACAACGAAAAGATGTATATGTATATCAAAATGCTAAAATTGGTGCTAAATGATATGTAACAATGGAGAGGTATTTATATGAGAAATTAGATACATGGATGCTCATATATGGAAATAAGTGCACATGAAGGGATATATATATATATATATATACAAGTATATATATATGTACATCTGTATATATATATATACAAGTATATATATATGTATATATATATACATATATACATATACATATAGGTAGATATACATAGATATATAGATATATATATACCTATAATGAGAAAATATACGTATTAATGGAAATTCCATATAAAGGGTAAAATCAGAAAATACAGGTATATACAGTTTCTGTAGATGATTTTACACAGCCGTATTTCCCAATATATAATGTATTTCTCAGTAAAAATGGATATGCAGCTTCCCTATATACCAATAATTAAGCGTGCAAAAGATGGCATAGAGATCATGAACGGATATGGATATATCCGTTCATGAACATAGCCGATTATCAAGACTGCATACCTGCAGAAGATGGTAGATACAACACATACGTAATGTGCAGGAAATGCACTGTGGGAATAATGGGCTGTTTCAAGGATATTGTGAAAAGGGTATGAAAAGCTTAGTGAAAAGGTGAAGATGTTGTGAAAAGTGATGAAACAATATGTGTAATTGGTGCTGCAAATGGGGTGATATTATAACAATACAACAAACAGGAATTTAGCATTAAGCTAAGCATGATCTCATAAATCAAATGGTGATATTCCAGCCATAGCTTCATAAAACAATAATTTTAGCATTAAGCTAAACAAAATCTCATAAATCAAATGGTGATATTCCAGCCATAGCTTCATAAAACAGGAATTTTAGCATTAAGCTAAACATGATCTCATAAATCAAATTGTGATATTCCAGCCATAGCTTCATAAAACAGGAATTTTAGCATTAAGCTAAACATGATCTCATAAATCAAATGGTGATATTCCAGCCATAGCTTCATAAAACAGGAATTTTAGCATTAAGCTAAACATGATCTCATAAATCAAATGGTGATATTCCAGCCATAGCTTCATAAAACAGGAATTTTAGCATTAAGCTAAACATGATCTCATAAATCAAATGGTGATATTCTAGCCATAGCTTCATCAAACAGAAATTTAGCATTAAGCTTAAACAAAACATGATCACCTAAATCAAATGGTGATATTCCAGCCATAGCTTCATCAAACAGAAATTTAGCATTAAGCTTAAACAAAACATGATCACCTAAATCAAATGGTGATATTCCAGCCATAGCTTCATCAAACAGAAATTTAGCATTAAGCTTAAACAAAACATGATCACCTAAATCAAATGGTGATATTCCAGCCATAGCTTCATCAAACAGAAATTTAGCATTAATCTTAAACAAAACATGATCACCTAAATCAAATGGTGATGTAGTTGGGCTGAATGAAATGGAGAACACGTTGGGTTCTCTGCTGGATTGGGGACCTCCTGTAGCTTGTGGACTGAAAATGGGCAGCAAGAACCAGCTGGATCTCCTGAAGGGGCACTCTTTTGCGGATGGACTGTTGCTTTCTCTGTTGCTGGGCAGAAGAAGGGGCAGCAGAAACCTTTTGCTGCTGGTGAGCTGAAGGTAGATGAAGACGCTGGGCTGAGCTGCTGAACCTCTTGTTGATGGGCTGAAGGTGAATGACAGCAGCTGGATCCCCTGTACCGTGTGACCTGCTGTTGGGCTGAAGGTGAATGACAGCAATCGGCTGTGCTGAAGGCAAATGGGGAGCACGTTGTCTGGGCTGGAATGGATGAAAACGTGGTTCCCCTGTGGCTGGGCTGCAGGAAATGGGAAGCACGTTAGCTGAAGATGATGGGTTGAAGCTGGTGGGTTGAAGAACATGGGCAAAACGTTGGCTGGGCTGCAGCTGCTGCTGAAGTGAGGATGGACAGCAACCGTTGGAGGTGGAAGAGAGCTCCACCCTCTCAAGCCCCTCTGCAAAACAGGAAAATCACCATTAATCGGCCTCTCCCCTCTCTTCAGCCTTAATCGGCCAGCTCCTCTCCCCCCTCATCCATCAATGGCCTCCAATCTTTAAAGAATTTTGAATACCCTTTTTAAAAAGAAGAAAATGCAGCCCCATTCATGAGGTTTCGTTACCTCCTTTTTGAATTTTTTTTGAAATAGCCGTTTCAAGAAAGGCGCACTTTATGATTTTTCAAAATTTTGGTTTCATTTCCCTAAGTTTTAGGCAAAATTAAATTTATTTCTTTAGGGAAATTTGGTTGTGCCATTTAAGGCTGCATCCTTCTTAAAAAAAAATTATTTAAACAAAATAATAAAGTGAGTATTGAAATAAATGAGAGGCTTTTATGGAAATGCCACCTCAACCTACTTTTAAAATCCTTTTGAAAAGAAAACAAAGTTTTATTTTGTTTTTGCAAATCTTTTATTTTCAAGTGGGGTGCCACATGTGTGTGGGCCCACTAACTAAAAAAAAATAAATAAATAAACAAATAACATTCAGACATTAAAAGAAGAATTTGCAAATTGGTGCGATCTCCGGGTGGGTCCCGCTTCATTTATTTGAAAATAAAAAGCAGAAGAAATAACTTCTTTTTTTGGAATTTTTATAATACGAGATAAAACTTTGTTTATTTTCAAGAATTTGGAAAAAAATGGTTTTGTAAGGCAAAAATATGGATAAAGTAAATGTAAAAAATTTTATAAAGAAATTTAAAATCTTTTTGCAAAAAGTTTTGAGATAAAATCTTTAAAATCAATATCCAAATATCCAGATTGTTTTCCTGAGAAAAACTTTTGTAATTAAAAAGTCGTGGGGGTAAAATGGGAAAGATTGGCAATTTTGAAAGCCCAGGGTTTTAAAAATCAATTTTGACAAGTTTAAAAATCAAATCTGGATTGACAATTTTGAAAATCAGGAGTTCTGGATCTCAAAATGACATGCTGTGCAGTGAAATGATGCAAAGTGTTCATGCAATGCTATGCAAAGACATGTTTCAAGAAATGTCATTCTGAATCTAGAATTGGAAATTCTAATTTCTTGTCAGGGATAGGATTTTGAAAATTTGCAGTTTAAAAATGTCTCTGAACCTAAATATAGAAATTTTGAGGCTCAAGAATGAAATTTTAGACTTTTTGCAAGGTTCAATCTCAGAAAATGACCATTTTGCCCTTTATTGCTTCCGGAGAACTGAAATGTGCCGATTGAGGGCGATGTCAAGAAGGTGAGTAAAAATTTGGGGTGTTTATAGATGCCCCTATTTGCTACTAAGCTGACTTATGGTCGAGCTTAGTGGCAAAGAAAACACACCAAATTTGGGCTATATAAAAATGCCCCAGTTAAAAGGAATCTGACTAGATATGAAGAAATTAGCTCGAGGAAGATGGTAGATATGAAATGGAGAATAAAGAGGAAATAGATTTGCTCTGACAGAACGAAGTTCAGGTTTTTGCCCTTAACCTGGATGGGACAGAAATACCTCATATGGAACGAAGCTCAGGTTTTAACCCTTGACCTGATTGGGGAATGAAATATCTCACTAAAATGAGATTCAGGTTTGTACCCTTAACCTGATCGGGCGGAAAATGGAATACCTCTTTGAATGAGGCTCAGGTTTATACCCTTATCCTGATCGGGTGGAAAATGGAGTGGAATCCTCGAAAGAAGAGACCATGATGGAACCTTTGGATTTTGCACAATAATTCCAACAGGGGTTTTGCAAAAGGAAAAAAAACGGGGTCCCTAAAGCTTTGAAAAGGGGTTGATTTTGGGCGTCTCATTGCTGAGACTAAAATCAGCTTTTGAAATTGCCTTTTGCGAGAAATGATTGGTGGTTCGACCTCGAACCGAAATGGGACTGTCTATGGTTGGGCAGTGGGGACACAGGGAAGTGTGTAAATCAGAGAGCTCTCTCTCAAAGAAGTAAAGGAATCAAGTCCTTAAGAGGGATTTAAAATTGGTGTCAGGATGTATCGAAAACGGATATCAAGCTCTCACTTCACAACGGGATAGCTAGAAAATATTGTCAAAATGTTGAGAGTTTTGTTGTTGATTCGAAGTATTTGAAAATGATGCACATTGTTGCAAAGATATTCCTTCTTTTCTACCTGAAGTATTACCTCCAAACGAGATTGACTTTGTAGAATCGAGATTTGAAATCCAAATTGCTTGTAATTGACCTTCTTCAAAGAAGCTATCAATTTCCTTGATATAAACAGAGAAGAGAATATGATATTATGAAAGCAATCGATGAAAGAATATTGATAATAGAATTTCACAAATTTAAAGAGGATTTTTGATAAATTTGGCAGTTTGATATCTTGGGAGCTTCTCTCATGATAATCTTTCTGCACTCTTTTGGCTCTCTTGAGTTTTTTTTTCTATATTCTCTTTCATTTTGGAGATGTTCTGACTTTTTCTCTCTCTCTTTTTCCTCTCTTGCTCTCTTTTGGGAAGGGTACGTCACAAACTCCTTCAACTTGGAGATGTTTCAATCCTTCTTTGATGATATTGGCTCATGGGCTGGGAGATCTTTGGATGATAGCTGAAATTAAATATCTTTTGGGGATTGTCAGGAGGTTCATCGCATCTGCCTTCATATCGACAATGTTTTGGACTTTTCCTGTAAGGATCCGTCACAAACTCCGTCATCTTGGAGATGTTTTAAATCTTCTTTGGCCCCGGAGGTCTACTCGCTTAATTCGCCTTCATCTTGACGATAATTGAGAGATCCCTTTTGCGGATATTTAATTGCAGCTTGAGGAGACAGGGCTTGGGTAAATGCTCTCTTTTTCTAGCGCTCAGGATATTTCCACTGCCTCATTTTACAAGAATAATCTTTAAAGATGTGCCATTGACTGCGATCAATATCAATCATCTATAGCTTTTCAATAACATTGAATCTTCTTTTCTGGCCATATCGAGGATTTATCCTTTATTCTTTTGTTTGGCCAATAGAAAAAAATTGAAGTTTGAATCTCTTCTCACAAAAGCTTCACTCTCTTGGGAGTAATGCTGAAGGTAGACTGAGGTAAAGATTTGTATAATAAAGTTTTTGAAATTAACAAATAATTGATTGACAAATTGACAAAATTTTCTTGAAATCTTGGTGAAAGAGAGCCTTTGAGGTTCGGCTCGATACATCCGTGACGAAAAATATCCTCTCCTTTCCCCAAAGGAGGCGACTATCAGTTCACTGGGAACAATATCAGTTCCATTAAGAATGACCATCTTTAGGAATAAAATCAGCTTAATTAAGAACGATTATCAGTTCGCTGAGAACTATATCAGTTCAATTAAGAACAACCATCGCTGGGAATAAAATCAGCTCAATTAAGAACGATTATTGGTTCGTTGAGAACTATATCAGTTCAATTAAGAACAACCATCGCTGGGATAAATATCAGTTCAATAAAGAACGATTATCGGTTCGCTGAGAACTATATCAGTTCAATTAAGAAAAACCATCGCTGAGAATAATATCAGTTCAATGAAGAACGACCATCGGTTTATTTGGAACACTATCAGTTCAATGAAGAACGACTATCAGTTCACTTGGAACACTATCAGTTCAATGAAGAACGACTATCAGTTCGCTTGGGAACACTATTAGTTTGATTGAAACACTATCAGTTCAATGAAGAACGACTATCAGTTCACTTGGAACACTATCAGTTCGATGAAGAACGATTATCAGTTCGCTGGGAACACTATCAGTTCACTTGGAACACTATCAGTTCAATGAAGAACGACTATCAGTTCGCTTGGGAACACTATCAGTTCAATGAAGAACGACTATCAGTTCGATGAAGAACGACTATCAATTCGCTGGGAACACTATCAGTTCAATGAAGAACGACTATCAGTTCACTTGGAACACTATCAGTTCAATGAAGAACGACTATCAGTTCGCTGGGAACACTATCAGTTCAATGAAGAACGACTATCAGTTCACTTGGAACACTATCAGTTCAATGAAGAACGACTATCAGTTCACTTGGAACACTATCAGTTCAATGAAGAACAAAGACCATTATAGAGAGTTGAATCGCTTCTATGAATGGTTTCAGGATTATCCCCTTATCCTGAATGGGGAATGGAAATTGGATGACCTGGCGGTCAAAATTGAGAATTTTGGTAATTTGAAAATTGGAAATTGGATGACCCGGAGGTCGAAATTGAAGAATTATGGAAAATGATTCAGGTTTTATCCCTTAACCTGAAGGGGAATTTTGATGTAAATTTAATGCAAATGAATGAGTACAAATGAATGCAAAATTAATGCAAATGAGTGCATATATATGCAAAATGAGAGATTGGTTTATCCTGCCTGCATACAGGATGTTTTGAGGTAAAGATAAATTTTCAAAAAAAATGCCCCATTGTAACTAGGGAGGAAAATTTTGAATAACAAAAGTATAATTGACAAGCTTTTTGACTGATAGACGTCCTCAAGATCATTCCTCACAAGAGAGACATTTTGAAAAAGAAGAAGCAAATAAGATGGCACCAAGCTATTGAAAAATTCGATGACTTTATTGATGCTTTAAAATCAAGGAAAGAAAAATGGGATTACATTATTCTTTTGAAAAAGCAAAATGGGAAATGGGAAATTGTTGGCATTGTCATCTTCTGGAATGATTGTAAAAAAAAAAAATCTTAGTCAGGATGACTAGTCCTCCTTTTCATCTTCAACGAGGAGCTTCTTGTCAATGCAGTCTTGAACAATGTTCTTAAGGACGAAGCAGTTTTCTGTATCGCGCCCTACTGCTCGATGAAACTTGCAAAACTGTTCTTTGAATCTGCCCATAATTGCTGGAGGATCATCTGCTTTAGGCAACTGGACAAGGTCTTTCTCAAGCATATACTCGAGTATACTCTCGAGTGTTTGATCCAAAGAGGGGAATTCTCGATCAGTTCTCCAGTCCTTGCGCTTTGATTTTTCCTGATCTTTCTTTTGATGCTGAGGGCTGGATTGGAGAGGTTTATCACTGTTGATGTTCTTCCCTTTTTGCCTTTTGATTCTCTCCAAACTGTTGCCATTATCATTCTTGTTGCCTTTGCTATTATTGAAAGATTTGGCCGCAAAAGTGAAATGAGCCTTTTTTTTGGCATCTTGACTGTTTCTTGCAATGGTAATGCCTTCATAGACCCCGTTCTCTATTCTCATCTCGAGCCAATCAGCTCGTTCAATGAGTTCAATGAAAGACTTAGAGGGTGAGGTAGAAATTAATCCTTTCAGAGGTTGCGAAAAATTATTGAGGATCAATGATAAAGCATGCCTTTCTGATATAGGATCCCTCATTTTGTTGCAGGTCTCTCTCCATCTGCGAATGAAGTCCCTGGCTTTTTCACTATCTCCCTGCTTCAGATTACAGAGGTGATTTAGCGTTGGTAGCGCTTCAGTATTGAACAAGAATCGTTCAACGAACAAATTCACAACTTTGTCGAACTCTTTTAGTTCTTTAGGATTGATATGTTCCGCGTACCATTT
Organism: Nuphar pumila; assembly: GCF_984573655.1. NCBI lineage: Eukaryota > Viridiplantae > Streptophyta > Magnoliopsida > Nymphaeales > Nymphaeaceae > Nuphar > Nuphar pumila. Next base: position 68,749,056 of record NC_143251.1, on the reverse strand, counting down.
GGCCGCGACTCCTTCTAGGCTACGGGGAAAGCATAGAAATAGTGCTCTGTTATCTCTCTTGAATCTTGAGCACTCAGCAAAGAATGTGGCAAGATGTGCTTTCGGGTCACCAGAACCATCGAACTTGATGAATTTGTGGGGAAGATTCTCCAGATCTTCGTCTCCTTCTAGGCCATCATAGAAGTCCTCGCTGGTGAAGAGTTTCTTGCCCTTATCCTGAACCTGTAGATCTTTGACTATCTTGGCCATTTCTTTTAACTGTGCTTGAAGCGGTTTTTCTATTGTCTGGCCCTTTGGTTTGAGAGTTGCTCCATGAATGATCTTGCATTCTTCCTCGGTATCATCTGCTGATTCTTCTTCGTCCGAAGTATCTTAAACATGCTCCTTGGTTGATTTCTTTGCCACACGATCTCTAATTTTCTGACTGAATGGATTTTTGTCTGAGCTGGTGCCAGCCTGCTCACTCATCATCCTCTTCATCATTTTCTGAAACATCGCGTACATCTGAGGATCTATGCCATCGTCCTCTTGCTGCTGTTCTTGACTTCTGAGGGGTCGCGGGGAGCCCATCTCTTCTTCTGAGGCTGAGGAGTACTGTGGTGATGTGGTTCTTCTTCCTGACCTTGTTCGAACCATCAAATGTTGTGGATGCTCTATGCAGGATAAAGTCTTGATTAGACTCTAAGGGAATTTTAGATTGGGAGGAAAATGATTATTGACGATATGGTAAACAATTGGAAGAATATCCCATTACTAGGGATGGAGTCGCCGCTGAAATGACGACAATTGTGTTGTCATTCTTTGTAAGAGAAATAACAACGGAAAATGTGCCCTGTTACCTAGGCGAGGTCGTCCACCACGAGGAAAACACCATTTTGAAGGAAAGAGATATCTCTTGCAAAAACAATCTGCAAACGGATTTAGAATAATGAGAAGGCAAGTGGGTAAACAATTTCCACCGCAATAATCAAGGTATGCATGAGGAAAATAAGGTGAAGAATTTTTGCAAATAGACAAAAGAATTGAAAATCCAATGAGAGAAAACATATGATTTTGGAAAATTGCAGGCAGGATGAAAATGCAGCTGGAAATTCGAGATCCAGTAGAACGAGAGAATGGAAAAATCACCTGGTGTTTTGAAAGAAATTGGATATTTGGGAAAATCATCCAGGGTTTGAGAAAATAAAGGAAAAGGTGAGAAATATGGGTATTTGAAAATATATTAGGAAAAATGTAAGAAAATAGAGGTAATATACGAACAATCACATCCTGCACAAACATTTATGTACATACAACACTCCCTAAAAAGGCTGACTCTAAATGCATCATTTTGAAAACAGCTGTAGGACCTTAATCCTAACTCTAAGTTCAGATCATTTTTGTCCAATCCAGTTATGCCGATATACCCGAACCAAAATCCGAGGTACGTGGCATATAATTTCAACTCTGGTTCTAAGGTGAGGTTTTCCAACATCCTTGAGCGCCTACCGATATACTTCGGACTATGGCCCGCGGTACGTGGTAGGGGGGCGTTAACCCAAATAAGTGGCCCAGTTGTGAGGCTCTGTCCCGAACTAGGGTTCTGGAAGAGAGCCCAGCAACGTGAAGACCGGGTAATGATAGGTAAGTGGGGGTTTGGAAAAAATGATCACATGCAAGAAATAGAGGGCTCTAAGTCCTAGAGAGATAGACTTTTGAAAATCTTTGAAGAAGCATACATTGTTTGCATTCAGATCCTAAATTGAGAAGAGTTGTATTTAGACCTAAGTCTATGTGAGCATGAAAATAACTCCTCAATCCGGTCCTACCAAACCATGCCTAAGCTATATGCAGTCAATGTCAGCTAGGTCAGAATCTAGGCTCCTAGGTTCGCATGATATCAAAAGTAAAGAGATGACATTTTGTGAACATAATTTCGATAATTGAACTAAGTCAAGCACAATTTAAATAAGACAAGGATAGGTCCCATCACGGTCGTCAAACCTGTTATCGTCGCAAAATTTTTCCCGTCTTCCCTTCCTTGCGGGAGAGAGGGAAATGCTTTCGCGCTTTAAACTTGACCGGATTTTGGAAATTATTTTGAAATACTCGCCTCCATTTTGAAAATTGCGGGAAAATCCATGGGATGGGGCTCGACCTGCGGTACGAGGTTCGACCGTTCCTGCCACCTTTAACAGGGGTAATCGAACCAAGGACCAAAATTGTGTTTGACATAGTTAAATCATCGAAATTGTGTTCTATCCTAAATGCACAGGGAATTCAGGCATGTGCTATGAGATTTAGTAAAATATAAGTTGGAAAACTATGATGTATGCTTAGAAAATATTTGGAGTTGAAAAGCATTTCTCAGGAAAAAAATGGAAATCAATCTCTCAGGAAACTTAGACGAAGAAGGTTTGAAAATCTCGGGAAAGTTTATAAAGACTTAGAAAACCATGAAGAGATGAAAATCTCGAGAAAGTTTATAAAGATTTGGAAAATCATGAAGAAATGAGAATCTCAGGAAAACTGAAGGAATTCTTGAGAAAAGATGAATATTTGAAAAGGAAAACACTTGTCAGGAAAACTCGAACTTTGAGAATTTTCTTAGGAAAATGAGGGAAAATCTATAGGAAAACTCATTGGAGAAGGAAATTCATAACTTAGGAAATTAAAATCTTGAAAATATTGTCCTTTAAATATCTGAAAATCGATTTTTGATTCTTGAGAAAGATGAAAATTCCTTTTGAAAATAGATCGTAAGAAAATAACTTTTTAGGGAAAATCTCGGGAAAACTTTGATTTGGGAAATCCAACTCCGAATATCATCATAGTTTCTTGAGGAATCAATTTCCATGAAGTGAAAATTACTTGAGAAAATCATGAGAAAAACAGATGATGCAGATGATTTGAATGAATGAATGCACTTAAAAAAGATTTCTGAAAAAATTGTTGGAAAAATATGGATTAAGCCAAAGTAAATCCTTCACATATTCTGACTGTGGCCATGAATATGTTCAGAGTTAATCACTATGAATTGTTTTTTGATAGCCTTAGAACACATATATGCATTATTAAATCAATATGATTTTTTTTTTTGACAGCTTTAGAATACATATATGCATGATTGAATCACTATGAAATTTTTTTGACAACCGGAGAACACATATATGCATAATTAAATCTCTAAAAAAAAAATTTTTACAGGCTGAAAACACATATATACATGATTGAATCAAAATGAAATTTTTTTAACAACGTTAGAACACATGTCTGCATGATTGAATCACTTTAATTTTTTTTACAGCTTTAGAACACATATATGCATGATTGAGTCACTATGGAATTTTTTTGACAGCTTTAGAACACATATATGAATGATGGAATCACTAATTTTTTTTTTGATAGCTTTAGAACACATATATGCGTGATTGAATCACTATGAAATTTTTTTGACATCCCTATAACACATATATCTATGATTGAATCACTGTAAAAAAAATTTGACAGCTTTAGAACACATTTATGAATGATTGAATCACTATGAAATTTTTTGACTGCCTTAGAACACATATACACATGATTGAATCACTATGACTTTTTTTTGACAGCTTTAGAACACATATATGCATGATGAAATTACTATGAATTTTGTTTTATAACCTTAGAACACTTATATGCAAGATGGAATCACTACAAAATTTTTTTGACTGATTTAGAACAAATATATGCATGATTTAATCAGTATGATTTTTTTTTAAAGCATTAAAACACATATATGCAAGATTGAATCACTATGAATTTTTTCGACAGCCTTAGAACACATATAAGCATCATTGAATCACTATGAAATTTTTTTGACAGCTTTAGAACACATATATGCATAATTGAATCACTATGAAAAATTTTTGACAGCTTGAGTACACAAATATGCATGATGGAATCACTATGAATTTTTTTTGACATCCTTAGAACACATATATGCATGATTGAATCACTATGAAATTTTTTGACAGGTTTAGAATATATATATCAATGATTGAATCACTATTAAATTTTTTTGACAGTCTTAGAACACAAATATGCATGATTTAATCACTATGATTTTTTTTTGACAGCCCTTGAACACATATATGCATGATTGAATCAATATGATTTTTTTTACAGCTTTTGAATACATATATGCATGATAGAATCACTATGAAATTTTTTTGACAACCGGCGAACACATATATGCATAATTAAATCTATATAAAATTCTTTTTGACAGGCTGAAAACACATATATACATGATTGAATCAAAATGAATTTTTTTTGACAATCTTGGAACACATGTCTGCATGATTGAATCACTATAATTTTTTTTTACAGCATTAGAATGCATATATGCATGATTGAGTCACTATAAAATTTTTTTGACAGCTTTAGAATACATTTATGAATGATTGAATCACTGATTTTTTTTTTGACAGCTTTAGAACACATTTATGCATGATTGAATCACTAAGAATTTTTTTTGACAGCCCTATAACACATATATGTAGGATTGAATCACTGTAAAAAAAATTTGACAGCTTTAGAACACATTTATGAATGATTGAATCACTGTGAATTTATTTGACTGCCTTAGAACACATATATGCATTATCAAATCACTATGAATTTTTTTGACAGCTTTAGAACACATATCTGCATGATGGAATTACTATGAATTTTGTTTTATAACCTTAAAACACTTATATGCATGATCAAATCACTAGAAAATTTTTTTGACTGATTTAGAAAAAATATATGCATGATTGAATCAGTATGAATTTTTTTTGACAGAATTAAAACACATATAAGCAAGATTGAATCACTATGATTTTTTTTGACAGCTTTAGAACACATATAAGCATCATTGAATCACTATGAAATTTGTTTGACAGCTTTAGAACATATATATGCATAATTGAATCACTATGAAATTTTTTTGAAAGCTTTAGAACACATATATGTGTGATTGAATTACTATGATTTTTTTTTGGCAGATTTAGAACACATACATGCATGATTGAATCACTATGAAATTTTGTTGATAGACTTACAACACATATGTGCATGATTGAATCACTATGAAATTTTGTTGACAGCCTTAGAATACATATTTGCATGATTAAATCACTAAGAAATTTTGTTGACAGCTTTAGAACACATATATGCATGATTGAGTTACTATGATTTTTTTCTATAACCTTAGAACACTTATATGCATGATTGAATCACTACAAAAATTTTTTGACTGATATCGAACACATATATGCATGATTGAATCACCAAGAAATTTTTTTAACAGCCTTAGAACACATATATGCATGATTAAATCACTATGAATTTTTTTGACAGCTGTAGAACACATATATGCATGTTTGAATCACTATGAAATTTTTTGACAGGTTTAGAACACATAAAGCATTAAAACATATCTATGCATGATTGAATCACTATGAATTTTTTTTTACTGCATTAGAACACATATATGCAGGATTGAATCACTATAATGTTTTTTGACAGCTTTAGAAAGCATATATGCATCATTGAATCACTATGAATTTTTTTGACTGCTTTAGAACACATATATGCACGATTGATTCAATATGATTTTTTTTTGAAAGCTTTAGAACACATATATGCATGATTGAATTACTATAAAAATTTTTTGACAGCTTTAGAACACATACATGCATGATTGAATCATTATGAAATTTTATTTACAGCCTTACAACACATATATGCATAATTGAATTGCTATGAAATTTTGATGACAACCTTAGAACACATATATGCATGATTAGATCACTAAGAAATTTTTTCGACAGCTTTAGAACAGATATATGCATGATTGAATCATTATAAATTTTTTTGACACCCTTAGAACACATATATGCATGATTTAATCACAATGGACTTTTTTGACAGCTTTAGAACACATATATGCGTTATTGAATAACTTTGATTTTTTTTTACAACATTAGAACACATATATATGCAGGATTAAATCACAATGAAATTTTGTTGACAATTTTAGAACACATATATGCATGATTGAATCACTATCAAATTTTATTGACAGCCTTAGAACCCATATACGATTGATTAAATCACTATGAATTTTTTTTCATAGGTTGAGAAGACATATATGCATGACATAATCATAATGAAATTTTTTTGACAACTTTAGAACACTTATATGCATGATTGAATCATAATAAAAAAAATTTGACTGCCGTAGAACACATATATGCATGATTGAATCACTATGAAACTTTCTTGACAGCCTTAGAACACATATATGCAAGATTGAGTCACTATGAAATTTTTTTGACAACCTTAGAGCACATATTTGCATGACTGAATCATTCAACTATAAAAAAAATTTTGATAGCGTTAGAACACATATATGCATGATTGAATCAGTATGAATTTTTTTTAAAGGCATTAAAACACATATATGCATGATTGAATCACTATGAAATTTTTTTGATTCCTCTGGAACACATATATGCATGATTGAGTCACTATGATATTTTTTTGAAAGCCTTAGAACACATATATGCATGATTGAATCACTATGAATTTTTTTTGACAGCTTTAGAACACATATAAGCATCATTGAATCACTATGATTTTTCTTTGACACATTTAGAACACATATTTTCATCATTGAATCACTATGAAATTTTTTTGAAAGCTTTAGAACACATATATGAGTGTTTGAATTACTATAAACTTTTGTTGACAGCTTTAGAACACATATATGCATGATTGAATTTCTATGATTTTTTTTAATAGCCTTAGAACACTTGTATGGATGATTGAATCATTGCAAAAATTTTTTGACTGATTTCGAACATATATATGCATGATTGAATCACTAAGAAATTTTTTTGACAGCCTCAGAACACATATATGTATGATTGAATCACTATAAAATTTTGTTGACAGCCTTAGAACACATATATTCATGATTGAATATCTATGAAATTTTTTTGACAGCTTCAAAACACATATATGCATGATTAAATCACCATGAAATTTTTTTGATAGCCTTACAACACATATATGCATGATTGAATGACTGCGAAATTTTTTTGACATCTTGACAGTCTTAGAACACATATATGCATGTTTGAATTACTATGAAATTTTTTTTGGCAGCCTTACAGCACATATATTCATGAATGAATTGCTTTGAAATTTTTTTGAAAGCTTTAGAACACATATTTGCATGACTGAATCACTATGAATTTTTTTGACAGGTTTTGAACACATATATTCATGATTTAATCACAATAAATTTTTTTTGACAACTTTAGAACACATATATGCGTGATTGAATAAAAATGAAATTTTTTTGACAGCCTTAGAACACATATACGCCTAATTGAATCACTATGAAATTTTTTTGACAGCCTTTGAACACATATATGCAAGATTGAATCAGTATGAAATTTTTTTTACAACAGTAGAACATATATATGCACGATTGAATCACTATGATTTTTTTTTACAGTATTATAACACATATGCATGATTAAATCACTATGATTTTTTTTTATTGCCTTAGTACACATATATGCATGATTGAATCACTACGATTTTTTTTTAACAACTTTAGAACACATATATGCATGATTGAATCACTACGAATTTTTTTTGACAACTTTAGAACACATATATTCAAGATTGAATCACTATAAAAAAAATTTGATAGCTTTAGAACACACATGTGCATGATTGAATCATAATGAATTTTTTTTGACAGCTTAAGTACACAGATATGCACAATTAGATCAAAATGAAGTTTTTCACTGATTGAATCACAATAAAAGTTTTTTTGACTGCCATAGAACACATATATTCAATATTGAATCACTATGAAATTTTTCTGACTGCTTCAGAACACATATATGCATGACTGAATCACTATGAAATTTTTTTCAAAGCTTTAAAACACATATATGCATGATTCAATTACTATGAATTTTTTTTGACAGCTTTAGAACACACATATACATGATTGAATCAATATGAATTTTTTTTTACACCCTGAGAACACATATATACTTGATTGAATCACTATGAAATTTTGTTGACAGACTTAGAGCACATATATGAATGATTGAATACTAAGACTTTTTTTTTACGGCTTTAGAACACATATATGCATGATTGAATCACTAAGAATTTTTTTTTATATCCTTAGAACACATATACGCATGATTGTGTCACTATGAGTTTTTTTTGACAATCTTAGAACACATATATGCATGATTGAATCATAATGAAATTTTTTTGACAACTTAAGAACACATGAATGCATCATTGAATCACTATCAAATTTGTTTGACAACATTAAAACACATATATGCGTGATTGAATGACTATGAATTTTTTTTGACAACATTAGAACACATAGATGCATGATTGAATCACTATGTATTTTTTTTTATAGCTTTAGAACATATATATTCATTATGGAATCTCTAAGAAATTTGTTTGACACATTTAGAACATATATATGCATGATTGAATCACTATGAATTTTTTTTTGACAGCTTTAGAAAATATATATTCATGATTGAATCACTATGAATTTTTTTTCACAGATTAAGAACACATATATGCATCATTGAATCGCTATGAAATTTTTTTGACATCTTCAGAACACATATATGTATGATTTAATTATAATAAAATTTACTATTGATTTTTTTTTACAGCGTTAGAACTTATATATGCATGAATGAGTCACTATGAAATTCTTTTGATAGCCTTATAACACATATATGTATGATTGAATCGCTATGAAATTTTTTTGACAGCTTTAGAACACATATATGCATGATTGAATCATAATGAATTTTTTTTTGCCGCCTTAGAACACATTGCATGATTGAATTACTATGATTTTTTTTTGACACCCTTAGAACAGATATATTCATGATTGAATCGCTATGAAATTTTTTAAAAAGCTTTAGAACACATATATGGATTATTCAATCACTATGAATTTTTTTTGACAGGTTTAGAACACATATATGCATGATTTAATCGCAATGAATTTTTTTTGACAACTTCAGAACACATATATGCGTGATTGAATCACAATGGAATTTTTTTGACAGCCTTAGACATATATACGCATGATAGAATCGCTATGAAATTTTTGGGACAACGTTAGAACACATATAAGCATGATTGAATCACTATGAATTTTTTGTCACAGCATTAGAACACAAATATGCACAATTGAATCACTAGGATTTTTTTTTACGGTGTTATAACACATATATACATGATTAAATCACTATGAATTTTTTTGTACTGCCTTAGAACACATATATGCATGATTGAATCACTATGAATTTTTTTTACTGCTTTAGAACACATATATTCATAATTGAATCACTATAAAAAAATGTTGACAGCTTTAGAACACATATGTGCATGATTGAATCACAATGAATTTTTTTTGACAGCTTAAGAACACAGATATGCATGATTCGATCACAATGAAATTTTTTTGACAGCCATAGAACACATATGTGCAGGATTGGATCACAATGAAAATTTTTTCACAGCCATAGAACACATATGTGCAAGTTTGAGTCACTATGAATATTTTTTGACAGCGTTAGAACACATTTATGCATGATTAAATCACTATGAATTTTTTTTATAGCATTAGTACACATATATGCATTATTGAATCACTATGATTTTTTTTATAGCTTCAAAATAAGTATATGCATGATTGAATCACTATGAAAATTTTTGATTGATTTAGAATCATATATGCATGATTTAATCACTATGAGATTCTTTTGATATCCTTAGAATGCATATATTCATGATTGAATCACTATAAATTTTTTTTAACAGCTTTAGAACACATATATGCATGATTGAATCACTAAAAATTTTTTTTGACAGCCTTACAACTCATATAGGCATGATTTAATCGCTAAGAATTTTTTTTTACAGGTTTAGAACACCTATATGCCTGATTTAATCACATTGAAATTTTTTTGACAACTTTAGAACACATATATGCATGATTGAATCACAATGAAATTTTTTTGACAACCTTAGAACACATATTTTCATGATTGAATCACTATGAATTTTTTTTGACAGAGTTAGAACACATATATAAATGATTGAATCATTTTAAATTTTTTTTGAAAGCCATAGAACACATATAAGCATGATTGAATCACTATGATTTTTTTTTTCGCAGCATTAAAACACATATATGCATGATTGAATTACAATTAAAGTTTTTTTGACAGCCTTAGAACACATATATTTATGATTGAATCATAATAAAAAATTTTGGACAGCTTTGGAACACATATATGCATGATTGAATCACTATGAAATTTTTTTGACAGCTTTAGAACACATATATGCTTGATTTAATCACAATGAAATTTTGTTGACTACTTTAGAACACATATATGCATGATTGTATCACAATGAAATTTTTTTGACAGCCTTAGAAAACATATATGCATGATTAAATTACTATTAAATTTTTTTTACAGCGTTAGAACACATATGCATGATTGAATCACTATGAAATTTTTTTGATAGCATTAAAACACATATATGCATGATTGAATCTCTATTAATTTTTTTTTACAGACTTAGAATACATATATGCTTGATTCAATCAACAGAAAAACTTTTTGACAGATTTAGAACACATATATGCATGATTGAATCAGTATGAAATTTTTTTGACAGCTTTAGAACATATATATACAAGATTGACTCACTATGAATTTTTTTTGCAGTTTTAGAACAAATATGCATGATTGAATCACTATGAAATTTTTTTCACAACCTTAGAAAACATACATGCATGATTGAACCACTATGAATTTTTATTGATAGCCTATAACACATATATGCTTGATTCAGTCATTATGAAATTTTTTTTACGGCCTTAGAACACATATATGCATGTTTCAATCACTTTGAAATTTGTTTGATAACATTAGAACATATATATGCATGATCGAATCACTATAAATATTTGTTGACAGCCATAGAACACATATATGCATGATTGAATCACCATGAGATTTTTTTTTTTACAGCCTTAGAACACATATATGCATGATTGTATCACTTTGAATTTGTTTTGGACAAGCTTAGAACACATATATGCATGATTGAATCACTATGAAATTTTTTTGACAGCCTTAGAACACATACATGCATGATTGAATCACTATGAATTTTTTTTGACAGCCTTAGAACACATATTTGCAAGATTGAATCATTATGAATTTGTTTTTTTGACAACCTTAAAACACATATATGCGTGAGTGAATCACTATGAATTTTTTTTAACAGCTTCAAAAGACATATTGAATCACTAAGAATTTTTTTTGACAACCTTAGATGTCTTATATGAAAGATTGAATCACTATGATTTTTTTTTTGACAGCCTTAGTACACATATATGAATGAGTGAATCGCTATGATTTTTTTTTGACAACCATAGTACGCATGATTGAATCTCTATGAAGTTTTTTTGACAGCCTTAGAACACAAATATGCATGATTGAATCACTATAAATTTGTTTTTTGACAAAGTTAGAACACACATATGCAAGATTCAATCACTATGAAATTTTCTTAACAGCTTTAGAACACATACATGCAAGATTGAATGACTATGAAATTTTTTTGACGGCCTTGGAACACATATATGCATGATTGAATCACTATAAAATTTTTTTGATAGCTTTATAATTCATATATGCTTGATTGAATCACTATAATTTTTTTTTGACAATGTTAGAACACATATATGTATGATTGAATCACTATGATTTTTTTTTGAAGGCTTAAGAACACATATATATGTGATTAAATTACAATGAAAATTTTTTGAAACCTTTGGAACACATATATGCATGATTTAATTGCTATGAAATTTTTTCGACAGTTTAGAACACATATATGCATGATTGAAGTGCTATGAAATTTTTTTGACAACTTTAGAAAATATATATGCATGATTGAATCACTATGAAATTTTTTGAAAGCTTTAGATCACATATATGCATGGTTGAATTACTATGAATTTTTTTTGACAACTTTAGAACACATATATGCTTAATTGAATAACAATGAAATTTTTTTGACATCCTTAGAACACATATATGCCTGATTGAATCACTATGAAATTTTGTTGACAGCCTTAGAACACATATATGCAAGATTGAATCACTAAGAATTTTTTTTGACAACTTTAGAACACATATAAGCTTGATTGAATCAGTATGAAATTTGTTTGACAGCCTTAGGACACATATATCCTTGATTGAATCACTATGAGTTTTTTTTACAGGCTTAGAACACATATATGAAGAGTGAATCACTATAAATTTTTTTTGACAGCTTCAGATCACATATATGCATGATTAAATCACTATGAAATTTTTTTGACAACCTTGGAACACATATATGCATGATTGAATCACTATGACTTTTTTTTTACAGCCTAAAAATACATATATGCATGATTGAATCACTAGAATTTTTTTTGACTGCTTTAAAATATATATATGCATGACTGAATCGCTATGATTTTTTTTTGACAGCCTTAGAACACATATATGCTTGATTGAATTACTATGAATTTTTTTTTACAAGCTTAGATCATATATATGCATGATTGAATCAATATGAATTTTTTTTTACAGCTTTAGAACACATACATGCATGGTTGAATCACCATGAATTTTTTTTGAGAGTCTTATAACACATATATGCACGATTAAATCACTATGATTTTTTTTAACAGCCTTAGAACACATATTCGCATGAGTGAATCACTATGAATTTTTTTTTACAGCTTCAGAACACATATACGCATGATTCAATTACTTTGAAATTTTTTTGGCAACCACAGAACACATATATGCATGATTGAATCATTATGACTTTTTTTTGGACAGCCTTGAAACACATATATGCATGATTGAATCACTATAAATTTTTTTTTGATAATGTTAGAACACCTATATGTATGATTGAATCACTATAAATTTTTTTTTATAGCTTTAAAACACATATATGCAAGATTGAATCACTATGATTTTTTTTGACATCCTTAGAACACATATTGGCATGATTGAATCACTATAAATTTTTTTGACAGCTTTAGAACACATATAAGCAGGATTGTATCACTATGAAAATTTTTTGACAGCTTTAGAACACATATATGCATGATTGAATCACTATAAAAAATTTTTGACCGCCGTAGAACACATATTTGCTTGATTGAATCACTATGAATTTTTTTTTACCGCCTTAGAACACATATTTGCTTGATTGAATCACTATGAATTTTTTTTGGAAGACTTAGAACACATATTTGCATGATTGAATCACTATGAAATTTTTTTGACTGCTTTAGAACACATATATGCACGATTGAATCACTATGATTTTTTTTTTATAGCCTTAGCACACATATATGCATGATCGAATCACTATGAATTTTTTTTTGAGATCCTTAGAACACATATATGCATGATTGAATCGTTATCAAATTTTTTTGACAGCTTCAGAATAAATATATGCATGAGTGAATCATAATTAAATTTTTTTGATCGCTTCATTAAAGATATATGCATAATTGAATCACTAAGAAATTTTTCTGACGACCATAGAACACATTTATCCATGATTGGATCACTATGATTTTTTTTTTTACCGCTGTAGAACACATATATGTGTGATTGAATCACTATGAATTTTTTTTACTGCCTTAGAACACATATGTTCATTTTTGTATCTCTATTTAATTTTTTTAACAGCCTTAGAACACATATATGCATGATTGAATCACTATGAAATTTTTTGACATCTTTAGAAAACATATATGCATGATTGAATCACTATAAAAAAAATTTGACAACCATAGAACACATATATGCTTGATTGAATCACTATCATTTTTTTTTTACAGCCTTATAACACATATATGCAAGATTGAATCACTATATATTTTTTATGATAGTTTTAGAACATTTATATGCATGATTGAATCACTATGAAATTTTTTTGACGGCTTTAGAACACATATACGCATAATTGCATCACTATAAAATTTTTTTGACAACCTTAGAACACAAATATGCCTGATTGAATCACTATGAATTTTTTTTGACAGCCTTAGAACACATATATGCATGATTGAATCACTATGAATTTTTTTGACAGCTTTAGAACACATATATGCATGTTTGAATCACTATGAATTTTTTTTGACAAACATTGTACACATATATGCATGATTGAATCACTATGAATTTTTTTTGACAACCTTAGAACACATATATGCATGATTGAATCACTATGATTTTTTTTTTACAGCCTTAAAACACATATATGCATGATTGAATCACTATATATTTTTTTTGATAGCTTTAGAACACATATATGCATGTTTGAATGACTATAAATTTTTTTTTATGGCTTTAGAACACATACATGCATGATTGAATCACTATGAATTTTTTTTTTGACAGTTTTAGAACCCATATACGCATGATTGAATTACTATGAAATTTTTTGACAACTTTATTACACATATATGCATGATTTAATCACAATGAAATTTTTTTGGCATCCTTAGAATAGATATATGCATGATTGAATCACTATAGTTTTTTTTTGACAGCCATAGAACACATATATGCAAGATTGAATCATTATGAATTTTTTTTAAGAGCCTTAGAACATATATGCATGATTGAATCTCTATGTATTTTTTTTTTACAGCCTTAGAGCACATATATGCTTGATTGAATCACTATAAAAAAAAATTGACAGCTTTAAAACACATATTTGCCTGATTGAATCACTATGAAATTGTTTTTGACAGCTTTAGAAGACATATATTCATGATTGAATTTCTATGATTTTTTTTTGACACCCTTAGAACACATATATGCATGCTTGAATCACTATGAAATTTTTTTGACAGCCTTACAACAAATATATGCAAGATTGAATCAATATGATTTTTTTTATAGCCTTAGAACACATATATGCACGATTGAATCACTATGAAATGTTTTTGACAACCTTAGAACACATATAAGCATGATGGAATCACAATGATTTTTTTTTTACAGTTTTAGAATATATATATGCATGAATGAATCACTATGAAATTTTTTTGGCAGCCATAGAACACATATATGCATGATTAAATGACTATGAAATTTTTTTGAC
Organism: Nuphar pumila; assembly: GCF_984573655.1. NCBI lineage: Eukaryota > Viridiplantae > Streptophyta > Magnoliopsida > Nymphaeales > Nymphaeaceae > Nuphar > Nuphar pumila. The sequence continues at coordinate 68,733,768 of NC_143251.1, read as the reverse complement.
AACCTTTAATACATATATAAGCATGATGGAATCACTATGATTTTTTTTTTGATCACTTTAGAACACATATACGCATGATCTAATCACTGTGAATTTTTTTTGACAGCTTTAGAACAAATATATGCATGATTCAATCACTATGAATTTTTTTTGACAGCTTTAAAACACATATATGCGTGATTGAATCACTATGATTTTTTTTAAAGCCTTAGAACACATATATGCAAGAGTGAATCACTATGAAATGTTTTTGACAGCTTTAGAACACATATGCATGATTGAATCGCTATCAAATTTTTTTGACATTCTTAGAACACATATATGCTTGTCTGGATCACTAACAATTTTTCTTTGACAGCATTAGAAAACATATATGCATGATTGAATTACTCTGAAATTTTTTCGACAGCTTTATAATATATATATATATATGCATGAATAAATCACTATGAATTATATTTGGCCGCCATAGAACACATATATGCATGATTGAATCACCAGCTTTAGAACACATATATGCAAGATTGAATCACCATGAATTTTTTTTCACTGCTTTAGAACACATGTCTGCATGATTGAATCACTGTGCAATTTTTTTGACAGTGTTAGAACACATATATGCACGATTAAATGACTATCATTTTTTTTTACAGACTTGGAATACAAATATGCGTGATTGAATCACTATGAACTTTTTTTTTACAACCTTAGAACATATATATTCATGAGTGAATCACAATAAAACTTTTTGGATTGCTTCATGTAAGATATATGCAAGATTGATTCACTATGAAATTTTTTTGATGACCATAGAACACATATATCCATGATTGAATCACTATAAAAAAAATTTTGACAGCCGTAGAACACATATATGCATGATTGAATCACTATGAATTTTTTTGACAGCCTTAGAACACATATATTCATGATTATATCTCTATTTAATTTTTTTGACAGCCTTAGAACACATATATGCATGATTGAATCACTATAAATTTTTTTTGACATCTTTAGAAAACATATATGCTTGACTGAATCACTATAAAAAAAATTTGACAACCATAGAACACATATATGCATGATTGAATCACTATCATTTTTTTTATAGCCTTATAAAACTAATATGCATGATTGAATCACTATATATTTTTTATGATAGTTTTAAAACATATATATGCATGATTGAATCACTATGAAATTTTTTTGACAGCTTTAGAACACATATACGCATGATGAAATCACTATGAAATTTTCTTGAGAGCCTTAGAATACATATATGCATGATTGCATCACTATAAAAAATTTTTGACAACCTTAGAACACATATATGCATGATTGAATCACTATGAATCCTTTTTGACAGCTTTAGAACATATATATGCATGTTTGATTTCTTTTGATGGCTTTAGAACACATATAAGCATGATTGAATCACTATGATTTTTTTTTTACAGCTTTAGAACAAGTATATGCATGATTGAATCACTGTGGAGTTTTTTTTGATAGCCTTAGAACAGATATATGCATGATTGAATCACTATGATTTTTTTTTACAGCTTTAGAACACAAATATCCATGTTTGAATGACTATGAATTTTTTTTTTATGGCTTTTGAACACATATGTGCATGACTGAATCACTATGAATTTTTTTTTGACAGCTTTAGAACACATATACGCATGATTGAATTACTATGAAATTTTTTGACAACTTTAGAACGTATATATGCATGATTGAATCACAATCAAATTTTTTTGGCAGCCCTAGAACAGATATATGCATGATTGAATCACTATAAAAAATTTTTGACAGCCATAGAACACATATATGCCCGATTGAATCACTATGAAATCCTTTTGGAGCCTTAGAACATATATATGCATGATTGAATCTCTATGAATTTTTTTTTGAAAGCCTTATTGCATATATATGCAAGATTGAATCACTATAAAAATAATTTGACAGCTTTAGAACACATATTTGCCTGATTGAATGACTATGAATTTTTTTTTGACAGCTTTAGAAGACATATATTCATGATTGAATCTATATGATTTTTTTTAACAGCCTTAGAACACTTCTATACATGATTGGATCACTATGAAATTTTTTTGACAGCCTTAGAACACATATATGCACGATTGAATCGCTAAGAATTTTTTTTTACAGCTTTAGAACACATATATGCACGATTGGATCACTATGAAATTTTTTTGACAGCCTTAGAACACATTTATGTTTGATTCAATCACTATGAAATTTTTTTGACAACTTTAGAATATATATATGCGTGATTGAATCACTATGAATTTTTTTTGGCAGCCATAGAACACATATATGCATGATTGAATCTCTATGAATTTTTTTTGACAGCTTTATAACACATATATGCATGATTGAATCACTGTGAAATTTTTTTGATAGCTTTAGAACATATATATGCATGATTGAATCACGATGAAATTTTTTTGACAAGTTTAAAAGATATATATGTTTGATTGAATCACAATGATTTTTTTTTTTAAAGCCTTAGAACACATATATGCATGAGTGAATCACTATGAAATTTGTTTGACAGGTTTAGAACACATATGTGCAAGATTGAATCACAATGCAAATTTTTTTACATTCTTATAACAAATATATGCTTGTCTGAATCACTATCAAATTTTCTTTGACAACATTAGAACACATATATGCATGATTGAATCACTATGAATTTTTTTTTACAGCCTTAGAACACATATATGCGTGATTTAATCACTGTGAATTTTTTTTTATATCCCTAGAACACATATATGCTTGATTGAATCACTATATATTTTTTTGACACCTTTAAAACACATATATCCATGATTGAATCACTATGATTTTTTTTTGACAACCATAGAATACATATCTGCATGATTGAATCATTATGAATTATTTTTTACAGCTTTAAAACACATATATGATTGATTGAATCACTATCAATTTTTTTGACAGCCTTAGAACACATATATATATATATGATTAAATCAATAACAAATTTTTTTGACAGCTTTAGAACAAATTTATGCATGATTGATTCACTATAAAAAAAAAATTGACATCCTTAGAACACATATATGCTTGATTGAGTCACTATGAATTTTTTTTTACAACCTTAGAACACATATATGGATGATTGAATCACAATGAAATCTTTTTAACAACCTTAGAACACATATATACATGATTGACTCACTATCAAACTTTTTTGACAGCTTTAGAACACATATATGCATGATTGAATCACTATCAATTTTTTTGGACAGCCTTAGAACACATATATGCATGATTGAATCACTTTGAATTTTTTTTGACAGCCTTAGAACACATATATGCATGATTTAATCTTTAACAATTTTTTTTGATAGCTTTAAAACAAATATATGCAAGATTGAATAACTATAAATTTTTTTTTGACATCCTTAGAACACATATATGCATGATTGAATCACTATGAACTTTTTTTTACAGCCTTAGAACAGATATATGCCTGATTGAATCACAATGAATTTTTTTGACAGCCTTAGAACACATATATGCATGATTGAATCACTATGAAACTTTTTTGACAGCTTTAGAACACATATATGCATGATTGAATCACTATGAAATTTTTTTGACAGCCTTAGAACACATATATGCATGATTGAATTAGTATGAAATTTTTTTGTTAGCCTTACAACACATATATGCTTGATAAAATCACTATGAATTTTTTTTTACATTGTTAGGACACATATATGTATATTTGAATCATTATGAAATTTTTTTGAAAGCTTTACAACAGATATATGCATGATTAAATTACTATGATTTTTTTTTGAAAGCTTTAGAACACATATATGCATGATATAATTACTATAAATTTTTTTTGAAACCTTTAGAACACATATATGCATGATTTAATCACTATGATTTTTTTTTGAAAGATTTATATCACATATATGCATGATTGAATTACTGTAAAATATATGAAAAGTGTAGAACACATATTTGCATGATAAAATCACTATGAAATTTTTTGACAGCCTTTGAACAAATATATGCATCATTGAATCACTATCAAACTTTGTTGATAGCCTTAGAACACATATCTACATGATTGAATCATTATCAAATTTTTTTGACGGCTTTATAATAAATATATGCATGATGGAATCACTATGAATTTTTTTTGAAACCTTTAGAACACATATATGCATGATTTAATCACTATGATTTTTTTTTGAAAGATTTAGATCACATATATGCATGATTGAATTACTGTAAATTTTTTGAAAAGTGTAGAACACATATATGCATGATTAAATCACTATGAAAATTTTTTGACAGCTTTTGAACACATATATGCATCATTGAATCACTATCAAACTTTTTTGACAGCTTTAGAACACATATATGCATGATTGAATCACTATCAATTTTTTTGGACAGCCTTAGAACACATATATGCATGATTTAATCACTTTGAATTTTTTTTGACAGCCTTAGAACACATATATGCATGATTTAATCATTTTTTTGACATCCTTAGAACACATATATGCATGATTGAATCACTATAAACTTTTTTTTACAGCCTTAGAACACATATATGCCTGATTGAATCACACTGAATTTTTTTTGACAGCCTTAGAACACATATATGCATGATTGAATCACTATGAAACTTTTTTGACAGCTTTTGAACACATATATCCATGATTGAATCACTATAAAAAGTTTTTGACAGCCTTAGAACACATATATGCATGATTGAATTAGTATGAAATTTTTTTGTTAGCCTTACAACACATATATGCTTGATAGAATCACTATGATTTTTTTTTACAATGTTAGAACACATATATGTATATTTGAATCATTATGAATTTTTTTTGAAAGCTTTTGAACAAATATATGCATGATTAAATTACTATGAATTTTTTTTGAAAGCTTTAGAACAAATATATGCATGATATAATTACTATAAATTTTTTTTGAAACCTTTAGAACACATATATGCATGATTTAATCACTGTGATTTTTTTTGAAAGATTTAGATCACATATATGCATGATTGAATTACTATAAAATTTTTGAAAAGTGTAGAACACATATATGCATGATTAAATCACTATGAAAATTTTTTGACAGCCTTTGAACACATATATGCATCATTGAATCACTATGAAATTTTGTTGACAGCCTTAGAACACATATCTACATGATTGAATCATTATCAAATTTTTTTGACGGCTTTATAATAAATATATGCATGATTGAATCACTATGAATTTTTTTTTAGAACTGCAAAATCTATATACGCATGATTGAATCACTATGAAATTTTTTTTGACAGCTTTAGGTGTATATATGCATGATTGAATTACTATGGAATTTTTTGACAGCTTTAGAACATATATATACAAGATTGACTCACTATGAATTTTTATTGCAGTTTTAGAACAAATATGCATGATTGAATCACTATGAAATTTTTTTCACAACCTTAGAAAACATACATGCATGATTGAACCACTATGAATTTTTATTGATAGCCTATAACACATACATGCTTGATTCAGTCATTATGAATTTTTTTTACGGCCTTAGAACACATATATGCATGATTCAATCACTTTGAAATTTGTTTGATAACATTAGAACATATATATGCATGATCGAATCACTATAAATATTTGTTGACAGCCTTAGAACACATATATGCATGATTGAATCACCATGAGAATTTTTTTTTGACAGCCTTAGAACACATATATGCATGATTGTATCACTTTGAATTTGTTTTGGACAAGCTTAGAACACATATATGCATGATTGAATCACTATGAATTTTTTTTGACAGCCTTAGAACACATACATGCATGATTGAATCACTATGAATTTTTTTTGACAGCCTTAGAACACATATTTGCAAGATTGAATCATTATGAATTTGTTTTTTTGACAACCTTAAAACACATATATGCGTGAGTGAATCACTATGAATTTTTTTTAACAGCTTCAAAAGACATATTGAATCACTAAGAATTTTTTTTGACAACCTTAGATGTCTTATATGAAAGATTGAATCACTATGATTTTTTTTTTGACAGCCTTAGTACACATATATGAATGAGTGAATCGCTATGAATTTTTTTTGACAACCATAGTACGCATGATTGAATCTCTATGAAGTTTTTTTGACAGCCTTAGAACACAAATATGCATGATTGAATCACTATAAATTTGTTTTTTGACAACGTTAGAACACACATATGCAAGATTCAATCACTATGAAATTTTCTTAACAGCTTTAGAACACATACATGCAAGATTGAATGACTATGAAATTTTTTTGACGGCCTTGGAACACATATATGCATGATTGAATCACTATAAAATTATTTTGATAGCTTTATAATTCATATGTGCTTGATTGAATCACTACAAATTTTTTTTGACAATGTTAGAACACATATATGTATGATTGAATCACTATGATTTTTTTTGAAGGCTTAAGAACACATATATATGTGATTAAATTACAATGAAATTTTTTTGAAACCTTTGGAACACATATATGCATGATTTAATAGCTATGAACGTTTTTCGACAGTTTAGAACACATATATGCATGATTGAAGTGCTATGAAATTTTTTTGACAACTTTAGAAAATATATATGCATGATTGAATCAGTATGAAATTTTTTGAAAGCTTTAGATCACATATATGCATGGTTGAATTACTATGAATTTTTTTTGACAACTTTCAAACACATATATGCTTAATTGAATAACAATGAAATTTTTTTGACATCCTTATAACACATATATGCTTGATTGAATCACTATGAAATTTTGTTGACAGCCTTAGAACACATATATGCAAGATTGAATCACTAAGAATTTTTTTTGACAACTTTAGAACACATATAAGCTTGATTGAATCAGTATGAAATTTTTTTGACAGCCTTAGGACACATATATGCTTGATTGAATCACTATGAGTTTTTTTTACAGGCTTAGAACACATATATGCAAAAGTGAATCACTATAAATTTTTTTTGACAGCTTCAGATCACATATATGCATGATTAAATCACACATAAAATTTTTTTGACAGCCTTAGAACACATATATGCATGATTGAATTAGTATGAAATTTTTTTGTTAGCCTTACAACACATATATGCTTGATAGAATCACTATGATTTTTTTTTACAATGTTAGAACACATATATGTATATTTGAATCATTATGAATTTTTTTTGAAAGCTTTAGAACAGATATATGCATGATTAAATTACTATGATTTTTTTTTGAAGGCTTTAGAACACATATATGCATGATATAATTACTATAAATTTTTTTTGAAACCTTTAGAACACATATATGCATGATTTAATCACTATGATTTTTTTTGAAAGAGTTAGATCACATATATGCATGATTGAATTACTATAAAATTTTTGAAAAGTGTAGAACACATATATGCATGATTAAATCACTATGAAAAATTTTTGACAGCCTTTGAACACATATATGCATCATTGAATCACTATGAAATTTTGTTGACAGCCTTAGAACACATATCTACATGATTGAATCATTATCAAATTTTTTTGATGGCTTTATAATAAATATATGCATGATTGAATCACTATGAAATTTTTTTTAGAACTGCAAAATCTATATACGCATGATTGAATCACTATGAATTTTTTTTGACAGCCATAGAACACATATATGCCCGATTGAATCACTATGAAATCCTTTTGGAGCCTTAGAACATATATATGCATGATTGAATCTCTATGATTTTTTTTTTGAAAGCCTTATTGCATATATATGCAAGATTGAATCACTATAAAAATAATTTGACAGCTTTAGAACACATATTTGCCTAATTGAATGACTATGAATTTTTTTTTGACAGCTTTAGAAGACATATATTCATGATTGAATCTATATGATTTTTTTTTAACAGCCTTAGAACACTTATATACATGATTGGATCACTATGAAATTTTTTTGACAGCCTTAGAACACATATATGCACGATTGAATCGCTAAGAATTTTTTTTACAGCTTTAGAACACATATATGCACGATTGGATCACTATGAAATTTTTTTGACAGCCTTAGAACACATTTATGTTTGATTCAATCACTATGAAATTTTTTTGACAGCTTTAGAATATATATATGCGTGAATGAATCACTGTGAATTTTTTTTGGCAACCATAGAACACATATATGCATGATTGAATCTCTATGAAATTTTTTTGACAGCTTTATAACACATATATGCATGATTGAATCACTGTGAAATTTTTTTGATAGCTTTAGAACATATATATGCATGATTGAATCACGATGAAATTTTTTTGACAAGTTTAAAAGATATATATGTTTGATTGAATCACAATGAAATTTTTTTTAAAGCCTTAGAACACATATATGCATGAGTGAATCACTATGAAATTTGTTTGACAGGTTTAGAACACATATGTGCAAGATTGAATCACAATGCAAATTTTTTTGACATTCTCATAACACATATATGCTTGTTTGAATCACTATCAAATTTTCTTTGACAACATTAGAACACATATATGCATCATTGAATCACTATGAATTTTTTTTACAGCCTTAGAACACATATATGCGTGATTCAATCACTGTGAATTTTTTTTGATATCCCTAGAAGACATATATGCTTGATTGAATCACTATATATTTTTTTGACACCTTTAAAACACATATATCCATGATTGAATCACTATGAATTTTTTTTGACAACCATAGAATACATATCTGCATGATTGAATCATTATGAATTATTTTTTACAGCTTTAGAACACATATATGATTGATTGAATCACTATCAATTTTTTTGACAGCCTTAGAACACATATATATATGATTAAATCATTAACAAATTTTTTTGACAGCTTTATAACAAATATATGCATGATTGATTCACTATAAAAAAAAATTTGACATCCTTAGAACACATATATGCTTGATTGAATCACTATGAATTTTTTTTCACAGCCTTAGAACACATATATGGATGATTGAATCACAATGAAATCTTTTTAACATCCTTAGAACACATATATACATGATTGACTCACTATCAAACTTTTTTGACAGCTTTAGAACACATATATGCATGATTGAATCACTATCATTTTTTTTGGACAGCCTTAGAACACATATATGCATGATTGAATCACTTTGAATTTTTTTTGACAGCCTTAGAACACATATATGCATGATTTAATCTTTAACAATTTTTTTTGATAGGTTTAAAACAAATATATGCAAGATTGAATAACTATAAATTTTTTTTTGACATCCTTAGAACACATATATGCATGATTGAATCACTATGAACATTTTTTTACAGCCTTAGAACACATATATGCCTGATTGAATCACAATGAATTTTTTTGACAGCCTTAGAACACATATATGCATGATTGAATCACTATGAAACTTTTTTGACAGCTTTAGAACACATATATGCATGTTTGAATCACTATGAAATTTTTTTGACAGCCTTAGAACACATATATGCATGATTGAATTAGTATGAAATTTTTTTGTTAGCCTTACAACAAATATATGCTTGATAAAATCACTATGAATTTTTTTTACATTGTTAGGACACATATATGTATATTTGAATCATTATGAATTTTTTTTGAAAGCTTTACAACAAATATATGCATGATTAAATTACTATGATTTTTTTTTGAAAGCTTTAGAACACATATATGCATGATATAATTACTATAATTTTTTTTTGAAACCATTAGAACAAATATATGCATGATTTAATCACTATGATTTTTTTTGAAAGATTTATATCACATATATGCATGATTGAATTACTGTAAAATATATAAAAAGTGTAGAACACATATTTGCATGATAAAATCACTATGAAATTTTTTGACAGCCTTTGAACACATATATGCATCATTGAATCACTATCAAACTTTGTTGATAGCCTTAGAACACATATCTACATGATTGAATCATTATCAAATTTTTTTGACGGCTTTATAATAAATATATGCATGATGGAATCACTATGATTTTTTTTTGAAACCTTTAGAACACATATATGCATGATTTAATCACTATGATTTTTTTTTTGAAAGATTTAGATCACATATATGCATGATTGAATTACTGTAAAATTTTTGAAAAGATGTAGAACACATATATGCATGATTAAATCACTATGAAAATTTTTTGACAGCCTTTGAACACATATATGCATCATTGAATCACTATCAAACTTTTTTTACAGCTTTAGAACACATATATGCATGATTGAATCACTATCAATTTTTTTGGACAGCCTTAGAACACATATATGCATGATTGAATCACTTTGAATTTTTTTTTACAGCCTTAGAACACATATATGCATGATTTAATCATTTTTTTGACATCCTTAGAACACATATATGCATGATTGAATCACTATGAACTTTTTTTTACAGCCATAGAACACATATATGCCTGATTGAATCACAATGAATTTTTTTTGACAGCCGTAGAACACATATATGCATGATTCAATCACTATGAAACTTTTTTGACAGCTTTAGAACACATATATCCATGATTGAATCACTATAAAAATTTTTTGACAGCCTTAGAACACATATATGCATGATTGAATTAGTATGAAATTTTTTTGTTAGCCTTACAACACATATATGCTTGATAGAATCACTATGATTTTTTTTTACAATGTTAGAACACATATATGTATATTTGAATCATTATGAATTTTTTTTGAAAGCTTTAGAACAGATATATGCATGATTAAATTACTATGAATTTTTTTTGAAAGTTTTAGAACACATATATGCATGATATAATTACTATAAATTTTTTTTGAAACCTTTAGAACACATATATGCATAATTTAATCACTATGATTTTTTTTGAAAAATTTAGATCACATATATGCATGATTGAATTACTATAAAATTTTTGAAAAGTGTAGAACACATATATGCATGATTAAATCACTATGAAAATTTTTTGACAGCCTTTGAACACATATATGCATCATTGAATCACTATGAAATTTTGTTGACAGCCTTAGAACACATATCTACATGATTGAATCATTATCAAAAATTTTTGACGGCTTTATAATAAATATATGCATGATTGAATCACTATGAAATTTTTTTTAGAACTGCAAAATCTATATACGCATGATTGAATCACTATGAAATTTTTTTGACAACCATAGAACACATATATTCATGATGAAATCATTATGACTTTTTTTTGACAGCCTTAGAACACATATATGCATGATTAAATCACTATGAGCTTTTTTCTCACAACGTTATTACAAATAAATGTATGATTGAATCACTATGAATTTTTTTTACTTCTTTTGAACACATATATGCAAGATTGAATCACTATGAATTTTTTTGGACAACCTTAGAACACATATTTGCGTGATAGAATCACTATGATTTTTTTTTTTACAACATTAGGACATATATATACATGATTCAATCACTATGATTTTTTTTTTACTACTTTAGAACACATATATGCATGATTAAATCACAATAATTTTTTTTTGATAGCCTTAGAGCACATATATTTCTCATTGAATCACTATGAAATTTTTTCGACCGCCACAGAACACATATTTGCTTGATTAATCAATATGAATTTTTTTTTACAGCCTTAGAACACATATCTGCATGATTGAATCACTATGATTTTTTTTTATAGCTTTAGAACACATATATGCATTTTTTGAATCACTATCATTTTTTTTTACAGCCTTAGAACACATATATGCAGGATTAAATCACTTTGATTTTTTTTTGACAGCCTTTCAACACATATATGCATGATTGAATCCCTATGAAATTTTTTATGGCAGCATTAGAACACATATATTCATGATTGCATCTCCACAAGATATTTTTTGATAGCCTTAGAGCACATATATGCATGATTGAATCACTATAAAAAAAATTTGACAGCTTTAGAACACCTATATGCATGATTTAATCATAATGAAATTTTTTTGAATGTTGTAGAACACATATATGCTTGATTAAAATACTATGAAGTTTTTTTTACGACTTTAGAACACATATATGATTGATTGAATCACACTGAAATTTTTTGACTGCCTTAGAACACATATATGCATGACTGAATCACTATGAAATTTTGTTGACAACCTTAGAACACGTATATGCAAATATGAATCGCTGAGAAATTTTTTTAACAGCTTTTGAACACATATATGCATGATTGAATCACTATGAATTTTTTTTTGACAGTTTTAGAACACATATATGCCTGATTGAATCATTGTGAATTTTTTTTACTGCCTTAGAACCGATATATGCACGAGTGAATCACTATGAAATTTATTTGACAGCTTCAAAACACATATTTGCATGCTTGAGTCACTATGATTTTTTTTTGACAACCATAGAACATATATATGCATGATTGAATCACTATGAATTTTTTTTTGACAATCTTAGAACACATATATGAATGATTAAATCACTATAAAAAAACTTTTGCTGCCTTAGAACACATATATGCATGATTGTATCTCCATAAAATGTTTTTTGACAGCCTTAGAGCATATATCTGCATGATTGAATCACAATAAAAAAAATTTGACAGCTTTAGAACACCTATATGCATGATTGAATCACTATGAATTTTTTTTAATGACTTAGAACACATATGCATGATTGAATCACTGTGAAATTTTTTTGAAGCCTTAGAACAAATATGCATGATTGAATCACTATAATTTTTTTTTTGACAGCTTTAGAAGACATATATGCAAGATCGAATCACTATGAAATTTTTTTGGAAGCCTTAGAACATATATATGCATGATTGAATCACTATGATTTTTTTTTACATCCTTAGAACACATATATGCATGAGTGAATCACTATGAAATAATTTTGAGAGCTTCAAAACCCATATATGCATGATTGAATCACTATGAATTTTTTTTGACAATCATAGAACACATATATGCATGAATGAATCAATATGAATTTTTTTTGACAACCTTAAAACACATATACACATGATTGAATCACAATGATTTTTTTTTACAACATTAGAACATATATATGTATGATTGAATCACTCCAAAAATTTTTTGACTGCTTTAGAACGCGTATCTGAAAGATTGTTTTACAACACAAATTTTTTTTGAAAGCCTTAGAACACATATATGCAAGATTCAATCACTATGAATTTTTTTTGACAGCTTTAGAACACATATATGCTTGATTGAATCACTGTAAAAAATTTTTAACAACCTTAGAACACATATAGGCATGATTGAATCACTATATATATTTTTTTAAAACAGTAGAACACATACATGCATGATTGATTTACTATGAATTTTTTTTTGACAACATTAGAACACATATATGCATGATTGAATCACCCTGAAATTTTTGTAACAGCCTTAGAACACATATATGCATGATTGAATCTCTATGAAATTTTGTTGACAACCTTAGAACACATATATGCAAGACTAAATCATTGAGAAATTTTTTTGACAGCTTTAAGAACACATATATGCAGTATTGAATCACAGAGAATTTTTTTTGATAGACTTATAACACATATATGCCTGACTGAATCACTATGATTTTTTTTTACTGCCTTAGAACACATATATGCATGAGTGAATCAGTATGAAATTTTTTTTATAGCTTGAGAACACATATACGCATGATTGAGTCACTATGAAATTTTTTTGACAACCATAGAACACAGATATGCATGATTGAATCACTATGATTTTTTTTTTTACATCCTTAGAACACATATATGCATTATTGAATCACCATGAAATTTTTTCTTGACAGCCTTAGAGCACATATGCATGATTGTGTCTCACAGAATTTTTTTTGATATCCATAGAGCATATATATGCATTATTGAATCACTATAATTAAAATTTGACAGCTTTAGAACACATATCTGCATGATTGAATCACTATTAAATTTTTTTGACAGCCTTACAACACATATAAGCATGATTGAATCACTATTAAATTTATTTGACAGCCTTACAACACATATAAGCATGATTGAATCACTATGAAATTTTTTTGACAGCCTTAGAACACATAAATCCATGATTGAATCACTATGAATTTTTTTTGACAAATTTAGAACACATATATGCATGATTGAATGACTATGAAATTTTTTTATAGCCTTAGAACAGATATATGCATGATTGAATCACTATGATTTTTTTGTAAACATCCTTAGACCACATATATGCATCAGTGAATCACTATGAAATTTTTTTGACAGCCTCAGAACACATATATGCATGATTGAATCACCATGAATATTTTTTGACAACCATAGAACACATATATGCATGAATGAATCACTATGAGATTTTTTTTGACAGCCTTAGAACACATATATGAGTGAATGAATCACTATAATTTTTTTAGACCATGATTGAACACATATATGTATGATTGATTCACTAAACATTTTTTTTTACTGCTTTAGAACACATATATGCTTGAGTGAATCACTATGATTTTTTTTTACGACGTTAGAACACATATATGCATGATTGTATCACTATGAAATTTTTTTGACAGCTTTAGAACACATATATACAAGATTGAATCACTATAAAAAAATTTTAACAGCCTTAGAACACATACATGCATGATTGAATCACTATATATTTTTTTTGACAGCTTTAGAACACATATATGCATGATTGAATCACTATGAAATATTTTTGACCGCCTTAGAACACATATATTCATGATTGAATCACTAAGAATTTTTTTTGACAGCCTTAGAAGACAACTATGCATGATTGAATCACTGTGAATTTTTTTTGACAGTTGTAGAACACATATATGCATGATTGAATCTCAATGAATTTGTTTTGACAGCCTCAGAACAGATATATTCATGATTGAATCACTTTGAAAGTTTTTTTGACAGCTTTAGATCACTTATATACATGATTGAATCACTATGAATTTTTTTTTGACATCCTTAGAACACATATATGCATGATTGAATGACCATGAAAATTTTTAGACAGCCTGAGAACAGAAATATGCATGATTGAATCTCTATGATTTTTTTTTGACACCCTTAGAACACAGATATGCATGATGGAATCACTATCAAATTTTTTTGACAGCTTTAGAACACATATATGCAAGATTAAATCACTATGAATTTTTTTTCATAGCTTTATAACTCATATATGCATGATTGAATCACTATAAAAAAATTTTGCCAGACTTAGAACACATATATGTATGATTGAATCACTACAAAAAAAATTGGATAGCTTTAGAACACATATTTGCATGATTGAATCACTATGAATTTTTTTTGACATACTTAGAACATATATATGCATGATTGAATCACTATGATTTTTTTTTTACAGCTTTAGGACACATATACTCTTGATTGAGTCACTATAAATTTTTTTTGACAATGTTACAAAATATATGCATGATTGAATCACTATGAAATTTTTTGACAGCCTTAGAACCCATATATATGCACGACTGAATCACTATTAAATTTTTTTGACAGTGTTAGAACACATCTATATGCATGATTGAATCACTATGAAATTTTTTTGACAGCCTTAGAACACAAATATATGCCTGATTGAATCACTATGAATTTTTTTTTGACAACGTTACAACACATTTATGCATGATTGAATCTCTAAGAATTTTTTTTGATTGCTTTAGAAAAAATATATGCTTGGTTGAAAGACTATAATTTTTTTTGACAACGTCAGAACACATATATGCATGATTGAATCACTATGGATTTTATTTGACAGCTTTAGAACTCATATATGCATGATTGAATCACTACAAATTTTTTTGATAGCTTTAGAACACTTATATACATGATTGAATCACTAAGAAGTTTTTTGATAGCTTTAGAACACATATATATGCAAGATTGAATCACTATGATTTTTTTTTACCGCTTTAGAACAAACATATACAAGATTAAATTACTATACATTTTTTTAACAACCTTAGACCACATATATGCATGGGTGAATCAATATGAATTTTTTTTTACAGCTTCAGTTCATATATATGTATGATTGAATCACTATGATATTTTTTTGACAACCATAGAACACATATATGCATGAATGAATCACTATGAATTTTTTTTTGACATCCTTAGAACACATATATGCATGTTTGAATCACCATGATTTTTTTTTAATAGCCTTAGAACACATATGCATGATAGTATCTCATTGAATTTTTTTTTGACAGCCTTAGAGCATATATATGCATGATTGAATCACTACAATTAAAGTTTGACAACTTTAGAACACATTTGTGCATGATTGAATCACTATTAAATTTTTTTGACAGCCTTAGAAAACATATATGCTTGATTGAATCACTATGAATTTTTTTTGACAGCCTTAAAACACATAAATCCGTGATTGAATCACTATGAATTTTTTTTTACAACATTAGAACACATATATGCATGATTGAATCACTACGAAATTTTTTTGATAGCCTTAGAACACATATATGCATGATTGAATCACTATGATTTTTTTTTAACAGCCTTAGACCACATATATGCATGAGTGAATTACAATGAAATTTTTTTGACAGCCTCAGAACACATATATGCATGATTGAATCACTATGAAATTTTTTTGACAACTATAGAACAGATATATGCATGAATGAATCACTATGAGATTTTTTTTGACAGCCTTAGAACACATATATGAATGAATGAATCACTATAATTTTTTTAGACAATGATTGAACGCATATATGTATGATTGAATCACTAAAAATTTTTTTTGACAGCTTTAGAACACATGTATGCTTGATTCAATCACTATGATTTTTTTTTTTACATTGTTAGAACACATATATGCATGATTGAATCACTATGAAATTTTTTTGACAGCTTTAGAACGTATATATACTTGATTGAATCACTATGAAATTTTTTTGACAGCCTTAGAACAAATACAAGCATGATTGAATCACTATATATTTTTTTTGACAGCTTTAGAACACATATATGTTGGATTGAATCACTATGAAATTTTTTTGACTGCCTTAGAGCACATATATGCATGATTGAATCACTATGAATTTTTTTTTACAGCCTTAGAAGACAGATATGCATGATTGAATCACCAGAAAATTTTTGTGACAGTTGTAGAACACATATATGCATGATTGAATCACTATGAATTTGTTTTTATAGCCTTAGAACACATATATTCATGATTGAATCACTTTGAATTTTTTTTTGACAGCCTTAGAACACATATATATGATTGAATCACTATCAAATTTTTTTGATAGCTTTAGAACACTTATATACATGATTGAATCACTATGAATTTTTTTTTGACATCCATAGAGCACATATATGCATGTTTGAATGACTATGAATTTTTTTTAACAGCCTGAAAACACATATATGCATGATTGAATCACTATGATTTTTTTTTTACAGCCTTAGAACACAGATATGCATGATGGATTAAGCAAGGCCGTCAGCATGATGATTCTCTGACGATGCCGTTTGCATGGTAACTCGCTAATGATGCCGTTAGGATGATGTTTTCCTAATGAAGTTGTTGGGATGATGATTCTCCAAGCAAGGTCGTCAGCATGATGATTCTCTGACGATGCCGTTAGCATGGTTACTCGCTAACGATGCCGTTTCCTAATGAAGTTGCTGGGGTGATGATTCTCCAAGCAAGACCGTCAGCATGATGATTCTCTGACGATGTCGTTAGCATGATGACTCGCTGACGATGCCGTTAGGATGGTGTTTTCCTAATGAGGTTGCTGGAATAGTGATTCTTCAGCATTGCCATCAGGGTAGTGATCCTCTGATGATGCAGTTAGAGTGGTGAATCTCTAACGATGCCGCTAGGGTGGTGTTTTCCCTAACGATGATGTGATTAACAGGGATAAGAATCGCGATGTTACGATAGATGGTATCTCGTGACGATGCTAGATGAGTAACGATGACTCTCGTGTTTTGTTGTGTCATGTGATAATGACTCTCCTTGTTTCGTTAGAATGGTGTTTCTCTAACATTTGTCGTCTAGAATAGTGATTTTTTAGCGATAGCGACCTTGTTTGGTGTCGCTGGAGATCGTTCGTAGAACGTGCTTTCATCGTGTTGTGTTGCATGAATGAATTGTGATGTGATTTCTGTCTGAATTATGTGGGTTTTGTGCTCATGATTGTTGTTTGATTGCTGCGATTGTCGTTTTGCGAGTAAGGTTTTTTAGACCTACCGATTGACTTACTTTGCCTTTTTGTCATGATAGATGACTTGGAAGACTAGATGCAACAACGTTATGGGCACTGTGAACAACCTTGCAGAGGTTGTGCATCAGCAAGTGGTTGCGATGCATCAGATGGGTGAGAATCTTCAGCACGTAGCCTAGAGTGTGCAGAACAATAATGCGGTTACGTATAAGCGATTCATGGAGTTAGATCCTCCTGCTTTTATGGGTAGGACAGACCCTGAAGCTGCTGAGTGGTGGTTACGCGAGATATAGCGTATTTTCTATGTTTTGGATGTTCCAGAAGAGAAGAAAGTAGATTTTGGCACTTATCGTTTGGAAGACCACGCGGAGAAGTGGTGGGACACTGTCTCTTCGGTCAGATTCAAGGACGCGACTGTTACGTGGGAAGAATTCGTTGAAGTTTTTAACTCTGCTTATTTTCCAAAGCACGAGCGCAACAAGAAGATGCAAGAATTTCTGGACTTGCAACAAGAAACAATGACTTTGTCCGATTATATTATGAGATTTCGTTGTTTGGAACGATATTGTCCGAACATTTACGTTGCGGAGAATGATCGAGCAATGAAGTTCGCTCGTGGTTTGAGGACTACTTTGCGAACTAAAGTGTTCACTAGCGGGCCTAAGTCGCTCGAAGAAGCTATCAAAGTAGCTACGTTATTGGATGAAGACCAAGTCGAGCAGAAGGCTCAAGTTTTTGCGATTACGACCTAGAAGAAACCTAGTAGGGTGGAGTCCTCGCCACCTACTAGAGGGCGGAAGCATCAGAAAGTGCAGCAGAATGTCCAGCGGAAACGACCTCAGAGATCAACTCGTCAGCAAAAGCAACCTCAGCGATCGAATCGCCAGCGAAAGCGACCTCAGCAACCGGAAGTTCAGCGAAAGTGTCGGCAATGCAACGTAGATCACGGTTCTGGAACTTGCCCTCTCTTCGATGGCAAGTGTTTCAAGTGCGGACAACCCGAGCATGTTGCCAAGTTTTGCCCGAAGAAGTCTTTGACAGACTTGGTTGTTGCTGAATAGGCGCTGCGCTGTCAGATGAGATCTGACCCTTTTGTTGTAGCTTGTGGTTTTGTGATTTCACGGACAAAATCCTTTTTAAGGAGGGTAGAATGTAAGACCCGCAAATTTTCTGAGGAATTTTACCATGTACTTAGTGTTGATATATATGCTTTTGTGTATTTATGAGATATAGCACGTAATTTGATGTAAATTGAATGGGCCTTGTGTTTTGGCTTTGTACGCCCGACCCGAAAATCGCGTAGTTTCACTGTGTAAGTAAGAAGTGCCTATTTCTGGACGAATTAGCTTCTGAAAATTTAAGGGTTAATTTATTATATATTTTTATAGTTTATCACCAAATTTGGGACCTATACGACGTAAAAACCTTGTCAGTGCATGTGAATTACGAGTTTTGACCCAAGTTTGGACCCGAATCGTAATACGCTTAATTCTCGCAATCGAATGAGATTTTTCCTGAGAGGCATTGACCATTTCATGTTAATTGAGGTATAGTAGAGAACTAAATTATTTTTTGGAATTAATTTAGTATTTAATTGCATTAAATAGGCATTTCTTTGAAACTTAAGGCATTGGCGATTTTTGGATTTGGATCTGGGTCAACTAGGGGAGGTTTTTGTCCTTGGTTGACCAGCTGGTCAAGGTTTGACCAGCTGGATGGCGTGTTTGAAAAGAATTTCATGGCTTTTGAAATATAGGCCATGATTGGCCATTTCCTCTTTTCTAAATTCATGATGAGCCTTGAAGCTCATCATGAAAGGCATTTTTCCAATAAAGAGGACCATGGGGCTGGCGCGCCATGGTGTTTTTGTAATTATTTCAAAGTAATTCAAATAATAAAAGCTGATTGGTTGAGTTGGAGGGTAGCCCATGTAATTCTTTAGAGTTATAAAGGCCTTTTTGAAAACCTTTTTAATGGCATATTTGCAAACCTTTTTAGAAACTTCAAATGCATGACATGTATTGGGCATGGGCAGGCCATGGGGGGCGTGGAGCACCCCAGCCGTCCATCTAGGCTGGATTAATCCCAGCCATTCAATGTATAAACCCTACATATTTAAGGTTTCAGGGGAGAGAAAGAGAGGACCTCTTGGGTGATTTCTCTTGGAGGAGCCTCTCTCTCTTCCCCTTCTTCTTCTTCTCCAAAAACCGAGTGAGAGAGAGAGTTTGAGAGTGAGTTGTGAGTGTGGAGCAGCTCCAGCCATGGTACCTCTTCCACCTTCTTCATCTCCTTAGTTGATTAAAGCCTCGTAGGTGAGACAATCCTACACAACCCCCATGAAGTTGAATTTCATTTGAGTATGCTTACAATGCTTTTCCTTTTGTTTATTGCGAAATGTGGTAGTGTGTTGTCATATGAAGTCGTTGGGTTCTTTTTCATTGAAAATGGTTTGGGTCTCACCATTGAAATCATTTTGGGTTTTATTCTTTGTAATCGCTTTTCGTTACATGCATTGCACTAAGCAAATGGGGGTAGAACGCCCTTTCCATCTCCCGTGTTTTTCCCATTCCAAGTTTTTACTCCCTTTTCTCATTTTAAAATAGGGTTGGAAACGTTTTCACAATGGCCTGTATTTCCCTTTGATTCAACGCACTTTGTTTTTCATTTTTTTGCAAGAAGGAGTTTCGGTTGCATAGTGGCTGGAAGCCATTTCACTTTCTAGCTTTCTCGGTTGGCCAGGAAGCTTTGGACTGACTCCCTTGTCCAGCTGCCATACCCAGCTGGGTCGACCGTCTTGGGTTCGGGCAATGCTGGCTCGGGGAAGTCGGGCTCAGCCCCATCCTCCTTGTTGCCACTCTCAAGACTTTGGTTTGGGCGTCCAGGAATTTCCTGGACGCATTCTTGTTGCTGTTGAGGTGACCACAGGCCGACCACCAATGGGTCAGCCTGGGCACCCTTTTCCCCTTCCCGATTGTTGGATACACTCTTGGCCTGAGCCCATGTGGTGGCTGTGGGGTTGGTCACCCCGTTCGACCCTGACATGGCCTGGACTGAACTCAGTCCAGACCTGTCATAGGTCTTGGCTGAACCCAGTTCGGTACATGGGGCGTTAAGCCCTTTCGCTGTTGGGTTTTGTTTCAGCTGTTTCATCTGGACGTTGAACCTTATTTTTTTAATCTCTTGGCTGGGACGGTCCAGACATGCTGGATGTGTCCAGCAAGGGTTAGCTCGGAACGACCCTCAGCGTGGACGTCCCTTATTATTTCCCCCTTTGGTTTCTGTTTGAGCCATAGCCGAACCCACCAACTCGGGTTGGTGTGGGTTCGGTTCCCAGCCATGACCTGACATGGAAAGGACTGTACACGGTCCAGACCTATCAAAGGCCTGCTTCAGGATCATTTAGTTTGGGCGGCAGCCTCTCACGAGCCTCCAGTTTGGGCATTCGGCCCTTGCTGCTGCTGCAGCGATTCGGCTGCAGCTGGGTGCAGGCGGCAGGCCTGCACCCCTTCTCTTTTGCAATGTTGGCTGAAGTCAGCTGGGTCTAGACTCACGGTATAGACTGTGCACAAGTTTGAGCACACCCAGGACAACATACACTACAAGAAAATACGTTGTTAGCGACGGAATACTTCCGTCGCTAGTTAGCGATGGATTAACGAGCGAAAAACATTTGTCGCTATAATGAATGAAGTTTACGAAAATAGAGACGAAATAGCTCCCGTCGCAAAATCCGTCGCTATGTAGCAACAAATTTTGTGACATAGTGTTTCATCGTGATGGACACAACATCTGGCGACGGCCTTTGCGACGGAAGATTTTCCGTCGCTACGTAGCGACGGACTGGGCGACAGAATATTTTTCGTCGCTAGTTTAGTAAATTTCATTTACATCGGCTTAGCGACGGAATTAATCTGTCGCTAATTTTTGAATAACCCTAATCCCAGACAACTTTTCCTTTTCTTCTTTCGCTCCTCCCGCTCCCACCGTTCGCCCGCTCCCGCCGTTCGCCCACTCCCGCCGTTCACCGGTCCCACCGTTCGCTGCCGCTCGGATGTAAACACCCCAAATTTTCACCCTCATCCAGTGTTTGTCCATTTCATGTGTCATTGCATATCATTGCATGCATTCGGCATGCCATTTCATTGCATTGCATAGCATTGCATGGCATTACATGTCATTACATCTCATTTTCGAGATCCAGCACTCCAGTTTTCAAAACATTCAATCCAGATTTGAATTTTAAAGCTTTTATTTCAAAAATCCATTTCAAAACCTGGGTTTTTATTCAATACTCTGTCATTTTCCAACCCCAGGACTTTATATTTCGAAATATTTTCTCAAGGAAACAATTTGGATTCATTTTAAATTCAAATTTTAATCAATTTCAATTCACAGATGAGACCCATTGAGGTGGCGTCGCTTTTGAATTCCTCTATTCCTCAAATTTCTCAAATTTTTGAAAGTTTCAGTCCGATCAGGACTCTGTCTCAGAGTCCTAATCCAGTCAGGAGTCTGTTCTATTTCCATTTTCAGTCTTTTTTTCGATTATTTTCAAAATTTAGGTCATTTTACACAGTCCAGTTAGTTCAGGACTCTATTTTAGAGTTCGGTCGAGTTAGGAGTCTAACCCTGACTGTGTTTTCTGACTTATTTCATCATTTCTTGATAAAATCTTTTGAAAATTCTTTCATTTGGCTTTTAAAATCTAAGATCTCGGAGTCCTAAGAGTTCAAGACTCTAACTCAGAGTTCCAGTTCGCTTGAGACCCTATTTTCAAAGATCTTGAATTTCAAATGTCGATTTTAACCCTTTTTCAAAGCCATTTTCAGTGTTTATTTCAAAATTTCTAAAACTCGATGTGGGCCCACTCAGTTGGCACCATATCCAGAGGAATTCTAACTCAGTTAGAACCCTATGCCATTTCAAAAATTCTAATTTTAAGATTACTTTTGAAAATCCTTTTGAAAACTCCTTCAATTTCAAGTTTTAAAATCGCTTTTTGAAAAAAACTCAAGTAGGGCCCACTCGGAGTGGCGCCATATTCGAGTCAGTCAGGGCTAGACTAGGGTTAGTTGATGTCTTGGTTAGTTTTAGAAAGTTAGAAGAGTCAAAATTCATTTTGAAAACCCATTTTTAAAACTTGATTTCAAACTATTGTTTTTAAAGGTGTTTTAAAAACCCAATGTGGAAAAATGCCAAGTGGCGCCACATTTGGGGGATTCTTAGGTTTAGCTAGGGGTTAATTAGGGATTAATTAGGATAATTTAGGTCAAGGGCATATAGGTAACTCCACCCAAAAATCGCCCCCCCCCCCCCCCCCTTTAGAGTCCAAAATTTTCAAAATTGTCAATTTTTAAACCTAATTTTTTATTATAAATAGATGCATAAGGGTGGTCGATTTTCTCATCTCTCACCTAGTGGATTCTTGGAGCTTCTCTCTCCTCTCCAGCCCTTCCTCCATTGCTGCAACTCCAAGGTATGACTTCCTTTGCTTTTTCATATTTTATTTAATGATTTTAATGTTTTAAACCTAGATCTAGGCTTAGATACCCCTCCTTATGGAAGATCAACCATGGATTCAACCTCAAGAACCATCAAGAATCAGCAAGAACAATCCAAGAAGGTGATATAACCCTGTTTTGGGTGATTTACAGGGATTTTAATCCATTAGAATTGATTTAAATATGATTCTTTACATTATTAACCAATAAAATATATGATTTACCCTTTTTAATGGGTTAAACCTATGTTTTAAAGGTGATATCAAATTCCAGCCATTGATTCCCTGTTTTTATTTTATTTTCATGATTTATTCATGTTTGTTTTACGTTCTATAGCATAGAAATAAGTTTTATTTACTGTTTTATGGTTTATTTTATTTATTTACATTAGTTAATGCATGGTTTTCCAAGTTTCTTAAATTTCTGTGTGTTCTAGGTTTAGAACAGTAAAGATAATGTTATTTCAGATTGAAGTTCTCATTGTTTATTTCTGATTTTTTTATATGTGATGCATGAATGAGTTATTGAGTTACTGTAGAAAAATCTGAGGTTTTAGATATCGGAAACCTTGTCAAAAAAATCAGACATCAAATCGGGTTTTTAAAGTTTTAAAATCGTGGTTAAAATCAGGAAGGTAACTTGCTGTTATGATATTTCTCTCATCTTATATTCGATTTTAGATCTGTAAAAGGCTATGGATTCACATTGAGTAGATCTGTCTTCTGTGAAATTTTCGGATTTTTTTATCACTGTTTAGTATTTTTTCTTTTTTAGAGAATCTGTTTTTAAATTTAAAACTCGTTAGGGTTTACCAAAACCCTAATCTGACTTGTGTTAGTCATAAATCCCAAACCACAGATCTGATTCATGATCTGTAAAAAGTGAGTATTTATATTTTTCTGTCTACTGTTCACCACTAAAATTTCATAGATTTTTGTTTAGAATTTCTATTTATGTCTGTATTTTCAATCTGGAATAGCTGTTTTAATCCCTGTTAAGAGTGATATATTTTAGCTCAGATTGCCGGAAGGGTTTCTCCCTAACCGGAGATGATTTTTCCGATATGTAAATTGGGAAATCTTTGTTTTTCTTCTTAGTTAGTCTTTGTAAAATTTCATAAATTTCCATGGAGATTTGACTCCTGGTTCAGGTCTTGGATTGAGACTGGTTGGTGAATTAGGTCAAAAATAGCATATGTTTAGGGTTTAATGCAATTTTCGGATTAATTTAATGTCAAAAAATTATTTTTATAATTCCAATTCGACATTAGGGTTATAACAAGTGTAGGTACCAATTTTTATGGATTTTGGAATCCATTTGATGGCTGAATCAAGCAAATTGCAAAACTGGGTTCCTGAGAGATCCAAAAACAAGGCTAAAATCACAGTTTTTGTGATATTCTTGAATTTTCGATTATAAGCATGTATTTTTAGGTTCTAATCATGTTCATAATCATATTAGGATGCTTTAGGTTTAATTTTGTAGCTATTTGATTTCATTTAGGTAAAAAAAAAACCCAAATTTTTACCAAAATCTCTTTCTAAAAACCCTGATTTCAAGGCCATAGTCTTGCTATCGGGGGCAATTTGGTCATTTGACCTAAATTTCGAAATCCTTAACCCTAATTTCATATTTTTAATCATGTCATAGCATATTTGTTTTGAGTTTATTCCATTCAAATTTCAAAACTTGCATTTTATCAAAATATCTTTCTAAAAACCCTAATTTCAAGGCCATGGTCTTGTTATTAGGGGTATTTTGGTCATTTGGACCCAAATTTCGAAATTTCATATCTTATCTTCCTTATTTATTCAATTTTATTTTATACTTTATCATTTTTATTTAAGAGAATCAAGGAAAAGGCTTATATCTAGCAAAATCCAGTAATTTCTAGATATTACTGGATAAATCTAGAAAAGCCAACATATTTTCATTAACCAAGTTTTCTAGTTTTGCAGGTACATTGAAGACTTTATTTTTCATGTATTTAAATTTCAATAGTGATGTAATTTGTAATTAAACTTTGGAATAAGAATTTACATTTCCTGCTTAGCTTAGGTTGCATTGCATGTAGTTTATTTTTATAATTTTAATGTGTGATGGATGATGATTCATGCATATTTTTACAAATTTACCATGGTCTACACGAATGGCACATGCACTAGCTTCTATGAAGTTTATAAACTTGGTGGAATTTGTATATATGGCCATAGTCAGAATACGAATGATACTTAGATTTATGATCTTCACATTAGCCACATTCAGCCTACACTCTTAGGCTAACTTCAAAAATGCACTGCATTTCTCAAAAATACAAAAAAGTATTTCTCAATTCCTCAAATCCATATTCATTCATTTCATGCATTTGTCAACTCCAATTCAAAATCCAAGTCAAGGAAATTGAATTCCTCAAAATCTCCTAAGTCTTATAGCAAAATCGATTTTCCCAAAAGCATTGAATTTCAAAGAATATTTCAAGTATTTCCCAAGTTCTAAATTCAAATTTTCTAAGTTAGAATTTCAATTTCCAAGTTCGAATTCAGAGAAACCAAGTATCTCAGAATCGATTTTCACCAAATGTCAAGGATTCCTCAAAATCGATTTTTATTTCTCTCAGAAGTATATTTCAAATCCCAATTCACGATTTTCCAAGATTTACATTTTCTAAATATTTCAATCATTCAAAGCAAACATCATGTTTTCAAATGTGCATTTTCTAAAAATTCATAGCACATGCCTGATTCTATGTGCATTTAGAAATTAGAATATGATTTAGACAAGTTGAATAGAGTAGAGCATAAGATTGATCCTTGGTTCAATTACCCCTGTTAAAGGTGGCAGGAACGGTTGAACCTCGTACCGACAGGCGAGTCCCATTCTTCGGAATTATTCCGCATTTTAAAAATGGAGGCGAGTTATTTTCAAAAACTATTTCAAAGGTCATTTTGACTCGCAAAAAGTTAAAATTTTTGCGATGACAACAGGTTTGGCGACCGTGATGGGACCTGTCTTCGCCTGATCAATCTAACGCTCTACTTAGTTCAAATTGTCAAAATCGATTTCCATGGAATGTCAGCTTTGCTTTATGATATCATGTGAACCTAGGAGCCTAGACTTGAACCCAGCTGACATGGAATGCATATAGACTAGGTATGGTTTGGTAGGACCATATTGAAGAGAATTATTCATGCTCACATAGACTTAGGTCTAATACAACACTCCTCAATTTAGGAATTGTATGAAAACAATGTTTGCTTCTTCAAATATTTCAAAATTCTATCTCTTTAGGACTTAGAGCCCTTTGTTTTCTTGCATGTGCTCATGTTTTCAAAAACCACCCCACCTATATTGTCCCGGTCTTCATGTTGCTGGGCTCTCTTCCAGAACCATAGTTCGGGATAGAGCCTCACAACTGGGCCACTTATTTGGGTGAAAACCCCCCTGCCACGTACCAAGGGCCATAGTCCAACGTATATCGGCAAGTGCTCAAGGATGTTGGAAAACTTGAACCTAGAACCGGAGGAATTGATTTTATGCCACGTACATCGAGCCTTGGCTTGAGTATATAGGCATAACTGGATTGGATACAGATAATCTGAGCCTTAGAGTTAGGATTAAGGTCCTACAGCTATTTCAAAATTTGTGCATCTAGAGTCAGCTTTTAGGGAATGTTGTATGTGCATACTTGTTTGTGCAAAATGTGATTGAATATGTTATAGTCATTTCCTTTTATTTTCCATATTTTCCCAATTTTCTAAAAATACTGGACGATTTTTCAAAATTCCCCAATCCATGTCCATGTACTGTCCATGTTTTAAATCCTGGACGATTTTCAAAACACTTCATTTTATGAAGTACTTCCTTATATTTCATTAAACCCTGGACGATTTTCATAAAATTCCTCCATTTTCCTCAAAACTCCAGGTGATTTCCCATCTTTCCTGTCTTTTGGATCTCGAATTTTCTACTTTATTTTTATCCTGCCTGCATTTCCCTCAAATTTCCTGTATTTTCCCAAGTCTTATTCCAATTTTCCATGTTTTCCAGTCTGATGGCATCCAGTCAGCTTGATTCAGTCTTCCCTGAGGGTCACATCTCCTACGAGGTGCGACAAAGTCTTCCCGAGCATCGAGTCCTCAGCACCGGATCCTTCTTTCTTCGGTGGTACTATTTATGGTTCAAGAATTTCTCTCGTATGTTTCCGGACCACTTGGACGATTGTGGGTTAGAACTGGCGTCCGCAGTAGGAAAGCAGACAGTCAACGACAACTTGATCCATGCACTAGCAGAACGGTGGAATCCGAGCACTTCTACCTTCTGGTTCCCGTGGGGCGAGATGACAATACTGATGGATGAATTTTCAGAAATCATGGGATTGCCCGAGCCAGCCGGTCAGCCTGGAGATCCATTGGAGAAACAATTTCTGATTAATGTTAAGGGTCTAGACCCTAAGGATGCCTTAGCTCGCATGACAGGACGCAAGTCTTGGCCATTGATAGAGGAGGATGGAAACGAATATGTGGATCTGCTCGAAATCTACTGACAGTATGGGACATTTGTGGAAGTCAGCTCGCTGTCCAGAACAGCTCGAGAGAGAATTCAGCACGCGATGGTTTTGTGCACGGTGGGATTAGCTTTCTTTCCCGATGGACGGAATTACATGGATATCAGAATACTTCAGCTTCTAAGGAGATGGGGAAGTCGACAGACCAACCGCCTCTCAATAGCCATGGCCGCACTCGCTTTTCTATACCGAGGGTTGACTCGTTTCGCACTCGGAGAGTCGATCCTAGTCGAAGGGTGCACCTATGCCTTGCAGTCTTGATTCCTCCGACATGTGCCAGTCTGAGCCAGTTCATTCAGATACAATGGAGAGAAGCTTCTTCCAGTTGCGCGATACCAGTTCTTGATCGACAACCTTCAGGAGGAAGAAGTCGTATGGGACTACTTTGATCGTCAGGAATCATCCCCCAGATACACTTATGCTTACGGCAAGCGATTCAGACTACTTGGCCCGTTCTTCTGCACATACTATCATCCCGAGCGGTGTGTCAGGCAGTTCTCTCAGAGGCAGAAGCGCGTAGAGATTCGTCCACTAGCGGGGGTTCTGCCAGAATTCGATCTCGCATCAGACCAGTGGTCCGGAGCATACCATTCTGCCAGACATGGCTGGAATTCCTTTGTCAGTCTTACTATTTTTCCTGGTCCTCGTGTGTCTTCTGATTTTGTAGAGTGGTGGAAAATTGTCTGTCCCCCTCCCCTCTGTCAAGTGTATTATTGATAAAATCATGTTTTCCCCTCAATAAAATTCCTTTATTTTAGATTTCACTTTGGTTTGACGACCTCGCCTAGGTAACAAGGCATATTTTCAGTTGTTTATCTTGCAAAGAATAGCAACGCAATTGTCGTAATCCCAGCGACGACTTAATCCCTAGTAATGGGATATTATTTCAATTGTCTACCAAAATTCTCAACAAATATTTTCCTCCAAACCAAATTTCCTTCAGAAGCCTAACCATCAGTTCTACCTTGCAGAGAGCATCAGCAATATCCAAGAGAAAATTTGTGATACCCGATGGTTCATACAAGATCCAGAAAGAAAACCACATTAGTTGGAGGCGTCGTGTACTCAGTAGCTTCAGAAGAAGAGATGGACTCACCTCGATCCATCCAGAGTCAGGGTCAGCAGGCGGATGATGGCATCGATCCCCAAATGTACATCATGTTCAAAAAAATGATGACCAAGATGCTGGCAGAGCAAGCTGAGGCCAGTACTGAGCAAATTCAGACCAAACAGAAAGATAAGGGTCATGCCGTCAAGAATGTGAAGATCAGCAAAAAGCAGAGTCGTCACGAGGAAATATCTGATGAGTCAGAATCAGCTGACGATGCTGACAAGGAATGTGAAAATAAATATGAATTCAAAAGGTCGACTCAGGGTCAGGGGTCGGCTTACAAATCCAAAAATCAGTCTGTTAATGACCCTACTCAGTCACAGCTAAAAGACATGATGAAAATGGTCAAAGATCTGCAGGCCCGCGACAAGGGCAAGAAAGTCTTCACCAGCGAAGACTTCTATGATGGTTTAGATGGGGACGACAATCTGGATAATCTCCCCAGAAAATTTATCAAGTTTGATGGTTCTGGCGACCCTAAGGCTCATCTCGCCATGTTTTTCGCTGAGTGTTCACGATTCAAGCGTGACAATCGGGCACTCTTCCTTTGCTTCCCTCGCAGTCTGGAGGGAACGACAGCTAAATGGTACTCGGAGCACATCAACCTCATAGAGCTGAAAGAATTTGATAAGGTGGTGTATATGTTCATTGAGCGCTTTCTGTTCAATGCTGAGGTGCTCCCGACCCTCAGCCACCTCTGTGGCCTGAAACAGAGAGAAAATGAAAAGGCCCAAGATTTTATCCATCGCTGGAGGTCAGCTTGCAACAAGATGAGAGACCCCATATCAGAAGGGCATGCTTTGTCCTTAATTCTAAGCAATTTCTCGCAACCACTGAAAGGCCTCATCTCCACCGCACCGTCCAGAACCTTTATTGAATTAACAGAGCGAGCCGAGTGGCTCGAATTAAGTATGGAGAATGGCTTCTATGAAGGTTTCACTTTCACCAAGAACAGCGGCCAGAACGAGTAAAAGAAGAAGACTCACTTCACTAATTCTGTCAGTAATAATAAATGGAATCATCGCAAGGGGCAGAATAGAGACTTCTGTTATGGGGCAGGAGGTTCAAACAGGAATGATCAGAAAGGGAAGTCGATCCCGCAATTCAGCAAGCCGCTTCAACTAGAGCAGGAACCAAAACCCCGAGAGAAAGTGAAGCACGAAGGATGGAGCTATGACAGGAAATTCACTCCATTAGATCAATCACTCGAGACTGTGCTCGAGTACATGTTGACCAAGGAGATGGTCAAGTTGCCAAGGCTGGCCGATCCTCCCGTTCCTATGGGAAAATTCAAAGACCAATTCTGCAAGTTCCACAGAACAGTGGGGCACAATACCGAGAATTGCTTCGTTCTCAAGAACATAGTTCAAGATCTCATTGACAAGAATCTTCTGGTAGAAGGTGCGGAAGATGAAAATATAGATATTCTAAAAGAGCCATTTCCTCGTCATTCTACAGTAGTCATCACCGAACAGTCATTTCAACCACAGGAGCATATCAGGCCGTGCTCTGAAAATGACATGCAAGCTCAGCATCAAGTCCTGGTATTGCAGCAGGCTCGGTCCAAGGCCCAGAAGATGGACCTTATTTCAGCTTTCGGCAAATTGAAAGTATCTGACAAGCCCGCTGGGATATCTCCCGAGGTAGCCAGAAGTATGCCATGGCTCCCTAAGCATCTCATTAAGTCCACCCCAAAGAAAAGCGAGACATCCACTCTAAAGCCTATTACAGCATTATCCAATGTCTCAATTTTGGACTTAACCCAAGCTTCAACTAAACATCAGCAAGTATTAAATAATCTGTTGCAGAAAATCAAGGTGAAACCAAGCATAACTCCGGAAGACATGGCCCACATAGTCAATCAGGCCATGACTAATGCTCCAGTTACTTTCTCCGATGAGGATCTCCCTAAGCCTCATGTGTTCCATAACAACGCCTTGTATGTTGTGGTTCGAACCAGAGGGATGACAGTTCCTCATGTACTGATCGATGGAGGCAGCAGCCTCAATATATGTCCGGAAATGACCGCCAAAGCTTTGGGCATAAAAGAAGAAGAATACATTCCAGACCCAGTCACCATTTATGGGTTCGACAATCACGGCCAGACAGCGAAAGGAAAAATATTCCTAGAAATCTTCATTGACTACTCGGTCCATTCAATTCTCTTTCACGTAGTCAATGTGCCGCTCACTTATAATCTGCTTCTCGGGAGACCATGGATCCACAACACAAACGCAGTACCGTCTACTCTTCATCAGTGCATCAAGTGGTCAAAAGGTGGTATGATCACGACGGTCTTAGGCGAAGATCCAGAGCAGAGGCTAGCACAGCCCATAGTTCCCAGGCCCTCTTTCACTACTGATATCCCTAGCATTAGGGGTATCAAAGAAGTCAGCTTTGAAAAGAATTCGGGAATAATGCAGACGGCAGAGCAACCCGAGCATACAGTGGCTGCGACCCGATGGGGAGGTCCACAGTTCTTCAAGATTGGAGGACGAATTGATTACAGCACACTTAAGGATCATCCGCTATTCTCCCAATTTATGAAAGCTAAGAAGGGATTTGATTTACTAGTGAAGCACGGCTACCAGCCTTTCCAAGGCTTAGGCAAAAATGAAGATGGTCGTCTTGAACCAGTGATTCCTCAGCATTGCCCTAAAAGGACCGGATTGGGCTTTAATGGCCGAAGATCTCAGAAAGGGACTGTTTTCATTAAGGGAGCGCATTAGAAGAATTCCTTTGTCTTTCCTTTTCTATTCTTTTGTCGGGATGATATCCCATTTCATTTCCATCCTTGTCATTTTGATTAATTCTATCTTTCAATAAAGTTGCTAGTTTCCTTTGTCTATCTTGATGCCATTTGTCTCTTTACTCCTCAATATTAGATCTTCACAAAATTGAAATCATTTTGCTCTTTTATCTTTCTAATTATTTTCAATAAAAGCAATTTATTTCATGATGAGCAATTTCCCTAAATCAATTTATCCTCCAATTTTCAGAATGTCTTCCCGATCTATCAAGAAGCTCGTCTTTAATCCAAAAGCTTGTTCGAAATCAGCAATAATTCATCAGGTCAGAATAAGAACAGAATGTGGTCAAACTGCAAAGCAGTCAGAAGAATCCGCAGAGTTCGATTCAGCTCTTCAAGAACTGCCAGAATTTGCATCGGTTCAGAAGCAAGATGAGCCATCATCCTTAGTTCAAGATCCGACTGAGGATATCAATATCGGATCAGAAGACGATCCTAAAATTCTCAAGATTGGCAGTGGTTTGAGTCCAGGAGAGAAAGAAAGGCTCACTAATTTCCTCAAGCAGCATGAAGAAGTATTCGCATGGACTTATGAGGATATGCTAGGTTTAGATCCGAAATTGGTGGAACATCGCCTCGTTTTGAAGCCTGAGGCGAAACCAGTCAAGCAGAAGTTGAGAAAAATGGATCCTCGAATCGAGCAACAGGTCAAGGAAGGACTTGAAGATTTGCTTAAAGCAGGATTCATTCGAGCAATTGATTACCCGGATTGGTTGGCGAATATCGTAGCAGTTCCTAAGAAGAATGGGAAAGTGTGAATCTGTATCGACTTTCGTGATCTCAATAAAGCCACTCTGAAGGATGACTATCCGCTCCCAAACATTGATCTCCTAGTCGATAGCACAGCCGGGCATGCTATGTTTTCCTTCATGGACGGATATTCTGGATATAATCAAATCAAATTGGCCGCTCGTGAGCAATCCAAAACATCCTTCACCACGCCATGGGGCACTTTCTGTTATACAGTCATGCCTTTTGGGCTCAAGAATGCTGGGGCAACCTATCAGCGTGCTATGGCTGTTATTTTCCATGATCAGATGCACAAAATCATGGATGCATATGTCGATGATATTCTGGTGAAATCCAAAGAAGAGGAAGATCACATCGAAGCTCTCAATCAAGTTTTCAAGCGACTCATTCTTTACAAGCTAAGACTCAATCCACAAAAATGTGTCTTTGGAGTCGAATCAGGCAAGTTGCTAGGCTTCTTAGTCAGCAAGAAGGGGATAGAGATGGATTCCGCTAAGGCCAAAGCTATCATTGGCATGCCGCCCCCGACTAATCTCAAAGAATTGCGTAGCCTTCAAGGACGCATGCAATCAATTCGGCGATTCATTTCTAATTTGGCAATGAGATGTGAGCCTTTCAATCATTTGCTCAGAAAAGGAGTGAGGTTCGAATGGGGACCAGAGTGTCAGCAGTCGTTCGAACGCATCAAGAAATATCTTCTCAATCCTCCTGTTTTAAAGCCGCCAGAATTAGGGAAACCCCTATTGCTATACATTTCAGTTAATCAAGTTGCTTGCGGCGGATTCTTGGCACAATACGAAGAAGGCAGTTTGATAGAACATGCCATTTACTATGTGAGCAAGACCTTTATTGATTATGAGAAGAAATACTCTCAGATAGAGAAGACATGCCTAGCTTTGGTATGGATGTGTCAGAAATTGCGACATTATCTATTGGCGTCTGAAGTCAAGATTCTATCTAAATTAAATCCTCTCAAGTACATTCTTGAACAACCATTTCTCAGCGGACGAATCGCCAAGTGGCAAGTCCTATGGATGCAATACGACTTAGAATATGTCTCTCAGCAATCTATCAAAGGCCAAGCAATTGCAGACCAATTAGCAGATTTTCCTCTAGCAGAGGATGTTAAAGCTGAGGATGATTTCCCCGATGAGCGGATCTGCAATATTCAACAATCCCAAATTTGGAATTTATTCTTCGACGGTTCCAAGAATATGGCAGGCATAGGAATCGGAATTCTGCTAATTACACCAGAGAAGGAGATGATCCTCTTTTCTCTTAAACTGGATTTTCAGTGCACTCATAATATGGCCGAGTATGAAGCTTTGATACAAGGTCTGAAAATTCTACAGGACTTCAATGTCAAAAGAGTGCATGCTTATGGCGATTCTTTGTTAATCGTCAATCAAGTTCTGGCTGAATGGCAAGTGAAAGATCAGAAATTACTTCCTTACCAAAAGATTGTCTCAGCTCTTGCCAACAAATTCGAAGAATTCCAACTTTTTCATATCAAGAGAGATTTCAATCAAGTTGCAGACAGTTTAGCCAATCTAGGATCCATCATGTCTTTCAGGAGTGGAGAATCTTGTCGCTCATTTGAAATTGGCATACTTGATCAACCCGCTTTCGTCCCAATAGAGCAGATAAACCAGGCTGAGCAGAAGAAGAAGCCTTGGTATCATGATATCAAGAATTTCATTAAAACCGGCGAATTTCCTCTAGAATTATCAAAGAAAGAG
Source organism: Nuphar pumila (assembly GCF_984573655.1). NCBI lineage: Eukaryota > Viridiplantae > Streptophyta > Magnoliopsida > Nymphaeales > Nymphaeaceae > Nuphar > Nuphar pumila. The sequence goes on along the minus strand of NC_143251.1, from coordinate 68,698,895 downwards.
CAGCGAGCAATTCAACGCATGTCTGCTCGATATTTTATTCTTGCTGACGTCCTTTATCGTTGTGGATTCAGTTCTGAGTATTCCAGATGTTTGGAAGAAGAAGAAGCCAAAGAAGTTGTGCAAGAAGCACATGAAGGCATTTGCGGTGGTCATGTCGGCTATCAGACTCTCGTCAAACAAATTATCCAAGCAGGATATTATTGGAGAACTATGCAACAAGATTGCTATCGTTTTGTGAAGAAGTGTGTTCAATGTCAGATGCATGCGCCTTCCATACATGCGCCAGCGACATACTTGCAATCTGTCGTCTCGCCATGGCCATTTTCCATGTGGGCTTTCGATGTTGTAGGCCCCATCACTCCTTCAGCCTCCAATGGTCATAAATATTTTCTGGCCGCAACAGAATATTTTACTAAATGGGTAGAAGCAGTCACTCTACACACAGTAGAAGGTCGACACGTGGTTTCTTTCATCCATAAGAATATCCTTTGCCGTTTCGGTATACCGCATGATATTGTGTCGGATAATGGCAGTCATTTCAAGAATGAGAGAATGAGGACATTCTGCTCAAAATTCAGAATTCATCATCATTTTTCCGCTCCTTATTATCCTCAAGGGAATGGTCAGGCAGAGGCCACCAACAAGATTCTGATTCGAATCCTGGAGTGAACTTTAGAAACAGGTCGTGACTGGCATGAAAAGATTCATGATGCATTATGGGCATACAGAACCACCATTCGAACTCCAACGAATGCTACTCCGTCAGAACTTGTCTACGGAACTGAAGTAGTACTGCCTCTACATGTTCAGAAACCTGCTCTGAAATTTGCATCACTTCTAGAATTACCTCTTGATCAGTATCAGCAACAGCGACTGGTACAACTTGATTTGCTCGATGAAAGAAGGCTCAGAGCAGCAGAGCATGCTCAATCCTATCGCCAGAGGATAGCCCGACAATATGCAAAATCTGTTATTGAGAGAAAATTTTGGGTCAATGATCTAGTGCTCAGATCAACAGCTTATCTCAGGCACCGCCCGGGTGGCAAATGGTCGCCAAATTGGGAAGGTCCTTATGTTGTCAAAGAGGCACTACCTCGCAATTCATATCGGCTCATCAATGTTGATGGAATCGAATTACCAGATCCCATCAATGCTCGACATTTGAAAAAATTCTATACTTGAACAATCTCTATTCTTTGTAATTCTTCCAAATTTTCTTCAATAATGATCAAAATTCTTTTTTTTTCCCAGTTACACTGGGGCATTTTAAAATTTTGTTTTTATCTACAAATATTCTGTATGCAGGCAGGATAAACAAATCTCTCATTTCACGCACTTGTGCACGCATGTGCACCCATTTGCATTCATTTGCATTTGCAAGCATTCATTCGCATTCATCTGCATCAATTTGCGTTTGCATCGATTACCCATTCAGGATAAGGGATAAATCCTGAGACCCCGACAGTTGCCCAAGTCATCGTGAGGGTGAAGACTGAAAATTTTCCACCAATATCAATTAGTAATTCGTCAGAATCCAGTGTTGTGCTGGTAATTTTTCAAAAATCCAGTGTTCATGCTGGTAAATTTCCAAAACCCAGTGCTCGTACTGGTAACCATTTAAAAAATCCAGCACTCGTACTGGTAACCTTTTAAAATTCAGTGCTCGTGCTGGTAACCTTCCAAAATCCAGCGCTCGTACTGGTAATCTTCCAAAATCCAGTATCCAAACTGGTACATTTTTAAACCGGTATGCATACCGGTATCCTTTCAAAATCGAGCACTCGTGTTAGTGTTCCACTGAATGGTCATGTCAGTCGACCTCTTGAGTTCAGTCCTCGTGTTGATAACTCATCAATTTCCAATTTCCAAATTTCCAATTTCCAAATTATCAATTTCCAATTATCAATTTCCAAATGTCTAAATTTCCAATTTTCAATTTCCCATTCCAAATATCAAATTTCAAAATTCCAATTTCCAAATTTCGACCTGTTGGTCACCCAATACCCAATGCCAAGAATTTCTCTTGCGAGAGACCCTTTTGTATAGGGAGAGTTCGAGGGAGCTCGTTCTTTTCGCATGCTATCCAATTCGTTCACTTAGCCCCTGTTCAGGGAGAGTTTGAAGGGACTCGTGTCTTTGTGAACCGCTTGCAAAACAAAATTCCAAATTTCACACAAGGAACCCTTTTTATAGGGAGAGACTCGACGGAGACTTGCTTTCCTTGTGGCCCCATAATTTCAGACTAGGCCATTTCATCATGAAGGACCCTCTTTTCAGGGAGAGTGTGATGAACTCGTTCTTTCATGACCAATTTTCCAACCTCACCAATTCCGGCCCCCTTTCCATAAGAGAAGCCTAATGTTAGGAAGTTTTGACGAAAGCTTAATTTCTCTTCAAAAGTTCATTTTGCAAACACCTCCTCTTCAGGGAAGAGAGGAGTAATTCCCAATTCTAATTTCTGAATCTTCTCCTTTGGGGAAAGGAGAAGAGAATTTTTGTCATGGATGTGTTGCGTTGTGCTTCAAATGCTAGCTTTCACAAAGGATTTCAAGAAAATTTTGCCAATTTGTCATTAAATATTTGTTGATTTCAAAAATCTATATTACACAAAATTATTATCTCATAATACCCTAGTATTACTACCGAAAGGACAAAGCTTTCGCGAAAAAGGATTCAAAATTCAAAATCTTTCTATTGGCCAACCAAAAGGATGAAGAATAAATCCTCGATATGGCCAGCAAAGAGAATTCAATGTTGTTGCAAAGCCATGAGTGATTGATATTGATCGCAGTCAATGACACATTTTTAAAGATCATTCTTGAAAAATAAAGTAGTCGAAATGTCCTGGGTGATACAGAAAAATCCACTCAATTTTCATATCTCCTCAATCACCTAAGCTGCAATTAAATATCTGCAAAAGGGATCTCTCAATTGTTGTCAAGATGAAGGCGAATTAAGCGAGTCGACCCCCGGGGCCAAAGAAGATTTGTATCATCTCCAAGATGACGGAGTTTGTGACGGATCCTTTCAGAGAAAGTTCAGATCACCGTCGAGATGAAGGCGAGTGTGATGAGCCTACCGACAAACCCTAAAAGATATTTAATTTCTGCTATCATCAAGAGATTCCCAACCAATGAGCCAATAACTATCAAGATAATCCCTGAGAGAAAAGAAGGATCGGGACATCTCTGAGATGAAGGAGTTTGTGACGTACCCTTCCCAAGAAAAAAAAAAGAGAGAAAAGTCAGGACATCTCCAAAATGAAGGATGATGTAATTCCCGAAAATCCAAGAGAGCTCCAATCTGCTAAAAAAAGAGTGCAGAAAGATCATCATGAGAAAAGAATCCCAGGATATCAGACTGTCAAATCTATCAAGAATTTTCTTTAATTTTGTGAAATTCTTTTATCAATATTCTTTCACCAATAGCTCTCGCAATATCAAGAATATTTTCTTTCCCGTCCATATCAAGTAAATTGATAGCTTCCTTGAAAGAAAGCCAATCGCAAGCAATTTGAATTTGAATCTTGATTCTACGGAGTTAAGCCCAGTCGAAGGTAATACTTCAGGTAGAAAAGAGGGAATACTTTCAAAACAATGCACATCACTTTAAATTATTTTGAATCAACAATGATTTTCAACATTTTGACAATATTTTCTAGCTATCCTCGCGTGAAGCGAGAGCTTGAGGTTCATCTTTGGCGCATCCTGACATCAGTTGTTATCCCTTTTAGGACTTGATAACGGGAGTTTTCAAGATTCCTTCCCTTCTTTGGTATAATCTGAGCGCACAGGCTCTCAGATTCGCACACTTCACTGTGTCCCCACTGTCCCACCATAGACAGTCCAATTTCGGCTTGAGGTTAAGCCACTAATTTCAGCAAAAGGCAATTTCAAAAGCTATTTAGTCTCAGCAATGAGACGCCCAAAATCAAACCCTTTTCAAGCTTTAGGGACCCCAATTTCCTTCCTTTTGCAAGACCCCTATCGGATTCATTGTGCGGAAATCCGAAGGTTCCATCACGGTCTCTTCTTTCGAGGATTCCATCCATTTTCTGCCCAATCAGGTTAAGGGTATAAACCTGAGCCTTCTTTGATGAGGTATTCCATTTTCTGCCCAATCAGGTTAAGGGTATAAACCTGAGCCCCCTTTGATGAGGTATTCCATTTTCTACCCAATCAGGTTAAGGGTATAAACCTGAGCCTCCTTTGATGAGGTATTCCATTTTTCACCCAATCAGGATAAGGGTATAAACCTGAGCCTCCTTTGATGAGGTATTCCATTTTCCACCCAATCAGGATAAGGGTATAAACCTGAGCCTCCTTTGATGAGGTATTCCATTTTCTGCCCGATCAGGACAAGGGTACAAACCTGAGCCTCCTTTGATGAGGTATTCCATTCTCTGCCCAATCAGGTCAAGGGTACAAACCTGAGCCTCACGTGATGAGGTATTTCATTTCCCGGTCAGGTTAAGGGTTAAGCCTGAGCTTCGCTCCATACGAGGTATTTCCCGTCCCATCCAGGTTAAGGGCAAAACCTGAATCTCACTTCTTTTGAAATAAAATTTTATCCTTATTCTCTATTTCATATCTACCATCATCACTTGAACTAATTCTTTCATACCTAGTCAGATTTATCTAACTGGGGCATTTTTATAATCCAAATTTGGTGTGTTTTCTTTGCCACTAAGCTCGGCTTTCAACCGGCTTAGCAGCAAAGAGGGGCATCTGTAAACACCCCAAATTTTCACCCTCATCCAGTGTTTGTCCATTTCATGTGTCATTGCATATCATTGCATGCATTCGGCATACCATTTCATTGCATTGCATAGCATTGCATGGCATTACATGTCATTACATCTCATTTTCGAGATCCAGCACTCCAGTTTTCAAAACATTCAATCCAGATTTGAATTTTAAAGCTTTTATTTCAAAAATCCATTTCAAAACCTGGGTTTTATTCAATACTCTGTCATTTTCCAACCCCAGGACTTTATATTTCGAAATATTTTCTCAAGGAAACAATCTGGATTCATTTTAAATTCAAATTTTAATCAATTTCAATTCACAGATAAGACCCATTGAGGTGGCGTCGCTTTTGAATTCCTTTATTCATCAAATTTCTCAAATTTTTGAAAGTTTTAGTCCGATTAGGACTCTGTCTCAAAGTCCTAATCCAGTCAGGAGTCTGTTCTATTTCCATTTTCAGTCTTTTTGTCGATTATTTTCAAAATTTAGGTCATTTTACAGAGTCCAGTTAGTTCAGGACTCTATTTTAGAGTTCGGTCGAGTTAGGAGTCTAACCCTGACTGTGTTTTCTGACTTATTTCATCATTTCTTGATAAAATCATTTGAAAATTCTTTCATTTGGCTTTTAAAATCTAAGATCTTGGAGTCCTAAGAGTTCAAGACTCTAACCCAGAGTTCCAGTTCGCTTGAGACCCTATTTTCAAAGATCTTGAATTTCAAATGTCGATTTTAACCCTTTTTCAAAGCAATTTTCAGTGTTTATTTCAAAATTTCTAAAACTCAATGTGGGCCCACTCAGTTGGCACCATATCCAGAGGAATTCTAACTCAGTTAGAACCCTATGCCATTTCAAAAATTCTAATTTTAAGATTACTTTTGAAAATCCTTTTGAAAAGTCCTTCAATTTCAAGTTTTAAAATCGCTTTTTGAAAAAAACTCAAGTAGGGCCCACTCGGGGTGGCGCCATATTCGAGTCAGTTAGGGCTAGACTAGGGTTAGTTGATGTCTTGGTTAGTTTTAGAAAGTTAGAAGAGTCAAAATCCATTTTGAAAACCCATTTATAAAACTTGATTTCAAACTATTGTTTTTAAAGGTGTTTTAAAAACCCAATGTGGAAAAACGCCAAGTGGCTCCACATTTGGGGGATTCTTAGGCTTAGCTAGGGGTTAATTAGGGATTAATTAGGATAATTTAGGTCAAGGGCATATAGGTAACTCCACCCAAAAATCGCCCCCCCCCCCCCCTTTAGAGTCCAAAATTTTCAAAATTGTCAATTTTTAAACCTAATTTTTTATTATAAATAGATGCATAAGGGGGGTCGATTTTCTCATCTCTCACCTAGTGGATTCTTGGAGCTTCTCTCTCCTCTCCAGCCCTTCCTCCATTGCTGCAACTCCAAGGTATGACTTCCTTTGCTTTTTCAAATTTTATTTAATGATTTTAATGTTTTAAACCTAGATCTAGGCTTAGATACCCCTCCTTATGGAAGATCAACCATGGATTCAACCTCAAGAACCATCAAGAATCAGCAAGAACAATCCAAGAAGGTGATCTAACCCTGTTTTGGGTGATTTACAGGGATTTTAATCCATTAAAATTGATTTAAATATGATTCTTTACATTATTAACCAATAAAATATATGATTTACCCTTTTTAATGGGTTAAACCTATGTTTTAAAGGTGATATCAAATTCCAGCCATTAATTCCCTGTTTTTATTTTATTTTCATGATTTATTCATGTTTGTTTTACGTTCTATAGCATAGAAATAAGTTTTATTTACTGTTTTATGGTTTATTTTATTTATTTACATTAGTTAATGCATGGTTTTCCAAGTTTCTTAAATTTCTGTGTGTTCTAGGTTTAGAACAGTAAAGATAATGTTATTTCGGATTGAAGTTCTCATTGTTTATTTCTGTTACTGTAGAAAAATCAGAGATTTTGGATCTCTGGAACCCTGTCAAAAAAATCAGACATCAAATCGGGTTTTTAAAGTTTTAAAATCGTCGTTAAAATCAGGAAGGTAACTTGCTGTTATGATATTTCTCTCATCTTATATCCGATTTTAGATATGTAAAGTGCTATGAATTCACATTGAGTAGATCTGTCTGCTGTGAAATTTTCGGATTTTTTATCACTGTTTAGTATTTTTCCCCTTTTAGAGAATCTGTTTTTAAATTTAAAACTCGTTAGGGTTTACCAAAACCCTAATCAGACTTGTGTTAGTCATAAATCCCAAACCACAGATACGATTCATGATCTGTAAAAAGTGAGTATTGTTATTTTTCTGTCTAATGTTCACCACTAAAATTTCAGAGATTTTTGTTTAGAATTGCTATTTATGTCTGTATTTTAAATCTGGAATAGCTGTTTTAATCACTGTTAAGAGTGATATATTTTAGCTCAGATTGCCGGAAGGGTTTCTCCCTAACCGGAGATGATTTTTTTGATATGTAAATTGGGAAATCTTTGTTTTTCTTCTTAGTTAGTCTTTGTAAAATTTCATAAATTTCCATGGAGATTTGACTCCTGTTTCAGGTCTTGGATTGAGACTGGTTGGTGAATTAGGTCAAAAATAGCATATGTTTAGGGTTTAATGCAATTTTCGGATTAATTTAATGTCAAAAAATTATTTTTATAATTCCAATTCAACATTAGGGTTATAACAAGTGTAGGTACCAATTTTTATGGATTTTGGAATCCATTTGATGGCTGAATCAAGCAAATTGCAAAACTGGGTTCCTGAGAGATCCAAAAACAAGGCTAAAATCACAGTTTTTGTGATATTCTTGAATTTTCGATTATAAGCATGTATTTTTAGGGTTTAATCATGTTCATAATCATATTAGGATGCTTTAGGTTTAATTTTGTAGCTATTTGATTTCATTTAGGTTAAAAAAAACCGAAATTTTTACCAAAATCTCTTTCTAAAAAGCCTGATTTCAAGGCCATAGTCTTGCTATCGGGGGCAATTTGGTCATTTGACCTAAATTTCGAAATCCTTAACCCTAATTTCATATTTTTAATCATGTCATAGCATATTTGGTTTGAGTTTATTCCATTCAAATTTCAAAACTTGCATTTTATCAAAATATCTTTCTAAAAACCCTAATTTCAAGGCCATGGTCTTGTTATTAGGGGTATTTTGGTCATTTGGACCCCAATTTCGAAATTTCATATCTTATCTTCCTTATTTATTCAATTTTATTTTATACTTTATCATTTTTATTTAAGGGAATCAAGGAAAAGGCTTATATCTAGCAAAATCCAGTAATTTCTAGATATTACTGGATAAATCTAGAAAAGCCAACATATTTTCATTAACCAAGTTTTCTAGTTTTGCAGGTACATTGAAGACTTTATTTTTCATGTATTTAAATTTCAATAGTGATGTAATTTGTAATTAAACTTTGGAATAAGAATTTACATTTCCTGCTTAGCTTAGGTTGCATTGCATATAGTTTATTTTTATAATTTTAATGTGTGATGGATGATGATTCATGCATATTTTTACAAAGTCACCATGGTCTACACGAATGGCACATGCACTAGATTCTATGAAGTTTATAAACTTGGTGGAATTTGTATTTATGGCCATAGTCAGAATACGAATGATACTTAGATTTATGATCTTCACATTAGCCACATTCAGCCTACACTCTTAGGCTAACTTCAAAAATGCACTGCATTTCTCAAAAATACAAAAAAGTATTTCTCAATTCCTCAAATCCATATTCATTCATTTCATGCATTTTTCAACTCCAATTCAAAATCCAAGTCAAGGAAATTGAATTCCTCAAAATCTCCTAAGTCTTATAGCAAAATCGATTTTCCCAAAAGCATTGAATTTCAAAGAATATTTCAAGTATTTCCCAAGTTCCAAATTCAAATTTTCTAAGTTAGAATTTCAATTTCCAAGTTTGAATTCAGAGAAACCAAGTATCTCAGAATCGATTTTCACCAAATGTCAAGGATTACTCAAAATCGATTTTTATTTCCCTCAGAAGTATATTTCAAATCCCAATTCACGATTTTCCAAGATTTACATTTTATAAATATTTCAATCATTCAAAGCAAACATCATGTTTTCAAATGTGCATTTTCTAAAAATTCATAGCACATGCCTGATTCTATGTGCATTTAGAAATTAGAATATGATTTAGACAAGTTGAATAGAGTAGAGCAAAAGATTGATCCTTGGTTCAATTACCCCTGTTAAAGGTGGCAGGAACGGTTGAACCTCGTACCGACAGGCGAGTCCCATTCTTCGAAATTATCCCGCATTTTAAAAACGGAGGCGAGTTATTTTCAAAAACTATTTCAAAGGTTATTTTGACTCGCAAAAAGTTAAAAATTTTGTGATGACAACACCGGAGACAGGTAAACGAGGGGGGGGGGGCGCGTTTTCCGGCAGGGGGTTAACCCCCTGCTGTTCTGGCAGGGGGTTAACCCCTTGTCGGAACAGGCAGGGGGTCGACCCTAGCAGGGGGTTAACCCTTTGCCTTTTCGGCAGGGGCTTAACCCCTTGCCAGAACAGGCAGAGGGTTAACCCACTGCCGGAACAGTAGGGGGTTAACCCCCTACCTGTTCGGGCAGGGGGGTCGACCCCGGTAGGGGGTCGACCCTGGCAGAGGGTTAACCCACTGCCAGAATACTAGGGGGTTAACCCCCTGCCTTTCCGACATGGGTTTAACCCCCTGCCAAAAGAGGCAGGGGGTCAACTCACTGGCGAAAAGGCTGGGGTTCGACCCCCTACCGGAACAGGCAGGGGGGTCAGGGGGTCGACCCCCTGCCAGAACAGGGGGTCAGTTAACCCCCTATGTTCGGTAAGGGGGTCGACCCCCTGCCGAAATAGCAGGGGAGTCGACCCCCTGCCGAAATAGCAGGGGAGTCGACCCCCTGCCAGAACAACCTCTTTTTTTTGTGGTGACTTCATTTTAAAACAGCATTTTTTTGTGCAGATTTTTCCACGGAACCAACTTGTGCTCAGCCACCTGTGGTAAGTAAGTGACAAAAACAATGCAAATCGGGTAAATACTCGTGGTGAGTAAGTGATGCAAGCTTATTACATGTTATTTAATTTATTAGATGTAACACTTTATTGTTCACACACTCACTTAGTTGTTGATATTTAGGGTTACTTTGTTGGAGTTCGGAGATCATGCTGAGCATGATTTTAATGTATGAATATGGAAGTGTTCTTATTTTTGGAGTAAGGAGTCCATGCTAGGCATGGTAGTAGTTAGTGAAATATTGAAGTGTGTTTGCTGCAGGTACATGTTTGCCATTTGTTTGATATGAATGATTACGATGTATTGCAATGTTTGATGTAATTGTATACATGCTTGCATGTAGTTACTTTCAATTTGATTATGACTTCCATGTGAAATTGTATAATGAAAGCATGCTTCAAATGATTGTATCGTGTCATTAATAGTTTGCACATGAAAATATTAAATTATCAATGCATGCATCAAAATTCTTGTTATTGTATGACATCATATATTGCATGATAAATTTGATATTTTCTTTATCGTAGCATTCTGATTGTTCTCTTTTAATTCGTTAGGTTATTATTCGTAACATCATAAGAAAATGATTGCAAACCATGAATGGATGTACCGTAGGATAGTGGACAATGAGTTATCGCATGAATATATGGATGGTGTTGAAAGTTTTATTGAATTTGCAACGGCAAGTGTGAGTACAGTGGATCCCACAGGTCAGATTAGGTATCCCTGCAAGATTTGTAAGAATAATCGATTTGTAGAACCTCATAGCGTTAGACATCACCTATACAGGAAGGGTTTTGTGAGTGATTATCAGAACTGAACGTTTCATGGAGAAGAATTTAGAAAGGATTTTGATGCACGGGTGAATGTGGTGCACGATAATCCATATACGGATTTGATATTTGATGTCGCAGGAACAGAACTAGGTTCTGCTATGAGTTCTAGTGATGTAAGAACTGCCGTAGATGAAAAATCACCAAACGATGAAGCTAGTAGATTTTATGATTTACTTAGAGATGTTGATGAGCCACTTTGGAATGGTTGCGAGAGTCACACTATCTTGTCTGCAGTTCTTCAATTTATGAATTTGAAGTCCGAGTATAATTTGAGTCAATCATGTTTTGACTGTTTGTGCATGATTGTGAAGAGTATGTTGCCCAAAGATGAGAAATTGCAACAAAATTTCTATCGTGTGAAAGTTATGGTCAACGCTCTAGATATGAGTTAGAAAAAGATTGATGCTTGTCCAAATCACTGCATGTATTTCAAGGAGCAGGAAAACAACATATCATGCCTATCATGTGGGCATTCTCGGTTCAAGCCAAAGATAAGAGGCAACGACATCACGAGATCAAAGGAAGTTTCATACTGTGAACACCCCAAATTTTTTAAAGTTTGGTAAAATGACCTTTTTGCCCCTGATTCCATCTTTTGAGAAAATCAAAGCTAAATTTCAGTTATTCTTCAGACTTTCTGGATTGAATTCCATTCAAATTCAATTTTCGGATTCGGACCCAGTGTCAAAACCCAAATCTGAGCCTCATTGTCCAAAGTTTCAAGTTAAAATTTCAAAATACTAAAAATAATTTTTGAAAAGCTCAGACAATCCATCTGGTATCCTGTTGGATCCACAACCCTGTATTTCTCAATTCGAGGTTTTAAACCTCGAATATTTCCTAAAAAATCGGATATAAACCCATTTTCTGAAGAAATTTTCCCAAAATAGCCTTGAATTCTCAGAAAAACTCTCTTTTGTAAATATTTTACAAAATTACAAAAAAAATAGTTTTTAATCTTTGTTTTCTCGTAAAATTTTAGAATTTTATTCCAAAAATACACAAAAATGAAAAAATAACACAAAAAAAAAGGAAAAACTGTGAGAAAAACAGATGGTTTTAAAGCTTTTTAAAGTTAATTTTGCTAAAAACCTCATTTTAAACCATTTTATAAAAAGTTTCTTTTAAACGGACCTCCTTTTTGAAAAAAGGGGAAAATTTGCAACGGCTCCCTCCCGTGCATCTCCTCTCTCGTTCACCATCGTGCATCTCCAACAATCCCCCCTCTTTTCCACCTTTCATCTGCAATTGACCTCCCTCTTGAACCCTCCACTTTTCCTTTAAGAAGAAGCCTCCATCGATTCTTGAGGGCATCCATCTTCAACCTTCCCCTTTTCGATCCATTTTTCCATCGACATTTCATACAACAACCCACTCTCACGAAGCAAATCCTCCTTCAGCATCATCGTGTTGAGCACCTAAGTTTTGATGACACACAATATGAAACACTGTCATATATGATTTAATATGATATGATAATATGCCTTCATGAATAATGTTATATTATGACTGGATATGATGCAAGGTTAATTCACCCAAAAAGGATGGAGACCTCCTGCTCAAGTACAACCTTTGGTGCAATCATACTCTTTGAAGAAAAAGCTTGATGGGCCATTCATTCTCAAAGATCATCTAAAGAGATCGGCTACTTGAAGATGAAGATTTTTTTTTTCTTCTTTAGAGTCATATGTAACAGAACCTTCAGATGCATGCATATTGCATATTGCATATTGCATACTATAAGCTTTATCATACAAGCCACCTATTTACAAAAGTCATCTTTCATAAAAGCATATGATATTTCAAAAAGCACCTTTTTGAAAACTAATCATTGTACCTTCTTACAAACTTTTATAAGAAAGGTATTTTGACAAGATACAATAACTCATGATTTCAAAAGCATTAATTGTACCTTCTAACTTGCAATTATGAATAAGACAACTTGAAAAGAAATAAAGACTAATAATTCCATATATGAAAGAAAAATACAAAATACAAAATCGTCTAGTTTGAAATTAACTAAGAAAACTAATATTATTATAATATGTTTAGAAAAGACTTTAGTTACTTTATACAACTCAAAAATGTCGACTTACTTAAAGTCATCATTCTTTCTGTAAAACATTAAATACCACCTCAAAAGCTTTTTAGAAAAGACTATTTAAACCCCACTCAAGAATGTCGACTTGCTTAAAGTCTTCATTCTTTCTGTAGGCATTAAATAACACATTATAAAGCATTTTGAGATATGACCATTTACAAATAAAGAACTCAAAGCATTTATTGTACTTACATACATTTAAGTCAAGAAGTGACAATTTCTAATAAAATACTAACGTACTACAAATCATTAATTTGAATAAAGACAAAACTGCATGATGATTTACAAACTAACATTCAATGTACTACAAGTCATTTAATAGACCTTTTACAAAACATATCACACCTAAAATACTACAACGAATAGTCTACTCCAAAGTATTACACTTATGGAAAGAAGACCTTTTCGAAAAAGCAATATAGTACACAAAGGTGTTTTTTAAATGACTTGACATCTCAAAAGGACAATCATTCCAAAAAGCAACGACTATTTTTCTAAAGTTATATATATGCTAACAAAATAATATTTCACAAGGACATGTGAGCTTACAACGAGAAAAATTCCTATTCGATATTTGAAAAAGAGAGCTTAGAAAAAGAAAGAGAAAAGAAAGAGAAAAAGTCAAGAATAGCTCTTTGACAAAGAGTATCTTCTAAGTTAAAAGAACAGGACATTCTGAGAATCCTTCATTTGTGCATTCATATCATTCTGAAGGTTCTATAGGAAGTATTGTAACTTTCTGTTATTCACTGTATTCCTTCTTTGTTGAAAGAAGTAGACCTCTGTGGAAGAGGGTGTTCCCCTTCTCTGTTGGGAGAAGAAGACCTCTGTGGAAGAGGGTGTTCCCCTTCTCTATTGAGAGAAGACCTCTGTGGAAGAGGGTGTTCCCCTTCTCTGTTGAGAGAAGAAGACCTCTGAGGAAGAGGGTGTTGTACTATTTATCCGGTAACTCGGATGTTATAGTGAAAGGCTCAAGTGTTTTGCTTGGGGACTGGATGTAGGTCAGTGACTTGACCGAACCAGTATAAATCTTGTGTTTTATGTGTTGTGCCTTATTGCATTTAATTTTTAAATTATCGATCTATTTCACTATTCACCCCCCCTCTAGTGGAATTTCATTTGGTATCAGAGCAGATTTGCTGGTTTCGACATAACAAGTCTTCCAGCACTTATGGCATCAACATCTTATGCTCGTGATATTAAAGGTCAACACGCATCTCGTCCTCCTTTCTTCAACGGCTCCAACTATGGATACTGAAAATGCAGAATGGCTATATTTTTAAAGTCCATAGATTTTGCAGTATAGAAAATAGTTGAACATCCATACTCATCTCCATCCTCAGACTATAGCTTATGGTCTGATGAAGAAAAGAAGATGGCCAACCTAAATGCAAAGGCCATAAATGCCTTGTATTGTGTCATAGATCAAAATGAATTCAACAGAATATCTATTTGTGAACCTGTTCATGATATTTGGCATTCTCTGGAGGTTATTCATGAAGGAACCAACAAAGTGAAAGAAGCCAAAATCTCATCTCTAGTTCGAAAATATGAGTTGTTTAAAATGAACAAAGATGAACCCATCACAGAGATGTTTACAAGATTCACTAACATCACCAACGACCTGAAATCTCTAGGAGAAACCTATTTCCAGACAGATAAGGTGAAGAAAATCTTGAGATCTCTCACAACTGATTGGGAGAAAAAGACAGCAGCTATTGAAGAAGCTCAAGATTTATCCAAGCTTACCCTAGATGACTTAATAGGCAATCTTATGGCCTATGAAGTCCATATGAAGGACTTCATATGTGTTTTAAGGCTGTAAAAAAAAATTCATAGTAATTCAATCATGCACATATGTGTTCTAAGGCTATAAAAAAAATCATAGTGATTTAATCATGCACATATGTGTTCTGAGGCTATCAAAAAAGATTCAAAGTGATTCAATCATGCAGATATGCATTCTAAGCCAGTCAAATAAATTTAATAGTGACTCAATCAGGCATATATGTGTTCTAAGGTTGTCAAAAAAATTTCATAGTAATCGAATCATGCATATATGTGTTCTAATGCTGTCAAATTTTTGTTATAAAGATTTAATCATGCATATATATGTTTTAAGGATGTCAAAAAAATTTAATAGTGATTCAATCATGCATATATGTGTTCTAAGGCTGTAAAAAAAATTCATAGTGATTCTATCATGCATATATGCATTTTATGGCTATCAAAAAAAATTCATAGTGATTCAATCATGCATATATGTGTTCTAAGCCTATCAAAAAACTTTCGTTATGATTCAATCACGCATATATGTGTTCTAATGTACTAAAAAAATAGTGATTAAATCATGCATATATGTGTTATAATGTTGTCAAATTTTTTTATAGAGATTCAATCATGCATATATGTGTTCTGAGGCTGTCAAAAAAAATTCATAATGATTAAAAAATGCATATATGTGTCCTAAGGCGGTAAAAAAAAATTCATAGTGATTCAATCATGCATATATGTGTTCTAAGGCTGTCAAAAAAATTTATAGTGATTCAATCATACATATATGTGTCTTATGGTTGTCAAAAAAATTTCATAGTGATTTAAAATAGCATATACGTGTTTTACGGTTGTCAAAAATTTTTTATAGTGATTCAATCATGCATATATGTGTTCTTAGGCTATAAAAAAAATTCATAGTGATTCAGTCATGCATATATGTGTTCTAAGGCTGTCAAGAAAATTTCAGAGTGATTCTCTCTTGCATATATGTGCCCTAAGGCTGTCAAAAAAAATTCATAGTGATTTAATCATACATATATATGTTCTAAGGCTGTCAAAAAAATTCTCACTGATTCAATCATGTATATAGGTGTTCTAAGGCTGTCAAACAAATTTCTTAGTGATTCAATCATGCATATATATGTTCTAATGCTATAAAAAAAAATTGATAGAGATTCAATCATGCATATATGTGTTCTAAGGCTGTAAAAAAAATGTCACAGTGATTCAATCATGCATATATGTGTTTTAGGCTGTCAAAAAAATGTCAAAGTGATTCAATTGCGTATATATGTGTTCTAAGGCTGTCAAAAAAAATTCCTATTGATTAAATAATTCATATATGTGTTCTAAGGCTGTAAAAAAAAATTCATAGTGATTCAATCATGCATATATGTATTCTAAGGATATAAAAAAAATTCATAGTGATTCAATCTTGCACATATGTGTTCTAATGTTGTCACAAAAATTTCATAGAGATTCAATAATGCATATATGTGTTCTAAGGCTATCAAAAAAATTTCATAGTGATTTAATCATGAATATATATGTTCTAACTTTGTCAAGAAATTTTTATAGTGATTTAATCATGCATATATGTGTTCTAATGATGTCAAAAAAAAAATAGTGATTCAATCATGCATATATGTGTTCTGAGGCTTTTAACAAAATTTCATAGAGATTCAATCATTCATTTATGTGTTCTAAGTCTCAAAAAAATTTCATAGTGATTTAATCATGCATATATGTGTTCTAAGGCTGTCAAAAAAAAATCATAGTGATTCAATCATGCATATGTGTTCTAAGGTTGTCAAAAAAGATTCATAGTGACTCAATCATGCATATATGTGTTCTAAGGCTGTCGAAAAAATTTCATAGTGACACTGTGATCATGCAAAATTTTTTTGCTCATTTCTCTTTTCCTTCCATTTGCCTTTCTAGCCTCTATTCCCTTCTTGAAGGGGAATAAAAGATAGAAAGAAAGAGAGAAAAGAAAAAGAAAGAAGAGAGAGCAACTCTTCTGCAAGGTCTCATCTGACCAAAGAAATATTTTGAAAATCACTCACCTCCGTTTTGAAAATTTGCGGGAAAAAATGAAGAGACGGGATTCGCTCGTCGGTACGAGGTTCAACCGTTCCTGATGCCTTTACTAGGGGTAATCGAACCAAGGATCGAATTTATGCCTTTTGCTTTGCCTAAATATTATTTGAGAAATTATTCTAAGTCTAAAATACACAAAGAACCATGCTTGTGTAATGCAAATGCAGAGATGCATGCCTTTGAGAAGTACATCAAAAATTTAGAGTTTTTCCAAGTGATTTTTGAAACAAGTTTTGAAAAATATTTAAAGAAATGATTCGAATTTGGAAAAGAGCAATCTAGACTTGGAATCTGAAATGAGTTTGAAATTTGAGACTGAATTTAGATTTTGAATTTGAAAATGGTTTTAGAATTTGAATTTGAAAAGGAATTTAGAACTTGAATTCAACACTTGAAATCAGAGTTGGATTTGGAAACTGAATTGAATTTGAGAATTTGGAATTGATTTTGAATTTTATCTAAAAAATCAGAGTTGAATCTATCAAAAAATTGATTTTTGGTGAAGTCCATAATCTATCTCAAGATTTGAATTTCAAAATAAACTGAATGAAAGATCAAAAACTTAGAGTTTTTAAATAAAACTTGAAATTTGTACTTGAAATCTGAAATCAGAAAGAATTTGAAAATCCAAAGTCAAACTCAAATTTAGAATCTCAAAGTTGATTTAAAATAAAACTCAGATTTTTTAACTAAGTTTTTGCAAGTTTGAAATAAGAATAAAGAATTTAAATGGAATTCAGAAATGAAAACATGAGATTTTGAAATTTAGAAATTGGATTTGAGAGAATAATAAATGGAAATCGAAAATGGTTTTGAATTTAGAAAATAAAAGTTGAGTTTTAAAAGTTTCATTTCAAAATTCACTTGGAATTTGAAAGAAACTTGAAAATTTGGAAAAAGAATGTAATTCTATCCTAAATGATGAATGAATTTAAAATTTATTTGAAAATTGAAGTTTGAAATCGTATTCATTCTTTAAATGAATTTGAAATAAGATTGAAAATATAATACATTTCTGACTAAGGCCATAAAATGTATTATATGATAATCGTATTTAAATTCAAGTAAAGAATAAAACATATTTTGGTGCCTTTATAGAGTTTAAAATGAAATTAACCTTCAATATATATTTTGACTTCGACCATTGATATATATTTTGAGTTAATTTTAAACTAAACTCTAATAAAGGAAAAATATTTAAAAATATGATGATTTTGAAGGAGAGATCCAGTGTGGATCCAGTGTTATCTCATAAAAGATGAAAAGCCTAAGTTTTGTTCACATTTTGACTAAGGCTATAAAAGCAAATCATCAACTTAGGACTTAATCACCTTTTATTAGAACGGTGCACATGTCATTCATGTTCCCATTTGTGAATTTTTTAGAATAAAAGAGAAAAGTGAGATGAAAACAAGTAATTTCTAAGATGCGTATGCTCATACATTCTATTCTAGTGCTGGAATGTAAACTTCTCATTATATCTAGCTATTACAAGTTTTGGAATAAAAAGAAATGATAAAATCTTAAATCTAAAGAAATTCAACAATTTCTGAATATTTCCTGCAAAATAAGGTTAGTACAAGACAAGATTGCAAAACATGGAAGATATCAAACTAAGTTTAAAGGCTATGCTCATATCAGAGGGAAAATACATATGGAAATATACTCATCCAAATAAGAATGTGACACTTGCCTCAGTCGATGAGATGAACATGTGACATACTATAAGAGTTGCAACTATGAGGATAATGCATGATATGCAGAAAATATGAAGGTATATGGAAAGGAATGACAGAAAACAAGTGTTGACAGTGATATGGATGGACCGGCTACATGGAATCTATGGCCTTACAAGGGAAGTTGGAAGTGTAATGATAGGTGTGGCCTCAATGAGTAATGACAAAGCTATATTACTACCTAATGTAAGATCTTGAAATAACAAATGTCAGGAAACAATCAGACTTAAAGTAGTGGTTAAAAAAAAAGAAAAAAAAAAAGGAATCCAGTCCATTGGAAATGAATGATGAAATATCAGCTACAACATTAGAGAATAAGGCCTACAATCTCATTGTAATGATACCTTATATGCATCTTGTATCTCAGAAAATGTGCAAAGAAGGGAATTCACTGCTAGGGATTCCTTGCTTCAGTAGCATGACCCCAGCATAGGTCATTCTATACAAATCAAAGAGAAAAAATTGAGCTCACTTATGCATATACAAAATTTTCTATCACCATTCTTTACTGTGTTCAAACCTCAGGGAATAGTAGGCTCAGACCAACCAACGTGGACAGTCCACTCCTCAATTTCCGAATCCAGGATAGTGCAAAACCAAGAGAGCAATGTTTTTGCTTGTCAAACAAAGCCTATGATAGGCCCCACAATCTATACCAAGGACACCCCTGTGAAAAGTGACCTCACCAGTTTATGGCCATTAAAATGAGTGACTTCCCTCAAGATAGTATCAAAACCGCCAATTGCTAGCATCAGTATGCCCAAAATCTGTAACGGAGCTAACAACGATAACAATTTTCAACAAAAACTTTGTACACTTGTGCCTTCTCTGATTCAAAATGGACATAGTGATTTGATGAATTAATTGTTATCAACCAAAAGGTGTTTTGGTGGTAATAGTTAACATGTCTAAATCACAATCTCAAACTTGAATTTATACAATGCATAAGGTCATAAATCTGTGGTAAACATTGCCAATATCCAAATATGGCTGTGAACACCTACTCCCCCCTAGGCGCACGCACACACATTTCTGTAACTTCTAGACCTACTGGACTGAATCTAAAAACTTCAGAAAAACCTACTTACCGTAGGCCTTTGGACAATTCAACCATCATATAGATCATGTGAACCAAGTAAACACTTAACAAATAAAACGCAATGAGATAGTGCACAAGGGAATGGATGAGGAGGAGATGGCAAAGCTATAGCAGGTAATATGGCAGCAGATGCATATGCTGTGACTACACACAGGTGAATACAGGAAATAGTGATGGCATATACAGGTGGATATATATGGATTTTGCAGAAAAAAAAAAAAAATGGGTATGTTGTATGTGGCATGATGCAGTAAAAGTACCATGACACTGTTACACAGTGCAAGGTAGGTGGGTATGCCTATATAAACAGTGTGCTGAAAGGGAGAGAGATGCAAGTGTGATTCATAGATAATATGCAGGGTGCTTTGGGATGAGGATGGGGTACCTAGCTTCAATGCATAACTTGCAGCAGATCAGAAGGTTGTTCTTGAATCAATAATGACCAACTTTATATGTTTCAGCAAATCAGAAAATTTGGTCTCGGGTCAACAAAGCATCCAGTCTCAATTCATCCGATCATATGTTTCACCAACCAGTAAATATATATATATATATATATATATATTTACAGTGACCAAGTGGGCGTCTCATATCAAGCCCGAAATCAGTCTTTTAAGCCATGTATTTTCAAAGCAAATCTGATCTTCAACCAGTGAACCAATTAATACAGTGATGAATGACTACTTTTTAACAAATTAATACAAGTAACCAATGAGAAAGTATATGAAGCTTTTTTTTTTTAGTATAGTCTTGTGCATTGACTCAAATACTGTCAACAATCAAAGCCCAATAGTTTCAAGCAATATAAACAATCAAGAATGAAGATAAATAAAACCAATGAAGTGAGGCAATATAGATATTGAATATCATTGTATGCACACTTGAGACTTATGCTTGATTGAGCAGTTCTTGTCCTTCCAGCCATAACTACCCACTCTAGGCAACATTCATTTTTAGTATTTTCCACAATATCAACAATATTTGTTCAGCTCAATTCTTGTGAGGCTAGAGCGAATTTGATCTAAAAGGCCGATAACATTGTCTCCCTTTGTTGACTTTATGCATGGATTTATTGATTCCTTCTGTCAGTGTGAATGAATACCCCTTTCTTTTATTTCTGTTCTCATCCTGTTATGAGGCTGGATTAAACTGAAGAGACTTCTGCTCCATTGACTCCCCAAACCTCCATCATAGCAGCCATATTACCACAATGATGACAGTAGTTAGTCATACCAAAACAATCATCACCAATTAAAACTCGCCATCATGAGTTCGTGAATCAGCACAGAATTGGGGGAATTCCTGCACTATCTCATAGGTTGAATATCTAATCTTGAGCTTGAGGGCATGGAGTGCTCACAATACCTTGAACTGGATTCACCAGACCATAGTGATGGTCGATTCTTAATAGATCGATGCAAATACTTGACTGGGACAGAACCAGATTTTTACAGGAATTTACAGGCCATCCACAACCTTGCAAATGTAGCACGAGTTGTATTATCACAGGATGCTAAGGCCACCATGATTTTTTTTTTATTGGGCTTGATAGATGATAAAACAAAGGACACAAAAATCAGAATGCTATCGTAATAACCATGTAGCTGGAATATATTGTTCCATCAAGGTTGACATAATACATACTGAAGTGATTTGGGGACAAAAACGAGGGTTCTGGTATAACTATTGTGAGAGCCATGCTAACAACTATCAATTGTGATGCTGTGAGATCCAACTGCGAACCGACCTCACCAGGATTCTGGTGATAAACCCACTGTTGTTATTTTCAGCATGTCTTTTAACATGTAAGTTGACCCAAAATTGAGGAAATGACCAAGAACAGAGAAGAGGAATTGAAACGAATGGAATTAATGGTATGATGCGAAACTGGACGCCTGTTATAGAACATACACATACAAATGCTTCACGCAAACATAGGATGCAGATTTCATGGCATAATCTGATGAGAAGATGAAATTTCAAAACAACAAAATAAACGAAATCAAATCACAATATCGAGAAAAAAAATGAAGATAATGTAATATGTAAAACATAGATCGTAACAGGTAACGAAAAGGGATACGATAAATAAATGCATTCGAATAGCATCTCAGGAATTAAACGAAAGCCCAGCAGAAAAACGAAAGAAATAATACTAAAAATCAAATTGATAACCGCGTATTAGTAAAGAAATGTAGGAATATACTTATTCTGATGATTTTGTAGCATGCAGGTCGATTCTGCTATGCAGATCGACACTGCAAATTGTGCATTTGACGAATAGCGATAAAAAACAAAAGAAATAAGTGCATCAAGTGGTCAAAAGGTGGTATGATCACGACGGTCTTAGGCGAAGATCCAGAGCAGAGGCTAGCACAGCCCATAGTTCCCAGGCCCTCTTTCACTACTGATATCCCTAGCATTAGGGGTATCGAAGAAGTCAGCTTTGAAAAGAATTCGGGAATAATGCAGACAGCAGAGCAACCCGAGCATACAGTGGCTGCGACCCGATGGGGAGGTCCACAGTTCTTCAAGATTGGAGGACGAATTGATTACAGCACACTTAAGGATCATCCGCTATTCTCCCAATTTATGAAAGCTAAGAAGGGATTTGATTTACTAGTGAAGCACGGCTACCAGCCTTTCCAAGTCTTAGGCAAAAATGAAGATGGTCGTCTTGAACCAGTGATTCCTCAGCATTGCCCTAAAAGGACCGGATTGGGCTTTAATGGCCGAAGATCTCAGAAAGGGACTGTTTTCATTAAGGGAGCGCATTAGAAGAATTCCTTTGTCTTTCCTTTTCTATTCTTTTGTCGGGATGATATCCCATTTCATTTTCATCCTTGTCATTTTGATTAATTCTATCTTTCAATAAAGTTGCCAGTTTCCTTTGTCTATCTTGGTGCCATTTGTCTCTTTACTCCTCAATATTAGATCTTCACAAAATTGAAATCATTTTGCTCTTTTATCTTTCTAATTATTTTCAATAAAAGCAATTTATTTCATGATGAGCAATTTCCCTAAATCAATTTATCCTCCAATTTTCAGAATGTCTTCCCGATCTATCAAGAAGCTCGTCTTTAATCCAAAAGCTTGTTCGAAATCAGCAATAATTCATCAGGTCAGAATAAGAACAGAATGTGGTCAAACTGCAAAGCAGTCAGAAGAATCCGCAGAGTTCGATTCAGCTCTTCAAGAACTGCCAGAATTTGCATCGGTTCAGAAGCAAGATGAGCCATCATCCTTAGTTCAAGATCCGACTGAGGATATCAATATCGGATCAGAAGACGATCCTAAAATTCTCAAGATTGGCAGTGGTTTGAGTCCAGGAGAGAAAGAAAGGCTCACTAATTTCCTCAAGCAGCATGAAGAAGTATTCGCATGGACTTATGAGGATATGCCAGGTTTAGATTCGAAATTGGTGGAACATCGCCTCGTTTTGAAGCCTGAGGCGAAACCAGTCAAGCAGAAGTTGAGAAAAATGGATCCTCGAATCGAGCAACAGGTCAAGGAAGGACTTGACGATTTGCTTAAAGCAGGATTCATTCGAGCAATTGATTACCCAGATTGGTTGGCGAATATCGTAGCAGTTCCTAAGAAGAATGGGAAAGTGTGAATCTATATCGACTTTCGTGATCTCAATAAAGCCACTCTGAAGGATGACTATTCGCTCCCAAACATTGATCTCCTAGTCGATAGCACAGCCGGGCATGCTATGTTTTCCTTCATGGACGGATATTCTGGATATAATCAAATCAAATTGGCCGCTCGTGAGCAATCCAAAACATCCTTCACCACGCCATGGGGCACTTTCTGTTATACAGTCATGCCTTTTGGGCTCAAGAATGCTGGGGCAACCTATCAGCGTGCTATGACTGTTATTTTCCATGATCAGATGCACAAAATCATGGATGCATATGTCGATGATATTCTGGTGAAATCCAAAGAAGAGGAAGATCACATCGAAGCTCTCAATCAAGTTTTCAAGCGACTCATTCTTTACAAGCTAAGACTCAATCCACAAAAATGTGTCTTTGGAGTCGAATCAGGCAAGTTGCTAGGCTTCTTAGTCAGCAAGAAGGGGATAGAGATGGATCCCGCTAAGGCCAAAGCTATCATTGGCATGCCGCCCCCGACTAATCTCAAAGAATTGCGTAGCCTTCAAGGACGCATGCAATCAATTCGGCGATTCATTTCTAATTTGGCAATGAGATGTGAGCCTTTCAATCATTTGCTCAGAAAAGGAGTGAGGTTCGAATGGGGACCAGAGTGTCAGCAGTCGTTCGAACGCATCAAGAAATATCTTCTCAATCCTCCTGTTTTAAAGCCGCCAAAATTAGGGAAACCCCTATTGCTATACATTTCAGTTAATCAAGTTGCTTGCGGCGGATTCTTGGCACAATACGAAGAAGGCAGTTTGATAGAACATGCCATTTACTATGTGAGCAAGACCTTTATTGATTATGAGAAGAAATACTCTTAGATAGAGAAGACATGCCTAGCTTTGGTATGAATGTGTCAGAAATTGCGACATTATCTATTGGCGTCTGAAGTCAAGATTCTATCTAAATTAAATCCTCTCAAGTACATTCTTGAACAACCATTTCTCAGCGGACGAATCGCCAAGTGGCAAGTCCTATTGATGCAATACGACTTAGAATATGTCTCTCAGCAATCTATCAAAGGCCAAGTAATTGCAGACCAATTAGCAGATTTTCCTCTAGCAGAGGATGTTAAAGCTGAGGATGATTTCCCCGATGAGCGGATCTGCAATATTCAACAATCCCCAATTTGGAATTTATTCTTCGACGGTTCCAAGAATATGGCAGGCATAGGAATCGGAATTCTGCTAATTACACCAGAGAAGGAGATGATCCCCTTTTCTCTTAAACTGGATTTTCAGTGCACTCATAATATGGCCGAGTATGAAGCTTTGATACAAGGTCTGAAAATTCTACAGGACTTCAATGTCAAAAGAGTGCATGCTTATGGCGATTCTTTGTTAATCGTCAATCAAGTTTTGGCTGAATGGCAAGTGAAAGATCATAAATTACTTCCTTACCAAAAGATTGTCTCAGCTCTTGCCAACAAATTCGAAGAATTCCAACTTTTTCATATCAAGAAAGATTTCAATCAAGTTGTAGACAGTTTAGCTAATCTCGGATTCATCATGTCTTTCAGGAGTGGAGAATCTTGTCGCTCATTTGAAATTGGCATACTTGATCAACCCGCTTTCGTCCCAATAGAGCAGATAAACCAGGCTGAGCAGAAGAAGAAGCCTTGGTATCATTATATCAAGAATTTCATTAAAACCAGCGAATTTCCTCTAGAATTATCAAAGAGAGAGCAGCGAGCAATTCAACGCATGTCTGCTCGATATTTTATTCTTGCCGACGTCCTTTATCGTTGTGGATTCAGTTCTGAGTATTCCAGATGTTTGGACGAAGAAGAAGCCAAAGAAGTTGTACAAGAAGCACATGAAGGCATTTGCGGTGGTCATGTCGGCTATCAGACTCTCGTCAAACAAATTATCCAAGCAGGATATTATTGGAGAACTATGCAACAAGATTGCTATCGTTTTGTGAAGAAGTGCGTTCAATGTCAGATGCATGCGCCTTCCATACATGCACCAGCGACATACTTGCAATCTGTCGTCTCGCCATGGCCATTTTCCATGTGGGCTTTCGATGTTGTAGGCCCCATCACTCCTTCAGCCTCCAATGGTCATAAATATTTTCTGGCCACAACAGAATATTTTACTAAATGGGTAGAAGCAGTCACTCTACGCACAGTAGAAGGTCGACACGTGGTTTCTTTCATCCATAAGAATATCCTTTGCCGTTTCGGTATACCGCATGATATTGTGTCGGATAATGGCAGTCATTTCAAGAATGAGAGAATGAGGACATTCTGCTCAAAATTCAGAATTCATCATCATTTTTCCGCTCCTTATTATCCTCAAGGGAATGGTCAGGCAGAGGCCACCAACAAGATTCTGATTCGAATCCTGGAGCGAACTTTAGAAACGGGTCGTGACTGGCATGAAAAGATTCATGATGCATTATGGGCATACAGAACCACCATTCGAACTCCAACGAATGCTACTCTGTCAGAACTTGTCTACGGAACTGAAGTAGTACTGCCTCTACATGTTCAGAAACCTGCTCTGAAATTTGCATCACTTCTAGAATTACCTCTTGATCAGTATCAGCAACAGCGACTGGTACAACTTGATTTGCTCGATGAAAGAAGGCTCAGAGCAGCAGAGCATGCTCAATCCTATCGCCAGAGGATAGCCCGACAATATGCAAAATCTGTTATTGAGAGAAAAATTCGGGTCAATGATCTAGTGCTCAGATCAACAGCTTATCTCAGGCACCGCCCGGGTGGCAAATGGTCGCCAAATTGGGAAGGTCCTTATGTTGTCAAAGAGGCACTACCTCGCAATTCATATCGGCTCATCAATGTTGATGGAATCGAATTACCAGATCCCATCAATGCTCGACATTTGAAAAAATTCTATACTTGAACAATTATCTATTCTTTGTAATTCTTCCAAATTTTCTTCAATAATGATCAAAATTCTTTTTTTTTCCCAGTTACACTGGGGCATTTTAAAATTTTGTTTTTATCTACAAATATTCCGTATGCAGGCAGGATAAACAAATCTCTCATTTCACGCACTTGTGCACGCATGTGCACCCATTTGCATTCATTTGCATTTGCAAGCATTCATTCGCATTCATCTGCATCAATTTGCGTTTGCATCGATTACCCATTCAGGATAAGGGATAAATCCTGAGACCCCGACAGTTGCCCAAGTCATCGTGAGGGTGAAGACTGAAAATTTTCCACCAATATCAATTAGTAATTCGTCAGAATCCAGTGTTGTGCTGGTAATTTTTCAAAAATCCAGTGTTCATGCTGGTAAATTTCCAAAACCCAGTGCTCGTACTGGTAACCATTTAAAAAATCCAGCACTCGTACTGGTAACCTTTTAAAATCCAGTGCTCGTGCTTGTAACCTTCCAAAATCCAGCGCTCGTACTGGTAATCTTCCAAAATCCAGTATCCAAACTGGTACATTTTTAAACCGGTATGCATACCGGTATCCTTTCAAAATCGAGCACTCGTGTTAGTGTTCCACTGAATGGTCATGTCAGTCGACCTCTTGAGTTCAGTCCTCGTGTTGATAACTCATCAATTTCCAATTTCCAAATTTCCAATTTCCAAATTATCAATTTCTAATTTCCAATTATCAATTTCCAAATGTCTAAATTTCCAATTTTCAATTTCTCATTCCAAATATCAAATTTCAAAATTCCAATTTCCAAATTTCGACCTGTTGGTCACCCAATACCCAATGCCAAGAATTTCTCTTGCGAGAGACCCTTTTGTATAGGGAGAGTTCGAGGGAACTCGTTCTTTTCGCATGCTATCCAATTCGTTCACTTAGTCTCTATTCAGGGACAGTTTGAAGGGACTCGTGTCTTTGTGAACCGTTTGCAAAACAAAATTCCAAATTTCACACAAGGAACCCTTTTTATAGGGAGAGACTCGACGGAGACTTGCTTTCCTTGTGGCCCCATAATTTCAGACTAGGCCATTTCATCATGAAGGACCCTCTTTTCAGGGAGAGTGTGATGAACTCGTTCTTTCATAACCAATTTTCCAACCTCACCAATTCCGGCCCCCTTTCCATAAGAGAAGCCTAATGTTAGGAAGTTTTGACGAAAGCTTAATTTCTCTTCAAAAGTTCGTTTTGCAAACACCTCCTCTTCAGGGAAGAGAGGAGTAATTCCCAATTCTAATTTCTGAATCTTCTCCTTTGGGGAAAGGAGAAGAGAATTTTTGTCATGGATGTGTTGCGTTGTGCTTCAAATGCTAGCTTTCACAAAGGATTTCAAGAAAATTTTGCCAATTTGTCATTAAATATTTGTTGATTTCAAAAATCTATATTACACAAAATTATTATCTCATAATACCCTAGTATTACTACCGAAAGGACAAAGCTTTCGCGAAAAAGGATTCAAAATTCAAAATCTTTCTATTGGCCAACCAAAAGGATGAAGAATAAATCCTCGATATGGCCAGCAAAGAGAATTCAATGTTGTTGCAAAGCCATGAGTGATTGATATTGATCGCAGTCAATGGCACATTTTTAAAGATCATTCTTGAAAAATAAAGTAGTCGAAATGTCCTGGGTGATACAGAAAAATCCACTCAATTTTCATATCTCCTCAATCACCTAAGCTGCAATTAAATATCTGCAAAAGGGATCTCTCAATTATTGTCAAGATGAAGGCGAATTAAGCGAGTCGACCCCCGGAAGATTTGGATTATCTCCAAGATGACGGAGTTTGTGACGGATCCTTCCAGGGAAAGTTCAGATCACCGTCGAGATGAAGGCGAGTGTGATGAGCCTACCGACAAACCCTAAAAGATATTTAATTTTTGCTATCATCAAGAGATTCCCAACCAATGAGCCAATAACTATCAAGATAATCCCCGAGAGAAAAGAAGGATCGGGACATCTCTGAGATGAAGGAGTTTGTGACGTACCCTTCCCAAGAAAAAAAAAAAAGAGAGAAAAGTCAGGACATCTCCAAAATGAAGGATGATGTGATTCCCGAAAATCCAAGAGAGCTCCAATCTGCTAAAAAAAGAGTGCAGAAAGATCATCATGAGAAAAGAATCCCAGGATATCAGACTGTCAAATCTATCAAGAATTTTCTTTAATTTTGTGAAATTCTTTTATCAATATTCTTTCACCAATAGCTCTCGCAATATCAAGAATATTTTCTTTCCCGTCCATATCAAGTAAATTGATAGCTTCCTTGAAAGAAAGCCAATCGCAAGCAATTTGAATTTGAATCTTGATTCTACGGAGTTAAGCCCAGTCGAAGGTAATACTTCAGGTAGAAAAGAGAGAATACTTTCAAAACAATGCACATCACTTTAAATTATTTTGAATCAACAATGATTTTCAACATTTTGACAATATTTTCTAGCTATCCTGGCGTGAAGCGAGAGCTTGAGGTTCATCTTTGGCGCATCCTTACATCAGTTGTTATCCCTTTTAGGACTTGATAACGGGAGTTTTCAAGATTCCTTCCCTTCTTTGGTATAATCTGAGCGCACGGGCTCTCAGATTCGCACACTTCACTGTGTCCCCACTGTCCCACCATAGACAGTCCAATTTCGGCTTGAGGTTAAGCCACTAATTTCAGCAAAAGGCAATTTCAAAAGCTATTTAGTCTCAGCAATGAGACGCCCAAAATCAAACACTTTTCAAGCTTTAGGGACCCCAATTTCCTTCCTTTTGCAAGACCCCTATCGGATTCATTGTGCGGAAATCCGAAGGTTCCATCACGGTCTCTTCTTTCGAGGATTCCATCCATTTTCTGCCCAATCAGGTTAAGGGTATAAACCTGAGCCTCCTTTGATGAGGTATTCCATTTTCTTCCCAATCAGGTTAAGGGTATAAACCTGAGCCTCCTTTGATGAGGTATTCCATTTTCTACCCAATCAGGTTAAGGGTATAAACCTGAGCCTCCTTTGATGAGGTATTCCATTTTCCACCCAATCAGGATAAGGGTATAAACCTGAGCCTCCTTTGATGAGGTATTCCATTTTCCACCCAATCAGGATAAGGGTATAAACCTGAGCCTCCTTTGATGAGGTATTCCATTTTCTGCCCGATCAGGACAAGGGTACAAACCTGAGCCTCCATTGATGAGGTATTCCATTCTCTGCCCAATCAGGTCAAGGGTACAAACCTGAGCCTCACGTGATGAGGTATTTCATTTCCCGGTCAGGTTAAGGGTTAAGCCTGAGCTTCACTCCATACGAGGTATTTCCTGTCCCATCCAGGTTAAGGGCAAAACCAGAATCTCACTTCTTTTGAAATAAAATTTTATCCTTATTCTCTATTTCATATCTACCATCATCACTTAAACTAATTCTTTCATACCTAGTCAGATTTATCTAACTGGGGCATTTTTATAATCCAAATTTGGTGTGTTTTGTTTGCCACTAAGCTCGGCTTTCAACCGGCTTAGCAGCAAAGAGGGGCATCTGTAAACACCCCAAATTTTCACCCTCATCCAGTGTTTGTCCATTTCATGTGTCATTGCATATCATTGCATGCATTCGGCATACCATTTCATTGCATTGCATAGCATTGCATGGCATTACATGTCATTACATCTCATTTTCGAGATCCAGCACTCCAGTTTTCAAAACATTCAATCCAGATTTGAATTTTAAAGCTTTTATTTCAAAAATCCATTTCAAAACCTGGGTTTTATTCAATACTCTGTCATTTTCCAACCCCAGGACTTTATATTTCGAAATATTTTCTCAAGGAAACAATCTGGATTCATTTTAAATTCAAATTTTAATCAATTTCAATTCACAGATGAGACCCATTGAGGTGGCGTCGCTTTTGAATTCCTCTATTCATCAAATTTCTCAAATTTTTGAAAGTTTCAGTCCGATCAGGACTCTGTCTCAGAGTCCTAATCCAGTCAGGAGTCTGTTCTATTTCCATTTTCAGTCTTTTTTTCGATTATGTTCAAAATTTAGGTCATTTTACAGAGTCCAGTTAGTTCAGGACTCTATTTTAGAGTTCGGTCGAGTTAGGAGTCTAACCCTGACTGTGTTTTCTGACTTATTTCATCATTTCTTGATAAAATCTTTTGAAAATTCTTTCATTTGGCTTTTAAAATCTAAGATCTCGGAGTCCTAAGAGTTCAAGACTCTAACCCAGAGTTTCAGTTTGCTTGAGACCCTATTTTCAAAGATCTTGAATTTCAAATGTCGATTTTAACCCTTTTTCAAAGCAATTTTCAGTGTTTATTTCAAAATTTCTAAAACTCGATGTGGGACCACTCAGTTGGCACCATATCCAGAGGAATTCTAACTCAGTTAGAACCCTATGCCATTTCAAAAATTCTAATTTTAAGATTACTTTTGAAAATCCTTTTGAAAAGTCCTTCAATTTCAAGTTTTAAAATCGCTTTTTGAAAAAAACTCAAGTAGGGCCCACTCGGGGTGGCGCCATATTCGAGTCAGTTAGGGCTAGACTAGGGTTAGTTGATGTCTTGGTTAGTTTTAGAAAGTTAGAAGAGTCAAAATCCATTTTGAAAACCCATTTATAAAACTTGATTTCAAACTATTGTTTTTAAAGGTGTTTTAAAAACCCAATGTGGAAAAACGCCAAGTGGCTCCACATTTGGGGGATTCTTAGGTTTAGCTAGGGGTTAATTAGGGATTAATTAGGATAATTTAGGTCAAGGGCATATAGGTAACTCCACCCAAAAATCGCCCCCCCCCTTTAGAGTCCAAAATTTTCAAAATTGTCAATTTTTAAACCTAATTTTTTATTATAAATAGATGCATAAGGGGGGTCGATTTTCTCATCTCTCACCTAGTGGATTCTTGGAGCTTCTCTCTCCTCTCCAGCCCTTCCTCCATTGCTGCAACTCCAAGGTATGACTTCCTTTGCTTTTTCAAATTTTATTTAATGATTTTAATGTTTTAAACCTAGATCTAGGCTTAGATACCCCTCCTTATGGAAGATCAACCATGGATTCAACCTCAAGAACCATCAAGAATCAGCAAGAACAATCCAAGAAGGTGATCTAACCCTGTTTTGGGTGATTTACAGGGATTTTAATCCATTAGAATTGATTTAAATATGATTCTTTACATTATTAACCAATAAAATATATGATTTACCCTTTTTAATGGGTTAAACCTATGTTTTAAAGGTGATATCAAATTCCAGCCATTAATTCCCTGTTTTTATTTTATTTTCATGATTTATTCATGTTTGTTTTACGTTCTATAGCATAGAAATAAGTTTTATTTACTGTTTTATGGTTTATTTTATTTATTTACATTAGTTAATGCATGGTTTTCCAAGTTTCTTAAATTTTTGTGTGTTCTAGGTTTAGAACAGTAAAGATAATGTTATTTCGGATTGAAGTTCTCATTGTTTATTTTTTATTTTTTTATATGTGATGCATGCATGAGTTATTGAGTTACTGTAGAAAAATCAGAGGTTTTGGATCTCTGGAACCCTGTCAAAAAAATCAGACATCAAATCGGGTTTTTAAAGTTTTAAAATCGTGGTTAAAATCAGGAAGGTAACTTGCTGTTATGATATTTCTCTCATCTTATATCCGATTTTAGATCTGTAAAGTGCTATGGATTCACATTGAGTAGATATGTCTGCTGTGAAATTTTCGGATTTTTTATCACTGTTTAGTATTTTTCCCCTTTTAGAGAATCTGTTTTTAAATTTAAAACTCGTTAGGGTTTACCAAAACCCTAATCAGACTTGTGTTAGTCATAAATCCCAAACCACAGATACGATTCATGATCTGTAAAAAGCGAGTATTATTATTTTTCTGTCTAATGTTCACCACTAAAATTTCAAAGATTTTTGTTTAGAATTGCTATTTATGTCTGTATTTTAAATCTGGAATAGCTGTTTTAATCCCTGTTAAGAGTGATATATTTTAGCTCAGATTGCCGGAAGGGTTTCTCCCTAACCGGAGATGATTTTTCTGATATGTAAATTGGGAAATCTTTGTTTTTCTTCTTAGTTAGTCTTTGTAAAATTTCATAAATTTCCATGGAGATTTGACTCCTGGTTCAGGTCTTGGATTGAGACTGGTTGGTGAATTAGGTCAAAAATAGCATATGTTTAGGGTTTAATGCAATTTTCGGATTAATTTAATGTCAAAAAATTATTTTTATAATTCCAATTCGACATTAGGGTTATAACAAGTGTAGGTACCAATTTTTATGGATTTTGGAATCCATTTGATGGCTGAATCAAGCAAATTGCAAAACTGGGTTCCTGAGAGATCCAAAAACAAGGCTAAAATCACAGTTTTTGTGATATTCTTGAATTTTCGATTATAAGCATGTATTTTTAGGTTCTAATCATGTTCATAATCATATTAGGATGCTTTAGGTTTAATTTTGTAGCTATTTGATTTCATTTAGGTTAAAAAAAAAACCCAAATTTTTACCAAAATCTCTTTCTAAAAACCCTGATTTCAAGGCCATAGTCTTGCTATCGGGGGCAATTTGGTCATTTGACCTAAATTTCGAAATTCTTAACCCTAATTTCATATTTTTAATCATGTCATAGCATATTTGGTTTGATTTTATTCCATTCAAATTTCAAAACTTGCATTTTATCAAAATATCTTTCTAAAAACCCTAATTTCAAGGCCATGGTCTTGTTATTAGGGGTATTTTGGTCATTTGGACCCCAATTTCGAAATTTCATATCTTATCTTCCTTATTTATTCAATTTTATTTTATACTTTATCATTTTTATTTAAGGGAATCAAGGAAAAGGCTTATATCTAGCAAAATCCAGTAATTTCTAGATATTACTGGATAAATCTAGAAAAGCCAACATATTTTCATTAACCAAGTTTTCTAGTTTTGCAGGTACATTGAAGACTTTATTTTTCATGTATTTAAATTTCAATAGTGATGTAATTTGTAATTAAACTTTGGAATAAGAATTTACATTTCCTGCTTAGCTTAGGTTGCATTGCATATAGTTTATTTTTATAATTTTAATGTGTGATGGATGATGATTCATGCATATTTTTACAAAGTCACCATGGTCTACACGAATGGCACATGCACTAGCTTCTATGAAGTTTATAAACTTGGTGGAATTTGTATTTATGGCCATAGTCAGAATACGAATGATACTTAGATTTATGATCTTCACATTAGCCACATTCAGCCTACACTCTTAGGCTAACTTCAAAAATGCACTGCATTTCTCAAAAATACAAAAAAGTATTTCTCAATTCCTCAAATCCATATTCATTCATTTCATGCATTTTTCAACTCCAATTCAAAATCCAAGTCAAGGAAATTGAATTCCTCAAAATCTCCTAAGTCTTATAGCAAAATCGATTTTCCCAAAAGCATTGAATTTCAAAGAATATTTCAAGTATTTCCCAAGTTCCAAATTCAAATTTTCTAAGTTAGAATTTCAATTTCCAAGTTTGAATTCAGAGAAACCAAGTATCTCAGAATCGATTTTCACCAAATGTCAAGGATTACTCAAAATCGATTTTTATTTCCCTCAGAAGTATATTTCAAATCCCAATTCACGATTTTTCAAGATTTACATTTTATAAATATTTCAATCATTCAAAGCAAACATCATGTTTTCAAATGTGCATTTTCTAAAAATTCATAGCACATGCCTGATTCTATGTGCATTTAGAAATTAGAATATGATTTAGACAAGTTGAATAGAGTAGAGCATAAGATTGATCATTGGTTCAATTACCCCTGTTAAAGGTGGCAGGAACGGTTGAACCTCGTACCGACAGGCGAGTCCCATTCTTCGGAATTATCCCGCATTTTAAAAACGGAGGCGAGTTATTTTCAAAAACTATTTCAAAGGTTATTTTGACTCGCAAAAAGTTAAAAATTTTGTGATGACAACACCGGAGACAGGTAAACGAGGGGGGGGGGCGCGTTTTCCGGCAGGGGGTTAACCCCCTGCTGTTCCGGCAGGGGGTTAACCCCTTGTCGGAACAGGCAGAGGGTCGACCCTAGCAGGGGGTTAACCCTTTGCCTTTTCGGCAGGGGCTCAACCCCTTGTCGGAACAGGCAGAGGGTTAACCCACTGCCGGAACTGTAGGGGGTTAACCCCCTACCTGTTCCAGCAGGGGGGTCGACCCCGGCAGGGGGTTAACCCCCTGCCTGTTCCGGCAGGGGGTCGACCCTGGCAGAGGGTTAACCCACTGCCAGAATAGTAGGGGGTTAACGCCCTGCCTTTCCGACAGGGGTTTACCCCCCTGCCAAAACAGGCAGGGGGTCAACTCACTGGCGGAAAGGCTGGGGTTCGACCCCCTACCGGAACAGGCATGGGGTCAGGGGGTCGACCCCCTGCCAGAACAGGGGGTCAGTTAACCCCCTATGTTCCGTAAGGGGGTCGACCCCCTGCCGAAATAGCAGGGGAGTCGACCCCCTGCCGGAACAACCTCTTTTTTTTGTGGTGACTTCATTTTAAAACAGCATTTTTTTGTGCAGATTTTTCCACGGAACCAACTTGTGCTCAGCCACCTGTGGTAAGTAAGTGACAAAAACAATGCAAATCTGATAAATAATCGTGGTGAGTAAGTGATGCAAGCTTATTACATGTTATTTAATTTATTAGATGTAACACTTTATTGTTCACACACTCACTTAGTTGTTGATATTTAGGGTTACTTTGTTGGAGTTCGGAGATCATGCTGAGCATGATTTTAATGTATGAATATGGGAGTGTTCTTATTTTTGGAGTAAGGAGTCCATGCTAGGCGTGGTAGTAGTTAGTGAAATATTGAAGTGTGTTTGCTGCAGGTACATGTTTGCCATTTGTTTGATATGAATGATTACGATGTATTGCAATGTTTGATGTAATTGTATACATGCTTGCATGTAGTTACTTTCAATTTGATTATGACTTCCATGTGAAATTGTATAATGAAAGCATGCTTCAAATGATTGTATCGTGTCATTAATAGTTTGCACATGAAAATATTAAGTTATCAATGCATGCATCAAAATTCTTGTTATTGTATGACATCATATATTGCATGATAAATTTGATATTTTCTTTATCGTAGCATTCTGATTGTTCTCTTTTAATTCGTTAGGTTATTATTCGTAACATCATAAGAAAATGATTGCAAACCATGAATGGATGTACCGTAGGATAGTGGACAATGAGTTATCGCATGAATATATGGATGGTGTTGAAAGTTTTATTGAATTTGCAACGGCAAGTGTGAGTACAGTGGATCCCACAGGTCAGATTAGGTATCCCTGCAAGATTTGTAAGAATAATCGATTTGTAGAACCTCATAGCGTTAGACATCACCTATACAGGAAGGGTTTTGTGAGTGATTATCAGAACTGAACGTTTCATGGAGAAGAATTTAGAAAGGATTTTGATGCACGGGTGAATGTGGTGCACGATAATCCATATACGGATTTGATATTTGATGTCGCAGGAACAGAACTAGATTCTGCTATGAGTTCTAGTGATGTAAGAACTGCCGTAGATGAAAAATCACCAAACGATGAAGCTAGTAGATTTTATGATTTACTTAGAGATGTTGATGAGCCACTTTGGAATGGTTGCGAGAGTCACACTATCTTGTCTGCAGTTCTTCAATTTATGAATTTGAAGTCCGAGTATAATTTGAGTCAATCATGTTTTGACTGTTTGTGCATGATTGTGAAGAGTATGTTGCCCAAAGATGAGAAATTGCAACAAAATTTCTATCGTGTGAAAGTTATGGTCAACGCTCTAGGTATGAGTTAGAAAAAGATTGATGCTTGTCCAAATCACTGCATGTATTTCAAGGAGCAGGAAAACAACATATCATGCCTATCATGTGGGCATTCTCGGTTCAAGCCAAAGATAAGAGGCAACGACATCACGAGATCAAAGGAAGTTTCATACTGTGAACACCCCAAATTTTTTAAAGTTTGGTAAAATGACCTTTTTGCCCCTGATTCCATCTTTTGAGAAAATCAAAGCTAAATTTCAGTTATTCTTCAGACTTTCTGGATTGAATTCCATTCAAATTCAATTTTCGGATTCGGACCCAGTGTCAAAACCCAAATCTGAGCCTCATTGTCCAAAGTTTCGAGTTAAAATTTCAAAATACTAAAAATAATTTTTGAAAAGCTCAGACAATCCATCTGGTATCCTGTTGGATCCACAACCCTGTATTTCTCAATTCGAGGTTTTAAACCTCGAATATTTCCTAAAAAATCAGATATAAACCCATTTTCTGAAGAAATTTTCCCAAAATAGCCTTGAATTCTTAGAAAAACTCTCTTTTGTAAATATTTTGCAAAATTACAAAAAAAATAGTTTTTAATCTTTGTTTTCTCGTAAAATTTTAGAATTTTATTCCAAAAATACACAAAAATGGAAAAATAACACAAAAAAAAAAGGAAAAACTGTGAGAAAAACAGATGGTTTTAAAGCTTTTTAAAGTTAATTTTGCTAAAAACCTCATTTTAAACCATTTTATAAAAAGTTTCTTTTAAACGGACCTCCTTTTTGAAAAAAGGGGAAAATTTGCAACGGCTCCCTCCCGTGCATCCCCTCTCTCGTTCACCATCGTGCATCTCCAACAATCCCCCCTCTTTTCCACCTTTCATCTGCAATTGACCTCCCTCTTGAACCCTCCACTTTTCCTTTAAGAAGAAGCCTCCATCGATTCTTGAGGGCATCCATCTTCAACCTTCCCCTTTTCGATCCATTTTTCCATCGACATTTCATACAACAACCCACTCTCACGAAGCAAATCCTCCTTCAGCATCATCGTGTTGAGCACCTAAGTTTTGATGACACACAATATGAAACACTGTCATATATGATTTAATATGATATGATAATATGCCTTCATGAATAATGTTATATTATGACTGGATATGATGCAAGGTTAATTCACCCAAAAAGGATGGAGACCTCCTGCTCAAGTACAACCTTTGGTGCAATCATACTCTTTGAAGAAAAAGCTTGATGGGCCATTCATTCTCAAAGATCATCTAAAGAGATCGGCTACTTGAAGATGAAGATTTTTTTTTTCTTCTTTAGAGTCATATGTAACAGAACCTTCAGATGCATGCATATTGCATACTATAAGCTTTATCATACAAGCCACCTATTTACAAAAGTCATCTTTCATAAAAGCATATGATATTTCAAAAAGCACCTTTTTGAAAACTAATCATTGTACCTTCTTACAAACTTTTATAAGAAAGGTATTTTGACAAGATACAATAACTCATGATTTCAAAAGCATTAATTGTACCTTCTAACTTGCAATTATGAATAAGACAACTTGAAAAGAAATAAAGACTAATAATTCCATATATGAAAGAAAAATACAAAATACAAAATCGTCTAGTTTGAAATTAACTAAGAAAACTAATATTATTATAATATGTTTAGAAAAGACTTTAGTTACTTTATACAACTCAAAAATGTCGACTTACTTAAAGTCATCATTCTTTCTGTAAAACATTAAATACCACCTCAAAAGCATTTTAGAAAAGACTATTTAAACCCCACTCAAGAATGTCGACTTGCTTAAAGTCTTCATTCTTTCTGTAGGCATTAAATAACACATTATAAAGCATTTTGAGATATGACCATTTACAAATAAAGAACTCAAAGCATTTATTGTACTTACATACATTTAAGTCAAGAAGTGACGATTTCTAATAAAATACTAACGTACTACAAATCATTAATTTGAATAAAGACAAAACTGCATGATGATTTACAAACCAACGTTCAATGTACTACAAGTCATTTAATAGACCTTTTACAAAACATATCACACCTAAAATACTATAACGAATAGTCTACTCCAAAGTATTACACTTATGGAAAGAAGACCTTTTCGAAAAAGCAATATAGTACACAAAGGTGTTTTTTAAATGACTTGACATCTCAAAAGGACAATCATTCAAAAAAGCAACGACTATTTTTCTAAAGTTATATATACGCTAACAAAATAATATTTCACAAGGACATGTGAGCTTACAACGAGAAAAATTCCTATTCGATATTTGAAAAAGAGAGCTTAGAAAAAGAAAAAGAAAAGAAAGAAAAAAAGTCAAGAATAGCTCTTTGACAAAGAGTATCTTCTAAGTTAAAAGAACAGGACATTCTGAGAATCCTTCATTTGTGCATTCATATCATTCTGAAGGTTCTATAGGAAGTATTGTAACTTTCTGTTATTCACTGTATTCCTTCTTTGTTGAAAGAAGTAGACCTCTGTGGAAGAGGGTGTTCCCCTTCTCTGTTGGGAGAAGAAGACCTCTGTGGAAGAGGGTGTTCCCCTTCTCTATTGAGAGAAGAAGACCTCTGTGGAAGAGGGTGTTCCCCTTCTCTGTTGAGAGAAGAAGACCTCTGAGGAAGAGGGTGTTGTACTATTTATCCGGTAACTCGGATGTTATAGTGAAAGGCTCAAGTGTTTTGCTTGGGGACTGGATGTAGGTCAGTGACTTGACTGAACCAGTATAAATCTTGTGTTTTATGTGTTGTGCCTTATTGCATTTAATTTTTAAATTATCGATCTATTTCACTATTCAACCCCCCTCTAGTGGAATTTAATTTGGTATCAGAGCAGATTTGCTGGTTTCGACATAACAAGTCTTCCAGCACTTATGGCATCAACATCTTATGCTCGTGATATTAAAGGTCAACACGCATCTCGTCCTCCTTTCTTCAACGGCTCCAACTATGGATACTGAAAATGCAGAATGGCTATAGTTTTAAAGTCCATAGATTTTGCAGTATAGAAAATAGTTGAACATCCATACTCATCTCCATCCTCAGACTATAGCTTATGGTCTGATGAAGAAAAGAAGATGGCCAACCTAAATGCAAAGGCCATAAATGCCTTGTATTGTGTCATAGATCAAAATGAATTCAACAGAATATCTATTTGTGAACCTGTTCATGATATTTGGCATTCTCTGGAGGTTATTCATGAAGGAACCAACAAAGTGAAAGAAGCCAAAATCTCATCTCTAGTTCGAAAATATGAGTTGTTTAAAATGAACAAAGATGAACCCATCACAGAGATGTTTACAAGATTCACTAACATCACCAACGACCTGAAATCTCTAGGAGAAACCTATTTCCAGACAGATAAGGTGAAGAAAATCTTGAGATCTCTCACAACTGATTGGGAGAAAAAGATAGCAGCTATTGAAGAAGCTCAAGATTTATCCAAGCTTACCCTAGATGACTTAATAGGCAATCTTATGGCCTATGAAGTCCATATGAAGGACTTCATATGTGTTTTAAGGCTGTAAAAAAAAATTCATAGTAATTCAATCATGCACATATGTGTTCTAAGGCTATAAAAAAAATCATAGTGATTTAATCATGCACATATGTGTTCTGAGGCTATCAAAAAAGATTCAAAGTGATTCAATCATGCAGATATGCATTCTAAGCCAGTCAAATAAATTTAATAGTGACTCAATCAGGCATATATGTGTTCTAAGGTAGTCAAAAAAAATTCATAGTAATCGAATCATGCATATATGTGTTCTAATGCTGTCAAATTTTTGTTATAAAGATTTAATCATGCATATATATGTTTTAAGGATGTCAAAAAAATTTAATAGTGATTCAATCATGCATATATGTGTTCTAAGGCTGTAAAAAAAATTCATAGTGATTCTATCATGCATATATGCATTTTATGGCTATCAAATAAAATTCATAGTGATTCAATCATGCATATATGTGTTCTAAGCCTATCAAAAAACTTTCGTTATGATTCAATCATGCATATATGTGTTCTAATGTACTAAAAAAATAGTGATTAAATCATGCATATATGTGTTATAATGTTGTCAAATTTTTTTATAGAGATTCAATCATGCATATATGTGTTCTGAGGCTGTAAAAAAAAATTCATAATGATTAAAAAATGCATATATGTGTCCTAAGGCGGTCAAAAAAAATTCATAGTGATTCAATCATGCATATATGTGTTCTAAGGCTGTCAAAAAAATTTATATTGATTCAATCATACATATATGTGTCTTATGGTTGTCAAAAAAATTTCATAGTGATTTAAAATAGCATATACGTGTTTTACGGTTGTCAAAAAATTTTTATAGTGATTCAATCATGCATATATGTGTTCTTAGGCTATAAAAAAAATTCATAGTGATTCAGTCATGCATATATGTGTTCTAAGGCTGTCAAGAAAATTTCAGAGTGATTCTCTCTTGCATATTTGTGCCCTAAGGCTGTCAAAAAAAATTCATAGTGATTTAATCATGCATATATATGTTCTAAGGCTGTCAAAAAAATTCTCACTGATTCAATCATGTATATAGGTGTTCTAAGGCTGTCAAACAAATTTCTTAGTGATTCAATCATGCATATATATGTTCTAATGCTATAAAAAAAATTGATAGAGATTCAATCATGCATATATGTGTTCTAAGGCTGTAAAAAAAATGTCACAGTGATTCAATCATGCATATATGTGTTTTAGGCTGTCAAAAAAATGTCAAAGTGATTCAATTGCGTATATATGTGTTCTAAGGCTGTCAAAAAAAATTCCTATTGATTAAATAATTCATATATGTGTTCTAAGGCTGTAAAAAAAAATTCATAGTGATTCAATCATGCATATATGTATTCTAAGGATATAAAAAAAATTCATAGTGATTCAATCTTGCACATATGTGTTCTAATGTTGTCACAAAAATTTCATAGAGATTCAATAATGCATATATGTGTTCTAAGGCTATCAAAAAAATTTCATAGTGATTTAATCATGAATATATATGTTCTAACTTTGTCAAGAAATTTTTATAGTTATTTAATCATGCATATATGTGTTCTAATGATGTCAAAAAAAAATAGTGATTCAATCATGCATATATGTGTTCTAAGGCTTTTAACAAAATTTCATAGAGATTCAATAATGCACATATATGTGTTCTAAGTCTCAAAAAAAATTCATAGTGATTTAATCATGCATATATGTGTTCTAAGGCTGTAAAAAAAAAATCATAGTGATTCAATCATGCATATGTGTTCTAAGGTTGTCAAAAAAGATTCATAGTGACTAAATCATGCATATATGTGTTCTAAGGCTGTCGAAAAAATTTCATAGTGACACTGTGATCATGCAAAATTTTTCTGCTCATTTCTCTTTTCCTTCCATTTGCCTTTCTAGCCTCTATTCCCTTCTTGAAGGGGAATAAAAGATAGAAAGAAAGAGAGAAAAGAAAAAGAAAGAAGAGAGAGCAACTCTTCTGCAAGGTCTCATCTGACCAAAGAAATATTTTGAAAATCACTCACCTCCGTTTTGAAAATTTCTGGGAAAAAATGAAGAGACGGGATTCGCTCGTCGGTACGAGGTTCAACCGTTCCTGATGCCTTTACTAGGGGTAATCGAACCAAGGATCGAATTTATGCCTTTTGCTTTGCCTAAATATTATTTAAGAAATTATTCTAAGTCTAAAATACACAAAGAACCATGCTTGTGTAATGCAAATGCAGAGATGTATGCCTTTGAGAAGTACATCAAAAATTTGGAGTTTTTCCAAGTGATTTTTGAAACAAGTTTTGAAAAATATTTAAAGAAATGATTCGAATTTGGAAAAGAGCAATCTAGACTTGGAATCTGAAATGAGTTTAAAATTTGAGACTGAATCTGATCGTTAAATCTTGATATAATGACATGTTTGCGTCTTTTGTGAATAGAAGGGTCACTCTTTGAGAGATTCTAGACCTTGATTTGCGGATATGTTTGTGTGCTCTGTGAAAAGATGGTACCATTTTGAGAATAACATCATGAGCGAAGTTACGACATGTGACAACTAGCGATGCAAAACCTTGAGAATTAGGAATAAGTGGAGGATATTCAGGACAAAAAGTCTGTTAGAAATAGTGAGGACAACAAACAACGTCGTGATTATGATAAAATAAAGAAAACTTTAATCAATAATCAAGAACAAGCTAAAGGAATAACACGTCGTGTCTATCATTTGTGACTAAACAAGTATGAAGTAGTGAACATACACTCTAATTGTCTTAGGTTAAGACTTTTCGTGATTTAGTACGGATTTTGCCATCAATGAAACAAGGTATAAATCTTGAATTTGAAAATGATTTTAGAATTTGAATTTGAAAAGGAATTTAGAACTTGAATTCAACACTTGAAATCAGAGTTGGATTTGGAAACTGAATTGAATTTGAGAATTTGGAATTGATTTTGAATTTTATCTAAAAAATCAGAGTTGAA
Organism: Nuphar pumila; assembly: GCF_984573655.1. Taxonomy (NCBI): domain Eukaryota; kingdom Viridiplantae; phylum Streptophyta; class Magnoliopsida; order Nymphaeales; family Nymphaeaceae; genus Nuphar; species Nuphar pumila. The sequence continues at coordinate 68,656,632 of NC_143251.1, read as the reverse complement.
TCTATCAAAAAATTGATTTTTGGTGAAGTCCATAATCTATCTCAAGATTTGAATTTCAAAATAAACTGAATGAAAGATCAAAAACTTAGAGTTTTTAAATAAAACTTGAAATTTGTACTTGAAATCTGAAATCAGAAAGAATTTGAAAATCCAAAGTCAAACTCAAATTTAGAATCTCAAAGTTGATTTAAAATAAAACTCAGATTTTTTAACTAAGTTTTTGCAAGTTTGAAATAAGAATAAAGAATTTAAATGGAATTCAGAAATGAAAACATGAGATTTTGAAATTTAGAAATTGGATTTGAGAGAATAATAAATGGAAATCGAAAATGGTTTTGAATTTAGAAAATAAAAGTTGAGTTTTAAAAGTTTCATTTCAAAATTCACTTGGAATTTGAAAGTAACTTGAAAATTTGGAAAAAGAATGTAATTCTATCCTAAATGATGAATGAATTTAAAATTTATTTGAAAATTGAAGTTTGAAATCGTATTCATTCTTTAAATGAATTTGAAATAAGATTGAAAATATAATACATTTCTGACTAAGGCCATAAAATGTATTATATGATAATCGTATTTAAATTCAAGTAAAGAATAAAACATATTTTGGTGCCTTTATAGAGTTTAAAATGAAATTAACCTTCAATATATATTTTGACTTCGACCATTGATATATATTTTAAGTTAATTTTAAACTAAACTCTAATAAAGGAAAAATATTTAAAAATATGATGATTTTGAAGGAGAGATCCAGTGTGGATCCAGTGTTATCTCATAAAAGATGAAAAGCCTAAGTTTTGTTCACATTTTGACTAAGGCTATAAATGCAAATCATCAACTTAGGACTTAATCACCTTTTATTAGAACGGTGCACGTGTCATTCATGTTCCCATTTGTGAATTTTTTAGAATAAAAGAGAAAAGTGAGATGAAAACAAGTAATTTCTAAGATGCGTATGCTCATACATTCTATTCTAGTGCTGGAATGTAAACTTCTCATTATATCTAGCTATTACAAGTTTTGGAATAAAAAGAAATGATAAAATCTTAAATCTAAAGAAATTCAACAATTTCTGAATATTTCCTGCAAAATAGGGTTAGTACAAGACAAGATTGCAAAACATGGAAGATATCAAACTAAGTTTAAAGGCAATGCTCATATCAGAGGGAAAATACATATGGAAATATACTCATCCAAATAAGAATGTGACACTTGCCTCAGTCGATGAGATGCACATGTGACATACTATAAGAGTTGCAAATATGAGGATAATGCATGATATGCAGAAAATATGAAGGTATATGGAAAGGAATGCCAGAAAACAAGTGTTGACAGTGATATGGATGGACCGGCTACATGGAATCTATGGCCTTACAAGGGAAGTTGGAAGTGTAATGATAGGTGTGGCCTCAATGAATAATGACAAAGCTATATTACTACCTAATGTAAGATCTTGAAATAACAAATGTCAGGAAACAATCAGACTTAAAGTAGTGGTTAAAAAAAAAGAAAAAAAAAAGGAATCCAGTCCATTGGAAATGAATGATGAAATATCAGCTACAACATTAGAGAATAAGGCCTACAATCTCATTGTAATGATACCTTATATGCATCTTGTATCTCAGAAAATGTGCAAAGAAGGGAATTCACTGCTAGGGATTCCTTGCTTCAGTAGCATGACCCCAGCATAGGTCATTCTATACAAATCAAAGAGAAAAAATTGAGCTCACTTATGCATATACAAAATTTTCTATCACCATTCTTTACTGTGTTCAAACCTCAGGGAATAGTAGGCTCAGACCAACCAATGTGGACAGTCCACTCCTCAATTTCCGAATCCAGGATAGTGCAAAACCAAGAGAGCAATGTTTTTGCTTGTCAAACAAAGCCTATGATAGGCCCCACAATCTATACCAAGGACACCCCTGTGAAAAGTGACCTCACCAGTTTATGGCCATTAAAATGAGCGACTTCCCTCAAGATAGTATCAAAACTGCCAATTGCTAGCATCAGTATGCCCAAAATCTGTAACGGAGCTAACAACGATAACAATTTTCAACAAAAACTTTGTACACTTGTGCCTTCTCTGATTCAAAATGGACATAGTGATTTGATGAATTAATTGTTATCAACCAAAAGGTGTTTTGGTGGTAATAGTTAACATGTCTAAATCACAATCTCAAACTTGAATTTATACAATGCATAAGGTCATAAATCTGTGGTAAACATTGCCAATATCCAAATATGGCTGTGAACACCTACTCCCCCCTAGGCGCACGCACACACATTTCTGTAACTTCTAGACCTACTGGACTGAATCTAAAAACTTCAGAAAAACCTACTTACCGTAGGCCTTTGGACAATTCAACCATCATATAGATCATGTGAACCAAGTAAACACTTAACAAATAAAACGCAATGAGATAGTGCACAAGGGAATGGATGAGGAGGAGATGGCAAAGCTATAGCAGGTAATATGGCAGCAGATGCATATGCTGTGACTACACACAGGTGAATACAGGAAATAGTGATGGCATATACAGGTGGATATATATGGATTTTGCAGAAAAAAAAAAAAAAATGGGTATGTTGTATGTGGCATGATGCAGTAAAAGTACCATGACACTGTTACACAGTGCAAGGTAGGTGGGTATGCCTATATAAACAGTGTGCTGAAAGGGAGAGAGATGCAAGTGTGATTCATAGATAATATGCAGGGTGCTTTGGGATGAGGATGGGGTACCTAGCTTCAATGCATAACTTGCAGCAGATCAGAAGGTTGTTCTTGAATCAATAATGACCAACTTTATATGTTTCAGCAAATCAGGAAATTTGGTCTCGGGTCAACAAAGCATCCAGTCTCAATTCATCCGATCATATGTTTCACCAACCAGTAAATATATATATATATATATATATATTTACAGTGACCAAGTGGGCGTCTCATATCAAGCCCGAAATCAGTCTTTTAAGCCATGTATTTTCAAAGCAAATCTGATCTTCAACCAGTGAACCGATTAATACAGTGATGACTGACTACTTTTTAACAAATTAATACAAGTAACCAATGAGAAAGTATATGAAGCTTTTTTTTTTTAGTATAGTCTTGTGCATTGACTCAAATACTATCAACAATCAAAGCCCAATAGTTTCAAGCAATATAAACAATCAAGAATGAAGATAAATAAAACCAATGAAGTGAGGCAATATAGATATTGAATATCATTGTATGCACACTTGGGACTTATGCTTGATTGAGCAGTTCTTGTCCTTCCAGCCATAACTACCCACTCTAGGCAACATTCATTTTTAGTATTTTCCACAATATCAACAATATTTGTTCAGCTCAATTCTTGTGAGGCTAGAGCGAATTTGATCTAAAAGGTCGATAACATTGTCTCCCTTTGTTGACTTTATGCATGGATTTATTGATTCCTTCTGTCAGTGTGAATGAATACCCCTTTCTTTTATTTCTGTTCTCATCCTGTTATGAGGCTGGATTAAACTGAAGAGACTTCTGCTCCATTGACTCCCCAAACCTCCATCATAGCAGCCATATTACCACAATGATGACAGTAGTTAGTCATACCAAAACAATCATCACCAATTAAAACTCGCCATCATGAGTTCGTGAATCAGCACAGAATTGGGGGAATTCCTGCACTATCTCATAGGTTGAATATCTAATCTTGAGCTTGAGTGCATGGAGTGCTCACAATACCTTGAACTGGATTCACCAGACCATAGTGATGGTCGATTCTTAATAGATCGATGCAAATACTTGACTGGGACAGAACCAGATTTTTACAGGAATTTACAGGCCATCCACAACCTTGCAAATGTAGCACGAGTTGTATTATCACAGGATGCTAAGGCCACCATGATTTTTTTTTTATTGGGCTTGATAGATGATAAAACAAAGGACACAAAAATCAGAATGCTATCGTAATAACCATGTAGCTGGAATATATTGTTCCATCAAGGTTGACATAATACATACTGAAGTGATTTGGGGACAAAAACGAGGGTTCTGGTATAACTATTGTGAGAGCCATGCTAACAACTATCAATTGTGATGCTGTGAGATCCAACTGCGAACCGACCTCACCAGGATTCTGGTGATAAACCCACTGTTGTTATTTTCAGCATGTCTTTTAACATGTAAGTTGACCCAAAATTGAGGAAATGACCAAGAACAGAGAAGAGGAATTGAAACGAATGGAATTAATGGTATGATGCGAAACTGGACGCCTGTTATAGAACATACACATACAAATGCTTCACGCAAACATAGGATGCAGATTTCATGGCATAATCTGATGAGAAGACGAAATTTCAAAACAACAAAAGAAACGAAATCAAATCACAATATCGAGAAAAAAAATGAAGATAATGTAATATGTAAAACATAGATCGTAACAGGTAACGAAAAGGGATACGATAAATAAATGCATTCGAATAGCATCTCAGGAATTAAACGAAAGCCCAGCAGAAAAACGAAAGAAATAATACTAAAAATCAAATTGATAACCGCGTATTAGTAAAGAAATGTAGGAATATACTTATTCTGATGATTTTGTAGCATGCAGGTCGATTCTGCTATGCAGATCGACACTGCAAATTGTGCACTTGACGAATAGCGATAAAAAGCAAAAGAAATAAGTTATGCATAAATTGAAATAAAGGAATTTTTGAGATGAAAATTTTTACAGAAAATCAAAGGGAAGAGGGGGGGAGTAATTCTTACCTTAGTTTTGTGGATCGATTTCCTTCAACCGATGGGGAAACAATCCAGAGAGGTACCGAGAGGAAAGAAGAAGGAGAAGAAGAGAAGAAAAGGAGGGGAAATGTAAGATCCATGATTTATTTTGATGTAATATTGCGTAATAGTGTTGAAATCGATGAATTTTATTGATTTGGCAATTTTTGTAATTTAGCCTATATTGAGAATCGGATAAATTCGTGTAATTTTACGTAAAAAGATAATTGCGGTAAATTTAGAGCGATTTAACTTCTGAAATTTTTAGAGTAAGATTGAAATAGGGTTATGGTGATTTACCCCGAATTTGAGGTCCGAACAACGAAAAAACTCCGCCAGTGCATGTGAATTACGGGAGATCGCTTAGAAAATTAGCGAGGGCCTAAACGAGACCAATTTCGCTCAAAACGAAGATTTCTTTGATTGAGTAGCTGTGTGATGACGTTTACTAAGATAATGTAAAATAAAATTAGTAAGCATTATGGAAAAATAATTGAAATCTAATTAAAAATGGAAATCGGTAAAGTAAAATACCTTTTCTTCCATTGGTCAAAGTCAACCAAGGCCACATTCATCCACTTTGAATGGCCTTGGGACGACTAAGGCCATGGAACCAGCTGGTCCCATTGACCATCTAGGTTAGTGGCACTTATGTAAAATACTTTTAAAGCTCATAAAGTGAGAGCCACGATTGGCCCTACCCAAATCATTTAAAAGAAGAAAATTAAGACTTTTAAAAATTATAAAAGTCATCTCATTAAGGGATTCAGAGGAGACGTTGGACCCTTGAAGGGCGCCATTCCCCCTTGGGGAATGCGTGGGCCCATGATTGTAATGCCTTGGGATTTTGAGGAAATCCCAAAGGCTCTTCCCAAGAAAGAAGAGCCATCATTAGGGTGGACTAGCCATCATTGGATGCATGGGGCGGCAGCCCCATGGCATCTTGGAAATTTTTGAAAAGCATTTCAAATCCTTGAAACCCATTGGAAGGGCTGGGCGGCGGTAGAAAAACGTGTTCCACCCCATCCCCCCATCTTGGATGGATGGTTTCTAGCCATCCATCTCAACCCTACACCTTATAAAACTATTTAGAAAAATCGGGCCCCCTAGTTGAGCGATTTCTCTCTCTCTCTCTCTCTCTCTCTCTCTCTCTCTCTCTCTCTCTCTCTCTCTCTCACTTGCCTCCTTCCTCCAGGCGTGAGAGCCCTCTTGTCGTGAAGAGTTGCAACATCATCTTCCTCCATTTTTCAAGCTGCTAAGGTGAAGACTCGAACTCGTTTTCGGTACACATGAAACCGACGAAGCATTGCATCTATGCATGCAAGCCCAACGGTGGATTAGATGCAAAGATTTGGTTCTTTTTCATTAGTTCACCATGTTTACATTAGTAAACTTGCTGCATGTACTTACAATCTGTTTCTTTCGGGTTTTACAATCTCATTGCAGTTTTTAGTTTTCTTCTATGCATATTTTCTGTTCACTCCAGCGAAGTAATGCTGTTATGTTTTCTTCTTTTTTTTCTATTGGATTCATGGTGTATTTCTAGCCATAGTGACATCTCAGGGGTGTGCTGGACCGAGCTGGGCTCGTCCAGCCTACACCCAGCCTGTTGGCACTCTCTTGGAGTGCTGGAGCACCGGCTGGTGTGCTGCAGCCGTCAGCACACTTCCTTTTTTTATGTTTGTTCCTTCTTTCCTTCGACGTTAGGCTCAACCCAGTCCCAATACAGTTGGGACTGGTGCTTGTTATCGTCGCAAAATTTTTCCCCGCCTTCCCTTCCTTGCGGAAGAGAGAGAGGGAAACGCTTTCGCGCTTCAAACTTGACCGGATTTTTGGAAATTGTTTTGAAATACTCGCCTCCATTTTGAAAATTGCCGGAAAATCCATGGGATGGGGCTCGACCTGTCGGTACGAGGTTCGACTATTCCTGCCGCGTTTAACAGGGGTAATCGAACCAAGGACCAAAATTGTGCTTGACTTAATTAAATCATTAAAATCATGTTCTATCCTAAATGCACAGAGAATTCAGGCATGTGCTATGAGATTTTGGAAAATGCAACTTGGGAAAAACATGATGTATGCTTAGAAAATATTTGAAGTTGAAAAGAATCTCTCAGGAAAAAGATGAAAGTCAATTTCTTAGGAAACTCAGAAGAAAAGGGTTTTGAAATCACGGGAAAGTTCATAAAGATGTAGGAAAATCATGAATAGTTGAAAATCCTGGGAAAATGGAGGTGATTCTTGAGAAAAGGGTGAACCTTTGAAAAGGGAAACACTTCTTAGGAAAACTTGGACTTTGAGAGTTTTCTTAGAAAAATGATGGAAATTCATTGGAAAGCCCTTGTGGAAAAGGAAAATTGAAACTTGGGAAGTTGAAAACCTGAGAATCTTAACCTTGAAATACTTGGAAATCAATTTTGACTTTGAGAAAGGTGAGAGACTTCTCTTGAAAATCTTGGGAAAATGACCTTTTCCCATGGAAAACTGTGGAAAAACTTGACTTAAGAAAACCGATTTTGATAGATTCTTAGAGTTTCTTGAGAAATCGATTTCTTGAGAATGAAATTTTCTTAAGAAAATCATAAGAAAACCAATGATTTCATGATGCAAATGATATGAATGAAAGAATGCACTTTGAAAGGTTTTCTAAGAAATTTGTTGGAAAATGTGCATTAAGTCAAAATAAATCCTTCACATATCCTGACTGTGGCCATGAATATGTTTAGAGTTTAATTGATTTAATACACAAGATTTTGAAAATTTTAGAAATATGATGTGCATTTTCAAGATAGCCTAAGAGTGTAGGCTCAATGTGACTAGTAGGAAGATGATGGATCTGGGTCTCGTCCATATTCCGACTAGGGCCGTAAATATGGATTCCACCGAGTCCATCAACTCCCTAAGACTTGGTGCACGTGCCATTCGTGAACATCCATAGTGCTTTTGGAATAAAATGCAATAATCATATAAGCAGGATATTGCATAAATTCAAACTATATGATATGCATCCTAGTCTAAGCAGAAAATTAAAATCTTATTCCAAAATTTACATTATTACATCACTAAATAAATGAAATAAAGGGGAATTTCAGACTTCATCTCCTTCATTTGAATGTCTCTGCCAAACTTAGAATAAGGTTAGCTCAAATATGTGGGTTTTTCCAAGATTTTCCAATAATATTATGAAATTATTGGATTTAATTGGATATAAACCCTATTCTCATGCTTCCTTGATATTTGAAATGATGTAAATGCAGGAAATTCGGTGGAAAATAGTTTGAAATTCGAAATAGTGGTCAAAATGACCAAAATACCCCTAATTATAAAGTTATACCTTTAAAATCAGGGTTTTTTGAAGGAAAACTTGGTAAAATTGAGATTTTGAAATTCAAATTGAATCAAATAATGATGAAATGCAATATGAGGCATAATTACATGCTGCTAAACACATTAAGACTGTAAAATCAGAATTTGATATTTTGCAATTTATCCAAAATAACGAATTTTGCATGTTTTTCGCTTGGATCCGGGTCCCGCAGGGCCCTATTTTGATGATATGGCTAAATCGAGCCTCAAATGAATTCCAAATTGCACCAAATTCGGTATGAAGTATCTACCTACTCTGATAAACAGCCTAGAATGCTAAAAATCACGAAATGATATGATTTAAATGCTAAAATTTAAAGGAAATCCTAAAATGGTGGATTTTGCCTATGGATCCGAACCAAATGCAATGCTTAATATGATAATGCAAGATTTACACATGAAAACTTCTGATATTTGGCAGACTGCTAAAGGACTCGAAATGGAACATTTTTGGTTTTTATAGCCTCGAGATTTGAGCCATGGTGAGTTCAGTAACAGGGATTTAGTTCTGATAGAGGTAAAAATCATCCTAATCTGATGTAAAATGCTAAAAAAATAAAAAACAGCCATGGAAATTTATGATATTAATCAGAGCTTTTCATGACATCTAAATTGACAACTTTCATGTTCATGACTTTGGCATTTGACTAACAAAAGCATGGATAAAAATATAACTTTTTAATCCTGAATTGACAGAATAGACAAATGTGACAAAACAGAAAACTGACAAAACAAATTCGAAGCAGGTATCAACACTGTTTTAAAAATCACAGGCTTTCAGATGCAAACAGAGGACACCTCAGACATAACTTTCACTTTTTACAGTTTTGAATTTGGAGCAACACACAAAGATAACCCATCGACCTAAGTCGATCCAAAGTCTCAGAGGCCCAAATCAGGCTCTAACACGTGTCCTGAACTCTCAAATTTTTTTTAGATATTTCAAAAAATCATAAAAATCTTAAAAACTCAGGTTAAAAACTAGACATTTTCCCGAGTTCAGAACATTTTTAGGATCGAAAATAGAATCTCCCATGAGGGAGATCTCGATTTTACAAGTCGTAAAATAATTTGTAAAACGCATCCCGGGTAACAAAACCCGACTTGCCATTTTGAATATTTACCGCAGTAAACAAATTCAAATGCTTCTGAATTTTTGGCACAATTCTAGGAACACCTAAGGGCGCATTCTGTGATTTTTTTGGGATTTTTACTAAAACATAATTACATGAAATGACGTGTGGACTGACTGACAAAAACAGAGAACTACTGAAAATGAGCAGAATTGAAATAGATGCTTAATTAATCCTAATTAATTCATGAAACATGCTAAATTGATGAAATAAAATGCAAATTAAATCTAGCTAAATGCATGAATGCTAAAATCATCAAGAAAGCATAATTGAATATTTTTATGTATGTCGTTTTATGAGAATAGCTCAATCCATCTCTCGGATGAGCTCTTTCTTCAAACGAATCCCGAATCGAATTATGAAATCAAATCAAGAGGAAAAGAGGTGCACCTTGCTTCATTAGGCAGCGTTGAAGCTCTTGAAAGGGGCGGCTATCACGGGCTTCATTCGTCCTTCGATCCGAGCTTCGGATGATTCACCAAAATCGACCCACCGTGCCTTCTTCACTGAGCCAAAGGGGGCGCGAATTCCAAAGTGCAAAAATCAGATTCTCAAGAAGGCTAGGTCAAATTTTCGAGTCCAACAGAAGTTCTCAAAAAGATGATCCCCCTCAAAAAAATGGTCTCTCGTTGCTGGGCGTGGAGCCTTGTTTTTATAAACTTTCTAAAAAAAATCGAATTTCAAACAGGCGCAATCTGAGCCCTCCATGTGGCTCCATCTCAGGGGTGCTATTTTGATTTTTGAGAAAATAAAAAAATGAGATTTTTGTGGGTGAGACACCTTAGCAGGATTTGAAATTTTTCAAAATTTGGTTTGCTTGTTTTTCTCTGCAGGAAGCTCCCAGATGGCACCACCTCAGAGGGTGCTCTCTTGGAATTTGAAATTCAAACTTGCTTTTTGTAGGGAGTCCTCAGGTGGAGCCACCTCATGGTGGGCTACTTTTATTAAAAATGAAATAAAAAATAAAAATGAAGCCAAGTGGGAGCTCTGGAATGGCGCCACCTCAGAAGGTGTTTGACACATGTCAGAAGAATAGAGTAGTGGCCTCAGAAGGTGCCACCTCAGAGGAGTTTGAATTCTACTTTTTCTGGTGAAAGGAGATCTGGACATGTGGCAGTCCAGGATGGTTCCATACCTGACAAATGTCAGCCTGCTGGAGGAGGTTCTTCAGATGGCGCCACCTCATGGGGGATTTGAATTTTAAATGGAGGTTGGCCCTGGAGGAATGGAGGGTGGACATGTGGCGCCACCTCAGGGTGGCTCCTACAATGCCATGTGGCAAGAGGGAGGGAAAGGGACATGTGGCGCCCTCATAGGCCATCTAGAAAAATCAGAGCTCAGGATTTGTGCCACCTAGACCTTGTTTTAATTTTTGAATGGTTTGCTTTTTCTGAAGAAAGCCAGGAGTGACATGTGTCTCCTACTTTTCTGAGAGAAGTAGGGAGAAGACATGTGTCCTCTACTTTTTCTGAAGGAGGTAGAAGGAGACATGTGTCACCTGCTTCTTCTGAAAGAAGCAGAGAATGACACGTGGCAGAGGGAAGAGAAGGAGGGCCAAGCCATGTGGCGCCATCTCAGACAACATGGAAAAGGTGAAGTTCAGGATCTGCGCCACCTATGAGGAGATTTGAATATTTGAATTCTAGCTTTTCTGAAGAGAGCAGGAAATGACATGTGGTATCTACTTTTTCTGAGAAGAGCAGAGAATGACATGTGTCCTCTGCAGGAGACACACTCCAAGTGGCGCCACCTCAGAGGGGACAAGCCTACCTTTTTTTCCTAGACAAGACAACCTATGACACTTGGCATCTCCTGGTGATCTTTGAAATGACACATGGCGCATGATAGGTATGGTGGATACTGACACATGGCAGATAAATGGGATGACATGTGGCGACTTCTTAAGGTAGCCCCACACTGACACTTGGCATGGAAATGGGAGGAGAGAGAAAATGACATGTGGCGCCACCTCTAGGTGAACCCCATGCTGACACTTGGCAGGTAAATGGGAGGAGAGAGAACGGACAAGTGACACCAATCCAGGGGACAAGGATCCTATATTTTTGGGTTTTTCAAAATTCAAATTTTCAAAAGAAAAGCCTGTGTGACACCACCTCAATGTGGGTCCCACATTGCTTCTTTATTGAAATAAGGACAAGACAACAACTTTTTTTTGGAATTTTTATAAAATCTGGACTAATTGGTAAAACATAAATTTTTGGAAAGAGTTGGCCCCTGTAGGGCGATTTTGTAAAAGAATGATAGTTGAATAGCTGACAAAAGGCAAAATCTGAGTTGAAATTTATTGAAAATTATCCAGATTGTTTTCTTGAGGAAATATTTTGAAATTCCGAGCCCTGGGGGTAAAATGGGAAGAATTGATAACTTTGAAGACCCAGGGTTTTGAAATCAATTTTGAAAAGAGTTGAAATTCTAATCTGGATTGAAAATTTTGAAATCAAGAGTTCTGGACCTCGAAATGACATGTTGTGCAGTGATATGAAATGCTCATGCAAGGATATGTAATGTCATGTCTTATGCAATAGAATCTTGAACCAAGACTTTGGAGATGTCTGTCTCGTGTCAGGAGTACAATTTTGAATGTCTGAGATAAAAATAGAGAAATTTTGAGAGTTCCAGATGAAATTTGGACTTTTGCAAGGTCCGGGCTCAGAAAATGACCATTTTGCCCTCCGGCGATTTCAAAGGCTGGCTACTGATGCTTGGTGAAAATGTTGGGGAGGTGAGTGAAAATTTGGGGTGTTTACAGATGCCCCTCTTTGCTACTAAGCCGACTCATGGCCAAGCTTAGTGGCAAAGAAAAACACACCAAATTTGGGCTATATATAAAAAAATGCCCCAGTTAGAACGATCTGACTAGGTATGAAGAAATTAGCCCGAGGAAGATGGTAGATATAAAGCGAAGAATGGAGAGAAAAGACTCACTCTGTGAGAGTGAAATTCAGGTTTTATGCCCTTAACCTGGATGGGACAGAAATACCTCGTATGGAACGAAGCTCAGGTTTGGCCCTTAACCTGATTGGGGATAGAATATCTCATAACATGAGACTCAGGTTTGTACCCTTAACTTGATCGGGCGGAAAATGAAATACCTCTTTTGATTGAGGCTCAGGTTTGTACCCTTATCCTGATATGGCGGAAAATGAAATACCTCTTTGATTGAGGCTCAAGTTTGTACCCTTATCCTGATCGGGCGGAAAATGGAAATACCTCTTTTGATTGAGGCTCAGGTTTGTACCCTTATCCTGATCGGGCGAAAAACGGAAATACCTCTTTTGATTGAGGCTCAGGTTTGTACCCTTATCCTGATCGGGCGGAAAATGGAATACCTCTTTGATTGAGGCTCAGGTTTGTACCCTTATCCTGATCGGGTGGAAAATGAAATACCTCTTTGATTGAGGCTCAGGTTTGTACCCTTATCCTGATCGGGCAGAAAATGGAAATACCTCTTTTGATTGAGGCTCAGGTTTGTACCCTTATCCTGATCGGGCGGAAAATGGACATACCTCTTTTGATTGAGGCTCAGGTTTGTACCCTTATCCTGGTCGGGCGGAAAATGGAATACCTCTTTGAATGAGGCTCAAGTTTGTACCCTTATCCTGATCGGGTAAAAAATGAAATACCTCTTTGAGTGAGGCTCAGGTTTATTCCCTTATCCTGATCGGGCGGAAAATGAAATACCTCTTTGAGTGAGGCTCAGGTTTGTACCCTTATCCTGATCGGGCAAAAAAATGAAATACCTCTTTGAGTGAGGCTCAGGTTTGTACCCTTATCCTGATCGGGTAGAAGATGGAATACCTCTTTGAATGAGGCTCAGGTTTGTACCCTTATCCTGATCGGGTAGAAAATGAAATACCTCTTTGATTGAGGCTCAGGTTTGTACCCTTATCCTGATCGGGTGGAAAATGAAATACCTCTTTGATTGAGGCTCAGGTTTGTACCCTTATCCTGATCGGGTAAAAAAATGAAATACCTCTTTGATTGAGCTCAGGTTTGTACCCTTATTCTGATCGGGTGGAAAATGAAATACCTCTTTGATTGAGGCTCAGGTTTGTACCCTTATCTTGATCGGGTGGAAAATGAATGGAATCCTCGAAAGAAGAGACCATGATGGAACCTTCGGATTTTGCACAATAAATCCGACAGGGGTTTTGCAAAAGGAAGGAAAATGGGGTCCCTAAAGCTTTGAAAAGGGATTGATTTTGGGTGTCTCATTGCTGAGACTAAAATCAGCTTTTGAAATTGCCTTTCGCGAGAAAATGATTGGTGGTTCGACCTCGAACCGAAATGGACTGTCTATGGTGGGACAGTGGGGACACAGGGAAGTGTGCAATTCTGAGAGTTCATGCTCTCAAAGAAGGGAAGGAATCAAGTCCTTAAGAGGGATTTAAAATTGGTGTCAGGATGTATCAAAAACGGACATCAAGCTCTCACTTCACGTCGGAATAGCTAGAAAATATTGTCAAAATATTGAGAATTATGTTGTTGATTCAAAATTTTTGAAAATGTTGCATATTGTTTGCAAAGATATTCCTTATTTTCTACCCAAAGCATTACCTCCAAACAAGGTTCACTTCGTAGAATCTAGACTTGAAATCCAAATTGCTTGCAATTGACCTTCTTCAAGGAAGCTATCAATTTCCTTGATATGAACAGGGAAGAGAATTTTGATATTGTGAAAGCAATTGATGAAAGAGTATTGATAATAGAATTGCGCAAGATTAAAGAGGATTCTTGATAGATTTGGCAGTTTGATATCCTAAGAGCTTCTCTCTTGATAATCTTTCTGCACTCTTTTGGCCCTCTGGTGTTTTGCTACATTCTCCTTCATTTTGGAGATGTTCTGACTTTTTCTCTCTTTCATTTTCCTCTCTTGCTCTCTTTTGGGAATGGTACGTCACAAACTTCTTCATCTTGGAGATGTTTCGATCCTTCTTGGGCAATGGGTTTGGAGATCTTTGGATGATAGCTGAAATTAAATATCTTTTAGGGATTGTCGAGAGGTTCATCGCATCTGCCTTCATCTCGACAGTGCTTTGGACTTTCCCTGGAAGGATCCGTCACAAACTCCGTCATCTTGGAGATGTTTCGAATCTTCTTTGGCCCCAGGGGTCTACTCGCCTAATTTGCCTTCATCTTGACGACAGGTGAGAGATCCCTTTTGCGGATATTTAATTACAGCTTAGGTGATTTTGAGGAGACAGGGCTTGGGTAAATGCTCTCTTTTCTAGCATTCAGGATATTTCCACTGCCTCGTCTTTACAAGAATAGCCTTTAAAGATGCGCCATTGACTGCGATCAATATCGATCATCTACGACTTTTCAATAACATTGAATCTTCTTTTCTAGCCATATCGAGGACTTATCCTTCATCCCTTTGGTTGGCCAATAGAAAGAATTCGAGTTTTGAATCTCTTTTCGCAAAAGCTTCACTCTTTTGGAAGTAATGCTAAAGGTAAATAGAGATTTGTGCAATAAAGATTCTGAAATCAACAAATACTTTGATTGACAAAATTTGATAAAATTTTCTTGAAATCCTTGGTGAAAATGAGTATTTGAAATCCGGCTCAACACATCCGTGACGAAAATTCTCCTCTCTTTTTCCCCAAAAAGAGAGACTCAGGCTTAGCCCTTACCTGAATGGGAAATGGGAAATACTCCTCTCTTCCCTGAAGAGGAGGTGTTTGCAAAACGAACTTTCGAAGAGAAATTGAGCTTTCGTCAAAGCTCCCTAATATTAGGCTTCTCCTATGGAAAGGGGGCCGATAATAGTGAGGTCTGAAGATTGGGTCATAAAAGGAACGAGTCCATCATACTCTCCCTGCAAAGAGGGTCTTTCATGACGAAAAATGGCCTAATATGAAATTGGGGGGTCACAAGAAAAGCGAGTCTCCGTCGAGCCTCTCCCTTAAAAAGGGTTCCTCATGTGAAATTGAAAATTGTTTTGTAAACGATTCACAAAGACGCGAGTCCCTTCAAACTCTCCCTGAAAAGGGGCTAAGTGAATGAGTTGGATAGCTTGCGAAAAGAACGAGCTCCCTCGAACTCTCCCTAAAAAGGGTCTTTCGCAAGAGAAAATGATTGAAATTGGATATTGAGATTGATTGACCCAAAGGTCGAAATTGGAAATTGGTTGTTGAAAATTGAATGACCCGAAGGTCGAAATTGGATGACCTGATGGTCGAAATTGAGAATTGGTTTGACCCAAAAAGGTCGAAATTGAGAATTGGTTGACCGAAAGGTTGAAATTGTGTGACCCGAAGGTCGGAATTGAGAATTGATTGACCTAAAGGTCGAAATTTTGGAATTGGTTGACCGAAAGGTCGGAATTTTGGAAATTGGGCGACCCAAAGGTCAAAATTTGGAAATTGGTTGACCCGAAGGTCGAAGATAGGAAATTGATTGACTTGAAGGTCGAAAATTGGAAATTGAGTGACTCGGAGGTCGAAAATTGGAAATTGGTAATTGAAATTGAGAATTGGAAATTGGGTGACCCGAAGGTCAAAAATTGGAAATTTGCCTGATTTGAAGATTTAAATTGGAATTTGGAGGGCAAAACATCAAATTTGAGCAATTGACAGACCCTGATGATTGAAATGACTTGGATTAACAGAGGAGAATAATGAGTTTGAGTCAGAGCTCGAATAAAATACAGAGATCACGAGTCGGAACCCGAATCAACAAAAGAACATGAAGAGCTCTAATCAGAGCTCGAATAAATAGAGAGATCTCGAGTCAGAACCCGGATCAACAAAAGAAATGAAGAGCTCGCATCTGAGCTCGAATGAATAAAGAGATCTCGAGTCGGAACCCGGATCAACAGAAGAAAATGAAGAGCTCGAGTCAGGGCTCGAGTAAGGTAAAGAGATCTCGAGTCGGAACCCGGATCAACAAATGAAAATGAAGAGCTCGAATCTGAGCTCGAATGGATAAAGAGATCTCGAGTCGGAACCCGGATCAACAAATGAAAATGAGGAGCTCGAATCTGAGCTCGAATACATAGAGAGATCTCGAGTCGGAACCCGGATCAACAAATGAAAATGATTTGAATAAAAAACCCGAGTCGGAACTCGGTTTTCTGAAAAATTGGGATTTTGAAAATGTGCCAGTTTGAGTACTGGATTTTGAAATAATACCAGTCCGAGCGCTGGGTTTTGGTTCAGTATTGGTGATGACCTTTCGATTTTGAATCATTTAGGAATCGTGATGGGAATATTTGTTGAAATCCCAATACTGACCAGATTGTTGTTAATGCAGTTGAATGCAAATGAATATGAATTGATGCATATGAATGCACATGTGCGTGAAATGAGGAATTTGTTTATCCTGCCTGCATACAGAACAAAAAATTTTTTTTTAAATGCCCCAGTGTAACTGAGAAAGAAAGTTGGATCATTATTTGAAGGAAACAGGAAGGATTACAAGAGAAGAATAAATGTTTCGAGTATAAAACTTTTTCAAGTGTCGAGCATTAATAGGATCTGGCAATTCTACCCCATCGGCGTTGATGAGCCGATATGAGTTGCGGGGTATTGCTTCTTTGACAACATAGGGACCTTCTCAATTTGGCGACCACTTGCCGCCGGGATGATGCTTGAGATAAGCTGTGGATCGAAGTACTAAATCTTTGACTTTGAATCTTCTTTCGATGATAGACTTCGCATATTGCCTGGCTACTCTCTGGCGATAGGATTGAGCATGCTCTGCTGCTTTTAGCCTTCTCTCGTCGAGTAAGTCTAGCTGCACTAGTCGCTGCTGCTGGTATTGATCAAGAGGTAATTGCAGAAGTGAAGCAAATTTCAAAGCGGGCTTCTGAACATGTAGCGGCAATACTACTTCTGTTCCATAGACCAATTCTGATGGAGTAGCATTCGTTGGAGTGCGAATAGTGGTCCGGTAGGCCCATAGTGCATCGTGGATCTTCTCATGCCAGTCACGACCTGTTTCTACAGTTCGCTCCAAGATGCGAATTAAGATCTTATTGGTGGCCTCTGCCTGACCATTCCCTTGAGGATAATATGGAGCGGAAAAATGGTGATAGATCTTGAATTTTGAGCAGAATGTCTTCATCTTTTCATTCTTGAAATGACTGCCATTGTCTGACACAATGTCATGTGGGATGCCGAAACGGCAAAGGATGTTCTTGTGAATGAAAGAGACCACATGTCGGCCCTCTACTGTGCGAAGAGTGATAGCTTCTACCCACTTGGTGAAGTATTCTGTTGCAGCAAGGAAGTATTTGTGGCCATTTGAAGCTGAAGGAGTGATGGGACCTACGACATCGAAGGCCCACATGGAGAATGGCCATGGAGAAACAACAGACTGTAAATAAGTTGCCGGAGCATGAATAGAAGGTGCGTGTATCTGGCATTGCACACACTTCTTCACATAATGATAACAGTCTTGTTGCATAGTCTTCCAGTAGTACCCTGCTCTTATGATTTGCTTGACAAGGGTTTGGTAGCCGACGTGGCCACCACAAATGCCTTCGTGTGCTTCTCGCACGACTTCTTTGGCTTCTTCTTCATCTAAACATCTGGAATACTCTGAGCTGAATCCACGACAATAGAGGACATTGGCCAAAATGAAATATCGAGTGGACATACGCTGGATTACTCGCTGCTCTTTCTTTGAGAGTTCTGGAGGAAATTCGCCGGTTTCTATGAAAGTTTTGATGTTGTAATACCAAGGTTTCTTCCTTTGCTCAGCCTGGTTTACTTGTTCCGCAGGAAAGAAAGCAGGTTGGTCAAGTCTGCCAATTTCAAAAGAGCGACAAGATTCTCCATTTTTGAATGCCATAATGGATCCTAAACTAGCTAGACTATCGGCCACTTGATTAAAATCCCTCTTGATATGGAATAACTAAAATTCTTCAAACTTGCTGACAAGAGCTGAAACAATTTTTTGATAGGGGAATAACTTCTGATCTTTGACTTGCCATTCGGCTCGAACTTGATTGACAACAAGTAATGAGTCATTGTAGGCATGCACTCTCTTAACATCGAAGTCTAGTAGAATCTTTAGACCTTGAATCAGGGCTTCATATTCAGCCATATTGTGGGTACATTGAAAATCTAACTTGAGAGAGAATGGAATTATCTCCTTCTCAGGAGTGATTAATAGGATTCCGATGCCTATTCCGGCCACGTTCTTAGAACCATCGAAAAATAAATTCCAGACTGGAAATTGCTGGATATTGCAAATCTGCTCATCAGGGAAGTCATCTTCGGCTTTCACCTCTTCTGCCAGAGGAAAGTCTGCCAATTGATCTGCAATTGCTTGTCCTTTAATTGATTGCTGTGAAACGTATTCTAAGTCGTACCGCATCAATAAGACTTGCCATTTGGCGACTCGTCCGCTGAGAAAAGGTTGCTCCAAGATGTATTTGAGAGGATTGAGTTTAGACAGGATTTTGACCTCTGATGCCAACAGGTAGTGTCTTAGCTTCTGACACATCCATACCAGAGCTAGGCAGGTCTTCTCTATTTGAGAGTATCTCTTTTCATAGTCTATGAAAGTCTTACGCACATAATAGATGGCATGCTCTATCAAGCTGCCTTCTTTGTATTGCGCCAAGAATCCGCCGCATGCGACTTGATTGACTGAGATGTATAGCAAAAGAGGTTTTCCCAATTCTGGCGGCTTCAGGATGGGAGGATTGAGAAGATACTTCTTGATTCGATCGAATGATTGTTGGCATTCTGGCCCCTATTCGAACTTCACTCCTTTTCTGAGTAAGTGGTTGAAGGGCTCACATCTCATCGCCAAGTTGGAAATAAACCACCGGATTGACTGCATACGTCCTTGAAGGCTACGCAGTTCTTTGAGATTCTTCGGGGGTGGCATATCAATGATAGCTTTTGCTTTTGCTGGGTCGACTTCAATTCCCTTTTTGCTGACCAGAAAACCCAACAGTTTGCCTGATTCGACTCCAAAGACACACTTTTGTGGGTTAAGCCTTAACTTATAAAGGATGAGTCGCTTAAAGACTTGATCAAGTGCTTCGAGGTGATCTTCTCCCTCTTTAGATTTCACGAGGATATCGTCAACATATGCATCCATGATTTTGCGCATTTGATCATGAAATATAACGGCCATTGCCCGTTGATATGTTGCTCCGGCATTCTTGAGCCCAAAAGGCATGACTGTATAGCAGAAAGTGCCCCAAGGCGTAGTGAAGGAAGTTTTTGATTGGTTGCGGGCGGCCAACTTAATCTGATTGTAGCCGGAATATCCATCCATGAAAGAGAACATGGCATGTCCTGCCGTGCTATCGACTAGAAGATCGATGCTTGAAAGTGGATAGTCATCCTTCGGAGTTGCCTTGTTGAGGTCTCGGAAGTCTATGCAGATCCTTACCTTGCCACTTTTCTTTAGGACAACGATGATATTGGCTAACCAATCTGGGTAGTCAATAGCTCGAATAAATCCTGCTCTGAGCAAATCTTCAAGTCCTTCTTTGACTTGTTGTAATATTCTTGGATCCATTTTTCTCAGCTTCTGCTTAACTGGTTTAGCATCTGGCTTCAAGATGAGTCGGTGTTCGACCAATTTGGGGTCTAAGCCAGGCATATCTTCATATGTCCATGCGAACACTTCTTTATGCCGCTTGAGAAAATCTGTAAGCCTTTTCTTTTCTTCCGGACTCAGACTGGTTCCGATCTGGAGAATTTTGGGATCTTCCTCTGAACCGATATTGACATCTTCAGTCGGATCTTGTACTAGAGGAGATGGTTCATCTTGCTTCTGAACAACAGCGAACTCTGGTAATTCCTGAAAAGACTGATCATATTCTGCACAATCATCTGACTGCTTTGCAATCTTATCATTTTTGGTGCTTGCTTTGACTCTGTGAATTGCTGTCGACTTCTGAAAGGTCTTGGAATTGAGAACGAGCTTCTTGATTGTCCGAGAAGTCATTCTGAAATTTTGGAGAAGAAATCTGGTTCAGATAAATCGGCCTATAGTAAGACAAGCAATCATTTGAAGAGAACCATGCATAAAATGGCATTGAATTATAAAATGATGAGATAGACAGAAAGGGAGTAGATGACATCCGGATAGACTAAGAAACTTGGAATTTTATTGATTGAATTGGTCAATGACATTTGATAAAATGAGACATTTATTTTGGAAAGAATGGAAAGAAATAACAAACGGTCTTTATTGTGCCTTTTTGACAAAAACAGTCTTCTTTGACGAGCTTCCTCCGGAGAACCCTAGTCCTGCTCTGTGGGGACGATGCTTCTGGATCACTGGCTCGATGCGGCCATCTTCATTCTTGCCTAGTCTTTTGAAGGGTTGATAACCATGTTTTAGAAGCAAATCAAATCCCTTTCTTGACTTCATGAATTATGGAAACAATGGGTGATCCTTAATGGTGCTGTAGTCGATTCAGCCTCCAACTTTGAAGAATTGAGGACCTCTCCATCGGGTCGTGGCTACCGTGTGTAGAGATGGCTCTGATGATTCTTGAAGAATTTATCGATTCTCTCCGAGATTGATCTCTTCACTTTCCCTAATGCTGGGAATATCCGCGTTGAATGATGGCCGGGGAATCATGGGCTGCGGGAGCCTTTCTTCTGGGTCTTCTCCCAGTATAGTGGTAATCATTCCACCTTTTGACCAGTTTACGCATTGATGGAGGGTGGAAGGCACTGCATTTGCATTGTGAATCCACGTCCTTCCGAGCAGCAAGTTGTAGGTGGGTGGCACGTTAACCACATGGAAAAGGATGGAGTGCACCGAATAGTTGATGAATACCTCCAGAAATATCTTCCCTTTTGTTGTTTGACCATGGTTGTCGAATCCATAGATTGTGATGGGATCTGGAATATATTCTTCATCCTTGATCCCTAATGCTTTTGCGGTCATCTCAGGGCAAATATTGAGGCTACTGCCTCCATCGACTAGCACATGCGGTACTGTCATTCCACTGATTCGAACGACGATGTAAAGAACATTATTATGGAAAGAATGAGGCTTTGGAAGGTCCTCATCCGAGAAGGTAATTGGTGCATTGGTCATGGCAGAGTTCACAATCTGTGCCATGTGTTCAGGAGTGGTACTGGGCTTAACCTTGATTTTCCTGAGTAAATCATCCAGTACTTGCTGGTGCTTGCTAGAATTCTTGGCCAAGTCAAGGTTGGAGACATTGGATAAAGCGGTCAGAAGCTTCTGACTTGAATTCTCCAGCCTGGGTTTGATAATTTGCTTGAAGAAGTCAGGAGTTCTCTTTGACTTGGGGGCTGACTTCATAGATGCTTACGAAACTTTCATTTTGTCGAATGCTGAGATTAAGTCCATCTTCTTAGAATCAGGAGCTGCTTGTCGTAGCACTGTCACCTGATGCTGAACTTGGAGATCTTACGCAGAACATGGCTTGATATGCTCATGCGGTAGAAATGGCTGTGCAGACACTACCGCTGTGGTGTGCGAAGGGAAGGGGTGATTGAGAATGTCCATTTTCTCTTCTTCTTCTCCTTCTACCAATAGATTCTTTTCAATGAGATCTTGCACGATGTTTTTGAGAACAAAGCAGTTCTCAGTGTTGTGTCCTACTGTCCTGTGGAACTTGCAGAACTGATCTTTCCATTTCCCCATGGGCACAGGGGGATCGGCCAATCTGGGCAACTTAACCATCTCTTTTGATAGCATGTACTCGAGCACATCCTCGAGTGATTGGTCAAGAGGAGTAAATTTTCTATCGTAACTCCATCCTTCATGTCTAGTCTTCTCACGCAGTTTCGGCCCTTGATCCTGCTGAGGAGGCTTGCTGTATTGAGGAGCAGGCTTTGCTTTTTTATCCTTGTTGTTCGAACTGCTTGAGCTGTAGCAGTGATCTTTCTTCTGCCCTTTGTATCGATTTTGGCCTTTGCTGTTGTTGTTGGTAGAATAAGTGAAGTGAGCTTTCTTCTTCTGCTCACCATGGGAGTTGTTCTTGGAAAAGGTGAAGCCTTCATAGACTCTATTTTTCACACTTAGTTCGAGCCATTCGACTCGTTCTGTCAGCTCAATGAAGGTCCTGGATGGTGCTGTGGAGATCAATCCTCTTAACGGCTGCGAAAAGTTATTGAGGATTAGGGACAGGGCGTGCCTTTCCGAGATAGGATCTCTCATTTTGTTGCAGGCCGATCTCCATCTGTGAATGAAGTCCCTTGCCTTTTCATTCCCATTCTGCCTCAAATTGCAGAGATGACTTAATGTAGGAAGCGCCTCTGTGTTGAACAAGAAGCGTTCAATGAATAGATTCACAACTTTGTCGAACTCCTTGAGCTCGATGGGATTGATATGCTCAGCATACCACTTGGCTGCAACTCCTTCCAAGCTGCGGGGGAAGCATAGAAATAGTGCTCTGTTGTGCCTTTTGAACCTAGAGCATTCTGCAAAGAAAGTGGCGAGATGAGCTTTTGGGTCGCCAGAGCCGTCGAATTTGATAAATTTTCGGGGAAGATTCTCCAGATCATCATCCCCTTCTAAGCCGTCATAGAAGTCCTCACTGGTGAAGACTTTCTTGCCCTTGTCGTGGGCTTGCAGATCCTTGACAACTCGGGCCATTTCCTTGAACTGCGCTTGCATAGGCTCTTCTGCCTCTCTGCTCTTTGATCTGCGGCTTTTACTTTGGCCACACTTCTGAAATGCCGGAGGCACCTCATATTCTTCATCAGTATTTTCAGTTGAGTCTGATTCATCTGAAATCTCTTCTGGCTGGATTTTCTTCTTGGGAGCCTTCTTACCCCTGCGACCATGGAACCTTTCTCTGAATGGATTTCTTTCTGAGCTGGTCCCGGGCTGTTCATTCATCATTTTGTTCATCATTTTTCGAAACATGGCATACATTTGAGGGTCTATGCCATCATCTTCTTGTTGTTTCTCTTGACTCTTCTCGGATCGGGGGGAACCCATTTCTTCTTCCGAGGCTGACGAGTACTGCGGTGTTGCTGTCCTTTTGCCTGATCTTGTTTGCACCATCAAATGTTGTGGATGCTCTCTGCAGGGCAAAGACCTGATTAGATTTTGTAGAAATTGATTTTTTTTGAAGAAATATTTGCTGAAAATATGGTAGACAATTTGGAAAAGATGTCTCATTACTAGGGACTGAGTCGTCGCGGGAATCACGACAATTGTGTTGTTATTCCTTCTGCAAAAGAAATAAACAACGAAAATATGCCTTGTTACCTAGGCAAGGTCGTCAAACCACAATGGAAAGAGAGACAATTTTATAGAAATGAGGAAACATGACTTTATTGATCTTGACAAAGAGGTGGGGGACAAACAATTTTCCACCATTCATGATAGTCGGCAGACACTCTAGGACCTGGAAAGATTTTAAGAGAGACAAAGGAATCCCAGCTGTAGCGGGCAGAATGATATGCCCCGGACCATTGTGTGGAGGTGAGATCGAACTCTGCCATAGCTCCTGATAATAGTCGAGCTTCGACATACTGCTGCCTCTGGGAGAACTGCCGAACACATCTCTCTGGTTGGTAGTAAGTGCAGAAGAATGGTCCTAGCAACTTGAACCGCTTGCCATAAGCGTAGGTATATCTGGGAGGGGATAGTTGCCGATCAAAATAGTCCCAAACTATGTCATCTTCCTGAATGTTGTTGATCATGGTTCGGTACTGCGCTACTGGAAGGAGTTCTTGACCATTGTATCTGAAAGAGCTTGCTCGGGCTGGAACATGTTGGAAAAACCAGGACTGAAGTGCGTAGATGCATCCTTCAACTAAAATGGATTCTCCAAGTGAGAATCGAGTCAGACCTCGATACAGGAAGGCGAGTGTTGCCATGGCTATGGAGAGGCGATTGGTTTGCCGACTTTCCCATCTTCTCATAAGCTGAATTATTCTGATGTTCATGTAGTTTTGTCCATCTGGGAAGAGGGATAATCCTACAGTGCATAGAACCATTGCGTTTTGAAACCTTTCTTTGGCGGTTCTTGATAGCGAGCTGACTTCGACGAAGGTCCCGTACTGGCGGTACAACTCGAGCAGATCAATATATTCATTCCCTTCCAACTGGATCAAGGGCTAGGATCGGCGGCCTGTCATACGAGCTAAGGAGTCTCGGGGGTCCAAACCCTTGACATTGATCAGGAATTGATGTTCTAATGGATCACTTGGCTGACCGGCTGGTTCTGGTAACCCCATAATTTCTGAAAATTCATCCATTAAAACGGTCATTTCTCCCCATGGGAACCAGAAGGTGCACGTCCGAGGATTCCATCGCTCCGCCATTGCTTGGATCAGGTTGCCATTGATGGTTTGCTTCCCAACTGTTGACGCCAATTCTAATCCGCACTCGCTCAAATGGTCCAGGAACATTCGGGAAAAGCTTTTTAGCCAGGAATAGTACCACCGAGGAATGAAAGTTCCGGTGCTAAGGGATCGATGTTCAGGACGACCTTGTCGCACCTCGTAGGAGATGTGACCTTCAGGAAAGATATGATCGACTTGATTGGATGCCATCGAACTGAAAACGAAGAAAGACTTAGAATGAGACTTAGGAAAATGTGAGAAATTTTGAAAAAAAAATTTGCAGGCAGGATAAAAAATGTAGCTGGAAAATTCGAGATCCAGTAGAACGGGAGAATAGAAAATCACTTGGAGTTTTGAAAGAACTTGGATATTTGAGAAAATCATCCAGGGTTTGAGAAAAACATCTTGTGGAAAATAAGGATGTTTTGAAAAAGGCCTAATAAGTTAGAAAACATTGGGAAATATAAAAAATTAAGGAAATCATACATTTATGCACATTCAGCACTCCCTAAAAGGCTGACTCTAGATGCATCAATTTGAAAAAAGCTGTAGGACCTTAATCCTAACTCTAGGTTCAGATCATCTTTGTCCAATCCAGTTATGCTGATATACTCGAACCGAAATCCGAGGTACGCGGCATAGAATTTCAACTCCGGTTCTAAGGTAAGGTTTTCCAAGCATCCTTGAGCGCCTACCGATATACTTCGGACTGTGGCTCGCGGTACGTGGTAGGGGGGTGTTAACCCAAATAGTTGGCCCAATTGTGAGGCTCTGTCCCGAACTATGGTTCTGGAAGAGAGCCCAGCAACGTGAAGACCGGGTAATGATAGGTAATTGGAGTTTTGAAAAAAATGATCACATGCAAGAAATAGAGGGCTCTAAGTCCTAAAGAGATAGACTTTTGAAAATTTTTGAAGAAGCATACATTGTTTGCATTCAGATCCTAAATTGAGGAGAGTTGTGTTTAGACCTAAGTCTATGTGAACATGAAAATATCTCCTCAATCTGGTCCTACCAAACCATGCCTAAGCTATATGCAGTCAATGTAAGAAACACGATATTTCTGAGATATTTTGTATTGGCATGTGCTTCATTATTTGTTACTCTTGCTTTGTCGCAAGAATTTTTCGTGATTGTGCTAATATAGCAATACGAAGTCTTAATCGCGTAAGATTCGATTTACGAAGCAATTAAGGACGACCTTGGCGAACTAAGGTCCGATATCCCTAGACTAGATTTATAACTCATCTAAGTAGGTTCATCCCGAATTGGAAACCTAAACTAGGAAATATTTCTGGTAGTAGGGCGAAACGGGTATATCGGTAAATACGAGTCACGACGAAAGTGAATTTGTCAGAATGGAAAGCCTAAGTAAATAAGCTTAAAACTTAAGTTTTAATTCAAAAGGGTAAGGTTTGAAATGAAATTTCTTAAAAGTTTGAAACCTAGCTTTTAAATGAAAAATTTACTAAGGTTTTATGAGATATTAAAATTTGATTTTTTGTAAAGTTAGAAGAGACTTTTTTCAAAAATCTCCAAGACCTAATTTGGAATTTGGAAAAGGTAGTTAGCATGGGGCCCACGTGAGCATGAGCCCAGCCCATGCTACTTTTAAAAAAAATAATAATAATGAAACAATAATAATAAAAAAAATGGTATTTAAATAGCATTTTTGAAAAGCATGAATTTTCAAAAGTTGGGGTTGGGTTTTGGCATTACCACAAGTGGTAGCCCAAAACCCAACGGCTATTGGGCTGGAGGGGGCGCCCCTTAGGGGGGGGTAGCTCCAGCCCATCATGTCAAAAAAAAAAAAAAAACAAAAAAAAAAGGGTTGATTTGATTTTAAAAAGGGGTTTGACCTTAGGGTCAAAAGGTGGTCTATGGGGAGACCTACTCTCCCTAATTTAGGGAGAGTAGTTGTGGGCTAGGCTCAAGGGTTGTACACCCTTGAGCTAGGCCCATCATGAAGGGGGTCAAATCCCCTTGGGCTAGCCTTATAGCACCTAAAGGAAGGGGGGGGCGTGTGGGAGGAGAGCCCTCCATCTCCTCCCCTCTCATCCCAGTCCTCCATCTCTTGGAGTGGCTATTTAAGGGAGGGAGGAGAGAGAAATTCATTTTTCTCTCTTCCTCCTCCTCAACCCTCTCCCTCCATCCTTCCATTTTCCCCTCCTCTCTAAAGTGTGAGAGTGAAGAGAGTGTAAAGAGTGAGGTGAGTGTGGCTGAGAGAGTGCAAGTGAGGGCACCAGCACCACCATGCCGGAACCATCTCCGTCCCTACGCCGGAAAACCCCGAAGGTGAAGAGCTTCCACTTTGCATTCCACTTCTTTTGAAAAATGCATGTAAAAATTGTTATGGTTGGTTTGGGTTTTTCTTTTTTTTTCTAAGTCATGAAACTTGTATGAGTGTGGGTGTGTTTTAGAGGGATCGACACATCGTTGTGGTAAACACGCACACACCGGACGTTCCACGCAATGGGACTGTCCTTAGGCGATTTCGGAGTTCTGGAGCTCCGGAGTCTCCTCTGCTCAAAAGACCGTATCTAACTCGATACTGGTCCGAATGGAGCGTTCTTGGACTTTTCGGAAAGGGGAGATGACGTTCTCCAACCTTAGTGTTTGCAGTTTTCACTGGTTCAGTCTGCAACTATCCCTAAAAAGCCTCGTTTTTAGCAGACGTTCAGAACTTCTGTCAGTGTACAGGAAGTCCTGAACATCGTCCGGTAATCTGGTGGTATTTCTCAAACCGTTTGTCGGAATTTTTCATGTTATAACTTTTCGGAAAGGTAAAATGATTATCTACGACTTCGATGTTGGAAATTTTCCCTGATTCGTTTTGTAAACCCTTCAAAAAGTCAGGTTTTAGCAGACTGACAGGGTTTTGACAGTGGTCCAGAAAGTTCCAGACACTGTCTGGTAACACAGCGCCCTTTTCCAGACCGATGGTCGGATCAGAGTGATCTTGGTGTCTGTGCGAAGCTGAGACGCGGATCTACGAGTTCCGTGTTTGAAGTTTTTGCTATTTTGGTGCGAACAGACCCCAAATCGGGTCATCTTTCAGGCTATTTTTGGGCCATGTAAATAACTATATAACTATATATATATGTAAAAAAAAAAAGAAGAGAGAGATCGATCGGGACTCGCCGTGTCCCGCTGCAACCTCTGCAGCGTTCGGTATGGCAGGGTGGTCTGACCCAATTCGGGGTTCGGACCCACCTATTGGGACTTCCCCAATCATCTGGGGAAGGGGCGCCACACGGGACGCCCATGGTTTTGGGTAACCGGGTGTGCTTTACACCCGGAGCACCCTTTTCGTTGGGACACGCCCCAGCAGCCAGCAGGCCGCAGCCTTGCTGCTGGCTGTCCCTTGGCCAAGGAGGTTCCCTCCTAGACCCGGCAGGGTCTGGTCCAACGTGGACCAGACCAGCTGGTCGCTGGCCGTCGCCTTCCAACCGCACCCTAGCTGCACCCCATGGTGCAGGCTGCTCGCGGCCCATTGCAGCTACTGCCTTAGCAGCTTAGGGTCTGACACATAGGTCAGACCAAGGTAGGTCTGGGTCTGGTCCAGCAGACCAGGCTGCCCAAACGACCCCGGTTGGAGCCTTATGGTGGCGGCGGGTGCTAAGTGCGCCCGCAAAGCTTAGCCAACCACTAGGTGGTTGCGTGACCTGCTGCACCCACCCAGTAGCCTCGTGTAGAGCTTAGTGAAGCTCGTGTTGGTGGCTGTCACAGCCTTATGAGTTTGGGAGGACAGGCCTAGACTACCTATATATGCGATTTCCACTTGCCGCCATTTCAAAAAGCACGAAAATGCACGCATGAAGGCAAAACCGATAGAGAGTCACTAATAGACTCCTTGTAGCACGTGTATGATGTCCAAACAGCCGTTTTGTACACTTGGCACCAACGGTGCATGGTTCGGAACTGCCTATAGGGCCTGGTGGGCTACGGTTAGCCTTTTGGCATTTCGGCACACATTGTGCCATCATACCCTTGCCGTCACGTTAGTGGTCCAGAATGACCACCTTTGCCTTCGCTGCCACATCGTGGTGAGTTTGGAAAGGGGTATAGTGTGGCGAGCGGTACGCTGCCCATGTACCTTATTACGTTTCCCAAGTATTGGGTCTTTCGACGTTTTCAGCAGAAAACCGTCGTTTTGACTTTTTTTTGAGTTTTGCTAGTGCGGTGGCACATCACGGATGTATTGACGTAATCCCCGTACACATGGGGTTACTTTAAGAACTTTTCTCGACACTCATCAGTGTCTACACTACGGTCTTCCCTAAGCGAATGGTTTCGCTAAGTGTTGTAGCCGACGTAGGGCGGCAGAAATATGTGTATTTGGGAAATTCATGCTTAAAGCTTTGGACACTGGTTGTCGTACGAACATGTTGATATATATATATTTGGAGCCTGTTATCGCTCAGATTTGTGCCTTTATGAATATGTGTTCCAAATCGTGATAATGTGTGGTTTATGCACGTGGCACATCATGACACGTATGTCACCCGTTCAGGTCCGTCGAGTACTTCTTGTTTTGGCTCACATTCGTATATCAATGGATATACGACGCACCAGAGGTGTGTTTTGTACTCGATGTGACATACTCCTGGAAAGAACTGAAAGCACTGTAGGGTATGACACTTTTGACCTGTTGAGGTTTGGGACTCGGTTGGAGTCTTCGGGCAGTGGCCCGGGTTTGTGAGAGTGTACTCACACCTTGTGTCACCCTAGGCATAAAAATGAAAATGTTATAATATCATCTTCACAGGCGATGTGCTCGTGGTGGCCGTGAGAGGCTGAGCACGTGGATGGGCAGGCCAAGTCCTCGTTTGCGTACCCCGCGGGGACCATGAGGCACAACTACCTCGAAGGGAGGTACGACTTAAAGAATAAGCCTAAACAAGATAATCCTGTCGCGCCCCAATCACAAATTTGGTCACCCAGGGAGAGGGTGAATGGTACAGCCCCGAGTGACGTGTCGTTACTACGACCTGTTCTTTTGAGGAGCCGATGTGCCCTCTGACCTCCAGTCACTCGGAGTTAGGGAGGTCAAGGTTGCCCTCCACAGAGACCTTTGCTACTGCAGTAGTACGGATTGCAATCCTTTGCCCCTGCGAAAGGTTTCTCCGGGCTGCGTGTCGCCCGCAGGTTGTTTTTCTCGTTCTGTAGCATCCCCGGTTACCACACTAGAAATTTAATAACAGACGCCGGGTGCATGTCTCACAGAACTCGAGGGTTTTTCCTTCGCGTACCCGAAGGAGGTTAAAAAGAAGAACATAAAGACTAACCAAACAGACTAACGTACAGTAGCTGGTTACTTGCTTACTTTGGCACTGCTTGTACTTCCTTTAATTATTGTACCTTGCTGGTTAGCTCCTGCTCTGTTTCAGTTGTCATACTATTACTTGTAGTTTTATAGTCTTCTAGCACGAGCACTTACCTGACACTTGCACATATATCTGTCACTTTACCTGTTGCATGATATGTGCCTTTTCTGGATAAAATGGATATGCAATGTTGTTGTTCTTCACCAACTCGCAAGAGTTCTGACCCCGTTTTATGGGGATACAGGTGATGAGTAGGCGCAGTGGCGATGCGACGGTGTACGGTTGGAGACTTGAGACCCACACTTAGCTGCAGATCTTGGTTCGTGTCTTGTTTTGGGGTTTGAGGGGAGTTTTCCTCTCATTTTGGGAGAGACTCGTTGTATGGGTGTTTTTAGTCTCATTTTGTAAAACTCTGATATTATATGTAATGGGAATGGATATGTGGTTTGTATCTTTTACTGTGGCCCGCTCAGACTTGCGGACTTTGCTTACCCCTTTGCACTTCCGCTATCTGTTTTAAACTCTTACAAAAAAAAAAAATTTGCCCAAAAATCAAAGGTTTTTACAAGGTCGGGGTTTGGGGCGTCACAGAGATTGGTATCAGAGCAGCTTTAAGTGTGGTCCAAGACTTCTGCGTGCATCGTTCATCGCACTGTAAGTATGTTTGGCTCGGTTAATTATGTTGATTATCGTTGTTTCTTGTGCTACTTAGTTTATACATATGCATGCTTCGAATGTGGTTTGATAGATGTCGTCAGACCCAAGGTACGAAATGATCCTAGAAGCAGTACGTGACCTAAGTCAGGGCGTAAGATCCCTAGATCATGCTGTGAAGCATTTGGCATGAGGTGTTCAAATGATGGCACCTCCGGCACCTCCGTGTGAGAGATGTAAAGTCTGCCATGAGGGGCAGATTTGCCCACGGGAATGGTGTCACTGCTTTCGTTGTGGCCTTAAAGGGCATATTGAGGCTGAGTGCCAGCGTAAATTGGAAGACCTGGCAGCTGACCCAGTGGAAGGGGTGCATACTCCATCAGGTTTACCCAAGTGCACACCTTCTTCAACTCCTTGTCCGAAGCGAAGACGGTGCGGAAACCGGAACAACTACCGCGACCTCTACACTAGTAGGAAGTGAGAGCGGTCGCACAGATATAAATGTTTTGTTAGGACACTGAGTCAGTGTCTGCGGTTGTTACAAAGGAGTATATCCTGTAACCCTGTTATAGAGGGTAATTTTGGCTTGTACTAAATATATGTATGCATCTTTGATCGTATAATGAAATCATGTTTTGGTATCTACTCCTTGTTTATACGAGTCTCCTTGTTGTTAAGATGGCTTGGCGTGAACGTTGCAACAACATCATGGACACCTTGAACAACCTGGCTGAGGTTGTAGGCAGGCAGGCCGAGGCCATGCGTGCCATGGGGGAGAACATGCAAGCCTCTCAGGGACGAGAGACTCCTGTTCCTACTCCTTCCCCGGTGTTAGTAGCGACAGCCGTACCCTACAAGCAGTTCATGGCTATGAACCCTCCGTCATTCGATGGGAAGTCTTCTCCTGAGGCAGCCGAGGACTGGATACGAGAGATCGAGAGAATCTTTCGTGTGCTGTAGGTCAGTGATGACCGAAAGGTGGATTTTGGCACGTATCGGCTCCGGAAGGATGCCGAAAGGTGGTGGGCGACCACCTGGGATGTCAGGTTTGCGGGCGGAGCCGTTTCGTGGGAGCAGTTCGTGGAGGTTTTCTACGCGGCCTACTTCCCGACCCACGAGCGCAGTCGGAAGATGCAAGAGTTCCTCGACCTTCAGCAGGGGAACTCTACTTTGGCGGACTACATCACGAAGTTCAGAAGCCTAGAGCGCTTCTGTCCGCATGTATACGTGACTGAGAAGGAACGAGCGATGAAGTTCACTCGCGGTTTGAAGTTAGCACTGCGCCTGAGAGTGATCACACGTGCTCCCTCGACTCTTGAGGAAGCCCTGGAGACGGCTACACTCCTGGAGCAGGAATGGATAGAATCCCAGAAGACTCCACAGTCCAGAGGGAAACCGCAGCACATAGGCCAAAAGAGTTGGCCTAAGAAGAGATCCTATCAGCAGAACTCGAGTGGAAAGAAGTCTGCCCGCCAGCAAAGAGGAACCATCAGAACAACAACAACCGTCAGCAACAGAATCGTCAGCCTCAGCAGCAGAATCAGGTAGTGGCGACATCGGGATGCCCGAAGTGTCGTATGGATCACCCAGGCCGACCTTGTCCTCGTGACGTCGGAGGATGTATCTATTGTGGCAAGATGGGCCACTACATCAGGGATTGTCGGAAGAAGCAGTCCGATGATCTAAGGAGGAATACACCAGGAACGTCGCAGCCAGCACCTCAGCGACCTCCTCAGCAGCTGCAGCAATCGTACCCGCCGCAGCAATCTTCTCAGCAGAAGACGGGTAACCAGAAGACAGTGGCAGGGCGTGCCTACGCAGCCACTATCGAGCAAGTGACCAAAGGAGAGTTGGTCCAAGGTACTATTCCAGTCGCTGGTCATGCAGCTTTTACTCTGTTCGACTGTGGTGCTTCGCATTCGTTTATAGCTTCTAGATTTGCTAGTTCCTTGCCTATGACTGCTGTGTTGCTGAATTGCCCATTGGAAGTGCGTACACCGACTGGTAATCAGTCCTTGTGTACTTTGTACATTCCGAGCATAGAGGTGTCAGTGGCAAGTCAGAGCTTGCCAACTGACTTAATCCTGCTAGACATGACGGAGTTTGATGTCATTCTAGGCATGGATTGGTTATTTGAGTATCATGCTCAAGTTTTGTGCAGAGAGAGCAAGGTGGTTCTGTACCCTCCTGATCGTCCAGTTTTGGAGATCAGCCTTGCTCGACCTATTCGAGACAGTCGTATGATTTCGTCATTTAAAGTTCAGAAGTATTTGCGGAATGGGGGTACTGCTTTCTTGGTCAGTATCGCCCCAGTTGACTCGGTGTTAACCCCTATTGAGGATCTTGACGTAGTTCGGGAGTTCCCCGATGTGTTTCCTGAGGAACTGCCTGGACTACCTCCGAAGCGTGAGATCGAATTTTGTATTGAGTTGTTGCCTGGAACAACTCCGATCTCAAAGGCACCGTATCGTATGGCTCCAGCAGAACTCGAAGAACTGAAGCGTCAGTTGGGAGAGTTGATGGAGCAAGGATTTATCAGAAACAGTGCATCGCCGTGGGGTGCACCTGTGTTGTTCATGAAGAAGAAAGACGGATCCCTGAGGTTGTGCATTGATTACAGAATGCTCAACCAAGCAACGATTAAGAATAAGTATCCGTTGCCGAGAATAGAAGATCTCTTTGACCAGTTGCAGAGGGCGAAGATATTCTCGAAGATCGACCTCAGATCGGGTTATCATCAACTCCGGATCAGAGAAGAAGATGTCTCAAAGACAGCTTTTCGAACTAGGTACGGGTTGTACGAGTTCGTTGTGATGCCTTTTGGGCTCACGAATGCACCAGCAGCATTCATGGATCTGATGAATCGTATTTTCCGTCCATTCGTGGACACGTTCGTGATCGTATTCATCGATGACATCTTGATCTACTCAGAGACCCCTGAGCAGCACCGAGAGCATCTGTGTATCGTGTTGGGAGTACTTCGGGAGCACAGATTGTTCGCCAAGTTCTCCAAGTGCGAGTTTTGGCTTCGACGAGTTATGTTTTGGGGTCATGTGATATCCAGTGATGGTGTGTCAGTTGATCCAGCAAAGGTCGAAGCGGTGTTGGACCGGAAGCAGCCTCAGTCTGTTACTGATATCCGTAGTTTTCTCGGGTTAGCTGGCTACTACCGACGTTTCATTCAGGACTTCTCCAGGATCGCGCTTCCTTTGACGAAGCTTTTGCGTAAAGGAATCAAGTTCGAGTGGACCGACTCTTGTGAAGAGAGTTTCCAGATCCTGAAGACGAAGCTGACTACCTCTCCGGTGTTAGCTTTACCTTCTGGTAGAGGCGGTTTTGTGGTGTACACAGACGCTTCAGGTACAGGCCTGGGATGCGTGCTCATGCAGCATGGTCGTGTTATTGCATATGCTTCGCGACAGCTGAAGATTCACGAAAGGAACTATCCGACTCATGACTTGGAGTTAGCAGCAGTGGTGTTCGCCTTGAAGTCATGGCGACATTATCTGTACGGAGATACGTTTGAGGTCTTTTCTGACCATAAGAGTCTCAAGTATTTATTTTCCCAGAAGGAGCTAAATATGAGACAACGTCGTTGGCTCGAGTTTATCAAGGATTATGAGTTTACATTGTCTTACCACCCTGGTAAGGCGAACGTCGTGGCAGATGCACTTAGCCGCAAATCGAGCAGTGTTCTAGCTAGTCTTGTGTGGAGCCAGAAGTTGATCGAAGATTTTGTGGCTTGGAAGCCATTTGCAGTCGAAAGCGGAATGATTAGATTGTCGGGGTTGGCCATTCGGTCAGAGTTCTTGCCTAAAGTTATCGAGGCGCAGAAGCAGAACGCTCAGTATCAGAAGTTTGTTGACCGAGCTCGTGAAGACGGCTCAGTCTTTTGTATTGATGACAGCGGTTGTATCCGCATGAAGGATCGACTTTGGGTGCCAAATGCCCCTGAGTTGAGGAAGGAGATTCTTGATGAGGCACATCTGTCGAAGTACACCATCCATCCTGGTGGTACTAAGATGTTTAAGGATCTTCAACGACGGTATTGGTGGAACGGGATGAAGCGTGAAGTTGCAGCGTATGTTTCGAGGTGTTTGACTTGTCAGCAAATCAAGATCGAGCACCAACGTCCCGGTGGTTCCATGCAGAGGATTGAGATTCCTCAGTGGAAATGGGAGGATATCACGATGGATTTTGTGGTAGGTTTACCGCGAACCAGGAGAAAGCACGATGCGATATGGGTGATTGTGGACAGACTCACCAAGTCTGCTCACTTCTTACCTATCCGGATTAGTTAGCCGCTTGAGAGCTTAGCAGACTTGTATATCCGGGAGATTGTACGGTTACATGGCGTACCTACATCTATCATTTCGGATCGTGATCCCAGATTCACGTCGCGACTGTGGGGACAGTTGCAGTCAGCTTTGGGAACGAAGTTAAAGTTCAGTACAGCCTTTCACCGTCAGACTGATGGCCAGTCAGAGAGGACGATTCAGACACTAGAAGATATGTTGCGGGCGTGTATGCTCCACTGGAAGGGTGAATGGGATTCACACTTGTGTTTGGTCGAGTTTGCCTACAACAATAGTTATCATGCTAGTATCGGTATGGCTCCGTACGAGGCTTTGTATGGGAGACCTTGCCGATCACCGTCATATTGGGACGATATCAGCGATCGATCCAGTGAATCGCCGATTGTTCTTCAGCACTACACTCAGCAAGTGCAGAAGATCCGAGAACGTCTGAAGGCAGCTCAGGACAGACAGAAGAGCT
The DNA here is from genome assembly GCF_984573655.1 of Nuphar pumila. Lineage (NCBI taxonomy): Eukaryota > Viridiplantae > Streptophyta > Magnoliopsida > Nymphaeales > Nymphaeaceae > Nuphar > Nuphar pumila. The sequence continues at coordinate 68,621,336 of NC_143251.1, read as the reverse complement.
ACGCCGATAAGAGGCGGCGAGAGCTTCAGTTTGATGTGGACGACATGGTTTTCGTGAAAGTATCACCGACGAAGAGCGTCTTTCGTTTTGGAAAGAAGGGAAAGTTGAGTCCTAGATATGTTGGGCCGTTCAGGATCCTCGAGAGGATCGGTGGAGCAGCCTATCGTATTGAGCTACCGCAGCGGTATGCTCAAATTCATAATGTTTTTCACGTGTCGATGTTGAGGAAGTACATTCCAGACCCATCGCACGTCATCCGATACGAAGATGTCGAGGTGCAAGAGGACTTAACTGTGGCCGAGAGGCCTGTTGAGATCATCGATCGTCGTGATCAGGTTCTGCGTACCAAGACCATTCCGTTGGTTAAGGTACGGTGGCAACACCATGGCATTGAAGAATGCACATGGGAGCCGGAGGCCAGCATGAGGGAGAAATACCCTGATCTTTTTGTGGCCTAGCGTTCGTGATTTCGCGGACGAAATCCCTTTTTAGGAGGGGAGGATGTAAGAACCACGATATTTCTGAGATATTTTGTATTGGCATGTGCTTCATTATTTGTTACTCTTGCTTTGTCGCAAGAATTTTTCGTGATTGTGCTAATATAGCAATACGAAGTCTTAATCGCGTAAGATTCGATTTACGAAGCAATTAAGGACGACCTTGGCGAACTAAGGTCCGATATCCCTAGACTAGATTTATAACTCATCTAAGTAGGTTCATCCCGAATTGGAAACCTAAACTAGGAAATATTTCTGGTAGTAAGGCGAAACGGGTATATCGGTAAATACGAGTCACGACGAGAGTGAATTTGTCAGAATGGAAAGCCTAAGTAAATAAGCTTAAAACTTAAGTTTTAATTCAAAAGGGTAAGGTTTGAAATGAAATTTCTTAAAAGTTTGAAACCTAGCTTTTAAATGAAAAATTTACTAAGGTTTTATGAGATATTAAAATTTGATTTTTTTTAAAGTTAGAAGAGACTTTTTTCAAAAATCTCCAAGACCTAATTTGGAATTTGGAAAAGGTAGTTAGCATGGGGCCCACGTGAGCATGAGCCCAGCCCATGCTACTTTTAAAAAAAATAATAATAATGAAACAATAATAATAAAAAAAATGGTATTTAAATAGCATTTTTGAAAAGCATGAATTTTCAAAAGTTGGGGTTGGGTTTTGGCATTACCACAAGTGGTAGCCCAAAACCCAACGGCTATTGGGCTGGAGGGGGCGCCCCTTAGGGGGGGGTAGCTCCAGCCCATCATGTCAAAAAAAAAAAAAAAAAAAAAAAAAGGGTTGATTTGATTTTAAAAAGGGGTTTGACCTTAGGGTCAAAAGGTGGTCTATGGGGAGACCTACTCTCCCTAATTTAGGGAGAGTAGTTGTGGGCTAGGCTCAAGGGTTGTACACCCTTGAGCTAGGCCCATCATGAAGGGGGTCAAATCCCCTTGGGCTAGCCTTATAGCACCTAAAAGAAGGGGGGGGCGTGTGGGAGGAGAGCCCTCCATCTCCTCCCCTCTCATCCCAGCCCTCCATCTCTTGGAGTGGCTATTTAAGGGAGGGAGAAGAGAGAAATTCATTTTTCTCTCTTCCTCCTCCTCAACCCTCTCCCTCCATCCTTCCATTTTCCCCTCCTCTCTCAAGTGTGAGAGTGAAGAGAGTGTAGAGAGTGAGGTGAGTGTGGCTAAGAGAGTGCAAGTGAGGGCACCAGCACCACCATGCCGGAACCATCTCCGTCCCTACGCCGGAAAACCCCGAAGGTGAAGAGCTTCCACTTTGCATTCCACTTCTTTTGAAAAATGCATGTAAAAATTGTTATGGTTGGTTTGGGTTTTTCTTTTTTTTTCTAAGTCATGAAACTTGTATGAGTGTGGGTGTGTTTTAGAGGGATCGACACATCGTTGTGGTAAACACTCACACACCGGACGTTCCACGCAATGGGACTGTCCTTAGGCGATTTCGGAGTTCTGGAGCTCCGGAGTCTCCTCTGCTCAAAAGACCGTATCTCACTCGATACTGGTCCGAATGGAGCGTTCTTGGACTTTTCGGAAAGGGGAGACGACGTTCTTCAACCATAGTGTTTGCCGTTTTCACTGGTTCAGTCTGCAACTATCCCTAAAAAGCCTCGTTTTTAGCAGACGTTCAGAACTTCTGTCAGTGTACAGGAAGTCCTGAACATCGTCCGGTAATCCGGTGGTATTTCTCAAACCGTTTGTCAGAATTTTTTATGTTATAACTTTTCGGAAAGGTAAAATGATTATCTACGACTTCGATGTTGGAAATTTTCCCTGATTCGTTGTTTAAACCCTTCAAAAAGTCAGGTTTTAGCAGACTGACAGGGTTTTGACAGTGGTCCAGAAAGTTCCAGACACTGTCTGGTAACACAGCGCCCTTTTCCAGACCGATGGTCGGATCAGAGTGATCTTGGTGTGTGTGCAAAGATGAGACACGGATCTACGAGTTCCGTGTTTGAAGTTTTTGCTATTTTGGTGCGGACAGACCCCAAATCGGGTCATCTTTCAGGCTATTTTTGGGCCATGTAAATAACTATATAACTATATATATATGTAAAAAAAAAGAGAAGAGAGAGATCGATCGGGACTCGCCGTGTCCCGCTGCAACCTCTGCAGCGTTCGGTATGGCAGGGTGGTCTGACCCACTTCGGGGTTCGGACCCACCTATTGGGACTTCCCCAATCATATGGGGAAGGGGCGCCACACGGGACGCCCATGGTTTTGGGTAACCGGGTGTGCTTTACACCCGGAGCACCCTTTTCATTGGGACACGCCCCAGCAGCCAGCAGGCCGCAGCCTTGCTGCTGGCTGTCCCTTGGCCAAGGAGGTTCCCTCCTAGACCCGGCAGGGTCTGGTACAACGTGGACCAGACCAGCTGGTCGCTGGCCGTCGCCTTCCAACCGCACCCTAGCTGCACCCCATGGTGCAGGCTGCTCGCGGCCCATTGCAGCTGCTGCCTTAGCAGCCTAGGGTCTGACACATAGGTCAGACCAAGGTAGGTCCGGGTCTGGTCCAGCAGACTAGGCTGCCCAAACGACCCCGGTTGGAGCCTTATGGTGGCGGCGGGTGTTAGTGCGGCCGCAAAGCATAGCCAACAACTAGGTGGTTGCGTGACCTGCTGCACCCACCCAGTAGCCTCGTGTAGAGCTTAGTGAAGCTCGTGTTGGTGGCTGTCACAGCCCTATGAGTTTGAGACGACAGGCCTAGACTATCTATATATGCGATTTCCACTTGCCGCTATTTCAAAAAGCACGAAAATGCACGCATGAAGGCAAAACCGATAGAGAGTCACTAATAGACTCCTTGTAGCACGTGTATGATGTCCAAACAGCCGTTTTGTACACTTGGCACCAACGGTGCATGGTTCGGAACTGCCTATAGGGCCTGGTGGGCTACGATTAGCCTTTTGGCATTTCGGCACACATTGTGCCATCATACACTTGCCGTCACGTCAGTGGTCCAGAATGACCACCTTAGCCTTCGCTGCCACATCGTGGTGAGTTTGGAAAGGGGTATAGTGTGGCGAGCGGTACGCTGCCCATGTACCTTATTACGTTTCCCAAGTATTGGGTCTTTCGACGTTTTCAGCAGAAAACCATCGTTTTGACCTTTTTTTGAGTTTTGCTAGTGCGGTGGCACATCACGGATGTATTGACGTAATCCCCGTACACATGGGGTTACTTTAAGAACTTTTCTCGACACTCATCAGTGTCTACACTACGGTCTTCCCTAAGCGAATGGTTTCGCTAAGTGTTGTAGCCGACGTAGGGCGGCAGAAATATGTGTATTTGGGAAATTCATGCTTAAAGCTTTGGACACTGGTTGTCGTACGAACATGTTGATATATATATATTTGGAGCCTGTTATCGCTCAGATTTGTGCCTTTATGAATATGTGTTCCAAATCGTGATAATGTGTGGTTTATGCACGTGGCACATCATGACACGTATGTCACCCGTTCTGGTCCGTCGAGTACTTCTTGTTTTGGCTCACATTCGTATATCAATGGATATACGACGCACCAGAGGTGTGTTTTGTACTCGATGTGACATACTCCTGGAAAGAACTGAAAGCACTGTAGGGTATGACACTTTTGACCTGTTGAGGTTTGGGACTCGGTTGGAGTCTTCGGGCAGTGGCCCGGGTTTGTGAGAGTGTACTCACACCTTGTGTCACCCTAGGCATAAAAATGAAAATGTTATAATATCGTCTTCACAGGCGATGTGCTCGTGGTGGCCGTGAGAGGCTGAGCACGTGGATGGGCAGGCCAAGTCCTCGTTTGCGTACCCCGCGGGGACCATGAGGCACAACTACCTCGAAGGGAGGTACGACTTGAAGAATAAGCCTAAACAAGATAATCCTGTCGCGCCCCAATCACAAATTTGGTCACCCAGGGAGAGGGTGAATGGTACAGCCCCGAGTGACGTGTCGTTACTACGACCTGTTCTTTTGAGGAGCCGATGTGCCCTCTGACCTCCAGTCACTCGGAGTTAGGGAGGTCAAGGTTGCCCTCCACAGGGACCTTTGCTACTGCAGTAGTACGGATTGCAATCCTTTGCCCCTGCGAAAGGTTTCTCCGAGCTGCGTGTCGCCCGCAGGTGGTTTTTCTCGTTCTGTAGCATCCCCGGTTACCACACTAGAAATTTAATAACAGACGCCGGGTGCATGTCTCACAGAACTCGAGGGTTTTTCCTTCGCGTACCCGAAGGAGGTTAAAAAGAAGAACATAAAGACTAACCAAACAGACTAACGTACAGTAGCTGGTTACTTGCTTACTTTGGCACTGCTTGTACTTCCTTTAATTATTGTACCTTGCTGGTTAGCTCCTGCTCTGTTTCAGTTGTCATACTATTACTTGTAGTTTTATAGTCTTCTAGCACGAGCACTTACCTGACACTTGCACATATATCTGTCACTTTACCTGTTGCATGATATGTGCCTTTTCTGGATAAAATGGATATGCAATGTTGTTGTTCTTCACCAACTCGCAAGAGTTCTGACCCCGTTTTATGGGGATACAGGTGATGAGTAGGCGCAGTGGCGATGCGACGGTGTACGGTTGGAGACTTGAGACCCACACTTAGCTGCAGATCTTGGTCCGTGTCTTGTTTTGGGGTTTGAGGGGAGTTTTCCTCTCATTTTGGGAGAGACTCGTTGTATGGGTGTTTTTAGTCTCATTTTGTAAAACTCTGATATTATATGTAATGGGAATGGATATGTGGTTTGTATCTTTTACTGTGGCCCGCTCAGACTTGCGGACTTTGCTTACCCCTTTGCACTTCCGCTATCTGTTTTAAACTCTTACAAAAAAAAAATTTTGCCCAAAAATCAAAGGTTTTTACAAGGTCGGGGTTTGGGGCGTCACAGTCAATGTCAGCTAGGTCAGAATCTAGGCTCCTAGGTTCACATGATATTGAAAGTAAAAGAGCTGACATTTTGTGAACATAATTTCGATTATTGAACTAAGTCAAGCATAATTTTAATCAGACAAGGACAGGTCCCATCACGGTCGCCAAACCTGTTATCGTCGCAAAAATTTTCCCCGCCTTCCCTTCCTTGCGGAAGAGAGAGAGGGAAACGCTTTCGTGCTTCAAACTTGACCCGATTTTTGGAAATTGTTTTGAAATACTCGCCTCCGTTTTGAAAATTGTAGGAAAATCCATGGGATGGGGCTCGACTTGTCGGTACGAGGTTCGACCGTTCCTGCCGCCTTTAACAGGGGTAATCGAACCAAGGACCAAAATTGTGCTTGACTTAGTTAAATCATTAAAATCATGTTCTATCCTAAATGCACAGAGAATTCAGGCATGTGCTATGAGATTTTGGAAAATGCAACTTGGGAAAAACATGATGTATGCTTAGAAAATATTTGAAGTTGAAAAGAATCTATCAGGAAAAAGATGAAAGTCAATTTCTTAGGAAACTCAGAAGAAAAGGGTTTTGAAATCACGGGAAAGTTCATAAAGATGTAGGAAAATCATGAATAGTTGAAAATCCTGGGAAAATGGAGGTGATTCTTGAGAAAAGGGTGAACCTTTGAAAAGGGAAACACTTCTTAGGAAAACTTGGACTTTGAGAGTTTTCTTAAGAAAATGATGGAAATTCATTGGAAAGCCCTTGTGGAAAAGGAAAATTGAAACTTGGAAAGTTGAAAACCTGAGAATCTTAACCTTGAAATACTTGGAAATCGATTTTGACTTTGAGAAAGGTGAGAGACTTCTCTTGAAAATCTTGGGAAAATGACCTTTTCCCATGGAAAACTGTGGAAAAACTTGACTTAAGAAAACCGATTTTGAAAGATTCTTAGAGTTTCTTGAGAAATCAATTTCTTGAGAATGAAATTTTCTTAAGAAAATCATAAGAAAACCAATGATTTCATGATGCAAATGATATGAATGAAAAAATGCACTTTGAAAGGTTTTCTAAGAAATTTGTTGGAAAATGTGCATTAAGTCAAAATAAATCCTTCACATATCCTGACTATGGCCATGAATATGTTTAGAGTTTAATTGATTTAATACACAAGATTTTGAAAAATTTAGAAATATGATGTGCATTTTCAAGATAGCCTAAGAGTGTAGGCTCAATGTGACTAGTAGGAAGATGATGGATCTGGGTCTCGTCCATATTCCGACTAGGGCCGTAAATATGGATTCCACCGAGTCCATCAACTCCCTAAGAGTTGGTGCACGTGCCATTCATGAACATCCATAGTGCTTTTGGAATAAAATGCAATAATCATATAAGCAGGATATTGCATAAATTCAAACTATATGATATGCATCCTAGTCTAAGCAGAAAATTAAAATCTTATTCCAAAATTTACATTATTACATCACTAAATAAATGAAATAAAGGGGAATTTCAGACTTCAGCTCCTTCATTTGAATGTCCCTGCCAAACTTAGAATAAGGTTAGCTCAAATATGTGGGTTTTTCCAAGATTTTCCAATAATATTATGAAATTATTGGATTTAATTGGATATAAACCCTATTCTCATGCTTCCTTGATATTTGAAATGATATAAATGCAGGAGATTCGGTGGAAAATAATGAAATTCGAAATAGTGGTCAAAATGACCAAAATACCCCTAATTATAAAGTTATACCTTTAAAATCAGGGTTTTTTGAAGGAAAACTTGGTAAAATTGAGATTTTGAAATTCAAATTGAATGAAATGATGATGAAATGCAATATGAAGCATAATGAAATGCTGCTAAACACATTAGGACTGTAAAATCAGAATTTGACATTTTGCAATTTATCCAAAATAACGAATTTCGCTTGTTTTTCGCTTGGATCCGGGTCCCGCAGGGCCCTATTTTGATGATATGGCTAAATCGAGCCTTAAATGAATTCCAAATTGCACCAAATTCGGTATGAAGTATCTACCTACTCTTAAAAACAGCCTAGAATGCTAAAAATCACGAAATGATATGATTTAAATGCTAAAATTTAAAGGAAATCCTAAAATGGTGGATTTTGCCTATGGATCCGAACCAAATGCAATGCTTAATATGATAATGCAAGATTTACACCATGAAAACTTCTGATATTTTGCAGACTGCTAAAGGACTCGAAATGAAACATTTTTGGTTTTTATAGCCTCGGGATTTGAGCCATGGTGAGTTCAGTAACAGGGATTTAGTTCTGACAGAGGAAAAAATCATCCTCATCTGATTTAAAATGCTAAAAAAATAGAAAACAGCCATGGAAATTTATGATATTAATCAGAGATACTCACGACATCTACATGGACAACTTTCATGTTCATGACTTTGGTATTTGACCAACAGAAACATAGATAAAAATATAACTTTTTAATCCTAAATTGACAGAACAGACAAATGTGACAAAACAGAGAACTGACAAAACAAATTCGAAGCAGGTATCAACACTGTTCTAAAAATCACAAGCTTTTAGATGCAAACAGAGGACACCTCGGACATAACTTTCATCTTTTTACAGTTTTGAATTTGGAGCAGCACACAAAGAGAACCCATCGACCTAAGTCGATCCAAAGTCTCAGAGGCCCAAATCAGGCTCTGACACGTGTCCCGAACTCTCGGATTTTTTTCAGATAATACAAAAAATAATAAAAATCTTAAAAAATCAGGTTAAAAACTAGACATTCTCCCAAGTTCGGAACATTTTTCGGATTGAAAATCGAATCTCCCATGAGGGAGATCTCGATTTTACAAGTCGTAAAATAATTTGTAAAACGCATCCCGGGTAACAAAACCCGACTTGCCATTTTGAATGTGTACTGCAGTAAACAAATTCAAATGCTTCCGAATTTTTGGCACAATTCTAGGGACACCTAAGGGCGCATTCCGTGATTTTTACTAAAAAATAAATACATGAAATGACGTGTGGACTGATTGACAAAAATAGAGAACTACTGAAAATGAGCAGAATTGAAATAGATGCTTAATTAATCCTAATTAATTCATGAAACATGCTAAATTGATGAAATAAAATGCAAATTAAATCTAGCTAAATGCATGAATGCTAAAATCATCAAGAAAGCATAATTGAATATTTTTATGTATGTCGTTTTATGAGAATAGCTCAATCCATCTCTCGGATGAGCTCTTTCTTCAAACGACTCCCGAATCGAATTATGAAATCAAATCAAGAGGAAAAGAGGTGCACCTTGCTTCGTTAGGCAGCGTTGAAGCTCTTGAAAGGGGCGGCTATCACGGGTTTCGTTTGTCCTTCGATCCGAGCTTCGGATGATTCACCAAAATTGACCCACCGTGCCTTCTTCACTGAGCCAAAGGGGGTGCGAATTCCAAAGTGCAAAAATCGGATTCTCAAGAAGGCTAGGTCGAATTTTCGAGTCCAACAGGAGTTCTCAAAAAGATGATCCCCCTCAAAAAAATGGTCTCTCTCTGCTGGGCGTGGAGCCTTGTTTTTATAAACTTTCTAAAAAAATTCGAATTTCAAACAGGCTCAATCTGAGCCCTCCATGTGGCGCCATCTCAGGGGTGCTATTTTGATTTTTGAGAAAATAAAAAAATGAGATTTTTGTGGGTGAGACACCTCAGCAGGATTTGAAATTTTTCAAAATTTGGTTTGCTTGTTTTTCTCTGCAGGAAGCTCCCAGATGGCGCCACCTCAGAGGGTGCTCTCTTGGAATTTGAAATTCAAACTTGCTTTTTGTAGGGAGTCCTCGGGTGGCACCACCTCATGGTGGGCTACTTTTATTAAAAATGAAATAAAAAATAAAAATAAAGCCAAGTGGGAGCTCTGGAATGGCGCCACCTCAGAAGGTGTTTGACACATGTCAGAAGAACAGAGCAGTGGGCTCAGAAGGTGCCACCTCAGAGGAGTTTGAATTCTACTTTTTCTGATGAAAGGAGATCTGGACATGTGGCAGTCCAGGATGGTTCCATACCTGACAAGTGTCAGCCTGCTGGAGGAGGTTCTTCAGATGGCGCCACCTCATGGGGGATTTGAATTTTAAATGAAGGTTGGCCCTAGAGGAATGGAGGGTGGACATGTGGCGCCACCTTAGGGTGGCTCCTACAATGCCATGTGGCAAGAGGGAGGGAAAGGGACATGTGGCGCCCTCATAGGCCATCTGGAAAAATCAGAGCTCAGGATTTGCGCTACCTAGGCCTTGTTTGAATTTTTGAATGGTTTGCTTTTTCTGAAGAAAGCCAGGAGTGACATGTGTCTCCTACTTTTCTGAGAGAAGTAGGAAGAAGACATGTGTCCTCTACTTTTTCTGAAGGAGGTAGAAGGAGACATGTGTCACCTGCTTTTTCTGAAAGAAGCAGAGAATGACACGTGGTAGAGGGAAGAGAAGGAGGGCCAAGCCATGTGGCGCCATCTCAGACAACATGGAAAAGGTGAAGTTCAGGATCTACGCCACCTATGAGGAGATTTGAATATTTGAATTCTAGCTTTTCTGAAGAGAGCAGAAAATGACACGTGGCATCTACTTTTTCTGAGAAGAGCAGAGAATGACATGTGTCCTCTGCAATAGACACACTCCAAGTGGCGCCACCTCAGAGGGGACAAGCCTACCTTTTTTTCCTAGATAGGACAACCTATGACACTTGGCATCTCTTGGTGATCTTTGAAATGACACATGGCGCATGATAGGTATGGTGGATACTGACACATGGCAGATAAATGGGATGACATGTGGCAGCTTCTTAAGGTAGCCCCACACTGACACTTGGCATGGAAATGGGAGGAGAGAGAAAATGACATGTGGCGCCAACTCTAGGTGAACCCCATGCTGACACTTGGCAGGTAAATGGGAGGAGAGAGAAAATGACATGTGGCACCACCTTTAGGTGAACCCCATGCTGACACTTGGCAGGTAAATGGGAGGAGAGAGAAAGGACAAGTGGCACCAATCCAGGGGACAAGGCTCCTATATTTTTGGGTTTTTCAAAATTCAAATTTTCAAAAGAAAAGCCTGTGTGACACCACCTCAATGTGGGTCCCACATTGCTTCTTTATTGAAATAAGGACAAGACAACAACTTTTTTTTGGAATTTTTATAAAATCTGGACTAATTGGTAAAACATAAATTTTTGGAAAGAGTTGGCCCCTATAGGGCGATTTTGTAAAAGAATGATAGTTGAATAGCTGACAAAAGGCAAAATCTGAGTTGAAATTTATTGAAAATTATCCAGATTGTTTTCTTGAGGAAATATTTTGAAATTCCGAGCCCTGGGGGTAAAATGGGAAGAATTGATAACTTTGAAGACCCAGGGTTTTGAAATCAATTTTGAAAAGAGTTGAAATTCTAATCTGGATTGAAAATTTTGAAATCAAGAGTTCTGGACCTCGAAATGACATGCTGTGCAGTGTAGTGATATGAAATGCTCATGCAAGGATATGCAATGTCATGTCTTATGCAATAGAATCTTGAACCAAGACTTTGGAGATGTCTGTCTCTTGTCAGGAGTACAATTTTGAATGTCTGAGATAAAAATAGAGAAATTTTGAGAGTTCCAGATGAAATTTCGACTTTTGCAAGGTCCGGGCTCAGAAAATGACCATTTTGCCCTCCGGCGATTTCAAAGGCTGGCTACTGATGCTTGGTGGAAATGTTGGGGAGGTGAGTGAAAATTTGGGGTGTTTACAGTGCTACAGTCATGCGTGGTCTGGGTCACACTGTGACCAGGCCCCATTAGCTATGGGAAGCCGTGGCTTCCAACAAAGACATTTTTTTTGTTTTGTCATTGTTTTGTTCTCTTTTTTTGGGGGTTTCATGGTTGGCGCATGACCAACCGGATTTGGCATGCAGGTTGGGGCCAACCCATGGCAGGCACCCAACTCTTTTCCTTCAGTTTGGGTGTGAGCCATAGGCTCTTGTCCTTGGTTCTAGTGATGGCACGGTCTGGTCTCGCGGACCAGACCCTTCAGCCAGCCTTGCTGAACCTGGTTTGGAGCTAGGCGCATTGCGGTTGGCCCGCGCGCCCAGCCTATGAAACACAATATACATAATAAGTATATTTCGGTGTTAAAGAAATTCTTATGTATCATTTATTCTTTTTTTTTTGGCTTTCGACATGGGCTATGGTGCCGGTCTGAACCAGGAGCACTACAGCTCGGGTTGACCGGCTGTGTGCGTGAGTCTAGCCCAGCCCATTTTCCCTTGGGCTGGAGCTGGGTGCGCACCACTTGGGTGCTGTGCACCCTTGGCGTTTCAGTTACATCTAGTGGGTGCAGGTCTGAACGAAGTTCACACCTGAACCTTTGGCAGCCGTGCTGGCACCCGGTGCTAGCCACGGCTCCTTCTTGTTGGAGCTGGGTGCCAGCCGCTTAGTGTTGGACACCCCGGGCCTCCCATCGGCTGAGCCACTTAGGGCTCAGGTTTGAACTGAAAAGTTCAGACCTTAGCATGTTGTAACAGCCGTCTAGTCCTATGGACCAGACACCTTGGTCAGCCTTAGTACCCCTTTTCACATGGATAGTCGATTGACCCTTGTCGGTGGCTTGACTCAGCCCCCAACTGAATCCTTTGACAGTCTGGTCTGAACCATGAGTCAGACCAGAATCTTTTAGCATGCATGACAGTCTGGTCCGGAGGACCAGACCAACGTTTTAGTTGGAGCTCTTTGGCAGCAAGTGTGCGGATCCTTGTGTTGGCACACTTGCAGCCCCGTAATTCCATTAATATGGCTGTCAACGCTTTTCTTTCAAAACCAGCACGAACCTACTTTGAACCGAACCATATTAGGTTCAAACTAGAATTTGTCTTGCCCCGCACCCTTTCGCTATTTGGTTAGGGTGTTGGCATGCATGCACATGCCTTGTGATGCACCGAGTTCGAGTAGATTTATATATATATGTATATATATATATATGTATATATATATATACATATATATATATATATATAAGTGTGAATGTATATATGTATGTATATACATGTACATATATAATGAACGTGCCTCATCGAGTATGTATATACATGTACATATATAATGAACGTGCCTCATCGAGTATATTTGAAAATGTGGATATATACATATATATATATATATATTAAACCACATAAATGATTGATTCGATGTGACCGAATGGACATGCGACACTCTCGTGTCCCGTCCAAGTGTTTCTCCAAAATGATTCCACACTCCGAACTGAGTATAAATTTTCATATTGTTGTTCTACGTTCGTTTTGTCAAACGGTTTGTTTCGGGTCCGCGGGCGCGGCACCCCGAACCGTGGTATTGCCAATGTAATACCCATTAGAATGGGATATTTCCAGAAATCACCTTCGACACTTATGTGTGTCGTACTGCGTAAGGAAAAACCCTTATGCCTTGGTTTACGTTCGACAGACTAGTAAGGAATGCAGTTGAACACTATTGTAAATCCATGTACTTAGAGACTTCGTTGATTTAAAGTCACAAAGTGTTGTTCAGTATCCTTGGTTCGGGTCCGCAGGCACAACAACCCATACCGTGGAAATAGATAATGTTATTCCCATAAGACGGGAATATCCCAGATTTCACCATAAACACGTAAGTGTGTTGAACCACGCAAGTTGGTTTTTTGTATCGAAATTGCATCTCCCCTGCAAGAGGGACTATTTCACCGTGGAAATGCGAAGGTAATTCTCATATGAATGAGAATATTGTTGAATTCAATCTTAACACTGAAGTATACAAAATAGTACATTTTGACTGTGAAAATTATTGCATGTTATGCAAAATGCCAATGTAATGATTTAGAGACAATGCTTTATATAATGAAAATTTGATAAAATGTGATATGCATGGAACTGCATATTTGCTTGCATACTTAATTGTCTCACAAAAATGAAATGATGCAATGCCTCTGTTACTTATATTTGTGCAAAAGTTAATAATCATGTGGTGCTTTTACACTTTGCACGTGGCACATCCTGACACTGTTACATAGTAGTGTGTACCTCGGTTGATACATTGTTAAGGCATTGGTAAGCGCACAAGGTGCACTTACTTCATAAACTGATAAGACTGAATTTGAACACCATAGGGTATGAATGAGAATAACTTGTTTTGGGCTCAGCTGGAGTCCTTGAGCAGTGGCCCATGTGTTATAAATGGACTCTTATGTGAATATACCCTGAATTAGAAAAGAAATAATATGGTGTTTTGACTGCTTTCATGAGCAGTGTGCTCTGTTGGCCGCATGAGGCTGAGCACGTGGATGGGCAGGCTAAGTCCTCGTTTTGCATACCCCGGGGAGACCACGAGGCAAATTCTTCGTTGAGAGGTATGACTGAACAATGGGCCTAAGAAAGATAAACATGCTTCGCCCCATTCACAAAACGGTTCACCTTGGAGAGGGTGGATGGTACAACCCTGAGTGACTTGTTGTTACTACGACATGTGTTTTGACAGGAGTTGTAGCGTCCTTTGGCCTCCGGTCACTCAGAGTCAGGGAGGTCGAGGTTACCTTTTTAGGACCTCACTACTGCAGTAGTATGGATTGCAATCCTTGCCTATGCGAGTGTTTTCTCCTAGCTGTATGTTGCTCGCATGAGGTTGACTCGGTCTGTAGCTTCCCCAGTTACCACACTAGAAATTGAATAACAGACGCCGGGTCGATGTCTCACAGAATGTGAGGTTCCTTCACGTACCCGAAGGAGTAATCAGAAGAACTTAAAGACTAACCAAACAATTGACTTACTGTAGTTACTACTTTACTTGTTTCAGTTGTTACTTAGTTATTTTACTTGTACAACACTTGTTACAGTCTGTTACTGCTTTGAGTACTTGTTTTACTGTTACTTCAGCTCTTTACTTTTCAGTTGACTAGTACTTGTCACTTTCGCACTTACCTGACACAGGCACCTACACTTGTTAGTTTTGTTCCTGCTTTTCCTTGTCAGAATTGATATATATATGCTTGTGGTTGTTTCTTCACCACCTCGCAAGAGGCCTGACCCCGTTTTATGGGGATGTAGGTGACGAACAGGTGCAGTGCTGATGCGATGATACACGGTAGAGGCTTGGAGGACCCACACTTGCTCTGCAGATCCTGTTCCTTGTGGTTTTGGGATTTTTATTGGGATATATTCCCTGTTTTGAGACTTGTACTCTTATTTTGTAAACCTTAAACTGTTGGGTTGTATACCCTTTCTACATTGTAGTTGTACTTTGTTCACATTGTTGTTTACTTGTTGCACTCACCTGTAGCCGCCCAGACTTGCGGATTTGTTGTTTTTCTCAGACTTTGCTTTCCGTTGTTTTCTAGTTAAAACCTTTCAAAAAAAAAACCACCAAAAATTCTAAGTTTTTCCAAAGTCGGGGTTTGGGGCACCACAGAGCTTGGTATCAAAGCAGAGTTAAGTGTGGTCCGAGCTTCATCGTGCATCGTCCATTGCACTGTAAGTATAAGTTAAGCTTATTTATTTCATTATATCCTGCTTTTAGTTAGTATTGTGTGTTTGGTTCTCTGTGTAGGTTAGATGTCAACGAACACGAGCTACGGCAAGATTTTGGAAGCTCTAAAGAACCTGACTCGAGGCGAAGAGGCCTTGAGTGGAGCTGTGCAACATTTGACACGTAGTGTGCATATGTTGGCACCTCCCTGTGCCAGGTGTTTGGTAGATCACGCGGGACAAATATGTCCCCATGAGTTGGCTGATTTCCCCTACTGCAGTTTTCGTGAGCATGTCGAGGATGAATGCCAGACTAAGCAGAGAGATGAGCTCTGGAGGAGCAACGCTGATGACATTGAGGATGCATCTTCGATCACTGGACCCTTAGTTGTGGAAGTGGATAGTCAAGACAGAGATAGGCGTGGAGAGATAGATTCTCCCCAGTATTCTCCTGAGTCTTATCCATATGTGGTTTCTTCGGAGTACGTGCCTGTGAACACCCCAAAATTTTCAAAATCTTTTAAATATTCCCTTATTGCCCCTAAATTCATCTCTTAGCAAAATGAGTCATTTTTAAATCTAAATTTCAGTTCATTTCTCAAGTTTTACTGAAATTAAATTCATTTTATATGTTTAAATTGATTTTGGATCTGGATCCATTGTCCAGACCCAAATCTGAGTCTCATTGTCAAAATTTTTAAATTAAAAATTACAGAAAAATAAAAAATAGTTTGTAAATAGCTCGGACAGTCCATCTGACATCCGTTTGGATCCATCACATTGTATTTCTCGATTCGAGTTTTAAAACTCGAACATTTTCTCAAAAACGAGGACCCAAACCCATTTTTTTGAAGAAATTTTCCCAAAATAGCCAGGAAAACCTTCTTTTGTAAATATTTCTCAAAAATACAAAAAATCAGGGTTTAATCTTTGTTTTCTCGTAAAAATCCTAGATTTTATTCCAAAAATACAAAAAAATAGAAAAATAACACGAAAAGCAAAAAAATCGGAAAAACTACGAGAAAAATAAGTAGGTTTTTTGCCAAAAACCTCATCTTGAGCCATTTTACAAAAAATTTAAAAAGAGGGAATCCATGTTTTGGAAATTTGAGAAAGGTCGAACGGCCATCTCCCGCGCACTCTCCCCTCTCAATTCCCACCATTGATCTTCAAACAAACTCCTTCTCCCTCAACCCCTCATCTTCAACCACCTCCCTCTCTCGATCTCCCTTTTCACTCTTTAAAAGAGGAGCACGCAGAGGGGAGAAGGGATCCATTATCCATCCATTATCGACCCCTCCATCTTCTGCTTCCTAATCGGTTTTTCACCCCCGCACCTTCTCCTTCCTCCTTCAGCAACCGCTTCTTCACCCCACCATTATCCCTCTTTTCCTCTTCCCGATCCATCTTTGACCCCTCCATCCTCTTCTTCTTGATCCGTCTTCACCTCTTCACGACATTTGCTTCTCATCCATTTTTCCATTTGCGTTCACGCATCCATCTCTCTCTCAAATCATCCATTGTTCTTCACACCATCCAGTTTTTCTATCCATCATATGCGAGCAATATCGGGTTTTTCTCTTCAAGCACCCATCGCATCCCTGGTCTCCGGTTCCCCTTTTCAAGTTTTGAAGCTCCAGAACGATCAATAAAGATCTCCTCCCCTCTTCCTTTTCTTCATCAGAAAAGGAGAGTAGAAGGGAAACTCCATCAGAACTCTGGCCAATCCACCGACCGATCTTCGCAGGAATCAAAATCTCCACTGCAAAAGCTCACTTCATCAATTAAAACCGACCATTCCAACGGAGGAACTACGGAATATCGATTCCTTTCGGATCCCTGCAATATTCCAGTGAATTTTCCTTCTCTCCTTTTACTTTCCTAATTTTCTTTGATTTCTCTGTTTTGGGCTTCCGGTAACGCACCATGGAAGGTTTTGAGTTGCCTATAGCAATCTCAAAACCTCCCCGTGCTATAGCAAAGGAACGATTTCGTTCCTACATTTCAGTATTTCTGTTCTTTTTCATATTTTGCTATTTCGTTTTTTTTTTTTTTTGCATTCCAATTTATATCCCCTTTGGTTTCATATCCCCTTTTCGTTCTGATTTTCTGGATGACCATTTAGCTTCGTCGTTATTTTTGTAATTTGCTTACATACCCTGCTTCATCTCAAAGATCGGCAGATTATATTTTCCTTTTTCTCATTTTGGATTTCCCATTTACTTTTAATGCTTATACTGGATTGCTGACTCAACGTTTGATCTCCTGCTCTGATGATGCTTGGTTTGCTGTTCCCATTTTTTGCTGTGTTTCTTGATTTAAACATCATTCGCACATTTTCTTGGGCTTACCTTATCATGTTTAGCTTGTGCAGCATCGTGTTTCATTTCTTATGCATCTCTGTTTCTGCATCTCATTGGGATGATTGATTCATCAATATTTTATTTTATTTTTCTTTATCATGTATGCTTTATCACATAGTGCCTTCTTCCATCCATTCAGTATCGTTGCATGCCCCTTTTTGTGTGTGTGTAATTACAACACGTCAAAGGTTGTCAGCTTGTTGCTGATCATTGTTCATCCACACGGCATGGCGAGCATTGAACGCTGCTCATCAATCCACTTCATCGTTTTATTTAGCCTAAATTCCCTTTATTTCGGTGATTGGGTTATTTGCTTTGATGATGAAAGTTCAAATGTAGCCAAACATTTCATCATATACAGGTATGACATTTGCGCCCCTATGATTCAGTCATGATTGAAGTTTACAGAATGCACCATTTATTCCCATTCTACTGGGTGATCTTGTTTGAAAACTCTTATCAAGATCTGCTACAATCTACCATAAAACTTTGTATTACCGTGAAATAGGGATGAATGGCCAACATGTTGCCCTAATGTTATTAAGTATACAGTTTTATCTGGTGGATGCTTTGAGAAGAGTTTACAGTAAGGCTGTGCACTTCAGGAACTAAAAAAAATATATATATAGAAAGTCTTTGTCAGGACCGTTGCTTTGTTCAGTGAATTAATGGGGGTTAATCGGATGTAATTGGCTATATTACTTTGATTGGTGTTTGGTGTGAGATAGACTGTCTTTATGAGGTACTCTTTCTTTTCAAAGAGAGAATATAAAGAGGGTTAATGCTGGGTTTGGCAGCTTACATAACGTAGGCCTCTGGCCATTATAGTCAAGGGTTTGTGGATAAAACCATAGAACTTTGTCAATGAAGCATGGGTACAGGGAACGCTGCCTACCTGGTGTCAGAATATGGGATCTAGAAGTTAGCCGCGCTCAGCAGTATATCCTTTGTTCCTTTCCAGAAAGGAATACTTTCAGACAAGATGCTGATTTCTGACCATTTTGTTTAAAAGGTTACATGGTTACTTGAACATGCAAGCAACATTTTACTAAGCTGGGGGTAAAATGCTATTTCCAATCTGATTAGAACTGCTAAGAACATATCCAAGCTTTTCTTTTCAAGTTATTATTCTTATGTCATTCTTAGCATCTCTACTTGTTGATGTTAATGATCACCAACCTGCTTATTTAAACATGATATATCTGAATTTGGAGGAAGAAGCAGAGTTTAAATATTCTGCCTGTAGCCGCAGTCCTCAATCCTCAATGATCCCTTCAGTCATCTTAAGTTCGACATTCACATGCTCTGAGTGAACTGAGGGCTCGGTTCACTCCAGTCACCTGTGGCTCTTGGATATTCCACCTAGTCTTACAGCCATGGAGGTGTATGGCATGGTCATGACACGCCGATTCATGTCAGGATTCTGTAAGTGATTTGAAGATTTTATAGCTTATGTTTCCATTATTTCTATTTTGAGATTTTGTCTCTTTACAGTTTGTTTTTCCAAACATGGTCATCCTTTTGTCCAGCAATGACAAAATAAAACTACCCTGTCCAATGCTATTCGGGCTGATCCAAATGAAGGTTGCTCTCAATAGAGCCTCTGGATGCTATCCCAAGGCTACTTCTGTGCATGAATGAAAGAAAAGGGAGTATGATATCGTTGGTTCAAGGTGATTCCCTACCTTTGGGGAAATCAATGGCTTTAGGTTTTTCATAATAGTCGACCCTCAGGAAGTCAAGTATCGCCTAGGACAAGCTCCTGCAGTTTATTGGCATATGTCTTCCTTTGTTTCTGTCTCTTCTTTCAGTTTTGTTTATCCGCATATCTCTGTTTTTTTTTTGTTTTTTTTTTTTTCCTTGCACCGTTCCACTCCCATTTGTATGTTACAGCAAACTTCAGCTGCACTCTCCTGCACCCCAGCTGCCTTCATCAATAACTCCCAGCTACTTCCTCACCTGGCTACATTTCCTTATTCCAACACCACAAACACTTGCAGCAATGCCAGGCATTGCTGCAATATTCATTTACCTTCAGCAATGCTGGGTATTGCTGAAGCAATCATGTCCATCACCATTTGCTTCATTCATATTTTGTGACTCAATGAAGCTGGGATAAGATTCGGTCAATTGGAGAAAACTGTGATGTTTGGATCAACCTGTATCCAAGTCATTCTTTTTTTTTTTATATATATATATAGTCTTCCATTTCATAACTTACCCTCCAATGAATATCTGCACATCACTACCTATATACTTTACTCTCTGCACTATTTTCATCTACCCTTCATACACTGCTGCATCTTCCCTTGCATATCACACTGTCACCACCTTCTTGCCCTCCACAAGTTCACTATGTCATTTCATGTGTATATAACATATCTTGCACTTTGTCCATTACATCTCATCCATAAATATATGTAGGGCCTTGGGTAGCCAAATATAGACTTTCATTTAGTCTAACCCATTGTATATGCCTTTCCTATAAAGGATTTCCTTAACCTCAGGCAGATATATACATTTTTTTTTTTTTTTAGCTTAAAGCATTGCATATGCCTTTGCCATATAAATCTCCATCATATTCACATGCATATTTTCCCCTTAATGCAGGGCTTTCTATATGAATTTTAGATTTAAACATGAGAATAGCATTTTGCATATATATCCTCCATTGGAATAGGCATAAGCATGTGTATTTGCATATCCATATGTATTTACATGGTGCTAATCTAGTTTGTTTTGCAGGGGAATATATGGAAAAGGTCATTATTTGAAGCTGTAAATTCAATTTCATGTATTGTAATAGTTAGATATTAATGAGAATTTACATTTCCTGTTTTAGATAGAATGAATGAACATTATAAATATTATGAATCACTTGTTCTCATATTTTCTCCTTTAATTTTCAAAAATTCACAAATGGCTACACGAATGGCACGTGCACCATTTCGTGAGAGGTAATTAATCCTAAGTTGATGATTTACATCAACGGCCATAGTCGGGATGTAAACAAGACTTAGGATTTTTATCTTTTACGAAATAACACCAGATCCACACTGGATCCATTTTCAAAATTCATCATATTTACTCAAATAATTTCTTCTTTTATCAGAATTTAACTTAAAATTAATTCAAAGTATATACCAATGGCCATAGTCAGGGTATATTGAGAATTAATTTCATTTTAAATTCTATAAAAGCACCAAATGTGTTTTATTCTTCACCTGAGCTTAAATATAGATTATTATATAATACATTCAATGACCATAGTCAAGGATGTATTATATCTTCAATCTTGTTTTAATTCATTTAAAGAATGGAATAGCTTTTCAAAATCTAATTTCAAAAATTTAAATTCATTCATCATTTAGATAGAATTGCATCATATTTTTAAATTCTTTTTCATAAATCCAAGTAATTCTTTCCTTCATTTCTCAGATCAAACCCCATTCATAAATTCAAATTCAACTCTATTTCTCAAAAGAATTCAAAAATCCAATTTCAAGGTCCCATTTGACTTTGAAACTTCAGAATCATCTTGTATTTCAAATTCCAAATTCTAAATCCAATTTAACTCTGAAATTCATTTATATATTCAAGATTCAAATTCTAAATTTCATTTTCCAAGTTTAAATCAAACTTGAAAATCCTTGATTCATCCTCTGAATTTAACAAAACTCCAAATCCATTTTAGGATCCAGGATTCAACATTCATATTGGATCTTAGACTTCAGATCCAATTCCTCTTTAGGATCCAGAGTCCAATTCCACTTTTAGATCTCAGACTTCAGATCCAATTCCTCTTTAGGATCCAGAGTCCAATTCCACTTTTGGATCTTAGACTTCAGATCCAAATCTATTTTAGGATCCAAAACTCAACTTCCATCTTGGATCTTAGACTTCAGATCCAAATCCGTTTTAGGATCCGGAATCCATTCTCCACTTTTGGGTTTTAGACTTCAGATCCAAACCCATTTTAGGATCCAGACTTCAAATCCATCTTGGATCTCAGATCCAAAATCCATCTTAAATCTCGGATCCCATCCAAACTTTGAATTCAAATTCCATCTTGAAATCCATGTTTCAAGTCAAGTTCTATTTTTCAAATTCAAAGCCAATTATATTCCAGATCTCAAAGCTAGATCCATTTACAGATCATGTTTAGATTTTCTTAAATTCATTTCTATATCATTGGTATTTCCCAGATTCATTCCAAATTCCAAATCTTAAAATCAATTCCATTTTCAAATCTTATCTTTTCTCCTAAAATTCATGATTAAATTCAAAGTTCACTTCTGACTTTAAAACTTCATCTCCTTTCATTTTCAAAGCTTTAAATCATTCTTTCTCTAAGTCAAAGATTTACTCCTTCAACTCTGATTTACTTCAAAGACTTAGAAATTCTCTGATCTATCTCAAGTTCTAAGTTAGATTCAATCATTTCTTCACTCCCTTATCAAGTTCATCTCAGAATAACTTGGAGATTTTCAAAATATCTTTTCAAAAAGAGCATACATTATTGCATTGCACAAGCATGATTCTTTGTGCATTTAGATCTTTTAGGATAAATTCTTAGATTACATTTAGGCAAAACAAAAGGCATAGATTCGATCCTTGGTTCGATTACCCCTGGTAAAGGCACCAGGAATGATCGAACCTCGTACCGACGAGCGAATCCTGTCTCTCCATTTTTCCCGCAATATTTTCAAAAACGGAGGTGAGTTAAATTTTTAAATATTTTTCAAATCAAGGTCAAGTGAGACCGCGCAAAATAGTTCCTCTTCTCTCTCTCTTTCTTTCTTTTCTCTTCTTTTTCTCTTTTCTTTCTTTTATTCTTCTCCCTTCAAAAAGGAGGAAAATAGAGGTCAGAAAAAGGAAAAGAGAAGAAAGAGAGAGAAACCACAAGAGAGGAAAAATTTTGCGATGATCACAGTTTTGGCGACCGTGATGGGACCCGTCTTCATCCGGTTGGATCTATGCCTTTGCTTTGCTTTTATATAATCTAAGTCTTTATTCTAACATATGTCAGCTACATTTTCCATGCAAACCTTAGGAGCCTAGATTTTGTCCTAAAGCTGACATCATTGCATATAGGATCTAAGTATGGTTTGGTAGGACCATATTGAGGAGATTATATCCATGTTCACATTAGACTTAGGTCTTAAATACAACTCTCCTCAATTTTAGGGATTGAATGCAAACAATGTATGCAAGTGTATGCTTCTTCTTTATTTAAATCTATCTTCTTTAGGACTTGCATTAGAGCCTTCTGATTTTATTGCATGTTGATCATACTTTAAAAACATCCCTACCTATATTGTCCCGGTCTTCACGTTGCTGGGCTGTCTCACTGAACCATAGTTCGGGAGAGAGCCTCACAACTGGACCACTTATTTGGGTTCGCGCCCCCCTACTACGTACCTAAGGGCCATAGTCCGAGGTATATCGGTAGGTGCTCAAGGATGTTGGGAAGCCTTACCTTAGAACCGGAGAAATATCTTATATGCCACGTATTTCGAGCTTCGGCTTGAGTATATCGGCATACCTTGATTGGAATCAGATGATATAAATCTTAGAGTTAGGATTAAGGTCCTATCAGCCATTTCAAATATTGCATATAGAGTCAGCTTTAGGGAGTGTTGTTTGTATATCCTTGCTTGTATATCTGTGATTGTATGATATATATATATATATCTTCTTCCTTATATTTTCCAAAACCCTGGGTATATATTTCAAAATTTCCTCTTTGTTTTTTAAAAACCCAGGTGTATTATTCTTTCTCTTCTTCTTTTTCCTCTAAAAATTCTTCCAAATTCTTCTGATCCTGCCTGCAAGTTCTTCAAAATTTTAAACCCTTACCATTTATTCTCAAAATTCCATTTTTCCTTTTATTTTTCTTCTGTTTTTATATTCTTGTTTATATTTTCATAAAAATCTCTTTCCATCAAGAGATATCCTTTTCAAAATAATATTTTCTTTTCATATTTTGAGTTGGTTACTCTCCCTCGTAGAGTAAACAAACGCAATTGTCACAAATTTGGTGGCGACTCAATCCCTAGTAATGGGATACAATTAAATTTTTAACCTAAATCCTTCCTCTTTGTCAAAATATCTCCAAAAAGTTTCTTTGGTCTAAAAACCTCCATTTTTCCTCCACAGAGAGTTCTGATATTTCAAAAATGGTCACTACAAGAGGGGGAAAAGAAACAGTTCCTCAACTCAGCGACAGTGAGGCAGAAGAGATAAGCTCTCCTAAATCAGTCAGGGGACAGAGTCAGAGCAAGAAGGATGACATCGACCCCGCTATGTATGACATGTTCCAAAAGATGATGGTGAGGATGATGTCAGAGCAAGCCGAGGCCAAGCCGAAAGAGGCAGTTCCTAAAAGCAAGCTGAGGAAGAAGCCTGTAAAGAAGCAAGTTAGAATCATCAGAAAGAAGGTGCAGCCAGATACTACTTCTAAGGAATCAGAGTCAGTCGAGGAAGAATCGGAAGAGGAAGAGCAGATTGTCTACAAGCAGAATCCTCCGAGACAGACTGTAAAGATAGCTGTAGAAGAGCCCGAATCCGTCAACCAGCCCAAGTCTGGGGCTCCAGCAGAGGACCTGATGAGCAAGCAGATGAATCGAGCGATTAAAGACATTCAAGCCAAGGGTAAGGGCAAGCAGACCTACACCGGCGAAGATTTTTATGATGGTCTAGATGGGGATGATAATCTGGAGAATCTTCCTCACAAGTTTCTCAAATTTGACGGAACTGGCAACCCAAAAGCCCACTTGGCCACATTTTATGCAGAGTGCAGTCATTTCAGAAAAGACAACAGAGCGTTGTTTATTTGCTTCCCCCGCAGTCTGGAGGGTGTAGCAGCCAGATGGTATGCTGATCATGTGAATCCTATCGAACTACGAGAGTTCGATAAGGTAGTAAATCTGTTCATTGAGCGCTTCTTATTCAACACTGAAGCCTCACCTACATTAAATCATCTTTACAACCTGAAGCAAGGAGAGAATGAAAGAGCAGGTGATTTCATTCACAGGTGGAGAAGCACCTGTAATAAGATGAAGGTACCCATTCCTGAGGAACACGCATTGCAGGTGATCCTCAACAATTTCTCTCAGCCTATAAGGAGCCTCATCGCCACTTCCCCGGCGAAATCCTTCATCAAGTTGATCGAGCGAGCTGAATGGCTCGAAGCAGGGATAGAAAGTGGGCTTTACGAGGGCACACCTCTAGTCAAGCATGTCCAAGACCAGAAGAAGAAGGCGTAATTCGCTCATTCAGTTGATGCCTCTTGCAATAATCTTGGCAGCAGCAGTGTAACGCCCCGGATTTCCAAAACAAAGCTAAGTTAAAATTTTCATGAATTTCTTTTTTTCTTTTCTTTGCAGCGGAATTTAGAAAAGCTTTTAGCAGCGGAATCAGACGATAATGAGTCGTCAGTTTTAGAAAACTCCGAGCACGTTGCAGGTATGTGGCCAAACAACTCATTGACCACCAAAGGGTTCCATTTATCGAAAACCACTTGTTTATTACAACACCACTGCTTAGAAAAGCAGTGTAGGTTCAATAAAAAGGAAGCAGTACAACTATGTCTAGAGAAACCCTGGAACTCGATGCCGCCTTGCTCCGCATATCACCACGCAGGTACAACACCTGAAATCCCCATGAAACGGGGTCAGAACCACTGATGGTTTGGTAAGCATGCAGTCATACATCCATTCAACTCAAATACAATAATGACCACTCAGGGCCGCAATGCGCAATAACGACGCTCAAGCCTCCAAGACTTAGCGTATATCGCAGGAGCCTCCTCAGGGCTATGAGTTGAACATCCGCTCAAGTCTTCATGACTTAGAGCAAGCCTTTTCAGGGCTGTGATTTGAATAGCCGCTTAAGTCTCCATGACTTAGCCATGACCTCTACCGGGTCTCAAAGTGATGTCTAGCTCAAGTCTTCATACTTGGCACATCCGTATCCCACGCATCTAAGGACAACTCTTCGAGCTTCGCTTAGTCGTGCGGATACAACACGGGTCTTTACCCAGTCGGTCCAGTCGTATACCGAACATGACACCTTCACAAAGGTTATGCAGGACTGACTCAACACGTCATCCACTCATACATTCAAAGCATCGCTGAACCTAAGCTAATGCATTGTTTCGATAATTAACCGCTCCCGCCTTTGGTACGCAGGTAGAGCTATTGTCCGGGCATCAACGCGACGTTCTGGGGGTTGATTATTCTATGTGTTTTAGATACCCCATAGGCCTGTTGATCCTATCCATAGTAGGGCAGTGTGTTTCAACTGGGAGAATCCTACTAGGCCCATATTCGGATGCATCCTCTACTTGCAGTAGTTGGGTTCAATCCTTAGATCTTAAGGATAACCACGACCCCAAAACCCATGAGTGACTGAGGCCATCGTGGACTCTATCAGGTCCAAAGTAAAATACATGTCACTCAAGGCTGTACCATCACTGTCATTCCACAGTGAGCATAATTCCTAAAGGGGTCTGCCAGTCTTACAATTACTTGGACAGAATCTGCATGCCATTTAGGCAGCCCGTGCTTTCAGCACTACGGGAGTATGTACCCGACCCCATTCAGTCTTCCCCAACACAGTCATTACTGAGGGGGTACCCCTAACACGATCTTCAACCGCGGGGTATGTGCGACCTTAAGTCTTATTCATATGCATGCAGAACACCGCTCTTTGGCACTTCGGCCACCACGAGCATCACACCTCTTTGGGTGGAAACAACACACTCTGGCTCTTCGGCCCTTACGAGTCTGGTTGTGTAACCGTTCTCAATGAGCATGCATATGACTCGATCTAAATAGATCAGCTACTCGGCGTATTTTTACGCAACGAGTCCAAACCTAGCCAAGGCGCAACCTCTACTCCGGCTCAGCGGCCCTTACGAGCAAGGTGCCCTTGCAGGCACAAGGATACGAGCCGATCTGGCATCGTTCCATCAACGGACATCATTATGCCGTTCCATTGGTTCCGGCAGCTCTTCTGCCAACCATTTCGTCAGCACCTCCCCTGCTCTACCGGCAGTGGTGCGACGAACCCTTCTACGTTGTAGAGGGCAAACCATGAACTGGGTAGCACTCTGCTATATGTCAGAGTATCCTGCTACGTTCTTTCTGAGCTATTCTTAGCTTCTTCAGAAATTTTAGCAGCACTTCCTCTCTTTTACGGAGAAAGCGTGCGTTTCTTTTATCCATTTCAGCGGCATCTCCCCTCTTTGGTAGGAAATCGCCACGCTTAATTCAGGAAATGGATGCGCACCGTTGTGCGTACTTTGCATCCATCAAGGTTGCAGAAACCCTTGGCCATAGCCAGGCCATACGAAATTGACTTAGTCATTACGTAAAGAGCATTTTGCCAAAAACCGAAGCCTTTCCAATAGGGGCTTCATTCGTCAAGCAGAATCTTGAACGAGGAGCGGTCAAGGAATCGCATGGGCGATTTGGAGTTGATCTCCATTTGAACGCTCATTTATGCGCTATATATGTAGTATAAGCAGAAGCCTGTGCTTTATACAGCGGCGGCGTAAAGAAATGCATATACTATTGTTCAGGTGTGTAACTGAACGAAATATTCTACATATATAACAAAGCAGAAACCTTGGCATCGTTCGACGCGACGGCGTAAGTAAATACATTGCAGAAAGCAGGAGCCTTCGCATCGTTCGACGCGACGGCGTAAGTAAATGCATAATCGGAAGTGCAGTAATCGGAAGTGCAGAAAACAGGGAGCCTTGGCATCATACGACGCGACGGCAAAGGTAAATTACATAGCCTGTGCGATATAAGACGCGTCGGCAGAATCAGCAGATATACACCTAGATCTGTATCCAACGATAGTTACGAGGCGAGCGAGTGAACACCGAAGTGTCCTAGAGGGCTCAACCAAGAACTAGGGTGAGATACTATTTTTGAAGAACGCATATACTACGCATTCGAACATATATATCCGACGATAGTTACGAGACGAGCGGGTGAACACCGAAGTGTCCAAAAAGGGCTCAATCAAGAACTAAAGCAAGATACTACTTCAGAATTCTATATACAAACAATCAAATACTTGAGAGAGATGGATCAACGAAGCGAACTTACTTCAAATCGTGGAAGAAACGGCTCTGGGTTGCTTCTTTGGCTTCGAGCCTTCCTTCGAGAGGTCAGACTAAGTCAGATGAAGCTGACTTAGTTGAGAAAGAGGTAGAGCAGGTCAAGCTACTCAACCTAAGTGGTTTGAACCAAACAGGGTTCAATCCAAGTCAACTGGGTTCAGCAGGTTCGAACTCAGCTCAAGTAGGCTAAGTCTGGGTTCAGAAACCCAAACCGGAATCTGGACCAAAAAGGACTTTGACTTTGACTTTAAACCCAACTAAGTTCAAGTCAAGTCAACTGGGTTTGGACCAGGTCAAGTGGGTTCAGACCCAGGTCAGGTGGGTTAGGACCAGGTCAGGCAGGCTTAGGCTAAGTCAGGCAGGCTCAGACCAGGTCAGGTGGGCTCAGGTGGGCTAGGCTAGGTAGGGGAGGTTTAGGAGAGAGCGAGAAGGCAAGAGAGAGAGGGGGGTCGAAATTATGAGAAGAGAGAGAGTGGGGAGGGCTATTTATAGCCCAAGCCCACCTCCTCTTGGGTTTTTCCATGCCCCTTTTACCCCTTGGCTTCTTTTAAATTCCTGGAGGTTCCTTTTGAGGTGGGGCCCACAAGATATTTCCATAGGATATTTTGTGGGTCCCACAAGATATTTTCTGAGGAATATTTCTGTGGGTCCCACCAATATTTTCGTGGGTCCCGCAAGAATTTCGGGTTTCCGGCGATTTTTTCCGAAAAATTCTGAGTACGCCATTTTCTTCGTATTGACGTAACTAAGAAAGTTGGCTCGTACGAATCTATTGATTTCGTTTAGTGAGGAAGTTATGGCTTCCAGAGTGTTTGAGCATATATTCGCAATTCGACAAATATCCTAAGTATAACTGGCTCGCAGGAATTGATTCGTTTCGCATTCTGAGAAGAAATGCTATTTTTACCGGTAAATGCCTCATGAATTTTATTCAGATATTTTTTGAAAAATTGCGGGTCTTACATCATTACCCCCTTAAAGGAATTTCGTCCGCGAAATTCAGCTAAGAGTACAAGGTGAATTGTTCAGGATATTTATCCCGCATATCCGATTCAGGCTCCCAAGTGCAATCATCGATTCCATGATGCTGCCACCTCACTTTAACAAGTGGAATGACCTTCGTTCTTAGCACTTGCTCCCGTCGGTCCATGATCTCAACTGGCCTTTCTTCTACCGTCATATCTTCTCGGATGTCAATGTCTTCATGTTGAATGACGTGAGAAGGATCATGAACGTACTTTCTAAGCATTGATACGTGAAATACATAATGTATTTGCGCGTATTGTGGTGGCAATGCTACTCGGTAGGCAGTCTCTCTGATCCGGCTCAAAACTTCGAAGGGACCAACGAATCTGGGGCTGAGCTTCCCCTTCTTTCCAAAACGAAACACACTCTTGGTTGGAGAGACCTTGATAAAAACCTTATCTCCAACCGCAAAAGTGAGTTCCCTACGCCGTTGATCGGCGTAGCTCTTCTGTCGACTCAGAGCAGTTAGTAGCTTCTTTCTGATCATGTGGACTTGCTCAGTATAATGCTGCAACACAATGGGCGAGTCCAATGTTCGCTCACCCACTTCACCCCAATGGATTGGTGATCTACAGGGTCGTCCATACAAGGCTTCATACGGCGCCATCCCAATGCTAGCGTGGTGGCTATTATTATAAGCAAATTCAGCCACCGCTAGGTGGGAATCCCAATCACCTTTCCATTCCAGCATACAGGCTCTTAGCATATCTTCAAGAGTCTGTATGGTTCGTTCTGATTGCCCATCTGTTTGGGGATGGAATGCTGTACTGAACTTGAGTTTCGTTTCCAGGGCTCTCTGAAGCTGCTCCCAAAAGTGAGAGGTGAACTTCGGGTCACGATCAGATATGATCGAAATCGGCACTCCATGGAGTCTAACGATTTCCCGAATGTAGATCTCCGCCAATCGTTCAGTTGAGTATCGAGTGTTGATTGGCAGAAAATGAGCAGACTTGGTGAGTCTGTCCACGATCACCCATATTGAGTCATGTTGTCTCTTGGATCGAGGCAATCCAACGATGAAATCCATCGTAATGCCTTCCCATTTCCATTCTGGAATCTCGATCCATTGCATCTTTCCACCAGGGCGCTGATGTTCGATCTTAACTTGCTGGCAGATCAAACACTTCGAGACAAACGTAGCCACATCACGTTTCATACCCCTCCACCAGTACTTTCTCTGTAAATCTCGGAACATCTTCGTACCTCCAGGGTGAATGGTGTACTTGCTATTATGAGCCTCCTGGAGTACTTCCTGTCTTAGCTCAGGGTTATTTGGAACCCAAATTCTTTCTTCCATCCATATTCCTCCATCTTCTTTCAAATGGAAGAAAGTGTTATCTTTTTCAGCACGAGCTTTCAATTCCAAGTACTGGGGATCCTTGAACTGTTCGACTACGATGCGATCGAGGAACTCAATGTGGATCGTCAAACATGACATTTGGATTCTGCCAGAATCAGTCAAAAATGGCTTCCACTTGACGAAATCCTCCATCAACTTCCATTGTCCGGTTAGGCTGGCCAGAGTGCCAACAGTCTTGCGACTAAGGGCATCTGCTACAACATTCGCCTTTCCAGGGTGATAGGAAAGCGTGAATTCATAGTCTTTGAGGAATTCCAGCCATCGCCGTTGCCGCATATTGAGTTCTTTTTGAGAAAAGAGGTATTTTAGGCTTTTATGGTCCAACATGACCTCAAATTTCTCTCCATAAAGGTAGTGTCGCCAAATTTTAAGTGCGAAGACTACCGCGGCAAGCTCAAGATCGTGGGTTGGATAACTTTTCTCATGGACTCTCAACTGTCGTGACGCATAGGCGATTACTTTGCCATGCTGCATCAACACACAACCCAGACCTGTTCCTGAGGCATCGGTATATGCCACGAAGCCTCCCTGACCAGAAGGTAAGGTAAGGACAGGGGCAGTGGTAAGCCTCTATTTGAGAACCTCAAAGCACTCCTTACACTGGTCAGTCCATTCAAACTTGACTCCCTTTTTCAGCAATTTCGTCATCGGTACGGCGATTCGGGAGAAGTCTTATATGAACTTTCGATAATATCCGGCAAGTCCAAGGAAGCTACGAACCTCAGTGATATTTTCTGGCTGCTTCCAGTCCATCACAGCTTCCACCTTGGTAGGATCTACTGCGATTCCATCTTTTGAGATCACATGACCAAGGAACATCACTTTGTCTAGCCAGAATTCACATTTTGAAAACTTAGCATAGAGTTGGTTATCTTGAAGGGTTTTCAAGACGATTTTCAAGTGCTCCATGTGTTGTTCCTTGTTCTCAGAATATACGAGAATGTCATCAATAAAGACGATGACAAAGCTATCCAAATATGGTCTGAATATCCGGTTCATTAGATCCATAAAGGCAGCAGGCGCATTAGTGAGTCCGAAGGGCATTACTACGAACTCATAATGGCCGTATCTCGTTCTGAAGGCAGTCTTAGGTATATCCTCTTCCTTTACTCTGAGCTGATGGTACCCAGACCTGAGGTCGATCTTGGAGAATACCCTCGCTGTTCTGAGCTGATCGAATAAGTCCTCAATCCTAGGCAACGGGTATTTATTTTTAACAGTTGCCTGATTAAGCATCCGATAATCGATGCATAACCGAAGGGATCCATCCTTCTTCTTTACAAACAGCACTGGGGCTCCCCACGGTGACACACTAGGACGGATGAACCCTTGTTCCATCAGTTCTTCCAACTGACACTTCAACTCACTGAGTTCAGCTGGCGCCATTCGATACGGAGCTTTGGATATCGGCGTTGTTCCAGGTAAGGATTGAATTCCAAATTCAACCTCACGAAGTGGCGGAAGTCCTGGCAATTCCTCAGGAAACACATCGGGAAACTCCCGCACCACTTCCAAACTCTCAAGGGGTTGGTCATTGGATTTTTCCACCGAGAGACTCAACAGGAAGGCCACACAACCCTTCCTAAGGTATTTTTGTACCTTAAGTGCTGATATGAGCCTTTTCTGTGGAACAGGTTTGGATAACCGGTATTCCATCTTAGGCAATCCGGGTCGAGATAGAATTACTTTGCCCTCGCGGCACAGAATCTTGGCATTATTCTGAGCCAACCAATTCATTCCCAGAATGACATCGTACTGTATCATATCGATCAGGATGGCGTCAGTAGGCAAGTGTTGCCCTGCTATCTCAATATCCAAATTTTTCACACACCGGATACATTTGGTGCGTGAACCCAACGGGTTATATACTTCGATCATTTTATCAATCGGTTGCACCGAAGCGTGGAGTTGTTCGGTGAAATCGTCAGAGATAAACGTATGAGTAGCACCACAATCAAACAAGACGTAAGCTGCATGTTCATTAACAGGTACGGTGCCTTCAATCAGGTCACCATTTTCGACTTGTTCAGTCGTTACAGCATATACACGACCTGCAGCAGGCCTTTGTTCTACTCTAGGTGGAGGTCGTTGAAACTGAGAACGTTGTGGGGCTGGTCGAGAGGGTCCGGCAGATCCGACATTACTCCTTTGTTCATCTGCAGCCTTCTTGGCGCAATCCCTTATAAAGTGGCCCATCTTGCCACAATACAAGCACCCACCAATGTCACGAGGACATGGCTTTCCAGGGTGGTTCATACGACACCTTGGGCAGCTGAAGTTGGACTGCTGACCATTCGGAGTTGGGTTCTGTCTTGGCCTCACGACTTGCTGAGTGTTGTTCCCTCCTTGGAACTTCTTCTTTTGAAAGGGTTGTCGTGAACCCTGGCCACTTGGGAACGTCCTTTTACGATTCCCACCATTCACTATGGGCTTCTTTGCTACGATCACTTTAGATCGTGCCCAGTCCTCTTGGATTTTTGAAGCTGCTGCTACCGCAGCCTGAAAAGTCGAAGGCATGCTTGTTATCACTCGAGATCGCAGCCCTTCGCGCAGACCATTCACATATTTGTCGGCCCTTTCTTGGTCTGTTTCGAACAATCGAGAGCAGTAGCGCTCTAGATTCTGAAATTTGGTGGTATAGTCCATTAGACTCATACCGCCCTGTTCCAACTCCAGAAACTCCATCTTTTTCTTGTTTCTGGAATGCAACGGGAAGTAGTTATCCATAAAAGTCCTCCGAAAGTCAGTCCAAGGAATGACTTCGACTTGTGAGAACTGGATAAGTTTAGTGGTATCCCACCACTTCCGTGCATTATCTTTTAATCGATACGTGCCAAAGTTGGTCTTTTTCTCTTCTGGTACTCCCAGTACTGAGAAGGCACGTTCTGTCTCTTCGATCCAACTCTCCGCGAGCTCAGGATCGGCTCTGCCAATAAAAACTGGTGGGTCAAGCTTGATGAACTTCTCATAAGTCACTCCTCCCAGGTGCTCGTTTCGTGGTGCGACTGGTTCTGGCCTCGTTTCCCGGATGGCTGTAACCAGGTTGTTGAGTGTCTCCAACAGGAATCCCTGCGTATGGGACTCCTCGCTTGGTATGGTTCTCCTCGTCGCAGGAGCCATTTATCTATGCACACACAAGCACTTGTTTTTAGTTTCTCAATGTATATATGGAAGTAAAAAGCTTTATTTACTTAATATACATCATATTTACACAAACATCGCCTTAAACAAAATGTCATGCCGCACTGGCAGACTTTAGGCGTTGAGAAACTATATACATGAGTCTATTGACTCCAAAGCATCACCAGTCTCTTTAAGACTTGGATTTCTTTGATGATGACGAACTCCAAAAGGTCCATCTATTGCCACATGACCTTGGAGCAGGCACTACTAGCTTTGGCTTGGGCGGCACTTCCGCACTAGCAAGCGAATATTGGGGATATACGAGGGACTCCAGTCCACTTTCCCAGTCAGCAAGATCAAGACTCTGGGAGTCTGGAATAATGATTGGCGAACAGAAAGAATCCCCTCTTTTGTTCCTGCCATTTAAGCTCAGCGTATGTGATGCCGGATGGTAGCTTGGCGAGTGATAGACCTCCGTAGGGAAGTTCAAATCAAAATCCCTCAGCCTTGGTAATTCATCAGAAGATGTTGGGGTATGGTTGCTCCCAACACTAGAGTGATGCGGTCTACTGACACGCGAAGTCTCATCCTTGAGACCCTTTGATGCCCGCCGACCCATATCGGCGGTATATTTCCTTTGGCATTCATTGGCGGAATGCCCATCTTCGCCACAGTATTGGCAGTCTTGGACTTCATACGGGCATATCCACTCATCGTGCATGACCTTGCAGCGATAGCAGTATCCACGCGAGTCATGAGTTGCCATCTATACAAAGATGCACCCAGATCAGAACAAAAGTATAAAAACATATACTTACAGTGCGATATCGTGACATGACGGATCTTGAACCAGGTTTCTCAGACACATGGCTCTGATACCAATTCTGTAATGCCCCGGATTTCCAAAACAAAGCTAAGTTAAAATTTTCATTAATTTCTTTTTTTTTTTCTTTGCAGCGGAATTTAGAAAAGCTTTTAGCAGCGGAATCAGACGATAATGAGTCGTCAGTTTTAGAAAACTCCGAGCACGTTGCAGGTATGTGGCCAAACAACTCATTGACCACCAAAGTGTTCCATTTATCGAAAACCACTTGTTTATTACAACACCACTGCTTAGAAAAGCAGTGTAGGTTCAATAAAAAGGAAGCAGTACAACTATGTCTAGAGAAACCCTGGAACTCGATGCCGCCTTGCTCCGCATATCGCCACGCAGGTACAACACCTGAAATCCCCATGAAACGGGGTCAGAACCACTGATGGTCTGGTAAGCATGCAGTCATACATCCATTCAACTCAAATACAATAATGACCACTCAGGGCCGCAATGCGCAATAACGACGCTCAAGCCTCCAAGACTTAGCGTATATCACAGGAGCCTCCTCAGGGCTATGAGTTGAACATCCGCTCAAGTCTTCATGACTTAGAGCAAGCCTTTTCAGGGCTGTGATTTGAATAGCCGCTTAAGTCTCCATGACTTAGCCATGACCTCTACCGGGTCTCAAAGTGATGTCTAGCTCAAGTCTTCATACTTGGCACATCCGTATCCCACGCATCTAAGGACAACTCTTCGAGCTTCGCTTAGTCGTGCGGATACAACACGGGTCTTTGCCCAGTCGGTCCAGTCATATACCGAACATGACACCTTCACAAAGGTTATGCAGGACTGACTCAACACGTCATCCACTCATACATTCAAAGCATCGCTGAACCTAAGCTAATGCATTGTTACGATAATTAACCTCTCCCGCCTTTGGTACGCAGGTAGAGCTATTCTCCGGGCATCAACGCGACGTTCTGGGGGTTGATTATTCTATTGTTTTAGATACCCCAGAGGCCTGTTGATCCTATCCATAGTAGGGCAGTGTGTTTCAACTGGGAGAATCCTACTAGGCCCATATTCGGATGCATCCTCTACTTGCAGTAGTTGGGTTCAATCCTTAGATCTTAAGGATAACCACGACCCCAAAACCCATGAGTGACTGAGGCCATCGTGGACTCTATCAGGTCCAAAGTAAAATACATGTCACTCAAGGCTGTACCATCACTGTCATTCCACAGTGAGCATAATTCCTGAAGGGGTCTGCCAGTCTTACAATTACTTGGACAGAATATGCATGCCATTTAGGCAGCCCGTGCTTTCAGCACTACGGGAGTATGTACCCGACCCCATTCAGTCTTCCCCAACACAGTCATTACTGAGGGGGTACCCCTAACACGATCTTCAACCGCGGGGTATGTGCAACCTTAAGTCTTATTCATATGCATGCAGAACACCGCTCTTTGGCACTTCGGCCACCACGAGCATCACACCTCGTTGGGTGGAAACAACACACTCTGGCTCTTCGGCCCTTACGAGTCTGGTTGTGTAACCGTTCTCAATGAGCATGCATATGACTCGATCTAAATAGATCGGCTACTCGGCGTATTTTTACGCAACGAGTCCAAACCTAGCCAAGGCGCAACCTCTACTCCGGCTCAGCGGCCCTTACGAGCAAGGTGCCCTTGCAGGCACAAGGATACGAGCCGATCTGGCATCGTTCCATCAACGGACATCATTATGCCGTTCCATTGGTTCCGGCAGCTCTTCTGCCAACCATTTCGTCAGCACCTCCCCTGCTCTACCGGCAGTGGTGCGACGAACCCTTCTACGTTGTAGAGGGCAAACCATGAACTGGGTAGCACTCTGCTATATGTCAGAGTATCCTGCTACGTTCTTTCTGAGCTATTCTTAGCTTCTTCAGAAATTTTAGCAGCACTTCCTCTCTTTTACGGAGAAAGCGTGCGTTTCTTTTATCCATTTCAGCGGCATCTCCCCTCTTTGGTAGGAAATCGCCACGCTTAATTCGGGAAATGGATGCGCACCGTTGTGCGTACTTTGCATCCATCAAGGTTGCAGAAACCCTTGGCCATAGCCAGGCCATACAAAATTGACTTAGTCATTACGTAAAGAGCATTTTGCCAAAAACCGAAGCCTTTCCAATAGGGGCTTCATTCGTCAAGCAGAATCTTGAACGAGGAGCGGTCAAGGAATCGCATGGGGGATTTGGAGTTGATCTCCATTTGAACGCTCATTTATGCGCTATATATGTAGTATAAGCAGAAGCCTGTGCTTTATACAGCGGCGGCGTAAAGAAATGCATATACTATTGTTCAGGGTGTGTAACTGAACGAAATATTCTACATATATAACAAAGCAGAAGCCTTGGCATCGTTCGACGCGATGGCGTAAGTAAATACATTGCAGAAAGCAGGAGCCTTGGCATCGTTCGACGCGACGGCGTAAGTAAATTCATAATCGGAAGTGCAGTAATCGGAAGTGCAGAAAACAGGGAGCCTTGGCATCATACGACGCGACGGCAAAGGTAAATTACATAGCCTGTGCGATATAAGACGCGTCGGCAGAATCAGCAGATATACACCTAGATCTGTATCCAACGATAGTTACGAGGCGAGCGAGTGAACACCGAAGTGTCCTAGAGGGCTCAACCAAGAACTAGGGTGAGATACTATTTTTGAAGAACGCATATACTGCGCATTCGAACATATATATCCGACGATAGTTACGAGACGAGCGGGTGAACACCGAAGTGTCCAAAAAGGGCTCAATCAAGAACTAAAGCAAGATACTACTTCAGAAAGTATATTCTATATACAAACAATCAAATACTTGAGAGAGATGGATCAACGAAGTGAACTTACTTCAAATCGTGGAAGAAACGGCTCCGGGTTGCTTCTTTGGCTTCGAGCCTTCCTTCGAGAGGTCAGACTAAGTCAGATGAAGCTGACTTAGTTGAGAAAGAGGTAGAGCAGGTCAAGCTACTCAACCTAAGTGGTTTGAACCAAACAGGGTTCAATCCAAGTCAACTGGGTTCAGCAGGTTCGAACTCAGCTCAAGTAGGCTAAGTCTGGGTTCAGAAACCCAAACCGGAATCTGGACCAAAAAGGACTTTGACTTTGACTTTAAACCCAACTAGGTTCAAGTCAAGTCAACTGGGTTTGGACCAGGTCAAGTGGGTTCAGACCCAGGTCAGGTGGGTTAGGACCAGGTCAGGCAGGCTCAGGCTAAGTCAGGCAGGCTCAGACCAGGTCAGGTGGGCTAGGCTAGGTAGGGGAGGTTTAGGAGAGAGAGAGAAGGCAAGAGAGAGAGGGGGGTCGAAATTATGAGAAGAGAGAGAGTGGGGAGGGCTATTTATAGCCCAAGCCCACCTCCTCTTGGGTTTTTCCATGCCCCTTTTACCCCTTGGCTTCTTTTAAATTCTTGGAGGTTCCTTTTGAGGTGGGGCCCACAAGATATTTCCATAGGATATTTTGTGGGTCCCACAAGATATTTTCTGAGGAATATTTCTGTGGGTCCCATCAATATTTCCGTGGGTCCCGCAAGAATTTCGGGTTTCCGGCGGTTTTTTCCGAAAAATTCTGAGTACGCCATTTTCTTCGTATTGATGTAACTAAGAAAGTTGGCTCGTACGAATCTATTGATTTCGTTTAGTTAGGAAGTTATGGCTTCCAGAGTGTTTGAGCATATATTGACAATTCGACGAATATCCTAAGTATAACTGGCTCGCAGGAATTGATTCGTTTCGCATTCTGAGAAGAAATGCTATTTTTACCGGTAAATGCCTCATGAATTTTATTCAGATATTTTCTGAAAAATTGCGGGTCTTACAAGCAGCAAAGGAAATAAGAACAACAATAGCAGTGGTCCGAGAGCAGATCAGAACAAGGGGCAGAAGGAGGGATCCTTTAAAAACAATAATAAACCGCTTCCAATCGGCCTTCAGCAAAAGGGTGATCTTCAAGAGAAACCCAAGTACATCAAGTGGGAAAAAGATCGAGTCTTCACTCCGTTGTCTGAGAGTTTAGAAGTGATTATGAATTACCTTTTGAAGCACGGGATAATCAAGCTCCCTAAAATAGCAGATCCTCCCGTAATCTTGGGAAAATTCAAAGATCAATTCTGCAAGTTCTATAGAGCAACGGGGCATGACACAGAGCATTGCTTCGTCCTCAAACACATGATACAAGACTGCATTGACAGAAGCGAGCTGATAGAGGACGAGGAAGAAAAGCAGCCAGCAGTCCTGACAGAACCATTCCCGGACCACTCAAAGAATTGATAAAGCCAAAGTTTTTGTTTGCTTTCGTCTCTTTTTGTCAGTTGTCTTGTAGGGGCTAGTCAGCCCAGTCTTCTATGAGTCCTTTCCTTTTTCAAGTTCTTGTAAATATTCAGTTGTTATCAAATCTTTTGCTTATCAAATAAAATGTCAATTTCCTTTATATCTTTTATATCCAATGCTTCTTCTCCCTTTGCTGTACTGGGGCATTTAAATTCCTGTTCTTTTCAGAATGCGAGACAATCCTGACATCATTCATGAGAGAAATGATATTACCTATGAAGGCTTTTTCAAAAATCATGAAATTTTAAAAATCTTCGTTATGACCAAGGAGTTCAAATATTCCTTGGTCTAACCTTTGACAAAAAAATCAACCCTCGTGTTGATCATGTCTTCAAAAATAAGTTTTTCAAACCATTATATTGAAAGATCAACCCTTGTGTTGGTCTTATCTTCCAAAATGAATTTTTTTAACTTTTATATTCAAAGATCAATCCTTGTGTTGGTCTTATCTTCCGAAATGAATTTTAAACTTTTATATTCAAAGATCAATCCTTGTGTTGATCTTATCTTTCAAAATGGATTTTAAATCTTTATATTCAAAAATCACCCTTTGTGTTGGTCTTATCTTTCAAAATAGATTTCAAATCTTTTTAGATCAACCCTTATCTTTTAAAGTGGATTTCAAAACCTTTATATTCAAAGATCAATCCTTGTATTGATCTTATCTTCCAAAATGGATTTCAAATCTTTTTATTCAAAAGATCAACCCTTGCGTTGGTCTTATCCTCCAAAATTGATCTCAAAACTTTTCAAAGATCAAACCTGGCGTTGTTCTTATCTTTTAAAATGGGTTATAAATCATCATATTCAAAGATCAATCATTGCATTGGTCTCATCTTCCAAAAATGGGTTTTAAATCATTATATTCAAAGATCGACCCTGTGTTGGTCTTATCTTCCAAGATTGGTTTTTAAGCATTACCTTCAACGATCAACCCTTGTGTTGATCTCATTATCAATTTCGAGCTGTTATTTTTAGAAATCAGATCTATTGTTGATTTTCTTCTTCATAATTAGGTATTCAAAACCATTGCCTTCGAAAATTAACCCTCATGATGATCTCTCATGTTTGGTTTAAAGGATCAGATCTCGTGCGGATCATTTTTCTTATAGTGGATTTTCTTCCCCCAAAATGATTTCTCACTTATCTTTTAAATAAACATTTTCCTTTCAAAGATCCCATATACAGGCAGGATCAGAAAAACTCCTTTTTCTCAAATCTTGTAAATCTTCAGTTAATTCTTATATCTTTATCAGTTTCATTCATTTTATTCATATTTTTATCAAGTTTACATCAATTTTATCAAGTTTTATCAAGTTTATCAAATATTTTCTCAAAATTCCATTAAATTTTTTCAATTCCTTACCCTTTCAGGTTAAGGGATAAACCTGACCCTCGTTGTCCGAGGTGTTCCCATTCAGGATAAGGGATAATCCTGAAAACCTCTCGTAGGAGCAATAACGCTACCTATGAGGATTCTTTCGTAAATACAAGTTTTTGCCAAATCTTTATCGATTCTTTTTAGATTTATATCGATTTGTCTTCATTAAATTTTCTTAAATTCTATTCTTTTTCCCATTTCAGGATAAGGGATAATCTTGAGATCCCTCGTAGGGGAAATAACGCTACCTATGAGGATTCTTTTGTAAATACAAGTTTTGTCAATCTTTATTGATTTTCTAGATATATATCAATTTCCTTACATTAAATCTCTTTAAATTCTATTCTTTTCTTCATTCAGGATAAGGGATAATCCTGAGATCACTCATAGGGGCAACCATGCTACCTGTGAGAATTTTTTTACAAAAATAAAATCAAATTTTCCTCAAATGTTCTACATTTTTTTCAAAGTTCTATATCCTTTTGTCTTCTCAAAGTTTATTCTTTTTATATCCTCCGTCACATACCTGGTCCATCTAAATCATAGATCATAAATTCTAAATCTTGCCATATCCTTTCTAAATTCAAGTTATTTCTTCACAAAATCTTCTATTTCCCCTTCAGGTTAAGGGATAAACCTGAATCATTCTTTTCCTAAATTCTCATCAAATGTCTATTTCATTTCCCCTTCAGGTTAAGGGATAAACCTGAATCATTCTTTTTCTAAAATTCTCCTCAAAAATGTCTATTCTATTTTCTCTTCAGGATATGGGATAATCCTGAAACCCCGGCCATTCTTCTTGCTTCAATCTCTAAATATCTTAAATAGGCCGATCTCTTTCCCGACTCTCAGTTGGAAAAACCTAGTGCTCGCACGTGTTATTTGGCTAAATTTTCAAAATCTAAAGATCAAGTTCAGTCCTCGTGCTGTTTGTTCCTCAGAAAGTCTCAATCTTAGATCAAATCATTAAATCAAAGGTCGTTAAATGATTAAATGAATAGTCCCAGCTACTTCGCTGGTCGTTAAATGATTAAATGAAATTTCCCAGCTACTTCGCTGGTCGTTAAATGATTAAATGAAATGTCCCAGCTACTTCGCTGGTCGTTAAATGATTAAATGAAATGTCCCAGCTACTTCGTTGGTCGTTAAATGATTAAATGAAATGTCCCAGCTAATTCGCTGGTCGTTAAATGATTAAATGAAATGTTCCAGCTACTTCGCTGGTCGCTAAATGAAATGTCCCAGCTACTTCGCTGGTCGCTAAATGAAATGTCTCAGCTACTTTGCTGGTCGCTAAATGAAATGTTCCAGCTACTTCGCTGGTTGCTAAATGAAATGTCCCAGCTACTTCGCTGGTCGCTAAATGAAATGTTCCAGCTACTTCGCTGGTCGCTAAATGAAATGTCCCAGCTACTTCGTTGGTCGCTAAATGAAATGTCCCAGCTACTTCGTTGGTCGCTAAATGAAATGTCCCAGCTACTTCGCTGGTCGCTAAATGAAATGTCCCAGCTACTTCGCTGGTCGCTAAATGAAATGTCCCAGCTACTTCGCTGGTCGTTAAATGAAAGGTTCCAGCTCCTTCTCTGGTCGCTAAATGAGAGGTCCCAGTTCACTGGTCAGAATATCCAAAATCATAAATTGCAACTAAAGGTCACATCAAAATCTATATTGAGTAAAAATTTCACATAGAAGTCATGAAAACTTTGCCAATTTGCTAAAAATATTTGTTGATTCCAAATAAATCTTACTGCACAAAAGAATTACCTCAGATTACCTCTAGTATTTTCTTCATAAAAGGTGAAACTCTTTGTGAAAGAGAGGTAAAATTCAAATCTTTTTCCTGTTGATCAACCAAAAGGATGAAAGAAATATCCTCGGTATGATTAGTGAAATAAATATTCGATGACATTGAAAAGCCGGAAGCGAATTGATATTGATCATAGCTATGATATATGTTTAAAGACGATTTCCTGGCAATTAGACAGTGAAAATAGCCTGAGCCATAAAAGAATCCACTTAATCCATATCACCTTATCCAGTTTAAAGCTGCAATCAAATATCGGCAAAAGGGATCTCTCAATTGTCGTCAAGATGAAGGCGAATTAAGCGAGTAGACCCCCGGGGCCAAAGAAGATTTGGATCACCTACCAAGATGAAGGAGTTTGTGAAGGATCCTTCCAGGGAAAGTTCAAATCACCGTCGAGATGAAGGCGAGTGTGATGGACCTACCGACAAACCCTAAATGATATTTGATTCCAGCTATCATCTAAAGACTTTTGAGCCAGTATCATATATAATCCCTGAGAAAATGAAGGATCGAAGCATCTCCGAGATGAAGGAGTTTGTGACGTACCCTTCCCTGAAAAAAGAGAGAAAAGTCAGGACATCTCCAAAATGAAGGATGATGTAAAAAGCCCGAAAAAGCCCAATGACTCAAAAAGAGTGCAAGAATATCATCATGAGAAAACACTCAGATATCAAGCTGCCTAAATTGCCAGAAGTCATCTTTCCTCATGCAAAATTCTTTTATCAATGTCTTTTCACTACTTGCTTTTATGAAATTGAGAATATTTCTTCTCTTCTCATATCCAGGAAATGGATAACTTCCTTGAAGAAAATCATCAGCGCTAAAATTTTAAATTTGACTCTTAAGACCGAGAAGTTAACCTCGTTGGAGGAAATACTCTAGGTAAAAGAGGGAATATCTTTGCACACATGTGCATATTTTCAAGCGTTGAAGTCAATTATAAATTTATCTTATTGGCAAAATTTTCTAGATATTCTAAAGAGTGAAATAAATATTCGATATCCATTTTTGTGCAACCTAGCGTTGTTTATATCTTCCAGAAGAGTTACCCCATTCAGTTGAAGTATCTCTCCTGTCCCATCACGGTTTCGAGAAATCCGTATGGTTGTTCCCACTCAGGTTAAGGGTCAAAACCTGTACTTCCAGCGAGAGGTCATTAAATTCAAAAGCTGATTTAGTCTCAGCAATGAGACGTCCAAGTTCACCCCTTTTTCAAAACTTTAGGGAACCCCATTTTCTTCCTCCTTTCGCAAACCCCTTTCGGATTTGTTCGTCCAAACTCCGAAGGTCCCATCATGGTCTCTTCACTCGAGGATTCCATATGGTCGTCCCCTTCAGGTTAAGGGTTAAGCCTGAACCTCGTGCATCGAGGTATCTCCCTTTTTCAGGTTTGGGTTAAACCTGAGTCTCGTTCTAACGAGGTTTCTCGTTTTGACGAGGTGTTTTCTTCCAAGTCCCATCATGGTTCTTCATATCGAGGAATCCATGCTTTGTATATCCATCCAGAATAAAATCCTACTTGAGCTTCATCTCACAAGGCCTTCTCTCATAAATGTCCCATCAAAGTACTCATATATTCCTTTCCCCATTCAGGTTATTTCTATATATCTTCGCCCCATCTAGGTTAAGGGTCAAACCTGAGTCATTTCAAAAGATTGATCTTGTCTCGCCCATGAGACTTGATTTAAATTCTTACCTTTTATCTTTTCGGGATCTTCACCCAAAGTCCCATCACGATTTCCTCCTCTCTATTATTCAATCATATCATTTTCGAGGATTTCGTCTTCCAAAAGCCATTCAAGGATAAAGATTTAAATTTGAAAAACCATGTCTTTTAAATCAAATTCTTCCACACCCAGTTCAGATCTGCTGACTAGGGCATTTTTCAAAATTTGGAGTGTTTTCTTTGCCACTAAGCTCGGCTTTCAACCGGCTTAGTAGCAAAGAGGGGCATCTGTGAACACCCCAAATTTTTCAAAATCTTTTAAATATTCCCTTATTGCCCCTAAATTCATCTCTTAGCAAAATGAGTCATTTTTAAATCTAAATTTCAGTTCATTTCTCAAGTTTTACTGAAATTAAATTCATTTTATATGTTTAAATTGATTTTGGATCTGGATCCATTGTCCAGACCCAAATCTGAGTCTCATTGTCAAAATT
This sequence comes from Nuphar pumila, assembly GCF_984573655.1. NCBI lineage: Eukaryota > Viridiplantae > Streptophyta > Magnoliopsida > Nymphaeales > Nymphaeaceae > Nuphar > Nuphar pumila. The sequence continues at coordinate 68,577,952 of NC_143251.1, read as the reverse complement.
TTTAAATTAAAATTTACAGAAAAATAAAAAATAGTTTGTAAATAGCTCGGACAGTCCATCCGACATCCGTTTGGATCCATCACGTTGTATTTCTCGATTTGAGTTTTAAAACTTGAACATTTTCTCAAAAACGAGGACCCAAACCGATTTTTTTGAAGAAATTTTCCCAAAATAGCCTGGAAAACCTTCTTTTGTAAATATTTCTCAAAAATACAAAAAATCAGGGTTTAATCTTTGTTTTCTCATAAAAATCCTAGATTTTATTCCAAAAATACAAAAAAATAGAAAAATAACACGAAAAGCAAAAAAATCGGAAAAAAACTATGAGAAAAATAAGTAGGTTTTTTGCCAAAAACCTCATCTTGAGCCATTTTACAAAAATTTTAAAAAGAGGGAATCCTTGTTTTGGAAATTTGAGAAAGGTCGAACGACCATCTCCCGCGCACTCTCCCCTCTCAATTCCCACCATTGATCTTCAAACAAACTCCTTCTCCCTCAACCCCTCATCTTCAACCACCTCCCTCTCTCGATCTCCCTTTTCACTCTTTAAAAGAGGAGCACGCAGAGGGGAGAAGGGATCCATTATCCATCCATTATCGACCCCTCCATCTTCTGCTTCCTAATCGGTTTTTCACCCGCGCACCTTCTCCTTCCTCCTTCAGCAACCGCTTCTTCACCCCACCATTATCCCTCTTTTCCTCTTCCCGATCCATCTTCGACCCCTCCATCCTCTTCTTCTTGATCCGTCTTCACCTCTTCACGACATTTGCTTCTCATCCATTTTTCCATCTACGTTCACGCATCCATCTCTCTCTCAAATCATCCATTGTTCTTCACACCATCCAGTTTTTCTATCCATCATATGCGAGCAATATCGGGTTTTTCTCTTCAAGCACCCATCGCATCCCTGGTCTCCGGTTCCCCTTTTCAAGTTTTGAAGCTCCAGAACGATCAATAAAGATCTCCTCCCCTCTTCCTTTTCTTCATCAGAAAAGGAGAGTAGAAGGGAAACTCCATCAGAACTCTGGCCAATCCGCCGACCGATCTTCGCAGGAATCAAAATCTCCACTGCAAAAGCTCACTTCATCAATTAAAACCGACCATTCCGACGGAGGAACTACGGAATATCGATTCCTTTCGGATCCCTGCAACATTCCAGTGAATTTCCCTTCTCTTCTTTTACTTTCCTAATTTTCTTTGATTTCTCTGTTTTGGGCTTCCGGTAACGCACCATGGAAGGTTTTGAGTTGCCTATAGCAATCTCAAAACCTCCCCGTGCTATAGCAAAGGAACGATTTCGTTCCTACATTTCAGTATTTCTGTTCTTTTTCATATTTTGCTATTTCGTTTTTTTTTTTTTTGCATTCCAATTTATATCCCGTTTGGTTTCATATCCCCTTTTTGTTCTGATTTTCTGGATGACCATTTAGCTTCGCCGTTATTTTTGTAATTTGCTTACATACCCTGCTTCATCTCAAAGATCGACAGATTATATTTTCCTTTTTCTCATTTTGGATTTCCCATTTACTTTTAATGCTTATACTGGATTGCTCACTCAACGTTTGATCTCCTGCTCTGATGATGCTTGGTTCGTTGTTCCCATTTTTTGCTATGTTTCTTGATTTAAACATCATTCACACATTTTCTTGGGCTTACCTTATCATGTTTAGCTTGTGCAACATCGTGTTTCATTTCTTATGCATCTCTGTTTCTGCATCTCATTGGGATGATTGATTCATCAATATTTTATTTTATTTTTCTTTATCATGTATGCTTTATCACATAGTGCCTTCTTCCATCCATTCAGTATCATTGCGTGCCCCTTTTTGTGTGTGTGTAATTACAACACGTCAAAGGTTGTCAGCTTGTTGCTGATCATTGTTCATCCACACGGCATGGCGAGCATTGAACGCTGCTCATCAATCCACTTCATCGTTTTATTTAGCCTAAATTCCCTTTATTTCGGTGATTGGGTTATTTGCTTTGATGATGAAAGTTCAAATGTAGCCAAACATTTCATCATATACAGGTATGACATTTGCGCCCCTATGATTCAGTCGTGATTGAAGTTTACAGAATGCACCATTTATTCCCATTCTACTGGGTGATCTTGTTTGAAAACTCTTATCAAGATCTGCTACAATCTACCATAAAACTTTGTATTACCGTGAAATAGGGATGAATGGCCAACATGTTGCCCTAATGTTATTAAGTATACAATTTTATCTGGTGGATGCTTTGAGAAGAGTTTACAGTAAGGCTGTGCACTTCAGGAACTAAAAAAAATATATATATAGAAAGTCCTTGTCAGGACCGTTGCTTTGTTCAGTGAAATAATGGGGGTTAATCGGATGTAATTGGCTATATTACTTTGATTGGTGTTTGGTGTGAGATAGACTGTCTTTATGAGGTACTCTTTCTTTTCAAAGAGAGAATATAAAGAGGGTTAATGCTGGGTTTGGCAGCTTACATAATGTAGGCCTCTGGCCATTATAGTCAAGGGTTTTTGGATAAAACCATAGAACTTTGTCATTGAAGCATGGGTACAAGGAACGCTGCCTACCTGGTGTCAGAATATGGGATCTAAAAGTTAGCCGCGCCCAGCAGTATATCCTTTGTTCCTTTCCAGAAAGGAATACTTTCAGACAAGATGCTGATTTCTGACCATTTTGTTTAAAAGGTTACATGGTTACTTGAACATGCAAGCAACATTTTACTAAGCTGGGGGTAAAATGCTATTTCCAATCTGATTAGAACTGCTAAGAACATATCCAAGCTTGTCTTTTCAAGTTATTATTCTTATGTCATTCTTAGCATCTCTACTTGTTGATGTTAATGATCACCAACCTGCTTATTTAAACATGATATATCTGAATTTGGAGGAAGAAGCAGAGTTTAAAATTTCTGCCTGTAGCTGCAGTCCTCAATCCTCAATGATCCCTTCAGTCATCTTAAGTTCGGCATTCACATGGTCTGAGTGAACTGAGGGCTCGGTTCACTCCAGTCACCTGTGGCTCTTGGATATTCCACCTAGTCTTACAGCCATGGAGGTGTATGGCATGGTCATGACACGCCGATTCATGTCAGGATTCTGTAAGTGATTTGAAGATTTTATAGCTTATGTTTCCATTATTTATGTTTTGAGATTTTGTCTCTTTACAGTTTGTTTTTCCAAACATGGTCATCCTTTTGTCCAGCAATGACAAAATAAAACTACCCTGTCCAATGCTATTCGGGCTGATCCAAATGAAGGTTGCTCTCAATAAAGCCTCTGGATGCTATCCCAAGGCTACTTCTGTGCATGAATGAAAGAAAAGGGAGTATGATATCGTTGGTTCAAGGTGATTCCCTACCTTTGGGGAAATCAATGGCTTTAGGTTTTTCATAATAGTCGACCCTCAGGAAGTCAAGTATCGCGTAGGACAAGCTCCTGCAGTTTATTGGTTTATGTCTTCCTTTGTTTCTGTCTCTTCTTTCAGTTTTGTTTATCCGCATATCTCTGTTTTTTTTTTATTTTTTTATTTTTTTCCTTGCACTGATCCACTCCCATTTGTATGTTACAGCAAACTTCAGCTGCACTCTCCTGCACCCCAGCTGCCTTCATCAATAACTCCCAGTTGCTTCCTCATCTGGCTACATTTCCATATTCCAACACCACAAACACTTGCAGCAATGCCAGGCATTGCTGCAATATTCATTTACCTTCAGCAATGCTGGGTATTGCTGAAGCAATCATGTCCATCACCATTTGCTTCATTCATATTTTGTGACTCAATGAAGTTGGGATAAGATTCGGTCAATTGGAGAAAACTGTGATGTTTGGATCAACCTGTATCCAAGTCATTCCTTTATATATATATATATATATAGTCTTCCATTTCATAACTTACCCTCCAATGAATATCTGCACATCACTACCTATATACTTTACTCTCTGCACTATTTTCATCTACCCTTCATACACTGCTGCATCTTCCCTTGCATATCACACTGTCACCACCTTCTTGCCCTCCACAAGTTCACTATGTCATTTCATGTGTATATAACATATCTTGCACTTTGTCCATTACATCTCATCCATAAATATATGTAGGGCCTTGGGTAGCCAAATATAGACTTTCATTTAGTCTAACCCATTGTATATGCCTTTCCCATAAAGGATTTCCTTAACCTCAGGCAGATATATACATTTTTTTTTTTTTTTAGCTTAAAGCATTGCATATGCCTTTGCCATATAAATCTCCATCATATTCACATGCATATTTTCCCCTTAATGCAGGGCTTTCTATATGAATTTTAGATTTAAACATGAGAATAGCATTTTGCATATATATCCTCCATTGGAATAGGCATAACCATGTGTATTTGCATATCCATATGTATTTACATGGTGCTAATCTAGTTTGTTTTGCAGGGGAATATATGGAAAAGGTCATTATTTGAAGCTGTAAATTCAATTTCATGTATTGTAATAGTTAGATATTAATGAGAATTTACATTTCCTGTTTTAGATAGAATGAATGAACATTATAAATATTATGAATCACTTGTTCTCATATTTTCTCCTTTAATTTTCAAAAATTCACAAATGGCTACACGAATGGCACGTGCACCATTTCGTGAGAGGTAATTAATCCTAAGTTGATGATTTACATCAACGGCCATAGTCGGGATGTAAACAAGACTTAGGATTTTTATCTTTTACGAAATAACACCAGATCCACACTGGATTCATTTTCAAAATTCATCATATTTACTCAAATAATTTCTTCTTTTATCAGAATTTAACTTAAAATTAATTCAAAATATATACCAATGGCCATAGTCAGGGTATATTGAGAATTAATTTCATTTTAAATTCTATAAAAGCACCAAATGTGTTTTATTCTTCACCTGAGCTTAAATATAGATTATTATATAATACATTCAATGACCATAGTCAAGGATGTATTATATCTTCAATCTTGTTTTAATTCATTTAAAGAATGAAATAGCTTTTCAAAATCTAATTTCAAAAATTTAAATTCATTCATCATTTAGATAGAATTGCATCATATTTTTAAATTCTTTTTCATAAATCCAAGTAATTCTTTCCTTCATTTCTCAGATCAAACCCCATTCATAAATTCAAATTCAACTCTATTTCTCAAAAGAATTCAAAAATCCAATTTCAAGGTCCCATTTGACTTTGAAACTTCAGAATCATCTTGTATTTCAAATTCCAAATTCTAAATCCAATTTAACTCTGAAATTCATTTATATATTCAAGATTCAAATTCTAAATTTCATTTTCCAAGTTCAAATCAAACTTGGAAATCCTTGATTCATCCTCTGAATTTAACAAAACTCCAAATCCATTTTAGGATCCAGGATTCAACATTCATATTGGATCTCAGACTTCAGATCCAATTCCTTTTTAGGATCCAGAGTCCAATTCCACTTTTAGATCTCAGACTTCAGATCCAATTCCTCTTTAGGATCCAGAGTCCAATTCCACTTTTGGATCTTAGACTTCAGATCCAAATCTATTTTAGGATCCAAAACTCAACTTCCATCTTGGATCTCAGACTTCAGATCCAAATCCGTTTTAGGATCCGGAATCCATTCTCCACTTTTGGGTTTTAGACTTCAGATCCAAACCCATTTTAGGATCCAGACTTCAAATCCATCTTGGATCTCAGATCCAAAATCCATCTCAAATCTCGGATCCCATCCAAACTTTGAATTCAAATTCCATCTTGAAATCCATGTTTCAAGTCAAGTTCTATTTTTCAAATTCAAAGCCAATTATATTCCAGATCTCAAAGCTAGATCCATTTACAGATCATGTTTAGATTTTCTTAAATTCATTTCTATATCATTGGTATTTCCCAGATTCATTCCAAATTCCAAATCTTAAAATCAATTCCATTTTCAAATCTTATCTTTTCTCCTAAAATCCATGATTAAATTCAAAGTTCACTTCTGACTTTAAAACTTCATCTCCTTTCATTTTCAAAGCTTTAAATAATTCTTTCTCTAAGTCAAAGATTTACTCCTTTAACTCTGATTTACTTCAAAGACTTAGAAATTCTCTGATCTATCTCAAGTTCTAAGTTAGATTCAATCATTTCTTCACTCCCTTATCAAGTTCATCTCAGAATAACTTGGAGATTTTCAAAATATCTTTTCAAAAAGAGCATACATTATTGCATTGCACAAGCATGATTCTTTGTGCATTTAGATCTTTTAGGATAAATTCCTAGATTACATTTAGGCAAAGCAAAAGGCATAGATTCAATCCTTGGTTCGATTACCCCTGGTAAAGGCGCCAGGAATGATCGAACCTCGTACCGACGAGCGAATCCCGTCTCTCCATTTTTCCCGCAATATTTTCAAAAACGGAGGCGAGTTAAATTTCTAAATATTTTTCAAATCAAGGTCAAGTGAGACCGCGCAAAATAGTTCCTCTTCTCTTCTCTTTCTCTTTTCTTTCTTTTATTCTTCTCCCTTCAAAAAGGAGGAAAATAGAGGTCAGAAAAAGGAAAAGAGAAGGAAGAAAGAGAAACCACAAGAGAGGAAAAATTTTGCGATGATCACAGTGCCACTGATACAGATGGAAGTTTAGGAGATTTCTGACACGTTGCTGAGGAATCCTGCTTCTCCTCTTCGTGTCAGGTCGAGGTGCTATGGAAGTCAGAAGGACTACAAAGACTTCTACACTAGCCAATCTTGAGAATATTATGTGATGTTATGTTGTTAGAAACACTGAGTCAGTGTTTCGTTTTTGGTTTTTGCTTAAGTTGTTAGCAATGCTTGTTTAACCCTGTCTGAATGAAGGGTGTTTTTGTAATGCTTGCAGTTTCCTCATTAATGAAATGAAATTTCCTATCTCTGTGTACTTGTCAGTTGCTTATGTGTAAAATTTTACTTAATTAGATGGTGTGGCGTACGAGGTGTGATGATCTCATGGAGACCTTGAACAACCTTACGGAGGTTGTCGGACACCAGGCAGAAACAATGCGAAACATGGGTGAGCACTTTCAGCAGGCCGCCCAGGGACAGGGAATACCTGCCCGAGTTCCAGCAGCAGCGGTACCGTATAAACAGTTCATGGGTATGAATCCCCCATCATTCGACGAGAAAGCGACACCTGAGGCAGCTGAAGATTAGATCCCAGAAATGGAGTGAATCTTCCGTGTTCTGCAAGTCGGTGATGATCGCAAGGTGGACTTTGGGACGTATCATCTCAGGAAAGATGTGGAAAGGTGGTGGGCGACCACCTGGGAGATTAAATTTGACAACCAGCCGATTGATTGGAAACAGTTCGTTGGAGCCTTTTTCGCTGCATACTTTTCAGCTCACGAGAGGAGCAGGAAGATGCAAGAGTTTCTTGATCTTTAGCAGGGTAGTTCTTCTCTTGCGGAGTACGTCACTCGTTTCCGCAGTCTGGAGAGATTTTGTCCGAACTTGTACACGATGGAGAAGGAGCGAACACTTAAGTTTGCTCGAGGTCTAAAGCCGACACTACGGACGAAGGTGTACACCCGTGCACCGATGACAGTAGATGAGGCTTTGGAGACAGCAACCTTACTAGAACATGATTGGGTGGAATCTCAAAAGACTCCATCATCTCATCATCAGCAGCACCATCTAGGCCAAAAGAGTTGGCCGAGGAAGAGACAGTTTCAGAAGAACCAGGGTGGAAGGAAGTTCCATCCTCCAGCAAAGAAGAATCAGAACAACAACAACAACAACAACAACACCAACCAGCTACAATACCAGAACAAAAGGCCCCAGTATCCGCATCAGCAACGCCAACAACCGCAAAAGTAGATCACCGTGGCAAGTTGCCCAAAGTGCACCACTGACCATCCAGGGCGACCTTGCCCGCGTGACACAGGTGGTTGCCTTTATTGTGGCAAGATGGGACATTACATCAGGGACTGCAAGAAGAAACATGCGGATGACTAGCGAAGAAATATGCCAAGTACTTCTCAGCAGGCGTAGCAGAGACAGCCCCAGACGTATCAGCAGCAGCAGCAATCCCATAAACCAAAGCAGACCAACCAGAAAGTTATTGTCGGACGTGCATACGCGACAACGTTAGAGCAAGTGACCAAGGGAGAGTTGGTCCAAGGTACTATCTCAGTCGCCGGACACGCAGCTTTTACATTGTTTGATTATGGTGCTTCTCATTCTTTCATAGCTGCTAGATTTGCTCGTACTTTACCGTTGACAGTAGAGTCTTTGAATTACCCGTTGGAGGTTTGCACTCCGACTGGTGAACAGTCTTTTTGTGATTCGTATATTCTGAGCATCAAGGTGTCAGTGGCAGAGCAGAACCTGTCGGCTGACGTGATTCTGCTAGACATGACGGAGTTCGATGTCATTCTAGGCATGGATTGGCTTTTTGAGTATCATGCTCAAGTCTTTTGTCGAGAAGGCAAGGTTGTTCTTTTTCATCCTGATCGTCCTGTCTTGGAGATCAAGCTTCCTCGACCCTTACACGATAGTCGCATGATTTCTTCTTTTAAGTCTCAGAAGTATCTACGAAACGGGGGTACTGCATTCTTGGTCAGTATTACCCCAGTTGAACCTGAAATGGTTTTGATTGATGACTTGGATGTGGTCCTAGAATTTGCCGATGTGTTTCTGGAGGAATTACCTAGTTTACCTCCGAAGCGAGAAATCAAATTTTGTATCGAGTTGTTGCCTGAAACTACTCCTATTTCCAAGGCACCGTACCGTATGGCTCCAGCAGAACTTGAAGAGTTGAAGCGATAGCTGGAAGAACTCTTAGATCAGGGTTTTATTCGACCTAGTGCTTCTCCGTGAGGAGCGCCAGTGTTGTTCGTGAAGAAAAAAGATGGATCCTTGAGGTTGTGTATCGATTATTGGATGCTCAACCAAGCGACGATTAAGAACAAGTATCCGTTACCCAGGAACGAAGATCTTTTCGATCAGTTGCAAAAGGCAAAGATTTTCTCGAAGATTGATCTCAAGTCGGGTTATCATCAACTTCGTATCAGAGAAGATGACATTGCGAAGATAGCTTTCCGAACAAGATATGGTTTATACAAGTTCGTGGTGATGCCTTTCGGCCTCATGAATGCTCCAGCAGCATTCATGGACCTGATGAACCGGATTTTTCATCCGTTTGTGGATTCGTTCATGATAGTATTCATCGATGACATCTTGGTCTACTTTGAGAGTCTGGAGCAGCATCGAGAGCACTTGCGGATTGTTTTGAGTGCTCTTCGTGAGCATCAGTTGTTCGCCAAATTCTCCAAGTGTGAATTTTGGCTCGAGCGAGTTATGTTTCTTGGGCACGTGATATCGAAGGACGGAGTGTCAGTCGATCGAGCTAAGGTGGAAGCAGTTCTAGGCTGGAAGCAGCCTTAGAATGTATTTGAGATTCGCAACTTTCTTGGATTGGCAGGTTACTACCGACGATTCATCCAAGACTTTTCGAGGATCGTTCTACCTTTGACGAAGCTTTTGCGTAAAGGTATCAAGTTCAAGTGGAACAGTGCTTGTGAAGACAGTTTCTAGATCCTGAAGTCGAAGCTGACGACCTCGCCGGTGTTAACTTTACCTTCTGGCAGAGGTGGGTTTGTGGTGTACACAGACGCCTCTGGAACCGTATTGGGTTGCGTGCTAATGCAGCACGGCTGGGTGATTGCCTATGCTTCTAGACAATTGAAGACTCATGAGAGGAATTACCCGACGCACGATTTGGAGTTAGCAGCAGTTGTGTTTGCTCTAAAATCGTGGCGACATTATCTGTATGGGGAATCATTCGAGGTCTTCTCAAACCACAAGAGCCTCAAATATCTGTTCTCTCAGAAGGAGTTGAACATGAGGCAGCGACGATGGCTCGAGTTCATCAAGGACTACGACTTCACGTTGTCTTACCACCCTGGTAAGGCAAATGTTGTGGCAGATGCGCTTAGCCGCAAAGCGAGTGGTGTTCTGGCCAGTCTCGTGTGGAGCCAGAAGCTTATTGAGGATTTCGTAGCTTGAAAACCTTTTTCAGTGGGAGGTGGTTCGATCAGATTGTCTGGTCTGACCATTCGCTCTGGATTTTTGTCAAGAATCGTGGAGGCTCAAAAGCTTGATGACCAGTATGGTAAGTTTCTAGCCTTGGTAGAGCAAGCAGATTCTTCTTTTAGTGTGTCAGAGGATGGCAACATTCATTTGAGAGATCGTTTTTGGGTTCCAAGTGACCCTAAGTTAAAGAAAGAGATTCTTGATGAAGCGCATATGTCAAGATATACGATTCATCTAGGAGGAACAAAGATGTTTAAGGACTTGCAGCGAAAGTATTGGTGGAATGGCATGAAGCGCGAGATAGCGGCTTACGTTGCGAGGTGTTTGACTTGTCAGCAGGTCAAGGAGGAACATTAGCGTTCCGGTGGTTTCATGCAGAGGATCAAGATTTCTCAATGGAAGTGGGAAGACGTTATGATGGATTTTGTGGTAGGTTTACCACAAACGAGGCGTAAACATGATGTAGTTTGGGTAGTTGTGGATAGACTAACCAAGTTTGCCCATTTAGTGCCGATCAGGATCAGTCAGTCTCTCGAGAGCCTAGTTGACTTGTACATCAAAGAGATTTTTTGACTACATGGTGTGTCGAGATCGATCATTTTCGATCATGATCCCCGGTTTACATCGCGACTGTGGGGTCAATTGCAGTCTGCTTTGGGGACGAAGTTGAAGTTCAGTACAGTCTTTCATCCCCAGATAGATGGACAGTCTGAGCGAACGATTCAGACGCTAGAAGATATGTTGCGAGCCTGTATGCTTGACTGGAAGGGTGAATGGGATTCACACCTGTGTTTGGTTGAGTTCACCTATAACAACAGTTACCACGCTAGTATCGGGATGGCCCCGTACGAAGCGTTGTATGGGAGACTTTGTCGATCGTCGTCTTATTGGGACGATATCAGCGATAGATCGAGCAAATTGTCAATTGTTCTTCAGCACTACACTTAGCAAGTGCAGAAGATTCATGAACATTTAAAGGCAGCGCAAGATAGACAGAAGAGTTATGCCAATAAGAGACGTCGCGAGTTGTCTTTTGAAGTTGGTGACATGGTTTTTGTCAGAGTTTCGCTGACGAAGAGTGTGTTTCGTTTTGGTAAGAAAGGAAAGTTGAGTCCGAGATACGTTGGACCGTTTGTGATTGTGGCGAGGATCGGTGAAGTGGCATATTGTGTCGAGCTACCTCCACAATATGCCCACATTCACAATGTTTTTCATGTGTCGATGCTCAGAAAGTACATTCCTAACCCATCGCACATCATTCGTTACGAAGATGTGGACGTGCAGGAAGATCTGACTTTGTCAGAATGGCCTATCGAGATAGTTGATCGGCGAGATCAGGTTTTGCGTACCAAGACTATTCCGCTAGTTAAGGTACGATGGCAACACCATGGCATTGAAGAATGCACATGGGAACCAGAAGCGAGCATGAGAGAGACTTATCCAGAACTTTTTTAACCTCCTAAGGGTGATTTCATGGATGAAATCCTTTTTAAAGAGGGGAGGATGTAAGATCCATGATTTATTTTGATGTAATATTACGTAATTGTGTTGAAATTGATGAATTTTATTGATTTGGCAATTTTTGTAATATGCCTATAATTAGAATCGGGTAAAATCGTGTAATTTTACGTAAAAAGGCAATTGCAGAAAATCTAGAGCGATTTAACTTCTAAAATTTTTAGAGTAAGTTTGGAATAGAGTTATGATGATTTACCCTGAATTTGAGGTTCGAACGACGAAAAAACTCTGTCAGTGCATGTGAATTACGAGAGATCGCTTAGAAAATTAGTGAGGGCCTAAACGAGACCAGTTTTGCTCAAAACGAAGATTTCTTTGCTTGAGTAGTTGTGTGATGACGTTTACTATGATAATGTAAAATAAAATTAGTAAGCATTATGGAAAAATAATTGAAATCTAATTAAAAATGGAAATCGGTAAAGTAAAATACCTTTTCTTCCATTGGTACAAGTCGACCAAGGCCACATTCGTCCACTTTGGATGGCCTTGCGACGACAAAGGCCATGGAACCAGCTGGTCCCATTGACCAGCTGGGTTAGTGGCACTTATGTAAAAGACTTTTAAACTCATAAAGGGAGGTCCACGATTGGCCCTACCTAAATCATTTAAAAGAAGAAAATTAAGATTTTTAAAAATTATAAAAGTCATGTCATTAATGGATTAGGAGGAGACGTTGGAGCCTTGGAGGGCGCCATTCCCCATTGGGGAATGCGTGGGCCCATGATTGTAATGCCTTGGGATTTTGAGGAAATCCCAAAGGCTCTTGCCAAGAGGGAAGAGCCATCATTAGGGTGGACTAGCCACCATTGGATGCATGGGGCGGCAGCCCCATGGCATCATGGAAATTTTTGAAAAGCATTTCAAATCCTTGAAACCCATTGGAAGGGCTGGGCGGCGGTGGAAAACCGTGTTCCACCCCGACCCTCCATCTTGGATGGATGGTTTCTAGCCATCCATCTCAACCCTACACCTTATAAAACTCTTTAGAAAAAAAGGGCCCCCTAGTTGGGCGATTTCTCTCTCTCTCTCACCCTTTCATGATTTGGTTAGGGTGTTGGCATGCGTGCACATGCCTTGGGATGCATCGAGTTCGAGTCAATATATATATATATTAAACCACATAAATGATTGATTCAGTGTGACCGAATCGACATGCGACACTCTCGTGTCCCGTCCAAATGTTTCTCCAAAATGATTCCACACTCCGAACTAAGTATAAATTTCCATATTGTTGTTCTACGTTCGTTTTGTCAAACGGTTTGTTTCGGGTCTGTGGGCGCGGCACCCCGAACTGTGGTATTGCCAATGTAATACCCATTAGAATGGGATATTTCCAGAAATCACCTTCAACACATATGTGTGTCGTACTGCATATGGAAAAACCCTTGTGCGTTGGTTTACGTTCGACAGACTAGTAAGGTATGCAGTTGAACACTATTGTAAATCCATGAACTTAGAGACTTCGTTGATTTAAAGTCACAAAGTGTTGTTCAGTATCCTTGGTTCGGGTCCGTAGGCGTGGCAACCCATACCGTGGAAATAGCTAATGTTATTCCCATAAGACGGGAATATCCCAGATTTCATCATAAACATGTAAGTGTGTTGAACCACGCAGGCTGGTTTTTCGTATCGCAATTGCATCTCCTCTGCAAGAGCGACTATTTCACTGTGGAAATGCGAATGTAATTCTCATATGAATGAGAATATTGTTGAATTCAATCTTAACACTGAAGTATGCAAAATAGTACATTTTGACAGTGAAAATTATTGCATGTTATGCAAAATGCCAATGTAATGATTTAGAGACAATGTTTTATATAATGAAAAATTGATAAAATGTGATATGCATGGAACTGCATATTTGCTTGCATACTTAATTGTCTCACAAAAATGAAATGATGCAATGCCTCTGTTACTTATTTTTGTGTAAAAGTTAGTAATCATGTGGTACTTTTACACTTTCCACGTGGCACATCCTGACATTGTTACTGAGTAGTGTGTACCTCGGTTGGTACATTGTTGAGGCATTGGTAAGCGCACAAGGTGCACTTACTTCATAAAATGATAAGACTGAATTTGAACACCATAGGGTATGAATGAGAATAACTTGTTTTGGGCTCAGCTGGAGTCCTTGGGCAGTGGCCCATGTGTTGTAAATGGACTCTTATGTGAATATACCCTGAATTAGAAAAGAAATAATATGGTGTTGTGACTGCTTTCACAAGCAGTATGCTATGTTGGCTGTGTGAGGCTTAGCACGTGGATGGGCAAGCTAAGTCCTCATTTTGCGTAACCCGCGGGGACCACGAGGCAAATTCTTCGTTGAGAGGTATGACTGAATAATGAGCCTAAGAAAGATAAACCTGCTTCGCCCCATTCACAAAACGGTTCAGCTTGGAGAGGGTGGATGGTACAACCCTGAGTGACTTGTCGTTACTATGACATGTGTTTTGACAGGAGTTGTAGCGTCCTTTGGCCTCCAGTCACTCAGAGTCAGGGAGGTCGAGGTTACCTTTTTAGGACCTCACTACTGCAGTAGTATGGATTGCAATCCTTGCCTATGCGAGTGTTTTCTCCCAGCTATGTGTTGCTCGCATGAGGTTGACTCGGTCTGTAGCTTCCCCGATTACCACACTAGAAAATGAATAACAGACGCTGGTTGATGTACCCGAAGGAGTAATAAGAAGAACTTAAAGACTAACCAAAAGTTGACTTACTGTAGTTACTACTTTACTTGTTTTGTAGTCTTTACTTCAGTTACTTTACTTGTTTCAGTTGTTACTTAGTTACTTTACTTGTATAGCACTTGTTACAGTCTGTTACTGCTTTGAGTACTTGTTTTATAGTTACTTCTGCTTGTTACTTTTCAGTTGACTAGTACTTGTCACTTTCGCACTTGCCTGACACAGGCACCTACACTTGTTAGTTTTGTTCCTACTTTTTCTTGTCAGAATTGATATATATATGCATGTGGTTGTTTCTTCACCACCTCGCAAGAGGCCTCACCCCGTTTTATGGGAATGTAGGTGACGAACAAGTGCAGTGTTGATGCGATGATACACGGTGGAGGCTTGGAGGACCCACACTTGCTCTGCAGATCCTGTCCCTTGTGGTTTTGGGTTTTTGGGATTTTGACTGGGATATATTCCCTGTTTTGAGACTTGTACACTTATTTTGTAAACCTTAAACTGTTGGGTTGTATACCCTTTCTACGTTGTAGTTGTACTTTGTTCACATTGTTGTTTACTTGTTGCACTCACCTGTGGCCGCACAGACTCGCGGCTTTGTTTTTTTTCTCACACTTTGCTTTCCGTTGTTTTCTAGTTAAAACCTTTCAAAAAAAAACATAGAAAATTCTATGTTTTTCCAAAGTCGGGGTTTTGGGTGCCACAGGAAAAGAAGAAAAGCAGAAGAAGAGGGGAAGAAAGGTGTGCGAGTGACACGAAGGGTGTGATGGTGGGGTCGAGAAAAATAGATGCCTGGCTCGTTCAACCTGTGCCCTATTTATAGCAGGGGAGGAGGGCAATAGAAGGCTCTGAAGGAAGTTGGTGATCGAGGGTTGAGGGTAGAGGATAAGATTGGAGGGTAGATGAAGGAAGGAGGAGGAAAGGGGCGATGGTCGTTGGTGATGGGTGAAGGAGGTGATGGTTGTTGGTGATCAAGGGTGGAGATGAGGAAGAACGTTGGCGATGGAGGTATGCGATGGGGAAGCTTCTGGAGGGAGAGCCTGCGAGAGGGAGAGAGAGAGAGAACCGAGACAGGGAGCAAGACAACGAGACAGAGAGAGAAAACGAGGCAGAGAGAGAAAGAGCGAGACAAAGAGTGAGACCAAAAGATAAAATGAGACAGAAAGAAAATGAGCAGTTGCAATTTTTTTGAGATTTTTCAAAAGGAGGGTTCTCTGATTTTTCAAAACAAGGTTCTAAAACTTTCTCTAAAAGAGGTTTTTGTACTTTCCTTTGTATTTTGAATTTTTTGTTCATTTTCTTGGTATCTTCTCATTTTTTGGTTATTTTTAAAATAAGACTCTAAAATTTACGAGAAAATAAAAGATTTTGACATATTTTTGTAAAATTTGAAAATATTTACAAAAGAAGGATTTTTCGAGAATTCAAGGCTATTCTTTGAAAAAATCTTAAGAAAATGGGTTTTTGATCCATAATTTGAAGAGATATTCGAGTTTTTGACCTCGAACTGAGAAATACATAGCAGTGGATCCAAACGGACACCGGATGGACTGTCTGAGCCTTTCTGAAATTATTTTGGTATTTTTGTAATTTTAATTTGAAAATTTGGACAACGAGGCTCAGATTTGGATTTTGAATTGGATCCGGATTCG
Organism: Nuphar pumila; assembly: GCF_984573655.1. NCBI lineage: Eukaryota > Viridiplantae > Streptophyta > Magnoliopsida > Nymphaeales > Nymphaeaceae > Nuphar > Nuphar pumila. Next base: position 68,562,063 of record NC_143251.1, on the reverse strand, counting down.
AAATTGAGTCAGATATAGAAAGTTGATTTGATTCCAGTAAATTCGAGCAGTAAACTAGAATTTTGAGTGAAAATGACTCAATTATACTCAGAAAATGGGGGCTAAGGGCAGAAAGGGAATATTTACAAAATTTTGAAAAATTTGGGGTGTTTACAGATGCCCCTCTTTACTACTAAGTCGGTTGAAAGACGAGCTTAGTGGCAAAGAAACACTCCAAATTTTGAAAAATGCCCCAGTCAGCAGATTTGAGCTGGGTGTGGAAGAATTTATTTTGAAAGACATGGTTTCTTAGGCTTAATACCTTATCCTGAATGACTTTGGGGAGACAAAATCCTCGAAAATGATACGACCGAATAACATAAATAAGGAAATCATGATGGGACTTTGGATAAAGGTCCCGAAATGGTGGAAAATCAGAATTTTGATCAAGTCTCATTTCTGAGACAAGATCAACCTTTTGGAATGAGTCAGGTTTAGCCCTTATTCTGGATGGGACAAAAATATATCAAGATGAATTTCAGGTTCTTCCCTTACCTGAATGGGAAAGGAATATACGAAGACCTTGATGGGATCATTTTTGAGAAAAATGCCTCATGAGATGAATGCTCAAGTATGATCCTTTCCTGGATGGATGAATGAATCATGGATCCTTTGTGGGGAAAACCATGATGGGACTGAGAGGATTGCCTTGTCGAAACGAGGCTCAGGTTTGACCCAAACCTTAATGGAAGATACCTCGTGGGGCGAGGTTCAGGCTTAACCCCTAACCTGAAAGGGACGAAACCTCGAGGAGCGAGGTTCAGGCTTAACCCTTAACCTGAAAGGAACGATACCTCGAGGAGCAAGGTTCAGGCTTAACCCTAAACCTGAAAGGGACGACCATACAGAATCCTCGAATAAAGAAACTGTGATGGGACAGAAAGAAATACATCGCCAAAACGAGATTCAGGTTTAACCCTTGACCTGAATGGGGGACCGTACGGAATCCTTGAATGAAGAAACTGTGATGGGACTAGAAAGGTTGTCTAGTCAAAACGGGATTCAGGTTTAACCCTAACCTAAACGGAAAAATACCTTATGGAGCGAGGTTCAAGCTTAACCCTTAACCTGAAAGGGGCGACCACACGGAATCCTCGGATGAAGAAACCATGATGGGACCTTCGCAGTTTGGACGAACAAAATTAGTAAGGGGTTTTTCCGAGAAGAGAAAAATAGGGTTCCCTAAAGCTTGGAAAAGGGATGATCTTGGGCGCCTCATTGCTGAGACTAAATCAGCTTTTAAAAATAGATGACCTCTCGCATAAGGTTTGGGTGATACCTCGAGGAGCAAGGTAACAGGTTTAATCCTTAGCCTGAACGGATACAAAATCCTTGAAGAGCAAGGAAACTGTGACGGGACCTCTAGACTTCGCACAACAAGTCCAAGAGGGGTTTGAAAAAGGATAAAAATGGGGGTCCCTAAAGCTTGAAAAGGGGTTAACATGGGGCGCCTCATTGCTTAGACTGAAATAGCTTTTAACAATAACAAACCTTTTGCAGAAAGATCAGGTTTTAACCCTTATCCTAAGCGGGAAAATAATGCCTCGAATGCCGAGGTTCAGGCTTGTCCCTTAACCTGAATGGGAAAAAGAAGATTATGTGAAGAGATAACCTGAGACTTGAATTTAGAAGGGATATGGCAAGATTTATGATTTATGATCTATGATTTAGATGGACCAACACAGCTAGCTATATGCGGTCCAATTTTCAGGATTAACCCCTTATCCTGAACAGAAAAAAGAAAGAATAAAATTTGAGAAGATAGAAGGAGATAGAATTTGCTGAAAGATTGATAAAAATGGAGAAAATTTGAGGAAATTGATGAAAATTTATTTTGTAAAAGAATTCTCACAAGTAGTATTATTTCTCCTATGAGTGATCTCAGGATTATCCCTTATCCTGAATGGGAACACCTCGAAGAACGAGGGTCAGGTTTATCCCTTAACCTGAAGGGGTAAAAGAATACCTCGAAGGCCGAGGTTTAGGTTTATCCCTTAACCTGAAAGGGAAAAAGAATAAAATTTATAAAAGTGGAGAAAAAATGAATACATTTATGAAAATTTGTTTTTAAAAAGAATTTTCACAGGTAGCCTTGTTGCTCCTATGGGGGGTCTCAGGATTATCCCTTATCCTGAATGAGAATTTTGGCAAGGAGTACCTCATTAGAAAGAGGCATCAGGTTTATCCCTTAACCTAAAAGGGTAAAAGAATAAAGGAATACCTCATTGGGAAAAGGCATCAGGTTTGTCCATTAACCTGAACGGGTAAAAGTTGATAAAATTTAATAAAATTTAATAAAATTGAGGAAAAATTGTTAAAACTTGATAATTTTTTATAAACTTGATGTAAACTTGATAAAAATATGAATAAAATGAATGAAACTAATAAAGATAACAAGATTAACTGAAAATTTATAAAATTTGAGAAAAACAAGTTTGTCTGATCCTGCATGCATATGGGATCTTCAAAGTGAAAGGAAAATGTTCATTTGAAAGACAAGTGAGAAATCATTTTTGGGAAGAGGATCAACCGCAAGAAGAATGATCAGCGTGAGAGCTGATCTTTGAAAGGGAATCAACACGAGAGATCATCATAAGGGTCAATTTTTGAAGACAACTGTTTGAAAACCTACTTTTTGAAAAAGAAGATCAACAACAGGTTTGATTTTTGAGAACAATGGTTCAAAACCAATTTTGGAAAATAAGATCAACACAAGGGTTGATTTTTGAAGACAATGGTTCGAAACAAATTTTAGAAAAGAAGATCAACACGAGGTTTGATTTTTGACAAAGGTTGGATAAAAAATATTTGAACTTTTTGCAGAAACTTTCGAAATTTCATGATTTTTGAAAAACCCTCATAGGTAATATCATTTCTCTCATGAATGATGTCAGGATTGTCCCTCATTCTGAAAAGAACAGGAATTTAATGCCCCAGTATGGTACAAGAAAGAAGTATTGGATATCAAAGATATAAAGAAAATTGACATTTCATTGATAAGCAAAGGTTGATAACAAAACTGAATATTTACAAGTACTTTGACGAAAATGGTTCATAAAAGACTGGGCTGACTTGCCCCTACAAGACGATTGACAAAAAGGAATGAAAGCAAAGAAAAACTTCGGCATCCTCAATTCTTTGAGTGGTCCGAAAATGGCTCGGTCAGGACCGCTGGCTGCTCTTCTTCCTTGTCCTCCACCAGAAGATTTCTAACAATGCAGTCTTGTATCATATGCTTGAGGACAAAGGAGTGCTCTGTATCGTGCCCCGTTGTCCTATGGAACTTGCAAAATTGATCTTTAAATTTTCCCAAGATTACGGGAGGATCCGCGACTTTAGGGAGTTTGATAATTCCATGGGTCAACATGTATTCCAGAATTGTTTCCAAAGATTGATCTAAAGGAGTGAAGATTCGATCTTTCTCCCACTTGAGTACTTGGGTTTCTCTTGAAGATCCCCTTTTTGCTGGAGGCCAGTTAGAAGTGGTTTATCATTGTTCTTAAAGAACCTTTCCTTCTGCCCCTTGTTCTGATCTATTTTTGGGCCACTGCCACTGTTATTTCTGTTCCCTCTGTTGCTACAGTCATGATTATTGCTGAAGGTATCAGCTGAATGAGTGAACTGCGCCTTCTTCTTCTGGTCTTGGATATTCTTGACCAGAGGCATGCCCTCGTAGAGCCCATTTTCCATTCCTGCCTCGAGCTATTCGGCTCACTTAATCAATTTGATGAAGAATTTCGTCGGGGAAGTGGCGATGAGGCTTCTTAGGGGTTGAGAAAAAATAGGTTGTAAAGGTGATTGAGCGTAGGTGAAGCTTCAGTATTGAATAAGAAGCGCTCGATGAACAAATTTACCACCTTATCAAACTCTCGTAGTTCGATAGGATTGATGTGGTCGGCATACCACCTGGCCGCTATACCCTCCAAACTCCGGGGAAAGCAAATGAACAGAGCCTTGTTGTCCTTTCTGAAATGGAAGCATTCTGCATAAAAGGTGGCTAGGTGAGCCTTAGGATTGCCAGTTCCGTCAAACTTGAGGAATTTGCGAGGAAGATTCTCCAGGTTATCATCCCCATCTAGGCCATTGTAGAAATCCTCGCCAGTGTAGGTCTGCTTGCCCTTACTCTTGGCTTGAATGTCCTTGATTGCTCGAGTCATCTCCTTCAGTTGCTCACGCATCGGGTCCTCTACTGGAATCCCAGACTTGGGCCTATTGACAGATTTGGGCTCTTCAACGGCTATCTTTACAAACTGCCATGGAGGATTCTGGCTGAACACAGACTGTTCTTCTTCTTCTGATTCTGTCCCCTCAGAAGTATTGTCTAGCTGCATCTTCTTTTTGATGATCCTGACGTGTTTTTTCACAGCCTTCTTTTTCAGTTTGGTCTTAGGAACTGCCCTTTTCAGATTAACCTCTGCCTGCTCTGACACCATCTTGGCCATCATTTTCTAGAACAAACCGTAGATAACCGGATCAACATCATCTCCTTTGTCCTGGCTCTGTCCTCTGGATGACCTAGGAGAGTTCATTCCTTCAATTTCATTGTCGTTGTATTGCTGAAAAGTCTCCTTTTCTGTCCTCGTCTGAACCATATTTTTTTGGAGTAAAGGTAAAGTTTAGACTGAAGAATTTTTTTGGTTGAAAATTTTTGACAAGAGAAGGAATCAGGTCGAATAGGTTGAAAAATGATATCCCATTACTAGGGATTGAGTCACCACAGATTTCGTGACAATTGCGTTGTTACTCCCTGAGGGAGAATAAACAACTAAAACACGAAGGAAAATGCTATTTTGAAAAGGATATATGTTATCATCGCAAAATTTTTACTTTTGCAAGTCAAACTGACCTTTGAAAAAGTTTTTGAAAATAACTTGCCTCTGTTTTAATAGTGGGATAATTCTAAAGAATGGGACTCGCCTGTCGGTACAAGGTTCAACCATTCCTGGAGCCTTTACCAGGGGTAATTGAAACAATGATCAAAAGTGTGCTTAGCTTTGCTCAACTTGTCTAAATCATGTTCTATTTCCTAAATGCACAAAGAATCAAGCATGTGCTATAAATTTTCTGAAAAATGTAGATTTAGAAACATGATGTTTGCTTCTGAGATTTGAAATACTTGGAAAATTCTTGGAAAAGATGTCACTTGAAAAATCGTGAATCATGGTGAAAGAATATTTTTGAGTAAAATGAAAATCGATTTCTGAAGAATCCAAGTGTTTTGTGAAAATGGATTTCTGAGGAATTTCAAGTAACTTTGAAAAACTTGATTTTTCTAAATTTAAACTTTGAAATTGAAAATATAACTTGGAAAATCGAATTTTGAACTTTGAAAAATACTTGAAATATCCTTTAAAAACTCAGAGTTTTGAGAAAATCAATTTCTGAAAAAGACTTGAGAAATTTTGAGAAAATTGATTTCTATGAATTGGAATTGGAATTTGCAAATGAATGAAATGAATGAATATGGATTTGAAAGACTTGATTTTGAGGAATTGAGAAAATCTTTTTTGTATTTTTGAGAAATGCAGTGCATTTTGAAGTTAGTCTAAGAGTGTAGGCTGAATGTGGCTAATACAAATATCACAAATCTGTGTCTCATTCGTATTCTGACTCTGGCCATAAATACGAATTCCACCAAGTTTTTCAACTCCATAAAAGCTTGTGCACGTGCCATTCGTGTAGACCATGGTGAATTTGTAATATGTGCATGAATAACAGATATTAAAATTTGCAGAATTAAACTATATGTAATACATCCTATTCTATGCAGGAATTGAAATTCTTATTCCAAATTTAATTACAATTTACATCACTAATTGAATTTAAATACAGGAAAATAAAGTCTTCAATATCCCTGCAAAGCTATAAAACTTGTTAGTGAAGAAATGTGGGCTTTTCTAGGTTTATCCAGTAATATCTAGAAATTACAGGATTTTGCTAGATATAAGCCTTTTTTCATGATTCCCTGATATAAACTTAATAAAATATGACATAAAACTAAATAAATAATAAAGATGAGATTTTGAAAATTCGAAATTGGGGTCAAAATGACCAAAATACCCCTGATAGCAAGACTATGGCCTTGAAACCAAGGTTTTCAAAAAGATATTTTGTAAAATATAACTTTTAAAATTCAAATAAGGATAAATTAAACCAAATATGATATGACATGATTAAAAACATGAAAATTAGGGTTTAGAATTTCGAAATTAAAGTCAAATGACCAAAATGCCCCTGATAGCAAGACTATGGCCTTGAAATCAAGGTTTTCTAAAATAAATTTTGATAAAAACTTGGGATTTATGATTGAAATAAACATAAAATCAAACATGAAACATCCTACCATGATTCTAAACATAAACAATCCCTACAATTATGAGCTTATACACGAAAATCAAGAAATATCACAAATATCACAATTTTGTCAGTGTTTCTGGATCTTTCAGGTACCTTGTTTTGCAATTTGATCTATTCAAGCATCAAATGAATTCTAAATTTGATACAAATCGACACCTGTACTTATTATCACCCTAAAACCAGATTGGAATCATAAAAATATATTTTTGACATTATTTTAATTCAAACATTACATTAAAACTCTAAAATAAGCTATTTTTACCCATGGTCACAGACCAGTTCCAATGTTAGACCCGAATCAGGGGTCAAATCACCATGACAATTTCTGAAATTTTACAGAGGTAAACTAGACAAAAAAACAGATATTTCCCCGTTTACAGTTTGGAAAAAGCATCCTTGATGAGGGAGAAACCCTTCCGGCAATCCGGACTAAAATTTAATGAATCTAACATTGGTTAAAACAGGTACTTTTGATTGAAAATACATAAAAAAACAGCAGACCTCATCAAAATTTTTTGAAATTTTAGCAGTGAACAGTAGACAGAAAAGTAATAAAATTCCTCTTTTACATATCATAAATCGAATCTACGGTTTGAGATCTATGATCATCACAAGTCAGATTAGAGTTTTGGTAAACCCTAACGAGTTTTAAATTTTAAATCTGATTCTCTGACAGAGGAAAAATACTAAACAGAGATTAAAAATTATCAAAATTTCACAGTAAATAGTTCATATCAACATGAATCTACTGCACTTTACGGATTTCAAATCGGATATTGTATGAGAAAAATATCACAACTGCAAGTTACCTATGAATTTCAACAATGATTCTAAACGATTAAAAATCACGGTTTAATCTTTTATTTTTTTAATAGAGGTATTGAATCCCAAAACATATGATTTTTTACAGTAGTTCACTGACATATCCGTGTATCACATATAAAAAAATCAGAAATTTACAGTGAGTACTTCAATACGAAATAACATGCTCTTTACTGATCTAAGCTTACAACACACAGAAATTTAATAAAACCTAATAAATCATGCATTAATCAATGAAAACAATAAAGAAAATACATAAATAGTAAAATAAAATTAATCTCTATGCTGGGAAACGTGTAATAAACATTAATAAGTAAAGAAATAAATAAAACACAGGGAATCCATGGCTGGAATTGCTTTCACCCTTGAAACCATGGATTTAATCCATTTAATGGGATAAATCTCATGTTTTCTTGGTTAAGAATATAAAAAATAATGCAATAATCAACTCTAATGGATTAGAATCATAAAAAACAGCATAAAACATGCTTATATCATCTTTTTGAATTGAACTTGAGGTTCTTGAGGTTGAATCCATGGTTAAATCCATGAAAGGGGAGTTTTCAAGGTGAAATCTATTGAAAAATCATAAAAAAAACTAATAAAAAATAATAAAATAATATTAAATAACTCACCTTGGGGATGCAGCTGAAATGGAGGAAGGTGGAGGTGCTGGAGAGGATAGAGAAGCCACGAAAATTTTAGAGAGAAAATAGCTCCATTTGACCCCCTTTAGGTCCCCTATTTATAGATTTTTTTTTTTGGATTTGTTTAGGAAGAGTTTTGATTTTTTGGACTCTTTTTAATTGTTTTTGATAAACCACATGGGGAGGACGATTTTTTTGAAGAATTCTCACCAAAATGAACTCTAATTAATCCCTAATTAACACCTAATTAAACCCTAGAAAGTCCAAATGTTGCACCACCTAGTATTGACCCACATTTGGTTTTTAAAACTTGAATTTAAAACCTTTAAAAACCCATGGTTTAAAACTTAAATAAAATGGATTTTTAAAATTGATTTTGACTCCCCTAAACCGCTAACCTAACTAGGACAATGACTAACCCTAGTCTAACCTTGACTTCTTCAAATGTGGCGCCACCCCGAGTGGGCCTCACTTGAATTTTCAAAAACGATTTTAAAACCTGAAATTGAGAGGTTTTTCAAAAGAGATTCAAAAGTAGACTTTGAGATTGAAAGTTTTGAAATGGTATAGAGTCTTGACTGAGTCAGAACTCTTATGGATATGGCACCAACTGAGGGGGGACCACATCGAAGTTTTGAAAAACTTGAAATAAATATTAAAAATGGCTTTAAAAAAGGGTTAAAATCAACAGTTGAAATTCAAAGTTTTGAAAATAGAGTTCTAAGCGAACTGAAACTCTGGGCTAGAGTCCTGAATTTTTAGGAGTCTGAGATTTTGGATTTTAAAAGCCAAATGAATGAGTTTTTGAAAGATTTTATCAAAAAAATGGTAAAATAAGGCAGAAAATGCAGTCAAGGTTAGAGTCCTAATTCAACCAAAACTCTGAAATAGAGTTCTGAATCTACTGGGATTCTACAAAATGACCTAATTTTCAAAAACAAATGGAAATGAATGAAATCAGAAGTGAGAACAAACTTCAGGATAGACTCCTAACTAGATTAGGACTCTGGGACAGAGTCCTGATCGGATTAAAACTCTAGATTTTTTTGGTATTTTCTGAAAAACAGATGAAAGAACTTATAAAAATAGTAAAAATAATGACAAATATTGAAATAAAACAGAGTTCTGATTCAACTGAGACTCCTGGGACAGAGTCCTAATTTAACTAGGACTCTCATATTTTTTGGATTTTCTGAGAAAATAAATGAGAGAATTTTGAAAAACAGTTAAAAACAGAATAAAATTGAAGTTTTGGTTCAGTGTCCTGATCTGATTAGGTCTCTGAGAAAGAGTCCTGATTCGATCAGAACTCTAAGAATTTTTGGTTTTCTGATAAGCAAATGATGAAATTTAAACAGAAATTTTGAAAATCAGTGAAAATGGAGTGAGAAAAAAACTTTGGATAGAGTCCTGATTCTATCAGGACTCTAGGATAAAATCCCAGAATTTTAAAATTCTTTGATAAAAGTATAATAGTTTTGATAAATGGAAAGAATTTTGAAAGATTCTCTTAAAATTGATATCAGGATCAGAGTCGTGATCCAACTAGGATTCTTCAAACAGAGTCCTGGTTCAACTAAAACTTTGGATTTTTTATTCATTTTGAAAGATTTTGAAAGATTTGATTGAAAATGGATAAAATAGTTGTAAAAGATTAGAGTCCTAATCCAATTAAAACTCTGAAGAAGAGTCCTGATCCAACTGGACTCTTGAAGAAGAGTCCTGATCCAACTAAGACTCTGAATTTTTTTGAGATTTTTGACAAGTAAAGGAATCCAGAAGCGACACCACCTAAATGGGTCTCATCTGAGAATTGAAATCGATTGAAAATTGAGTTTAAAACAAATCCAGATTCTTTTCTGAGAAAATATTTCAAAATATAAGGTTCTGGGGGTTGGCAAATGACAGAATGATGATTAAAACCCCAGGTTTTAAAATTGATTTTGAAAGAAAAGTTTTAAAACCCGAATCTGGATTAAATATTTTGAAAACAGGAGTGCTGGATCTCGAAAATGAGATGTAATGACATGCAATGCCATGCAATGCAATGAAATGGTATGCCGAATGCATGCAATGATATGCAATGACACATGAAATATATAAACACTGAATAAGGGTGAAAATTTGGGGTGTTTACAGATGCCCCTCTTTGCTACTAAGCCAGTTGTAAGTCGAGCTTAGTGGCAAAGAAAACACACCAAATTTGGACTATATATAATAAAAAAATGCCCCAGTTAGGAGAATCTAACTGGGTGTGAAGAAATTAATTCAAATGATGATGGTAGATACGAAATGGAGAACAAAGAAGAAGATTCACCTCATCGAAATGAGGCTCAAGCTTAGCCCTTAACCTGGATGGGACGCGAAATGAAATACCTCATCAGAATGAGGCTCAGGTTTAACCCCTTGACCTGATCGGGAAATGAAATACCTCATCAAATGAGGCCCAGGTTTATACCCTTAACCTGATTGGGCGGAAAATGGAATACCTCATCAAATGAGGCCCAGGTTTATACCCTTAACCTGATTGGGCGGAAAATAAAATACCTCATCAAATGAGGCCCAGGTTTATACCCTTAACCTGATCGGGAATAAAAATGGCAAGTTGGATGACAAATAAGACAACTTTCTTGAAGAGGAATAAGGCAACTCTTTCGACAACGCGAAAGATGAATAAGGCGATCCAAAAGAGCAGGGTGATTCTTTCGACAATGCGGAAGATGAATAAGGCGATGGAAGGCAATTCTTTTGACAATGCGAAAGATAAATAAGGCTATCCTTTCGGATAAAAGGCTAATCTTTTAACAATGCGGAAGATGAATAAGGTGATCCAAAGGAACAAGGTGATTCTTTCGACAACGCGAAAGATGAATAAGGTGATCCAAAGGAACAAGGCGATTCTTTCGACAACACAAAAAATGAATAAGGTGATCCAAAGGAACAAGGCGATTCTTTCAACAACGCGAAAGATGAATAAGGTGATCCATAGGAACAAGGCAATTTTTTCGACAACGCGAAAGATGAATAAGGTGATCCATAAGAACAAGGCGATTCTTTCGACAACGCGAAAGATGAATAAGGTGATCCATAGGAACAAGGCGATTCTTTCGACAACGCGAAAGATGAATAAGGTGATCCAAAGGAACAAGGTGATTCTTTCGACAACGCGAAAGATTAATAAGGTGATCCATAGGAACAAGGCGATTCTTTCGACAACGCGAAAGATGAATAAGGTGATCCAAAGGAACAAGGTGATTCTTTCGACAACGCGAAAGATGACAAAGGCAATCCAAAGGAACAAGGCAATTCTTTCGACAATGTGAAAGATGACAATGGTGATCCAAAGGAACAAGGCGATTCTTTCGACAATGCGAAAGATGACAAAGGTGATCCAAAGGAACAAGGTGATTCTTTCGACAACGCGAATGATGAATAAGGTGATCCATAGGAACAAGGCGATTCTTTCGACAACGCGAAAGATGAATAAGGTTATCCTTTTGGAGAGAAGGCTAATCTTTCAACAACGCAAAAGACGACAAAGGCTATCCTTTTGGAGAGAAGGCTAATCTTTCAACAATGTGAAAGATGATAAATGTTACTCTCTCAAGGAGGCAAAAGATGATGCCAGAATGTGTCAAGATGGGCATTGAGCTCTTCACTTCATGTCAAGATAGTAAGAAAATATTGCCAAAATGTTAAAAATTGTTTGTTGATTCAAAAAATACTAAACAATGATGTATATCGGTACGAAAATATTTTCTCTTTTCTACCCAAAGTATTACCTCCAATTGGGCTAACTCTGTAGAATCAAGATTCAAATTCAAATTCCTTACAATTAGCTTTCTTTCAAGGAAGCTATCAATTTCCTTGATAGGGATGAAAAAGAAAGTATTTTTGATATTGCGAGAGCTATTGGTGAAAGAATATTGATAAAAGAATTTCACAAAATTAAAGAAGATTCTTGATAGATTCGGCAGTCTGATATCCTGGGATTCTTTTCTCATGATGATCTTTCTGCACTCTCTTTTTGACAGAATTGGAGCTTTCTTGGGTATTCAGGGATTACATCATCCTTCATTCTGGAGATGTCCTGACTTTTCTCTCTTTCTTTTTTTTTTGGAAGAGTACGTCACAAACTCCTTCATCTCAGAGATGTTTCGATCTTTCTTTTCTCTCAGGGATTATATTGACGATTATTGGCTCTTTGGTTGGAAATCTCTTGATGATAGCAGAAATTAAATATCTTTTAGGGTTTGTTGGGAGGCTCATCGCATCTGCCTTCATCTCGACAGTGCTTTGGACTTTCCCTGGAAGGATCCGTCACAAACTCTGTCATCTTGGAGATGATTCAAATCTTCTTTGGCCCCGGGGGTTGACTCGCCTAATTTGCCTTCATCTTGACGACAATTGAGAGATCCCTTTTGCATATATTTAATTGCAGCTTAGGTGATTGAGGAGATATGGAGATTGAGTGGATTTTTTGTATCACCCGAGATATTTTGACTGCTTTATTTTTCAAAAATGATCTTTAAAAGTGTGTCATTGACTGCGATCAATATCAATCACTTATGGCTTTGCAACAACAATGAATTTTCTTTGTTGGCCATATTGCAGATTTATTCTTCAGCCTTTTGGTTGGCCAATAGAAAGATTTTGATTTTTGAATCCTTCTTCGTAAAAGCTTTGTCCTTTTGGAAGTAATACTGAAGGTAATTTTGAGGTAATTCTTTTATGCAATAAAGGTTTTGAAATCAACAAATATTTAATGACAATTTGGAAAAATATTATTGGAATCTTTGGTGAAAGAAATTGCTTGATATCCGAGTTGACACATCAATGGGATTCTAGATGAAGGTCCAACACGAACCTAAACTCTAAAGGTAAATCCAATACAAAATTGGAATTCTAAAAGTAGCACAATGCTGGATTGTGAAGGTAAGTCCAACTCAGAAGTTGGTTTTGAAAGAACGACCGAGTCGAAACTCAGATCCTGTAAGGAAAACTGGAAAGTTCGAGTCGTAACCCGAGTCTTCAAAGGAGAACTAGAAAGTTTGGTTTTGAAGGAAAGAAAATTTTGAGTCGAAACTCAAATCTTCGAAGGAAAAAACTAGACCCATTTGGATTTAAAGGAAAGGAAATTCGAGTCGGAACTTGAACCCTAAAGGAAAACTTTATCCAATTTGGATTTAAGGAAAAGAAATTTGAGTTGGAACCTGAATCCTAAAGGAAAAACTTGGAAAGTTCAAAAAGAAAGGAAATTCGAGTCGGAACTCGAACCCTTAAGGAAAAACTTAGACCAATTTGGTTTTAAGGAAAAGAAATTCGAGTCGGAACTCTAATCCTAATGGAAAACTAGATCAATTTGGAAGGAAAAGAAATTTGAGTCGGAACTCGAATTCTGAAATAAAACTAGATTAATTAGAAGGAAAGGAAGTTCGAGTCGGAACTCGGATCTTCTAGACCAAATTCTAGAATCTGAAGAAAAGAAAATTGGACAAATTGGATTTGAAAGAAAATTTGAGTCGGGACTCATATTTTCTAGACCAATTCTGAATTGGATTTGAAAGAAGATTCGAATCGAAACTCGAATCTTCTAGACCGATTCAGAAGGGAAAGAAATTCGAGTTGGGACTCGAATCCAGGAGGAAAGAAAATTTGAGTCGGAACTCGAATCCTGCGAGAAGACTAGACCAGCATGGATTAGGTTTGAAAACATTAACCAGTAAAACCGGATTTAGAAAGTTTAACCAATAAAAATTGGATTTTGAAAGTCCGACCAATAACAATTGGATTTTGAAAGATGTACCAGTGTGAATACCGGATTTTAGAAATGAACCAGTTCAAGTACTGGATTTTGAAAATGGATCAGTACGAATACTATTTTTGGAAGAATTACCAGCACGAACACTGGATTTTGAAGAATTACCAGCACAAACACTGGATTTCAAAATTTTACAAGCACGAACACTGATTTTTGAAAATTTACCAGCACGAACACTAGATTTTGAAAATCTTACCCAACTGATTCTGATGAGAGATTTTCAGTCTTCATTCTCACGATGACTTGGACAACTGTTGGGGTCTCAGGATTTATCCCTTATCCTGAATGGGTAGTTAGACTGATGTAAACTGAATGCAAATGAATGCAGATACATGCAAATGGATGCATATGCATGCAAAATGAGAGATTTGTTTGATCCTGCATGCATACAGGATGTTTTAAAGACAATTTTCAAAGTAATGCCCTAGTGTAACAGGGGAAGCAAGTTTTGGATAGAAGAAAGATAATTGTTGTTCGAAGAACGCGCCCTGAAGGTAATAAACAATCGACTTTTGATCGATTCACGAGGGACTCTGAAAAGGGTCATTCCACATGAAAGAATATTTTGTGGAGAAGGAGAACAAGAGATGGCATCAAGCTTATGAGGAAAATTGATAATTTTGTTGATGTAGTGAAGGAAAAATGAATATCAGGGAAAGGTAAATGGGATTTCATCATCCCCTCAAAGTAATGAAAGCAAAATGCAAAATGAGAAATGCTAGCATTGTCAGCTTCTTGAGTGATTGAGGAAAAAGCTTAATCAGGATGGTTGGTCCTTCTTTTCATCTTCAACAAGGAGATTCTTGTCAATGCAGTCTTGAACGATGTTCTTGAAGACAAAGCAATGGTCAGTATCATGCCCTACTGCCCGATGGAATTTGCAAAACTGGTCCATGAATCTTCCCATGATTGTAGGAGGATCTGTAGCTCTTGGAAGCTTTACCAATTCATTGGTCAACATATATTCAAGGATTTCATCGAGAGGTTGCTCAAGAGGAGTAAACTGGCGATCACTACTCCAACCATCTCGCTTTATCTTTTCTTTCTGTTGATCCAACTTTTTATTTTGCCTTGAAGACGTTTCTTTTTGGCTTGTATGGTTGCTCTTGATATTTTTGCAGTCACTGTGGCCGACGTTGGAAGAGAAGGTGAAATTGATTTTCTTTTTCGATTCTTGTTGATTGCTATTCTTGGTGAAGATGAAACCCTCGTAAGATCCATTTTCCATACTCAACTCGAGCCATTCAGCTCGTTCTGTCAATTCTATAAAGGTCTTGGATGGAGAGGTGGAAATCAGTCCTCTTATGGGTTGCGAGAAGTTACTCAAGATCAAAGATAGTGCATGTCCCTTTGATATCGAATCACGCATCTTATTACAAGCGGATCTCCACCTATGAATAAAATCCCTGACTTTCTCGTTTTCCTTCTGCTTTAGACTGTAGAGATGACTGAGAGTCGGGAGGGCCTCAGCATTAAATAAAAAGCGTTCAATAAACAAATTGACCACTTTGTCAAACTCTTTCAGGTCTATAGGATTAATATGTTCTGAATACCATTTTGTTGCAATACCCTCCAGACTGCGAGGGAAACAAAGAAATAAGGCCCAATTATTCCTCCTGAACTTGGAACATTCTGCAAAGAAAATGGCGAGGTGTGCCTTTGGGTCACCCGAACCATCGAATTTGATAAATTTCTTGGAGAGATTGTCAAGATCATCATATCCCCATCCAGTCTGTCATAAAAATCTTCACTCGTGAAGACCCTTTTGCCCTTGTCACGGGCCTGCAGATCCTTGGCCATCTTCATCACATCTCGGAGTTGTGGCTGAGTAGGGTCATTGACAGACTGATTCCCAGATTTATAAGCTGACCCCTGCCTTTGAGTAGACTTTCTAACTGCTTGGTGAGTTTCATATTCCTCATCAGTATCTTCTGTTGATTTTGCCTCATCAGATATTTCTTCGTGACGATTCTGCTTCCTAGTGATCTTCACATTCTTTTTCACTGTTCGGCCTTTGACCTTTTTCTTATTGTGGGCTCTTCCTGAGCTAGCTTCTGTTTCTTCAGTCATTAACTTACTCAACATTCTCTGGAACAATGAATACATTTGTGGGTCAATGTCATCATTAGCTTGCTGCTTTCCGTTTCCGACAGATTGTGAAGAGGACATTTCTTGTACTGAAACTGATGGGGAACTGGTAATCTGGACTGGCGCGGTTTTTTTTCCTGATCTCGTTTGAACCATGTAAGGATGCAGGTGCTCTCTGCAGGGCAAAACTGAGGATTAGCTGTTGAAAATGGTTTTGAATAGGAAGTATTTGTTGAATATCTGGTAGACAATTTGAAGGATGTTCCATTACTAGGGACTGAGTCGTTGCTAGAGTCACGACAATTGCGTTGTTATTCTTTGCAAAATAAACAACTGAAAATACGCCTTGTTACCTAGGCGAGGTCGCCAAACCAAGATAGGATGAAAATTAAGGGGATTTGATTGAAGGAAAAAGACATGATTTTATTAATAATACACTTGACAAAGGGGAGGGGGACAGACAATTATCCACCACTCCTGATAATCAGAAGACACTCGAGGACTAGGAAAAATAGTGAGAGTAATAAAAGAATCTCAGCCATGTCTGGCAGAATGGTACGCTCCGGACCACTGATCTGATGTGAGATCGAACTCTGGCAAGATCCCTGATATTAGACGAATTTCTATGCGCTTCTGTCTCTGAAAGAATTGCCTGACACACCGCTCTGGATGGTAGTATGCACAAAAGAATGGGCAAGTAGCCTGAACCGCTTGCCGTATGCGTAAGTATATCTGGGAGGTAATTCCTGACGATCGAAGTAGTCCCATACAACTTCTTCCTCCTGAAGGTTATCGATCAAGAATCGGTATCGAGCAACTGGAAGAAGCTTTTCACCATTGTATCTGAGTGAACTGGCTCGGGCTGGCACATGCCAGAGGAACCAAGATTGCAATGCATAGGTGCACCCTTCGACTAGAATTGATTCTTCGAGTGTGAAACGGGTCATCATCGGTACAGGAAAGCGAGTGCGGCCATGGCTATGGAGAGACGACTGGTCTGTCGACTTCCCCACCTTTGCAAAAGTTGAACTATCCTGATATCCATGTAATTCTGTCCATCTGGAAAGAGAGTTAATCCCACAGTACATAAGACCATCGCATGTTATATTCTCTCTCGAGCTGTTCGAGATAAGGAACTGACTTCCACAAATGCCCCATACTGTCTGTAGATTTTGAGCAGGTCCACATATTCATTTTCATTCTCCTCGATCAATGGCCAAGACTTGCGTCCTGTCATGCGAGCTAAAGCGTCTCGGGGATCCAGACCCTTGACATTGATAAAAAATTGTTTCTCCAGTGGATCTCCAGGCTGACCAGCTGGTTCAGATAATCCCATAATCTCTGAGAATTCGTCCATCAATAAAGTCATCTCCCCCCATGGGAACCAGAAGGTACTAGTGCTCGGATTCCATCGCTCTGCCAGTGCGTGGATCAAATTGTCGTTGACTGTCTGCTTTCCCATTGCGGATGCCAGTTCCAATCCACAGTCGTCTAAATGGTCCGGAAACATACAAGAAAAGTTCTTGAGCCATGAATAATACCACCGGGGAAGGAAGGATCCGGTGCTGAGGACTCGATGTTCAAGAAGACCTTGTCTCACCTCATAGGAGATGTGACCCTCAGGAAAAACTGAATCAAGTTGATTGGATGCCATCAGACTGGAAAACATGGAGAATTGGAATAAGACTTGGAAAAATACAGGAATTTTGAAAAGAATGCAGACAGGATAAAAATGAAGCAGGAAATTCGAGATCCAGAAGAACAAAAGGATGGAAAATCACCTGGAGTT
The DNA here is from genome assembly GCF_984573655.1 of Nuphar pumila. Taxonomy (NCBI): domain Eukaryota; kingdom Viridiplantae; phylum Streptophyta; class Magnoliopsida; order Nymphaeales; family Nymphaeaceae; genus Nuphar; species Nuphar pumila. The sequence goes on along the minus strand of NC_143251.1, from coordinate 68,544,500 downwards.
TTGAGGAAAATAAAGGAGAATTTGAAAAATCGTCCAGGGTTTGAATAAAACAGGATTTTTAGATAGTATATGGAAACAAATGAAAAAATTGGAGATTTTTGAAAATCGTCCAGTATTTTAGAAAACTTATGGAAAAATGTAATAAAAGAAACTGACATTCAATCACATCCTGTACAAACAAGTATGCACATACAACATTCCCTAAAAGCTGACTCTAGATGCACAAGTTTTGAAATAGTTGTAGGACCTTAATCCTAACTCTAAGGTTCAGATCATCTTTGTCCAATCATGCTATGCCTATATACTCGAGCTAAGGCTCGATGTACGTGGCATAAAATCAATTTCTATGGTTCTAGGTTCAAGTTTTCCAACATCCTTGAGCGCCTGCCAATATACGTTGGACTATGGCCCTTGGTACGTGGCAGGGGGGCGTTAGCCCAAATAAGTGACCCAGTTGTGAGGCTTTGTCCCGAACTATGGTTCTAGAAGAAAGCCCAGCAACGTGAAGACCGGGTAAAGATAGGTGGGGTGGTTTTTGAAAACATGAGCACATGCAAGCAAACAGAGGGCTCTAAGTCCTAAAGAGATAGAATTTTGAAATATTTGAAGAAGCAAGCATTGTTTTCATACAATTTTTAGATTGAGGAGTGTTGTATCAGACCTAAGTCTATGTGAGCATGAATAATTCTCCTAAATATGATCCTACCAAACCATGCCTAGTCTACATGCAATCCATGTCAGCTGGGTTCAAGTCTAGGCTCCTAGGTTCACATGATAACAGAAAGTAAAAGCTGACATTCCATGGAACACGATTTTGACAATTTGAACTAAGTCAAGCACACAATTGATCAGGCGAAGACAGGTCCCATCACGGTCGCCAAACCTGTTATCATCACAAAATTTTTACTTTTGCAAGTCAAACTGACCTTTGAAAAAGTTTTTGAAAATAACTCACCTCCGTTTTAAAATGCGAGATAATTCCGAAGAATGGGACTCGCCTGTCTGTACGAGGTTCAACCGTTCCTGGCGCCTTTATCAGGGGTAATTAAACCAAGGATCAAAAGTGTGTTTAGCATTGCCCAACTTGTCTAAATCGTGTTCTATTTCCTAAATGCACAAAGAATCAAGCATGTGCTATGAATTTTCTGAAAAATATAGATTTGGAAACATGATGTTTGCTTCTGAGATTTGAAATACTTGGAAATTTCTTGGAAAATATGTCACTTGGAAAATCGTGAATCATGGTGAAAGAATATTTTTGAGTAAAATGAAAATCAATTTCTGAAGAATCCAAGTGTTTTGTGAAAATCGATTTCTGAGGAATTTCAAGTAACTTTGAAAAACTTGATTTTTCTAAATTTAAACTTTGAAATTGAAAATATAACTTGGAAAATCGAATTTTGAACTTTGAAAAATACTTGAAATATCTTTTAAAAACTCAGAGTTTTGAGAAAATCAATTTCTGAAAAAGACTTGAGAAATTTTGAGAAAATTGATTTCTATGAATTGGAATTGGAATTTGCAAATGAATGAAATGAATGAATATGGATTTGAAAGACTTGATTTTGAGGAATTGAGAAAATCTTTTTTGTATTTTTGAGAAATGCAGTGCATTTTGAAGTTAGTCTAAGAGTGTAGGCTGAATGTGGCTAATACAAATATCACAAATCTGTGTCTCATTCGTATTCTGACTCTGGCCATAAATACGAATTCCACCAAGTTTTTCAACTCCATAAAAGCTTGTGCACGTGCCATTCGTGTAGACCATGGTGAATTTGTAATATGTGCATGAATAACAAATATTAAAATTTGTATAATTAAACTATATGCAATGCATCCTATTCTATGCAGGAATTGAAATTCTTATTCCAAATTTAATTACAATTTACATCACTAATTGAATTTAAATACAGGAAAATAAAGTCTTCAATATCCCTGCAAAACTATAAAACTTGTTAGTGAAGAAATGTGGGCTTTTCTAGGTTTATCCAGTAATATCTAGAAATTACGGGATTTTTTGCTAGATATAAGCCTTTTTTCATGATTCCCTGATATAAACTTAATAAAATATGACATAAAACTAAATAAATAATAAATATGAGATTTAAAAATTCAAAATTGGGGTCAAAATGACCAAAATACTCCTGATAGCAAGACTATGGCCTTGAAACCAAGGTTTTCAGAAAGATATTTTATAAAATACAACTTTTAAAATTCAAATAAGGATAAATTAAACCAAATATGATATGACATGATTAAAAACAGGAAAATTAGGGTTTAGAATTTCGAAATTAAAGTCAAATGACCAAAATGCCCCTGATAGCAAGACTATGGCCTTGAAATCAGGGTTTTCTGAAATAGATTTTGATAAAAACTTGGGATTTATGATTGAAATAAACATAAAATCAATCATGAAACATCCTAACATGATTCTAAACATAAACAAACCCTAAAATTATGAGCTTATACACGAAAATCAAGAAATATCACAAATATCACAATTTTGTCAGTGTTTCTAGATCTTTCAGGTACCCTGTTTTGCAATTTGATCTATTCAAGCATCAGATGAATTCTAAATTTGATACAAATCGACATCTGTACTTATTATCACCTTAAAACCAGATTGGAATCATAAAAATTTATTTTTGACATTATTTTAATTCAAAAATTGCATTAAAACCCTAAAAAAAGCTATTTTTACCCATGGTCACAGACCAGTTCCAATGTTAAACCCGAATCACGAGTCAAATCACCATGACAATTTCTGAAATTTTACAGAGGTAAACTAGACAAAAAAATAGATATTTCCCCGTTTACAGTTCGGAAAAAGCATCTCTGATGAGGGAGAAACCCTTCCGGCAATCCGGACTAAAATTTAATGAATCTAACATTGGTTAAAACAGGTACTTTCGATTGAAAATACATAAAAAAACAGCAGACCTCATCAAAATTTTTTGAAATTTTAGCAGTGAACAATAGACAGAAAAGTAATAAAATTCCTCTTTTACATATCATAAATCGAATCTACGGTTTGAGATCTATGATCATCACAAGTCAGATTAGAGTTTTGTTAAACCCTAACGAGTTTTAAATTTTAAATCTGATTCTCTGACAGAGGACAAATACTAAACAGAGGTTAAAAATTATCAAAATTTCACAGTAAAAAGTTCATATCAACATGAATCCACTGCATGTTATGGATTTCAAATCGGGTATCGCATGACAAAAATATCACAACTGCAAGTTACCTATGAATTTTAACAACGATTCTAAATGATTGAAAATCATGGTTTAATCTTTTATTTTTTTAATAGAGTTATCGAATCCCAAAACATCTGATTTTTTTACAGTAGTTCACTGACATATCCGTGTCTCACATATAAAAAAATTAGAAATTTACAGTGAGTACTTCAATACGAAATAACATGCTCTTTACTAATCTAAGCTTAAAACACACAGAAATTTAATAAAACCTAATAAATCATGCATTAATCAATGAAAACAATAAAGAAAATACATAAACAATAAAATAAAATTAATCTCTATGATGGGAAACATGTAATAAACATTACTAAGTAAAGAAATAAATAAAACACAGGGAATCCATGGCTGGAATTGCTTTCACGTTTAAAACCATGGATTTAATCCATTTAATCAGATAAATCTCATGTTTTCTTGGTTAAGAATATAAAAAATAATGCAATAATCAATTCTAATGGATTAGAATCATGGAAAACAGCATGGAACAGGGTTAGATCATCTTCTTGAATTAAACTTGAGGTTCTTGAGGTTGAATCCATGGTTAAATCCATGAAAGGAGAGTTTTCATGATGAAATCTATTGAAAAATCATAAAAAACTAATAAAAATAATAAAATAATATTAAATAACTCACCTTGGGGCTGCAGCTGCAATGGAGGAAGGTGGAGGTGCTGGAGAGGAGAGAGAAGTCGTGAAAATTTGAGAGAGAAAAAAGCTCCCTTTGACCCACTTTAGGTCCCCTATTTATAGATTTTTTTTTTTGGATTTGTTTAGGAAGAGTTTTGATTTTTTGGACTCTTTTTAATTGTTTTTGATAAACCACATGGGGAGGACGATTTTTTTGGAGAATTCTGACCTAAATGGACTCTAATTAATCCCTAATTAACACCTAATTAAACCCTAGAAAGTCCAAATGTGGCACCACCTAGTATGGACCCACATTTGGTTTTTAAAACTTGAATTTAAAACCTTTAAAAACCCATGGTTTAAAAGTTAAATAAAATGGATTTTTAAAATTGATTTTGACTCCCCTAAACCCCTAACCTAACTAGGACAATGACTAACCCTAGTCTAACCTTGACTTCTTCAAATGTGGCGCCACCCCGAGTGGGCCTCACTTGAATTTTCAAAAACGATTTTAAAACCTGAAATTGAGAGGTTTTTCAAAAGAGATTCAAAAGTAGACTTTGAGATTGAAAGTTTTGAAATGGTACAGAGTCTTGACTGAGTCAGAACTCTTCTGGATATGGCACCAACTGAGGGGGCCCCACATCGAAGTTTTGAAAAACTTGAAATAAATATTAAAAATGGCTTTAAAAAAGGGTTAAAATCAACAGTTGAAATTCAAAGTTTTGAAAATAGAGTTCTAAGCGAATTGGAACTCTGGGCTAGAGTCCTGAATTTTTAGGACTCTGAGATTTTGGATTTTAAAAGCCAAATGAAGGAGTTTTTGAAAGATTTTATCAAAAAAATGGTAAAATAAGGTAGAAAATGCAATCAAGGTTAGAGTCCTAATTCAACCAAAACTCTGAAATAGAGTTCTGAATAACTTGGGATTCTACAAAATGACCTAATTTTCGAAAACAAATGGAAATGAATGAAATCAGAAGTGAGAACAAACTTCAGGATAGACTCCTAACTAGATTAGGACTCTGGGACAGAGTCCTGATCGGATTAAAACTCTAGATTTTTTTGGTATTTTCTAAAAAACAGATGAAAGAACTTATAAAAACAGTAAAAATAATGACAAATATTGAAATAAAACAGAGTTCTGATTCAACTGAGACTCCTGGGACAGAGTCCTAATTTAACTAGGACTCTCATATTTTTTGGATTTTCTGAGAAAATAAATGAGAGAATTTTGAAAAACAGTTAAAAACAGAATAAAATTGAAGTTTTGGTTCAGTGTCCTGATCTGATTAGGTCTCTGAGAAAGAGTCCTGATTCGATCAGAACTCTAAGAATTTTTGGTTTTCTGATAAGCAAATGATGAAATTTAAACAGAAATTTTGAAAATCAGTGAAAATGGAGTGAGAAAAAAACTTTGGATAGAGTCCTGATTCTATCAGGACTCTAGGATAAAATCCCAGAATTTTAAAATTCTTTGATAAAAGTATAATAGTTTTGATAAATGGAAAGAATTTTGAAAGATTCTCTCAAAATTGATATCAGGATCAGAGTCGTGATCCAACTAGGATTCTTCAAACAGAGTCCTGGTTCAACTAAAACTTTGGATTTTTTATTCATTTTGAAAGATTTTGAAAGATTTGATTGAAAATGGATAAAATAGTTGTAAAAGATTAGAGTCCTAATCCAATTAAAACTCTGAAGAAGAGTCCTGATCCAACTGGACTCTTGAAGAAGAGTCCTGATCCAACTAAGACTCTGAATTTTTTTGAGATTTTTGACAAGTAAAGGAATCCAGAAGCGACACCACCTAAATGGGTCTCATCTGAGAATTGAAATCGATTGAAAATTGAGTTTAAAACAAATCCAGATTCTTTTCTGAGAAAATATTTCAAAATATAAGGTCCTGGGGGTTGGCAAATGACAGAATGCTGATTAAAAACCCAGGTTTTAAAATTGATTTTGAAAGAAAAGTTTTAAAACCCGAATCTGAATGAAATATTTTGAAAACAGGAGTGCTGGATCTCAAAAATGAGATGTAATGACATGCAATGCAATGAAATGGTATGCCGAATGCATGCAATGATATATAATGACACATGAAATATATAAACACTGAATGAGGGTGAAAATTTGGGGTGTTTACAATATCTCTGGAGGAAAAAGGGTTTTCATTTATGAGAAGATAAACAAGAAAATTAGAATCAGAAGATATATTGAAAATATAGGAGGAAAAATATTTTGAAAATAGATGGTAAAGTTTTAAAATTTGAAGAATTGCAGGCAGGATCAAAAGAATTTGAAGAAATCATAAGAAGAAAATAAAAATACACCTGGGTTTTAAAAACAAATAGGAAATTTTGAATAATATATACCCAGGGTTTTGGAAAATATAAGGAAAATATAAAATATCACACAATCACAGATGTACAAACAAGGATGCACAAGCAGCACTCCCTAAAGTGACTCTAAATGTAATATTTGAAATGGCTGATAGGACCTTAATCCTAACTCTAAGATTTAAATCATCTGATTCCAATCAAGGTATGTCGATATACTCAAGCCAAAGCTCGAAGTACGTGGCATAAAAATATTTCTCCGGTTCTAAGGTAATGGCTTCCCAACATCCTTGAGCACCTACCGATATACCTCAGACTATGGCCCTTAGGTATGTGGTAGGGGGGCGCTAACCCAAATAAGTGGTCCAGTTGTGAGGCTCTCTCCCAAACTATGGTTCAGTGAGATAGCCCAGCAACGTGAAGACCGGGACAATATAGGTAAGGATGTTTTCAAAAACATGCTCAACATGCAATAAAACCAGAAAGCTCTAATGCAAGTCCAAAAAAAGATAGAATTTAAATGAATAGAAGCATACACTTGCATACATTGTTTGCATTCAATCCCTAGAATTGAGGAGAGTTGTATTTCAGACCTAAGTCTAAGTGAACATGGAATAATCTCCTCAATATGGTCCTACCAAACCATACTTAAATCTTATATGCATTATGTCAGCTTAGGATAGAGTCTAGGCTCCTAAGGTTTGCATGAATATGAAGCTGAAATTTATAGAATAAAGACTTAGATAATATCAAAGCAAAGCAAAGGCATAGATTCAACTGAACGAAGACGAGTCCGATCTCGGTCGCCAACTTCTGTGATCATGCAAAATTTTTTCGCTCATTCCTCTTTTCCTTTTCTTTGCCTTTATAGCCTTTATTCCCTTCTTGAAGGGGAATAAGAGATAGAAAGGAAGAGAGAAAAGAAAAAGGAAGAAGAGAGAGGAACTCTTATGCAAGGTCTCATCTGACCAAAGAAATATTTTGAAAATCACTCGCTTCCGTTTTGAAAATTTGTGGGAAAAAATGGAGAGACGATTTTCGCTCGTCGGTACGAGGTTCGACCGTTCCTGACGCCTTTACCAGGGGTAATCAAACCAATGATCGAATTTATGCCTTTTGCTTTGCCTAAATATTATCTGAGAAATTATTCTAAGTCTAAAATGCACAAAGAACCATGCTTGTGTAATGCAAATGCAGAGATGTATGCCTTTGAGAAGTACTTCAAAAATTTGGAGTTTTTCCAAGTGATTTTTGAAAAGAGTTTTGAAAAATATTTAAAGAAATGATTTGAATTTAGAAAAGAGCAATCTAAACTTGGAATCTGAAATGAGTTTGAAATTTGAGACTGAATTTAGATTTTGATTTGAAAATGATTTTAGAATTTGAATTTGAAAAGGAATTTAGAACTTGAATTCAAGACTTGAAATCAAAGTTGGACTTGGAAACTGAATTGAATTTGAGAATTTGGAATTGATTTTGAATTTTATCTAAAAAATCAGAGTTGAATCTATCAAAAAATCGATTTTTGGTGAAGTCCAAAATCTATCTCAAGATTTGAATTTCAAAATAAACTGAATGAAAGATCAAAAACTCAAAGTTTTTAAATAAAACTTGAAAATAAAGTTTGAATTTGGACTTGGAATATGAAATCAGAATAAATTTGAAAATCCAAAGTCAATCTCAAATTTAGAATCTCAAAGTTGATTTGAAATAAAACTCAGATTTTTGAACTGAGTTCTTGCAGGTTTAAAATAAGAATAAAGAATTTAAATGGAATTCAGAAATGAAAACATGAGATTTTGAAATTTAGAAATTGGATTTTAGAGAATAATAAATGGAAATCGAAAATGGTTTTGAATTTAGAAAATAAAAGTTGAGTTTTAAAAGTTTCATTTCAAAATTCACTTGGAATTTGAAAGTAACTTGAAAATTTGGAAAAGGAATGTAATTCTATCCTAAATGATGAATGAATTTAAAATTTATTTGAAAATTGAAGTTTGAAATCGTATTTCATTCTTTAAATGAATTTGAAATAAGATTGAAAATATAAAACATTTCTGACTAAGGCTATAAAATGTATTATATGATAATCGTATTTAAATTCAAGTAAAGAATAAAACACATTTTGGTGCCTTTATAGAGTTTAAAATGAAATTAACCTTCAATATATATCCTGACTTCGGCCATTGATATAAATTTTGAGTTAATTTTAAACTAAACTCTAATAAAGGAAAAATATTTAAAAATATGATGATTTTGAAGGAGAGATCTCATAAAAGATGAAAAGCCTAAGTTTTGTTCACATTTTGACTAAGGCCATAAATGCAAATCATCAACTTAGGACTTAATCACCTTTTATTAGAATGGTGCACGTGCCATTCGTGTTCCCATTTGTGAATCTTTGAGAATAAAAGAGAAAAGTGAGATGAAAACAAGCAATTAATAAGATACGTATGCTCATACATTCTATTCCAGTGCTAGAATGTAAACTTCTCATTATATCTAGCTATTACAAGTTTTGGAATAAAAAGAAATGATAAAATCTTAAATCTAAAGAAATTCAACTATTTCTGAATATTTCCTGCAAAACAGGGTTAAGTACAAGACAGGATTGCAACACATGGAAGATATCAAACTAAGTTTAAAGGCTATGCTCATATCAGAGGGAAAATACATATGGAAATATTGTAACGCCCCAACCTTTTATAGTAAAAATTTTAAAGTAATTTTTTTTTAAATAGCGGAAGTGACAAGTCCAAGCGTCGGGCGAGTTACAGGTAAGCCAGAGAGGTACTGAAATCATTTCATTCATTTATTAAAGCATTAAGTACATCTCATTAATGGAAATACAAATCTAACTATTCAGAGTTTAAACAGGAAACACTGAAAAACTGAGATCTCTTGACTACTTCCAAATACGATGCCACGATGCTCCAACTATGCATTACCTGAAAAATTTTAATGCAGAAGGGTCAGACTCCCCTGTCTGCGTAAGAAGTATTATATTTATATGTTGTGCTCAGTGTCTTGTGTATAAATATGTGCAACATTTGCAGATATCATAATTGTAAAGTTCTAGGCAATATAACTTGCTAAGAAGGAAAATCCCACTGAAATAGGCATGCTTTCTACTTTGCTATGAAACAAGAAAATACCAAGTGTGTGTTCATTCTTACACGCATTATATGTTTTTAGCATTTACAAGATCCACTACAAGGATTACAACATAAAATACTCACAAACATCTACGAGAACAATGTAAACTTTTTATGTTTAGCTTTCCATTTCCTTATAGGTACGCATAGGCATTTGACATTGTATCCGACCCTCTCTAAGGTAAATCATGGGTCCAGTAACATACACCGTTCTCTCAGGTGTACTCAGAGCCCAAAGAATCCAGTAACATACACCTTCTTCCAGGTGTACCCAGAATCTCAAAGGTTTTTATATTTATGTATACATTTAACATTTCTTTCAAACCAGGTGCGAGTCATCGCACAACGAGGAGTCCAGTAACATACACAGTCTTTCAGGTGTACCCAGAGCCTCAAAACTTTATGATGTCGCATACACTTTCATTTTTGTTTATTTTCTCATGTGAGCCGTCATACCACAGGGGATTCTCAAAATCTCAACCCGACTCAGGGTTCACACCTTATATGCATTATAGGGCCAGGGTGCCAAAAGCACCATCACAAAGTAACATTTCTCAAAATATGGCTCGACTCAAAGCCCATAATTAAACATTAATTTTCTGAGTTATGGCATACACATTCGTACCCACTAACCATGCCATCCATGTGGCATGATTTGCTTGATTTATAATATATATATATATATATCCAAAAGTGCTCTTACTAAGGTCACAGAGACTTGTCGCAACAAGTCAGGCTGTCATGAGCCCACTCATGTCGTGGCTTTATGGCTGACACTTCCAGGTGATGCCATCAACGAAAAGTGTTAGCCGTCGCTATCGCTCCTTGAGGAGCCTGCCCACCATCATGGGCAGTGGCCAGCGCCACCACTACAACATTCTTGAATGCTAAGACTAAAGAAGGACTGAACCCTTCGATTCAGCCAACTAGGTTTGCATGAAGGTAGCCCCTACTACCGTCTGACAAGAGGGAGTTTTCTGGGCTCAACTAGATCCCAGTAGATCTATGAAGTACCATCGTGGACCACAGTTTCAAGGTTGTAGCCCCGTGACACCAGCAGGACCCGCAGCTCATGCCGAACTAGTGGTGTCCAGCTATGTTGGCAAGATGCTGGTCTGGCCAGCATATTGCGAGCCATACCAAGTGCTGGCCCAGTGTGCATAACCTGCACGCTGGCGATGGTGATCCCTCTAGCCTTGTTGATGGTCTGCTGCCAAGAGTGGCAGAGCAACCCTGTTAAGGGCCGGTGATAACCCACTGCACCGACGTGGTTCAACCCAAATGACCGGGGAACATACAGAACGGAATGGGTCAGTTCTGTCCAGACATCCCTTACCCGTAATGAACGTGGCTGAGGCTTAGAGTAACCTTAGTTCATTTTTTTTTTGTTTCAGAACACTCACACACTTGATAAAACTTGAATTTTGTTAACTAAGAAGGACGTTTCCTCCTGTATATGTGTGAGGCATTAGGTGACAAAGTAACAAATTTCCAAAAAAATTTATTACTACCATACATACCAAGTAACCACGTTATCCCATAAAATTGCTAGGCTTGAAATCAACTAAAAACTTAAATGTTTTTACCCTGGTACTCCAGGGTACATACATGCTGTATGTGTACCAGTTTTTTTTCAACATTCATTTGGTTACATGATGGCATGTAATGACGTTTTCAGTCCACTATTGTTCTAATTCTTGTGTACTACATTAATAACTATTGTCTAGCATGCATCAGGTTGTGCGTAAATGAGATGTCACCTAACATTATTTCAGGATCATCATGCTATACGTTTGCTACAGAATAATGAACCCAACGTGTACATGCTATAGGATGTTTAACTCCATAAAAGGGACCAGGCAAGCGGGTGCACGCCTATGCACATAAAGCACCCAATCGAGACCCACACCAAAACGCTGGATCATGGTCATGTGTTTTTTTTTTTGTAATAATTTTTTTCTTTGTAATATCACAATCTAACTTCCCAGCCATCAAATTAATAGTAATAAAATTGCAATTCAATAGTAAGGTAGGCAAAATTTGAACCTACTTGGTACAAATGTTTCACAATTGAAGATATATAAAAAAACAATCTAGTGTCATTGAGGAAATGGTTTGAATGACTCAGCTTTTCCTCCTAGAAATAAACAGAAACTAAATGTGCCCTATCGAAATTTCCTAAATCAGAGTTATAACATTTCTATCCCATTATAACATTTTGATCCCATGTTAAACAGAAATTTTGACAGCTTAATTTAACACTTCTGTTTTTTTTTTTTATGCAGCATAACACGAACCAGTGTGTATGCTGGTCGCAGCCGCACGTGACCCCTTGCGTCGACCTCAATGAAGATCGGCCCTGATTAAATGACCCACCATCTCAGGCCCAGATGTCATGAGGTTGATGTTGTAGGCATTCGTCATTGTAGGGTTGCAACTTGTAAGGAGGTGCACAACACTAGGTGGTTAAAAACCCATTACGATGGTTTCCAACTAACCACACAACAGGTTTTTGACCCAATATCAATCAGAGGCCATGGTAGTGGCTCGTGACCACCTTAGTGGGCACACTTTTCCCTCAAAAATGAGAAAGGTGGGATGCCACATACTCATACCACAGGGCAGTAAGCACCTACATATAAAAACAATACCCCTTACCTCTTGTTGGAGCTTTCAAGTGAGTGAGGCAACGTTTCTTTTTCGCGAAGGAGCTGCACGCTGTTGCAAGGAGAAGTAGCTGCACCTTCCAGCAATGGCAGCCGATCACCAAAGAGAGAGAGAGAGAGAGAGAGAGAGAGAGAGAGAGAGAGAGAGAGAGAGAGAGAGAGAGTGTTACACGGTTTCCCTTGAGCCCCTCCTTTAACTCCTCTTAATTAGGGGAGTTATAAACTTTAAAACTTCAAAGCTTCATCCTCATCCCACGTTTTTGGTGGGTGCAGCGATTTTCCAGAATTGCCCCCACTTCTCCTTTGGCAAGATTTTCTCTAACCTCCCATTTGATTGCTTTATGGGTACCCTTTTCACTTTTTGGTGGGATTCCCCACCAATGTTGGTAAAGTGAGCTGAAAAGGCCTAAGAAGTGGGCTTGGCCAAGATCCCACGTTTTTACCATCTTTTTCTTTATTTTATTATTATTATTATATTGTTTTCACGAAAATAAAATTATCACTTTTCTTGTGTAAAAAGAAAAAAAACTATGCACAAGGGAGTTTTGAACTAGGGTCTTCATCCTAAAGGGTAATGAGCCCCACCACTTGTGCTATGTTGTTTTTCATTGCAAAGGGTGTGAATTAAATTGTATATAACCCTTTCAATTTCGTTCTGGATTTCAAAAAAAAAATAATGTTTTTCACTTCTACGTGGGCGCACTGTGAGTTTTGAACTTGGGTTGTAGCTCCAAACAACCATGTGCCCTACCACTACACCACACCATCACTTGGTGTTTACTTTTGCAAGAAAATTCCTTTTATGTCATATTTGGACGTTTTACCTTGTTGATGGATTTCTTCCAATTTCAAGTGGGTTTTTCACCCGTTGGTTCTAAACTTGCACTCTCTCACCATAAACGTGCTTTGGATCTCACGCTATTATCTCAAAACCATCGGATTTCTCCACTTGGCCTCATGAACTGGGTCAGATAATTGGATCTCGCTTAAGTCCGGATCCAAGTACCCTTTCTAGTATTCGTTACCAGGTTCGCTCTACTGACCCGCAAGCCTCAAAATCATATTGAATATTTCATAAACCATATTATTTCACATAAACACACGTTTTTATTTCATTAAAAATTTCTTAAAATTCATGGGTTTTACATCCTACCCTTCTTAAAAAGGATTTCGTCCGCGAAATCACAAACATCAATCGACAAAAAGGTTATGGTATTTCTTAGTTAATGGCACATCTTTTCTTTCATTGGAGTCAAATCAGATTAAACTAAATTTTCAGTAGACTTCTTTGGGCAAAACTTAGCAATATGTCCTGGTTGCTCACATTTGAAACACTTGCCATTATAGAGAGGGCAAACTCCGAAGGGATGATCCTCATTGCACCGTCGACAAATTTGTTGAACCCTTGGCTGTTGCGATTTCCTTTGTTGTTGGCGGTTCGGGTAGTCTTCTCGCCACATTTTCTTTTTTGTTGGTGGTGTGAACTCCCTTTCACTAGGATTTTTCTCATTAGTACTCACCTTGATCTGTTGCTCGGGTTTATTCCATTGATTCTTTTGCTCTTTGACCCAGTCTTCTTCCAATAGGGTCGCTACTTCGATGGCCTCATTGAGTGATTTTGGCCCTCGGGTGAACACCTTGGTCCTCAAAGCTGACTTCAATCCACGAGCAAACTTCATTGCTCGATCCTCTTCCACGGTGTACACATTTGGGCAATATCATTCTAGACAGCAAAACTTAGTAATATAATCTGCCATTGTTGTTGCCCCTTGTTGTAGGTCTAAAAATTCTTGCATCTTCTTACTACGTTCATGCTTAGGAAAATATGCAGAGTTAAAAACCTTCACAAACTCGTCCCAAGTAACCTTTTCATTCTGGAACTTGACCGCAGAGATCGTGTCCCACTACTTCTCAGCGTGGTCCTTCAAACGATAAGTACCGAAGTTCACCTTGTGTTCCTCTGGAACATTCAGAACACGAAAAATACGTTCTATCTCGCGTATCCATGTCTCTACAGCTTCAGGGTCTGTCTTGCCATTAAAAGCAGGAGGATCCATTTCTATAAAGCGCTTGTAAGTGATTGCACCTATGTTCTGCCTATCTTGGGCCACTTGTTGGAGGTTTGCACCCATTTGTTGCATTGCAACCATCTGCTGTTGCACAACCTCGGCAAGGTTGTTCACAGTGTCCATGATATTGTTGCACCTGGCCTTCCAAGCCATCTATCAGGACAGGAGCATAATAATAGTTAATCGTTAGGTTACACAATCATGCTTGCTAAGTAATATCCCTAACAATCTTTCATAGTTCTCAAATACACGATGCGCAATTCAATCAGTGCCACAATAAAATTTATTGGTGCAATAACTCATTATATACATATATTCTTCGAACAACCTCAAGCGACACCGCATAAGGCCGCTATCGTCAGAAAATCACCATTCTAGATGACCCACGTTAGAGAATTTCCACTCTAACCCACTATCCGGAAAATTACCACTCTGATATCATAAATAAGGAGTCATCACTCGAATGACATCGTTATAAGATCATCATTCTAACGGCATTGTTGAAGAATCATCACTTCATTAGAAAATCATCATTCTAATGACATTGTTAGAGAATCACAACTCTAATGGCATTGTTGAATAATCACCACTTCAACAACATCATTAGGGAATCACCACCCTAACGGCATCGTTAGAGAATCACCTCTCTAACGACATTGCCGAAGAATCACCACTCTAACAACCTTCATTAGAGAATCACCACTCTAATGGCATCGTTAGGGAATCACCACCCTAGCGGCATCGTTAGAGAATCACCACTCTAACGACATTGCCGAAGAATCATCACTCCAACAACCTTCATTAGAGAATCACCACTCTAATGGCATCGTTAGGGAATCACCACCCTAGCGGCATCATTAGAGAATCACCACTCCAACAACCTTCATTAGAGAATCACAACTCTAATGGCATCGTTAGGGAATCACCACCCTAGCGGTATCGTTAGAAAATCACCACTCTAACGACATTGTCGGAGAATCACCACTCCAACCACCCTCATTAGAGAATCACCACTCTAATGACATCATTAGAGCATCACCACCCTAATGACAATGTTGGCATTACCAGGAATCACCACCTGAGCCAACACAACTCACCACAATCCCTTTCGACTGTGGTTGGGAAACAAGAATTCCCACAATGCTCTCTCAAAAACCATAACACCCAGAAGTCTAGTGTTATGTAGTCCCAAACTATGACCCTCTCAGGAGTCGATTGCCATCATCGGCAACCCAGAAGCCATTTGCTAAGCATATAACATCATTTACATTCTCATCACCAAGAACAACTGGGGATCTACAACCTCCTCCTACGAGGAACTCAAAAGTTCAACGAGCACAGACAAGACTTTTGCCTTCTGTCCGAAAGATTATTCGGGAAGGTACCCTTCATCAATGATAGGGTCACTAACATCTCCAACTAAGTTGGAAAAGGAAAAACATCAACTTAGAACCTTATCCGATGACTCTTATCAAAACAATCATCGTTTCCAATACGATTGGGATAATATTTTTGAGACTCATTACGATTCACCAATCACTTTCGAGAAGGTAAAATACGCAAGCAGTCTCTGGGTTTCGCTCCAGAACTTCAACTCTCACAGGAGTTGACACGGAACTAGCTTGGGAAGCTACGCCCTCAAGCGCATTCACGTTTCTCATCCAGAAAAATCTATACCGTACTTTAAGTAGCACTCATCTTCTATGTATCCTCTAATGGGTCACAAGATGTAAATTATCGCCCATCAGCTGCATTGCAGCAGCCTGTCGGCCTACCACTTCGGCAAGGTTATGTCGCATTTTCATAATATCATTGCAACGGTTTACCCAAGCCATTTGTTTGGCCAATAAAAAGGCCGTTCCAACCTTAGTTATAAATTCATGAAAATATAATATGCAATTATATGTTTTTATCTCTATATTAAGAAAACAACATTTCTACATACTTACAGAGCCATCACGGTCGTTGGAAGAGCCAAGATCTCAGATTTTTCAGTCCTGCTCTGATACCAAAGTTGTAACGCTCCAACCTTTTATAGTAATTTTTTTTTTTTTTAAATAGCGGAAGTGACAAGTCCAAGCGTCGGGCGAGTTACAGGTAAGACAGAGAGGTACTGAAATCATTTCATTCATTTATTAAAGCATTAAGTACATCTCATTAATGGAAATACAAATCTAACTATTCAGAGTTTAAATAGGAAACACTGAAAAACTGAGATCTCTTGACTACTTTCAAATACGACGCCACGATGCTCCAACTATGCATTACCTAAAAAATTTTAATGCAGAAGGGTCAGACTACCCTGTCTGCGTAAGAAGTATTATATTTATATGTTGTGCTCAGTGTCCTGTGTACAAATATGTGCAACATTTGCAGATATCATAATTGTAAAGTTCTAGGCAATATAACTTGCTAAGAAGGAAAATCCCACTGAAATAGGCATGCTTTCTACTTTGCTATGAAACAAGAAAATACCAGGTGTGTGTTCATTCTTACACGCATTATATGTTTTTAGCATTTACAAGATGCACTACAAGGATTACAACATAAAATACTCACAAACATCTACGAGAACAATGTAAACTTTTTATGTTTAGCTTTCCATTTCCTTATAGGTACGCATAGGCATTTGACATCATATCCGACCCTCTCCAAGGTAAATCATGGGTCCGGTAACATACAACGTTCTCTCAGGTGTACTCAGAGCCCGAAGAATCCAGTAACATACACCTTCTTCCAGGTGTACCCAGAATCTCAAAGGTTTTTATATTTATGTATGCATTTAACATTTCTTTCAAACCAGGTGCGAGTCATCGCACAACGAGGAGTCCAGTAACATACACCGTCTTTCAGGTGTACCCAGAGCCTCAAAACTTTATGATGTCGCATACACTTTCATTTTTTTTTATTTTCTCGTGTGAGCCGTCATACCACAAGGGATTCTCAAAATCTCAACCCGACTCAGGGTTCACACCTTATATGCATTATAGGGCCAGGGTGCCAAAAGCACCATCACAAAGTAACATTTCTCAAAATATGGCTCGACTCAAAGCCCATAATTAAACATTAATTTTCTGAGTTATGACATACACATTCGTACCCACTAACCATGCCATCCATGTGGCATGATTTGCTTGATTTATAATATATGTATATATCCAAAGTGCTCTTACTAAGGTCACAGAGACTTGTCGCAGCAAGTCAGGCTGTCATGAGCCCACTCATGTCGTGGCTTTATGGCTGACACTTCCAGGTGATGCCATCAACGAAAAGTGTTAGCCGTTGCTATCGCTCCTTGGCCTGCCCACCATCATGGGCAGTGGCCAGCGCCACCACTACAACATTCTTGAATGCTAAGACTAAAGAAGGACTGAACCCTTCGATTCAGCCAACTAGGTTTGCATGAAGGTAGCCCCTACTACCGTCTGACAAGAGGGAGTTTTCTGGGCTCAACTAGATCCCAGTAGATCTATGAAGTACCATCGTGGACCACGGTTTCAAGGTTGTAGCCCCGCGACACCAGCAGGACCTACAGCTCATGCTGAACTAGTGGTGTCCAGCTATATTGGCAAGATGCTGGTCTGGCCTGCATATTGCGAGCCATACCAAGTGCTGGCTCAGTGTGCATAACCTGCACGCTGGCGATGGTGATCCCTCTAGCCTTGTCGATGGTCTGCTGCCAAGAGTGGCAGAGCAACCCTGTTAAGGGCCAGTGATAACCCACTGCACCGACGTGGTTCAACCCAAATGACCGGGGAACATACAGAATGGAATGGGTCAGTTCTGTCCAGACATCCCTTACCCGTAATGAACGTGGTTGAGGCTTAGAGTAACCTTAGTTCATTTTTTTTGTTTCAAAACACTCACACACTTGATAAAACTTGAATTTTGTTAACTAAAAAGGACCTTTCCTCCTGTATATGTGTGAGGCATTAGGTGACAAAGTAACAAATTTCCAAAAAAATTTATTGCTACCATACATACCAAGTAACCACGTTATCCCATAAAATTGCTAGGCTTGAAATCAACTAAAAACTTAAATGTTTTTACCCTGGTACTCCAGGGTACATACATGCTGTATGTGTACCAGTTTTTTTTCAACATTCATTTGGTTACATGATGGCATGTAATGACGTTTTCAGTCCACTATTGTTCTAATTCTTGTGTACTACATTAATAACTATTGTCTAGCATGCATCAGGTTGTGCGTAAATGAGATGTCACCTAACATTATTTCAGGATCATCATGCTATACGTTTGCTACAGAATAATGAACCCAACGTGTACATGTTATAGGATGTTTAACTCCATAAAAGGGACCAGGCAAGCGGGTGCACGCCTATGCACATAAAGCACCCAATCGAGACCCACACCAAAACGCTGGATCATGGTCATGTGTTTTTTTTTTGTAATAATTTTTTTCTTTGTAATATCACTATCTAACTTCCCAGCCATCAAATTAATAGTAATAAAATTGCAATTCAACAGTAAGGCAGGCAAAATTTGAACCTACTTGGTACAAATGTTTCACAATTGAAGATATATAAAAAAAAATCTAGTGTCATTGAGGAAATGGTTTGAATGACTCAGCTTTTCCTCCTAGAAATAAACAGAAACTAAATGTGCCCTATCGAAATTTCCTAAATCAGAGTTATAACATTTCTATCCCATTATAACATTTCGATCCCATGTTAAACAGAAATTTTGACAGCTTAATTTAACACTTCTATTTTTTTTTTTATGCAGCATAACACGAACCAGTGTGTATGCTGCTCGCAGCCGCACGTGACCCCTTGCGTCGGCCTCAATGTAGATCGGCCCTCATTAAATGACCCACCATCTCAGGCCCAGATGTCATGAGGTTGATGTTGTAGGCATTCGTCATTGTAGGGTTGCAACTCGTAAGGAGGTGCACAACACTAGGTGGTTAAAAACCCATTACGATGGTTCCCAACTAACCACACAACAGGTCTTTGACCCAATATCAATCAGAGGCCATGGTAGTGGCTCGTGACCACCTTAGTGGGCACACTTTTCCCTCAAAAATGAGAAAGGTGGGATGCCACATACTCATACCATAGGGCTGTAAGCACCTACATATAAAAACAATACCCCTTACCTCTTGTTGGAGCTTTCAAGCGAGTGAGGCAACGTTTCTTTTTCGCGAAGGAGCTGCACGCTGTTGCAAGGAGAAGTAGCTGCACCTTCCAGCAATGGCAGCCGATCACCAAAGAGAGAGAGAGAGAGAGAGAGAGAGAGAGAGAGAGAGAGAGAGAGAGAGAGAGAGAGAGAATGTGTTACACGGTTTCCCTTGAGCCCCTCCTTTAACTCCTCTTAATTAGGGGAGTTATAAACTTTAAAACTTCAAAGCTTCATCCCCATCCCACGTTTTTGGTGGGTGCACCAATTTTCCAGAATTGCCCCCACTTCTCCTTTGGCAAGATTTTCTCTAACCTCCCATTTGATTGCTTTATGGGTACCCTTTTCACTTTTTGGTGGGATTCCCCACCAATGTTGGTAAAGTGAGCTGAAAAGGCCTAAGAAGTGGGCTTGGCCAAGATCCCACGTTTTTACAATCTTTTTCTTTATTTTATTATTATTATTATATTTTTTTCACCAAAATAAAATTATCACTTTTCTTGTGTAAAAAGAAAAAAAACTGTGCACAAGGGAGTTTTGAACTGGGGTCTTCATCCTAATGGGTAATGAGCCCCACCACTTGTGCTATGTTGTTTTTCATTGCAAAGGGTGTGAATTAAATTGTATATAACCGTTTCAATTTCGTTCCGGATTTCAAAAAAAAAATAATGTTTTTCACTTCTACATGGGCGCACTGTGAGTTTTGAACTTGGGTTGTAGCTCCAAACAACCATGTGCCCTACCACTACACCACACCATCACTTGGTGTTTACTTTTGCAAGAAAATTCCTTTTATGTCATATTTGGACGTTTTACCTTGTTGATGGATTTCTTCCAATTTCAAGTGGGTTTTTCACCCGTTGGTTCTAAACTTGCACTCTCTCACCATAAACGTGCTTCGGATCTCACGCTATTATCTCGAAACCATCGGATTTCTCCACTTGGCCTCATGAACTAGGTCAGATAATCAGATCTCGCTAAAGTCCGGATCCAAGTACCCTTTCTAGTATTCGTTACCAGGTTCGCTCTACTGACCTGCAAGCCTCAAAATCATATTGAATATTTCATAAACCATATTATTTCACATAAACACAAATTTTTATTTCATTGAAAATTTCTTAAAATTCATGGGTTTTACAAATATACTCATCCAAATGAGAATGTGACACTTGCCTCAGTCGATGAGATGCACATGTGACATACTATAGGAGTTGCAAATATGAGAATAATGCTTGGTATGCAGAAAATATGAAGGTATATGGAAAGGAAAGACATGAAACAAGTGTTGACAATGATATGGATGGACCAGCTACATGGAATCTATGGCCTTACTTGGGTTGTGCATAAATGGAATGGAGTTGGTGACATTGTGTAAGCAGTGAAATGGAGGGCTGGAATAGATGGAGTGTTGAAATGCAAATTATTAACAGATGTGTAGGGACAGCAAAGTGGTGGAGTGTAGTGAGCTTCAGCAAGTAAAGTGACAGTGGGATGGCGTTGAAGTATCATAGGCAATACACAATGTATGGATTTTGTATGTGTATAATGGAGTAATTGTGGTGGTAAAAAAGAAATAACAGGAAGATGATGGCATGGGGTAGCATTGGCTGCTGAGTGCTAAGGTGGTGTTACTACAGGAGCTGGTGGTGGTGTAAGTGGAAGCTACAAAAAAAAAATGTCGTGCAAATGTATACATATGAGAATGCAGTATAGGGGTTATGTGCAGTGAGGTCACAAATGTGAATGTGGATGCTGCAAATGGTGGGCAGCAAGTGCAGGCAACTGTAGGTATAGTAAGTGGACAATGCTCAGTATGAAGGTGTGTTTGAAGTGTCACAGAGTAACAGGAAGAAGCTTATGTTGTGGTAAGATGGGAAGGAAACAGTGGTATATGATGGGTATGAGATGTTGTGTTGTGAGTTAAATGAAGGTTGTACAAGGGAAGTTGGAAGTGTAATGATAGGTGTGGCCTCATTGAGTAATGACAAAGCTATATTACTACCTAATGTAAGATCTTGAAATAACAAATGTTAGGAAACAATTAGACTTAAAGTAGTGGTTAAAAAAAAAGAAAAAAAAAAGGAATCCAGTCCATTGGAAATGAATGATGAAATATCAGCTACAACATTAGAGAATAAGGCCTACAATCTCATTGTAATGAAACCTTATATGCATCTTGTATCTCAGGAAATGTGCAAAGAAGGGAATTCACAGCTAGGGATTCCTTGCTTCAGTAGCATGACCCCAGCATAGCTCATTCTATACAAATCAAAGAGAAAAAAATGAGCTCACTTATGCATATACAGAATTTTCTATCACCATTCTTTACTGTGTTCAAACCTCAGGGAATAGTAGGCTCAGACCAACCAACATGGACAGTCCACTCCTCAGTTTCCGAATCCAGGATAGTGCAAAACCAAGAGGGCAATGTTTTTGCTTGTCAATCAGAGCCTATGATAGGCCCCACAATCGATACCAAGGACACCTCTGTGAAAAGTGTCCTCACCAGTTTATGGCCATCAAAATGAGCGACTTCCCTCAAGATAGTATCAAAACCGCCAGTTGCTAGCATCACTATGCCCAAAATCTGTAACGGAGCTAACAACGATAACAATTTTCAACAAAAACTTTGTACACTTGTGCCTTCTCTGATTCAAAATGGACATAGTGATTTGATGAATTAATTGTTATCAACCAAAAGGTGTTTTGGTGGTAATAGTTAACATGTCTAAATCACAATCTCAAACTTGAATTTATACAATGCATAAGGTCATAAATCTGTGGTAAACATTGCCAATATCCAAATATGGCTGTGAACACCTACTCCCCCCTAGGCGCATGCACACACATTTTTGTAACTTCTAGACCTACTAGACTGAATCTAAAAACTTCATAAAGACCTACTTACCGTAGGCCTTTGGACAATTCAACCATCATATAGATCATGTGAACCAAGTAAACACTTAACAAATAAAACACAATGAGATAGTGCACAGGGGAATGGATGAGGAGGAGATGGCGAAGCTATAGCAGGTAATATGGCAGCAATTGCATATGTTGTGACTACACACAGGTGAATACAGGAAATAGTGATGGCATATACAGATGGATATATATGGATTTTGCAGAAAAAAAATGGGTATGTTGTATGTGGCATGATGCAGTAAAAGTACCATGACGCTGTTACACAGTGCAAGGTAGGTGGGTATGCCTATATGAACAATGTGCTGAAAGGGAGAGAGATGAAAGTGTGATGCATAGATAATATGCAGGGTGCTTTGGGATGAGGATGGGGTACCTGGCTTCAATACATGCCTTGCAGCAGATCAGAAGGTTGTTCTTGAATCAATAATGACCAACTTTATATGTTTCAGCAAATCAGGAAATTTGGTCTCGGGTCAACAAAGCATCCAGTCTCAATTCATCTGATCATATGTTTCACCAACCAGTAAAAAATATATATATATATTTACAATGACCAAGTGGGCGTCTCATATCAAGCCCGAAATCAGTCTTTTAAGCCATGTATTTTCAAAGCAAATCTGATCTTCAACCAGTGAAGTGATTAATACAGTGATGACTGACTACTTTTTAACAAATTAATACAAGTAACCAATGAGAAAGTATATGAAGCTTTTTTTTTTTTAGTATAGTCTTGTGCATTGACTCAAATACTGTCAACAATCAAAGCCCAACAGTTTCAAGCAATATAAACAATCAAGAATGAAGATAAATAAAACCAATGAAGTGAGGTAATATAGATATTGAATATCATTGTACGCACACTTGAGACTTATGCTTGATTGAGCAGTTCTTGTCCTTCCAGCCATAACTACCCACTCTAGGCAACGTTCATTTTTAGTATTTTCCACAGTACCAACAATATTTGTCCAGCTCAATTCTTGTGAGGCTAGAGCGAATTTGATCTAAAAGGCCGATAACATTGTCTCCCTTTGTTGACTTTATGCATGGATTTATTGATTCCTTCTGTCAGTGTGAATGAATACCCCTTTCTTTTATTTCTGTTCTCACCTTGTTATGAGGCTGGATTGAACTGAAGAGACTTCTGCTCCATTGACTCCCCAAACCTCTATCATAGCAGCCATATTACCACAATGATGACAGTAGATAGTCATACCAAAACAGTCATCACCAATTAAAACTCTCCATCATGAGTTAGTGAATCAACACAGAATTAAGGAAATTCCTGCACTATCTCACAGGTTGAATATCTAATCTTGAGCTTGAGAGCAAGGAGTGCTCACAATACCTTGAACTGGATTCACCAGACCATAGTGATGGTCGGTTTTTAATAGATCGATGCAAATACTTGACTGGGACAAAACCAGATTTTTACAGGAATTTATAGGCCATCCACAACCTTGCAAATGTAGCACGGGTTGTATTATCACAGGATGCTAAGGCCACCATGATTTTTTTTTATTGGGCTTGATAGATGATAAAACAAAGGACACAGAAATCAGATTGCTATCGTAATAACCATGTAGCTGGAATATATTGTTCCATCAAGGTTGACACAATACATACTGAAGTGATTTGGGGACGAAAATGAGGGTTCTGGTATAACTATGGTGAGAGCCATGCTAACAACTATCAATCGTGATGCTGTGAGATCCAACTACGAACCGACCTCACCAGAATTCTTGTGATAAACCCATTGTTGTTATTTTCAGCATGTCTTTTAACATGCAAGTTGACCCAAAATTGAGGAAATGACCAAGAACAGAGAAGAGGAATTGAAACAAATGGAATGAATGGTATGATGCGAAACTGGATGCCTGTTATAGAACATACACATACAAATGCTTCATGCCATACTAAACATAGGATGCAAATTTCATGGCATAATCTGATGAGAAGACAAAATTTCAAAACAACAAAAGAAATGAAATCAAATCACAATATCGAGAAAAGAAATGAAGATAATGTAATATGTAAAACATAGATCGTAACAGGTAACGAAAAGGGATACGATAAATAAATGCATTCAAATAGCATCTTAGGAATTAAACGGAAGCCCAGCAGAAAAATGAAAGAAATAATACTAAAAATCAAATTGATAACCACGTATTAGTAAAGAAATGTAGGAATATACTTATTCCAATGATTTTGTAGCATGCAGGTCGATTTTGCTATATGCAGATTGGCACTGCAAATTGTGCACTTGACAAATAGCGATAGAAAGCAAAAGAAATAAGTTATGCAAAAATTGAAATAAAGAAATTTTCAAGATGAAATTTTTTACAGAAAATCAAAGGGAAGAGGGGGGCGGGGGGGGGAGTAATTCTTACCTTAGTTTTGTGGATCGATTTCCTTCAACACATGGGGAAACAATCCAGAGAGGTACCGAGAGGAAAGAAGAAGGAGAAGAAGAGAAGAAAAGGAGGGGAAAAGAAGAAAAGCAGAAGAAGAGGGGAAGAAAGGTGTGCGAGAGACATGAAGGGTGTGATGGTGGGGTCGAGAAAAATGGATGCCTGGCTCGTTCACCCTGTGCCCAATTTATAGCAGGGGAGGAGGGCGATAGAAGGATCTGGAGGAAGTTGGAGATCGAGGGTTGAGAGTAGAGGAGAAGATTTGAGGGTAGATGAAGGAAGGAGGAAGAAAGGGGCGATGGTCGTTGGCGATGGGAGAAGGAGGTGATGGTTGTTGGAGATCAAGGGTGGAGATGAGGAAGAACATTGGCGATTGAGGTATGTGATGGGGAAGCTTCTGGAGGGAGGGCCTGCGAGAGGGAAAGAGAGAACCGAGACAGGGAGCGAGACAGGGAGCGAGACAGAGGGCGAAACCAAGACGGAGAGAGAAAATGAGGCAGAGAGAGAAAGAGCGAGACCAAAAGAGAAAATGAGACAGAGCGAGAAAACAAGACAGTTGCAATTTTTTGTGATTTTTCAAAAGGAGGGTTCTTCGATTTTTCAAAACAAGGTTCTAAAACTTTCTCTAAAAGTGGTTTTTGTACTTTCCTTTGTATTTTGAATTTTTTGTTCATTTTCTTGGTATCTTCTAATTTTTTTGTTATTTTTGAAATAAGACTAAAATTTATGAGAAAATAAAGGATTTTGACATATTTTTGTAAAATTTGAAAATATTTATAAAAGAAGAATTTTTTGAGAATTCAAGGCTATTCTTTGAAAAATTCTTCAGAAAATGGGTTTTTGATCTGGAAATTGAAGAGATATTTGAGTTTTTGACCTTGAACTGAGAAATACAGAGTAGTGGATCCAAACAGACACCGGATGGACTGTTTGAGCCTTTCTAAAATTATATTAGTATTTTTGTAATTTTAATTTGAAAATTTGGACAACAAGGCTCATATTTGGATTTTGAATTGGATCCGGATCTGAAATTGAGCCAAATATAGAAAGTTGATTTGATTCTAGTAAATTTGAGCAGTAAACTGGAATTTTGAGTGAAAATGACTCAATTATACTCAGAAAATGGGGGCCAAGGGCAGAAAGGGAATATTTACAAAATTTTGAAAAATTTGGGGTGTTTACAGACACAATCATGCATATATGTGTTCTAATGCTGTCAAAAAAAATGTAGTGATTCAATCATGCATACATCTATTCTAAGGCTATCACAAAAATTTTATATTGATTCAATCACGCAGATATGTATTCTAAGGCTGTCAAAAAATTTTCATAGTGATTCAATCAAGCATATGTGTTCCAATGTTGTCAAAAAAAAATCTTAGTTATTCAATCATGCATATATGTGTTCTAACGCTGTAAAAAAAATGTCATAGTGACTCAATCATGCATATATGTGTTCTAATGCTGTCAAAAAAATTTTATAGTGATTCAATCATGCATATATGTGTTCTAAGGCTGTCACAAAAATTTAATAGTGATTTAATAACGCATATATGTGTTCTAAGGCTGTCAAAAAAATTTCACAGTGATTCAATCATCCATACATGTGTTGTAAGGCTGTCAAAAAATTTATATAGTGATTCAATCTTGCATATATCTATTCTGAGGCAGCCAAAAAAACTACATACAGATTCAATCATGCATATATGTTTTCTAAGGCTGTCAAAAAAATTTCATAGTGATTCAATCATGCATATATGTGTTCTAATACTGCCCAAAAATTTGATAGAGATTCAATCATGCATATTTGTGTTCAAAGGTTGTCAAAAAAATTTCATAATGATTCAATCAGGCCTATATGTGTTCTAGGTTGTTAAAAAAAATTCATAGATATTCAATTATGCATATAAGTGTTCTAAGGATGTCAAAAAAATTTGATAGTGATTCAATCAAGCATATATGTGTCCTTAGGTTGTCCAAAAAATTTCAAAGTGATTCAGTAATGCATATATGTGTTCTATGGTTGTCAAAAAAAATTCATAGTGATTATATCATGCATATATGTGTTCTAATGCCGTAAAAAAAATGTAGAGATTCAATCTTGCATATATGTGTTCTAAGGCTGTCAAAAAAATTTCATGGTGATTCAATCATGCATATATGTGTTCTAAGGCTGCCAAAAAAATGCAAATTCAATCATGCATATATGTGTTCTACGGCTGTCAAAAAAAAATTATAGTGATTTAGTCAAGCATATATGTGTTCTAAAGCTGTCAATCATGCATATATGTGTTCTAGTGCTGTAAAAAAATTTTAATAGAGATTGCATCATTCATATATGTGTTCTAAGCTTGTCAAAAAAAATTCATAGTGATTCAATCATGCATATATGTGTTCTAATGCTGTGAAAAAATTTTCATAGTGATTCAAACATACATATATAAGTTCTAAGGCTATAAAAAAAAATTCATAGTGATTCAATCGTGCATATATGTGTTCTAATGCTGTCAAAAAAAAAATTATAGTGACTCAATCATGCATATATGTGTTATTATGTTATCACAAAAATTTCATAGTGAATCAATCATGCATATGAGTCTTCTAAGACAGTAAAAAATTTTCATAGTGATTCAATCATGCATATATATGTTCTAAGGCTGTTAAAAAAATTAAATAGTGTTTCAATCATGCATATATATATGTGTTCTAATGCTGTCCAAAAATTTGATAGATATTCAATCATGCATATATGTGTTCTAAGGCTGTCAAAAAAATTTCATAATGATTCAATCAAGAATATATGTTTTCTAGGAAGTTAAATAAAATTCATAGATATTGAATCATGCACATATGTCTTCTAAGGCTGTAAAAAAAATTTCATAGTGATTCAATCATGCAAGTATGTGTCCTTAGGTTGTCCAAAAATTTTCAAAGTGATTCAATAATGCATATATATGTTTTACAGTTGTCAAAAAAAATTCATAATGACTCAATCATGCATATATGTGTTCTAATGCAGTAAAATTTTTTTTATAGAGATTCAATCTTGCATATATGTGTTCTAAGGCTGTCAAAAAAAATTCATTGTGATTCAATCATGCATATATGTGTTCTAAGGCTGCCAAAAAAAATGCAAAATCAATCATGCATATATGTGTTCTAAGGCTGTCAAAATTTTTTTATAGTGATTCAATCATGCATATATGTGTTCTAATGCTGTCAATCAAGCATATATGTGTTCTAGCGCTGTCAATTTTTTTTATAGAGATTTCATCATGCATATATGTGTTCTAAGGTTGCAAAAAAAATTCATAGTTATTCAATCATGTATATATGTGTTCTAATGCTATAAAAAAAAATCGTAGTGATTCAATCATACATATATGTGTTCTAAGGCTATAAAAAAAAATCATAGTGATTCAATCATGCATATGTGTGTTCTAATGCTGTCAATTTTTTTTTTATAGTCACTCAATCATGCATATATGTGTTCTAATGTTATCACAAAAATTTCATTGTGATTCAATCATGCATATGAGTCTTCTAAGATCGTAAAAAAAAAATTTATAGTGATTCAATCATGCATATATATGTTCTAAGGCTGTCAAAAAAATTATATAGTGATTCAATCACGCATATATGTGTTCCAATGTTGTCAGAAAAATGGCTAGTGATTCAATCATGCATATATGTGTAATAAGGTTATCACAAAATTTCATAGTGATTCAGACATGCATATATGTGTTCTATGTCTGTCAAAAAAAAATCATAGTGATTCAATGATGGATATATGTGTTCTGAGCCTGTCAAAAAAAATTCATAGTGATTCAATCATGCATATATGTGTTCTAAGGTTGTCAAAAAAATTATATATTGATTCAATCTTGCATATATGTGTTCTAAGGCAGTCAAAAAAAATCATAATGATTTAATCATACATATATGTGTTCCAATGCTGTCAAAAAAAATTGATAGAGACTCAATCATGCATATGTTTTCTAAGGGAGTCAAAAATTTCATACTAATGGAATCATGCATATATGTGTTCTAGGCTATTAAAAAGTTTTATAGTGATTTAATCATGCATATATGTGTTCTAAGGCTGTCAAAAACATTTCATAGTGATTCAATCATTAAAATATATTTTCTAAGGCTGTAAAAAAAAAATCATAGGGATTCAATTAAGCATATATGTGTCCTAGGGTTGTCAAAAAAAATTCATAGTGATTAAATAATGTATATAAGTGTTCTACGATAGTAAAAAAAAATTCATAGTGATTCAATCATTCATATATGTGTCCTAAGGATGTCAAACAAATTTCATAGTGATTCAATCATTCATATATGTGTTCTAAGGTTGTCAAAAAACTTTCATGGTGAATCAATCATTTATATATGTGTTCTACGGCTATCAAAAAAATTTATAGTGATTCAATCATGCATATATGTGTTCTAGGCTCTCAAAAAAATGTCATAGTGATTCAATGATGCATATATGTGTTCTACGGTGGTAAAAAAAAAATCATAGTGATTTAATCATGCATATATGTGTTCTAAGGATGTCAAAAAAATTTCATAGTGATTCAATCATTCATATATGTGTTCTAAGGTTGTCAAAAAACTTTCATGGTGATTCAATCATTTATATATGTATTCTAAGGCTATCAAAAAAAATTTATAGTGATTCAACCAAGCATATATGTGTTCTAGGCTCTCAAAAAAATGTCGTAGTGATTCAATCATGCATATATGTGTTCTACGGTGGTAAAAAAAATTCATAGTGATTCAATCATGCATATATGTGTCCTATGGTTGTAAAAAAAAATTCTTAATGTTTAAATAATGCATATATGTTTTCTACGATTGTCAAAAAAAATTCATAGTGATTCAATCATTCATATATGTGTCCTAAGGTTGTCAAAAAAATTTCATAGTAATTCAATCATGCATATATGTCTTCTAATGCTGTCCAAAAATTTGATAGTGATTCTATCATTCATATATGTGTTCTAAGGCTGTCAAAAATGATTCAATCATGGATATATGTGTTCTAGGCTGTTAAAAAAAATCATAGATATTCAATCATGTATATATGTGTTCTAAGGCTGTGAAAAAAAATTCATGGTGATTCAATCATGTATGTATGTGTCGTTAGGATGTCCAAAAATTTTCAATGTGATTCAATAATGCATATATGTGTTCTACGGTTGTCAAAAAAAATTCACAGAGATTTAATCATGCATATATGTGTTCTAATGCGGTCAAAAAATTTTCATAGAGATTCAATCTTGCGTATATGCGTTCTAAGGCTGTCAAAAGGTTTCATAGTGATTAATTCATGCATATATGTGTTCTAAGGCTGCCAAAAAAATGCAAATTCAATCATGAATATATGTGTTCTAAGGCTGTCAAAAAAAATTTATAGTGGTTCAATCGTGCATATATGTGTTCAAATGTTATCAATCATGCATATATGTGTTCTAGTGCTGTCAATTTTGTTTTTAGAGAGATTCCATCATGCATATATGTGTTCCAAGGTGGTCAAAAAAATTTCATAGTGATTCAATCATGCATATATGTGTTCTAATGCTGTGAAAAAAAATTCACAGAGATTCAATCATACATATATGTGTTCTAAGGCTATCAAAAAAAAAATCATAGTGATTCAATCTTGCATATAAGTGTTCTAATGTTGTCGAAAAAAAATTTATAGTGAGTCAATCATGCATATATGTGTTCTAATGTTATCAAAAAAAAAATTGTAGTGATTCAATCATGCATATGAGTCTTCTAAGACTGTAAAAAAAAATTCATAGTGATTGAATCTTGTATTTATATGTTCTAAGGCTGTCAACAAAATTATATAGTGATTCAAACATGCATATATGTGTTCTAAGGCTATCAACAAAATTTCATAGTGATTCAATCACGCATATATGTGTTCCAATGATGTCAAAAAAAATTTTGGTGATTCAATCATGCATTTATGTGTTCTAACGTTCTCACAAAAATTTCATAGTGATTCAAACATGCATATTTGTGTACAATGTCTGTAAAAAAAATTTCATAGTGATTCAATCATGCATATATCTGTTCTAAGGCTGCCAAATTTTTTTTATAGTGATTCAATCATGCATATATGTGTTCTAAGGCTGTTAAAAAAAATTATATAGTCATTCAATCTTGCATATATGTGTTCTAAGGCAGTCAAAAAAAATTATCGTGATTAAATCATGCATATATGTGTTCTAATGCCGTCAAAAAACCTTAATAGAGATTCAGTCATGCATATATGTGCTCTAAGGCAGTCAAAAATTTTATAGTAATTGAATCATGCATATATGTGTTCTAGGCTGTCAAAAAAATTCTATAGTGATTTAATCACGCATACATGTGTTCTGAGGCAGTCAAAAACATTTCATAGAGATTCAATCAATAAAATATGTGTTCTAAGGCCATCAAAAAAAATTCAATGGGATTCAATTAAGCATATATGTGTCCTAAGGTTGTCAAAAAAAATTTATAGTGATTAAATAATTCATATATGTGTTCTAAGGTTGTCTAAAAACTTTCATGGTGATTCAATCATGCATATATGTTTTCTAAGGCTGTCAAAAAAAATTTCATAGTGATTTAGGCATGCATGCATGTGTTCTAAGTCTGTCAAAAAAATTTCTCAGTGATTCAATCATGCATATATGTGTTCTAAGGCTGTCAAAATTTTTTTATAGAGACTCAATCATGCATATAAGTGTTTGAAGGCTGTCAAAAAATTATATAGTGATTCAATCTTGCATATATGTGATCTAAGGCAGTCAAAAAAATTTCATAGTGATTCAATCTGGCATATATGTGTTCTAATGCGGTCAAAACAATTTGATAGAGATTTGATAAAGCATATATGTGTTCTAAGGCAGTAAAAATACATGCATGGTATTTCAATCATTCATATATGTGTTCTAGGCTGTCAAAAAATTTTCATAGTGAATTAATCTTGCATATATGTATTCAAAAGTTGTCAAAAAAATGTCATAGTGATTCAATAATGCATATAAGTGTTCTACGATCATAAAAAAAAAATATAGTCTTTCAATCATGCATATATATGCTCTAAGGCTGTAAAAAAAAATTCAGAGTAATTTAATCATTTATATATGTGTTCTAATGCTGTAAAAAAACTTCATAGTGAT
This sequence comes from Nuphar pumila, assembly GCF_984573655.1. NCBI lineage: Eukaryota > Viridiplantae > Streptophyta > Magnoliopsida > Nymphaeales > Nymphaeaceae > Nuphar > Nuphar pumila. The sequence goes on along the minus strand of NC_143251.1, from coordinate 68,512,722 downwards.
TCCATCATGCATATATGTGTTTTAAGGCTGTCAGAAAAATTTCATAGTGATTCAATCTTGCATATATGTGTTCTAATGATGTCAAAAAAATTTCATAGTGATTCAATCATTCATATATGTGTTCTAATGCTGTCAAAAAAATTTTGTAGTAACTCAATCATGCATATATGTGTTCTAATCCTATAAAAAAAATGTAGAGAATCAATCATGCATATAGGTGTACTAGGGTTGCAAAAAAAATTTATAGTGATTTAATCAACCACATAAGTTTTCTAAAGCTGTAAAAAAAATTCATAGTGATTTAATAATGCATATATGAGTTCTAAGGCTATAAAAAAAACTCCATTGTGATTCACTCATGCATATATGAGTTCTAATGCTGTCAAAAAAATTTGATAGAGATTTAATCATGCATGTATGACTTCTAATGTAGTAAAAAAAATTGATAGAGATTCAATCACTCATATATGTGTTCTAAGGCTTTCAAAAAAAATTCACAGTGATTCAATTAAGCATATATGTGTTCTACATTGTAAAAAAAAATCATAGTGATTCAATCATTCATATAAGTGTCCTAAGGTTGTCAAAAAAAATTCATAGTAATTCAATCATGCATATATGTGTTCTAATGCTGTCCAAATATTTGATAGAGATTCAATCATGCATATATGTGTTTTAAGGCTGTCAAAAAAATTCATAATGATTCAATCATGTGAATATGTGTTCTAGGCTGGTAAAAAAAAATCATAAATATTCAATCTTGTATATATGTGTTGTATGGTTGTCAAAAAAATTTCATGGTGATTCAATCATGCATGTATATGTCGTTAGGTTGTCCAAAATTTTTCAAAGTGATTCAATAATGCATATATGTGTTCTACGATTGTCAATAAAATTTCACAGAGATTCAATCATGCATATATGTGTTCTAATGTGGTCAAAAAAATTTCATAGAGTATCAATCTTCCATATATGTGTTCTAAGGCTGTCAAAAAAATTTCATAATGATTCATTCATGCATATATGTGCTCTAAGGCTGCCAAAAAAATGCAAATTCAATCATGAATATATGTGTTCTAAGGCTGTCAAAAAAAAATTATAGTGGTTCAATCGTGCATATATGTGTTCTAATGTTGTCAATCATGCATATATGTGTTCTAAGGTTGTCAAAAAATTTTCATAGTGATTCAATCATGCATATATGTGTTCTAATGCTGTGAAAAAAAATACACAGTGATTCAATCGTACATATATGTGTTCTAAGGCTATAAAAAAAAATTCATAGTGATTCAATCATGCATATATGTACTGTAATGCTGTCGAAAAAAAATTTATAGTGACTCAATCATGCATATATGTGTTCTAATGTTATCACAAAAAATTCATAGTGATTCAATCATGCAATGAGTCTTCTAAGACTGTAAAATTTTTTTTATAGTGATTCAACGATGCATTTATATGTTAAGGCTGTCAAAAAAATTATATAGTGATTCAAACATGCATATATGTGTTCTAAGCCTGTAAAAAAAAATTCATAGTGATTCAATCACGCATATATGTGTTCCAATGTTGTCAAAAAAAATTCTAGTGATTCTATCATCCATATATGTGTTCTAAGGTTATAGAAAAATTTCATAGTGATTCAAACATGCATATCTGTGTTCTATGTCTGTCAAAAAAATTTCATAGTGATTCAGTCATGCATATATGTGTACTAAGGCTGTCAAAAAAAAATCATAGTGATTCAATCATGCATATATGTGTACTAAGCCTATTAAAAAAAATTATATAGTGATTCAATCTTGCATATATGTGTTCTAAGGCAGTAAAAAAAATCATAGTGATTCGAGCATATATGTGTTCTAATGCTGTCAAAAAAACTTGATAGAGAGTCAGTCATGCATATATGTGTTCTAAGGCAGTCCGAAATTTTATAGTATTTGAATCATGCATATATGTGTTCTAGGCTGTCAAAAAAATTCTATAGTGATTTAATCATGCATATATGTGTTCTAAGGTTGTCAAAAACATTTTATAGTGATTCAATCATTAAAATATGTCTTCTAAGGCTGTCAAAAAAATTTCAAAGGGATTCGATTAAGCATATATGTGTCCTAAGGTTGTCAAAAAAAATTCATAGTGATTAAATAATGTATATATATATTCTATGGTAGTAAAAAAAAATTCATAGGGATTCAATCATTCATATATGTGTCCTAAGGATGTCAAAAAAAATTCATAGTGATTCAATCATTCATTTATGTGTTCTAAGGTTGTCTAAAAACTTTCATGGTGATTCAATCATTTATATATGTGTTCAGATGCTGACAAAAAAAATTTGTTGTGATTCAATCATGCATATATGTTTTCTAAGGCTGTCAAAAAAATTTCATAGTGATTTAGGCATGCATGTATGTGTTCTAAGTCTGTCAAAAAAATTTCATAGTTATTCAATCATGCATATTAGTGTTCTAAGGCTGTCAAAATTTTTTTATAGTGATTCAATCAAGCATATAAGTATTTGAAGGCTGTCAAAAAATTATATTGTGAGTCAATCTTGCATATATGTGATCTAAGGCAGTAAAAAAAAATTCATAGTGATTCAATCCGGCATATATGTGTTCTAATGCGGTCAAAACAATTTGATAAAGATTTGATCATGCATATATGTGTTCAAAGGTTGTCAAAAAATTTCATAGTATTTCTATCATTCTTTTATGTGTTCTAGGCTGTCAAAAAAAATTTGATAGTGATTTAATCTTGAATATATGTGTTCGAACATTGTAAAAAAAAATCATAGTGATTCAATAATGCATATAAGTGTTCTAGGGACGTAAAAAAAAAATTGTAGTCTTCAATCATGCATATATATGCTGTTAGGCTGTAAAAAAAAATTCATAGTAATTTAATCATTTATATGTGTTCTATTGCTATAAAAAAACTTCATAGAGATTCCATCATGCATATATGTGTTCTAAGGCTGTCAAAAAAAATTCATAGTGATTTAATCATGCATATATGTGTTCTAATGATGTCAAAAAAATTTCATAGTGATTCAATCATTCATATATGTGTTTTAATGCTGTCAAAAAAATTTTATAGTGACTCAATCATGAACATATGTGTTCTAATCCTATAAACAATTTTGTAGAGTATCAATCATGCATATAGGAGTACTAAGGTTGCAAAAAAAATTCATAGTGATTCAATCAACCATATGAGTTTTCTAAAGCTGTCAAAAAAAATTCATAGTGATTCAATCATGCATATATGTGTTCTAAGAATGTCAAAAAAACTATATTGTGATTCAATCATGCTTATATATGTTATAAGGCTGTTAACAAAATTTCATAGTGATTCAATCATGCATATATGAGTTCTAAGGCTATAAAAAAAATTTCATTGTGATTCAATCATGCATATATGAGTTCTAATGCTGTAAAAAAAATTTGATAGAGATTTAATCAAGCATATATGACTTCTAATGCAGTCAAAAAAATTTGATAGAGACTCAATCATGCATATATGTGTTCTAATGTTGTCAAAAAAATATGATAGAGATTCAATCATACATATATATGTTCTAGGCAGTCAAAAAAATTTCATAGTGATTTAATCTTGCATATATGTGTTAAGGCTGTCAAAAACATTTCATAGTGATTCAATCATTCAAATATATGTTCTAAGGCTGTCAAAAAAAATTCATACTGATTCAATCAAGCATATATGTGTCCTAAGGTTGTCAAAAAAAATTCATAGTGATTCAATCATGCATATATGTTCTCTAAGGCTGTCAAAAAAAATTCAGAGTAATTCAATCATTTATATATGTGTTCTAATGCTGTAAAAAAAAATCACAAAAAAAATTCATAGTGATACAATCATGTATATATGTGTTCTAATGATGTCAAAAAAATTTCATAGCGATTCAATCATTCGTATATGTGTTCTAATGCTGTAAAAAAAATTTTGTAGTGACTCAATCATGCATATATTTTTTATAATGCTGTCAAAAAAACATTTAGAGACTTAATCATGCATATATGTGTTCTAAAGTTGTCAAAAAAATTTCATAGTGATTCAATCATGCATATAAGTATTCTAATGCTATAAAAAAAATTTGATAGTAATTCAGTCATGCATTTATGTGTTCTAAGAATGTCAAAAAAATTACATAGTGATTCAATCATGCATATATATGTCATAAGGGTGTTAACAAAATTTCATAGTGATTCAATCATGCATATATGTCTTCTAGGGCTGTCAAAAAACTTTTGTTGTGATTCAATCATGCATATATGAGTTGTAATACTATCAAAAAAATTTGATAGAGATTCAATCTTGCATATTTGTGTTCTAAGGTTGTCAAAAAAAAATCATAGTGATTCAATCATGCATATATGTGTTCTAGGCTGTCAAAAATAATTTCATAGTGATTAAATCATGCATATATGGGTTCAAATGCTGTTAAATTTTTTTTATAGAGATTCAATCATGCAAATATACATTCTAAGGCAGTCAAAAAAGTTAAATAGATATTCAATCATGCATATATGTGTTCTAAGGCTGTCAACAAAATTTCATAGTGATTCAATCATGCATATATGTGTTCTACGGCTGTCAAAAAAAATTTGTAGTGATTCAATCATGCATATATGTGTTTTAATGCAGTAAAAAAAATGATATAGCTTCAATCATGCGTAAATGTGTTCTAAGTCTGTCAAACAAATTTCATAGTCATTGAATCATGCATATATGTGTTCTAGGCTATAAAAAAAAATTTATAGTGATTCAATCATGCATATATGTGTTCTAAGGTTGTCTAAAAAATTTGATTGTGATTCAATCATTCATATGTGTTATATAGCTGTCAAAAAATTTTCATTGTGATTCAATCTTGCGTATATGTGTTATAAGGATATCAAAAAAAATTCATAGTGATTCAATCATGCATATATGTGTTCTAATGCTGTAAAAAAAATATCATAAAGATGCAATCATGCATATATGTGTTCAAAGGTTGTCAAAAAAAATTCATAGTGACTCAATCATGCATGTCTATGTTCTAAGGCTATCATAAAAATTTCAAATTCAATTATGCATATATGTGTTCTAAGGCTGTAAAAAATTTGCATGGTATTTCAATCATGCATGCATGTGTTCTAATGCTATAAAAAAAATTCATAGAGGTTCAATCAAGCTTATATGTGTTCTAAGTCTATCAACAAAATTTCAGAGTGATTCCATGATGCATAAATGTGTTCTAATGCAGTAAAAAAAATTTGATAGAGCTTCAATCATGCGTAAATGTGTTCTATGTCTGTCAAAAAAATTTCATAGTCATTGATTCATGAATATATGTCTTCTAGGCTATCAAAAAAAATTCATAGTGATTCATTCATGCATATATGTGTTCTAAGGTTGTCTAAAAAATTTCATAGTGATTCAATCATTCATATGTGTTATATGGCTGTGAAAAAAATTTCATTATGATTCAATCTTGCGTATATGTGTTATAAGGATATAAAAAAAAATTCATAGTGATTCAATCATACATATATGTGTTCTAAGGTTGTCAAAAAAATTTCATAGTGACTCAATCATGCATGTATATGTTCTAAGGCTATCACAAAAATTTCAAATTCAATTACGCATATATGTGTTCTAAGGCTGTAAAAAAATTTCATGGTATTTCAATCATGCATGCATGTGTTCTAATGCTATAAAAAAAAAATCATAGAGGTTCAATCAAGCATATATGTGTTCTAAGGCTATCAACAAAATTTCAAAGTGATTCCATCATGCATATATGTGTTCTAATGCGGTCAAAAAAAATTCATAGTGATTCAATGATGCATATATGTGTTCTAAGGTTGTCAAAAAAAAAATTGTAATGACTAAATCATGCATTTATGTGTTCTAGTGCTGTCATAAAAATTTTGTAGTGAATCAATCTTGTATATATGTGTTCTAAGGTTATCAGAAAAATTTCATTGTGATTCAATCATGCATACATGCGTTCTAAGGCTGTCAAAAATATTATATAGTGATTCAATCATGCATATATGTTCTAAGACTGTCCAAAAAAATTCAAAGTGATTTAATCATTCATAGTTGTTTTAAGGCGATAAAAAAAATTCATAGTGATTCAATCATGCATATATGTGTTCAAAGGCTATATTAAAAAATTTATAGTGATTCAATCATAAATATATATGTTCTAATGTTGTCAAAAAAACTTGATAGCGAATCAATCATGCATATGTATTCTAAGGCCATAAAAAAAAATTTATAGTGATTTAATCAAGCATATATTTGTACTAATGCTGTGAAAAAAAATTTATAGTGATTCAGTCATGCATATATGTGTTATAACGCTCTCACAAAAATTTCATATTGATTCAATAATGCATATATGTGTTCTAAGTCTATCAAAAAAATTTCATAGTGATTCAATCATGCAGATGTGTTCTAAGGCTGTCAAAAAAATTATATAGTGATTCAATCTTGCATATATGTGTTCTAAGGCTGTCAAAAAAAATTTATAGTGATTTAATCATGTATATCTGTATTCTAATGCTGTCAAAAAAATTTGATAGAGATTCAATCATGCATATATGTGTTGTAAGGGTGTCAAAAAATTTCCTAGTCATTCAAACATGCATATATGTGTTCTAAGACTGTCAAAAAAATTTCATAGTAATTCAACGATGCATATATGTGTTCTAAGGCTGTCAAAAAAATTTCATAGTGATTCAATCTTTCATATAATTGTTCCAAGGGTGTCATAAAACTTTCATAGTGATTCAATCATGCATATGTGTTCTAGGCTGTCAAAAAAATTTCATAGTGATTCAATCATGCATATATGTGTTCTAATGATGTTCAACTTTTTTTATAGAGTCAATCATGCATATATACATTCTAAGGCTGTCAAAAAAGTTTAATAGAGATCCTGTCATGCATATATGTGTTCTAAGGCTGTAAAAAAAAATTCATAGTGATTCAATCATGCATATATGTGTTCTAAGGATGTCAAATAATTTCATAGTATTTCAATCATTCTTATATGTGTTCTAGGCTGTCAAAAAAATTTCATAGTGATTTAATCTTGCATATATGTGTTCGAAGGTTGTCACAAAAACTTCATAGTGATTCAATAATGCATGTAAGTGTTCTAGGGAGGTAAAAAAAATTGTGTAGTCTTTCAATCATGCATATATATGTTGTAAGGCTGTCAAAAAAAATTTAGAGTAATTTAATCATTTATATGTGTTCTATTGCTGTCAAAAAAACTTCATAGAGATTTCATCATGCATATTTATGTTCGAAGGCTGTCAAAAAAAATTCATAGTGATTCAATTATTCATATATGTGTTCTAATGCTGTCAAAAAAGTTTTGTAGTGACTCAATCATGAATATATGTGTTCTAATCTTGTAAAAAAAAATGTAGAGTATCAATCATGCGTATAGGAGTACTAAGGTTGCAAAAAAAAATCATAGTGATTCAATCAACCATATGAGTTTTCTAAAGCTGTCAAAAAAATTCATAGTGATTCAATCATGAATATATGTGTTCTAAGAATGTCAAATAAACTATATTGTGATTCAATCATGCATATATATGTTATAACGCTGTTAACAAAATTTCATAGTGATTCAATCATGCATATATGTGTTCTAAGTCTATCAAAAAAATTTCATCGTGATTCAATCATGCATATATGAGTTCAAATGCTGTAAAAAAAAATTGATTGAGATTTAATCAAGCATATATGACTTCTAATGCAGTAAAAAAAAATTGATAGAGATTCAATCATGCATATATGTGTTCTAATGTTGCCAAAAAAATATGATAGACATTCAATCATACATATATATGTTCTAGGCTGTAAAAAAAATTTCATAGTGATTTAATCTTGCATATATGTGTTTTAAGGCTGTCAAAAACATTTCATAGTGACTCAATCATTCAAATATATGTTCTAAGGCTGTCAAAAAAAATTCATACTAATTCAATCAAGCATATATGTGTCATAAGGTTGTCAAAAAAAATCATAGTGATTCAATCATGCATATATGTGCTCTAAGGCTGCGAAAAAAATTTCAGAGTAATTCAATCATTTATATATGTCTTCTAATGCTGTAAAAAAAAAATCACAAAAAATTTTCATAGTGATACAATCATGCATATATGTGTTCTAATGATGTAAAAAAAATTTCATAGCGATTCAATCATTCGTGTATGTGTTCTAATGCTGTAAAAAAAAATTGTAGTGACTCAATCACGCATATATTTTATGTAATGCTGTAAAAAAAAAAATAGAGACTTAATCATGCATATATGTGTTCTAAATTTCATAGTGATTTAATCATGCATATAAGTATTCTAATGCTGTAAAAAAAATTGATAGTAATTCAATCATAAATTTATGTGTGCTAAAAATGTCAAAAAAAATACATAGTGATTCAATCATGCATATATATGTCATAAGGATGTTAACAAAATTTCATAGTGATTCAATCATGCATATATGTCTTCTAGGGCTGTCAAAAAATTTTTGTTGTGATTCAATCATGCATATATGAGTTCCAATACTATCAAAAAAGTTTGATAGAGATTCAATCATGCATATATGTGTTCTAAGGTTGTCAAAAAAAATTCATAGTGATTCAATCATGCATATATGTTTTCTAGGCTATCAAAAATAATTTCATAGTGATTAAATCATCCATATATGTGTTCAAATGCTGTTAATTTTTTTTTATAGAGATTCAATCATGCATATATACATTCTAAGGCAGTCAAAAAAGTTAAATATATATTCAATCATGCATATATGTGTTCTAAGGCTGTCAACAAAATTTCATAGTGATTCAATCATGCATATATGTGTTCTACCGCTGTCAAAAAAAATTCATAGAGATTCAATCATGCATATATGTGTTTTAATGCAGTAAAAAAAATGATAGAGCTTCAATCATGCGTAAAGGTGTACTAAGTCTGTCAAACAAATTTCATAGTCATTGAATCATGCATATATGTTTTCTAAGCTATCAAAAAAATTTCATAGTGATTCAATCATGCATATATGTGTTTTATGGTTGTCTAAAAAATTTGATAGTGATTCAATCATTCATATGTGTTATATGGCTGTCAAAAAAATTTCATTGTGATTCAATCTTGCGTATATGTGTTATAAGGATATCAAAAAAATTTCATCGTGATTCAATCATGCATATATGTGTTCTAATGCTGTCAAATAAATATCATAAAGATATTTTCATGCATATATGTGTTCTAAGGTTGTCAAAAAAAATTCATAGTGACTCAATCATGCATGTATATGTTCTAAGGGTATCATAAAAATTTCAAATTCAATTATGCATATATGTGTTCTAAGGTTGTAAAAAAATTTCATGGTATTTCAATCATGCATGCATGTGTTCTAACGCTATAAAAAAAAAATCATAGAGGTTCAATAAAGCATATATGTGTTCTAAGGCTATCAACAAAATTTCAGAGTGATTCCATCATGCATATATGTGTTCTAATGCGGTAAAAAAATTCATAGTGATTCAATGATGCATATATGTGTTCTAAGGTTGTCAAAAAAAATTGTAATGACTCAATCATGCATTTATGTGTTCTAATGCTGTCATAAAAATTTTGTAGTGATTCAATCTTGTATATATGTGTTCTAAGGTTATCATAAAAATTTCATTGTGATTCAATCATGCATACATGCGTTCTAAGGTTGTCAAAAAAATTATATAGTGATTCAATCATGCATATATGTGATCTAGGCTGTCAAAAAAATTCATAGTGATTCAATTATGCATATATGTGTTCTAATGATGTTCAATTTCTTTTATAGAGTCAATCATGCATATATACATTCTAAGGCTGTCAAAAAACTTTAATAGAGATTCAGTCATGCATATATGTGTTCTAAGGCTGTTAAAAAAAATTCATAGTGATTCAATCATGCATATATGTGTTCTACGGCTGTCAAAAAAATTTCATAGTGATTCAATCATGCATATATGTGTTCTAATGATGTTCAATTTCTTTTATAGAGTCAATCATGCATATATACATTCTAAGGCTGTCAAAAAACTTTAATAGAGATTCAGTCATGCATATATGTGTTCTAAGGCTGTTAAAAAAAATTCATAGTGATTCAATCATGCATATATGTGTTCTACGGATGTCAAAAAAATTTCATAGTGATTCAATCATGCATATATGTGTTCTAATGATGTTCAATTTCTTTTATAGAGTCAATCATGCATATATACATTCTAAGGTTGTCAAAAAAGTTTAATAGAGATTCAGGCATGCATATATGTGTTCTAAGGCTGTTAAAAAAAAATCAGAGTGATTCAATCATGCATATATGTGTTCTACGGCTGTCAAAAAAAATTCATAGTGATTCAGTAATGCATATATGTGTTCTAAGGCTGTCAAAAAACTTTTGGAGTGATTCAATCATGCATATATGTGTTCTAATGCTGCCAAAAAAATTTGATAGAGCTTCAATCATGCGTAAATGTGTTCTAAGTCTGTCAAAAAAAATTCGTAGTCATTCAATCTTGCATATATGTTTTCTAGGCTATCAAAAAAAATTCATAGTGATTCAATGATGCATATATGTATTCTAAGGCTATCAAAAAAAATTCATTGAGACTCAATCATTCATATGTGTTATATGGCTGTCAAAAAAAAATCATACTTATTCAATTATGCTTAAACGTGGTCTAAGGCTATAAAACAATTTTCATAGTGATTCAATCATGCATATTTGTGTTCTAATGCTGTCAAAAAAATTTCATAAAGCTGCAATCATGCATATATATGTTCTAAGGTTGTCACAAAAAATTCAAATTCAATCATGCATATATGTGGTCTAAGGTTGTAAAACAATTTCATGGTATTCCAATCATGCATACATGTGTTCTAATGCTGTCAAAAAAATTTCATAGAGGTTCAATCAAGCATATATGTGTTCTAAGGCTATCAACAAATTTTCAGAGTGATTCCATCATGCATATATGTGTTCTAATGCGGTCAAAAAAATTTCATAATGATTCAATGATGCATATATATGTTCTAAGTTGTCAAAAAAAAATTGTAATGAGTAAATCATGTATGTATGAGTTCTAATGCTGTCAGAAAAAATTTGTAGTGATTCAATCTTGCATGTATGTGTTCTAAGGTTATCACAAAAATTTCATAGTGATTCAATAATGCATATATGTGTTCTAAGGCTGTCAGAAAAATTATATAGTCATTCAATCATGCATACATGTGTTCTACGACTGTCCAAAAAAATTCAAAGTGATTCAATCATTCATATGTGTTCGAAGGTGATAAAAAAAAATTCATAGTGATTCAATCATGCATATATGTGTTCTAAGGCTGTCAAACAAATTTCATATTGATTCAATCATAAATATATATGTTCTAATGTTGTCAAAAAAAATTGATAGTGATTCAATCATGCATATGTGTTCTAAGGCTGCCAAATTTTTTTTATAGTGATTCAATCACGAATATATGTGTTCTAATGCTGTCAAAAAAAATTTATATTGATTCAATCATGCAAATATGTGTTCTAAGGCTCTCACAAAACTTCTAAAAAAAATTTATAGTAATTAAATGATGCATATATATTATCTAAGACTGTCAAAACAATTTCATAGTGATTTAATCATTCATATATGTGTTCTAAGGCTCTCAAAAAAATGTCATAGTGATTCAATGATGCATATATGTGTGAAACGGCGTTCAAAAAAAATTCCTAGTGATTCTATCATTTATATATGTGTTCTAAGGCTGTCAAAAAATTTCATAGTGATTCAATCATGCATATATGTGTCCTAAGCTTGTCAAAAAAATTTCCTAGTCATTAAATATTGCATATATGTGTTCTACGGTTGTAAAAAAAAAATCATATTGATTCAATGATTCATATATATGTTCTAAGGCTGTCAAAAAAATTTCATAGTGATTCAATCAAGCATATATGTGTCCTAAGGTTGTAAAAAAAATTCATACTGATTCAATAATGCATATATGTGTTCTATGGTTGTAAAAAAAATTTCATAGTGATTTAATCATGCATTTATGTGTTCTAGGCTCTCAGAGATATGTCATAGTGATTCAATAAAGCACATATTTGTTCAATGGCTGTCAAAAATTTGTCATAATGATTCAATAACACATATATGAGTTCTAAGGCTGTCAGACAAATTTCGTAGAGACTTAAAAATGCATATACGTGTTCTAAGTCTGTCAAAAAAAATTTCATTGTGATTCAATCATGCATGTGTTCTAAGGTTGATAAAAAAATAATACAGTGATTCAATCTTGCATATATGTGTTCTAAGGCTGTCAAAAATTTTTTATAGAGATTTAATCATGTATATATGTATTCTAATGTTCTCAAAAAAATTTAATAGAGATTCAATCATGCATATATGTGTTTTAAGGTTGTCAAAAAAATTCATAGTAATTCTAACATGCATATATGTGTTCTAGGTAGTCAAAAAAAAATTATAGTGATGTAATAATGAATATATGTGTTCTAAGGCTGTCAAAAAAAATTCATAGTGATTCAATCATTCATATATTTGTTCTAAGGCAATCAAAAAACTTTCATAGTGATTCAATCATTCATATATGTGTTCTAAGGCTATCAAAAAAAAGTCATAGTGATTCAATCTCGAATATATGTGTTCTACACTCTCAAAAAAATGTCCTAGTGATTCAATGATGCACATATGTGTTCTACAGTTGTCAAAAAAATTTCATAGTGATTCAATAATTCATATATGTGTTCTAAGGCTGTCAAAAAAATTTCATAGTGATTCAATCATGCATATATGTGTTCTAAGATAGTCAAAATTTTTTTATACTGATTCAATCATGCATATATATGTTGTAATGCTGTCAAAATTTTTTTATAAAGATTCAATTATGCATATACTTCAAATTTAATCATTGATATATGTGTTCTAAGGCTGTCAAAAAAATTTAATAGTGATTCAATCATGCATATATCTGTTCTAATGCTGTCAAAAAACTTTTATAGTGATTCAATCATGCATATATGTGTTCTAAGGCTGTCAAAAAAATTTCATAGTGATTCAATCATGCATATATGTTTACTAAGTCCATCAAAAAAATGTCACAGTGATTCAATCATGCATATATGTGTTCTAAGTCCATTAAAAAAAATTCATAGTGACTCAATCATGCAAATATGTGTTCTAAGGCTGTCAAACAAATTTCATAGTGATTCAATCAGGCAGATATGTGTTATAAGGTTGTAAAATTTTTTTTATAGTGTTTCAATCATGCACATTTGTGTTCTAATGCTATAAAAAAAATCATAGTGATTCAATCATACATATAAGTGTTCCAATGCTGTCAAAAAAGCATCAGAGTGACTCAATATATGTGTTCTAAGGTTGTAAAATTTTTTTTATAGTGATTCAATCATGCACATATGTGTTCTAATGCTCTAAAAAAAATTCATACTGATTCAATCGTGCCTATATGTGTTCTAAGGCAGTAAAAAAAAATCATTGTGATTCAATCATACAGATATGTGTTATATGGTTGTCAAAAAAAATTATAGTGATTCAATCATGCATATATGTATTCGGGTCCTATCAAATTTTCTTTATGGAGATTCAATCATGTATATATATGTTCCAAGACAGTAAAAAAAATTCATAGTAATTCAATCATACATATATGTGTTCTAAGGCTATAAAAAATATTCATAGTGATTCAGTCATTCATTTATTTGTTCTAAGGTTCTCAATAATTTTTTATAGTGATTCAATCATTCATATATGTGTTCTAATGCTCTCAAAAAAAATTGGAGTGATTCAATAACACATATATATGTTCTAAGGTTGTAAAAAAAAATCATAGTGATTAATTCATGCATATATGTGTTCTATGGCCATCAAAAAAATTTGGAGTGATTCAATCATGCATATATGTGATCTAAGGCTGTCAAAAAAAATTCATAGTGATTCAATCATGCATATATATGTTTTAAGGATGCAAAAAATTTCATAGTGATTCAATCATGCATATATGTGTTTTAAGGTTGTCAAGAAAAATTTATAGTGATTAAATCATGCTTATTTGTGTTCTAAGGCTGTCAAAAAAATTTCATAGTGATTCAATCAAGCGTATATATGTTCTAAGGCAGTCAAAAAAAGTTATTATGATTCAATCACGCGTATATGTGATCTAATGCTGTCAAAAAAAATTCATAGTGATTCAATCATGCATATATGTGTTCTAAGGATGCAAAAAAAATTCATAGTGATTCAATTATGCATATATATGTTCTAAGGCTGTCAAAAAAAATTTATAGTGATTCAATCACGCATATTTGTGTTTTAAGGCTGTCAAAAAAAAATTGTAGTGATTCAATCATGCATATATGTGTTCTAAGGCTGTCAAAAAAAAATTACATTGATTTAATCAAGCATATATATGTTCTAAGGTGGTCAAAAAAATCTCCTAGTGATTCAATCATTTATATATGTATTCTACAATTGTTAAAAAAATTTCATATTGATTCAATTATTCAAATATATGTTCTAAGAATGTAAAAAAAACTTCATAGTGATTCAATCAAGCATATATGTATTCCAAGGCTGTCAAAAATATTTCATAGTGATTCAATCAACATACACATGTTCTAAAGTTGTCAAAAAAATTTAAGTCATTAAATCATGCTTATTTGTGTTCTAAGGCTGTTTAAAAATTTTCATAGTGATTCAATAATGCATGTATGTGTTCTTAGGGTATCAAAAAAGTTTGGGAGTGATTCAATCACACATATATATGATCTAACATTGTCAAAAAAACTTCATAGTGATTCGACCATGCATATTTCTGTTCTAAGGCTGTGAAAAAAATTTCATAGTTATTTAATCATGCTTATTTGTGTTCTAAGGCTGCCAACAAATTTTGTAGTGATTCAATGTGGCATATATGTGTTCTAAGGCTGTCAAAAAAAATTCATAGTGATTCAATCATGCATATATGTGTTCTTAGGCTGCAAAAAAATTTCATTGTGATTCAATCATGCATATATGTGATTTAAGGCTGTAAAAAAAAAATTATAGTGATTCAATCATGCATATATGTGTTCTAAATCTATCAAAAAAAATTGTAATGATTAAATCATGCTTTTACGTGTTCGAAGGCTGTCAAAAAAATTTCACAGTGATTGAATCATGTATATATGTGTTTTAAGGCTGTCAAAAAAAATTATATTGATTCAATCATGCATATATGTTTTCTAAGGCTGTCAAAAAAATCTCATAGTCATTCAATCTTGCATATATGTATTCTATGGTCGCTAAAAAAATTTCATAGTGATTTAGTCATTCAGATATATGTTCTAAGGCTATCAAAAAAAATTTATAGTCATTCAATCATGCATATATTTTTTCTTAGGCGGCATAAAATTTTCAGTGATTCAATCATGCATGTATGTGTTTTAAAGCTGTCAATAAAATTTCGTAGTGATTAAATCATGCTTATATGTGTTCTAAGGCTTTCAAAAGACTTCTATAGTGATTTAATCATGCATATGTGTTCTAAGGTGGTAAAAAAAATGTAGTTATTCAATCATAAATATATGTGTTCTAAGGCTGTAAAACAAAATTTATATTGCTTCAATCATGCATATATGTGTTCTAAGGCTGTCAAAAAAATTTATAGTGATTTAATCATGCATATAAGTGTTCTATTGCTGTAAAAAAAATGTAATAGTGATTCAATCATTCATATATGTGGTCTAAGGTTGTCAAAAAAAAATCATTGTGATTCTATCATGAATATATGTGTTCTATGGCTGTCAAAAAATTCCATTGTAATTCAATCGTGCATATATGTGTTCTAGGGCTGTCAAAAGTATTTCATAGTGATTCAATCATGCATATATGTGTTCTAACGCTCCCAAAAAAATTTCATAGTGATTCAAGCATGCATATTTGTGTTTGAATGCTCTAAAAAAAAACTTATAGTGAATCAATCATGTGTATATGTGTTCTAATGCTCTAAAAAAAATTCTAGAGATTCAATCACGCATATATGTGTTTTGAGGCTGTTAAAACAATTTCATAGTGATCCAATCCTCCATATGTGTGTTCTAAGGCTGCAAAAAAATTTCATAGTGATTCAATCAAGCATATATGTGTTTTAAGGCAGTCAAAAAAAATTTATAGTGATTCAATCATGCATATATTTTTTCTAAGGTTATTAAAATTTTTTTATAGTGATTCAATTGTGCATATAAGTTTTCTAATGCTCTAAAAAAATTTTATAGTGATTCAATCATGCATATATGTGTTCTAAGTCTGTCAAGAAATTTTTATAGTGATTCAATAATGCATATATGTGTTCTAAGGCTGAAAAACAATTTCATAGTGATTCAATCATGCATATATATGTGTTCTAAGGCTGTCAAAAAAAAATCACATTGTTTAAATCATGCATATATGTGTTCTGAGGTTATAAAAAAAAATTCATGGTGATTCAATCATGTATATATGTGTTTTAAGGCTGTCAAAAAAATTAATATTGATTCAATCATTCGTATTTGTGTTCTTTAGCTATCAAAAAAAATTTGTATTGATTCAATCAAGCATATATATGTTCTAAGGCTGTCAAAAAAAACTTATAGTGATTCAATCATGAATATATGTGTTCTAAGGTTGTCAAATAAATCTTATAGTGATTCAATCATTCATGTATGTGTTCTAAGGCTATCACAAAAATTTGATAGTGATTCAAGCATTCATATATGTGTTCTAAGGCTGTCAAAAAAAATTCATAGTGATTCAATCATGCATATATGGGTTCTAAGGCAACAAAAAAAATTCATAATGATTCAATCATGCATGTATGTTTTTCTATGTTGTCAAATTTTTTTTATAGAGATTAAATCATGTATATATGTGTTCTAAGACTGAGTAAAAAAAATTCATAGTGATTCAATCATGTATATATGTGTTCTAAGGCTGTCAAAAAAGTTTCATACTGATTCAATCAGGCAGATATGTGTTCTACGGTTCTCAAAATTTTTTTATAGTAATTCAATCATGCATATATGTGTTCTAATGCTCTAAAAAAAAATTAGTGATTCAATCATGCGTATATGTGTTCTGAGGCTGTAAAAAAAAAAATCATAGTCATTCAATCATAGATATATGTGTTCTAATGCTGCAAAAAATTTTCATAGTGATTTAATCAAGCATATACGTGTTCCATGGCTATCAAATAGATTTCATAGTGATTCAATCATGCATATTTGTGTTCTAAGGCTGTTAAAAAAAATTCATAGTGATTCAATCACGCATATATATGATCTAAGGCTGTCAAAAAAATTGTAGTGATTCTGTCACACATATATCTGATCTAAGGCAGTCAAAAAATTTTCATAGTGATTAAATCATGCTTATTAGTGTTCTAAGGCTGTCAAAAACATTTCATAGTGATTCAATCATTAATATATGTGTTCTAAGGCTGTCAAAAATATTTGTAGTGATTCAATATTGCCTATATGTGTTCTAAGGCTGTAAAAAAAAATTCTAGTGATTCAATCACGCATATATGTGTTCTATGGCTATAAAAACAATTCATAGTAATTCAATCATGCATATATGTGTTCTAAGGCTGCAAAAAAAAATCATAGTGATTTAATCATAAATATATGTGCTCTAAGGCATTCAAAAAAAATTTATAGTGATTGAATCATGCATATATCTGTTTTAATGCTCTAAAAAAAAATTCTAGTGATTCAATCACGCATATATGTGTTCCAAGGCTGTCAAAACAAATTCATAGTGATTCAATATTGCATATATGTGTTTTAAGGCTGCAAAAGAATTACATAGTGATTCAATCTTTTATATATGTGTTCTAAGGCAGTCAAAAAAATTTCATAGTGATTCAATCATGCATATATGCGTTCTTATGCTCTAAAAAAGATTTCTAGTGATTCAATCACGGATACTTGTGTTCTAAGGTTGTTAAAACAATTTCATAGTAATTTAATCATTCATATATTTGTTCTAAGGCTTCAAGAAAATTTCATAGTGATTCAATCATGCATATATGTGTTCTAATCACTCAAAAGAAATTTATTGTGATTCAATCTTGCGTGTGTGTGTTCTAAGGTTGTAGAAAAAAATTTATAGTGATTCTATCATGATTGTAAGTGTTTTAAGGATCTCAAAAAAAATTTATAGTGATTCAATCATGCATATATGTATTCTAAGGCTGTCAAAAAAAATTTGTAGTGATTCAATCATGCAAATGTTTTCTATGGCTGCAAAAAAATTTCATAGTGATAAAATCATG
The DNA here is from genome assembly GCF_984573655.1 of Nuphar pumila. Taxonomy (NCBI): domain Eukaryota; kingdom Viridiplantae; phylum Streptophyta; class Magnoliopsida; order Nymphaeales; family Nymphaeaceae; genus Nuphar; species Nuphar pumila. The sequence continues at coordinate 68,494,315 of NC_143251.1, read as the reverse complement.
CATATATGGTTTTGATAACTGTAAAAAAAAATTCATAGTGATTCAATCTTGCATATATATGTTCGCAGGCTGTCAAAAAATTTTCATAGCTATTAAATCATTCATATGTGTGTTTTGAGAATATAAAAAAAAAAAATCATACTGATTCAATCATGCATATATGTGTTCGGAAGTTGTCAATTTTTTTTATAGAGATTCAATCATGTATATATGTGTTCTAGGACTGTAAAAAAAAAAATCATAGTGATTCAATCATGCATATGTGTGTTCTAAGGCTGTCAAAAAAATTTCATAGCGATTTAATCATGCATATAAGCATTCTAACGCTGCAAAAAAAAGTCAGTGATTCAATCATGCAGATATGTGTTCCATGGCTGTCAAATAAATTTCGTAGTGATTCAATCGTGCATATTTGTGTTTTAAGGCTGTCAAAAATATTTCATATTGATTAAATAATGCGTATATGTGTTCTAAGGCTGTAAAAAAAATTTGTAGTGATTCAATCACGCTTATATGTGATCTAAGGCTGTCAAAAAGTTTTTACAGTGATTAAATCATGCTTATTTATATTCTAAGGTTGTCAAAAAAAATTCATAGTGACTCAATCAGTAATATATGTGTTCCAATCCTGTCAAAAAAATTTGTAGAGATTCAATCACACTTATATGTGTTCTTAGGCTGCAAAAAAAATTCATTGTGATTCAATCATGCATACATGTGTTCTAAGGCTGTCAAAAAAATTTCATAGTGATTGAATCATACATATATGTTTACTAAGGCAGTCAAAAAAATTTTATAGTGATTAAATCATGCATATATGTGTTCTAAGGCTGTCAAATTTTTTTTACAGTGATTCAATCATGTATATATCTGTTCTAAGGTGGTCAAAAAAGTTTTAAAAGGATTCAAACTTGTATATATGTGTTCAAAGTATGTCAAAAAAGTTTTGTATTGACTCAATCACGCATATATGTGTTCTAAGGCTGTCAAAAAAATATCATAATGATTCAATCATGCATATATGTGTTCTATTGTTGTCAAAAAAATGTCATAGCGATTCAATCATTCAAATATGTGTTCTAAGGTTGTCAAACAAATTTCATAGTCATTCAATCATGAATATATGTGTTCTAAGGCTGTCAAAAAATGCCATAGTGATTTAATCATGCGTATATGTGTTCCACGGCTGTCAAAACAATTTTATAGTGATTCAATCATGCATATATCTGTTCTAATGCCCTAAAAAAACATTTCTAGTGATTCAATCATGCATATATGTGTTCCAAGGCTGTCAAAACAATTTCATAGTGATTCAATATTGCATATATGTGTTCTAAGGCTGCAAAACAATTTCACAGTGATTCAATCATGCAAATATGTATTCTAAGGCTGTTAAAAAATTTAATATTGATTCAATCATGCATATATGTGTTCTAATGCTCTCAAAAAAAAATTCTAGTGATTCAATCACGCATATTTGTGTTCTAAGGCTGTTAAAACAATTTCATTGTGATTCAATCATTCATATATGTGTTCTAAGGCTGCAACAAAAATTCATAGTGATTCAATCATGCATATATGTGTTCTATGGCTGTCAAAAATTTTTATAGTGACTAAATCATGCATATATGTGTTCTCAGTTTCTCAAAAAAATCTTATAGTGATTTAAACATGCATATAAGTGTTCTAATGCTCTAAAAAAAATTTGTTGTGATTCAATCATGCATATATGAGTTCTAAGGCTGTCAAAAAGATTTCATAGTGATTCAATCATGCATATACGTTTTATATGGCTATAAAAAAAATTCATAGTGATTAAATGATGCATATATATTTTCCATTGCAGTAAAAAAAAATCATAGTGATTCAATCTTGTATATATATGTTCAGAGGCTGTCAAAAACATTTCATAGTGATTAAATCATGCATATATGTGTTTTGAGAATATAAAAAAAATTCATAGTGATTCAATCATGCATATATGTGTTTTAAGGCTCTGAAGAAAAATTTGTAATGATTCAATCAAGCATATATATATTCTAAGGCTGTCAAAAAAATCTCATAGTGATTCAATCATGCATATATGTTTTCTAAGGCTGTCAAAAAAAATTTATAGTGGCTCAATCATTCATATATGTGTTCTAAGGCTATCAAAAAAATGTCATAGTCATTCAAGCATGCATATATGTGTTCTAAGGCTGTAAAAAACAAATCATATTGATTCAATCATGCAAATATATGTTCTAAGGCTGCAAAAATTTTTTATCATGATTCAATCATGCAAATGTGTTCCAAGGCTGTCAAAAAAATTTCATATTGATTCAATCATGCATATATGTCTTCTAAGACTATCAGAAAAATTTTATAGTGATTCAATCTTGCATATATGTGTTCTAAGGTGGTCACAAAAAATTTGTAGTGATTGAATCATGCATATATATATTCTAAGGCTGTCAAACAAAAATTGTATTCATTCAATCATGCATATATGTGTTCTAAGGCTGTCAAAAAAATTTCATAGTGATTTAATCATGCATATATGTGTTCTAAGGCTATCAGAAAATTTTTATAGTGATTCAATCCTGCATATATGTGTTCTAAGGCTATCAGAAAAATTTTATAGTGATTCAATCATGCATATATGTGTTCTAAGGTGGTCAAAAAGTTTTTGTAGTGATTGAATCATGCATATATATAATCTAATGCTGTAAAAAAATCATAGTGATTCAATCATGCATATTTCTAATATAAGGTTGTCATAAAAATTTTAGAGTGACTAAATTAGGCATATATGTGTTCTAAGACTGTAAAAAAAAAATCATAGTGATTTAAGCATCCATATATGTGTTCTGAAGCTGTAAAAAAAAATCATAGTGATTCAATCATGCATATTGGTGTTCTGACATTGTCAAATAAGTTTCATAGTAACTTAATCATGCATATATGTGTTCTAAAGTTGTCAAAAAAAATTCATAGTGATTCATTTATTCATATATGTGTTCTAGGGCTGTCAACAAAAATTCAGAGTTACTCAATCATGCATATGCATGTTTTATTGTTGTCAATAAAATTCCATAGTGATTCAATCTTGAATATATGTGTTCTAAGGCTGTTAAAAAATTCCATAATGATTCAATATTGCATATATGTGTTCTGACGCTGTCAAAAATATTTCAGAGTGATTCAATCATCTATATATGTGTTCTAAGGCTGTCAAAAAAATTTCATAGTGATTCAATCATGCATATATGTGTTGTAAGGCTGCAAAAAAAATCATAGTGATTTAATATTACATATATGTGTTCTAAGACTGTCAAATTTTTTTTATAGTGATTGAATCATGCAGATCTGTGTTCTAAGGTTGTCAAAAAAAATTATAGTGATTCAATGATGCATATAAGTGTTCTAATGCTCTCAAAAGTTTTTTGTTGCGATTCAATCATGAATATATGTCTTCTAAGGCTGTAAAAAAAAAGTCATAGTGATTCAAACTAGCATATATGTGTTCTAATGCTCTAAAAAAAAATTTCTAGTGTTTCAATCATGAATATATGTGTTCTAAGGCTGTCAAAAAAATTTCAAAGTGATTGAATCACGCATATATGTGTTCTAAGGCTGGTAAAAAATTCAAAGTGATTCAATCATGCATATATGTGTTCTAATGCCCTCAAAAAAATTTAATAGTGATTCAATCATGCATATATGTGCTCAAATGCTCTAAAAATAATTTCATAGTGATTCAATCATTCATATATGTGTTCTAAGGCTGCAAAAAAAATTTAAAGTGATTCAATCATACATATTTGTGTCCGAGGATGTCCAAAAAATTTGTAGTGATTCAATCATACATATATGTTTTCTAAGGCAGTGAAAATTTTTTTATAGTGATTCAATCATGCATATATGTGTTCTAAGGTTGTCAAAAAAAATTCATAGTTTATAAATCATAAATATATGTTTTTTATGGTTGTCAAAATAATTTCATAGTGATTCAATCATGCCTATATGTGTTCTAAGTCTGTCAAAAAAATATTTTAGTGAATTAATCATGCATATATGTGTTCTAAGGCTATCAAAAAAATTTGTATTGATTCAATCAGGCATATATATGTTCTAAGGCTGTCAAAAAACTTTCATAGTGATTCAATCATGTATATATGTGTTATAAGGCTGTCAAAAAAATTTCATAGTGATTCAAGCATGCATATATGTGTTCTAAGGCTGTCAAAAAAAATTCATAGTGATTCAATATTGCATATATGTGTTCTAAGGCTGTCAAAAAAACATTATGGTGATTCAATCATGCATATATGTGTTTTAAGGCAGCAAAAAAAATTCATAGTGATTCAAGCATGCATATATGTGCTCCAAGGCTGTCAAAAAAATTCATTGGGATTCAATCATACATATATGTTTTCTTAGCCTGTCAAAAAAAAATCATAGTGAGTAAATCATGCTTATATGTGTTCTAAGGCTGTAAAAAAAAAATCATAGTTAATCAATCATGAATATATGTGTTCTAAGGTTGTCAAAAAGTTTTGTAGTGATTCAATCACGCATATATGTGTTCTAAGGCTATCAAAAAATTTTCAAAGTGATTCAATCATGCATATATATGTTCTAAGGCTGTCAAAAAAATTATATAGTGATTAAATCATGCATATATGTGTTCTAAGGCTGTCAAAAAAAATTCATAGTGATTTAATTGTGCAGATATGTGTTCTAAGGCTGTTAAAAAAATTTTATGGTGATTCAATCATGCTTATATGTTTTCTAAGGCGGTCAAAAAAAATTCTTAGTGATTCAATCATGCATATATGTGTTCTAAGGCTGTCAAAAAAATCTCATAGTGATTCAATCATGCATATTTGTATTCTATGGTTGTTAAAAAAATTTCTTAGTGATTGAGCCATTCATATATATGTTCTAAGGCTGTCATCAAAATTTCATAGTGATTCAATCATGTATATAGTTGGTCTAAGGCAGTCAAAAAAATTCTATTGTGATTCAATAATGCATATATGAGTTATAAGGCTGTCAAAAAAATTTTGTAATGATTCAATCATGTGTATATGTGTTCTTAGGCTGCAAAAAAATTTCATAGTGATTCCATCATGCATATATGTGTTCTAAAGCTGTCAAAAAAATTTCATAGAGATTCAATCTTGCATATATCTGTTCAATGGATATCAAAAAAATTTTATAGCAATGAAATCATGCTTATATGTGTTCTATGGTTGTCAAAAAAATTTCATAGTGATTCAATCATGCACATATGTGTTCTATGGTCGTCAAATTTTTTTTATAGTAATTCAATCAAGCATATTTGTGTTTTAAGGTTGTCAAAAAAAATTTGTATTGATTCAATCATGCATATATGTGTTCTAAGGCTGTCAAAAAAATCTCATAGTGATTCAATCATGCATATATGTGTCATATGGTTGTCAAAATTTTTTTATAGTGATTCAACCATTCATGTATGTGTTCTAAGGGTGTCAAACAAATTTCATAGTGATTCAATCATGAATATATGCGTTCTAAGGCTGTCAAAAATTTCTATAGTGATTTAATCAAGCATATATGTGTTCTAAGAATATCAAAAATATTTCATAGTGACTCAATCAAGCATATATGTGTTCTAAGGCTGTAAAAAAAAATTCATAGTGATTCAAGTATGCATATATGTGTTTTGAGGCTGTCAAAAAACATCATAGTGATTCAATCATGCATATATGTGTTCTAAGGCTGTCAAAAAAAATTCATAGTGATTCAATAATGCATATAAGTATTCTAAGGCTGTCAAAAAAATTTAATAGTGATTCAATCATGCAGATATGTGTTCTAAGGTTATAAAAAAAATTATAGTGATTCAATCATGCGTATAAGTGTTCTAATGCTCTCAAAAATATTATATAGTGATTCAATCATGCATATATGTGTTCTTGGGCTGTCAAAAAAATTCATTGTGATTCAACCATGTATATATGTGTTCTAATGCTCTCAAAAAAAATTCTAGTGATTCATTCACGCATATATGTGTTTTAAGGCTATCAAAATAATTTCATAGTGATTAAATCATGCATATATGTGTTCTAAGGCTCTCAAAAAAATTTCATAGTGATTCAATCATGCATATATTTGTTCTAATGCTCTCAAAAAAAAATCTAGTGATTCAATCACGCATATATGTGTTTTAAGGTTGTCAAAATAATTCATAGTGATTCAATCATGCATATATGTGTTTTAATGCTCTTAAAAAAAAATTCTAGTGATTCATTCACGCATATATGTGTTTTAAGGCTATCAAAATAATTTCATAGTGATTAAATCTTGCATATATGTGTTCTAAGGCTGCAAGAAAATTTAATAGTGATTTAATCATGCATATATGTGTTCTAAGGCTCCCAAAAAAATTTCATAGTGATTCAATCATGCATATATTTGTTCTAATGCTCTAAAAAAAAATCTAGTGATTCAATCACGCATATATGTGTTTTAAGGTTGTCAAAATAATTCATAGTGATTCAATCATGCATATATGTGTTTTAATGCTCTCAAAAACAATTCTAGCGATTCAATCACGCATATTTGTGTTATATGGTTGTCAAAAAAATTTCAAAGTGATTCAATCATGCATATATGAGTTCTAAGGTTGTCAAAAAAATTCATAGTGATGCAATCATGCATATATGTGTTCTAAGAAAGTCTAAAAAATTTCATAGTGAATCAATCATGTGTATATGTGTTCTAAGGCTGTCAAAAAAAAAATTTATTGATTCAATCATGCATATATGTGTTCTAACACTGTCAAAAAAAAATTATAGTGATTCAATCATTCATATATGTGTTCTAAGGCCCTAAAAAAATTCACTGTGATTCAATCATGCATATATGTGTTCTAAAGCGATCAAGAATATTTCATAGTGATTCAATCTTGCGTCTATTTGTTCTAAGGTTGTCAAAAAAAAATTATAGTGATATAATCATGCATATATGTATTCTAATGCTCTCAACAAAAATTTGCACTGATTCAATCATGCATATAAGTGTTCTAAGGTAGTCAAAAAAAATTCATAGTGATTCAATCATGCATATATGTGTTCTAAAGCTGTCAAAAATATTTCATAGTGATTCAATCATGCGTATATGTGTGCTAAGGCTGTCAAAAAATTTCACAAGGAGTCAGTCATCCATATATGTGTTCTCAGACTGTCAAAAAAATGTTACAGTCATTTAATCATGCATATATGTGTTCTAAGGCTGTCAAAAAGACTTCATAGTGATTAAATAATGAATATATGTGTTATATGGCTGTCAAAAAAATCATAGTTATTCAATCACTCATATATGTGTTCTAAGGCAGTCAAAAAAATTGCATTGTGATTCAATCATGCATATATGTGTTATAAGATTCTCAAAAAAATTTCAAAGTGATTCAACCATGCATAGATGAGTTCTAAAGCTGTCAAAAAAATTTCATAGTGATACAATCATGCATATACTTGTTCTAAGGATGTCTAAAAAATTTCATAGTGATTCAATCATGCATATATATGTTCTAAAGTTGTCAAAAAAGTTTCATAGTGACTCAATCAAACATATATGTGTTCTAACAATATAAAAAAAAATCATAGTGATTCAATAATATATATACGTGTTATAAGAATGTCAAAAAAAAATTATAGTGATTCAATCTTGCATATATGTGTTGTAAGGTTGTAAAAAAAATTCATATTGCTTCAATCATGCATATATGTGTTCTAAGTCTGTCAAAAAAATTTCATAGTGCTTGAATCATGCATATATGTATTCTAAGAATGTCAAAAAAAAATCATAGCGATTTAATCTTGCATATATGTGTTCTAAGGTTGTAAAAAAAAATTCATAGTGCTTCAACCATGCATATATATGTTCTATATCTGTCAAAAAAATTTCATAGTGATTCAATCATGCATATTTGTGTTCTAAGGCTATCAAAAAAATTTCATAGTGATTCAGTCACTCATATATGTGTTCTAAGGCTGTCAAAAAAATGTTATAGTGATTCAATCGTGTATACATGTGTTCTAAGGCCGTCAAAAAAAATTCATAGTGATTCAATGATGCATATATGTGTTATAAGGTTGTCAAAAAAAAATTATAGTGATTCAATTATGCATATATGTGTTCTAAGGCTGTCCAAAAAAAATCATAGTGATACAATCATGTATATAAGCGTTCTAAGGCTGTCCAAAAATTGTCATAGTGATTCAATCATGCATATATGTGTTCTAAGGCTGTCCAAAAAAATTCATATTGACTCAATCATGCTTATATGTGTTCTAATGTTGTAAAAAAATTTCATAGTGATTCAATCTTGTATATATGTGTTCCTAGGCTGTCAAAAAAAATTCATAGTGACTCAATCATGCATATATGTCTTCTACCATTGTCAAAAAAATTTCGAAGTGACTCAATCATGCTTATATGTGTTCTAATGTTGTAAAAAAGAAATCATAGTGATTCAATCATGCATATATGTGTTGTAAGGTTGTAAAAATGAAATCAAAAAAAAATTCTAGTGATTCAATAATGCAGATATGTGTTCTAATGCTGTCAAAAAAATTTTGTAGTGCTTCAGTCATGCGTATGTGTTTATGGTTGTCAAAAAAATTATATAGTGACTCAATCATGCATTTATGTGTTCAAAGGCTGTCAAAAAAAACTTATTGTGATTCAATCATGCATAGATGCATTCTCAAGCTGTCAAAAAAAATTCATTGTGATTCAATCATGCATATATGTGTTCTAAGGTTGTCAAAAAAAATTCAAAGTGATTAAATCAAGCATATATGTTTTCTATGGCTGTCAAAAAAAATTCATAGTGATTTAATCATGCATATATGTGTTGTAAGGTTGTCAAAAAAAATTTATAGTCATTTAATTGTGCATATATGTGTTCTAAGGCAGTCAAAAAAAATTCTAGTGATTCAATCATGCATATATGTGTTCTAAGGTTGTCAAAAAAAAATCATAGTGATACAATCATGCATATATGTTGTCTAAGGTTGTCAAAAAATATTCATAGTGATTCAATCATGCATATATGTGTTTTAAGGCTGTCAAAAAAATTGCCTAGTGATTTAATCATGCATATATGTGTTCTAAGACTCTTAAAAAAAATCATAGTGATTCAATCATGCAAATATGTGTTCTAAGGCTGTCAAAAAAATTTCATAGTCATGCATATATGTGTTCTAAGGATGTCAAAAAAAATCGTAGTGATTCAATCATGCATATATGTGATCTAAGGCTGCCAAAAATATTTCAAAGAGATTCAATAATGCATATTTGTGTTATAAGGCTGTTAAAAAAATTTCAAAGTAATTCAATCATGCATATATGTGTTCTAAGTCTATCAAAAAACTTTCATAGTGATCCAATCATGCATATATTTGTTCTAAGGTAGTTTAAAAACATCTAGTGATTCAATCATGCATATATGTGTTCTAAGGTTGTCAAAAAAATTTCATAGTGTTTGAATCATGCATATATGTCTTCTAAGCCTGTCAAAAAAAATTCATAGTGTTTGAATCATGCATATATGTGATATAAGGATGTCAAAAAAATTTCTTTGTGATTCCATCATGCAAATATGTTATCTAAGGATGTCCAAAAAATTCATAGTGACTCAATGATGCATATATGTGTTCTAAGGCAGTAAAAAAAAAATCACAGTGATACAATCATTCATATATGTGTTCTAAGGGGGTGAGATTTTTTTCTACAATGATTCAATCATGCATATATTTGTTCTAAGGCTGTCAAAAAAAATTCATTGTGATTCAATCATGCATATATGCATTCTAAGGCTGTAAAAAAAATTCATAGTGATTCAATCACTTATATATGTGTTCTAAGTCTCTCAAAAAAATTTCACAGTGATTCAATTGTGCATATATGTGTTTTAAGGCTGTCAAAAAAACTTCGTACTGATTCAATTGTGCATATATTTGTTATATGGCTGTCAAAAAATTTCCATAGTGAATCAATCATGCATATATGTGTTCTACGATTGTCAAAAAAATGTTATAGTGATTCAATCGTGCATATTTGTGTTCTTATGCTGTCAAAAAAACTTTATAGTGATTCAATCTGACATATATGTGCTCTAAGGCTGTCAAAAAAAATTAATAGTGACTCAAGCATGCGTATATGTGTTCTAAAATTGTCAAAAAAATTTCATCGTGATTCAATCATGCGTATATGTGTTCTAAAATTGTCACAAGAATTTCATCGTGATTCAATCATGTGTATATGTGTTCTAACATTGTCAAAAAAAATTCAAAGTGACTCAATCATGCGTATATGTCTTCTAACATTGTCAAAAAACTTTTATAGTGATTCATTCAAGCATATATGTGTTCTAAGAATGTCAAAAAAAAAATCATAGTTATTCAATCTTGCGTATATGTGTTCTAAAGTTGAAAAAATAAATTCGTAGTGCTTCAAACATGCATATATGTGTGCTAAGTCTGTCAAAAAAATTTCATAGTGATTCAATCTTGCATATGTCTGTTCTAAGGTTGTCAAAAAAATTTCATAGTAATTCAATCATGCATATGTGTTTTAAGTCGGTCAAAAAAATTTATAGTAATTCAATTGTGCATACATGTGTTCTAAGGTAGTCAAAAAAAATTCTAGTGATTCAATCATGCATATAAGTGTTCTAATGTTGTCAAAAAAATTTCATAGTGATACAATCATGCGTATATGTTGTCTATGGTTATCAAAAAAAATTTATAATGATTCAATCATGCATATATGTGTTCCAAGGTTGTCAAACAAATTGCATAGTGATTCAATCATGCATATATATGTTGTAAGGCTGTCAAAAAATTTTATAGCGATTCAATCATGCATATATGTGTTCTAAGGATGTCAAAACAAATTTATAGTGATTCAATCATGCATATATGTGATCTAAGGCTGTCAAAAAAACTTCAAAGTGATTCAATAATGCAGATTCGAGTTTTAAGGCTGTCAAAAAAGTTTCATAGTGACTCATTCATGCATATATGTGTTGTACGGATGTCAAAAAATTCTCATAGTGATTTTATCTTGCATATATGTGTTCAAAGGTAGCCAAAAAAAATTCAAGTGATTCAGTCATGCATATATGTGTTCTAACACCGTAAAAAAAATCATAGTGATTCAATCATGATCGTGTTCTGTTGTTGTCAAAAAAAAATTCATAGTGATTCAATCATGCATATATGTGATCTACGAATGTCAAAAGAATTTCGTTGTGATTCAATCATGCATATATATGATCTAAAAATGTCAAAAAAAATCATTGTGATTCAATCATTCATATATGCGTTCTAAGGCAGTCAAAGAAAATTCATAGTCAATTAATCATGCATATATGTGTGCTAAGGCTATCAAAAAAATTTTATAGAGTTTCAATCAGTCATTTATGTGTTCTAAGGCCGTCAAGAAAATGTTATAGTGATTCAATCGTGTATATATGTGATCCAAGGCTATCAAAAAAACTTTGAAGAGATTCAATCGTGTATATATGTGTTATATGGCTGTCAAAAATTTTTCATAGTGATTTAATCACTCATATATGTGTTCTAAGGCTGTCAAAAAAATGTTATTGTGATTCAATCATTTACATATGTCTTCTAAGGCTCTCAAAAAAATTTCATAGTGACTCAATCCTGCATATATGTGTTCTAAGGCTGTAAAAAAAAATTCATAGTGACTCAATCTTGCATATATGTGTTCTAACGTTGTAAAAAAAATTTATAGTGATTCAATCTTGCATATATGTTTTATAACGTTGTAAAAAAAAAAAAATCATAGTGACTCAATCTTGCATATATGTTTTATAACGTTGTCAAAAAAAATTCAGAGCGGCTCAATCATGCATATATGTGTTCTAACGATGTCAAATAAAATTTATAGTGATTCAATAATTCATATGTGTGTTCTAAGAATGTCAAAAAACAATTTATAGTGATTCAATCTTCCATATATGTGTTCTAAGGTTGTAAAAAAAATCATAGTGCTTCAATCATGCATATATGAGTTCTAAGTCTCTCACAAAAATTTTATAGTCATTCAATCATGCATATATGTGTTCTAAGGCTGTCAAAAAAAATTCATAGTGATTCAATCACTCATATCTGTATTCTAACGCTGTCAAAAAAATGTTATAGTGATTCAATCATGCATATATGTGTTCTAAGGCTGTCAAAAAAACTTCATACTGATTTCATCGAGCAGATATGTGTTATAAGGCTGTCAAAAAAATTTCATAGAGATTCAATGACTCATATATGTGTTCTAAGGCTATAAAAAAAAAATCATAGTGACTCAATCCTGTGTATACGTGTTCCAAAATTCTCAAAAAAACTTCAGAGTGACTCAATTATGGGTAAATGTGTTCTAACAATGTAAAAAAAAATTCATAGTGATTCAGTAATTCATATATGTGTTCTAAGAATGTCAAAAAAAAATCATAGTGATTCTGTCTTGCAAATATGCTTTCTAAGGTTGTAAAAAAAAATTGATAGTGCCTCAATCATGCATATATGTGTTCTAAGTCTGTCAAAAAATATTCATAGTGACTCAATCATGCATATATGTGTTCTAAGAATGTCAAAAAAAAATCATAGTGATATAATCTTGCATATATGCATTCTATGGTTGTAAAAAAAAATCCATAGTGCTTCAATCATGCATATATATGTTCTAAGTCTGTCAAAAAAATTTCAAAGTGATTCAATCATGAATATATGTGTTCTAAGGCTGTCAAAAAATTTTCATAGTGATTCAATCACTCATATATGTTTGCTAAGGCTGTCAAAAAATGTTATAGTGATTCAATGGTGCGTATATGTGTTCTAAGGCTTTCAAAAAAACTTCATAGTTATTCAATCGTGCAAATATATGTATAAGGCTGTCAAAAAAAATTTATAGTGATTTAATCACTCATATATGTGTTCTAAGTTTGTCAAAAAAATGTTATAGTGTTTCAATCGTGTATATATGTGTTCTATGACAGTCAAAAAGAATTCATAGTGATTGAATCATACATATATGTGTTCTAAGGCTGTCAAAAAACATTTCATAGTGACTCAATCATGCATATATGTGTTCTAAGGCTGTCAAAAAAAAATCATTGTGACTCAATCATGCGTATATGTGTTCTAATTTTGTCAAAAATATTTCAAATTGACTCAATCATGCGTATATATGTTCTAACTTTGTAAAACAAAAATCATAGTGATTCAATCTTGCATATATGTTTTTTTCTAAGGTTATAAAAAAAAATTCATAGTGCTTCAATCTTGCATATGTGTGTTCTAAGTCTGTCAAAAAAAAAATTCATTGCAATTCAATCATGCATATATGTGTTCTAAGGTTGTCAAAAAAATTTATAGTGATTCAATCATGCATATATGTGTTCTAAGGCTGTCAAAAAATTTGCATAGTGATTAAAGCACGCTTATACGTGTTCTAAGTTTGTCCAAAAAAATTCATAGTGATTCAATCATGCATATATGTGTTCTAAGGATGTCAATAAAATTTTATAGTGATTCCATCATGCATATATGTGATCTAAGGATGTTAAAAAAAAATCATAGTGATTCAATCATGCATATATATGATATAATGCTCTCAAAAAAAATAAAGTGATTAAATAATGCATATTTGTGTTCTAAGGCTATCAAAAAAATTTGATAGTGATTCATTCATGCATATATATGTGCTAAGAATGTCAAAAAAAATTCATAGTGATTCAATCTTGCATATATTTGTTCTAAGGTAGTCAAAAAAAAATTCAAGTGATTCAATCTTGCATATATGTGTCTAAGGTAGTCAAACAAAAATTTGAGTGATTCAATCATGCATATGTGTTCTAAGAATGTCAAAAAAAAATCATAGTGATTCAATCATGCATATATGTGTTTTAAGGTTGTCAAAAAAAACTCATAGTAATTCAATCGTGCATATATATGATCTAAGACAGTAAAAAAAAATCATAATGATTCAATCTTGCATATATGTGTTCTAAGTTATTCAAAACAAAATTCAAGTGATTCAATCAAGCATATATGTGTTCTAAGGTAGTCAAAAAAAAATCTAGTGGTTCAATCGAGCCTATATGTCTTCCAACGTAGAACAAAAAAATATTATAGTGATTCAATCATCAATATATGTGTTCTAAGTCTTTTAAAAAAATTACATAGTGATTCAATCAAGCATATATGTAATCTAAGGCTTTCAAAAAAGTTCATAGTGATTCAATCAAGCATATATGTGTTCTAAGGCAGTAAAAAAAAAATCATAGTGATACAATCAAGCATATATGTGTTCTAAGGCTGTCAATTTTTTTTTTATAGTGACTCAATCATCGATATATGTATTCTAAGGCTCTGAAAAAAAAATTATAGTGATTCAATCATGCATATTTCTGTTCTAAAGCAGTTAAAAAAATTTCTTAGTGATTGAGTCAGGCATGTATTTGTTCTAAGGCTGTCAAAATAAATTCATGGTGATTCAATCAGGCTGATATGTGTTCTAAGTTACTCACAAAAAGTTTCTAGTGATTCAATCATGCATATATGTGTTCTAAGGCCATCAAAAAAAATTTAATCTTACATACATATGTTCTTAGGCTTTCAAAAAAAATTCATTGAGATTCAATCTTGCATATATGTGTTCCAAGGATGTCAAAAAAAATTTATAGTGGTTCAATCATGCTCATATGTGTTCTAATGCTGTTAAAAAAAAATTGTAGTGATTCAATCTTGGATATATGTGTTCTAAGGCTGTCAAAAAAATTTCATAGTAATTCAATCATGTACATATGTGTTCTAAGGCTGTCAAAAAAAATTCGTAGTGATTCAATCATAAATATATGTGTTCTAAGGTAGTTAAAAAATTTTGTAATGACTCAATCATTCATATATGTGTTCTAAGGCTGTCCAAAAACTTTCATAATGATTCAATTATGTATATATATGTTTTCTATGGCTGTCAAAAAAAAATCATAGTGTTTCAATCATGCATATATGTGTTCTAAGGCTGCCAAAAAAAATTCATAGTGATTCAATCAAGCATATATGTATTCTTAGGCTGTCAAAAAATTTCATAGTGATTCAATCACGCATATATTTATTCTTAGGCTGTAAAAAAAATCATAGCAATCCAATATTTCATTTATGTTTCTAGGGTTGTCAAATTTTTTTTATTGTGATTCAATTATGCATATGTGTTTTAAGGCAGTAAAAAAAAAATCATAGTAATTCAATCATGCATATATGTGATCCAAGGCTGTCAAAAAAAATTCTCAGAGATTCAATCTTGTATATATGTGTTCTAAGGCTGTCAAAAAAAATTCATAGTGACTAAATCATGTATATATGTGTCCTAAGGTTGTAAAAAAAATTCATAGTGATTCAATCTTGCATATATGTGTTCTAAGGTTGTCAAAAAAATTTTATACTAATTCAATCTTGTATATATGTGTTCTAAAGATGTCAAAAAAAATTCATAGTGATTCAATCTTGCATATATGTGTTCTAAGGAAGTCAAACACATCTCATAGTGATTCAATCATGCATATATGTGTTCTAATGCTCTCAAAAATATTTTGTTGTGATTAAATCTTGCATATATGTGTTTTAAGCCTGACAAAAATATTTCATAGTGACTCAATCATGCATATATGTGTGCAAAGGCTGTCAAAAAAGTTTCATAGTGATTCAATAATGCATATATATGTTTTACGGCTGTCAAAAAATTTTCATAGTGATTCAATCATGCATATATGATTTCTAAGGCTGTAAAAAAAAAATCATAGTGATTCAATCAAGCATATATATGTAATAAGGCTGTCAAAAAAAATTCATAGCGATTCAATCAAGCATATATGCATTCTAAATCTGTCAAAAAAAAAGTCATAGTGATTCAATCATGCATATATGTGTTCTAAGGCTGTAAAAAAAAATTCATAGCAATTCAATCTTACCTATACATGTTCTATGGTTATCAAAATTTTTGTATAGAGATTCAATCATGCATATATGTATTCCAAGGCTCCCAAAAAAATTTCACAGTCATTCAATTATGCATATAAGTGTTCTAAGGCTGTCAAAAAAATCTCTTAGTCATTGAATCTTGCATATATATGTTCTAAGGCTGTCAAAAAAAATTCATAGTGATTCAATCATGCATATATGAGTTCTAAGGCTGTCAAAAAAAATTCATAGTGATTCAATCATGCATATGTGTTCTAAGATGTCAAAAAAAATACATAGTCATTCAATCTAGCATATATGTGTTTTAAGGCTGTAAAAAAATCATATTTCTTCAATCATGCATATATGTGTCCTAAGCTTGTAAAAAAAAATTATTAGTGATTCAATCATGCATATATGTCTTTTATTGTTGTCAAAAAATTTTCACAATGATTCAATCATGCATATATATGTTCTAAGGCTGTCAAAAAAATTTTACATTGTTTCAATAATGCATATATGTATTCTAATGTTGTTAAAAAAAATTCATAGTGATTCAATCACCCATATATTGTTCTAAGGCTGTCAAAAAAAATTCATAGTGACTCAATCATGTATATATGTGGTCTAACATTGTCAAAAAAAATTCTTAGAGATTCAATCATGCATGTAGGAATTCTTAGGCTGTAAAAACAATTTCACAATGATTCAATCATGCATATATGTGTCCTAAGGTTGTCAAAAAAATTCCTGGTGATTCACTCATGAATATAAGTGTTCTGCAGCTACTAAACAAATTTCATAGTGACTCAATCATGCATTTATGTGTTCTAACGTTGTCAAAAAAAAATCACGGTGATTCAAACATTCATATGTGTTCTAAGAATGTCAAAAAAATTCATAGTGTTTCAATCTTGCATATATATGTTGTAAAGTTATCAAAAAAATTTGATAGTGATTTAATCATGCATATATCTGTTTTGAGTGTGTCAGAAAAATTTCATAGTGATTCAATCTGGCATATATGTGTTTTAAGGCTGTCAAAAAAATTTCATTGTGATTTAATCATAAATATATATGTTCTAAGGGTGTCAATTTTTTTTTACAGTGATTCAATCTTGCATATATGTGTTGTAAGGCTGTTAAAAAAATTTCATAATAATTCAATCATGTATCTATGTGTTCTAAGGCTGTCAAAATTTTTTTATAGTGATTCAATCATGCATATATGTGTTCTAAGGCTGTCCCAAAAATTTCATAGTGATTCAATCTTACATATATGTGTTCTAAGGATGTCAAAAAAAATTCATAGTGATTCAATCATGCATATATGTGCTCTAAGGCTATCAAAAAATATTTATAGTGACTCAATCATGCAAATATGTGTTGTAAGTTACTCAAAAATATTTTATAGTGATTCAATCATGGATATATGTGTGTTCTAATGATGTCAAAAATATTTTATAGAGATTTAATCATGCATATATGTGTTCTAAGGCTGTCAAAAAAATTTCATAGTGATTCAATCTTGCATATATGTGTTCTAAGGCTGTCAAAAAAAAATTCATAGTGACTCAATCATGTATATATGTCTTCTAATGCTGTCAAAAAAAATTGGTATTGATGATTCAATCTTGCATATATGTGTTTTAAGGTTGTAAAAAAAAATCATACTGATTCAATCATTCATGGATGTGTTCTAAGGCTCTCAAAAAAAATTTATTGTGATTCAATCATGCATATGTGTTCTAAGATTGTCAAAAAAAATTCATAGTGATTCAATCATGCATATATGTATTTTAGGGTTGTCAAACAAATTTTATAGTGATTCAATCATGCATATATGTGTTGTAAGGTTGTCAAAAAAAAATCATAGTGATTCAGTCATGCAGATAAGTTTTCAAAGTTACTCAAAAAAAATTATAGTGATTCAATCATGCATATATATGATTTAAGACTGTCAAAATATTTTTATAGTGATTCAATCATGCAAATATATGTTATAAGTAACTCAAAAAAAATTGTAGTCATTTAATCATGCATATATGTTTAAATGCTATCAAAAAAATTTGCAAATGATTCAATCATGCATATAAGTGTTTTAAGATTGTGAAAAATTTTCATAGTGATTCAATCATGCAAATATGTGTTCTAAGGTTGTCAAAAAAAATTTCTTATTAGTCAATCTTGCATAGATGTGTTCAGTTGCTGTCAAAAAAATTTCATAGTGATTCAATCATGCATATATATGTTTTAAGGCTGTCAAAAAAAATTTATAGTGATTCAATCATGTTCATATGTGTTCTAAGGCTGTCAAAAAAAACTCATAGTGATTCAATCATAAATATATGTGTTCTTAGGGTGTCAAATTTGTTTACAGTGATTAAATCTTGCATATATGTGTTTAACGCTGTCAAAAAAATTTCATAGTGATTCAATGTCGCATATATGTGCTTTTAGGCTGTCAAAAAAAATTTATAGTCTCGCAATCTTGCATATATGTATTCTAAGGCTGTCAAAAAAATTTCATAGTGATTCTATCTTGCATATATGTGTTCTAAGGCTGTCAAAAAAAATTCTTGGTGATTCAGTCTTGGATATATGTGTTCTTAGTCTGTCAAAAAAATTTTATAATGATTCAATCATGCAGATATGTGTTCTAAGTTACTCATAAAAGATTTATAGTGATTCAATCACGCATATAAGTGTTCTAATGCTGTAAAAAAAAATTTGTAGTGATTCAATCATCCATATATGGATTCTAAGGTTGTCCAAAAAATTTCATAGTGATTAAGTCAGGCAAATATGTGTTCTAAGGCTGTCCAAAAAAATTCATAGAGATTCAATCTTGCATATATGTGTTTTAAGGCTGTTAAAATTTTTTATAGTGATTGAATCATGCATATTTATGTTCTAATGCTCTAAAAAAATTTGGTATTGATTCAATCATGCATATATGTGTTTTAAGGTTGTAAAAAAAATTTATAGTGATACAATCTTGCAAAGATGTGTTCTAACGCTCTCAAAAAAAACTCTTTTTGATTCAATCATACATATGTGTTCTAAGGATGTCAAAAAAATTTCATAGAGATTCAATCATGCATATATGTGAACTAAGGTTATCAAACAAATTTCAATCTTGCATATATCTTTTCTAAGGCTGTCAAACAAATTTCATAGTGATTCAATCAAGCATATATGTCTTGTAAGGTTGTCAACAAAATTTCATAATGATTAAATGATGCATGTATGTGTTAAAAAAAAATCATAGTGATTCAGTCATGCATATAAGTGTTCTAAGCTACTCAAAAAAATTTTATAGTGATTCAATCATGCATATTTGTTCTAATGCTGTCAAAAAAAATGGGTTGTGATTCAATCATGAATATTTGTGTTCTAAGGTTGTGAAAAAAAATTCATAGTGATTCAATCATGCATATATGTTTTTCTAAGGCTGTCAAAGTAATTTTCTTATTATTCAATCATGCATAGATGTGTTTAATGGCTGTCAAAAGAATTTCATAGTGATTTAATCATACATGTATATGTTTTAAGGCTGTCAAAAAAATTTCATAGTGATTCAATCATGCTCATATGTGTTCTAAGTTACCGAAAAAAAATTCATAGTGACTCAATCATGCATATATGTGTTTTAAGGCTATCAAAAAAATTTCATAGTCATTCAATCATGCATATATTTGTTCTAAGGCTGTCAAAAAAATTTCATAGTGACTCAATCATGCTTATATATGTTCTAACGTTGTCAAAAAAAATTCTTGGAGATTCAATCATGCATATATGTGTTCTAAGAATGTCTAAAAAATATCATAGTGATTCAATCTCGATATATGTTCTATAAGGCTGTCAACAAAAAATTATTGTTATTAAATCATGCATATATGTGTTCTAAGGCTGTCAAAAAAAATTCATAGTGATTCAATCTTGCATATATCTTTTTTAAGGCTGTCAAAAAAAATTCAATGATTCAATCTTGCATATATGGGTTCTAAGGCTGTCAAAAAAATTTCATAGGTATTCAATCATGCATATGTGTGTTCTAACGCTGTCAACAAAATTTCATAGTGATTCAATAATGCAAATATGTGTTCTAAGGCTGTAAAAAAAAATTCAATCATGCATATATGTGTTCTAAGGCTGTCAAAAAAATTTTAATCATCCATATATGTGTTCCAAGGCTATCAAAAAAATTTCAATCATGCATATATGTGTTCTACGACTATAAAAAAAATTCATAGTGATTCAATCATGCGTATATGTGTTCTAAGATAGTCAAAAAAGTTTTATAGTGACTCAATCTTGCATATAAGAGTTCTATGGCTATTAACAAAATTCATAGTTCTTCAATCATGCATATATTTTGTTCTAAGGTTGTCAAAAAAATTTGATAATGATTCACTCACGCATATATGTGTTCTAAGGCAGTTAAAAAAATTTCATAGTGACTCAATCATGCATATATGTGTTCTAACATTGTCCAAAAAAAATCTTAGAGATTCAATCATGTATATATACGTTCTTAGAATGTCAAAAAAAAATCATAGTGATTCAATCTTGCATATATGTGTTATAAGGTTGTCAAAAAACAATTACTATAATTTGATCTTGCATATATCTGTTCTAATGCTATAAAAAAAAATTGATAGTGATTCAATCACGCATATATGTGTTCTAAGGCTGTCAAAATACTTTTATAGTTATTGAATCATGCATAGATGTGTTCTAAGCCAGTCAAAAAAAATTTGTAGTGATTCAATCATGCATATACATGTTCGAAAGCTGTAAAAAAAAATCATATTGATTCAATCATGCATATATGTGTTCTAAGGCTCTTCAAAAAAATTTGTAGTGATTCAATCAATAATATATGTGTTCTAAGGCTGTAAAAAAAAATCATATTGATTCAATCATGCATATATGTGTTCTAAGGCTGTCAAAAAAATCATAGTGATTCAATCATGCATATATGTGTTCTTTGTCAAAAAAAAATCATAGTAATTTAATCATGCATATATGTGTTCTTTGTCAAAAAAAATTCATAGTAATTTAATCATGCATATATGTGTTGTAAGGCTATCAAAAAAAATTCATTGTGGTTCAATCTTGCATATACGTGTTCTCAGGCTATCAAAACAATTTCATAGTGATACAATCCTGCATATATATGTTCTAGGGCAATAAAAAAAAATATAGTGATTCAATCATGCAGATTTGTGTTCTAAGTTACTCAAAAAAAAATTTATAGAGATTCAATCATGCATATATGTGTGTTCTAATGCTGTCAAAAATATTTTGTAGAGATTCAATCATGCATATATGTGTTGTAAGGCTGTCAAAAAAAATTCATAGTGATTTAATCATGAATATTTGTGTTCTAAGGCTGTCAAAAAAATTTCATAGTTACTCAATCATGGATATATGTGCTCTAAGGCTGTCAAAAAAATTGCATAGTGATTCAATCATGCATATATGTGTTCTAAGTCTGTCAAAAAAAATCATAGTGATTCAATCAAGCATATATGTATTCGAAGGTGTCAAAAAAATTTTATTGTGATTCAATCATGTATATATATGTTATAGGGTTGTAAAAAAAAAAATCATAGCAATTCAATCTTGCATATATGTGTTCTAAGGTTGTCAAAACAAATTTATAGTGATTCAATCATACATATATGCATTTTAAGGCTGTCGAAAAAAAATTCATAGAGATTCAATCATGGATATATGTGTATAAAGACTATCAAAAAAATTCATGGTGATTGAATCATGCATATATGTTCTCTAAGGTTGTCAAAAAAAATTCATAGTGATTCAATTATGCATATATGTGTTCTAAGGCTGTCAAAAAAAATTCATAGTGATTCAATCTTGTATATATGTGTTCAAAAGATGTCAAAAAAATTCATAGTGATTCAATCTTGTATATGTGTTCTAAGGCTGTCAAAAAAATTTCTTAGTGGTTCAATCTTGCATATATTTGTTCTAAGGCTCTCACAAAATTTTCATAGTGATTCAATCTTGCATATATGCGTTCTAGGGATGTCAAAAAAAATTTATAGAGATTCAATCATGCATATATGTGTTCTAAGGCTATCAAAAAAATTTCTTAGTTATTCAATCATGAAGATTTGTGTTCTAAGTTACTCAAAAATATTTTATAGTGATTCATTCATGCATATATGTGAATTCTAATGCTGTCAAAAATATTTTCTAGAGATTCAATCATGCATATATGTGTTCTAAGGCTATCAACAAAATTTTAAAGTGATTCAATCATGCATATATGTGTTCTAAGGCTGTCAAAAAAATTTCACAGTGACTCAACCATGCTTATATGTGTTCTAAGGTTGTCAAAAACATTTCATAGTGACTCAAACATGCATATATCTGTTCTAATGCTGTCAAAAAAATTCATAGTGATTCAATCATGCATATATGTGTTCTAAGATTGTCAAAAAAAAAATCATAGTGATTCAATCATGCATATATGTGTTCTAAGGCTGTCAAAAAAAAGTTCATAGTGATTCAAAAAAGCATATATGTATTCAAAGGGTGTCAAAAAAATTTCATTGTGATTCAATCATGCATATATATGTTATAAGTCTGTAAATAAAATTTCATAGCAATTCGTTCTGTCATATATGTGTTCTAAGGTTGTCAAAAAAAAATTATAGTGACTCAATCACACATATATGAGTTTTAAGGCTATCAAAAACAATTTCATAGAGATTTAATGATACATATATGAGTATAAAGGCCGTCAAAAAAATTTCACAGTGATTGAATCATGCATATATGTGTTCTAAGGTTGTCAAAAAATTTTCATAATGATTCAATCATGCAAATATGTGTTCTAAGGTTGTCAAAAAAATTCATAGTGATTCAATCTTGCATATATGTGTTCTAAGGATGTCAAAAAATATTCATAGTGATTCAATCTTTCATATATGTGTTCTAAGGCTGTCAAAAAAATTTCATAGTGATACAATCATGCATATATGTGTTCTAAGGATGTCAAAAAAAATTCATAATGATTCAATCATGCATATACGGGTTCTAAGGCTGTCAAAAAAAATTCATAGTGATTTAATCTTGCATATATGTGTTCTAAGGATGTCAAAAAAAATTCACAGTGATTCAATCTTTCATATGTGTGTTCTAAGGTTGTCAAAAAAATTTCATAGTGATACAATCTTGCATATATGTCTGTTCTAATGATGTCAAAAATAATTTGTAGAGATTCAATCATGTATATATGTGTCCTAAGGCTGACAACAAGATTTCATACTAATTCAATCATGCATATATGTGTTCTAACGCTATCAAAAAAATTTCACAGTGACTCAATATTGCATATATGTGATCTAAGGTTGTCAACAAAAAATCATAGTAACTCAATCATGCATATATCTGTTCTATGACTGTCAAAAAAAATTTATAGTGATTCAATCTTGCATATATGTGATCTGAGGTTAAAAAAATTTCATAGTGATTTAATCATGCATATATGTCTTCTAAGGTTGTCAAAAAAAAATCATAGTGATTTAATGAAGCATATATGTATTCAAAGGGTGTCAAAAAAATTTCATTGTGATTCAATCATGTATGTATAGGTTATAAGGCTGTAAATAAAATTTCATAGCAATTCAATCTTGCATATATGTGTTCTAAGGTTGTCAAAAAAAAATTATAGTGATTCAATCATTCATATATGTATTCTTAGGCTGTCAAAAAAAAATTCATAGAGATTCAATCATACATATATGTGTATAAAGCATGTCAAAAAAAGTTCATAGTGATTAAATCATGCATATATGTGTTGTAAGGTTGTCAAAAAAATTTTATAGTGATTTAATCATGCATATATGTGTCCTAAGGCTGTCAAAAAAAATTCATAGTGATTCAATCTTGCATATATGTGTTATAAGGATGTCAAAAATATTTCATAGTGATTCAATCAAGCATATATGTGTTCTAAGTGTGTCAAAAAAATTTCAAAGTGATTCAATCATGCAGATTTGTGTTCTAAGTAACTCAAAAAAAAATTATAGTGATTCAATCTTGCATATATATGTTCCAATGCTGTCAAAACATTATCTTAGTGATTCAATCATGCATATATATGTTCTAAGGCTGTAAAAAAAAATCATAGTGATTCAGTCATGCATATATGTGTTCTAAGGCTGTCAAAAAACTTTTATATTCATTCAATCATACATAGATGTGTTCTAAGGCAGTCAAAAAATTTTCATAGTGACTCAATCTTCCATATATGTGTTGTAATGCTGTAAAAAAAAAATCTTAGTGATTGAATCATGAAATATGTGTTCTAAGGCTGTCAAAAAAAATTCATAGTGATTCAATCAAGCATATATGCATCCTAAGGCTGTCAAAAAAATTTATAGTGCTTCAATCATGCATATATGTGTTCTAAGGCTGTCAAAAAAAAATTATAGTGATTCAATATTGTATATATGTGTTCTAGGGATGTCTAAAAAATTTCATAGTGATTCAATAAACATATATGTGTTCCAAGGCTATCCAAAAAAATTCATAGTAATTCAATCATGCAGATTTGTGTCCTAAGTTATTCAAAAAAAAATTATAGTGATTCAATCATGCATATATGTGTTCTAATGCTGTCAAAAAAATTTTGTAGTGACTCAATCATGCATATATGTGTTATATGTCTGTCAAAAAATTATCATTGTGATTAAATCAAGCATATATGTATTCTAAGGCTGTCAAAAAACTTCTATAGTGATTCAATCATGCATATGTGTTCTAAGGCTGTAAAAAAAAATTCATAGTGCTCGGTCATGCATATCGGTGTTCTAAGTCTATAAAAAAAATTTCATAGTGGTTTAATCAAGATATATGTGGTCTAAGGCTGTCAAAAAAAATTCATAGTGATTCAATCTTGCATATCTGTGTTCTAAGGACGTCAAAAAATTTCATAGTGATTCAATCATGCATATATGGGCTCTAAGGCTCTCAAAAATATTTTGTAGTGATTCAATGATGGCTATGTGTGTTCTAAGGCTGTCAAAAAAAAGTCATAGTGATTCAATCATGCATATATGTGTTTTAAGGCTGTCAAAAATTTTTATAGTGATTCAATCATGCATATATGCATCCTAAGGCTGTCAAAAAAAAATTATAGTGATTCAATCATGCATATATGTGTTCTAAGGCTGTCAAAAAAATTTCATAGTGATTCAATCTTGTATATATGTGTTCTAGGGATGTCTAAAAAATTTCATAGTGATTCAATGAAACATATATGTGTTCTCAGGCTATCCAAAAAATTTCATAGTAATTCAATCATACAGATTTATGTGCTAAGTTAGTCAAAAAAAATTATAGTGATTCAATCATGCATATATGTGTTCTAATGCTGGCAAAAAAAAATTGTAGTGACTCAATCATGCATATATGTGTTCTATGTCTGTCAAAAAAATATCATTGTGATTAAATCATGCAAATATGTATTCCAAGGTTGTCAAAAAACTTTTATAGTAATTCAATCATGCATATGTGTTCTAAGGCTGTCAAAAAAATTCATAGTGACTCAGTCATGCATATCAGTGTTCTAAGTCCATAAAAAAAAATTCATAGTGATTTAATCAAGATATATGTGGTCTAAGGCTGTCAAAAGAAATTCATAGTGATTCAATCTTGCATATCTGTGTTCTAAGGACGTCAAAAAATTTAAGAGTCAGTCAATCATGCATATATGGGCTCTAAGGCTCTCAAAAATTTTTTGTAGTGATTCAATGATGGCTATGTGTGTTCTAAGGCTGTCAAAAAAAAATTTATAGTGATTCAATCATGCATATATGTGTTTTAAGGCTGTTAAAATTTTTTTATAGTGACTCAATCATGCATATATGTGTTCTAAGGCTGTAAAAAAAAATTCATAGTGAATAAATTTGGCAAACATGTGTTCTAAGGCTGTCAAAAAAATTTCATTGTGATTCAATCATGCATATATGTGTTCTAAGGCTTTTAAAAAAAATCATAGTTGTTCAATCATGCATATATTTGTTCTAAGGCTGTCAAAAAAATTTCATAGTGACTCAATCATGCATATATGTGTTCTGACATTGTTAAAAAAATTTCTTACAGATTCAATCTTGCATATATGTGTTCTAAGAATGTCTAAAAAATATCATAGTTATTCAATCTTGCATATATGTCTTCTATGGTTGTTAAAAAAATTTCAAAGAGATTCAATCACGTATATATGTTCTATAACACTGTCAAAAAATTTTCATTGTGATTCAATCACGCATATATGCGTTCTAAGGCTGTCACAAAAATTTCATAGTGATTCAATCTTGCATATATATGTTCGAAGGCAGTAAAAAAAATTCATAGTGATTCAATCTTGCATATATGTGTTTTAAGAATGTCACAAACATTTCCTAGTGATTCAATCAAGCATATATGTGTTCTAAGGCTCTCAAAAAAAATTTATAGTGATTCAATCATGCAGATTTGTATTCTAAGTTACTAAAAAAAATATTATAGTGATTCAATCAAGCATATATGTGTGTTCTAATGCTGTCAAAAATATTTTGTAGAGATTCAATCATGCATAAATTTGTTCTAAGGCTGTCAAAAAAATTTTAGAGTGATTCAATAATGCATATATGTGTTCTAAGGCTGTCAAAAAAATTTTACAGTGACTCAATCATACATATATGTGTTCTAAGGCTGCCAAAAAAAAATCATAGTGACTCAATCATGCATATATGTGTTCTAAGGCTGTCAAAAAAAATTTATAGTGATTCAATCATGCATATATGTGTTCTGAGGTTTTTAAAAAAAATTCATAGTGATTCGACCTTGCATATATGTGTTCTACGGCTGTAAAAAAAAAATTATAGTGATTCAATAATGCATATAATGTGTTTTAACGCTATAAAAAAAAATCATAGTGATTCAATCATGCATATATGTATTCTAAGGCTATCAAAAAAATTTCATAGTGATTCATTCATGCATATATGTCTTCAATCATGCATATATGTATTCAAAGGGTGTCAAAAAAATTTCATTATGATTCATTCATGCATATATATGTTATAAGGCTGTGAAAAAAAATTCATGCCATTTCAATCTTGCATATATGTGTTCTAAGGTTGTCAAAAAAAATTATAGTGATCCAATCATGCATATATGTGTTCTAAGGTCATCAAAAAACATTTCATAGAGATTCAATCATGTATATATGTGTTTTAAGGTTGTCAAAAAAAAATTCTAGTGATTGAATCATGCATATATATGTTCTAAGGTTGTCAATAAAATTTCATAGTGATTCAACAATGCATATATGTGTTCTAAGGCTGTAAAAAAAAATTCATAGTGATTCAATCTTGCATATATGTGTTCTAAGGATGTCCAAAAAAATTCATAGTGATTCAATCAAGCATATATGTGTACTAAGGCTGTCAAAAAAATTTTATAGCGATTCAATCATGCATATATATGTTCTAATGCTGTCAAAAATATTTTATGGTGATTCAATCATTCATATATATATGTTTTAAGGCTGTCAAAAAAATTTCATAGCGATTCAGTCATGCATACATGTTTTCCAAGGCTGTCAAAAAACTTTTATAGTGATTCAATCATGCATAGATGTGTTCTAAGGCAATCAAAAAAATTTCATAGTGACTCAATCTTGCATATATGTGTGCTAAGGCTGTCAAAAAAAATTGATAGTGATTCAATCATGATATATGTGTTCTAAGGTTGTCAAAAAAAATTCATAGTGATTTAATCAAGCATATATGCATCCTAAGGCTGTCAAAAAAAATTATAGTGATTCAATCATGCATATATGTGTTTTAAGGTTGTCAAAAAAATTTCATAGTGATTCAATCTTGCATATTTGTGTTCTAAGGATGTCACAAAAATTTCATAGTGATTTAATGAAGCTTATATTTTTTCTAAGGCTATCCAAAAAATTTCATAGTAATTCAATCATGCAGATTTGTGTTCTAAGTTACTCAAAAAAAATTTATAGTGATTCAATCATGCATATATGTGTTCTAATGCTATCAAAAATATTTTTTAGTGATTCAATCATGCATATGTGTGTTCTATGTCTGTCAAAAAAAATTCATTGTGATTGAATCATGCATATATGTGTTCTAAGGCTGTTAAAAAAAAATCATAGTGATTCAATCATGCATGTATGTATTCTAAGGCTGTCAAAAAATATTCATAGTGATTCAATCATTAAAATTTGTGTTCTAAGTGATTCAAAAAAAAATTATAGTGATTCAATCATGCGTATATGTGTTTTGATGCTGTCCAAAATATTTTGTAGTGATTCAATCTTGGGTGTATGTGTTCCAAGGCTGTTAAAAAAATTTCATAGTGATTCAATCATGGATATATATGTTCTAAGGCAGTCAAAAAAAAATTATAGCGATTCAATCATGTATATATGTGTTCTAAGGCTGTCAAAAAAAAATTCATAGTGATTCAATCTAGCATATATGTGTTCTAAGGATGTAAAAAAAAAATCATAGCGATTCAATCACGCATATATGTGTTCTAAGGCTGACAAAAAAATTTCATAATGATTCAGTCATGCAAATTTGTGTTGTAAGTTCTTCAAAAATATTTTATAGTGATTCGATCAGGCATATATGTGTTCTAATGTTGTTC
Source organism: Nuphar pumila (assembly GCF_984573655.1). Taxonomy (NCBI): domain Eukaryota; kingdom Viridiplantae; phylum Streptophyta; class Magnoliopsida; order Nymphaeales; family Nymphaeaceae; genus Nuphar; species Nuphar pumila. The sequence continues at coordinate 68,465,597 of NC_143251.1, read as the reverse complement.
AAAATATTTTGTAGTGATTCAATCATGCATATATGTATTCTATGGCTGTCAAAAAAATTCATGGTGATTCAATCAAGCATATTTGAGTTCTAAGGCTGTCAAAAAAAAATTGCCGCAATTCAATCATGCATATATGTGTTGAAAGGCTGTCAAAAATATTTCATAGTGACTTAATCATTAATACATGTGTTCTTTGGCAGTCAAAAACAGCTCATAGTGATTCAATCTTGCATATATGTGTTCAAAGCTGTAAAAAAAAATTCTTAGTTATTCAATCACACATATATGTGTTCTAAGGCTATCATAAAAATTTCAGAGTAATTCAATCAAGCATATATGTATTCCAAGGGTGTCAAAAAAAAATCATTGTGATTCAATGATGCATATATGTGCTCTAAGGCTGTAAAAAAAATCATAGCAATTCAATCTTGCATATATATGTTCTAAGGTTGTCAGCATGATGATTCTCTAACGATGCTGCTAGGGTGGCGATTCCCTACCAATGACATGAGTAATGATAACTCTCGTGCTTTGTTGTGTTAGAGTGGTGATTCTCTAACGGTTGTCGTCTAGAATAGTGATTTTCTAGCGATAGCGGCCTTGTTTGGTGTCGTTTGAGTCTGTTCGTAGAACATGCCTATTTGTCGTGTTGTTGCTGCATGATTGAATTGTGATGTGACCTTTGTCTGAATTGTGTTGTATGCTCATAAATTTTTTGCATGATTGCGGCGATTATCATTTTCACAAACATGGTTGTCAGACCTAGTGATTGATTTTGTGTCTTTTTGTCATGATAGATGACTTGGAAGACTAGATGTAACGACGTTATGGGCGTTGTAAACAATCTTGCAGAGGTTGTGCAACAGCAAACGGTTGCGATGCAACAGATGGGTGAGAATCTTCAGCACGTAGCCGAAGTTGTGCAGAACAGTAGTGCGGTTACGTATAAGCGATTCATGGAGTTAGATCCTTCTGCTTTTATGGGTAAGACAGACCCTGAAGCCGCTGAGTCATGGTTACGTGAGATAGAGCATATCTTCCGTGTTTTGGATGTCCCAGAAGAGAAGAAAGTGAGTTTTGGTACTTATCGCTTGAAAGACCACGTTGAGAAGTGGTGGGACACTGTCTATTCGGTCATATTCAAGGACACGAATATTTCGTGGGACGAATTCGTTGAAGTTTTTAACTCCGCATATTTTCCGAAGCACGAGCGCAGTAAGAAGATGCAAGAATTTCTGGACTTGCAACAAGGAACGATGACCTTGTCCAACTATATTACGAGATTTCGTTGTTTGGAACGGTACTGTTCGAATGTTTACATTGCGAAGCATGATCGAGCAATGAAGTTCACTTGTGGTTTGAGGCCTACTTTGAGAACTAAAGTGTTCACTAGCGGGCCTAAGTTGCTCGAAGAAGCTATCGAGGTAGCTACTCTATTGGATGAAGACCAAGCTGAGCAACCGGCTCAAGTTTTTGCGATTGTGGCTAAGAAGAAACCTAGTAGGGTGGAGTCCTCATCGCCTACTAAGGAGCGGGAGCATCAGAAAGTGCAGCTGAAGCGTCAGCGAAGGCAACCCCAGCGATCAAATGTCCAGCGAAAGTGATCCCAGCGACCAGATGTTCAGCGGAAGTGTCAGCAATGTGACGAAGATCACGGTCTTGGAACTTGTCCTCTCTTCGATAGCAAGTGTTTCAAGTGTGAACAACCAGGGCACGTTGCCAAGTTATGTCCCAAGAAGTCTTCGACAGACTTAGTTGTGGCCGATTAGGTGCCGTCAGATAAGATCTGACCATTTTTGTTGTTGCTTGTTGTTTTGTGATTTCGCGAACAAAATCCTTTTTAAGGACGGTAGAATGTAACACCCACAAATTTTCTAAGGAATTTATTGCTTACTTAATATTAAAATGTATGCTCTTGGGTGTTAGCACGTAATTTGATGCAAATTGAATGTGCTTTGTGTTTTAGCTTTGCACGCGCGACCCGAAAATCGCGTAAATATATTGTGTAAGTAAGAAGTGCCTAATTATGGACGAATTAATCTTTGAAATTTTAAGGGTTAATTTGTAATATGCTTTTATAGTTTGTTCCCGAATTTGAGACCCATACAACGTAAAAACCTCGTCAGTGCATGTGAATTACGAGTTTTGGTACTCAAATCGTAATACGCTTAATTCTTGCAAACGAAAGGCAATTTTCTTGAGAGGCATCGAGCATTCCATATTAATTAAGGTTTTGAAGAGAACTAAATGATTTATTGGAATTAATTTAGTATTTTAATGCATAAAATAAGCATTGTTTTGAAACATGTATTATGACGAATTTTGGATTTGGATCCGGATCACTAGGAGAGGACGGTTTTGAGCTTGGTTGACCAGCTGGTCAAAGGTAGACCAGCTAGATGGCATGTTTGAAAATATTTGCATGGGTTTTGAAATAGAGGCCACGATTGGCCATTTCCTCCTTTCAACACTCATGATGAGCCTTGAAGCTCATCATGAGGGGGCATTTTTCCAATAAAGGAGGCATGGGGCTGGCGCCCCATGGCTCTTTTGTAATATTTTTGAAACCATTCAAATGGCTAAAACCGATTGGCTACCCTTAGGGGCAGCCCATGTAAATTCTACAACTTTTAAAGGCTTTTTCAAAACCTTTTCAATGGCATTTTTGAAATGATTTCAAATGCATGACATGCATTGGGTGTGGGTTGGCTATGGGGGGGCGTGGAGCACCCCAGCCGTCCATCACTCCCTATTAAATCTCATCCGTCCATTCCATTTAACCTAGCTACTTAAGCCATGAAGAGAGAGAAAGAGAGGACCCCTTGGGCGATTTTTTCTAGGGAGCTCTCTCTCTCTCCTCTTGCTCTCCTCCTTCCCTCCTCAAACCGTGTGTGAGAGAGAGTAAAGAGTGTGTGTGTACCTAGCTGGAACTCCAAATCGTTGCACCATCTACTCCATTGATTCAAAGCCTCGAAGGTGAGACGCCTTATCCTCTACAACTACCGTGGATTTCGATTGAGCATTTGGTTTTTCTCATATAATCGATTTTCTTAGTTAAGCTGTATGCATTTTGAATAGGGTTTTCGTTTCAGCATGCTTACATACATTCATTGTGCAAAGTAATGGTAGACTCATTTCGTAATGTTGGACTTACAAGAATGCTTGCATGCATAAAACCTTGGTTTTCAAATTGCATGTACATCGGTTTTCCATGGGATATTGCTTTTTCTTTCGTCATTGGTGGATTGATGCACAATATTCAAGGTTTTTCTAAAGTTTTGGTGTGTTTGGCAAGGAGGCCACATTTCAGCTTAAACCAGCAACCCTACATGTTGGGTTAGCCCTTTGTGGGTGTTGTTTGCTTAGGCAAAATGGGGCGAGCCGTGGTGGAACCGCACCAGTTCGGTTCTCATTTTGTTTTCAGTCTGTTTGTCCATAAACGCTTTGCTCCCTTTTGTTCTTTTTCTGTCAGCTGGACGTCCCAGCAGGTGTGACCCAGACCGTTCCGCAACTGGGTCAGCCGGTGTGCCTCCCTCCTCTTGATTTCGTCCAGCTTTGCGCAAACCCCTTGCCAGCGCCCATTGTGGGTGGCTGGGGGTTTCTTTGGGCCTGACAAGGTCTGGACCGAATCTGGTCCAGACCTGTCAAAGGCCATGGCTGAGCCCAGCCAGGCTGGGCGTTATGCCCCTTTGGTCCTCGTTCATTTTGTTCCGGGCGTGCTTCAGCCGTGTGTTGGCGAACGGTAGCTGGGTGCAGGTTGCGAGCCTGCACCCCACTTCTTTCGTGCTGGTTGAAGCCAGCTGGGTCTGAACGTTCAGTCCAGACCGTGCTCAAGGTTGGAGCATTTCCTTCGTAGTCTGGACCAATCGGTCCAGACCTGGACAGTTTCAGATAGCTGGACTACGCCCAGTCTAGACGTCCAGTCCAGACTTCACCATCGTTGTGCCAAGCCCAGACCCGGGGCTGACCTCATCTCGTTGTGACCCCTGCCTCGGCCTTTTCCGCGGACTGGACCTACACGGTCCAGACGGTTTTGTTCCTGTGGTAAGGTGACAGCAAGGCCTGCTGTATCACCTTTACCCATTTGTGTAGCACCCTTTTTTATTCCGCAACACTGCCCAAACCAGGCCTGCAGTGAGTGTGTTTAGTGCCCCATGGCACCAAGTGATAGTTTTGGGGCAGGTTCGTTGATGATGCATGAAATGCACATCATGTTAACAAGTTTTTCATGCATTTTGTAATGAGTTTAAGGTTTTAAACCCATGTTTAGATGCATTTTGATAGTAAAGGGTTGTGGTTCGAATTTCAGAGAAATCAGAGTTAAAATGAGAGTTATGGCTATTTCAGTGTTCGGGCATGGATTTCGAGGTGGATCGGATCCATATCTGACCCAATTAGGCTATTTGGACCTTGGATCAACCTTTATAAAGCTCAAAATTCAACCCACACACATATCCATATCCATTTCAAAAATTTTTGCAGAAAACCTCTCAGAAAGTGGCGCCTAGTGAAAAAAATTATTATAACCTTGTTTTTGAAATTCCAAAAAATATAAATATACTTTTTAGAAGAACCCTAGGCATCTTTGGCATTGAGATTGGCGCCCCCTACAGTGAATCTAGCTCCAGCCCCTTCCAACCCTTCATTCCATCCCATTTTCCATCGAAGATTGGGTTTTTGCTTGGTTTTCAAGCATTAGTCTTTCTCCCGTTCCATTTCTAATAATTTCTTTAGCATCCTTGCTGCGTTTTCTCACCATTTTCTGTATTTTTGCAAGTGTAGCAGAGGTGGAGACCATTAATCTTGCTTGGAAGTGCGCAACACCCCAACAAGACGAGTCGGCCCTACCTCCATCCGGTTTTCTGAGCCCTCCGATCGCGAATCGGCCCCCGTTCCATCTTCGGTAGATCTCCAACATGTTGCAGCCGTGGGAATACTGTTCGTGGTGATATTCCAGCATTCTCGAACCGTTCGGGACGTCAAACCAAGGTCATTGTCCTCTCTCTTCTTCCCCACGATCGTCGGATCGCCCTTGAGGTAGGTCTTCTTCTCTCTTTTCTTCTAGATAAAACCCAAAATCATGTGTGTTTGTTTTCTTGTTTTATTTTCTGCGTGTTTTCTTTATTTTTATTGTTTCAACCTTAGAATAGCATTTGTGCATAGACCAGCATGGTAGATTTAGGTTTTGTTTCATTGTTTTTATGTTCGAATCATGAATTTGCATAATTTTTCATCCAAAACGTGAAGATCGGCTAGATTTTCATCTAGCCGATTGTTATTTTCTGTCCAGTGTGTTTTACTGAATTATTTTTACAGATTAAAGTGTTGCAAATTTTAAGTTTGATTTAGTTGAGTCGTTGGGCTTAAAGAAATGGGCGTGTTCAATTGAAAACCAATAAATCGGCTAGATCCATTCTAGCCGATCTTGGTTCAATTTTTTATGTGAAGCCTTTGGTCGTTTGAGCAGAATAACGGGGTTAGCAGACCTCATTTAGGATGAGCCCAATTTGATTTCTTATGTGCCGTGTGATTTGTTTTAGTAAAGTCATTGGATTTTAGTTCATCTAGATAAAAGCGTGTGATTTAAATTTTTTTTTAGTTAATTTATGTGTTTTGTTTGTTGGTCTGTCATTTCCAGCATATTGTAATTGTTAAAGTCCCAACTTCCTAGAAGGAGTGTGGTCGATTTCATCATATTAAGATTTTTCTACACATCCTTTTGTTTCTTTTGATGTTTTAGTTCTATTGCGAAAATAAAAGAAAATTCAAGTATTGTTTTCACTTTGTAGGTTCGTCCAGCTGGTTGTATGATGTCCATATAGTTCATAGTTATTTCATTAGTTTAAGTTGTTGTTTGATGCTTATTCCAGTTAGAAGTTAACTATGCAAGAGTGTTAATTTTAATTCTTATGTGTTTTAAGTTAGGATTCTAGTGATTTTGTTGTTATCATTTAATGTAATGTTTTATTTTCAGCATAATAGCTAGATTGCTTAGTTTTCGTTAGTTTAAATAGTTAAATAGCTATGTGCTAGTTTAGTTTATCATTTTCATGATCGTTTTTAGTCTAATTGCTTATTATTTAATTTTAGTGTTTTGCTAGTAGTCTTCCCCAAGGAGGGGCGGCAGCCATTAGAGCTCCAGTCGAGCTCTAGGCTGTTTTTGGTAGCCTGTTAGCATTTTGGTAAGTTTTAGAATTTAGGTAAGTGTTTTTAGTGTGTCTAGATACATTGTATTAGAGGAGTTAGTTTAGACATTTTTAGTGAAAATTTTAGTAAGTTTCCTTAGGTTAGGTAATTTCATTTAGTGGCTACATTCATTAGAGGTAATATAGAAAACGTTTTTGTTGTGGTTTTAGGAAAGTTGAAATGGTTAAGTCATTGCTCCAAAAAGAAAAACGTTTTGAGAAAAATTGATTGCTAAAAAAGAATCGTTGGCTCCCATTTAGGAAAGTTGAATTTGAGTTCAAGAGAGAATCAATATTTTTTGGAAAGTTACATTGAAGTTTCAAATCTTTTCTAAAAGGTTAACGGTTTTGCAGAAGGTATTTATTTGTGTTGAAAATAATTTTTGGTAAGCCAAAATCGTGGAGGCTATTTTGAATTAGACTATTCGAAATTGCCTACTTACCTAAATAGTTTGTGAAAGACATTGAAGAGGTGTAACTGTCCCTAGTTGGACGATTTCCACCTCTTACCTTTTGAAATTAATATTTAAGGTAAGTAAAGACAAACCTCAAGCTGGACGATTTTTAAACTTACCAACTTTCCAAAGTTGTTCTTTTTGAGCATTTACTCTTGCCTATTTCACTAACCGTCTATAGTAAGATAGAATAAATTAGTGTTCATTAATTTAGTTAGTTGTGTCAACCCTAGTTAGTAATTAGGTCCTTATTTAGATAAATTTTACTTAGAAATAATATCTTAGGTGTGTTAGGTATAGAGTTATTAGATGAATAATTATAATTAATTAATTAGATTTTTACTTATCATTTTACAAATTGGTCATTGCTTAGTCTAGCCGAGTCAACCTAGCTTAACCTAGTCCTAGTCAACATAACCTAGTCAATCTAGTTAACCCAGTTAGGTGTGTCGTGTCCCTAGCCTAAGTCGAGCCCACCTAGTGAACCCAGTCAATCTAGCCAAGTGTGGCATGAGCCTAGTCCTATCTTAAACCCACCACTCTTTGGTATTTAGTGATTTAGTTACATTTATTTTTAAGTTATATTAACCTCAGTATAAGTAGTGTAGGTTTTCATTTAATCAATCTAGTAGAGTTTAGCATTGCTTGTTTAAGGTGTGTTTGATAATTGTTTTTTTTTTTATGTTAGTAATTCAATTAGTTCAATTGCATTTAGTTTGTATTAATTGCAGTTACTCATTCATATAGTTAAGTGCATTTTTTAGTACATTAGTTGCAATTGCATTATTAGTTCATTCAGTTCTTAGTCATAAAAGTGCATATCATATTTCATTTATATTTCATTTAGCATCATTGCATTTAACATCAGCATATAATCTGTCATTTAGTGTCATTTAGGTTGCATTAGGTTTAATTTGCATTTTTTTTAGTGTTTAAATAGATTTATAAAGTGAATAGTGCATTCAAAGAAAAACCTGATTTTTGCCCTGTCGCACTGTCATCATTTCATGTGCAAAAATTCTGAGTTTTCAAAATATTATTCTTCTATACACTTTATTGGTGTGTTAACTGTCTGCAGACCAAATTTCAGCTCAATCCGAGTTGGTTTGGTCTGATTTGTAAGCGTTTTGCAAAAACTGCTTTTTCGGATTTGAAAATTTTGGGACCTGCGATATCCTAATTTTTCCCAGTTTTGAAACGCTTATATCTGGAGTTCCATATATATAATTTTTTAATTCTGTAAAAACTGTTAGATTTTTTAATCTATTAGTTACAGAATAGAACAAATTTCAGGAAAATCGGACTTCCTTTGCTCTGTCAAACAATAGTTTTCTAAAGAGCTGTCAGAAGTCTATTTTACATTAGTTAGGGGCATATTGGTAATTTCATTCCTTTTAGCATTTTCGTACTGTTTTCAGTATTTTCTGCATATTAGGTGTTGCATCTGCATCATACAGTATTGTTAGCCTTAGATTAGTTAATTTTAGAATTAGTTTGACATTTTATTTGATTATTTTATCATAATTAGGATTCGTTTTATTAATTTCTTGAAAATTAGGTTTAATTTCATTTCTAGCTTGTTTTATTAGAACTAGTTACTAACTCTGTATTTTTCTGTATTTTTAGGTTGAAAAGCATATTCATTTTCCAGGGTTTATTGTCCAAGTGCAAAGAGTGAATAATTAGTAGAAAGACAAAAATACCCTTGGCGTGCAACAGAGGACTTATTTGCTTTTCCATTTCATTTTAGTGTTAATTTGTAATTGTTATTAACATTGTGATTGTAAACAGTTATTTGTGATTAATAAGTTAAATTTTTTAGAAATATTTGAGTAATTCCTGTTCCCTGTGGATTCGACCCGTGCTTACCACTTCGTGGAAAGTCGGTTATTTACTTTTGGTTGACGATTTTCCAAAGCTGTTATTGAAAATTATTGTTTTAAAAATGCCACTTCCAAAATATCAACCAAATTTTGGCGCCGTTGCCGGGGAACGACGAATTACTTATTTTATTTCTTAGAGTTTGATTTATTAATTTGTTTTAGTTAGCTAATTAGTTGTTTTCTTTTCTAGTTAGTAGGATTAGTAAGTGAATATAGGATTAACATAGTTAGTAAATATAGGATTCACGTACTGTTTTATAGGATTCACTTTATATTCATTCTGCAAGGAGTGAGTAGACAGGTGGGTTTTAGAAAAACTTAGTTTGTGATTTCCTGTAATTCTCTTTTCAGTATTTTAGAGTAGTTTACTTTGTTATTTCATTTATTTAGTTACATAATTCTGACATAGATAGTTTAGCATATTTGTTTCTTAGTTGCTTTTATTTGTGTTATTTACATTCTAGTACCTGTTTTAGTTTTAAGATTTAGGTCGTGTGCTTACATCTGGTCTTAGTACCAGTGTATGCAGGGGCGACGAGGTCTAGGAGCACCATTACATCCATTCGTTGACAACCCAGACAGAATTTTACATTCTCCTCGAAGTTCGACAATAATGGCTGACATGGATCCTCCGCCTCCACCTCCACCCGCAGTTCATCTGCGTCCTCTGAGGGAATACTTCATTCCCACAGATTATGTCCAGGCATCCTGCATTCGGAGACCCGATATAGGAGCGCCTCACTACGAGATTAAGGCCAGCATTATTCAGATGCTCCCATCCTTTTATGGCCTTAGTCACGAGGATCCCTACCGACATTTAGATGAATTCCTCGAGATATGTTCTACTGTAAAGATACAAAATTTTGACGATGATGCTTTGAGGTTGACCCTATTCCCCTTTTCATTGAAGGACAAGGCCAAGTATTGGCTAAAGTCCTTAGATTCTGTAGAGATAGGGTCCTGGGATCAGTTGCAGCAGGAGTTCCTTCGGAAGTATTTCCCCATTGGTCGTACGAACCAATACCGTCGAGCCATCACTAGCTTCGCAGAGCTAGATGGTGAACATTTTCATGAGACCTTGGAGAGAATGAAGGATCTCCTTAGGAAATGTCCCCATCATCAGGTGCCGAGATGGCAGCTGGTGCAGAGTTTTTACGATGGATTGTCTGACAGGAATCGTCAGATGATCGACTCTTCATGCAGAGGGACATTCATGTTGAAGAGCGAGGATGAAGCATGGAGGTTATTTGATACATTGGCCGAGAATTCCCTCCACCATGCTTCGAGCTCTCATTCGGAGAGAGCCACACCCAGCATTCAGAAGAAAGCTGGTGTTCTTGAGATTGGTCCATCTACTGCACTACAGTGCAAGGTAGACATGATTTCTCAGAAGCTGGACCAGCTTCTCTCAGGACCACTCACTACCTAGCAGGTGTGTACTCTGTGTGCCAGTCCGGCACATGATATTACTGAGTGCCCTTCGGCAGCTCAGTACCCTGAATTTGTTCATAAACAAGTTCAGGCAGCTCAGGGTTACGTCAGACCGCCGAATAAGCCATTTTCATCTACATATAATCCCGGTTGGCGTAACCATCCCAATTTTTTATGGAAGAATCCACAGTCTTCCATGCAGATGCCTACATCCTCTCAGCCAGCTCGACTGCCATCTTTTTCTCAGACATTTCTGAGGCCGAGCTATTCTCAGTCTTCATCATTTCCTCCACCGATTTCGAAGGAGTCTGCTCAGCAGACCTCTTTTGAGGAGAGACTTCTCCAGGCATTCCAAGAGGTGAAAACCTCTAATGAGAATGCCTTCGAGAAGTGTAGCCAGATATTGAGCTCACGTACGCAGTCCATTGCGAAGTTAGAGTCGCAAATTGGACAGTTAGCTAAGGCTATCAGTAGGAGACCCGAGGGTACATTGCCGAGCCAGGTTGTCATGAACCCGAAGGGCAAGGACCAGACGACTGGAAGCCTGTTTCATGCTGAGTCACAACAGCAGGCCAAATCTGTTATGGCCCTAAGGAGTGGACGTGAGTATCACGTCGAGAGCAGAGAGAGAGAGAGTAGAGAGAGGATAGAGGAGCCAGAGACCATTGTTTCACCTTTGTCGGCTCAGCCATCATTATCATCCCCGTCCCCATCATCACCATCACCTTCATCATCTTCATCCTCAGTACAAAAGAAGGATAGGAGTGAGCCTTCTCATAAAGAGGAGGAACCACCCGCGTATATTCCCCCACCACCCTATCCCAAAGCATTAGAGTCTCCCAGATTCAGAGGGAAGTAGGGTGCGAAGATCCAGGACATGCTTGACATCTTCAAGCATGTGCAGATCAACTTACCTCTGCTCGATGCGATTCAGCAAGTGTCGGCTTATGCCAAATTCCTGAAGGAACTCTGTACGCAGAAGAGGAAATCCACAGAGAGTTCCTAACAAGGTCCATCTTACTGAGCAGGTGAGTTCAGTACTTCAGCATCAGACACCATCAAAGCTCAAGGACCCTGGAGCCCCCATCATTGCTTGTACCATAGGGAACATCCGGATAGAACGCGCATTGCTCGATCTTGGAGCAAGCGTGAACATTCTGCCCGGATATTTCTTTGATTCTTTCGGGCTAGGAGAGATGAGATTGACTCCTATTACACTTCAGCTGGCAGATCGTTCTGTCAAGGTACCGAGAGGTGTCTTGGAAGACGTGCTAGTTAAAGTGGATGATTTTTATTTCCCCGTCGATTTCATCATTCTTTATATGGAAGAAGTAGACAGCCAGCACCAGACTCTGATCATTTTGGGCAGATCATTCTTGGCGACTGCCAATGCATGCATTAACTGTAGGACCGGAGCCATGGATCTCTCATTCGGCAACAGGGAGGTCAAGCTGAATATTTTTAATGCCGCTATGGGACCAGCAGGAGACATGGACTGCTTCCATGTAGATATTGCACAAGAGTTAGTGGAGGAGAAGCTCGAGTTGTACATTACTGAGGATCCGTTAGATCTGTACCATATTGATAAAGATAGTTGTACAGTTAGCGTAGATGTGTCTAAGAGTGTCGTCAGAGTTCCCACCTTGGAGAGCTATCATTGAGCCTCTCCCACCACTTACGGAGTCCCCCGCCAAATCTTCGATCGAGTCACCTCCGAAACTTGAGTTGAAACCCTTACCGGATTCACTCAAGTATGCATATCTCAGAGATGATAAGACTCTGCCTGTGATCATCTCGTCCCTGCTCACTGAGGGGCAGGAGCAGAGATTGTTGACTATTCTATGAGAGCACAAGGCAGCGATTGGCTGGGGAGTTGCTGATCTGAAGGGGATTGATCCTTCATTCTGCATGCATAGAATCCATTGCGATGAGGAGGTCAAGCCAGTGAGAGATATGCAGAGAAGGCTAAATCCCAACATGAAGGAAGTGGTGAAGAATGAGGTGGTGAAGTGGTTGGATGCAAGAATTATCTACCCTATTTCTGATAGTTAGTGGGTTAGTCTGATTCAGGTTGTTTCGAAGAAGTCAAGACTCACTGTTGTGGAAAACGAGAAGGGTGAGAGAATTCCAATGAGGACAACTACAGGATGGCGAGTCTGCATCGATTATAGGAAGTTGAACGTGGCAACTAGGAAAGATCATTTCCCATTGCCATTCATTGATCAGATCTTAGAGAGACTCGCAGGACAGAGCTACTATTGTTTTCTAGATGGATATTCAGGATATAATCCGGTAGTTTTCCATCCTGACGACCAGAAGAAGACGACATTTACATGTCCTTATGGCACCTTCGCATTCAGACGTATGTCGTTCGGGCTCTGCAATGCCCCGACAACTTTTCAGAGGTGCATGTTTGCTATCTTCTCGGATATGATAGATGATGTGATGGAGGTTTTCATGGACGATTTTTCAGTGTATGGCTCTTCATTTGAAGATTGCCTCCAAAAACTTACTCGAGTATTGAGTAGGTGTGCGGAGACAAATCTTGTCTTGAGTTGGGAAAAGAGCCACTTTATGGTCCAGGAGTGGATTGTTCTTGGACACATTGTGTCCAAGCGAGGCATTGAGGTTGACAGAGCGAAGGTGGAATCCATTTCGCGTTTGACTCCACCCACATCAATAAGGCAGATTAGGTCATTTTTTGGGCATGCGGGATTTTATAGACGGTTTATAAAAGATTTCTGCAAAATCTCTCGATCGCTTTGCACTTTATTAGAGAAGGACCAGCCCTTTGTTTTTAGCGAGGATTGTATGAAGGCCTTTGAGATTCTCAAAGAGGCCTTGATTACTGTGCCCATTCTGAGACCTCCGGATTGGAATCTCCCATTTGAGATTATATGCGATGCATCTGACTATGCTATAGGGGCTATATTAGGACAGCGCATTGATAGGAAGCCCTATGTGATGCTTAAATGAATTATACCACGACAGAGAAGGAGCTACTTGCTGTAGTATTCGCATTGGACAAGTTTAGGTCCTATTTTCTCGGTTCGAAGGTGGTTGTCTATTCTGACCATGCAGCATTGAAGTATCTTTTGAATAAGAAAGACACCAAACCGAGATTGATTTGTTGGGTTCTACTACTACAGGAGTTTGATCTCGAGATTCGAGATAAGAAGGGAAGCGAGAATGTAGTAGCAAACCACCTTTCTAGACTGATCATGGAGACCACGCAGGATCAGAGGCCGATCAGTGATTCTTTCCCCGACGAGCAGATCATATCAGTCAGGACATCGCAGTTACCTTGGTTTGCTGATATTGTGAACTATCTGGTTTCGAGACAGATATCTGAGCATTGGAACAAGAATGAGCGCGAGAGATTCCTATCTCAGGTGAGGCACTATTATTGGGATGAACCACAGTTGTTCAGATACTGTGCAGACCAGATCATTAGGAGATGTGTTCCGGAGGAGGAGTACGAGTCCATTTTGAGTTTTTCCCATTCCTTAGCCTGTGGAGGGAATTTTAGCAGTAGGAAGACGATTGCAAAGGTTTTGCAGTCCAGATTTTATTGGTCCACACTCCACATGGATGCACATGAGTTTTACAGGCGATGTATTCGATGCCAGCAGATTGGAAACATGTCCAAGAGGGACATGATGCCCTTGCTTCTGATTTTGATTGTAGAGATTTTTGATGTTTGGGGTATTGATTTCATGGGACCATTTCCAACTTCATTCGAAAATTTATACATTCTTGTGGCGGTTGATTATGTGTCCAAGTGGGTCAAGGCTGTGGCAACCAAGACCAATGATCATAGAGTGGTGCTTAAGTTTATTAAGCACAACATTTTCAGTCGTTTTGGTGTGCCACGGGCGATGATTAGCGATGGTGGCAAGCATTTTAGGAATGTACAGATAGCTTCTCTGCTGAGAAGATATTCTGTCAATCATAGATTCACCATGCCGTATCATCCGCAGACTAGTGGACATGTAGAGGTGTCAAATAGGGAGATTAAGCGGATTTTAGAGAAGACAGTTCGCCCGGACTGCAAGGATTGGTCCCAGCGCTTAGATGATGCACTTTGGGCATATAGAACTGCATTTAAGACTGTCATTGGCATGTCTCTGTATCGCCTTGTATTCGGGAAAGCATGCCATCTTCCTGTCGAGCTGAAGCATAGAGCATATTGGGCTATCAAGAAGTTGAATTTTGACCTCGCCCAGGCTCGCAAAGCGAGAGCACTGCAGCTCTCAGAATTAGAGGAACTCAGGAATGATGCATATGAGAATGCCAAGTTATACAAAGCTCACACTAAAGCATTTCATGATAAGCACATTGTCAGAAAAGTGTTTGAGCCGGAGTAGAAAGTGTTGCTATACAATTCCCGTTTGCATTTATTCCCAGGGAAGTTGAGATTGAGATGGACAGGACCGTACATCGTGAAAGAAGTGTTTCCACATGGAGCGGTTACATTATTCGATCCTATGACCCAAGGTACAGTCAAGGTTAATGGGCAAAAACTGAAGCCCTTCATTTTAGATTCCTTACAGAATGGTGAGTGTGAGATAGTGCATCTCACGAAGGCATGAGGATTCGACCAGAGGGATGTATCATATGTACATTAGTTTGTGCTTCAATTCAGTATTTTTATTTATTTCAGTATTTCATTTCATATGTGCTGACATTTGTTTTGATGTATGCAGAATAAATCTAACACTTATTGTATCAGTTACCAGATACAGGGCAGAGCTTTCAAAGAATTCAGTGATCAGATGAAACTAAAATTCAGAAGCCCAGAGCAGATCAGGTTGTATCTATCCTTTCTCCCATATTTATATTTATTATCTTTTAGTGTGCATTTGCATTGCATTTTTATATATTTTGTATGCCACTAGGGACAGTGTCATTCAAGCATGGGGGGGGGGGCGGGGTTAGATGCACACTGAAAAAAAATTTATGTCTGGTAGCTAAAGTAGGCATTTGAGAACAAGTTTGTAGCATATATGATTGTTTTTGGCATAATCTAACAATTTAGAAATTTTTAAGCCCCATGAAAATTTTTTTCTGAACTGATTCAAATAGAGTAGTTATTTATGAGAAAATTCAAAGAAAAGATAGTATTTGATTGTTAGAAAATTTTGAATCACTTTAGTATAAGTATGCACAGTATGTTTTGTGAAAGAAATAAGCAATGGAAAGATGTTTCAAAAAAATGAGTTTAAAATAATAGAGCTACGTTTAGTTGTTGATGTCTTTGTGAATCCTAGTAGTGGAACTCAGACATGAGATGAAGTGTTTGGGTCTCTAGACGAAAAGGATAACGAAGGAGATCATCCTCTTGTCTAGTTGATATCTGTGGCCTTTGTAGTTCGAGTAAGTAGAATCTGAAGGGTGTTTCACACCTGGTGCCCCAAAGCCAGCTGGTTTGCGAGCCACCGGTTTGAAAGCTTGTTACATGGACTGCATAGAAAGCCTAAGAGATAGAAACATTGCACATGCCGAGAGGAAGACTATACGTAAACTATTAGAATAGAAGGTCTAGTGACTCAAGCAATTAAGTCCGAGGGATACTTTGTATCTAGTGCCCTAAGGTCGGCCGGCCTGGGAGTCACTGACCTCAATCTCGCTACACGGGTCACGAAAACTGGATATTCGAAATTGTGCTCATGTGAGAAGAATGCTCAAGAGTGAAAAATTGAAAAAGGGTGAAAAATTGAAAATCCAAAGAAAGAAAAAGAATGTGCTGAATGAGAAAAAATTTCATTGCTTAGGAATATGTGTGCATTACTGTGCAGAAAATATACAAGTGAGGAAAAATGAGTAAAACATGGTAGTACTTGACTTCTGAGAAAAATCATAAAATAGCTACAATGTTAGAAAAGTAAAGGAAAAAGAATTTTTACTGTGGTGGCATGAGATTTCTGAATTTGTTTTTGAAAATGTCAATTACATGAAATATTTGTTCCAACTGTTTTCTTAACTGCCTAATATTTTTGAAAAATCATTCCTGCAATTCATTGATGTTTGTGGGTAGCATCTCTGCAAACCCTCACGAGACCTTACTCGTCCACTGGTGTAAGCCAGGGGTTTAAAGGGCTTGTTGCATACGCTAAATGCAACCGTGATTCCTACGAAAGTGAGTTAGTTTTTATGCATTCATGTTTAGCATTTCTTGTCTCTGTTGCATAGCATAGTTAGGGTTTGTTAAGGGACTAACAAACATTCAAGCATGGGGGTATTTGATGATGCATGAAATGCCAATCATGTTAACAAGTTTTTCATGCATTTTGTAACGAATTTAAGGTTTTAAACCCATGTTTAGATGCATTTTGATAGTAAGGGGTTGTGGTTTGAATTTCAGAGAAATCAAAGTTAAAATGAGAGAGTTATGGCTATTTCAGTGTTCGGGCACAAATTTTGAGGTGGATCGGATCCATATCCGATACAATTAGGCTATTTGGACCTTGGATCAACCTTTAAAAATCCCAAAATCCAACCCACACGCATATCCATATTCATTACAAAAAGTTTTGTAGAAAACCCCTCAGAAAGTGGCGCCTAGTGAAAAAATTTATTATAACCTTGTTTTGAAATTACAAAAAATATAAATATACTTTTTAGAAGAACCCTAGGTGTCTTTGGCATTGATATTGGCGCCCCCTACAGTGAATCTAGCTCCAGCCCCTTCCAACCCTTCATTCCATCCCATTTTCCATCGAAGATTGGTTTTTTGCTTGGTTTCCAAGCATTAGTCTTTCTCCTGTTCCATTTCTAATCATTTTATTAGCATCTTTGCTGCGTTTTCTCACCATTTTCTGTATTTTTGCAGGTGTAGTAGAGGTGGAGACCATTAATCTTTCTTGGAAGTGCGCAACACCCCAACAAGATGAGCCGGCCCTACCTCCATCCAGTTTTCTGAGCCCTCCGATCATGAATCGGCCCCCGTTCCATCTTCGGTGGATCTCCAACGTGTTGCAGCCGTGGGAATACTATTCATGGTGATATTCCAGCATTCTCAAACCATTCGGGATGTCAAACCAAGGCCATTGTCTGCTCTCTTCTTCCCCACGATCGTCGGATCGCCCTTGAAGTAGGTCTTCTTCTCTCTTTTCTTCTAGATAAAACCCAAAATTGTGTGTGTTTGTTTTCTTGTTTTATTTTCTGTGTGTTTTCTTTATTTTTATTGTTTCAACCTTAGAATAGCATTCGTGCATAGACCAGCACGGTAGATTTAGGTTTTGTTTCGTTGTTTTTATGTTCGAATTATGAATTTGCATCATTTTTCATCCAAAACGTGAAGATCGGCTAGATTTTCATCTAGCCGATTGTTATTTTTTGTCCAGTGTGTTTTACTGAATTATTTTTACAGATTAAAGTGTTGCAAATTTTAAGTTTGATTTAGTTGAGTCGTTGGGCTTAAAGAAAGGGGCGTGTTCAATTGAAAACCAATAAATCGGCTAGATCCATTCTAGCCGATCTTGGTTCAATTTTTTATGTGAAGCCTTTGGTCGTTTGAGTAGAATAACGGGGTTAACAGACCTCGTTTAGGATGAGCCCAATTTGATTTCTTATGTGCCGTGTGATTTGTTTCAGTAAAGTCGTTGGATTTTAGTTCATCTAGATAAATGCGTGTGATTTAATTTTTTTTTAGTTAATTTCTGTGTTTTGTTTGTTGGTCTGTCATTTCCAGCATATTGTAATTGTTAAAGTCCCAACTTTCTAGAAGGAGTGTGGTCGAGTTCATCATATTAAGATTTTTCTACACATCCTTTTGTTTCTTTTGATGTTTTAGTTCTATTGCGAAAAGAAAAGAAAATTCGAGTATTGTTTTCACTTTGTAGGTTCGTCCAGTTGGTTGTATGATGTTGTAAACACCCCAAATTTTCACTCACCTCCATGACATTGCCCTCAAACACCCCATTTCGGTTCCCCGGAACTCATGAAGGGCAAAATGGTTATTTTCCAAGATTGAACCTTGCAGAAAGTCCAAAATTTTATTCTTGAGCCTCAAAATTTCCATATTTAGGTTCAGAGACATCTTTAAATTGAAAATTTTCAAAATCCTTTTCCTGGAGAAGAAAGTAGAATTTCCACTTCCAGGTTCAGAGTAACATTTCCTGAAACATGTCTTTGCATCGCATTGCATGAACACTTTGCATCATTTCACTGCATAGCATGTCAGTTGAGATCCAGAGCTCTTGATTTTCAAAATTGTCAATCCAGATTTGTTTTTTTAAACTTTTCAAAATTGATTTTTTTAAAACCCTAGGTATTCAAAATTACCAATTTTTCCCATTTTACCCCCAGTACTTTGAATTACAAAAATCTTCCTCAAGGAAAACAATCTGGATATTTGGATATTGATTTTAAAGATTTTATCTCAAAATTTTTTGCAAAAAGATTTTTAATCTCCTTACAAAATTTTTTACATTTTTGTCCTGAAAAACCAATTTTTCCAAATTCTTGAAAATAAATAATGTTTTATCTCGTATTTTCAAATAAATGGAGCGGGACCCACCTTTTAACTAGCATCATACTAAGACCCCCAGGTAAGTTTCTTATTCTCAAGCGGGACCCACCCGAAGTTCATACCAATTTGCAAATTTTTCTTTTTAATTTCTCAATATTTATTTATTTATATTTTAGTTAGTGGGCCCACACACATGTGGCACCCCATTTGAAAATAAAAGATTTTACAAAACAAAATAAAGCTTTATTTTCAAAAGGATTTTAAAAATGGATTGAGGTGGCATTTCCATAAAAGCCTCTCATTTATTTCAATACTCATTTTTTTTATTTTTTTTTATTTTTATTGATTTGTTTAAATAATTTTGTTTTAAAGAGGCAGCCTTAAATGGCACAACCGAACTTCCAAAAAAAATAAAAAAATAATAAATTTGATTTTTACCTAAAACTTAGGTAAATGAAACAAAGTTTTGAAAAAACCCAAGATGCGCCTCTTTTAAAAAACAACAAGTTTTCAAAATAATGAGGCATCGGTTTCACGCCTTTGCAAAATTTTCAAAAAAAAATTCAAAAAAATTTCAAAAAAATTTCAAAAAAAAAAAAAACTATAACGGAACCTCATTAAGGGGGAAGGGGCTGCGTTTTTTTTTTCAGGGAGAAAGGAAAGTTTTAAAAGGGGCAGGCACTCACGAAGGAAGGGGGATGGAAATTTCTCTTTTGAGTTTTGGCAAGGGAGGAGAGCTGATTGAAGGGAGGGTTTTGTTTTCGGTTTTGGGGGGGTCTTCCACCATCACCACTAGCATCATCCTTCTTCAGCCACCAGACATTCCAATGTGTTCCTGCTCCCATTTCATCTTCAGCCCAGCCAAGGATTCAACGGATTGCTGCCATCTTTTCAGCCCCTGCCGCACATTCACCTCCACTTCAGTCCAGCCAGCAGGAGGGCTAGCATGAAGACCATCTTCTTCAGCACACCAGCAAGCAGAGGTCCAACAGTTGCTGCCGTTTCATCCTTCTCCAGCCTAGCTGTGGCAGAGGACACCCAACGAGTTCCTACTGCCCATTCTTCAGTCCATCAGCAGAGATTCCTTGGTGCAGAAAATGCAGCAGGGTCATTTGGTCCATCTTTCTTCAATCCATTAGGGTTGTTGCCCATTCTTCTTCAGCCCAGCAAGGTCCATTCCACATTTCCTTCCGCCTGGTCGATTGAGACCCAGCAGGTTTGTTGCTCTTTCTTGCTGCCTATCTTCCTTTCTTCCAGCCCCTATTGAATCAAAGTATTGATAATAGGATATATAGAGCTTATCAATGATACAATTTTATAAAATGTTGTAGGAGACATCCCATTTGATTTTCTATTCGTATATGATGTTTCTGTTATCATAAACTTTTCTTTGATCTTACTTTCTTCAGGTTTTTTTTTCTTTTTTTTTATTTTTATTTTTATTTTTCTTTGTTTTCTACATGCTTTTTGTTTGATTTGGGCATAACCCAACCCTTCCGCATTTAACGCCTAACAGCCTCCTCTTTAGGCTGGCGTTGTGCTCCATTTCACCCACACTTCAATAGCCCACTGTAGTGTTTCTATTTGTTTCCAGGTCTTATGTAACGTCATACTCCATAAAAAGCATAAAGAAATGCCCTGTTAGACATGCCACACCCTTATTCTTGCAACATTACCTTCTCATACATTATGGGGATACTATTACAGCCCATTTTGCTGTTTCATGTTGCTAATTTGTGTTTCTTAAAATCTCTTTTCTGTAGTAAGTTAGTTTAGATATCAATTCCTGTATCATTCTTATGCTAAATGCTATATATCATGTCATTCTGCCTATACACAGTTCACATTTTTTTTTTACAGCATGTACTCTGTAGTCATTTTCTATATTTGTGTTGGTTCATTATCCTATTATTCTGTAAGTTTTCTGCACATAGTCTGTAAATGCTTCCTGTCAATAGTGATTGGACGCTCACCAGCATCCTCGATCTACTCAGCTCATGTCTATGAGAGAAAGTGGGGCGCCAAATTGGATCTGCTGCAGTTATCATGATTTCACTCTGGTCATCGGCTGGAGTATTTGAATGGATTTGCTGATTGATCCATTTTTTACATAGGGTTTGAGTGATCCATGTCTGCAAATAAATCTTCACATCCATCTTAGATCTCCTTTTACCATAATATACTTGCATTTCCCCTTTGTGCATATATATATATAGTCATTTTTTTTTTCTTTGCACATGACAATATAGCTGTATTCTTTCTTATTAACTCAGCATCTCATAGTTATAGCCATCCTTTATTGTCATTTGGCATCCCTTTTACTGTGTATAAAAATTCATTCTTCTGCAGATGTGCAGTCTTGATAATTAGCCATATTCATGAACGGATATATCCATATCCGTTCATGATCTATATGCCATCTTTCACAAGCTTCATTATTGAAATATAGGGAAGCTCTATACCCATTTTTATCGAAAATTATCTTGTAATTTGTGAAATACGGTTATGTAAAATCGCCTACAGAAACTATATATAACTGTATTTTCTGGTTTTACCCATTATATGGAATTTACATTAATATGTATATTTTCTCAATATAGGTATATATATATCTATATATATATTTATATCTATGTATATCTACCTATATGTATACGTATAGATGTATGTATATATGTATATATATATATGCATATATATATGCTTATATATATATATATATCCCTTCATGTGCCCTTATTTTCATATATGAGTATCTATATATCTATTTTCTCATATAAATATACCTCCATTGTTACATATCATTTAGCATCAATTTTAGTAATTTTTGATATACATCTCTTTGTTGTATATAATATATATATATGTCCATTCCCTTGGTTATCTGGTACTAACTCTCATTTTGCAGGAAAATCTAGAAGATGTCGATTCCTTGGCTCCATTTCATTTTTTTTTTTACTTTATGATATGCAATGTAACAACCCAATGTAAACCTTGGAATAAGATTTACTTTTACTGCTTAGATTAGGCCGCATCTCATATAGTTTGATTTCAGTAATATCCTGATTATATGATGCATATATCTCAATTTATTCAAAATTCACCATGGATGAACACGAATGGCACGTGCACCAACTCTTAGAGAGTTGATGAACTCGGTGGAGTCCATATTTACGGCCCTAGTCGGAATATGGATGAGACCCAGATCCATCATCTCTCTACCAGTCACATTGAGCCTACACTCTTAGGCTATCTTGAAAATGCACCTCATATTTCCAATGTTTTCAAAATATTGTGAATTAATTCAAATAAACCCTGAATATATTCATTGCCACAGTCAGAATATGTGAAGGATTTACTTTGGTTTAATTCACATTTTTTTTTTAACAAATTTTTCAGAAAGTTTTTCAAAGTGCATTCATTCATTCAAATCATCTGCATCATTCGTTTTTCTCATGATTTTCTCAAAAGATTTTCATTTCATGGAGTCTATTTCTCAAGAAACTATGATGATATTCGGAGTTGGATTTTCCAAATCAAAATTTTCCTATGATTTTCCTTGGAAATGTTATTTTCTTAAGATTCTTTTCAAGAGGAATTTCTCATCTTTCTCAAGAATCAAAGTTAATTTTCAGACATTTTAAAGACAAGGTTCTCAGGATTTCGATTTCCTAAGTTCTAAATTTTCTTCTCCAACGAATTTTTCCTATAAATTTCCTATCCTTTTCTTAAGAAAATTATCAAAGTCTGAGTTTTTCCAACAAGTACTTTCCTTTTTCAAATGTTCATATTTTCTCAAGAATTCCTACAGTTTTCCTGAGATTCTTATTTCCTCATGATTTTCTAAGTCTTTCTAAGCTTTCTCAAAATTTTCCTGAGATTCTCATTTTTTCATGGTTTTCTAAGTCTTTATAAACTTTCTCAAGATTTTCTCGAGATTCTCATCTCTTCAAGATTTTCCAACTCTTTATAAACTTTCTCAAGATTTTCTCGAGATTCTCATCTCTTCAAGATTTTCCAAGTCTTTATAAACTTTCTCGAGATTTCAAACCTTCTTCGTCTGAGTTTTCTTGAGAGATTGATTTCCATCTTTTTCCTGAGAAATGCTTTTCAACTCTAAATGTTTTCTAAGCATACATCATATTTTCCAATTTACATTTTCCAAAATTCTCATAGCACATGCCTGAATTCTCTGTGCATTTAGGATAGAACACGATTTCGGTAATTTCACTAAGTCAAGCACAATTTTGGTCGTTGGTTCGATTACCCCTGTTAAAGGCGGCAGGAACGATCGAACCTCGTACCGATAGGTCGAGCCCCATCCCATGGATTTTCCTGCAATTTTCAAAACGGAGGCGAGTATTTAAAATAATTTCCAAAATCCGATCAAGTTTGAATCGTGAAACCATTTCCCTCTCTCTTCCGCAAGGAAGGGAAGACGGGAAAAATTTTGCGACGATAACCGGTTTGGCGACCGTGATGGGACCTATCCTTGTCTGACCTAAATTATGCTTGACTTAGTTCAATTATCGAAATTATGTTCACAACATGTCAGCTCTTTACTTGTATCATGCGAACCTAGGAGCCTAGATTCTGACCTAGCTGACATTGACTGCATGTAGCTTAGGCATGGTTTGGTAGGACCAGATTGAGGAGAAATTTTCATGCTCACATAGACTTAGGTCTAAATATAACTCTTCTCAATTTAGGATCTGAATGCAAACAATGTATGCTTCTTCAAAGTTTTCAAAATCTATTTCTCTAGGATTTAGAGCCATCTATTTCTTGCATGTGATCATCTTTCAAAACCCCAATTACCTATCATTACCCGGTCTTCATGTTGCTGGGCTCTCTTCCAGAACCCTAGTTCGGGACAGAGCCTCACAACTGGGCCACCTATTTGGGTTAACAACCCCCTACCACGTACCGCGGGCCACAGTCCGAAGTATATCGGTAGGCGCTCAAGGATGTTGGAAAACCTTACCTTAGAACCGGAGTTGAAATTATATGCCACGTACCTCGAATTTCAGTTCAGGTATATCGGCATAACTGGATTGGACAAAGATGATCTGAACCTAGAGTTAGGGTCAGGGTCCTACAGCTGTTTTCAAATTGATGCATTTAGAGTCAGCCTTTTAGGGAGTGTTGTATGTGCATAAATGTTTGTGCAGAATGTGATTGTTTGTATGTTACCTCTATTTCCTTACATTTTCCCCAAAAAAATTCAAAATATCCATATTTCTCACATTTTCCTTTATTTCCTAAAACCCTGGATGATTTTCTCAAATATCCCATTTCTTTCAAAACTCCAGGTAATTTTACATTCTACCTTTCCACTGGATCTCGAATTTTCCAGCTGCATTTTTTGTCCTGTCTGCAAATTTTTTTTCAAAATTTCACAATTTCGTAAGTCTCATTCTAAGTCTTCCTCTATTTTCAGTTCAATGACATCCAGTCAAGTCGATCCTATCTTTCATGAAGGTCACATCTCCTACGAGGTCCGACAAGGTCGTCCTGAACACCGAGCCCTTAGCACCGAAACTTTCATTCCCCGGTGGTACTATTCCTGGCTAAAAAGCTTTTCCCGAATGTTCCCGGACCATTTGAGCGAGTGCGGATTAGAACTGGCATCAGCCGTTGGAAAGCAGACCATCAACGGCAACTTGATCCACGCAATGGCGGAACGATGGAATCCTCGGACGTACATTCTGGTTCCCGTGGGGAGAGATGACCGTTTTAATGTATGAATTTTCAGAAATCATGGGATTACCAGAACCAGCTGGTCAGCCAAGCGATCTATTAGAACATCAATTCCTTATCAATGTCAAGGGTTTGGACCCCCGAGATTCATTAGCTCGTATGACAGGCCGCCGATCCTGGCCCTTGATCCAGTTGGAGGGGAATGAATATGTCGACCTGCTCGAGTTGTACCGCCAGTACGGGACCTTCGTTGAAGTGAGTTCGCTATCCAGGACAGCTAAAGAAAGGATTCATAATGCAATGGTTTTGTGCACTGTCGGACTATCCCTCTTTTCAGATGGACAAAACTACATGGACATCAGAATAATCCAACTTATGAGAATATGGGGAAGTCGACAAACCAATCGCCTCTCCATAGCCATGGCAGCGCTCGCCTTCCTATATCGTGGCTTGACTCGATTCTCACTTGGAGAATCCATCTTAGTGGAAGGATGCATCTACGCACTTCAATCCTGGTTCTTTCAGCACGTTCCATCCCGAGCAAGCTCTTTCAGATATAATGGACAAGAACTCCTTCCAGTGGCGCAGTACCGGTCTATGATCAACAACATTAAAAAAGATGATGTAGTCTGGGACTATTTTGATCGGCAATTATCTCCTCCCAGATACACATATGCTTATGGCAAGAGGTTCAAGTTACTGGGACCATTCTTCTGCACTTACTACCAACCAGAGAGATGTGTTCGACAGTTCTCCCAGAGACAGCAGTACGTCGAAGCCCGATTGTTATCAGGAGCTATGGCAGAGTTTGATCTCACTTCCGCATAATGGTCTCGGGCATATCATTTTGCCCGCTACGGCTGGGATTCCTTTGTCTCTCAAAATTTTTCCTGGTCCTAGAGTGTCTGCTGATTATCGTGAATGGTGGTAAATTGTTTGTCCTCCACCTCTTTGTCAAGATCAATAAAATCATATTTTCTCATTTCAATAAAATTCTTTCTTTTTCTATTGTGGTTTGACGACCTCGCCTGGGTAACAAGGCATATTTTTGTTGTTTGTTTCTCGTGCTAAGAATTGACAACACAATTGTCGTGATTCTCGCGACGACTCAGTCCCTAGTAATGGGACATCTTCTTTAAATTGTCTACCATATTTTCAATAAATATTTCTTCCAAAAGCCAATTCCTTCATAATCTAATCAGGTCTTTTCCCTGCAGAGAGAGCATCCACAGCTACATTAGAGCATCCGCAGCATTTGATGGTTCGAACAAGGTCAGGAAAAAGAACCACATCACCTCAGTACTCCTCAGCCTCAGAAGGAGAAATTGATCATCCCGTGAATCAAGATCAACAACAAGAGGATAATGGCATAGATTCGCAAATGTATGCCATGTTCCGAAAGATGATGAATAAAATGATGAGTGAACAGGCTGAGACTAGTGCAGAAAAAAATCAATTCAGAGAAAAGTTCCACGGGCACAAGAACAAGAAAACTTCCAAGAAGCAGGTTCAGCTAGAAGAAAGTTCAGATGAATCAACGAAAGACACTGAGGAAGAATATGAGGTGCCACCGGCATTTCAGAAACGTGGCCGAGAACAAAGGAGGAGCCGCAAATCAAAGAATCAAGTCACGGAAAAACCTCTGCAGTCACAATTCAGGGAAATGGCCCGAGTTGTTAAGGATCTCCAAGCCCGCGACAAGGGCAAGAAAGTCTTCACCAGTGAGGACTTCTATGACGGCCTTGAAGGGGATGACGATCTCGAAAACCTTCCCTGAAAATTCATCAAGTTCGATGGTTCTGGCGATCCGAAAGCCCATCTCGCCACTTTCTTCGCAGAGTGCTCAAGATTCATGAGAGATAACAGAGCATTGTTCCTATGTTTCCCTCGCAGCTTGGAAGGAGTTGCAGCTAAATGGTATGTTGAGCATATCAATCCCATCGATCTCAAGGAGTTCGATAAAGTGGTGAATTTATTTATTGAACGCTTCTTGTTCAACACAGAAGCACTCCCGACATTAAGTCATCTCTGCAGTCTGAGGCAGAATGAGAATGAAAAAGCACGAGATTTCATTCACAGATGGAGGTCAGTCTGCAACAAAATGAGAGATCCCATATCTGAAGGCGCGCTTTGTCATTGATCCTCAACAACTTTTCTCAACCATTAAGAGGATTAATCTCTACTGCACCGTCCAGGACCTTCATTGAATTAACTGAGCGAGCAGAATGGCTCGAGCTGAGCGTAGAGAATGGAGTCTATGAAGGCTTCACTTTTTCCAAAAGTAACCCCCAAGGTGAGCAAAAGAAGAAAGCTCACTTCACCTTCTCTGCCAACAACAACAACAAAAATCAGTACAAAGGGCAGAAGAAAGATTACTGCTATGGCACAAACAATTTCAATAATAAAGGAGATCAGAAAATGAAGCCTGCTCCTCAATACAGCAAGCCTTCTCAGCAAGACCAAGGGCCGAAACTGCGTGAAAAAGTTAAACATGAAGGATGGAGTTATGACCGAAAATTCACTCCTCTCGACCAATCACTCGAAGATGTGCTCGAGTATATGCTGTCGAAAGAGATTGTCAAGTTTCCTAGACTTGCCGATCCCCCTGTGCCTATGGGGAAATGGAAGGATCAATTCTGCAAGTTCCACAGAACAGTGGGACACAGCACTGAGAACTGTTTCGTTCTCAAGAATATTGTGCAGGATCTTATTGATAAGAATTTATTGGTAGAAGGAGAAGAAGAAGAAAAAATGGACATTCTTAAGCCGCCTTTTCCTTCGCACACCACGGCAGTGGTGTCCGCACAACCATTCTTACCACATGAGCACATCAAGCCGTGTTCTGCACAAGATCTCCAAGTTCAACATCAGGTGTCAGTACTACGACAAGCAACTCCTGATTCTAAGAAGATGGATCTAATCTCAGCATTGGGCAAGATGAAAGTTTCTGAAGCACCTGTAAAGTCAGCCCCCAAGTCAAAGGGACTTCCTGATTTTCTCAATCAAATCATCAAGCCCAAGCCGGAGAATTCAAGTCAGAAGCCTCTGACCGCTCTGTCCAATGTTTCCATTCTTGACTTGGCCAAGAGTTCCTGCAAGCATCAGCAAGTACTGGATGATCTGCTCAGAAAGATCAAAGTTAAGCCCAGTACCACTGCTGAAGACATGGCACAAATTGTGAATTCAGCCATGACCAATGCTCCGATCACTTTCTCGGATGAGGACCTTCCAAAACCTCATTCCTTTCACAATAATGCTCTTTACATCGTCGTTCGGGTAAGGGGAATGACAGTACCCCATGTATTAGTTGATGGAGGCAGCAGCCTCAATATATGTTCCGAAATGACCGCAAAGGCGCTAGGCATTAAGGAAGAAGAATACATTCCAGACCCTATCACCATCTATGGGTTTGACAACCTGTAAACACCCCAAATTTTCCTCATCCATTCTCAATCAATCATCCTCGTGCAGTGCCAACCCGGTTAGGTCAGTGTAGGAGTCAAACCCTGAGTCAGTTTTAGAAAATCACCATTTTACCCACTTTCATTAGGAAAATTACCATTTTACCCCTAGGTCATCCCGGACCCCAGTCAGTCAGAGTCAACCAAGCTTGTTGGTCAATTCAGAATAGTTAGAATATCAGTCATTTCAAGCTCATCTGAGCTCACAATGAACAGACCATTTTCATTTCTAACCATTCCTGCCAAAATGGGATCATTTCTTCAAAAATGAGCTCATTTCTCACTCAAATCCAAGCCAATTGTCTCCAAGTCAGTCATTTACAGTCAGTCATGTTCCCCAGAGTCTAACTTGAGCTCACCAGGAGTTCAAGCGCTCCAGTTTCAGTTCAAAACCATTTCCAAGTGTCCAAGAGCCCATTTTAGTCCGTTTCAGCTCTTTCAGCTGAAACTGAGCCGAGTTTAGTCAGTTGAGCCAGTATTTGAGCCTCGATTTTAGTTCATCTTAGTATTACTGACCTTTGTTTCAGCTCAAACCCAGTTCAGGTTCGTAATTCACTTCATTCCAATTATCATTCCATACCATTTCTCTAAAAATGACAGCTTTTCTTGAAAAAAATTCAGTCGGAAAGGTCAGTTGAGTCAGTGCTTGGTTAGTTCATTTGAGTTCTGAAACTCTAAAACCCAGCTCAATCTAGCTCAATCTAGCTCATCTCAGTTCAATCCAGCTCGAACCCCAATTTTCAGTGTCACTCTAACCCAGTAGAGTCCAGAAAACCATTTCTTGAGCTATTTTGCAATTTTTATCAATTTTAATGCTTTTTAAACTGATACAAGTGTCAATCGAGGTCTGACATCCAAAATTCTTTATTCAAGGTTAGCATTTTGCATAGCATTTCATGTCATTTCTCATCATTTCATATCATTTCTCAGCATTTCATAACATTTCATCACATTTCATTTCATTTTTGAAGTCCAGAACTCCAGTTTTATAAATTTCAATCCAGATCAAGTTTCAAAAGCTTTCAAAAATCAATTTCAAACCCCGGGTTTCCAAAATTGATATTTTTACCCCCGGAAGTCTAAATTTGGAAATATTTTCTCAAGAAAAATAATCTGGATTTCTTTCAAACTCAAAATTTTGAATTCTACATTGGATTTGCTTCACAACAGAGTATTGAACTTCGAAATCCGAACTCGTTTCAAAAAACTGCCAAAAATAGCTCGTTTAGTCTGAAAATAAATTTGGAAGTATTTTCCATAGAAAAACAAACTGGATTTCTTTCAAAATCAAAATTTTAAATTCTACACTGGATTTGCTTCGCAATGGAGTATTGAACTTCAAAATTCGAGCTCGTTTCAAAAACTGCCAAAAATAGCTCGTTTCGTCTGGAAACTTTCTGAAAAGACTATTTTACCCCTCTAATCTTCAAAATGAATTTCAAAATTGAAATTTGGACCCGCTCTGAGATGGCCCATTCATTCACATTTCTATTTTATTAAAAAAAAAAAAAGATGTTTCTTTTTATTTGCTTGTTTTTGTTTTTGTTTTTATTGATTTTTATTTATTTATTTTATTTTAGAGAGGTGGGACCCACAAGGTGGTCGCCCAAGCCTCCAGCCCCACTTTCCATTTTTTTTCCTCATTTTTCTTTCCCTTTTCCTTTTTCCCTCCTTTTCTTTCTTTCCTTTCTTTTTCCCTTTTCTTTCTTTTTCTTTTTTTTCTTCTTCCTTCTTTCTTTCCTTCTTCCCTTCCTTCCTTCCTTCTTTCTCCCCAGCCATAGCCATTCACGTATGGCTCTTTAGATAATAATAGAAACTTAGGTTTTGATGAAAATCAAAACCTAAGTTCCATACAAAAAAAGAGAGCCATACGGCTGCTCATGCTCATTGAACTCACGCCTCTCTCTCTCTCTCTCCCTTGAGCACTCTCCTTCTCTCTCCTTTGCTGCTACAGCCCCACAGCCACCTTCCACCATCACTTGCAGTATCCTCCACAACCCTTTGACAGCAATATCCTTGTCTTCAACCGGTCCAGCCTTCCTTGGTGGCAGCAAGAGTCCAGCCACCTGCAGCCTCCTTCATCAGCAGCCACCTCCACCTTGCTTCAGCTTCAATCTCCTTGCAGCCCTTACACAGCAACCAGCAACCTCCAGCCAGCAGCAAGAGCACCTCATCTGCAACTTTTCTTCAGCCACCACAGCAACCAGCATCAACAAACTCCAGTTGCAGCCTTCACCACCTCTCACTACAGCAGCACACAGCCTCTTCACCTTGGCTTCAGCCATCACATAAGAGAAGCTCCTCCCTCCAGCCATCTCCAACGTTTTCAAGTAGGTGCTTCCACCTTTGCCCCAGCCGTCGTCCAGCCATCCTCTTCACATAAGCTTCAATGCCAACAACACCTCCTTACAACCACACTTCGTAGCACCTTGGCTTCAACCCCCATCTTCACCACCTTGAACCACCAACAGCTATCTCTTGACAGCAACTTCATCTCCACCATTGGCAGCCACAACAACTACTGCCTGCCCTTCTCACAGCCACCAGCGCCATCACTAAAGTGGCTATCTTCACGTTGCAGCCCCCATGGATCCAACCTTTAGCATTCAAGATATGTAGCCTTCCCTCTTACTCCAGCTGCAACAAAACTTCAATGGTTACCAACCGACCTCCAAAGTAAGTCATTCATCTTCAAGGATAAGTCATCCGATGAAAGTTTCAAGTATGATTTCTATGAAAAGGATGTGTAACCAGATCAAAGTCTGGGTTACAGTGGTATGAGATGCCCCTTTATGGTTTGAAATAAAAACAAGTAAGAAAACACCCATTTTATGTGCGTGGGCTAAGCGAATGGCGAGATCCATCCTTTCGATGGATTGGGTCTCCCGTTGTTAGCCAAACATCAAATGAAGCATCATGCCTCCCTAATGTGTTTCATTTTTTTTAGCATCATTTTATAGGTTCAATATTTCTCTTTATTTAGCATTGCATTTAGATTTGCTTCTTAGTCATGCGTTTATTTTTAATTTCATTAACATCTAATGGTTAATTCATATATTTTTCACTTAGACATATAATCCAGTTATGATTCTATGATTAGCTTTTCATCAATAAATTCTGTATATTTTAGAGTAATTAGTTTTGTATGTATTTGTCTCACTTTTGAAAATTTGATTCAATTCGGGTTTCGGAACCCTCTCAAACCAATCAAATCCCAAACTGGGATTTCCCATTTCCAGAACTTCTAATTTCTGCTTTAGCAGAAAAGAACCTCTGGCACCACCCTTGTGGGAGATTCGGATCATCATCCAAAAATCATAGTGGATTCATCATTGAATCTACTAGTGATCTGGAAATTTTTATGTTTTGCCAAGTAGTTTTGCTCTCTTAAAAAAATCGGATTTCCCAGACCCCTGGGAAAATATCAATTTTCCTTTGTCAGGGTATAGACAGACCCTAATGCATCAAGTCCGACAAATCTGTAACCCGTCTGCAAAAACTTTCAACATGAAAGTTGTTCCTATCATAATTTCCTGTCTTTTCCCAAAATTAAGGAATTTTTGGATCTGTTTCATTATTTTTCCCGGATTTTATCTTTCTGTCTAACAGATTCCAATGTCCAGAAATTCCAGAGATTTAGGTCTCTGATAACAGTGTGTCCTTTTCCAAACCGTAACCCGAATCCCAATGGTGTCAAAATATCAAATCTTTCTATGTTTGTCAGGGACATTTTCTCACAATTTCAACCTTTTTCCCATCTGTCTGCCATTTTTCCCATATGTTCTACCAAAACCTGTCTTTTTCCTTCATTTACTAGAGTCGCCGGATTCCGATCCGACTTGCCGGAGTGGTACAGCTCCGACCATAGGTAAAAACCAGAAAGTGTAAAAGGAAAAAATCCTTGCCCTACTATCCTCTGTCACCCCATAAAATTTGGGAAATTGTTATGGAAATTTGATATCCTAAATCCCCTTTGGAATCAATATTTTAGGCAAAAATCATAAAATTTAGGGTTTTTATTTGAATTTTCATATTTAAAAATACAAAAAAATTAGATTTTCGAGCTCCATTCTGTTTTAAAGGTTATTTTAGGTGTCCATGCCAAATTTGGTTTGATTCCAAGTTCATTTTCTCCATGTGTTAGTTTATCTTTAAATTTAGAGGCGAAAATCAAGCGAAAATCAGGTTAAATTTGATATTTATGATATTTTCGCCATTTTAGGGTTTTTATCATGTACATAAGCATGTAGAATCATATTAAGGTTAATTTCAATCTCATTTGCATTTCATATTTTTCAATTTTGCAAAATTTATTTCAGAAAACCCTGGTTTCAAGGCCATATTCTTGTTATCAGGGGTATTTTGGTCATTTTGACCTAAATTTCGAAATTTCAATTTCTAATTATCCAAAATTTCATGCACATCATCATATTTTATCATATTATGTTTGATTTATTTCATTTAATTTTCAAAATTCTAAAATTTACAATAATTCTTTCAGAAACCCCTAATTTCAAGGTCATCAGGGGTATTTTGGTCATTTTGACCCCAATTTCGAATTTTCAAGTTTATTTTCGAAATTTATTCATTATTTATCATGTTTATATCAAAGGGGGTATGAATTTGGGTTTATATCTGAATAATATCCGATAATTTCCCATATTTTCGGATAAATTCAGAAAAACCTACATTTTTGTGCTAACCTTGTTTTCTAGTTTTGCAGGAACATTCAAGAAGAAGACTTAGTTATTTTATTTCTTTATTTTATTCAATTCAATGTAAAAAGCAATGTAATATTTGGAATAAGAGTTACATTTTCTGCTTAGAATAGGACTGCATTGCATATAGTTTAATTTCTGCAAAATTTTAATATGTGATGTATGATTCATGCACATTATTTCAAATTCACTATGGTTTACACGAATGGCACGTGCACAAGCTCTTATGGAGTTTATAAACTCGGTGGGATTCATATTTATGGCCATAGTCAGAATACGAAGAAAACCAAGATTTATGATCTTCATATTAGCCACATTCAGCCTACACACTTAGGCTAACTTAAAAAATGCACTGCATTTTTCAAAACTTCAAAAGGATTTCTCAATTCCTCAATGAAATTCCCTTTTCAAATTCATATTCATTCATTCATATTATTCAAATTGCATTGTTTTCAAATTCATTTTCCAATTTCAATTTCAAAAAAAAATTCAGTTTTCTCAAGAATTTCCAAGTCTTTCTCAGGATCTGATTTTCTCAAAATCCTAAGTTTTCAAATGACATTTCAAAGCATTTTCCAAGTCCAAAATCAAGATTTTCCTATGTTTTCAAATTCTCAAATTTCAAAATCCCAAGTTTTCAGAAATTCATTTTCTCATATTTTCCAGTTTTCTTGAGAATTCATTTTCCATTTCAAGTCATTTTCCAATGAATTTCTTAGATTTTCTCAGAATTCTCAAATCCATTTTCTCAGAAAAGCAATTCCAAATTTCAAAATCGTTTTTCTAAAGTTCAAATTTTCCTGAGAAATCACTTTCCAATGCAAATTTCTGATTTTCAATAAAATTCAATGATTTTCCCAGGAATTCCATTTTCAAGCATTTTCCAGTCCTTTTCTAAATGCATTTCAATTTTCCAAAGCAAACATCATATTTTCTCAAACTTGCATTATTTTCAAAATTTCATAGCACAAGCCTGATTCTTTGTGTATTCTAGGAAAAATAGAGCATAATTTAAATATTTGAGTCAAGTTAAAGCACGTAATTGATCCTTGGTTCAATTACCCCTGGTAAAGGCGCCAGGAACGGTTGAACCTCGTACCGACAGGCGGATCCCATTCCATGGAATTTTCCCGCAAATTTTCAAAACGGAGGCGAGTAAATTTTCAAAATCATTTTCAAAACTTTGGTCGAGTTTGACTTGCGAAATTTGTTTCTCTCTCGCAAGGGAGGGGAAAAATTTTGCGATGATAACAGGTTTGGCGACCGTGATGGGACCCGTCTTCGCCTGATCAATTATGTGCATTGACTTAGCTCAATTATCAAAATTATGCTCTATGGAATGTCAGCTTTAATTCCTGATATCATGTGAACCTATGAGCCTAGGCTTGAACCCAGCTGACATGGATTGCATGTAGACTAGGCATGGTTTGGTAGGACCATATTGAGGAGAATTATGCATGCTCACTTAGACTTAGGTCTGAAATACAACACTCCTCAATCTAGGACTTGTATGAAAACAATGTTTGCTTCTTCAAAAATCTTTAAAATTCTATCTCTTTAGGACTTAGAGCCCTCTGTTTGTCTGCATGTGATCATATTTCGAAAACCACCCCACCTATGTCTACCCGGTCTTCACGTTGCTGGGCTCTCTTCCAGAACCATAGTTCGGGACAGAGCCTCACAACTGGGCCACTTATTTGGGCTAACGCCCCCCTGCCACGTACCAAGGGCCATAGTCCAACGTATATCGGCAGGCGCTCAAGGATGTTGGGAAAACACAAGCCTAGACCCGGAGATGAGTTTTATGCCACGTACATCGAGCCTCGGCTCGAGTATATCGGCATAGCATGATTGGACACAGTTGATCTGAGCCTAGAGTCAGGATTAGGGTCCTAAAGCTTTTTCAAAATCAATGCATTTAGAGTTGGCATCTTAGGGATTGCTGTATGTGCATAATTGTTTGTAATTGAATGTATGATATTCATTTTCGCCTTATTTTCTCATATTTTTCCCAATTTTTCCAAAATACCAAACAATTTTCCAAAATACCTCATTTTTCATCTTTTATGAAATATCTCCTTTTTCTCAAAAAACTTGGACATTTTTTCCAAATTTTCCACCTTTTCTTCAAAACTCCAAGAGATTTTCCATTCTTTCGTTCCTCTGGACTTCGAATTTCCAGCTTTCATTTTATCCTACCTGCAATTTTCAAATTTTTTGTATTTTTTTCAAAGTCTAATTCCAGTCTTCTTGTGTTTCAGTCCAAGGGCATCCAGTCAGCTCGATTCTGTTTTTCCTGAGGGTCACATCTCCTATGAGGTGCGACAAAGTCTTCTTGAGCATCGATCTCTTAGCACCGGACCCTTCTTCCCCTAGTGGTACTATGTCTGGTTCAAAAACTTCTCTCGTATGTTTCTGGACCACTTGAGCGATTGCGGGTTGGAATTGGCATCTGCAGTGGGAAAGTTGACAGTCAACGGCAATCTGATTCATGCACTGGCAGAGCGGTGGAATCCGCGCACTTGCACGTTCTGGTTCCCGTGGGGCGAGATGACACTACTGATGGATGAATTTTCAGAGATTATGGAACTGCATGAGCCAGCCGGTCAGCCTGGAGATCCGTTAGAGCAGCAGTTTCTGATCAATGTCAAGGGTCTAGACCCCAAAGATGCTGTAGCTCGCATGACAGGGCGCAAGTCTTGGCCACTGATTGAAGAAAATGGGAATGAGTACGTGAGCCTGATCGAGATCTACCGACAGTATGAAGAATTCGCAGAAGCCAGCTCGCTGTCCAGAATAGCTCGAAAGAGAATTCTGCATGCGATGGTTTTGTGCACTGTGGGAGTTGTTTTCTTTCCAAACGAACAAAACTGTATGGATGCCAGAATAGTTCAGCTTCTGAGGAGATGGGGAAGTCGACAGACCAGCCGTCTTTTGATAGCCATGGCCGCGCTTGCTTTTCTATACAGAGGACTGGCCCGCTTCACACTTGTAGAGTCCATCTTAGTCGAGGGATGTACTTATGCTCTTCAGTCTTGGTTCTTTCAGCATGTACCGGCCAGAGCTAGTTCGTTCAGATACAATGGCAAGGAACTTCTTCCAGTTGCAAGGTACCGATTCATGATCGATTATTTGCAGGAAGAAGAAGTGGTGTGGGACTATTTTGATCGAGAGTTATCACCTCCTAGATACACCTATGCATATGGTAAGATATTCAAGCTACTCGGCCCATTTTCTTGTACCTACTACTATCCAGAGTGATGTGTCAGACAGTTTTCTCAGAGACAGAAGCACATAGAGATGTGGCTGCTATCAGGAGTCGTGCCAGAGTTCGACCTTACATCAGCACAATGGTCTGGAGCATACCATTCTGCCAGATATGGCTGAGACTCTTTTGTTACTCTTCCACTTTTTCTCGGTCCTCGTGTCTCTGCCAGTTATAAGGAGTGGTGGCAAATTGTCTGTCCGCCCCCTCTTTCCCAAGTACACTATTGATGCAATCATATTTTTACTTCAATAAAAAAAAAATCCTTCAATTTTCATTCTATCATGGTTTGACGACCTCGCCTAGGTGACAAGGCATATTTGCAGTTGTTCGTTCTTCTTGCGAAGAATGACAACATAATTGTCGTGACTCCAGCGGCGACCCAATCCCTAGTAATGGGATGTTCTTTCAATTGTCTACCAAATTCTCATCAAATATTTTTTCTATATTCATTTCTATCCTGAATCTTCATCATCGAAATTTAATCATCCATTCTGTAGAGAGCATCAGTATTCCCAAGTGGTTCAGATCAAATCAAGCAAGAAGACACCACTGTATCAGGGCATCAGTGATTTTAGAAGCAGACAAGAAGAAATGGATTCTCCAAGATCTGCCAGAAGACAGAGTCAGAATGATAGGGATGACATTGATCCTGCTACATATCAGATGTTCAAGAAAATGATGATTAGGATGATGTCTGAGCAAGCTGAAGACAGTCTCAGAAAGGCTCCCATCAAGGAGAAGACATCAGTCTCCTTCTCTCAGAGTATCATTGGTAAGAGCAACGAGCGATTCAGTGCATGTCTGCTCGATATTTTATTCTCGCCGATGTCCTCTATCATCGTGGATTCAGTTCTGAATATTCTAAATGCCTAGACAAAGATGAAGCCAAATAAGTTGTGCAGGAGGTACACGAAGGCATTTGTGGTGGTCACGTCGGCTACCAAACTCTTATCAAGCAAATCATCTGGGCGGGATATTATTGGAAGACTATGCTACAAGATTGCTACCATTTTGTGAAGAAGTGTGCTCTATTCCAGATACATGCACCTTTCGTTCATGCGACAGCAACATATTTGCAATATGTTATCTCTCCATGGCCATTTTCTATGTGGATCTTTGATGTTGTGGGCCCCATCACTCCCTGCTTCAAACGACTATAAATATTTTCTTGCCGCAATAGAATATTTTACTAAATGGGTCAAAGCTATCACTCTACGCATAGTAGAAGGTCGACATGTGGTCTCATTCATCCACAAGAATATCCTATGTCATTTTGACATACCACACGATATCGTGTCAGACAATGAGAGTCATTTCAAGAATAAGAGAATGAGGACATTTGACTTAAAGTTCAGAATTCAGCATCATTTCTCTGCTCCCTATTATCCTCAAAGGAATGGTCAAGCAGAGGCCACCAATAAGATTCTAATTCGAATCCTGGAGCGAACCTTGGAAACAGGCCGTAATTGGCATGAGAAGATCCATGATGCATTATGGCCATACAGAACCACCATTTGGACTCCAACTAATGCTACTCTGTCAGAACTTGTCTACGGAACTGAAGTAGTATTGCCTCTACATGTTCAAAACCTGCCATGAAGTTCACATCACAGCTGGAGTTATCACTTGATCAATATCAGCAGTAGCGACTGGTACAACTTGATTTGCTCAATGAAAGAAGGCTCAGAGCAGCAAAGCACGCTCAATCATATCGTCAGAGGATAGCCAGACAATATGCAAAATTTGTCATTCAAAGGAAATCCTGAGTCAATGATCTAGTGCTCAGATCAACGACCTATCTCAAGCACCGCCCGGGTGGCAAATGGTCGCCGAATTGGGAAGGGCCCTATGTTGTCGAGGAAGCATTACCCCGCAATTCATATCTGCTTATCAATGCCGATGGTGTGGAATTATCAGACCCCATCAATGCTCAACATTTGAAAAAATTTTATACTTAAATCCTCTATTCCATCATTTGTAATTCCTTAATATATTTTCTTCAATAATGGTCAAATTCTTCTTTCCCAGTTACACTGGGGCATTATTTTGAAAATTATTTTCAAAACATCTTGTATGCAGGCAAGATCAAACAAATCTCTCATTTTGCATGCATGTGCATCATTTCGCATTCATTTGCATACATTTGCATTCATCTGCATCAATTTGCATTTGCATCGAGTTTCCCCTTCAGGTTAAGGGATAAACCTGAACTTCCCCTTCAGGTTAAGGGATAAACCTGAACTGCCCATTCAGGATAAGGGATAAATCCTGAGGCCCCGACAGTTGTCCAAGTCGTCGTGAGGGTAAAGATTGAAAATCTTCTATCAAAATCAATTAGTAATTCTTCAAAATCCAGTGTTCGTATTGGTAATTTTTCAAAAAACCAGTGTTCGTGCTATTAATTTTTTAAAAAAAATCCAGTGTTCGTGCTGGAAAATTTCTAGAAACCAGTGTTCGGGCTGGTAAATTTCCAAAACCCAGTGTTTGTGCTGGTAAAATTTCAAAAAACTAGTCTTCGAGCTGGTAAATTTCCAAAACCCAGTGTTTGTGCTGGTAAAATTTCAAAAACCCGGTGTTCGTGCTGGTAAATCTCCAAAACCCAGTGTTCATGCTGGTAAATTTTCAAAAAATCCAGTGTTCATGCTGGTAAGATTTTCAAAAACCAGTGTTCGTGCTGGTAAAATTTTCTAAATTCAGTGTTTGTGCTGGTAAATCTTCAAAATTCAGTGTTCGTGCTGGTAATTCTTCCAAAAACAGTATTCGTACTGATCCATTTTCAAAATCCAGTACTTATACTGGTTCATTTCCAAAATCCGGTATTCACACTGGTACATCTTTCAAAATTCAATTGTTATTGGTCGGACTTTCAAAATCCAATTTTTATTGGTCAAACTTTCTAAATCTGTTTTACTGGTTAATGTTTTCAAACCTAATCCATGCTGATCTAGTCTTCTTGCGGGATTCGAGTTCCGACTCGAATTTTCTTTCCTCTGGGATTCGAGTTTCAACTCGAATTTCTTTCCCTTCTGAATTGGTCTAGAAGATTAGAGTTCCGACTCGAATCTTCTTCCAAATCCAATTCAAATGTCCTAGAATTGGTCTAGAAGATTAGAGTTCTGACTCGAATCTTCTTCCAAATCCAATTTCAAATATCAAATTTCAAATTTCAAAGTTCCAAATTCTAATTTCGGCCCTCGGGCCACCCAATTTCTAAATTTCCAATTTTGACCTTCAGGTCAATCAATTTCCAAATTTCTAATTTTGACCTTCGGGTCAATCAATTTCTCAATTTCCAAGTTTCAAATTCCAAATTTCCAATTTCGACCTTCGGGTCAATCAACTTCAATTTCGACTTTCGGGTCAATCAATTTCCAATTTCCAATTTCCAAATTTCCAATTTCCAATTTCCAATTTCCAATTTCTAATTTCAATACCAAATTTCCAATTTCCAAATTTCCAATTTCAAATACCAAATTTTAAATTTCTAATTTCCAATTTCCAATTTCCAATTTCCAATTTCCAATTTCCAATTTCCAATTTCCAATTTCCAATTTCCAATTTCCAATTTCCAATTTCCAATTTCCAATTTCCAATTTCCAATTTCCAATTTTGACATCCGGGTCACCCAATTCTCTATTTCAACCTTCGGGTCACTCAATTTCTAATTTTGACCTTCGGGTCATTCAAATCCTCAATTTCGACCTTCGGGTTATTCAATCCTTCAATCTCAACCTTTGATTTTCCATTTCGACCCTTTGTGTCATTCGACTCCCAATTTTGACCTTCGGGTCATGTAATTCTCAAATCTGGACCTTCGGGTCATCCAATTTGATCAATCAGGCCTCTGGGCCGTGCACTCTATCAGATTCTCAATTCAAGCCTTCGGGTTACGATCTTACCAACATCAATCATTCTCCTGCCTTCGGTTTACAACTTTGTCAATATCTATCACTTTCCAAGCCTTCGGGTTACAATTTCATTAATGTCAATCATTTTTAAATCAACAAATCCTGCTTTCTAGCTGGTCGGTCAACAAATCCTGCTTTCGAGCTGGTCGGTCAATGAATCCTGCTTTCGAGCTGGTCGGTCAACAAATCCTGCTTTCGAGCTGGTAGTTCGACAAATCCTGCTTTCGAGCTGGTAGTTCAACAAATCCTGCTTTCGAGCTGGTCGGTCAACAAATCCTGCTTTCGAGCTGGTAGTTCAACAAATCCTGCTTTCGAGCTGGTCGGTCAACAAATCCTGCTTTCGAGCTGGTAGTTCAACAAATCCTGCTTTCGAGCTGGTAGTTCAACAAATCCTGCTTTCGAGCTGGTCGGTCAATAAATCCTGCTTTCGAGCTGGTTAGTCAAAACAAAACCCAACTTTCAAGTTGATCTTTCACTGAGTCTTTTCAGGACTCAATTTGGTCATGGATGTGTCAATTAGACCTCAAGCAATTTCTTTCACCAAGGATTTCAAGAACATTTTGCCAATTTGCCATTAAATATTTGTTGATTTCAAAATTTTTATTGCACAAAAACATTACCTCAAAATACCTTCAATATTATTTTCGAAAGGTCAAAGCTTTTGTGAAAAAGGATTCAAAATTCAAATTCTTTCTATTGGCCAACCAAAAGGGTGAAGAATAAATCCTCGATATGGCCAGCAAAAGGAAATTCAATGTTGTTGCAAAGCCATAAGTGATCGGTATT
Organism: Nuphar pumila; assembly: GCF_984573655.1. Taxonomy (NCBI): domain Eukaryota; kingdom Viridiplantae; phylum Streptophyta; class Magnoliopsida; order Nymphaeales; family Nymphaeaceae; genus Nuphar; species Nuphar pumila. The sequence goes on along the minus strand of NC_143251.1, from coordinate 68,425,329 downwards.
GATCGCAGTCAATGGCACATTTTTAAAGATCATTCTTGGAAAATAAAGCAGTCGAAATATCCTGGGTGATACAGAAAAATCCATTCAATCCCTATATCTCCTCAATCACCTAAAGTTGCAATTAAATATCTGCAAAAGGGATCTCTCAACTGTCGTCAAGATGAAGGCGAATTAGGCGAGTAGACCCCCGGGGCCAAAGAAGATTTGAATCATCTCCAAGATGACGGAGTTTGTGACGGATCCTTCCAGGGAAAGTTCAGAGCACCGTCAAGATGAAGGCGACTGTGATGAGCCTCCCGACAAACCCTAAAGGATATTTAATTTCCGCTATCATCAAGAGATTTCCAACCAATGAGCCAATAACCGTCGATATAATCCCTAAGAGGAAAAGAAGGATCGGAACATCTCCAAGATGAAGGAGTTTGTGACGTACCCTTCCAAAAAAAAAGAGAGAGAAAAGTCAGGACATCTCCAAAATGAAGGATGATGTAATAAAATCCTCAAAAACCTAAGAGAGCTCTAATTCTGCCAAAAAAGAAAAAAAAAGTGGGCAGAAAGATCATCATGAGGAAAGAATCCCAGGATATCAGACTGCCAAATTTGCCAAAGAATCTTCTTTAATTTTGTGAAATTCTATTATCAATATTCTTTCACCAATTGCTCTCACAATATCAAGAATACTCTCTTTTCTGCTCATATCAAGGAAATTGATAGGTTCCTTGAAAAAAAAGCCAATTGCAAGCAATTTGAATTCGAATCTTGATTCTACGGAGTTAAGCCCAGTCGGAGGTAATACTTTGGGTAGAAAAGAGGAAAGATTTTCATACCAATATACATCAATTTCAAGCATTTTGAATCAACAAACAATTTTTAACATTTTGGCAATATTTTCTTACTATCTTGATATGAAGTGAAGAGCCCGATGTCCATCTTGATACATCCTGATATCACCTTTTACCTCCTTGAGAGAGTAACATTTATCATCTTTCGCGTTGTTGAAAGATTAGCCTTTTCTGTGAAAGGATCGCCTTTGTTATCTTTCGCGTTGTCGAAAGAATTCATCTTTTGCGTTGTCAAAAGAATCGCCTTACTCCTTTGGATCGCCTTATCGTCTTTCGCGTTGTTGAAAGAATCGCCTTGTTCCTTTGGATCACCTTTCCCATCTTTTGCGTTGTCAAAAGAATCGCCTTGCTCCTTTGGATCGCCTTGTCATCTTTCGCATTGTTGAAAGAATCGCCTTGCTCCTTTGGATCGCCTTATCATCTTTCGCGTTGTTGAAAGAATCGCTTTGTTCCTTTGGATCGCCTTTTTCCATCTTTTGCGTTGTCGAAAGAATTCATCTTTTGCGTTGTCAAAAGAATCGCCTTACTCCTTTGGATCGCCTTGTCGTCTTTCGCGTTGTTGAAAGAATCGCCTTGTTCCTTTGGATCACCTTTTTCCATCTTTCGCGTTGTCGAAAGAATTCATCTTTTGCGTTGTCAAAAGAATCGCCTTGCTCCTTTGGATCGCCTTATCATCTTTCGCGTTGTTGAAAGAATCGCCTTGTTCCTTTGGATCGCCTTTTTCCATCTTTCGCGTTGTCGAAAGAATTCATCTTTTGCGTTGTCAAAAGAATTGCCTTACTCCTTTGGATCGCCTTGTCGTCTTTCGTGTTGTTGAAAGAATCGCCTTGTTCCTTTGGATCGCCTTTTTCCATCTTTCGCGTTGTCGAAAGAATTCATCTTTTGCGTTGTCAAAAGAATCGCCTTTCTCCTTTGGATCGCCTTGTCATCTTTCGCGTTGTTGAAAGAATCGCCTTGTTCCTTTGGATCGCCTTTTTCCATCTTTCGCGTTGTCGAAAGAATTCTTCTTTTGCGTTGTCAAAAGAATCGCCTTACTCCGTTGGATCGCCTTGTCATCTTTCGCGTTGTTGAAAGAATCGCCTTGTTCCTTTGGATCGCCTTGTTATCTTTCGCGTTGTCGAAAGAATTCATCTTTCGTGTTGTTGAAAGAGTCACCTTATTCCTCTTCAAGAAAATTGTCTTATTCACCATCCAACTTACCATTTTCATTTCCCGGTCAGGTTAAGGGTTAAACCTGAGCCTCATTTTGATGAGGTATTTCATTTCCCAATCAGATTAAGGGTACAAACCTGAGCCTCCTTTGATGAGGTATTTTATTTTCTGCCCAATCAGGATAAGGGTACAAACCTGAGCCTCCTTTGATGAGGTATTTCATTTTCCGCCCAATCAGGATAAGGGTACAAACCTGAGCCTCCTTTGATGAGGTATTTCATTTTCCGCCCAATCAGGATAAGGGTACAAACTTGAGCCTCCTTTGATGAGGTATTTCATTTTCTGCCCAATCAGGATAAGGGTACAAACCTGAGCCTCCTTTGAAGAGGTATTTCATTTTCCGCCCAATCAGGATAAGGGTACAAACCTGAGCCTCCTTTGATGAGGTATTTCATTTTTCACCCAATCAGGATAAGGGTACAAACCTGAGCCTTCTTTGATGAGGTATTTCATTTTTCTCCCAATCAGGATAAGGGTACAAACCTGAGCCTCATTTTGATGAGGTATTTCATTTCCCGGTCAGGTTAAGGGTTAAACCTGAGCTTCGTTTCTACACGAGGTATTTTCGTCCCATCCAGGTTAAGGGCAAAACCTGAATCTCACTTCTTTTGAGGTAAAATTTTTCTTCTTTATTCTCCATTTCATATCTACCATTTTCATCAGGGCTAATATTTTCATATCCAGTCAGATCCTTCTAACTGGGGCATTTTTATAGCCCAAATTTGGTGTGTTTTCTTTGCCACTAAGCTCGTCTTCAAGCCGGCTTAGTAGCAAAGAGGGGCATCTGTAAACACCCCAAATTTTCCTTATCCATTCTCAATCAATCATCCTCGTGCAGTGCCAACCCGATTAGGTCAGTGTATGAGTCAAACCCCGAGTCAGTTTTAGAAAATCACCATTTTACCCACTTTCATTAGGAAAATTACCATTTTACCCCTAGGTCATCCTGGACCCCAGTCAGTCAGAGTCAACCAAGCTTGTTGGTCAGTTCAGAATAGTTAGAATATCAGTCATTTCAAGCTCATCTGAGCTCACAATGAACAGACCATTTTCATTTCTAACCATTCCTGCCAAAATGGGATTATTTCTTCAGAAATGAGCTCATTTCTCACTCAAATCCAAGCCAATTGTCTCCAAGTCAGTCATTTACAGTCAGTCATGTTCCCCAGAGTCTAACTTGATCTCACCAGGAGTTCAAGCGCTCCAGTTTCAGTTCAAAACCATTTCCAAGTGTCCAAGAGCCCATTTTAGTCTGTTTCAGCTCTTTCAGCTGAAACTGAGCCGAGTTTAGTCAGTTGAGCCAGTATTTGAGCCTCGATTTTAGTTCATCTCAGTATTACTGACCTTTGTTTCAGCTCAAACCCAGTTCAGGTTCGTAATTCACTTCATTCCAATGATCATTCCATACCATTTCTCTAAAAATGGCAGCTTTTCTTGAAAAAAATTCAGTCGGAAAGGTCAGTTGAGTCAGTGCCTGGTCAGTTCATTTGAGTTCTGAAACTCTAAAACCCAGCGCAATCTAGCTCATCTCAGTTCAATCCAGCTCGAACCCCAATTTTCAGTGTCACTCTAACCCAGTAGAGTCCAGAAAACCATTTCTTGAGCTATTTTGCAAATTTTATCAATTTTAATGCTTTTTAAACTGATACAAGTGTCAATCGAGGTCTGACATCCAAAATTCTTTATTCAAGGTTAGCATTTTGCATAGCATTTCATGTCATTTCTCATCATTTCATATCATTTCTCAGCATTTCATAACATTTCATCACATTTCATTTCATTTTTGAAGTCCAGAACTCCAGTTTTATAAATTTCAATCCAGATCAAGTTTTACAAGCTTTCAAAAATCAATTTCAAACCCCGGGTTTCCAAAATTGATATTTTTACCCCCGGAAGTCTAAATTTGGAAATATTTTCTCAAGAAAAATAATCTGGATTTATTTCAAACTCAAAATTTTGAATTCTACATTGGATTTGCTTCACAACAGAGTATTGAACTTCGAAATCCGAGCTCGTTTCAAAAAACTGCCAAAAATAGCTCGTTTAGTCTGGAAATAAATTTGGAAGTATTTTCCATAGAAAAACAAACTGGATTTCTTTCAAAATCAAAATTTTAAATTCTACACTGGATTTGCTTCGCAATGGAGTATTGAACTTCAAAATTCGAGCTCGTTTCAAAAACTGCCAAAAATAGCTCGTTTCGTCTGGAAACTTTCTGAAAAGACTATTTTACCCCTCTAATCTTCAAAATGAATTTCAAAATTGAAATTTGGACCCGCTTTGAGATGGCCCATTCATTCACATTTCTATTTTATTAAAAAAAAAAAGATGTTTCTTTTTATTTGCTTGTTTTTGTTTTTGTTTTTATTGATTTTTATTTATTTATTTTATTTTAGAGAGGTGGGACCCACAAGGTGGTCGCCCAAGCCTCCAGGCCCACTTTCCATTTTTTTTCCTCATTTTTCTTTCCCTTTTCCTTTTTCCCTCCTTTTCTTTCTTTCCTTTCTTTTTCCCTTTTCTTTCTTTTTCTTTTTTTTCTTCTTCCTTCTTTCTTTCCTTCTTCCCTTCCTTCCTTCCTTCTTTCTCCCCAGCCATACCCATTCACGTATGGCTCTTTAGATAATAATAGAAACTTAGGTTTTGATGAAAATCAAAACCTAAGTTCCATACAAAAAAAGAGAGCCATACGGCTGCTCATGCTCATTGAACTCACTCCTCTCTCTCTCTCTCTCCCTTGAGCACTCTCCTTCTCTCTCCTTTGCTGCTACAGCCCCACAGCCACCTTCCACCATCACTTGCAGCATCCTCCACAACCCTTTGACAGCAATATCCTTGTCTTCAACCGGTCCAGCCTTCCTTGGTGGCAGCAAGAGTCCAGCCACCTGCAGCCTCCTTCATCAGCAGCCACCTCCACCTTGCTTCAGCTTCAATCTCCTTGCAGCCCTTACACAGCAACCAGCAACCTCCAGCCAGCAGCAAGAGCACCTCATCTGCAACTTTTCTTCAGCCACCACAGCAACCAGCATCAACAAACTCCAGTTGCAGCCTTCACCACCTCTCACTACAGCAGCACACAGCCTCTTCACCTTGGCTTCAGCCATCACATAAGAGAAGCTCCTCCCTCCAGCCATCTCCAACGTTTTCAAGTAGGTGCTTCCACCTTTGCCCCAGCCGTCGTCCAGCCATCCTCTTCACATAAGCTTCAATGCCAACAACACCCCCTTACAACCACACTTCGTAGCACCTTGGCTTCAACCCCCATCTTCACCACCTTGAACCACCAACAGCTATCTCTTGACAGCACCTTCATCTCTACCATTGGCAGCCACAACAACTACTGCCTGCCCTTCTCACAGCCACCAGCGCCATCACTAAAGCGGCTATCTTCACATTGCAGCCCCCATGGATCCAACCTTTAGCATTCAAGATATGTAGCCTTCCCTCTTACTCCAGCTGCAACAAAAACTTCAATGGTTACCAACCGACCTCCAAAGTAAGTCATTCATCTTCAAGGATAAGTCATCCGATGAAAGTTTCAAGTATGATTTCTATGAAAAGGATGTGTAACCAGATCAAAGTCTGGGTTACAGTGGTATGAGATGCCCCTTTATGGTTTGAAATAAAAACAAGTAAGAAAACACCCATTTTATGTGCGTGGGCTAAGCGAATGGCGAGATCCATCCTTTCGATGGATTGGGTCTCCCGTTTTTAGCCAAACATCAAATGAAGCATCATGCCTCCCTAATGTGTTTCATTTTTTTTAGCATCATTTTATAGGTTCAATATTTCTCTTTATTTAGCATTGCATTTAGATTTGCTTCTTAGTCATGCGTTCATTTTTAATTTCATTAACATCTAATGGTTAATTCATATATTTTTCACTTAGACATATAATCCAGTTATGATTCTATGATTAGCTTTTCATCAATAAATTCTGTATATTTTAGAGTAATTAGTTTTGTATGTATTTGTCTCACTATCTAAAATTTGATTCAATTCGGGTTTTGGAACCCTCTCAAACCAATCAAATCCCAAACTGGGATTTCCCATTTCCAGAACTTCTAATTTCTGCTTTAGCAGAAAAGAACCTCTGGCACCACCCTTGTGGGAGATCCGGATCATCATCCAAAAATCATAGTGGATTCATCATTGAATCTACTAGTGATCTGGAAATTTTTATGTTTTGCCAAGCAGTTTTGCTCTCTTAAAAAAATCGGATTTCCCAGACCCGTGGGAAAATATCAATTTTCCTTTGTCAGGGTATAGACAGACCCTAATGCATCAAGTCCGCCAAATCTGTAACCCGTCTGCAAATACTTTCAACATGAAAGTTGTTTCTATCATAATTTCCTGTCCTTTCCCAAAATTGGGGAATTTTTGGATCTGTTTCATTATTTTTCCCGGATTTTATCTTTCTGTCTAACAGATTCCAATGTCCAGAAATTCCAGAGATTTAGGTCTCTGATAACAGTGTGTCCTTTTCCAAACCGTAACCCGAATCCCAATGGTGTCAAAATATCAAATCTTTCTATGTTTGTCAGAGACATTTTCCCACAATTTCAACCTTTTTCCCATCTGTCTGCCATTTTTCCCATATTTTCTACCGAAACCTGTCTTTTTCCTTCATTTACTAGAGTCGCCGGATTCCGATCCGACTTACCGGAGTGGTACAGCTCCGACCATAGGTAAAAACCAGAAAGTGTAAAAGGAAAAAATCCTTGCCCTACTATCCTCTGTCACCCCATAAAATTTGGGAAATTGTTATGGAAATTTGATATCCTAAATCCCCTTTGGAATCAATATTTTAGGCAAAAATCATAAAATTTAGGGTTTTTATTTGAATTTTCATATTTAAAAATACAAAAAAATAGATTTTCGAGCTCCATTCTATTTTTAGGGTTATTTTAGGTGTCCATGCCAAATTTGGTTTGATTCCAAGTTCATTTTCTCCATGTGTTAGTTTATCTTTAAATTCAGAGGCGAAAATCAAGCGAAAATCAGGTTAAATTTGATATTTATGATATTTTCGCCATTTTAGGGTTTTTATCATGTATATAAGCATGTAGAATCATATTAGGGTTAATTTCAATCTCATTTTCATTTCATATTTTTCAATTTTGCAAAATTTATTTCAGAAAACCCTGGTTTCAAGGCCATAGTCTTGTTATCAGGGGTATTTTGGTCATTTTGACCTAAATTTCGAAATTTCAATTTCTAATTATCCAAAATTTCATGCATATCATCATATTTTATCATATTATGTTTGATTTATTTCATTTGATTTTCAAAATTCTAAAATTTACAATAATTCTTTCAGAAAACCCTAATTTCAAGGTCATCAGGGGTATTTTGGTCATTTTGACCCCAATTTCGAATTTTCATGTTTATTTTCGAAATTTATTCATTATTTATCATGTTTATATCAAAGGGGGTATGAATTTGGGTTTATATCTGAATAATATCCGATAATTTCCCATATTTTCGGATAAATTCAGAAAAACCTACATTTTTGTGCTAACCTTGTTTTCTAGTTTTGCAGGAACATTCAAGAAGAAGACTTAGTTATTTTATTTCTTTATTTTATTCAATTCAATGTAAAAAGCAATGTAATATTTGGAATAAGAGTTACATTTTCTGCTTAGAATAGGACTGCATTGCATATAGTTTAATTTCTGCAAAATTTTAATATGTGATGTATGATTCATGCACATTATTTCAAATTCACTATGGTTTACGCGAATAGAACGTGCACAAGCTCTTATGGAGTTTATAAACTCGGTGGGATTCATATTTATGGCCATAGTCAGAATACGAAGAAAACCAAGATTTATGATCTTCATATTAGCCACATTCAGCCTACACACTTAGGCTAACTTAAAAAATGCACTGCATTTTTCAAAACTTCAAAAGGATTTCTCAATTCCTCAATGAAATTCCCTTTTCAAATTCATATTCATTCATTCATATTATTCAAATTGCATTGTTTTCAAATTCATTTTCCAATTTCAATTTCAAAAAAAAAATCAGTTTTCTCAAGAATTTCCAAGTCTTTCTCAGGATCTGATTTTCTCAAAATCCTAAGTTTTCAAATGACATTTCAAAGCATTTCCCAAGTCCAAAATCAAGATTTTCCTATGTTTTCAAATTCTCAAATTTCAAAATCCCAAGTTTTCAGAAATTCATTTTCTCATATTTTCCAGTTTTCTTGAGAATTCATTTTCCATTTCAAAAGTCATTTTCCAATGAATTTCTTAGATTTTCTCAGAATTCTCAAATCCATTTTCTCAGAAAAGCAATTCCAAATTTCAAAATCGTTTTTCTAAAGTTCAAATTTTCCTGAGAAATCACTTTCCAATGCAAATTTCTGATTTTCAATAAAATTCAATGATTTTCCCAGGAATTCCATTTTCAAGCATTTTCCAGTCCTTTTCTAAATGCATTTCAATTTTCCAAAGCAAACATCATATTTTCTCAAACTTGCATTATTTTCAAAATTTCATAGCACAAGCCTGATTCTTTGTGCATTCTAGGAAAAATAGAGCATAATTTAGATATTTGAGTCAAGTTAAAGCACGTAATTGATCCTTGGTTCAATTACCCCTGGTAAAGGCGCCAGGAACGGTTGAACCTCGTACCGACAGGCGGATCCCATTCCATGGAATTTTCCCGCAAATTTTCAAAACGGAGGCGAGTAAATTTTCAAAATCATTTTCAAAACTTTGGTCGAGTTTGACTTGCGAAATTTGTTTCTCTCTCGCAAGGGAGGGGAAAAATTTTGCGATGATAACACAACCATGGTCAGACGGCAAAAGGCAAGATATTCCTAGAAGTATTCATTAATTATTCGGTACATTCAGTGCTTTTTCATGTGGTCAATGTGCCACCCACCTACAATTTGTTGCTCGGAAGGACATGGATTCATAATGCAAATGCAGTACCTTCCACCTTACATCAATGCGTAAAATGGTCAAAAGGTGGAATGATTACAATAGTGCTCGGAGAGGACCCGGAAGAAAGGCTCCCACAGCCTATGATCCCTCGACCATCATTCACTGCAGATATTCCTAGCATCATAGAGAATGAAGAGATCAGTCTCAAAGAAAGTCGGGAAATACTTCAGGCAACATCAGAATTATCCCTGCACACTGTAGCCTTGACCCGATGGAGAGGTCCCAAGTTCTTCAAGATTGGAGGTCGTGTCAGCTACGACACTGTCAAAGATCATCCATTGTTTCCACAATTCATGAAAGCAAGAAAGGGATTTGATTTACTTCTGAAGCATGGTTATCAACCCTTTAAAGGACTGGGCAAAAATGAAGATGGTTGTGTCGAGCCAATGATCCAAAAGCATCGTCCCCACAGGGCAGGATTAGGGTTTTCCGGCGGGAGCTCACCAAAGAAGATTGTTTTTGTTAAAGCGGCACATTGAGAATCGTTGTTGCATTTCCTTTCTATTCCTTTCAAAATAAATGTCTCAATGTCTTTTATCAAAGTCAAATCAATAAAATGTCAAGTTTCTTTGTCTATCTGGATGCCATCTGTCTCCTTTATCTCTATTTTATAACTAAATGTCATTTCATGCATAGTTCTTTTTAAATGATTGTTTGTCATATGATGGACGATTTTTCCTGAATCCCATCTCTTATCCAAAATTTCAGAAATGTCTTCCCGAGCAATCAAGAAACTCGTTATCAATCCCAAGGCTTTCCAGAAATCGGCAGCAATTCACCGAGTAAAAGCAAGCACAGGAGATAGCAAGGTTGTAAAGCAGTTAGATGATTATGCAGAATTTGATCCGTCTCTTCAGGAATTACCAGAGTTCGCCTCAGTTCAGAAGCAAGATGAACCATCTACTCTAGTACAAGATCCTACTGAAGATGTCAATATCGGCTTAGAGGAATATCCCAAGATTCTCAAGATCGGTACCAGTCTAAGTCCGGAAGAGAAAGAAAGACTTACAAATTTTCTCAAGCAACATGAAGAAGTGTTCGCATGGACATATGAAGATATGCCGGGCTTAGATCCCAAATTGGTCGAACACCGACTCGTTTTGAAGCCAGATGTAAAGTCAGTTAAGCAAAAGCTGAGAAAAATGGATCCCAGAATAGAACAACAAGTCAAAGAAGGACTTGAAGATCTGCTCAAAGTAGGATTTATCCGACCTATTGACTATCCAGATTGGTTAGCCAATATCGTCGTTGTCCCAAAGAAAAGTGGCAAAGTCAGGATTTGTATAGACTTCAGAGATCTCAACAAGGCAACTCCGAAGGATGACTATCCACTGCCAAGCATTGATCTTCTAATTGACAGCACAGCAGAACATGCCATGTTCTCCTTCATGGATGGATATTCCGGCTACAACCTGATTAAGTTGGCCGCCCGCGACCAATCAAAAACTTCCTTTACTACGCCATGGGGCACTTTCTGCTATACAGTTATGCCTTTTGGGCTCAAGAACGCTGGAGCAACGTACCAAAGAGCAATGGCCGTTATCTTTCACGATCAAATGCGCAAAATCATCGATGCGTATGTTGACGATATTCTCGTGAAATCTAAAGAGGGAGAAGATCACCTCGAAGCCCTTGATCAAGTGTTTAAGCGACTCATTCTTTACAAGTTAAGACTTAACCCGCAAAAATGTGTCTTTGGAGTCGAATCAGGCAAACTGTTGGGTTTTCTGGTCAGCAAAAAGGGAATTGAAGTCGACCCAGCCAAAGCAAAGGCTATCATTGATATGCCACCCTTGAAAAATCTCAAAGAGTTGCGTAGCCTTCAGGGACGCATGCAATCGATCCGGCGATTTATTTCGAACTTGGCGATGAGATGTGAACCCTTCAACCACTTGCTCAGAAAAGGAGTGAAGTTCAAATGGGGACCAGAGTGTCAGCTATCGTTCGATCGGATCAAGAAGTATCTTCTAAATCCTCCCATCTTGAAGCCGCCAGAATTGGGAAAACCTCTTTTGTTATACATCTCAGTCAATCAAGTTGCATGCGGCGGGTTCTTGGCTCAATATAAAGAAGGCAGCTTGATAGAGCACGCCATTTATTATGTGAGTAAGACTTTCATAGACTATGAAAAGAAATACTCTCACATAGAGAAGACCTGCCTAGCTCTGGTATGGATGTGTCAGAAACTAAGACACTACCTGCTGGCATCTAAAGTCAAAATTTTGTCTAAGCTCAATCCTCTCAAATATATCTTGGAACAACCTTTTCTCAGCGGACGAGTCGCAAAATGTCAAGTCTTACTGATGCAGTACGACTTATAATACGTTTCGCAGCAATCAATCAAAGGTCAAGCAATAGCAGATCAATTGGCGGACTTTCCTCTGGCAGAAGAAGTGAAAGCCGAAGATGACTTCCCTGATGAGCAAATTTACAATATTCAGCAATCTCCAATCTGGAATTTATTTTTCGACGGTTCTAAGAATATGACCGGAATAGGCATTGGGATCTTATTAATCACTCCTGAGAAAGAGATGATTCCATTTTCTCTCAAGTTAGATTTTCAATGTACCCACAATATGGCTGAATATGAAGCCCTGATTCAAGGTCTAAAGATTCTACTAGACTTCAATGTTAAGAGAGTGCATGCCTACGGAGACTCATTACTTGTTGTCAATCAAGTTCGAGCCGAATGACAAGTGAAAGATCAGAAGTTATTCCCCTATCAGAAAATGGTTTCAGCTCTTGTCAGCAAGTTTGAAGAATTTCAGCTCTTCCATATCAAGAGAGATTTTAATCAAGCGGCTGATAGCCTAGCCAGTTTAGGCTCCATTATGGCATTCAGAAATGGAGAATCTTGTCGCTCTTTTGAAATTGGCAGACTTGACCAACCTGCTTTCCTTCCAGCGGAACAAGTAAACCAGGCTGAGCAAAAAAAGAAGCCTTGGTATTACAACATCAAAAACTTTGTAGAAACTGGCGAATTTCCTCTAGAACTCTCAAAGAAAGAGCAGCGAGCAATCCAGCATATGTCTACTCGATACTTCATTTTGGCCAATGTCCTCTATCGTCAAGGATTCAGTTCAAAATATTTCAGATGCTTAGACGAAGACGAAGCCAAAGAAGTCGTGCGGGAAGCACACGAAGGCATTTGTGGTGGCCACGTCGGCTACCAAACCCTTGTCAAGCAGATCATCAGAGCAGGTTATTATTGGAAAACTATGCAGCAAGATTGTTATCATTATGTGAAGAAGTGTGTGCAATGCCAGATACACGCACCTTCCATCCATGCTCCGACAACTTATTTGCAATCTGTTGTCTCTCCATGGTCGTTTTCTATGTGGGCCTTCGATGTCATAGGTCCCATCACTCCTTCAACTTCAAATGGCCACAAATACTTTCTTGTCGCAACAGAATATTTCACCAAGTGGGTAGAAGCTATCACTCTTCACACAGTAGAAGGCCGACACGTGGTCTCTTTTATTCACAAGAGCATCATTTGCCGTTTCGGTATCCCGCATGACATTGTATCAGATAACGGCAGTCATTTCAAGAATGAAAGAATGAAGACATTCTGTTCAAAGTTCAAGATTTATCATCATTTCTCTGCCCCATATTATCCTCAAGGAAATGGTCAGGCAGAGGCCACCAACAAAATCTTAATTTGTATCTTAGAGCGAACTGTAGAAATAGGCCGTGACTGGCATGAGAAGATTCACGATGCACTATGGGCCTATCAGACCACTATTCGCACTCCAATGAATGCTACTCCATCAGAACTGGTCTATGGAACAGAAGTAGTGTTGCCGCTACATGTTCAGAAGCCTGCTTTGAAATTCACATCGCTTCTGCAATTACCTCTTGATCAATACCAGCAGCAGCGACTGGTACAATTAGACTTGCTCGATGAGAGAAGGCTAAAAGCAGCAGAACATGCTCAATCTTATCGCCAGAGAGTAGCCAAGCAATATGCGAAGTTTGTCATCGAAAGAAGATTCAAAGTCAATGATTTAGTACTTCGATCCACAGCTTATCTCAAGCATCGTTCAGGCGGCAAATGGTCGCCAAATTGGGAAGGCCCATATGTCATCAAAGAAGCTTTACCCCGCAACTCATATCGGCTCATCAACGCCGATGGGGTAGAATTGCCGGATCCTATTAATGCTCGACACTTGAAAAAGTTCTACACTTGAAACATTTAGTCTTCTCTTGTAATCTTCCTGTTTCCTTCAAATAATGATTCAACTTTCTTTCCTAGTTACACTGGGGCATTTTTAAAATTTTGTTCTGTATGCAGGCAGGATAAACAAATTCCTCATTTCACGCACTTGTGCATTCATGTGCATCAATTCATATTCATTTGCATTCAACTGCATTGACAACAATTTGGTCAGTATTGGGATTTCAACAAACAGTCCCATCACGATTCCTAAATGATTCAAAATAGAAAGATAATCGCCAATACTGAACCAAAACTCAGCTCTCGAACTGGTATTATTTCAAAATCTAGTGTTCAAACTGGTACATTTTCAAAATCTCAACTTTTTGGAAAACCGAGTTCTGACTCGGATGTTTATTCAAATCATTTTCTTTTGTTGATCCGAGTTCCGACTCGTGATCTCTCTACTTTATTCGAGCTCTGATTCGAGCTCTTCATTTTCTTTTGTTGATCCGGGTTCCAACTTGAGATCTCTTTATTCATTTGAGCTCAGATCCGAGCTCTTTATTCTCATTTGTTGACCCGGGTTCCGACTCATGATCTCTGTATTTTATTCGAGCTCTGACTCGAACTCATCATTCCCCTTTGATTGATCCAAATCATTTCAATCATCAGGGTCTGTCAATTGATCAAATTTGATATTTTGCCCTCCAAATTCCAATTTAAATCTTTAAATCAACCAATTTCCAAACTTCGACCTCTGGGTCACCCAATTTCCAATTTTCGACCTTCAGGTCACCCAATTTCCAATTTTCGACCTTCGGATCACTCAATTTCCAAATTCCGGCCTTCGGGTCGCTCAATTCTCAATTTCGACCGTCAGGTCATCCAATTTCGACCTTCGGATCATTAAATTTCCAGCAACCAATTTTCCAATTTCCAATTTCGACCTTCAGGTCAATCAATCTCAATATCCAATTTCAATCATTTTCTCTTGCGAGAGACCCTTTTTAGGGAGAGTTTGACGGAGCTTGTTCTTTTCGCATGCTATCCTATTCGTTCACTTAGCCCCTTTTCAGGGAGAATTTGAAGGGACTCGTGTCTTCGTGAACCGTTTGCAAAACAATTCCCAATTTCACCCAAGGAACCCTTTTAAAGGGAGAGGCTCGACGAAGACTCACTTTTCTTGTAACCACCCAATTTCATACTAGGCCATTTCCGTCATGAAGGACCCTCTTGTCAGGGAGAGTGTGATGGACTCGCTCTTTTCATGACTCAAATTTTCTGACCTCACTATTATCGGCCCCTTTCCATAAGAGAAGCCTAATATTAGGGAGCTTTGACGAAAGCTTAATTTCTCTTCGAAAGTTCGTTTTGCAAACACCTCCTCTTCAGGGAAGAGAGGAGTATTTCCCATTTCCCATTCAGGTAAGGGCTAAGCTTGAGTCTTTCTTTTTGGGGAAAAAGAGAGGAGAATTTTCGTTATGGATGTATTGAGCCGGATTTTAAATACTCACTTTCACCAAGGATTCAAGAAAATTTTGTCAATTTGTCAAATTAATTATTTGCTGATTTCAGAATCTTTACGGCACAAATCTTTATCTCAATTTATCTTCAGCATTACTTCCAAGAGAGTGAAGCTTTTGTAAGAAGAGACTCAAATTTCAAATTCTTTCTATTGGTCAACCAAAAGAATGAAGGATAAATCCTCGATATGGCCGGAAAAGAAGATTCAATGTTACTGAAAAGTCATAGATGGTCGATATTGATCGCAGTCAATGGCACACCTTTAAAGATTATTCTTGTAAAGACGAGGCAGTGGAAATATCCTGAGTGCTAGAAAAGAGAGCATTTACCCAAGCCATGTCTCCTCAGAATCACCTAAGCTGCAATTAAATATCCGCAAAAGGGATCTCTCACCTGTCGTCAAGATGAAGGCGAATTAGGCGAGTAGACCCCCGGGGCCAAAGAAGATTCGAAACATCTCCAAGATGACGGAGTTTGTGATGGATCCTTCCAGAGAAAGTCCAAAGCACTGGCGAGATGAAGGCAGATGCGATGAACCTCTCGACAATCCCCAAAAGATATTTAATTTCAGCTATCATCCAAAGATCTCTAACCCATGAACCAATACCGTCAAAAAAGGATCGAAACATCTCCAAGTTGAAGGAGTTTGTGACGTACCCTTCCCAAAAGAGACCAAGAGAGGAAAAAGAAAGAGAGAAAAAGTCAGAACATCTCCAAAATGAAGGAGAATGTAACTGAAACCCAAAAGAGTGCAGAAAGATTATCATGAGAGAAGCTCCCAGGATATCAAACTGCCACATTTATCAAGAATCTTCTTTAAATTTGTGAAATTCTATTATCAATACTCTTTCATCAACTGCTTTCATAATATCAAATTCTCTTTCCTGTTCATATCAAGGAAATTGATAGCTTCCTTGAAGAAGGTCAATCGCAAGCAATTTGGATTTCAAGTCTCGATTCTACGAAGTGAACCTTGTTTGGAGGTAATGCTTTGGGTAGAAAAGAAAGAATATCTTTACAACAATGTGCAACATTTTCAAATACTTTGAATCAACAACAAAATTCTCAACATTTTGACAATATTTTCTAGGTATCCTGACGTGAAGTGAGAGCTTGATGTTCGTATTCGATGCATCCTGACACCAATTTTAAATCCCTCCTAAGGACTTGATTCCTTCCCTTCTTTAAGAGCATAAACTCTTAGATTTGCACACTTCCCAGTGTCCCCACTGTCCCATCATAGACAGTCCCATTTCGGTTCGAGGTCGAACCAACAATCATTTCTCACAAAAGGAAATTTCAAAAGTTATTTAGTCTCAGCAACGTGACGCCCAAGATCACCCCTTTTCACGCTTTAGGGACCCCATTTTCCTTCCTTTTGCAAAACCCCTGTCGGATTTATTGTGCAAAATCCGAAGGTTCCATCATGGTCTCTTCTTTCGAGGATTCCATCCATTTTCCGCCCAATCAGGATAAGGGTACAAACTTTAGCCTCATTCAAAGAGGTATGTCATTTCCGCCCAATCAGGATAAGGGTACAAACCTGAGCCTCAATCAACGAGGTATTTCATTTTTCGCCCGATCAGGATAAGGGTACAAACTTGAGCCTCAATCAACGAGGTATTTCATTTTTCGCCCGATCAGGATAAGGGTATAAACCTGAGCCTCATTCAATGAGGTATTCCATTTTCTCCCCAATCAGGTTAAGGGTCAAACCTGAGCTTCGTTCTGTACGAAGCATTTTCTGTCCCATCCAGGTTAAGGGCAAAAACCTGAATTTCACTCTCACAGAGTGAGTCTTTCCTCTTCATTTCTCCATTTCATATCTACCATCTTCCTCGGGCTAACTTCTTCATACTCAGTCAGATCCTTCTAACTGGGGCATTTTTTTTTATATATAGCCCAAATTTGGTGTGTTTTCTTTACCACTAAGCTCGGCCATGAGCCGGCTTAGTAGCAAAGAGGGGCATCTGTAAACACCCCAAAATTTCACTCACCTCCATGACATTGCCCTCAATCACCCCATTTCGGTTCCCCGGAACCCATGAAGGGCAAAGTGGTCATTTTCCAAGATTGAACCTTGCAGAAAGTCCAAAATTTTATTCTTGAGCCTCAAAATTTCCATATTTAGGTTCAGAGACATCTTCAAATTGAAAAATTTCAAAATCCTTTTCCTGGAGAAGAAAGTAGAATTTCCACTTCCTGGTTCAGAGTAACATTTCCTGAAACATGTTTTTGCATCGCATTGCATGAACACTTTGCATCATTTCACTGCATAGCATGTCAGTTGAGATCCAGAACTCTTGATTTTCAAAATTGTCAATCTAGATTTGTTTTTTTAAACTTTTCAAAATTGATTTTTTTAAAACCCTGGGTATTCAAAATTACCAATTTTTCCCATTTTACCCCCAGTACTTTGAATTACAAAAATCTTCCTCAAGGAAAACAATCTGGATATTTGGATATTGATTTTAAAGATTTTAAAGATTTTATCTCAAAATTTTTTGCAAAAAGATTTTTAATCTCCTTACAAATTTTTTTACATTTTTGTCCTGAAAAACCAATTTTTCCAAATTCTTGAAAATAAATAATGTTTTATCTCGTATTTTTAAATAAATGGAGCGGGACCCACCTTTTAACTAGCATCATACTAAGACCCCCAGGTAAGTTTCTTATTCTCAAGCGGCACCCACCCGAAGTTCATACCAATTTACAAATTTTTCTTTTTAATTTCTCAATATTTATTTATTTATATTTTAGTTAGTGGGCCCACACACATGTGGCACCCCATTTGAAAATAAAAGATTTTACAAAACAAAATAAAGCTTTATTTTCAAAAGGATTTTAAAAGTGGATTGAGGTGGCATTTCCATAAAAGCCTCTCATTTATTTCAATACTCATTTTTTTTATTTTTTTTTATTTTTATTGATTTGTTTAAATAATTTTGTTTTAAGAAGGAGGCAGCCTTAAATGGCACAGCCGAACTTCCAAAAAAAATAAAAAAAAATAATAAATTTGATTTTTACCTAAAACTTAGGTAAATGAAACAAAGTTTTGAAAAAACCCAAGATGCGCCTCTTTTAAAAACAACAAGTTTTCAAAATAATGAGGCATCGGTTTCACGCCTTTGCAAAATTTTCAACAAAATTTTCAAAAAAAATTCAAAAAAAAAAAACTATAACGGAACCTCATTAAGGGGGAAGGGGCTGCATTTTTTTTCAGGGAGAAAGGAAAGTTTTAAAAGGGGCAGGCACTCACGAAGGAAGGGGGATGGAAATTGCTCTTTTGAGTTTTGGCAAGGGAGGAGAGCCGATTGAAGGGAGGGTTTTGTTTTCGGTTTTGGGCACCATCACCACTAGCATCATCCTTCTTCAGCCACCAGACATTCCAACGTGTTCCTGCTCCCATTTCATCTTCAGCCCAGCCAAGGATTCAACGGATTGCTGCCATCTTTTCAACCCCTGCCGCACATTCACCTCCACTTCAGTCCAGCCAGCAGGAGGGCTAGCGTGAAGACCATCTTCTTCAGCACACCAGCCAACAGAGGTCCAACAGTTGCTGCCGTTTCATCCTTCTCCAGCCTAGCTGTGGCAGAGGACACCCAACGGGTTCCTGCTGCCCATTCTTCAGTCCATCAGCAGAGATTCCTTGGTGCAGAAAACGCAGCAGGGTCATTCGGTCCATCTTTCTTCAATCCATCAGGGTTGTTGCCCATTCTTCTTCAGCCCAGCAAGGTCCATTCCACATTTCCTTCAGCCTGGTCGATTGAGACCCAGCAGGTTTGTTGCTCTTTCTTGCTGCCTATCTTCCTTTCTTCCAGCCCCTATCGAATCAAAGTATTGATAACAGGATATATAGAGCTTATCAATGATACAATTTTATAAAATGTTGTAGGAGACATCCCATTTGATTTTCTATTCGTATATGACGTTTCTGTTATCATAAACTTTTCTTTGATCTTACTTTCTTCAGTTTTTTTTTCTTTTTTTTTATTTTTATTTTTCTTTGTTTTCTACATGCTTTCTGTTTGATCTGAGCATAACCCAACCCTTCCGCATTTAACGCCTAACAGCCTCCTCTTTAGGCTGGCATTGTGCTCCATTTCACCCACACTTCAATAGCCCACTGTAGTGTTTCTATTTGTTTCCAGATCTTATGTAACGTCATACTCCATGAAAAGCATAAAGAAATACCCTGTTAGACATGCCACACCCTTATTCTTGCAACATTACCTTCTCATACATTATGGGGATACTATTACAGCCCATTTTGTTGTTTCATGTTGCTAATTTGTGTTTCTTAAAATCTCTTTTCTGTAGTAAGTTAGTTTAGATATCAATTCCTGTATCATTCTTATGCTAAATGCTATATATCATATGTCATTCTGCCTATACACAG
This sequence comes from Nuphar pumila, assembly GCF_984573655.1. NCBI lineage: Eukaryota > Viridiplantae > Streptophyta > Magnoliopsida > Nymphaeales > Nymphaeaceae > Nuphar > Nuphar pumila. The sequence continues at coordinate 68,406,243 of NC_143251.1, read as the reverse complement.
TTCACATTTTTTTTTTACAGCATGTACTCTGTAGTCATTTTCTATATTTGTGTTGGTTCATTATCCTATTATTCTGTAAGTTTTCTGCACATAGTCTGTAAATGCTTCCTGTCAATAGTGATTGGACGCTCACCAGCATCCTCGATCTACTCAGCTCATGTCTATGAGAGAAAGTGGGGCGCCAAATTGGATCTGCTGCAGTTATCATGATTTCACTCTGGTCATCGGCTGGAGTATTTGAATGGATTTGCTGATTGATCCATTTGTTACATAGGGTTTGAGTGATCCATGTCTGCAAATAAATCTTCACATCCATCTTAGATCTCCTTTTACCATAATATACTTGCATTTCCCCTTTGTGCATATATATATATATATATAGTCATTTTTTTTTTCTTTCTTTGCACATGACAATATAGCTGTATTCTCTCTTATTAACTCAGCATCTCATAGTTATAGCCATCCTTTATTGTCATTTGGCATCCCTTTTACTGTGTATAAAAATTCATTCTTCTGCAGATGTGCAGTCTTGATAATTAGCCATATTCATGAACGGATATATCCATATCCGTTCATGATCTATATGCCATCTTTCACAAGCTTCATTATTGATATATAGGAAAGCTCTATACCCATTTTTATCGAAAATTATCTTGTAATTTGTGAAATACGGTTATGTAAAATCGCCTACAGAAACTGTATATAACTGTATTTTCTGGTTTTACCCATTATATGGAATTTACATTAATATGTATATTTTCTCAATATAGGTATATATATATCTATCTATCTATCTATATATATATATATTTATATCTATGTATATCTACCTATATGTATACGTATATATGTATGTATATATGTATATATATATGCTTATATATATATATCCCTTCATGCGCCCTTATTTTCATATATGAGTATCTATATATCTATTTTATCATATAAATATACCTCCATTGTTACATATCATTTAGCATCAATTTTAGTAATTTTTGATATACATCTCTTTGTTGTATATAATATATATATATATATATGTCCATTCCCTTGGTTATCTGGTACTAACTCTCATTTTGCAGGAAAATCTAGAAGATGCTGATTCCTTGGCTCCATTTCATTTTTTTTTTTACTTTATGATATGCAATGTAACAACCCAATGTAAACCTTGGAATAAGATTTACTTTTACTGCTTAGATTACGCCGCATCTCATATAGTTTGATTTCAGTAATATCCTAATTATATGATGCATATATCTCAATTTTTCAAAATTCACCATGGATGAACACGAATGGCACGTGCACCAACTCTTAGAGAGTTGATGAACTCGGTGGAGTCCATATTTACGGCCCTAGTCGGAATATGGACGAGACTCAGATCCATCATCTCTCTACCAGTCATATTGAGCCTACACTCTTAGGCTATCTTGAAAATGCACCTCATATTTCCAATGTTTTCAAAATATTGTGAATTAATTCAAATAAACCCTGAATATATTCATGGCCACAGTCAGAATATGTGAAGGATTTACTTTGGTTTAATTCACATTTTTTTTTTTTTAACAATTTTTTCAGAAAGTTTTTCAAAGTGCATTCATTCATTCAAATCATCTGCATCATTCATTTTTCTCATGATTTTCTCAAAAGATTTTCATTTCATGGAGTCTATTTCTCAAGAAACTATGATGATATTCGGAGTTGGATTTTCCAAATCAAAATTTTCCTATGATTTTCCTTGGAAATGTTATTTTCTTAAGATTCTTTTCAAGAGGAATTTCTCATCTTTCTCAAGAATCAAAGTTAATTTTCAGACATTTCAAAGACAAGGTTCTCAGGATTTCGATTTCCTAAGTTCTAAATTTCCTTCTCCAACGAATTTTTCCTATAAATTTCCTATCCTTTTCTTAAGAAAATTATCAAAGTCTGAGTTTTCCCAACAAGTACTTTCCTTTTTCAAATGTTCATATTTTCTCAAGAATTCCTACAGTTTTCCTGAGATTCTTATTTCCTTATGATTTTCCAAGTCTTTCTAAGCTTTCTCAAAATTTTCCTGAGATTCTCATTTCTTCATGGTTTTCTAAGTCTTTATAAACTTTCTCAAGATTTTCTCGAGATTCTCATCTCTTCAAGATTTTCCAACTCTTTATAAACTTTCTCAAGATTTTCTCGAGATTCTCATCTCTTCAAGATTTTCCAAGTCTTTATAAACTTTCTCGAGATTTCAAACCTTCTTCGTCTGAGTTTTCTTGAGAAATGCTTTTCAACTCTAAATGTTTTCTAAGCATACATCATATTTTCCAATTTACATTTTCCAAAATTCTCATAGCACATGCCTGAATTCTCTGTGCATTTAGGATAGAACACGATTTCAGTAATTTCACTAAGTCAAGCACAATTTTGGTCCTTGGTTTGATTACCCCTGTTAAAGGTGGCAGGAACGGTCGAACCTCGTACCGATAGGTCGAGCCCCATCCCATGGATTTTCCTGCAATTTTCAAAACAGAGGCGAGTATTTAAAATAATTTCCAAAATCCGGTCAAGTTTGAATCGCGAAACCATTTCCCTCTCTTCCGCAAGGAAGGAAAGACGGGAAAAAATTTGCGACGATAACAGGTTTGGCGACCGTGATGGGACCTATCCTTGTCTGACCTAAATTATGCTTGACTTAGTTCAATTATCGAAATTATGTTCACAACATGTCAGCTCTTTACTTGTATCATGCGAACCTAGGAGCCTAGATTCTGACCTAGCTGACATTGACTGCATGTAGCTTAGGCATGGTTTGGTAGGACCAGATTGAGGAGAAATTTTCATGCTCACATAGACTTAGGTCTAAATATAACTCTCCTCAATTTAGGATCTGAATGCAAACAATGTATGCTTCTTCAAAGTTTTCAAAATCTATTTCTCTAGGATTTAGAGCCATCTATTTCTTGCATGTGATCATCTTTCAAAACCCCAATTACCTATCATTACCCGGTCTTCATGTTGCTGGGCTCTCTTCCAGAACCCTAGTTCGGGACAGAGCCTCACAACTGGGCCACCTATTTGGGTTAACACCCCCCTACCACGTACCGCGGGCCACAGTCCGAAGTATATCGGTAGGCGCTCAAGGATGTTGGAAAACCTTACCTTAGAACCGGAGTTGAAATTATATGCCACGTACCTCGAATTTCAGTTCAGGTATATCGGCATAACTGGATTGGACAAAGATGATCTGAACCTAGAGTTAGGGTCAGGGTCCTACAGCTGTTTTCAAATTGATGCATTTAGAGTCAGCCTTTTAGGGAGTGTTGTATGTGCATAAATGTTTGTGCAGAATGTGATTGTTTGTATGTTACCTCTATTTCCTTACATTTTCCCAAAATATTTTCAAAATATCGATATTTCTCACATTTTCCTTTATTTCCTAAAACCCTGGATGATTTTCTCAAATATCTCATTTCTTTCAAAACTCCAAGTAATTTTACATTCTACCTTTCTACTGGATCTCGAATTTTCCAGCTGCATTTTTTGTCCTGTCTGCAAAATTTTTTTCAAAATTTCACAATTTCGTAAGTTTCATTCTAAGTCTTCCTCTATTTTCAGTTCAATGGCATCCAGTCAAGTCGATCCTATCTTTCCTGAGGGTCACATCATATTTTCCAATTTACATTTTCCAAAATTCTCATAGCACATGACTGAATTCTCTGTGCATTTAGGATAGAACACGATTTCGGTAATTTCACTAAGTCAAGCACAATTTTGGTCCTTGATTCGATTACCCCTGTTAAAAGCGGCAGGAACGGTCGAACCTTGTACCGATAGGTCGAGCCCCATCCCATGGATTTTCCAACAATTTTCAAAACAAGGCGAGTATTTAAAATAATTTACAAAATCCGGTCAAGTTTGAATCACGAAACCATTTCCCTCTGTCTTCCGCAAGGAAGGGAAGACGGGAAAAATTTTGCGACGATAAAAGATGTCCATACAGTTCATAGTTATTTCATTAGTTTAAGTTGTTGTTCGATGCTTATTCCAGTTAGATGTTAACTATGCAAGAGTGTTAATTTTAATTCTTCTGTGTTTTAAGTTAGGATTCTATTGATTTTGTTGTTATCATTTAATGTAATGTTTTATTTTCAGCATAATAGCTAGATTGCTTAGCTTTTCGTTAGTTTAAATAGTTAGATAGCTATGTGCTAGTTTAGTTTATCATTTTCATGATCGTTTTGAGTCTAATTGCTTATTATTTAATTTTAGTGTTTTGCTAGTAGTCTTCCCCAAGGATGGGCGACAGCCATTAGAGCTCCAGTCGAGCTCTAGGCTGTTTTTGGTAGCCTGTTAGCATTTTGGTAAGTTTTAGAATTTAGGTAAGTGTTTTTAGTGTGTCTAGATACATTGTATTAGAGGAGTTAGTTTAGACGTTTTTAGTGAAAATTTTAGTAAGTTTCCTTAGGTTAGGTAATTTCATTTAGTGGCTACATTCATTAGAGGTAATATAGAAAATGTTTTTGTTGTGGTTTTAGGATAGTTGAAATGGTTGAGTCATTGCTCCAAAAAGAAAAACGTTTTGAGAAAAATTGATTGCTCAAAAAGAATCGTTGGCTCCCATTTAGGCAAGTTGAATTTGAGTTCAAGAGAGAATCAATATTTTTTGGAAAGTTACATTGAAGTTTCAAATCTTTTCTAAAAGGTTAACGGTTTTGCAGAAGGTATTTATTTGTGTTGAAAATAATTTTTGGTAAGCCAAAATCGTGGAGGCTATTTTGAATTAGACTATTCCAAATTGCCTACTTACCTAAATAGTTTGTGAAAGACATTGAAGAGGTGTAACTGTCCCTAGTTGGACGATTTCCACCTCTTACCTTTTTAAATTAATATTTAAGGTAAGTAAAGACAAACCTCAAGTTGGACGATTTTTAAACTTACCAACTTTCCAAAGTTGTTCTTTTTGAGCATTTACTCTTGCCTATTTCACTAATCGTCTATAGTAAGATAGAATAAATTAGTGTTCATTAATTTAGTTAGTTGTGTCAACCCTAGTTAGTAATTAGGTCCTTATTTAGATAAATTTTACTTAGAAATAATATCTTAGGTGTGTTAGGTATAGAGTTATTAGATGAATATATATAATTAATTAATTAAATTTTTACTTATCATTTTACAAATTGGCCATTGCTTAATCTAGCCGAGTCAACCTAGCTTAACCTAGTCCTAGTCAACATAACCTAGTCAATCTAGTTAACCCAGTTAGGTGTGTCGTGTCCCTAGCCTAAGTTGAGCCCCACCTAGTGAACCCAGTCAATCTAGCCAAGTGTGGCGTGAGCCAAGTCCTATCTTAAACCCACCACTCTTTGGTATTTAGTGATTTAGTTACATTTATTTTTAAGTTATATTAACCTCAGTATAAGTAGTGTAGGTTTTCATTTAATCAATCTAGTAGAGTTTAGCATTGCTTGTTTAAGGTGTGTTTGATAATTGTTTTTTTTTTATGTTAGTAATTCAATTAGTTCAATTGCATTTAGTTTGTATTAATTGCAGTTACTCATTCATATAGTTAAGTGCATTTTTTAGTACATTAGTTGCAATTGCATTATTTGTTCATTCAGTTCTTAGTCATAAAAGTGCATATCATATTTCATTTATATTTCATTTAGCATCATTGCATTTAACATCAGCATATAATCTGTCATTTAGTTTCATTTAGGTTGCATTAGGTTTAATTTGCATTTTTTTTAGTGTTTAAATAGATTTATAAAGTGAATAGTGCATTCAAAGAAAAACCTGATTTTTGCCCTGTCGCACTATCGTCATTTCAGGTGCAAAAATTCTGAGTTTTCAAAATATTATTCTTCTATTCACTTTATTGGTGTGTTAACTTTCTTCATACCAAATTTCAGCTCAATTCGAGTTGGTTTGGTCTGATTTTTAAGCGTTTTGCGAAAACTGCTTTTTCGGATTTGAAAATTTCGGGACCTGCGATATCCTAATTTTTCCCAGTTTTTAAACGCTTATATCTGGAGTTCCAGATATCATTTTTTAATTCTGTAAAAACTGTTAGATTTTTTAATTTGTTAGTTACAGAATAGAATAAATTTCGGGAAAATCGGACTTCGTTTTCTCTGTCAAACAGTAGTTTTCTAAAGAGCTGTCAGGAGTCTATTTTACATTAGTTAGGGGCATATTGGTAATTTCATTCTTTTTAGCATTTTCGTACTGTTTTCAGTATTTTCTGCATATTAGGTGTTGCATCTGCATCATACAGTATTGTTAGTCTTAGGTTAGTGAATTTTAAAATTAGTTTGACATTTTATTTGATTATTTTATCATAATTAGGATTCGTTTTATTAATTTCTTGAAAATTAGGTTTAATTTCATTTCTAGCTTGTTTTATTAGAACTAGTTACTAACTCTGTATTTTTAGGTTGAAAAGCTTATTCATTTTCCAAGGTTTATTGTCTAAGTGCGAAGAGTGGATAATTAGCAGAAAGACAGAAATACCCTTGGCGTGCAACAGAGGACTTATTTGCTTTTCCATTTCATTTTAGTGTTAATTTGTAATTGTTATTAACATTGTGATTGTAGACAGTTATTTGTGATTAATAAATTAATTTTTTGAGAAATATTTGAGTAATTCTTGTTCCCTGTGGATTCGACCTGTACTTACCAGTTCGTGGAAAGTCGGTTATTTACTTTTGGTTGACGATTTTAAAAAGCTTTTATTGAAAATTATTGTTTTAAAAATACCACTTCCAAAATATCAACCAAATTTTGGCGCCGTTGCTGGGGAACGACGAATTACTTATTTTATTTCTTAGGGTTTGATTTATTAATCTGTTTTAGTTAGCTAATTAGTTGTTTTCTTTTCTAGTTAGTAGGATTAGTAAGTGAATATAGGATTAACATAGTTAGTAAATATAGGATTCACGTACTGTTTTATAGGATTCACTTTATATTCATTCTGCAAGGAGCGAGTAGACAGGTGGGTTTTAGAAAAACTTAGTTTGTGATTTCCTGTATTTCTCTTTTCAGTATTTTAGAGTAGTTTACTTTGTTATTTCATTTATTTAGTTACATAATTCTGACATAGATAGTTTAGCATATTTGTTTCTTAGTTGCTTTTATTTATGTTATTTACATTCTAGTACCTGTTTTAGTTTTAAGATTTAGGTTGTGTGCTTACATCTGGTCTTAGTACCAGTGTATGCAGGGACGACAAGGTCTAGGAGCACCATTACATCCATTCGTTGACAACCCAGAGAGAATTTTACATTCTCCTCGAAGTTCCACAACAATGGCTGACATAGATCCTCCACCTCCACCCCCAGTTCATCTGCGTCCTCTGAGGGAATACTTCATTCCCACATATTATGTCCGGGCATCCTGCATTCGGAGACCTGATGTAGGAGCGCCTCACTACGAGATTAAGGCCAGCATTATTCAGATGCTTCCATCCTTTTATGGCCTTAGTCACGAGGATCCCTACCGGCATTTAGATGAATTCCTCGAGATCTGTTCTACTGTAAAGATACAGAATTTCGACGATGATGCTTTGAGGTTGACCGTATTCCCCTTTTCATTAAAGGACAAGGCCAAGTATTGGCTAAAGTCCTTAGATTCTGTAGAGATAGGGTCCTGGGATCAGTTGCAGCAGGAGTTCCTTCGGAAGTATTTCCCCATTGGTCGTACGAACAAATACCGTCGAGCCATCACTAGCTTCACGGAACTAGATGGTGAATATTTTCATGAGACCTGGGAGAGAATGAAGGATCTCCTTAGAAAATGTCTCCATCATCAGGTGCCGAGATGGCAGCTGGTGCACAGTTTTTACGATGGATTGTCTGACAGGAATCGTCAGATGATCGACTCTTCATGCGGCGGGACATTCATGTTGAAGAGCAAGGATGAAGCATGGAGGTTATTTGATATATTGGCCGAGAATTTCCTCCACCATGCTTCGAGCTCTCATTCGGAGAGAGCCACACCCAGCATTCAGAAGAAAGTTGGTGTTCTTGAGATTGGTCCATCTATTGCACTACAGTGCAAGGTAGACATGATTTCTCAGAAGCTGGACCAACTTCTCTGAGGACTACCCACTACCCAGCAGGTGTGTACTCTGTGTGCCAGTCCGGCACATGATATTACTGAGTGCCCTTCGGCAGCTCAGTACCCTGAATTTGTTCAAGAACAAGTTCAGGCAGCTTAGGGTTACGTCAGACCGCCGAATAACCCAATTTCATCTACATATAATCTGGGTTGGCGTAACCATCCCATTTTTTTATGGAAGAATCCATAGTCTTCCATGCAGATGCCTACATCCTCTCAGCCAGCTCGACCGCCATCTTTTTCTCAGACATTTCTGAGGCCGATCTATTCTCAATCTTCATCATTTCCTCCTCCGATTCCGCAGGAGTCTGCCCAGTAGACCTCTTTTGAGGAGAGACTTCTCCAGGCATTCCAAGAGGTGAAAACCTCTAATTAGAATGCCTTCGAGAAGTGTAGCCAGATATTGAGTTCACGTACGCAGTCCATTGCGAAGTTTGAGTCGCAAATGAGACAGTTAGCTAAGGCTATCAGTAGGAGACCCGAGGGTACATTGCCGATCCAGGATGTCATGAACCCGAAGGGCAAGGACCAGACGACTGGAAGCCTGTTTCATGCTGAGTCACAGCAGCAGGCCAAATCTGTTATGGCCCTAAGGAGTGGACGTGAGTATCACGTCGAGAGCAGAGAGAGAGAGTAGAGAGAGGATAGAGGAGCCAGAGACCATTGTTTCACCTTCGTCAGCTCAGCCATCATTATCATCCCCGTCCCCATCATCACCATCACCTTCATCATCTTCATCCTCAGTACAGAAGAAGGATAGGAGTGAGCCTTCTCATAAAGAGGAGGAACTACCCGCGTATATTCCTCCACCACCCTATCCCAAAGCATTAGAGTCTCCCGGATTCAGAATGAAGCAGGGTGAGAAGATCCAGGACATGCTTGACATCTTCAAGCATGTGCAGATCAACTTACCTTTGCTCGATGCGATTCAGCAGGTGTCGGCTTATGCCAAATTCCTGAAGGAACTCTGTATGCAGAAGAGAAAATCCAGAGAGAGTTCCTAACAAGGTCCATCTTACTGAGCAGGTGAGTTCAGTACTTCAGCATCAGACACCACGAAAGCTCAAGGACCCTGGAGCCCCCATCATTGCTTGTACCATAGGGAACATCCGAATAGAACGCGCATTGCTCGATCTTTGAGCAAGCGTGAACATTCTGCCTAGATATTTCTTTGATTCTTTTGGGCTAGGAGAGATGAGATTGACTCCTATTACACTTCAGCTGGTAGATCATTCTATCAAGGTACCGAGAGGTGTCTTGTATGACGTGCTAGTTAAAGTGGATGATTTTTATTTCCCCATCGATTTCATCATTCTTGATATGGAAGGAGTAGACAGCCAACACCAGACTTCGATCATTTTGGGCAGATCATTCTTGGCGACTGCCAATGCATGCATCAACTGTAGGACCGGAGCTATGGATCTCTCATTCGGCAACAGGAAGGTCAAGCTGAATATTTTTAATGCTGCTATGGGACCAGCAGGAGACATGGACTGCTTCTATGTAGATATTGCACAAGAGTTAGTGGAGGAGCAGCCCGAGTTGTACATTACTGAGGTTCCGTTAGATATGTACCATATTGAGAAAGATAGTTGTACAATTAGTATAGATGTGTCTAGAGTGTCCTCAGAGTTCCCACCTTGGAGAGCTATCATTGAGCCTCTCCCACCACTTGCGGAGTCCCCCGCCAAATCTTCGATTGAGTCACCTCCGAAACTTGAGTTGAAACCCTTACCGGATTCACTCAAGTATGCATATCTCGGAGATGATAAAACTTTGTCTGTGATCATCTCGTCCCTACTCACTGAGGAGCAGGAGCAGAGATTGTTGACTATTCTACGAGAGCACAAGGCAGCGATTGGCTAGGGAGTTGCTGATCTGAAGTGGATTGATCCTTCATTCTGCATGCATAGAATCCATTGCGATGAGGAGGTCAAGCCAGTGAGAGATATGCAGAGAAGGCTAAATCCCAACATGAAGGAAGTGGTGAAGAATGAGGTGGTGAAGTGGTTGGATGCAGGAATTATCTACCCAATTTCTGATAGTCAGTGGGTTAGTCTGATTCAGGTTGTTCCGAAGAAGTCAGGACTCACTGTTGTGGAGAACGAGAAGGGTGAGAGAATTACGATAAGGACCACTACAGGATGGCGAGTCTGCATCGATTATAGAAAGTTGAACGTGGCAACTAGGAAAGATCATTTCCCATTGCCATTCATTGATCAGATCTTAGAGAGACTCGCAGGACAAAGCTACTATTATTTTCTAGATGGATATTTAGGATATAATCAAGTAGCTGTCCATCCTAACGACCAGGAGAAGACGACATTTACATGTCCTTATGGCACCTTCGCATTCAGACGTATGTCGTTCGGGCTCTGCAATGCCCCGGCAACTTTTCAGAGGTGCATGTTTGCTATCTTCTTGGATATGATAGATGATGTGATGGAGGTTTTCATAGACGATTTTTCAGTGTATGGCTCTTCATTTGAAGATTGCTTCCAAAAACTTACTCGAGTATTGAGTAGGTGTGCAGAGACAAATCTTGTCTTGTGTTGGGAAAAGAGTCACTTTATGGTCCAGGAGGGGATTGTGCTTGGACACATTGTGTCCAAGCGAGGCATTGAGGTTGACAGAGCGAAGGTGGAATCCATTTCGCGTTTGACTTCACCCACATCAGTGAGGCAGATTAGGTCATTTTTAGGGCATGCAGGATTTTATAGGCGGTTTATAAAATATTTCAGCAAAATCTCTCGACCGCTTTGCACTTTATTAGAGAAGGACCAGCCCTTTGTTTTTAGCGAGGATTGTATGAAGGCCTTTGAGATTCTCAAAGAGGCCTTGATTACTGCACCCATTCTGAGACCTTCGGATTGGAATCTCCCATTTGAGATTATGTGCAATGCATCTGACTATGCTATGGGGGCTATATTAGGACAGCGCATTGATAGGAAGCCCTATGTGATTTACTACGTAAGTAGAACTCTGCCTGATGCTCAAATGAATTATACCACGACAGAGAAGGAGCTACTTGCTGTAGTATCCGCATTGGACAAGTTTAGGTCCTATTTGCTCGGTTCGAAGGTGGTTGTCTATTCTGACCATGCTGCATTGAAGTATCTTTTGAATAAGAAAGACACCAAACCGAGACTGATTCGTTGGGTTCCGCTACTACAGGAGTTTGATCTCAAGATTCGAGATAAGAAGGGAAGCGAGAATGTAGTAGCAGACCACCTTTCTAGACTGATCGTGGAGACCACGCAGGATCAGAGGCCGATCAGTGATTCTTTCCCCGACGAGCAGATCATGTTAGTCAGGACATCGCAGTTACCCTGGTTTGCTAATATTGTGAACTATCTGGTTTCGAGACAGATACCTGAGCATTGGAACAAGAATGAGTGCGAGAGATTCCTATCTCAGGTGAGGCACTATTATTGGGATGAACCAGAATTGTTCAGATACTGTGCAGACCAGATCATTAGAAGCTGTGTTCCGGAGGAGGAGTACGAGTCCATTTTGAGTTTTTCCCATTCCTTAGCCTGTGGAGGGCATTTTAGCAGTAGGAAGACGACTGCAAAGGTTTTGCAGTCCAGATTTTATTGGCCCACACTCCATAGGGATGCACATGAGTTTTGCAGGCGATGTATTCGAGACATGATGCCCTTGCTTCCGATTTTGATTGTAGAGATTTTTTATGTTTGGGGTATTGATTTCATGGGACCATTTCTGACTTCATTCAGAAATTTATACATTCTTGTGGCGGTTGATTATGTGTCCAAGTGGGTCAAGGCTGTGGCAACCAAGACCAATGATCATAGAGTGGTGCTTAAGTTCATTAAGCACAACATTTTCAGTCATTTTGGTGTGCCACGGGCGATGATTAGCGATGGTGGCAAGCATTTTAGGAATGTACAGATAGCTTCTCTGCTGAGAAGATATTTTGTCAATCATAGATTCACCATGTCGTGTCATCCGCAGACTAGTGGACAGGTAGAGGTGTCAAATAGGGAGATTAAGCAGATTTTAAGGAAGACAGTTCGCCCGGACCGCAAGGATTGGTCCCCGCGCTTAGATGATGCACTTTGGGCATATAGAACTGCAATTAAGACTCCAATTGGCATGTCTCTGTATCGCCTTGTATTCGGGAAAGCATGCCATCTTCCTGTTGAGCTGGAGCATAGAGCATATTGGGCTATCAAGAAGTTGAATTTTGACCTCGCCCAGGCTCGCAAAGCGAGAGCACTGCAGCTCTCAGAATTAGAGGAACTCAGGAATGATGCATATGAGAATGCCAAGTTATACAAAGCTCGCACTAAAGCATTTCATGATAAGCACATTGTCAGAAAAGTGTTTGAGCCAGAGCAGAAAGTGTGGCTATACAATTCCCGTTTGCATTTATTCCCAGGGAAGTTGAGATTGAGATGGACAGGACAGTACATCGTGAAAGAAGTGTTTCCACATGGAGCGGTTACATTATTTGATCCTATGACCCAAGGTACATTCAAGGTTAATGGGCAAAAACTGAAGCCCTTCATTTTAGATTCCTTACACAATGGCGAGTGTGAGATACTGCATCTCACGAAGGCATGAGGATTCGACCAGAGGGATGTTTCATATGTACATTAGTTTGTGCTTCAATTCAGTATTTTTATTTATTTCAGTATTTCATTTCATATGTGCTGACATTTGTTTTGATGTATGCAGGATAAATCTAACACTTAGCGTATCAGTTACCAGATACAGGGCAGAGCTTTCAAAGAATTCAGTGATCAGATGAAACTAAAATTCAGAAGCCCAGAGCAGATCAGGTTGTATCTATCCATTCTCCCATATTTATATTTATTATCTTTTAGTGTGCATTTACATTGCATTTTTATATATTTTGTATGCCACTAGGGACAGTGTCATTCAAGCATGGGGGGGGGGGTTTAGATGCACACTAAAAAAAAATTTATGTCTGGTAGCTAAAGTAGGCATTTGAGAACAAGTTTGTAGCATATATGATTGTTTTTGGCATAATCTAACAATTTAGAAATTTTTAAGCCCCATGAAAATTTTTTTTTGAACAGATTCAAATAGAGTAGTTATTTATGAGAAAATTCAAAGAAAATATAGTATTTGATTGTTAGAAAATTTTGAATCACTTTAGTATAAGTATGCACAGTATGTTTTGTGAAAGAAATAAGCAATGGAAAGATGTTTTAGAAAAATGAGTTTAAAAGAATAGAGCTACGTTTAGTTGTTGATGTCTTCGTGAATCCTAGTAGTGGAACTCAGACATGAGATGAAGTGTTTGGGTCTCTTGACAAAAAGGATAATGAAGGAGATCATCTTCTTGTCTAGTTGATATCTATGGCCTTTGTAGTTCGAGTAAGTAGAATCTGAAGGGTGTTTCACACCTGGTGCCCCAAAGCCAGCTGGTTTGCGAGCCACCGGTTTGAAAGCTTGTTACATGGACTGCATAGAAAGCCTAAGAGATAGAAACATTGCACATGCCGAGAGGAAGACTATACGTAAACTATTAGAATAGAAGGTCTAGTGACTCAAGCAATTAAGTCCGAGGGATACTTTGTATCTAGTGCCCTAAGGTCGACCGGCCTGGGAGTCACCGACCTAAAGCTCTCTACACGGGTTACGAAAACTGGATATTCTAAATAGTGCTCATGTGAGAAGAATGCTCAAGAGTGAAAAATTGAAAAAGGGTGAAAAATTGAAAATCCAAAGAAAGAAAAAGAATGTGCTGAATGAGAAAAAATTGCATTGCTTAGGAATATGTGTGAATTACTGTGCAGAAAATATACAAGTGAGAAAAAATGAGTAAAACATGATAGTACTTGTCTTTCTGAGAAAAATCATAAAATAGCTACAATGTTAGAAAAGTAAGGAAAACAATTTTTACTGTGGTGGCATGAGATTTCTGAATTTGTTTTTGAAAATGTCAATTACATGAAATATTTGTTCCAACTGTTTTCTTAACTGCCTAATATTTTTGAAAAATCATTCCTGCAGTTCATTGATGTTTGTGGGTAGCATCTCTGCAAACCCTCACGAGACCTTACTCGTCCACTGGTGTAAGCCAGGGGTTTAAAAGGCTTGTTGCATACGCTAAATGCAACCGTGATTCCTACGAAAGTGAGTTAGTTTTTATGCATTCATGTTTAGCATTTCTTGTCTCTGTTGCATAGCATAGTTAGGGTTTGTTAAGGGACTAACAAACATTCAAGCATGAGGGTATTTGATGATGCATGAAATGCACATCATGTTAACAAGTTTTTCATGCATTTTGTAATGAGTTTAAGGTTTTAAACCCATGTTTAGATGCATTTTGATAGTAAGGGGTTGTGGTTCAAATTTCAGAGAAATCAAAGTTAAAATGAGAGAGTTATGGCTATTTCAGTGTTTGGGCACAAATTTCGAGGTGGATCGGATCCATATCCGACCCAATTAGGATATTTGGACCTTGGATCAACCTTTAGAAAGCCCAAAATCCAACCCACACGCATATCCATATCCATTTCAAAAAGTTTTGCAGAAAACCCCTCAGAAAGTGGCGCCTAGTGAAAAATTTTATTATAACCTTGTTTTTGAAATTCCAAAAAATATAAGTATACTTTTTAGAATAACCCTAGGCGTCTTTGGCATTGAGATTGGCGCCTCCTACAGTGAATCTAGCTCCATCCCCTTCCAACCCTTCATTCCATCCCATTTTCCATCGAAGATTGGGTTTTTGCTTGGTTTCCAAGCATTAGTCTTTCTCATGTTCCATTTCTAATCATTTCTTTAGCATCCTTGCTGCATTTTCTCACCATTTTCTGTATTTTTGAAGGTGTAGCAGAGGTGGAGACCATTAATCTTGCTTGGAAGTGCGCAACACCCCAACAAGATGAGCCGACCCTACCTCCATCCGGTTTTCTGAGCCCTCCGATCGTGAATCGACCCCCATTCCATCTTCGGTGGATCTCCAACGTGTTGCAGCCGTGGGAATATTGTTCATGGTGATATTCCAGCATTCTCGAACCGTTCGAGACGTCAAACCAAGGTCATTGTCTGCTCTCTTCTTCCCCACAATCGTCGGATCGCCCTTGAGGTAGGTCTTCTTCGCTCTTTTCTTCTAGATAAAACCCAAAATTGTGTGTGTTTGTTTTCTTGTTTTATTTTCTGTGTGTTTTCTTTATTTTTATTGTTTCAACCTTAGAATAGCATTCGTGCATAGACCAGCACGGTAGATTTTGGTTTTGTTTCATTGTTTTTATGTTCGAATCGTGAATTTGCATCATTTTTCATCCAAAACGTGAAGATCGGCTAGATTTTCATCTAGCCGATTGTTATTTTTTGTCCAGTGTGTTTTACTGAATTATTTTTACAGATTAAAGTGTTGCAAATTTTAAGTTTGATTTAGTTGAGTCATTGGGCTTAAAGAAAGGGGCGTGTTCAATTGAAAACCAATAAATCGGCTAGATCCAGTCTAGCCGATCTTGGTTCAATTTTTTATGTGAAGCCTTTGGTCGTTTGAGCAGAATAACGGGGTTAACAAACCTCATTTAGGATGAGCCCAATTTGATTTCTTATGTGCCGTGTGATTTGTTTCAGTAAAGTCGTTGGATTTTAGTTCATCTAGATAAAAGCGTGTGATTTAAATTTTTTTTTAGTTAATTTTTGTGTTTTGTTTGTTGGTCTGTCATTTCCAGCATATTGTAATTGTTAAAGTCCCAACTTCCTAGAAGGAGTGTGGTCGAGTTCATCAGATTAAGATTTTTCTACACATCCTTTTGTTTCTTTTGATGTTTTAGTTCTATTGCGAAAAGAAAAGAAAATTCGAGTATTGTTTTCACTTTGTAGGTTCGTCCAGCTGGTTGTATGATGTCCATATAGTTCATAGTTATTTCATTAGTTTAAGTTGTTGTTCGATGCTTATTCCAGTTAGATGTTAACTATGCAAGAGTGTTAATTTTAATTCTTCTGTGTTTTAAGTTAGGATTCTAGTGATTTTGTTGTTATCATTTAATGTAATGTTTTATTTTCAGCATAATAGCTAGATTGCTTAGCTTTTCGTTAGTTTAAATAGTTAGATAGCTATGTGCTAGTTTAGTTTATCATTTTCATGATCATTTTTAGTCTAATTGCTTATTATTTAATTTTAGTGTTTTGCTAGTAGTCTTCCCCAAGGAGGGGCGGCAGCCATTAGAGCTCTAGTCGAGCTCTAGGCTGTTTTTGGTAGCCTGTTAGCATTTTGGTAAGTGTTAGAATTTAGGTAAGTGTTTTTAGTGTGTCTAGATACATTGTATTAGAGGAGTTAGTTTAGACGTTTTTAGTGAAAATTTTAGTAAGTTTCCTTAGGTTAGGTAATTTCATTTAGTGGCTACATTCATTAGAGGTAATATAGAAAATGTTTTTGTTGTGGTTTTAGGATAGTTGAAATGGTTGAGTCATTGCTCCAAAAAGAAAAACGTTTTTAGAAAAATTGATTGCTCAAAAAGAATCGTTGGCTCCTATTTAGGCAAGTTGAATTTGAGTTCAAGAGAGAATCAATATTTTTTGGAAAGTTACATTGAAGTTTCAAATCTTTTCTAAAAGGTTAACGGTTTTGCAGAAGGTATTTATTTGTGTTGAAAATAATTTTTGGTAAGCCAAAATCGTGGAGGCTATTTTGAATTAGACTATTCCAAATAGCCTACTTACCTAAATAGTTTGTGAAAGACATTGAAGAGGTGTAACTGTCCCTAGTTGGACGATTTCCACCTCTTACCTTTTTAAATTAATATTTAAGGTAAGTAAAGACAAACCTCAAGCTGGACGATTTTTAAACTTACCAACTTTCCAAAGTTGTTCTTTTTGAGCATTTACTCTTGCCTATTTCACTAACCGTCTATAGTAAGATAGAATAAATTAGTGTTCATTAATTTAGTTAGTTGTGTCAACCCTAGTTAGTAATTAGGTCCTTATTTAGATAAATTTTACTTAGAAATAATATCTTAGGCGTGTTAGGTATAGAGTTATTAGATGAATAATTATAATTAATTAATTAGATTTTTACTTATCATTTTACAAATTGGTCATTGCTTAGTCTAGCCGAGTCAACCTAGCTTAACCTAGTCCTAGTCAACATAACCTAGTCAATCTAGTTAACCCAGTTAGGTGTGTCGTGTCCCTAGCCTAAGTTGAGCCCAACTAGTGAACCCAGTCAATCTAGCCAAGTGTGGCATGAGCCTAGTCCTATCTTAAACCCACCACTCTTTGGTATTTAGTGATTTAGTTACATTTATTTTTAAGTTATATTAACCTCAGTATAAGTAGTGTAGGTTTTCATTTAATCGATCTAGTAGAGTTTAGCATTGCTTGTTTAAGGTGTGTTTGATAATTGTTTTTTTTTTATGTTAGTAATTCAATTAGTTCAATTGCATTTAGTTTGTATTAATTGCAGTTACTCATTCATATAGTTAAGTGCATTTTTTAGTATATTAGTTGCAATTGCATTATTTGTTCATTCAGTTCTTAGTCATAAAAGTGCATATCATATTTCATTTATATTTCATTTAGCATCATTGCATTTAACATCAGCATATAATCTGTCATTTAGTGTCATTTAGGTTGCATTAGGTTTAATTTGCATTTTTTATAGTGTTTAAATAGATTTATAAAGTGAATAGTGCATTCAAAGAAATCCCAATTTTTGCCCTGTCGCACTGTCGTCATTTCATGTTCAAAAATTCCGAGTTTTCAAAATATTTTTCTTCTTTTCACTTCATTGGTGTGTTAACTGTTTGCAGACCAAATTTCATCTCAATCCGAGTTGGTTTGGTCTGATTTTTAAGCGTTTTGCGAAAACTGCTTTTTCGGATTTGAAAATTTCGGGACCTGCGATATCCTGATTTTTTCCAGTTTTGAAACGCTTATATCTGGAGTTCCGAATATCATTTTCTAATTCTGTAAAAACTGTTAGATTCTTTGATATGTTAGTTACAGAATAGAACAAATTTCGGGAAAATCAAACTTCGTTTTCTTTGTCAAACAGTAGTTTTCCAAAGAGCTGTCAGAAGTCTATTTTACACAAGTTAGGGGCATATTGGTAATTTTATTCTTTTTAGCATTTTCGTACTGTTTTCAGTATTTTCTGCATATTAGGTGTTGCATCTGCATCATACAGTATTGTTAGTCTTAGGTTAGTTAATTTTAGAATTAGTTTGACATTTTATTTGAATATTGTATCATAATTAGGATTCGTTTTATTAATTTCTTGAAAATTAGGTTTAATTTCATTTCTAGCTTGTTTTATTAGAACTAGTTACTAACTCTGTATTGTTAGGTTGAAAAGCATATTCATTTTCCAGGGTTTATTGTCCAAGTGCGAAGAGTGGATAATTAGCAGAAAGACAGAAATACCCTTGGTGTGCAACAGAGGACTTATTTGCTTTTCCATTTCATTTTAGTGTTAATTTGTAATTGTTATTGACATTGTGATTGTAGACAGTTATTTGTGATTCATAAATTAAATTTTTTAGAAATATTTGAGTAATTCTTGTTCCCTGTGGATTCGACCCGTACTTACCACTTCGTGGAAAGTCAGTTATTTACTTTTGGTTGACGATTTTCCAAAGCTTTTTTTGAAAATTATTGTTTTAAAAATACAACTTCCAAAATATCAACCATTCGTCTTTGACAACACCAGCGGCATCTGGTTATCCTTTCGCCACACTTTTTACTTCGTTAGCAAGTTTCGAACCGCAGCCTATAAGGCTGCATGTGTGCATGTAACTTGGGTTCCAATGACCCGACAATTTCTCAATTGTAGACTTACCATGGCATAGACCAAAACCCACAAAGTTGTTTAAAGCACCCGTTTCTGTAGCACCCCTTTTGTTTCTGCAGCACTGCCCAAACCAGGCCTGCAGTGAGTGTGTTTAGTGCGCCATGGCACCAAGTGATAGTTTTGGGGCAGGTTCGTCTTTGACAACACCAACGGCAACTGGTTATCCTTTCGCCACACTTTTTACTTCGTTAGCAAGTTTTGAACCGCAGCCTATAAGGCTGCATGTGTGCATGTAACTTGGGTTCCAATGACCCGGCAATTTCTCAATTGTAGACTTACCATGGCATAGACCAAAACCCACGAAGTTGTTTAAAGCAATTTTATATGTATATATTTTCCTCCCGTTGTTATGCGATTTAGCATTATTAGCAAACCTTTGGGCTACAGCCAAAGGGGCTGCAAGCATGTTTGGTGCGGGATCCAATATCCCAACGAGTCCATAAGTATGTGGATTAGTTACAACTTGTGTGATGTTTATAGTCGTTGTTTAATGCAAGCTACATGGATTTAGGTATGCATGCGTAGTTATGTATACGTTATGAATGGTGAGAACCATTAATGGACGTAGTATTGTTTCACCCCCGTTATGGGTTTGGCCGTCATTGCATAGAACGGGAAATGCTCGCAAATGATGTCTTGTTTAATGCCTCTTTACAAATAAGGTGTTTGCGGAATTGAGAGTGTATGGCACCTGTCGAACGAAATATTTCAAGAATGGCACCACTCTTGTCATATGTATTTGACACCTTGGCACTTCATAACTTATCATTTAAACGTATCATGATGGTGTTCTGTAACATAGTTGTGCACACTTTAGCACGAGGCTAGCATGCGTAATGAATGCAAATCACTTTGGCAAATCTTATGTTTTCTCTAAGTACGTAGGGAGCTTGAGGAACATGTATGGTTATCGCAATCTTATGAGACTTATGCGACGTTTAGAACTCCTTGGCGAGTTGTTGTGGGCGATGGACCCACTTAGTGAGATGAGCTCGCTCATGGTTGAAATACATGGTTTACGAACTTTGGCACAGCTTTTGAGTCACGCCTTACCGTGGCAAAATGCTTCTAACTGTCTCATCATAACGTGCAATGTTTTGTATTATTACTTAACTAGTTCTTGCACTTATGACACGATGCACATGCTTGTTCACTTGTATTTGTGCATGATTCACGATGACACATCTGTTTGCACATCACAGTCTCTTATATTGTTACATTAGAAATTTATGTTTTGTGATGTATACCATGTTATGAATGTTAGGAACTGTGTTTAATTATGTTCCTTGATGCATACCCTGTTACTGTTAGTAATTGTCATTTAATGCACCATGTATAGCTTTGTACTCCTGCTCATGTTGTAACTGCTTATTTATTGTAAATTAGCATACTATGTGATAAATGATAAACTGTGCTCTCGATTCCACACTTTGGTATATTGTGTTTGGTTTGTCTCACCAGCTCGAAAGAGTACTGACCCCGTTTTATGGGGATACATGTGTTTTACTTAGGCGTGGGATGGAGCTCGGTGTGTTGCAGCGGACTCTGAACCCACACTTCTGAACCCTCTTCAAGGATCTTGGCAGTTCTTGGTTTTGTATAAGGGAAATGATTTGTACACCTTGTAAAATGTTTAATAAAAGTTGTTTCATTAATTGTTGTTTCACTCCTGCGGCCCCGCCCAGGGTTTTCCGCTTGTTTCCTTTTTGGTACTTCTGCACTTGCGCACTCATTTTCAAAAAAAAATATTTTTACCTCAAATCCAAAGGATTTTCAAGTCAGAAAATCTTGGGGCGCCACAGAGATGGTATTAGAGCAGTGTTTTAAAAGAGATAAATAAGTGTGGTTCAAGTCTCTTCACGCATCAGCCATCGCATTGTAAGTATTTCTAATTCAATTTCTGTTGTTTAATGACTTGTTCTGCTTGACTTGATGATCTTGTGTGTTTTTCGGGTGTCGTCCGATGTGAGACCCCATTTCATGTTTAAGCCTTGTATTTTGGCTTAATACATCGATTGTCTGAACCTAGAGGGTTCGTTCGTGCTTGCGGATCTAGTTTCTCAAGCTATTCTGAGTCGACTCCTATGAGAATTGGGGATTTTTCGACTGAGACCTATGGGACTACTTGTGTAGTTCGCCCTTCTTATTCCACATCATGTGGTGGAGATGATCGATATATCATAGTGATTATCGATCTTTTAGCCTTATCTTGTTGAAGACAAGATGGCTTCGATGATAATCGTTGTGTGAGGCTTTGAGTGGATGTTCTCCCTCTTTTCCAACCTCGTTAGAATTGTTCGTGACCTTGTCTTTGACGAAGAGTATCTTGCTTGGTGTGATCCTTTTTGGACAAAAGGTTGAAGCCTTGTCTGTGCTAGTGAGCCTCTGCGTATCCCGTGGGCAGATACTGCTGATTTCTCCGGTCGTTCTTGATGATGAGAACGTATTTGTTGTCACGCACTTAGCATGTCGCGTTTGTGTCATCGGTGAGGGCATCTGACTCCTAAGAGGGTTGTGTTCTGGGGATAGTTAACACTGATCATCTGGGTGTTGTTGCTCGTGAGAGAGCGTTGCAAGAATTTTTGTTTCCCCTACCATTGTCTGGAGGATGGTGGTGTGTCAGCTCAGGAGGAGATTTCTGGTAGTGCCAACTGTGCCGCTGGATGGGGTAGCTCTCCAGCGATGCCGTTAGCATGGCGATTCGCTAATGATGCCATTAGAATGGCGACTTCCTAATGAGGTTGCTGGGATGGCGATTCTTCAGCAAGGCCGTCAGCGTGGCGATTCTCTGACGATGCCGTTAGCGTGGCGATTCACTAACGATGCCATTAGGATGGCGATTCCCTAATGAGCTTGTTGGGATGGCGATTCTCCAGCAAGGCCATCAGCGTGGCGATTCTCTGACGATGCCGTTAGCGTGGCGATTCGCTAACGATGCCATTAGGATGGTGATTCCCTAATGAGGTTTATGGGATGGCGATTCTCTAGCAAGGCCGTCAGCGTGGCGATTCTCTGACGATGCTGTTAGCGTGACGATTCGCTAATGATGCCATTAGAGTGGAGGTTCTCTGATGATGCCATTAGCGTGATGATTCTCTAACGATGCCATTAGGATGATGAGTTCCTAATGAGGTTGCTGGGATGGCGATTCTCCAGCAAGTCCATTAGCGTGGCGGTTCTTTGACGATGCCGTTAGCGTGATGATTCTCTAACGATGCCATTAGGATGGCGAGTTCCTAATGAGGTTGCTGGGATGGCGATTCTCCAGCAAGGCCGTCAGCATGATGATTCTCTGACGATGCCACTAGGGTGGCGATTCCCTACCGATGATATGAGTAATGTAACTCTCGTGCTTTGTTGTGTTAGAGTGGTGATTTTCTAACGGTTGTCGTCTAGAATAGTGATTTTCTAGCGATAGCGGCCTTGTTTGGTGTTGTTTGAGTCTGTTCGTAGAACATGCCTATTTATCGTGTTGTTGCTGCATGATTGAATTATGATGTGACTTTTGTCTGAATTATGTGTTGTATGCTCATAAATTTTTTGCATGATTGCGGCTATTATCATTTTCGTGAACATGGTTGTCAGACCTAGCGATTGATTTTGTGTCTTTTTGTCATGATAGATGACTTGGAAGACTAGATGTAACGACGTTATGGGCGTTGTGAACAACCTTGCAGAGGTTGTGCAACAGCAAACGGTTGCGATGCAACAAATGGGTGAGAATCTTCAGCACATAACCCAAGTTGTGCAGAACAATAGTGCGGTTACGTATAAGCGATTCATGGAGTTAGATCCTCCTGCTTTTATGGGTAAGACAGACCCTGAAGTCGCTGAGTCGTGGTTACGTGAGATAGAGTGTATCTTCCGTGTTTTGGATGTCCCAGAAGAGAAGAAAGTGAGTTTTGGTACTTATCGCTTGAAAGACCACACTGAGAAGTGGTTGGACACTGTCTCTTTGGTCAGATTCAAGGACACGACTGTTTCGTGGGACAAATTCATTGAAGTTTTTAACTCAGCATATTTTTCGAAGCACGAGCGCAGTAAGAAGATGCAAGAATTTCTGGACTTGCAACAAGGAACGATGACATTGTGTGACTATATTATGAGATTCTGTTGTTTGGAACAGTACTGTCCGAATGTTTACGTTGCGGAGCATGATCGAGCAATGAAGTTCGCTCGTGGTTTGAGGCCTACTTTGAGAACTAAAGTGTTCTCTAGCGGGCCGAAGTCGCTCAAAGAAGCTATCGACGTAACTACTCTGTTGGATGAAGACCAAGCCGAGCAGTCGACTCAAGTTTTTGCGATTGTGGCTGAGAAGAAACCTAGTAGGGTGGAGTCCTCGCCGCCTACTAGGGAGCGGGAGCGTCAGAAAGTGCAGCAGAAGCACCAGCGAAGGCAACCCCAGCGATCGAATGTCTTGGAACTTGTACTCTCTTCGATGGCAAGTGTTTCAAGTGTGGACAACCAGGGCACGATGCCAAGTTATGTCCCAAGAAGTCTTCGACAGACTTAGTTGTGGCCGATTAGGCGTCGTCAGATAAGATCTGACCATTTTTGTTGTTGCTTGTTGTTTTGTGATTTCGTAGACGAAATCCTTTTTAAGGAGGGTAGAATATAACACCCACAAATTTTCTGAGGAATTTATTGCTTACTTAATATTAAAATGTAGGCTCTTGGGTGTTAGCACGTAATTTGATGCAAATTGAATGTGTTGTGTTTTAGCTTTGCATGCGCGACCCGAAAATCGCGTAAATATACTATGTAAGTAAGAAGTGCCTAATTTTGGACAAATTAATCTTTGAAATTTTAAGAGTTAATTTGTAATATGCTTTTATAGTTTGTTCCCGAATTTGGGACCCATACGACGTAAAAACCTCGTCAGTGCATGTGAATTACGAGTTTTGGTATCCAAATCGTAATACGCTTAATTCTTGCAAACGAAAGGCAATTTTCTTGAGAGGCATTGAGCATTCCATATTAATTAAGGTTTTGAAGAGAACTAAATGATTTAATGGAATTAATTTAGTATTTTAATGCATAAAATAAGCATTGTTTTGAAACATGTATTATGGCGAATTTTGGATTTGGATCTCGATCACTAGGAGAGGACCCAAATCCATTGGGCGTCCTCCTTTGAGGACGGTTTTGAGCTTGGTTGACCAGCTGGTCAAAGGTAGACCAGCTGGATGGCATGTTTGAAAATATTTGCATGGGTTTTGAAATAGAGGCCACGATTGGCCATTTCCTCCTTTCAACACTCATGATGAGCCTTGAAGCTCATCATGAGAGGGGCATTTTTCCAATAAAGGAGGCATGGGGCTGGCGTCCCATGGCTCTTTTGTAATATTTTTGAAACCATTCAAATGGCTAAAACTGATTGGCTAGCCTTATGTAAATTCTACAACTTTTAAAGGCTTTTTCAAAACCTTTTTAATGGCATTTTTGAATTTTTTTTTAAATGATTTCAAATGCATGACATGCATTGGGTGTGAGTTGGCTATGGGGGGCGTGGAGCACCCCAGCCGTCCATCACTCCCTATTAAATCTCATCCATCCATTCCATTTAACCTAGCTACTTAAGCCTTGAAGAGAGAGAAAGAGAGGACCCCTTGGACGATTTTTTCTAGAGAGCTCTCTCTCTCTCTTTTCTTGCTCTCCTCCTTCCCTCCTTCTCAAACCGTGTGTGAGAGAGAGTAAAGAGTGTGTGTGTACCTAGCTGAAACTCCAAATCGTTGCACCATCTACTCCATTGGTTCAAAGCCTCGAAGGTGAGACGCCTTATCCTCTACACCTACCGTGGATTTCGATTGAGCATTTGGTTTTTCTCACATAATCGATTTTCTTAGTTAAGTTGTATGCATTTTGAATAGGGTTTTCGTTTCAGCATGCTTACATACATTCGTTGTGCAAAGTAATGGTAGACTCATTTCGTAATGTTGGACTTACAAGAATGCTTGCATGCATAAAACCTTGGTTTTCAAATTGCATGTATATCGGTTTTCCATGGGATATTGCTTTTTCTTTCGTCATTGGCGGATTGATGCCCAATATTCAAGGTTTTTCTAAAGTTTTGGTGCGTTTGGCAAGGAGGCCACGTTTCAGATTAAACCAGCAACCCTACATGCCGGGTTAGCCCTTTGTGGGTGCTGTTTGCTTAGGCAAAACGGGTCGAGCCGTGGTGGAACTGCACTAGTTCGGTTCTCATTTTGTTTTCTGTCTGTTTGTTCATAAACGCCCTGCTCCCTTTTGTTCTTTTTCTGTCAGCTGGACGTCCCAGCAGGTGTGACCCAGGCCGTTTCGCAACTGGGTCAGCCGGTGTGCCTCCCTCCTCTTGATTTTGTCCAGCTTTGCGCAAACCCCTTGCCAGCGCCCATTGTGGGTGGCTGGGGGTTTCTTTGGGCCTGACAAGGTCTGGACCGAATCTGGTCCAGACCTGTCAAAGGCCATGCGTGAGCCCAGCCAGGCTGGGCGTTATGCCCCTTTGGTCCTCGTTTATTTTGTTTCGGGCGTGCTTCAGCCGTGTGCTGGCGAATGGTAGCTGGGTGCAGTCTGCGAGCCTGCACCCCACTTCTTTCGTGCTGGCTGAAGCCAGCTGGGTCTAGACGTTCAGTCTAGACTGTGCTTAAGGTTGGAGCACTTCCTCCGTGGTTTGGACCAGTCGGTCCAGACCTGGACGGTTTTAGATAGCTGGACTACGCCCAGTCTGGACGTCCAGTCCAGACTTCACCATCGTTGTGCCAAGCCCAGACCCGGGGCTGACCTCATCTCGTTGTGACTCCTGCCTCGGTCTTTTCCGCTGACCCGACCTACACGGTCCAGGCGGTTTTGTTCCTGTGGTAAGGTGACAGCAAGGCCTGCTGTATCACCTTTACCCGTTTCTGTAGCACCCCTTTTGTTTCTGCAGCACTGCCCAAACCAGGCCTGCAGTGAGTGTGTTTAGTGCGCCATGGCACCAAGTGATAGTTTTGGGGCAGGTTCGTCTTTGACAACACCAACGGCAATTGGTTATCCTTTCGCCACACTTTTTACTTCGTTAGCAAGTTTTGAACCGCAGCCTATAAGGCTGCATGTGTGCATGTAACTTGGGTTCCAATGACCCGGCAATTTCTCAATTGTAGACTTACCATGGCATAGACCAAAACCCACAAAGTTGTTTAAAGCAATTCTATATGTATATATTTTCCTCCCGTTGTTATGCGATTTAGCATTATTAGCAAACCTTTGGGCTACAGCCAAAGGGGCTGCAAGCATGTTTGGTGCGGGATCCAATATCCCAACGAGTCCATAAGTATGTGGATTAGTTACAACTTGTGTGATGTTTGTAGTCATTGTTTAATGCAAGCTACATGGATTTAGGTATGCATGCGTAGTTATGTATATGTTATGAATGGTGAGAACCATTAATGGACGTAGTATTGTTTCACCCCCGTTATGGGTTTGGCCGTCATTGCATAGAACGGGAAATGCTCGCAAATGATGTCTTGTTTAATGCCTCTTTACAAATAAGGTGTTTGCGGAATTGAGAGTGTATGGCACCTGTCGAACGAAATATTTCAAGAATGGCACCACTCTTGTCATATGTATTTGACACCTTGGCACTTCATAACTTATCATTTAAACGTATCATGATGGTGTTCTGTAACATAGTTGTGCACACTTTAGCACGAGGCTAGCATGCGTAATGAATGCAAATCACTTTGGCAAATCTTATGTTTTCTCTAAGTACGTAGGGAGCTTGAGGAACATGTATGGTTATCGCAATCTTATGAGACTTATGCGACGTTTAGAACTCCTTGGCGAGTTGTTGTGGGCGATGGACCCACTTAGTGAGATGAGCTCGCTCATGGTTGAAATACATGGTTTACGAACTTTGGCACAGCTTTTGAGTCACACCTTACCGTGGCAAAATGCTTCTAACTGTCTCATCATAACGTGCAATGTTTTGTATTATTACTTAACTAGTTCTTGCACTTATGACACGATGCACATGCTTGTTCACTTGTATTTGTGCACGATTCACGATGACACATCTGTTTGCACATCACAGTCTCTTATATTGTTACATTAGAAATTTATGTTTTGTGATGTATACCATGTTACGAATGTTAGAAAATGTGTTTAATTATGTTCCTTGATGCGTACCTTGTTACTGTTAGTAATTGTCATTTAATGCATCATGTATAGCTTTGTACTCTTGCTCATGTTGTAACTGCTTATTTATTGTAAATCAGCATACTATGTGATAAATGATAAAATGTGCTCTCGATTCCACACTTTGGTATATTGTGTTTGGTTTTTCTCACCAGCTCGAAAGAGTACTGACCCCGTTTTATGGGGATACAGGTGTTTTACTTAGGCGTGCGATGGAGCTCGGTGTGCTGCAGTGAACTCTGAACCCAAACTTCTGAACCCTCTTCAAGGATCTTGGCAGTTCTTGGTTTTGTATAAGGGAAATGATTTGTACACCTTGTAAAATGTTTAATAAAAGTTGTTTCATTAATTGTTGTTTCACTCCTGCGACCCTGCTGAGGGTTTTCCGCTTGTTTCCTTTTTGGTACTTCCGCACTTGCGCACTCGTTTTCAAAAAAAAAAAAATTTTACCTCAAATCCAAAATATGTTCAAGTAGGGAAATCTTGAAGCACCACAATATATGTGTTCTAAGGCTATCAAAATAATTTCATAGTGATTCACTCATGCATATAGTGTTCTAAGGCTGTCAAAAAAATTCCATAGTGACTCAATCATGCATATATGTGTACAGAGGCTCTCAAAAAAATTCATAGTGATTCAATAATGTGTATATGTGTTCTAAGGCTGTCAAAAAAATATCATAGGGATTCAATCATGCATATATGTGTTTAAAGATGGTCAAAAAAATTTCATAGTGATTGAATCATGCATATGTGTGTTCTAAGGCTGTAAAAAAAATCAATCTTGCATATATGTGTTCTAAGGCAGTCATAAAAAATTTATAGTAATTCAATCATGTGTATTTGTGTTCTAAGGCTGTCAAAAAAAAATTCATAATGACTCAATAATGCATATATGTGTTCTAAGGAGGTCAAAAAAAAATCATAGTGACTCAATCATGCATATGTGTGTTCTAAGGTTGTCACTAAAAATTTATAGTTATTCAATCATGCATATATGTATTCTAGGGATGTAAAAAAATTTAATAGTGATTCAATCATGTATATATTTGTTCTGAGGCTGTAAAAAAAAAATTATAGTGATTCAATCATGGATATATGTTTTCTAACGCTGTCAAAAAAATTTCATAGTGATTCAATCATGTATATATTTATTTTAAGGCTGTAAAAAAGAAATCATATTCATTCAATCTAGCATATATGTGTTCTAAGGATGTAAAAAAAAGATCATAGCGATTCAATCATGCATATATGTGTTTTAAGGCTGTCAAAAAAATTCATAGTGATTCAATCATGAAAATTTGTGTTGTAAGTCCCTCAAGTTCCTAAAAAAAAATTTATAGTGATTCAATCAAGCATATATGTGTTTTAATGCTGTTAAAAATATTTTGTAGTGATTTAATCATGCATATATGTGTTCTATGGCTGTCAAAAAAATTTCATAGTGATTCAATATGCATATATGTGTTCTATGGCTGTCAAAGAAATTTCATACTGACTTAATCATTAATAATTGTGTTCTAAGGCTGTCAAAAACAATTCATAGTGATTCAATCATGTATATATGTGTTCTAAGCCTGTAAAAAAAAAATCATAGTGATTCAATCACGAGTAGATGTGTTCTATGGCTGTCAAAAAAATTTCATAGTAATCCAATCAAGCATATATATATTCCAAGGGTGTCAAAAAAAATCATTGTGATTCAATCATGCATATATGTGTTCTAAGGCAGTAAAAAAAATTTATAGCAATTCAATCTTGCATATATATGTTCTAAGGTTGTCAATTTTTTTTTATAGTGATTCAATCATGCATATATGTGTAGTTAGGTTGTCAAAAAAAATTCATAGTAATTCAATCTCGCATATATGCGTTCTAAGGCTGTCAGAACAAATTCATAATAATTCAATCGTGCATATATGTGTTCTAAGGCTGTAAAAAAAAAATCATAGTCATTCAATCGGCCATATATGTGTTCTAATGTTGTAAAAAAATGCATAGTGATTTAATCAAGCATATATGTGTTCTAAGGCTTTCAAAAAAAACTTATTGTGATTGAATCATGCAAGGATGTGTTTTAAGGTTGTCAAAAAAATTTTATAGTGACTCAATCTTGCATATATGTGTTCAGAGGCTATCAAACAAATTTCGTAGTGATTCAATAATGCGTATATGTGTTCTTAGGCTGTCAAAAAAATATCATAGGGATTCAATCATGCATATATGTGTTCTAAGGTTGTCAAAAAAAATTCATAGTGATTCAATCATGCATATGTATGTTCTAAGGCTGTAAAAAAATTCAATCTTGTATAAATGTGCTCTGAGGCAGTCAAGAAAAATTTATAGTGATTCAATCTTGCGTATTTGTATTCTAAGGCTGTCAAAAAAAATTCATAATGACTCAATCATGCATATATGTTTTCCAAGGTAGTTACAAAAATTTCATAGTGATTCAATCATGCATATATCTATTCTAAGGCTGTCAATAAAGATTTATAGTAATTCAATCATGCGTATATGTATTCTAGGGATGTCAAAAAACTTCATAGTGATTCAATCATGCATATATTGGTTCTGAGGTTGTAAAAAAAAATGTATAGTGATTCAATCATGGATGCATGTGTTCTAAGGCTGTCAAAAAAATTCATGGTGATTCAATCATGATATATGTGTTCTAAGGCTGTCAAAAAAAACTCATAGTGACTCAATCTAGCATATATGTGTTCTAAGGATGTAAAAGAAAAACCATAGTGATTCAATCATGCAAATTTGTGTTGTAAGTTCCTCAAAAAAATTTTATAGTGATTCAATCCAGCATATATGTGTTCTAATGCTGTTAAAAATATTTTGTAGTGATTCAATCATGCATATATGTGTTCTATGCAATCAAAAAAAATTTATAGTGATTCAATCATGCATATATGTGTTCAAAGGCTGTCAAAAAAATTTCATAGTGACTTAATCATTAATACATGTGTTCTAAGTCTGTCAAAAACAATTCATAGTGACTCAATCATGCATATATGTGTTCTAAGGCTGTAAAAAAAAAAATCATATTGATTCAATCAGGCGTATATGTGTTCTAAGGCTGTCAAAACATTTTCATAGTAATTCAATCGAGCATATACGAATTCCATGGGTGTCAAAAAAATTTCATTATGATTCAATCATGCATATATGTGTTCTAAGGCAGTAAAAAAAATTCATAGCAATTCAATCTTGCATATATATGTTCTAAGGTTGTCAAATTTTTTTTAGTGATTCAATAATGCATATATGTGTTGTAAGGCTGTAAAAAAAAAATCATAGTGATTCAATCTTGCATATATGTGTTTAAAGCTGTTAAAAAAAATCACAGTCATTCAATCGGGCATATATGTGTTCTAATGTTGTAAAAAAATGCATAGTGATTGAATCATTCATATATGTGTTCTATGGCTATCAAAAAAAATTCATTGTGATTCAATCATGCATATATGTGTTCAAAGACTGTCCAAAAAATTTGATAGTGATTCAATCTAGCATATATGTGTTCTAAGGCTATCAAAAAAAATTAATCTTGTACATATGTGTTCTAAGGCTGTCAAAAAAATTGATTGTGATTCAATCATGTATATATTTGTTCTACGGCTGTAAAAAAAAATCATAGTGATTCAATCATGCATATTCTAAGGCTATCACTAAAATTTCATAGTGATTTAATCTTGCATATATATGTTCTAAGGATGTCAAAAAAAAATCATCGTGATTCAATCATGCATATATGTGTTCTAAGGTTGTCCAAAAAAAATCATAGTGATTAAATCATGCATATATGTGTTCTAAGGCTGTAAAAAAAATTGATAGTGACTCAATCCTACATGTATGTGTTCTAATGGCTATCAAAACTTTTTTATTGTGATTCAATCATGCATACATGTGTACTAAGGCTATCGAAAAAATTTCATAGCGATTCAATCATGCATATGTGTTCTAAGGCTGTCCAAAAAATTTCATTGCGATTCAATCATGCGTATATGTGTTCTAAGGCTATCAATAAAATTTCAATCTTGCATATATGTTTTCTAAGGCTGTCAAATAAATTTCAATCTTGCATATATGTGTTCTAATGCATATCTGTGTTATAAGGCTATCACAAAAATTTCATAGTGATTCACTCATGCATATAGTGTTCTAAGGCTGTAAAAAAAAATCCATAGTGACTCAATCATGCATATATGTGTTCAAAGGCTATCAAAAAAAATTCATAGTGATTCAATAATGCATATATGTGTTCTAAGGCTGTCAAAAAAATATCATAGGGATTCAATCATGCATATATATGTGCAAATGTTGTCAAAAAAAATTCATAGTGATTCAATCATGCATATGTGTGTTCTAAGGCTATAAAAATATTCAATCTTGCATATATGTGTTCTAAGGCTATAAAAAAAATTTATAGTAATTCAATCTTGCATATATGTGTTCTAAGGCTGTCAAAAAAATTTATATTCACTCAATTATGCATATATTTGTTCTACCATTGTCAAAAAAAAATCGTAGAGATTCAATCATGCATATAATTGTTCTAAGATTTTTAAAAATGTTTCATAGTGATTCAATCTTGCATATATGTGTTCTAAGGCAGTCCAAAATTTTTATAGTGATTCAATCATGGATATATGTGTTCTAAGGCTGTCAAAAAAAATTATAGAGATTGAATCTTTCATATATGTGTTTCAAGGTTGTCAAAACAAAAATCATAGTGATCCAATCATGCATATATATGTTCTAAAGCTGTCAAAAAAATTTCATGGTGATTCAATCATGCAGATATGTGTTCTAAGTTACGAAAAAAAATTGTATTGTGATTCAATCGTGCATATATGTGTTCTAATGTTGTCAAAAAACATTATACTGATTAAATTATGCATATATGTGTTCTAAGGTTGTCAAAAAATATCATAGCAATTCAATCATGCATATATGCGTTCTAAGGTTGTCCAAAAAAATTCATAGCGATTCAATCTTGCATATATGTGATCTCAGGCCATCAAAAATATTTCAATCATGCATATATGTGTTTTAAGGCTGTGAAAAAAATTTCAATCATGCAAATATGTATGCTAAGGCTATTAAAAAAATTTCACAGTGATTGAGTGATGCACATATGTGTTCTAAGGCGGTCCAAAAATTTTCATAGTGACACAATCATGCATATACGAGTTCTAATGTTGTTAAAAAAATTTCATAGTGATTCAATCATGCATATATGTGTTCTAAGGTTAAAAAAAAAGTCATAGTTATTCAAGAATGCATATGTGTTCTTTGTCTCTCAAAAAACTTTTATAGTGATTCAATCATGCATATATGTGTTCTAAGGCGGTCAAAAAAATTTCGTAGTGATACAGATTTGTGTTCTAGAGCTATCAAAAAAAATTCATAGTCATTCAATCATGCAGATTTGTGTTCTAAGTTACTCAACAAAAATTTATAGTGATTCAATCATGCATATATGTGTTGTAATGCTGTGAAAAAAATTTGTAGTGTTTTAATCATTCATATATATGTTCTAAGGTTGTCCAAAAAAATTCATTGTGGTTTAGTCATGTAAGTATGTGTTCTAAGGTTGTCCAAAAAAATTCATAGTGATTCAATGATGCAGATATGTGTTTTCGGGCTTTCAAATTTTTTTTATAATGATTCAATCATGCAGATATGTGTTCCAAGTTACTCAAAAACATTTATAGTGATTCAATCAAGCAGATATATGTTCTAATGCTGTCAAAAAAATTTGGTAGTGATTTAATCAAGCATATATGTGTTCTAAAGTTGTCAAAAAAATTCATAGTGATTCAATCTTGCATTTATGCGTTCCAAGGCTGTCAAAAAAAAAGTTGTGCTTCAATCATGTATAGATGTGTTCTAAGGCTGTCAAAAAAAATTCATTGTGATTCAATCAGGCATATATGTGTTTTAAGGCTGTCAAAAAAAAATCATAGTGATTCAATCATGCATATATGTGTTCTAAGGCTGTCAAAAAAATTATATTGTGATTGAATCATGAATAGATGTGTTCAAAGGTTGTCAAAAAAAGGTTATTGTGATTAATTCATGCATATATGTGTTTTAGGGTTGTCAAAAAAAATTCATTGTGATTCAATCATGCACATATGTGTTTTAAGGTTGTTAAAAAAAGTTCGTAGTGATTCAATCATGCATATGAGTTCTAAGGCAGTCAAAAAAAATTCAATCTTGCATATACATGTTCTATGGCTGTCAAACAAATTTCATTGTGATTCAATCATGCATATATTTATTCTAAGGCTGTCAAAAAAAATTCATAGTGATATATTCACGCAGATAAGTGTTCTAAGTTACTAAAAGAAATCTAGTGATTCAATCATGCATACATGTGTTCTAATGTCAAAAGAAAATTGTAGTGATTCAATCATGCACATATGTGTTCTAAGGATGTCAAAAAAGTTTTATAATGATTCAATCATGCATATATGTGTTCTAAGGCCATCAAAAAAAAATCATTGTGATTCAATCATGCATATATGTGTTCTAAGGCCATAAAAAAAAAATCATTGTGATTCAATCATGCATATATATGTTCTAAGGCTGTCAACAAAATTTCATAGTGATTCATGCATATATTTGTTCTAAGGCTGTCAAAAAAAAATTATAGTTATTCAATCATGCATATATGTGTTCTAAGGTTGTCAAAAAAAATTCATAGTGATTAAATCATGGACATATGTCTTCTATGTTACTCCAAACAAATTTATAGGGATTTAATCATGCATATATGTGTTTGAGTGCAATAAAAAAAAGATTGTACAGATTCAAACATCTATATATGTGATCTAAGATTCTCAATAAAAATTATAGTGATTTAATAACACATATATGTGTTTAAGGATGTCAATTTTTTTTTATTGTGATTCAATCAAGAATAGATGTGATCTAAGGCAATAAAAAAAAATTCATTGTGACTCAATCATGCATATATGTGTTCTATGGTTGTCAAAAAAAAAGCAATCTTGCATATATGTGTTCTAAGGCAGTCCAAAAAATTTCATAGTGATTCAATCATTCAGATATGTGTTCTACGACAGTCAAACAAATTTCATAGTGATTCAATCTTGCAGATTTGTGTTCTAAGTTACTCAAAAAAAAATTGTAGTGATTTAATCATGCATATATGTGTTGTAATGCTGTGAAAAAAAATTGTAGTGTTTTAATCATCCATATATATGTTCTAAGGTTGTCCAAAAAAATTCATATTGGTTTAGTCATGAAAATATGTGTTCTAAGGTTGTCCAAAAAATTTCATAGTGATTTTATCATGCAGATATGTGTTTTAAGATTGTCAAAAAAAATTTATGGTGATTCAATCATGCAGATATGTGTTCCTAGTTACTCAAAAACATTTATAGTGATTCAATCATGCATATATATGTTCTAAAGCTGTCAAAAAAATTTGGTAGTGATTCTATCATGCATATATAGGTTCTAAGGTCGTCAAAAAAATTTCATAGTGATTCAATCTTGCATATATGTGTTTTAAGGCTGTCAAAAAAAATTTATTATGATTCAATCATGTCTAGATGTGTTATAAAGCTGTAAAAAAAAATCATTGTGATTCAATCATGCATATATGTGTTCTAAGGTTGTCAAAAAAATTTAATAGTGATTCAATCATGTATATATGTGTTCTAAGGCTGTGAAAAAAATTTCATAGTGATTCAATCATGCATATACGTGTTCTAAGGCTTTCAAAAAAAATTTATAGTGTCTTAATCATGCATATATGTGTTCTAACATTGTCAAAAAAAATTCACAGTGATTCACTCATGTATATAAGTGTTCTAAGCATGTTAAAAAAAATTTATGCGCATTCAATCTTCCATATTTGTGTTCAAGGGTTGTTAAAATAATTTCATAGTGATTCAATAATGCATATATGTGTTCTAAGGATGTCAAATTTTTTTTACAGTGACTCAATCTTTCATATATGTTTTCTAAGGCTATTAAAAAAAATTCATAGGGATTCAATGCTGCATATATATGTATTTAGGCAGTCAAAAAAATTTCATAGTGCTTCAATCATGCAAATATGTATTCTAAGACTGTCAAAAAAAATTTATAGTGATTCTATCAAGCATATATGTGTTCTAAGGCTGTCAAAAAAATTCTTGGTGATTCAATCTTGCATATACGTGTTCCAAGGCTGTTAAAAAAATTTCATAGTGATTCAATCATGCAGATATGTATTCAAAGTTACTCAAGAAAATTTTATAGTGATACAGTCATGAAAATATGAGTTCTAAGGCTGTTTAAGAAATTTTATAGTGATTCAGTCATGCATATATGTGTTTTAAGGCTGTCAAAAAATTTTATAGTCATTCAATCATGCAAATATGTGTTCTAAGTTACTCAAAAAAAAATTATAGTGATTAATCATGAATATATATGTTCTAATATTGTAAAAAAAATTGGTAGTGATTCAATGATGCATATATGTGTTTTAAGTTTATGAAAAAAAAAGTTATAGTGATTCAATCATGCATATTTGTGTTCTAAGGTTGTTAAAAAATTTCATAGTGATTCAATCATGCATATATGTGTTTTAAGGCTGTCAAACAAGATTTATAGTGATTCAGTCATGCATATATGTGTTCTAAGTCTGTCAAAAAAATTTCATACCGATTCAGTCATGCATATAAGTATTCTAAGTTACTCAAAAAAAATTTATTGTGATTCATTCATGCATATATGTGTTTTAAAGCTGTCAAAACAATTTATAGTCTTTCAATCATGCAAATATGTGTTCTAAGTTACTCAAAAAAATTTGTAGTGATTTAATCATGCATATATATGTTCTAATGTTGTAAAAAAAATGGTAGTGATTCAATGATGCATATATGTGATTTAAGGTTATCAAAAAAAATTATAGTGATTGAATCATGCATATATGTGTTCTAAGGTTGTCAAAAAAACTTCATAGTGATTCAATCATGCATATATGTGTTCTAAGGCTGTCAAAAAAATTTCATAGTGATTCAGTCATGCATATAAGTGTTCTAAGTTACTCAAACAAAATTTATAGTGATTCATTCATGCATATATGTGTTTTAAAGCTATCAAAAGAATTTTGTAGTGATTCAATCATGCAGATATGTGTTATACGTTACTCAAAAAATTTATAGTGATTCAATCATGCATATATGTGTTCTAAGGATGTGAAAAAAATATCATAGTGATTCAATCATGCACATATGTGTTCTATGGATGTCAAAAAAAATTTATAGTGATTCAATCATGCATATATGTGTTCTAAGGCTGTCAAAAAATTTTCATATTGATTCACTCAAGCATATATGTGTTCTTACGCTATCAAAAAAATTCATAGTGACCCAATCATGCATACATGTGTTCTAACATTGTCAAAAAAAAATCATAGTAATTCAATCATGCATACATGTGTTCTAAGAATGTGAAAAAAAAATTAGGGTGGTTCAAATTTACATATATGTGTTCTAAGGTCGTTAAAAATTTTTCATAGTGGTTCGATCATGCATATTTGTGTTCTAAGCCTGTCAAAAAAATTTTATAGTAATTCAATCAGGCATATATGTGTTCTAACGCTGTCAAAAAATTTCATAGTGATTAAATCTTGCATATATGTGTTCATAGGCTGTCAAAAAATTTTCATAGTGATTCAATCATGAATATATGTGTTCTAAGGCTGTCAAAAAAAATGCATAGTGATTCAATCTTGGAGATATGTGTTCTAAGGCTGTCAAAAAATTTTCATAGTGATTCAATCTTGCATATGTGTGTTCTAATGCTGTGAAATTTTTTTTATAGTGAATCAATTATCCATATATGTATTCTAGGTTTGTTCAAATTTTTTTTTACTGATTCAGTCTTGCAAATATGTGTTATAAGGCTGTCCAAAAAAATTCATAGTCATTCAATCACGCATATATGTTTTTTTGAGGCTATCAAATTTGTTTTATAGTGATTCAATCATGCAGATATGTGTTTTAAGGCTGTCAAAAAAATTTTATTATGATTCAATCATGTCTAGATGTGTTTTAAAGCTGTAAAAAAAATCATTGTGATTCAATCATGCATATATGTGTTCTAAGGTTGTCAAAAAAATTTAATAGTGATTCAATCATGTATATATGTGTTCTAAGGCTGTCAAAAAAATTTCATAGTGATTCAATCATGCATATATATGTTCTAATGCTGTAAAAAAAATTGTTAGTGATTCAATCATGCATATATGTGTTGTAAGGTTTTTAAAAAAAAATCATAGCGATTCAATCATGCATATATGTGTTCTAAGGCTGTCAAAAAAAAATTATTGTGATTCAATCATTTAAAGATGTGTTCTAAAGCTGTCAAAAAATTTCATTATGATTTTATCATGCATATATGTGTTCAAAGGTTGTAAAAAAAAAATCATAGTGATTCAATCTTGCATATATGTGTTTTAAGGCTATCAAACAAATTTCATAGTGATTCAGCCTAGCTTATATGTGTACTAAGGCTGTCAAAAAAAAATTAATCTTGAATATATGTGTTCTAAGGCTATCAAACAAATTTCATTATGATTGAATAATGCATATATGTGTTCTAAGGCTGTCAAAAAAATTTCATAGTGATTCAGTCATGCAGATAAGTTTTCTAAGTTACACAAAAAAAAAATTATAGTGATTCAATCATGCATGTATGTATTTTGAGGATGTCAAAAAAAAATTATAGTGATTCAATCAAGCAGATATGTATTCTAAGTTACTCAAAAAAAAGTTATAGTGATTCAATAATGCATATATGTGTTCTAAGCTTGTGAAAAAAAATTAGTAGTAATTCAATCATGCATATATGTGTTCTAAGGCCGTCAAAAAAATTTCATAGTGATTCACTCATGCATATATGTGTTCTAAGGCTGTCAAAAAAATTTCATAGTGATTCAATCTTGCATATATGTGTTTTAAAGGCTGTAATAAAAAATTCGTAGTGATTCAATCATGCATATATGTGTTCTAAGGCTGTAAAAAAAAATTCATAGTGATTCAATCATGCATATATGTGTTCTAATAGTGTAAAAAAAATTCATAGTGATTCAATCATCCACATATGTGTTCTAAGTCTGTAAAAAAAAATTCATAGAGATTCAATCATGTGTATATGTGTGCAAAGGATGTCCAAAAAATTAATTTTATAGTGATTCAATCATGTATATATGTGTTCTAAGCCTATAAAAAAAACTCATAGTGATTCTATCATGCAGACATGTGTTCTAAGTTACTCAAAAAACTTTTATAGTGATTCAATCATGCATATATGTGTCAAAATGCTGTGAAAGTTTCTTTACAATGAATCAATCATCCATATGTGTACTAAGGTTGTCCAAAAAATTTTATAGTGATTCAGTCATGCCATAACATGTACTAAGACTCAAAAAACATTCATAGTGATTCAATCATTAAGATATGTGTTCTAAGTTACTCAAAAAACTTTCATAGTGATTCAATCATGCAT
The DNA here is from genome assembly GCF_984573655.1 of Nuphar pumila. NCBI lineage: Eukaryota > Viridiplantae > Streptophyta > Magnoliopsida > Nymphaeales > Nymphaeaceae > Nuphar > Nuphar pumila. Next base: position 68,367,656 of record NC_143251.1, on the reverse strand, counting down.
ATATGTGTTCAAATGCTGTGAAATTTTTTTTATAGTGATTCTATCATCCATATATGTGTTCCGAGGTTGTCCAAAAAATTTAAAAGTGATTCAGTCCTGCAAATATGTGTTCTAAGGCTCTACAAAAAAATTCATCGTGATTCAATCATGTATATATGTGGTTTTACGGCAATCAAAATTTTTTTATAGTGATTCAATCAAGCAGATATGTGTTCTAAGTTACTAAAAAAAAATTGATAGTTATTCAATCATGCATATATATGTTCTAATGCTATAAAAAAAAAATTTAGTAATTCACACATGAATATATGTGTTCTAAGGTTTTAAAAAAAAATTATAGCGATTCAATCATGCATATATGTGTTCTAAGGCTGTCAAAAAAAATTTATTGTGATTCAATCATGTATAGATGTGTTCTAAGGTTGTCAAAAAAATTCATTGTGATTCAATCATGCATATATGTGTTCTATAGATGTCAAAAAAAATTCATAGTGATTCAATCAAGCATATATGTGTTCTAAGGTTGTAAAAAAGATTTCATACTAATTCACTATTGCATATATGTGTTCTTAGGCTATAAAAAAAATCATAGTGACTCAATCATGCATACATGTGTTCTTATATTGTCAAAAAAAAGACATAGTGATTCAATCATGCATACATGTGTTCTAAGAATGTGAAAAAAAATTTAGGGTGATTCAAATTTGCGTATATGTGTTCTAAGGTCGTTAAAAAAATTTCTTAGTGATTCAATCATGCATATATGTGTTCTAAGCCTGTAAAAAAAAAATTATAGTAATTCAATCATGCTTATATGTGTTCTAAGGCCGTCAAAATTTTTTTATAGTGATTCAATCTTGCATATATGTGTTCAAAGGCTGTCAAAAAAAATTCATAGTGATTCAATCATGCATATATGTGTTCTAAGGCTATGAAAAAAAATTCATAGTGATTCAATCATGAAAATATGTGTTCTAAGGATGTCAAAAAAATTTCATAGTGATTCAATCATTCATATGTGTGTTCTAATGCTGTGAAATTTTTTTTATAGTGAATCAATCATCCATATATGTGTTCTAGGGTTGTCCAAAAAACTTTATAGTGATTCAGTCACGCAAATATGTGTTCTAAGGCTGTCCAAAAAAATTCATAGTTAATCAATCATGTACATATGTTTTTTAAAGGCTGTCAAATTTCTTTTATAGTGATTAAATCATGCAGATTTGCATTCTAAGTTTGTCCAAAAAAAAATTTAGTGATTCAGTCATGCCAATATATGTACTAAAACTGTCAAAAAAATTTCATAGTGATTCAATCATGCAGATATGTGTTCTAAGTTACTCAAAAAACTTTTATAGTGATTCAATCATGCATATATGTGTTCAAATGCTGTGAATTTTTTTTTATAGTGAATCTATCATCCATATATGTGTTCCAAGATTGTCCTAAAAATCTTAAAGTGATTCAGTCATGCAAATATGTGTTCTAAGGCTCTACAAAAAGTTTCATCATGATTCAATCATGTATATATGTGGTTTTAAGGCAATCAAAAATTTTTTATAGTGATTCAATCAAGCATATGTGTTCTAAGTTACTCAAAAAAAAATTATAGTTATTCCATCATGCATAGATATGTTCTAATGCTATAAAAAAATTAGTAGTAATTCACACATGAATATATGTGTTGTAAGGTTTTAAAAAAAAAATCCTAGCGATTCAATCATGCATATATGTGTTCTAAGGCTATCAAAAAAATTTATTGTGATTTAATCATGTATAGATGTGTTCTAAGGCTGTCAAAAAATTTCATTGTGATTCAATCATGCATATATGTGTTCTATGGATGTCAAAAAAATTACATAGTGATTCAATCATGCATTTATGTGTTCTAAGGCTGTTAAAAAGAATTCATACCGATTCACTCATCCATATATGCGTTCTTAGGCTATCAAAAAAATTTCATAGTGACTCAATCATGCATACATGTGTTCTAACATTGTCAAAAAAAATTCATAGTGATTCAATCATGCATACATGTGTTCTAAGAATGTGAAAAAAAAAATTGGTGACTCAAATTTTCATATATGTGTTCTAAGGTCGTTAAATTTTTTTTATAGTGATTCAATCATGCAAATATGTGTTATAAGCTTGTCAAAAAAAATTATAGTAGTTCAATCATTCTTATATGTGTTCTAAGGCTGTCAAAAAAATTTTATAGTGATTCAATCTTGCATATATGTGTTCAAAGGCTGTCAAAAAAAATTCATAGTGATTCAATCCTGCATATAGGTGTTCTGAGGTTGTGAAAAAAAAATCATAGTGATTCAATCATGGAGATATCTGTTCAAAGGCTGTCAAAAAAAATTCATAGTGATTCAATCAAGCATATGTGTGTTCTAATGCTGTGAAATTTTTTTGTAGTGAATCAATCATCCATATATGTGTTCTAGGGTTGTCCAAAAATTTTTATAGTGATTCAGTCATGCAAATATGTGTTCTAAGGCTGTCCAAAAAAATTCTTAGTGATTCAATTATGTATATATGTTTTTTTAAGGCTGTCAAATTTCTTTTATAGTGATTAAATCATGCAGATACGTGTTCTAAGTACTCAAAAAAAATTTATAGCAACTCAATCATGCATATATATGTTCTAATGCAGTCAAAAAAATTTGGTAGTGATTCAATCATGCATGTGTTGTAAGGTTTTCAAAAAAAAATCATAGTGATTCAATCATGCATATATGTGTTCTAAGGCTGCCAAAAAATTTTAATTGTGATTCGATCGGGTAAAGATATGTTCTAAGGCTGTCAAAAAAATTCATTATGATTCAATCATGCATATATGTGCTCAAAGATTGTCAAAAAAATTTCATAGTGATTCAATCATGCATATATGTGTTTTAAGGCTGTCAAACAAATTTCATAGTGATTCAGTCTAGCATATATGTGTACTAAGGCTGTCAAAAAAAATTTAATCTTCCATATATGTGTTCTAAGGCTATCAAACAAATTTCAAAGTGATTGAATAATGCATATATGTGTTCTAAGGATGAAAACAAAAAATCATAGTGATTCAGTCAAACTGATAAGTGTTCTAAGTAACTCAAAAAAAAATTGTAGTGTTTCAATCAATCCTGTATGTGTTTTAAAGTTGTCAAAAAAAATTTATAGTGATTTAATCAAGCAGATATGTGCTCTAAGTAACTCAAAAAAAAATTATAGTGAGTCAATCATGCATATATGTGTTCTAAGCTTGTGAAAAAAAAATTGTAGTAATTCAATCATTCATATATGTGTTCTAAGGCTGTCAAAAAAAATTCATAGTGATTCACTCATGCATATATGTGTTCTAAGGCTGTCAAAAAAATTTCATAGTGATTCAATCTTTCATATATGTGTTCTAAGGCTGTAAAAAAAAATCATAGTCATTCAATCATGCATATATGTGTTCTAAGGCTGTAAAAAAAAAAATATTGTGATTCAATCTTGCATATACGTGTTCTAAGGCTGTCAAAAAAATTTCATAGTGATTCAATCATGTGTATATGTGTTCTAAGGCTTTCAAAAAAAATTTATAGTGTTTCAATCATGCAAATATGTGTTCTAAGGATGTCAAAAAAAATTTATAGTGATTTACTCTTGCATATGTGTTCTAAGCCTGCCAAAAAAATTCCATTGTGATTCACTCAGGCATATATGCGTTCTAATGCTATAAAAAAAATTCATAGTGATTCAATCATGCATATATGTGTTCAAAGTTTGTCAAAAAAAATTCATAGTGATTCAATCATGCATATATGTGTTCTAAGGCTGTCAAACAAATTTCATAGTGATTCAATCTTGTATATATGTATTCTAAGGTTGTTAAAAAAAATTATAGTAATTAAATCTTACATATATGTCTTCTAAGGTTGTTAAAAAATTTTCACAGTGATTCAATGTAGCATATATGTGTTCTAAGGCTGTCAATAAAATTTTATTGTGATTCAATCTTGCACATAAGTGTTCTAAGGTTGTCAATGTGTTCTAAGGCTGTCAAAAAAAATTAATAGTGATTCAATCATGCATATATGTGTTCTAAGGCTCTTAAAAAAATCTCGCAGTGATTCAATCATGCAGATATGTGTTCTAAGTTGCTCAAAAAAATTTATAGTGACTCAATCATGCATATATGTGTTCTAATGCCATAAAAAAATTTGTAGTGATTCAGTCATCCATATAGTGTTCTAAAGATCTAGAAAAAAAATCACGGTGATTCAATCTTGCATATATGTGTACTAAGGTTGTTAAAAATTTCATAGTGATTCAATCATGGATATATGTTTTCTAAGGCCATCAAAACATCTTTATAGTGATTCAATCATGCGTATATCTATTCTAAGGTTGTCAAAAAAAAATCATAGTGATTCAATCATGCATATATGTGTTTTAAGGCTGTCAGAAAAATTTCATAATGATTCAATGATGCATATATATGTTCTAAGGCTGCAAAAAAAATTTATTGTGATTGAATCATGTATAGATGTGTTCTATGGTTGTCAAAAAATTGTCATTGTGATTCAATGATGCTTATATGTGTTTTAAGGTTGTCAAAAAATTTTCATAGTTATTCAATCACGCACAAATGTGTTTTAAGGTTGTCAAAAAAATTTCATAGTGATTCAATCATGCATATGTGTTCTAAGGCTGTCAAAAAAAAATGAATCTTGCATATATGTGTGCTAGGGCTTTCAAACAAATTTCATAGTGATTCAATCATGCATATTTGTGTTCTAAGGCTGTCAAAAAAAGTTCATAGTGATTCAGTCATGCAGATAAGTGTTCTATGTTACCCAAAAAAAATTTATAGTGATTCAATCATGCCTATATGTGTTCTAATGTCAAAAAAATTTGTAGTGATTCAATCATGCGTATATGTGTTCTAAGGTTGTCAACAAATTTTCATAGTGAGTCAATCATGCAAATATGTGTTCTAAGGCTGTCAAAAAAGTTTTATTATGATTCAATCATGCATAATTTTGTTCTAAGGCTGTCAAAAAAAATTCATAGTGATTTAATCACGCATATTTGTATTCTAAGGTTGTCAAGAAAATTCCATAGTGATTCAATCATGGAGATATGTCTTCTAAGTCACTCAAAAAAAATTATAGTGATTTAAAAATGCATATATGTGTTCTAATGCTATAAAAAATTTGTACTGATTCAATCATCTATATATGTGTTCTAAGGTTGTCAAAAAAATTTGTAGTGATTTAATCATGCATATATGTGTTCTAATGCTGTGAAAAAAATTGTAGTGATTCAATGAATCCATATATGTGTTCTAAGGTTGTTAAAAAAAATTCATAGTGATTCAATCATGCATATATGTGATCTAAGTTACACAATAAAATTTTATAGTGATTCAATCATGCATATATGTGTTCTATTGCTGTGAAAATATTTCATAGTGATTCAATCATGCATATATGGGTTCTAAGGTTATCAAAATAATTTTATTGTGATTCAATCATGTATAGATGTGTTCTAAGGCTATAAAAAAAATTCATTGTAATTCATTCTTGCATATATGTGTTCTAAAGCTATCAAAATAATTTCATAGTGACTTAAGCATGCATATATGTGTTCAAACTTTGTCAACAAAATTTCATAGTAATTCAATAATGCATATATGTGTTCCAAAAATGTCAAAAAAAATCATGGTTATTCAATTTTGCATATATGTGTTCTAAGGTTGTTTAAAAATTTTCATAGTGATTCAATCATTTATATATGTGTTATAAGGTTGTCAATTTTTTTTTACAGTGACTCACAATCTTGCATATATGTGTTTTAAGGCTGTCAAAAAAAATTCATAGTGATTCAAGGTTGCTTATATGTGTTTTTAGGATGTCCAAAAAATTTCATAGTCCTTCAATCTTGCATATATGTATACTAAGGCTTTCAAAAAAATTTCATAGTGATTCTACCATGCATTTATGTGTTCTAAGGCTGTCAAAAAAATTTTATAGTGATTCAATCAACAAGATAAGTGTTCTAAGTTACTCAAAAAAAAATGTAAAGAGATTCAATGATCCATATATGTGTTCTAATGCAGTGAAAAAAATTTGTAGTGATTCAATCCTCCATATATGTGTTCCAAGGTTTTCCAAAAAATTTCATAGTGATTGAGTCATGCAAATATGTGTTCTAAGGCTGTCCAAAAAAGTTAATGGAGATTCGATCATGCATATATGTGTTTTAAGGCTATCAAAAAAATTTATACTGATTTAATCATGCATATATATGTTCTAATGCAGTCAAAAAAATTTGATAGTGATTCAATCATGCATATATGTGTTTTAAGTTTGTAAAAAAAAAATCATAGTGATTCAATCGTGCATAGATGTGTTCTAAGGTGTTCAAAAAAATTTCATTGTGATTCAATCATGCATATATGTGTTTTAAGGCTGTCAAACAAATTTTATAGTGATTAAATCATGCATATATGTGTACTAAGGCTGTCAAAAAAAATTCAATCTTGCATATATCTATTTTAAGGCTATCAAATGATGTCTATTTTGAAATCATTGTAATTTTGAAAAGATTTTTAAATGAAGAACATGTGAAAACCAGACATCAAATAATAAAAACCGGTTCTCACTAGTGGATGAGACCGGGTCGAACTCAGGGAACGGGAATATTTCGTATTCAACAAACAATTCTAAACTATTCTTTATTGCCGAAATAGAGAAAAAGTACTAAAGGAAAGAAGTCTAAGTAACTTCTTATTACAACAAATGAATACCCTACGCAGAGGGCGTAAAAGATATTATTTACAAACCCGGAATTAAATTCCTAATTCTAAACTGAAAACAAAAATCTTCTACTCTTGCGCTTCAGTGTCATGTATGCGCTTCAGCTCCACTCCTGTGCTATCCTGCACAAGTCAAAAGAACACGAGTAGTACACGAGATAGAAGTAGAAATTATACTAAACTAACTAAATGCTAAAATATGAAGGAAATTATGCAAGAAATCTAAATGACTAATTACACTTGAAAATGAATTCTAATTAAATCTAACTAACTAATTACTAATTACTAATTACTAATTACTAATTACTAACTAGTTAAACCAAACTTATTTTACTTAGCTAACACTAACTAAGGCTTCAAGTAACTCAATTAACAACTAACACTTGGTTAACAAACAACAAAACTGGAAATGGGATATTAAAAAAAACACAGGAAATTAGTGAATTGACAAGCAAACAAGAAAATGAACGGCAAAACAGGATGTAAAATAGGAATTTAATTGAATGAAGAAGACAAGAAATCAATGTATTAAAAAAACAGGAAAAATGAATGTAAAACAGAAAGTAAATGTAATACAAGAAAAACAGTAAATGAATGTATTAAAAAAAATAAAAAAATGAAATATAAAAACAGGAAATGGTGGAAATAATAAAAACTGGAAATCAAGAGATAAAGAAAATAGGAAATTTCAGAATTACGAAAAATCAACAGAATATTGAAAACTTGATTTTAAAAAGACAGGAAAAAGAATGAAAGAAAAAAATAGGAAATGAAAGATAAAAACAAGAAAATGAAAAAAAAATTAAAAACAGGAAATACATGTAATGAAAGACAGGAAACCTAGCAAAATAAAAAAAAATGAATTCAGAAGGTGAAAAAAAGGAATTACTGAATAAAAAATGGAGAAAAACTGAATGTAAAAGAAGGCATTAAAATTTGCAGAAAATAGGAGAATCAATGTTAAACAGGAACTAACTGTAATGTAAAAAAATTATACACTACAATTAAACTGAGATCTATACTAAAACAGGAAATTCGAAAATGACTGAATTGAAACTAGCATAAAAAAAACAACAGGAATTCAGACGATGAACAACAGTAGATGGAAAAAAAATAGGAAATACAATGTTTTAAAAACAACACACAGAAAATTAAGAGAAGAATCAAAAGAATGCAAAACAGGAAAATCGAGGAATGAAAGAAAGTAAACTGAAATTACAGGGAATGAAAACAAGAGATCGGATCAACGAATGCAACAAGAAATCAAGAATTGTGAAAATACAAAACAAAAACGCAGAAGATCTGATAAAATCATACAGGAAATGACGATCAAAACAAACAAACAGGAATTGAATTCTAACAATTGAAAAGCACTAAATCTAAAGATAAACAACACTGAAGACGAACATGAAATGCAAACAACAAATTAGAAGATGACTATACGCATGAAATTACTGAATTGACAAAAAAAATCAAATGCTAATTACGATGATGATCAAAACAGATGCGATGAAATTATAATGCATACAGGGAAAATATGAATGAAAACAAGATTTGGAACAAATCTCAATTGAAATTAACAAAACAGGAACTCAAATCTATGAAAAGATTGAACAAATCTGGAGATCAGTAAAACGGAAAACAGGGAAACAAATGCATAATCCATAGTTCGGTCTATTTTTTTTTCTCTTTTTGTTTTTCTGAAACAAACACAGCATGACAGAATCGATTGAAAAGATGAAGAAGAAGAATGTGGAAGAAGAAGAAGAAGATGATGATGCAGAACTTACCGTAACATTAGAGGGGTTAGGAAAGAAGTGGAATCCTCCTTCACGCCATCACCGTAGATTGGAAGCCTCCACCGGAAAAGAGAAGAAGGGAGAAAGAGGGAGAAGGGGAAGAAGGGGCAAGAAAAGGTGGAGGGGAAGAGTTAGGAAAGAGGGAGAAGGCGCACAAGGGGGAGACGCTGGAATTTTTGCCCCTTTTCGGTTTTTAAAGACAAACCGTGTAAACCGGTTTGTTAAATTTATTTTTTCAAAAATTTAAAAACTGCATTAAAATAATTTTATTTACTAAAAACCTCAAAACAAACTAAACTAACTAACCCTAAATTTTTTTTGCTTTTGTTATTTCTAAAAACTAAATTGCTAAAATTAAACCAACAACTAAAACATGCATTAAAATGTAAAATAAAGCTATTTTTTATGCATTTTCTATTTTTAATTCACTTTTGCTCATTTATTCAAAACTAGCGTAGAATTGGGTTTTTAAATCATTTTCTCTTGAAATCATGCATATTTTAATATGAAATATCCCTAAAATATATGCATGATCATCAAACAAGTTTCATAGTGATTCAATCATGCATATATGTGTTCTAAGGTTGTCAAAAAAAATTGTAGTGATTCATTCACACATGTATGTGTTCTAATGCAGTCAAAAAATCTTATAGTGATTCAATCATGCATATATGTGTTCTAACATTGTCAAAAAAATTTCATAGTGATTCAATCTTGCATATATGTGTTCAAAGGATGTCAAAAAATTTCCATAGTGATTAAATCATGCATATATGTGTTATGAGGCTGTCAAAAAAAACTCATAGTGATTCAATCATGCATATATGTGTTCTAAGGCTATCAAAAAATATTCATAGTGATTCAATCTTGCATATATGTGTTCTAAGCTTATCAAGAATATTTTATAGTGATTCAATCATGCAAATATGTGTTCTAATGCTGTAAAAAAAATTGTTAAGATTCAATCATGCATATATGTGTTTTGAGGCTGTCAAAAAAACTTTATAGTGAATCAATCATGCATATATGTGTTCTAAGCCTATCCAAAAAATTTTATAGTGATTTAATCACGCATATATGTATTCTAAGTCTCAAAAAAAAATCATAGTGATTAAATCTTGCATATATATGTCCTAAGGTTGTCAAAAAAAAATTATAGTGCTTCAATCATGCCTATATGTGTTGTAATGTTGTCAAAAAAATCTTGTATTGATTCAATCACACATATATGTGTTCTAATACTGTCAAAAAAAAATCATAGTGATTCAATCCTTCATATACATGTTCTAAGGCTGTCAAAAAAATTCCATAGTGATTCAATCATGCAAATACGTGTTTTAAGATTGTCAAAAAAATTCCATACTAATTCAATCATGCAAATATATGTCCTAAGGCTATAAAAAAAATCATAGTGATTCAATCCTGCATATATGTGTTCTAAGGCGGTAAAAAAAAATCATAGGGATTCAATCTTGCTTATATGTGTTCTAAAGTTGTCAAAAGAAAATTCTAGTGATTCAATCACGCATATATTTGTTCTGGCGATGTCAAAAAAATTTCATAGTGATACAATCATGCATATATGTGTTCTAAGGTTGTCAAAATATTTTAATAGTGATTCAATCATGCATATATGTGTTCTAAGGATGTCAAAAAAAATTTATAGTGATTCAATCGTGCATATATGTGATCCAAGGTTGTCAAAAAAAATTATAGTCATTCAATCATGCATATATGTGTTCTAATGTTGTAAAAAAAAAATCATAGTGATTCAATCATGCATATATGTGTTCTAAGGTCGTCAAAAAAAATTTATAGTGATTATGCATATATGTGTTCTAAGGCTGTCCAAAAAAATTGATAGTGTTTCAATCATGCATAATTGTGTTTTAAGTTTCTAAAAAAAAATTCACAGTGATTCAATCTTCCATATATATGTTCCAACGTTGCCAAAAAAAATTTATAGTGATTCAATCATGCATGTATGTGTTCTAATGCAGACAAAAAAATCTTATTATGATTCAATCATGCATATATGTCTTCTAATATTGTCAAAAAAAATTCATAGGGATTCAATCATGCGTATATGTGTTCTAAGGTTGTCAAAAAAAAAATATAGTGAATCAATCACACATGTATGTGTTATAATGCAGTTAAAAAAATCTTATAGAGATCCAATCATGCATATATCTATTCTAACATTATCAAAAAATTTCATTGTGATTCAATCATGCATATATGTGTTCTAAGGATGTCAAAAAAATTCCATAGTGATTCAATCTTGCATATATGTGTTCAAAGGCTGTCAAAAAAAAATTCATAGTGTTTCAATCATGCATATATGTGTTCTAAAGCTGTCAAAAAAATTTCATAGTGATTCAATCTTCCATATATGTGTTCTAAGCTTGTCAAAAAAATTATAGTGATTCAATCATGCATATATGTGTCATATTGCTGTCAAAAATATTTTGTTGTGATTCAATCATGCATATTCTAAGGCTGTAAAAATAAATTCATAGAGAATCAATCATGCATATGTGTTCTAAGGCTATCAAAAAAAATCATAGTGATTCAATCATGTATATGTGTTCTAAGGTTGTCAAAAAAATTTATAGTGATTCAATCATGCAAATATGTGTTCTAATGCTGTAAAAAAAAAACATAGTGATTCAATCATTCATATATATATTCTAAGGCACTCAAAAAAATTTCATAGTGATTCAATCATGCATACATCTGTTCTAAAGCTCTCAAAAAAACTCATAGTTACTCCAACATAATTATATGTATTCTATGGTTGTCAAAACAAAATTTATAGTGATTCAATTGCATATATGTATTCTAACGTTGTCAAAAAAAGTTCATAGTGACTCAATCATGCGTATATGTGTTCTGACTTTATCAAAAAAAAATCATAGTGATTTAATCATGCATATATGTGTTCTAATGCTATCAAAAACAAATTTGTTGTGAATCAATCATGCATATATGTGTTCTAAGGCTGTCAAAAAAATATTATAGTGAATCAATCATGCATATATGTTTTCTAAGGCTATCAAAAAAATTTATAGTGATTTGATTATGTATATATGTGTTCTAAGGTTGTCAAAAAAATTTATAGTGATTCAATCATTTAAATATGTGTTCTAATGCTGTCAAAAAACTTTCATACAGATTCAATCATGCATATATGTGTTCTGAGGTTGTCAAAAAAAATCATTGTGATTCAATCATGCACATATATGTTCTACGCCTGTACAAAAAAATTCATAGTCATTTAATCATGCATATATGTGTTCTAAGCATGTCAAAAAGCTATATAGTGATTCTATCGTGCATATATGTTTTCTAGGGTGGAAAAAAAATCATAGTGATTCAATCTTGCATATATGTGTTCTAAGCTTGTCAAAAAAATTTATTGTGATTCAATCATGCATATATGTGTTCTAATGCTGTCAAAAACAAATTTGTTGTGAATCAATCATGCATATATGTCTTCTAAGGGTGTCAAAAAAAATCAAAGTGAATCAATCTTGCATATATGTTTTCTAAGGCTATCAAAAAATTTTATAGTGATTCAATCATGTATATATGTGTTCTAAGGTTGTCAAAAAAAATTATAGTCGCTCAATCATTGGAATTTGTGTTCTAGTGGTGTCAAAAAAATTTCATAGTGATTCAATCATGCATACATGTGTTCTAAGGTTGTCAAAAAAAATCATTGTGATTCAATCATGCATATATATGTTCTAAGCCTGTACAAAAAATTTCATAGTCATTTAATCTTGCATATATGTGTTCTAAGGATGTCAAAAAGCTTTATAGTGATTCTATCATCCATATATGTGTTCTAGGATGTTAAAAAAAAATCATAGTGATCCAATCTTGCATATATGTGTTCTAAGCTTGTCACAAAAAATTATAGTGATTCAATCATGCATATATGTGTTCTAATGTTGTCAAAAACAAATTTGTTGTGCATCAATCATGCATATATGTGCTATAAGGGTGTCAAAAAAAAATCATAGTGAATCAATCATGCATATATGTTTTCTAAGGCTATCAAAAAAATTTATAGTGATTCAATTATGTATATATGTGTTCTAAGGTTGTCAAAAAAAATTATAGTGATTCAATCATTCGAATATGTGTGCTAATGTTGTCAAAAAACATTCATAATGATTCAATCATGCATATATATATTCTAAGGTTGTCAAAAAAAATCATTGTGATTCAATCATGCATATATATGTTCCAAGTTTGTACAAAAAATTCCATAGTCATTTAATCATGCAAAAAATTTCAAAAAATGAGTGTAGCTGAGATGCGTATGCTTAGATGGATGTGTGGAAATACAATAAAAGATAAGATTCAGAACGAGGAGATACGTAAGAAGGTAGGCGTTGCACCCATTGAAAATAAGATGAGAGAATCGTTTACGGTGGTTTGGACATATTCGGCGAAGGCCTAACGATGCTTCAGTGAGAAGGATGGAGAAATGGGAAAATATATTAGTTAAAAGAGGTCGGGGTCGGCCTAGGAAGACTTGGATGGAGATGATGGGAAAGGAAATGAATGCTTTGAACCTCACCGAGGACATGGCATTGGATAGAAATGATTGGAGGAGAAGGATTCGTGTGGAAGACCTAGAATGATTTTCTTTGATGGTTCATATCGCCGACCCCAATTGTTTTGGGATGAAGGCGCAGTTGTTGTTGCTGTTGTTGTTGTATATGTGTTCTAAGGATGTCAAAAAGCTTTATAGTGATTCTATCTTGCATATATGTGTTCTAGGCTGGAAAAAAATCATAGTGATTTAATCATGCTCATTTGTGTTCTAAGGTTGTCAAAAAAAATGATAGTGATTTAGTCACACATATATGTGTTCTAATGCTATAAAAAAAAAATCATAGTGATTTAATCATGCATATATGTCTTCTAATGCTGTCAAAAAAATGTTATAGTGATTCAATCCTGCAAATGTGTTTTAAGGCTATAAAAAAAAATTCATAATAATTCAATCTTGCATATATGTATTCTAAGGTTGTCAAAAAAATTTACAGTTATTCAATCTTGCATAAATTTTTTCTAATGCTGTCAAAAAAAAATTATAGTGATTCAATCATGCATATATGTGTTCTAACGTTGTCAAAAAAAATCAGAGTGATTCAATCATAAAAATATGTGTTCTAAGGATGTCAAAAAAATCTATAGTGATTTAATCATGCATATATGTGTTCTAAGGTTGTCAAGAAAATTTCATAGTGATTGAGTCATGCATAATATGTATTCTAAGGCTGTCAAAAAAATTTCACAGTGATTCAATCTTGCATATATGGGTTCTAAGGATGTCTAAAAAAATACATAGTAATTCAATCATGCATATATGTCTTCTAAGGCTATCAAAAATATTTCATAGTGAGTCAATCATGCATATATGTGTTCTAAGGCTGTCAAAAAAAATTCATAGTGATTCAATCTTGCATATATGTGTTCTAAGCTTGTCAAAAAAATTTATAGTGATTCAATCTTGCATATATGTGTTCTAATGTTGTGAAAAACAAATTTATTGTAAATCAATCAAGCATATATGTGTTCTAAGGCTGTAAAAAAAATCATAGTGAATCAATCATGCATATATGTTTTCTAAGGCTATCAAAAAATGTTATAGTGATTCAATCATGTATATATGTGTTCTAAGGTTGTCAAAAAAAATTATAATGATACAATCATGCAAATATGTGTTCTAATACTGTAAAAAAAAATTTATAGTGATTCAATCAAGCATATATGTGTTTTAAGGTTGTCAAAAAAAAATCATTGTGATTCAATCATGCATATATATGTCCTAAGCTTGTACAAAAAATTTCATAGTCATTTAATCGTGCATATGTGTGTTCTAAGGATGTCAAAATGCTTTATAGTGATTCTATTGTGCATATACGTGTTCTAGGCTGGAAAAAAATTCATAGTGATTTAATTCTACACATTTGTGTTCTAAGGTTGTCAAAAAAAATGATAGTGATTCAATCACACATATATGTGTTCTTATGTTGTAAAAAAAATCATAGTGATTTACTCATGCATATATGTCTTCTAACGCTGTCAAAAAAATTCATAGTGATTCAATCCTGCTTATGTGTTGTAAGTTTGTCAAAACAAATTCATAGTGATTCAATCTTGCATATATGTATTCTAAGGTTGTCAAAAAAATTTATAGTGATTCAATCATGCATATATGTGTTCTAATGCTGTCAAAAAAATTTGAAGTGATTCAATCATGTATGTATGTATTCAAAGGCTATCAAAAAAAATTCATAGTGGTTTCAATCATGCATATATGTGTTCTAAGGTTCTCAAAAAAAAGTTATTGTTATTTTTTCTAATGCTGTGAAAAAAAATTTATAGTGATTCAATCATGCATATAAGTGTTCTATGGTGAAAAAATAATAATAATGACTTAATCACGCATATATGTGTTCTAAGGCTGTCAAAAAAATTTCATAGTAACTCAATCAAGCATATATGTGTTCTAACGTTGTAAAAAAAAATCATGATGATTCAATCATAAATATATGTATTCTAAGGATGTCAAAAAAAAATCTATAGTGATTCAATCATGCATATATGTCTTGTAAGGCTGTCAAGAAAATTTCAGAGTTTTTTCAATCATGCATAATATGCATTCTAAAGCTGTCAAAAAAATTCCATAGTGATTCAATCTTGCATATATGTGTTCTAAGGTTGTCAAGAAACATTTATAGTGATTTATTCATGCATATATGTGTTCTAAGGCTCTCAAAAAAAAATTATAGTGAATCAATCATTCATATATGTGTTCTAAGACCATAAAAAAAATACATGGTGATTCAATCATGTATATATATGTTCTAAGGTTGTCCAAAAAAATTTATAGTGATTCAATCATGCAAATATGTGTTCTAATGCAGTAAAAAAAAATTCAAAGTGATTCAATCATGCATGTATGTATTCTAAGGTTATCAAAAAAAATCATAGTGATTAATCATGTATATATGTGTGCTAAGCCTATCCAAAAAAATTCATAGTGATTTAATCATGCACATATGTGTTCAAAGGATGTGAAAAAGTGTTATAGTGATTTTATGTGCATACATGTCTTCTAAGGCTGGAAAAAAACTGTCATAGTGATTCAATCATGCATATATATGTTATAAGGTTCTAAAAAAAAAATCATAGTGACTTAATCATGCATATATGTGCACTAAGGTTGTCACAAAACTTTTATAGTGATTCAATCATGCATATATGTATTCTAATGTTGTCCAAAAAAATATTATTGTACTTGAATCATGCATATATCTGTTCTAAAGTTGCCAAAAAAAATTTATATTGACTCAATCATGCATATATGTGTTTAAGGTTGTCAAAAAAATCATAGTGACTTAAACATGCATACATGTGTTCTAACATTGTCAAAAAAAATTCATAGTGATTCAATCATGCGTATATGTGTTTAAAAGATGTCAAAAATATAACATCGTGATTCAATCATGCATATATGTGTTCTAAGGATGTCAAAAAAAATTGTAGTGGTTCAATCATGCAAATATGTGTTGTAATGCTGTCAAAAAAAAACTACAGTGATTCAATCTTGAATATATGTGTTCTCAGTTTGTTGAAAAAAAATTATAGTGATTCAATCTTGCATATATGTCTTCTAATGATGTAAAACAATTTGTTGGGATTCAATCATGCATATATGTGTTCTAAGGCTGTCATAAAACTTTCATAGCGAATCAATCATGCAAATATGTGTTCTAAGGCTATAAAAAAAATCATAGTGATTCAATCATCTATATATGTGTTCTAAGCATGTCAAAACAAATTTATAGTGATTCAATCATGCATATTTGGGTTCTAAATTGTGAAAAAAAATTCATAGTCATTCAATCATGCATATAGTTGCTCTAAGCATATGCAAAAAAAATCATAGAGATTTAATCTTGCATATATGTGTTCTTAGGATGTCAAAAAGCTTGATAGTCAATCAATCCTATATATATATATATATATATATTTTTTGAGGCTGGCAAAAAAAATTCATAGTGATTTAATCATGAATATATGTGTTCTCCGGTTGTCAAAAAAAAATTATAGTGATTCAATCTTGCACATATGTGTTTTAAGCCTGTCAAAACAAATTCATAGTGAATTCACGCTTATATTTGTTCTAAGGTTCTCAAAAAAAAATTATAGTTACTCAATCATACATATATGTGATCTAAGGCAGTCACAAAAATTTCAAAGTGATTCAATCTTGTATATATGTGTTCTAACGCACTCAAAAAAAAATCATAGTGATTTAATAAAGCATACATTTGTTCCAAGACTGTCAAAAAAAAGTCATAGTGATTCAATCATGCATATATGTGTTCTAAGTCTGTCAAAACGAATTCATAGTGATTCAATCATGCATATATGTGTTCTAATGCAGTCAAAAAAAAATTATAGTGATTCAATCTTGCATATATGTGTTTTAAGCATGTCAAAAAAAATCCATAGTCATTCAATCATGCATATGTGTTCTGAGGCTATCAAAAAAATTTCATACTGACTCAATAATGCATATATGTGTTCTAAGGCAGTCAAAATTTTTTTATAGTGATTCAATCTTGCATATATGTGTTCTAAGGTTGTCAAAAAAAATTATAGTGATTCAATCGATCATATATGTGTTCTAATGTTGTCAAAATAATTTTGTTGTGATTCAATCATGCATATATGTGTTTTAAGGCTGTCACAAAAATGTCATAATGATTTAATCATGCATATATATGTACTAAGGCTGTCAAAAAAAATTCATAGTGATTTAAACATGCATATATGTGTTCTAAGACTGACAAAAATACTTTATAGTGATTCAATCATGCTGTTAAAAAAAAATTATAGTGATTCAATCATGCATATATGTGTTCTAATGCTGTCAAAAAAATTTATAGTGACTCGTTCATGCATATATGTGTACACTCTAATGCTTTCAAAAAAAATTTAATGTGGTTCAATCATGCATATGCGGAATCTATGATGTCAAACAAATTTCATAGTGATTCAATCATGCATATATGTGTTCTAAGCCTGTAAAAAAAAATCATAGTTTTTCAATCATGCGTATACGTGTTTTATGGTTGTCAAAAAAAAATTACAATTTTTCAATCATGCATGTATTTTTTCTAACGTTGTCAAAAAAAATCATTGTGGTTCAATCATGCATATATGTGTTCTAAGGTTGTCAAAAAAAATTTATTTTCATTCAATCATGCATATCTTTTTTCTAATGCTATAAAAAAAATACAGTGATTCAATCATGCATATATGTATTCTAAGGCTGTCAAAAAAAATTCATAGTGATTTAATCATGCATATATGTGTTCTAACATTGTCAAAAAAACCTCAGAGTGATTCAATCATGTATATATCTGTTCTAAGCCTGTCCAAAAAAAATCATAGTGATTCAGCCAAGCATATATGTGTTTTAAGTCTGTCAAAAAATTTTTATAGTGATTTAATCTTAGATATATGTGTTCTAAGGTTGTCAAAAAAAATTTATAGTGATTCAATGTTGCATATATGTGTTGTAATGCTGTAAAAAAATCATAGTGATTCCATCATGCATATATGTGTTCTACGGTTGTCTAAAAAAAATCATAGTGATTCAACCATGAATATATGTGTTATAAGACTGTCCAAAAATTTCATAGTGATTCAATCATGCATATATGTGTTCTAAGGTTGTAAAAAAAAATCATAGTTGTTCAATCATGCATATATGTGTATTAAGTTTGTCAAAAAAAATGTATAGTTATTCAATCATGCATATATTGTTTCTTATGTTGTCAAAACAATTTTATAGTGATTCAATCATACATATATGTGTTCTAGGGCTATAAAAAAAAAATCCATAGTGATTTAATCAAGCATACATGCGGTCTAAATCTGTCTAAAAAAAAATGTAGTAATTAAATCATGCATATATGTGTTCTAACATTGTCAAAAAAACTTCATAGTGATTCAATCATGCGTATATGTATTCTAAGTCTGCCTAAAAACTTTCATAGTGATTCACTCATGCATGTGTGTTATAAGCCTGTCAAAAAAAATTTATATTGATTCAATCTTGCATATATGTGTTCTAAGGTTGTAAAAAAAAAAATTATAGTGATTCAATCTTGCTAATATGTGTTCTAATATTGTCAAAAAAAATTCATAGTGATTCAATCATGCATATATGTTGTCTAAGTTTTTCAAAAAAAAAATCATAGTGATTCTATCATGCATATATGTGTTCAAAGGCTATCAAAAAAATTTCATAGTGACACAATAATGCATATATGTGTTCTTTGGTAGTTAAAAAAAAATTCTAGTGATTCAATCTTGCATATATATGTTCTAAGGTTGTCAAAAAAATTTATAGTGATTCAATCATGCATATATGTG
Source organism: Nuphar pumila (assembly GCF_984573655.1). NCBI lineage: Eukaryota > Viridiplantae > Streptophyta > Magnoliopsida > Nymphaeales > Nymphaeaceae > Nuphar > Nuphar pumila. Next base: position 68,348,585 of record NC_143251.1, on the reverse strand, counting down.
TTCTAATCCTGTCAAAATAATTTTGTTGTGATTCAATCATGCATATATGTGTTCGAAGGCTGTCACAAAAATGTCATAGTGATTTAATCATGCATATATATGTACTAAGGCTGTCAAAAAAAATTCATAGTGATTTAAACATGCATATATGTGTTCTAAGGCTGTCAAAAATACTTTATATTGATTTAATCATGGTATTAAAAAAAATTATAGTGATTCAATCATGCATATATATGTTCTAATGCTATAAAAAAAATTTATAGTGACTCGTTCATACATATATGTGTTCTAATCCTTTCATAAAAATTTCATTGTGGTTCAATCTTGCATATACATGTTCTATGATGTCTAAAAAAATTCATAGTGATTCAATCATGCATATATGTGTTCTAAGGCTGTCAAAAAAAAATCATAGTTTTTCAATCGTGCATATACGTGTTTTATGGTTGTCAAAAAAAATTTACAGTTATACAATCATGCATATATTTTTTCTAATGTTGTTCAAAAAAAAATCATTGTGGTTCAATCATGCATATATATGTTCTAAGGTTGTCAAAAAAAAAATTTATTGTCATTCAATCATGCATATATTTTTTCTAATGCTATAAAAAAAATACAGTGATTCATTCATGCGTATATGTGTTCTAAGGCTGTCAAAAAAAATCCATAAATATTTAATCATGCACATATGTGTTCTAACATTGTCAAAAAAACCTCGGAGTGATTCAATCATGAATATATCTGTTCTAAGCCTATCCAAAAAATTTCATAGTGATTCAGTCAAGCATATATGTGTTCTAAGTCTGTCAAAAAAAAATTATAGTGATTTAATCTTGGATATATGTGTTCTAAGGTTCCCAAAAAAAATTTATAGTGATTCAGTCTTGCATATATGTGTTGTAATGCTGTAAAAAAAATCATAGTGATTCAATCATGCATATATGTTTTCTAAGGTTGTCCAAAAAATTTCATAGTGATTCAACCATGAATATATGTGTTATAAGACTGTCCAAAAATTTCATAGTGATTCAATCATGCATATATGTGTTCTAAGATTGTAAAAAAAAATCATACTGGTTCAATCATGCGTATATGTGTATTAAGGTTGTCACCTAAAAAGTATAGTTATTCAATCATGCATATATTGTTTTTAATGCTGTCAAAACAATTTTATAGTGATTCAATCATGTATATATGTGTTCTAAGGCTATCAAAAAAAATTCATAGTGATTTAATCATGCATACATGCGGTCTAAGACTCAAAAAAACTTCATAGTGATTCAATCAGGCATATATGTGTTCTAAGCCAGCCCAAAAATTTTTATAATGTTTCAATCATGCATGTATGTGTTCTAAGCCTGTCAAAAAAAAATTATAGTCATTCAATCTTGCATATATGTGTTCTAAGGTTGTAAAAAAAAAAATTTTATAGTGATTCAATCTGGCTTATATGTGTTCTAATATTGTCAAAAAAATTTCATAGTGATTCAATCATGCATATATGTTGTCTAAGGTTTTCAAAAAAAAATTATAGTGATTCAATCATTCATATATGTGTTCTAAGGCTGTCCAAAAAGTTCCATAGTGATTCAATCATGCACATATGTGTTCTAAGTCTGTCAAAAAAAATTCATAGTGATTCAATCACCCATATATTTGTTCATAGGTTGTCTAAAAAAATTTATAGTGATTCAATCATGCATATATGTGTACTAATGTTGTCAAAAAAATCTTGTAGTGATTCAATCATGCATATATGTGTTCTAAGGCTGTAAAAAAAAATTCAAAGTGGCTCAATCATGATATATGTGTTCTAACATTGTAAAAAAATTCTATAGTGATTCAATTATGCGTATATGTGTTCTAAGGATGTCAAAAAAATTCCACGGTGATTCAATCATGCATATATGTGTTCTAAGGCTATGAAAAAAAAATCATATTGATTCAATCATCCATATATGTGTGATAAGGCTGTCAAAAAAAATTCATAGTGTTTCAATCTTGCATATATGTGATCTAAGGTTGTCAAAAAAAATTTATAGTGATTCAATGATGCATATATTTGTTCTAAGGTTGTCAAAAAAAAATCATAGAGATTCAATCATGCATATATTTGGTCTAAGGCTATCAACAAAAACTCAGTGTTTCAATCTTGCATATATGTGTTCTAAGGTTGTCAAAAAAAAATTATAGTGATTCAATCATGCATATATTTGTTCTACTGCAGTAAAAAATATATTCTTGTGATTCAATCATGCATATATGTGTTCTAAGGCTGTCAAAAAAATTTCATAGTGATTCAATCATGCATATATGTCTTCTAATGATGTAAAACAATTTGTTGGGATTCAATCATGCATATATGTGTTCTAAGGCTGTCATAAAAATTTCATAGCAAATCAATCATGCATATATGTGTTCTAAGACTATGAAAAAAAATTCTTAGTGATTCAATCATCTATATATGTGTTATAAGCATGTCAAAACAAATATATAGTGATTCAATCATGCATATTTATGTTCTAAAGTTGTGAAAAAAATTTCATAGTCATTCAATCATGCATATAGTTGCTCAAGCATTTGGAAAAAAAATCATAGAGATTTAATCTTGCATATATGGGTTCTTAGGATGTCAAAAAGCTTTATAGTCAATCAATCCAATATTTTTTTTTAGGCTAGCAAAAAACAATTCATAGTGATTTAATCATGCATATATGTGTTCTCTGGTTGTCACAAAAAAATTATAGTGATTCAATCTTGCACATATGTGTTTTAAGCCCATCAAAAAAAAATCATAATGATTCAATCACGCATATATATGTTCTAAAGTTCTCAAAAAAATTTATAGTGACTCTATCATGCATATATGTGATCTAAGGCAGTCACAAAAATTTCAAAGTGATTCAATCATGTATATATGTGTTCTAAGGCACTCAAAAAAAAATCATTGTGATTCAATAATGCATACATTTTTTCCAAGACTGTAAAAAAAAAAGTCATAGTGATTCAATCATGCATATATGTGTTCTAAGTCTGTCAAAACAAATTCATAGTGATTCAATCACGCATATATGTGTTCTAATGCAGTAAAAAAAAATTATAGTGATTCAATCTTGCATATATGTCTTCTAATATTGACAAAAAAATTTCATAGGGATTCAATCTTGCGTATATGTGTTTTGAGGCTGTCAAAAAAATTTCATACAGACTTAAGAATGCATATATGTGTTCTAAGGCAGTCAAAAAAAAAATTACTGATTCAATCTTGCATATATGTGTTCTAAGGTTGTTAAAAAAATTACAGTGATTCAATCAATCATATATGTGTACTAATGCTGTCAAAATAATTTTGTTGTGATTCAATCATGCATATATGTATTCTAAGGTTGTCACAGAAATGTCGTAGTGAATTAATCATGCATATATATGTACTAAGGCTGTCAAAAAAAATTCATAGTGATTTAAACATGCATATATGTGTTCTAAGGCTGTCAAAAATAGTTTATAGTGATTCAATCATGCTGTTAAAAAATTTTTATAGTGATTCAATCATGCATATATGTGTTCTAATGCTGTCAAAAAAATTTATAGTTACTCATTCATGCATATATGTGTACACTCTAATGCTATCAAAAAAAATTCATGGTGGTTCAATCATGCATGTACGTGTTCTATGATGTCAAAAAAAAATCATAGTGATTCAATCATGCATATATGTGTTCTAAGCCTGTAAAAAAAAAATCATATTTTTCAATCATGCATATACGTGTTTTATGGTTGTCAAAAAAAAATTACAGTTATTCAATCATACATATATTTTTTCTAATGTTGTCAAAAAAAATCATTGTTGTTCAATCATGCATATATGTGTTCTAAGGTTGTCAAAAAAATTTTATTGTCATTCAATCATGCATATATGTTTTCTAATGCTATAAAAAAATACAGTGATTCAATCATGCATATATGTGTTTTAAGGCTGTAAAAAAAAATTCATAGTGATTTAATCACGCATATATGTGTTTTAACATTGTCAAAAAAACCTCAGAGTGATTTAATCATGTATATATCTGTTCTAAGCCTGTCCAAAAAAATTCATAGTGATTCAGTCAAACATATATGTGCTTTATGTCTGTCGAAAATTTTTTATAGTGATTTAATATTGGATTTATGTGTTCTAAGGTTGTCAAAAAAAAATTATAGTGATTCAATCTTGCATATATGTGTTGTAATGCTGTAAAAAAATCATAGTGATTTAATCATGCATATATGTGTTCAAAGGTTGTCCAAAAAAATTCATAGTGATTCAACCATGAATATGTGTTATAAGACTGTCCAAAAAATTCACAGTGATTCAATCATGCATATATGTGTTCTAAGGTTGTAAAAAAAAATCATAGTAGTTCAATCATGCATATATGTGTATTAAGGTTGTCAAAAAAAAAGTATAGTTATTCAATCATGCATATATTGTTTCTAATGTTGTCAAAATAATTTTATAGTGATTCAATCATGCATATATGTGTTCTAAGGCTCTCAAAAAAATTCTATAGTGATTTAATCAAGCATACATGCGGTCTAACACTGTTTAAAAAAAATTATAGTAATTAAATCATGCATATATGTGTTCTAAAATTGCCAAAAAAACTTCACAGTGATTCAATCATGCATATATGTGTTCTAAGCCTACCCAAAAACTTTCATAGTGATTCAATCACGCATGCATGTGTTCTAAGCTTGTCAAAAAAAAATTATAGTGATTAAATTTTGCATATATGTGTTCTAAGTTTGTAAAAAAAAAAATTATAGTGATTCAATCTTGTAATATGTGTTCTAATATTGTCAAAAAAACTTCATATTGATTCAATCATGCATATATGTTGTCTAAGGTTTTCAAAAAAAAATCATAGTGATTCAATCATGCATATATGTGTTCTAAGGCTATCAAAAAAAATTCATAGTGACACAATAATGCATATATGTGTTGTAAGGTAGTCAAAATTTTTTTATAGTGATTCAATCTTGCATATATGTGTTCTAAAGTTGTCAAAAAAATTTATAGTGATTCAATCGATCATATATGTGTTCTAATGTTGTCAAAATAATTTTGTTGTGATTCAATCATGCATATATGTGTTCTAAGGTTGTCACAAAAATGTCATAGTGATTTAATCATGCATATATATGTACTAAGGTTGTCAAAAAAAATCATAGTGATTTAAACATGCATATATGTGTTCTAAGGCTGTCAAAAATACTTTTTAGTGATTCAATCATGCTGTTAAGAAAATTTTATAGTGATTCAATCATGCATATATGTATTCTAATGCTGTCAAAAAATTTTATAGTGACTCGTTCATGCATATATGTGTACACTCTAATGCTTTCAAAAAAAAATCATTATGGTTCAATCATGCATATGCGTATTCTATGATGTCAAAAAAATTTCATAGTGATTCAATCATGCATATATGTGTTCTAAGCCTGTCAAAAAAAATTCATAGTTTTTCAATCATGCAAATACGTGTTTTATGGTTGTCAAAAAAATATTACAGTTATTCAATCATGCATATATTTTTTCTAACGTTGTCAAAAAAATTGTGGTTCAATCATGCATATATGTGTTATAAGGTTGTCAAAAACAATTTATTGTCATTCAATCATTTTATAAAAAAAATATAGTGATTCAATCATGCATATATGTGTTCTAAGTCTGTCAAAAAAATTTCATAGTGATTTAATCATGCATATATGTGTTATAACATTGTCAAAAAACCTTAGAATGATTCAATCATGTATATATATGTTCTAAGCCTGTCCAAAAAAAATCCTAGTGATTCAGTCAAGCATATATGTGTTCTAAATCTGTCGAAAAATTTTTATAGTGAATTAATCTTGGATATATGTGTTCTAAGGTTGTCAAAAAAAATTTATAGTGATTCAATCTTGCATATATGTGTGGTAATGCTGTAAAAAAAATCATAGTGATTCAATCATGCATATATGTGTTCTAAGGTTGTCCAAAAAAATTCATAGTGATTCAACCATGAATATGTGTTATAAAACTGTTCAAAAATTTCATAGTGATTCAATCATGCATATATGTGTTCTAAGGTTGTAAAAAAAAATCATAGTGGTTCAATCATGCATATATGTGTATTAAGGTTGTCAAAAAAATTATAGTTATTCAATCATGCATATATTGTTTCTAATGTTGTCAAAACAATTTTATAGTGATTCAATCTTGCATATATGTGTTCTAAGGCTAGCAAAAAAATTCCATAGTGATTTAATCAAGCATACATGCGGTCTAAGGCTGTTTAAAAGAATTTATAGTAATTAAATCAAGCATTTATGTGTTCTAACATTGTCAAAAAAACTTCACAATGATTCAATCATGCATATATTTGTTATAAGCCTGCCCAAAAACTTTCATAGTGATTCAATCACGCATGTATGTGTTCTAAGCCGATCAAAAAAAACTTATAGTGATTCAATCTTGCATATATGTGTTCTAAGGTTGTAAAAAAAAAATTATAGTGATTCAATCTTGCTAATATGTGTTCTAATATTGTCAAAAAAATTGCATAGTGATTCAATCATGCATATATGTTGTCTAAGGTTTTCAAAAAAAAATCATAGTGATTCAATCATTCATATATGTGTTCTGAGGCTATCAAAAAAAATTCATAGTGACACAATAATGCATATATGTGTTCTAAGGTAGTCAAAAAAATTTTATGGTGATTCAATCTTGCATATATGTGTTCTAAGGTTGTCAAAAAAATTTATAGTGGTTCAATCGTGCATATATGTGTTCTAATGCTGTCAAAATAATTTTGTTGTGATTCAAACATGCATATATGCGTTCTAAGGCTGTCAAAAAAATGTCATAGTGATTTAATCATGCATATATATGTACTAAGGCTGTCAAAAAAAATTCATAGTGATTTAAACATGCATATATGTGTTCTATGGCTGTCAAAAATACTTTATAGTCATTCAATCATGCAATTAAAAAAAAATTATAGTGATTCAATCATGCATATATTTGTTCTAATGGTGTCAAAAAAATTTATAGTGACTCGTTCATGCATATATGTGTACACTCTAATGCTTTCAAAAAAATTTCATTGTGGTTCAATCTTGCATATACATGTTCTATAATGTCAAAAAAAATTCATAGTGATTCAATCATGCATATATGTGTTCTAAGGCTGTCAAAAAAAATTCATAGTTTTTCAATCGTGCTTATACGTGTTTTATTGTTGTCAAAAAAAATTTACAGTTATTCAATAATGCATATATTTTTTCTAATGTTGTCAAAAAAAATTATTGTTGTTCAATCATGCATATATGTGTTCTAAGGTTGTCAAAAAAAATTTATTGTCATTAAATCATGCATATATTTTTTCTAATGCTATAAAAAAAATACAGTGATTCATTCATGCGTATATGTGTTCTAAGGCTGTCAAAAAAATTCCATAGTGATTTAATCACGCACATATGTGTTCTAACATTGTCAAAAAAACCTCAGAGTGATTCAGTCATGCATATATCTGTTCTAAGCCTGTCCAAAAAATTTCATAGTGATTCAGTTAAGCATATATGTGTTCTAAGTCTGTCGAAAAAAATTTATAGTGATTTAATCTTGGATATATGTGTTCTAAGGTTGTCAAAAAAATTTTATAGTGATTCAATCTTGCATATATGTGTTGTAATGTTGTAAAAAAAAATCATAGTGATTCAATCATGCTTATATGTTTTCTAAGGTTGTCCAAAAAATTTCATAGTGTTTCAACCATGAATATATGTGTTATAAGACTGTCCAAAAATTTGATAGTGATTCAATCATGCATATATGTGTTCTAAGATTGTAAAAAAAAATAATAGTGGTTCAATCATGCATATATGTGTATTAAGGTTGTCATCGAAAAAGTATAGTTATTCAATTATGCATATATTGTTTCTAATGCTGTCAAAACAATTTTATAGTGATTCAATCATGTATATATGTGTTCTAAGGCTATAAAAAAAAATCCATAGTGATTTAATCATGAATACATGCGGTTTAAGGCTGTCCAAAAAAATTTATAGTAATTATATCAAGCATATATGTGTTCTAACATTGTCAAAAAAACTTCACAGTGTTTAAATCATGCATATATGTGTTCTAAGCCTGCCCAAAAAATTTCAAAGTGTTTCAATCATGCATGTATGTGTTCTAAGCCTATCAAAAAAAATTATAGTCCTTCAATCTTGCATATATGTGTTGTAAGGTTGTAAAAAAAAAGTCTTATAGTGATTCAATCTTGCTTATATGTGTTCTAATATTGTCAAAAAAAAATTATAGTGATTCAATCATGCATATATGTTGTCGAAGGTTTTCAAATAAAATTTATAGTGATTCAATCATGCATATATGTGTTCTAAGGCTGTCCAAAAAGTTCCATAGTGATTCAATCATGCACATATGTGTTCTAAGTCTGTCAAAAAAAAATCATAGTGATTCAATCACCCATATATTTGTTCATAGGTTGTCTAAAAAAATTTATAGTGATTCAATCATGCATATATGTGTACTAATGTTGCCAAAAAAATCTTGTAGTGATTCAATCATGCATATATGTGTTCTAAGGCTGTCAAAAAAAGTTCAAAGTGCTAATCATGCATATATGTGCTCTAACATTGTAAAAAAGTTCTATAGTGATTCAATTATGCGTATATGTGTTCTAAGGATGTCAAAAAAATTCCACGGTGATTCAATCATGCATATATGTGTTCTAAGGCTATGAAAAAAAACCATATTGATTCAATCATCCACATATGTATGATAAGTCTGTCAAAAAAATTTCATAGTGTTTCAAACTTGCATATATGTGATGTAAAGTTGTCAAAAAAACTTTTATAGTGATTCAATGATGCATATATTTGTTCTAAGGTTGTCAAAAAAAATTCATAGTGACTCAATCATGCATATATGTTCTAACATTGTCAAAAAAAAATTATAGTGATTCAATTATGCGTATATGTGTTCTAAGGATATCAAAAAAATTCCATGGTGATTCAATCATGCATATATGTGTTCTAAGGCTGTCAAAAAAATTTCATAGAGATTCAATCATGCATATATTTGGTCTAAGGCTATCAAAAAAAATTCAGTGTTTCAATCTTGCATATATGTGTTCTAAGGTTGTCAAAAAAAATATATAGTGATTCAATCATGCATATATTTGTTCTACTGCAGTCAAAAAAGTATTCTTGTGATTCAATCATGCATATATGTGTTCTAAGGCTGTCAAAAAAATTTCATAGTGATTCAATCATGCATATATGCCTTCTAATGATGTAAAACAATTTGTTGGGATTCAATCATGCATATATGTGTTCTAAAGCTGTCATAAAAATTTCATAGCGAATCAATCATGCATATATGTGTTCTAAGACTATAAAAAAAAATTCATAGTGATTCAATCATGCATATTTGTGTTCTAAAGTCATGAAAAAAATTTCATAGTCATTCAATCATGCTTATAGTTTCTCTAAGCATATGCAAAAAAAATCATAGAGATTTAATCTTGCATATATGTGTTCTTAGGATGTCAAAAAGCTTTATAGTAAATCAATCCTATATTTTTTTTTTCGAGGCTAGCAAAAAAAAATTCATAGTGATTTAATCATGCATATATGTGTTCTCCTGTTGTCAAAAAAAAAATTTATAGTGATTCAATCTTGCACATATGTGTTTTAAGCCTGTCAAAAAAAAATCATAGTGATTCAATCAAGGATATATATGTTCTAAGGTTCTCAAAAAAATTTTATAGTGACTCAATCATGCATATATGTGATTTAAGGCAGTCACAAAAATTTCAAAGTGATTCAATCACGTATATATGTGTTCTAAGGCACTCAAAAAAAAATCATAGTGATTCAATAATGCATACATTTGTTCCAAGACAATCAAAAAAAAGTCATAGTGATTCAATCATGCATATATGTGTTCTAAGTCTGTCAAAACAAATTCATAGTGATTCAATCACGCATATATGTGTTCTAATGCAGTAAGAAAATTATAGTGATTTAAGCATGTCAAAAAAAATCCATAGTGATTCAATCATGCATGTGTTCTGAGGCTATCAAAAAAAAATCATACTGACTCAATAATGCATATATGTGTTCTAAGGCAGTCAAAAAAAAAATTAGTGATTCAATCTTGCATATATGTGTTCTAAGGCTGTCAAAATATTTATAGTGATTCAATCGATCATAAATGTGTTTTAATGCTGTCAAAATTTTTTTGTTGTGATTCAATCATGCATAAATGTGTTTTAAGGCTGTCACAAAAATGTCATAGTGCTTTAATCATGCATATATATGTACTAAGGCTGTCAAAAAAAAATTATAGTGATTTAAACATGCATATATGTGTTCTAAGGCTGTCAAAAATACTTTATAGTGATTCAATCATGCTGTTAAAAAAATTATAGTGATTCAATCATGCATAAATGTGTTTTAATGCAGTCAAAAAAATTTATAGTGACTCGTTCATGCATATATGGGTACACTCTAATGCTTTCAAAAAAAATTCATTGTGGTTCAATCATGCATATATGTGTTCTATGATGTCAAAAAAAATCATAGTGATTCAATCTCGCATATATGTGTTCTAAGCCTATCAAAAAAATCTCATAGTTTTTCAATCATGCATATACGTGTTTTTGGTTGTCAAAAAAAAAATTAAGTTATTCAATCATGCAAATATTTTTTCTAACATTATCAAAACAAATCGTTGTGGTTCAATCATGGATATATGTCTTCTAAGTTTGTCAAAAAAAATTTATTATCATTCAATCATGCATATATTTTTTCTAATGCTATAAAAAAAATACAATGATTCAATCATGCATATATGTGTTCTAAGGCTGTCAAAAAAAATTCATAGTGATTTAATAATGCATATATGTGTTCTAACATTGTCAATAAAACCTCAGAGTGATTCAATCATGTATATATTTGTTCTAAGCCTGTCCAAAAAAAATCATAGTGATTCAGTCAAGCATTAATGTGTTCTAAGTCTGTCGAAAAAAATTTATAGTGATTTAATCTTGGATATATGTGTTCTAAGGTTGTCAAAAAAAAATTATAGTGATTCAATCTTGCATATATGTGTTGTAATGCTGTAAAAAAAATCATAGTGATTCAATCATGCATATATGTGTTCTAAGGTGGTCCAAAAAAATTCATAGTGATTCAACCATGAATATATGTGTTATAAGACTGTCCATAAATTTCATAGTGATTCAATCAAGCATATATGTGTTCTAAGGTTGTAAAAAAAATCATAGTGGTTCAATCATGCATATATGTGTATTAAGGTTGTCAAAAAAAATTTATAGTTATTCAATCATGCATATATTGTTTCTAATGTTGTCAAAACAATTTTATAGTGATTCAATCATGCATATATGTTTTCTAAGGCTATCAAAAAAATTCCATAGTGATTTAATCAAGCATACATGTGGTCAAAGGCTGTCTAAAAAAATTTGTAGTAATTAAATCATTCATATATGTGTTCTAACATTGTCAAAAAAAATTCACAGTGATTCAATCATGCATATATGTGTTCTAAGCCTGCCCAAAAACTTTCATAGTGATTCAATAACGCATGTATGTGTTCTAACCCTGTCAAAAAAAATTTATAGTGATTAAATCTTGCATATATGTGTTCTAAGGTTGTAAAAAAAAAATTTATAGTGATTCAATCTTGCTAATATGTGTTCTAATATTGTCAAAAAAAATCATTTTGATTCAATCATGCATATATGTTGTCTAAGGTTTTCAAAAAAAATTCATAGTGATTCAATCATGCATATATGTGTTCTGAGGCTATCAAAAAAATTTCATAGTGACACAATAATGCATATATGTGTTCTAAGGTAGTCAAAAAAATTTTATAGTGATTCAATCTTGCATATATGTGTTCTAAGGTTGTGAAAAAAAATTATAGTGATTCAATCATGCATATATGTGTTCTAAAGCTGTCAACATAATTTTGTTGTGATTCAATCATGCATATATGTGTTCTAAGGCTGTCACAAAAATGTCATAGTGATTTAATCATGCATATATATGTACTAAGGCTGTCAAAAACAATTCATAGTGATTTAAAGATGCATATATGTGTTCTAAGGCTGTCAAAAATACTTTATAGTGATTCAATTATGCTACTAAAAAAAATTATAGTGATTCAATCATGCATATATGTGTTCTAATGCTATCAAAAAAATTTATAGTGACTCGTTCATGCATATATGTGTTGTAATCCTTTCAAAAAAAATTCATTGTGGTTCAATCTTGCATATACATGTTCTATGATGTCAAAAAAAAATCATAGTGAGTCAATCATGCATATATGTGTTCAAAGGCTGTCAAAAAAAAATCATAGTTTTTCAATCGTGCATATACGTGTTTTATGGTTGTAAAAAAAAAATTACCGTTATTCAATCATGCATATATTTTTTCTAATGTTGTCAAAAAAATCATTGTGGTTCACTCATGCATATATGTGTTCTAAGGTTGTCAAAAAAAATTTATTGTCATTCAATCATGCATATATTTTTTCTAATGCTATAAAAAAAATACAGTGATTGATTCATGCGTATATGTGTTCTAAGGCTATCAAAAAAAATCCATAGTGATTTAAGCATGCACATATGTGTTCTAACATTGTCAAAAAAACCTCAGAGTGATTCAATAATGCATATCTTTGTTCTAAGTCTGTCCAAAAAATTTCATAGTTAGTCAGTCAAGCATATATGTGTTCTAAGCCTGTCGAAAAATTTTTATAGTGATTTAATCTTGGATATATGTGTTCTAAGGTTGTAAAAAAAAAAATTTAGTGATTCAATCTTGCATATATGTGTTGTAATGCTGTAAAAAAAATCATTGTGATTCAATCATTCATAAATGTTTTCTAAGGTTGTCCAAATAATTTCATAGTGATTCAACCATGAACGTATGTGTTATAAGACTGTCCAAAACTTTCATACTGATTCAATCATGCATATATGTGTTCAAAGATTGTAAAAAAAAATCATAGTGGTTCAATCATGCATATATGTGTCTTAAGGTTGTCATCAAAAAAGTATAGTTATTCAATCACGCATATATGTGTTCTAACATTGTAAAAAAATTCTATAGTGGTTTAATTATGCGTAAATGTGTTCTAAGAATGTCCAAAAAATTCCACGGTGATTCAATCATGCATATATGTGTTCTAAGGCTATGAAAAAAAATCATATTGATTCAATCATCCATATATGTGTTCTAAGGCAGTCAAAAAAATTTCATAGTGTTTCAATCTTGCATATATGTGATCTAAGGTTGTCAAAAAAAGTTTATAGTGATTCAATGATGCATTTATTTGTTCTAAGGTTGTCAAAAAAATTCATAGTGACTCAATCATGCATATATGTTCTAACATTGTCAAAAAAAATTTATAGTGATTCAATTATGCATATATGTGTTTTAAGGATATCAAAAAAATTCCATGGTGATTCAATCATGCATATATGTGTTCTAAGGCTGTCAAAAAAATTTCATAGAGATTCAATCATGCATATATTTGGTCTAAGGCTATAAAAAAAAATTCAGTGTTTCAATCTTGCATATCTGTGTTCTAAGGTTGTCAAAAAAAATTTATAGTGATTCAATAATGCATATATTTGTTCTACTACAGTCAAAAAAATATTCTTGTGATTCAATCATGGATATATGTGTTCTAAGGCTGTCAAAAAAAACCATGGGGACTCAATCATGCATATGTGTGTTCTAAGTCTATCGAAAAACAATTTATAGTGATTCAATCCTGTATATATGTGTTCTAACATATTAAAAAAAAATTATAGTGATTTAATCATCCAAATATGTGTTCTAATGCTGTAAAAAAATTTCATAGTGATCCAATCATGCATATATGTGTTTTAAGCCTATGGAAAAAATTTCATAGTGATTCAATAATGCATATATATGTTCTAAGTCTGTCAAAAAACATTCATAGTGATTCAGTCTTTCATATACCTATTCTAAGGTTGTCAAAAAAAAATTATAGTGACTCAATCACACATATATGTGTTCTAACGGTGTCAAAAAAAATTTGTAGTTATTCAATCATGCATATATGTGTTCTAAGGATGTCAAAAAAAATTTCATTGTGACTCGATCATGCATACATATGTTCTAAGGTTGTCAAAAAAAGTTAATAGTGATTCAATCATGTATATACGTGTTCCAACGTTGTCAAAAGAAAATCATAGTGACTCAATCATGCATATATGTGTTCCAACGTTGTCCAAAAAATTTCAAAGTGATTCAATCTTGGATATATGTGTTCTAAGGTTGTCAAAAAAAAATCATACTGACACGATCATGCATCTATGTGTTCTAACGTTGTCAAAAGAATTTCAAAGTGATTCGATCTTGCATATATGTGTTCTAAGGCTGTCAAAAAAATTTCTTAGTGACTCAATCATGTATATATGTGTTATAAGGTAGGAAAAAAATTGTAGAGATTCAATCATGCATACATTGGTTCTAAGGCACCCAAACAAAATTTATAGTGATTCAATCATGCATACATATGTTCTATTGCTGTCAAAAATATTTCATAGTGATTAAATCATGCATACATTTGTTCTATAGCTGTCAAAAAACTTTCATAGTGATTCAATCTTGCATATATGTGTTCTAAGGTTGTCAAAAAAATTTATAGTGATTCAATCGATCATATATGTGTCCTAATGCTGTCAAAATAATTTTATTGTGATTCAATCATGCATATATGTGTTCTAAGGCTGTCACAAAAATGTCATAGTGATTTAATCATTCATATATATGTACTAAGGCTGTCAAAAAAAATTCATAGTGATTTAAACATGCACATATGTGTTCTAAGGCTGTCAAAAATACTTTATAGTGATTCAATCATGCTGTTAAAAAAAAATTATAGTGATTCAATCATGAATATATGTGTTCTAATGCTGTCAAAAAAATTTATAGTGACTCGTTCATACATATATGTGTACACTCTAATGCTTTCAAAAAAAATTCTTTGTGGTTCAATCATGCATATATGTGTTCTATGATGTCAAAAAAAATTCTTAGTTATTCAATCATGCATATATGTGTTCTAAACCTGTCAAAAAAAAATAGTTTTCAATCATGCATATACGTGTTTTATGGTTGTCAAAAAAAAAATTACAGTTATTCAATCATGCATATATTTTTTCTAACGTCGCCAAAAAAAATCATTATGGTTCAATCATGCATATAAGTGCTCTAAGGTTGTCAAAAAAAATTTATTGTCATTCAATCATGCATATATTTTTTCTAATGCTATAAAAAAAATACAGTGATTCAATCATGCATATATGTGTTATAAGGCTGTCAAAAAAAATTCATAGTGATTTAATCATGCATATGTGTGTTCTAACATTGTCAAAAAACCCTCAGAGTGATTTAATCATGTATATATCTGTTTTAAGCCTGTCCAAAAAAATTCATAGTGATTCAGTCAAGCATATATGTGTTCTAAGTCTGTCGAAAAAAATTTATAGTGAATTAATCTTGGATATATGTGTTCTAAGGTTGTCAAAAAAATTATAGTGATTCAATCTTGCATATATGTGTTGTAATGCTGTAAAAAAAATCATAGTGATTCAATCATGCATATATGTGTTCTAATTTTGTCCAAAAAAAATCATAGTGATTCAACCATGAATATGAGTTACAAGACTGTCCAAAAATTTCATAGTGATTCAATAATGAATATATGTGTTCTAAGGTTGTAAAAAAAATCATAGTGGTTCAATCATGCATATATGTGTATTAAGGTTGTCAAAAAAAATTTATAGTTATTCAATCATGCATATATTGTTTCTAATGTTGTCAAAACAATTTTATAGTGCTTCAATCATGCATATATGTGTTCTAAGGCTATCAAAAAAAATCCATAGTGATTTAATCAAGCATACATCCAGTCTAAGGTTGTCCAAAAAAAATTATTGTAATTAAATCATGCATATATGTGTTCTAACATTGTCAAAAAAACTTCATAGTGATTCAATCATGCATATATGTGTTCTAAGCCTGCCCAAAAACTTTCATAGTGATTCAAACACGCATGTATGTGTTCTAAGCCTGTCAAAAAAAAATTATAGTGATTCAATCTTGCATATATGTGTTCTAAGGTTGTAAAAAAAAAATTATAGTGATTCAATCTTGCTAATATGTGTTCTAATATTGTCAAAAAAAATTCATAGTGATTCAATCATGCATATATGTTGTCTAAGGTTTTCAAAAAAAAATCATAGTGATTCAATCATGCATATATGTGTTCTGAGGCTATCAAAAAAATTTCTTAGTGACACAATAGTGCATATATGTGTTCTAAGGTAGTCAAAAAAATTTTATAGTGATTCAATCTTTCATATATGTGTTCTAAGGTTGTCGAAAAAATTTATAGTGATTCAATTGTGCATATTTGTGTTCTAATGTTGTCAAAATAATTTTGTTGTGATTCAATCATGCATATATGCATTCTAAAGCTGTCACAAAAATGTCATAGTGATTTAATCATGCATATATATGTACTAAGGCTGTCAAAAAAATCATAGTGACTTAAACATGCATATATGTGTTCTATGGCTGTCAAAAATACTTTATAGTGATTCAATCATGCTATTAAAAAAAATTATAGTGATTTAATCATGCATATATGTGTTCTAATGTTGTCAAAAAAATTATAGTGACTCATTAATGCATATATGTGTTCTAATCCTTTCAAAAAAATTCATTGTGGTTCAATCTTGCATATACATGTTCTATGATGTCAAAAAAAATTTATAGTGATTCAATCATGCATATATGTGTTCTAAGCCTGTAAAAAAAAAACATATTTTTCAATCATGCATATACGTGTTTTATGGTTGTCAAAAAAATTTTACAGTTATTCAATCATGCATATATTTTTTCTAATGTTGTAAAAAAAAATCATTGTGGTTCAATCATGCATATATGTGTTCTAAGGTTGTCAAAAAAAATTTATTGTCATTCAATCACGCATATATTTTTTCTAATGCTATAAAAAAATACAGTGATTCATTCATGCGTATATGTGTTCTAAGGCTGTCAAAAAAATTCCATAGTGATTTAATCATGCACATATGTGTTCTAACATTGTCAAAAAAACCTCAAAGTTAATCAATCATGCATATATTTGTTCTAAGAGTGTCCAAAAAATTTCATAGTGATTCAGTCAAGCATATATGTGTTCTAAGTCTGTCGAAAAAATTTTATAGTGATTTAATCTTGGATATATGTGTTCTAAGGTTGTCAAAAAAAATTTATAGTCATTTAATCTTGCATATATGAGTTGTAATCCATTAAAAAAATATCATAGTGATTAAATCATGCATATAGGTTTTCTAAGGTTGTCCAAAATCTTTCATAGTGATTCAACCATGAATATATGTGTTATAAGACAGTCCAAAACTTTCATAGTGATTCAATCATGCATATATATGTTCTAAGATTGTAAAAAAAATCATAGTGTTTCAATCATGCATATATGTGTATTAAGGTTGTCATCAAAAAAGTATAGCTATTCAATCATAAATATATTGTTTCTAATGCAGTCAAAACAATTTTATAGTGATTCAATCATGTATATATGTGTTCTAAGGCTATCAAAAAAATTCATAGTGATTTAATCATGCATACGGTCTAATGCTGTCCAAAAAAATTTATAGTAATTATATCATGCATATATGTGTTCTAACATTGTCAAAAAAACTTCACTGTGATTAAATCGTGCATATATGTGTTCTAAGCCTGCCCAAAAAATTTCATAGTGTTTCAATCATGCAAGTATGTGTTCTAAGCCTGTCAAAAAAAAATTTAGTGATTCAATCTTGCATATATGTGTTGTAAGGTTGTAAAAAAAATAATTATAGTGATTCAATCTTGCTTATATGTGTTCTAATATTGTCAAAAAAATTCATAGTGATTCAATCATGCATATATGTTGTCGAAGGTTTTCAAAAAAAAATTATAGTGATTTAATCATGCATATATGTGTTCTAAGGCTGTCCAAAAAGTTCCATAGTGATTCAATCATGCACATATGTGTTCTAAGTCTGTCAAAAAAATTCATAGTGATTCAATCACCCATATATTTGTTCATAGGTTGTCTAAAAAAATTATAGTGATTCAATCATGCATATATGTGTACTAATGTTGTCAAAAAAAATCTTTTAGTGATTCAATCATGCATATATGTGTTCTAAGGCTTTCAAAAAAAATTCAAAGTGGCTCAATCATGCATATATGTGTTCTAACATTGTAAAAAAATTCTATAGTGATTCAATTATGCGTATATGTGTTCTAAGGATGTCAAAAAAATTCCACGGTGATTCAATCATGCATATATGTGTTCTAAGGCTATGAAAAAAAATCATATTGATTCAATCATCCATATATGTGTTCTAAGGCTGTCAAAAAAAATTCATAGTGTTTCAATCTTGCATATATGTGATTTAAGGTTGTCAAAAAAAAATTATAGTAATTCAATGATGCATATATTTGTTCTAAGGTTGTCAAAAAAAAATCATAGAGACTCAATCATGCATATATGTTCTAACATTGTCAAAAAAAATTTATAGTGATTCAATTATGCATATATGTGTTCTAACGATATCAAAAAAATTCCATGGTGATTCAATCAAGCATATATGTGTTCTAAGGCTGTCAAAAAAAATTCATAGAGATTCAATCATGCATATATTTGGTCTAAGGCTATCAAAAAAAATTCAGTGTTTCAATCTTGAATATATGTGTTCTAAGGTTGTCAAAAAAAATTTATAGTGATTCAGTCATGCATATTTTTTGTTCAACTGCAGTCAAAAAAATATTCTTGTGATTCAATCATGCATATATGTGTTCTATGGCTGTTAAAAAAAACCATAGGGACTCAATCATGCATAAGTGTGTTCTAAGTCTATCGAAAAAAAATTATAGTGATTCAATCCTGTATATATGTGTTCTAACGTAATAAAAAAAAATTATAGTGATTTAATCATTCAAATATGTGTTCTAATGCTGTAAAAAAAAATCATAGTGATCCAATCATGCATATATGTGTTTTAAGCCTATGAAAAAAATTTCATAGTGATTCAATCTTGCATATATATGTTCTAAGTCTGTAAAAAAAAAATCATAGTGATTCAACCTTTCATATATCTATTCTAAGGTTGTGAAAAAAAAATTATAGTGATTCAATCACGGATATATGTGTTCTAATGGTGTCAAAAAAAATTGTAATTATTCAATAATGCATATATGTGTTCTAAGGCTGTCAAAAAAAAATTCATTGTGACTCGATCATGCATACATATGTTCTAAGGTTGTCAAAAAAAGTTAATAGTGATTCAATCATGTATATATGTGTTCCAACGTTGTCAAAAAAAAATCATAGTGACTCAATCATGCATATATGTGTTCCAACATTGTCCAAAAAAATTCAAAGTGATTCAATCTTGGACATATGTGTTCTAAGGTTGTCAAAAAAAAATCATACTGACACAATCATACATAAATGTGTTCTAACGTTGTCAAAAAAATTTCAAAGTGATTTGATCTTGCATATATGTGTTCTAAGGCTGTCAAAAAAAATCTTAGTGACTCAATCATGTATATATGTGTTATAAGGCAGTCAAAAAAAAAATTTAGAGATTTGATCATGCATATATTGGTTCTAAGGCACTCAAAAAAAAATTATAGTGATTCAATCATGCATACATCTATTCTATGGCTGTCCAAAAAATTTCATTGTGATTCAATCATGCATATATGTGTTCTAAGTCTGTCAAAAAATAATCTTAGTGATTCAATCTTGCATATATGTGTTCTAAGGTTGTCAAAAAAAAATTATAGTTATTCAATCATGCATATATGTGTTCTAAACTTGTCAAAAAAGATTCAGAGTGACTCAATCATGCATATATGTGTTCTAAGGCAGTCAAAAAAAATTTATAGTGATTCAATCATTCGTACATCTGTTCTAAGGCTGTCAAAAAAATTTCATAGTGATTAAATCATTCATATATGTCTTCTAAGGTTGTCAAAAAAATTAATAGTGACTCAATCATGCATATATGTGTTCTAATGTTGTCAAAAAAAATTCATATTGATTCAATCAAGCGTATATGCATTCTAATGTTGTAAAAAAAAATCATGGTGATTCAATCATGCATATATGTGTTCTGAGTCTCTAAAAAGCATTTCATAGAGATTCAATCTTGCATATATGTGTTCTAAGGCTGTCAAAAAAATTATAGTGATTCAATCATGGATATATGTGTTCTAATGCTGTCAAAAAAATCTTGTAGTGATTCAATCACGCTTATATGTGTTATAATGTTGTCAAATAGTTTTCATAGTGATTCAATCCTTCACATATGTGTTCTAAGGCTGTCAAAAAAATTCCATAGTGATTCAATCTTGCATATATGTGTTTTATGGTTGTCAAAAAAAATCCATAGTGATTCACTCATGTATATATGTGTTCTAAGACTGTCAAAAAACTTTCATAGTGATTCAATCAAGCATATATGTGTTCTGAGGCTCTCAAAAAAAATTCATAGTGATTCAATCTTGCATCTATGTTTTCTGAGCTTGTCAAAAAAAACTATAGTGATTCAATCATGCATGTATGTGTTCTAAGGTTGTCAAAATAAAATTCTAGTGATTCAATCATCCATATATTTGTACTAATGCTTTCAAAACAAATTCAAAGTGATACAATCATGCATATATGAGATCTAAGCTTGTCAAAAAAAATGCATAGTGCTTCAATCATGCATATATGTGTTGTAAGGTTGTAAAAAAAATGTTTATAGTGATTCAATTGTGCATATATATGTTCTAAGGTTGTCAAAAAAATTTATAGTGATTAAATCATGCATATACATGTTCTACTGCTATCAAAAAAAAATTATAGTGATTCAATCATGCATATATGTGTTCTATGTTTGTCAAAAAAAATTTATAGGATTCAATCATGTGTGTATGTGTTCTAAGGCTGTCCAAAAATTTTTATAGGGTTTCAGACATGCATATATGTGTTCTAAGGAGGTCAAAAAAAAAGCATAGCAGTTCAATTGTGCATATATGTGTTCTAAGTTTGTCAAAAAAAAGTTATAGTTATTCAATCATGCATATATTTTTTCTAAAGCTGTCAAAAAAAAATTATAGTTATTTAATCATGCATATATGTGTTCTAAAGCTGTCAAAAAATTTTTATAGTGACTCATTAATGCATATATGTGTTCTAAGGCACTCAAAAATATTTAGAGTGATTCAATCCTATATACATCTCTTCTAAGGCTCTCAAAAAAATTTCATAGTGACTCTGTCATGCATATACATGTTCTAACGTTGTCAAAAAAATTTCATAGTGATTCAATCATAAGTATATGTTTTCTAAGGTTGTCAAAAAAAATTCATAGTGACACAATCAGGCATATATGTGTTATAACATTGTCAAAAAAAATTCATAGTGATTCCATCTTGTATATATATGTTAAGGCCGTCAAAAAAAATTCATAGTGATTCAAACATGCATATATGTGTTCTATGGCTGTCAAAAAAATTTCAATCATGCATATTTGTGTTCTAAGGCTGTCAAAAAAAAATCACCGTGACTCTATCATGCATATATGTGTTTTAACATTGTCAAAAAAATTTCATGGTGATTCAATCATGCATATATATGTGTTCGAAGCCCGTATAAAAAATTTCAATCTTGCATATATGTGTTATAAGGCTGTCAAAAAAATTGTATAGTGATTTAATGAGGCATAAATGTGTTCTAACGTTGTCAAAAAAACTTCATAGTGATTCGATCATGCATTTATGTGTTCTAAGCCAGTCCCAAAAATTTCATTGTGATTCGATCATGCGTCTATGAGTTCTAAGTCTGTCAAAAAAAATTCATAGTGATTCAATCTTGCATATATGTGTTCTAAGGTTGTCAAAAAAAATTTATAGTGATTCAATCACGCATATATGTGTTCTAATGGTGCCAAAAAAATCTTGTAGTAATTCAATCATGCATATATGTGTTAAAATGTTGTCAAAAAAATTTCACTGTGATTCAATCATGCATATATGTGTTCTAAGGCAGTCCAAAAAATTCCGTAGTGATTCAATCTTGCATATATGTGTTCTAAGACTGTAAAAAAAAAATCATACTGATTCAATCAAGCATATATGTGTTTTGAGGCTGACAAAAAAATTTTATAGTGTTCAATCTTGCATATTTGTTTTCTTAGCTTGTCAAAAAAAAACTATAGTGATTCAATCATGCATATATCTCTTCTAAGGTTGTCAAAAAAATTTTCTAGTGATTCAATCATCCATATATTTCTTCTAATGCTTTCAAAAAAAAATCATAGCGATATAATCATGTGTTCTAAGCTTGTCAAAAAAAAATCAAAGTGATACAATCATGCATATATGTGTTCTGAGGCTGTCAAAAACATGTTCATAGTGATTCAATCGTGTAAATATGTGCTCTAAGGTTGTCAAAAAAAAATGTTCATAGTGATTCAATCAAGCAAATATACGTTCTAATGATGTCAAAAAAATAATAGTGATTCAATCATGCATATATGTGTTCTAAGTTTGTCAAAAAAAATTATTGTGATTCAATCATGCGAATATGTGTTCTAAGGCTGTCCAAAAATTTTATAGTGATTCAATCATGCATATATGTGTTCTAAGGCGGTCAAAAAAATATCATAGTGGCTCAATCGTGCATATACGTGTTCTATTTTTAAAAATATATATATAGTTATTCAATCATGCATATATTTTTTTTAATGTTGTCAAAAAAAACTTATAGTTATTCAATCATGCATATATGTGTTCTAAAGCTGTAAAAAAAATCATAGTGACGTAATTATTCTTATACTTGTTATAATGTTGTTAAAAAATTTTCATTGTGATTCAATCATGGATATATGTGTTCTAGGGATGCCAAAAAAATTCCATAGTCATTCAATCAAGAATATATGTGTTCTAAGGCTGTCAAAAAAATTTATAGTGATTCAATAATGCATTTATGTGTTCTAAGTTTGTGCACAAATTTTCATAGTGATTAAATCAGGTATATATGTGTTCTAACATTGTCAAAAAAACTTCACAGTGATTCAATCATGAATTTATTTGTTCTAAGTCTGTCCAAAAAATTTCGTAGTGATTCAATCTTGCATATATGTGTTCTAAGGAAGTCAAAAAAATTTTATGGTGATTCAATCATGCATATATGTGTTCTAAGGTTGTCTAAAAAGTTTCATAGTGATTCAATCATGCATATATATGTTCGAAGTCTATCAAAAAAAAGTCATAGTGATTCAATCTTGCATATATGTGTTCTAATTTTTCAAAAAAAAATTAGTGATTCAATCACGCATATATGTTTTCTAATGCTTTCAAAAAAATCTTGTAGTGATTCAATCCATCATATATGTGTTCTATGGCTGTCAAAAAAATTTCTTAGTGAGTCAATTATGCATATATGTGTTCTAAGGATGTCAAAAAAAATCCATGGTGATTCAATCATGCATATATGTCTCCTAAGGCGTGTAAAAAAATTTTTAGTGATTCAATCATGCATATATGTGTTCTAATGGTTGTCAAAAAAAATTCATAGTGATTCAATCATGCATTTATGCGTTCTAGTGTTGTCCAAAAAAAATCATAGTGATTCGATAATGCATATATGCGTTGTTCTATGGCCATCAAAAATTGTTGTAGTGATTCAATCTTGCATATATGTGTTCTAAGGTTGTCAAAAAAAAATTATAGTGATTCAATCATTGATATATGTGTTCTAATGCAGTAAAAAAAAATCATAGTGAATTAATCATGCATATATGTGTTCTAAGGTTGTCAAAAAAATTCATAGTGAATCAATCATGCATATATGTGTTCTAATGCTGTAAAAAAAAATTATAGTCATTTAATCATGCATATATGTGTTCTAATGTTGTCAAAAAAATTCCATAGTGATTCAATCATGCATCTATATGTTCCAAATTTGTCAAAAAAAAATCATTGTGATTCAATCATCATATATGTGTTCTAAGGCTGTCCAAAAAATTTCATAGTGATTCAATCATGCATATATGTGTTCTAAGTCTGTCAAAAAAACTTCTTAGTGATTCAATCTTGCATATATGTGTTATAAGGTTGTCAAAAAAAAATAGTTATTCAATCACACATATATGTGTTCTAATGCAATCAAAAAAATCTTGTAGGGATTCAATCATGAATATATGTGTTCTAACATTGTAAAAAAAAATCATAGTGATTTCATCAAGCATATAAGGGTTCTAAGAAGTCAAGATTTTTTATAGTGATTCAATCATGCATATATGTATTCTAAGGTTGTCAAAAAAAATTTATAGTGATTCAATAATGCATATATGTATTCTAACATTGTAAAAAAAAATCTTAGTGATTTAATCTTTATTATATGATTTCTAAGGCTATCAAAAAAAATTCAGAGTGATTCAGTCATACATATATGTGTTCTATGGTTGTCAAAAAAAAATTATACTAATTCATTCACGAATAGTTGTGTTCTAAGGCTGTCAAAAGATTTACAACGTGATCCAATCATGCATATATGTGTTCTGAGGTTGTCAGAAAAAAATCATAGTAATTCAATCATGCATATTGTTCTAAGTCAGTCAAAACAATTTATAGCGATTTAATCTTGCATATATGTGTGTAAGGTTGTCAAAAAAAATTCATAGTGCTTCAATCATTCATATATGTGTTCCAAGGATGTCAAAAAATTTATAGTGACTCAATCATGCATATATGTGTTCTAAGCATGACAAAAAAAATTCAATCAAGCACATATGTGTTCTAAGGCTGTGAATTTTTTTTATAGTGATTAAATCAAGCATATATGTGTTCTAAGTCCATCAAAAAAAATTTATAGTGATTTGATCAAAGCATATATGTGTCTAAGGTTTATAAAAAAATTTCATAGTGATTCAATCTTGCATATATGTGTTCTATGGCTGCTAAAAAAAATTATATCTATTCAATCATGCATATATGTGTGCTAAGGCACTCAAATAAGTTTTATAGTGATTCAATCATTCCTATATGTGTTTTAAGGTTATTCAAAAAAAATCATACTATTTCAATCATGAATATATGTGTTCTAAGGCTGTCTGAAAATTTTCATATTGATTCAATCTTGCATCTATGTATAATATGGCAGTCAAAAAAAATTCATTGTGATTCAATCTTGCACATATGTGTCTTAAGGTTGTCAAAAAAAATTTATTATGATTCAATCATGCATATATGTGTTTTAATACTATAAAAAAAAATCAATTTGATTCAATCATGCATATATGTGTTCTAAGGCTACCAAAAAACTTTCATAGTGATTCAATCATGAAAGTATATGTTCTAAGGCTGTCAAAAAAAATTCATAGTGACTCAAACATGCATATATGTGTTCTAAGGTAGTGAAAAAAAAATTCATAGTGATTCAATCTTGCATATATGTATTCTAAGGCAGCTAAAAAAATTCATTGTGTATGTGTTCTAAGTTTGCCAAAAAAAAATTATAGTGATTCAATCTTGCATATTTGTGTTCTAAGGTTGTCAAAAAAAAATTATAGTGATTCAATCATATATATATGTTCTAATGGTGTCAAAAAAATATTGTGATTGAATCATGGATATGTGTGTTCTAATCTTGTAAAAAAAATTATAGTGATTCAATTGTGCATATATGTGTTCTTTGGCTGTCAAAAAAATTTCAAAGTTATTCAATCATGCATATATATATTCTAAGGCTGTAAAAAAAAATTCAAAGTGACTCAATCTTGCATATACGTGTTTTATCGTTGTTAAAAAAAATCATAGTGATTTAATCATGCATCCATGTGTTCTGAGGTTGTCAAAAAAAATTCATAGGGATTCAATCATTCCTATTTGTGTTCTAAGGCTATCCAAAAAATTTCATACTGATTCAATCTTGCATATATGTGTCCTACAGCTGTTCAAAAATTTTCATAGTAACTCAATCATGCATATCTGTTTCCTAAGGCCATCAAAAAAATTTCATAGTGATTCAATCATGTATATATGTGTTCTAAGGTTGTAAAAAAAAACTTATCGTGATTCAATCATGCAAATATGTGTTCTAAAGTTGTAAAAAAAATTCATAGTGATTCAATCAAGCATATATGTGTTTTAAGCCTATGGAAAAAAATTCATAGTAATGCAATCATGCATATATGTTTTCTAAGTCTGTTAAAAAAAATCATAGTGATGCAATCTTCTATATATCTGTTCTAAGGTTGTTAAAAAAACTTATAGTGATTCAATCATGCATATATGTGTTCTAATTCTGTCAAAAAAAATTTGAAGTGATTCAACAATGCATATATATATTCTAAGGCTATCAAAAAAAATTCATAGTGATTCAATCAATCATATATGTGTTCCAAGGCTGTCAAAAAAATTATAGTGACTCAATCATGCATATAAGTATTTTAAGGTTGTCAAAAAAAAATTATATTGACTCATTCTTGCATATATGTATTCTAAGGAAGTAAAAAAAAATCATAATAATTCAATCATGCATATATCTGTTCTTAGAAACTCAAAAAAAAATCACAGTAATTAAATCATCCATACATCTGTTCTAAAGCTGTCAAAAAAAATTCGTAGTGACTCTATCATTCGCACATCTGTTCTAAGGTTGTCAAAAAAAATACATAGTGATTCGATCAAGCATATATGTGTCTAACATCGTTAAAAAAAAATCATATTTGCTCAATCATGCATATATGTGTTGTAACATTGCGAATAAAAAATTATAGTGATTCAATCATGCAAATAAGTGTTCAAAGCCTGTCCCAAAAATTTCACAGTGAATCAATCGTGCATATATGTGTTTTAAGGTTGTCCAAAAAGTCTCATAGTGGATCAATCATGCATATATGTGTTCTAAGTATATCAAAAAACAATTGATAGCGATTCAATCTTGCATATATGTGTACTAATGCTGGCAAAAAAATCTGGTAGTGATTCAATCATGCATATATGTGTTCTAAGGTTGTCAAAAAAATTCATAGTGACTCAATCAGGCATATATGTTCTAACATTGTCAAAAAAAATTATAGTGATTCAATTATGCATATATGTGTTCTAAGTATTTCAAAAAAAAACCATGGTGATTCAATCATGCATATATGTGTTCTATGGCTGTCAAAAAAAATTCATAGTGATTCAATCATGCATATATTTGTTCTAATGCTTTCAAAAAAATATAGTAGTGATTCAGTCATGCGTATATGTGTTCTAAGGCAGTCAAAAAAAACCATGGTGACTCAATCATGCATATGTGTGTTCTAAGTCTATGAAAAAAATTCATAGTGATTCAATCTTGTATATATTTGTTCTAAGGTATTCAAAAAAAATTATAGTGATTTAATCATGTAAATATGTGTTCTAATTCTGTCAAAAAAATTTCATAGTGATCCTATCATGCATATATGTGCTTTAACCCTATGGAAAAAAATTCATAGTGATTCAATCTTTCATATATGTGTTCTAAGGTTGTCAAAAAAAAACTTATAGTGATTCAATCACACATATATGTGTTCTAATGGTGTCAAAAAAATTGTGCAAGTATTCAATCATGCATATATGTGTTCTAAGGTTGTCAAAATGAATTCATAGTGACTCAATCATGCATATATGTCTTTTAACGTTGTCAAAAAATTTTTATAGTGACTCAATCATGCATATATGTGTTGTAAGGCAGTAAAAAAAAATTTAAAGTGATTTAATCATGAATATATGTGTTCTAAGGCTCTCAAAAAAAATTCAAAATGATTCAATCATGCATACATCTGTTCTAAGGCTGCCAAAAAAACCTCATAGTTACTCAATCATGCATACATATGTTCTAAGGTTGTCAAAAAAATTTCATAGTGATTCAATCATGCATATATGTGTTCCAACATTGTCAAAAAAAATTCATAGCGACTCAATCATGCATATATATGTTCCAATGTTGTCAAAAAACTTTCATAGTGATTCAATCATGGATATATGTGTTCTAAGGTTGTCAAAAAAAATCACAGTGACACAATCATGTATATATGTGTTCTAACGTAGTCAAAACAAATTCAAAGTGATTCAATCCGGCATATATGTGTTCTACGGCTGTCAAAAAAAATTCATAGTGACTCAATCATGTATGTATGTGTTATAAGGCAGTCAAAAAAATTTCATAGACATTCAATCGTGCATATATTTGTTCTAAGGCACTCAAAAAAAATTTATAGTGATTCAATTATGCATACATTTTTTCTATGACTCTCAAAAATATTTCATTGTGATTCAATCATGCATACATTTGTTCTATGCATATCAAAAAAAATTCATAGTGATTCAATCTTGTATATATCTATTCTAAGGTTATCAAAAAAACTTATAGTGATACAGTCATGCATATATATGTTCGAAAGCTATCAAGAAATTTTTGTAGTGATTCAATCATGCATATATGTGTTCTAAGGCTGTCAAATAAATTCATAGTGACACAATCATGTATATATGTGTTCTAAGGCTGTCAAAAAAGATTCATAGTGACTCAATCATGCATATATGTGTTCTAAGGCAGTCAAAAAAATTGCATAGTGATTCAATCATGCGTATATGTGTTCTAAGGCAGTTAAAAAAAAATTATAGTGATTCAATCATTCGTACATCTGTTCTAAGGTTGTCAAAAAAATCATACTGATTCAATCACGCATATATGTGCTCTAAGGTTGTCAAAAAAAATTAATAGTTACTCAATCATGCATATATGTGTTCTAATGTTGTAAAAAAAAATTCATAATGATTTAATCATGCATATATGTGTTCTAATGTTGTCAAAAAAATTTCATGGTGATTCAACCATGCATATATGTGTTTTATGTTTGTAAACAACATTTCATAGTGATTCAATCTTGCATATATGTGTACTAAGGTTGTCAAAAAAAATTATAATGATTTAATCACGCATATATGTGTTCTAATGCCATTAAAAAAATCTTGTAGTGACTCAATGACGCTTATATGTGTTATAATGTTGTCAAAAAAATTTCATAGTGATTCAATCGTGCACATATGTGTTCTAAGGATGTCAAAAAAATTTCATAGTGATTCAATCTTGCATATATGTGTTTTATGGTTGTCAAAAAAAATCCATAGTGATTCACTCATGTATATATCTTTTCTAAGGCAGTCAAAAAAATTTCATAGTGATTCAATCAAGCATATATGTGTTCTAAGGCTCTCAAAAAAATTTCATGGTGATTCAATCTTGCATATATGCTTTCTGAGCTTGTCAAAAAAAAATTATAGTGATTCAATCATGCATATATGTGTTCTAAGGCTGTAAAAAAAAAATCTAGTGAATCAATCATCCATATACTTGTACTTATACTTTCAAAACAAATTCATAGTGATACAATCAAGCATATATGTGTACTAAGGTTCTCAAAAAAATGTTTATAGTGATTCAATCGTGCATATATGTGTTCTAAGGTTGTCAAAAAAAATCTATAGTGATTAAATCATGCATATACATGTTCTAGTGCTATCAAAAAAATCTCATAGTGATTCAATCATGCATATATGTGTTCTAAGGTTGCCAAAAAAAATTTATATTGATTCAATCATGCGTGTATATGTTCAAAGTCTGTCCAAAAAATTTTATAGTGATTAAGACATGCATATATGTGTTCTAAGGTGATCAAAAAAAAAATCATAGAAGTTCAATCATGCATATATGTGTTCTAAGTTTGTCAAAAAAAAGTTATAGTTATTCAATCATGCATATATCTTTTATAATTCTGTCAAAAAAAATTTATAGTTATTCAATCATGCATATATGTGTTCTAAAGCTGTCAAAAAATATTATAGTGATGCAATCATTCACTTATGTGTTTTAATGTTGTCAAAAAAAATTCACAGCAATTCAATCATGCATATATGTGTTTTAAGGCTCTCAAAAAAGTTTTATAGTGATTAAATCATGCATATATGTGTTCTATGGTTGTCAAAAAAAATTATAGTGATTCAATCATGCATTTATGTGTTATAAGGTTGTCAAAAAAAAATCATAGTGATTAAATCATGCATATATGTGTTTTAACATTGTCAAAAAAATTTCACAGTGATTCAATCATGCATTTATATGTTCTAAGCCTGTCCAAAAAAATTCATAGTGATTCAATCTTGCATATATGTGTTCGAAGGTTGTCAAAAAACATTTATAGTGATTCAATCAAGCACATATGTGTTGTATGGCTGTCAAAAAAAATCCATAGTGACTCTGTCATGCAAATATGTGTTTGAATGTTGTCAAGAAAAATTCATAGTGATTCAATCACGCATATATGTGTTTTATGGTTTATCAAAAAAAATCATAGTGACACCATCATGCATATATGTGTTCTAACGTTATAAAAAAAAATTCATAGTGATTCTATCTTGCATATATGTGTTCTAAGTCCGTCAA
Organism: Nuphar pumila; assembly: GCF_984573655.1. Classification (NCBI taxonomy): domain Eukaryota; kingdom Viridiplantae; phylum Streptophyta; class Magnoliopsida; order Nymphaeales; family Nymphaeaceae; genus Nuphar; species Nuphar pumila. The sequence continues at coordinate 68,317,915 of NC_143251.1, read as the reverse complement.
AAAAAATTCATAGTGATTCAATCATGCATATTTGTGTTCTAAGGCTGTCAAAAAATTTCAATCATGCATATATGTTTTTTAAGGCTGTCAAAAAAAAATCATAGTAATTCAATCATACGTATATGTGTACTAAGGTTGTCAAAAAAAATCATAGTGACTCAATATGCATATATTTGTTATAAGGCAGTCAAAAAAAAAATCATAGTCATTCAATCATGCATATATATGTTCTAAGGCACCAAAAAAAATATCGTAGTTATTCAATCATGCATACATATGTGCTAAGGCTGTCAAAAAAAATTCATAGTGACTCTATCATCCATATATGTGTTCTAACATTGTCAAAAAAATTTCTTGGTGATTCAATCATGCATATATGACTTCGAAGGCTGTGAAAAAAATTTCAATCATGCAAATATGTGTTCTAAGGCTATAAAAAAATTTCAGAATAATTTAATCAGGCATATATGTGTTCTAACGTTGTCAAAAAAACTTCAGAGTGATTTAATCATGTGTTATTTGTCCTAAGTCAGTCCCAAAAAATTTATAGTGATTCGATCATGCATATATGACTTCTAAGTCTATCCAAAAAAATCATAGTGAGTCAATCTTGCATATATGTGTACTAAGGTTGTCAAAAAAAATTTAGAGTTATTCAATCACGCATATATGTGTTCTAATGCAGTCAAAAAAATCTTGTAGTGATTCAATCACGCATATATGTGTTGTAATGTTGTCAAAAAAATTTCACAGTGATTCAATCTTGCATATTTCTTTTCTAAGCTTGTCAAAACAAAATTATAGTGATTTAATCATACATATATCTCCTCTAAGGTTGTCAAAAAAAAATTCTAGTAATTCAATCATCCATATATTTGTTCTAATGCTTTCAAAAAAAATCATAGTCATATAATCATGTGTTCTAAGCTTGTCAAAAAAAATTTATAGTGATTCAATCATGCATATATGTGTTCTAAGGCTGTCAAAAAAATGTTCATGATTCAATCGTGCATATATGTGCTCTAAGGTTGTCAAAAAAAAATTCATGGTGATTCAATCAAGCATATATGTGTTCTAAGGCTCTCAAAAAAATTTCATGGTGATTCAATCTTGCATATATGCTTTCTGAGCTTGTCAAAAAAAATTTATAGTGATTCAATCATGCATATATGTGTTCTAAGGTTGTAAAAAAAAATTCTAGTGAATCAATCATCCATATACTTGTACTTATGCTTTCAAAACAAATTCATAATGATACAATCAAGCATATATGTGTACTAAGGTTCTCGAAAAAATGTTTATAGTGATTCAATCGTGCATATATGTGTTCTAAGGTTGTCAAAAAAAATCTATAGTGATTAAATCATGCATATACATGTTCTAGTGCTATCAAAAAAATCTCATAGTGATTCAATCATGCATATATGTGTTCTAAGGTTGCCAAAAAAAATTTATATTGATTCAATCATGCGTGTATATGTTCAAAGTCTGTCCAAAAAATTTTATAGTGATTAAGACATGCATATATGTGTTCTAAGGTGATAAAAAAAAAATCATAGAAGTTCAATCATGCATATATGTATTCTAAGTTTGTCAAAAAAAAGTTATAGTTATTCAATCATGCATATATTTTTTATAATTCTGTCAAAAAAAATTTATAGTTATTCAATCATGCATATATGTGTTCTAAACCTGTCAAAAAATATTATAGTGATGCAACCATTCACTTATGTGTTTTAATATTGTCAAAAAAAATTCACAGCAATTCATTCATGCATATATGTGTTTTAAGGCTCTCAAAAAAGTTTTATAGTGATTCAATCATGCATATATGTGTTCTATGGTTGTCAAAAAAATTTATAGTGATTCAATCATGCATTTATGTGTTATAAGGTTGTCAAAAAAAAATCATAGTGATTAAATCATGCATATATGTGTTTTAACATTGTCAAAAAAATTTCACAGTGATTCAATCATGCATTTATATGTTCTAAGCCTGTCCAAAAAATTTCATAGTGATTCAATCTTGCATATATGTGTTCGAAGGTTGTCAAAAAACATTTATAGTGATTCAATCAAGCACATATGTGTTGTAAGGCTGTCAAAAAAAATCCATAGTGACTCTGTCATGCAAATATGTGTTTCAATGTTGTCAAGAAAAATTCATAGTGATTCAATCACGCATATATGTGTTTTATGGTTTATCAAAAAAAATCATAGTGACACCATCATGCATATATGTGTTCTAACGTTATAAAAAAAAATTCATAGTGATTCTATCTTGCATATATGTGTTCTAAGTCCGTCAAAAAATTTTCATAGTGATTCAATCATGCATATTTGTGTTCTAAGGCTGTCAAAAAATTTCAATCATGCATATATGTTTTTTAAGGCTGTCAAAAAAAATTCATAGTAATTCAATCATACGTATATGTGTACTAAGGTTGTCAAAAAAAATCATAGTGACTCAATATGCATATATCTGTTCTAAGGCAGTCAAAAAAAAATTCATAGTCATTCAATCATGCATATATATGTTCTAAGGCACCAAAAAAAATATCGTAGTTATTCAATCATGCATACATATGTGCTAAGGCTATCAAAAAAAAATCATAGTGACTCTATCATCCATATATGTGTTCTAACATTGTCAAAAAAAATTCTTGGTGATTCAATCATGCATATATGACTTCGAAGGCTGTGAAAAAAATTTCAATCATGCAAATATGTGTTCTAAGGCTATAAAAAAATTTCAGAATAATTTAATCAGGCATATATGTGTTCTAACGTTGTCAAAAAAACTTCAGAGTGATTTAATCATGTGTTATTTGTCCTAAGTCAGTCCCAAAAAATTTATAGTGATTCGATCATGCATATATGACTTCTAAGTCTATCCAAAAAAATCATAGTGAGTCAATCTTGCATATATGTGTACTAAGGTTGTCAAAAAAAATTTAGAGTTATTCAATCACGCATATATGTGTTCTAATGCAGTCAAAAAAATCTTGTAGTGATTCAATCACGCATATATGTGTTGTAATGTTGTCAAAAAAATTTCACAGTGATTCAATCTTGCATATTTCTTTTCTAAGCTTGTCAAAACAAAATTATAGTGATTTAATCATACATATATCTCCTCTAAGGTTGTCAAAAAAAAATTCTAGTAATTCAATCATCCATATATTTGTTCTAATGCTTTCAAAAAAAATCATAGTCATATAATCATGTGTTCTAAGCTTGTCAAAAAAAATTTATAGTGATTCAATCATGCATATATGTGTTCTAAGGCTGTCAAAAAAATGTTCATGATTCAATCGTGCATATATGTGCTCTAAGGTTGTCAAAAAAAAATTCATGGTGATTCAATCAAGCATATATGTGTTCTAAGGCTCTCAAAAAAATTTCATGGTGATTCAATCTTGCATATATGCTTTTTGAGCTTGTCAAAAAAAATTTATAGTGATTCAATCATGCATATATGTGTTCTAAGGTTGTAAAAAAAAATTCTAGTGAATCAATCATCCATATACTTGTACTTATGCTTTCAAAACAAATTCATAATGATACAATCAAGCATATATGTGTACTAAGGTTCTCGAAAAAATGTTTATAGTGATTCAATCGTGCATATATGTGTTCTAAGGTTGTCAAAAAAAATCTATAGTGATTAAATCATGCATATACATGTTCTAGTGCTATCAAAAAAATCTCATAGTGATTCAATCATGCATATATGTGTTCTAAGGTTGCCAAAAAAAATTTATATTGATTCAATCATGCGTGTATATGTTCAAAGTCTGTCCAAAAAATTTTATAGTGATTAAGACATGCATATATGTGTTCTAAGGTGATAAAAAAAAAATCATAGAAGTTCAATCATGCATATATGTATTCTAAGTTTGTCAAAAAAAAGTTATAGTTATTCAATCATGCATATATTTTTTATAATTCTGTCAAAAAAAATTTATAGTTATTCAATCATGCATATATGTGTTCTAAACCTGTCAAAAAATATTATAGTGATGCAACCATTCACTTATGTGTTTTAATATTGTCAAAAAAAATTCACAGCAATTCATTCATGCATATATGTGTTTTAAGGCTCTCAAAAAAGTTTTATAGTGATTCAATCATGCATATATGTGTTCTATGGTTGTCAAAAAAATTTATAGTGATTCAATCATGCATTTATGTGTTATAAGGTTGTCAAAAAAAAATCATAGTGATTAAATCATGCATATATGTGTTTTAACATTGTCAAAAAAATTTCACAGTGATTCAATCATGCATTTATATGTTCTAAGCCTGTCCAAAAAATTTCATAGTGATTCAATCTTGCATATATGTGTTCGAAGGTTGTCAAAAAACATTTATAGTGATTCAATCAAGCACATATGTGTTGTAAGGCTGTCAAAAAAAATCCATAGTGACTCTGTCATGCAAATATGTGTTTCAATGTTGTCAAGAAAAATTCATAGTGATTCAATCACGCATATATGTGTTTTATGGTTTATCAAAAAAAATCATAGTGACACCATCATGCATATATGTGTTCTAACGTTATAAAAAAAAATTCATAGTGATTCTATCTTGCATATATGTGTTCTAAGTCCGTCAAAAAATTTTCATAGTGATTCAATCATGCATATTTGTGTTCTAAGGCTGTCAAAAAATTTCAATCATGCATATATGTTTTTTAAGGCTGTCAAAAAAAATTCATAGTAATTCAATCATACGTATATGTGTACTAAGGTTGTCAAAAAAAATCATAGTGACTCAATATGCATATATCTGTTCTAAGGCAGTCAAAAAAAAATTCATAGTCATTCAATCATGCATATATATGTTCTAAGGCACCAAAAAAAATATCGTAGTTATTCAATCATGCATACATATGTGCTAAGGCTATCAAAAAAAAATCATAGTGACTCTATCATCCATATATGTGTTCTAACATTGTCAAAAAAAATTCTTGGTGATTCAATCATGCATATATGACTTCGAAGGCTGTGAAAAAAATTTCAATCATGCAAATATGTGTTCTAAGGCTATAAAAAAATTTCAGAATAATTTAATCAGGCATATATGTGTTCTAACGTTGTCAAAAAAACTTCAGAGTGATTTAATCATGTGTTATTTGTCCTAAGTCAGTCCCAAAAAATTTATAGTGATTCGATCATGCATATATGACTTCTAAGTCTATCCAAAAAAATCATAGTGAGTCAATCTTGCATATATGTGTACTAAGGTTGTCAAAAAAAATTTAGAGTTATTCAATCACGCATATATGTGTTCTAATGCAGTCAAAAAAATCTTGTAGTGATTCAATCACGCATATATGTGTTGTAATGTTGTCAAAAAAATTTCATAGTGATTCAATCTTGCATATTTCTTTTCTAAGCTTGTCAAAAAAAAATTATAGTGATTTAATCATACATATATCTCCTCTAAGGTTGTCAAAAAAAAATTCTAGTGATTCAGTCATCCATATATTTGTTCTAATGCTTTCAAAAAAAAATCATAGTCATATAATCATGTGTTCTAAGCTTGTCAAAAAAAATTTATAGTGATTCAATCATGCATATATGTGTTCTAAGGCTGTCAAAAAAATGTTCATGATTCAATCGTGCATATATGTGCTCTAAGGTTGTCAAAAAAAAAAATCATAGTGATTCAATCAAGCATATATATGTTCTAATGCTGTCAAAAAAAAATCATAGTGATTCAATCATGCATATATGTGTTCTAAGGTTGTCAAAAAAAATTTATTGTGATTCAATCATGCGTATATGTGTTCTAAGGCTGTCCAAAAATTTCATAGTGATTCAATCATGCATATATGTGTTCTAAGGCGGTCAATAAAATTTCATAGTGGTTCAATCGTGGATATATGTGTTCTATTTTTTTTTTAAATTATAGTTATTCAATCATGCATATATTTTCTCTAATGTTGTCAAAAAAAACTTATAGTTATTCAATCATGCATATGTGATCTAAAGCTGTCAAAAAATTTCATAGTGACGCAAGCATTCTTATACGTGTTATAACGTTGTTAAAAAAAATTCATAGTGATTCAATCATGCATATATGTGTTCTAGGGATGCCAAAAAAAATCCATAGTCATTCAATCATGCAAATATGTGTTCTAAGGCTGTCAAAAAAAAATCATAGTGATTCAATCATGCATATATGTGTTCTATGGTTTCAAAAAAAAATTATAGTGATTCAATAATGCATTTATGTGTTCTAAGCTTGTGCATAAAATTTTATAGCGATTAAATCAGGTATATATGTGTTCTAACAATGTCAACAAAACTTCACAGTGATTCAATCATGCATTTATTTGTTCTAACCCTGTCCAAAAAATTTCATAGTGATTCAGTCTTGCGTATATGTGTTCTAATGATGTCAAAAAAAATTTATAGTGATTCTATCATGCATATATTTGTTCGAAGGCTGTCTAAAAAGTTCCATAGTGATTCAATCATGCATATATATGTTCTATGTCTGTCAAAAAAAATTCATAGTGATTCAATCTTGCATATATGTGTTCTAATTTTGCAAAAAAAAAATTATAGTGATTCAATCACGCATATATGTTTTCTAATGCTTTCAAAAAAATCTTGTAGTGATTCAATCAATCATATATGTGTTCAATGGCTGTGAAAAAAAAATTATAGTCATTCAATCATGCATATATGTGTTCTAAGGTTGTAAAAAAAAATCCATAGTCATTCAATCATGCATCTATATGTTCCAAAGTTGTCAAAAAAAATTTATTCTGATTCAATCATCATATATGTGTTCTAAGGTTGTCCAAAAAATTTCATAGTGATTTAATCAGGCATATATGTGTTCTAATGCAGTGAAAAAAATCTTGTAGGGATTCAATCATGAATATATGTGTTCTAACATTCTCAAAAAAAAATCATAGTGATTCCATCAAGCATATATGTGTTCTAAGAAGTCAAAAAAATTCCATAGTAATTCAATCATGCATATATGTCTTCTAAGGCTGTCAAAAAAAAATTATAGTTATTCAATCAAGCATATATTTTTTTTAATGCTGTCAAAAAAAAAATATAGTGATTCAATCATGTATATATGTGTTTGACATTGTCAAAAAAAATCATAGTGATTCAATCATGCATATATGTGTTTTAAGTCTATGAAAAAAAATCATAGTGATTCAATCTTGCATATATGTGTTCTAAGGCTGTGAAAAAAATTTCATACTGATTCAATCTAGCTTATATGTGTTCTGTGGCTGTCAAAAATATTTCATAGTGATTCAATCATGTATATATGGGTTCTATGGTTGTCAAGAAACATTTATAGTGATTCAATCAAGCATATATGTGTTTTAATGTTGTTAAAAAAAATCAAAGTGATTCAACCATGCATATCTGTTCTATGGCTATCAAAAAAAATTCTTAGTGATTTAATCTTGCTTATAAGTGTTCTAAGGTTGTCCAAAAAATTTCATAGTGATTCAATCTTGCATATATGTGTTCTAAGGCTGTCAAAAAAATTAAAGTGATTCAATCATGCATATATGTGTTCTAAGGTTGTCAAAAAAAAATTATAGTGATTCAAACATGCATATATGTGTTCTAAGCCAATGCAAAAAAATCCACAGTGACTTAATCATGCATATATGTGTTATAAGGATTGATTCAATAATGCATATATGTGTTCTAAGGCTATCAACAAAATTTCATAGTGATTCAATCATGCCTATATGTGTTCTAAGACTGTCAAAAAAAATTCATAGTGATTCAATCATGCCTATATGTGTTCTAAAGCTGTCAAAAAAATTTCATAGTGATTCAATCCTACATATAAGCCTTCTAAAATTGTCAAAAAAAATTTATAGTGATTCAGTCATGCATAGATGTGTTCTAATGCTGTCAAAAAAATTTGTAGCGATTCAAACATGTATATATGTGTTCTAAGACTTGCAAAAAAATTCATAGTGACTCAATCATGGAGGTATATGTTCTAAGGCTATCAAAAAAATTTCACATTGATTCATTCTTGCATATATGTTTTCTAACGTTGTCAAAAAAAAATCATAGTGATTCCTTCATGCAAATATGTATTCTAAAGCAGTCAAAAAAAATCATAGAGATTTAATCATGCATATATGTGTTCTAAGGCTGTCAAAAAGCTTTATAGTGAGTCTCTCATGCATATATGTGTTCTAAGGATGGTAAAAAAATTTCAAAGTGATTCAATCATGCATATATGTGTTCTAAAGCTGACCAAAAAAAATCATAGTGACTCAATCATGCATATTTGTGTTTTAAGGCTGTCAAGAATTTTTTTAGTGATTCAATCATGCATATATGTATTCTAAGGTTGTCAAAAGAAATTTATAGTGATTCAATAATGCATATATGTATTCTAACATTGTAAAAAAAAATCATAGTGATTCATTCTTTAATATATGATTTCTAAGGCTATCAAAAAAATTTCAGAGTGATTCAGTCATACATATATTATTCAATGGTTGTCAAAAAAAATTATACTAATTCATTCACGAATAGTTGTGTTCTAAGGCTGTCAAAAGATTTACAAGGTGATTCAATCATGCATATATGTGTTCTGAGGTTGTCAGAAAAAAATCATAGTAATTCAATCATGCATATTGTTCTAAGTCTGCCAAAACAATTTATAGCGATTTAATCTTGCATATATGTGTTTAAGGTTGTCAAAAAAATTTCATAGTGATTGAATCATGCATATATGTGTTCCAAGGATGTCAAAAAAAAATCATAGTGACTCAATCATGCATATATGTGTTCTAAGCATGTCAAAAAAAATTCAATCACGCACATATGTGTTCTAAGGCTGTGAAATTTTTTTTATAGTGATTCAATCATGCATATATGTGTTCTAAGGGTGTTAAAAACAATTATAGTATTTCAATCATGCATATATGTGTTCTAAGTCTATCAAAAAAATTGTATAGTGATTTGATCAAAGCATATATGTGGCTAAGGTTGACAAAAAAAATTCATAGTGATTCAATCTTGCATATATGTGTTCTATGGGCATAAAGAAAAATTATATCAACTTAATCATGCATATATGTGTGCTAAGGCTCTCAAAAAAGTTTTATAGTGATTCAATCATTCCTATATGTGTTTTAAGGTTGTCAAAAAAAATCATACTCTTTTAATCATGCGTATATGAGTTCTAAGGTTGTCTCAACAATTTCATATTGATTCATTCTTGCATATATGTGTACTATGACTGTCAAAAAAAATTCATTGTGATTAAATCTTGCATATATGTGTCCTAAGGTTGTCAAAAAATTTTGATTATGATTCAATCATGCATATATGTGTTTTAATGCTATAAAAAAAAAACATATTGATTCAATCATGCATATATGTGTTCTAAGGCTACCAAAAAACTTTCATAGTGATTCAATCATGAATGTATATGTTCTAAAGCTGCCAAAAAAAATCATAGTGACTCAATCATGCATATATGTGTTCTAATGTAGTGAAAAAAAAATCATAGTGATTCAATCTTGCATACATATATTCTAAAGCAGTCACAAAAATTTCATTGTGATTCAATCATGCATATATGTGTTCTAAGGCTGTCAAAAAACTTTTATAGTGATTCAATCTTGCGTATATGTGTTCTAAGGTTGTCAAAAAAAATTTACAGTGATTCAATCATATATATATATGTGTTCTAATGCTGTCAAAAAAATATTGTGATTCAATCATGCATATATGTGTTCTAATCTTGTAAAAAAAAATTTATAGTGATTCAATCATGCATATATGTGTTCTTAGGCTGTCAAAAAAATTTCAAAGTTATTCAATCATGCACATATATATTCTAAGGCTGTCAAAAAAATTCATAGTGACTCAATCATGCATATATGTGTTCTATTGTTGTTAAAAAAAAATCATAGTGATTTATTCGTGCATATATGTGTTCTAAGTTTGTCAAAAAAAAATCATAGGGATTCAATCATTCATATATGTGTTATAAGGCTGTCCAAAAAAATCATATTTATTCAATCTTGCACATATGTGTCCTACAGCTGTCAAAAAAATTTCATAGTGACTCAATCACGCAAATCTGTTTCCTAAGGCTATCAAAAAAATTTCATAGTGATTCATTCATGTATATATGTGTTCTAAGGTTGTTAAAAAAAATTATCGTGATTCAATCATGCAAATATGTGTTCTAATGCTGTTAAAAAAAAATCATAGTGATTTAATCAAGCATATATGTGTGTTAAGCCTATGGAAAAAAATTCATAGTAATGCAATCATGCATATATGTGTTCTAAGTCTGTCAAAAAAAAATCATAGGTATTCAATCTTTCATATATTTGTTCTAAGGTTGTTAAGAAAAAATTATAGTGATTCAATCACGCTTATATGTGTTCTAATACTGTCAAAAAAAATTTGTAGTGATTCATCAGTGCATATATGTGTTCTAAGGCTATCAAAAAAAATTCTTAGTGATTCAATCTTTCATATGTGTTCCAAGGCTGTCAAAAAAAAATTATATTGACTCAATCATGCATATATGTATTTTAAGGTTGTCAAAAAAATTTATTTTGACTCGATCATGCATATATGTATTCTAAGGAAGTCAAAAAAAACTCATAATAATTCAATCATGGATATATTTGTTCTTAGAAACTCAAAAAAAATCATAGTAATTCAATCTTCCATACATCTGTTCTAAGGCTGTCAACAAAAAATTGTAGTGACTCTATCATTCGCACATTTGTTGTAAGGTTGTCAAAAAAAATACATAGTGATTCGATCAAGCATATATGTGTTCTAACATTGTCAACAAAAAAATTATAGTGACTCAATCATGCATATAAGTGTTCTAAACCTATCACAAAAATTTCATAGTGAATCAATCATGCATATATATGTTTTAAGTTTGTCCAAAAAGTTCCATAGTGGATCAATCATGTATATATGTGTTCTAAGTATATCAAAAAAAAATTGATAGTGATTCAATCATGCATATATGTGTTCTAGTGCTGGCAAAAAAAACTTGTAGAGATTCAATCATGCATATATATGTTCTAAGATTGTCAAAAAAAATTCATAGTGACTCAATCAGGATATATGTTTTAACGTTGTCAAAAAAAATTATAGTAATTCAATTATGCATATATGTGTTCTAAGGATTTCAAAAAAATCCATGGTGATTCAATCATGCATATATGTGTTTTATGGCTGTCAAAAAAAATCATAGTGATTCAATCATGCATATATGTGTTCTAAGGCTATCAAAAAAAGTTCATAGTGTTTCAATCTTGCATATATGTGTTCTAAGGTTGTAAAAAAAATTATAGTGATTCAATCATGCATATATTTGTTCTAATGCTGTCAAAAAAATATTATTGTGATTCAATCATGCATATATGTGTTCTAAGGCTGTCAAAAAAAACCATGGTGACTCAATCATGCATATGTGTGTTCTATGTCTATAAAAAAAATTCAAAGTGATTCAATCCTGTATATATTTGTTCTAAGGTATTCAAAAAAAATTTATTGTGATTTAATCATGTAAATATGTGTTCTAATGCTCTCAAAAAAATTTTATTGTGATTTAATCATGTAAATATGTGTTCTAATGCTCTCAAAAAAAATCATAGTGATCCAATCATGCATATATGTGCTTTAAGCCTATGGAAAAAATTTCATAGTGATTCAATCTTTCATATATCTGTTCTAAGGTTGTCACAAAAAAATTATAGTGATTCAATCACGCATATACGTGTTCTAATGGTGTCAAAAAAATTATGCAGTTATTCAATCATGCATATATGTGTTCTAAGGCTGTCAAAAACAATTCATAGTCACTCAATAATGCATATATGTATTTTAATGCTGTCAAAAAAATTTTATAGTGACTCAATCATGCATATATGTGTTGTAAGGCAGTCAAAAAAATTTTATAGTGATTCAATCATGCATATATGTGTTCTATAGCTCTCAAAAAAAATTCATAATGATTCAATCATGCATACATATGTTCTAAGGCTGTCAAAAAAAATTCATCGTGACTCAATCAAGCATACATATGTTCTAAGGTTGTCAAAAAAAGTTCATAGTGGTTCAATCATGCATATATGTGTTCCAACGTTGTCAAAAAAAAATCATAGTGACTCAATCATGCATATATGTGTTCCAATGTTGTCAAAAAAAATTCATAGTGATTCAATCATGGATATATGTGTTCTAAGGTTGTCTAAAAAAATCCACAGTGACACAATCATGCATATATGTGTTCTAACGTAGTAAAAAAAATTCAAAGTGATTCAATCCGAAATATATGTGTTCTAAGGTTGTCAAAAAAAAATCACAGTGACTCAATCATGTATAAACGTGTTATAAGGCAGTCAAAAAAAATTCATAGAGATTCAATCTTGCATATATTTGTTCTAAGGCACTCAAAAAAAATATATAGTGATTCAATCCTGCATACATTTGTTCTGTGGCTGTCAAAAATATTTCATATTGCTTCAATCATGCATACATTTGTTCTATGCCTGTCAAAAAAATTTCATAGTGATTCAATCTTGCATATATCTATTCTAAGGTAATCAACAAAAAAAATTATAGTGAAACAATCACGCAAATATGTGTTCTAATGCTGTCAAGAAAATTTTGTAGTGATTCAATCATGCATATATGTGTTCTAAGGCTGCCTAAAAAAATCATAGTGACACAATCATGTATATGTGTGTTCTAAGGCTGTCTAAAAAGATTCATAGTGACTCAATCATGCATATATGTGTTCTAAGGCAGTCAATAAAATTTCATAGTGGTTCAATCATGCTTATATGTGTTATAAGGCTGTCAAAAAAATTTATAGTGATTCAATTATTTGTACATCTGTTCTAAGGCTGTCAAAAAAAATTCATAGTGATTCAATCATGCATATATGTGCTCTAAGGTTGTCAAAAAAAACTAATAGTGACTCAATCATGCATATATGTATTCTAATGTTGTCAAAAAAAATCATAGTGATTTAATCATGCATATATGTGTTCTAATGCTGTCAAAAAAATTTCATGGTGATTCAATCTTGCATATATGTGTTCTAAGTCTGTAAAAAACATTTCATAGTGATTCAATCTTGCATATATGTGTTCTAAGGTAGTCAAAAAAAATTTATAGTGATTCAATCTCGGATATATGTGTTCTAATGCCATCAAAAAAATCTTGTAGTGATTCAATCACGCTTATATATGTTATAATGTTGTCAAAAGAAAATCATAGTGACTCAGTCTTGCACATATGTGTTCTAAGGCTATCAAAAAAATTCCATAGCGATTCAATCTTGCATATATGTGTTTTATGGTTGTCAAAAAAAATCCATAGTAATTCACTCATGCATATATGTGTTCTAAGGCAATCAAAAAAATTTCATAGAGATTCAATAAAGCATATATGTGTTCTGAGGCTCTCAAAAAAATTTCATAGTGATTCAATCTTGCATATAAGTTTTCTGAGCTTGTCAAAAAAAGTTTCATAGTGATTCAATCAGGCATATATGTGTTCTAAGGTAGTCAAAAAAATTCTAGTGATTCAATCATCCATATATTTGTACTTATGCTTTCAAAACAAATTCATAGCGATACAATCATGTATATATGTGATCTAAGCTTGTCAAAAAAATTTATAGTGATTCAATCAAGCATATATGTGTTCTAAGGTTGTCAAAAAAATGTTTATAGTGATTCAATCGTGCATATATGTGTTCTAAGGTTGTCATAAAAAATTTATAGTGATTAAATCATGCATATACAAGTTCTAATGATATCAAAAAAAATTCATATTGATTCAATCATGCATATATGTGTTATAAGGTTGCCAAAAAAATTTTATATTGATTTAATCATGCGCGTATGTGTTCGAAGGCTGTCCAAAAAAATTTATAGTGATTCACACATGCATATATGGGTTCTAAGGTGGTCAAAAAAAATTCATAGCAGTTCAATCGTGCATATACGTGTTCTAAGTTTATCAAAAAAAAGTTATAGTTATTCAATCAAGCATATATTTTTTCTAATGCTGTCAAAAAAAATTATAGTTATTCAATCATGCATATATGTGTTCTAAAGCTGTCCAAAAAATTTTATAGTGATGCAATCATTCATATATGTAATCTAACGCTATCAAAAAAATTTCACAGTAATTCAATCATGCATATATGTGTTATAAGGCTGTCAAAAAAGTTTTATAGTGATTCAATCATGCATATATGTGTTCTAAGGTTGTCAAAAAAATTATAGTGATTCAATCATGCATTTACGTATTATAAGGTTGTCAAAAAAAATCATAGTGTTCTAACATTGTCAAAAAAACTTCACAGTGATTCAATCATGCATTTATATGTTCTAAGCCTGTTTAAAAATTTTCATAGTGATTCATTCTTGCATATATGTGTTCTATGGTTGTCAAAAAAAAATTATAGTCATTCAATCAAGCATATGTGTTGTAAGGCCGTCAAAAAAATTCCATAGTGACTCTGTCATGCAAATATTTGTTTGAACGTTGTCAACAAAAATTTATAGTGATTCAATCACGCATATATGTGTTTAATGGTTGTCAAAAAAAAATCATAGTGACACCATCATGCATATATGTGTTCTAACGTTGTCAAAAAAAATCATAGTGATTCCGTCTTGCATATATGTGTTCTAAGGCCGTCAAAAAAAATTCATAGTGATTCAATCATGCATATATGTTTTCTAAGGCTGTCAAAAAAATTTCAATCATGCATACATGTTTTTTAAGGCTGTCAAAGAAAATTCATAGTAATTCAATCATACGTATATGTGTACTAAGGATGTCAAAAAAAATTCATAGTGACTCAATCATGCATATATCTGTTCTAAGGCAGTCAAAAAAAAATCATAGTCATTCAATCATGCATATATATGTTCTAAGGCACTCAAAAAAATATCATAGTGATTCAATCATGCATACATTTGTGCTAAGGCAGTAAAAAAAAATTCATAGTGACTCTATCATGCATATATGTGTTCTAATATTGTCAAAAAAAAATTCTGGTGATTCAATCATGCATATATGAGTTTGGAGGCTGTGAAAAAAAAATTATATTGATTTAATCATGCGCGTATGTGTTCGAAGGCTGTCCAAAAAAATTTATAGTGATTCACACATGCATATATGTGTTCTAAGGTGGTCAAAAAAAATTCATAGCAGTTCAATCGTGCATATATGTGTTCTAAGTTTATCAAAAAAAAGTTATAGTTATTCAATCAAGCATATGTTTTTTCTAATGCTGTCAAAAAAATTTATAGTTATTCAATCATGCATATCTGTGTTCTAAAGCTGTCCAAAAAATTTTATAGTGATGCAATCATTCATATATCTAGTCTAACGCTATCAAAAAAATTTCACAGTAATTCAATCATGCATATATGTGTTATAAGGCTGTCAAAAAAGTTTTATAGTGATTCAATCAAGCATATATGTGTTCTACGGTTGTCAAAAAAATTATAGTGATTCAATCATGCATTTACGTATTATAAGGTTGTCAAAAAAAATTCAGAGTGTTCTAACATTGTCAAAAAAACTTCATAGTGATTCAATCATGCATTTATATGTTCTAAGCCTGTTTAAAAATTTTCATAGTGATTTATTCTTGCATATATGTGTTCTATGGTTATCAAAAAAATTTATAGTCATTCCATCAAGCATATGTGTTGTAAGGCCGTCAAAAAAATTCCATAGTGACTCTGTCATGCAAATATGTGTTTGAACGTTGTCAACAAAAATTTATAGTGATTCAATCACGCATATATGTGTTTAATGGTTGTCAAAAAAAAATCATAGTGACACCATCATGCATATATGTGTTCTAACATTGTCAAAAAAAATCATAGTGATTCCATCTTGCATATATGTGTTCTAAGGCCGTCAAAAAAAAATCATAGTGATTCAATCATGCATATATGTTTTCTAAGGCAGTCAAAAAAATTTCAATCATGCATACATGTTTTTTAAGGCTGTCAAAAAAAATTCATAGTAATTCAATCATACGTATATGTGTAGTAAGGATGTCAAAAAAAATTCATAGTGACTCAATCATGCATATATCTATTCTAAGGCAGTAAAAAAAAATCATAGTCATTCAATCATGCATATATATGTTCTAAGGCACTCAAAAAAATATCATAGTGATTCAATCATGCATACATTTGTGCTAAGGCAGTCAAAAAAAATTCATAGTGAATCTATCATGCATATATGTGTTCTAATATTGTCAAAAAAAAATTCTGCTGATTCAATCATGCATATATGAGTTCGGAGGCTGTGAAAAAAAATTTAATCATGCATATATGTGTTCTAAGGCAATAAAAAAAATCATAGTGATTTAATCAAGCATATTTGCGTTCTAACGTTGTCAAAAAAACTTCAGAGTGATTCAATCATGCATTTATACATCTAAGTCAATCCTTAAAAATTCATAGTGATTCAATCATGCATATATGAGTTGTAAGTCTATCAAAAAAATTTCATAGTGAGTCAATCTTGCATATATGTGTACTAAGGTTGTTAAAAAAAATTTAAAGTTATTCAATCACGCATATATGTGTTCTAATGCTGTCAAAAAAATCTTGTAGTGATTCAATCATGCATATATGTGTTGTAATGTTGTCAAAAATTTTCATAGTTTTGCAATCCTGCATATATGTGTTCTAAGGTTGTCAAAAAAATTTCATAGTGATTCAATCTTGCATATATGTGTTTTAAGGTTGTCAAAAAAATCCATAGTGATTCACTCATGCATATATATGTGTTCTACAGCTGTCAAAAGAAATTCATACTGATTCAATCAAGCATATATGTGTTCTGAGGCTCTCAAAAAAAAATTCATTGTGATTTAATCTTGCTTATATGTTTTATGAGCCAGTCAAAGAAATTTATAGTGATACAATCATTCATATATTTGTTCTAAGGTTGTCAAAAAAAAATTCTAGTGATTCAATCCTCCATATGTTTGTACTAATGCTTTCAAAGAAAAACCATAGTGATACAATCAAGTATATATGTGTTCTAAGCTTGTAAAAAAAAATCATAGTGATTCAATCATGCATATATGTGTTCTAAGGTTTTCAAAAAAATGTTTATAGTGATTCAATCGTGCATATGTGTACTAAGGTTGTCAAAAAAAAATTATAGTGATTGAATCATACATATATATAATGTAATGTGGTCAAAAAAAATTCTTAGTGATTCAATCATGCATATATGTGTTCTAAGGTTGTCAAAAAATATTTATAGTGATTCAATCATGCATATATGTGTTCTAAGGCTTTCCAAAAAATTTTTAGTGATTCAGTGATGCATATTTGTTGTCTAAGGCTGTCAAAAAAAATCATAGTAGTTCAATCGTGCATATATTTGTTCTGAGTTTGTCAAAAAAAAATCATAGTAATTCAATCATGCATATATGTGTCTGAAGCTGTCAAAAAAAATTTGTAGCGATGCAATCATTCATGTATGTGCTCTAACATTGCCAAAAAAAATCATAGTGATTCAATCATGCCTATATGTGTTCTAAGGCTCACAAAGCGATTTCATAGTGATTCAATCATGCATATATGTGTTCTAAGGTTGTCAAAAAAAATTGATAGTGATTCAATCATTCATTTCTTTGTTCTAAGGTTGTCCAAAAAATTTCATAGTTATTAAATCATGCATATATGTGTTCTAACATTGTCAAAAAAACTTTACAGTGATTCAATCATGCATTTAGGTATTCTAAGCTTGTCCAAAAAATTCATAGTGATTCAATCTTGTATATTTGTGTTCTAAGTTTGTCAAAAAAAAATTTAGTGATTCAATCATTCATATATGTGTTCTAAGTTTGTTTAATATGTTCCATAGTGATTCAATCATACATATATATGTTCTAAGGCTATAAAAAAAATCATAGTGATTCAATCATGCATATATATGTTCTAAGTCTGTCTAAAAAATTTCATACTAATTCAATCTTTCATATATCTATTCTAAGGTTGTCAAAAAAAATTTATAGTGATTCAATCACGCATATATGTGTTCTAATCCTATAAAGAAAAATTGTAGTGATTCAACCATGCATATATCTGTTCTATGGATATCAAAAACAATTCATAGTAACTCAACCACTCATATATGTGTTCTAAGGCTATCAAAAAAAAATCATAGTGACTCAATCACATATATATATATATATGTGTTCTAAGGTGGTAAAAAAAAATCATAGTGACTAAATCGTGCATATATGTGTTCTAAGCCAGTCCAAAAAAATTATAGTGGTTGAATCATGCATATATGTATTCTAAGGCACTCAAAAAATTTTAGAGTGGTTCAATCCGGCATACATATGTTCTAAGGCTGTCAAAAAAATTTCATAGTGACTCTGTCATGCATATATATGCTCTAAGGTTGTCAAAAAAAATTTCATAGTGACACAATCATGCATATAAGTGTTCTAACATTGTCAAAAAAAATTCATAGTGATTCCATCTTGCATATATATGTTATAAGGCCGTCAAAAAAAAATCATAGTGATTCAAACATGCATATATGTGTTCTATGGCTGTCAAAAAAATTTCAATCATGCATATTTGTTTTTTAAGGCTGTCAAAAAAATTTCATAGTGATTTAATCATGTGTATATGTGTTCTAAGGCTGTCAAAAAATTTTCATAGTGACTCAATCATGCATATATTTGTTCTAAGGCAGTCAAAAAAATTTCATAGTCATTCAATCATGCATATATGTGATGTAAGGCACTCAAAAGAATATCATAGTGATTCAACTATGCATATATTTGTGGTAAGGTTGTCAAAAAAAATTTATAGTCATTCAATCATGCATATATGTGTTCTAACATTGTCAGAAAAAAATTATGATGATTCTATCATGCATATGTGTGTTCTAAGGCTGTTAAAAAAAATTTATAGTGATTTAATCAGGCATGTATATGTTCTAACGTTGTCAAAAAAACTTCATAGTGATTCAATCATGCATTTAAGTGTTCTAAGCCATTCCGAAAAAATTCATAGTGATTCAATCATGCATATATGAGTTCTAGGTCTGTCAAAAAACTTTCACAGTGATCCAGTCTTGCATATATGTGTTCTAAGGTTGTTAAAAAAATTTATAGTGATTCAATCAAGCATAAATGTGTTCTAAGGTTGTCAAAAAAATGTTTAATGTGATTCAATCATGCATATATGTGTTCTAAGGTTGTCATAAAAAAATTATAGTGATTAAATCATGCATATAAAAGTTCTAATGATATAAAAAAAAAATCATATTGATTCAATCATGCATATATGTGTTCTAAGGTTGCCAAAAAAAAATTATATTGATTTAATCATGCGCGTATGTGTTCGAAGGCTGTTCAAAAAAATTTATAGTGATTCACACATGCATATATGGGTTCTAAGGTGGTCAAAAAAAATTCATAGCAGTTCAATCGTGCATATATGTGTTCTAAGTTTATCAAAAAAAATTATAGTTATTCAATCAAGCATATATTTTTTCTAATGCTGTCAAAAAAATTTATAGTTATTCAATCATGCATATATGTGTTCTAAAGCTGTCCAAAAAAATTTATAGTGATGCAATCATTCATATATGTAATCTAACGCTATCAAAAAAATTTCACAGTAATTCAATCATGCATATATGTGTTATAAGACTGTCAAAAAAGTTTTATAGTGATTCAATCATGCATATATGTGTTCTAAGGTTGTCAAAAAAATTATAGTGATTCAATCATGCATTTACGTATTATAAGGTTGTCAAAAAAAATTCATAGTGTTCTAACATTGTCAAAAAAACTTCACAGTGATTCAATCATGCATTTATATGTTCTAAACCTGTTTAAAAATTTTCATAGTGATTCATTCTTGCATATATGTGTTCTATGGTTGTCAAAAAAAAATTATAGTCATTCAATCAAGCATATGTGTTGTAAGGCCGTCAAAAAAATTCCATAGTGACTCTGTCATGCAAATATGTGTTTGAACGTTGTCAACAAAAAATTATAGTGATTCAATCACGCATATATGTGTTTAATGGTTGTCAAAAAAAAATCATAGTGACACCATCATGCATATATGTGTTCTAACGTTGTCAAAAAAAATCATAGTGATTCCATCTTGCATATATGTGTTCTAAGGCTGTCAAAAAAAATTCATAGTGATTCAATCATGCATATATGTTTTCTAAGGCTATCAAAAAAAATTCAATCATGCATACATGTTTTTTAAGGCTGTCAAAGAAAATTCATAGTAATTCAATCATACGTATATGTGTACTAAGGATGTCAAAAAAAATTCATAGTGACTCAATCATGCATATATCTGTTCTAAGGCAGTCAAAAAAAAATCATAGTCATTCAATCATGCATATATATGTTCTAAGGCACTCAAAAAAATATCATAGTGATTCAATCATGCATACATCTGTGCTAAGGCAGTCAAAAAAAATTCATAGTGACTCTATCATGCATATATGTGTTCTAATATTGTCAAAAAAAAATTTTGGTGATTCAATCTTGCATATATGAGTTCGGAGGCTGTGAAAAAAAAATATATTGATTTAATCATGCGCGTATGTGTTCGAAGGCTGTCCAAAAAAATTTATAGTGATTCACACATGCATATATGTGTTCTAAGGTGGTCAAAAAAAATTCATAGCAGTTCAATCGTGCATATATGTGTTCTAAGTTTATCAAAAAAAAGTTATAGTTATTCAATCAAGCATATGTTTTTTCTAATGCTGTCAAAAAAAATTATAGTTATTGAATCATGCATATATGTGTTCTAAAGCTGTCCAAAAAATTTTATAGTGATGCAATCATTCATATATGTAGTCTAACGCTATCAAAAAAATTTCACAGTAATTCAATCATGCATATATGTGTTATAAGGCTGTCAAAAAAGTTTTATAGTGATTCAATCATGCATACATGTGTTCTACGGTTGTCAAAAAAATTATAGTGATTCAATCATGCATTTACGTATTATAAGGTTGTCAAAAAAAAATCATAGTGTTCTAACATTGTCAAAAAAACTTCATAGTGATTCAATCATGCATTTATATGTTCTAAGCCTGTTTAAAAATTTTCATAGTGATTTATTCTTGCATATATGTGTTCTATGGTTATCAAAAAAAATTTATAGTCATTCCATCAAGCATATGTGTTGTAAGGCCGTCAAAAAAATTCCATAGTGACTCTGTCATGCAAATATGTGTTTGAACGTTGTCAACAAAAATTTATAGTGATTCAATCACGCATATATGTGTTTAATGGTTGTCAAAAAAAAATCATAGTGACACCATCATGCATATATGTGTTCTAACGTTGTCAAAAAAATCATAATGATTCCATCTTGCATATATGTGTTCTAAGGCCGTCAAAAAAAATTCATAGTGATTCAATCATGCATATATGTTTTCTAAGGCAGTCAAAAAAAATTCAATCATGCATACATGTTTTTTAAGGCTATCAAAAAAAAATCATAGTAATTCAATCATACGTATATGTGTACTAAGGATGTCAAAAAAAAATCATAGTGACTCAATCATGCATATATCTATTCTAAGGCAGTAAAAAAAAAATCATAGTCATTCAATCATGCATATATATGTTCTAAGGCACTCAAAAAAATATCATAGTGATTCAATCATGCATACATTTGTGCTAAGGCAGTCAAAAAAAATTCATAGTGACTCTATCATGCATATATGTGTTCTAATATTGTCAAAAAAAATTTCTGGTGATTCAATCATGCATATATGAGTTCGGAGGCTGTGAAAAAAAATTTAATCATGCATATATGTGTTCTAAGGCAATAAAAAATCATAGTGATTTAATCAAGCATATTTGCGTTCTAACGTTGTCAAAAAAACTTTAGAGTGATTCAATCATGCATTTATATGTTCTAAGTCAATCCTTAAAAATTCATAGTGATTCAATCATGCATATATGAGTTCTAAGTCTATCAAAAAAATTTCATAGTGAGTCAATCTTGCATATATGTGTACTAAGGTTGTTAAAAAAAATTTAAAGTTATTCAATCACGCATATATGTGTTCTAATGCTGTCAAAAAAATCTTGTAGTGATTCAATCATGCATATATGTGTTGTAATGTTGTCAAAAATTTTCATAGTTTTGCAATCCTGCATATATGTGTTCTAAGGTTGTCAAAAAAATTCCATAGTGATTCAATCTTGCATATATGTGTTTTAAGGTTGTCAAAAAATTCCATAGTGATTCACTCATGCATATATATGTGTTCTACAGCTGTCAAAAGAAATTCATACTGATTCAATCAAGCATATATGTGTTCTGAGGCTCTCAAAAAAAAATTCATTGTGATTTAATCTTGCTTATATGTTTTATGAGCCAGTCAAAGAAATTTATAGTGATACAATCATTCATATATTTGTTCTAAGGTTGTCAAAAAAAAATTCTAGTGATTCAATCCTCCATATGTTTGTACTAATGCTTTCAAAGAAAAACCATAGTGATACAATCAAGTATATATGTGTTCTAAGCTTGTAAAAAAAAATCATAGTGATTCAATCATGCATATATGTGTTCTAAGGTTTTCAAAAAAATGTTTATAGTGATTCAATCGTGCATATGTGTACTAAGGTTGTCAAAAAAAATTATAGTGATTGAATCATACATATATATATTCTAATGCGGTCAAAAAAATTTCTTAGTGATTCAATCATGCATATATGTGTTCTAAGGTTATCAAAAAATATTTATAGTGATTCAATCATGCATATATGTGTTCTAACGCTATCCAAAAAAATTATAGTGATTCAGTGATGCATATTTGTTTTCTAAGGCTGTCAAAAAAAATCATAGTAGTTCAATCATGCATATATTTGTTCTAAGTTTGTCAAAAAAAAATCATAGTAATTCAATCATGCATATATGTGTCTGAAGCTGTCAAAAAAAAATTGTAGCGACGCAATCATTCATATATGTGCTCTAACATTGCCAAAAAAAATTCATAGTGATTCAATCATGCATATATGTGTTCTAAGGCTGACAAAGCAATTTCATAGTGATTCAATCATGCATATATGTGTTCTAAGGTTGTCAAAAAAATTTGATAGTGATTCAATCATTCATTTCTTTGTTCTAAGGTTGTCCAAAAAATTTCATAGTGATTAAATCTTGCATATATGTGTTCTAACATTGTCAAAAAAACTTTACAGTGATTCAATCATGCATTTAGGTATTCTAAGCTTGTCCAAAAAATTCATAGTGATTCAATCTTGTATATTTGTGTTCTAAGGTTGTCAAAAAAAAAATTTAGTGATTCAATCATTCATATATGTGTTCTAAGTTTGTTTAATATGTTCCATAGTGATTCAATCATACATATATATGTTCTAAGGCTATAAAAAAAAATCATAGTGATTCAATCATGCATATATATGTTCTAAGTCTGTCTAAAAAATTTCATACTAATTCAATCTTTCATATATCTATTCTAAGGTTGTCAAAAAAAATTTATAGTGATTCAATCACGCATATATGTGTTCTAATCCTATAAAGAAAAATTGTAGTGATTCAACCATGCATATATATGTTCTATGGATATCAAAAACAATTCATAGTAACTCAACCACTCATATATGTGTTCTAAGGCTATCAAAAAAAATTCATAGTGACTCAATCACATATATATATATATGTGTTCTAAGGTGGTAAAAAAAAATCATAGTGACTAAATCGTGCATATATTATGTGTTCTAAGCCAGTCCAAAAAAATTATAGTGATTGAATCATGCATATATGTATTCTAAGGCACTCAAAAAATTTTAGAGTGGTTCAATCCGGCATACATATGTTCTAAGGCTGTCAAAAAAATTTCATAGTGACTCTGTCATGCATATATATGCTCTAAGGTTGTCAAAAAAAATTTCGTAGTGACACAATCATGCATATAAGTGTTCTAACATTGTCAAAAAAAATTCATAGTGATTCCATCTTTCATATATATGTTATAAGGCCGTCAAAAAAAATTCATAGTGATTCAAACATGCATATATGTGTTCTATGGCTGTCGAAAAAATTTCAATCATGCATATTTGTTTTTTAAGGCTGTCAAAAAAATTTCATAGTGATTTAATCATGTGTATATGTGTTCTAAGGCTGTCAAAAAAATTTCATAGTGACTCAATCATGCATATATTTGTTCTAAGGCAGTCAAAAAAAATTCATAGTCATTCAATCATGCATATATGTGATGTAAGGCACTCAAAAGAATATCATAGTGATTCAACTATGCATATATTTGTGGTAAGGTTGTCAAAAAAAATTTATAGTCATTCAATCATGCATATATGTGTTCTAACATTGTCAAAAAAAAATTATGATGATTCAATCATGCATATGTGTGTTCTAAGGCTGTTAAAAAAAAAATTATAGTGATTTAATCAGGCATGTATATGTTCTAACGTTGTCAAAAAAACTTTATAGTGATTCAATCATGCATTTAAGTGTTCTAAGCCATTCCGAAAAATTTCATAGTGATTCAATCATGCATATATGAGTTCTAGGTCTGTCAAAAAACTTTCACAGTGATCCAGTCTTGCATATATGTGTTCTAAGGTTGTTAAAAAAATTTATAGTGATTCAATCAACCATAAATGTGTTCAAAGGTTGTCAAAAAAATGTTTAATGTGATTCAATCATCCATATATGTGTTCTAAGGTTGTCATAAAAAATTTATAGTGATTAAATCATGCATATACAAGTTCTAATGATATCAAAAAAAAATCATATTGATTCAATCATGCATATATGTGTTCTAAGGTTGCCAAAAAAAATTATATTGATTTAATCATGCGCGTATGTGTTCGAAGGCTGTCCAAAAAAATTTATAGTGATTCACACATGCATATATGGGTTCTAAGGTGGTCAAAAAAAATTCATAGCAGTTCAATCGTGCATATATGTGTTCTAAGTTTATCAAAAAAAAGTTATAGTTATTCAATCAAGCATATATTTTTTCTTATGCTGTCAAAAAAATTTATAGTTATTCAATCATGCATATATGTGTTCTAAAGCTGTCCAAAAAATTTTATAGTGATGCAATCATTCATATATGTAATCTAACGCTATCAAAAAAATTTCACAGTAATTCAATCATGCATATATGTGTTATAAGGCTGTCAAAAAAGTTTTATAGTGATTCAATCATGCATATATGTGTTCTAAGGTTGTCAAAAAAATTATAGTGATTCAATCATGCATTTACGTATTATAAGGTTGTCAAAAAAAATTCATAGTGTTCTAACATTGTCAAAAAAACTTCACAGTGATTCAATCATGCATTTATATGTTCTAAGCCTATTTAAAAAATTTCATAGTGATTCATTCTTGCATATATGTGTTCTATGGTTGTCAAAAAAAATTATAGTCATTCAATCAAGCATATGTGTTGTAAGGCCGTCAAAAAAATTCCATAGTGACTCTGTCATGCAAATATGTGTTTGAACGTTGTCAACAAAAATTTATAGTGATTCAATCACGCATATATGTGTTTAATGGTTGTCAAAAAAAAATCATAGTGACACCATCATGCATATATGTGTTCTAACGTTGTCAAAAAAAATCATAGTGATTCCATCTTGCATATATGTGTTCTAAGGCCGTCAAAAAAAATTCATAGTGATTCAATCATGCATATATGTTTTCTAAGGCTGTCAAAAAATTTTCAATCATGCATACATGTTTTTTAAGGCTGTCAAAAAAAAAATCATAGTAATTCAATCATACGTATATGTGAACTAAGGATGTCAAAAAAAATTCATAGTGACTCAATCATGCATATATTTGTTCTAAGGCAGTAAAAAAAAAAATCATAGTCATTCAATCATGCATATATATGTTCTAAGGCACTCAAAAAAATATCATAGTGATTCAATCATACATACATCTGTGCTAAGGCAGTCAAAAAAGTACATAGTGACTCTATCATGCATATATGTGTTCTAATATTGTCAAAAAAAAATTCTGGTGATTCAATCATGCATATATGAGTTCGGAGGCTGTGAAAAAAAATTTAATCATGCATATATGTGTTCTAAGGCAATAAAAAAAATCATAGTGATTTAATCAAGCATATTTGTGTTCTAATGTTGTCAAAAAAACTTCAGAGTGATTCAATCATGCATTTATATGTTCTAAGTCAATCCCTAAAAATTCATAGTGATTCGATCATGCATCTATGAGTTCTAAGTCTATCAAAAAAATTTCATTGTGAGTCAATCTTGCATATATGTGTACTAAGGTTGTTAAAAAAAATTTAAAGTTATTCAATCACGCATATATGTGTTCTAATGCTGTCAAAAAAATCTTGTAGTGATTCAATCATGCATATATGTGTTGTAATGTTGTCAAAAATTTTCATAGTTTTGCAATCCTGCATATATGTGTTCTAAGGTTGTCAAAAAAATTCCATAGTGATTCAATCTTGCATATATGTGTTTAAAGTTGTCAAAAAATTTCATAGTGATTCACTCATGCATATATATGTGTTCTACAGCTGTCAAAAGAAATTCATACAGATTCAATCAAGCATATATGTGTTCTGAGGCTCTCAAAAAAAATCATTGTGATTTAATCTTGCTTATATGTTTTCTGAGCCAGTCAAAGAAATTTATAGTGATACAATCATGCATATATTTGTTCTAAGGTTGTCAAAAAAAATTTCTAGTGATTCAATCCTCCATATATTTGTACTAATGCTTTCAAAGAAAAACCATAGTGATACAATCAAGTATATATGTGTTCTAAGCTTGTCAAAAAAACTCATAGTGATTCAATCATGCATATATGTGTTCTTAGGTTTTCAAAAAAATGTTTATAGTGATTCAATGTGCATATGTGTACTAAGGTTGTCAAAAAAAAATATAGTGATTCAATCATGCATATATATATTCTAATGCGGTAAAAAAAAATTCTTAGTGATTCAATCATGCATATATGTGTTCTAAGGTTGTCAAAAAATATTTATAGTGATTCAATCATGCATATATGTGTTCTAAGGCTATCCAAAAAATTTATAGTGATTCAGTGATGCATATTTGTTATCTAAGGCTGTCAAAAAAAATCATAGTAGTTCAATCGTGCATATATTTGTTCTGAGTTTGTCAAAAAAAATTCATAGTAATTCAATCATGCATATATGTGTCTGAAGCTGTCAAAAAAAATTTGTAGCGATGCAATCATTCATGTATGTGCTCTAACATTGCCAAAAAAAATCATAGTGATTCAATCATGCCTATATGTGTTCTAAGGCTCACAAAGCGATTTCATAGTGATTCAATCATGCATATATGTGTTCTAAGGTTGTCAAAAAAAATTGATAGTGATTCAATCATTCATTTCTTTGTTCTAAGGTTGTCCAAAAAATTTCATAGTGATTAAATCATGCATATATGTCTTCTAACATTTTCAAAAAAACTTTACAGTGATTCAATCATGCATTTAGGTATTTTAAGCTTGTCCAAAAAATTCATTGTGATTCAATCTTGTATATTTGTGTTCTAAGGTTGTCAAAAAAAATTTATAGTGATTCAATCATTCATATATGTGTTCTAAGTCTGTTTAATATGTTCCATAGTGATTCAATCATACATATATATGTTCTATGGCTATAAAAAAAAATCATAGTGATTCAATCATGCATATATATGTTCTAAGTCTGTCTAAAAAATTTCATACTAATTCAATCTTTCATATATCTATTCTAAGGTTGTCAAAAAAAATTTATAGTGATTCAATCACGCATATATGTGTTCTAATCCTATAAAGAAAAATTGTAGTGATTCAACCATGCATATATCTGTTTTATGGATATAAAAAACAATTCATAGTAACTCAACCACTCATATATGTGTTCTAAGGCTATCAAAAAAATTCATAGTGACTCAATCACGTATAAATGTGTTCTAAGGTGGTCAAAAAAAATTCATAGTGACTAAATCGTGCATATATGTGTTCTAAGCCCGTCCAAAAAAATTATAGTGATTGAATCATGCATATATGTATTCTAAGGCACTCAAAAAATTTTAGAGTGGTTCAGTCCGGCATACATATGTTCTAAGGCTGTCAAAAAAATTTCATAGTGACTTTGTCATGCATATATGTGTTCTAACGTTGTCAAAAAAAATTCATAGTGATTCAATCATGCATATATGTGCTCTAAGGTTGTCAAAAAAAAAATCATAATGACACAATCATGCATATAAGTGTTCTAACATTGTCAAAAAAAATTCATAGTGATTCCATCTTGCATATATATGTTATAAGGCCGTCAAAAAAAATCATAGTGATTCAAACATGCATATATGTGTTCTATGGCTGTCAAAAAAATTTCAATCATGCATATTTGTTTTTTAAGGCTGTCAAAAAATTTTCATAGTGATTTAATCATGTGTATATGTGTTGTAAGGCTGTCAAAAAAAAATCATAGTGACTCAATCATGCATATATTTGTTCTAAGGCAGTCAAAAAAATTCATAGTCATTCAATCATGCATATATGTGATGTAAGGCACTCAAAAGAATATCATAGTGATTCAATCATGCATATATTTGTGGTAAGGTTGTCAAAAAAAAATTATAGTCATTCAATCATGCATATATGTGTTCTAACATTGTCAAAAAAAAATTATGGTGATTCAATCATGCATATATGTGTTCGAAGCCTGTGAAAAAAAATTCAATCTTGCATATCTGTGTTCTAAGGCTGTTAAAAAAAATTTATAGTGATTTAATCAGGAATATATATGTTCTAACGTTGTCAAAAAAACTTCATAGTGAATCAATCATGCATTTAAGTGTTCTAAGCCATTCCCAAAAATTTCATAGTGATTCGATCATGCATATATGAGTTCTAGGTCTGTCAAAAAAATTTCACAGTGATCCAGTCTTGCATATATGTGTTCTAAGGTTGTTAAAAAAAATTATAGTGATTCAATCACGCATATATGTGTTCTAATGCAGTCAAGAAAATCTGGTAGTGATTTAATCACGCATATAAGTGTTAAAATGTTGTCAAAAAAAATTCACAGTGATTCAATCCAGCATATATGTGTTCTAAGGCAGTCAAAAAAAATTCATAGTGATTCAATCTTGCATATATGTGTTTTAAGGTTGTCCAAAAAAATTCCATAGTGATTCACTCATGCATATATGTGTTCTAAGGCTGTAAAAAAAATTCATAGTGATTCAATCAAGCATATATGTGTTTTGGGGCTGTAAAAAAATTTTCATAGTGATTCATTCTTGCATATTTGTTTTCTGAGCTAGTCAAAAAAAAATTATAGTGATTCAATCATGCATATATCTCTTCTAAGGTTGTCAAAAAAATTTCTAGTGATTCAATCATCCATATATTTGTTCTAATGTTTTCAAAAAAAAATCATAGTGATATAATCATGTGTTCTAAGCTTGTCGAAAAACATGCATAGTGATTCAATCATGCATACATGTGTTCTAAGGTTGTCAAAAAAATGTTTATAGTGATTCAATCGTGCATATATGTGTTCTAAGATTGTCAAAAAAAAATGTTCGTAGTGATTCAATCAAGCATATATATATTCTAATGTTGTCAAAAAAAATTCATAGTGATTCAATCATGCATATATGTGTTCTAAGGTTGTCAAAAAAAATTTATTGTGATTCAATCATATGTATATGTGTTCTAAGGCTATCCAAAAATTTCATAGTGATTCAATCATGCATATATGTGTTCTAAGGTGGTCAAAAAAAATTCATAGTGGTTCAATAGTGCATACATGTGTACTATTTTTTTCAAACAAAAATTATAGTTGTTCAATCATGCATGTATTTTTTCTAATGTTGTCAAAAATTACTTACAGTTATTCAATCATGCATATATGTGTTCTAAAGCTGTCAAAAAAAAATCATAGTGACGCAATCATTCTTATGCCTGTCATAACGTTGTTAAAAAAAATTCATAGTGATTCAATCATGCATATATATGTGTTCTAAGGATGCCAAAAAAAATCCATATTCTTTCAATCATGCATATATGTGTCCTAAGGCTGTCAAAAAAATTTAATAGTGATTCAATCATGAATATATGTGTTCTATGGTTGTGAAAAAAATTTATAGTGATTCAATAATGCATTTTTGTATTCTAAGTTTGTGCAAAAAAAATCAAAGTGATTAAATCATGCATATATGTGTTCTAACATTGTCAAAAAAACTTCACAGTGATTCAATCATGCATTTATTTCTTCTAAGCCTATCCAAAAAATTTCATAGTGATTCAATCTTGCATATATGTGTTCTAAGGTTGTCAAAAAAAATTTATGGTGATTCAATCATGCATATATGTGTTCGAAGCCTGTGAAAAAAAATTCCAATCTTGCATATATGTTTTCTAAGGCTGTCAAAAAAATTTTATAGTGATTTAATCAGGCATATATGTGTTCTAACGTTGTCAAAAAAATTTCATAGTGATTCAATCATGCATTTAAGTTCTAAGCTAGTCCCAAAAATTTCATAGTAATTCGATCATGCATAGATGTAAGACCCGCAATTTTTCAGAAAATATCTGAATAAAATTCATGAGGCATTTACCGCTAAAAATGGCATTTTTCTCAGAATGCGAAACGAATCAATTCCTGCGAGCCAGTTACACTTAGGATATTCGTCGAATCGCGAATATATGCTCAAACACTCTGGAAGTCATAACTTCCTATCTGAACAAAATCAAAGGATTCCTGCGAGCCAACTTTCTTAGTTACGTCAATACGAAGGGAATGGCGTACTCAGAATTTTTCAGAAAAAAAATCGCCGAAAACCCGAAATTCTTGCGGGACCCACAAAAATGTTGGTGGGACCCACAAAAATATTTCTCAGAAAATATTCTAGAAGATTCTAAAATATTCCAGCACCTTCCAGAGCCTTCCAGCTCCTTCCAGCACCTTCCATAGAAGGGATTCTTAGAAAAGCCCAAGGGTAAAGAGGGGATTCTGAAACTTGGGGCCCAAGTTTCAGAACCTATAAATAGAGGACCCCCCCTCCTTTAGAAAATCGCCAACCCCTCTTTCTCTCCTCCTTTCCCAAACCTCCCCTACCTAGCCTAGCCCACCTGACTTGGTCTGAGCCTACCTGACTTGGTCTGAGCCTACCTGACTTAGCATGAGCCTGCTTGACCTGGTCTGAGCCTGCCTGACCTGGTCCTAACCCACCTGACCTAGGTCTGAACCTACCTGACCTAAGTCTGAACCCAGTTGACTTGACTTGAACCTGGTTTGGTTCAAAGTCAAAGTCCAAGTCCTTTTTTGTCCGAAGTTTGAAGTTGATCCTTTTTCGAAGTCGAGCCTCGTTCGAAGCGTTTGAAGCGACTGGAGTCGTTTCTTCCGCAAATTGAAGTAAGTTCGCTTCGTTGATCCATCTCTCTCAAGTATTTGATTGTTTGTATATAGCATATACTTTCTAAAGTAGTATCTCGCTTTAGTTCTTGATTGAGCCCTTTTTGGACACTTCGGTGTTCACCCGCTCGTCTCGTAACTATCGTCGGATATATCTATGTTCAAACACGCAGTATATGCGCTTTAAAAAAAATGGTATCTCGCCTTAGTTCTTGGTTGAGCCCTTCAGAACACTTCGGTGTTCACCCGCTCGCCTCGTAACTATCGTTGGATACAGATCTAGGTATATATCTGCTGATTCTGCCGACGCGTCCTATATCACACAGACTATGTAATTTACCTTTGCTGTCGCATCGTATGATGCCAAGGCTACCTGTTTTCTGCACTTCCGATTACTGCACTTCCGATTATGCATTTACTTACGTCGTCGAGTCGAACGATGCCAAGGCTCTTGCTTTCTGTAATGTATTTACTTACGCTGTCGCGTCGAACGATGCCAACGCTCCTGTTTTGTAATATATGTAGAATATTTCGTTCAGTTACACACCCTGAACAATAGTATATGCATTTCTTTACGCCGCCGCTGTATAAAGCACAGGCTTCTGCTTATACTACATATATATTGCATAAATGAGCGTTCAAATGGAGATCAACTCCAAATCGCCAATGCGATTCTCTGACCGCTCCTCGTTCAAGATTCTGCTTGACGAATGAAGCCCCTATTGGAAAGGCTTCTCTTTTTGGCAAAATGCTCTTTACGTAAAGACTAAGTAAATTACGTATGGTCTGGCTATGGCCCAGGGTTCCTGCAACCTTGATAGATGCAAAGTACGCACAACGGTGCGCATCCATTTCCCGAATTAAGCGTAGCGGTTTCCCGTCAAAGAGGGGAGATGCCGCTGAAATGGATAAAAGAAACGCACACTTTCTCCATAAAAGAGAGGAAGTGCTGCTGAAATTTCTGAAGAAGCTATGAATAGCTCAGAAAAAACGTAGCAGGATACTCTGACATCTAGCAGAGTGCTACCCAGTTCATGGATTGCCTTCTACAAACATAGAAGGGTTCGTCGCACCACTGCCAGTAGAGCAGGGGAGGTGCTGTCGAAATGGTTGGCAGAAGAGCTGTCAGAATCAATGGAACGGCATAATGATGTCCGTTGATGGAACGATGCCAGATCGGCTCGTATCCTTGTGCCTGCAAGGGCACCTTGCTCGTAAGGGCCGCTGAGCCGGAGTAGAGGTTGCGCCTTGGCTAGGTTTGGACTCGTTGCGTAAAAATACGCCGAGTAGCCGATCTATTTAGATCGAGTCATATGCATGCTCATTGAGAACGGTTACACAACCAGACCCGTAAGGGCCGAAGAGCCAGAGTGTGTTGTTTCCACCCAAAGAGGTGTGATGCTCGTGGTGGCCGAAGTGCCAAGAGCGGTGTTCTGCATGCATATGAATAAAACTTAAGGTCGCACATACCCCGCGGTTGAAAATCGTGTTAGGGGTACCCCCTCAGTAATGACTGTGTTGGGGCAAACTGAATGGGGTCGGGTACATACTCCCGTAGTGCTAAAAGCACGGGCTGCCTAAATGGCATGCAGATTCTGTCCAAGTAATTGTAAGACTGGCAGACCCCTTCAAGAATTATGCTCACTGTGGAATGACAGTGATGGTACAGCCTTGAGTGACATGTATTTTACTTTGGACCTGATAGAGTCCACGATGGCCTCAGTCACTCATGGGTTTTGGGGTCATGGTTATCCTTAAGATCTAAGGATTGAACCCAACTACTGCAAGTAGAGGATGCATCCGAATATGGGCCTAGTAGGGTTCTCCCAGTTGAAGCACACTTCTCTACTATGGATAGGGTCAACAGGCCTCTGGGGTATCTAAAATACATAGAATAATCAACCCCCAGAACGTCGCGTTGATGCCCGGAAAATAGCTCTACCTGCGTACCAAAGGCGGGAGCGGTTAATTATCAAAACAATGCATTAGTTCTAGGTACAGCGATGCTTTGAATGTATGAGTGGATCACGTGTTGAGTTAGTCCTGCATAACCTTTGTGAAGGTGTCATGTTCGGTATACTACTGGACCGACTGGGCGAAGACCCGTATTGTATCCGCACGACTAAGCGAAGCTCGAGGAGCTGTCCTTAGATGCATGGGATACGGATGTGCCAAGTATGAAGACTTGAGCTAGACATCACTTTG
Source organism: Nuphar pumila (assembly GCF_984573655.1). Classification (NCBI taxonomy): domain Eukaryota; kingdom Viridiplantae; phylum Streptophyta; class Magnoliopsida; order Nymphaeales; family Nymphaeaceae; genus Nuphar; species Nuphar pumila. Next base: position 68,284,220 of record NC_143251.1, on the reverse strand, counting down.
AGACCCGGAAGAGGTCATGGGTAAGTCGTGGAGACTTAAGCGGTTATTCAAATCACAGCCCTGAAAAGGTTTGCTCTAATTCATGAGGACTCGAGCGGATGCTCAACTCATAGCCTGCGGAGGCTCTTGCGATATACGCTAAGTCTTAGAGGCTTGAGCGTCGTTATTACGCATTGCGACCCTGAGTGGTCATTATTGTACTTGAGTTGAATGGATGTATGTTTGCTTGCTTACCAGACCATCAGTGGTTCTGACCCCGTTTAATGGGGATTTCAGGTGTTGAACCTGCGTGGCGATATGCGGAGCAAGGCGGCATCGAGTTTCAGGGTTTCTCTAGACAGAGTTGTACTGCTTCCTTTTATTGAACCTACATTGTTTTTCTAAGCAGTAGTGTTGTAATAAACATATGGTTTTCGATAAAATGGAACACTTTGGTGGTCAATGAGTTGCTTGGCCACATACCTGCAACGTGCTCGGAGTTTTCTAAAACTGACGACTCATTATCGTCTGATTCCGCTGCTAAAAGCTTTTCTAAGTTCCGCTGCAAAGAAAAAAAAAAGAAATTCATAAAAATTTTAACTTAGCGTTGTTTTGGAAATCCAGGGCATTACAGAATTGGTATCAAAGCAAGAGTCTGAGAAACCTGGTTTGAGACCCGTCTTGTCCACCATATTGCACTGTAAGTATATTTTATACTTCTTGTTCTGATCTGGGTGCATCTTTGTATAGATGGCAACTCACGACTCCCAAGGATACTGCTATCGTTGCAGGATCATGCACGATGAGTGGGTATGCCCATATGAAGTCCAAGACTGCCAGTATTGTGGCGAAGAAGGGCATTCCGCCAACGAATACCAAATGAAACATACCGTCGATATGGGTCGACGGGGATCGCTTGGTCTTAGAGATGAGACCTCGCGTGTTAGTGGGCCACATTACTCCAGTAGAGGGAGTAGCCGTACTCCAGCGACTTCTGATGAACTACCGTCTCTGGTAGGATTTGACTTGAACTTCCTTGAGGGATTTGGTCAATCGCAAGGCTATCAACAGGCATCATGTACGCCTAGCTTGCACAGTCGGGAGGAGGGATGCAACAACTCCTTCTATAATCCCATTATGATTTCAGATTCCTCGAATCATAGTACAATTATATGGGGGAACAGAGCGGCTTCACCAACGCCGAGCCTGAATGGCCAAGGAGAGGGATACAACCTATATCATCCCGTTATGGTCTCGGATTCCCCGAGTCATGATGCCACTGAATGGGCAAGTGGACCGGCATCACTGATCTATCCACAAGAGTCGCTTGAGAGTGCGGAAGTGCTGCCCAGGCCAAAACTAGTAGTGTCTGCACCAAGGCAATGTGGAAGTAAACGATACTTCGGGTTCTTTGGGTCAAGAAAGAAATCCAGTTCCTAGAAGAAACTGGTAGTGTTTTGGAGTCAATAGACTCATGTACATAGTTTCTCAACGCCTAAAAGTCTGCCAGTGCGGCATGACGTTTTGTTTAAGGCGATGCTTGTGTAAATGTGATGTATATTAAGTAAATAAAGTTTTGCTTTGATATATACATTAAGAAACTAAAACATGTTGCTTGTATGTGATAGATAAATGGCTCCTACGACGAGGAGAACCATGCCGAGCGAGGAGTCTCATACTCAAGGATTCCTGCTAGAAACGCTCAACAACCTGGTTACTGCCATTCGCGAAACAAGGTCAGAATCAGTCGCACCACGACACGAGCATCTGGGAGGAGTGACTTATGAGAAGTTCCTCAAACTTGACCCGCCCGTTTTCATTGGCAGAGTCGATCTGGAGCTCGCAGAGAGTTGGATCGAAGAAACAGAACGTGCCTTCTTAGTACTGGGAGTACCAGAAGAAAAGAAGACCAACTTTGGCACGTACAGGCTGAAAGACAACGCACGAAAGTGGTGGGATACCACTAAGATTATCCAGTTCTCGGAAGTTGAAGTCATTCCTTGGACTGACTTTCGGAGAGCTTTCATGGATAATTACTTCCCGTTACACTCCAGAAACGAGAAGAAAATGGAGTTTCTGGAGTTGGAACAGAGCGGTATGAGTCTAATGGACTATACCACCAAATTTCAGAATCTAGAGCGCTACTGCTCTCGATTGTTTGAAACAGACCAAGAAAGGGCCGACAAATATGTGAATGGTCTGCGCGAAGGGCTGCGATCTCGAGTGATAACAAGCATGCCTTCGACTTTTCAGGCTGCGGTAGCAGCAGCTTCAAAAATCCAAGAGGATTGGGCGCGATCTAAAGTGATCATAGTAAAGAAGCCCATAGTGAATGGTGGGAATCGTAAAAGGACGTTCCCAAGTGGCCAAGGTTCACGACAACCCTTTCAAAAGAAGAAGTTCCAAGGAGGGAACAACACTCAACAAGTCGTGAGGCCAAGACAGAACACAACTACTAATGGTCAGCAGTCCAACTTCAGTTGCCCAAGGTGTCGTATGAACCACCCTGGAAAGCCATGTCCTCGTGACATGGGTGGATGCTTGTATTGTGGCAAGATGGGCCACTTTATAAGGGATTGCGCCAAGAAGGCTGCAGATGAACAGAGGAGTAATACCGGATCTGCCGGACCTTCTCGACCAGTACCACAACGTTCTCAGTTTCAACGACCTCCACCTAGAGTAGAACAAAGGCCTGTTGTAGTTCGTGTATATGCTGTAACGACTGAACAAGTTGAAAATGGTAACCTGATTGAAGGCACCGTACCTGTTAATGGACATGCTGCTTACGTCTTGTTTGATTGTGGTGCTACTCATACGTTTATCTCCGATGATTTCACCGAACAACTCCACGCCTCGGTGCAACCGATTGATAAAATGATCGAAGTATATAACCCGTTGGGTTCACGCACCAAATGTATCCAGTGTGTGAAAAATTTGGATATTGAGATAGCAGGGCAACACTTGCCTACTGACGCCATCCTGATCGATATGATACAGTACGATGTCATTCTGGGAATGAATTGGTTGGCTCAGAATAATGCCAAGATTCTGTGCTGCGAGGGCAGAGTGATTGTATCTCGACCCGGATTGCCTAAGATGGAATACCGATTATCCAAACTAGTTCCACAAAAAATGCTCATATCAGCACTTAAGGTACAAAAATACCTTAGGAAGGATTGTGTGGCCTTCCTGTTGAGTCTCTCGGTGGAAAAATCCAACGACCAACCCCTTGAGAGTTTGGAAGTAGTGCGGGAGTTTCCCGATCTGTTTCCTGAGGAATTGTCAGGACTTCCGTCACTTCGTGAGGTTGAATTTGGAATTCAATCCTTAGTGATTCAATCTTGCATATATGTGTTTTAAGGTTGTCCAAAAAAATTCCATAGTGATTCACTCATGCATATATGTGTTCTAAGGCTGCAAAAAAAATTCATAGTGATTCGATCAAGCATATATGTGTTTTGAGGCTGTAAAAAAAAATCATAGTGATTCAATTTTGCATATTTGTTTTCTGAGCTTGTCAAAAAAATTTTATAGTGATTCACTCATTCATATATCTCTTCTAAAGTTGTCACAAAAATTCTAGTGATTCAATCATCCATATATTTGTTCTAATGCTTTCAAAAAAAAATCATAGTGATATAATCTTGTGTTCTAAGCTTGTCGAAAAAAATGCATAGTGATTCAATCATGCATATATGTGTTCTAAGGCTGTCAAAAAAGTGTTCATAGTGATTCAATCATGCATATATGTGTTCTAAGGTTGTAAAAAAAATGTTCGTAGTGATTCAATCAAGCATATATATGTCCTAATGCTGTCAAAAAAAATTTATAGTGATTCAATCATGCATATATGTGTTCTAAGGTTGTCAAAAAAAGTTTATTATGATTCAATCATATGTATATGTGTTCTAAGGCTATCCAAAAATTTCATAGTGATTCAATCATGCATATATGTTTTCTAAGGTGGTCAAAAAAATTTCATAGTGGTTCAATCCTGCATATATATGTACTATTTTTTTTAAAAAAAATATAGTTATTCAATCATGCATGTATTTTTTCTAATGTGGTCAAAAAATACTTACATTTATTCAATTATGCATATATGTGTTCTAAAGCCGTCAAAAAAAATTCATAGTAACGCAATCATTCTTATACCTGCTATAACATTGTTAAAAAAAATTCATAGTGATTCAATCATGCATATATGTGTTCTAAGGATGCGAAAAAAATTCCATAGTCATTCAATCATGCATATATGTGTTCTAAGTCTATCAAAAAAAAGTCATAGTGATTCAATCTTGCATATATGGGTTCTAATGCAGTCAAAAAACTCTTGTAGGGATTCAATCAAGCATAAATGTATACTAACGTTGTCAAAAAAAAATCATAGTGATTCAATCAAGCATATATGTGTTCTAAGAAGTCAAAAAAAATCCAGTCATTCAATCTTGCATATATGTCTTCTAAGGCTGTCAAAAAAAAATTAAAGTTATTCAATCATGCATATATTTTTGCTAATGCTGTCAAAAAAATATATAGTGATTCAATCATGCATATATGTGTCTGACGCTGTCAAAAAAAAATCATAGTGATTAAATCATGCATATATGTGTACAAGGCTATGAAAAAAAATCATAGTGATTCAATCTTGCATATTTATGTTCCAAGTTTGTGAAAAAAAATTCATAGTGATTCAATCTTACTTATATGTGTTATGTGGCTGTCAAAAATATTTCATAGTGACTCAATCATGCATATATGGGTTCTATGGTTGTCAAGAAACATTTATAGTGATTCAATCATGCATATATGTGTTTTAATATTGTCAAAAAAAATCATAGTGATTCAATCATGCATATTTGTTCTATGGCTGTCAAAAAAATTTCATAGTGATTTAATCTTGCTTATATTTGTTCTAAGGCTATCAAAAATATTCTATAGTGATTCAATTCTGCATATATGTGTTCTAGGGCTGTCAAAAAAAAATCATAGTGATTAAATCATGTATTTATGTGTTCCAAGGTTGTCAAAAAAATTCACAGTGATTCAATCATGTATATTTGTGTTCTAAGGATTGATTAAATAATGCATATTTGAGTTCTAAGGCTAACAAAAAAATTTCATAGTGATTCAATCATGCCTATATGTGTTCTAAGACTGTCAAAAAAAATTCATAGTGATTCAATCATGCCTATATGTGTTCTTAGGCTATCAAAAAAAAATCATAGTGATTCATTCCTGCATATATGTGTTTTAGGATTGTCAAAAAAAAATTATAGTGATTCAATCATGCATATATGTGTTCTAAGGCTTGCAAAAAATTTCATAGTGTCTCAATCATGCATATATTTGTTCTAAGGATATCAAAAAAAAATCATATTGATTCATTCTTGCATATACTTTTCTAATGTTGTCAAAAGAAATTCATAGTGATTCAATCATGCAAATATGCATTCTAAAGCTGTCAAAAAAATCATAGAGATTTAATCAAGCATATATGTGTTCTAAGGATGTCAAAAAGCTTTATAGTGTGTCTATCATGCATATATATGTTCTAAGGCTGGCAAAAAAATTTTATAGTGATTCAATCATGCATATATGTCTTCTAAGGCTGACCAAAAAAAAATCATAGTGACTCAAAAATGCATATATGTGTTTTAAGGTTGTCAAGAATTTTTTATAGTGATTCAATCAGGCATATATGTATTTTAAGGTTGTCAAAAGAAATTTATAGTGATTCAATAATACATATCTGTATTCTAACATTGTAAAAAAAAATCATGGGGATTCAATCTTGCATATATGAGTTGTAAGGCTGTCAAAAAATTTTGTTAGTGATTCAGTCATATATATATATATATGTGTGTGTTCTATGGTTGTCAAAAAAAAATTCTATTGATTCATTCATGAATAGTTGTGTTCTAATGCGGTCAAAAGATTTACAAGGTGATTCAATCATGCATATATGTGTTCTAAGATTGTCAGAAAAAATTCATAGTAATTCAATCATGCATAATGTTCTAAGTCTGTCAAAAAAATGTATAGTGATTTAATCTTGCATATATGTGTTTAAGTTTGTCAAAAAAAAATTATAGTAATTCAATCATGCATATATTGTTCCAAGGATGTCAAAAAAAAATCATAGTGATTCAATCATGCATATATGTGTTCTAAGGATGTCAAACAAATTCAATCAAGCACATATGTGTTATAAGGCTGTGAAAAATTTTTTATAGTGATTCAATCATGCATATATGTGTTCTAAGGATGTCAAAAAAAAATACAGTAATTGAATCATGCATATATGTGTTCTAAGAACATCAAAAAAAAATTATAGTGATTTGATCAAAGCATATATGTGTCTAAGATTGACAAAAAAAAATCGTAGTGATTCAATCTTGCATATATGTGTTCTAAGGTCGTAAAAAAAATTTATATCAATTCAATCATGCATATATGTGTGCTAAGGCTGTCAAAAAAGTTTTATAGTGATTCAATCATTCCTATATGTGTTTTAAGGTTGTCAAAAAAAAATCGTACTTATTCAATCACGCATATATGAGTTCTAAGGCTGTCCCAAAATTTTCATATTGGTTAAATCTTGCATATATGTGTACTATGGCTGTCAAAAAAAATCGTAGTGATTCAATCTTGCATATATGTGTCCTAAGGTTGTCAAAAAAATTTATTATGATTCAATCATGCATATATGTGTTTTAATGCTATAAAAAAAATCATATAGATTCAATCATGCATATATGTGTTCTAAGGCTACCAAAAAACTTTCAAATTGATTCAATCATGCATTTATATGTTCTAAGGCTATCAAAAAAAATTCATAGTGACTCAATCATGCATATATGTGTTCTAAGGTTGTGAACAAAATTCATAGTGATTCAATCTTGCATATAAGTACTACGGCAGTCAAAAAAAATTCATTGTGATTCAATCATGCATATATGTGTTATAAGGCTGTCAAAAAAATTTATAGTGACTCAATCTTGCGTATATGTATTCTAAGGTTGTCAAAAAAAATTTATAGTGATTCAAATCATACATATATGTGTTCTAATGTTGTCAAAAAAATATTGTGATTTAATCATGCATATAAGTGTTCTATTGTTGTAAAAAAAAAATTATAGTGATTCAAAACAATTTGTTCTTAGGCTGTCAAAAAAAATTCAAAGTTATTCAATCATGTATATACATATTCTAAGGTTGTCAAAAAAATTCATAGTGACTCAATCATGCATATATGTGTTCTATCGTTGTTAAAAAAAAAATCATAGTGATTTAATCGTGCATATATGTGTTCTGAGGTTGTCAAAAAAAATTATAGGGATTCAATCATTCATATATGTGTTCTAAGGCTGTCCAAAAAAAATTATGTTGATTCAATCTTGCTTATATGTGTCCTACGGCTGTCAAAAAAAATTCATAGTGATTCAATCTTGCATATATATGTCGTAAGGTTGTCAAAAAAAATCATAGTGATTCAGTCATCAATATATATTTTCTAAGGCTGTGAAAAAAAATCATGTGACTTAATCATTTATATATGTGTTCTACCATTGTCAAAAAAAAAATCATAGTGATTCAATTTTGCAGATATGTGTTTTAATATTGTCAAAAAAAAATCAAATTGATTCGATAATGCATATATATGTGTTCTAAGGTTGTTCAAAAATTTTCATATTGATTAAGTTTTGCATTTATGTGTTCTAAGGCTGCCAAAATAATTTATAGTGATTTAATCTTGCATATATGTGTTTATGGTTGTCAAAAAAATTTCATAGTGATTTAATCATGCATATATGTGTTCCAAGGATGACAAAAAAAATTCATACTGATTCAATCATGCATATGTGTTCTACAGATGTCAAAAAAATTCAATCAAGTGTATGTGTGTTCTAAGGTTGTGAAATTTTTGTTATAGTGATTCAATCAAGCATATATGTGTTCTAAGGATGCAAAAAAATTAGTGATTTAATGAAGCATATATGTGTCGATGGTTGTCAAAAAAAATCATAGTGATTGAATCATGCATATATGTGTTCTAAGGCTGTAAAAAAACATAGAGATTGAATCATGCATATATGTGTGCTAAGGCTGTCAAAAAAGTTTTATAGTGATTCAATCATTCCTATATATGTTCTAAGGTTGTCAAACAAAAATTCAGTGATTCAATCATGCATATATGTGTTCTAAGGTTGTCCAAAAAAATTCATATTGATTCAATCTTGTATATATGTGTACTAAGGCTGAAACAAAAAATTAATAGTGATTCAATATTGCATATATGTGTCCGAAGGTTGTCAAAAAAAATTTATAGTGATTCAATTAGGCATATATGTGTTCTAATGCTGTCGAAAAAAATTCATATTGATTCAATCATGCATATATGTTTTCTAAGTTTGTCAAAAAACATTATAGTGATTAATCATGCATATATATGTTCTAAGGCTGTCAAAAAAATTTAATAGTGACTCAATCATGCATATTTGTGTTCTAAGGTTTTCAAAAAAATTTCATAGTGATTCAATCTTTTATATATGTGTCCTAAGGTTGTCAAAAAAATTTCAAAGAGATTCAATCAAGCATATATGTGTTCTAAGACTGTCAAAACATTTTCATAGTGATTCAATCTTGCATATATGTGATCTAATACTGTCAAAAAGTTTCCATAGTGATTCAATCATGCATATTTGTGTTTCTAAGAATATAAAAAAAGTTTTATGGTGATTCAATCATTCCTATATTTATTCAAAGGTTGTCAAAAATAAATTGATAATTATTCAATCATGTGTATATGTGTTCTAAGGCTGTCCAAAAAAAGTCATATTGATTCAATCTTGCATATGTGTGTACTATGCCTGTCAAAAAAATATTATAGTGAATCAATCTAGCATATATGTGTCTTTAGGTTGTCCACAAAAATTTATGGTGATTCAAACATGCATATATGTGTTCTAATGCTGTAAAAAAAAATCGTATTGATTCAATCATGCATATATGTGTTCTAAGGCCGTCTAAAAAAATTTATAGTGATTCAATCACGCATATATATGTTCTGAGGCTGTCAAAAAAATCATAGTGACTCAATCACGCGTATACGTGTTCTAAGTTTATGAAAAAAAATCATAGTGATTCAATCTTGCATATATGTATTCTAAGGAAGTCAAAAAAAATTCATTGTGATTCAATCATGAATATATGTGTTCTAAGGCTATCAAAAAAATTTTATAGTGATTCAATCTTGCATATATGTGTTCTAAGGTTGTCAAAAAAAATTTATAGTGATTCAATCATGCATATATGTGTTATAATGCTGTCAAAAAAATATTGTGATTCAATCACGCATATATGCGTTCCAAGGCTGTAAAAAAAATTCATAGCGATTGAATCATGCATATATGGGTTCTAAGGTTGTCAAAAAAAATTCACAGAGACTCAATCATGCGTATTTGCGACCAAAGTTTGTAAAAAAAAATATATCGAGATTCAGTCACGCATATATGTGGTCTAATGTTGTAAAAAACAAAAATCATAGTGATTCAATCGTGCATATATGTGTTCTAAGTCTGTAAAAAAAATCATAGTTATTCAATCATGTATATATATATATATATATTCTAAGGCTGTCAAAAAAATTTCATAGTGACTCAATCATGCTTATATGTGTTCTATCGTTGTTAAAAAAAATCATAGTGATTCAATCATTCATATATGTGTATTGAGGTCATCAAAAAAAACTCATCAGTATTCAATCATTCATATATGTGTTCTAAGGCTGTCCTAAAAATTTCATATTGATTCACTCTTGCGTATATGTGTCCTAAGGCTGTCAAAAAAAAATTATAATGATTCAATCTTGCATATATATGTTGTAAGGTTGTCAAAAAAAATTCATAGTGCTTCAATCAAGCATATATATGTTCTAAGGCTGTCAAAAAAATTCATTGTCTCTCAATCATGCATATATGTGTTCTAACATTGTCAAAAAAAAAATTTATAGTGATTCAATCAAGCATATATGTGTTCTAACATTGTCAAAAAAAAATCATAGTTATTCAATCATGCATATATGTGTTCTAGGATTGTCAAAAAAAAATCATAGTGATTCAATAATGCATATATATGTTCTAAGGCTCTCAAAAAAAATTCCTAGTGACTCAATCATGCATATATGTGTTTTAACTTTGTCAAAAGAAAATTCATAGTTATTCAATCATGCATATATGTATTCTAAGTTTGTCAAAAAATTCAGTGTGATTCAATCTTGCATATATGTGTCCTAAGGTTGTTAAAAAAAATTTATAGTGATTCAATCACGCATATGTTTGTTCTAAGGCTGTCAAAAAAAAATCATAGTGACTCAGTCATGCATATATGTGTTCTAACATTGTCAAAAAAAAATCCTTGTGATTCAATCATCCATATATTTGTTCTAAGGTTGTCAAAAAAAATTCATAGTGATTGAATCATTCATATATGTGTCCTAGGGCTGCCCAAAAAATGTTATATCAATTTAATCATGCATAGATGTATTCTAATATTATATAAAAAAAATTATAATGACTCAATCATTCATATATGTGTTCTAAGGCTGTCCAAAAAAATTCATATGGATTCAATTTTTCATATATGTGTTCTAAGGCAGTCAAAAAAAATTATAGTGACTTAATCTTTCATATATGTGTTTATGGTGGTCAAAAAAATTTCATAGTGATTTAATCATGCATATATGTGTTCCAAGGATGTCAAAAAAAAATCATAGTGACTCAATCATGCATATATGTGTTGTAAGGATGTCAAAAAAAATTTAATCAAGCGTATATGTATTCTAATGCTATCAAAAAAAATTTTGTAATGATTCAATCATGCATATCTGTGTTCTAAGGATGTCAAAAAAATCATAATAAATAAATCATGCATATATGTGTTCTAAGTCTATCAAAAAAATAGTGATTTAATGATGCATATGGTTGTCAAAAAAAATCATTGTGATTGAATCATGCATATATGTGTTATAAGGCTGTAAAAAAAAATCATAGAGATTCAATCATGCATATATGTGTGCTAAGGCTGTCAAAAAAGTTTTATTGTGATTCAATCATTCCTATATGTGTTCTAAGGTTATCAAAAAAAAAATTGGTGTTTCAATCATGCATATATGAGTTTGAAGGCTCTCCAAAAAAATTGATATTGATTTATTCTCACATATCTGTGTACTAAGGCTGGAAAAAAAATTATAGTGATTCAATATAGCATATATGTGTCCTAAGGTTGTCAAAAAAAAATTATAGTGATTCAATTAGGCATATATATGTTCTAATGCTCTAAAAAACTTATATTGATTCAATCATGCATATATGTGTTCTAAGTCTGTCTAAAAAATTTATAGTGATTCAATCATGTATATATATGTTCTAAGGCTGTCAAAAAAATTTAATTGTGACTCAATCATGTATATTTGTGTTCTAAGGTTGTCAAAAAAATTTCATAGTGATTCAATCTTTCATATATGTGTCCCAAGGTTGTCAAAAAAAATTCATAGTGATTTAATCAGACATATATGTGTTTTGAGACTGTCAAGAAATTTTCATAGTGATTTAATCTTGCATATATGTGTTCTAATGCTGTTAAAAGTTTTCATAGTGATTCAATCATGCATATATGTGTTCTAAGAATATAAAAAAAAATCATAGAGATTTAATCATGCATATATGTGTGCTAAGGCTATCAAAAATGTTTTATGGTGATTAAATCATTCCTATATGTGTTCAAAGGTTGTAAAAAAAAATCATAATTATTCAATCATGCATATATATGTCCTAAGGTTGTCAAAAAAAAATCATATTGATTGAATCTTGCATATACAAGTACTATGGCTTTCAAAAAAAATCATAGTGAATCAGTCTTGCATATATGTGTCCTAAGGTTGTCCAAAAAAATTTATACTGATTCAATCATGCATATATGTGTTCTAATTCTGTCAAAAAAAAATCATATTGATTTAATCACGCATATATAAGTTCTAAGGTTCTCAAAAAAATCATAGTGACTCAATCAAGCATATATGTGTTCTAAGGTTGTCAAAAAAATTATAGTGATTCTATCATGCCTAGATGTGTTTTAAGGCTGTCAAAAAAAATTCACAGAGATTCAATCACGCATAGATGTGTTTTGAGGATGTCAAAAAAAGTTATAGTGATTCAATCATTCATAATATGTTCTGAGGTTGTCCAAAAAGTTTCATATTAATTAAATATTGCATATATGTGTCGTAAGACTGTTAAAAAAAATTATAGTAATTCAATCTTGCATATATGTGTCCTAAGGTTGTCAAAAAAATTTCATAGTGATTCAATCATGCATATATATGTTCCAAGGCTATCAAGAAAAATTCATAGTGACTCAATAATGCATATATGTGTTCTAACGTTGTCAAAAAAAATTTATAATGATTCATTCATGTATATATGTGTTTTAGGATTGCAAAAAAAAAATCATAGTGATTCGATCATGCATATATATGTATTCTAAGGCAGTCAAAAAAAACTCATTGTGATTCAATCATGCAAACATGTGTTTTAATGTTGTCAAAAAATTCATAGTGATCCAATCATACATATATATGTTCTAACGCAGTCAAAAAATATTCATAGTGACTCAATCATGCATATATGTGTTCAAACATTGTCAAAAAAAAAATCATAGCGATTCAATCATCCATATACGTGTTCTGTGGTTGTCAAAAAAAAGCATAGTGATTCAATCATTCACATATGTGTTCTAAGAATGTCCAAAAAATTTCATATTGATTCAATCTTGCAGATGTGTCATAAGGCTGTCAAAAAAAATTCATAGTGATTCAATCATGCATATATGTGTTCTAAGATTGTCAAAAAAAAATTATAGTGATTCAATCATGCATATTTGTGTTCTAATATTGTCAAAAAAATTCTTACTAATTGAATCATGAATATATGTGTTCTATGGTTGTAAAAAAAAAATCATATGTGTTCTAAGGTCGTCCAAAAAATTTCATATTGATTTAATCTTGCATATATGTGTTCTAAGGTTGTCAAAAAAATTTAATAGTGATTTGATCACGCATATGTGTGTTCTAAGACTGCCAAAAAAAATCCATAGTGATTCAATCTTGCCTATAAGTGTTCTATGGTTGTCAAAAAAAAATTATAGTGATTCAATCTTTCATATATGTGTTCTATTATTGTGAAAAAAAAAATTCATAGTGATTCAATCTTGCATATATGTGTCCTAAGGTTGTTAAAAAAATTTATAGTGATTCAATAAAGCACATATGTGTTCTAGAGTTTTCAAAAAAAATCAAAGTGATTCAATCATGCATGTATATGTTCTAACGCTATCAAAAAAAATCATAGTGAGTCAATCATGCATATATGTGTTCTACGGCTGTCAAAAAAATTTATAGTGATTCAATCATGCATATATATGTTTTAAGGCTGTCAAAAAAAATATTTTATGATTCAATCAAGCATATATGTGTTCTAAGGCTATTAAAAAAATTTCATAGTGATTCAATCACGAATATATGTGTTCTATGTCTGTCCAAAAATTTCATTGTGATTCAATCATGCATATATGTGTTCTAAGGTTGTCAAAAAAATTCATTGTGATTGAATCATGCATATATGTGTTCTAAGGCTGTCAAAAAAAATTCATAGTGATTCAGTCATTCATATGTGTGTTCTAAGGCTGTCCACAAAGTTTCATAGTGATTCAATCCGGCATATGTGTCCTAGGGTTGTCAAAAATAATTCATAGTAATTCAATCTTATATATATGCGTCTTATGGTTGTCAAAAAAAAAATTATAGTGATTCAATCATGCATATATGTGTTTTAATGCTCATGCATATATGTGTTCTAAGGTTGTCAAAGAAATGTCATAGTGATTACCTTATGCATATATGTGTTCTAAGGCGCTCAAAAAAAATTTGCAGTCATTTAATCATGCATATATGTGCTCTAAGGCTACCAAAAAATTTTAATAGTGATTAAATCATGCATATATGTGTTCTAAGGTTGTCAAAAAAATATATATAAGTCTTCTAATGCTGTAAAAAAAAATCATAGTGATTTAATCATGCATATATGTATTTAAACATTGTCAAAAAAAATCATAATGATTCAATCATGCATATATGAGTTCTAAGGTTGTCAAACAAATTTCATATTGATTCAATCGTGCATATATATGTTCTAAGGCTGTCAAAAAAACTTCGATCAAGCATATATATGTTCAAAGGCTGTCCAAAAAAATTCAATGTCTCAATCATGCATAAATGTGTTCTAGTATTGTCAAAAAAAATTGATAGTGATTCCATCATGCATATATGTGTTGAACGTCTTTCAAAAATATTTCATAGTGATTCAATCATGCATATATGTGTTCCAAGGCTGTCAAAAAAAATTCAAAGTCATTCAATCATGCATATATGTATTCTACGGTTGTCAAACAAATTTCATACTGATTCAATCACGCACATATGTGTTCTAATGATGTCCAAAAAATTTCAGAGTGATTCAATCATGCATGCATGTGCAATAAGTTTCTCAAAAAAAATCACCGTGATTCAATCTTGCGTATATGTGCTCTAAGGTTGTCAAAAAAATCACCGTGATTCAATCTTGAGTTCTAAGGCGTTCAAAAAAATTTCATAGTGACTCAATCATGCATATATTTGTTCTAACGTTGTCAAAAAAATTTTATAGTGATTCAATCATGCATATATGTGTTCTAAGACTGTCAAAAAATTTTCATAGTGATTCAATCATGCATATATGTGTTCCAAGGCTGTCAAAAAAAATTCATAGTGACTCAATCATTAATATATGTGTTCCAAGACCATCAAAAAAAAATCATAGTGATTCAATTGTGTATATATGTGTTATATGGTTGTCAAAAAAAATTATAGTGATTTAATCATGCATATATGTGTTCTAAGGCTGTCAAAAAAATTTCATAGAGACTCGATCTTGCATAAATGCATTCTAAGGCAATCAGAAAAATTTCAAAGTGATTCAATCATGCATATATGTGTTCTAAGACTGTAAAAAAAAAATCATTTTGATTCAATCGTGCATATTTGTGTTCTAACGTTACCAAAAAAAATCATTATGATTTAATTATGCATATATATGTGTTCTAAGGCTGTCAAAAAAGTTTCATAGTGAGTCAATCATGCATATATGTGTTCTAAGAATTTCAAAAAAAAATCATAGTGATTCAATCATGCATATATGTGTTCTAAGGCTGTCAAAAATTTTTCTTAGTAACTCAATCATTAATATATGTGTTCTAAGACTGTCAAAAAAAATTTATAGTGATTGAATCATGCATATATATGTTCTAAAAAGGTAAATTTTCATAGTGACTCAATCTTGTACATATGTGTTATAAGGTCGTCAAAAAAAAATTATAGTGATTCAATCATGCATATATGTATTCTAATGCTATCAAAAAAAGAATCATAGTGATTCAATCTTGTATATATGTGTTCTAAGGCTGTCAAAAAAATTTCGTAGAGATTCAATCATGCATAAATGCATTCAACGGCAATCAGAAAAATTTTATAGTGATTCAATCATGCATATATATGTTCTAAGACTGTCAAAAAATTTCATTTTGATTCAATCATGCATATTTGTGTTCTAACATTCCCAAAAAAAATTCATTATGATTCAATCATGCATATATGTGTTCTTGGACTATCAAAAAAAATTCATAGTGATTTAATCATGCATATATGTGTTCAAAGGATATCAAAAAGCTTTATAATTTTTCTATCATGCAAATATTTGTTATAAGGCTGGCAAAAAAAATCATAGCAATTCAATCATGTATATATGTGTTCTAAGGCTGTCAAAAAAAATTCATAGTGACTCAATTATGCATATATGTGTTATAAGGCTGTCAAAAAAAAATTATATTGATTCAATCATGCATATATGTGTTCTAAAGTTGTCAAAAAAAATTATAGTGATTTAATCATGCATATATGTGTTCGACTGCTGTAAAAAAAAAATCATAGTGATTCAATCATGCGTATATGTGTTCTAAGGTAGGCAAAAAAATTTCATAGTGATTCAATCTTGTATATATGTTTTCTAACGCTGTGAAAAATATTTCATAGTGATTCAATCATCCATGTGTTCTAAGGCTGTCAAAAAAAAATTACAATGATTCAATCACGCATATATTTGTTCTATGGTTGTTAAAAAAAATTCTTAGTAATACAATCATGCATATATGTGTTCTAAGGCTGTCAAAAAAAAATTACAATGATTTAATCAGGCATATATGTGTCTTAGGTTGTCAAAAAAAAATCATAGTGATTCAATCATGCAAATATGTGTTCTAAGGCTATCAAAAAGATTCATAGCAATTCAATCATGCATATATGTGTTGTAAGTCTGTCAAAAAAATTCGTAGTGATTCAATCTTGCCTATATGTGTTCTATGGTTGTCAAAAAAAAATTATAGTGATACAATCTTGCATATATGTGTTCCAATGTTGTCAAAAAAAATTCATAGTGATTCAATCTTGCATATATGTGTCCTAAGGTTGTTAAAAAAAATTTATAGTGATTCAATAAATCACATATGTGTTCTAATATTGTGTAAAAAAAATCATAGTGATTCAATCATGCATGTATATGTTCTAACGCTATCAAAAAAAATCATAGTGATTCAATCATGCATATATGTGTTCTAAGGCTGTCAAAAAAATTTCATAGTGATTCAATCATGCATATATATGTTCTAAGGTTGTCAAAAAAAATCATAATGATTCAATCATGCATATATGTGTCCTAAGGTTGTCAAAAAAAACTTATAGTGATTCAATCATGCCTTTACTTGTTCTAAGGTTGTCAAAAAAAATTATAGTGATTCAATCATATATACATGTGTTTTAAGCCTGTCAAAAAAAATTCATAGCGACTCAACCATGCATATATGTGTTTTAAGGCTGTCAAAAAAAATTATAGTGATTCAATCAAGCATATTTGTGTTCTAAAGTTCTAAAAAAAAATTTAATGTGATTCAATCATACATATATGTGTTCCAATACTATAATAAAAAATCATAGTGATTCAATGATGTATATAGTTGTTTTAAGGATGTCAAAAAAAATTCAAAGTGTCTCAAACTTGCATATATGTGTTCTAAGGCTGTCAAAAATATTTTGTAGTGATTTCATCATCAATAAATGTGTTCTAAGGTTGTCAAAAAAATATTATAGTGATTCAATGATGCATACATGTGTTCTAATGCTGGCAAAAAAATTTATAGTGATTCAATCATGTATATATATGTTCTAAGGTTGTCAAAAAAATTTCTTAGTGATTCAATCATGCATATATGTGCTCTATGGCAGTCAAAAATATTTTATTGTGATTCAATCATGCATATATGGGTTCTAAGGCTGTAAAAAACAAATTCATAATGATTCAATCCCGTAGATATATGTTTTAAGGTTGTCAAAAAAAAATTATAGTGATTTAAATAAGCATATATGTGTTCTAATGCTGTCAAAAAAAATTTAAGGTGATTCAATCATGCATATATGTGTTCTAAGATTTCAAAAAAAATCATAGTGATTCAATCTTGCTTATATGTGTTCTAAGGCTGACAAAAATATTTTATAGTGATCCAATCATGCATATATTTGTTCCAACGCTGTAAAAAAATTCATAATGATTCAATCCTCATATACATCTTCTAAGGCTGTCAAAAAAATCATTATGATTCAATCACGAATTCATTATGATTCAATCGCGCATATATGTGTTCTAAGTTTGTTAAAAAAAAATCATTGTGATTCAATCATTCATATATGTGTTCTAAGTTGTGAAAAAAATTTCTTAGTGATTAAATCTTGCATATATGTGGACTAAGGCTATCAAAAAAAATTTATTCTTGCATATATGTACGCTAAGGCTCTAAAAAAAATTCATACTGAATCAATCTTCCATATACGTGTTCTAAGGCTGTCAAAAAAATTCATAGTTGTTCAATCATGCATATATGTGCTCTGAGGCTATCAAAAAAAATTATGGTGATTCAATCATGCATATATTTGTCCTAAGGTTGTCAAAAAAAATTTAAAATGATTCAATCATGCATATATGTGTTCTAAGGTTGTCAAAAAAATTTAAGGTGATTCAATCTTGCATATACGTGTTCTAAGGTTGTCAAAAAAAATTTAAAGTGATTCAATCTTGCATATATTTGTTTGAATGTTGTAAAAAAAAATCATAGTGTTACAATCATGCATATATGTGTTCTCAGCTTGTCAAAAAAATCATAGTGATTTAATCATGCATATATGTGTTTTAAGGTTGTCAAAAAAATTTATAGTGATTCAATCATTCACATATATGTTCTAATGTTGTCAAAAAAAAATTGTAGTAATTCAATCATGCATATATGTGTTCTTAGGCTATCAACAAAATTTCATACTGATTCAATCCATGCATATATGTGTTCTAAGGCTCTCAAAAAAAATCATAGTGCTTTAATCATGCATATATATGTTCTAATGTAGTCAAAAAAAATATAGTGATTCAATCAAGCATATATGTCTTCTCAAGTTGTCACAAAGATTTCAGTCATTTAATAATGGATATGTGTTCTAAGGCTATCAAAAAAAAATTATTTTGATTCAATCATGCATATATGTGTTTTAAGGCTGTCAAAAAAAATCATTTGGATTCAATCATGCATATATGTGTTCAAAGTTTGTTAAAAAAAAATATCATAGTGATTCAATCAATCATATATGTGTTCTAAGGCCGTCAAAAAAAATTCTTTATGATCTTAGGTTCTCAAAAAAAAATATAGTGATTCAACAAGGCAATATATGTGTTCTAATGTTGTAAAAAAAACTTTATAGTGATTCAATCATGCATATATTTGTTCTAAGGCTATCAAAAAAAAATCATAGTGATTCAATCAATGCATATATGTGTTCTATGGCTATCAAAAAAAATTTATTGTGGTTGAATCATTTATATATATATTCTAATGTGGTTTAAAAAAATTTAAAGTGATTCAATCATGCATATATGTCTTCTAAGGTTGTAAAAAAGTTTTTATAGTCTTTTAATCGTGCATATTTGTGTTTTAAGGTTGTCAAAAAACTTTCATTATGATTCAAACATGCATATGTGTTCAAAGGCTGTCAAAAAAAACTCATTATTATTTAATCATGCATATATGTGTTCTAAGGTTGTCAAAAAAATTATAGTGATTCATTCACGTATGTTTGTGTTCTAAAGCTATCAAAAAAATTATAGTGATTCAATCATGCATATTTGTGTTCAAAGGCTGTCAAAAAAAAATCATAGTGACTCAATAGGGCATACATATGTTCTAAGGCAATAACAAAAAATCGTAGTGATTCAATCATGCGTTTATGTTTTCTAAGTCTATCAAAAAAAAATCATTGTGATTCAATCTAGCATATATTTATTCTGAGGTTGTCAAAAAAAATTTATAGTGATTAAATCATGCCTATATGTGTTATAAGGTTGTCAAAAAAAATTCTAGGGATTCAATCTTGCATATATTTGTATGAATGTTGTAATAAAATTCATAGTGTTACAATCATGCATATATGTGCTCTTAGCTTGTCAAAAAAAATCATAGTGATTCAATCGTGCATACATGTGTTCTAAGTTTGTCAAAAAAAAATCATAATGATTCAATGCTGCAGATATGTGTTCTAAGGTTATTAAAAAAAATATAGTGATTCAATCATGCACATTTGTGTTCTAATGCTGCCAAAAAAAATTGGTAGTAACTCAATCATGCATATATGTGTTCTTAGGCTGTCAACAAAATTTCATACTGATTCAATCCGTGCATATATATGTTCTAAGGCTCTCAAAAAAAATTCATAGTGATTTAATCAGGCATATATATGTTCTAATGTGGTCAAAAAAATTATAGTGATTCAATCAAGCATATATGTCTTCTCAGGGTGTCAAAAAGATTTCAGTCATTTAATCTTGGATATATGTGTTCTAAGGCTATCAAAAAAATTTCATTTTGATTCAATCATGCATATATGTGTTTTAAGGCTGTCAAAAATTTTTCATTTGGATTCACTCATACATATATGTGTTCTAAGATTGTCAAAAAAAAATCATAGTGATTCAATCTTGCACACATGTGTTCTATAGCTGTCAAAATATTTTTATAGTGATTCAATCCTGGATATATGTGTTCTAAGGCTGTCAAAAAAAATTTATAGTGTTTTAATCATGCATATATGTGTCTAAGGTTGTCAAAAAAAATTTATAGTGATTTAATCATGCATATATGTATTGTAAGGCAGTCAAAAAAAATTCATAGAGATTCAATCATGCATATATGTGTTCTAAGGCTGTCAAAAAAAAATTATACTGATTCAATCATGCAGATATGTATTCTAAGGTTGTCAAAAAAATTCAAAAATGATTTAATCATGCTTATATGTGTTCTAAGGCTGTCAATAAAAAATCATATTGATTAAATTCTGTCTATATGTGTTCTAAGGTTCTTAAAAAAAATTATAGTAATTCAATCACGCATCTATGTGTTCTAAGGCTGTTAAAAAAATTATATTGATTTAATCATGCATATATGTGTCTAAGGTTGTCAAAAAAAATTCATAGAGATTCAATCATGAATATATGTGTTCTAAGGCTATCAAAAAAATTTCATACAGATTCAATCATTCATATATGTGTTCTAAGGCTGTCAAAAAAACTTCATAGTGATTCAATCATGTATTTATTTGTTCTAAGGTTGTCAAAAAAAACTTATAGTGAATTCAATCATGCACATATGTGTTCTAATGCTGTCAAAAAATTTGTAGTGATTCAATCATGCATATCTGTGTTCTAAGGTTGTCAAAAAACTTTCACAAACGCATATATATCCTCTAAGGCTATAAAAAAATTCATAGTGATTTATTCATGAATATATGTGTTCTAAGGTTGTGAAAAAAAATATATAGTGATTTAATCATGCATATATGTGTTCAAAGGATGTCAAAAAGCTTTACAGTGATTCTAGCATGCATATATGTTTTCTAAGGCTGGCAAAAAAATTTCATAGAGATTGAATCATGCAGATATGTGTTCTAAATTTGTCAAAAAAAAATATAGTGATTCAATCAAGCAAATATGTGTTCTAAGTGTAAAAAAAAACATAGTGATTAAATCATGCATATATGTGTTATAAGCCTATCAAAAAAATATCAATCTTGCATATATGTGTTCTAAAGCTCTCAAAAAAAATTCCTAGTGATTCAATCTTGCATATATGTGTTCTAAGGCTGGCAAAAAAATGTCATAGTGAATGATTCATGCATACATATGTTCTTATGCGGTAAAAAAATTTGTAGAGATTCAATCATGCATATATGTGTGCTAAGGTAGTCAAAAAAATTCATAGTCATTCAATCATGTATATATGTGTTCTAAGGCGGTTAAAAAAATTTCATTGTGATTTAATCATGCATATATGTTTTCTAATGCATTCAAAAAAAATCATTATGATTCAATCATTCATATATGTATTCTAAGTTTGTCAAAAAAAATTCTTAGTGATTCAATCATGCATATATGTGTTCTAAGGCTGACAGAAAAAAATCATTGTTGTTCAATCAGGCATATATGTGTTCTAAGGCTGTAAAAAAATGCATACTAATTTAATCACGCATATATGTCCTCTAAGGATGTCAAAAAACTTTATAGTGATTCAATCGTGCATATATATGTAATGAGGCTGCCAAAAAAATTTCATAGTGATTCAATCATGCATATATGTGTTTTAAGGCTATAAAAAAATGCATAGTGACTCAATCATGCATATATGTCTTCTGGGTCTGTCAAAAAAAATTTATAGAGATTCAATCATTCATATATGTGTTCTAAGACTGTCAAAAAACTTTCATAGTGACTCAATCATGCATCTATGTCTTCTAAGGCTATTCATAGTGATTCAATCATGCATATATGTGTTCTAAGGCTGTGAAAAAAAAAATGTAGTGATTTAATCATGAATATATGTCTTCTAAGGATGTTAAAAAGCTTTATAGTTATTCTATCATGCATATATATGTTCTAAGTCTGGCAAAAAAAATTCATAGTGATTCAATCATGCATATATATGTTCTAAGGCTGTCAAAAAAAATTCATAGTGACTCAATCTTGCATATATGTGTTCTAATTTTGTCAAATAAATGTCATAGTGATTCAATCATGCGTATATTTGTTATACTACTGTCAAAATAATTTCATAGTAATACAATCATGCATATATGTGTTCTAAGGTTGTCAAAAAAAAATCATAGTGATTCAATCATGCATATATGTATTCTAAGGCTTTCAAAAAAATGTTATACTAATTTAGTCATGCATTTATGTGTTCTAAGGTTGTCAAAAAAATTTATAGTGATTTGTTTATGCATATATGTGTTCTAATTCTCTCAAAAAAAATTCATAGTGATTCAATCATACATATGTGTTTTATGGATGTCAAGAAGCTTTCATAGTTATTCAATCATGGATATATGTGTTCTAAGCATGTCAACAATATTTTATAGTGATATAATCATGCATACATGTGTTCTATGGCCGTCAAAAATATTTCATAATAATTTAATTTTGCAGATATGTGTTCTAAGGTTGTCAAAATAAAATTATAGTGATTCAATCATGCATATATGTGTTCTAATGTTGTCAAAAAAATTTTGTAGTGATTTAATCATGCATATATGTGTTCTAAGGCTGTCAACAATATTTTATAGTGATTGAATCATGCATATATGTGTTCTAAGGCTGTCAAAATTTTTTTATAGTGATTCAATCATTTAGATATGTATTCTAAGGTTGTCAAAAAAATTCAATAGTGATTTAATCATGCTTATATGTGTTCTAAGGTTGTCAAAAAAAAATCATATTGATTCAATCCTACCTATATGTGTTCTAAGGTTCTTAAAAAAAAATCATAGTAACTCAATCAAGCATCTATGTGTTCTAAGGCTGTTAAAAAAATTATATTGATTTAATCATGCATATATGTGTCTAAGGTTGTCAAAAAAAATTCATAGAAATTCAATCATGCATATACGTGTTCTTAGGCTATCAAAAAAATTTCATACAGATTCAATCATCCATATATGTGTTCTAACACTGTAAAAAAAAATCATAGTGATTCAATCATGTATATATGTGTTCTAAGGTTGTCAAAAAAAACTTAAAGAGATTCAATCATGCATATATGTCAAAAAAAATTTGTTGTGATTTAATCATGCATATATGTGTTCTAAGGTTGTCAAAAAACTTTCATAGTGACTCAATCATGCATATATATCCTGTAAGGCTATAAAAAAAACTTCATAGTGATTCATTCATGAATATATGTGTTCTAAGGTTGTGAAAAAAATATATAGTGATTTAATCATGCATATATGTGTTCAAAGGATGTCAAAAAGCTTTACAGTGATTCTAGCAAGCATATATGTTTTCTAAGGCTGGCAAAAAAATTTCATAGAGATTAAATCATGCACATATGTGTTCTAAATTTGTCAAAAAAAAATATAGTGATTCAATCAAGCAATTATGTGTAATAAGTGTTTAAAAAAAATCATTGTGATTAAATCATGCATATATGTGCTAAAAGCCTATCAAAAAAATATCAATCTTGCATATATGTATTCTAAAGCTCTTAAAAAAAATTCATAGTGGTTCAATCTTGCATATATGTGTTCTAAGGATGTCAAAAAAATATCATAGTGATTGAATCATGCATATATATGTTCTTATGCAGTAAAAAAAATTTGTAGAGATTCATTCATGCATATATGTGTGCTAAGGTAGTCAAAAAAATTTCATAGTCATTTAATCATGTATATATGTGTTCTGAGGCGGTTAAAAAAATTTCATTGTGATTTAATCATGCATATATGTTTTCTAAGGCATTCAAAAAAAATCATTATTATTCAATCATTGATATATATATTCTAAGTTTGTCAAAAAAAATTCATAGTGATTCAATCATGCATATATGTGTTCTAAGGCTGTTAGAAAAAAATCATTGTTATTCAATCATGCATATATGTGTTCTAAGGCTGTAAAAAAATGCATACTGATTTAATCACGCATATATGTCCTCTAAGGATGTCAAAAAACTTTATAGTGATTCAATCGTGCATATATGTGTAATGAGGCTGGCAAAAAACTTTCATAGTGATTCAATCATGTATATATGTGTTCTAAGGCTATAAAAAAATGCATAGTGACTCAATCATGCATATATGTCTTCTGGGTCTGTCAAAAATTTTTTTTAGAGATTCAATTATTCATATATGTGTTTTAAGACTGTCAAAAAACTTTCATAGTGACTCAATCATGCATCTATGTCTTCTAAGGCAATTCATAGTGATTCAATCATGCATATATGTGTTCTAAGGCTGTGAAAAAAAATTTGTAGTGATTTAATCATGAATATATGTCTTCTAAGGATGTTAAAAAGCTTTATAATTATTCTATCATGCATATATGTGTTCTAAGTCTGGCAAAAAAATCATAGTGATTCAATCATGCATATATATGTCCTAAGGCTGTCAAAAAAAATTCATATTGACTCAATCTTGCATATATGTGTTCTAATTTTGTCAAATAAATTTCATAGTGATTCAATCATGCATATATGTGTTATACTACTGTCAAAATAATTTCATAGTAATACAATCATGCATATATGTGTTCAAAGGTTGTCAAAAAAAAATCATAGTGATTCAATCATGCATATATGTGTTCTAAGGCTGTCAAAAAAATGTTATAGTAATTCAGTCATGCATTTATGTGTTCTAAGGTTGTCAAAAAAATTTATAGTGATTTGTTCATGCATATATGTGTTCTAATTCTCTCAAAAAAAATTCATAGTGATTCAATCATGCATATATGTGTTCTAAGGATGTCAAGAAGCTTTCATAGTTATTCAATCATGGATATATGTGTTCTAAGGATGTCAAAAATATTTCATAGTGATATAATCATGCATACATGTGTTCTATGGCCGTCAAAAATATTTCATAATAATTTAATTTTGCAGATATGAGTTCTAAGGTTGTCAAAAAACATTATAGTGATTCAATCATGCATATTTGTGTTCTAATGCTGTAAAAAAAATTGTAGTGATTTAATCATACATATATGTGTTCTAAGGCTGTCCATAATATTTTATACTGATTCAATCATGCATATATGTGTTCTAAGGCTGTCAAAAATTTTGTATAGTGATTCAATCATGCAGATATGTATTCTAAGGTTGTCAAAAAAGTTCAATAGTGATTTAATCATGCTTATATGTGTTCTAAGGCTGTCAAAAAAAATCATATTGATTTAATCCTCCCTATATGTGTTCTAAGGTTCTTAAAAAAAATCATAGTAATTCAATCACGCATCTATGTGTTCTAAGGCTGTTAAAAAAATTATATTGATTTAGTCATGCATATATGTGTCTAAGGTTGTCAAAAAAAATTCATAGAGATTCAATCATGCATATATGTGTTCTAAGGCTATCAAAAAAATTTCATACAGATTCAATCATCCATATATGTGTTCTAAGGCTGTCAAAAAAACTTCATAGTGTTTCAATCATGTATTTATTTGTTCTAAGGTTGTCAAAAAAAACTTATAGTGAATTTAATCATGCATATATGTGTTCTAATGCTGTCAAAAAATTTGTAGTGATTCAATCATGCATATATATGTTCTAAGGTTGTCAAAAAACTTTCATAGACGCATATATATCCTGTAAGGCTATAAAAAAAATTCATAGTGATTCATTCATGAATATATGTGTTCTAAGGTTTGAAAAAAAATATATAGTGATTTAACTATGCATATATGTGTTCAAAGGATGTTAAAAAGCTTTACAGTGATTCTAGCATGCATATATGTTTTCTAAGGCGGGCAACAAATTTTCATAGAGATTCAATCATGCAGATATGTGTTCTAAATTTGGAAAAAATATATATAGTGATTCAATCAAGCAAATATGTGTTCTAAGTGTATAAAAAAATCATTGTGATTAAATCAAGCATATATGTGTTATAAGCCTATCAAAAACATATCAATCTTGCATATATTTATTCTAAAGCTCTCAAAACAATTTCATAGCGATTCAATCTTTTGCATATATGTGTTCTAAGGCTGTCAAAAAAATATCATAGTGATTGAATCATGCATATATATGTTCTTATGCGGTAAAAAAAAATTATAGAGATTTAATCATGCATATATGTGTGCAAAGGTAGTCAAAAATTTTCATTGTCATTTAATCAAGTATATATGTGTTCTAAGGCGGATAAAAAATTTTCATTGCGATTTAATCATGCATATATGTTTTCTAAGGCATTCAAAAAAAATCATTATGATTCAATCATGCATATATGTAATCTAAGTTTGTTAAAAAAAATCATAGTGATTCAATCATGCATATATGTGTTCGAAGGCTGTCAGAAAAAAATCATTGTGATTCAATCATGCATATATGTGTTCTAAGGCTATAAAAAAAATGCATACTAATTTAATCATGCATATATGTCCTCTAAGAATGTCAAAAAGCTTTATGGTGATTCAATCATGCATATATGTGTAATAAGGCTGGCAAAAAAATTTCATAGTGATTCAATCATGCATATATGAGTTTTAAGGCTATAAAAAATGCATGGTGACTCAATCATGCATATATGTCTTCTGGGTCTGTCAAAAAAATTTTATAGAGATTCAATCATTCATATTTGTGTTCTAAGGTTGTCAAAAAAAATTATAGTGATTCAATCTTAGATATATGTGTTCTAATGCTGTAAAAAAAAATTATAGTGATTCAATCATGCATATATATGTTTTAATGTGGTAAAAAAAATAGTGATTCAATCAGGCATATAGTTGTTCTAAGGTTGTCAAAAAAATTCATACTCGTTTAATCAGGTATATATGTGTTATAAGGCTTTAAAAAAAACATTGTGATTCAATCGTGCATGTATGTGTTCTAAGGATGTCCCAAAAAATCATTGTTATTCAATAATGCATAAATGTGTTCTAATGTTGTCAAAAAAATGTCATAGTCATTTAATATTGCATATATATGTTCCAAGATTGTCAAAAAAATTCACAGCGATTCAATCATGCATATATGTGTTCTAAGGCTATCAAAATAAATTATAAGGATTCAATCGTGCGTATAAGTGTTTTAATGCTGCCAATAAAAATTTGCAGTAATTCAATCATGCTTATATGTGTTCTAAGGATGTGAAAAAAAATGCAAACTGACTCAATGATGCACATATGTGTTCTAAGGCTATCAAAAAAAAATTAGAGTGATTCAATCATGCATATATGTGTTCTAAGCCTGTCAAAAAATATTCATAGTGATTCAATCATGCATGTTTGTCTTCTAACATTGTCAAAAAAAATTATAGTGATTCAATCATGCATATATGTGTTCTAA
Source organism: Nuphar pumila (assembly GCF_984573655.1). NCBI lineage: Eukaryota > Viridiplantae > Streptophyta > Magnoliopsida > Nymphaeales > Nymphaeaceae > Nuphar > Nuphar pumila. Next base: position 68,256,677 of record NC_143251.1, on the reverse strand, counting down.
GGCTGTAAAAAAAATCATATTATTTAATCATGAAAGTTTGTGTTCTAAGGTTGTCAAAAAGCTTTATAGTGATTCTATAAAGCATATATGTGTTCAAAGGGTGGGAAAAAAATCATATTGATTCAACCATGTATATATGTGTTCTAAGGTTCTCAAAAAAAATATATAGTCTTTCCATCATGCATATATGTGTTTTAATGCTGTCAAAAAAAAACACAGTGACTCATTCATGCATCTATTTGTTCTAACATTTTCAAAAAAAATCATAGCGATTAAATCATGCATATATGTGTCCTAAGATTGTCAAAAAAAAATCATAGTGATTCAATCATGCATATATGTGTTATATGGCTGTCAAAAAACTTTTATAGTGATTCAATCTTGTATATATGTGTTCTAAGGTTCCAAAAAAAATTTATAGTGATTCAATCTTGCATATATGTGTTCTAATGTTGTAAAAAAAAATGTACTGATTAAATCATGCATATAGGTGTTCTAAGGCTATCAAAAAAAATCATAGTGACTCAATCATGCATATATTTGTTCTAACGTTGTCAAAAAAAATTCAGAGTAATTCAATCATGGATATATGTGTTCTAAGGCTGTCAAAAAAATTTCATAGTGATTCAATCATGCATATATGTGTTCTAAGGCCGCCAAAAAAAATTCATAGTGATTCAATCATGCATATATGTGTTCTAACGATGTCAAAAAAAAATCATAGTGAATCAAACTTCCATATATTTGTTCTAAGGTTGTCAAAAAAAGTTTATAGTGATTCAATCATGCCTATATGTGCCCTAATGCTTCCAAAAAAAATTTATAGTGATTCAATCTTGCATATATGTGTTCTAAGGTTCCAAAAAAAAATTATAGTGATTCAATCCAGCATATGTGTTCTAATGTTGTCAAAAAAAATTTATAGTGATTCAATCATGCATATAGGTGTTCCAAGGCTGCAAAAAAAAAATCATGGTAACTCAATCATGCATATATCTATTCTAACATTGTCAAAAAAAATCATAGTAATTCAATCATGCATATATATGTTCTATGGCTGTCAAAAAAATTTCATAGTGATTCAATCTTGCATAACTGGGTTCTAAGGCTGTCAAAAAAATTTTATAGTGATTCAATCATGCACATATGTGTTCTAACGCTGTCTAAAAAATCGTAGTGATTCAAACTTGCATATATTTGTTCTAAGGTTGTCAAAAAACATTTATTGTGATTCAATCATGCCTATATATGTTCTAATGCTGCCACAAAAAAATTGCAGTGATTTCATCGCGTTTATATGTGTTCTAAGGCTGTCAAAAAATTTTTATAGTGATTCAATCCTGCGTATATATGTTATAAGGCTTTCAAAAAATTTCATAGTAATTCAATCATGCATATATGTGTTCTAAGGTTAAAAAAAAAATTCATAGTGGTTCAATCATGCATATATGCATTCTAAGGTTGTCAAAAAAAATTATATTGATTCAATAATGCATATATCTATTTTAAGGTTGTCAAGAAAAAAAATTAGCGATTCAATCATGCATATATATGTTTTAATGCAGTAAAAAAAAAATCATAGTGATTCAATCACTCATATATGTGTCCAATGATTGTCAAAAAAAAAACACAGTGTTTCAATCATGCATATTTGTGTTTTAAGGTTGTCAAAAAAAATTTATAGTGATTCAATCAAGCATATATGTGTTCTAATGGTGACAAAAAAATTTATAGTGATTCAATCATAAATATATGTGTTCTAAAGCTATCAAGAAAATTTCATAATGAGTCAATCATGCATATATGTGTTCTAAAACTATCAAAAAAAATTTATAGTGATTCAATCATGCATATATGTGTTGTAAGTCTGTCCAAAAAAATTCATAATGATTTAATCATGCATAAATGTGCTCTAAGGCTGTCAAAAATCTTTATAATGATTCTATTGTGCATATATCTGTTCTAAGGTTGTCAAAAAAAAATCATAGTGATTCAATCATGCATATATGTGTTCTAAGGCAATCAAAAAAAACTTATAGTGATTCAATCATGCATTTATGTGTTCTAAGGCAATCAAAAAAAACTTATAGTGATTCAATCATGAATATATGTGTTCTAATGCTGTCAAAAAAACTTCATAGTGATTCAATCAAGAATATATGTGTACTAAAGCTGTCAAAAAAATTTATAGTGATTCAATCATGTATATATGTGTTTTAATGCTGTCAAAAAAAATTTGTTGTGATTCAATCATGCATATATGTGTTCTAAGACTGTCAAAAAACTTTTATAATGACTCAATCATGCATATATGTGTTTTAATGTGGTTAAAAATTTCATAGTGAATCAATCATGCATATATCTGTTGTAAGTTTGTTAAAAAAAATTCATAGTCATTGAATCATGGATATATATGTTCTAATGTGGTAAAAATACTTTGTAGTGATTCAATCATGCACACATGTGTTCTAAGGTTGTCACACAAATTTTAGTCATTTAATCATGTATATATGTGTTCTAGGGTATAAAAAATTAATTCTGATTTAATCTTGCATATATGTGTTCTAAGGCTGTCAAAAAATTTTCATTATGATTCAATCATGCATATATGTGTTTTAAGTTTGTCAAAAAAGATTCATAGTGATTCAATCATGCATATATATATTCTAATGCGGTCAAAAAAAATTTATAGTTATTCAATCATGCATATATGTGTTGTAAGGGAGCCAAAAAAATTTCATAGTGATTCAATCATGCATATATGTGTTCTAAGGCTGTAAAAAAAAATTCATAGTGATTCAATCTTGTATATATGTGTTCTAAGGTCTCAAAAACTTTTATAGCGATTCAATCATTCATATATGCATTTTTATGTTGTCAAAAAAATTTGTAGTGATTCAATCACACATATATGTTTTTTAAGGCTGACGAAAAAATTCATAGTGACTCAATCATGCATATATTTGTTCTAGCATTGTCAACGAAATTTTGTAATGATTAAATCATGGATATATGTGTTCTAAGGCTGTCAAAAAAATTATATTGATTCAATCATAAATATATGTTTTCTAAGGTTGTCAAAAAAAATTTATAGTGATTCAATCATGCATATATGTGTTCTAATGGTGTCAAAAAAATTTGTAGTTATTCAATCATGCATATATGTGTTCTAAGGTTCTAAAAAAAAATCATAATGAGTCAATCATGCATATATGTGTTCTAAAACTATCAAAACAAATTCATAGTGATTCAATCAAGCGTATATGTATTCTAAAATTCTTAAAAAAAAATCATAGTGATTCAATCATGCTTATATGTGTTGTAGGTCTATTCAAAAAAAATCATTGTGATTTAATCATGTATAAATGTGTTATAGGGCTGTTAAAAAGCTTTATCGTGATTCTTTCGTGTATATATGTGTTCTAAGGCTGGCAAAATAATTTCATAGTGATTTAATCATGCATATATGTGTTCTAAGGCTATCAAAAAAAAATCATTGTGATTCAATCATGCATATATGTATTCTAAAGCTTTCAAAAAAAATGCATAGTGATTCAATCATGCATATAAGTGTTCTAAGGCTGTCAAAAAAAACTTATTGTGATTCAAACTTGCATATATGTGTTTTAATGTTGTCAAAAAAAAATTGTAGTGATTCACTCAAGCATATATGTGTAATAAGGCTGTCAAAAAAAATTTATAGTGATTCCATCATGCATATATGTGTTCTAATGCTGTAAAAAAAAAATTGTTGTCATTCAATCATGCGTATATGTGTTCTAAGGTTGTCAAAAAAATTTCATAATGAGTCATTCATGCATATATGTGTTCTAAAACTATCAAAAAAAATTCATAGTGATTCAATCACGCATTTATGTGTTCTAAGGCAAAAAAAAATCATAGTGATTCAATCATGCAATTATGTGTTCTTACATTGTCAAAAAAAAATCACAGTGATTCAATCATGCATATATGTATTATAAGTCCGTCCAAAAAAATTTATAGTGATTTAATCATGCATATATATGTTCTAAGGCTGGCAAAAAAATTTCATAGTGATTCAGTCATGCATATATATGTTCTAAGGCTGTCAAAAAATTTCATAGTGATTCAATCACGCGTATATTTGTTTTTAGGTTGTCAAAAAAATTCGTAGTGATTCAATCATGCATATATATGTTGTAAGGTTGTCAAAAAAAACTTTTTGTGATTCAATCATGCATATATGTGTTCTAATGTTGTCAAAAAAATTTCCTAGTGATTTAATCATGCATATATGAGTACTATGGCTATCAAAAAAATTATAGTGATTCAATCATGCATATATGTGTTCTAATGATGTCAAAAAAATTTATTTTGATTCAATCATGCATATATGTGTTCTGAGACAGTAAAAAAACTTTGATAGTGACTCAATCATGCATATAAGTGTTCTAATGCTGTCAAAAATTTCATAGTGAATCAAACATGCATATATGTGTTCTAAGGCTGTTAAAAAAATCTCATAGTGATTGAATCATGCATATATATATGTTCTAATACGGTAAAAAAAAATTGTAGTGATTCAATCAGGCACACATGTGTTCTACGGTTGTCATAAAAATTTTTGTCAGTTAATCATGCATATATGTGTTCTAAGGCTGTTAAAAAAAAATCAATATTATTCAATCATGCATATATTTGTTCTACGGCTATCAAAAAAATTTCATTATGAATCAATCATGCATATATGTGTTCCAAGTTTGTCAAAAAAATTTCATAGTGATTCAATCATGCATATATATATTCTAAGGCGGTCAAAAAAATTTCATAGTGATTCAATCATGCATATATGTGTTTTAAGGCTCTCAAAAAAAATTCATAGTGATTCAATCTTGTATGTATGTGTTCTAAGGTTCTCAAAAGATTTATAGTGATTCAATCATTCATATATGCGTTCTAATGTTGTCAAAAAAAATTGTAATGATTCAATCACGCATATATGTGTTATAAGGCTGACAAAAAAAATTCATAGTGACTCAATCATGCATATATTTGTTCAAGCATTGTCAAAAAAAAATTATAATGATTCAGTCATGCATATATGTGTTCTAAGGCAGTCAAAAAAATTTATTGTGATTCAATCATGCATATATGTGTTCTAAGGATGCCGAAAAAAATTCATAGTGATTCAATCTTGCATATATTTGTTCTAAGTTTGTCAAAAAAAAATTATAGTGATTCAATCATGCCTATATGTGTTCTAATGTCGTCAAAAAAAAATTATAGTGATTGAATCATGCACATATGTGTTCTTAGGCGGTCAAAAAAATTTCATAATGATTAAATAAGGCATATATATGTTCTTAGGTTGTCAAAAAAAATTCATAGTCATTCAATCATGCATATATGTGTTCAAAGGTTGTAAAAAATATTTCACAGTGATTCAATCATGCATAAATGCATTCTAAGGTTGTCAAAAAAAAATTATAGTGATTCAATCATGCATATCTTTATTCTAAGGTTGTCAAAAAAAAATAGTGATTCAATGATGCATATATATATATGTTCTAATGTTGTAAAAAAAAAATCATAGTGATTTAATCACGCATATATGTATCCTAAGGTTGTCAAAAAAAATTTACAATGTTTCAATCATGCGTATTTATGTTTTAATGCTGTCAAAAAAAATTGTAGTGATTCAATCATGCATATTTGTGTTCTAAGGCTGTCAAAAAAAAATCAGCGACTCAATCATGCACATATGTGTTCTAAGGCTATCAAAAAAATTTCATAGTGATTCAATAATGCATGTATGTGTTCTAAGCCTATCAAAAAAAATTCAATCTAATGCAATCATGCATATATGTGTTTCAGCATTGTCAAAAGAAAATTATAGTGATTCAATCATGAATATATGGGTTCTAAGGCTATCCAAAAAAAATCATAGTTATTTAATCTTGCATAAATGTGTTCTAAGGCCATCAAAAAGCTTTATAGTGATTCTATCATGTATATATATGTTCTAAGGCTGCAAAAAAAAATCATAGTGATTCAATCATGCATATATATATTCTAAGGCTGCAAAAAAAATCATAGTGATTCAATCATGCATATATATGTTTGAATGCTGTCAAAAAAATTTATAGGGATTCAATCATACACATATGTGTTCTAATATTGTCAAAAAAATTTATTGTGATTCAATCATGCATATATGTGTTTTAAGACTGTCAAAAAACTTTTATAGTGACTCAATCATGAATATATGTGTTCTAAGGGTGTCAAAAAAAAATGTGATTCAATCATGCATATGTGTGTTCTAATGATGTCAAACAATTCATAGTGATTCAACCATGCATATATATGTTCTAATGCGGTAAAAAAAGTTTTAGTGATTCAATCATGAATATATGTGTTCTAAGATTATCAAAAAAATTCAAAGTCATTTAATCATGTACATATGTGTTCTATGGCTGTTAAAAAAAATCATTGTGACTCAATCATGCATATATGTGTTCTAAGGCTGTCAAACAAATTTCATTATGATTCAATCATGCATATGTGTTGTGTTCTAAGTTTGTTAAAAAAACATCATAGTGATTCAATCTTGCATATATATATTCTAAGGTTGTAAAAAAAATTATAGTGATTTAATCGTGCATATATGTGTTCTAAGGATGTCAAAAAGCTTTATTGTGATTCTATCATGCATATATGAGTTCTAAGGCTGGCAAAAAAAACTTCATATTCAATCATACATATATGTGTTCAAGGGCTGAAAAAAAAAATTCATAGTGACTCAATCATGCATATATGTGTTCTAAGGGTGTCAAAAAAACTTATAGTGATTCAATCATGCATATATGTATTCTAAGGTTGTCAAAAAAAATCATACTGATTCAATTATGTATATTTGTGTTCTAATGTTGTCATTAAAATTTCATAGTAATTCAATCATGCAAATATGTGTTTTAAGGCTGCGAAAAAAAAATCATAGTGATTAAATCTTGCATATATGTGTTCTAAGGCTGTCAAAAATATTTCATAATGATTTAATCAAGCATTTATGTGTTCTAAGGCAATCAAAAAAATTGCATAGTGATTGATTCATGCATATATATGTTCTAATGTGGTCCCAAAAATATGTAGTGATTCAATCATGCGTATATGTGTTCTAAGGTTATCCAAAAAATTTCATAGTCATTTAATCATGCATATATGTGTTCTAAGGCTGTTAAAAAAATTTCATTATGTTTTATTCATGCATATATGTGTTCTAAGGCTATAAAAAATCATAGTGATTAAATCATGCATATATATGTTATAAGGTTGTCAAAACAATTTCATATTGATTCAATCATGCATATATATGTTCTAAGGCTGTCAAAAAAAATTAATAGTGATTCAATCATGCATATATGTGTTCTAAGGCAGTCAAAAAAAACTTATAGTGACTCAATCATGCATATATGTGTTCTAATGCTATAAAAAAATCAAAGTGATTCAATCATGCATATATTTCTTCTAAGGTTGTAAAAAAAATTATAGTGATTCAATCATGCAAATATGTGTTTTAAGGATGTCAAAAAAAACTTATAGTGATTCAATCATGCATATATGTGTTCTAATGCTGTCAAAAAAATCTCATTGTGATTCAATCATGCATATATGTGTTTTAATGCTGTCAAAAAAATTTATAGTGATTCAGACATGCATATATGTATTCTAGTGCTGTCAAAAAAAAATTTGTGATTCAATAATGCATAAATCTGTTCTAAGACTATCAAAAAACTTTTATAGTGACTCAATCATGCATATATGCATGATTGAATCACTACAATTTTTTGATGGCTTTAGAACACAAATATGCATGATTGAATCACTATATTTATTTTTACGACCTTAGAACGCATATATGCATGATTAAACAATAATGAGTTTTTTTTTTACATCCTTAGAACTCATATGCATGATTGAATCATAATGAAAGTTTTTTGACAGCCCTAGAACATATATATGCACGATTAAATGACTATAAAAACTTTTTTACAACCTTAGAAGACATATATGCATGATTGAATAACTTTAAATTTTTTTGAACCTCTTTACAATATATATATAAATGATTCAACTACTATGAAATTTTTTTGACAGCCTTAGAAGACATATGTGTTCTACAAAAATTTATAGTGATTCAATCATGCATATATGTGTTCTAAGATTGTCAAAAAACTTTCATAGTCATTTAATCATGCATATATGTGTTCTAAGTTTGTCAATAAAATTTCATTATGATTGAATCATGCATATAAGTGTTCTAAGTTTGCCAAAAAAATCTATAGTGATACAATTATGCATATATGTATTCTAAGGCAGTAAAAAAAAATCATAGTGATTCAATAATGCATATATGTGTTCTAAGGCTGTCAAAAACAATTATATCTTGCATATATGTATTCTAAGGCTGTCAAAAAAAATTTATATTGGCTCAATTTTGCATATATGTGTTCTAAGGCTGTCAAAAAAAATCACAGTGAATCAATCATGCATATATGTGTTCTAAGGCTGTCAAAAAAAATTTATGGTGATTCAATCATGCATATATGTGTCTAAGGATGTCAAAAAAAATTCATAATCATTCAAGCATGCATATATATGCTCTAAGGCTGTCAAAAAATTTCATAGTGATTCAATCATGCATATTTGTGTTCTAAGCCTATCAAAAAAATTTCATACTGATTCAATCGTACATCTATGTTTTCTATGGTTTAAAAAAAATTTATAGTGATTCAATTATGCATATGTGTTCTAATACTATCAAAAAAATGTCATATTGATTTAATCATAAATACATGTGTTCTGAGGTTGTTAGAAAAAAATCATAGTGATTCAATCATGCATATGTGTTCTAAGGTTGTCAAAAAAAATTTATAAGGATTCAATCACGCATATATGTGTTTTAATGCTGTCAAAAGAAACTTGTAGTGATTTAATAAGGCATATATGTGTTCTAAGGATGTGAAAAAAATTTCTTAGTGACTCAATCATGCATAAATAAGTTCTAAGGCAATAAAAAAAGTCATTGTGATTTAATCATGCATATATGTGTTAGGCTGTCAAAAAAAAATTCGTAGTCATCTAATCATGCATATATGTGTTCTAAGGCTGTCAATAAAATTTTATTATGATTGAATCATGCATATAAGAGTTCTAAGTTTGTCAAAAAAAAGCTATAGTGATTCAATCATGCATAGATGTGTTTTAAGGTTGTCAAAATCATAGTGATTCAATAATGCATATTTGTATTCTAAGGTTGTCAAAAAAAATTAAATCTTGCATATATGTATTCTAAGGCTCTCAAAAAAATTTCATAGTGACTCAATCTTGCATATATGTGCTCTAAGGCTGTCAAAAAAAAATCATTGTGATTCAATCATGCATATATGTGTTCTAAGGTTGTCAAAAAAAATTTATGGTGATTCAATCATGCATATTTCTTTCTATGGTTGTGAAAAAAAATTTATAGTTATTCAATCATTCATATGTATGTTCTAAGGCTGTCAAAGAATTTCATAGTGATTCAATCTTACATCTATGTTTTCTAATATTGTCAAAAAAAAATTATACTGATTGAATCATGCATATATGAGTTCTAATGCTGTCAAAAAAAATTGTAGTGATTCTATCATGCATATTTGTGTTATAAGGTTGTCAAAAAAAAATCATAGTGACTCAATCTCGCATATATGTGTTCTAAGGATGTCAAAAAAAATTCATAGTGATTGAATCCTATATATATATATATATATATATATTTTAATGTGTTCTACAAAAATTTATAGTGATTCAATCATGCATATATGTGTTCTAAGATTGTCAAAAAACTTTCATAGTCATTTAATCATGCATATATGTGTTCTAAGTTTGTCAATAAAATTTCATTATGATTGAATCATGCATATAAGTGTTCTAAGTTTGCCAAAAAAATCTATAGTGATACAATCATGCATATATGTATTCTAAGGCAGTAAAAAAAAATCATAGTGATTCAATAATGCATATATGTGTTCTAAGGCTGTCAAAAAAAATTATATCTTGCATATATGTATTCTAAGGCTGTCAAAAAAATTTATATTGGCTCAATTTTGCATATATGTCTTCTAAGGCTGTCAAAAAAAATCACAGTGATTCAATCATGCATATATGTGTTCTAAGGCTGTCAAAAAAAATTTATGGTGATTCAATCATGCATATATGTGTCTAAGGTTGTCAAAAAAAATTCATAATCATTCAAGCATGCATATATATGCTCTAAGGCTGTCAAAAAAATTCATAGTGATTCAATCATGCATATTTGTGTTCTAAGCCTATCAAAAAAATTTCATACTGATTCAATCGTACATCTATGTTTTCGTTTAAAAAAAAATTATAGTGATTCAATTATGCATATGTGTTCTAATGCTATCAAAAAAATGTCATATTGATTTAATCATAAATACATGTGTTCTGAGGTTGTCAGAAAAAAATCATAGTGATTCAATCATGCATATGTGTTCTAAGGTTGTCAAAAAAATTTTATAAGGATTCAATCACGCATATATGTGCTTTAATGCTGTCAAAAGAAATTTGTAGTGATTGAATAATGCATATATATGTTCTAAGGCAATAAAAAAAAGTCATTGTGATTCAATCATGCATATATGTTTTGTTGGGCTGTCAAAAAAAAATCATAGTCATCTAATCATGCATGTATGTGTTCTAAGGTTGTCAATAAAATTTCATTATGATTGAATCATGCATATAAGAGTTCTAAGTTTGTCAAAAAAAATCTATAGTGATTCAATCATGCATAGATGTGTTCTAAGGCTGTCAAAATCATAGTGATTCAATAATGCATATGTGTATTCTAAGGTTGTCAAAAAAAATTAAATCTTGCATATATGTATTCTAAGGCTCTCAAAAAAAATTCATAGTGACTTAATCTTGCATATATGTATTCTAAGGCTGTCAAAAAAAATCACTGTGATTCAATCATGCATATATGTGTTCTAAGGTTGTCAAAAAAAATTATGGTGATTCAAACATGCATATTTGTTTCTATGGTTGTGAAAAAAAATTATAGTTATTCAATCATTCATATATATGTTCTAAGGCTGTCAAAAAATTTCATAGTGATTCAATCTTACATCTATGTTTTCTAAGATTGTCAAAAAAAAAATTATACTAATTGAATCATGCATATATGAGTTCTAATGCTGTCAAAAAAAATTATAGTGATTCTATCATGCATATTTGTGTTATAAGGCTGTCAAAAAAATTTCATAGTAATTCAATCTCGCATATATGTGTTCTAAGGCAGTCAAAAAAAATTCATAGTGATTGAGTCCTATATATATATATATATATATATATATATATATATATATATATATATATATATATATATATATATATATATATATATATATATATATATATATATATATATATGTGTGTGTGTGTGTGTGTGGGTGTGGGTGTGTGTGTGTGTGTGTTTTAATGCATTTTACAAAAATTTATAGTGATTCAATCATGCATATATGTGTTCTAAGGTTGTCAAAAAAAAATCATAGTCATTTAATCATGCATATATGTGTTCTATGACTATCAATAAAATTTCATTATGATTGAATCATGCATATAAGTGTTCAAAGTTTGTCAAAAAAAATCTATAGTGATTCAATCATGCATATATGTGTTCTAAGGCTGTCAAAAAAAAATCATAGTGATTCAATAATGCATATATGTGTTCTAAGGCTGTCAAAAAAAATTAAATCTTGCATATATGTATTCTAAGGCTCTCAAAAAAATTCATAGTGACAATCTTGCATATATGTGCTCCAAGGCTGTCAAAAAAAAATCATTGTGATTCAATCCAGCATATATGTGTTCTAAGGTTGTCAAAAAAAATTTATGGTGATTCAAAAATGCATATATGTGTCTAAGGTTGTCAAAAAAAATTCATAGTGATTCAATCATGCATATATATGTTCTAAGGCTGTCAAAAAATTTCATAGTGATTCAATCATGCATATTTGTGTTCTTAGGCTATCAAAAAAATTTCATTGTGATTCAATCTTACATCTATGTTTTCTAAGGTTTTCAAAAAACAAATATAGTAATTCAATCATGCATATAAGTGTTCGAATGCGGTCAAAAAAAATTTGTAGTGATTCAATCATGCATATATGTGTTCTACGGCTGTCAAAAAAAATCCATAGTCATTCAATCATGCATATGCTTTCTAAGGTTGTCAAAAAAATTCAATCATGCATATATGTGTTTTAAGGCTGTCAAAAAAATTTATAGTGTTTCAATCATGCATATATGTGTTATAATGCTGTAAAAAAAATCATTGTGATTCAATCATGTATATATGTGTTCTAAGGTTGTCAAAAAAAAAATCATTGAGATTCAATCATGCATATATGTGTTCTAAGGCTGTCAAAAAAAATTCATAGTGATTCAATCATGCATGTATTTGTTCTAAGGCTATCAAAAAAATTACATAGTTTTTTAATCTTGCATATATGTATTCTAAGGTTGTCAAAAAAATTATAGTCATTAAGTCATCCATATGTGTTCTAATGCCATCAAAAAAAAAATTGTAGTATTCGAATCATGCATATATGTTCTAAGGCAATCAAAAAACGTTTATAGTGATTCAATCATGCATATGAGTTATAAGGTTGTTAAAAAAAATCTTATTGACAAAATCATGCATATATGTATTCTAACGTTGTAAAAAAAAATCATAGTGATTCAATACGGCGTATATATGTTCAAAGTGTGTCAAAAAAAATTATATTCATTCAATCTTGCATACATGTGTTCTAAGATTGTCAAAAAAACTTTATAGTGATTCAATCAGGCATATATGTGTTCTAATGCTTTCAAAAAAAATTATACTGATTCAATCATGCATATTTAAGTTCTAAGGCTGTCCAAAAAATTTCATAATGATTCAATCATGTATATATGTGTTCTAAGTTTGTCAAAAAAAATTTACAGTGATTCAATCATGCATATATGCGTTCTAAGGTTGTCAAAAAAATTTTATAGTGATTCAATTATTCATATATGTGTTCTAAGGTTGTCAAAAAACATTTATAGTGATTCAATCATGCATATATATGTTCTAATGCTGTCAAAAAAATGTTATAGTGTTTCAATCACGCATATATGTTTTCTATGGTTGTCAAAAAAAATTCACAGTGATTCAATGATGCATATATGCATTCTAAGGTTGTCAAAAAAAAATTATAGGAATTCAATTACGCATATATATGTGTTTTAATGCTGTCAAAAAAAAGTTTGTAGTGATTCAATCATGCATATATGTGTTCTAAGGCTGTGAAAAAAATTTCATAGTGACTCAATCATGAATATATGTGTTCTAAGCCTGTCAAAAAAAAATCATTTTGAGTTAATCAAGCATATGTGTGTTCTAAGTCTGTCAAAAAGAATTTATTCTAATTCAAACATGCATATATGTCTACTAATATTCTCAAAAAAAAATCATAGTGATTCAATCTTGCATATATGTGTTTTAAGGCTGTAAAAAAAAATTATAGTGATTTAATCATCCATATATGTGTTCTAATGATGTCAAAAAGTTTTATACAGATTCTATCAAGCATATATGTGTTCTAAGGCTGGCAAAAAAAATTCATAATGATTCAATCATGCATATATATGTTCTAATAATGTCAAAAAAAATTCATAGTGATTCAATCATGCACATATGTTTTCTAAGGCTGTCAAAAAAAATGTATAGTGATTCAATCATGCATATATGTGTTTTAAGTTTATAAAAAAAAAATTATAGTCATTCAGTCATGTATATATGTGTTCTAATGCTGTCAAAAAAATTTCATAGTGATTTAATCATGCATATATATATTCTAACAATGTCAAAAAAAAATCATTGTGATTCAATCATGCATATATGAGTTCTAAGGCTATCAAAAAAAGTTCATAGTGACTGAATCATGCATATATGTGTTCTAAGGTTGTCAAATAAAATTTATAGTGATCGAATCATGCATATATATATTCTAATACGGTCAACAAAACATTTGTAGGGATTCAATCATGCATATATGTGTTTTACGGTTGTCAAAAAATTTTCAAAGTCATTTAATCTTGCATATATGTGTTATAAGGCTGTCAAAAAAAATCATTATGACTGAATCATGCATATATGTGTTCGAAGCTTATCAAAAAAAGTTCATAGTGATTCAATTATGCATATATGTGTTCTAAGGCTGTCAAAAAAAATTTATAGTGATTCAATCATGTATATATGTGTTCTATGGCTGTCAAAAAAATATAAATATTGCATATATGTATTCTAAGGCTCACAAAAAATTTTCATAGTTATTCAATCTTCCACATATGTGTTGTAAGTGAGTCAAAAAAAATCATAGTGATTTAATCATGCATATATGTGTTCTAAGGCTTTTAAAAAAATCATAGTGATTTAATAATGCATATATGTGTTCTAAGGCAGTAAAAAAAAATCATTCTAATTCAATCATGCATATGTCTTCCAACATTATCAAAAAAAATTTATAGTGATTTAAACATGCATATATGTGTTCTAAGGCAAGCAAAAAGCTTTATAGTGATTCTATCATGCATATATGTGTTCTAAGGCTGGCAAAAAGATTTCATAGTGATTCAATCATGCATTTGTGTTCTAAAGATGTCAAAAAAAATCATAGTGACTCAATCATGCATATATGTGTTCTATGGTTTTCAAAAAAATTTATAGTGATTCCATCATGCATATATGTGTTCTAAGGTTGTCAAAAAAAATTTATAGTCATTCAATTATGCATATATGTGTTCTAATGCTGTAAAAAAAAAATCATAGTGATTTAATCATGCATATATGTATTCTAACATTGTTAAAAAAAGAAATAATTGTGATTCAATCATGTGTATGTGAGTTCTAATGCTATAAAAAAATCGTAGTAATTCAATCATGCATATATGTGTTCTAAAGCTGTCAAAAAAATATTAGTGTGATTCAATCATGCATAGTTGTGTTCTAAGGTTGTCAAAAAAAAATCATTGAGATTCAATCATGCATATATGTGTTCTAGGGCTGTCAAAAAAAATTCATAGTGATTCAATCATGCATGTATTTGTTCTAAGCCTGCCAAAAAAAATTCATAGTGATTCAATCATGCATTATGTTTTCTAAGGCTGTCAAGAAAATTTCATAGTTATTCAATCATGCATGTATTTGTTTTAAGGCTGTCAAAAAAATATAAATCTTGCATATATGTATTGTAAGGCTCTCAAAAAAAATTATAGTGATTTAATCTTGCATTTATGTGTTCTAAGGCTGTCAAAAAAAATCATAGTGATTTAATCATGCACATATGAGTTCTCAGGCTATCAAAAAAAAATTACAGTGATTTAATCATGCATATATTTGTTCTTAGGCTATCAAAAAAAAATTATTCTAATTCAATCATGCATATATGTCTTCCAACATTGTCAAAAAAAATTCACAATGATTCAATCATGCATATATGTGTTCTAAGGCTTTAAAAAAATCATATGTATTTAATCATGCATATATATGTTCTAAGGTTTCAAAAAGATTTATAGTGATTCTATCATACATATAAGTGTTCTAAGCCGGGCAAAAAAAATTCATAGTGATTCATTCATGCATATATGTGTTCTAAAGACGTCAAAAAAATTTCATAGTGATTCAATCGTGCATATATGTGTTCTAAGGCTGTCAAAAAAATTTTATAGTGATTCAATCATGCATATATGTGTTCCAAGGTTGTCAAAAAAAAATTATAGTCATTCAATTAAGCATATATGTGTTCTAATGCTGTAAAAAAAATCATTGTGATTTAATCATGCATATATGTATTCTTACATTGTCAAAAAAAATTCTTAGTGATTCAATCATGCATATATGAGTTCTAGGGCTATCAAAAAAAAATTATAGTGGTTTAATCATGCATATATGTGTTCTAAGGTTGTCAAAAAAATTTAATAGTGATTTAATCATGCATATATGTGATCTAAGGCTGTCAAACAGCTTTGTAGTGATTCTATCATGCATATATTTGTTCTAAAGCTGCCAAAAAAAATCATAGTGATTCAATCATGCATTATGTGTTCTATGGCAGTCAAAAAAATTCATAGTGACTCAATCATGCATATATATAGGGGTGGCAATCGGGTCGGGTTGGCGGGTTGGCAGGTCGGGTTGGCGGGTTGGCGGGTCAGCATACCTCAACCCGAACCCGACCCGTTTATTAAACGGGTCAGCTGTGGCAAACACGAACCCGACCCGTTTAATAAACGGGTAACCCGACACGACCCGCCAACCCATTTAATAAATGGGTTGGGTCGGGTAAACGGGTTTTCAGGTTCGCGGGTCAGATTGGCGGGTCGGGTTGGTGGGTCGGGTTGACGGATCGGGTTGGCAGGTAGGTAGGTTGGCGGGTCGGGTTGACGGGTCGGGTTGGCGGGTTGACGGGTCGGGCAGACGGGTTGGCGGGTTGACCCACCCGCCTAACCCGTTTATTAAACGGGTCAGCCGGGTTGGCAGGTTGGCATACCCCCAACCCGAACCCGACCTGTTTAATAAACGGGTTACGCGGGTCGACCCGTTTATTAAACAGGTTGGCTTAAGCCCAATCCGAACCCGCCAAAGAGGCGGGTTGGCGGGTCGTGTCAGAAATTGCCACCCCTACATATATGTATTCTAAGGCTGTTAAAAAATTTTATAGGGATTCAATCATGCATGAATGTGTTCTAATGAAGTCATAAAAGTTTCATAGTGATTCAATCATGCATATATGTGTTCTAAAACTATAAAGAAACTTTTATAGTGGTTCAATCTAGCATATATGTGTTCTAAGGCTGTCAAAAAAATCATAATGATTCAATCCTGCGTATATGTGTTCTAAGGTTGTCAAAAAAAATTTATACTAATTGAATCATGCATATATGTGTCCTAATGTTGTCAAAAAAATTTATACTGATTTAATCATGCATATATGTGTTCTAAGGTTGTCAAACGATTTTCATAGTGATCCAATCATGCATATATGTGTTCTAAGGCTGTCAAAAAAAATCATAGTGATCAAATTATGCATATATATGTTCTAATACGGTCAACAAAAATTTGTAGTGATTCAATCATGCATATATGTGATTTAAGATTGTCAAAAAAAATTCATAGTCCTTTAATATTGCATACATGTGATCTATAGCTGTAAAAAAAAATCACTATGAATGAATCATGCATATATGTGTTCTAAGTTTGTCAAAAAAAATCATAGTGATTCAAACATGCAAATATGTGTTCTAAGGCTGTCAAAAAATTTTCATACAGATTCAGTCATGCATATATGTGTTCTAAGGTTGTCAAAAAAATTTAAATCTCCAATATATGTATTATAAGGCTCTAAAAAAATTATAGAGATTCAATCTTGCATATATGTATTCTAAGGCTGTCAAAAAAAATCACAGTGATTCAATCATGCATAGATGTGTTCTAAGGCTATCAAAAAAAAATTATGGTGATTGAATCATGCATATATGTGTCCTAAGGTCGTCAAACAAAATTCATAGTTATTCAATCATGCATATATGTGTTCTAAGGATGTCAAAAAAAAGTCATTCATGATATGTATTCTAAGGCTGTAAAAAAAATTATAGTGATTCAATAATGGATATATATTTTCTAAGGCTATCAAAAAAAATTCACTATGATTTAATCATGCATATATATGTTCTAAGGTTGTCAAAAAACTTTTATAGTGACTCAAACATAAAATATTTGTTTTGAGTTTGTTAAAAAAAATATAGTGACTAAATCATGCGTATATGTGTTCTATGGTTGTAAAAAAAAAATGCTAGTGGTTCAATCATGCATATATCTGATCTATGGCTGTAACAAAATTTTTATAGTGATTCAATCTTGCATATATGTGTTCTAATGTTGTCAAAAAAAGTTTTATAGTGCCTCACTCATGCATATAAGTGTTCTACTGCTGTCAAAAAAAATTTATAGTGATTCAATCATGTATATATGTGTTCTAAAGTAGTAAAAAAAAACATAGTGATTCAGCCATGCATATGTATTCTAAGGCTCTAAAAAAATTTTCATAGTGACTCAATCATGCATATATGTGTTCTAACGTTGTCAAAAAAAAACTTCATAGTGATTCAATCAGGCGTGTATGTGTTTTAAGGCTGTCAAAAAAATTATAGTCATTCAATCTTGCATATATGTGTTCTAAAGTTGTCAAAAAAAATCTAGTGATTCAATCATGCATATATGTGTTCTAATCCTGTCAAAAAAAATTCATAGTGATTCAATCATGCATGTGTGTACTAAGGCTGTCAAAAAAAATTATAGTGACTAAATCATGCATATATGTGTTCAAACGTTGTAAAAAAAAAATTATAGTGATTCAATCAGGCAGATCTGTGTTCTAAGGCTCTCAAAAAAAATCATAGTCATTCAATCTTATGTATATGTGTTCTAAGGTTGTCAAAAAAAAATTATTGTGATTCAATCATGCATATATGTGTTCTAATGTTGTCAAAAAAAATTATAGTGATTCAATCATGCATATATGTGTTCTAAGGCTGTCAAAAAAAATCATAGTGATTAAATCATGCATTTATATGCACTAAGGGTACCCAAAAATTTTTATAATGATTCAATCATGCATATATATGTTCTAAGGTTGTCAAAAAAAAATTCAGGGTGATTCAATCATTCATATATGTGCTCTAAGGTTGTCAAAAAAAATTATAAGGATTCAATCATGAATATATGTGTTTTATTGCTCTAAAAAAAGATTATAGTGATTCAATCATTCATATATGTGTTCTAAGGCTATCAAAAAAAATCATACTGACTGAATAATGCATATTTGTGTTCTATAGCTATCAAAAAAAATCATAGAGATTAAATCATGCATATAAGAGTTCTAAGGCTGTCAAAACAACTTCATTCTAATTCAATCATGCATATACGTCTTCTAACATTGCAAAAAAAAAAATCATTGTGATTCAATGATGTATATATGTGTTCTAAGGCTGTCAAAAAAAATCATATTGATTTATTCATGCATATATGTGTTCTAAGGCTGTCAAAAAGCTTTATAGTTATTGTATCACGCATATATATTTTATAAGGTTGGCAAAAAAATTCATAGTGATTCAATCATGCATATATGTGTTCCAAGGATGTCAAAAAAAATCACAGTGATTCAATCATGCATACATGTGTTCTAAGGCTGTGAAGAAAAATATAGTGATTCAACCACGCATATATGTGTTCTAAGTTTTTCCAAAAAAGAATTATACTCATTTAATCATGCAAATATGTGTTCTAATGCTGTCAAAAAAAATTTATAGTGATTTAATCACGCATATATTTATTGTAACATTGTCAAAAAAAAATCATAGTTATTCAATCATGCATATATGAGTTCTAAGGCTATCCAAAAAAATTCACAGTGATTCAATGATGCATATATGTGTTCTAAGGCTGTCAAAAAAATTTATAGTGATTCAATCATGCATTTACGTGTTCTAGGTTATTCAAAAAAATATTATAGTGATTCAACCATGCATATATGTGTTCTATGGACCTCAAAAAAAATTCATTGTGATTCAATCACGCATATGTGTTCTAAGGCTGTCCAAAAAATTTCATAGTGACTCAATCATGCATATATATGTTTTAACATTGTCAAAAAAAAATTATAGTGACTCAATCAGGCATATATGTCTTCTGAGGTTGTCAAGAAAAATCATAGTGACTCAATCATGCATATGTGTGTTCTAATGCCGTCAAAAAAAATTTATAGTGATTCAATCATGCATACATGTGTTCTAAGGCAGTCAAAAAAAATCATAGTGATTCAATCATGTATATTTATGTTCTAAGGCTGTCCAAAAAAAATCATAATGATTCAATTATGCATATGTGTTATAAGGTTGTCAAACAAATTTCACAGTGATTCAATCATGCATATATGCGTTCTAATGTTGTCAAAAAATATTTATCGTGATTCAGTCATTCATATATGTGTTCTAAGGTTGTCAAAAACAAATTATAGTGATACATATATGTGTTCTAATGCTATCAAAAAAATATCATCGTGATTCAATCACGCATATATGTGTTCTAAGGTGGTAAAAAAAATCACATTTATTTAATCATGCATATATGTGTTCTAAGGTTGTCAAAAAAAAGTTATAGGGATTCAATCATGCAAATATGTGATTTAATGTTATCAAAAAAATTTGTAGTAAATCAATCATGTATATATGTGTTCTAAGGTTGTAACAAAAAATCATAGTGACTCAATCATGCATATATGTGTTCTAAGGCTGTCAAAAAAAATCATAGTGATTCAATCATTCATATATGTGTTCTAAGGTTGTCAAAAAAAATCATCCTAATTCAATCTTGCGTATGTGTATTCTAACATTGTCAAAAAAAATCATAGTGATTCAATCATGCATATATGTGTTCTAAGGCTGTCAAAAAGATTTCATAGTGATTTAATCATGCATGTATGTATTCTAAGGTTGTCAAAAAGCTTTATAGTGATTCTATCATGCATATATGTGTTCTAAAGCTGGCAAAAGAAATTCATAGTGATCCAATCATGCATATATGTGTTCTAAGTATGCCACAAAAAAATTATAGTGATTCAATCATGCATATATTTGTTCTAAGGCTATCAAAAAGAATTCTAGTGATTCAAATATGCATATATGTGTTTTAAGATTGTAAAAAAAAAATTATAGTCTATCAATCATGCATATATGTGTTCTAATGCTGTCAAACAAAATTTATAGTGATTTAATCATGCGTATATGTATTTCAACATTATAAAAAAAATCATAGTGATTCAATCATGCATATATGAGTTCTAAGGCTGTCAAAAAAAATCATAGTGATTCAATCATGCATATATGTGTTCTAAGGTTGTCAAAAAAATTTAATAGTGATTCAATCATGCATCTATGTGTTCTAAGGCTGTCAAAAAAATTTCATAGTTATAATCATGCATATATGCGTTCTAAGGATGTCAAAAAAAATTACAGTGATTTAATCATGCATATATGTGTTCTAAGGTTGTCAAACAAAATTATAGTCATTCAATCATCTAAGTATGTGTTCTATTGCTCTAAAAAAAAATCATAGTGATTTATTTAACCATCCGTATACGTATTCTAACATTATAAAAAAACATTCACAGTGATTCAATCATTTATATATGAGTTCTAAGGCTATTAAAAAAATTAGTCGTGATTCAATCACGCTTATATGTGTCCTAAGGTTGTTAAAAAATTTTAATAGTGATTCAATCAAGCATATATTTGTTCTAAGGTGGTTAATAAAAAATCATAGTAATTCAGTCATGCATATATGTGTTCTAAGGCTATCTATAATATTTGCTAGTGATTTAAACATGCATATGTGTCTAAGGTTGTCAAAAAAAATTCATAGCGATTCAATTATGCATATATGTGTTCTAAGGCTGTCAAAAAAAATCATAGTGATTCAATCATGCATATGTGTTCTATCTATCAAAAAAAATTCCGAGTGATTCAATCATGCAAATGTGTTCTATCTATCAAAAAAAATCCTAGTGATTCAATCATGCAAATGTGTTCTAAGGTTGTCAAAAAAATTTATAGTGATTCAATTCTGCATATATGTGTTCTAAGGCTATCAAAAAAATTCATAGTGATTCAATATAGTAGATATGCGTTCTAAGATTGTAAAAAAAATTATAGTGGTTCAATCATGCATATATGTGTTCTAATAATTTCAAAAAAAATCGTAGTGATTTAATCATGTATGTGTTCTAAGGTTGTCAAAAAAAATCTGAGTAATTCTATCATGCATATATGTGTTCTAAGGTTGTTAAAAAAAATCATAATAATTCAATCATGCATATATGTGATCTAAGGTTGTCTAAAAAATTTATAGTGATTTAAACATGCATATGTGCCTAAAGTTGTCAAAAAAAATCATAGTGATTCAATGATGCATATATGTGTTTTGAGGCTGTAAAAAAATCATAGTGATTCAATCTACATATATTTGTTCTAAGGCTCTAAAAAAAAATTATGGTGATGCATATATGGGTTCTAAGGTTGTAAAACAAAATTTATGGTGACTCAATCATGCATATATGTGTTCTAATGCTGTCAAAAAAAATTAATGTTGATTCAATCATACATATATGAGTTCTAAGGATGTCGAAAAAAATTCATAGTCATTCAATGGTGCATATATGTGTTCTAAAGTTGTCAAAAGAATTTCATAGTGATTCAATCATGCATATATGTGTTCTACAGCAGTAAAAAAAATCATAGTTATTCAATTCGGCAGATATGTGTTCTATGGTTGTCAAAAAAAAATTATAGTGATTCAATCATAATTATATGTGTTCTAATAATGTCAAAAAAAATTTATAGTGATTCAATCATGCATATATGTGTTCTAAAGCTGTCAAAAATATTTTATAGGGATTCAATCATGCAGATATGTGTTCTAATGCAGTCAAAAAAATTATAGAGATTCAATCATGCATATACGTGTTCTAAAGTTGTCAAAAAAATTCATAGTTATTTAATCCTGCATATATGTGTTCTAAAGCTGTTAAAAAAAATTCATTGTGATTCCTTCATGCATATAAGTGTTCTAAGGTTGTCAAAAAAAATCATAGTAATTCAATCATGCGTATATGTGTTCTAAGGCTGTCAAAAAAAATTCACAGTGATTGAAATATGCATATAAATGTTAAAATATGGTCAAAAAAATTTTGTAGAGATTCAATCATGCATATATGTGTTCTAAGGTTGTTGAAAAAATTGTATAGACATTTAATCAAGCATATATGTGTTCTAAGGTTGTTAAAAAAAATTCATTGTGATTCAATCATGCATATATGTGTTCTAAGTTTGTCAGAAAAAATTCAGATTAATTCAATGATGCATATTTGTGTTCTAAGGTTATCAAAAAAAATTATACTGATTCAATCATGCATATATGTGTTTTAAGGCTGTCAAAAAAACTTCATAGTGATTCAATCGTGCATATATCTGTTTTGTGGCTGTCAAAAAAAATTATAGTAATTCAATCATGCATATATGTGTTCTATGGTTGTCCAAAAAAAATAATAGAGATTTAATGATGCATATTTGTGTTCTGTGTTCTGTGTTCTAACATTGTAAAAAAAAATCATGCAAATATGTGTTCTAAGGTTGTCTAAAAAATTTTTTAGTGATTCAATGATGCTTATATGTGTTCTTAGGCTGTCAAAAAATTTTTATACTTGTGCAATCTTACATATATGTATTTTAAGTTTTTCAAAAAAAAATCATACTGATTCAATCATGCATATATGTGTTTTAATGCTGTGAAAAAAAAAATTGTTGTGATTCAATCATGCATATATTTGTTCTAATGCTGCCAAAAAAAATTCATAGTGATTCACTGAAGCATATATGTATGTGTTCTGAGTCTATAAAAAAAAATTCATAGTGATTCAATCATGCATATATCTAAGGTTGTCAAAAAAATTCATAGTGACTCAATCATGCATATATTGTTCTAACGATGTCAACAAAAATTCATAGTGATTCAATCATTTATATATGTGTTCTAAAGCTGTCAAAAAAATTGATAGTGATTCAATCATATATATATGTGTTCTAATGTTTTCAAAAATAATTATAGTGATTCAATCATGCTTATATGTTTTTTGCGGCTGTCAAAAAAATTTATTGTCATTCAATCATGCATATATGTGTTCTAAGGCTGTGCAAAAAAAATCGTAGTGATTCAATCATGCATATATGTGTTCTAAGGCAGTTAAAAAAATTTTATAGTGATTCAGTCTTGCATATATGTGGTTCTAAGGTTGTCAAAAAAATTTATAGTCATTCAATCATGCATATATGTGTTTGGATCGATCCTCACCCAGATCTTGTTTGGATTAGGTTTGAACCGGATCATGTTTGGATCAGGTTCGGCTCGGATCCTGTTTGGGTCCAGTCTGGCATACATCCTGTGTGGATCGGGTCTGACGCGTATCCTGTTTGGGTCCAGTCCGGCACGGATCCTGTGTGGATCAGGTCTGACGTGTATCCTGTTTGGATCAGTTCCGACCCGAATCCTGTTTGGATCGGGTCTAATCTGAATCATGTTTGGATCGAGTCTGACGCATATCCTGTTTGGATCAGTTCCGACCTGGATCCTGTTTGGGTCAGTTACGACACAGAACCTATTTGGATCAGTTTTGGCCCGGATCAACTTTAGATCAGGTCTGATCCGGATTATGTTTGGATTGGGTCTGACCGGAATCATGTTTGGGTCAGATCCAGACCGGATCCTATTTAGATTGGGGCCGATCCAGACCCAGTTTGGGATAGGTCTGACCCGATTCCAGTTTGGATCAAGTCGGACCCCAATCTGGTTTGGATCAGGTGTCGCCCGGATCATGTTTGGGTCAGTTCCGGACCATATCCTGTTGAGATTGGGTCAGACCCAGATTCGATCTGGATCGGTTCTATCCTGAATCATGTTTGGGTCGGGTCTAGACCATATCCTGTTTGGATCGGGGTTGATCCGGACCCGGTTTTGGACACGTCTGACCCGTTTTTGGACAGGTCTGACCCAGTTCCAGTTTCGATCGGGTGTCGCTTGGATCTCGTTCGGGTCACGTCCAGACGGGATCCGATTTGGATTGGATTAGACGCAGATCCAGTATGGATCGGGTCTATCTCAGACCTGGATCCAGTTTAGATTGGGTGCGGCTTGATTGACATTTGGATCGGATCAGATCCGGATTATGTTTATATCGAGTTGGACCCGGATCATATTTGTATCGTGTTGGACCTAGATCCGGTTTGGATCGGGTTCGGTCCAGCTCTTGTTTTGGATCGGGTTCGGTCCGGCTCTTGTTTTGGACAGGTCCGATCCGGATCTGGTTTGTATCTGGTTCGGCCAGGGATCTTGTTTTGGACTGGTTTGACCCGGATCCTATTTTGAACAGCTCTTGCCTGGATCCTGTTTGTGTCAAGTCAAACCCTGATTATGTTTGGATCGGGTCGGGACCAGATCCGATTTGGATCAGGTCTGGACCAGATCCGATTTGAATCGGGTCAGACATGGATCCAGTTTGGATCGGGTCGAACTGGGATTATGCTTGTATCCAGGCAGGCCCGGATCCTGTTTGGTTCAGGTCCGATCCTAACAAGATTTGGATCAGGTCAAAGCCGGTTTCGGTTTGGATCGAGTCAGACCCGGATTATGTTTGGATTAGGTTAGTCCTGGATCCGGTTATGATCGAGTCAAATCAATATTATGTTTGGATCAGGCCATATCCAGATCTAGTTTGGATCGAGTCAAAAACGGATTCGGTTCGATTAAAGACTAATCCGAATTTTTTTTAGATCGGGTTTGATCCAAACAGGATTTGGATCAGGTCCGGTTTGTATCATGTTTGGATTGGGTCAAACCCGGATCTTGTTTGGATCGAGTTGGACCCATATTATTATTGTATCAGGTTGAACCCGGATTCGATCTAGATTGGGTCTGACCCGAATATGGATCGCGACCAATCTAGATCTGGTTTGGATCAGGTTCGGCCCGGTTCCAGTTTGGATAAGGTCTGACCCAGATCACGTTTGGATCGGATAAGATCTGTAATAGGGTCTAGGCACTATTTATACATGAACCGGATCAGTGACCAATACAGCCTTTTCTTGGACCAGTTCGGAGCTATTTTTGACCGGTTCCTTTCAGTTTTTCACCAGTTCTAAGATGTAATGAACCTGTTTTCATGAATCCATAAAACGACAGGGATTTTCTCATTCGGTTGTAGGGTTGTTTGAGCTTTTGTTCATGTATTATACAGGTTCATTAGCTCCAAAACCAGTTCAGACCCTTAGATGACCCATTCAGAGCCGTTTTAGATCGGTTCAGGGTGTTTTTCAATCGGTCCTAGCTTAAGAAGGACTCCGGTTTTTACCTATTTGAGCTTGTTTTAATTATTTTTTCATGCTTTATAAGTGTTCATTGTTAAGAAAGTTTGACTTGTGCATGTTAATTCATTTGTTTTATATTGGTTAAGTTATGCGTAAAGCTTTTAAGCATGAATTATGACTAAAGTCAAGACATTTTATCATCAAAATTAGCTTATGCATATAAGTTGAAGCGTAGTATTTTGGTTTTTTCACGTATAAAAGTAAGAGGCACGGAGAAAGCAATAAAAGAAATACGTATTGTTAACGTTTTCACGTATCTAAGATTATACAAAGGGATTAACAAATAAAAATGCTAATTCCACGGCCAAGCCGTAATTTGTTAAAGCTTCCATAAAGCCAGACTAAGCAATAAAGTACCTCCTATTTTACCCTCTTCATCTAGTTGACTAACGTTACCTTCTACGACTTGGCTTACAAGAGTACCTTGACTGACTCTGAGTCTAATAGAAGCAAGTTTTATGGCCAATCCAGTAGCAATAACAAAAGCAGCAGAAATTAGGGGAATCATGGTAAGCTCCTCACAACAAAAAATGAAGAAATTGTTAATGATATAATCAAATAAACCAATGAATTGTTTTATTAATTTAGTACCCAGAATATATGATTAAATTAGGTAGGATAGTAGAAAAAGAAATGGTTGAATGAAAATAATTCATGCTTAAGTTCCATTTTTATGAGAGGGTACTACGAATGTTCTACCATGTTCCATCAACACACTAAAGGGGTTATGCTAGACCGGTGTGAAAGTAGGCTAAAATTTTTATTGGCAAATAAGAGGTTTCCAAGTGCATGCCCAAGTACTTATAACTTCTTTGGTCGTAATTGATTAGGTTCAGCTGCTATAGCCGTTTGGAATCCACAAACTATTCTGACCAATGGCCAGAATTTCTCCGATTATGTTTTTGAATTCATTCAAGACGTGAGCAAAACTCAAAATGGACAAGAAGAATATGGTCCTTGGGTTCCTTTTATTGGAACAATGTTCCTATTTATTTTTCTTTCTAACTGGTGAGGCACGTGTTTACCGTGGAGAATCATTCAGTTACCTCATGGAGAGTTAGTTGCACCAATGAATGATATAAATACTACTGTTGCTTTAGCTTTACTCACGTTAGTGGCACATTTCTATGCAGGCCTTAGTAAAAAGAGATTGGGTTATTTCGGTAAACAGATTCAACCAACTTCAATACTTTTACCAATTAATGTCTCAGAAGATTTCACAAAACCTTTATTATTTAGTTTCCGATGAATTAGTAGTTGTAATTGTTTCTTTAGTACATGTAGTGATTCTTATATGTGTGATGTTCCTTGGATTATTCACAAGCGGTATTCAGGTTCTAATTTTTGCAACCTTATTTGTGTGGCTTATATAGGTGAATCCGTGTAAGGTCATCATTAAGTTGTTTTCCTTCAAATAAATAATAAAATAATGCTTTGAATTTCAAAGAGACGTTTTTTCTTTTTTAATTGATTTAAATTCAAAATTAAGTAAGCCCGTGAATCTTATTCCAATAATTAATTTATGCAAAGCTCAAGACTGCTTGAGGAACATGAATGATATAAATATACTTATTTACGATACGTAGTATAGTGTAGGAAGAAAACTAGAGCAAGAGAAATATATGTACGATATTAATATTTATTATATTACGTATTACACTACGGAATTGTAAAAAAGGGGGGAATTCCCAATTTTTCGTACGATCCTCTTTTGTTCTATTCATGTCATACACCTCCTTTATTTTTCCATACAATTATGAGGATTCATAATTGGGCTAATAATTGTGACTTGTTTGGGTCATGCGACGAAATAACATGAACTATGTTCTACGAAACCGTAATTCCATTCTATTCAACAATTAACCAAAAATGGAATTAATTGCAATTGAATCAATCAATCATCAAATCTTGATATGTGATGATTCGTTTTGATGAATCTCTTTGTTTGAATACTTGTGAGATAATGATAAAGACAAGTAAAAAATCAAGTAGGTTACGTGGGTCGAACTAGATAGCGTAGCTACATATTATACGTGAACTCTGGTGTATGCTTAGAAGAATGATTCCAGGGTCCGATCACATTCAATAGAAATAAGATGATGATGGATGTACATTATGGAAGAAACACGTGTATATGTGATAGTTGATATTCAATAGTTATATATAGACTACCCATGTATATTACTACTACTGACTTTATATAGGTATAAATTCCACTTTTTCCATATGGATTATGATATAAGCCCTTCATTTTCTGTCTATGACTATATATGTGGATTGAATACGAAGTCAGCCTATGAATGAATTTAAAGAAGATGAAGGAGGGAATAATTGAAAGAATGTGTTTGGAGCAAAGAAATAGAAGAACTATATTATATAGATTTACAAAAATTTGGATAGGGAATAAAAATGAGACGTTGAAATACTTCTGATAATTCAGTCATATCAAATATCATCCATTCTCAAATTACGTTGGGAGTTCTTAGTTTAGTTGGATGGATCTTACTGATGGAATATGAAATACTAAGCAATGCAACTAATTAATATTACAAATATATAAATAACATTAATTAAGCAAACTAATTAAGTAATATATAATAATTCATTTGTTTATTTGATTATATCAATAACCATTTTCCATTTTTTTTGTTGTGAGGAGCTTAATATGAATCCCCTAATTTTTGTTGCTTCAGTCAGGGTAATGCTGCTGGCCAAGTCCTAGAAGGTATCGCTAGTCAACCAAAAGCAGAGGGTAAAATATAAGGTACTTTATTGCTAATTCAGGCTTTAACAATTTACAGCATGATCGTGGCATTAGCACTTTTATTTGCTAATCCCTTTGTGTAATCTGAGAAACGTGAAAAGGTTAAAAATATGTACTTCTATTGCTTTGGCCTTGCCTCTTGTCTTCTTTAAATTATATCAACTCAACACTTCACTCCTACAATCCTATACAGACATGATTGGACTGCACTAACATGTTAACTTGTTTTGACCATGTCTATCTAATTATGCATTCTTTTGATGTATGGTTAAATGCGTTTAGTTTAAATTATAGTAAAAAATAAATTTGGCCAATTTGAATGTCAAAATCAGAATTAAAGTAAAATTTTCCTAAAAACAAATTTTTTGGGCAGTCAAACCGATTGTTTTGGTTATAACTTTGTGCTTAGACATCAAAATGACTTATTTTTTTCATTTTCGAAAGATATTCATCATTTTTTTGGACAAAATCCTTTAGATGTTTTATATGCAAAAAAAACAATGAATAGAGAGTATGTCGAAAATGACTCTGGGCAACTGGTTTTTTGAAATATGACCATTGACACAAGACTACTAGGTCAAAATTGTTGTGGTAACAAATTGTGTCTCTTAGTTATCAAGCATGTGAAGATGACAATATGGTAGACACACCGATTTTGTTGAATGGATAAGATTAACATTGAAATCAAATCCATTTCTAAAAGTTGTTTTTGACAAAGATGAAGATCAAAGTATGAATAAGCAGCTTAAAGCAAGTATGCAACTTAACACGAGGGTCTCTGTATCATAATCAGTTTTTAAACACTCTAGTTGATTCCACAAATCATTGATCCTATTGGACCACCTCTAATCATTTCACAATCAATGTTAATCTTATCCAAATTGCCTTTTGACTCCAGGACCAACGTCACTTGGGAAATTGTTAAGCCTCTAATGATGGGTTGACCTGGACCCTAAAGGTTGGTTTCAAACTTAGATTTCTAGTCCATATTGGTTGACCTTGAATATCTCTTGGATGATCTAGAAATCTTAATAGGATCCAATGATGTATGTATTATGATTCATATTGAATGGATAAAGGGACTCGAACCTGCATCCTTAACTTGGAAGGAAAGGGTTATAGTCGATGTCGATTCATCATTTTTAAGGTCTATAATTCAAAACCGAACCTGAAACTTTGGTTTCATTTGGCTCCTTTATGGAATATGGATAGCTTCCTGGATTTAGGGCGCGAAGTGACCTAATCAAAAAAATCTTACGATGTATAATATATTACGTAGTTAATTCATTAATTATTTTAGTACCCAGAATATATGATTAAAGTATGTAGGATAGTAGAAAAAGAACTGATTGAATCAAAATAATTCTTTAAGTTCCTGTTTTTTCAGAGGGTACTACGAATGTTCTACCATGTTCGATCAACACACTAAAGGTTTATGTGAAATATTCGGTGTGGAAGTAGGCAACATTTCTATTGGCAAATAGGAGGTTTCCAAGTGCATGCCCAAGTACTTATAACTTCTTGGGTCATCATTGCTATTTTATTAGGTTCTGACTGACGGCCATAATTTCTTTTGATATGTTCTTGATTTCTTTCAAGATGGGAGCAAAACTCAAAATGAAGAAGAATATGGTCCTTGGGTTCCTTTTATTGAAACTCTATTCCTTTTTTATTTTGTTTCTAACTTGTTAGGTGTGCTTTTACCTTGGAGAATCAAACAGTTAACTCATGAGGAGTTAGTTGCACCTACGAATGATATAAATACTACTATTAAGCTTTACTCATGTCAGTGGCACATTTTTATGCAGGTCTTACTAAAAAAAGACTGGGTTATTTTGGTAAATAGATTCAGCCAACTCCAATGCTTTCACCAATTAATGTCTTAGAAGATTTCACAAAAGCTTATCACTTAGTTTTCGACATTTTAGGAATATATTGGCCGATGAATTAGTAATTGTTGTTGTTGTTTCTTTAGTACACTTAGCCGAAGGTCATCATTGAGTAGCTTTCCATCCAAATAAATAATAAAATACTGCTTCAATTTTCAAAGAGTTGTTTTTTCTTTTTGAATTGATTTAAATTCGAAATTAAGTAAGCCCATGTATCTTATTGCAATAATTAATTCATAAGTAGCTCACGATACCTGCTTGGGAAATATGATTGATATAAATATGTTTATTTACTATATGTATGTTAGTGTAGGAAGAAAACAAGAGCAACAGAAATATATGTACGATATTAATATTTATTATATTACGTATTACACTACGAAATTGTAGAAAAAGGGAGGAATTCCCATTTTTCCCTGAGATCCCTTTTGTCCTATTCATGTCATACAACTCCTTTATTTTCTCAGTCAATTATGACGATTCATAAATGGTGTAATAATTGTTACTCATTTGGGGCGTGCGGCATAACAGTAGGACTCCTCCTAGATTGCTGTTAGATTGGCCATAGAACTTGCTTCTACTGGAACAAGAGTTGGTCAAGATACTGCTTCCGGCCAAGCCGTAAAAGGTATCGCTTATCAAATATGAGGTACTTTATTGCTTAATCTGGCTTTTATGGAAGCTTTAACAATATACGGCCCGGTCGTCGCAATAGCACTTTTTTGCTAATCCCTTCCTGTAATCCTATAAACATGAAAATGTGAAAAATACATATTTTTATTGTTTTGTCCCTGCCTTTTGTCTTCTTTAAATTATATCAACTCAACACTTCACTACTAAAATCTAAGACAGGCTTGGAATGCACTAACAAGTTAACTTGTTTTGACTGTATCTTTCTAATCATGAATCTTTTTGAGGTATGGTTTAATGCGTTTAGTTTTAAATTATAGTAAGAAAACAAATTTGGTAAATTTCAATGTCAAAATCAAAACTAAGGTCAAATTTTCCTTAAAACAAGTTTTTTAGGTAGTCAAACAGACATGTAAATGACTTATTTTTTTCATTTTCGAAAGATATTCATCATTCTTTTAGGCAAAATCCTTTAGATGTTGTTTTATATGCAAAAAATATAGTGAACATAGAGTGTATGTCGAAAATGACTCTGGGCAACTTGTTTTTTGAAATGTGACCATTGACACAAGACTACTATGCCAAAATTGGGGTGTTTACAAATTGTATCTCTTTGTTATCAAGCTTGTGAACATGACAAAAAAGTTGACACACCCATTTTGTAGAATGGATAAGATTAACATTGAGATCAAATCCATTTCTAAAAAGTTTTTTTGTCGAAGATGAAGATGAAAGTATGAATAAGCAGCTTAAAACATGTATGCAACTTAACAATAGGGTCTCTTTGTGATGCTTCATAATCAGTTTTTAAACACTCTAATTGATTTCACAAATCAATGATATTTTTTTGTACCACCTTTAATCATTTCACAATCAATGTCCATCTTATCCAAATTGCCTTTTGACTCC
Organism: Nuphar pumila; assembly: GCF_984573655.1. NCBI lineage: Eukaryota > Viridiplantae > Streptophyta > Magnoliopsida > Nymphaeales > Nymphaeaceae > Nuphar > Nuphar pumila. The sequence continues at coordinate 68,224,385 of NC_143251.1, read as the reverse complement.
TGGACCAACTAACCTTTCGCATTATTTAATCTCCTTGTGATCAGTCGACCTGGACCCAAAAGGTTGGTTTCAAATTTAGATGTTTGGTCTATATTGGTCAACCTTGAATATGTCTTTGATGATGTAGAAATCCCAGGAAGATACAATGATGTATGTATCATAAATCATATAGAGCGGGTGAAGGGACTCGAACCCGCATCGTTAGATTGGAAGGCTAGGGTTATATAGTCAACGTCGATTCATCGTTTTTAACATCTATAACTCAAAATTGAACACGAAACTTTGGTTTGATTTGGATCCTTTTTGGAATATGGATAGATTCTCGACATTAGGGCGCAAAGTGACCTAAATGAAAAAATTTACGATGTATGATATATTACGTGGTCAAATCATTAATTAAATTACCACCCGGAATATATGATTAAATTAGATAGGCGAGTAGAAAAAGAAATGGTTGAATCAAAATAACTCCTATTGGCAAATAGGAAATTTCCAAGTGCATTGCTATCTGATTAGATTCAGCCGCTATAGCCGTTCGGAATACACAAACTATCCTGACTGACGGCCAAAATTTCTTCTGATATGTTCTTGATTCATTCAAGATGTGAGCAAAACTCAAAATGGAGAAGAATATGGTCCTTGGGTTCCTTTTATTAGAACTATGTTCCTATGTATTTTTTTCGAACTGGTTACGTAATCTTTTACCCTGGAGAATCATACAGTTACCTCACGGGGATTTAGGTGCACCTACAAATGATATAAATACTAGTGTTGGTTTAGCTTTACTCACGTCAGTGGCACATTTCTATGCAGACCATAGTAAAAAGGGATTGGGGTATTTCGGTCAATAGATTCAACAAACCCCAATACTTTTACCAATTAATAGACAAGAAGATATCACTAAACCTTTGTCACTTATTTTTCGACTTTTCAGAAATAGAAGAACTATGTTATAAGGTTTACAAAACATTCATAGGGAATAAAAATAAAATATTGAAGTAGCCCTGATGATACAATAATAACAAATATCATCACTTCTCAAATTAGGTTGGGAGTTCTCAGTTTAGTTGTATGGATCTGAGTGATGGAATATGAAATACTAAGAAAGTTATTAATTAATATTATATATATATATGTAAATAACTTTAATTAAGTACACTAATTAAGATATATATAATAATTCATTTGTTTGTTTGATTATATAATTAACCATTTATGCGGGGCCAAGCCGTAGAAGGTATCACTAGTCAACCAGAAGCAGAGGGTAAAATCAGTGGTACTTTATTGCCTAATCTGGCTTTTATTGAAGCTTTAACAATTTCTGGCCCAGTCGTAGCATTAGCAGTTTTATTTGTTTATCCCTTTGTGTAAACCTAGAAATGTGAAAACGTGAAAAATAAGTACTTTTATTGCTTTGACCGTGCATGTTCCCTTGCGACTTACATTGTCTAGTTGTGCTTATAGTCTGTTTTGTTTTTGCTGAGTCTGATGTAAGCTCCCAGTTCAGGTGAATCAATACCCCGAAGGGACAGCCCGTATACTTGAACTGTAATACCCTGCGGGCAAAATGTGAATGAAGTAAATGCGTTGAGCTTTATTTTGTTCACCCTCATTGTGATTGCTTCTTGTGATTGCAATTTCTCTTCCTCTATTCTCTCTTGCTCTCTTGCACTCTGATTACAAGCTTCCGCCATCGGCTAGCGAGCTGACAAGTAGGCTTGCGGTAGTGAGGAGGGACCGTCGCGCCGCGCTGGCCCATTGAAGGAAATAGGCTCGTGACAGTGCCTCTTCTTCTTTCAATTATATCAACTCAACACTTACTCCTAAAATCCCAGACATGCTTGGACTGCATTAACAGGAAAACTTGTTTTGACCGTCTCTTTCTAATGATGCATCCTTTTGAGGTATGGTTTAATCAGTTTAGATTAAATTTTAGTAAAAAAACAAATTTGGCCCAATTTGAATGTCAAAATCAGAATTAAAGTAAATCCATAAAAAAAAGTTTTTCAGGTAGTCCAACCGACTTGTTTTGGTCATAACCTGTACTTAGATATCGAAATGACAAATTTTTTTAATGTTAGAAAGATAAAACTCTAGTTTCATCATTCGTTTGGACAAAAACCTTCAAGTTGTTGTTTTATATAGTCAAACAATAGCAACAGAAATATATGTACGATATTAATATTTATTATATTACGTATTACACTACGGAATTGTAAAAAAAGGGGGAATTCCAATTTTTTCACAGATCCTCTTTTGTCCTATTCATGTTGTACATCTCCATTATTTTCCCAGTCAATTATAAGGATTCATAATTGGGCTAATAACTCTTACTGGTTTGTAGCGTGCGACGAAACAACAAGAACTTTCTTCTGCGTAATCGTTGCTATTTCATTCCGTCCTATTCAACAATTAACCAAAATTAAATTGAATTGCAATTCGATCAATCAATCATCAAATCTTGATATGGAATGATGGTTTGCTTTGATGAATCTCTTTGTTTGAATCGATGTGAGATATGATGAAGAGAAGTAAAAATCATGTAGTTTACGCAGGTCGAGGTAAATAGTCTTAGATACATATTATACGTGGACTCCGGGGTTTGCATTGAATAATGATTCTCGGGTTCGATGTGATTCAATAGAAATAAGATGAAGATGGTTTACATTATGAAAGAAACACATGTACATTCGATAGTAGATATTCAATAGTTATATACGGACTAGCCATGTATATTATTTAATTTCCCATATTACTACGGACTACATATGTAGATTCCACTTTCTCTATATGGATTACGATACAAGCTTTTCCTTTTCTGTCTGTCACTGTATGTGTGAATTGAAGTCAAGCCTATGATTGCGTTTAAACAAGATAAAGGAGCGAAGAATTGAAGGAATGGGTTTGGAGAAATAGAAGAACTATATTATAAGGATTTACAAAAGCTTGAATATGGAATAAAACTTAGATATTGAAGTAGTCCTGATCATACAATAATAACAAATATCATAACTTCTCAAATTAGGTTGGGAGATCTTAGTTTAGTTGTATGGATCTTAGTGATGGAATATGAAATACTAAGTAATGCAACTAATTAATTTTATAAATATGTATATAACATTAATTGTGTCCACTAACAAAGATATATATAATAATTCATTGGTTTATTAGATTATATCATTAACCATTTCTTTATTTTTTGTTGTGAGGAGTTCTTACCATGAATCCCAAATTTTCTGTTGCTTCTGTTATTGGTGCTGGATTTGCCATATAACTTGCTTCTATTCGACCTAGAGTAGGTCAAGGTACTGTTGCAGGCCAAGCCGTAAAAGGTATTGCTAGTCAACCAAATGCAGTGGGTTTTATGGAAGCTTTAACAATTTACGGTCAGGTCGTTGCATTAGCACTTTTATTTGCTAACCACTTTGTGTAATCCTAGAAAAGTGAAAAATACGTACTTCTTTTATTTCTTTGACCCTGCCCCGTCTCTTCTTGAAATTATGACAACTCAACACTTAGTCTTAAAATCCTAAACATGCTTGGACCGCACTAACAAGTAAACTTGTTTTGGCCATCTCTTTCTAATGATTTATCCTTTTGAGGTATGGTTTAAAGCGTTTAGTTTAAATTATAGTAAAAAAACAAATTTGGACAATTTGAGTGTCAAAATCAGAATTAAAGTAAAGTCTTCATAGAAAACGTTCTTTGGGTAGTCAAACCAACTTGTTTTGGTCATAACTTTGTACTTACATATCAAAACGACAAATTTTATCATGTTAGACTCTAGTTTCATCATTCTTTTGGACAAAAATCTTTAAGATGTTCTTTTATATGCAAAAAATATACCGACATCGGGCATTTTTTAAGCCCCTAGCGATGGGTCGACTTGGACGCAAAAGGTTGGTTTAAAGTTTGCAGTTTTGGTCAATATTGGTTGACTTATTTTGGTCATAACTTGTACTTAGATATCAAAATGACAAATTTTTTTCATGTTAGGAAAGATAAGACTCTAGTTTCATCATTATTTTGGATAAAAATCTTCAAGTTGTTGTTTTCTAGTAAAACAAGAGCAAGAGAAATATATATACGAGATTAATATTTATTATATTACGTATTACACTACGAAATTTTAGAAAAGGGGGGAATTCCAAATTTTTCCACAGATCCCCTTTTGTCCTATTCATGATGTACATCTCCTTAATTTTCGTAGTCAATTATAAGGATTCATAATTGGAATAATAATTCTTACTCGCTTGGAGCGTGAGACGAAAGAACAAGAACTTTGTTCTGCGAAACCATTGATATTTCATTCCATCCTATTTAACAATTAACCAAAATTAAATTGAATTGCAATTGGATCAATCAATCATCAAATCTTGATATGGAATGGTTTGCTTTGATGAATATCTTTGTTTGAATCGATGTGAGATATGATAAAGACAAGTAAAAATCATGTCGTTTACGCAGGTCGAGGTAAATAGCCATAGTAGCTACGTATTATACGTGAACTCCAGGGTTTACATTGAATAATGATTCTCGGGTCCGATAAGATTCAATAGAAATAAGATGGCGATGGTTTACATTATGAAAGAAACACATGTACTTGTGATAGTAGATATTCAATAGTTATATAAAGACTACCCATGTATATTATTTAATTTCCCATATTACTACGGACTACATATGTAGATTCCACTTTTTCGGTCTGTCACTGTATGTGTGAATTGAAGTCAAGCCTATGAATGCGTTTAAACAAGATAAAGGATCGAAGAATTGAAGGAATGGGTTTGGAGAAATAGAAGAACTATATTATAAGGATTTACAAAAACTTGGATATGGAATACAAATGAGATATTGAAGTAGTCCTGAAAGAAACACATGTACTTGTGATAGTAGATATTCAATAGTTATATACAGACTACCCATGTATATTATTTAATTTCTCATATTACTACGGACTACATATGTAGATTCCACTTTTCTGTTATTCACTGTATGTGTGAATTGAAGTCAAGCCTATGAATGCGTTTAAACAAGATAAAGGAGCGAAAAATTGAAGGAATGGGTTTGGAGAAATAGAAGAACTATATTATAAGGATTTACAAAAACTTGGATATGGAATACAAATGAGATATTGAAGTAGTCCTGATCATACAATAATAAGAAATATCATCACTTCTCAAATTAGGTTGGGAGATCTTAGTTTAGTTTTATGAAATACTAAGTAATGTAACTAATTAATATTATAAATATGTATATAACATTAATTGAGTACACTAACAAAGATATATATAATAATTCATTGGTTTATTTGATTATATCATTAACCATTTCTTTATTTTTTGTTGCGAGGAGCATACCATGAATCCCAAAATTTGTGTTGCTTGCGAGGAGCATACCATGACCTATTCGACCTAGAGTAGGTCAAGGTACTGTTGCGGGCCAAGCCGTAAAAGTCAACTAGATGCAGAGGGTAAAATACGTTGTACTTTATTGCTTAACTAGCTTTTATGGAAGCTTTAACAATTTACGGCCAGGTCGTCGCATTAACACTTTTATTTGCTAACCCCTTTGTGTGATCCTAGAAACCTGAGAACGTGAAAAATACATAATTCTTTTATTTCTTTGACCCTGCCTCTTCTCTTCTTTAAATTATGACAACTCAACACTTAATCTTAAAATCCTAAACATGCTTGGACCGCACTAACAAGTAAACTTGTTTTGACCATCTCTTTCTAATGATTTATCCTTTTGAGGTATAGTTTAAATTATAGTAAAAAAACAAATTTGGCTAATTTGAATGTCAAAATCAGAATTAAAGTAAAGTCTTCATAGATAAACTTCTTTGGGTAGTCAAACCAACTTGTTTTGGTCCCAACTTTGTACTTACAGATCGAAATGACAAATTTTTTCATGTTAGACTCTAGTTTCATCATTCTTTTGGACAAAATCTTTAGGATGTTCTTTCATAGGCAGAAAATATACTGACCTCGGGCATTTTTTAAGCCCCTAGCGATGGGTCTACCTGGACCCAAAAGGTTGGTTTAAAGTTTGCATTTTTGATCCATACTTGTTGACCTTGAATATCTATTTGATGATCTAGAAATCTTAGGAGCAGCCAATGATGTAGGTTTTATGATTCATATATATAGCAGACTCGAACTACTTCATCAGAAGTGATGATATTTGACATTATTGAATCATCAGAACTACTTCAATATCTCGTTTTTATTCCCTATCCAAGTTTTTGTAAATCCATATAATATAGTTATTCTATTTTATTGCTCCCAACCCATTCCTTCAATCCTTTGATCCTTCATCTTCTTTAAACACATTCATAGTCTTGATTTCATATTCAATCCGTACATAGTCACAGACAAAAAAGGAAGAGCTTATATCGTAATCCATATAGGGAAAGTGGAATCGATATCTATATAAAGTCAGTAGTAATATGGGGAATCAAATAACATACATGGGTAGTCCATATATAACTATTGAATATCTATTATCACATATACATGTGTTTCTTGCATAATGTAAACCATCGTCATCTTCTTTCTTTTGGAACAGATCGGACCTTGGAATCATTCTTCGAAGTATACACCGGAGTTCACGTATAATATGTAGCTACGACAATCTAGCTCGACCCACCTAACCTACGTGATTTTTATCTCACAACGATTGAAACAAAGAGATCCATCAATGCAAATCATTCCAGATCAAGATTCGATGATTGATTGATTCAATTGCAATTAATTCCAATTTTTGTTAATTATTGAATAGGATAGAATGAAATAGCTACGGTTTCGCATAACATAGTTCTTGTTGTTTCGTCGCATGGCCAAAACGAGTAACAATTATGAATCGTTGTAATGACTGGGAAAATAAAGATGCGTGACATGAAATAGGACAAAAGGGGATGATAAGAAAAATTCTAAATTTCCCCCGTTTTTTACAATTCTGTAGTGTACTACAAAATATAACAAATATTAATACTGTACTCATATTTCTCTTGCTCTTGCTTTCTTCCTACACTATATATCATACATATCATTAATAAATACATTTATAACAATCATGTTTTCTTACATATCATACATATCAAATGTCTACTCCATAGAATCATGCTCGTTCAGGATTGCAGCCACACACCTATCATACATCACTGCTGCTTCTAAAAGCATACTGAAATCGTCATCTGGAGTCCTGCTAATAAGTCCATAGCATTGAGATACAAAAGATTGCAGTGGGAGTTCAACTGATGTAGACATTTCATAAAAGTAAGGCATTAAAAGCAGGACCGAAAAAAAAAACACAAGAGGCAACCAAAGGGACTATATAAAGCATCAAAATCACAAATGAAGTATCATTGTTTTGTACTCAATTGAAATAAATAAATTAGAAAACTGGCCTAACTTGAAGAATTATGAGTACACCACCAACTAACATTAAGAATAACATTCATGAAAACAATTCATAGATAAAATGGCGGCCCAAGTTTTAAAGGTAACATAAAATTCTTATTTATCACCAACATATACCATAATTTATATCAATCAAGCTATCATGAAATACTCATGAATTAATTGTTGGAAAAAGATTCATGGGCTTACTTAATTTTGAATTTAAATAAATTCAAACAGAAAGAGTGACTAAGAAATTCAAAGCAATATTTTATTATTTATTTGGATGAAAAGTTACTCGATGATGACCTTCCATGGCTAAATGTACTAAAGAAACAAGAAGAACAATTACTAAATCAACGGTTAATATATTCTTGAAAAGTCAAAATGTATTTGATAAAGGGTTTTGAGAAATCTTCTAAAACATTATTTGGTAGAAGTATTGGAGTTGGTTAAATCTATATACCGAAGAAACTCCATCCCTTAAGGCCTGCATAGAAATGTGACACTGACGGGAGTGAATATAAAGCAACAGTAGTATTTATATCATTCGTTGGTCCAACTAACTTTACATGAGGTAACTGTATGATTCTTCAACTTAAAAGTGCACCTGACCATTTAGAAACAAAAACAAATAGAAAAAGAGTACCAATAAAAGGAACCCAAGGACCATATTCTTCTCCAATTTCAGTTTTGCTCACGTCTTAGAATGAAATCAAGAACATATAAAAAGAAATTTTGGCTGTCGGTCAAAATAGTTTGTGTATTCTGAACGGCTATAGCGGCTGAATCTTATAAGATAGCAATTACAACACAATAAGTTATAAGTACTTGGGCAAGCACTTGGAAACCTCCTATTTGCCAATAGAAATGTTGCCTACTTTCAGACCGAATATCTCGCATAATCCTTTGGTGTGTTGATTGAACATTCGTAGTACCTTCTGACATAAATGAAAATTAAGATTAAATATTTTGATTCAACCATTTCTTTTTCTTCTCTCCTACCTAATTTAATCACACATCGAATTTTTTTTTTATTAGGTCACTTTGCGCCCTAATTCCGTGAAACTGTCCATATTCCAAAAAGCATCCGAATGAAAGCAAAGGTTCATGTTTGGTTTTGAATTAAAGACGTTCAAATGATGAATCGACATCGACTATAATCCTAGAATTCCAAGCTAATGATGCGGTTTCGAACCCCTTTATTTGCTCTATATGAATCATAATACAAACATCATTGGAGCCTCCTAGGATTCATGGTCAACCAATATGGACCAAAACTTTAAATTTGAAACCAACCTTTTGGGTCCAGGACGACCCGTCACTAGGGGCTTCAAAAATGCAAAAGGTCAGTTGGTCCTGGAGTCAAAAGGCAATTTGGATAAGATTTACATTGATTGTGAAATGATTAGAGGTGGTTCAGAAAAAGATCAATGATTTGTGAAATCGATTAGAGTGTTTAAAAACTGATTATGAGGCATCACAGTGAGTCTGTCGTGTTAAGTTGCATACATGCTTTAAGCTGCTTATTCATACTTTCAACTTCATCTTCGTCAAAAATAACTTTTAAGAAATGGATTTGATCTCAATGTTAATCTTATCCATTCTACAAAATTGGTGTGTCTACTATTTTGTCATCTCACGTTTGATAACGAAGAGATACAATATTTTAAACACCACAATTTTGGCTTAGTAGTCTTGTGTCAATTGTCATATTTCAAAAAAGAAGTTGCCCAGAGTCATTTTCGACATACTCTCTATTTCCACTATTTTTTTCATATAAAACAACATCCTAAAAGCTTTAGTCCAAAAGAATGATGAATAACTCAAATATGAAAAATACCAAAACAAGTCGGTTTGACTACCTATAAAACTTTTTTTAAGGTGAATTTGATTTAGTTTTGATTTTGAGATTCAAATTTACGAAATTTGTTTACTTACTACAATTTAAACTGAACGCGTTAAACAATACCTGAAAAGGATGCATGATTAGAAAGATATGATCAAAACAAGTTAAGTTGTTAGTGCAGTTCAAGCATGTCTACCATTTTAGAAATGAAGTGTTGAGTTTTTATAATTTAAAGAAGAGAAGAGGCAGGGCCAAAACAGAAAAAGAAGGTCGTCATTGAGTAGCTTTCCCTTCCAAATAAATAAAAAAATAATGCTTTGAATTTTAAAGAGTTGCTTTTTGTTTTTGAATTGATTTAATTTCAAAATTAAGTAAGCCAATGAATCTTATTCCAATAATTAATTCATGTGTACCTCAAAATATCAGCTTGAGGAACATGATTGATATAAATATGTTTATTTACGATATGTATGATACAGTGTAAGAAGAAAACAATAGTGAGAGAAATATATGTCCGATATTAATAGTTATTATATTACGTATTACACTATGAAATTATAAAAAAGGGGGAATTCCCTATTTTTGCTAACATCCCAGTCAATTACAAGGATTCATAATTGGGGTAATAATTCTTACAGGTTTGGGGCATGCGAGAAAACTACAACTATGTTTTGCGAAACCGTTGCTATTTCATTCCATCATATTCAACAATTAACCAAAATTCTAATTAAATGCAATTGGATCAATCAAATCTTGATATGGAATGGTTCGCTTTGATGAATCTCTTCGTTTGAATCGATGGGAGATAATGATAAAGACAAGTAAAAATCATGTATGCGGGTCGAGGTAGATAGTCGTAGCTACGTATTATACGTGAACTCTGGGTATGCATTGAATAATGATTCCACGGTCTAATCCAATTCAAAAGAAATAAGATGACGATGGTTTACATTATGGAAGAAACACATGTATATGTAATAGTAGATATTCAATAGTTATATATGGACTACCGATGTATATTATTTCATTTCCCATATTACTACCAACTTTATATAGATATAGATTCCACTTGTTCTATATGGATTGCGATATAAGGTCTTCCTTTTTTGTATGTGTGGATTGAATATGAAGTCAAGCCTATAAATGTGTTTAAGGAAGATGAAGGAGCGACGAATTGAAGGAATGGGTTTGGAGCAAAGAAATAGAAGAACTATGTTATAAGGTTTACAAAACATTCATAGGGAATAAAAATAAAATATTGAAGTAGCCCTGATGATACAATAATAATAAATATCATCACTTCTCAAATTAGGTTGGGAGTTCTCAGTTTAGTTGTATGGATCTGAGTGATGGAATATGAAATACTAAGAAAGTTATTAATTAATATTATATATATGTAAATAACTTTAATTAAGTACACTAATTAAGATATATATAATAATTCATTTGTTTGTTTGATTATATAATTAACCATTTATGCGGGGCCAAGCCGTAGAAGGTATCACTAGTCAACCAGAAGCAGAGGGTAAAATCAATGGTACTTTATTGCCTAATCTGGCTTTTATTGAAGCTTTAACAATTTCTGGCCCAGTCGTAGCATTAGCAGTTTTATTTGTTTATCCCTTTGTGTAATCCTAGAAATGTGAAAACGTGAAAAATAAGTACTTTTATTGCTTTGACCGTGCATGTTCCCTTGCGACTTACATTTTACGGTTGTGCTTATAGTCTGTTTTGCTTTTGCTGAGTCTGATGTAAGCTGCCCAGTTCAGGTGAATCAATACCCCGAAGGGACAGCCCGTATAATTGAACTGTAATACCCTGCGGGCAAAATGTGAATGAAGTAAATGCGTTGAGCTTTATTTTGTTCACCCTCATTGTGATTGCTTCTTGTGATTGCAATTTCTCTTCCTCTATTCTCTCTTGCTCTCTTGCACTCTGATTACAAGCTTCCGCCATCGGCTAGCGAGCTGACAAGTAGGCTTGCGGTAGTGAGGAGGGACCGTCGCGCCGCGCTGGCCCATTGAAGGAAATAGGCTCGTGACAGTGCCTTTTCTTCTTTAAATTATATCAACTCAACACTTACTCCTAAAATCCCAGACATGCTTGGACTGCATTAACAGGAAAACTTGTTTTGACCGTCTCTTTCTAATGATGCATCCTTTTGAGGTATGGTTTAATCAGTTTAGATTAAATTTTAGTAAAAAAACAAATTTGGCCAATTTGAATGTCAAAATCAGAATTAAAGTAAAGCCATAAAAAAAAGTTTTTCAGGTAGTCCAACCGACTTGTTTTGGTCATAACCTGTACTTAGATATCGAAATGACAATTTTTTTTAATGTTAGAAAGATAAAACTCTAGTTTCATGATTCGTTTGGACAAAAACCTTCAAGTTGTTGTTTTATATAGTCAAACAATAGCAACATAAATATATGTACGATATTAATATTTATTATATTACGTATTACACTACGGAATTGTAAAAAAAGGGGGAATTCCAATTTTTTTCAGAGATCCTCTTTTGTCCTATTCATGTTGTACATCTCCTTGATTTTCCCAGTCAATTATATGGATTCATAATTGGGCTAATAACTCTTACTGGTTTGTAGCGTGCGACGAAACAACAAGAACTTTCTTCTGCGTAATCGTTGCTATTTCATTCCGTTCTATTCAACAATTAACCAAAATTAAATTGAATTGCAATTGGATCAATCAATCATCAAATCTTGATATGGAATGGTTTGCTTTGATGAATCTCCTTGTTTGAATCGATGTGAGATATGATGAAGAGAAGTAAAAATCATGTAGTTTACGCAGGTCGAGGTAAATAGTCTTAGATACATATTATACGTGGACTCCGGGGTTTGCATTGAATAATGATTCTCGGGTTCGATGTGATTCAATAGAAATAAGATGACGATGGTTTACATTATGAAAGAAACACATGTACATTCGATAGTAGATATTCAATAGTTATATACGGACTAGCCATGTATATTATTTAATTTCCCATATTACTACGGACTACATATGTAGATTCCACTTTCTCTATATGGATTACGATACAAGCTCTTCCTTTTCTGTCTGTCACTGTATGTGTGAATTGAAGTCAAGCCTATGATTGCGTTTAAACAAGATAAAGGAGCGAAGAATTGAAGGAATGGGTTTGGAGAAATAGAAGAACTATATTTTAAGGATTTACAAAAGCTTGAGTATGGAATAAAAATTAGATATTGAAGTAGTCCTGATCATACAATAATAACAAATATCATCACTTCTCAAATTAGGTTGGGAGATCTTAGTTTTAGTTGTATGGATCTTAGTGATGGAATATGAAATACTAAGTAATGCAACTAATTAATATTATAAATATGTATACAACATTAATTGTGTCCACTAACAAAGATATATATAATAATTCATTGGTTTATTAGATTATATCATTAACCATTTCTTTATTTTTTGTTATGAGGAGTTCTTACCATGAATCCCAAATTTTCTGTTGCTTCTGTTATTGGTGCTGGATTTGCCATATAACTTGCTTCTATTCTACCTAGAGTAGGTCAAGGTACTGTTGCAGGCCAAGCCGTAAAAGGTATTGCTAGTCAACCAGATGCAGTGGGTAAAATACGATGTACTTTATTGCTTAACTGGCTTTTATGGAAGCTTTAACAATTTACGGTCAGGTCGTTGCATTAGCACTTTTATTTGCTAACCACTTTGTGTAATACTAGAAAAGTGAAAAATACGTACTTCTTTTATTTCTTTGACCCTGCCCCTTCTATTCTTGAAATTATGACAACTCAACACTTAGTCTTAAAATCCTAAACATGCTTGGACCGCACTAACAAGTAAACTTGTTTTGGCCATCTCTTTCTAATGATTTATCCTTTTGAGGTATGGTTTAAAGCGTTTAGTTTAAATTATAGTAAAAAAACAAATTTGGACAATTTGAGTGTCAAAATCAGAATTAAAGTAAAGTCTTCATAGAAAAAGTTCTTTGGGTAGTCAAACCAACTTGTTTTGGTCATAACTTTGTACTTACATATCAAAATGACAAATTTTATCATGTTAGACTCTAGTTTCATCATTCTTTTGGACAAAAATCTTTAAGATGTTCTTTTATATGCAAAAAATATACTGACATCGGGCATTTTTTAAGCCTCTAGCGATGGGTTGACTTGGACGCAAAAGGTTGGTTTAAAGTTTGCATTTTTGGTCAATATTGGTTGACTTATTTTGGTCATAACTTGTACTTAGATATCGAAATGACAAATTTTTTTCATGTTAGGAAAGATAAGACTCTAGTTTCATCATTCTTTTGGATAAAAATCTTCAAGTTGTTGTTTTCTAGTAAAACAATAGCAAGAGAAATATATATACGAGATTAATATTTATTATATTACGTATTACACTACGAAATTGTAGAAAAGGGGGGAATTCCAAATTTTTCCACAGATCCCCTTTTGTCCTATTCATGATGTACATCTCCTTAATTTTCGTAGTCAATTATAAGGATTCATAATTGGAATAATAATTCTTACTCGCTTGGAGCGTGCGACGAAACAACAAGAACTTTGTTCTGCGAAACCATTGCTATTTCATTCCATCCTATTTAACAATTAACCAAAATTAAATTGAATTGCAATTGGATCAATCAATCATCAAATCTTGATATGGAATGGTTTGCTTTGATGAATATCTTTGTTTGAATCGATGTGAGATATGATAAAGACAAGTAAAAATCATGTGGTTTACGCAGGTCGAGGTAAATAGCCATAGTAGCTACGTATTATACGTGAACTCCAGGGTTTACATTGAATAATGATTCTCGGGTCCGAAAAGATTCAATAGAAATAAGATGGCGATGGTTTACATTATGAAAGAAACACATGTACATTCGATAGTAGATATTCAATAGTTATATACGGACTAGCCATGTATATTATTTAATTTCCCATATTACTACGGACTACATATGTAGATTCCACTTTTTCTGTCTGTCACTGTATGTGTGAATTGAAGTCAAGCCTATGAATGCGTTTAAACAAGATAAAGGAGCGAAGAATTGAAGGAATGGGTTTGGAGAAATAGAAGAACTATATTATAAGGATTTACAAAAACTTGGATATGGAATACAAATGAGATATTGAAGTAGTCCTGAAAGAAACACATGTACTTGTGATAGTAGATATTCAATAGTTATATACAGACTACCCATGTATATTATTTAATTTCCCATATTACTACGGACTACATATGTAGATTCCAGTTTTTCTGTTATTCACTGTATGTGTGAATTGAAGTCAAGCCTATGAATGCGTTTAAACAAGATAAAGGAGCGAAAAATTGAAGGAATGGGTTTGGAGAAATAGAAGAACTATATTATAAGGATTTACAAAAACTTGGATATGGAATACAAATGAGATATTGAAGTAGTCCTGATCATACAATAATAAGAAATATCACCACTTCTCAAATTAGGTTGGGAGATCTTAGTTTAGTTTTATGGATCTTAGTGATGGAATATGAAATACTAAGTAATGTAACTAATTAATATTATAAATATGTATATAACATTAATTGAGTACACTAACAAAGATGTATATAATAATTCATTGGTTTATTTGATTATATCATTAACCATTTCTTTATTTTTTGTTGCGAGGAGCATACCATGAATCCCAAAATTTGTGTTGCTTCGTAATTGGTGCTGGATCGGCCATATAACTTGCTTCTATTCGACCTAGAGTAGGTCAAGGTACTGTTGCGGGCCAAGCCGTAAAAGTCAACCAGATGCAGAGGGTAAAATACGTTGTACTTTATTGCTTAACTGGCTTTTATGGAAGCTTTAACAATTTACGGCCAGGTCGTCGCATTAACACTTTTATTTGCTAACCCCTTTGTGTGATCCTAGAAACCTGAGAACGTGAAAAATACATAATTCTTTTATTTCTTTGACCCTGCCTCTTCTCTTCTTTAAATTATGACAACTCAACACTTAATCTTAAAATCCTAAACATGCTTGGAACGCACTAACAAGTAAACTTGTTTTGGCCATCTCTTTCTAATGATTTATCCTTTTGAGGTATGGTTTAAAGCGTTTAGTTTAAATTATAGTAAAAAAACAAATTTGGACAATTTGAGTGTCAAAATCAGAATTAAAGTAAAGTCTTCATAGAAAAAGTTCTTTGGGTAGTCAAACCAACTTGTTTTGGTCATAACTTTGTACTTACATATCAAAATGACAAATTTTATCATGTTAGACTCTAGTTTCATCATTCTTTTGGACAAAAATCTTTAAGATGTTCTTTTATATGCAAAAAATATACTGACATCGGGCATTTTTTAAGCCCCTAGCGATGGGTCGACTTGGACGCAAAAGGTTGGTTTAAAGTTTGCAGTTTTGGTCAATATTGGTTGACTTATTTTGGTCATAACTTGTACTTAGATATCGAAATGGCAAATTTTTTTCATGTTAGGAAAGAAAAGACTCTAGTTTCATCATTCTTTTGGATAAAAATCTTCAAGTTGTTGTTTTCTAGTAAAACAATAGCAAGAGAAATATATATACGAGATTAATATTTATTATATTACGTATTACACTACGAAACTGTAGAAAAGGGGGGAATTCCAAATTTTTCCACAGATCCCCTTTTGTCCTATTCATGATGTACATCTCCTTAATTTTCGTAGTCAATTATAAGGATTCATAATTGGAATAATTCTTACTCGCTTGGAGCGTGCGACGAAACAACAAGAACTTTGTTCTGCGAAACCATTGCTATTTCATTCCATCCTATTTAACAATTAACCAAAATTAAATTGAATTGCAATTGGATCAATCAATCATCAAATCTTGATATGGAATGGTTTGCTTTGATGAATCTCTTTGTTTGAATCGATGTGAGATATGATAAAGACAAGTAAAAATCATGTCGTTTATGCAGGTCGAGGTAAATAGCCATAGTAGCTACGTATTATACGTGAACTCCAGGGTTTACATTGAATAATGATTCTCGGGTCCGATAAGATTCAATAGAAATAAGATGGCGATGGTTTACATTATGAAAGAAACACATGTACTTGTGATAGTAGATATTCAATAGTTATATAAAGACTACCCATGTATATTATTTAATTTCCCATATTACGACGGACTACATATGTAGATTCCACTTTTTCTGTCTGTCACTGTATGTGTGAATTGAAGTCAAGCCTATGAATGCGTTTAAACAAGATAAAGGAGCGAAAAATTGAAGGAATGGGTTTGGAGAAATAGAAGAACTATATTATAAGGATTTACAAATACTTGGATATGGAATACAAATGAGATATTGAAGTAGTCCTGAAAGAAACACATGTACTTGTGATAGTAGATATTCAATAGTTATATACAGACTACCCATGTATATTATTTAATTTCCCATATTACTACGGACTACATATGTAGATTCCAGTTTTTCTGTTATTCACTGTATGTGTGAATTGAAGTCAAGCCTATGAATGCGTTTAAACAAGATAAAGGAGCGAAAAATTGAAGGAATGGGTTTGGAGAAATAGAAGAACTATATTATAAGGATTTACAAAAACTTGGATATGGAATACAAATGAGATATTGAAGTAGTCCTGATCATACAATAATAAGAAATATCATCACTTCTCAAATTAGGTTGGGAGATCTTAGTTTAGTTTTATGGATCTTAGTGATGGAATATGAAATACTAAGTAATGTAACTAATTAATATTATAAATATGTATATAACATTAATTGAGTACACTAACAAAGATATATATAATAATTCATTGGTTTATTTGATTATATCATTAACCATTTCTTTATTTTTTGTTGCGAGGAGCATACCATGAATCCCAAAATTTGTGTTGCTTCCGTTATTGGTGCTGGATCGGCCATATAACTTGCTTCTATTCGACCTAGAGTAGGTCAAGGTACTGTTGCGGGCCAAGCCGTAAAAGTCAACCAGATGCAGAGGGTAAAATACGTTGTACTTTATTGCTTAACTGGCTTTTATGGAAGCTTTAACAATTTACGGCCAGGTCGTCGCATTAACACTTTTATTTGCTAACCCCTTTGTGTGATCCTAGAAACCTGAGAACGTGAAAAATACATAATTCTTTTATTTCTTTGACCCTGCCTCTTCTCTTCTTTAAATTATGACAACTCAACACTTAATCTTAAAATCCTAAACATGCTTGGACCGCACTAATAAGTAAACTTGTTTTGGCCATCTCTTTCTAATGATTTATCCTTTTGAGGTATGGTTTAAAGCGTTTAGTTTAAATTATAGTAAAAAAAACAAATTTGGACAATTTGAGTGTCAAAATCAGAATTAAATTAAAGTCTTCATAGAAAAAGTTCTTTGGGTAGTCAAACCAACTTGTTTTGGTCATAACTTTGTACTTACATATCAAAATGACAAATTTTATCATGTTAGACTCTAGTTTCATCATTCTTTTGGACAAAAATCTTTAAGATGTTCTTTTATATGCAAAAAATATACTGACATCAGGCATTTTTTAAGCCCCTAGCGATGGGTCGACTTGGGCGCAAAAGGTTGGTTTAAAGTTTGCAGTTTTGGTCAATATTGGTTGACTTATTTTGGTCATAACTTGTACTTAGATATCGAAATGACAAATTTTTTTCATGTTAGGAAAGAAAAGACTCTAGTTTCATCATTCTTTTGGATAAAAATCTTCAAGTTGTTGTTTTTCTAGTAAAACAATAGCAAGAGAAATATATATACGAGATTAATATTTATTATATTACGTATTACACTACGAAATTGTAGAAAAGGGGGGAATTCCAAATTTTTCCACAGATCCCCTTTTGTCCTATTCATGATGTACATCTTCTTAATTTTCGTAGTCAATTATAAGGATTCATAATTGGGCTAATAACTCTTACTGGTTTGTAGCGTGCGACGAAACAACAAGAACTTTCTTCTGCGTAATCGTTGTTATTTCATTCCGTTCTATTCAACAATTAACCAAAATTAAATTGAATTGCAATTGGATCAATCAATCATCAAATCTTGATATGGAATGGTTTGCTTTGATGAATCTCTTTGTTTGAATCGATGTGAGATATGATAAAGACAAGTAAAAATCATGTCGTTTATGCAGGTCGAGGTAAATAGCCATAGTAGCTACGTATTATACGTGAACTCCAGGGTTTACATTGAATAATGATTCTCGGGTTCGATGTGATTCAATAGAAATAAGATGACGATGGTTTACATTATGAAAGAAACACATGTACATTCGATAGTAGATATTCAATAGTTATATACGGACTAGCCGTGTATATTATTTAATTTCCCATATTACTACGGACTACATATGTAGATTCCACTTTCTCTATATGGATTACGATACAAGCTCTTCCTTTTCTGTCTGTCACTGTATGTGTGAATTGAAGTCAAGCCTATGATTGCGTTTAAACAAGATAAAGGAGCGAAGAATTGAAGGAATGGGTTTGGAGAAATAGAAGAACTGTATTATAAGGATTTACAAAAGCTTGAATATGGAATAAAAATTAGATATTGAAGTAGTCCTGATCATACAATAATAACAAATATCACCACTTCTCAAATTAGGTTGGGAGATCTTAGTTTAGTTGTATGGATCTTAGTGATGGAATATGAAATACTAAGTAATGCAACTAATTAATATTATAAATATGTATATAACATTAATTGTGTCCACTAACAAAGATATATATAATAATTCATTGGTTTATTAGATTATATCATTAACCATTTCTTTATTTTTTTTTGTGAGGAGTTCTTACCATGAATCCCAAATTTTCTGTTGCTTCTGTTATTGGTGCTGGATTTGCCATATAACTTGCTTCTATTCGACCTAGAGTAGGTCAAGGTACTGTTGCAGGCCAAGCCGTAAAAGGTATTGCTAGTCAACCAGATGCAGTGGGTAAAATACGATGTACTTTATTGCTTAACTGGCTTTTATGGAAGCTTTAACAATTTACGGTCAGGTCGTTGCATTAGCACTTTTATTTGCTAACCACTTTGTGTAATACTAGAAAAGTGAAAAATACGTACTTCTTTTATTTCTTTGACCCTGCCCCTTCTCTTCTTGAAATTATGACAACTCAACACTTAGTCTTAAAATCCTAAATATGCTTGGACCGCACTAACAAGTAAACTTGTTTTGGCCATCTCTTTCTAATGATTTATCCTTTTGAGGTATGGTTTAAAGCGTTTAGTTTAAATTATAGTAAAAAAACAAATTTGGACAATTTGAGTGTCAAAATCAGAATTAAAGTAAAGTCTTCATAGAAAAAGTTCTTTGGGTAGTCAAACCAACTTGTTTTGGTCATAACTTTGTACTTACATATCAAAATGACAAATTTTATCATGTTAGACTCTAGTTTCATCATTCTTTTGGACAAAAATCTTTAAGATGTTCTTTTATATGCAAAAAATATACTGACATCGGGCATTTTTTAAGCCCCTAGCGATGGGTCGACTTGGACGCAAAAGGTTGGTTTAAAGTTTGCAGTTTTGGTCAATATTGGTTGACTTATTTTGGTCATAACTTGTACTTAGATATCGAAATGACAAATTTTTTTCATGTTAGGAAAGAAAAGACTCTAGTTTCATCATTCTTTTGGATAAAAATCTTCAAGTTGTTGTTTTCTAGTAAAACAATAGCAAGAGAAATATATATACGAGATTAATATTTATTATATTACGTATTACACTACGAAATTGTAGAAAAGGGGGGAATTCCAAATTTTTCCACAGATCCCCTTTTGTCCTATTCATGATGTACATCTCTTTAATTTTCGTAGTCAATTATAAGGATTCATAATTGGAATAATAATTCTTACTCGCTTGGAGCGTGCGACGAAACAACAAGAACTTTGTTCTGCGAAACCATTGCTATTTCATTCCATCCTATTTAACAATTAACCAAAATTAAATTGAATTGCAATTGGATCAATCAATCATCAAATCTTGATATGGAATGGTTTGCTTTGATGAATCTCTTTGTTTGAATCGATGTGAGATATGATAAAGACAAGTAAAAATCATGTCGTTTATGCAGGTCGAGGTAAATAGCCATAGTAGCTACGTATTATACGTGAACTCCAGGGTTTACATTGAATAATGATTCTCGGGTCCGATAAGATTCAATAGAAATAAGATGGCGATGGTTTACATTATGAAAGAAACACATGTACTTGTGATAGTAGATATTCAATAGTTATATAAAGACTACCCATGTATATTATTTAATTTCCCATATTACGACGGACTACATATGTAGATTCCACTTTTTCTGTCTGTCACTGTATGTGTGAATTGAAGTCAAGCCTATGAATGCGTTTAAACAAGATAAAGGAGCGAAAAATTGAAGGAATGGGTTTGGAGAAATAGAAGAACTATATTATAAGGATTTACAAATACTTGGATATGGAATACAAATGAGATATTGAAGTAGTCCTGAAAGAAACACATGTACTTGTGATAGTAGATATTCAATAGTTATATACAGACTACCCATGTATATTATTTAATTTCCCATATTACTACGGACTACATATGTAGATTCCAGTTTTTCTGTTATTCACTGTATGTGTGAATTGAAGTCAAGCCTATGAATGCGTTTAAACAAGATAAAGGAGCGAAAAATTGAAGGAATGGGTTTGGAGAAATAGAAGAACTATATTATAAGGATTTACAAAAACTTGGATATGGAATACAAATGAGATATTGAAGTAGTCCTGATCATACAATAATAAGAAATATCATCACTTCTCAAATTAGGTTGGGAGATCTTAGTTTAGTTTTATGGATCTTAGTGATGGAATATGAAATACTAAGTAATGTAACTAATTAATATTATAAATATGTATATAACATTAATTGAGTACACTAACAAAGATATATATAATAATTCATTGGTTTATTTGATTATATCATTAACCATTTCTTTATTTTTTGTTGCGAGGAGCATACCATGAATCCCAAAATTTGTGTTGCTTCCGTTATTGGTGCTGGATCGGCCATATAACTTGCTTCTATTCGACCTAGAGTAGGTCAAGGTACTGTTGCGGGCCAAGCCGTAAAAGTCAACCAGATGCAGAGGGTAAAATACGTTGTACTTTATTGCTTAACTGGCTTTTATGGAAGCTTTAACAATTTACGGCCAGGTCGTCGCATTAACACTTTTATTTGCTAACCCCTTTGTGTGATCCTAGAAACCTGAGAACGTGAAAAATACATAATTCTTTTATTTCTTTGACCCTGCCTCTTCTCTTCTTTAAATTATGACAACTCAACACTTAATCTTAAAATCCTAAACATGCTTGGACCGCACTAACAAGTAAACTTGTTTTGGCCATCTCTTTCTAATGATTTATCCTTTTGAGGTATGGTTTAAAGCGTTTAGTTTAAATTATAGTAAAAAAAACAAATTTGGACAATTTGAGTGTCAAAATCAGAATTAAATTAAAGTCTTCATAGAAAAAGTTCTTTGGGTAGTCAAACCAACTTGTTTTGGTCATAACTTTGTACTTACATATCAAAATGACAAATTTTATCATGTTAGACTCTAGTTTCATCATTCTTTTGGACAAAAATCTTTAAGATGTTCTTTTATATGCAAAAAATATACTGACATCGGGCATTTTTTAAGCCCCTAGCGATGGGTCGACTTGGACGCAAAAGGTTGGTTTAAAGTTTGCAGTTTTGGTCAATATTGGTTGACTTATTTTGGTCATAACTTGTACTTAGATATCGAAATGACAAATTTTTTTCCTGTTAGGAAAGAAAAGACTCTAGTTTCATCATTCTTTTGGATAAAAATCTTCAAGTTGTTGTTTTCTAGTAAAACAATAGCAAGAGAAATATATATACGAGATTAATATTTATTATATTACGTATTACACTACGAAATTGTAGAAAAGGGGGGAATTCCAAATTTTTCCACAGATCCCCTTTTGTCCTATTCATGATGTACATCTCCTTAATTTTCGTAGTCAAGTTTGTAGCGTGCGACGAAACAACAAGAACTTTCTTCTGCGTAATCGTTGCTATTTCATTCCGTTCTATTCAACAATTAACCAAAATTAAATTGAATTGCAATTGGATCAATCAATCATCAAATCTTGATATGGAATGGTTTGCTTTGATGAATCTCTTTGTTTGAATCGATGTGAGATATGATAAAGAGAAGTAAAAATCATGTAGTTTATGCAGGTCGAGGTAAATAGTCTTAGATACATATTATACGTGGACTCCGGGGTTTGCATTGAATAATGATTCTCGGGTTCGATGTGATTCAATAGAAATAAGATGACGATGGTTTACATTATGAAAGAAACACATGTACATTCGATAGTAGATATTCAATAGTTATATACGGACTAGCCGTGTATATTATTTAATTTCCCATATTACTACGGACTACATATGTAGATTCCACTTTCTCTATATGGATTACGATACAAGCTCTTCCTTTTCTGTCTGTCACTGTATGTGTGAATTGAAGTCAAGCCTATGATTGCGTTTAAACAAGATAAAGGAGCGAAGAATTGAAGGAATGGGTTTGGAGAAATAGAAGAACTGTATTATAAGGATTTACAAAAGCTTGAATATGGAATAAAAATTAGATATTGAAGTAGTCCTGATCATACAATAATAACAAATATCACCACTTCTCAAATTAGGTTGGGAGATCTTAGTTTAGTTGTATGGATCTTAGTGATGGAATATGAAATACTAAGTAATGCAACTAATTAATATTATAAATATGTATATAACATTAATTGTGTCCACTAACAAAGATATATATAATAATTCATTGGTTTATTAGATTATATCATTAACCATTTCTTTATTTTTTGTTGTGAGGAGTTCTTACCATGAATCCCAAATTTTCTGTTGCTTCTGTTATTGGTGCTGGATTTGCCATATAACTTGCTTCTATTCGACCTAGAGTAGGTCAAGGTACTGTTGCAGGCCAAGCCGTAAAAGGTATTGCTAGTCAACCAGATGCAGTGGGTAAAATACGATGTACTTTATTGCTTAACTGGCTTTTATGGAAGCTTTAACAATTTACGGTCAGGTCGTTGCATTAGCACTTTTATTTGCTAACCACTTTGTGTAATACTAGAAAAGTGAAAAATACGTACTTCTTTTATTTCTTTGACCCTGCCCCTTCTCTTCTTGAAATTATGACAACTCAACACTTAGTCTTAAAATCCTAAATTTGCTTGGACCGCACTAACAAGTAAACTTGTTTTGGCCATCTCTTTCTAATGATTTATCCTTTTGAGGTATGGTTTAAAGCGTTTAGTTTAAATTATAGTAAAAAAACAAATTTGGGCAATTTGAGTGTCAAAATCAGAATTAAAGTAAAGTCTTCATAGAAAAAGTTCTTTGGGTAGTCAAACCAACTTGTTTTGGTCATAACTTTGTACTTACATATCAAAATGACAAATTTTATCATGTTAGACTCTAGTTTCATCATTCTTTTGGACAAAAATCTTTAAGATGTTCTTTTATATGCAAAAAATATACTGACATCGGGCATTTTTTAAGCCCCTAGCGATGGGTCGACTTGGACGCAAAAGGTTGGTTTAAAGTTTGCAGTTTTGGTCAATATTGGTTGACTTATTTTGGTCATAACTTGTACTTAGATATCGAAATGACAAATTTTTTTCATGTTAGGAAAGAAAAGACTCTAGTTTCATCATTCTTTTGGATAAAAATCTTCAAGTTGTTGTTTTCTAGTAAAACAATAGCAAGAGAAATATATATACGAGATTAATATTTATTATATTACGTATTACACTACGAAATTGTAGAAAAGGGGGGAATTCCAAATTTTTCCACAGATCCCCTTTTGTCCTATTCATGATGTACATCTCTTTAATTTTCGTAGTCAATTATAAGGATTCATAATTGGAATAATAATTCTTACTCGCTTGGAGCGTGCGACGAAACAACAAGAACTTTGTTCTGCGAAACCATTGCTATTTCATTCCATCCTATTTAACAATTAACCAAAATTAAATTGAATTGCAATTGGATCAATCAATCATCAAATCTTGATATGGAATGGTTTGCTTTGATGAATCTCTTTGTTTGAATCGATGTGAGATATGATAAAGACAAGTAAAAATCATGTCGTTTATGCAGGTCGAGGTAAATAGCCATAGTAGCTACGTATTATACGTGAACTCCAGGGTTTACATTGAATAATGATTCTCGGGTCCGATAAGATTCAATAGAAATAAGATGGCGATGGTTTACATTATGAAAGAAACACATGTACTTGTGATAGTAGATATTCAATAGTTATATAAAGACTACCCATGTATATTATTTAATTTCCCATATTACGACGGACTACATATGTAGATTCCACTTTTTCTGTCTGTCACTGTATGTGTGAATTGAAGTCAAGCCTATGAATGCGTTTAAACAAGATAAAGGAGCGAAAAAATTGAAGGAATGGGTTTGGAGAAATAGAAGAACTATATTATAAGGATTTACAAATACTTGGATATGGAATACAAATGAGATATTGAAGTAGTCCTGAAAGAAACACATGTACTTGTGATAGTAGATATTCAATAGTTATATACAGACTACCCATGTATATTATTTAATTTCCCATATTACTACGGACTACATATGTAGATTCCAGTTTTTCTGTTATTCACTGTATGTGTGAATTGAAGTCAAGCCTATGAATGCGTTTAAACAAGATAAAGGAGCGAAAAATTGAAGGAATGGGTTTGGAGAAATAGAAGAACTATATTATAAGGATTTACAAAAACTTGGATATGGAATACAAATGAGATATTGAAGTAGTCCTGATCATACAATAATAAGAAATATCATCACTTCTCAAATTAGGTTGGGAGATCTTAGTTTAGTTTTATGGATCTTAGTGATGGAATATGAAATACTAAGTAATGTAACTAATTAATATTATAAATATGTATATAACATTAATTGAGTACACTAACAAAGATATATATAATAATTCATTGGTTTATTTGATTATATCATTAACCATTTCTTTATTTTTTGTTGCGAGGAGCATACCATGAATCCCAAAATTTGTGTTGCTTCCGTTATTGGTGCTGGATCGGCCATATAACTTGCTTCTATTCGACCTAGAGTAGGTCAAGGTACTGTTGCGGGCCAAGCCGTAAAAGTCAACCAGATGCAGAGGGTAAAATACGTTGTACTTTATTGCTTAACTGGCTTTTATGGAAGCTTTAACAATTTACGGCCAGGTCGTCGCATTAACACTTTTATTTGCTAACCCCTTTGTGTGATCCTAGAAACCTGAGAACGTGAAAAATACATAATTCTTTTATTTCTTTGACCCTGCCTCTTCTCTTCTTTAAATTATGACAACTCAACACTTAATCTTAAAATCCTAAACATGCTTGGACCGCACTAACAAGTAAACTTGTTTTGGCCATCTCTTTCTAATGATTTATCCTTTTGAGGTATGGTTTAAAGCGTTTAGTTTAAATTATAGTAAAAAAAACAAATTTGGACAATTTGAGTGTCAAAATCAGAATTAAATTAAAGTCTTCATAGAAAAAGTTCTTTGGGTAGTCAAACCAACTTGTTTTGGTCATAACTTTGTACTTACATATCAAAATGACAAATTTTATCATGTTAGACTCTAGTTTCATCATTCTTTTGGACAAAAATCTTTAAGATGTTCTTTTATATGCAAAAAATATACTGACATCGGGCATTTTTTAAGCCCCTAGCGATGGGTCGACTTGGACGCAAAAGGTTGGTTTAAAGTTTGCAGTTTTGGTCAATATTGGTTGACTTATTTTGGTCATAACTTGTACTTAGATATCGAAATGACAAATTTTTTTCCTGTTAGGAAAGAAAAGACTCTAGTTTCATCATTCTTTTGGATAAAAATCTTCAAGTTGTTGTTTTCTAGTAAAACAATAGCAAGAGAAATATATATACGAGATTAATATTTATTATATTACGTATTACACTACGAAATTGTAGAAAAGGGGGGAATTCCAAATTTTTCCACAGATCCCCTTTTGTCCTATTCATGATGTACATCTCCTTAATTTTCGTAGTCAAGTTTGTAGCGTGCGACGAAACAACAAGAACTTTCTTCTGCGTAATCGTTGCTATTTCATTCCGTTCTATTCAACAATTAACCAAAATTAAATTGAATTGCAATTGGATCAATCAATCATCAAATCTTGATATGGAATGGTTTGCTTTGATGAATCTCTTTGTTTGAATCGATGTGAGATATGATAAAGAGAAGTAAAAATCATGTAGTTTATGCAGGTCGAGGTAAATAGTCTTAGATACATATTATACGTGGACTCCGGGGTTTGCATTGAATAATGATTCTCGGGTTCGATGTGATTCAATAGAAATAAGATGACGATGGTTTACATTATGAAAGAAACACATGTACATTCGATAGTAGATATTCAATAGTTATATACGGACTAGCCGTGTATATTATTTAATTTCCCATATTACTACGGACTACATATGTAGATTCCACTTTCTCTATATGGATTACGATACAAGCTCTTCCTTTTCTGTCTGTCACTGTATGTGTGAATTGAAGTCAAGCCTATGATTGCGTTTAAACAAGATAAAGGAGCGAAGAATTGAAGGAATGGGTTTGGAGAAATAGAAGAACTGTATTATAAGGATTTACAAAAGCTTGAATATGGAATAAAAATTAGATATTGAAGTAGTCCTGATCATACAATAATAACAAATATCACCACTTCTCAAATTAGGTTGGGAGATCTTAGTTTAGTTGTATGGATCTTAGTGATGGAATATGAAATACTAAGTAATGCAACTAATTAATATTATAAATATGTATATAACATTAATTGTGTCCACTAACAAAGATATATATAATAATTCATTGGTTTATTAGATTATATCATTAACCATTTCTTTATTTTTTGTTGTGAGGAGTTCTTACCATGAATCCCAAATTTTCTGTTGCTTCTGTTATTGGTGCTGGATTTGCCATATAACTTGCTTCTATTCGACCTAGAGTAGGTCAAGGTACTGTTGCAGGCCAAGCCGTAAAAGGTATTGCTAGTCAACCAGATGCAGTGGGTAAAATACGATGTACTTTATTGCTTAACTGGCTTTTATGGAAGCTTTAACAATTTACGGTCAGGTCGTTGCATTAGCACTTTTATTTGCTAACCACTTTGTGTAATACTAGAAAAGTGAAAAATACGTACTTCTTTTATTTCTTTGACCCTGCCCCTTCTCTTCTTGAAATTATGACAACTCAACACTTAGTCTTAAAATCCTAAATATGCTTGGACCGCACTAACAAGTAAACTTGTTTTGGCCATCTCTTTCTAATGATTTATCCTTTTGAGGTATGGTTTAAAGCGTTTAGTTTAAATTATAGTAAAAAAACAAATTTGGACAATTTGAGTGTCAAAATCAGAATTAAAGTAAAGTCTTCATAGAAAAAGTTCTTTGGGTAGTCAAACCAACTTGTTTTGGTCATAACTTTGTACTTACATATCAAAATGACAAATTTTATCATGTTAGACTCTAGTTTCATCATTCTTTTGGACAAAAATCTTTAAGATGTTCTTTTATATGCAAAAAATATACTGACATCGGGCATTTTTTAAGCCCCTAGCGATGGGTCGACTTGGACGCAAAAGGTTGGTTTAAAGTTTGCAGTTTTGGTCAATATTGGTTGACTTATTTTGGTCATAACTTGTACTTAGATATCGAAATGACAAATTTTTTTCATGTTAGGAAAGAAAAGACTCTAGTTTCATCATTCTTTTGGATAAAAATCTTCAAGTTGTTGTTTTCTAGTAAAACAATAGCAAGAGAAATATATATACGAGATTAATATTTATTATATCACGTATTACACTACGAAATTGTAGAAAAGGGGGGAATTCCAAATTTTTCCACAGATCCCCTTTTGTCCTATTCATGATGTACATCTCTTTAATTTTCGTAGTCAATTATAAGGATTCATAATTGGAATAATAATTCTTACTCGCTTGGAGCGTGCGACGAAACAACAAGAACTTTGTTCTGCGAAACCATTGCTATTTCATTCCATCCTATTTAACAATTAACCAAAATTAAATTGAATTGCAATTGGATCAATCAATCATCAAATCTTGATATGGAATGGTTTGCTTTGATGAATCTCTTTGTTTGAATCGATGTGAGATATGATAAAGACAAGTAAAAATCATGTCGTTTATGCAGGTCGAGGTAAATAGCCATAGTAGCTACGTATTATACGTGAACTCCAGGGTTTACATTGAATAATGATTCTCGGGTCCGATAAGATTCAATAGAAATAAGATGGCGATGGTTTACATTATGAAAGAAACACATGTACTTGTGATAGTAGATATTCAATAGTTATATAAAGACTACCCATGTATATTATTTAATTTCCCATATTACGACGGACTACATATGTAGATTCCACTTTTTCTGTCTGTCACTGTATGTGTGAATTGAAGTCAAGCCTATGAATGCGTTTAAACAAGATAAAGGAGCGAAAAATTGAAGGAATGGGTTTGGAGAAATAGAAGAACTATATTATAAGGATTTACAAATACTTGGATATGGAATACAAATGAGATATTGAAGTAGTCCTGAAAGAAACACATGTACTTGTGATAGTAGATATTCAATAGTTATATACAGACTACCCATGTATATTATTTAATTTCCCATATTACTACGGACTACATATGTAGATTCCAGTTTTTCTGTTATTCACTGTATGTGTGAATTGAAGTCAAGCCTATGAATGCGTTTAAACAAGATAAAGGAGCGAAAAATTGAAGGAATGGGTTTGGAGAAATAGAAGAACTATATTATAAGGATTTACAAAAACTTGGATATGGAATACAAATGAGATATTGAAGTAGTCCTGATCATACAATAATAAGAAATATCATCACTTCTCAAATTAGGTTGGGAGATCTTAGTTTAGTTTTATGGATCTTAGTGATGGAATATGAAATACTAAGTAATGTAACTAATTAATATTATAAATATGTATATAACATTAATTGAGTACACTAACAAAGATATATATAATAATTCATTGGTTTATTTGATTATATCATTAACCATTTCTTTATTTTTTGTTGCGAGGAGCATACCATGAATCCCAAAATTTGTGTTGCTTCCGTTATTGGTGCTGGATCGGCCATATAACTTGCTTCTATTCGACCTAGAGTAGGTCAAGGTACTGTTGCGGGCCAAGCCGTAAAAGTCAACCAGATGCAGAGGGTAAAATACGTTGTACTTTATTGCTTAACTGGCTTTTATGGAAGCTTTAACAATTTACGGCCAGGTCGTCGCATTAACACTTTTATTTGCTAACCCCTTTGTGTGATCCTAGAAACCTGAGAACGTGAAAAATACATAATTCTTTTATTTCTTTGACCCTGCCTCTTCTCTTCTTTAAATTATGACAACTCAACACTTAATCTTAAAATCCTAAACATGCTTGGACCGCACTAACAAGTAAACTTGTTTTGGCCATCTCTTTCTAATGATTTATCCTTTTGAGGTATGGTTTAAAGCGTTTAGTTTAAATTATAGTAAAAAAAACAAATTTGGACAATTTGAGTGTCAAAATCAGAATTAAATTAAAGTCTTCATAGAAAAAGTTCTTTGGGTAGTCAAACCAACTTGTTTTGGTCATAACTTTGTACTTACATATCAAAATGACAAATTTTATCATGTTAGACTCTAGTTTCATCATTCTTTTGGACAAAAATCTTTAAGATGTTCTTTTATATGCAAAAAATATACTGACATCGGGCATTTTTTAAGCCCCTAGCGATGGGTCGACTTGGACGCAAAAGGTTGGTTTAAAGTTTGCAGTTTTGGTCAATATTGGTTGACTTATTTTGGTCATAACTTGTACTTAGATATCGAAATGACAAATTTTTTTCATGTTAGGAAAGAAAAGACTCTAGTTTCATCATTCTTTTGGATAAAAATCTTCAAGTTGTTGTTTTCTAGTAAAACAATAGCAAGAGAAATATATATACGAGATTAATATTTATTATATTACGTATTACACTACGAAATTGTAGAAAAGGGGGGAATTCCAAATTTTTCCACAGATCCCCTTTTGCCCTATTCATGATGTACATCTCCTTAATTTTCGTAGTCAATTATAAGGATTCATAATTGGGCTAATAACTCTTACTGGTTTGTAGCGTGCGACGAAACAACAAGAACTTTCTTCTGCGTAATCGTTGCTATTTCATTCCGTTCTATTCAACAATTAACCAAAATTAAATTGAATTGCAATTGGATCAATCAATCATCAAATCTTGATATGGAATGGTTTGCTTTGATGAATCTCTTTGTTTGAATCGATGTGAGATATGATAAAGAGAAGTAAAAATCATGTAGTTTATGCAGGTCGAGGTAAATAGTCTTAGATACATATTATACGTGGACTCCGGGGTTTGCATTGAATAATGATTCTCGGGTTCGATGTGATTCAATAGAAATAAGATGACGATGGTTTACATTATGAAAGAAACACATGTACATTCGATAGTAGATATTCAATAGTTATATACGGACTAGCCGTGTATATTATTTAATTTCCCATATTACTACGGACTACATATGTAGATTCCACTTTCTCTATATGGATTACGATACAAGCTCTTCCTTTTCTGTCTGTCACTGTATGTGTGAATTGAAGTCAAGCCTATGATTGCGTTTAAACAAGATAAAGGAGCGAAGAATTGAAGGAATGGGTTTGGAGAAATAGAAGAACTGTATTATAAGGATTTACAAAAGCTTGAATATGGAATAAAAATTAGATATTGAAGTAGTCCTGATCATACAATAATAACAAATATCACCACTTCTCAAATTAGGTTGGGAGATCTTAGTTTAGTTGTATGGATCTTAGTGATGGAATATGAAATACTAAGTAATGCAACTAATTAATATTATAAATATGTATATAACATTAATTGTGTCCACTAACAAAGATATATATAATAATTCATTGGTTTATTAGATTATATCATTAACCATTTCTTTATTTTTTGTTGTGAGGAGTTCTTACCATGAATCCCAAATTTTCTGTTGCTTCTGTTATTGGTGCTGGATTTGCCATATAACTTGCTTCTATTCGACCTAGAGTAGGTCAAGGTACTGTTGCAGGCCAAGCCGTAAAAGGTATTGCTAGTCAACCAGATGCAGTGGGTAAAATACGATGTACTTTATTGCTTAACTGGCTTTTATGGAAGCTTTAACAATTTACG
This sequence comes from Nuphar pumila, assembly GCF_984573655.1. Lineage (NCBI taxonomy): Eukaryota > Viridiplantae > Streptophyta > Magnoliopsida > Nymphaeales > Nymphaeaceae > Nuphar > Nuphar pumila. The sequence continues at coordinate 68,192,788 of NC_143251.1, read as the reverse complement.
GTCAGGTCGTTGCATTAGCACTTTTATTTGCTAACCACTTTGTGTAATACTAGAAAAGTGAAAAATACGTACTTCTTTTATTTCTTTGACCCTGCCCCTTCTCTTCTTGAAATTATGACAACTCAACACTTAGTCTTAAAATCCTAAATATGCTTGGACCGCACTAACAAGTAAACTTGTTTTGGCCATCTCTTTCTAATGATTTATCCTTTTGAGGTATGGTTTAAAGCGTTTAGTTTAAATTATAGTAAAAAAACAAATTTGGACAATTTGAGTGTCAAAATCAGAATTAAAGTAAAGTCTTCATAGAAAAAGTTCTTTGGGTAGTCAAACCAACTTGTTTTGGTCATAACTTTGTACTTACATATCAAAATGACAAATTTTATCATGTTAGACTCTAGTTTCATCATTCTTTTGGACAAAAATCTTTAAGATGTTCTTTTATATGCAAAAAATATACTGACATCGGGCATTTTTTAAGCCCCTAGCGATGGGTCGACTTGGACGCAAAAGGTTGGTTTAAAGTTTGCAGTTTTGGTCAATATTGGTTGACTTATTTTGGTCATAACTTGTACTTAGATATCGAAATGACAAATTTTTTTCATGTTAGGAAAGAAAAGACTCTAGTTTCATCATTCTTTTGGATAAAAATCTTCAAGTTGTTGTTTTCTAGTAAAACAATAGCAAGAGAAATATATATACGAGATTAATATTTATTATATCACGTATTACACTACGAAATTGTAGAAAAGGGGGGAATTCCAAATTTTTCCACAGATCCCCTTTTGTCCTATTCATGATGTACATCTCTTTAATTTTCGTAGTCAATTATAAGGATTCATAATTGGAATAATAATTCTTACTCGCTTGGAGCGTGCGACGAAACAACAAGAACTTTGTTCTGCGAAACCATTGCTATTTCATTCCATCCTATTTAACAATTAACCAAAATTAAATTGAATTGCAATTGGATCAATCAATCATCAAATCTTGATATGGAATGGTTTGCTTTGATGAATCTCTTTGTTTGAATCGATGTGAGATATGATAAAGACAAGTAAAAATCATGTCGTTTATGCAGGTCGAGGTAAATAGCCATAGTAGCTACGTATTATACGTGAACTCCAGGGTTTACATTGAATAATGATTCTCGGGTCCGATAAGATTCAATAGAAATAAGATGGCGATGGTTTACATTATGAAAGAAACACATGTACTTGTGATAGTAGATATTCAATAGTTATATAAAGACTACCCATGTATATTATTTAATTTCCCATATTACGACGGACTACATATGTAGATTCCACTTTTTCTGTCTGTCACTGTATGTGTGAATTGAAGTCAAGCCTATGAATGCGTTTAAACAAGATAAAGGAGCGAAAAATTGAAGGAATGGGTTTGGAGAAATAGAAGAACTATATTATAAGGATTTACAAATACTTGGATATGGAATACAAATGAGATATTGAAGTAGTCCTGAAAGAAACACATGTACTTGTGATAGTAGATATTCAATAGTTATATACAGACTACCCATGTATATTATTTAATTTCCCATATTACTACGGACTACATATGTAGATTCCAGTTTTTCTGTTATTCACTGTATGTGTGAATTGAAGTCAAGCCTATGAATGCGTTTAAACAAGATAAAGGAGCGAAAAATTGAAGGAATGGGTTTGGAGAAATAGAAGAACTATATTATAAGGATTTACAAAAACTTGGATATGGAATACAAATGAGATATTGAAGTAGTCCTGATCATACAATAATAAGAAATATCATCACTTCTCAAATTAGGTTGGGAGATCTTAGTTTAGTTTTATGGATCTTAGTGATGGAATATGAAATACTAAGTAATGTAACTAATTAATATTATAAATATGTATATAACATTAATTGAGTACACTAACAAAGATATATATAATAATTCATTGGTTTATTTGATTATATCATTAACCATTTCTTTATTTTTTGTTGCGAGGAGCATACCATGAATCCCAAAATTTGTGTTGCTTCCGTTATTGGTGCTGGATCGGCCATATAACTTGCTTCTATTCGACCTAGAGTAGGTCAAGGTACTGTTGCGGGCCAAGCCGTAAAAGTCAACCAGATGCAGAGGGTAAAATACGTTGTACTTTATTGCTTAACTGGCTTTTATGGAAGCTTTAACAATTTACGGCCAGGTCGTCGCATTAACACTTTTATTTGCTAACCCCTTTGTGTGATCCTAGAAACCTGAGAACGTGAAAAATACATAATTCTTTTATTTCTTTGACCCTGCCTCTTCTCTTCTTTAAATTATGACAACTCAACACTTAATCTTAAAATCCTAAACATGCTTGGACCGCACTAACAAGTAAACTTGTTTTGGCCATCTCTTTCTAATGATTTATCCTTTTGAGGTATGGTTTAAAGCGTTTAGTTTAAATTATAGTAAAAAAAACAAATTTGGACAATTTGAGTGTCAAAATCAGAATTAAATTAAAGTCTTCATAGAAAAAGTTCTTTGGGTAGTCAAACCAACTTGTTTTGGTCATAACTTTGTACTTACATATCAAAATGACAAATTTTATCATGTTAGACTCTAGTTTCATCATTCTTTTGGACAAAAATCTTTAAGATGTTCTTTTATATGCAAAAAATATACTGACATCGGGCATTTTTTAAGCCCCTAGCGATGGGTCGACTTGGACGCAAAAGGTTGGTTTAAAGTTTGCAGTTTTGGTCAATATTGGTTGACTTATTTTGGTCATAACTTGTACTTAGATATCGAAATGACAAATTTTTTTCATGTTAGGAAAGAAAAGACTCTAGTTTCATCATTCTTTTGGATAAAAATCTTCAAGTTGTTGTTTTCTAGTAAAACAATAGCAAGAGAAATATATATACGAGATTAATATTTATTATATTACGTATTACACTACGAAATTGTAGAAAAGGGGGGAATTCCAAATTTTTCCACAGATCCCCTTTTGCCCTATTCATGATGTACATCTCCTTAATTTTCGTAGTCAATTATAAGGATTCATAATTGGGCTAATAACTCTTACTGGTTTGTAGCGTGCGACGAAACAACAAGAACTTTCTTCTGCGTAATCGTTGCTATTTCATTCCGTTCTATTCAACAATTAACCAAAATTAAATTGAATTGCAATTGGATCAATCAATCATCAAATCTTGATATGGAATGGTTTGCTTTGATGAATCTCTTTGTTTGAATCGATGTGAGATATGATAAAGAGAAGTAAAAATCATGTAGTTTATGCAGGTCGAGGTAAATAGTCTTAGATACATATTATACGTGGACTCCGGGGTTTGCATTGAATAATGATTCTCGGGTTCGATGTGATTCAATAGAAATAAGATGACGATGGTTTACATTATGAAAGAAACACATGTACATTCGATAGTAGATATTCAATAGTTATATACGGACTAGCCGTGTATATTATTTAATTTCCCATATTACTACGGACTACATATGTAGATTCCACTTTCTCTATATGGATTACGATACAAGCTCTTCCTTTTCTGTCTGTCACTGTATGTGTGAATTGAAGTCAAGCCTATGATTGCGTTTAAACAAGATAAAGGAGCGAAGAATTGAAGGAATGGGTTTGGAGAAATAGAAGAACTGTATTATAAGGATTTACAAAAGCTTGAATATGGAATAAAAATTAGATATTGAAGTAGTCCTGATCATACAATAATAACAAATATCACCACTTCTCAAATTAGGTTGGGAGATCTTAGTTTAGTTGTATGGATCTTAGTGATGGAATATGAAATACTAAGTAATGCAACTAATTAATATTATGAATATGTATATAACATTAATTGTGTCCACTAACAAAGATATATATAATAATTCATTGGTTTATTAGATTATATCATTAACCATTTCTTTATTTTTTGTTGTGAGGAGTTCTTACCATGAATCCCAAATTTTCTGTTGCTTCTGTTATTGGTGCTGGATTTGCCATATAACTTGCTTCTATTCGACCTAGAGTAGGTCAAGGTACTGTTGCAGGCCAAGCCGTAAAAGGTATTGCTAGTCAACCAGATGCAGTGGGTAAAATACGATGTACTTTATTGCTTAACTGGCTTTTATGGAAGCTTTAACAATTTACGGTCAGGTCGTTGCATTAGCACTTTTATTTGCTAACCACTTTGTGTAATACTAGAAAAGTGAAAAATACGTACTTCTTTTATTTCTTTGACCCTGCCCCTTCTCTTCTTGAAATTATGACAACTCAACACTTAGTCTTAAAATCCTAAATATGCTTGGACCGCACTAACAAGTAAACTTGTTTTGGCCATCTCTTTCTAATGATTTATCCTTTTGAGGTATGGTTTAAAGCGTTTAGTTTAAATTATAGTAAAAAAACAAATTTGGACAATTTGAGTGTCAAAATCAGAATTAAAGTAAAGTCTTCATAGAAAAAGTTCTTTGGGTAGTCAAACCAACTTGTTTTGGTCATAACTTTGTACTTACATATCAAAATGACAAATTTTATCATGTTAGACTCTAGTTTCATCATTCTTTTGGACAAAAATCTTTAAGATGTTCTTTTATATGCAAAAAATATACTGACATCGGGCATTTTTTAAGCCCCTAGCGATGGGTCGACTTGGACGCAAAAGGTTGGTTTAAAGTTTGCAGTTTTGGTCAATATTGGTTGACTTATTTTGGTCATAACTTGTACTTAGATATCGAAATGACAAATTTTTTTCATGTTAGGAAAGAAAAGACTCTAGTTTCATCATTCTTTTGGATAAAAATCTTCAAGTTGTTGTTTTCTAGTAAAACAATAGCAAGAGAAATATATATACGAGATTAATATTTATTATATCACGTATTACACTACGAAATTGTAGAAAAGGGGGGAATTCCAAATTTTTCCACAGATCCCCTTTTGTCCTATTCATGATGTACATCTCTTTAATTTTCGTAGTCAATTATAAGGATTCATAATTGGAATAATAATTCTTACTCGCTTGGAGCGTGCGACGAAACAACAAGAACTTTGTTCTGCGAAACCATTGCTATTTCATTCCATCCTATTTAACAATTAACCAAAATTAAATTGAATTGCAATTGGATCAATCAATCATCAAATCTTGATATGGAATGGTTTGCTTTGATGAATCTCTTTGTTTGAATCGATGTGAGATATGATAAAGACAAGTAAAAATCATGTCGTTTATGCAGGTCGAGGTAAATAGCCATAGTAGCTACGTATTATACGTGAACTCCAGGGTTTACATTGAATAATGATTCTCGGGTCCGATAAGATTCAATAGAAATAAGATGGCGATGGTTTACATTATGAAAGAAACACATGTACTTGTGATAGTAGATATTCAATAGTTATATAAAGACTACCCATGTATATTATTTAATTTCCCATATTACGACGGACTACATATGTAGATTCCACTTTTTCTGTCTGTCACTGTATGTGTGAATTGAAGTCAAGCCTATGAATGCGTTTAAACAAGATAAAGGAGCGAAAAATTGAAGGAATGGGTTTGGAGAAATAGAAGAACTATATTATAAGGATTTACAAATACTTGGATATGGAATACAAATGAGATATTGAAGTAGTCCTGAAAGAAACACATGTACTTGTGATAGTAGATATTCAATAGTTATATACAGACTACCCATGTATATTATTTAATTTCCCATATTACTACGGACTACATATGTAGATTCCAGTTTTTCTGTTATTCACTGTATGTGTGAATTGAAGTCAAGCCTATGAATGCGTTTAAACAAGATAAAGGAGCGAAAAATTGAAGGAATGGGTTTGGAGAAATAGAAGAACTATATTATAAGGATTTACAAAAACTTGGATATGGAATACAAATGAGATATTGAAGTAGTCCTGATCATACAATAATAAGAAATATCATCACTTCTCAAATTAGGTTGGGAGATCTTAGTTTAGTTTTATGGATCTTAGTGATGGAATATGAAATACTAAGTAATGTAACTAATTAATATTATAAATATGTATATAACATTAATTGAGTACACTAACAAAGATATATATAATAATTCATTGGTTTATTTGATTATATCATTAACCATTTCTTTATTTTTTGTTGCGAGGAGCATACCATGAATCCCAAAATTTGTGTTGCTTCCGTTATTGGTGCTGGATCGGCCATATAACTTGCTTCTATTCGACCTAGAGTAGGTCAAGGTACTGTTGCGGGCCAAGCCGTAAAAGTCAACCAGATGCAGAGGGTAAAATACGTTGTACTTTATTGCTTAACTGGCTTTTATGGAAGCTTTAACAATTTACGGCCAGGTCGTCGCATTAACACTTTTATTTGCTAACCCCTTTGTGTGATCCTAGAAACCTGAGAACGTGAAAAATACATAATTCTTTTATTTCTTTGACCCTGCCTCTTCTCTTCTTTAAATTATGACAACTCAACACTTAATCTTAAAATCCTAAACATGCTTGGACCGCACTAACAAGTAAACTTGTTTTGGCCATCTCTTTCTAATGATTTATCCTTTTGAGGTATGGTTTAAAGCGTTTAGTTTAAATTATAGTAAAAAAAACAAATTTGGACAATTTGAGTGTCAAAATCAGAATTAAATTAAAGTCTTCATAGAAAAAGTTCTTTGGGTAGTCAAACCAACTTGTTTTGGTCATAACTTTGTACTTACATATCAAAATGACAAATTTTATCATGTTAGACTCTAGTTTCATCATTCTTTTGGACAAAAATCTTTAAGATGTTCTTTTATATGCAAAAAATATACTGACATCGGGCATTTTTTAAGCCCCTAGCGATGGGTCGACTTGGACGCAAAAGGTTGGTTTAAAGTTTGCAGTTTTGGTCAATATTGGTTGACTTATTTTGGTCATAACTTGTACTTAGATATCGAAATGACAAATTTTTTTCCTGTTAGGAAAGAAAAGACTCTAGTTTCATCATTCTTTTGGATAAAAATCTTCAAGTTGTTGTTTTCTAGTAAAACAATAGCAAGAGAAATATATATACGAGATTAATATTTATTATATTACGTATTACACTACGAAATTGTAGAAAAGGGGGGAATTCCAAATTTTTCCACAGATCCCCTTTTGTCCTATTCATGATGTACATCTCCTTAATTTTCGTAGTCAAGTTTGTAGCGTGCGACGAAACAACAAGAACTTTCTTCTGCGTAATCGTTGCTATTTCATTCCGTTCTATTCAACAATTAACCAAAATTAAATTGAATTGCAATTGGATCAATCAATCATCAAATCTTGATATGGAATGGTTTGCTTTGATGAATCTCTTTGTTTGAATCGATGTGAGATATGATAAAGAGAAGTAAAAATCATGTAGTTTATGCAGGTCGAGGTAAATAGTCTTAGATACATATTATACGTGGACTCCGGGGTTTGCATTGAATAATGATTCTCGGGTTCGATGTGATTCAATAGAAATAAGATGACGATGGTTTACATTATGAAAGAAACACATGTACATTCGATAGTAGATATTCAATAGTTATATACGGACTAGCCGTGTATATTATTTAATTTCCCATATTACTACGGACTACATATGTAGATTCCACTTTCTCTATATGGATTACGATACAAGCTCTTCCTTTTCTGTCTGTCACTGTATGTGTGAATTGAAGTCAAGCCTATGATTGCGTTTAAACAAGATAAAGGAGCGAAGAATTGAAGGAATGGGTTTGGAGAAATAGAAGAACTGTATTATAAGGATTTACAAAAGCTTGAATATGGAATAAAAATTAGATATTGAAGTAGTCCTGATCATACAATAATAACAAATATCACCACTTCTCAAATTAGGTTGGGAGATCTTAGTTTAGTTGTATGGATCTTAGTGATGGAATATGAAATACTAAGTAATGCAACTAATTAATATTATAAATATGTATATAACATTAATTGTGTCCACTAACAAAGATATATATAATAATTCATTGGTTTATTAGATTATATCATTAACCATTTCTTTATTTTTTGTTGTGAGGAGTTCTTACCATGAATCCCAAATTTTCTGTTGCTTCTGTTATTGGTGCTGGATTTGCCATATAACTTGCTTCTATTCGACCTAGAGTAGGTCAAGGTACTGTTGCAGGCCAAGCCGTAAAAGGTATTGCTAGTCAACCAGATGCAGTGGGTAAAATACGATGTACTTTATTGCTTAACTGGCTTTTATGGAAGCTTTAACAATTTACGGTCAGGTCGTTGCATTAGCACTTTTATTTGCTAACCACTTTGTGTAATACTAGAAAAGTGAAAAATACGTACTTCTTTTATTTCTTTGACCCTGCCCCTTCTCTTCTTGAAATTATGACAACTCAACACTTAGTCTTAAAATCCTAAATATGCTTGGACCGCACTAACAAGTAAACTTGTTTTGGCCATCTCTTTCTAATGATTTATCCTTTTGAGGTATGGTTTAAAGCGTTTAGTTTAAATTATAGTAAAAAAACAAATTTGGACAATTTGAGTGTCAAAATCAGAATTAAAGTAAAGTCTTCATAGAAAAAGTTCTTTGGGTAGTCAAACCAACTTGTTTTGGTCATAACTTTGTACTTACATATCAAAATGACAAATTTTATCATGTTAGACTCTAGTTTCATCATTCTTTTGGACAAAAATCTTTAAGATGTTCTTTTATATGCAAAAAATATACTGACATCGGGCATTTTTTAAGCCCCTAGCGATGGGTCGACTTGGACGCAAAAGGTTGGTTTAAAGTTTGCAGTTTTGGTCAATATTGGTTGACTTATTTTGGTCATAACTTGTACTTAGATATCGAAATGACAAATTTTTTTCATGTTAGGAAAGAAAAGACTCTAGTTTCATCATTCTTTTGGATAAAAATCTTCAAGTTGTTGTTTTCTAGTAAAACAATAGCAAGAGAAATATATATACGAGATTAATATTTATTATATCACGTATTACACTACGAAATTGTAGAAAAGGGGGGAATTCCAAATTTTTCCACAGATCCCCTTTTGTCCTATTCATGATGTACATCTCTTTAATTTTCGTAGTCAATTATAAGGATTCATAATTGGAATAATAATTCTTACTCGCTTGGAGCGTGCGACGAAACAACAAGAACTTTGTTCTGCGAAACCATTGCTATTTCATTCCATCCTATTTAACAATTAACCAAAATTAAATTGAATTGCAATTGGATCAATCAATCATCAAATCTTGATATGGAATGGTTTGCTTTGATGAATCTCTTTGTTTGAATCGATGTGAGATATGATAAAGACAAGTAAAAATCATGTCGTTTATGCAGGTCGAGGTAAATAGCCATAGTAGCTACGTATTATACGTGAACTCCAGGGTTTACATTGAATAATGATTCTCGGGTCCGATAAGATTCAATAGAAATAAGATGGCGATGGTTTACATTATGAAAGAAACACATGTACTTGTGATAGTAGATATTCAATAGTTATATAAAGACTACCCATGTATATTATTTAATTTCCCATATTACGACGGACTACATATGTAGATTCCACTTTTTCTGTCTGTCACTGTATGTGTGAATTGAAGTCAAGCCTATGAATGCGTTTAAACAAGATAAAGGAGCGAAAAATTGAAGGAATGGGTTTGGAGAAATAGAAGAACTATATTATAAGGATTTACAAATACTTGGATATGGAATACAAATGAGATATTGAAGTAGTCCTGAAAGAAACACATGTACTTGTGATAGTAGATATTCAATAGTTATATACAGACTACCCATGTATATTATTTAATTTCCCATATTACTACGGACTACATATGTAGATTCCAGTTTTTCTGTTATTCACTGTATGTGTGAATTGAAGTCAAGCCTATGAATGCGTTTAAACAAGATAAAGGAGCGAAAAATTGAAGGAATGGGTTTGGAGAAATAGAAGAACTATATTATAAGGATTTACAAAAACTTGGATATGGAATACAAATGAGATATTGAAGTAGTCCTGATCATACAATAATAAGAAATATCATCACTTCTCAAATTAGGTTGGGAGATCTTAGTTTAGTTTTATGGATCTTAGTGATGGAATATGAAATACTAAGTAATGTAACTAATTAATATTATAAATATGTATATAACATTAATTGAGTACACTAACAAAGATATATATAATAATTCATTGGTTTATTTGATTATATCATTAACCATTTCTTTATTTTTTGTTGCGAGGAGCATACCATGAATCCCAAAATTTGTGTTGCTTCCGTTATTGGTGCTGGATCGGCCATATAACTTGCTTCTATTCGACCTAGAGTAGGTCAAGGTACTGTTGCGGGCCAAGCCGTAAAAGTCAACCAGATGCAGAGGGTAAAATACGTTGTACTTTATTGCTTAACTGGCTTTTATGGAAGCTTTAACAATTTACGGCCAGGTCGTCGCATTAACACTTTTATTTGCTAACCCCTTTGTGTGATCCTAGAAACCTGAGAACGTGAAAAATACATAATTCTTTTATTTCTTTGACCCTGCCTCTTCTCTTCTTTAAATTATGACAACTCAACACTTAATCTTAAAATCCTAAACATGCTTGGACCGCACTAACAAGTAAACTTGTTTTGGCCATCTCTTTCTAATGATTTATCCTTTTGAGGTATGGTTTAAAGCGTTTAGTTTAAATTATAGTAAAAAAAACAAATTTGGACAATTTGAGTGTCAAAATCAGAATTAAATTAAAGTCTTCATAGAAAAAGTTCTTTGGGTAGTCAAACCAACTTGTTTTGGTCATAACTTTGTACTTACATATCAAAATGACAAATTTTATCATGTTAGACTCTAGTTTCATCATTCTTTTGGACAAAAATCTTTAAGATGTTCTTTTATATGCAAAAAATATACTGACATCGGGCATTTTTTAAGCCCCTAGCGATGGGTCGACTTGGACGCAAAAGGTTGGTTTAAAGTTTGCAGTTTTGGTCAATATTGGTTGACTTATTTTGGTCATAACTTGTACTTAGATATCGAAATGACAAATTTTTTTCCTGTTAGGAAAGAAAAGACTCTAGTTTCATCATTCTTTTGGATAAAAATCTTCAAGTTGTTGTTTTCTAGTAAAACAATAGCAAGAGAAATATATATACGAGATTAATATTTATTATATTACGTATTACACTACGAAATTGTAGAAAAGGGGGGAATTCCAAATTTTTCCACAGATCCCCTTTTGTCCTATTCATGATGTACATCTCCTTAATTTTCGTAGTCAAGTTTGTAGCGTGCGACGAAACAACAAGAACTTTCTTCTGCGTAATCGTTGCTATTTCATTCCGTTCTATTCAACAATTAACCAAAATTAAATTGAATTGCAATTGGATCAATCAATCATCAAATCTTGATATGGAATGGTTTGCTTTGATGAATCTCTTTGTTTGAATCGATGTGAGATATGATAAAGAGAAGTAAAAATCATGTAGTTTATGCAGGTCGAGGTAAATAGTCTTAGATACATATTATACGTGGACTCCGGGGTTTGCATTGAATAATGATTCTCGGGTTCGATGTGATTCAATAGAAATAAGATGACGATGGTTTACATTATGAAAGAAACACATGTACATTCGATAGTAGATATTCAATAGTTATATACGGACTAGCCGTGTATATTATTTAATTTCCCATATTACTACGGACTACATATGTAGATTCCACTTTCTCTATATGGATTACGATACAAGCTCTTCCTTTTCTGTCTGTCACTGTATGTGTGAATTGAAGTCAAGCCTATGATTGCGTTTAAACAAGATAAAGGAGCGAAGAATTGAAGGAATGGGTTTGGAGAAATAGAAGAACTGTATTATAAGGATTTACAAAAGCTTGAATATGGAATAAAAATTAGATATTGAAGTAGTCCTGATCATACAATAATAACAAATATCACCACTTCTCAAATTAGGTTGGGAGATCTTAGTTTAGTTGTATGGATCTTAGTGATGGAATATGAAATACTAAGTAATGCAACTAATTAATATTATAAATATGTATATAACATTAATTGTGTCCACTAACAAAGATATATATAATAATTCATTGGTTTATTAGATTATATCATTAACCATTTCTTTATTTTTTGTTGTGAGGAGTTCTTACCATGAATCCCAAATTTTCTGTTGCTTCTGTTATTGGTGCTGGATTTGCCATATAACTTGCTTCTATTCGACCTAGAGTAGGTCAAGGTACTGTTGCAGGCCAAGCCGTAAAAGGTATTGCTAGTCAACCAGATGCAGTGGGTAAAATACGATGTACTTTATTGCTTAACTGGCTTTTATGGAAGCTTTAACAATTTACGGTCAGGTCGTTGCATTAGCACTTTTATTTGCTAACCACTTTGTGTAATACTAGAAAAGTGAAAAATACGTACTTCTTTTATTTCTTTGACCCTGCCCCTTCTCTTCTTGAAATTATGACAACTCAACACTTAGTCTTAAAATCCTAAATATGCTTGGACCGCACTAACAAGTAAACTTGTTTTGGCCATCTCTTTCTAATGATTTATCCTTTTGAGGTATGGTTTAAAGCGTTTAGTTTAAATTATAGTAAAAAAACAAATTTGGACAATTTGAGTGTCAAAATCAGAATTAAAGTAAAGTCTTCATAGAAAAAGTTCTTTGGGTAGTCAAACCAACTTGTTTTGGTCATAACTTTGTACTTACATATCAAAATGACAAATTTTATCATGTTAGACTCTAGTTTCATCATTCTTTTGGACAAAAATCTTTAAGATGTTCTTTTATATGCAAAAAATATACTGACATCGGGCATTTTTTAAGCCCCTAGCGATGGGTCGACTTGGACGCAAAAGGTTGGTTTAAAGTTTGCAGTTTTGGTCAATATTGGTTGACTTATTTTGGTCATAACTTGTACTTAGATATCGAAATGACAAATTTTTTTCATGTTAGGAAAGAAAAGACTCTAGTTTCATCATTCTTTTGGATAAAAATCTTCAAGTTGTTGTTTTCTAGTAAAACAATAGCAAGAGAAATATATATACGAGATTAATATTTATTATATCACGTATTACACTACGAAATTGTAGAAAAGGGGGGAATTCCAAATTTTTCCACAGATCCCCTTTTGTCCTATTCATGATGTACATCTCTTTAATTTTCGTAGTCAATTATAAGGATTCATAATTGGAATAATAATTCTTACTCGCTTGGAGCGTGCGACGAAACAACAAGAACTTTGTTCTGCGAAACCATTGCTATTTCATTCCATCCTATTTAACAATTAACCAAAATTAAATTGAATTGCAATTGGATCAATCAATCATCAAATCTTGATATGGAATGGTTTGCTTTGATGAATCTCTTTGTTTGAATCGATGTGAGATATGATAAAGACAAGTAAAAATCATGTCGTTTATGCAGGTCGAGGTAAATAGCCATAGTAGCTACGTATTATACGTGAACTCCAGGGTTTACATTGAATAATGATTCTCGGGTCCGATAAGATTCAATAGAAATAAGATGGCGATGGTTTACATTATGAAAGAAACACATGTACTTGTGATAGTAGATATTCAATAGTTATATAAAGACTACCCATGTATATTATTTAATTTCCCATATTACGACGGACTACATATGTAGATTCCACTTTTTCTGTCTGTCACTGTATGTGTGAATTGAAGTCAAGCCTATGAATGCGTTTAAACAAGATAAAGGAGCGAAAAATTGAAGGAATGGGTTTGGAGAAATAGAAGAACTATATTATAAGGATTTACAAATACTTGGATATGGAATACAAATGAGATATTGAAGTAGTCCTGAAAGAAACACATGTACTTGTGATAGTAGATATTCAATAGTTATATACAGACTACCCATGTATATTATTTAATTTCCCATATTACTACGGACTACATATGTAGATTCCAGTTTTTCTGTTATTCACTGTATGTGTGAATTGAAGTCAAGCCTATGAATGCGTTTAAACAAGATAAAGGAGCGAAAAATTGAAGGAATGGGTTTGGAGAAATAGAAGAACTATATTATAAGGATTTACAAAAACTTGGATATGGAATACAAATGAGATATTGAAGTAGTCCTGATCATACAATAATAAGAAATATCATCACTTCTCAAATTAGGTTGGGAGATCTTAGTTTAGTTTTATGGATCTTAGTGATGGAATATGAAATACTAAGTAATGTAACTAATTAATATTATAAATATGTATATAACATTAATTGAGTACACTAACAAAGATATATATAATAATTCATTGGTTTATTTGATTATATCATTAACCATTTCTTTATTTTTTGTTGCGAGGAGCATACCATGAATCCCAAAATTTGTGTTGCTTCCGTTATTGGTGCTGGATCGGCCATATAACTTGCTTCTATTCGACCTAGAGTAGGTCAAGGTACTGTTGCGGGCCAAGCCGTAAAAGTCAACCAGATGCAGAGGGTAAAATACGTTGTACTTTATTGCTTAACTGGCTTTTATGGAAGCTTTAACAATTTACGGCCAGGTCGTCGCATTAACACTTTTATTTGCTAACCCCTTTGTGTGATCCTAGAAACCTGAGAACGTGAAAAATACATAATTCTTTTATTTCTTTGACCCTGCCTCTTCTCTTCTTTAAATTATGACAACTCAACACTTAATCTTAAAATCCTAAACATGCTTGGACCGCACTAACAAGTAAACTTGTTTTGGCCATCTCTTTCTAATGATTTATCCTTTTGAGGTATGGTTTAAAGCGTTTAGTTTAAATTATAGTAAAAAAAACAAATTTGGACAATTTGAGTGTCAAAATCAGAATTAAATTAAAGTCTTCATAGAAAAAGTTCTTTGGGTAGTCAAACCAACTTGTTTTGGTCATAACTTTGTACTTACATATCAAAATGACAAATTTTATCATGTTAGACTCTAGTTTCATCATTCTTTTGGACAAAAATCTTTAAGATGTTCTTTTATATGCAAAAAATATACTGACATCGGGCATTTTTTAAGCCCCTAGCGATGGGTCGACTTGGACGCAAAAGGTTGGTTTAAAGTTTGCAGTTTTGGTCAATATTGGTTGACTTATTTTGGTCATAACTTGTACTTAGATATCGAAATGACAAATTTTTTTCCTGTTAGGAAAGAAAAGACTCTAGTTTCATCATTCTTTTGGATAAAAATCTTCAAGTTGTTGTTTTCTAGTAAAACAATAGCAAGAGAAATATATATACGAGATTAATATTTATTATATTACGTATTACACTACGAAATTGTAGAAAAGGGGGGAATTCCAAATTTTTCCACAGATCCCCTTTTGTCCTATTCATGATGTACATCTCCTTAATTTTCGTAGTCAAGTTTGTAGCGTGCGACGAAACAACAAGAACTTTCTTCTGCGTAATCGTTGCTATTTCATTCCGTTCTATTCAACAATTAACCAAAATTAAATTGAATTGCAATTGGATCAATCAATCATCAAATCTTGATATGGAATGGTTTGCTTTGATGAATCTCTTTGTTTGAATCGATGTGAGATATGATAAAGAGAAGTAAAAATCATGTAGTTTATGCAGGTCGAGGTAAATAGTCTTAGATACATATTATACGTGGACTCCGGGGTTTGCATTGAATAATGATTCTCGGGTTCGATGTGATTCAATAGAAATAAGATGACGATGGTTTACATTATGAAAGAAACACATGTACATTCGATAGTAGATATTCAATAGTTATATACGGACTAGCCGTGTATATTATTTAATTTCCCATATTACTACGGACTACATATGTAGATTCCACTTTCTCTATATGGATTACGATACAAGCTCTTCCTTTTCTGTCTGTCACTGTATGTGTGAATTGAAGTCAAGCCTATGATTGCGTTTAAACAAGATAAAGGAGCGAAGAATTGAAGGAATGGGTTTGGAGAAATAGAAGAACTGTATTATAAGGATTTACAAAAGCTTGAATATGGAATAAAAATTAGATATTGAAGTAGTCCTGATCATACAATAATAACAAATATCACCACTTCTCAAATTAGGTTGGGAGATCTTAGTTTAGTTGTATGGATCTTAGTGATGGAATATGAAATACTAAGTAATGCAACTAATTAATATTATAAATATGTATATAACATTAATTGTGTCCACTAACAAAGATATATATAATAATTCATTGGTTTATTAGATTATATCATTAACCATTTCTTTATTTTTTGTTGTGAGGAGTTCTTACCATGAATCCCAAATTTTCTGTTGCTTCTGTTATTGGTGCTGGATTTGCCATATAACTTGCTTCTATTCGACCTAGAGTAGGTCAAGGTACTGTTGCAGGCCAAGCCGTAAAAGGTATTGCTAGTCAACCAGATGCAGTGGGTAAAATACGATGTACTTTATTGCTTAACTGGCTTTTATGGAAGCTTTAACAATTTACGGTCAGGTCGTTGCATTAGCACTTTTATTTGCTAACCACTTTGTGTAATACTAGAAAAGTGAAAAATACGTACTTCTTTTATTTCTTTGACCCTGCCCCTTCTCTTCTTGAAATTATGACAACTCAACACTTAGTCTTAAAATCCTAAATATGCTTGGACCGCACTAACAAGTAAACTTGTTTTGGCCATCTCTTTCTAATGATTTATCCTTTTGAGGTATGGTTTAAAGCGTTTAGTTTAAATTATAGTAAAAAAACAAATTTGGACAATTTGAGTGTCAAAATCAGAATTAAAGTAAAGTCTTCATAGAAAAAGTTCTTTGGGTAGTCAAACCAACTTGTTTTGGTCATAACTTTGTACTTACATATCAAAATGACAAATTTTATCATGTTAGACTCTAGTTTCATCATTCTTTTGGACAAAAATCTTTAAGATGTTCTTTTATATGCAAAAAATATACTGACATCGGGCATTTTTTAAGCCCCTAGCGATGGGTCGACTTGGACGCAAAAGGTTGGTTTAAAGTTTGCAGTTTTGGTCAATATTGGTTGACTTATTTTGGTCATAACTTGTACTTAGATATCGAAATGACAAATTTTTTTCATGTTAGGAAAGAAAAGACTCTAGTTTCATCATTCTTTTGGATAAAAATCTTCAAGTTGTTGTTTTCTAGTAAAACAATAGCAAGAGAAATATATATACGAGATTAATATTTATTATATCACGTATTACACTACGAAATTGTAGAAAAGGGGGGAATTCCAAATTTTTCCACAGATCCCCTTTTGTCCTATTCATGATGTACATCTCTTTAATTTTCGTAGTCAATTATAAGGATTCATAATTGGAATAATAATTCTTACTCGCTTGGAGCGTGCGACGAAACAACAAGAACTTTGTTCTGCGAAACCATTGCTATTTCATTCCATCCTATTTAACAATTAACCAAAATTAAATTGAATTGCAATTGGATCAATCAATCATCAAATCTTGATATGGAATGGTTTGCTTTGATGAATCTCTTTGTTTGAATCGATGTGAGATATGATAAAGACAAGTAAAAATCATGTCGTTTATGCAGGTCGAGGTAAATAGCCATAGTAGCTACGTATTATACGTGAACTCCAGGGTTTACATTGAATAATGATTCTCGGGTCCGATAAGATTCAATAGAAATAAGATGGCGATGGTTTACATTATGAAAGAAACACATGTACTTGTGATAGTAGATATTCAATAGTTATATAAAGACTACCCATGTATATTATTTAATTTCCCATATTACGACGGACTACATATGTAGATTCCACTTTTTCTGTCTGTCACTGTATGTGTGAATTGAAGTCAAGCCTATGAATGCGTTTAAACAAGATAAAGGAGCGAAAAATTGAAGGAATGGGTTTGGAGAAATAGAAGAACTATATTATAAGGATTTACAAATACTTGGATATGGAATACAAATGAGATATTGAAGTAGTCCTGAAAGAAACACATGTACTTGTGATAGTAGATATTCAATAGTTATATACAGACTACCCATGTATATTATTTAATTTCCCATATTACTACGGACTACATATGTAGATTCCAGTTTTTCTGTTATTCACTGTATGTGTGAATTGAAGTCAAGCCTATGAATGCGTTTAAACAAGATAAAGGAGCGAAAAATTGAAGGAATGGGTTTGGAGAAATAGAAGAACTATATTATAAGGATTTACAAAAACTTGGATATGGAATACAAATGAGATATTGAAGTAGTCCTGATCATACAATAATAAGAAATATCATCACTTCTCAAATTAGGTTGGGAGATCTTAGTTTAGTTTTATGGATCTTAGTGATGGAATATGAAATACTAAGTAATGTAACTAATTAATATTATAAATATGTATATAACATTAATTGAGTACACTAACAAAGATATATATAATAATTCATTGGTTTATTTGATTATATCATTAACCATTTCTTTATTTTTTGTTGCGAGGAGCATACCATGAATCCCAAAATTTGTGTTGCTTCCGTTATTGGTGCTGGATCGGCCATATAACTTGCTTCTATTCGACCTAGAGTAGGTCAAGGTACTGTTGCGGGCCAAGCCGTAAAAGTCAACCAGATGCAGAGGGTAAAATACGTTGTACTTTATTGCTTAACTGGCTTTTATGGAAGCTTTAACAATTTACGGCCAGGTCGTCGCATTAACACTTTTATTTGCTAACCCCTTTGTGTGATCCTAGAAACCTGAGAACGTGAAAAATACATAATTCTTTTATTTCTTTGACCCTGCCTCTTCTCTTCTTTAAATTATGACAACTCAACACTTAATCTTAAAATCCTAAACATGCTTGGACCGCACTAACAAGTAAACTTGTTTTGGCCATCTCTTTCTAATGATTTATCCTTTTGAGGTATGGTTTAAAGCGTTTAGTTTAAATTATAGTAAAAAAAACAAATTTGGACAATTTGAGTGTCAAAATCAGAATTAAATTAAAGTCTTCATAGAAAAAGTTCTTTGGGTAGTCAAACCAACTTGTTTTGGTCATAACTTTGTACTTACATATCAAAATGACAAATTTTATCATGTTAGACTCTAGTTTCATCATTCTTTTGGACAAAAATCTTTAAGATGTTCTTTTATATGCAAAAAATATACTGACATCGGGCATTTTTTAAGCCCCTAGCGATGGGTCGACTTGGACGCAAAAGGTTGGTTTAAAGTTTGCAGTTTTGGTCAATATTGGTTGACTTATTTTGGTCATAACTTGTACTTAGATATCGAAATGACAAATTTTTTTCCTGTTAGGAAAGAAAAGACTCTAGTTTCATCATTCTTTTGGATAAAAATCTTCAAGTTGTTGTTTTCTAGTAAAACAATAGCAAGAGAAATATATATACGAGATTAATATTTATTATATTACGTATTACACTACGAAATTGTAGAAAAGGGGGGAATTCCAAATTTTTCCACAGATCCCCTTTTGTCCTATTCATGATGTACATCTCCTTAATTTTCGTAGTCAAGTTTGTAGCGTGCGACGAAACAACAAGAACTTTCTTCTGCGTAATCGTTGCTATTTCATTCCGTTCTATTCAACAATTAACCAAAATTAAATTGAATTGCAATTGGATCAATCAATCATCAAATCTTGATATGGAATGGTTTGCTTTGATGAATCTCTTTGTTTGAATCGATGTGAGATATGATAAAGAGAAGTAAAAATCATGTAGTTTATGCAGGTCGAGGTAAATAGTCTTAGATACATATTATACGTGGACTCCGGGGTTTGCATTGAATAATGATTCTCGGGTTCGATGTGATTCAATAGAAATAAGATGACGATGGTTTACATTATGAAAGAAACACATGTACATTCGATAGTAGATATTCAATAGTTATATACGGACTAGCCGTGTATATTATTTAATTTCCCATATTACTACGGACTACATATGTAGATTCCACTTTCTCTATATGGATTACGATACAAGCTCTTCCTTTTCTGTCTGTCACTGTATGTGTGAATTGAAGTCAAGCCTATGATTGCGTTTAAACAAGATAAAGGAGCGAAGAATTGAAGGAATGGGTTTGGAGAAATAGAAGAACTGTATTATAAGGATTTACAAAAGCTTGAATATGGAATAAAAATTAGATATTGAAGTAGTCCTGATCATACAATAATAACAAATATCACCACTTCTCAAATTAGGTTGGGAGATCTTAGTTTAGTTGTATGGATCTTAGTGATGGAATATGAAATACTAAGTAATGCAACTAATTAATATTATAAATATGTATATAACATTAATTGTGTCCACTAACAAAGATATATATAATAATTCATTGGTTTATTAGATTATATCATTAACCATTTCTTTATTTTTTGTTGTGAGGAGTTCTTACCATGAATCCCAAATTTTCTGTTGCTTCTGTTATTGGTGCTGGATTTGCCATATAACTTGCTTCTATTCGACCTAGAGTAGGTCAAGGTACTGTTGCAGGCCAAGCCGTAAAAGGTATTGCTAGTCAACCAGATGCAGTGGGTAAAATACGATGTACTTTATTGCTTAACTGGCTTTTATGGAAGCTTTAACAATTTACGGTCAGGTCGTTGCATTAGCACTTTTATTTGCTAACCACTTTGTGTAATACTAGAAAAGTGAAAAATACGTACTTCTTTTATTTCTTTGACCCTGCCCCTTCTCTTCTTGAAATTATGACAACTCAACACTTAGTCTTAAAATCCTAAATATGCTTGGACCGCACTAACAAGTAAACTTGTTTTGGCCATCTCTTTCTAATGATTTATCCTTTTGAGGTATGGTTTAAAGCGTTTAGTTTAAATTATAGTAAAAAAACAAATTTGGACAATTTGAGTGTCAAAATCAGAATTAAAGTAAAGTCTTCATAGAAAAAGTTCTTTGGGTAGTCAAACCAACTTGTTTTGGTCATAACTTTGTACTTACATATCAAAATGACAAATTTTATCATGTTAGACTCTAGTTTCATCATTCTTTTGGACAAAAATCTTTAAGATGTTCTTTTATATGCAAAAAATATACTGAGATCGGGCATTTTTTAAGCCCCTAGCGATGGGTCGACTTGGACGCAAAAGGTTGGTTTAAAGTTTGCAGTTTTGGTCAATATTGGTTGACTTATTTTGGTCATAACTTGTACTTAGATATCGAAATGACAAATTTTTTTCATGTTAGGAAAGAAAAGACTCTAGTTTCATCATTCTTTTGGATAAAAATCTTCAAGTTGTTGTTTTCTAGTAAAACAATAGCAAGAGAAATATATATACGAGATTAATATTTATTATATTACGTATTACACTACGAAATTGTAGAAAAGGAGGGAATTCCAAATTTTTCCACAGATCCCCTTTTGCCCTATTCATGATGTACATCTCCTTAATTTTCGTAGTCAATTATAAGGATTCATAATTGGGCTAATAACTCTTACTCGCTTGGAGCGTGCGACGAAACAACAAGAACTTTCTTCTGCGTAATCGTTGCTATTTCATTCCGTTCTATTCAACAATTAACCAAAATTAAATTGAATTGCAATTGGATCAATCAATCATCAAATCTTGATATGGAATGGTTTGCTTTGATGAATCTCTTTGTTTGAATCGATGTGAGATATGATAAAGAGAAGTAAAAATCATGTAGTTTATGCAGGTCGAGGTAAATAGTCTTAGATACATATTATACGTGGACTCCGGGGTTTGCATTGAATAATGATTCTCGGGTTCGATGTGATTCAATAGAAATAAGATGACGATGGTTTACATTATGAAAGAAACACATGTACATTCGATAGTAGATATTCAATAGTTATATACGGACTAGCCGTGTATATTATTTAATTTCCCATATTACTACGGACTACATATGTAGATTCCACTTTCTCTATATGGATTACGATACAAGCTCTTCCTTTTCTGTCTGTCACTGTATGTGTGAATTGAAGTCAAGCCTATGATTGCGTTTAAACAAGATAAAGGAGCGAAGAATTGAAGGAATGGGTTTGGAGAAATAGAAGAACTGTATTATAAGGATTTACAAAAGCTTGAATATGGAATAAAAATTAGATATTGAAGTAGTCCTGATCATACAATAATAACAAATATCACCACTTCTCAAATTAGGTTGGGAGATCTTAGTTTAGTTGTATGGATCTTAGTGATGGAATATGAAATACTAAGTAATGCAACTAATTAATATTATAAATATGTATATAACATTAATTGTGTCCACTAACAAAGATATATATAATAATTCATTGGTTTATTAGATTATATCATTAACCATTTCTTTATTTTTTGTTGTGAGGAGTTCTTACCATGAATCCCAAATTTTCTGTTGCTTCTGTTATTGGTGCTGGATTTGCCATATAACTTGCTTCTATTCGACCTAGAGTAGGTCAAGGTACTGTTGCAGGCCAAGCCGTAAAAGGTATTGCTAGTCAACCAGATGCAGTGGGTAAAATACGATGTACTTTATTGCTTAACTGGCTTTTATGGAAGCTTTAACAATTTACGGTCAGGTCGTTGCATTAGCACTTTTATTTGCTAACCACTTTGTGTAATACTAGAAAAGTGAAAAATACGTACTTCTTTTATTTCTTTGACCCTGCCCCTTCTCTTCTTGAAATTATGACAACTCAACACTTAGTCTTAAAATCCTAAATATGCTTGGACCGCACTAACAAGTAAACTTGTTTTGGCCATCTCTTTCTAATGATTTATCCTTTTGAGGTATGGTTTAAAGCGTTTAGTTTAAATTATAGTAAAAAAACAAATTTGGACAATTTGAGTGTCAAAATCAGAATTAAAGTAAAGTCTTCATAGAAAAAGTTCTTTGGGTAGTCAAACCAACTTGTTTTGGTCATAACTTTGTACTTACATATCAAAATGACAAATTTTATCATGTTAGACTCTAGTTTCATCATTCTTTTGGACAAAAATCTTTAAGATGTTCTTTTATATGCAAAAAATATACTGACATCGGGCATTTTTTAAGCCCCTAGCGATGGGTCGACTTGGACGCAAAAGGTTGGTTTAAAGTTTGCAGTTTTGGTCAATATTGGTTGACTTATTTTGGTCATAACTTGTACTTAGATATCGAAATGACAAATTTTTTTCATGTTAGGAAAGAAAAGACTCTAGTTTCATCATTCTTTTGGATAAAAATCTTCAAGTTGTTGTTTTCTAGTAAAACAATAGCAAGAGAAATATATATACGAGATTAATATTTATTATATTACGTATTACACTACGAAATTGTAGAAAAGGGGGGAATTCCAAATTTTTCCACAGATCCCCTTTTGTCCTATTCATGATGTACATCTCTTTAATTTTCGTAGTCAATTATAAGGATTCATAATTGGAATAATAATTCTTACTCGCTTGGAGCGTGCGACGAAACAACAAGAACTTTGTTCTGCGAAACCATTGCTATTTCATTCCATCCTATTTAACAATTAACCAAAATTAAATTGAATTGCAATTGGATCAATCAATCATCAAATCTTGATATGGAATGGTTTGCTTTGATGAATCTCTTTGTTTGAATCGATGTGAGATATGATAAAGACAAGTAAAAATCATGTCGTTTATGCAGGTCGAGGTAAATAGCCATAGTAGCTACGTATTATACGTGAACTCCAGGGTTTACATTGAATAATGATTCTCGGGTCCGATAAGATTCAATAGAAATAAGATGGCGATGGTTTACATTATGAAAGAAACACATGTACTTGTGATAGTAGATATTCAATAGTTATATAAAGACTACCCATGTATATTATTTAATTTCCCATATTACGACGGACTACATATGTAGATTCCACTTTTTCTGTCTGTCACTGTATGTGTGAATTGAAGTCAAGCCTATGAATGCGTTTAAACAAGATAAAGGAGCGAAAAATTGAAGGAATGGGTTTGGAGAAATAGAAGAACTATATTATAAGGATTTACAAATACTTGGATATGGAATACAAATGAGATATTGAAGTAGTCCTGAAAGAAACACATGTACTTGTGATAGTAGATATTCAATAGTTATATACAGACTACCCATGTATATTATTTAATTTCCCATATTACTACGGACTACATATGTAGATTCCAGTTTTTCTGTTATTCACTGTATGTGTGAATTGAAGTCAAGCCTATGAATGCGTTTAAACAAGATAAAGGAGCGAAAAATTGAAGGAATGGGTTTGGAGAAATAGAAGAACTATATTATAAGGATTTACAAAAACTTGGATATGGAATACAAATGAGATATTGAAGTAGTCCTGATCATACAATAATAAGAAATATCATCACTTCTCAAATTAGGTTGGGAGATCTTAGTTTAGTTTTATGGATCTTAGTGATGGAATATGAAATACTAAGTAATGTAACTAATTAATATTATAAATATGTATATAACATTAATTGAGTACACTAACAAAGATATATATAATAATTCATTGGTTTATTTGATTATATCATTAACCATTTCTTTATTTTTTGTTGCGAGGAGCATACCATGAATCCCAAAATTTGTGTTGCTTCCGTTATTGGTGCTGGATCGGCCATATAACTTGCTTCTATTCGACCTAGAGTAGGTCAAGGTACTGTTGCGGGCCAAGCCGTAAAAGTCAACCAGATGCAGAGGGTAAAATACGTTGTACTTTATTGCTTAACTGGCTTTTATGGAAGCTTTAACAATTTACGGCCAGGTCGTCGCATTAACACTTTTATTTGCTAACCCCTTTGTGTGATCCTAGAAACCTGAGAACGTGAAAAATACATAATTCTTTTATTTCTTTGACCCTGCCTCTTCTCTTCTTTAAATTATGACAACTCAACACTTAATCTTAAAATCCTAAACATGCTTGGACCGCACTAACAAGTAAACTTGTTTTGGCCATCTCTTTCTAATGATTTATCCTTTTGAGGTATGGTTTAAAGCGTTTAGTTTAAATTATAGTAAAAAAAACAAATTTGGACAATTTGAGTGTCAAAATCAGAATTAAATTAAAGTCTTCATAGAAAAAGTTCTTTGGGTAGTCAAACCAACTTGTTTTGGTCATAACTTTGTACTTACATATCAAAATGACAAATTTTATCATGTTAGACTCTAGTTTCATCATTCTTTTGGACAAAAATATTTAAGATGTTCTTTTATATGCAAAAAATATACTGACATCGGGCATTTTTTAAGCCCCTAGCGATGGGTCGACTTGGACGCAAAAGGTTGGTTTAAAGTTTGCAGTTTTGGTCAATATTGGTTGACTTATTTTGGTCATAACTTGTACTTAGATATCGAAATGACAAATTTTTTTCATGTTAGGAAAGAAAAGACTCTAGTTTCATCATTCTTTTGGATAAAAATCTTCAAGTTGTTGTTTTCTAGTAAAACAATAGCAAGAGAAATATATATACGAGATTAATATTTATTATATTACGTATTACACTACGAAATTGTAGAAAAGGGGGGAATTCCAAATTTTTCCACAGATCCCCTTTTGCCCTATTCATGATGTACATCTCCTTAATTTTCGTAGTCAATTATAAGGATTCATAATTGGGCTAATAACTCTTACTGGTTTGTAGCGTGCGACGAAACAACAAGAACTTTCTTCTGCGTAATCGTTGCTATTTCATTCCGTTCTATTCAACAATTAACCAAAATTAAATTGAATTGCAATTGGATCAATCAATCATCAAATCTTGATATGGAATGGTTTGCTTTGATGAATCTCTTTGTTTGAATCGATGTGAGATATGATGAAGAGAAGTAAAAATCATGTAGTTTATGCAGGTCGAGGTAAATAGTCTTAGATACATATTATACGTGGACTCCGGGGTTTGCATTGAATAATGATTCTCGGGTTCGATGTGATTCAATAGAAATAAGATGACGATGGTTTACATTATGAAAGAAACACATGTACATTCGATAGTAGATATTCAATAGTTATATACGGACTAGCCGTGTATATTATTTAATTTCCCATATTACTACGGACTACATATGTAGATTCCACTTTCTCTATATGGATTACGATACAAGCTCTTCCTTTTCTGTCTGTCACTGTATGTGTGAATTGAAGTCAAGCCTATGATTGCGTTTAAACAAGATAAAGGAGCGAAGAATTGAAGGAATGGGTTTGGAGAAATAGAAGAACTGTATTATAAGGATTTACAAAAGCTTGAATATGGAATAAAAATTAGATATTGAAGTAGTCCTGATCATACAATAATAACAAATATCACCACTTCTCAAATTAGGTTGGGAGATCTTAGTTTAGTTGTATGGATCTTAGTGATGGAATATGAAATACTAAGTAATGCAACTAATTAATATTATAAATATGTATATAACATTAATTGTGTCCACTAACAAAGATATATATAATAATTCATTGGTTTATTAGATTATATCATTAACCATTTCTTTATTTTTTGTTGTGAGGAGTTCTTACCATGAATCCCAAATTTTCTGTTGCTTCTGTTATTGGTGCTGGATTTGCCATATAACTTGCTTCTATTCGACCTAGAGTAGGTCAAGGTACTGTTGCAGGCCAAGCCGTAAAAGGTATTGCTAGTCAACCAGATGCAGTGGGTAAAATACGATGTACTTTATTGCTTAACTGGCTTTTATGGAAGCTTTAACAATTTACGGTCAGGTCGTTGCATTAGCACTTTTATTTGCTAACCACTTTGTGTAATACTAGAAAAGTGAAAAATACGTACTTCTTTTATTTCTTTGACCCTGCCCCTTCTCTTCTTGAAATTATGACAACTCAACACTTAGTCTTAAAATCCTAAATATGCTTGGACCGCACTAACAAGTAAACTTGTTTTGGCCATCTCTTTCTAATGATTTATCCTTTTGAGGTATGGTTTAAAGCGTTTAGTTTAAATTATAGTAAAAAAACAAATTTGGACAATTTGAGTGTCAAAATCAGAATTAAAGTAAAGTCTTCATAGAAAAAGTTCTTTGGGTAGTCAAACCAACTTGTTTTGGTCATAACTTTGTACTTACATATCAAAATGACAAATTTTATCATGTTAGACTCTAGTTTCATCATTCTTTTGGACAAAAATCTTTAAGATGTTCTTTTATATGCAAAAAATATACTGACATCGGGCATTTTTTAAGCCCCTAGCGATGGGTCGACTTGGACGCAAAAGGTTGGTTTAAAGTTTGCAGTTTTGGTCAATATTGGTTGACTTATTTTGGTCATAACTTGTACTTAGATATCGAAATGACAAATTTTTTTCATGTTAGGAAAGAAAAGACTCTAGTTTCATCATTCTTTTGGATAAAAATCTTCAAGTTGTTGTTTTCTAGTAAAACAATAGCAAGAGAAATATATATACGAGATTAATATTTATTATATCACGTATTACACTACGAAATTGTAGAAAAGGGGGGAATTCCAAATTTTTCCACAGATCCCCTTTTGTCCTATTCATGATGTACATCTCTTTAATTTTCGTAGTCAATTATAAGGATTCATAATTGGAATAATAATTCTTACTCGCTTGGAGCGTGCGACGAAACAACAAGAACTTTGTTCTGCGAAACCATTGCTATTTCATTCCATCCTATTTAACAATTAACCAAAATTAAATTGAATTGCAATTGGATCAATCAATCATCAAATCTTGATATGGAATGGTTTGCTTTGATGAATCTCTTTGTTTGAATCGATGTGAGATATGATAAAGACAAGTAAAAATCATGTCGTTTATGCAGGTCGAGGTAAATAGCCATAGTAGCTACGTATTATACGTGAACTCCAGGGTTTACATTGAATAATGATTCTCGGGTCCGATAAGATTCAATAGAAATAAGATGGCGATGGTTTACATTATGAAAGAAACACATGTACTTGTGATAGTAGATATTCAATAGTTATATAAAGACTACCCATGTATATTATTTAATTTCCCATATTACGACGGACTACATATGTAGATTCCACTTTTTCTGTCTGTCACTGTATGTGTGAATTGAAGTCAAGCCTATGAATGCGTTTAAACAAGATAAAGGAGCGAAAAATTGAAGGAATGGGTTTGGAGAAATAGAAGAACTATATTATAAGGATTTACAAATACTTGGATATGGAATACAAATGAGATATTGAAGTAGTCCTGAAAGAAACACATGTACTTGTGATAGTAGATATTCAATAGTTATATACAGACTACCCATGTATATTATTTAATTTCCCATATTACTACGGACTACATATGTAGATTCCAGTTTTTCTGTTATTCACTGTATGTGTGAATTGAAGTCAAGCCTATGAATGCGTTTAAACAAGATAAAGGAGCGAAAAATTGAAGGAATGGGTTTGGAGAAATAGAAGAACTATATTATAAGGATTTACAAAAACTTGGATATGGAATACAAATGAGATATTGAAGTAGTCCTGATCATACAATAATAAGAAATATCATCACTTCTCAAATTAGGTTGGGAGATCTTAGTTTAGTTTTATGGATCTTAGTGATGGAATATGAAATACTAAGTAATGTAACTAATTAATATTATAAATATGTATATAACATTAATTGAGTACACTAACAAAGATATATATAATAATTCATTGGTTTATTTGATTATATCATTAACCATTTCTTTATTTTTTGTTGCGAGGAGCATACCATGAATCCCAAAATTTGTGTTGCTTCCGTTATTGGTGCTGGATCGGCCATATAACTTGCTTCTATTCGACCTAGAGTAGGTCAAGGTACTGTTGCGGGCCAAGCCGTAAAAGTCAACCAGATGCAGAGGGTAAAATACGTTGTACTTTATTGCTTAACTGGCTTTTATGGAAGCTTTAACAATTTACGGCCAGGTCGTCGCATTAACACTTTTATTTGCTAACCCCTTTGTGTGATCCTAGAAACCTGAGAACGTGAAAAATACATAATTCTTTTATTTCTTTGACCCTGCCTCTTCTCTTCTTTAAATTATGACAACTCAACACTTAATCTTAAAATCCTAAACATGCTTGGACCGCACTAACAAGTAAACTTGTTTTGGCCATCTCTTTCTAATGATTTATCCTTTTGAGGTATGGTTTAAAGCGTTTAGTTTAAATTATAGTAAAAAAAACAAATTTGGACAATTTGAGTGTCAAAATCAGAATTAAATTAAAGTCTTCATAGAAAAAGTTCTTTGGGTAGTCAAACCAACTTGTTTTGGTCATAACTTTGTACTTACATATCAAAATGACAAATTTTATCATGTTAGACTCTAGTTTCATCATTCTTTTGGACAAAAATATTTAAGATGTTCTTTTATATGCAAAAAATATACTGACATCGGGCATTTTTTAAGCCCCTAGCGATGGGTCGACTTGGACGCAAAAGGTTGGTTTAAAGTTTGCAGTTTTGGTCAATATTGGTTGACTTATTTTGGTCATAACTTGTACTTAGATATCGAAATGACAAATTTTTTTCATGTTAGGAAAGAAAAGACTCTAGTTTCATCATTCTTTTGGATAAAAATCTTCAAGTTGTTGTTTTCTAGTAAAACAATAGCAAGAGAAATATATA
Organism: Nuphar pumila; assembly: GCF_984573655.1. Classification (NCBI taxonomy): domain Eukaryota; kingdom Viridiplantae; phylum Streptophyta; class Magnoliopsida; order Nymphaeales; family Nymphaeaceae; genus Nuphar; species Nuphar pumila. Next base: position 68,163,278 of record NC_143251.1, on the reverse strand, counting down.
TACGAGATTAATATTTATTATATTACGTATTACACTACGAAATTGTAGAAAAGGGGGGAATTCCAAATTTTTCCACAGATCCCCTTTTGCCCTATTCATGATGTACATCTCCTTAATTTTCGTAGTCAATTATAAGGATTCATAATTGGGCTAATAACTCTTACTGGTTTGTAGCGTGCGACGAAACAACAAGAACTTTCTTCTGCGTAATCGTTGCTATTTCATTCCGTTCTATTCAACAATTAACCAAAATTAAATTGAATTGCAATTGGATCAATCAATCATCAAATCTTGATATGGAATGGTTTGCTTTGATGAATCTCTTTGTTTGAATCGATGTGAGATATGATGAAGAGAAGTAAAAATCATGTAGTTTATGCAGGTCGAGGTAAATAGTCTTAGATACATATTATACGTGGACTCCGGGGTTTGCATTGAATAATGATTCTCGGGTTCGATGTGATTCAATAGAAATAAGATGACGATGGTTTACATTATGAAAGAAACACATGTACATTCGATAGTAGATATTCAATAGTTATATACGGACTAGCCGTGTATATTATTTAATTTCCCATATTACTACGGACTACATATGTAGATTCCACTTTCTCTATATGGATTACGATACAAGCTCTTCCTTTTCTGTCTGTCACTGTATGTGTGAATTGAAGTCAAGCCTATGATTGCGTTTAAACAAGATAAAGGAGCGAAGAATTGAAGGAATGGGTTTGGAGAAATAGAAGAACTGTATTATAAGGATTTACAAAAGCTTGAATATGGAATAAAAATTAGATATTGAAGTAGTCCTGATCATACAATAATAACAAATATCACCACTTCTCAAATTAGGTTGGGAGATCTTAGTTTAGTTGTATGGATCTTAGTGATGGAATATGAAATACTAAGTAATGCAACTAATTAATATTATAAATATGTATATAACATTAATTGTGTCCACTAACAAAGATATATATAATAATTCATTGGTTTATTAGATTATATCATTAACCATTTCTTTATTTTTTGTTGTGAGGAGTTCTTACCATGAATCCCAAATTTTCTGTTGCTTCTGTTATTGGTGCTGGATTTGCCATATAACTTGCTTCTATTCGACCTAGAGTAGGTCAAGGTACTGTTGCAGGCCAAGCCGTAAAAGGTATTGCTAGTCAACCAGATGCAGTGGGTAAAATACGATGTACTTTATTGCTTAACTGGCTTTTATGGAAGCTTTAACAATTTACGGTCAGGTCGTTGCATTAGCACTTTTATTTGCTAACCACTTTGTGTAATACTAGAAAAGTGAAAAATACGTACTTCTTTTATTTCTTTGACCCTGCCCCTTCTCTTCTTGAAATTATGACAACTCAACACTTAGTCTTAAAATCCTAAATATGCTTGGACCGCACTAACAAGTAAACTTGTTTTGGCCATCTCTTTCTAATGATTTATCCTTTTGAGGTATGGTTTAAAGCGTTTAGTTTAAATTATAGTAAAAAAACAAATTTGGACAATTTGAGTGTCAAAATCAGAATTAAAGTAAAGTCTTCATAGAAAAAGTTCTTTGGGTAGTCAAACCAACTTGTTTTGGTCATAACTTTGTACTTACATATCAAAATGACAAATTTTATCATGTTAGACTCTAGTTTCATCATTCTTTTGGACAAAAATCTTTAAGATGTTCTTTTATATGCAAAAAATATACTGACATCGGGCATTTTTTAAGCCCCTAGCGATGGGTCGACTTGGACGCAAAAGGTTGGTTTAAAGTTTGCAGTTTTGGTCAATATTGGTTGACTTATTTTGGTCATAACTTGTACTTAGATATCGAAATGACAAATTTTTTTCATGTTAGGAAAGAAAAGACTCTAGTTTCATCATTCTTTTGGATAAAAATCTTCAAGTTGTTGTTTTCTAGTAAAACAATAGCAAGAGAAATATATATACGAGATTAATATTTATTATATCACGTATTACACTACGAAATTGTAGAAAAGGGGGGAATTCCAAATTTTTCCACAGATCCCCTTTTGTCCTATTCATGATGTACATCTCTTTAATTTTCGTAGTCAATTATAAGGATTCATAATTGGAATAATAATTCTTACTCGCTTGGAGCGTGCGACGAAACAACAAGAACTTTGTTCTGCGAAACCATTGCTATTTCATTCCATCCTATTTAACAATTAACCAAAATTAAATTGAATTGCAATTGGATCAATCAATCATCAAATCTTGATATGGAATGGTTTGCTTTGATGAATCTCTTTGTTTGAATCGATGTGAGATATGATAAAGACAAGTAAAAATCATGTCGTTTATGCAGGTCGAGGTAAATAGCCATAGTAGCTACGTATTATACGTGAACTCCAGGGTTTACATTGAATAATGATTCTCGGGTCCGATAAGATTCAATAGAAATAAGATGGCGATGGTTTACATTATGAAAGAAACACATGTACTTGTGATAGTAGATATTCAATAGTTATATAAAGACTACCCATGTATATTATTTAATTTCCCATATTACGACGGACTACATATGTAGATTCCACTTTTTCTGTCTGTCACTGTATGTGTGAATTGAAGTCAAGCCTATGAATGCGTTTAAACAAGATAAAGGAGCGAAAAATTGAAGGAATGGGTTTGGAGAAATAGAAGAACTATATTATAAGGATTTACAAATACTTGGATATGGAATACAAATGAGATATTGAAGTAGTCCTGAAAGAAACACATGTACTTGTGATAGTAGATATTCAATAGTTATATACAGACTACCCATGTATATTATTTAATTTCCCATATTACTACGGACTACATATGTAGATTCCAGTTTTTCTGTTATTCACTGTATGTGTGAATTGAAGTCAAGCCTATGAATGCGTTTAAACAAGATAAAGGAGCGAAAAATTGAAGGAATGGGTTTGGAGAAATAGAAGAACTATATTATAAGGATTTACAAAAACTTGGATATGGAATACAAATGAGATATTGAAGTAGTCCTGATCATACAATAATAAGAAATATCATCACTTCTCAAATTAGGTTGGGAGATCTTAGTTTAGTTTTATGGATCTTAGTGATGGAATATGAAATACTAAGTAATGTAACTAATTAATATTATAAATATGTATATAACATTAATTGAGTACACTAACAAAGATATATATAATAATTCATTGGTTTATTTGATTATATCATTAACCATTTCTTTATTTTTTGTTGCGAGGAGCATACCATGAATCCCAAAATTTGTGTTGCTTCCGTTATTGGTGCTGGATCGGCCATATAACTTGCTTCTATTCGACCTAGAGTAGGTCAAGGTACTGTTGCGGGCCAAGCCGTAAAAGTCAACCAGATGCAGAGGGTAAAATACGTTGTACTTTATTGCTTAACTGGCTTTTATGGAAGCTTTAACAATTTACGGCCAGGTCGTCGCATTAACACTTTTATTTGCTAACCCCTTTGTGTGATCCTAGAAACCTGAGAACGTGAAAAATACATAATTCTTTTATTTCTTTGACCCTGCCTCTTCTCTTCTTTAAATTATGACAACTCAACACTTAATCTTAAAATCCTAAACATGCTTGGACCGCACTAACAAGTAAACTTGTTTTGGCCATCTCTTTCTAATGATTTATCCTTTTGAGGTATGGTTTAAAGCGTTTAGTTTAAATTATAGTAAAAAAAACAAATTTGGACAATTTGAGTGTCAAAATCAGAATTAAATTAAAGTCTTCATAGAAAAAGTTCTTTGGGTAGTCAAACCAACTTGTTTTGGTCATAACTTTGTACTTACATATCAAAATGACAAATTTTATCATGTTAGACTCTAGTTTCATCATTCTTTTGGACAAAAATCTTTAAGATGTTCTTTTATATGCAAAAAATATACTGACATCGGGCATTTTTTAAGCCCCTAGCGATGGGTCGACTTGGACGCAAAAGGTTGGTTTAAAGTTTGCAGTTTTGGTCAATATTGGTTGACTTATTTTGGTCATAACTTGTACTTAGATATCGAAATGACAAATTTTTTTCATGTTAGGAAAGAAAAGACTCTAGTTTCATCATTCTTTTGGATAAAAATCTTCAAGTTGTTGTTTTCTAGTAAAACAATAGCAAGAGAAATATATATACGAGATTAATATTTATTATATTACGTATTACACTACGAAATTGTAGAAAAGGGGGGAATTCCAAATTTTTCCACAGATCCCCTTTTGTCCTATTCATGATGTACATCTCCTTAATTTTCGTAGTCAATTATAAGGATTCATAATTGGGCTAATAACTCTTACTGGTTTGTAGCGTGCGACGAAACAACAAGAACTTTCTTCTGCGTAATCGTTGCTATTTCATTCCGTTCTATTCAACAATTAACCAAAATTAAATTGAATTGCAATTGGATCAATCAATCATCAAATCTTGATATGGAATGGTTTGCTTTGATGAATCTCTTTGTTTGAATCGATGTGAGATATGATGAAGAGAAGTAAAAATCATGTAGTTTATGCAGGTCGAGGTAAATAGTCTTAGATACATATTATACGTGGACTCCGGGGTTTGCATTGAATAATGATTCTCGGGTTCGATGTGATTCAATAGAAATAAGATGACGATGGTTTACATTATGAAAGAAACACATGTACATTCGATAGTAGATATTCAATAGTTATATACGGACTAGCCGTGTATATTATTTAATTTCCCATATTACTACGGACTACATATGTAGATTCCACTTTCTCTATATGGATTACGATACAAGCTCTTCCTTTTCTGTCTGTCACTGTATGTGTGAATTGAAGTCAAGCCTATGATTGCGTTTAAACAAGATAAAGGAGCGAAGAATTGAAGGAATGGGTTTGGAGAAATAGAAGAACTGTATTATAAGGATTTACAAAAGCTTGAATATGGAATAAAAATTAGATATTGAAGTAGTCCTGATCATACAATAATAACAAATATCACCACTTCTCAAATTAGGTTGGGAGATCTTAGTTTAGTTGTATGGATCTTAGTGATGGAATATGAAATACTAAGTAATGCAACTAATTAATATTATAAATATGTATATAACATTAATTGTGTCCACTAACAAAGATATATATAATAATTCATTGGTTTATTAGATTATATCATTAACCATTTCTTTATTTTTTGTTGTGAGGAGTTCTTACCATGAATCCCAAATTTTCTGTTGCTTCTGTTATTGGTGCTGGATTTGCCATATAACTTGCTTCTATTCGACCTAGAGTAGGTCAAGGTACTGTTGCAGGCCAAGCCGTAAAAGGTATTGCTAGTCAACCAGATGCAGTGGGTAAAATACGATGTACTTTATTGCTTAACTGGCTTTTATGGAAGCTTTAACAATTTACGGTCAGGTCGTTGCATTAGCACTTTTATTTGCTAACCACTTTGTGTAATACTAGAAAAGTGAAAAATACGTACTTCTTTTATTTCTTTGACCCTGCCCCTTCTCTTCTTGAAATTATGACAACTCAACACTTAGTCTTAAAATCCTAAATATGCTTGGACCGCACTAACAAGTAAACTTGTTTTGGCCATCTCTTTCTAATGATTTATCCTTTTGAGGTATGGTTTAAAGCGTTTAGTTTAAATTATAGTAAAAAAACAAATTTGGACAATTTGAGTGTCAAAATCAGAATTAAAGTAAAGTCTTCATAGAAAAAGTTCTTTGGGTAGTCAAACCAACTTGTTTTGGTCATAACTTTGTACTTACATATCAAAATGACAAATTTTATCATGTTAGACTCTAGTTTCATCATTCTTTTGGACAAAAATCTTTAAGATGTTCTTTTATATGCAAAAAATATACTGACATCGGGCATTTTTTAAGCCCCTAGCGATGGGTCGACTTGGACGCAAAAGGTTGGTTTAAAGTTTGCAGTTTTGGTCAATATTGGTTGACTTATTTTGGTCATAACTTGTACTTAGATATCGAAATGACAAATTTTTTTCATGTTAGGAAAGAAAAGACTCTAGTTTCATCATTCTTTTGGATAAAAATCTTCAAGTTGTTGTTTTCTAGTAAAACAATAGCAAGAGAAATATATATACGAGATTAATATTTATTATATCACGTATTACACTACGAAATTGTAGAAAAGGGGGGAATTCCAAATTTTTCCACAGATCCCCTTTTGTCCTATTCATGATGTACATCTCTTTAATTTTCGTAGTCAATTATAAGGATTCATAATTGGAATAATAATTCTTACTCGCTTGGAGCGTGCGACGAAACAACAAGAACTTTGTTCTGCGAAACCATTGCTATTTCATTCCATCCTATTTAACAATTAACCAAAATTAAATTGAATTGCAATTGGATCAATCAATCATCAAATCTTGATATGGAATGGTTTGCTTTGATGAATCTCTTTGTTTGAATCGATGTGAGATATGATAAAGACAAGTAAAAATCATGTCGTTTATGCAGGTCGAGGTAAATAGCCATAGTAGCTACGTATTATACGTGAACTCCAGGGTTTACATTGAATAATGATTCTCGGGTCCGATAAGATTCAATAGAAATAAGATGGCGATGGTTTACATTATGAAAGAAACACATGTACTTGTGATAGTAGATATTCAATAGTTATATAAAGACTACCCATGTATATTATTTAATTTCCCATATTACGACGGACTACATATGTAGATTCCACTTTTTCTGTCTGTCACTGTATGTGTGAATTGAAGTCAAGCCTATGAATGCGTTTAAACAAGATAAAGGAGCGAAAAATTGAAGGAATGGGTTTGGAGAAATAGAAGAACTATATTATAAGGATTTACAAATACTTGGATATGGAATACAAATGAGATATTGAAGTAGTCCTGAAAGAAACACATGTACTTGTGATAGTAGATATTCAATAGTTATATACAGACTACCCATGTATATTATTTAATTTCCCATATTACTACGGACTACATATGTAGATTCCAGTTTTTCTGTTATTCACTGTATGTGTGAATTGAAGTCAAGCCTATGAATGCGTTTAAACAAGATAAAGGAGCGAAAAATTGAAGGAATGGGTTTGGAGAAATAGAAGAACTATATTATAAGGATTTACAAAAACTTGGATATGGAATACAAATGAGATATTGAAGTAGTCCTGATCATACAATAATAAGAAATATCATCACTTCTCAAATTAGGTTGGGAGATCTTAGTTTAGTTTTATGGATCTTAGTGATGGAATATGAAATACTAAGTAATGTAACTAATTAATATTATAAATATGTATATAACATTAATTGAGTACACTAACAAAGATATATATAATAATTCATTGGTTTATTTGATTATATCATTAACCATTTCTTTATTTTTTGTTGCGAGGAGCATACCATGAATCCCAAAATTTGTGTTGCTTCCGTTATTGGTGCTGGATCGGCCATATAACTTGCTTCTATTCGACCTAGAGTAGGTCAAGGTACTGTTGCGGGCCAAGCCGTAAAAGTCAACCAGATGCAGAGGGTAAAATACGTTGTACTTTATTGCTTAACTGGCTTTTATGGAAGCTTTAACAATTTACGGCCAGGTCGTCGCATTAACACTTTTATTTGCTAACCCCTTTGTGTGATCCTAGAAACCTGAGAACGTGAAAAATACATAATTCTTTTATTTCTTTGACCCTGCCTCTTCTCTTCTTTAAATTATGACAACTCAACACTTAATCTTAAAATCCTAAACATGCTTGGACCGCACTAACAAGTAAACTTGTTTTGGCCATCTCTTTCTAATGATTTATCCTTTTGAGGTATGGTTTAAAGCGTTTAGTTTAAATTATAGTAAAAAAAACAAATTTGGACAATTTGAGTGTCAAAATCAGAATTAAATTAAAGTCTTCATAGAAAAAGTTCTTTGGGTAGTCAAACCAACTTGTTTTGGTCATAACTTTGTACTTACATATCAAAATGACAAATTTTATCATGTTAGACTCTAGTTTCATCATTCTTTTGGACAAAAATCTTTAAGATGTTCTTTTATATGCAAAAAATATACTGACATCGGGCATTTTTTAAGCCCCTAGCGATGGGTCGACTTGGACGCAAAAGGTTGGTTTAAAGTTTGCAGTTTTGGTCAATATTGGTTGACTTATTTTGGTCATAACTTGTACTTAGATATCGAAATGACAAATTTTTTTCATGTTAGGAAAGAAAAGACTCTAGTTTCATCATTCTTTTGGATAAAAATCTTCAAGTTGTTGTTTTCTAGTAAAACAATAGCAAGAGAAATATATATACGAGATTAATATTTATTATATTACGTATTACACTACGAAATTGTAGAAAAGGGGGGAATTCCAAATTTTTCCACAGATCCCCTTTTGCCCTATTCATGATGTACATCTCCTTAATTTTCGTAGTCAATTATAAGGATTCATAATTGGGCTAATAACTCTTACTGGTTTGTAGCGTGCGACGAAACAACAAGAACTTTCTTCTGCGTAATCGTTGCTATTTCATTCCGTTCTATTCAACAATTAACCAAAATTAAATTGAATTGCAATTGGATCAATCAATCATCAAATCTTGATATGGAATGGTTTGCTTTGATGAATCTCTTTGTTTGAATCGATGTGAGATATGATGAAGAGAAGTAAAAATCATGTAGTTTATGCAGGTCGAGGTAAATAGTCTTAGATACATATTATACGTGGACTCCGGGGTTTGCATTGAATAATGATTCTCGGGTTCGATGTGATTCAATAGAAATAAGATGACGATGGTTTACATTATGAAAGAAACACATGTACATTCGATAGTAGATATTCAATAGTTATATACGGACTAGCCGTGTATATTATTTAATTTCCCATATTACTACGGACTACATATGTAGATTCCACTTTCTCTATATGGATTACGATACAAGCTCTTCCTTTTCTGTCTGTCACTGTATGTGTGAATTGAAGTCAAGCCTATGATTGCGTTTAAACAAGATAAAGGAGCGAAGAATTGAAGGAATGGGTTTGGAGAAATAGAAGAACTGTATTATAAGGATTTACAAAAGCTTGAATATGGAATAAAAATTAGATATTGAAGTAGTCCTGATCATACAATAATAACAAATATCACCACTTCTCAAATTAGGTTGGGAGATCTTAGTTTAGTTGTATGGATCTTAGTGATGGAATATGAAATACTAAGTAATGCAACTAATTAATATTATAAATATGTATATAACATTAATTGTGTCCACTAACAAAGATATATATAATAATTCATTGGTTTATTAGATTATATCATTAACCATTTCTTTATTTTTTGTTGTGAGGAGTTCTTACCATGAATCCCAAATTTTCTGTTGCTTCTGTTATTGGTGCTGGATTTGCCATATAACTTGCTTCTATTCGACCTAGAGTAGGTCAAGGTACTGTTGCAGGCCAAGCCGTAAAAGGTATTGCTAGTCAACCAGATGCAGTGGGTAAAATACGATGTACTTTATTGCTTAACTGGCTTTTATGGAAGCTTTAACAATTTACGGTCAGGTCGTTGCATTAGCACTTTTATTTGCTAACCACTTTGTGTAATACTAGAAAAGTGAAAAATACGTACTTCTTTTATTTCTTTGACCCTGCCCCTTCTCTTCTTGAAATTATGACAACTCAACACTTAGTCTTAAAATCCTAAATATGCTTGGACCGCACTAACAAGTAAACTTGTTTTGGCCATCTCTTTCTAATGATTTATCCTTTTGAGGTATGGTTTAAAGCGTTTAGTTTAAATTATAGTAAAAAAACAAATTTGGACAATTTGAGTGTCAAAATCAGAATTAAAGTAAAGTCTTCATAGAAAAAGTTCTTTGGGTAGTCAAACCAACTTGTTTTGGTCATAACTTTGTACTTACATATCAAAATGACAAATTTTATCATGTTAGACTCTAGTTTCATCATTCTTTTGGACAAAAATCTTTAAGATGTTCTTTTATATGCAAAAAATATACTGACATCGGGCATTTTTTAAGCCCCTAGCGATGGGTCGACTTGGACGCAAAAGGTTGGTTTAAAGTTTGCAGTTTTGGTCAATATTGGTTGACTTATTTTGGTCATAACTTGTACTTAGATATCGAAATGACAAATTTTTTTCATGTTAGGAAAGAAAAGACTCTAGTTTCATCATTCTTTTGGATAAAAATCTTCAAGTTGTTGTTTTCTAGTAAAACAATAGCAAGAGAAATATATATACGAGATTAATATTTATTATATCACGTATTACACTACGAAATTGTAGAAAAGGGGGGAATTCCAAATTTTTCCACAGATCCCCTTTTGTCCTATTCATGATGTACATCTCTTTAATTTTCGTAGTCAATTATAAGGATTCATAATTGGAATAATAATTCTTACTCGCTTGGAGCGTGCGACGAAACAACAAGAACTTTGTTCTGCGAAACCATTGCTATTTCATTCCATCCTATTTAACAATTAACCAAAATTAAATTGAATTGCAATTGGATCAATCAATCATCAAATCTTGATATGGAATGGTTTGCTTTGATGAATCTCTTTGTTTGAATCGATGTGAGATATGATAAAGACAAGTAAAAATCATGTCGTTTATGCAGGTCGAGGTAAATAGCCATAGTAGCTACGTATTATACGTGAACTCCAGGGTTTACATTGAATAATGATTCTCGGGTCCGATAAGATTCAATAGAAATAAGATGACGATGGTTTACATTATGAAAGAAACACATGTACTTGTGATAGTAGATATTCAATAGTTATATAAAGACTACCCATGTATATTATTTAATTTCCCATATTACGACGGACTACATATGTAGATTCCACTTTTTCTGTCTGTCACTGTATGTGTGAATTGAAGTCAAGCCTATGAATGCGTTTAAACAAGATAAAGGAGCGAAAAATTGAAGGAATGGGTTTGGAGAAATAGAAGAACTATATTATAAGGATTTACAAATACTTGGATATGGAATACAAATGAGATATTGAAGTAGTCCTGAAAGAAACACATGTACTTGTGATAGTAGATATTCAATAGTTATATACAGACTACCCATGTATATTATTTAATTTCCCATATTACTACGGACTACATATGTAGATTCCAGTTTTTCTGTTATTCACTGTATGTGTGAATTGAAGTCAAGCCTATGAATGCGTTTAAACAAGATAAAGGAGCGAAAAATTGAAGGAATGGGTTTGGAGAAATAGAAGAACTATATTATAAGGATTTACAAAAACTTGGATATGGAATACAAATGAGATATTGAAGTAGTCCTGATCATACAATAATAAGAAATATCATCACTTCTCAAATTAGGTTGGGAGATCTTAGTTTAGTTTTATGGATCTTAGTGATGGAATATGAAATACTAAGTAATGTAACTAATTAATATTATAAATATGTATATAACATTAATTGAGTACACTAACAAAGATATATATAATAATTCATTGGTTTATTTGATTATATCATTAACCATTTCTTTATTTTTTGTTGCGAGGAGCATACCATGAATCCCAAAATTTGTGTTGCTTCCGTTATTGGTGCTGGATCGGCCATATAACTTGCTTCTATTCGACCTAGAGTAGGTCAAGGTACTGTTGCGGGCCAAGCCGTAAAAGTCAACCAGATGCAGAGGGTAAAATACGTTGTACTTTATTGCTTAACTGGCTTTTATGGAAGCTTTAACAATTTACGGCCAGGTCGTCGCATTAACACTTTTATTTGCTAACCCCTTTGTGTGATCCTAGAAACCTGAGAACGTGAAAAATACATAATTCTTTTATTTCTTTGACCCTGCCTCTTCTCTTCTTTAAATTATGACAACTCAACACTTAATCTTAAAATCCTAAACATGCTTGGACCGCACTAACAAGTAAACTTGTTTTGGCCATCTCTTTCTAATGATTTATCCTTTTGAGGTATGGTTTAAAGCGTTTAGTTTAAATTATAGTAAAAAAAACAAATTTGGACAATTTGAGTGTCAAAATCAGAATTAAATTAAAGTCTTCATAGAAAAAGTTCTTTGGGTAGTCAAACCAACTTGTTTTGGTCATAACTTTGTACTTACATATCAAAATGACAAATTTTATCATGTTAGACTCTAGTTTCATCATTCTTTTGGACAAAAATCTTTAAGATGTTCTTTTATATGCAAAAAATATACTGACATCGGGCATTTTTTAAGCCCCTAGCGATGGGTCGACTTGGACGCAAAAGGTTGGTTTAAAGTTTGCAGTTTTGGTCAATATTGGTTGACTTATTTTGGTCATAACTTGTACTTAGATATCGAAATGACAAATTTTTTTCATGTTAGGAAAGAAAAGACTCTAGTTTCATCATTCTTTTGGATAAAAATCTTCAAGTTGTTGTTTTCTAGTAAAACAATAGCAAGAGAAATATATATACGAGATTAATATTTATTATATTACGTATTACACTACGAAATTGTAGAAAAGGGGGGAATTCCAAATTTTTCCACAGATCCCCTTTTGCCCTATTCATGATGTACATCTCCTTAATTTTCGTAGTCAATTATAAGGATTCATAATTGGGCTAATAACTCTTACTGGTTTGTAGCGTGCGACGAAACAACAAGAACTTTCTTCTGCGTAATCGTTGCTATTTCATTCCGTTCTATTCAACAATTAACCAAAATTAAATTGAATTGCAATTGGATCAATCAATCATCAAATCTTGATATGGAATGGTTTGCTTTGATGAATCTCTTTGTTTGAATCGATGTGAGATATGATAAAGAGAAGTAAAAATCATGTAGTTTATGCAGGTCGAGGTAAATAGTCTTAGATACATATTATACGTGGACTCCGGGGTTTGCATTGAATAATGATTCTCGGGTTCGATGTGATTCAATAGAAATAAGATGACGATGGTTTACATTATGAAAGAAACACATGTACATTCGATAGTAGATATTCAATAGTTATATACGGACTAGCCGTGTATATTATTTAATTTCCCATATTACTACGGACTACATATGTAGATTCCACTTTCTCTATATGGATTACGATACAAGCTCTTCCTTTTCTGTCTGTCACTGTATGTGTGAATTGAAGTCAAGCCTATGATTGCGTTTAAACAAGATAAAGGAGCGAAGAATTGAAGGAATGGGTTTGGAGAAATAGAAGAACTGTATTATAAGGATTTACAAAAGCTTGAATATGGAATAAAAATTAGATATTGAAGTAGTCCTGATCATACAATAATAACAAATATCACCACTTCTCAAATTAGGTTGGGAGATCTTAGTTTAGTTGTATGGATCTTAGTGATGGAATATGAAATACTAAGTAATGCAACTAATTAATATTATAAATATGTATATAACATTAATTGTGTCCACTAACAAAGATATATATAATAATTCATTGGTTTATTAGATTATATCATTAACCATTTCTTTATTTTTTGTTGTGAGGAGTTCTTACCATGAATCCCAAATTTTCTGTTGCTTCTGTTATTGGTGCTGGATTTGCCATATAACTTGCTTCTATTCGACCTAGAGTAGGTCAAGGTACTGTTGCAGGCCAAGCCGTAAAAGGTATTGCTAGTCAACCAGATGCAGTGGGTAAAATACGATGTACTTTATTGCTTAACTGGCTTTTATGGAAGCTTTAACAATTTACGGTCAGGTCGTTGCATTAGCACTTTTATTTGCTAACCACTTTGTGTAATACTAGAAAAGTGAAAAATACGTACTTCTTTTATTTCTTTGACCCTGCCCCTTCTCTTCTTGAAATTATGACAACTCAACACTTAGTCTTAAAATCCTAAATATGCTTGGACCGCACTAACAAGTAAACTTGTTTTGGCCATCTCTTTCTAATGATTTATCCTTTTGAGGTATGGTTTAAAGCGTTTAGTTTAAATTATAGTAAAAAAACAAATTTGGACAATTTGAGTGTCAAAATCAGAATTAAAGTAAAGTCTTCATAGAAAAAGTTCTTTGGGTAGTCAAACCAACTTGTTTTGGTCATAACTTTGTACTTACATATCAAAATGACAAATTTTATCATGTTAGACTCTAGTTTCATCATTCTTTTGGACAAAAATCTTTAAGATGTTCTTTTATATGCAAAAAATATACTGACATCGGGCATTTTTTAAGCCCCTAGCGATGGGTCGACTTGGACGCAAAAGGTTGGTTTAAAGTTTGCAGTTTTGGTCAATATTGGTTGACTTATTTTGGTCATAACTTGTACTTAGATATCGAAATGACAAATTTTTTTCATGTTAGGAAAGAAAAGACTCTAGTTTCATCATTCTTTTGGATAAAAATCTTCAAGTTGTTGTTTTCTAGTAAAACAATAGCAAGAGAAATATATATACGAGATTAATATTTATTATATTACGTATTACACTACGAAATTGTAGAAAAGGAGGGAATTCCAAATTTTTCCACAGATCCCCTTTTGCCCTATTCATGATGTACATCTCCTTAATTTTCGTAGTCAATTATAAGGATTCATAATTGGGCTAATAACTCTTACTCGCTTGGAGCGTGCGACGAAACAACAAGAACTTTCTTCTGCGTAATCGTTGCTATTTCATTCCGTTCTATTCAACAATTAACCAAAATTAAATTGAATTGCAATTGGATCAATCAATCATCAAATCTTGATATGGAATGGTTTGCTTTGATGAATCTCTTTGTTTGAATCGATGTGAGATATGATAAAGACAAGTAAAAATCATGTCGTTTATGCAGGTCGAGGTAAATAGCCATAGTAGCTACGTATTATACGTGAACTCCAGGGTTTACATTGAATAATGATTCTCGGGTCCGATAAGATTCAATAGAAATAAGATGACGATGGTTTACATTATGAAAGAAACACATGTACTTGTGATAGTAGATATTCAATAGTTATATAAAGACTACCCATGTATATTATTTAATTTCCCATATTACGACGGACTACATATGTAGATTCCACTTTTTCTGTCTGTCACTGTATGTGTGAATTGAAGTCAAGCCTATGAATGCGTTTAAACAAGATAAAGGAGCGAAAAATTGAAGGAATGGGTTTGGAGAAATAGAAGAACTATATTATAAGGATTTACAAATACTTGGATATGGAATACAAATGAGATATTGAAGTAGTCCTGAAAGAAACACATGTACTTGTGATAGTAGATATTCAATAGTTATATACAGACTACCCATGTATATTATTTAATTTCCCATATTACTACGGACTACATATGTAGATTCCAGTTTTTCTGTTATTCACTGTATGTGTGAATTGAAGTCAAGCCTATGAATGCGTTTAAACAAGATAAAGGAGCGAAAAATTGAAGGAATGGGTTTGGAGAAATAGAAGAACTATATTATAAGGATTTACAAAAACTTGGATATGGAATACAAATGAGATATTGAAGTAGTCCTGATCATACAATAATAAGAAATATCATCACTTCTCAAATTAGGTTGGGAGATCTTAGTTTAGTTTTATGGATCTTAGTGATGGAATATGAAATACTAAGTAATGTAACTAATTAATATTATAAATATGTATATAACATTAATTGAGTACACTAACAAAGATATATATAATAATTCATTGGTTTATTTGATTATATCATTAACCATTTCTTTATTTTTTGTTGCGAGGAGCATACCATGAATCCCAAAATTTGTGTTGCTTCCGTTATTGGTGCTGGATCGGCCATATAACTTGCTTCTATTCGACCTAGAGTAGGTCAAGGTACTGTTGCGGGCCAAGCTGTAAAAGTCAACCAGATGCAGAGGGTAAAATACGTTGTACTTTATTGCTTAACTGGCTTTTATGGAAGCTTTAACAATTTACGGCCAGGTCGTCGCATTAACACTTTTATTTGCTAACCCCTTTGTGTGATCCTAGAAACCTGAGAACGTGAAAAATACATAATTCTTTTATTTCTTTGACCCTGCCTCTTCTCTTCTTTAAATTATGACAACTCAACACTTAATCTTAAAATCCTAAACATGCTTGGACCGCACTAACAAGTAAACTTGTTTTGGCCATCTCTTTCTAATGATTTATCCTTTTGAGGTATGGTTTAAAGCGTTTAGTTTAAATTATAGTAAAAAAAACAAATTTGGACAATTTGAGTGTCAAAATCAGAATTAAATTAAAGTCTTCATAGAAAAAGTTCTTTGGGTAGTCAAACCAACTTGTTTTGGTCATAACTTTGTACTTACATATCAAAATGACAAATTTTATCATGTTAGACTCTAGTTTCATCATTCTTTTGGACAAAAATCTTTAAGATGTTCTTTTATATGCAAAAAATATACTGACATCGGGCATTTTTTAAGCCCCTAGCGATGGGTCGACTTGGACGCAAAAGGTTGGTTTAAAGTTTGCAGTTTTGGTCAATATTGGTTGACTTATTTTGGTCATAACTTGTACTTAGATATCGAAATGACAAATTTTTTTCATGTTAGGAAAGAAAAGACTCTAGTTTCATCATTCTTTTGGATAAAAATCTTCAAGTTGTTGTTTTCTAGTAAAACAATAGCAAGAGAAATATATATACGAGATTAATATTTATTATATTACGTATTACACTACGAAATTGTAGAAAAGGGGGGAATTCCAAATTTTTCCACAGATCCCCTTTTGTCCTATTCATGATGTACATCTCCTTAATTTTCGTAGTCAATTATAAGGATTCATAATTGGGCTAATAACTCTTACTGGTTTGTAGCGTGCGACGAAACAACAAGAACTTTCTTCTGCGTAATCGTTGCTATTTCATTCCGTTCTATTCAACAATTAACCAAAATTAAATTGAATTGCAATTGGATCAATCAATCATCAAATCTTGATATGGAATGGTTTGCTTTGATGAATCTCTTTGTTTGAATCGATGTGAGATATGATGAAGAGAAGTAAAAATCATGTAGTTTATGCAGGTCGAGGTAAATAGTCTTAGATACATATTATACGTGGACTCCGGGGTTTGCATTGAATAATGATTCTCGGGTTCGATGTGATTCAATAGAAATAAGATGACGATGGTTTACATTATGAAAGAAACACATGTACATTCGATAGTAGATATTCAATAGTTATATACGGACTAGCCGTGTATATTATTTAATTTCCCATATTACTACGGACTACATATGTAGATTCCACTTTCTCTATATGGATTACGATACAAGCTCTTCCTTTTCTGTCTGTCACTGTATGTGTGAATTGAAGTCAAGCCTATGATTGCGTTTAAACAAGATAAAGGAGCGAAGAATTGAAGGAATGGGTTTGGAGAAATAGAAGAACTGTATTATAAGGATTTACAAAAGCTTGAATATGGAATAAAAATTAGATATTGAAGTAGTCCTGATCATACAATAATAACAAATATCACCACTTCTCAAATTAGGTTGGGAGATCTTAGTTTAGTTGTATGGATCTTAGTGATGGAATATGAAATACTAAGTAATGCAACTAATTAATATTATAAATATGTATATAACATTAATTGTGTCCACTAACAAAGATATATATAATAATTCATTGGTTTATTAGATTATATCATTAACCATTTCTTTATTTTTTGTTGTGAGGAGTTCTTACCATGAATCCCAAATTTTCTGTTGCTTCTGTTATTGGTGCTGGATTTGCCATATAACTTGCTTCTATTCGACCTAGAGTAGGTCAAGGTACTGTTGCAGGCCAAGCCGTAAAAGGTATTGCTAGTCAACCAGATGCAGTGGGTAAAATACGATGTACTTTATTGCTTAACTGGCTTTTATGGAAGCTTTAACAATTTACGGTCAGGTCGTTGCATTAGCACTTTTATTTGCTAACCACTTTGTGTAATACTAGAAAAGTGAAAAATACGTACTTCTTTTATTTCTTTGACCCTGCCCCTTCTCTTCTTGAAATTATGACAACTCAACACTTAGTCTTAAAATCCTAAATATGCTTGGACCGCACTAACAAGTAAACTTGTTTTGGCCATCTCTTTCTAATGATTTATCCTTTTGAGGTATGGTTTAAAGCGTTTAGTTTAAATTATAGTAAAAAAAACAAATTTGGACAATTTGAGTGTCAAAATCAGAATTAAAGTAAAGTCTTCATAGAAAAAGTTCTTTGGGTAGTCAAACCAACTTGTTTTGGTCATAACTTTGTACTTACATATCAAAATGACAAATTTTATCATGTTAGACTCTAGTTTCATCATTCTTTTGGACAAAAATCTTTAAGATGTTCTTTTATATGCAAAAAATATACTGACATCGGGCATTTTTTAAGCCCCTAGCGATGGGTCGACTTGGACGCAAAAGGTTGGTTTAAAGTTTGCAGTTTTGGTCAATATTGGTTGACTTATTTTGGTCATAACTTGTACTTAGATATCGAAATGACAAATTTTTTTCATGTTAGGAAAGAAAAGACTCTAGTTTCATCATTCTTTTGGATAAAAATCTTCAAGTTGTTGTTTTCTAGTAAAACAATAGCAAGAGAAATATATATACGAGATTAATATTTATTATATTACGTATTACACTACGAAATTGTAGAAAAGGAGGGAATTCCAAATTTTTCCACAGATCCCCTTTTGCCCTATTCATGATGTACATCTCCTTAATTTTCGTAGTCAATTATAAGGATTCATAATTGGGCTAATAACTCTTACTCGCTTGGAGCGTGCGACGAAACAACAAGAACTTTCTTCTGCGTAATCGTTGCTATTTCATTCCGTTCTATTCAACAATTAACCAAAATTAAATTGAATTGCAATTGGATCAATCAATCATCAAATCTTGATATGGAATGGTTTGCTTTGATGAATCTCTTTGTTTGAATCGATGTGAGATATGATAAAGAGAAGTAAAAATCATGTAGTTTATGCAGGTCGAGGTAAATAGTCTTAGATACATATTATACGTGGACTCCGGGGTTTGCATTGAATAATGATTCTCGGGTTCGATGTGATTCAATAGAAATAAGATGACGATGGTTTACATTATGAAAGAAACACATGTACTTGTGATAGTAGATATTCAATAGTTATATAAAGACTACCCATGTATATTATTTAATTTCCCATATTACGACGGACTACATATGTAGATTCCACTTTTTCTGTCTGTCACTGTATGTGTGAATTGAAGTCAAGCCTATGAATGCGTTTAAACAAGATAAAGGAGCGAAAAATTGAAGGAATGGGTTTGGAGAAATAGAAGAACTATATTATAAGGATTTACAAATACTTGGATATGGAATACAAATGAGATATTGAAGTAGTCCTGAAAGAAACACATGTACTTGTGATAGTAGATATTCAATAGTTATATACAGACTACCCATGTATATTATTTAATTTCCCATATTACTACGGACTACATATGTAGATTCCAGTTTTTCTGTTATTCACTGTATGTGTGAATTGAAGTCAAGCCTATGAATGCGTTTAAACAAGATAAAGGAGCGAAAAATTGAAGGAATGGGTTTGGAGAAATAGAAGAACTATATTATAAGGATTTACAAAAACTTGGATATGGAATACAAATGAGATATTGAAGTAGTCCTGATCATACAATAATAAGAAATATCATCACTTCTCAAATTAGGTTGGGAGATCTTAGTTTAGTTTTATGGATCTTAGTGATGGAATATGAAATACTAAGTAATGTAACTAATTAATATTATAAATATGTATATAACATTAATTGAGTACACTAACAAAGATATATATAATAATTCATTGGTTTATTTGATTATATCATTAACCATTTCTTTATTTTTTGTTGCGAGGAGCATACCATGAATCCCAAAATTTGTGTTGCTTCCGTTATTGGTGCTGGATCGGCCATATAACTTGCTTCTATTCGACCTAGAGTAGGTCAAGGTACTGTTGCGGGCCAAGCCGTAAAAGTCAACCAGATGCAGAGGGTAAAATACGTTGTACTTTATTGCTTAACTGGCTTTTATGGAAGCTTTAACAATTTACGGCCAGGTCGTCGCATTAACACTTTTATTTGCTAACCCCTTTGTGTGATCCTAGAAACCTGAGAACGTGAAAAATACATAATTCTTTTATTTCTTTGACCCTGCCTCTTCTCTTCTTTAAATTATGACAACTCAACACTTAATCTTAAAATCCTAAACATGCTTGGACCGCACTAACAAGTAAACTTGTTTTGGCCATCTCTTTCTAATGATTTATCCTTTTGAGGTATGGTTTAAAGCGTTTAGTTTAAATTATAGTAAAAAAAACAAATTTGGACAATTTGAGTGTCAAAATCAGAATTAAATTAAAGTCTTCATAGAAAAAGTTCTTTGGGTAGTCAAACCAACTTGTTTTGGTCATAACTTTGTACTTACATATCAAAATGACAAATTTTATCATGTTAGACTCTAGTTTCATCATTCTTTTGGACAAAAATCTTTAAGATGTTCTTTTATATGCAAAAAATATACTGACATCGGGCATTTTTTAAGCCCCTAGCGATGGGTCGACTTGGACGCAAAAGGTTGGTTTAATGTTTGCAGTTTTGGTCAATATTGGTTGACTTATTTTGGTCATAACTTGTACTTAGATATCGAAATGACAAATTTTTTTCATGTTAGGAAAGAAAAGACTCTAGTTTCATCATTCTTTTGGATAAAAATCTTCAAGTTGTTGTTTTCTAGTAAAACAATAGCAAGAGAAATATATATACGAGATTAATATTTATTATATTACGTATTACACTACGAAATTGTAGAAAAGGGGGGAATTCCAAATTTTTCCACAGATCCCCTTTTGTCCTATTCATGATGTACATCTCCTTAATTTTCGTAGTCAATTATAAGGATTCATAATTGGGCTAATAACTCTTACTGGTTTGTAGCGTGCGACGAAACAACAAGAACTTTCTTCTGCGTAATCGTTGCTATTTCATTCCGTTCTATTCAACAATTAACCAAAATTAAATTGAATTGCAATTGGATCAATCAATCATCAAATCTTGATATGGAATGGTTTGCTTTGATGAATCTCTTTGTTTGAATCGATGTGAGATATGATGAAGAGAAGTAAAAATCATGTAGTTTATGCAGGTCGAGGTAAATAGTCTTAGATACATATTATACGTGGACTCCGGGGTTTGCATTGAATAATGATTCTCGGGTTCGATGTGATTCAATAGAAATAAGATGACGATGGTTTACATTATGAAAGAAACACATGTACATTCGATAGTAGATATTCAATAGTTATATACGGACTAGCCGTGTATATTATTTAATTTCCCATATTACTACGGACTACATATGTAGATTCCACTTTCTCTATATGGATTACGATACAAGCTCTTCCTTTTCTGTCTGTCACTGTATGTGTGAATTGAAGTCAAGCCTATGATTGCGTTTAAACAAGATAAAGGAGCGAAGAATTGAAGGAATGGGTTTGGAGAAATAGAAGAACTGTATTATAAGGATTTACAAAAGCTTGAATATGGAATAAAAATTAGATATTGAAGTAGTCCTGATCATACAATAATAACAAATATCACCACTTCTCAAATTAGGTTGGGAGATCTTAGTTTAGTTGTATGGATCTTAGTGATGGAATATGAAATACTAAGTAATGCAACTAATTAATATTATAAATATGTATATAACATTAATTGTGTCCACTAACAAAGATATATATAATAATTCATTGGTTTATTAGATTATATCATTAACCATTTCTTTATTTTTTGTTGTGAGGAGTTCTTACCATGAATCCCAAATTTTCTGTTGCTTCTGTTATTGGTGCTGGATTTGCCATATAACTTGCTTCTATTCGACCTAGAGTAGGTCAAGGTACTGTTGCAGGCCAAGCCGTAAAAGGTATTGCTAGTCAACCAGATGCAGTGGGTAAAATACGATGTACTTTATTGCTTAACTGGCTTTTATGGAAGCTTTAACAATTTACGGTCAGGTCGTTGCATTAGCACTTTTATTTGCTAACCACTTTGTGTAATACTAGAAAAGTGAAAAATACGTACTTCTTTTATTTCTTTGACCCTGCCCCTTCTCTTCTTGAAATTATGACAACTCAACACTTAGTCTTAAAATCCTAAATATGCTTGGACCGCACTAACAAGTAAACTTGTTTTGGCCATCTCTTTCTAATGATTTATCCTTTTGAGGTATGGTTTAAAGCGTTTAGTTTAAATTATAGTAAAAAAAACAAATTTGGACAATTTGAGTGTCAAAATCAGAATTAAAGTAAAGTCTTCATAGAAAAAGTTCTTTGGGTAGTCAAACCAACTTGTTTTGGTCATAACTTTGTACTTACATATCAAAATGACAAATTTTATCATGTTAGACTCTAGTTTCATCATTCTTTTGGACAAAAATCTTTAAGATGTTCTTTTATATGCAAAAAATATACTGACATCGGGCATTTTTTAAGCCCCTAGCGATGGGTCGACTTGGACGCAAAAGGTTGGTTTAAAGTTTGCAGTTTTGGTCAATATTGGTTGACTTATTTTGGTCATAACTTGTACTTAGATATCGAAATGACAAATTTTTTTCATGTTAGGAAAGAAAAGACTCTAGTTTCATCATTCTTTTGGACAAAAATCTTCAAGTTGTTGTTTTCTAGTAAAACAATAGCAAGAGAAATATATATACGAGATTAATATTTATTATATTACGTATTACACTACGAAATTGTAGAAAAGGGGGGAATTCCAAATTTTTCCACAGATCCCCTTTTGTCCTATTCATGATGTACATCTCTTTAATTTTCGTAGTCAATTATAAGGATTCATAATTGGAATAATAATTCTTACTCGCTTGGAGCGTGCGACGAAACAACAAGAACTTTGTTCTGCGAAACCATTGCTATTTCATTCCATCCTATTTAACAATTAACCAAAATTAAATTGAATTGCAATTGGATCAATCAATCATCAAATCTTGATATGGAATGGTTTGCTTTGATGAATCTCTTTGTTTGAATCGATGTGAGATATGATAAAGACAAGTAAAAATCATGTCGTTTATGCAGGTCGAGGTAAATAGCCATAGTAGCTACGTATTATACGTGAACTCCAGGGTTTACATTGAATAATGATTCTCGGGTCCGATAAGATTCAATAGAAATAAGATGGCGATGGTTTACATTATGAAAGAAACACATGTACTTGTGATAGTAGATATTCAATAGTTATATAAAGACTACCCATGTATATTATTTAATTTCCCATATTACGACGGACTACATATGTAGATTCCACTTTTTCTGTCTGTCACTGTATGTGTGAATTGAAGTCAAGCCTATGAATGCGTTTAAACAAGATAAAGGAGCGAAAAATTGAAGGAATGGGTTTGGAGAAATAGAAGAACTATATTATAAGGATTTACAAATACTTGGATATGGAATACAAATGAGATATTGAAGTAGTCCTGAAAAAAACACATGTACTTGTGATAGTAGATATTCAATAGTTATATACAGACTACCCATGTATATTATTTAATTTCCCATATTACTACGGACTACATATGTAGATTCCAGTTTTTCTGTTATTCACTGTATGTGTGAATTGAAGTCAAGCCTATGAATGCGTTTAAACAAGATAAAGGAGCGAAAAATTGAAGGAATGGGTTTGGAGAAATAGAAGAACTATATTATAAGGATTTACAAAAACTTGGATATGGAATACAAATGAGATATTGAAGTAGTCCTGATCATACAATAATAAGAAATATCATCACTTCTCAAATTAGGTTGGGAGATCTTAGTTTAGTTTTATGGATCTTAGTGATGGAATATGAAATACTAAGTAATGTAACTAATTAATATTATAAATATGTATATAACATTAATTGAGTACACTAACAAAGATATATATAATAATTCATTGGTTTATTTGATTATATCATTAACCATTTCTTTATTTTTTGTTGCGAGGAGCATACCATGAATCCCAAAATTTGTGTTGCTTCCGTTATTGGTGCTAGATCGGCCATATAACTTGCTTCTATTCGACCTAGAGTAGGTCAAGGTACTGTTGCGGGCCAAGCCGTAAAAGTCAACCAGATGCAGAGGGTAAAATACGTTGTACTTTATTGCTTAACTGG
Source organism: Nuphar pumila (assembly GCF_984573655.1). Classification (NCBI taxonomy): domain Eukaryota; kingdom Viridiplantae; phylum Streptophyta; class Magnoliopsida; order Nymphaeales; family Nymphaeaceae; genus Nuphar; species Nuphar pumila. The sequence goes on along the minus strand of NC_143251.1, from coordinate 68,139,192 downwards.
CTTTTATGGAAGCTTTAACAATTTACGGCCAGGTCGTCGCATTAACACTTTTATTTGCTAACCCCTTTGTGTGATCCTAGAAACCTGAGAACGTGAAAAATACATAATTCTTTTATTTCTTTGACCCTGCCTCTTCTCTTCTTTAAATTATGACAACTCAACACTTAATCTTAAAATCCTAAACATGCTTGGACCGCACTAACAAGTAAACTTGTTTTGGCCATCTCTTTCTAATGATTTATCCTTTTGAGGTATGGTTTAAAGCGTTTAGTTTAAATTATAGTAAAAAAAACAAATTTGGACAATTTGAGTGTCAAAATCAGAATTAAATTAAAGTCTTCATAGAAAAAGTTCTTTGGGTAGTCAAACCAACTTGTTTTGGTCATAACTTTGTACTTACATATCAAAATGACAAATTTTATCATGTTAGACTCTAGTTTCATCATTCTTTTGGACAAAAATCTTTAAGATGTTCTTTTATATGCAAAAAATATACTGACATCGGGCATTTTTTAAGCCCCTAGCGATGGGTCGACTTGGACGCAAAAGGTTGGTTTAAAGTTTGCAGTTTTGGTCAATATTGGTTGACTTATTTTGGTCATAACTTGTACTTAGATATCGAAATGACAAATTTTTTTCATGTTAGGAAAGAAAAGACTCTAGTTTCATCATTCTTTTGGATAAAAATCTTCAAGTTGTTGTTTTCTAGTAAAACAATAGCAAGAGAAATATATATACGAGATTAATATTTATTATATTACGTATTACACTACGAAATTGTAGAAAAGGGGGGAATTCCAAATTTTTCCACAGATCCCCTTTTGTCCTATTCATGATGTACATCTCCTTAATTTTCGTAGTCAATTATAAGGATTCATAATTGGGCTAATAACTCTTACTGGTTTGTAGCGTGCGACGAAACAACAAGAACTTTCTTCTGCGTAATCGTTGCTATTTCATTCCGTTCTATTCAACAATTAACCAAAATTAAATTGAATTGCAATTGGATCAATCAATCATCAAATCTTGATATGGAATGGTTTGCTTTGATGAATCTCTTTGTTTGAATCGATGTGAGATATGATGAAGAGAAGTAAAAATCATGTAGTTTATGCAGGTCGAGGTAAATAGTCTTAGATACATATTATACGTGGACTCCGGGGTTTGCATTGAATAATGATTCTCGGGTTCGATGTGATTCAATAGAAATAAGATGACGATGGTTTACATTATGAAAGAAACACATGTACATTCGATAGTAGATATTCAATAGTTATATACGGACTAGCCGTGTATATTATTTAATTTCCCATATTACTACGGACTACATATGTAGATTCCACTTTCTCTATATGGATTACGATACAAGCTCTTCCTTTTCTGTCTGTCACTGTATGTGTGAATTGAAGTCAAGCCTATGATTGCGTTTAAACAAGATAAAGGAGCGAAGAATTGAAGGAATGGGTTTGGAGAAATAGAAGAACTGTATTATAAGGATTTACAAAAGCTTGAATATGGAATAAAAATTAGATATTGAAGTAGTCCTGATCATACAATAATAACAAATATCACCACTTCTCAAATTAGGTTGGGAGATCTTAGTTTAGTTGTATGGATCTTAGTGATGGAATATGAAATACTAAGTAATGCAACTAATTAATATTATAAATATGTATATAACATTAATTGTGTCCACTAACAAAGATATATATAATAATTCATTGGTTTATTAGATTATATCATTAACCATTTCTTTATTTTTTGTTGTGAGGAGTTCTTACCATGAATCCCAAATTTTCTGTTGCTTCTGTTATTGGTGCTGGATTTGCCATATAACTTGCTTCTATTCGACCTAGAGTAGGTCAAGGTACTGTTGCAGGCCAAGCCGTAAAAGGTATTGCTAGTCAACCAGATGCAGTGGGTAAAATACGATGTACTTTATTGCTTAACTGGCTTTTATGGAAGCTTTAACAATTTACGGTCAGGTCGTTGCATTAGCACTTTTATTTGCTAACCACTTTGTGTAATACTAGAAAAGTGAAAAATACGTACTTCTTTTATTTCTTTGACCCTGCCCCTTCTCTTCTTGAAATTATGACAACTCAACACTTAGTCTTAAAATCCTAAATATGCTTGGACCGCACTAACAAGTAAACTTGTTTTGGCCATCTCTTTCTAATGATTTATCCTTTTGAGGTATGGTTTAAAGCGTTTAGTTTAAATTATAGTAAAAAAAACAAATTTGGACAATTTGAGTGTCAAAATCAGAATTAAAGTAAAGTCTTCATAGAAAAAGTTCTTTGGGTAGTCAAACCAACTTGTTTTGGTCATAACTTTGTACTTACATATCAAAATGACAAATTTTATCATGTTAGACTCTAGTTCCATCATTCTTTTGGACAAAAATCTTTAAGATGTTCTTTTATATGCAAAAAATATACTGACATCGGGCATTTTTTAAGCCCCTAGTGATGGGTCGACTTGGACGCAAAAGGTTGGTTTAAAGTTTGCAGTTTTGGTCAATATTGGTTGACTTATTTTGGTCATAACTTGTACTTAGATATCGAAATGACAAATTTTTTTCATGTTAGGAAAGAAAAGACTCTAGTTTCATCATTCTTTTGGATAAAAATCTTCAAGTTGTTGTTTTCTAGTAAAACAATAGCAAGAGAAATATATATACGAGATTAATATTTATTATATTACGTATTACACTACGAAATTGTAGAAAAGGAGGGAATTCCAAATTTTTCCACAGATCCCCTTTTGCCCTATTCATGATGTACATCTCCTTAATTTTCGTAGTCAATTATAAGGATTCATAATTGGGCTAATAACTCTTACTCGCTTGGAGCGTGCGACGAAACAACAAGAACTTTCTTCTGCGTAATCGTTGCTATTTCATTCCGTTCTATTCAACAATTAACCAAAATTAAATTGAATTGCAATTGGATCAATCAATCATCAAATCTTGATATGGAATGGTTTGCTTTGATGAATCTCTTTGTTTGAATCGATGTGAGATATGATAAAGAGAAGTAAAAATCATGTAGTTTATGCAGGTCGAGGTAAATAGTCTTAGATACATATTATACGTGGACTCCGGGGTTTGCATTGAATAATGATTCTCGGGTTCGATGTGATTCAATAGAAATAAGATGACGATGGTTTACATTATGAAAGAAACACATGTACTTGTGATAGTAGATATTCAATAGTTATATAAAGACTACCCATGTATATTATTTAATTTCCCATATTACGACGGACTACATATGTAGATTCCACTTTTTCTGTCTGTCACTGTATGTGTGAATTGAAGTCAAGCCTATGAATGCGTTTAAACAAGATAAAGGAGCGAAAAATTGAAGGAATGGGTTTGGAGAAATAGAAGAACTATATTATAAGGATTTACAAATACTTGGATATGGAATACAAATGAGATATTGAAGTAGTCCTGAAAGAAACACATGTACTTGTGATAGTAGATATTCAATAGTTATATACAGACTACCCATGTATATTATTTAATTTCCCATATTACTACGGACTACATATGTAGATTCCAGTTTTTCTGTTATTCACTGTATGTGTGAATTGAAGTCAAGCCTATGAATGCGTTTAAACAAGATAAAGGAGCGAAAAATTGAAGGAATGGGTTTGGAGAAATAGAAGAACTATATTATAAGGATTTACAAAAACTTGGATATGGAATACAAATGAGATATTGAAGTAGTCCTGATCATACAATAATAAGAAATATCATCACTTCTCAAATTAGGTTGGGAGATCTTAGTTTAGTTTTATGGATCTTAGTGATGGAATATGAAATACTAAGTAATGTAACTAATTAATATTATAAATATGTATATAACATTAATTGAGTACACTAACAAAGATATATATAATAATTCATTGGTTTATTTGATTTTATCATTAACCATTTCTTTATTTTTTGTTGCGAGGAGCATACCATGAATCCCAAAATTTGTGTTGCTTCCGTTATTGGTGCTGGATCGGCCATATAACTTGCTTCTATTCGACCTAGAGTAGGTCAAGGTACTGTTGCGGGCCAAGCCGTAAAAGTCAACCAGATGCAGAGGGTAAAATACGTTGTACTTTATTGCTTAACTGGCTTTTATGGAAGCTTTAACAATTTACGGCCAGGTCGTCGCATTAACACTTTTATTTGCTAACCCCTTTGTGTGATCCTAGAAACCTGAGAACGTGAAAAATACATAATTCTTTTATTTCTTTGACCCTGCCTCTTCTCTTCTTTAAATTATGACAACTCAACACTTAATCTTAAAATCCTAAACATGCTTGGACCGCACTAACAAGTAAACTTGTTTTGGCCATCTCTTTCTAATGATTTATCCTTTTGAGGTATGGTTTAAAGCGTTTAGTTTAAATTATAGTAAAAAAAACAAATTTGGACAATTTGAGTGTCAAAATCAGAATTAAATTAAAGTCTTCATAGAAAAAGTTCTTTGGGTAGTCAAACCAACTTGTTTTGGTCATAACTTTGTACTTACATATCAAAATGACAAATTTTATCATGTTAGACTCTAGTTTCATCATTCTTTTGGACAAAAATCTTTAAGATGTTCTTTTATATGCAAAAAATATACTGACATCGGGCATTTTTTAAGCCCCTAGCGATGGGTCGACTTGGACGCAAAAGGTTGGTTTAAAGTTTGCAGTTTTGGTCAATATTGGTTGACTTATTTTGGTCATAACTTGTACTTAGATATCGAAATGACAAATTTTTTTCATGTTAGGAAAGAAAAGACTCTAGTTTCATCATTCTTTTGGATAAAAATCTTCAAGTTGTTGTTTTCTAGTAAAACAATAGCAAGAGAAATATATATACGAGATTAATATTTATTATATTACGTATTACACTACGAAATTGTAGAAAAGGGGGGAATTCCAAATTTTTCCACAGATCCCCTTTTGTCCTATTCATGATGTACATCTCCTTAATTTTCGTAGTCAATTATAAGGATTCATAATTGGGCTAATAACTCTTACTGGTTTGTAGCGTGCGACGAAACAACAAGAACTTTCTTCTGCGTAATCGTTGCTATTTCATTCCGTTCTATTCAACAATTAACCAAAATTAAATTGAATTGCAATTGGATCAATCAATCATCAAATCTTGATATGGAATGGTTTGCTTTGATGAATCTCTTTGTTTGAATCGATGTGAGATATGATGAAGAGAAGTAAAAATCATGTAGTTTATGCAGGTCGAGGTAAATAGTCTTAGATACATATTATACGTGGACTCCGGGGTTTGCATTGAATAATGATTCTCGGGTTCGATGTGATTCAATAGAAATAAGATGACGATGGTTTACATTATGAAAGAAACACATGTACATTCGATAGTAGATATTCAATAGTTATATACGGACTAGCCGTGTATATTATTTAATTTCCCATATTACTACGGACTACATATGTAGATTCCACTTTCTCTATATGGATTACGATACAAGCTCTTCCTTTTCTGTCTGTCACTGTATGTGTGAATTGAAGTCAAGCCTATGATTGCGTTTAAACAAGATAAAGGAGCGAAGAATTGAAGGAATGGGTTTGGAGAAATAGAAGAACTGTATTATAAGGATTTACAAAAGCTTGAATATGGAATAAAAATTAGATATTGAAGTAGTCCTGATCATACAATAATAACAAATATCACCACTTCTCAAATTAGGTTGGGAGATCTTAGTTTAGTTGTATGGATCTTAGTGATGGAATATGAAATACTAAGTAATGCAACTAATTAATATTATAAATATGTATATAACATTAATTGTGTCCACTAACAAAGATATATATAATAATTCATTGGTTTATTAGATTATATCATTAACCATTTCTTTATTTTTTGTTGTGAGGAGTTCTTACCATGAATCCCAAATTTTCTGTTGCTTCTGTTATTGGTGCTGGATTTGCCATATAACTTGCTTCTATTCGACCTAGAGTAGGTCAAGGTACTGTTGCAGGCCAAGCCGTAAAAGGAATTGCTAGTCAACCAGATGCAGTGGGTAAAATACGATGTACTTTATTGCTTAACTGGCTTTTATGGAAGCTTTAACAATTTACGGTCAGGTCGTTGCATTAGCACTTTTATTTGCTAACCACTTTGTGTAATACTAGAAAAGTGAAAAATACGTACTTCTTTTATTTCTTTGACCCTGCCCCTTCTCTTCTTGAAATTATGACAACTCAACACTTAGTCTTAAAATACTAAATATGCTTGGACCGCACTAACAAGTAAACTTGTTTTGGCCATCTCTTTCTAATGATTTATCCTTTTGAGGTATGGTTTAAAGCGTTTAGTTTAAATTATAGTAAAAAAAACAAATTTGGACAATTTGAGTGTCAAAATCAGAATTAAAGTAAAGTCTTCATAGAAAAAGTTCTTTGGGTAGTCAAACCAACTTGTTTTGGTCATAACTTTGTACTTACATATCAAAATGACAAATTTTATCATGTTAGACTCTAGTTCCATCATTCTTTTGGACAAAAATCTTTAAGATGTTCTTTTATATGCAAAAAATATACTGACATCGGGCATTTTTTAAGCCCCTAGCGATGGGTCGACTTGGACGCAAAAGGTTGGTTTAAAGTTTGCAGTTTTGGTCAATATTGGTTGACTTATTTTGGTCATAACTTGTACTTAGATATCGAAATGACAAATTTTTTTCATGTTAGGAAAGAAAAGACTCTAGTTTCATCATTCTTTTGGATAAAAATCTTCAAGTTGTTGTTTTCTAGTAAAACAATAGCAAGAGAAATATATATACGAGATTAATATTTATTATATTACGTATTACACTACGAAATTGTAGAAAAGGAGGGAATTCCAAATTTTTCCACAGATCCCCTTTTGCCCTATTCATGATGTACATCTCCTTAATTTTCGTAGTCAATTATAAGGATTCATAATTGGGCTAATAACTCTTACTCGCTTGGAGCGTGCGACGAAACAACAAGAACTTTCTTCTGCGTAATCGTTGCTATTTCATTCCGTTCTATTCAACAATTAACCAAAATTAAATTGAATTGCAATTGGATCAATCAATCATCAAATCTTGATATGGAATGGTTTGCTTTGATGAATCTCTTTGTTTGAATCGATGTGAGATATGATAAAGAGAAGTAAAAATCATGTAGTTTATGCAGGTCGAGGTAAATAGTCTTAGATACATATTATACGTGGACTCCGGGGTTTGCATTGAATAATGATTCTCGGGTTCGATGTGATTCAATAGAAATAAGATGACGATGGTTTACATTATGAAAGAAACACATGTACTTGTGATAGTAGATATTCAATAGTTATATAAAGACTACCCATGTATATTATTTAATTTCCCATATTACGACGGACTACATATGTAGATTCCACTTTTTCTGTCTGTCACTGTATGTGTGAATTGAAGTCAAGCCTATGAATGCGTTTAAACAAGATAAAGGAGCGAAAAATTGAAGGAATGGGTTTGGAGAAATAGAAGAACTATATTATAAGGATTTACAAATACTTGGATATGGAATACAAATGAGATATTGAAGTAGTCCTGAAAGAAACACATGTACTTGTGATAGTAGATATTCAATAGTTATATACAGACTACCCATGTATATTATTTAATTTCCCATATTACTACGGACTACATATGTAGATTCCAGTTTTTCTGTTATTCACTGTATGTGTGAATTGAAGTCAAGCCTATGAATGCGTTTAAACAAGATAAAGGAGCGAAAAATTGAAGGAATGGGTTTGGAGAAATAGAAGAACTATATTATAAGGATTTACAAAAACTTGGATATGGAATACAAATGAGATATTGAAGTAGTCCTGATCATACAATAATAAGAAATATCATCACTTCTCAAATTAGGTTGGGAGATCTTAGTTTAGTTTTATGGATCTTAGTGATGGAATATGAAATACTAAGTAATGTAACTAATTAATATTATAAATATGTATATAACATTAATTGAGTACACTAACAAAGATATATATAATAATTCATTGGTTTATTTGATTATATCATTAACCATTTCTTTATTTTTTGTTGCGAGGAGCATACCATGAATCCCAAAATTTGTGTTGCTTCCGTTATTGGTGCTGGATCGGCCATATAACTTGCTTCTATTCGACCTAGAGTAGGTCAAGGTACTGTTGCGGGCCAAGCCGTAAAAGTCAACCAGATGCAGAGGGTAAAATACGTTGTACTTTATTGCTTAACTGGCTTTTATGGAAGCTTTAACAATTTACGGCCAGGTCGTCGCATTAACACTTTTATTTGCTAACCCCTTTGTGTGATCCTAGAAACCTGAGAACGTGAAAAATACATAATTCTTTTATTTCTTTGACCCTGCCTCTTCTCTTCTTTAAATTATGACAACTCAACACTTAATCTTAAAATCCTAAACATGCTTGGACCGCACTAACAAGTAAACTTGTTTTGGCCATCTCTTTCTAATGATTTATCCTTTTGAGGTATGGTTTAAAGCGTTTAGTTTAAATTATAGTAAAAAAAACAAATTTGGACAATTTGAGTGTCAAAATCAGAATTAAATTAAAGTCTTCATAGAAAAAGTTCTTTGGGTAGTCAAACCAACTTGTTTTGGTCATAACTTTGTACTTACATATCAAAATGACAAATTTTATCATGTTAGACTCTAGTTTCATCATTCTTTTGGACAAAAATCTTTAAGATGTTCTTTTATATGCAAAAAATATACTGACATCGGGCATTTTTTAAGCCCCTAGCGATGGGTCGACTTGGACGCAAAAGGTTGGTTTAAAGTTTGCAGTTTTGGTCAATATTGGTTGACTTATTTTGGTCATAACTTGTACTTAGATATCGAAATGACAAATTTTTTTCATGTTAGGAAAGAAAAGACTCTAGTTTCATCATTCTTTTGGATAAAAATCTTCAAGTTGTTGTTTTCTAGTAAAACAATAGCAAGAGAAATATATATACGAGATTAATATTTATTATATTACGTATTACACTACGAAATTGTAGAAAAGGGGGGAATTCCAAATTTTTCCACAGATCCCCTTTTGTCCTATTCATGATGTACATCTCCTTAATTTTCGTAGTCAATTATAAGGATTCATAATTGGGCTAATAACTCTTACTGGTTTGTAGCGTGCGACGAAACAACAAGAACTTTCTTCTGCGTAATCGTTGCTATTTCATTCCGTTCTATTCAACAATTAACCAAAATTAAATTGAATTGCAATTGGATCAATCAATCATCAAATCTTGATATGGAATGGTTTGCTTTGATGAATCTCTTTGTTTGAATCGATGTGAGATATGATGAAGAGAAGTAAAAATCATGTAGTTTATGCAGGTCGAGGTAAATAGTCTTAGATACATATTATACGTGGACTCCGGGGTTTGCATTGAATAATGATTCTCGGGTTCGATGTGATTCAATAGAAATAAGATGACGATGGTTTACATTATGAAAGAAACACATGTACATTCGATAGTAGATATTCAATAGTTATATACGGACTAGCCGTGTATATTATTTAATTTCCCATATTACTACGGACTACATATGTAGATTCCACTTTCTCTATATGGATTACGATACAAGCTCTTCCTTTTCTGTCTGTCACTGTATGTGTGAATTGAAGTCAAGCCTATGATTGCGTTTAAACAAGATAAAGGAGCGAAGAATTGAAGGAATGGGTTTGGAGAAATAGAAGAACTGTATTATAAGGATTTACAAAAGCTTGAATATGGAATAAAAATTAGATATTGAAGTAGTCCTGATCATACAATAATAACAAATATCACCACTTCTCAAATTAGGTTGGGAGATCTTAGTTTAGTTGTATGGATCTTAGTGATGGAATATGAAATACTAAGTAATGCAACTAATTAATATTATAAATATGTATATAACATTAATTGTGTCCACTAACAAAGATATATATAATAATTCATTGGTTTATTAGATTATATCATTAACCATTTCTTTATTTTTTGTTGTGAGGAGTTCTTACCATGAATCCCAAATTTTCTGTTGCTTCTGTTATTGGTGCTGGATTTGCCATATAACTTGCTTCTATTCGACCTAGAGTAGGTCAAGGTACTGTTGCAGGCCAAGCCGTAAAAGGTATTGCTAGTCAACCAGATGCAGTGGGTAAAATACGATGTACTTTATTGCTTAACTGGCTTTTATGGAAGCTTTAACAATTTACGGTCAGGTCGTTGCATTAGCACTTTTATTTGCTAACCACTTTGTGTAATACTAGAAAAGTGAAAAATACGTACTTCTTTTATTTCTTTGACCCTGCCCCTTCTCTTCTTGAAATTATGACAACTCAACACTTAGTCTTAAAATCCTAAATATGCTTGGACCGCACTAACAAGTAAACTTGTTTTGGCCATCTCTTTCTAATGATTTATCCTTTTGAGGTATGGTTTAAAGCGTTTAGTTTAAATTATAGTAAAAAAAACAAATTTGGACAATTTGAGTGTCAAAATCAGAATTAAAGTAAAGTCTTCATAGAAAAAGTTCTTTGGGTAGTCAAACCAACTTGTTTTGGTCATAACTTTGTACTTACATATCAAAATGACAAATTTTATCATGTTAGACTCTAGTTCCATCATTCTTTTGGACAAAAATCTTTAAGATGTTCTTTTATATGCAAAAAATATACTGACATCGGGCATTTTTTAAGCCCCTAGCGATGGGTCGACTTGGACGCAAAAGGTTGGTTTAAAGTTTGCAGTTTTGGTCAATATTGGTTGACTTATTTTGGTCATAACTTGTACTTAGATATCGAAATGACAAATTTTTTTCATGTTAGGAAAGAAAAGACTCTAGTTTCATCATTCTTTTGGATAAAAATCTTCAAGTTGTTGTTTTCTAGTAAAACAATAGCAAGAGAAATATATATACGAGATTAATATTTATTATATTACGTATTACACTACGAAATTGTAGAAAAGGAGGGAATTCCAAATTTTTCCACAGATCCCCTTTTGCCCTATTCATGATGTACATCTCCTTAATTTTCGTAGTCAATTATAAGGATTCATAATTGGGCTAATAACTCTTACTCGCTTGGAGCGTGCGACGAAACAACAAGAACTTTCTTCTGCGTAATCGTTGCTATTTCATTCCGTTCTATTCAACAATTAACCAAAATTAAATTGAATTGCAATTGGATCAATCAATCATCAAATCTTGATATGGAATGGTTTGCTTTGATGAATCTCTTTGTTTGAATCGATGTGAGATATGATAAAGAGAAGTAAAAATCATGTAGTTTATGCAGGTCGAGGTAAATAGTCTTAGATACATATTATACGTGGACTCCGGGGTTTGCATTGAATAATGATTCTCGGGTTCGATGTGATTCAATAGAAATAAGATGACGATGGTTTACATTATGAAAGAAACACATGTACTTGTGATAGTAGATATTCAATAGTTATATAAAGACTACCCATGTATATTATTTAATTTCCCATATTACGACGGACTACATATGTAGATTCCACTTTTTCTGTCTGTCACTGTATGTGTGAATTGAAGTCAAGCCTATGAATGCGTTTAAACAAGATAAAGGAGCGAAAAATTGAAGGAATGGGTTTGGAGAAATAGAAGAACTATATTATAAGGATTTACAAATACTTGGATATGGAATACAAATGAGATATTGAAGTAGTCCTGAAAGAAACACATGTACTTGTGATAGTAGATATTCAATAGTTATATACAGACTACCCATGTATATTATTTAATTTCCCATATTACTACGGACTACATATGTAGATTCCAGTTTTTCTGTTATTCACTGTATGTGTGAATTGAAGTCAAGCCTATGAATGCGTTTAAACAAGATAAAGGAGCGAAAAATTGAAGGAATGGGTTTGGAGAAATAGAAGAACTATATTATAAGGATTTACAAAAACTTGGATATGGAATACAAATGAGATATTGAAGTAGTCCTGATCATACAATAATAAGAAATATCATCACTTCTCAAATTAGGTTGGGAGATCTTAGTTTAGTTTTATGGATCTTAGTGATGGAATATGAAATACTAAGTAATGTAACTAATTAATATTATAAATATGTATATAACATTAATTGAGTACACTAACAAAGATATATATAATAATTCATTGGTTTATTTGATTATATCATTAACCATTTCTTTATTTTTTGTTGCGAGGAGCATACCATGAATCCCAAAATTTGTGTTGCTTCCGTTATTGGTGCTGGATCGGCCATATAACTTGCTTCTATTCGACCTAGAGTAGGTCAAGGTACTGTTGCGGGCCAAGCCGTAAAAGTCAACCAGATGCAGAGGGTAAAATACGTTGTACTTTATTGCTTAACTGGCTTTTATGGAAGCTTTAACAATTTACGGCCAGGTCGTCGCATTAACACTTTTATTTGCTAACCCCTTTGTGTGATCCTAGAAACCTGAGAACGTGAAAAATACATAATTCTTTTATTTCTTTGACCCTGCCTCTTCTCTTCTTTAAATTATGACAACTCAACACTTAATCTTAAAATCCTAAACATGCTTGGACCGCACTAACAAGTAAACTTGTTTTGGCCATCTCTTTCTAATGATTTATCCTTTTGAGGTATGGTTTAAAGCGTTTAGTTTAAATTATAGTAAAAAAAACAAATTTGGACAATTTGAGTGTCAAAATCAGAATTAAATTAAAGTCTTCATAGAAAAAGTTCTTTGGGTAGTCAAACCAACTTGTTTTGGTCATAACTTTGTACTTACATATCAAAATGACAAATTTTATCATGTTAGACTCTAGTTTCATCATTCTTTTGGACAAAAATCTTTAAGATGTTCTTTTATATGCAAAAAATATACTGACATCGGGCATTTTTTAAGCCCCTAGCGATGGGTCGACTTGGACGCAAAAGGTTGGTTTAAAGTTTGCAGTTTTGGTCAATATTGGTTGACTTATTTTGGTCATAACTTGTACTTAGATATCGAAATGACAAATTTTTTTCATGTTAGGAAAGAAAAGACTCTAGTTTCATCATTCTTTTGGATAAAAATCTTCAAGTTGTTGTTTTCTAGTAAAACAATAGCAAGAGAAATATATATACGAGATTAATATTTATTATATTACGTATTACACTACGAAATTGTAGAAAAGGGGGGAATTCCAAATTTTTCCACAGATCCCCTTTTGTCCTATTCATGATGTACATCTCCTTAATTTTCGTAGTCAATTATAAGGATTCATAATTGGGCTAATAACTCTTACTGGTTTGTAGCGTGCGACGAAACAACAAGAACTTTCTTCTGCGTAATCGTTGCTATTTCATTCCGTTCTATTCAACAATTAACCAAAATTAAATTGAATTGCAATTGGATCAATCAATCATCAAATCTTGATATGGAATGGTTTGCTTTGATGAATCTCTTTGTTTGAATCGATGTGAGATATGATGAAGAGAAGTAAAAATCATGTAGTTTATGCAGGTCGAGGTAAATAGTCTTAGATACATATTATACGTGGACTCCGGGGTTTGCATTGAATAATGATTCTCGGGTTCGATGTGATTCAATAGAAATAAGATGACGATGGTTTACATTATGAAAGAAACACATGTACATTCGATAGTAGATATTCAATAGTTATATACGGACTAGCCGTGTATATTATTTAATTTCCCATATTACTACGGACTACATATGTAGATTCCACTTTCTCTATATGGATTACGATACAAGCTCTTCCTTTTCTGTCTGTCACTGTATGTGTGAATTGAAGTCAAGCCTATGATTGCGTTTAAACAAGATAAAGGAGCGAAGAATTGAAGGAATGGGTTTGGAGAAATAGAAGAACTGTATTATAAGGATTTACAAAAGCTTGAATATGGAATAAAAATTAGATATTGAAGTAGTCCTGATCATACAATAATAACAAATATCACCACTTCTCAAATTAGGTTGGGAGACCTTAGTTTAGTTGTATGGATCTTAGTGATGGAATATGAAATACTAAGTAATGCAACTAATTAATATTATAAATATGTATATAACATTAATTGTGTCCACTAACAAAGATATATATAATAATTCATTGGTTTATTAGATTATATCATTAACCATTTCTTTATTTTTTGTTGTGAGGAGTTCTTACCATGAATCCCAAATTTTCTGTTGCTTCTGTTATTGGTGCTGGATTTGCCATATAACTTGCTTCTATTCGACCTAGAGTAGGTCAAGGTACTGTTGCAGGCCAAGCCGTAAAAGGTATTGCTAGTCAACCAGATGCAGTGGGTAAAATACGATGTACTTTATTGCTTAACTGGCTTTTATGGAAGCTTTAACAATTTACGGTCAGGTCGTTGCATTAGCACTTTTATTTGCTAACCACTTTGTGTAATACTAGAAAAGTGAAAAATACGTACTTCTTTTATTTCTTTGACCCTGCCCCTTCTCTTCTTGAAATTATGACAACTCAACACTTAGTCTTAAAATCCTAAATATGCTTGGACCGCACTAACAAGTAAACTTGTTTTGGCCATCTCTTTCTAATGATTTATCCTTTTGAGGTATGGTTTAAAGCGTTTAGTTTAAATTATAGTAAAAAAAACAAATTTGGACAATTTGAGTGTCAAAATCAGAATTAAAGTAAAGTCTTCATAGAAAAAGTTCTTTGGGTAGTCAAACCAACTTGTTTTGGTCATAACTTTGTACTTACATATCAAAATGACAAATTTTATCATGTTAGACTCTAGTTCCATCATTCTTTTGGACAAAAATCTTTAAGATGTTCTTTTATATGCAAAAAATATACTGACATCGGGCATTTTTTAAGCCCCTAGCGATGGGTCGACTTGGACGCAAAAGGTTGGTTTAAAGTTTGCAGTTTTGGTCAATATTGGTTGACTTATTTTGGTCATAACTTGTACTTAGATATCGAAATGACAAATTTTTTTCATGTTAGGAAAGAAAAGACTCTAGTTTCATCATTCTTTTGGATAAAAATCTTCAAGTTGTTGTTTTCTAGTAAAACAATAGCAAGAGAAATATATATACGAGATTAATATTTATTATATTACGTATTACACTACGAAATTGTAGAAAAGGAGGGAATTCCAAATTTTTCCACAGATCCCCTTTTGCCCTATTCATGATGTACATCTCCTTAATTTTCGTAGTCAATTATAAGGATTCATAATTGGGCTAATAACTCTTACTCGCTTGGAGCGTGCGACGAAACAACAAGAACTTTCTTCTGCGTAATCGTTGCTATTTCATTCCGTTCTATTCAACAATTAACCAAAATTAAATTGAATTGCAATTGGATCAATCAATCATCAAATCTTGATATGGAATGGTTTGCTTTGATGAATCTCTTTGTTTGAATCGATGTGAGATATGATAAAGAGAAGTAAAAATCATGTAGTTTATGCAGGTCGAGGTAAATAGTCTTAGATACATATTATACGTGGACTCCGGGGTTTGCATTGAATAATGATTCTCGGGTTCGATGTGATTCAATAGAAATAAGATGACGATGGTTTACATTATGAAAGAAACACATGTACTTGTGATAGTAGATATTCAATAGTTATATAAAGACTACCCATGTATATTATTTAATTTCCCATATTACGACGGACTACATATGTAGATTCCACTTTTTCTGTCTGTCACTGTATGTGTGAATTGAAGTCAAGCCTATGAATGCGTTTAAACAAGATAAAGGAGCGAAAAATTGAAGGAATGGGTTTGGAGAAATAGAAGAACTATATTATAAGGATTTACAAATACTTGGATATGGAATACAAATGAGATATTGAAGTAGTCCTGAAAGAAACACATGTACTTGTGATAGTAGATATTCAATAGTTATATACAGACTACCCATGTATATTATTTAATTTCCCATATTACTACGGACTACATATGTAGATTCCAGTTTTTCTGTTATTCACTGTATGTGTGAATTGAAGTCAAGCCTATGAATGCGTTTAAACAAGATAAAGGAGCGAAAAATTGAAGGAATGGGTTTGGAGAAATAGAAGAACTATATTATAAGGATTTACAAAAACTTGGATATGGAATACAAATGAGATATTGAAGTAGTCCTGATCATACAATAATAAGAAATATCATCACTTCTCAAATTAGGTTGGGAGATCTTAGTTTAGTTTTATGGATCTTAGTGATGGAATATGAAATACTAAGTAATGTAACTAATTAATATTATAAATATGTATATAACATTAATTGAGTACACTAACAAAGATATATATAATAATTCATTGGTTTATTTGATTATATCATTAACCATTTCTTTATTTTTTGTTGCGAGGAGCATACCATGAATCCCAAAATTTGTGTTGCTTCCGTTATTGGTGCTGGATCGGCCATATAACTTGCTTCTATTCGACCTAGAGTAGGTCAAGGTACTGTTGCGGGCCAAGCCGTAAAAGTCAACCAGATGCAGAGGGTAAAATACGTTGTACTTTATTGCTTAACTGGCTTTTATGGAAGCTTTAACAATTTACGGCCAGGTCGTCGCATTAACACTTTTATTTGCTAACCCCTTTGTGTGATCCTAGAAACCTGAGAACGTGAAAAATACATAATTCTTTTATTTCTTTGACCCTGCCTCTTCTCTTCTTTAAATTATGACAACTCAACACTTAATCTTAAAATCCTAAACATGCTTGGACCGCACTAACAAGTAAACTTGTTTTGGCCATCTCTTTCTAATGATTTATCCTTTTGAGGTATGGTTTAAAGCGTTTAGTTTAAATTATAGTAAAAAAAACAAATTTGGACAATTTGAGTGTCAAAATCAGAATTAAATTAAAGTCTTCATAGAAAAAGTTCTTTGGGTAGTCAAACCAACTTGTTTTGGTCATAACTTTGTACTTACATATCAAAATGACAAATTTTATCATGTTAGACTCTAGTTTCATCATTCTTTTGGACAAAAATCTTTAAGATGTTCTTTTATATGCAAAAAATATACTGACATCGGGCATTTTTTAAGCCCCTAGCGATGGGTCGACTTGGACGCAAAAGGTTGGTTTAAAGTTTGCAGTTTTGGTCAATATTGGTTGACTTATTTTGGTCATAACTTGTACTTAGATATCGAAATGACAAATTTTTTTCATGTTAGGAAAGAAAAGACTCTAGTTTCATCATTCTTTTGGATAAAAATCTTCAAGTTGTTGTTTTCTAGTAAAACAATAGCAAGAGAAATATATATACGAGATTAATATTTATTATATTACGTATTACACTACGAAATTGTAGAAAAGGGGGGAATTCCAAATTTTTCCACAGATCCCCTTTTGTCCTATTCATGATGTACATCTCCTTAATTTTCGTAGTCAATTATAAGGATTCATAATTGGGCTAATAACTCTTACTGGTTTGTAGCGTGCGACGAAACAACAAGAACTTTCTTCTGCGTAATCGTTGCTATTTCATTCCGTTCTATTCAACAATTAACCAAAATTAAATTGAATTGCAATTGGATCAATCAATCATCAAATCTTGATATGGAATGGTTTGCTTTGATGAATCTCTTTGTTTGAATCGATGTGAGATATGATGAAGAGAAGTAAAAATCATGTAGTTTATGCAGGTCGAGGTAAATAGTCTTAGATACATATTATACGTGGACTCCGGGGTTTGCATTGAATAATGATTCTCGGGTTCGATGTGATTCAATAGAAATAAGATGACGATGGTTTACATTATGAAAGAAACACATGTACATTCGATAGTAGATATTCAATAGTTATATACGGACTAGCCGTGTATATTATTTAATTTCCCATATTACTACGGACTACATATGTAGATTCCACTTTCTCTATATGGATTACGATACAAGCTCTTCCTTTTCTGTCTGTCACTGTATGTGTGAATTGAAGTCAAGCCTATGATTGCGTTTAAACAAGATAAAGGAGCGAAGAATTGAAGGAATGGGTTTGGAGAAATAGAAGAACTGTATTATAAGGATTTACAAAAGCTTGAATATGGAATAAAAATTAGATATTGAAGTAGTCCTGATCATACAATAATAACAAATATCACCACTTCTCAAATTAGGTTGGGAGACCTTAGTTTAGTTGTATGGATCTTAGTGATGGAATATGAAATACTAAGTAATGCAACTAATTAATATTATAAATATGTATATAACATTAATTGTGTCCACTAACAAAGATATATATAATAATTCATTGGTTTATTAGATTATATCATTAACCATTTCTTTATTTTTTGTTGTGAGGAGTTCTTACCATGAATCCCAAATTTTCTGTTGCTTCTGTTATTGGTGCTGGATTTGCCATATAACTTGCTTCTATTCGACCTAGAGTAGGTCAAGGTACTGTTGCAGGCCAAGCCGTAAAAGGTATTGCTAGTCAACCAGATGCAGTGGGTAAAATACGATGTACTTTATTGCTTAACTGGCTTTTATGGAAGCTTTAACAATTTACGGTCAGGTCGTTGCATTAGCACTTTTATTTGCTAACCACTTTGTGTAATACTAGAAAAGTGAAAAATACGTACTTCTTTTATTTCTTTGACCCTGCCCCTTCTCTTCTTGAAATTATGACAACTCAACACTTAGTCTTAAAATCCTAAATATGCTTGGACCGCACTAACAAGTAAACTTGTTTTGGCCATCTCTTTCTAATGATTTATCCTTTTGAGGTATGGTTTAAAGCGTTTAGTTTAAATTATAGTAAAAAAAACAAATTTGGACAATTTGAGTGTCAAAATCAGAATTAAAGTAAAGTCTTCATAGAAAAAGTTCTTTGGGTAGTCAAACCAACTTGTTTTGGTCATAACTTTGTACTTACATATCAAAATGACAAATTTTATCATGTTAGACTCTAGTTCCATCATTCTTTTGGACAAAAATCTTTAAGATGTTCTTTTATATGCAAAAAATATACTGACATCGGGCATTTTTTAAGCCCCTAGCGATGGGTCGACTTGGACGCAAAAGGTTGGTTTAAAGTTTGCAGTTTTGGTCAATATTGGTTGACTTATTTTGGTCATAACTTGTACTTAGATATCGAAATGACAAATTTTTTTCATGTTAGGAAAGAAAAGACTCTAGTTTCATCATTCTTTTGGATAAAAATCTTCAAGTTGTTGTTTTCTAGTAAAACAATAGCAAGAGAAATATATATACGAGATTAATATTTATTATATTACGTATTACACTACGAAATTGTAGAAAAGGAGGGAATTCCAAATTTTTCCACAGATCCCCTTTTGCCCTATTCATGATGTACATCTCCTTAATTTTCGTAGTCAATTATAAGGATTCATAATTGGGCTAATAACTCTTACTCGCTTGGAGCGTGCGACGAAACAACAAGAACTTTCTTCTGCGTAATCGTTGCTATTTCATTCCGTTCTATTCAACAATTAACCAAAATTAAATTGAATTGCAATTGGATCAATCAATCATCAAATCTTGATATGGAATGGTTTGCTTTGATGAATCTCTTTGTTTGAATCGATGTGAGATATGATAAAGAGAAGTAAAAATCATGTAGTTTATGCAGGTCGAGGTAAATAGTCTTAGATACATATTATACGTGGACTCCGGGGTTTGCATTGAATAATGATTCTCGGGTTCGATGTGATTCAATAGAAATAAGATGACGATGGTTTACATTATGAAAGAAACACATGTACTTGTGATAGTAGATATTCAATAGTTATATAAAGACTACCCATGTATATTATTTAATTTCCCATATTACGACGGACTACATATGTAGATTCCACTTTTTCTGTCTGTCACTGTATGTGTGAATTGAAGTCAAGCCTATGAATGCGTTTAAACAAGATAAAGGAGCGAAAAATTGAAGGAATGGGTTTGGAGAAATAGAAGAACTATATTATAAGGATTTACAAATACTTGGATATGGAATACAAATGAGATATTGAAGTAGTCCTGAAAGAAACACATGTACTTGTGATAGTAGATATTCAATAGTTATATACAGACTACCCATGTATATTATTTAATTTCCCATATTACTACGGACTACATATGTAGATTCCAGTTTTTCTGTTATTCACTGTATGTGTGAATTGAAGTCAAGCCTATGAATGCGTTTAAACAAGATAAAGGAGCGAAAAATTGAAGGAATGGGTTTGGAGAAATAGAAGAACTATATTATAAGGATTTACAAAAACTTGGATATGGAATACAAATGAGATATTGAAGTAGTCCTGATCATACAATAATAAGAAATATCATCACTTCTCAAATTAGGTTGGGAGATCTTAGTTTAGTTTTATGGATCTTAGTGATGGAATATGAAATACTAAGTAATGTAACTAATTAATATTATAAATATGTATATAACATTAATTGAGTACACTAACAAAGATATATATAATAATTCATTGGTTTATTTGATTATATCATTAACCATTTCTTTATTTTTTGTTGCGAGGAGCATACCATGAATCCCAAAATTTGTGTTGCTTCCGTTATTGGTGCTGGATCGGCCATATAACTTGCTTCTATTCGACCTAGAGTAGGTCAAGGTACTGTTGCGGGCCAAGCCGTAAAAGTCAACCAGATGCAGAGGGTAAAATACGTTGTACTTTATTGCTTAACTGGCTTTTATGGAAGCTTTAACAATTTACGGCCAGGTCGTCGCATTAACACTTTTATTTGCTAACCCCTTTGTGTGATCCTAGAAACCTGAGAACGTGAAAAATACATAATTCTTTTATTTCTTTGACCCTGCCTCTTCTCTTCTTTAAATTATGACAACTCAACACTTAATCTTAAAATCCTAAACATGCTTGGACCGCACTAACAAGTAAACTTGTTTTGGCCATCTCTTTCTAATGATTTATCCTTTTGAGGTATGGTTTAAAGCGTTTAGTTTAAATTATAGTAAAAAAAACAAATTTGGACAATTTGAGTGTCAAAATCAGAATTAAATTAAAGTCTTCATAGAAAAAGTTCTTTGGGTAGTCAAACCAACTTGTTTTGGTCATAACTTTGTACTTACATATCAAAATGACAAATTTTATCATGTTAGACTCTAGTTTCATCATTCTTTTGGACAAAAATCTTTAAGATGTTCTTTTATATGCAAAAAATATACTGACATCGGGCATTTTTTAAGCCCCTAGCGATGGGTCGACTTGGACGCAAAAGGTTGGTTTAAAGTTTGCAGTTTTGGTCAATATTGGTTGACTTATTTTGGTCATAACTTGTACTTAGATATCGAAATGACAAATTTTTTTCATGTTAGGAAAGAAAAGACTCTAGTTTCATCATTCTTTTGGATAAAAATCTTCAAGTTGTTGTTTTCTAGTAAAACAATAGCAAGAGAAATATATATACGAGATTAATATTTATTATATTACGTATTACACTACGAAATTGTAGAAAAGGGGGGAATTCCAAATTTTTCCACAGATCCCCTTTTGTCCTATTCATGATGTACATCTCCTTAATTTTCGTAGTCAATTATAAGGATTCATAATTGGGCTAATAACTCTTACTGGTTTGTAGCGTGCGACGAAACAACAAGAACTTTCTTCTGCGTAATCGTTGCTATTTCATTCCGTTCTATTCAACAATTAACCAAAATTAAATTGAATTGCAATTGGATCAATCAATCATCAAATCTTGATATGGAATGGTTTGCTTTGATGAATCTCTTTGTTTGAATCGATGTGAGATATGATGAAGAGAAGTAAAAATCATGTAGTTTATGCAGGTCGAGGTAAATAGTCTTAGATACATATTATACGTGGACTCCGGGGTTTGCATTGAATAATGATTCTCGGGTTCGATGTGATTCAATAGAAATAAGATGACGATGGTTTACATTATGAAAGAAACACATGTACATTCGATAGTAGATATTCAATAGTTATATACGGACTAGCCGTGTATATTATTTAATTTCCCATATTACTACGGACTACATATGTAGATTCCACTTTCTCTATATGGATTACGATACAAGCTCTTCCTTTTCTGTCTGTCACTGTATGTGTGAATTGAAGTCAAGCCTATGATTGCGTTTAAACAAGATAAAGGAGCGAAGAATTGAAGGAATGGGTTTGGAGAAATAGAAGAACTGTATTATAAGGATTTACAAAAGCTTGAATATGGAATAAAAATTAGATATTGAAGTAGTCCTGATCATACAATAATAACAAATATCACCACTTCTCAAATTAGGTTGGGAGACCTTAGTTTAGTTGTATGGATCTTAGTGATGGAATATGAAATACTAAGTAATGCAACTAATTAATATTATAAATATGTATATAACATTAATTGTGTCCACTAACAAAGATATATATAATAATTCATTGGTTTATTAGATTATATCATTAACCATTTCTTTATTTTTTGTTGTGAGGAGTTCTTACCATGAATCCCAAATTTTCTGTTGCTTCTGTTATTGGTGCTGGATTTGCCATATAACTTGCTTCTATTCGACCTAGAGTAGGTCAAGGTACTGTTGCAGGCCAAGCCGTAAAAGGTATTGCTAGTCAACCAGATGCAGTGGGTAAAATACGATGTACTTTATTGCTTAACTGGCTTTTATGGAAGCTTTAACAATTTACGGTCAGGTCGTTGCATTAGCACTTTTATTTGCTAACCACTTTGTGTAATACTAGAAAAGTGAAAAATACGTACTTCTTTTATTTCTTTGACCCTGCCCCTTCTCTTCTTGAAATTATGACAACTCAACACTTAGTCTTAAAATCCTAAATATGCTTGGACCGCACTAACAAGTAAACTTGTTTTGGCCATCTCTTTCTAATGATTTATCCTTTTGAGGTATGGTTTAAAGCGTTTAGTTTAAATTATAGTAAAAAAAACAAATTTGGACAATTTGAGTGTCAAAATCAGAATTAAAGTAAAGTCTTCATAGAAAAAGTTCTTTGGGTAGTCAAACCAACTTGTTTTGGTCATAACTTTGTACTTACATATCAAAATGACAAATTTTATCATGTTAGACTCTAGTTCCATCATTCTTTTGGACAAAAATCTTTAAGATGTTCTTTTATATGCAAAAAATATACTGACATCGGGCATTTTTTAAGCCCCTAGCGATGGGTCGACTTGGACGCAAAAGGTTGGTTTAAAGTTTGCAGTTTTGGTCAATATTGGTTGACTTATTTTGGTCATAACTTGTACTTAGATATCGAAATGACAAATTTTTTTCATGTTAGGAAAGAAAAGACTCTAGTTTCATCATTCTTTTGGATAAAAATCTTCAAGTTGTTGTTTTCTAGTAAAACAATAGCAAGAGAAATATATATACGAGATTAATATTTATTATATTACGTATTACACTACGAAATTGTAGAAAAGGAGGGAATTCCAAATTTTTCCACAGATCCCCTTTTGCCCTATTCATGATGTACATCTCCTTAATTTTCGTAGTCAATTATAAGGATTCATAATTGGGCTAATAACTCTTACTCGCTTGGAGCGTGCGACGAAACAACAAGAACTTTCTTCTGCGTAATCGTTGCTATTTCATTCCGTTCTATTCAACAATTAACCAAAATTAAATTGAATTGCAATTGGATCAATCAATCATCAAATCTTGATATGGAATGGTTTGCTTTGATGAATCTCTTTGTTTGAATCGATGTGAGATATGATAAAGAGAAGTAAAAATCATGTAGTTTATGCAGGTCGAGGTAAATAGTCTTAGATACATATTATACGTGGACTCCGGGGTTTGCATTGAATAATGATTCTCGGGTTCGATGTGATTCAATAGAAATAAGATGACGATGGTTTACATTATGAAAGAAACACATGTACTTGTGATAGTAGATATTCAATAGTTATATAAAGACTACCCATGTATATTATTTAATTTCCCATATTACGACGGACTACATATGTAGATTCCACTTTTTCTGTCTGTCACTGTATGTGTGAATTGAAGTCAAGCCTATGAATGCGTTTAAACAAGATAAAGGAGCGAAAAATTGAAGGAATGGGTTTGGAGAAATAGAAGAACTATATTATAAGGATTTACAAATACTTGGATATGGAATACAAATGAGATATTGAAGTAGTCCTGAAAGAAACACATGTACTTGTGATAGTAGATATTCAATAGTTATATACAGACTACCCATGTATATTATTTAATTTCCCATATTACTACGGACTACATATGTAGATTCCAGTTTTTCTGTTATTCACTGTATGTGTGAATTGAAGTCAAGCCTATGAATGCGTTTAAACAAGATAAAGGAGCGAAAAATTGAAGGAATGGGTTTGGAGAAATAGAAGAACTATATTATAAGGATTTACAAAAACTTGGATATGGAATACAAATGAGATATTGAAGTAGTCCTGATCATACAATAATAAGAAATATCATCACTTCTCAAATTAGGTTGGGAGATCTTAGTTTAGTTTTATGGATCTTAGTGATGGAATATGAAATACTAAGTAATGTAACTAATTAATATTATAAATATGTATATAACATTAATTGAGTACACTAACAAAGATATATATAATAATTCATTGGTTTATTTGATTATATCATTAACCATTTCTTTATTTTTTGTTGCGAGGAGCATACCATGAATCCCAAAATTTGTGTTGCTTCCGTTATTGGTGCTGGATCGGCCATATAACTTGCTTCTATTCGACCTAGAGTAGGTCAAGGTACTGTTGCGGGCCAAGCCGTAAAAGTCAACCAGATGCAGAGGGTAAAATACGTTGTACTTTATTGCTTAACTGGCTTTTATGGAAGCTTTAACAATTTACGGCCAGGTCGTCGCATTAACACTTTTATTTGCTAACCCCTTTGTGTGATCCTAGAAACCTGAGAACGTGAAAAATACATAATTCTTTTATTTCTTTGACCCTGCCTCTTCTCTTCTTTAAATTATGACAACTCAACACTTAATCTTAAAATCCTAAACATGCTTGGACCGCACTAACAAGTAAACTTGTTTTGGCCATCTCTTTCTAATGATTTATCCTTTTGAGGTATGGTTTAAAGCGTTTAGTTTAAATTATAGTAAAAAAAACAAATTTGGACAATTTGAGTGTCAAAATCAGAATTAAATTAAAGTCTTCATAGAAAAAGTTCTTTGGGTAGTCAAACCAACTTGTTTTGGTCATAACTTTGTACTTACATATCAAAATGACAAATTTTATCATGTTAGACTCTAGTTTCATCATTCTTTTGGACAAAAATCTTTAAGATGTTCTTTTATATGCAAAAAATATACTGACATCGGGCATTTTTTAAGCCCCTAGCGATGGGTCGACTTGGACGCAAAAGGTTGGTTTAAAGTTTGCAGTTTTGGTCAATATTGGTTGACTTATTTTGGTCATAACTTGTACTTAGATATCGAAATGACAAATTTTTTTCATGTTAGGAAAGAAAAGACTCTAGTTTCATCATTCTTTTGGATAAAAATCTTCAAGTTGTTGTTTTCTAGTAAAACAATAGCAAGAGAAATATATATACGAGATTAATATTTATTATATTACGTATTACACTACGAAATTGTAGAAAAGGGGGGAATTCCAAATTTTTCCACAGATCCCCTTTTGTCCTATTCATGATGTACATCTCCTTAATTTTCGTAGTCAATTATAAGGATTCATAATTGGGCTAATAACTCTTACTGGTTTGTAGCGTGCGACGAAACAACAAGAACTTTCTTCTGCGTAATCGTTGCTATTTCATTCCGTTCTATTCAACAATTAACCAAAATTAAATTGAATTGCAATTGGATCAATCAATCATCAAATCTTGATATGGAATGGTTTGCTTTGATGAATCTCTTTGTTTGAATCGATGTGAGATATGATGAAGAGAAGTAAAAATCATGTAGTTTATGCAGGTCGAGGTAAATAGTCTTAGATACATATTATACGTGGACTCCGGGGTTTGCATTGAATAATGATTCTCGGGTTCGATGTGATTCAATAGAAATAAGATGACGATGGTTTACATTATGAAAGAAACACATGTACATTCGATAGTAGATATTCAATAGTTATATACGGACTAGCCGTGTATATTATTTAATTTCCCATATTACTACGGACTACATATGTAGATTCCACTTTCTCTATATGGATTACGATACAAGCTCTTCCTTTTCTGTCTGTCACTGTATGTGTGAATTGAAGTCAAGCCTATGATTGCGTTTAAACAAGATAAAGGAGCGAAGAATTGAAGGAATGGGTTTGGAGAAATAGAAGAACTGTATTATAAGGATTTACAAAAGCTTGAATATGGAATAAAAATTAGATATTGAAGTAGTCCTGATCATACAATAATAACAAATATCACCACTTCTCAAATTAGGTTGGGAGATCTTAGTTTAGTTGTATGGATCTTAGTGATGGAATATGAAATACTAAGTAATGCAACTAATTAATATTATAAATATGTATATAACATTAATTGTGTCCACTAACAAAGATATATATAATAATTCATTGGTTTATTAGATTATATCATTAACCATTTCTTTATTTTTTGTTGTGAGGAGTTCTTACCATGAATCCCAAATTTTCTGTTGCTTCTGTTATTGGTGCTGGATTTGCCATATAACTTGCTTCTATTCGACCTAGAGTAGGTCAAGGTACTGTTGCAGGCCAAGCCGTAAAAGGTATTGCTAGTCAACCAGATGCAGTGGGTAAAATACGATGTACTTTATTGCTTAACTGGCTTTTATGGAAGCTTTAACAATTTACGGTCAGGTCGTTGCATTAGCACTTTTATTTGCTAACCACTTTGTGTAATACTAGAAAAGTGAAAAATACGTACTTCTTTTATTTCTTTGACCCTGCCCCTTCTCTTCTTGAAATTATGACAACTCAACACTTAGTCTTAAAATCCTAAATATGCTTGGACCGCACTAACAAGTAAACTTGTTTTGGCCATCTCTTTCTAATGATTTATCCTTTTGAGGTATGGTTTAAAGCGTTTAGTTTAAATTATAGTAAAAAAACAAATTTGGACAATTTGAGTGTCAAAATCAGAATTAAAGTAAAGTCTTCATAGAAAAAGTTCTTTGGGTAGTCAAACCAACTTGTTTTGGTCATAACTTTGTACTTACATATCAAAATGACAAATTTTATCATGTTAGACTCTAGTTCCATCATTCTTTTGGACAAAAATCTTTAAGATGTTCTTTTATATGCAAAAAATATACTGACATCGGGCATTTTTTAAGCCCCTAGCGATGGGTCGACTTGGACGCAAAAGGTTGGTTTAAAGTTTGCAGTTTTGGTCAATATTGGTTGACTTATTTTGGTCATAACTTGTACTTAGATATCGAAATGACAAATTTTTTTCATGTTAGGAAAGAAAAGACTCTAGTTTCATCATTCTTTTGGATAAAAATCTTCAAGTTGTTGTTTTCTAGTAAAACAATAGCAAGAGAAATATATATACGAGATTAATATTTATTATATTACGTATTACACTACGAAATTGTAGAAAAGGAGGGAATTCCAAATTTTTCCACAGATCCCCTTTTGCCCTATTCATGATGTACATCTCCTTAATTTTCGTAGTCAATTATAAGGATTCATAATTGGGCTAATAACTCTTACTCGCTTGGAGCGTGCGACGAAACAACAAGAACTTTCTTCTGCGTAATCGTTGCTATTTCATTCCGTTCTATTCAACAATTAACCAAAATTAAATTGAATTGCAATTGGATCAATCAATCATCAAATCTTGATATGGAATGGTTTGCTTTGATGAATCTCTTTGTTTGAATCGATGTGAGATATGATAAAGAGAAGTAAAAATCATGTAGTTTATGCAGGTCGAGGTAAATAGTCTTAGATACATATTATACGTGGACTCCGGGGTTTGCATTGAATAATGATTCTCGGGTTCGATGTGATTCAATAGAAATAAGATGACGATGGTTTACATTATGAAAGAAACACATGTACTTGTGATAGTAGATATTCAATAGTTATATAAAGACTACCCATGTATATTATTTAATTTCCCATATTACGACGGACTACATATGTAGATTCCACTTTTTCTGTCTGTCACTGTATGTGTGAATTGAAGTCAAGCCTATGAATGCGTTTAAACAAGATAAAGGAGCGAAAAATTGAAGGAATGGGTTTGGAGAAATAGAAGAACTATATTATAAGGATTTACAAATACTTGGATATGGAATACAAATGAGATATTGAAGTAGTCCTGAAAGAAACACATGTACTTGTGATAGTAGATATTCAATAGTTATATACAGACTACCCATGTATATTATTTAATTTCCCATATTACTACGGACTACATATGTAGATTCCAGTTTTTCTGTTATTCACTGTATGTGTGAATTGAAGTCAAGCCTATGAATGCGTTTAAACAAGATAAAGGAGCGAAAAATTGAAGGAATGGGTTTGGAGAAATAGAAGAACTATATTATAAGGATTTACAAAAACTTGGATATGGAATACAAATGAGATATTGAAGTAGTCCTGATCATACAATAATAAGAAATATCATCACTTCTCAAATTAGGTTGGGAGATCTTAGTTTAGTTTTATGGATCTTAGTGATGGAATATGAAATACTAAGTAATGTAACTAATTAATATTATAAATATGTATATAACATTAATTGAGTACACTAACAAAGATATATATAATAATTCATTGGTTTATTTGATTATATCATTAACCATTTCTTTATTTTTTGTTGCGAGGAGCATACCATGAATCCCAAAATTTGTGTTGCTTCCGTTATTGGTGCTGGATCGGCCATATAACTTGCTTCTATTCGACCTAGAGTAGGTCAAGGTACTGTTGCGGGCCAAGCCGTAAAAGTCAACCAGATGCAGAGGGTAAAATACGTTGTACTTTATTGCTTAACTGGCTTTTATGGAAGCTTTAACAATTTACGGCCAGGTCGTCGCATTAACACTTTTATTTGCTAACCCCTTTGTGTGATCCTAGAAACCTGAGAACGTGAAAAATACATAATTCTTTTATTTCTTTGACCCTGCCTCTTCTCTTCTTTAAATTATGACAACTCAACACTTAATCTTAAAATCCTAAACATGCTTGGACCGCACTAACAAGTAAACTTGTTTTGGCCATCTCTTTCTAATGATTTATCCTTTTGAGGTATGGTTTAAAGCGTTTAGTTTAAATTATAGTAAAAAAAACAAATTTGGACAATTTGAGTGTCAAAATCAGAATTAAATTAAAGTCTTCATAGAAAAAGTTCTTTGGGTAGTCAAACCAACTTGTTTTGGTCATAACTTTGTACTTACATATCAAAATGACAAATTTTATCATGTTAGACTCTAGTTTCATCATTCTTTTGGACAAAAATCTTTAAGATGTTCTTTTATATGCAAAAAATATACTGACATCGGGCATTTTTTAAGCCCCTAGCGATGGGTCGACTTGGACGCAAAAGGTTGGTTTAAAGTTTGCAGTTTTGGTCAATATTGGTTGACTTATTTTGGTCATAACTTGTACTTAGATATCGAAATGACAAATTTTTTTCATGTTAGGAAAGAAAAGACTCTAGTTTCATCATTCTTTTGGATAAAAATCTTCAAGTTGTTGTTTTCTAGTAAAACAATAGCAAGAGAAATATATATACGAGATTAATATTTATTATATTACGTATTACACTACGAAATTGTAGAAAAGGGGGGAATTCCAAATTTTTCCACAGATCCCCTTTTGTCCTATTCATGATGTACATCTCCTTAATTTTCGTAGTCAATTATAAGGATTCATAATTGGGCTAATAACTCTTACTGGTTTGTAGCGTGCGACGAAACAACAAGAACTTTCTTCTGCGTAATCGTTGCTATTTCATTCCGTTCTATTCAACAATTAACCAAAATTAAATTGAATTGCAATTGGATCAATCAATCATCAAATCTTGATATGGAATGGTTTGCTTTGATGAATCTCTTTGTTTGAATCGATGTGAGATATGATGAAGAGAAGTAAAAATCATGTAGTTTATGCAGGTCGAGGTAAATAGTCTTAGATACATATTATACGTGGACTCCGGGGTTTGCATTGAATAATGATTCTCGGGTTCGATGTGATTCAATAGAAATAAGATGACGATGGTTTACATTATGAAAGAAACACATGTACATTCGATAGTAGATATTCAATAGTTATATACGGACTAGCCGTGTATATTATTTAATTTCCCATATTACTACGGACTACATATGTAGATTCCACTTTCTCTATATGGATTACGATACAAGCTCTTCCTTTTCTGTCTGTCACTGTATGTGTGAATTGAAGTCAAGCCTATGATTGCGTTTAAACAAGATAAAGGAGCGAAGAATTGAAGGAATGGGTTTGGAGAAATAGAAGAACTGTATTATAAGGATTTACAAAAGCTTGAATATGGAATAAAAATTAGATATTGAAGTAGTCCTGATCATACAATAATAACAAATATCACCACTTCTCAAATTAGGTTGGGAGATCTTAGTTTAGTTGTATGGATCTTAGTGATGGAATATGAAATACTAAGTAATGCAACTAATTAATATTATAAATATGTATATAACATTAATTGTGTCCACTAACAAAGATATATATAATAATTCATTGGTTTATTAGATTATATCATTAACCATTTCTTTATTTTTTGTTGTGAGGAGTTCTTACCATGAATCCCAAATTTTCTGTTGCTTCTGTTATTGGTGCTGGATTTGCCATATAACTTGCTTCTATTCGACCTAGAGTAGGTCAAGGTACTGTTGCAGGCCAAGCCGTAAAAGGTATTGCTAGTCAACCAGATGCAGTGGGTAAAATACGATGTACTTTATTGCTTAACTGGCTTTTATGGAAGCTTTAACAATTTACGGTCAG
This sequence comes from Nuphar pumila, assembly GCF_984573655.1. Classification (NCBI taxonomy): domain Eukaryota; kingdom Viridiplantae; phylum Streptophyta; class Magnoliopsida; order Nymphaeales; family Nymphaeaceae; genus Nuphar; species Nuphar pumila. The sequence goes on along the minus strand of NC_143251.1, from coordinate 68,108,263 downwards.
GTCGTTGCATTAGCACTTTTATTTGCTAACCACTTTGTGTAATACTAGAAAAGTGAAAAATACGTACTTCTTTTATTTCTTTGACCCTGCCCCTTCTCTTCTTGAAATTATGACAACTCAACACTTAGTCTTAAAATCCTAAATATGCTTGGACCGCACTAACAAGTAAACTTGTTTTGGCCATCTCTTTCTAATGATTTATCCTTTTGAGGTATGGTTTAAAGCGTTTAGTTTAAATTATAGTAAAAAAACAAATTTGGACAATTTGAGTGTCAAAATCAGAATTAAAGTAAAGTCTTCATAGAAAAAGTTCTTTGGGTAGTCAAACCAACTTGTTTTGGTCATAACTTTGTACTTACATATCAAAATGACAAATTTTATCATGTTAGACTCTAGTTCCATCATTCTTTTGGACAAAAATCTTTAAGATGTTCTTTTATATGCAAAAAATATACTGACATCGGGCATTTTTTAAGCCCCTAGCGATGGGTCGACTTGGACGCAAAAGGTTGGTTTAAAGTTTGCAGTTTTGGTCAATATTGGTTGACTTATTTTGGTCATAACTTGTACTTAGATATCGAAATGACAAATTTTTTTCATGTTAGGAAAGAAAAGACTCTAGTTTCATCATTCTTTTGGATAAAAATCTTCAAGTTGTTGTTTTCTAGTAAAACAATAGCAAGAGAAATATATATACGAGATTAATATTTATTATATTACGTATTACACTACGAAATTGTAGAAAAGGAGGGAATTCCAAATTTTTCCACAGATCCCCTTTTGCCCTATTCATGATGTACATCTCCTTAATTTTCGTAGTCAATTATAAGGATTCATAATTGGGCTAATAACTCTTACTCGCTTGGAGCGTGCGACGAAACAACAAGAACTTTCTTCTGCGTAATCGTTGCTATTTCATTCCGTTCTATTCAACAATTAACCAAAATTAAATTGAATTGCAATTGGATCAATCAATCATCAAATCTTGATATGGAATGGTTTGCTTTGATGAATCTCTTTGTTTGAATCGATGTGAGATATGATAAAGAGAAGTAAAAATCATGTAGTTTATGCAGGTCGAGGTAAATAGTCTTAGATACATATTATACGTGGACTCCGGGGTTTGCATTGAATAATGATTCTCGGGTTCGATGTGATTCAATAGAAATAAGATGACGATGGTTTACATTATGAAAGAAACACATGTACTTGTGATAGTAGATATTCAATAGTTATATAAAGACTACCCATGTATATTATTTAATTTCCCATATTACGACGGACTACATATGTAGATTCCACTTTTTCTGTCTGTCACTGTATGTGTGAATTGAAGTCAAGCCTATGAATGCGTTTAAACAAGATAAAGGAGCGAAAAATTGAAGGAATGGGTTTGGAGAAATAGAAGAACTATATTATAAGGATTTACAAATACTTGGATATGGAATACAAATGAGATATTGAAGTAGTCCTGAAAGAAACACATGTACTTGTGATAGTAGATATTCAATAGTTATATACAGACTACCCATGTATATTATTTAATTTCCCATATTACTACGGACTACATATGTAGATTCCAGTTTTTCTGTTATTCACTGTATGTGTGAATTGAAGTCAAGCCTATGAATGCGTTTAAACAAGATAAAGGAGCGAAAAATTGAAGGAATGGGTTTGGAGAAATAGAAGAACTATATTATAAGGATTTACAAAAACTTGGATATGGAATACAAATGAGATATTGAAGTAGTCCTGATCATACAATAATAAGAAATATCATCACTTCTCAAATTAGGTTGGGAGATCTTAGTTTAGTTTTATGGATCTTAGTGATGGAATATGAAATACTAAGTAATGTAACTAATTAATATTATAAATATGTATATAACATTAATTGAGTACACTAACAAAGATATATATAATAATTCATTGGTTTATTTGATTATATCATTAACCATTTCTTTATTTTTTGTTGCGAGGAGCATACCATGAATCCCAAAATTTGTGTTGCTTCCGTTATTGGTGCTGGATCGGCCATATAACTTGCTTCTATTCGACCTAGAGTAGGTCAAGGTACTGTTGCGGGCCAAGCCGTAAAAGTCAACCAGATGCAGAGGGTAAAATACGTTGTACTTTATTGCTTAACTGGCTTTTATGGAAGCTTTAACAATTTACGGCCAGGTCGTCGCATTAACACTTTTATTTGCTAACCCCTTTGTGTGATCCTAGAAACCTGAGAACGTGAAAAATACATAATTCTTTTATTTCTTTGACCCTGCCTCTTCTCTTCTTTAAATTATGACAACTCAACACTTAATCTTAAAATCCTAAACATGCTTGGACCGCACTAACAAGTAAACTTGTTTTGGCCATCTCTTTCTAATGATTTATCCTTTTGAGGTATGGTTTAAAGCGTTTAGTTTAAATTATAGTAAAAAAAACAAATTTGGACAATTTGAGTGTCAAAATCAGAATTAAATTAAAGTCTTCATAGAAAAAGTTCTTTGGGTAGTCAAACCAACTTGTTTTGGTCATAACTTTGTACTTACATATCAAAATGACAAATTTTATCATGTTAGACTCTAGTTTCATCATTCTTTTGGACAAAAATCTTTAAGATGTTCTTTTATATGCAAAAAATATACTGACATCGGGCATTTTTTAAGCCCCTAGCGATGGGTCGACTTGGACGCAAAAGGTTGGTTTAAAGTTTGCAGTTTTGGTCAATATTGGTTGACTTATTTTGGTCATAACTTGTACTTAGATATCGAAATGACAAATTTTTTTCATGTTAGGAAAGAAAAGACTCTAGTTTCATCATTCTTTTGGATAAAAATCTTCAAGTTGTTGTTTTCTAGTAAAACAATAGCAAGAGAAATATATATACGAGATTAATATTTATTATATTACGTATTACACTACGAAATTGTAGAAAAGGGGGGAATTCCAAATTTTTCCACAGATCCCCTTTTGTCCTATTCATGATGTACATCTCCTTAATTTTCGTAGTCAATTATAAGGATTCATAATTGGGCTAATAACTCTTACTGGTTTGTAGCGTGCGACGAAACAACAAGAACTTTCTTCTGCGTAATCGTTGCTATTTCATTCCGTTCTATTCAACAATTAACCAAAATTAAATTGAATTGCAATTGGATCAATCAATCATCAAATCTTGATATGGAATGGTTTGCTTTGATGAATCTCTTTGTTTGAATCGATGTGAGATATGATGAAGAGAAGTAAAAATCATGTAGTTTATGCAGGTCGAGGTAAATAGTCTTAGATACATATTATACGTGGACTCCGGGGTTTGCATTGAATAATGATTCTCGGGTTCGATGTGATTCAATAGAAATAAGATGACGATGGTTTACATTATGAAAGAAACACATGTACATTCGATAGTAGATATTCAATAGTTATATACGGACTAGCCGTGTATATTATTTAATTTCCCATATTACTACGGACTACATATGTAGATTCCACTTTCTCTATATGGATTACGATACAAGCTCTTCCTTTTCTGTCTGTCACTGTATGTGTGAATTGAAGTCAAGCCTATGATTGCGTTTAAACAAGATAAAGGAGCGAAGAATTGAAGGAATGGGTTTGGAGAAATAGAAGAACTGTATTATAAGGATTTACAAAAGCTTGAATATGGAATAAAAATTAGATATTGAAGTAGTCCTGATCATACAATAATAACAAATATCACCACTTCTCAAATTAGGTTGGGAGATCTTAGTTTAGTTGTATGGATCTTAGTGATGGAATATGAAATACTAAGTAATGCAACTAATTAATATTATAAATATGTATATAACATTAATTGTGTCCACTAACAAAGATATATATAATAATTCATTGGTTTATTAGATTATATCATTAACCATTTCTTTATTTTTTGTTGTGAGGAGTTCTTACCATGAATCCCAAATTTTCTGTTGCTTCTGTTATTGGTGCTGGATTTGCCATATAACTTGCTTCTATTCGACCTAGAGTAGGTCAAGGTACTGTTGCAGGCCAAGCCGTAAAAGGTATTGCTAGTCAACCAGATGCAGTGGGTAAAATACGATGTACTTTATTGCTTAACTGGCTTTTATGGAAGCTTTAACAATTTACGGTCAGGTCGTTGCATTAGCACTTTTATTTGCTAACCACTTTGTGTAATACTAGAAAAGTGAAAAATACGTACTTCTTTTATTTCTTTGACCCTGCCCCTTCTCTTCTTGAAATTATGACAACTCAACACTTAGTCTTAAAATCCTAAATATGCTTGGACCGCACTAACAAGTAAACTTGTTTTGGCCATCTCTTTCTAATGATTTATCCTTTTGAGGTATGGTTTAAAGCGTTTAGTTTAAATTATAGTAAAAAAACAAATTTGGACAATTTGAGTGTCAAAATCAGAATTAAAGTAAAGTCTTCATAGAAAAAGTTCTTTGGGTAGTCAAACCAACTTGTTTTGGTCATAACTTTGTACTTACATATCAAAATGACAAATTTTATCATGTTAGACTCTAGTTCCATCATTCTTTTGGACAAAAATCTTTAAGATGTTCTTTTATATGCAAAAAATATACTGACATCGGGCATTTTTTAAGCCCCTAGCGATGGGTCGACTTGGACGCAAAAGGTTGGTTTAAAGTTTGCAGTTTTGGTCAATATTGGTTGACTTATTTTGGTCATAACTTGTACTTAGATATCGAAATGACAAATTTTTTTCATGTTAGGAAAGAAAAGACTCTAGTTTCATCATTCTTTTGGATAAAAATCTTCAAGTTGTTGTTTTCTAGTAAAACAATAGCAAGAGAAATATATATACGAGATTAATATTTATTATATTACGTATTACACTACGAAATTGTAGAAAAGGAGGGAATTCCAAATTTTTCCACAGATCCCCTTTTGCCCTATTCATGATGTACATCTCCTTAATTTTCGTAGTCAATTATAAGGATTCATAATTGGGCTAATAACTCTTACTCGCTTGGAGCGTGCGACGAAACAACAAGAACTTTCTTCTGCGTAATCGTTGCTATTTCATTCCGTTCTATTCAACAATTAACCAAAATTAAATTGAATTGCAATTGGATCAATCAATCATCAAATCTTGATATGGAATGGTTTGCTTTGATGAATCTCTTTGTTTGAATCGATGTGAGATATGATAAAGAGAAGTAAAAATCATGTAGTTTATGCAGGTCGAGGTAAATAGTCTTAGATACATATTATACGTGGACTCCGGGGTTTGCATTGAATAATGATTCTCGGGTTCGATGTGATTCAATAGAAATAAGATGACGATGGTTTACATTATGAAAGAAACACATGTACTTGTGATAGTAGATATTCAATAGTTATATAAAGACTACCCATGTATATTATTTAATTTCCCATATTACGACGGACTACATATGTAGATTCCACTTTTTCTGTCTGTCACTGTATGTGTGAATTGAAGTCAAGCCTATGAATGCGTTTAAACAAGATAAAGGAGCGAAAAATTGAAGGAATGGGTTTGGAGAAATAGAAGAACTATATTATAAGGATTTACAAATACTTGGATATGGAATACAAATGAGATATTGAAGTAGTCCTGAAAGAAACACATGTACTTGTGATAGTAGATATTCAATAGTTATATACAGACTACCCATGTATATTATTTAATTTCCCATATTACTACGGACTACATATGTAGATTCCAGTTTTTCTGTTATTCACTGTATGTGTGAATTGAAGTCAAGCCTATGAATGCGTTTAAACAAGATAAAGGAGCGAAAAATTGAAGGAATGGGTTTGGAGAAATAGAAGAACTATATTATAAGGATTTACAAAAACTTGGATATGGAATACAAATGAGATATTGAAGTAGTCCTGATCATACAATAATAAGAAATATCATCACTTCTCAAATTAGGTTGGGAGATCTTAGTTTAGTTTTATGGATCTTAGTGATGGAATATGAAATACTAAGTAATGTAACTAATTAATATTATAAATATGTATATAACATTAATTGAGTACACTAACAAAGATATATATAATAATTCATTGGTTTATTTGATTATATCATTAACCATTTCTTTATTTTTTGTTGCGAGGAGCATACCATGAATCCCAAAATTTGTGTTGCTTCCGTTATTGGTGCTGGATCGGCCATATAACTTGCTTCTATTCGACCTAGAGTAGGTCAAGGTACTGTTGCGGGCCAAGCCGTAAAAGTCAACCAGATGCAGAGGGTAAAATACGTTGTACTTTATTGCTTAACTGGCTTTTATGGAAGCTTTAACAATTTACGGCCAGGTCGTCGCATTAACACTTTTATTTGCTAACCCCTTTGTGTGATCCTAGAAACCTGAGAACGTGAAAAATACATAATTCTTTTATTTCTTTGACCCTGCCTCTTCTCTTCTTTAAATTATGACAACTCAACACTTAATCTTAAAATCCTAAACATGCTTGGACCGCACTAACAAGTAAACTTGTTTTGGCCATCTCTTTCTAATGATTTATCCTTTTGAGGTATGGTTTAAAGCGTTTAGTTTAAATTATAGTAAAAAAAACAAATTTGGACAATTTGAGTGTCAAAATCAGAATTAAATTAAAGTCTTCATAGAAAAAGTTCTTTGGGTAGTCAAACCAACTTGTTTTGGTCATAACTTTGTACTTACATATCAAAATGACAAATTTTATCATGTTAGACTCTAGTTTCATCATTCTTTTGGACAAAAATCTTTAAGATGTTCTTTTATATGCAAAAAATATACTGACATCGGGCATTTTTTAAGCCCCTAGCGATGGGTCGACTTGGACGCAAAAGGTTGGTTTAAAGTTTGCAGTTTTGGTCAATATTGGTTGACTTATTTTGGTCATAACTTGTACTTAGATATCGAAATGACAAATTTTTTTCATGTTAGGAAAGAAAAGACTCTAGTTTCATCATTCTTTTGGATAAAAATCTTCAAGTTGTTGTTTTCTAGTAAAACAATAGCAAGAGAAATATATATACGAGATTAATATTTATTATATTACGTATTACACTACGAAATTGTAGAAAAGGGGGGAATTCCAAATTTTTCCACAGATCCCCTTTTGTCCTATTCATGATGTACATCTCCTTAATTTTCGTAGTCAATTATAAGGATTCATAATTGGGCTAATAACTCTTACTGGTTTGTAGCGTGCGACGAAACAACAAGAACTTTCTTCTGCGTAATCGTTGCTATTTCATTCCGTTCTATTCAACAATTAACCAAAATTAAATTGAATTGCAATTGGATCAATCAATCATCAAATCTTGATATGGAATGGTTTGCTTTGATGAATCTCTTTGTTTGAATCGATGTGAGATATGATGAAGAGAAGTAAAAATCATGTAGTTTATGCAGGTCGAGGTAAATAGTCTTAGATACATATTATACGTGGACTCCGGGGTTTGCATTGAATAATGATTCTCGGGTTCGATGTGATTCAATAGAAATAAGATGACGATGGTTTACATTATGAAAGAAACACATGTACATTCGATAGTAGATATTCAATAGTTATATACGGACTAGCCGTGTATATTATTTAATTTCCCATATTACTACGGACTACATATGTAGATTCCACTTTCTCTATATGGATTACGATACAAGCTCTTCCTTTTCTGTCTGTCACTGTATGTGTGAATTGAAGTCAAGCCTATGATTGCGTTTAAACAAGATAAAGGAGCGAAGAATTGAAGGAATGGGTTTGGAGAAATAGAAGAACTGTATTATAAGGATTTACAAAAGCTTGAATATGGAATAAAAATTAGATATTGAAGTAGTCCTGATCATACAATAATAACAAATATCACCACTTCTCAAATTAGGTTGGGAGATCTTAGTTTAGTTGTATGGATCTTAGTGATGGAATATGAAATACTAAGTAATGCAACTAATTAATATTATAAATATGTATATAACATTAATTGTGTCCACTAACAAAGATATATATAATAATTCATTGGTTTATTAGATTATATCATTAACCATTTCTTTATTTTTTGTTGTGAGGAGTTCTTACCATGAATCCCAAATTTTCTGTTGCTTCTGTTATTGGTGCTGGATTTGCCATATAACTTGCTTCTATTCGACCTAGAGTAGGTCAAGGTACTGTTGCAGGCCAAGCCGTAAAAGGTATTGCTAGTCAACCAGATGCAGTGGGTAAAATACGATGTACTTTATTGCTTAACTGGCTTTTATGGAAGCTTTAACAATTTACGGTCAGGTCGTTGCATTAGCACTTTTATTTGCTAACCACTTTGTGTAATACTAGAAAAGTGAAAAATACGTACTTCTTTTATTTCTTTGACCCTGCCCCTTCTCTTCTTGAAATTATGACAACTCAACACTTAGTCTTAAAATCCTAAATATGCTTGGACCGCACTAACAAGTAAACTTGTTTTGGCCATCTCTTTCTAATGATTTATCCTTTTGAGGTATGGTTTAAAGCGTTTAGTTTAAATTATAGTAAAAAAACAAATTTGGACAATTTGAGTGTCAAAATCAGAATTAAAGTAAAGTCTTCATAGAAAAAGTTCTTTGGGTAGTCAAACCAACTTGTTTTGGTCATAACTTTGTACTTACATATCAAAATGACAAATTTTATCATGTTAGACTCTAGTTTCATCATTCTTTTGGACAAAAATCTTTAAGATGTTCTTTTATATGCAAAAAATATACTGACATCGGGCATTTTTTAAGCCCCTAGCGATGGGTCGACTTGGACGCAAAAGGTTGGTTTAAAGTTTGCAGTTTTGGTCAATATTGGTTGACTTATTTTGGTCATAACTTGTACTTAGATATCGAAATGACAAATTTTTTTCATGTTAGGAAAGAAAAGACTCTAGTTTCATCATTCTTTTGGATAAAAATCTTCAAGTTGTTGTTTTCTAGTAAAACAATAGCAAGAGAAATATATATACGAGATTAATATTTATTATATCACGTATTACACTACGAAATTGTAGAAAAGGGGGGAATTCCAAATTTTTCCACAGATCCCCTTTTGTCCTATTCATGATGTACATCTCTTTAATTTTCGTAGTCAATTATAAGGATTCATAATTGGAATAATAATTCTTACTCGCTTGGAGCGTGCGACGAAACAACAAGAACTTTGTTCTGCGAAACCATTGCTATTTCATTCCATCCTATTTAACAATTAACCAAAATTAAATTGAATTGCAATTGGATCAATCAATCATCAAATCTTGATATGGAATGGTTTGCTTTGATGAATCTCTTTGTTTGAATCGATGTGAGATATGATAAAGACAAGTAAAAATCCTGTCGTTTATGCAGGTCGAGGTAAATAGCCATAGTAGCTACGTATTATACGTGAACTCCAGGGTTTACATTGAATAATGATTCTCGGGTCCGATAAGATTCAATAGAAATAAGATGGCGATGGTTTACATTATGAAAGAAACACATGTACTTGTGATAGTAGATATTCAATAGTTATATAAAGACTACCCATGTATATTATTTAATTTCCCATATTACGACGGACTACATATGTAGATTCCACTTTTTCTGTCTGTCACTGTATGTGTGAATTGAAGTCAAGCCTATGAATGCGTTTAAACAAGATAAAGGAGCGAAAAATTGAAGGAATGGGTTTGGAGAAATAGAAGAACTATATTATAAGGATTTACAAATACTTGGATATGGAATACAAATGAGATATTGAAGTAGTCCTGAAAGAAACACATGTACTTGTGATAGTAGATATTCAATAGTTATATACAGACTACCCATGTATATTATTTAATTTCCCATATTACTACGGACTACATATGTAGATTCCAGTTTTTCTGTTATTCACTGTATGTGTGAATTGAAGTCAAGCCTATGAATGCGTTTAAACAAGATAAAGGAGCGAAAAATTGAAGGAATGGGTTTGGAGAAATAGAAGAACTATATTATAAGGATTTACAAAAACTTGGATATGGAATACAAATGAGATATTGAAGTAGTCCTGATCATACAATAATAAGAAATATCATCACTTCTCAAATTAGGTTGGGAGATCTTAGTTTAGTTTTATGGATCTTAGTGATGGAATATGAAATACTAAGTAATGTAACTAATTAATATTATAAATATGTATATAACATTAATTGAGTACACTAACAAAGATATATATAATAATTCATTGGTTTATTTGATTATATCATTAACCATTTCTTTATTTTTTGTTGCGAGGAGCATACCATGAATCCCAAAATTTGTGTTGCTTCCGTTATTGGTGCTGGATCGGCCATATAACTTGCTTCTATTCGACCTAGAGTAGGTCAAGGTACTGTTGCGGGCCAAGCCGTAAAAGTCAACCAGATGCAGAGGGTAAAATACGTTGTACTTTATTGCTTAACTGGCTTTTATGGAAGCTTTAACAATTTACGGCCAGGTCGTCGCATTAACACTTTTATTTGCTAACCCCTTTGTGTGATCCTAGAAACCTGAGAACGTGAAAAATACATAATTCTTTTATTTCTTTGACCCTGCCTCTTCTCTTCTTTAAATTATGACAACTCAACACTTAATCTTAAAATCCTAAACATGCTTGGACCGCACTAACAAGTAAACTTGTTTTGGCCATCTCTTTCTAATGATTTATCCTTTTGAGGTATGGTTTAAAGCGTTTAGTTTAAATTATAGTAAAAAAAACAAATTTGGACAATTTGAGTGTCAAAATCAGAATTAAATTAAAGTCTTCATAGAAAAAGTTCTTTGGGTAGTCAAACCAACTTGTTTTGGTCATAACTTTGTACTTACATATCAAAATGACAAATTTTATCATGTTAGACTCTAGTTTCATCATTCTTTTGGACAAAAATCTTTAAGATGTTCTTTTATATGCAAAAAATATACTGACATCGGGCATTTTTTAAGCCCCTAGCGATGGGTCGACTTGGACGCAAAAGGTTGGTTTAAAGTTTGCAGTTTTGGTCAATATTGGTTGACTTATTTTGGTCATAACTTGTACTTAGATATCGAAATGACAAATTTTTTTCATGTTAGGAAAGAAAAGACTCTAGTTTCATCATTCTTTTGGATAAAAATCTTCAAGTTGTTGTTTTCTAGTAAAACAATAGCAAGAGAAATATATATACGAGATTAATATTTATTATATTACGTATTACACTACGAAATTGTAGAAAAGGGGGGAATTCCAAATTTTTCCACAGATCCCCTTTTGTCCTATTCATGATGTACATCTCCTTAATTTTCGTAGTCAATTATAAGGATTCATAATTGGGCTAATAACTCTTACTGGTTTGTAGCGTGCGACGAAACAACAAGAACTTTCTTCTGCGTAATCGTTGCTATTTCATTCCGTTCTATTCAACAATTAACCAAAATTAAATTGAATTGCAATTGGATCAATCAATCATCAAATCTTGATATGGAATGGTTTGCTTTGATGAATCTCTTTGTTTGAATCGATGTGAGATATGATGAAGAGAAGTAAAAATCATGTAGTTTATGCAGGTCGAGGTAAATAGTCTTAGATACATATTATACGTGGACTCCGGGGTTTGCATTGAATAATGATTCTCGGGTTCGATGTGATTCAATAGAAATAAGATGACGATGGTTTACATTATGAAAGAAACACATGTACATTCGATAGTAGATATTCAATAGTTATATACGGACTAGCCGTGTATATTATTTAATTTCCCATATTACTACGGACTACATATGTAGATTCCACTTTCTCTATATGGATTACGATACAAGCTCTTCCTTTTCTGTCTGTCACTGTATGTGTGAATTGAAGTCAAGCCTATGATTGCGTTTAAACAAGATAAAGGAGCGAAGAATTGAAGGAATGGGTTTGGAGAAATAGAAGAACTGTATTATAAGGATTTACAAAAGCTTGAATATGGAATAAAAATTAGATATTGAAGTAGTCCTGATCATACAATAATAACAAATATCACCACTTCTCAAATTAGGTTGGGAGATCTTAGTTTAGTTGTATGGATCTTAGTGATGGAATATGAAATACTAAGTAATGCAACTAATTAATATTATAAATATGTATATAACATTAATTGTGTCCACTAACAAAGATATATATAATAATTCATTGGTTTATTAGATTATATCATTAACCATTTCTTTATTTTTTGTTGTGAGGAGTTCTTACCATGAATCCCAAATTTTCTGTTGCTTCTGTTATTGGTGCTGGATTTGCCATATAACTTGCTTCTATTCGACCTAGAGTAGGTCAAGGTACTGTTGCAGGCCAAGCCGTAAAAGGTATTGCTAGTCAACCAGATGCAGTGGGTAAAATACGATGTACTTTATTGCTTAACTGGCTTTTATGGAAGCTTTAACAATTTACGGTCAGGTCGTTGCATTAGCACTTTTATTTGCTAACCACTTTGTGTAATACTAGAAAAGTGAAAAATACGTACTTCTTTTATTTCTTTGACCCTGCCCCTTCTCTTCTTGAAATTATGACAACTCAACACTTAGTCTTAAAATCCTAAATATGCTTGGACCGCACTAACAAGTAAACTTGTTTTGGCCATCTCTTTCTAATGATTTATCCTTTTGAGGTATGGTTTAAAGCGTTTAGTTTAAATTATAGTAAAAAAACAAATTTGGACAATTTGAGTGTCAAAATCAGAATTAAAGTAAAGTCTTCATAGAAAAAGTTCTTTGGGTAGTCAAACCAACTTGTTTTGGTCATAACTTTGTACTTACATATCAAAATGACAAATTTTATCATGTTAGACTCTAGTTTCATCATTCTTTTGGACAAAAATCTTTAAGATGTTCTTTTATATGCAAAAAATATACTGACATCGGGCATTTTTTAAGCCCCTAGCGATGGGTCGACTTGGACGCAAAAGGTTGGTTTAAAGTTTGCAGTTTTGGTCAATATTGGTTGACTTATTTTGGTCATAACTTGTACTTAGATATCGAAATGACAAATTTTTTTCATGTTAGGAAAGAAAAGACTCTAGTTTCATCATTCTTTTGGATAAAAATCTTCAAGTTGTTGTTTTCTAGTAAAACAATAGCAAGAGAAATATATATACGAGATTAATATTTATTATATTACGTATTACACTACGAAATTGTAGAAAAGGGGGGAATTCCAAATTTTTCCACAGATCCCCTTTTGTCCTATTCATGATGTACATCTCTTTAATTTTCGTAGTCAATTATAAGGATTCATAATTGGAATAATAATTCTTACTCGCTTGGAGCGTGCGACGAAACAACAAGAACTTTGTTCTGCGAAACCATTGCTATTTCATTCCATCCTATTTAACAATTAACCAAAATTAAATTGAATTGCAATTGGATCAATCAATCATCAAATCTTGATATGGAATGGTTTGCTTTGATGAATCTCTTTGTTTGAATCGATGTGAGATATGATAAAGACAAGTAAAAATCATGTCGTTTATGCAGGTCGAGGTAAATAGCCATAGTAGCTACGTATTATACGTGAACTCCAGGGTTTACATTGAATAATGATTCTCGGGTCCGATAAGATTCAATAGAAATAAGATGGCGATGGTTTACATTATGAAAGAAACACATGTACTTGTGATAGTAGATATTCAATAGTTATATAAAGACTACCCATGTATATTATTTAATTTCCCATATTACGACGGACTACATATGTAGATTCCACTTTTTCTGTCTGTCACTGTATGTGTGAATTGAAGTCAAGCCTATGAATGCGTTTAAACAAGATAAAGGAGCGAAAAATTGAAGGAATGGGTTTGGAGAAATAGAAGAACTATATTATAAGGATTTACAAATACTTGGATATGGAATACAAATGAGATATTGAAGTAGTCCTGAAAGAAACACATGTACTTGTGATAGTAGATATTCAATAGTTATATACAGACTACCCATGTATATTATTTAATTTCCCATATTACTACGGACTACATATGTAGATTCCAGTTTTTCTGTTATTCACTGTATGTGTGAATTGAAGTCAAGCCTATGAATGCGTTTAAACAAGATAAAGGAGCGAAAAATTGAAGGAATGGGTTTGGAGAAATAGAAGAACTATATTATAAGGATTTACAAAAACTTGGATATGGAATACAAATGAGATATTGAAGTAGTCCTGATCATACAATAATAAGAAATATCATCACTTCTCAAATTAGGTTGGGAGATCTTAGTTTAGTTTTATGGATCTTAGTGATGGAATATGAAATACTAAGTAATGTAACTAATTAATATTATAAATATGTATATAACATTAATTGAGTACACTAACAAAGATATATATAATAATTCATTGGTTTATTTGATTATATCATTAACCATTTCTTTATTTTTTGTTGCGAGGAGCATACCATGAATCCCAAAATTTGTGTTGCTTCCGTTATTGGTGCTGGATCGGCCATATAACTTGCTTCTATTCGACCTAGAGTAGGTCAAGGTACTGTTGCGGGCCAAGCCGTAAAAGTCAACCAGATGCAGAGGGTAAAATACGTTGTACTTTATTGCTTAACTGGCTTTTATGGAAGCTTTAACAATTTACGGCCAGGTCGTCGCATTAACACTTTTATTTGCTAACCCCTTTGTGTGATCCTAGAAACCTGAGAACGTGAAAAATACATAATTCTTTTATTTCTTTGACCCTGCCTCTTCTCTTCTTTAAATTATGACAACTCAACACTTAATCTTAAAATCCTAAACATGCTTGGACCGCACTAACAAGTAAACTTGTTTTGGCCATCTCTTTCTAATGATTTATCCTTTTGAGGTATGGTTTAAAGCGTTTAGTTTAAATTATAGTAAAAAAAACAAATTTGGACAATTTGAGTGTCAAAATCAGAATTAAATTAAAGTCTTCATAGAAAAAGTTCTTTGGGTAGTCAAACCAACTTGTTTTGGTCATAACTTTGTACTTACATATCAAAATGACAAATTTTATCATGTTAGACTCTAGTTTCATCATTCTTTTGGACAAAAATCTTTAAGATGTTCTTTTATATGCAAAAAATATACTGACATCGGGCATTTTTTAAGCCCCTAGCGATGGGTCGACTTGGACGCAAAAGGTTGGTTTAAAGTTTGCAGTTTTGGTCAATATTGGTTGACTTATTTTGGTCATAACTTGTACTTAGATATCGAAATGACAAATTTTTTTCATGTTAGGAAAGAAAAGACTCTAGTTTCATCATTCTTTTGGATAAAAATCTTCAAGTTGTTGTTTTCTAGTAAAACAATAGCAAGAGAAATATATATACGAGATTAATATTTATTATATTACGTATTACACTACGAAATTGTAGAAAAGGGGGGAATTCCAAATTTTTCCACAGATCCCCTTTTGTCCTATTCATGATGTACATCTCCTTAATTTTCGTAGTCAATTATAAGGATTCATAATTGGGCTAATAACTCTTACTGGTTTGTAGCGTGCGACGAAACAACAAGAACTTTCTTCTGCGTAATCGTTGCTATTTCATTCCGTTCTATTCAACAATTAACCAAAATTAAATTGAATTGCAATTGGATCAATCAATCATCAAATCTTGATATGGAATGGTTTGCTTTGATGAATCTCTTTGTTTGAATCGATGTGAGATATGATGAAGAGAAGTAAAAATCATGTAGTTTATGCAGGTCGAGGTAAATAGTCTTAGATACATATTATACGTGGACTCCGGGGTTTGCATTGAATAATGATTCTCGGGTTCGATGTGATTCAATAGAAATAAGATGACGATGGTTTACATTATGAAAGAAACACATGTACATTCGATAGTAGATATTCAATAGTTATATACGGACTAGCCGTGTATATTATTTAATTTCCCATATTACTACGGACTACATATGTAGATTCCACTTTCTCTATATGGATTACGATACAAGCTCTTCCTTTTCTGTCTGTCACTGTATGTGTGAATTGAAGTCAAGCCTATGATTGCGTTTAAACAAGATAAAGGAGCGAAGAATTGAAGGAATGGGTTTGGAGAAATAGAAGAACTGTATTATAAGGATTTACAAAAGCTTGAATATGGAATAAAAATTAGATATTGAAGTAGTCCTGATCATACAATAATAACAAATATCACCACTTCTCAAATTAGGTTGGGAGATCTTAGTTTAGTTGTATGGATCTTAGTGATGGAATATGAAATACTAAGTAATGCAACTAATTAATATTATAAATATGTATATAACATTAATTGTGTCCACTAACAAAGATATATATAATAATTCATTGGTTTATTAGATTATATCATTAACCATTTCTTTATTTTTTGTTGTGAGGAGTTCTTACCATGAATCCCAAATTTTCTGTTGCTTCTGTTATTGGTGCTGGATTTGCCATATAACTTGCTTCTATTCGACCTAGAGTAGGTCAAGGTACTGTTGCAGGCCAAGCCGTAAAAGGTATTGCTAGTCAACCAGATGCAGTGGGTAAAATACGATGTACTTTATTGCTTAACTGGCTTTTATGGAAGCTTTAACAATTTACGGTCAGGTCGTTGCATTAGCACTTTTATTTGCTAACCACTTTGTGTAATACTAGAAAAGTGAAAAATACGTACTTCTTTTATTTCTTTGACCCTGCCCCTTCTCTTCTTGAAATTATGACAACTCAACACTTAGTCTTAAAATCCTAAATATGCTTGGACCGCACTAACAAGTAAACTTGTTTTGGCCATCTCTTTCTAATGATTTATCCTTTTGAGGTATGGTTTAAAGCGTTTAGTTTAAATTATAGTAAAAAAACAAATTTGGACAATTTGAGTGTCAAAATCAGAATTAAAGTAAAGTCTTCATAGAAAAAGTTCTTTGGGTAGTCAAACCAACTTGTTTTGGTCATAACTTTGTACTTACATATCAAAATGACAAATTTTATCATGTTAGACTCTAGTTCCATCATTCTTTTGGACAAAAATCTTTAAGATGTTCTTTTATATGCAAAAAATATACTGACATCGGGCATTTTTTAAGCCCCTAGCGATGGGTCGACTTGGACGCAAAAGGTTGGTTTAAAGTTTGCAGTTTTGGTCAATATTGGTTGACTTATTTTGGTCATAACTTGTACTTAGATATCGAAATGACAAATTTTTTTCATGTTAGGAAAGAAAAGACTCTAGTTTCATCATTCTTTTGGATAAAAATCTTCAAGTTGTTGTTTTCTAGTAAAACAATAGCAAGAGAAATATATATACGAGATTAATATTTATTATATTACGTATTACACTACGAAATTGTAGAAAAGGAGGGAATTCCAAATTTTTCCACAGATCCCCTTTTGCCCTATTCATGATGTACATCTCCTTAATTTTCGTAGTCAATTATAAGGATTCATAATTGGGCTAATAACTCTTACTCGCTTGGAGCGTGCGACGAAACAACAAGAACTTTCTTCTGCGTAATCGTTGCTATTTCATTCCGTTCTATTCAACAATTAACCAAAATTAAATTGAATTGCAATTGGATCAATCAATCATCAAATCTTGATATGGAATGGTTTGCTTTGATGAATCTCTTTGTTTGAATCGATGTGAGATATGATAAAGAGAAGTAAAAATCATGTAGTTTATGCAGGTCGAGGTAAATAGTCTTAGATACATATTATACGTGGACTCCGGGGTTTGCATTGAATAATGATTCTCGGGTTCGATGTGATTCAATAGAAATAAGATGACGATGGTTTACATTATGAAAGAAACACATGTACTTGTGATAGTAGATATTCAATAGTTATATAAAGACTACCCATGTATATTATTTAATTTCCCATATTACGACGGACTACATATGTAGATTCCACTTTTTCTGTCTGTCACTGTATGTGTGAATTGAAGTCAAGCCTATGAATGCGTTTAAACAAGATAAAGGAGCGAAAAATTGAAGGAATGGGTTTGGAGAAATAGAAGAACTATATTATAAGGATTTACAAATACTTGGATATGGAATACAAATGAGATATTGAAGTAGTCCTGAAAGAAACACATGTACTTGTGATAGTAGATATTCAATAGTTATATACAGACTACCCATGTATATTATTTAATTTCCCATATTACTACGGACTACATATGTAGATTCCAGTTTTTCTGTTATTCACTGTATGTGTGAATTGAAGTCAAGCCTATGAATGCGTTTAAACAAGATAAAGGAGCGAAAAATTGAAGGAATGGGTTTGGAGAAATAGAAGAACTATATTATAAGGATTTACAAAAACTTGGATATGGAATACAAATGAGATATTGAAGTAGTCCTGATCATACAATAATAAGAAATATCATCACTTCTCAAATTAGGTTGGGAGATCTTAGTTTAGTTTTATGGATCTTAGTGATGGAATATGAAATACTAAGTAATGTAACTAATTAATATTATAAATATGTATATAACATTAATTGAGTACACTAACAAAGATATATATAATAATTCATTGGTTTATTTGATTATATCATTAACCATTTCTTTATTTTTTGTTGCGAGGAGCATACCATGAATCCCAAAATTTGTGTTGCTTCCGTTATTGGTGCTGGATCGGCCATATAACTTGCTTCTATTCGACCTAGAGTAGGTCAAGGTACTGTTGCGGGCCAAGCCGTAAAAGTCAACCAGATGCAGAGGGTAAAATACGTTGTACTTTATTGCTTAACTGGCTTTTATGGAAGCTTTAACAATTTACGGCCAGGTCGTCGCATTAACACTTTTATTTGCTAACCCCTTTGTGTGATCCTAGAAACCTGAGAACGTGAAAAATACATAATTCTTTTATTTCTTTGACCCTGCCTCTTCTCTTCTTTAAATTATGACAACTCAACACTTAATCTTAAAATCCTAAACATGCTTGGACCGCACTAACAAGTAAACTTGTTTTGGCCATCTCTTTCTAATGATTTATCCTTTTGAGGTATGGTTTAAAGCGTTTAGTTTAAATTATAGTAAAAAAAACAAATTTGGACAATTTGAGTGTCAAAATCAGAATTAAATTAAAGTCTTCATAGAAAAAGTTCTTTGGGTAGTCAAACCAACTTGTTTTGGTCATAACTTTGTACTTACATATCAAAATGACAAATTTTATCATGTTAGACTCTAGTTTCATCATTCTTTTGGACAAAAATCTTTAAGATGTTCTTTTATATGCAAAAAATATACTGACATCGGGCATTTTTTAAGCCCCTAGCGATGGGTCGACTTGGACGCAAAAGGTTGGTTTAAAGTTTGCAGTTTTGGTCAATATTGGTTGACTTATTTTGGTCATAACTTGTACTTAGATATCGAAATGACAAATTTTTTTCATGTTAGGAAAGAAAAGACTCTAGTTTCATCATTCTTTTGGATAAAAATCTTCAAGTTGTTGTTTTCTAGTAAAACAATAGCAAGAGAAATATATATACGAGATTAATATTTATTATATTACGTATTACACTACGAAATTGTAGAAAAGGGGGGAATTCCAAATTTTTCCACAGATCCCCTTTTGTCCTATTCATGATGTACATCTCCTTAATTTTCGTAGTCAATTATAAGGATTCATAATTGGGCTAATAACTCTTACTGGTTTGTAGCGTGCGACGAAACAAC
This sequence comes from Nuphar pumila, assembly GCF_984573655.1. NCBI lineage: Eukaryota > Viridiplantae > Streptophyta > Magnoliopsida > Nymphaeales > Nymphaeaceae > Nuphar > Nuphar pumila. The sequence goes on along the minus strand of NC_143251.1, from coordinate 68,088,647 downwards.
AAGAACTTTCTTCTGCGTAATCGTTGCTATTTCATTCCGTTCTATTCAACAATTAACCAAAATTAAATTGAATTGCAATTGGATCAATCAATCATCAAATCTTGATATGGAATGGTTTGCTTTGATGAATCTCTTTGTTTGAATCGATGTGAGATATGATGAAGAGAAGTAAAAATCATGTAGTTTATGCAGGTCGAGGTAAATAGTCTTAGATACATATTATACGTGGACTCCGGGGTTTGCATTGAATAATGATTCTCGGGTTCGATGTGATTCAATAGAAATAAGATGACGATGGTTTACATTATGAAAGAAACACATGTACATTCGATAGTAGATATTCAATAGTTATATACGGACTAGCCGTGTATATTATTTAATTTCCCATATTACTACGGACTACATATGTAGATTCCACTTTCTCTATATGGATTACGATACAAGCTCTTCCTTTTCTGTCTGTCACTGTATGTGTGAATTGAAGTCAAGCCTATGATTGCGTTTAAACAAGATAAAGGAGCGAAGAATTGAAGGAATGGGTTTGGAGAAATAGAAGAACTGTATTATAAGGATTTACAAAAGCTTGAATATGGAATAAAAATTAGATATTGAAGTAGTCCTGATCATACAATAATAACAAATATCACCACTTCTCAAATTAGGTTGGGAGATCTTAGTTTAGTTGTATGGATCTTAGTGATGGAATATGAAATACTAAGTAATGCAACTAATTAATATTATAAATATGTATATAACATTAATTGTGTCCACTAACAAAGATATATATAATAATTCATTGGTTTATTAGATTATATCATTAACCATTTCTTTATTTTTTGTTGTGAGGAGTTCTTACCATGAATCCCAAATTTTCTGTTGCTTCTGTTATTGGTGCTGGATTTGCCATATAACTTGCTTCTATTCGACCTAGAGTAGGTCAAGGTACTGTTGCAGGCCAAGCCGTAAAAGGTATTGCTAGTCAACCAGATGCAGTGGGTAAAATACGATGTACTTTATTGCTTAACTGGCTTTTATGGAAGCTTTAACAATTTACGGTCAGGTCGTTGCATTAGCACTTTTATTTGCTAACCACTTTGTGTAATACTAGAAAAGTGAAAAATACGTACTTCTTTTATTTCTTTGACCCTGCCCCTTCTCTTCTTGAAATTATGACAACTCAACACTTAGTCTTAAAATCCTAAATATGCTTGGACCGCACTAACAAGTAAACTTGTTTTGGCCATCTCTTTCTAATGATTTATCCTTTTGAGGTATGGTTTAAAGCGTTTAGTTTAAATTATAGTAAAAAAACAAATTTGGACAATTTGAGTGTCAAAATCAGAATTAAAGTAAAGTCTTCATAGAAAAAGTTCTTTGGGTAGTCAAACCAACTTGTTTTGGTCATAACTTTGTACTTACATATCAAAATGACAAATTTTATCATGTTAGACTCTAGTTCCATCATTCTTTTGGACAAAAATCTTTAAGATGTTCTTTTATATGCAAAAAATATACTGACATCGGGCATTTTTTAAGCCCCTAGCGATGGGTCGACTTGGACGCAAAAGGTTGGTTTAAAGTTTGCAGTTTTGGTCAATATTGGTTGACTTATTTTGGTCATAACTTGTACTTAGATATCGAAATGACAAATTTTTTTCATGTTAGGAAAGAAAAGACTCTAGTTTCATCATTCTTTTGGATAAAAATCTTCAAGTTGTTGTTTTCTAGTAAAACAATAGCAAGAGAAATATATATACGAGATTAATATTTATTATATTACGTATTACACTACGAAATTGTAGAAAAGGAGGGAATTCCAAATTTTTCCACAGATCCCCTTTTGCCCTATTCATGATGTACATCTCCTTAATTTTCGTAGTCAATTATAAGGATTCATAATTGGGCTAATAACTCTTACTCGCTTGGAGCGTGCGACGAAACAACAAGAACTTTCTTCTGCGTAATCGTTGCTATTTCATTCCGTTCTATTCAACAATTAACCAAAATTAAATTGAATTGCAATTGGATCAATCAATCATCAAATCTTGATATGGAATGGTTTGCTTTGATGAATCTCTTTGTTTGAATCGATGTGAGATATGATAAAGAGAAGTAAAAATCATGTAGTTTATGCAGGTCGAGGTAAATAGTCTTAGATACATATTATACGTGGACTCCGGGGTTTGCATTGAATAATGATTCTCGGGTTCGATGTGATTCAATAGAAATAAGATGACGATGGTTTACATTATGAAAGAAACACATGTACTTGTGATAGTAGATATTCAATAGTTATATAAAGACTACCCATGTATATTATTTAATTTCCCATATTACGACGGACTACATATGTAGATTCCACTTTTTCTGTCTGTCACTGTATGTGTGAATTGAAGTCAAGCCTATGAATGCGTTTAAACAAGATAAAGGAGCGAAAAATTGAAGGAATGGGTTTGGAGAAATAGAAGAACTATATTATAAGGATTTACAAATACTTGGATATGGAATACAAATGAGATATTGAAGTAGTCCTGAAAGAAACACATGTACTTGTGATAGTAGATATTCAATAGTTATATACAGACTACCCATGTATATTATTTAATTTCCCATATTACTACGGACTACATATGTAGATTCCAGTTTTTCTGTTATTCACTGTATGTGTGAATTGAAGTCAAGCCTATGAATGCGTTTAAACAAGATAAAGGAGCGAAAAATTGAAGGAATGGGTTTGGAGAAATAGAAGAACTATATTATAAGGATTTACAAAAACTTGGATATGGAATACAAATGAGATATTGAAGTAGTCCTGATCATACAATAATAAGAAATATCATCACTTCTCAAATTAGGTTGGGAGATCTTAGTTTAGTTTTATGGATCTTAGTGATGGAATATGAAATACTAAGTAATGTAACTAATTAATATTATAAATATGTATATAACATTAATTGAGTACACTAACAAAGATATATATAATAATTCATTGGTTTATTTGATTATATCATTAACCATTTCTTTATTTTTTGTTGCGAGGAGCATACCATGAATCCCAAAATTTGTGTTGCTTCCGTTATTGGTGCTGGATCGGCCATATAACTTGCTTCTATTCGACCTAGAGTAGGTCAAGGTACTGTTGCGGGCCAAGCCGTAAAAGTCAACCAGATGCAGAGGGTAAAATACGTTGTACTTTATTGCTTAACTGGCTTTTATGGAAGCTTTAACAATTTACGGCCAGGTCGTCGCATTAACACTTTTATTTGCTAACCCCTTTGTGTGATCCTAGAAACCTGAGAACGTGAAAAATACATAATTCTTTTATTTCTTTGACCCTGCCTCTTCTCTTCTTTAAATTATGACAACTCAACACTTAATCTTAAAATCCTAAACATGCTTGGACCGCACTAACAAGTAAACTTGTTTTGGCCATCTCTTTCTAATGATTTATCCTTTTGAGGTATGGTTTAAAGCGTTTAGTTTAAATTATAGTAAAAAAAACAAATTTGGACAATTTGAGTGTCAAAATCAGAATTAAATTAAAGTCTTCATAGAAAAAGTTCTTTGGGTAGTCAAACCAACTTGTTTTGGTCATAACTTTGTACTTACATATCAAAATGACAAATTTTATCATGTTAGACTCTAGTTTCATCATTCTTTTGGACAAAAATCTTTAAGATGTTCTTTTATATGCAAAAAATATACTGACATCGGGCATTTTTTAAGCCCCTAGCGATGGGTCGACTTGGACGCAAAAGGTTGGTTTAAAGTTTGCAGTTTTGGTCAATATTGGTTGACTTATTTTGGTCATAACTTGTACTTAGATATCGAAATGACAAATTTTTTTCATGTTAGGAAAGAAAAGACTCTAGTTTCATCATTCTTTTGGATAAAAATCTTCAAGTTGTTGTTTTCTAGTAAAACAATAGCAAGAGAAATATATATACGAGATTAATATTTATTATATTACGTATTACACTACGAAATTGTAGAAAAGGGGGGAATTCCAAATTTTTCCACAGATCCCCTTTTGTCCTATTCATGATGTACATCTCCTTAATTTTCGTAGTCAATTATAAGGATTCATAATTGGGCTAATAACTCTTACTGGTTTGTAGCGTGCGACGAAACAACAAGAACTTTCTTCTGCGTAATCGTTGCTATTTCATTCCGTTCTATTCAACAATTAACCAAAATTAAATTGAATTGCAATTGGATCAATCAATCATCAAATCTTGATATGGAATGGTTTGCTTTGATGAATCTCTTTGTTTGAATCGATGTGAGATATGATGAAGAGAAGTAAAAATCATGTAGTTTATGCAGGTCGAGGTAAATAGTCTTAGATACATATTATACGTGGACTCCGGGGTTTGCATTGAATAATGATTCTCGGGTTCGATGTGATTCAATAGAAATAAGATGACGATGGTTTACATTATGAAAGAAACACATGTACATTCGATAGTAGATATTCAATAGTTATATACGGACTAGCCGTGTATATTATTTAATTTCCCATATTACTACGGACTACATATGTAGATTCCACTTTCTCTATATGGATTACGATACAAGCTCTTCCTTTTCTGTCTGTCACTGTATGTGTGAATTGAAGTCAAGCCTATGATTGCGTTTAAACAAGATAAAGGAGCGAAGAATTGAAGGAATGGGTTTGGAGAAATAGAAGAACTGTATTATAAGGATTTACAAAAGCTTGAATATGGAATAAAAATTAGATATTGAAGTAGTCCTGATCATACAATAATAACAAATATCACCACTTCTCAAATTAGGTTGGGAGATCTTAGTTTAGTTGTATGGATCTTAGTGATGGAATATGAAATACTAAGTAATGCAACTAATTAATATTATAAATATGTATATAACATTAATTGTGTCCACTAACAAAGATATATATAATAATTCATTGGTTTATTAGATTATATCATTAACCATTTCTTTATTTTTTGTTGTGAGGAGTTCTTACCATGAATCCCAAATTTTCTGTTGCTTCTGTTATTGGTGCTGGATTTGCCATATAACTTGCTTCTATTCGACCTAGAGTAGGTCAAGGTACTGTTGCAGGCCAAGCCGTAAAAGGTATTGCTAGTCAACCAGATGCAGTGGGTAAAATACGATGTACTTTATTGCTTAACTGGCTTTTATGGAAGCTTTAACAATTTACGGTCAGGTCGTTGCATTAGCACTTTTATTTGCTAACCACTTTGTGTAATACTAGAAAAGTGAAAAATACGTACTTCTTTTATTTCTTTGACCCTGCCCCTTCTCTTCTTGAAATTATGACAACTCAACACTTAGTCTTAAAATCCTAAATATGCTTGGACCGCACTAACAAGTAAACTTGTTTTGGCCATCTCTTTCTAATGATTTATCCTTTTGAGGTATGGTTTAAAGCGTTTAGTTTAAATTATAGTAAAAAAACAAATTTGGACAATTTGAGTGTCAAAATCAGAATTAAAGTAAAGTCTTCATAGAAAAAGTTCTTTGGGTAGTCAAACCAACTTGTTTTGGTCATAACTTTGTACTTACATATCAAAATGACAAATTTTATCATGTTAGACTCTAGTTTCATCATTCTTTTGGACAAAAATCTTTAAGATGTTCTTTTATATGCAAAAAATATACTGACATCGGGCATTTTTTAAGCCCCTAGCGATGGGTCGACTTGGACGCAAAAGGTTGGTTTAAAGTTTGCAGTTTTGGTCAATATTGGTTGACTTATTTTGGTCATAACTTGTACTTAGATATCGAAATGACAAATTTTTTTCATGTTAGGAAAGAAAAGACTCTAGTTTCATCATTCTTTTGGATAAAAATCTTCAAGTTGTTGTTTTCTAGTAAAACAATAGCAAGAGAAATATATATACGAGATTAATATTTATTATATCACGTATTACACTACGAAATTGTAGAAAAGGGGGGAATTCCAAATTTTTCCACAGATCCCCTTTTGTCCTATTCATGATGTACATCTCTTTAATTTTCGTAGTCAATTATAAGGATTCATAATTGGAATAATAATTCTTACTCGCTTGGAGCGTGCGACGAAACAACAAGAACTTTGTTCTGCGAAACCATTGCTATTTCATTCCATCCTATTTAACAATTAACCAAAATTAAATTGAATTGCAATTGGATCAATCAATCATCAAATCTTGATATGGAATGGTTTGCTTTGATGAATCTCTTTGTTTGAATCGATGTGAGATATGATAAAGACAAGTAAAAATCATGTCGTTTATGCAGGTCGAGGTAAATAGCCATAGTAGCTACGTATTATACGTGAACTCCAGGGTTTACATTGAATAATGATTCTCGGGTCCGATAAGATTCAATAGAAATAAGATGGCGATGGTTTACATTATGAAAGAAACACATGTACTTGTGATAGTAGATATTCAATAGTTATATAAAGACTACCCATGTATATTATTTAATTTCCCATATTACGACGGACTACATATGTAGATTCCACTTTTTCTGTCTGTCACTGTATGTGTGAATTGAAGTCAAGCCTATGAATGCGTTTAAACAAGATAAAGGAGCGAAAAATTGAAGGAATGGGTTTGGAGAAATAGAAGAACTATATTATAAGGATTTACAAATACTTGGATATGGAATACAAATGAGATATTGAAGTAGTCCTGAAAGAAACACATGTACTTGTGATAGTAGATATTCAATAGTTATATACAGACTACCCATGTATATTATTTAATTTCCCATATTACTACGGACTACATATGTAGATTCCAGTTTTTCTGTTATTCACTGTATGTGTGAATTGAAGTCAAGCCTATGAATGCGTTTAAACAAGATAAAGGAGCGAAAAATTGAAGGAATGGGTTTGGAGAAATAGAAGAACTATATTATAAGGATTTACAAAAACTTGGATATGGAATACAAATGAGATATTGAAGTAGTCCTGATCATACAATAATAAGAAATATCATCACTTCTCAAATTAGGTTGGGAGATCTTAGTTTAGTTTTATGGATCTTAGTGATGGAATATGAAATACTAAGTAATGTAACTAATTAATATTATAAATATGTATATAACATTAATTGAGTACACTAACAAAGATATATATAATAATTCATTGGTTTATTTGATTATATCATTAACCATTTCTTTATTTTTTGTTGCGAGGAGCATACCATGAATCCCAAAATTTGTGTTGCTTCCGTTATTGGTGCTGGATCGGCCATATAACTTGCTTCTATTCGACCTAGAGTAGGTCAAGGTACTGTTGCGGGCCAAGCCGTAAAAGTCAACCAGATGCAGAGGGTAAAATACGTTGTACTTTATTGCTTAACTGGCTTTTATGGAAGCTTTAACAATTTACGGCCAGGTCGTCGCATTAACACTTTTATTTGCTAACCCCTTTGTGTGATCCTAGAAACCTGAGAACGTGAAAAATACATAATTCTTTTATTTCTTTGACCCTGCCTCTTCTCTTCTTTAAATTATGACAACTCAACACTTAATCTTAAAATCCTAAACATGCTTGGACCGCACTAACAAGTAAACTTGTTTTGGCCATCTCTTTCTAATGATTTATCCTTTTGAGGTATGGTTTAAAGCGTTTAGTTTAAATTATAGTAAAAAAAACAAATTTGGACAATTTGAGTGTCAAAATCAGAATTAAATTAAAGTCTTCATAGAAAAAGTTCTTTGGGTAGTCAAACCAACTTGTTTTGGTCATAACTTTGTACTTACATATCAAAATGACAAATTTTATCATGTTAGACTCTAGTTTCATCATTCTTTTGGACAAAAATCTTTAAGATGTTCTTTTATATGCAAAAAATATACTGACATCGGGCATTTTTTAAGCCCCTAGCGATGGGTCGACTTGGACGCAAAAGGTTGGTTTAAAGTTTGCAGTTTTGGTCAATATTGGTTGACTTATTTTGGTCATAACTTGTACTTAGATATCGAAATGACAAATTTTTTTCATGTTAGGAAAGAAAAGACTCTAGTTTCATCATTCTTTTGGATAAAAATCTTCAAGTTGTTGTTTTCTAGTAAAACAATAGCAAGAGAAATATATATACGAGATTAATATTTATTATATTACGTATTACACTACGAAATTGTAGAAAAGGGGGGAATTCCAAATTTTTCCACAGATCCCCTTTTGTCCTATTCATGATGTACATCTCCTTAATTTTCGTAGTCAATTATAAGGATTCATAATTGGGCTAATAACTCTTACTGGTTTGTAGCGTGCGACGAAACAACAAGAACTTTCTTCTGCGTAATCGTTGCTATTTCATTCCGTTCTATTCAACAATTAACCAAAATTAAATTGAATTGCAATTGGATCAATCAATCATCAAATCTTGATATGGAATGGTTTGCTTTGATGAATCTCTTTGTTTGAATCGATGTGAGATATGATGAAGAGAAGTAAAAATCATGTAGTTTATGCAGGTCGAGGTAAATAGTCTTAGATACATATTATACGTGGACTCCGGGGTTTGCATTGAATAATGATTCTCGGGTTCGATGTGATTCAATAGAAATAAGATGACGATGGTTTACATTATGAAAGAAACACATGTACATTCGATAGTAGATATTCAATAGTTATATACGGACTAGCCGTGTATATTATTTAATTTCCCATATTACTACGGACTACATATGTAGATTCCACTTTCTCTATATGGATTACGATACAAGCTCTTCCTTTTCTGTCTGTCACTGTATGTGTGAATTGAAGTCAAGCCTATGATTGCGTTTAAACAAGATAAAGGAGCGAAGAATTGAAGGAATGGGTTTGGAGAAATAGAAGAACTGTATTATAAGGATTTACAAAAGCTTGAATATGGAATAAAAATTAGATATTGAAGTAGTCCTGATCATACAATAATAACAAATATCACCACTTCTCAAATTAGGTTGGGAGATCTTAGTTTAGTTGTATGGATCTTAGTGATGGAATATGAAATACTAAGTAATGCAACTAATTAATATTATAAATATGTATATAACATTAATTGTGTCCACTAACAAAGATATATATAATAATTCATTGGTTTATTAGATTATATCATTAACCATTTCTTTATTTTTTGTTGTGAGGAGTTCTTACCATGAATCCCAAATTTTCTGTTGCTTCTGTTATTGGTGCTGGATTTGCCATATAACTTGCTTCTATTCGACCTAGAGTAGGTCAAGGTACTGTTGCAGGCCAAGCCGTAAAAGGTATTGCTAGTCAACCAGATGCAGTGGGTAAAATACGATGTACTTTATTGCTTAACTGGCTTTTATGGAAGCTTTAACAATTTACGGTCAGGTCGTTGCATTAGCACTTTTATTTGCTAACCACTTTGTGTAATACTAGAAAAGTGAAAAATACGTACTTCTTTTATTTCTTTGACCCTGCCCCTTCTCTTCTTGAAATTATGACAACTCAACACTTAGTCTTAAAATCCTAAATATGCTTGGACCGCACTAACAAGTAAACTTGTTTTGGCCATCTCTTTCTAATGATTTATCCTTTTGAGGTATGGTTTAAAGCGTTTAGTTTAAATTATAGTAAAAAAACAAATTTGGACAATTTGAGTGTCAAAATCAGAATTAAAGTAAAGTCTTCATAGAAAAAGTTCTTTGGGTAGTCAAACCAACTTGTTTTGGTCATAACTTTGTACTTACATATCAAAATGACAAATTTTATCATGTTAGACTCTAGTTTCATCATTCTTTTGGACAAAAATCTTTAAGATGTTCTTTTATATGCAAAAAATATACTGACATCGGGCATTTTTTAAGCCCCTAGCGATGGGTCGACTTGGACGCAAAAGGTTGGTTTAAAGTTTGCAGTTTTGGTCAATATTGGTTGACTTATTTTGGTCATAACTTGTACTTAGATATCGAAATGACAAATTTTTTTCATGTTAGGAAAGAAAAGACTCTAGTTTCATCATTCTTTTGGATAAAAATCTTCAAGTTGTTGTTTTCTAGTAAAACAATAGCAAGAGAAATATATATACGAGATTAATATTTATTATATCACGTATTACACTACGAAATTGTAGAAAAGGGGGGAATTCCAAATTTTTCCACAGATCCCCTTTTGTCCTATTCATGATGTACATCTCTTTAATTTTCGTAGTCAATTATAAGGATTCATAATTGGAATAATAATTCTTACTCGCTTGGAGCGTGCGACGAAACAACAAGAACTTTGTTCTGCGAAACCATTGCTATTTCATTCCATCCTATTTAACAATTAACCAAAATTAAATTGAATTGCAATTGGATCAATCAATCATCAAATCTTGATATGGAATGGTTTGCTTTGATGAATCTCTTTGTTTGAATCGATGTGAGATATGATAAAGACAAGTAAAAATCATGTCGTTTATGCAGGTCGAGGTAAATAGCCATAGTAGCTACGTATTATACGTGAACTCCAGGGTTTACATTGAATAATGATTCTCGGGTCCGATAAGATTCAATAGAAATAAGATGGCGATGGTTTACATTATGAAAGAAACACATGTACTTGTGATAGTAGATATTCAATAGTTATATAAAGACTACCCATGTATATTATTTAATTTCCCATATTACGACGGACTACATATGTAGATTCCACTTTTTCTGTCTGTCACTGTATGTGTGAATTGAAGTCAAGCCTATGAATGCGTTTAAACAAGATAAAGGAGCGAAAAATTGAAGGAATGGGTTTGGAGAAATAGAAGAACTATATTATAAGGATTTACAAATACTTGGATATGGAATACAAATGAGATATTGAAGTAGTCCTGAAAGAAACACATGTACTTGTGATAGTAGATATTCAATAGTTATATACAGACTACCCATGTATATTATTTAATTTCCCATATTACTACGGACTACATATGTAGATTCCAGTTTTTCTGTTATTCACTGTATGTGTGAATTGAAGTCAAGCCTATGAATGCGTTTAAACAAGATAAAGGAGCGAAAAATTGAAGGAATGGGTTTGGAGAAATAGAAGAACTATATTATAAGGATTTACAAAAACTTGGATATGGAATACAAATGAGATATTGAAGTAGTCCTGATCATACAATAATAAGAAATATCATCACTTCTCAAATTAGGTTGGGAGATCTTAGTTTAGTTTTATGGATCTTAGTGATGGAATATGAAATACTAAGTAATGTAACTAATTAATATTATAAATATGTATATAACATTAATTGAGTACACTAACAAAGATATATATAATAATTCATTGGTTTATTTGATTATATCATTAACCATTTCTTTATTTTTTGTTGCGAGGAGCATACCATGAATCCCAAAATTTGTGTTGCTTCCGTTATTGGTGCTGGATCGGCCATATAACTTGCTTCTATTCGACCTAGAGTAGGTCAAGGTACTGTTGCGGGCCAAGCCGTAAAAGTCAACCAGATGCAGAGGGTAAAATACGTTGTACTTTATTGCTTAACTGGCTTTTATGGAAGCTTTAACAATTTACGGCCAGGTCGTCGCATTAACACTTTTATTTGCTAACCCCTTTGTGTGATCCTAGAAACCTGAGAACGTGAAAAATACATAATTCTTTTATTTCTTTGACCCTGCCTCTTCTCTTCTTTAAATTATGACAACTCAACACTTAATCTTAAAATCCTAAACATGCTTGGACCGCACTAACAAGTAAACTTGTTTTGGCCATCTCTTTCTAATGATTTATCCTTTTGAGGTATGGTTTAAAGCGTTTAGTTTAAATTATAGTAAAAAAAACAAATTTGGACAATTTGAGTGTCAAAATCAGAATTAAATTAAAGTCTTCATAGAAAAAGTTCTTTGGGTAGTCAAACCAACTTGTTTTGGTCATAACTTTGTACTTACATATCAAAATGACAAATTTTATCATGTTAGACTCTAGTTTCATCATTCTTTTGGACAAAAATCTTTAAGATGTTCTTTTATATGCAAAAAATATACTGACATCGGGCATTTTTTAAGCCCCTAGCGATGGGTCGACTTGGACGCAAAAGGTTGGTTTAAAGTTTGCAGTTTTGGTCAATATTGGTTGACTTATTTTGGTCATAACTTGTACTTAGATATCGAAATGACAAATTTTTTTCATGTTAGGAAAGAAAAGACTCTAGTTTCATCATTCTTTTGGATAAAAATCTTCAAGTTGTTGTTTTCTAGTAAAACAATAGCAAGAGAAATATATATACGAGATTAATATTTATTATATTACGTATTACACTACGAAATTGTAGAAAAGGGGGGAATTCCAAATTTTTCCACAGATCCCCTTTTGTCCTATTCATGATGTACATCTCCTTAATTTTCGTAGTCAATTATAAGGATTCATAATTGGGCTAATAACTCTTACTGGTTTGTAGCGTGCGACGAAACAACAAGAACTTTCTTCTGCGTAATCGTTGCTATTTCATTCCGTTCTATTCAACAATTAACCAAAATTAAATTGAATTGCAATTGGATCAATCAATCATCAAATCTTGATATGGAATGGTTTGCTTTGATGAATCTCTTTGTTTGAATCGATGTGAGATATGATGAAGAGAAGTAAAAATCATGTAGTTTATGCAGGTCGAGGTAAATAGTCTTAGATACATATTATACGTGGACTCCGGGGTTTGCATTGAATAATGATTCTCGGGTTCGATGTGATTCAATAGAAATAAGATGACGATGGTTTACATTATGAAAGAAACACATGTACATTCGATAGTAGATATTCAATAGTTATATACGGACTAGCCGTGTATATTATTTAATTTCCCATATTACTACGGACTACATATGTAGATTCCACTTTCTCTATATGGATTACGATACAAGCTCTTCCTTTTCTGTCTGTCACTGTATGTGTGAATTGAAGTCAAGCCTATGATTGCGTTTAAACAAGATAAAGGAGCGAAGAATTGAAGGAATGGGTTTGGAGAAATAGAAGAACTGTATTATAAGGATTTACAAAAGCTTGAATATGGAATAAAAATTAGATATTGAAGTAGTCCTGATCATACAATAATAACAAATATCACCACTTCTCAAATTAGGTTGGGAGATCTTAGTTTAGTTGTATGGATCTTAGTGATGGAATATGAAATACTAAGTAATGCAACTAATTAATATTATAAATATGTATATAACATTAATTGTGTCCACTAACAAAGATATATATAATAATTCATTGGTTTATTAGATTATATCATTAACCATTTCTTTATTTTTTGTTGTGAGGAGTTCTTACCATGAATCCCAAATTTTCTGTTGCTTCTGTTATTGGTGCTGGATTTGCCATATAACTTGCTTCTATTCGACCTAGAGTAGGTCAAGGTACTGTTGCAGGCCAAGCCGTAAAAGGTATTGCTAGTCAACCAGATGCAGTGGGTAAAATACGATGTACTTTATTGCTTAACTGGCTTTTATGGAAGCTTTAACAATTTACGGTCAGGTCGTTGCATTAGCACTTTTATTTGCTAACCACTTTGTGTAATACTAGAAAAGTGAAAAATACGTACTTCTTTTATTTCTTTGACCCTGCCCCTTCTCTTCTTGAAATTATGACAACTCAACACTTAGTCTTAAAATCCTAAATATGCTTGGACCGCACTAACAAGTAAACTTGTTTTGGCCATCTCTTTCTAATGATTTATCCTTTTGAGGTATGGTTTAAAGCGTTTAGTTTAAATTATAGTAAAAAAACAAATTTGGACAATTTGAGTGTCAAAATCAGAATTAAAGTAAAGTCTTCATAGAAAAAGTTCTTTGGGTAGTCAAACCAACTTGTTTTGGTCATAACTTTGTACTTACATATCAAAATGACAAATTTTATCATGTTAGACTCTAGTTTCATCATTCTTTTGGACAAAAATCTTTAAGATGTTCTTTTATATGCAAAAAATATACTGACATCGGGCATTTTTTAAGCCCCTAGCGATGGGTCGACTTGGACGCAAAAGGTTGGTTTAAAGTTTGCAGTTTTGGTCAATATTGGTTGACTTATTTTGGTCATAACTTGTACTTAGATATCGAAATGACAAATTTTTTTCATGTTAGGAAAGAAAAGACTCTAGTTTCATCATTCTTTTGGATAAAAATCTTCAAGTTGTTGTTTTCTAGTAAAACAATAGCAAGAGAAATATATATACGAGATTAATATTTATTATATTACGTATTACACTACGAAATTGTAGAAAAGGAGGGAATTCCAAATTTTTCCACAGATCCCCTTTTGCCCTATTCATGATGTACATCTCCTTAATTTTCGTAGTCAATTATAAGGATTCATAATTGGGCTAATAACTCTTACTCGCTTGGAGCGTGCGACGAAACAACAAGAACTTTCTTCTGCGTAATCGTTGCTATTTCATTCCGTTCTATTCAACAATTAACCAAAATTAAATTGAATTGCAATTGGATCAATCAATCATCAAATCTTGATATGGAATGGTTTGCTTTGATGAATCTCTTTGTTTGAATCGATGTGAGATATGATATAGAGAAGTAAAAATCATGTAGTTTATGCAGGTCGAGGTAAATAGTCTTAGATACATATTATACGTGGACTCCGGGGTTTGCATTGAATAATGATTCTCGGGTTCGATGTGATTCAATAGAAATAAGATGACGATGGTTTACATTATGAAAGAAACACATGTACTTGTGATAGTAGATATTCAATAGTTATATAAAGACTACCCATGTATATTATTTAATTTCCCATATTACGACGGACTACATATGTAGATTCCACTTTTTCTGTCTGTCACTGTATGTGTGAATTGAAGTCAAGCCTATGAATGCGTTTAAACAAGATAAAGGAGCGAAAAATTGAAGGAATGGGTTTGGAGAAATAGAAGAACTATATTATAAGGATTTACAAATACTTGGATATGGAATACAAATGAGATATTGAAGTAGTCCTGAAAGAAACACATGTACTTGTGATAGTAGATATTCAATAGTTATATACAGACTACCCATGTATATTATTTAATTTCCCATATTACTACGGACTACATATGTAGATTCCAGTTTTTCTGTTATTCACTGTATGTGTGAATTGAAGTCAAGCCTATGAATGCGTTTAAACAAGATAAAGGAGCGAAAAATTGAAGGAATGGGTTTGGAGAAATAGAAGAACTATATTATAAGGATTTACAAAAACTTGGATATGGAATACAAATGAGATATTGAAGTAGTCCTGATCATACAATAATAAGAAATATCATCACTTCTCAAATTAGGTTGGGAGATCTTAGTTTAGTTTTATGGATCTTAGTGATGGAATATGAAATACTAAGTAATGTAACTAATTAATATTATAAATATGTATATAACATTAATTGAGTACACTAACAAAGATATATATAATAATTCATTGGTTTATTTGATTATATCATTAACCATTTCTTTATTTTTTGTTGCGAGGAGCATACCATGAATCCCAAAATTTGTGTTGCTTCCGTTATTGGTGCTGGATCGGCCATATAACTTGCTTCTATTCGACCTAGAGTAGGTCAAGGTACTGTTGCGGGCCAAGCCGTAAAAGTCAACCAGATGCAGAGGGTAAAATACGTTGTACTTTATTGCTTAACTGGCTTTTATGGAAGCTTTAACAATTTACGGCCAGGTCGTCGCATTAACACTTTTATTTGCTAACCCCTTTGTGTGATCCTAGAAACCTGAGAACGTGAAAAATACATAATTCTTTTATTTCTTTGACCCTGCCTCTTCTCTTCTTTAAATTATGACAACTCAACACTTAATCTTAAAATCCTAAACATGCTTGGACCGCACTAACAAGTAAACTTGTTTTGGCCATCTCTTTCTAATGATTTATCCTTTTGAGGTATGGTTTAAAGCGTTTAGTTTAAATTATAGTAAAAAAAACAAATTTGGACAATTTGAGTGTCAAAATCAGAATTAAATTAAAGTCTTCATAGAAAAAGTTCTTTGGGTAGTCAAACCAACTTGTTTTGGTCATAACTTTGTACTTACATATCAAAATGACAAATTTTATCATGTTAGACTCTAGTTTCATCATTCTTTTGGACAAAAATCTTTAAGATGTTCTTTTATATGCAAAAAATATACTGACATCGGGCATTTTTTAAGCCCCTAGCGATGGGTCGACTTGGACGCAAAAGGTTGGTTTAAAGTTTGCAGTTTTGGTCAATATTGGTTGACTTATTTTGGTCATAACTTGTACTTAGATATCGAAATGACAAATTTTTTTCATGTTAGGAAAGAAAAGACTCTAGTTTCATCATTCTTTTGGATAAAAATCTTCAAGTTGTTGTTTTCTAGTAAAACAATAGCAAGAGAAATATATATACGAGATTAATATTTATTATATTACGTATTACACTACGAAATTGTAGAAAAGGGGGGAATTCCAAATTTTTCCACAGATCCCCTTTTGTCCTATTCATGATGTACATCTCCTTAATTTTCGTAGTCAATTATAAGGATTCATAATTGGGCTAATAACTCTTACTGGTTTGTAGCGTGCGACGAAACAACAAGAACTTTCTTCTGCGTAATCGTTGCTATTTCATTCCGTTCTATTCAACAATTAACCAAAATTAAATTGAATTGCAATTGGATCAATCAATCATCAAATCTTGATATGGAATGGTTTGCTTTGATGAATCTCTTTGTTTGAATCGATGTGAGATATGATGAAGAGAAGTAAAAATCATGTAGTTTATGCAGGTCGAGGTAAATAGTCTTAGATACATATTATACGTGGACTCCGGGGTTTGCATTGAATAATGATTCTCGGGTTCGATGTGATTCAATAGAAATAAGATGACGATGGTTTACATTATGAAAGAAACACATGTACATTCGATAGTAGATATTCAATAGTTATATACGGACTAGCCGTGTATATTATTTAATTTCCCATATTACTACGGACTACATATGTAGATTCCACTTTCTCTATATGGATTACGATACAAGCTCTTCCTTTTCTGTCTGTCACTGTATGTGTGAATTGAAGTCAAGCCTATGATTGCGTTTAAACAAGATAAAGGAGCGAAGAATTGAAGGAATGGGTTTGGAGAAATAGAAGAACTGTATTATAAGGATTTACAAAAGCTTGAATATGGAATAAAAATTAGATATTGAAGTAGTCCTGATCATACAATAATAACAAATATCACCACTTCTCAAATTAGGTTGGGAGATCTTAGTTTAGTTGTATGGATCTTAGTGATGGAATATGAAATACTAAGTAATGCAACTAATTAATATTATAAATATGTATATAACATTAATTGTGTCCACTAACAAAGATATATATAATAATTCATTGGTTTATTAGATTATATCATTAACCATTTCTTTATTTTTTGTTGTGAGGAGTTCTTACCATGAATCCCAAATTTTCTGTTGCTTCTGTTATTGGTGCTGGATTTGCCATATAACTTGCTTCTATTCGACCTAGAGTAGGTCAAGGTACTGTTGCAGGCCAAGCCGTAAAAGGTATTGCTAGTCAACCAGATGCAGTGGGTAAAATACGATGTACTTTATTGCTTAACTGGCTTTTATGGAAGCTTTAACAATTTACGGTCAGGTCGTTGCATTAGCACTTTTATTTGCTAACCACTTTGTGTAATACTAGAAAAGTGAAAAATACGTACTTCTTTTATTTCTTTGACCCTGCCCCTTCTCTTCTTGAAATTATGACAACTCAACACTTAGTCTTAAAATCCTAAATATGCTTGGACCGCACTAACAAGTAAACTTGTTTTGGCCATCTCTTTCTAATGATTTATCCTTTTGAGGTATGGTTTAAAGCGTTTAGTTTAAATTATAGTAAAAAAACAAATTTGGACAATTTGAGTGTCAAAATCAGAATTAAAGTAAAGTCTTCATAGAAAAAGTTCTTTGGGTAGTCAAACCAACTTGTTTTGGTCATAACTTTGTACTTACATATCAAAATGACAAATTTTATCATGTTAGACTCTAGTTTCATCATTCTTTTGGACAAAAATCTTTAAGATGTTCTTTTATATGCAAAAAATATACTGACATCGGGCATTTTTTAAGCCCCTAGCGATGGGTCGACTTGGACGCAAAAGGTTGGTTTAAAGTTTGCAGTTTTGGTCAATATTGGTTGACTTATTTTGGTCATAACTTGTACTTAGATATCGAAATGACAAATTTTTTTCATGTTAGGAAAGAAAAGACTCTAGTTTCATCATTCTTTTGGATAAAAATCTTCAAGTTGTTGTTTTCTAGTAAAACAATAGCAAGAGAAATATATATACGAGATTAATATTTATTATATTACGTATTACACTACGAAATTGTAGAAAAGGGGGGAATTCCAAATTTTTCCACAGATCCCCTTTTGTCCTATTCATGATGTACATCTCTTTAATTTTCGTAGTCAATTATAAGGATTCATAATTGGGCTAATAACTCTTACTGGTTTGTAGCGTGCGACGAAACAACAAGAACTTTCTTCTGCGTAATCGTTGCTATTTCATTCCGTTCTATTCAACAATTAACCAAAATTAAATTGAATTGCAATTGGATCAATCAATCATCAAATCTTGATATGGAATGGTTTGCTTTGATGAATCTCTTTGTTTGAATCGATGTGAGATATGATGAAGAGAAGTAAAAATCATGTAGTTTATGCAGGTCGAGGTAAATAGTCTTAGATACATATTATACGTGGACTCCGGGGTTTGCATTGAATAATGATTCTCGGGTTCGATGTGATTCAATAGAAATAAGATGACGATGGTTTACATTATGAAAGAAACACATGTACATTCGATAGTAGATATTCAATAGTTATATACGGACTAGCCGTGTATATTATTTAATTTCCCATATTACTACGGACTACATATGTAGATTCCACTTTCTCTATATGGATTACGATACAAGCTCTTCCTTTTCTGTCTGTCACTGTATGTGTGAATTGAAGTCAAGCCTATGATTGCGTTTAAACAAGATAAAGGAGCGAAGAATTGAAGGAATGGGTTTGGAGAAATAGAAGAACTGTATTATAAGGATTTACAAAAGCTTGAATATGGAATAAAAATTAGATATTGAAGTAGTCCTGATCATACAATAATAACAAATATCACCACTTCTCAAATTAGGTTGGGAGATCTTAGTTTAGTTGTATGGATCTTAGTGATGGAATATGAAATACTAAGTAATGCAACTAATTAATATTATAAATATGTATATAACATTAATTGTGTCCACTAACAAAGATATATATAATAATTCATTGGTTTATTAGATTATATCATTAACCATTTCTTTATTTTTTGTTGTGAGGAGTTCTTACCATGAATCCCAAATTTTCTGTTGCTTCTGTTATTGGTGCTGGATTTGCCATATAACTTGCTTCTATTCGACCTAGAGTAGGTCAAGGTACTGTTGCAGGCCAAGCCGTAAAAGGTATTGCTAGTCAACCAGATGCAGTGGGTAAAATACGATGTACTTTATTGCTTAACTGGCTTTTATGGAAGCTTTAACAATTTACGGTCAGGTCGTTGCATTAGCACTTTTATTTGCTAACCACTTTGTGTAATACTAGAAAAGTGAAAAATACGTACTTCTTTTATTTCTTTGACCCTGCCCCTTCTCTTCTTGAAATTATGACAACTCAACACTTAGTCTTAAAATCCTAAATATGCTTGGACCGCACTAACAAGTAAACTTGTTTTGGCCATCTCTTTCTAATGATTTATCCTTTTGAGGTATGGTTTAAAGCGTTTAGTTTAAATTATAGTAAAAAAACAAATTTGGACAATTTGAGTGTCAAAATCAGAATTAAATTAAAGTCTTCATAGAAAAAGTTCTTTGGGTAGTCAAACCAACTTGTTTTGGTCATAACTTTGTACTTACATATCAAAATGACAAATTTTATCATGTTAGACTCTAGTTTCATCATTCTTTTGGACAAAAATCTTTAAGATGTTCTTTTATATGCAAAAAATATACTGACATCGGGCATTTTTTAAGCCCCTAGCGATGGGTCGACTTGGACGCAAAAGGTTGGTTTAAAGTTTGCAGTTTTGGTCAATATTGGTTGACTTATTTTGGTCATAACTTGTACTTAGATATCGAAATGACAAATTTTTTTCATGTTAGGAAAGAAAAGACTCTAGTTTCATCATTCTTTTGGATAAAAATCTTCAAGTTGTTGTTTTCTAGTAAAACAATAGCAAGAGAAATATATATACGAGATTAATATTTATTATATTACGTATTACACTACGAAATTGTAGAAAAGGAGGGAATTCCAAATTTTTCCACAGATCCCCTTTTGCCCTATTCATGATGTACATCTCCTTAATTTTCGTAGTCAATTATAAGGATTCATAATTGGGCTAATAACTCTTACTCGCTTGGAGCGTGCGACGAAACAACAAGAACTTTCTTCTGCGTAATCGTTGCTATTTCATTCCGTTCTATTCAACAATTAACCAAAATTAAATTGAATTGCAATTGGATCAATCAATCATCAAATCTTGATATGGAATGGTTTGCTTTGATGAATCTCTTTGTTTGAATCGATGTGAGATATGATATAGAGAAGTAAAAATCATGTAGTTTATGCAGGTCGAGGTAAATAGTCTTAGATACATATTATACGTGGACTCCGGGGTTTGCATTGAATAATGATTCTCGGGTTCGATGTGATTCAATAGAAATAAGATGACGATGGTTTACATTATGAAAGAAACACATGTACTTGTGATAGTAGATATTCAATAGTTATATAAAGACTACCCATGTATATTATTTAATTTCCCATATTACGACGGACTACATATGTAGATTCCACTTTTTCTGTCTGTCACTGTATGTGTGAATTGAAGTCAAGCCTATGAATGCGTTTAAACAAGATAAAGGAGCGAAAAATTGAAGGAATGGGTTTGGAGAAATAGAAGAACTATATTATAAGGATTTACAAATACTTGGATATGGAATACAAATGAGATATTGAAGTAGTCCTGAAAGAAACACATGTACTTGTGATAGTAGATATTCAATAGTTATATACAGACTACCCATGTATATTATTTAATTTCCCATATTACTACGGACTACATATGTAGATTCCAGTTTTTCTGTTATTCACTGTATGTGTGAATTGAAGTCAAGCCTATGAATGCGTTTAAACAAGATAAAGGAGCGAAAAATTGAAGGAATGGGTTTGGAGAAATAGAAGAACTATATTATAAGGATTTACAAAAACTTGGATATGGAATACAAATGAGATATTGAAGTAGTCCTGATCATACAATAATAAGAAATATCATCACTTCTCAAATTAGGTTGGGAGATCTTAGTTTAGTTTTATGGATCTTAGTGATGGAATATGAAATACTAAGTAATGTAACTAATTAATATTATAAATATGTATATAACATTAATTGAGTACACTAACAAAGATATATATAATAATTCATTGGTTTATTTGATTATATCATTAACCATTTCTTTATTTTTTGTTGCGAGGAGCATACCATGAATCCCAAAATTTGTGTTGCTTCCGTTATTGGTGCTGGATCGGCCATATAACTTGCTTCTATTCGACCTAGAGTAGGTCAAGGTACTGTTGCGGGCCAAGCCGTAAAAGTCAACCAGATGCAGAGGGTAAAATACGTTGTACTTTATTGCTTAACTGGCTTTTATGGAAGCTTTAACAATTTACGGCCAGGTCGTCGCATTAACACTTTTATTTGCTAACCCCTTTGTGTGATCCTAGAAACCTGAGAACGTGAAAAATACATAATTCTTTTATTTCTTTGACCCTGCCTCTTCTCTTCTTTAAATTATGACAACTCAACACTTAATCTTAAAATCCTAAACATGCTTGGACCGCACTAACAAGTAAACTTGTTTTGGCCATCTCTTTCTAATGATTTATCCTTTTGAGGTATGGTTTAAAGCGTTTAGTTTAAATTATAGTAAAAAAAACAAATTTGGACAATTTGAGTGTCAAAATCAGAATTAAATTAAAGTCTTCATAGAAAAAGTTCTTTGGGTAGTCAAACCAACTTGTTTTGGTCATAACTTTGTACTTACATATCAAAATGACAAATTTTATCATGTTAGACTCTAGTTTCATCATTCTTTTGGACAAAAATCTTTAAGATGTTCTTTTATATGCAAAAAATATACTGACATCGGGCATTTTTTAAGCCCCTAGCGATGGGTCGACTTGGACGCAAAAGGTTGGTTTAAAGTTTGCAGTTTTGGTCAATATTGGTTGACTTATTTTGGTCATAACTTGTACTTAGATATCGAAATGACAAATTTTTTTCATGTTAGGAAAGAAAAGACTCTAGTTTCATCATTCTTTTGGATAAAAATCTTCAAGTTGTTGTTTTCTAGTAAAACAATAGCAAGAGAAATATATATACGAGATTAATATTTATTATATTACGTATTACACTACGAAATTGTAGAAAAGGGGGGAATTCCAAATTTTTCCACAGATCCCCTTTTGTCCTATTCATGATGTACATCTCCTTAATTTTCGTAGTCAATTATAAGGATTCATAATTGGGCTAATAACTCTTACTGGTTTGTAGCGTGCGACGAAACAACAAGAACTTTCTTCTGCGTAATCGTTGCTATTTCATTCCGTTCTATTCAACAATTAACCAAAATTAAATTGAATTGCAATTGGATCAATCAATCATCAAATCTTGATATGGAATGGTTTGCTTTGATGAATCTCTTTGTTTGAATCGATGTGAGATATGATGAAGAGAAGTAAAAATCATGTAGTTTATGCTGGTCGAGGTAAATAGTCTTAGATACATATTATACGTGGACTCCGGGGTTTGCATTGAATAATGATTCTCGGGTTCGATGTGATTCAATAGAAATAAGATGACGATGGTTTACATTATGAAAGAAACACATGTACATTCGATAGTAGATATTCAATAGTTATATACGGACTAGCCGTGTATATTATTTAATTTCCCATATTACTACGGACTACATATGTAGATTCCACTTTCTCTATATGGATTACGATACAAGCTCTTCCTTTTCTGTCTGTCACTGTATGTGTGAATTGAAGTCAAGCCTATGATTGCGTTTAAACAAGATAAAGGAGCGAAGAATTGAAGGAATGGGTTTGGAGAAATAGAAGAACTGTATTATAAGGATTTACAAAAGCTTGAATATGGAATAAAAATTAGATATTGAAGTAGTCCTGATCATACAATAATAACAAATATCACCACTTCTCAAATTAGGTTGGGAGATCTTAGTTTAGTTGTATGGATCTTAGTGATGGAATATGAAATACTAAGTAATGCAACTAATTAATATTATAAATATGTATATAACATTAATTGTGTCCACTAACAAAGATATATATAATAATTCATTGGTTTATTAGATTATATCATTAACCATTTCTTTATTTTTTGTTGTGAGGAGTTCTTACCATGAATCCCAAATTTTCTGTTGCTTCTGTTATTGGTGCTGGATTTGCCATATAACTTGCTTCTATTCGACCTAGAGTAGGTCAAGGTACTGTTGCAGGCCAAGCCGTAAAAGGTATTGCTAGTCAACCAGATGCAGTGGGTAAAATACGATGTACTTTATTGCTTAACTGGCTTTTATGGAAGCTTTAACAATTTACGGTCAGGTCGTTGCATTAGCACTTTTATTTGCTAACCACTTTGTGTAATACTAGAAAAGTGAAAAATACGTACTTCTTTTATTTCTTTGACCCTGCCCCTTCTCTTCTTGAAATTATGACAACTCAACACTTAGTCTTAAAATCCTAAATATGCTTGGACCGCACTAACAAGTAAACTTGTTTTGGCCATCTCTTTCTAATGATTTATCCTTTTGAGGTATGGTTTAAAGCGTTTAGTTTAAATTATAGTAAAAAAACAAATTTGGACAATTTGAGTGTCAAAATCAGAATTAAAGTAAAGTCTTCATAGAAAAAGTTCTTTGGGTAGTCAAACCAACTTG
Organism: Nuphar pumila; assembly: GCF_984573655.1. Classification (NCBI taxonomy): domain Eukaryota; kingdom Viridiplantae; phylum Streptophyta; class Magnoliopsida; order Nymphaeales; family Nymphaeaceae; genus Nuphar; species Nuphar pumila. Next base: position 68,064,632 of record NC_143251.1, on the reverse strand, counting down.
TTTTGGTCATAACTTTGTACTTACATATCAAAATGACAAATTTTATCATGTTAGACTCTAGTTTCATCATTCTTTTGGACAAAAATCTTTAAGATGTTCTTTTATATGCAAAAAATATACTGACATCGGGCATTTTTTAAGCCCCTAGCGATGGGTCGACTTGGACGCAAAAGGTTGGTTTAAAGTTTGCAGTTTTGGTCAATATTGGTTGACTTATTTTGGTCATAACTTGTACTTAGATATCGAAATGACAAATTTTTTTCATGTTAGGAAAGAAAAGACTCTAGTTTCATCATTCTTTTGGATAAAAATCTTCAAGTTGTTGTTTTCTAGTAAAACAATAGCAAGAGAAATATATATACGAGATTAATATTTATTATATTACGTATTACACTACGAAATTGTAGAAAAGGGGGGAATTCCAAATTTTTCCACAGATCCCCTTTTGTCCTATTCATGATGTACATCTCTTTAATTTTCGTAGTCAATTATAAGGATTCATAATTGGGCTAATAACTCTTACTGGTTTGTAGCGTGCGACGAAACAACAAGAACTTTCTTCTGCGTAATCGTTGCTATTTCATTCCGTTCTATTCAACAATTAACCAAAATTAAATTGAATTGCAATTGGATCAATCAATCATCAAATCTTGATATGGAATGGTTTGCTTTGATGAATCTCTTTGTTTGAATCGATGTGAGATATGATGAAGAGAAGTAAAAATCATGTAGTTTATGCAGGTCGAGGTAAATAGTCTTAGATACATATTATACGTGGACTCCGGGGTTTGCATTGAATAATGATTCTCGGGTTCGATGTGATTCAATAGAAATAAGATGACGATGGTTTACATTATGAAAGAAACACATGTACATTCGATAGTAGATATTCAATAGTTATATACGGACTAGCCGTGTATATTATTTAATTTCCCATATTACTACGGACTACATATGTAGATTCCACTTTCTCTATATGGATTACGATACAAGCTCTTCCTTTTCTGTCTGTCACTGTATGTGTGAATTGAAGTCAAGCCTATGATTGCGTTTAAACAAGATAAAGGAGCGAAGAATTGAAGGAATGGGTTTGGAGAAATAGAAGAACTGTATTATAAGGATTTACAAAAGCTTGAATATGGAATAAAAATTAGATATTGAAGTAGTCCTGATCATACAATAATAACAAATATCACCACTTCTCAAATTAGGTTGGGAGATCTTAGTTTAGTTGTATGGATCTTAGTGATGGAATATGAAATACTAAGTAATGCAACTAATTAATATTATAAATATGTATATAACATTAATTGTGTCCACTAACAAAGATATATATAATAATTCATTGGTTTATTAGATTATATCATTAACCATTTCTTTATTTTTTGTTGTGAGGAGTTCTTACCATGAATCCCAAATTTTCTGTTGCTTCTGTTATTGGTGCTGGATTTGCCATATAACTTGCTTCTATTCGACCTAGAGTAGGTCAAGGTACTGTTGCAGGCCAAGCCGTAAAAGGTATTGCTAGTCAACCAGATGCAGTGGGTAAAATACGATGTACTTTATTGCTTAACTGGCTTTTATGGAAGCTTTAACAATTTACGGTCAGGTCGTTGCATTAGCACTTTTATTTGCTAACCACTTTGTGTAATACTAGAAAAGTGAAAAATACGTACTTCTTTTATTTCTTTGACCCTGCCCCTTCTCTTCTTGAAATTATGACAACTCAACACTTAGTCTTAAAATCCTAAATATGCTTGGACCGCACTAACAAGTAAACTTGTTTTGGCCATCTCTTTCTAATGATTTATCCTTTTGAGGTATGGTTTAAAGCGTTTAGTTTAAATTATAGTAAAAAAACAAATTTGGACAATTTGAGTGTCAAAATCAGAATTAAATTAAAGTCTTCATAGAAAAAGTTCTTTGGGTAGTCAAACCAACTTGTTTTGGTCATAACTTTGTACTTACATATCAAAATGACAAATTTTATCATGTTAGACTCTAGTTTCATCATTCTTTTGGACAAAAATCTTTAAGATGTTCTTTTATATGCAAAAAATATACTGACATCGGGCATTTTTTAAGCCCCTAGCGATGGGTCGACTTGGACGCAAAAGGTTGGTTTAAAGTTTGCAGTTTTGGTCAATATTGGTTGACTTATTTTGGTCATAACTTGTACTTAGATATCGAAATGACAAATTTTTTTCATGTTAGGAAAGAAAAGACTCTAGTTTCATCATTCTTTTGGATAAAAATCTTCAAGTTGTTGTTTTCTAGTAAAACAATAGCAAGAGAAATATATATACGAGATTAATATTTATTATATTACGTATTACACTACGAAATTGTAGAAAAGGAGGGAATTCCAAATTTTTCCACAGATCCCCTTTTGCCCTATTCATGATGTACATCTCCTTAATTTTCGTAGTCAATTATAAGGATTCATAATTGGGCTAATAACTCTTACTCGCTTGGAGCGTGCGACGAAACAACAAGAACTTTCTTCTGCGTAATCGTTGCTATTTCATTCCGTTCTATTCAACAATTAACCAAAATTAAATTGAATTGCAATTGGATCAATCAATCATCAAATCTTGATATGGAATGGTTTGCTTTGATGAATCTCTTTGTTTGAATCGATGTGAGATATGATATAGAGAAGTAAAAATCATGTAGTTTATGCAGGTCGAGGTAAATAGTCTTAGATACATATTATACGTGGACTCCGGGGTTTGCATTGAATAATGATTCTCGGGTTCGATGTGATTCAATAGAAATAAGATGACGATGGTTTACATTATGAAAGAAACACATGTACTTGTGATAGTAGATATTCAATAGTTATATAAAGACTACCCATGTATATTATTTAATTTCCCATATTACGACGGACTACATATGTAGATTCCACTTTTTCTGTCTGTCACTGTATGTGTGAATTGAAGTCAAGCCTATGAATGCGTTTAAACAAGATAAAGGAGCGAAAAATTGAAGGAATGGGTTTGGAGAAATAGAAGAACTATATTATAAGGATTTACAAATACTTGGATATGGAATACAAATGAGATATTGAAGTAGTCCTGAAAGAAACACATGTACTTGTGATAGTAGATATTCAATAGTTATATACAGACTACCCATGTATATTATTTAATTTCCCATATTACTACGGACTACATATGTAGATTCCAGTTTTTCTGTTATTCACTGTATGTGTGAATTGAAGTCAAGCCTATGAATGCGTTTAAACAAGATAAAGGAGCGAAAAATTGAAGGAATGGGTTTGGAGAAATAGAAGAACTATATTATAAGGATTTACAAAAACTTGGATATGGAATACAAATGAGATATTGAAGTAGTCCTGATCATACAATAATAAGAAATATCATCACTTCTCAAATTAGGTTGGGAGATCTTAGTTTAGTTTTATGGATCTTAGTGATGGAATATGAAATACTAAGTAATGTAACTAATTAATATTATAAATATGTATATAACATTAATTGAGTACACTAACAAAGATATATATAATAATTCATTGGTTTATTTGATTATATCATTAACCATTTCTTTATTTTTTGTTGCGAGGAGCATACCATGAATCCCAAAATTTGTGTTGCTTCCGTTATTGGTGCTGGATCGGCCATATAACTTGCTTCTATTCGACCTAGAGTAGGTCAAGGTACTGTTGCGGGCCAAGCCGTAAAAGTCAACCAGATGCAGAGGGTAAAATACGTTGTACTTTATTGCTTAACTGGCTTTTATGGAAGCTTTAACAATTTACGGCCAGGTCGTCGCATTAACACTTTTATTTGCTAACCCCTTTGTGTGATCCTAGAAACCTGAGAACGTGAAAAATACATAATTCTTTTATTTCTTTGACCCTGCCTCTTCTCTTCTTTAAATTATGACAACTCAACACTTAATCTTAAAATCCTAAACATGCTTGGACCGCACTAACAAGTAAACTTGTTTTGGCCATCTCTTTCTAATGATTTATCCTTTTGAGGTATGGTTTAAAGCGTTTAGTTTAAATTATAGTAAAAAAAACAAATTTGGACAATTTGAGTGTCAAAATCAGAATTAAATTAAAGTCTTCATAGAAAAAGTTCTTTGGGTAGTCAAACCAACTTGTTTTGGTCATAACTTTGTACTTACATATCAAAATGACAAATTTTATCATGTTAGACTCTAGTTTCATCATTCTTTTGGACAAAAATCTTTAAGATGTTCTTTTATATGCAAAAAATATACTGACATCGGGCATTTTTTAAGCCCCTAGCGATGGGTCGACTTGGACGCAAAAGGTTGGTTTAAAGTTTGCAGTTTTGGTCAATATTGGTTGACTTATTTTGGTCATAACTTGTACTTAGATATCGAAATGACAAATTTTTTTCATGTTAGGAAAGAAAAGACTCTAGTTTCATCATTCTTTTGGATAAAAATCTTCAAGTTGTTGTTTTCTAGTAAAACAATAGCAAGAGAAATATATATACGAGATTAATATTTATTATATTACGTATTACACTACGAAATTGTAGAAAAGGGGGGAATTCCAAATTTTTCCACAGATCCCCTTTTGTCCTATTCATGATGTACATCTCCTTAATTTTCGTAGTCAATTATAAGGATTCATAATTGGGCTAATAACTCTTACTGGTTTGTAGCGTGCGACGAAACAACAAGAACTTTCTTCTGCGTAATCGTTGCTATTTCATTCCGTTCTATTCAACAATTAACCAAAATTAAATTGAATTGCAATTGGATCAATCAATCATCAAATCTTGATATGGAATGGTTTGCTTTGATGAATCTCTTTGTTTGAATCGATGTGAGATATGATGAAGAGAAGTAAAAATCATGTAGTTTATGCTGGTCGAGGTAAATAGTCTTAGATACATATTATACGTGGACTCCGGGGTTTGCATTGAATAATGATTCTCGGGTTCGATGTGATTCAATAGAAATAAGATGACGATGGTTTACATTATGAAAGAAACACATGTACATTCGATAGTAGATATTCAATAGTTATATACGGACTAGCCGTGTATATTATTTAATTTCCCATATTACTACGGACTACATATGTAGATTCCACTTTCTCTATATGGATTACGATACAAGCTCTTCCTTTTCTGTCTGTCACTGTATGTGTGAATTGAAGTCAAGCCTATGATTGCGTTTAAACAAGATAAAGGAGCGAAGAATTGAAGGAATGGGTTTGGAGAAATAGAAGAACTGTATTATAAGGATTTACAAAAGCTTGAATATGGAATAAAAATTAGATATTGAAGTAGTCCTGATCATACAATAATAACAAATATCACCACTTCTCAAATTAGGTTGGGAGATCTTAGTTTAGTTGTATGGATCTTAGTGATGGAATATGAAATACTAAGTAATGCAACTAATTAATATTATAAATATGTATATAACATTAATTGTGTCCACTAACAAAGATATATATAATAATTCATTGGTTTATTAGATTATATCATTAACCATTTCTTTATTTTTTGTTGTGAGGAGTTCTTACCATGAATCCCAAATTTTCTGTTGCTTCTGTTATTGGTGCTGGATTTGCCATATAACTTGCTTCTATTCGACCTAGAGTAGGTCAAGGTACTGTTGCAGGCCAAGCCGTAAAAGGTATTGCTAGTCAACCAGATGCAGTGGGTAAAATACGATGTACTTTATTGCTTAACTGGCTTTTATGGAAGCTTTAACAATTTACGGTCAGGTCGTTGCATTAGCACTTTTATTTGCTAACCACTTTGTGTAATACTAGAAAAGTGAAAAATACGTACTTCTTTTATTTCTTTGACCCTGCCCCTTCTCTTCTTGAAATTATGACAACTCAACACTTAGTCTTAAAATCCTAAATATGCTTGGACCGCACTAACAAGTAAACTTGTTTTGGCCATCTCTTTCTAATGATTTATCCTTTTGAGGTATGGTTTAAAGCGTTTAGTTTAAATTATAGTAAAAAAACAAATTTGGACAATTTGAGTGTCAAAATCAGAATTAAAGTAAAGTCTTCATAGAAAAAGTTCTTTGGGTAGTCAAACCAACTTGTTTTGGTCATAACTTTGTACTTACATATCAAAATGACAAATTTTATCATGTTAGACTCTAGTTTCATCATTCTTTTGGACAAAAATCTTTAAGATGTTCTTTTATATGCAAAAAATATACTGACATCGGGCATTTTTTAAGCCCCTAGCGATGGGTCGACTTGGACGCAAAAGGTTGGTTTAAAGTTTGCAGTTTTGGTCAATATTGGTTGACTTATTTTGGTCATAACTTGTACTTAGATATCGAAATGACAAATTTTTTTCATGTTAGGAAAGAAAAGACTCTAGTTTCATCATTCTTTTGGATAAAAATCTTCAAGTTGTTGTTTTCTAGTAAAACAATAGCAAGAGAAATATATATACGAGATTAATATTTATTATATTACGTATTACACTACGAAATTGTAGAAAAGGGGGGAATTCCAAATTTTTCCACAGATCCCCTTTTGTCCTATTCATGATGTACATCTCTTTAATTTTCGTAGTCAATTATAAGGATTCATAATTGGGCTAATAACTCTTACTGGTTTGTAGCGTGCGACGAAACAACAAGAACTTTCTTCTGCGTAATCGTTGCTATTTCATTCCGTTCTATTCAACAATTAACCAAAATTAAATTGAATTGCAATTGGATCAATCAATCATCAAATCTTGATATGGAATGGTTTGCTTTGATGAATCTCTTTGTTTGAATCGATGTGAGATATGATGAAGAGAAGTAAAAATCATGTAGTTTATGCAGGTCGAGGTAAATAGTCTTAGATACATATTATACGTGGACTCCGGGGTTTGCATTGAATAATGATTCTCGGGTTCGATGTGATTCAATAGAAATAAGATGACGATGGTTTACATTATGAAAGAAACACATGTACATTCGATAGTAGATATTCAATAGTTATATACGGACTAGCCGTGTATATTATTTAATTTCCCATATTACTACGGACTACATATGTAGATTCCACTTTCTCTATATGGATTACGATACAAGCTCTTCCTTTTCTGTCTGTCACTGTATGTGTGAATTGAAGTCAAGCCTATGATTGCGTTTAAACAAGATAAAGGAGCGAAGAATTGAAGGAATGGGTTTGGAGAAATAGAAGAACTGTATTATAAGGATTTACAAAAGCTTGAATATGGAATAAAAATTAGATATTGAAGTAGTCCTGATCATACAATAATAACAAATATCACCACTTCTCAAATTAGGTTGGGAGATCTTAGTTTAGTTGTATGGATCTTAGTGATGGAATATGAAATACTAAGTAATGCAACTAATTAATATTATAAATATGTATATAACATTAATTGTGTCCACTAACAAAGATATATATAATAATTCATTGGTTTATTAGATTATATCATTAACCATTTCTTTATTTTTTGTTGTGAGGAGTTCTTACCATGAATCCCAAATTTTCTGTTGCTTCTGTTATTGGTGCTGGATTTGCCATATAACTTGCTTCTATTCGACCTAGAGTAGGTCAAGGTACTGTTGCAGGCCAAGCCGTAAAAGGTATTGCTAGTCAACCAGATGCAGTGGGTAAAATACGATGTACTTTATTGCTTAACTGGCTTTTATGGAAGCTTTAACAATTTACGGTCAGGTCGTTGCATTAGCACTTTTATTTGCTAACCACTTTGTGTAATACTAGAAAAGTGAAAAATACGTACTTCTTTTATTTCTTTGACCCTGCCCCTTCTCTTCTTGAAATTATGACAACTCAACACTTAGTCTTAAAATCCTAAATATGCTTGGACCGCACTAACAAGTAAACTTGTTTTGGCCATCTCTTTCTAATGATTTATCCTTTTGAGGTATGGTTTAAAGCGTTTAGTTTAAATTATAGTAAAAAAACAAATTTGGACAATTTGAGTGTCAAAATCAGAATTAAATTAAAGTCTTCATAGAAAAAGTTCTTTGGGTAGTCAAACCAACTTGTTTTGGTCATAACTTTGTACTTACATATCAAAATGACAAATTTTATCATGTTAGACTCTAGTTTCATCATTCTTTTGGACAAAAATCTTTAAGATGTTCTTTTATATGCAAAAAATATACTGACATCGGGCATTTTTTAAGCCCCTAGCGATGGGTCGACTTGGACGCAAAAGGTTGGTTTAAAGTTTGCAGTTTTGGTCAATATTGGTTGACTTATTTTGGTCATAACTTGTACTTAGATATCGAAATGACAAATTTTTTTCATGTTAGGAAAGAAAAGACTCTAGTTTCATCATTCTTTTGGATAAAAATCTTCAAGTTGTTGTTTTCTAGTAAAACAATAGCAAGAGAAATATATATACGAGATTAATATTTATTATATTACGTATTACACTACGAAATTGTAGAAAAGGAGGGAATTCCAAATTTTTCCACAGATCCCCTTTTGCCCTATTCATGATGTACATCTCCTTAATTTTCGTAGTCAATTATAAGGATTCATAATTGGGCTAATAACTCTTACTCGCTTGGAGCGTGCGACGAAACAACAAGAACTTTCTTCTGCGTAATCGTTGCTATTTCATTCCGTTCTATTCAACAATTAACCAAAATTAAATTGAATTGCAATTGGATCAATCAATCATCAAATCTTGATATGGAATGGTTTGCTTTGATGAATCTCTTTGTTTGAATCGATGTGAGATATGATATAGAGAAGTAAAAATCATGTAGTTTATGCAGGTCGAGGTAAATAGTCTTAGATACATATTATACGTGGACTCCGGGGTTTGCATTGAATAATGATTCTCGGGTTCGATGTGATTCAATAGAAATAAGATGACGATGGTTTACATTATGAAAGAAACACATGTACTTGTGATAGTAGATATTCAATAGTTATATAAAGACTACCCATGTATATTATTTAATTTCCCATATTACGACGGACTACATATGTAGATTCCACTTTTTCTGTCTGTCACTGTATGTGTGAATTGAAGTCAAGCCTATGAATGCGTTTAAACAAGATAAAGGAGCGAAAAATTGAAGGAATGGGTTTGGAGAAATAGAAGAACTATATTATAAGGATTTACAAATACTTGGATATGGAATACAAATGAGATATTGAAGTAGTCCTGAAAGAAACACATGTACTTGTGATAGTAGATATTCAATAGTTATATACAGACTACCCATGTATATTATTTAATTTCCCATATTACTACGGACTACATATGTAGATTCCAGTTTTTCTGTTATTCACTGTATGTGTGAATTGAAGTCAAGCCTATGAATGCGTTTAAACAAGATAAAGGAGCGAAAAATTGAAGGAATGGGTTTGGAGAAATAGAAGAACTATATTATAAGGATTTACAAAAACTTGGATATGGAATACAAATGAGATATTGAAGTAGTCCTGATCATACAATAATAAGAAATATCATCACTTCTCAAATTAGGTTGGGAGATCTTAGTTTAGTTTTATGGATCTTAGTGATGGAATATGAAATACTAAGTAATGTAACTAATTAATATTATAAATATGTATATAACATTAATTGAGTACACTAACAAAGATATATATAATAATTCATTGGTTTATTTGATTATATCATTAACCATTTCTTTATTTTTTGTTGCGAGGAGCATACCATGAATCCCAAAATTTGTGTTGCTTCCGTTATTGGTGCTGGATCGGCCATATAACTTGCTTCTATTCGACCTAGAGTAGGTCAAGGTACTGTTGCGGGCCAAGCCGTAAAAGTCAACCAGATGCAGAGGGTAAAATACGTTGTACTTTATTGCTTAACTGGCTTTTATGGAAGCTTTAACAATTTACGGCCAGGTCGTCGCATTAACACTTTTATTTGCTAACCCCTTTGTGTGATCCTAGAAACCTGAGAACGTGAAAAATACATAATTCTTTTATTTCTTTGACCCTGCCTCTTCTCTTCTTTAAATTATGACAACTCAACACTTAATCTTAAAATCCTAAACATGCTTGGACCGCACTAACAAGTAAACTTGTTTTGGCCATCTCTTTCTAATGATTTATCCTTTTGAGGTATGGTTTAAAGCGTTTAGTTTAAATTATAGTAAAAAAAACAAATTTGGACAATTTGAGTGTCAAAATCAGAATTAAATTAAAGTCTTCATAGAAAAAGTTCTTTGGGTAGTCAAACCAACTTGTTTTGGTCATAACTTTGTACTTACATATCAAAATGACAAATTTTATCATGTTAGACTCTAGTTTCATCATTCTTTTGGACAAAAATCTTTAAGATGTTCTTTTATATGCAAAAAATATACTGACATCGGGCATTTTTTAAGCCCCTAGCGATGGGTCGACTTGGACGCAAAAGGTTGGTTTAAAGTTTGCAGTTTTGGTCAATATTGGTTGACTTATTTTGGTCATAACTTGTACTTAGATATCGAAATGACAAATTTTTTTCATGTTAGGAAAGAAAAGACTCTAGTTTCATCATTCTTTTGGATAAAAATCTTCAAGTTGTTGTTTTCTAGTAAAACAATAGCAAGAGAAATATATATACGAGATTAATATTTATTATATTACGTATTACACTACGAAATTGTAGAAAAGGGGGGAATTCCAAATTTTTCCACAGATCCCCTTTTGTCCTATTCATGATGTACATCTCCTTAATTTTCGTAGTCAATTATAAGGATTCATAATTGGGCTAATAACTCTTACTGGTTTGTAGCGTGCGACGAAACAACAAGAACTTTCTTCTGCGTAATCGTTGCTATTTCATTCCGTTCTATTCAACAATTAACCAAAATTAAATTGAATTGCAATTGGATCAATCAATCATCAAATCTTGATATGGAATGGTTTGCTTTGATGAATCTCTTTGTTTGAATCGATGTGAGATATGATGAAGAGAAGTAAAAATCATGTAGTTTATGCTGGTCGAGGTAAATAGTCTTAGATACATATTATACGTGGACTCCGGGGTTTGCATTGAATAATGATTCTCGGGTTCGATGTGATTCAATAGAAATAAGATGACGATGGTTTACATTATGAAAGAAACACATGTACATTCGATAGTAGATATTCAATAGTTATATACGGACTAGCCGTGTATATTATTTAATTTCCCATATTACTACGGACTACATATGTAGATTCCACTTTCTCTATATGGATTACGATACAAGCTCTTCCTTTTCTGTCTGTCACTGTATGTGTGAATTGAAGTCAAGCCTATGATTGCGTTTAAACAAGATAAAGGAGCGAAGAATTGAAGGAATGGGTTTGGAGAAATAGAAGAACTGTATTATAAGGATTTACAAAAGCTTGAATATGGAATAAAAATTAGATATTGAAGTAGTCCTGATCATACAATAATAACAAATATCACCACTTCTCAAATTAGGTTGGGAGATCTTAGTTTAGTTGTATGGATCTTAGTGATGGAATATGAAATACTAAGTAATGCAACTAATTAATATTATAAATATGTATATAACATTAATTGTGTCCACTAACAAAGATATATATAATAATTCATTGGTTTATTAGATTATATCATTAACCATTTCTTTATTTTTTGTTGTGAGGAGTTCTTACCATGAATCCCAAATTTTCTGTTGCTTCTGTTATTGGTGCTGGATTTGCCATATAACTTGCTTCTATTCGACCTAGAGTAGGTCAAGGTACTGTTGCAGGCCAAGCCGTAAAAGGTATTGCTAGTCAACCAGATGCAGTGGGTAAAATACGATGTACTTTATTGCTTAACTGGCTTTTATGGAAGCTTTAACAATTTACGGTCAGGTCGTTGCATTAGCACTTTTATTTGCTAACCACTTTGTGTAATACTAGAAAAGTGAAAAATACGTACTTCTTTTATTTCTTTGACCCTGCCCCTTCTCTTCTTGAAATTATGACAACTCAACACTTAGTCTTAAAATCCTAAATATGCTTGGACCGCACTAACAAGTAAACTTGTTTTGGCCATCTCTTTCTAATGATTTATCCTTTTGAGGTATGGTTTAAAGCGTTTAGTTTAAATTATAGTAAAAAAACAAATTTGGACAATTTGAGTGTCAAAATCAGAATTAAAGTAAAGTCTTCATAGAAAAAGTTCTTTGGGTAGTCAAACCAACTTGTTTTGGTCATAACTTTGTACTTACATATCAAAATGACAAATTTTATCATGTTAGACTCTAGTTTCATCATTCTTTTGGACAAAAATCTTTAAGATGTTCTTTTATATGCAAAAAATATACTGACATCGGGCATTTTTTAAGCCCCTAGCGATGGGTCGACTTGGACGCAAAAGGTTGGTTTAAAGTTTGCAGTTTTGGTCAATATTGGTTGACTTATTTTGGTCATAACTTGTACTTAGATATCGAAATGACAAATTTTTTTCATGTTAGGAAAGAAAAGACTCTAGTTTCATCATTCTTTTGGATAAAAATCTTCAAGTTGTTGTTTTCTAGTAAAACAATAGCAAGAGAAATATATATACGAGATTAATATTTATTATATCACGTATTACACTACGAAATTGTAGAAAAGGGGGGAATTCCAAATTTTTCCACAGATCCCCTTTTGTCCTATTCATGATGTACATCTCTTTAATTTTCGTAGTCAATTATAAGGATTCATAATTGGAATAATAATTCTTACTCGCTTGGAGCGTGCGACGAAACAACAAGAACTTTGTTCTGCGAAACCATTGCTATTTCATTCCATCCTATTTAACAATTAACCAAAATTAAATTGAATTGCAATTGGATCAATCAATCATCAAATCTTGATATGGAATGGTTTGCTTTGATGAATCTCTTTGTTTGAATCGATGTGAGATATGATAAAGACAAGTAAAAATCATGTCGTTTATGCAGGTCGAGGTAAATAGCCATAGTAGCTACGTATTATACGTGAACTCCAGGGTTTACATTGAATAATGATTCTCGGGTCCGATAAGATTCAATAGAAATAAGATGGCGATGGTTTACATTATGAAAGAAACACATGTACTTGTGATAGTAGATATTCAATAGTTATATAAAGACTACCCATGTATATTATTTAATTTCCCATATTACGACGGACTACATATGTAGATTCCACTTTTTCTGTCTGTCACTGTATGTGTGAATTGAAGTCAAGCCTATGAATGCGTTTAAACAAGATAAAGGAGCGAAAAATTGAAGGAATGGGTTTGGAGAAATAGAAGAACTATATTATAAGGATTTACAAATACTTGGATATGGAATACAAATGAGATATTGAAGTAGTCCTGAAAGAAACACATGTACTTGTGATAGTAGATATTCAATAGTTATATACAGACTACCCATGTATATTATTTAATTTCCCATATTACTACGGACTACATATGTAGATTCCAGTTTTTCTGTTATTCACTGTATGTGTGAATTGAAGTCAAGCCTATGAATGCGTTTAAACAAGATAAAGGAGCGAAAAATTGAAGGAATGGGTTTGGAGAAATAGAAGAACTATATTATAAGGATTTACAAAAACTTGGATATGGAATACAAATGAGATATTGAAGTAGTCCTGATCATACAATAATAAGAAATATCATCACTTCTCAAATTAGGTTGGGAGATCTTAGTTTAGTTTTATGGATCTTAGTGATGGAATATGAAATACTAAGTAATGTAACTAATTAATATTATAAATATGTATATAACATTAATTGAGTACACTAACAAAGATATATATAATAATTCATTGGTTTATTTGATTATATCATTAACCATTTCTTTATTTTTTGTTGCGAGGAGCATACCATGAATCCCAAAATTTGTGTTGCTTCCGTTATTGGTGCTGGATCGGCCATATAACTTGCTTCTATTCGACCTAGAGTAGGTCAAGGTACTGTTGCGGGCCAAGCCGTAAAAGTCAACCAGATGCAGAGGGTAAAATACGTTGTACTTTATTGCTTAACTGGCTTTTATGGAAGCTTTAACAATTTACGGCCAGGTCGTCGCATTAACACTTTTATTTGCTAACCCCTTTGTGTGATCCTAGAAACCTGAGAACGTGAAAAATACATAATTCTTTTATTTCTTTGACCCTGCCTCTTCTCTTCTTTAAATTATGACAACTCAACACTTAATCTTAAAATCCTAAACATGCTTGGACCGCACTAACAAGTAAACTTGTTTTGGCCATCTCTTTCTAATGATTTATCCTTTTGAGGTATGGTTTAAAGCGTTTAGTTTAAATTATAGTAAAAAAAACAAATTTGGACAATTTGAGTGTCAAAATCAGAATTAAATTAAAGTCTTCATAGAAAAAGTTCTTTGGGTAGTCAAACCAACTTGTTTTGGTCATAACTTTGTACTTACATATCAAAATGACAAATTTTATCATGTTAGACTCTAGTTTCATCATTCTTTTGGACAAAAATCTTTAAGATGTTCTTTTATATGCAAAAAATATACTGACATCGGGCATTTTTTAAGCCCCTAGCGATGGGTCGACTTGGACGCAAAAGGTTGGTTTAAAGTTTGCAGTTTTGGTCAATATTGGTTGACTTATTTTGGTCATAACTTGTACTTAGATATCGAAATGACAAATTTTTTTCATGTTAGGAAAGAAAAGACTCTAGTTTCATCATTCTTTTGGATAAAAATCTTCAAGTTGTTGTTTTCTAGTAAAACAATAGCAAGAGAAATATATATACGAGATTAATATTTATTATATTACGTATTACACTACGAAATTGTAGAAAAGGGGGGAATTCCAAATTTTTCCACAGATCCCCTTTTGTCCTATTCATGATGTACATCTCCTTAATTTTCGTAGTCAATTATAAGGATTCATAATTGGGCTAATAACTCTTACTGGTTTGTAGCGTGCGACGAAACAACAAGAACTTTCTTCTGCGTAATCGTTGCTATTTCATTCCGTTCTATTCAACAATTAACCAAAATTAAATTGAATTGCAATTGGATCAATCAATCATCAAATCTTGATATGGAATGGTTTGCTTTGATGAATCTCTTTGTTTGAATCGATGTGAGATATGATGAAGAGAAGTAAAAATCATGTAGTTTATGCAGGTCGAGGTAAATAGTCTTAGATACATATTATACGTGGACTCCGGGGTTTGCATTGAATAATGATTCTCGGGTTCGATGTGATTCAATAGAAATAAGATGACGATGGTTTACATTATGAAAGAAACACATGTACATTCGATAGTAGATATTCAATAGTTATATACGGACTAGCCGTGTATATTATTTAATTTCCCATATTACTACGGACTACATATGTAGATTCCACTTTCTCTATATGGATTACGATACAAGCTCTTCCTTTTCTGTCTGTCACTGTATGTGTGAATTGAAGTCAAGCCTATGATTGCGTTTAAACAAGATAAAGGAGCGAAGAATTGAAGGAATGGGTTTGGAGAAATAGAAGAACTGTATTATAAGGATTTACAAAAGCTTGAATATGGAATAAAAATTAGATATTGAAGTAGTCCTGATCATACAATAATAACAAATATCACCACTTCTCAAATTAGGTTGGGAGATCTTAGTTTAGTTGTATGGATCTTAGTGATGGAATATGAAATACTAAGTAATGCAACTAATTAATATTATAAATATGTATATAACATTAATTGTGTCCACTAACAAAGATATATATAATAATTCATTGGTTTATTAGATTATATCATTAACCATTTCTTTATTTTTTGTTGTGAGGAGTTCTTACCATGAATCCCAAATTTTCTGTTGCTTCTGTTATTGGTGCTGGATTTGCCATATAACTTGCTTCTATTCGACCTAGAGTAGGTCAAGGTACTGTTGCAGGCCAAGCCGTAAAAGGTATTGCTAGTCAACCAGATGCAGTGGGTAAAATACGATGTACTTTATTGCTTAACTGGCTTTTATGGAAGCTTTAACAATTTACGGTCAGGTCGTTGCATTAGCACTTTTATTTGCTAACCACTTTGTGTAATACTAGAAAAGTGAAAAATACGTACTTCTTTTATTTCTTTGACCCTGCCCCTTCTCTTCTTGAAATTATGACAACTCAACACTTAGTCTTAAAATCCTAAATATGCTTGGACCGCACTAACAAGTAAACTTGTTTTGGCCATCTCTTTCTAATGATTTATCCTTTTGAGGTATGGTTTAAAGCGTTTAGTTTAAATTATAGTAAAAAAACAAATTTGGACAATTTGAGTGTCAAAATCAGAATTAAAGTAAAGTCTTCATAGAAAAAGTTCTTTGGGTAGTCAAACCAACTTGTTTTGGTCATAACTTTGTACTTACATATCAAAATGACAAATTTTATCATGTTAGACTCTAGTTTCATCATTCTTTTGGACAAAAATCTTTAAGATGTTCTTTTATATGCAAAAAATATACTGACATCGGGCATTTTTTAAGCCCCTAGCGATGGGTCGACTTGGACGCAAAAGGTTGGTTTAAAGTTTGCAGTTTTGGTCAATATTGGTTGACTTATTTTGGTCATAACTTGTACTTAGATATCGAAATGACAAATTTTTTTCATGTTAGGAAAGAAAAGACTCTAGTTTCATCATTCTTTTGGATAAAAATCTTCAAGTTGTTGTTTTCTAGTAAAACAATAGCAAGAGAAATATATATACGAGATTAATATTTATTATATTACGTATTACACTACGAAATTGTAGAAAAGGGGGGAATTCCAAATTTTTCCACAGATCCCCTTTTGTCCTATTCATGATGTACATCTCTTTAATTTTCGTAGTCAATTATAAGGATTCATAATTGGAATAATAATTCTTACTCGCTTGGAGCGTGCGACGAAACAACAAGAACTTTGTTCTGCGAAACCATTGCTATTTCATTCCATCCTATTTAACAATTAACCAAAATTAAATTGAATTGCAATTGGATCAATCAATCATCAAATCTTGATATGGAATGGTTTGCTTTGATGAATCTCTTTGTTTGAATCGATGTGAGATATGATAAAGACAAGTAAAAATCATGTCGTTTATGCAGGTCGAGGTAAATAGCCATAGTAGCTACGTATTATACGTGAACTCCAGGGTTTACATTGAATAATGATTCTCGGGTCCGATAAGATTCAATAGAAATAAGATGGCGATGGTTTACATTATGAAAGAAACACATGTACTTGTGATAGTAGATATTCAATAGTTATATAAAGACTACCCATGTATATTATTTAATTTCCCATATTACGACGGACTACATATGTAGATTCCACTTTTTCTGTCTGTCACTGTATGTGTGAATTGAAGTCAAGCCTATGAATGCGTTTAAACAAGATAAAGGAGCGAAAAATTGAAGGAATGGGTTTGGAGAAATAGAAGAACTATATTATAAGGATTTACAAATACTTGGATATGGAATACAAATGAGATATTGAAGTAGTCCTGAAAGAAACACATGTACTTGTGATAGTAGATATTCAATAGTTATATACAGACTACCCATGTATATTATTTAATTTCCCATATTACTACGGACTACATATGTAGATTCCAGTTTTTCTGTTATTCACTGTATGTGTGAATTGAAGTCAAGCCTATGAATGCGTTTAAACAAGATAAAGGAGCGAAAAATTGAAGGAATGGGTTTGGAGAAATAGAAGAACTATATTATAAGGATTTACAAAAACTTGGATATGGAATACAAATGAGATATTGAAGTAGTCCTGATCATACAATAATAAGAAATATCATCACTTCTCAAATTAGGTTGGGAGATCTTAGTTTAGTTTTATGGATCTTAGTGATGGAATATGAAATACTAAGTAATGTAACTAATTAATATTATAAATATGTATATAACATTAATTGAGTACACTAACAAAGATATATATAATAATTCATTGGTTTATTTGATTATATCATTAACCATTTCTTTATTTTTTGTTGCGAGGAGCATACCATGAATCCCAAAATTTGTGTTGCTTCCGTTATTGGTGCTGGATCGGCCATATAACTTGCTTCTATTCGACCTAGAGTAGGTCAAGGTACTGTTGCGGGCCAAGCCGTAAAAGTCAACCAGATGCAGAGGGTAAAATACGTTGTACTTTATTGCTTAACTGGCTTTTATGGAAGCTTTAACAATTTACGGCCAGGTCGTCGCATTAACACTTTTATTTGCTAACCCCTTTGTGTGATCCTAGAAACCTGAGAACGTGAAAAATACATAATTCTTTTATTTCTTTGACCCTGCCTCTTCTCTTCTTTAAATTATGACAACTCAACACTTAATCTTAAAATCCTAAACATGCTTGGACCGCACTAACAAGTAAACTTGTTTTGGCCATCTCTTTCTAATGATTTATCCTTTTGAGGTATGGTTTAAAGCGTTTAGTTTAAATTATAGTAAAAAAAACAAATTTGGACAATTTGAGTGTCAAAATCAGAATTAAATTAAAGTCTTCATAGAAAAAGTTCTTTGGGTAGTCAAACCAACTTGTTTTGGTCATAACTTTGTACTTACATATCAAAATGACAAATTTTATCATGTTAGACTCTAGTTTCATCATTCTTTTGGACAAAAATCTTTAAGATGTTCTTTTATATGCAAAAAATATACTGACATCGGGCATTTTTTAAGCCCCTAGCGATGGGTCGACTTGGACGCAAAAGGTTGGTTTAAAGTTTGCAGTTTTGGTCAATATTGGTTGACTTATTTTGGTCATAACTTGTACTTAGATATCGAAATGACAAATTTTTTTCATGTTAGGAAAGAAAAGACTCTAGTTTCATCATTCTTTTGGATAAAAATCTTCAAGTTGTTGTTTTCTAGTAAAACAATAGCAAGAGAAATATATATACGAGATTAATATTTATTATATTACGTATTACACTACGAAATTGTAGAAAAGGGGGGAATTCCAAATTTTTCCACAGATCCCCTTTTGTCCTATTCATGATGTACATCTCCTTAATTTTCGTAGTCAATTATAAGGATTCATAATTGGGCTAATAACTCTTACTGGTTTGTAGCGTGCGACGAAACAACAAGAACTTTCTTCTGCGTAATCGTTGCTATTTCATTCCGTTCTATTCAACAATTAACCAAAATTAAATTGAATTGCAATTGGATCAATCAATCATCAAATCTTGATATGGAATGGTTTGCTTTGATGAATCTCTTTGTTTGAATCGATGTGAGATATGATGAAGAGAAGTAAAAATCATGTAGTTTATGCAGGTCGAGGTAAATAGTCTTAGATACATATTATACGTGGACTCCGGGGTTTGCATTGAATAATGATTCTCGGGTTCGATGTGATTCAATAGAAATAAGATGACGATGGTTTACATTATGAAAGAAACACATGTACATTCGATAGTAGATATTCAATAGTTATATACGGACTAGCCGTGTATATTATTTAATTTCCCATATTACTACGGACTACATATGTAGATTCCACTTTCTCTATATGGATTACGATACAAGCTCTTCCTTTTCTGTCTGTCACTGTATGTGTGAATTGAAGTCAAGCCTATGATTGCGTTTAAACAAGATAAAGGAGCGAAGAATTGAAGGAATGGGTTTGGAGAAATAGAAGAACTGTATTATAAGGATTTACAAAAGCTTGAATATGGAATAAAAATTAGATATTGAAGTAGTCCTGATCATACAATAATAACAAATATCACCACTTCTCAAATTAGGTTGGGAGATCTTAGTTTAGTTGTATGGATCTTAGTGATGGAATATGAAATACTAAGTAATGCAACTAATTAATATTATAAATATGTATATAACATTAATTGTGTCCACTAACAAAGATATATATAATAATTCATTGGTTTATTAGATTATATCATTAACCATTTCTTTATTTTTTGTTGTGAGGAGTTCTTACCATGAATCCCAAATTTTCTGTTGCTTCTGTTATTGGTGCTGGATTTGCCATATAACTTGCTTCTATTCGACCTAGAGTAGGTCAAGGTACTGTTGCAGGCCAAGCCGTAAAAGGTATTGCTAGTCAACCAGATGCAGTGGGTAAAATACGATGTACTTTATTGCTTAACTGGCTTTTATGGAAGCTTTAACAATTTACGGTCAGGTCGTTGCATTAGCACTTTTATTTGCTAACCACTTTGTGTAATACTAGAAAAGTGAAAAATACGTACTTCTTTTATTTCTTTGACCCTGCCCCTTCTCTTCTTGAAATTATGACAACTCAACACTTAGTCTTAAAATCCTAAATATGCTTGGACCGCACTAACAAGTAAACTTGTTTTGGCCATCTCTTTCTAATG
Source organism: Nuphar pumila (assembly GCF_984573655.1). Lineage (NCBI taxonomy): Eukaryota > Viridiplantae > Streptophyta > Magnoliopsida > Nymphaeales > Nymphaeaceae > Nuphar > Nuphar pumila. The sequence continues at coordinate 68,044,341 of NC_143251.1, read as the reverse complement.
ATTTATCCTTTTGAGGTATGGTTTAAAGCGTTTAGTTTAAATTATAGTAAAAAAACAAATTTGGACAATTTGAGTGTCAAAATCAGAATTAAAGTAAAGTCTTCATAGAAAAAGTTCTTTGGGTAGTCAAACCAACTTGTTTTGGTCATAACTTTGTACTTACATATCAAAATGACAAATTTTATCATGTTAGACTCTAGTTTCATCATTCTTTTGGACAAAAATCTTTAAGATGTTCTTTTATATGCAAAAAATATACTGACATCGGGCATTTTTTAAGCCCCTAGCGATGGGTCGACTTGGACGCAAAAGGTTGGTTTAAAGTTTGCAGTTTTGGTCAATATTGGTTGACTTATTTTGGTCATAACTTGTACTTAGATATCGAAATGACAAATTTTTTTCATGTTAGGAAAGAAAAGACTCTAGTTTCATCATTCTTTTGGATAAAAATCTTCAAGTTGTTGTTTTCTAGTAAAACAATAGCAAGAGAAATATATATACGAGATTAATATTTATTATATTACGTATTACACTACGAAATTGTAGAAAAGGGGGAATTCCAAATTTTTCCACAGATCCCCTTTTGTCCTATTCATGATGTACATCTCTTTAATTTTCGTAGTCAATTATAAGGATTCATAATTGGGCTAATAACTCTTACTGGTTTGTAGCGTGCGACGAAACAACAAGAACTTTCTTCTGCGTAATCGTTGCTATTTCATTCCGTTCTATTCAACAATTAACCAAAATTAAATTGAATTGCAATTGGATCAATCAATCATCAAATCTTGATATGGAATGGTTTGCTTTGATGAATCTCTTTGTTTGAATCGATGTGAGATATGATGAAGAGAAGTAAAAATCATGTAGTTTATGCAGGTCGAGGTAAATAGTCTTAGATACATATTATACGTGGACTCCGGGGTTTGCATTGAATAATGATTCTCGGGTTCGATGTGATTCAATAGAAATAAGATGACGATGGTTTACATTATGAAAGAAACACATGTACATTCGATAGTAGATATTCAATAGTTATATACGGACTAGCCGTGTATATTATTTAATTTCCCATATTACTACGGACTACATATGTAGATTCCACTTTCTCTATATGGATTACGATACAAGCTCTTCCTTTTCTGTCTGTCACTGTATGTGTGAATTGAAGTCAAGCCTATGATTGCGTTTAAACAAGATAAAGGAGCGAAGAATTGAAGGAATGGGTTTGGAGAAATAGAAGAACTGTATTATAAGGATTTACAAAAGCTTGAATATGGAATAAAAATTAGATATTGAAGTAGTCCTGATCATACAATAATAACAAATATCACCACTTCTCAAATTAGGTTGGGAGATCTTAGTTTAGTTGTATGGATCTTAGTGATGGAATATGAAATACTAAGTAATGCAACTAATTAATATTATAAATATGTATATAACATTAATTGTGTCCACTAACAAAGATATATATAATAATTCATTGGTTTATTAGATTATATCATTAACCATTTCTTTATTTTTTGTTGTGAGGAGTTCTTACCATGAATCCCAAATTTTCTGTTGCTTCTGTTATTGGTGCTGGATTTGCCATATAACTTGCTTCTATTCGACCTAGAGTAGGTCAAGGTACTGTTGCAGGCCAAGCCGTAAAAGGTATTGCTAGTCAACCAGATGCAGTGGGTAAAATACGATGTACTTTATTGCTTAACTGGCTTTTATGGAAGCTTTAACAATTTACGGTCAGGTCGTTGCATTAGCACTTTTATTTGCTAACCACTTTGTGTAATACTAGAAAAGTGAAAAATACGTACTTCTTTTATTTCTTTGACCCTGCCCCTTCTCTTCTTGAAATTATGACAACTCAACACTTAGTCTTAAAATCCTAAATATGCTTGGACCGCACTAACAAGTAAACTTGTTTTGGCCATCTCTTTCTAATGATTTATCCTTTTGAGGTATGGTTTAAAGCGTTTAGTTTAAATTATAGTAAAAAAACAAATTTGGACAATTTGAGTGTCAAAATCAGAATTAAATTAAAGTCTTCATAGAAAAAGTTCTTTGGGTAGTCAAACCAACTTGTTTTGGTCATAACTTTGTACTTACATATCAAAATGACAAATTTTATCATGTTAGACTCTAGTTTCATCATTCTTTTGGACAAAAATCTTTAAGATGTTCTTTTATATGCAAAAAATATACTGACATCGGGCATTTTTTAAGCCCCTAGCGATGGGTCGACTTGGACGCAAAAGGTTGGTTTAAAGTTTGCAGTTTTGGTCAATATTGGTTGACTTATTTTGGTCATAACTTGTACTTAGATATCGAAATGACAAATTTTTTTCATGTTAGGAAAGAAAAGACTCTAGTTTCATCATTCTTTTGGATAAAAATCTTCAAGTTGTTGTTTTCTAGTAAAACAATAGCAAGAGAAATATATATACGAGATTAATATTTATTATATTACGTATTACACTACGAAATTGTAGAAAAGGAGGGAATTCCAAATTTTTCCACAGATCCCCTTTTGCCCTATTCATGATGTACATCTCCTTAATTTTCGTAGTCAATTATAAGGATTCATAATTGGGCTAATAACTCTTACTCGCTTGGAGCGTGCGACGAAACAACAAGAACTTTCTTCTGCGTAATCGTTGCTATTTCATTCCGTTCTATTCAACAATTAACCAAAATTAAATTGAATTGCAATTGGATCAATCAATCATCAAATCTTGATATGGAATGGTTTGCTTTGATGAATCTCTTTGTTTGAATCGATGTGAGATATGATATAGAGAAGTAAAAATCATGTAGTTTATGCAGGTCGAGGTAAATAGTCTTAGATACATATTATACGTGGACTCCGGGGTTTGCATTGAATAATGATTCTCGGGTTCGATGTGATTCAATAGAAATAAGATGACGATGGTTTACATTATGAAAGAAACACATGTACTTGTGATAGTAGATATTCAATAGTTATATAAAGACTACCCATGTATATTATTTAATTTCCCATATTACGACGGACTACATATGTAGATTCCACTTTTTCTGTCTGTCACTGTATGTGTGAATTGAAGTCAAGCCTATGAATGCGTTTAAACAAGATAAAGGAGCGAAAAATTGAAGGAATGGGTTTGGAGAAATAGAAGAACTATATTATAAGGATTTACAAATACTTGGATATGGAATACAAATGAGATATTGAAGTAGTCCTGAAAGAAACACATGTACTTGTGATAGTAGATATTCAATAGTTATATACAGACTACCCATGTATATTATTTAATTTCCCATATTACTACGGACTACATATGTAGATTCCAGTTTTTCTGTTATTCACTGTATGTGTGAATTGAAGTCAAGCCTATGAATGCGTTTAAACAAGATAAAGGAGCGAAAAATTGAAGGAATGGGTTTGGAGAAATAGAAGAACTATATTATAAGGATTTACAAAAACTTGGATATGGAATACAAATGAGATATTGAAGTAGTCCTGATCATACAATAATAAGAAATATCATCACTTCTCAAATTAGGTTGGGAGATCTTAGTTTAGTTTTATGGATCTTAGTGATGGAATATGAAATACTAAGTAATGTAACTAATTAATATTATAAATATGTATATAACATTAATTGAGTACACTAACAAAGATATATATAATAATTCATTGGTTTATTTGATTATATCATTAACCATTTCTTTATTTTTTGTTGCGAGGAGCATACCATGAATCCCAAAATTTGTGTTGCTTCCGTTATTGGTGCTGGATCGGCCATATAACTTGCTTCTATTCGACCTAGAGTAGGTCAAGGTACTGTTGCGGGCCAAGCCGTAAAAGTCAACCAGATGCAGAGGGTAAAATACGTTGTACTTTATTGCTTAACTGGCTTTTATGGAAGCTTTAACAATTTACGGCCAGGTCGTCGCATTAACACTTTTATTTGCTAACCCCTTTGTGTGATCCTAGAAACCTGAGAACGTGAAAAATACATAATTCTTTTATTTCTTTGACCCTGCCTCTTCTCTTCTTTAAATTATGACAACTCAACACTTAATCTTAAAATCCTAAACATGCTTGGACCGCACTAACAAGTAAACTTGTTTTGGCCATCTCTTTCTAATGATTTATCCTTTTGAGGTATGGTTTAAAGCGTTTAGTTTAAATTATAGTAAAAAAAACAAATTTGGACAATTTGAGTGTCAAAATCAGAATTAAATTAAAGTCTTCATAGAAAAAGTTCTTTGGGTAGTCAAACCAACTTGTTTTGGTCATAACTTTGTACTTACATATCAAAATGACAAATTTTATCATGTTAGACTCTAGTTTCATCATTCTTTTGGACAAAAATCTTTAAGATGTTCTTTTATATGCAAAAAATATACTGACATCGGGCATTTTTTAAGCCCCTAGCGATGGGTCGACTTGGACGCAAAAGGTTGGTTTAAAGTTTGCAGTTTTGGTCAATATTGGTTGACTTATTTTGGTCATAACTTGTACTTAGATATCGAAATGACAAATTTTTTTCATGTTAGGAAAGAAAAGACTCTAGTTTCATCATTCTTTTGGATAAAAATCTTCAAGTTGTTGTTTTCTAGTAAAACAATAGCAAGAGAAATATATATACGAGATTAATATTTATTATATTACGTATTACACTACGAAATTGTAGAAAAGGGGGGAATTCCAAATTTTTCCACAGATCCCCTTTTGTCCTATTCATGATGTACATCTCCTTAATTTTCGTAGTCAATTATAAGGATTCATAATTGGGCTAATAACTCTTACTGGTTTGTAGCGTGCGACGAAACAACAAGAACTTTCTTCTGCGTAATCGTTGCTATTTCATTCCGTTCTATTCAACAATTAACCAAAATTAAATTGAATTGCAATTGGATCAATCAATCATCAAATCTTGATATGGAATGGTTTGCTTTGATGAATCTCTTTGTTTGAATCGATGTGAGATATGATGAAGAGAAGTAAAAATCATGTAGTTTATGCAGGTCGAGGTAAATAGTCTTAGATACATATTATACGTGGACTCCGGGGTTTGCATTGAATAATGATTCTCGGGTTCGATGTGATTCAATAGAAATAAGATGACGATGGTTTACATTATGAAAGAAACACATGTACATTCGATAGTAGATATTCAATAGTTATATACGGACTAGCCGTGTATATTATTTAATTTCCCATATTACTACGGACTACATATGTAGATTCCACTTTCTCTATATGGATTACGATACAAGCTCTTCCTTTTCTGTCTGTCACTGTATGTGTGAATTGAAGTCAAGCCTATGATTGCGTTTAAACAAGATAAAGGAGCGAAGAATTGAAGGAATGGGTTTGGAGAAATAGAAGAACTGTATTATAAGGATTTACAAAAGCTTGAATATGGAATAAAAATTAGATATTGAAGTAGTCCTGATCATACAATAATAACAAATATCACCACTTCTCAAATTAGGTTGGGAGATCTTAGTTTAGTTGTATGGATCTTAGTGATGGAATATGAAATACTAAGTAATGCAACTAATTAATATTATAAATATGTATATAACATTAATTGTGTCCACTAACAAAGATATATATAATAATTCATTGGTTTATTAGATTATATCATTAACCATTTCTTTATTTTTTGTTGTGAGGAGTTCTTACCATGAATCCCAAATTTTCTGTTGCTTCTGTTATTGGTGCTGGATTTGCCATATAACTTGCTTCTATTCGACCTAGAGTAGGTCAAGGTACTGTTGCAGGCCAAGCCGTAAAAGGTATTGCTAGTCAACCAGATGCAGTGGGTAAAATACGATGTACTTTATTGCTTAACTGGCTTTTATGGAAGCTTTAACAATTTACGGTCAGGTCGTTGCATTAGCACTTTTATTTGCTAACCACTTTGTGTAATACTAGAAAAGTGAAAAATACGTACTTCTTTTATTTCTTTGACCCTGCCCCTTCTCTTCTTGAAATTATGACAACTCAACACTTAGTCTTAAAATCCTAAATATGCTTGGACCGCACTAACAAGTAAACTTGTTTTGGCCATCTCTTTCTAATGATTTATCCTTTTGAGGTATGGTTTAAAGCGTTTAGTTTAAATTATAGTAAAAAAACAAATTTGGACAATTTGAGTGTCAAAATCAGAATTAAAGTAAAGTCTTCATAGAAAAAGTTCTTTGGGTAGTCAAACCAACTTGTTTTGGTCATAACTTTGTACTTACATATCAAAATGACAAATTTTATCATGTTAGACTCTAGTTTCATCATTCTTTTGGACAAAAATCTTTAAGATGTTCTTTTATATGCAAAAAATATACTGACATCGGGCATTTTTTAAGCCCCTAGCGATGGGTCGACTTGGACGCAAAAGGTTGGTTTAAAGTTTGCAGTTTTGGTCAATATTGGTTGACTTATTTTGGTCATAACTTGTACTTAGATATCGAAATGACAAATTTTTTTCATGTTAGGAAAGAAAAGACTCTAGTTTCATCATTCTTTTGGATAAAAATCTTCAAGTTGTTGTTTTCTAGTAAAACAATAGCAAGAGAAATATATATACGAGATTAATATTTATTATATTACGTATTACACTACGAAATTGTAGAAAAGGAGGGAATTCCAAATTTTTCCACAGATCCCCTTTTGCCCTATTCATGATGTACATCTCCTTAATTTTCGTAGTCAATTATAAGGATTCATAATTGGGCTAATAACTCTTACTCGCTTGGAGCGTGCGACGAAACAACAAGAACTTTCTTCTGCGTAATCGTTGCTATTTCATTCCGTTCTATTCAACAATTAACCAAAATTAAATTGAATTGCAATTGGATCAATCAATCATCAAATCTTGATATGGAATGGTTTGCTTTGATGAATCTCTTTGTTTGAATCGATGTGAGATATGATAAAGAGAAGTAAAAATCATGTAGTTTATGCAGGTCGAGGTAAATAGTCTTAGATACATATTATACGTGGACTCCGGGGTTTGCATTGAATAATGATTCTCGGGTTCGATGTGATTCAATAGAAATAAGATGACGATGGTTTACATTATGAAAGAAACACATGTACTTGTGATAGTAGATATTCAATAGTTATATAAAGACTACCCATGTATATTATTTAATTTCCCATATTACGACGGACTACATATGTAGATTCCACTTTTTCTGTCTGTCACTGTATGTGTGAATTGAAGTCAAGCCTATGAATGCGTTTAAACAAGATAAAGGAGCGAAAAATTGAAGGAATGGGTTTGGAGAAATAGAAGAACTATATTATAAGGATTTACAAATACTTGGATATGGAATACAAATGAGATATTGAAGTAGTCCTGAAAGAAACACATGTACTTGTGATAGTAGATATTCAATAGTTATATACAGACTACCCATGTATATTATTTAATTTCCCATATTACTACGGACTACATATGTAGATTCCAGTTTTTCTGTTATTCACTGTATGTGTGAATTGAAGTCAAGCCTATGAATGCGTTTAAACAAGATAAAGGAGCGAAAAATTGAAGGAATGGGTTTGGAGAAATAGAAGAACTATATTATAAGGATTTACAAAAACTTGGATATGGAATACAAATGAGATATTGAAGTAGTCCTGATCATACAATAATAAGAAATATCATCACTTCTCAAATTAGGTTGGGAGATCTTAGTTTAGTTTTATGGATCTTAGTGATGGAATATGAAATACTAAGTAATGTAACTAATTAATATTATAAATATGTATATAACATTAATTGAGTACACTAACAAAGATATATATAATAATTCATTGGTTTATTTGATTATATCATTAACCATTTCTTTATTTTTTGTTGCGAGGAGCATACCATGAATCCCAAAATTTGTGTTGCTTCCGTTATTGGTGCTGGATCGGCCATATAACTTGCTTCTATTCGACCTAGAGTAGGTCAAGGTACTGTTGCGGGCCAAGCCGTAAAAGTCAACCAGATGCAGAGGGTAAAATACGTTGTACTTTATTGCTTAACTGGCTTTTATGGAAGCTTTAACAATTTACGGCCAGGTCGTCGCATTAACACTTTTATTTGCTAACCCCTTTGTGTGATCCTAGAAACCTGAGAACGTGAAAAATACATAATTCTTTTATTTCTTTGACCCTGCCTCTTCTCTTCTTTAAATTATGACAACTCAACACTTAATCTTAAAATCCTAAACATGCTTGGACCGCACTAACAAGTAAACTTGTTTTGGCCATCTCTTTCTAATGATTTATCCTTTTGAGGTATGGTTTAAAGCGTTTAGTTTAAATTATAGTAAAAAAAACAAATTTGGACAATTTGAGTGTCAAAATCAGAATTAAATTAAAGTCTTCATAGAAAAAGTTCTTTGGGTAGTCAAACCAACTTGTTTTGGTCATAACTTTGTACTTACATATCAAAATGACAAATTTTATCATGTTAGACTCTAGTTTCATCATTCTTTTGGACAAAAATCTTTAAGATGTTCTTTTATATGCAAAAAATATACTGACATCGGGCATTTTTTAAGCCCCTAGCGATGGGTCGACTTGGACGCAAAAGGTTGGTTTAAAGTTTGCAGTTTTGGTCAATATTGGTTGACTTATTTTGGTCATAACTTGTACTTAGATATCGAAATGACAAATTTTTTTCATGTTAGGAAAGAAAAGACTCTAGTTTCATCATTCTTTTGGATAAAAATCTTCAAGTTGTTGTTTTCTAGTAAAACAATAGCAAGAGAAATATATATACGAGATTAATATTTATTATATTACGTATTACACTACGAAATTGTAGAAAAGGGGGGAATTCCAAATTTTTCCACAGATCCCCTTTTGTCCTATTCATGATGTACATCTCCTTAATTTTCGTAGTCAATTATAAGGATTCATAATTGGGCTAATAACTCTTACTGGTTTGTAGCGTGCGACGAAACAACAAGAACTTTCTTCTGCGTAATCGTTGCTATTTCATTCCGTTCTATTCAACAATTAACCAAAATTAAATTGAATTGCAATTGGATCAATCAATCATCAAATCTTGATATGGAATGGTTTGCTTTGATGAATCTCTTTGTTTGAATCGATGTGAGATATGATAAAGAGAAGTAAAAATCATGTAGTTTATGCAGGTCGAGGTAAATAGTCTTAGATACATATTATACGTGGACTCCGGGGTTTGCATTGAATAATGATTCTCGGGTTCGATGTGATTCAATAGAAATAAGATGACGATGGTTTACATGATGAAAGAAACACATGTACATTCGATAGTAGATATTCAATAGTTATATACGGACTAGCCGTGTATATTATTTAATTTCCCATATTACTACGGACTACATATGTAGATTCCACTTTCTCTATATGGATTACGATACAAGCTCTTCCTTTTCTGTCTGTCACTGTATGTGTGAATTGAAGTCAAGCCTATGATTGCGTTTAAACAAGATAAAGGAGCGAAGAATTGAAGGAATGGGTTTGGAGAAATAGAAGAACTGTATTATAAGGATTTACAAAAGCTTGAATATGGAATAAAAATTAGATATTGAAGTAGTCCTGATCATACAATAATAACAAATATCACCACTTCTCAAATTAGGTTGGGAGATCTTAGTTTAGTTGTATGGATCTTAGTGATGGAATATGAAATACTAAGTAATGCAACTAATTAATATTATAAATATGTATATAACATTAATTGTGTCCACTAACAAAGATATATATAATAATTCATTGGTTTATTAGATTATATCATTAACCATTTCTTTATTTTTTGTTGTGAGGAGTTCTTACCATGAATCCCAAATTTTCTGTTGCTTCTGTTATTGGTGCTGGATTTGCCATATAACTTGCTTCTATTCGACCTAGAGTAGGTCAAGGTACTGTTGCAGGCCAAGCCGTAAAAGGTATTGCTAGTCAACCAGATGCAGTGGGTAAAATACGATGTACTTTATTGCTTAACTGGCTTTTATGGAAGCTTTAACAATTTACGGTCAGGTCGTTGCATTAGCACTTTTATTTGCTAACCACTTTGTGTAATACTAGAAAAGTGAAAAATACGTACTTCTTTTATTTCTTTGACCCTGCCCCTTCTCTTCTTGAAATTATGACAACTCAACACTTAGTCTTAAAATCCTAAATATGCTTGGACCGCACTAACAAGTAAACTTGTTTTGGCCATCTCTTTCTAATGATTTATCCTTTTGAGGTATGGTTTAAAGCGTTTAGTTTAAATTATAGTAAAAAAACAAATTTGGACAATTTGAGTGTCAAAATCAGAATTAAAGTAAAGTCTTCATAGAAAAAGTTCTTTGGGTAGTCAAACCAACTTGTTTTGGTCATAACTTTGTACTTACATATCAAAATGACAAATTTTATCATGTTAGACTCTAGTTTCATCATTCTTTTGGACAAAAATCTTTAAGATGTTCTTTTATATGCAAAAAATATACTGACATCGGGCATTTTTTAAGCCCCTAGCGATGGGTCGACTTGGACGCAAAAGGTTGGTTTAAAGTTTGCAGTTTTGGTCAATATTGGTTGACTTATTTTGGTCATAACTTGTACTTAGATATCGAAATGACAAATTTTTTTCATGTTAGGAAAGAAAAGACTCTAGTTTCATCATTCTTTTGGATAAAAATCTTCAAGTTGTTGTTTTCTAGTAAAACAATAGCAAGAGAAATATATATACGAGATTAATATTTATTATATTACGTATTACACTACGAAATTGTAGAAAAGGGGGGAATTCCAAATTTTTCCACAGATCCCCTTTTGTCCTATTCATGATGTACATCTCTTTAATTTTCGTAGTCAATTATAAGGATTCATAATTGGGCTAATAACTCTTACTGGTTTGTAGCGTGCGACGAAACAACAAGAACTTTCTTCTGCGTAATCGTTGCTATTTCATTCCGTTCTATTCAACAATTAACCAAAATTAAATTGAATTGCAATTGGATCAATCAATCATCAAATCTTGATATGGAATGGTTTGCTTTGATGAATCTCTTTGTTTGAATCGATGTGAGATATGATGAAGAGAAGTAAAAATCATGTAGTTTATGCAGGTCGAGGTAAATAGTCTTAGATACATATTATACGTGGACTCCGGGGTTTGCATTGAATAATGATTCTCGGGTTCGATGTGATTCAATAGAAATAAGATGACGATGGTTTACATTATGAAAGAAACACATGTACATTCGATAGTAGATATTCAATAGTTATATACGGACTAGCCGTGTATATTATTTAATTTCCCATATTACTACGGACTACATATGTAGATTCCACTTTCTCTATATGGATTACGATACAAGCTCTTCCTTTTCTGTCTGTCACTGTATGTGTGAATTGAAGTCAAGCCTATGATTGCGTTTAAACAAGATAAAGGAGCGAAGAATTGAAGGAATGGGTTTGGAGAAATAGAAGAACTGTATTATAAGGATTTACAAAAGCTTGAATATGGAATAAAAATTAGATATTGAAGTAGTCCTGATCATACAATAATAACAAATATCACCACTTCTCAAATTAGGTTGGGAGATCTTAGTTTAGTTGTATGGATCTTAGTGATGGAATATGAAATACTAAGTAATGCAACTAATTAATATTATAAATATGTATATAACATTAATTGTGTCCACTAACAAAGATATATATAATAATTCATTGGTTTATTAGATTATATCATTAACCATTTCTTTATTTTTTGTTGTGAGGAGTTCTTACCATGAATCCCAAATTTTCTGTTGCTTCTGTTATTGGTGCTGGATTTGCCATATAACTTGCTTCTATTCGACCTAGAGTAGGTCAAGGTACTGTTGCAGGCCAAGCCGTAAAAGGTATTGCTAGTCAACCAGATGCAGTGGGTAAAATACGATGTACTTTATTGCTTAACTGGCTTTTATGGAAGCTTTAACAATTTACGGTCAGGTCGTTGCATTAGCACTTTTATTTGCTAACCACTTTGTGTAATACTAGAAAAGTGAAAAATACGTACTTCTTTTATTTCTTTGACCCTGCCCCTTCTCTTCTTGAAATTATGACAACTCAACACTTAGTCTTAAAATCCTAAATATGCTTGGACCGCACTAACAAGTAAACTTGTTTTGGCCATCTCTTTCTAATGATTTATCCTTTTGAGGTATGGTTTAAAGCGTTTAGTTTAAATTATAGTAAAAAAACAAATTTGGACAATTTGAGTGTCAAAATCAGAATTAAATTAAAGTCTTCATAGAAAAAGTTCTTTGGGTAGTCAAACCAACTTGTTTTGGTCATAACTTTGTACTTACATATCAAAATGACAAATTTTATCATGTTAGACTCTAGTTTCATCATTCTTTTGGACAAAAATCTTTAAGATGTTCTTTTATATGCAAAAAATATACTGACATCGGGCATTTTTTAAGCCCCTAGCGATGGGTCGACTTGGACGCAAAAGGTTGGTTTAAAGTTTGCAGTTTTGGTCAATATTGGTTGACTTATTTTGGTCATAACTTGTACTTAGATATCGAAATGACAAATTTTTTTCATGTTAGGAAAGAAAAGACTCTAGTTTCATCATTCTTTTGGATAAAAATCTTCAAGTTGTTGTTTTCTAGTAAAACAATAGCAAGAGAAATATATATACGAGATTAATATTTATTATATTACGTATTACACTACGAAATTGTAGAAAAGGGGGGAATTCCAAATTTTTCCACAGATCCCCTTTTGTCCTATTCATGATGTACATCTCTTTAATTTTCGTAGTCAATTATAAGGATTCATAATTGGAATAATAATTCTTACTCGCTTGGAGCGTGCGACGAAACAACAAGAACTTTGTTCTGCGAAACCATTGCTATTTCATTCCATCCTATTTAACAATTAACCAAAATTAAATTGAATTGCAATTGGATCAATCAATCATCAAATCTTGATATGGAATGGTTTGCTTTGATGAATCTCTTTGTTTGAATCGATGTGAGATATGATAAAGACAAGTAAAAATCATGTCGTTTATGCAGGTCGAGGTAAATAGCCATAGTAGCTACGTATTATACGTGAACTCCAGGGTTTACATTGAATAATGATTCTCGGGTCCGATAAGATTCAATAGAAATAAGATGGCGATGGTTTACATTATGAAAGAAACACATGTACTTGTGATAGTAGATATTCAATAGTTATATAAAGACTACCCATGTATATTATTTAATTTCCCATATTACGACGGACTACATATGTAGATTCCACTTTTTCTGTCTGTCACTGTATGTGTGAATTGAAGTCAAGCCTATGAATGCGTTTAAACAAGATAAAGGAGCGAAAAATTGAAGGAATGGGTTTGGAGAAATAGAAGAACTATATTATAAGGATTTACAAATACTTGGATATGGAATACAAATGAGATATTGAAGTAGTCCTGAAAGAAACACATGTACTTGTGATAGTAGATATTCAATAGTTATATACAGACTACCCATGTATATTATTTAATTTCCCATATTACTACGGACTACATATGTAGATTCCAGTTTTTCTGTTATTCACTGTATGTGTGAATTGAAGTCAAGCCTATGAATGCGTTTAAACAAGATAAAGGAGCGAAAAATTGAAGGAATGGGTTTGGAGAAATAGAAGAACTATATTATAAGGATTTACAAAAACTTGGATATGGAATACAAATGAGATATTGAAGTAGTCCTGATCATACAATAATAAGAAATATCATCACTTCTCAAATTAGGTTGGGAGATCTTAGTTTAGTTTTATGGATCTTAGTGATGGAATATGAAATACTAAGTAATGTAACTAATTAATATTATAAATATGTATATAACATTAATTGAGTACACTAACAAAGATATATATAATAATTCATTGGTTTATTTGATTATATCATTAACCATTTCTTTATTTTTTGTTGCGAGGAGCATACCATGAATCCCAAAATTTGTGTTGCTTCCGTTATTGGTGCTGGATCGGCCATATAACTTGCTTCTATTCGACCTAGAGTAGGTCAAGGTACTGTTGCGGGCCAAGCCGTAAAAGTCAACCAGATGCAGAGGGTAAAATACGTTGTACTTTATTGCTTAACTGGCTTTTATGGAAGCTTTAACAATTTACGGCCAGGTCGTCGCATTAACACTTTTATTTGCTAACCCCTTTGTGTGATCCTAGAAACCTGAGAACGTGAAAAATACATAATTCTTTTATTTCTTTGACCCTGCCTCTTCTCTTCTTTAAATTATGACAACTCAACACTTAATCTTAAAATCCTAAACATGCTTGGACCGCACTAACAAGTAAACTTGTTTTGGCCATCTCTTTCTAATGATTTATCCTTTTGAGGTATGGTTTAAAGCGTTTAGTTTAAATTATAGTAAAAAAAACAAATTTGGACAATTTGAGTGTCAAAATCAGAATTAAATTAAAGTCTTCATAGAAAAAGTTCTTTGGGTAGTCAAACCAACTTGTTTTGGTCATAACTTTGTACTTACATATCAAAATGACAAATTTTATCATGTTAGACTCTAGTTTCATCATTCTTTTGGACAAAAATCTTTAAGATGTTCTTTTATATGCAAAAAATATACTGACATCGGGCATTTTTTAAGCCCCTAGCGATGGGTCGACTTGGACGCAAAAGGTTGGTTTAAAGTTTGCAGTTTTGGTCAATATTGGTTGACTTATTTTGGTCATAACTTGTACTTAGATATCGAAATGACAAATTTTTTTCATGTTAGGAAAGAAAAGACTCTAGTTTCATCATTCTTTTGGATAAAAATCTTCAAGTTGTTGTTTTCTAGTAAAACAATAGCAAGAGAAATATATATACGAGATTAATATTTATTATATTACGTATTACACTACGAAATTGTAGAAAAGGGGGGAATTCCAAATTTTTCCACAGATCCCCTTTTGTCCTATTCATGATGTACATCTCCTTAATTTTCGTAGTCAATTATAAGGATTCATAATTGGGCTAATAACTCTTACTGGTTTGTAGCGTGCGACGAAACAACAAGAACTTTCTTCTGCGTAATCGTTGCTATTTCATTCCGTTCTATTCAACAATTAACCAAAATTAAATTGAATTGCAATTGGATCAATCAATCATCAAATCTTGATATGGAATGGTTTGCTTTGATGAATCTCTTTGTTTGAATCGATGTGAGATATGATGAAGAGAAGTAAAAATCATGTAGTTTATGCTGGTCGAGGTAAATAGTCTTAGATACATATTATACGTGGACTCCGGGGTTTGCATTGAATAATGATTCTCGGGTTCGATGTGATTCAATAGAAATAAGATGACGATGGTTTACATTATGAAAGAAACACATGTACATTCGATAGTAGATATTCAATAGTTATATACGGACTAGCCGTGTATATTATTTAATTTCCCATATTACTACGGACTACATATGTAGATTCCACTTTCTCTATATGGATTACGATACAAGCTCTTCCTTTTCTGTCTGTCACTGTATGTGTGAATTGAAGTCAAGCCTATGATTGCGTTTAAACAAGATAAAGGAGCGAAGAATTGAAGGAATGGGTTTGGAGAAATAGAAGAACTGTATTATAAGGATTTACAAAAGCTTGAATATGGAATAAAAATTAGATATTGAAGTAGTCCTGATCATACAATAATAACAAATATCACCACTTCTCAAATTAGGTTGGGAGATCTTAGTTTAGTTGTATGGATCTTAGTGATGGAATATGAAATACTAAGTAATGCAACTAATTAATATTATAAATATGTATATAACATTAATTGTGTCCACTAACAAAGATATATATAATAATTCATTGGTTTATTAGATTATATCATTAACCATTTCTTTATTTTTTGTTGTGAGGAGTTCTTACCATGAATCCCAAATTTTCTGTTGCTTCTGTTATTGGTGCTGGATTTGCCATATAACTTGCTTCTATTCGACCTAGAGTAGGTCAAGGTACTGTTGCAGGCCAAGCCGTAAAAGGTATTGCTAGTCAACCAGATGCAGTGGGTAAAATACGATGTACTTTATTGCTTAACTGGCTTTTATGGAAGCTTTAACAATTTACGGTCAGGTCGTTGCATTAGCACTTTTATTTGCTAACCACTTTGTGTAATACTAGAAAAGTGAAAAATACGTACTTCTTTTATTTCTTTGACCCTGCCCCTTCTCTTCTTGAAATTATGACAACTCAACACTTAGTCTTAAAATCCTAAATATGCTTGGACCGCACTAACAAGTAAACTTGTTTTGGCCATCTCTTTCTAATGATTTATCCTTTTGAGGTATGGTTTAAAGCGTTTAGTTTAAATTATAGTAAAAAAACAAATTTGGACAATTTGAGTGTCAAAATCAGAATTAAAGTAAAGTCTTCATAGAAAAAGTTCTTTGGGTAGTCAAACCAACTTGTTTTGGTCATAACTTTGTACTTACATATCAAAATGACAAATTTTATCATGTTAGACTCTAGTTTCATCATTCTTTTGGACAAAAATCTTTAAGATGTTCTTTTATATGCAAAAAATATACTGACATCGGGCATTTTTTAAGCCCCTAGCGATGGGTCGACTTGGACGCAAAAGGTTGGTTTAAAGTTTGCAGTTTTGGTCAATATTGGTTGACTTATTTTGGTCATAACTTGTACTTAGATATCGAAATGACAAATTTTTTTCATGTTAGGAAAGAAAAGACTCTAGTTTCATCATTCTTTTGGATAAAAATCTTCAAGTTGTTGTTTTCTAGTAAAACAATAGCAAGAGAAATATATATACGAGATTAATATTTATTATATTACGTATTACACTACGAAATTGTAGAAAAGGAGGGAATTCCAAATTTTTCCACAGATCCCCTTTTGCCCTATTCATGATGTACATCTCCTTAATTTTCGTAGTCAATTATAAGGATTCATAATTGGGCTAATAACTCTTACTCGCTTGGAGCGTGCGACGAAACAACAAGAACTTTCTTCTGCGTAATCGTTGCTATTTCATTCCGTTCTATTCAACAATTAACCAAAATTAAATTGAATTGCAATTGGATCAATCAATCATCAAATCTTGATATGGAATGGTTTGCTTTGATGAATCTCTTTGTTTGAATCGATGTGAGATATGATAAAGAGAAGTAAAAATCATGTAGTTTATGCAGGTCGAGGTAAATAGTCTTAGATACATATTATACGTGGACTCCGGGGTTTGCATTGAATAATGATTCTCGGGTTCGATGTGATTCAATAGAAATAAGATGACGATGGTTTACATTATGAAAGAAACACATGTACTTGTGATAGTAGATATTCAATAGTTATATAAAGACTACCCATGTATATTATTTAATTTCCCATATTACGACGGACTACATATGTAGATTCCACTTTTTCTGTCTGTCACTGTATGTGTGAATTGAAGTCAAGCCTATGAATGCGTTTAAACAAGATAAAGGAGCGAAAAATTGAAGGAATGGGTTTGGAGAAATAGAAGAACTATATTATAAGGATTTACAAATACTTGGATATGGAATACAAATGAGATATTGAAGTAGTCCTGAAAGAAACACATGTACTTGTGATAGTAGATATTCAATAGTTATATACAGACTACCCATGTATATTATTTAATTTCCCATATTACTACGGACTACATATGTAGATTCCAGTTTTTCTGTTATTCACTGTATGTGTGAATTGAAGTCAAGCCTATGAATGCGTTTAAACAAGATAAAGGAGCGAAAAATTGAAGGAATGGGTTTGGAGAAATAGAAGAACTATATTATAAGGATTTACAAAAACTTGGATATGGAATACAAATGAGATATTGAAGTAGTCCTGATCATACAATAATAAGAAATATCATCACTTCTCAAATTAGGTTGGGAGATCTTAGTTTAGTTTTATGGATCTTAGTGATGGAATATGAAATACTAAGTAATGTAACTAATTAATATTATAAATATGTATATAACATTAATTGAGTACACTAACAAAGATATATATAATAATTCATTGGTTTATTTGATTATATCATTAACCATTTCTTTATTTTTTGTTGCGAGGAGCATACCATGAATCCCAAAATTTGTGTTGCTTCCGTTATTGGTGCTGGATCGGCCATATAACTTGCTTCTATTCGACCTAGAGTAGGTCAAGGTACTGTTGCGGGCCAAGCCGTAAAAGTCAACCAGATGCAGAGGGTAAAATACGTTGTACTTTATTGCTTAACTGGCTTTTATGGAAGCTTTAACAATTTACGGCCAGGTCGTCGCATTAACACTTTTATTTGCTAACCCCTTTGTGTGATCCTAGAAACCTGAGAACGTGAAAAATACATAATTCTTTTATTTCTTTGACCCTGCCTCTTCTCTTCTTTAAATTATGACAACTCAACACTTAATCTTAAAATCCTAAACATGCTTGGACCGCACTAACAAGTAAACTTGTTTTGGCCATCTCTTTCTAATGATTTATCCTTTTGAGGTATGGTTTAAAGCGTTTAGTTTAAATTATAGTAAAAAAAACAAATTTGGACAATTTGAGTGTCAAAATCAGAATTAAATTAAAGTCTTCATAGAAAAAGTTCTTTGGGTAGTCAAACCAACTTGTTTTGGTCATAACTTTGTACTTACATATCAAAATGACAAATTTTATCATGTTAGACTCTAGTTTCATCATTCTTTTGGACAAAAATCTTTAAGATGTTCTTTTATATGCAAAAAATATACTGACATCGGGCATTTTTTAAGCCCCTAGCGATGGGTCGACTTGGACGCAAAAGGTTGGTTTAAAGTTTGCAGTTTTGGTCAATATTGGTTGACTTATTTTGGTCATAACTTGTACTTAGATATCGAAATGACAAATTTTTTTCATGTTAGGAAAGAAAAGACTCTAGTTTCATCATTCTTTTGGATAAAAATCTTCAAGTTGTTGTTTTCTAGTAAAACAATAGCAAGAGAAATATATATACGAGATTAATATTTATTATATTACGTATTACACTACGAAATTGTAGAAAAGGGGGGAATTCCAAATTTTTCCACAGATCCCCTTTTGTCCTATTCATGATGTACATCTCCTTAATTTTCGTAGTCAATTATAAGGATTCATAATTGGGCTAATAACTCTTACTGGTTTGTAGCGTGCGACGAAACAACAAGAACTTTCTTCTGCGTAATCGTTGCTATTTCATTCCGTTCTATTCAACAATTAACCAAAATTAAATTGAATTGCAATTGGATCAATCAATCATCAAATCTTGATATGGAATGGTTTGCTTTGATGAATCTCTTTGTTTGAATCGATGTGAGATATGATGAAGAGAAGTAAAAATCATGTAGTTTATGCAGGTCGAGGTAAATAGTCTTAGATACATATTATACGTGGACTCCGGGGTTTGCATTGAATAATGATTCTCGGGTTCGATGTGATTCAATAGAAATAAGATGACGATGGTTTACATTATGAAAGAAACACATGTACATTCGATAGTAGATATTCAATAGTTATATACGGACTAGCCGTGTATATTATTTAATTTCCCATATTACTACGGACTACATATGTAGATTCCACTTTCTCTATATGGATTACGATACAAGCTCTTCCTTTTCTGTCTGTCACTGTATGTGTGAATTGAAGTCAAGCCTATGATTGCGTTTAAACAAGATAAAGGAGCGAAGAATTGAAGGAATGGGTTTGGAGAAATAGAAGAACTGTATTATAAGGATTTACAAAAGCTTGAATATGGAATAAAAATTAGATATTGAAGTAGTCCTGATCATACAATAATAACAAATATCACCACTTCTCAAATTAGGTTGGGAGATCTTAGTTTAGTTGTATGGATCTTAGTGATGGAATATGAAATACTAAGTAATGCAACTAATTAATATTATAAATATGTATATAACATTAATTGTGTCCACTAACAAAGATATATATAATAATTCATTGGTTTATTAGATTATATCATTAACCATTTCTTTATTTTTTGTTGTGAGGAGTTCTTACCATGAATCCCAAATTTTCTGTTGCTTCTGTTATTGGTGCTGGATTTGCCATATAACTTGCTTCTATTCGACCTAGAGTAGGTCAAGGTACTGTTGCAGGCCAAGCCGTAAAAGGTATTGCTAGTCAACCAGATGCAGTGGGTAAAATACGATGTACTTTATTGCTTAACTGGCTTTTATGGAAGCTTTAACAATTTACGGTCAGGTCGTTGCATTAGCACTTTTATTTGCTAACCACTTTGTGTAATACTAGAAAAGTGAAAAATACGTACTTCTTTTATTTCTTTGACCCTGCCCCTTCTCTTCTTGAAATTATGACAACTCAACACTTAGTCTTAAAATCCTAAATATGCTTGGACCGCACTAACAAGTAAACTTGTTTTGGCCATCTCTTTCTAATGATTTATCCTTTTGAGGTATGGTTTAAAGCGTTTAGTTTAAATTATAGTAAAAAAACAAATTTGGACAATTTGAGTGTCAAAATCAGAATTAAAGTAAAGTCTTCATAGAAAAAGTTCTTTGGGTAGTCAAACCAACTTGTTTTGGTCATAACTTTGTACTTACATATCAAAATGACAAATTTTATCATGTTAGACTCTAGTTTCATCATTCTTTTGGACAAAAATCTTTAAGATGTTCTTTTATATGCAAAAAATATACTGACATCGGGCATTTTTTAAGCCCCTAGCGATGGGTCGACTTGGACGCAAAAGGTTGGTTTAAAGTTTGCAGTTTTGGTCAATATTGGTTGACTTATTTTGGTCATAACTTGTACTTAGATATCGAAATGACAAATTTTTTTCATGTTAGGAAAGAAAAGACTCTAGTTTCATCATTCTTTTGGATAAAAATCTTCAAGTTGTTGTTTTCTAGTAAAACAATAGCAAGAGAAATATATATACGAGATTAATATTTATTATATTACGTATTACACTACGAAATTGTAGAAAAGGAGGGAATTCCAAATTTTTCCACAGATCCCCTTTTGCCCTATTCATGATGTACATCTCCTTAATTTTCGTAGTCAATTATAAGGATTCATAATTGGGCTAATAACTCTTACTCGCTTGGAGCGTGCGACGAAACAACAAGAACTTTCTTCTGCGTAATCGTTGCTATTTCATTCCGTTCTATTCAACAATTAACCAAAATTAAATTGAATTGCAATTGGATCAATCAATCATCAAATCTTGATATGGAATGGTTTGCTTTGATGAATCTCTTTGTTTGAATCGATGTGAGATATGATAAAGAGAAGTAAAAATCATGTAGTTTATGCAGGTCGAGGTAAATAGTCTTAGATACATATTATACGTGGACTCCGGGGTTTGCATTGAATAATGATTCTCGGGTTCGATGTGATTCAATAGAAATAAGATGACGATGGTTTACATTATGAAAGAAACACATGTACTTGTGATAGTAGATATTCAATAGTTATATAAAGACTACCCATGTATATTATTTAATTTCCCATATTACGACGGACTACATATGTAGATTCCACTTTTTCTGTCTGTCACTGTATGTGTGAATTGAAGTCAAGCCTATGAATGCGTTTAAACAAGATAAAGGAGCGAAAAATTGAAGGAATGGGTTTGGAGAAATAGAAGAACTATATTATAAGGATTTACAAATACTTGGATATGGAATACAAATGAGATATTGAAGTAGTCCTGAAAGAAACACATGTACTTGTGATAGTAGATATTCAATAGTTATATACAGACTACCCATGTATATTATTTAATTTCCCATATTACTACGGACTACATATGTAGATTCCAGTTTTTCTGTTATTCACTGTATGTGTGAATTGAAGTCAAGCCTATGAATGCGTTTAAACAAGATAAAGGAGCGAAAAATTGAAGGAATGGGTTTGGAGAAATAGAAGAACTATATTATAAGGATTTACAAAAACTTGGATATGGAATACAAATGAGATATTGAAGTAGTCCTGATCATACAATAATAAGAAATATCATCACTTCTCAAATTAGGTTGGGAGATCTTAGTTTAGTTTTATGGATCTTAGTGATGGAATATGAAATACTAAGTAATGTAACTAATTAATATTATAAATATGTATATAACATTAATTGAGTACACTAACAAAGATATATATAATAATTCATTGGTTTATTTGATTATATCATTAACCATTTCTTTATTTTTTGTTGCGAGGAGCATACCATGAATCCCAAAATTTGTGTTGCTTCCGTTATTGGTGCTGGATCGGCCATATAACTTGCTTCTATTCGACCTAGAGTAGGTCAAGGTACTGTTGCGGGCCAAGCCGTAAAAGTCAACCAGATGCAGAGGGTAAAATACGTTGTACTTTATTGCTTAACTGGCTTTTATGGAAGCTTTAACAATTTACGGCCAGGTCGTCGCATTAACACTTTTATTTGCTAACCCCTTTGTGTGATCCTAGAAACCTGAGAACGTGAAAAATACATAATTCTTTTATTTCTTTGACCCTGCCTCTTCTCTTCTTTAAATTATGACAACTCAACACTTAATCTTAAAATCCTAAACATGCTTGGACCGCACTAACAAGTAAACTTGTTTTGGCCATCTCTTTCTAATGATTTATCCTTTTGAGGTATGGTTTAAAGCGTTTAGTTTAAATTATAGTAAAAAAAACAAATTTGGACAATTTGAGTGTCAAAATCAGAATTAAATTAAAGTCTTCATAGAAAAAGTTCTTTGGGTAGTCAAACCAACTTGTTTTGGTCATAACTTTGTACTTACATATCAAAATGACAAATTTTATCATGTTAGACTCTAGTTTCATCATTCTTTTGGACAAAAATCTTTAAGATGTTCTTTTATATGCAAAAAATATACTGACATCGGGCATTTTTTAAGCCCCTAGCGATGGGTCGACTTGGACGCAAAAGGTTGGTTTAAAGTTTGCAGTTTTGGTCAATATTGGTTGACTTATTTTGGTCATAACTTGTACTTAGATATCGAAATGACAAATTTTTTTCATGTTAGGAAAGAAAAGACTCTAGTTTCATCATTCTTTTGGATAAAAATCTTCAAGTTGTTGTTTTCTAGTAAAACAATAGCAAGAGAAATATATATACGAGATTAATATTTATTATATTACGTATTACACTACGAAATTGTAGAAAAGGGGGGAATTCCAAATTTTTCCACAGATCCCCTTTTGTCCTATTCATGATGTACATCTCCTTAATTTTCGTAGTCAATTATAAGGATTCATAATTGGGCTAATAACTCTTACTGGTTTGTAGCGTGCGACGAAACAACAAGAACTTTCTTCTGCGTAATCGTTGCTATTTCATTCCGTTCTATTCAACAATTAACCAAAATTAAATTGAATTGCAATTGGATCAATCAATCATCAAATCTTGATATGGAATGGTTTGCTTTGATGAATCTCTTTGTTTGAATCGATGTGAGATATGATGAAGAGAAGTAAAAATCATGTAGTTTATGCAGGTCGAGGTAAATAGTCTTAGATACATATTATACGTGGACTCCGGGGTTTGCATTGAATAATGATTCTCGGGTTCGATGTGATTCAATAGAAATAAGATGACGATGGTTTACATTATGAAAGAAACACATGTACATTCGATAGTAGATATTCAATAGTTATATACGGACTAGCCGTGTATATTATTTAATTTCCCATATTACTACGGACTACATATGTAGATTCCACTTTCTCTATATGGATTACGATACAAGCTCTTCCTTTTCTGTCTGTCACTGTATGTGTGAATTGAAGTCAAGCCTATGATTGCGTTTAAACAAGATAAAGGAGCGAAGAATTGAAGGAATGGGTTTGGAGAAATAGAAGAACTGTATTATAAGGATTTACAAAAGCTTGAATATGGAATAAAAATTAGATATTGAAGTAGTCCTGATCATACAATAATAACAAATATCACCACTTCTCAAATTAGGTTGGGAGATCTTAGTTTAGTTGTATGGATCTTAGTGATGGAATATGAAATACTAAGTAATGCAACTAATTAATATTATAAATATGTATATAACATTAATTGTGTCCACTAACAAAGATATATATAATAATTCATTGGTTTATTAGATTATATCATTAACCATTTCTTTATTTTTTGTTGTGAGGAGTTCTTACCATGAATCCCAAATTTTCTGTTGCTTCTGTTATTGGTGCTGGATTTGCCATATAACTTGCTTCTATTCGACCTAGAGTAGGTCAAGGTACTGTTGCAGGCCAAGCCGTAAAAGGTATTGCTAGTCAACCAGATGCAGTGGGTAAAATACGATGTACTTTATTGCTTAACTGGCTTTTATGGAAGCTTTAACAATTTACGGTCAGGTCGTTGCATTAGCACTTTTATTTGCTAACCACTTTGTGTAATACTAGAAAAGTGAAAAATACGTACTTCTTTTATTTCTTTGACCCTGCCCCTTCTCTTCTTGAAATTATGACAACTCAACACTTAGTCTTAAAATCCTAAATATGCTTGGACCGCACTAACAAGTAAACTTGTTTTGGCCATCTCTTTCTAATGATTTATCCTTTTGAGGTATGGTTTAAAGCGTTTAGTTTAAATTATAGTAAAAAAACAAATTTGGACAATTTGAGTGTCAAAATCAGAATTAAAGTAAAGTCTTCATAGAAAAAGTTCTTTGGGTAGTCAAACCAACTTGTTTTGGTCATAACTTTGTACTTACATATCAAAATGACAAATTTTATCATGTTAGACTCTAGTTTCATCATTCTTTTGGACAAAAATCTTTAAGATGTTCTTTTATATGCAAAAAATATACTGACATCGGGCATTTTTTAAGCCCCTAGCGATGGGTCGACTTGGACGCAAAAGGTTGGTTTAAAGTTTGCAGTTTTGGTCAATATTGGTTGACTTATTTTGGTCATAACTTGTACTTAGATATCGAAATGACAAATTTTTTTCATGTTAGGAAAGAAAAGACTCTAGTTTCATCATTCTTTTGGATAAAAATCTTCAAGTTGTTGTTTTCTAGTAAAACAATAGCAAGAGAAATATATATACGAGATTAATATTTATTATATTACGTATTACACTACGAAATTGTAGAAAAGGGGGGAATTCCAAATTTTTCCACAGATCCCCTTTTGTCCTATTCATGATGTACATCTCTTTAATTTTCGTAGTCAATTATAAGGATTCATAATTGGAATAATAATTCTTACTCGCTTGGAGCGTGCGACGAAACAACAAGAACTTTGTTCTGCGAAACCATTGCTATTTCATTCCATCCTATTTAACAATTAACCAAAATTAAATTGAATTGCAATTGGATCAATCAATCATCAAATCTTGATATGGAATGGTTTGCTTTGATGAATCTCTTTGTTTGAATCGATGTGAGATATGATAAAGACAAGTAAAAATCATGTCGTTTATGCAGGTCGAGGTAAATAGCCATAGTAGCTACGTATTATACGTGAACTCCAGGGTTTACATTGAATAATGATTCTCGGGTCCGATAAGATTCAATAGAAATAAGATGGCGATGGTTTACATTATGAAAGAAACACATGTACTTGTGATAGTAGATATTCAATAGTTATATAAAGACTACCCATGTATATTATTTAATTTCCCATATTACGACGGACTACATATGTAGATTCCACTTTTTCTGTCTGTCACTGTATGTGTGAATTGAAGTCAAGCCTATGAATGCGTTTAAACAAGATAAAGGAGCGAAAAATTGAAGGAATGGGTTTGGAGAAATAGAAGAACTATATTATAAGGATTTACAAATACTTGGATATGGAATACAAATGAGATATTGAAGTAGTCCTGAAAGAAACACATGTACTTGTGATAGTAGATATTCAATAGTTATATACAGACTACCCATGTATATTATTTAATTTCCCATATTACTACGGACTACATATGTAGATTCCAGTTTTTCTGTTATTCACTGTATGTGTGAATTGAAGTCAAGCCTATGAATGCGTTTAAACAAGATAAAGGAGCGAAAAATTGAAGGAATGGGTTTGGAGAAATAGAAGAACTATATTATAAGGATTTACAAAAACTTGGATATGGAATACAAATGAGATATTGAAGTAGTCCTGATCATACAATAATAAGAAATATCATCACTTCTCAAATTAGGTTGGGAGATCTTAGTTTAGTTTTATGGATCTTAGTGATGGAATATGAAATACTAAGTAATGTAACTAATTAATATTATAAATATGTATATAACATTAATTGAGTACACTAACAAAGATATATATAATAATTCATTGGTTTATTTGATTATATCATTAACCATTTCTTTATTTTTTGTTGCGAGGAGCATACCATGAATCCCAAAATTTGTGTTGCTTCCGTTATTGGTGCTGGATCGGCCATATAACTTGCTTCTATTCGACCTAGAGTAGGTCAAGGTACTGTTGCGGGCCAAGCCGTAAAAGTCAACCAGATGCAGAGGGTAAAATACGTTGTACTTTATTGCTTAACTGGCTTTTATGGAAGCTTTAACAATTTACGGCCAGGTCGTCGCATTAACACTTTTATTTGCTAACCCCTTTGTGTGATCCTAGAAACCTGAGAACGTGAAAAATACATAATTCTTTTATTTCTTTGACCCTGCCTCTTCTCTTCTTTAAATTATGACAACTCAACACTTAATCTTAAAATCCTAAACATGCTTGGACCGCACTAACAAGTAAACTTGTTTTGGCCATCTCTTTCTAATGATTTATCCTTTTGAGGTATGGTTTAAAGCGTTTAGTTTAAATTATAGTAAAAAAAACAAATTTGGACAATTTGAGTGTCAAAATCAGAATTAAATTAAAGTCTTCATAGAAAAAGTTCTTTGGGTAGTCAAACCAACTTGTTTTGGTCATAACTTTGTACTTACATATCAAAATGACAAATTTTATCATGTTAGACTCTAGTTTCATCATTCTTTTGGACAAAAATCTTTAAGATGTTCTTTTATATGCAAAAAATATACTGACATCGGGCATTTTTTAAGCCCCTAGCGATGGGTCGACTTGGACGCAAAAGGTTGGTTTAAAGTTTGCAGTTTTGGTCAATATTGGTTGACTTATTTTGGTCATAACTTGTACTTAGATATCGAAATGACAAATTTTTTTCATGTTAGGAAAGAAAAGACTCTAGTTTCATCATTCTTTTGGATAAAAATCTTCAAGTTGTTGTTTTCTAGTAAAACAATAGCAAGAGAAATATATATACGAGATTAATATTTATTATATTACGTATTACACTACGAAATTGTAGAAAAGGGGGGAATTCCAAATTTTTCCACAGATCCCCTTTTGTCCTATTCATGATGTACATCTCCTTAATTTTCGTAGTCAATTATAAGGATTCATAATTGGGCTAATAACTCTTACTGGTTTGTAGCGTGCGACGAAACAACAAGAACTTTCTTCTGCGTAATCGTTGCTATTTCATTCCGTTCTATTCAACAATTAACCAAAATTAAATTGAATTGCAATTGGATCAATCAATCATCAAATCTTGATATGGAATGGTTTGCTTTGATGAATCTCTTTGTTTGAATCGATGTGAGATATGATGAAGAGAAGTAAAAATCATGTAGTTTATGCAGGTCGAGGTAAATAGTCTTAGATACATATTATACGTGGACTCCGGGGTTTGCATTGAATAATGATTCTCGGGTTCGATGTGATTCAATAGAAATAAGATGACGATGGTTTACATTATGAAAGAAACACATGTACATTCGATAGTAGATATTCAATAGTTATATACGGACTAGCCGTGTATATTATTTAATTTCCCATATTACTACGGACTACATATGTAGATTCCACTTTCTCTATATGGATTACGATACAAGCTCTTCCTTTTCTGTCTGTCACTGTATGTGTGAATTGAAGTCAAGCCTATGATTGCGTTTAAACAAGATAAAGGAGCGAAGAATTGAAGGAATGGGTTTGGAGAAATAGAAGAACTGTATTATAAGGATTTACAAAAGCTTGAATATGGAATAAAAATTAGATATTGAAGTAGTCCTGATCATACAATAATAACAAATATCACCACTTCTCAAATTAGGTTGGGAGATCTTAGTTTAGTTGTATGGATCTTAGTGATGGAATATGAAATACTAAGTAATGCAACTAATTAATATTATAAATATGTATATAACATTAATTGTGTCCACTAACAAAGATATATATAATAATTCATTGGTTTATTAGATTATATCATTAACCATTTCTTTATTTTTTGTTGTGAGGAGTTCTTACCATGAATCCCAAATTTTCTGTTGCTTCTGTTATTGGTGCTGGATTTGCCATATAACTTGCTTCTATTCGACCTAGAGTAGGTCAAGGTACTGTTGCAGGCCAAGCCGTAAAAGGTATTGCTAGTCAACCAGATGCAGTGGGTAAAATACGATGTACTTTATTGCTTAACTGGCTTTTATGGAAGCTTTAACAATTTACGGTCAGGTCGTTGCATTAGCACTTTTATTTGCTAACCACTTTGTGTAATACTAGAAAAGTGAAAAATACGTACTTCTTTTATTTCTTTGACCCTGCCCCTTCTCTTCTTGAAATTATGACAACTCAACACTTAGTCTTAAAATCCTAAATATGCTTGGACCGCACTAACAAGTAAACTTGTTTTGGCCATCTCTTTCTAATGATTTATCCTTTTGAGGTATGGTTTAAAGCGTTTAGTTTAAATTATAGTAAAAAAACAAATTTGGACAATTTGAGTGTCAAAATCAGAATTAAAGTAAAGTCTTCATAGAAAAAGTTCTTTGGGTAGTCAAACCAACTTGTTTTGGTCATAACTTTGTACTTACATATCAAAATGACAAATTTTATCATGTTAGACTCTAGTTTCATCATTCTTTTGGACAAAAATCTTTAAGATGTTCTTTTATATGCAAAAAATATACTGACATCGGGCATTTTTTAAGCCCCTAGCGATGGGTCGACTTGGACGCAAAAGGTTGGTTTAAAGTTTGCAGTTTTGGTCAATATTGGTTGACTTATTTTGGTCATAACTTGTACTTAGATATCGAAATGACAAATTTTTTTCATGTTAGGAAAGAAAAGACTCTAGTTTCATCATTCTTTTGGATAAAAATCTTCAAGTTGTTGTTTTCTAGTAAAACAATAGCAAGAGAAATATATATACGAGATTAATATTTATTATATTACGTATTACACTACGAAATTGTAGAAAAGGGGGGAATTCCAAATTTTTCCACAGATCCCCTTTTGTCCTATTCATGATGTACATCTCTTTAATTTTCGTAGTCAATTATAAGGATTCATAATTGGAATAATAATTCTTACTCGCTTGGAGCGTGCGACGAAACAACAAGAACTTTGTTCTGCGAAACCATTGCTATTTCATTCCATCCTATTTAACAATTAACCAAAATTAAATTGAATTGCAATTGGATCAATCAATCATCAAATCTTGATATGGAATGGTTTGCTTTGATGAATCTCTTTGTTTGAATCGATGTGAGATATGATAAAGACAAGTAAAAATCATGTCGTTTATGCAGGTCGAGGTAAATAGCCATAGTAGCTACGTATTATACGTGAACTCCAGGGTTTACATTGAATAATGATTCTCGGGTCCGATAAGATTCAATAGAAATAAGATGGCGATGGTTTACATTATGAAAGAAACACATGTACTTGTGATAGTAGATATTCAATAGTTATATAAAGACTACCCATGTATATTATTTAATTTCCCATATTACGACGGACTACATATGTAGATTCCACTTTTTCTGTCTGTCACTGTATGTGTGAATTGAAGTCAAGCCTATGAATGCGTTTAAACAAGATAAAGGAGCGAAAAATTGAAGGAATGGGTTTGGAGAAATAGAAGAACTATATTATAAGGATTTACAAATACTTGGATATGGAATACAAATGAGATATTGAAGTAGTCCTGAAAGAAACACATGTACTTGTGATAGTAGATATTCAATAGTTATATACAGACTACCCATGTATATTATTTAATTTCCCATATTACTACGGACTACATATGTAGATTCCAGTTTTTCTGTTATTCACTGTATGTGTGAATTGAAGTCAAGCCTATGAATGCGTTTAAACAAGATAAAGGAGCGAAAAATTGAAGGAATGGGTTTGGAGAAATAGAAGAACTATATTATAAGGATTTACAAAAACTTGGATATGGAATACAAATGAGATATTGAAGTAGTCCTGATCATACAATAATAAGAAATATCATCACTTCTCAAATTAGGTTGGGAGATCTTAGTTTAGTTTTATGGATCTTAGTGATGGAATATGAAATACTAAGTAATGTAACTAATTAATATTATAAATATGTATATAACATTAATTGAGTACACTAACAAAGATATATATAATAATTCATTGGCTTATTTGATTATATCATTAACCATTTCTTTATTTTTTGTTGCGAGGAGCATACCATGAATCCCAAAATTTGTGTTGCTTCCGTTATTGGTGCTGGATCGGCCATATAACTTGCTTCTATTCGACCTAGAGTAGGTCAAGGTACTGTTGCGGGCCAAGCCGTAAAAGTCAACCAGATGCAGAGGGTAAAATACGTTGTACTTTATTGCTTAACTGGCTTTTATGGAAGCTTTAACAATTTACGGCCAGGTCGTCGCATTAACACTTTTATTTGCTAACCCCTTTGTGTGATCCTAGAAACCCGAGAACGTGAAAAATACATAATTCTTTTATTTCTTTGACCCTGCCTCTTCTCTTCTTTAAATTATGACAACTCAACACTTAATCTTAAAATCCTAAACATGCTTGGACCGCACTAACAAGTAAACTTGTTTTGGCCATCTCTTTCTAATGATTTATCCTTTTGAGGTATGGTTTAAAGCGTTTAGTTTAAATTATAGTAAAAAAAACAAATTTGGACAATTTGAGTGTCAAAATCAGAATTAAATTAAAGTCTTCATAGAAAAAGTTCTTTGGGTAGTCAAACCAACTTGTTTTGGTCATAACTTTGTACTTACATATCAAAATGACAAATTTTATCATGTTAGACTCTAGTTTCATCATTCTTTTGGACAAAAATCTTTAAGATGTTCTTTTATATGCAAAAAATATACTGACATCGGGCATTTTTTAAGCCCCTAGCGATGGGTCGACTTGGACGCAAAAGGTTGGTTTAAAGTTTGCAGTTTTGGTCAATATTGGTTGACTTATTTTGGTCATAACTTGTACTTAGATATCGAAATGACAAATTTTTTTCATGTTAGGAAAGAAAAGACTCTAGTTTCATCATTCTTTTGGATAAAAATCTTCAAGTTGTTGTTTTCTAGTAAAACAATAGCAAGAGAAATATATATACGAGATTAATATTTATTATATTACGTATTACACTACGAAATTGTAGAAAAGGGGGGAATTCCAAATTTTTCCACAGATCCCCTTTTGTCCTATTCATGATGTACATCTCCTTAATTTTCGTAGTCAATTATAAGGATTCATAATTGGGCTAATAACTCTTACTGGTTTGTAGCGTGCGACGAAACAACAAGAACTTTCTTCTGCGTAATCGTTGCTATTTCATTCCGTTCTATTCAACAATTAACCAAAATTAAATTGAATTGCAATTGGATCAATCAATCATCAAATCTTGATATGGAATGGTTTGCTTTGATGAATCTCTTTGTTTGAATCGATGTGAGATATGATGAAGAGAAGTAAAAATCATGTAGTTTATGCAGGTCGAGGTAAATAGTCTTAGATACATATTATACGTGGACTCCGGGGTTTGCATTGAATAATGATTCTCGGGTTCGATGTGATTCAATAGAAATAAGATGACGATGGTTTACATTATGAAAGAAACACATGTACATTCGATAGTAGATATTCAATAGTTATATACGGACTAGCCGTGTATATTATTTAATTTCCCATATTACTACGGACTACATATGTAGATTCCACTTTCTCTATATGGATTACGATACAAGCTCTTCCTTTTCTGTCTGTCACTGTATGTGTGAATTGAAGTCAAGCCTATGATTGCGTTTAAACAAGATAAAGGAGCGAAGAATTGAAGGAATGGGTTTGGAGAAATAGAAGAACTGTATTATAAGGATTTACAAAAGCTTGAATATGGAATAAAAATTAGATATTGAAGTAGTCCTGATCATACAATAATAACAAATATCATCACTTCTCAAATTAGGTTGGGAGATCTTAGTTTAGTTGTATGGATCTTAGTGATGGAATATGAAATACTAAGTAATGCAACTAATTAATATTATAAATATGTATATAACATTAATTGTGTCCACTAACAAAGATATATATAATAATTCATTGGTTTATTAGATTATATCATTAACCATTTCTTTATTTTTTGTTGTGAGGAGTTCTTACCATGAATCCCAAATTTTCTGTTGCTTCTGTTATTGGTGCTGGATTTGCCATATAACTTGCTTCTATTCGACCTAGAGTAGGTCAAGGTACTGTTGCAGGCCAAGCCGTAAAAGGTATTGCTAGTCAACCAGATGCAGTGGGTAAAATACGATGTACTTTATTGCTTAACTGGCTTTTATGGAAGCTTTAACAATTTACGGTCAGGTCGTTGCATTAGCACTTTTATTTGCTAACCACTTTGTGTAATACTAGAAAAGTGAAAAATACGTACTTCTTTTATTTCTTTGACCCTGCCCCTTCTCTTCTTGAAATTATGACAACTCAACACTTAGTCTTAAAATCCTAAATATGCTTGGACCGCACTAACAAGTAAACTTGTTTTGGCCATCTCTTTCTAATGATTTATCCTTTTGAGGTATGGTTTAAAGCGTTTAGTTTAAATTATAGTAAAAAAACAAATTTGGACAATTTGAGTGTCAAAATCAGAATTAAAGTAAAGTCTTCATAGAAAAAGTTCTTTGGGTAGTCAAACCAACTTGTTTTGGTCATAACTTTGTACTTACATATCAAAATGACAAATTTTATCATGTTAGACTCTAGTTTCATCATTCTTTTGGACAAAAATCTTTAAGATGTTCTTTTATATGCAAAAAATATACTGACATCGGGCATTTTTTAAGCCCCTAGCGATGGGTCGACTTGGACGCAAAAGGTTGGTTTAAAGTTTGCAGTTTTGGTCAATATTGGTTGACTTATTTTGGTCATAACTTGTACTTAGATATCGAAATGACAAATTTTTTTCATGTTAGGAAAGAAAAGACTCTAGTTTCATCATTCTTTTGGATAAAAATCTTCAAGTTGTTGTTTTCTAGTAAAACAATAGCAAGAGAAATATATATACGAGATTAATATTTATTATATTACGTATTACACTACGAAATTGTAGAAAAGGGGGGAATTCCAAATTTTTCCACAGATCCCCTTTTGTCCTATTCATGATGTACATCTCTTTAATTTTCGTAGTCAATTATAAGGATTCATAATTGGAATAATAATTCTTACTCGCTTGGAGCGTGCGACGAAACAACAAGAACTTTGTTCTGCGAAACCATTGCTATTTCATTCCATCCTATTTAACAATTAACCAAAATTAAATTGAATTGCAATTGGATCAATCAATCATCAAATCTTGATATGGAATGGTTTGCTTTGATGAATCTCTTTGTTTGAATCGATGTGAGATATGATAAAGACCAGTAAAAATCATGTCGTTTATGCAGGTCGAGGTAAATAGCCATAGTAGCTACGTATTATACGTGAACTCCAGGGTTTACATTGAATAATGATTCTCGGGTCCGATAAGATTCAATAGAAATAAGATGGCGATGGTTTACATTATGAAAGAAACACATGTACTTGTGATAGTAGATATTCAATAGTTATATAAAGACTACCCATGTATATTATTTAATTTCCCATATTACGACGGACTACATATGTAGATTCCACTTT
Source organism: Nuphar pumila (assembly GCF_984573655.1). Lineage (NCBI taxonomy): Eukaryota > Viridiplantae > Streptophyta > Magnoliopsida > Nymphaeales > Nymphaeaceae > Nuphar > Nuphar pumila. The sequence goes on along the minus strand of NC_143251.1, from coordinate 68,010,395 downwards.
TTCTGTCTGTCACTGTATGTGTGAATTGAAGTCAAGCCTATGAATGCGTTTAAACAAGATAAAGGAGCGAAAAATTGAAGGAATGGGTTTGGAGAAATAGAAGAACTATATTATAAGGATTTACAAATACTTGGATATGGAATACAAATGAGATATTGAAGTAGTCCTGAAAGAAACACATGTACTTGTGATAGTAGATATTCAATAGTTATATACAGACTACCCATGTATATTATTTAATTTCCCATATTACTACGGACTACATATGTAGATTCCAGTTTTTCTGTTATTCACTGTATGTGTGAATTGAAGTCAAGCCTATGAATGCGTTTAAACAAGATAAAGGAGCGAAAAATTGAAGGAATGGGTTTGGAGAAATAGAAGAACTATATTATAAGGATTTACAAAAACTTGGATATGGAATACAAATGAGATATTGAAGTAGTCCTGATCATACAATAATAAGAAATATCATCACTTCTCAAATTAGGTTGGGAGATCTTAGTTTAGTTTTATGGATCTTAGTGATGGAATATGAAATACTAAGTAATGTAACTAATTAATATTATAAATATGTATATAACATTAATTGAGTACACTAACAAAGATATATATAATAATTCATTGGTTTATTTGATTATATCATTAACCATTTCTTTATTTTTTGTTGCGAGGAGCATACCATGAATCCCAAAATTTGTGTTGCTTCCGTTATTGGTGCTGGATCGGCCATATAACTTGCTTCTATTCGACCTAGAGTAGGTCAAGGTACTGTTGCGGGCCAAGCCGTAAAAGTCAACCAGATGCAGAGGGTAAAATACGTTGTACTTTATTGCTTAACTGGCTTTTATGGAAGCTTTAACAATTTACGGCCAGGTCGTCGCATTAACACTTTTATTTGCTAACCCCTTTGTGTGATCCTAGAAACCTGAGAACGTGAAAAATACATAATTCTTTTATTTCTTTGACCCTGCCTCTTCTCTTCTTTAAATTATGACAACTCAACACTTAATCTTAAAATCCTAAACATGCTTGGACCGCACTAACAAGTAAACTTGTTTTGGCCATCTCTTTCTAATGATTTATCCTTTTGAGGTATGGTTTAAAGCGTTTAGTTTAAATTATAGTAAAAAAAACAAATTTGGACAATTTGAGTGTCAAAATCAGAATTAAATTAAAGTCTTCATAGAAAAAGTTCTTTGGGTAGTCAAACCAACTTGTTTTGGTCATAACTTTGTACTTACATATCAAAATGACAAATTTTATCATGTTAGACTCTAGTTTCATCATTCTTTTGGACAAAAATCTTTAAGATGTTCTTTTATATGCAAAAAATATACTGACATCGGGCATTTTTTAAGCCCCTAGCGATGGGTCGACTTGGACGCAAAAGGTTGGTTTAAAGTTTGCAGTTTTGGTCAATATTGGTTGACTTATTTTGGTCATAACTTGTACTTAGATATCGAAATGACAAATTTTTTTCATGTTAGGAAAGAAAAGACTCTAGTTTCATCATTCTTTTGGATAAAAATCTTCAAGTTGTTGTTTTCTAGTAAAACAATAGCAAGAGAAATATATATACGAGATTAATATTTATTATATTACGTATTACACTACGAAATTGTAGAAAAGGGGGGAATTCCAAATTTTTCCACGGATCCCCTTTTGTCCTATTCATGATGTACATCTCTTTAATTTTCGTAGTCAATTATAAGGATTCATAATTGGAATAATAATTCTTACTCGCTTGGAGCGTGCGACGAAACAACAAGAACTTTGTTCTGCGAAACCATTGCTATTTCATTCCATCCTATTTAACAATTAACCAAAATTAAATTGAATTGCAATTGGATCAATCAATCATCAAATCTTGATATGGAATGGTTTGCTTTGATGAATCTCTTTGTTTGAATCGATGTGAGATATGATAAAGACAAGTAAAAATCATGTCGTTTATGCAGGTCGAGGTAAATAGCCATAGTAGCTACGTATTATACGTGAACTCCAGGGTTTACATTGAATAATGATTCTCGGGTCCGATAAGATTCAATAGAAATAAGATGGCGATGGTTTACATTATGAAAGAAACACATGTACTTGTGATAGTAGATATTCAATAGTTATATAAAGACTACCCATGTATATTATTTAATTTCCCATATTACGACGGACTACATATGTAGATTCCACTTTTTCTGTCTGTCACTGTATGTGTGAATTGAAGTCAAGCCTATGAATGCGTTTAAACAAGATAAAGGAGCGAAAAATTGAAGGAATGGGTTTGGAGAAATAGAAGAACTATATTATAAGGATTTACAAATACTTGGATATGGAATACAAATGAGATATTGAAGTAGTCCTGAAAGAAACACATGTACTTGTGATAGTAGATATTCAATAGTTATATACAGACTACCCATGTATATTATTTAATTTCCCATATTACTACGGACTACATATGTAGATTCCAGTTTTTCTGTTATTCACTGTATGTGTGAATTGAAGTCAAGCCTATGAATGCGTTTAAACAAGATAAAGGAGCGAAAAATTGAAGGAATGGGTTTGGAGAAATAGAAGAACTATATTATAAGGATTTACAAAAACTTGGATATGGAATACAAATGAGATATTGAAGTAGTCCTGATCATACAATAATAAGAAATATCATCACTTCTCAAATTAGGTTGGGAGATCTTAGTTTAGTTTTATGGATCTTAGTGATGGAATATGAAATACTAAGTAATGTAACTAATTAATATTATAAATATGTATATAACATTAATTGAGTACACTAACAAAGATATATATAATAATTCATTGGTTTATTTGATTATATCATTAACCATTTCTTTATTTTTTGTTGCGAGGAGCATACCATGAATCCCAAAATTTGTGTTGCTTCCGTTATTGGTGCTGGATCGGCCATATAACTTGCTTCTATTCGACCTAGAGTAGGTCAAGGTACTGTTGCGGGCCAAGCCGTAAAAGTCAACCAGATGCAGAGGGTAAAATACGTTGTACTTTATTGCTTAACTGGCTTTTATGGAAGCTTTAACAATTTACGGCCAGGTCGTCGCATTAACACTTTTATTTGCTAACCCCTTTGTGTGATCCTAGAAACCTGAGAACGTGAAAAATACATAATTCTTTTATTTCTTTGACCCTGCCTCTTCTCTTCTTTAAATTATGACAACTCAACACTTAATCTTAAAATCCTAAACATGCTTGGACCGCACTAACAAGTAAACTTGTTTTGGCCATCTCTTTCTAATGATTTATCCTTTTGAGGTATGGTTTAAAGCGTTTAGTTTAAATTATAGTAAAAAAAACAAATTTGGACAATTTGAGTGTCAAAATCAGAATTAAATTAAAGTCTTCATAGAAAAAGTTCTTTGGGTAGTCAAACCAACTTGTTTTGGTCATAACTTTGTACTTACATATCAAAATGACAAATTTTATCATGTTAGACTCTAGTTTCATCATTCTTTTGGACAAAAATCTTTAAGATGTTCTTTTATATGCAAAAAATATACTGACATCGGGCATTTTTTAAGCCCCTAGCGATGGGTCGACTTGGACGCAAAAGGTTGGTTTAAAGTTTGCAGTTTTGGTCAATATTGGTTGACTTATTTTGGTCATAACTTGTACTTAGATATCGAAATGACAAATTTTTTTCCTGTTAGGAAAGAAAAGACTCTAGTTTCATCATTCTTTTGGATAAAAATCTTCAAGTTGTTGTTTTCTAGTAAAACAATAGCAAGAGAAATATATATACGAGATTAATATTTATTATATTACGTATTACACTACGAAATTGTAGAAAAGGGGGGAATTCCAAATTTTTCCACAGATCCCCTTTTGTCCTATTCATGATGTACATCTCCTTAATTTTCGTAGTCAAGTTTGTAGCGTGCGATGAAACAACAAGAACTTTCTTCTGCGTAATCGTTGCTATTTCATTCCGTTCTATTCAACAATTAACCAAAATTAAATTGAATTGCAATTGGATCAATCAATCATCAAATCTTGATATGGAATGGTTTGCTTTGATGAATCTCTTTGTTTGAATCGATGTGAGATATGATAAAGAGAAGTAAAAATCATGTAGTTTATGCAGGTCGAGGTAAATAGTCTTAGATACATATTATACGTGGACTCCGGGGTTTGCATTGAATAATGATTCTCGGGTTCGATGTGATTCAATAGAAATAAGATGACGATGGTTTACATTATGAAAGAAACACATGTACATTCGATAGTAGATATTCAATAGTTATATACGGACTAGCCGTGTATATTATTTAATTTCCCATATTACTACGGACTACATATGTAGATTCCACTTTCTCTATATGGATTACGATACAAGCTCTTCCTTTTCTGTCTGTCACTGTATGTGTGAATTGAAGTCAAGCCTATGATTGCGTTTAAACAAGATAAAGGAGCGAAGAATTGAAGGAATGGGTTTGGAGAAATAGAAGAACTGTATTATAAGGATTTACAAAAGCTTGAATATGGAATAAAAATTAGATATTGAAGTAGTCCTGATCATACAATAATAACAAATATCACCACTTCTCAAATTAGGTTGGGAGATCTTAGTTTAGTTGTATGGATCTTAGTGATGGAATATGAAATACTAAGTAATGCAACTAATTAATATTATAAATATGTATATAACATTAATTGTGTCCACTAACAAAGATATATATAATAATTCATTGGTTTATTAGATTATATCATTAACCATTTCTTTATTTTTTGTTGTGAGGAGTTCTTACCATGAATCCCAAATTTTCTGTTGCTTCTGTTATTGGTGCTGGATTTGCCATATAACTTGCTTCTATTCGACCTAGAGTAGGTCAAGGTACTGTTGCAGGCCAAGCCGTAAAAGGTATTGCTAGTCAACCAGATGCAGTGGGTAAAATACGATGTACTTTATTGCTTAACTGGCTTTTATGGAAGCTTTAACAATTTACGGTCAGGTCGTTGCATTAGCACTTTTATTTGCTAACCACTTTGTGTAATACTAGAAAAGTGAAAAATACGTACTTCTTTTATTTCTTTGACCCTGCCCCTTCTCTTCTTGAAATTATGACAACTCAACACTTAGTCTTAAAATCCTAAATATGCTTGGACCGCACTAACAAGTAAACTTGTTTTGGCCATCTCTTTCTAATGATTTATCCTTTTGAGGTATGGTTTAAAGCGTTTAGTTTAAATTATAGTAAAAAAACAAATTTGGACAATTTGAGTGTCAAAATCAGAATTAAAGTAAAGTCTTCATAGAAAAAGTTCTTTGGGTAGTCAAACCAACTTGTTTTGGTCATAACTTTGTACTTACATATCAAAATGACAAATTTTATCATGTTAGACTCTAGTTTCATCATTCTTTTGGACAAAAATCTTTAAGATGTTCTTTTATATGCAAAAAATATACTGACATCGGGCATTTTTTAAGCCCCTAGCGATGGGTCGACTTGGACGCAAAAGGTTGGTTTAAAGTTTGCAGTTTTGGTCAATATTGGTTGACTTATTTTGGTCATAACTTGTACTTAGATATCGAAATGACAAATTTTTTTCATGTTAGGAAAGAAAAGACTCTAGTTTCATCATTCTTTTGGATAAAAATCTTCAAGTTGTTGTTTTCTAGTAAAACAATAGCAAGAGAAATATATATACGAGATTAATATTTATTATATCACGTATTACACTACGAAATTGTAGAAAAGGGGGGAATTCCAAATTTTTCCACAGATCCCCTTTTGTCCTATTCATGATGTACATCTCTTTAATTTTCGTAGTCAATTATAAGGATTCATAATTGGAATAATAATTCTTACTCGCTTGGAGCGTGCGACGAAACAACAAGAACTTTGTTCTGCGAAACCATTGCTATTTCATTCCATCCTATTTAACAATTAACCAAAATTAAATTGAATTGCAATTGGATCAATCAATCATCAAATCTTGATATGGAATGGTTTGCTTTGATGAATCTCTTTGTTTGAATCGATGTGAGATATGATAAAGACAAGTAAAAATCATGTCGTTTATGCAGGTCGAGGTAAATAGCCATAGTAGCTACGTATTATACGTGAACTCCAGGGTTTACATTGAATAATGATTCTCGGGTCCGATAAGATTCAATAGAAATAAGATGGCGATGGTTTACATTATGAAAGAAACACATGTACTTGTGATAGTAGATATTCAATAGTTATATAAAGACTACCCATGTATATTATTTAATTTCCCATATTACGACGGACTACATATGTAGATTCCACTTTTTCTGTCTGTCACTGTATGTGTGAATTGAAGTCAAGCCTATGAATGCGTTTAAACAAGATAAAGGAGCGAAAAATTGAAGGAATGGGTTTGGAGAAATAGAAGAACTATATTATAAGGATTTACAAATACTTGGATATGGAATACAAATGAGATATTGAAGTAGTCCTGAAAGAAACACATGTACTTGTGATAGTAGATATTCAATAGTTATATACAGACTACCCATGTATATTATTTAATTTCCCATATTACTACGGACTACATATGTAGATTCCAGTTTTTCTGTTATTCACTGTATGTGTGAATTGAAGTCAAGCCTATGAATGCGTTTAAACAAGATAAAGGAGCGAAAAATTGAAGGAATGGGTTTGGAGAAATAGAAGAACTATATTATAAGGATTTACAAAAACTTGGATATGGAATACAAATGAGATATTGAAGTAGTCCTGATCATACAATAATAAGAAATATCATCACTTCTCAAATTAGGTTGGGAGATCTTAGTTTAGTTTTATGGATCTTAGTGATGGAATATGAAATACTAAGTAATGTAACTAATTAATATTATAAATATGTATATAACATTAATTGAGTACACTAACAAAGATATATATAATAATTCATTGGTTTATTTGATTATATCATTAACCATTTCTTTATTTTTTGTTGCGAGGAGCATACCATGAATCCCAAAATTTGTGTTGCTTCCGTTATTGGTGCTGGATCGGCCATATAACTTGCTTCTATTCGACCTAGAGTAGGTCAAGGTACTGTTGCGGGCCAAGCCGTAAAAGTCAACCAGATGCAGAGGGTAAAATACGTTGTACTTTATTGCTTAACTGGCTTTTATGGAAGCTTTAACAATTTACGGCCAGGTCGTCGCATTAACACTTTTATTTGCTAACCCCTTTGTGTGATCCTAGAAACCTGAGAACGTGAAAAATACATAATTCTTTTATTTCTTTGACCCTGCCTCTTCTCTTCTTTAAATTATGACAACTCAACACTTAATCTTAAAATCCTAAACATGCTTGGACCGCACTAACAAGTAAACTTGTTTTGGCCATCTCTTTCTAATGATTTATCCTTTTGAGGTATGGTTTAAAGCGTTTAGTTTAAATTATAGTAAAAAAAACAAATTTGGACAATTTGAGTGTCAAAATCAGAATTAAATTAAAGTCTTCATAGAAAAAGTTCTTTGGGTAGTCAAACCAACTTGTTTTGGTCATAACTTTGTACTTACATATCAAAATGACAAATTTTATCATGTTAGACTCTAGTTTCATCATTCTTTTGGACAAAAATCTTTAAGATGTTCTTTTATATGCAAAAAATATACTGACATCGGGCATTTTTTAAGCCCCTAGCGATGGGTCGACTTGGACGCAAAAGGTTGGTTTAAAGTTTGCAGTTTTGGTCAATATTGGTTGACTTATTTTGGTCATAACTTGTACTTAGATATCGAAATGACAAATTTTTTTCATGTTAGGAAAGAAAAGACTCTAGTTTCATCATTCTTTTGGATAAAAATCTTCAAGTTGTTGTTTTCTAGTAAAACAATAGCAAGAGAAATATATATACGAGATTAATATTTATTATATTACGTATTACACTACGAAATTGTAGAAAAGGGGGGAATTCCAAATTTTTCCACAGATCCCCTTTTGTCCTATTCATGATGTACATCTCCTTAATTTTCGTAGTCAATTATAAGGATTCATAATTGGGCTAATAACTCTTACTGGTTTGTAGCGTGCGACGAAACAACAAGAACTTTCTTCTGCGTAATCGTTGCTATTTCATTCCGTTCTATTCAACAATTAACCAAAATTAAATTGAATTGCAATTGGATCAATCAATCATCAAATCTTGATATGGAATGGTTTGCTTTGATGAATCTCTTTGTTTGAATCGATGTGAGATATGATGAAGAGAAGTAAAAATCATGTAGTTTATGCAGGTCGAGGTAAATAGTCTTAGATACATATTATACGTGGACTCCGGGGTTTGCATTGAATAATGATTCTCGGGTTCGATGTGATTCAATAGAAATAAGATGACGATGGTTTACATTATGAAAGAAACACATGTACATTCGATAGTAGATATTCAATAGTTATATACGGACTAGCCGTGTATATTATTTAATTTCCCATATTACTACGGACTACATATGTAGATTCCACTTTCTCTATATGGATTACGATACAAGCTCTTCCTTTTCTGTCTGTCACTGTATGTGTGAATTGAAGTCAAGCCTATGATTGCGTTTAAACAAGATAAAGGAGCGAAGAATTGAAGGAATGGGTTTGGAGAAATAGAAGAACTGTATTATAAGGATTTACAAAAGCTTGAATATGGAATAAAAATTAGATATTGAAGTAGTCCTGATCATACAATAATAACAAATATCACCACTTCTCAAATTAGGTTGGGAGATCTTAGTTTAGTTGTATGGATCTTAGTGATGGAATATGAAATACTAAGTAATGCAACTAATTAATATTATAAATATGTATATAACATTAATTGTGTCCACTAACAAAGATATATATAATAATTCATTGGTTTATTAGATTATATCATTAACCATTTCTTTATTTTTTGTTGTGAGGAGTTCTTACCATGAATCCCAAATTTTCTGTTGCTTCTGTTATTGGTGCTGGATTTGCCATATAACTTGCTTCTATTCGACCTAGAGTAGGTCAAGGTACTGTTGCAGGCCAAGCCGTAAAAGGTATTGCTAGTCAACCAGATGCAGTGGGTAAAATACGATGTACTTTATTGCTTAACTGGCTTTTATGGAAGCTTTAACAATTTACGGTCAGGTCGTTGCATTAGCACTTTTATTTGCTAACCACTTTGTGTAATACTAGAAAAGTGAAAAATACGTACTTCTTTTATTTCTTTGACCCTGCCCCTTCTCTTCTTGAAATTATGACAACTCAACACTTAGTCTTAAAATCCTAAATATGCTTGGACCGCACTAACAAGTAAACTTGTTTTGGCCATCTCTTTCTAATGATTTATCCTTTTGAGGTATGGTTTAAAGCGTTTAGTTTAAATTATAGTAAAAAAACAAATTTGGACAATTTGAGTGTCAAAATCAGAATTAAAGTAAAGTCTTCATAGAAAAAGTTCTTTGGGTAGTCAAACCAACTTGTTTTGGTCATAACTTTGTACTTACATATCAAAATGACAAATTTTATCATGTTAGACTCTAGTTTCATCATTCTTTTGGACAAAAATCTTTAAGATGTTCTTTTATATGCAAAAAATATACTGACATCGGGCATTTTTTAAGCCCCTAGCGATGGGTCGACTTGGACGCAAAAGGTTGGTTTAAAGTTTGCAGTTTTGGTCAATATTGGTTGACTTATTTTGGTCATAACTTGTACTTAGATATCGAAATGACAAATTTTTTTCATGTTAGGAAAGAAAAGACTCTAGTTTCATCATTCTTTTGGATAAAAATCTTCAAGTTGTTGTTTTCTAGTAAAACAATAGCAAGAGAAATATATATACGAGATTAATATTTATTATATCACGTATTACACTACGAAATTGTAGAAAAGGGGGGAATTCCAAATTTTTCCACAGATCCCCTTTTGTCCTATTCATGATGTACATCTCTTTAATTTTCGTAGTCAATTATAAGGATTCATAATTGGAATAATAATTCTTACTCGCTTGGAGCGTGCGACGAAACAACAAGAACTTTGTTCTGCGAAACCATTGCTATTTCATTCCATCCTATTTAACAATTAACCAAAATTAAATTGAATTGCAATTGGATCAATCAATCATCAAATCTTGATATGGAATGGTTTGCTTTGATGAATCTCTTTGTTTGAATCGATGTGAGATATGATAAAGACAAGTAAAAATCATGTCGTTTATGCAGGTCGAGGTAAATAGCCATAGTAGCTACGTATTATACGTGAACTCCAGGGTTTACATTGAATAATGATTCTCGGGTCCGATAAGATTCAATAGAAATAAGATGGCGATGGTTTACATTATGAAAGAAACACATGTACTTGTGATAGTAGATATTCAATAGTTATATAAAGACTACCCATGTATATTATTTAATTTCCCATATTACGACGGACTACATATGTAGATTCCACTTTTTCTGTCTGTCACTGTATGTGTGAATTGAAGTCAAGCCTATGAATGCGTTTAAACAAGATAAAGGAGCGAAAAATTGAAGGAATGGGTTTGGAGAAATAGAAGAACTATATTATAAGGATTTACAAATACTTGGATATGGAATACAAATGAGATATTGAAGTAGTCCTGAAAGAAACACATGTACTTGTGATAGTAGATATTCAATAGTTATATACAGACTACCCATGTATATTATTTAATTTCCCATATTACTACGGACTACATATGTAGATTCCAGTTTTTCTGTTATTCACTGTATGTGTGAATTGAAGTCAAGCCTATGAATGCGTTTAAACAAGATAAAGGAGCGAAAAATTGAAGGAATGGGTTTGGAGAAATAGAAGAACTATATTATAAGGATTTACAAAAACTTGGATATGGAATACAAATGAGATATTGAAGTAGTCCTGATCATACAATAATAAGAAATATCATCACTTCTCAAATTAGGTTGGGAGATCTTAGTTTAGTTTTATGGATCTTAGTGATGGAATATGAAATACTAAGTAATGTAACTAATTAATATTATAAATATGTATATAACATTAATTGAGTACACTAACAAAGATATATATAATAATTCATTGGTTTATTTGATTATATCATTAACCATTTCTTTATTTTTTGTTGCGAGGAGCATACCATGAATCCCAAAATTTGTGTTGCTTCCGTTATTGGTGCTGGATCGGCCATATAACTTGCTTCTATTCGACCTAGAGTAGGTCAAGGTACTGTTGCGGGCCAAGCCGTAAAAGTCAACCAGATGCAGAGGGTAAAATACGTTGTACTTTATTGCTTAACTGGCTTTTATGGAAGCTTTAACAATTTACGGCCAGGTCGTCGCATTAACACTTTTATTTGCTAACCCCTTTGTGTGATCCTAGAAACCTGAGAACGTGAAAAATACATAATTCTTTTATTTCTTTGACCCTGCCTCTTCTCTTCTTTAAATTATGACAACTCAACACTTAATCTTAAAATCCTAAACATGCTTGGACCGCACTAACAAGTAAACTTGTTTTGGCCATCTCTTTCTAATGATTTATCCTTTTGAGGTATGGTTTAAAGCGTTTAGTTTAAATTATAGTAAAAAAAACAAATTTGGACAATTTGAGTGTCAAAATCAGAATTAAATTAAAGTCTTCATAGAAAAAGTTCTTTGGGTAGTCAAACCAACTTGTTTTGGTCATAACTTTGTACTTACATATCAAAATGACAAATTTTATCATGTTAGACTCTAGTTTCATCATTCTTTTGGACAAAAATCTTTAAGATGTTCTTTTATATGCAAAAAATATACTGACATCGGGCATTTTTTAAGCCCCTAGCGATGGGTCGACTTGGACGCAAAAGGTTGGTTTAAAGTTTGCAGTTTTGGTCAATATTGGTTGACTTATTTTGGTCATAACTTGTACTTAGATATCGAAATGACAAATTTTTTTCATGTTAGGAAAGAAAAGACTCTAGTTTCATCATTCTTTTGGATAAAAATCTTCAAGTTGTTGTTTTCTAGTAAAACAATAGCAAGAGAAATATATATACGAGATTAATATTTATTATATTACGTATTACACTACGAAATTGTAGAAAAGGGGGGAATTCCAAATTTTTCCACAGATCCCCTTTTGTCCTATTCATGATGTACATCTCCTTAATTTTCGTAGTCAATTATAAGGATTCATAATTGGGCTAATAACTCTTACTGGTTTGTAGCGTGCGACGAAACAACAAGAACTTTCTTCTGCGTAATCGTTGCTATTTCATTCCGTTCTATTCAACAATTAACCAAAATTAAATTGAATTGCAATTGGATCAATCAATCATCAAATCTTGATATGGAATGGTTTGCTTTGATGAATCTCTTTGTTTGAATCGATGTGAGATATGATGAAGAGAAGTAAAAATCATGTAGTTTATGCAGGTCGAGGTAAATAGTCTTAGATACATATTATACGTGGACTCCGGGGTTTGCATTGAATAATGATTCTCGGGTTCGATGTGATTCAATAGAAATAAGATGACGATGGTTTACATTATGAAAGAAACACATGTACATTCGATAGTAGATATTCAATAGTTATATACGGACTAGCCGTGTATATTATTTAATTTCCCATATTACTACGGACTACATATGTAGATTCCACTTTCTCTATATGGATTACGATACAAGCTCTTCCTTTTCTGTCTGTCACTGTATGTGTGAATTGAAGTCAAGCCTATGATTGCGTTTAAACAAGATAAAGGAGCGAAGAATTGAAGGAATGGGTTTGGAGAAATAGAAGAACTGTATTATAAGGATTTACAAAAGCTTGAATATGGAATAAAAATTAGATATTGAAGTAGTCCTGATCATACAATAATAACAAATATCACCACTTCTCAAATTAGGTTGGGAGATCTTAGTTTAGTTGTATGGATCTTAGTGATGGAATATGAAATACTAAGTAATGCAACTAATTAATATTATAAATATGTATATAACATTAATTGTGTCCACTAACAAAGATATATATAATAATTCATTGGTTTATTAGATTATATCATTAACCATTTCTTTATTTTTTGTTGTGAGGAGTTCTTACCATGAATCCCAAATTTTCTGTTGCTTCTGTTATTGGTGCTGGATTTGCCATATAACTTGCTTCTATTCGACCTAGAGTAGGTCAAGGTACTGTTGCAGGCCAAGCCGTAAAAGGTATTGCTAGTCAACCAGATGCAGTGGGTAAAATACGATGTACTTTATTGCTTAACTGGCTTTTATGGAAGCTTTAACAATTTACGGTCAGGTCGTTGCATTAGCACTTTTATTTGCTAACCACTTTGTGTAATACTAGAAAAGTGAAAAATACGTACTTCTTTTATTTCTTTGACCCTGCCCCTTCTCTTCTTGAAATTATGACAACTCAACACTTAGTCTTAAAATCCTAAATATGCTTGGACCGCACTAACAAGTAAACTTGTTTTGGCCATCTCTTTCTAATGATTTATCCTTTTGAGGTATGGTTTAAAGCGTTTAGTTTAAATTATAGTAAAAAAACAAATTTGGACAATTTGAGTGTCAAAATCAGAATTAAAGTAAAGTCTTCATAGAAAAAGTTCTTTGGGTAGTCAAACCAACTTGTTTTGGTCATAACTTTGTACTTACATATCAAAATGACAAATTTTATCATGTTAGACTCTAGTTTCATCATTCTTTTGGACAAAAATCTTTAAGATGTTCTTTTATATGCAAAAAATATACTGACATCGGGCATTTTTTAAGCCCCTAGCGATGGGTCGACTTGGACGCAAAAGGTTGGTTTAAAGTTTGCAGTTTTGGTCAATATTGGTTGACTTATTTTGGTCATAACTTGTACTTAGATATCGAAATGACAAATTTTTTTCATGTTAGGAAAGAAAAGACTCTAGTTTCATCATTCTTTTGGATAAAAATCTTCAAGTTGTTGTTTTCTAGTAAAACAATAGCAAGAGAAATATATATACGAGATTAATATTTATTATATCACGTATTACACTACGAAATTGTAGAAAAGGGGGGAATTCCAAATTTTTCCACAGATCCCCTTTTGTCCTATTCATGATGTACATCTCTTTAATTTTCGTAGTCAATTATAAGGATTCATAATTGGAATAATAATTCTTACTCGCTTGGAGCGTGCGACGAAACAACAAGAACTTTGTTCTGCGAAACCATTGCTATTTCATTCCATCCTATTTAACAATTAACCAAAATTAAATTGAATTGCAATTGGATCAATCAATCATCAAATCTTGATATGGAATGGTTTGCTTTGATGAATCTCTTTGTTTGAATCGATGTGAGATATGATAAAGACAAGTAAAAATCATGTCGTTTATGCAGGTCGAGGTAAATAGCCATAGTAGCTACGTATTATACGTGAACTCCAGGGTTTACATTGAATAATGATTCTCGGGTCCGATAAGATTCAATAGAAATAAGATGGCGATGGTTTACATTATGAAAGAAACACATGTACTTGTGATAGTAGATATTCAATAGTTATATAAAGACTACCCATGTATATTATTTAATTTCCCATATTACGACGGACTACATATGTAGATTCCACTTTTTCTGTCTGTCACTGTATGTGTGAATTGAAGTCAAGCCTATGAATGCGTTTAAACAAGATAAAGGAGCGAAAAATTGAAGGAATGGGTTTGGAGAAATAGAAGAACTATATTATAAGGATTTACAAATACTTGGATATGGAATACAAATGAGATATTGAAGTAGTCCTGAAAGAAACACATGTACTTGTGATAGTAGATATTCAATAGTTATATACAGACTACCCATGTATATTATTTAATTTCCCATATTACTACGGACTACATATGTAGATTCCAGTTTTTCTGTTATTCACTGTATGTGTGAATTGAAGTCAAGCCTATGAATGCGTTTAAACAAGATAAAGGAGCGAAAAATTGAAGGAATGGGTTTGGAGAAATAGAAGAACTATATTATAAGGATTTACAAAAACTTGGATATGGAATACAAATGAGATATTGAAGTAGTCCTGATCATACAATAATAAGAAATATCATCACTTCTCAAATTAGGTTGGGAGATCTTAGTTTAGTTTTATGGATCTTAGTGATGGAATATGAAATACTAAGTAATGTAACTAATTAATATTATAAATATGTATATAACATTAATTGAGTACACTAACAAAGATATATATAATAATTCATTGGTTTATTTGATTATATCATTAACCATTTCTTTATTTTTTGTTGCGAGGAGCATACCATGAATCCCAAAATTTGTGTTGCTTCCGTTATTGGTGCTGGATCGGCCATATAACTTGCTTCTATTCGACCTAGAGTAGGTCAAGGTACTGTTGCGGGCCAAGCCGTAAAAGTCAACCAGATGCAGAGGGTAAAATACGTTGTACTTTATTGCTTAACTGGCTTTTATGGAAGCTTTAACAATTTACGGCCAGGTCGTCGCATTAACACTTTTATTTGCTAACCCCTTTGTGTGATCCTAGAAACCTGAGAACGTGAAAAATACATAATTCTTTTATTTCTTTGACCCTGCCTCTTCTCTTCTTTAAATTATGACAACTCAACACTTAATCTTAAAATCCTAAACATGCTTGGACCGCACTAACAAGTAAACTTGTTTTGGCCATCTCTTTCTAATGATTTATCCTTTTGAGGTATGGTTTAAAGCGTTTAGTTTAAATTATAGTAAAAAAAACAAATTTGGACAATTTGAGTGTCAAAATCAGAATTAAATTAAAGTCTTCATAGAAAAAGTTCTTTGGGTAGTCAAACCAACTTGTTTTGGTCATAACTTTGTACTTACATATCAAAATGACAAATTTTATCATGTTAGACTCTAGTTTCATCATTCTTTTGGACAAAAATCTTTAAGATGTTCTTTTATATGCAAAAAATATACTGACATCGGGCATTTTTTAAGCCCCTAGCGATGGGTCGACTTGGACGCAAAAGGTTGGTTTAAAGTTTGCAGTTTTGGTCAATATTGGTTGACTTATTTTGGTCATAACTTGTACTTAGATATCGAAATGACAAATTTTTTTCATGTTAGGAAAGAAAAGACTCTAGTTTCATCATTCTTTTGGATAAAAATCTTCAAGTTGTTGTTTTCTAGTAAAACAATAGCAAGAGAAATATATATACGAGATTAATATTTATTATATTACGTATTACACTACGAAATTGTAGAAAAGGGGGGAATTCCAAATTTTTCCACAGATCCCCTTTTGCCCTATTCATGATGTACATCTCCTTAATTTTCGTAGTCAATTATAAGGATTCATAATTGGGCTAATAACTCTTACTGGTTTGTAGCGTGCGACGAAACAACAAGAACTTTCTTCTGCGTAATCGTTGCTATTTCATTCCGTTCTATTCAACAATTAACCAAAATTAAATTGAATTGCAATTGGATCAATCAATCATCAAATCTTGATATGGAATGGTTTGCTTTGATGAATCTCTTTGTTTGAATCGATGTGAGATATGATGAAGAGAAGTAAAAATCATGTAGTTTATGCAGGTCGAGGTAAATAGTCTTAGATACATATTATACGTGGACTCCGGGGTTTGCATTGAATAATGATTCTCGGGTTCGATGTGATTCAATAGAAATAAGATGACGATGGTTTACATTATCAAAGAAACACATGTACATTCGATAGTAGATATTCAATAGTTATATACGGACTAGCCGTGTATATTATTTAATTTCCCATATTACTACGGACTACATATGTAGATTCCACTTTCTCTATATGGATTACGATACAAGCTCTTCCTTTTCTGTCTGTCACTGTATGTGTGAATTGAAGTCAAGCCTATGATTGCGTTTAAACAAGATAAAGGAGCGAAGAATTGAAGGAATGGGTTTGGAGAAATAGAAGAACTGTATTATAAGGATTTACAAAAGCTTGAATATGGAATAAAAATTAGATATTGAAGTAGTCCTGATCATACAATAATAACAAATATCACCACTTCTCAAATTAGGTTGGGAGATCTTAGTTTAGTTGTATGGATCTTAGTGATGGAATATGAAATACTAAGTAATGCAACTAATTAATATTATAAATATGTATATAACATTAATTGTGTCCACTAACAAAGATATATATAATAATTCATTGGTTTATTAGATTATATCATTAACCATTTCTTTATTTTTTGTTGTGAGGAGTTCTTACCATGAATCCCAAATTTTCTGTTGCTTCTGTTATTGGTGCTGGATTTGCCATATAACTTGCTTCTATTCGACCTAGAGTAGGTCAAGGTACTGTTGCAGGCCAAGCCGTAAAAGGTATTGCTAGTCAACCAGATGCAGTGGGTAAAATACGATGTACTTTATTGCTTAACTGGCTTTTATGGAAGCTTTAACAATTTACGGTCAGGTCGTTGCATTAGCACTTTTATTTGCTAACCACTTTGTGTAATACTAGAAAAGTGAAAAATACGTACTTCTTTTATTTCTTTGACCCTGCCCCTTCTCTTCTTGAAATTATGACAACTCAACACTTAGTCTTAAAATCCTAAATATGCTTGGACCGCACTAACAAGTAAACTTGTTTTGGCCATCTCTTTCTAATGATTTATCCTTTTGAGGTATGGTTTAAAGCGTTTAGTTTAAATTATAGTAAAAAAACAAATTTGGACAATTTGAGTGTCAAAATCAGAATTAAAGTAAAGTCTTCATAGAAAAAGTTCTTTGGGTAGTCAAACCAACTTGTTTTGGTCATAACTTTGTACTTACATATCAAAATGACAAATTTTATCATGTTAGACTCTAGTTTCATCATTCTTTTGGACAAAAATCTTTAAGATGTTCTTTTATATGCAAAAAATATACTGACATCGGGCATTTTTTAAGCCCCTAGCGATGGGTCGACTTGGACGCAAAAGGTTGGTTTAAAGTTTGCAGTTTTGGTCAATATTGGTTGACTTATTTTGGTCATAACTTGTACTTAGATATCGAAATGACAAATTTTTTTCATGTTAGGAAAGAAAAGACTCTAGTTTCATCATTCTTTTGGATAAAAATCTTCAAGTTGTTGTTTTCTAGTAAAACAATAGCAAGAGAAATATATATACGAGATTAATATTTATTATATCACGTATTACACTACGAAATTGTAGAAAAGGGGGGAATTCCAAATTTTTCCACAGATCCCCTTTTGTCCTATTCATGATGTACATCTCTTTAATTTTCGTAGTCAATTATAAGGATTCATAATTGGAATAATAATTCTTACTCGCTTGGAGCGTGCGACGAAACAACAAGAACTTTGTTCTGCGAAACCATTGCTATTTCATTCCATCCTATTTAACAATTAACCAAAATTAAATTGAATTGCAATTGGATCAATCAATCATCAAATCTTGATATGGAATGGTTTGCTTTGATGAATCTCTTTGTTTGAATCGATGTGAGATATGATAAAGACAAGTAAAAATCATGTCGTTTATGCAGGTCGAGGTAAATAGCCATAGTAGCTACGTATTATACGTGAACTCCAGGGTTTACATTGAATAATGATTCTCGGGTCCGATAAGATTCAATAGAAATAAGATGGCGATGGTTTACATTATGAAAGAAACACATGTACTTGTGATAGTAGATATTCAATAGTTATATAAAGACTACCCATGTATATTATTTAATTTCCCATATTACGACGGACTACATATGTAGATTCCACTTTTTCTGTCTGTCACTGTATGTGTGAATTGAAGTCAAGCCTATGAATGCGTTTAAACAAGATAAAGGAGCGAAAAATTGAAGGAATGGGTTTGGAGAAATAGAAGAACTATATTATAAGGATTTACAAATACTTGGATATGGAATACAAATGAGATATTGAAGTAGTCCTGAAAGAAACACATGTACTTGTGATAGTAGATATTCAATAGTTATATACAGACTACCCATGTATATTATTTAATTTCCCATATTACTACGGACTACATATGTAGATTCCAGTTTTTCTGTTATTCACTGTATGTGTGAATTGAAGTCAAGCCTATGAATGCGTTTAAACAAGATAAAGGAGCGAAAAATTGAAGGAATGGGTTTGGAGAAATAGAAGAACTATATTATAAGGATTTACAAAAACTTGGATATGGAATACAAATGAGATATTGAAGTAGTCCTGATCATACAATAATAAGAAATATCATCACTTCTCAAATTAGGTTGGGAGATCTTAGTTTAGTTTTATGGATCTTAGTGATGGAATATGAAATACTAAGTAATGTAACTAATTAATATTATAAATATGTATATAACATTAATTGAGTACACTAACAAAGATATATATAATAATTCATTGGTTTATTTGATTATATCATTAACCATTTCTTTATTTTTTGTTGCGAGGAGCATACCATGAATCCCAAAATTTGTGTTGCTTCCGTTATTGGTGCTGGATCGGCCATATAACTTGCTTCTATTCGACCTAGAGTAGGTCAAGGTACTGTTGCGGGCCAAGCCGTAAAAGTCAACCAGATGCAGAGGGTAAAATACGTTGTACTTTATTGCTTAACTGGCTTTTATGGAAGCTTTAACAATTTACGGCCAGGTCGTCGCATTAACACTTTTATTTGCTAACCCCTTTGTGTGATCCTAGAAACCTGAGAACGTGAAAAATACATAATTCTTTTATTTCTTTGACCCTGCCTCTTCTCTTCTTTAAATTATGACAACTCAACACTTAATCTTAAAATCCTAAACATGCTTGGACCGCACTAACAAGTAAACTTGTTTTGGCCATCTCTTTCTAATGATTTATCCTTTTGAGGTATGGTTTAAAGCGTTTAGTTTAAATTATAGTAAAAAAAACAAATTTGGACAATTTGAGTGTCAAAATCAGAATTAAATTAAAGTCTTCATAGAAAAAGTTCTTTGGGTAGTCAAACCAACTTGTTTTGGTCATAACTTTGTACTTACATATCAAAATGACAAATTTTATCATGTTAGACTCTAGTTTCATCATTCTTTTGGACAAAAATCTTTAAGATGTTCTTTTATATGCAAAAAATATACTGACATCGGGCATTTTTTAAGCCCCTAGCGATGGGTCGACTTGGACGCAAAAGGTTGGTTTAAAGTTTGCAGTTTTGGTCAATATTGGTTGACTTATTTTGGTCATAACTTGTACTTAGATATCGAAATGACAAATTTTTTTCATGTTAGGAAAGAAAAGACTCTAGTTTCATCATTCTTTTGGATAAAAATCTTCAAGTTGTTGTTTTCTAGTAAAACAATAGCAAGAGAAATATATATACGAGATTAATATTTATTATATTACGTATTACACTACGAAATTGTAGAAAAGGGGGGAATTCCAAATTTTTCCACAGATCCCCTTTTGCCCTATTCATGATGTACATCTCCTTAATTTTCGTAGTCAATTATAAGGATTCATAATTGGGCTAATAACTCTTACTGGCTTGTAGCGTGCGACGAAACAACAAGAACTTTCTTCTGCGTAATCGTTGCTATTTCATTCCGTTCTATTCAACAATTAACCAAAATTAAATTGAATTGCAATTGGATCAATCAATCATCAAATCTTGATATGGAATGGTTTGCTTTGATGAATCTCTTTGTTTGAATCGATGTGAGATATGATGAAGAGAAGTAAAAATCATGTAGTTTATGCAGGTCGAGGTAAATAGTCTTAGATACATATTATACGTGGACTCCGGGGTTTGCATTGAATAATGATTCTCGGGTTCGATGTGATTCAATAGAAATAAGATGACGATGGTTTACATTATCAAAGAAACACATGTACATTCGATAGTAGATATTCAATAGTTATATACGGACTAGCCGTGTATATTATTTAATTTCCCATATTACTACGGACTACATATGTAGATTCCACTTTCTCTATATGGATTACGATACAAGCTCTTCCTTTTCTGTCTGTCACTGTATGTGTGAATTGAAGTCAAGCCTATGATTGCGTTTAAACAAGATAAAGGAGCGAAGAATTGAAGGAATGGGTTTGGAGAAATAGAAGAACTGTATTATAAGGATTTACAAAAGCTTGAATATGGAATAAAAATTAGATATTGAAGTAGTCCTGATCATACAATAATAACAAATATCACCACTTCTCAAATTAGGTTGGGAGATCTTAGTTTAGTTGTATGGATCTTAGTGATGGAATATGAAATACTAAGTAATGCAACTAATTAATATTATAAATATGTATATAACATTAATTGTGTCCACTAACAAAGATATATATAATAATTCATTGGTTTATTAGATTATATCATTAACCATTTCTTTATTTTTTGTTGTGAGGAGTTCTTACCATGAATCCCAAATTTTCTGTTGCTTCTGTTATTGGTGCTGGATTTGCCATATAACTTGCTTCTATTCGACCTAGAGTAGGTCAAGGTACTGTTGCAGGCCAAGCCGTAAAAGGTATTGCTAGTCAACCAGATGCAGTGGGTAAAATACGATGTACTTTATTGCTTAACTGGCTTTTATGGAAGCTTTAACAATTTACGGTCAGGTCGTTGCATTAGCACTTTTATTTGCTAACCACTTTGTGTAATACTAGAAAAGTGAAAAATACGTACTTCTTTTATTTCTTTGACCCTGCCCCTTCTCTTCTTGAAATTATGACAACTCAACACTTAGTCTTAAAATCCTAAATATGCTTGGACCGCACTAACAAGTAAACTTGTTTTGGCCATCTCTTTCTAATGATTTATCCTTTTGAGGTATGGTTTAAAGCGTTTAGTTTAAATTATAGTAAAAAAACAAATTTGGACAATTTGAGTGTCAAAATCAGAATTAAAGTAAAGTCTTCATAGAAAAAGTTCTTTGGGTAGTCAAACCAACTTGTTTTGGTCATAACTTTGTACTTACATATCAAAATGACAAATTTTATCATGTTAGACTCTAGTTTCATCATTCTTTTGGACAAAAATCTTTAAGATGTTCTTTTATATGCAAAAAATATACTGACATCGGGCATTTTTTAAGCCCCTAGCGATGGGTCGACTTGGACGCAAAAGGTTGGTTTAAAGTTTGCAGTTTTGGTCAATATTGGTTGACTTATTTTGGTCATAACTTGTACTTAGATATCGAAATGACAAATTTTTTTCATGTTAGGAAAGAAAAGACTCTAGTTTCATCATTCTTTTGGATAAAAATCTTCAAGTTGTTGTTTTCTAGTAAAACAATAGCAAGAGAAATATATATACGAGATTAATATTTATTATATCACGTATTACACTACGAAATTGTAGAAAAGGGGGGAATTCCAAATTTTTCCACAGATCCCCTTTTGTCCTATTCATGATGTACATCTCTTTAATTTTCGTAGTCAATTATAAGGATTCATAATTGGAATAATAATTCTTACTCGCTTGGAGCGTGCGACGAAACAACAAGAACTTTGTTCTGCGAAACCATTGCTATTTCATTCCATCCTATTTAACAATTAACCAAAATTAAATTGAATTGCAATTGGATCAATCAATCATCAAATCTTGATATGGAATGGTTTGCTTTGATGAATCTCTTTGTTTGAATCGATGTGAGATATGATAAAGACAAGTAAAAATCATGTCGTTTATGCAGGTCGAGGTAAATAGCCATAGTAGCTACGTATTATACGTGAACTCCAGGGTTTACATTGAATAATGATTCTCGGGTCCGATAAGATTCAATAGAAATAAGATGGCGATGGTTTACATTATGAAAGAAACACATGTACTTGTGATAGTAGATATTCAATAGTTATATAAAGACTACCCATGTATATTATTTAATTTCCCATATTACGACGGACTACATATGTAGATTCCACTTTTTCTGTCTGTCACTGTATGTGTGAATTGAAGTCAAGCCTATGAATGCGTTTAAACAAGATAAAGGAGCGAAAAATTGAAGGAATGGGTTTGGAGAAATAGAAGAACTATATTATAAGGATTTACAAATACTTGGATATGGAATACAAATGAGATATTGAAGTAGTCCTGAAAGAAACACATGTACTTGTGATAGTAGATATTCAATAGTTATATACAGACTACCCATGTATATTATTTAATTTCCCATATTACTACGGACTACATATGTAGATTCCAGTTTTTCTGTTATTCACTGTATGTGTGAATTGAAGTCAAGCCTATGAATGCGTTTAAACAAGATAAAGGAGCGAAAAATTGAAGGAATGGGTTTGGAGAAATAGAAGAACTATATTATAAGGATTTACAAAAACTTGGATATGGAATACAAATGAGATATTGAAGTAGTCCTGATCATACAATAATAAGAAATATCATCACTTCTCAAATTAGGTTGGGAGATCTTAGTTTAGTTTTATGGATCTTAGTGATGGAATATGAAATACTAAGTAATGTAACTAATTAATATTATAAATATGTATATAACATTAATTGAGTACACTAACAAAGATATATATAATAATTCATTGGTTTATTTGATTATATCATTAACCATTTCTTTATTTTTTGTTGCGAGGAGCATACCATGAATCCCAAAATTTGTGTTGCTTCCGTTATTGGTGCTGGATCGGCCATATAACTTGCTTCTATTCGACCTAGAGTAGGTCAAGGTACTGTTGCGGGCCAAGCCGTAAAAGTCAACCAGATGCAGAGGGTAAAATACGTTGTACTTTATTGCTTAACTGGCTTTTATGGAAGCTTTAACAATTTACGGCCAGGTCGTCGCATTAACACTTTTATTTGCTAACCCCTTTGTGTGATCCTAGAAACCTGAGAACGTGAAAAATACATAATTCTTTTATTTCTTTGACCCTGCCTCTTCTCTTCTTTAAATTATGACAACTCAACACTTAATCTTAAAATCCTAAACATGCTTGGACCGCACTAACAAGTAAACTTGTTTTGGCCATCTCTTTCTAATGATTTATCCTTTTGAGGTATGGTTTAAAGCGTTTAGTTTAAATTATAGTAAAAAAAACAAATTTGGACAATTTGAGTGTCAAAATCAGAATTAAATTAAAGTCTTCATAGAAAAAGTTCTTTGGGTAGTCAAACCAACTTGTTTTGGTCATAACTTTGTACTTACATATCAAAATGACAAATTTTATCATGTTAGACTCTAGTTTCATCATTCTTTTGGACAAAAATCTTTAAGATGTTCTTTTATATGCAAAAAATATACTGACATCGGGCATTTTTTAAGCCCCTAGCGATGGGTCGACTTGGACGCAAAAGGTTGGTTTAAAGTTTGCAGTTTTGGTCAATATTGGTTGACTTATTTTGGTCATAACTTGTACTTAGATATCGAAATGACAAATTTTTTTCATGTTAGGAAAGAAAAGACTCTAGTTTCATCATTCTTTTGGATAAAAATCTTCAAGTTGTTGTTTTCTAGTAAAACAATAGCAAGAGAAATATATATACGAGATTAATATTTATTATATTACGTATTACACTACGAAATTGTAGAAAAGGGGGGAATTCCAAATTTTTCCACAGATCCCCTTTTGTCCTATTCATGATGTACATCTCCTTAATTTTCGTAGTCAATTATAAGGATTCATAATTGGGCTAATAACTCTTACTGGTTTGTAGCGTGCGACGAAACAACAAGAACTTTCTTCTGCGTAATCGTTGCTATTTCATTCCGTTCTATTCAACAATTAACCAAAATTAAATTGAATTGCAATTGGATCAATCAATCATCAAATCTTGATATGGAATGGTTTGCTTTGATGAATCTCTTTGTTTGAATCGATGTGAGATATGATGAAGAGAAGTAAAAATCATGTAGTTTATGCAGGTCGAGGTAAATAGTCTTAGATACATATTATACGTGGACTCCGGGGTTTGCATTGAATAATGATTCTCGGGTTCGATGTGATTCAATAGAAATAAGATGACGATGGTTTACATTATGAAAGAAACACATGTACATTCGATAGTAGATATTCAATAGTTATATACGGACTAGCCGTGTATATTATTTAATTTCCCATATTACTACGGACTACATATGTAGATTCCACTTTCTCTATATGGATTACGATACAAGCTCTTCCTTTTCTGTCTGTCACTGTATGTGTGAATTGAAGTCAAGCCTATGATTGCGTTTAAACAAGATAAAGGAGCGAAGAATTGAAGGAATGGGTTTGGAGAAATAGAAGAACTGTATTATAAGGATTTACAAAAGCTTGAATATGGAATAAAAATTAGATATTGAAGTAGTCCTGATCATACAATAATAACAAATATCACCACTTCTCAAATTAGGTTGGGAGATCTTAGTTTAGTTGTATGGATCTTAGTGATGGAATATGAAATACTAAGTAATGCAACTAATTAATATTATAAATATGTATATAACATTAATTGTGTCCACTAACAAAGATATATATAATAATTCATTGGTTTATTAGATTATATCATTAACCATTTCTTTATTTTTTGTTGTGAGGAGTTCTTACCATGAATCCCAAATTTTCTGTTGCTTCTGTTATTGGTGCTGGATTTGCCATATAACTTGCTTCTATTCGACCTAGAGTAGGTCAAGGTACTGTTGCAGGCCAAGCCGTAAAAGGTATTGCTAGTCAACCAGATGCAGTGGGTAAAATACGATGTACTTTATTGCTTAACTGGCTTTTATGGAAGCTTTAACAATTTACGGTCAGGTCGTTGCATTAGCACTTTTATTTGCTAACCACTTTGTGTAATACTAGAAAAGTGAAAAATACGTACTTCTTTTATTTCTTTGACCCTGCCCCTTCTCTTCTTGAAATTATGACAACTCAACACTTAGTCTTAAAATCCTAAATATGCTTGGACCGCACTAACAAGTAAACTTGTTTTGGCCATCTCTTTCTAATGATTTATCCTTTTGAGGTATGGTTTAAAGCGTTTAGTTTAAATTATAGTAAAAAAACAAATTTGGACAATTTGAGTGTCAAAATCAGAATTAAAGTAAAGTCTTCATAGAAAAAGTTCTTTGGGTAGTCAAACCAACTTGTTTTGGTCATAACTTTGTACTTACATATCAAAATGACAAATTTTATCATGTTAGACTCTAGTTTCATCATTCTTTTGGACAAAAATCTTTAAGATGTTCTTTTATATGCAAAAAATATACTGACATCGGGCATTTTTTAAGCCCCTAGCGATGGGTCGACTTGGACGCAAAAGGTTGGTTTAAAGTTTGCAGTTTTGGTCAATATTGGTTGACTTATTTTGGTCATAACTTGTACTTAGATATCGAAATGACAAATTTTTTTCATGTTAGGAAAGAAAAGACTCTAGTTTCATCATTCTTTTGGATAAAAATCTTCAAGTTGTTGTTTTCTAGTAAAACAATAGCAAGAGAAATATATATACGAGATTAATATTTATTATATCACGTATTACACTACGAAATTGTAGAAAAGGGGGGAATTCCAAATTTTTCCACAGATCCCCTTTTGTCCTATTCATGATGTACATCTCTTTAATTTTCGTAGTCAATTATAAGGATTCATAATTGGAATAATAATTCTTACTCGCTTGGAGCGTGCGACGAAACAACAAGAACTTTGTTCTGCGAAACCATTGCTATTTCATTCCATCCTATTTAACAATTAACCAAAATTAAATTGAATTGCAATTGGATCAATCAATCATCAAATCTTGATATGGAATGGTTTGCTTTGATGAATCTCTTTGTTTGAATCGATGTGAGATATGATAAAGACAAGTAAAAATCATGTCGTTTATGCAGGTCGAGGTAAATAGCCATAGTAGCTACGTATTATACGTGAACTCCAGGGTTTACATTGAATAATGATTCTCGGGTCCGATAAGATTCAATAGAAATAAGATGGCGATGGTTTACATTATGAAAGAAACACATGTACTTGTGATAGTAGATATTCAATAGTTATATAAAGACTACCCATGTATATTATTTAATTTCCCATATTACGACGGACTACATATGTAGATTCCACTTTTTCTGTCTGTCACTGTATGTGTGAATTGAAGTCAAGCCTATGAATGCGTTTAAACAAGATAAAGGAGCGAAAAATTGAAGGAATGGGTTTGGAGAAATAGAAGAACTATATTATAAGGATTTACAAATACTTGGATATGGAATACAAATGAGATATTGAAGTAGTCCTGAAAGAAACACATGTACTTGTGATAGTAGATATTCAATAGTTATATACAGACTACCCATGTATATTATTTAATTTCCCATATTACTACGGACTACATATGTAGATTCCAGTTTTTCTGTTATTCACTGTATGTGTGAATTGAAGTCAAGCCTATGAATGCGTTTAAACAAGATAAAGGAGCGAAAAATTGAAGGAATGGGTTTGGAGAAATAGAAGAACTATATTATAAGGATTTACAAAAACTTGGATATGGAATACAAATGAGATATTGAAGTAGTCCTGATCATACAATAATAAGAAATATCATCACTTCTCAAATTAGGTTGGGAGATCTTAGTTTAGTTTTATGGATCTTAGTGATGGAATATGAAATACTAAGTAATGTAACTAATTAATATTATAAATATGTATATAACATTAATTGAGTACACTAACAAAGATATATATAATAATTCATTGGTTTATTTGATTATATCATTAACCATTTCTTTATTTTTTGTTGCGAGGAGCATACCATGAATCCCAAAATTTGTGTTGCTTCCGTTATTGGTGCTGGATCGGCCATATAACTTGCTTCTATTCGACCTAGAGTAGGTCAAGGTACTGTTGCGGGCCAAGCCGTAAAAGTCAACCAGATGCAGAGGGTAAAATACGTTGTACTTTATTGCTTAACTGGCTTTTATGGAAGCTTTAACAATTTACGGCCAGGTCGTCGCATTAACACTTTTATTTGCTAACCCCTTTGTGTGATCCTAGAAACCTGAGAACGTGAAAAATACATAATTCTTTTATTTCTTTGACCCTGCCTCTTCTCTTCTTTAAATTATGACAACTCAACACTTAATCTTAAAATCCTAAACATGCTTGGACCGCACTAACAAGTAAACTTGTTTTGGCCATCTCTTTCTAATGATTTATCCTTTTGAGGTATGGTTTAAAGCGTTTAGTTTAAATTATAGTAAAAAAAACAAATTTGGACAATTTGAGTGTCAAAATCAGAATTAAATTAAAGTCTTCATAGAAAAAGTTCTTTGGGTAGTCAAACCAACTTGTTTTGGTCATAACTTTGTACTTACATATCAAAATGACAAATTTTATCATGTTAGACTCTAGTTTCATCATTCTTTTGGACAAAAATCTTTAAGATGTTCTTTTATATGCAAAAAATATACTGACATCGGGCATTTTTTAAGCCCCTAGCGATGGGTCGACTTGGACGCAAAAGGTTGGTTTAAAGTTTGCAGTTTTGGTCAATATTGGTTGACTTATTTTGGTCATAACTTGTACTTAGATATCGAAATGACAAATTTTTTTCATGTTAGGAAAGAAAAGACTCTAGTTTCATCATTCTTTTGGATAAAAATCTTCAAGTTGTTGTTTTCTAGTAAAACAATAGCAAGAGAAATATATATACGAGATTAATATTTATTATATTACGTATTACACTACGAAATTGTAGAAAAGGGGGGAATTCCAAATTTTTCCACAGATCCCCTTTTGTCCTATTCATGATGTACATCTCCTTAATTTTCGTAGTCAATTATAAGGATTCATAATTGGGCTAATAACTCTTACTGGTTTGTAGCGTGCGACGAAACAACAAGAACTTTCTTCTGCGTAATCGTTGCTATTTCATTCCGTTCTATTCAACAATTAACCAAAATTAAATTGAATTGCAATTGGATCAATCAATCATCAAATCTTGATATGGAATGGTTTGCTTTGATGAATCTCTTTGTTTGAATCGATGTGAGATATGATGAAGAGAAGTAAAAATCATGTAGTTTATGCAGGTCGAGGTAAATAGTCTTAGATACATATTATACGTGGACTCCGGGGTTTGCATTGAATAATGATTCTCGGGTTCGATGTGATTCAATAGAAATAAGATGACGATGGTTTACATTATGAAAGAAACACATGTACATTCGATAGTAGATATTCAATAGTTATATACGGACTAGCCGTGTATATTATTTAATTTCCCATATTACTACGGACTACATATGTAGATTCCACTTTCTCTATATGGATTACGATACAAGCTCTTCCTTTTCTGTCTGTCACTGTATGTGTGAATTGAAGTCAAGCCTATGATTGCGTTTAAACAAGATAAAGGAGCGAAGAATTGAAGGAATGGGTTTGGAGAAATAGAAGAACTGTATTATAAGGATTTACAAAAGCTTGAATATGGAATAAAAATTAGATATTGAAGTAGTCCTGATCATACAATAATAACAAATATCACCACTTCTCAAATTAGGTTGGGAGATCTTAGTTTAGTTGTATGGATCTTAGTGATGGAATATGAAATACTAAGTAATGCAACTAATTAATATTATAAATATGTATATAACATTAATTGTGTCCACTAACAAAGATATATATAATAATTCATTGGTTTATTAGATTATATCATTAACCATTTCTTTATTTTTTGTTGTGAGGAGTTCTTACCATGAATCCCAAATTTTCTGTTGCTTCTGTTATTGGTGCTGGATTTGCCATATAACTTGCTTCTATTCGACCTAGAGTAGGTCAAGGTACTGTTGCAGGCCAAGCCGTAAAAGGTATTGCTAGTCAACCAGATGCAGTGGGTAAAATACGATGTACTTTATTGCTTAACTGGCTTTTATGGAAGCTTTAACAATTTACGGTCAGGTCGTTGCATTAGCACTTTTATTTGCTAACCACTTTGTGTAATACTAGAAAAGTGAAAAATACGTACTTCTTTTATTTCTTTGACCCTGCCCCTTCTCTTCTTGAAATTATGACAACTCAACACTTAGTCTTAAAATCCTAAATATGCTTGGACCGCACTAACAAGTAAACTTGTTTTGGCCATCTCTTTCTAATGATTTATCCTTTTGAGGTATGGTTTAAAGCGTTTAGTTTAAATTATAGTAAAAAAACAAATTTGGACAATTTGAGTGTCAAAATCAGAATTAAAGTAAAGTCTTCATAGAAAAAGTTCTTTGGGTAGTCAAACCAACTTGTTTTGGTCATAACTTTGTACTTACATATCAAAATGACAAATTTTATCATGTTAGACTCTAGTTTCATCATTCTTTTGGACAAAAATCTTTAAGATGTTCTTTTATATGCAAAAAATATACTGACATCGGGCATTTTTTAAGCCCCTAGCGATGGGTCGACTTGGACGCAAAAGGTTGGTTTAAAGTTTGCAGTTTTGGTCAATATTGGTTGACTTATTTTGGTCATAACTTGTACTTAGATATCGAAATGACAAATTTTTTTCATGTTAGGAAAGAAAAGACTCTAGTTTCATCATTCTTTTGGATAAAAATCTTCAAGTTGTTGTTTTCTAGTAAAACAATAGCAAGAGAAATATATATACGAGATTAATATTTATTATATCACGTATTACACTACGAAATTGTAGAAAAGGGGGGAATTCCAAATTTTTCCACAGATCCCCTTTTGTCCTATTCATGATGTACATCTCTTTAATTTTCGTAGTCAATTATAAGGATTCATAATTGGAATAATAATTCTTACTCGCTTGGAGCGTGCGACGAAACAACAAGAACTTTGTTCTGCGAAACCATTGCTATTTCATTCCATCCTATTTAACAATTAACCAAAATTAAATTGAATTGCAATTGGATCAATCAATCATCAAATCTTGATATGGAATGGTTTGCTTTGATGAATCTCTTTGTTTGAATCGATGTGAGATATGATAAAGACAAGTAAAAATCATGTCGTTTATGCAGGTCGAGGTAAATAGCCATAGTAGCTACGTATTATACGTGAACTCCAGGGTTTACATTGAATAATGATTCTCGGGTCCGATAAGATTCAATAGAAATAAGATGGCGATGGTTTACATTATGAAAGAAACACATGTACTTGTGATAGTAGATATTCAATAGTTATATAAAGACTACCCATGTATATTATTTAATTTCCCATATTACGACGGACTACATATGTAGATTCCACTTTTTCTGTCTGTCACTGTATGTGTGAATTGAAGTCAAGCCTATGAATGCGTTTAAACAAGATAAAGGAGCGAAAAATTGAAGGAATGGGTTTGGAGAAATAGAAGAACTATATTATAAGGATTTACAAATACTTGGATATGGAATACAAATGAGATATTGAAGTAGTCCTGAAAGAAACACATGTACTTGTGATAGTAGATATTCAATAGTTATATACAGACTACCCATGTATATTATTTAATTTCCCATATTACTACGGACTACATATGTAGATTCCAGTTTTTCTGTTATTCACTGTATGTGTGAATTGAAGTCAAGCCTATGAATGCGTTTAAACAAGATAAAGGAGCGAAAAATTGAAGGAATGGGTTTGGAGAAATAGAAGAACTATATTATAAGGATTTACAAAAACTTGGATATGGAATACAAATGAGATATTGAAGTAGTCCTGATCATACAATAATAAGAAATATCATCACTTCTCAAATTAGGTTGGGAGATCTTAGTTTAGTTTTATGGATCTTAGTGATGGAATATGAAATACTAAGTAATGTAACTAATTAATATTATAAATATGTATATAACATTAATTGAGTACACTAACAAAGATATATATAATAATTCATTGGTTTATTTGATTATATCATTAACCATTTCTTTATTTTTTGTTGCGAGGAGCATACCATGAATCCCAAAATTTGTGTTGCTTCCGTTATTGGTGCTGGATCGGCCATATAACTTGCTTCTATTCGACCTAGAGTAGGTCAAGGTACTGTTGCGGGCCAAGCCGTAAAAGTCAACCAGATGCAGAGGGTAAAATACGTTGTACTTTATTGCTTAACTGGCTTTTATGGAAGCTTTAACAATTTACGGCCAGGTCGTCGCATTAACACTTTTATTTGCTAACCCCTTTGTGTGATCCTAGAAACCTGAGAACGTGAAAAATACATAATTCTTTTATTTCTTTGACCCTGCCTCTTCTCTTCTTTAAATTATGACAACTCAACACTTAATCTTAAAATCCTAAACATGCTTGGACCGCACTAACAAGTAAACTTGTTTTGGCCATCTCTTTCTAATGATTTATCCTTTTGAGGTATGGTTTAAAGCGTTTAGTTTAAATTATAGTAAAAAAAACAAATTTGGACAATTTGAGTGTCAAAATCAGAATTAAATTAAAGTCTTCATAGAAAAAGTTCTTTGGGTAGTCAAACCAACTTGTTTTGGTCATAACTTTGTACTTACATATCAAAATGACAAATTTTATCATGTTAGACTCTAGTTTCATCATTCTTTTGGACAAAAATCTTTAAGATGTTCTTTTATATGCAAAAAATATACTGACATCGGGCATTTTTTAAGCCCCTAGCGATGGGTCGACTTGGACGCAAAAGGTTGGTTTAAAGTTTGCAGTTTTGGTCAATATTGGTTGACTTATTTTGGTCATAACTTGTACTTAGATATCGAAATGACAAATTTTTTTCATGTTAGGAAAGAAAAGACTCTAGTTTCATCATTCTTTTGGATAAAAATCTTCAAGTTGTTGTTTTCTAGTAAAACAATAGCAAGAGAAATATATATACGAGATTAATATTTATTATATTACGTATTACACTACGAAATTGTAGAAAAGGGGGGAATTCCAAATTTTTCCACAGATCCCCTTTTGTCCTATTCATGATGTACATCTCCTTAATTTTCGTAGTCAATTATAAGGATTCATAATTGGGCTAATAACTCTTACTGGTTTGTAGCGTGCGACGAAACAACAAGAACTTTCTTCTGCGTAATCGTTGCTATTTCATTCCGTTCTATTCAACAATTAACCAAAATTAAATTGAATTGCAATTGGATCAATCAATCATCAAATCTTGATATGGAATGGTTTGCTTTGATGAATCTCTTTGTTTGAATCGATGTGAGATATGATGAAGAGAAGTAAAAATCATGTAGTTTATGCAGGTCGAGGTAAATAGTCTTAGATACATATTATACGTGGACTCCGGGGTTTGCATTGAATAATGATTCTCGGGTTCGATGTGATTCAATAGAAATAAGATGACGATGGTTTACATTATGAAAGAAACACATGTACATTCGATAGTAGATATTCAATAGTTATATACGGACTAGCCGTGTATATTATTTAATTTCCCATATTACTACGGACTACATATGTAGATTCCACTTTCTCTATATGGATTACGATACAAGCTCTTCCTTTTCTGTCTGTCACTGTATGTGTGAATTGAAGTCAAGCCTATGATTGCGTTTAAACAAGATAAAGGAGCGAAGAATTGAAGGAATGGGTTTGGAGAAATAGAAGAACTGTATTATAAGGATTTACAAAAGCTTGAATATGGAATAAAAATTAGATATTGAAGTAGTCCTGATCATACAATAATAACAAATATCACCACTTCTCAAATTAGGTTGGGAGATCTTAGTTTAGTTGTATGGATCTTAGTGATGGAATATGAAATACTAAGTAATGCAACTAATTAATATTATAAATATGTATATAACATTAATTGTGTCCACTAACAAAGATATATATAATAATTCATTGGTTTATTAGATTATATCATTAACCATTTCTTTATTTTTTGTTGTGAGGAGTTCTTACCATGAATCCCAAATTTTCTGTTGCTTCTGTTATTGGTGCTGGATTTGCCATATAACTTGCTTCTATTCGACCTAGAGTAGGTCAAGGTACTGTTGCAGGCCAAGCCGTAAAAGGTATTGCTAGTCAACCAGATGCAGTGGGTAAAATACGATGTACTTTATTGCTTAACTGGCTTTTATGGAAGCTTTAACAATTTACGGTCAGGTCGTTGCATTAGCACTTTTATTTGCTAACCACTTTGTGTAATACTAGAAAAGTGAAAAATACGTACTTCTTTTATTTCTTTGACCCTGCCCCTTCTCTTCTTGAAATTATGACAACTCAACACTTAGTCTTAAAATCCTAAATATGCTTGGACCGCACTAACAAGTAAACTTGTTTTGGCCATCTCTTTCTAATGATTTATCCTTTTGAGGTATGGTTTAAAGCGTTTAGTTTAAATTATAGTAAAAAAACAAATTTGGACAATTTGAGTGTCAAAATCAGAATTAAAGTAAAGTCTTCATAGAAAAAGTTCTTTGGGTAGTCAAACCAACTTGTTTTGGTCATAACTTTGTACTTACATATCAAAATGACAAATTTTATCATGTTAGACTCTAGTTTCATCATTCTTTTGGACAAAAATCTTTAAGATGTTCTTTTATATGCAAAAAATATACTGACATCGGGCATTTTTTAAGCCCCTAGCGATGGGTCGACTTGGACGCAAAAGGTTGGTTTAAAGTTTGCAGTTTTGGTCAATATTGGTTGACTTATTTTGGTCATAACTTGTACTTAGATATCGAAATGACAAATTTTTTTCATGTTAGGAAAGAAAAGACTCTAGTTTCATCATTCTTTTGGATAAAAATCTTCAAGTTGTTGTTTTCTAGTAAAACAATAGCAAGAGAAATATATATACGAGATTAATATTTATTATATCACGTATTACACTACGAAATTGTAGAAAAGGGGGGAATTCCAAATTTTTCCACAGATCCCCTTTTGTCCTATTCATGATGTACATCTCTTTAATTTTCGTAGTCAATTATAAGGATTCATAATTGGAATAATAATTCTTACTCGCTTGGAGCGTGCGACGAAACAACAAGAACTTTGTTCTGCGAAACCATTGCTATTTCATTCCATCCTATTTAACAATTAACCAAAATTAAATTGAATTGCAATTGGATCAATCAATCATCAAATCTTGATATGGAATGGTTTGCTTTGATGAATCTCTTTGTTTGAATCGATGTGAGATATGATAAAGACAAGTAAAAATCATGTCGTTTATGCAGGTCGAGGTAAATAGCCATAGTAGCTACGTATTATACGTGAACTCCAGGGTTTACATTGAATAATGATTCTCGGGTCCGATAAGATTCAATAGAAATAAGATGGCGATGGTTTACATTATGAAAGAAACACATGTACTTGTGATAGTAGATATTCAATAGTTATATAAAGACTACCCATGTATATTATTTAATTTCCCATATTACGACGGACTACATATGTAGATTCCACTTTTTCTGTCTGTCACTGTATGTGTGAATTGAAGTCAAGCCTATGAATGCGTTTAAACAAGATAAAGGAGCGAAAAATTGAAGGAATGAGTTTGGAGAAATAGAAGAACTATATTATAAGGATTTACAAATACTTGGATATGGAATACAAATGAGATATTGAAGTAGTCCTGAAAGAAACACATGTACTTGTGATAGTAGATATTCAATAGTTATATACAGACTACCCATGTATATTATTTAATTTCCCATATTACTACGGACTACATATGTAGATTCCAGTTTTTCTGTTATTCACTGTATGTGTGAATTGAAGTCAAGCCTATGAATGCGTTTAAACAAGATAAAGGAGCGAAAAATTGAAGGAATGGGTTTGGAGAAATAGAAGAACTATATTATAAGGATTTACAAAAACTTGGATATGGAATACAAATGAGATATTGAAGTAGTCCTGATCATACAATAATAAGAAATATCATCACTTCTCAAATTAGGTTGGGAGATCTTAGTTTAGTTTTATGGATCTTAGTGATGGAATATGAAATACTAAGTAATGTAACTAATTAATATTATAAATATGTATATAACATTAATTGAGTACACTAACAAAGATATATATAATAATTCATTGGTTTATTTGATTATATCATTAACCATTTCTTTATTTTTTGTTGCGAGGAGCATACCATGAATCCCAAAATTTGTGTTGCTTCCGTTATTGGTGCTGGATCGGCCATATAACTTGCTTCTATTCGACCTAGAGTAGGTCAAGGTACTGTTGCGGGCCAAGCCGTAAAAGTCAACCAGATGCAGAGGGTAAAATACGTTGTACTTTATTGCTTAACTGGCTTTTATGGAAGCTTTAACAATTTACGGCCAGGTCGTCGCATTAACACTTTTATTTGCTAACCCCTTTGTGTGATCCTAGAAACCTGAGAACGTGAAAAATACATAATTCTTTTATTTCTTTGACCCTGCCTCTTCTCTTCTTTAAATTATGACAACTCAACACTTAATCTTAAAATCCTAAACATGCTTGGACCGCACTAACAAGTAAACTTGTTTTGGCCATCTCTTTCTAATGATTTATCCTTTTGAGGTATGGTTTAAAGCGTTTAGTTTAAATTATAGTAAAAAAAACAAATTTGGACAATTTGAGTGTCAAAATCAGAATTAAATTAAAGTCTTCATAGAAAAAGTTCTTTGGGTAGTCAAACCAACTTGTTTTGGTCATAACTTTGTACTTACATATCAAAATGACAAATTTTATCATGTTAGACTCTAGTTTCATCATTCTTTTGGACAAAAATCTTTAAGATGTTCTTTTATATGCAAAAAATATACTGACATCGGGCATTTTTTAAGCCCCTAGCGATGGGTCGACTTGGACGCAAAAGGTTGGTTTAAAGTTTGCAGTTTTGGTCAATATTGGTTGACTTATTTTGGTCATAACTTGTACTTAGATATCGAAATGACAAATTTTTTTCATGTTAGGAAAGAAAAGACTCTAGTTTCATCATTCTTTTGGATAAAAATCTTCAAGTTGTTGTTTTCTAGTAAAACAATAGCAAGAGAAATATATATACGAGATTAATATTTATTATATTACGTATTACACTACGAAATTGTAGAAAAGGGGGGAATTCCAAATTTTTCCACAGATCCCCTTTTGCCCTATTCATGATGTACATCTCCTTAATTTTCGTAGTCAATTATAAGGATTCATAATTGGGCTAATAACTCTTACTGGTTTGTAGCGTGCGACGAAACAACAAGAACTTTCTTCTGCGTAATCGTTGCTATTTCATTCCGTTCTATTCAACAATTAACCAAAATTAAATTGAATTGCAATTGGATCAATCAATCATCAAATCTTGATATGGAATGGTTTGCTTTGATGAATCTCTTTGTTTGAATCGATGTGAGATATGATGAAGAGAAGTAAAAATCATGTAGTTTATGCAGGTCGAGGTAAATAGTCTTAGATACATATTATACGTGGACTCCGGGGTTTGCATTGAATAATGATTCTCGGGTTCGATGTGATTCAATAGAAATAAGATGACGATGGTTTACATTATCAAAGAAACACATGTACATTCGATAGTAGATATTCAATAGTTATATACGGACTAGCCGTGTATATTATTTAATTTCCCATATTACTACGGACTACATATGTAGATTCCACTTTCTCTATATGGATTACGATACAAGCTCTTCCTTTTCTGTCTGTCACTGTATGTGTGAATTGAAGTCAAGCCTATGATTGCGTTTAAACAAGATAAAGGAGCGAAGAATTGAAGGAATGGGTTTGGAGAAATAGAAGAACTGTATTATAAGGATTTACAAAAGCTTGAATATGGAATAAAAATTAGATATTGAAGTAGTCCTGATCATACAATAATAACAAATATCACCACTTCTCAAATTAGGTTGGGAGATCTTAGTTTAGTTGTATGGATC
The DNA here is from genome assembly GCF_984573655.1 of Nuphar pumila. Classification (NCBI taxonomy): domain Eukaryota; kingdom Viridiplantae; phylum Streptophyta; class Magnoliopsida; order Nymphaeales; family Nymphaeaceae; genus Nuphar; species Nuphar pumila. The sequence continues at coordinate 67,972,681 of NC_143251.1, read as the reverse complement.
TTAGTGATGGAATATGAAATACTAAGTAATGCAACTAATTAATATTATAAATATGTATATAACATTAATTGTGTCCACTAACAAAGATATATATAATAATTCATTGGTTTATTAGATTATATCATTAACCATTTCTTTATTTTTTGTTGTGAGGAGTTCTTACCATGAATCCCAAATTTTCTGTTGCTTCTGTTATTGGTGCTGGATTTGCCATATAACTTGCTTCTATTCGACCTAGAGTAGGTCAAGGTACTGTTGCAGGCCAAGCCGTAAAAGGTATTGCTAGTCAACCAGATGCAGTGGGTAAAATACGATGTACTTTATTGCTTAACTGGCTTTTATGGAAGCTTTAACAATTTACGGTCAGGTCGTTGCATTAGCACTTTTATTTGCTAACCACTTTGTGTAATACTAGAAAAGTGAAAAATACGTACTTCTTTTATTTCTTTGACCCTGCCCCTTCTCTTCTTGAAATTATGACAACTCAACACTTAGTCTTAAAATCCTAAATATGCTTGGACCGCACTAACAAGTAAACTTGTTTTGGCCATCTCTTTCTAATGATTTATCCTTTTGAGGTATGGTTTAAAGCGTTTAGTTTAAATTATAGTAAAAAAACAAATTTGGACAATTTGAGTGTCAAAATCAGAATTAAAGTAAAGTCTTCATAGAAAAAGTTCTTTGGGTAGTCAAACCAACTTGTTTTGGTCATAACTTTGTACTTACATATCAAAATGACAAATTTTATCATGTTAGACTCTAGTTTCATCATTCTTTTGGACAAAAATCTTTAAGATGTTCTTTTATATGCAAAAAATATACTGACATCGGGCATTTTTTAAGCCCCTAGCGATGGGTCGACTTGGACGCAAAAGGTTGGTTTAAAGTTTGCAGTTTTGGTCAATATTGGTTGACTTATTTTGGTCATAACTTGTACTTAGATATCGAAATGACAAATTTTTTTCATGTTAGGAAAGAAAAGACTCTAGTTTCATCATTCTTTTGGATAAAAATCTTCAAGTTGTTGTTTTCTAGTAAAACAATAGCAAGAGAAATATATATACGAGATTAATATTTATTATATCACGTATTACACTACGAAATTGTAGAAAAGGGGGGAATTCCAAATTTTTCCACAGATCCCCTTTTGTCCTATTCATGATGTACATCTCTTTAATTTTCGTAGTCAATTATAAGGATTCATAATTGGAATAATAATTCTTACTCGCTTGGAGCGTGCGACGAAACAACAAGAACTTTGTTCTGCGAAACCATTGCTATTTCATTCCATCCTATTTAACAATTAACCAAAATTAAATTGAATTGCAATTGGATCAATCAATCATCAAATCTTGATATGGAATGGTTTGCTTTGATGAATCTCTTTGTTTGAATCGATGTGAGATATGATAAAGACAAGTAAAAATCATGTCGTTTATGCAGGTCGAGGTAAATAGCCATAGTAGCTACGTATTATACGTGAACTCCAGGGTTTACATTGAATAATGATTCTCGGGTCCGATAAGATTCAATAGAAATAAGATGGCGATGGTTTACATTATGAAAGAAACACATGTACTTGTGATAGTAGATATTCAATAGTTATATAAAGACTACCCATGTATATTATTTAATTTCCCATATTACGACGGACTACATATGTAGATTCCACTTTTTCTGTCTGTCACTGTATGTGTGAATTGAAGTCAAGCCTATGAATGCGTTTAAACAAGATAAAGGAGCGAAAAATTGAAGGAATGGGTTTGGAGAAATAGAAGAACTATATTATAAGGATTTACAAATACTTGGATATGGAATACAAATGAGATATTGAAGTAGTCCTGAAAGAAACACATGTACTTGTGATAGTAGATATTCAATAGTTATATACAGACTACCCATGTATATTATTTAATTTCCCATATTACTACGGACTACATATGTAGATTCCAGTTTTTCTGTTATTCACTGTATGTGTGAATTGAAGTCAAGCCTATGAATGCGTTTAAACAAGATAAAGGAGCGAAAAATTGAAGGAATGGGTTTGGAGAAATAGAAGAACTATATTATAAGGATTTACAAAAACTTGGATATGGAATACAAATGAGATATTGAAGTAGTCCTGATCATACAATAATAAGAAATATCATCACTTCTCAAATTAGGTTGGGAGATCTTAGTTTAGTTTTATGGATCTTAGTGATGGAATATGAAATACTAAGTAATGTAACTAATTAATATTATAAATATGTATATAACATTAATTGAGTACACTAACAAAGATATATATAATAATTCATTGGTTTATTTGATTATATCATTAACCATTTCTTTATTTTTTGTTGCGAGGAGCATACCATGAATCCCAAAATTTGTGTTGCTTCCGTTATTGGTGCTGGATCGGCCATATAACTTGCTTCTATTCGACCTAGAGTAGGTCAAGGTACTGTTGCGGGCCAAGCCGTAAAAGTCAACCAGATGCAGAGGGTAAAATACGTTGTACTTTATTGCTTAACTGGCTTTTATGGAAGCTTTAACAATTTACGGCCAGGTCGTCGCATTAACACTTTTATTTGCTAACCCCTTTGTGTGATCCTAGAAACCTGAGAACGTGAAAAATACATAATTCTTTTATTTCTTTGACCCTGCCTCTTCTCTTCTTTAAATTATGACAACTCAACACTTAATCTTAAAATCCTAAACATGCTTGGACCGCACTAACAAGTAAACTTGTTTTGGCCATCTCTTTCTAATGATTTATCCTTTTGAGGTATGGTTTAAAGCGTTTAGTTTAAATTATAGTAAAAAAAACAAATTTGGACAATTTGAGTGTCAAAATCAGAATTAAATTAAAGTCTTCATAGAAAAAGTTCTTTGGGTAGTCAAACCAACTTGTTTTGGTCATAACTTTGTACTTACATATCAAAATGACAAATTTTATCATGTTAGACTCTAGTTTCATCATTCTTTTGGACAAAAATCTTTAAGATGTTCTTTTATATGCAAAAAATATACTGACATCGGGCATTTTTTAAGCCCCTAGCGATGGGTCGACTTGGACGCAAAAGGTTGGTTTAAAGTTTGCAGTTTTGGTCAATATTGGTTGACTTATTTTGGTCATAACTTGTACTTAGATATCGAAATGACAAATTTTTTTCATGTTAGGAAAGAAAAGACTCTAGTTTCATCATTCTTTTGGATAAAAATCTTCAAGTTGTTGTTTTCTAGTAAAACAATAGCAAGAGAAATATATATACGAGATTAATATTTATTATATTACGTATTACACTACGAAATTGTAGAAAAGGGGGGAATTCCAAATTTTTCCACAGATCCCCTTTTGTCCTATTCATGATGTACATCTCCTTAATTTTCGTAGTCAATTATAAGGATTCATAATTGGGCTAATAACTCTTACTGGTTTGTAGCGTGCGACGAAACAACAAGAACTTTCTTCTGCGTAATCGTTGCTATTTCATTCCGTTCTATTCAACAATTAACCAAAATTAAATTGAATTGCAATTGGATCAATCAATCATCAAATCTTGATATGGAATGGTTTGCTTTGATGAATCTCTTTGTTTGAATCGATGTGAGATATGATGAAGAGAAGTAAAAATCATGTAGTTTATGCAGGTCGAGGTAAATAGTCTTAGATACATATTATACGTGGACTCCGGGGTTTGCATTGAATAATGATTCTCGGGTTCGATGTGATTCAATAGAAATAAGATGACGATGGTTTACATTATGAAAGAAACACATGTACATTCGATAGTAGATATTCAATAGTTATATACGGACTAGCCGTGTATATTATTTAATTTCCCATATTACTACGGACTACATATGTAGATTCCACTTTCTCTATATGGATTACGATACAAGCTCTTCCTTTTCTGTCTGTCACTGTATGTGTGAATTGAAGTCAAGCCTATGATTGCGTTTAAACAAGATAAAGGAGCGAAGAATTGAAGGAATGGGTTTGGAGAAATAGAAGAACTGTATTATAAGGATTTACAAAAGCTTGAATATGGAATAAAAATTAGATATTGAAGTAGTCCTGATCATACAATAATAACAAATATCACCACTTCTCAAATTAGGTTGGGAGATCTTAGTTTAGTTGTATGGATCTTAGTGATGGAATATGAAATACTAAGTAATGCAACTAATTAATATTATAAATATGTATATAACATTAATTGTGTCCACTAACAAAGATATATATAATAATTCATTGGTTTATTAGATTATATCATTAACCATTTCTTTATTTTTTGTTGTGAGGAGTTCTTACCATGAATCCCAAATTTTCTGTTGCTTCTGTTATTGGTGCTGGATTTGCCATATAACTTGCTTCTATTCGACCTAGAGTAGGTCAAGGTACTGTTGCAGGCCAAGCCGTAAAAGGTATTGCTAGTCAACCAGATGCAGTGGGTAAAATACGATGTACTTTATTGCTTAACTGGCTTTTATGGAAGCTTTAACAATTTACGGTCAGGTCGTTGCATTAGCACTTTTATTTGCTAACCACTTTGTGTAATACTAGAAAAGTGAAAAATACGTACTTCTTTTATTTCTTTGACCCTGCCCCTTCTCTTCTTGAAATTATGACAACTCAACACTTAGTCTTAAAATCCTAAATATGCTTGGACCGCACTAACAAGTAAACTTGTTTTGGCCATCTCTTTCTAATGATTTATCCTTTTGAGGTATGGTTTAAAGCGTTTAGTTTAAATTATAGTAAAAAAACAAATTTGGACAATTTGAGTGTCAAAATCAGAATTAAAGTAAAGTCTTCATAGAAAAAGTTCTTTGGGTAGTCAAACCAACTTGTTTTGGTCATAACTTTGTACTTACATATCAAAATGACAAATTTTATCATGTTAGACTCTAGTTTCATCATTCTTTTGGACAAAAATCTTTAAGATGTTCTTTTATATGCAAAAAATATACTGACATCGGGCATTTTTTAAGCCCCTAGCGATGGGTCGACTTGGACGCAAAAGGTTGGTTTAAAGTTTGCAGTTTTGGTCAATATTGGTTGACTTATTTTGGTCATAACTTGTACTTAGATATCGAAATGACAAATTTTTTTCATGTTAGGAAAGAAAAGACTCTAGTTTCATCATTCTTTTGGATAAAAATCTTCAAGTTGTTGTTTTCTAGTAAAACAATAGCAAGAGAAATATATATACGAGATTAATATTTATTATATCACGTATTACACTACGAAATTGTAGAAAAGGGGGGAATTCCAAATTTTTCCACAGATCCCCTTTTGTCCTATTCATGATGTACATCTCTTTAATTTTCGTAGTCAATTATAAGGATTCATAATTGGAATAATAATTCTTACTCGCTTGGAGCGTGCGACGAAACAACAAGAACTTTGTTCTGCGAAACCATTGCTATTTCATTCCATCCTATTTAACAATTAACCAAAATTAAATTGAATTGCAATTGGATCAATCAATCATCAAATCTTGATATGGAATGGTTTGCTTTGATGAATCTCTTTGTTTGAATCGATGTGAGATATGATAAAGACAAGTAAAAATCATGTCGTTTATGCAGGTCGAGGTAAATAGCCATAGTAGCTACGTATTATACGTGAACTCCAGGGTTTACATTGAATAATGATTCTCGGGTCCGATAAGATTCAATAGAAATAAGATGGCGATGGTTTACATTATGAAAGAAACACATGTACTTGTGATAGTAGATATTCAATAGTTATATAAAGACTACCCATGTATATTATTTAATTTCCCATATTACGACGGACTACATATGTAGATTCCACTTTTTCTGTCTGTCACTGTATGTGTGAATTGAAGTCAAGCCTATGAATGCGTTTAAACAAGATAAAGGAGCGAAAAATTGAAGGAATGAGTTTGGAGAAATAGAAGAACTATATTATAAGGATTTACAAATACTTGGATATGGAATACAAATGAGATATTGAAGTAGTCCTGAAAGAAACACATGTACTTGTGATAGTAGATATTCAATAGTTATATACAGACTACCCATGTATATTATTTAATTTCCCATATTACTACGGACTACATATGTAGATTCCAGTTTTTCTGTTATTCACTGTATGTGTGAATTGAAGTCAAGCCTATGAATGCGTTTAAACAAGATAAAGGAGCGAAAAATTGAAGGAATGGGTTTGGAGAAATAGAAGAACTATATTATAAGGATTTACAAAAACTTGGATATGGAATACAAATGAGATATTGAAGTAGTCCTGATCATACAATAATAAGAAATATCATCACTTCTCAAATTAGGTTGGGAGATCTTAGTTTAGTTTTATGGATCTTAGTGATGGAATATGAAATACTAAGTAATGTAACTAATTAATATTATAAATATGTATATAACATTAATTGAGTACACTAACAAAGATATATATAATAATTCATTGGTTTATTTGATTATATCATTAACCATTTCTTTATTTTTTGTTGCGAGGAGCATACCATGAATCCCAAAATTTGTGTTGCTTCCGTTATTGGTGCTGGATCGGCCATATAACTTGCTTCTATTCGACCTAGAGTAGGTCAAGGTACTGTTGCGGGCCAAGCCGTAAAAGTCAACCAGATGCAGAGGGTAAAATACGTTGTACTTTATTGCTTAACTGGCTTTTATGGAAGCTTTAACAATTTACGGCCAGGTCGTCGCATTAACACTTTTATTTGCTAACCCCTTTGTGTGATCCTAGAAACCTGAGAACGTGAAAAATACATAATTCTTTTATTTCTTTGACCCTGCCTCTTCTCTTCTTTAAATTATGACAACTCAACACTTAATCTTAAAATCCTAAACATGCTTGGACCGCACTAACAAGTAAACTTGTTTTGGCCATCTCTTTCTAATGATTTATCCTTTTGAGGTATGGTTTAAAGCGTTTAGTTTAAATTATAGTAAAAAAAACAAATTTGGACAATTTGAGTGTCAAAATCAGAATTAAATTAAAGTCTTCATAGAAAAAGTTCTTTGGGTAGTCAAACCAACTTGTTTTGGTCATAACTTTGTACTTACATATCAAAATGACAAATTTTATCATGTTAGACTCTAGTTTCATCATTCTTTTGGACAAAAATCTTTAAGATGTTCTTTTATATGCAAAAAATATACTGACATCGGGCATTTTTTAAGCCCCTAGCGATGGGTCGACTTGGACGCAAAAGGTTGGTTTAAAGTTTGCAGTTTTGGTCAATATTGGTTGACTTATTTTGGTCATAACTTGTACTTAGATATCGAAATGACAAATTTTTTTCATGTTAGGAAAGAAAAGACTCTAGTTTCATCATTCTTTTGGATAAAAATCTTCAAGTTGTTGTTTTCTAGTAAAACAATAGCAAGAGAAATATATATACGAGATTAATATTTATTATATTACGTATTACACTACGAAATTGTAGAAAAGGGGGGAATTCCAAATTTTTCCACAGATCCCCTTTTGTCCTATTCATGATGTACATCTCCTTAATTTTCGTAGTCAATTATAAGGATTCATAATTGGGCTAATAACTCTTACTGGTTTGTAGCGTGCGACGAAACAACAAGAACTTTCTTCTGCGTAATCGTTGCTATTTCATTCCGTTCTATTCAACAATTAACCAAAATTAAATTGAATTGCAATTGGATCAATCAATCATCAAATCTTGATATGGAATGGTTTGCTTTGATGAATCTCTTTGTTTGAATCGATGTGAGATATGATGAAGAGAAGTAAAAATCATGTAGTTTATGCAGGTCGAGGTAAATAGTCTTAGATACATATTATACGTGGACTCCGGGGTTTGCATTGAATAATGATTCTCGGGTTCGATGTGATTCAATAGAAATAAGATGACGATGGTTTACATTATGAAAGAAACACATGTACATTCGATAGTAGATATTCAATAGTTATATACGGACTAGCCGTGTATATTATTTAATTTCCCATATTACTACGGACTACATATGTAGATTCCACTTTCTCTATATGGATTACGATACAAGCTCTTCCTTTTCTGTCTGTCACTGTATGTGTGAATTGAAGTCAAGCCTATGATTGCGTTTAAACAAGATAAAGGAGCGAAGAATTGAAGGAATGGGTTTGGAGAAATAGAAGAACTGTATTATAAGGATTTACAAAAGCTTGAATATGGAATAAAAATTAGATATTGAAGTAGTCCTGATCATACAATAATAACAAATATCACCACTTCTCAAATTAGGTTGGGAGATCTTAGTTTAGTTGTATGGATCTTAGTGATGGAATATGAAATACTAAGTAATGCAACTAATTAATATTATAAATATGTATATAACATTAATTGTGTCCACTAACAAAGATATATATAATAATTCATTGGTTTATTAGATTATATCATTAACCATTTCTTTATTTTTTGTTGTGAGGAGTTCTTACCATGAATCCCAAATTTTCTGTTGCTTCTGTTATTGGTGCTGGATTTGCCATATAACTTGCTTCTATTCGACCTAGAGTAGGTCAAGGTACTGTTGCAGGCCAAGCCGTAAAAGGTATTGCTAGTCAACCAGATGCAGTGGGTAAAATACGATGTACTTTATTGCTTAACTGGCTTTTATGGAAGCTTTAACAATTTACGGTCAGGTCGTTGCATTAGCACTTTTATTTGCTAACCACTTTGTGTAATACTAGAAAAGTGAAAAATACGTACTTCTTTTATTTCTTTGACCCTGCCCCTTCTCTTCTTGAAATTATGACAACTCAACACTTAGTCTTAAAATCCTAAATATGCTTGGACCGCACTAACAAGTAAACTTGTTTTGGCCATCTCTTTCTAATGATTTATCCTTTTGAGGTATGGTTTAAAGCGTTTAGTTTAAATTATAGTAAAAAAACAAATTTGGACAATTTGAGTGTCAAAATCAGAATTAAAGTAAAGTCTTCATAGAAAAAGTTCTTTGGGTAGTCAAACCAACTTGTTTTGGTCATAACTTTGTACTTACATATCAAAATGACAAATTTTATCATGTTAGACTCTAGTTTCATCATTCTTTTGGACAAAAATCTTTAAGATGTTCTTTTATATGCAAAAAATATACTGACATCGGGCATTTTTTAAGCCCCTAGCGATGGGTCGACTTGGACGCAAAAGGTTGGTTTAAAGTTTGCAGTTTTGGTCAATATTGGTTGACTTATTTTGGTCATAACTTGTACTTAGATATCGAAATGACAAATTTTTTTCATGTTAGGAAAGAAAAGACTCTAGTTTCATCATTCTTTTGGATAAAAATCTTCAAGTTGTTGTTTTCTAGTAAAACAATAGCAAGAGAAATATATATACGAGATTAATATTTATTATATCACGTATTACACTACGAAATTGTAGAAAAGGGGGGAATTCCAAATTTTTCCACAGATCCCCTTTTGTCCTATTCATGATGTACATCTCTTTAATTTTCGTAGTCAATTATAAGGATTCATAATTGGAATAATAATTCTTACTCGCTTGGAGCGTGCGACGAAACAACAAGAACTTTGTTCTGCGAAACCATTGCTATTTCATTCCATCCTATTTAACAATTAACCAAAATTAAATTGAATTGCAATTGGATCAATCAATCATCAAATCTTGATATGGAATGGTTTGCTTTGATGAATCTCTTTGTTTGAATCGATGTGAGATATGATAAAGACAAGTAAAAATCATGTCGTTTATGCAGGTCGAGGTAAATAGCCATAGTAGCTACGTATTATACGTGAACTCCAGGGTTTACATTGAATAATGATTCTCGGGTCCGATAAGATTCAATAGAAATAAGATGGCGATGGTTTACATTATGAAAGAAACACATGTACTTGTGATAGTAGATATTCAATAGTTATATAAAGACTACCCATGTATATTATTTAATTTCCCATATTACGACGGACTACATATGTAGATTCCACTTTTTCTGTCTGTCACTGTATGTGTGAATTGAAGTCAAGCCTATGAATGCGTTTAAACAAGATAAAGGAGCGAAAAATTGAAGGAATGGGTTTGGAGAAATAGAAGAACTATATTATAAGGATTTACAAATACTTGGATATGGAATACAAATGAGATATTGAAGTAGTCCTGAAAGAAACACATGTACTTGTGATAGTAGATATTCAATAGTTATATACAGACTACCCATGTATATTATTTAATTTCCCATATTACTACGGACTACATATGTAGATTCCAGTTTTTCTGTTATTCACTGTATGTGTGAATTGAAGTCAAGCCTATGAATGCGTTTAAACAAGATAAAGGAGCGAAAAATTGAAGGAATGGGTTTGGAGAAATAGAAGAACTATATTATAAGGATTTACAAAAACTTGGATATGGAATACAAATGAGATATTGAAGTAGTCCTGATCATACAATAATAAGAAATATCATCACTTCTCAAATTAGGTTGGGAGATCTTAGTTTAGTTTTATGGATCTTAGTGATGGAATATGAAATACTAAGTAATGTAACTAATTAATATTATAAATATGTATATAACATTAATTGAGTACACTAACAAAGATATATATAATAATTCATTGGTTTATTTGATTATATCATTAACCATTTCTTTATTTTTTGTTGCGAGGAGCATACCATGAATCCCAAAATTTGTGTTGCTTCCGTTATTGGTGCTGGATCGGCCATATAACTTGCTTCTATTCGACCTAGAGTAGGTCAAGGTACTGTTGCGGGCCAAGCCGTAAAAGTCAACCAGATGCAGAGGGTAAAATACGTTGTACTTTATTGCTTAACTGGCTTTTATGGAAGCTTTAACAATTTACGGCCAGGTCGTCGCATTAACACTTTTATTTGCTAACCCCTTTGTGTGATCCTAGAAACCTGAGAACGTGAAAAATACATAATTCTTTTATTTCTTTGACCCTGCCTCTTCTCTTCTTTAAATTATGACAACTCAACACTTAATCTTAAAATCCTAAACATGCTTGGACCGCACTAACAAGTAAACTTGTTTTGGCCATCTCTTTCTAATGATTTATCCTTTTGAGGTATGGTTTAAAGCGTTTAGTTTAAATTATAGTAAAAAAAACAAATTTGGACAATTTGAGTGTCAAAATCAGAATTAAATTAAAGTCTTCATAGAAAAAGTTCTTTGGGTAGTCAAACCAACTTGTTTTGGTCATAACTTTGTACTTACATATCAAAATGACAAATTTTATCATGTTAGACTCTAGTTTCATCATTCTTTTGGACAAAAATCTTTAAGATGTTCTTTTATATGCAAAAAATATACTGACATCGGGCATTTTTTAAGCCCCTAGCGATGGGTCGACTTGGACGCAAAAGGTTGGTTTAAAGTTTGCAGTTTTGGTCAATATTGGTTGACTTATTTTGGTCATAACTTGTACTTAGATATCGAAATGACAAATTTTTTTCATGTTAGGAAAGAAAAGACTCTAGTTTCATCATTCTTTTGGATAAAAATCTTCAAGTTGTTGTTTTCTAGTAAAACAATAGCAAGAGAAATATATATACGAGATTAATATTTATTATATTACGTATTACACTACGAAATTGTAGAAAAGGGGGGAATTCCAAATTTTTCCACAGATCCCCTTTTGCCCTATTCATGATGTACATCTCCTTAATTTTCGTAGTCAATTATAAGGATTCATAATTGGGCTAATAACTCTTACTGGTTTGTAGCGTGCGACGAAACAACAAGAACTTTCTTCTGCGTAATCGTTGCTATTTCATTCCGTTCTATTCAACAATTAACCAAAATTAAATTGAATTGCAATTGGATCAATCAATCATCAAATCTTGATATGGAATGGTTTGCTTTGATGAATCTCTTTGTTTGAATCGATGTGAGATATGATGAAGAGAAGTAAAAATCATGTAGTTTATGCAGGTCGAGGTAAATAGTCTTAGATACATATTATACGTGGACTCCGGGGTTTGCATTGAATAATGATTCTCGGGTTCGATGTGATTCAATAGAAATAAGATGACGATGGTTTACATTATGAAAGAAACACATGTACATTCGATAGTAGATATTCAATAGTTATATACGGACTAGCCGTGTATATTATTTAATTTCCCATATTACTACGGACTACATATGTAGATTCCACTTTCTCTATATGGATTACGATACAAGCTCTTCCTTTTCTGTCTGTCACTGTATGTGTGAATTGAAGTCAAGCCTATGATTGCGTTTAAACAAGATAAAGGAGCGAAGAATTGAAGGAATGGGTTTGGAGAAATAGAAGAACTGTATTATAAGGATTTACAAAAGCTTGAATATGGAATAAAAATTAGATATTGAAGTAGTCCTGATCATACAATAATAACAAATATCACCACTTCTCAAATTAGGTTGGGAGATCTTAGTTTAGTTGTATGGATCTTAGTGATGGAATATGAAATACTAAGTAATGCAACTAATTAATATTATAAATATGTATATAACATTAATTGTGTCCACTAACAAAGATATATATAATAATTCATTGGTTTATTAGATTATATCATTAACCATTTCTTTATTTTTTGTTGTGAGGAGTTCTTACCATGAATCCCAAATTTTCTGTTGCTTCTGTTATTGGTGCTGGATTTGCCATATAACTTGCTTCTATTCGACCTAGAGTAGGTCAAGGTACTGTTGCAGGCCAAGCCGTAAAAGGTATTGCTAGTCAACCAGATGCAGTGGGTAAAATACGATGTACTTTATTGCTTAACTGGCTTTTATGGAAGCTTTAACAATTTACGGTCAGGTCGTTGCATTAGCACTTTTATTTGCTAACCACTTTGTGTAATACTAGAAAAGTGAAAAATACGTACTTCTTTTATTTCTTTGACCCTGCCCCTTCTCTTCTTGAAATTATGACAACTCAACACTTAGTCTTAAAATCCTAAATATGCTTGGACCGCACTAACAAGTAAACTTGTTTTGGCCATCTCTTTCTAATGATTTATCCTTTTGAGGTATGGTTTAAAGCGTTTAGTTTAAATTATAGTAAAAAAACAAATTTGGACAATTTGAGTGTCAAAATCAGAATTAAAGTAAAGTCTTCATAGAAAAAGTTCTTTGGGTAGTCAAACCAACTTGTTTTGGTCATAACTTTGTACTTACATATCAAAATGACAAATTTTATCATGTTAGACTCTAGTTTCATCATTCTTTTGGACAAAAATCTTTAAGATGTTCTTTTATATGCAAAAAATATACTGACATCGGGCATTTTTTAAGCCCCTAGCGATGGGTCGACTTGGACGCAAAAGGTTGGTTTAAAGTTTGCAGTTTTGGTCAATATTGGTTGACTTATTTTGGTCATAACTTGTACTTAGATATCGAAATGACAAATTTTTTTCATGTTAGGAAAGAAAAGACTCTAGTTTCATCATTCTTTTGGATAAAAATCTTCAAGTTGTTGTTTTCTAGTAAAACAATAGCAAGAGAAATATATATACGAGATTAATATTTATTATATCACGTATTACACTACGAAATTGTAGAAAAGGGGGGAATTCCAAATTTTTCCACAGATCCCCTTTTGTCCTATTCATGATGTACATCTCTTTAATTTTCGTAGTCAATTATAAGGATTCATAATTGGAATAATAATTCTTACTCGCTTGGAGCGTGCGACGAAACAACAAGAACTTTGTTCTGCGAAACCATTGCTATTTCATTCCATCCTATTTAACAATTAACCAAAATTAAATTGAATTGCAATTGGATCAATCAATCATCAAATCTTGATATGGAATGGTTTGCTTTGATGAATCTCTTTGTTTGAATCGATGTGAGATATGATAAAGACAAGTAAAAATCATGTCGTTTATGCAGGTCGAGGTAAATAGCCATAGTAGCTACGTATTATACGTGAACTCCAGGGTTTACATTGAATAATGATTCTCGGGTCCGATAAGATTCAATAGAAATAAGATGGCGATGGTTTACATTATGAAAGAAACACATGTACTTGTGATAGTAGATATTCAATAGTTATATAAAGACTACCCATGTATATTATTTAATTTCCCATATTACGACGGACTACATATGTAGATTCCACTTTTTCTGTCTGTCACTGTATGTGTGAATTGAAGTCAAGCCTATGAATGCGTTTAAACAAGATAAAGGAGCGAAAAATTGAAGGAATGAGTTTGGAGAAATAGAAGAACTATATTATAAGGATTTACAAATACTTGGATATGGAATACAAATGAGATATTGAAGTAGTCCTGAAAGAAACACATGTACTTGTGATAGTAGATATTCAATAGTTATATACAGACTACCCATGTATATTATTTAATTTCCCATATTACTACGGACTACATATGTAGATTCCAGTTTTTCTGTTATTCACTGTATGTGTGAATTGAAGTCAAGCCTATGAATGCGTTTAAACAAGATAAAGGAGCGAAAAATTGAAGGAATGGGTTTGGAGAAATAGAAGAACTATATTATAAGGATTTACAAAAACTTGGATATGGAATACAAATGAGATATTGAAGTAGTCCTGATCATACAATAATAAGAAATATCATCACTTCTCAAATTAGGTTGGGAGATCTTAGTTTAGTTTTATGGATCTTAGTGATGGAATATGAAATACTAAGTAATGTAACTAATTAATATTATAAATATGTATATAACATTAATTGAGTACACTAACAAAGATATATATAATAATTCATTGGTTTATTTGATTATATCATTAACCATTTCTTTATTTTTTGTTGCGAGGAGCATACCATGAATCCCAAAATTTGTGTTGCTTCCGTTATTGGTGCTGGATCGGCCATATAACTTGCTTCTATTCGACCTAGAGTAGGTCAAGGTACTGTTGCGGGCCAAGCCGTAAAAGTCAACCAGATGCAGAGGGTAAAATACGTTGTACTTTATTGCTTAACTGGCTTTTATGGAAGCTTTAACAATTTACGGCCAGGTCGTCGCATTAACACTTTTATTTGCTAACCCCTTTGTGTGATCCTAGAAACCTGAGAACGTGAAAAATACATAATTCTTTTATTTCTTTGACCCTGCCTCTTCTCTTCTTTAAATTATGACAACTCAACACTTAATCTTAAAATCCTAAACATGCTTGGACCGCACTAACAAGTAAACTTGTTTTGGCCATCTCTTTCTAATGATTTATCCTTTTGAGGTATGGTTTAAAGCGTTTAGTTTAAATTATAGTAAAAAAAACAAATTTGGACAATTTGAGTGTCAAAATCAGAATTAAATTAAAGTCTTCATAGAAAAAGTTCTTTGGGTAGTCAAACCAACTTGTTTTGGTCATAACTTTGTACTTACATATCAAAATGACAAATTTTATCATGTTAGACTCTAGTTTCATCATTCTTTTGGACAAAAATCTTTAAGATGTTCTTTTATATGCAAAAAATATACTGACATCGGGCATTTTTTAAGCCCCTAGCGATGGGTCGACTTGGACGCAAAAGGTTGGTTTAAAGTTTGCAGTTTTGGTCAATATTGGTTGACTTATTTTGGTCATAACTTGTACTTAGATATCGAAATGACAAATTTTTTTCATGTTAGGAAAGAAAAGACTCTAGTTTCATCATTCTTTTGGATAAAAATCTTCAAGTTGTTGTTTTCTAGTAAAACAATAGCAAGAGAAATATATATACGAGATTAATATTTATTATATTACGTATTACACTACGAAATTGTAGAAAAGGGGGGAATTCCAAATTTTTCCACAGATCCCCTTTTGTCCTATTCATGATGTACATCTCCTTAATTTTCGTAGTCAATTATAAGGATTCATAATTGGGCTAATAACTCTTACTGGTTTGTAGCGTGCGACGAAACAACAAGAACTTTCTTCTGCGTAATCGTTGCTATTTCATTCCGTTCTATTCAACAATTAACCAAAATTAAATTGAATTGCAATTGGATCAATCAATCATCAAATCTTGATATGGAATGGTTTGCTTTGATGAATCTCTTTGTTTGAATCGATGTGAGATATGATGAAGAGAAGTAAAAATCATGTAGTTTATGCAGGTCGAGGTAAATAGTCTTAGATACATATTATACGTGGACTCCGGGGTTTGCATTGAATAATGATTCTCGGGTTCGATGTGATTCAATAGAAATAAGATGACGATGGTTTACATTATGAAAGAAACACATGTACATTCGATAGTAGATATTCAATAGTTATATACGGACTAGCCGTGTATATTATTTAATTTCCCATATTACTACGGACTACATATGTAGATTCCACTTTCTCTATATGGATTACGATACAAGCTCTTCCTTTTCTGTCTGTCACTGTATGTGTGAATTGAAGTCAAGCCTATGATTGCGTTTAAACAAGATAAAGGAGCGAAGAATTGAAGGAATGGGTTTGGAGAAATAGAAGAACTGTATTATAAGGATTTACAAAAGCTTGAATATGGAATAAAAATTAGATATTGAAGTAGTCCTGATCATACAATAATAACAAATATCACCACTTCTCAAATTAGGTTGGGAGATCTTAGTTTAGTTGTATGGATCTTAGTGATGGAATATGAAATACTAAGTAATGCAACTAATTAATATTATAAATATGTATATAACATTAATTGTGTCCACTAACAAAGATATATATAATAATTCATTGGTTTATTAGATTATATCATTAACCATTTCTTTATTTTTTGTTGTGAGGAGTTCTTACCATGAATCCCAAATTTTCTGTTGCTTCTGTTATTGGTGCTGGATTTGCCATATAACTTGCTTCTATTCGACCTAGAGTAGGTCAAGGTACTGTTGCAGGCCAAGCCGTAAAAGGTATTGCTAGTCAACCAGATGCAGTGGGTAAAATACGATGTACTTTATTGCTTAACTGGCTTTTATGGAAGCTTTAACAATTTACGGTCAGGTCGTTGCATTAGCACTTTTATTTGCTAACCACTTTGTGTAATACTAGAAAAGTGAAAAATACGTACTTCTTTTATTTCTTTGACCCTGCCCCTTCTCTTCTTGAAATTATGACAACTCAACACTTAGTCTTAAAATCCTAAATATGCTTGGACCGCACTAACAAGTAAACTTGTTTTGGCCATCTCTTTCTAATGATTTATCCTTTTGAGGTATGGTTTAAAGCGTTTAGTTTAAATTATAGTAAAAAAACAAATTTGGACAATTTGAGTGTCAAAATCAGAATTAAAGTAAAGTCTTCATAGAAAAAGTTCTTTGGGTAGTCAAACCAACTTGTTTTGGTCATAACTTTGTACTTACATATCAAAATGACAAATTTTATCATGTTAGACTCTAGTTTCATCATTCTTTTGGACAAAAATCTTTAAGATGTTCTTTTATATGCAAAAAATATACTGACATCGGGCATTTTTTAAGCCCCTAGCGATGGGTCGACTTGGACGCAAAAGGTTGGTTTAAAGTTTGCAGTTTTGGTCAATATTGGTTGACTTATTTTGGTCATAACTTGTACTTAGATATCGAAATGACAAATTTTTTTCATGTTAGGAAAGAAAAGACTCTAGTTTCATCATTCTTTTGGATAAAAATCTTCAAGTTGTTGTTTTCTAGTAAAACAATAGCAAGAGAAATATATATATGAGATTAATATTTATTATATCACGTATTACACTACGAAATTGTAGAAAAGGGGGGAATTCCAAATTTTTCCACAGATCCCCTTTTGTCCTATTCATGATGTACATCTCTTTAATTTTCGTAGTCAATTATAAGGATTCATAATTGGAATAATAATTCTTACTCGCTTGGAGCGTGCGACGAAACAACAAGAACTTTGTTCTGCGAAACCATTGCTATTTCATTCCATCCTATTTAACAATTAACCAAAATTAAATTGAATTGCAATTGGATCAATCAATCATCAAATCTTGATATGGAATGGTTTGCTTTGATGAATCTCTTTGTTTGAATCGATGTGAGATATGATAAAGACAAGTAAAAATCATGTCGTTTATGCAGGTCGAGGTAAATAGCCATAGTAGCTACGTATTATACGTGAACTCCAGGGTTTACATTGAATAATGATTCTCGGGTCCGATAAGATTCAATAGAAATAAGATGGCGATGGTTTACATTATGAAAGAAACACATGTACTTGTGATAGTAGATATTCAATAGTTATATAAAGACTACCCATGTATATTATTTAATTTCCCATATTACGACGGACTACATATGTAGATTCCACTTTTTCTGTCTGTCACTGTATGTGTGAATTGAAGTCAAGCCTATGAATGCGTTTAAACAAGATAAAGGAGCGAAAAATTGAAGGAATGGGTTTGGAGAAATAGAAGAACTATATTATAAGGATTTACAAATACTTGGATATGGAATACAAATGAGATATTGAAGTAGTCCTGAAAGAAACACATGTACTTGTGATAGTAGATATTCAATAGTTATATACAGACTACCCATGTATATTATTTAATTTCCCATATTACTACGGACTACATATGTAGATTCCAGTTTTTCTGTTATTCACTGTATGTGTGAATTGAAGTCAAGCCTATGAATGCGTTTAAACAAGATAAAGGAGCGAAAAATTGAAGGAATGGGTTTGGAGAAATAGAAGAACTATATTATAAGGATTTACAAAAACTTGGATATGGAATACAAATGAGATATTGAAGTAGTCCTGATCATACAATAATAAGAAATATCATCACTTCTCAAATTAGGTTGGGAGATCTTAGTTTAGTTTTATGGATCTTAGTGATGGAATATGAAATACTAAGTAATGTAACTAATTAATATTATAAATATGTATATAACATTAATTGAGTACACTAACAAAGATATATATAATAATTCATTGGTTTATTTGATTATATCATTAACCATTTCTTTATTTTTTGTTGCGAGGAGCATACCATGAATCCCAAAATTTGTGTTGCTTCCGTTATTGGTGCTGGATCGGCCATATAACTTGCTTCTATTCGACCTAGAGTAGGTCAAGGTACTGTTGCGGGCCAAGCCGTAAAAGTCAACCAGATGCAGAGGGTAAAATACGTTGTACTTTATTGCTTAACTGGCTTTTATGGAAGCTTTAACAATTTACGGCCAGGTCGTCGCATTAACACTTTTATTTGCTAACCCCTTTGTGTGATCCTAGAAACCTGAGAACGTGAAAAATACATAATTCTTTTATTTCTTTGACCCTGCCTCTTCTCTTCTTTAAATTATGACAACTCAACACTTAATCTTAAAATCCTAAACATGCTTGGACCGCACTAACAAGTAAACTTGTTTTGGCCATCTCTTTCTAATGATTTATCCTTTTGAGGTATGGTTTAAAGCGTTTAGTTTAAATTATAGTAAAAAAAACAAATTTGGACAATTTGAGTGTCAAAATCAGAATTAAATTAAAGTCTTCATAGAAAAAGTTCTTTGGGTAGTCAAACCAACTTGTTTTGGTCATAACTTTGTACTTACATATCAAAATGACAAATTTTATCATGTTAGACTCTAGTTTCATCATTCTTTTGGACAAAAATCTTTAAGATGTTCTTTTATATGCAAAAAATATACTGACATCGGGCATTTTTTAAGCCCCTAGCGATGGGTCGACTTGGACGCAAAAGGTTGGTTTAAAGTTTGCAGTTTTGGTCAATATTGGTTGACTTATTTTGGTCATAACTTGTACTTAGATATCGAAATGACAAATTTTTTTCATGTTAGGAAAGAAAAGACTCTAGTTTCATCATTCTTTTGGATAAAAATCTTCAAGTTGTTGTTTTCTAGTAAAACAATAGCAAGAGAAATATATATACGAGATTAATATTTATTATATTACGTATTACACTACGAAATTGTAGAAAAGGGGGGAATTCCAAATTTTTCCACAGATCCCCTTTTGCCCTATTCATGATGTACATCTCCTTAATTTTCGTAGTCAATTATAAGGATTCATAATTGGGCTAATAACTCTTACTGGTTTGTAGCGTGCGACGAAACAACAAGAACTTTCTTCTGCGTAATCGTTGCTATTTCATTCCGTTCTATTCAACAATTAACCAAAATTAAATTGAATTGCAATTGGATCAATCAATCATCAAATCTTGATATGGAATGGTTTGCTTTGATGAATCTCTTTGTTTGAATCGATGTGAGATATGATAAAGAGAAGTAAAAATCATGTAGTTTATGCAGGTCGAGGTAAATAGTCTTAGATACATATTATACGTGGACTCCGGGGTTTGCATTGAATAATGATTCTCGGGTTCGATGTGATTCAATAGAAATAAGATGACGATGGTTTACATTATCAAAGAAACACATGTACATTCGATAGTAGATATTCAATAGTTATATACGGACTAGCCGTGTATATTATTTAATTTCCCATATTACTACGGACTACATATGTAGATTCCACTTTCTCTATATGGATTACGATACAAGCTCTTCCTTTTCTGTCTGTCACTGTATGTGTGAATTGAAGTCAAGCCTATGATTGCGTTTAAACAAGATAAAGGAGCGAAGAATTGAAGGAATGGGTTTGGAGAAATAGAAGAACTGTATTATAAGGATTTACAAAAGCTTGAATATGGAATAAAAATTAGATATTGAAGTAGTCCTGATCATACAATAATAACAAATATCACCACTTCTCAAATTAGGTTGGGAGATCTTAGTTTAGTTGTATGGATCTTAGTGATGGAATATGAAATACTAAGTAATGCAACTAATTAATATTATAAATATGTATATAACATTAATTGTGTCCACTAACAAAGATATATATAATAATTCATTGGTTTATTAGATTATATCATTAACCATTTCTTTATTTTTTGTTGTGAGGAGTTCTTACCATGAATCCCAAATTTTCTGTTGCTTCTGTTATTGGTGCTGGATTTGCCATATAACTTGCTTCTATTCGACCTAGAGTAGGTCAAGGTACTGTTGCAGGCCAAGCCGTAAAAGGTATTGCTAGTCAACCAGATGCAGTGGGTAAAATACGATGTACTTTATTGCTTAACTGGCTTTTATGGAAGCTTTAACAATTTACGGTCAGGTCGTTGCATTAGCACTTTTATTTGCTAACCACTTTGTGTAATACTAGAAAAGTGAAAAATACGTACTTCTTTTATTTCTTTGACCCTGCCCCTTCTCTTCTTGAAATTATGACAACTCAACACTTAGTCTTAAAATCCTAAATATGCTTGGACCGCACTAACAAGTAAACTTGTTTTGGCCATCTCTTTCTAATGATTTATCCTTTTGAGGTATGGTTTAAAGCGTTTAGTTTAAATTATAGTAAAAAAACAAATTTGGACAATTTGAGTGTCAAAATCAGAATTAAAGTAAAGTCTTCATAGAAAAAGTTCTTTGGGTAGTCAAACCAACTTGTTTTGGTCATAACTTTGTACTTACATATCAAAATGACAAATTTTATCATGTTAGACTCTAGTTTCATCATTCTTTTGGACAAAAATCTTTAAGATGTTCTTTTATATGCAAAAAATATACTGACATCGGGCATTTTTTAAGCCCCTAGCGATGGGTCGACTTGGACGCAAAAGGTTGGTTTAAAGTTTGCAGTTTTGGTCAATATTGGTTGACTTATTTTGGTCATAACTTGTACTTAGATATCGAAATGACAAATTTTTTTCATGTTAGGAAAGAAAAGACTCTAGTTTCATCATTCTTTTGGATAAAAATCTTCAAGTTGTTGTTTTCTAGTAAAACAATAGCAAGAGAAATATATATACGAGATTAATATTTATTATATCACGTATTACACTACGAAATTGTAGAAAAGGGGGGAATTCCAAATTTTTCCACAGATCCCCTTTTGTCCTATTCATGATGTACATCTCTTTAATTTTCGTAGTCAATTATAAGGATTCATAATTGGAATAATAATTCTTACTCGCTTGGAGCGTGCGACGAAACAACAAGAACTTTGTTCTGCGAAACCATTGCTATTTCATTCCATCCTATTTAACAATTAACCAAAATTAAATTGAATTGCAATTGGATCAATCAATCATCAAATCTTGATATGGAATGGTTTGCTTTGATGAATCTCTTTGTTTGAATCGATGTGAGATATGATAAAGACAAGTAAAAATCATGTCGTTTATGCAGGTCGAGGTAAATAGCCATAGTAGCTACGTATTATACGTGAACTCCAGGGTTTACATTGAATAATGATTCTCGGGTCCGATAAGATTCAATAGAAATAAGATGGCGATGGTTTACATTATGAAAGAAACACATGTACTTGTGATAGTAGATATTCAATAGTTATATAAAGACTACCCATGTATATTATTTAATTTCCCATATTACGACGGACTACATATGTAGATTCCACTTTTTCTGTCTGTCACTGTATGTGTGAATTGAAGTCAAGCCTATGAATGCGTTTAAACAAGATAAAGGAGCGAAAAATTGAAGGAATGGGTTTGGAGAAATAGAAGAACTATATTATAAGGATTTACAAATACTTGGATATGGAATACAAATGAGATATTGAAGTAGTCCTGAAAGAAACACATGTACTTGTGATAGTAGATATTCAATAGTTATATACAGACTACCCATGTATATTATTTAATTTCCCATATTACTACGGACTACATATGTAGATTCCAGTTTTTCTGTTATTCACTGTATGTGTGAATTGAAGTCAAGCCTATGAATGCGTTTAAACAAGATAAAGGAGCGAAAAATTGAAGGAATGGGTTTGGAGAAATAGAAGAACTATATTATAAGGATTTACAAAAACTTGGATATGGAATACAAATGAGATATTGAAGTAGTCCTGATCATACAATAATAAGAAATATCATCACTTCTCAAATTAGGTTGGGAGATCTTAGTTTAGTTTTATGGATCTTAGTGATGGAATATGAAATACTAAGTAATGTAACTAATTAATATTATAAATATGTATATAACATTAATTGAGTACACTAACAAAGATATATATAATAATTCATTGGTTTATTTGATTATATCATTAACCATTTCTTTATTTTTTGTTGCGAGGAGCATACCATGAATCCCAAAATTTGTGTTGCTTCCGTTATTGGTGCTGGATCGGCCATATAACTTGCTTCTATTCGACCTAGAGTAGGTCAAGGTACTGTTGCGGGCCAAGCCGTAAAAGTCAACCAGATGCAGAGGGTAAAATACGTTGTACTTTATTGCTTAACTGGCTTTTATGGAAGCTTTAACAATTTACGGCCAGGTCGTCGCATTAACACTTTTATTTGCTAACCCCTTTGTGTGATCCTAGAAACCTGAGAACGTGAAAAATACATAATTCTTTTATTTCTTTGACCCTGCCTCTTCTCTTCTTTAAATTATGACAACTCAACACTTAATCTTAAAATCCTAAACATGCTTGGACCGCACTAACAAGTAAACTTGTTTTGGCCATCTCTTTCTAATGATTTATCCTTTTGAGGTATGGTTTAAAGCGTTTAGTTTAAATTATAGTAAAAAAAACAAATTTGGACAATTTGAGTGTCAAAATCAGAATTAAATTAAAGTCTTCATAGAAAAAGTTCTTTGGGTAGTCAAACCAACTTGTTTTGGTCATAACTTTGTACTTACATATCAAAATGACAAATTTTATCATGTTAGACTCTAGTTTCATCATTCTTTTGGACAAAAATCTTTAAGATGTTCTTTTATATGCAAAAAATATACTGACATCGGGCATTTTTTAAGCCCCTAGCGATGGGTCGACTTGGACGCAAAAGGTTGGTTTAAAGTTTGCAGTTTTGGTCAATATTGGTTGACTTATTTTGGTCATAACTTGTACTTAGATATCGAAATGACAAATTTTTTTCATGTTAGGAAAGAAAAGACTCTAGTTTCATCATTCTTTTGGATAAAAATCTTCAAGTTGTTGTTTTCTAGTAAAACAATAGCAAGAGAAATATATATACGAGATTAATATTTATTATATTACGTATTACACTACGAAATTGTAGAAAAGGGGGGAATTCCAAATTTTTCCACAGATCCCCTTTTGCCCTATTCATGATGTACATCTCCTTAATTTTCGTAGTCAATTATAAGGATTCATAATTGGGCTAATAACTCTTACTGGTTTGTAGCGTGCGACGAAACAACAAGAACTTTCTTCTGCGTAATCGTTGCTATTTCATTCCGTTCTATTCAACAATTAACCAAAATTAAATTGAATTGCAATTGGATCAATCAATCATCAAATCTTGATATGGAATGGTTTGCTTTGATGAATCTCTTTGTTTGAATCGATGTGAGATATGATAAAGAGAAGTAAAAATCATGTAGTTTATGCAGGTCGAGGTAAATAGTCTTAGATACATATTATACGTGGACTCCGGGGTTTGCATTGAATAATGATTCTCGGGTTCGATGTGATTCAATAGAAATAAGATGACGATGGTTTACATTATGAAAGAAACACATGTACATTCGATAGTAGATATTCAATAGTTATATACGGACTAGCCGTGTATATTATTTAATTTCCCATATTACTACGGACT
This sequence comes from Nuphar pumila, assembly GCF_984573655.1. NCBI lineage: Eukaryota > Viridiplantae > Streptophyta > Magnoliopsida > Nymphaeales > Nymphaeaceae > Nuphar > Nuphar pumila. The sequence continues at coordinate 67,948,151 of NC_143251.1, read as the reverse complement.
ACATATGTAGATTCCACTTTCTCTATATGGATTACGATACAAGCTCTTCCTTTTCTGTCTGTCACTGTATGTGTGAATTGAAGTCAAGCCTATGATTGCGTTTAAACAAGATAAAGGAGCGAAGAATTGAAGGAATGGGTTTGGAGAAATAGAAGAACTGTATTATAAGGATTTACAAAAGCTTGAATATGGAATAAAAATTAGATATTGAAGTAGTCCTGATCATACAATAATAACAAATATCACCACTTCTCAAATTAGGTTGGGAGATCTTAGTTTAGTTGTATGGATCTTAGTGATGGAATATGAAATACTAAGTAATGCAACTAATTAATATTATAAATATGTATATAACATTAATTGTGTCCACTAACAAAGATATATATAATAATTCATTGGTTTATTAGATTATATCATTAACCATTTCTTTATTTTTTGTTGTGAGGAGTTCTTACCATGAATCCCAAATTTTCTGTTGCTTCTGTTATTGGTGCTGGATTTGCCATATAACTTGCTTCTATTCGACCTAGAGTAGGTCAAGGTACTGTTGCAGGCCAAGCCGTAAAAGGTATTGCTAGTCAACCAGATGCAGTGGGTAAAATACGATGTACTTTATTGCTTAACTGGCTTTTATGGAAGCTTTAACAATTTACGGTCAGGTCGTTGCATTAGCACTTTTATTTGCTAACCACTTTGTGTAATACTAGAAAAGTGAAAAATACGTACTTCTTTTATTTCTTTGACCCTGCCCCTTCTCTTCTTGAAATTATGACAACTCAACACTTAGTCTTAAAATCCTAAATATGCTTGGACCGCACTAACAAGTAAACTTGTTTTGGCCATCTCTTTCTAATGATTTATCCTTTTGAGGTATGGTTTAAAGCGTTTAGTTTAAATTATAGTAAAAAAACAAATTTGGACAATTTGAGTGTCAAAATCAGAATTAAAGTAAAGTCTTCATAGAAAAAGTTCTTTGGGTAGTCAAACCAACTTGTTTTGGTCATAACTTTGTACTTACATATCAAAATGACAAATTTTATCATGTTAGACTCTAGTTTCATCATTCTTTTGGACAAAAATCTTTAAGATGTTCTTTTATATGCAAAAAATATACTGACATCGGGCATTTTTTAAGCCCCTAGCGATGGGTCGACTTGGACGCAAAAGGTTGGTTTAAAGTTTGCAGTTTTGGTCAATATTGGTTGACTTATTTTGGTCATAACTTGTACTTAGATATCGAAATGACAAATTTTTTTCATGTTAGGAAAGAAAAGACTCTAGTTTCATCATTCTTTTGGATAAAAATCTTCAAGTTGTTGTTTTCTAGTAAAACAATAGCAAGAGAAATATATATATGAGATTAATATTTATTATATCACGTATTACACTACGAAATTGTAGAAAAGGGGGGAATTCCAAATTTTTCCACAGATCCCCTTTTGTCCTATTCATGATGTACATCTCTTTAATTTTCGTAGTCAATTATAAGGATTCATAATTGGAATAATAATTCTTACTCGCTTGGAGCGTGCGACGAAACAACAAGAACTTTGTTCTGCGAAACCATTGCTATTTCATTCCATCCTATTTAACAATTAACCAAAATTAAATTGAATTGCAATTGGATCAATCAATCATCAAATCTTGATATGGAATGGTTTGCTTTGATGAATCTCTTTGTTTGAATCGATGTGAGATATGATAAAGACAAGTAAAAATCATGTCGTTTATGCAGGTCGAGGTAAATAGCCATAGTAGCTACGTATTATACGTGAACTCCAGGGTTTACATTGAATAATGATTCTCGGGTCCGATAAGATTCAATAGAAATAAGATGGCGATGGTTTACATTATGAAAGAAACACATGTACTTGTGATAGTAGATATTCAATAGTTATATAAAGACTACCCATGTATATTATTTAATTTCCCATATTACGACGGACTACATATGTAGATTCCACTTTTTCTGTCTGTCACTGTATGTGTGAATTGAAGTCAAGCCTATGAATGCGTTTAAACAAGATAAAGGAGCGAAAAATTGAAGGAATGGGTTTGGAGAAATAGAAGAACTATATTATAAGGATTTACAAATACTTGGATATGGAATACAAATGAGATATTGAAGTAGTCCTGAAAGAAACACATGTACTTGTGATAGTAGATATTCAATAGTTATATACAGACTACCCATGTATATTATTTAATTTCCCATATTACTACGGACTACATATGTAGATTCCAGTTTTTCTGTTATTCACTGTATGTGTGAATTGAAGTCAAGCCTATGAATGCGTTTAAACAAGATAAAGGAGCGAAAAATTGAAGGAATGGGTTTGGAGAAATAGAAGAACTATATTATAAGGATTTACAAAAACTTGGATATGGAATACAAATGAGATATTGAAGTAGTCCTGATCATACAATAATAAGAAATATCATCACTTCTCAAATTAGGTTGGGAGATCTTAGTTTAGTTTTATGGATCTTAGTGATGGAATATGAAATACTAAGTAATGTAACTAATTAATATTATAAATATGTATATAACATTAATTGAGTACACTAACAAAGATATATATAATAATTCATTGGTTTATTTGATTATATCATTAACCATTTCTTTATTTTTTGTTGCGAGGAGCATACCATGAATCCCAAAATTTGTGTTGCTTCCGTTATTGGTGCTGGATCGGCCATATAACTTGCTTCTATTCGACCTAGAGTAGGTCAAGGTACTGTTGCGGGCCAAGCCGTAAAAGTCAACCAGATGCAGAGGGTAAAATACGTTGTACTTTATTGCTTAACTGGCTTTTATGGAAGCTTTAACAATTTACGGCCAGGTCGTCGCATTAACACTTTTATTTGCTAACCCCTTTGTGTGATCCTAGAAACCTGAGAACGTGAAAAATACATAATTCTTTTATTTCTTTGACCCTGCCTCTTCTCTTCTTTAAATTATGACAACTCAACACTTAATCTTAAAATCCTAAACATGCTTGGACCGCACTAACAAGTAAACTTGTTTTGGCCATCTCTTTCTAATGATTTATCCTTTTGAGGTATGGTTTAAAGCGTTTAGTTTAAATTATAGTAAAAAAAACAAATTTGGACAATTTGAGTGTCAAAATCAGAATTAAATTAAAGTCTTCATAGAAAAAGTTCTTTGGGTAGTCAAACCAACTTGTTTTGGTCATAACTTTGTACTTACATATCAAAATGACAAATTTTATCATGTTAGACTCTAGTTTCATCATTCTTTTGGACAAAAATCTTTAAGATGTTCTTTTATATGCAAAAAATATACTGACATCGGGCATTTTTTAAGCCCCTAGCGATGGGTCGACTTGGACGCAAAAGGTTGGTTTAAAGTTTGCAGTTTTGGTCAATATTGGTTGACTTATTTTGGTCATAACTTGTACTTAGATATCGAAATGACAAATTTTTTTCATGTTAGGAAAGAAAAGACTCTAGTTTCATCATTCTTTTGGATAAAAATCTTCAAGTTGTTGTTTTCTAGTAAAACAATAGCAAGAGAAATATATATACGAGATTAATATTTATTATATTACGTATTACACTACGAAATTGTAGAAAAGGGGGGAATTCCAAATTTTTCCACAGATCCCCTTTTGCCCTATTCATGATGTACATCTCCTTAATTTTCGTAGTCAATTATAAGGATTCATAATTGGGCTAATAACTCTTACTGGTTTGTAGCGTGCGACGAAACAACAAGAACTTTCTTCTGCGTAATCGTTGCTATTTCATTCCGTTCTATTCAACAATTAACCAAAATTAAATTGAATTGCAATTGGATCAATCAATCATCAAATCTTGATATGGAATGGTTTGCTTTGATGAATCTCTTTGTTTGAATCGATGTGAGATATGATAAAGAGAAGTAAAAATCATGTAGTTTATGCAGGTCGAGGTAAATAGTCTTAGATACATATTATACGTGGACTCCGGGGTTTGCATTGAATAATGATTCTCGGGTTCGATGTGATTCAATAGAAATAAGATGACGATGGTTTACATTATCAAAGAAACACATGTACATTCGATAGTAGATATTCAATAGTTATATACGGACTAGCCGTGTATATTATTTAATTTCCCATATTACTACGGACTACATATGTAGATTCCACTTTCTCTATATGGATTACGATACAAGCTCTTCCTTTTCTGTCTGTCACTGTATGTGTGAATTGAAGTCAAGCCTATGATTGCGTTTAAACAAGATAAAGGAGCGAAGAATTGAAGGAATGGGTTTGGAGAAATAGAAGAACTGTATTATAAGGATTTACAAAAGCTTGAATATGGAATAAAAATTAGATATTGAAGTAGTCCTGATCATACAATAATAACAAATATCACCACTTCTCAAATTAGGTTGGGAGATCTTAGTTTAGTTGTATGGATCTTAGTGATGGAATATGAAATACTAAGTAATGCAACTAATTAATATTATAAATATGTATATAACATTAATTGTGTCCACTAACAAAGATATATATAATAATTCATTGGTTTATTAGATTATATCATTAACCATTTCTTTATTTTTTGTTGTGAGGAGTTCTTACCATGAATCCCAAATTTTCTGTTGCTTCTGTTATTGGTGCTGGATTTGCCATATAACTTGCTTCTATTCGACCTAGAGTAGGTCAAGGTACTGTTGCAGGCCAAGCCGTAAAAGGTATTGCTAGTCAACCAGATGCAGTGGGTAAAATACGATGTACTTTATTGCTTAACTGGCTTTTATGGAAGCTTTAACAATTTACGGTCAGGTCGTTGCATTAGCACTTTTATTTGCTAACCACTTTGTGTAATACTAGAAAAGTGAAAAATACGTACTTCTTTTATTTCTTTGACCCTGCCCCTTCTCTTCTTGAAATTATGACAACTCAACACTTAGTCTTAAAATCCTAAATATGCTTGGACCGCACTAACAAGTAAACTTGTTTTGGCCATCTCTTTCTAATGATTTATCCTTTTGAGGTATGGTTTAAAGCGTTTAGTTTAAATTATAGTAAAAAAACAAATTTGGACAATTTGAGTGTCAAAATCAGAATTAAAGTAAAGTCTTCATAGAAAAAGTTCTTTGGGTAGTCAAACCAACTTGTTTTGGTCATAACTTTGTACTTACATATCAAAATGACAAATTTTATCATGTTAGACTCTAGTTTCATCATTCTTTTGGACAAAAATCTTTAAGATGTTCTTTTATATGCAAAAAATATACTGACATCGGGCATTTTTTAAGCCCCTAGCGATGGGTCGACTTGGACGCAAAAGGTTGGTTTAAAGTTTGCAGTTTTGGTCAATATTGGTTGACTTATTTTGGTCATAACTTGTACTTAGATATCGAAATGACAAATTTTTTTCATGTTAGGAAAGAAAAGACTCTAGTTTCATCATTCTTTTGGATAAAAATCTTCAAGTTGTTGTTTTCTAGTAAAACAATAGCAAGAGAAATATATATACGAGATTAATATTTATTATATCACGTATTACACTACGAAATTGTAGAAAAGGGGGGAATTCCAAATTTTTCCACAGATCCCCTTTTGTCCTATTCATGATGTACATCTCTTTAATTTTCGTAGTCAATTATAAGGATTCATAATTGGAATAATAATTCTTACTCGCTTGGAGCGTGCGACGAAACAACAAGAACTTTGTTCTGCGAAACCATTGCTATTTCATTCCATCCTATTTAACAATTAACCAAAATTAAATTGAATTGCAATTGGATCAATCAATCATCAAATCTTGATATGGAATGGTTTGCTTTGATGAATCTCTTTGTTTGAATCGATGTGAGATATGATAAAGACAAGTAAAAATCATGTCGTTTATGCAGGTCGAGGTAAATAGCCATAGTAGCTACGTATTATACGTGAACTCCAGGGTTTACATTGAATAATGATTCTCGGGTCCGATAAGATTCAATAGAAATAAGATGGCGATGGTTTACATTATGAAAGAAACACATGTACTTGTGATAGTAGATATTCAATAGTTATATAAAGACTACCCATGTATATTATTTAATTTCCCATATTACGACGGACTACATATGTAGATTCCACTTTTTCTGTCTGTCACTGTATGTGTGAATTGAAGTCAAGCCTATGAATGCGTTTAAACAAGATAAAGGAGCGAAAAATTGAAGGAATGGGTTTGGAGAAATAGAAGAACTATATTATAAGGATTTACAAATACTTGGATATGGAATACAAATGAGATATTGAAGTAGTCCTGAAAGAAACACATGTACTTGTGATAGTAGATATTCAATAGTTATATACAGACTACCCATGTATATTATTTAATTTCCCATATTACTACGGACTACATATGTAGATTCCAGTTTTTCTGTTATTCACTGTATGTGTGAATTGAAGTCAAGCCTATGAATGCGTTTAAACAAGATAAAGGAGCGAAAAATTGAAGGAATGGGTTTGGAGAAATAGAAGAACTATATTATAAGGATTTACAAAAACTTGGATATGGAATACAAATGAGATATTGAAGTAGTCCTGATCATACAATAATAAGAAATATCATCACTTCTCAAATTAGGTTGGGAGATCTTAGTTTAGTTTTATGGATCTTAGTGATGGAATATGAAATACTAAGTAATGTAACTAATTAATATTATAAATATGTATATAACATTAATTGAGTACACTAACAAAGATATATATAATAATTCATTGGTTTATTTGATTATATCATTAACCATTTCTTTATTTTTTGTTGCGAGGAGCATACCATGAATCCCAAAATTTGTGTTGCTTCCGTTATTGGTGCTGGATCGGCCATATAACTTGCTTCTATTCGACCTAGAGTAGGTCAAGGTACTGTTGCGGGCCAAGCCGTAAAAGTCAACCAGATGCAGAGGGTAAAATACGTTGTACTTTATTGCTTAACTGGCTTTTATGGAAGCTTTAACAATTTACGGCCAGGTCGTCGCATTAACACTTTTATTTGCTAACCCCTTTGTGTGATCCTAGAAACCTGAGAACGTGAAAAATACATAATTCTTTTATTTCTTTGACCCTGCCTCTTCTCTTCTTTAAATTATGACAACTCAACACTTAATCTTAAAATCCTAAACATGCTTGGACCGCACTAACAAGTAAACTTGTTTTGGCCATCTCTTTCTAATGATTTATCCTTTTGAGGTATGGTTTAAAGCGTTTAGTTTAAATTATAGTAAAAAAAACAAATTTGGACAATTTGAGTGTCAAAATCAGAATTAAATTAAAGTCTTCATAGAAAAAGTTCTTTGGGTAGTCAAACCAACTTGTTTTGGTCATAACTTTGTACTTACATATCAAAATGACAAATTTTATCATGTTAGACTCTAGTTTCATCATTCTTTTGGACAAAAATCTTTAAGATGTTCTTTTATATGCAAAAAATATACTGACATCGGGCATTTTTTAAGCCCCTAGCGATGGGTCGACTTGGACGCAAAAGGTTGGTTTAAAGTTTGCAGTTTTGGTCAATATTGGTTGACTTATTTTGGTCATAACTTGTACTTAGATATCGAAATGACAAATTTTTTTCATGTTAGGAAAGAAAAGACTCTAGTTTCATCATTCTTTTGGATAAAAATCTTCAAGTTGTTGTTTTCTAGTAAAACAATAGCAAGAGAAATATATATACGAGATTAATATTTATTATATTACGTATTACACTACGAAATTGTAGAAAAGGGGGGAATTCCAAATTTTTCCACAGATCCCCTTTTGCCCTATTCATGATGTACATCTCCTTAATTTTCGTAGTCAATTATAAGGATTCATAATTGGGCTAATAACTCTTACTGGTTTGTAGCGTGCGACGAAACAACAAGAACTTTCTTCTGCGTAATCGTTGCTATTTCATTCCGTTCTATTCAACAATTAACCAAAATTAAATTGAATTGCAATTGGATCAATCAATCATCAAATCTTGATATGGAATGGTTTGCTTTGATGAATCTCTTTGTTTGAATCGATGTGAGATATGATAAAGAGAAGTAAAAATCATGTAGTTTATGCAGGTCGAGGTAAATAGTCTTAGATACATATTATACGTGGACTCCGGGGTTTGCATTGAATAATGATTCTCGGGTTCGATGTGATTCAATAGAAATAAGATGACGATGGTTTACATTATCAAAGAAACACATGTACATTCGATAGTAGATATTCAATAGTTATATACGGACTAGCCGTGTATATTATTTAATTTCCCATATTACTACGGACTACATATGTAGATTCCACTTTCTCTATATGGATTACGATACAAGCTCTTCCTTTTCTGTCTGTCACTGTATGTGTGAATTGAAGTCAAGCCTATGATTGCGTTTAAACAAGATAAAGGAGCGAAGAATTGAAGGAATGGGTTTGGAGAAATAGAAGAACTGTATTATAAGGATTTACAAAAGCTTGAATATGGAATAAAAATTAGATATTGAAGTAGTCCTGATCATACAATAATAACAAATATCACCACTTCTCAAATTAGGTTGGGAGATCTTAGTTTAGTTGTATGGATCTTAGTGATGGAATATGAAATACTAAGTAATGCAACTAATTAATATTATAAATATGTATATAACATTAATTGTGTCCACTAACAAAGATATATATAATAATTCATTGGTTTATTAGATTATATCATTAACCATTTCTTTATTTTTTGTTGTGAGGAGTTCTTACCATGAATCCCAAATTTTCTGTTGCTTCTGTTATTGGTGCTGGATTTGCCATATAACTTGCTTCTATTCGACCTAGAGTAGGTCAAGGTACTGTTGCAGGCCAAGCCGTAAAAGGTATTGCTAGTCAACCAGATGCAGTGGGTAAAATACGATGTACTTTATTGCTTAACTGGCTTTTATGGAAGCTTTAACAATTTACGGTCAGGTCGTTGCATTAGCACTTTTATTTGCTAACCACTTTGTGTAATACTAGAAAAGTGAAAAATACGTACTTCTTTTATTTCTTTGACCCTGCCCCTTCTCTTCTTGAAATTATGACAACTCAACACTTAGTCTTAAAATCCTAAATATGCTTGGACCGCACTAACAAGTAAACTTGTTTTGGCCATCTCTTTCTAATGATTTATCCTTTTGAGGTATGGTTTAAAGCGTTTAGTTTAAATTATAGTAAAAAAACAAATTTGGACAATTTGAGTGTCAAAATCAGAATTAAAGTAAAGTCTTCATAGAAAAAGTTCTTTGGGTAGTCAAACCAACTTGTTTTGGTCATAACTTTGTACTTACATATCAAAATGACAAATTTTATCATGTTAGACTCTAGTTTCATCATTCTTTTGGACAAAAATCTTTAAGATGTTCTTTTATATGCAAAAAATATACTGACATCGGGCATTTTTTAAGCCCCTAGCGATGGGTCGACTTGGACGCAAAAGGTTGGTTTAAAGTTTGCAGTTTTGGTCAATATTGGTTGACTTATTTTGGTCATAACTTGTACTTAGATATCGAAATGACAAATTTTTTTCATGTTAGGAAAGAAAAGACTCTAGTTTCATCATTCTTTTGGATAAAAATCTTCAAGTTGTTGTTTTCTAGTAAAACAATAGCAAGAGAAATATATATACGAGATTAATATTTATTATATCACGTATTACACTACGAAATTGTAGAAAAGGGGGGAATTCCAAATTTTTCCACAGATCCCCTTTTGTCCTATTCATGATGTACATCTCTTTAATTTTCGTAGTCAATTATAAGGATTCATAATTGGAATAATAATTCTTACTCGCTTGGAGCGTGCGACGAAACAACAAGAACTTTGTTCTGCGAAACCATTGCTATTTCATTCCATCCTATTTAACAATTAACCAAAATTAAATTGAATTGCAATTGGATCAATCAATCATCAAATCTTGATATGGAATGGTTTGCTTTGATGAATCTCTTTGTTTGAATCGATGTGAGATATGATAAAGACAAGTAAAAATCATGTCGTTTATGCAGGTCGAGGTAAATAGCCATAGTAGCTACGTATTATACGTGAACTCCAGGGTTTACATTGAATAATGATTCTCGGGTCCGATAAGATTCAATAGAAATAAGATGGCGATGGTTTACATTATGAAAGAAACACATGTACTTGTGATAGTAGATATTCAATAGTTATATAAAGACTACCCATGTATATTATTTAATTTCCCATATTACGACGGACTACATATGTAGATTCCACTTTTTCTGTCTGTCACTGTATGTGTGAATTGAAGTCAAGCCTATGAATGCGTTTAAACAAGATAAAGGAGCGAAAAATTGAAGGAATGGGTTTGGAGAAATAGAAGAACTATATTATAAGGATTTACAAATACTTGGATATGGAATACAAATGAGATATTGAAGTAGTCCTGAAAGAAACACATGTACTTGTGATAGTAGATATTCAATAGTTATATACAGACTACCCATGTATATTATTTAATTTCCCATATTACTACGGACTACATATGTAGATTCCAGTTTTTCTGTTATTCACTGTATGTGTGAATTGAAGTCAAGCCTATGAATGCGTTTAAACAAGATAAAGGAGCGAAAAATTGAAGGAATGGGTTTGGAGAAATAGAAGAACTATATTATAAGGATTTACAAAAACTTGGATATGGAATACAAATGAGATATTGAAGTAGTCCTGATCATACAATAATAAGAAATATCATCACTTCTCAAATTAGGTTGGGAGATCTTAGTTTAGTTTTATGGATCTTAGTGATGGAATATGAAATACTAAGTAATGTAACTAATTAATATTATAAATATGTATATAACATTAATTGAGTACACTAACAAAGATATATATAATAATTCATTGGTTTATTTGATTATATCATTAACCATTTCTTTATTTTTTGTTGCGAGGAGCATACCATGAATCCCAAAATTTGTGTTGCTTCCGTTATTGGTGCTGGATCGGCCATATAACTTGCTTCTATTCGACCTAGAGTAGGTCAAGGTACTGTTGCGGGCCAAGCCGTAAAAGTCAACCAGATGCAGAGGGTAAAATACGTTGTACTTTATTGCTTAACTGGCTTTTATGGAAGCTTTAACAATTTACGGCCAGGTCGTCGCATTAACACTTTTATTTGCTAACCCCTTTGTGTGATCCTAGAAACCTGAGAACGTGAAAAATACATAATTCTTTTATTTCTTTGACCCTGCCTCTTCTCTTCTTTAAATTATGACAACTCAACACTTAATCTTAAAATCCTAAACATGCTTGGACCGCACTAACAAGTAAACTTGTTTTGGCCATCTCTTTCTAATGATTTATCCTTTTGAGGTATGGTTTAAAGCGTTTAGTTTAAATTATAGTAAAAAAAACAAATTTGGACAATTTGAGTGTCAAAATCAGAATTAAATTAAAGTCTTCATAGAAAAAGTTCTTTGGGTAGTCAAACCAACTTGTTTTGGTCATAACTTTGTACTTACATATCAAAATGACAAATTTTATCATGTTAGACTCTAGTTTCATCATTCTTTTGGACAAAAATCTTTAAGATGTTCTTTTATATGCAAAAAATATACTGACATCGGGCATTTTTTAAGCCCCTAGCGATGGGTCGACTTGGACGCAAAAGGTTGGTTTAAAGTTTGCAGTTTTGGTCAATATTGGTTGACTTATTTTGGTCATAACTTGTACTTAGATATCGAAATGACAAATTTTTTTCATGTTAGGAAAGAAAAGACTCTAGTTTCATCATTCTTTTGGATAAAAATCTTCAAGTTGTTGTTTTCTAGTAAAACAATAGCAAGAGAAATATATATACGAGATTAATATTTATTATATTACGTATTACACTACGAAATTGTAGAAAAGGGGGGAATTCCAAATTTTTCCACAGATCCCCTTTTGCCCTATTCATGATGTACATCTCCTTAATTTTCGTAGTCAATTATAAGGATTCATAATTGGGCTAATAACTCTTACTGGTTTGTAGCGTGCGACGAAACAACAAGAACTTTCTTCTGCGTAATCGTTGCTATTTCATTCCGTTCTATTCAACAATTAACCAAAATTAAATTGAATTGCAATTGGATCAATCAATCATCAAATCTTGATATGGAATGGTTTGCTTTGATGAATCTCTTTGTTTGAATCGATGTGAGATATGATAAAGAGAAGTAAAAATCATGTAGTTTATGCAGGTCGAGGTAAATAGTCTTAGATACATATTATACGTGGACTCCGGGGTTTGCATTGAATAATGATTCTCGGGTTCGATGTGATTCAATAGAAATAAGATGACGATGGTTTACATTATCAAAGAAACACATGTACATTCGATAGTAGATATTCAATAGTTATATACGGACTAGCCGTGTATATTATTTAATTTCCCATATTACTACGGACTACATATGTAGATTCCACTTTCTCTATATGGATTACGATACAAGCTCTTCCTTTTCTGTCTGTCACTGTATGTGTGAATTGAAGTCAAGCCTATGATTGCGTTTAAACAAGATAAAGGAGCGAAGAATTGAAGGAATGGGTTTGGAGAAATAGAAGAACTGTATTATAAGGATTTACAAAAGCTTGAATATGGAATAAAAATTAGATATTGAAGTAGTCCTGATCATACAATAATAACAAATATCACCACTTCTCAAATTAGGTTGGGAGATCTTAGTTTAGTTGTATGGATCTTAGTGATGGAATATGAAATACTAAGTAATGCAACTAATTAATATTATAAATATGTATATAACATTAATTGTGTCCACTAACAAAGATATATATAATAATTCATTGGTTTATTAGATTATATCATTAACCATTTCTTTATTTTTTGTTGTGAGGAGTTCTTACCATGAATCCCAAATTTTCTGTTGCTTCTGTTATTGGTGCTGGATTTGCCATATAACTTGCTTCTATTCGACCTAGAGTAGGTCAAGGTACTGTTGCAGGCCAAGCCGTAAAAGGTATTGCTAGTCAACCAGATGCAGTGGGTAAAATACGATGTACTTTATTGCTTAACTGGCTTTTATGGAAGCTTTAACAATTTACGGTCAGGTCGTTGCATTAGCACTTTTATTTGCTAACCACTTTGTGTAATACTAGAAAAGTGAAAAATACGTACTTCTTTTATTTCTTTGACCCTGCCCCTTCTCTTCTTGAAATTATGACAACTCAACACTTAGTCTTAAAATCCTAAATATGCTTGGACCGCACTAACAAGTAAACTTGTTTTGGCCATCTCTTTCTAATGATTTATCCTTTTGAGGTATGGTTTAAAGCGTTTAGTTTAAATTATAGTAAAAAAACAAATTTGGACAATTTGAGTGTCAAAATCAGAATTAAAGTAAAGTCTTCATAGAAAAAGTTCTTTGGGTAGTCAAACCAACTTGTTTTGGTCATAACTTTGTACTTACATATCAAAATGACAAATTTTATCATGTTAGACTCTAGTTTCATCATTCTTTTGGACAAAAATCTTTAAGATGTTCTTTTATATGCAAAAAATATACTGACATCGGGCATTTTTTAAGCCCCTAGCGATGGGTCGACTTGGACGCAAAAGGTTGGTTTAAAGTTTGCAGTTTTGGTCAATATTGGTTGACTTATTTTGGTCATAACTTGTACTTAGATATCGAAATGACAAATTTTTTTCATGTTAGGAAAGAAAAGACTCTAGTTTCATCATTCTTTTGGATAAAAATCTTCAAGTTGTTGTTTTCTAGTAAAACAATAGCAAGAGAAATATATATACGAGATTAATATTTATTATATCACGTATTACACTACGAAATTGTAGAAAAGGGGGGAATTCCAAATTTTTCCACAGATCCCCTTTTGTCCTATTCATGATGTACATCTCTTTAATTTTCGTAGTCAATTATAAGGATTCATAATTGGAATAATAATTCTTACTCGCTTGGAGCGTGCGACGAAACAACAAGAACTTTGTTCTGCGAAACCATTGCTATTTCATTCCATCCTATTTAACAATTAACCAAAATTAAATTGAATTGCAATTGGATCAATCAATCATCAAATCTTGATATGGAATGGTTTGCTTTGATGAATCTCTTTGTTTGAATCGATGTGAGATATGATAAAGACAAGTAAAAATCATGTCGTTTATGCAGGTCGAGGTAAATAGCCATAGTAGCTACGTATTATACGTGAACTCCAGGGTTTACATTGAATAATGATTCTCGGGTCCGATAAGATTCAATAGAAATAAGATGGCGATGGTTTACATTATGAAAGAAACACATGTACTTGTGATAGTAGATATTCAATAGTTATATAAAGACTACCCATGTATATTATTTAATTTCCCATATTACGACGGACTACATATGTAGATTCCACTTTTTCTGTCTGTCACTGTATGTGTGAATTGAAGTCAAGCCTATGAATGCGTTTAAACAAGATAAAGGAGCGAAAAATTGAAGGAATGGGTTTGGAGAAATAGAAGAACTATATTATAAGGATTTACAAATACTTGGATATGGAATACAAATGAGATATTGAAGTAGTCCTGAAAGAAACACATGTACTTGTGATAGTAGATATTCAATAGTTATATACAGACTACCCATGTATATTATTTAATTTCCCATATTACTACGGACTACATATGTAGATTCCAGTTTTTCTGTTATTCACTGTATGTGTGAATTGAAGTCAAGCCTATGAATGCGTTTAAACAAGATAAAGGAGCGAAAAATTGAAGGAATGGGTTTGGAGAAATAGAAGAACTATATTATAAGGATTTACAAAAACTTGGATATGGAATACAAATGAGATATTGAAGTAGTCCTGATCATACAATAATAAGAAATATCATCACTTCTCAAATTAGGTTGGGAGATCTTAGTTTAGTTTTATGGATCTTAGTGATGGAATATGAAATACTAAGTAATGTAACTAATTAATATTATAAATATGTATATAACATTAATTGAGTACACTAACAAAGATATATATAATAATTCATTGGTTTATTTGATTATATCATTAACCATTTCTTTATTTTTTGTTGCGAGGAGCATACCATGAATCCCAAAATTTGTGTTGCTTCCGTTATTGGTGCTGGATCGGCCATATAACTTGCTTCTATTCGACCTAGAGTAGGTCAAGGTACTGTTGCGGGCCAAGCCGTAAAAGTCAACCAGATGCAGAGGGTAAAATACGTTGTACTTTATTGCTTAACTGGCTTTTATGGAAGCTTTAACAATTTACGGCCAGGTCGTCGCATTAACACTTTTATTTGCTAACCCCTTTGTGTGATCCTAGAAACCTGAGAACGTGAAAAATACATAATTCTTTTATTTCTTTGACCCTGCCTCTTCTCTTCTTTAAATTATGACAACTCAACACTTAATCTTAAAATCCTAAACATGCTTGGACCGCACTAACAAGTAAACTTGTTTTGGCCATCTCTTTCTAATGATTTATCCTTTTGAGGTATGGTTTAAAGCGTTTAGTTTAAATTATAGTAAAAAAAACAAATTTGGACAATTTGAGTGTCAAAATCAGAATTAGATTAAAGTCTTCATAGAAAAAGTTCTTTGGGTAGTCAAACCAACTTGTTTTGGTCATAACTTTGTACTTACATATCAAAATGACAAATTTTATCATGTTAGACTCTAGTTTCATCATTCTTTTGGACAAAAATCTTTAAGATGTTCTTTTATATGCAAAAAATATACTGACATCGGGCATTTTTTAAGCCCCTAGCGATGGGTCGACTTGGACGCAAAAGGTTGGTTTAAAGTTTGCAGTTTTGGTCAATATTGGTTGACTTATTTTGGTCATAACTTGTACTTAGATATCGAAATGACAAATTTTTTTCATGTTAGGAAAGAAAAGACTCTAGTTTCATCATTCTTTTGGATAAAAATCTTCAAGTTGTTGTTTTCTAGTAAAACAATAGCAAGAGAAATATATATACGAGATTAATATTTATTATATTACGTATTACACTACGAAATTGTAGAAAAGGGGGGAATTCCAAATTTTTCCACAGATCCCCTTTTGCCCTATTCATGATGTACATCTCCTTAATTTTCGTAGTCAATTATAAGGATTCATAATTGGGCTAATAACTCTTACTGGTTTGTAGCGTGCGACGAAACAACAAGAACTTTCTTCTGCGTAATCGTTGCTATTTCATTCCGTTCTATTCAACAATTAACCAAAATTAAATTGAATTGCAATTGGATCAATCAATCATCAAATCTTGATATGGAATGGTTTGCTTTGATGAATCTCTTTGTTTGAATCGATGTGAGATATGATAAAGAGAAGTAAAAATCATGTAGTTTATGCAGGTCGAGGTAAATAGTCTTAGATACATATTATACGTGGACTCCGGGGTTTGCATTGAATAATGATTCTCGGGTTCGATGTGATTCAATAGAAATAAGATGACGATGGTTTACATTATCAAAGAAACACATGTACATTCGATAGTAGATATTCAATAGTTATATACGGACTAGCCGTGTATATTATTTAATTTCCCATATTACTACGGACTACATATGTAGATTCCACTTTCTCTATATGGATTACGATACAAGCTCTTCCTTTTCTGTCTGTCACTGTATGTGTGAATTGAAGTCAAGCCTATGATTGCGTTTAAACAAGATAAAGGAGCGAAGAATTGAAGGAATGGGTTTGGAGAAATAGAAGAACTGTATTATAAGGATTTACAAAAGCTTGAATATGGAATAAAAATTAGATATTGAAGTAGTCCTGATCATACAATAATAACAAATATCACCACTTCTCAAATTAGGTTGGGAGATCTTAGTTTAGTTGTATGGATCTTAGTGATGGAATATGAAATACTAAGTAATGCAACTAATTAATATTATAAATATGTATATAACATTAATTGTGTCCACTAACAAAGATATATATAATAATTCATTGGTTTATTAGATTATATCATTAACCATTTCTTTATTTTTTGTTGTGAGGAGTTCTTACCATGAATCCCAAATTTTCTGTTGCTTCTGTTATTGGTGCTGGATTTGCCATATAACTTGCTTCTATTCGACCTAGAGTAGGTCAAGGTACTGTTGCAGGCCAAGCCGTAAAAGGTATTGCTAGTCAACCAGATGCAGTGGGTAAAATACGATGTACTTTATTGCTTAACTGGCTTTTATGGAAGCTTTAACAATTTACGGTCAGGTCGTTGCATTAGCACTTTTATTTGCTAACCACTTTGTGTAATACTAGAAAAGTGAAAAATACGTACTTCTTTTATTTCTTTGACCCTGCCCCTTCTCTTCTTGAAATTATGACAACTCAACACTTAGTCTTAAAATCCTAAATATGCTTGGACCGCACTAACAAGTAAACTTGTTTTGGCCATCTCTTTCTAATGATTTATCCTTTTGAGGTATGGTTTAAAGCGTTTAGTTTAAATTATAGTAAAAAAACAAATTTGGACAATTTGAGTGTCAAAATCAGAATTAAAGTAAAGTCTTCATAGAAAAAGTTCTTTGGGTAGTCAAACCAACTTGTTTTGGTCATAACTTTGTACTTACATATCAAAATGACAAATTTTATCATGTTAGACTCTAGTTTCATCATTCTTTTGGACAAAAATCTTTAAGATGTTCTTTTATATGCAAAAAATATACTGACATCGGGCATTTTTTAAGCCCCTAGCGATGGGTCGACTTGGACGCAAAAGGTTGGTTTAAAGTTTGCAGTTTTGGTCAATATTGGTTGACTTATTTTGGTCATAACTTGTACTTAGATATCGAAATGACAAATTTTTTTCATGTTAGGAAAGAAAAGACTCTAGTTTCATCATTCTTTTGGATAAAAATCTTCAAGTTGTTGTTTTCTAGTAAAACAATAGCAAGAGAAATATATATATGAGATTAATATTTATTATATCACGTATTACACTACGAAATTGTAGAAAAGGGGGGAATTCCAAATTTTTCCACAGATCCCCTTTTGTCCTATTCATGATGTACATCTCTTTAATTTTCGTAGTCAATTATAAGGATTCATAATTGGAATAATAATTCTTACTCGCTTGGAGCGTGCGACGAAACAACAAGAACTTTGTTCTGCGAAACCATTGCTATTTCATTCCATCCTATTTAACAATTAACCAAAATTAAATTGAATTGCAATTGGATCAATCAATCATCAAATCTTGATATGGAATGGTTTGCTTTGATGAATCTCTTTGTTTGAATCGATGTGAGATATGATAAAGACAAGTAAAAATCATGTCGTTTATGCAGGTCGAGGTAAATAGCCATAGTAGCTACGTATTATACGTGAACTCCAGGGTTTACATTGAATAATGATTCTCGGGTCCGATAAGATTCAATAGAAATAAGATGGCGATGGTTTACATTATGAAAGAAACACATGTACTTGTGATAGTAGATATTCAATAGTTATATAAAGACTACCCATGTATATTATTTAATTTCCCATATTACGACGGACTACATATGTAGATTCCACTTTTTCTGTCTGTCACTGTATGTGTGAATTGAAGTCAAGCCTATGAATGCGTTTAAACAAGATAAAGGAGCGAAAAATTGAAGGAATGGGTTTGGAGAAATAGAAGAACTATATTATAAGGATTTACAAATACTTGGATATGGAATACAAATGAGATATTGAAGTAGTCCTGAAAGAAACACATGTACTTGTGATAGTAGATATTCAATAGTTATATACAGACTACCCATGTATATTATTTAATTTCCCATATTACTACGGACTACATATGTAGATTCCAGTTTTTCTGTTATTCACTGTATGTGTGAATTGAAGTCAAGCCTATGAATGCGTTTAAACAAGATAAAGGAGCGAAAAATTGAAGGAATGGGTTTGGAGAAATAGAAGAACTATATTATAAGGATTTACAAAAACTTGGATATGGAATACAAATGAGATATTGAAGTAGTCCTGATCATACAATAATAAGAAATATCATCACTTCTCAAATTAGGTTGGGAGATCTTAGTTTAGTTTTATGGATCTTAGTGATGGAATATGAAATACTAAGTAATGTAACTAATTAATATTATAAATATGTATATAACATTAATTGAGTACACTAACAAAGATATATATAATAATTCATTGGTTTATTTGATTATATCATTAACCATTTCTTTATTTTTTGTTGCGAGGAGCATACCATGAATCCCAAAATTTGTGTTGCTTCCGTTATTGGTGCTGGATCGGCCATATAACTTGCTTCTATTCGACCTAGAGTAGGTCAAGGTACTGTTGCGGGCCAAGCCGTAAAAGTCAACCAGATGCAGAGGGTAAAATACGTTGTACTTTATTGCTTAACTGGCTTTTATGGAAGCTTTAACAATTTACGGCCAGGTCGTCGCATTAACACTTTTATTTGCTAACCCCTTTGTGTGATCCTAGAAACCTGAGAACGTGAAAAATACATAATTCTTTTATTTCTTTGACCCTGCCTCTTCTCTTCTTTAAATTATGACAACTCAACACTTAATCTTAAAATCCTAAACATGCTTGGACCGCACTAACAAGTAAACTTGTTTTGGCCATCTCTTTCTAATGATTTATCCTTTTGAGGTATGGTTTAAAGCGTTTAGTTTAAATTATAGTAAAAAAAACAAATTTGGACAATTTGAGTGTCAAAATCAGAATTAGATTAAAGTCTTCATAGAAAAAGTTCTTTGGGTAGTCAAACCAACTTGTTTTGGTCATAACTTTGTACTTACATATCAAAATGACAAATTTTATCATGTTAGACTCTAGTTTCATCATTCTTTTGGACAAAAATCTTTAAGATGTTCTTTTATATGCAAAAAATATACTGACATCGGGCATTTTTTAAGCCCCTAGCGATGGGTCGACTTGGACGCAAAAGGTTGGTTTAAAGTTTGCAGTTTTGGTCAATATTGGTTGACTTATTTTGGTCATAACTTGTACTTAGATATCGAAATGACAAATTTTTTTCATGTTAGGAAAGAAAAGACTCTAGTTTCATCATTCTTTTGGATAAAAATCTTCAAGTTGTTGTTTTCTAGTAAAACAATAGCAAGAGAAATATATATACGAGATTAATATTTATTATATTACGTATTACACTACGAAATTGTAGAAAAGGGGGGAATTCCAAATTTTTCCACAGATCCCCTTTTGCCCTATTCATGATGTACATCTCCTTAATTTTCGTAGTCAATTATAAGGATTCATAATTGGGCTAATAACTCTTACTGGTTTGTAGCGTGCGACGAAACAACAAGAACTTTCTTCTGCGTAATCGTTGCTATTTCATTCCGTTCTATTCAACAATTAACCAAAATTAAATTGAATTGCAATTGGATCAATCAATCATCAAATCTTGATATGGAATGGTTTGCTTTGATGAATCTCTTTGTTTGAATCGATGTGAGATATGATAAAGAGAAGTAAAAATCATGTAGTTTATGCAGGTCGAGGTAAATAGTCTTAGATACATATTATACGTGGACTCCGGGGTTTGCATTGAATAATGATTCTCGGGTTCGATGTGATTCAATAGAAATAAGATGACGATGGTTTACATTATCAAAGAAACACATGTACATTCGATAGTAGATATTCAATAGTTATATACGGACTAGCCGTGTATATTATTTAATTTCCCATATTACTACGGACTACATATGTAGATTCCACTTTCTCTATATGGATTACGATACAAGCTCTTCCTTTTCTGTCTGTCACTGTATGTGTGAATTGAAGTCAAGCCTATGATTGCGTTTAAACAAGATAAAGGAGCGAAGAATTGAAGGAATGGGTTTGGAGAAATAGAAGAACTGTATTATAAGGATTTACAAAAGCTTGAATATGGAATAAAAATTAGATATTGAAGTAGTCCTGATCATACAATAATAACAAATATCACCACTTCTCAAATTAGGTTGGGAGATCTTAGTTTAGTTGTATGGATCTTAGTGATGGAATATGAAATACTAAGTAATGCAACTAATTAATATTATAAATATGTATATAACATTAATTGTGTCCACTAACAAAGATATATATAATAATTCATTGGTTTATTAGATTATATCATTAACCATTTCTTTATTTTTTGTTGTGAGGAGTTCTTACCATGAATCCCAAATTTTCTGTTGCTTCTGTTATTGGTGCTGGATTTGCCATATAACTTGCTTCTATTCGACCTAGAGTAGGTCAAGGTACTGTTGCAGGCCAAGCCGTAAAAGGTATTGCTAGTCAACCAGATGCAGTGGGTAAAATACGATGTACTTTATTGCTTAACTGGCTTTTATGGAAGCTTTAACAATTTACGGTCAGGTCGTTGCATTAGCACTTTTATTTGCTAACCACTTTGTGTAATACTAGAAAAGTGAAAAATACGTACTTCTTTTATTTCTTTGACCCTGCCCCTTCTCTTCTTGAAATTATGACAACTCAACACTTAGTCTTAAAATCCTAAATATGCTTGGACCGCACTAACAAGTAAACTTGTTTTGGCCATCTCTTTCTAATGATTTATCCTTTTGAGGTATGGTTTAAAGCGTTTAGTTTAAATTATAGTAAAAAAACAAATTTGGACAATTTGAGTGTCAAAATCAGAATTAAAGTAAAGTCTTCATAGAAAAAGTTCTTTGGGTAGTCAAACCAACTTGTTTTGGTCATAACTTTGTACTTACATATCAAAATGACAAATTTTATCATGTTAGACTCTAGTTTCATCATTCTTTTGGACAAAAATCTTTAAGATGTTCTTTTATATGCAAAAAATATACTGACATCGGGCATTTTTTAAGCCCCTAGCGATGGGTCGACTTGGACGCAAAAGGTTGGTTTAAATTTTGCAGTTTTGGTCAATATTGGTTGACTTATTTTGGTCATAACTTGTACTTAGATATCGAAATGACAAATTTTTTTCATGTTAGGAAAGAAAAGACTCTAGTTTCATCATTCTTTTGGATAAAAATCTTCAAGTTGTTGTTTTCTAGTAAAACAATAGCAAGAGAAATATATATACGAGATTAATATTTATTATATCACGTATTACACTACGAAATTGTAGAAAAGGGGGGAATTCCAAATTTTTCCACAGATCCCCTTTTGTCCTATTCATGATGTACATCTCTTTAATTTTCGTAGTCAATTATAAGGATTCATAATTGGAATAATAATTCTTACTCGCTTGGAGCGTGCGACGAAACAACAAGAACTTTGTTCTGCGAAACCATTGCTATTTCATTCCATCCTATTTAACAATTAACCAAAATTAAATTGAATTGCAATTGGATCAATCAATCATCAAATCTTGATATGGAATGGTTTGCTTTGATGAATCTCTTTGTTTGAATCGATGTGAGATATGATAAAGACAAGTAAAAATCATGTCGTTTATGCAGGTCGAGGTAAATAGCCATAGTAGCTACGTATTATACGTGAACTCCAGGGTTTACATTGAATAATGATTCTCGGGTCCGATAAGATTCAATAGAAATAAGATGGCGATGGTTTACATTATGAAAGAAACACATGTACTTGTGATAGTAGATATTCAATAGTTATATAAAGACTACCCATGTATATTATTTAATTTCCCATATTACGACGGACTACATATGTAGATTCCACTTTTTCTGTCTGTCACTGTATGTGTGAATTGAAGTCAAGCCTATGAATGCGTTTAAACAAGATAAAGGAGCGAAAAATTGAAGGAATGGGTTTGGAGAAATAGAAGAACTATATTATAAGGATTTACAAATACTTGGATATGGAATACAAATGAGATATTGAAGTAGTCCTGAAAGAAACACATGTACTTGTGATAGTAGATATTCAATAGTTATATACAGACTACCCATGTATATTATTTAATTTCCCATATTACTACGGACTACATATGTAGATTCCAGTTTTTCTGTTATTCACTGTATGTGTGAATTGAAGTCAAGCCTATGAATGCGTTTAAACAAGATAAAGGAGCGAAAAATTGAAGGAATGGGTTTGGAGAAATAGAAGAACTATATTATAAGGATTTACAAAAACTTGGATATGGAATACAAATGAGATATTGAAGTAGTCCTGATCATACAATAATAAGAAATATCATCACTTCTCAAATTAGGTTGGGAGATCTTAGTTTAGTTTTATGGATCTTAGTGATGGAATATGAAATACTAAGTAATGTAACTAATTAATATTATAAATATGTATATAACATTAATTGAGTACACTAACAAAGATATATATAATAATTCATTGGTTTATTTGATTATATCATTAACCATTTCTTTATTTTTTGTTGCGAGGAGCATACCATGAATCCCAAAATTTGTGTTGCTTCCGTTATTGGTGCTGGATCGGCCATATAACTTGCTTCTATTCGACCTAGAGTAGGTCAAGGTACTGTTGCGGGCCAAGCCGTAAAAGTCAACCAGATGCAGAGGGTAAAATACGTTGTACTTTATTGCTTAACTGGCTTTTATGGAAGCTTTAACAATTTACGGCCAGGTCGTCGCATTAACACTTTTATTTGCTAACCCCTTTGTGTGATCCTAGAAACCTGAGAACGTGAAAAATACATAATTCTTTTATTTCTTTGACCCTGCCTCTTCTCTTCTTTAAATTATGACAACTCAACACTTAATCTTAAAATCCTAAACATGCTTGGACCGCACTAACAAGTAAACTTGTTTTGGCCATCTCTTTCTAATGATTTATCCTTTTGAGGTATGGTTTAAAGCGTTTAGTTTAAATTATAGTAAAAAAAACAAATTTGGACAATTTGAGTGTCAAAATCAGAATTAAATTAAAGTCTTCATAGAAAAAGTTCTTTGGGTAGTCAAACCAACTTGTTTTGGTCATAACTTTGTACTTACATATCAAAATGACAAATTTTATCATGTTAGACTCTAGTTTCATCATTCTTTTGGACAAAAATCTTTAAGATGTTCTTTTATATGCAAAAAATATACTGACATCGGGCATTTTTTAAGCCCCTAGCGATGGGTCGACTTGGACGCAAAAGGTTGGTTTAAAGTTTGCAGTTTTGGTCAATATTGGTTGACTTATTTTGGTCATAACTTGTACTTAGATATCGAAATGACAAATTTTTTTCATGTTAGGAAAGAAAAGACTCTAGTTTCATCATTCTTTTGGATAAAAATCTTCAAGTTGTTGTTTTCTAGTAAAACAATAGCAAGAGAAATATATATACGAGATTAATATTTATTATATTACGTATTACACTACGAAATTGTAGAAAAGGGGGGAATTCCAAATTTTTCCACAGATCCCCTTTTGCCCTATTCATGATGTACATCTCCTTAATTTTCGTAGTCAATTATAAGGATTCATAATTGGGCTAATAACTCTTACTGGTTTGTAGCGTGCGACGAAACAACAAGAACTTTCTTCTGCGTAATCGTTGCTATTTCATTCCGTTCTATTCAACAATTAACCAAAATTAAATTGAATTGCAATTGGATCAATCAATCATCAAATCTTGATATGGAATGGTTTGCTTTGATGAATCTCTTTGTTTGAATCGATGTGAGATATGATAAAGAGAAGTAAAAATCATGTAGTTTATGCAGGTCGAGGTAAATAGTCTTAGATACATATTATACGTGGACTCCGGGGTTTGCATTGAATAATGATTCTCGGGTTCGATGTGATTCAATAGAAATAAGATGACGATGGTTTACATTATCAAAGAAACACATGTACATTCGATAGTAGATATTCAATAGTTATATACGGACTAGCCGTGTATATTATTTAATTTCCCATATTACTACGGACTACATATGTAGATTCCACTTTCTCTATATGGATTACGATACAAGCTCTTCCTTTTCTGTCTGTCACTGTATGTGTGAATTGAAGTCAAGCCTATGATTGCGTTTAAACAAGATAAAGGAGCGAAGAATTGAAGGAATGGGTTTGGAGAAATAGAAGAACTGTATTATAAGGATTTACAAAAGCTTGAATATGGAATAAAAATTAGATATTGAAGTAGTCCTGATCATACAATAATAACAAATATCACCACTTCTCAAATTAGGTTGGGAGATCTTAGTTTAGTTGTATGGATCTTAGTGATGGAATATGAAATACTAAGTAATGCAACTAATTAATATTATAAATATGTATATAACATTAATTGTGTCCACTAACAAAGATATATATAATAATTCATTGGTTTATTAGATTATATCATTAACCATTTCTTTATTTTTTGTTGTGAGGAGTTCTTACCATGAATCCCAAATTTTCTGTTGCTTCTGTTATTGGTGCTGGATTTGCCATATAACTTGCTTCTATTCGACCTAGAGTAGGTCAAGGTACTGTTGCAGGCCAAGCCGTAAAAGGTATTGCTAGTCAACCAGATGCAGTGGGTAAAATACGATGTACTTTATTGCTTAACTGGCTTTTATGGAAGCTTTAACAATTTACGGTCAGGTCGTTGCATTAGCACTTTTATTTGCTAACCACTTTGTGTAATACTAGAAAAGTGAAAAATACGTACTTCTTTTATTTCTTTGACCCTGCCCCTTCTCTTCTTGAAATTATGACAACTCAACACTTAGTCTTAAAATCCTAAATATGCTTGGACCGCACTAACAAGTAAACTTGTTTTGGCCATCTCTTTCTAATGATTTATCCTTTTGAGGTATGGTTTAAAGCGTTTAGTTTAAATTATAGTAAAAAAACAAATTTGGACAATTTGAGTGTCAAAATCAGAATTAAATTAAAGTCTTCATAGAAAAAGTTCTTTGGGTAGTCAAACCAACTTGTTTTGGTCATAACTTTGTACTTACATATCAAAATGACAAATTTTATCATGTTAGACTCTAGTTTCATCATTCTTTTGGACAAAAATCTTTAAGATGTTCTTTTATATGCAAAAAATATACTGACATCGGGCATTTTTTAAGCCCCTAGCGATGGGTCGACTTGGACGCAAAAGGTTGGTTTAAAGTTTGCAGTTTTGGTCAATATTGGTTGACTTATTTTGGTCATAACTTGTACTTAGATATCGAAATGACAAATTTTTTTCATGTTAGGAAAGAAAAGACTCTAGTTTCATCATTCTTTTGGATAAAAATCTTCAAGTTGTTGTTTTCTAGTAAAACAATAGCAAGAGAAATATATATACGAGATTAATATTTATTATATTACGTATTACACTACGAAATTGTAGAAAAGGGGGGAATTCCAAATTTTTCCACAGATCCCCTTTTGTCCTATTCATGATGTACATCTCTTTAATTTTCGTAGTCAATTATAAGGATTCATAATTGGAATAATAATTCTTACTCGCTTGGAGCGTGCGACGAAACAACAAGAACTTTGTTCTGCGAAACCATTGCTATTTCATTCCATCCTATTTAACAATTAACCAAAATTAAATTGAATTGCAATTGGATCAATCAATCATCAAATCTTGATATGGAATGGTTTGCTTTGATGAATCTCTTTGTTTGAATCGATGTGAGATATGATAAAGACAAGTAAAAATCATGTCGTTTATGCAGGTCGAGGTAAATAGCCATAGTAGCTACGTATTATACGTGAACTCCAGGGTTTACATTGAATAATGATTCTCGGGTCCGATAAGATTCAATAGAAATAAGATGGCGATGGTTTACATTATGAAAGAAACACATGTACTTGTGATAGTAGATATTCAATAGTTATATAAAGACTACCCATGTATATTATTTAATTTCCCATATTACGACGGACTACATATGTAGATTCCACTTTTTCTGTTTGTCACTGTATGTGTGAATTGAAGTCAAGCCTATGAATGCGTTTAAACAAGATAAAGGAGCGAAAAATTGAAGGAATGGGTTTGGAGAAATAGAAGAACTATATTATAAGGATTTACAAATACTTGGATATGGAATACAAATGAGATATTGAAGTAGTCCTGAAAGAAACACATGTACTTGTGATAGTAGATATTCAATAGTTATATACAGACTACCCATGTATATTATTTAATTTCCCATATTACTACGGACTACATATGTAGATTCCAGTTTTTCTGTTATTCACTGTATGTGTGAATTGAAGTCAAGCCTATGAATGCGTTTAAACAAGATAAAGGAGCGAAAAATTGAAGGAATGGGTTTGGAGAAATAGAAGAACTATATTATAAGGATTTACAAAAACTTGGATATGGAATACAAATGAGATATTGAAGTAGTCCTGATCATACAATAATAAGAAATATCATCACTTCTCAAATTAGGTTGGGAGATCTTAGTTTAGTTTTATGGATCTTAGTGATGGAATATGAAATACTAAGTAATGTAACTAATTAATATTATAAATATGTATATAACATTAATTGAGTACACTAACAAAGATATATATAATAATTCATTGGTTTATTTGATTATATCATTAACCATTTCTTTATTTTTTGTTGCGAGGAGCATACCATGAATCCCAAAATTTGTGTTGCTTCCGTTATTGGTGCTGGATCGGCCATATAACTTGCTTCTATTCGACCTAGAGTAGGTCAAGGTACTGTTGCGGGCCAAGCCGTAAAAGTCAACCAGATGCAGAGGGTAAAATACGTTGTACTTTATTGCTTAACTGGCTTTTATGGAAGCTTTAACAATTTACGGCCAGGTCGTCGCATTAACACTTTTATTTGCTAACCCCTTTGTGTGATCCTAGAAACCTGAGAACGTGAAAAATACATAATTCTTTTATTTCATTGACCCTGCCTCTTCTCTTCTTTAAATTATGACAACTCAACACTTAATCTTAAAATCCTAAACATGCTTGGACCGCACTAACAAGTAAACTTGTTTTGGCCATCTCTTTCTAATGATTTATCCTTTTGAGGTATGGTTTAAAGCGTTTAGTTTAAATTATAGTAAAAAAAACAAATTTGGACAATTTGAGTGTCAAAATCAGAATTAAAGTAAAGTCTTCATAGAAAAAGTTCTTTGGGTAGTCAAACCAACTTGTTTTGGTCATAACTTTGTACTTACATATCAAAATGACAAATTTTATCATGTTAGACTCTAGTTTCATCATTCTTTTGGACAAAAATCTTTAAGATGTTCTTTTATATGCAAAAAATATACTGACATCGGGCATTTCTTAAGCCCCTAGCGATGGGTCGACTTGGACGCAAAAGGTTGGTTTAAAGTTTGCAGTTTTGGTCAATATTGGTTGACTTATTTTGGTCATAACTTGTACTTAGATATCGAAATGACAAATTTTTTTCATGTTAGGAAAGAAAAGACTCTAGTTTCATCATTCTTTTGGATAAAAATCTTCAAGTTGTTGTTTTCTAGTAAAACAATAGCAAGAGAAATATATATACGAGATTAATATTTATTATATTACGTATTACACTACGAAATTGTAGAAAAGGGGGGAATTCCAAATTTTTCCACAGATCCCCTTTTGCCCTATTCATGATGTACATCTCCTTAATTTTCGTAGTCAATTATAAGGATTCATAATTGGGCTAATAACTCTTACTGGTTTGTAGCGTGCGACGAAACAACAAGAACTTTCTTCTGCGTAATCGTTGCTATTTCATTCCGTTCTATTCAACAATTAACCAAAATTAAATTGAATTGCAATTGGATCAATCAATCATCAAATCTTGATATGGAATGGTTTGCTTTGATGAATCTCTTTGTTTGAATCGATGTGAGATATGATGAAGAGAAGTAAAAATCATGTAGTTTATGCAGGTCGAGGTAAATAGTCTTAGATACATATTATACGTGGACTCCGGGGTTTGCATTGAATAATGATTCTCGGGTTCGATGTGATTCAATAGAAATAAGATGACGATGGTTTACATGATGAAAGAAACACATGTACATTCGATAGTAGATATTCAATAGTTATATACGGACTAGCCGTGTATATTATTTAATTTCCCATATTACTACGGACTACATATGTAGATTCCACTTTCTCTATATGGATTACGATACAAGCTCTTCCTTTTCTGTCTGTCACTGTATGTGTGAATTGAAGTCAAGCCTATGATTGCGTTTAAACAAGATAAAGGAGCGAAGAATTGAAGGAATGGGTTTGGAGAAATAGAAGAACTGTATTATAAGGATTTTCAAAAGCTTGAATATGGAATAAAAATTAGATATTGAAGTAGTCCTGATCATACAATAATAACAAATATCACCACTTCTCAAATTAGGTTGGGAGATCTTAGTTTAGTTGTATGGATCTTAGTGATGGAATATGAAATACTAAGTAATGCAACTAATTAATATTATAAATATGTATATAACATTAATTGTGTCCACTAACAAAGATATATATAATAATTCATTGCATTATTAGATTATATCATTAACCATTTCTTTATTTTTTGTTGTGAGGAGTTCTTACCATGAATCCCAAATTTTCTGTTGCTTCTGTTATTGGTGCTGGATTT
The DNA here is from genome assembly GCF_984573655.1 of Nuphar pumila. Lineage (NCBI taxonomy): Eukaryota > Viridiplantae > Streptophyta > Magnoliopsida > Nymphaeales > Nymphaeaceae > Nuphar > Nuphar pumila. Next base: position 67,918,691 of record NC_143251.1, on the reverse strand, counting down.
GCCATATAACTTGCTTCTATTCGACCTAGAGTAGGTCAAGGTACTGTTGCAGGCCAAGCCGTAAAAGGTATTGCTATTCAACCAGATGCAGTGGGTAAAATACGATGTACTTTATTGCTTAACTGGCTTTTATGGAAGCTTTAACAATTTACGGTCAGGTCGTTGCATTAGCACTTTTATTTGCTAACCACTTTGTGTAATACTAGAAAAGTGAAAAATACGTACTTCTTTTATTTCTTTGACCCTGCCCCTTCTCTTCTTGAAATTATGACAACTCAACACTTAGTCTTAAAATCCTAAATATGCTTGGACCGCACTAACAAGTAAACTTGTTTTGGCCATCTCTTTCTAATGATTTATCCTTTTGAGGTATGGTTTAAAGCGTTTAGTTTAAATTATAGTAAAAAAACAAATTTGGACAATTTGAGTGTCAAAATCAGAATTAAAGTAAAGTCTTCATAGAAAAAGTTCTTTGGGTAGTCAAACCAACTTGTTTTGGTCATAACTTTGTACTTACATATCAAAATGACAAATTTTATCATGTTAGACTCTAGTTTCATCATTCTTTTGGACAAAAATCTTTAAGATGTTCTTTTATATGCAAAAAATATACTGACATCGGGCATTTTTTAAGCCCCTAGCGATGGGTCGACTTGGACGCAAAAGGTTGGTTTAAAGTTTGCAGTTTTGGTCAATATTGGTTGACTTATTTTGGTCATAACTTGTACTTAGATATCGAAATGACAAATTTTTTTCATGTTAGGAAAGAAAAGACTCTAGTTTCATCATTCTTTTGGATAAAAATCTTCAAGTTGTTGTTTTCTAGTAAAACAATAGCAAGAGAAATATATATACGAGATTAATATTTATTATATTACGTATTATACTACGAAATTGTAGAAAAGGAGGGAATTCCAAATTTTTCCACAGATCCCCTTTTGCCCTATTCATGATGTACATCTCCTTAATTTTCGTAGTCAATTATAAGGATTCATAATTGGGCTAATAACTCTTACTCGCTTGGAGCGTGCGACGAAACAACAAGAACTTTCTTCTGCGTAATCGTTGCTATTTCATTCCGTTCTATTCAACAATTAACCAAAATTAAATTGAATTGCAATTGGATCAATCAATCATCAAATCTTGATATGGAATGGTTTGCTTTGATGAATCTCTTTGTTTGAATCGATGTGAGATATGATAAAGAGAAGTAAAAATCATGTAGTTTATGCAGGTCGAGGTAAATAGTCTTAGATACATATTATACGTGGACTCCGGGGTTTGCATTGAATAATGATTCTCGGGTTCGATGTGATTCAATAGAAATAAGATGACGATGGTTTACATTATGAAAGAAACACATGTACTTGTGATAGTAGATATTCAATAGTTATATAAAGACTACCCATGTATATTATTTAATTTCCCATATTACGACGGACTACATATGTAGATTCCACTTTTTCTGTCTGTCACTGTATGTGTGAATTGAAGTCAAGCCTATGAATGCGTTTAAACAAGATAAAGGAGCGAAAAATTGAAGGAATGGGTTTGGAGAAATAGAAGAACTATATTATAAGGATTTACAAATACTTGGATATGGAATACAAATGAGATATTGAAGTAGTCCTGAAAGAAACACATGTACTTGTGATAGTAGATATTCAATAGTTATATACAGACTACCCATGTATATTATTTAATTTCCCATATTACTACGGACTACATATGTAGATTCCAGTTTTTCTGTTATTCACTGTATGTGTGAATTGAAGTCAAGCCTATGAATGCGTTTAAACAAGATAAAGGAGCGAAAAATTGAAGGAATGGGTTTGGAGAAATAGAAGAACTATATTATAAGGATTTACAAAAACTTGGATATGGAATACAAATGAGATATTGAAGTAGTCCTGATCATACAATAATAAGAAATATCATCACTTCTCAAATTAGGTTGGGAGATCTTAGTTTAGTTTTATGGATCTTAGTGATGGAATATGAAATACTAAGTAATGTAACTAATTAATATTATAAATATGTATATAACATTAATTGAGTACACTAACAAAGATATATATAATAATTCATTGGTTTATTTGATTATATCATTAACCATTTCTTTATTTTTTGTTGCGAGGAGCATACCATGAATCCCAAAATTTGTGTTGCTTCCGTTATTGGTGCTGGATCGGCCATATAACTTGCTTCTATTCGACCTAGAGTAGGTCAAGGTACTGTTGCGGGCCAAGCCGTAAAAGTCAACCAGATGCAGAGGGTAAAATACGTTGTACTTTATTGCTTAACTGGCTTTTATGGAAGCTTTAACAATTTACGGCCAGGTCGTCGCATTAACACTTTTATTTGCTAACCCCTTTGTGTGATCCTAGAAACCTGAGAACGTGAAAAATACATAATTCTTTTATTTCTTTGACCCTGCCTCTTCTCTTCTTTAAATTATGACAACTCAACACTTAATCTTAAAATCCTAAACATGCTTGGACCGCACTAACAAGTAAACTTGTTTTGGCCATCTCTTTCTAATGATTTATCCTTTTGAGGTATGGTTTAAAGCGTTTAGTTTAAATTATAGTAAAAAAAACAAATTTGGACAATTTGAGTGTCAAAATCAGAATTAAATTAAAGTCTTCATAGAAAAAGTTCTTTGGGTAGTCAAACCAACTTGTTTTGGTCATAACTTTGTACTTACATATCAAAATGACAAATTTTATCATGTTAGACTCTAGTTTCATCATTCTTTTGGACAAAAATCTTTAAGATGTTCTTTTATATGCAAAAAATATACTGACATCGGGCATTTTTTAAGCCCCTAGCGATGGGTCGACTTGGACGCAAAAGGTTGGTTTAAAGTTTGCAGTTTTGGTCAATATTGGTTGACTTATTTTGGTCATAACTTGTACTTAGATATCGAAATGACAAATTTTTTTCATGTTAGGAAAGAAAAGACTCTAGTTTCATCATTCTTTTGGATAAAAATCTTCAAGTTGTTGTTTTCTAGTAAAACAATAGCAAGAGAAATATATATACGAGATTAATATTTATTATATTACGTATTACACTACGAAATTGTAGAAAAGGGGGGAATTCCAAATTTTTCCACAGATCCCCTTTTGTCCTATTCATGATGTACATCTCCTTAATTTTCGTAGTCAATTATAAGGATTCATAATTGGGCTAATAACTCTTACTGGTTTGTAGCGTGCGACGAAACAACAAGAACTTTCTTCTGCGTAATCGTTGCTATTTCATTCCGTTCTATTCAACAATTAACCAAAATTAAATTGAATTGCAATTGGATCAATCAATCATCAAATCTTGATATGGAATGGTTTGCTTTGATGAATCTCTTTGTTTGAATCGATGTGAGATATGATGAAGAGAAGTAAAAATCATGTAGTTTATGCAGGTCGAGGTAAATAGTCTTAGATACATATTATACGTGGACTCCGGGGTTTGCATTGAATAATGATTCTCGGGTTCGATGTGATTCAATAGAAATAAGATGACGATGGTTTACATTATGAAAGAAACACATGTACATTCGATAGTAGATATTCAATAGTTATATACGGACTAGCCGTGTATATTATTTAATTTCCCATATTACTACGGACTACATATGTAGATTCCACTTTCTCTATATGGATTACGATACAAGCTCTTCCTTTTCTGTCTGTCACTGTATGTGTGAATTGAAGTCAAGCCTATGATTGCGTTTAAACAAGATAAAGGAGCGAAGAATTGAAGGAATGGGTTTGGAGAAATAGAAGAACTGTATTATAAGGATTTACAAAAGCTTGAATATGGAATAAAAATTAGATATTGAAGTAGTCCTGATCATACAATAATAACAAATATCACCACTTCTCAAATTAGGTTGGGAGATCTTAGTTTAGTTGTATGGATCTTAGTGATGGAATATGAAATACTAAGTAATGCAACTAATTAATATTATAAATATGTATATAACATTAATTGTGTCCACTAACAAAGATATATATAATAATTCATTGGTTTATTAGATTATATCATTAACCATTTCTTTATTTTTTGTTGTGAGGAGTTCTTACCATGAATCCCAAATTTTCTGTTGCTTCTGTTATTGGTGCTGGATTTGCCATATAACTTGCTTCTATTCGACCTAGAGTAGGTCAAGGTACTGTTGCAGGCCAAGCCGTAAAAGGTATTGCTAGTCAACCAGATGCAGTGGGTAAAATACGATGTACTTTATTGCTTAACTGGCTTTTATGGAAGCTTTAACAATTTACGGTCAGGTCGTTGCATTAGCACTTTTATTTGCTAACCACTTTGTGTAATACTAGAAAAGTGAAAAATACGTACTTCTTTTATTTCTTTGACCCTGCCCCTTCTCTTCTTGAAATTATGACAACTCAACACTTAGTCTTAAAATCCTAAATATGCTTGGACCGCACTAACAAGTAAACTTGTTTTGGCCATCTCTTTCTAATGATTTATCCTTTTGAGGTATGGTTTAAAGCGTTTAGTTTAAATTATAGTAAAAAAACAAATTTGGACAATTTGAGTGTCAAAATCAGAATTAAAGTAAAGTCTTCATAGAAAAAGTTCTTTGGGTAGTCAAACCAACTTGTTTTGGTCATAACTTTGTACTTACATATCAAAATGACAAATTTTATCATGTTAGACTCTAGTTTCATCATTCTTTTGGACAAAAATCTTTAAGATGTTCTTTTATATGCAAAAAATATACTGACATCGGGCATTTTTTAAGCCCCTAGCGATGGGTCGACTTGGACGCAAAAGGTTGGTTTAAAGTTTGCAGTTTTGGTCAATATTGGTTGACTTATTTTGGTCATAACTTGTACTTAGATATCGAAATGACAAATTTTTTTCATGTTAGGAAAGAAAAGACTCTAGTTTCATCATTCTTTTGGATAAAAATCTTCAAGTTGTTGTTTTCTAGTAAAACAATAGCAAGAGAAATATATATACGAGATTAATATTTATTATATTACGTATTACACTACGAAATTGTAGAAAAGGGGGGAATTCCAAATTTTTCCACAGATCCCCTTTTGTCCTATTCATGATGTACATCTCTTTAATTTTCGTAGTCAATTATAAGGATTCATAATTGGAATAATAATTCTTACTCGCTTGGAGCGTGCGACGAAACAACAAGAACTTTGTTCTGCGAAACCATTGCTATTTCATTCCATCCTATTTAACAATTAACCAAAATTAAATTGAATTGCAATTGGATCAATCAATCATCAAATCTTGATATGGAATGGTTTGCTTTGATGAATCTCTTTGTTTGAATCGATGTGAGATATGATAAAGACAAGTAAAAATCATGTCGTTTATGCAGGTCGAGGTAAATAGCCATAGTAGCTACGTATTATACGTGAACTCCAGGGTTTACATTGAATAATGATTCTCGGGTCCGATAAGATTCAATAGAAATAAGATGGCGATGGTTTACATTATGAAAGAAACACATGTACTTGTGATAGTAGATATTCAATAGTTATATAAAGACTACCCATGTATATTATTTAATTTCCCATATTACGACGGACTACATATGTAGATTCCACTTTTTCTGTCTGTCACTGTATGTGTGAATTGAAGTCAAGCCTATGAATGCGTTTAAACAAGATAAAGGAGCGAAAAATTGAAGGAATGGGTTTGGAGAAATAGAAGAACTATATTATAAGGATTTACAAATACTTGGATATGGAATACAAATGAGATATTGAAGTAGTCCTGAAAGAAACACATGTACTTGTGATAGTAGATATTCAATAGTTATATACAGACTACCCATGTATATTATTTAATTTCCCATATTACTACGGACTACATATGTAGATTCCAGTTTTTCTGTTATTCACTGTATGTGTGAATTGAAGTCAAGCCTATGAATGCGTTTAAACAAGATAAAAGAGCGAAAAATTGAAGGAATGGGTTTGGAGAAATAGAAGAACTATATTATAAGGATTTACAAAAACTTGGATATGGAATACAAATGAGATATTGAAGTAGTCCTGATCATACAATAATAAGAAATATCATCACTTCTCAAATTAGGTTGGGAGATCTTAGTTTAGTTTTATGGATCTTAGTGATGGAATATGAAATACTAAGTAATGTAACTAATTAATATTATAAATATGTATATAACATTAATTGAGTACACTAACAAAGATATATATAATAATTCATTGGCTTATTTGATTATATCATTAACCATTTCTTTATTTTTTGTTGCGAGGAGCATACCATGAATCCCAAAATTTGTGTTGCTTCCGTTATTGGTGCTGGATCGGCCATATAACTTGCTTCTATTCGACCTAGAGTAGGTCAAGGTACTGTTGCGGGCCAAGCCGTAAAAGTCAACCAGATGCAGAGGGTAAAATACGTTGTACTTTATTGCTTAACTGGCTTTTATGGAAGCTTTAACAATTTACGGCCAGGTCGTCGCATTAACACTTTTATTTGCTAACCCCTTTGTGTGATCCTAGAAACCCGAGAACGTGAAAAATACATAATTCTTTTATTTCTTTGACCCTGCCTCTTCTCTTCTTTAAATTATGACAACTCAACACTTAATCTTAAAATCCTAAACATGCTTGGACCGCACTAACAAGTAAACTTGTTTTGGCCATCTCTTTCTAATGATTTATCCTTTTGAGGTATGGTTTAAAGCGTTTAGTTTAAATTATAGTAAAAAAAACAAATTTGGACAATTTGAGTGTCAAAATCAGAATTAAATTAAAGTCTTCATAGAAAAAGTTCTTTGGGTAGTCAAACCAACTTGTTTTGGTCATAACTTTGTACTTACATATCAAAATGACAAATTTTATCATGTTAGACTCTAGTTTCATCATTCTTTTGGACAAAAATCTTTAAGATGTTCTTTTATATGCAAAAAATATACTGACATCGGGCATTTTTTAAGCCCCTAGCGATGGGTCGACTTGGACGCAAAAGGTTGGTTTAAAGTTTGCAGTTTTGGTCAATATTGGTTGACTTATTTTGGTCATAACTTGTACTTAGATATCGAAATGACAAATTTTTTTCATGTTAGGAAAGAAAAGACTCTAGTTTCATCATTCTTTTGGATAAAAATCTTCAAGTTGTTGTTTTCTAGTAAAACAATAGCAAGAGAAATATATATACGAGATTAATATTTATTATATTACGTATTACACTACGAAATTGTAGAAAAGGGGGGAATTCCAAATTTTTCCACAGATCCCCTTTTGTCCTATTCATGATGTACATCTCCTTAATTTTCGTAGTCAATTATAAGGATTCATAATTGGGCTAATAACTCTTACTGGTTTGTAGCGTGCGACGAAACAACAAGAACTTTCTTCTGCGTAATCGTTGCTATTTCATTCCGTTCTATTCAACAATTAACCAAAATTAAATTGAATTGCAATTGGATCAATCAATCATCAAATCTTGATATGGAATGGTTTGCTTTGATGAATCTCTTTGTTTGAATCGATGTGAGATATGATGAAGAGAAGTAAAAATCATGTAGTTTATGCAGGTCGAGGTAAATAGTCTTAGATACATATTATACGTGGACTCCGGGGTTTGCATTGAATAATGATTCTCGGGTTCGATGTGATTCAATAGAAATAAGATGACGATGGTTTACATTATGAAAGAAACACATGTACATTCGATAGTAGATATTCAATAGTTATATACGGACTAGCCGTGTATATTATTTAATTTCCCATATTACTACGGACTACATATGTAGATTCCACTTTCTCTATATGGATTACGATACAAGCTCTTCCTTTTCTGTCTGTCACTGTATGTGTGAATTGAAGTCAAGCCTATGATTGCGTTTAAACAAGATAAAGGAGCGAAGAATTGAAGGAATGGGTTTGGAGAAATAGAAGAACTGTATTATAAGGATTTACAAAAGCTTGAATATGGAATAAAAATTAGATATTGAAGTAGTCCTGATCATACAATAATAACAAATATCACCACTTCTCAAATTAGGTTGGGAGATCTTAGTTTAGTTGTATGGATCTTAGTGATGGAATATGAAATACTAAGTAATGCAACTAATTAATATTATAAATATGTATATAACATTAATTGTGTCCACTAACAAAGATATATATAATAATTCATTGGTTTATTAGATTATATCATTAACCATTTCTTTATTTTTTGTTGTGAGGAGTTCTTACCATGAATCCCAAATTTTCTGTTGCTTCTGTTATTGGTGCTGGATTTGCCATATAACTTGCTTCTATTCGACCTAGAGTAGGTCAAGGTACTGTTGCAGGCCAAGCCGTAAAAGGTATTGCTAGTCAACCAGATGCAGTGGGTAAAATACGATGTACTTTATTGCTTAACTGGCTTTTATGGAAGCTTTAACAATTTACGGTCAGGTCGTTGCATTAGCACTTTTATTTGCTAACCACTTTGTGTAATACTAGAAAAGTGAAAAATACGTACTTCTTTTATTTCTTTGACCCTGCCCCTTCTCTTCTTGAAATTATGACAACTCAACACTTAGTCTTAAAATCCTAAATATGCTTGGACCGCACTAACAAGTAAACTTGTTTTGGCCATCTCTTTCTAATGATTTATCCTTTTGAGGTATGGTTTAAAGCGTTTAGTTTAAATTATAGTAAAAAAACAAATTTGGACAATTTGAGTGTCAAAATCAGAATTAAAGTAAAGTCTTCATAGAAAAAGTTCTTTGGGTAGTCAAACCAACTTGTTTTGGTCATAACTTTGTACTTACATATCAAAATGACAAATTTTATCATGTTAGACTCTAGTTTCATCATTCTTTTGGACAAAAATCTTTAAGATGTTCTTTTATATGCAAAAAATATACTGACATCGGGCATTTTTTAAGCCCCTAGCGATGGGTCGACTTGGACGCAAAAGGTTGGTTTAAAGTTTGCAGTTTTGGTCAATATTGGTTGACTTATTTTGGTCATAACTTGTACTTAGATATCGAAATGACAAATTTTTTTCATGTTAGGAAAGAAAAGACTCTAGTTTCATCATTCTTTTGGATAAAAATCTTCAAGTTGTTGTTTTCTAGTAAAACAATAGCAAGAGAAATATATATACGAGATTAATATTTATTATATTACGTATTACACTACGAAATTGTAGAAAAGGGGGGAATTCCAAATTTTTCCACAGATCCCCTTTTGTCCTATTCATGATGTACATCTCTTTAATTTTCGTAGTCAATTATAAGGATTCATAATTGGAATAATAATTCTTACTCGCTTGGAGCGTGCGACGAAACAACAAGAACTTTGTTCTGCGAAACCATTGCTATTTCATTCCATCCTATTTAACAATTAACCAAAATTAAATTGAATTGCAATTGGATCAATCAATCATCAAATCTTGATATGGAATGGTTTGCTTTGATGAATCTCTTTGTTTGAATCGATGTGAGATATGATAAAGACAAGTAAAAATCATGTCGTTTATGCAGGTCGAGGTAAATAGCCATAGTAGCTACGTATTATACGTGAACTCCAGGGTTTACATTGAATAATGATTCTCGGGTCCGATAAGATTCAATAGAAATAAGATGGCGATGGTTTACATTATGAAAGAAACACATGTACTTGTGATAGTAGATATTCAATAGTTATATAAAGACTACCCATGTATATTATTTAATTTCCCATATTACGACGGACTACATATGTAGATTCCACTTTTTCTGTCTGTCACTGTATGTGTGAATTGAAGTCAAGCCTATGAATGCGTTTAAACAAGATAAAGGAGCGAAGAATTGAAGGAATGGGTTTGGAGAAATAGAAGAACTATATTATAAGGATTTACAAAAACTTGGATATGGAATACAAATGAGATATTGAAGTAGTCCTGAAAGAAACACATGTACTTGTGATAGTAGATATTCAATAGTTATATACAGACTACCCATGTATATTATTTAATTTCCCATATTACTACGGACTACATATGTAGATTCCAGTTTTTCTGTTATTCACTGTATGTGTGAATTGAAGTCAAGCCTATGAATGCGTTTAAACAAGATAAAGGAGCGAAAAATTGAAGGAATGGGTTTGGAGAAATAGAAGAACTATATTATAAGGATTTACAAAAACTTGGATATGGAATACAAATGAGATATTGAAGTAGTCCTGATCATACAATAATAAGAAATATCATCACTTCTCAAATTAGGTTGGGAGATCTTAGTTTAGTTTTATGGATCTTAGTGATGGAATATGAAATACTAAGTAATGTAACTAATTAGTATTATAAATATGTATATAACATTAATTGAGTACACTAACAAAGACATATATAATAATTCATTGGTTTATTTGATTATATCATTAACCATTTCTTTATTTTTTGTTGCGAGGAGCATACCATGAATCCCAAAATTTGTGTTGCTTCCGTTATTGGTGCTGGATCGGCCATATAACTTGCTTCTATTCGACCTAGAGTAGGTCAAGGTACTGTTGCGGGCCAAGCCGTAAAAGTCAACCAGATGCAGAGGGTAAAATACGTTGTACTTTATTGCTTAACTGGCTTTTATGGAAGCTTTAACAATTTACGGCCAGGTCGTCGCATTAACACTTTTATTTGCTAACCCCTTTGTGTGATCCTAGAAACCTGAGAACGTGAAAAATACATAATTCTTTTATTTCTTTGACCCTGCCTCTTCTCTTCTTTAAATTATGACAACTCAACACTTAATCTTAAAATCCTAAACATGCTTGGACCGCACTAACAAGTAAACTTGTTTTGACCATCTCTTTCTAATGATTTATCCTTTTGAGGTATAGTTTAAATTATAGTAAAAAAACAAATTTGGCTAATTTGAATGTCAAAATCAGAATTAAAGTAAAGTCTTCATAGAAAAACTTCTTTGGGTAGTCAAACCAACTTGTTTTGGTCCCAACTTTGTACTTACAGATCGAAATGACAAATTTTTTCATGTTAGACTCTAGTTTCATCATTCTTTTGGACAAAAATCTTTAGGATGTTCTTTCATAGGCAGAAAATACACTGACCTCGGGCATTTTTTAATCCCCTAGCGATGGGTCTACCTGGACCCAAAAGGTTGGTTTAAAGTTTGCATTTTTTATCCATACTTGTTGACCTTGAATATCTATTTGATGATCTAGAAATCTTAGGAGCAGCCAATGATGTAGGTTTTATGATTCATATATATAGCAGACTCGAACTACTTCATCTGAAGTGATGATATTTGACATTATTGAATCATCAGAACTACTTCAATATCTCGTTTTTATTCCCTATCCAAGTTTTTGTAAATCCATATAATATAGTTATTCTATTTTATTGCTCCCAACCCATTCCTTCAATCCTTTGATCCTTCATCTTCTTTAAACACATTCATAGTCTTGATTTCATATTCAGTCCGTACATAGTCACAGACAAAAAAAGAAGAGCTTATATCGTAATCCATATAGGGAAAGTGGATTCGATATCTATATAAAGTCAGTAGTAATATGGGGAATCAAATAACATACATGGGTAGTCCATATATAACTATTGAATATCTATTATCACATATACATGTGTTTCTTCCATAATGTAAACCATCGTCATCTTCTTTCTTTTGGAACAGATCGGACCTTGGAATCATTCTTCGAAGTATACGCCGGAGTTCACGTATAATATGTAGCTACGACAATCTAGCTCGACCCACCTAACCTACGTTATTTTTATCTCACAACGATTGAAACAAAGAGATCCATCAATGCAAATCATTCCAGATCAAGATTCGATGATTGATTGATTCAATTGCAATTAATTCCAATTTTTGTTAATTATTGAATAGGATAGAATGAAATAGCTACGGTTTCGCATAACATAGTTCTTGTTGTTTCGTCGCATGGCCAAAACGAGTAACAATTATGAATCGTTGTAATGACTGGGAAAATAAAGATGTGTGACATGAAATAGGACAAAAGGGGATGATATGAAAAAATCTAAATTTCCCCCGTTTTTTACAATTCTGTAGTGTACTACAAAATATAACAAATATTAATACTGTACTCATATTTCTCTTGCTCTTGCTTTCTTCCTACACTATATATCATACATATCATTAATAAATACATTTATAACAATCATGTTTTCTTACATATCATACATATCAAATGTCTACTCCATAGAATCATGCTCGTTCAGGATTGCAGCCACACACCTATCATACATCACTGCTGCTTCTAAAAGCATACTGAAATCCTCATCTGGAGTCCTGCTAATAAGTCCATAGCATTGAGATACAAAAGATTGCAGTGGGAGTTCAACTGATGTAGACATTTGATAAAAGTAAGGCATTAAAAGCAGGACCGAAAAAAAAAACACAAGAGGCAACCAAAGGGACTATATAAAGCATCAAAATCACAAATGAAGTATCATTGTTTTGTACTCAATTGAAATAAATAAATTAGAAAACTGGCCTAACTTGAAGAATTATGAGTACACCACCAACTAACATTAAGAATAACATTCATGAAAACAATTCATAGATAAAATGGCGGCCCAAGTTTTAAAGGTAACATAAAATTCTTATTTATCACCAACATATACCATAATTTATATCAATCAAGCTATCATGAAATACGCATGAATTAATTGTTGGAAAAAGATTCATGGGCTTACTTAATTTTGAATTTAAATAAATTCAAACAGAAAGAGTGACTAAGAAATTCAAAGCAATATTTTATTATTTATTTGGATGAAAAGTTACTCGATGATGACCTTCCATGGCTAAATGTACTAAAGAAACAAGAAGAACAATTACTAAATCAACGGTTAATATATTCTTGAAAAGTCAAAATGTATTTGATAAAGGGTTTTGAGAAATCTTCTAAAACATTATTTGGTAGAAGTATTGGAGTTGGTTAAATCTATATACCGAAGAAACTCCATCCCTTAAGGACTGCATAGAAATGTGCCACTGACGGGAGTGAATATAAAGCAACAGTAGTATTTATATCATTCGTTGGTCCAACTAACTCCACATGAGGTAACTGTATGATTCTTCAACTTAAAAGTGCACCTGACCATTTAGAAACAAAAACAAATAGAAAAAGAGTACCAATAAAACGAACCCAAGGACCATATTCTTCTCCAATTTCAGTTTTGCTCACGTCTTGAATGAAATCAAGAACATATAAAAAGAAATTTTGGCTGTCGGTCAAAATAGTTTGTGTATTCTGAACGGCTATAGCGGCTGAATCTTATAAGATAGCAATTACAACACAATAAGTTATAAGTACTTGGGCAAGCACTTGGAAACCTCCTATTTGCCAATAGAAATGTTGCCTACTTTCAGACCGAATATCTTGCATAATCCTTTGGTGTGTTGATTGAACATTCGTAGTACCTTCTGACATAAATGAAAATTAAGATTAAATATTTTGATTCAACCATTTCTTTTTCTTCTCTCCTACCTAATTTAATCACACATCGATTTTTTTTTGATTAGGTCACTTTGCGCCCTAATTCCGTGAAACTGTCCATATTCCAAAAAGCATCCGAATGAAAGCAAAGGTTCATGTTTGGTTTTGAATTAAAGACGTTCAAATGATGAATCGACATCGACTATAATCCTAGAATTCCAAGCTAATGATGCGGTTTCGAACCCCTTTATTTGCTCTATATGAATCATAATACAAACATCATTGGAGCCTCCTAGGATTCATGGTCAACCAATATGGACCAAAACTTTAAATTTGAAACCAACCTTTTGGGTCCAGGACGACCCGTCACTAGGGGCTTCAAAAATGCAAAAGGTCAGTTGGTCCTGGAGTCAAAAGGCAATTTGGATAAGATTTACATTGATTGTGAAATGATTAGAGGGGGTTCAGAAAAAGATCAATGATTTGTGAAATCGATTAGAGTGTTTAAAAACTGATTATGAGGCATCACAGTGAGTCTGTCGTGTTAAGTTGCATACATGCTTTAAGCTGCTTATTCATACTTTCAACTTCATCTTCGTCAAAAATAACTTTTAAGAAATGGATTTGATCTCAATGTTAATCTTATCCATTCTACAAAATTGGTGTGTCTACTATTTTGTCATCTCACGCTTGATAACGAAGAGATACAATATTTTAAACACCACAATTTTGGCTTAGTAGTCTTGTGTCAATTGTCATATTTCAAAAAAGAAGTTGCCCAGAGTCATTTTCGACATACTCTCTATTTCCACTATTTTTTTCATATAAAACAACATCCTAAAAGCTTTAGTCCAAAAGAATGATGAATAACTCAAATATGAAAAATACCAAAACAAGTCGGTTTGACTACCTATAAAACTTTTTTTAAGGTGAATTTGATTTAGTTTTGATTTTGAGATTCAAATTTACGAAATTTGTTTACTTACTACAATTTAAACTGAACGCGTTAAACAATACCTAAAAAGGATGCATGATTAGAAAGATATGATCAAAACAAGTTAAGTTGTTAGTGCAGTTCAAGCATGTCTACCATTTTAGAAATGAAGTGTTGAGTTTTTATAATTTAAAGAAGAGAAGAGGCAGGGCCAAAACAGAAAAAGAAGGTCGTCATTGAGTAGCTTTCCCTTCCAAATAAATAAAAAAATAATGCTTTGAATTTTAAAGAGTTGCTTTTGTTTTTGAATTGATTTAATTTCAAAATTAAGTAAGCCAATGAATCTTATTCCAATAATTAATTCATGCGTACCTCAAAATATCAGCTTCAGGAACATGATTGATATAAATATGTTTATTTACGATATGTATGATACAGTGTAAGAAGAAAACAATAGTGAGAGAAATATATGTCCGATATTAATAGTTATTATATTACGTATTACACTATGAAATTATAAAAAAGGGGGAATTCCCTATTTTTGCAAACATCCCAGTCAATTACAAGGATTCATAATTGGGGTAATAATTCTTACAGGTTTGGGGCATGCGAGAAAACTACAAGAACTATGTTTTGCGAAACCGTTGCTATTTCATTCCATCCTATTCAACAATTA
This sequence comes from Nuphar pumila, assembly GCF_984573655.1. Classification (NCBI taxonomy): domain Eukaryota; kingdom Viridiplantae; phylum Streptophyta; class Magnoliopsida; order Nymphaeales; family Nymphaeaceae; genus Nuphar; species Nuphar pumila. Next base: position 67,903,648 of record NC_143251.1, on the reverse strand, counting down.
ACCAAAATTCTAATTAAATGCAATTGGATCAATCAAATCTTGATATGGAATGGTTCACTTTGATGAATCTCTTCGTTTGAATCGATGGGAGATAATGATAAAGACAAGTAAAAATCATGTATGCGGATCGAGGTAGATAGTCGTAGCTACGTATTATACGTGAACTCTGGGTATGCATTGAATAATGATTCCACGGTCTAATCCAATTCAAAAGAAATAAGATGACGATGGTTTACATTATGGAAGAAACACATGTATATGTAATAGTAGATATTCAATAGTTATATATGGACTACCGATGTATATTATTTCATTTCCCATATTACTACCAACTTTATATAGATATAGATTCCACTTGTTCTATATGGATTGCGATATAAGGTCTTCCTTTTCTGTATGTGTGGATTGAATATGAAGTCAAGCCTATAAATGTGTTTAAGGAAGATGAAGGAGCGACGAATTGAAGGAATGGGTTTGGAGCAAAGAAATAGAAGAACTATGTTATAAGGTTTACAAAACATTCATAGGGAATAAAAATAAAATATTGAAGTAGCCCTGATGATACAATAATAACAAATATCATCACTTCTCAAATTAGGTTGGGAGTTCTCAGTTTAGTTGTATGGATCTGAGTGATGGAATATGAAATACTAAGAAAGTTATTAATTAATATTATATATATGTAAATAACTTTAATTAAGTACACTAATTAAGATATATATAATAATTCATTTGTTTGTTTGATTATATAATTAACCATTTATGCGGGGCCAAGCCGTAGAAGGTATCACTAGTCAACCAGAAGCAGAGGGTAAAATCAGTGGTACTTTATTGCCTAATCTGGCTTTTATTGAAGCTTTAACAATTTCTGGCCCAGTCGTAGCATTAGCAGTTTTATTTGTTTATCCCTTTGTGTAATCCAAGAAATGTGAAAACATGAAAAATAAGTACTTTTATTGCTTTGACCGTGCATGTTCCCTTGCGACTTACATTTTACAGTTGTGCTTATAGTCTGTTTTGCTTTTGCTGAGTCTGATGTAAGCTGCCCAGTTCAGGTGAATCAATACCCCGAAGGGACAGCCCGTATACTTGAACTGTAATACCCTGCGGGCAAAATGTGAATGAAGTAAATGCGTTGAGCTTTATTTTGTTCACCCTCATTGTGATTGCTTCTTGTGATTGCAATTTCTCTTCCTCTATTCTCTCTTGCTCTCTTGCACTCTGATTACAAGCTTCCGCCATCGGCTAGCGAGCTGACAAGTAGGCTTGCGGTAGTGAGGAGGGACCGTCGCGCCGCGCGGGCCCATTGAAGGAAATAGGCTCGTGACAGTGCCTCTTCTTCTTTAAATTATATCAACTCAACACTTACTCCTAAAATCCCAGACATGCTTGGACTGCATTAACAGGAAAACTTGTTTTGACCGTCTCTTTCTAATGATGCATCCTTTTGAGGTATGGTTTAATCAGTTTAGATTAAATTTTAGTAAAAAAACAAATTTGGCCAATTTGAATGTCAAAATCAGAATTAAAGTAAAGCCATAAAAAAAAGTTTTTCAGGTAGTCCAACCGACTTGTTTTGGTCATAACCTGTACTTAGATATCGAAATGACAAATTTTTTTAATGTTAGAAAGATAAAACTCTAGTTTCATCATTCGTTTGGACAAAAACCTTCAAGTTGTTGTTTTTTATAGTCAAACAATAGCAACATAAATATATGTACGATATTAATATTTATTATATTACGTATTACACTACGGAATTGTAAAAAAAGGGGGAATTCCAATTTTTTTCACAGATCCTCTTTTGTCCTATTCATGTTGCACATCTCCTTTATTTTCCCAGTCAATTATAAGGATTCATAATTGGGCTAATAACTCTTACTGGTTTGTAGCGTGCGACGAAACAACAAGAACTTTCTTCTGCGTAATCGTTGCTATTTCATTCCGTTCTATTCAACAATTAACCAAAATTAAATTGAATTGCAATTGGATCAATCAATCATCAAATCTTGATATGGAATGGTTTGCTTTGATGAATCTCTTTGTTTGAATCGATGTGAGATATGATGAAGAGAAGTAAAAATCATGTAGTTTACGCAGGTCGAGGTAAATAGTCTTAGATACATATTATACGTGGACTCCGGGGTTTGCATTGAATAATGATTCTCGGGTTCGATGTGATTCAATAGAAATAAGATGACGATGGTTTACATTATGAAAGAAACACATGTACAATCGATAGTAGATATTCAATAGTTATATACGGACTAGCCATGTATATTATTTAATTTCCCATATTATTACGGACTACATATGTAGATTCCACTTTCTCTATATGGATTACGATACAAGCTCTTCCTTTTCTGTCTGTCACTGTATGTGTGAATTGAAGTCAAGCCTATGATTGCGTTTAAACAAGATAAAGGAGCGAAGAATTGAAGGAATGGGTTTGGAGAAATAGAAGAACTATATTATAAGGATTTACAAAAGCTTGAATATGGAATAAAAATTAGATATTGAAGTAGTCCTGATCATACAATAATAACAAATATCATCACTTCTCAAATTAGGTTGGGAGATCTTAGTTTAGTTGTATGGATCTTAGTGATGGAATATGAAATACTAAGTAATGCAACTAATTAATATTATAAATATGTATATAACATTAATTGTGTCCACTAACAAAGATATATATAATAATTCATTGGTTTATTAGATTATATCATTAACCATTTCTTTATTTTTTGTTGTGAGGAGTTCTTACCATGAATCCCAAATTTTTTGTTGCTTCTGTTATTGGTGCTGGATTTGCCATATAACTTGCTTCTATTCGACCTAGAGTAGGTCAAGGTACTGTTGCAGGCCAAGCCGTAAAAGGTATTGCTAGTCAACCAGATGCAGTGGGTAAAATACGATGTACTTTATTGCTTAACTGGCTTTTATGGAAGCTTTAACAATTTACGGTCAGGTCGTTGCATTAGCACTTTTATTTGCTAACCACTTTGTGTAATACTAGAAAAGTGAAAAATACGTACTTCTTTTATTTCTTTGACCCTGCCCCTTCTCTTCTTGAAATTATGACAACTCAACACTTAGTCTTAAAATCCTAAACATGCTTGGACCGCACTAACAAGTAAACTTGTTTTGGCCATCTCTTTCTAATGATTTATCCTTTTGAGGTATGGTTTAAAGCGTTTAGTTTAAATTATAGTAAAAAAACAAATTTGGACAATTTGAGTGTCAAAATCAGAATTAAAGTAAAGTCTTCATAGAAAAAGTTCTTTGGGTAGTCAAACCAACTTGTTTTGGTCATAACTTTGTACTTACATATCAAAATGACAAATTTTATCATGTTAGACTCTAGTTTCATCATTCTTTTGGACAAAAATCTTTAAGATGTTCTTTTATATGCAAAAAATATACTGACATCGGGCATTTTTTAAGCCCCTAGCGATGGGTCGACTTGGACGCAAAAGGTTGGTTTAAAGTTTGCAGTTTTGGTCAATATTGGTTGACTTATTTTGGTCATAACTTGTACTTAGATATCGAAATGACAAATTTTTTTCATGTTAGGAAAGAAAAGACTCTAGTTTCATCATTCTTTTGGATAAAAATCTTCAAGTTGTTGTTTTCTAGTAAAACAATAGCAAGAGAAATATATATACGAGATTAATATTTATTATATTACGTATTACACTACGAAATTGTAGAAAAGGGGGGAATTCCAAATTTTTCCACGGATCCCCTTTTGTCCTATTCATGATGTACATCTCCTTAATTTTCGTAGTCAATTATAAGGATTCATAATTGGAATAATAATTCTTACTCGCTTGGAGCGTGCGACGAAACAACAAGAACTTTGTTCTGCGAAACCATTGCTATTTCATTCCATCCTATTTAACAATTAACCAAAATTAAATTGAATTGCAATTGGATCAATCAATCATCAAATCTTGATATGGAATGGTTTGCTTTGATGAATCTCTTTGTTTGAATCGATGTGAGATATGATAAAGACAAGTAAAAATCATGTCGTTTACGCAGGTCGAGGTAAATAGCCATAGTAGCTACGTATTATACGTGAACTCCAGGGTTTACATTGAATAATGATTCTCGGGTCCGATAAGATTCAATAGAAATAAGATGGCGATGGTTTACATTATGAAAGAAACACATGTACTTGTGATAGTAGATATTCAATAGTTATATAAAGACTACCCATGTATATTATTTAATTTCCCATATTACTACGGACTACATATGTAGATTCCACTTTTTCTGTCTGTCACTGTATGTGTGAATTGAAGTCAAGCCTATGAATGCGTTTAAACAAGATAAAGGAGCGAAGAATTGAAGGAATGGGTTTGGAGAAATAGAAGAACTATATTATAAGGATTTACAAAAACTTGGATATGGAATACAAATGAGATATTGAAGTAGTCCTGAAAGAAACACATGTACTTGTGATAGTAGATATTCAATAGTTATATACAGACTACCCATGTATATTATTTAATTTCCCATATTACTACGGACTACATATGTAGATTCCAGTTTTTCTGTTATTCACTGTATGTGTGAATTGAAGTCAAGCCTATGAATGCGTTTAAACAAGATAAAGGAGCGAAAAATTGAAGGAATGGGTTTGGAGAAATAGAAGAACTATATTATAAGGATTTACAAAAACTTGGATATGGAATACAAATGAGATATTGAAGTAGTCCTGATCATACAATAATAAGAAATATCATCACTTCTCAAATTAGGATGGGAGATCTTAGTTTAGTTTTATGGATCTTAGTGATGGAATATGAAATACTAAGTAATGTAACTAATTAATATTATAAATATGTATATAACATTAATTGAGTACACTAACAAAGATATATATAATAATTCATTGGTTTATTTGATTATATCATTAACCATTTCTTTATTTTTTGTTGCGAGGAGCATACCATGAATCCCAAAATTTGTGTTGCTTCCGTTATTGGTGCTGGATCGGCCATATAACTTGCTTCTATTCGACCTAGAGTAGGTCAAGGTACTGTTGCGGGCCAAGCCGTAAAAGTCAACCAGATGCAGAGGGTAAAATACGTTTTACTTTATTGCTTAACTGGCTTTTATGGAAGCTTTAACAATTTACGGCCAGGTCGTCGCATTAACACTTTTATTTGCTAACCCCTTTGTGTGATCCTAGAAACCTGAGAACGTGAAAAATACATAATTCTTTTATTTCTTTGACCCTGCCTCTTCTCTTCTTTAAATTATGACAACTCAACACTTAATCTTAAAATCCTAAACATGCTTGGACCGCACTAACAAGTAAACTTGTTTTGACCATCTCTTTCTAATGATTTATCCTTTTGAGGTATAGTTTAAATTATAGTAAAAAAACAAATTTGGCTAATTTGAATGTCAAAATCAGAATTAAAGTAAAGTCTTCATAGAAAAACTTCTTTGGGTAGTCAAACCAACTTGTTTTGGTCCCAACTTTGTACTTACAGATCGAAATGACAAATTTTTTCATGTTAGACTCTAGTTTCATCATTCTTTTGGACAAAAATCTTTAGGATGTTCTTTCATAGGCAGAAAATACACTGACCTCGGGCATTTTTTAAGCCCCTAGCGATGGGTCTACCTGGACCCAAAAGGTTGGTTTAAAGTTTGCATTTTTTATCCATACTTGTTGACCTTGAATATCTATTTGATGATCTAGAAATCTTAGGAGCAGCCAATGATGTAGGTTTTATGATTCATATATATAGCAGACTCGAACTACTTCATCTGAAGTGATGATATTTGACATTATTGAATCATCAGAACTACTTCAATATCTCGTTTTTATTCCCTATCCAAGTTTTTGTAAATCCATATAATATAGTTATTCTATTTTATTGCTCCCAACCCATTCCTTCAATCCTTTGATCCTTCATCTTCTTTAAACACATTCATAGTCTTGATTTCATATTCAGTCCGTACATAGTCACAGACAAAAAAAGAAGAGCTTATATCGTAATCCATATAGGGAAAGTGGAATCGATATCTATATAAAGTCAGTAGTAATATGGGGAATCAAATAACATACATGGGTAGTCCATATATAACTATTGAATATCTATTATCACATATACATGTGTTTCTTCCATAATGTAAACCATCGTCATCTTCTTTCTTTTGGAACAGATCGGACCTTGGAATCATTCTTCGAAGTATACGCCGGAGTTCACGTATAATATGTAGCTACGACAATCTAGCTCGACCCACCTAACCTACGTTATTTTTATCTCACAACGATTGAAACAAAGAGATCCATCAATGCAAATCATTCCAGATCAAGATTCGATGATTGATTGATTCAATTGCAATTAATTCCAATTTTTGTTAATTATTGAATAGGATAGAATGAAATAGCTACGGTTTCGCATAACATAGTTCTTGTTGTTTCGTCGCATGGCCAAAACGAGTAACAATTATGAATCGTTGTAATGACTGGGAAAATAAAGATGTGTGACATGAAATAGGACAAAAGGGGATGATATGAAAAATTCTAAATTTCCCCCGTTTTTTACAATTCTGTAGTGTACTACAAAATATAACAAATATTAATACTGTACTCATATTTCTCTTGCTCTTGCTTTCTTCCTACACTATATATCATACATATCATTAATAAATACATTTATAACAATCATGTTTTCTTACATATCATACATATCAAATGTCTACTCCATAGAATCATGCTCGTTCAGGATTGCAGCCACACACCTATCATACATCACTGCTGCTTCTAAAAGCATACTGAAATCCTCATCTGGAGTCCTGCTAATAAGTCCATAGCATTGAGATACAAAAGATTGCAGTGGGAGTTCAACTGATGTAGACATTTGATAAAAGTAAGGCATTAAAAGCAGGACCGAAAAACAAAACACAAGAGGCAACCAAAGGGACTATATAAAGCATCAAAATCACAAATGAAGTGTCATTGTTTTGTACTCAATTGAAATAAATAAATTAGAAAACTGGCCTAACTTGAAGAATTATGAGTACACCACCAACTAACATTAAGAATAACATTCATGAAAACAATTCATAGATAAAATGGCGGCCCAAGTTTTAAAGGTAACATAAAATTCTTATTTATCACCAACATATACCATAATTTATATCAATCAAGCTATCATGAAATACGCATGAATTAATTGTTGGAAAAAGATTCATGGGCTTACTTAATTTTGAATTTAAATAAATTCAAACAGAAAGAGTGACTAAGAAATTCAAAGCAATATTTTATTATTTATTTGGATGAAAAGTTACTCGATGATGACCTTCCATGGCTAAATGTACTAAAGAAACAAGAAGAACAATTACTAAATCAACGGTTAATATATTCTTGAAAAGTCAAAATGTATTTGATAAAGGGTTTTGAGAAATCTTCTAAAACATTATTTGGTAGAAGTATTGGAGTTGGTTAAATCTATATACCGAAGAAACTCCATCCCTTAAGGACTGCATAGAAATGTGCCACTGACGGGAGTGAATATAAAGCAACAGTAGTATTTATATCATTCGTTGGTCCAACTAACTCCACATGAGGTAACTGTATGATTCTTCAACTTAAAAGTGCACCTGACCATTTAGAAACAAAAACAAATAGAAAAAGAGTACCAATAAAACGAACCCAAGGACCATATTCTTCTCCAATTTCAGTTTTGCTCACGTCTTGAATGAAATCAAGAACATATAAAAAGAAATTTTGGCTGTCGGTCAAAATAGTTTGTGTATTCTGAACGGCTATAGCGGCTGAATCTTATAAGATAGCAATTACAACACAATAAGTTATAAGTACTTGGGCAAGCACTTGGAAACCTCCTATTTGCCAATAGAAATGTTGCCTACTTTCAGACCGAATATCTTGCATAATCCTTTGGTGTGTTGATTGAACATTCGTAGTACCTTCTGACATAAATGAAAATTAAGATTAAATATTTTGATTCAACCATTTCTTTTTCTTCTCTCCTACCTAATTTAATCACACATCGATTTTTTTTTATTAGGTCACTTTGCGCCCTAATTCCGTGAAACTGTCCATATTCCAAAAAGCATCCGAATGAAAGCAAAGGTTCATGTTTGGTTTTGAATTAAAGACGTTCAAATGATGAATCGACATCGACTATAATCCTAGAATTCCAAGCTAATGATGCGGTTTCGAACCCCTTTATTTGCTCTATATGAATCATAATACAAACATCATTGGAGCCTCCTAGGATTCATGGTCAACCAATATGGACCAAAACATTAAATTTGAAACCAACCTTTTGGGTCCAGGACGACCCGTCACTAGGGGCTTCAAAAATGCAAAAGGTCAGTTGGTCCTGGAGTCAAAAGGCAATTTGGATAAGATTTACATTGATTGTGAAATGATTAGAGGTGGTTCAGAAAAAGATCAATGATTTGTGAAATCGATTAGAGTGTTTAAAAACTGATTATGAGGCATCACAGTGAGTCTGTCGTGTTAAGTTGCATACATGCTTTAAGCTGCTTATTCATACTTTCAACTTCATCTTCGTCAAAAATAACTTTTAAGAAATGGATTTGATCTCAATGTTAATCTTATCCATTCTACAAAATTGGTGTGTCTACTATTTTGTCATCTCACGCTTGATAACGAAGAGATACAATATTTTAAACACCACAATTTTGGCTTAGTAGTCTTGTGTCAATTGTCATATTTCAAAAAAGAAGTTGCCCAGAGTCATTTTCGACATACTCTCTATTTCCACTATTTTTTTCATATAAAACAACATCCTAAAAGCTTTAGTCCAAAAGAATGATGAATAACTCAAATATGAAAAATACCAAAACAAGTCGGTTTGACTACCTATAAAACTTTTTTTAAGGTGAATTTGATTTAGTTTTGATTTTGAGATTCAAATTTACGAAATTTGTTTACTTACTACAATTTAAACTGAACGCGTTAAACAATACCTGAAAAGGATGCATGATTAGAAAGATATGATCAAAACAAGTTAAGTTGTTAGTGCAGTTCAAGCATGTCTACCATTTTAGAAATGAAGTGTTGAGTTTTTATAATTTAAAGAACAGAAGAGGCAGGGCCAAAACAGAAAAAGAAGGTCGTCATTGAGTAGCTTTCCCTTCCAAATAAATAAAAAAATAATGCTTTGAATTTTAAAGAGTTGCTTTTGTTTTTGAATTGATTTAATTTCAAAATTAAGTAAGCCAATGAATCTTATTCCAATAATTAATTCATGCGTACCTCAAAATATCAGCTTCAGGAACATGATTGATATAAATATGTTTATTTACGATATGTATGATACAGTGTAAGAAGAAAACAATAGTGAGAGAAATATATGTCCGATATTAATAGTTATTATATTACGTATTACACTATGAAATTATAAAAAAGGGGGAATTCCCTATTTTTGCTAACATCCCAGTCAATTACAAAGATTCATAATTGGGGTAATAATTCTTACAGGTTTGGGGCATGCGAGAAAACTACAAGAACTATGTTTTGCGAAACCGTTGCTATTTCATTCCATCCTATTCAACAATTAACCAAAATTCTAATTAAATGCAATTGGATCAATCAAATCTTGATATGGAATGGTTCGCTTTGATGAATCTCTTCGTTTGAATCGATGGGAGATAATGATAAAGACAAGTAAAAATCATGTATGCGGATCGAGGTAGATAGTCGTAGCTACGTATTATACGTGAACTCTGGGTATGCATTGAATAATGATTCCACGGTCTAATCCAATTCAAAAGAAATAAGATGACGATGGTTTACATTATGGAAGAAACACATGTATATGTAATAGTAGATATTCAATAGTTATATATGGACTACCGATGTATATTATTTCATTTCCCATATTACTACCAACTTTATATAGATATAGATTCCACTTGTTCTATATGGATTGCGATATAAGGTCTTCCTTTTCTGTATGTGTGGATTGAATATGAAGTCAAGCCTATAAATGTGTTTAAGGAAGATGAAGGAGCGACGAATTGAAGGAATGGGTTTGGAGCAAAGAAATAGAAGAACTATGTTATAAGGTTTACAAAACATTCATAGGGAATAAAAATAAAATATTGAAGTAGCCCTGATGATACAATAATAACAAATATCATCACTTCTCAAATTAGGTTGGGAGTTCTCAGTTTAGTTGTATGGATCTGAGTGATGGAATATGAAATACTAAGAAAGTTATTAATTAATATTATATATATGTAAATAACTTTAATTAAGTACACTAATTAAGATATATATAATAATTCATTTGTTTGTTTGATTATATAATTAACCATTTATGCGGGGCCAAGCCGTAGAAGGTATCACTAGTCAACCAGAAGCAGAGGGTAAAATCAGTGGTACTTTATTGCCTAATCTGGCTTTTATTGAAGCTTTAACAATTTCTGGCCCAGTCGTAGCATTAGCAGTTTTATTTGTTTATCCCTTTGTGTAATCCAAGAAATGTGAAAACATGAAAAATAAGTACTTTTATTGCTTTGACCGTGCATGTTCCCTTGCGACTTACATTTTACAGTTGTGCTTATAGTCTGTTTTGCTTTTGCTGAGTCTGATGTAAGCTGCCCAGTTCAGGTGAATCAATACCCCGAAGGGACAACCCGTATACTTGAACTGTAATACCCTGCGGGCAAAATGTGAATGAAGTAAATGCGTTGAGCTTTATTTTGTTCACCCTCATTGTGATTGCTTCTTGTGATTGCAATTTCTCTTCCTCTATTCTCTCTTGCTCTCTTGCACTCTGATTACAAGCTTCCGCCATCGGCTAGCGAGCTGACAAGTAGGCTTGCGGTAGTGAGGAGGGACCGTCGCGCCGCGCGGGCCCATTGAAGGAAATAGGCTCGTGACAGTGCCTCTTCTTCTTTAAATTATATCAACTCAACACTTACTCCTAAAATCCCAGACATGCTTGGACTGCATTAACAGGAAAACTTGTTTTGACCGTCTCTTTCTAATGATGCATCCTTTTGAGGTATGGTTTAATCAGTTTAGATTAAATTTTAGTAAAAAAACAAATTTGGCCAATTTGAATGTCAAAATCAGAATTAAAGTAAAGCCATAAAAAAAAGTTTTTCAGGTAGTCCAACCGACTTGTTTTGGTCATAACCTGTACTTAGATATCGAAATGACAAATTTTTTTAATGTTAGAAAGATAAAACTCTAGTTTCATCATTCGTTTGGACAAAAACCTTCAAGTTGTTGTTTTTTATAGTCAAACAATAGCAACATAAATATATGTACGATATTAATATTTATTATATTACGTATTACACTACGGAATTGTAAAAAAAGGGGGAATTCCAATTTTTTTCACAGATCCTCTTTTGTCCTATTCATGTTGCACATCTCCTTTATTTTCCCAGTCAATTATAAGGATTCATAATTGGGCTAATAACTCTTACTGGTTTGTAGCGTGCGACGAAACAACAAGAACTTTCTTCTGCGTAATCGTTGGTATTTCATTCCGTTCTATTCAACAATTAACCAAAATTAAATTGAATTGCAATTGGATCAATCAATCATCAAATCTTGATATGGAATGGTTTGCTTTGATGAATCTCTTTGTTTGAATCGATGTGAGATATGATGAAGAGAAGTAAAAATCATGTAGTTTACGCAGGTCGAGGTAAATAGTCTTAGATACATATTATACGTGGACTCCAGGGTTTGCATTGAATAATGATTCTCGGGTTCGATGTGATTCAATAGAAATAAGATGACGATGGTTTACATTATGAAAGAAACACATGTACATTCGATAGTAGATATTCAATAGTTATATACGGACTAGCCATGTATATTATTTAATTTCCCATATTACTACGGACTACATATGTAGATTCCACTTTCTCTATATGGATTACGATACAAGCTCTTCCTTTTCTGTCTGTCACTGTATGTGTGAATTGAAGTCAAGCCTATGATTGCGTTTAAACAAGATAAAGGAGCGAAGAATTGAAGGAATGGGTTTGGAGAAATAGAAGAACTATATTATAAGGATTTACAAAAGCTTGAATATGGAATAAAAATTAGATATTGAAGTAGTCATGATCATACAATAATAACAAATATCATCACTTCTCAAATTAGGTTGGGCGATCTTAGTTTAGTTGTATGGATCTTAGTGATGGAATATGAAATACTAAGTAAGTAATGCAACTAATTAATATTATAAATATGTATATAACATTAATTGTGTCCACTAACAAAGATATATATAATAATTCATTGGTTTATTAGATTATATCATTAACCATTTCTTTATTTTTTGTTGTGAGGAGTTCTTACCATGAATCCCAAATTTTCTGTTGCTTCTGTTATTGGTGCTGGATTTGCCATATAACTTGCTTCTATTCGACCTAGAGTAGGTCAAGGTACTGTTGCAGGCCAAGCCGTAAAAGGTATTGCTAGTCAACCAGATGCAGTGGGTAAAATACGATGTACTTTATTGCTTAACTGGCTTTTATGGAAGCTTTAACAATTTACGCTCAGGTCGTTGCATTAGCACTTTTATTTGCTAACCACTTTGTGTAATACTAGAAAAGTGAAAAATACGTACTTCTTTTATTTCTTTGACCCTGCCCCTTCTCTTCTTGAAATTATGACAACTCAACACTTAGTCTTAAAATCCTAAACATGCTTGGACCGCACTAACAAGTAAACTTGTTTTGGCCATCTCTTTCTAATGATTTATCCTTTTGAGGTATGGTTTAAAGCGTTTAGTTTAAATTATAGTAAAAAAACAAATTTGGTTAATTTGAGTGTCAAAATCAGAATTAAAGTAAAGTCTTTATAGAAAAAGTTCTTTGGGTAGTCAAACCAACTTGTTTTGGTCATAACTTTGTACTTACATATCAAAATGAGAAATTTTATCATGTTAGAATCTAGTTTCATCATTCTTTTGGACAAAAATCTTTAAGATGTTCTTTTATATGCAAAAAATATACTGACATCGGGCATTTTTTAAGCCCCTAGCGATGGGTCGACTTGGACGCAAAAGGTTGGTTTAAAGTTTGCAGTTTTGGTCAATATTGGTTGACTTATTTTGGTCATAACTTGTACTTAGATATCGAAATGACAAAATTTTTTCATGTTAGGAAAGATAAGACTCTAGTTTCATCATTCTTTTGGATAAAAATCTTCAAGTTGTTGTTTTCTAGTAAAACAATAGCAAGAGAAATATATATACGAGATTAATATTTATTATATTACGTATTACACTACGAAATTGTAGAAAAGGGGGGAATTCCAAATTTTTCCACAGATCCCCTTTTGTCCTATTCATGATGTACATCTCCTTAATTTTCGTAGTCAATTATAAGGATTCATAATTGGAATAATAATTCTTACTCGCTTGGAGCGTGCGACGAAACAACAAGAACTTTGTTCTGCGAAACCATTGCTATTTCATTCCATCCTATTTAACAATTAACCAAAATTAAATTGAATTGCAATTGGATCAATCAATCATCAAATCTTGATATGGAATGGTTTGCTTTGATGAATCTCTTTGTTTGAATCGATGTGAGATATGATAAAGACAAGTAAAAATCATGTCGTTTACGCAGGTCGAGGTAAATAGCCATAGTAGCTATGTATTATACGTGAACTCCAGGGTTTACATTGAATAATGATTCTCGGGTCCGATAAGATTCAATAGAAATAAGATGGCGATGGTTTACATTATGAAAGAAACACATGTACTTGTGATAGTAGATATTCAATAGTTATATAAAGACTACCCATGTATATTATTTAATTTCCCATATTACTACGGACTACATATGTAGATTCCACTTTTTCTGTCTGTCACTGTATGTGTGAATTGAAGTCAAGCCTATGAATGCGTTTAAACAAGATAAAGGAGCGAAGAATTGAAGGAATGTGTTTGGAGAAATAGAAGAACTATATTATAAGGATTTACAAAAACTTGGATATGGAATACAAATGAGATATTGAAGTAGTCCTGAAAGAAACACATGTACTTGTGATAGTAGATATTCAATAGTTATATACAGACTACCCATGTATATTATTTAATTTCCCATATTACTACGGACTACATATGTAGATTCAAGTTTTTCTGTTATTTACTGTATGTGTGAATTGAAGTCAAGCCTATGAATGCGTTTAAACAAGATAAAGGAGCGAAAAATTGAAGGAATGGGTTTGGAGAAATAGAAGAACTATATTATAAGGATTTACAAAAACTTGGATATGGAATACAAATGAGATATTGAAGTAGTCCTGATCATACAATAATAAGAAATATCATCACTTCTCAAATTAGGTTGGGAGATCTTAGTTTAGTTTTATGGATCTTAGTGATGGAATATGAAATACTAAGTAATGTAACTAATTAATATTATAAATATGTATATAACATTAATTGAGTACACTAACAAAGATATATATAATAATTCATTGGTTTATTTGATTATATCATAAATGAAACTTAAGATGGAATATTTTGATTCAACCATTTCGCAAAGGTTCATGTTCGGTTTTGAATTATAGACGTTCAAATGATGAATCGACGTCGACTATAATCCTAGCCTTCCAAGCTAATGATGCGGTTTTGAATCCCTTTATTCGTTCTGCATGAATCATAATACTTACATCATTGGAGCCTCCTAGGATTCATGGTCAACCAATATGCACCAAAAATCTAAATTTGAAACCAACCTTTTGGGTCCAGGTCGACCCATCACTAGGGGCTTAAAAATGCAAAAGGTCAGTTGGTCCTGCAGTCAAAAGGCAATTTGGATAAGATTTACATTGATTGTGAAATGATTAGAGGTGGTTCAGAAAAAGATCAATGATTTGCGAAATCAATTAGAGTGTTTAAAAACTGATTATGAGGCATCACAGTGAGACCCTCGTGTTAAGTTGCATACATGCTTTAAGCTGCTTATTCATACTTTCATCTTCGTCTTCGTCAAAAACAAATTTTTAGAAATGGATTTGATCTCAATGGTAATCTTACGCATTCTACAAAATCGGTGTGTCTACTATTTTGTCATCTCTCGCTTGATAACGAAGAGATACAATACGTAAACACCCCAATTTTGGCATAGTAGTCTTGTATCAATTGTCATATTTCAAAAAACAAGTTGCCCAGAGTCATTTTCGACATACTCTCTATTTCCACTATTTTTTGCATATAAAACAACATCCTAAAAGTTTTTCTCCAAAAGAATGATGAATATCTCAAACATGAAAAAAATAAGTCATTTAGATGCCTAAGCACAAAGTTATAACCAAAACAAGTCGGTTTGACTACCTATAAAACTTTTTTTTAAGGTGAGTTTGATTTAGTTTTGATTTTGACATTCAAATTTACAAATATTATTTTCTTACTACAGTTTAAACTGAACGCCTTAAACAATACCTCAAAAGGATGAATGACTAGAAAGATATGGTCAAAACAAGTTAAGTTGTTAGTGCTGCCCAAGTCTACGATTTAAAAAATGAAGTGTTGAGTTGTTAAAACAGAAAAAGAAGTATGTATTTTTGATGTTTCTAGGATTACACAAAGGGACTAGCAAATAAAAGTGCTCATGCGACGATCAGGGCGTAAATTGTTAAAGCTTCCAAAAAGGGTAGATTAAGCAACAAAGTACCTCGTATTTTACCCATTGCTTCTGTTTGACTAACGATACATTCAATGATTTGGCCCGCAGCATTATCTTGACCGACTATGGGTCCAATAGATGCAAGTTCTATGGCCAATCTAGCAGCAATTTGAAGCAATCATGTTGTTACGTTGCACGCCCCAATAGAGGAACAATTATTACCCCAATTATGACTCGTTGTAATTTATTTGAGAAAATAAAGGAGATCTACGACATGAATAGGACAAAGGGGGCCTTAGGAAAATTTGGGAATTCCTCCCTTTTTTTTACAATTTCGTAGTGTAATACGTAATTCAATAAATATCAATATCGTACATATATTTCTCTTGCTCTTGTTTTCTGCTTACACTATGTAATACATATCGTAAATAAGCATATTTATATCAATCATGTTCCACAAACTAGTATCTTGAGCTATGCCTGAATTAATTATTTAAATAAGATTCATAAGCTTACTTAATTTTGAATTTTAATCAATTCAAAAAGAAAAAATGACTCAAAATTAAAGAATTATTTTATTATTTATTTGGATGAAAAGCTACTCGATGATGATGATCTTCCATGGTTAAGTGTACTAAAGAAACAAGGACAACAACTACTAATTGATTGGGCAATATTACCTAAAAAGTTGAAAACTAAGTGATAAAGGTTTTTTGAAATCTTCAAAGACATTAATTGGTAAAAGTATTGGAGTTGATTGAATAAATTTACCGAAATAACCCTGTCCCATTTTAGTAAGGTGTGCATAGAAATGTGCCACTGACATGAGTAAAGCTAAAGGAACAATAGAATTTTTATCATTCGTAGGTGCAACTAACACCCCATGAGGTAACTATTTGATTCTTCATGGTAAAAGAGCACCTCACCAGTTATAAACGAAAATAAACAGGAACTGAGTTCCAATAAAAGGAACCCAATAACCATATTCTTCTGCATTTTGAGTTTTGCTCACATCTTGAATGAAATCAAGAACATATCAGAAGAAACTCTGGCCGTGGGTAAGAATAGTTTGGGGATTCCGAACGCCTATAACAGAATTACGGCCAAAGAAGTACTTAGGCATGCACTTGGAAACCACCTATTTGCCAATAGAAATGTTGCCTACTTCCAAACCGAATATCTCGCACAACGCTTTAGTGTGTTGATAGAACTTGGTAGAATATTCGTAGTACCCTCCGACAAAAATGGAACTTAAGAAGGAATTATTTTCATTCAACCATTACTTTTTCTATTCTTGTACATAATTTAATCATATATTTCGGGTTCTAGAATAATTAATGAATTAACCACGTAACATATCACGTTAAAAATGATGAATTGAGGTCGACTATGACCTTAGCCCTCCATGCTAATGATACGGGTTTGAGTCCCATTATCTGCTCGATATGAATCATAATACTTAAATCATTGGATCCTCCTAGGGTTTCATCATTGGATCCTCCTAGGATTTCTACATCATCCAAGACATATTCAAGTTACCAATATGGACCAAAAATCTAAATTTGAAACCAACCTTTAGGGTCCAGGCCAACCCATCACTAGGGGCTTAACAAATGCCCAAGGTCAGTTGTTCCTGGAGTCAAAAGGCAATTTGGATAAGATTGACATTGATTATTAAATGATTAGAAGTGGTCCAGCATAGGATCAATGATTTGTGAAATCAATTAGAGTGTTGAAAACTGATTATGATAGAGACACCCTCGTGTTAAGTTGCATACACGCTTTAGGCTTCTTATTCATACTTTTTATCTTTGTCAAAAACAATGTTTTAGAAATGGATTTGATCTCAATGTTAATCTTATCCATTCTACAAAATTGGTGTGTCTACTATTTTGTCATCATCTCATGCTTGATAACAAAGATATACAATATGTAAACACCCCAATTTTGTCCTAATAGTCTTGTATCAATTGTCATATTTCAAAAAACAAGTTGCCCATTTTTGACATACTCTATATTCTCACTATTTTTTGCATAAAAAACTTGTTTTAAGGTAAATTTGACTTTAGTTTTGATGTTGACATTCAAATTTGCCAAATTTGTTTCTTTGCTATAATTTAAACTAACGTATTACCATACATCAAAAGCATGCATGATTAAGATACGGTCAAAACAAGTTTTATTAGAGCAGTCCAATCATGTCTGCTTGGGATTGTAGGAGTGAAGTGTTGAGATAATATAATTTAAAGAAGACAAGTGGCAAGGTCAAAACAAGTTTGTTTGACTACTTAAAAAACTTGTTTTAAGGTAATTTTGACTTTAGTTTTGATTTTGACATTCAAATTTGCCAAGCTTGTTTCTTTGCTATAATTTAAACTAAATGTATTAAACTATACAACAAAAGCATGCATGATTAGAAGCATACGGTCAAAACAAGTTTTGTTAGTGCAGTCCAATCATGTCTGTCTAGGATTGTAGGAGTGAAGTGTTGAGCAAATATAATTTGAAGAAGACAAGAGGCAAGGTCAAAGCAATAAAAGTACGTATTTTTGATGTTTTCACATTTCTCGGATTACACAATGGGATTAGAATGCCATGACCATGCCATAAACTGTTAAAGCTTCCATAAAGTACCTCGTATTTTTTACTCTGCATCTGGTTGACTTGCGATACCTTCTATGGCATGCCGTGCGGGAGTACCTTGACTGATGCAGCAGAAATTACGAGATTCACAACAAAAAATTGAAGAATTGGTTAATGAGATAATCAAATATGAACTCCCAACTAAACTATGAACTCCCAACCAAATTTGAGAAGGTGGAATCTATACCTATATAAAGTCGGTAGTAGTATAAGGAATGTAATAATATACATGGGTAGTCTATATATAACTATTGAATATCAACTATCATTACAAGTGTTTCTTCAATAATGTAAACCATCATCATCTTATTTCTATTGAATGGGATCGGACCCTGGAATCATTCTTTAAAGAATAGACCGGAGTTCACGTATGATATGGAGCTATGCTATCTAGCTCGACCCACGTAACCTACTTGATTTTTACTAGTCTTTATCATTATCTGACAAGGATTCAAACGAAGAGATTCATCAAAGCCAATCATCACTTATCATGATTTGACGATTGATTGATTCAATAGCAATTAAATTTTGGGTAATTGTTGAATATAATGGTATGAAATAGCAGCGGTTTCGTTGAACATAGTTCCTATTGTTTCGCCGCACACCCCAGCAGAGTAACAATTATTACCCCAATTATGAATCGTTGTAATTGACTGGGAAAATAAATGAGATTTATGACATGAATAGGACAAGGGGATCTTAGGAAAAGCGACTCTAAAAATTGAAGCAATATTTTATTTTTTATTTGGATCAAAAGCTACTCAATGATGACCTTTCATGGCAAAGTGTACTAAAGAAACAAGAACAGCAATTACTAATTCATCGGCCAATATATTCCTAAAAATTCAAAAACCAAGTGTTAAAGTTTTTGTGAAATCTTTTTGTCAAAGTATTAGAGTTGGTTGAATAAATTTACTGAAATAACCCAATCCCTTTTTAGAAAATCCTATATAGAAATGTGCCACTCACATGAGTAAAAAGCTAAAGCAATCGTAGTATTTATATCATTCCTAGGTGCAACTAACTCCCATGAGTTCCAATTAGAAAGGAAAACAAATCGGAATAGAGTTCCAATTAAAGGAAGCCAAGGACCATATTCTTCTCCGTTTTGAGTTTTGCTAACATCTTGAATAAAATCAAGAACATTTTAGAAGAATTTCTGGCCGTTAGTCAGAATAGTTTGTGGATTCCGAAGGGCGATACCGCCTGAACCTAATAAGATAGCAATTACGACCCAAGAAGTTATAAGTACATAGGCATCCACTTGGAAACCCCCTATTTGCCAATAGAAATGTTACCTACTTCCACACCGAATGTCTCGCACAACCCTTTAGTGTGTTTATTGAACATGGTAGATCATTCGTAGTACCCTCTGACAGAAATGGAACTTAAGAAGGAATTATTTTGATTCAACCAAATCTTTTCTACTCTCCTACCTAACTTAATCATATATTCCGAGTACTAAATTAATTAATGAATTAACTTAATCAAGAATTTTTCTACACATCGTAAATTTTTTTCGTTTGTCACTTTGTGCCCTAAATCCTTGAATTTATCCACACTCCATTAAGGAGACGAATGAAACTAAAGTTTCAAGTTCGGTTTTGAATTAAGGACGTTAAAAATGATGAATTGACGTCAACTATAACCCTACCCTTCCAAGTTACAATGTGCGTTCGAGTCCCTTTACCCGCTCGATATGAATCATAATACATACGTCATTGGATCCTCCTATGATTTCTGGATCGTCCAAGAGATATTCATGGTCAACCAATATGGACCAGAAATGTAAATTTGAAACCAACCTTTAAGGTCCAGGTCGATCCATCACTATCGGCTTAAAAAATGCCCAAGGTCGGTTGGTATTAGAGTCAAAAGGCAATTTGGATGGCTGAGCATTAGGTGGTCCACCCTAGGATCAATGATTTGTGAAATCAATTACAGTATCTAAAACTGATTATGAGGCATTATAGAGAGACCATCGTGTTAAGTTGCGTACATGCTTTAAGCTGCTCATTCATACTTTCACCTTCACCTTCGTGAAAAAAAAACTTTTTAGAAATGGATTTGATGTCAATGTTAATCTTAAGCAATCTACAAAATCGGTCTCTCTACTTTTTTGCTATCGACAGGGCTTCACATGCTTGATAACAAAGAAATTTAATATGTAAACACCCCAACTTTGGCATAGTAGTCTTGTGTCAATGGTCATATTTCAAAAAACAAGTTGCCCTGAGTCATTTTCGACATATTTGCTATTTTCACTATATTTTTTGCATATAAAACAACATCCTAAAGATTTTTGTCGAAAAGAATGATGAAATTAGAGTCTTATCTTTCAAACATGACCCACTCATGGTTTGACTACCCCAAAAAACTTTATTTAGGAAAATTTTAATTTATTTCTGATTTTGACATTCAAATTGGCCAAATTTGTTTTTTAATATAATTTAAACTAAATGCATTAAACCACACCTCATAATGATTCGTTATTCGAAAGATATGGTCAAAACAAGTTAACTTGTTGCAGTCTCAGCGTGTCTAGGATTTTAGGAGTGAAGTGTTGAGTTGATATCATTTAAAAAAGAGGAGTCTGGGTCAAAGCAATAAAAAAAGTATGTATTTTTCGCGTTTTCATGTTTCTAGGATTACATATAGAGATTAGCAAATAAAAGTGATAATGACACGACCGGCCAGTAAATGGTTAAAGCTTCCATAAAAGCCAGAATAAACAATAAAGTACCTCGTATTTTAGTGTCTGCTTCTGGTTGAATAGTGATACCTTCAATGGCACGTGCGAGGAAACAACAAAAACTTTGTTCTGCCAGACCGTTGCTATTTTATACCATCCTATTCAACAGTTAACAAAAATTGGAATTAATTGCAACTGGATCAATCAATCATCAAATCTTGTTATGGGATGGTTCGCTTAGATGAATCTCTTCGTTCAAATCGATATGAGATAATGACAAAGACAAGTGAAAATCACGTAGTTTACGTGGGTCGAGCTAGATAGCCGTAGCTACATATTATACGTGAACTCCAGTGTTTGCTTTGAAGAATGATTCCAGGGTCCGATCCGATTCAAGAGAAATCAGATGATGATGGTTTAGACTATTGAAGACACACATGTATATGTGATAGTAGGCTCTCAATAGTTATATATGGACTATCCATGTATATTATTTCATTCCCCATATTACTACTGACGTAATATGAACATAGATTCTACCTTTCTCTATATGGATTACGATATAAGTTCTTCCTATTCTGTCTGTGACTGTATGTGTGGATTGAATATGAAGTCAAGTATATGAATGCGTTTAAAGTAGATGAAAGAGAGAAGAATTGGAAGAATGGGTTTGGAGCAAAGAAATAGAAGAACTGTATTATATGGATTTGCAAAATCTTGAGAATAAAAATGAGATATTGAAGTAGTCTTGATGATTCACTAATGTCAAATATCGGTTGGGAGTTGAACTTCTCTATTTCGGTTGGGAGTTGTTGTACGAATCTTAGTGATGGAATATGAAATACTAAGTAACGTAACTAATTAATATTATAAATATATAAATAACATTAATTAGGTAATATATAATAATTTATTGGGTTATTTAATTTTAGTTGCTTCTATTATTGATGCTAGATGGGCCATATTACTTGCTTCTATTGGACCTAGAGTCGATCAAGGTACTACTGCACGCCAAGCCATAGAAGGTATCGCTAGTCATACGATAAAATATGAGGTACTTCATTGCACAACCATAACCCATAGAAGTTATCACTAGTCTGGCTTTTCAGGAAGATTTAACAATTTACGGCCTAGTGGTGGCACTAGCATTTTCATTTGCTAATCCCTTTGTGTAATCCTAGAAACTTGAAAAATACGTGCTTCTTCTATGGCTTTTGCCATGCCTCTTCTCTTCTTTAAATTATATGAACTCAAAACTTCACTCCTACAATCCGAGACCGACATGCTTGGACTGTACTAATCAGTTATGCATCCTTTTGAGGTTTGATTTAATGTGTTTGGCCAATTTGAAAGTCAAAATAAGAATTAAACTTAAATTTTCATAAAAAAAAGGTTTTTGGGAAGTCAAAACCGATTTGTTTTGGTTATAACTTTATGCTTTGACATCGAAATGACTTATTTTTTTCTTGTTTGGAAGATATTCATCATTCTTTTGGACAAAAACCTTTAGGATACTGTTTTATGAGCAAAAAATATCGTGGAAATGATGACTATGTCGAAAACGACTCTCAACAACATGATTTTTGAAATTTGAGCATTGACACAAGATTACTAGGCCACAATTGGGGTGTTTACATATTGTATCTCTTTGTTATCAAGCATGTGATGTTCTGTTAATAACAAAGATTAACATTGAGATCAAATCCATTTCTAAAAAGTTCTTTTTGATGAATATGAAGGTAAAAAACAACTTTTACGCAACTTAACACAGCGGTCTCTCTATGATGCCTAATAATCAATTTTTAGACAATGTAATTGATTTCACAAATCATTGATCCTAGGGTGGACCACATCTAATGCTCGGTCAAATTGCCTTTTGACTCTAATACCAGCTGACCTTGGGCATGTTTTAAGCCCCTAGTGACCCTAAAGGTTGGTTTCAAATTTAGATTTTTGGTCCATATATTTTGTCCTTGAATAACTCTTGGGTGATTCAGAAATCATAGGAGGATCCAACGATGTATGTATTATGATTCATATCGAGCGGGTAAAGCGACTCGAACCCACATCGTAACTTGGAAGGCTACGATTATAGTCGATGTCGATTCGTCATTTTTGACGTCCTTAATTCAAAACCGAACTTGAAACTTTGGTTTCATTCGACTCCTTTATGGAGTGTGGATAAATTCAATGATTTAGGGCGCAAAGTGACATAAACGAAAAAATTTATGATGTGTGATATATTATGTGGTTAATTCATTAATTAATTTAGTACCAAGAATATATGATTAAGTTAGGTAGGAGAGTGGAAAAAGAAATGGTTGAATGAAAATAATTTTGGCAGAGGGTACCACGAATGATCTACCATGTTCAATCATCACACTAAAGGGTTATGCGAGATATTCGGTGTGGAAATAGGTAACATTTCTATTGGCAAACTATTCTTACTCACGGGCAGAATTTCTTCTAATATGTTCTTGATTTTATTCAAGACGTTAGCAAAACTCAAAATGGAGAAGAATATGTTCCTTGGGTACCTTTTATTGGAACTCTATTCCGATCTGTTTTCGTTTTTAACTGGTCAGGTGCGCTTTTACCTTGGAGAATCAAACAACTACCTAAAGGGGAGTTGTCGTACCTACGAATGATATAAATATTACTATTGCTTTAGCTTTACTCCTGTCAGTGGCACATTTCTATGCAGCCTTTTCTAAAAAGGGACTGTGTTATTTCGGTAAATAGATTCAACCAACTCCAATACTTTTACCAATTGTCTTACAAGATCTCACAAAACCTTTATCACATAGTATTGCACTTTTCAAGAATATATTGGCCGAATCATACAGTTATCTCACGTGGAGTTAGTTGCACCTACAAATGATATAAAAACTACTCTTGGTTTAGCTTTACTCACGTAAGTGGCACATTTCTATGCAGACCTTAGTAAAAAGGGATTGGTTTATTTCGGTAAATAGATTCAACAAACCCCAATACTTTTAAAGAGTTGCTTTTTGTTTTTCAATTGATTTAAATTCAAAATTAAGTAAGCCCATGAACCTTATTCCAATAACTAATTCATGTGTACCTTAAGATATCGGCTTGAGGAACATGATTGATATAAATATATTTATTTACGATATGTATGATATAGTGTAAGAAGAAAACAATAGCGAGAGAAATATATGTACGATATTAATATTTATTACATTACGTATTACACTACGGAATTATAAAAAAAGGGGGAATTCCCAATTTTTCGTAAGATCCGAGTCAATTACAAGGATTCATAATTAGGGTAATAATTCTTACTCGTTTGGGCATGTGACAAAACTACAAGAACTATGTTTTGCGGAACCGTTGCTATTTCATTCCATCCTATTCAACAATTAACCAAAATTATAATTAAATACAATTGGATCAATCAATCAATCTTCAAATCTTGATATGGAATGGTTCGCTTTGACGAATCTCTTCGTTTGAATCGATGTGAGATAATGATAAAGAAAAGTAAAAATCACGTAGTTTAGGCGGGTCGAGGTAGATAGTCGTAGCTACGTATTATACGTGAACTCCGGGGTATGCATTGAATAATGATTTCAATGTCTGATCCGATTCAAAAGAAATAAGATGACGATGGTTTACATTATGGAAGAAACACATGTATATGTAATAGTAGATATTCCATTGTTATATATGGACTACCGATGTATATTATTTCATTTCCCATATTATTACCGACTATATATACATATAGATTCCACTTTCTCTATATGGATTGCGATATAAGGTCTTCCTTTTCTGTCTGTTACTGTATGTGTGGATTGAATATAAAGTAAAGCGTATAAAGGCATTAAAGGAAGATGAAGGAGCGAAGAATTGAAGGAATGGGTTTGGAGCAAAGAAATAGAAGAACTATGTTATAAGGTTTACAAAAACATTCATAGGGAATAAAAATGAGATATTGAAGTAGCCCTGATGATACAATAATAACAAATATCATCACTTCTCAAATTAGGTTAGGAATTCTTAGTTTAGTTGTATGGATATGAGTGATGGAATATGAAATACTACGAAAGTTATTAATTAATATTATATATATGTAAATAGCATTAATTAAGTACACCAATTAAGATATATATAATAATTCATTTGTTTATTTGATTATATAATTAACCATTTATGAGGGCCAAGCCGTAGAGGGTGTCACTAGTCAACCATAAGCAGAGGGTAAAATCAGTGGTACTTTATTGCTTAATCTGGCTTTTATGAAAGCTTTAACAATTTATGGCCCAGTTGTCGCATTAGCAGTTTTATTTGTTTATCCCTTTGTGTAATCCTACAAACGTGAAAACGTGAAAAAAATGTACTTCTTTTATTGCATTGACCGTGCCTGTTCCCTTGCGACTTACATTGTACAATTGCGCTTAGAGTCTGTTTTGCTTTTGTTGAGTCTTATGTAAGCGGCCCAGTTCAGGTGAATCGATACCCCGAAGGGGCGGCCCATATACTTGAACTGTGGGCAAAATTGTAATTGAAGTAAATGCGTTGAGCTTTCTTTTGTTAATGCTCATTGTGATTGCTTCATGTGATTGCAATTTCTCTCCCTCTATTCTCCCTTGTTCTTTGGCACTCTGATTACAAGCTTCCGCGATCGGCAAGCGAGGTGACAAGTAGGCTTGCGGCAATGAGGAGGGACCGTCGCGCCGCGCTGGCCCATTGAAGGAAATAGGCCTGTGGCAGTGCCTCTTCTTCTTTAAATTATATCAACTCAACAATTACTCCTAAAATCCTAGACATGCTTGGACTGCATTAACAGGAAAACTTGTTTTGACCGTCTCTTTCTAATGATGCATCCTTTTGAGATATGGTTTAATCAGTTTAGTTTAAATTTTAGTAAAAAACTAAATTTGGCCAATTTGAATGTCAAAATCAGAATTAAAGTAAAGCCATAAAAAAAGTTTTTTAGGTAGTCGAACCGACTTGTTTTGGTCATCACTTGTACTTAGATATTGAAATGAATTTTTTTTTCATGTTAGGAAAGATAAGACTTGAGTTTCATCATTCTTTCGGACAAAAACCTTCAAGTTGTTGTTTTATAGTCAAACAATAGCAAGAGAAATATATGTACGATATTAATATTTATTATATTACGTATTACACTACGGAATTGTAAAAAAAGGGGGAATTCTAAAATTTTCCACAGATCCCCTTTTGTCCTATTCATGTTGTCAATCTCCTTTATTTTCCCAATCAATTGGAAGGATTCATAATTGGGGTAATAATTTTTTCTCACTTGGAGCGTGCGACGAAACAACAAGAACTTTGTTCTGCGAAACCGTTGCTATTTCATTCCATCCTATTCAACAATTAACCAAAATTAAATTGAATTGCAATTGAATCAATCAATCATCAAATCTTGATATGGAATGGTTTGCTTTGATGAATCTGTTTGTTTGAATCGATGTGAGATATGATGAAGACAAGTGAAAATCATGTAGTTTACGCAGGACGAGGTAAATAGCCATAGTAGCTACATATTATACGTGAACTTCGGGGTTTTCTTTGAATAATGATTCTCGGGTTCGATGCGATTCAATAGAAATAAGATGGCGATGGTTTACATTATGAAAGAAACACATGTACTTGTGATAGTAGATATTCAATAGATTCCACTTTCTCTATATAGATTACGATGTAACTAATTAATATTATAAATATGTATATAACATTAATTGAGTACACTAACAAAGATATATATAATAATTCATTGGTTTATTTGATTATATCAATAACCATTTCTTTATTTTTTGTTGTGAGGAGTTCTTACCATGAATCCCAAATTTTCTGTTGCTTCTGTTATTGGTGCTGGATTTGCCATATAACTTGCTTCTACTCGACATAGAGTCGGTCAAGGTACTCTTTCACGCCAAGCCGTAAAAGGTATTGCTAGCCAACCAGATGCAGAGGGTAAAATACAATGTACTTTATTGCTTAACTGGCTTTTATGGACGCTTTAACAATTTACGACCAGGTCATCGCATTAACACTTTTATTTGCTAACCCTTTTGTGTAATCCCAGAAACGTGAAAACGTGAAAAATATGTACTTTTATTTCTTTGACCCTGCCTCTTCTCTTCTTTAAATTATGACAACTCAACACTTACTCTTAAAATCCTAAACATGCTTGGAACGCACTAACAAGTAAACTTGTTTTGACCGTCTCTTTCTAATGATTTATCCTTTTGAGGTATAGTTTAAAGCGTTTAGTTTAAATTATAGTAAAAAAACAAATTTTAATCCTAAACATGCTAATTTGAATGTCAAAATCAGAATTAAAGTAAAGTCTTCATAGAAAAACTTCTTTGGGTAGTCAAACCAACTTGTTTTGGTCATAACTTTGTACTTACATATCGAAATGACAAATTTTTTCATGTTAGACTCTAGTTTCATCATTCTTTTGGACAAAAATCTTTAGGATGTTCTTTTATAGGCAAAAAATATATTGACCTCGGGCATTTTTTAAGCCCCTAGCGATGGGTCGACCTGGACCCAAAAGGTTGGTTTAAAGTTTGCATTTTTGGTACATATTGGTTGACCTTGAATATTTCTTTGATGATCTAGAAATCTTAGGAGCAGCCAATGATGTAGGTTTTATGATTCATATATAGCAGACTCAAACTACATCATCAGAAGTGATGATATTTGACATTATTGAATCATCATAACTACTTCAATATCTCGTTTTTATTCCCTATCCAAGTTTTTGTAAATCCATATAATATAGTTATTCTATTTTATTGCTCTCAACCCATACCTTCAATCCTTTGATCCTTCATCTTCTTTAAACACATTCATAGGCTTGATTTCATATTCAATCCGTACATAGTCACAAACAAAAAAGGAAGAGCTTATATCGTAATCCATATTGGGAAAGTGAAATCGATATCTATATAAAGTCGGTAGTAATATGGGGAATCAAATAACATAGATGGGTAGTCCATATATAACTATTGAATATCTATTATCACATATACATGTGTTTCTTCCATAATGTAAACCATCGTCATCTTCTTTCTTTTGGAACAGATCGGACCTTGGAATCATTCTTCAAAGTATACACCGGAGTTCACGTATAATATGTAACTACGACAATCTAGCTCGACCCACCTAACCTACGTGATTTTTATCTCGCAGCGATTGAAACGAAGAGATTCATCAACGCAAATCATCCCAGATCTAGATTCGATGATTGATTGATTCAATTGCAATTAATTCCAATTTTTGTTAATGATTGAATAGGATAGAATGAAATAGCTACGGTTTCACATAACATAGTTTTTGTTGTTTCGTCGCATGGCCAAAATGAGTAACAATTCTGAATCATCGTAATTGACTGGGAAAATAAAGATGTGTGACATGAATTAGGACAAAAGGGGATCATAAGAAAAATTCGAAATTTCCTCCATTTTTTACAATTCTGTAGTGTAATACAAAATATAACAAATATTAATATTGTACTCATATTTCTCTTGCTCTTGCTTTCTTCCTACACTATATATCATACATATCATAAATAAATACATTTATATCAATCATGTTTCTCAAGCAGGTATCATGAAATACGTATGAGTTAATTTAATTATTGGAAAAAGATTCATGGGCTTACTTAATTTTGAATTTAAATAAATTCAATCAGAAAAAGTTATTTAGATGATGACCTTCCATGGCTAAATGTACTAAAGAAACAAGAAGAACAATTACTAAATCAACGGTTAATATATTACTGAAAAGTCAAAATGTATGTGATAAAGGTTTTGAGAAATCAATTAGAGTGTTTAAAAACTGATTATGATTCATCACAGTGAGACCCTTGTGTTAAGTTGCATACATGCTTTAAGCTGCTTATTCGTACTTTCATCTTCATCTTCGTCAAAAACAACTTTTTAGAAATGGATTTGATCTCAATGTTAATCTTATGAATTATACAAAATCGATGTGTCTACTATTTTGTCATCTCACGCTTGATAACAAAGAGACACAATATGTAAACACCCCAATTTTGGCTTAGTAGTCTTGTGTCAATTGTCATATTTAAAAAAACAAGTTGCCCAGAGTCATTTTCGACACACTCTCTATTTCCACTATTTTTTGCGTATAAAACAACATCCTAAAAGTTTTAGTCCAAAAGAATGATGAATATCTCAAACATGAAAAAAATAAGTCATTTAGATATCTAAGCACAAAGTTATAACCAAAACAAGTCGGTTTGACTACCTATAAAACTTTTTTTTTAAGGTGAATTTGATTTAGTTTTGATTTTGACATTCAAATTTACAAAATTTGTTTTCTTACTGCAATTTAAATTGAATGCCTTAAACAATACCTCAAAAGGATGCATGATTAAAAAGATATGGTCAAAACAAGTTAAGTTGTTAGTACAGCCCAAGCATGTCTACGATTTTAGAAATGAAGTGTTGAGTTGTTATAATTTAAAGAAGAGAAGAGGCCGGGCCAAAACAGAAAAAGAAGTATGTATTTTTCACGTTTCTAGGATTACACAAAGGGACTAGCAAATAAAAGTTCTCATGTGACGATCAGGCCGTAAATCGTTAAAGCTTCCATAAAGGGTAGATTAAGCAATAAAGTACCTCGTATTTTACCCTTTACTTCTGTTTGACTAGCGATACATTCTACCATTTGGCTCGCAGCAGTATCTTGACCGACTATGGGTCCAATAGAAGCAAGTCTATGGACAATCTAGCAGCAATCTTGTTGTTACGTTGCACGCCCCGAAAGAGTAACAATTAATACCCCAATTATGAATCGTCGTAATTTATCTGAGAAAAAAAAGGAGATCTACGACATGAATAGGACAAAAGGGGTCTTAGTAAAAATTGGGAATTCCTCCCTTTTTTTAAAATTCCGTAGTGTAATACGTAATCAATAAATATTAATATCATACATATATTTCTCTTGCTCTTGTTTTCTTCTTACTCTCTATAATACATATCGTAAATAAGCATATTTATATCAATCATGTTCCACAAGCAGGTATCTTGAGCTATGCATGAATTAATTATTGCAATAAGATACATAAGCTTACTTTATTTTGAATTTTAAACAATTCAAAAAGAAAAAATGACTCTGAAAATTAAAGAATTATTTTATTATTTATTTGGATGAAAAGCTACTCAATGATGATCTTCCATGGTTAAGTGTACTAAAGAAACAAGAACAACAACTACTAATTGATTGGGCAATATATTCCTAAAAAGTCGAAAACTAAGTGATAAAGGTTTTGTGAAATCCTCAAAGACATTAATTGGTAAAAGTATTGGAGTTGGTTGAATAAATTTACCGAAACAACCCTGTCCCATCTTATTAAGGCCTGCATAGAAATGTGCCACTGAGAGTAAAGCTAAAGCAACAATAGTATTTATATCATTCGTAGGTGCAACTAATACCCCATGAGGTAAATGGTTGATTCTCCAAGGTAAAAAGCGCACCTCACAAGTTAGAAACGAAAACAAATAGGAACAAATGCATTTCTAAAAAGTTCTTTTTGACGAATATGAAGGGAAATAACAACTTTTATGCAACTTAACATGGCAGTCTCTCTATGATGCTTTATAATCAGTTTTTAGATACTGTAATTGATTTCACAAATCATTGATCCTTGGGTCAACCACCTCTAATGCTCGGTCAAATTGCCTTTTGACTCGAATACCGGCTGACCTTTAAGCCCCTAGTGATGGATCGACCTAGACCCTAAAGGTTGGTTTTAAATTTACATTTCTGGTCCATATTGGTTGACCATGAATATCTCTTGGATGATCCAGAAATCATAGGAGGATCCAATGATGTATGTATTATGAGTCATATCGAGCGGGTAAAGGTACTCGAACCCACATCGTAACTTGGAAGGGTAGGGTTATAGTCGACGTCAATTCATCATTTTTAACGTCCTTAATTCAAAACCGAACTTGAAACTTTGGTTTCATTCGGCTCCTTTATGGAGTGTGCATAAATTCAAGGATTTAGGGCGCAAAGTGACATAAACCAAAAAATTTATGATGTGTAGAAAAATTCTTGATTAAGTTAATTCATTAATTAATATAGTACCCGGAATATATGATTAAGTTAAGTAGGAGAGTAGAAAAAGAATTGGTTGAGTCAAAATTATTTCTTCTTAAGTTTCATTTCTGTTAGAGGGTACTACGAATGATCTACCATGTTCAATAAACACACTAAAGGGTTATGCGAGACATTCGGTGTGGAAGTAGGTAACATTTCTATTGGCAAATAGGGGGTTTCTAAGTGCATGCCTATGTACTTATAACTTCTTGGGTCGTAATTGCTATCTTATTAGGTTCAGCCAGTATAGCCCTTCAGAATCCACAAACTATTCAGACAAACGGCCAAAATTTCTTCTATGTTCTTGATTTTATTCAAGACATGAGCAAAACTCAAAACGGAGAAGAATATGGTCCTTGTCTTCCTTTAATTAGAACTCTATTCCGATTTATTTTCCTTTCTAACAAGTCAGGTGCGCTTTTACCATGGAGAATCAAGCAGCTACCTCATGGGAGTTAGTTGCACCTAGAAATGATATAAATACTACGGTTGCTTTTGCTTTACTCATGTGAGTGGCACATTTCTATGCAGGCTTTTCTAAAAAGGGACTGGGTTATTTCAGTAAATTTATTCAACCAACTCCAATACTTTCACAAATTAGTGTCTTAGAAAATTTCACAAAAAACTTTAACACTTAGTTTTTGAATTTTTAGGAATATATTGGCCGATGAATTAGTAATTGTTGTTCTTGTTTCTTTAGTACACTTTGCCATGAAAGGTCATCATTGAGTAGCTTTTGATCAAAATAAATAATAAAATATTGCTTCAATTTTTAGAGTCGCTTTTCCTAAGATCCCCTTTGTCCTATTCATGTCATAAATCTCATTTATTTTCCCAGTCAATTACAATGATTCTTAATTGAAGTAATAATTGTTACTTTGTTGGGGCGTGAGACGAAACAGTAGGAACTATGTTCTCCGAAACCGATGCTATTTCATTCCATTATATTCAACAAATACCCAAACTTTAATTGCAATTGACTCAATCAATCATCAAATCATGATATGTGATGATTGGCTTTGATGAATCTCTAGGTTTGAATCCTTGTCAGATAATGACAAAGACTAGTAAAAATCAAGTAGGTTACGTGGGTCGAGCTAGATAGCATAGCTCCATATTATACGTGAACTCCGGTGTATGCTTTAAAGAATGATTCCAGGTTCCGGTCCCATTCAATAGAAATAAGATAATGATGGTTTACATTATTGAGGAAACAATTGTTTATATGATAGTTGATATTCAATAGTTATATATAGACTACCCATGTATATTATTACATTCCGTATACTACTACCGATTTTATATAGGTATAGATTCCACTTTCTCCATATGGATTACGATATGAGCCTATGAATGAGAGAAGAATTGAAAGGTTTGGAGCAAAGAAATAGAACTATATTATATGGATTTACAACAACTCGAATAGGGAATAAAATTGAGATATTGAAGTAGTTCTGATGTTTCAATAATATCAAATATCATCCCTTCTCAAATTTGGTTGAGAGTACATAATTTAGTTGGATGGTTCTTAGTAATGCAACTAATTAATATCATAATATATAAATAACATTAATTAAACACACTAATTAAGTAATATATAATAATTCATTTGTTTATTTGATTATCTCATTAACCAATTCTTCAATTTTTTGTTGTGAATCTCATAATTTCTGCTGCATCAGTCAAGGTACTGCTGCGGGGCATGCCATAGAAGGTATTGCAAGTCAACCAGACGCAGAGTGAAAAATATGAGGTACTTTATTGCTTAATCTGTTTATTATGGAAGCTTTAACAGTTTACGGCATGGTCGTGGCATTAGTACTTTTATTTGGTAATCCCATTGTGTAATCCGAGAAACGTGAAAACATGAAAAATACGTACTTTTATTGCTTTGACCTTGCCTCTTGTCTTCTTCCAATTATATGAGCTCAACACTTCACTCCTACAATCCTAGACATGCATGATTGGACTGCACTAACAAAACTTGTTTTGACCGTATCTTTCTAATCATGCATGCTTTTGATGTATGGTTTAATACGATTAGTTTAAATTATAGCAAAGAAACAAGTTTGGCAAATTTGAATGTCAAAATAAAAACTAAAGTCAAATATACCTTAAAACAATTTTTTTAAGTAGTCAAACGGACTTGTTTTGACATTGCCTCTTGTCTTGTTTAAATTATATTATCTCAACACTTCACTCCTACAATCCCAAGCAGACATGATTGGACTGCACTAACACAACTTGTTTTTACCGTATCTTTCTAATCATGCATGCTTTTGATGTATGGTTTAATACGTTTGTTTTGATTATAGCAAAGAAACAAATTTGGCAAATTTGAATGTCAAAATCAAAACTAAAGTCAAATTTACTTTAAAACAAGTTTTTTAGGTGGTCAAACAGACTTATTTTTATTATAACTTTGTTCTTAGACATCTAAATCACTTATTTTTTTAATGTTTGAAAGATATTCATCATTCTTTTGTTGTAAAACCTTTAGGATGTTTTTTATGAAAAAATAGTGAAAATATAGAGTATCTCGAAAATGACTATGGGCAACTTGTTTTTTGAAATATGACAATTGACACAAGACTACTAGGCCAAAATTGGGGTGTTTACAATTGTATCTCTTTGTTATCAAGCAAGAGATGATGACAAAATAGTAGACACACCAATTTTGTACAATGAATATGATTAATATTGAGATCAAATCCATTTCTAAAACGTTGTTTTTGACAAAGATAAAAAGTATGAATAAGCAGCTTAAAGCATGTATGCAACTTAACACGAAGGTGTCTCTATCATAATCAGTTTTTCAACACTCTAATTGATTTCACAAGTCATTGATCCTATGCTGGACCACCTCTAATCATTTAACAATCAATGTCAATCTTATCCAAATTGCCTTTTGACTCCAGGAACAGCTGACCTTGGGCATTTGTTAAGCCCCTAGTGAGGGGTCGACCTGGACCCTAAAGGTTGGTTTCAAATTTAGATTTCTGGTCCATATTGGTCTAACTTGAATATGTCTTGGATGATGTAGAAATCCTAGGAGGATCCAATGATGTATGTATTATGATTCATATCGAGCGGATAATGGGACTCGAACCCGTATCATTAGCATGGAAGGCTATGGTTATAATCGACGTCAATTCATCATTTTTTAACGTGATATATTATGTGGTTAATTCATTAATTATTTTAGAACCCGAAATATATGATTAAA
This sequence comes from Nuphar pumila, assembly GCF_984573655.1. Classification (NCBI taxonomy): domain Eukaryota; kingdom Viridiplantae; phylum Streptophyta; class Magnoliopsida; order Nymphaeales; family Nymphaeaceae; genus Nuphar; species Nuphar pumila. The sequence goes on along the minus strand of NC_143251.1, from coordinate 67,869,317 downwards.
TTATGTACAGGAGTAGAAAAAGTAATGGTTGAATCAAAATAATTACTTCTTAAGTTCCATTTTTGTCAGTGTACTACAAATGTTCTACCAAGTTCGATCAACACATTAAAGCATTGTGCGAGATATTCGGTGTGGAAGTAGGCAACATTTCTATTGGCGAATAGGTGGTTTCCAAGTGCATGCCTAAGTACTTCTTGGTTCGTAATTTTGTTATAGGCGTTCGGAATCTACAAACTATTTTTACGCATGGCCAGAGTTTCTTCTTATATGTTCTTGATTTCATTCAAGATGCAAGCAAAACTCAAAATGCAGAAGAATATGGTTATTGGTTTTCTTTTATTTGAACTTTGTTCCTATTTGTTTTCGTTTATAACTGGTGAGGTGTGATTTTACCTTAGAGAATCAAACAGTTACCTCATGAGGTGTTAGTTGCACCAAGGAATGATATAAATACTATTGTTGCTTTAGCTTTACTCATGCCAGTGGCACATTTCTATGCAGGCCTTACTAATAAGGGACAGGGTTATTTCGGTAAATTTATTCAACCAACTCCAATACTTTTACCAATTAATGTCTTTAAAGATTTCACAAAATCTTTATCACTTAGTTTTCGACTTTTTAGGAATATTTTGCCCAATCAATTAGTAGTCGTTGTTCTTGTCTCTTTAGTACACTTATCCATGGAAGATCAACATTGAGTAGCTTTTCATCCAAATAAATAATAAAATAATTCTTTAATTTTCAGTCATTTTTTCTTTTTGAATTGATTAAAATTCAAAATTAAGTAAGCTTATGAATCTTATTGCAATAAATACATCATGCACAGCTCAAGATACCTGCTTGTGGAACATGATAGATATAAATATGCTTATTTACGATATGTATGAAGAAAACAAGAGCAGGAGAAATATAGTTACGATATTAATATTTATTGAATTACGTATTACACTACGGAATTGTAAAAAAAGGGAGGAATTCTCAATTTTTCCTAAGACCCCCTTTGTCCTATTCATGTCTTAGATCTCCTTTATTTTCTCAAATAAATTATGATGATTCATAATTGGGGTAATAATTGTTACTCTTTTGGGGCGTGCAATGTAACAACAGGATTGTTTCAAATTGCTGCTAGATTGGCCATAGAACTTGTTTCTATTGGACCCATAGTTGGTCAAGATACTGCTTCGGTTCAAATCGTTGAATGTATCACTAGTCAAACAGAAGCAAAAGGTAAAATACATGGTACTTTGTTGCTTAATCTACTCCTTATGGAAGCTTTAACAATTTACGACCTGATCGTAGCATGAGCACATTTATTTGCTAGTCCCTTTGTGTAATCCTAGAAACGTGAAAAACACATACTTCTTTTTCTGTTTTGGCCCTACCTCTTCTCTTCTTTAAATTATAACAACTCAACACTTCATTTCTAAAATCATAGACATGGGCTGCACTAACAACTTAACTTGTTTTGACCATATCTTTCTAATCATGCATCGTTTTGAGGCATTGTTTAAGGCATGTTTAAATTGTAGTAAGAAAACAAATTTTGTAAATTTGAATGTCAAAATCAAAACTAAATCAAATTCACCTTAAATAAAGTTTTATAGGTAATCAAACCGACTTGTTTTGGTTATAACTTTTTGTTTAGACATCTAAATGACTTGTTTTTTTCATGTTTGAGATATTCATCATTCTTTTGGACTAAAACTTTTAGGATGTTGTTTTATATGCAAAAAATAGTGGAAATAGAGAGTATGTCGAAAATGACTCTGGGCAACATGTTTTTTGAAATATGAAAATTGACACAAGACTACTAAGCTAAAATTGGGGAGTTTACATAATGTATCTCTTCGTTATCAAGCGTGAGATGACAAAATAGTAGATACACCGATTTTGTAGAATGCATAAGATTAACATTGAGATTAAATCCATTTCTAAAAAGTTGTTTTTGACGAAGATGAATATGAAAGTACGAATAAGCAGCTTAAAGCATGTATGCTACTAAACACGTGGGTCTCACTGTGATGCCTCATAATCAGTTTTTAAACAATCTAATTGATTTTCACAAATCATTTATCTTTTTCTGAACCACCTCTAATCATTTCACAATAAATGTAAATCTTATCCAAATTGCCTTTTGACTCCAGGCCCAACTGACCTTTTGCATGTTTTAAGCCCCTAGTGATGGGTCGACCTGGACCCAATTGGTTGGTTTCAAATTTAAAATTTTGCTCCATATTGGTTGACCATGAATCCTAGGAGGCTCCAATGATGTATGTATTATGATTCATATAGAGCGAATAAAGGGATTCGAAACCGCATCATTAGCTTGGAAGGCTAGGATTATAGTCGACGTCGAATCATCATTTGAACGTCTATAATTCAAAACTTAACATGAACCTTTGCTTTCATTCGGCTGCTTTTTGGAATATGGATAGTTTCCCGAATTTAGGGCGCAAAGTGACCTAATAAAAAAAATTTACAATGTATGATTAAATTAGGTAGGAGAGTAGAAAAAGAAATGGTTGAATCAAAATATTCCATCTTAAGTTCCATTTATGAGGGTACTACGAATGTTCTACGATGTTCGATCAACACACCAAAGGATTATGCGAGATATTCGGTCTGAAAGTAGGCAACATTTCTATTGGCAAATAGGAGGTTTCCAAGTGCTTGCAGAAGTACTTATAACTTATTGTGTCGTAATTGCTATCTTATAAGATTCAGCCGCTATAGCCGTTCGGAATACACAAACTATTTTGACCGACGGCCAAAATTTCTTCTGATATGTTTTTTATTTCATTCAAGACATTGGCAAAACTCAAATTGGAGAACAATATGGTCCTTGGGTTCCTTTTATTGGTACTCTGTTTCTATTTGTTTTTGTTTCTTAACGGTCAGGTACACTTTTAACTTGGAGAATCATACAGTTACCTCATGTGGAGTTAGTTGGACCTACAAATGATATAAATACTACTATTCCTTTAGGTTCACTCCCGTCAGTGGCACATTTCTATGCAGGCCTTACTAACAAGGGATTGAGTTTCTTCAGTATATAGATTTAACCGTTGATTTAGTAATTGTTCTTCTTGTTTCTTAGTACATTTAGCCATGGAAGGTCATCATCGAGTAACTTTTCATCCAAATAAATAATAAAACAATGCTTTGAATTTCTTAGAGTCACTTTTTCTCTTTGAATTTATTTAATTCAAAATTAAGTAAGCCCATGAATCTTTTTATAATAATTAATTCATGCATTTCTCATGATACCTGCTTGAGAAACATGATTGATATAAATGTATTTATTTATGATATAGTGTAGGAAGAAAACAAGAGCAATTGAAATATGAGTACGATATTAATATTTGTTATATTTTGTATTACACTACGGAATTGTAAAAAATGGGGGAAATTTCGAATTTTTCTTATGATCCCCTTTTGTCCAATTTCATGTCACACATTTTTATTTTTCGAGTCAATTATGCCGATTCATAATTGTTACTCAATTTGGCTATGCGACGAAACAACAAGAGCTATGTTATGCGAAACCGTAGCTAATTGCAATTGATTAAATCAATCATCGAATCTTGATCTTGGATGATTTGCGTTGATGAATATCTTCGTTTCAATCGATGTGAGATAAAAAATCACGTAGGTTAGGTGGGTCGAGTTAGATAGCCATAGCTACATATTATATGGGAACTCCGGTGTTTACTTCGAAGAGTGATTCCAAGGTCCGATCTGTTCCAATTGAAATAAGATGACGATGGTTTACATTATGGAAGAAACACATATATGTGATTTTAGATATTCAATAGTTATATATGGACTACCAATGTATGTTATTTGATTCCCTATATGGATTATGATATAAGCTCTTCCTTTTTTGTCTGTGACTACGTATGGATTGAATATGAAATCAAGCCTATGAATGTGTTTAAAGAAGATGAAGGATCGAACGATTGAAAGAATGCGTTGGGAACGAAAAAATAGAAGAACTATATTATATGGATTTACAAAAACTTGGATAGGGAATAAAAACGAGATATTGAAGTAGTTCTGATGATTCATTAATATCAAATATCATCACTTCTGATGTAGTTCGAGTCTGCTTAGAGATGAATCATAAAACATACATCATTGGCTGCTCCTAAGATTTCTAGATCATCAAAGAGATATTCAAGGTCAACCAATATGTACCAAAAATGAAAACTTTAAACCAACCTTTTGGGTCCAGGTCGACCCATCTCTAGGGGCTTAAAAAATGCCCGAGTCAGTATATTGTTTGCCTATAAAACAACATTCTAAAGACTTTTGTCCAAAAGAATGATGAAACTAGAGCCTAACATGAAAAAATGTGTCATTTCGATATGTATGTACAAAGTTATGACCAAAACAAGTTGGCTTGACTACCCAAAGAACTTTTTCTATGAAGTCTATACTTTAATTCTGATTTTGACATTCAAATTAGCAAAATTTGTTTTTTTACTATAATTTAAACTAAAGGCTTTAAACCATACCTCAAAAGGATAAATCATTAGAAAGAGATGGTCAAAACAAGTTTACTTGTTAGTGCGGTCCAAGCATGTTTAGGATTTTAGGAGTAAGTGTTGAGTTGTCATAATTTAAAGAAAAGAAGAGGCAGGGTCAAAGAAATAAAAGATGTATTTTTCACGTTTTCACGTTTCTAGTATTACACAAAGGGGTTAGCAAATAAAAGTGCTAATGTGATGATCTGACCGTAAATTGTTAAAGCTTCCATAAAAGCCAATTAAGCAATAAAGTACATTGTGTTTTACCCTCTGCATCTGGTTGACTGGCAATACCTTTTACGGCTTGGCCCACAACAATATCTTGACCGACTCTAGGTCAAATAGGAGCAAGTTATATGGCCAATCCAGCACCAATAACGGAAGCAACAGAAATTTTGGGATTCATCGTAAGCTCCTCACAACAAAAAATAAAGAAATGGTTAATGATAAACCAATGAATTATTATATATATCTTTGTTAGTGTACTCAATTAATGTTATATACATATTTATAATATTAATTAGTTACATTACTTAGTATTTCTTATTCCATCACTAAGATCCATAGAACTAAACTAAGATCTCCCAACCTACTTCAATATCTCATTTTTATTCCATATCCAAGTTTTTGTAAATCCTTATAATATAGTTCTTCTATTTCTCCAAACGCATTCCTTCATTTCTTCCCTCCTTTATCTTCTTTAAACACATCCATAGGCTTGACTTCAATTCACACATATAGTGACAGACAGAAAAGGAAGAGCTTATATCATAATCCAAATAGAGAAAGTGGAATCTACATATGTAGTCCGTAGTAATATGGAAAATTAAATAATATACATGGGTAGTATGTATATAACTATTGAATATCTACTATCACAAGTACATGTGTTTTTTTCATAATGTAAACCATCGTCATCTTATTTCTATTGAATCGCATCGGACCTGAGAATCATTATTCAATGCAAACCCCGGAGTTCACGTATAATATGTAGCTACTATGGCTATTTACCTCGACCTGCGTAAACTACAAGATTTTTACTTGTCTTTATCATATCTCACATCAATTCAACCAAAGAGATTCATCAAAGCAAACCATTCGATATCAAGATTTGATGATTGATTGATCCAATTCCAATTTAATTTAATTTTGGTTAATTGTTGAATAGGATGGAATGAAATAGCAACGGTTTCGCAGAACAAAGTTCTTGTTGTTTCGTCGCACGCTCCAAACGAGTAAGAATTATTACCCCAATTATGAATCCTTATAATTGACTGGGAAAATAAAGAAGATGTACAACATGAATAGGACAAAAGGGGATCTGTGGAAAAAATTGGAACTCTCTCTTTTTTTACAATTTTGTTGTGTAATACGTAATATAATAAATATTAATAACGTACATATATTTCTCTTGCCATTGTTTGACTATTAAACAACAACTTGAAGTTTTTTGTCCAAAAGAATGTTGAAACTAGAGTCTTATCTTTCTAACATGAAAAAAATTTGTCATTTCGATATCAAAGTACAAGTTATGACCAAAACAAGTCGGTTTGACTACCTAAAAGACATTTTTTTATGGCTTTAATTTAATTCTGATTTTGACATTCAAATTGGCCAAATTTGTTTTTTTACTAAAATTTATACTAGATTGATTAAACCATACCTCAAAAGGATGCATCATTAAAAAGAGACGGTCAAAACAAGTTTTCCTGTTAATGCAGTCCAAGCCTGTCTAGGATTTTAGGAGTAAGTGTTGAGTTAATATAATTTAAAGAAAAAGAGGCATTGTCACGAGCCTATTTCCTTCAATGGGCCAGCGCGGCAGGACGGTCTCTCCTCACTACCTAAGCTTGTAATACTTGTCAGCTCACATGCGGATCGCGGAAGCTTGTAATCATTGTGCAAGAGAAGTGAACAAAATAAAGCTCAACACATTTACTTCATTCACAATTTTGCCCACAGGGTATTACAGTTCAAGTATACAGGTTGCCCCATCAGGGTATTGATTCTCCTGAACTGGCCAGCTTACATCAGACTCAACAAAAGCAAAACAGACTCTAAGCACAACTGTACAATGTAAGTCGCAAGGGAACAGGCACGGTCAAAGCAATAAAAGTACTTATTTTTCACGTTTTCACGTTACTAGGATTACACAAAGGGATTAACAAATAAAAGTGCTAATGCGACTACTGGGCCAGAAATTGTTAAAGCTTCCATAAAAGCCAGATTAAGCAATAAAGTACCATTGATTTTACCCTCTGCGTCTGGTTGACTAGTGATACCTTCTACAGCTTGGCCCGCATAAATGGTTAATTAAATAATCAAATAAACAAATGAATTATTATATATATCTTAATTAGTATACTTAATTAACGTTATTTACATATATAATATTAATTAATAACTTTCTTAGTATTTCATATTCCATCACTCAGATCCATAACCAACTCCAATACTTTTACCAATTAATGTCTTTAAAGATTTCACAAAATCTTTATCACTTAGTTTTCGACTTTTTAGGAATATTTTGCCCAATCAATTAGTAGTCGTTGTTCTTGTCTCTTTAGTACACTTATCCATGGAAGATCAACATTGAGTAGCTTTTCATCCAAATAAATAATAAAATAATTCTTTAATTTTCAGTCATTTTTTCTTTTTGAATTGATTAAAATTCAAAATTAAGTAAGCTTATGAATCTTATTGCAATAAATACATCATGCACAGCTCAAGATACCTGCTTGTGGAACATGATAGATATAAATATGCTTATTTACGATATGTATGAAGAAAACAAGAGCAGGAGAAATATAGTTACGATATTAATATTTATTGAATTACGTATTACACTACGGAATTGTAAAAAAAGGGAGGAATTCTCAATTTTTCCTAAGACCCCCTTTGTCCTATTCATGTCTTAGATCTCCTTTATTTTCTCAAATAAATTATGATGATTCATAATTGGGGTAATAATTGTTACTCTTTTGGGGCGTGCAATGTAACAACAGGATTGTTTCAAATTGCTGCTAGATTGGCCATAGAACTTGTTTCTATTGGACCCATAGTTGGTCAAGATACTGCTTCGGTTCAAATCGTTGAATGTATCACTAGTCAAACAGAAGCAAAAGGTAAAATACATGGTACTTTGTTGCTTAATCTACTCCTTATGGAAGCTTTAACAATTTACGACCTGATCGTAGCATGAGCACATTTATTTGCTAGTCCCTTTGTGTAATCCTAGAAACGTGAAAAACACATACTTCTTTTTCTGTTTTGGCCCTACCTCTTCTCTTCTTTAAATTATAACAACTCAACACTTCATTTCTAAAATCATAGACATGGGCTGCACTAACAACTTAACTTGTTTTGACCATATCTTTCTAATCATGCATCGTTTTGAGGCATTGTTTAAGGCATGTTTAAATTGTAGTAAGAAAACAAATTTTGTAAATTTGAATGTCAAAATCAAAACTAAATCAAATTCACCTTAAATAAAGTTTTATAGGTAATCAAACCGACTTGTTTTGGTTATAACTTTTTGTTTAGACATCTAAATGACTTGTTTTTTTCATGTTTGAGATATTCATCATTCTTTTGGACTAAAACTTTTAGGATGTTGTTTTATATGCAAAAAATAGTGGAAATAGAGAGTATGTCGAAAATGACTCTGGGCAACATGTTTTTTGAAATATGAAAATTGACACAAGACTACTAAGCTAAAATTGGGGAGTTTACATAATGTATCTCTTCGTTATCAAGCGTGAGATGACAAAATAGTAGATACACCGATTTTGTAGAATGCATAAGATTAACATTGAGATTAAATCCATTTCTAAAAAGTTGTTTTTGACGAAGATGAATATGAAAGTACGAATAAGCAGCTTAAAGCATGTATGCTACTAAACACGTGGGTCTCACTGTGATGCCTCATAATCAGTTTTTAAACAATCTAATTGATTTTCACAAATCATTTATCTTTTTCTGAACCACCTCTAATCATTTCACAATAAATGTAAATCTTATCCAAATTGCCTTTTGACTCCAGGCCCAACTGACCTTTTGCATGTTTTAAGCCCCTAGTGATGGGTCGACCTGGACCCAATTGGTTGGTTTCAAATTTAAAATTTTGCTCCATATTGGTTGACCATGAATCCTAGGAGGCTCCAATGATGTATGTATTATGATTCATATAGAGCGAATAAAGGGATTCGAAACCGCATCATTAGCTTGGAAGGCTAGGATTATAGTCGACGTCGAATCATCATTTGAACGTCTATAATTCAAAACTTAACATGAACCTTTGCTTTCATTCGGCTGCTTTTTGGAATATGGATAGTTTCCCGAATTTAGGGCGCAAAGTGACCTAATAAAAAAAATTTACAATGTATGATTAAATTAGGTAGGAGAGTAGAAAAAGAAATGGTTGAATCAAAATATTCCATCTTAAGTTCCATTTATGAGGGTACTACGAATGTTCTACGATGTTCGATCAACACACCAAAGGATTATGCGAGATATTCGGTCTGAAAGTAGGCAACATTTCTATTGGCAAATAGGAGGTTTCCAAGTGCTTGCAGAAGTACTTATAACTTATTGTGTCGTAATTGCTATCTTATAAGATTCAGCCGCTATAGCCGTTCGGAATACACAAACTATTTTGACCGACGGCCAAAATTTCTTCTGATATGTTTTTTATTTCATTCAAGACATTGGCAAAACTCAAATTGGAGAACAATATGGTCCTTGGGTTCCTTTTATTGGTACTCTGTTTCTATTTGTTTTTGTTTCTTAACGGTCAGGTACACTTTTAACTTGGAGAATCATACAGTTACCTCATGTGGAGTTAGTTGGACCTACAAATGATATAAATACTACTATTCCTTTAGGTTCACTCCCGTCAGTGGCACATTTCTATGCAGGCCTTACTAACAAGGGATTGAGTTTCTTCAGTATATAGATTTAACCGTTGATTTAGTAATTGTTCTTCTTGTTTCTTAGTACATTTAGCCATGGAAGGTCATCATCGAGTAACTTTTCATCCAAATAAATAATAAAACAATGCTTTGAATTTCTTAGAGTCACTTTTTCTCTTTGAATTTATTTAATTCAAAATTAAGTAAGCCCATGAATCTTTTTATAATAATTAATTCATGCATTTCTCATGATACCTGCTTGAGAAACATGATTGATATAAATGTATTTATTTATGATATAGTGTAGGAAGAAAACAAGAGCAATTGAAATATGAGTACGATATTAATATTTGTTATATTTTGTATTACACTACGGAATTGTAAAAAATGGGGGAAATTTCGAATTTTTCTTATGATCCCCTTTTGTCCAATTTCATGTCACACATTTTTATTTTTCGAGTCAATTATGCCGATTCATAATTGTTACTCAATTTGGCTATGCGACGAAACAACAAGAGCTATGTTATGCGAAACCGTAGCTAATTGCAATTGATTAAATCAATCATCGAATCTTGATCTTGGATGATTTGCGTTGATGAATATCTTCGTTTCAATCGATGTGAGATAAAAAATCACGTAGGTTAGGTGGGTCGAGTTAGATAGCCATAGCTACATATTATATGGGAACTCCGGTGTTTACTTCGAAGAGTGATTCCAAGGTCCGATCTGTTCCAATTGAAATAAGATGACGATGGTTTACATTATGGAAGAAACACATATATGTGATTTTAGATATTCAATAGTTATATATGGACTACCAATGTATGTTATTTGATTCCCTATATGGATTATGATATAAGCTCTTCCTTTTTTGTCTGTGACTACGTATGGATTGAATATGAAATCAAGCCTATGAATGTGTTTAAAGAAGATGAAGGATCGAACGATTGAAAGAATGCGTTGGGAACGAAAAAATAGAAGAACTATATTATATGGATTTACAAAAACTTGGATAGGGAATAAAAACGAGATATTGAAGTAGTTCTGATGATTCATTAATATCAAATATCATCACTTCTGATGTAGTTCGAGTCTGCTTAGAGATGAATCATAAAACATACATCATTGGCTGCTCCTAAGATTTCTAGATCATCAAAGAGATATTCAAGGTCAACCAATATGTACCAAAAATGAAAACTTTAAACCAACCTTTTGGGTCCAGGTCGACCCATCTCTAGGGGCTTAAAAAATGCCCGAGTCAGTATATTGTTTGCCTATAAAACAACATTCTAAAGACTTTTGTCCAAAAGAATGATGAAACTAGAGCCTAACATGAAAAAATGTGTCATTTCGATATGTATGTACAAAGTTATGACCAAAACAAGTTGGCTTGACTACCCAAAGAACTTTTTCTATGAAGTCTATACTTTAATTCTGATTTTGACATTCAAATTAGCAAAATTTGTTTTTTTACTATAATTTAAACTAAAGGCTTTAAACCATACCTCAAAAGGATAAATCATTAGAAAGAGATGGTCAAAACAAGTTTACTTGTTAGTGCGGTCCAAGCATGTTTAGGATTTTAGGAGTAAGTGTTGAGTTGTCATAATTTAAAGAAAAGAAGAGGCAGGGTCAAAGAAATAAAAGATGTATTTTTCACGTTTTCACGTTTCTAGTATTACACAAAGGGGTTAGCAAATAAAAGTGCTAATGTGATGATCTGACCGTAAATTGTTAAAGCTTCCATAAAAGCCAATTAAGCAATAAAGTACATTGTGTTTTACCCTCTGCATCTGGTTGACTGGCAATACCTTTTACGGCTTGGCCCACAACAATATCTTGACCGACTCTAGGTCAAATAGGAGCAAGTTATATGGCCAATCCAGCACCAATAACGGAAGCAACAGAAATTTTGGGATTCATCGTAAGCTCCTCACAACAAAAAATAAAGAAATGGTTAATGATAAACCAATGAATTATTATATATATCTTTGTTAGTGTACTCAATTAATGTTATATACATATTTATAATATTAATTAGTTACATTACTTAGTATTTCTTATTCCATCACTAAGATCCATAGAACTAAACTAAGATCTCCCAACCTACTTCAATATCTCATTTTTATTCCATATCCAAGTTTTTGTAAATCCTTATAATATAGTTCTTCTATTTCTCCAAACGCATTCCTTCATTTCTTCCCTCCTTTATCTTCTTTAAACACATCCATAGGCTTGACTTCAATTCACACATATAGTGACAGACAGAAAAGGAAGAGCTTATATCATAATCCAAATAGAGAAAGTGGAATCTACATATGTAGTCCGTAGTAATATGGAAAATTAAATAATATACATGGGTAGTATGTATATAACTATTGAATATCTACTATCACAAGTACATGTGTTTTTTTCATAATGTAAACCATCGTCATCTTATTTCTATTGAATCGCATCGGACCTGAGAATCATTATTCAATGCAAACCCCGGAGTTCACGTATAATATGTAGCTACTATGGCTATTTACCTCGACCTGCGTAAACTACAAGATTTTTACTTGTCTTTATCATATCTCACATCAATTCAACCAAAGAGATTCATCAAAGCAAACCATTCGATATCAAGATTTGATGATTGATTGATCCAATTCCAATTTAATTTAATTTTGGTTAATTGTTGAATAGGATGGAATGAAATAGCAACGGTTTCGCAGAACAAAGTTCTTGTTGTTTCGTCGCACGCTCCAAACGAGTAAGAATTATTACCCCAATTATGAATCCTTATAATTGACTGGGAAAATAAAGAAGATGTACAACATGAATAGGACAAAAGGGGATCTGTGGAAAAAATTGGAACTCTCTCTTTTTTTACAATTTTGTTGTGTAATACGTAATATAATAAATATTAATAACGTACATATATTTCTCTTGCCATTGTTTGACTATTAAACAACAACTTGAAGTTTTTTGTCCAAAAGAATGTTGAAACTAGAGTCTTATCTTTCTAACATGAAAAAAATTTGTCATTTCGATATCAAAGTACAAGTTATGACCAAAACAAGTCGGTTTGACTACCTAAAAGACATTTTTTTATGGCTTTAATTTAATTCTGATTTTGACATTCAAATTGGCCAAATTTGTTTTTTTACTAAAATTTATACTAGATTGATTAAACCATACCTCAAAAGGATGCATCATTAAAAAGAGACGGTCAAAACAAGTTTTCCTGTTAATGCAGTCCAAGCCTGTCTAGGATTTTAGGAGTAAGTGTTGAGTTAATATAATTTAAAGAAAAAGAGGCATTGTCACGAGCCTATTTCCTTCAATGGGCCAGCGCGGCAGGACGGTCTCTCCTCACTACCTAAGCTTGTAATACTTGTCAGCTCACATGCGGATCGCGGAAGCTTGTAATCATTGTGCAAGAGAAGTGAACAAAATAAAGCTCAACACATTTACTTCATTCACAATTTTGCCCACAGGGTATTACAGTTCAAGTATACAGGTTGCCCCATCAGGGTATTGATTCTCCTGAACTGGCCAGCTTACATCAGACTCAACAAAAGCAAAACAGACTCTAAGCACAACTGTACAATGTAAGTCGCAAGGGAACAGGCACGGTCAAAGCAATAAAAGTACTTATTTTTCACGTTTTCACGTTACTAGGATTACACAAAGGGATTAACAAATAAAAGTGCTAATGCGACTACTGGGCCAGAAATTGTTAAAGCTTCCATAAAAGCCAGATTAAGCAATAAAGTACCATTGATTTTACCCTCTGCGTCTGGTTGACTAGTGATACCTTCTACAGCTTGGCCCGCATAAATGGTTAATTAAATAATCAAATAAACAAATGAATTATTATATATATCTTAATTAGTATACTTAATTAACGTTATTTACATATATAATATTAATTAATAACTTTCTTAGTATTTCATATTCCATCACTCAGATCCATAACCAACTCCAATACTTTTACCAATTAATGTCTTTAAAGATTTCACAAAATCTTTATCACTTAGTTTTCGACTTTTTAGGAATATTTTGCCCAATCAATTAGTAGTCGTTGTTCTTGTCTCTTTAGTACACTTATCCATGGAAGATCAACATTGAGTAGCTTTTCATCCAAATAAATAATAAAATAATTCTTTAATTTTCAGTCATTTTTTCTTTTTGAATTGATTAAAATTCAAAATTAAGTAAGCTTATGAATCTTATTGCAATAAATACATCATGCACAGCTCAAGATACCTGCTTGTGGAACATGATAGATATAAATATGCTTATTTACGATATGTATGAAGAAAACAAGAGCAGGAGAAATATAGTTACGATATTAATATTTATTGAATTACGTATTACACTACGGAATTGTAAAAAAAGGGAGGAATTCTCAATTTTTCCTAAGACCCCCTTTGTCCTATTCATGTCTTAGATCTCCTTTATTTTCTCAAATAAATTATGATGATTCATAATTGGGGTAATAATTGTTACTCTTTTGGGGCGTGCAATGTAACAACAGGATTGTTTCAAATTGCTGCTAGATTGGCCATAGAACTTGTTTCTATTGGACCCATAGTTGGTCAAGATACTGCTTCGGTTCAAATCGTTGAATGTATCACTAGTCAAACAGAAGCAAAAGGTAAAATACATGGTACTTTGTTGCTTAATCTACTCCTTATGGAAGCTTTAACAATTTACGACCTGATCGTAGCATGAGCACATTTATTTGCTAGTCCCTTTGTGTAATCCTAGAAACGTGAAAAACACATACTTCTTTTTCTGTTTTGGCCCTACCTCTTCTCTTCTTTAAATTATAACAACTCAACACTTCATTTCTAAAATCATAGACATGGGCTGCACTAACAACTTAACTTGTTTTGACCATATCTTTCTAATCATGCATCGTTTTGAGGCATTGTTTAAGGCATGTTTAAATTGTAGTAAGAAAACAAATTTTGTAAATTTGAATGTCAAAATCAAAACTAAATCAAATTCACCTTAAATAAAGTTTTATAGGTAATCAAACCGACTTGTTTTGGTTATAACTTTTTGTTTAGACATCTAAATGACTTGTTTTTTTCATGTTTGAGATATTCATCATTCTTTTGGACTAAAACTTTTAGGATGTTGTTTTATATGCAAAAAATAGTGGAAATAGAGAGTATGTCGAAAATGACTCTGGGCAACATGTTTTTTGAAATATGAAAATTGACACAAGACTACTAAGCTAAAATTGGGGAGTTTACATAATGTATCTCTTCGTTATCAAGCGTGAGATGACAAAATAGTAGATACACCGATTTTGTAGAATGCATAAGATTAACATTGAGATTAAATCCATTTCTAAAAAGTTGTTTTTGACGAAGATGAATATGAAAGTACGAATAAGCAGCTTAAAGCATGTATGCTACTAAACACGTGGGTCTCACTGTGATGCCTCATAATCAGTTTTTAAACAATCTAATTGATTTTCACAAATCATTTATCTTTTTCTGAACCACCTCTAATCATTTCACAATAAATGTAAATCTTATCCAAATTGCCTTTTGACTCCAGGCCCAACTGACCTTTTGCATGTTTTAAGCCCCTAGTGATGGGTCGACCTGGACCCAATTGGTTGGTTTCAAATTTAAAATTTTGCTCCATATTGGTTGACCATGAATCCTAGGAGGCTCCAATGATGTATGTATTATGATTCATATAGAGCGAATAAAGGGATTCGAAACCGCATCATTAGCTTGGAAGGCTAGGATTATAGTCGACGTCGAATCATCATTTGAACGTCTATAATTCAAAACTTAACATGAACCTTTGCTTTCATTCGGCTGCTTTTTGGAATATGGATAGTTTCCCGAATTTAGGGCGCAAAGTGACCTAATAAAAAAAATTTACAATGTATGATTAAATTAGGTAGGAGAGTAGAAAAAGAAATGGTTGAATCAAAATATTCCATCTTAAGTTCCATTTATGAGGGTACTACGA
The DNA here is from genome assembly GCF_984573655.1 of Nuphar pumila. Classification (NCBI taxonomy): domain Eukaryota; kingdom Viridiplantae; phylum Streptophyta; class Magnoliopsida; order Nymphaeales; family Nymphaeaceae; genus Nuphar; species Nuphar pumila. Next base: position 67,853,893 of record NC_143251.1, on the reverse strand, counting down.
ATGTTCTACGATGTTCGATCAACACACCAAAGGATTATGCGAGATATTCGGTCTGAAAGTAGGCAACATTTCTATTGGCAAATAGGAGGTTTCCAAGTGCTTGCAGAAGTACTTATAACTTATTGTGTCGTAATTGCTATCTTATAAGATTCAGCCGCTATAGCCGTTCGGAATACACAAACTATTTTGACCGACGGCCAAAATTTCTTCTGATATGTTTTTTATTTCATTCAAGACATTGGCAAAACTCAAATTGGAGAACAATATGGTCCTTGGGTTCCTTTTATTGGTACTCTGTTTCTATTTGTTTTTGTTTCTTAACGGTCAGGTACACTTTTAACTTGGAGAATCATACAGTTACCTCATGTGGAGTTAGTTGGACCTACAAATGATATAAATACTACTATTCCTTTAGGTTCACTCCCGTCAGTGGCACATTTCTATGCAGGCCTTACTAACAAGGGATTGAGTTTCTTCAGTATATAGATTTAACCGTTGATTTAGTAATTGTTCTTCTTGTTTCTTAGTACATTTAGCCATGGAAGGTCATCATCGAGTAACTTTTCATCCAAATAAATAATAAAACAATGCTTTGAATTTCTTAGAGTCACTTTTTCTCTTTGAATTTATTTAATTCAAAATTAAGTAAGCCCATGAATCTTTTTATAATAATTAATTCATGCATTTCTCATGATACCTGCTTGAGAAACATGATTGATATAAATGTATTTATTTATGATATAGTGTAGGAAGAAAACAAGAGCAATTGAAATATGAGTACGATATTAATATTTGTTATATTTTGTATTACACTACGGAATTGTAAAAAATGGGGGAAATTTCGAATTTTTCTTATGATCCCCTTTTGTCCAATTTCATGTCACACATTTTTATTTTTCGAGTCAATTATGCCGATTCATAATTGTTACTCAATTTGGCTATGCGACGAAACAACAAGAGCTATGTTATGCGAAACCGTAGCTAATTGCAATTGATTAAATCAATCATCGAATCTTGATCTTGGATGATTTGCGTTGATGAATATCTTCGTTTCAATCGATGTGAGATAAAAAATCACGTAGGTTAGGTGGGTCGAGTTAGATAGCCATAGCTACATATTATATGGGAACTCCGGTGTTTACTTCGAAGAGTGATTCCAAGGTCCGATCTGTTCCAATTGAAATAAGATGACGATGGTTTACATTATGGAAGAAACACATATATGTGATTTTAGATATTCAATAGTTATATATGGACTACCAATGTATGTTATTTGATTCCCTATATGGATTATGATATAAGCTCTTCCTTTTTTGTCTGTGACTACGTATGGATTGAATATGAAATCAAGCCTATGAATGTGTTTAAAGAAGATGAAGGATCGAACGATTGAAAGAATGCGTTGGGAACGAAAAAATAGAAGAACTATATTATATGGATTTACAAAAACTTGGATAGGGAATAAAAACGAGATATTGAAGTAGTTCTGATGATTCATTAATATCAAATATCATCACTTCTGATGTAGTTCGAGTCTGCTTAGAGATGAATCATAAAACATACATCATTGGCTGCTCCTAAGATTTCTAGATCATCAAAGAGATATTCAAGGTCAACCAATATGTACCAAAAATGAAAACTTTAAACCAACCTTTTGGGTCCAGGTCGACCCATCTCTAGGGGCTTAAAAAATGCCCGAGTCAGTATATTGTTTGCCTATAAAACAACATTCTAAAGACTTTTGTCCAAAAGAATGATGAAACTAGAGCCTAACATGAAAAAATGTGTCATTTCGATATGTATGTACAAAGTTATGACCAAAACAAGTTGGCTTGACTACCCAAAGAACTTTTTCTATGAAGTCTATACTTTAATTCTGATTTTGACATTCAAATTAGCAAAATTTGTTTTTTTACTATAATTTAAACTAAAGGCTTTAAACCATACCTCAAAAGGATAAATCATTAGAAAGAGATGGTCAAAACAAGTTTACTTGTTAGTGCGGTCCAAGCATGTTTAGGATTTTAGGAGTAAGTGTTGAGTTGTCATAATTTAAAGAAAAGAAGAGGCAGGGTCAAAGAAATAAAAGATGTATTTTTCACGTTTTCACGTTTCTAGTATTACACAAAGGGGTTAGCAAATAAAAGTGCTAATGTGATGATCTGACCGTAAATTGTTAAAGCTTCCATAAAAGCCAATTAAGCAATAAAGTACATTGTGTTTTACCCTCTGCATCTGGTTGACTGGCAATACCTTTTACGGCTTGGCCCACAACAATATCTTGACCGACTCTAGGTCAAATAGGAGCAAGTTATATGGCCAATCCAGCACCAATAACGGAAGCAACAGAAATTTTGGGATTCATCGTAAGCTCCTCACAACAAAAAATAAAGAAATGGTTAATGATAAACCAATGAATTATTATATATATCTTTGTTAGTGTACTCAATTAATGTTATATACATATTTATAATATTAATTAGTTACATTACTTAGTATTTCTTATTCCATCACTAAGATCCATAGAACTAAACTAAGATCTCCCAACCTACTTCAATATCTCATTTTTATTCCATATCCAAGTTTTTGTAAATCCTTATAATATAGTTCTTCTATTTCTCCAAACGCATTCCTTCATTTCTTCCCTCCTTTATCTTCTTTAAACACATCCATAGGCTTGACTTCAATTCACACATATAGTGACAGACAGAAAAGGAAGAGCTTATATCATAATCCAAATAGAGAAAGTGGAATCTACATATGTAGTCCGTAGTAATATGGAAAATTAAATAATATACATGGGTAGTATGTATATAACTATTGAATATCTACTATCACAAGTACATGTGTTTTTTTCATAATGTAAACCATCGTCATCTTATTTCTATTGAATCGCATCGGACCTGAGAATCATTATTCAATGCAAACCCCGGAGTTCACGTATAATATGTAGCTACTATGGCTATTTACCTCGACCTGCGTAAACTACAAGATTTTTACTTGTCTTTATCATATCTCACATCAATTCAACCAAAGAGATTCATCAAAGCAAACCATTCGATATCAAGATTTGATGATTGATTGATCCAATTCCAATTTAATTTAATTTTGGTTAATTGTTGAATAGGATGGAATGAAATAGCAACGGTTTCGCAGAACAAAGTTCTTGTTGTTTCGTCGCACGCTCCAAACGAGTAAGAATTATTACCCCAATTATGAATCCTTATAATTGACTGGGAAAATAAAGAAGATGTACAACATGAATAGGACAAAAGGGGATCTGTGGAAAAAATTGGAACTCTCTCTTTTTTTACAATTTTGTTGTGTAATACGTAATATAATAAATATTAATAACGTACATATATTTCTCTTGCCATTGTTTGACTATTAAACAACAACTTGAAGTTTTTTGTCCAAAAGAATGTTGAAACTAGAGTCTTATCTTTCTAACATGAAAAAAATTTGTCATTTCGATATCAAAGTACAAGTTATGACCAAAACAAGTCGGTTTGACTACCTAAAAGACATTTTTTTATGGCTTTAATTTAATTCTGATTTTGACATTCAAATTGGCCAAATTTGTTTTTTTACTAAAATTTATACTAGATTGATTAAACCATACCTCAAAAGGATGCATCATTAAAAAGAGACGGTCAAAACAAGTTTTCCTGTTAATGCAGTCCAAGCCTGTCTAGGATTTTAGGAGTAAGTGTTGAGTTAATATAATTTAAAGAAAAAGAGGCATTGTCACGAGCCTATTTCCTTCAATGGGCCAGCGCGGCAGGACGGTCTCTCCTCACTACCTAAGCTTGTAATACTTGTCAGCTCACATGCGGATCGCGGAAGCTTGTAATCATTGTGCAAGAGAAGTGAACAAAATAAAGCTCAACACATTTACTTCATTCACAATTTTGCCCACAGGGTATTACAGTTCAAGTATACAGGTTGCCCCATCAGGGTATTGATTCTCCTGAACTGGCCAGCTTACATCAGACTCAACAAAAGCAAAACAGACTCTAAGCACAACTGTACAATGTAAGTCGCAAGGGAACAGGCACGGTCAAAGCAATAAAAGTACTTATTTTTCACGTTTTCACGTTACTAGGATTACACAAAGGGATTAACAAATAAAAGTGCTAATGCGACTACTGGGCCAGAAATTGTTAAAGCTTCCATAAAAGCCAGATTAAGCAATAAAGTACCATTGATTTTACCCTCTGCGTCTGGTTGACTAGTGATACCTTCTACAGCTTGGCCCGCATAAATGGTTAATTAAATAATCAAATAAACAAATGAATTATTATATATATCTTAATTAGTATACTTAATTAACGTTATTTACATATATAATATTAATTAATAACTTTCTTAGTATTTCATATTCCATCACTCAGATCCATAACCAACTCCAATACTTTTACCAATTAATGTCTTTAAAGATTTCACAAAATCTTTATCACTTAGTTTTCGACTTTTTAGGAATATTTTGCCCAATCAATTAGTAGTCGTTGTTCTTGTCTCTTTAGTACACTTATCCATGGAAGATCAACATTGAGTAGCTTTTCATCCAAATAAATAATAAAATAATTCTTTAATTTTCAGTCATTTTTTCTTTTTGAATTGATTAAAATTCAAAATTAAGTAAGCTTATGAATCTTATTGCAATAAATACATCATGCACAGCTCAAGATACCTGCTTGTGGAACATGATAGATATAAATATGCTTATTTACGATATGTATGAAGAAAACAAGAGCAGGAGAAATATAGTTACGATATTAATATTTATTGAATTACGTATTACACTACGGAATTGTAAAAAAAGGGAGGAATTCTCAATTTTTCCTAAGACCCCCTTTGTCCTATTCATGTCTTAGATCTCCTTTATTTTCTCAAATAAATTATGATGATTCATAATTGGGGTAATAATTGTTACCCTTTTGGGGCGTGCAATGTAACAACAGGATTGTTTCAAATTGCTGCTAGATTGGCCATAGAACTTGTTTCTATTGGACCCATAGTTGGTCAAGATACTGCTTCGGTTCAAATCGTTGAATGTATCACTAGTCAAACAGAAGCAAAAGGTAAAATACATGGTACTTTGTTGCTTAATCTACTCCTTATGGAAGCTTTAACAATTTACGACCTGATCGTAGCATGAGCACATTTATTTGCTAGTCCCTTTGTGTAATCCTAGAAACGTGAAAAACACATACTTCTTTTTCTGTTTTGGCCCTACCTCTTCTCTTCTTTAAATTATAACAACTCAACACTTCATTTCTAAAATCATAGACATGGGCTGCACTAACAACTTAACTTGTTTTGACCATATCTTTCTAATCATGCATCGTTTTGAGGCATTGTTTAAGGCATGTTTAAATTGTAGTAAGAAAACAAATTTTGTAAATTTGAATGTCAAAATCAAAACTAAATCAAATTCACCTTAAATAAAGTTTTATAGGTAATCAAACCGACTTGTTTTGGTTATAACTTTTTGTTTAGACATCTAAATGACTTGTTTTTTTCATGTTTGAGATATTCATCATTCTTTTGGACTAAAACTTTTAGGATGTTGTTTTATATGCAAAAAATAGTGGAAATAGAGAGTATGTCGAAAATGACTCTGGGCAACATGTTTTTTGAAATATGAAAATTGACACAAGACTACTAAGCTAAAATTGGGGAGTTTACATAATGTATCTCTTCGTTATCAAGCGTGAGATGACAAAATAGTAGATACACCGATTTTGTAGAATGCATAAGATTAACATTGAGATTAAATCCATTTCTAAAAAGTTGTTTTTGACGAAGATGAATATGAAAGTACGAATAAGCAGCTTAAAGCATGTATGCTACTAAACACGTGGGTCTCACTGTGATGCCTCATAATCAGTTTTTAAACAATCTAATTGATTTTCACAAATCATTTATCTTTTTCTGAACCACCTCTAATCATTTCACAATAAATGTAAATCTTATCCAAATTGCCTTTTGACTCCAGGCCCAACTGACCTTTTGCATGTTTTAAGCCCCTAGTGATGGGTCGACCTGGACCCAATTGGTTGGTTTCAAATTTAAAATTTTGCTCCATATTGGTTGACCATGAATCCTAGGAGGCTCCAATGATGTATGTATTATGATTCATATAGAGCGAATAAAGGGATTCGAAACCGCATCATTAGCTTGGAAGGCTAGGATTATAGTCGACGTCGAATCATCATTTGAACGTCTATAATTCAAAACTTAACATGAACCTTTGCTTTCATTCGGCTGCTTTTTGGAATATGGATAGTTTCCCGAATTTAGGGCGCAAAGTGACCTAATAAAAAAAATTTACAATGTATGATTAAATTAGGTAGGAGAGTAGAAAAAGAAATGGTTGAATCAAAATATTCCATCTTAAGTTCCATTTATGAGGGTACTACGAATGTTCTACGATGTTCGATCAACACACCAAAGGATTATGCGAGATATTCGGTCTGAAAGTAGGCAACATTTCTATTGGCAAATAGGAGGTTTCCAAGTGCTTGCAGAAGTACTTATAACTTATTGTGTCGTAATTGCTATCTTATAAGATTCAGCCGCTATAGCCGTTCGGAATACACAAACTATTTTGACCGACGGCCAAAATTTCTTCTGATATGTTTTTTATTTCATTCAAGACATTGGCAAAACTCAAATTGGAGAACAATATGGTCCTTGGGTTCCTTTTATTGGTACTCTGTTTCTATTTGTTTTTGTTTCTTAACGGTCAGGTACACTTTTAACTTGGAGAATCATACAGTTACCTCATGTGGAGTTAGTTGGACCTACAAATGATATAAATACTACTATTCCTTTAGGTTCACTCCCGTCAGTGGCACATTTCTATGCAGGCCTTACTAACAAGGGATTGAGTTTCTTCAGTATATAGATTTAACCGTTGATTTAGTAATTGTTCTTCTTGTTTCTTAGTACATTTAGCCATGGAAGGTCATCATCGAGTAACTTTTCATCCAAATAAATAATAAAACAATGCTTTGAATTTCTTAGAGTCACTTTTTCTCTTTGAATTTATTTAATTCAAAATTAAGTAAGCCCATGAATCTTTTTATAATAATTAATTCATGCATTTCTCATGATACCTGCTTGAGAAACATGATTGATATAAATGTATTTATTTATGATATAGTGTAGGAAGAAAACAAGAGCAATTGAAATATGAGTACGATATTAATATTTGTTATATTTTGTATTACACTACGGAATTGTAAAAAATGGGGGAAATTTCGAATTTTTCTTATGATCCCCTTTTGTCCAATTTCATGTCACACATTTTTATTTTTCGAGTCAATTATGCCGATTCATAATTGTTACTCAATTTGGCTATGCGACGAAACAACAAGAGCTATGTTATGCGAAACCGTAGCTAATTGCAATTGATTAAATCAATCATCGAATCTTGATCTTGGATGATTTGCGTTGATGAATATCTTCGTTTCAATCGATGTGAGATAAAAAATCACGTAGGTTAGGTGGGTCGAGTTAGATAGCCATAGCTACATATTATATGGGAACTCCGGTGTTTACTTCGAAGAGTGATTCCAAGGTCCGATCTGTTCCAATTGAAATAAGATGACGATGGTTTACATTATGGAAGAAACACATATATGTGATTTTAGATATTCAATAGTTATATATGGACTACCAATGTATGTTATTTGATTCCCTATATGGATTATGATATAAGCTCTTCCTTTTTTGTCTGTGACTACGTATGGATTGAATATGAAATCAAGCCTATGAATGTGTTTAAAGAAGATGAAGGATCGAACGATTGAAAGAATGCGTTGGGAACGAAAAAATAGAAGAACTATATTATATGGATTTACAAAAACTTGGATAGGGAATAAAAACGAGATATTGAAGTAGTTCTGATGATTCATTAATATCAAATATCATCACTTCTGATGTAGTTCGAGTCTGCTTAGAGATGAATCATAAAACATACATCATTGGCTGCTCCTAAGATTTCTAGATCATCAAAGAGATATTCAAGGTCAACCAATATGTACCAAAAATGAAAACTTTAAACCAACCTTTTGGGTCCAGGTCGACCCATCTCTAGGGGCTTAAAAAATGCCCGAGTCAGTATATTGTTTGCCTATAAAACAACATTCTAAAGACTTTTGTCCAAAAGAATGATGAAACTAGAGCCTAACATGAAAAAATGTGTCATTTCGATATGTATGTACAAAGTTATGACCAAAACAAGTTGGCTTGACTACCCAAAGAACTTTTTCTATGAAGTCTATACTTTAATTCTGATTTTGACATTCAAATTAGCAAAATTTGTTTTTTTACTATAATTTAAACTAAAGGCTTTAAACCATACCTCAAAAGGATAAATCATTAGAAAGAGATGGTCAAAACAAGTTTACTTGTTAGTGCGGTCCAAGCATGTTTAGGATTTTAGGAGTAAGTGTTGAGTTGTCATAATTTAAAGAAAAGAAGAGGCAGGGTCAAAGAAATAAAAGATGTATTTTTCACGTTTTCACGTTTCTAGTATTACACAAAGGGGTTAGCAAATAAAAGTGCTAATGTGATGATCTGACCGTAAATTGTTAAAGCTTCCATAAAAGCCAATTAAGCAATAAAGTACATTGTGTTTTACCCTCTGCATCTGGTTGACTGGCAATACCTTTTACGGCTTGGCCCACAACAATATCTTGACCGACTCTAGGTCAAATAGGAGCAAGTTATATGGCCAATCCAGCACCAATAACGGAAGCAACAGAAATTTTGGGATTCATCGTAAGCTCCTCACAACAAAAAATAAAGAAATGGTTAATGATAAACCAATGAATTATTATATATATCTTTGTTAGTGTACTCAATTAATGTTATATACATATTTATAATATTAATTAGTTACATTACTTAGTATTTCTTATTCCATCACTAAGATCCATAGAACTAAACTAAGATCTCCCAACCTACTTCAATATCTCATTTTTATTCCATATCCAAGTTTTTGTAAATCCTTATAATATAGTTCTTCTATTTCTCCAAACGCATTCCTTCATTTCTTCCCTCCTTTATCTTCTTTAAACACATCCATAGGCTTGACTTCAATTCACACATATAGTGACAGACAGAAAAGGAAGAGCTTATATCATAATCCAAATAGAGAAAGTGGAATCTACATATGTAGTCCGTAGTAATATGGAAAATTAAATAATATACATGGGTAGTATGTATATAACTATTGAATATCTACTATCACAAGTACATGTGTTTTTTTCATAATGTAAACCATCGTCATCTTATTTCTATTGAATCGCATCGGACCTGAGAATCATTATTCAATGCAAACCCCGGAGTTCACGTATAATATGTAGCTACTATGGCTATTTACCTCGACCTGCGTAAACTACAAGATTTTTACTTGTCTTTATCATATCTCACATCAATTCAACCAAAGAGATTCATCAAAGCAAACCATTCGATATCAAGATTTGATGATTGATTGATCCAATTCCAATTTAATTTAATTTTGGTTAATTGTTGAATAGGATGGAATGAAATAGCAACGGTTTCGCAGAACAAAGTTCTTGTTGTTTCGTCGCACGCTCCAAACGAGTAAGAATTATTACCCCAATTATGAATCCTTATAATTGACTGGGAAAATAAAGAAGATGTACAACATGAATAGGACAAAAGGGGATCTGTGGAAAAAATTGGAACTCTCTCTTTTTTTACAATTTTGTTGTGTAATACGTAATATAATAAATATTAATAACGTACATATATTTCTCTTGCCATTGTTTGACTATTAAACAACAACTTGAAGTTTTTTGTCCAAAAGAATGTTGAAACTAGAGTCTTATCTTTCTAACATGAAAAAAATTTGTCATTTCGATATCAAAGTACAAGTTATGACCAAAACAAGTCGGTTTGACTACCTAAAAGACATTTTTTTATGGCTTTAATTTAATTCTGATTTTGACATTCAAATTGGCCAAATTTGTTTTTTTACTAAAATTTATACTAGATTGATTAAACCATACCTCAAAAGGATGCATCATTAAAAAGAGACGGTCAAAACAAGTTTTCCTGTTAATGCAGTCCAAGCCTGTCTAGGATTTTAGGAGTAAGTGTTGAGTTAATATAATTTAAAGAAAAAGAGGCATTGTCACGAGCCTATTTCCTTCAATGGGCCAGCGCGGCAGGACGGTCTCTCCTCACTACCTAAGCTTGTAATACTTGTCAGCTCACATGCGGATCGCGGAAGCTTGTAATCATTGTGCAAGAGAAGTGAACAAAATAAAGCTCAACACATTTACTTCATTCACAATTTTGCCCACAGGGTATTACAGTTCAAGTATACAGGTTGCCCCATCAGGGTATTGATTCTCCTGAACTGGCCAGCTTACATCAGACTCAACAAAAGCAAAACAGACTCTAAGCACAACTGTACAATGTAAGTCGCAAGGGAACAGGCACGGTCAAAGCAATAAAAGTACTTATTTTTCACGTTTTCACGTTACTAGGATTACACAAAGGGATTAACAAATAAAAGTGCTAATGCGACTACTGGGCCAGAAATTGTTAAAGCTTCCATAAAAGCCAGATTAAGCAATAAAGTACCATTGATTTTACCCTCTGCGTCTGGTTGACTAGTGATACCTTCTACAGCTTGGCCCGCATAAATGGTTAATTAAATAATCAAATAAACAAATGAATTATTATATATATCTTAATTAGTATACTTAATTAACGTTATTTACATATATAATATTAATTAATAACTTTCTTAGTATTTCATATTCCATCACTCAGATCCATAACCAACTCCAATACTTTTACCAATTAATGTCTTTAAAGATTTCACAAAATCTTTATCACTTAGTTTTCGACTTTTTAGGAATATTTTGCCCAATCAATTAGTAGTCGTTGTTCTTGTCTCTTTAGTACACTTATCCATGGAAGATCAACATTGAGTAGCTTTTCATCCAAATAAATAATAAAATAATTCTTTAATTTTCAGTCATTTTTTCTTTTTGAATTGATTAAAATTCAAAATTAAGTAAGCTTATGAATCTTATTGCAATAAATACATCATGCACAGCTCAAGATACCTGCTTGTGGAACATGATAGATATAAATATGCTTATTTACGATATGTATGAAGAAAACAAGAGCAGGAGAAATATAGTTACGATATTAATATTTATTGAATTACGTATTACACTACGGAATTGTAAAAAAAGGGAGGAATTCTCAATTTTTCCTAAGACCCCCTTTGTCCTATTCATGTCTTAGATCTCCTTTATTTTCTCAAATAAATTATGATGATTCATAATTGGGGTAATAATTGTTACTCTTTTGGGGCGTGCAATGTAACAACAGGATTGTTTCAAATTGCTGCTAGATTGGCCATAGAACTTGTTTCTATTGGACCCATAGTTGGTCAAGATACTGCTTCGGTTCAAATCGTTGAATGTATCACTAGTCAAACAGAAGCAAAAGGTAAAATACATGGTACTTTGTTGCTTAATCTACTCCTTATGGAAGCTTTAACAATTTACGACCTGATCGTAGCATGAGCACATTTATTTGCTAGTCCCTTTGTGTAATCCTAGAAACGTGAAAAACACATACTTCTTTTTCTGTTTTGGCCCTACCTCTTCTCTTCTTTAAATTATAACAACTCAACACTTCATTTCTAAAATCATAGACATGGGCTGCACTAACAACTTAACTTGTTTTGACCATATCTTTCTAATCATGCATCGTTTTGAGGCATTGTTTAAGGCATGTTTAAATTGTAGTAAGAAAACAAATTTTGTAAATTTGAATGTCAAAATCAAAACTAAATCAAATTCACCTTAAATAAAGTTTTATAGGTAATCAAACCGACTTGTTTTGGTTATAACTTTTTGTTTAGACATCTAAATGACTTGTTTTTTTCATGTTTGAGATATTCATCATTCTTTTGGACTAAAACTTTTAGGATGTTGTTTTATATGCAAAAAATAGTGGAAATAGAGAGTATGTCGAAAATGACTCTGGGCAACATGTTTTTTGAAATATGAAAATTGACACAAGACTACTAAGCTAAAATTGGGGAGTTTACATAATGTATCTCTTCGTTATCAAGCGTGAGATGACAAAATAGTAGATACACCGATTTTGTAGAATGCATAAGATTAACATTGAGATTAAATCCATTTCTAAAAAGTTGTTTTTGACGAAGATGAATATGAAAGTACGAATAAGCAGCTTAAAGCATGTATGCTACTAAACACGTGGGTCTCACTGTGATGCCTCATAATCAGTTTTTAAACAATCTAATTGATTTTCACAAATCATTTATCTTTTTCTGAACCACCTCTAATCATTTCACAATAAATGTAAATCTTATCCAAATTGCCTTTTGACTCCAGGCCCAACTGACCTTTTGCATGTTTTAAGCCCCTAGTGATGGGTCGACCTGGACCCAATTGGTTGGTTTCAAATTTAAAATTTTGCTCCATATTGGTTGACCATGAATCCTAGGAGGCTCCAATGATGTATGTATTATGATTCATATAGAGCGAATAAAGGGATTCGAAACCGCATCATTAGCTTGGAAGGCTAGGATTATAGTCGACGTCGAATCATCATTTGAACGTCTATAATTCAAAACTTAACATGAACCTTTGCTTTCATTCGGCTGCTTTTTGGAATATGGATAGTTTCCCGAATTTAGGGCGCAAAGTGACCTAATAAAAAAAATTTACAATGTATGATTAAATTAGGTAGGAGAGTAGAAAAAGAAATGGTTGAATCAAAATATTCCATCTTAAGTTCCATTTATGAGGGTACTACGAATGTTCTACGATGTTCGATCAACACACCAAAGGATTATGCGAGATATTCGGTCTGAAAGTAGGCAACATTTCTATTGGCAAATAGGAGGTTTCCAAGTGCTTGCAGAAGTACTTATAACTTATTGTGTCGTAATTGCTATCTTATAAGATTCAGCCGCTATAGCCGTTCGGAATACACAAACTATTTTGACCGACGGCCAAAATTTCTTCTGATATGTTTTTTATTTCATTCAAGACATTGGCAAAACTCAAATTGGAGAACAATATGGTCCTTGGGTTCCTTTTATTGGTACTCTGTTTCTATTTGTTTTTGTTTCTTAACGGTCAGGTACACTTTTAACTTGGAGAATCATACAGTTACCTCATGTGGAGTTAGTTGGACCTACAAATGATATAAATACTACTATTCCTTTAGGTTCACTCCCGTCAGTGGCACATTTCTATGCAGGCCTTACTAACAAGGGATTGAGTTTCTTCAGTATATAGATTTAACCGTTGATTTAGTAATTGTTCTTCTTGTTTCTTAGTACATTTAGCCATGGAAGGTCATCATCGAGTAACTTTTCATCCAAATAAATAATAAAACAATGCTTTGAATTTCTTAGAGTCACTTTTTCTCTTTGAATTTATTTAATTCAAAATTAAGTAAGCCCATGAATCTTTTTATAATAATTAATTCATGCATTTCTCATGATACCTGCTTGAGAAACATGATTGATATAAATGTATTTATTTATGATATAGTGTAGGAAGAAAACAAGAGCAATTGAAATATGAGTACGATATTAATATTTGTTATATTTTGTATTACACTACGGAATTGTAAAAAATGGGGGAAATTTCGAATTTTTCTTATGATCCCCTTTTGTCCAATTTCATGTCACACATTTTTATTTTTCGAGTCAATTATGCCGATTCATAATTGTTACTCAATTTGGCTATGCGACGAAACAACAAGAGCTATGTTATGCGAAACCGTAGCTAATTGCAATTGATTAAATCAATCATCGAATCTTGATCTTGGATGATTTGCGTTGATGAATATCTTCGTTTCAATCGATGTGAGATAAAAAATCACGTAGGTTAGGTGGGTCGAGTTAGATAGCCATAGCTACATATTATATGGGAACTCCGGTGTTTACTTCGAAGAGTGATTCCAAGGTCCGATCTGTTCCAATTGAAATAAGATGACGATGGTTTACATTATGGAAGAAACACATATATGTGATTTTAGATATTCAATAGTTATATATGGACTACCAATGTATGTTATTTGATTCCCTATATGGATTATGATATAAGCTCTTCCTTTTTTGTCTGTGACTACGTATGGATTGAATATGAAATCAAGCCTATGAATGTGTTTAAAGAAGATGAAGGATCGAACGATTGAAAGAATGCGTTGGGAACGAAAAAATAGAAGAACTATATTATATGGATTTACAAAAACTTGGATAGGGAATAAAAACGAGATATTGAAGTAGTTCTGATGATTCATTAATATCAAATATCATCACTTCTGATGTAGTTCGAGTCTGCTTAGAGATGAATCATAAAACATACATCATTGGCTGCTCCTAAGATTTCTAGATCATCAAAGAGATATTCAAGGTCAACCAATATGTACCAAAAATGAAAACTTTAAACCAACCTTTTGGGTCCAGGTCGACCCATCTCTAGGGGCTTAAAAAATGCCCGAGTCAGTATATTGTTTGCCTATAAAACAACATTCTAAAGACTTTTGTCCAAAAGAATGATGAAACTAGAGCCTAACATGAAAAAATGTGTCATTTCGATATGTATGTACAAAGTTATGACCAAAACAAGTTGGCTTGACTACCCAAAGAACTTTTTCTATGAAGTCTATACTTTAATTCTGATTTTGACATTCAAATTAGCAAAATTTGTTTTTTTACTATAATTTAAACTAAAGGCTTTAAACCATACCTCAAAAGGATAAATCATTAGAAAGAGATGGTCAAAACAAGTTTACTTGTTAGTGCGGTCCAAGCATGTTTAGGATTTTAGGAGTAAGTGTTGAGTTGTCATAATTTAAAGAAAAGAAGAGGCAGGGTCAAAGAAATAAAAGATGTATTTTTCACGTTTTCACGTTTCTAGTATTACACAAAGGGGTTAGCAAATAAAAGTGCTAATGTGATGATCTGACCGTAAATTGTTAAAGCTTCCATAAAAGCCAATTAAGCAATAAAGTACATTGTGTTTTACCCTCTGCATCTGGTTGACTGGCAATACCTTTTACGGCTTGGCCCACAACAATATCTTGACCGACTCTAGGTCAAATAGGAGCAAGTTATATGGCCAATCCAGCACCAATAACGGAAGCAACAGAAATTTTGGGATTCATCGTAAGCTCCTCACAACAAAAAATAAAGAAATGGTTAATGATAAACCAATGAATTATTATATATATCTTTGTTAGTGTACTCAATTAATGTTATATACATATTTATAATATTAATTAGTTACATTACTTAGTATTTCTTATTCCATCACTAAGATCCATAGAACTAAACTAAGATCTCCCAACCTACTTCAATATCTCATTTTTATTCCATATCCAAGTTTTTGTAAATCCTTATAATATAGTTCTTCTATTTCTCCAAACGCATTCCTTCATTTCTTCCCTCCTTTATCTTCTTTAAACACATCCATAGGCTTGACTTCAATTCACACATATAGTGACAGACAGAAAAGGAAGAGCTTATATCATAATCCAAATAGAGAAAGTGGAATCTACATATGTAGTCCGTAGTAATATGGAAAATTAAATAATATACATGGGTAGTATGTATATAACTATTGAATATCTACTATCACAAGTACATGTGTTTTTTTCATAATGTAAACCATCGTCATCTTATTTCTATTGAATCGCATCGGACCTGAGAATCATTATTCAATGCAAACCCCGGAGTTCACGTATAATATGTAGCTACTATGGCTATTTACCTCGACCTGCGTAAACTACAAGATTTTTACTTGTCTTTATCATATCTCACATCAATTCAACCAAAGAGATTCATCAAAGCAAACCATTCGATATCAAGATTTGATGATTGATTGATCCAATTCCAATTTAATTTAATTTTGGTTAATTGTTGAATAGGATGGAATGAAATAGCAACGGTTTCGCAGAACAAAGTTCTTGTTGTTTCGTCGCACGCTCCAAACGAGTAAGAATTATTACCCCAATTATGAATCCTTATAATTGACTGGGAAAATAAAGAAGATGTACAACATGAATAGGACAAAAGGGGATCTGTGGAAAAAATTGGAACTCTCTCTTTTTTTACAATTTTGTTGTGTAATACGTAATATAATAAATATTAATAACGTACATATATTTCTCTTGCCATTGTTTGACTATTAAACAACAACTTGAAGTTTTTTGTCCAAAAGAATGTTGAAACTAGAGTCTTATCTTTCTAACATGAAAAAAATTTGTCATTTCGATATCAAAGTACAAGTTATGACCAAAACAAGTCGGTTTGACTACCTAAAAGACATTTTTTTATGGCTTTAATTTAATTCTGATTTTGACATTCAAATTGGCCAAATTTGTTTTTTTACTAAAATTTATACTAGATTGATTAAACCATACCTCAAAAGGATGCATCATTAAAAAGAGACGGTCAAAACAAGTTTTCCTGTTAATGCAGTCCAAGCCTGTCTAGGATTTTAGGAGTAAGTGTTGAGTTAATATAATTTAAAGAAAAAGAGGCATTGTCACGAGCCTATTTCCTTCAATGGGCCAGCGCGGCAGGACGGTCTCTCCTCACTACCTAAGCTTGTAATACTTGTCAGCTCACATGCGGATCGCGGAAGCTTGTAATCATTGTGCAAGAGAAGTGAACAAAATAAAGCTCAACACATTTACTTCATTCACAATTTTGCCCACAGGGTATTACAGTTCAAGTATACAGGTTGCCCCATCAGGGTATTGATTCTCCTGAACTGGCCAGCTTACATCAGACTCAACAAAAGCAAAACAGACTCTAAGCACAACTGTACAATGTAAGTCGCAAGGGAACAGGCACGGTCAAAGCAATAAAAGTACTTATTTTTCACGTTTTCACGTTACTAGGATTACACAAAGGGATTAACAAATAAAAGTGCTAATGCGACTACTGGGCCAGAAATTGTTAAAGCTTCCATAAAAGCCAGATTAAGCAATAAAGTACCATTGATTTTACCCTCTGCGTCTGGTTGACTAGTGATACCTTCTACAGCTTGGCCCGCATAAATGGTTAATTAAATAATCAAATAAACAAATGAATTATTATATATATCTTAATTAGTATACTTAATTAACGTTATTTACATATATAATATTAATTAATAACTTTCTTAGTATTTCATATTCCATCACTCAGATCCATAACCAACTCCAATACTTTTACCAATTAATGTCTTTAAAGATTTCACAAAATCTTTATCACTTAGTTTTCGACTTTTTAGGAATATTTTGCCCAATCAATTAGTAGTCGTTGTTCTTGTCTCTTTAGTACACTTATCCATGGAAGATCAACATTGAGTAGCTTTTCATCCAAATAAATAATAAAATAATTCTTTAATTTTCAGTCATTTTTTCTTTTTGAATTGATTAAAATTCAAAATTAAGTAAGCTTATGAATCTTATTGCAATAAATACATCATGCACAGCTCAAGATACCTGCTTGTGGAACATGATAGATATAAATATGCTTATTTACGATATGTATGAAGAAAACAAGAGCAGGAGAAATATAGTTACGATATTAATATTTATTGAATTACGTATTACACTACGGAATTGTAAAAAAAGGGAGGAATTCTCAATTTTTCCTAAGACCCCCTTTGTCCTATTCATGTCTTAGATCTCCTTTATTTTCTCAAATAAATTATGATGATTCATAATTGGGGTAATAATTGTTACTCTTTTGGGGCGTGCAATGTAACAACAGGATTGTTTCAAATTGCTGCTAGATTGGCCATAGAACTTGTTTCTATTGGACCCATAGTTGGTCAAGATACTGCTTCGGTTCAAATCG
The DNA here is from genome assembly GCF_984573655.1 of Nuphar pumila. Lineage (NCBI taxonomy): Eukaryota > Viridiplantae > Streptophyta > Magnoliopsida > Nymphaeales > Nymphaeaceae > Nuphar > Nuphar pumila. The sequence goes on along the minus strand of NC_143251.1, from coordinate 67,835,988 downwards.
TTGAATGTATCACTAGTCAAACAGAAGCAAAAGGTAAAATACATGGTACTTTGTTGCTTAATCTACTCCTTATGGAAGCTTTAACAATTTACGACCTGATCGTAGCATGAGCACATTTATTTGCTAGTCCCTTTGTGTAATCCTAGAAACGTGAAAAACACATACTTCTTTTTCTGTTTTGGCCCTACCTCTTCTCTTCTTTAAATTATAACAACTCAACACTTCATTTCTAAAATCATAGACATGGGCTGCACTAACAACTTAACTTGTTTTGACCATATCTTTCTAATCATGCATCGTTTTGAGGCATTGTTTAAGGCATGTTTAAATTGTAGTAAGAAAACAAATTTTGTAAATTTGAATGTCAAAATCAAAACTAAATCAAATTCACCTTAAATAAAGTTTTATAGGTAATCAAACCGACTTGTTTTGGTTATAACTTTTTGTTTAGACATCTAAATGACTTGTTTTTTTCATGTTTGAGATATTCATCATTCTTTTGGACTAAAACTTTTAGGATGTTGTTTTATATGCAAAAAATAGTGGAAATAGAGAGTATGTCGAAAATGACTCTGGGCAACATGTTTTTTGAAATATGAAAATTGACACAAGACTACTAAGCTAAAATTGGGGAGTTTACATAATGTATCTCTTCGTTATCAAGCGTGAGATGACAAAATAGTAGATACACCGATTTTGTAGAATGCATAAGATTAACATTGAGATTAAATCCATTTCTAAAAAGTTGTTTTTGACGAAGATGAATATGAAAGTACGAATAAGCAGCTTAAAGCATGTATGCTACTAAACACGTGGGTCTCACTGTGATGCCTCATAATCAGTTTTTAAACAATCTAATTGATTTTCACAAATCATTTATCTTTTTCTGAACCACCTCTAATCATTTCACAATAAATGTAAATCTTATCCAAATTGCCTTTTGACTCCAGGCCCAACTGACCTTTTGCATGTTTTAAGCCCCTAGTGATGGGTCGACCTGGACCCAATTGGTTGGTTTCAAATTTAAAATTTTGCTCCATATTGGTTGACCATGAATCCTAGGAGGCTCCAATGATGTATGTATTATGATTCATATAGAGCGAATAAAGGGATTCGAAACCGCATCATTAGCTTGGAAGGCTAGGATTATAGTCGACGTCGAATCATCATTTGAACGTCTATAATTCAAAACTTAACATGAACCTTTGCTTTCATTCGGCTGCTTTTTGGAATATGGATAGTTTCCCGAATTTAGGGCGCAAAGTGACCTAATAAAAAAAATTTACAATGTATGATTAAATTAGGTAGGAGAGTAGAAAAAGAAATGGTTGAATCAAAATATTCCATCTTAAGTTCCATTTATGAGGGTACTACGAATGTTCTACGATGTTCGATCAACACACCAAAGGATTATGCGAGATATTCGGTCTGAAAGTAGGCAACATTTCTATTGGCAAATAGGAGGTTTCCAAGTGCTTGCAGAAGTACTTATAACTTATTGTGTCGTAATTGCTATCTTATAAGATTCAGCCGCTATAGCCGTTCGGAATACACAAACTATTTTGACCGACGGCCAAAATTTCTTCTGATATGTTTTTTATTTCATTCAAGACATTGGCAAAACTCAAATTGGAGAACAATATGGTCCTTGGGTTCCTTTTATTGGTACTCTGTTTCTATTTGTTTTTGTTTCTTAACGGTCAGGTACACTTTTAACTTGGAGAATCATACAGTTACCTCATGTGGAGTTAGTTGGACCTACAAATGATATAAATACTACTATTCCTTTAGGTTCACTCCCGTCAGTGGCACATTTCTATGCAGGCCTTACTAACAAGGGATTGAGTTTCTTCAGTATATAGATTTAACCGTTGATTTAGTAATTGTTCTTCTTGTTTCTTAGTACATTTAGCCATGGAAGGTCATCATCGAGTAACTTTTCATCCAAATAAATAATAAAACAATGCTTTGAATTTCTTAGAGTCACTTTTTCTCTTTGAATTTATTTAATTCAAAATTAAGTAAGCCCATGAATCTTTTTATAATAATTAATTCATGCATTTCTCATGATACCTGCTTGAGAAACATGATTGATATAAATGTATTTATTTATGATATAGTGTAGGAAGAAAACAAGAGCAATTGAAATATGAGTACGATATTAATATTTGTTATATTTTGTATTACACTACGGAATTGTAAAAAATGGGGGAAATTTCGAATTTTTCTTATGATCCCCTTTTGTCCAATTTCATGTCACACATTTTTATTTTTCGAGTCAATTATGCCGATTCATAATTGTTACTCAATTTGGCTATGCGACGAAACAACAAGAGCTATGTTATGCGAAACCGTAGCTAATTGCAATTGATTAAATCAATCATCGAATCTTGATCTTGGATGATTTGCGTTGATGAATATCTTCGTTTCAATCGATGTGAGATAAAAAATCACGTAGGTTAGGTGGGTCGAGTTAGATAGCCATAGCTACATATTATATGGGAACTCCGGTGTTTACTTCGAAGAGTGATTCCAAGGTCCGATCTGTTCCAATTGAAATAAGATGACGATGGTTTACATTATGGAAGAAACACATATATGTGATTTTAGATATTCAATAGTTATATATGGACTACCAATGTATGTTATTTGATTCCCTATATGGATTATGATATAAGCTCTTCCTTTTTTGTCTGTGACTACGTATGGATTGAATATGAAATCAAGCCTATGAATGTGTTTAAAGAAGATGAAGGATCGAACGATTGAAAGAATGCGTTGGGAACGAAAAAATAGAAGAACTATATTATATGGATTTACAAAAACTTGGATAGGGAATAAAAACGAGATATTGAAGTAGTTCTGATGATTCATTAATATCAAATATCATCACTTCTGATGTAGTTCGAGTCTGCTTAGAGATGAATCATAAAACATACATCATTGGCTGCTCCTAAGATTTCTAGATCATCAAAGAGATATTCAAGGTCAACCAATATGTACCAAAAATGAAAACTTTAAACCAACCTTTTGGGTCCAGGTCGACCCATCTCTAGGGGCTTAAAAAATGCCCGAGTCAGTATATTGTTTGCCTATAAAACAACATTCTAAAGACTTTTGTCCAAAAGAATGATGAAACTAGAGCCTAACATGAAAAAATGTGTCATTTCGATATGTATGTACAAAGTTATGACCAAAACAAGTTGGCTTGACTACCCAAAGAACTTTTTCTATGAAGTCTATACTTTAATTCTGATTTTGACATTCAAATTAGCAAAATTTGTTTTTTTACTATAATTTAAACTAAAGGCTTTAAACCATACCTCAAAAGGATAAATCATTAGAAAGAGATGGTCAAAACAAGTTTACTTGTTAGTGCGGTCCAAGCATGTTTAGGATTTTAGGAGTAAGTGTTGAGTTGTCATAATTTAAAGAAAAGAAGAGGCAGGGTCAAAGAAATAAAAGATGTATTTTTCACGTTTTCACGTTTCTAGTATTACACAAAGGGGTTAGCAAATAAAAGTGCTAATGTGATGATCTGACCGTAAATTGTTAAAGCTTCCATAAAAGCCAATTAAGCAATAAAGTACATTGTGTTTTACCCTCTGCATCTGGTTGACTGGCAATACCTTTTACGGCTTGGCCCACAACAATATCTTGACCGACTCTAGGTCAAATAGGAGCAAGTTATATGGCCAATCCAGCACCAATAACGGAAGCAACAGAAATTTTGGGATTCATCGTAAGCTCCTCACAACAAAAAATAAAGAAATGGTTAATGATAAACCAATGAATTATTATATATATCTTTGTTAGTGTACTCAATTAATGTTATATACATATTTATAATATTAATTAGTTACATTACTTAGTATTTCTTATTCCATCACTAAGATCCATAGAACTAAACTAAGATCTCCCAACCTACTTCAATATCTCATTTTTATTCCATATCCAAGTTTTTGTAAATCCTTATAATATAGTTCTTCTATTTCTCCAAACGCATTCCTTCATTTCTTCCCTCCTTTATCTTCTTTAAACACATCCATAGGCTTGACTTCAATTCACACATATAGTGACAGACAGAAAAGGAAGAGCTTATATCATAATCCAAATAGAGAAAGTGGAATCTACATATGTAGTCCGTAGTAATATGGAAAATTAAATAATATACATGGGTAGTATGTATATAACTATTGAATATCTACTATCACAAGTACATGTGTTTTTTTCATAATGTAAACCATCGTCATCTTATTTCTATTGAATCGCATCGGACCTGAGAATCATTATTCAATGCAAACCCCGGAGTTCACGTATAATATGTAGCTACTATGGCTATTTACCTCGACCTGCGTAAACTACAAGATTTTTACTTGTCTTTATCATATCTCACATCAATTCAACCAAAGAGATTCATCAAAGCAAACCATTCGATATCAAGATTTGATGATTGATTGATCCAATTCCAATTTAATTTAATTTTGGTTAATTGTTGAATAGGATGGAATGAAATAGCAACGGTTTCGCAGAACAAAGTTCTTGTTGTTTCGTCGCACGCTCCAAACGAGTAAGAATTATTACCCCAATTATGAATCCTTATAATTGACTGGGAAAATAAAGAAGATGTACAACATGAATAGGACAAAAGGGGATCTGTGGAAAAAATTGGAACTCTCTCTTTTTTTACAATTTTGTTGTGTAATACGTAATATAATAAATATTAATAACGTACATATATTTCTCTTGCCATTGTTTGACTATTAAACAACAACTTGAAGTTTTTTGTCCAAAAGAATGTTGAAACTAGAGTCTTATCTTTCTAACATGAAAAAAATTTGTCATTTCGATATCAAAGTACAAGTTATGACCAAAACAAGTCGGTTTGACTACCTAAAAGACATTTTTTTATGGCTTTAATTTAATTCTGATTTTGACATTCAAATTGGCCAAATTTGTTTTTTTACTAAAATTTATACTAGATTGATTAAACCATACCTCAAAAGGATGCATCATTAAAAAGAGACGGTCAAAACAAGTTTTCCTGTTAATGCAGTCCAAGCCTGTCTAGGATTTTAGGAGTAAGTGTTGAGTTAATATAATTTAAAGAAAAAGAGGCATTGTCACGAGCCTATTTCCTTCAATGGGCCAGCGCGGCAGGACGGTCTCTCCTCACTACCTAAGCTTGTAATACTTGTCAGCTCACATGCGGATCGCGGAAGCTTGTAATCATTGTGCAAGAGAAGTGAACAAAATAAAGCTCAACACATTTACTTCATTCACAATTTTGCCCACAGGGTATTACAGTTCAAGTATACAGGTTGCCCCATCAGGGTATTGATTCTCCTGAACTGGCCAGCTTACATCAGACTCAACAAAAGCAAAACAGACTCTAAGCACAACTGTACAATGTAAGTCGCAAGGGAACAGGCACGGTCAAAGCAATAAAAGTACTTATTTTTCACGTTTTCACGTTACTAGGATTACACAAAGGGATTAACAAATAAAAGTGCTAATGCGACTACTGGGCCAGAAATTGTTAAAGCTTCCATAAAAGCCAGATTAAGCAATAAAGTACCATTGATTTTACCCTCTGCGTCTGGTTGACTAGTGATACCTTCTACAGCTTGGCCCGCATAAATGGTTAATTAAATAATCAAATAAACAAATGAATTATTATATATATCTTAATTAGTATACTTAATTAACGTTATTTACATATATAATATTAATTAATAACTTTCTTAGTATTTCATATTCCATCACTCAGATCCATACAACTAAACTAAGAACTCCCAACCTAATTTGAGAAGTGATGATATTTGTTATTATTGTATCATCAGGGCTACTTCAATATCTCATTTTTATTCCCTATGAATGTTTTTGTAAACCTTATAACATAGTTCTTCTATTTCTTTGCTCCAAACCCATTCCTTCAATTCGTCGCTCCTTCATCTTCCTTAAACACATTTATAGACTTGACTTCATATTCAATCCACACATACAGTAACAAACAAAAAAGGAAGACCTTATATCGCAATCCATATAGAGAAAGTGGAATCTATATCTATATAAAGTTGGTAGTAATTTGGGAAATGAAATAATATACATCGGTAGTCCATATATAACTATTGAATATCTACTATTACATATACATGTGTTTCTTCCATAATGTAAACCATCATCATCTTATTTCTTTTGAATTAGATCAGACCCTGGAATCATTATTCAATGCATACCAGGAGTTCACGTATAATACGTAGCTACGACTATCTACCTCGACCCACATAAAGTACATGATTTTTACTTGTCTTTATCATTATCTCCCATCGATTCAAACGAAGAGATTCATCAAAGCGAACCATTCTATATCAAGATTTGATGATTGATTGATTGATCTAATTGCATTTAATTACATTTTTGGTTAATTGTTGAATAGGATGGAATGAAATAGCAACGGTTTCGCAAAACATAGTTCTTGTAGTTTTGTCGCATGCCCCAAACCAGTAAGAATTATTACCCCAATTATGAATCCTTGTAATTGACTGGGATCTTAAGAAAAATTGGGAATTCCCCCATTTTTTATAATTTCGTAGTGTAATACGTAATATAATAAATATTAATATCATACATATATTTCTCTCGCTATTGTTTTCTTCTTAAACTATATCATACATATCGTAAATAAACATATTTATATCGATCATGTTACTCAAGCCGATATCTTGAGGTACGCATGAATTAATTATTGGAATAAGATTCATGGACTTACTTAATTTTGAATTTAAATCAATTCAAAAACAAAAAGCAACTCTTTGAAATTCAAAGCTTTATTTTGTTATTTATTTGAAATTCAAACAAGAACAACAATTACAAATTCATCGGCCAATATATTCCTGAAAAGTCGAAAAATAAGTGACAAAGGTTTTGTGAAATCTTCTAGTCTATTAATTGGTAAAAGTATTGGGGTTTGTTGAATCTATTTACCAAAATATCCCAAATCCATTTTACTAAGGTTTACATTGAAATGTGCCACTGACGTCAGTAAAGCTAAACCAACATTAGTATTTATACCATTTGTAGGTGTGACTAACTCCCCGTGGGGTAACTGTATGATTAGGTAAAAGCTTATTGTAACCAGTTAGAAAAAAACAAATAGGAACAGAGTTCCAATATAAAAGGAACCCAAGGACCACATCTTGAATGAAATCAAGAACATATCAGAAGAAATTTTGGTCGTTAGTCAGGATAGTTTGTGTATTCCGAACGGCTATAGCGGCTGAATCTAATTAGATAGCAATGATGACCGAGAAGTTATACGTACTTGGGCATGCACTTGGAAATTTCCTATTTGCCAATAGAAATGTTGCCTACCTCCACACCGAATATCTCACATAAACCTCTAGTGTGTTGATCGAACATGGTAGAACATTCATAGTACCCTGTGACAAAAATGGAACTTAATAAGGAATTATTTAATCGCACTTGGAATTTTTTTTTCTACTCGCCTACCTAATTTAATCATATATTCTGGGTACTAATTTAATTAATGATTTAACCACATAATATATCATACATCGTAAATTTTTTCATTTAGGTCACTTTGCGCCCTAATGTAGAGAATCTATCCATATTCCAAAGAGGAGCCAAATCAAACTAAAGTTTTGTGTTCAATTTTGAGTTATAGATGTTAAAAATGATGAATCGACATCGACTATAACCCTAGCCTTCCAAGCTAACGATGCGGGTTCGAGTCCCTTCACCCGCTTTATATGATTTATATAATACATACATCATTGTATCTTCCTGGGATTTCTAGATCATTAAAGACACATTCAAGGTCAACCAATATGGACCAAAAATCTAAATTTGAAACCAACCTTTTGGGTCCAGGTCGACCCATCACAAGGGGCTTAAATAATGCCAAAGGTTAGTTCGTCCAGTAGTCAAAAGGCAATTTGGATAAGATTGACATTGATTGTGAAATCATTAGAGGTGGTCCAAAAAAAGATCATTGATTTGTGAAATCAATTAGAGTGTTTAAAAACTGATTATGAAGCATCACAGAGAGACCCTACTGTAAAGTTGCATACATGTTTTAAGCTGCTTATTCATACTTTCATCTTCATCTTCGACAAAAACAACTTTTTAGAAATGGATTTGATCTCAATGTTAATCTTATTCATTCTACAAAATGGGTGTGTCTACTTTTTTGTTATCTTCACATGCTTGATAACAAAGACATACAATTTGTAAACACCTCAATTTTGGCCTTGTAGTCTTCTGTCAATGGTCACATTTCAAAAAACAAGTTGCCCATAGTCATTTTCGATATACTCTCTATGATCACTATATTTTTTGCATATAAAACATCTAAAGGATTTTGTCCAAAAAAATGATGAATATCTTTCGAAAATGAAAAAAATAAGTCATTTACATGTCTAAGCACAAAATTATATCCAAAACAAGTCGGTTTGAGCACCTAAAAAACTTGTTTTAAGGAAAATTTGACCTTAGTTTTGATTTTGACATAAATTTACCAAATTTGTTTTCTTACTATAATTTAAAACTAAACGCATTAGACCATACCTCAAAAGGATGCATGATTAGAAAGATATAGTCAAAACAAGTTTACTTGTTAGTGTATTCCAAGCCTGTCTTAGATTTTTGGAGTGAAGTGTTGAGTTGATATAATTTAAAGAAGACAAGCAGGGCCAAAGCAATAAAAGTATGTATTTTTTACATTTTCATGTTTATAGGATTACAGGAAGGGATTAGCAAAAAAGTGCTACTGCGACAACCGGGCCATATATTGTTAAAGCTTCCATAAAAGCCAGATTGATCAATAAAGTACCTCGTATTTGATTAGCGATACCTTTTATGGCTTGGCCGGAAGCAGTATCTTGACCAACTCTCGTTCCAGTAAAAGCAAGTTCTATGGCCAATCTAGCAGCAATCTAAGAGAAGTCCTGTTGTTACGCCGCACGCCCCAAACGAGTAACAATTATTACCAAATTTATGAATAGTCATAGTTGACTGAGAAAATAAAGGAGTTGTATGACATGAATAGGACAAAGGGGATCTTAGGAAAAAATGGGAATTCCTTTCTTTTTTTACAATTTCGTAGTGTAATAATATATAATAAATATTAATATCGTACATATATTTCTCTTGCTCTTGTTTTCTTCATACACTAACAAACATATAGTAAATAAACATATTTATATCAATCATATTCCCCAAGCAGGTATCTTGAGCTACTTATGAATTAATTTTTGCAATAAGATACATGGGCTTACTTAATTTTGAATTTAAATCAATTCAAAAAGAAAAAGCAAATCTTTGAAAATTGAAACAGTATTTTATTATTTATTTGGATGGAAAGCTACTCAACGATGACCTTCAGCTAAGTGTAATAAAGAAACAACAACAATTACTAATTCAACGGCCAATATATTCCTAAAATGTCGAAAACTAAGTGATACGCTTTTGTGAAATCTTCTAAGACATTAATTGATAAAAGCATTGGAGTTGGCTGAATCTATTTACCAAAATAACCAGTATTTTTTAGTAAGGCCTGCTTAAAAATGTGCCACTGACATGAGTAAAGTTAAAGCAATAGTAGTATTTATATCATTCGTAGGTGCAACTAACTCCCCATGAGTTAACTGTTTGATTCTCCAAGGTAAAAGCACACCTAACCACTTAGAAACGAAAACAAAAAGGAATAGAGTTCCAATAAAAGGAACCCAAGGACCATATTCTTCTCCATTTTGAGTTTTGCTCACGTCTTGAAAGAAATCAAGAACATATCAGAAGAAATTCTATCCGTCAGTCATAATAGTTTGTGGATTCCTAACGGTTATACCGGATGAACCTAATAAAATAGCAATTATGACCCAAGAAGTTATAAGTACTTGGGCATGCACTTTGAAACCTCCTATTTGCCAATAGAAATGTTGCCTACTTCCACACCGAATATTTCGCATAACCCTTTAGTGTGTTGATCGAACATGGTAGAACATTCGTAGTACCCTCTGACAAAACAGGAACTTAAGGAATTATTTTGATTCAACCAGTTCTTTTTCTACTATCCTACATACTTTAATCATATATTCTGGGTACTAAAATAATTATTGAATTAACTACGTAATATATCATACATCAGAATTTTTTTTTATTAGGTCACTTCGCGCCCTAAATCCAGGAAACTATCCATATTCCATAAAGGAGCCGAATGAAACCAAAGTTTCATGTTCGGTTTTGAATTATAGATGTTAAAAATGATGAATCGACATCGACTATAACCTTATCCTTCCAAGTTAAGGATGCAGGTTCGAGTCCCTTTATCCGCTCAATATGAATCATAATACACATCATTGGATCCTATTAAGATTTCTAGATCGTCCAAGAGATATTCAAGGTCAACCAATACGGACCAGAAATCTAAGTTTGAAACCAACCTTTAGGGTATAGGTCAACCCACCATTAGGGGCTTAAAAATTGCCCAAGTGACATTGGTCCTGGAGTCAAAAGGCAATTTGGATAAGATTAACATTGATTGTGAAATGATTAGAGGTGGTCCAACATAGGATCAATGATTTGTGGAATCAACTAAAGTGTTTAAAAACTGATTATGATAGAGAGACCCTCGTGTTAGTCTTAAGTTGCATACTTGCTTTAATCTGCTTATTCATACTTTCATCTTTATCTTTGTCAAAAACAACTTTTTAGAAATGGATTTGATTTCAATGTTAATCTTATCCATTCTACAAAATCGGTGTGTCTACCATATTGTCATCTTCACATGCTTGATAACAAAGAGATACAATTTGTTACCACGCCAATTTTGGCCTAGTAGTCTTGTGTCAATGGTCATATTTCAAAAAACAAGTTGCCCAGAGTCATTTTCGACATACTCTCTATGTTCACTATATTTTTTGCATATAAACTTCTAAAGAATTTTGTCCAAAAGAATGTTGAATATCTTTCGAAAATGAAAAAAATAAGTCATTTCGATGTCTAAGCACAAAGTTATAACCAAAACAATCAGTTTGACTGCCCAAAAAACATGTTTTTAGGAAAATTTTACTTTAATTCTGATTTTGACATTCAACTTGGCCAAATTTATTTTTTTACTATAATTTAAACTAAACGCATTAAACCAATCATCAAAAGAATGCATAATTAGAAAGACATGGTCAAAACAAGTTAACTTGTTAGTGCAGTCCAATCTTGTATGTATAGGATTGTAGGAGTGAAGTGTTGAGTTAATATAATTTAAAGAAGACAAGAGGCAGGGCCAAAGCAATAAAATTACGTATTTTTAACCTTTTCACGTTTCTCGAATTACACAAAGGGATTAGCAAATAAAAATGCTAATGCCACGATCATGCTATAAATTGTTAAAGTTTCCATAAAAGCCTAATTAAGCAATAAAGTACCTCATATTTTCCCCTCTGCTTCTGGTTGACTAGCGATATCTTCTAGGACTTGGCCTACAACATTACCCTGACTGAAGCAACAAAAATTAGAGGATTCATATTAAGCTCCTCACAACAAAAAAAATGAAGAAATGGTTACTGATATTGAATAAAAAATGAATTATTATATATTGCTTAATTAGTGTGCTTAATTAATGTTATTTATATATTTATAATATTAATCAGTTGCATTACTTAGTATTTCATATTCCATCACTAAGATCCATCCAACTAAACTAAGAACTCCCAACGTAATTTGAGAATGGATGATATTTGATATGACTGAATCATCAAAACTACTTCAATATCTCATTTTTATTCCCTATCCAAGTTTTTGTAAATCCATATAATGTAGTTCTTCTATTTCTTTGCTCCAAACCCATTCTTTCAATTATTCTCTCCTTCATCTTCTTTAAATGCATTCATAAGCTTGACTTCGTATTCAATCCACATATATAGTCATAGACAAAAAAGGAAGGGCTTATATCATAATCCATATGGAAAAAGTGGAATCTATACCTATATAAAGTCAGTAGTAGTAATATACATGGGTAGTCTATATATAAATATTGAATATCAACTATCACATATACATGTGTTTCTTCCATAATGTCCATCATCATTTTATTTCTATTGAATGTGATCGGACCCTGGAATCATTCTTCTAAGCATACACCAGAGTTCACATATAATATGTAGCTACGCTATCTAGTTCGACCCACGTAACCGACTTGATTTTTTACTTGTCTTTATCTATCTCACAAGTATTCAAACGAAGAGATTCATCAAAACGAATCATCACATATCAAGATTTGATGATTGATTGATTCAATTGCAATTAATTCCATTTTTGGTTAATTGTTGAATAGAATGGAATTACGGTTCCGCAGAACATAGTTCATGTTGTTTCGTCGCATGACCCAAACGAGTCACAATTATTACCCCAATTATGAATCCTCATAATTGAATGAAAAAATAAAGGAGGTGTATGATATGAATAGGACAAAAGGGGATCGTACGAAAAATTGGGAATTCCCCCCTTTTTTTACAATTCCGTAGTGTAATATGTAATATAATAAATATTAATATCGTACATATATTTCTCTTGCTCTAGTTTTCTTCCTACATACTACGTATCGTAAATAAGTATATTTATATCAATCATGTTCCTCAAGCAGTCTTGAGCTATGCATGAATTAATTATTGGAATAAGATTCACGGGCTTACTTAATTTTGAATTTAAATTAATTAAAAAAGAAAAAGCGTCTCTTTGAAATTCAAAGCATTATTTTATTATTTATTTGATGGAAAGCAACTTAATGATGACCATACATGGATTCACCTATATAAGCCACAAATAAGGTTGCAAAAATTAGAACCTGAATACCGCTTGTGAATAATCCAACGAACATCACACGTATAAGAATCACTACATGTACTAAAGAAACAAGAACACCTACTAATTCATCAGCCAATGTGTTCCTGAAAAGTCGAAAACTAAATAATAAAGGTTTTGTGAAATCTTCCGAGACATTAATTGGTAAAAGTATTGAAGTTGGTTGAATCTGTTTACCGAAATAACCCAATCTCTTTTTACTAAGGCCTGCATAGAAATGTGCCACTAACGTGAGTGCTAAAGCAACAATAGTATTTATATCATTCGTAGGTGCAACTAACTCTCCATGAGGTAACTGAATGATTTTCCAAGGTAAAAGCGTGCCTCACCAGTTAGAAAGAAAAATAAATAGGAACATTGTTCCAATAAAAGGAACCCAAGGACCATATTCTTCTTGTCCATTTTGAGTTTTGCTCACGTATTGAATGAATTCAAAAACATAATCGAAGAAATTCTGGCCATTGGTCAGAATAGTTTGTGGATTCCAAACGGCTATAGCAACTGAACCTAATCAATTACGACCAAAGAAGTTATAAGTACTTAGGCATGCACTTGGAAACCTCTTGTTTGCCAATAGAAATTTTAGCCTACTTCCACACCGGATATCTAGCATAATCCCTTTAGTGTGTTGATGGAACATGGTAGAACATTCGTAGTACCCTCTCATAAAAATGGAACTTAAGCATGAATTATTATCATTCAACCATTTCTTTTTCTACTCACCTACCTAATCTAATCATATATTCTGGGTACTAAATTAATAAAACAATTCATTGGTTTATTTGATTATATCATTAACCATTTCTTCATTTTTTGTTGTGAGGAGCTTACCATGAATCCCCTAATTTCTGTTGCTTCTGTTATTGCTACTGGATTGGCCACAAAACTTGCTTCTATTAAACCTAGAGTCAGTCAAGGTACTGCTGTAAGCCAAGTCGTAGAAGGTAACGTCAGTCAACTAGATGAAGAGGGTAAAATAGGAGGTACTTTATTGCTTAGTCTGGCTTTATGGAAGCTTTAACAAATTACGGCCTGGCCATGGAATTAGCATTTTTATTTGTTAATCCCTTTGTGTAATCTTAGATACATGAAAACGTTAACAATACGTATTTCTTTTATTGCTTTCTCCATGCCTCTTACTTTTATACATGAAAAAACCTAAATACTACGCTTCAACTTATATGCATAAGCTAATTTTGATGATAAAATGTCTTGAATTTAGTCATAATTCATGCTTAAAAGCTTTATGCATAACTTAACCAATATAAAACAAATGAATTAACAAGCACAAGTCAAACACCCCGAACCGATCTAAAACGGCTCTGAATCGGTCATCTAAGGGTCTAAACTGGTTTTGGACCTAATGAACCGGTATAATACATGAACAAAAGCTCATACAACCCTACTACCGAATGAGAAAATCCATGTTTTTTTATGGATTCATGAAAACAAGTTCATTACATCTCGGAACTGGTAAAAAACTGAAAGGAACCGGTAAAAAATAGCTCCAAACTGGTCTGAGAAAAAGTTGTATTGGAAACTGATCCGGTTTAGGTATAAATAGTGCCTAGACCCTATTACAGATCTTATCCGATCCAAACGTGATCCGGGTTAGACCTTATCCAAACTGGAACTGGGCTGGATCTGATCCAAACCGGAACCAGATTGGTCGCGATCCATAAAGAATCCGGGTCAGACCCGATCCAAATCGAATCCGGGTTTAACCCGATAAAATAATAATATGGGTCCATGTCGATCCAAACATGATCCAGGTTTGACCCGATCCAAACGTGATACAGATTGGACCCGATCCAAATCCTGTTTGGATCGAACCCAATCTAAACAGGATCCGGGTCACACTCTAATTGAACCGAATCCGGTTCTGACTCGATCCAAACTAGATCTGGATCTGGCCCGATCCAAACATAATATGGATCTGACCCGATCATAACCGGATCCAGGACTAACCTAATCCAAACCAGATCCGGGCCTGCCTGGATGAAAACATAATCCGAGTTCGACCCGATCCCAACCAGAGGGTCAGACCCGATCCAAACTGGATCCACGTCTAACCTGATCTAAATCGGATCTGATAACGACCCAATCCAAACACAATTAGGGTTTGACTCGACACAAACAGGATCCAGGCGAGAGCCATTCAAAATAGGATCCGGGTCAAACCAGATACAAACCAGATCCGGGCTGGAACCACACCAAACAGGATCCAGGATGGACTCGATCCAAACATGATTCAGATTAGACCCGATCCAAACAAGATCTGTGCCGGACTGGACCCAAACAGGATCCGAGTCGAACCCGATCCTAACGTGATCCAGTTCAATCCTAATCCAAACAAGATCTGGGTCAGGACCGATCCAAACACATATATGCATGATTGAATGACTATAAATTTTTTTGAAAACCTTAGACATATATGCAAGACTGAATCACTATGAAATTTTTTTAACTGCCTTAGAACACATATACGCATGATTGAATCACTACGATTTTTTTTGCACAGCCATAGAACACATATATGCATGATTGAATGACTATAATTTTTTTGACAGTCGTAGAACACATATACACGACTGAATCACCATGATTTTTTTAAAGCATTAGAACACATATATACATGATTGAATCACTATCAAATTTTTAGACAGTTTTAGAACACATATATAAATGATTGAATCACTATGAATTTTTTTTTACATTGTTAGAACAATCTATGCATGATTGAGTCACTATGAATTTTTTTTGACAGCCTTAGAACCAATATATGCAAGATTGAATCACTATGAAATTTTTTTGATAGCCTTAGAACACATATATGCTTTATTGAACCACTATGAATTTTTCTTGGCAGCATTAAAACAAATATATGCATGATTGAATCGCAACAATTTTTTTTTTCACAGCACTAAAACACATATACGAATCATTTAATCAGTATGATTTTTTTTTGAAAAACTTAGAACACATATATGCATGATTGAATCACTAAGAAATTTTTTAGACAGCCTTATAACACATATATGCATGATTGAATACCTATGATTTTTTTTTTACAATGTTAGAACATAGAAGACAAATATGCATGATTAAATCACTATGAAATTTTTTGGACAACTATAGAACACATACATGATTCAATCACTAAATTTTTTTTTGATAGCATTAGAACACATATTTGCATGATAGAATCACAATATTTTTTTTTAACAACCTTAGAACACATATATGTAAGATTGAATGACTATGATTTTTTTTGACAGCCTTAAAACACATATATGCAAAATTGAATCACTAGCAATTTTTTTTGACAACCTTAGAACACATATATGCATGATTTAGTCACTATAATTTTTTTGGACAGCCTTAGAACACATTAATGCAATATTGAATGACTATAAATTTTTTTTGACAGCCTTAGAACATATAGAGGCCTGATTGAATCACTACGATGTTTTTTTGACAATGTTAGAACACATATATGCATGTTTGAGTCACTATGAATTTTTTTTGACAGCCTTAGAATACATATGCATGATTGAATCACTATGAATTTTTTTACAGGTTTAAAACACATATATGCATGATTAAATCACTATAAATTTTTTTTGACATCATTAGATCACATATATGCATGATTAAATCACTACAAATGTTTTTTTTACAGCATTAGAACACATATATGCATGATTAAATCACTACAACAATTTTTTTTTGACAACATTAGAACACATATATGTAATATTGAATCACTATAAAAATTTTGTGACAGCCATAAAACAGATATATGCATGATTGAATCACTATGAAAATTTTTGGACACCTTTAGAATATATATATAAATAATTGAATCACTAGAATTTTTTTTGACAACCTTAGAACACTTATATGCATGATTTAGTCAGTATAATTTTTTTTTTGATAGCCTTAGAACACACATGCATGATTGAATCACCATATTTTTTTTTTACAGCATTAGAACACATATATGCTAGACTGAATAATTATAAATTTTTTTTGACAGCCTTAGAACACATACAAGCCTGATTGAATAACTACGACGTTTTTTTGACAACGTTAGAACACATATATGAATGATTGAGTCACTATGAATTTTTTTGATAGCCTTAGAATACATATGCATGATTGAATCACAATGGATTTTTTTTACTGCTTTAAAACACATATATGCATGATTGAATCACTACAATTTTTTTTTGACAGCATTAGAACGCATATATGCATGTGTGAATCACTATAAATTTTTTTGACAACATTAGAACACATATATGCAAGATTGAATCACTATAAAAATTTTGTGACAGCCATAGAACACATATATGCATGATTGAATCACTATGAAAAATTTTGGACAGCCTTAGAACACATATATGCATGATTGAGTCACTAGATTTTTTTTTGACAACCTTAGAACACATTTATGCAAGATTTAGTCACTATAATTTTTTTTAACAAACTCAAAACAAATGTATTTATGTTTGACACTATGAAAGTTTTTTGACAACCTTGGAACACATATATGCATGATTGAATCATAGTGAATTTTTTTTATAGCCTTAGAAAACATATATGCATTATTGAATTAGTATAATTTTTTTTTACAGCCTTAGAATATATGCATCAATGAATTTTTTTTGACATCCTTAGAACACATATATGCATGATTGAATCACTATGAATTTTTTTTGACGACCTTAGGACACATATAAGCATTATTGAATCACCATACAATTTTTTTGACAGCCTTAGAACACATCTATGCATGATTGAATCACTGTGAATTTTTTTTGATAGCCTTAGAATACATATATGCAAGATTGAATCTCTATGATTTTTTTTTAGAGCCATATAATACATACATGGAAGATTAAAATTTTTTTGACGGCTTTAGAACACATGTATGCATGATTGAATCTGTATGAAACTTTTTTGACAACCTTAGAACACATATTTGCATGATTGAATCACTATGAATTTTTTTTGACAAACTTTGAACCTTTATATGCTTGATTAATTCATAGTGATTTTTTTTGACAGCCATAGATCACATATATGCAATATAAAATGACTATTGAATCACTATGAAAATCGTTTGACAGCCTTAAAACACATATATGCATGATTGAATCACTATAATTTTTTTGACAACATTAGGACACATATATGCATGATTCAATTAGTATAATTTTTTTTTGACAACCTTAAAACACAAATCTTCATGATTGAATCATTATGAATTTTTTTTGACAACCTTGTGTTCTTGACATATTTAGAACACATATATATGCATGATTCAATCACTAAGAATTTTTTCTAACTGCATTAGAAAACATATATGTATTATTGAATCACTATAAATTTTTTTGACAGCCTTAGAACACATATATGCATGATCGAATCACTATAAATTTTTTTAACAACCTTAGAATACATATATGCATGATTGAGTCACTATAAAATTTTTTTGAGAGCCATAGAACACAAAATGCATGATTGAATCACTATGAATTTTTTGTGGCAGCCTTTGAATAGAATCACTACAAAGCTTTTTGACATCCTTAAAACACATATATTCATGATTAAATCACTATGAAATTTGTTTGACAACCTTAGATCACATATATGCACGATTGAATCACTATTAAATTTTTTTGACAACCTTAGAACACATTTATATGCATGACTGAATCACTATAATTTTTTTTTGATAGCCGTAGAACTCATATACGCATGATTGAATCACTAAGAATTTTTCTTGACAATGTGAGAATACATATATGCATGATTCAATCAAAATGATTTTTTTTTTAAAACATTAGAACACATATATGCATAATTGAATGATTATAATTTTTTTTTACAACCTTAGAACACATATATGCATTATTGAATCAATATACATTTTTTTGAGAGCCTTAGAACACATATATGCACGATTGAATCACTATGAAATTTTTTTGACGTCTTTAGAACACATATATGCATGATTAAATCAATATGATTTTTTTTTGCCAGCCTTAGAACACTTATATGTGTGATAGAATCACTATAAAGTTTTTTGACAACCTTAGAACATATATATGCAATATTAAATCAATATGAATTTTTTTAGAGCCTTAGAACACATTTATGCATGATTGAATCACTATGATTTTTTTTGACAATGTTGGAAGACATATATGCATGATTGAATTAGAATAATTTTTTTTGATAGCCTTAGAACACATATATGCATGATTAAATTACTATAAATTTTTTTTGGAAGCCTTAGAACTCTCATATATGCTTGATTAAATCACAATGATTTTTTTTGACAGCCTTAGAACACATAAATGAAATATTGAATCACTATGAAAATTTTTTGAGAGCCTTACAATACATATATGCAAGATTTTTATTTTTTTGACAGCCTTAGAACACATATATGCATGATTGAAAAACTTTGAATTTTTTTTGAAAGCCTTAGAACACATATTGCATGATTGCATCAGTATTAATTTTTTTTGGCAGCCTTAGAACAAATATATGCACAATAGAATCCCTATAATCCTTTTATGAAATTTGTTTGACAACCTTAGAACACATATATGCATGATTGAATCACTATTAAAAATTTTTGACAACCTTAGCACACATATATGCATGTTTGAATCACTACCATTTTTTTTATAGCCTTAGAACTCACATACGCATGATTGAATTACAGTGATTTTTTTTTACAATGTTAGAAGACATATATGCATGATTAAATCACTATAATTTTTTTTGACAACATTAGAACACATATATGCATAATTGAATGACTATAAATTTTTTTGACAACCTTAGAACACATATATGCATGATTGAATCACTATATTTTTTTTTGACAGCTTTAGAACACATATATGCATGATTGAGTCACTATGATTTTTTTTTGACATCTTTAGAACACATGCATGTTTGAATCATTATGAAATTTTTTTGCCAGCCTTGGAACACATATAGGCATGATAGAATCACTATAAAGCTTTTTGACAGCCTTATAACACATATATGCATGTGTAAATCAATAAGATTTTTCTTTAAAGCCTTAGAATACATATATGCATGATTGAATCACTATGAATTTTTTTTGACAATGTTGGAAGACATATATGCATGATTGAATTAGAATGAATTTTTTTTTACTGCCTTAGAACACATATATACATTATTAAATCACTATGAATTTTTTTGATAGCCTTAGAACACATATACGCATGATTAAATCACTATGATTTTTTTTTGACTCCCTTACAACACATATGTGGAAGATTGAATCACTATGAAATTTTTTTGTGAGCCTTTGAATACATATATGCAAGATTTATATTTTTTTGACACCCTTTAGAACACATATATGCATGATTGAATTACTATGATTTTTTTGACAGCCTTAGAACACATATATGCATAATTGAATCACTATGAACTTTTTTTGATAAACTTAGAAGACATATATGCATGATTCAATCATAATGATTTTTTTTGACAGGCTTACAACACATATATGCAAGATTAAATGACTATGAATTTTTTTTGACAACCTTAAAACACATATATGCGTGATTGAGTCCCTACAAATTTTTGTTGACCGTATTAGAACATATATATGGATGATTCGATCACTATAATTTTTTTTGACAACCTTAGAACACATATATGCATGATTGAATCATTATGAAATTTTTTTGACAGCCTTATAACACATATATGCATGATAGAATCACTACAAATTTTGTTTGACAGCATTAGAACACATTTATGCGTGATTCAATCAGTAATTTTTTTTTTGACAACCTTAGAACACATATCTACAGTATTGAATCATCATGATTTTTTTTTGACAGCCTTAGAACACATATATACAAGATTGAATCTCTATCAATTTTTTTTGACATCCTTAAAACACATATTTGCAAGATTGAATTATGAATTTTTTTGACAGCCTTATAACACACATATGCATTATTGAATCACTATGATTTTTTTTCTAGCCTTAGACCATATATATGTTGGAGGGAATCACTATAAATCTTTTTGACATCCTTAGAACACATATATGCACGATTAAATCACTATAAATTTTTTTAACTACCTTAGAACACATATGTGTATGATTGAATCACTATTAAACTTTTTTGACAAGCTTAGAACACATATATGCATGATTGAATCATAATGATTTTTTTTAAAAGCCTTAGAACACATATATGCATGATTAACTCACAATGATTTTTTTTTGATATCCTTAGAACACATATATTCATGATTGAGACACTATGAAAAATTTTTCACAGCCTTAGAACACATATATGCCTGATTGAATCACTACAAATTTTTTTGACAGCATTTAAACACATATATATGCTTAATTGAATCCCTATAAAATTTTTTTGACAACCTTTGAACGCATATATGCATGATTGAATCACTCTGAATTTTTTTTGACAACCATAGAACACATATATGCATGATTGAATCACTATAACATTTTTTCGACAGCATTAGAACATATATATGCATGATTGAATCACTATAATTTTTTTTGACAACCTTAAAACACATATATGAATGATTGACTCACTATAAAATTTTTTGACAACCTTAGAACACATATATGCATGATTGAATCGCTGTGAATTTTTTTTGACAAACTAAGAACACATATATGCATGATTGAATCATTATGAAATTTTTTGGACTGCCTTAGAATAGAAATATGCATGATTCAATCATAATGATTTTATTTTGACAGGCTTAGAACACATATATGCAAGATTAAATGACTATGAATTTTTTTTGACAACCTTAAAACACATATATGCGTGATTGAGTCCCTATAAATTTTTGTTGACCGTATTAGAACATATATATGCATGATTCGATCACTATAATTTTTTTTTGACAAGCTTAGAACACATATGCATGATTGAATCACTATGATTTTTTTTTTGACAGGCTTATAACATATATATGCATGATAGAATCACTACAAATTTTGTTTGACAGCATTAGAACACATATATGCATGATTGAATCACTATAATTGTTTTTTGACAAGCTTAGAACACATGTATGCAAGATTGAATGAATTTAATTTTTTTTGACAACGTTAGAACACATATATGCATGATTGAGTCACTATGATTTTTTTTAACAGCCTTATAACTCATATGCATGAATGAATCACTATGAACTTTTTTTGATAGCCTTAGAACACATATATGCATGATTCAAATACTATAAATTTTTTTTATAGCATTAGAACACATATGGATGATTGAATGACTATAATTTTTTTGACAACCTTAGATTACATATATTCAAGATTGAATTACTATGTAATTTTTTTGATAGCCTTAGAACAAACATATGCATGATAGAATCACTATGAATTTTTTTTGACAGCCTTAGAACACATATATGCAAGATTGAATCACTATGATTTTTTTTGACAACCATAGGACACGTATATACATGATTGAATCACAATGAATTTTTTTACTGCATTATAACACATATATTCATGATTGAATCACTATAATTTTTTTTGACAACCTTAGAATACATATATGCATGATATCACTATGATTTTTTTGACAGATTTAGAACAAATATATGCATGATTGAATCACTAGAAATTCTTTTTGACCACCTTAGAACACATATATGCATGATTGAATTGCTATAATTTTTTTTTAACAATCTTAGAACACATATATGAAAGGTTGAATCACTATGAAATTTTTTTGACAGCCTTAGAAAACATATATGCATGATTGAATCATAGTTAATTTTTTTTGATAGCCCTAGAATACATATATGCATTATTGAATCACTATAAACTTTTTTTATAGCCTTAGATGACTTATATGCATGATTGAATCACTATAAATTTTTTTGACAGCCTTAGAACACATATATGCATGATTGAATTTTTTTTTACAACCTTAGAAAACATATGCATGATTGAATGACTGAAATTTTTTTGACAGCCTTAAAACACATATATGCACGATTGAATCACTACAAATTTTTTGACTGCATTAGAACACATATATGCATGATTGAATTACTATAAGATTTTTTGACAACCTTAGAAAACATAGATGTAAGATTGAATAACTATGAATTTTTTTTATAGCCTTAGAACACAAATACGCATGATTGAATCACTATGATTTTTTTGACAGGCTTAAAACATATATATGCATGATTGAATCACTACAAATTTTTTTGACTGCATTAGAACACATATATGCATGATTGAATTACTATAAGATTTTTTGACAACCTTAGAAAACATAGATGTAAGATTGAATAACTATGAATTTTTTTTATAGCCTTAGAGCACAAATACGCATGATTGAATCACTATGATTTTTTTGACAGGCTTAGAACATATATATGCATGATTGAATCACTATGAATTTTTTTGACAACCTTAGACACATATATGAATTTTTTAATCACCTTAAATTTTTTTTGACAACCTTAGAACACATATATGTATGATTGAGTCACGACAATTTTTTTTCGACAGCCTTAGAACACATATATGCAAGATTGAGTCACTATGAAATTTTTTGAGAGCCTTAGAATACATATATGCAAGATTTAAATTTTTTTGACAGCCTAAGAACACATATATGCAAGATTGAATCACTATAGATTTATTTTGACAAACTGTGAACACTTATATGCATTATTCAATCATAATGAATTTTTATTGATAGTCGTAGAACACATATATGCATGATTAAATGACTACTTTTTTGTGACAACCTTAGGACACATATATGCATGATTGAATCACTATAAATTTTTGTTGAACGTATGTATATATATATATATGTTTCAATCACTATGAATTTTTTTTGACAGCCTTAGGACGCATATATGCATGATTGAATCTCTATGATCTTTTTTGACAGCCTTATAACACATATATGCATGATAGACTCACTACAAAATTTTTTGATAGAATTAAAACTCATATATGCATGATTCAATCAGTATAATTATTTTGTAACAATCTTAGAAAACATAGATATAAGATTGAATCACTATAAAATTTTTTTGATAGCCGTATATGCATGACTGAATCTCTATGAATTTTTTTGACGGCCTTAGAACATATATATGCATGATTGAATCACTATGAATTATTTTTTGACAACCTTAGACACAAATATGCATGGTTGAATCATCATAAATTTTTTTACAGCCTTAGAACCCATATACACATGATTGAATCACTCTGATTTTTTTTTATAGCCTTAGAACACATATATGCAAGATTGAGTCACTATGAATTTTTTTTGAGATCCTTAGAATACATATATTCAAGATTTAAATTTTTTTGATATCCTTAGAATACATATATGCATTATTCAATCACTATAGATTTTTTTGACAAACTTAGAACACTTATATGCATGATTCAATCATAATTAAATTTTATTGACAGCCTTAGAACACATAAATGCATGATTAAATGACTATGAATTTTTTTTAACAACCTTACAACACATATATGCATGATTGAATCACTACAAATTTTTGTTGAATGTATTAAAACATATATATGCATGATTCAATCACTATAATTTTTTTTTGAAAACCTTAGAACACATATATGCAGGATTGAATCACTAAGAATTTTTTTTGACATCCTTATAACACATATATGCATGATAGAATCACTACAGATTTTTTTGACAGCATTAGAACACATATATGCATGATTGAATCACTATAAATTTTTGTTGAATGTATTAAAACATATATATGCATGATTCAATTACTATGAATTTTTTTTTACAGCGTTAGAACACATATATGAGGTATTGAATCACTATGAAATTTTTTGACAGCCTGTAACACATATATGCATGATAGAATCACAATAAATTTTTTTTGACAGCATTAGAACATATATATGCATGATTCAATCAGTATAATTTTTTTTTGACAACCTTTGAACACATATCTGCAATATTGAATCATCATGAAATTTTTTTTGACAGCCTTAGAACACATATATGCAAGATTGAATCTCTATAAATTTTTTTTTACAACCTTAGAACACATATATGCAAGATTGAATCACTATGAATTTTTTTTGACAGCCTTATAACACATATATGCATGATTGAATCACTATAAATTTTTTTGGGCTGCCTTATAACAGATATATGTAGGATAGAATCACTATAAAGCTTTTTGACGTCCTTAGAACACATATATGCCTGATTAAATCACTATTAAATTTTTTAACATCCTTAGAACACATATATGCATGATTGAATAACTATGAATTTTTTTCGCCAGCAATAGAACACATATTTGCATGATTAAATCACTATGATTTTTTTTTACAGCCTTATAACACGTATACGCAAGATTGAATCATTATGATTTTTTTTGATAATGTTAGAAGACATATATGCATGATTGCATTAGAATGAAAATTTTTTGACAGTCTTAGAACACATATATGCATGATTGAATCACAATGACTTTTTTTTTTATTGCCTTATAACATATATATGCATGATGGAGTCACTATGAATTTTTTTTCACAGCCTTAGAACACATATATGCATGATTTAATCATTATAATTTTTTTTGACAACCTTAGAACACACATGCATGTTTGAAGCACTGTGATTTTTTTCTGACAACATCAGAACACATATATTTATGATTGAATCAATATAACATTTTTTTGATAGTATTAGAACATACATATGCATGATTGAATCACTATAAAAATTTTTTGACAACCTTAAAACACATATATGCATGATTGAAATCCTATAAATTTTTTTGACAACCTTAGAATGCATATAAGCATAATTGAATCACTGTAATTTTTTTTTAATAATCTTAGAACACATATATACACGAGTGAATCATTATGAATTTTTTTTGACAGCCTTAGAACATATATATGCATGGTTGAATCACTATGAAATTTTTTTGATAGCCTTAGAACACAAATATGCATGATTGAATCACTATAAATTTTTTTTTGACAACCTTAGAACACATATATGCCTCATTGAATCACTATGAATTTTTTTAACAACATTAGAACACATATATGCATGATTGAGTCACTATGAATTTTTTTGACAGCCTTATAACCCATATGCATGACTGAATCACTATGAATTTTTTTGGCAGCCTTAGAACACATATATGCATGATTGAATCACGATTATATTTTTTTGACAACCTTAGAATACATATATGCATGATTGAATCACAAAGAATTTTTTTCAACAGCGTTATAACACATATATTAATGATTGAATCACTATAATTTTTTTTGACAACCTTAGAACATATAAATGCATGATTGAATCACTATACAAATTTTTTGATAGCCTAAGATCACATATATGCTTGCTTGAATCACTAAGAAATTTGTTTGACAACCTTACAACACAATATATCCATGATTGTATCACTATGATTTTTTTTTGAGAGATTTTAAACAAATATATGCATGATTGAATCACAAGAAATCCTTTTTGACAACCTTAGAACACATATATGCATGATTGAATCGCTATAATTTTTTTTTAACAATCTCAGAACTCATATATGAAAGATTGAATCACTATGAATTTTTTTTGGCAGTCTTATAACATATATATGCATGATTGAATCATAGTGAAATATTTTGATAGCCTTAGAACACATATATGAATGATTGAATCGCTATGATTTTTTTTTGACAACCTTAGAACAATATGCAAGATTGAATGATTATGATTTTTTTTGACTTTCTTAAAACTCATATATGCATGATTGAATCACTACAATTTTTTTTGACAACATTAGAACACATATATGCACGATTGCATCACTATAAATTTTTTTTGACAACCTTAGAAAACATAGACGTTAGATTGAATCACTATGAAATTTTTTTGATAGCCTCTGAACAAAAATATTCATGATTGAATCACTATGAAATTTTTTGACAGCCTTAAATCATATCTATGCATGATTGAATCACTATGATTTTTTTTGACAACCTTAGACACATATATGCATGATTGAATCACCATAAATTTTTTTGACAGTCTTAGAACACATATGCATTGTTGAATCACTATAATTTTTTTTGACAGCCTTAGAATATATATATGCATGATTGAATCACTATAGATTTTTTTTGACAAACTTTGAACACTTATATGCTTGACTCAATCATAATGAAATTTTATTGACAGTCTTAGACTATGAATTTTTTTTTGACAACCTTAGAATACATATATGCATGATGGAATCACTATAAATTTTTGTTGAACGTATTAAAACATATATATGCATGATTCAATCACTATAATTTTTTTTGACGGCCTTAGAACACATATATGCTTGATTCAATCACAATGAAATTTTTTTCATAGCCTTATAACACATATGCATGATAGAATCACTATAATTTTTTTTTGACAGCATTAGAACACATATATGCATGATTCAATCAATATAATTTTTTTGACAACCTTAGAACATATATCTGCAATTTTAAATCATCATGAATTTTTTTTGGCAACCTTAGAACACATATATGCAAGATTGAATCTCTAAGAAATTTTTTTGACAGCCTTAGAACACAATATGCAAGATTGAATCACAATGAATTTTTTTTGGCAGCCTTAGAACACATATATGTAAGATTGAATCACTATGAATTTTTTTTGACAGCCTTATAACACATATATGTAAGATTAAATCACTATGAATTTTTTTTGGCTGCGTTATGACAGATATATGTAGGATAGAATCACTATAAAGTTTTTTGACATCCTTAGAACACATATATGCAAGATTAAATCACTATTAAATTTTTTAACAGCCTTAGAACACATGTGCAGGATTGAATCTCTATGAATTTTTTTTGACAATGTTAGAATACATATATGCATGATTGAATCACTTTAAAAATTTTTTGACAGCATTAGAAAACGTATATGCATGATTAAATGCTATAATTTTTTTTTGACAATCTTAGAAAACATATATGCATGATTGAATCACTATAAATTTTTTTTGACAGCCTTAGAACACATATATGCATGATTAAATCACTGTGATTATTTTTTGACAGCCTTAAAACACATATATACAAGATTGAGTCAGTATGATCTTTTTTTGAGAGCCTTAGAATATATATATGCAAGATTAAAATTTTTTGACAGCCTTAGAACATATATATGCGTTATTGAATCACTATGATTTTTTTTGACAGCCTTAGAACACATATATGCATGATTGAATCACTATAGAATTTTGTTAACAAACTTAGAACACTTATCTGCATGATTCAATCATAATAAAATTTTATTGATAGCCTTAGAACACATATATGCATGATTAAATGACTAATTTTTCTCACAACCTTAGAACACATATACAGATGATTGAATCAATAAAATTTTGTTGAACATATTAAAACATACATATGCATGATTCAATCACTATGAAATTTTTTGAACAACCTTAGAACACATATATGCAGGATTGAATTACTATGATTTTTTTTGGACAACCTTATAACACATATATGAATGATAGAATCACTATAAACTTTTTTTGACAGCATTGGAATACATATATGGATGATTCAATCAGTATAAATATTTTTTGACAACCTTTGAACACATATCTGCAGTATTGAATCATCATGAATTTTTTTTTGACAACCTTAGAACACATATATGCAAGATTTAATCTCTATGAATTTTTTTTGAGAGACTTAGAACACATATATGCAAGAATGAATCACTATGAATTTTGTTTGACAGCCTTATAACACGTATATGCATGATTGAATCGCTATGAATTTTTTTTGACTGCCTTATAACACATATATGTAGGATATAATCAATATAAAGTTTTTTGACATCCTTAGAACACATATATGCATGATTAAATCACTATGAAATTTTTTAACTGCCTTAGAACACATATGTACAAGATTGAATTACTATTAAATTTTTTTGACAAGCTTAGAACACATACATGCATGATTGAATCACTTTGAGTTTTTTTGAGAGCCTTAGAACTCATATATGCATGATTTAATCACTATAAATTTTTTTGACATTGTTAGAATACATATATGCATGATTGAATCACTTTAATTTTTTTGACAGATTTAGAACACGCATATGCATGATTGAATGACTATAATTTTTTTTTGACAATCTTAGAACACATATAAATGATTGAATTACTATAATTTTAATTTGACAACCTTAGAACACATATATGCATGATTAAATTACTATGAATTTTTTTTGACATCCTTAGAACACATATATGCATGATTGAATAACTATGAAATTTTTTTGCCAGCCTTATAACACATATATGCCTGATTGAATCACTATGATTTTTTTTACAACGTTAGAACACATGTATGCGTGATTAAGTCACTATGAAATTTTTTTGACAGCCTTGTAACCTGGATGCATGATTGAATCACAATAAGTGTTTTTTGACAGCCTTAGAACACATATATGCATGATTCTATCACTATGATTTTTTTTGACAGATTTAGAAAAAATATATGCATCATTGAATATATAGAAAACTTTTTTGATAACCTTAGAACACATATATGCATGGTTGAATCTCTATAAATTTTTTTAACAAACTGAGTACACATATATGATAGATTTAATCACTATAGATTTTTTTTGAGAGCCTTAGGGCACATATATTCATGATTGAATCATTGTGAATTTTTTTTGATATCCTTAGAAGATATATTCATGATTGAAATTTTTTTGACAGCCTTAAAATAGATATATGCATGATTGAATCACTATGAATTTTTTTTGACAACCTTAGGAAACATATATGCATGATTAAATCACAATAAATTTTTTTTGAGAGCGTTAGAATACATATATGCAAGATTTAATTTTTTTTGACAGCCTTAGAACACATCTACGCATGATTGAATCACTATGAATTTTTTTTTGACAACCTTAAAACACATATATGCATGATTGAATTACTATGATTTTTTTTGACAAACTTAGAACATATATATGCATGATTCAATCTTAATGATTTTTTTGACTGCCTTAGAACATATGTATTTATGATTAAATGACTATAAATTTTTTTTGACAAACTTAGAACAGATATATGCATGTTTGAATCACTATAAATTTTTGTTGACCATATAACATATATATGTATGATTCAATCACTATGAATTTTTTTTGATAGCTTTTGAAGACAAATATGCATGATTGAATCACTCTGAAATTTTTTTGACAGCCATAGAACAAATATATACATGATTGAATCACTACAAATTTTTTTTGACAGCATGAGAAAAAATATAGGCATGGTTCAATATATATATATTTTTTTTGACATCCTTAGAACATATATATGCATGATTGAATCACTATGAATTTTTTTTTGACAAACTTAGAATGCATATATGCATGATTCAATCATAATGATTTTTTTTTGATAGCCTTAGAACATATATATTTATGATTAAATGACTGTAATTTTTTTTGACAAACTTAGAACAAATATATGCATGTTTGAATCACTATAAATTTTGGTTGACCGTATTGGAGCATATATATGTACGATACAATCACTATAATTTTTTTTTGACAGCCTTAGAAGACAAATATGCATGATTGAATCACTATGAAATTTTTTTGACAGCCTTAGAGCAAATATATACATGATTGAATCACAACAAATTTTTTTGACAACATGAGAACACATATAGGCATGGTTCAATACGTATAATTTTTTTTTGACAACCTTATAACACATATCTGGAAGATTGAACCATTATCAATTTATTTTGACAGCGTTAGAACACATATTTGCAAGATTGAATCACTATAAATTTTTTTTGACAGCATTAGAACACATATATGTATGATTGAATCACTATGAAAGTTTTTTGATAGACTTAGAACATATATGCATGATTAAATCACTATGAAATTTTTTTGACAACCTTGGACATACATATATGCGTGATTATACCCCAATAAATTTTTTTGACAGCCTTAGAACACGTATATACATGATTGAATTACTATGAATTTTTTTTGACAACCTTAGAACACTTATATGTAGGATTGAATCACTATGATTTTTTTGACAACCTTAGGACACATATATGCAAGATTGAATCACCATAAAATTTTTTTTGACAGCCTTAGAATATATTTATTCATGATTGAATCACTAGGATTTTTTTTTGACTACCTTAGAACACATATATGCATGACTGAATCACTATGAAGTTTTTTTGTAAGCTAGAGAATACATATATGCAAGTTTGGCTTTTTTTCATCGTTAGAACACATATATGCACGATTGAATCACAATTAATTTTTTTCTACAGCCTTAGAACACATATATATGTATGATTGAATCATTATGGTTTTTTTAAACAAACTTAGAACACATATATGCGTGATTGAATCAAAATGAATTTTTTTTGACAGCCTTAGACCACATATATATATATATATATATATATATGTATGATTTAATCACAATAAAAATTTGTTAACAGCCTTAGAACACATATAGGCATGATTGAATCACTACAATTGTTTTTTTGACCGTATTACAACATACATATGCATGATTCAATAACTATGAACTTTTTTTGAAAGCCTTAGAACACATATATGCATCATTGAATCACTACAAATTTTTTTTGACAACATTAAAACAATTATATGCATGATTGAGTCACTATGATTTTTTTTGACAACCTTAGAACACATATCTGCTGAACTGAATCATTATGAGCTTTTTTTGATATCCTTAGAAAACATAAAGCATGATTAAATCATTGTGAATTTTTTATAGCCTTAGAACACATATATGCAAGATTGAATCACAACAAATTTTTTTTGACAGCCCTAGAACACATATTGAATCACTATAAATGTTGTTTGATAGCCTTAGAAAATATATATGCATGATTGAATCACTATAAACTTTTTTTGACAGCCTTAGAACATATATATGCATGATTGAGTCACTATGACTTTTTTTGACAGCCTTAGAACACATATATGCATGATTGAGTCACTATGAATTTTTTTAACAGCCTTAGAATACATATATGCATGATTGAATCACTATGAATTTTTTTTGCCAGCCATAGAACACATATATGCAAGATTCAATCACTATGAATTTTTTTTGACAGCCTTAGAACATATATATGCATGCCTGAATCACTATGAAAGTTTTTGATAGCCTGTGAACACATATACATGATTGAACTACTTTGAAAGTTTTTTGACACTCTCAGAACACATATATGCATTATTGAATCATAACAAATATTTTTTGACAGCATTAGAACACATATATGCCTGATTGAATCACTATATATTTTTTTGACATCCTTAGAACACGTATATGCATGATTGAATCACTATGATTTTTTTTTACGACAATAGAACATATATATACTTGATTGAATCACTATAAGTTTTTTTAGACAGCCATTGAGCAAATATATACATGATTGAATCACAACAAATTTTTTTTGACAGCATGAGAACACATATAGGCATGGTTCAATACGTATAAATTTTTTTTGACAACCTTATAACACATATCTGGAAGATTGAACCATTATCAATTTATTTTGACAGCGTTAGAACACATATATGCAAGATTGAATCACTATAAAATTTTTTTGACAGCATTAGAACACATATATGTATGATTGAATCACTATGAAAGTTTTTTGATAGCCTTAGAACATATATGCATGATTGAATCACTATGATTTTTTTTTGACAACCTTGGACACACATATATGCGTGATTATACTCCAAATTTTTTTTGACAGCCTTAGAACACGTATATTCATGATTGAATTACTATAAATTTTTTTGACAACCTTATAACACATATATGTAGGATTGAATCACTATGAATTTTTTTTGACAACCTTAGGACACATATATGCAAGATTGAATCACCATAAAATTTTTTTGACAGCCTTAGAGTATATATATTCATGATTGAATCACTAGGATTTTTTTTTGACCGCCTTAGAACACATATATGCATGACTGAATCACTATGAAAATTTTTATACAGCCTTAGAACACATATATGCATGATTGAATAACTATAAATTTTTTTGACAGCCTTAGAACACATATATGCATGATTGAATCACTATGATTTTTTTTACTGCATTAGAACACATATATGCATGATTAAATGACTATGGAATTTTTTTGACAACTTGGAACACATATATGCATGATTGAATCACTATACATTTTTTTGACCGCATTAGAACCTACATAGAAATGATTAAATCACTATGAATTTTTTTTGATGGCCTTAGAACGTATATATGCATGATTAAATCACTATGAAATATTTTTGATAGCCTCAAAACATATATATGCAAGATTCAATCACTATGATTTTTTTTCCCAGCTTTTAAACACATGCATGATTGAATTACTATGAATTTTTTTTGACAACATTAGAACACTTATATGCATGATTGAATCACTATAATTTTTTTTAACAACCTTAGAACACATATATGCATGATTGAATCACTATAATTTTTTTTAACAACCTTAGAACACATATATGCATGATTGAATCACTATAAAATTTTCTTGACAGCCTTAGAACACATATATGGATGATTGAATCACTCTAAATTTTTTTTGCCAGCCTTAGAACACATATATGCAGAATATAATAAGTATAAAGCTTTTTGACATCCTTAGAACACATATATACATGATTAAATCACTATGAATTTTTTTTACAGCCGTAGAACATATATATGTCTGATTGAATCACAATGAATTTTTTTTGACAGCCTTAGAACACAATTATGCATGATTGAATCACTCTGATTTTTTTTGACAAACTTAGAATCCATATATTTATGATTGAATCATAATGATTTTTTTTGATAGCCTTAGAACATATATATGCATGATTGAATCACAATGTAATTTTTTTAACAGACTTAGAACACATATATACATGATTAAATGACTAAATTTTTTTTACTACCTTAGAACACACACACACACACACACACACACACACACACACACACATATATATATATATATATATGTATGAATCACCATAAATTTTTTTATCGCATTAGAACATATACATGCATGACTCAATCACTATGAAATTTTTTTGATAGCCCTAGAAAACATATATGCTTGATGAAATCAATATGAAATACTTTTTACAACCTTAGAACACATATATGCAAGATTGAATCATAATAAAAAATTTTGACAGCCTCAACACACATATATGCATGATTGAGTCATAATAAATTTTTTTGACAGCCTTAGAACACATATATGCATGATTGAATCACTATGATTTTTTTAACAAACTTAGAACCCATATATGCAAGATAGAATCATATTAAATTTTTTTTGATAGATTTACAACATATATATGCATGATTGAATCACAATAATTTTTTTTAACAACCTTATAACACATATATACATGATTAAATGACTATACATTTTTTTTGACAACCTTAGCACACATATATGCATGATTCAATAACTACAAGTTTTTTTTACCGCATATGTACATATATATGCATGATTCAATCACTATGGTTTTTTTTGATAGCCTTAGAAAACATATATGCATGACTAAATCACTATGAAACATTTTTTACAGCCTTAGAACACAAATATGCAAGATTGAATCACGATAATTTTTTTTTTACAACTTTAGAACACGTATATGCATGATTGACTCACTATAAATTTTTTTTGACAGCCTTAGAACACATATATGCATGATTGAGCCACTATGATTTTTTTGACAGCCTTAGAACACATATATGCATGATTGAGTCAGTATGAAAATTTTTTGACAGTCTTAGAACACATATATGCATGATAGAATCAATATAAACTTTTTTTGCCAGCCTTAGAACACATATATGCACAATAGAATCACTATAAAGCTTTTTGACATCCTTACAACACATATATGCATGATTAAATCACCATAAATTTTTTTGACAGCCTTAGAACACATATATGCATGATTGAATCACTATGAATTTTTTGAGAGCCTTAGAACACACATATGCATGATTAGGTAATATGAAAGTTTTTTGACAACCTTAAACACACATATATGCATTATTGAATCACTACAAATATTTTTTGACAGCATTAAAACACACATATGTATGATTGAATCACTATAATTTTTTTTGACATCGTTAGAACACATATATACATGATTGAATCATTATGATTGTTTTATGGCATTAGAACATATATATGCATGATTGAATCACCACAAGTTTTTTTTGACAGCCTTAGAACACATATATGCACGATTGAATCACAATAAATTTTTTTGGCAGCCATAGAACACATATATGCATGATTGAATCACTATGATTTTTTTTACAAAATTAGAACACATATATGCATGATTGAATCACTAAAAGTTTTTTTTGACAACTCTAGAACTCATATATGCATGATTGAATTACTATGAATTTTGTTTGATAGCCTTAGAACACATATACGCATGGCTGAATCACTATGATTTTGTTTTGATAGCCTTAGAACAAATATTTGCGTGATTGAATCAGAATGAAATTTTTTAATGGCCTTAGAACACATATATGCATGATTAAATGACTGATTTTTTTTGACATCCTTAGAATGCATACATGCATGATTGAATTGCCATAAATTTTTTGACCACATTAGAACATATATATGCCTGATTAAATCACTATGAATTTTTTTTTATAGCTTTAGAACACATTTATGTTTGATTAAATCACAATAAAATATTTTTGACAGCCTTAGAACACATATATGCAAGCTTCAATCACTAAGAAATTTTTTTCACGGCCTTAAAACTCATAAATACAAGATTGAATCACTATGTATTTTTTTGACAACATTAGAACACATATATTTATGATTGAATCAGTATATATTTTTTTAACAACCATAAAACACATATATTATTCATGAATTAATCACTATAATTTTTTTTTGACAACCTTAGAACACATAAATGCATGATTGAGTCACTATGATTTTTTTTGACATCCTTAGAACACAAATATGCATGATTGAGTCACTATGATTTTTTTTTGAGAGCCTTAGAATACATATTTGGATGATTGAATCACTATGAATTTTTTTTCCACCCTTAGAACTCATATATGCATGATAAAATCACTATAAAGCTTTTTGACATCCATAGAACACATATATGCATGATTAAATCACTATAATTTTTTTTACAGCCTTAAAACACATATATACATGATTGAATTATAATGAAAATTTTTTGACAGCCTCAGAACACATATATGCATGACTGAATCACTATGATTTTTTTTTAACAAACATAGAACCCATATATGCATGATTGAATCATAATGATTTTTTTTTGAAACCCTTAGAACACAAATATGTATGATTGAATCACAATTATTCTTTTTTAACAACCTTAGAACATATATATATATATATGCATGATTGAATCAGTATGATTTTTTTTGACAGCCTTAGAACACATATATGCATGATTGAATCACTATAAGTTTTTTTTGACAGCCTTAGAACAAATATATGCAAGATTGAAAAACTATGGATTTTTTTTGTTAGCCTAAAAACACATATATGCATGATTAAATCACAATGAATTTTTTTTGACAGCCTTAGAACACATACTTGCATGATTGATTCACTATGAATTTTTTTTGAAAGCCTTAGAACACATATATGAATGATTGAATCATAAAGAAATTTTTTTAACTTCCCTAGAACACATATATGCATGATTAAATGACTATAAATTTTTTTTGACAACCTTAGAACAAATATATGCAAGATTGAATCACTTTAATTTTTTTTGACCGCATTAGAATGTATATATCCATAATTAAATCACTATGATTTTTTTTGATAGCCATAAAAGACATATATGCATGATTAAATCAATATGAAATATTTTTGACAACGTTAGAACACATATATGCAAGATTGAATCACTGTCTTAAAACACATATATGCATGATTGAATCACTATGAAATTTTTTTTACAACCTTAGAACACATATATACATGATTGAATCACTATAATTTTTTTTTGACAGCCTTAGAACACATATTCGGATGATTAAGTCAATATGATTTTTTTTGAGATCCTGAGAACACATATATGCATGATTGAATCTCTATAAAAATTGTTTGCCATTAGAACACATATATGCATGATAGAATCACTATAGAGCTTTTTTGACATCCTTAAACCACATATGTGCATGATTAAATCACTATGATTTTTTTTACATCTATAAAACACATATATGCATGATTGAATCACTATAATTTTTTTTTGACAGCCATAGAACATATATATGCATGATTGAATCGTAATGAATGTTTTTTAACAGCTTCAGAACACATATATACATGATTAAATGGCTATGAATTTTGTTTGACAACCTTAGAACACATATAAGCGAGATTGAATCACTACATTTTTTTTACCGCACTAGAACACATATATGCATGATTCACTATAAAAAGTTTTTGACAACCTTAGAACACATATATGCATGATTGAATCACTATGAAAATTTTGACCATATTAGAACACATATAAGCATGATTGAGTCACCATAAAACTTTTTTTAATAGTCTTAGAACATATATATGTGTTATTTAATCACAATAAATTTTTATTGACAACATTGGAACACATATATGCGTGATTGAATCACTATAAATTTTTTTGACAACCTTAGAACTCATATATGCATGATTGAATCACTATAATTTTTTTTTGACAACATTAGAACCTATATATGCATGATTGAATCACTATAAGATGTTTTTGACCGCCTTAGAACACATATACGCATGATTGAATCACTATGAATTTTTTTGACAGCCTTAGAACACATATATGCAAGATTGAATCACTATATAATTTTTTGGTAGCCTAACAACACATATATGCATGATTGAATCACTATAAAATTTTTTTGCCAGACTTAGAACACATATATACACGATAGAATCACTATAAAGCTTTTTGACAAACTTAGAACACATTTATAAGTGATTAAATCACTATCAAATTTTTTTGACAGACTTAGAACACATGAACATGTTTGAATCACTATGATTTTTTTAAAATTAAAATGATTTTTTTTATGGCTTTAGAACACATAAAACATGTTTGAATCACTATGATTTTTTTTTGATAGCCTTAGAACACATATATGAATGATCGAGTCACTATGAAATTTTTTTGACAGCCTTAGAACACATATATGTGTGATTAAATCACTATGAATTTTTTTTGACAACATTAGAAGATATATATGCATGATTGAATCACTAAATTTTTTTTGACAACATTAGAACAAATATATACATGATTGAATGACTAAATTTTTTTTTGACAACCTTAGAATGCATATATGCATGATTGAGTCACTGAGAATTTTTTTTGACAACCTTAAAACACATATATGCATGATTGGAACACTATGAAATTTTTTTGACTGCCTTGGAAGATATATATGCATGATTGAATCACTACAATATTTTTTGGACAGCCTTAGAACACTTCTTTTGGTTCATCGAGCCTATAGGCCCCAGTCGGGATTGGGGTGATAGAAGGTGGAAACGGGAACCCAACCCGGTTGGTTCCTCATTTGCATGTGATGGGGAAAGGCGCGAAAATCGAGAAAAGCGCCTGGCCTAATGGTCCCTCCGCGAAAACGCGACCCAGTGGCGTCGAAGGTAGCACGCCGTGGGGGAGAAGCGTCGGCAGTGAGTCTTTCACGGGCGTGAAGAGTGTCGGCAGTGAGTTATGACAGGCACTTCTTCTCTCCTCCGTGACCCCGATATATGCATGATTGAATCACTATAAATTTTTTTTTGACAGCATTCAAACACATATAGGCATGATTGAATCACTATAATTTTTTTTTGACAACCTTAGCACAAATATATGCAAGATTTAATCACTATAAATTTTTTTTGACAGCCTTAGAACATAGATATGCATGATTGAATCACTAAGAAATTTTTTTGAGAGCCTTATAACACACATATGACTGATTAAATCACTATGAAATTTTTTTGACAACATTAGAACAAATATTTGCATGATTGAGTGACTATGATTTTTTTTATATCCTTAGAACACATATATGCATGACTGAATCACTACAATTTTTTTTTTTACAACATTAGAACACATATATGCATGATGGAATCACTATAAAGTATTTTTGAGAACCTTAGAAGACATATATGCAAGATTGAATCACTGTAAAATTTTTTGAGAACCTTAGAAAACATACATGCATGATTGAATCACAATGATTTTTTTACAGCCTTAGAACACATATACGCATCATTGAATCACTATGATTTTTTTTTTGATAAACTTAGAACCCATATATGCATGATTGAATCATAATGAAATTTTTTTGACAGCCTTAGAATTTATATATGCATGATTGGATCATAATGCAATTTTTTAACAGCCTTAAAACATATATATATACAAGATTAAATGACTACGGATTTTTTTTGACAACCTTAGAACACATATACACATGATTGAATGACTAATTTTTTTTTTCCGCATTAGAACATATATATGCATTATTTAATCACTATAATTTTTTTTTGAAATCATTAGAACACATATATACATGATTGAATCACTATAAATTTTTTTTGACAACCTTAGAACTTATTTATACATGATTGAATCACTATACAATTTTTTTTGACAACATTAGAATACATATATGCATGATTGAATTACTATAAGTTTTTTTTGACAGCCTTAGAACACATATATGCATGATTGAATCACTATAAATTTTTTTTGTCAGCCTTATAACACATATTTGCATGATAGAATCACTATAAAGCTTTTTGACATCCTGTTATCGTCGCAAAATTTTTCCCCGTCTTCCTTCCTTGCGGAAGAGAGAGGGAAATGCTTTCGCGCTTCAAACTTGACCGGATTTTGGAAATTGTTTTTGAAATACTCGCCTCCGTTTTGAAAATTTGCGGGAAAATCCGTGGGATGGGGCTCGACCTGTCGGTACGAGGTTCGACCGTTTCTGCCGCCTTTAACAGGGGTAATCGAACCAAGGACCAAAATTATGCTTGACTTAGTAAAATCATTGAAATTATGTTCTACCCTAAATGCACAGAGAATTCAGGCATGTGTTATGAGATTTGGTAAAAATGTAAATTGGAAAACTATGATGTATGCTTAGAAAATATTTGGAGTTGAAAAACATTTCTCAGGAAAAGATGGAAATCAATCTCTCAGGAATCTCAGACGAAGAAGGTTTGAAATCTTGAGAAAGTTTATAAAGATTTGGAAAATCTTGAAGAGATGAGAATCTCAAGAAAATCTTGAGAAAGCTTATAAAGACTTGGAAAATTATGAGGAAATAAGAATCTCAGAAAAACTGTAAGAATTCTTGAGAAAATATGAACATTTGAAAAAAAAAGGAAGTACTTATTGGGAAAACTGAGACTTTGAGAATTTTCTTAGGAAAATGATAGAAAATTTTGTAGGGAAAATCATTGAAGAAGGAAATTCAAAACTTAGGAAATTGAAATCCTGAGAATCTTGTTTTTGAAATGTCTGAAAATCAACTTTGATTCTTGAGAAAGATGAGAAATTCCTTTTGAAAAGAATCTTGAGAAAATAACATTTCCCAGGAAAATCATAGAAAAACTTTGATTTGGAAAATCCAACTCCGAATATCATCATAATTTCTTGAGAAAATTGATTCCATGAAGTGAAAATCTTTTGAGAAAATCATGAGAAAACGAATGATGCAAATGATTTGAATGAATGAATGCACTTTGAAAAGATTTCTGAAAAATTGGTTGGAAAAATGTGGATTAAGCCAAAGTAAATCCTTCATATATTCTGACTGTGGCCATGAATATATTCAGGGTTTATTTAAGTTAATTCACAATATGTTGAAAACATTGGAAATATGAGGTGCATTTTCAAGATAGCCTAAGAGTGTAGGCTCAATGTGACTGGTAGAGAGATGATGGATCTGGGTCTCGTCCATACTCCGACTAGGGCCGTAAATATGGACTCCACCGAGTTCATCAACTCTCTAAGAGTTGGTGCATGTGCCATTCGTGTTCATCCATGGTGAATTTGGAAAATTGAGATATATGCATCATAGAATCAGGATATTACTGAAATAAAACTATATGAGATGCGGCCTAATCTAAGCAGTAAAAGTAAATCTTATTCCAAGGTTTACATTGGATTATTACATTGCATAACATAAAGTAAAAGAAAATTGAAATGGAGCCAAGGAATCTGCATCTTCTAGATTTTCCTGCAAAATGAGAGTTAGTACAAAATAAACAAGGAAATGGACATATATATAATATATACAACGAAGAGATATATACATATATCAAAATGCTAAAATAGGTGTTAAATGTCATGTAACGATAGATGTGTAACTATATGAGAAAATATATGAATGTTCAATACATGGAAATAAGAGCACATGAAGATATATATATATATATATATATATATATATATATATATATATATAAGTATATATCTATGTATATATATATATATACATATATATATATGTATACATATAGATAAATATATATAGATATACATATATATATATATATAGATATATATATATACATATAATGAGAAAATATGTACATACTAATGGAAATTACGTATAATGGGTAAAACCAGAAATTACAGGTATATACAGTTTCTGTAGGTGATTTCACACAACCATACTTCTCAAATTATAATGCAATTTTCAGTAAAAATGGGTACGGAGCCTCCCTATATATTCATAATGAAGCACGCCAAAGATGGTTGGGAGATCACGATTAGATATAGAGATATCCGTTCATGAATATGGCCAAATATCAAGACTGCGCACTTGCAGCAGGAAATGAATATATGCAGGAAATGGGTTGTGGAAGCATCATGGGCTATTTCAAGGATATCATGAAAAGGATACGAAAAGCTTGGTGAATAGGTGAAAATGTCGTGAAAAATGATGAAATAATATGTATAATTGGTGCTGCAAATGGGGTGATATTATAACAATATAACAAGAATTTAGCACTAAGCTAAATAAAATCTCATAAAACCAAGGGTGATGTTCCAGCCATAGCTTCATAAAACATGGATTTTAACAGCAAGCTAGACAAAATCTCATAAATCAAATGATGGTGTTCCAACATAACTTCATAAAACAGGAATTTGAACATCAAGCTCATAAATCAAATTATGAAGTTCCAGCCATAACTTCATAAAACAAGAATTTTGAACATCAAGCTCATAAATCAAATGATGATATTCCAGCCCATAGCTTCATAAAACAGAAATTGTAGCATCAAATGATGAGATTCCAGCTATTACTTCATAAAACAAGAATTTTACCATCAAGCTAAACAAAATTTCATAAATCAAATGATGATGTATTTACAAGAGTAAGAGAAAAGAAAAATACATGTAATAGCAAAGACTCATGAAGGGATATATATATATATATATGAATATATATATACATATATATATATATAAATATATATATATATATATATATATATATATATATATATATATATATATATATATATATATATATACATATATATACATATATATATATATACATATATACGTATATATATAGGTAGACATACAATGGATATCGATATATATATACCTATAATAAGAAAATATACATATAAAGAAAAATTCCATATAATGGGTAAAATAAAAAAATACAGGTATATACAGTTTCTGTAGGGGATTTTACACAGCCGTATTTCCCAAACTACAAGATAATTTTCGATAAAAATGGGTATGGAGCTTCCCTATATATCAATAATGAAGCATGCAAAAGATGGCATAGAGATCATGAACGGATCTGGATATATCTGTTCATGAAGGTGGTTGTTTATCAAGACTGCACTCCTGCAGAAAGTGGATGAGTTATAGTGGAATAGGATGTTGACACAGCAAAAGAATAAAACGTAGGTGCTGTTGTGCAAATGCAACCCTTTGACAACAAATTTTAAGGTAGCTATGCTGTAAATGACTGAAGAAGTTGCCTTTGGATATATGGTACAGGAATGGATCGTGCCTCTAACAACATCCAAAACGACTAATAGATCTTATGATGATTTTATATGAAAGTGATAAAATGACATTTTGAGAAGTTAGGATAGACAAATCAAAAAGCTGGTTTGGAAGATATAGGAAGTAAGATTTATACCATCAATGAAAACAGGGAATGACAGTAATGAATAACTTAAAAGCATAACAGGAAAAGAAACATAAATCATGCTAAAATGGAAGCAAATGGGAAGTACAATGAACAACAGGAGATAATATAAAAACTTGGGACATACTATGCTGTAAAACAACACACAGGAAATTAATAAGAGAATCAAAAGGATGTAAAACTGGGTAAATACAATGAACAACAATGGATATAAAAAAAAAAAACTTGGGACATACTATGCTGTAAAACAACACACAGGAAATTAATAAGAGAATCAAAAGGATATAAAACAGGGTAAATACAATGAACAACAATGGATAAAAAAACT
The DNA here is from genome assembly GCF_984573655.1 of Nuphar pumila. NCBI lineage: Eukaryota > Viridiplantae > Streptophyta > Magnoliopsida > Nymphaeales > Nymphaeaceae > Nuphar > Nuphar pumila. The sequence goes on along the minus strand of NC_143251.1, from coordinate 67,792,300 downwards.
TGGGACATACTATGTTTATAGTTCCCCTGCAACAATCGACCTACAACCAGCGATAGAGAGGTCGATCCTCTTCTATTGAGCTGAAGGAAAAGGAAGAATACCTGTGGGTGGGATGAAAGAAATGGGCAGCCTGCTGTCTTTCTTCTGCTGCTGGGCTGAAAGCAGGGAGATGGCAACCGTTGTTGGAGGTCCTGGGATGGCTGGAATGAAGAAGGTAGCTGCAGCAGCTGTGGGATGGACACGCTAGGTTGAAGGAAAGGGGCGACCTGTTCACGCTGGATGGTCTGCGGCTGAAGTGTGGATGGCAATCGGCTGGGCTGAAGAAGGGGAAAACGTTGAAGGAGAAGGATGGGTTCTTGTTGGTAGGTTGGAGATGGTGAGCAACCTGCGGCTGGGCTATAGTGACTGAAGAAAAGGTGGAAAACGATGGCTGGCCGGTTCTTTTGCTGTGCTGAAAAGATGCAGAGGCTGGATCTCCTGTATCCTGCGTGTAAATCCTGCGGCTGGGATTGAAGAAAGGTGGAAGGAACCGTTGAAGGAGAAGGATGGGCTCTTGTTGGTAGGTTGGAGATGGTGAGCAACCTGCGGTTGGGCTGTAGTGGCTGAAGAGGGATCTCGATAGCAAATGGTTGGCTGAAGAAGGTGAAAACCGCCTCCTTTCCACCTTGAGAGCCTCCTGCAAAAACCGAAATCTCCAATTCAAAAATCCCTCTCTCCCTGAATGCCCTGTCCCCCTTTCTTTTAAAACTTTCCCTTCTCACAAGAAAACGCAGTTCTCCCTTCCGTTACAATTTTTTTTTTTGAAAACTTTTGAAATTTTTGTAACTGAATTTTGAAAACTCGCCGTTTTAGAAGCTGGACAAAATCTTAGGTTTTTTTTTAAAATCATTTTGGGTTTGTTGACCTAAGTCTTAGATAACTAAGCATTTTTAAAAATTGTTTCTAAAAAGAATGAATAGTGATATCAAAAAAAAAAATTAATGGTAATAATAAATGGGAGATGCCACCTCAGCCATCTTAAAAAAAAAAATTTGTTGAAAATAAAGCTTTATTTTGTTTTATAAAATCCTTTATTTTAAAATGGGGTGCCACATGTGTGTGGGCCCACTAACTAAAATATAAATAAATAAATATTGAGAAATTAAAAAGAAAAATTTGCAAAATGAACTTCGGGTGGGTCCTGCTTGAGAATAGGAAATTTATCTGGGAATCTGATTATGGTGCTAGTTCAAAGGCGGGTCCCGCTCCATTTTTTTTGAAGATACGAGATAAAATATTATTTATTTTCAAGAATTTGGAAAAATTGGTTTTTTCAAAGCAAAATATGGATAAATGTAAAAAAAAAGAATTTGTAAAGAGATTTAAAATCTTTTGCAAAAAAAAGTTTTGGGATAAAATCTTTAAAATCAATATCCAAATATCCAGATTGTTTTTATTGAGAAAATTTTTGTAATTCAAAGTCCTGGGGGTAAAATGGGAAAATTTGGTAATTTTGAATACCCAGGGTTTTAAAAATCAATTTGAAAAGTTTAAAAATCAAATCTGGATTGACAATTTTGAAAATCAGGAGTTCTGGATCTCAAACTGACATGCTACGCAATGAAATGATGCAAAGTGTTCATGCAATGCGATGCAAAGACATGTTTCAGTGAAATGTCACTATGAGCTCGGACTTGGCAATTCTAACTTTTTTTTTTGTCCAGAAAGAGGATTTTGAAATTTTGCCACTTGAAGATGTCTCTGAACCTAAATATGGAAATTTTGAGGCTCAAGAATGAAGTTTTGGACTTTCTGCAAGGTTTAATCTCGGAAAATGACCATTTTACCCTTCATTGCTTCCGGAGAACTGAAGTGTGCCGATTGAGGGCGAGGACAAGAAGGTGCGTCAAAATTTGGGGTGTTTACACATCCTTAGAACACATATATGCTTCATTAAACACTATGTAATTTTTTTTACAGCCTTAGAACACATATATGCATGAATTGAATCATAAAGAATTTTTTTTGACAGCCTTAAACACATATATGAATGATTGAATCACTATGATTTTTTTTTGACAAACTTAGAACACATATATGCATGATTGAATCATAATGATTTTTTTTGACAGCCTTGGAACACATATATGCATTGATGAATCACATTGACAGCATTAGAACACATATATGCATGATTGAATCACTATAATTTTTTTTGACAGCATTAGAACACATATATGCAAGACTGAATTACTACAAAATTTTTTGACAGCATTAGAACACATATATGCATGATTGAATCACAATGAAATTTGTTTGACAGCATTAGAACACATATATGAATGATTGAATCACTATGAATTTTTTTTGACAAACTTAGAATACATATATGCATGATTGAATCACTATAAAATTTTTTTGACAACCTTAGAAGAAATATTTGCATGATCGAATCACTTTGAATTTTTTTCGACAACATTAGAACACATATATGCATGATTGAGTCACTATAAGTTTTTTTTGACTGCCTTAGAACACATATATGCATGATTGAATCACTATGAAATTTTTTTGACTGCCTTAGAACACATATATGCATGATTGAATCAATATGAAATTCTTTCGACAGCCTTATAACATATATATGCATGATTGAATCACTATGATTTTTTTTTGACATACTTAGAACACATATATGCATGAATGAAACATAATAAAATTTTTTCAACAGCCTTTGAACACATAAATGCATGATTAAATGACTATGAAATTTTTGGACAACCTTAGAATACATATTTGCATGATTAAATCACTACAATTTTTTTTGACCGCATTAGAACATATATATGCATGAATCAATTACTATGAAATTTTTTTGATAGCCTTAGAACACATATATACTTGATTAAATCATTATGAAATATTTTTGACAGCCTTAGAACATATTTATGCGAGATTTATTCACTATAAAATTTTTTTCACTGCCTTAAAAACATATATGCATGATTGAATTACTATGAAATTTTATTGATAGCATTAGAACACATATATACATAATTGAATCAGTATAAATTTTTTTTACAAACCTTAGAACACATATACTCCTGATTGAATCACTTTAAATTTTTTTGACACCCTTAGCACAAATATATGCATGATTGAGTCACTATGATTTTTTTTTGACAGCCCTTGAACACATATATGTATGATTGAAAATGATTTTTTTTTGCCAGCCTTTGAACTCATATATGCATGATAGAATCACAATAAAGCTTTTTGACATCCTTAGAACACATATATGCATGATTAAAATCACTATAAATTTTTTTTTACAACCTTAGAATATATATGCATGATTGAATCACTATGATTTTTTTTTGACAAACTTAGAACAAAACATATATGCATGATTGAATCATAATGAATTTTTTTTGACAGCCTTAGAACACATATATGCATGATTGAATCACAATGATTTATTTTTAACAACCGTAGAACACATATGTACATGATTAAATGACTTTGAATTTTTGTGATAACCTTAGAACACATATATTCAAGATTGAATCACAAGTTTTTTTTACCACATTAAAATATATGTATGCATGGTTGAATCACTATGAAATGTTTGACAACATTAGAACACATATATGCATGATTGAGTCATTATAAAAGTTTTTTGACAGTCTTAAAACACATATATGCATGATTGAATCACAATAAATTTTTTTTGAAAATATTAGAACACATATATGTATGATTGAATCCCTATAAATTTTTTTGACAGCCTTCCAACATATATATGCATGATTGAACCATTACAAAATTGTTTGGACAACATTAGAACACATATATGCATGATTGAATCACTATGATTTATTTTGTAGGCTTAGAACATATATATATATATACACGATAGAATCACTATAAAGCTTTTTGACGGCCTTAGAACACCTTTATGCATGATTAAATAACTATGATTTTTTTTGGATAGCCTTAGAACCCATATATGCATATATGCATGATTGCAATAGATTGAAACTTTTTTGAAAGCTTTAGAACACATACATGCATAATTGAATCACTATGATTTTTTTTTGATAGCCTTGAGACACATATATGCATGATTGAGTGATTGTTTTTTTTTTGACAGCCTTAGAACACATATATTCATGATTGAATCACTACAAAATTTTTTTGATAGCATTATAACACATATACGCATGATTGAAACACTGTAATTTTTTTTGAAAACCTTAGGACACATATATGCGTCATTAAATCACTATGAATTTTTTTTGACAGCATTAGAACATATATATGCATGATTGAATCACTAAATTTTTTTTGACAACCTTAAAACAGAGATATGCATGATTCAATCACTATAATTTTTTTTGACAACCTTAGAATGCATATATGCATGATTGAATCACTGTGAAATATTTTTGACAGCCTTGAAACACATATATGCATGATTGCAAGACTATGAAATATTTTTAATAGCCTAAGAACATATATATGCCTGATTTAATCATTATGAATTTTTTTTGACTGCCTTAGAACACATATGTGCATGATTCAATCACTATAAATTTTTTTGACAGCATTAGAACACATACAGGCATGATTGAATCACTATAAATTTCTTTTGACATCCTTAGAACAAATATATGCAACATTGAACCACTATGAATTTTTTTGGCAGCCTTAGAAAACATATATGCGTGATTGAACCACTATTGATTTTTTTGACAGCCTTAGAACACATATATGCATGATTGAATCATTATAATTTTTTTTTGACAATGCTTGAACAAATATATGCTAAGATTGAGTCACTATGAAATTTTTTTGTTAGCCTTATAACATATATATGCATGATTGAATCACTAACATTTTTTTTGACAACATTAGAACGCATATATGAATGATTGAATCACTATAATATTTTTTGAGAACCTTAGAACAAATACAGACAAGATTGAATCACTATGATTTTTTTTTGAGAGCCTTAGAACACATATATGCATGATTGAACCACTATGAAATTTTTTTGACCGCCTTAGAATATATATATGCATGATTGAATCACTATGATTTTTTTTTGACAAACTTAGAACACATATATGCATGATTGAATCATAATGAAATTATTTTGACAGCCTTAGAACAAATATATGCGTGATTGAGTCATAATGAAATTTTTTTAACAGCCTTAGAACACATATATGCATGATTAAATGACTGAAATTTTTGTGACAACCGTAGAACACATGTGTGCATGATTGAATCACTATAATTTTTTTTACCGTATTAGAACATATATATGCATGATTCAATCACTATGAATTTTTTTAACAGCCTTAGAACACATATATGCATGATTGATTCACTATGAAAATTTTGACAACATTAGAACACATATATGCATGATTAAGTTACTATCAAAGTTTTTTAACAGTCTTAGAACACATATATGCATGATTGAATCACATTAAATTTTTTTTTGAAATTATTAGAACACATATATGCATGATTGAATCCCTATAATTTTTTTGATAGCCTTTGTACTCATATATGCATGATTAAATCACGATGAATATTTTTTGACAGCATTAGTACACAATTATGCATGATTGAGTCACAATAACTTTTTTTTGACAGCCTTAGAACATATATATGCATGACTGAATCACTATGAATTTTTTTTGACAGCCTTAAAACAAATATATGCAAGATTGAATCAATATGAATTTTTTTTGCCAACCTTAAAACATATATATACAGGATAGAATCACTATAAAGCTTTTTGACAACCTTAGAACACATTTATGCATGATTAAATCACTATGAAATTTTTTGGACGGACTTACAATACATATATGCATGATTGAATCACTATGAATTTTTTTTGACAATGTAAGAGCACATATATGCAGGATTGAATCACTATGAAATTTTTTTGATAGCCTTAGAACACATAAATGCATGATTGAATCTATATGGATTTTTTTTCATAGTTTTTGAACACATATATGCATGAATGACTCATTATAAATTTTTTTTGATAACCTTAGAACACATATATACATGATTGAATGACAATAAATTTTTTTTACAACATTAGAATGCGCATATGCATGATGAAATCACTATAAATTTTTTTGACAACCATATTACACATATATGCATGATAGAATCACTATGAAGTTTTTTTGACAACATTAAAACAGATATACGCATGATTGCATCACTATATTTTTTTTTTGACAGCCTTAGAACACATATACGCATGATTGAATCACCATGCATTTTTTTTGACAGCTTTAGAATACACATATGCATGATTAAATCACAATGATTTTTTTTGACAGCCTTAGAACATATATATGCATGATTGAATCACTATGAATTTTTTTTGCCAGCCTTAGAATACATATGTACACGAAAGAATCACAATAAAGCTTTTTGACAACCTTAGAACACATTTATACATGATTAAATCACAATGATTTTTTTTGACAGAGTAACAACACATATATGCATGATTGAATCACTATGATTTTTTTTAAACAATGTTAGAACACATATATGCTGATTGGATTAAAACGTTTTTTTTATAGCCTTAGAACACATAAATGTATGATTGAATCACTATGAATTTTTTTTTATAGTTTTAGAACACATATATGCATGAGTGACTCATTATGATTTTTTTTAGAACCTTAGAACACATATATGCATGATTGAATAACTATAAATTTTTTTGACACTATTAGAACACATATATGCATGATTGAATCACTATAATTTTTTTTTTACAACCTTAGAACACATATATGCATGATTGAATCACTATAATTTTTTTTTGACCGCCTTAGAACACATATGTCCATGATTTAATGATTTTGAAATTTCTTTGACAATGCTAGAACAAATATATGCATGATTGAGTCACTATGATTTTTTTTGTGAGCCTTAGAAAACATATATGCATGATTGAATCACTATACATTTTTTTGACAACATTAAAATGCATATATGAATGATTGAATCACTATAAAATTTTTTGAGACCTTAGAACACATATATACAAGATTGAATCACTATGGTTTTTTTTTTGACAGCCTTAGAACACATATATGCATGATTGAATAACTATGAATTTTTTTTGGCAGCCTTACAATGCATATATGCATGATTGAATCACTATGAATTTTTTTGAACACCTTAGATTATATATATGCTTGATTGAATCACTATAAATCTTTTTTGACAAACTTAGAACAAATATATGCATGATTGAATCATAATGATTTTTTTTTGACAGCCTTAGAACACATATATGCATGATTGAATTACAATTAATTTTTTTTACCTTAGAACACATATATACATGATTAAATGATTGAAATTTTTGTGACAACCTTAGAACACATGTGTGCATGAATGAAGCACTACAAATTTTTTTTACCGCATTAGAACAAATATATGCATGATTGATTCACTATGAATTTTTTTTAACAACCTTAGAATAGATATATGCATGATTGATTCACTATGAAATTTTTAACCACATTAGAACACATATATGCATGATTGAGTCACTATAAAAGTTTTTTGACTGTCTTAGAACACATATATGCATGATTGAATAACAATAAATTTTTTTACCGTATTAGAACACGTATATTCATTTTTGAATCACTATAAAATTTTTTAACAGCCTTAGTACACATATATTCATGATTGAATCACTATGAATTTTTTTTGACAGCATTAGAACACATATATGCATGATTGCATCACTAAGTTTTTTTTGATAGCCTTAGAACACATATATGCATGATTGAATCACTATCAATTTATTTGACAGCCTTAGAACAAATATATGCACGATAGAATCACTATAAAGCTTTTTGACAGCCTTAGAACACATTTATGCATGATTAAATCACTATGAATTTTTTTGGACATACTTACTACACACATATGCATGATTGAATCACTATGAATTTTTTTTGATAGTTTTAGAACACATATATGCATGATTGACTCATTATGAAATTTTCTTGGCAACTTTAGAACACATATATACATGATTGAATCACTATAATTTTTTTTTGACAACCTTAAAACACATATATGCATGATTGAAACATTGTTATTTTTTTTGACAATCTTAGGACACATATATGAGTGGTTAAATCACTATGAAATTTTTCAGACTGCATTAGAACATATATATGCATGATTGAATCACTAATTTTTTTTCTTGACAACCTTCAAATAGTTATATGCATGATTGAATCAATATAATTTTTTTTGACAACCATAGAATGCATATATGCATGATTGAACTACTGTAATTTTTTTTCTCAAACTTAGAACACATATATGCATGATTGAGTCATTATGATTTTTTTGACAGCCTTATAACATATATACGCAGGGTTGAATCACTATAATTTTTTCTAACATCCTTAGAACACATATACGCGTGATTGAATCACTGTAAATTTTTTTTGGCAGCATTAGAACGTATATAGGCATGATTGAATCACAATAATTTTTTTTTGACAACCTTAGAACAAATATATGCAAGTTTGAATCACTATAATTTTTTTTTACAGCGTTAGAACACATATATGCATGATTGAATCACTATAAAATTTTTTTGACAGCCTTAGAACACATATATGCATGATTGAATCACTATGAAATTTGTTTGACAACCTTAGAACACATATATGCATGATTGAATTACTATGATTTTTTTTTGACAATGTTAGAATAGATATATGCATGATTGAGTTACCATGATTTTTTTTTTACAACCATAGAACACCTATATAAGTGATTGAATCACTACAATTTTTTTTTACAACATAAAAAAACATATATGCAGGATTGAATCACAATAAGTTTTTTTTTTGAAACCTTAGAACACATATATGCAAGATTGAATCACTATAAATTTTTTTTGGAAGCATTAGAACACATATAGGAATGATTGAATCACTATAATTTTTTTTGACAATCTTGGAACAAATATATGCAAGTTTGATTCACTATGCATGATTGAATCACTATGATTTTTTTGACAGCCTTAAAAAACAAATATGCATGATTGAATCACTATGATTTTTTTTTGACAGCCTTACAACACATATATCCATCATTGAATTACTATGAATTTTTTTTGACAACATTAGAATAGATATATGCATGATTGAGTCACTATGATTTTTTTTAACAGCGTTAGAACACCTATGTGCATGACTGAATTACTGTATTTTTTGACAACATTAGAACACATATATGTAAGATTGAATCACTATAAATTTTTTTTAGAACCTTAGAACACATATATGCAAGATGGAATCACTATAAAAACTTTTTGACAGCCTCATAACACATATATGCATGATTGAATCACTATGAATATTTTTTGACAGCCTTAGAACACATATATGCATGATTTAATCACTATGATTTTTTTGACAATGTTAGAACAAATATATGCATGATTGAGTCACTATGATTTTTTTTTACAGCATTAAAACACATATATGCATGATTGAAAGACTTTAAATTTTTTTTGACTACCTTAGAACACATATATGCATGATTGAATCAATATATTTTTTTTTGCCACCCTTTGAACACCTATATGCTTTATAGAATCACTATAAAGCTTTTTGACAGCCTTAGAACACCTACATGCATGATTAAATAACATGATTTTTTTTTACTGTATTAGAACACATATATGCATGATTTAAACACTATAATTGTTTTTTGACAATGTTAGAAGACAAATATGCATGATTGAATCACTATGAAATTTTTTTGACAGGCTTAGAACACATATATGCGTGATTGAATCACTCTAATTTTTTTTGATAGCCTTAGTGTATATATGCATAATTGAGTCAGTCTGCATTTTTTTCACAACCTTAGAACACATATAAGCATGATTAAATTACTGCAAAATTTTCTTGGCAGCATTAAAACACTTATACGCATGATTGAATCCTTATAATTTTTTTTTGACAGGCTTAGCACACATATATGCATGATTGAATCACTGTGAATTTTTTTTGACAACCTTGGAACATATATATGCATGATTAAATGACTATGACATATTTTTGACAACATTAGAATACATATATGCATGATTGAATCACTATGAATTTTTTTTGACAACCTTAGAACATATATATGCCTGATTGAATCACTATAATTTTTTTTACCAAATTAGAACATATATATGCGTGATTGAATCATTATAAATTTTTTTTGACAGCATTAGCACACATGTATGCAAGATTGAATCACTATAATTTTTTTTTACAACCTTAGAACACATATATGAATGATTGAATCTCTATAAATTTTTTTGACAGACCCAAAACACATATATGCTTGATTGAGTCACTATGCATTTTTTTGTAGCATTAGTACACAAATATGCATGATTGAATAACAATGAAAATTTTTTGCCAGCCTTATTACACATATATGCACAATTGAATCACCATGAAGCTTTTTGACATTCTTATAAGACATATATGCTTGATTAAATTAGTACGCATTTTTTTTCAGCCTTAAAACACATATATGCATGAATGAATCACAATGAAATTTTTTTGACAGCCTTAGAACACATATATGTATGATTGAATCACTATGATTTTTTTTGACAAACTTAGAATACATATATGCATGATTGAATCATAATGATTTTTTTTGAACTCTTTAGAACACATATATGCATGATTAAATCACAATGAAAATTTTTTAACAGCCTTAGAACACATATATACATGATTAAATGACTATAATTTTTTTTGACTACCTTAGCACACATATATGCATGATTGAAACACTACAATTTTTTTTTACCGCATAAGAACATATATATGCATGATTCAATCACAATGATATTTTTTTGACAGCCTTAGAACACATATATACAAGATTGAATCACTATGATTTTTTTTTGAGAACTTTAGAATACCTATATGCAAGATTGATATTTTTTTGATAGGCTTAGAATACAGATATGCATGATTTAATCACTATGATTTTTTTTACTACACTTAGAACACATATATGCTTGATTGAATCACTATAATTTTTTTGACAAATTTAGAACACATATCTGCATGATTGAATCTCTACGATTTTTTTTTGCCACCCTTAGAAAACATATATGCATGCTAGAATCTCAATAAAGTTTTTTGACATACTTTGAACACATATATGCATGATTAAATCACTATAAATTTTCTTTCACAACCTTAGAACACATATATTCATGAATGAATCACTATGATTTTTTTTATAGCCTTAGAAGACATATATGTATCATTGAGTCACTATGAAAGTTTTTTGACAACCTTAGAACACATATATGCATGATTGAATCACTACAATTTTTTTTACAGCATTAGAACACATATATGCATGATTGAATCACTATAAGTTTTTTTTGACAATCTTAGTGTATATTCATGATTGAATCACTATGAAATTTTTTTGACTGCCTTAGAACACATATATGGATGATTGAATCTGTATAATTTTTTTTTGATAGCCTTAGAACTTATGAATGCATGATTGAATCACTATAATTTTTTTTGACAACCTTAGACACATATATGCATGATTAAATCAATATAAAATTTTTTAATAGCTTTAGAACACATAGATGCATGATTGAATTACTATAATTTTTTTTTAAGAATCTTAGAACACATATAGGCAGGATTGAATCAATATGAATTTTTTTTGACAGCCTTAGAACACATGTAAGCATGATTAAAACACTATTGAATTTTGTTGACAACCTTAGAACGCATATCTGCATGAGTGAATCACTATACAAAATTTTTGACTGCCTTACAAAACATATGTGCATGATTGAATTACTATAAAATATTTTGATAGCCTTTGAACACATATATGCATGATTAAATCACTACAAATTTTTAACGGCCATAGAACACATGTATACAAGATTATATCACTATAAAATATTTTTGACATCCTTAGAACACATCTATCCATGATTAAATGACTATGAAAGCTGTTTGACATCCTTAGAACACATATATGCTTGATTGAATCACTATGATTTTTTTTGAGAGAATTAGGACACATATATGCATGAACAAATCACTATAATTTTTTTTGACAACCTTAGAACACATAAATGCATGATTGAATCACTATAACTTTTTTTTTGACAGTCTTAGAACACAAATATGCATTATTGAATCACTATGATTTTTTTTTGACAACCTTAGAACACATATATGCATGATTGTATTACTATGAAATTATTTTGACAGCAGTATAACAAATATACGCATGATTGAATCACTATGGAATTTATTTGACAGAATTAGAACACATATATGCAAGATTGAGTCACTATGAATTTTTTTTGACAGCCTTAGAACATATATATGCATGTTTGAATCACTATGATTTTTTTTTGCGTGACTTAGAACACATATATGCATGATAGAATCACTATAATGCTTTTTGACATCCTTAGAAGACATATATTCATGATCAAATCACGACAATTTTTTTTCATATCCTGAGAACACATATATGTTTGATTGAATCACTATGAATATCCTTAGAAGACATAGACGCATGATTGAGTCACTATGAAAGTTTTTTGACAGCCTTAGAACACATATATGCATGATTAAATCACTACAAATTTTTTTTGACAGCATTAGAACACAATATGCTTGATTCAATGACTATAATTTTTTTTGACAGCCTTAGAACACTTATATGAAAGATTGAATAACTATGATTTTTTTTAAAGCATTAGAACACATATATGCATGATTGAATCACTATAAGTTTTTTTGACAAACTTAGAACACATATATAATTGATTGAATAACTATGAATTTTTTTGACAGCCTTAGAACACATATGCATGATTGAATCACTATGTAATTTTTTTGATAGCTTTAGAACACATATATGCAAGATTGAATCACTATGAATTTTTTTTGACAACCTTAGACACATATATGATTGATTAAATCACTATAAATCTTTTTAACAACCTTAGAACAGATATATACAAGTTTGAATTACTATAAAGTTTTTTTAACAACCCTAGAACACATATATGGAGGATTGAATCAATATGAATTTTTTTGTCAGTGTTAGAAAACATATATGTATGATTAGATCACTATGATTTTTTTTGGACAACCTTAGACACACATATGCATGATTAATTAACTATTTTTTTTTTAGCATCCTTAGAACACATATATAAATGATTGAATTACAATGAATTTTTTTTGCTAGCCATAGAACACAAATATGGATGATTGAGTCACAATAATTTTTTTTTGACAGCATTAAAACACATATATGCATGATTGAATCAATATGATTTTTTTTGACAGCCTTCAAACATATATATGCATGATTAAATCACTATGATTTTTTTTGACAACCTCAGACACATATATACATGATTAAATCACTATAATTTTTTTTACAACATTAGGACACATATATGCATGATTTAATCACTATGATTTTTTTTATAGGCAAAGAAGACATAGATGCATGATTGTGTCACTATGAAAGTTTTTTGACAGCCTTAGAACACATATATGTATGATTAAAACACTACAATTTTTTTTTACTGCATTAGAACAAATATGTGCATGATTGAATGATTATAAATTTTTTTGACAGCTGTAGAACACTTATATGCTTGATTGAATCACTATGATTTTTTTTGCAAGCATTAGAACACATATATGCATTATTGAATCACTATAAGTTTTTTTTGACAACCTTAGAACATCTATATACATGATTGAATCACTATAAAGATTTTTTGGCAGCCTTAGAACACATATATGCATGATTGAATCACTATGAAATTTTTTTGAAAGCCTTAGAACACATATATGCATGATTGGAATCACTATTAATTTTTTTTGACAACCTTAGACAAATATATGCGTGATTAAATCACTATAATTTTTTTTTAACAACCTTAGAACACATATATGCAATATTGAATCACTATAAATTTTTTTTGACAGCCTTAGAACATACACACGATTGAATCACTATAAGAAATTGTTGACAACATTAGAAAATATATGCATGATTGAATCACTATAAATTTTTTTTGACAACCTTAGAACACATATCTATAGGATTAAATCACCATGAAATATTTTTGACAGCCTTAGAACACATATATGCAAGATTGAATCACAATGAAATTTTCTTGACAGCCTTAGAACACATATATACATGATGGAATCACTATGATTTTTTTTTACAGCATTAGAACATATACAAGCAATATTGCATCACTATAATTTTTTTGATAGCCTTAGAACACATATATGAATGATTGAGTCACTCTGAATTTTTTTTGACATCATTAGAACTTATATATGTATGATTGAATCATTAAATGTGTTTTTGATAGCCTTAGAACACATATATGCATGAATGAGTAACTATGATTTTTTTTTGACAACCTTAATATATGCATATTTGAATCACTAAGAAATTTTTTCGCCAGCCATAGAACACATATAGGCATGATAGAATCACTATAAAGTTTTTTGACATCCTTAGAACACATATATATACATTATTAAATCATTATGAAAATTTTTCAGAGCCTTACAACACATATATGTATGATTGAGTCACTATGAATTTTTTTGACATCCTTAGAACACATATATGCATGATTGAATCACTATGATTTTTTTTTGACAAACTTAAAACACATATATGCCTGATTGAATCATAATGATTTTTTTTATAGCCTTAGAACACATATATGCAAGATTGAATCACCTTGAAAGTTTTTTTAACAACCTTAGAACACATATATGCATGATTAAATGACTATAATTTTTTTTGACAACCTTAGAACACATATTTGCATTATTTAATCATTATAAATTTTTTTTGACAACCTTAGAACACACATGCATGATTGAAACACTTTGATTTTTTTCTGACAACATCAGAACACATATATTTATGATTGAATCAATATAACATTTTTTTGATAGTATTAGAACATATATATGCATGATTGAATCACTATAATTTTTTTTTGACAACCTTAAAACACATATATGCATGATTGAAATCCTATAATTTTTTTTGACAACCTTAGAATGCATATAAGCATGATTGAATCACTGTTTTTTTTTTTTGATAATCTTAGAACACATATATACACGAGTGAATCATTATGATTTTTTTTGACAGCCTTAGAACATATATATGCATGGTTGAATCACTATGAAATTTTTTTGATAGCCTTAGAACACAAATATGCATGATTGAATCACTACAAATTTTTTTTGGCAACCTTAGAACACATATATGCCTGATTGAATCACTATGATTTTTTTTAACAACATTAGAACACATATATGCATGATTGAGTCAATATGAATTTTTTTTGACAGTCTTATAACCCATATGCATGACTGAATCACTATGATTTTTTTGGCAGCCTTAGAACACATATATGCATGATTGAATCACGATTATATTTTTTTGACAACCTTATAGAATACATATATGCATGATTGAATCACAAAGAAATTTTTTCGACAGCATTATAACACATATATTCGTGATTGAATCACTATAATTTTTTTTGACAACCTTAGAACATATAAATGCATGATTGAATCACTATACAATTTTTTTGATAGCCTTAGATCACATATATGCTTGCTTGAATCACTAAGAAATTTGTTTGACAACCTTACAACACAATATATCCATGATTGTATCACTATGATTTTTTTTGACAGATTTTGAACAAATATATGCATGATTGAATCACAAGAAATCCTTTTTGACAACCTTAGAACACATATATGCAAGATTGAATCACTATAATTTTTTTTTAACAATCTCAAAACACATATATGAAAGATTGAATCACTATGAATTTTTTTTGGCAGCCTTATAACACATGTATGTATGATTGAATCATAGTGAAATATTTTGATAGCCTTAGAACACATATATGAATGATTGAATCACTATGATTTTTTTTTGACAACCTTATAACAATATGCAAGATTGAATGACTATGATTTTTTTTTTACTTTCTTAAAACTCATATATGCATGAATCATTACAATTTTTTTTGACAACATTAGAACACATATATGCATGATTGAATCACTATAATTTTTTTTTGACAACCTTAGAAAACATAGACGTAAGATTGAATCACTACGAAATTTTTTTGATAGCCTCTGAACAAAAATATTCATAATTGAATCATTATGAAATTTTTTGACAGCCTTAAATCATATTTATGCATGATTGAATCACTATGATTTTTTTTTGACAACCTTAGACACATATATGCATGATTGAATCACCATAAGTTTTTTTTGACAGTCTTAGAACACATATGCATTGTTGAATCACTATGATTTTTTTTTGACAGCCTTAGAATATATATATGCATGATTGAATCACTATAGATTTTTTTTGACAAACTTTGAACACTTATATGCTTGATTCAATCATAATGAAATTTTATTGACAGTCTTAGACTATGAATTTTTTTTGACAACCTTAGAACACATATATGCATGATGGAATCACTATAATATTTTGTTGAACGTATTAAAACATATATATGCATGATCCAATCACTATTATTTTTTTTGACGGCCTTAGAACACATATATGCTTGATTGAATCACAATGAAATTTTTTTGATAGCCTTATAACACATATATGCATGATAGAATCACTATAATTTTTTTTGACAGCATTAGAACACATATATTTATGATTCAATCAATATAAATTTTTTTGACAACCTTAGAACATATATCTGCAGTATTGAATCATCATGATTTTTTTTGGCAACCTTAGAACACATATATGCAAGATTCAATCTCTAAGAATTTTTTTTGACAGCCTTAGAACACATATGCAAGATTGAATCACAATGATTTTTTTTTGACAACCTAAGAACACATATATGTAAGATTGAATCACTATGAATTTTTTTTGACAGCCTTATAACACATATATGCATGATTGAATCACTATGAATTTTTTTTGGCTGCGTTATGACAGATATATGTAGGATAGAATCACTATAAAGTTTTTTGACATCCTTAGAACACATATATGCAAGATTAAATCACTATTAAAATTTTTAACAGCGTTAGAACACATGTGCAGGATTGAATCTCTATGAATTTTTTTTGACAATGTTAGAATACATATATGCATGATTGAATCACTTTAAATTTTTTTTGACAGCATTAGAAAACGTATATGCATGATTAAATGCCTATAATTTTTTTTTGACAATCTTAGAAAACATATATGCATGATTGAATCACTAAAAATTTTTTTTGACAGCCTTAGAACACATATATGCATGATTAAATCACTACGTTTTTTTTTTGACGTCTTTATAACACATATATGTATGATTGAATAACTATGAAATTTTTTTGCCGGCCATAGAACACATATATGCATGATTAAATCACTATGATTTTTTTTATTGCCTTAAAACACATATATGCATGATTGAATCACTATGACTTTTTTTTGACAATGTTAGAAGACATATATACATGATTGCATTAGAATGATTTTTTTTTACAGCCGTAGAACACATATATGCATGATTGAACACAATGACTTTTTTTTTATTGCCTTAGAACATATATATGCATGATTGAGTCACTATGAAATTTTTTCACAGCCTTGTAACACATATATGCATGATTGAATCACTACAAATTTTTTTGACAGCATTAAAATAAATATATGCATGATTGAATCCCTATAATTTTTTTTGACAACCTTAGAACACATATGTATGATTGAATCTCTGTGATTTTTTTCAGACAACCTCAAAAAACATATATTCATGACTGAATCAATATGACATTTTTTTGATAGTGTTAGAACACATATGCATTATTGAATCACAATAATTTTTTTTTGAAAACCTTAAAAAACATAGATGTAAGATTGAATCACTATGAAATTTTTATGATAGCCTTAGAACACAAATATGCATGCTTGAATCACTATGAAATTTTTTGACACCCCTAGAACATATATATGCATGATTGAATCACTATGAATTTTTTTTGACAACCTTAGACACATATATGCATGATTGAATCACCATAAATTTTTTTTGATAGCCTTAGAACACATATATGCATGATTGAATCACTGTGATTATTTTTTGACACCCTTAAAACACATATATACAAGATTGAGTCAGTATGATCTTTTTTTGAGAGCCTTAGAATACATATATGCAAGATTTAATTTTTTTTGACAGCCTTAGTATATATGCGTTATTGAATCACTATGACTTTTTTTGACAGCCTTAGAACACATATATGCATGATTGAATCACTATAGATTTTTGTTGACAAACTTAGAACACTTATCTGCATGATTCAATCATAATAAAATTTTATTGACAGCTTTAGAACACATATATGCATGATTAAATGACTGTAATTTTTCTCACAACCTTAGAACACATATACAGATAATTGATTCAATAAAATTTTGTTGAATGTATTAAAACATACATATGCATGATTCAATCACTATGAAATTTTTTTGACAGCCTTAGTACACATATATGCAGGATTGAATTACTATGAAATTTTTTGGACAACCTTATAACACATATATGCATGATAGAATCACTATAAACTTTTTTTGAAAGCATTGGAATACATATATGGATGATTCAATTAGTATAAATATTTTTTGACAACCTTTGAACACATATCTGCAGTATTGAAACGTCACGAAATTTTTTTTGACAGCCTTAGAACACATATATGCAAGATTTAATCTCTATGATTTTTTTTTTAGAGCCTTAGAACACATATATGCAAGAATGAATCACTATGATTTTTTTTTGACAGCCTTATAACACGTATATGCATGATTGAATCACTATGAATTTTTTTTGGCTGCCTTATAACACATATATGTAGGATATAATCAATATAAAGTTTTTTGACATCCTTAGAACACATATATGCATGATTAAATCACTATGAAATTTTTTAACTGCCTTAGAACACATATGTACAAGATTGAATTACTATTAAATTTTTTTGACAAGCTTAGAACACATACATGCATGATTGAATCACTTTGAGTTTTTTTGAGAGCCTTAGAACTCATATATGCATGATTTAATCATTATGATTTTTTTTGACATTGTTAGAATACATATATGCATGATTGAATCACTTTAATTTTTTTTTGACAGCTTTAGAACACGCATATGCATGATTGAATGACTATAATTTTTTTTTGACAATCTTAGAACACATATAAATGATTGAATTACTATAATTTTAATTTGACAACCTTAGAACACATATATGCATGATTAAATCACTATGATTTTTTTTTGACATCCTTAGAACACATATATGCATGATTGAATAACTATGAATTTTTTTTGCCAGCCATAGAACACATTTATGTGTGATTAAATCACTATGATTTTTTTTGACAGCCTTAGAAAACCTATATGCATGATTGAATCACTATAAATTTTTTTTTGACAACCTTGGAACACATATATGCAAGATTGAATGACTACATTTTTTTTGACAGCCTTATAACACATATATGCCTGATTGAATCACTATGATTTTTTTTTACAACTTTAGAACACATGTATGCGTGATTAAGTCACTATGAAATTTTTTTGACAGGCTTGTAACCCAGATGCATGATTGAATCACAATAAGTGTTTTTTGACAGCGTTAGAACACATATATGCATGATTCTATCACTATGATTTTTTTTGACAGATTTAGAAAAAATATATGCATCATTGAATATATAGAAAACTTTTTTGATAACCTTAGAACACAAATATGTATGGTTGAATCTCTATAAATTTTTTTAACAAACTCAGAACACATATATGATAGATTTAATCACTATAGAATTTTTTTGAGAGCCTTAGGGCACATATATTCATGATTGAATCATTATGAATTTTTTTTGATATGCTTAGAAGACATATTCATGATTGAATTTTTTTTGACAGCCTTAAAATAGATATATGCATGATTGAATCACTATGAATTTTTTTTGACAACGTTAGAAACATATATGCATGATTGATTCACAATAAATTTTTTTTGCGAGCGTTAGAATACATATATGCAAGATTTAATTTTTTTTGACAGCCTTAGAACACATCTACGCATGATTGAATCACTATGATTTTTTTTTTGACAACCTTAAAACACATATATGCATGATTGAATTACTATGATTTTTTTTGACAAACTTAGAACATATATATGCATGATTCAATCTTAATGATTTTTTTTTGACTGCCTTAGAACATATGTATTTATGATTAAATGACTATAAATTTTTTTTGACAAACTTAGAACAGATATATGCATGTTTGAATCACTATAAATTTTTGTTGACCATATTAAAACATATAAATGTATGATTCAATCACTATGAAAATTTTTTGATAGCTTTTGAAGACAAATATGCATGATTGAATCACTATGAATTTTTTTTGACAGCCATAGAACAAATATATACATGATTGAATCACTACAATTTTTTTTGACAGCATGAGAAAAAATATTGGCATGGTTCAATATATATAATTTTTTTTGACATCCTTAGAACACATATATGCATGATTGAGTCACTATTAATTTTTTTTGACAAACTTAGAACGCATATACGCATGATTCAATCATAATGAATTTTTTTTTACAGCCTTAGAACATATATATTTATGATTAAATGACTGTAATTTTTTTTGACAAACTTAGAACAGATATATGCATGTTTGAATCACTATAAATTTTGGTTGACCGTATTGAAACATATATATGTACGATACAATCACTATAAATTTTTTTTGACAGCCTTAGAAGACAAATATGCATGCTTGAATCACTATGAATTTTTTTTGACAGCCTTAGAGCAAATATATACATGATTGAATCACAACAATTTTTTTTGACAACATGAGAACACATATAGGCATGGTTCAATATGTATAATTTTTTTTGACAAACTTATAACACATATCTGGAAGATTGAACCATTATCAATTTATTTTGACAGCGTTAGTACACATATATGCAAGATTGAATCACTATAAATTTTTTTTGATAGCATTAGAACACATATATGTATGATTGAATCACTATGAAAGTTTTTTGATAGCCTTAGAACATATATGCATGATTGAATCACTATGAAATTTTTTTGACAACCTTGGACACACATATATGCGCGATTATACCCCAATAAATTTTTTTTGATAACCTTAGAACACGTATATGCATGATTGAATTACTATGAATTTTTTTTGACAACCTTAGAACACATATATGTAGGATTGAATCACTATGATTTTTTTTGACAACCTTAGGACACATATATGCAAGATTGAATCACCATAAAAAATTTTTGACAGCCTTAGAGTATATTTATTCATGATTGAATCACTAGGATTTTTTTTTTACTGCCTTAGAACACATATATGCATGACTTAATCACTATGAAGTTTTTTTGTAAGAATACATATATGCAAGTTTGGTTTTTTTTCATCGTTAGAACACATATATGCAAGATTGAATCACAATGAAATTTTTTCTACAGCCTTAGAACACATATATATGTATGATTGAATCATTATGGTTTTTTTAAACAAACTTAGAACACATATATGCGTGATTGAATCAAAATGAATTTTTTTTGACAGCCTTAGATCACATATATATATATGTATGATTTAATCACAATAAAAATTTGTTAACAGCCTTAGAAAACATATAGGCACGATTGAATCACTACAATTGTTTTTTTGACCGTATTACAACATACATATGCATGATTCAATAACTATGAACTTTTTTTGAAAGCCTTAGAACACATATATGCATCATTGAATCACTACAATTTTTTTTTGACAGCATTAAAACAATTATATGCATGATTGAGTCACTATGATTTTTTTTGACAACCTTAGAACACATATCTGCTGAACTGAATCATTATGAGATTTTTTTGATATCCTTAGAAAACATAAAGCATGATTAAATCACTGTGAAAATTTTTTTATAGCCTTAGAACACATATATGCAAGATTGAATCACAACAAATTTTTTTTGACAGCCCTAGAACACATATTGAATCACTATAAATGTTGTTTGACAGCCTTAGAAAACATATATGCATGATTGAACCACTATAAACTTTTTTTGACAGCCTTAGAACATATATATGCATGATTGAGTCACTATGACTTTTTTTGACAACCTTAGAACACATATGCATGATTGAGTCACCATGATTTTTTTTAACAGCTTTAGAATACATATATGCATGATTGAATCACTATGAATTTTTTTTGCCAGCCATAGAACACATATATGCAAGATTCAATCACTATGAATTTTTTTGACAGCCTTAGAACATATATATGCATGCCTGAATCGCTATGAAAGTTTTTGATAGCCTGTGAACACATATACATGATTGAACTACTTTGAAAGTTTTTTGACACTCTCAGAACACATATATGCATTATTGAATCATAACAAATATTTTTTGACAACATTAGAACACATATATGCCTGATTGAATCACTATATATTTTTTTGACATCCTTAGAACACGTATATGCATGATTGAATCACTATGATTTTTTTTGACGGCAATAGAACATATATATACCTGATTGAATCACTATAAGTTTTTTTAGACAGCCATTGAGCAAATATATACATGATTGAATCACAACAATTTTTTTTAGACAGCATGAGAACACATATAGGCATGGTTCAATACGTATAAATTTTTTTGACAATCTTATAACACATATCTGGAAGATTGAACCATTATCAATTTATTTTGACAGCGTTAGAACTTATATATGCAAGATTGAATCACTATAAATTTTGTTTTGACAACATTAGAACACATATATGTATGATTGAATCACTATGAAAGTTTTTTGATAGCCTTAGAACATATATGCATGATTATACCCCAAATTTTTTTTGACAGCCTTAGAACACGTATATTCATGATTGAATTACTATGAAATTTTTTTGACAACCTTATAACACATATATGTAGGATTGAATCACTATGATTTTTTTTTGACAACCTTAGGACACATATATGCAAGGTTGAATCACCATAAATTTTTTTTGACAGCCTTAGAGTATATATATTCATGATTGAATCACTAGGAATTTTTTTGACCGCCTTAGAACACATATATGCATGACTGAATCACTATGATTTTTTTTTTACAGCCTTAGAACACATATATGCAGGATTGAATAACTATAATTTTTTTTGACAACCTTAGAACACATATATGCATGATTGAATCACTATGAATTTTTTTTACTGCATTAGAACACATATATGCATGATTAAATGACTATGGAATTTTTTTAACAACTTGGAACACATATATGTATGATTGAATCACTATAAATTTTTTTGACCGCATTAGAACCTACATAGAAATGAGTAAATCACTATAAATTTTTTTTGATGGCCTTAGAACGTATATATGCATGATTAAATCACTTTGAAATATTTTTTATAGCCTCAAAACATATATATGCAAGATTCAATCACTATGAATTTTTTTTCCCAGCTTTTAAACACATATATGCATGATTGAATTACTATGAATTTTTTTTGACAACATTAGAACACTTATATGCATGATTGAATCACTATATTTTTTTTTAACAACCTTAGAACACATATATGCATGATTGAACCACTATAAAATTTTTTTGACAACCATAGAACACATATATGCATGATTGAATCACTATAATGTTTTTTAACAACCTTAGAACACATATATGCATGATTAAATCACTATAAAATTTTCTTGACAGCCTTAGAACACATATATGGATGATTGAATCACTCTAAAATTTTTTTGCCAGCCTTAGAACACATATATGCAGAATAGAATAAGTATAAAGCTTTTTGACATCCTTATAACACATATATACATGATTAAATCACTATGATTTTTTTTACAGCCGTAGAACATATATATGCCTGATTGAATCACAATGAATTTTTTTTGACAGCCTTAGAACACAATTATGCATGATTGAATCACTCTGGTTTTTTTTGACAAACTTAGAATCCATATATTTATGATTGAATCATAATGATTTTTTTTGATAGCCTTAGAACATATGTATGCATTATTGAATCACAATGTAAATTTTTTAACAGACTTAGAACACATATATACATGATTAAATGACTATTTTTTTTTTACTACCTTAGAACACACACACACACACACACACACACACATATATATATATGTATGAATCACCATAAATTTTTTTATCGCATTAGAACATATACATGCGTGACTCAATCACTATGAAAATTTTTTGATATCCCTAGAAAACATATATGCTTGATGAAATCAATATGAAATACTTTTTACAACCTTATAACACATATATGCAAGATTGAATCATAATAAAAAAATTTTGACAGCCTCAACACACATATATGCATGATTGAGTCAGAATAATTTTTTTTGACAGCCTTAGAACACATATATTTATGATTGAATCACTATGATTTTTTTTAACAAACTTAGAACCCATATATGCAAGATAGAATCATATTAAATTTTTTTGATAGCTTTATAACATATATATGCATGATTGAATCACAATAAAATTTTTTTAACAGCCTTATAACACATATATACATGATTAAATGACTATACATTTTTTTTGACAACCTTAGCACACATATATGCATGATTCAATAACTACAAGTTTTTTTTACCGCATATGTACATATATATGCATGATTCAATCACTATGATTTTTTTTTGATAGCCTTAGAAAACATATATGCATGATTAAATCACTATGAAACATTTTTTACAGCCTTAGAACACAAATATGCAAGATTGAATCACGATAAATTTTTTTTGACAACTTTAGAACACGTATATGCATGATTGACTCACTATAAATTTTTTTTGACAGCCTTAGAACACATATATGCATGATTGAATCACTATGATTTTTTTGACAGCCTTAGAACACATATATGCATGATTGAGTCAGTATGATTTTTTTTGACAGTCTTAGAACACATATATGCATGATAGAATCAATATAAACTTTTTTTGCCAGCTTTAGAACACATATATGCATGATAGAATCACTATAAAGCTTTTTGACATCCTTACAACACATATATGCATGATTAAATCACCATAAATTTTTTTTGACAGCCTTAGAACACATATATGCATGATTGAATCACTATGAATTTTTTGAGAGACTTAGAACACACATATGCATGATTAGGTAATATGAAAGTTTTTTGACAACCTTAAACACACATATATGCATTATCGAATCACTACAAATATTTTTTGACAGCATTAAAACACACATATGTATGATTGAATCACTATAATTTTTTTTGACATCGTTAGAACACATATATACATGATTGAATCATTATGATTTTTTTTATGGCATTAGAACACATATATGCATGATTGAATCACCATAAGTTTTTTTTGACAGCCTTAGAACACATATATGCACGATTAAATCACAATGATTTTTTTTTGGCAGCCATAGAACACATATATGCATGATTGAATCACTATGATTTTTTTTACAGGATTACAATACATATATGCATGATTGAATCACTAAAAGTTTTTTTTTTGACAACTCTAGAACTCATATATGCATGATTGAATCACTATGAAATTTGTTTGATAGCCTTAGAATACATATATGCATGATTGAATCACTATGAATTTTGTTTGATAGCCTTAGAACACATATACGCATGGCTGAATCACTATGATTTTGTTTTAACAGCCTTAGAACAGATATTTGCGTGATTGAATCAGAATGAAATTTTTTAATGGCCTTAGAACACATATATGCATGATTAAATGACTGATTTTTTTGACATCCTTAGAATGCATACATGCATGATTGAATTGCCATAAATTTTTTGAGCACATTAGAACATATATATGCCTGATTAAATCACTCTGAATTTTTTTGATAGCTTTAGAACACATTTATGCTGGATTAAATCACAATAAAATATTTTTGATAGCCTTAGAACACATATATGCAAGCTTCAATCACTAAGAATTTTTTTTCACTGCCTTAAAACACATAAATACAAGATTGAATCACTATGTATTTTTTTGACAGAATTAGAACACATATATCCATGATTGAATCAGTATAATTTTTTTTAACAACCTTAGAACACATATATTATTCATGAATTAGTCACTATAAAATTTTTTTGACAACCTTAGAACACATAAATGCATGATTGAGTCACTATGATTTTTTTTGACATCCTTAGAACACAAATATGCATGATTGAGTCACTAGGATTTTTTTTTGAGAGCCTTAGAATACATATTTGGATGATTGAATCACTATGAATTTTTTTTCCACCCTTAGAACTCATATATGCATGATAAAATCACTATAAAGCTTTTTGACATCCATAGAACACATATATGCATTATTAAATCACTATAAAAATTTTTTTACAGCCTTAAAACACATATATACATGATTGAATTATAATGATTTTTTTTTGACAGCCTCAGAACACATATATGCATGACTGAATCACTATGATTTTTTTTTAACAAACATAGAACCCATATATGCATGATTGAATCATAATGATTTTTTTTGAAACCCTTAGAACACAAATATGCATGGTTGAATGACAACTATTTTTTTTTAACATCCTTAGAACACATATATACATGATTAAATGACTATGAATTTTTTTTGACAACCTTAGAACACATATATGCATGATTGAATCACTACAATATTTTTTTACCGCATTAGAACACACACACACACACACACACACACACACACATATATATATATATATATATATGCATGATTGAATTACTATGATTTTTTTGACAGCCATAGAACACATATATGCATGATTAAATCCCTATAAGTTTTTTTTGACAGCCTTAGAACAAATATATGCAAGATTGAAAAACTATGGATTTTTTTGTTAGCCTAAGAACACATATATGCATGATTGAATCACAATGAATTTTTTTTGACAGCCTTAGAACACATATTTGCATGATTGATTCACTATGAATTTTTTTTGAAAGCCTTAGAACACATATATGAATGATTGAATCATAAAGAAATTTTTTTAACTTCCCTAGAACACATATATGCATGATTAAATGACTATAAATTTTTTTTGACAACCTTAGAACAAATATATGCAAGATTGAATCTCTTTAATTTTTTTTGACCGCATTAGAATGTATATATCCATAATTAAATCACTATGATTTTTTTTTATAGCCATAAAAGACATATATGGATGATTAAATCAATATGAAATGTTTTTGACAGTGTTAGAACACATATATGCAAGATTGAATCACTATGATTTTTTTCACTGTCTTAAAACACATATATGCATGATTGAATCACTATGAAATTTTTTTGACAACCTTAGAACACATATATATATGATTGAATCACTATAATTTTTTTTGACAGCCTTAGAACACATATTCGGATGATTAAGTCAATATGATTTTTTTTGAGATCCTGAAAACACATATGTATGATTGAATCTCTATAAAAATTGTTTGCCATTAGAACACATATATGCATGATAGAATCACTATAGAGCTTTTTTGACATCCTTAAACCACATATGTGCATGATTAAATCACTATGATTTTTTTACATCTATAAAACACATATATGCATGATTGAATCACTATACATTTTTTTTGACATCCATAGAACATATATATGCATGATTGAATCGTAATGAATGTTTTTTAACAGCTTTAGAACACATATATACCTGATTAAATGGCTATGAATTTTGTTTGACAACCTTAGAACACATATAAGCAAGATTGAATCACTACATTTTTTTTACCGCATTAGAACACATATATGCATGATTCACTATAAAAAGTTTTTGACAACCTTAGAACACATATATGCATGATTGAATCACTATGAAATTTTTGACCATATTAGAACACATATAAGCATGATTGAGTCACAATAAAACTTTTTTTAATAGTCTTAGAACATATATATGTGTTATTTAATCACAATAAATTTTTATTGACAGCATTAGAACACATATATGCATGATTGAATCACTATAAATTTTTTTTGACAACATTAGAACCTATATATACATGATTGAATCACTATAAGATGTTTTTGACAGCCTTAGAACACATATACGCATGATTGAATCACTATGAGTTTTTTTTGACAGCCTTAGAACACATATATGCAAGATTGAATCACTATATAATTTTTGGTAGCCTAACAACACATATATGCATGATTGAATCACTATAAATTTTTTTTGCCAGACTTAGAACACATATATACACGATAGAATCACTATAAAGCTTTTTGACAACCTTAGAACACATTTATAAGTGATTAAATCACTATCAAAACTTTTTGACAGACTTAGAACACATGAACATGTTTGAATCACTATGATTTTTTTTGAATTAAAATGAATTTTTTTTGATGGCTTTAGAACACATAAAACATGTTTGAATCACTATGAATTTTTTTTGATAGCCTTAGAACACATATATGAATGATTGAGTCACTATGAATTTTTTTTGACAGCCTTAGAACACATATATGTGTGATTAAATCACTATGAATTTTTTTTGACAACATTAGAAGATATATATGCAGGATTGAATCACTAATTTTTTTTTAACAACATTAGAACAAATATATACATGATTGAATGACTAAATCTTTTTTTGACAACCTTAGAATGCATATATGCATGATTGAGTCACTGAGATTTTTTTTGACAACCTTAAAACACATATATGCATGGTTGGAACACTATGAATTTTTTTGACTGCCTTGGAAGATACATATGCATGATTAAATAACTACAATATTTTTTGGACAGCCTTAGAACACATATATGCATGATTGAATCACCAAATTTTTTTTTTTGACAACATTCAAACACATATAGGCATGATTGAATCACTATAATTTTTTTTGACAACCTTAGAACAAATATATGCAAGATTTAATCACTATAATTTTTTTTGACAGCCTTAGAACATAGATATGCATGATTGAATCACTAAGAAATTTTTTTGAGAGCTTTATAACACACATATGAATGATTAAATCACTATGAAATTTTTTTGACAACATTAGAACAAATATTTGCATGATTGAGTGACTATGATTTTTTTTATATCCTTAGAACACATATATGCATGACTGAATCACTACAATTTTTTTTTTACAACATTAGAACACATATATGCACGATGGAATCACTATAAAGTATTTTTGAGAACCTTAGAAGACATATATGCAAGATTGAATCATTGTAAAATTTTTTGAGAACCTTAGAAAACATACATGCATGATTGAATCACAATGATTTTTTTTACAGCCTTAGAACACATATACGCATCATTGAATCACTATGATTTTTTTTTGATAAACTTAGAACCCATATATGCATGATTGAATCATAATGAAATTTTTTTGACAGCCTTAGAATTTATATATGCATGATTGGATCATAATGCAATTTTTTAACAGTCTTATAACATATATATACAAGATTAAATGACTACGAATTTTTTTTGACAACCTTAGAACACATATACGCATGATTGAATGACTAATTTTTTATTGCCGCATTAGAACATATATATGCATTATTTAATCACTATAATTTTTTTTGAAATCATTAGAACACATATATAGATGATTGAATCACTATTAATTTTTTTTGACAACCTTAGAACTTATTTATACATGATTGAATCACTATACAATTTTTTTTGACAGCATTAGAACACATATATGCATGATTGAATTACTCTAAGTTTTTTTTGACAGCCTTAGAACACATATATGCATGATTGAATCACTATAAACTTTTTTTGCCAGCCTTAGAACACATATTTGCATGATAGAATCACTATAAAGCTTTTTGACATCCTTAGAACACATATATGCTTCATTAAATCACTATGTATTTTTTTACAACCTTAGAACACATATATGCATGAATTGAATCATAAAGATTTTTTTGACAGCCTTAAACACATATATGAATGATTGAATCAGTATGATTTTTTTTTGACAAACTTAGAATACATATATGCATGATTGAGTCATAATGAATTTTTTTGACAGCCTTGGAACACATATATGCATTGATGAATCACATTGACAACATTAGAACACATTTATGCATGATTGAATCACTATAATTTTTTTTGACAGCATTAGAACACATATATGCATGATTGAATTACTACAAATTTTTTTGACAGCCTTAGAACACATATATGCATGATTGAATCACAATGAATTTTTTTTGACATCATTAGAACACATATATGAATGATTGAATCACTATGATTTTTTTTGACAAACTTAGAATACATATATGCATGATTGAATCACTATAAAATTTTTTTGACAACCTTAGAAGAAATATTTGCATGATTTAATCACTTAGAATTTTTTTCGACAACAGTAGAATCATATATGCATGAAAGAATCACAATAAAGCTTTTTGACATCCTTAGAACCATATATGCATGATTAAAATCACTATAATTTTTTTTACAACCTTAGAATATATATGCATGATTGAATCACTATGATTTTTTTTGACAAACTTAGAACAAAACATATATGCATGATTGAATCATAATGATTTTTTTTTTGACAGCCTTAGAACACATATATGCATGATTGAATCACAATGATTTTTTTTTAACAGCCATAGAACACATATGTACATGATTAAATGACTTTGAATTTTTGTGATAACCTTAGAACACATATATTCAAGATTGAATCACAAGTTTTTTTTACCACATTAAAATATATGTATGCATGGTTGAATCACTATGAAATGTTTGACAACATTAGAACACATATATGCATGATTGAGTCATTATAAAAGTTTTTTGACAGTCTTAAAACACATATATGCATGATTGAATCACAATAATTTTTTTTTGAAAATATTAGAACACATATATGTATGATTGAATCCCTATAAAATTTTTTGACAGCCTTTCAACATATATATGCATGATTGAACCATTACGAAATTGTTTGTACAGCAATAGAACACATATATGCATGATTGAATCACTATGATTTTTTTTGTAGGCTTAGAACATATATATACACGATAGAATCACTATAAAGCTTTTTGACGGCCTTAGAACACCTTTATGCATGATTAAATAACTATGATTTTTTTTGGATAGCCTTAGAACCCATATATGCATGATTGAATCACAATGATTTTTTTTAACAGCCATAGAACACATATGTACATGATTAAATGACTTTGAATTTTTGTGATAACCTTAGAACACATATATTCATGATTGAATCACAAGTTTTTTTTACCACATTAAAATATATGTATGCATTGTTGAATCACTATGAAATGTTTGACAACATTAGAACACATATATGCATGATTGAGTCATTATAAAAGTTTTTTAACAGTCTTAAAACACATATATGCATGATTGAATCACAATAATTTTTTTTTGAAAATATTAGAACACATATATGTATGATTGAATCCCTATAAAATTTTTTGACAGCCTTCCAACATATATATGCATGATTGAACCATTACGAAATTGTTTGTACAACAATAGAACACATATATGCATGATTGAATCACTATGATTTGTTTTTGTAGGCTTAAAACATATATATACACGATAGAATCACTATAAAGCTTTTTGACAGCCTTAGAACACCTTTATGCATGATTAAATAACTACGATTTTTTTTGGATAGCCTTAGAACCCATATATGCATATATGCATGATTGCAATAGATTGAAACTTTTTTGAAAGCTTTAGAACACATACATGCATGATTGAATCACTATGAATTTTTTTTTATAGCATTAGAACACATATATGCATGATTGAGTGATTGATTTTTTTTTGACAGCCTAAGAACACATATATGCATGATTGAATCACTACAAAATTTTTTTGAGAGCATTATAACACATATACGCATGATTGAAACACTGTAATTTTTTTTTGAAAACCTTAGGACACATATATGCGTCATTAAATCACTATGAATTTTTTTTGACAGCATTAGAACAAATATATGCATGATTGAATCACTAAATTGTTTTTGACAACCTTAGAACAGAGATATGCATGATTCAATCACTATAATTTTTTTTGGACAACCTTAGAATGCATATATGCATGATTGAATCACTGTGAAATATTTTTGACAACCTTGGAACACATATATGCATGATTGCATGACTATGAAATATTTTTAATAGCCTAAGAACATATATATGCCTGATTTAATCATTATGAATTTTTTTTGACTGCCTTAGAACACATATGTGCATGATTCGATCACTATAAATTTTTTTGACAACATTAGAACACATACAGACATGATTGAATCACTATAAATTTCTTTTGACATCCTTAGAACAAATATATGCAACATTGAACCACTATGAATTTTTTTTGGCAGCCTTATAACACATATATGCATGATTGAACCACTATTGATTTTTTTTGACAGCCTTAGAACACATATATGCATGATTGAATCATTATAATTTTTTTTTGACAATGCTTGAACAAATATATGCTAAGATTGAGTCACTATGGTTTTTTTTTGTTAGCCTTATAACACATATATGCAGGATTGAATCACTAACATTTTTTTTGACAACATTAGAACACATATATGAATGATTGAATCACTATAATATTTTTTGAAAACCATAGTACACATACAGACAAGATTGAATCACTATGAATTTTTTTGAGAGCCTTAAAACACATATATGCATGATTGAACCACTATGAAAATTTTTTGACCGCCTTAGAATATATATATGCATGATTGAATCACTATGATTTTTTTTGACAAACTTAGAACACATATATGCATGATTGAATCATAATGAAATTTTTTTGACAACCTTAGAACAAATATATGCGTTATTGAGTCATAATGAATTTTTTTTAACAGCCTTAGAACACATATATGCATGATTAAATGACTGAAATTTTTGTGACAACCGTAGAACACATGTGTGCATGATTGAATCACTATAATTTATTTTACCGTATTAGAACATATATATGCATGATTCAATCACTCTGAATTTTTTTAACAGCCTTAGAACACATATATGCATGATTGATTCACTATGAAAATTTTGACAACATTAGAACACATATATGCATGATTAAGTTACTATCAAAGTTTTTTAACAGTCTTAGAACACATATATGCATGATTGAATCACATTAAATTTTTTTTTGAAATTATTAGAACACATATATGCATGATTGAATCACTATAAATTTTTTGATAGCCTTTGTACTCATATATGCATGATTAAATCACGATGAATATTTTTTGACAGCATTAGTACACATTTATGCATGAATGAGTCACAATAACTTTTTTTTGACAGCCTTTGAACATATATATGCATGACTGAATCACTATGAATTTTTTTTGACAACCTTAAAACAAATATATGCATGATTGAATCAATATGAATTTTTTTTCCAACCTTAAAACATATATATACAGGATAGAATCACTATAAAGCTTTTTGACAACCTTAGAACACATTTATGCATGATTAAATCACTATGAAATTTTTTGGACGGACTTACAATACATATATGCATGATTGAATCACTATGAATTTTTTTTGACAATGTAAGAGCACATATATGCAGGATTGAATCACTATGAATTTTTTTTGATAGCCTTAGAACACATAAATGCATGATTGAATCGCTATGGAATTTTTTTTATAGTTTTTGAACACATATATGCATGAATGACTCATTATGAATTTTTTTTGACAACCTTAGAACACATATATGCATGATTGAATGACAACAAATTTTTTTTTACAACATTAGAATGCACATATGCATGATGAAATCACTATAAAATTTTTTGACAACCATATTACACATATATGCATGATAGAATCACTATGAAGTTTTTTTGACAACTTTAAAACAGAAATACACATGATTGCATCACTATAATTTTTTTGACAGCCTTAGAACAAATATACGCATGATTGAATCACCATGTATTTTTTTGACAGCTTTAGAATACACATATGCATGATTAAATCACAATGATTTTTTTTTGACAGCCTTAGAACATATATATGCATGATTGAATCACTATGAAATTTTTTTGCCAGCCTTAGAACACATATGTACACGAAAGAATCACAATAAAGCTTTTTGACAGCCTTAGAACACATTTATACATGATTAAATCACAATGATTTTTTTGGCAGACTTACAACACATATATGCATGATTGAATCACTCTGATTTTTTTAAACAATGTTAGAACACATATATGCTGATTGGATTAAAACGTTTTTTTTATAGCCTTAGAACACATAAATGCACGATTGAATCACTATGATTTTTTTTTGATAGTTTTAGAACACATATATGCATGATTGACTCATTATGATTTTTTTTTAGAACCTTAGAACACATAAATGCATGATTGAATCACTATAATTTTTTTTGTCACTATTAGATCACATATATGCATGATTGAATTACTATAATTTTTTTTTACAACCTTAGAACACATATATGCATGATTGAATCACTATAAAATATTTTTGACCGCCTTAGAACACATATGTCCATGATTTAATCATTTTGAAATTTCTTTGACAATGCTAGAACAAATACATGCATGATTGAGTCACTATGATTTTTTTTGTGTGCCTTAGAAAACATATATGCATGATTGAATCACTATAAATTTTTTTGACAACATTAAAATGCATATATGAATGATTGAATCACTATAAAATTTTTTGAGACCTTAGAACACATATATACAAGATTGAATCACTATGGTTTTTTTTTGACAGCCTTAGAACACATATTTGCATGATTGAATCACTATGAATTTTTTTTGGCAGCCTTACAACGCATATATGCATGATGGAATCACTATGAATTTTTTTGACCGCCTTAGAATATATATATATATATATATGCATGATTGAATCACTATAAATCTTTTTTGACAAACTTAGAACAGATATATGCATGATTGAATCATAATGAAATTTTTTTGATAGCCTTAGAACACATATATGCATGATTGAATTACAATTAATTTTTTTTACCTTAGAACACATATATACATGATTAAATGATTGAAATTTTTGTGACAACCTTAGAACACATGTGTGCATGAATGAAGCATTACAAAATTTTTTTACCGCATTAGAACAAATATATGCATGATTGATTCACTATGAATTTTTTTTAACAACCTTAGAATAGATATATGCATGATTGATTCACTATGAAATTTTTAACCACATTAGAACACATATATGCATGATTGAGTCACTATAAAAGTTTTTTGACTGTCTTAGAATACATATATGCATGATTGAATCACAATAATTTTTTTTGGTGTATTAGAACACATATATTCATTATTGAATCACTATAAATTTTTTTAGCACCCTTAGTACACATATATTCATGATTGAATCACTATGAAATTTTTTTTACAGCATTAGATCACATATATGCATGATTGAATCACTAAGTTTTTTTTGATAGCCTTAGAACACATATATGCATGATTGAATCACTATCAATTTTTTTGACAGCCTTAGAACAAATATATGCACGATAGAATCACTATAAAGCTTTTTGACAGCCTTAGAACACATTTATGCATGATTAAATCACTATGAATTTTTTTGGACATACTTACAACACACATATGCATGATTGAATCACTATGAATTTTTTTTGATAGTTTTAGAACACATATATGCATGATTGACTCATTATGAAATTTTCTTGGCAACTTTAGAACACATATATGCATGATTGAATCACTATAATTTTTTTTTGTCACCATTAGAACACATATATGCATGATTGAATCACTATAATTTTTTTTTGACAACCTTAAAACACATATATGCATGATTGAAACATTGTGATTTTTTTTGACAATCTTAGGACACATATATGAGTGGTTAAATCACTATGAAAATTTTTAGACTAGATTAGAACATATATATGCAAGATTGAATCACTAATTTTTTTTCTTGACAACCTTGGAATAGTTATATGCATGATTGAATCAATATAATTTTTTTTTGACAACCATAGAATGCATATATGCATGATTGAACCACTGTAATTTTTTTTTCAAACTTAGAACACATATATGCATGATTGAGTCACTAGGATTTTTTTTGATAGCCTTATAACATATATACGCAGGGTTGAATCACTATAATTTTTTTTGACATCCTTAGAACACATATACGCATGATTGAATCACTGCGATTTTTTTTTGGCAGCATTATAACGTATATAGGCATGATTGAATCACAATAAAATTTTTTTGACAACCTTAGAACAAATATATGCAAGTTTGAATCACTATGATTTTTTTTTTACAGCGTTAGAACACATATATGCATGATTGAATCACTATAAAATTTTTTTGACAGCCTTAGAACACATATATGGATGATTGAATCACTATAAAATTTTTTTGACAGCCTTAGAACACATATATGCATGATTGAATTACTATGATTTTTTTTTGACAATGTTAGAATAGATATATGCATGATTGAGTTACCATGATTTTTTTTGACAGCCTTAGAACACCTATATAAGTGATTGAATCACTACAATTTTTTTTTTACAACATAAAAAAACATATATGCAGGATTGAATCACAATACGTTTTTTTTTGAAACCTTAGAACACATGTATGCAAGATTGAATCACTATAAAAATTTTTTGGAAGCATTAGAACACATATAGGAATGATTGAATCACTATAATTTTTTTTTGACAATCTTGGAACAAATATATGCAAGTTTGATTCACTATGATTTTTTTTTGACAGCGTTAGAACACATATATGCATGATTGAATCACTATGAAATTTTTTTGACAGCCTTAAAAAACAAATATGCATGATTGAATCACTATGAATTTTTTTTGACAGCCTTAGAACACATATATCCGTCACTGAATTACTATGAAATTTTTTTGACAACATTAGAATAGATATATGCATGATTGAGTCACTATGATTTTTTTTTGACAGCGTTAGAACACCTATGTGCATGACTGAATTACTGTATTTTTTTGACAACATTAGAACACATATATGTAAGATTGAATCACTATAATTTTTTTTTTGGAACCTTAGAACACATATATGCAAGATGGAATCACTATAAAAACTTTTTGACAGCCTCATAACACATATATGCATGATTGAATCACTATGAATATTTTTTGACAGCCTTAGAACACATATATGCATGATTTAATCGCTATGATTTTTTTTGACAATGTTAGAACAAATATATGCATGATTGAGTCACTATGATTTTTTTTGACAGCAGTAAAACACATATATGCATGATTGAAAGACTTTAAATTTTTTTTGACAACCTTAGAACACATATATGCATGATTCAATCAGTATAATTTTTTTTGCCACCCTTTGAACACATATATGCTTTATAGAATCACTATAAAGCTTTTTGACAGCCTTAGAACGCATACTTGCATGATTAAATAACATGATTTTTTTTACTGTATTAGAACACATATATGCATGATTGAAACACTATAATTTTTTTTTGACAATGTTAAAAGACAAATATGCATGATTGAATCACTATGAATTTTTTTTGACAGGCTTAGAACACATATATGCGTGATTGAATCACTCTAATTTTTTTTTGATAGCCTTAGTGTATATATGCATCATTGAGTCAGTCTGCATTTTTTTCACAACCTTAGAACACATATAAGCATGATTGAATTACTGCAAAATTTTCTTGGCAGCATTAAAACACTTATACGCATGATTGAATCCTTATAATTTTTTTTTGACAGGCTTAGCACACATATATGCATGATTGAATCACTGTAAATTTTTTTTGACAACCTTGGAACATATATATGCATGATTAAATAACTATGATTTTTTTTGGATAGCCTTAGAACCCATATATGCATGATTGAATCACAATGATTTTTTTTAACAGCCATAGAACACATATGTACATGATTAAATGACTTTGAATTTTTGTGATAACCTTAGAACACATATATTCATGATTGAATCACAAGTTTTTTTTACCACATTAAAATATATGTATGCATTGTTGAATCACTATGAAATGTTTGACAACATTAGAACACATATATGCATGATTGAGTCATTATAAAAGTTTTTTAACAGTCTTAAAACACATATATGCATGATTGAATCACAATAATTTTTTTTTGAAAATATTAGAACACATATATGTATGATTGAATCCCTATAAAATTTTTTGACAGCCTTCCAACATATATATGCATGATTGAACCATTACGAAATTGTTTGTACAACAATAGAACACATATATGCATGATTGAATCACTATGATTTGTTTTTGTAGGCTTAAAACATATATATACACGATAGAATCACTATAAAGCTTTTTGACAGCCTTAGAACACCTTTATGCATGATTAAATAACTACGATTTTTTTTGGATAGCCTTAGAACCCATATATGCATATATGCATGATTGCAATAGATTGAAACTTTTTTGAAAGCTTTAGAACACATACATGCATGATTGAATCACTATGAATTTTTTTTTATAGCATTAGAACACATATATGCATGATTGAGTGATTGATTTTTTTTTGACAGCCTAAGAACACATATATGCATGATTGAATCACTACAAAATTTTTTTGAGAGCATTATAACACATATACGCATGATTGAAACACTGTAATTTTTTTTTGAAAACCTTAGGACACATATATGCGTCATTAAATCACTATGAATTTTTTTTGACAGCATTAGAACAAATATATGCATGATTGAATCACTAAATTGTTTTTGACAACCTTAGAACAGAGATATGCATGATTCAATCACTATAATTTTTTTTGGACAACCTTAGAATGCATATATGCATGATTGAATCACTGTGAAATATTTTTGACAACCTTGGAACACATATATGCATGATTGCATGACTATGAAATATTTTTAATAGCCTAAGAACATATATATGCCTGATTTAATCATTATGAATTTTTTTTGACTGCCTTAGAACACATATGTGCATGATTCGATCACTATAAATTTTTTTGACAACATTAGAACACATACAGACATGATTGAATCACTATAAATTTCTTTTGACATCCTTAGAACAAATATATGCAACATTGAACCACTATGAGTTTTTTTTGGCAGCCTTATAACACATATATGCATGATTGAACCACTATTGATTTTTTTTGACAGCCTTAGAACACATATATGCATGATTGAATCATTATAATTTTTTTTTGACAATGCTTGAACAAATATATGCTAAGATTGAGTCACTATGGATTTTTTTTGTTAGCCTTATAACACATATATGCAGGATTGAATCACTAACATTTTTTTTGACAACATTAGAACACATATATGAATGATTGAATCACTATAATATTTTTTGAGAACCATAGTACACATACAGACAAGATTGAATCACTATGAATTTTTTTGAGAGCCTTAAAACACATATATGCATGATTGAACCACTATGAAAATTTTTTGACCGCCTTAGAATATATATATGCATGATTGAATCACTATGATTTTTTTTGACAAACTTAGAACACATATATGCATGATTGAATCATAATGAAATTTTTTTGACAACCTTAGAACAAATATATGCGTTATTGAGTCATAATGAATTTTTTTTAACAGCCTTAGAACACATATATGCATGATTAAATGACTGAAATTTTTGTGACAACCGTAGAACACATGTGTGCATGATTGAATCACTATAATTTATTTTACCGTATTAGAACATATATATGCATGATTCAATCACTCTGAATTTTTTTAACAGCCTTAGAACACATATATGCATGATTGATTCACTATGAAAATTTTGACAACATTAGAACACATATATGCATGATTAAGTTACTATCAAAGTTTTTTAACAGTCTTAGAACACATATATGCATGATTGAATCACATTAAATTTTTTTTTGAAATTATTAGAACACATATATGCATGATTGAATCACTATAATTTTTTTGATAGCCTTTGTACTCATATATGCATGATTAAATCACGATGAATATTTTTTGACAGCATTAGTACACATTTATGCATGATTGAGTCACAATAACTTTTTTTTGACAGCCTTTGAACATATATATGCATGACTGAATCACTATGAATTTTTTTTGACAACCTTAAAACAAATATATGCATGATTGAATCAATATGAATTTTTTTTCCAACCTTAAAACATATATATACAGGATAGAATCACTATAAAGCTTTTTGACAACCTTAGAACACATTTATGCATGATTAAATCACTATGAAATTTTTTGGACGGACTTACAATACATATATGCATGATTGAATCACTATGAATTTTTTTTGACAATGTGAGAGCACATATATGCAGGATTGAATCACTATGAATTTTTTTTGATAGCCTTAGAACACATAAATGCATGATTGAATCGCTATGGAATTTTTTTTATAGTTTTTGAACACATATATGCATGAATGACTCATTATGAATTTTTTTTGACAACCTTAGAACACATATATGCATGATTGAATGACAACAAATTTTTTTTTACAACATTAGAATGCGCATATGCATGATGAAATCACTATAAAATTTTTTGACAACCATATTACACATATATGCATGATAGAATCACTATGAAGTTTTTTTGACAACTTTAAAACAGAAATACACATGATTGCATCACTATAATTTTTTTTGACAGCCTTAGAACAAATATACGCATGATTGAATCACCATGTATTTTTTTGACAGCTTTAGAATACACATATGCATGATTAAATCACAATGATTTTTTTTTGACAGCCTTAGAACATATATATGCATGATTGAATCACTATGAAATTTTTTTGCCAGCCTTAGAACACATA
This sequence comes from Nuphar pumila, assembly GCF_984573655.1. Lineage (NCBI taxonomy): Eukaryota > Viridiplantae > Streptophyta > Magnoliopsida > Nymphaeales > Nymphaeaceae > Nuphar > Nuphar pumila. Next base: position 67,751,011 of record NC_143251.1, on the reverse strand, counting down.
TGTACACGAAAGAATCACAATAAAGCTTTTTGACAGCCTTAGAACACATTTATACATGATTAAATCACAATGATTTTTTTGGCAGACTTACAACACATATATGCATGATTGAATCACTCTGATTTTTTTAAACAATGTTAGAACACATATATGCTGATTGGATTAAAACGTTTTTTTTATAGCCTTAGAACACATAAATGCACGATTGAATCACTATGATTTTTTTTTGATAGTTTTAGAACACATATATGCATGATTGACTCATTATGATTTTTTTTTAGAACCTTAGAACACATAAATGCATGATTGAATCACTATAATTTTTTTTGTCACTATTAGATCACATATATGCATGATTGAATCACTATAATTTTTTTTTACAACCTTAGAACACATATATGCATGATTGAATCACTATAAAATATTTTTGACCGCCTTAGAACACATATGTCCATGATTTAATCATTTTGAAATTTCTTTGACAATGCTAGAACAAATACATGCATGATTGAGTCACTATGATTTTTTTTGTGTGCCTTAGAAAACATATATGCATGATTGAATCACTATAAATTTTTTTGACAACATTAAAATGCATATATGAATGATTGAATCACTATAAAATTTTTTGAGACCTTAGAACACATATATACAAGATTGAATCACTATGGTTTTTTTTTGACAGCCTTAGAACACATATTTGCATGATTGAATCACTATGAATTTTTTTTGGCAGCCTTACAACGCATATATGCATGATGGAATCACTATGAATTTTTTTGACCGCCTTAGAATATATATATATATATATATATATATATATATATATATATATATATATATATATATATATATATATATATATATATATGCATGATTGAATCACTATAAATCTTTTTTGACAAACTTAGAACAGATATATGCATGATTGAATCATAATGAAATTTTTTTGATAGCCTTAGAACACATATATGCATGATTGAATTACAATTAATTTTTTTTACCTTAGAACACATATATACATGATTAAATGATTGAAATTTTTGTGACAACCTTAGAACACATGTGTGCATGAATGAAGCATTACAAAATTTTTTTACCGCATTAGAACAAATATATGCATGATTGATTCACTATGAATTTTTTTTAACAACCTTAGAATAGATATATGCATGATTGATTCACTATGAAATTTTTAACCACATTAGAACACATATATGCATGATTGAGTCACTATAAAAGTTTTTTGACTGTCTTAGAATACATATATGCATGATTGAATCACAATAATTTTTTTTGGTGTATTAGAACACATATATTCATTATTGAATCACTATAAATTTTTTTAGCACCCTTAGTACACATATATTCATGATTGAATCACTATGAAATTTTTTTTACAGCATTAGATCACATATATGCATGATTGAATCACTAAGTTTTTTTTGATAGCCTTAGAACACATATATGCATGATTGAATCACTATCAATTTTTTTGACAGCCTTAGAACAAATATATGCACGATAGAATCACTATAAAGCTTTTTGACAGCCTTAGAACACATTTATGCATGATTAAATCACTATGAATTTTTTTGGACATACTTACAACACACATATGCATGATTGAATCACTATGAATTTTTTTTGATAGTTTTAGAACACATATATGCATGATTGACTCATTATGAAATTTTCTTGGCAACTTTAGAACACATATATGCATGATTGAATCACTATAATTTTTTTTTGTCACCATTAGAACACATATATGCATGATTGAATCACTATAATTTTTTTTTGACAACCTTAAAACACATATATGCATGATTGAAACATTGTGATTTTTTTTGACAATCTTAGGACACATATATGAGTGGTTAAATCACTATGAAAATTTTTAGACTAGATTAGAACATATATATGCAAGATTGAATCACTAATTCTTTTTCTTGACAACCTTGGAATAGTTATATGCATGATTGAATCAATATAATTTTTTTTTGACAACCATAGAATGCATATATGCATGATTGAACCACTGTAATTTTTTTTTCAAACTTAGAACACATATATGCATGATTGAGTCACTAGGATTTTTTTTGATAGCCTTATAACATATATACGCAGGGTTGAATCACTATAATTTTTTTTGACATCCTTAGAACACATATACGCATGATTGAATCACTGCGAATTTTTTTTGGCAGCATTATAACGTATATAGGCATGATTGAATCACAATAAAATTTTTTTGACAACCTTAGAACAAATATATGCAAGTTTGAATCACTATGATTTTTTTTTACAGCGTTAGAACACATATATGCATGATTGAATCACTATAAAATTTTTTTGACAGCCTTAGAACACATATATGGATGATTGAATCACTATAAATTTTTTTTGACAGCCTTAGAACACATATATAAGTGATTCAAACTATGCATGATTGAGTTACCATGATTTTTTTTGACAGCCTTAGAACACCTATATAAGTGATTGAATCACTACAATTTTTTTTTTACAACATAAAAAAACATATATGCAGGATTGAATCACAATACGTTTTTTTTTGAAACCTTAGAACACATGTATGCAAGATTGAATCACTATAAAATTTTTTTGGAAGCATTAGAACACATATAGGAATGATTGAATCACTATAATTTTTTTTTGACAATCTTGGAACAAATATATGCAAGTTTGATTCACTATGATTTTTTTTTGACAGCGTTAGAACACATATATGCATGATTGAATCACTATGAAATTTTTTTGACAGCCTTAAAAAACAAATATGCATGATTGAATCACTATGAATTTTTTTTGACAGCCTTAGAACACATATATCCGTCACTGAATTACTATGAAATTTTTTTGACAACATTAGAATAGATATATGCATGATTGAGTCACTATGATTTTTTTTTGACAGCGTTAGAACACCTATGTGCATGACTGAATTACTGTATTTTTTTGACAACATTAGAACACATATATGTAAGATTGAATCACTATAATTTTTTTTTTGGAACCTTAGAACACATATATGCAAGATGGAATCACTATAAAAACTTTTTGACAGCCTCATAACACATATATGCATGATTGAATCACTATGAATATTTTTTGACAGCCTTAGAACACATATATGCATGATTTAATCGCTATGATTTTTTTTGACAATGTTAGAACAAATATATGCATGATTGAGTCACTATGATTTTTTTTGACAGCAGTAAAACACATATATGCATGATTGAAAGACTTTAAATTTTTTTTGACAACCTTAGAACACATATATGCATGATTCAATCAGTATAATTTTTTTTGCCACCCTTTGAACACATATATGCTTTATAGAATCACTATAAAGCTTTTTGACAGCCTTAGAACGCATACTTGCATGATTAAATAACATGATTTTTTTTTACTGTATTAGAACACATATATGCATGATTGAAACACTATAATTTTTTTTTGACAATGTTAAAAGACAAATATGCATGATTGAATCACTTTGAATTTTTTTTGACAGGCTTAGAACACATATATGCGTGATTGAATCACTCTAATTTTTTTTTGATAGCCTTAGTGTATATATGCATCATTGAGTCAGTCTGCATTTTTTTCACAACCTTAGAACACATATAAGCATGATTGAATTACTGCAAAATTTTCTTGGCAGCATTAAAACACTTATACGCATGATTGAATCCTTATAATTTTTTTTTGACAGGCTTAGCACACATATATGCATGATAGAATCACTATAAATTTTTTTTGACAACCTTGGAACATATATATGCATGATTAAATGACTATGACATATTTTTGACAACATTAGAATACATATATGCATGATTGAATCACTATGACATTTTTTTGACAACCTTAGAACATATATATGCCTGATTGAATCACTACAAATTTTTACCACATTAGAACATATATATGCGTGATTGAATCATTATAAATTTTTTTTGACAGCATTAGCACACATATATGCAACATTGAATCACTATAATTTTTTTTTGACAACCTTAGAACACATATATGAATGATTGAATCTCTATAAATTTTTTTGACAGACCAAGAACACATATATGCTTGATTGAGTCACTATGCATTTTTTTTGTAGCCTTAGAACACAAATATCCATGATTGAATAACAATGAAATTTTTTTCCAGCCTTATTACACATGTATGCACGATTGAATCACCATGAAGCTTTTTGACATTCTTATAAGACATATATGCTTGATTAAATCAGTACGCATTTTTTTTACAGCCTTTGAACACATATATACATGAATGAATCACAATGAAATTTTTTTGACAGCCTTAGAAAAAATATATGTATGATTGAATCACTATGATTTTTTTTGACAAACTTAGAATAGATATATGCACGATTGAGTCATAATGATTTTTTTTGAACTCTTTAGAACACATATATGCATGATTAAATCACAATAAATTTTTTTTAATAGCCTTAGAACACATATATACATGATTAAATGACTAATTTTTTTTGACTACCTTAGCACACATATATGCATGATTGAAACACTACAATTTTGTTTTACCGCATAAGAACATATATATGCATGATTCAATCACTATGATATTTTTTTGACAGCCTTAGAACACATATATACAAGATTGAATCACTATGATTTTTTTTTGAGAACTTTAGAATACCTATATGCAAGATTGATATTTTTTTGATAGGCTTAGAATACAGATATGCATGATTTAATCACTATGATTTTTTTTACTACACTTAGAACACATATATGCTTGATTGAATCACTATAATTTTTTTGACAAATTTAGAACACATATCTGCATGATTGAATCTCTACGAATTTTTTTTGCCATCCTTAGAAAACATATATGCATGCTAGAATCTCTATAAAGTTTTTTGACATACTTTGAATACATATATGCATGATTAAATCACTATAAATTTTCTTTCACAACCTTAGAACACATATATTCATGAATGAATCACTATGATTTTTTTTATAGCCTTAGAAGACATATATGTATCATTGAGTCACTATGAAAGTTTTTTGACAACCTTAGAACACATATATGCATGATTGAATCACTACAAATTTTTTGGTAGCATTAGAACACATATATGCATGATTGAATCACTATAAGTTTTTTTTGACAATCTTAGTGTATATTCATGATTGAATCACTATGAAATTTTTTTGACTGCCTTAGAACAAATATATGGATGATTGAATCTGTATAATTTTTTTTGATAGCCTTAGAACTTATATATGCAAGATTGAATCACTATAAATTTTTTTTGACAACCTTAGACACATATATGCATGATTAAATCAATATAAATTTTTTTAACAGCTTTAGAACACATAGATGCATGATTGAATTACTATGAATTTTTTTTAAGAATCTTAGAACACATATAGGCATGATTGAATCAATATGAATTTTTTTTGACAGCCTTAGAACACATGTACGCATGTTTAAAACACTATTGAATTTTGTTGACAACCTTAGAACGCATATCTGCATGAGTGAATCACTATACAAAATTTTTGACAGCCTTACAAAACATATGTGCATGATTGAATCACTATAAAATATTTTGATAGCCTTAGAACACATATATCCATGATTAAATGACTATGAAAGCTTTTTGACATCCTTAGAACACATATATGAATGATTGAATCACTATGAATTTTTTTGAGAGAATTAGGACACATATATGCATGAACAAATCACTATAATTTTTTTTGACAACCTTAGAACACATAAATGCATGATTGAATCACTATAATTTTTTTTTGACAGTCTTAGAACACAAATATGCATTATTGAATCACTATGAATTTTTTTTGACAACCTTAGAACACATCTATGCATGATTGTATTACTATGAAATTATTTTGACAGCAGTATAACAAATATACGCATGATTGAATCACTATGGAATTTATTTGAAAGAATTAGAACACATATATGCAAGATTGAGTCACTATGAATTTTTTTTGACAGCCTTAGAACATATATATGCATGTTTGAATCACTATGATTTTTTTTGCGAGACTTAGAACACATATATGCATGATAGAATCACTATAATGCTTTTTGACAACCTTAGAAGATATATATTCATGATCAAATCACGACAATTTTTTTTCATATCCTGAGAACACATATATTTATGATTGAATCACTATGAATATCCTTAGAAGACATAGACGCATGATTGAGTCACTATGAAAGTTTTTTGACAGCCTTAGAACACATATATGCATGATTAAATCACTACAAACTTTTTTTGACAGCATTAGAACACATATATGCATGATTCAATGACTATAATTTTTTTTGACAGCCTTAGAACACTTATATGAAAGATTGAATAACTATGATTTTTTTTAAAAGCATTAGAACACATATATGCATGATTGAATCACTATAAGTTTTTTTGACAAACTTAGAACACATATATAATTGATTGAATAACTATGAATTTTTTTGACAGCCTTAGAACACATATGCATGATTGAATCACTATGTATTTTTTTTTATAGCTTTAGAACACATATATGCATGATTGAATCACTATGAGTTTTTTTTGACAACCTTAGACACATATATGAATGATTAAATCACTATAAATCTTTTTAACAGCCTTAGAACACATATATACAAGTTTGAATTACTATAAAGTTTTTTTAACAACCCTAGAACACATATATGCAGGATTGAATTAATATGATTTTTTTTGTCAGTGTTAGAAAACATATATGTATGATTAGATCACTATGATTTTTTTTGGACAACTTTAGACACATATATGCATGATTAAATAACTAAAATATTTTTTAGCGTCTTTAGAACACATATATAAATGATTGAATTACAATAATTTTTTTTTGCTAGCCATAGAACACAAATATGGATAATTGAATCACAATAAATTTTTTTTTGACAACATTAGGACACATATATGCATGATTGAATCAATATGATTTTTTTTGACAGCCTTCAAACATATATATGCATGATTAAATCACTATGATTTTTTTTTGACAACCTCAGACACATATATACGGGATTAAATCATTGTAATTTTTTTTTACAACATTAGGACACATATATGCATGATTTAATCACTATGATTTTTTTTATAGGCTAAGAAGACATAGATGCATGATTGTGTCACTATGAAATATTTTGACAGCCTTAGAACACATATATGTATGATTAAAACACTACAATTTTTTTTTTACTGCATTAGAACAAATATATGCATGATTGAATGATTATAATTTTTTTTGACAGCTGTAGAACACTTATATGCTTGATTGAATCACTATGATTTTTTTTTGCAAGCATTAGAACACATATATGCATTATTTAATCACTATAAGTTTTTTGTGACAACCTTAGAACATCTATATACATGATTGAATCACTATAAAGATTTTTTGGCAGCCTTAGAACACATATATGCATGATTGAATCACTATGAAATTTTTTTGAAAGCCTTAGAACACATATATGCATGATTGGAATCACTATTAAATTTTTTTGACAACCTTAGACAAATATATGCGTGATAAAATCACTATAAATTTTTGTAACAACCTTAGAACACATATATGCAATATTGAATCACTATAAATTTTTTTTGACAGCCTTAGAACACATGTACACATGATTGAATCACTATAAGAAATTGTTGACAACATTAGAAAATATATGCATGATTGAATCACTATAAAATTTTTTTGACAACCTTAGAACACATATCTATTGGATTAAATCACCATGCAATATTTTTGACAGCCTTAGAACACATATATGCAAGATTGAATCACAATGAAATTTTCTTGACAGCCTTAGAACACATATATGCATGATGGAATCACTATGATTTTTTTTTACTGCATTAGAACACAAACAAGCATGATTGCATCACTATAAATTTTTTTTGATAGCCTTAGAACACATATATGAATGATTGAGTCACTATGAATCGTTTTTGACATCATTAGAACTTATATATGTATGATTGAATCATTAAATGTTTTTTTGACAGCCTTAGAACACATATATGCATGAATGAGTAACTATGATTTTTTTTGACAACCTTAATATATGCATATTTGAATCACTAATAAATTTTTTTGCCAGCCATAGAACACATATAGGCATGATAGAATCACTATAAAGCTTTTTGACATCCTAAGAACACATATATATACATGATTAAATCATTATAAAATTTTTTCAGAGCCTTACAACACATATATGTATGATTGAGTCACTATGAATTTTTTTGACATCCTTAGAACACATATATGCATGATTGAATCACTATGATTTTTTTTGACAAACTTAAAACACATATATGCCTGATTGAATCATAATGATTTTTTTTATAGCCTTAGAACACATATATGCAAGATTGAATCACCTTGAAAGTTTTTTTAACAGCCTTAGAACACATATATGCATGATTAAATGACTATAATTTTTTTTTGACAACCTTAGAACACATATATGCATGATTTAATATTTATAATTTTTTTTGACAACCTTAGAACACACATGCATGATTGAAGCATTGTGATTTTTTTCTGACAACATCAGAACACATATATTTATGATTGAATCAATATAACATTTTTTTGATAGTATTAAAACATATATATGCATGATTGAATCACTATAGATTTTTTTTGACAACCTTAAAACACATATATGCATGATTGAAATCCTATAATTTTTTTTGACAACCTTAGATTGCATATAAGCATGATTGAATCACTGTAATTTTTTTTTGATAATCTTAGAACACATATATACACGAGTGAATCATTATAAAATTTTTTTGACAGCTTTAGAACATATATATGCATTGTTGAATCACTATGAATTTTTTTTGATAGCCTTAGAACATAAATATGCATGATTGAATCACTACAATTTTTTTTTTGACAACCTTAGAACACATATATGCCTGATTGAATCACTATGAATTTTTTTAACAACATTAGAACACATATATGCATGATTGAGTCACTATGATTTTTTTTTACAGCCTTATAACCCATATGCATGAATGAATCACTATGATTTTTTTTGGCAGCCTTAGAACACATATATGCATGATTGAATCACGATTATATTTTTTTGACAACCTTAGAATACATATATGCATGATTGAATCACAAAGAAATTTTTTCGACAACATTATAACACATATATTCATGATTGAATAACTATAATTTTTTTTGACTACCTTAGAACATATAAATGCATGATTGAATCACTATACAAATTTTTTGATAGCCTTAGATCACATATATGCTTGCTTGAATCACTAAGAAATTTGTTTGACAACCTTACAACACAATATATCCATGATTGTATCACTATGATTTTTTTTGACAGATTTTGAACAAATATATGCATGATTGAATCACAAGAAATCCTTTTTGACAACACTAGAACACATATATGCATGATTGAATCGCTATAATTTTTATTAACAATCTCAGAACACATATATGAAAGATTGAATCACTATGAATTTTTTTTGGCAGCCTTATAACACATACATGCATGATTGAATCATAGTGAAATATTTTGATAGCCTTAGAACACATATATGAATGATTGAATCACTATGATTTTTTTTTGACAACCTTAGAACAATATGCAAGATTGAATGACTATGATTTTTTTTTTACTTTCTTAAAACTCATATATGCATGATTGAATCACTACAATTTTTTTTGACAACATTAGAACACATATTTGCATGATTGAATCACTATAAAATTTTTTTGACAACCTTAGAAAACATAGACGTAAGATTGAATCACTACGAAATTTTTTTGATAGCCTCTGAACAAAAATATTCATGATTGAATCACTATGAAATTTTTTGACAGCCTTAAATCATATCTATGCATGATTGAATCACTATGATTTTTTTTTTACAACCTTAGACACATATATGCATGATTGAATCACCATAAGTGTTTTTGACAGTCTTAGAACACATATGCATTGTTGAATCACTATGATTTTTTTTTGACAGCCTTAGAATATATATATGCATGATTGAATCGCTATAGATTTTTTTGACAAACTTTGAGCACTTAAATGCTTGATTCAATCATAATGAAATTTTATTGACAGTCTTAGACTATGATTTTTTTTTGACAACCTTAGAACACATATATGCATGATGGAATCACTATAAATTTTTGTTGAACGTATTAAAACATATATATGCATGATTCAATCACTATAAATTTTTTTTGACGGCCTTAGAACACATATATGCTTGATTGAATCACAATGAAATTTTTTTGATAGCCTTATAACACATATATGCATGATAGAATCACTATAATTTTTTTTTGACAGCATTAGAACACGTATATGCATAATTCAATCAGTATAATTTTTTTTAACAACCTTAGAACATATATCTGCAGTATTGAACCATCATGAATTTTTTTTGGCAACCTTAGAACACATATATGCAAGATTGAATCTCTAAGAATTTTTTTTTGACAGCCTTAGAACACATATATGCAAGATTGAATCACAATGAATTTTTTTTGACAGCCTTAGAACACATATATGTAAGATTGAATCACTATGAATTTTTTTTTACAGCCTTATAACACATATATGCATGATTGAATCACTATGATTTTTTTTTGGCTGCGTTATGACAGATATATGTAGGATAGAATCACTATAAAGTTTGTTGACATCCTTAGAACACATATATGCAAGATTAAATCACTATTAAATTTTTTAACAGCCTTAGAACACATGTGCATGATTGAATCTCTATGATTTTTTTTTGACAATGTTAGAATACATATATGCATGATTGAATCACTTTTAAATTTTTTTGACAGCATTAGAAAAAGTATATGCATGATTAAATGCCTATAATTTTTTTTTGACAATCTTAGAAAACATATATGCATGATTGAATCACTATAATTTTTTTTTGACAGCCTTAGAACACATATATGCATGATTAAATCACTATGAAAATTTTTTGACGTCTTTATAACACATATATGCATGATTGAATAACTATGAAATTTTTTCGCCGGCCATAGAACACATATATGCATGATTAAATCACTATGATTTTTTTATTGCCTTAAAACACATATATGCATGATTGGGTCAATCATGCATTAGAATGATTTTTTTTTTACAGCCGTAGAACACATATATGCATGATTGAACACAATGACTTTTTTTTTATTGCCTTAGAACATATATATGCATGATTGAGTCACTATGAAATTTTTTCACAGCCTTGTAACACATATATGCATGATTGAATCACTACAATTTTTTTTGACGGCATTAAAATAAATATATGCATGATTGAATCCCTATAATTTTTTTTGACAACCTTAGAACACATATGTATGATTGAATCTCTATGATTTTTTCCAGACAATCTCAAAAAACATATATTTATGACTGAATCAATATGACATTTTTTTGATAGTATTAGAACACATATGCATTATTGAATCACTATAAATTTTTTTTGATAACCTTAGAAAACATAGATGTAAGATTGAATCACTATGAAATTTTTATGATAGCCTTAGAACACAAATATGCATGCTTGAATCACTATGAAATTTTTTGACACCCCTAGAACATATATATGCATGATTGTATCACTATGAAATTTTTTTGACAACCTTAGACACATATATGCATGATTGAATCACCATAATTTTTTTTTGATAGCCTTAGAACACATATATGCATGATTGAATCACTGTGATTATTTTTTGATAACCTTAAAACACATATATACAAGATTGAGTCAGTATGATCTTTTTTTGAGAGCCTTAGAATACATATATGCAAGATTTAAAGTTTTTTGACAGCCTTAAAACATATATATGCGTTATTGAATTACTATGATTTTTTTTGACAACCTTTGAACACATATATGCATGATTGAATCACTATAGATTTTTGTTGACAAACTTAGAACACTTATCTGCATGATTCAATCATAATAAAATTTTATTGACAGCCTTAGAACACATATATGCATGATTAAATGACTGTAATTTTTCTCACAACCTTAGAACACATATACAGATGATTGAATCAATAAAATTTTGTTGAACGTATTAAAACATAAATATGCATGATTCAATCACTATGAAATTTTTTTGACAGCCTTAGCACACATATATGCAGGATTGAATTACTATGAATTTTTTTGGACAACCTTATAACACATATATGCATGATAGAATCACTATAAACTTTTTTTGACAGTATTGGAATACATATATGGATGATTTAATCAGTATAAATATTTTTTGACAACCTTTGAACACATATCTGCAGTATTGAATCGTCATGAATTTTTTTTTGACAGCCTTAGAACACATATATGCAAGATTTAATCTCTATGAAATTTTTTTGAGAGCCTTAGAACACATATATGCAAGAATGAATCACTATGAATTTTTTTTGACAGCCTTATAACACGTATATGCATGATTGATTCACTATGAATTTTTTTGGCTGCCTTATAACACATATGTAGGTTATAATCAATATAAAGTTTTTTGACATCCTTAGAACACATATATGCATGATTAAATCACTATGAAATTTTTTAACTGCCTTAGAACACATATGTACAAGATTGAATTACTATTAAATTTTTTTGACAAACTTAGAACACATACATGCATGATTGAATCACTTTGAGTTTTTTTGAGAGCCTTAGAACTCATATATGCATGATTTAATCACTATGAATTTTTTTGACATTGTTAGAATACATATATGCATGATTGAATCACTTTAATTTTTTTTGACAGCTTTAGAACAAGCAAATGCATGATTGAATGACTATAATTTTTTTTTGACAATCTTAGAACACATATAAATGATTGAATTACTATAATTTTAATTTGAAAACCTTAGAACACATATATGCATGATTAAATCACTATGAATTTTTTTTGACATCCTTAAAACACATATATGCATGATTGAATAACTATGAAATTTTTTTGCCAGCCATAGAACACATTTATGTGTGATTAAATCACTATGATTTTTTTTTGACAGCCTTAGAAAACATATATGCATGATTGAATCACTACAAATTTTTTTTTGACAACCTTGGAACACATATATGCAAGATTGAATGAGTACATTTTTTTTGACAGTCTTATAACACATATATGCCTAATTGAATCACTATAATTTTTTTTACAACGTTAGAACACATGTATGCGTGATTAAGTCACTATGAAATTTTTTTGACAGCCTTGTAACCCAGATGCATGATTGAATCACAATAAGTGTTTTTTGACAGCCTTAGAACACATATATGTATGATTATATCACTATGAAGTTTTTTTGACAGATTTAGAAAAAATATATGCATCATTGAATATATAGAAAACTTTTTTGATAACCTTAGAACACATATATGCATGGTTGAATCTCTATAAATTTTTTTAACAAGCTCAGAACACATATATGATAGATTTAATCACTATAGAATTTTTTTGAGAGCCTTCTGGCACATATATTCATGATTGAATCATTATGATTTTTTTTTGATATCCTTAGAAGACATATTAATGATTGAAAAATTTTTGACAGCCTTAAAATAGATATATGCATGATTGAATCACAATGAATTTTTTTTGACAACCTTAGGAAACATATATGCATGATTGAATCACAATAAATTTTTTTTGAGAGCGTTAGAATACATATATGTAAGATTTAATTTTTTTTGACAGCCTTAGAACACATCTACGAATGATTGAATCACTATGATTTTTTTTTTGACAACCTTAAAACACATATATGCATGATTGAATTACTATGATTTTTTTTTGACAAACTTAGAACATATATATGCATGATTCAATCTTAATGATTTTTTTGACTGCCTTAGAACATATGTATTTATGATTAAATGACTATAAATTTTTTTTGACAAACTTAGAACAGATATATGCATGTTTGAATCACTATAAATTTTTGTTGACCATATTAAAACATATAAATGTATGATTCAATCACTATGAAAATTTTTTGATAGCTTTTGAAGACAAATATGCATGATTGAATCACTATGAAATTTTTTTGACAGCCATAGAACAAATATATACATGATTGAATCACTACAATTTTTTTTGACAGCATGAGAAAAAATATTGGCATGGTTCAATATATATAATTTTTTTTGACATCCTTAGAACACATATATGCATGATTGAGTCACTATTAATTTTTTTTGACAAACTTAGAACGCATATACGCATGATTCAATCCAAATGAATTTTTTTTTACAGCCTTAGAACATATATATTTATGATTAAATGACTGTAATTTTTTTTGACAAACTTAGAACAGATATATGCATGTTTGAATCACTATAAATTTTGGTTGACCGTATTGAAACATATATATGTACGATACAATCACTATAAATTTTTTTTGACAGCCTTAGAAGACAAATATGCATGCTTGAATCACTATGAATTTTTTTTGACAGCCTTAGAGCAAATATATACATGATTGAATCACAACAATTTTTTTTGACAACATGAGAACACATATAGGCATGGTTCAATATGTATAATTTTTTTTGACAAACTTATAACACATATCTGGAAGATTGAACCATTATCAATTTATTTTGACAGCGTTAGTACACATATATGCAAGATTGAATCACTATAAATTTTTTTTGATAGCATTAGAACACATATATGTATGATTGAATCACTATGAAAGTTTTTTGATAGCCTTAGAACATATATGCATGATTGAATCACTATGAATTTTTTTTGACAACCTTGGACACACATATATGCGCGATTATACCCCAATAAATTTTTTTTGATAACCTTAGAACACGTATATGCATGATTGAATTACTATGAATTTTTTTTGACAACCTTAGAACACATATATGTAGGATTGAATCACTATGAATTTTTTTGACAACCTTAGGACACATATATGCAAGATTGAATCACCATAAATTTTTTTTGACAGCCTTAGAGTATATTTATTCATGATTGAATCACTAGGATTTTTTTTTTACTGCCTTAGAACACATATATGCATGACTGAATCACTATGTAGTTTTTTTGTAAGCTAGAGAATACATATATGCAAGTTTGATTTTTTTTCATCGTTAGAACACATATATGCACGATTGAATCACAATGAAATTTTTTCTACAGCCTTAGAACACATATATATGTATGATTAAATCATTATGGTTTTTTTAAACAAACTTAGAACACATATATGCGTGATTGAATGAAAATGATTTTTTTTTGACAGCCTTAGATCACATATATATATATATATATGTATGATTTAATCACAATAAAAATTTGTTAACAGCCTTAGAACACATATAGGCATGATTGAATCACTACAATTGTTTTTTTGACCGTATTACAACATACATATGCATGATTCAATAACTATGAACTTTTTTTGAAAGCCTTAGAACACATATATGCATAATTGAATCACTACAATTTTTTTTTGACAGCATTAAAACAATTATATGCATGATTGAGTCACTATGATTTTTTTTGACAACCTTAGAACACATATCTACTGAACTGAATCATTATGAGATTTTTTTGATATCCTTAGAAAACATAAAGCATGATTAAATCACTGTGAATTTTTTTTTATAGCCTTAGAACACATATATGCAAGATTGAACCACAACAATTTTTTTTTGACAGCCCTAGAACACATATTGAATCACTATAAATGTTGTTTGACAGCCTTAGAAAACATATATGCATGATTGAATCACTATAAACTTTTTTTGACAGCCTTAGAACATATATATGCATGATTGAGTCACTATGACTTTTTTTGACAGCCTTAGAACACATATATGCATGATTGAGTCACTATGAATTTTTTTAACAGCCTTAGAATACATATATGCATGATTGAATCACTATGAATTTTTTTTGCCAGCCATAGAATACATATATGCAAGATTCAATCACTATGAATTTTTTTTGACAGCCTTAGAACATATATATGCATGCCTGAATCGCTATGAAAGTTTTTGATAGCCTGTGAACACATATACATGATTGAACTACTTTGAAAGTTTTTTGACACTCTCAGAACACATATATGCATTATTGAATCATAACAAATATTTTTTGACAGCATTAGAACACATATATGCCTGATTGAATCACTATATATTTTTTTGACATCCTTAGAACACGTATATGCGTGATTGATTCACTATGAATTTTTTTGATGGCAATAGAACATATATATACCTGATTGAATCACTATAAGTTTTTTTAGATAGCCATTGAGCAAATATATACATGATTGAATCACAACAAATTTTTTTTGACAGCATGAGAACACATATAGGCATGGTTCAATACGTATAAATTTTTTTTGACAACCTTATAACACATATCTGGAGGATTGAACCATTATCAAATTTTTTTGACAACGTTAGAACACATATATGCAAGATTGAATCACTATAAAATTTTTTTGACAGCATTAGAACACATATATGTATGATTGAATCACTATGAAAGTTTTTTGATAGCCTTAGAACATATATGCATGATTGAATCACTATGAATTTTTTTTGACAACCTTGGACACACATATATGCGTGATTATACCCCAAAGTTTTTTTGACAGCCTTAGAACACGTATATTCATGATTGAATTACTATGAATTTTTTTTGACAACCTTATCACACATATATGCAGGATTGAATCACTATGAATTTTTTTTGACAACCTTAGGACACATATATGCAAGATTGAATTACCATAAAATTTTTTTGACAGCCTTGAAGTATATATATTCATGATTGAATCACTAGGATTTTTTTTTGACTGCCTTAGAACACATATATGCATGACTGAATCACTATGAAATTTGTTTTACAGCCTTAGAACACATATATGCAGGATTGAATAACTATAAATTTTTTTGACAGCCTTAGAACACATATATGCATGATTGAATCACTATGAATTTTTTTTACTGCATTAGAACACATATATGCATGATTAAATGACTATGGAATTTTTTTGACAACTTGGAACACATATATGCATGATTGAATCACTATAATTTTTTTTTGACCGCATTAGAACCTACATAGAAATGATTAAATCACTATGAAATTTTTTGATGGCCTTAGAACGTATATATATATATGATTAAATCACTATGAAATATTTTTGATAGCCTCCAAACATATATATGCAAGATTCAATCACTATGAATTTTTTTCCCCAGCTTTTAAACACATATATGCATGATTGAATTACTATGAATTTTTTTTGACAACATTAGAACACTTATATGCATGATTGAATCACTATAAATTTTTTTAACAACCTTAGAACACATATATGCATGATTGAACCACTATAAATTCTTTTTGACAACCTTAGAACACATATATGCATGATTGAATCACTATAACTTTTTTTAACAACCTTAGAACACATATATGCATGATTGAATCACTATAAAATTTTCTTGACAGCCTTAGAACACATATATGGATGATTGAATAACTCTAAATTTTTTTGCCAGCCTTAGAACACATATATGCAGAATAGAATAAGTATAAAGCTTTTTGACATCCTTAGAACACATATATACATGATTAAATCACTATGATTTTTTTTTACAGTCGTAGAACATATATATGCCTGATTGAATCACAATGAAATTTTTTTTACAGCCTTAGAACACAATTATGCATGATTGAATCACTCTGATTTTTTTTGAAAAACTTAGAATCCATATATTTATGATTGAATCATAATGATTTTTTTGATAGCCTTAGAACATATATATGCATGATTGAATCACAATGTAATTTTTTTAACAGACTTAGAACACATATATACATGATTAAATGACTAATTTTTTTTTACTACCTTAGAACACACACACACACACACACAGACACACACACACACACACACACATATATATATATGTATGAATCCCCATAAATTTTTTTATCGCATTAGAACATATACATGCATGACTCAATCACTATGAAATTTTTTTGATAGCCCTAGAAAACATATATGCTTGATGAAATCAATATGAAATACTTTTTACAACCTTAGAACACATATATGCAAGATTGAATCATAATAAAAAAATTTTGACAGCCTCAACACACATATATGCATGATTGAGTCATAATAATTTTTTTTTGACAGCCTTAGACAACATATATGCATGATTGAATCGCTATGATTTTTTTTAACAAACTTAGAACCCATATATGCAAGATAGAATCATATTAAATTTTTTTTGATAGCTTTACAACATATATATGCATGATTGAATCACAATAAATTTTTTTTAACAGCCTTATAACACATATATACATGATTAAATGACTATACAATTTTTTTGACAACCTTAGCACACATATATGCATGATTCAATAACTACAAGTTTTTTTTACCGCATATGTACATATATATGCATGATTCAATCACTATAATTTTTTTTGATAGCCTTAAAAACATATATGCATGATTAAATCACTATGAAACATTTTTTACAGCCTTAGAACACAAATATGCAAGATTGAATCACGATAAATTTTTTTTGACAACTTTAGAACACGTATATGCATGATTGACTCACTATAAATTTTTTTTGACAGCCTTAGAACACATATATGCATGATTGAGTCACTAGGATTTTTTTGACAGCCTTAGAACACATATATGCATGATTGAGTCAGTATGAATTTTTTTGACAGTCTTAGAACACATATATGCATGATAGAATCAGTATAATTTTTTTTGCCAGCCTTAGAAGACATATATGCACGATAGAATCACTATAAAGCTTTTTGACATCCTTACAACACATATATGCATGATTAAATCACCATAATTTTTTTTTGACAGCCTTATAACACATATATGCATGATTGAATCACTATAAATTTTTTGAGAGCCTTAGAACACACATATGCATGATTAGGTAATATGAAAGTTTTTTGACAACCTTAAACACACATATATGCATTATCAAATCACTAAAAATATTTTTTGACAGCATTAAAACACACATATGTATGATTGAATCACTATAATTTTTTTTGACATCGTTAGAACACATATATACATGATTGAATCATTATGATTGTTTTATGGCATTAGAACATATATATGCATGATTGAATCACCACAAGTTTTTTTTGACAGCCTTAGAACACATATATGCACGATTGAATCACAATAAATTTTTTTGGCAGCCATAGAACACATATATGCATGATTGAATCACTATGATTTTTTTTACAAAATTAGAACACATATATGCATGATTGAATCACTAAAAGTTTTTTTTGACAACTCTAGAACACATATATGCATGATTGAATCACTATGAAATTTGTTTGATAGCCTTAGAACATATATATGCATGATTGAATCACTATGAATTTTGTTTGATAACCTTAGAACACATATACGCATGGCTGAATCACTATGATTTTGTTTTGACAGCCTTAGAACAGATATTTGCGTGATTGGATCAGAATGAAATTTTTTAATGGCCTTAGAACACATATATGCATGATTAAATGACTGATTTTTTTGACATCCTTAGAATGCATACATGCATGATTGAATTGCCATAAATTTTTTGACCACATTAGAACATATATATGCCTGATTAAATCACTCTGAATTTTTTTTGATAGCTTTAGAACACATTTATGCTTGATTAAATCACAATAAAATGTTTTTGACTGCCTTGGAACACATATATGCAAGCTTCAATCACTAAGAATTTTTTTTCACGGCCTTAAAACACATAAATACAAGATTGAATCACTATGTATTTTTTTGATAGCATTAGAACACATATATCCATGATTGAATCAGTATAATTTTCTTTAACTACCTTAGAACACATATATTATTCATGAATTAATCACTATAAATTTTTTTGACAACCTTAGACCACATAAATGCATGATTGAGTCACTATTATTTTTTTTGACATCCTTAGAACACAAATATGCATGATTGAGTCACTATGATTTTTTTTTGAGAGCCTTAGAATACATATTTGGATGATTGAATCACTATGAATTTTTTTTCCACCCTTAGAACTCATATATGCATGATAAAATCACTATAAAGCTTTTTGACATCCATAGAACACATATATGCATTATTAAATCACTATAAATTTATTTTTACAGCCTTAAAACACATATATACATGATTGAATTATAATGAATTTTTTTTGATAGCCTCAGGACACATATATGCATGACTGAATCACTATGATTTTTTTTTAACAAACTTAGAACCCATATATGCATGATTGAATCATAATGATTTTTTTGAAACCCTTAGAACACAAATATGCATGATTGAATCACAATTAATTTTTTTTAACATCCTTAGAACACATATATACATGATTAAATGACTATGAATTTTTTTTGACAACCTTAGAACACATATATGCATGATTGAATCACTACAATATTTTTTTACCGCATTAGAACACACACACACACATATATATATATATATATATACATGATTGAATCACTATGATTTTTTTTGACAGCCTTAGAACACATATATGCATGATTGAATCACTATAAGTTTTTTTTGACAGACTTAGAACAAATATATGCAAGATTGAAAAACTATGGATTTTTTTTGTTAGCCTAAGAACACATATATGCATGATTGAATCACAATGAATTTTTTTTGACAGCCTTAGAACACATATTTGCATGATTGATTCACTATGAATTTTTTTTGAAAGCCTTAGAACACATATATGAATGATTAAATCATAAAGAAAATTTTTTAACTTCCCTAGAACACATATATGCATGATTAAATGACTATAAATTTTTTTTGACAACCTTAGAACAAATATATGCAAGATTGAATCACTTTAATTTTTTTTGACCGCATTAGAATGTATATATCCATAATTAAATCACTATGATTTTTTTTGATAGCCATAAAAGACATATATGCATGATTAAATCAATATGAAATATTTTTGACAGCGTTAGAACACATATATGCAAGATTGAATCACTATGATTTTTTTCACTGTTTTAAAACACATATATGCATGATTAAATCACTATGAAATTTTTTTGACAACCTTAGAACACATATATACATGATTGAATCACTATAAATTTTTTTGACAGCCTTAGAACACATATTCGGATGATTAAGTCAATATAATTTTTTTTGAGATCCTGAGAACACATATGTATGATTGAATCTCTATAAAAATTGTTTGCCAGCCTTAGAACACATATATGCATGATAGAATCACTATAGAGCTTTTTTGACATCCTTAAACCACATATGTGCATGATTAAATCACTATGATTTTTTTTACATCTATAAAACACATATATGCATGATTGAATCACTATAAATTTTTTTTGACAGCCATAGAACATATATATGCATGATTGAATCGTAATGAATGTTTTTTAACAGCTTTAGAACACATATATACATGATTAAATGGCTATGAATTTTGTTTGACAACCTTAGAACACATATAAGCAAGATTGAATCACTACATTTTTTTTACCTTATTAGAACACATATATGCATGATTCACTATAAAAAGTTTTTGACAACCTTAGAACACATATATGCATGATTGAATCACTATGAAATTTTTGACCATATTAGAACACATATAAGCATGATTGAGTCACCATAAAACTTTTTTTAATAGTCTTAGAACATATATATGTGTTATTTAATCACAATAAATTTTTATTGACAGCATTAGAACACATATATGCGTGATTGAATCACTATAAATTTTTTTGACAACCTTAGAACATATATATGCATGATTGAGTCACTATAATTTTTTTTTGACAACATTAGAACCTATATATGCATGATTGAATCACTATAAGATGTTTTTGACAGCCTTAGAACACATATACGCATGATTGAATCACTATGATTTTTTTTGACAGCCTTAGAACACATATATGCAAGATTGAATCACTATATAATTTTTTGGTAGCCTAACAACACATATATGCTTGATTGAATCACTATAAATTTTTTTTGCCAGACTTAGAACACATATATACACAATAGAATCACTATAAAGCTTTTTGACAACCTTAGAACACATTTATACGTGATTAAATCACTATCAAAATTTTTTGACAGACTTAGAACACATGAACATGTTTGAATCACTATGATTTTTTTTGAATTAAAATGAATTTTTTTGATTGCTTTAGAACACATAAAACATGTTTGAATCACTTTGAATTTTTTTTGATAGCCTTAGAACACATATATGAATGATTGAGTCACTATGAAATTTTTTTGACAGCCTTAAAACACATATATGTGTGATTAAATCACTATGAAATTTTTTTGACAACATTAGAAGATATATATGCATGATTGAATCACTAATTTTTTTTTGAAAACATTAGAACAGATATATACATGATTGAATGACTAAATTTTTTTTGACAACCTTAGAATGCATATATGCATGATTGAGTCACTGAGAATTTTTTTTGACAACCTTAAAACACATATATGCATGATTGGAACACTATGAAATTTTTTTGACTGCCTTGGAAGATATATATGCATGATTGAATCACTACAATATTTTTTGGACAGCCTTAGAACACATATATGCATGATTGAATCACTACAAATTTTTTTTTTACAGCATTCAAACACATATAGGCATGATTGAATCACTATAAATTTTTTTTGACAACCTTAGAACAAATATATGCAAGATTTAATCTCTATAATTTTTTTGACAGCCTTAGAACATAGATATGCATGATTGAATCACTAAGAAATTTTTTTGAGAGCCTTATAACACACATATGAATGATTAAATCACTATGAAATTTTTTTGACAACATTAGAACAAATATTTGCAAGATTGAGTGACTATGAATTTTTTTTATATCCTTAGAACACATATATGCATGACTGATTCACTACAAATTTTTTTTTACAACATTAGAACACATATAGGCATGATGGAATCACAATAAAGTATTTTTGAGAACCTTAGAAGACATATATGCAAGATTGAATCACTGTAAATTTTTTTGAGAACCTTAGAAAACAAACATGCATGATTGAATCACAATGATTTTTTTTACAGCCTTAGAACACGCATCATTGAATCACTATGATTTTTTTTTGATAAACTTACAAACCCATATATGCATGATTGAATCATAATGAAATTTTTTTGACAGCCTTAGAATTTATATATGCATGATTGGATCATAATGCAATTTTTTAACAGCCTCATAACATATATATACAAGATTAAATGACTACGATTTTTTTTTGACAACCTTAGAACACATATACGCATGATTGAATGACTATTTTTTTTTGCCGCATTAGAACATATGTATGCATTATTTAATCACTATAATTTTTTTTTGAAATCATTAGAACACATATATACATGATTGAATCACTATAAAATTTTTTTGACAACCTTATAACTTATTTATACATGATTGAATCACTGTACAATTTTTTTGACAGCATTAGAACACATATATGCATGATTGAATTGCTATAAGTTTTTTTTGACAGCCTTAGAACACATATATGCATGATTGAATCACTATAAATTTTTTTTGCCAGCCTTATAACACATATTTGCATGATAGAATCACTATAAAGCTTTTTGACATCCTTAGAATACATTTATGCTTCATTATATCACTATGTATTTTTTTTTACAGCCTTAGAACACATATATGCATGAATTGAATCATAAAGATTTTTTTTTGACAGCCTTAAACACATATATGAATGATTGAATCACTATGATTTTTTTTTGACAAACTTAGAACACATATATGCATGATTAAATCATAATGATTTTTTTTGACAGCCTTGGAACACATATGCATTGATGAATCACATTGACAGCATTAAAAGACATATATGCATGATTGAATTACTATAATTTTTTTTGACAACATTAGAACACATATATGCATGATTGAATTACTAAATTTTTTTTTGACAGCCTTAGAACACATATATGCATGATTGAATCACAATGATTTTTTTTTTTGACAGCACTAGAACACATATATAAATGATTGAATCACTATGATTTTTTTTTGACAAACTTAGAATACATATATGCATGATTGAATCACTATAAAATTTTTTTGACAACCTTAGAAGAAATATTTGCATGATTGAATCACTTTGAATTTTTTTCGACAACATTAGAACACATATATGCATGATTGGGTCACTATAAGTTTTTTTTTACTGCCTTAGAACACATATATGCATGATTGAATCACTATGAATTTTTTTTGACTGCCTTAGAACACATATATGCATGATTGAATCAATATGAAATTGTTTTGACAACCTTATAACATATATATGCATGATTGAATCACTATGATTTTTTTTTGACATACTTAGAACAAATATATGCATGAATGAAACATAATAAAAATTTTTCAACAGCCTTTGAACACATAAATGCATTATTAAATGACTATGAAATTTTTTGGACTACCTTAGAATACATATTTGCATGATTAAATCACTACAAATTTTTTTGACCTCATTAGAACATATATATGCATGAATCAATCACTACGAATTTTTTTTGATAGTCTTAGAACACATATATACTTGACTAAATCATTATGAAATATTTTTGACAGCCTTAGAACATATTTATGCGAGATTTATTCACTGTGAAATTTTTTTCACTGCCTTAAAAACATATATGCATGATTGAATTACTATGAAATTTTATTGACAGCATTAGAACACATATATACATAATTGAATCAGTATAATTTTTTTTTTACAAACCTTAGAACACATATACTCCTGATTGAATCACTTTAATTTTTTTTTACACCCTTAGCACAAATATATGCATGATTGAGTCACTATGAATTTTTTTTGACAGCCCTTGAACACATATATGTATGATTGAAAATGAAAATTTTATGCCAGCCTTTGAACTCATATATGCATGATAGAATCACAATAAAGCTTTTTGACATCCTTAGAACACATATATGCATGATTAAAATCACTATAAATTTTTTTTTACAACCTTAGAATATATATGCATGATTGAATCACTATGATTTTTTTTTGACAAACTTAGAACAAAACATATATGCATGATTGAATCTTAATGAATTTTTTTTGACAGCCTTAGAACACATATATGCATGATTGAATCACAATGATTTTTTTTTAACAGCCATAGAACACATATGTACATGATTAAATGACTTTGAATTTTTGTGATAACCTTAGAACACATATATTCAAGATTGAATCACAAGTTTTTTTTACCACATTAAAATATATGTATGCATGGTTGAATCACTATGAAATGTTTGACAACATTAGAACACATATATGCATGATTGAGTCATTATAAAAGTTTTTTGACAGTCTTAAAACACACATATGCATGATTGAATCACAATAATTTTTTTTTGAAATTATTAGAACACATATATGTATGATTGAATCCCTATAAATTTTTTTGACAGCCTTCCAACATATATATGCATGATTGAACCATTACGAAATTGTTTGGACAGCATTAGAACACATATATGCATGATTGAATCACTATGATTTTTTTTTGTAGGCTTAGAACATATGTATACACGATAGAATCACTATAAAGTTTTTTGACGACCTTAGAACACATTTATGCATGATTAAATAACTATGATTTTTTTTGGATAGCCTTACAACCCATATATGCATATATGCATGATTGCAATGGATTGAAACTTTTTTGAAAGCTTTAGAACACATACATGCATGATTGAATCACTATGATTTTTTTTTGATAGCCTTAGAACACATATATGCATGATTGAGTGATTGATTTTTTTTTGACAGCCTTAGAACACATATATGCATGATTGAATCACTACAAATTTTTTTTGATAGCATTATAACACATATACGCATGATTGAAACACTGTATTTTTTTTTTGAAAACCTTAGGACACATATATGCGTCATTAAATCACTATGAATTTTTTTTTACAACATTAGAACATATATATGCATGATTGAATCACTAATTTTTTTTGACAACCTTAGAATAGAGATATGCATGATTCAATCACTATAATTTTTTTTTGACAACCTTAGAATGCATATATGCATGATTGAATCACTGTGAAATATTTTTGACAACCTTGGAACACATATATAGATGATTGCATGACTATGAAATATTTTTAATAGCCTAAGAACATATATATGTCTGATTTAATCATTATGATTTTTTTTTGACTGCCTTAGAACACATATGTGCATGATTCAATCACTATAAATTTTTTTGACAGCATTAGAACACATACAGGCATGATTGAATCACTATAAATTTCTTTTGACATCCTTAGAACAAATATAGCAACATTGAACCACTATGAATTTTTTTGGCAGCCTTAGAACACATATATGCGTGATTGAACCACTATTGATTTTTTTTGACAGCCTTAGAACACATATATGCATGATTGAATCATTATAAATTTTTTTTGACAATGCTTGAACAAATATATGCTAAGATTGAGTCACTATGATTTTTTTTTGTTAGCCTTATAACACATATATGCATGATTGAATCACTAACATTTTTTTTGACAACATTAGAACACATATATGAATGATTGAATCACTATAATATTTTTTGAGAACCTTAGAACACATACAGACAAGATTGAATCACTATGAATTTTTTTTGAAAGCCTTAGAACACATATATGCATGATTGAACCACTATGAAATTTTTTTGACCGCCTTAGAATATATATATGCATGATTGAATCACTATGATTTTTTTTTGACAAACTTAGAACACATATATGCATGATTGAATCATAATGAAATTTTTTTGACAGCCTTAGAACAAATATATGCGTGATTGAGTCATAATGAATTTTTTTTAACAACCTTAGAACACATATATGCATGCTTAAATGACTGAAATGTTTGTGACAACCGTAGAACACATGTGTGCATGATTGAATCACTATAATTTTTTTACCGTATTAGAACATATATATGTTAGATTCAATCACTATGAATTTTTTTAACAGCCTTAGAACACATATATGCATGATTGATTCACTATGAAAATTTTGACAATATTAGAACACATATATGCATGATTAAGTTACTATCAAAGTTTTTTAACAGTTTTAGAACACATATATGCATGATTGAATCACATTATTTTTTTTTTTTGAAATTATTAGAACACATATATGCATGATTGGATCACTATAAATTTTTTGATAGCCTTTGTACTCATATATGCATGATTAAATCACGATGAATATTTTTTGACAGCATTAGTACACATATATGCATGATTGAGTCACAATAACTTTTTTTTGACAGCCTTTGAACATATATATGCATGAATGAATCACTATGAATTTTTTTTGACAGCCTTAAAACAAATATATGCATGATTCAATCAATATGAATTTTTTTTGCCAACCTTAAAACATATATATACAGGATAGAATCACTATAAAGCTTTTTGACAACCTTAGAACACATTTATGCATGATTAAATCACTATGAAATTTTTTGGACGGACTTACAATACATATATGCATGATTGAATCACTATGAAATTTTTGACCATATTAGAACACATATAAGCATGATTGAGTCACCATAAAACTTTTTTTAATAGTCTTAGAAAATATATATGTGTTATTTAATCACAATAAATTTTTATTGACAGCATTAGAACTCATATATGCGTGATTGAATCACTATAATTTTTTTTGACAACCTTAGAACATATATATGCATGATTGAGTCACTATAATTTTTTTTTGACAACATTAGAACCTATATATGCATGATTGAATCACTATAAGATGTTTTTGACAACCACTATAAATTTTTTTGACAACCATATTACACATATATGCATGATAGAATCACTATGAAGTTTTTTTGACAACATTAAAACAGATATACGCATGATTTCATCACTATAATTTTTTTTTGACAGCCTTAGAACACATATACGCATGATTGAATGACCATGCATTTTTTTTGACAGCTTTAGAATACACATATGCATGATTAAATCACAATGATTTTTTTTTGACAGCCTTAGAACATATATATGCAGGATTGAATCACTATGAAATTTTTTTGCCAGCCTTAGAACACATATGTACACGAAAGAATCACAATAAAGCTTTTTGACAGCCTTAGAACACATTTATACATGATTAAATCACAATGATTTTTTTTGACAGACTTACAACACATATATGCATGATTGAATCACTATGATTTTTTTTAAACAGTGTTAGAACACATATATGCTGATTGGATTAAAATGTTTTTTTTATAGCCTTAGAACACATAAATGCACGATTGAATCACTATGAAATTTTTTTGATAGTTTTAGAACACATATATGCATGATTGACTCATTCTGATTTTTTTTAGAACCTTAGAACACATATATGCATGATTGAATCACTATAATTTTTTTGACACTATTAGAACACATATATGCATGATTGAATCACTATAATTTTTTTTACAACCTTAGAACACATATATGCATGATTGAATCACTATAATTTTTTTTTGACCGCCTTAGAACACATATGTCCATGATTTAATCATTTTGAAATTTCTTTGACAATGCTAGAACAAATATATGCATGATTGAGTCACTATGAATTTTTTTGTGAGCCTTAGAAAACATATATGCATGATTGATTCACTATAAATTTTTTTGACAACATTAAAATGCATATATGAATGATTGAATCACTATAAAATTTTTTGAGACCTTAGAACACATATATACAAGATTGAATCACTATGGTTTTTTTTGACAGCCTTAGAACACATATATGCATGATTGAATCACTATGAATTTTTTTTGGCAGCCTTACAATGCATATATGCATGATTGAATCACTATCAATTTTTTTGAACGCCTTAGAATATATATATATATATGCATGATTGAATCACTATAAATCTTTTTTGACAAACTTAGAACAGATATATGCATGATTGAATCATAATGAAATTTTTTTGATAGTTTTAGAACACATATATGCATGATTGAATTACAATTAATTTTTTTTACCTTAGAACACATATATACATGATTAAATGATTGAAATTTTTGTGACAACCTTAGAACACATGTGTGCATGAATGAAGCACTACAAAATTTTTTTACCGCATTAGAACAAATATATGCATGATTGATTCACTATGAAATTTTTTTAACAACCTTAGAATAGATATATGCATGATTGATTCACTATGAAATTTTTAACCACATTAGAACACATATATGCATGATTGAGTCACTATAAAAGTTTTTTGACTGTCTTAGAATACATATATGCATGATTGAATCACAATAAATTTTTTTAGTGTATTAGAACACATATATTCATTATTGGATCACTATAAATTTTTTTAGCACCCTTAGTACACATATATTCATGATTGAATCACTATGAATTTTTTTTGACAGCATTAGAACACATATATCCATGATTGAATCACTAAGTTTTTTTGAAAGCCTTAGAACACATATATGCATGATTGAATCACTATCAATTTTTTTGACAGCCTTAGAACAAATATATGCACGATAGAATCACTATAAAGCTTTTTGACAGCCTTAGAACACATTTATGCATGATTAAATCACTATGAATTTTTTTGGACATACTTACAACACACATATGCATGATTGAATCACTATGAAATTTTTTTGATAGTTTTAGAAGACATATATGCATGATTGACTCATTATGAAATTTTCTTGGCAACTTTAGAACACATATATGCATGATTGAATCACTCTAATTTTTTTTTGTCACCATTAGAACACATATATGCATGATTGAATCACTATAATTTTTTTTTGACAACCTTAAAACACATATATGCATGATTGAAACATTGTGATTTTTTTTGACAATCTTAGGACACATATATGAGTGGTTAAATCACTATGAAATTTTTTAGACTGCATTAGAACATATATATGCAAGATTGAATCACTAAATTTTTTTCTTGACAACCTTGGAATAGTTATATGCATGATTGAATCAATATAATTTTTTTTTGACAACCATAGAATGCATATGTGCATGATTGAACCACTGTATTTTTTTTTCAAACTTAGAACACATATATGCATGATTGAGTCACTATGAATTTTTTTGACAGCCTTATAACATATATACGCCGGGTTGAATCACTGTAATCTTTTTTGACATCCTTAGAACACATATACGCATGATTGAATCATTGCAAATTTTTTTTGGCAGCATTAGAACGTATATAGGCATGATTGAATCACAATAAATTTTTTTTGACAACCTTAGAACAAATATATGCAAGTTTGAATCACTATGATTTTTTTTTACAGCGTTAGAACACATATATGCATGATTGAATCACTATAAATTTTTTTTGACAGCCTTAGAACACATATATGGATGATTGAATCACTATGAAATTTTTTTGACAGCCTTAGAACACATATATGCATGATTGAATTACTATGATTTTTTTTTGACAATGTTAGAATAGATATATGCATGATTGAGTTACCATGATTTTTTTTGACAGCCTTAGAACACCTATATAAGTGATTGAATCACTACAAATTTTTTTTACAACATAAAAAAACATATATGCAGGATTGAATCACAATACGTTTTTTTTTGAAACCTTAGAACACATGTATGCAAGATTGAATCACTATAAAATTTTTTTGGAAGCATTAGAACACATATAGGAATGATTGAATCACTATAATTTTTTTTTGACAATCTTGGAACAAATATATGCAAGTTTGATTCACTATGATTGTTTTTTGACAGCGTTAGAACACATATATGCATGATTGAATCACTATGAAATTTTTTTGACAGCCTTAAAAAACAAATATGCATGATTGAATCACTATGAATTTTTTTTGACAGCCTTAGAACACATATATCCGTCACTGAATTACTATGAATTTTTTTTGACAACATTAGAATAGATATATGCATGATTGAGTCACTATGATTTTTTTTTGACAGCGTTAGAACACCTATGTGCATGACTGAATTACTGTATTTTTTTTTACAACATTAGAACACATATATGTAAGATTGAATCACTATAAATTTTTTTTTGGAACCTTAGAACACATATATGCAAGATGGAATCACTATAAAAACTTTTTGACAGCCTCATAACACATATATGCATGATTGAATCACTATGAATATTTTTTGACAGCCTTAGAACACATATATGCATGATTTAATCGCTTGATTTTTTTTGACAATGTTAGAACAAATATATGCATGATTGAGTCACTATGATTTTTTTTGACAACATTAAAACACATATATGCATGATTGAAAGACTTTAAATTTTTTTTGACAACCTTAGAACACATATATGCATGATTGAATCAGTATAATTTTTTTTGCCACTCTTTGAACACATATATGCTTTATAGAATCACTATAAAGCTTTTTGACAGCCTTAGAACACATACATGCATGATTAAATAACATGATTTTTTTTACTGTATTAGAACACATATATGCATGATCGAAACACTATAATTTTTTTTTGACAATGTTAGAAGACAAATATGCATGATTGAATCACTATGAAATTTTTTTGACAAGCTTAGAACACATATATGCGTGACTGAATCACTCTAATTTTTTTTGATAGCCTTAGTGTATATATGCATCATTGAGTCAGTCTGCATTTTTTTCACAACCTTAGAACACATATAAGCATGATTGAATTACTGCAAAATTTTCTTGGCAGCATTAAAACACTTATACGCATGATTGAATCCTTATAAAATTTTTTTGACAGGATTAGCACACATATATGCATGATTGAATCACTGTGAATTTTTTTGACAACCTTGGAACATATATATTTATGATTAAATGACTATGACATATTTTTGACAACATTAGAATACATATATGCATGATTGAATCACTATGAATTCTTTTTGACAACCTTAGAACATATATATGCCTGATTGAATCACTACAATTTTTTTTTACCACATTAGAACATATATATGCGTGATTGAATCATTATAAATTTTTTTTGACAACATTAGCACACATATATGCAAGATTGAATCACTATAAATTTTTTTTGACAACCTTAGAACACATATATGAATGATTGAATCTCTATAATTTTTTTTGACATACCCAGAACACATATATGCTTGATTGAGTCACTATGCATTTTTTTTGTAGCCTTAGAACACAAATATGCATGATTGAATAACAATGAATTTTTTTTGTCAGCCTTATTACACATATATGCACGATTGAATCACCATGAAGCTTTTTGACATTCTTATAAGACATATATGCTTGATTAAATCAGTACGCATTTTTTTTACAGCCTTAGAACAGATATATGCATGAATGAATCACAATGAATTTTTTTTGACAGCCTTAGAACACATATATGTATGATTGAATCACGATGATTTTTTTTGACAAACTTAGAATACATATATGCATGATTGAATCATAATGATTTTTTTTGAACTCTTTAGAACACATATATGCATGATTAAATCACAATGAAATTTTTTTAACAGCCTTAGAACACATATATACATGATTAAATGACTATAATTTTTTTTGACTACCTTAGCACACATATATGCATGATTGAAACACTACAAATTTTTTTTACCGCATAAGAACATATATATGCATGATTCAATCACTATGATATTTTTTTGAGAGCCTTAGAACACATATATACAAGATTGAATCACTATGATTTTTTTTTGAGAACTTTAGAATACCTATATGCAAGATTGATATTTTTTTGATAGGCTTAGAACACAGATATGCATGATTTAATTACTATGATTTTTTTTACTACACTTAGAACACATATATGCTTGATTGAATCACTATAATTTTTTTTGACAAATTTAGAACACATATCTGCATGATTGAATCTCTACAAATTTGTTTTGCCACCCTTAGAAAACATATATGCATGCTAGAATCCCTATAAAGTTTTTTGACATACTTTGAACAAATATATGCATGATTAAATCACTATAAATTTTCTTTCACAATCTTAGAACACATATATTCACGAATGAATCACTATGATTTTTTTTTATAGCCTTAGAAGACATATATGTATGATTGAGTCACTATGAAAGTTTTTTGACAACATTAGAACACATATATGCATGATTGAATCACTACAATTTTTTTGACAGCATTAGAATACATATATGCATGATTGAATCACTATAAGTTTTTTTTGACAACCTTAGTGTATATTCATGATTGAATCACTATGAATTTTTTTTGACTGCCTTAGAACACATATATGGATGATTAAATCTGTATAGTTTTTTTTTGATAGCCTTAGAAGTTATATATGCATGATTGAATCAATATAAATTTTTTTTGACAACGTTAGACACATATATGCACGATTAAATCAATATAAAATTTTTTAAGAGCTTTAGAACACATAGATGCATGATTGAATTACTATGAATTTGTTTTAAGAATCTTAGAACACATATAGGCAGGATTGAATCAATATGATTTTTTTTTGACAGCCTTAGAACACATGTAAGCATGATTAAAACACTATTGAATTTTGTTGACAACCTTAGAACACATATCTGCATGAGTGAATCACTATACAAAATTTTTGACAGCCTTACAAAACATATGTGCATGATTGAATCACTATAAAATATTTTGATAGTCTTAGAACACATATATGCATGATTAAATCACTACAAATTTTTGACGGCCATAGAACACATGTATGCATGATTATATCACTATAAAATATTTTTGACATCCTTAGAACACATCTATCCATGATTAAATGACTATGAAAGCTTTTTGACATCCTTAGAACACATATATGCATGATTGAATCACTATGATTTTTTTTGAGAGAATTAGGACACATATATGCATGGACAAATCACTATAAATTTTTTTGACAATCTTAGAACACATAAATGCATGATTGAATCACTATAACTTTTTTTTGACAGTCTTAGAACACAAATATGCATTATTGAATCACTATAAATTTTTTTTGACAACCTTAGAGCACACATATGCATGATTGTATTACTATGAAATTATTTTGACAGCAGTATAACAAATATACGCATGATTGAATCACTATGGAATTTATTTGACAGAATTAGAACACATATATGCAAGATTGAGTCACTATGATTTTTTTTTAACAGCCTTAGAACATATATATGCATGTTTGAATCACTATGATTTTTTTTTGCGAGACTTAGAACACACATATGCATGATAGAATCACTATAATGCTTTTTGACATCCTTAGAAGACATATATTCATGATCAAATCACGACAATTTTTTTTCATATCCTGAGAACACATATATGTATGATTGAATCACTATGAATATCCTTAGAAGACATAGACACATGATTGAGTCACTATGAAAGTTTTTTGACAGCCTTAGAACACATATATGCATGATTAAATCACTACAAAATTTTTTGACAGCATTAGAACACATATATGCATGATTCAATGACTATAATTTTTTTTGACAGCCTTAGAACACTTATATGAAAGATTGAATAACTATGAAATTTTTTTGAAAGCATTAGAACACATATATGCATGATTGAATCACTATAAGTTTTTTTTACAAACTTAGAGCACATATATAATTGATTGAATAACTATGAAATTTTTTGACAGCCTTAGAACACATATGCATGATTGAATCACTATGTAATTTTTTTTATAGCCTTAGAACACATATATGCATGATTGAATCACTATGAATTTTTTTTGACAACCTTAGACACATATATGAATGATTAAATCACTATAAATCTTTTTAACAGCCTTAGAACACATATATACAAGTTTGAATTACTATAAAGTTTTTTTAACAACCCTAGAACACATATATGCAGGATTGAATCAATATGAAATTTTTTGTCAGTGTTAGAAAACATATATGTATGATTAGATCACTATGATTTTTTTTTGGACAACCTTAGACACATATATGCATGATTAAATAACTATTTTTTTTTTTAGCATCCTTAGAACACATATATAAATGATTGAATTACAATGAATTTTTTTTGCTAGCAATAGAACACAAATATGGATGATTGAGTCACAATAAATTTTTTTTGACAGCATTAGGACACATATGCATGATTGAATCAATATGATTTTTTTTGACAGCCTTCAAACATATATATGCATGATTAAATCACTATGATTTTTTTTGCTAACCTCAGACACATATAAAAATGACTAAATCACTATAATTTTTTTTACAATATTAGGACACATATATGCATGATTTAATCACTATGATTTTTTTATAGGCTAAGAAAACATAGATGCATGATTGTGTCACTATGAAAGTTTTTTGACAGCCTTAGAACACATATATGTATGATTAAAACACTACAATTTTTTTTTACTGCATTAGAACAAATATATGCATGATTGAATGATTATAAATTTTTTTGACAGCTGTAGAACACTTATATGCTTGATTGAATCACTATGATTTTTTTTTGCAAGCATTAGAACACATATATGCATTATTGAATCACTATAAGTTTTTTTTGATAACCTTAGAACATCTATATACATGATTGAATCACTATAAAGATTTTTTGGCAACCTTAGAACACATATATGCATGATTGAATCACTATAAAATTTTTTTGAAAGCCTTAGAACACATATATGCATGATTGGAATCACTATTAAATTTTTTTGACAACCTTAGACAAATATATGCATGATAAAATCACTATAATTTTTTTTAACAACCTTAGAACACATATATGCAATATTGAATCACTATAAATTTTTTTGACAACCTTAGAACACATGTACACATGATTGAATCACTATAAGAAATTGTTGACAACATTAGAAAATATATGCATGATTGAATCACTATAAAATTTTTTTGACAACCTTAGAACACATATCTATAGGATTAAATCACCATGAAATATTTTTGACAGCCTTAGAACACATATATGCAAGAATGAATCACAATGAAATTTTCTTGACAGCCTTAGAACACATATATGCATGATGGAATCACTATGATTTTTTTTTACTGCATTAGAACACATACAAGCATGATTGCATCACTATAATTTTTTTTTGATAGCCTTAGAACACATATATGAATGATTGAGTCACTATGAATGTTTTTTTACATCATTAGAACTTATATATGTATGATTGAATCATTAAATGTTTTTTTGACAGCCTTAGAACACATATATGCATGAATGAGTAACTATGATTTTTTTTTAAAAACCTTAATATATGCATATTTGAATCACTAAGAATTTTTTTTGCCAGCCATAGAACACATATAGGCATGATAGAATCACTATAAAGCTTTTTGACATCCTTAGAACACATATATATACATGATTAAATCATTATGAAATTTTTTCAGAGCCTTACAACACATATATGTATGATTGAGTCACTATGATTTTTTTTGACATCCTTAGAACACATATATGCATGATTGAATCACAATGATTTTTTTTTGACAAACTTAAAACACATATATGCCTGATTGAATCATAATTATTTTTTTTATAGCCTTAGAACACATATATGCAAGATTGAATCACCTTGAAAGTTTTTTTAACAGCCTTAGAACACATATATGCATGATTAAATGACTATAATTTTTTTTTGACAACCTTAGAACACATATATGCAAGATTAAATAACTATGAATTGTTTTTGACCCCATAAGAACATATATATGCATTATTCAGTCACTATGAATTTTTTTTGGCGGCCTTAGAACACTTATATGCTTGATTGAATCACTATGATTTTTTTTTTATAGCCTTAGAACACATATATAATTGATTGAATCACTATAATTTTTTTGACAGCATTAGAACACATATATTTATGATTGAATCACTATAAAGTTTTTTTGACAACCTTAGAACACATCTACAAGATTGAATCATTGTGAATTTTTTTTGACAAACTTAGACACATATATGCATGATTAAATCACTATGAAATATTTTTGACAGCCTTAGAACACATGTATGCAAGATTGAATCACTATGAAATTTTTTTGACAGCCTTAAAGCAAATATATGCATGATTGAATCACTATGAATTTTTTTTGACCGTATTATAACACATATATGCATGATTGAATCACTATAAATTTTTTTGACAGCCTTAGAACACATATATGCATGGTTGAATAACTGTGATTTTTTTTTGCCAGCCTTAGAACACATATATGCATGATTAAATAACTGTGAATTTTTTTTGCCAGCCTTAGAACACAAATAAGCACGATAGAATCACTATAAAGCTTTTTGACATCCTTTAAACACATATATACCTGATTAAATCAGTATGATTTTTTTTCACCGCCTTAGAATAGATATATGCATGATTGAATCCCTAGTATTTGTTTTCATAGTTTTAGAATATATATATGCATGATTAAGTCACTATGAAAGTTTTTGATAGCCTTAGAACACATATATGCATGATTAAGTCACTATGAAAGTTTTTGATAGCCTTAGAACACATATATGCATGATTGAATCACTATATTTTTTTTTTGACGACATTTGAACACATATACACATGATTGAATCACTATAAATTTTTTTACATCCTTAGAACACATATATGCAAGATTAAATAACTATGAAATCTTTTTGAGAACCTGAAAACACATATATGCTTGATTGAGTCACTTAACCACATTAGAAGATATATATGCATGATTCAATTACTATGATTTTTTTTGATAGCCTTAGAACACATATATACAATGATTGAATAACTAATTTTTTTTGACAGCCTTAAAACACATATATGCATGATTGAATCACTATAAATTTTTTTTGACAACCTTGGAACACATATCTGCGGGATTCAATCATTATGAATTTTTTTCTAAGCCTCAGAATACATATATACAAGAATGAAATTTTTTTGATAGTTGTAGAACACATATATGCGTCATTGAATCATAGTGAATTTTTTTTGACCTCCTTAGAATACATATATGCATGATTGAATCATAATAATTTTTTTTACAAGCTTAGAACACATATATGCATGATTAAATGACTCTAAAATCTTTTTGACAATATATAAATGGTTCAATCACTATGTATTTTTTTTGACAAACTTAGAAGACATATATGCAATGATTGAATCACTATAAATTTTTTTGACAGCCTTAGAACACATATACGCAAGATTGAATCACTACAAATTCTTTTGACAGGATAAAAACACATATATGCATGATTGAATCACTCTAATTTTTTTTGACAACCTTTGAACACATATCTGCTTGATTGTAAAGCTATAAATTTTTTTTGACAACATTAGAAGAAATATATACAAGAATGAATCACTAGAATTTTTTTTGACAACCTTAGAACACATATATGCATGATTTTAATTTTTTTTTGACAACCTCACAATAAATATATGCAAGATTGAATCACTATGAATTTTTTTGGGAGCCTTAGAACACATATATGCATGATTGAATCACTATAACTCTTTTTTGACAGGCTTAAAACACATATATGCTAGATTGAATAACAATGAAAATTGTTAAGAGACTTAGAACACACATACGCATGATTAAATGACTACGATTTTTTTTTTTACGACCTTAGAACACATATATGCATAATTGAATCACTATAAATTTTTTTGACCGCATTAAAACATCTATATGAAGGATTCAATCACTATAAATTTTTTTCGACAACCTTAGAACACATATATGCATGATTGAATCACTATGATTTTTTTTTGATAGCCTTTGAACACATATATGCATGATTGAGTCACTACATAATTTTTTTTTTGACAACATTAGATCATATATATACGTGATTGAATCACTATAAAGGTTTTTTGACAACCTTAGAACACATATTTGTAGGAATGAATCTTGATGAATTTTTTTGGCAACCTTAGAACCCATATATGTATGAATAAATCACTATGAAATATTTTTGATAGCCTTAGAACACATATATGCAAGATTGAATCACTATGAATTTTTTTTGACAGTATTATTACACATATATGCATGATTGAATCACTATAAATTTTTTTTTTGAGAAACTTAAAACACATATATCCATTCTTCAGTCACTATAGTTTTTTTTGTCATCCATAGAACACATATATGCATGGTTGAATCACTATAATTTTTTTTTGACAACCTGAGAACACATAATATGTATTATTGAATCACTATGAATTTTTTTTGCCAGCCTTAGAACACAAATATGCCCGATTGAATCACTATAAAGTTGTTTGACATGCTTGGAACATATATATGCAAGATTAAATCACTATAAATTTTTTTACAGCCTTAGAACACATATATGCATGATTGAATCACTATGAATTTTTTTTGATTGGCTTAGAACACATATATACTTGATTGAGTCACTGTGAAAGTTTTTGATATCCTTAGAACACATATATGCAAGACTGAATCACTATAAATTTTTTTTGACAGCATTAGAACACATATATGCATGATTGAATCTCTAAAATTTTTATTGACAGCCTTAGAACGCATATATGCATGATTGAATCACTATAAGTTTTTTTTGACAACCTTAGAACACATATATATTTGATTGAATCACTATAAATTTTTTTTACAGCCTTAGAACACATATATACATGATTGAATCACCATAATTTTTTTTGATAGCCTTAAACCTCATATATGCATTATTAAATCACAATGATTTTTTTTTGACAACCTTACACACATATATATATGATTAAATCGTTATAAGTTTTTTTTGACAGCCTTAGAACACATATATGCTTGATTGAATTACTCTGGATTTTTTTTTACAACCTTAGAACACATATATGAAGGATTGAATCACTATGAAATTTTTTTGACAGCCTTAGAGAACACATATATGCACGATTGAATCACTATTAAATTTTTTTGACAACCTTAGAACACATATATGCATGATTGAATTACTATGATTTTTTTTTTGACAGCATTAGAACACATATATGTATGATTGAATCACTATGAAATTTTTTTGACAACCTTAGAACACATATATCCATGATTGAATCACTCTAATTTTTTTTTGACAACCTTAGAATGCATATATGCATGATTGAATCACTATAATTTTTTTGACAACCTTAGAACACATATATTTAAGATTGAATCATTACAATTTTTTTTTGACAACCTTAGAACACATATGTGCAAGATTAAATCACTATATTTTTTTTTACAACCTCAGAATACATATATCCAAGATTAGATCACTATTATTTTTTTTGATAGCCTTAGAACAGATATGTGCAAGACTGAATCATTGTGATTTTTTTTGACATCGTTAGAACACATAAACACATGATTGGAGCACTATAAATTTTTTTTGACAACCTTAGAACACATAAACAAGATTGAATCACAATGATTTTTTTTAACTGCCTTAGAACACATACGCATGATTAAATGACTATGATTTTTTTTTACTACCTTAGAACACATATGCATGAATGAATCAATATTTTTTTTTTGACAGCATTAGAACATATTTTTGACAGTGTTAGAACACATATATGCAAGATTGAATCACTATGAAAATTTTTTGACAGCCTCAAACCAAAAATATGCATGATTGAATCACTACGATTTTTTTTGACAACTTTAGAACATATATATGCATGATTGAATCATAGTGAATATTTTTTGACATCCTTAGAACACATATATGCATGATTGAATCACTATGATTTTTTTTAGAGACTTAGAACACATATATGCAAGATTGAACCACAATGATTTTTTTTAACAGCCGTAGAACAAATATATGCATGATTAAACGACTATGAATTTTTTTTGACAACCTTAGAGTGCATATATTTAATATTGAATCACTTCAAATTTTTTTGACCTTATTAGAACATATATATATGATTCAAATACTACGATATTTTTTTGATAGACTTAGAAGATATATATGTATCATTGAATCACTATAAATTTTTCTTTTATAGCCTTACAACACATATATGCATGAATGAATCTTTACAAATTTTTTTTGGCAGCAATAGAACACAAATATGCATTATTGAATCACTATAATTTTTATTTGACAACCTTAGAACACATATCTGCAGGGTTGAATCATTATGATTTTTTGTTGACATCCTTAGAATAAATATTTGCTTGATTAAATCACAATGAAATATTTTGACAGCCTTATAGAACACATATATGAAAGATTGAATCACTATGATTTTTTTTTGACAGCCTTAAAATAAATATATACATGGTTAATCACTATGAATTTTTTTTGACAGAATTAGAACACATATATGCACGATTCAATCACTATAAATTTTTTTGAGAACCTTAGAACTCATATATGGATGATTGAATCACTATAATTTTTTTTTGACAGTCTTAGAAGGCATATAGGCATGGATGTGTTACTATGAATTTTTTTTGACAGCCTTAGAACACATAAATGCATGAATGAATCACTATGAAATTGTTTTGTCAGTAGAAAATATATATGCATGATTAAATCGCTGTGAATTTTTTTTCATAGCCGTAGAACACATATACGTATGATTGAGTCACTATGAAAGTTTTTGATAGCCTTAGAACACATATATGCATGATTGAATCACTATGAAATTTTTTTGACAGCCTTAGAACACTTATATGCATGATTGAATCACTATGAATTTGTTTTGACAACCTTAGATACATATATGTATGGTTAAATCACTACAAAATTTTTTTGATAGCCTTAGCACACATATATGCATGATTGAATTACTATTTTTTTTTTAACAACCTTAGAACACATATATGCAGGTTTGAATCACTACAAATTTTTTTTGAGAGCTTTAGAACACATATATGCAGGATTGAATCACTATTAAATTTTTTTGACAACCTTAGAACACATATATGCAAAATTGAATCACTATGACTTTTTTTTGACAACCTTAGAACACAAATATACATACTAGAAACACAATAAAGCTTTTTGACAACCTTAGAACACACATATATATATATGCATGATTAAATCACTTTGAAATTTTATTGATAGCCTTAGAACACACATATATATATGCATGATTGAATCACTATGATTTTTTTTGACAACGTTAGGACACATATACACATGATTGAAATAGAGGGAATTTTTTTTGACATCCTTTGAACACATATTTGCATGATTAGTCACTAGGAAATTTTTTTAATACCCTGAAAACACATATATGCATGGTTGAGTCACTATGAATTTTTTTTTACAGCCTTAGAAAACATATATGCATTATTGAATCACTACCATTTTTTTTTTATAGCATTAGAACACAAACATGCGTGTTTGAATCACTATAATTTTTTTTACAACTTTAAAACACATATATGCATGATTGAATTGCTGTGATTTTTTTTTGACAACCTAATAACACATATATGCATGATTGAATCGCTATGAATCTTTTTTGACTGCATATGAACACATATATGCATGATTGAATCACTATGAATCTGTTTTTACTGCATTTGAACACATATATGCTTGATTGAATCATTGTGATTTTTTTTTACAACCTTAGAATACAAATATGCTTGATTGAATCACAATAAATTTTTTTTAACAGCCTTAGAACACATATATGCATGATTAACTGCCTATGAAATCTTTTTGACAACCTTAGAACACATATATGCACAATTGAATCACTATAAATTTTTTTTGACCATATTGGAACATATATATGCATGATTTAATCACTACGATTTTTTTTTGACAGCCTTAGAACATATATATGCATTGACTGAATCACTATGATTTTTTTTTGATAACATTAGAACATGTATATGCTTGATTGAATCTCTATAATTTTTTGTTTACAAAATTAGAACACATATATGCATGATTAACACACTATAAAGTTTTTTTGACAACCTTAGAAAACATATATGCATGAGTGTAACACTATGAATTTTTTTTTACAGCATTAGAAAAAATATATGCAAGATTGAATCACTAGAATTTTTTTTGACAACCTTATAACATATATGTGCATGATTGAATCACTAGAATTTTTTTTGGATGGCCTCAGAACACATATATGCAAGATTGAATCACTATCAAAATTTTTTGAGAGCCTAAGAACACATGCACGATTGAATCATAGTGAATTTTTTTTGACATCCTTAGAACACATATATGCATGATTGAATCACTATGAAATTTTTTGATAGCCTTAGAACACATATATGCATGATTCAATCACAATGAAATTTTTTTGAGAGCCTTAGAACACAAATATGGATGATTAAAAGACTGATTTTTTTTTTTACAACCTTAGAACACATATATACATGATTGAATCACTATAAAATTTTTTTTAGTAGCCTA
Organism: Nuphar pumila; assembly: GCF_984573655.1. NCBI lineage: Eukaryota > Viridiplantae > Streptophyta > Magnoliopsida > Nymphaeales > Nymphaeaceae > Nuphar > Nuphar pumila. The sequence continues at coordinate 67,707,227 of NC_143251.1, read as the reverse complement.
AGAACACAAATATGCATGATTGAATCAATATAATTTTTTGTTTACTGCAACAGAACACATATATGCATGATTGAATCACAATAAAGTTTTTTTGACAAACTTACAACACATATATGCAAGATTGAGTCACTACGATTTTTTTTGACAACCTTAGAACACATATATGCAAGATTGAGTCACTATGAAAATTTTTTGACAGCCTTAAAACAACTATATGAAAGATTGAATCACTATGATTTTTTTTACAGTATTTGAACTCATATATGCATGATTGAGTCACATTAATTTTTTTTGAGAACCTTAGAACACATATATGCATGATTGAATCACTATAAATTTTTTTGACATTCTTAAAACACATATTTGCATGGTTGAATCACTATAATTTTTTTTGACAACCTTAGAACACACACACACACACACACACACACACACACACACATATATATATATATATATATATATATATATATATATATATATATATATATATATATATATATATATATGATTGAATCACTATAACATTTTTTGATAGCCTTAGAAAACATATATGCGTGATTGATTCACAACAAATTTATTTTTGACAGCATTAGAACACACATATGCATGATTGAATCACTATAATTTTTTTTGACAGGCTTAAAACACATATATGCATGATTGAATCACTATAATTTTTTTTGACAACCTTAGAACACATATATGCATGACTGAAGTACTTTAAGTTTTTTTGACAACCTTAGAACACATATATGCTTGATTGAATCAATATAATTTTTTTTTCAAATCCTTAGAACACATGTATGCATGATTGAATCACTATGAAATTTTTTTGACAACCTTAGACACATATTTGTATGATTAAATCACTATATTTTTTTTTTGACTGCCTTAGAACACATATATACATGATTGAATCACTTAATTTTTTTGACAACCTTAGATCACATATATGCATGATTGAATCACTATGATTTTTTTTTGACAGCCTTAAAACTCATATATGTTTGATTAAATAACTATGAAATTTATTTCACAATGTTAGAATACATATATGCATGATTAAATCACTATGATTTTTTTATAGCATTAGAACACATATATCCATGATTGAATCACTATAGTTTTTTTTGACAACCTTAGAACACATATATGCATGATTGAAACACTATAATTTTATTTGACAACCATGGAACACATATATGCCTTATTGAATCACTATAAAATTTTTTTGACAGCAGTAGAACATAGTTATGTACGATTGAATCATTATGAATTTCTTTTGCCAACCTTAGAACACATATATGCATGATTGAATTACTAATTTTTTTTTTTGACAATGTTAGAACACATATATGCATGATTGAATTAGAATGATTTTTTTTTACAGCCATAGATCATATATATGCATGATTGAATCACTATGAATTTTTTTTGATAGTCTTAGAACACATGTATGCCCGATTGAGTCACTATGAAATTTTTTTGACAGCCTTAGAACATAAATATGCATGATTGAATCCCTACAATTTTTTTTTGAAGCATTAGAACACAAATATGCATGATTGAATCACTATGAAATATTTTTGACAGCCTTAGAACACATATCTGCAAGATTGAGTCACTATGAAATTTTTTTGACAGCCTTAAAACAACTATATACATGATTGAATCACTATGATTTTTTTTTACAGTATTGGAACACATATATGCATCATTGAATGAAATTAAATTTTTTTTGAGAACCTTAAACACATATATGCATGATTGAATCATTACAATTTTTTTTTACAGCCTTAGAACACATGTATGCATGGTTGAGTCACTATAAATTTTTTTTGACAGACTTAAATCACATATATGCATGATTGAATCACTATAATTTTTTTTGACAACCTTAGAACACATATATCCATGATTGAATCTCTATAAGTTTTTTTTGACTACCTTAGAACACATATATGCATGATTGAATCACTATGAAACTTTTTTGACAGCCTTAGAACACATATATGCATGATTGAATCACTATGATTTTCTTTTCCAGCATTAGAACACATGTATGCATGATTGAATCACTAGAATATTTTTTTGACAACCGTAGAATACATTTATGGATGATTAAATCACTACGAAATATTTTTGACAACCTTAGAACACATATATGCAAGATTGAGACACTTTGAAATTTTTTGACAGCCTTAAAACAACTATATGCAAGATTGAATCACTATGATTTTTTTTATAGTATTGGAACACATATATGCATGATTGAATCCCATTAAATTTTTTTTTTGAGAACTTTAGAACACATAAATGCTTGATTGAATCAAAAAATTTTTTTGACAGCCTTAAAACACATATATGCATGGTTGAGTCACTATGCATTTTTTTTGACAACCTTAGAACACACATATGCATGATTTAATCACTCTAAGTTTTTTTTGACAACCTTAGAACACATATATGCATGATTGAATCACTATGAATTTTTTTTGACAGCCTTAGAACACATATATGCATGATTGAATTACTGTGAAATTTTTTTGACAGCCGTAGAGTACATATATGCATGATTGAAACACTATAAATTTTTTTTGACAACCTTAGACACATATATGCATGATTAAATCACTATAAATTTTTTTTAATAACCTTAGAACACATATAACCAGGATTGAATCACTATAAAAATATTTTGACAGCCATAGAACACATGTATGCATGATTGAATCTCTATAATTTTTTTTTGACAACCTTAGAACACATATATGCATGATTGAATCATTATGAATTTTTTTGGACAGCATTAAAACTCATATATGCTTGATTGAATAACTATGAAATTTATTTCACAATGTTGGCATACATATATGCATGATTAAATCACAGTGATTTTTTTTTGCCACCCGTAGAACACATATATGCATGATTGAATCTCTAAGAATTTTTTTTGACAAAGTTAGAACTTATATATGCATGATTGAATTAGAATGATTTTTTTTTGAGAACCTTAGATCACATATATTCATGATTGAATCACTATGATTTTTTTTTGATAGCCTTAGAACACATGTATGCCCGATTGAGTCACCATGAATTTTTTTTCACAGCTTTAGAACACAAATATGCATGATTGAATCACTATATTTTTTTTCATAGCATTAGAACACAAATATGCATGTTTGAATCACTTTAATTTTTTTTTTGACAACCTGAGAACACATATACGCATGATTGAATCACAATAAAATATTTTTTATAGCATAGAACACATATACGCAAGATTGAATCTCTATGATTTTTTTTTGACAGACATAGAACACATATATGCATGATTGAATCACTATGATTTTTTTTGACAACCTTAGAACACGTATATGCATGATTGAATCACTTTAAATTTTTTTTGCCAGCATTAGAGCACATGTACGCAAGATTGAATCACTATAATATTTTTTAAACAACCTTAGAACACATATATGGATGATTAAATCTCTACGAAATATTTTTGACAGCCTTAAAACACATATATGCAAGATTGAGACACTATGAAAATTTTTGATAGCCTTAAAACAACTATATGCATGATTGAATCACTTTGATTTTTTTTATAGTATTGGAACTCATATATGCATGGTAGAATCACATTAAATTTTTTTTTGAGAACTTTAGGACCAATATATGCTTGATTGAATCAGTATAATTTTTTTGATAGCCTTAGAACACGTATATGCATAGTTGAGTCACTATGATTTTTTTTTGACATGCTTAAAACACATATATGCTTGATTGAATCACTATAAATTTTTTTGACAACCTTAGAACACATATCCGCAGGATTGAATCATTATGATTTTTTTGACAGCCATAGAACACATAAATGCATGATTGAATCACTTTGATTTTTTTTTGACAAACTGATAACACATATATGCATGATTGTAACACTATGAATTTTTTTACAACATTCGAACAAATATATGCAAGATTATATCCCTAGGATTTTTTTTGACAACCTTAGAACACATATATGCATGATTAAATCACTTTAATTTTTTTTGACAACCTTAGGACAAATATATGCAAGATTGAATCACCATAAATTTTTTTTGACAGCCTTAGAGCACATATATGCATGACTGAATCACTATGATTTTTTGACACCTTAGAACACATATATGAAAGATTGATTCATTATGATTTTTTTTGAGAGCCTTAGTATACATATATGTAAGAATGATTTTTTTTTGACAGCCTTAGAACACATATATGCAAGATTTAATCACTATGAATTTTTTTAGACAAACTTGGAACACATATATGTGTGATTGAATCATAATGAATTCATGATTGAATCATAATGATTTTTTTTGACAGCCTTAGAACAAGTATATGCAGGATTAAGTCATGATTGATTTTTTACAGCCTTGGAACACATATATGCGTGATTGGATCACTATAAAATATTTTTGACAGTCTTAGAACACATATAAACAAGATTTAATGACTATGATTTTTTTTGACAGCATTAGAACACATATATGCATGATTAAATTACTATAATTTTTTTTTGACCGCATTAGAACACATATATGCTTATTTGAATCACTATAAAATTTTTTTGACAACCTTAGAACATATATCTACAGGATTGAATCAATATAAATTTGTTTTTTACAGCCTTAGAACACATATATGCATGATTGACTCACAATAAATTTTTTTTGACAGCCATAGAAGACATATATGCACTATTGAATCACTATGAAATTTTTTTGACAACCTTAGAATATATATATGCTTGATTGAATCACTATAAAATTTTTTTGGCAGCATTAGAACACATGTATGCATGATTGAATCACCATAATATTTTTTTGACAACCTTAGAACACATTTATGGATGATTAAATCACTACAAAATACTTTTGACAGCCTTAGAACACATATATGCAAGATTGAGACATTTTGAAATTTTTTTGACAGCCTTAGAACAACTATACGCTAAATTGAATCACTATGATTTTTTTTAGTATTGGAACACATATATGCATGATTGAATCACATTAATTTTTTTTTGAGAACTTTAGAACACAAATATGCTTGATTGAATCACTATAAATTTTTTTGATAGGCTTAAAACACATATATGCATGGTTGAGTCACTATGAACTTTTTTTGACTGGCTTAAAACATATATACATGATGGAATCACTATAAATTTTTTTGACAACCTTAGAATACATATAGGCTTGATTGAATCACTATATGTTTTTTTTGACAACCTTAGAACGCATATATGCATGATTGAATCACTATGAATTTTTTTTGACAGCCTTAGAACACATATATGCATGATTGAGTCACTATAATTTTTTTTTGACAGCCTTTTAATACATATATGCATGATTGAATCACTATAAATCTTTTTTGACAACCTTGGACACATATACGGATGATTAATTCACTATAAATTTTTTTTGATAACATTAGAACACATATATCGGGGATTGAATCACTATAAATTTTTTTGACAGCCAAAGAATACATGTAAGCACAATTGAATCACTATTAATTTTATTGACAACCTTAGAACACATATATGCATGATTGAATCACTATGAATTTTTTGAAAAGCCTTAAAACTCATATATGCTTGATTCAATAACTATAAAATTTATTTCACAATGTAAGAATACATATATGCATGATTAAATCACTATGAATTTTTTTTGCCAGCCTTGGAACACAGATATGCATGATTGAATCACTAAGAATTTTTTTTGACAACGTTAGAACTTATATATGCATGATTGAATTAGAATGAATTTTTTTTTAGAGCCGTAGATCACATATATGCACGAGTGAATCACTATGAAATTTTTTTATAGCTTTAGAACACATGTATGCCCGATTGAGTCACCATGATATTTTTTTTACAGCCTTAGAACACAAATATGCTTGATTGAATCACAATAAAATATTTTTGACAGCCATAGAACACATATACGGAAGATTGAATCACTATGATTTTTTTTGACAACCATATAACACATATATGCATGATTGAATCACTATGAATTTTTTTTAACAACCTTAGAACACATATATGCATGATTGAATCACTATAATCTTTTTTTGGCAATCTTAGAACACATATTAGGATGATTAAATCAATATAAAATATTTTTGACAGCCTTAGAACACATATATGCAAGAATGAGACACTATGAAATTTTTTTGACAGCCTTAAAACAACTATATGCATGATTGAATAACTATGAATTTTTTTATTGTATTGGAACTCATATATGCATGATTAAATCACATTAATTTTTTTTTGAGAACTCTGGAACACTTATATGGTTGATTGAATCAATATAATTTTTTTTGACAGCCTTAGAACGCATATATGCATGGTTGAGTCACTATGAATTTTTTTGACAGTCTTAAAACACATATATGCATGATTGAATCACTATAATGTTTTTTGACAACCTTAGTACACATATATGCATGATTGAATCACTATAAGTTTTTTTTCACAACCTTAGAACACATATATGCATGATCGAATCTCTACGATTTTTTTTTTGACAGCCTTAGAACACATATATGCATGATTGAATCGCTATGAAATTTCTTTGACAGCCTTAGAATACATATATGCATGATTTAATTACTATGAAATTTTTTTGACAACCTTAGACACATATATGCTTGATTAAATCACTATAAATTTTTTTTGATAGCCTTAGAATACAAATATGTGGTATTGAATCACTATAAAAATATTTTGACAACCTTAGAACACATATTCTTATGATTGAATCACTATTAAATTTTTTTGACAACCTTAGAACACATATTTGCATGATTGAATCACTATGAATTTTTTTTGACACCCTTTAAACTCATATATGCTTGATTGAATAACTATGAAATTATTTTCACGATGATAGAATACATATATGCATTATTAAATCAATATGAATTTTTTTTCCAGCCTTAGAACACATATATGCTACATTGAGTCACTATGAGATTTTTTGGACAACCTTAGAACACATATGCATGGTTTAATCACTATGATTTTTTTTGACAGCCTCTGAACACTTATATGCATGATTGAATCAGCATGAAATTTTTTTGACAGCATTACAACACATATGCATGATTGAATCACTATAATGTTTTTTTGACAACCATTGAAAACATATACGCAGGATTGAATCACTATAAACTTTTCTTGACAACCTAAGAACACATATTTGCCTGATTGACCTACTATGATTTTTTTTTGACAACGTTAGAACACATATATTCAATATTGTATCACTATGAAATTTTTTTGGCAGCATTAGAACAAATATATGCATGATTGAATCACTAGAAATGTTTTTTGACAACCTCAGAACACATACATGCATGATTGAATCACTATAAAATTTCTTTGACAGCCTCAGAACACATATATGCAACATTGAATCACTGTGAATTTTTTTGAATGCCTCAGAACACATACATGCATGATTGAATCACTGTGATTTTTTTTTGACAGCCTTAGAACACATATAAATGATTGAATTTTTTTGGACAGCCTTATACCACATATATGCATGAATGAATCACTATGAAATTTTTTTGACAACCTTAGAACACATATATGCAAGATTGAATCACCATAATTTTTTTTTTATAGACTTAGAACACATATATGCATGATTGAATCACTATGATTTTTTTTTTTAAAATTTTAGAATACATATATGCAAGATTGAATCAAAATAATTTTTGTTTGACAGCCATAAAATACATATATGCAAGATTGATTTTTTTTGATAGCCTTAGAACACATATATGCTTGATTGAATCACTATAATTTTTTTTGACAGCATTAGAACACATCTATGAATGATTGAATCACTATTAATTTTTTTTGACAACTTTCTTACGCATATATGCATGATTGAATCACGAAATTTTTTTTTAACAGCCTTAAAACACATATATGCATGATTGAATCGCTATACATTTTTTTTGACAGCCTTAGAACATGTATATGCATGATTGAATCACTATGATTTTTTTTAACAGCCTTAGACACATATATGTATGATTAAATCTCTGTAATTTCTTTTTAACATGCTTAGAACATATATATGCAAGATTGAATCACTATAGTTTTTTCTTTACTACCTTAGAACACATATATACAAAGATTGAATCACTATGATTGTTTTTTAATGCCTTAGAACACTATATGCATGATTGAATCACTATAAAATTTTTAGGACAACCATACAACACATATATGCATGATTGAATCACTATAAATTTTTTTGGACAATGTTAGAACACATATATGTATGATTGAGTCACTATGAATTTTTTTTGACAACCTTAGAACTCACATATGCATGATTGAATGACCAAATGTTTTTTGATAGTCTTAGAACACACATATGAATGATTGATTCACCATTTTTTTTGACAGCCTTAGAAAACATATATGCATGATTGAATCACTATAACTTTTTTTTACAGCATTAGAACACATATATGCAAGATTTAATCACCATAAATTTTTTTTGACACCCTTACAACACACATATGCAAGATTGAATCACTTTGAGATTCTTTGGACACCCTTAGAACACATATATGTATATTAGAATCACTATGATTTTTTTTTGACATTCTTAGAACACATATATGCATGATTGAATCACTATAAATTTTTTTTGACTAGCTAAGAACACACATATAACTGATTGACTCACTATGAATTTTTTTTGACAAACTTAGAACACATATATGCAAGATTGTATCACTAAGATTTTTTTTTTACAACATTAGAACAAATATATGCATGATTGAATCACTATAAACTTTTTTGACAACCTTAGAATACATATATGCAAAGATATAATCCCTATATTTTTTGTTTGACAGCCTTAGAACACATATATGCATGATTGAATCACTGTGATTTTTTTTGACAACCTTTGAACACATATATGCATGATTGAAACACTAATGATTTTTTTTTTCACAATTTTAGAACATATATATGCAAGATTGAGTCACTATGAATTTTTTTTGACATCCTTAGAACACACATGTGCATGATTGAATGACTATGGAATTTTTTTTAAAGCCTTAGAACACATATATGCATGATTGAATCACTATAATTTTTTTTTACAGCATTAGAACACATATATGCATGATTGAGGCTCCATAAATTTTTTTTGACAACCTTAGAACACATATATGCAAGATTAAATCACTATAATTTTTTTTTGACAGCCTTAGAACACAAATATGCAAGATTGAAATACTATGCTTTTTTTTTGACAAACTTCGAACACATATGTGCATGAATGGACCATAATGATTTTTTTGACAGCCTTAGAACACATATATGCATGATTGAATCAAAATGATTTTTTTTTGATCGGCTTAGATCACATATATGCATGATTAAATGACTATAAATTTTTCTTGACAACCTTAGAACACATAGATGCTTGATAGATTCAATACAATTTTTTTTTACCGCATTAGAACACGTACATGCATGATTCAATCAATGTGAAAGTTTTTAGACAGCCTTAGAACTCATATATGCATGATTGAATCACTATAAATTTTTTTTGACAGCATTAGAACACATCTATGAATGATTGAATCACTATAATTTTTTTTTCAATACCCTAGAACACATATATGCATGATCAAATCACTAATTTTTTTTTGAGAGCGTTAGAAGACATGTATGCATTATTGAATTATTATGAAATTTCTGCAACAACCATAGAATACATGTATGCTTGATTGGATCATTATGATTTTTTTTAAAAGCTTTATAACATATTTGCATGATTGAATCACTATAAAATATTTTTGACAGCTATAAAACACGTATATGCAACTCTGAATCACTATAAATTTTTTTGACAGTTTTAGAACACATATATGCATGCCTGAATCACTATACATTTTTTTTTACAACCTTAGAACACGTATATGAAAAGAATGAATCACTATGAATTTTTTTTGAAAGCCTTAAAGCACAAATATGCATGATTGATTCACTATGAATTTTTTTTGACAACTTTAGAACATACATATGCATGATTGAGTCACTGTGATTTTTTTTAAAGCTTAAGAACCCATATATGCATGATTGAATCACTATAATTTTGTTTTGACAGCATTAGAACACATATATGCATGGTTGAATCTCTATAATTTTTTTTTGACATCCTTTGAACACATATATGCATTATTGAATCACCTTGAAATTGTTTTGACAGCATTAGAACACATATATGCATGATTGAATCACTATAATTTTTTTTTAGAACATTAGAATACATATATGCATGATTGAATCACTCAAAATTTTCTTTGAAAACCTAAGAACACATATATGCATGATTGACTCACTATGAATTTTTCTTGACAACCTTAGAACACATATATGCAGGATTGTATCACTATGATTTTTTTTTACAACATTAGAACAAATATATGCATGATTAAATCACTAGAAATTTTTTTCGACAACCTCAGAACACATACATGCATGATTGAATCACTATAATTTTTTTTTACTGCCTCAGAACACATATATGCAACATTGAATCACTGTGAATTTTTTTGAATGCCTCAGAACACATACATGCATGATTGAATCACTATGATTTTTTTATGAAAATGTTAGAAGACATATATGTATGATTGAGTTACTATGATTTTTTTTTTACAATCTTAGAACACACATATGCATCATTTAGTCACCAAAATGCTTTTTTGACAGCATTAGAACACATATATGCATGATTGAATCAGCATAAATTTTTTTTGACAGCCTTTGAACACATATATGCAACATTGCATCACTATGAGATTTTTTGGACAGCCTTAGAACACATATATGCATGATTGAATCACTATGAATTTTTTTTGACATCCTTAGAAAACATATATGCGTGATTGAATCACCATGATTTTTTTTTTTCTGCAGTAGAACACATATATGCATGATTAAATCACTATAATTTTTTTTGACAACCTTAGAACACGCATATGCATGATTGAATCACTATAATTTTTTTTTGACAACCTAATAACACACATAAGCGTGATTGACTCACTATGATTTTTTTTTGACAATCTTAGAACATATATATGCAAGATTGTATCACTATGATTTTTTTTTAGAGCATTAGAATAAGTATATGCATGATTGAATCACTATAATTTTTTTTTGACAACCTTAGAATACATATATGCAAAGATTGAATCACTATAAATTTTTTTTGACAGCCTTAGAACACATATATACATGATTGAATCAATGTGATTTTTTTTTGACAACCTTAGATCACATATATGCATGATTGAATCACTATGATTTTTTTTTGACAAATTTAGAACATATATATGCATGATTTAGTCACTATGGATTTTTTTTGATAGCCTTAGAACACACACGCATGATTGAATGACTGCGGAATTTTTTTGAAAGCCTTAGAACACATATATGCATGATTGAATCACTATTTTTTTTACAGCATTAGAACACATATATGCATGATTGAGTCACCATGAATTTTTTGACAACATTAGAACACATATACGCAAGATTGAATCACTATAAAGATTTTTGGACAGCTTTAGAACACATATATGCTTGATTAAAACACTATGAATTTTTTTTGACAACCTTAGAACACATATATGCATGGTTGAATCACCTTGATTTTTTATGACATTGGAATACATATATGCATGATTGAATCAATATGATTTTTTTTGACAACCTTACAACACGTATATGCATGATTGAATCACAATAACATTATTTTGACATACTAAAAACTCATATATGCATGACAGAATAACTATGAATTTTTTTTGACAACCATAGAATACATATAAGCATGATTGTATCACTATGAAATTTTTTTGACAGCATTAGAACAAATATATGCATGGTTGAATCACTAGATTTTTTTTTGACAACCTCAGAACACATATATGCATCATTGAATCACTATAATTTTTTTTTGAGTTCCACAGAACACATATATGGAAGATTGAATAACTGTGAATTTTTCTTGACAGCCTTAGAACACATATATACGTGATTGAATCACTATGAATTTTTTTTGACAGCCTTAGAACACATATATGCGTGATTGAACCCATATATGCTTATTTGAATCACTATTTTTTTTTTTTGACAACCTTAGAACCTATATCTACAGGATTGAATCATTATGAATTTGTTTTTTACAGTTTTAGAACACATATATGCATGATTGAATCACAATAAATTTTTTTTGACAGCCATAGAACACATATAAGCATGATTGAATCACTATGAAATTTTTGTGACAACCTTAGAACATATATATGCTTGATTGAATCACTGTAAATTTTTTTTGGCAGCATTAGAACACATGTATGCATGATGGAATCACCATAATATTTTTTTAACAACCTTAGAACACATATATGGAAGATTGAATAACTGTGAATTTTTTTTGACAGCCTTAGAACACATATGTACATGATTGAATCACTATGAAATTTTTTTGACAGCCTTAGAACACATATATGCGTGATTGAACCCATATATGCTTATTTGAATCACTATAAAAATTTTTTGACAACCTAATAACACACATAAGCCTGATTGACTCGCTATGATTTTTTTTTGACAATCTTAGAACATATATATGCAAGATTGTATCACTATGATTTTTTTTTTACACCATTAGAACAAATATATGCATGATTGAATCACTATAATTTTTTTTTGACAACCTTAGAATACATATATGCAAAGATTGAATGACTATAAAATTTTTTTGACAGCCTTAGAACACATATATACATGATTGAATCACTCTGATTTTTTTTGACAACCTTAGATCACATATATGCATGATTGAATCACTATGATTTTTTTTTGACAATTTTAGAACATATATATGCATGATTGAGTCACTATGAAATTTTTTTGACAGCCTTAGAACACATATATGCATGATTGAATGACTATGATTTTTTTTTACAGCATTAGAACACATATATGCATGATTGAGTAACCATAAAATTTTTTGACAACATTAGAACACATATATGCAAGATTGAATCACTATAAAGATTTTTGGACAGCCTTAGAACACATATATCCATGATTGAATCACTATAGTTTTTTTTGACAACCTTAGAACACATATATGCATGGTTGAATCACCGTGATTTTTAATGACAATAGAACACATATATGCGTGATTGAATCAATATGATTTTTTTTTGACAACCTTACAACACATATATGCATGATTGAATCACAATTAAATTATTTTGACATACTAAAAACTCATATATGCATTATTGAATAACTATGAATTTTTTTTGACAACCATAGAATACATATAAGCATGATTGTATCACTATGAAATTTTTTTGACAGCATTAGAACAAATATATGCACGGTTGAATCACTAGATTTTTTTTGACAAACTCAGAACACATATATGCATGATTGAATCACTATAAATTTTTTTGAGTTCCACAAAACACATATATACGTGATTGAATAACTGTGAATTTTTTTGTGAGCCTTAGAACACATATATACGTGATTGAATCACTATGAAATTTTTTTGACAGCTTTAGAACACATATATACGTGATTGAATCACTATTAATTTTTTTTGACAACCTTAGAACGTATATCTATAGAATTGAATCATTATGAATTTGTTTTTTACAGCCTTAGAACACATATATGCATGATTGAATCACAATAAATTTTTTTTGACAGCCATAGAACACATATAAGCATGATTGAATCACTATGAAATTTTTTTGACAACCTTAGAACATATATATGCTTTATTGAATCACTGTAAATTTTTTTTGGCAGCAATAGAACACATGTATGCATGATTGAATCAGCGTAATATTTTTTTGACAACCTTAGAACACATTTATGGAAGATTAAATCACTATGAAATATTTTTGACAGCCTTAGAACATATATATGCAAGATTGAGACACTTTGAAATTTTTTTGACAGCCTTAGAACAACTATACACATGATTGAATCACTATGATTTTTTTTTTTAGTATTAGAACACATATATGCATGATTGAATCACATTATTTTTTTTTGAGAACTTTAGAACACATATACGCTTGATTGAATCAGTATAAATTTTTTTGACAGGCTTAAAACACATATATACATGTTGGAATCACTATAATTTTTTTTGACAACTTTAGAACACATATAGGCTTGATTGAATCAATATATGATTTTTTTGACAACCTTACAGCACATACATGCATTATTGAATCACTATGATTTTTTTTTGACAGCCTTAGAACACATATATGCATGATTGAATCACTATGGATTTTTTTTGACAGCCTTAGAATACATATATGCATAATTGAATCACTATAATTTTTTTTTGGTAACATTAGAACCCATATATCCAGGATTGAATCACTATATATTTTTTTTGACTGCCATAGAATACATGTATGCAAAATTGAATCACTATTAATTTTTTTGACAACCTTAGAACACATATATGCATGATTGAATCACTATGAATTTTTTTTGACAGCCTTAAAACTCATATATGCTTGATTGAATAACTATAAAATTTATTTCACAATGTAAGAATACATATATGCATGATTAAATCACTATGAATTTTTTTTCCAGCCATGGAACACTATATGCATGATTAAATCACTAAGAATTTTTTTTGACAACGTTAGAACTTATATATGCATGATTGAATTAGAACGAATTTTTTTTAGAGCCTTAGATCACATATATGCACGATTGAATCACTATGATTTTTTTTTATAGCCTTAGAACACATGTATGCCCGATTGAGTTACCATGATATTTTTTTCACAGCCTTAGAACACAAATATGCATGATTGAATCACAATAAAATATTTTTGACAGCCTTATAACACATATACGGATGATTGAATCACTATGAAATTTTTTTGACAACCATATAACACATATATGCATCATCGAATCACTATGATTTTTTTTTGACAACCTTAGAACACATATACGCATGATTGAATCACTATAAATTTTTTTGCCAGCATTAGAACACATGTACGCATGATTGAATCACTATAATATTTTTTTGACAACCTTAGAACACATATATAGATGATTAAATTAATACAAAATATTTTTGACAGCCTTAGAACACATATATGCAATAATGAGACACTATGAATTTTTTTTGACAGCCTCAAAACGACTATATGCATGATTGAATCACTATGATTTTTTTTATAGTATTGGAACTCATATATGCATGATTGAATCACATTAATTTTTTTTTTGAGAACTCTAGAACACATATATGCTTGATTGAATCAGTATAATTTTTTTGACTGCCTTAGAACACATATATGCATGGTTGAGATACTCTAATTTTTTTTTGACACACTTAAAACACTTATATGCATGATTGAATCACTATATTTTTTTTTGACAACCTTTGAACACATATATGCTTGATTGAATCACAATGATTTTTTTTTATAGGCTTAGATCACATATATGCAAGATTAAATGACTATAAACTTTTTTTGACAACCTTAGAACACATAGATGCTTGATTGAATCAATATAATTTTTTTTGACCGCATTAGAACACATAAATGCATATTTCAATCACTGTGAATTTTTTTTGACAGCCTTAGAACTCATATACGCACGATTGAATCACTATAAATTTTTTTTGACAACATTAAAACACATCTATGAATGACTAAATCACTATAATTTTTTTTTCACAACCCTAGAACACATATATGTATGATCAAATTACTAAGTTTTTTCTTGACAGCCTTAGAAGACATGTATGCATGATTGAATTACTATGAAATTTCTGTAACAACCATACAATACATGTATGCTTGATTGGATCATTATGATTTTTTTTAAAAGCTTTAGAACATATATGCATGATTGAATCACTATAAAATATTTTTGATAGCTATAAAACACGTATATGCAACATTGAATCACTATAAATTTTTTTTGACAGCCTTAGAACACATATATGCATGATGGAATCACTATAAAATTTTTTAGACAACCTTAGAACACGTATATGCAAAGAATGAATCACTATGAAATTTTTTGAAAGCCTTAAAGCACAAATATGCATGATTGATTCACTAAGAATTTTTTTTGACAACCTTAGAACATACATATGCATGATTGAATAACTGTGATTTTTTTTTAAAGCTTAAGAACACATATACGCATGATTGAATCACTATAATTTTGTTTTGACAACATTCGAACACATATATGCATGGTTGAATCTCTATAAAAATTTTTTGACATCCTTTGAACACATATATGCATTATTGAATCACCTTGAAATTGTTTTGACAACATTAGAACACATATATGCATGAATGAATCATTATAATTTTTTTTTGAGAACATTAGAATACATATATGCATGATTGAATCACTCAAAATTTTCTTTGACAACCTAAGAACACATATATGCATGATTGACTCACTATGTATTTTTCTTGACAACCTTAGAACACATATATGCAGAATTGTGTCACTATGACATTGTTTTGACAACATTAGAACAAATATATGCATGATTAAATCACTAGAATTTTTTTTGACAACCTCAGAACACATACATGCATGATTGAATCACTATAAATTTTTTTTTACAGCCTCAGAAAACATATATGCAACATTGAATCACTGTGAATTTTTTTTGAATGCCTCAGAACACATACATGCATGATTGAATCACTGTTATTTTTTTTTGACAGCCTTAGAACACATATAAATAATTGAAAATTTTTGGACAGCCTTATGCCACATATATACATGATTGAATCACTATAAATTTTTTTTGACAACCTTAGAACACATATATGCATGATTAAATCATGATAATTTTTTTTTTTATAGGCATAGAACACAAATATGCATGATTGAATCACTATGATTTTTTTTTTGACTGCCATAGAATACATATATGCAAGATTGAATTTTTTTTTATAGCCTTAAAACACATATACGCTTGATTGAATCACTAAATTTTTTTTTGACAACACTAGAACACATCTATGAATGATTGAATCACTAAAAATTATTTTTTGACAACCTTATTACGCATATATGCATGGTTGAATCACTATGAATTTTTTTAGCAGCCTTAAAACACATATATGCATGATTGAATCACTATAAATTTTTTTTTACAGCCTTAGAACACATATGCATGATTGAATCACTATGATTTGTTTTTGACAACCTAAGACACATATATGCTTGAATAAATCACTATAATTTTTTTTGGACATTTTTAGAACACATATATGCATGATGGAATCACAATAATTTTTTTTTGAGAACCTTAGAACACATATATACAAAGATTGAATCACTATGAATTTTTTTTGAAAGCCTTAGAACAAAAATATGTATGATTGAATCACTATGATGCTTTTTGGACAACCTTAGAACACATATATGAATGAATGAATGACTTTGAATTTTTTTTGACAATGTTTGAAGACATATATGTATGATTGAGTCACTATGAATTTTTTTTGACAACCTTAGAACACACATATGGATAATTGAATGACCAAATTTTTTTTGACAGTCTTAGAACACACATATGCATGATTGAATCACCAAAATGCTTTTTTGACAGCCTTAGAATATATATATGCATGATTGCATCACTATAACATTTTTTTTGATAGCATTAGAACACATATATGCATGATTGAATCACCATAAAAAAATTTTGACACCCTTTGAACGCATATATGCAAGATTGAATCACTATGAGATTTTTTGGACAGCCTTAGAACACATATATGCATGATTGAATCACTATGATTTTTTTTTGACATCCTTAGAAAACATATATGCATGATTGAATCACCATGAAATTTTTTTTACTGCATTATAACACATATATGCATGATTAAATCACTATAATTTTTTTTTGACAACCTTAGAAGACATATATGCATGATTGAATAACCATAAATTTTTTTTGACAACCTAATAACACACATAAGCCTGATTGACTCACTATGAATTTTTTTTGACAACCTTAGAACATATATATGCAAGATTGTATCACTATGAACTTTTTTTGACAGCATTAGAACAAATATATGCATGATTGAATCACTATAATTTTTTTTGACAACCTTAGAATACATATATGCAAAAATTGAAACACTATATATTTTTTTTGATAGCCTTAGAATACATATATACATGATTCAATCACTGTGAACTTTTTTTGACAACCTTAGATCACATATATGCATGATTGAATCACTATGATTTTTTTTTTACAATGTTAGAACATATATATGCGTGATTGAGTCACTATGATTTTTTTTTGACAGCCTTAGAACACACATATGCGTGATTGAATAAATGTGGATTTTTTTTGAAAGCCTTAGAACAGATATATGCATGATTGAATCACTATAAATTTTTTTTACAGCATTAGAACACATATATGCATGATTGAGTCACCATAATTTTTTTTGACAACATTATAACACATATATGCAAGATTGAATCACTATAAAGATTTTTGGACAGCCTTAGAAAACATATATGCTTGATGAAAGCACTATAATTTTTTTTTTGACAACCTTAGAACACATATATGCATTGTTGAATCACCATGATTTTTTTTTGACATTAGAACACATATATATGTGATTGAATCAGTATGATTTTTTTTTGACAACCTTACAACACGTATATGCATGATTGAAACACAATAACATTGTTTTGACATACTAAAAACTCATATATGCATGACTGAATAATTATGAATTTTTCTTGACAAGCATGGTTGTATCACTATGAGTTTTTTTACAGCATTAGAACAAATATATGCACGGTTGAATCACTAGATTTTTTTTTGACAACCTAAGAACACATATATGAATGATTGAATCACTATAAATTTTTTTTGAGTTCCACAAAACACATTTATGAACGATTGAATAACTGTGAGTTTTTTTGACAGCCTTAGAACACATATATACGTGATTGAATCACTATGAAATTTTTTTGACAGCCTTAGAACACATATATGCGTGATTGAACCCATATATGCTTATTTGAATCACTATAATTTTTTTTGACAACCTTAGAATGTATATCTACACGATTGAATCATTATGAATTTGTTTTTTACAGCCATAGAACACATATATGCATGATTGAATCACAATAATTTTTTTTTGACAGCCATAGAACATATATAAGCATGATTGAATCACTATGAATTTTTTTTGACAACCTAAGAACATATATATGCTTGATTGAATCACTATAATTTTTTTTGGCAGCATTAGAACACATGAATGCATGATTGAATCACCGTAATATTTTTTTGACAACATTAGAACACATTTAAGGATAATTAAATCACTACGAAATATTTTTGACAGCCGTAGAACACATATATGCAAGTTTGAGATACTTTGAAATTTTTTTGACAGCCTTAGAACAACTATACGCATGATTGAATCACTATGATTTTTTTTTAGTATTGGAACACATATATGCATGATTGAATCACATTAAATGTTTTTTTGAGAACTTTAGAACACATATACGCTTGATTGAATCACTTTAATTTTTTTTGACAGCCTTAAAACACATATATGCATGGTTGAGTCACTATGATTTTTTTTTGATAGGCTTAAAACACATATATACATGTTGGAATCACTATAATTTTTTTTGACAACCATAGAACACATATAGGCTTGATTGAATCACTAGATGACTTTTTTGACAACCTTAGAACACAAACATGCATTATTGAATAAATATGAATTTTTTTTGACAGCCTTAGAACACATACATGAATGATTGAATCACTATGGATTTTTTTTGACCGCCTTAGAGTACATATATGCATGATTGAATCACTGTAATTTTTTTTTGATAAAATTAGAACCTATATATCCAAGATTGAATCACTATATATTTTTTTGACTGCCGTAGAATACATGTATGCAAAATTGAATCACTATTAATTTTTTTGACAACCTTAGAACACATATATGCATGAGTGAATCACTACGAATTTTTTTTGACAGCCTTAAAACTCATATATGCTTGATTGAATAACTATAAAATTTATTTCACAATGTAAGAATACATATATGCATGATTAAATCACTATGATTTTTTTTTTCCAGCCATGGAACACGTATATGCATGATTAAATCACTAAGAATTTTTTTTGACAACTTTAGAACTTATATATGCATGATTGAATTAGAACAATTTTTTTTTTAGAGCCTTAGATCACATATATGCACAATTGAATCACTATGAATTTTTTTTATAGCCTTAGAACACATGTATGCCCGATTGAGTCACCATGATATTTTTTTCACAGCCATAGAACACAAATATGCATGATTGAATCACAATAAAATATTTTTGACAACCTTAGAACACATATACGGATGATTGAATCACTATGAATTTTTTTTGACAGCCATATAACACATATATGCATGATCGAATCACTATGAATTTTTTTTGACAACCTTAGAACACATATATGCATGATTGAATCACTATAATTTTTTTTTGCCAACATTAGAACACATGTACGATGATTGAATCACTATAATATTTTTTTGACAACCTTAGAACACATATATGGATGATTAAATTAATACAAAATATTTTTGACAGCCCTAGAACACATATATGCAATAATGAGACACTATGAATTTTTTTTGACAGCCTCAAAACAACTATATGCTTGATTGAATCACTATTCTTTTTTTTATAGTATTGGAACTCATATATGCATGATTGAATCACATTAAATTTTTTTTTGAGAACTCTAGAACACATATATGCTTGATTGAATGAGTATAATTTTTTTTGACTGTCTTAGAACACATATATGCATGGTTGAGTGACTCTGAATTTTTTTTGACAGACTTAAAACACATATATGCATGAATGAATCACTATAAATTTTTTTGACAACCTTAGAACACATATATGCATGATTGAATCACTATAAGTTTTTTATCACAACCTTAGAACACATATATGCATGATTGATTCACTATGATTTTTTTTTGACAGCCTTAGAACACATATTTGCATGATTGAATCACTATGAAATTTCTTTGACAGCCTTAGAATACATATATGCATGATTGAATCACTATGATTTTTTTTTGACAACCTTAGACACATATATGCATGATTAAATCACTATAAAATTTTTTTGACAGCCTTAGAATACATATATGTAGGATTGAATTACTATAAAAATATTTTGACAGCCATAGAACACATATATGCATGATTCAATCACTATTAATTTTTTTTGACAACCTTAGAACACATATTTGCTTGATTTAATAACTATGAAATTTTTTTGACACCCTTAAAACTCATATATGCTTGATTGAATAACTATCAAATTATTTTCACAATGATAGAATACATATATGCATGATTAAATCACTATGATTTTTTTTCCAGCCTTAGAACACATATATGCAACAATTGAATCACTATGAGATTTTTTGGACAACCTTAGAACACATATGCATGGTTTAATCACTATGATTTTTTTTGACAACCTTTGAACACCTATATGCATGATTGAATCACCATGGAATTTTTTTGACAGCATTACAACACGTATATGCATGTTTGAATCACTATAATTTTTTTTGACAACCTTAGAACACATATATGCAAGATTGAATCACTATAATTTTTTTTTGGCAAACTAAGAACACATATATGCCTGATTGACTTACTATGAATTTTTTTCGACAACCTTAGAACACATATATGCAAGATTGTATCATTGTGAAATTTTTTTGACAGCATTAGAACAAATATATGCATGATTGAATCACTACAAAAGTTTTTGACAACCTCAAAACATGTACATGCATGATTGAATCACTATAATTTTTTTTGACAGCCTCAGAACACATATATGCAACATTGAACCACT
Organism: Nuphar pumila; assembly: GCF_984573655.1. NCBI lineage: Eukaryota > Viridiplantae > Streptophyta > Magnoliopsida > Nymphaeales > Nymphaeaceae > Nuphar > Nuphar pumila. The sequence goes on along the minus strand of NC_143251.1, from coordinate 67,685,094 downwards.
GTGAAATTTTTTTGAAAGCCTCAAAACACATACACGCATGATTGAATCACTGTGATTTTTTTATGAAATCCTCAGAACACATATATGCATGATTGAATCACTATAAAATTTTTTACAGCATTAGAACACATATATGCATGATTGAGTCACCATAAAATCTTTTTGACAACCTTAGAACACATATATGCAAGATTGAATCACAATAAAATTTTTTGGACAGCCTTAGAAGACATATATGCATGATTAAAGCAATATGAATTTTTTTTGCCAACCTTAGAACACATATACGCATGGTTGAATCACCATGATTTTTTTTGACATTAGAACACATATATGCGTGATTGATTCAGTATGAATTTTTTTGACAACCTTACAACACGTATGTGCTTGATTGAATCACAATAACATTATTTTGACATACTAAAAACTCATATATGCATGACTGAATCACTATGATTTTTTTTTACAACCATAGAATACATATATGCATGATTATCACTATGGATTTTTTTTGACAACATTAGAACAAATATATGCAAGGTTCAATCACTAGATTTGTTTTTGACAACCTCAGAACACATATATGCATGATTGAATCACTATAATTTTTTTTTGAGTTCCTCAGAACACATATATGGAAGATTGAATAACTGTGAAAATTTTTTGACAGCCTTAGAACACATATATACGTGATTGAATCACTATGAATTTTTTTGACAGCCTTAGAACATATATATGCATGACTTAATCAGTATGCAATTTTTTTTTAGAGCCTTAGAACACATATATGCATGATTGAATCACTATGAAATATTTTTAACAGCCTTAGAACTAATACATGCTTGATTGAATCACTATGAATTTTTTTTGACAACCTTAGACACATATATGCATGATTAAATCACTATAATTTTTTTTGGATCGCCTTAGAACACATATATGCATGATTGAATGACTATGATTTTTTTTTAACAACCATAGACTACATATATGCTTGATTGAATCATTATTCAACTTTTTTGACAGCCTTAGAACACATATATGCAACATTGAATCATAAGAAATATTTTTGATAGCCTTAGAACACATATATGCATGATTAAATCTCTTTAAATTTTTTTGACTGCCTTAGAACACAATATGCATGATTGAATTACTTTGATTTTTTTGAACAACCACAGAATCCATATATGCTTGATTGAATCATTATGAATTTTTTTTGACAGCCTTACAACACATATATGCAAGATTGAATCACTATGAAATATTTTTGATAGCCTTAGAACACTTATATGCAACATTGAATCACTATAAATTTTTTTTGACAGCCTTAGCACACATATATGCATGATTGAATCACTATAAACTTTTTTTGAGAACCTTAGAACACATATATGGAAGACTAAATCTCTATGAATTTTTTTTGGCAACCTTAGAACACATATATGCATGATTGAATCATTATGAATTTTTTTTAAAACCCTTAGAACACATATATGCATGATTGAATCACTACAAATTTTTTTTGACAATGTTAGAACACATATATACGTGATTGAGACACTGAATTTTTTTTGATAGCCATAGAACACACATGTGCATGATTGAATAACTACAAATTTTTTTGAAAGCCTTAGAACACATATATGTTTGATTGAATGGATATAATTTGATCTTTACAGCATTAGAACACATATATGCATGATTGAAACACCATAAATTTTTTTTGACAACCTTAAAACACATTTATGCAAGATTGAATCAGTATGAAAATTCTTGGAGAACTTTAGACAACATATATGCATGATTGAATCACTATGAATTTTTTTTGAAAACCTTAGAATACATATATGTGTGATTGAATCACCATGAAATTTTTATGACAATATTAGAACACATATACGCATGATTGAATCACCATAAATGTTTTTTGACAACCTTAGAACACAAATATGCATGATTAAATCACTATGAAAAATGTTAGACAGCCTAAGAACACATATGTCCAAGATTGAATCACTGTAATTTTTTTTGACAACCTCAGAACACATATATGCGTGATTGAATCAATATAAGTTTTTCATAGCCTTAGAACACATATATGCAAGATTGGATCTCTGTAAAACTTTTTTGACAGCCTTAGAACACATATATGCATGATTGAGACAGCCTTAGAACACATATAAATGATTGAAATTTTTTGTTTACCCTTATAACACATATATGCATGATTTAATCACTATGATTTTTTTTGGACAACCTTAGAACACATATATACATGATTGAATCACCATCAATTTTTTTTGACAGCCTTAGAACACATATATGCATGATTGATTAACTATGAATTTTTTTTTACAGCCTTAGAACACAAATATGCAATATTGAATCACTATAATTTTTTTGAGAGCCTTAGAATACATATATGCAAGATTGAATTTTTTTTTACAGCCTTGAACAAATATATATATGAATGATTAAATCACTATGAATTTTTTTTGACAGCCTTAGAACACATACATGCATGATTGAATCACTATGATTTTTTTTCAACCGTATAACACATATATATATTATTGAATCACTACAATTTTTTTTTGACAGCATTAGAACATATATATATATACATGATTGAATCACTACGAATTTTTTTTTACAACCATAGAACACACATATGCATGATTGAATGACTATGAAATTTTTTTGACACCCTTAGAACACACATATGCATGATTGAATCACTATGAATTTTTTTTGACAGAATTAGAACACATATATGCATGATCGAATCACCATAAAATTTTTTTTGACAACCTAAGAACACATATATGCATGATTGAATCACTATGATTTTTTTTTCACAGCCTTAGAACGAACATATGCATGATTGAATGACTGAATTTTTTTTTACAGCCTTAGAACACACATATGCATGATTTGATGACTATTTATTTTTTTTGACAGCATTAAATGATATATATGCATGATTGAATCAACATATTTTTTTTTGACAACCTTAGAACACATATATGTATGATTGAATCATGATGAAATTTTTTGGAGGCCTTAAAACACATATATGCATGATTGAAACACTATGAAATTGTTTTGACAACCTCAGAACACATATATGCTTGATTGAATCACCATGAATTTTTTTTTACAGCATTTAGAACACATATATGCAAGATTGAAACACTATAATGTTTTTTTGACAACCTTAGAAGACATATATGCATGACTGTATTATAATGAAAGTTGTTTGACAACATTAGAAAAAATATATGCATTATTGAATCACTATTTTTTTTTTTACAACCTCAGAACACATATATGCGTGATTGATTCACTATAAAATTGTTTTGACAGCGTCAGAACATGTACACCCAAGATTGAATCACTGTGATTTTTTTTTGACTGCCTTAGAACACATGTATGCATGATTGAATCACTATTAAGTCTTTTTGACAGCCTTAGAACACATATATAATTGATTGAATCACTATGATTTTTTTTTTGACAACCTTAGAATACATGTATGCATGATTGAATCACCATAATTTTTTTTTGACAGCCTTAGAACACATATATATGTGATTGAATCACTATGAACTTTTTTTGACAGCCTTAGAATAATATATGCAAGATTGAATCACTATGAATTTTTTTTGAGAGCGTTAGAATACATATACGCGAGATTGAAATTTTTTTGATACCTTTACAACACATATATGCATGATTGAATCACTATGATTTTTTTTTGACAGCCTTAGAACACATATATGCGTGATTAAATCATAATGAATTTTTTTGACAGCCATAGAACAAATATATGCATGATTGAATGACTATGATTTTTTTTTCACAACCTTAGAACATATCTATGCATGATTCAATCACTTTGAGTTTTTTTGACATTCTTGGAACACATATATGCATGATTGAATCACTATGAAATTTTTCTAACAACATTAGAACACATGGATGCATGATTGTGTCACTACAAAATTTTTTGACTGCATTAGAACATATATATGCATGACTCAATCACTATGAGTTTTTTTGACATCCATAGAACACATATATGCATGATTGAATCACTATGAATTTTTTTTGACAGCCTTAGAGCATATATATGCATAATTGATTCACTATGAAATTTTTCCGATTGCCTTAGAACACATTTATGCATGATTGAGTCTCTATGAAATTTTTTTGACAGCCTCAGAACACATATATGCATGATTGAGTCTCTATAATTTTTTTTGACAACCATGTAACATATATATACATGATTGAATCACTATGAAAATTTTTTGACTGTCTTGGAACACACATATATTAATGATCGAGTCACTATGAAATTTTTTTGAGAGACTTAGAACACATATATGCATGATTGAATTACTATGAATTTTTTTGACAGCGTTAGAACACATATATCCATGATTGAATCACTATAATTTTTTTTTTGACACCGTTAGAACAAATATATGAATGATTGAGTCACTATGAAATATTTTGAAATATTTTTGACATCCATTGAACTTATATATTTGTGATTGAATCACTATGTAATTTTTTGACAGCTTTAAACATATATATGCATGATTGAATTACTACAATTTTTTTTTTACAACATTAGAACATATATATGCATGATTGAATCACTATAATCTTTTTTTGACAGCCTTAGAGCACATATACGCAAGATAGAATCACGGTGAAATTTTTTTGACAGACGTATTACACATGCATGAATGATTGAATCACTCTAAATTTTTTTAGACATCATTAGAACACATATATGCATGATTGAATCACTATGAAATTTGTTTGACAACGTAAGAATACATATACGAATGATTGAATGACTATGAAATTTTTTTGACAGCCTTAGAACACATATATACCTGATCGAATCACTATGAATTTTTTTTGATAGCCTTTGAACACATATATGCATGATGGAATCACTATCAAATTTTTTTGAAAATGTTAGAACACATATATGCATGATTGAGTTACTATGAATTTCTTTTGACAGCCTTAGAAAATATTTATGCATGATCAAAGTTTTTTTGACAGCCTTAGAACATCTATATGCATGATTGAATCAGTATGAAATTTGTTTCACAGCCCTAGAAGTCATATATGCATGATTGAATCATTATGAGTTTTTTTGACAATGTTTAAATACATATATGCATGATTAAATCACTATAAAATTTTTTGACAACCTTAGAACACATATATGCATGATTGAATCACTATTAAATTTTTTTGATAGCCTTCGAACACATATATGCAAGATTAAATCACTATGAATTTTTTTTGAGAGCCTTAGAACACATATATGCTTGATTGAATCAATACGATTTTTTTTTACAGCCTTAGAACACATATATATGCATGAGTGAAGCACTGTGGATTTTTTTTGACAACCTCAAAACACATATATGCAAGATTGAATCACTATGGAATTTTTTTGACAACCTTAGAACACGTATGAAGGATTGAATCACTATGAAAAATATTTGACAACATTACAACCCATATATGCATGATTGAATAACTACAAGATTTTTTTGAGAGCATTAGAACACATATATGCGTGATTGAATAACTTTAAATTTTTTTTGACAACCTTAGTACACATATATGCACGATTGACTCACTATGATTTTTTTTTGACAGACTTAGAACACATATATGCATGATTGAATCACTTTGAATTTTTTGGGACTGCTCCGTACACATAAATGCATGATTGAATCACTTTGAAGTATTTTTGACAATGTTAGAACACATATATGCCTGATTAAATCACTATGATTTTTTTTTTGATAGCCTTAGAACACATATATGCATGATTAAAATTCTTTTCATAGCCTACGGACACATATATGCATGATTGAATCACCAAGAATTTTTTTTGACGATGTTAGAACACATATATGTATGATAGAGTCACTATGAAATGTTTTTGATAGCCTTAGCACAGATGTATGCTTGATTGAATCACTATTATATTTTTTTGAGTGTCTTAGAACATATCTATGCATGATTGAGTAACTATGAATTTTTTTTGACTGCCTTAGAACAGATATATGCATGATTATATCACTATGAATTTGTTTTGACAGCCTTAGAACACATATACGTATGATTGAATCACTATGAATTTTTTTTGACAGCCTTAAAAAATGTATATGCATGATTGAAATTTTTTTGACAGCCTTAGAACACAAATATGCATGATTGAATCACTATGAAATTTTTTTAATGGCCTTAGAACACATATATGCAAGATGGAATCACTATGAATTTTTTTTGACAATTTTAGAACACATATATGCATGATTGCGTCACTATGATTTTTTTTTTACAACCATAAAACACATATATGCGTGATTGAATCACTATGAATTTTTTTTGACAACATTCAAACACATATTTGCATGACAAAGTCACTATGGATTTTTTTTTGATAGCCTTACAACACATATATGCTTGATTGAATCTCTAAAATTTTTTTGACAGCCTTATAACACATATATGCATGATTGAATCACTATAATTTTTTTTACAACATTAGAAAACATATATGCATGATTGAATCATTATGACATTTGTTTGATAGCCTTAGAACACATATATGCAAGATTGAAATTTTTTTGACAGCCTTATAACAGATATATGCATGACTGAATTACTATAAAATTCTTTTGACGACCTTAAAGACATTTATGCATAATTGAATCACAATAAAACTTTTATGAAAGCTTTAGAACAGATATATGAATGATTGAATCACTATGACTTTTTCTCTCAAAATTAGAACACAAATATGGATGACTAAATAACTACCAAAATTTTTTGACAGCATTAGAACACATATTTATGCATGATTGAATCACTATGAATTTTTTTATTGAACGTTAGAACACATATATGCAATATTGAATCACTATGAAAGTTTTTTGACAGACTTAGAACATATAAATGCTTGATTGAATCACTGTGAAGTTTTTTGAGAATGTTAGAACACATATATGCCTGATTAAATCACTACAAATTTTTTTGGACAACCTTATTACACATAAATGCATGATTAAATCACTATAAATTTTGTTGACAACCATAGAACACATGTACGCATGATTGAATCACTATGAAGCTTTTTTGACAGCAATAAAAAAAATATATGCATGATTGAATCACAATAACTTTTTTTTTACAAACTTAGAACACATATATGCAAGATTGAAACACTATGAATTTTTTTTATAGCCTTAGAACACCTATATGCATGATTGAATTGAATCACTATGAATTTTTTTGACAGCCTTAGAACACATATATGCATGATTGAATCACCATGAATTTTTTTTGATATCCTGACAACTCATATATGCATAATTGAATCACTATAATTTTTTTTTGACAATGTTAGAACATATATGCATGATTGAGTCACTATGATTTTTTTTGACAACCTTAGAACACATATATGCATGATTGAATCACTACACGATTTTATTGACAGCATTAGAACACATATATGCAAGATTGAACCACTATCAATTTTTTTTTGATATACTTAGAACACATATATACAAGATTGATCCCCTATGGAACATTTTGGACAACCATAAAACACATATATGCATGATTGATTCACTATGAATTTTTTGTGACAGGCTTAGAACACTTATATGCATGATTGAATCACTATAATTTTTTGTTGAAATTGTTAAACACATATGTGCATGATTGAGTCATTATGAAATTTTTTTGACGATGTTAGAAAAAATATATGCTTGATCGAATCACTATCTATTTTTTTTGACAATCTTAGAACACATGTGCGCATGATAGAGTCACTACAAATTTTTTTTGACAGCCTTAGAACAGATGTATGGATGATTGAGTTACTATGATTTTTTTTTTTGAGTTTCTAAGAACAGATGTATGCATGATTGAATTATTATGATTTTTTTTTACTTCCTTGGAATATATATATGCATGATTGAGTCAATATAATTTTTTTTTGACAACCTAAAAATACATATATGCATGATTGAGTCACTATAAATTTTTTTATACAGCCTTGGAACACATATATGAATGATTGAATCACTATGAAATTTTTTTGATAGCCTTAGAACACATATATGTTTTGTTGAATCACTGCAATTTTTTTTGACAGTATTAAACACATATATGCGTGATTGAATCACTATAATTTTTTTTAACAACCTTAGAACATATATATGAAACATTGCATCACTATAATTTTTTTTGACAGACTTAGAACACATATATGCATGATTGCATTACTATGAAATTTTTTCCATAGGCTTAAAACACATATATGCTTGATTGAATGACTATGAATTTTTTTTGACAGCATTAGAACACATATTTTCATGTTTGAATCATAGTGAATCAATCTTGCATATATGTATTCTAAGACAATAAAAAAATTTCAATCTTGCATATATGTATTCTAAGACAGTCTTAGAACACATATATGAATGATTAAATTTTTTTTCACAGGCTTCGAACACATATATGCGTGATTGAATCACCATGATTTTTTTTTGGCAATGGTAGAACACATATATGCATGATAGAGTCACTATGAATTTTTTTTGATGGCCTTACCACAGATGCATGCATGATTGAATCACTATGATATTTTATTGAGTGCCTTCGAACACATATAAGCATGACTGAAGGACTATGATTTTTTTTTCCAGTGCCTTAGAATAGATATATGCATGATTGAGTCACTTTGAAATTTTTTTGACAGTCTTAGAAGACATATACACATGATTGAATCACTATAAAATTTTTTTGACAGCCTTAAAAAATAAATATGCATGATTGAAATTTTTTTGACAGCCATTAAACACACATATGCATGTTTGAATCACTATGATTTTTTTTTGACGGCCTTAGAACATATATATACAAGATGGAATCGCTATGATTTTTTTTTGACAATGTTAGAACACATATATGCATGATTGTGTCACTATGAATTTTTTTTGACAACCTTAGAACATATATATATCCATGATTGAATCACTATGAATTTTTTTTGACAACGTTAGAACACATATATGCATGACAGAGTCACTATGAAATTTTTTTGACAGCCTTACAACAGATGTATGCAGGATTGAATCATTCTAAATATTTTTGAGTGCCATAGAACCCATATATGCTTGATTTAATCACTCTAAATTTTTTTACTGCCTTAGAACACATCTATGCATGATTCAGTCACTATAATTTTTTTTTGACAATGTTAGAACACATATATGAATGATTGCATCACTATAAAATTTTTTTGACAGCTTTAGAAAACATATAAGCATGATTAAATAACTATAATTTTTTTTGGCAACTTTAGAAAAAATATATGCATGATTGAATAACTATAACTTTTTTTTGACAAACTTAGAACACATATATGCATGATTGAACTGCTATGATTTTTTTTTGACCACCTTAGAACACATATATGCATGTCTGAATCACTATAAAAATTTTTGGACAGCCTTGGAACACATACACTCATGATTGAATCCCTATAAATTTTTTTGACAACCTTAGAACACATATATGCATGACTGAATAACTATGATTTTTTTTTTATATTATAAGAACATGTATATGCATGATTGAATCACTATAAATTTTTTTTGACAACCTTAGAACATATATATGCATGATTGAAACACTATAAACATTTTTTTGACAACCTTAGAACACATATATGCGTGATTGAATCACTATGAAACTTTTTGACAAGCTTAAGTCACTTATATACATGATTGTATCACAATGAATTTGTTTTGAAAGCATTAGTACACATATATGGATGATTGTGTCACTAGAATTTTTTTTTGACAACCTTAGAACACATATATGTATGATTGAATCACTATAAATTTTTTTTGACACGCTTAGAAAACATATATACAAGATTGAATTACTATGAAATTTTTTGAGAGGCTCAGAACACATATATGCTTGATTGAAACACTATGAAATTTTTTTGACAGCCTTAGAACACATATATGCATGAGTGAATCACTATGGATTTTTTTTGACAACCATAAAATATATATATCCAAGATTGAATCACTATGGTTTTTTTTTGACAACTTAGAACACATATGTACCAGATTCAATCACTATAAAATTTTTTTGACAACATTATAACACATATAAGCGTGATTGAATCACTACAAGATTTTTTTGACAAGATTAGAACACATATATGCATGATTGAATCACTATAAAATTTGTTTGACAACCTTAGAACACATATATGCAAGATTGAATCACTATGAAATGTTTTTTACAGACTTAGATCACATATATGCATGATTGAATCACCATAAATGTTTTTTGAAACATTAGAATACATATATGCATGATTGAATAACTATGAATTTTTTTTGACAACATTAGAACACATATATGCATGATTGAGTCACTATTAATATTTTTTGACAACCTTAGAACACATATATGCATGATTTAATCACTATGAATTTTTTGTGACAGCCTTAGAACAAATGTGCAAATGATTCAATCACTATAATTTTTTTTGACTCCCTTAGAAAACATATATTCATGATTGAATCACTATGATTTTTTTGGGACCGCCTTAGAACACATAAATGCATGATTGAGTCACAGTGAATCTTTTTTGACAGCTTTAAGGCATCTATATGCATGATTGAGTCACTATGAATTTTTTTTGATAGCCTTAGAACACATATTCATGATTGAATCACTACAAAATATTCTTGACAACATTAGAACACAAATATGCATGAAATTTTCTTGACAGCCACAAAACAAATGTATGCATGATTGAATCACTATGAAATATTTTTGACAGCCATAGAACAGATGTATGCATGATTGAATCACTATAATTTTTTTTTGAGTGCCTTAGAACCAATATATGCATGATTGAATCTCTATGATTTTTTTTTGACTACCTTATATCACATATATACATGATTGAGTCACTATGAAATTTTTTTGACAGCCTTAGAAAACATATATGCAAGATTGAATCACTTTGGAATTTTTTTGAAAATGTTAGAACACACATATTCATGATTGTGTCACTAGGAAATTTTTTTTACAACCTTAGAACACATATATGCAAGGTTGAATCACTATGATTTTTTTTTGACAATGTTGGAACACATATATGCATGATTGAGTCACTATGAATTTGAACTCATATATTGGAACTCATATATGCATGATTGAATCACATTAAATTTTTTTTTGATAACTCTAGAACACATATATGCTTGATTGAGATACTCTGAATTTTTTTTGACACACTTAAAACACATATATGCATGATTGAATCACTATATTTTTTTTTGACAACCTTTGAACACATATATGCATGATTGAATCACAATGATTTTTTTTTTGATAGGCTTAGATCACATATATGCAAGATTAAATGACTATAAAATTTTTTTGACAACCTTAGAACACATAGATGCTTGATTGAATCAATATAATTTTTTTTAACCGCATTAGAACACATAAATGCATGATTCAATCACTGTGAAAATTTTTTGACAGCCTTAGAACTCATATACGCACGATTGAATCACTATAAATTTTTTTTGACAGCATTAAAACACATCTATGAATGATTAAATCACTATAAATTTTTTTTCACAACCCTAGAACACATATATGTATGATCAAATCACTAAGTTTTTTTTTGACAGCCTTAGAAGACATGTATGCATGATTGAATTACTATGAAATTTCTGTAACAACCATACAATACATGTATGCTTGATTGGATCATTATGATTTTTTTTAAAAGCTTTAGAACATATATGCATGATTGAATCACTATAAAATATTTTTGATAGCTATAAAACACGTATATGCAACATTGAATCACTATAAATTTTTTTTGACAGCCTTAGAACACATATATGCATGATGGAATCACTATAAATTTTTTTTGACAACCTTAGAACACGTATATGCAAAGAATGAATCACTATGAAATATTTTTGAAAGCCTTAAAGCACAAATATTCATGATTGATTCACTAAGAATTTTTTTTGACAACCTTAGAACATACATATGCATGATTGAATCACTGTGATTTTTTTTAAAGCTTAAGAACACAAATACGCTTGATTGAATCACTATAATTTTGTTTTGACAACATTCGAACACATATATGCATGGTTGAATCTCTATAAATTTGTTTTGACATCCTTTGAACACATATATGCAATATTGAATCACCTTGAAATTGTTTTGACAGCATTAGAACACATATATGCATGATTGAATCATTATAATTTTTTTTTGAGAACATTAGAATACATATATGCATGATTGAATCACTCAAAATTTTCTTTGACAACCTAAGAACACATATATGCATGATTGACTCACTATGTATTTTTTTTGACAACCTTAGAACACATATATGTAGAATTGTATCACTATGAAATTGTTTTGACAACATTAGAACAAATATATGCATGATTAAATCACTAGAATTTTTTTTTGACAACCTCAGAACACATACATGCATGATTGAATCACTATAAATTTTTTTTTACAGCCTCAGAACACATATATGCAACATTGAATCACTGTGAATTTTTTTTGAATACCTCAGAACACATACATGCATGATTGAATCACTGTTAATTTTTTTTGACAGCCTTAGAACAAATATATAAATGATTGAAAATTTTTGGACAGCCTTATGCCACATATATACATGATTGAATCACTGTAAATTTTTTTTGACAACCTTAGAACACATATATGCATGATTAAATCATGATAATTTTTTTTATAGCCATAGAACACCTATATACATGATTGAATCACTATGATTTTTTTTTGACTGCCATAAAATACATATATGCAAGATTGAATTTTTTTTTATAGCCTTAGAACACATATACGCTTGATTGAATCACTAAATGTTTTTTTGACAGCACTAGAACACATCTATGAATGATTGACTCACTATAAATTATTTTTTGACAACCTTATTACGCATATATGCATGGTTGAATCACTTTGAATTTTTTTAGCAGCCTTAAAACACATATATGCATGATTGAATCACTATAATTTTTTTTGACAGCCTTAGAACACATATGCATGATTGAATCACTATGATTTTTTTTTGACAACCTAAGACACATATATGCATGATTAAATCACTATAATTTTTTTTGGACATCCTTAGAACACATATATGCATGATGGAATCACTATAAATTTTTTTTGAGAACCTTAGAACACATATATACAAAGATTGAATCACTATGAATTTTTTTTCAAAACCTTAGAACAAAAATATGTATGATTGAATCACTATGATGTTTTTTGGACAACCTTAGAACACATATATGAATGAATGAATGACTTTGAATTTTTTTTGACAATGTTTGAAGACATATATGTATGATTGAGTCACTATGAATTTTTTTTGACAACCTTAGAACATACATATGCATAATTGAATGACCAATTTTTTTTTGACAGTCTTAGAACACACATATGCATGATTGAATCACCAAAATGCTTTTTTGACAGCCTTAGATCATATATATGCATGATTGCATCACTATAACATTTTTTTTGATAGCATTAGAACACATATATGCATGATTGAATCACCATAAAAAATTTTGACACCCTTTGAACACATATATGCAAGATTGAATCACTATGAGATTTTTTGGACAGCCTTAGAACACATATATGCATGATTGAATCACTATGAATTTTTTTTGACATCCTTAGAAAACATATATGCATGATTGAATCACCATGATTTTTTTTTTACTGCATTATAACACATATATGCATGATTAAATCACTATAATTTTTTTTTGACAACCTTAGAACACATATATGCATGATTGAATCACCATAAATTTTTTTTGACAACCTAATAACACACATAAGCCTAATTGACTCACTATGAATTTTTTTTGACAACCTTAGAACATATATATGCAAGATTGTATCACTATGAACTTTTTTTGACAGTATTAGAACAAATATATGCATGATTGAATCACTATATTTTTTTTTTGACAACCTTAGAATACATATATGCAAAGATTGAAACACTATAAATTTTTTTTGACGGCCTTAGAACACATATATACATGATTGAATCACTGTGAAATTTTTTTGACAACCTTAGATCACAAATATGCATGATTGAATCACTATGATTTTTTTTTTACAATGTTAGAACATATATATGCATGATTGAGTCACTATGAATTTTTTTTGACAGCCTTAGAACACACATATGCATGATTGAATAAATGTGGATTTTTTTTTAAAGCCTTAGAACACATATATGCATGATTGAATCACTATAAATTTTTTTACAGCATTAGAACACATATATGCATGATTGAGTCACCATAATTTTTTTTGACAACAATAAAACACATATATGCAAGATTGAATCACTATAAAGATTTTCGGACAGCCTTAGAACACATATATGCTTGATGAAAGCACTATAAAATTTTTTTCACAACCTTAGAACACATATATGCATTGTTGAATCACCATGATTTTCTTTTGACATTAGAACACATATATATGTGATTGAATGAGTATGAATTTTTTTTGACAACCTTACAACACGTATATGCATGATTGAATCACAATAACATTGTTTTGACATACTAAAAACTCATTTATGCATGACTGAATAATTATGAATTTTTCTTGACAAGCATGGTTGTATCACTATGAATTTTTTTTTACAGCATTTGAACAAATATATGCACGGTTGAATCACTAGATTTTTTTTGACAACCTCAGAACACATATATGCATGATTGAATCACTATAAATTTTTTTTGAGTTCCACAAAACACATTTATGGAAGATTGAATAACTGTGAATTTTTTTTGACAGCCTTAGAACACATATATACGTGATTGAATCACTACGAAATTTTTTTGACAGCCTTAGAACACATATATGCGTGATTGAACCCATATATGCTTATTTGAATCACTATAATTTTTTTTGACAACCTTAGAACATATATCTACAGGATTGAATCATTATGAATTTATTTTTTACAGCCTTAGAACACATATATGCATGATTGAATCACAATAATTTTTTTTTGACAGCCATAGAACATATAAAAGCATGATTGAATCACTATGAATTTTTTTTGACAACCTTAGAACATATATATGCTTGATTGAATCACAATAATTTTTTTTGGCAGCATTAGAACACATGAATGCATGATTGAATCACCGTAATATTTTTTTGACAACATTAGAACACATTTAAGGATAATTAAATCACTACGAAATATTTTTGACAGCCGTAGAACACAAATGCAAGTTTGAGACACTTTGAAATTTTTTTGACAGCCTTAGAACAACTATACGCATGATTGAATGACTATGATTTTTTTTTTAGTATTGGAACACATATATGCATGATTGAATCACATTAAATGTTTTTTTGAGAACTTTAGAACACATATACGCTTGATTGAATCACTTTAATTTCTTTTGACAGACTTAAAACACATATATGCATGGTTGAGTCACTATGAATTGTTTTTGATAGGCTTAAAACACATATATACATGTTGGAATCACTATAATTTTTTTTGACAACCATAGAACACATATAGGCTTGATTGAATCACTAGATGATTTTTTTGACAACCTTAGAACACATACATGCATTATTGAATCACTATAATTTTTTTTTGACAGCCTTAGAACACATATATGAATGATTGAATCACTATGGATTTTTTTTGACAGCCTTAGAATACATATATGCATGATTGAATCACTATAAATTTTTTTTGATAAAATAAGAACCCATATATCCAAGATTGAATCACTATATATTTTTTTTGATTGCCATAGAATACATGTATGCAAAATTGAATCACTATTAATTTTTTTGACAACCTTAGAACACATATATGCATGATTGAATCACTATGAATTTTTTTTGACAGCCTTAAAACTCATATATGCTTGATTGAATAACTATAAAATTTAATTCACAATGTAAGAATACATATATGCGTGATTAAATCACTATGGTTTTTTTTTGCCAGCCATGGAACACGTATATGCATGATTAAATCACTAAGAATTTTTTTTGACAACGTTAGAACTTATATATGCATGATTGAATTAGAATGATTTTTTTTTAGAGCCTTAGATCACATATATGCACGATTGAATCACTATGAATTTTTTTTTATAGCCTTAGAACACATGTATGCCCGATTGAGTCACCATGATATTTTTTTCATAGCCTTAGAACACAAATATGCACGATTGAATCACAATAAAATATTTTTGAAAGCCGTAGAACACATATACGGATGATTGAATCACTATGAATTTTTTTTGACATCCATATAACACATATATGCATGATCGAATCACTATGAATTTTTTTTTGACAACCTTAGAACACATATTTGCATGATTGAATCACTATAAATTTTTTTTGCCAGCATTAGAACACATGTACGCATGATTGAATCACTATAATATTTTTTTGACAACCTTAGAACACATATATGGATGATTAAATTAATACAAAATATTTTTGACAGACCTAGAACACATATATGCAATAATGAGACACTATTATTTTTTTTTGACAGCCTCAAAACAACTATATGCTTGATTGAATCACAATTTTTTTTTTTAGTATTGGAACTCATATATGCATGATTGAATCACATTAAATTTTTTTTTGAGAACTCTAGAACACATATATGCTTGATTGAATCAGTATAATTTTTTTTGACAACCTTAGAACACATATATGCATGGTTGAGTCACTCTGAATTTTTTTTGACAGACTTAAAACACATATATGCATGATTGAATCACTATAATTTTTGTTGACAACCTTAGAACACATATATGCATGATTGAATCACTATAAGTTTTTTATCACAACCTTAGAACACATATATGCATGATTGATTCACTATGATTTTTTTTGATAGCCTTAGAACACATATTTGCATGATTGAATCACTATGAAATTTCTTTGACAGCATTAGAATACATATATGCATGATTGAATCACTATGAATTTTTTTTGACAACCTTAGACACATATATGCATGATTAAATCACTATAAAATTTTTTTGACAGCCTTAGAATACATATATGTAGGATTGAATCACTATAAAAATATTTTGACAGCCATAGAACACATATATGCATGATTGAATCACTATTAATTTTTTTTGACAACCTTAGAACACATATTTGCATGATTTAATAACTATGAATTCTTTTTGACACCCATAAAACTCATATATGCTTGATTGAATAACTATCAAATTATTTTCACAATGATAGAATACATATATGCATGATTAAATCACTATGATTTTTTTTCCAGCCTTAGAACACATATATGCAACATTGAATCACTATGAGATTTTTTGGACAACCTTAGATCACATATGCATTGTTTAATCACTATGATTTTTTTTGACAACTTTTGAACACCTATATGCATGATTGAATCACCATGAATTTTTTTTGACAGCATTACAACACGTATATGCATGTTTAAATCACTATAATTTTTTTTGACAACCTTAGAACACATATATGCAAGATTGTATCACTATAAATTTTTTTGACAAACTAAGAACACATATATGCCTGATTGACTTACTATGAATTTTTTTTGACAACCTTAGAACACATATATGCAGGATTGTATCATTGTGAAATTTTTTTGACTGCATTAGAACAAATATATGCATGATTGAATCACTAGAAAAGTTTTTGACAACCTCAAAACATGTACATGCATGATTGAATCACTATAAATTTTTTTGACAGCCTCAGAACACATATATGCAACATTGAACCACTGTGAAATTTTTTTGAAAGCCTCAGAACACATACACGCATGATTGAATCACTGTGATTTTTTTATGAAAGCCTCAGAACACATATATGCATGATTGAATCACTATAAAATTTTTTTACAGCATTAGAACACATATATGCATGATTGAGTCACCATAAAATCTTTTTGACAACCTTAGAACACATATATGCAAGATTGAATCACTATAAAATTTTTTGGATAGCCTTAGAACACATATATGCATGATTAAAGCACTATGAATTTTTTTTGACAACCTTAGAACACATATATGCATGGTTGAATCACCATGATTTTTTTTGACATTAGAACACATATATGCGTGATTGATTCAGTATGAATTTTTTTTGACAACCTTACAACACGTATATGCTTGATTGAATCACAATAACATTATTTTGACATACTAAAAACTCATATATGCATGACTGAATCACTATGATTTTTTTTTGACAACCATGGAATACATATACGCATGATTATCACTATGAATTTTTTTTGACAACATTAGAACAAATATATGCAAGGTTCAATCACTAGATTTGTTTTTGACAACCTAAGAACACATATATGCCTGATTGAATCACTATAATTTTTTTTTGAGTTCCTCAGAACACATATATGGAAGATTGAATAACTGTGAAAATTTTTTGACAGCCTTAGAACACATATATACGTGATTGAATCACTATGATTTTTTTTTGACAGCCTTAGAACACATATATGCATGATTTAATCAGTATGCAATTTTTTTTAGAGCCTTAGAACACATATATGCATGATTGAATCACTATGAAATATTTTTAACAGCCTTAGAACTAATACATGCTTGATTGAATCACTATGAATATTTTTTGACAACCTTAGACACATATATGCATGATTAAATCACTATAATTTTTTTTGGATCGCCTTAGAACACATATATGCATGATTGAATGACTATGATTTTTTTTAACAACCATAGACTACATATATGCTTGATTGAATCATTATTCAACTTTTTTGACAGCCTTAGAACACATATATGCAACATTGAATCATAAGAAATATTTTTGATAGCCTTAGAACACATATATGCATGATTAAATCTCTTTAAATTCTTTTGACTGCCTTAGAACACAATATGCATGATTGATTTACTTTGATTTTTTTGAACAACCACAGAATCCATATATGCTTGATTGAATCATTATGATTTTTTTTTGACATCCTTACAACACATATATGCAAGATTGAATCACTATGAAATATTTTTGATATCCTTAGAACACATATATGCAACATTGAATCACTATAAATTTTTTTTGACAGCCTTAGCACACATATATGCATGATTGAATCACTGTAAACGTTTTTTGAGAACCTTAGAACACATATATGGAAGATTGAATCTCTATGAACTTTTTTTGGCAACCATAAAACACATATATGCATGATTGAATCACTATGAATTTTTTTTAAAACCCTTAGAACACATATATGCATGATTGAATCACTACAAATTTTTTTTGACAAAGTTTGAACACATATATATGTGATTGAGACACTGAATTTTTTTTTATAGCCATAGAACACACATATGCATGATTGAATAACTATGAATTTTTTTTGAAAGCCTTAGAACACATATATGTTTGATTGAATCGATATAATTTGATCTTTACAGCATTAGAACACATATATGCGTGATTGAAACACCATAAATTTTTTTTGACAACCTTAAAACACATATATGCAAGATTGAATCAGTATGAAAATTCTTGGAGAACTTTAGACAACATATATGCATGATTGAATCACTATGAATTTTTTTTGAAAACCTTAGAATACATATATGTGTGATTGAATCACCATGAAATTTTTATGACAACATTAGAACACATATATGCATGATTGAATCACCATAAATGTTTTTTGACAACCTTAGAACACAAATATGCATGATTGAATCACTATGAAAAATGTTAGAAAACCTAAGAACACATATGTCCAAGATTGAATCACTATAATTTTTTTTGACAACCTCAGAACACATATATGCGTGATTGAATCAATATAAGTTTTTCATAGCCTCAGAACACATATATGCAAGATTGGATCTCTGTAAAACTTTTTTGACAGCCTTAGAACACATATATGCATGATTGAGACAGCCTTAGAACACATATAAATGATTGAAATTTTTTGTTTACCCTTATAACACATATATGCATGATTGAATCACTATGATTTTTTTTGGACAACCTTAGAACACATATATGCATGATTGATTAACTATGATTTTTTTTTTACAGCCTTAGAACACAAATATGCAATATTGAATCACTATAATTTTTTTGAGAGCCTTAGAATACATATATGCAAGATTGAATTTTTTTTTCAGCCTTGAACAAATATATATATGAATGATTAAATCACTATGAATTTTTTTTGACAGCCTTAGAACACATACATGCATGATTGAATCACTATGATTTTTTTTTCAACCGTATAAAACATATATATATGATTGAATCACTACAAATTTTTTTTTGACAGCATTAGAACATATATATATATATATATACATGATTGAATCACTATGAATTTTTTTTGGCAACCTTAGAACACACATATGCATGATTGAATGACTATGAAATTTTTTTGACACCCTTAGAACACACATATGCATGATTGAATCACTATGATTTTTTTTTGACAGCATTAGAACACGTATATGCATGATCGAATCACCATAAGTTTTTTTTTGACAACCTTAGAACACATATATGCATGATTGAATCACTATGATTTTTTTTTCACAGCCTTAGAACGAACATATGCATGATTGAATGACTGAATTTTTTTTTACAGCCTTAGAACACACATATGCATGATTGGATGACTATTTATTTTTTTTGACAGCATTAAATCATATATATGCATGATTGAATCAACATATTTTTTTTTGACAACCTTAGAACACATATATATATGATTGAATCACTATGAAATTTTTTGAAGGCCTCAAAACACATATATGCATGATTGAAACACTATGAAATTGTTTTGACAACCTCAGAACACATATATGCTTGATTGAATCACCATGAATTTTTTTTGACAGCATTTAGAACACATATATGCAAGATTGAAACACTATAATTTTTTTTTGACAACCTTAGAATACATATATGCATGACTGTATTACAATGAAAGTGTTTTGACAACATTAGAAAAAATATATGCATTATTGAATCACTATTTTTTTTTTTACAACCTCAGAACACATATATGCGTGATTGATTCACTATAAAATTGTTTTGACAGCGTCAGAACATGTACACGCAAGATTGAATCACTGTGAATTTTTTTTGACTGCCTTAGAACACATATATGCATGATTGAATCACTATGAAGTCTTTTTGACAGCCTTAGAACACATATATAAATGATTGAATCACTATGATTTTTTTTTGACAACCTTAGAATACATATATGCATGATTGAATCACCATAAATTTTTTTTGACAGCCTTAGAACACATATATATGTGATTGAATCACTATGAACTTTTTTTGACAGCCTTAGAATAAAATATGCAAGATTGAATCACTATGAATTTTTTTTGAGAGCCTCAGAATACATATACGCGAGATTGAATTTTTTTTGATACCTTTACAACACATATATGCATGATTGAATCACTATGATTTTTTTTGACAGCCTTACAACACATATATGCGTGATTAAATCATAATGAATTTTTTTGACAGCCATAGAACAAATATATGCATGATTGAATGACTATGATTTTTTTTTCACAACCTTAGACCATATCTATGCATAATTCAATCACTTTGAGTTTTTTTGACATTCTTAGAACACTTATATGCATGATTGAATCACTATGAAATTTTTCTAACAACATTAGAACACATGTATGCATGATTGTGTCACTACAAATTTTTTTGTCTGCATTAGAACATATATATGCATGACTCAATCAATATGAGTTTTTTTGACAGCCATAGAACACATATATGCATGATTGAATCACTATGAAATTTTTTTGACAGCCTTAGAACACATATATGCA
Organism: Nuphar pumila; assembly: GCF_984573655.1. NCBI lineage: Eukaryota > Viridiplantae > Streptophyta > Magnoliopsida > Nymphaeales > Nymphaeaceae > Nuphar > Nuphar pumila. The sequence continues at coordinate 67,663,009 of NC_143251.1, read as the reverse complement.
TAATTGAATCACTATGAAATTTTTCCGATTGCCTTAGAACACATTTATGCATGATTGAGTCTCTATGAATTTTTTTTGACAGCCTCAGAACACATATATGCATGATTGAGTCTCTATAATTTTTTTTGACAACCATGTAACATATATATACATGATTGAATCACTATGAATTTTTTTTGACTGTCTTGGAACACACATATATTAATGATTGAGTCACTATGAAATTTTTTTGAGAGACTTAGAACACATATATGCATGATTGAATTACTATGAAATTTTTTGAGAGCGTTACAACACATATATCCATGATTGAATTACTATGAAATTTTTTGACAGCGTTAGAACACATATATCCATGATTGAATCACTATAAATTTTTTTTGACACCGTTATAACAAATATATGCATGATTGAGTCAATATGAAATATTTTTGACATCCATTGAACTTATATATTTGTGATTGAATCACTATGTAATTTTTTGACAGCCTTAAAACATATATATGCATGATTGAATTACTACAAATTTTTTTTGACAACATTAGAACATATATATGCATGATTCAATCACTATAATCTTTTTTTGACAGCCTTAGAGCACATATACGCAAGATAGAATCACGGTGAATTTTTTTTGACAGACTTATTACACATGCATGAATGATTGAATCACTCTAAAATTTTTTAGACATCATTAGAACACATATATGCATGATTATCACTATGAAATTTGTTTGACAACCTAAGAATACATATACACATGATTGAATGACTGAATTTTTTTTGACAGCCTTAGAACACATATATACATGATCGAATCACTATGAATTTTTTTTGATAACCTTTGAACACATATATGCATGATGGAATCACTATCAAATTTTTTTGAAAATGTTAGAACAGATATATGCATGATTGAGTTACTATGAATTTCTTTTGACAGCCTTAGAACATATTTATGCATGATCAAAGTTTTTTTGACAGCCTTAGAACATCTATATGCATGATTGAATCAGTATGAAATTTGTTTCACAGCCCTAGAAGTCATATATGCATGATTGAATCACTATGAGTTTTTTTGACAATGTTTAAATACATATATGCATGATTAAATCACTATAAAATTTTTTGACAACCTTAGAACACATATATGCATGATTGAATCACTATTAAAATTTTTTGATAGCCTTCGAACACATATATACAAGATTAAATCACTATGAATTTTTTTTGAGAGCCTTAGAACACATATATGCTTGATTGAATCAATACAAATTTTTTTTGATAGCCTTAGAACACATATACATGCATGAGTGAATCACTGTGGATTTTTTTTGACAACCTCAACACATATATGCAAGATTGAATCACTATGGAATTTTTTTGACAACCTTAGAACACGTATGAAGGATTGAATCACTATGAAAAATATTTGACAACATTACAACCCATATATGCATGATTGAATAACTACAAGATTTTTTTGAGAGCATTAGAACACATATATGCGTGATTGAATAACTTTAATTTTTTTTTTGACAACCTTAGTACACATATATGCACGATTGACTCACTATGATTTTTTTTTGACAGACTTATAAAACATATATTCATGGTTGAATCACTTTGAATTTTTTAGGACTGCTCCGTACACATGAATGTATGATTGAATCACTCTGAAGTATTTTTGACAATGTTAGAACACATATATGCCTGATTAAATCACTATGAATTTTTTTTGGTAGCCTTAGAACACATATATGCATGATTGAAATTCTTTTTATAGCCTACGGACACATATATGCATGATTGAATCACCAAGAATTTTTTTTGACGATGTTAGAACACATATATGTATGATAGAGTCACTATGAAATTTTTTTGATAGCCTTAGTACAGATGTATGCTTGATTGAATCACTATTATATGTTTTTGAGTGTCTTAGAACATATCTATGCATGATTGAGTAACTATGATTTTTTTTTTACTGCCTTAGAACAGATATATGCATGATTATGTCACTATGATTTTTTTTGACAGCCTTAGAACACATACGTATGATTGAATCACTATGAATTTTTTTTGACAGCCTTAAAAAATGTATATGCATGATTGAATTTTTTTTGACAGCCTTAGAACACACATATGCGTGATTGAATCACTATGAATTTTTTTTAACGACCTTAGAAGACATATATGCAAGATGGAATCACTATGAATTTTTTTTGACAATTTTAGAACACATATATGCATGATTGCGTCACTATGATTTTTTCTTTTTACAACCATAAAACACATATATGCGTGATTGAATCACTATGAATTTTTTTTGACAAAATTCAAACACATATTTGCATGACAAAGTCACTATGGATTTTTTTTTTGATAGCCTTACAACACATATATGCTTGATTGAATCTCTATAAATTTTTTTTGATAGCCTTACAACACATATATGCATGATTGAATCACTATAATTTTTTTTACAACATTAGAAAACATATATGCATGATTGAATCATTATGACATTTGTTTGATAGCCTTAGAACACATATATGCAAGATTGAAATTTTTTTGACAGCCTTATAACACATATATGCATGACTGAATCACTATAAAATTCTTTTGACGAACTTAAAGACATCTATGCATAATTGAATCACAATAAAACTTTTTTGAAAGCTTTAGAACAGATATATGAATGATTGAATGTCTATGAATTTTTCTCTCAAAATTAGAACACAAATATGGATGACTAAATAACTACCAAAAATTTTTGACAGCATTAGAACACATATATGCATGATTGAATCATTATGACATTTGTTTGATAGCCTTAGAACACATATATGCAAGATTGAAATTTTTTTGACAGCCTTATAACACATATATGCATGACTGAATCACTATAAAATTCTTTTGACGAACTTAAAGACATCTATGCATAATTGAATCACAATAAAACTTTTTTGAAAGCTTTAGAACAGATATATGAATGATTGAATGTCTATGAATTTTTCTCTCAAAATTAGAACACAAATATGGATGACTAAATAACTACCAAAAATTTTTGACAGCATTAGAACACATATATGCATGTCTGAATCACTATGATTTTTTTTTTATATTATTAGAACATGTATATGCATGATTGAATCACTATAATTTTTTTTTGACAACCTTAGAACATATATATGCATGATTGAAACACTATAAACATTTTTTTGACAACCTTAGAACACATATATGCGTGATTGAATCACTATGAAACTTTTTGACAAGCTTAAATCACATATATACATGATTGTATCACAATGAATTTGTTTTGAAAGCATTAGTACACATATATGGATGATTGTGTCAATGGAATTTTTTTTTGACAACCTTAGAACACATATATGTATGATTGAATCACTATAATTTTTTTTTGACACGCTTAGAAAACATATATACAAGATTGAATCACTATGAAATTTTTTGAGAGGCTCAGAACACATATATGCTTGATTGAAACACTATGAATTTTTTCTGACAGCCTTAGAACACATATATGCATGAGTGAATCACTATGGATTTTTTTTGACAACCATAAAACATATATATGCAAGATTGAATCACTATGGGGTTTTTTTGACAACTTAGAACACATATGTACCAGATTGAATCACTATAAATTTTTTTTGACAACATTATAACACATATAAGCGTGATTGAATCACTACAAGATTTTTTTGACAAGATTAGAACACATATATGCATGATTGAATCACTATAAATTTTTTTGGACAACCTTAGAACACATATATGCAAGATTGAATCACTATGAAATGTTTTTTACAGACTTAGATCACATATATGCATTATTGAATCACCATAAATGTTTTTTGAAACATTAGAATACATATATGCATGATTGAATCACTATGATTTTTTTTGACAACATTAGAACACATATATGCTTGATTGAGTCACTATTAATATTTTTTGACAACCTTAGAACACATATATGCATGATTTAATCACTATGAATTTTTTGTGACAGCCTTAGAACAAATGTGCAAATGATTCAATTACTATAATTTTTTTTGACTCCCTTAGAAAACATATATTCATGATTGAATCACTATGAATTTTTTGTGACCGCCTTAGAACACATAAATGCATGATTGAGTCTCTATGAATCTTTTTTGACAGCTTTAAAACATCTATATGCATGATTGAGTCACTATGAATTTTTTTTGACAGCCTTAGAACACATATTCATGATTGAATCACTACAAAATATTCTTGACAACATTAGAACACAAATATGCATGAAATTTTCTTGACAGCCACAAAACAAATGTATGCATGATTGAATCACTATGAAATATTTTTGACAGCCATAGAACAGATGTATGCATGATTGAATCACTATAATTTTTTTTTGAGTGCCTTAGAACCAATATATGCATGATTGAATCTCTATGATTTTTTTTTGACTGCTTTATATCACATATATACATGATTGAGTCACTATGAAATTTTTTTGACAGCCTTAGAACACATATATGCAAGATTGAATCACTTTGGAATTTTTTGACAATGTTAGAACACACATATGAATGATTGTGTCACTAGAAATTTTTTTTGACAACCTTAGAACACATATATGCAAGGTTGAATCACTATGATTTTTTTTTGACAATGTTGGAACACATATATGCATGATTGAGTCACTATGAATTGGAACTCATATATTGGAACTCATATATGCATGATTGAATCACATTAAATTTTTTTTTGAGAACTCTAGAACACATATATGCTTGATTGAATCAGTATAATTTTTTTTGACTGCCTTAGAACACATATATGCATGGTTGAGACTCTCTGAATTTTTTTTGACACACTTAAAACACATATATGCATGATTGAATCACTATATTTTTTTTTGACAACCTTTGAACACATATATGCATGATTGAATCACAATGAATTTTTTTTGATAGGCTTAGATCACATATATGCAAGATTAAATGACTATAAATTTTTTTTGACAACCTTAGAACACATAGATGCTTGATTGAATCAATATAATTTTTTTGACCGCATTAGAACACATAAATGCATGATTCAATCACTGTGAAAATTTTTTGACAGCCTTAGAACTCATATACGCACGATTGAATCACTATAAAATTTTTTTGACAGCATTAAAACACATCTATGAATGATTAAATCACTATAAATTTTTTTTCACAACCCTAGAACATATATATGTATGATCAAATCACTCAGTTTTTTTTTTACAGCCTTAGAAGACATGTATGCATGATTGAATTACTATGAAATTTCTGTAACAACCATACAATACATGTGAGCTTGATTGGATCATTATGATGTTTTTTAAAAGCTTTAGAACATATATGCATGATTGAATCACTATAAAATATTTTTGATAGCTATAAAACACGTATATGCAACATTGAATCACTATAATTTTTTTTTGACAGCCTTAGAACACATATATGCATGATCGAATCACTATAATTTTTTTTTGACAACCTTAGAACACGTATATGCAAAGAATGAATCACTATGAAATTTTTTTGAAAGCCTTAAAGCACAAATATGCATGATTGATTCACTAAGAATTTTTTTTGACAACCTTAGAACATAGATATGCATGATTGAATCACTGTGACTTTTTTTAAAGCTTAAGAACACATATAGGCATGATTGAATCACTATAATTTTGTTTTGACAACATTCGAACACATATATGCATGGTTGAATCTCTATAAATTTTTTTTGACATCCTTTGAACACATATATGCATTATTGAATCACCTTGAAATTGTTTTGACAACATTAGAACACATATATGCATGATTGAATCATTATAATTTTTTTTTGAGAACATTAGAATACATATATGCATGACTGAATCACTCAAAAGTTTCTTTGACAACCTAAGAACACATATATGCATGATTGACTCACTATGTATTTTTCTTGACAACCTTAGAACACATATATGCCGAATTATATCACTATGAAATTTTTTTGACAACATTAGAACAAATATATGCATGATTAAATCACTAGAAATTTTTTTTGACAACCTCAGAACACATACATGCATGATTGAATCACTATAAATTTTTTTTACAGCCTCAGAACACATATATGCAACATTGAATCACTGTGAATTTTTTTTGAATGCCTCAGAACACATACATGCATGATTGAATCACTGTTAATTTTTTTTGACAGCCTTAGAACACATATATAAATGATTAAAATTTTTTGGACAGCCTTATGACACATATATACATGATTGAATCACTGTAAATTTTTTTTGACAACCTTAGAACACATATATGCATGATTAAATCATGATAATTTTTTTTATAGCCATAAAACACCTATATGCATGATTGAATCACTATGATTTTTTTTTTGACTGCCATAGAATACATATATGCAAGATTGAATTTTTTTTTATAGCCTTAGAACACATATACGCTTGATTGAATCACTAAATTTTTTTTTGACAGCACTAGAACACATCTATGAATGATTGAATCACTATAAATTATTTTTTGACAACCTTATTACGCATATATGCATGGTTGAATCACTATGAATTTTTTTAGCAGCCTTAAAACACATATATGCATGATTGAATCACTATAAATTTTTTTTGACAGCCTTAGAACACATATGCATGATTAAATCACTATGATTTTTTTTTGACAACCTAAGACACATATATGCATGATTAAATCACTATAATTTTTTTGGACATCCTTAGAACACATATATGCATGATGGAATCACTATAAATTTTTTTTGAGAACCTTAGAACACATATATACAAAGATTGAATCACTATGAATTTTTTTTCAAAGCCTTAGAACAAAAATATATATGATTGAATCACTATGATGTTTTTTGGACAACCTTAGAACACATATATGAATGAATGAATGACTTTGAATTTTTTTTGACAATGTTTGAAGACATATATGTATTATTGAGTCACTATGAATTTTTTTTGACAACCTTAGAACACACATATGCATAATTGAATGACCAATTTTTTTTTGACAGTCTTAGAACACACATATGCATGATTGAATCACCAAAATGCTTTTTTGACAGCCTTAGAACATATATATGCATGATTGCATCACTATAACATTTTTTTTTATAGCATTAGAACACATATATGCATGATTGAATCACCATAAAAAAATTTTGACACCCTTTGAACACATATATGCAAGATTGAATCACTATGAGATTTTTTGGACAGCCTTAGAACACATATATGCATGATTGAATCACTATGAATTTTTTTTTGACATCCTTAGAAAACATATATGCATGATTGAATCACCATGATTTTTTTTTTACTGCATTATAACACATATATGCATGATTAAATCACTATAGTTTTTTTTTGACAACCTTAGAACACATATATGCATGATTGAATCACCATAAATTTTTTTTGACAACCTAATAACACACATAAGCCTGATTGACTCACTATGAATTTTTTTTGACAACCTTAGAACATATATATGCAAGATTGTATCACTATGAACTTTTTTTGACAGCATTAGAACAAATATATGCATGATTGAATCACTATATTTTTTTTTTGACAACCTTAGAATACATATATGCAAAGATTGAAACACTATAATTTTTTTTTGACAGCCTTAAAACACATATATACATGATTGAATCACTGTGAATTTTTTTTGACAACCTTAGATTACATATATGCATGATTGAATCACTATGATTTTTTTTTGACAATGTTAGAACATATATATTCATGATTGAGTCACTATGAAAATTTTTTGACAGCCTTAGAACACACATATGCATGATTGAATAAATGTGGATTTTTTTTGAAAGCCTTAGAACACATATATGCATGATTGAATCACTATAAATTTTTTTTACAGCATTAGAACACATATATGCATGATTGAGTCACCATAATTTTTTTTGACAACATTAGAACACATATATGCAAGATTGAATCACTATAAAGATTTTTGGACAGCCTTAGAACACATATCTGCTTGATGAAAGCACTATAAAATTTTTTTGACAACCTTACAACACATATATGCATTGTTGAATCACCATGATTTTCTTTTGACATTAGAACACATATATATGTGATTGAATCAATATGAATTTTTTTTACAACCTTACAACACGTATATGCATGATTGAATCACAATAACATTGTTTTGACATAATAAAAACTCATATATGCATGACTGAATAATTATGAAATTTTCTTGACAAGTATGGTTGTATCACTATGAATTTTTTTTTACAGCATTAGAACAAATATATGCACGATTGAATCACTAGATTTTTTTTGACAACCTCAGAACACATATATGCATGATTGAATCACTATAAATTTTTTTTGAGTTCCACAAAACACATTTATGGAAGATTGAATAACTGTGAATTTTTTTTGACAGCCTTAGAACACATATATACGTGATTGAATCACTATTAAATTTTTTTGACAGCCTTAGAACACATATATGCGTGATTGAACCCATATATGCTTATTTGAATCACTATAATTTTTTTTGACAACCTTAGAACATATATCTACAAGATTGAATCATTATGATTTTGTTTTTTACAGCCTTAGAACACATATAAGCATGATTGAATCACTATGAAATTTTTTTGACAACCTTAGAACATATATATGCTTGATTGAATCACTATAATTTTTTTTGGCAGCATTAGAACACATGAATGCATGATTGAATCACCGTAATATTTTTTTGACAACATTAGAACACATTTAAGGATAATTAAATCACTACGAAATATTTTTGACAGCCGTAGAACACATATATGCAAGTTTGAGACACTTTGAAATTTTTTTGACAGCCTTAGAACAACTATACGCATGATTGAATCACTATGATTTTTTTTTAGTATTGGAACACATATATGCATGATTGAATCGCATTAAATGTTTTTTTGAGAACTTTAGAACACATATACGCTTGATTGAATCACTTTAATTCCTTTTGACAGCCTTAAAACACATATATGCATGGTTGAGTCACTATGAACTTTTTTTGATAGGCTTAAAACACATATATACATGTTGGAATCACTATAATTTTTTTTGACAACCATAGAACACATATAGGCTTGATTGAATCACTAGATGATTTTTTTGACAACCTTAGAACACATACACGCATTATTGAATCACTATGAATTTTTTTTGACAGCCTTAGAACACATATATGAATGATTGAATCACTATGAATTTTTTTTGACAGCCTTAGAATACATATATGCATGATTGAATCACTATAATTTTTTTTTGATAAAATTAGAACCCATATATCCAAGATTGAATCACTATATATTTTTTTTGATTGCCATAGAATACATGTATGCAAAATTGAATCACTATTAATTTTTTTGACAACCTTAGAATACATATATGCATGATTGAATCACTATGAATTTTTTTTGACAACCTTAAAACTCATATATGCTTGATTGAATAACTATAAAATTTATTTCACAATGTAAGAATACATATATGCATGATTAAATCACTATGATTTTTTTTTCCAGCCATGGAACACGTATATGCATGATTAAATCACTAAGAATTTTTTTTGACAACGTTAGAACTTATATATGCATGATTGAATTAGAACGATTTTTTTTTTAGAGCCTTAGATCACATATATGCACGATTGAATCACTATGAATTTTTTTTATAGCCTTAGAACACATGTATGCCCGATTGAGTCACCATGATATTTTTTTCACAGCCTTAGAACACAAATATGCACGATTGAATCACAATAAAATATTTTTGACATCCTTAGAACACATATACAAATGATTGAATCACTATAAAATTTTTTTGACATCCATATAACACATATATGCATGATCGAATCACTATGAATTTTTTTTGACAACCTTAGAACACATATATGCATGATTGAATCACTATAAATTTTTTTTGCCAGCATTAGAACACATGTACGCATGATTGAATCACTATAATATTTTTTTGACAACCTTAGAACACATATATGGATGATTAAATTAATACAAAATATTTTTGACAGCCCTAGAACACATATATGCAATAATGAGACACTATGAATTTTTTTTGACAGCCTCAAAACAACTATATGCTTGATTGAATCACTCTTTTTTTTATAGTATTGGAACTCATATATGCATGATTGAATCACATTAAATTTTTTTTGAGAACTCTAGAACACATATATGCTTGATTGAATCAGTATAATTTTTTTTGACAGCCTTAGAACACATATATGCATGGTTGAGTCACTCTGAATTTTTTTTGACAGACTTAAAACACATATATGCATGATTGAATCACTATAATTTTTTTTGACAACCTTAGAACACATATATGCATGATTGAATCACTATAAGTTTTTTATCACAACCTTAGAACACATATATGCATGATTGATTCACTATGATTTTTTTTGACAGCCTTAGAACATATATTTGCATGATTGAATCACTATGAAATTTTTTTGACAACCTTAGAATACATATATGCATGATTGAATCACTATGAATTTTTTTTGACAACCTTAGACACATATATGCATGATTAAATCACTATAAAAATTTTTTGACAGCCTTAGAATACATATACGTAGGATTGAATCACTTTAAAAATATTTTGACAGCCATTGAACACATATATGCATGATTGAATCACTATTAATTTTTTTTGACAACCTTAGAACACATATTTGCATGATTTAATAACTATGAAATTTTTTTGACACCCTTAAAACTCATATATGCTTGATTGAATAACTATCAAATTATTTTCATAATGATAGAATACATATATGCATGATTAAATCACTATCATTTTTTTTCCAGCCTTAGAACACATATATGCCACATTGAATCACTATGAGATTTTTTGGACAACCTTAGAACACATATGCATGGTTTAATCACTATGATTTTTTTTGACAACTTTTGAACACCTATATGCATGATTGAATCACCATGAAATTTTTTTGACAGCATTACAACACGTATATGCATGTTTAAATCACTATAATTTTTTTTGACAACCTTAGAACACATATATGCAGGATTGAATCACTATAATTTTTTTTTGACAAACTAAGAACACATATATGCCTGATTGACTTACTATGAATTTTTTTTGACAACCTTAGAACACATATATGCAAGATTGTATCATTGTGGAATTTTTTTGAAAGCATTAGAACAAATATATGCATGATTAAATCACTAGAAAAGTTTTTGACAACCTCAAAACATCTACATGCATGATAGAATCACTATATTTTTTTTTGACAGGCTTAGAACACATATATGCAACATTGAACCACTGTGAAATTTTTTTGAAAGCCTCAGAACACATACATGCATGATTGAATCACTGTGATTTTTTTATGAAAGCCTCAGAACACATATATGCATGATTGAATCACTATAAAATTTTTTTACAGCATTAGAACACATATATGCATGATTGAGTCACCATAAAATCTTTTTGACAACCTTAGAACACATATATGCAAGATTGAATCACTATAAAATTTTTTTGACAGCCTTAGAACACATATATGCATGATTAAAGCACTATGAATTTTTTTTGACAACCTTAGAACACATATATGCATGGTTGAATCACCATGATTTTTTTTGACATTAGAACACATATATGCGTGATTGATTCAGTATGATTTTTTTTTTACAACCTTACAACACGTATATGCTTGATTGAATCACAATAACATTATTTTGACATACTAAAAACTCATATATGCATGACTGAATCACTATGATTTTTTTTTGACAACCATGGAATACATATATGCATGATTATCACTATGAAATTTTTTTGACAACATTAGAACAAATATATGCAAGGTTCAATCACTAGATTTGTTTTTGACAACCTAAGAACACATATATGCCTGATTGAATCACTATAATTTTTTTTTGAGTTCCTCAGAACACATATATGGAAGATTGAATAACTGTGAAAATTTTTTGACAGCCTTAGAACACATATATACGTGATTGAATCACTATGAATTTTTTTTGACAGCCTTAGAACACATATATGCATGATTTAATCAGTATGGAATTTTTTTTAGAGCCTTAGAACACATATATGCATGATTGAATCACTATGAAATATTTTTAACAGCCTTAGAACTAATACATGCTTGATTGAATCACTATGAATTCTTTTTGACAACCTTAGACACATATATGCATGATTAAATCACTATAATTTTTTTTGGATCGCCTTAGAACACATATATGCATGATTGAATGACTATGATTTTTTTTTAACAACCATAGACTACATATATTTTTGATTGAATCATTATTCAACTTTTTTGACAGCCTTAGAATACATATATGCAACATTGAATCATAAGAAATATTTTTGAAAGCCTTAGAACACATATATGCCTGATTAAATCTCTTTAAATTTTTTTGACTGCCTTAGAACACAATATGCATGATTGATTTACTTTGATTTTTTTTAACAACCACAGAATCCATATATGCTTGATTGAATTATTATGAATTTTTTTTTACAGCCTTACAACACATATATGCAAGATTGAATCACTATGAAATATTTTTGATAGCCTTAGAACACATATATGCAACATTGAATCACTATAATTTTTTTTTGACAGCCTTCGCACACATATATGCATGATTGAATCACTGTAAACTTTTTTTGAGAACCTTAGAACACATATACGGAAAATTGAATCTCTATGAATTTTTTTGGCAACCTTAGAACACATATATGCATGATTGAATCACTATGAAATTTTTTTAAAACCCTTAGAACACATATATGCATGATTGAATCACTACAATTTTTTTTTGACAATGTTAGAACACATATATACGTGATTGAGACACTGAATTTTTTTTATAGCCATAGAACACACATATGCATGATTGAATAACTATGAATTTTTTTTGAAAGCCTTAGAACACATATATGTTTGATTGAATCGATATAATTTGATCTTTACAGCATTAGAACACATATATGCATGATTGAAACACCATAAATTTTTTTTGACAACCTTAAAACACATATATGCAAGATTGAATCAGTATGAAAATTCTTGGAGAACTTTAGACAACATATATGCATGATTGAATCACTATGAATTTTTTTTGAAAACCTTATAATACATATATGTGTGATTGAATCACCATGAAATTTTATGACAACATTAGAACACATATATGCATGATTGAATCACCATAAATATTTTTTGACAACCTTAGAACACAAATATGCATGATTGAATCACTATGAAAAATGTTAGACATCCTAAGAACACATATGTCCATGATTGAATCACTATAATTTTTTTTGACAATCTCAGAACACATATATGCGTGATTGAATCAATATAAGTTTTTCATAGCCTCAGAACACATAAATGCAAGATTGGATCTCTGTAAAACTTTTTTGACAGCCTTAGAACACATATATGCATGATTGAGACAGCCTTAGAACACATATAAATGATTGAAATTTTTTGTTTACCCTTATAACACATATATGCATGATTTAATCACTACGATTTTTTTTTGACAACCTTAGAACACATATATACATGATTAAATCACCATCAATTTTTTTTGACAGCCTTAGAACACATATATGCATGATTGATTAACTATGATTTTTTTTTGACAGCCTTAGAACACAAATATGCAATATTGAATCACTATAAGTTTTTTTGAGAGCCTTAGAATACATATATGCAAGATTGAATTTTTTTTTACAGCCTTGAACAAATATATATATGAATGATTAAATCACTATGAATTTTTTTTGACAGCCTTAGAACACATACATGCATGATTGAATCACTATGATTTTTTTTCAATCGTATAACACACATATATATATATATATATATATGATTGAATCACTACAAATTTTTTTTTGACAGCATTAGAACATATATATATATATATACATGATTGAATCACTATGATTTTTTTTGGCAACCTTAGAACACACATATGCATGATTGAATGACTATCAAATTTTTTTGACACCCTTAGAACACACATATGCTTGATTGAATCACTATGAATTTTTTTTGACAGCATTAGAACACATATATGCATGATCGAATCACCATAAATTTTTTTTTGACAACCTTAGAAGACATATATGCATGATTGAATCACTATGATTTTTTTTCCACAGCCTTAGAATGAACATATGCATGATTGAATTTTTTTTTACAGCCTTAGAACACACATATGCATGATTGGATGACTATTTATTTTTTTTGACAGCATTAAATCATATATATGCATGATTGAATCAACATATTTTTTTTTGACAACCTTAGAACAGATATATGTATGATTGAATCACTATGAATTTTTTTGGAGGCCTTAAAACACATATATGCATGATTGAAACACTATGAAATTGTTTTGACAACCTCAGAACACATATATGCTTGATTGAATCACCATGAAATTTTTTTGACAGCATTTAGAACACATATATGCAAGATTGAAACACTATATTTTTTTTTTGACAAGCTTAGAAGACATATATGCATGACTGTATTACAATGAAAGTTTTTTGACAACATTAGAAAAAATATATGCATTATTGAATCACTATTTTTTTTTTTACAACCTCAGAACACATATATGCGTGATTGATTCACTATAAAATAGTTTTGACAGCGTCAGAACATATACACGCAAGATTGAATCCCTGTGAGTTTTTTTTGACTGCCTTAGAACACATATATGCATGATGGAATCACTATGAAGTCTTTTTGACAGCCTTAGAACACATATATAAATGATTGAATCACTATGATTTTTTTTTTGACAACCTTAGAATACATATATGCATGATTGAATCCCCATAAAATTTTTTTGACAGCCTTAGAACACATATATATGTGATTGAATCACTATGTACTTTTTTTGACAACCTTAGAATAATATATGCAAGATTGAATCACTATGAATTTTTTTTGAGAGCCTCAGAATACATATACGCGAGATTGAAATTTTTTTGATACTATTACAACACATATATGCATAATTGAATCACTATGATTTTTTTTTGACAGCCTTACAACACATATATGCGTGATTAAATCATAATGAATTTTTTTGACAGCCATAGAACAAATATATGCATGATTGAATGACTATGATTTTTTTTTCACAACCTTAGAACATATCTATGCATAATTCAATCACTTTGAGTTTTTTTGACATTCTTAGAACACATATATGCATGATTGAATCACTATGAATTTTTTCTAACAACATTAGAACACATGTATGCATGATTGTGTCACTATAATTTTTTTTTACTGCATTAGAACATATATATGCATGACTCAATCACCATGAGTTTTTTTGACAGCCATAGAACACATATATGCATGATTGAATCACTATGAAATTTTTTTGACAGCCTTAGAACACATATACGCATAATTGAATCACTATGAAATTTTTCCGATTGCCTTAGAACACATTTATGCATGATTGAGTCTCTATGAATTTTTTTTGACAGCCTCAGAACACATATATGCATGATTGAGTCTCTATAATGTTTTTTGACAACCATGTAACATATATATACATGATTGAATCACTATGAAATTTTTTTGACTGTCTTGGAACACACATATATTAATGATTGAGTCACTATGAAATTTTTTTGAGAGACTTAAAACACATATATGCATGATTGAATTACTATGAAATTTTTTTGACAGTGTTAGAACACATATATTCATGATTGAATCACTATAAATTTTTTTTGACACCGTTAGAACAAATATATGCATGATTGAGTCACTATGAAATATTTTTGACATCCATTGAACTTATATATTTGTGATTGAATCACTATGTAATTTTTTGACAGCCATAAAACATATATATGCATGATTGAATTACTACAAATTTTTTTGACAACATTAGAAAATATATATGCATGATTGAATCACTATAATCTTTTTTTGATAGCCTTAGAGCACATATACGCAAGATAGAGTCACGGTGAAATTTTTTTGACAGACTTATTACACATGCATGAATGATTCATTCACTCTAAAATTTTTTAGACATCATTAGAACACATATATGCATGATTGAATCACTATGAAATTTGTTTGAAAACCTAAGAATACATATACGCATGATTGAATGACTGAAATTTTTTTGACAGCCTTAGAACACATATATACATGATCGAATCACTATGAATTTTTTTGATAGCCTTTGAACACATATATGCATGATGGAATCACTATCAAATTTTTTTGAAAATGTTAGAACACATATATGCATGATTGAGTTACTATGAATTTCTTTTGACAACCTTAGAACATATTTATGCATGATCAAAGTTTTTTGACAGCCTTAGAACATCTATATGCATGATTGAATCAGTATGAAATTTTTTTCACAGCCCTAGAAGTCATATATGCATGATTGAATCACTATGAGTTTTTTTGACAATGTTTAAATACATATATGCATGATTAAATCACTATAAATTTTTTTGACAACCTTAGAACACATATATGCATGATTGAATCACTATTAAAATTTTTTGATAGCCTTCGAACACATATATGCAAGATTAAATCACTATGAACTTTTTTTGAGAGCCTTAGAACACATATATGCTTGATTGAATCAATATGATTTTTTTCTGACAGCCTTAGAACACATATATATGCATGAGTGAATCACTGTGGATTTTTTTTGACAACCTCAAAACACATATATGCAAGATTGAATCACTATGGAATTTTTTTGACAACCTTAGAACACGTATGAAGGATTGAATCACTATGAAAAATATATGACAACATTACAACCCATATATGCATGATTGAATAACTACACGATTTTTTTGAGAGCATTAGAACACATATATGTGTGATTGAATAACTTTAAATTTTTTTTGACAACCTTAGTACACATATATGCGCGATTGACTCATTATGAATTTTTTTTGACAGACTTAGAACACATATATGCATGATTGAATCACTTTGAATTTTTTGGGACTGCTCCGTACACATAAATGTATGATTGAATCACTCTGAAGTATTTTTGACAATGTTAGAACACATATATGCCTGATTAAATCACTATGATTTTTTTTTTGATAGCCTTAGAACACATATATGCATGATTGAAATTCTTTTCATAGCCTACAGACACATATATGCATGATTGAATCACCAAGAATTTTTTTTGACGATGTTAGAACACATATATGTATGATAGAGTCACTATGAATTTTTTTTGATAGCCTTAGCACAGATGTATGCTTGATTGAATCACTATTATATTTTTTGAGTGTCTTAGAACATATCAATGCATGATTGAGTAACTATGATTTTTTTTTTACTGCCTTAGAACAGATATATGCATGATTATGTCACTATGAATTTTTTTTGACAGCCTTAGAACACATATACGTATGATTGAATCACTATGAATTTCTTTTGACAGCCTTAAAAAATGTATATGCATGATTGAAATTTTTTTGACAGCCTTATAAGACAAATATGCATGATTGAATCACTATGAAATTTTTTTAATGGCCTTAGAAGACATATATGCAAGATGGAATCACTATGAATTTTTTTTGACAATTTTAGAACACATATATGCATGATTGCATCACTATGATTTTTTTTTTTACAACCATAAAACACATATATGCGTGATTGAATCACTATGAATTTTTTTTGACAACATTCAAACACATATTTGCATGACAAAGTCACTATGGATTTTTTTTTTGATAGCCTTACAACACATATATGCTTGATTGAATCTCTATAAATTTTTTTGACAGCCTTACAACACATATATGCATGATTGAATCACTATAATTTTTTTTACAACATTAGAAAACATATATGCATGATTGAATCATTATGACATTTGTTTGATAGCCTTAGAACACATATATGCAAGATTGAAAATTTTTTGACAGCCTTATAACACATATATTCATGACTGAATCACTATAAAATTCTTTTGACGACCTTAAAGACATCTATGCATAATTGAATCACAATAAAACTTTTTTGAGAGCTTTAGAACATATATATGAATGATTGAATCACTATGAATTTTTCTCTCAAAATTAGAACACAAATATGGATGACTAAATAACTACCAAATTTTTTTGACAGCATTAGAACACATATTTCTGCATGATTGAATCACTATGAATTTTTTTGTTGAACGTTAGAACACATATATGCAATATTGAATCACTATGAAAGTTTTTTGACAGACTTAGAACACATAAATGCTTGATTGAATCACTGTGAAGTTTTTTTGACAATGTTAGAACACATATATGCTTGATTAAATCACTACCAATTTTTTTGGACATCCTTATAACACATAAATGCATGATTAAATCACTATAAATTTTTTTGACAACCATAGAACACATGTACGCATGATTGAATCACTATGAAACTTTTTTTACAGCAATAAAAAAAATATATGCATAATTGCATCACAATAACTTTTTTTTACAAACTTAGAACACATATATGCAAGATTGAAACACTATGAATTTTTTTTATAGCCTTAGAACACCTATATGCATGATTGAATTGAATCACTATGAATTTTTTTTGACAGCCTTAGAACACATATATGCATGATTGAATCACCATGAAATTTTTTTGATATCCTGACAACTCATATATGCATAATTGAATCACTATAAATTTTTTTTGACAATGTTAGAACATATATGCATGATTGAGTCACTATGATTTTTTTTGACAACCTTAGAACACATATATGCATGATTGAATCACTACACGATTTTATTGACAGCATTAGAACACATATATGCAAGATTGAACCACTATCAATTTTTTTTTGATATACTTAGAACACATATATACAAGATTGATCCCCTATGGAACATTTTGGACAACCATAAAACACATATATGCATGATTGATTCACTATGAATTTTTTGTGACAGGCTTAGAACACTTATATGCATGATTGAATCACTATAATTTTTTGTTGAAATTGTTACAACACATATGTGCATGATTGAGTCATTATGAATTTTTTTTGACGATGTTAGAAAAAATATATGCTTGATCGAATCACTATCTATTTTTTTTGACAATCTTAGAACACATGTGCGCATGATAGAGTCACTACAAATTTTTTTTGACAGTCTTAGAACAGATGTATGGATGATTGAGTTACTATGATTTTTTTTTTGAGTTTCTAAGAACAGATGTATGCATGATTGAATTATTATGATTTTTTTTTGACTTCCTTGGAATATATATATGCATGATTGAGTCAATATAATTTTTTTTTGACAACCTAAAAATACATATATGCATGATTGAGTCACTATAAATTTTTTTATACAGCCTTGGAACACATATATGAATGATTGAATCACTATGAAATTTTTTTGATAGCCTTAGAACACATATATGTTTTGTTGAATCACTGCAATTTTTTTTGACAATATTAGAACACATATATGCGTGATTGAATCACTATAATTTTTTTTAACAACCTTAGAACATATATATGAAACATTGCATCACTATAATTTTTTTTGACAGACTTAGAACACATATATGCATGATTGCATTACTATGAAATTTTTTCCATAGGCTTAAAACACATATATGCTTGATTGAATGACTATGAATTTTTTTTGACAGCATTAGAACACATATTTTCATGTTTGAATCATAGTGATTCAATCTTGCATATATGTATTCTAAGACAATCAAAAAAATTTCAATCTTGCATAAATGTATTCTAAGACAGTCTTAGAACACATATATGAATGATTGAATTTTTTTTCACAGGCTTCGAACACATATATGCATGATTGA
Source organism: Nuphar pumila (assembly GCF_984573655.1). Classification (NCBI taxonomy): domain Eukaryota; kingdom Viridiplantae; phylum Streptophyta; class Magnoliopsida; order Nymphaeales; family Nymphaeaceae; genus Nuphar; species Nuphar pumila. The sequence goes on along the minus strand of NC_143251.1, from coordinate 67,642,976 downwards.
ATCACCATGATTTTTTTTGGCAATGGTAGAACACATATATGCATGATAGAGTCACTATGAATTTTTTTTTATGGCCTTACCACAGATGCATGCATGATTGAATCACTATGATGTTTTTTTGAGTGCCTTAGAACACATATAAGCATGATTGAAGGACTATGATTTTTTTTTCAGTGCCTTAGAATAGATATATGCATGATTGAGTCAATTTGAAAATTTTTTGACAGTCTTAGAAGACATATACACATGATTGAATCACTATAAAATTTTTTTGACAGCCTTAAAAAATAAATATGCATGATTGAATTTATTTTGACAGCCATTAAACACACATATGCATGTTTGAATCACTATGAATTTTTTTTGACGACCTTAAAACATATATATACAAGATGGAATCACTATGATTTTTTTTTGACAATGTTAGAACACATATATGCATGATTATGTCACTATGAATTTTTTTTGACAACCTTAGAACATATATATATCCATGATTGAATCACTATGAATTTTTTTTGACAACGTTAGAACACATATATGCATGACAGAGTCACTATGAAATTTTTTTGACAGCCTTACAACAGATGTATGCAGGATTGAATCACTCTAAATATTTTTGAGTGCCATAGAACCCATATATGCTTGATTTAATCACTATAAATTTTTTTACTGCCTTAGAACACATCTATGCATGATTCAGTCACTATAATTTTTTTTTGACAATGTTAGAACACATATATGAATGATTGCATCACTATAATTTTTTTTGACAGCTTTAGAACACATATAAGCATGATTAAATAACTATAATTTTTTTTTGACAACTTTAGAAAAAATATATGCATGATTCAATAACTATAACTTTTTTTTGACAAACTTAGAACACATATTTGCATGATTGAACTGCTATGATTTTTTTTTTACCACCTTAGAACACATATATGCATGTCTGAATCACTATAAAAAATTTTGGACAGCCTTGGAACACATACACTCATGATTGAATCCCTATAAATTTTTTTGACAACCTTAGAACACATATATGCATGACTGAATAACTATGACTTTTTTTATATTATTAGAACATGTATATGCATGATTGAATCACTATAAATTTTTTTTTGACAACCTTAGAACATATATATGCATGATTGAAACACTATAAACATTTTTTTGACAACCTTGGAACACATATATGCGTGATTGAATCACTATGAAACTTTTTTGACAAGCTTAAATCACATATATACATGATTGTATCACAATGAATTTGTTTTGAAAGCATTAGTACACATATATGGATGATTGTGTCACTAAAATTTTTTTGACAACCTTAGAACACATATATGTATGATTGAATCACTATAAATTTTGTTTGACACGCTTAAAAAAAAAATATATGCTTGATTGAAACACTATGAAATTTTTCTGACAGCCTTAGAACACATATATGCATGAGTGAATCACTATGGATTTTTTTTGACAACCATAAAACATATATATGCAAGATTGAATCACTATGGTTTTTTTTTTTTGACAACATTATAACACAAATAAGCGTGATTGAATCACCACAAGATTTTTTTGACAAGATTAGAACACATATATGCATGATTGAATCACTATAAATTTTTTTTGACAACCTTAGAACACATATATGCAAGATTGAATCACTATGAAATGTTTTTTACAGACTTAGATCACATATATGCATGATTGAATCACCATAAATGTTTTTTGAAACATTAGAATACATATATGCATGATTGAATCACTATGACTTTTTTTTTACAACATTAGAAAACATATATGCATGATTGAGTCACTATTAATATTTTTTGACAACCTTAGAACACATATATGCACGATTTAATCACTATGAATTTTTTGTGACAGCCTTAGAACAAATGTGCAAATGATTCAATCACTATAATTTTTTTTGACTCCCTTAGAAAACATATATTCATGATTGAATCACTATGAATTTTTTGTGACCGCCTTAGAACACATAAATGCATGATTGAGTCACTGTGAATTTTTTTTGACAGCTTTAAAACATCTGTATGCATGATTGAGTCACTATGAATTTTTTTTGACAGCCTTAGAACACATATTCATGATTGAATCACTACAAAATATTCTTGACAACATTAGAACACAAATATGCATGAAATTTTCTTGACAGCCACAAAACAAATGTATGCATGATTGAATCACTATGAAATATTTTTTGGCAGCCATAGAACAGATGTATGCATGATTGAATCACTATAATTTTTTTTGAGTGCCTTAGAACCAATATATGCATGATTGAATCTATATGAGTTTTTTTTGACTGCCTTATGTCACATATATACATGATTGAGTCACTATGAAATTTTTTTGACAGCCTTAGAACACATATATGCAAGATTGAATCACTTTGAAATTTTTTTGACAATGTTAGAACACACATATGCATGATTGTGTCACTAGGAATTTTTTTTTACAACCTTAGAACACATATATGCAAGGTTGAATCACTATGATTTTTTTTTGACAATGTTGGAACACATAAATGCATGATTGAGTCACTATGAATTTTTTTTGATGATGTTGGAACACATATATGCATAATTGATTCACTATGAACTTTTTTTGACAACCTTAGAACATATGTATGCATGATCGAGTCACTACGAAATTTTTTTGACAGCCTTAGAACAGATGTATGCATGATTGAATCATTATGAATTGTTTTGGAGAGCTTTAGAACACATATATGCATGATTGAATCGTTATGAAATTTTTTTGACTGCCTTACAACACATATATGCATGATTGAGTCACTATAAAATTTTTTTGACAGCCTTAAAATACATAGATGCATGATTGAGTCACTATGATTTTTTTTTGACAGCCTTAGAACATATATATGCATGATTGAATAATTGCAAATTTTTTTTGACACCATTAGAACACATATATGCGTGATTAAATGACTATAAATTTTTTTTGACAACCTTAGAATATATATATGAGGGACTGAATCACAATGAATTTTTTTTGACAGATGTAGAACATATATATGCAAGATTGAATCACTATGAATTTTTTTCTATAGGCTTAAAACACATATATGCATGATTGGATCACTATGATTTTTTTTTACAGCATTAGAACACATATTTGCATGATTAAATCAGTATATATTTTTTTTGAATACCTTAGAACACATATATATAGGATTCAATCACTATGATTTTTTTTGATAGACTTAGAACACACATGCATGATTGAGTCACCATGGTTTTTTTTGACAGCCTTAGAACACAATTATGCATGATTGAATCACAACAATATTTTTTTGACATCATTAGAACTAATATATGCATGATTGAATCACTATAAATTTTTTTTGACAACCTTAGAACACATATATGCAAGATTGAAACACTATGAATTTTTTTTTGACAACCTTAGAACAGATATATGCATGATTGAATCACTATGATTTTTTTTTACAGCCTTAGAGCACATATATGCATGTTTGAATCACCATGTAATTTTTTTGATATCCTTAGAACACAAATATGCATAATTGAATCACTATAATTTCTTTTGACAATGTTAGAACATATATGCATGATTGAGTCACTATGATTTTTTTTGACAACCTTAGAAGAAACATATGCATGATTGAATCACTATAAGTTTTTTTTGACAACCTTAGATCACATATATGCAAGATTGAAACACTATGAATTTTTTTTGACAGCCTTAGAACACATATATGGATGATTGAATCACTATGATTTATTTTGATAGCCTTAGAAGACATATATGCATGATTGAATCACCGTACAATTTTTTTGACATCCTTAGAACACATATATGCATAATTGAATCACTATAGAATTTTTTTACAACGTTAGAACACATATATGCATGATTGAGCCACTATGAAATTTTTTTGACAGCCTTAGAATACATATATGCATGATTGAATGACTATAAGATTTTTTTGACAGCATTAGTATACATATATGCATGATTGAATCACTATAGATTTTTTTAGACAACCTTTGAACAAATATATGCGTGATTGAATCACTATGATTTTTTTTTACAGACTTAGAACACATATGTGCATGATTGAATCACTATGGAACTTTTTGGACAGCCTTAGAACACACATGATTGAATCACTATGAATTTTTTTTGAAAACCTTAGACAAGATGTATGCATGATTGAATCACATTGAATTTTTTTTTGACAACATTAGAACACATATAAGCAAGATTGAATCATTATAATTTTTTTTTTTACAACCTTAGAGCTCATATATGCAAGATTGAATCACTATAAATTTTTTTGACAGGCTTAGAACACATACATGCATGATTGAATCACTATTAAATTTTTTGGTGCTGGCTTAGAACACATATATCCATGATTGAATTACTGTGAAGTTTTTTTGACAATGTTAGAGCACATATATGCATGATTTATTTACTATAAATTTTTTTGGACAGTCGTAGAATGCATGATTGAATCACTATGGAATTTTTTTGATAGCCTTAGAACACATATATGCATGATTGAATCACTCTAAAATTGTTTTGACAGCATTAGAAACAATATATGCATGATTGAATAACTATAATTTTTTGTTGACAATCTTAATACACATATATGCATGATTGAACCACTATGATTTTTTTTTTACAACCTTAGAACACATATATGCATGATTGAATCACTATCAAATTTGTGGACAGTCTTATAACACATATATGTTTGGTTGAATCACTCTGAATTTTTTTGGACAACCTTAGAACACATATATGCATGATTGAATCACTATGATTTTTTTTTACAACATTAAAACACATATATACAAGATTGAATCACTATAATTTTTTTTTGACAACCGTAGAACACATATAGTCTATATTAAATCACTATAAATTTTTTTTGACAGACTTAGAACACATTTATGCTTGACTGAATCACTTTGAAAATTTTTTGACAACCTTAGAACACATATATGCATGATTGAATCACTATGATTTTTTTTACAACATTACAACACAAATATGAAAGATTGAATAACTATAAATTTTTTTTGACAACCGTAGAACATATATATTCTTGATTAAATCACTATAATTTTTTTTCGAGAGACTTAGAACACATATATGCTTGACTGAATAAATATTAAAATTTTTGGACAGACTTAGAACACATAGATGCATGTTAGAACACATATATGCATGATTGAATCAATGTATTTTTTTGATAGTATTAGAAAAAATATATGCATGATTGAATAACTATAATTTTTTTTTGACAACCTTAGAACACATATATGCATGATTGAACCACAATGATTTTTTTTGACAGCCTTACAACACGTATATGCATGATTGAATCACTATGAGATTTTTTAGACAACATTAAAAAGAATATATGCATGTTTGAATAACTGTAATTTTTTTTGACAACCATAAAACACATATATGTATGATTGAAAAACTATGATTTTTTTTTACAGCCTTGGAACACATATATGCATGATTGAATTACTATGGACTTTTTTTGACATCATAGAACACGTATATAAATGATTGAACCACAATGAATTTTTTTTGAAAGCATTTGAACACATATATGCATGACCGAGTCACTATAAATTTTTTTGACAGCCTTAGAACACATATATGCATGATTGAATCACTATAATTTTTTTTGACATACTTAGAACATATATATGCATGATTGAATCACTATGATTTTTTTTTTTACAGCTTTAGGACACATATACGCATTTTTTTTAACAGCCTTAGAACACATATATGCATGATTGAATCACTATGGATTTTTTTTGACATAGTTAGAATGCATATATGCATGATTGAATAAATATAAAGTATTTTTGACAGGCTTAGAATACATAAATGAATGTTTAAATCACAATGATTTTTTCGTCAGCCTTAGTGTATATATATTCATGATTAAATCACTATGACATTTTTGTGACAACCTTAGAACACATATATGCATGATTGAATAAGAAGAAAATTATTTTGACAACATTAGAACCCATATATGCTAGAACACATATGCATGATTGAGTTACTATGAATTTTTTTTGACAATGTTAGAACACATATATGCATGCTTAAGTCACTATGAATTTTTTTGACAGCCTTAAACACATATATGCATGATTGAGTCACTTTAATTTTTTTTTGACAGCTTTAGAACACATATATGCATGATTGAATTACAACAATTTTTTTTGGACAACATTAGAATACATATATGCATGATTGAATCACTATAAAATTTTTGTGACAGCCTTAGAACACATATATGCATGATTAAGTCACTATGAATTGTTTTTGAGAAACTTATAACACATATATGCATGTATCAATCACTATGACATTTTTTTGCCAGCCTTAGAACACATGTATGCACGATAGAATCACTATATCGCTTTTTCACATCATTTGAACACATATTTGCATGATTAAATCACTGTGATTTTTTTTGGATAGGCTTAAAACACATATATACATGATTAATTACTATGATTTTTTTTTTTATAACCTCAGAATACACATATGCATGATTAAATCAATATAAGGTTTTTCTACTGAATTAGAACACAGATTTGCATGATTGAATCACTATAAACTTTTTTGGACAACCTTAGAACATATATATACATGATTGAATCACCATGTATTTTTTTTATCGTCTTAGAACACATATATGAATGATTGATTCACTATAATTTTTTTTTGAAGGCCTTAGAACCCATATATGCATGAATGAATCACTATAAATTTTTCTTGACAACCTTAGAACACATATATGCAAGATTGAATCACTATGAAAATTTTTTGATAGCCTTAGAATATATATTATGCATGACTGAATCACTATGAAGTTTTCTTCACAGCCTTACATGACATATATGCATGATTGAATCACTATAGATTTTTTTTGACATCCTTAGAACACATATATTTATGATTAAATCATCACAAATTTTTTTTGACAATGTTAGAACACATATATGCTTGATTGAGTCACTATGAAATTTTTTTGACAGCCTTAGAACACATATATGCATGATTGAGTAGTCACTATTATTTTTTTTTCACCATTGAACACATATATGCATGATTGAATCACTATAAATTTTTTTTGACAACATTAGAAAAATTATATGTATCATTGAATAACTGTATTTTTTTTGAGAACCTTAGAACACATATATGCATGATTGAAACCACTATAAATTTTTTTTGATAGCCTTAGAACACATATATGCATGATTGAATCACTTTAAATTTTTTTTGACAGCATTGGAACACATATATGCATGATTGAATCACTATAAATTTTTTTTACAACCTTAGAATACATATATGCAAGATTGAATCACTATGAATTTGTTTTGACAGACTTAAAACATATATGCAGGATTGAATCACTATGAATTTTTTTGACACCGTTAGAAGACATATATGCATGATTAAATCACTGTGAATGTTTTTTTACAACATAAGAACACATTTATGTGTGATTGAATCACAATCATTTTTTTTGACAACCTTAGAACACAAATGTGCATGATTAAATCAGTATGATTTTTTTTTCAGCTTAGAACACATATATGCACGATAGAATCACTATAAAGCTTTTGACATCCTTAGAACACACATATGCATGATTAATTGACTATGAAATTTTTTGTACACGCTTAGGACATATATACGCATGATTGAATCACAATGATTTTCTTTTGACAACCTTAAAACACATACATCTTTGATTGAATCACTATAAAATTTTTTTGACAACATTAGAACATATATTTGCATGATTGAATCACTATAATTTTTTTTGACAACCATAGAACACATATATACATGATTGAATCACTAACATTTTTTGATAGCCTTAGAAAACATATATGCGTGATTGATTCACTATGAATTTTTTTTGACAGCCGTAGAACACATAAATGCTTGATTAGTTCACAACAAAATTTGTTTTTCACAGCATTAGAACAAATATATGCATGATTGAATCACTATAAATTTTTTTGACAAGCTTAGAACACATATATGCAAGATTGAATCACTATGAATTTTTTTTAACAGCCTTAGAACACATATATGCATGATTGAATCACTATGAATTTTTTTTGATAGCCTTAGAACACATATATGCATGATTGAATCAATATGTATTTTTTTTGACATCCTTAGAACACATGTATGCAAGAATGAATCACTATGAAGTTTTTTTGACAGCCTTAAAATACATATTATGCATGACTAAATCACTACGAAATTTTCTTGATAGACTTAGAACACAGATTTGCATGATTAGAGCATAAAGTTTTTTTTGACATCCTTAGCACACATATATTTATGATTGAATCACTATGATTTTTTTTTTTTATAATATTAGAACACGTTTATGCAAGATCAAATCACTATAAATTTTTTTTAACAGCATTAGAAAAATTATATGCATGATTGAATAACTGTTATTTTTTTTGACAACCATAGAATACATATATGCAAGATTGAATCACTATGAATTTTTTTTGATAGCCTTAGAACACATTTGCAGGATTGAATCACTATGAAATTTTTTTGATAGCCTTAGAAGATATATATGCATGATTAAATCACTATCATTTTTTTTGACAACCTTAGAACACAAATGAGCATGATTAAATTCACTATGATTTTTTTTCCTGCGGAGAACACATATATGCAAGATAGAATCACTATAAAGCTTTTTGACATCCCTTGAACACATATATGCATGATTAAATGACTATGAATTTTTTTGTAAAGACTTGTAATCAATATATGCATGATTGAATCACAATGAATTTTTTTTGACAACCTCAGAACATATATATGCATGATTGAATCACTATGATTTTTTTTTACTGCATTAGCACACATATTCTAATGATTAGATCACTATAATTTTTTTTGACAACCTTAGAACCCATATATACATGATTGAATCACTATAAATTTTTTTGATAGCCTTAGCAAACATATATGCATGATTGATTCACTATGATTTTTTTTTGACACCCTTAGAACACATATATCCATGATTGATTCACAACAAATTTGTTTTTGACAGCATTAGAACACATATATGCATGATTGAATCACAATAAATTTTTTTGACAAGCTTAGAACACATATATGCAATATTGAATCACTATGATTTTTTTTCCAGCCTAGAACACATATATGCCCGATAGAATCACTATAAAGCTTTTTGACATCCTAAGAAAACATATATGCATGATTAAATGACTATGAAATTTTTTGTATAGGCTTACAACATATATATGCATGATTGAATCACAATGATTTTTTTTGACAACCTCAGAACACATATATGCATGATTGAATCACTATGAAATTTTTTTGACAGCATTAGAACACATATTTAAATGACTGAATCACTATACTTTTTTTGACAACCTTAGAACACATATATACATGATTGAATAACTATGAATTTTTTTTGACACATTAGAACACATATTTAAATGATTGAATCACTATAATCTTTTTTGACAACCTTAGAACACATATATACATGATTGAATCACTATAATTTTTTTGATAGCCTTAGAAAACATATATGCATGATTGATTCACTGTATTTTTAATTTGACAGCCTTAGAACACATATATGCATGACTGATTCACAACAAATTTGTTTTTTACAGCATTAAAACACATATATGCATGATTAAATCACTATGATTGTTTTTGACAATGTTAGAACACATATATGCAAGATTGAGTCACTATGAAATTTTTTTGACAAAGAATACATACATGCATGATTGAATCACTATAAATTTTTTTTGACAACCATAGAATACATATTTGCATGTTAGAGTAACTATGAATTTTTTTGACAGCTTTAGAAGAGATGTATGCATGATTGAATCACTATGAAAATTTTTTGAGTGCCTTAGAATACATATATGAATCATTGAATCACTTTGATTTTTTTTACAACATTAGAGTACATATTTGCAAGATTGAATCACTATAAATTTTTTTGACCACCTAAGAACACATATACATGATTGAATCACTATGAATTTTTTTTTATTGCCTTAGAACACATATATGCATGATTGATTCTCTATGAACTTTTTTTGACAGCCTTAGAATATGCATGATTGAATCACAACAAAATATTTTTGACAGCATTATGACACATATATGCATGATTGAATCACTATAATTTTTTTTTGACAAGCTTAGAACACATATATACAAGATTGAATCACTATGAATTTTTTTTGACAACTTTAGAACACATATGTGCATGGTTGAATCACTATGAAAGTTTTTTGACAGCCTTAGAACACATACGTGCGAGATTGAATCACTATGGAATTTTTTTGACATCCTTAGAACACATATATGCAAGATTAAATCACTATGAAATTTTTTGACAATGTTAGAACAGATATATGCATGATTGAATCTCTATAAGATTTTTTTAACTGCATTAGAACACATACATGTGTGATTGATTCACTGTAATTTTTTTTTGACAACCTCAAAACACATATACGCATGATTGAATCCCTATGAATTTTTTTTTACAATATTAGAACAATTACATGCATGATTGAATCACTATAAATTTTTTTGGCAACCTTAGAACATATATATGCATGATTGAATCACTATGATTTTTGTTTGAGAAACATTGAACACAATTATGCATGTTTGAAACACAATGGATTTTTTTGGACAGCCTTAGAACACTTATATGCATGATTGATACACTATAAATTTTTTTGTCAAGCTTAGAACACATATATGAAAGATTCAATTACTAGGAATTTTTTTTCCAGCCTAGAACACATATATGCACGATAGAATCACTATAAAGCTTTTTGACATCCTTAGAACACATATATGCATGATTAAATGACTATGAATTTTTTTGTATAGTCTTAGAACATATATATGCCTGATTGAATCACAATGATTTTTTTTTTACCACCTCAGATGACATATATGCATGATTGAATCACTATGAATTTTTTTTGACAGCATTAGAATGAATATTTAAATGATTGAATCACTATAAAATTTTTTGATAGCCTTAGAAAACATATATGCATGATTGATTCACTATAATTTTTTTGACAGCCTTAGAACAAATATATGCATGATTGATTCACAACAAATATGTTTTTGACAGCATTAGAACACATATATGCATGATTGAATCACTATGATTTTTTTTTACAATGTTAGAACACATATACGCATGATTGAGTCACTATGAATTTTTTTTGACAACGTCAAAATACATATATGCATGATTGAATCACTATAAATGTTTTTTGACAACCATAGCATACATATATGCATGATAGAGTAAGTATGATTTTTTTTTACAGCTTTAGACCAGATGTATGCATGACTGAATCACTATAAAACTTTTTTGAGTGCCTTAGAATACATATATGAATGATTGAATCACTATGATTTTTTTTACGAGATTAGAGCACATATTTGCATGATTGAATCAGTATAAATTTTTTTGACAACTTTAGAACACATATACATGATTCAATCACTATGAAATTTTTTTGATAGCCATAGAACACATATATGCATGAATGATTCTGTATGAAATTTTTTTGACAGACTTAGAATATGCATGATTGAATCACAACAAAATATTTTTGACAGTATTATGACACATATATGCATGATTGGATCACTATAAATTTTTTTTGACAAGCTTAGAACACATATATGCAAGATTGAATCACTTTGAATTTTTTTTGACAGCCTTAGAACACATATATGCTTGATTGAATCACTATGAATTTTTTTTGACAACCTTAAAACACATACATGCAAGATTGAATCACTATGGAATTTTTTTGACATCCTTAGAACACATATATGCATGATTGAATCACTATGAAATTTTTTGACAATGTTAGAACAAATATATGCATGATTGAATCTCTATAAGATTTTTTTAACTGCATTAGAACACATACATGTGTGATTGATTCAATATAATTTTTTTTGACATCCTTAGAACACATATACGCATGATTGAATCCTTTTGAATTTTTTTTGACAATATTAGAACACATACATGCATGATTGAATCACTATAAACTTTTTTTGACAACCTTAGAACATATATATGCATGATTGAATCACTATGACTTTTTTTTTTAGAAACTTAGAACACAATTGTGCATGATTGAGACATAATGAAATTTTTTGGACAGCCTTAAAACACACATATGCATGATTGAATCACTATAAATTTTTTTGAAGACCTTAGAACACATACATGCATGATTGAATCACAATGATTTTTTTTTGACAACATTAGAACACATATACGCATGACTGAATGACTATAATTTTTTTTGACAAACTTAGATCACATATATGCATGATTGAGTGACTATAAAATTTTTTGACAGCCTTAGAACACATATATGCATGATTGAATCACTATTAAAATTATTTGACAACCTAAGAACACATATATGCATGATTGTATCACTATGAAATTTTTTTGACAGCATTAGAAGAAATATATGCATGATTGAATCACTAGAATTTTTTTTGACAACCTTAGAACACTTATAAGCAAGATTGAATCCCTATGATTTTTTTTTACCACCTTAGAACACATATATGCAGGATTGAATCACTTTGATTTTTTTATAGCCTTAGAACATATATATGCAGGATTGAATCACTATGGAATTTTTTTGACAATCGTAAAACACATATTTGCATGATTGAATCACTATGGAATTTTTTTGACAGCCCTAGAACACATATATGCAGGATTAAATCATTAAAAGATTTTTTTGACAGCATTACAACACATATAGGCATGATTGAAGAAGCTCTATAATTTTTTTTGACAACCTTAGAACTATATGCAAGATTGAATGACTATGATTTTTTTTGACAGACTTAGAATACATATATGCGTGATTGAATCACTATGATTTTTTTTGATAGGCTTAGAACACGTATATGCGTGATTGATTCACTATAAATTTTTTTTGATACCCTCAGAACACATATATGCATGATTGAATCTTAACAATTTTTTTTTGACAGCATTAGAATACATATATGCATGATTGAATCACTATGAAAATTTTTTGACAGCTTTAGAACACATATATGCATGATTTAATCACTATGATTTTTTTTTGACATCCTTTGAACACATATATGCAAGATTGAATCACTATGAATTTTTTTTTACAATGTTAGAACACATATATGCATGATTGAATCACTGTAAGATTTTTTTGACTGCTTTAGAACACATACATGTGTGATTGAATCACTACATTTTTTTTTTGACAACCTTAGAACACTTTTATGCAAGATTGAATGACAATGATTTTTTTTGACAAACTTTGAACACATATATGCATGATTGAATTACTATGAATTTTTTTGGACAGCCTTAGAACACATACATGCATGATTGAATTACTATGAATTTTTTTGACCACCTTCGAACACATATATGCATGATTGAATCACTATGAAATTATTTTGATAACATTAAATCACATATATGCATGATTGAATCACTAGGAAAATTTTTGACCAACCTGAGAACACATGTGCGTGATTGAATTACAATGAAATTTTTTTGATAGCCTTAGAACATATATATGCAAGATTGAATCACTATGGAATTTTATTGACAACCTTAGAAAACATATATGCATGATTGAATCACTATGAAATTTTATTGACAACCTTAGAACATATATATGCATGATTGAATCACTATAAGGTTTTTTTGACTGCATTAGAACAAATACATGTGTGATTGAATCACTAAAAAAATTTTTGACAGCCTTAGAACACATATATAAGGCATTGAATCACTAAATAAAATTTTTACAGCATTAGAACACATATATGCGTGATTGAATCACTACAAGATTTTTTTGACAGTATTAGATTACATATATGCGTGATAGAATCAGTATAAATTTTTTGGACAACCTTTGAACATTTATATGCAAGAGTGAATCACTATGAATTTTTTTTGTTAACCTTAGAAAACACATTTGCATGATTGAATTACTATAATTTTTTTTATAGCATTAAAAAACATATATTCATGATTAAATCACTATAAATTTTTCTTGACAATCTTAGTACACATATGTAAGATTGAGTCACTATCAAAAATTTTTGACAGCCTTAGAACACATATATGCCTGATTGATTTACTATGAAATTTTTTTGAATGCCTTAAAACATATATATGCATGATTGAATCACTTTGCAATTTTTTTGAAAGCATTAGAACAAATATATGCATGATTGAATCACTATAATTTTTTTTGGATAGGCTTAGAACATATATATGCATGATTGAATCACTATGAAGTTTTTTAGACAAGGTTAAAACACATATGTGCATGATTTAATCATTATGATTTTTTTTTGACAGACATAGATCACATATATGCTTGATTGAATGACTATGGAATTTTTTTGACAACCTTAGAACTCATACATGCATGATTAAATCACTGTAAATTTTTTGTGAAAACCTTAGAAAAAACATATGCATGATTGAATAACGATAAATTTTTTTTGACAACCATATATCACATATATGCATGATTGAACCACTATGAAATTTTTTTGACAGCCTTAGAACACATATATGCATGATTGAAACACTATGAATTTTTTTTTACAGCGTTAGAACACATATATGCTTGATTGAATCACTATGGAAATTTTTTGACAGCCTTAGAATACTTATATGCTTGATTGAATCACTATAAATTTTTTTGACAACGTTAGAAAGAACATATGCATGATTGAAAAACTATAATTTTTTTTTAAAACCTTAGAACAAATATATGCATGATTAAAGCATTACGATTTTTTTTGACAGCCTTACAACAAGTATATGCATGATTGAATCACTATGAAATTTTTTGGACATCCTTAAATCACATATATGATTAAATCAGTATAATTTTTTTTGACAGCATTAAAAAAAATATATGCATGATTGAATAACTATAGTTTTTTTTTTAAAACCTTAGTACACATATATGCATGATTGAACCACTATGAATTTTTTTTGAAAGCCTTACAACACATATATGCATGATTGAGTCACTATGAAATTTTTTGGACAACCATAGAACATATATATGCTTGGTTGAATCACTATGAATTTTTTTTGCCAACCTTAGAACACATATATGCATGATGGAATCAATATGAATTTTTTTTTACTGCATTAGAACACATATATGCATGATTGAATCACTATAATTTTTTTTTTGACAAACTTAAAACACATATATGCAAGATTGAATCACTATAATTTATTTTTGACATACTTAGAACACATATATGCATGATTGAATCACTATGATTTTTTTTGGACATGTTAAGAACACATATATGCATGATTTAATCACTATGGAATTTTTGACACCCGTATAACACATATATGCAAGATTGAATCACTGAGGATTTTTTTTTGACAACCTGACAACACATATATTCAAGATTGAATCACTATGAATTTTTTTTGACAACCTTACAACACATATATGCATGATTGAATCACTATGAATTTTTTTAGACAGGCTTATAACACATACATGCATGATTGAATCACTATGAAGTTTTTTTGACAATGTTTGAATAGATATGTGCAAGATTAAATCACTATGAATTTTTTTTGACAGCCTTACAACACATATATGCTTGATTGAATCACTATGGAAATTTTTTGACAACCTTAGAACACAAATATCACGATTGAACCACTATAATTTTTTTTTGCAGCCTTAGAACACATATATGCATGATTGAATCTCTTTGATATTTTTTTGACTGCCTTAGAACACATATGTGCGTGAATGATTCAACATGAAATTTTTTTGACAACCTCAGAACACATATATGCATGATTGAATCAATATGAAATTTTTTGGACAACCTTAGAACATTTATATGCAAGATTGAATCACTATGATTTTTTTTGGACAACCTTAAAACATATATATGCATGATTGAATCACTATAAAAAAGTTTTTGACAACATTAGAAAATATATATGCATGGTTGAATAACTATAAACTTTTTTTGACGACCTTAGAACACATATATGCATGATTGAACCACTATGAATTTTTTTTGATAGCCTTAGAACACATATATGTATGATTGAATCATAATGAAATTTTTTGGACAGCGTTAGAACATATATATGCTTGATTGAATCACTATAATTTTTTTTTCACAACCTTAGAACACATATATGCAAGATTGAATCACTATGAGATTTTTTTGACAGACTATGAACACATATATGCGTGATTGAATAACTACGAAATTTTTTGGACAGGCTAATAACATATATATACATGATTGAATCACTATAAAGTTTTTTTGACAATGTTAGAACACATATACGCATGATTAAATCACTATGAATTTTTTTTGACAGCCTTAGAACACATATATGCATGATTCAATCACTATGGATTTTTCTTGACACCCTTAGAACACATATATGTATGATAGAATCACTATAGATTTTTTTTTGGCAACCTTAGAACACATATATGCAAGATTGAATGACTATAAATATTTTTTGACAGCCTTAAAACACATATATGCATGATTGAATTACTTTAAATTTTTTTTGACTGCCTTACAACACATATATGCATGATTGAGTTAATATGAATTTTTTTTGAGAACCTTAGAACACATATATGCATGATTGAATCACTATGAAAAGTTTTTGACAGCCTTAGAACACATATATGCATGATTGAATCACTATGAAATTTTTTTGACACCCTTACAACACATATATGCAATATTGAATCACTATAGAATTTTTTTTGACAACCTTAGAACACATATATGCAAGATTGAATCACAATAAATTTTTTTGACAGACTTAGAACACATATATGGAAGATTGAATCACTATTAAAATTTTTTGGCAGGCTTTGAACAGATACGCGCATGATTGAATCACTATGAAGTTTTTTTGACAACGTTTGAACACATATGTGCATGATTAAATTACTATGATTTTTTTTTGAAAGCCTTACAACACATATAAGCTTGATTGAATCTATTGAATTTTTTTGACAACCTTAGAACACGTAGATGCACGACTGAACCACTATAAATTTTTGTTGACAGCCTTAGAACACATATATGCATGATTGAATTACTTTAAAATTTTTTGACAGCCTTAGAACACATGTATGCTTGATTAAGTCAATATAATTTTTTTTTGAGAACCTTAGAAAACATATATGCATGATTGAATCACTATGAAATTTTTTTGACAGCCTTAGATCACATATATGCATGATTGAATCACTATGGATTTTTTTTTACAGCCTTAGAACACATATATGCTTGATTGAATCGCTATGATTTTTTTTTTACAACCTTAGCACACATATATGTAAGATTGAATCACTATGAAATTTTTTTGAAAGACTTCGAATACATATATGCATGATTGAATCACTATGATTTTTTTTGGACAGGCTAAGAATACATACATGCATTATTGAACCACTTTGAAGTTTTTTGAACACGTTAGAACACATATATGAATGGTTGAACCACTTTAAAGTTTTTTTGACAGCCTTAGAACACATATATGCATGATTGAATCACTACGGATTTTTTTTTGACAGCCTTAGAACACATATATGCATGATTAAATCACTATAAATTTTTTTGACAACCTTAGAACACATATATGCAAGATTGAATCACTATAAAAATTTTTTGACGGACTTAGAACACATATATGCATGATTGAATCACTATGAATATTTTTGGAATGGTAAGAACATGTATATGCAGGATTGAATCACTATGAAGTTTTTTGACAATGTTAGAACACATATATGCATGATTAAATCACAATGAATTTTTTTTGACATCCTTAGAAGACATATATGCATGATTGAATCACTATAAATTTTTTTTGATAGTCTTGGAACACATACATGCATGATTGAATCACTATGAATTTTTTTTGACAAGGTTTGAACACATATTTGCATGATTAAATCACTATAAAAAAATTTTCACAGCCTTACAACACATATATGCTTGATTGAATCACTATGGATTTTTTTTGACAACCTTAGAACACATATATGCACGATTGAACCACTATAAATTTTTTTTTACAGCATTAGAACACAGATATGCATGATTGAACCACTATAATTTTTTTTTGACATCATTAGAACACATATATGCATGATTTAGTCAATATGAATTTTTTTGAGACCCTTAGAACAGATATATGCATGATTGAATCAATATGAAATTTTTTTGACAACCTTAGACACATATATGCATGATTAAATCAATATAATTTTTTTTAACAACCTTAGAACACATAGATTTGTGATTAAATTACTATGATTTTTTTTAAGAACCTTAGAACACAGATAGGCATGATTGAATCAATATAGAATTTTTTTGACAACCTTAGAACACAGATATGCATGATTGAATCACTATGAAATTTTTTTGGCAGGCTTTGAACACGGACGTGCATGTTTGAATCACTATGATGTTTTTTTGAAAATGTTTGAACACATATGTGCATGATTGAATCACTATAATTTTTTTTGACAGCCTTACAACACATATATACTTGATTGAATCACTATGGAAATTTTTTGACAACCTTAGAACACATATATGCATGATTGAGCTAGTATAAAATTTTTTTGACAGCCTTAGAACACATATATGCATGATTGAATTACTTTAAATTTTTTTGACTGCCTTAGAACACATATATGCGTGATTGAGTAAATATGATTTTTTTTTTAGAACCTTAGAACACATATATGCATGATTGAAACACTATGAAATTTTTTTGACTGCCTTAGATCACATATATGCATGATTGAATCACTACAAGATTTTTTTGAGAGCATTAGAACACATATATGCGTGATTGAATCACTATAAAATTGTTATGTCATCGATAGAACACATATATGCAATACTGAATCACTAAAATTTTTTTTGACAGACTTAAAACACATATTTGTATCATAGTGTTATTATAAAATTTTTTAGACAACCTTAGAACACATACATGCATGATCGAATCACTATAAATTTTTTTGACAACCTTGGTTCAGATGTTTTTTTGACAACATTAGAACATATGTATGCATGATTGAATCACTATGATTTTTTTTTTAGTGCCTTAGAACATATATATGCAAGATTAAATCTCTATGAATTTTTTTTGACAGAATTAGAACACATATATGCATAATTGAATCACTATGAATTTTTTTGGACAGGCTAAGAACACATATATGCATGATTGAATCACTATGAAGTTTTATTCAGAACGTTAGAACATATATATGCATGATTAAATCACTATAATTTTTTTTTGACAGCCTTAGAACACATATTTGCATGATTAAATCACTATGGAATTTTTTTTACACTCTTAGAACACATATATGCATGATTGAATCACTATAAATTTTTTTTTTACAACCTTAGAACACATATGCAAGATTGAATCACTATGATTTTTTTTGACAGACTTAGAAGACACATATGCAGGATTGAATCACTGTGAAATTTTTTGGACAGACTTAGAACACATAGATGTAAGATTGAATCACTATGGGATTTTTTTGACAGCCTTAGAAGACATATATGCATGTTCAAATCACTGTGAATTTTTTTTTGACAACCTTAGAACACATGTATGCAAGATTGAATCACTATGACTTTTTTTTTACATTCTTAGAACACATATATGCATGATTGAATCACTATGAAATTTTTTGGATAGACAAAGAACACATATATGCATGATTACATCACTATGAAGTTTTTTTGACAATGTTAGAACACATATATGCATTTTTAAATCACTTTGATTTTTTTATAGCCTCAAAAGTATGGAGAAATTGATGGAGATGCAAATCATAGGATAAAGGTTGGGTGGATGAAATGGAAAAGTGCAACTGGAGTGTTGTGCGATCGTAGAATGCCATTGCGTTTGAAGGGAAAGTTTTATAGGACGACTATTAGGCCCACTTTATGGTACAAAATGTTGGGCTGCCAAGAGACATCATATTCAAAAAATGAGTGTAGCTGAGATGCGTATGTGGTTGATATTTTGGAATGATCTTTTTAAAACAATTATTTTCAATAAAACTTTGAAAAATCGTCAACCAAAAATATAAAAATCGACTTTCCACAAAGTGGTAAGTACGGGTCGAATCCTCAGGGAACAGGAATTAAACACAATATTTCTAGAAAATTTAATTTATTAATGACAAATATCAATCTACAATTATAAAGTTAATACAATTACAAATAATCACTAAAAGAAAAGTAAACAAGCACTCAGTCTTCTGCTCCACACCAAGGGTATTTCTGTCTTTTCGCCAATTAGCGAATCTTCTCACTTGGACAATAACCCTGGAAACTAAATAGGCTTTTCAACCTAAAAATGCAGAAAAATACAAAGTTAGTTTTCTATTCTAACAATGCAAACAATAACTAAAACTAATTCTAATTTTACGAAAATAATAAAACAAATGCTATTTATCAAGCAAAAATTAAATAAAATACTAAATTAATTCTAAAATTAACCAAATTAATTCTACTAATGCTGTATGATGATTATGCAACTCCTAAAATGCAGAAATTACTGAAAACAAGTCTAAATTGCCGAAACTAAGAAAATTTCGAAACTGCCCCTAACTAGTGTAAAATAGCATTCTGACAGGTTATAGGAAAACTGCTGTTTGACAGGGCAAACGAGGTCCGATTTTCCCGAAATTTGTTCTGTTCTGCAACTGACAGATTAAACAAACTGACAGTTTTTACAGAAATGAAAAACAGTTTCTGGAACTCCAGATATAAGCGTTTCAAATCTGGGAAAAATCAGGATATCGCAAGTCCTGTAATTTGAAATCCAGAAAAAGCGGTTTTCGCAAAACGCTTAAAAATCAGACCAAATCAACTCCGAATGAGCTGAAATTTGGTCTGCAATTAAATAACACGTCAATAAAGTGAATAGAAGAAATAAATTTAGAAAACACAGAGTTCTTGCACAGAAAATAATGCTAATGCGACAGGGCAAAAATCTGGTTTTTATTTGAGTGCACTATTCACTTTAAGAATCTATTTTAACTCTCTAAAAGACAAATCAAACCTAATGCAATCTAAATGACACTGTATAACAGTGTATATGCAGATGACTATTACGAATATGCTAAATGTACGACGAGCAAAACACGATAAGCAAATTATGACTAGAACTACTTTAACTAACAATGTAAATGCAATGATGCTATGAAATAAAATGCAATCCAACTACTAAGTTAAGTAGTATCTAACTACCAATCAAACAATCACAAAACACATTTCACACATACGAAGCAAATACGATATACGTACACACACTTCTACACTAAAACTAAATTAGATAAACACTAATTAGTATAAAAATCAAGGTAAATAATACTAAATGAACTTAATTCACTAAAGAACAAAGACTAGGGTTAGGGTTCACTCGATTGACTCCACTAAGCTTGGCTTTGGCTTGAGTAGGTTCGGATTGGGTTTGGATGAACTCGGATTGGATTAGGTAGGCTCGATTTTGACTAGGTTGCGAGAGATATGCTCGAGCTAAGGTTGACTCAACTCGGACTAATGTGGACTCGGCTAAGTTTGACCTAACTAGTTGGGTTCGGTTTTGAGTTGCCTTAGTCAATTAGGTTCGGTTGACTTAGGTGTACTCGGTTTGACTTGGATAGGGTTGGGTTAGCTTGGTTTAGGTTGACTCAACTTGGTTTAACCTAGGATAGGTTTGACTTAGACTAGAGTTGACTCGACCTAGGCTCGGTTTGGGTTAGGTCTTGGTATTGGACTCGACCTAGGGTGGACTTAGTCAACTAGGTTCGGGTTGACTTAGACTCAACTAAGTTTGACCTAACTTAGGTTTGACTAGGCTCGAATGGGATAAGGTAAGCTCGGTTGACTCACTAGATTTAGAATAAGGTTTGACTCGAGTTAGGTCTAGGTCTTGGACCAGGCTCGAGTTGTGTTTGACTTGGTCACAAGGCACACCTAACTAAGTCAACTAGGTTAACTCGGTTTGGGTAGGTTTCAATAGGTGGACTAAGGTTGACTCGACCTAGGTGTGGTTTAGGCTTAGGTTTAGGTGGGCTCGATTGACTCGAACTAAAGTTAGGTTTTGGTTTTGACTAGACTTGGCTAGGGTTGGTCTTGGTCAACTGGGGTCGGTTAGAAGGATAAGCACCCAATAAAAAATCAAAGATAATTTTGGAAATGGAGAAGTCCAAAAATCATCCTTTTTAATGAGGAGTTACAACCTTAATGAGCTTTTAAATCCCATTGGGAAACATGGATCAATGCTATTTCCAAAACCAAGGTGAGGGAAAGCCTTTAATTGCAATTAATTCCTTTTTGAGAAGCCAAATCGTCCAACCTAGATAGTCACACGATTTTAGCTTTCCAACCAAGAATTTAGGTGCAATTACTTCTTTCTTGAACTCATAAACACCTACTTTAGAAATTTAATTAATTTTCAAATTGGCTTTTCAAATCTCAATTTGTAACTCCCTATTAATAGGCAATCAAGAATTAAATCTTTCTTTAAATAGTCCACACGATTTTTGAAACTTAACTTTTTCCAAAAACTTTCCACACTTCAATGCATTAATTGCTTCTTTTCTCAAAAATCGACAACTCTAAATTGACTCTATTTTCTAACTAAAAGAATTAACTCTACCTAGGGAATAAAAGGAATAATTGAAAAACACGATTTTCTAAACTTAAATGCTGCCTTAATTACCAAAACCTACTTAAATGACTACTAAAAAAAACAGCTATGAGATAAAACCCTAATACGTTGAACCTAGACACCTTCCTAACTCAATTAATGACAATTAAGACTTGCTAAAAAATTCGACCAAGAGCTCAAGGGGAGCTCTAATGGCTGCCGCCCCACCTTGGGGAAGAAGAAGATCCACACGAAAAATAAAAAAAAATAAAAAAAATTAACAAAAAGCAATAAAACTAAATAACCACTATTTTGATAAAACTAAATGAGAAAATAATAAAAAAGACTCCTAATTACACAAATGCTAACAAGAACAGCACTATGCTGGAATTAAAAACATGAAGAAAAGAAAACTTGATTTTCTTGTAAATTTTCTTCAATAGACTCAAAACACAAAAATAAAAAATGATTAAAACGATTAATTAAATCAATCCTAAAACAATGAAATGACTAACACCAATTTATACTACTGTTAACATACTAAACATACAGTAAACAACACGACTTACAACTCTAAACACCCTTGTAACAAAAATGCAAAGATCGGCTAGAATATCTCTAGCCGATTTTTTTTTTCTTTTTCAAAAATAAAATCAAAACAAGACACAAACACAACCCACGAATAAAATAAATTAAAATGAAATTTTCTAATGAGATTTTCAGCAAAACAACACAATACACATGCTGGACGAAACAAAAATATCAAAACAATTTTTTTTTTTTTTTTGTGAAAATCAAGAATCGGCTAGAATAAATCTAGCCGATTTTTGGATTTTGCTTTTCAATCAAAATCAAATGCAAGCCACACCAAACCGACTAAGATGAATCAAAATGAATTATTTTCTAAATGGATTTTCAGTAGAACAGACCCAAGAATCCCTATGAGAAATTTGAAGGATCGGCTAGAGGAAGATCTAGCCGATTTTAATGAAAAGAATGAAAAATCTAAAAAAAAATCGATTTCAATGAATCAAACAAACACATAAACCTAATCTAACGTGCTGGGCTATGCACGAAATCTAATCTAAGGATGAAACAAAAAGAAAAATAAGAAACACACAGAAAATAAAATAAAAAGAAAACCAACACCCAATTCGGTTTTATCTAGAAGAGAAGGAAGAAGAAGACCTATCTTTTGGAAGATTCGACGACCGGGGGGATGAAGAAGAGCGGACCGTGGCTGGAGATGGACGTCCTATACAGTTCGAGAATGCTGTACTTCACCAAAAACGGCACCTTTTGCAGCTGCTACACGTTGGAGATCCACCGACGATGGAATGTGAGCCGATTCTCGATCGGAGGGTGTAGAAAGCCGGATGGAGGTAGGGCCGGCTCACCTTGGTGGTGTGTTGCTTACTCCCGCCCAAGGTTAATGGTCTCCATCTCTGCTACACCTGCAAAAATACAGAAAAGTGGTGAAAAGACAGCAAGGAACAAGAAAGAAATGAAAAGAAACCAAAGAAAGCTTGAAAATATGCTTGAAAATCAAGCATAGATCGGTCTTCAATGGCCAACACGTGGGGGAGATGGAGAGGAAGGAGTTGCTGGAGTAGATTCACTGCAAGGGGCGTCCAAACACAGCCAAAGACGCCTAGGGCTTCTCTAAAAAGTATATTTATACTTTTTGGAATTTGCAAAAACACTGTTATAAAAAATATATTTTCTAGGCGCCTCTTTTTGGGGGGTTTTCAGAAAAACTTTTTGAAATGGATATGGATAGGCGTGTGGGTTGGGTTTTGGGCTTTCTAAGAGTTGATCTAAGGTCCAATTGACCTAATTGGGTCGGATATGGATCCGATCCACCTCGAAATCTGTGTCCAAATACTGAAATAGCCATAACTCTCTCATTTTAATTCTAATTTTTCTGAAATTCGAACCATAGCCCCTTACTATCAAAACACATCTAAACATGGATTTAAAACCTTAAACTTGATATAAAATGTATGAAAAACTTGTTTACATGATGTGCATTTCATGCATCATCAAATACCCCCATGCTTGAATGTTTGTTAGTCCCTTAACAAACCCTAATCATGATATGCACTGAAGACAAGAAATGCTCAGCATGAATGCATAATACTAACTCACTTTCGTAGGAATCACGGTTGCATTTAGCATATGCAACAAGCCCTTTAAACCCCTAGCTTACGCTAGTGGACGAGTAAGGTCTCGTGAGGGTTTGCAGAGATGCTACCCACAAACATCAATGAAGTGCGAGGATGATTTTTCAAAAATATTGGGCTCTTAAGAATGCAGTTGGAACAAATATTTCATGTAATTGACATTCTCAAAACAAGTTTAAAAATCTCATGCCGCCACAGTAAAAATTCTTTTCCTTCACTTTTCTAATATTGTAGCTAGTTCATGATTTTTCTCCAAAAGTCAAGTATTCTCATGTTTTACTCATTTATTCTCACTTGTATATTTTCTGCACAGTAATACACATATATGCTTAAGCAATGAAAATTTTCTCATTTTGCACATTCTTTCTCTTTTCATTTTCACTCTTTTTTTCTTCAACTTTTGATCTCTTGCGCATTCTTCTCATATGAGCACTATTTCGAATGGTCAGTTTTCATGACCCGTGTAGCGAGCTTTGGGTCAGTGACTCCCAAGCCGGCTGGCCTTAGGGCACTAGATACAAAGTATCCCTCGGACTTAATTGCTCGAGTCACTAGACTTTCTATTCTAATAGTTTACGTATAGTCTTCCTCTCGTCATGTGCAATGTCTCTATCTCTTAGGCTTTCTATGCAGTCCATGTAACAAGCTTTCGAACCGGTGGCTCCCAAACCAGCTGGCTTTGGGGCACCAGGTGTAAAACACCCTTCAAATTCTACTTACTCGAACTACAAAGGCCACAGATATCGACTTAGACAAGAAGATTATCTCCTTCGTTATCCTTTTTCGTTAAGATACTCAAACACTTCATCTTGTGTCTGAGTTTCACTACTAGGATTCACGAAGACATCAACAACTAAACGTAGCTCTATTATTTTAAACTCATTTTTTCAAACACATCTTTCCATTGCTTATTTCTTTCAGAACACATATTGTGCATACTTATACTAAAGTGATTCAAAATTTTCTAACAATCAAATACTATCTTTTCTTTGAATTTTCTCATGAATAACTACTCTATTTGACTCAGTTCAGAAAATAAAATTTTTATGGGGCTTAAAAATTTATAAACTGTTAGATTATGCCAAAAACAATCATATATGCTACACTTTGTTCTCAAATGCCTACTTTGATTACCAGTCATACAAAAAATTTTGACATTTTTGTGTGCATGCATCTAAACCACCCCCCCATGCTTGAATGACACTGTCCCTAGTGGCATACAAAATGAATAAAAATGTAATGCAAATGCACACTAAAAGACACTAACAAAAATATGGGAGAAAGGATAGATACAACCTGATTTGCTCTGAGCTTCTGAAGTTGATTTTCATCTGATCCTTGAATTTTTTGAAAGCTCTTCTCTGTACCTGGTAATTGATACACTAAATGTTAAGTTCATCCTGCATACATCAAAAAACAAATTAGCACATGTGAAATGAAATACTCAATAAATAAAAACTCTGAAATGAAAAATAAATAATGTACATATGATACATCCCTCTGGTCGAATCCTCATGCCTTCGTGAGATGCACTATCTCACACTCACCATCCTGCAAGACATCTGAAATGAATGGCTTCAGTCTTTGCCCATTTACTTTGAATGTACCTTGGGTCATAGGATCGAATAATGTCACTGCTCCATGGGGAAATACTTCTTTTACAATGTACGGACCTGTCCATCTCGATCTTAACTTCCCTGGGAATAAATGTAAACGAGAATTGTATAGCCACACTTTCTGATCTGGCTCAAACACTTTTCTGACAATATGCTTATCATGAAATGCTTTTGTGCGAGCTTTGTATAATTTGGCATTCTCATATGCATCATTCCTGAGTTCCTCTAATTCTGAGAGCTGCAGTGCTCTCTCTTTGCCAGCCTGGGTGAGGTCAAAATTCAATTTCTTGATAGCCCAGTACTCTCTATGCTCTAGCTCGACAGGAAGATGGCATGCTTTCCCGAATACAAGGCGATACGGGGACATGCCAATGGGAGTCTTAAATGCAGTTCTATATGCCCAAAGTGCATCATCTAAGCGCTGGGACCAATCCTTGCGGTCCGGACGAACTGTCTTTTCTAAAATTCGCTTAATCTCCCTATTGGACACTTCAACCTGTCCACTAGTCTGCGGATGATATGGAGTGGTGAATCTATGATTGACAGAATATCTTCTCAGCAGAGAAGCTATCTGTACATTCCTAAAATGCTTGCCACCATCGCTAATCATTGCTCGTGGCACACCAAAACGACTGAAAATGTTGTGCTTAATGAACTTAAGCACTACTCTGTGATCATTGGTCTTGGTTGCCACAACCTCGACCCACTTGGACACATAATCCACCGCCACCAGAATATATAAATTTCCGAAGGAAGGCGGAAATGGTCTCATAAAATCAATGCCCCAAACATCAAAAATCTTGACTATCAAAATCGGAAGCAAGGGCATCATGTCCCTCTTGGACATGTTCCCAATCTGCTGGCATCGCCTACAGAACTCATGAGCATCCTTGTGGAGTGTGAGCCAATAAAATCCTGACTGCAAAACCTTTGCAGCCGTCTTCCTACTACTAAAATGCCCTCCACAGGCTAATGAATGGGAAAAATTCAGAATAGACTGGTACTCCTCCTCCGGAACACATCTCCTAATGATCTGATCTGCACAGTATTTGAATAACTCCGGTTCATCCCAATAATAGTGCCTCACCTGAGATAGGAATCTCTCACGCTCATTCTTGTTCCAATGCTCAGGTATCTGCCTCGAAACCAGATAGTTCACGATATCTGCAAACCAGGGTAACTGCGATGTACTGACTGACATGATCTGCTCGTCGGGGAAAGAATCACTGATCGACTTCTGATCCTGCGTGGTCTCCACGATCAGTCTGAAAAGATGGTCTGCTACTACATTCTCACTTCCCTTCTTATCTCGAATCTCGAGATCAAACTCCTGTAGTAGTAGTACCCAACGAATCAATCTCGGTTTGGTGTCTTTCTTATTCAACAAATATTTCAATGCAGAATGGTCAGAATAGACAACCACCTTCGAACCGAGTAAATAGGACCTAAATTTATCCAATGCGAAAACTACCGCAAGTAGCTCCTTCTCTATCGTCGTATAATTCATCTGGGCATCAGAGAGAGTTCTACTCGCATAGTAGATCACATAGGGTTTCCTATCAATGCGTTGTCCTAAAATGGCCCCCATAGCGTAATCAGATGCATCGCACATAATCTCAAATGGAAGAGTCCAATCTGGAGGTCTCAAAATAGGTGCAGTAATCAAGGCCTCTTTGAGAATCTCAAAGGCCTTCATACAATCCTCACCGAAAACAAAGGGCTTGTCTTTCTCCAATAAAGTGCAGAGCGGTCGAGAGATTTTGCTGAAATCTTTTATGAACCACCTGTAAAATCCCGCATGCCCTAAAAATGATCGAATCTGCCTCACAGAGGTGGGTGGAGTCAAACGGGAAATGGATTCCACCTTTGCTCTGTCAACCTCAATACCACGCTTGGACACAATGTGTCCTAGCATAATCCCCTCCTGGACCATAAAATGGCTCTTTTCCCAACTCAGGACGAGATTGGTCTCCGCACACCTACTTAGTACTCGAGCAAGTTTTTGGAGGCAATCTTCAAAAGAAGAGCCATACACTGAAAAGTCGTCCATAAAAACTTCCATCACATCATCAATCATGTCCGAGAAGATAACAAGCATGCACCTCTGAAAAGTAGCCGAGGCATTACAGAGCCCAAAAGGCATACGTCTAAACGCGAAGGTGCCATAAGGACATGTAAATGTGGTCTTCTCCTGGTCATCAGGATGGACAACTACTTGATTGTATCCTGAATATCCATCTAGAAAGCAGTAGTAGCTCTGCCCTGCGAGTCTTTCTAAGATCTGATCAATGAATGGCAATGGAAAATGATCTTTCCTAGTGGCCACATTCAGCTTCCTATAATCGATGCAGACTCGCTATCCTGTAGTGGTCCTCATCGAAATTTTCTCACCCTTCTCGTTCTCAACCACAGTGAGTCCTGACTTCTTTGGCACAACCTGAATCGGACTGACCCACTGGCTATCAGAAATAGGGTAAATGATTCCGGCATCCAACCACTTCACCACCTCTTTCTTCACCACTTCCTTCATGTTGGGATTTAGCCTTCTCTGCATATCCCTAAATGGCTTGACTTCCTCATCACAATGGATTCTATGCATGCAGAATGAAGGATCAATCCCCTTCAGATCAGCAACTCCCCAGCCAATCGCTGCCTTGTGCTCTCGAAAAATAGTCAGCAATCTCTGTTCCTGCTCCTCAGTGAGCAAGGACGAGATGATCACAGGCAGAGTCTCATCATCTCCCAGGTATGCATACTTGAGTGAATCCGGTAATGGTTTCAACTCAAGTTTCGGAGGTGACTCAATCGAAGATTTGGCGGGGGTCTCAGCAAGTGGTGGAAGAGGCTCCCTGACCGCTCCCCAAGGTGGTTTCTCTGACGACACTCTAGACACATCTACACTATCTACACCGCTATTCTTCTCTATATGGTACAAATCTAAAGAATCCTCAGTAATGTACAACTCGGGCTGCTCCTCCATTAACTCATGTGCAATATCTACATGAAAGTAGTCCATGTCTCCTGCTGGTCCCATCGCGGCATTGAAAATATTCAGCTTGACCTTTCGATTGTCGAATGAGAGATCCATGGCGCCGGTTCTGCAGTTGATACACGCATTAGCAGTTGCCAAGAATGGTCTGCCTAAAATAATCGGAGTCTGATGCTGGCTATCCACTCCTTCCATATCAAGAATAATGAAATCGACTGGAAAATAAAAGTCATCCACCTTAACTAGCACGTCCTCCAAGACATCTCTCGGTACCTTGACAGAACGATCTGCCAGTTGAAGTGTAATCGGAGTCGATCTCATCTCTCCTAGCCCGAAAGAATCAAAGAAATACCCGAGCAGAATGTTCACGCTTGCTCCAAGATCGAGCAATGCGCGTTCTATCCGGATATTCCCTATGGTACACGCAATGATAGGGGCTCCAGGGTCCTTGAGCTTTGGTGGTGTCTGATGCTGAAGTACTGAAACTCACCTGCTCGGTCAAATGGACCCTGTTAGGAACTCTCTCTCTAGATTTACGCTTCTGCGTACATAGTTCCTTCAGGAATTTGGCATATGCCGGCACCTGCTCAATCGCATCGAGCAAAGGTAGGTTGATCTGCACATGCTTGAAGATGTCAAGCATGTCCTGGATCTTCGCACCTTGCTTCCCTCTATAACCAGGAGACTCTAATGCTTTGGGATAGGGTGGTGGGGGAATATATTCTGCTGGCTCCTCCTCTTTGTGAGAAGGCTCACTCCTATCCTTCTTCTTCTCTGAGGATGAAGATAAAGATGATGGGGATGATGATGGGGATGGGGATGATGGCTGAGCCAACGTAGGTGAAACAATGGTCTCTGGCTCCTCTATCCTCTCTCTACTCTCTCGCTCTCTGCTCTCGACGTGATACTCATGTCCACTCCTCAAGGCCATAACTAATTTAGCCTGTTGTTGTGTCTCAGTATGAAATAGGCCTCCAGTCATCTGGTCCTTACCCTTCGGGTTCATGACAGACTGACTCGATAATGTACCCTCGGGTCTCCTACTAATAGCCTCAGCTAACTGTCCCATTTGTGACTCTAACTTCGCAATGGACTGCGTATGCGAGCTCAAAATCTGGCTACACTTCTCGAAGGCGTTCTGATTAGAGGTTTTCACCTCTTGGAATGCCTGGAGAAGTCTCTCCTCAAAAGAAGTCTGCGGGGCAGACTCCTGCTAAATCGGGGGAGTGACAGAAGAAGAAGAAGACTGAGAATAGTTCGGTCTTTGAAATGACTGAGTAAAAGATGGTTGCCGAACTGGCTGAGAGGAAGTAGGCATCTGCATGGAAGACTGTGGATTCTTCCATGAAAAATTGGGATGGTTACGCCAACCCGGATTATATGTCGATGAAACTGGGTTATTCGGCGGTCTGACGTAACCCTGAGCTGCCTGAACTTGTTCTTGAACAAATTCAGGGTACTGAGCTGCCGAAGGGCACTCAGTGATCTCGTGTGCCGGACTAGCACAAAGAGTACACACCTGCTGTGTAGTGGATGGTCCTGAGAGAAGCTGGTCCAGCTTCTGAGCAATCATGTCTACCTTGCACTGTAGTGCAGTAGATGGACCAACTTCAAGAACACCAGCTTTCTTCTGAATGCTGGGTGTGGCTCTGTCAGATTGAGAACTCGAAGCATGGTGGAGTGAATTTTCGGCCAATGTATCAAATAGCCTCCACGCTTCGTCCTCGCTCTTCAGCATGAATGTCCCTCCACATGAAGAGTCGATCATCTGACGATTCTTGTCAGACAATCCATCATAGAAGCTCTGCACCAGTTGCCATTTTGGCACCTGATGATGGGGACATTTCCTGAGGAGATCCTTCATTCTCTCCCAGGTCTCATGAAAGCGCTCACCATCTAGCTCTGAAAAGCTAGTGATGGCTCTACGATATTGGTTCGTACGACCAATGGGAAAATATTTCCGAAGAAACTCCTGCTGCAATTGATCCCATGACTCTATTTCTACAGAATCTAAGGACTTTAGCCAATACTTGGCTTTGTCCTTCAATGAAAAGGGGAATAGAGTCAACCTTAAAGCATCATCATCGAAATTCTGTATCTTAACAGTAGAACAGATTTCGAGGAATTCATCTAAATGTCGGTAGGGATCCTCATGACTAAGGCCATAAAAGGATGGAAGCATCTGAATAATGCTGGCCTTAATCTCGTAATGAGGCGCTCCTACATCGGGTCTCCGAATGCAGGATGCCTGAACATAGTCTGTGGGAATGAAGTATTTCCGCAGAGGGCGTGAAAGAATTGGGGGTGGAGGTGGAGGATCCATGTCAGCCATTGTTGCCGAACTTCGATGAGAATGTAAAATTCTCTCTGGGTTGTCAACAAATGGGTGTAATGGGGTTCCTAGACCTCGTCGCCCCTGCATACACTGGTACTAAGACCAGATGTAAGCAAACGACCTAAATCTAAAAGAATTAACTAACACAGGTACTAAAATATAAATAACACAAAATAAACAACTACTAAACAAATATGCTAAACTAATTATGTCAGAATGATCTAACTAAGTAAATGAAATAACAAATTAAACTACTCTAAAGTACTGAAAAGATAAATATAGGAAATCACAAACTAAGTTTTTCTAAAACCCACCTGTCTAATCGCTCCTTGCAGAATGAATTTCAAGTGAATCCTAGAAAGAACAGAACGTGAATCCTATATTTACTAACTATGTTAATCCTATATTCACTTACTAATCCTACTAACTAAAAATAAAACAACTAATTAGCTAACTAAAACAAATTAATAAATCAAACTCTAAGAAATAAAGTAATTAATTCGCCGTTCCCCGGCAACGGCGCCAAAATTTGGTTGATATTTTGGAATGATCTTTTTAAAACAATTATTTTCAATAAAACTTTGGAAAATCGTCAACCAAAAATATAAAAACCGACTTTCCACAAAGTGGTAAGTACGGGTCGAATCCTCAGGGAACAGGAATTAAACACAATATTTCTAAAAAATTTAATTTATTAATGACAAATATCAATCTACAATTATAAAGTTAATACAATTACAAATAATCACTAAAAGAAAAGTAAACAAGCACTCAGTCTTCTGCTCCACACCAAGGGTATTTCCGTCTTTTCGCCAATTAGCGAATCTTCGCACTTGGACAATAACCCTGGAAACTAAATATGCTTTTCAACCTAAAAATGCAGAAAAATACAAAGTTAGTTTTCTATTCTAACAATGCAAACAATAACTAAAACTAATTCTAATTTTACGAAAATAATAAAACAAATGTTATTTATCAAGCAAAAATTAAATAAAATACTAAATTAATTCTAAAATTAACCAAATTAATTCTACTAATGCTGTATGATGATTATGCAACTCCTAAAATGCAGAAATTACTGAAAACAAGTCTAAATTGCCGAAACTAAGAAAATTACGAAACTGCCCCTAACTAGTGTAAAATAGCATTCTGACAGGTTATAGGAAAACCGCTGTTTGACAAAGCAAACGAGGTCCGATTTTCCCGAAATTTGTTCTGTTCTGCAACTGACAGATTAAACAAACTGACAGTTTTTACAGAATTGAAAAACAGTATCTGGAACTCCAGATATAAGCGTTTCAAATCTGGGAAAAATCAGGATATCGCAAGTCCTGTAATTTGAAATCCAGAAAAAGCGGTTTTCGCAAAACGCTTAAACATCAGACCAAATCAACTCCGAATGAGCTGAAATTTGGTCTGCAGTTAAATAACACGTCAATAAAGTGAATAGAAGAAAAAAATTTGGAAAACACAGAGTTCTTGCACAGAAAATAATGCTAATGCGACAGGGCAAAAATCTGGTTTTTATTTGAGTGCACTATTCACTTTAAGAATCTATTTTAACTCTCTAAAAGACAAATCAAACCTAATGCAATCTAAATGACACTGTATGACAGTGTATATGCAGATGACTATTACGAATATGCTAAATGTACGACGAGCAAAACACGATAAGCAAATTATGACTAGAACTACTTTAACTAACAATGTAAATGCAATGATGCTATGAAATAAAATGCAATCCAACTACTAAGTTAAGTAGTATCTAACTACCAATCAAACAATCACAAAACACATTTCACACATACGAAGCAAATACGATATACGTACACACACTTCTACACTAAAACTAAATTAGATAAACACTAATTAGTATAAAAATCAAGGTAAATAATACTAAATGAACTTAATTCACTAAAGAACAAAGACTAGGGTTAGGGTTCACTCGATTGACTCCACTAAGCTTGGCTTTGGCTTGAGTAGGTTCGGATTGGGTTTGGATGAACTCGGATTGGATTAGGTAGGCTCGGTTTTGACTAGGTTGCGAGAGATATGCTCGAGCTAAGGTTGACTCAACTCGGACTAATGTGGACTCGGCTAAGTTTGACCTAACTAGTTGGGTTCGGTTTTGAGTTGCCTTAGTCAATTAGGTTCGGTTGACTTAGGTGTACTCGGTTTGACTTGGATAGGGTTGGGTTAGCTTGGTTTAGGTTGACTCAACTTGGTTTAACCTAGGATAGGTTTGACTTAGACTAGAGTTGACTCGACCTAGGCTCGGTTTGGGTTAGGTCTTGGTATTGGACTCGACCTAGGGTGGACTTAGTCAACTAGGTTCGGGTTGACTTAGACTCAACTAAGTTTGACCTAACTTAGGTTTGACTAGGCTCGAATGGGATAAGGTAAGCTCGGTTGACTCACTAGATTTAGAATAAGGTTTGACTCGAGTTAGGTCTAGGTCTTGGACCAGGCTCGAGTTGTGTTTGACTTGGTCACAAGGCACACCTAACTAAGTCAACTAGGTTAACTCGGTTTGGGTAGGTTTCAATAGGTGGACTAAGGTTGACTCGACCTAGGTGTGGTTTAGGCTTAGGTTTAGGTGGGCTCGATTGACTCGAACTAAAGTTAGGTTTTGGTTTTGACTAGACTTGGCTAGGGTTGGTCTTGGTCAACTGGGGTCGGTTAGAAGGATAAGCACCCAATAAAAAATCAAAGATAATTTTGGAAATGGAGAAGTCCAAAAATCGTCCTTTTTAATGGGGAGTTACAACCTTAATGAGCTTTTAAATCCCATTGGGAAACATGGATCAATGCTATTTCCAAAACCAAGGTGAGGGAAAGCCTTTAATTGCAATTAATTCCTTTTTGAGAAGCCAAATCGTCCAACCTAGATAGTCACACGATTTTAGCTTTCCAACCAAGAATTTATGTGCAATTACTTCTTTCTTGAACTCATAAACACCTACTTTGGAAATTTAATTGATTTTCAAATTGGCTTTTCAAATCTCAATTTGTAACTCCCTATTAATAGGCAATCAAGAATTAAATCTTTCTTTAAATAGTCCACACGATTTTTGAAACTTAACTTTTTCCAAAAACTTTCCACACTTCAATGCATTAATTGCTTCTTTTCTCAAAAATCGACAACTCTAAATTGACTCTATTTTCTAACTAAAAGAATTAACTCTACCTAGGGAATAAAAGGAATAATTGAAAAACACGATTTTCTAAACTTAAATGCTGCCTTAATTACCAAAACCTACTTAAATGACTACTAAAAAAAACAGCTATGAGATAAAACCCTAATACGTTGAACCTAGACACCTTCCTAACTCAATTAATGACAATTAAGACTTGCTAAAAAATTCGACCAAGAGCTCAAGGGGAGCTCTAATGGCTGCCGCCCCACCTTGGGGAAGAAGAAGATCCACACGAAAAATAAAAAAAAATAAAAAAAATTAACAAAAAACAATAAAACTAAATAATCACTATTTTGATAAAACTAAATGAGAAAATAATAAAAAAGACTCCTAATTACACAAATGCTAACAAGAACAGCACTATGCTGGAATTAAAAACATGAAGAAAAGAAAACTTGATTTTCTTGTAAATTTTCTTCAATAGACTCAAAACACAAAAATAAAAAATGATTAAAACGATTAATTAAATCAATCCTAAAACAATGAAATGACTAACACCAATTTATACTACTGTTAACATACTAAACACACAGTAAACAACACGACTTACAACTCTAAACACCCTTGTAACAAAAATGCAAAGATCGGCTAGAATATCTCTAGCCAATTTTTTTTTTCTTTTTCAAAAATAAAATCAAAACAAGACACAAACACAACCCACGAATAAAATAAATTAAAATGAAATTTTCTAATGAGATTTTCAGCAAAACAACACAATACACATGCTGGACGAAACAAAAATATCAAAACAAATTTTTTTTTTTTGTGAAAATCAAGAATCGGCTAGAATAAATCTAGCCGATTTTTGGATTTTGCTTTTCAATCAAAATCAAATGCAAGCCACACCAAACCGACTAAGATGAATCAAAATGAATTATTTTCTAAATGGATTTTCAGTAGAACAGACCCAAGAATCCCTATGAGAAATTTGAAGGATCGGCTAGAGGAAGATCTAATCTAACGTGCTGGCCTATGCACGAAATCTAATCTAAGGATGAAACAAAAAGAAAAATAAGAAACACACAGAAAATAAAATGAAAAGAAAACCAACACCCAATTCGGTTTTATCTAGAAGAGAAGGAAGAAGAAGACCTACCTTTTGGAAGATCCGACGACCGGGGGGATGAAGAAGAGCGGACCGTGGCTGGAGATGGACGTCCTATACAGTTCGAGAATGCTGTACTTCACCAAAAACGACACCTTTTGCAGCTGCTACACGTTGGAGATCCACCGACGATGGAATGTGAGCCGATTCTCGATCGGAGGGTGTAGAAAGCCGGATGGAGGTAGGGCCGGCTCACCTTGGTGGTGTGTTGCGCACTCCCGCCCAAGGTTAATGGTCTCCACCTCTGCTACACCTGCAAAAATACAGAAAAGTGGTTTAAAGACAGCAAGGAACAAGAAAGAAATGAAAAGAAACCAAAGAAAGCTTGAAAATATGCTTGAAAATCAAGCATAGATCGGTCTTCAATGGCCAACACGTGGGGGAGATGGAGAGGAAGGAGTTGCTGGAGTAGATTCACTGCAAGGGGCGTCCAAACACAGTCAAAGACGCCTAAGGCTTCTCTAAAAACTATATTTATACTTTTTGGAATTTGCAAAAACACTGTTATAAAAAATATATTTTCTAGGCGCCTCTTTCTGGGGGGTTTTCAGAAAAACTTTTTGAAATGGATATGGATAGGCGTGTGGGTTGGGTTTTGGGCTTTCTAAGAGTTGATCCAAGGTCCAATTGATCTAATTGGGTCAGATATGGATCCGATCCACCTCGAAATTCGTGCCCAAACACTGAAATAGCCATAACTCTCTCATTATTATTCCGATTTTTCTGAAATTCGAACCATAGCCCCTTACTATCAAAACACATCTAAACATGGGTTTAAAACCTTAAACTTGATATAAAATGTATGAAAAACTTGTTTACATGATGTGCAGTTCATGCATCATCAGTATGCTGAGATGGATGTGTGGAAATTCAATAAA
This sequence comes from Nuphar pumila, assembly GCF_984573655.1. Taxonomy (NCBI): domain Eukaryota; kingdom Viridiplantae; phylum Streptophyta; class Magnoliopsida; order Nymphaeales; family Nymphaeaceae; genus Nuphar; species Nuphar pumila. The sequence continues at coordinate 67,605,734 of NC_143251.1, read as the reverse complement.
AGATAAGATTCAGAACGAGGAGATACGTAAGAAGGTAGGCGTTGCACCTATTGAAAATAAGATGAGAGAGAATCGTTTATGGCGGTTTGGACATATTCGGCGAAGGCCTAATGATGCTCCAGTTAGAAGGATGGAGAAATGGGAAAATATATTAGTTAAAAGAGGTCGGGGTAGGCCTAAGAAGACATGGATGGAGGTGATAGGAAAGGATATGAATGCTTTGAACCTCACCGAGGACATGGCATTGGATAGAAATGATTGGAGGAGAAGGATTCATGTGGAAGACCCAGAATGATTTTCTTTTTTGGTTCATATCATCGACCACATATGTTTTGGGATGAAGGCGTAGTTGTTGTTGTTGTAGCCTCAGAACACATATAAACAAGATTGAATCACTATGGAATTTTTTTGACAGCCTTAGAACACATATATGCATGATTAAATCACTATAATTTTTTTTTGACAACCTTAGAACACATAATTCCATGATTGAATCACTATGAAATTTTTTAGAGAGGCTCAGAACACATATATGCATGATTGAATCACTATGAAGTTTTTTTGACAATGCTAGAACACATATTTGCATGACTAAATCACTATGATTTTTTTTTTACAGCCTTAGATCACATATATCCTCGATTGATTCACTATGGGTTTTTTTTGACACCCTTAAAACACATATATGCATGATTGAATCACTATGGAATTTTTTTGACAACCTTAGAACACATATATGAAAGATTGAAACACTACGAGTTTCTTTTTGACAGACTTAGAACACATATGCATGATTGAATCACTATGAAATTTTTTGGACAGGCTTTGAACACATATGCGCAAGATTGAATTTGTATGATTTTTTTTTACTGCCTTTGAACACATATATGCACGATTGAACCACTATGAATTTTTTTTGGCAGCCTTAGAACACATATATGCATGCTTGAATCACATTGAGATTTTGTTGACTGCCTTAGAACATATATATGCATGATTGAGTCATTAAGAAATTTTATCTGTGAATCTTAGAACACATATATGCATGATTGAGTCACTATAAATTTTTTTTGACAGCCTTAGAACACATATATCCATCATTAAATCACTATGATTTTTTTTTTAACAGCCATAGAACATATATATACATGATTGAATCACTACAAGATTTTTTTGACAGCAATAGAACACATATATGCGTGATTGAATCACTATAAAATTGTTTCAACAACCTTGGAACACATATATGCAAGATTGAATCACTATAATTTTTTTTAACAGACTTAAAAAAGATATATGAATGATTGAATCACAATATAATTTTTTAGACAGCCTTAGAACACATACATGCATGATTGAATCACTATAATTTTTTTTGACAACCTTGGGTCAAATGTTTGCATGATAGTCACTATAAATTTTTTTTGATAGCCTTACAACAGATGTATGCATTATTGAATCACTATGAAATTTTTTTGAGTGCCTTAGAAGAGATATATACATGATTGAATCACAATGATTTTTTTTTACTGCAGTAGAACACATATATGCATGATTGAGTCACTATGAAATTTTTTTGACAGCCCTAAAACACATATATGCATGATTGAGTCACTATGAAATTTTTTTGACAGCCTTAAAACACATATATTTGTGATTGAATCACTCTGAAATTTTTTCGTTTGCCTTAAAACACAAATATGTATGATTAAATCACTATAAATTTTTTGACAACCTTAAAACAAATATATGCAATATTGAATCACTATGAAAATTTTTTAACAGACTTAGAACACACAAATGCATGATTCAATCACTATAAAATTTCTTCCATAGGCTTAGAACACATATATGCATGATTGAATCACTATGAATTTTTTTTGACAACCTTAGGACACATATATACATCATTGAATCACTATGAACGTTTTTTGACAGCATTAGATGACACATTGCATGATTGAATCACTATAAATTTTTTTGGACAAGCTTAGAACACATATATACATGATTGAATCACTATGACAATTTTTGGAAAGCCTTAGAACACATATATGCAAGACTGACTCACTATGATTTTTTTTTGACAGCCTTAGAACACATATATGCATGATTGAATCACAATAAATTTTTTTGACAGCATTAGAACACATATATGCATGATTGAATCACTATAAGTTTTTTTGATGACCTTACAACACATATATGCGGGATTGAATCACTATGGTATTTTTTTGACAGCTGTCGAACAAAAATAGGCATGATTGAATCACTGTAAGTTTTTTTGGACAGGCTTAGAACATATATATGCATGATTGAATGTCTATGAAGTTTTTTTGACAACATAAGAACCCATATATGCATGACTAAGTCACTGTGAATTTTTTTGGATAGCCTTAGAACACATATATGCATGATTGAATCACTATCGATTTTTTTTAACAGCCTTAGAACACATATATGCATGATTGAATCACTATGAAATTATTTTGACACCCTTAAGATACATACTTGCATGATTGAATCACTATAAAATTTTTTTGACAACATTAGAACACATATTTGCAAGATTGAATCACTATGATTTTTTTTTGACAAAATTAGAACACATATATGCATGATTGAATCACTATGATTTTTTTTTCACAAGCTTAAAACACATATATGCATGATTGAATCATTATAAATTTTTTTTAAGAACCTTAGAACACATATATGCATGATTGAATCACTATAAATTTTTTTTGACAGCATTAGAACACATATTTGCATGATTGAATCACTATGATTTTTTTTGGCAACGTTAGAACACATATTTGCGAGATTGAATCACTATGATTTTTTTTTTGACAAACTTAGAACACATATATGCATGATTGAATCACTATGAATTTTTTTTCACAGGCTTGGAACACATATATGCATGATTGAGTCACTACAAATTGTTTTTGACAACCTTAGAAGACATATATGCATGATTCAATCAATATAATTTTTTTTTGACAGCTTTGGAACACATATTAGCATGATTGAATCCCTATGAATTTTTTTTATAGCCTTAGAACATGTACAAGCATGATAGAGTCACTATGAACTTTTTTTGACAGCCTTATAACACTTATATGCAAGATTGAATCACAATAAAAATTTTTGACTGCATTAGAACACATATATGCATGATTGAATCACTATAATTTTTTTTTGACAACCTTAGAACACATATATGCAAGATTGAATCACTATCAAAATTTTTTGACATCCTTAGAACACATATATGCATGATTGATTCACTATGCATTTTTTTTGACAACCTTAAAATGCATGTAAGCATGATTGAATCACTGCGCAATTTTTTTTGACAACCTTTGAACACATATATGCATGATTGAATCGCTGTGAATTTTTTTTACTACATTGGAACACATATATACATGATTGAATTACTATGATTTTTTTTATAGCCTTAGAACACATATATGCAAGATTGAATCACAATTAATTTTTTTTACAGCCTTAAGATACATATATGCAAGATTGAATCACTATGATTTTTTTTGACAACCTTAGAACACATATATCCAAGATTGAGTCACTATGAATTTTTTTTTACAGACTTAGAACACATATACACATGATTGAATGACTATGAAATTTTTAGGACAGGCGTATAACACATATATGCAACATTCAATCACTATGAAGTTTTTTTAAAATTAGAACACATATGTGCATGATTAAATCTCTATCAATTTTTTTTTATAGACTTAGAACACATATATGCTTGATTGAATCACTCTGGAAATTTTTTGATAGCCTTAGAACACATATATGCATGATTGAATTTACTATAATTTTTTTTTTGACAACATTAGAATAAATATATGCATGATTGAATGACTACAATTTTTTTTTGACAACCTTAGAAAACATATATGCATGATTGAATCACTCTGAAATTTTTTGGACATCCTTAGAACACATATATGCATGGTTGAATCACAATAAATTTTTTTGACAGCATAAAAAAAAATATATGCATTATTGAATAACTATATTTTTTTTACAACCATAGATCACATATATGCATGATTGAACCACTATAAATTTTTTGTGACAACCTTAGAACATATATATGCATGATTGAATCACTGTGAATTTGTTTTGACAGCCTTAGAACACATATATGCAATGTTGAATCACATTGAAATTTTTTTGACAAACTTAGAACACATATATGCATGATTGAATTGGTATGAATTTTTTTTAACAGCATTATAACACATATATGCATGATTGAATTACTATAATTTTTTTTTGTTGACATTAGAACACATATATGCAGGATTGAATCACTATGAAATTTTTTTGGCAGCCTTAGAATAAAAATCTGCATGATTGAATCACTGTAAATTTTTTTTGATAGCCTTAGAACACATATATGCAAGATGGAATCACTATGGAATTTTTTTGATAGGCTTAGGACACATAGATGCTTGATTGAATAATTATAAATTTTTTGAGTGCCTTAGGACACATATATGCATTATTGTATCACAATGAAATTTTTTTGACAGTCTTAGAACATATATATGCATTATTGAATCACATTGAAATTTTTTTGACAGCCTTAGAACAAATATATGCATGATTGAATCACAAAGAATTTTTTTTAACAGCCTTAGAACATATAACATATATATGCCTGATTGAATCACAATGAATTTTTTTTGATAGCCTTACAACACATATATGCATGATTGAATCACTATAATTTTTTTTACAACATTAGAAAACATAAATGCATGATTGAATCACTATAAAATTGTTTGACATTTGTTTGATAGCCTTAGAACACATATATGCAAGATTGAAATTTTTTTGACAGCCTTATAACACATATATGCATGACTGAATCACTATAAAATTCTTTTGACGACCTTAAAGACTTTTTTGATAGCTTTAGAACACATATATGAATGATTGAATCACTATGAATTTTTCTCTCAAAATTAGAACACAAATATGGATGACTGAATAACTACCAAATTTTTTTGACAGCATTAGAACACATATTTATGCATGATTGAATCACTATGTATTTTTTCGTTGAATGTTAGAACACATTTATGGATGATTAAATTACTATGAATTTTTTTTGACAACCTTAGAACACATATATGCATGATTAAATAAGTAGGAAATTTTTTTAACACCCTTAGAACACATATATACATCATTGGATCACTATGGAATTTTTTTGACAACCTTAGAACACATATTTAAGATTAAATCACTATGAATTTTTTTAGATAGGCTTATAACACATATGTGCATGATTGAATCACAATGGAATTTTTTCGGCAGCCTTAGAACAAATAAATGCAAGATTGAATGAGTATGATTTTTTTTTTACAACCTTATAACACATATATGCAAGATTGGATCACTATGAATTTTTTTTGATAGAATTAGAACACATATATGCAGGATTGAATCACAATAAAAATTTTTGACAGGCTAAGAACATATATATGCATGATTGAATCACTATGAAGTTTTTTTGACAAAGTTAGAACACATACATGCATGATTGAATACCTATGAAATTTTTTTGACAACCTTAGAACACATATAAGCATGATTGAATCACTATGAAGTTTTTTTGACACCCTTAAAACACATATATGTATTATTGAATCACTATGGAATTTTCTTGACCGCCTTAAAAAAAATATATGCATGATTGAATAACTATAAACTTTTTTTGACAACCTTAGAACACATATATGCAAGATTGAATCACTATGAATTTTTTTGGACAGACTTAGAACACATATGTGCATGATTAAATCACTGTGAATTTTTTTGGACAGGCTTAAAACACATATATGCGTGATTGAATCACTATAATTTTTTTTTTACAGCATTAGAACACATATATGCATGATTGAATCACTATAAATTTTTTTTTGACAACCTTAGAACTCATATATGCAAGATTGAATCACTAGAATTTTTTTTTGATAGACTTAGAACACATATATGCATGATTGAATCACTATGAAATTTTTTAGACAGTGTTAGAACACATATATGCATGATTAAATCACTATAAATTTTTTTTGACGGCCTTAGAACACGTATATACATGATTGAATCTCTATAAAATTTTTTTGAGAGCATTAGAAAACATATTTGCATGATTGAATCACTATGAAATTTATTTGAGACTTAGAACACATATATGCATGATTGAGTCACTATGAAATTGTTTGGATAGGCTAAGAACACATATATGCATAACTGATTCACTATGAAGTTTTTTTTACAATGTTTGAAAACGTAGATGCGTGTTTAAGTCACTATGATTTTTTTTGACAGCCTTAGAACACATATATGCATGATTGAATCACTATGGAATTTTTTTGACACCCTGAGAACACATATATGTATGAATGAATCACTATGGATTTTTTTTGTCAACCTCAGAACATATATATGCAAGATTGAATCAATATAAATTTTTTTTGACAGCTTTTGAACACATATGTGCAAGATTGAATCACTTTGAAAGTTTTTGGACAGGCTTAGAACACATTTGTGCATGATTTAATCACTATGGAATTTGTTTGACAGCCTTAGAACATATATATGCAAGTATGAATCTCTATGATTTTTTGTTTACAGAATTAGAATAGATATATGCTTCATTGAATCACTATGAAATTTTTTGTTCAAGCTAAGAACACATATATGCATGATTGAATCACTATGAAGTTTTATTCAGAACGTTAGAACATATATATGCATGATTAAATCACTATAAATTTATTTGACAGCCTTAGAAAACATATATGCATGATTGGATCACTATGGAATTTTTTTGACACCCTTAGAACACATGTATGCATGATTGAATCACTATGATTTTTTTTTGACAACCTTAGAACACATATGCAAGATTGAATCACTATGATTTTTTTTGATAGACTTAGAGGACATATATGTAGGATTGAATCACTGTGAATTTTTTTGGACAGACTTAGAACACATATATGCAAGATTGAATCACAAAAAAATTTTTGACAGCCTTACAACACATATATGCATGTTCAAATCACTATGATTTTTTTTTGACAACCTTAAAACACATGTATGCAAGATTGAATCACTATGAAATTTTTTTTGCAGACTTAGAACACATATATGCATGATTGAATCACTATGAAATTTTTTGGACAGGCTAAGAACACATATATGTATGATTTAATCACTACGAAGTTTTTTTGACAACGTTAGAACACATATATGCATGATTAAATCACTTTGATTTTTTTTTGATATCCTCAGAACACATATATGCAAGATTAAATCACTATGGATTTTTTTTTACAGCCTTAGAACACATATATGCATGATTGAATCACTATAAATTTTTTTTGACAACCTTACTGCACATAATTGCATGATTGAATGACTATGAAATTTTTTAAAGAGGCTCATGACACATATATGCATGATTGAATAACTATGAAGTTTTTTTGGCAATGCTACAACAAATATTTGCATGATTAAATCACTATGACTTTTTTTTGACAGCCTTAGATCACATATATGCTAGACTGAATCACTATCGATTTTTTATGACACCCTTAGAACACATATATGCATGATTGAATCACTATGGAAATTTTTTTGAGAACCTTAGAACACATATATGAAAGATAGAATCACTATGAGTTTTTTTTGACAGACTTAAAACACATATGCATGATTGAATCACTATGAAATTTTTTGGACAGGCTTTGAACACATATGCGCATGATTGAATCTGTATGATTTTTTTTTTACAGCCTTAGAACACATATATTCATGATTGAATCACTATGGATTTTTTTTTATAACCATAGAACACATATATGCACGATTGAACCACTATGAATTTTTTTTGGCAGCCTTAGAACACATATATACATGATTGAATCACTTTGAGATTTTTTTGATTGCCTTAGAACATATATATGCATGATTGAGTCATTAAGAAATTTTATTTGTGAACCTTAGAACACATATATGCATGATTGAATCACTATAAATTTTTCTTGACAGCCTTAGAAAACACATATCCATCATTAAATCACTATGAATTTTTTTTAACAGCCATAGAACATATATATACATGATTGAATCACTACAAGATTTTTTTGACAGCAATAGAACACATATATGCGTGATTGAATCACTATAAAATTGTTTTAAGAACCTTGAAACACATATATGATAGATTAATTCTCTATAATTTTTTTTTAACAGACTTAAAAAAGATATATGAATGATTGAATCACAATAGATTTTTTTAGACAGCCTTAGAACACATACATGCATGATTGAATCACTATAATTTTTTTTGACAACCTTGGATCAAATGTTTGCATGATAGAGTCACTATAAATTTTTTTTGACAGCCTTAGAACAGATATACGCATTATTGAATCACTAAGAATTTTTTTTGAGTGCCTTAGAAGAGATATATGCATAATTGAATCACAATGATTTTTTTTTTACTCCAGTAGAACACATATATGCATGATTGAGTCACTATGAAAATTTTTTGACAGCCCAAAAACACATATAGATTGAGTCGTTATGAAATTTTTTTGACAGCCTTAAAACACATATATTTGTGATTGAATCACTATGAAATTTATTTGATTGCCTTAAAACACAAATATGCAAGATTAAATCACTATAATTTTTTTGACAACCTTAAAACAGATATATGCAATATTGAATCATTATGAAAATTTTTTAACAGACTTAGAATACATAAATGCATGATTGAATCACTATAAAATTTCTTCCATAGGCTTAGAACACATATATGCATGATTGAATCACTACAAAATTTTTTTGACAACCTTAGAACACATATATGCATCATTTAATCACTATGAAAGTTTTTTGACAACATTAGAAGACACATTGCATGATTGAATCACTATAATTTTTTTGGACAAGCTTAGAACACATATATACATGATTAAATCACTATGAATTTTTTTTAAAAGCCTTAGAACACATATATGCATGCTATGAAATTTTTTTGATAGCCTTAGAACACATATATGCATGATTGAATCACAAAAAATTTTTTTTGACAGCATTAGAACACATATATGCATGATTGAATCACTATAATTTTTTTTTTATGACCTTAGAACACATATATGCGAGATTGAATCACTATGGTATTTTTTTGACAGCCGTAGAACAAAAATATGCTTGATTGAATCACTGTGAGTTTTTTTGGACTGGCTTAGAACACATATATGCGTGATTGAATGTCTATGAAGTTTTTTTAACAATGTAAGAAACCATATATGCATGATTAAATCACTATGAAATTTTTTGGATAGCCTTAGAACACATATATGCATGATTGAATCACTATCGATTTTTTTTAACAACCTTAGAACACATCTTTGCATGATTTAATCACAATGAAATTATTTTGACAGCCTTAAGAACCATATATGCATGATTGAATCACTATAATTTTTTTTTGACAACGTTAGAACACATATTTGCAAGATTGAATCACTATGATTTTTTTTTCACAAACTTAGAATACATATATGCATGATTGAATCACTATGAATTTTTTTCCACAAGCTTAGAACATATATATGCATGATTAAATCATTACATTTTTTTTTTGACAACCTTAGAAGACATATATGCAAGATTGAATCACTATAAATTTTTTTTGACAGCATTGGAACACATATTTGCATGATTGAATCACTATGAATTTTTTTTGGCAATGTTACAACACATATTTGCGAGAGTGAATCACTATGATTTTTGTTTTTGACAAATATAGAACACATATATGCCTGATTGAATCAATATAAATTTTTTTCCACAGGCTTGGAACACATATATGCATGATTGAATCACTATGATTTTTTTTTGACAAGCATAGAACACATATATTCTTGATTCAATCACTATAAAATTTTTTTTACAGCTTTGGAACACATATTTGCATAATTTAATCACTATGATTTTTTTTTATAGCCTTAGAACATGTATAAGCATGTTAGAGTCACTATGAACTTTTTTTGACAGCCTTATAATACATATATGCATGACTGAACCACAACAAAATTTTTTGACTGCATTAGAACACATATATGCATGATTGAATCACTATCAACTTTTTTTGACAACCTTAGAACACATGTATGCAAGATTGAATCACTATCAAAATTTTTTGACAGCCTTAGAACACATATATGCATGATTGAATCACTATGCAATTTTTTTAACAGCCTTAGAACACATGTAAGCATGATTGAATCACTACACAATTTTTGTTGACAACCTTTGAACACAGATATGCATGATTGAATCGCTATGATTTTTTTTTTACTACATTTGAATACATATATACATGATTGAATTACTATGAATTTTTTTTATAGCCTTATAACACATATATGCAAGATTGAATCACAATGATTTTTTTTTTTGACAGCCTTTAGATACATATATGCCAAATTAAATCACAATGAATTTTTTTTGACAGCCTTAAGATACATATATGCAAGATTGAATCACTATGATTTTTTTTTTGACAACCTTAGAACACATGTACGCATGATTGAATCACTATGAAATTTTTAGGATAGGCTTAGAACACATATATGCAACATTGAATCACTATGAAGTTTTTTTGACAACATTTGAACACATATGTGCATGATTAAATCACTATCAATTTTTTTGACAGCCTTAGAACAAATATATGCTTAATTGAATCACTATGGAAATTTTTTGACAGCCTTAGAACAAATATATGCTTAACTGAATCACTATGGAAATTTTTTGACAGCCTTAAAACACATATATGCATGATTGAATTCACTATAATTTTTTTTTGACTGTATTAGAAAAAACATATGCATGATTGAATGACTATAAAATTTTTTTGGCAACCTTACAAAACATATATGCATGATTGAATCACTATGAAATTTTTTGGACAACCTTAGAACACATATATGCATGATTGAATCCCTATAAATTTTTTTGACAGCATTACAAAAAATATATGTATTATTGAATAACTATAAATTTTTTTTACAATCGTAGATCACATATATTCACGATTGAACCACTATGATTTTTTTTTTGACAGCCTTAGAACACATATATGAATGATTGAATCACTGTGAATTTTTTTTGACAGCCTTAAAACACATATATGCGTGATAGAATCACTTCAAATTTTTTTTGACAAGATTAGAACACATATATGCATGATTGAATTGGTATGAATTTTTTTTTACAGCATTAGAACACATATATGCTTGATTGAATCAATATAATGTTTTTTGATGACCTTAGAACAAATATATGCAGGATTGAATCACTACGATTTTTTTTTGGCAGCCTTAGAATAAAAATATGCATGATTGAATCACTGTGAATTTTTTTTGATAGCCTTAGAATACATATATGCAAGATTGAATCACTATGGATTTTTTTTGAAAGGCTTAGGACACATATATGCTTGATTGAATTATTATAATTTTTTTTTACTGCCTTAGGACACATATATGCATTATTGAATCACAATGAATTTTTTTTTACAGCCTTAGAACATATATATGCATTATTGAATCACAATGAATTTTTTTTGAGAGCCTTAGAACAAATATATGCATGATTGAATCACAAAGAATTTTTTTTAATAGCCTTAGAACATATATATTCATGATTGAATCACAATGAATTTTTTTTTATGGCCTTACAACACATATATGCATGATTGAATCACTATTATTTTTTTTTACGATTGAATCACTGAATTTTTTTTGACAACATTCAAACACATATTTGCATGACAAAGTCATTATGGATTTTTTTTGATAGCCTTACAACACATATATGCTTGATTGAATCTCTATAAATTTTTTTTGACAGCCTTATAACACATATATGCATGATTGAATCACTATAATTTTTTTTACAACATTAGAAAACATATATGCATGATTGAATCATAATGACATTTGTTTGATAGCCTTAGAACACATATATGCAAGATTGAATTTTTTGACAGCCTTATAACACATATATGCACGACTGAGTCACTATAAAATTCTTTTGACGACCTTAAAGACATCTTTACATTATTGAATCACAATAAAACTTTTTTGATAGCTTTAGAACACATATATGAATGATTGAATGACTATGAATTTTTTTTCCAAAATTAGAACACAAATATGGATGACTGAATAACTACCAATTTTTTTTTACAGCATTAGAACACATATATGCACGATTAAATCACTATAGTTTTGTTTCGATTAACTTAGAAAACAAATATACAAGATTAAATCTATATAAAAAATTTTGACAGCCTTAAAACACATATATGCATGATTGAATCATCAGAAAAGTTTTTTGAGTTAGAACACTTATCTGCAAGACTAAATCACTATGAATTTTTTTTGACATCCTTAGACCATGTATATCCCTGATTGAATCACTATGAAATTTGTTTGACAGACTTAGAACACATATATGCCAGATTGACATTTTTTTGACAGCCTTAGTACACATATCTGCGTGATTGAATCACTATGAAATTTGTTTGACAACCTTAGAACACATATATGCATGATTGAATCACTATGAATTTTTTTTGACAACCTTCAAACACATATATTCATGATTGAATTACAATGAATTTTTTTTGAAAGCCTTAGAACACATCTATACATGATTGAATCACAAATATTTTTTTTGATAGCCTTAGAACACATATATGCTTGATTGAATCACTATGATTTTTTTTGACAAACTTAGAACACATAAATGCATGATTGAATCACTACCATTTTTTTTTGACACCATTAGAACACATATATATTTGATTGAATCTCTATAAAAGTTTTTTGACAGCCTTAACACATATATATGCTTGATTGAATCACTATGATTTTTTTTTGACAACCTTAGAACACATATATGCATGATTGAATCACTACCATTTTTTTTACAACATTAGAACATATCTATGCATGATTGAATCACTACCCATTTTTTTTGAGAGCACTAGAACATATATATGCATGATTGAATCACTGTAAATTTTTTTTGAGTATCTTAGAACACATACTTGCATGGTTGAATAACTATAATTTTTTTTTTGCCTTAAGACACATATTTGCATGATTGAATCACTATGAAATTTTTTTGACAGCCTTAGAACACATATTTGTCAGACAGAATCACTATAAAATTTTTTGGACAACCATAGAACATGTAACACCCCAATTTTTATTACCCGAAATTGGTGGAATTTTTTTTTTTTTTTGAAATACATTTAAATCTTTTAGCAGTTAACAGCGGAAAAACACATTGGGCATAAAACTTGGCATGCTACTTCAGATGAATGCTTGCAAACATATACTTATGGAATTTAAACTTTAACAACTAATTAACTATGCATGAAATAAAATTCAAGTTTCACAATATCCAAAATTAATCACATTTATCCTTGAATTGAATTAAATTAAAATCAGAGTTCAGAATTCATGAAGCAGAGGAAAGGTAGGCTCAGTCCCCGTCGCAACCTTCCGCCTTCGCACGTAAGTACCTACTCATTACCTGAAAATTTTTAAACCATATAGGGTCAGACAACATGTCTAAGTAGAGTAATTATGCTAAACTTGTAAGACAGAATAACAAGACAAGGATTTCAATAGAAATTTCATGGTTTAACATTTAATTTAACTTAAACAATCATACAACAAATCATGCATGTTTAGAATTTTCATATTTAACAGAATGACATAAATTCATACATTCAAGATACAAAATGCATGAACCATTAAAATGCATGACTTACCATATGCAGAAGCTCTTTCAATGCATGCATATTTTCTTATCTTTAGTTATATTTTCTTAATTAGATGATGCATGTGAAACCAAATTAATGCACACACCATTTAAGTTATCACTTCTTAGCCCTGCTGATACGACACAGGCAGACATTCTCAGATCAAGACCATGACATAGGACGTGTTTTACATACAGGGGTGGCTTTAGCCTGGCCAGGTCCATTCACTAAGACGGGGTGAGGGACGTTAATACGAGAGAGATTCCCAACACCTTTCAACCCGATGCATCAGTTTTTCCTCATGAGTACAATAACCTCTACGCTGCAGACTAATGCAGAGGTTTTCTCCCTAAAATCGTGGGAGGGGAGGAGCAACCTTACGTGCCCGTAACAGAACTTGTCCCACGAAGTTTTGTATCACCTGCTACTCTCCAAGCAAGTATCTTGAGTTTAATGTCACATGATTACTTGATTTCAGTCATACTTTTGATGCAACATCAAACTTAAACCACTTTATGGTCATGAATGCATTGTTATAAAGCATTGGACAAGGACATATAATTAAACTTGTAACAGACATTTGAGCACATGCGTAGCATAAACATCTTATTCATTTTCACACATCATAATGCATATGCATGTACATGGCCAATGTAACAAGGAGAATATATATGAACATCCATATCAATGAAACAATCATATCATCACGATATCATGGACATACATGTAGTTAACACATTTTTAGAATTTAAAACATAAACTTGTATTCATTGGACCTTTTGATCCTAAATCTTTCATGTGTAACCTTCCATTTATAATTCATGCCATAATCATATAAGATTGCATAAAATCAGACCTCCATAATCATTCCCATAATGCATACTAATTCTATAAAGAAGTTAAATAAAAACATATATACTATGCACCCTTTGAGCCTTGATTTATGAATTTGCCCTAATTTTTCCAATTTCATAACTCTGTCCAACTGGTACAGAGCTCACAGAAAATTTTTGGATCCATGAACAGAGCTGAAATTTTTACAGTATATAGTAATTCTTGTCAGCTATCCGTAGCCGCAAACCGTTTGTAAAAACTACTTCGTATGAGGGAGTTACGCATGTTTTACTACAGACCTATCAGTTTTTGTTTCGACTGTCACAGAGACGTGCTCGATTCATGAACAGATCCCAAATTTCTACAGTAGATGCACAATGGAGTTAGCTTTCTAACGCAATAATCCGTTCATCAAAACTCCTCCGGACGAAGGAGAAACGACCATTTTACTGAACGGAGGTCAAGTGGAAAACCTGGAATTCCGAGATTTGCATTTGGGTGAATCAAACCAAGTCACCCGAATCCCAAGAAAAATTAAAAGAAATAGGGAATACGCATGAAATAAAATTCAGAAAATTCTAAAATATTCACAGTAGATGAAACACTTCATAATCTATCAATGCAAACTAATATTTGCATAAAAATCATGGAATAAATCAAATACAAATATATTTTACGAATCTATTTCTAAGAAACCATTTTTTATAATAAACCCGATTTCAAAAATGGTTTTCATTAGGGGAAAATGTGTTTTTGCCATGGATCATTAGATCTGAGTCAAACCCACGGTTAGGAGGGTTTGATTATGATCTAAACTCATGAAAAAGCATCAAAATCCATGCCAAGAACTCCGTTCTTGCAAGAAAAGCATAGAAACCCTACCTTTTGTTGAAAAAATGTATTTCTTGATGGATAAACAGCCTTTTTTGATAGATCCACCAATCAGCCCTTTCTTCCAGCAAGATGAGGACCTTAGATCTCCTCATCACACCCCTTGAGGTCTGGATCTTGCACTCAAGAACCAAAAGAAACCCTAAAAGAAGAGAATAGGGAAGGGAAAGAGAGGAGAGAGAGAAGAGGGTTTTTGGGGAAGAGAGAAGCTCTCCTTTTTTTTTTCCAGCACAAATGAGGAGGGCAAGGGCTATGGGAGGGTTTTATAACCCTTCTTAAATTAGGTTATGTGCTGGAATTAATTCCAGCCCTTGATCTCATTAATGAAATTCATTTGGAGCCCTTGATCTCCACTTTGACTTTTCAAACTTTAAATAACCTTGAAAATCACTATACCTTTATTTTCAATTTGAATTTGAAGTAAGATGCCACATAGGATGGGATGGCCCACCTATGGGCTCTTACTAAACTAATAAAAAATGGATTTTAATGTATACAAAAGAAAATTATTATATTAAACTATTATTGATAAATCATAAAATTCCAATTAAAAACCGTTTTTGTTTTATATAACCACAACTCATGTGAAAATGTAAAGGAATTGAATATAAGTTAATTCCATCTTATTAAGCATATTAATATGTATATTTTTAAAATCTACTCTTGTTAATTTACTTTATTTAAATAATTTTACTTAAAAGAAAAATCAACATTTTCTTTTTAAGTAAGACGTTTTCAATTAGACATCACTTAGAATTTTCCCAGATATCCAAACCATGTAGGGTTTATATTTACTACAATTCAATATAATTAAACCCCTTAATCCTTACGAATATACTCAAACATTAATTTTTTTAAAGAAATTAGGGTTTTATATTGGCACAAAATTCAAGACATTTCACAATGCTATAGAAAAGAACTTAGAAATTTTCGGATATTACATCCAATCCCCCTAAAAAAAAATTCGTCCTCGAAATTTGGTTAACATTACGTACCGAACAAGTATGGATATTTAGCTCTCATATCAGCCTCGGGCTCCCAAGAACACTCCTCAAGCCCGTGGTGCTGCCATCGTACTTTAACAAGTGGAATTGACTTATGTCGCAACACTTGTTCTCGTCGATCTACTATCTCTACCGGCCGTTCCTCAAATGTGAGATCTCTCTGAACCTCGACCTCGTCATACTGAATAACATGAGTAGGATCTGGTACATATTTCCTCAACATTGACACATGGAAAACATCGTGGATGTTGGAAAACTGAAGGGGAAGTGCCAATCTATACGCGGTGCCTCCTATCCTCTCAAGGATGAGGAACGGTCCTACATACCTCGGACTCAATTTCCCTTTCTTGCCGAACCGAAATACGCTCTTCGTTGGCGATACCCTGACAAACACATGATTACCAACCTCAAAAGAAACCTCTCGCCTTTTTGGATCTGCATAACTCTTCTGACGGCTGTGTGCTGTCAAAAGCCTCTTACGAATCAACTGTACTTGATCCGTATAATGCTGCAAAACTATAGGTGATTCGATAGTTCGATCACCTACCTCGCTCCAACAAACAGGGGACCTACAGGGTCGCTCGTACAATGCCTCATATGGAGCCATGCCGATACTCGAATGATAACTATTATTGTAGGCAAACTCAGCTAACTTTAGGTGCTTACTCCAGTCACCTTTCCACTCCAATGCACACGCTCGCAACATATCCTCGAGTGTTTGAATAGTCCTCTTTGACTGACCATCCGTCTAGGGGTGAAAAGCTGTGCTAAACTTAAGCGTTGTCCCCAAAGCTTTCTGAAGTTTTCCCCAAAACTTTGACGTGAATCTAGGATCCCTGTCTGAGATAATTGAAACAGGTATCCCATGTAATCTGACAATCTCGTCGACATATAAATCCGCCAAACTCTCCAAGATTTGATTCGCCCTGGTCGGTAAGAAGTGTGCCGACTTTGTAAGGCGATCCACAATCACCCAAATGGTGTCATACTGCTGGCGTGTCTTGGGTAGACCTACCACAAAGTCCATGGTAATGTCTTCCCACTTCCACTGCGGAATCTCAATCGACTGCATCATACCGCCTGGTCTCTGGTGCTCTATCTTGACCTGCTGACAGATTAAGCATCTCGACACATATTCAGCGATGTCTCTCTTCATGCCGGGCCACCAGTAATTCCTCTGAAGATCCTTATACATCTTGGTGCTTCCGGGATGTATAGTGAATCCGGTACGATGCGCCTCATCCAATAACTCTTTCCTCAACTGGAGCTCTGCGGGCACCCAGAGCCTCTGGCCATACCAGATGCTTCCATCCGCCTCTAAGTGCAATGCTGACTGGTCTTGCTTGCATGCTGCAATCATCTTATTGAATTCGGGATTATCCTTCTGTTGGGTGATGATCCGATCCATGAGTTCTGTCCGCACTGCCGTGCTAGCGATCTGAATCTGACCCGATTCTGCTTCAAAGGGCTTCCAATCTATCAGGTCTTCGAGTAATTTCCACTTACCGCTGATAAAACTCGCAAGGCTCCCAGCCTTTCTACTCAAAGCATCAGCCACTACATTGGCTTTGCCTGGATGATAAGAAATGGAGAAGTCGTAATCTTTTAGAAATTCTAACCACCGTCTCTGCCTCATGTTCAAATCCGTTTGTGAGAAGATATACTTGAGGCTCTTATGATCTGAGAAGACCTCAAATTGCTCGACGTACAAATAATGTCGCCATACCTTTAGTGCAAAGACTACTGCAGCAAGCTCCAAGTCGTGAGTGGGGTAGTTTCGCTCATGCACCTTCAACTGACGTGATGCGTAGGCGATCACATTGCCGTGCTGCATCAAAACGCATCCCAAACCAGTACCTGATGCATCACTATAAATCACAAAGCCTCCTTGCCCAGAAGGCAATGTGAGTATAGGGGCTGTAGTAAGCCTCTTCTTCAGCTCTTGAAAGCTTTCTTCGCATTGCTGGGTCCAGACAAACTTAATTCCTTTACGAAGTAGTTTCATCATAGGTGAAGCGATCTTCGAAAAATCCTGAATGAAACGACGATAATAACCTGCAAGCCCGAGAAAACTGCGTATATCTGAGACGCTCTTAGGTTGTCTCCAATCTATGACTGCTTCCACCTTGGCAGGGTCGACTGACACCCCATCTTTAGAGATTACGTGACCCAAGAACATAACTTGATTCAGCCAAAATTCACACTTTGAGAACTTAGCATATAGTTGATGTTGTCAAAGTGCTTCGAGGACAATCCTTAGATGCTCCCTATGATCTTCCTCGCTCTCGGAGTAAATTAGGATATCGTCTATAAATACGATTACGAAAAGGTCTAGGTAAGGCCGAAAGATCCGATTCATCAGGTCCATAAATGCCGCAGGGGCATTTGTTAACCCAAAGGGCATTACCAAAAATTCGTAATGACCGTATCGTGTCCTGAATGCTGTCTTATGCACGTCGGATTCTTTGATCTTCAGTTGATGGTACCCTGATCGAAGGTCAATCTTGGAGAAGACCTTGGCCTCCCGAAGTTGATCAAACAAATCATCTATCCTGGGAAGAGGATATTTGTTTTTTATTGTTACCAGATTCAACATTCTATAGTCAATGCACATACGCATTGACCCATTCTTCTTTTTAATGAACAATACTGGAGCTCCCCAAGGTGAAACACTAGGCCGAATAAAGCCTTTATCCATCAATTCTTGCAGCTGCTTCTTTAGTTCCTCTAACTCTGCTGGGGCCATACGATAGGGTGCTTTAGATATCGGGGCTGTTCCAGGCACCAACTCTATCGCAAAGTCCACCTCTCTGGTAGGCGGTATGCCTGGCAGGTCATCTGGAAAAACGTTTGAAAAATCTCGAACTACGTCCAAGTCTTCCAGTGGTGTAGTATTGGGGTCTATCAAAGAAACACTGGCCAAAAAGGCCTCACACCCCTTTTCTACACAACGATGTGCCTTTAATGCCGAGATAAGTCGTCCTTTGCTCTCCTTTTTACAGGCCTTGTACTCGAGTACAGGCTGATCAGGGCGAGCAAATTGAATGCATCGCTCACGACAAAGCATACAAGCGTAATGCTCATACATCCAATCTATGCCAAGAATTACATCATAACCGACCATATTCAACAGGATAAGATTGGCAGGGAGGTTCTGCCCTGCAATCATAACCTCTATTCTAGATAGATAGGTACGAGCGATAGAGCTACCACTCGAAGGTGTGATAACTTCCAGAGTATATCCCAAAGAAGTCAGCGTGACACCAATCAAATTCGCAAAACGTACGGATACAAAGGAATGTGTAGCACCAGTGTCAAAAAGAACTTTAGCATCGAACTTTGCAATAGAGATTGTACCTTCAATGACGTTGGCATCTTCTTGCAACTCCTCTGCAGAAGTCGCATACACGCGTCCAGTAGCTTTCTTCTGACCTTGCGGCTGGGACTGCTGGGGTCGCTGCAGCTGTGATCCTCTAAGAACAGGGGCAACTCCCTCCTGAACTGGCCTCATAGGGCAGTCTTTGATGAAGTGACCCTGTTTTCCACATCTCAGACATGCACCTGAGACTCTATAGCAGACTCCAGGGTGCCTCTTGTCGCAGTGCTTACATACTGCATAAGACTGCGGTGCTGGTGTGCCGCCCTGTTGTCCCTTGGCCTTCTTTGCGGGTGGCGCCTTACTACTCTCTGCTGTTGGTCGAGGGGCCTTATTCGCATTTCCCTTCGACTTGTCGAAACGACTAGGCTGAGTCTTCTTAGAAGACTCCCAGTCATCCTGCGTCACAAAAACATCGTTACGATCTATCGAGATTGTTTTTGAAAAAAGCCAAAAAGTTGGTTCTAGTTTTCCCCACCTGAAGTATTGTGGCCATCTCGATGGCCTGGTTGAGGTTTTGAGGACGGTTGGTCAGCACTCTCGTCCTCAGGCCATCACGTAAACCCTGCACATACTTCTTAGCTCGCGCCTCGTCAGTGGTATAAGTATGCGGGCAATACTTCTCTAAATGTCGGAAACGTGTAGTGTACTCTGCCACCTTCATGGACCTCTGTTGAAGATCTAAAAACTCTTGTTTCTTACGATCGCACGCGTACTGGGGAAAGTAGGTGTCCATGAATACCGCTGTAAACTCCTCCCATGTGAGGGCGCGTCGTTCATCAGGCGTATAGCGTACTTCGCGTGTCGTCTCCCACCAGCTCTTGGCATCTCCTTGGAGCCGATAAGTGGCAAAAGAAACCTGCCTCTTAGCAGGAACCTCGAGAATCTCGAAAATCTCGCTTATGGCGCAAACCCATTCCTCCGCTGCATCCGGATCTTCCTTACCAGTGAAAGCAGGAGGGCTCAATTCCATGAAGCGCTTGTACGACGCCCCATTGGTTGCGACAGCTGGTGCCGCAATATGACCCTCATGCTGATGGCCTGCACCATTGCCATTACCTCCGTTGCCGGCATGGTTCTGACAATACGCCATCAGATTCGCGAGGGCTTCAAAAATAAAGTCCCTCTGAGCAGTCCAACCTAGGGCTGTCTTCCGGCCATCTAAAGACACACACATTGATTCAGATTACTTATAAGTTGGGTATAAATACAAAATTCTCATTCATGTGACCCTAGTAGATCTACGTTCTGATTCTTGCCGCATATATCAACAGAAATAATTACAGAAATACAATTTTCATAAGTCATCAAAACAAATAAAATGGAAGCATACTTACAGCGATGGTGGTCGGTTGGACGAGCTTTGAGCCATACTTTCCTTATGCTCTGATACCATGTTTGTAACACCCCAATTTTTATAACCCGAAATTGGTGGATTTTTTTTTTGAAATACATTTAAATCTTTTAGCAGTTAACAGCGGAAAAACACATTGGGCATAAAACTTGGCGTGCTACTTCAGATGAATGCTTGCAAACATATACTTATGGAATTTAAACTTTAACAATTAATTAACTATGCATGAAATAAAATTCAAGTTTCACAATATCCAAAATTAATCACATTTGTCCTTGAATTGAATTAAATTAAAATCAGAGTTCAGAATTCATGAAGCAGAGGAAAGGTAGGCTCAGTCCCCGTCGCAACCTTCCGCCTTCGCACGTAAGTACCTACTTATTACCTGAAAATTTTTAAACCATATAGGGTCAGACAACATGTCTAAGTAGAGTAATTATGCTAAACTTGTAAGACAGAATAACAAGACAAGGATTTCAATAGAAATTTCATGGTTTAACATTTAATTTAACTTAAACAATCATACAACAAATCATGCATGTTTAGAATTTTCATATTTAACAGAAAGACATAAATTCATACATTCAAGATACAAAATGCATGAACCATTAAAATGCATGACTTACCATATGCAGAAGCTCTTTCAATGCATGCATATTTTCTTATCTTTAGTTATATTTTCTTAATTAGATGATGCATGTGAAACCAAATTAATGCACACACCATTTAAGTTATCACTTCTTAGCCCTGCTGATACGACACAGGCAGACATTCTCAGATCAAGACCATGACACATGACGTGTTTTACATACAGGGGTGGCTTTAGCCTGGCCAGGTCCATTCACTAAGACGGGGTGAGGGACGTTAATACGAGAGAGATTCCCAACACCTTTCAACCCGATGCATCAGTTTTTCCTCATGAGTACAATAACCTCTACGCTGCAGTCTAATGCAGAGGTTTTCTCCCTAAAATCGTGGGAGGGGAGGAGCAACCTTACGTGCCCGTAACAGAACTTGTCCCACGAAGTTTTGTATCACCTGCTACTCTCCAAGCAAGTATCTTGAGTTTAATGTCACATGATTACTTGATTTCAGTCATACTTTTGATGCAACATCAAACTTAAACCACTTTATGGTCATGAATGCATTGTTATAAAGCATTAGACAAGGACATATAATTAAACTTGTAACAGACATTTGAGCACATGCGTAGCATAAAAATCTTATTCATTTTTACACATCATAATGCATATGCATGCACATGGCCAATGCAACAAGTAGAATATATATGAACATCCATATCAATGAAACAATCATATTATCACGATATCATGGACATACATGTAGTCAACACATTTTTAGAATTTAAAACATAAACTTGTATTCATTGGACCTTTTGATCCTAAATCTTTCATGTATAACCTTCCATTTATAATTCATGCCATAATCATATAAGATTGCATAAAATCAGACCTGCATAATCATTCCCATAATGCATACTAATTCTATAAAGAAATTAAATAAAAACATATATACTATGCACCCTTTGAGCCTTGATTTATGAATTTGCCCTAATTTTTCCAATTTCATAACTCTGTCCAACTGGTACAGAGCTCACAGAAAATTTTTGGCTCCATGAACAGAGCTGAAATTTTTACAGTATATAGTAATTGTTGTCAGCTATCCGTAGCCGCAAACCGTTTGTAAAAACTCTTCCGTATGAGGGAGTTATGCATGTTTTACTACAGACCTATCAATTTTTGTTTCGACTGTCACAGAGACGTGCTCGATTCATAAACAGATCCCAAATTTCTACAGTAGATGCACAATGGAGTTAGCTTTCCAACGCAATAATCCGTTCATCAAAACTCTTCTGTACGAGGGAGAAACGACCATTTTACTGAACGGAGGTCAAGTGGAAAACCTGGAATTCCGAGATTTGCATTTGGGTGAATCAAACCAAGTCACCCGAATCCCAAGAAAAATTAAAAGAAATAGGGAATACGCATGAAATAAAATTCAGAAAATTCTAAAATATTCACAGTAGATGAAACACTTCATAATCTATCAATCCAAACTAATATTTGCATAAAAATCATGGAATAAATCAAATACAAGTATATTTTACGAATCTATTTCTAAGAAACCATTTTTTATAATAAACCCGATTTCAAAAATGGTTTTCTTTAGGGGAAAATGTGTTTTTGCCATGGATCATTAGATCTGAGTCAAACCCACGGTTAGGAGGGTTTGATTATGATCTAAACTCATGAAAAAGCATCAAAATCCATGCCAAGAACTCCGTTCTTGCAAGAAAAGCATAGAAACCCTACCTTTTGTTGAAAAAATGTATTTCTTGATGGATGAACAGCCTTTTTTGATAGATCCACCAATCAGCCCTTTCTTCCAGCAAGATGAGGACCTTAGATCTCCTCACCACACCCCTTGAGGTCTGGATCTTGCACTCAAGAACCAAAAGAAACCCTAAAAGAAGAGAATAGGGAAGGGAAAGAGAGGAGAAAGAGAAGAGGGTTTTTGGGGGAGAGAGAAGCTCTCCTTTTTTTTTTCTAGCACAAATGAGGAGGACAAGGGCTATGGGAGGGTTTTATAACCCTTCTTGAATTAGGTTATGTACTGGAATTAATTCCAGCCCTTGATCTCATTAATGAAATTCATTTGGAGCCCTTGATCTCCACTTTGACTTTTCAAACTTTAAATAACCTTGAAAATCACTATACCTTTATTTTCAATTTGAATTTGAAGTAAGATGCCACATAGGATGGGATGGCCCACCTATGGGCTCCTACTAAACTAATAAAAAATGGATTTTAATGTATACAAAAGAAAACTATTATATTAAACTATTATAGATAAATCATAAAATTCCAATTAAAAACCGTTTTTGTTTTATATAACCACAACTCATGTGAAAATGTAAAGGAATTGAATATAAGTTAATTCCATCTTATTAAGCATATTAATATGTATATTTTT
The DNA here is from genome assembly GCF_984573655.1 of Nuphar pumila. Classification (NCBI taxonomy): domain Eukaryota; kingdom Viridiplantae; phylum Streptophyta; class Magnoliopsida; order Nymphaeales; family Nymphaeaceae; genus Nuphar; species Nuphar pumila. The sequence goes on along the minus strand of NC_143251.1, from coordinate 67,581,363 downwards.
AAAATCTACTTTTGTTAATTTACTTTATTTAAATAATTTTACTTAAAAGAAAAATCAACATTTTCTTTTTAAGTAAGACGTTTTCAGTTAGACATCACTTAGAATTTTCTCAGATATCCAAACCATGTAGGGTTTATATTTACTACAATTCAATATAATTAAACCCCTTAATCCTTACGAATATACTCAAACATTATTTTTTTTAAAGAAATTAGGGTTTTATATTGGCACAAAATTCAAGACATTTCACAATGCTATAGAAAAGAACTTAGAAATTTTCGGATATTACAGAACACATATATGGTCGATTAAATCACTAATTTTTTTTTCGCAACTTTAAAACACATATATGCATGATTGAATTACCATAATTTTTTTTTGAGTAACTTAGAGCACATATCTCTGTGATTGAATCACTATGGTTTTTTTTTGACAATCTTAGAACACGTATATGCATGATTGAATCACTATGAAATTTTTTTGACAGCCTTAGAACATATAAATGCAAGATTAAATCACTATGAATTTTTTTTGACAGTTGTAGAACACATATATGCATGATTGTATCACTAAATATTTTTTTTGACAGAGTTAGAACACATATATACATGACTATATCACTATGAAAATTTTTTAACAACCTTAGAACACATATATGCAAGATTCAACCACCATGATTTTTTTTTGACATTCTTAGAACACATATATGCTTGATTGAATCACTATGAATTTTTTTAACAATGTTAGAACACATATATGCATGATTGAGTGAATAACTATGAATTTTTTTTGACAGCCTTAGAACACATTTATGCTTGAGTGAATCACTATGAAATTTTTTTGACAGCCTTTGAAGACATATATGCATGATCGAATAACTAAGAACTTTTTTGACAACCTTAGAACACATATAAGCATGATTGAATCACTATGAAATTTTGTTGACAACCTTAGGATACATATATGTATGATTGAATCACTATGATTTTTTTTTTACAGCCATAGGAGACATATCTGCATGATTGAATCAAAATGATTTTTTTTTTACAGCTTTAAGACACATATATGCATGATCAAATCACAATAAATTTTTTTGATAGCCTTAGAACATATACATGCATGATTGAATCACTATAATTTTTTTTGAGTAACTTAAAACACATATCTGCATGATTAAATCACTATAAAAAAATTTTGACAGCCTTAAAACACATATATACATGATTGAATCACTATGAAATTTTTTGGACAACTTTAGAACACATATTTGCAAGACTGAATCACTATGAAATTTTTTGGACAATCTTAGAGCACATATATGGATAAATGAATCACTACAAATTTTTTTCACGGCATTATTACGCAAATATGCACGATTGAATCACTATAAATTTTGTTTAACTAACTTAGAACACATATCTGCATGATTGAATCGCTATGAAATTTTTTTGAAAGCCTTAGAACACATATATGCTTGATTGAATCACTATGAAATTTTTTTGACAGGCTTAGAACACATATATGCATGATTGAATCACTATGAATTTTTTTTTACAGCCTTAGAATGCATATATATATGATTGAATCACTATAAAATTTTTTTGACAACCTTAAAACACATATATGCATGATTGAATGACCATGAATTTTTTTAACAACCCTAGAACACGTATATGCAAGATTGAATCACCATGATTTTTTTTTTTACATTATTTGAACACATATATGCTCGATTGAATCACTATAATTTTTTTTTCCAATGTTACAACACATATATACATGACTGAGTCTCTATAAACTTTTTTGATAGCCTTAGAATGAATATATGCATGAGTGAATGACTATGATTTTTTTTTGACAACCTTAGAACACATATTTGCATGATTGAATCGTCGTAAGTTTTTTTTGACAGCGTTAGAACACATATATGCATGATTGAATCACTATGAAAATTTTTTGACAACCTTAGAACATATGTGCATGATTGAATCACTATGAATTTTTTTTTACAACCTTAGGACACATATATGCATGATTGAATCACTTTGAATTTTTTTTGACAGGCCTAGGAAAGATAAATGCTTGATTGAATCACAATGATTTTTTTTTGACGGCCTTAGGACACATATATGCATGATTGAGTCACAACGATTTTTTTTTGACAACCTTAGAACACATATATGCATGATTGAATCACAATGACATGTTTTTGACATTCTTAGAACATATATATGCATGATTGATTCATAATGATTTTTTTTTACAGACTTAGAAAATATATATGCACGATTGAGAAGTTTTTTTGATAGCCTTACAACACATGTATGCATGATTGAATTATTATAATTTTTTTTACATCATTAGAACATATATATGCTTGATTCAATTGCTACAAATTTTTTTTTACAACATTAGAACATATATATGCACGATTCAATCACTAGAAATTTTTTTTGACATTCTTAGAACACTTATATGCTGGATTGAATCATTATGAAATTTGTTTGTCTGCCTTAGAACACATATATGCAAGATTGAATTTTTTTTGATATACTTACAACACATAAATGCATGATTGAATAACAATGAAATTTTATTCACAACCTTACGACACATATATGCATGATTTAATCACTACCAAATTTTTTTGACAGAATTAGAACACATATATGCAACATTGTATCCCTATAAATTTTTTTTGGGTAACTTAGAGCACATATTTGCATGATTGAATTGCAATAAATTTTTTGTGACAGCCTTAAAACACATATATGCATGATTTAATCACTATAATTTTTTTTTGAGTAACTTCGACCACTTATCTGCATGACTGAATCACTATGATTTTTTTTTGACAGCCTAAAAACATATATTTGCGTGATTGAAACTCTATGAAATTTGTTTGATAGCCCTAGAACACATATATGCAAGACTGAAATTTTATGATAGCCTTACTACACATATATGCATGATTGAATCACTATGAAATTTGTTTGATAGACTTAGAACACATATATGCATGATTGAATCAGAATGAAATTTTTTTGACAGCATTAGAACACATCTTTACATGATTGAATAACAATAAATTTTTTTTGACAACCTTAGAACATATATATCCCTTATTGAATCACTATGATTTTTTTTTATAACCTTAGAAAACATATATGCATGATTGATTCACTACCAAATTTTTTTGACAGCATTAGAACATATATATGCATGATTGAATCACTATAAATTTTTTTGAGTAACTTAGAACACATATCTGCATGATTGAATTAATGTAAAAAAATTTTGACACGCTTAAAACACATATATGCATGAATGAATTACTATGAGTTTTTTTGGACAACATTAGAACATGTATGTGCATGACTTAATCACTATAAAATTTTTTGGACCACCTTAGAACACATATACGGATGAGTGTATCACTATAACTTTTTTTTCACCAAATTTGAACACTTATATGCATGATTGAATCACTATAATTTTTTTTTGGGTAATTTAGAACACATATCTGCAGGATTGAATCACTATGAAATTTTTTAGAAAGCCTTAGAACACAGATAAGCATGATTGAATCACTATGAATTTTTTTTAACAACCTTAGAACACATATATGCAAGATTCAATCACCATGATTTTTTTTGACAGCCTTAGAACACATTTATGCTTGAGTGAATCACTATGAAATTTTTTTGACAGCCTTTGAAGACATATATGCATGATCGAATAACTTAGAACACTTATGTGCATGACTGAATCCTTGCAAATCTTTTTTGATAGCCTTAGAACACATATATTCATGATTGAATCACTATGAAATTTGTCTGACTGCCTTAGATCACATATGCAAGATTGAATTTTTTTTTACAGCCTTAGAACACATATATGCAAGATTGAATCACAATGAAATTTTTTTGACAGCCTTAAAACACATATATACGTGATTGAGTCACTTTGATCTTTTTTTGAAAACTTTAAAACACATATATGCATGATTGCATCACAATCACATTTTTTTGACAACCTTAGAACACATCTATACATGATTGAATCACAATAAAAATTTTCTTACAGCCTTGGAACACATATATGTATGATTGAATCACTATGAAATTTGTCTGACAACCTTAGTACACATATATGCAAGATTAAATTTTTTTTGACAGCCTTAGAACACATATATACCGGATTGAAGCACAATGAATTTTTTTTGATAGCCTTAAAACACATATATGCGTGATTGAATCACTATGATTTTTTTTTTTAAAACCATAAAACACATATATGCATGATTGAATCACAATGACATTTTTTTGATAACCTTAAAACACATCTATAAATGATTGAATCATAATAAATTTTTTTTGACAGCCTTAGAACACATATATGCATGATTGAATCACAATAAACTTTTTTTACAACCTTAGAATACATATATGAATGATTGAATCACTAACAATTTTTTTTGACAGCATTAGAACATATATATACATGATTGAATCACTTTAAATTTTTTTTGAGTAACTTAGAACACATATCTGCATGATTGAACCACTATAACATTTTTTTGACACCCTTAAAACACATATATGCGCGATTGAATCATTTTGAAATATTTTTGACTGCTGTAAAACACATATATGCATGATTGAATTTTTTTTGACAACCTTAGAACACATATATGCATGATTGAATCACTATGAAATTTTTTGGTCTGCCTTAGTACACATATATGCATGATTGAATCACTAATAAAATTTTTGGACAACCTTAGAACACATATATGCATGATTGAATCACTATAATTTTATTTTGACCCCCCTAGAACACTGTATGCCTGATTGAATCCCTATAATTTTTTTTTGGGTAACTTAGAACACATATCTACATGATTGAAACCCTATAAAAAATTTTTAGCAGTGTTAGAACACATATATGCATGAAAAAATCACTATTAACCTTTTATGACAGCCTTAGAACACATTGACAACCTTAGAACACATATATGCAAGATTGAATCACAATGAAACATTTTTGACAACCTGTGAACACATATCTGCAAGATTGAATCACTATGAAATTGTTTTAAAAACCTTAGAACACATATATGCAAGATTGAATCACTACGAAATTTGTTTGACAATGTTAGAACACATATACGCATGACAGAGTCACAATGATTTTTTTTTTACAGCCTTAGAACACATATATGCATGAGTGAATCACTATGATTTTTTTTTTTACAGCCGTAGAACACATATATGCATTATTGAATCACTACGATTTTGTATGACAACCTTAGCACACATATATGCATGATTGAATCACTATGAAATTTTTTTTACATCTTTGGAACAATTATATGCATGATTGAGTCACTATGATTTTTTTTTTACAGCCTTAGAACACAAATATGCATGATTGACTCACTATGAATTTTTTTGACAGCCTTAGAACACATATATGCATGATTGAATACTATGATTTTTTTTTACAGCATTAGAACACATATATGCATGATTGAATCACTATACAATTTTTTGGACAGCTTTAGAAAACATATGTGCATGATTGAATCACTATGATTTTTTTTGACAACCTTAGAACACATATATGCATGATTGAAACTCTATGATTTTTTTTTGGAAGCCTTAGAACACATATATGCATGATTGAATCACTATGATTTTTTTTTGGAAGCCTTAGAAGACATCTATGAAACATTGAATCACTATAAAAAAATTTTGATAGCCTTAGAACACACACACACACACACACACATATATATATATATATGATTGAATCACTATGAAATTTTTTTGACAACCTTAAAACTCATATATGCATGATTGAATCACTATAATGTTTTTTTGACTGCATTAGAATACATATATCCTTGATTGAATCACTATATTGACATTTGTTTGAGATTGAAATTTGTTTAACAGCCTTCGAACACATATATGCAGGATTGAAATTTTTTGGACAACCATAGAACACATATATGCAAGATTGAAGTTTTTTTGACAGCCATAAAACACATATATGCATGATTGAATCACCATAATTTTTTTTGATATCGTTAGAAGACATCTGTGCATGATTGAATCACAATAAAAGTTTTTTGACAGCTTTAGAACACATATATGCATGATTGAATCACTATGATTTTTTTTTCACTAGCTTAGAACATATATATGCACAATTGAGTCCGTATAATTTTTTTTTAAGTAACTTAGAACACATATCTGCATGATTGAATCACAATCATTTTTTTTACTGCCTTAAAACACATACACGCATGATTGAATCACTATGAAAAAATTTATTCACTTAGAACACTTATCCGCATGACTGAATCACTGTAAAAAATTTTGACAGCCTTAGAACACATATATGCATGATTGAATCACTATAAAATTTGTTTGACAACCTTAGAACATATACCTGCAAGATTAAATTTTTTTTTACAGCCTTAGTACACATATATGCATGATTGAATCACTATGAAATTTGTTTGACATCCTTAAAACACATGTATGCATGATTGAATCACTATGAAATTGTTTTGATAGCCTCAGAACACATATATGCATCTTTGAATCACAACGAAATTTTTAGACAGCCTTAGAACACATCTATACATGATTGAATCACAATAAAAAAATTTTGACATCCATAGAACACATATATGCATGATTGAATCACTATGAATTTTTTTGACAACCCTAAAACATATACATGCATGATTGAATCACTATAATTTTTTTTGACTAACTTAGAACATTTATCTGCATGACTGAATCACTATGAATTTTTTTTAACAACTATAGAGTACATAGATGCATGATGGAATCACTATGAAATTTGTTTGACATCGTTAGAACATATATATGCAAGATAGAATATTTTTTGACAGCCTTAGTACACATATATGCATGATTGAATCACTATGAAATTTGTTTAACAACCTTAAAACACATATATGTTTGAACGAATCATTATGAAAATTATTTCATAACCTTAGAACACATATATGCATGATTGAATCACAATAAAATTTTTTGACAGCCTTAGAACACATCTATACAAGATTAAATTATAATATTTTTTTTTGATACCCGTAGAACACATATATGCATGATTGAATCACTATGAATTTTTTTTGACAACCTTATAACACATATATGTATGATTAAATCACTACTAAATTTTTTTGGCACCACTAGAACATATATATGCATGATTGAATCACCATAAATTTTTTTTTAGTAACTTAGAACACATATCTGCATGATTGAATCACTATAAAAAAATTTTGATAGCCTTAAAACGACATATATACATGATTGAACCACTATGAAATTTTTTGGACTACCTTAGAACATATATATGGATCATGGATTCACTGCAATTTATTTTTCACAGCATTAGTACACACATATGCATGATTGAATCACTACAATTTTTTTTTGAGTAACTTAGAACACATATATGTAAGATTGAATCACTATGATTTTGTTTTTTTACAATTTTAGAACACATATATGCATGATTGAATTACTAAAATTTTTTTTGACAGCCTTAGAACACATTTATGCATGATTGAAACAATATAATTTTTTTTTAACAACTTTAGAACACATATATACTAGATTGAATCACCCTGAATTTTTTTTTACATTCTTAGAACACATATATTTATGATTGAGTCACTATGAATTTTTTTTGACAATGTTAGAACACATGTATGCAAGATTGAGTCACTATGAATTTTTTTTTAATATCTTAGAACACATATATGCCCATGTGAATCACTATGATTTTTTTTGACAGCCTTATGACACATATAAGTATGATTGAATCACTATGAAATCTCTTTGACAGCCTTAGAACACATATATGCGTGATTGAATCTCTATGATTTTTTTTGACAACCTTAAAATACATATATGCATGATTGAATGACTATGAAATTTTTTTGACAGCCTTAGGACACATATGTGCATGATTGATACACAATGAATTTTTTTTGACACCCTTAGAAAATGCATGTTTGAATCACAATAAAGTTTTTTTGACAGCCTTACAACACATATATGAATGATTGAATCACTAAATTTTTTTTTGACAGCATTAGAACACATATGTGCATTGAGTCACTATAAATTTTTTTTGATAGCATTAGAACACATATGCATGATTGAATCACTATGATTTTTTTTGACAGCCTTAGAACACATAATATGCTTGATTAAATCATTATAAAAATTTGTTTGACAGCCTTAGAATACATATATGCATGATTGAATCACTGAATTTTTTTTCACAACCTTGGAACACATATATGCATCATTGAATCACTACCAAAAATTTTTGTCAGCATTCGAACATATATGAATGATTGAATCACTATAATTTTTTTTGAGTAACTTAGAACACATATCTACATGATTGAATCACTATAAAATTCTTTTGACAGCCTTAAAACACATATATGCATGATGAATCACTATAAATTTTTTTTGAGTAACTTAGAGCACTTATCTGAATGGCCGAATCACTATGAAATTTTTTGTACAGCCTTTGAACACATATATGCATGCTTGAATCACTATGAAATTTGTTTGACAGTCTTAAAACAGATATATGCAAGATTGAAATTTTTTTGACAGCGTTAGTACACATATATGCATGATTTAAACACTATAAAATTTGTTTGACAGCCTTAAAACTCATATATTCATGATTGAATCACAATGAAATTTTTTTGAACACCTTAGAACACATCTATGCATGATTAAATCATTATGATTATTTTTTACAACCTTAAAAAACTTATATGCATGATTGAATCACTATCAAATTTTTTTGACAGCATTAGAACATATATATGCATGATTAAATCAGTATAAATTTTTTTTACAGCGTTAAAACACATATATGCATGATCGAATTTCCATGAATTTTTTTGTACAGCCTTAGAACACATATTTGCATGACTCAATCACTATGAAATTTTTTGGACAACCTTAGAACACATATATGGATGATTGAATCACTAAATTTTTTTTTTCACCGCATTAGAACACATATATGGATGATTCAATCACTATAGATTTTTTTTGAGTAACTTAGAACATTTATCTTCTTGATTGAATTACTATAAATTTTTTTTGACAGCCTTAGAACACATAAATGCATGGTAGAATCACTATGAATTTTTTTTGACAGCCTTAGAATACATATATGCAAGATTGAAGGACTAAAATTTTTTGGACAGCCTAAAAACACATATATGCAACATTGAATCACTATCAAATTTTTATGATAGCCTTAGAACACATATATGCAAGATTGAATCACTGTTAAAAAAATTGACACCCTTAGAACACATATATAATTGATTGAATCACTATGAAAATGTTTAAACAACCTTAGAACACATATATGTAAAATTGAATCACCATGAATTTTTTTGACATTTTTGGAACACATATATGCATTTTTGAATAAATATGAAATTATGTTGACAACGTTTGAACACGTATATGCATGATTAAGTCAGTATGAGGTTTTTTTAATAGCTTTAGAACACATATATGCGTGATTGAATCACAATGAAATTTTTTTTGAGAGCCTTATAACACATCTACACATGATTGAATCACAATAAAATTATTTTGACAACCTTAGAACCCGTATATGAATGATTGAATCACTATGAATTATTTTCACAAACTTAGAACACATATATTCCTGATTGAATCACTACCAAAATTTTTTGACACCATTAGAACATGTATATGCATGATTGAATCACTATAATTTTTCTTGAGTAACTTAGAACACATATATGCTTGTTCAAATCACTATAAAAAACATATGACTTCCTTAAAACACATATTTGCATGATTGAATCACTATGAAATTTTTTGGACAACCTTTGAACACATATTTGCACGACTAAAACACTGTGAAATTTTTTGCACAACCTCAAAACACATATATGGATGATTGAATCACTATAAATTTTTTTCACAGCATTAGAACACATATATGCATGATTGAATCACTATAAAATTTTATTGTGTTACTTAGAACACATATCTGCATGATTGAATCACTATGAATTTTTTTCGACAGCCTTAGAACACATATTTGCACGATTGAATCTGTAAAACCCGCAAAAATTCCGACAATTATCAAATTTAAGAAAGGTTATAATTATTGGAAATGAATACGATAAAAGGATGAAGAGTCGATCCAAATGGATCAAGCGGATTCAATACTCAGATTCAAATAGTATATAGGGATTTGGATCTTGGATGGAGTCGAAACCCACTTAAAAATCCAGCTTCAAATTTTCAATTTCAACTACTTTTCTGTTTAATGTTTCTGGATATTTGAACTTGATGTAATAAACTTTGTTATGATGGAATAAGATTGAAGTTCTTAGTAGCTCCTCATTTATCTAGTTAAAGGTTTAAAAAAAAAAAAAAAATAGAATTTTCATTAAAAATTAAATGGGGTGTTACAATTATGGTATCAAAGCCAGACAGAAAAGTAGTAGTCATGACAGCCTCGACGGTCTGCCATCACTCTGTAAGTATATAATTTAAATATATCCACTAAAATTATGCTTGGTTTGGCCATATTTAACATTAATCGAGTATCTGAAAACCACTACGTTATGGAATAACTATAACACTAAATTTTTTTATGTCTATGCCAATTAGATGGCATGGGCTAACAGGTGCAACGATATTCTCGAGACACTGCAAAACTTGGCTGGAGTGGTGGGCCAACAGGCCACAACAATGCAACAAATGGGCACTAACTTACAACAAGTGGCCCATGACAAATCGAATGCAATCGGGACCATGTCGTACAAGAAATTCATGGATATGGATCCACCTGCGTTTCTAGGAAAGACCGATCCTGAAGCAGCGGAGTCCTGGGTGTGGGAAATAGAGAGGATTTTTCGAGTGTTGGAAGTTCCGGCCGAACGACAGGTAGATTTTGGCACATATCGCCTGAAGGAACATGCAGAGAAGTGGTGGGAAACCACCCATGCAGTGAAGTTTCAGAATGGACCCGTGACATGGCCGCAGTTCGTGGAAGTGTTTAACAACACCTACTTTCCGAAACACGAGAGAACCAAGAAGATGCAGGAATTTCTCGACCTGCAACAAGGAGAAAGGACATTGGCAGAATACATCACGAAGTTTCACAGCCTAGAGCGTTATTATCCCAATGTATACACGACGGACGAAGACCGGGCAATGAAATTTGCCCGAGGACTGAAAGCAGGACTCAGAAATCGCCTGTATACACGAGGGCCAAAAACCCTCGATGAGGCTATTCAGGTAAAACACAACTAATAGATAATTGATGGGAAAAAAAAAATTCCTAACTTATATCGGTGAATGTCACCAACCCAGGTTGCTACATTACTTGAGGATGATTGGAAGGAAGGACAGAAGTTCCAGAAGAATCGCCCTGGAGTGCAAAAGCCAGAATTCAAGAAGAGGTTCAGTGGGAAAAAGTTCCACCCCTATGCTAAGAAACCAAGGCATTCCGGAGAAAATAAAATGGTTCAGACCCAAGGCCAGCGATGCCAGAAATGCAATCGTTTCCATCCGGGACAATAATGCCCTCGAGAGACGGGCGGCTGCCTTTATTGTGGAAAACTGGGGCACTATATCAGGGAGTGCCGCAAGAAACAGGCAGATGATGCAAAAAGGGCAAGTGGAGGTCAACAACCACAATCACAGCTGCAGGCACCGCCATCTCAGCAAGCAAATCAGAAGAAGATGGTCGAGAGAGTTTATGCGACCTCGGCAGAAGAACTTCAGAAGGGCGATTTGGTCCAAGGTACAGTTCTCATATCTGGACAAGCCGCTTTAGTACTCTTTGATTGTGGAGCAACACATTCTTTCATATCTGTTAATTTTGCTAAACAACTTAGGGCACCCACTGAATCACTGAAGCATGAATTGGTAGTTTATAATCCCATCGGGTTCAATGAACCATGTGTAAATTACATGCCAAACATACCAGTCGTGTTAGGAGAACAAACACTACTTGCAAACCTAATCCTACTCGATATGACGGAATATGATGTCATATTAGGTATGGATTGGTTGTATGAACACTATGCTAGAATCTTGTGTAGAGAAGGTAGGGTGATCATATCCCAACCGAACGAACCAGAAGTTGGGTTTCGCCTTTCGAGACCAATCATCAAGCAGCGGATGATATCGGCCTTAAGAGCAAATAAGTATGTCCAGAGGGGAGATACTGCTTTCCTAGTAAACATAATTGGAGGTGAAGTTAAAGTCCAGATTCACGATCTGGATATCGTCAGAGACTTTTCCGATGTGTTTCCGGATGAACTACCGGGGATACCTCCACCTCGAGAAGTGGAATTCGGAATTGACTTGGTACCAGGTACCAAGCCAATCTCCAGAGCACCTTACTGAATGGCGCCAGCAGAATTGGAAGAATTAAAGAAACAACTTCAAGAACTGATGGATCGAGGGTTCGTAAGACCAAGCATATCACCATGGGGAGCGCCCGTGTTGTTCGTGAAAAAGAAGGATGGATCCATGAGACTCTGTATTGATTACAGGATGCTCAATCAAGCGACAGTGAAAAACAAATATCCATTACCTCGCATTGAGGATCTATTTGATCAATTAAGGAATGCTAAAGTCTTCTCAAAGATCGACTTGAGATCTGGCTATCATCAGTTGAGAATTAAAGATGAAGATATTCCAAAATCAGCTTTCCGCACTAGGTACGGCCACTATGAATTCGTCGTGATGCCTTTTGGACTCACGAATGCCCCTGCTGCCTTCATGGACTTGATGAATAGAGTCTTTAGGCCATACTTGGACACTTTTGTCATTGTTTTCATTGACGACATATTGATATACTCAGAAAGTGTGAATGAACATCGAGAGCATTTAAGGACTGTACTGGAGACTCTACGAGAACACCAGTTGTATGCCAAATTTTCAAAGTGCGAGTTCTGGCTCGACCAAGTTATGTTCCTTGGACACGTTATCTCCAAGGATGGTGTTTCGGTGGATCCAGCAAAGGTGGTGGCTGTAACTAATTGGGCTCCACCAAAGAATGTTAGCGAGATCAGGAGTTTTCTCGGGTTGGCAGGATATTATAGACGGTTTATTCAAGATTTCTCCAAAATCGCGATGCCAATGATGAAGCTCTTACGAAAAGGTGTGAAGTTCGTTTGGAGCGAAAAATGTGAAGAGAGTTTTCAAACCCTCAAGACAAAACTGACTACAGCCCCTGTGCTGACGTTACCCTCGGGAAGCGGTGGATTTGTGGTATACACTGACGCTTCGGGTACCGGATTGGGTTGTGTATTAATGCAACATGACAAGGTCATAGCATATGCGTCAAGGCAGTTGAAGACCCATGAGAGGAATTATCCTACACATGACCTGGAGTTAGCAGCAGTAGTGTTCGCTCTTAAAGTATGGAGGCATTACCTATATGGTGAGCAATTTGAAATATTTACAAATCATAAGAGTTTAAAATATTTGTTTTCGCAAAAAGAATTAAATATGAGACAACGGAGATGGCTCAAATTCATAAAAGATTATGAGTTCACCCTTTCCTACCATCCAGGAAAAGCGAACGTCGTAGCAGATGCTCTCAGTCGAAAGTCGGGCGGTGGATTGGCCAGTTTAATAAATATAGAATGGAAGTTGATAGAAGACCTTGCAGAATGGAGTCCATTCACAACAAGCTCCGGCACAATAAAAGTGAATAATCTCACTATACAACCAGAATTCAAAGAGAAGGTGATAGCAAAGCAAAAGGAAGATCCTCAGTACGGGAAGATGGAGACACTGGCTCAACAAGAAGATAATGAATTCAGGCGAAGAGAGGATGGAAGCATATGGATGCGGGAAAGACTATGGGTCCCCAGCAACCCAGAGTTGAGAGAAGAATTACTAGGTGAAGCCCACAAAAGCAAATACACCATTCACCCGGGAAGTACAAAAATGTTCAAGGATCTACAACGCGGATATTGGTGGAACGGAATGAAACGCGATATCGCTAGATACGTCGCAAAATGTTTGACTTGCCAACAAGTCAAGATTGAACATCAGAGACCCGGAGGTATGATGCAATTGATGGAAATTCCTCAATGGAAGTGGGAGAACATAACCATGGACTTCATAATGGGATTACCCCGTACACGGAGAAAACATGATGCCATTTGGGTCATCGTCGATAGACTAACCAAATCGGCGCATTTTCTACCGATGAGGAAGGGTCAATCATTGGAAAGCTTGACGGAGTTGTACATTCAAGAGATAGTCAGATTGCATGGAGTACCAATCTCCATTATTTCCGATCGAGATCCTCGATTCACTTCTCGATTGTGGCGACAACTTCAGTCTGCGCTGGGTACCAAATTAAAGTTTAGTACAACTTTTCACCCCCAGACGGACGGACAATCAAAAAGGACCATACAAACATTGGAAGATATGTTGAGGGCTTGCATGTTGGATTGGAAAGGTGAGTGGGATACTCACGTGGTGCTAGCAGAGTTCGCGTACAACAATAGTTACCATGCAAGCATCGGAATGGCACCGTTTGAAGCTCTGTATGGGCGACCTTGTAGATCGCCAGTACATTGGAATGAGGTGGGAGAGAGAACAATTGAATCCCCTATAATACTCCAACATTATACAGAACAAATCCAAAAGATCCAGCATAGACTGCGTGCCGCTCAAAGTCGACAAAAGAGTTACGCGGATCAGCGACGCAGAGAGCTAGCATTTGAAGTTGGAGAAAGGATATTTGTGAAAGTATCACCAACCAAGAGTGTTTTTCGGTTTGGTAAGAAGGGAAATCTTAGTCCTCGATATGTAGGACCATTCAGCATATTAGAGAGGATCAGCGAAATGGCATATCGAGTGGAATTACCTCCGCAATTCGCAAACATTCACAATGTATTTCACATATCAATGTTGCGAAAGTATGTGCCAGATCCCTCCCATGTGATATAATTCGAGGATCTACAGGTACAAGAGGACTTGACGGTAGAGGAGCGACTCGTGGAAATCGTAGATCGTCGTGAAAGAGTGATGAGAAATAAGACCATCACATTAGTTAAAGTTCGCTGGCAACACCATGGGCTCGAAGAATGTACCTGGGAGCCCGAAGAAGCAATGAAAGAGAGATACCCTGACCTGTTTGTATCTAACTTGTAACGAATTTCGCAGACAAAATTCTTTTTAGGGGGAAAGGATGTAAAACCCGCAAAAATTCCGACAATTATCAAATTTAAGAAAGGTTATAATTATTGGAAATGAATACGATAAAAGGCTGAAGAGTCGATCCAAATTGATCAAGCGGATTCAATAATCAGATTCAAATAGTATATAGGGATTTGGATCTTGGATGGAGTCGAAACCCACTTAAAAATCCAGCTTCAAATTTTCAATTTCAACTACTTTTCTGTTTAATGTTTCTGGATATTTGAACTTGATGTAATAAACTTTGTTATGATGGAATAAGATTGAAGTTCTTAGTAGCTCTTCATTTATCTAGTTAAAGGTTTTAAAAAAAAAAAAAAATAGAATTTTCATTAAAAATTAAATGGGGTGTTACAGAATCACTATGAAATTTTTTGACAGCCTTGGAACACATATGAAAGATTGAATCACTATAATTTTTTTTGACCGCCTTAGAACACATATATGCATGATTGAATCAGTATGAATTTTTTTTAACAACCTTAGAACACATATATGTATGATTGAATCACTATAATTTTTTTTCACAGCATTAAATCACTTCAAATTTTTTTTTACAACCTTAGAACACATATATAGATGATTAAATCAGTACAATTTTTTAGAGCATTAGAACACATATATGCATTATTAAATCACTATAAATTTTTTTTGAGTGACTTAGAAGACATATCTCCATGATTGAATCACTATGGAATTTTCTTGACAACCTTAGAAAACATATATGCGTGATTGAATCACTATGAATTTTTCTTGACAGCCTTAGAACAAAATTATGCATGATTGAATCATAATAAAACTTTTTTGACAGCCTTAGAACACATATGTGCATGATTGAATCACTATAAAAATTTGTTGACAACCTTAGAACACATATATGCATGATTGAATCACTATAAATTTTTTTTGACACTACAACACATATATGCATGATTGAATCGCTATAAAAAAAATTTGGGTAACATAAAACACTTATTTGCATGACTAAATCACTATGAAATTTTTTTGACAGCCTTAGAACACAAATATGCATGATTGAATCACAATGAAATTTGTTTGACAGATGATGTCTTCTTTTAAATCGTTGTGATTTTGAAAAGATTTTTATATGTAAAACATGTGAAAACCAGACATCAAATAATAAAAACCGGTTCTCACTAGTGGATGAGACCGGGTCGAACTCAGAGAACGAGAATATTTCGTATTCAAACACGCAAATCTAAACTATTCTTTATTGCCGAATTATTAAAATGTAAGATGTTCCAAAAAAATAAAAACAACTATCTATTATAACAAATGAATACCCTTCGCAGAGGGCGTAAAGTGCAATATTTACAAACCCAATTAAATTCCAAATTCTAAAAAAAAATAAAAGCAAAAATCTTCTACTCTTGTGCTTCCTTGTGTCACGTATTCGTTTCAGCTTCACTCTTGTGCTATCCTGCACAAATCAAACAAACACAAGCAGTACAAGAAATAGAAAGAAAAATTATACTAAACACAGTTTATAATAATTCAATACTAAAACAAGGAAAGATGATGTGAAAGACATGCGATGACAAGTTTGAATGAAAATGATTACTAAATGCTAAATGACAAGTAATACAATGTCAATGCTACAATATGCAAGGTAACTACTAACTACTTTAAATCACTACTAACAACATCAAACACTAAGTAATACTATTAACTATGTTAAACCTCATGACAAATCACTAATTAAGCCTAATACTTAATGTAATTTCAAAGCAACTAACAACTATTTTTAATATCAAAGAATCAATCAATCAAATCAGTAACCTATTATCGACACACAAAGCAATCTACCTACTAAGTAATATCTAAGAAAACAGCTACTCATTAACATCGGATCCAACCATTCAATCAGACATCATTACTTCAGTAGCTCAAACCGGATCCAGATATCCAATTAATCTGGTTTAGCCACACAACACCCTTGCCGGAAAAACAAATAGGTTTGGCTTCAAGTATCAAAACAGAAATCAATTAATTGATTTCCTGAACTCCCTCACTCAACAATCAAACAGTTACACACTGGAGAATAGTAGAGGCACAAAAATGGGAATTGAAATAACTATCCGATCAACTCTTCACAGCAATGGGTAAAATAAGTTCTGATAGATCAAGAGAGCTCATGCAGGACAACACGATTATGTTTACATAATTTCTCCAGATCCAATACAAAGACAACTGATAAGACCCGATGATCACACTTAACTTTTTATTAAAAAAAAATTAAAACATGTAATAAGATGAGATCAGATAATACCATGCGATAAAATGTAATCTACTGAAAACAAGCTAAGCGATGAAAAATTTCAGATGCAATGAAAATAAGAGATGCAAATCTAACAGACTTAAAATGCAACAGAAATGAAATGAAAAAACAAAAGAACGAAGGGGAAAAACATAAATGAAGCAATAACAATCAAACTAAATCAAAGAAAAACAGAATTGAAATGAAATAATGAAGGGAAAAAAAAAATAGATGAGAAAATTAAGAAGAGATGAAGATGCAGCAGCAGCAGAAGAAGAAGATGATGAAGAAGAATGAGTGAGATATGGACTTACCGTAACTAGAGAGGTTAAAAGAGAATGGCCTCCACCGTGCGCCAGTCGCCGGACTGAAGATCCACCACCACCGGCTGGATATTTAACAGAGAAAGAGGAAGAAGAGGAAGAATGAGGTAAGAAACCACCGGCGGTGGTGGAAAAGGTGAGAAGAGAGGGAAGAGAGGGAAAGAGGGGAACCGATTTCAGGCGTACATGGGAGACGATTGAAAAAAAAATTCATCGTGGGTTTTAAAAACCCCAAACCGGCTGGAACCGGTTTGAAACAAATTTTTTTTCCAGTTTTAAAACAATGCAAACTGGTTCAAGCCGGTTTGCTTATTATTTTTTCAGTTTTTCAAAGAAACCCAAATCGTGTAAACCGGTTTGTTATTATTTGAAAATTTTCAAAAGTTAAAACAAAACTTATTTATTAAAGAAACTCAAAATAAAACTATTCTAACTATTTATATTGATATTTAATTTTTTTCTTCTTTTCTAAAAAAAACAAACACTTAAAAATGAATATAAAACTATTTTCTATATATATTTTTTATTATTATTATTATTTTTTTTATTTTTAATGAGAACTAAAACTAACTACTATGACTATAACAAAAACTAAAATATGCATAAAATGTAAAATAAAACTATTTTTCATGCATTTTCTATTTTTAAATCATTTTAGCACATTTACTCGAAAACTAACATAAAATTGGGTTTTTGAAACATTATTTTATAAAATCATGCATATTTTAATGTTAATTAACCCTGAATTATATGCATGATCAAATACCCCCATGCTTATGTTTTGCTAGTCCTCGAGCAAACTAGAAAAATGCACAAAATTGAAACTATCAACTAACTCACTTTCGTAGGAATTACGGTTGCATTTAGCTCATGCAACAAGCCCTTTCAACCCCTGGGTTACCCCAGTGGACGAGTAAGGTCTCGTGAGGGTTTGCAGTGATGCTACCCACAAACATCTCTGTCATGTATGCATAATATTACACATCCTCATAAGTAGTAGGTAATTAAAGACTTTGTTTTCATAAATATTTCATGTTACAAAAAAATCAAAACATAATTAGAGTCTTTTATATCCCACCACAGAAAAAGAATTTCTTTCACTTTTCTAAATATCACAATTATTTATGTTTTATTCTTGGAAAATCCAATAAAAACAAGTTATTATGTACTTATCCTCACTCATATGTTTTCTGCACAGGTTTTCTCAATCACACTTCTAAGCACTGAACTTTTCTTTCTTTTTAAGCTCTTTTCTCTCTTTTTTTTCTTTTCACGCTTTTTTCTTTTTGCACACTTATTCTTCTCTTATAGCTTGCGTGTGGTCTGCTTTTATGCCTTGTGCAATGTCAATATCTTCTATACTTTTTTCAATACATACCAAAAGATATCAACTAAGACATAAAAGTGACTTCCTTCATTCACCTTTATAACATGAGAGTCAAACATTTCAACTTGTATCTGTTCTCAGTTACTTAGGATCACGAAGTTTTCCACTCTCCTTTTCGAAATGGAATTAAAAGTTTCAACTTACATCTAAGTTCCATCTACTAAGGATTGTGGAATTATCCAAACAACCTAACGCATGCTTCTTTTTTCACTTTTTGAGCTCTTTTTTTTACGCTTTTGTTCATTTGCTTAGTTTTTCAAAAATAGAACTGTGCATATTCATATTTATGATTCAAAATAAATTCTAACATGTATCTATCATCATTTCTTTAAAATCCGCATAAACAACCATAATTTTTAGATCTATGTCAGAAAAAATTTTTGTGGGTCTTAAAAATCCTCTAAAAACATCAGATTTGAAATAACATTCATATAAGTTCAAACTCTTTCTTTAAAAATCTACTTTTCATGAGAGATGTGTAAACATGTGCAAGAACGTAAACAGAAATATCAAGGTGTGCAAACTACACCCTCCCCCATGCTTGAATGACACTGTCCCAGTGGCACTCCCCCATGCTTATATGAAACTACGTGAATGCACATGAGAAGAAATAAATGAGGGAAAAGAGTAGAATAATCCTGACATGAATTAAAAATGCACGTTCTATGAATGTAATGAATGCAATGTATACATGACAAAACATGAAAACCATGAATAAAACAAAAAGAACATAAAAAACTCACAAAAAAGTAAAAACAAAATAAAATCTATAAATTCTAAGCAAATCTAATAATATACAAGATATGGGTTGCCTCCCATAAAGCGCTAAGTTTCACGTCCCCAGCCAGACGGATCCCTGGAAAAATCTTCATCGTCCATGAGATCAATGGACATGAAGTCAGGCTCAATCGGGCTCTTTATGAAAAATAGTGTCATCTGTGACACTGCGCAGTGTGTTCCCATCCTGTCTACCTCTGAATGGCTCGAAGTGCCCGATCCAATTCAAATCACCTATCTGATTCTCAAGTAATTCTAGGTGATCCTCTTCTAGTGATTCCTTATCCTCCTCAAGAGGTGGATCACTCAATAACCAAGCATATTCTGCTTCTACGAGGTCTTGAATGACATCAACCTCGAAAGAAGCCTCCTCAACAGCAGGCCCCATAGCAGCACAAAAAATGTTTAGCTGCATCTTACTATTTCCAAATGACACATCCATCGCACCAGTGCGGCAATTAATGCACGCATTGGCGGTAGCTAGAAAGGGGCGACCGATAATAATAGGAGTCTGTTGTGGGTTATCAATTCCCTCCATATCTAATATCACGAAGTCGACAGGGAAATAACAATCCTCCACCTTGACTAAAACGTCTTCAAGTATCCCTCTTGGGATCTTAATCGATCTATCAGCAAGCTGAAGAGTCATAGGTGTAGGTTTCATCTCTTTTAATCCAAATTGGTCATAAGAGAAACCCGGCAAGATGTTAACACTTGCCCCAAGGTCAAGCAATGCATGCCCAACAGTGATGTTTCCTATGACACATGAGATGATAGGAGTCCCTGGGTCTTTGAGCTTAGGTGGGGTTTGATGTTGCAGTACTGCGCTCACCTGCCCAGTCAAATAAATCTTTTTCTGCACATGGGACCTCGACTTCCTTTTCTGCGTACAAAGCTCTTTGAGGAACTTTGCATATGCAGGGACTTGTTGGATGGCATCTAGTAAAGGGAGGTTTATCTGAACGTGCTTGAATATCTCAAGCATCTCTTGCATGTTCACTCCAGACTTACCTAATGCTCTCGGTCTTTCTAACGCCTTAGGAAAGGGGGCTTTGGGAATGTAGGATGGTGAAGACTCAGATGAAAGAACCTTCTCGCTTTCCTGAGGTAAAACCTTATGGACAGACTGCTTCTCACTTATCTTCTCTCTTTCTTCTGCAGCCTCCCTCGCTTGGTACTGCTTCCCACTCCTGAGGGTGACTACTTGAGCTTGCTCTTTATGTGCATCAGTCATATGCAAGCTACGCATGGATTCCTTTCCCTTAGGGTTGACAATAGGCTGGCTAGGCAATGTCCCCTCACTTCGCCTGCTAAGCGCCTCGGTGAGCTACCCCATTTGAGTCTCTAATTTTGCAATAGACTGATTATGCGAGCTCAAATTCGCTTTAATATCAGAAAATGCTTGTAGCATCTTGTCCTCGAAGGACTGACTATGCGAAGGCTCATGAGACTGGGGATGAGTATAAACAGGTTGGGCTCGGGGATAACTGGATCTCTGAAATCCAGGCGCATAACCGCCTTGACTGGGTTGACTCTGGGAAGGGTTAGGGGGTTGGATCTGTGAGTTGCGCCATGAAAAATTGGGATGGTTTCGCCAGCCCGGGTTATAAGTGTTGGAAAATGGATTGGGTGCGGGCCTAGCGAAGTTTTGAGTTATCTGAGCTTGCTCTTGGACAAACTCAGGATACTGTGGCGCAACTGGGAACTGAAAAATATGGTGTGCAGAACTCGCACACAATGCGCACACCTGCATGGCAGGAGAGGGACCCAACAAAAACTGATCTAATTTCTGGGACAGTTGGTCTACCTTGTTGCTCAACTCAAGGTTTATCCCTATTTCAAAAATACCTGTATTCTTAGTACTATCCTGTGCAGGTGCAGCCCTATCGAACCGTGAAGTTGTCGCATGGTGCATAGAATTTTCGCTCAATGTCTCAAAAAGCGACCACGCTTCATCCTCACTTTTTAGCATAAAAGTGCCCCCACATGACGAATCCACTATTTGCCTGTCCTTCTCGGTTAGGCCATCGTAAAAATATTACACCAGTTGCCAACAAGGCACCTGGTGGTGGGGACACTTGCGGAGAAGATCTTTCATCCTCTCCCAAGTCTCGTAGAATTGTTCTCCCTCAATCTGCGAGAAACTGATTATGGCTTTACGAAACTGATTCGTCTTACCAATTGGGAAGTACTTTTTAAGGAACTCGCATTGCATTCCTTCCCAAGTGGTAATCTGAACCGTATCTAGGGCCTTTAGCCAATGTTTAGCTTTATCTTTGAGAGAGAACGAAAACAACGTCAACCTTAATGCGTCATCTCCAAAGTTG
The DNA here is from genome assembly GCF_984573655.1 of Nuphar pumila. Taxonomy (NCBI): domain Eukaryota; kingdom Viridiplantae; phylum Streptophyta; class Magnoliopsida; order Nymphaeales; family Nymphaeaceae; genus Nuphar; species Nuphar pumila. The sequence continues at coordinate 67,558,957 of NC_143251.1, read as the reverse complement.
TTGATCCGTACTGTCGAGCAGATCTCCAAAAAATCATCAATATGACTATATGAGTCTTCGTTGCTAAGGCCATGAAAGGATGGTAGCATTTGAATAATACTAGCCTTTATTTCAAATTGATTGGCTCCTACATCAGGTCTTGTGATGCAGGAGGTGGGAGTGTATATGGTGGGCATGAAGTACTCCTTAAGGGTACGGATCAACGACCGATTTTCGGCCATGGTGATAGGATGAGGAGTTCTCCTAACAAGAAACTCTGGACTCAATTGGCTCGGGTCGAGTGATCGTTGCCTGTGCATACACCTTGAAGTAGACCGATGTAGCACCCGTCCTAATTTTGGGTTTTCTACCTAACTAACGCGCTAGCGGCCAAACCACACAAACCACACAACGAGTAAACTAAAAACAACAAAAACTAAACAAACACCACGCAGTAACGAATAACAGAGATTATGCAAAGAAATATAAAATCTATGTGTACGGTACCAATCGTACACAGTCACCTCTAAGGGGATCCTAGTAGTTAGGCTGTGCAGAAAAGTAACCTCGTCTCTAAGATATGCACATACGTGGTTCTAAACCTAAATGTAAACAAACACTAGGCAATAAAGCGAATACTAATATTACGCCGTTCCCCGGCAACAGCGCCAAAAATTTGATGTCTTCTTTTAAATCGTTGTAATTTTGAAAAGATTTTTATATGTAAAACATGTGAAAACCAAACATCAAATAATAAAAACCGGTTCTCACTAGTGGATGAGATCGGGTCGAACTCAGGGAACGAGAATATTTCGTATTCAAACACGCAAATCTAAACTATTCTTTATTGCCGAATTATTAAAATGTAAAATGTTCCAAAAAAATAAAAACAACTATCTTTTACAACAAATGAATACCCTTCGCAGAGGGCGTAAAGTGCAATATTTACAAACCCAATTAAATTCCAAATTCTAAAAAAAAATAAAAGCAAAAATCTTCTACTCTTGTGCTTCCTTGTGTCACGTATTCGTTTCAGCTTCACTCCTGTGCTATCCTGCACAAATCAAACAAACACAAGCAGTACAAGAAATAGAAGGAAAAATTATACTAAACAGTTTATGATAATTCAATACTAAAACAAGGAAAGATGATGTGAAAGACATGCGATGACAAGTTTGAATGAAAATGATTACTAAATGCTAAATGACAAGTAATACAATGTTAATGCTACGATATGCAAGGTAACTACTAACTACTTTAAATCACTACTAACAACATCAAACACTAAGTAATACAATTAACTATGTTAAACCTCATGACAAATCACTAATAAAGCCTAATACTTAATGTAATTTCAAAGCAACTAACAACTATTTTTAATATCAAAGAATCAATCAATCAAATCAGTAACCTATTATCGACACACTAAGCAATCTACCTACTAAGTAATATCTAAGAAAACAGCTACTCATTAACATCGGATATAACCATTCAATCAGACATCATTACTTCAGTAGCTCAAACCGGATCCAGATATCCAATTAATCTGGTTTAGCCACACAACACCCTTGCTGGAAAAACAAATAGGTTTGGCTTCAAGTATCAAAACAAAAATCAATTAATTGATTTCCTGAACTGCCTCACTCAACAATCAAACAGTTACACACTGGAGAACAGTAGAGGCACAACAATGGGAATTGAAATAACTATCCGATCAACTCTTCACAACAATGGGTAAAATAAGTTCTGATAGATCAAGAGAGCTCATGCAGGAGAACACGATTATGTTTACATAATTTCTCCAGATCCAATACAAAGACAACTGATAAGACCCGATGATCACACTTAACTTTTTATTAAAAAAAAAATTAAAACATGTAATAAGATGAGATCAGATAATACCATGCGATAAAATGTAATCTACTGAAAACAAGCTAAGCGATGAAAAATTTCAGATGCAATGAAAATAAGAGATGCAAATCTAACAGACTTAAAATGCAACAGAAATGAAACGAAAGAACAAAAGAACGAAGAGGAAAAACAGAAATGAAGCAATAACAATCAAACTAAATCAAAGAAAAACAGAATTGAAATGAAATAATGAAGGAAAAAAAAACAGATGAGAAAATTAAGAAGAGATGAAGATGCAGCAGCAGCAGAAGAAGAAGATGATGAAGAAGAATGAGTGAGATATGGACTTACCGTAACTGGAGAGGTTAGAAGAGAAAGGCCTCCACCGTGCGCCAGTTGCCGGACTGAAGATCCACCACCATCGGCTGGATATTTAACAAAGAAAGAGGAAGAAGAGGAAGAATGAGGTAAGAAACCACCGGCGGTGGTGGAAAAGGTGAGAAGAGAGGGAAGAGAGGGAAAGAGGGGAAAGGGGAACCGATTTCAGGCGTACATGGGAGACGATTGAAATTTTTTTTCATCGTGGGTTTTAAAAACCCCAAACCGACTGGAACCGGTTTGAAACAGAATTTTTTTCCAGTTTTAAAACAATGCAAACCGGTTCAAGCCGGTTTGCTTATTATTTTTTCAGTTTTTCAAAGAAACCCAAACCGTGTAAACCGGTTTGTTATTATTTGAAAATTTTCAAAAGTTAAAACAAAACTTATTTATTAAAGAAACTCAAAATAAAACTATTCTAACTATTTATATTCATATTTAATTTTTTTCTTCTTTTCTAAAAAAAACAAACACTTAAAAATGAATATAAAACTATTTTCTATATATTTTTTATAATTATTATTTTTTTATTTTTATTTTTAATGAGAACTAAAACTAACTACTATGACTATAACAAAAACTAAAATATGCATAAAAATGTAAAATAAAACTATTTTTCATGCATTTTCTATTTTTAAATCATTTTAGCACATTTACTCGAAAACTAACATAAAATTGGGTTTTTGAAACATTATTTTATAAAATCATGCATATTTTAATGTTAATTAACCCTAAATTATATGCATGATCAACAGCCCTACAACACATATATGCAAGATTAAATTTTTTTTCACAACCTTAAAACACATATGCTTGATTGAATCACTATGAAATTTTTTTGACATCCTTAAAACACATTTGTGCGTGATTGAATCACTATGAAATTTTTTCGACAACCTTAAAACACATATACTCATCATTGAATCACAATGACATTTTTTGATAACCTTAGAACACATCTATTTCAAACACAATAAATTTTATTTGCAGCCTTAAAACATATATATATGCATGATTGAATCACTATGAAACTTTTTTGACAGCCTTAAACCACATATATGCATGATTGAACCACTATGATTTTTTTTGACAACCTTAGAACACATATATGCATGATGGAATCACTATAAATTTTTTTTGAGTAACTTAGAACACATATCTACATGATTGAATCACTATAAAAAATTTTTAAAACCTTAAAATACATATATGCAAGATTGAAATTGTTTTGATATCCCTAGAACACATATATGCATGACTGAATCACTATGAAATTTTTTTGACAGCCTTAGAACACGTATATGCATGACTGAGTCACTATGATTTTTTTTTGACAGCCTTACAACACATATACTTATGATTGAATCACTATAAAGTTTTTTTGACAGCCTTAGAAAACATATATCCATGATTGAATCACTATAAAATTTTTAACAACCTTAGAACACATATATGCAAGATTGAATCACCATGAATTTTTTTGTACAACTTTTGAACACTATATGGATGTCTGAATCACTACAAATTTTTTTATAGCATTAGAACACATATATGCATGATTGAGTCGCTTTTAAATTTTTTTGAGTAACTTAGAACACATATCTGCATGGTTGAGTCACTACTAACAACAACAACAACAACAACTACGCCTTCATCTCAAAACAATTAGGGTCGGCGATATGAACCAACAAAGAACATCAATCTGGGTCTTCCACATGAATCTTTTCTCCTCCATTCATTTCTATCCAATGCCATGTCCTTGGTGAGGTTCAAAGCATTCATATCCTTTCCTATCACCTCCATCCATGTCTTCCTAGGCCTACACTGACCTCTTTTAACTAATATATTTTCCCATTTCTCCATCCTTTTAACTAGAGCATCATTAGGCCTTCGTCGAATATGTCCAAACCACCGTAAACGATTCTCTCTCATCTTATTTTCAATGGGTGCAACGCCTACCTTCTTACGTATCTCCTCGTTCCGAATCTTATCTTTTATTGTATTTCCACACATCCATCTCAGCATACGCATCTCAACTACACTCATTTTTTGAATATGATGTCTCTTGGCAGCCCAACATTCCGTACCATATAGTAAAGCGGGCCTAATAGTCGTCCTATAAAACTTTCCCTTCAACCGCAATGGCATTCTACGATCGCACAACACTCCAGTTGCACTCTTCCATTTCATCCACCCAACCTTTATCCTATGATTTACATCTCCATCAATTTCTCTATACTTTTGAATGATAGATCCCAAATATTTGAAAGAATCATCCACCGGTATTTCTTGCTCACCAAGCTTCACTACACTCCCATCTCTATTTCGTTGCTTACTAAATCGACGTTCCATGTATTCTGTCTTATTCTTACTCAACTTAAAACCTCTTGCTTCCAATGTTTGTCTCCATAATTCTAACTTAGCATTAACCCCAGCTCTAGACTCATCAATCAAAACATATTCATCAGCAAACAACATACACCACGACACATTTTCTTGAATTGATCTCGTAAGCTCATCCATCACTATAGCAAATAGGAAAGGGCTTAAAGCAGATCCTTGATATAACCCAACCGTTATAGGAAAATTGGTTGTCACCCCTCCACAAGTGCGGACATTGGTTACTAGTCCTTCATACATATCTTTAATTATACTAATGTACTTGAGAGAAACACCTTTCAACATCATTGTCCACCAGAGAACGTCCCTAGGTACTCTATCGTAAGCCTTCTCCAAATCAATAAAAACCATATGCAAATCTTTGTTCCTCTCTCTATTTCTCTCAATAAGTTGTCTAAGAAGATGTATAGCTTCCATAGTAGATCTTCCAGGCATAAAACCAAATTGATTCTCCAATATCATGACAACCTTCCTCAACATAGACTCAATCACCCTCTCCCAAAGTTTCATAGTATGACTCATGAGTTTTATACCATGATATGGATGAGTCACTACGAGATTTTTTTTAAACAGCCTTAGAACACATATATGCATGATTGAATCACTATTAAATTTTTTTGACAGCCTTAGAACACTGATATGCAAGATTGAATCACTATAAAATTTAATTGACAACCTTAGAACACATATATGCATGATTGAATCACTGTGAAATTTTTTTAACGACCTTAAAAGACATATATGTAAAAATGAATTACTATAAATTTTTTTTAACAACCTTAGAACACATATATGCAAGATTGAATCACTATGAAATTTAGTTGACAAAGTAAGAACACATATATGCATGATTGAGTCACTATGAGATTTTTTTGACAGCCCTAGAACACATATATACATGAGTGAATCACTATGAAAATTTTTTGACAGCCTTAGAACACATATATGCATTATTGAATCACTATGAATTTTTTTTGACAGTGTTAGCACACATATATGCAAGATTGAATCACTATGAAATTTTTTATAAACCTTAGAACACATATATGCATGATTGAATCACTATGAATTTGTTTTAACAAACTTAGAACAGATATATGCATGATTGAATCACTATGATTTTTTTTTACAACCTTAGAACACATATATGCATGATTGAGCCACTACGATTTTTTTTTAAAAACCTTAGAACACATCTATGCAAGATTGAATCACCATGCATTTTTTTGATATTTTTAGAACACATATATGCATGATTGAATCACTTTAACAAATTTTGACAACATTAGAACACATATATTTATGATTAAGTCACTATGAATTTTTTTTGATAGCCTTAGAATACATATATGTCTGACTAAATCACTTTGAATTTTTTTTGACAGCCTTAGAACACATATATGCTTGATTGAATCACTATGATTTTTTTTGCCAACCTTAGAACACATATATGCATGATTGAATCACAATTAAAATTTTTTGACAGCCTTATAATACATCTATACATGATTGAATCACAATAACATTATTTTGACAACCTTAGAATACACATGCATGATTGAATCACAATGAATTTTTTTTTACAACCTTAGAACACATATATGCACGATTGGTCACTACCAAATTTTTTTGACAGCATTAGAACATATAATTGCATGATTGAATCACTTGAATTTTTTTTGAGTAACTTAGAACACATAAATGCATGATTGAATCACTGTGAAATTTTTTGGACAACCTTAGAACACATATCTGCAAGATTTAGTCACTATGAAATTTTTTTGACAGCCTTAGAACATATATCTGCATGATTGAATCACTATGAAATGTTTTGACAAACTTGGGACACATGTATGCAAGATTGAATCACTACGCATTTTTTTTTACGGCCTTAGAACACATATATGCATGATTGAATCACTATAAAGTTTTTTTGACTGCCTTAGAACACTTATATATGATTGAGTATCTATGAATTTTTTTTTACAACCTTAGAACACATATATGCAAGATTGAATCACCATGATTTTTTTTATATTCTTAGAACACATATACGCACGTTTAAATCACTATGAAAATTTTTTGACAACATTAGAACATATATATGTGTGATTGAATCACTATGAAATTTGTTTGACAGCCATAGAACACATATATGCAAGATTGAAATTTTTTTGACAGCCTTTGAAAATATATATCCATGATTGAATCACTATGAATTTTTTTTTATGATCATAGAACACATATATGCATAATTGAATCACAATGAAATTTTTTTGATAGCCTTAGACACATGTATGCATGATTGAATCACAATAAATTTTTTTTGACATCCTTAAAAACATATATGCATGATTGAATCACTATGAAATTTTTTTGACAACCTTGGAACACATATATGCATGATTGAATCAGTACAAATTTTTTTATAGCATTAGAACGAATATATGCATCATTAAATCTCTATAATTTTTTTTTGAGTAATTTAGAAGACATATCTTCTTGATTGAATCACTATAGAATTTTTTTGACAACCAGAGAATACATATATGCATGATTGAATCACTATGAAACTTTATTGATAGCCTTAGAACATATATATGCATGATTGAAACATAATAAAACTTTTTTGACAGCCTTAGAACACATATGTGCAAGATTGAATCACTATGAAATTTTTTGACAACCTTACTACACATATATGCCTGATTGAATCACTAGAATTTTTTTTTGACATTAGAACTCATATATGCATGATTAAATCACTATAAAAAGCTTTTGAGTAACATAGAACGCTTATCTGCATGACTGAGTCACAATGTATTTTTTTTGACAGCCATAAAACATAAATATGCATGATTGAATCACTATGAAATTTGTTTGACAGCCTTGGAACACATATATGCAAGATTGAAACTTTTTTGACAGCCTTAGAACACATATGCATGATTGAATCACTATGATTTTTTTTTATAGCCTCAAAACAAATTTGTGCGAGTTTGAATCACTATGAAAATTTTTTGATGACCTTAAAACACATATATGCATCGTTGAATCACAATGAAATTTTTTTGACAACCTTAGAACACATCTATACATGATTCAATCACCATAAAAGTTTTTTGACAGCCTTCGAACACATATATGCGTGATTGAATCACTATAAAAAAATTTTGACAGCCTTAAAACACATATATACATGATTGAATCACTATGAATTTTTTTTGACATCCTTAGAACACATATATGCATGATTGAAACACTATAAAAACTTTTTGAGTAACTTAGAACACATATCTGCATGATTGAATCCCTATAATTTTTTTTTGACAGCCTTAAAACACATATAAGAATGACTGAATTACAATTAAATATTTTTGAGAGCCTTAAAACACATATATGCATGATTGCAATTTTTTTGATAGCCTTAGAACACATATATGCAAGATTGAATCACTACGATTATTTTTTGACAGCCTTACAATACATATATTTATGACTGAATCGCTATAATTTTTTTTTTCACAGTCTTAGTACACATATATGCAAGATTGAATCACTATAAATTTTTTTGACAGCCTTTGAACACATATGCATGATTGAATCACTATGAATTTTTTTTAACAACCTTAGAACATATATATATGCAAGATTGAATCACCATAAAATTTTTTGTACAACCTTAGAACATTATATGGATGACGGAATCACTACAAAATTTTTTTTGACAGTATTAGAATAAATATATGCATGATTGAATAACTATAAATTTTTTTTGAGTAACTTAGAACACATATCTGCATGATTGAATCACTATGAATTTTTTTTTAACAGCCTCAGAACACATATATTCATGATTGAATCACTATTAAACTTTTTTAACAACATTAGAACACATATACGTAAGATTGAATTAATATAATTTTTTTTTAAGAACCTTAGATCACGTATATGTAAGATTGAATCACTATGAAATTTATTTTGACAGCATTAGCACAAATATATGCATGATTGAATCTCTATGAGTCTTTTTATAAACCTTAGAACACATCTATGCATGATTGAATCACGATGAAAATTTTTTGACAACCCTAGAACATATATATGCATGATTGAATCACTATGATTTTTTTTTGACATCTTGAGAACATATATATGCATGATTGCATAACTATGAAAATTTTGAACTACCTTAAAACACATACACGCATTATTGAATCACTATGAAAATTTTTTGATAGCCTTAGAACACATATATGCATAATTGAATCACTATGAAATTTGTTTTACAGCCTTAGAACACATATATGTGTGACTGAATCACTATGTACTTTTTTTGACAACCTTAGAACTATATGCATGATGGAATCAAAATTAATTTTTTTTGACAGCCTTAGAATACATATGCATGAGTGAATCACTATGAAATTTTTTTGACAGCCTTAGAAAACATATATGCATTATTGAATCGCTATGAAAATTTTTTGACAGCGTTAGCACACATATATGCGTGATTGAATCTCAATGAATGTTTTTATAAACCTTAGAACACATATATGCATGATTGAATCACTATGAATTTTTTATGACCACCTTCGAACACATATATGTATGATTGAATCACTCTTAAATTTTGTCATCCTTAGAACACATATATGCAAGATTAAATCACTATGTTATTTTTATAACAACCGTAGAACACATATATGCAAGATTGAATCATCATGATTTTTTTTTGACATTTTTAGAACACGTATATACATGTCTTAATCCCTATGATTTTTTTTTGACAAAGTTAGAACACATATATGCATGATTAAGTCACTGTGAAATTTTTTTGATAGCCTTAGAACACATATATGCCTCATTGAATCACAATGAATTTATTTTGACAGCCTTAGAACAGATATATGCATGATTGAATCACTAGAATTTTTTTTTACAACCTTAGAACACATATATGCATGATGGAATCACAATGTATTTTTTTTGACAGCCTTAGAACACTTCTATACGTGATTAAATCATAATAAAATTATTTTGAATCACTACCAAATTTTTTTGAAAGCATTAGAACATATATATGCATGATTGAATCAATATAATTTTTTGAGTAACTTAGAACACATGTATGCATGATTAATTCACTAAAAAAAATTTTTGACAGCCTTAAAACACATATATGCATGATTAAATCACTGTGAAACTGATTGGACAACCTTAGAACACATATCTGCAAGATTGAATCACTATAAAATTTTGTTGACAGGCTTAGAACACATATCTGCATGATTGAATCGCTATAATTTTTTTTTGAGTAACTTAGAACACATATATGCATGATTGAATCACTATGAATTTTTTTTAACAGACTCAGAACACATATATGCATGATTGAATCACTATTAAACTTTTTTAACAACATTAGAACACATATATGTAAGATTGAATTAATATAATTTTTTTTTTAAAAACCTTAGATCACATATATGTAAGATTGAATCACTATGAAATTTATTTTGACAGCTTAGCACACATATATGCATGATTGAATTTCTATGAATCTTTTTATAAAACTTACAACACATCTATGCATGATTGAATCACGATGAATTTTTTTTGACAAACCTAGAACATATATATGCATGGTTGAATCACTATGATTTTTTTTGACATCTTGAGAACATATATAGGCATGATTGCATAACTATGAAAATTTTGAACTGCCTTGAAACACATATACGCATTATTGAATCACTATGATTTTTTTTTACAGCCTTAGAACACATATATGCATAATTGAATCACTATGAAATTTGTTTTACAGCCTTAGAAGACATATATGCATGACTGAATCACTATGTACTTTTATTGACAACCTTAGAACATATATATGCACGATGGAATCAAAATTAAATTTTTTTGACAGCCTTAGAACACATATATGCTTGCTTGAATCATAATGAAACTTTCTTGACAGCCTTAGAACACATATAATCATGATTGAATCACAAATTTTTTTTTTTGACAACCTTAGAACACATATATGCATGATTGAATCACTATAAAAAATTTTTGACACCATTAGAGTGTATATATGCATGATTAAGTCACTATAATTTTTTTTTTAGTAACTTAGAACACATACCTGCCTGATTAAAAAACTATGAGTTTTTTTTGAACGCCTTAGAACACATATATGCATGATTGAATCACTATTAAATTTTTTTGACAGCCTTAGAACACATTGACAACCTTATAACACTTACATGCAACATTGCATCACTATGAAATTTTATTGACAGCCTTAGAACACATATATGCATGATTGAATCACAATAAAATTTTTTTAACAACCTTAGAACACATATATGTAAGATTAAATTACTATAAAAAAATGTTAACAACCTTAGAACACATATATGCAAGATTTAATCACTATGAAATTTATTTGACAAAGTGAGAACACATATATGCATGATTGAGTCACTATGAATTTTTTTTGATAGCCTTAAAACACAATATGCATGAGTGAATCACTATGAACTTTATTTGACAGCCTTAGAAAACATAAATGCATTATTGAATCGCTATGAAATTTTTTTGACAGCGTTAGCACACATATATGCGTGATTGAATCTCAATGAATTTTTTTATAAACCTTAGAACACATATATGCATGATTGAATCTCTATGAATTTTTTTTGACAAACTTAGAACATGTATATGCATGATTGAATCACTATGAATTTTTTTTGACAGCCTTAGAACACATATATGCATGATTGAATCACTTTGAATTTTTCATGACAATTTTCGAACATATATATGTATGATTGAATCACTCTAAAATTTTGTCAGCCTTAGAACACATATATTCAAGATTAAATCACTAGAAATTTTTTATAACAACCGTAGAACAAATATATGCAAGATTGAAACATCATGAATTTTTTTTGACATTTTTAGAACACGTATATACATGACTGAATCCCTATGATTTTTTTTTGACAAAGTTAGAACACATATATGCATGATTAAGTTACTATGAATTTTTTTTGATAGACTTAGAACATATATATGCCTGATTGAATCACAATGAATTTTTTTTTACAGCCTTAGAACATATATATGCATGATTGAATCACTCTGAATTTTTTTTGACTACCTTAGAACAGATATATGCATGATTGAATCACAATGGAATTTTTTTGGCAGCCTTATAACACATCTATACATGATTGAATCACAATAAAATTATTTTGACTCACTACCAATTTTTTTTGAAAGCATTAGAACATATATATGCATGATTGAATCACTATAATTTTTTTTGAGTAACTTAGAACACATATATGCATGACTAAATCTCTAAAAAAAAATTTTGACAGCGTTAAAACACATATATGCATGATTAAATCACTCTGAAACTGATTGGACAACCTTAGAACACATATCTACAAGATTGAATCACTATAAAATTTTGTTGACAGCCTTAGAACACATATATGCATGATTGAATCACTATGAATTTTTTTGACAGCCTTTGAACACATAAATGCAACATTGAATCACTACAAATTTTTTTTGACAGCCTTAGAACACATATATGCATGATTGAATCACTATAAAGTTTTTTTGACAGCCTTAGAACCCATATATGCAAGATTGAATAACTATGATTTTTTTTTAACAACCTTAGAACACATATATGCAAGATTGAATCACCATGATTTTTTTTTTACATTCTTAGAACACATATATGCTTGATTGAATCACTATGATTTTTTTTTACAACATTAGAACACATATATGCGTGATTTAATCACTATGAAATTTGTTTGATAGCCTTAGAACACATATATGCATGATTGAATTTTTTTTGACAGCCTTAGAAAACATATATGCATGATTAATTCACTATGAATTATTTTTGACGACCAAAAAACACATATATGCATGATTGAATCACAATGAAATTTTTTTGAGAGCCTTAAAACACATCTATGCACAATTGAATCACAATAAATTTTTGTTGACATCCTTAAACACATATACGCATGATTGAATCACTATGAAATTTTCTTGACAACCTTAGAACACATATATAGATGATTGAGTTAGTACAAAATTTTTTTATAGCATTAGAACACATATATGCATGATTAAATCTATATAACTTTTTTTTGAGTAATTTAGAAGACATATCTTCTTGATTGAATCACTATGGAATTTTTTTGACAACTTGAGAACACATATATGCATGATTGAATCATAATAGAACATATATGTGCAGGATTGAATCACTATGAAAATTTTTGCCAACCATAGAACACATATATGCATGATTGAATCACTGCAATTTTTTTTTGACATTAGAACTCATATATGCATGATTGAATCACTATAAAAAGTTTTTGAATAACTTAGAACACTTATCTGCATGACTGAATCACTACGTATTTTTTTTGACAGCCTTTAAACAAATATATGCAAGATTCAAACCTTTTTGACAACCTTATAACACATATGCATGATTGAATCACTATGAATTTTTTTTATAGCCTTAAAACACATTTGTGCGAGATTGAATCACTATGAATTTTTTTTTATGACCTTAAAACACATATATGCATCATTGAATCACAATGACAATTTTTTGACAACCTTAGAACACATCTATACATGATTCAATCACCATAAAAGTTTTTTGACTAGCTTAGAACACATATATGCATGATTGAATCACTATGAATTTTTTTGACAGCCTTAAAACACATAAATACATAATTGAATCACTATGAATTTTTTTTACAACCTTAGAACACATATATGCATGATTGAATCACTATAAAAACTTTTTAATTAACTTAGAACACATATATGCATGATTGTGTCACTATAAAAAAATTTTGACAGCCTTAAAACACATATATGCATGACTGAATTACAATGAAATATTTTTGACAGCCTTGAAACACATATATGCATGACTGAAATTTTTATGATGGCCTTAGAACAAATATATGCATGATTAAATCACTATGAAATATTTTTGACTGCCTTAGAACACATATATACATGATTGAATCACCTTGAAATCTTTTTCACAGTCTTAGAAAACATATATGCAAGATTGGATCACTATAAAAATTTTTTGGCAGCCTTAGAACACATATATGCATGATTGAATCACTATAAAGAAAGTTTGACAGCCTTAGAACACATATATGCATGATTGAATCACCATGAATTTTTTTGTACAACCTTAGAACACTATATGGATGGTTGAATCACTAACAATTTTTTGTACAACCTTAGAACACTACATGGATGAATGAATCACTACAAATTTTTTTTGAAAGGATTAGAACACATATATGCATGATTGAATCACTATAAAAAATTTTTGAGTGACTTTGAACACGTATCTGCATGATTGAATCACTATGATTTTTTTTAACAGCTTTAGAACACATATATGTATGATTGAATCACTATTAAAATTTTTTGACAGCCTTAGAATGCATTGATCGCCTTAGAACACTTATATGCAAGATTGAATCACCATGAAATTTTTTTGACAGCCTTAAAACACATATATGCAAGATTGAATCACTATGAAATTTTTTTAACAACCTTAGAACACATATATGTAAGATTGTATTACTATAAACTTTTTTTAACAACCTTAGAACACATATATGCAAGATTGAATCATTATGAAATTTATTTCACAATGTTAGAACACATATATGCATGATTGAGTTAGTATGATTTTTTTGAGAGCCCTAGAACACATATATGCATGAGTAAATCACTATCAAATTTTTTTGACAACCTTAGAACACATATATGCATTATTGAATCACTATGATTTTTTTTTACTGCGTTAGCACACATATATGCTTGATTGAATCACTATGAATCTTTTTATAAACCATAGAACACATATTTGCATGATTGAAGCACTATGAAATTTTTTTGACAACTTTAGAACATATATATGCATGATTGAATCACTATGATTTTTTTTGACATCCTCAGAACACATATATGAATGATTGGATAACTATAAAAACTTTTAACTGCCTTAGAACACATATACGCAATATTAAATCACTATAAAAGTTTTTTGACAGCCTTAGTATATATATATCCATGATTGAATCAATATGATTTTTTTTTTACATCCTTAGAACACATATATGCCTGACTGAATCACTATGATTTTTTTTTGACAACCTTAGAACATATGTATGCATGATTGAATCACTATAATTTTTTTTGACAACCTTAAAAATCATATATGCATGATTTAATCACTACAATTTTTTTTGACAACATTAGAGTGTGTATATGCATGATTGAATCACTATAATTTTTTTTTGCGTAACTTAGAATACATAACTACATGATTGATTCACTATGATTTGTTTTATCGCCCTTGAATGCATATATGCATGATTGAATCACAATGAAATGATTTTGAACCGCTTAGAACACATATATGCATGATTGAATCACAATGAAATTTTTTTAACAACCTGAGAATACACACACACACATATATATATATATATATATATATATATATATATATATGATTTAATCACTATGAAACTTTTTTTATAGCATTAGAACACATATATGCATGAGTGAATAACTATGAAGATTTTTTGATAGCCTTAGAACATATATATACATGAGTGAATCACTATGAAGATTTTTTTGACAGCCTTAGAACACATATATGCAAGGTTTATTTTTTTTTTGACAACCTTAGTACACATATATGCAAGATTAAATCACTATAATTTTTTTTTGACAGGCTGAGAACACATATATGCATGATTGATTTACTATAAAAAAATTTAGACAGCCTTAGAACACATATATGCAAGATTGAATCACTATGAAACTTTTTTAACGACCTTAGAACACATATATGCAAATTTGAATCACCCTAAATTTTTTTTTACATTCCTAGAACACGTATGCATGATTAATTTACTATGAATTTTTTTTGACAATGTTAGAACACATGTATGCATGCTTGAGTCACTATGAATTTTTTTTTGATAGACTAAGAACACATATATGCATGAGTGAATCAGTATGAAATCTTTTTGACAGCCATAGAACACATATGTGCATGATTGAATCACAATGAATTTTTTTTGACATCCATAGAACTCATATATGCATCATTGAATAACAGTGAATTTTTTTGACAGCCTGAGAACACATCTATACATGATTGAATCACAATAAAAAAATTTTGACAGCCTTAGAACACATATATGCATGTTTGAATCGCTATGAATTTTTTTTGAAAACGTTAGAACACATATAGTCATGTGTGAATTACTAAATCTTTTTTTTATAGCATTAGAACATATATATGCATGATTGAATAACTCTAAATTTTTTTGAGTAACTTAGAACACATATCTGCTTGATTGAATCAATACAAAAAAAATTTGATAGCCTTAAAACCACATATATACATGGTTGAATCGCGATGAAATTTTTTGTAGAGCATTAGAACACATATTTGCATGACTGAATCACTTTAAAATTTTTTGGACAACCTTGGAACACATATATGCTTGATTGAATCACTAAAATCTTTTTATAAACCATAGAACACATATATGCATGATTGAAGCACTATGAAATTTTTTTGACAACTTTAGAACATATATTTGCATGATTGAATCACTATGATTTTTTTTTTACATCCTCAGAACACATATATGAATGATTAGATAACTATAAAAATTTTTAACTGCCTTAGAACACATATACACTTTATTAAATCACTATGAAATTTTTTTGACCGCCTTAGAACACATATATCCATGATTGAATCAATATGATTTTTTTTTTACATCCTTAGAACACATATATGCCTGACTGAAT
Source organism: Nuphar pumila (assembly GCF_984573655.1). Classification (NCBI taxonomy): domain Eukaryota; kingdom Viridiplantae; phylum Streptophyta; class Magnoliopsida; order Nymphaeales; family Nymphaeaceae; genus Nuphar; species Nuphar pumila. The sequence goes on along the minus strand of NC_143251.1, from coordinate 67,542,424 downwards.
CACTATGAAAATTTTTTGACAACCTTAGAACATATGTATGCATGATTGAATCACTATAATTTTTTTTGACAACCTTAGAAATCATATATGCATGATTTAATCACTACAAATTTTTTTTTACAACATTATAGTGTGTATATGCATGATTGAATCACTATAATGTTTTTTTGCGTAACTTAGAATACATAACTGCATGATTGAATCACTATGATTTTTTTTATCGCGTTAGAACACATATATGCATGATTGAATCACAATGAAATGATTTTGAACCCCTTAGAACACATATATGCATGATTGAATCACAATGAAATTTTTTTAACAACCTGAGAATATATATATATGATTTAATCACTATGAAACTTTTTTGATAGCATTAGAACACATATATGCATGAGTGAATAACTATGAAGATTGTTTGATATCCTTAGAACATATATATACATGAGTGAATCACTATGAAGATTTTTTTGACGGCCTTAGAACACATATATGGAAGATCTATTTTTTTTTGACAACCTTAGTACACATATATGCAAGATTAAATCACTATAAATTTTTTTTTGAAAGACTGAGAACACATATATGCATGATTGAATTACTATAAAAAAATTTAGACAGCCTTAGAACACATATATGCAAGATTGAATCACTATGAAACTTTTTTAACAACCTTAGAACATATATATATGCAAGATTGAATCACCTTGAAATTTTTTATACAACCTTAGAACACTATATGGATGGCTAAATCACTACAAATTTGTTTTTGATAGCATTAGAGCATATATATGCATGAGTGAATCACTATCAATTTTTTTTGACATCCTTAGAACACATATATACATTATTGAGTCACTATGAATTTGTTTTGACTGCGTTAGCACACATATATGCATGATTGAATCACCATGAATCTTTTTATAAACCATAGAACACATATATGCATGATTGAATCACAATGAAAATTTTTTGACAACCTTAGAACATATATATGCATGATTGAATCACTATGATTTTTTTTGACATTCTGAGAACACATATATGAATGAATGGATGACTATGAATTTTTTTAACTGCCATAGAACACATATACGCATTATTGAATCACTATGAAATTTTTTTGACAGCCTTAGAACACATATATGCGTGATTTAATCAATATGATTTTTTTTTACATCCTTAGAACACATATATGCCTGACTGAATCACTATGAAATTTTTTTGACAACCTTAGAACAGATGTATGCTTGATTGAATCACTATAAATTTTTTTTGACAACGGTAGAAATCATATATGCATGATTGAATCACTACAAATGTTTTTTGACAGCATTAGAGTGTATATATGCATGATTGAATCACTATAAATTTTTTTTGCATAACTTAGAACACATACCTGCATGATTGAATCACTATAATTTTTTTTTATAGCCTTAGAACACATATATGCATGATTGAATCACTATAAAAATTTTTTGACAACCTTAGAACACATATAAGCATGATTGAATCACAATGAAATGATTTTGACAACCTTAGAACACATCTATGCATGCTTGAATAACAATAAAAAAAAATTGACAGCCTTAGAACACATATATGCATGATTGAGTCACTATAAAACTTTTTTGACAACCTTAGAACACACACACACACACACACACACATATATATATATATATATATGATTTAATCACTATGAAACTGTTTTCATAGCATTAGAACACATATATGCATGAGTGAATCACTATGAACATTTTTTGACAGCGTTACAACATATATATACATGAGTGAATCACTATGAAGATTTTTTTGACAGCTTTAGAACACATATATGCAAGATTTATTTTTTTTTGGCAGCCTTAGTACACATATATGCTAGACTGAATCACTATACAAATTTTTTGACAACCTTAAAATACATATATGCATGATTGAATCACTATGAAATGTTTTTGACGAACTTTGAACACATATACGCATGATTGAATCACAATGTTTTTTTTTCTGCCTTAGAACACATCTATACATGATTGATTCACAATAATTTTTTTTTGACAGCCTTAGAACATATATATGCATGATTGAATCACTATGATTTTTTTTTGAAAACCTTAGAACACATATATTCATGTGTGAATTACTACCAATTTTTTTTTATAGCATTAGAACATATATATGCATGATTGAAAAGCTATAAATGTTTTTTGAGTAACTTAGAACACATATCTGCTTGATTTAATCACTATAAAAAAATTTTGATAGCCTTTAAACCACATCTATACGTGATTGAATCACGATGAAATTTTTCGGACAGCCGTAAAACACATATTTGCATGATAAATTTTCATAGCATTTGAACACATATATGCATGATTGAATCACTGTAAAAGTTTTTTGAGTAACTTATAACACATATCTGCAAGATTGAATCACTATGAATTTTTTTTGACCGTCTTAGTATATATATTGGCATGATTGAGTGACTATAAACTTTTTTGGACAACCTTAGAACACATATATGGATGATTGATTCACTATAAAAAAATTTTAACAGCATTTGAAAAAATATATGCATGAATGAATCACTATAAAAGTTTTTTGAGTAACTTAGAACACATATCTGCATGATTGAATAACTATGAAAGTTTTTTGACAGCCTCAGAACACATATATACATGATTGAATCACTATAAATTTTTTTTGACATCCTTGGAACACATATATGCAAGATTGAATCACAATGAAAAATTTTTGACAACCTTGGAACACATATATGCCTGATTGAATTACTATAAATTTTTTTTGTCAGTATTAGAATGCATATATGCAATATTGAATCACTATGAAGATTTTTGAACAACCTTGGAACACATATTTGCAAGATTGAGTCACCTTAATTTTTTTCTATTTTTTAGAACACATATATACATGATTGAATCAAAATGATTTTTTTTTTACATCCTTAGAACACATATATGCCTGACTGAATCACTATGAAATTTTTTTGACAAACTTAGAACAGATGCATGCTTGATTGAATCACTATAATTTTTTTTCACAACCGTAGAAATCATATATGCATGATTGAATCACTACAAATGTTTTTTGACAGCATTAGAGTGTATATATGCATGATTGAATCACTATAATTTTTTTTTTGCATAACTTAAAACACATACCTGCATGATTGAATCACTATGATTTTTTTATCGCCTTAGAACACATATATGCATGATTGAATCACTATAATTTTTTTTGACAACCTTAGAACACATATAAGCATGATTGAATCACAATGAAATGATTTTGACAACCTTAGAACACATCTATGCATGCTTGAATAACATTAAAAAAAAATTGACAGCCTTAGAACACATATATGCATGATTGAGTCACTATAAAACTTTTTTGACAACCTTAGAACACACACACACACACACACACACACACATATATATATATATGATTTAATCACTATGAAACTTTTTTTATAGCATTAGAACACATATATGCATGAGTGAATCACTATGAACATTTTTTGACACCGTTAGAACATATATATACATGAGTGAATCACTATGAAGATTTTTTTGACAGCTTTAGAACACATATATGCAAGATTTATTTTTTTTTGGCAGCCTTAGGACACATATATGCTAGACTGAATCACTATGCAAATTTTTTGACAACCTTAAAATACATATATGCATGATTGAATCACTATGAAATGATTTTTACGAACTTTGAACACATATACGCATGATTGAATCACAATGTTTTTTTTTACTGCCTTAGAACACATCTATACATGATTGATTCACAATAATTTTTTTTGACAGCCTTAGAACATATATATGCATGATTGAATCACTATGATTTTTTTTTGAAAACCTTAGAACACATATATTCATGTGTGAATTACTACCAATTTTTTTTTATAGCATTAGAACATATATATGCATGATTGAAAAGCTATAAATTTTTTTTGAGTAACTTAGAACACATATCTGCTTGATTTAATCACTATAAAAAAATTTTGATAGCCTTAAAACCACATCTATACGTGATTGAATCACGATGAAATTTTTCGGACAGCCGTAAAACACATATTTGCATGATAAATTTTCATAGCATTTGAACACATATATGCATGATTGAATCACTGTAAAAGTTTTTTGAGTAACTTATAACACATATCTGCAAGATTGAATCACTATGAAATTTTTTTGACCGTCTTAGTATATATATTGGCATGATTGAGTCACTATAAACTTTTTTGGACAACCTTAGAACACATATATGGATGATTGATTCACTATAAAAAAAAATTCACAGCATTTGAACAAATATAAGCATGAATGAATCACTATAAAAGTTTTTTGAGTAACTTAGAACACATATCTGCATGATTGAATAACTATGAAAGTTTTTTGACAGCCTCAGAACACATATATACATGATTGAATCACTATAAATTTTTTTGACAGCCTTCGAACACATATATGCAAGATTGAATCACTATGAAATTTTTTTGACAACCTTGGAACACATATATGCCTGATTGAATTACTATAATTTTTTTTGTCAGTATTAGAACGCATATATGCAATATTGAATCACTATAAAGATTTTTGAACAACCTTAGAACACATATTTGCAAGATTGAGTCACCTTAAATTTTTTATTTTATTTTTTAGAACACATATATACATGATTGAATCACTATGATTTTTTTTGACATTGTTATAACACATATATGCATGATTGAGTCACTATGAAATTTTTTTGATAGCCTTAGAACACATATATGCATGATTGAATCACTATAAATTTTTTTTGACAGCCTTAGAACACATAAATGCATGATTGAATCATAATTAAAATTTTTTGACAGCGTTTGAACACATGTATACATGACTGAATCACTATAAAATTCTTTTGACAGCCTTAGATAATATATATGCATGATTCAATCACAAGGAAATTTGTTTGAAAGTCTTAGAACACATATATGCAAGATTGAATTTTTTTGACAGTCTTAGTACACGTATATGCATGATTGAATCACTATAAACTTTGTTTAACAATATGAAAACACATATATGCATGATTGAATCACTATGATTTTTTTTTACAACCATAGAACACATATATGCATGATTGAATAACAATGAAATTTTTTTGATAGCCTTAGAACACATCTATACATGATTGAATCAGAATAATTTTTTTTTATAGCCTTAGAACACATAAATCCATGGTTGAATCACTATAATTTTTTTTTGACAACCTTAGAACACATATATGCATGATTGAGTCACAATGAAATTTTTTTGACAACCATAAAACACATCTATGCATGATTGAATCACAATAAAAAAAAATTGACAGCCTTAGAACACATATATGCATGATTGAATCACTATGAATTGTTTTTGAAAACCTTAGAACACATATATGTATGATTGAATCGCTATGAATATTTTTTGATAGCATTAGAACACATATATGCCTGAGTGAATCACTATGAAATTTTTTTGACAGGCTTAGAACACATATGTAAGAGTAAATCACTCTAATTTTTTTTTGGCATCCATAGATCACATATTTACATGATTGAATCACTATGAATTTTTTTGAACAACCTTAGAACACATATACACATGATTGAATCACTATGAATTTTTTTTTACAGCCTTAGAACACATATATGCATGATTGAATCACTATGAATTTTTTTTGACAGTCTTAGAACAAATATATGCATGATTGAATCACTATAAATTTTTTTTACAGCCTTAGAACACATATATGCATGATTGAATCACCTTGAATTTTTTTTACAGCCTTAGAACACATATATGCAAGATTGAATCACTATGAGATTATTTTGACTGCCTTAAAACACATATATGCATGAGTGAATCACTATAAAATTTTTTTGACAGCCTTAGAACACATATATGCATGATTGAATTACTATAAAATTTTTTTGACAAGCTTAGAACACATATATGCATGATTAAATCACTATAAAATTTTTTTGAGTAACTTAGAACAGATGTATGCTTGATTGAATCACTATAAATTTTTTTTGACATTCTTAAAATACATACATGCATGATTGAATCACTATAAAAAAATTTTGAGTAACTTAAAACACTTATCTGCATGACTGAATCACTATGAAAATTTTTTGATAGCCTTAGAACACATATATGCATTATTCAATCACTATGAAATTTGTTTGATAGCCTTAGAACACATATATGCAAGATTATTTTTTTTTTGACAGCCTTAGTACACATATATGCTAGACTGAATCACTATGAAATTTATTTGATAGCCTTAAAACACATATATGTATGATTGAATCACTATGATTTTTTTTAAAAACCTTTGAGCACATATATGCATGATTGAATCACAATGAATTTTTTTGATAGCCTTATAACACATCTGTACCAGATTGAGTCACAATTAAAATTTTTTGACAGCCTTAGAACACATATATGCATGATTGAATCACTATGATTTTTTTTTTGAAAACTTTACAACACATATGCATGATTGAATCACTAACAATTTTTTTTGACAGCATTAGAACACATATGCATGATTGAGTTACTACAAAATTTTTTTGAGTAACTTAGAACACATATCTGCGTGATTTAATCACTATAAAAGAAATTTGATTGCCTCAAAAAAGCATATATACATAGATTGAATCACTATGAATTTATTTGGACAGCCTTAGAACACATATTTGCATGACTGAATCAATATAAAATTTTTTGGTCAACCCTAGAACACATATATGGATGATTGATTCACTACAAAAAAAATTTCACAACATTAAAACACACATGCATGATTGAATCACTACGAAATTTTTTTGACATCCTTTGAACACATATATGCAAGATTGAATCACTATGAATTTTTTTTGACAGCCTTAGAGCACATATAAGCATGATTGAATTTCTATAAATTTATTTTGACATGCTTAGAACACATATATGCATGATTGAATCACTATGAAATTTTTTTAACGACCTTAGAACACATATATGCAAATTTGAATCACCCTAATTTTTTTTTTTACATTCCTAGAACACGTATGAATGATTGAATTACTATGAATTTTTTTTTACAATGTTAGAACACATGTATGCATGATTGAATCACTATGAATTTTTTTTGAAAGACTAAGAACACATATATGCATGAGTGAATCAGTATGAAATCTTTTTGACAGCCATAGAACACATATGTGCATGATTGAATCACTATGAATTTTTTTTGACATCCATAGAACACTTATATGCATGATTGAATCACAGTGAATTTTTTTGACAGCCTTAGAACACATATATACATGATTGAGTCACAATAAAATTTTTTTGACAGCCTTAGAACACATATATGCATGTTTGAATCGCTATGAATTTTTTTTGAAAACGTTAGAACACATATATTTATGTGTGAATTACTACAATTTTTTTTTATAGCATTAGAACATATATATGCATGATTGAATAACTCTAAATTTTTTTTGAGTAACTTAGAACACATATCTGCTTGATTGAATCAATATAAAAAAATTTTGATAGCCTTAAACCACATATATACATGGTTGAATAACGATGAAATTTTTTGTAGGGCCTTAGAACACATATTTGCATGACTGAATCACTTTAAATTTTTTTGGACAACCTTGGAACACATATATGGATTATAGATTCACTATAAAAAAAAATTCACAACATTTGAACACATATATGCATGATTGAATCACTATAAAAGTATTTTGAGTAACTTAGAACATACATCTGCATGATTGAATCACTATGAAATTTTTTTGACAGTCTTAGTACATATATTGGCATGACTGAATCACTATAAAATTTTTTGCACAACCTTAGAACTCATATCTGCATGATTTAATCACTATAAAAGAAATTTGACAGCCTTAAAAAAACATATATACATGATTGAATCACTATGATTTTTTTGGACAGCCTTAGAACACATATTTGCATGACTGAATCACTATAAATTTTTTTGGACAACCCTAGAACACATATGTGGATGATTGATTCACAACAAAAAAATTTTCACAGCATTAGAACACACATATGCATGATTGAATCACTATGAATTTTTTTTGACAAACTTAGAACACCTATGTCCATGATTGAATCACTATGAATTTTTTTTCACAGCCTTAGAACACATATATGCACGATTAAACGACTATGAATTTTTTTTTAAAGCCTTTGAACACATATATGCACGATTAAACGACTATGAATTTTTTTTTACAGCCTTTGAACACATATATGCAAGATTGAATCACTGTGAAATTTTTTCGACTGCCTTAGAACACATATAAGCTTGGTTGAATTACTATAATTTTTTTTGATAGGCTTAGAACACATATATGCATGACTGACTCACTATGAAATTTTTTTAATGACCTTAGAACACATATATGCAAATTTAAATCACCCTAATTTTTTTTTCACATTCTTAGAACACATGTACACATGAATGAATCACTATGAATTTTTTTTGAAAATGTTAGAACACATGTCTGCATGATTGAGTCACTATGATTTTTTTTTTATAGTCTAAAAACACATATATGCATGAGTGAATCAATATGACAACTTTTTGACAGCCTTAGAACACATATATGCATGATTGAATCACTATGAAATTTTTTTGACATCCATAGAACACATATATGCATGATTGAATCACAATGAAATTTTTTGACAGCCTTAGAACGAACACATCTATACATGATTGAATCACAATAATTTTTTTTGACAGCCTTAGAACATATATATGCAAGATTGAATCACTATGAAATTTTTTTGACAGCCTTAGAACACATATATGCATGAGTGAATCACTATGAATTTTTTTTGACGGCCTTAAAACACATATATGCATGATTGAATTACTATGAATTTTTTTCACAAGCTTAGAACACATATATGCATTATTGAATCACTATAATTTTTTTTTGACATCCTTAAAACACATACATGCATGATTAAATCGCTATAATTTTTTTTGAGTAACTTAAAACACATATATGCATTATTCAATAACAATGAAATTTGTTTGATAGCCTTAAAACACATATATTCAAGATTAATTTTTTTTGACAGCCTTAGTACACATATATGCTAGGCTGAATCACTATGAAATTTGTTTGACAGCCTTAAAACACATATATGCATGATTGAACCACTATGATTTTTTTTTTACATCCTTTGAAAACATATATGCATGATTGAATAACAATGAAATTTTTTGACAGCCTTAGAACACATCTTTACATGATTGAATCTCAATAAAAAAATTTTGACATCCTTAGAGCACATATATGCTTGATTGAATCACTATGATTTTATTTTAAAAACCTTACAGCACATATATGCATGATTGAATCACTGACAAATTTTTTTGACAGCATTAGAACATATATATGCATGATTGAGTTACTATAATTTTTTTGAGTAACTTGCAACACATATCTGCATGATTGAATCACTATAAAAGAAATTTAACAGCCTCAAAAAAACATATATACATGATTGAATCACTATGATTTTTTTTAGACAGCCTTAGAACACATATTTGCATGACTGAATCACTATAAAATTTTTTGGACAACACTAGAACACAAATATGGATGATTGATTCACTACACAAAAATTTTCACAGCATTAGAACACACATATGCATGATTGAATCACTATGAAATTTTTTTGACAGCCTTAGAACACAAATCTCCATGATTGAATCACTATGAATTTTTTTTGAAAGCCTTAGAACTCATATATGCATGATTGAATCACCATGAAATTTTTTTGACAGCCTTTGAATACATATATGCGAGATTGAATCACTATGAAATTTTTTTGACATCCATAGAACACATATGTGCATGATTGAATCACTATGAATTTTTTTTCACAACCTTAGAACACATATATGCATGATTGAATCACTATAAATTCTTTTTGAGTAACTTATAACACATATCTGCATGATTGAATCACTACAAAATTCTTTTGATAGGTTAAAAACACATATATGCATGAATGAATCACTATAAATTTTTTTGAGTAACTTAGAACACTAATATGCATGGCTTAATCACTATGAAATTTTTTTGACAGCCTTAGAACACATATATGCATGATTGAATCACTATAAAATTTGTTTGACAACCTTAAAACACATATATGCATGATTGAATCACAATAATTTTTTTTTGATAATCTTAAAACACATATATGCATCATTGAATCACTAAATTTTTTTGTTATAACATTAGAACATATAAATGCAAGATTAAATCACTATAAAAGTTTTTTGAGTAACTTAGAACACATATTTGCATGATTGAATGATTATAATTTTTTTTATAGCCTTAAAACACATATATGCATGAATTAATCACTATAATTTTTTTTGACTAACTTAGAGCACTTAGATGCATGACTGAATTACTATTAATTTTTTTTGGCAGCCTTAGAAGACATATATGCATGATTGAGTCACTATAAAATTTGTTTGACATCCTTAAAACACATATATGCATGATTGAATCATTATGAATTTTTTTTGACAACCTTAGAACACATGATGGAATCACTATAAATTTTTTTTGATAACCTTAAAACACATATATGCCTCATTGAATCACTGCCAATTTTATTTACAACATTAGAACATATATATGCATGATTAAATCACTATAAATTTTTTTTTGAGTAACTTAGAACACATATTTGCATAATTGAATGACTATAAATTTTTTTGACAGCCTTAAAACACATATATGCATGACTGAATCACTATAAAATTTTTTGGACAGCCTTAGAACACATATTTGCAAGACTGTATCACTATAAAATTTTCTTGAGTAACTTAGAACACATATCTGCAAGATTGAATCTGTATAAATTTTTTTTGACAGCCATGGAACACATATATGCAAGATTGAATCACCACGATTTTTTTTGACAGCCTTAGAACACATCTATGCACGATAGAATCACTATGAATTTTTTTTTACAGCCTTAGAATACATATATGCATGATTGAAGCACTATGAATTTTTTTTTGACAGCCTTAGAACACATATATGCAAGATGGAATCACTATAAAAAAATTTTGACGTCTTTAGAGCACATATATGCAATATTGAATCACTATGAATTATTTTACCAACCCTAGAACACAAATATGGAAGATTAAAACAGAATAAATTTTTTTTAACATGCTTAGAACACAATTACGCATGAGTGAATCACTATGAATTTTTTTTTACAACGCTAGAACACAAATATGCATGAATAAATCACAATGAAATTTTTTTTATTGCCTTAGAACACATATACATGATTAAATCACTATGAAATTTTTTTGGCAGATTTAGAACATATATATACATGATTGAATCACTATTAAATTTTTTTGACAACCTTAGAACACATATATGCATGATTGAATCACAAAGATTTTTTTACAGCCTTAGAACACATCTAGACATGATTGAATCACAATAAAATTTTTTTTACAGCCTTAGAACACAAATATGCAAGATTGAATCACTATGAATTTTTTTTGACAACCTTAGAACACATATATGCATGATTGAATCACTACTAAATTTTTTTGACAACTTTAGAACATATATCTGCATGATTGAATCACTATAAATGTTTTTGAGTATTTAGGAACACATATCTGCATGATTGAATCACTATAAAAAACTTTTGACAACGTTAAAACACATATCTCCATGATTGAATCACTATGAAATTTTTTGGACAAACTTAGAACACATATTTGCATGACTAAACCACAATGAAATTTTTTGGAGAACCTTAGAACATATATATGAATGATTAAAATACTACAAATTTTTTTCACAGCATTACAACACATATATGCATGATTGAATCACTATAATTTTTTTTTGGGTAACTTAGAACAAAAATCTGCATGATTGAATCACTATGAATTTTTTTTGACAGCCTTAGAACACATATCTGAATGATTGAATCACAATGAAATTTTTTTGACTGCCTTAGAACACATATAAGTAAGATTGAATCACTACAAAATTTTCTTGATAGCCTTAGAACACATATATGCATGATTGAATCACTATAAAAGTTTTTTGACAGACATAGAACACATATGTGCATGATTGAACCACTATGAATTCTTTTTGACAGCCTTAAAACACATATATGCATGATTGAATCACTACAAAATACTTTTTACAACATTAGAACACATATATGTAAGATTAAATCACTGTAAAATTCTTTTAAGAACCTTAGAACATATATATGCAAGATTGAATAACTATGAATTTTTTTGGACAATGGTAGAACACAAATATGCATGATTGAGTCACTATGAAATTTGTTTGACAGTCTTAAAACACTTATATACATGAGTGAATCACTATGAAATTTTTTTGAAACCCTTAGAACACATATATGCATTATTGAATCCCTATGATTTTTTTTTGACAGCTTTAGCAAACATATAAGCATGATTGAATCACTATAAATTTCTTTTTAACCTTAGAACACATATATGCATGATTGAATTGCTATGATTTTTTTTTAACAACATTAGAACTCGTATATGCATGATTCTGTCACTATGAAAATTTGTGGACAGCCTTAGAACACATATGTGCATGACTAAATCGCTATGAATTTTTTTTAAAAGCCTTAGTACACGTATTTGCATGATTGAAATTTTTTTGACAGCCTTAGAACCTATATATGCATCATTGAAATATTTTTGACGGCTTGAGATCACTTATATGCAAGATTGAATCACTATGAATTTTTTTGGACAACCTTAGAACACTTATATGCATGATTGAATTGCTATAAATTTTTTTTGACAACCTTAGAACACATATATTCATAATTTAATCACTAGAATATTTTTTTGACAACATTAGAACACATATATACATAATTGAATCACTATAAATTTTTTTTTAGTAACTTAGAACACATATCTGCACGATTCAATCACAATGAAATTTTTTTGACAGCGTTAGAACATATATATGCATAATTGGATCACTATGAAAGTTTTTTGACAGCCTTGGAACTCATATATAAAAGATTCAATCACTATAAATTTTTTTTGACAGCCTTAGAACACATATATGCATTATTGAATCACTGCAAAAATTTTTTGATAGCCTTAGAACTCAAATATGCATGATTGAATCACTATGATTTTTTTTTGACAGCCATAGAACACATATATGCATGATTGAATCACTAAAAAATATTTTCAACAGCATTAGAACACATATATGCAGGATTGAATCATTATAAAATTTTTTTGTGGAGCTTACAACAAAAATTTGCATGATTGAATCACTATGAATTTTTTTTGACAGCCTTAAAACACATTTATGCATGATTGAATCACTATGATTTTTCTTTTACATCCTTAGAACACATATATGCTAGATTGAATCTCTATGATTTTTTTTGACAGCCTTAGAACACATATATGCATGATTGAATCACCATGAATTTTTTTTGACTACCTTAGAACACATGTATCCATGATTGAATCACTATAATTTTTTTTTTACTGCCTCATAATAAATATATGCATGATTGAGTCACTATAAAGTTTTTTGACATCCGTAGAATACATATATGCATGATTGAATTACTATAAATTTTTATTGACAGCCTTAGAACAGATATATGCATGATTGAATCACTATGATTTTTTTTTAACTAGCTTAGAACACATATATGCATGAGTGAGTCATTATGAAATTTTTTTGATAGCCTTAGAAGACAAATATGCATGATTGAATCACTATAAATTTTTTTTGACTGCCTTAGAGCACATATACCCAAGATTGAATTTTTTTACAGCCTTAGAACACATATATGCATGATTGAATCACTCTAAAAGTTTTTTTGACAACCTTAGAACACATATATGCATGATTGAATCACTATGATATTTTTTTGACAGCCTTAGAACACATATACACATTATTGAATCACTATGAAATTTTTTTGATAGCCTTTGAACACATATATGCAAGATTGAGTCACTATGGATTTTTTTTTACAACCTTAGAACAATATATGCATGAGTGAATCACTATGATTTTTTTTATAGCCTTAATATACATATATGCATTAGAACACATATATGCAAGATTACATTTTGTTTGACAGCCTTAGAACACATATATGCAAGATTGAAATTTTATTGACACCTTTAGAACACATATGCGCATGATTGAATCACTATGAAAATTTTTTGACAGTCTTGGAACACATATATGCATGATTGAATCACTATGAATTTTTTTTGATAGCCTTAGAACACATGTATGATTGATTGAATCAGAATAAGAAAATTTTGTAGCCATAGAACACATATATGTAGGATTTAGTCACTACGAATTTTTTTTGACAGCCTCAGAACGCATATATGCGTGATTCAATCACTATGAATTTTTTTTGACAGCCTTAGAATACATATATGCAAGATAGTATCACTATAAAATATTTTTGACAGCATTAAAACACAAATCTGCATGATTGAATCACTATAATTTTTTTTTGATAGCCTTAGAACACATATATGCATGATTGAATTGTTATGAAAATTTTTTGACAGCCTTAGAACACATATATGCATGATTGAATCACGATGAATTTTTTTTGACATCATTAGAACATGTATATGCAAGATTGAATCAGTATGAAATTTTTGTGACAACCTAAGAACACATACATGCATGATGGAATCACTATGAAATTTTTTTGACAGCCTTAGAACACATATATACATGATTGAATCACTATGGAATTTTTTTGACAGCCTTAGAACATTCATATACAAGATTGAATTTTTTTTGATAGCCTTAGAACACATATATGCTAGAATGGATCACTATCAATTTTTTTGGACAGCCTTATAACACATATATGCATGATTGAATCACTATAAATTTTTTTTGATAGCCATAAAACACATCCTTGCATGATTTAATCACAATAATTTTTTTTTGAAAGCCTTAGAACACATATATTCTTGATTCAAACACTATGTAATTCTTTTACAACATTAGAACACATATATGCCCAATTGAATCACTATGATTTTTTTTGACAGCCTTACAACCCATATATACATGATTGAATCACTATAAAAAAATTTGACAACCTTAGAACATATATATGCAAGAGTGAATTGCTATGAATTTTTTTTTGCAGCCTTAGAACACATATATGCATGATTTAATCACAATGATTTTTCTTTGACACCCTTGGAATACATATATGTTCGATTTATTTACTATGGAATTTTTTGACAGCTTAGAACACATATACTCGTGATTGAATCACTATGAATTTTTTTTTACAGGCTTAGAACACATATATGCATGATTGAATCACTATG
Organism: Nuphar pumila; assembly: GCF_984573655.1. Taxonomy (NCBI): domain Eukaryota; kingdom Viridiplantae; phylum Streptophyta; class Magnoliopsida; order Nymphaeales; family Nymphaeaceae; genus Nuphar; species Nuphar pumila. Next base: position 67,526,905 of record NC_143251.1, on the reverse strand, counting down.
AATTATTTTTGACAGCCTTAGAACACATATATGAATGATTAAGTCACTATGAAATTTTTTTGACAGCCTTAGAACACATATATGCATGATTGAATCACCACAAATTTTTTTTGACAGCCATGGAACACATATATGCATGATTGAATCACTACAAAATATTTTTAACAGCATTAAAACACAAATATGCAGGATTTAATCACTATAAAATTTTTTTGAGGAACTTACAACACAAATTTGCATGATTGAATCACTATAAAATGTTTTAGACAACCTTAAAACACATATATGCATGATTGAATCACTATGATTTTTTTTTTACATCCTTAGAACACATATATGCTAGATTGAACCACTATGATTTTTTTTTACAGCCTTAGAACACATATATGCATGATTGAATCATTATAAAAATTTTTTGACAACCTTAGAACACATGATGGAATCACTATATTTTTTTTTTGATAACCTTAAAACACATATATGCCTCATTGAATCACTGCCACATTTATTTACAACATTAGAACATATATATGCATGATTAAATCACTATAATTTTTTTTTGAGTAACTTAGAACACATATTTGCATGATTGAATGACTATAAATTTTTTTGACAGCCTTAAAACACATATATGCATGATTGAATCACTATAAAATTTTTTGGACAGCCTTAGAACACATATTTGCAAGACTATATCACTATAAAATTTTCTTGAGTAACTTAGAACACATATCTGCAAGATTGAATCACTATAAATTTTTTTGACAGCCATGGAACACATATATGCAAGATTGAATCACCACGATTTTTTTTTGACAGCCTTAGAACACATATATGCACGATAGAATCACTATGAATTTTTTTTTACAGCCTTAGAATACATATATGCATGATTGAAGCACTATGAATTTTTTTTTGACAGCCTTAGAACACATATATGCAAGATGGAATCACTATAAAAAAATTTTGACGTCTTTAGAGCACATATATGCATTATTGAATCACTATGAATTATTTTAACCCTAGAAGACAAATATGGAAGATTAAAACAGAATAATTTTTTTTTAACATGCTTAGAACACAATTACGCATGAGTGAATCACTATGAATTTTTTTTGACAACGCTAGAACACAAATATGCATGAATAAATCACAATGAAATTTTTTTTATTGCCTTAGAACACATATATACATGATTAAATCACTATGAATTTTTTTTGGCAGATTTAGAACATATATATACATGATTGAATCACTATTAAATTTTTTTGACAACCTTAGAACACATATATGCATGATTGAATCACAAAGATTTTTTTACAGCCTTAGAACACATCTAGACATGATTGAATCACAATAAATTTTTTTTTACAGCCTTAGAACACAAATATGCAAGATTGAATCACTATGAATTTTTTTTGACAACCTTAGAACACATATATGCATGATTGAATCACTACTAAATTTTTTTGACAACTTTAGAACATATATCTGCATGATTGAATCACTATAAATGTTTTTGAGTATTTAGGAACACATATCTGCATGATTGAATCACTATAAAAAACTTTTGACAACATTAAAACACATATCTCCATGATTGAATCACTATGAAATTTTTTGGAAAACTTAGAACACATATTTGCATGACTAAACCACAATGAAATTTTTTGGAGAACCTTAGAACATATATATGTATGATTAAAATACTACAAATTTTTTTCACAGCATTACAACACATATATGCATGATTGAATCACTATGAATTTTTTTGGGTAACTTAGAACAAAAATCTGCATGATTGAATCACTATGAATTTTTTTTGACAGCCTTAGAACACATATCTGAATGATTGAATCACTATGAAATTTTTTTGACTGCCTTAGAACAAATATAAGTAAGATTGAATCACTACAAAATTTTCTTGATAGCCTTAGAACACATATATGCATGATTGAATCACTATAAAAGTTTTTTCACAGACACAGAACACATATGTGCATGATTGAACCACTATGAATTCTTTTTGACAGCCTTAAAACACATATATGCATGATTGAATCACTACAAAATACTTTTTACAACATTAGAACACATATATGTAAGATTAAATCACTGTAAAATTCTTTTAAGAACCTTAGAACATATATATGCAAGATTGAATAACTATGAATTTTTTTTGACAATGGTAGAACACAAATATGCATGATTGAGTCACTATGAAATTTGTTTGACAGCCTTAAAACACTTATATACATGAGTGAATCACTATGAATTTTTTTTGAAACCCTTAGAACACATATATGCATTATTGAATCCCTATGATTTTTTTTTGACAGCTTTAGCAAACATATAAGCGTGATTGAATCACTATAAATTTCTTTTTAACCTTAGAACACATATATGCATGATTGAATCGCTATGATTTTTTTTAACAACATTAGAACTAGTATATGCATGATTCTGTCACTATGAAAATTTGTGGACAGCCTTAGAACACATATGTGCATGACTAAATCGCTATGAATTTTTTTTAAAAGCCTTAGTACACGTATTTGCATGATTGAAATTTTTTTGACAGCCTTAGAACCCATATATGCATCATTGAAATATTTTTGACGGCTTGAGATCACTTATATGCAAGATTGAATCACTATGAATTTTTTTGGACAACCTTAGAACACTTATATGCATGATTGAATTGCTATAAAATTTTTTTGACAACCTTAGAACACATATATTCATAATTTAATCACTAGAATATTTTTTTGACAACATTAGAACACATATATACATAATTGAATCACTATAAATTTTTTTTTAGTAACTTAGGACACATATCTGCACGATTCAATCACTATGAATTTTTTTTACAGCGTTAGAACATATATATGCATAATTGGATCACTATGAAATTTTTTTGACAGCCTTGAAACTCATGTATAAAAGATTCAATCACTATAATTTTTTTTTGACAGCCTTATAACACATATATGCTTTATTTAATCACTGCAAATTTTTTTTGATAGCCTTAGAACTCAAATATGCATGATTGAATCACTATGATTTTTTTTTGACAGCCATAGAACACATATATGCATGATTGAATCACTAAAAAATATTTTTTACAGCATTAGAACATATATATGCAGGATTGAATCATTATAAATTTTTTTTGTGGAGCTTACAACAAAAATTTGCATGATTGAATCACTATGATATTTTTTTGACAGCCTTAAAACACATTTATGCATGATTGAATCACTATGATTTTTCTTTTACATCCTTAGAACACATATATGCTAGATTGAATCTCTATGATTTTTTTTGACAGCCTTAGAACACATGTATGCGTGATTGAATCACCATGAAATTTTTTTGACTACCTTAGAACACATGTATCCATGATTGAATCACTATAATTTTTTTTTTACTGCCTCATAATAAATATATGCATGATTGAGTCACTATGAAGTTTTTTGACATCCGTAGAATACATATATGCATGATTGAATTACTCTAAATTTTTATTGACAGCCTTAGAACAGATATATGCATGATTGAATCACTATGATTTTTTTTTTACCAGCTTAGAACACATATATGCATGAGTGAGTCATTATGAAAATTTTTTGATAGCCTTAGACGACAAATATGCATGATTGAATCACAATAATTTTTTTTAGACTGACTTAGAGCACATATACCCAAGATTGAATTTTTTTACAGCCTTAGAACACATATATGCATGATTGAATCACTATAAAAGTTTTTTTGACAACCTTAGAACACATATATGCATGATTGAACCACTATGATATTTTTTTGACAGCCTTAGAACACATATACACATTATTGAATCACTATGAATTTTTTTTGATAGCCTTTGAACACATATATGCAAGATTGAGTCACTATGGATTTTTTTTTACAACCTTAGAACAATATATGCATCAGTGAATCACTATGATTTTTTTTATAGCCTTAATATACATATATGCATTAGAACACATATATGCAAGATTAAAATTTGTTTGACAGCCTTAGAACACATATATGCAAGATTGAAATTTTATTGACACCTTTAGAACACATATGCGCATGATTGAATCACTATGAAATTTTTTGGACAGCCTTGGAACACATATATGCATGATTGAATCACTATGAATTTTTTTTGATAGCCTTAGAACACATGTATGATTGATTGAATCAGAATAAGAAAATTTTGTAGCCATAGAACACATATATGTAGGATTTAGTCACTACGAATTTTTTTTGACAGCCTCAGAACGCATATATACGTGATTCAATCACTATGAACTTTTTTTGACAGCCTTAGAAAACATATATGCAAGATAGTATCACTATAAAATATTTTTGACAGCATTAGAACACAAATCTGCATGATTGAATCACTATAAATTTTTTTTGAGAGCCTTAGAACACATATATGCATGATTGAATCGTTATGAAATTTTTTTGACAGCCTTAGAACACATATATGCATGATTGAATCACGATGAATTTTTTTTGACATCATTAGAACATGTATATGCAAGATTGAATCAGTATGAAATTTTTGTGACAACCTTAGAACACATACATGCATGATGGAATCACTATGAAATTTTTTTGACAGCCTTAGAACACATATATACATGATTGAATCACTATGGAATTTTTTTGACAGCCTTAGAACATTCATATACAAGATTGAATTTTTGTTAATAGCCTTAGAACACATATATGCTAGAATGGATCACTATCACTTTTTTTGGACAGCCTTACAACACTTATATGCAGGATTGAATCACTATAAATTTTTTTCGATAGCCATAAAACACATCCTTGCATGATTTAATCACACTAATTTTTTTTTGAAAGCCTTAGAACACATATATTCTTGATTCAATCACTATGTAATTCTTTTACAACATTAGAACACATATATGCCCAATTGAATCACTATGATTTTTTTTTGACAGCCTTACAACCCATATATGCATGATTGAATCACTATAAAAAAATTTGACAACCTTAGAACATATATATGCAAGAGTGAATTGCTATGAATTTTTTTTTACAGCCTTAGAACACATATATGCATGATTTAATCACAATGATTTTTCTTTGACACCTTTGCAATACATATATGCTCGATTTATTTACTATGGATTTTTTTTGACAGCTTAGAACACATATACTCGTGATTGAATCACTATGAATTTTTTTTTACAGGCTTAGAACACATATATGCATGATTGAATCACTATGAATTATTTTTGACAGCCTTAGAACACATATATGCATGAATAAGTCACTATGAAATTTTTTTGACATCCTTAGAACACATATATTCATGATTGAATCACCATGATTTTTTTTTTACAGCCATGGAACACATATATGCATGATTGAATCACAACAAAATATTTTTAACAGCATTAAAACACATATATGCAGGATTTAATCACTATAAATTTTTTTTGAGGAACTTACAACACAAATTTGCATGATTGAATCACTATAAAATTTTTTAGACAACCTTAAAACACATATATGCATGATTGAATCGCTATGATTTTTTTTTACATCCTTAGAACACATATATGCTAGATTGAACCACTATGAATTTTTTTTACAGCCTTAGAACACATATATGCATGATTGAATCATTATGAAATTTTTTTGACAACCTTAGAACACATGATGGAATCACTATAATTTTTTTTTGATAACCTTAAAACACATATATGCCTCATTGAATCACTGCCACATTTATTTACAACATTAGAACATTTATATGCATGATTAAATCACTATAATTTTTTTTGATTAACTTAGAACACATATTTGCATGATTGAATGACCATAAATTTTTTTGACAGCCTTAAAACACATATATGCATGATTGAATCACTATAAAATTTTTTGGACAGCCTTAGAACACATATATGCATGATTGAATCACTATGATTTTTTTTTACATCCTTAGAACACATATATGCTAGATTGAACCACTATGAATTTTTTTTACATCCTTAGAACACATATATGCATGATTGAATCATTATGAAATTTTTTTGACAACCTTAGAACACATGATGGAATCACTATAAATTTTTTTTGATAACCTTAAAACACGTATATGCCTCATTGAATCACTGCCAATTTTATTTACAACATTAGAACATATATATGCATGATTAAATCACTATAATTTTTTTTTGAGTAACCTAGAACACATATTTGCATGATTGAATGACTATAAATTTTTTTGACAGCCTTAAAACACATATATGCATGATTGAAGCACTATAAAATTTTTTGGACAGCCTTAGAATACATATTTGCAAGACTGTATCACTATAAAATTTTCTTGAGTAACTTAGAACACATATCTGCAAGATTGAATCACTATAAATTTTTTTTGACAGCCATGGAACACATATATGCAAGATTGAATCACCACGATTTTTTTTGACAGCCTTAGAACACATATATGCACGATAGAATCACTATGAATTTTTTTTACAGCCTTAGAATACATATATGCATGATTGAAGCACTATGAATTTTTTTTTGACAGCCTTAGAACACATATATGCAAGATGGAATCACTATTAAAAAATTTTGACGTCTTTAGAGCACATATATGCATTATTGAATCACTATGAATTATTTTAACAACCCTAGAACACAAATATGGAAGATTAAAACAAAATAATTTTTTTTTAACATGCTTAGAACACAATTACGCATGAGTGAATCACTATGAATTTTTTTTGACAACGCTAGAACACAAATATGCATGAATAAATCACAATGAATTTTTTTTTATTGCCTTAGAACACATATATACATGATTAAATCACTGTGAAATTTTTTTGGCAGATTTAGAACATATATATATATATGATTCAATCACTATTAAATTTTTTTGACAACCTTAGAACACATATATGCATAATTGAATCACAAAGATTTTTTTACAGCCTTAGAACACATCTAGACATGATTGAATCACAATAAAAATTTTTTTACAGCCTTAGAACACAAATATGCAAGATTGAATCACTATGAATTTTTTTTGACAACCTTAGAACACATATATGCATGATTGAATCACTACTAAATTTTTTTGACAACTTTAGAACATATATCTGCATGATTGAATCACTATAAATGTTTTTGAGTATTTAGGAACACATATCTGCATGATTGAATCACTATAAAAAACTTTTGACAACGTTAAAACACATATCTCCATGATTGAATCACTATGAAATTTTTTGGACAAACTTAGAACACATATTTGCATGACTAAACCACAATGAAATTTTTTGGAGAACCTTAGAACATATATATGAATGATTAAAATACTACAAATTTTTTTCACAGCATTACAACACATATATGCATGATTGAATCACTATGAAATTTTTTTGGGTAACTTAGAACAAAAATCTGCATGATTGAATCACTATGAATTTTTTTTGACAGCCTTAGAACACATATCTGAATGATTGAATCACTATGAAATTTTTTTGACTGCCTTAGAACATATATAAGTAAGATTGAATCACTACAAAATTTTCTTGATAGCCTTAGAACACATATATGCATGATTGAATCACTATAAAAGTTTTTTGACAGACACAGAACACATATGTGCATGATTGAACCACTATGAATTCTTTTTGACAGCCTTAAAACACATATATGCATGATTGAATCACTACAAAATACTTTTTACAACATTAGAACACATATATGTAAGATTAAATCACTGTAAAATTCTTTTAAGAACCTTAGAACATATATATGCAAGATTGAATAACTATGAATTTTTTTGGACAATGGTAGAACACAAATATGCATGATTGAGTCACTATGAAATTTGTTTGACAGCCTTAAAACACTTATATACATGAGTGAATCACTATGAAATTTTTTTGAAACCCTTAGAACACATATATGCATTATTGAATCCCTATGATTTTTTTTTGACAGCTTTAGCAAACATATAAGCATGATTGAATCACTATAAATTTCTTTTTAACCTTAGAACACATATATGCATGATTGAATCGCTATGATTTTTTTTTAACAACATTAGAACTCGTATATGCATGATTCTGTCACTATGAAAATTTGTGGACAGCCTTAGAACACATATGTGCATGACTAAATCGCTATGAATTTTTTTTAAAAGCCTTAGTACACGTATTTGCATGATTGAATTTTTTTTGACAGCCTTAGAACCTATATATGCATCATTGAAATATTTTTGACGGCTTGAGATCACTTATATGCAAGATTGAATCACTATGAATTTTTTTGGACAACCTTAGAACACTTATATGCATGATTGAATTGCTATAAATTTTTTTTGACAACCTTAGAACACATATATTCATAATTTAATCACTAGAATATTTTTTTGACAACATTAGAACACATATATACATAATTGAATCACTATAAATTTTTTTTTAGTAACTTAGAACACATATCTGCACGATTCAATCACAATGAAATTTTTTTGACAGCGTTAGAACATATATATGCATAATTGGATCACTATGAAAGTTTTTTGACAGCCTTGGAACTCATATATAAAAGATTCAATCACTATAAATTTTTTTTGACAGCCTTAGAACACATATATGCATTATTGAATCACTGCAAAAAATTTTTGATAGCCTTAGAACTCAAATATGCATGATTGAATCACTATGATTTTTTTTTGACAGCCATAGAACACATATATGCATGATTGAATCACTAAAAAATATTTTCAACAGCATTAGAACACATATATGCAGGATTGAATCATTATAATTTTTTTTTGTGGAGCTTACAACAAAAATTTGCATGATTGAATCACTATGAATTTTTTTTGACAGCCTTAAAACACATTTATGCATGATTGAATCACTATGATTTTTCTTTTACATCCTTAGAACACATATATGCTAGATTGAATCTCTATGATTTTTTTTGACAGCCTTAGAATACATATATGCATGATTGAATCACCATGAATTTTTTTTGACTACCTTAGAACACATGTATCCATGATTGAATCACTATAATTTTTTTTTTACTGCCTCATAATAAATATATGCATGATTGAGTCACTATAAAGTTTTTTGACATCCGTAGAATACATATATGCATGATTGAATTACTATAAATTTTTATTGACAGCCTTAGAACAGATATATGCATGATTGAATCACTATGATTTTTTTTTAACTAGCTTAGAACACATATATGCATGAGTGAGTCATTATGAAAATTTTTTGATAGCCTTAGAACACAAATATGCATGATTGAATCACTATAAATTTTTTTTGACTGCCTTAGAGCACATATACCCAAGATTGAATTTTTTTACAGCCTTAGAACACATATATGCATGATTGAATCACTCTAAAAGTTTTTTTGACAACCTTAGAACACATATATGCATGATTGAATCACTATGATATTTTTTTGACAGCCTTAGAACACATATACACATTATTGAATCACTATGAAATTTTTTTGATAGCCTTTGAACACATATATGCAAGATTGAGTCACTATGGATTTTTTTTTACAACCTTAGAACAATATATGCATGAGTGAATCACTATGATTTTTTTTTTATAGCCTTAATATACATATATGCATTAGAACACATTTATACAAGATTAAAATTTGTTTGACAGCCTTAGAACACATATATGCAAGATTGAAATTTTATTGACACCTTTAGAACACATATGCGCATGATTGAATCACTAGGAAATTTTTTGGACAGCCTTGGAACACATATATGCATGATTGAATCACTATGATTTTTTTTTGATAGCCTTAGAACACATGTATGCTTGATTGACTCATAATAAGAAAATTTTGTAGCCATAGAACACATAGATGTAGGATTTAGTCACTATGATTTTTTTTTGACAGCCTCAGAACACATATATGCATGATTCAATCACTATGAATTTTTTTTGACAGCCTTAGAATACATATATGCAAGATAGTATCACTATAAAATATTTTTGACAGCATTAGAACACAAATCTGCATGATTGAATCACTATAATTTTTTTTTGATAGCCTTAGAACACATATATGCATGATTGAATCACTATAATTTTTTTTTGATAGCCTTAGAACACATATATGCATGATTGAATCGTTATGAAATTTTTTTTGACAGCCTTAGAACACATATATGCATGATTGAATCACGATGAATTTTTTTTTACATCATTAGAACATGTATATGCAAGATTGAATCACTATGAAATTTTTGTGACAACCTTAGAACACATACATGCATGATGGAATCACTATGAAATTTTTTTGACAGCCTTAGAACACATATATACATGATTGAATCACTATGGAATTTTTTTGACAGCCTTAGAACATTCATATACAAGATTGAATTTTTATTAATAGCCTTAGAACACATATATGCTAGATTGGATCACTATCAATTTTTTTGGACAGCCTTACAACACATATATGCATGATTGAATCACTATAAAAATTTTTTGATAGCCATAAAACACATCCTTGCATGATTTAATCACACTAATTTTTTTTTGAAAGCCTTAGAACACATATATTCTTGATTCAATCACTATGTAATTCTTTTACAACATTAGAACACATATATGCCCAATTGAATCACTATGATTTTTTTTTGACAGCCTTACAACCCATATATGCATGATTGAATCACTATAAAAAAATTTGACAACGTTAGAACATATATATGCAAGAGTGAATTGCTATGAATTTTTTTTTACAGCCTTAGAACACATATACGCATGATTTAATCACAATGATTTTTCTTTGACACCTTTGCAATACATATATGCTCGATTTATTTACTATGGAATTTTTTACAGCTTAGAACACATGTACTCGTGATTGAATCACTATGAATTTTTTTTTACAGGCTTAGAACACATATATGCATGATTGAATCACTATGAATTGTTTTTGATAGCCTTAGAACACATATATGCATGATTAAGTCACTATGAAATTTTTTTGACAGCCTTAGAACACATATATGCATGATTGAATCACCACGAATTTTTTTTGACAGCCATGGAACACATATATGCATGATTGAATCACAACAAAATATTTTTAACAGCATTAAAACACATATATGCAGGATTTAATCACTATAAAATTTTTTTCAGGAACTTACAACACAAATTTGCATGATTGAATCACTATAAAATTTTTTAGACAACCTTAAAACTCATATATGCATGATTGAATCGCTATGATTTTTTTTTACATCCTTAGAACACATATATGCTAGATTGAACAACTATGAATTTTTTTTACAGACTTAGAACACATATATACAAGATTGAATCACTATGAATTTTTTTTTAGAGCCTTAGAACACATATATCCATGATTGAATCACTATAATTTTTTTTTTACAGCCTCACAATTAATATATACATGATTGAATCACTATGAAATTTTTTGACATCCCTAGAATACATGTATGCATGATTGAATTTTTATAAATTTTTATTGGCAGCCTTAGAACAAACATATGCATGATTGAACCACTATGAAGTTTTTTTGACCGCCTTAGAACACATACATGCATGATTGAGTCATTATGAATTTTTTTTGACAGCCTTAGAATATAAATACGCATGATTGAATTACTATAAATTTTTTTTACTGCCTTAGAACACATATATGCAAGATTGACTTTTTTTACGGCCTTAGAACACACATATGCATGATTGAATCACTATGAATTTTTTTTGACAACCTTAGAACACATATATGAATGATTGAATCCCTATGATATTTTTTTGACAGCCTTAGAACACATATACACATTATTGAATCACTATGAAATTTTTTTGATAGCCTTTGAATACATATATGCATGATTGAGTCACTATGGAATTTTTTTGACAGCCTTAGAACAAATATACGCATTATTGAATCACTAAGAAATTTTTTTGATAGCCTTTAAATACATATATGCATGATTGAGTCACTATGGAATTTTTTTGACAGCCTCAGAACACAATACTCGTGAGTGAATCACTTTGAAAATTTTTTGATCGCCTTAGAACACATATATTTATTAGAATACATATATGCAAGATTGAAATTTGTTTGACAGCCTTAGAACATATATATGCAAGATTAAAATTTTATTGACAGCTTTAGAACACATATTCAAGATTGGATGACTATGAAATTTTTTATACCGCCTTAGAACCTATATATGCGTGATTGAATCACTATGAATTTTTTTCAATACCCTTAAAACACATGTATGCTTGATTGAATCACAATAAAAAAAAATTGATAGCCATAGAACACATATATGTAGGATTGAGTCACTATGATTTTTTTTTGACAGCCTGAGAACACATATATGCATGATTGAATCACAATGAATTTTTTTTTACAACCTTAGAACACATATATGCATAATAGACTCACTACAAAATATTATAGACAGAAATAGAACAAAAATCTACGTGATTGAATCACGATAAAAATTTGTTGACAGCATTAGAACACATTTATGCATGATTGAACCACAATGAATTTTTTTTGACAGCCTTAGAACACATATATGCATGATTGAATCATGATGAATTTTTTTTGACATCATTAGAACTCATGTATGCAAGATTGAATCACTATAAAAATTTTGTGACAGCGTTAGAACTAATATATGCATGATTGAATCACTATGAATTTTTTTTTTTTTACAACCTTACGACACATATATACATGATTTAATCACTATGAAAATTTTTTTACGGCCCTAGAATACATATGTGCAAGATTGAATCACCATGAAATTTTTTTGACAGCCTTAGATCATATATATAGAAGATTGAATCAATATGATTTTTTTTTGACAACCTTAGAACACATATACGCATGATTGAATTACTATGAATTTTTTTTGACAGCATTAGAACACATATATGCATGATTGAATCACTATAAAAAAAAAATGACAACCCTAGAAAACATAAATGAAATATTGAATTGCTATGATTTTTTTTTTACAGACTTAGAACATATATATATGCTTGATTGAATCACTATGAAATTTTTTCGATAGCCTTAGAACACATATATGCATTATGGAATCACTATGATTTTTTTTTGTCAGCCATAGAAAATATATATATGCATAATTGAATCACTATGAAAGTTTTTTGACAGCCTTAGAAGACATATATGAATGATTGAGTCATTACGAAATTTTGTTGACTGCCTTACAACACATATATTTATGATTGAATCACTACTAATTTTTTTGAAAGCCTTAGAACACATATATACATGATTAAATCACTATGAAATTTTTTTGTTAGCCTTACAACAAATATATCTAGGATTAAATCACTACAAATTTTTTTTGACAGCATTAGAACACATATGAGCATGATTGAACCACTATGAAATTTTTTTGACATCCTTGGAACACATATACGCAAGATTGAATCACTATGAATTTTTTTTGATAGCCTTAGAACACATATATGCAAGATTAAATTTTTTTTGAAGGCCTTAGAACACATATATGCTTGATTGGATCACTATGAAATTTTTTGGACAGCCTTAGAGAACATATTTGCATGATTAAATCACTATGAAATTTTTTTGAGAGCCTTACAACACATCTATGCATGATTGAATCACAAAAAAAAAAATTGACAGCCTTAGAACGCATATATGCTCGATTGAATCACTATGATTTTTTTTATAGCCTTAGAACACATATATGCATGATTGAATCACTATGACATTTTTTTGTTAGCCTTAAAACACATATATACATGATTGTATCACTATGATTTTTTTTTAGACAGCATTAGAACAGATATATGTAAGATTGAGTCATAATGAAATTTTTTTGACAGCCTTAGAACACGTATATGCATGATTGAATGACTATGTATTTTTTTTTACAGCCCTAAAACACATATATGCAAGATTAAACCACTATGAAATTTTTTTGACAGCCTTAGAAAACATATATGCATGATTGAATCACTATGAATTTTTTTTGGCAATGTTAGAACAAATATATGTATGATTGAGTCATTATGAATTTTTTTTAACAGCCATGGAACACATATATGAATGAGTGAATCACTATGAAATTTTTTAGACAGCCTTAAAACACATATATGCTTGAGTGAATCATAATGAAATATTTTTTACATTGTTAGAACACATATATGCATGATTGAGTCACGATGAAATTTATTGGACAGACTTAGAACATATGTATGCATGATTGAATCACTATAAAAAAATTTTGACATCCTAAGAACACATATATGCATGATGGAAATTTTTTTGACATCCTAAGAACACATATATTCATGATTGAATGACTATGTAATTTTTTTTTACAATGTTAGAACAAATATATGCATGATTGAGTCACTATGAAAATTTTTTGACAGCCATGGAACACATATATGCATGAGTGAATCACTATGAAAATTTTTAGACAGCCTTAAAACACATATATGCATGAGTGAATCATAATGAAATGTTTTTTACAACCTTAGAACACATATATGCATGATTGAGTCACGAGTAAATTTTTTGGACAGGATTAGAACATATATATGCATGATTGAATCACTGTAAAAAAAATTTGACATCCTATCAACATATATATGCATGATGGAAATTTTTGTGACATTATAAGAACTCATTTATGCATGATTCAATCACTATGTAATTTTTTTGACAATGTTAGAACACATATATGCATGAGTGAATAACTATGAAATCTTTTTTATAGCATTGGAACACATATATGCATGATTGAATCAGTATGAAGTTTTTTTCACAACCCTCGAACACATATATGCATGATTGAGTCATTAGCACATATTTTTGATAGCCTTAAAACACACATAAGCATGATTGAATCACTATGAATTTTTTTTGACAGCCATAGAACACATATATGCATGCTTGAAATTTTTTTGACTGCCTTAGAACAAACATATGCATGATTGAATCACTGTAAGCAAATTTTGACAACCTTAGAACACACACGCATGATTGAACCACTACAAATTGTTTTGACAGAATTAGAACACATATCATTCTGATTGAATCTCTTTGAAATTTTGTTGATATCCTTAGAACACATATATGCATGATTGAATCTCTATGAAATTTTTTTGACAGCCTTAGAACACATATATGCTATATTGAATCACTATATATTTTCTTCACATCCTTAGAACACCTATATGAATGGTTGAATCACTGTGATTTTTTTTTAGCCTTATAATACACGTATGCGTGATTGAATCACAATGAATTTTTTTTGACAGCCTTTGGACTCATATATGCAAGATTCAATCACTAAGATTTTTTTTTGGCAATTTTAGAACACATATATGCCTGATTGAATCACTATGAGATTTTTTTGACAGCCTTAAAACACATATATGCATGATTGAATCACTATAAAATTTCTTTGACAGCATTCGAACACATATATGCATGATGGAATCTCTGTGACTTTTTTAAAAGCCTTAGAATAGATATATGGAAGATTGAATTACAAGGCAATTGTGTTGACAACATTAGAGCAAAAATATGCCTGATTAAATCACTATAAATTTTTTTTTGACAGTTGTAGAAAAGATATATACATGATTGAATCACTATGAAATTTTGTTAGCAACCTTGGAACATAGATTTGCAAGATTGAATCACAATGAAGTTTTTTTTGACATTTTTACAATACATATATGCATGATTGAATCACTATAAAAAAATTGTGAGAACCTTAGAACACATATATGCATGATTGAGTCACTATAAAATTTTTTTCACAGCCTCAGAACACATATATGCATGAGTGAATCAATATGAATTTTTTTTACAGCCTTAGAACACATATATGCAAGATTGAATCACTATGAAGTTTTTTTTACAACGTTAGAACACTTATATGTATGATTGAGTCACTATGAAATTTTTTTGACAGTCTTAGAACACATATATGCATGATTGAATCACTTTGAAATTTTTTTGACAGCCTTAGAACACATATATGCATGATTGAATCACTATGAAATGTTTTGGACGTTCTTATCGCACATATATGCATGATTGAATCACTATAAAAAAAGCTTAACAACCTTAGAATGCATACACACATTAGTGAATCACTACAAAATTTTTTTGACAGCATTAGAACACATATATGCATGATTGAATCACTATGAATTTTTTTTAGGTAACTTAGAACACATATGAGCATGATTGAATCTCAATGAAATTTTGTTGACATCCTTAGAACACATATATGAATGATTGAATCACTATGGATTTTTTTGGCTGACTTAGAACACATATATGCCAGATTGAATCACTATACATTTTCTTGACTTCCTTAGAAGAAATATAGTATGATTGAGTCACTGTGATTTTTTTTTACAGCCTTAGAATACATATATGCGTGATTGAATCATAATGAATTTTTTTTACAGCCTTAGAAGACATATATGCAAGATTCAATCACTATGAATTTTTTTTTATAGCCTCAGAATACATAAATGCATGCATGATTGAATAACTATGAAATTTATTTGACAACCTTAGAACACATGTGCATGATTAAATCACTATGAATTTTTTTTTACAGTGTTAGAACACATATATGCATGATTTAATCACTATGATTTTTTTTTGATAACCTTAGAACACATATATGCATGATAAATCTCTATGAATCAATGTGATTTTTTTTTTACATCTTTAAAACACATATATGTATGATTGAATCCCTATGAATTTTTTTTTTGTCAGCTTTAGAGCATGTATATGGATGATTGAATCACTATGATTTTTTTTTGACATCCTTAGAACACATATATGCATGATTGAATCACTATGAAATTTTTTGACAGCCTGAGAACACTTATATGCATGATTGAATCATAATAAATATTTTATGACAACCATAGGACATATATATGCATGATTGAATCACTGTGTAGTTTTTTATAACCTTATAACATATATATATGCATGATTGAATCACTATATAGTTTTTTTTACATCCTTATAACACATATATGCTTGATTGAATCACAATGAAATTTTTTTGACAGCCTTAGAAAACATATTTGCAAGATTGAATCACTATAAATTTTTTTTGACAACCTTAGAGCACATGTACGCATGATTGAATCACTATAAAATTTTTTTGCCAGCCTAAGAACATATATATGCTTGCTTGAATCTCTGTAAAAAAAAATTGACAACCTTAGAGCACATATACGCAAGATTGAATTGCTATGAATTTTTTTTTACAGCCTTAGAACACATATATGCAAGATTGAATCACTTTGAAATTTTTTTGACTGCCTTAGAATACATATATGCAAGATTGAATCACTATGAAATTTTTTTGACAACCTTAAAACACATATATGCATGATTGAATCACTATAAAAATTTTTTGATAGCCTTAGAAGACATATATGCATGATTGAATCTCTATGAAATTCTTTTGAGAACTTTAGAACACATATATGCATGATTGAGTCACTATGATTTTTGTTATAGCCTTAGAACACATATACGCATGCATGATTGAGTCACTATAATTTTTTTTGACAGCCTTAGAACACAAATATGCATGATTGAATCACTATGAATTTTTTTTACAGACTTACAACACATATATGCAAGATTCAATCAGTATAATTTTTTTTTGACAGGCTTAGAAAACATATATGCAAGATTAAATCACTATAAATTTTTTTTGACTGGCTTAGAACACACATATGCATGATTGAATCACTATGAAAATTTTTTGGTAGCCTTAGAACACATATATGCATGATTTAATCTCTATAAAAAAAATTGCAACCTTAGAATATATATGCATGATTGAATTGCTATGATTTTTTTTGACAGCCTTAGAACACATAATTGAATCACTATCAAATTTTTGTGACAACGTTAGAACACATATATGCATGATTGAGTCACTATAAATTTTTTTTGATTGCCTTCAAACACATATATGATTCATTGAATCACTTTGAAAATTTTTTGACAACCACAGAGCACATATATGCAAGATTGAATTGCCATGATTTTTTTTATAGCCTTAGAACACATATGTGCATCATTGAATCACTTCGCTTTTTTTTTTACAGTGTTAGAACACATATATGCAAGATTGAATCACTATGAAATTTTTTTGACAACCTTAGAGCACATATACGCATGATTGAATCACTAAAAGCTTTTTTTGCCAGCCTAAGAACATAGATATGCTTGCTTGAATCTCTGTAAAAAAAATTTGACAACCTTAGAGCACATATTCGCAAGATTGAATTGCTATGAATTTTTTTTTACGGCCTTAGAACACATATATGCAAGATTGAATCACTTTGAAATTTTTTTGACTGCCTTAGAATACATATATGCAAGATTGAATCACTATGAAATTTTTTTGACAACCTTAAAACACATATATGCATGATTGAATCACTATAAAAATTTTTTGATAGCCTTAGAAGACATATATGCATGATTGAATCTCTATGAAATTCTTTTGAGAACTTTAGAACACATATATGCATGATTGAGTCACTATGATTTTTTTTTATAGCCTTAGAACACATATACACATGCATGATTGAGTCACTATAAATTTTTTTGACAGCCTTAGAACACAAATATGCATGATTGAATCACTACGATTTTTTTTACAGGCTTACAACACATATACGCAAGATTCAATCACAATAATTTTTTTTTGACAGGCTTAGAAAACATATATGCAAGATTAAATCACTATAATTTTTTTTTGACTGGTTTAGAACACACATATACATGATTGATTCACTATGAAAATTTTTTGGTAGCCTTAGAACACATATATGCATGATTTAATCTCTATAAAAAAAATTGCAACCTTAGAATATATATGCATGATTAAATTGCTATGATTTTTTTTACAGCCTTAGAACACATAATTGAATCACTATCAAATTTTTTTGACAACGTTAGAACACATATATCCATGATTGAGTCACTATTTTTTTTTTTTTATTGCCTTCAAACACATATGATTCATTGAATCACTTTGAAATTTTTTTGACAACCTTAGAACACATATATGCATGATTGAATCTCTATAAAAAAAAATTTGACAACCACAAAATTCATATATGCAAGATTGAATTGCCATAAATTTTTTTTATAGCCTTAGTACACATATATGCATGAGTGAATTACTACAATTTTTTTTTGACAACCTTAGATCATGTATACGCATGATTGAATCACTGAAATTTTTTGGATCACCTTAGTACACATATATACAAGATTGAATCAGTTTAAAATTTTTTTGACAGACATAGAAAACATATATGCAAAATTAAATCATTAAAAAAAATATTTGACAGCCTTAGAACACATATATGCACGATTGAACAAAAAATTTTTTTGACACCCTTAGAACACATATATGCAGGATTGAATCTCTATAAAAAAATTTGACAACCTTAGAGCACGTATATGCAAGATTGAATTGTATTGAATTTTTTTTTACAGCCTTAGAACACATATATGCAAGATTCAATCACTATGAATTTTTTTTGACAGCCTTAGATTACATATATGCATGATTGAATCACTATGAAATTTTTTGGACAGCAATACAACACATATATGCAAGATTGAATCACTATGATTTTTTTTGATAGCTTTAGAATGCATATATGCAAGATTGAATCACTATGTTTTTAGACAACGTTAGAACTCATATATGAATGATTGAATCGCTATGAAATTTTTTTGACAGCCTTAGAACACACATTTGGTTTATTGAATCACTACAATTTTTGTTTGACTACCTTAGAACACATATATGCATGATTGAATCACTATGATTTTCTTTTTACAATCTTAGAACACATATATGCAAGATTGAATAGATATAAATTTTTTTTGAGTTACTTAGAACACATATCTGCATGATTGAATCACTATGAACTTTTTTCTGACAGCCTCAGAATACATATATGCTTGATTGAATCACTATGAATTTTTTTTGAGTAACTTAGAAAACGTATCTATATGATTGAATCACTATGAAATTTTTTTGACAGCCTTAGAACATATATATGCATGATTGAATCACTATGAATATTTTTTGATGGCCTTAAAATACATATATGCGATATTGAATCACAATACATTTTTTTGACTGCCTTAGAACACATATATGCATGATTGAATCTGTATAATTTTTTTTGATAGCCTTAGAACACATATATGCATGACTGAATCACTATAAATTTTTTTAACAGCCTTAGAACACATATTTGCAAGATTGAAATTTTTTTGAAAGCCTTAGAACACATATGTTTGATTGAATCACTATGAAATTTTTTTGACAGCCTTAGAACACAAATATGCATGATTGAATCATAATAATTTTTTTTTGACAGCCTTAGAACACATCTATGCAAAATTGAATCACTATGATTTTTTTTTCACTGGCTTAGAACACATATATGCATGATTGAATCACTATGATTTTTTTTTGGAAACCTTAGAACACATATATCCTCGATTGAATTACTATGAAATTTTTTTGACAGCCTTATAACATATATATCCATGATTGAGTCAGTATGAATTTTTTTTAGCAGCCTTAGAACACATATATGCAATATTGAAATACTATGAAATTTTTTGTCAGCCTTAGAAAACATATATGCATGAGTAAATCACTATCAAATTTTTTTGATAGCCTTAGAACACATATATGCATGATTAAATCACCATGAAATTTTTTTGACGGCCTTAGAACACATATATTCATGATTGAATTTTTTTTACTGCATTAGAACACACAGACTTATGATTGAATCACTATAATTTTTTTTTTACCACCATACAACACATACACGCATGATTGAATGACTGCAATATTTTTTTGACAGCATTAGCACACATTTGTGCATGATTGAATGACTATGATTTTTTTTTTTACAACCTTACGACACATATATGGAAGATTGAATCACTATGATTTTTTTTTTACAACCTTAGAACACATATATGCAAGATTGAAACACTATCCAATTTTTTTGACAGTCTTAGAACACATAAATGCAAGATTGAATAAATATGAATTTTTTTTTACAGCCTTAGAACACATATATGCAAGATTAAACCACTATGGTTTTTTTTTACAGCCTTAGAATACATATACGCATGATTGAATCACTATGAACTTTTTTTGATAGCCTTAGAACACATATATGCATGGTTGAATCACAATGATTTCTTTTTATAGCCTTAGAACACATATATGCATGATTGAATCACTATGATTTTTTTTTTATAGACGTAGAACACACATATGCATGATTAATTTTTTTTTTGACAGCATTGGAACACACAGACTTATGATTAAATCACTATAAAAAAATTTTGACCACCTTACAACAAATAAACGCATGATTGAATGACTACAATATTTTTTTGACAGCATTAGAACACATATGTGCATGATTGAATGACTGTGATTTTTTTTGACAACCTTAGGACACATATATGCATGATTAAATCACTATGATTTTTTTATAGCCTTAGAACATGGTTACGCAAGATTGAAACACTATCCATTTTCTTTGAGGGGCTTAGAACACATATATGCAAGATTGAATCACTATGAAATTTTTTTCACTGCCTTAGAACACTTATATCCATGATTGAATCACTATGAATTATTTTTTGCACCATTAGAACACTTATATGCATGATTGAATCTCTATAAAAAAAATTTGACAACCTTATAACATATATATGCAAGATTGAATTGCTATGAATTTTTTTTAAAGGCTTAGAACACATATGTGCATGATTGAATCACTATTTTTTTTGGCAAACTTAGAACACAAATATGCATGACTGAATCTCTATATAGAAAAAATTGACAACCTTAGAATACATATATGCATGATTGAATTGCTATGATTTTTTTTTATAGCCTTAGAACACATATATGCATGGTTGAATCGCTATGAATTTTTTTTGACAACGTTAGAACACATATATAAATGATTGAATCACTATAAAAAATTTTTGACAGCCTTAAAACACATATGTGCTTTATTTAATCACTATAATTTTTTTGTCTTCCTTAGAACACATATATGCGTGATTGAATCACTATGATTTTTTGTTTACAATCTTAGAACATATATATGCAAGATTGGATCACTATAACATATTTTTGACAGCATTAGAACACATATATGCATGATTGATCGCTATAAAAAAAACTTTGAGTAACTTAGAACATATATTTTCATGATTGAATAACTATGATTTTTTTTGGACAGCCTCAGAACACATATATGCATGATTGAATCACTATGAATTTTTTTTGAGTAACTTAGAAAACATATCTATATGATTAAATCACTACAAATTTTTTTTGATAGCCTTAGAACATATATATGCGTGATTGTATCACTATGAATTTTTTTTTATAGCCATAAAACACATATATGCAAGATTGAATCACTATAAATTTTTTTGATAGCCTTAGAACATATATATGCATGATAGAATTACTATAAATTTTTTGACAGCCTTAGAACACATATATGCATGATTGAATCACTATAATTTTTTTTGACAGCCTTAGAACACATATATGCAAGATTGAAATTTTTTTGATACCCTAAGAACACATATATGCTTGATTGAATCACTATGAAAATTTTTTGATAGCCTTAGAACATATATATGTCTGATTGAATCAGTATGATTTTTTTTTGCTAGCCTTAGAACAAATATATGCATGATTGAATCACAATAATTTTTTTTGACATGCTTAGAACACATCCATGCATGATTGAATCACTATGAATTTTTTTGACTGCCTTAGTACACATATATGCATGATTGAATCACTATGAATTTATTTTGACAACCTTATAACGAATATATCCACGATTTAAACACTATGAAATTTTTTTGACAGCCTCATAACATATATATCCATGATTAAGTCACTATGAAATTTTTTGCACAACCTTAGAATGCATAATGCAATATTGAGATACTATGAAATTTTTTTGTCAGCCTTACAACACATGCATGCATGAGTAAATTGCTATCAAATTTTTTTTACCACCTAAAAACACATATGTGCATGATTAAATCACTTTGAATTTTTTTTGACAGCCTTAGAACAGATATATGCATGATTAATTTTTTTTGACAGCCTTAAAACACACACACTTATGATTGAATCACTATAAAATTTTTTTGACAACCTTACAACACATACACACGTGATTGAATCACTATAAGTTTTTTTTGACAATCTTACAACACTTAGACGCATGATTGAATGACTAATTTTTTTTTTGACAGTATTAGAACACATATGAGTGAATGACTGACTATGAACTTTTTTTTACAACCTTAGCACACATATATGCAAGATTGAATCACTATGATTTTTTTTACAGCTTTAGAACACATATATGCAAGATTGAATCACTATGAATTTTTTTTTCATCTTAGAACACATATATGCATGATTGAATCACTATGAATTTTTTTTACTACCTTAGAACACATATATGCATGATTAAATCACTATGAAATTTTTTTGATAGCCTTAGAAGACATATATGCATGATTGAATTACTATAAAATTCTTTTGAGAACGTTAGAACACATATATGCTTGAGTGAATCACTACGATTTTTTTTTTGACAAGCTTACTACACATATATGCATGAGTGAGTCACTACTAATTTTTTTGACTACGTAGGATCACAAATATGCCTGATTGAATCACACTGAAAATTTTTGGACAACCTTAAAATACATATATGCATGATTGAGTCACTATGAAAATTTTTTTATACCTTAGGACACATATATGCATGATTGAATCACTATGATTTTTTTTTTACAGGCTTAGAAAACATATATGCAGGATTGAATCACTATGATTTTTTTTGATAGGCTTAGAAAACTTTTATGCAAGATTAAATCATAATGAATTTTTTTTGGAAATCTTAGAACACATATATGCAAGATTGAATTGCTATCATTTTTTTATACAACCTTAGAACACATATATGCATGATTGAATCACTATGATTTTTTTTTGCTGCCTTAGAACACATATATGCATGATTGAATCACTATCAATTTTTTTTGATAGCCTTAGAAGACATATATGCATGATTGAATCACTATAAAATTCTTTTGAGAATGTTAGAACACATATATGCCTGAGTGAATCACTACGATTTTTTTTTTGAGAACCTTAGTACACTTATATGCATGAGTGAATCACTACAATTTTTTTTTGACAACGTAGGATCACATATATGCCTGATTGAATCACACTGAAAATTTTTGGACAACCTTAGAATATATATATGCTTGATTGAGTCACTATGAAAATTTTTTGATACCTTAGGACACATATATGCATGATTAAATCACTATGATTTTTTTTTTACAGGCTTAGAAAACATATATGCAAGATTGAATCACAAAGAATTTTTTTTGATAGGCTTAGAAAACTTTTATGCAAGATTAAATCATAAAGATTTTTTTTTGAAAATCTTAGAACACATATATGCAAGATTGAATCTCTATAAAAAAAATTTGACAACCTTAGAGCATATATATGCAAGATTGATCTGTTATGAAATTTTTTTTACAGCCTTAGAACACATATATGCATAATTGAATGACTATGAAATTTTTGTGACAGCCTTAGAATAAATATATGCAAGATTGAATCACTATGAAATTTTTTTGATAGCCTTAGAACACATATATGCATGATTGAATCACTATGAATTTTTTTTTATAGCCTTAGAACACAAAAATTCATGATTGAATCACTATAAGAAAATTTTGACTACGTTAGAACACATATGTTCATGATTGTGTCACTATGAAATTTTTTTGATAGCCTTCGAACACACATTTGAATGATTGAATCACTATGAAATTTGTTTGATAGCCTTAGAACACATATTCAAGATTGAATCACTACAAAAAAAATTTATAGCCTTACAACACATATATGCGTGATTGATTCACTATGATTTTTTTTTATAACCTTAGAACACATATATGCAAGATTGAATCACTATCACATATTTTTGACAACATCAGAACACATATATGCTTTATTGAATCACTATAAAACAAATTTGAGTAACTTAGAATAGATATCTGCATGATTGGATCACTATGAATTTTTTTTGATTGCCTTAGAACACAAATATGCAAGATTGAATCTCTATGAAGCTTTTTGACACCTGTAGAACACATATATGAATGATTGAATCACTATGAAATTTTTTGACAGCCTTAGAACACATATATGCAAGATAGAAATTTTTTTGATAGCCTTAGAACACATATATGCCTGATTGAATCACTATGATTTTTTTTTTAATGCCTTAGAACACATATATGCATTATAGAATCACTATGAGATTTTTTTTACCACCTTAAAACACATATATGCAAGATTGAATCACTATGAACTTTTTTTGACAGCCTTATAACACATATATTCATGATTTAGTCACTATAAATTTTTTTTGACAGCCATAGAACACACATATACAAGATTGAAATACTATGAAATTTTATTGTCAGCCTTAGAAAACAAATATGCATGAGTAAATCACCATAATTTTTTTGATAGCCGTAGAACACATATATGCATGATTGATTCACTATGAATTTTTTGACAGCCTTAGAACACATATATGCATGATTGAATCACTATGATTTTTTTTTGAAAACCTAGAACATATATGCATGATTGAATCACTATGGATTTTTTTTTACGGCCATTTTACACATATATGCATGAGTAAATCACTATCAATTTTTTTCGACAACCACAAAACATATATATGCATGATTGAATCACTATGATTTTTTTTTTACAATGTTAGAACACATATATGCAAGATTGAGACACTATGAAATTTTTTTGATAGACTTAGAACACACATATGCAAGATTGATAACTATGAAATTTTTTTGACAGCCTTAGAACACATATGCATGATTGAATCACTACGATTTTTTTTTGACATCATTAGAACACATATATGCATGAATAAATCTCTATAAATTTTTTTTGAATATCTTATAACACATATAGGCAAGATTGAATTGCTATGAATTTCTTTTTACAGCCATACAATACATATATGCAAGATTAAATCACTATAAAATTTTGTTGACAGCCTTAGAATACGTATATTCATGATTGAATCACTATGAATTTTTTTTGACAGACTTAGAACAAATAAACACACGATGTAATCACTTTGAAGTTTTTTTAACAGCCTTAGAACACATATATGAAAGATTGAATCACTCTGAAATTTTTTTGACAGCCTTAGAGCACATATAGGAGTTATTGAATCGCTATGAATTTTTTTTTACAGCCTTAGAACATATATATGATTGATCAACACATATATGCATATTTGAATCGCTATAAATTTTTTGAGATTCTTAGAACACATATATCGAAGATTGAAATTTTTTTGATAGCCTTAGAACACATATATGCCTGATTAAATGACTATGAATTTTTTTTGACAGCCTTAGAACATATATATGCATGATTGAATCACTATAAATTTTTTTTTGATAGCCGTAGAACACATCTATGCATGATTGAATCACAATAAATTTTTTTTGACAACCTTAGAACATATATATGCATGATTGAATCACTATGAATTTTTTTGACAAACTTAGAACACATATATGCATGAGTGAATCACTATGAATTTTTTTTGAGAGCCTTAGAACACATATATGCAAGATTAAAATACTATGAATTATTTTGACAACATTAGAAGACATATATGCAAGATTGAATCACTATGAAAATTTTTTGACAGGCTTAGAACACATATATGAATGAATGAATCACTATGATTTTTTTTGACAGACTTAGAACATATATATGATTGATGGAATCACTATGATTTTTTTTTGACAGCCTTAAACACATATATGCGTGAATGATTCACTATAAATTTTTTTCACAGTCTTAGAACACATATATGCAAGATTGAAATTTTTTTGATAGCCTTAAAACACATATATGCCTGATTGAATCACTATGAAATGTTTTTGACAACCTTACAACATATATATGCGTGATTGAATCACTACAATTTTTTTTTGACAGTCTTAGAACACATTTATGCATGATTGAATCATAATAAATTTTTTTTGAGAGCCTTAGAACACATATATGCATGATTGATACTCTATGATTTTTTTTTGACAAGCATAGAACACATATATGCATGATTGAATCACTATGAATTTTTTTTGACAGCCTTATAACACATAAATGCATGACTGAATCACTATGAATTTTTTTTGAGAAGCTTAGAACACATATATGCAAGATTGAAATACTATGAATTATTTTGACAACCTTAGAACATATATATGCATAATTGAATCACGATGAAATTTTTTTGATAGCCTTACAACACATATATGCAAGATTGAATCACTATAAAAAAATTTGACAGCCTTACAACACATATATGCTTGATTGAATCACTATGACATTTTTTTGACAACCTTAGAAAACGTACGCATGATTGAATCACTATGAATTTTTATTGACAACCTTAGAACACATATATGAAGGTTGAATCACTATGAACTTTTTTAACAAAGTTAGAACACATATATGCAAGATTGAGTCACTATGAAAATTTTCCAACAGCCTTAGAACACATATATGCATGAGTAAATCACTATCAATTTTTTTAACAGCCTTAGAACGCATAAATGCATGATTGAATCACTATGATTTTTTTTTTACAATGTTCGAACACATATATGCCAGATTGATTCATTAATGAATTTTTTTTGACAACCTTAGAACACATATATGCCTGATTGAATCACTATGAAATTTGTTGACTGCCTTATATCACATATATGCATGATTGAAATTTTTTTGACAGCCTTAGAACACATACATGCATGATTGAATCACTATAAAAAATTTTTGACAACCTTACAATACATACACGCATGATTGAATGACTATAATTTTTTTTTTACAGCATTAGAACACATATATGAATGATTGAATCACTATGAAATTTTTTTGACAACCTTAGGACACTTATATGCAAAATTGAATCACTATGACTTTTTTTTTTACAGCCTTAGAACACATATATGAAAGATTGAAACACTATGACATTTTTTTGACAGGCTAAGAACACATATATGCATGATTGAGTCACTATGAAATTTGTTTGACAAAGTTATGACACATATATGCATGATTGAATCACTATGAAATTTTATTCACAGCCTTAGAACACATATTTGCATGACTATGAAATTTTTTAGAATTCTTAGAACACATATATGCATGATAGTATCACTACGAAATTTTTTTTAAAGCCTTAGAACACATATATGCACGATTGATTCACTATGAAATTATTTTGACAACCTTATAACACATAAAAGCTTGATTGATTCACTTTAGCATTTTTTTTGACAGCCTTATAACATGTATATGAGTGATTGAATCATTATAGATTTTTTTGACAGCCGTAGATCACATATATGAATGATTGTATCACTATGAATTTTTTTTGACTGCCTTAGAACACATATGAATGATTAAATCAATATAAAGTTTTTTTTTACTACCTTAGAATACATATATGCATGATTGAATCACTACAGTTTTTTTTTACTACCTTAGAAGACATATATGCATGATTGAATCACTAAAAACTTTTTTTTGGCTACCTTAGAACAAATATATAAAAGATTGAATCACTATGAAATTTTTTTGACATCCTTATATCACATATACGCATAATTAAATCACTATGAAATTTTTTGGACATCCTTAGAACACATATATGCATGATTGAATCACTATGATTTTTTTTTGACAACCTTAGGATACATATAAGTATGATTGAATCACTATGCTATTTTTTTGACAGCCTTAGAACACAGATATGCATAATTGAATTACTATGCAATTTTTTTCACAGCCTTAGAACACATATATGCATGATTGAATCACTATGAAATTTTTTAGACAGCCTTAGAACACATATATGCATGATTGTATCACTATGAATTTTTTTTGACAGCCTTAGAACACATATATGCACGATTGAATCACTATATTATTTTTTTGAAAGCCTTAAAACACATATATGAGTGATTGAATCACAATGATTTTTTTTTACAGCCTCAGAACATATATATGCCTGATTGAATCACTATAAAAATTTTTTGACGGCCGTAGAACACATACATGCATGATTGAGTCACTATGAAACATTTTTGACAGCCTTAAAACAGAAATATGCATGATTGTATCACTATGAAAGTTTTTTGACAACCTTAGAACACATATATGCGTGATTGAATAACTATGAACTTTTTTTTTACTACCTTAGAGCACATATATGCACAATCGAATCACTAGATTTTTTTTTGACTACCTTAGAACACATATATACACTATTGAATCCCTAGAATTTTTTTTTCACTACCTTAGAGCACATATATGCAAGATTGAATCTCAATGGAATTTTTCTGACTTCCTTAGATCACATATATGCAAGATTGAATAGCTATAGTATTTTTCTGACAACCTTAGATCACATATATGCAAGATTGAATCACTATAAATTCTTTTTGACATCCTTAGAGCAGATATATGCATGATTGAATCTCTATAATTTTTTTTTACAACCTTATACAACATATATGCATGATTTTATCACTATGATTTTTTTTTACAGCATTAGAACATATATATTCACGATTGAATCACTATGAAATCTTTTTAGGCCCTTAGAAAACATATATGCATGATTGAATCACTGTGAATTTCTTTTGACAACCTCAGAACACATATATGCATGATTGAATCACAATGAATTTTTTTGATGGCCTTAGAACACATCTATCCATGATTGAAAAATCACAATAAATTTTTACACATATATGCATGACTGTATCACTATGAATTTTTTTTCACAACCCTAAAACAAGTATATGCATGATTAAATCACAGAAATATTTTTGTGATAGCCTTATAACACATATATGAGTGATTGAATCGCTATAAATTTTTTTTGACAGCCTTAGAACACAAATATGCATGATTAAATCACTTGAATTTTTTTAGAAGCCATGGAACTCATATACGCATGATTGAATCACTATAAAAAAAAATTGACAGCTTTAGAACACATACATACATGATTGAATAACTATGATTTTTTTTTTACAGCCTTAGAACACATATATACATGATTAAACCTTAGAATTAATATATGCATGATTGAATCACTTTGAAATCTTTTTGACAGCCTTAGAAAACATATATGCAAGATTGAATCACTTTAAAAAAAAATTGACAGCCTTAGAACACAAATATGCATGATTGAATCACTATGAAATTTTTTAGACAGCCATGGAACTCATATACGCATGATTGAATCACTATAAAAAAAAATTGACAGCTTTAGAACACATACATACATGATTGAATAACTATGATTTTTTTTTTACAGCCTTAGAACACATATATGCATGATTAAACCTTAGAATTAATATATGCATGATTGAATCACTTTGAAATCTTTTTGACAGCCTTAGAAAACATATATGCATGATTGAATCACTACGAAGTTTTTTTGACAACCTTAGAACACTTATATGCATGATTGAATCACTATGAAATTTTTTAGCCAACCTTAGAACACATATATACCTGATTGCATCACTACGAAATCTTTTTCACAACCTTAGAATGCATATATGCCTGATTGAATCACTATGATTTTTTTTGAACACCTTATAACACATATATGCATGACTGAATCAGTATGGAATTTTTTTGACAGCCTTAGAACACATATATGAGTGATTGAATCACTATGAAATATTTTTGATAGCCTTAGAACACATATATACATGATTGAATCACTATGAAATATTTTTGACGGCTTTAGAACACATATATGCATCAATCAAGCACTATGAATTTTTTTTGAGAGCCTTAGAACATATATATGCAAAATTGAATGACTATGAACTTTTTTTTACAACCTTATAACAATATATGCACGATTGAATCAAAACAAATTTTTTTTGACAGCCTTAGAACACATAAATGGACAATTGAATCACAATAACATTTTTTTGACAGCCTTAGAACAAATATATGAGTGATTGAATCACTATGATTTTTTTTTATAGCCTTATGGCACATATATGCATGATTGAATAACTAGAAAGTTTTCTGACAGACTTATAACACATATATGCATGATTGAATCACTATAGCATTTTTTTGACAGCCTTACAACACATATATGAGTGATTGAATCACTCTGATTTTTTTTGAACAGCATTAGAACACATATATAGATGATTGAATCACTATGATTTTTTTTTGACAAACTTAGAACACATATATGCACAATTGAAACACTATGCTTTTTTTTTACAACCTTAGAACACATATATACAAGATTAAATCACTATGAATTTTTTTTGACAATCTGAGAACACATATATGCATGATTGAATCACTATGAAAATGTTTTGACAGAACTAGAACACATATATGCAAGATTGAAACACTATGAATTTTTTTTTATAACCTTAGAACACATATATGCATGATTGAATCACTATGCTTTTTTTGACAACTTTAGAACATACATACGCATGATTCAGTCGTTCTGAATTTTTTTTGACAGTGTTAGAACACATATACGAATGATTGAGTCACTATGATTTTTTTTTTAAAGCCATAGAACACATATATGCAAGATTGAATCACTTGAATTTTTTTTAAAGCCTTAGAACAAATATATGCAAGATTGTATCACTATGAATTTTTTTTGATATTCTTAGCACACATATATACGTGATTGAATCACTATCAAAATTTCTTGACAACCTTAGAACACAAATATGCATTATTGAATCACTTTAAATTTTTTTTGACATCCTTTTGTCATATATATGCATGATTGAATCACTACGATTTTTTTTTGACATTCTTAGATCACATATATGCATGATTGAATAACTATGAAATTTTATTGACATCCTTAGAACACATATATGCATGATTGAATCACTATGAAAGTTTTTATTCACAGCCTTAGAACACATATTTGAATGATTGAATCACTATGAAGATTTTTGGACAAACTTAAAACAGCATATGCGTGATTGAATCACTATGCAATTTTTTTGACAGCCTTAGAACACATATATGCAAGATTGAATCACTATGCAATTTTTTTGACAGCCTTAGAACACATATATGCATGATTGAATCACTATGAATTTTTGTGATAACCATAGAACACATATATACATGATTGAATCACTAGAATGTTTTTTTCACTACCTTAGAACACATATATGCACAATTGAATCACTATAATTTTTTTTTGACAACCTTAGAACCCATAGATGAATTATTGAATCACTATGAAATTTTTTTGACAGCCTTACAACACATATATGCATGACTGAATCACAATGAATTTTCGTTGACAGCCTCAGAATGCATCTATGCATGAGTGAATCACAATAAATAAATTTTGACTGCCTTAGAACACATATATGCATGATTGAATATCTACAAAATTTTTTTTTGACAACCTTAAACACATATATGCATGATTGAATCACCAAAAACATATCACTATGAACAAATATATGCATGACTCAATCACTATGAATTTTTTTTTTTACTACCTTAGAACACAAATATGCATGATTGAATCACTATAAATTTTTTTAATAGCCTCAGAATACATATATGCATGATTGAATCATTATAAAAAAAATTGACAGCTTTAGAACACATATATGCATGATTGTATCACTATAAAATTTTTTTTGACTGCCTTAGAACACATATATGCATGATTGAATCACTATGAATTGTTTTGACAACCTTAGATCACATATACGCATGATTGAATCACAATGAATTTTTTTTGACATCCTTATATCACAAATATTCTTGATTGAATCACTATGCAATTTTTTTAAAAGCCTTAGAACACTTATATCCATGATTGAATCACTATAATTTTTTTTTTCTACATTGGAACACATATTGGCTCGATTAAACCACTAGAATTCTTATTTGACTACCTTAGAACACATATTTGCATGATTGAATCTCTTGAATTTTGTTTTGAATAACTTAGAACACATATATGCAAGATTGAATCACTATGAATTTTTTTTGACAACCTTAGATCGTATATATGCACGATTGAATTACTTTGAATTTTGTTTGACAACCTTAAAACACATATATGCATGATTGAATCACTATGATTTTTTTTTTACATTCTTAGAACACATATGCATGATTGAATCAGTCAATTTTTTTTTTGACTACCTTAGACACATATATGCAAGATTGAATCACTTGATTTTTTTTGACTACCTTAGAATAAATATATGCAAGTTTGAATCACTATGATTTTTTTTTAACATTCTTAGCACACATATATGCATGATTGAATCACTATCAAAATTTTTTGTCAGCCCTAGAACACAAATATGCATTATTGAATCACTTAAAATTTTTTTTGACAGCCTTATATCATATATATGCATGATTGAATCACTATGATTTTTTTTTGACATCCTTAGATCACATATATGCATGATTGAATCACTATGAAATTTTATTAACATCCTTAGAACACATATATGCATGATTGAATCACTATGAAATTTTATTCACAGCCTTAGAACACATATTTGGATGATTGTATCACTATGATTTTTTTTTGACAAACTTAGAACACGTATATGCGTGATTGAATCACTATGTAATTTTTTTGACAGCCTTAGAACATATATATGCATGATTGAACCACTATGAAATGTTTTTTGACAGCCTTAGAACATATATATGTATGATTCAATCACTATGAATTTTTTTTGACGGCCTTCGAACACATATATATACAATTGAATCACTTTGATTTTTTTTTACAGGCTTAGAACACATATATGCACGATTGAATCACTATGATTTTTTTTTTACAGGCTTTGAACACATATATGCACGATTGAATCACTATAACATTTTTCTGTCAACCTTAGAACATATATATGTATGATTCAATCACTTGAAACTTTTTTTGAGAGCCTTATAATACATATATGCACGATTGAATCACTATGAAGTTTTTTTGACAGCCTTAGAACACATATATGAACTACTGAATCACTATAGAATTTTTTTTGACAACCTTAGAACACATATATGCAAGATTGAATCACTGTGAATTTTTTTTTGAAATTCTTAGAACACTTATACGCATGATTGTGTCACTATGAATTTTTTTTTGACAACCTTAGAACACATATTTGCATGATTGTGTCACTATAATTTTTTTTTGACGGGCTTGGAACACATATACGCATGATTGAATCACTATGAAACTTTTTTGATAAATTTATAACACATATATGCGCGATTGAATCACTATGAAAATTTTTTGACAGCCTTAAAAAATAAATTTGAGTGATTGAATCACTATGAATTTTTTTTGACAGCCTTAGAATACATACATGCATGATTGAATCACTATAAAAAAAATTTGACAGACTTAGACCACATATATGCATGATTGTATCTTTATTAAATTTTTTTACAGCCTTAGAACACATATATGCATGATTAAATCACTACGATTTTTTTTTACAGCCTTAGATCACATATATGCATGATTGAATCACTATGAAAATTTTTTGACATCCTTAGATTACATATATGCATGATTGAATCACTATAAAATTTTTTTGAAACCCTTGGAACACATATATGCATGATTGACTCACTATGAATTTTTTTTAACAGCCTTAGAATGCATATATGCATGATTGAATCACTATAAAAATTTTTTGACAACCTTAGAACACATATATGCTAGATTGAATTCCTATAAATTTTTTTCGACAGTCTAAGAACACATATATGCTAGATTGAATGACTTTGAAATTTTTTTGACAATCTTAGACAACATATATTCTCGATTGTATCACTATGAATTTTCTATGACAACATTAGAACACATATATGCATGATTGAATCACTAGATTTTTTTTTACTACCTTAGAACACATATATGAACGATTGAATAACTACAAATTTTTTTTGGCAACCTTAGAATACGTATATGCACGATTGAATCAATATGATTTTTTTTTTACAAGCTTAAGCATATATGCATGATTGATTGACTACAAATTTTGTTTGACCTCATTATAACACATACATGTATGATTGAATCCCCATAAATTTTTTTTGAGTTACTTAGAACACATATCAGCATGATTGAATCACTATGAATTTTTTTGACAGCCTTAGAACAAATATATTTACGATTGAATCACTATGAATTTTTTTTTACAACCTTAGAACATATATATGCATAATTGACTCACTATGAATTTTTTTTGACAGACTTAGAACACATATGCATGATTGAAGCACTATGATTTTTTTTTACGACCTTAGAACACATATATGCATGATTGAATCACCATGAAATAATTTTGACAACATTAGAACACATATATACGCATGATTGAGTCACTGTGAAATTTTTTCGACAGCCTTAGAACACATATATGCATGATTGAATCACTATGATTTTTTTTTTACAATGTTAGCACACGTATATACATCATTGAGTCACTATGAAATTTTTTTGGCAGCCATAGAACACATATACACATGATTGAATCACCATAAAATTTTATTGACAGGCTTTGAACACACATATGGATGATTGAATCACTATGAAATTTTTTGACAATCCTATAACACATATATTCATAATTGAATCACTAAGAATTTTTTTTACAACCTTATAACACATATATGCACGATTGAATCACTATAATTTTTTTTTGACAATGTTAGGACACATATACGCATTATTGAGTCACAATAAATTTTTTTTGACAACCTTAGAACATATATATCCTTGATTGAATCACTATGAAGTTTTTTTACAACGTTAGAGCACAAATATGCAAGATTGAGTCACTATTGAATTTTTTTTTACTGCCTTAGAACACATATATGCATGACTGAATAACTATGAAATTTTTTGGATAGCCTTAGAACACATATATGCATGACTGTATGCCTATGAATTTTTTTTTACAGCCTTAGAACACATATATGCAAAATTGAATGACTATGAATTTTTTTTTACAACCTTATAACTCATATATGCATGATTAAATCGCAATGAATTTTTTTCTACAGCCTTAGAACACATATATGCACAATTAAATCACTATAACATTTTCTTGACATCCTTAGAACAAATATATGACTCATTGAATAACTATGAAATTTTTTTGACAGTTGTATAACACATATATGCACTATTGAATAACGATAAAGTTTTTCTGAGAGCCTTAGAATGCATATATGCATGATTGAATCACTATAACATTTTTTTGACAGCCTTACAACACATATATGAGTTATTGAAGCACTATGAAATTTTTTTGATAAACTTAGAACACATATATGCATGATTGAAGCACTATGATTTTTTTTTTACAACCTTGCAACACATATATGCAAGATTAAGTGGCTACAAATTTTTTTTGACATTCTTAGAACAGAAATATGCATGATTGAATCTCTATGAATTTTTTTTTACAGACTTAGAACATATATATGCATGATCGAAACACAATGGAATTTTTTTTATAACTTTTGAACACATATATGCAAGACAGAATCACTATGATTTTTTTTTTGTCATTCTTAGAACAGATATATGCATGATTGAATCACTATGAATTTTTTTTTATAGTGTTGGAACATATATACGCATGATTCAGTCACTCTGAATTTTTTTTTGACAACGTTAGAACACATGTACGCATGATTGAGTCACTATGAAAAGTTTTTTAAAGCCTTAGAACACATGTATGCATGGTTGAATCACTATGGTTTTTTTTTACAATGTTAGAACACATATATGAATGATTGAGTCACTATGAATTTTGTTTGACAGCATTAGAACACATATATGCATGATGGAATCACTATGATTTTTTTTTGATAGCCATAGAACACATATAAACATGATTAAAATACTAAAACATTTTTTTGACAACCTTAGAACACTTATATGAGTGATTGAATCACTATGAAATTTTTTTGACAGCCTTATACATATATTTGCATGATTGAATCACTATGGAGTTTTTTTGAAAGCCTTAGAACACATATATGCACGATTGAATCACTATAACAAGTTTTACCAGCCTTAGCAAACATATATGAGTGATTGAATCACTATGAATTTTTTTTGACAACCTTAGAACACATATATTCATGATTGAATCACTATGAATTTTTTTTTACAGACTTAGAACACATATATGCATGATTGAAGCACTATGGAATTTTTTTTACAACCTTAGAACACATATATGCAAGATGAAATCACTATGAATTTACTTTGACATTCTTAGAACACATATATGCAAGATTAAGTCACTATGAAATTTTTTTGACAGACTTAGAACACATATATGCTTGATTGAGGCACTGAATTTTTTTTTACAACCTTAGAAAACATATTTGCAAGACTAAATCACTATGAATTTTTTTTTACATTCTTAGAACACATATATGAATTACTGAATCACTATGAATTTTTTTGGACAATGTTAGAACACATATACGCATGATTGAGTCACTATGATTTTTTTTGACGGCCTTAGAGCACATATATGAGTGATAGAATCTCTATAAAATGTTTTTGACAACCATATAATTCATATATGCTCGATTGAATAAGTATGAAGTTTTTTTGACAGCCTTAGAACACATATATGCACGATGGAATCACTATAAAATTTTTTTGACAGATTTAGAACACAGATATGAGTGATTGAATCACTATGATTTTTTTTTGACAGCCTTAGAACACATATATGCATGATTGAATGACCATGAAATTTTTGTGAGAGTCTTAGAACTCATATATGCATGATTGTAGGACTATGAATTTTTTTTTACAACCTTAGAAGACATATATGCAACATTGAATCACTATAAATTGTTTTTTGACATTCTTAGAACACACATATGAATTATTGAATCACTATAAAATTGTTTTGACATCGTTAGAACACATATACGCATGATTGAGCTGCTCTGAATTTTTTTTGACAATGTTATAAAACATATATGCAAGATTGAGCCACTGTCATTTTTTTTTACAACACTATAAAACATATATGCAAGATTGAATCACTATGATTTTTTTTTACAATGTTAGAATACATATATGCATGATTGAGTCACTATGAATTTTTTTTTACACCCTTAGAACACGTATATGCACGATTGAATCACTATGGATTTTTTTTGAGTGCCTTAGAAGACATATATGCACGATTGAATCAAAATAACATTTTTTTAACAGCCTTAGATCACATATATGAGTGATTAAATCACTATGAAAATTTTTTGACAGCCATATAAAACATATATACACAATTGAATCACTGCAAAGTTTTTTTGACAGCCTTAGAACACATATATACACGATCAAATCACTATAACATTTTCTTGACGACCTTAGAACACATATATGACTGATTGAATCTCTATGAAATCTTTTTCACAGCCTTAGAACACATATATGCGTGATTGAATAACTATGAATTTTCTTTGACTGCCTTAGAACACATATATGTATGATTGAATAACTATGAATTTTTTTGATAGCCTTAGATCACATATATGCATGATTGAATCATAATGAAATTCTTTTGACATTCATAGGTCACATATATGCATGATTGAATCACTATGATTTTTTTTTTACAGCAATAGAACACGATCATGATTAAATCACTATGAATTTCTCTTTACAGTGTTAGAACGCATATATGTATGACTGAATCACTTGAAATTTTTTTGATAGCCTTAGAACACATATATTCAAGATAAAATCACTATGAGAATTTTTTGACATCCTTACAACACATATGTGCATGATTGAGTCACTATGAAACTTTTTTGACAGCCTTAGAAGACGAATATGCATTATTGAATCACTTTGAAGTTTTTTTGACAGCCTTAGATCACATATATGCATGATTGAATCAATATGAATTTTTTTTATCATCCTTAGATCACATATATGCATGATTAAATCACTATAATTTTTTTTTTACAGCCTTAGAAAACATATAAGCATGACTGAATTGCTATAATTTTTTTTTGACAGTCTTAGAACACATATATGCATGATTGAATCACTATGCAATTTTTTTGACAGCCTTGGAACACTTATATGCATGATTGAATCACTATAAATTTTTTTTGATAAGCATAGACAACATATATGCATGATTGTATCACTATGATTTTTTTTTTAAACATTAGAACACTTATATGCATGATTGAATCACTAAAATGTTTTTTGACTACCTTAGTACACATGTATGCACAATTGAATTACTATAAATTTTCTTGACAGACTTAAAACACACGTATGCATGATTGAATTACTATGAATTTTTTTTTGACAACCTCAGAACACACATATGCAAGATTGAATCACTATGGAATTTTTTTGACAGACTTAGCACACATATATGCATGTTTGAAGCACTATGAATTTATTTTTACAACCTTAGAACACATATATGCAAAATTGAATCACTATGATTTTTTTTGACATTCTTAGAACACATATATGCTTGATTGAATCACTATAAAAGTTTTTTGACAATGTTAGAACACATATACGCATGATTAAGTCACTTTGAATTTTTTTTGACAATGTTAGAACACATATACGCATGATTGAATCACGATAAATTTTTTTTTGACAATTTTAGAACTCATATATGCATGATTGAGTCACTATGAAAATTTTTTGACAGCCTTAGAGCACATATATGCCGGATTGAATCACTATGAAGTTTTTTTGACAGCCTTAAAACACATATATGCATGATTGAATCGCTATGAATTTTTTTTGACAACGTTAGAACACATAGATGGATGATTGAGTCACTATGAATTTATTTTGCATCTTTAAAACATATATATGCATGATTCAATCACTATGATTTTTTTTCACAGTTTTAGAACATAAATACCTATTATAGAATTACTATGAAGTTTTTTTGATAGCCTTAGAACACAAATATGCATGATTGAATCAGTATAACATTTTTTCACAATCTTAGAACATATAAATGCACAATTGATTCACTATGGAAATTTTTTGACAGCCCTATAACAAACATATGCACGATTGAATCACTACAAAGTTTTTTTGATACACTTAAAACACATATATGTACGATTGAATCACTGTGACTTTTTTTTTAGAGACTTAGAACACATATATGAGTGATTAAATCACTATGAATTTTTTTATAGCCTTAGAACGCGTATATGCATGATTGAATCACTGTAAAAAAAAAATCACTCCCTTAGAACACATATATGAATGATTGTATCACTATGAATTTTTTTTATTGCCTTAGAACACATATATGCATGATTGAGTCACTATGAATTTTTTTGACAGCCTTAGATCACATATTTGCATGATGGAATCACTATGAATTTTTTTTGACATTTTTAGACCACATATATTTTTTTTGACAGCCTTAGAAGACATATATGCATGATTTAATCACTATGAAAAATTTTTGACAACCTTAGAACACATATATGCATGATTGAATCACTAAAAATTTTTTTGACTACCTTAGAACACATATTTGAAAGATTGAATCACTATGAAATTTTTTTGATAGACTTAGAACACATATATGCATGATTGAATTACTATGAAATTTTTTTAACAGCCTTAGAACACAAATATGCATTATTGAATCACTTTGAAAAAATTTTGGCAGCCTTAGATCACATATATGCATGATTAAATCACTATGAAATTTTTTTGACAGCCTTAGAACACATATATGCATGACTATGATTTTTTTTGACAGCCTTAGAACACATATATGCATGATTAAATCACTAGGCAATTTTTTTGACAGCCTTAGAACACATATTTTCAAGATTGAATCACTATGAATATTTTTTGACAACCTTAGACAACATATATGCATGATTGTATCACTATGAATTTTTTTTTACAATCTTAGAACACATATATGCATGATTGAGTCTCTAGAATTTTTTTTTGACTACCTTAGAACACATATATGTTGAATTGAATGACTATAATTTTTTTTTACAACCTTACAACACATATATGCACAATTGAATCACTATGATTTTTTTTTGACAACCTTAGAAAACATATATGCTTGATTGAATCACTATGAATTTTTTTTACTACCTTAGAACACATATATGCATGATTGAATCACAATGAATTTTTTTTAACAACCTTAAAACACATATCTGCATGATTGAATCACTCAATTTTTTTTTTTTTCATTTTTAAAACCTTAGAACACGTATGCATGATTGAATCACTATGATTGTTTTTTACAACATTAGAACACGTATACGCTTGATTGAGTCACTCAAAATTTTTTTTGAGAACGTTAGAACACATATATGCATGATTGAGTCACTATGATTTTTTTTTGACAGCCATAGAACACACATATGCAAGATTGAATCATTATGAATTTTTTTTACAATGTTAGAACACATATATGCATGATTGAGTCACTGTGAAATTTTTTGGACAGCCTTAGAACACATATATGCGTGATTGAATCACTATGACATTTTTTAGACAGCCTTAGAACGCCTATATGCATGATTGTATCACTATGATTTTTATTTGACAGCCTTATAACATATATATGTATAATTGAATCACTATAAATTTTTTTTGACAACCTTATAACACAAATATACATGATTGAATCACTATGAATTTTTCTTGACAGCCTTAGAACACATATATACACTATTGAATCACTATAACATTTTTTTGACAGCCTTAGAACACATATATGTGTAATTGAATCACTATACAGTTTTTTTGATAGCCTTAGAACACAAATAAGCATTATTGAATCACTATGAAATTTTTTTGACAGATTTAGAAAACATATATGCAGGATTGAAGCACTGTGAAATCTTTTTTACAACCTTAGAACACATATATGCAGGATTGAATCACAATGATTTTTTTTTGACATTCTTAGAACACATATATGCATGATTGAAGCACTATGAAAATTTTTTGACAGACTTAGAACACATATATCATTGATTGAAGTAGAATGAATTTTTTTTTGCAACCTTAGAACACATATATGCGAGATTGAATCACTATGATTTCTTTTGGCGTTCTTATAACACATATACGAATTATTGATACACTATGATTTTTTTTTTATATTGTTAGAACACATAGATGTTTGATTGAGTCACTATGAATCTTTTTTGACAACTTTAGAACATATATATGCATGATTGAATCACTTTGAAATTTTTTAGACAGCCTTAGAACACATATATTCATGATTGTATCACTATGAAATTTTTTTGACAGCCTTAGAACTCATCTTTACATGATTGAATCACTTTGAAATTTTTTTGACAACCTTATAACACATATATGCACGATTGAATCACAATACAAATTTTTTTGACAGCCTTAGAACACATATATGAGTGATTGAATCACTATGAATTTGTTTTGGTAGCCATATAACACATATATGCATTATTGAATCACTATGAATTTGTTTTGACAACCATGTAACACATATATGCATTATTGAATCACTATGAATTTTTTTTGAGAGCCTTAGAACACATATATGCATGATTAAATCATAATAACATTTTTTTGACAGTCTGAGAACACATATATGGATGATTGAATCCCCATGAAATTTTTTGATAGCCATAGCACACATATATGCATGATTAAATCACTGTGATTTTTTTTTTGCAGTCTTAGTACACATATATGCATGATTGAATCACTTTGAATTTTTTTTGACAGTCTTAGAAGACATATATGCATGATTGAATCAATACAAATTTTTTTTTAGAGCATTAGAACATATATATGCATGATTGGACCAAAAAATATTTTTGATCGCTTTAGAACACATATATGCAAGATTGAATCAGTATTAAATTTTTTGACAGCCTTAGCACACATATATGCATGATTGAATCACAGTGAATTTCTTTAAGGGCCTTAGAACACATATATGAATGATTGAATCACTATAATTTTTTTTTGACAGCCTTAGAACACATATATGCATGATTGAATCACTAATTTTTTTTGACAGCCTTAGACCACATATACGCATGATTGAATTACTATGAAATTTTTTAGACATCCTTAGAACACATATATGCATGATTGTATCACTACGATTTTTTTTGCACAACCTTAGAACTCATTTATGCTTGATTGAATCACTTTGAAATTTTTTTGACAACCTTATAACACGTATATGCACGATTGAATCACTGTGAATTTTTTTTTGACAGCCTTAGAACACATATATGCATGATTGAATCACTATTACATTTTTTTTTATACGCTTAGAACACATATATGAGTGATTGAATCACTATGAAATTTTTTTGACTGCCATATAACACATATATGCATGATTGAATCACTATGAAGTTTTTTTGACAGCCTTAAAACCTAAATATGTATGATTGAATCACTATAACATTTTTTTGACAGTCTTAGAACACATATATGAGTGATTGAATCACTTTGAATTTTTTTTGACAACCTTAGAATACATATATGCATGATTGAATCACTATTAAAAAAATTTGACAGCCTTAGAACACATAAATGGTTGATTGTATCACTATGAACTTTTTTGACTAGCTTAGAACATATATGCATGATTGAATCACTATGAATTTTTTTGACACCCTTAGAACACATATATGCATGATTAAATCACTACAATTTTTTTTAGAGCATTAGAACACATATATGCATTATTGAATCACTATGAAATA
The DNA here is from genome assembly GCF_984573655.1 of Nuphar pumila. Taxonomy (NCBI): domain Eukaryota; kingdom Viridiplantae; phylum Streptophyta; class Magnoliopsida; order Nymphaeales; family Nymphaeaceae; genus Nuphar; species Nuphar pumila. The sequence goes on along the minus strand of NC_143251.1, from coordinate 67,482,684 downwards.
TTTTTGATAGACTTAAAACACATATATGCATGACTGAATCACTGTGATTTTTTTTTGACAGCCTTAGAACACATATATGCGTGACTGAATCATTATAATTTTTTTTAGAGCATTAGAACACATATATGCATGATTGAATCACTATAAATTTTTTGTGACAACCTTAGATCACATATACGCATGATTGAATCACTATGAAATATTTTTGATAGCCTTAGAAAACATATATGCATGATCAAATCACTGTAATTTTTTTTTGACACCCTTAGAACTCATATATGCCTGATTGAATCACTATGAATTTTTTTTTGACCGCCTTAAAACACATAAGCATGATTTAATCACTATGAATTTTTTTTTATAGCCTTAGTACACATATGTGCATGATTGAATCACTATGAATCCTTAGAACCCATATTTGCAAGATTGACTCTATGAAATCTTTTTACAGCCTTAGAACACATATATGCATGCTTGAATCACTATAATTTTTATTGACAGCCTTAGAACATATATATGAATGATTGAGTCACTAAGAAATTTTTTTGACAGCGTTAGAACACATATATGCAGGATTGAATCTCTATGAATTTTTTTTTGAGAATCGTAGAACAGATACATGGATATACATGCATGATTGAATCACTATGAGATTTTTTTGGCAACCTTAGAACACTTATATGCATCACAAAGTCAAAACATATTTTTTTGACAGCCTTAGAACCCATATATGCGAGATTCAATCACTAAAATTTTTTTTTGACAGCCTTAGAACATATATATGCATGATTGAATCACTATGAAATTTTTTTAATAGCCTTAGAACACAAATAAGCATGGTTTAATCACTATGAATTTTTTTTGAGAGCCTTAGAACACCTATATGCATGATTGAACCACTACAAATTTTTTTGAGAGCATTAGAACACATATATGTATGATTGAATCAATATAGATTCTTTTTGACAACTTTAGAACACATATCTGCATGACAGAATCACTATGAAATTTTTTTGACAAGCTTAGAACACATATATGCATGATTGAATCATGTTTTTCACAGCCTTAGAACAAATATATGCATCATTGAATCTCTATGCAATTTTTTTGATAGCCTTAGAACACTTATATGCATGATTAAATCACTATGAAAATTTTTTGCAGCCTTAGAACACATATATGAATGATTGAATCACTATGAAATTGTTTTAACATCCTTAGAACACAAATATGCGTGATCGAATCGCTTGAAATTTTTTTTGGGAGGATTAGAACACATATAAACGATTGAATCACAATGAAATTATTTTGACAGCCTTAGAACACACATATGAGTGATTGAATCACTAGAATTTTTTTTTGAGAGCATTAGAACACATATATGCATGATTGATTCTCTAGGAATTTTTTTTGACAGCCTTAGAACACATATATATGCATGATTGAGTCACTATAAATTTTTTTTGAAGCCTTAGAACAAATATATGCTTGATTGAATCACAATGAAATTGTTTTGACAGCCTTAACACACATATATGTGTGAATGAATCACTAGAAATTTTTTTTTAGAGCATTAGAACATACATATACATGGTTGAATCACAATGATTTTTTTTTACAGCCCTAGAACACATATATCCATGATTGAATCACTATAAATTTTTTTGAGAGCATCAGAACACTTATATGCATGATTGAATCACTATAATTTTTTTTATAACCTTAGAACACATATCTGCATGATTGAATCACTATAAATTTTTTTTGACAGCCTTAGAATACATATATGCATTATTGAATTATTATGAAATTTTTTTGACAGCGTGAGAACACATATATGCATGATTGAATCACTACGATGTTTTTTGACAGCCTAAGAACACATATATGCATGCTTGAATCAATATGAAATTTTTTTGACAGCCTTTGAACACATATATGCATGATTGAATCACTATGAAATATTTTTGATAGCCTTAGAACACAAATACTTGATTGAATCACTATGGAATTTTTTGATAGCCTGAGAACACATATATTCATGATTGAATCACTATGAAATTTGTTTGACACCCTTTGAACACATATATGAATGATTGAATCACTATGAATTTTTTTTGAAAACCATAAGATACATATATGCATGATTGAATCACTATGAGATTTTTTTGACAGCATTAGAACACATATATGCACGATTGAATCAATACAAAATTTTTTGACAACCTTAAAACACAAATATGCTTGATTGAATTACTATAAAAGTTTTTTGACCACCTTAGAACATATATATGCATGATTGAATCACTATGATTTTTTTTTGACAACCTTATAACACATATAAGCATGATTTAATCACTATAAAATTTTTTTGACATCCATTAAACACATATATGCATGTTGGAATCACAATGAAATTTTTTTGCAGCCTAAGAACACATATATGCATGATTGAAACATTATGAAAATTTTTTGACAGCCTTATAACTCATATATGCATGATTGTATCACAATAAAATTTGTTTGACTGCCTTAGACCAAATATTTACATGATTGAATCACTATGAATTTTTTTTTACAGCCTTAGAACATATATATGAATGATTGAATCACTATGAAATTTTTTAACAACCACAAAATACAAATATGCATGATTGAATCACTATGAGTTTTTTTTGATAGCCTTAGAACAATTATATGCATGATTGAATCACTATAAAAAAATTTTTACTGCCTTAGAACACATATATGCATGATTGAATGACCATAAAATTTTTTTTACAGCCTTAGAACACATATCTGCACAATTGAATAACTATGAAACTTTTTTGAAAGCCTTAGAACATATATATGCATTATTTAATCACTATGAAATTTTTTTGACAGCCTTAGAACATATATACGCATGATTCAATCACTTTGAAATTTTTTTGATAGCCTTAGAACACATATATGCGTGATTGAATCACTGCAAAACTTTTTGGCAGCCTTAGATCACATATATTCATGATTGAATCACTATGAAATTTTTTTGATAGCCTTAGAACACATATAAGCATGATTTAATGACATTGAATTTTTTTTGACGGCCTTAGAACGCATATATGTATGATTGAATCCCTATGAATTTTTTTGACAGCCTTGGAACACATATGTGCATGCTTGAATCACTATGAATTTTTTTTGCAGCCATAGAACATAAATATGCATGATTGAATTACCATAAAAACATTTTGACAGCCTTAGAACACATACATGCAATATTGAATCACTATGAATTTTTTATTACAGCCCTAAAACACATATATGCATGCTTGAATCACTGTGAAAACTTTTTGACAGCCCTAGAACACATATATGCGTGACTGAATCATTATAACTTTTTTTTTAGAGCATTAGAACACATATATGCATGATTGAATCACTATAAATTTTTGTGACAACCTTAGAACACATATACGCATGATCGAATCACTATGAAATATTTTTGATAGCCTTAGAACATATATATGCATGATCGAATCATTGGAAATTTTTTTTGACACCCTTAGAACTCATATATGACTGATTGAATCACTATGAAATTTTTTTGACCGCCTTAGAACACATATATGCATGATTGAATCACCATGAAATTTTGTTAACAACGTTATAACATATATATGCTTGATTGAATCACAATATAGTTTTTTTGACATTCTTAGAACACATATATGCTTGATTGAATCACTATGATTTTTGTTTGCAACCTTAGTACTCCTATATGCATGATTGATACTCTACATTTTTTTTACAGGATTAGAACACATATATTCATGATTGAGTCACTACAAAACTTTTTTGACAGCATTAGAACACATATATGAATGATTGAATCACTATGAAAATTTTTTTTGACACCCTTAGAACTCATATATGCCTGATTGAATCACTATGAAAATTTTTTTACCGCCTTAGAACAGATAAGCATGATTTAATCACTATGATTTTTTTTTGACAGCCTTACTACACATATATTCATGATTGAATCACTATGATTTTTTTTATATCCTTAGAAAACATAAATGAATGATTGAATCACTAAGAAATTTTTTTGACAGCCGTAGAACACATATATGCAAGATTGAATCACTATATAATTTTTTTGACAGCCTTACAACACATATATGCATGATTGAATCACTATTAATTTTTTTTTACAACCTTAGAACACATATATGAATGATTGAATCACTAAGAATTTTTTTTGACTGCGTTAGAACACATATATGCATGATTGAATCAATATGAAATTTTTTTGACAACCGTAGAACAGATACATTCATGATTAAATCACTATGAGATTTTTTTGACAACCTTAGAACACATATATGCATTAGAGAATCAAAACAATTTTTTTTTATAGGCTTAGAACCCATATATGCGTGATTCAATCATTACAAAAAAATTTTGATAGCCTTAGAACATATATATGCTTGATTGAATCACTATGAATTTTTTTTAATAGCCTTATAACACAAATAAGCATGATTTAATCACTATGAATTTTTTTAACAGCCTTAGAACACCTATATGCATAATTTAATCACTACTAAATTTTTTTGAGAGCATTAGAACACATATGCATGACTGAATCAATATAATTTCTTTTTGACAACTTTAGAACACATATCTGTATGATAGAATCACTATGAATTTTTTTTGACAGGATTAGAACACATATATGCATGATTGAATCACGTTTTTCACAGCCTTATAACACATATATGCATTATTGAATCACTTTGAATTTTTTTTGATAGCCTTAGAACAAATATATGCATGATTAAATCACTATGAAATTGTTTTAACAGCCTTAGAACACAAATATGAGTGATTGAGTCACTAGATTTTTTTTTAGAGCATTAGAACACATATAAGCATGATTGAATCTCTATAATTTTTTTTTGACAGCCTTTGAGCACATATATGCATGATTGAGTCACTATAATTTTTTTTTACAGCCTTAGAACACATATATGCTTGATTGAATCACAATGAAATTGTTTTGACAGCCTTAAATCACATAAATGCGTTATTAAATCACTAGAATTTTTTTTTTAGAGCATTACAACACACATATACATGGTTGAATCACAATGATTTTTTTTTGACATCCCTAGAACACATATATGCATGATTGAATCACTATAAATTTTTTTTGAGAGCATTAGAACAATTATATGCATGATTAAATCACTATAAATTTTTTTTATAACCTTAGAACACATATTTGCGTGATTGAATCACTCTAAAATTTTTTTGACAGCCTTAGAATACATACATGCATTATTAAATCACTATGATTTTTTTTTACAGCTTTAGAACACATATATGCATGATTGAATCACTAAGATGTTTTTTGACAACCTCAGAACACATATATGCATGCTTGAATCACTATGAATTTTTTTTTACAGCCTTTGAACACATATATGCATGATTGAATCACTATGAAATATTTTTGATAGCCTTAGAACACATATATGCTTGATTGAATCACTATGGAATATTTTGATAGCCTGAGAACACATATATTCATGATTGAATCACTATGAATTTTTTTTGACACCCTTAGAACATATATATGAATGATTGAATCACTATGAATTTTTTTGACAACCATAAGACACATATATGCTTGATTGAATCACTATGAGATTTTTTTGACAGCCTTAGAACACATATATGCATGATTGAATCAATACCAAATTTTTTTGACAACCTTAAAACTCAAACATGCTTGAATGAATTGCTATAAAATTTCTTTGACCACCTTAGAACACATATATGCATGATTGAATCGCTATAAAATTTTTTGACAACTTTAGAACACATATAAGCATGGTTTAATCGCTATAAAATTTTTTTGACATCCATTGCACACATATATGCAAGATTGAATCACTATGAAAATTTTTTGACTGCCTTGGAACACATATGTGCATGTTGGAATCACTATGAATTTTTTTTGTGACCTATGAACACATATATGCATGATTGAATCAATATGAACTTTTTTGACAACCTTATAACTCATATATGCATGATTGAATCCTAATAGAAATTTTTGAACTGCCTTAGACCAAATATTTACATGATTGAATCACCATGAATTTTTTTTGACAGCCTTAGAACATATACATGAATGATTGAATCACTATGAATTTTTTTTAACAACCATAGAATATAAATATGCATGATTGAATCACTATGAGATTTTTTTGACAGCCTTGGAACACATATATGCATGATTGAATCAGTATGAATTTTTTTTACTGCCTTAGAACACATATATGCATGATTGAATCACCATAAAAAAAATTTAACCACCTTAGAACACATATCTGCACGAATGAATCACTATGATTTTTTTTTGACAGCCTTAGAACACATATATGCATGATTTAATCACTATTTTTTTTTTGACAGCCTTAGAACATATATACGCAAGATTGAATATCTTTGAATTTTTTTTGATAGCCTTAGAACACATATTTGCGTGATTGAATCAGTGCAAAACTTTTTGGCAGCTTTAGAACACATATATTCATGATTGAATCACTATGAAATTTTTTTGACCGCCTTAGAACACATATAAGCATGATTTATTCACTATGAATTTTTTTTGACGGCCTTAGAACACATATATGTATGATTGAATCCCTATGAATTTTTTTGACAGCCTTGGAACACATATGTGCATGCTTGAATCACTATGAATTTTTTTTGCATCCATAGAACACATATATGCATGATTGAATCACCATAAATTTTTTTTGACAGCCTTAGAACACCTATATGCATGATTGAATCACTAAAATTTTTTTTTGAGAGCATTAGAACACAAAATTGCATTATTGTATCAGTATAATTTCTTTTTGACAACTTTAGAGCACATATCTGCATGATAGAATCACTATGAATTTTTTTTGACAGGCTTAGAACACATATATGCAAGATTGAATCATGTTTTTCAAAGCCTTAGAACACTTATATGCATCATTGAATTACTATGAAATTTTTTTGATAGCCTTAGAACACATATATAAATGATTATATCACTATGAATTTTTTTTGCAGCCTTAGAACACATATATGAATGATTGAGTCACAATGAAATTGTTTTAACAACCTTAGAACACAAATATGCATGATTGAATCACTAGAAAGTTTTTTAGAGCATTAGAACACAAATATGGATGATTGAATCATTATTAAATTTTTTAACAGCCTTAGAACACATATATGCATGATTGAATCACTATGAAATTGTTTTGCGGCCTTAGAACACATATATGCAATATTGAATCACTATAAAATTGTTTTGACAATTTTGGAATGCATATATGCGTGATTGAATCACTAGAAATTTTTTTGAGAGCATTAGAACAGATATATGCATGGTTGAATCACTATGAATTTTTTTTTGATAGCCTTAGAACACATATATGCATGATTAAGTCACTATGATTTTTTTTGCAGCCTTAGAACACATATATGCGTGATCAAATCCCTATTAATTATTTTTACAGCCTTAGAACACACGTGATTGAATCACTAGAAATTTTTTTTAGAACATTAGAACACATATATGCATGACTAATTCACTATGAATTTTTTTTTGCAGCCTTAGAACACATATATGCATGATTAAATCACTACAATAGTTTTTTGAGAGCATTAGAACACTTATATGCACGATTGAATCACTATAGTTTTTTTTTGACAACCTTCGAACACATATCTGCATGATTGAATCACTATGAAATTTTTTGGACAGCCTTAGAACACATATATGCATTATTGAATCACAATCAATTTTTTTTAACATGCTTAGAACACATATATGCATGCTTCAATCACTATAATTTTTTTTTGGCATCCTTAGAACACATATATGCATGATTGAATCACGTTTTTCACAGCCTTAGAACACATATATGAATGATTGAATCACTATGATTTTTTTTTACAGCGTTACAACAAATATATGAAAGATTGAATCACTATAAATTTTTTTTGACAGTGTTAGATCATATATATGCATGATTGAATCACTCCCAAACTTTTTTGATAGCATTAGAACACATATATGCATTATTGAATCACTATGAAAATTTTTAAACATCCTTGGAACACAAATAAGCACGTTTTAATGACTTCGATATTTTTTGACAACCTTAGAACACATATATGCATGATCGAATCACTATGAATTTTTTTTGATAGCCTTGGAACACATATATGCTTGATTGAATCACTAAGAATTTTTTTTGACATTCTTAGAACATATATATGAATAATTGAATCAATATGAATTTTTTTTAACAACCATAGAATACATATATGCATGATTGAATCACTATGAGATTTTTTTGACCACCTTAGAACATATATATGCTTTATTGAATCAATCTAAATTTTTTTTGACAGCCTTAGAACACATATATGCATGATTGAATCACTATAAAAAAAATTTGACAGCCTTAGAACACAAATATGCATGATTAAATCACTATGCATTTTTTTTGATAGCCTTAGAAAAAAAATATGCATGATTGAATCACTATGAATTTTTTTTGACAGCCTTAAAAATATATATTCCAGATTGAATCACTACAAAATTTGTTGAGAGCCTTAGAACACAAATATGGAAGATTGAATCACTATGAAATTTTTTTGTCAGCCTTAGAACATAAATAAGCATGATTAAATAACTATGAATTTTTGTTCACAGGCTTAGAACACATATATGCATGATTGAATCACTATGAATTTTTTTTGCAGTGTTACAATACATATATACATGATTGAATCACTATGAAATTTTTTTGACAGTGTTAGATCATATATATGCATGATTGAATCACTCCCAAACTTTTTTGATAGCCTTAGAACACATACATGCATTATTGAATCACTATGAAAATTTTTAAACAGTCTTAGAACACAAATAAGCATGATTTAATGACTATGAATATTTTTTGAAAACCTTAGAACTTGTATATGCATGATTGAATCACTATAAAAAAATTTTGACAGCCTTGGAACACATATATGCTTGATTGAATCACTATGAATTTTTTTTGACATTCTTAGAACATATATATGAATAATTGAATCACTATGAATTTTTTTTGACAGACTTAGAACGCATATATTCATGATTGAATCACTAGAAAATTTGTGTGACAGCCTTAGAACACTTATATTTATGATTGAATCACTATAAAATTTGTTTGGGAGCATTAGAACACAAATATGTGTGATTAAATCATTATGAAAATTTTTTGACATCCATTGAACAAATATATGCATTAGTGGATCACTATGACATTTTGTTGAGAGCCTAGAACACATATACGCATGATTAAATCACTATGAATTTTTTTTTACAACCATAGAACACATATATGCCTTACTGATGTCTTCTTTTAAATCGTTGTAATTTTGAAAAGATTTTTAAATGTAAAACATGTGAAAACCAGACATCAAATAATAAAAAACGGTTCTCACTAGTGGATGAGACCGGGTCGAACTCAGGGAACGGGAATATATCGTATTCAAGTACACAAATCTAAACTAATCTTTATTGCCGAATTATTTGAAATGTAAAATGTTTAAGAAAAGTAAAAACAACTAACTATTACAACAAATGAATACCCTTCGCAGAGGGCGTAAAGTGCAATATTTACAAACCCAATTAAATTCCTAATTCTAAAAATAAAAGCAAAAAGAAACTTTATTCTTCGTACTTCGTGTCACGTAATCAATTCCACTCCAGTCCTGTGCTATCCTGCACAATTCAAATGAACACGAGCAGTACCAAATATAGAAATATACTTGCTAAATGATCTAATGAAATCACAATTCACTAAGAAATGCTAAACAAGTAACTACTTAAGCTAATAACAAAGTAATTAACAACAACTAATTAAATCTAGCTAATTACTTACTAACATCTAACAATTAATTAATATTCAATTAACTAATGTCTAATAAAAACAAGGAAGGGACAAAATAAGAGATTTATGTAAGGAAAATCAAAACAGTAATTGAAACAAGAACAAAATAGTGAAATTCAACAACAAACTAGAAAATACTAAACAGGGAAAATGATTGAACTAATTAATTTGAGAAAAAAATTGAACATAAAAAAATTAAAAAGAATGCAGACAATCAGAGAAAACAATAGTCACGAGAGATTATGAAACAGCTACACTTGCTGGAAAACAAATTTTTTTTTTCAAAACAATTCTTTGCCGTGAAAATGAGAAAAAAAATAAGCAATCAGGACAATTGTGTTTTAAAAACAAACTCTGAAAATTATTATTTTTTTTTTCAAAACACATTATAGTAGAAGTGGATTTTCACGATTGAATCACAATACACGATCTCACACAGGTGAGTTCGGTTCCCACCATTTCAGGGAGCTGAGCCACCAGAAATTCCGGCGAATCCTCCTGTTTCACAACATCCGATCGATTTTTGTTTTCACGGTAACTCAAATGAAATCTCAATATCCTCCACCGGAACTCTCAATATCTTCCACCGGAAATCTCAATATCTTCCACCGGAAATCTCAATAGCCATGAAATGAATTTCACGGCAACCTAAAGGAAAGTGCCTCTTTCACATTTTTCACGATAAATGTGAAGTGATCCGGCCAGTATTGATTCCAGTAAACTTATTTGCAGCATTTGGATTTCCACAGCATCAACAAATAATTTCTGATCGGCTTGCTTCACAGTGACTCTCCAGCGGGTACAGAGCCCCGATCGATAAAGAATATTTTTGGATATCCAGGTGATCTGGATATCCAGATCATCAAATCGTTGACAGGCGGGAATACTCACCACTATACTATTGATTGATCAATACTTAATCTGTAGCAGACACAGGGAAAGCCAAATCGAATTCTCTTAGACATCAGATTCAGTCAGAGACAAGAGAAATTCAAAACATGATATCATCGGTGAGTATAGATCAGTTGGATGATTTTTGGAGCTTGATCAATCAATACAGATGAATCATCCTTCAATCTATCTTTAAAAACAAGGCATATGAATTAAAACTAAACTGTAATCTGCAAATGAAACTATTCCTAAAAACAAAAATCAAAATCTGATCTAAAAATCTCTGAATCAACATATATCAGAACAAGATTTGAATGAATCATGAATGCTAAAATGTAAAATCAAATGGAAATTATTCTACAATTTCATCTTATTTTGATTTTTATTTCAGATTAACTAATCTAATGAGAAATAGAAGGAGGAATTAGAAAAGGAGAAGAAGAGGAAGAAGAAGAAGAAGAAGCACTTACCGAACTGGAAGGGTTAGAAGAGAAGTGGAATCCTCCTATATGCCATTACCGTAGCTGGATGCCTCCACCGGATTGAGGAAGAAGAGAGATCAAGGGAGAAGGAGAAGAAGGAGGAAAGAAACAAGGTGAAGGGGAAGGGTTAGGAAAAAGAGCAAAGGCATAAGAGAGAAGACAAGCCTCTCTTCCCTCTACGTATGGTATTTATATTTTTGAAAGTTTTTCCATAAGTCCATCTTATTTCAAAGAATTCCATTTCAAAACCTCTCTTCAAAAAGTTATTTACAAAGCAACTCAAAATGACTATGTTTTAGAAAATACAAAAACTAAGTCTATTCTAACTCTAATTTTTTTATGATTTTCAAAAACTAAACTACTACAATTATGTCAAACACTAAAATATGCATTAAAATGTAAAATAACACTATTTTTCATGCATTTTCTATTCTTATATTATTTTAGCACATTGACTCGAAACTAACATAAAATTGGGTTTTTAAATCATTTTCTCATGAAATCATGCATATTTTTATATGAAATATCCCTAAAATATATGCATGATCAAATACCCCCATGCTTATGTTTTGCTAGTCCTCGAGCAAACTAGAAAAATGCACGAAATCAAACTATCACCTAACTCACTTTCGTAGGAATCACGGTTGCATTTAGCTCATGCAACAAGCCCTTTCAACCCCTGGGTTACCCCAGTGGACGAGTAAGGTCTCGTAAGGGTTTGCAGTGATGCTACCCACAAACATCTATGTCATGTATGCATAATATTACACATCCTCACAAGCAATAGATAATCAAAGACTTTATTTTCACCAATATTTCCTGTTGTTTCAAAATCAAAATATAATTAGATTCTTTTATATACCACCACAGAAAAAGAATTTCTTTCACTTTTCTAAATATCACAATTATTTATGTTTTATTCTTAGAAAATCCAATAAAAACATATTATTATTTACTTATCCTCACTCATATGTTTTCTGCACAGGTTTTCTCAATCGCACTTCTAAGCACTGAACTTTTCTTTCCTTTTAAGCTCTTTTCTCCTTTTTTTTCACGCTTTTTCTTTTTGCGCACTTATTTTTCTCTTATAGCTTGCGTGTGGTCTGCTTTTATGCCTTGTGCAATGTTAATACCTTCTATACTTTTTTAATACATACCAAAAGATATCAACTAAGACATAAAACTGACTTCCTTCATTCACCTTTATAACGTGAGAGTCAAACATTTCAACTTGTATCTGTTCTCAGTTACTTAGGATCACGAAGTTTTTCACTCTCCTTTTCGAAAATGGAATTAAAAGTTTCAACTTACATCTAAGTTCCATCTACTAAGGATTGTGGAATTATCCAAACAACCTAACGCATGCTATTTTTCACTTTTTGAGCTCATTTTTATGCTTTTGTTCATTTGCTTAGTTTTTCAAAAATAGAACTGTGCATATTCATATTTATGATTCAAAATAAATTCTAGCATGTATCTATCATCATTTCTTCGAAATCCGCATAAACAACCATAATTTTTAGATCTATGTCAGAAACTTTTTTCAAAAACATTTTTCGTGGGGCTTAAAAATCCTCTAAAAACATCAGATTTGAAATAACATTCATATAAGTTCAAACTATTTCTTTAAAAATCTACTTTTCATGAGAGATGTGTAAACATGTGCAAGAACGTAAACAAAAATATCAAGGTGTGCAAACTATACCCTCCCCCATGCTTGAATGACACTGTCCCAGTGACACTCCCCCATGCTTATATGAAACTACGTGAATGCACATGAGAGAAAATAAATGAAGGAAAAGAGTAGAATGACCTGACATGAATTAAAAATATACGTTCTATGAATGCAATGTATACATGACAAAACACAAAACTCATGAATGAAACAAAAAGAATATGCAAAACTCATGAATAAAATGAAAAAACAAAAACAAAAATAAAATCTATAAATTCTAATCAAATCTACTAATATACAAGATATGGGTTGCCTCCCATAAAGCGCTAAGTTTCACGTCCCCAGCCAGACGGATCCCTGGAAAAACCTTCATCGTCCATGAGATCAATGGACATGAAGTCAGGCTCAACCGGGCTCTATGTAGAAAAGAGTGTCATCTGTGACACTACGCACTGTGTTTCCATCCCATCTACCTCTAACTGTAGGATCATAATTCTCTCGACGTGAAGAACAGAGATTAGTCTCATCTGAGAGACTGGTCAAGAAATGAGAGTCCAGGACCGACCGAGTATCAATGAATGCTACTTCAGACAAGTGGTGAATATGATGTGGCTTGACTTGGTCAAGCACCTTCTGCATCTGCACCTCTTGCTTACTAAAAACAATCGGTGATCCTAAAAACTGAGAGTATGGGGCTTTATATGATGATAATGCATGTTGTGGGTAAGGCCCCTTCTGTTGAGGTATCATGGAGATTGACTCGTCAGTAGAAATGATATGAGGCTCATGAGTCGATTCCCGAGTGGAGTGACACGCCTTCCCGTACTGAAGGGATTTGACTTGCTCATGATGTGAATCGGTAGGTTGCAAGTCAAATGACATGGAATCCTCTCCCTTGGATGTGACAACAGACTGACTAGATGGGTTCCCCTCGCTTTGCCTACTAAAGGTCTCAACCAACTGTCCCATTTGAGTCTCTAGCTTGGCTATTGACTGCGTATGGGAGCTCAAAACTTGTAATATCCTATCTTGGAAGGATTGACTAAATGAAGGTTCATGAGGATGGGGTTGAGTATAAGCATGTTGGGCTAGGGGATGAACCTGTGGAAAAATTGGGTGCGAGTAACCTTGTGAAGGGTTACTGGGTCTATACTGTGTCTGGAAGGGCTGATGGGATGAGGAAATAGACTGGTTTCGCCAACCTGGGTTATATGAGGATGTAAATGAATCAAGTATGGGTTTAGCGAAACCTTGGGCAGCATTCACCTGCTTCTGAACGAATTCAGGATATAATGGTGCTGTCGGACAATCCGCAACACAGTGTGCAGGGCTAGCACATATCTCGCACACTCTTTCTACTGGATTTCTCAAGGAATTGGCTAGGAATTGATCTAACTTCCTAGTCAACTGGTCAACCTTGGTACGCAATTCTAACTAGGACCCAACTTCGGAAATCCCTATTTTCCTAGGACCACTAGACAGAGATGTAGTCCTATCGAGCCGTGAAGACAAAGCATGATGCATCGTGTTTTCACTCAAGGTCTCGAATAGAGACCACGCCTCGTCCTCACTTTTGAGCATAAAAGTGCCCCCACAAGACGAATCAACCATTTGACGATGCTTTTCAGTAAGCCCGTCATAAAAATACTGCACCAACTGCCAACGAGGCACCTGGTGATGGGGACACTTGCGGAGAAGATCTTTCAATCTCTCCCAAGACTCGTGAAACTGTTCTCCCTCAATTTGAGAAAAATTGGTTATAGCTTTACGAAACTGGTTCGTCTTACCAATTGGGAAATATTTTTTTAAAAATTCTCTTTGCATTCCTTCCCAAGTAGTAATACGAACCGTCTCAAGAGATTTTAGCTAGTGCTTGGCTTTATCTTTGAGAGAGAACAGAAACAAAGTCAACCTCATAGCGTCGTCTCCAAAGTTATTGATTCGCACAGTCGAGCAAATCTCAAGGAATTCGTCGAGATGACGATATGGGTCCTCATTGCTAAGGCCATAAAACGAAGGTAACATTTGAATCACACTGGCCTTAATCTCAAAATGGCTCGCTCCTACATCAGGTCTCGTGATGCAGGAGGTGGGAGTATACGTATTTGGCATGAAGTACTCCCTCAAAGGACGGATCAATTGATGATCGTCAGCCATTGCGTACACCTTAGAGTAGACCGGTGTAGCACACGTCCTAACTTTGGGTTTTCTACCTACCTAACGCACTAAGCGGCCAAACCACG
Organism: Nuphar pumila; assembly: GCF_984573655.1. Lineage (NCBI taxonomy): Eukaryota > Viridiplantae > Streptophyta > Magnoliopsida > Nymphaeales > Nymphaeaceae > Nuphar > Nuphar pumila. The sequence goes on along the minus strand of NC_143251.1, from coordinate 67,467,386 downwards.
CAAACCACAAAGCGAGTGAACTAAAAACAACAAAAACTAAACAAACACCTCGCAGTTACACATAATAGAGATTATGCAAAGAAATATGAAATCTATGTGTACGGTACCAATCGTACACAGTCACCTCTAAGGGGGTCCTAGTAGGTGGGCTGTGCAGAAAAGTAAGCTCGTCTCTAAGATATGCACATACGTGGTTCTAAACCTAAATGCAACACAAACACTAGGCAATAAAGTGAATACTAATATTACGCCGTTCCCCGGCAACGGCGCCAAAAATTTGATGTCTTCTTTTAAATCGTTGTAATTTTGAAAAGATTTTTAAATGTAAAACATGTGAAACCAGACATCAAATAATAAAAACCGGTTCTCACTAGTGAATGAGACCGGGTCGAACTCAGGGAACGGGAATATATCGTATTCAAGTACACAAATCTAAACTAATCTTTATTGCCGAATTATTTGAAATGTAAAATGTTTAAGAAAAGTAAAAACAACTAACTATTACAACAAATGAATACCCTTCGCAGAGGGCGTAAAGTGCAATATTTACAAACCCAATTAAATTCCTAATTCTAAAAATAAAAGCAAAAAGAAACTTTATTCTTCGTATTCGTGTCACATAATCAATTCCACTCCAGTTCTGTGCTATCCTGCACAATTCAAATGAACACGAGCAGTACCAAATATAGAAATATACTTGCTAAATGATCTAATGAAATCACAATTCACTAAGAAATGCTAAACAAGTAACTACTTAAGCTAATAACAAAGTAATTAACAACAACTAATTAAATCTAGCTAATTACTTACTAACATCTAACAATTAACTAATATTCAATTAACTGATGTCTAATAAAAACAAGGAAGGGACAAAATAAGAGATTTATGTAAGGAAAATCAAAACAGTAATTGAAACAAGAACAAAATAGTGAAATTCAACAACAAACTAGAAAATACTAAACAGGGAAAATGATTGAACTAATTAATTTGAGAAAAAAATTGAACATAAAAAAATTAAAAAGAATGCAGACAATCAGAGAAAACAATAGTCACGAGAGATTATGAAACAGCTACACTTGCTGGAAAACAAATTTTTTTTTTCAAAACAATTCTTTGCCGTGAAAATGAGAAAAAAAATAAGCAATCAGGACAATTGTGTTTTAAAAACAAACTCTGAAAATTATTATTTTTTTTTTCAAAACACATTATAGTAGAAGTGGATTTTCACGATTGAATCACAATACACGATCTCACACAGGTGAGTTCGGTTCCCACCATTTCAGGGAGCTGAGCCACCAGAAATTCCGGCGAATCCTCCTGTTTCACAACATCCGATCGATTTTTGTTTTCACGGTAACTCAAATGAAATCTCAATATCCTCCACCGGAACTCTCAATATCTTCCACCGGAAATCTCAATATCTTCCACCGGAAATCTCAATAGCCATGAAATGAATTTCACGGCAACTCAAAGGAAAGTGCCTCTTTCACATTTTTCACGATAAATGTGAAGTGATCCGGCCAGTATTGATTCCAGTAAACTTATTTGCAGCATTTGGATTTCCACAGCATCAACAAATAATTTCTGATCGGCTTGCTTCACAGTGACTCTCCAGCGGGTACAGAGCCCCGATCGATAAAGAATATTTTTGGATATCCAGGTGATCTGGATATCCAGATCATCAAATCGTTGACAGGCGGGAATACTCACCACTATACTATTGATTGATCAATACTTAATCTGTAGCAGACACAGGGAAAGCCAAATCGAATTCTCTTAGACATCAGATTCAGTCAGAGACAAGAGAAATTCAAAACATGATATCATCGGTGAGTATAGATCAGTTGGATGATTTTTGGAGCTTGATCAATCAATACAGATGAATCATCCTTCAATCTATCTTTAAAAACAAGGCATATGAATTAAAACTAAACTGTAATCTGCAAATGAAACTATTCCTAAAAACAAAAATCAAAATCTGATCTAAAAATCTCTGAATCAACATATATCAGAACAAGATTTGAATGAATCATGAATGCTAAAATGTAAAATCAAATGGAAATTATTCTACAATTTCATCTTATTTTGATTTTTATTTCAGATTAACTAATCTAATGAGAAATAGAAGGAGGAATTAGAAAAGGAGAAGAAGAGGAAGAAGAAGAAGAAGAAGCACTTACCGAACTGGAAGGGTTAGAAGAGAAGTGGAATCCTCCTATATGCCATTACCGTAGCTGGATGCCTCCACCGGATTGAGGAAGAAGAGAGATCAAGGGAGAAGGAGAAGAAGGAGGAAAGAAACAAGGTGAAGGGGAAGGGTTAGGAAAAAGAGCAAAGGCATAAGAGAGAAGACAAGCCTCTCTTCCCTCTACGTATGGTATTTATATTTTTGAAAGTTTTTCCATAAGTCCATCTTATTTCAAAGAATTCCATTTCAAAACCTCTCTTCAAAAAGTTATTTACAAAGCAACTCAAAATGACTATGTTTTAGAAAATACAAAAACTAAGTCTATTCTAACTCTAATTTTTTTATGATTTTCAAAAACTAAACTACTACAATTATGTCAAACACTAAAATATGCATTAAAATGTAAAATAACACTATTTTTCATGCATTTTCTATTCTTATATTATTTTAGCACATTGACTCGAAACTAACATAAAATTGGGTTTTTAAATCATTTTCTCATGAAATCATGCATATTTTTATATGAAATATCCCTAAAATATATGCATGATCAAATACCCCCATGCTTATGTTTTGCTAGTCCTTGAGCAAACTAGAAAAATGCACGAAATCAAACTATCACCTAACTCACTTTCGTAGGAATCACGGTTGCATTTAGCTCATGCAACAAGCCCTTTCAACCCCTGGGTTACCCCAGTGGACGAGTAAGGTCTCGTAAGGGTTTGCAGTGATGCTACCCACAAACATCTATGTCATGTATGCATAATATTACACATCCTCACAAGCAATAGATAATCAAAGACTTTATTTTCACCAATATTTCCTGTTGTTTCAAAATCAAAATATAATTAGATTCTTTTATATACCACCACAGAAAAAGAATTTCTTTCACTTTTCTAAATATCACAATTATTTATGTTTTATTCTTAGAAAATCCAATAAAAACATATTATTATTTACTTATCCTCACTCATATGTTTTCTGCACAGGTTTTCTCAATCGCACTTCTAAGCACTGAACTTTTCTTTCCTTTTAAGCTCTTTTCTCCTTTTTTTTCACGCTTTTTCTTTTTGCGCACTTATTTTTCTCTTATAGCTTGCGTGTGGTCTGCTTTTATGCCTTGTGCAATGTTAATACCTTCTATACTTTTTTAATACATACCAAAAGATATCAACTAAGACATAAAACTGACTTCCTTCATTCACCTTTATAACGTGAGAGTCAAACATTTCAACTTGTATCTGTTCTCAGTTACTTAGGATCACGAAGTTTTTCACTCTCCTTTTCGAAAATGGAATTAAAAGTTTCAACTTACATCTAAGTTCCATCTACTAAGGATTGTGGAATTATCCAAACAACCTAACGCATGCTATTTTTCACTTTTTGAGCTCATTTTTATGCTTTTGTTCATTTGCTTAGTTTTTCAAAAATAGAACTGTGCATATTCATATTTATGATTCAAAATAAATTCTAGCATGTATCTATCATCATTTCTTCGAAATCCGCATAAACAACCATAATTTTTAGATCTATGTCAGAAACTTTTTTCAAAAACATTTTTCGTGGGGCTTAAAAATCCTCTAAAAACATCAGATTTGAAATAACATTCATATAAGTTCAAACTATTTCTTTAAAAATCTACTTTTCATGAGAGATGTGTAAACATGTGCAAGAACGTAAACAAAAATATCAAGGTGTGCAAACTATACCCTCCCCCATGCTTGAATGACACTGTCCCAGTGACACTCCCCCATGCTTATATGAAACTACGTGAATGCACATGAGAGAAAATAAATGAAGGAAAAGAGTAGAATGACCTGACATGAATTAAAAATATACGTTCTATGAATGCAATGTATACATGACAAAACACAAAACTCATGAATGAAACAAAAAGAATATGCAAAACTCATGAATAAAATGAAAAAACAAAAACAAAAATAAAATCTATAAATTCTAATCAAATCTACTAATATACAAGATATGGGTTGCCTCCCATAAAGCGCTAAGTTTCACGTCCCCAGCCAGACGGATCCCTGGAAAAACCTTCATCGTCCATGAGATCAATGGACATGAAGTCAGGCTCAACCGGGCTCTATGTAGAAAAGAGTGTCATCTGTGACACTACGCACTGTGTTTCCATCCCATCTACCTCTAACTGTAGGATCATAATTCTCTCGACGTGAAGAACAGAGATTAGTCTCATCTGAGAGACTGGTCAAGAAATGAGAGTCCAGGACCGACCGAGTATCAATGAATGCTACTTCAGACAAGTGGTGAATATGATGTGGCTTGACTTGGTCAAGCACCTTCTGCATCTGCACCTCTTGCTTACTAAAAACAATCGGTGATCCTAAAAACTGAGAGTATGGGGCTTTATATGATGATAATGCATGTTGTGGGTAAGGCCCCTTCTGTTGAGGTATCATGGAGATTGACTCGTCAGTAGAAATGATATGAGGCTCATGAGTCGATTCCCGAGTGGAGTGACACGCCTTCCCGTACTGAAGGGATTTGACTTGCTCATGATGTGAATCGGTAGGTTGCAAGTCAAATGACATGGAATCCTCTCCCTTGGATGTGACAACAGACTGACTAGATGGGTTCCCCTCGCTTTGCCTACTAAAGGTCTCAACCAACTGTCCCATTTGAGTCTCTAGCTTGGCTATTGACTGCGTATGGGAGCTCAAAACTTGTAATATCCTATCTTGGAAGGATTGACTAAATGAAGGTTCATGAGGATGGGGTTGAGTATAAGCATGTTGGGCTAGGGGATGAACCTGTGGAAAAATTGGGTGCGAGTAACCTTGTGAAGGGTTACTGGGTCTATACTGTGTCTGGAAGGGCTGATGGGATGAGGAAATAGACTGGTTTCGCCAACCTGGGTTATATGAGGATGTAAATGAATCAAGTATGGGTTTAGCGAAACCTTGGGCAGCATTCACCTGCTTCTGAACGAATTCAGGATATAATGGTGCTGTCGGACAATCCGCAACACAGTGTGCAGGGCTAGCACATATCTCGCACACTCTTTCTACTGGATTTCTCAAGGAATTGGCTAGGAATTGATCTAACTTCCTAGTCAACTGGTCAACCTTGGTACGCAATTCTAACTAGGACCCAACTTCGGAAATCCCTATTTTCCTAGGACCACTAGACAGAGATGTAGTCCTATCGAGCCGTGAAGACAAAGCATGATGCATCGTGTTTTCACTCAAGGTCTCGAATAGAGACCACGCCTCGTCCTCACTTTTGAGCATAAAAGTGCCCCCACAAGACGAATCAACCATTTGACGATGCTTTTCAGTAAGCCCGTCATAAAAATACTGCACCAACTGCCAACGAGGCACCTGGTGATGGGGACACTTGCGGAGAAGATCTTTCAATCTCTCCCAAGACTCGTGAAACTGTTCTCCCTCAATTTGAGAAAAATTGGTTATAGCTTTACGAAACTGGTTCGTCTTACCAATTGGGAAATATTTTTTTAAAAATTCTCTTTGCATTCCTTCCCAAGTAGTAATACGAACCGTCTCAAGAGATTTTAGCTAGTGCTTGGCTTTATCTTTGAGAGAGAACAGAAACAAAGTCAACCTCATAGCGTCGTCTCCAAAGTTATTGATTCGCACAGTCGAGCAAATCTCAAGGAATTCGTCGAGATGACGATATGGGTCCTCATTGCTAAGGCCATAAAACGAAGGTAACATTTGAATCACACTGGCCTTAATCTCAAAATGGCTCGCTCCTACATCAGGTCTCGTGATGCAGGAGGTGGGAGTATACGTATTTGGCATGAAGTACTCCCTCAAAGGACGGATCAATTGATGATCGTCAGCCATTGCGTACACCTTAGAGTAGACCGGTGTAGCACACGTCCTAACTTTGGGTTTTCTACCTACCTAACGCACTAAGCGGCCAAACCACGCAAACCACAAAGCGAGTGAACTAAAAACAACAAAAACTAAACAAACACCTCGCAGTTACACATAATAGAGATTATGCAAAGAAATATGAAATCTATGTGTACGGTACCAATCGTACACAGTCACCTCTAAGGGGGTCCTAGTAGGTGGGCTGTGCAGAAAAGTAAGCTCGTCTCTAAGATATGCACATACGTGGTTCTAAACCTAAATGCAACACAAACACTAGGCAATAAAGTGAATACTAATATTACGCCGTTCCCCGGCAACGGCGCCAAAAATTTGATGTCTTCTTTTAAATCGTTGTAATTTTGAAAAGATTTTTAAATGTAAAACATGTGAAACCAGACATCAAATAATAAAAACCGGTTCTCACTAGTGAATGAGACCGGGTCGAACTCAGGGAACGGGAATATATCGTATTCAAGTACACAAATCTAAACTAATCTTTATTGCCGAATTATTTGAAATGTAAAATGTTTAAGAAAAGTAAAAACAACTAACTATTACAACAAATGAATACCCTTCGCAGAGGGCGTAAAGTGCAATATTTACAAACCCAATTAAATTCCTAATTCTAAAAATAAAAGCAAAAAGAAACTTTATTCTTCGTATTCGTGTCACATAATCAATTCCACTCCAGTTCTGTGCTATCCTGCACAATTCAAATGAACACGAGCAGTACCAAATATAGAAATATACTTGCTAAATGATCTAATGAAATCACAATTCACTAAGAAATGCTAAACAAGTAACTACTTAAGCTAATAACAAAGTAATTAACAACAACTAATTAAATCTAGCTAATTACTTACTAACATCTAACAATTAACTAATATTCAATTAACTGATGTCTAATAAAAACAAGGAAGGGACAAAATAAGAGATTTATGTAAGGAAAAACAAAACAGTAATTGAAACAAGAACAAAATAGTGAAATTCAACAACAAACTAGAAAATACTAAACAGGGAAAATGATTGAACTAATTAATTTGAGAAAAAAATTGAACATAAAAAAATTAAAAAGAATGCAGACAATCAGAGAAAACAATAGTCACGAGAGATTATGAAACAGCTACACTTGCTGGAAAACATTTTTTTTTTCAAAACAATTCTTTGCCGTGAAAATGAGAAAAAAAATAAGCAATCAGGACAATTGTGTTTTAAAAACAAACTCTGAAAATTATTATTTTTTTTTTCAAAACACATTATAGTAGAAGTGGATTTTCACGATTGAATCACAATACACGACCTCACACAGGTGAGTTCGGTTCCCAACATTTCAGGGAGCTGAGCCCCCAGTCCGGCGAATCCTCCTGTTTCACAACATCCGATCGATTTTTGTTTTCACGGAAACTCAAATGAAATCTCAATATCCTCCACTGGAACTCTCAATATCTTCCACCAGAAATCTCAATATCTTCCACCGGAAATCTCAATAGCTGTGAAATGAATTTCACGGCAACTCAAAGGAAAGTGCCTCTTTCACATTTTTCACGATAAATGTGAAGTGATCCGGCCAGTACTGATTCCAGTAAACTTATTTGCAGCATTTGGATTTCCACAGCATCAACAAATAATTTCTGATCGGCTTGCTTCACAGTGACTCTCCAACAGGTACAGAGCTCCGATCGATAAAGAATATTTTTGGATATCCAGGTGATCTGGATATCCAGATCATCAAATCGTTGACAGGCGGGAATACTCACCACTATACTATTGATTGATCAATGCTGGAAATCATAGAACACATAAACAATACATCATCTAAACGCCTAAACTAGAACACAAAATAATGAAATTAACGCTACTAACCTTATTGCAAGATTAACATATAACTTAAATAAACATCAAACAGCACATTGTACTAATGAAATAACTATATGGAAATCCTACAGCCGACTGAACAACACTACAAAACATAAGATTAAAACTCGACTTTTTGATTTTCTCAATAAAAACTAAAACACCAAACGAAAACAAAATGACATTTAGAAAGATCTTAACATGGTGAACTCGACCAACCCACTACACTATGAAAATGACAAACCAACAAACACAACATAGAAATTAACTAAAACTGTAAATCACACACTTACCTAACTTCAACTTTTTATTCAACGAATTTTTCAAAACCATTCACACGACATGTAGAGAATCAATCCTCACCTAAAACGGAAATGGAGTACACTAGACACAGCTACCACAAATCAGACCACACAGTAGAACCACAAAAAAAAAATTGCAGAACCTAAACTTACTAAAACCCAAAGATCGACTAGAATTAATCTAGCCGATTTTTTTTCTTTTTAATCGAAACAACAATCAATCAACCCAACGACCAAACTAAATCAAAATGAACTTTTTAAACATGTTTTTCTGTAAAAAAACACACAATAAAACACGCTGGACAGAAAGAGAAAATCGGCTAGAAGGGGATCTAGCCGATTTTCACGTTTTGAGTGAAAACGATGAGAAATCGAGACTCGAATACAAAAACAATGAAACAAAACCTAGATCTACCGTGATGGTCTGTGCACGAATGCTATTCTAAGGTGAAAACAATAAAAACACAGCAGACACACAAAAAATAAAACACGAAAAACAAGCACACACGATTTAGGTTTTAACTAGAAGAAAAGAGAGAAGAAGACCTACCTCCAGGGCGATCCGACGATTGTGGGGGAGAAAGAAGAGAGCGGACAATGGCGTTAGCTTGACGTCCCAGACTATTCAAGAATGATGGAATATCACCACGAGCAGGGTTTCTACAGCTGCAACACATTGGAGATCCACCGAAGATGGAACGGGTGCCGATTCGCGATCGGAGGGCTCAAAAAACCGGATGGAGGTAGGGCCAGCTCATCTTGTTGGGGTGTTTCGCACTTCCACACAAGATAAATGGTTTCCACCTCTGCTACACCTGCAAAAACACAGCAACCAATGATTAAACACAGCAAGGCGAATAAAGAAATGAATAGAAATGAAAAGGGAGATAGAATAATGCTTGATTTTCAAGCAAAAACCGATCTTCAATGGAAAATGAGGTGGGATGAGGGGTTGGAAGTTGGCTGGAGTTAGAATCACAGTAGGGGGCATCAATTCCAATGCCAAAGACGCCTAGGGTTTGCCCAAAAATTGTATTTATACTTTTTGGTATTTTCAAAAACAATGTTATAATAAAAAATTTTACCCTATGCCACTTTTGGGGGGGGGTTCTGCAAAATGTTTTCTAAATGGGTATGGATATGCATGTGGGTTGGATTTGGGCTGTCTAAAGGTTGATCCAAGGTCCAAAACAGCTTAGTTGGGTCGGATATAGATCTGATCCACCTCGAAATCCATGCCCGAACACTGAAATAGTCATAACTCTCTCATTTTAACTCTGATTTCTCTGAAATTCGAACCACAACCCCTTACTATTAAAATGCATCTAAACATGGGTTTTAAATCTTAATCTCACCATAAAATGCATGAATAACTAACTAACATGATGAGCATTTCATGCATCATCAAATACCCCCATGCTTGAATGTTTGTTAGTCCCTTAACAAACCACTAACTATGCTATGCAACAGAAACAAGAAATGCTAGACATGTATGCATGAAAAACTAACTCACTTTCGTAGGAATCACAGTTGCATTTAGCTTATGCAACAAGCCCTTTAAACCCCTGGGTTACCCCAGTGGACGAGTAAGGTCTCGTGAGGGTTTGCAGAGATGCTACCCACAAACATCAATGAAATGCAGGAATGAAATTTCAAAATTATTAGGCAGTTAAGAAAACAGTTGGAGCAAATATTTCAGGTAATGGACACTCTCAAAACAAATTCAGAAATCTCATGCCACCACAGTAAAAATCTTTTTCCTTCACTTTTCTAAAATTGTAGCTATCTATGATTTTTTCTTAGAAAGTCAAGTATTCTCATGTATTACTCATTTATCCTCACTTGTATATTTTATGCACAGTAATTCACACATATTCCTAAGCAATGAATTTTTTCTCATTCAGCACATTCTTTTTCTTCTGATTTTCAATTTTTCACCCTTTTTCAATTTTCTCTCTTGAGCATTCTTCTCACATGAGCACTATTTCGAATATCCAGTTTTCATGACCCGTGTAGCGAGCTTTGGGTCAGTGACTCCCAGGTCAGACAACCTTAGGGCACTAGATACAGAGTATCCCTCGGACTTAATTGCTCGAGTCACTAGACCTTATATTCTAATAGTTTACGTATAGTCTTCCTCTCGGCATGTTGTTATCGTCGCAAAATTTTTCCCGTCTTCCCTTCCTTGCAGAAGAGAGAGGAAAACGCTTTCGCGATTCAAACTATGACCGGATTTTGGAAATTGTTTTGAAATACTCGCCTCCGTTTTGAAAATTGCGGGAAAATCCATGGGATGGGGCTCGACCTGTCGGTACAAGGTTCGACCGTTCTTGCCGCCTTTAATAGGGGTAATCGAACCAAGGACCAAAATTGTGCTTGACTTAGTGAAATTACCGAAATCGTGTTCTATCCTAAATGCACAGAGAATTCAGGCATGTGCTATGAGAATTTTGGAAAATGTAAATTAGAAAATATGATGTATGCTTAGAAAACATTTGGAGTTGAAAAGCATTTCTCAGGAAAAAAATGGAAATCAATCTCTCAGGAAACTCATACGAAGAAGGTTTGAAATCTCGAGAAAGTTTATAAAGATTTGGAAAATCTTGAAGAATTGAGAATCTCGAGAAAATATTGAGAAAGTTTATAAAGATTTGAAAAATCATGAAGAAATGAGAATCTCATGAAAACTGAAGGAATTCTTGAGAAAAGATGAATATTTGAAAAGGAAAACACTTGCCAGGAAAACTCGGACTTTGAGAATTTTCTTAGGAAAATGAGGGAAAATCTATAGGAAAACTCATTGGAGAAGGAAATTCAGAACTTAGGAAATTGAAATCCTGAAAATATTGTCCTTGAAATATCTGAAAATCGATTTTTGATTCTTGAGAAAGATGAAAATTCCTTTTGAAAATGGATCTTAAGAAAATAACTTTTTAGGGAAAATCACGGGAAAACTTTGATTTGGGAAATCCAACTTCGAATATCATCATAGTTTCTTGAGAAATCGATTCCATGAAGTGAAAATCTCTTGAGAAAATCATGAGAAAAACAAATGATGCAGATGATTTGAATGAATGAATGCACTTTGAAAAGATTTCTGAAAAACTGGTTGGAAAATGTGTATTAAACCAAAGTAAATCCTTCACATATTCTGACTGTGACCATGAATATGTTCAGAGTTTATTTGAGTTAATTCACAATATTCTGAAAACATTGGAAATATGAGGTGCATTTTTAAGATAGCCTAAGAGTGTAGGCTCAATGTGACTGGTAGAGAGATGATGGATCTGGGTCTCGTCCATATTCCGACTAGGGCCGTAAATATGGACTCCACCGAGTTCATCAACTCTCTAAGAGTGGTGCACGTGCCATTCGTGTTCATCCACGGTGAATTTTGAAAATTGAGATATATGCATCATGAAATCAGGATATTACTGAAATCAAACTATATGAAATGCAGTCTAATCTAAGCAGTAAAAGTAAATATTATTCCAAGGTTTACATTTGATTGTTACATTGCTAACATAAAGTAAAAAAAAATGAAATGGAGCCAAGGAATCAGCATCTTCTAGACTTTTCTGCAAAATGAGAATTAATACAAGATAACCAAGAAAATGGATATATATATAATATATACAACGAAGAAATATATATATATCAAAATGCTAAATTGGTGTCAAATGATATGTAACAATGGAGGTGTATTTGTATAAGAAATTAGATACATGGATGCTCATATATGGAAATAAATGCACATGAAGGGATATGTATATATATATATATGTATATATATATACATATATATATATATACATATATACATATACGTATAGGTAGATATACATGAATATACATATATATAGATATATATCTACCTATAATGAGAAAATATACATATTAATAGAAATTCCATATAATGGGTAAAATCAGAAAATACAGGTATATATAGTTTCTGTAGGTGATTTTACACAGCCGTATTTCCCAAATTACAAGATAATTTCCAATAAAAATGGGTATGGAGCTTCCCTATATATCAATAACGAAGCCTGTAAAAGATGGTCAAGAGATCATGAACGGATATTAAAATATCCATCCATGAACATGGCCGAATATCAAGACTGCACACCTGCAGCAGAAAATGGATATGTGCAGGAAATGCACTGTGGGAACAATGGGCTGTTTCAATGATACTGTGAAGGTGTAATGAGGATGTGAAGATGCTGTGGAATAGGTTAGTAGGGTTGGAATGTGATTCAAATTCTGCAAGAATTTGATGAAGGTTGGTCATGGGCTTTTCATTTGCTATATCACATAATAATTGAACTTTCTCTGAATCCAGGCCTATAACACTGGCCATGGCACCTCTAGTAGCATCTGCAGCTTTCTGCATGGCTTCACCTCTCAATTTCACAAGCTTGAGTCCATCTTCGAAGCTAAAAGTTCCAGCAAATGCAAGAGCTGTGTATTCTCCCAAGCTTAGACCACAGGTGACATCAACTGCATCTATTATTTGTTGACCTCCACTGTGAGCACGGAGAATCTCAACTGCCGCTAAGCTTGTAACATAGATTGCTGGCTGCAAAGACTCTTCTTAAAACTCAAGCATGATAAACAATGTTGATAGCAATATCATTGAACAATGTTTAGTAAATGCAAGGAAAAACACAAGCATATTCCTGGAAAGAAATCAGGATGGACAAATCAAAAAGCTGGTTTGGATGATAGAGGAAGTAAGATCTATACTAACAATGAAAACAGGAAATGATAGTAACGAATGACTTAAAAGCATAACAGAAAAAGGAACAGAAATCATGCTGAAATGAAAGCAAACGGGAAATACAATGAACAATCAGTAGATAAAAGAAACTTGGGACATACAATGCTGTAAAACAACACAAAAAAAATTAATAAGAGAATCAAAAGGATGCAAAACAGGAAAATTGAGGAATGAAAGAAAATAAACTGAAATTGTAGGGGATGAAAACAAGATACCAAATCAATGATTAGAATAAAAAAAATTATAATAATGCAAAACAGAAATGCAGAAGATCTGATGAGCTCGCACAAGAGATGATGATCAAAACAAACAAACAGGAATTGAATTCTAATAATTGAAACAACACTAAGTCTGAAGATGGAAAACACTGTATACAAACATGAACTGCAGACAACGAATGTAAGCTACTGAGATAAGAAATTTGGTTTGTGAAAGGGATCAGCCGTCTCATCTGTTTGGCCTGATTGTGACATCCTACCAACTATCTATTTCAAAATCCTCCATTATGGTTACTTTATAGATCCCCTTCAACAATCGCCTACAACCAGCGATAGAGAGGTTGATCCTCTTCTATTGAGCTGAAGGAAAGGGGAAAAGCACCTGCTGGATGGCACATTTGCAGCAGCTTTTTCAAATAATCCTGTAGACAGCTAGTGAAGATCGTTCTCTGCTGGTGGGATGAAGGAAATGGGCAGCCTGTTGTTTGAAGGTAACGTGAAGGAGCTGATGGCTGGACTAAAGGAAAGGGGCGATGTTGGATCTCTGCTTCAGATGACTTGTAGGCTGCAGAAGAAAGGGCAGCAACCCGTGAAAACGCTGGATGGAGTTCACGCTGGATGAAGTTTCCTCTGTTGGGCTGAAGGCAAGGTGAAAACGTTGGCTGAGCTCCTGTAAATAGGGTTTGAGAAGAAGACCCCCTTTTGCAGCTGGTGGTGATGGACCCCTTTGCCTGTAGGTGATGGACTCCCTGCGGTGGGGCTGAAGGCAGATGGGAAGCAGCAGTTGGCAGCAAGGGAGGGCGGTTTCATGTGGCTGAGATGAAGGAAATATCGATTGCAGCTGGCTGGAGGTGGAAGAAGACCTGCAAAACAAAAAAAAAGCAAAATTCAATCCGCCAGCTTTTCCTCCCCTGAATCCATAGCCTTCCCTTCTTCTTAAAGAATTTTGAAATCCCTTCAAAAAAGAAAATGTAGCCCTTTCATGAGGTTCCGTTATGGTTTTTAAACTTTTTTTTTAAAACAGTTTTTTCAAGAAGGGCGCATTCCCTGTTTTTTCAAAATTTGGTTTCATTTCCCTAAGTTTTAGCCAAAATCAAATTTATTACTTTAGGGAAATTCGGTTGTGCCATTAAGGCTGTATCCTTCTTAAAACAAAATTTATTTAAACTAATCAATAAAATAAAAAAATGAGTATTGAAATAAATGAGAGGCTTTTATGGAAATGCCACCTCAATCCACTTTTAAAATCCTTTTGAAAATAAAGTTTTATTTTGTTTTTGCAAATGTTTTTTTATTTTCCACTGGGGTGCCACATGTGTGTGGGCCCACTAAAAAAACAAATAAATAAATAACATTGAGAAATTAAAAAGAAAAATTTGCAAATTGGTGCGATCTCCGGGTGAATCCCGCTCCATTTATTTGAAAATAAAGACAGAAGAAATAAACTTCATTTTTTGGAATTTTTATAACACGAGATAAAACTTTGTTTATTTTCAAGAATTTGGAAAAATTGGTTTTTCAGGGCAAAAATATGGATAAAGTAAATGTAAAATAAATAAAAAAATGGTAAAGAGATTTAAAATCTTTTTGCAAAAAGTTTTGAGATAAAATCTTTAAAATCAATATCCAAATATCCAGATTGTTTTCTTTGAGAAAGACTTTTGTAATTAAAAGTCCTGGGGGTAAAATGGGAAAGATTGGCAATTTTGAAAACCCAGGGTTTTAAAAAATCAATTTTGAAAAGTTTAAAAATCAAATCTGGATTGACAATTTTGAAAATCAAGAGTTCTGGATCTCAAAATGACATGATGTGCAGTGAAATGATTCAAAGTGTTCATGCAATGCTATGCAAAGACACATTTCTATAAAATGTCATTCTGAATCTAGAATTAGAAATTCTAACTTCTTGTTAGGGATAATATTTGAAAATTTGCAGCTTGAAGATGTCTCTGAACCTAAATATAGAAATTTTGAGGCTCAAGAATGAAATTTAGGACTTTCTGTAAGGTTCAATCTCAGAAAATGACCATTTTGCCCTTCATTGCTTTTGGAGAACTGAAATGTGCCGATTGAGGGCGATGTCAAGAAGGTGAGTGAAAATTTGGGGTGTTTACACATGTGCAATGTCTCTATCTCTTAGGCTTTCTATGCAGTTCATGTACCAAGCTTTCGAACCGGTGGCTCCCAAACCACTGGCTTTGGGGCACCAGGTGTAAAACACCCTTCAGATTCTACTTACTTGAACTACAAAGGCCACAGATATCGACTAGACAATAGGATGATATCCTTCGTTATCCTTTTCGTCAAGAGACTCAAACACTTCATCTTGTGTCTGAGTTCCACTACTAGGATTCACGAAGACATCAACAACTAAACGTAGCTCTATTCTTTTAAACTCATTTTTCAAAAACATCTTTCCATTGCATATTTCTTTCACAAAACATACTGTGCATACTTGTACTAAAGTGATTCAAAATTTTCTAACAATCAAATACTATCTTTTCTTTGAATTTTCTCATAAATAACTACTCTATTTGAATCAGTTCAGAGAAAAAACATTTTACATGGGGCTTAAAAAATTCTAAATTGTTAGATTATGCCAAAAACAATCATATATGCTATAAACTTGTTCTCAAATGCCTACTTTAGCTACCAGACATAAATTTTTTTTTTAATGTGCATCTAAACCATCCCCCTATGCTTGAATGACACTATTCCTAGTGGCATACAAAATATAAAAATGCAATGCAAATGCACACTAAAAGACAATAAAATAAATATGGGAGAAATGATAGATACAACCTGATCTGTGCTGGGCTTCTGAAGTTTAATTGACTTGACTTTTTCATCTGATCAATGTATTCTCTGAAAATTTTGCCCTGTACCTGGTAACTTATTCTTATACACCAAATGTTAGATTCAACCTGCATAGATCAAAAACCAATGTCAGCACATATGAAATGAAATACTGGAATAAAAGCAAATACTGGAATGAAAAACAAAACTAATGTACATATAATACATCCCTTTGGTCAAATCCTCATGCCTTCGTGAGATGCACTATCTCACACTCACCATTCTACAAGGAATCTGAAATGTAGGGCTTCAGTCTTTGCCCATTAACCTTGAATGTACCTTGGGTCATAGGATCAAATAATGTAATTGCTCCATGTGGAAACACTTCTTTCACAATGCACGGTTCTGTCCATCTCGATCTCAATTTCCCTGGGAATAAATGCAAACGAGAATTGTATAACCACACTTTCTGCTCCGGCTCAAACACTTTTCTGACAATGTGCTTATCATGAAATGCTTTAGTGCGAGCTTTGTATAACTTGGCATTCTCATATGCATCATTCCTAAGTTCCTCTAATTCTGAAAGCTGCAGTGCTCTCGCTTTGCTAGCCTGGGCGAGGTCAAAATTCAACTTCTTGATGGCCCAATACGCTCTATGCTCCAGCTCGACAGGAAGATGGCATGCTTTCCCGAATACAAGGCGATACGGGGACATGCCAATGGGAGTCTTAAATGCAGTCCTATATGCCCAAAGTGCATCATCTAAGCGCTGGGACCAATCCTTGCGGTCTGGGCGAACTGACTTCTCTAGAATCCGCTTAATCTCCCTATTCGACACCTCTACCTGTCCACTGGTCTGCTGATGATACGGAGTGGTGAATCTATGATTGACAGAATATCTTCTTCTCAGTAGAGAAGCTATCTGTACATTCCTTAAATGCTTGCCACCATCCCTAATCATCGCACGTGGCACACCAAAACGACTGAAAATATTGTGCTTAATGAACTTAAGCACCACTCTATGATCATTGGTCTTGGTTGCCACACCCTCGACCCACTTGGACACATAATCTACCGCCACAAAAATGTATAAATTTCCGAATGAAGGCGGAAATGGTCCCATGAAATCTATGCCCCAAACATCAAAAATCTCGACAATCAAAATCGGAAGCAAGGGCATCATGTCCCTCTTGGACATGTTCCCAATCTACTGACATCTAATACATCTCCTGCAGAACTCATGTGCATCCCTGTAGAGTGTGGGTCAATAAAATCTACACTACAAAACCTTTGCAGCTGTCTTCCTACTGCTAAAAGGCCCTCCATAGGCTAAAGAATGGGAAAAACTGAAAATGGACTCGTACTCCTCCGGCACACATCTCCTAATGATCTGATATGCGCAATATCTGAACAATTTTGGTTCATCCCAATAATAGTGCCTCACCTGAGATAGGAATCTCTCACGCTCATTCTTATTCCAATGCTCAGGGATCTGTCTCGAAACCAGATAGTTCACAATATCCGCAAACCAGGGTAACTGCGATGTCCTGACTGACATGATCTGCTCATCAGGGAAAGAATCACAGATCGGCCTCTGATCCTGCGTGGTCTCAACGATCAGTCTAGAAAGATGGTCTGCTACTACATTCTCGCTTCCCTTCTTATCTCGAATCTCGAAATCAAACTCCTGTAGTAGCAGAACCCAACGAATCAGTCTCGGTTTGGTGTCTTTCTTATTCAACAAATACTTCAATGTAGCATGATCAGAATAGACCACCACCTTCGAACCGAGTAAATAGGATCTAAACTTGTCCAATGCGAATACTACAACAAGTAGCTCCTTCTCTGTCGTGGTATAATTCATCTGAGCATCAGATAGAGTTCTACTTGCGTAGTAAATCACATAGGGCTTCCTATCAATCCGCTATCCTAAAATAGCCCCCATAGCATAGTCAGAAGCATCACACATAATCTCAAATGGGAGCGTCCAATCCGAAGGTCTCGGAATGGGCGCAGTAATCAAGGTCTCTTTGAGAATCTCAAAGGCCTTCATGCAATCCTCGCTAAAAACAAAGGGCTGGTCCTTCTCCAATAAAGTACAAAGCGGTCGAGAGATTTTGCTGAAATCCTTTATGAACCGCCTATAAAATCCTGCATGCCCTAGAAATGACCTAATCTGCCTCACAGTGGTAGGTGGAGTCAAACGAGAAATGGATTCCACCTTCGCTCTGTCAACCTCAATGCCTCTCTTGGACACAATGTGTCCAAGCACAATCCCCTCTTGGACCATAAAATGGCTTTTTTCCTAACTCAGAACAAGATTTGTCTCTGCACACCTACTCAGTACTTGAGTAAGTTTTTGGAGGCAATCTTCAAATGAAGAGCCATACACCGAAAAATCGTCCATGAAAACCTCCATAACATCATCTATCATGTCCGAGAAGATAACAAGCATGCACCTCTGAAAAGTTGCATGGGGCATTGCAGAGCCCGAATGGCATACGTTTGAATGCGAAGGTGCCATAAGGACATGTAAATGTCGTCTTCTCCTGGTCGTCAGGATGGACAGCTACCTGATTGTATCCTGAGTATCCATCTAAAAAGCAATAGTAGCTCTGTCCCGCGAGTCTCTCTAAGATCTGATCAATGAATGGCAACGGGAAATGATCTTTCCTAGTTGCCACGTTCAGCTTCCTATAATCGATGCAGACTCGCCATCCTGTAGTGGTCCTCATCAAAATTCTTTCCCCCTTCTCGTTCTCCACAATAGTGAGTCCTGACTTCTTCGGTACAACCTGAATCGGACTGACCCACTGGCTATCAGAAATTGGGGTAAATAATCCCGGCATCCAACCACTTCACCACCTCATTCTTCACCACTTACTTCATGTTGGGATTTAACCTTCTCTGCATATCCCTCACTGGCTTAACATCCTCATCGCAATGAATTCTATGCATGCAGAATGAAGGATCAATCCCTTCAAATCAGCCACTCTCCAGCCAATCGCTGCCTTGTGCTCTCGTAAAATAGTCAGCAATCTTTGCTCCTGCTCCTTAGTGAGCAGTGACGAGATAATCACATGTAGGGTCTCATCATCTCCGAGATATGCATACTTGAGTGAATCTGGTAAGGGTTTCAACTCAAGTTTCGGAGGAGACTCGATCGAAGATTTGGCGGGGGTCTCCGCAAGTGGTGGGAGAGGCTCAATGCTAGCTCTCCAAGGTGATATCTCTGACGACACTCTAGACACATCTACGCTAACTGCACAACTATTCTTCTCTATATGGTATAAATCTAATGAATCCTCAGTAATGTACAAATCGGGCTGCTCCTCCAATAACTTCTGTGCAATATCTACATGGAAGCAGTGTAAGCCCCACTGTTTTTCGGAAGGATTTTAATTGATATATATTTCCATTGTTGCGAAAATTCTTGTTTCGGCACGAGCATTGCTCATAAAATTTGGCAATTATCGCTTTTTGAGGTTCTGAATCGCGTAGATTGCTCTACGAGGTGATCCAGGGCAAACCGCAATAAACCGAACCTCAATACTTGTAGATTATATTTATATTGTATTCTTATGGGTTCGCTCCGATTTTGGAGCCTAAATAAGAAAAATATCTCGTTATTCCAAGTATTTGGCGAAAAAGGGGTATATCGGTAATTATGAGTCATACCGAGGCCCAATTTTGCCATAGTTGGGAAATTAAATATACTTTATGATAGTTTAAATCTTAATTCACATAATGTAATTTAAAATTTTAGTTTTTGAATTAGTTTAAATAAGTCCATTTAAAGAATCATTGAATTGAGTTTTATAAAAAAAAAGGGAAGTAAATTGCAAATTCGTGAAAACCTAGAAGTGGGTTTTTGAAAACACTTTTACATGGGGTGGGTTTTGACATTTAGAAAAGGTTTGGCATGGGCTCCACCTTAGCCCATGCCATTTTAAAGGTTTATGAAAAATATAATTTCAAAAAAACTCACCTTTCATAGGCATTTTTGAAAAGTTTCAAAAATAGCTAATATGGGGTCTTAAAAAGGGATTTTGCAAAGTGGGTGGGCTCAGCCCACGATTTGAGGGAGTAAGCTGGGCTCCCCTTAGGGGGTAGTCCCTACTCATTTCAAAAAAAAAAAAAAATCAAAAAAGGGAGGGGCGATTTCTATTTTCGGAGGGCTTGACCTTGAAAGGTCAAAGCCAACCACTCCCCTTAAATTAAGGGGAGTGGTTGGGGCCACCTTTGCCCCCCCCCCCCCCCCATATAGGCTCTAGGAGAGGGTGGGGCGTGGGAGGGGGAGACCTCTCATCTCCCCTGCTTCCCTCCCCACCGTCCATCTCTCCTTCTCTCTTTTTAAATAAGGGAAGGGAAGAGAGAGAGGGTCGACACCCTCTCTCTTCTTCCTCTCTTCTCCAACTCTCTACTCCCTCCTTCAAGCTGCAGTTCCAGCTTGGCCAACCTAGCTCCAAGGTGAGCTCCCCTTTCATGCTTTTCATTTAAGTTTTTAAAATTTTTTTTTTGTGGTTTTTGAAGGGTAGAGCGCCCCTTTGGGGCTGATGTTTTGGTAGGGCGCTGAGTTGGGCCTTTCCTTGGCCAGCCCAGCTTTTTTGGTGGCTTGGCTGAGCCCACAACATGTAGGCTGGGCCGTTGCAGGCCCTGCCATGAGCCCGGGACTGACCCAAAGGTGGTCAGTCCGGCTTCCTTCTTTATTTCGGCTGGGTCAGCTGCAGCTTAGGCTGCAGTTCGGACATGCAGCAGTCCTAGTTGGACTGCTGCACCATGGCTTGGCATAGTGGTCTGGGCCACCCTGGGCCCAGACCCACCTAGGGCGGACCCACCTATAAGGTGAGCCCACCATTGGTGAGCCCCTCCCCTTGTTAGCCCAACCGAACCACCCGGGTGCCTTAGCACCCGGTGGTTTTGTGTGGGTGTTGACCTGCATGGTCAAAGGGGCCACAACCCTGGTCCAAGCCACCCTTTGGCTCGAACCATGGGCATGTGCAGGCCCCCTTTTTCCCCCTTGCTCGCTGCCTAAGTGCAGCTGAGGGCCGGGTGCGCGTGGCACCCGGGTCACCCTCTTGGCGCACCTACATGGTAGGCGCACCAGGCTGGTGCGACCTGGCTCAGGCCTTGGCTGGGTCAAGCCAGGTGCTACAGACCTAGGATCTGTAGCAGATGGCTGACCCCCCCCCCCCCCCCCTCTTACCTGGTGGCTACTGTGCAACTTGAGGCCGGGTGCTTAGAGCACCCGAGCTTGTGTTGGGCGTGCCCCTTGGTGGCGCGTTGATCCCCTTGTGGGCCTGGTCTGGACCCATGGCTGGGTCAGAACAGGCGTGGCCTGCCCCCAACAACCTCAGTTGCTGGGGTAGTCAGGCTGGGTCTGGACCCTCAGTGGTCCAAACCGCCTCCTTGGTGTGGCGCCACCTAACTCGGGTGGGAGCCCCACCATATCCCCCTTGGCGCCCCTTGTGGGCTGTTGCGCACCCAGCGGGTGCCCAGGGTCTGGACCCACTTTTGGGCCAGACCAGGGGTGCCTATGGGGCACACCTCCATGTGCCCCAGCCCCCTCTCTGTCGGCTGGGCCTGGACCAATAGGGTCCAGGCCAGATCCGTGGGTCTGACCCACTTGGTGGTGTGGTTGGGTTAGCCACACCCTCAAGGGTGTGGGCTAAGGCCCAACACCCTGGTCCGAACCCCGACTGGGTTCAGTCCAGGGGTTTTTGTGACCCAACTGGGTCAGAACAGGCGTGGCCTGCCCCCAACAACCTCAGTTGCTGGGGTAGTCAGGCTGGGTCTGGACCCTCAGTGGTCCAGACCACCTCCTTGGTGTGGCACCACCTAACTCGGGTGGGAGCCCCACCATATCCCCCTTGGCGCCCCTTGTGGGCTGTTGCGCACCCAGCGGGTGCCCAGGGTCTGGACCCACTTTTGGGCCAGACCAGGGGTGCCTATGGGGCACACCTCCATGTGCCCCAGCCCCCTCTCTGTCGGCTGGGCCTGGACCAATAGGGTCCAGGCCAGATCCGTGGGTCTGACCCACTTGGTGGTGTGGTTGGGTTAGCCACACCCTCAAGGGTGTGGGCTAAGCCCAACACCCTGGTCCGAACCCTGACTGGGTTCAGTCCAGGGGTTTTTGTGACCCAGCTGGGTCTGGTCATGTGCGGACCAGACGTTGCTTGAGGTCTTGGTTGGCCCGTTGGGCCCTGGGCTAAGCCTAGCACCCTTGTGGGCACTCTAGGCTTAGCCGGGTGTTGACACACCCGAGTTTGCCAGTGTGGGTTGAAGCCATTGTGGTTGTCAGCCCTACTTGGACTGCCTCTGGGCATGGACAAGAGGGGCAGGGCCCTCGTGGCCTAGCCACTTGTTCAGCCCTTTCGGGGTTTTGGTCCCCCGTTGGCGCCAAATCGGCACCGGGTGCTAAGGCACCCGACCACCTTGCTGCCAGTGTGAGCAGCCCCTTGTTGGACTCTGGCATGGGGTCCGAACCACTCGCGGGTTTCGGCAAGATTGGCATGACCCCGTGGAGTTCCATGGGAACTCATCCGTGGCGATGTTGCCCTCCCATGCCGATAGGAGATGTTTTATCCTTGTCGTGGAATTCGTCGCTTGCAAGCAACGTACGTTGCTGCCTCAGGTTTCGGTTGCTCGTACCCGCAGCCCGTAGGGGTGGCAGTGCGGATGAGCTTGCAAGCGGTGTCGCAACACACGCTTGCGTGGGTTTGTCCAGTTCTGCGAACTTTCAGGCTTCGGTCTTGTTCGTGCCCCAGTTGTGCGGACAGAGTGCGGCCGCGCATCTGGATATGCTAATGTTGTTCCCATAAGCAGAGGATTAGATTGGATTCTACCCCTTGACACTCTTGAGTGTCGGGTTCGCGAGGATCCCTGGCGGATGGCTTCGCTATGCGAGTTTTGCCGCGTTATGATAATTGTACGCGTATTTGGAAGAAATACGTAGTCCAGGCTCGGGACGCTCCTCGCATACCCCGTAACTACAGTATATGTATTTTGAGCCTAGTGCCGCTCAGAACTTGTAGTTAGCGGTACCTTACCTGCTTGTCGATGTATCGTTGCTCACAGCACGATACTTGGGCAAAATTATACCTGTGTGGGTTGTCCTGTTTCGTACGTACAAGTTGGCACGTCTTGACAAGTATGTCACAAGCTCAGGTGTTGAGTGCCTTCCTGTTTGGCTTTCATTCCTATATCGACAAATATACGCTCACCAGTGGCATGCTTTACACTCGACATGACATACACTTGGAAAGGAACTGAAAATATTATAGAGTTCGACACGTTTGACCTGTTGAGGTTCTGAGACTCGGTTGGAGTCTACGGGCAATGGCCCGGATTTGTGAGAATATGTTCACGTGTTCGTGTCGCCCTAGACATAAAATAAAAATGATATATTATTATCGTCTTCACAAACGTTGTGCTCGTAGTGGCCGTGTGAGGCTGAGCACGTGAATGGGCAAGCCAGGTCCTCGTTTGCATACCCCACGGGGACTACGAGGCACGACTACCTCGAAAGGAGGTATGACTTGAAGTTTGAGCCTAAATAAGATAAACCTGCCACGCCCCATTCACAATTTGGTCACCCAGAGAGAGGGTGAATGGTACAACCTCGAGTGATGCGTCGTTACTACGACTTGTTCTTTTGAGGAGCCGATGTGCCCTCTGACCTCCAGTCACTCGGAGTTAGGGAGGTCAAGGTTGCCCTCTATAAGAACCTTTACTACTGCAGTAGTACGGATTGCAATCCTTTACCCCTGCAAAAGGTTTCTCCTGGCTGCGTGTCGCCCGCAGGTGGTTTTCTCATTCTGTAGCATCCCCAATTACCATATTAGAAATTGAATAACAGACTCCGGGTGCATGTCTCACAGAACTCGAGGGTTTTCCTTCGAGTACCCAAAGGAGGTAAAAAGATGAACATAAGAACTAACCAAACAGACTGACTTACTATAGTTATTACTTTAGAGCAATACACACCTTCATTGAGTTGTTGCACTCTGTTGGTTGGTTCGTACTCTGCTACTTTAGCTGCTACTTTCTGTTGTTCAATTTCTACATTGTTACTTTGTTGTTGCACTGTTACTTACTTGTAGTTTTACAGTCTTGTGGCATGTGCACCTTCCTGACATGCACTTGTACTTTATTTCAAATGTTTCTAATTGTTCCATCATGCTAGTTAGTCTAGTACTTAGCACGCTTGTAGCATGTTGCTTACTTTCTGTTTTTTCTTGAAAATGATAATGTATGGATGGTTTGTCTCACCAACTCGCAAGAGTACTGACCCCGTTTTATGGGGATACAGGTGACGAGTAGATGCAGCGCGATGCGAAGGCGCACAGCAGAAGCCTTGAGACCCACACTTTGCAGCAGATTCTAACTTCTTCTGGTTTTGGGGTTTGAGGGTTTGTACCTCTCCTTTTTGTGAGACTGTCCCTTTTTGTACCCAGTCTCATTTTTGTATCATTGTAACTATTGTGAAAATGAAAAGTACTTTACTTGTCTACTGTGGTTTGGTTTTCTCATTGTGGCTCGCTCAGACTTGCAGCCTTTGCTTCACCCTGTTTTCCTCCTTTACTTCCGCTAGTTGTTTTTCACTCTGTATATCCTCAAAAAAAAATTTTTGCTCAAAAACCATGGGTTTTTACAGGGTCGGGGTTTGGGGCGTCACAGAGATTGGTATCAGAGCTGCAGTTTATAAGTGTGGTCCAAGACTTCTGCGTGCATCGTCCATCGCACTGTAAGTATGTTCTGAATTATTGCTTTCATTTGTTTCTTAATGATTTCTGCTGTATTTAGTTTTGCATGCTTTATTAATTGCGTAATTTGTTAGATGCCTGCTGATTCGAGGAATGAGCGAATGCTCGGAGCTCTTATCGACATGATTCGAGGCACGGAGGCGCTCGATCAAGCAGTTCAGCGGATTGTGCGGAGTGCCCGGATACTTGCACATCCGGCACCTCCTTGTGGTAGATGTGACCAGTATCACGCGGGACAGATTTGTCCTCGTGCTTTGAGCGTATGCCCCTACTGTGGCCTTAGGGGGCATATTGAGGTTGAGTGTCAGCATAAGTTGGGCGATGAACTCGCGATGGGTAACACTAAGACCGAGGAGAATGAGGCTCCTAAGGGCGATCAGGCATAGTCAACAGTTGACCCAGTGGGAGATGCACTGGTTGCACCAGGTTCTCTTGAGTACACGCCAGCTTCCTACTCACGCTCTATTTCTTCCGAGTACACTCCAGCTTTACCTCCGTGGTCGCAGGCAGTGAGTCCTTCTGAGTACACACCTGCTTCTCCTCCTTGTCCGATGCCAAGACAATACAGGAATTGGAACACCTACCGCAATTACTACACTCGTAGGCAGTGGTGATTGTGTTGTTCAAATGGGAACATGTATGGTTGGAACACTGAGTCAGTGTTTATTTTGTAGACTTGCCTTGTTTTTGCATTGTTGCAAGGGTTTATGCATTGTAACCTTGTTGTAGAAGGGTAATTTTGGCTTGTACTGAATATTTGTATGCATCTACTTTTTAAGTAATGAAATTATGCTTCAACTTGTCTCTTTGCTTATACGTGTCTTCTTTTGTTAAGATGGCTTGGCGCGAGCGTTGCGATCGCATCATGGACACATTGAGCAACCTGACCAAGGTTGTGGGCAGGCAGGCCGAGGCCATGCATGCTATGGGAGAGAACATACGGACCTTTCAGGAGCGAAAGACTCCAGTTCCCACAACCTCTCCAGTTCCAGCGACAGTCGTGCCCTACAAGCAGTTCATGGCTATGAACCCTCCCTCCTTCGACAGAAAGTCTTCACCCGAGGCAGCCGAGGACTGGATACGAGAGATCGAGCGGATCTTTCGGGTGCTGCAGTTTAGTGATGACCGGAAGGTAGATTTTGGCACGTATCGACTCCGGAAGGATGCCGAGAGGTGGTGGGCAACCACCTTGGATGTTAAGTTTGCAGGCGGTGCAGTCACGTGGGAGTAGTTCGTAGAGGTTTTCTATGCGGCCTACTTTCCTACACACGAGCGCAGCCGGAAGATGCAGGAGTTCATCGACCTTCAGCAGGGAAACTCTACTTTGGCAGACTACATCACCAAGTTCAGAAGCCTGGAGCGCTTCTGCTCTCATGTGTACGTGACCGAGAAGGAACGAGCGATGAAGTTCGCTCGTGGATTAAAGTTAGCCTTACGCCTGAGAGTGTTTACGCGTGCTCCCTCGACTCTTGAGGAAGCCCTAGAGATAGCTACACTTCTGGAGCAGAAGTGGATAGAATCCCAGAAGACTCCGCAGTCCAAGGGTAGCCAGCAACAGCAAGGCCAAAAGAGTTGGCCTAAGAAGCGTTCGTTTCAGCAAAATTCGGGTGGAAAGAAGTCTGCCCCGCCAGCAAAGAGAAACCGCAACAGCAACAACCGACAGTGACAGAATCGCCAGCCCCAGCAGCAGCAGAGACAGGTGGTGGCAGCATCGGGTTGCCCAAAATGTCGGATGGATCATCCTGGCCGACCGTGTCCACGGAACCTCGAAGGATGCATCTATTGTGGCAAGATGGGCCACTACATCAAAGATTATCGGAAGAAGCAGTCCGACGATCTAAGGAGGAACATGCTAGGAACGTCGCAGCCAGCACCTCAGCGACTTCCTCAGCAGCAGCAACAGTCATACCCGCCGCAACAATCTTCCCAGCAGAAGATAGGTAACCAAAGGACGGTGGCAGGGCGTGCCTACGCAGCCACTATTGAGCAAGTGACCAAGGGAAAGTTGGTCCAAGGTACTATTCCAGTCGCTGGTCATGTAGCTTTTACCTTGTTTGACTGTGGTGCTTCGTATTCTTTCATAGCTTCGAGATTTGCTAGTTCTTTGCCTATGTCTGCTGTGTTATTGAATTATCCATTGGAAGTTCGTACACTGACTGACGATCAGTCCTTGTGTACTTTGTACATCCCAAGCATAGAGGTGTCAGTGGTGAGTCAGAACTTGCCAGCTGACTTGATCCTGCTAGACATGACAGAGTTTGATGTCATTCTAGGCATGAATTGGTTGTTTGAGTATCATGCTCAAGTTCTGTGCAGAGAAGGCAAAGTGGTTTTGTACCCTCCTGATCTTCTAGTTTTGGAGATCAGTCTTGCTCGACCCATTCGAGACAGTCGCATGATTTCGTCGTTTAAAGTTCAGAAGTATCTGCGGAATGGGGGTACTGCTTTCTTGGTCAATATTGCCCCTGTCGACTCGGTGTTGACTCCTATCGAGGATCTTGAAGTAGTTTGGGAGTTTCCCGATGTGTTTTCTGAGGAACTGCCTGGATTACCTCCGAAGCGTGAGATCGAATTTTGTATTGAGTTGTTACCTGGAACGACTTCGATCTCAAAGGCACCGTATCGTATGGCTCCGGCAGAACTCGAAGAACTGAAGCGTCAGTTAGAAGAGTTGATGGAGCAAGGGTTTATCAGAAACAGTGCATCACCGTGGGGTGCACCTGTTCTATTCGTGAAGAAGAAAGACGGATCCCTGAGGTTGTGCATTGACTACAGAATGCTCAACCAAGCGACGATTAAGAATAAGTATCCGTTGCCGAGGATAGAAGATCTCTTTGACCAGTTGCAGAGAGCGAAGATATTCTCGAAGATCGACCTCAGATCGGGTTATCATCAACTCCGAATCAGAGAAGAAGATGTCTCGAAGACGGCTTTTCGAACTAGGTATGGGTTGTACGAGTTCATTGTGATGCCTTTTGGGCTTACGAATGCACCGGCAACATTCATGGATTTGATGAATCGCATTTTCCATCCGTTCGTGGATACATTTGTGATCGTATTTATCGATGATAACTTGATCTACTCAGAGACCTTTGAGCAGCACCGAGAGCATCTGCGTATTGTGTTGGGAGTACTTCGGGAGCATAAATTGTTCGCCAAGTTCTCGAATTGCGAGTTTTGGCTTCGACGAGTCATGTTTTTGGGTCGTGTGATAACCAGTGATGGGGTGTCAGTTGATCCAGCGAAGGTCGAAGTAGTGTTGGACTGGATACAGTCTCAGTCTGTTACAGATATTCACAGTTTTCTTGGGTTAGCTGGTTATTACCAGCGTTTCATTCAGGACTTCTCCAGAATTGCGCTTCCTTTGACGAAGCTTCTGCGTAAGGGAGTCAAGTTTGAGTGGACTAACTCTTGCGAAGAGAGTTCCAGATCCTGAAGACTAAGCTGACGACCTCTCTGGTGTTAGATTTACCTTCTGGTAGAGGCGGTTTTGTGGTGTACATAGATGCCTCAGGTACAAGATTAGGATGCGTGCTCATGCAGCACGGTCGTGTTATTGTGTATGCTTCGCGACAGCTGAAGATTCACAAAAGGAATTATCCGACGCATGACTTGGAATTAGCGGCTGTGGTGTTTGCCTTGAAGTCCTAGTGACACTATCTGTACGGAGATACATTAGAGGTCTTTTCTGACCACAAGAGTCTCAAGTATTTATTTTCCCAGAAGGAATTGAATATGAGACAACATCGTTGGCTAGAGTTTATCAAAGATTATGAGTTTACGTTGTCTTACCACCCTGGTAAGGCAAACGTCGTTGCTGATGCGCTCAGTTGCAAATCGAGCAGTGTTCTGGCTAGTCTGGTATGGAGCCAGAAGTTGATCGAAGATTTCGTGGCTTGGAAGCCATTTGCGATCGGAGGTGGAACGATCAGATTGTCTGGGTTGGCCATTCGATCAAAATTCTTGCCTAAGGTTATCGAGGCACAGAAGCGGAACGCTCAATATCAGAATTTTGTCGACCGAGCTCGTGAAGAGGGCTCAGTCTTTCGCATTGATGACAGCGGTTGTATCCGCATGAAGGATCGACTTTGGGTGCCAAATGACCCTGAGTTGAGAAAGGAGATTTTTGATGAGGCACATCTGTCGAAGTACACCGTCCATCTTGGTGATACTAAGATGTTTAAGGATCTTCAACAAAGGTATTGGTGGAACGGGATGAAGCATGAAGTAGCAGCGTATGTTTCGAGGTGTTTGACTTGTTAGCAAATCAAGATCGAGCACCAACGTCTCGGTGGTTCCATGCAGAGGATCGAGATTACTCAATGGAAATGGGAGGATATCACGATGGATTTCGTGGTAGGTTTACCGCGAACTAGGCGAAAGCATGATGCGATATGGATGATTGTGGACAGACTCACCAAGTCTGCTCACTTCTTACCTATCCGGATCAGTCAGCCGCTTGAGAGCTTAGCAGACTTGTATATCCGAGAGATTGTACGATTACATGGTGTACCTACGTCTATCATTTCGGATCGTGATCCCAGATTCACGTCGCGACTGTGGGGACAGTTGCAGTCAGCTTTGGGAACGAAGCTGAAGTTTAGTATAACCTTTCACCCTCAGACTGATGGCTAGTCAGAGAGAACGATTCAGACACTAGAAGATATGTTGCAGGCTTGTATGCTCGACTGAAAAGGTGATTGGGATTCGCACTTGTGTTTGGTCGAGTTTGCCTACAACAACAGTTATCACGCTAGTATCGGGATGGCTCCGTACGAGGCTTTATACGGGAGGCCTTGCCGATCACCGTCATATTGGGACGATATCAGCGATCGATCCAGTGAATCGCCGATTGTTCTTCAGCAGTACACTTAGCAGGTGCAGAAAATCCGAGAACGTCTAAAAGCAGCTCAGGACAGACAGAAGAGTTACGCCGATAAGAGGCAGCGAGAGCTTCAGTTTGATGTAGACGACATGGTTTTCGTGAAAGTATCACCAATGAAGAGCGTCTTTTGTTTCAGAAAGAAAGGAAAGTTGAGTCCTAGATATGTTGGGCCATTCAGAATCCTTGAGAGGATCGGTGGAGCAGCCTATCGGATTGAGCTACCGCAGCAGTATGCTCAAATTCATAATGTTTTTCATGTGTCGATGTTGAGGAAGTACATTCCGGACCCATCGCACATCATCCGATACGAAGATGTCGAAGTACAAGAGGACTTAATGGTGGCCGAGAGACCTGTTGAGATCGTCGATCATCGATCATCGCGATCAAGTTCTGCGTACCAAGACCATTCCGTTGGTTAAGGTACGGTGGCAACACCATGGCATTGAAGAATGCACATGGGAGCCAGAGGTCAGTATGAGGGAGAAATACCCTGATCTTTTTGTAGCCTAGCGTTCGTGATTTCGCGGACGAAATCCCTTTTTAGGAGGGAAAGATGTAAGCCCCACTGTTTTTCGGAAGGATTTTAATTGATATATATTTCCATTGTTGCAAAAATTCTTGTTTCGGCATGAGCTTTGCTCCTAAAATTTGGCAATTATCGCTTTCTGAGGTTCTGAATCGCGTAGATTGCTCTACGAGGTGATCCAGAGCAAACCGCGATGAACCAAACCTCAATACTTGTGGATTATATTTATATTGTATTCTTATGGGTTTGCTCCGATTTTGGAGCCTAAACGAGAAAAATATCTCGTTATTCCAAGTATTTGGCGAAAAAGGGGTATATCAGTAATTATGAGTCATACCGAGGCCCAATTTTGTCGTAGTTGGGAAATTAAATATACTTTATGATAGTTTAAATCTTAATTCACATAATGTAATTTAAAATTTTAGTTTTTGAATTAGTTTAAATAAGTCCATTTAAAGAATCATTGAATTGAGTTTTATAAAAAAAAAGGGAAGTAAATTGCAAATTCGTAAAAACCTAGAAGTGGGTTTTTGAAAACACTTTTACATGGGGTGGGTTTTGACATTTAGAAAAGGTTTGGCATGGGATCCACCTTAGCCATTTTAAAGGTTTATGAAAAATATAATTTAAAAAAAACTCACCTTTCATAGGCATTTATGAAAAGTTTCAAAAATAGCTAATATGGGGTCTTAAAAAGGGATTTTGGGAAGTGGGTGGGCTCAGCCCATGATTTGAGGGAGTAGGCTGGGCACCCCTTAGGGGGTAGCCCCTAC
Source organism: Nuphar pumila (assembly GCF_984573655.1). Lineage (NCBI taxonomy): Eukaryota > Viridiplantae > Streptophyta > Magnoliopsida > Nymphaeales > Nymphaeaceae > Nuphar > Nuphar pumila. The sequence continues at coordinate 67,436,433 of NC_143251.1, read as the reverse complement.
TCATTTCAAAAAAAAAAATAATAAAATTTCAAAAAAGGGAGGGGCGATTTCTCTTTTTGGAGGGCTTGACCTTGAAAGGTCAAGGCCAACCACTCCCCTTAAATTAAGGGGAGCGGTTGGGGCCACCTTTGACCCCCCCCCCCCCATATAGGCTCTAGGAGAGGGTGGGGCGTGAAAGGGGGAGACCTCTCATCTCCCAAACTTCCCTCTGCACCGTCCATCTCTCCTTCTCTCTTTTTAAATAAGGGAAAGGAAGAGAGAGAGGGTCAACACCCACTCTCTTCTTCCTCTCTTCTCCAACTCTCTACTCCCTCCTTCAAGTTGCAGTTCCAGCTGGGCCAACCCAGCTCCAAGGTGAGCTCCCCTTTCATGCATTTCATTTAAGTTTTTTAAAAAAAAAATTGTGGTTTTTGAAGGGTAGAGCGCCCCTTTGGGGCTGATGTTTTGGTAGGGCGTTGGGCTGGGCCTTTCCATGGCCAGCCCAGCTCCTTTGGTGGCCTCGCTGAGCCCACAACATGTGGGCTGGGCCGTTGCAGGCCCTGCCATGAGCCCCGGACTGACCCAAAGCTGGTCAGTCCGGCTTCCTTCTTTATTTCGGCTGGGCCAGCTGCAGTTCGGACATGCAGCAATCCTAGTTGGACTGCTGCACCATGGCTTGGCAGGGTGGTATGGGCCACTCTGGGCCCAGACCCACCTAGGGTGGACCCACCTATAAGGTGAGCCCCTCCCCTTGTTAGCCCAACCGAACCACCCGTGTGCCTTAGCACCCGGTGGTTTTGTGTGGGTGTTGACCTGCGTGGTCAAAGGGGCCACAGCCCTGGTCCGAGCCACCCTTTGGCTCGAACCATGGGCCTGTGCAGGCCCCCTTTTTGCCCCTTGCTCGCTGCCTAAGTGCAGCTGAGGGCCGAGTGCGTGTGGCACCTGGGTCACCCTCTTGGCGCACCTACATTGTAGGCGCACCAGGCTGGTGCGACCTGGCTCAGCCCTGGGCTGGGTCAAGCCAGATGCTACAAACCTAGGGTCTGTAGCAGATGGCTGACCCCCCCCCCCCCTTACCTGGTGGCTGCTGTGCAGCTTGAGGCCGCGTGCTTATTGCACCCGGGCTTGTGCTGGCGCGCCCCTTGGTGGCGCGCTGGCCCCCTTGTGGGCCTGGTCTGGACCCATGGCTAGGTCAGACCAGGCGTGGCCTGCCCCTAGCAACCTCAGTTGCTGGGGTAGTCATGCTGGGTCTGGACCCCTAGTGGTCCAGACCACGTCCTTGGTGTGGCGCCACCTAACCCGAGTGGGCGCCCCATCATATCCCCCTTGGCGCCCCTTGTGGGCTGTTGCGGACCCACCGGGTTGTAAACACCCCAAATTTTCCTCATCCATTCTCAAACAATCCTCCTCGTGCAGTGCCAACCCTGTTAGGTTAGTGTAGGATTCAAACCCCGAGTCAGTTTCAGAAAATTACCATTTTACCCATTTTCATTAGGAAAATTACCATTTTACCCCTAGGTCATCCCGAACCCCAGTCAGTCGGAGTCAATTAAGCTCATTGGTTAGTTCAGAACATTTAAAATATCAATCATTTCAAATTCATTTGAGCTCACAGTGAGAAAGTCATTTTCATTTCTGATCATTCCTGCCAAAATGGGATCATTTTTTCAGAAATGAGTTCATTTCTTGCTCAAATCCAAACCAATTGTCTCTGAGTCAGTCATTCATAGTCAGTCATACTCCCCAGAGTCTAACTTGAGCTCACCAGAAGTTCAAGCACTCCAGTTTCAGTTCAAAACTATTTCCAAGTGTCTAGGAGCCCATTTTAGTCCATTTCAGCTCTTTCAACTGAAATTGAGCTGAGTTCAGCCAATTGAGCTAGTGTTTGAGCTTCGATTTTAGTTCATGTCAGAATTATTGACCTTTTTTTTAGCTCAAAGCCAGCTCAAGTTCGTAATTAACTTCACTTCAGTGACCATTCCGAACCATTTCTCTAAAAATGGCAGCTTTTCTTGAAAATTTAGCCGGAAAGGTCAGTTGTGTCAGTGTCTGGTCAGTTCACTTGAGTTCTGAAACTCTAAAACCCAGCTCATTTCAGTTTGATTCAACTCAAACCCTAATTTTCAGTGTCACTCTAACCCAATAGAGTTCAAAAACCATTTCTTCAATCATTTTTGCAAATTTTGTCAATTTTAACACTTTTTGAACTGGAACAACTGTCAATAGGGATCTGACATCCAAAATTCTTTATTCAAGGTTAGCATTTTGCATAGAATTTCATGTCATTTCTCATCATTTCATATCATTTCTCAGCATTTCATAACATTTCATCACATTTCATTTCATTTTCGAAGTCCAGAACTCCAGTTTTATAAATTTCAATCCAGATCAAGTTTCAAAAGCTTTCAGAAATCAATTTCAAACCCTGGGTTTCCAAAATTGACATTTTTACCCCAGGAGTCTAAATTTGGAAATATTTTCTAAAGAAAAACAATCTGGATTTCTTTCAAAATCAAATTTTCAAATTCTACACTAAATTTGCTTCGCAATGAGCTATTGAACTTCAAAATCTGAGCTCGTTTCAAAAATTGCCAAAAATAGCTCATTTCGTTTGGAAATAAATTGGGAAGCATTTTCTCGAGAAAACCAATCTGGATTTCTTTCAAAATTATATTTTTAAATTCTACATTGGATTTGCTTTGCAACGAGGTATTGAACTTTAAAATCCGAGCTCATTTCAAAAACTGCCAAAAATAGCTCGTTTCATCTGGAAACTTTCTGAAAAGACTATTTTACCCCTCTAATCATCAAAATGAATTTCAAAATCAAAATTTGGACCCGCTCTGAGATGGCCCATCCATTTGCATTCTCTTGTTTTAATTTATAAGAAAAGAAAAAAAATTATCTTTTTCTTTATTTTTTTTTTTGTTTGTTTTATTTTATTTTTTTATTTTATTTCCTTATTTTATTTTTTTAAGGTGGGACCCACAAGGGGGTCTACCACCCCAGCCCTCAATCCATCCCATTTCCTTTCTTTTTTTCCTTAATTTTCTTTTTCTTTTTTTTTTTCTTTTCTTTTCTTTCCTTCTTTCTTTCTTTTCTTTCTTTCTTCTTCCCTTTTTCTTTCTTTCTTTCTTCCTTTCTTTCCTCCCTCTCCACTCACTCACGTACATCTTTTTCCAGCCTTTCTCTTTCTCCTTTCTCTCTTCTTTCTTCCCTCTTTCCTTTTCTTTTCCTTCTTCCCCTTCTTTCCTTCTTTCTTTCTTTCCCCATTCATTATTGCCCATTCACGTAATTCTCTCTTCCCCTCTTATTAAAAGATTTCCCATTAAAACTTAGGGAGATTTTTCATTTTCCTAAGTTCAACACCAAAAAAGAGGATACACGGCTGGTGGATTTCTCTTCATTCACGCCTCCCTTGCTTTTTTTTTAAAAAAAAAAAAAAAAGATCAAAACTGAAATCATTAAACCCTAGATACTTGTCATTTTCTCTAAGTTTCCCCCCTTAAAAAACTTTTCCTTCTTACCTATTCAAAAAAAAAAAAAAAGGGGCATTCACGCCCAGCTCTGAGAGCCTCTCTCAGCCATCTTCTAACCTCACGCCTCTCTCTCTCTCTCTCTGTGTGTGTCTCTGTCTCTCTCTCTCTCTCCCCCCCCCCCCCTTAAGCCCTTCACCCTCATTACACAGCACCCATCTCTGATTGCAGCAAGATAACCAGCCACTTCCAGCTTCCCCTTCACAGTTGCAGCCGTCTCCTTCCTTGACAGCACCACCTACACTTGATGCAGCCCATCTTTCACCACAGCACAGCAGCTTCATCTTCAAGTTCCAGCAAGCTCCTCCCTAATCAAGGCGGCAGCAACATACTATCATCATCAGCTCCAACTTCCATCGTTGCAGCACCTTCAGACTTCAAGATTTCAGCATCAACCTCTCTCTAGCACCCACCGTCAGCCTCTTCTCCACCACTGGTTCAGCATAGTAGCAGTGATCTTGAAGCAGCCGCTGCAGCTCTTCCACCTTCATCCTTCATCCTTCATCACGACAGCAATCTCCAAGCCATCCAACCTTGAGTCCAACAGCACCCTTCCATGTTGGCAGCATCATAGGCCTCATTGGCACCCAGCCTTTTGCTTCCTCTCCTTTGCAACTGGTTATCATCTACAACAACCCTATCAAGTGCAATCAGTCCACATCCATACCATTATCTCCAACCACCCTTTCGGGCCTCGAAACCTCATCCTCAACCGGTTCACTACCATCGTTCCCACCGGTACAAAGGTAAATCCAAGTCTTATTTTATTTTTATGGATGCTATAAAGTCAAGTTGAAGATTGAATTGGCAGTAGTATGAATGTTTTTTTTTATATATATATATATATATAGTTCTTAAATTAAAAAAAAATATGACAGTAGTTTCATCTCACGTATTTAGGCTAAGTAAACGATGAGATTTGTCTATCTATGGGATTGATTCTCTCGTTTTGAGAGCCAACATCAAAATAGGTCATACACCCTTCATGATGGTTTTGATTTTATTTTCATGTTTCATACAATTTTAGATTTAAAAATTGCATTTAGTTAAATTCCATCATGTATTTTGTTCATTTCATATAGTTCTATTAATAGTTGATTTAGAATCCATAAGAATTTCAATTTTGTGCAAAATCCATGCATTATTTTATGAAAATTTATGCACCAATAAATTCTGTAAATTTTAGATCAAGTAGAATTATATGTCTTTGTTTTATTTCCAAAAATGTGATTCAATTTGGGTTCTGGAACCCTTCTAAATCGATCAAACCTTAAATCGGGTTTTCTGTCATCCAGAAATTTCAATTCCTGCTTTAGCAGACAAAAACCTTCGGATTCACCCTTTTGTGGGATTCAAATCATTCTTCAAAAATCACAGTAGATTCATAATTGAATCTACTAATGAGCTGGAAATTTTTATGTTTTTCCAACTAGTTTTGAACTTTTGTAAAAAATAGGATTTCTCAGACCCCTGGGAAAATATCAATTTTCTTTTGTCAGGGTATAGACAGACCTTAATGCACCAAGTCCATCCAATCTGTAACTCGTCGGTGAAAACTTTCAACATGAAAGTTGTTCCTAACATAATTTCCTGTCATTTCACAAAAAAATGGGAATTTTTGGATCTGTTTCATTATTTTTCCCGGATTTTCTTTTTCTGTCTAACAGATTCCAATGTCCAGAAATTTCAGAGATTTAGGTCTCTGATAACAGTGTGGCCTTTTCCAAACCTTGACCCAAATACCAATAGTGTAAAAAGATCAAATCTTTATCTGTTTGTCAGGGACATTTTACAATAATTTCAGACTTTTTCCCATCTGTATTCTATTTTTCCTATGTTTTCTACCAAAACCTGTCTGTTTCCCCTAAATCCTAGAGTCGCCGGATTTCGATCCGACTTGCCGGAGTGGCACAGCTCCGACCATAGGTCAAAACCAGAAACTGTAAAAAAAACAAATCCTTGCCTTACTGTCCTCTGTCACCCCATAAAATTTGGGAATTTTTTATGGAAGTTTGATATCCTAAATCCCCTTTAGAATAAATATTTTAGGCAAAAATCACAAAATTTAGGGTTTTAATTTAAATTTCTATATTTAAAAATATAAAAAAAATAGATTTTAGAGCTCCATTATGTTTTTAGGGTTATTTTAGGTGTCTATTCTAAATTTGGCTTAATTCCAAGTTCATTTGCTCCATGTGTTAGTTTATCTTTAAATTTAGAAGCGAAAATTAGGCGAAAATCAGGTTAAATTTGATATTTTATGATATTTTCGCCATTTTAGGGTTTTTATCATGTACATAAGCATGTAGAATCATATTAGGGTTAATTTAAATCTCCTTTGCAATTCATATTTTTCAATTTTACAAAATTTATTTCAGAAAACCCTGGTTTCAAGGCCATAGTCTTGTTATTGGGGGTATTTTGGTCATTTTGACCTAAATTTAGAAATTTCAATTTCTAATTCTCCAAAATTTTATGCATATCATCATATTTTATCATATTATGTTTGATTTATTTCATTTGATTTTCAAAATTCCAAAATTTATAAAAATTCTTTCAGAAAACCCTGATTTCAAGGTCATCAGGGGTATTTTGGTCATTTTGACCCCAATTTCGAATTTTCAAGTTTATTTTCGAAATTTATTCATTATTTATCATGTTTATATCAAAGGGGGTATGAATTTGGGTTTATATCTGAATAATATCCGATAATTTTCCATATTTTCGGATAAATTCAGAAAAACCTACATTTTTGTGCTAACCTTGTTTTTTAGTTTTGCAGGAACATTCAAGAAGAAGACTTAACTTTTATTTTTTTTTATTTCAATTCAATGTAACCTCAAATGTAATAATTTGGAATAAGAGTTACTTTTCTGCTTAGAATAGGGTTGCATTGCATATAGTTTAATTTATGCAAATTTCAATATGTGATGTATGATTCATGCACATTATTTCAAATTCACTATGGTTTACACGAATGGCACGTGTACAAGCTCTTATGGAGTTTATAAACTCGGTGGGATTCGTATTTACGGCCATAGTCAGAATACGAAGAAAACCAAGATTTATGATCTTCGTATTAGCCACATTCAGCCTACACTCTTAGGCTAACTTCAAAAATGCACTGCATTTCGCAAAGTTTCAAAAGGATTTCCCAATTCCTTAATGAAATTCCCTTTTTAAAATTCATATTCATTCATTCATATCATTCAAATTGCATTATTTTCAAACTCATTTTCCAATTTCAATTTAAAAAAAAATCAGTTTTCTCAAGAATTTCCAAGTCTTTCTCAGGATCTGATTTTCTCAAAATCCTAAGTTTTTCAAATGACATTCCAAAGCATTTCCCAAGTTCAAATCAAGATTTTCCTATGCTTTAAAATTATAAAATTTCAAAATCCCAAGTTTTCAGAAATCCATCTTCTTAGAATTCCCGTTTTCCTGAGAATTCATTTTCCTTTTCAGAAATCATTTTCCAATGAATTTCATGATTTTCCCAACATTTCTCAAATCCATTTTCTCATAAAATCAATTCCAAGTTTCCAATCTCCAAACCAATTTTCTCAGATTTTTAAGCTTTCCTGAGAAATCACTTTCCAATGCAAATTTCTGATTTCCAATGAAATTTAATGATTTTCCCAGAAACTCCAATTTCAAGCACTTTTCCAATCCTTTTCCAAATGCATTTCAATTTTCCAAAGCAAACATCATATTTTCTCAAACTTGCATTTTTCAAAATTTTATAGCACAAGCCTGATTCTTTGTGCATTCTAGGGAAAATAGAGCATAATTTAGATATTTGAGTCAAGTTAAAGCACATAATTGGTCCTTGGTTCAATTACCCCTGGTAAAGGCGCCAGGAACGGTTGAATCTCGTACCGACAGGCGGATCCCATTCCACGAAATTTTCTCGCAAATTTTCAAAATGAAGGCGAGTAATTTTCGAAACCATTTTCAAAACTTTTGTCGAGTTTGACTCGCGAAATTCGTTTCTCTCTCGCAAGGGAGGGAAAATTTTTGCGATGATTACAGGTTTGGCGACCGTGATGGGCCCTGTCTTCGCCTGATCAAGTATGTGCTTTAACTTAGCTCAATTATCAAAATTAGGCTCTATGGAATGTCAGCTTTTAATTTCTGATATCATGTGAACCTAGGAGCCTAGACTTGAACCCGACTGACATGAACTACATGTAGACTAGGCATGGTTTGGTAGGACCATATTGAGGAGAATTATTCATGCTCACATAGACTTAGGTCTGAAATACAACACTCCTCAATCTAGGACTTGTATGAAAACAATGTTTGCTTCTTCAAAAAGTTTTCAAAATTCTATCTCTTTAGGACTTAGAGCCCTTTGTTTGCCTGCATGTGATCATATTTCAAAAACCACCCCACCTATGTCTACCCGGTCTTCACGTTGTTGGGCTCTCTTCTAGAACCATAGTTCGGGACAGAGCCTCACAACTGTGCCACTTATTTGGGCTAACGCCCCCCTGCCACGTACCAAGGGCCATAGTCCAACGTATATCGGCAGGCGCTCAAGGATGTTGGGAAAACACAAGCCTAGACCCGGAGATGAGTTTTATGCCACGTACATCGAGCCTCGGCTCGAGTATATCGGCATAGCATGATTGGACACAGTTGATCTGAGCCTAGAGTCAGGATTAGAGTCCTAAAGCTCTTTCAAAATTGAAGCATTTAGAGTCAGCTTCTTAGGGATTGCTGTATGTGCATAATTGTTTGTAATTGAATGTATGATATTCATTTTTGCCTTATTTTCTCATATTTTTCCCAATTTTTCCAAAATACCGAACCATTTTCCAAAATACCTCATTTTTCATCTTTTATGAAATATCTCCTTTTTCTTAAAAAGCTTGGACGATTTTTCTAAATTATCCACCTTTTCCTTCAAAACTCTAGGAGATTTTCTATTCTTTCGTTCCTCTGGACTTCGAATTTCCAGCTTTCATTTTATCCTGCCTGCAATTTTCAAAATTCTTGTATTTTTCCAAAGTCTAATTCCAGTCTTCTTGTCTTTCAGTCCAATGGCATCTAGTCAGCTCGATTCTGTTTTTCCTGAGGGTCACATCTCCTACGAGGTGCGACAAAGTCTTCCTGAGCATCGATCTCTTAGCACCGGACCCTTCTTCCCCCGGTGGTACTATGTCTGGTTCAAAAACTTCTCTCGTATGCTTCCGGACCACTTGAGCGATTGCGGGTTGTAATTGGCATCTGCAGTGGAAAAGTTGGCAGTCAACGGCAATCTGATTCATGCACTGGCAGAGCGGTGGAATCCGCGCACTTGCACGTTCTGGTTCCCATGGGGCGAGATGACCCTGTTGATGGACGAATTTTCAGAGATTATGGGACTGCCCGAGCCAGCCGATCAGCCTGGAGATCCATTGGAGCAGCAATTTTTTTTATCATTGTCAAGGGTCTAGACCCTAAAGATTGTGTAGTTCGCATGACAGGACGCAAGTCTTGGCCACTGATTGATGAAAATGGAAATGACTATGAGAAACTGATCGAGATCTACCGACAATATGGGGCATTTGCAGAAGTCAGCTCATTATCCAGAAACGTTCGAGAAAGAATTCAGCATGCGATGGTTTTGTGCACTGTGGGACTTGCTTTCTTTCCAAACGGACAGAACTATGTGGATGTCAGAATAGTTCAGCTTCTGAGGAGATGGGGAAGTCGACAGACCAATCGTCTTTCGATAGCCATGGCCGCGCTTGCTTTTCTATACAGAGGACTGACCCGCTTCACACTTGGAGAGTCCATCTTAGTCGAGGGATATACTTATGCTCTTCAGTCTTGGTTCCTTCAGCATGTGCCGACCAAAGCTAGTTCGTTCAGATACAATGACAAAGAACTTCTTCTAGTTGCGCGGTACCGATTCATGATCGATTATCTGCAGGAAGAAGAAGAGGTGTGGGACTATTTTGATCGAGAATTATCGCCTCCCAGATGCACCTATGCATATGACAAGAGATTCAAGCTGCTTGGTCCATTCTTCTGCGCCTACTATCATCCAGAGCGGTGTGTTCGACAGTTTTCTCAGAGACAAAAGCACATAGAGATGCGGCTGCTATCAGGAGTCATGCCAGAGTTCAACCTTGCATCAACGCAATGGTCTGGAACATACCATTCTGCCAGATATGACTGAGATTCTTTCATCATTCTCACTCTTTTCTCCAATCCTCGTGTCTCTGCTGATCGTTAAGAGTGGTGGCAAACTGTCTATATGCCCCCTTTTTCTCAAGTCTACTATTGATGCAATCAAAATTTTTCTTCAATAAAAAAATCCTTCAATTTTCATGGTTTAACAACCTCGCCTAGGTGACAAGGCATATTTGCAGTTATTCGTTATCCTCGCAAAGAATGGCAACACAATTGTCGTGACTCCAGCGGTGACCCAATCCCTAGTAATGGGATGTTCTTCCAATTGTCTATCAAATTCTCATCAAATATTTTTTCTATATTCATTTCTATCCTAAATCTTCATCATCGAAATTTAATCATCCATTCTGCAGAGAGCATCAGTATTCCCAAGTGGTTCAGATCAGATCAAGCAAGAAGACACCACTGTATCAGGGCATCAGTGATTTTAGAAGCAAGCAAGAAGAAATGGATTCTCCAAGATCTGCCAGAAGACAGAGTCTAAATGATAGGGATGACATAGATCCTGCTACATATCAGATGTTCAAAAAAATGATGATTAGGATGATGTCTGAGCAAGCTGAGGACAGTTTCAAAAAGGCTCTCATCAAGGAGAAGACATTTGTTTCCTCTCAGAATATCACTGTTCTGAATATTCCAAATGCCTAGACGAAGATGAAGCCAAAGAAGTTGTGCAGGAGGTACACGAAGGCATTTGCAGTAGTCACATCGGCTACCAAACTCTTGTCAAATAAATCATCCGAGCAGGATATTACTAGAGAACTATGCAACAAGATTGCTACCATTTTGTGAAGAAGTGTGCTCTATTCCAGATACATGCACCTTTCGTTCATGCGTCAGCAACATATTTGCAATCTGTTATCTCTCCATGGCCGTTTTCTATGTGGATCTTTGATGTTGTGGGCCCCATCACTTCTGCTTCAAACAGCTACAAATATTTTCTTGCCGCAACAGAATATTTTACTAAATGGGTCGAAGCTATCACTCTACGCATAGTAGAAGGTCGACATGTGGTCTCGTTCATCCACAAAAATATCCTATGTCGTTTTGGCATACCGCATGATATTGTGTCAGATAATGGCAATCATTTCAAGAATGAGAAATTGAGAACTTTTTGTTCGAAGTTCAAAATCCACCATCATTTCTCCGCTCCTTATTATCCTCAAGGGAATTGTCAGGCAGAGGCCACCAATAAAATTCTTATTAGAATCTTGGAGCGAACTTTGAAAACAGGTCGTGACTGGCATGAGAAGATCCATAATGCATTGTGAGCATACAGAACCACCATTTGAACTCCCATTAATGCTACTTTGTCAGAACTTGTCTACGGAACTGAAGTAGTGCTGCCTCTACATGTTCAGAAACCTGCCTTGAAGTTCGCATCACTGCTGGAGTTACCGCTTGATCAGTATTAGCACCAGCGACTGGTACAACTTGATTTGCTCAATGAAAGAAGACTCAGAGCAGCAGAGCACACGCTCAATCATATCGGCAGAGGGTAGCCAGACAATATGTAAAATTTGTCATTGAAAGAAAATTATGAGTCAATGATCTAGTACTCAGATCCATGGCTTATCTCAACCGCCGCCCAAGTGGCAAATGGTCACCGAATTGGGAAGGGCCCTATGTTGTCGAGGAAGCATTACCCCGCAATTCATATATGCTTATCAATGCCGATGGTGTGGAATTATCAGACCCCATTAATGCTCCATATTTGAAAATTTTCTATACTTAAATCCTCTATTCCATCATTTGTAATTCCTCAATATATTTTCTTCAATAATGGTCAAATTCTTCTTTCCCAGTTACACTGGGGCATTATTTTGAAAATTATTTTCAAAACATCTTGTATGCAGGCAGGATCAAACAAATCTCTCATTTTGCATGCATGTGCATCATTTTGCATGCATGTGCATCATTTCGCATTCATTTGCATACATTCGCATTCATCTGCATCAATTTGCATTTGCATCGAGTTTCCCCTTCAGGTTAAGGGATAAACCTGAACTTCCACTTCAGGTTAAGCGATAAACCTGAGTTTCCCCTTCAGGTTAAGGGATAAACCTGAACTTCCCCTTCAGGTTAAGGGATAAATCCTGAGACCTCGACAGTTGTCCAAGTCGTCGTGAGGGTGAAGACTGAAAATCTTCTATCAAAATCAATTAGTAAATTCTCAAAAATCCAATGTTCGTGCTGGTAAGATTTTCAAAATACAGTGTTCGTGCTGGTAAAAATTTTCTAAATCAAGTGTTCGTGCTGGTAAATTTTCAAAAATCTAGTGTTCGTGCTGGTAAGATTTTCAAAATCCAGGGTTCGTGCTGGTAAATTCTTCTAAATCCAGTGTTTATGCTGGTAAATTTTCAAAATTCAGTGTTCTTGCTTGTAAATTTTTTTTTTAAATCCAATGTTCGTGCTGGTAAATTCTTCAAAATCCAGTGTTCGTGCTGGTAATTCTTCCAAAAACAGTATTCGTACTGATCTATTTTCAAAATCGAATACTTATACTGGTTCATTTCCAAAATCCGGTATTCACACTAGTACATCTTTCAAAATCCAATTTTTATTGGTCAAACTTTCTAAATCTGGTTTTACTGGTTAATGTTTTCAAACTTAATCCATGCTGATCTAGTCTTCTTGCGGGATTCGAGTTCCGACTCGAATTTTCTTTCCTCTGAGATTCGAGTTTCAACTCAAATTTCTTTCCCTTCTGAATTGGTCTAGAAGATTAGAGTTCCGACTCTAATCTTCTTCAAAATCCAATTCAAATGTCCTAGAATTGGTCTAGAAGATTAGAGTTCTGACTCGAATCTTCTTCCAAATCCAATTCAAATGTCCTAGAATTGGTCTAGAAGATTAGAGTTCCGACTCGAATCTTCTTCCAAATCCAATTTCAAATATCAAATTTCAAAGTTCCAAATTCTAATTTCGGCCCTCGGGCCACCCAATTTCCAAATTTCCAATTTTGACCTTCGGGTCAATCAATTTCCAAATTTCCAATTTTAACCTTCAGGTCAATCAATTTCCAAATTTCTAATTTTGACCTTCGGGTCAATCAATTTCCCAATTTCCAATTTCCAAGTTTCAAATTCCAAATTTCCAATTTCGACCTTCGGGTCAATCAACTTCAATTTCGACTTTCGGGTCAATCAATTTCCAATTTCCAATTTCAAATACCAAATTTCCAATTTCCAATTTCCAATTTCCAATTTCCAATTTCCAATTTCCAATTTCCAATTTCCAATTTCCAATTTCCAATTTCCAATTTCCAATTTCCAATTTCCAATTTCCAATTTCCAATTTCCAATTTCCAATTTCAAATACCAAATTTTAAATTTCTAATTTCCAATTTCCAATTTCCAATTTCCAATTTTCAATTTCCAATTTCCAATTTCCAATTAACAATTTTGACATCCGGGTCACCCAATTCTCTATTTCAACCTTCGGGTCACTCGATTTCTAATTTTGACCTTCGGGTCATTCAAATCCTCAATTTCGACCTTCAGGTTATTCAATTCTTCAATCTCAACCTTTGATTTCCCATTTCGACCCCTTGTGTCATTCGACTCCCAATTTCGACCTTCGGGTCATGTAATTCTCAAATCTTGACCTTCGGGTCATCCAATTTGATCAATCAGGCCTCTGGGCCGTCCACTCTATCAGATTCTCAATTCAAGCCTTCGGGTTACGATCTTACCAACATCAATCATTCTCCTGCCTTCGGTTTACAACTTTGTCAATATCTATCACTTTCCAAGCCTTCGGGTTACAATTTCATTAATGTCAATCATTTTTAAATCAACAAAATTCTGCTTTCGAGCTGGTCGGTCAACAAATCCTGCTTTCGAGCTGGTCGGTCAATAAATCCTGCTTTCGAGCTGGTCGGTCAACAAATCTTGCTTTCGAGCTGGACGGTCAACAAATCCTGCTCTCGAGCTGGTCGGTCAACAAATCCTGCTTTCGAGTTGGTCGGTCAACAAATCCTGCTTTCGAGCCGGTCGGTCAATAAATCCTGCTTTCGAGCTGGTTAGTCAAAACAAAACCCAACTTTCAAGTTGATTTTTCACTGAGTCTTTTCAGGACTCAATTTGGTCATGGATGTGTCAATTAGACCTCAAGCAATTTCTTTCACCAAGGATTTCAAGAACATTTTGCCAATTTGCCATTAAATATTTGTTGATTTCAAAATTTTTATTGCACAAAAACATTACCTCAGAATACCTTCAATATTATTTTCGAAAGGTCAAAGCTTTTGTGAAAAAAGATTCAAAATTCAAATTCTTTTTATTGGCCAACCAAAAGGATGAAGAATAAATCCTCGATATGGCCAGCAAAAGCAAATTCAATGTTGTTGCAAAGCCATAAGTGATCGGTCTTGATCGCAGTCAATGGCACATTTTTAAAGATCATTCTTGGAAAATAAAGCAGTCGAAATATCCTGGGTGATACAGAAAAATCTATTAAATCCCTATATCTCCTCAATCACCTAAGCTGCAATTAAATATCTGCAAAAGGGATCTCTCAATTGTCGTCAAGATGAAGGCGAATTAGGCGAGTAGACCCCCCGGGGCCAAAGAAGATTTGAATCATCTCCAAGATGACGGAGTTTGTGACGGATCCTTCCAGGGAAAGTTCAGAGCACCGCCAAGATGAAGGCGACTGCGATGAGCCTCCCGACAAACCCTAAAGGATATTTAATTTCTGCTATCATCAAGAGATTTCCAACCAATGAGCCAATAACCGTCGATATAATCCCTGAGAGAAAAAGAAGGATCGGAACATCTCCAAGATGAAGGAGTTTGTGACGTACCCTTCCCAAAAAAAAAAGACAGAAAAGTCAGGACATCTCCAAAATAAAGGATGATGTAATAAAATCCCCAAAAACTTAAGAGAGCTCTAATTCTGCCAAAAAAGAAAAAAAAAAGTGGGCAGAAAGATCATCATGAGGAAAGAATCCCAGGATATCAGACTGCCAAATTTGCCAAAGAATCTTCTTTAATTTTGTGAAATTCTATTATCAATATTCTTTCACCAATTGCTCTCACAATATCAGGAATATTATCTTTTCTGCTCATATCAAGGAAATTGATTGCTTCCTTAAAAAAAAAAAAAAGCCAACTGCAAGCAATTTGAATTCGAATCTTGATTCTATAGAGTTAAGCCCAGTTGGAGGTAATACTTCAGGTAGAAAAGAGGAAAGATTTTCATACCAATATACATCAATTTCAAGCATTTTGAATCAACAAACAATTTTTAACATTTTGGCAATATTTTCTTACTATCTTGACATGAAGTGAAGAGCTCGATGTCCATCTTGACACATCCTGATATCACCTTTTACCTCCTTGAGAGAGTAACCTTTATCATCTTTTGCGTTGTTGAAAGATTAGCCTTTTCTGTGAAAGGATCGCCTTTGTTATCTTTCGCGTTGTTGAAAGAATTCATCTTTTGCGTTGTCAAAAGAATCGCCTTGCTCCCTTGGATCGCCTTATCATCTTTCGCGTTGTTGAAAGAATCGCCTTGTTCCTTTGGATCGCCTTTTTTCGTCTTTCGCGTTGTCGAAAGAATTCATCTTTTGCGTTGTCAAAAGAATCGCCTTGCTCCTTTGGATCGCCTTGTCATCTTTCGCGTTGTTGAAAGAATCGCCTTTTTCCATCTTTCGCGTTGTCGAAAGAATTCATCTTTTGCGTTGTCAAAAGAATCGCCTTGCTCCTTTGGATCGCCTTGTCATCTTTCACGTTGTTGAAAGAATCGCCTTGTTCCTTTGGATAGCCTTGTTATCTTTTGCGTTGTCGAATGAATTCATCTTTAGTGTTGTTGAAAGAGTCACCTTATTCCTCTTCAAGAAAATTGTCTTATTCACCATCCAACTTACCATTTTCATTTCCCGGTCAGGTTAAGGGTTAAACTTGAGCCTCATTTTGATGAGGTATTTCGTTTCCCGGTCAGGTTAAGGGTTAAACCTGAGCCTCATTTTGATGAGGTATTTCGTTTCCCAATCAGGTTAAGGGTACAAACCTGAGCCTCCTTTGATGAGGTATTTCATTTTCCGCCCAATCAGGATAAGGGTACAAACCTGAGCCTCCTTTGATGAGGTATTTCATTTTCCGCCCAATCAGGATAAGAGTACAAACCTGAGCCTCCTTTGATGAGGTATTTCATTTTCTGCCCAATCAGGATAAGGGTACAAACCTGAGCCTCCTTTGATGAGGTATTTCATTTTCCGCCCAATCAGGATAAGGGTACAAACCTGAGCCTCCTTTGATGAGGTATTTCATTTTCCGCCCAATCAGGTTAAGGGTTAAACCTAAGCCTCATTTTGATGAGGTATTTCATTTTCCGCCCAATCAGGTTAAGGGTTAAACCTAAGCCTCATTTTGATGAGGTATTTCATTTCCCGGTCATGTTAAGGGTCAAACCTGAGCTTCGTTTCTACACGAGGAATTTTTCGTCCCATCCAGGTTAAGGGCAAAACCTGAATCTCACTTCTTTTGAGGTAAAATTTTTCTTCTTTATTCTCCATTTCATATCTACCATTTTCATCAGGGCTAATATTTTCATATCCAGTCAGATCCTTCTAACTGGGGCATTTTTATAGCCCAAATTTGGTGTGTTTTCTTTGCCACTAAGCTCGTCTTCAAGCCGGCTTAGTAGCAAAGAGGGGCATCTGTAAACACCCCAAATTTTCATCATCCATTCTCAAACAATCCTCCTCGTGCAGTGTCAACCCTGTTAGGTCAGTGTAGGAGTCAAACCCCGAGTCAGTTTCAGAAAATTACCATTTTACCCATTTTCATTAGGAAAATTACCATTTTACCCCTAGGTCATCCCGAACCCCAGTCAGTCGGAGTCATTTAAGCTCATTGGTTAGTTCAGAACATTTAAAATATCAGTCATTTCAAATTCATTTGAGCTCACAGTGAGAAAGTCATTTTCATTTCTGATCATTCCTGCCAAAATGGGATCATTTCTTGCTCAAATCCAAACCAATTGTCTCTGAGTCAGTCAGTCATAGTCAGTCATACTCCCCAGAGTCTAACTTGAGCTCACCAAAAGTTCAAGCACTCCAGTTTCAATTCAAAACTATTTCCAAGTGTCCAGGAGCCCATTTTAGTCCATTTCAGCTCTTTCAACTGAAATTGAGCTGAGTTCAGCCAATTGAGCTAGTGTTTGAGCTTCGATTTTAGTTCATGTCAGAATTATTGACCTTTTTTTTAGCTCAAAGCCAGCTCAAGTTCGTAATTCACTTCACTTCAGTGACCATTCCAAACCATTTCTCTAAAAATGGCAGCTTTTCTTAAAAATTTAGCCGGAAAGGTCAGTTGTGTCAGTGTCTGGTCAGTTCACTTGAGTTCTGAAACTCTAAAACCCAGCTCATTTCAGTTTGATTCAACTCAAACCCTAATTTTCAGTGTCACTCTAACCCAATAGAGTTCAAAAACCATTTCTTAAATCATTTTTGCAAATTTTGTCAATTTTAACACTTTTTGAACTGGAACAACTGTCAATAGGGGTCTGACATCCAAAATTCTTTATTCAAGGTTAGCATTTCGCATAGCATTTCATGTCATTTCTCATCATTTCTCAGCATTTCATAACATTTCATCACATTTCATTTCATTTTCGAAGTCCAGAACTCCAGTTTTATAAATTTCAATCCAGATCAAGTTTCAAAAGCGTTCAGAAATCAATTTCAAACCCTGGGTTTCCAAAATTGACATTTTTACCCCCAGGAGTCTAAATTTGGAAATATTTTTTAAAGAAAAACAATCTGGATTTCTTTCAAAATCAAATTTTCAAATTCTACACTAAATTTGCTTCGCAATGAGCTATTGAACTTCAAAATCTGAGCTCGTTTCAAAAATTGCCAAAAATAGCTCATTTCGTTTGAAAATAAATTGGGAAGCATTTTCTCGAGAAAAACAATCTGAATTTCTTTCAAAGTTATATTTTTAAATTCTACATTGGATTTGCTTTGCAACGAGGTATTTAACTTTAAAATCCAAGCTCGTTTTAAAAACTGCCCAAAATAACTCGTTTCATCTGGAAACTTTCTGAAAAGACTATTTTACCCCTCTAATCGTCAAAATGAATTTCAAAATCAAAATTTGGACCCGCTCTGAGATGGCCCATCCATTTGCATTCTCTTGTTTTAATTTATAATAAAAGAAAAAAATTTATCTTTTTCTTTATTTTTTTTTGTTTGTTTTATTTTATTTTTTTATTTTATTTTCTTATTTTATTTTTTTAAGGTGGGACCCACAAGGAGGTCTACCACCCCAGCCCTCAATCCAGCCCATTTCCTTTCTTTTTTCCTCCATTTTCTTTTTTTTTTATTATTTTTTTATTTTTCTTTTCTTTCCTTCTTTCTTTCTTTTCTTTCTTTCTTCTTCCCTTTTTCTTTCTTTCTTTCCTCCTTTCTTTCCTCCCTCTCCACTCACTCACGTACATCTTTTTCCAGCCTTTCTCTTTCTCCTTTCTCTCTTCTTTCTTCCCTCTTTCCTTTCCTTTTCCTTCTTCCCCTTCTTTCCTTCTTTCTTTCTTTCCCCATTCATTATTGCCCATTCACGTAAGTCTCTCTTCCCCTCTTATTAAAAGATTTCCCATTAAAACTTAGGGAGATTTTTCATTTTCCTAAGTTCAACACCAAAAAAGAGGATACACGACTGGTGGATTTCTCTTCATTCATGCCTCCCTTGTTTTTTTTTTTTTTTAAAAAAAAAGAAGATCAAAACTGAAATCATTAAACCCTAGATACTTGTCATTTTCTCTAAGTTTCCCCCCTTAAAAAACTTTTCCTTCTTACCTATTCAAAAAAAAAAGGGGCATTCACGCCCAGCCCTGAGAGCCTCTCTTAGCTATCTTCTAACCTCTCTCTCTCTCTCTCTCTCTCTCTCTCTCTCTCTCTCTCTCTCTCTCTCTCTCCCCCCCCCTTAAGCCCTTCACCCTCATTACACAGCACCCATCTCTGATTGCAGCAAGATAACCAGCCACTTCCAGCTTCCCCTTCACAGTTGCAGCCGTCTCCTTCCTTGACAGCACCACCTACACTTGATGCAGCCCATCTTTCACCACAGCACAGCAGCTTCATCTTCAAGTTCCAGCAAGCTCCTCCCTAATCAAGGCGGCAACAACATACTATCATCATCAGCTCCAACTTCCATCGTTGCAGCACCTTCAGACTTCAAGATTTCAGCATCAACCTCTCTCTAGTACCCACCGTCAGCCTCTTCTCCACCACTGGTTCAACATAGTAGCAGTGATCTTGAAGCAGCCGCTGCAGCTCTTCCACCTTCATCCTTCATCACGACAGCAATCTCCAAGCCATCCAACCTTGAGTCCAACAGCACCCTTCCATGTTGGCAGCATCATAGGCCTCATTGGCACCCAGCCTTTTGCTTCCTCTCCTTTGCAACTGGTTATCATCTACAACAACCCTATCAAGTGCAATCAGTCCACATCCATACCATTATTTCCAACCACCCTTTCGGCCCTCGAAACCTCATCCTCAACCGGTTCACTACCATCGTTCCCACCGGTACAAAGACAAATCCATGTCTTATTTTATTTTTATGGATGCTATAAAGTCAAGTTGAAGATTGAATTGGCAGTAGTATGAATGTTTTATATATATATATATATATATATATATATATATATATATATATATATATATATATATATATATATATATATATATATATATATATATATAGTTCTTAAATTAAAAAAAATATGATAGTAGTTTCATCTCACGTATTTAGGCTAAGTAAACGATGAGATTCGTCTATCTATGGGATTGATTCTCTCGTTTTGAGAGCCAACATCAAAATAGGTCATACACCCTTCATGATGGTTTTGATTTTATTTTCATGTTTCATACAATTTTAGATTTAAAAATTGCATTTAGTTAAATTCCATCATGTATTTTGTTCATTTCATATAGTTCTATTAATAGTTGATTTAGAATCCATAAGAATTTCAATTTTGTGCAAAATCCATGCATTATTTTATGAAAATTTATGCACCAATAAATTCTGTAAATTTTAGATCAAGTAGAATTATATGTCTTTGTTTTATTTCCAAAAATGTGATTCAATTTGGGTTCTGGAACCCTTCTAAACCGATCAAACCTTAAATCGGGTTTTCTGTCATCCAGAAATTTCAATTCCTGCTTTAGCAGACAAAAACCTTCGGATTCACCCTTTTGTGGGATTCAAATCATTCTTTAAAACTCACAGTAGATTCATAATTGAATCTACTAATGAGCTGGAAATTTTTAGGTTTTTCCAACTAGTCTTGAACTTTTGTAAAAAATAGGATTTCTCAGACCCCTGGGAAAATATCGATTTTCTTTTGTCAGGGTATAGACAGACCTTAATGCACCAAGTCCATCCAATCTGTAACTCGTCGGCGAAAACTTTCAACATAAAAGTTGTTCCTAACATAATTTCCTATCATTTCACAAAAAATTGGGAATTTTTGGATCTGTTTCATTATTTTTCCCGGATTTTCTCTTTCTGTCTAACAGATTCCATTGTCCAGAAATTTCAGAGATTTAGGTCTCTGATAACAGTGTGGCCTTTTCCAAACCTTGACCCAAATACCAATAGTGTAAAAAGATCAAATCTTTATCTGTTTGTCAGGGACATTTTACAATAATTTCAGACTTTTTCCCATCTGTATTCCATTTTTCCTATGTTTTCTACCGAAACCTGTCTGTTTCCCCTAAATCCTAGAGTCGCCGGATTTCGATCCGACTTGCCGGAGTGGCACAGCTCCGACCATAGGTCAAAACCAAAAAATGTAAAAAGAACAAATCTTTGCCTTACTGTCCTCTGTCACCCCATAAAATTTGGGAAATTTTTATGGAAGTTTGATATCCTAAATCCCCTTTAGAATAAATATTTTAGGCAAAAATCACAAAATTTAGGGTTTTAATTTAAATTTCTATATTTAAAAATACAAAAAAATAGATTTTAGAGCTCCATTATGTTTCTAGGGTTATTTTAGGTGTCCATTCTAAATTTGGCTTAATTCCAAGTTCATTTGCTTCATGTGTTAGTTTATCTTTAAATTCAGAAGCGAAAATCACGTTAAATTTGATATTTTATGATATTTTCGCCATTTTAGGGTTTTTATCATGTACATAAGCATGTAGAATCATACAACAAACAACAACAACAACTACGCCTTCATCCCAAAACAATTGGGGTCAGCGATATGAACCAAAAAAGAAATTCATTTTGGGTCTTCCACATGAATCCTTTTCCTCCAATCATTTCTATCCAACGCCATGTCCTCAGTGAGGTTCAAAGCATTCATATCCTTTCCTATCATCTCCATCCAAGTCTTCCTAGGCCTACCCCGACCTCTTTTAACTAATATATTTTCCCATTTCTCCAACCTTCTAACTGGAGCATCATTAGGCCTTCGCCGAATATGTCCAAACCACCGTAAACGATTCTCTCGCATCTTATTTTCAATGGGTGCAACACCTACCTTCTTACGTATCTCTTCGTTCTGAATCTTATCTTTTATTGTATTTCCACACATCCATCTAAGCATCCTCATCTCAGCTACACTCATTTTTTGAATATGATGTCTCTTGGCAGCCCAACATTCCGTACCATATAGTAAAGCGGGTCTAATAGTCGTCCTATAAAACTTTCCCTTCAACCGCAATGGCATTCTACGATCGCACAGCACTCCAGTAGCACTTTTCCATTTCATCCACCCAACCTTTATCCTATGATTTACATCTCCATCAATTTCTCCATACTTTTGAATGATGGATCCCAAATATTTGAAATAATCATTCACCGGTATATCTTGCTCACCAAGCTTCACTACACTCCCATCACTACTTCGTTGCTTACTAAACCGACATTCCATATATTCAGTTTTACTCTTACTCAACTTAAAACCTCTAGCTTCCAATGTCTGTCTCCATAATTCTAACTTAGCATTAACCCCAGCTCTAGACTCATCAATCAAAACAATATCATCAGCAAACAACATACACCACGGTACATTTTCTTGAATTGATCTCGTAAGCTCATCCATCACTATTGCAAATAGGAAAGGGCTTAAAGCAGATCCAAGCATGTAGAATCATATTAGGGTTAATTTAAATCTCCTTTGCAATTCATATTTTTCAATTTTGCAAAATATTTTTCAGAAAACCCTGGTTTCAAGGCCATAGTCTTGTTATTGGGGGTATTTTGGTCATTTTGACCTAAATTTCGAAATTTCAATTTCTAATTCTCCAAAATTTTATGCATATCATCATATTTTATCATATTATGTTTGATTTATTTCATTTGATTTTCAAAATTCCAAAATTTATAAAAATTCTTTTAGAAAACCCTGATTTCAAGGTCATCAGGGGTATTTTGGTCATTTTGACCCCAATTTCAAATTTTCAAGTTTATTTTCGAAATTTATTCATTATTTATCATGTTTATGTCAAAGGGGGTATGAATTTGGGTTTATATCTGAATAATATCTGATAATTTTCCATATTTTCGGATAAATTCAGAAAAACCTACATTTTTGTGCTAACCTTGTTTTTTAGTTTTGCAGGAACATTCAAGAAGAAGACTTAACTTTTATTTTTTATTTTTTTTCAATTCAATGTAACCTCAAATGTAATAATTTGGAATAAGAGTTACTTTTCTGCTTAGAATAGGGTTGCATTGCATATAGTTTAATTTATGCAAATTTCAATATGTGATGTATGATTCATGCACATTATTTCAAATTCACTATGGTTTACACGAATGGCACGTGCACAAGCTCTTATGGAGTTTATAAACTCGGTGGAATTCGTATTTACGGCCATAGTCAGAATACGAAGAAAACCAAGATTTATGATCTTCGTATTAGCCACATTCAGCCTACACTCTTAGGCTAACTTCAAAAATGCACTGCATTTCTCAAAGTTTCAAAAGGATTTCCCAATTCCTTAATGAAATTCCCTTTTTCAAATTCATATTCATTCATTCATATCATTCAAATTGCATTATTTTCAAACTCATTTTCCAATTTCAATTTAAAAAAAAATCAGTTTTCTCAAGAATTTCCAAGTCTTTCTGAGGATCTGATTTTCTCAAAATCCTAAGTTTTTCAAATGATATTCCAAAGCATTTCCCAAGTTCAAATCAAGATTTTCCTATGCTTTAAAATTATAAAATTTCAAAATCCCAAGTTTTCAGAAATCCATCTTCTTAGAATTCCCGTTTTCCTGAGAATTCATTTTCCTTTTCAGAAATCATTTTCCAATGAATTTCCTGATTTTCCCAGCATTTCTCAAATCCATTTTCTCATAAAATCAATTCCAAGTTTCCAATCTCAAAACCAATTTTCTCAGATTTTTAAGCTTTCCTGAGAAATCACTTTCCAATGCAAATTTCTGATTTCCAATGAAATTTAATGATTTTCCCAGAAACTCCAATTTCAAGCACTTTTCCAATCCTTTTCCAAATGCATTTCAATTTTCCAAAGCAAACATCATATTTTCTCAAACTTGCATTTTTCAAAATTTTATAGCACAAGCCTGATTCTTTGTGCATTCTAGGGAAAATAGAGCATAATTTAGATATTTGAGTCAAGTTAAAGCACATAATTGGTCCTTGGTTCAATTACCCCTGGTAAAGGCGCCAGGAACGGTTGAATCTCGTACCGACAGGCGGATCCCATTCCACGGAATTTTCTCGCAAATTTTCAAAATGAAGGCGAGTAATTTTCGAAACCATTTTCAAAACTTTTGTCGAGTTTGACTCGCGAAATTCGTTTCTCTCTCGCAAGGGAGGGAAAATTTTTGCGATGATTACAGGTTTGGCGACCGTGATGGGCCCTGTCTTCGCCTGATCAAGTATGTGCTTTAACTTAGCTCAATTATCAAAATTAGGCTCTATGGAATGTCAGCTTTTAATTTCTGATATCATGTGAACCTAGGAGCCTAGACTTGAACCCGACTGACATGAACTGCATGTAGACTAGGCATGGTTTGGTAGGACCATATTGAGGAGAATTATTCATGCTCACATAGACTTAGGTCTGAAATACAACACTCCTTAATCTAGGACTTGTATGAAAACAATGTTTGCTTCTTCAAAAAGTTTTCAAAATTCTATCTCTTTAGGACTTAGAGCCCTTTGTTTGCCTGCATGTGATCATATTTCAAAAACCACCCCACCTATGTCTACCCGGTCTTCACGTTGTTAGGCTCTCTTCTAGAACCATAGTTCGGGACAGAGCCTCACAACTGTGCCACTTATTTGGGCTAACGCCCCCCTGCCACGTACCAAGGGCCATAGTCCAACGTATATCGGCAGGCGCTCAAGGATGTTGGGAAAACACAAGCCTAGACCCGGAGATGAGTTTTATGCCACGTACATCGAGCCTCGGCTCGAGTATATCGGCATAGCATGATTGGACACAGTTGATCTGAGCCTAGAGTCAGGATTAGAGTCCTAAAGCTCTTTCAAAATTGAAGCATTTAGAGTCAGCTTCTTAGGGATTGCTGTATGTGCATAATTGTTTGTAATTGAATGTATGATATTCATTTTTGCCTTATTTTCTCATATTTTTCCCAATTTTTCCAAAATACCGAACCATTTTCCAAAATACCTCATTTTTCATCTTTTATGAAATATCTCCTTTTTCTTAAAAAGCTTGGACGATTTTTCTAAATTATGCACCTTTTCCTTCAAAACTCTAGGAGATTTTCTATTCTTTCGTTCCTCTGGACTTCGAATTTCCAGCTTTCATTTTATCCTGCCTGCAATTTTCAAAATTCTTGTATTTTTCCAAAGTCTAATTCCAGTCTTCTTGTCTTTCAGTCCAATGGCATCTAGTCAGCTCGATTCTGTTTTTCCTGAGGGTCACATCTCCTACGAGGTGCGACAAAGTCTTCCTGAGCATCGATCTCTTAGCACCGGACCCTTCTTCCCCCGGTGGTACTATGTCTGGTTCAAAAACTTCTCTCGTATGCTTCCAGACCACTTGAGCGATTGCGGGTTGTAATTGGCATCTGCAGTGGAAAAGTTGGCAGTCAACGGCAATCTGATTCATGCACTGGCAGAGCGGTGGAATCCGCGCACTTGCACGTTCTGGTTCCCATGGGGCGAGATGACCCTGTTGATGGACGAATTTTCAGAGATTATGGGACTGCCCGAGCCAGCCGGTCAGCCTGGAGATCCATTGGAGCAGCAATTTTTTTTATCATTGTCAAGGGTCTGGACCCTAAAGATGCTGTAGTTCGCATGACAGGACGCAAGTCTTGGCCACTGATTGATGAAAATGGAAATGACTATGAGAAACTGATCGAGATCTACCGACAATATGGGGCATTTGCAGAAGTCAGCTCATTATCCAGAAACGTTCGAGAAAGAATTCAGCATGCGATGGTTTTGTGCACTGTGGGACTTGCTTTCTTTCTAAACGGACAGAACTATGTGGATGTCAGAATAGTTCAGCTTCTGAGGAGATGGGGAAGTCGACAGACCAATCGTCTTTCGATAGCCATGGCCGCGCTTGCTTTTCTATACAGAGGACTGACCCGCTTCACACTTGGAGAGTCCATCTTAGTCGAGGGATATACTTATGCTCTTCAGTCTTGGTTCCTTCAGCATGTACCGACCAAAGCTAGTTCGTTCAGATACAATGACAAAGAACTTCTTCTAGTTGCGCGGTACCGATTCATGATCGATTATCTGCAGGAAGAAGAAGAGGTGTGGGACTATTTTGATCGAGAATTATCGCCTCCCAGATGCACCTATGCATATGACAAGAGATTCAAGCTGCTTGGTCCATTCTTCTGCGCCTACTATCATCCAGAGCGGTGTGTTCGACAGTTTTCTCAGAGACAAAAGCACATAGAGATGCGGCTGCTATCAGGAGTCATGCCAGAGTTCAACCTTGCATCAACGCAATGGTCTGGAACATACCATTCTGCCAGATATGACTGAGATTCTTTCATCATTCTCACTCTTTTCTCCAGTCCTCGTGTCTCTGCTGATCGTTAAGAGTGGTGGCAAACTGTCTATATGCCCCCTTTTTCTCAAGTCTACTATTGATGCAATCAAAATTTTTCTTCAATAAAAAAATCCTTCAATTTTCATGGTTTAACAACCTCGCCTAGGTGACAAGGCATATTTGCAGTTATTCGTTATCCTCGCAAAGAATGGCAACACAATTGTCGTGACTCCAGCGGTGACCCAATCCCTAGTAATGGGATGTTCTTCCAATTGTCTATCAAATTCTCATCAAATATTTTTTCTATATTCATTTCTATCCTAAATCTTCATCATCGAAATTTAATCATCCATTCTGCAGAGAGCATCAGTATTCCCAAGTGGTTCAGATCAGATCAAGCAAGAAGACACCAATGTATCAGGGCATCAGTGATTTTGGAAGCAAGCAAGAAGAAATGGATTCTCCAAGATCTGCCAGAAGACAGAGTCTAAATGATAGGGATGACATAGATCCTGCTACATATCAGATGTTCAAAAAAATGATGATTAGGATGATGTCTGAGCAAGCTGAGGACAGTTTCAAAAAGGATCTCATCAAGGAGAAGACATTTGTTTCCTCTCAGAATATCACTGTTCTGAATATTCCAAATGCCTAGACGAAGATGAAGCCAAAGAAGTTGTGCAGGAGGTACACGAAGGCATTTGCAGTAGTCACATCGGCTACCAAACTCTTGTCAAACAAATCATCCGAGCAGGATATTACTAGAGAACTATGCAACAAGATTGCAATCATTTTGTGAAGAAGTGTGCTCTATTCCAGATACATGCACCTTTCGTTCATGAGTCAGCAACATATTTGCAATCTGTTATCTCTCCATGGCCGTTTTCTATGTGGATCTTTGATGTTGTGGGCCCCATCACTTCTGCTTCAAACAGCTACAAATATTTTCTTGCCGCAACAGAATATTTTACTAAATGGGTCGAAGCTATCACTCTACGCATAGTAGAAGGTCGACATGTGGTCTCGTTCATCCACAAAAATATCCTCTGTCATTTTGGCATACCGCATGATATTGTGTCAGATAATGGCAATCATTTCAAGAATGAGAAATTGAGAACTTTTTGTTCGAAGTTCAAAATCCACCATCATTTCTCCGCTCCTTATTATCCTCAAGGAAATGGTCAGGCAGAGGCCACCAATAAAATTCTTATTAGAATCTTGGAGCGAACTTTGAAAACAGGTCGTGACTGGCATGAGAAGATCCATGATGCATTGTGAGCATACAGAACCACCATTTGAACTCTCATTAATGCTACTTTGTCAGAACTTGTCTACGGAACTGAAGTAGTGCTGCCTCTATATGTTCAGAAACCTGCCTTGAAGTTCGCATCACTGCTGGAGTTACCGCTTGATCAGTATTAGCACCAGCGACTGGTACAACTTGATTTGCTCAATGAAAGAAGACTCAGAGCAGCAGAGCACGCTTAATCATATCGGCAGAGGGTAGCCAGACAATATGCAAAATTTGTCATTGAAAGGAAATTATGAGACAATGATCTAGTACTCAGATCCATGGCTTATCTCAACCGCCGCCCAAGTGGCAAATGGTCACCGAATTGGGAAGGGCCCTATGTTGTCGAGGAAGCATTACCCCGCAATTCATATCTGCTTATCAATGTCGATGGTGTGGAATTATCAGACCCCATCAATGCTCAATATTTGAAATTTTTCTATACTTAAATCCTCTATTCCATCATTTGTAATTCCTCAATATATTTTCTTCAATAATGGTCAAATTCTTCTTTCCCAGTTACACTGGGGCATTATTTTGAAAATTATTTTCAAAACATCTTGTATGCAGGCAGGATCAAACAAATCTCTCATTTTGCATGCATGTGCATCATTTTGCATGCATGTGCATCATTTCGCATTCATTTGCATAAATTCGCATTCATGTGCATCAATTTGCATTTGCATCGAGTTTTCCCTTCAGGTTAAGGGATAAACCTGAACTTACCCTTCAGGTTAAGCGATAAACCTGAGTTTCCCCTTCAGGTTAAGGGATAAACCTGAACTTCCCCTTCAGGTTAAGGGATAAATCCTGAGACCCCGACAGTTGTCCAAGTCGTCGTGAGGGTGAAGACTGAAAATCTTCTATCAAAATCAATTAGTAAATTCTCAAAAATCCAGTGTTCGTGCTGGTATGATTTTCAAAATACAGCGTTCGTGCTGGTAAAAATTTTCTAAATCAAGTGTTCGTGCTGGTAAATTTTCAAAAATCCAGTGTTCGTGCTGGTAAGATTTTCAAAATCCAGGGTTCGTGCTGGTAAATTCTTCTAAATCCAGTGTTTGTGCTGGTAAATTTTTAAAATTCAGTGTTCTTGCTGGTAAATTTTTTTTTTAAATCCAATGTTCGTGCTGGTAAATTCTTCAAAATCCAGTGTTCGTGCTGGTAATTCTTCCAAAAACAGTATTCGTACTGATCTATTTTCAAAATCGAATACTTATACTGGTTCATTTCCAAAATCCGGTATTCACACTAGTACATCTTTCAAAATCCAATTTTTATTGGTCAAACTTTCTAAATCTGGTTTTACTGGTTAATGTTTTCAAACTTAATCCATGCTGATCTAGTCTTCTTGCGGGATTCGAGTTCCGACTCGAAATTTCTTTCCTCTGGGATTCGAGTTTCAACTCGAATTTCTTTCCCTTCTGAATTGGTCTAGAAGATTAGAGTTCCGACTCTAATCTTCTTCCAAATCCAATTCAAATGTCCTAGAATTGGTCTAGAAGATTAGAGTTCTGACTCGAATCTTCTTCCAAATCCAATTCAAATGTCCTAGAATTGGTCTAGAAGATTAGAGTTCCGACTCGAATCTTCTTCCAAATCCAATTTCAAATATCAAATTTCAAATTTCAAAGTTCCAAATTCTAATTTCGGCCCTCGGGCCACCCAATTTCCAAATTTCCAATTTTGACCTTCGGGTCAATCAATTTCCAAATTTCCAATTTTAACCTTCAGGTCAATCAATTTCCAAATTTCTAATTTTGACCTTCGGGTCAATCAATTTCCAATTTCCAATTTCAAATACCAAATTTCCAATTTCCAATTTCCAATTTCCAATTTCCAATTTCCAATTTCCAATTTCCAATTTCCAATTTCCAATTTCCAATTTCCAATTTCCAATTTCCAATTTCCAATTTCCAATTTCCAATTTCCAATTTCCAATTTCCAATTTCCAATTTCCAAATTCCAATTTCAAATACCAAATTTTAAATTTCTAATTTCCAAATTCTAATTTCCAATTTCCAATTTCCAATTTCCAATTTCCAATTTCCAATTTCCAATTTCCAATTTCCAATTTCCAATTTCCAATTTCCAATTTCAAATACCAAATTTTAAATTTCTAATTTCCAATTTCCAATTTCCAATTTCCAATTTTCAATTTCCAATTTCCAATTTCCAATTAACAATTTTGACATCCGGGTCACCCAATTCTCTATTTCAACCTTCGGGTCACTCGATTTCTAATTTTGACCTTCGGGTCATTCAAATCCTCAATTTCGACCTTCAGGTTATTCAATTCTTCAATCTCAACCTTTGATTTTCCATTTCGACCCCTTGTGTCATTCGACTCCCAATTTCGACCTTCGGGTCATGTAATTCTCAAATCTTGACCTTCGGGTCATCCAATTTGATCAATCAGGCCTCTGGGCCGTCCACTCTATCAGATTCTCAATTCAAGCCTTCGGGTTACGATCTTACCAACATCAATCATTCTCCTGCCTTCGGTTTACAACTTTGTCAATATCTATCACTTTCCAAGCCTTCGGGTTACAATTTCATTAATGTCAATCATTTTTAAATCAACAAAATTCTGCTTTCGAGCTGGTCGGTCAACAAATCCTGCTTTCGAGCTGGTCGGTCAACAAATCCTGCTTTCGAGCTGGTCGGTCAACAAATCTTGCTTTCGAGCTGGACGGTCAACAAATCCTGCTCTCGAGCTGGTCGGTCAACAAATCCTGCTTTCGAGTTGGTCGGTCAACAAATCCTGCTTTCGAGCCGGTCGGTCAATAAATCCTGCTTTCGAGCTGGTTAGTCAAAACAAAACCCAACTTTCAAGTTGATTTTTCACTGAGTCTTTTCAGGACTCAATTTGGTCATGGATGTGTCAATTAGACCTCAAGCAATTTCTTTCACCAAGGATTTCAAGAACATTTTGCCAATTTGCCATTAAATATTTGTTGATTTCAAAATTTTTATTGCACAAAAACATTACCTCAGAATACCTTCAATATTATTTTCGAAAGGTCAAAGCTTTTGTGAAAAAAGATTCAAAATTCAAATTCTTTTTATTGGCCAACCAAAAGGATGAAGAATAAATCCTCGATATGGCCAGCAAAAGCAAATTCAATGTTGTTGCAAAGCCATAAGTGATCGGTCTTGATCGCAGTCAATGGCACATTTTTAAAGATCATTCTTGGAAAATAAAGCAGTCGAAATATCCTGGGTGATACAGAAAAATCTATTAAATCCCTATATCTCCTCAATCACCTAAGCTGCAATTAAATATCTGCAAAAGGGATCTCTCAATTGTCGTCAAGATGAAGGCGAATTAGGCGAGTAGACCCCCCGGGGCCAAAGAAGATTTGAATCATCTCCAAGATGACGGAGTTTGTGACGGATCCTTCCAGGGAAAGTTCAGAGCACCGCCAAGATGAAGGCGACTGCGATGAGCCTCCCGACAAACCCTAAAGGATATTTAATTTCTGCTATCATCAAGAGATTTCCAACCAATGAGCCAATAACCGTCGATATAATCCCTGAGAGAAAAAGAAGGATCGGAACATCTCCAAGATGAAGGAGTTTGTGACGTACCCTTCCCAAAAAAAAAAGACAGAAGAGTCAGGACATCTCCAAAATAAAGGATGATGTAATAAAATCCCCAAAAACTTAAGAGAGCTCTAATTCTGCAAAAAAAGAAAAAAAAAAGTGGGCAGAAAGATCATCATGAGGAAAGAATCCCAGGATATCAGACTGCCAAATTTGCCAAAGAATCTTCTTTAATTTTGTGAAATTCTATTATCAATATTCTTTCACCAATTGCTCTCACAATATCAGGAATATTATCTTTTCTGCTCATATCAAGGAAATTGATTGCTTCCTTAAAAAAAAAAAAAAGCCAACTGCAAGCAATTTGAATTCGAATCTTGATTCTATAGAGTTAAGCCCAGTTGGAGGTAATACTTCAGGTAGAAAAGAGGAAAGATTTTCATACCAATATACATCAATTTCAAGCATTTTGAATCAACAAACAATTTTTAACATTTTGGCAATATTTTCTTACTATCTTGACATGAAGTGAAGAGCTCGATGTCCATCTTGACACATCCTGATATCACCTTTTACCTCCTTGAGAGAGTAACCTTTATCATCTTTTGCGTTGTTGAAAGATTAGCCTTTTCTGTGAAAGGATCGCCTTTGTTATCTTTCGCGTTGTTGAAAGAATTCATCTTTTGCGTTGTCAAAAGAATCGCCTTGCTCCCTTGGATCGCCTTATCATCTTTCGCGTTGTTGAAAGAATCGCCTTGTTCCTTTGGATCGCCTTTTTTCGTCTTTCGCGTTGTCGAAAGAATTCATCTTTTGCGTTGTCAAAAGAATCGCCTTGCTCCTTTGGATCGCCTTGTCATCTTTCGCGTTGTTGAAAGAATCGCCTTTTTCCATCTTTCGCGTTGTCGAAAGAATTCATCTTTTGCGTTGTCAAAAGAATCGCCTTGCTCCTTTGGATCGCCTTGTCATCTTTCACGTTGTTGAAAGAATCGCCTTGTTCCTTTGGATAGCCTTGTTATCTTTTGCGTTGTCGAATGAATTCATCTTTAGTGTTGTTGAAAGAGTCACCTTATTCCTCTTCAAGAAAATTGTCTTATTCACCATCCAACTTACCATTTTCATTTCCCGGTCAGGTTAAGGGTTAAACTTGAGCCTCATTTTGATGAGGTATTTCGTTTCCCGGTCAGGTTAAGGGTTAAACCTGAGCCTCATTTTGATGAGGTATTTCGTTTCCCAATCAGGTTAAGGGTACAAACCTGAGCCTCCTTTGATGAGGTATTTCATTTTCCGCCCAATCAGGATAAGGGTACAAACCTGAGCCTCCTTTGATGAGGTATTTCATTTTCCGCCCAATCAGGATAAGAGTACAAACCTGAGCCTCCTTTGATGAGGTATTTCATTTTCTGCCCAATCAGGATAAGGGTACAAACCTGAGCCTCCTTTGATGAGGTATTTCATTTTCCGCCCAATCAGGATAAGGGTACAAACCTGAGCCTCCTTTGATGAGGTATTTCATTTTCCGCCCAATCAGGTTAAGGGTTAAACCTAAGCCTCATTTTGATGAGGTATTTCATTTTCCGCCCAATCAGGTTAAGGGTTAAACCTAAGCCTCATTTTGATGAGGTATTTCATTTCCCGGTCATGTTAAGGGTCAAACCTGAGCTTCGTTTCTACACGAGGAATTTTTCGTCCCGTCCAGGTTAAGGGCAAAACCTGAATCTCACTTCTTTTGAGGTAAAATTTTTCTTCTTTATTCTCCATTTCATATCTACCATTTTCATCAGGGCTAATATTTTCATATCCAGTCAGATCCTTCTAACTGGGGCATTTTTATAGCCCAAATTTGGTGTGTTTTCTTTGCCACTAAGCTCGTCTTCAAGCCGGCTTAGTAGCAAAGAGGGGCATCTGTAAACACCCCAAATTTTCATCATCCATTCTCAAACAATCCTCCTCGTGCAGTGTCAACCCTGTTAGGTCAGTGTAGGAGTCAAACCCCGAGTCAGTTTCAGAAAATTACCATTTTACCCATTTTCATTAGGAAAATTACCATTTTACCCCTAGGTCATCCCGAACCCCAGTCAGTCGGAGTCATTTAAGCTCATTGGTTAGTTCAGAACATTTAAAATATCAGTCATTTCAAATTCATTTGAGCTCACAGTGAGAAAGTCATTTTCATTTCTGATCATTCCTGCCAAAATGGGATCATTTCTTGCTCAAATCCAAACCAATTGTCTCTGAGTCAGTCAGTCATAGTCAGTCATACTCCCCAGAGTCTAACTTGAGCTCACCAAAAGTTCAAGCACTCCAGTTTCAATTCAAAACTATTTCCAAGTGTCCAGGAGCCCATTTTAGTCCATTTCAGCTCTTTCAACTGAAATTGAGCTGAGTTCAGCCAATTGAGCTAGTGTTTGAGCTTCGATTTTAGTTCATGTCAGAATTATTGACCTTTTTTTTAGCTCAAAGCCAGCTCAAGTTCGTAATTCACTTCACTTCAGTGACCATTCCAAACCATTTCTCTAAAAATGGCAGCTTTTCTTAAAAATTTAGCCGGAAAGGTCAGTTGTGTCAGTGTCTGGTCAGTTCACTTGAGTTCTGAAACTCTAAAACCCAGCTCATTTCAGTTTGATTCAACTCAAACCCTAATTTTCAGTGTCACTCTAACCCAATAGAGTTCAAAAACCATTTCTTAAATCATTTTTGCAAATTTTGTCAATTTTAACACTTTTTGAACTGGAACAACTGTCAATAGGGGTCTGACATCCAAAATTCTTTATTCAAGGTTAGCATTTCGCATAGCATTTCATGTCATTTCTCATCATTTCTCAGCATTTCATAACATTTCATCACATTTCATTTCATTTTCGAAGTCCAGAACTCCAGTTTTATAAATTTCAATCCAGATCAAGTTTCAAAAGCGTTCAGAAATCAATTTCAAACCCTGGGTTTCCAAAATTGACATTTTTACCCCCAGGAGTCTAAATTTGGAAATATTTTTTAAAGAAAAACAATCTGGATTTCTTTCAAAATCAAATTTTCAAATTCTACACTAAATTTGCTTCGCAATGAGCTATTGAACTTCAAAATCTGAGCTCGTTTCAAAAATTGCCAAAAATAGCTCATTTCGTTTGAAAATAAATTGGGAAGCATTTTCTCGAGAAAAACAATCTGAATTTCTTTCAAAGTTATATTTTTAAATTCTACATTGGATTTGCTTTGCAACGAGGTATTTAACTTTAAAATCCAAGCTCGTTTTAAAAACTGCCCAAAATAACTCGTTTCATCTGGAAACTTTCTGAAAAGACTATTTTACCCCTCTAATCGTCAAAATGAATTTCAAAATCAAAATTTGGACCCGCTCTGAGATGGCCCATCCATTTGCATTCTCTTGTTTTAATTTATAATAAAAGAAAAAAATTTATCTTTTTCTTTATTTTTTTTTGTTTGTTTTATTTTATTTTTTTATTTTATTTTCTTATTTTATTTTTTTAAGGTGGGACCCACAAGGAGGTCTACCACCCCAGCCCTCAATCCAGCCCATTTCCTTTCTTTTTTCCTCCATTTTCTTTTTTTTTTATTATTTTTTTATTTTTCTTTTCTTTCCTTCTTTCTTTCTTTTCTTTCTTTCTTCTTCCCTTTTTCTTTCTTTCTTTCCTCCTTTCTTTCCTCCC
This sequence comes from Nuphar pumila, assembly GCF_984573655.1. NCBI lineage: Eukaryota > Viridiplantae > Streptophyta > Magnoliopsida > Nymphaeales > Nymphaeaceae > Nuphar > Nuphar pumila. The sequence goes on along the minus strand of NC_143251.1, from coordinate 67,402,258 downwards.
TCTCCACTCACTCACGTACATCTTTTTCCAGCCTTTCTCTTTCTCCTTTCTCTCTTCTTTCTTCCCTCTTTCCTTTCCTTTTCCTTCTTCCCCTTCTTTCCTTCTTTCTTTCTTTCCCCATTCATTATTGCCCATTCACGTAAGTCTCTCTTCCCCTCTTATTAAAAGATTTCCCATTAAAACTTAGGGAGATTTTTCATTTTCCTAAGTTCAACACCAAAAAAGAGGATACACGACTGGTGGATTTCTCTTCATTCATGCCTCCCTTGTTTTTTTTTTTTTTTAAAAAAAAAGAAGATCAAAACTGAAATCATTAAACCCTAGATACTTGTCATTTTCTCTAAGTTTCCCCCCTTAAAAAACTTTTCCTTCTTACCTATTCAAAAAAAAAAGGGGCATTCACGCCCAGCCCTGAGAGCCTCTCTTAGCTATCTTCTAACCTCTCTCTCTCTCTCTCTCTCTCTCTCTCTCTCTCTCTCTCTCTCTCTCCCCCCCCCTTAAGCCCTTCACCCTCATTACACAGCACCCATCTCTGATTGCAGCAAGATAACCAGCCACTTCCAGCTTCCCCTTCACAGTTGCAGCCGTCTCCTTCCTTGACAGCACCACCTACACTTGATGCAGCCCATCTTTCACCACAGCACAGCAGCTTCATCTTCAAGTTCCAGCAAGCTCCTCCCTAATCAAGGCGGCAACAACATACTATCATCATCAGCTCCAACTTCCATCGTTGCAGCACCTTCAGACTTCAAGATTTCAGCATCAACCTCTCTCTAGTACCCACCGTCAGCCTCTTCTCCACCACTGGTTCAGCATAGTAGCAGTGATCTTGAAGCAGCCGCTGCAGCTCTTCCACCTTCATCCTTCATCCTTCATCACGACAGCAATCTCCAAGCCATCCAACCTTGAGTCCAACAGCACCCTTCCATGTTGGCAGCATCATAGGCCTCATTGGCACCCAGCCTTTTGCTTCCTCTCCTTTGCAACTGGTTATCATCTACAACAACCCTATCAAGTGCAATCAGTCCACATCCATACCATTATTTCCAACCACCCTTTCGGCCCTCGAAACCTCATCCTCAACCGGTTCACTACCATCGTTCCCACCGGTACAAAGACAAATCCATGTCTTATTTTATTTTTATGGATGCTATAAAGTCAAGTTGAAGATTGAATTGGCAGTAGTATGAATGTTTTATATATATATATATATATATATATATATATATATATATATATATATATATATATATATAGTTCTTAAATTAAAAAAAATATGATAGTAGTTTCATCTCACGTATTTAGGCTAAGTAAACGATGAGATTCGTCTATCTATGGGATTGATTCTCTCGTTTTGAGAGCCAACATCAAAATAGGTCATACACCCTTCATGATGGTTTTGATTTTATTTTCATGTTTCATACAATTTTAGATTTAAAAATTGCATTTAGTTAAATTCCATCATGTATTTTGTTCATTTCATATAGTTCTATTAATAGTTGATTTAGAATCCATAAGAATTTCAATTTTGTGCAAAATCCATGCATTATTTTATGAAAATTTATGCACCAATAAATTCTGTAAATTTTAGATCAAGTAGAATTATATGTCTTTGTTTTATTTCCAAAAATGTGATTCAATTTGGGTTCTGGAAACCTTCTAAACCGATCAAACCTTAAATCGGGTTTTCTGTCATCCAGAAATTTCAATTCCTGCTTTAGCAGACAAAAACCTTCGGATTCACCCTTTTGTGGGATTCAAATCATTCTTCAAAACTCACAGTAGATTCATAATTGAATCTACTAATGAGCTGGAAATTTTTAGGTTTTTCCAACTAGTCTTGAACTTTTGTAAAAAATAGGATTTCTCAGACCCCTGGGAAAATATCGATTTTCTTTTGTCAAGGTATAGACAGATCTTAATGCACCAAGTCCATCCAATCTGTAACTCGTCGGCGAAAACTTTCAACATAAAAGTTGTTCCTAACATAATTTCCTATCATTTCACAAAAAATTGGGAATTTTTGGATCTGTTTCATTATTTTTCCCGGATTTTCTCTTTCTGTCTAACAGATTCCATTGTCCAGAAATTTCAGAGATTTAGGTCTCTGATAACAGTGTGGCCTTTTCCAAACCTTGACCCAAATACCAATAGTGTAAAAAGATCAAATCTTTATCTGTTTGTCAGGGACATTTTACAATAATTTCAGACTTTTTCCCATCTGTATTCCATTTTTCCTATGTTTTCTACCGAAACCTGTCTGTTTCCCCTAAATCCTAGAGTCGCCGGATTTCGATCCGACTTGCCGGAGTGGCACAGCTCCGACCATAGGTCAAAACCAGAAAATGTAAAAAGAACAAATCCTTGCCTTACTGTCCTCTGTCACCCCATAAAATTTGGGAAATTTTTATGGAAGTTTGATATCCTAAATCCCCTTTAGAATAAATATTTTAGGCAAAAATCACAAAATTTCCAATTTCCAATTTCCAATTAACAATTTTGACATCCGGGTCACCCAATTCTCTATTTCAACCTTCGGGTCACTCGATTTCTAATTTTGACCTTCGGGTCATTCAAATCCTCAATTTCGACCTTCAGGTTATTCAATTCTTCAATCTCAACCTTTGATTTTCCATTTCGACCCCTTGTGTCATTCGACTCCCAATTTCGACCTTCGGGTCATGTAATTCTCAAATCTTGACCTTCGGGTCATCCAATTTGATCAATCAGGCCTCTGGGCCGTCCACTCTATCAGATTCTCAATTCAAGCCTTCGGGTTACGATCTTACCAACATCAATCATTCTCCTGCCTTCGGTTTACAACTTTGTCAATATCTATCACTTTCCAAGCCTTCGGGTTATAATTTCATTAATGTCAATCATTTTTAAATCAACAAAATTCTGCTTTCGAGCTGGTCGGTCAACAAATCCTGCTTTCGAGCTGGTCGGTCAACAAATCCTGCTTTCGAGCTGGTCGGTCAACAAATCCTGCTTTCGAGCTGGACGGTCAACAAATCCTGCTTTCGAGCTGGTCGGTCAACAAATCCTTCCTTCGAGCTGGTCGGTCAATAAATCCTGCTTTCGAGCTGGTTAGTCAAAACAAAACCCAACTTTCAAGTTGATCTTTCACTGAGTCTTTTCAGGACTCAATTTGGTCATGGATGTGTCAATTAGACCTCAAGCAATTTCTTTCACCAAGGATTTCAAGAACATTTTGCCAATTTGCCATTAAATATTTGTTGATTTCAAAATTTTTATTGCACAAAAACATTACCTCAGAATACCTTCAATATTATTTTCGAAAGGTCAAAGCTTTTGTGAAAAAGGATTCAAAATTCAAATTCTTTTTATTGGCCAACCAAAAGGATGAAGAATAAATCCTCGATATGGCCAGCAAAAGGAAATTCAATGTTGTTGCAAAGCCATAAGTAATCGGTCTTGATCGCAGTCAATGTCACATTTTTAAAGATCATTCTTGGAAAATAAAGCAGTCGAAATATCCTGGGTGATACAGAAAAATCTATTAAATCCCTATATCTCCTCAATCACCTAAGCTGCAATTAAATATCTGCAAAAGAGATCTCTCAATTGTCGTCAAGATGAAGGCGAATTAGGCGAGTAGACCCCCGGGGCCAAAGAAGATTTGAATCATCTCCAAGATGACGGAGTTTGTGACGGATCCTTCCAGGGAAAGTTCAGAGCACCGTCAAGATGAAGGCGACTGCGGTGAGCCTCCCGACAAACCCTAAAGGATATTTAATTTCTGCTATCATCAAGAGATTTCCAACCAATGAGCCAATAACCGTCGATATAATCCCTGAGAGAAAAAGAAGGATCGGAACATCTCCAAGATGAAGGAGTTTGTGACGTACCCTTCCCCAAAAAAAAAGACAGAAAAGTCAGGACATCTCCAAAATAAAGGATGATGTAATAAAATCCCCAAAAACCTAAGAGAGCTCTAATTCTGCCAAAAAAGAAAAAAAAAGTGGGCAGAAAGATCATCATGAGGAAAGAATCCCAGGATATCATACTGCCAAATTTGCCAAAGAATCTTCTTTAATTTTGTGAAATTCTATTATCAATATTCTTTCACCAATTGCTCTCACAATATCAGGAATATTATCTTTTCTGCTCATATCAAGGAAATTGATAGCTTCCTTAAAAAAAAAAAAAGCCAACTGCAAGCAATTTGAATTCGAATCTTGATTCTATAGAGTTAAGCCCAGTCGGAGGTAATACTTAAGGTAGAAAAGAGGAAAGATTTTCATACCAATATACATCAATTTCAAGCATTTTGAATCAACAAAATTTTTTTAACATTTTGGCAATATTTTCTTACTATCTTGACATGAAGTGAAGAGCTCGATGTCCATCTTGACACATCCTGATATCACCTTTTACCTCCTTGAGAGAGTAACCTTTATCATCTTTCGCGTTGTTGAAAGATTAGCGTTTTCTGTGAAAGGATCGCCTTTATCATCTTTCGCGTTGTTGAAAGAATTCATCTTTTGCGTTGTCAAAAGAATCGCCTTGCTCCTTTGGATCGCCTTATCATCTTTCGCGTTGTTGAAAGAATCGCCTTGTTCCTTTGGATCGCCTTTTTTCGTCTTTCGCGTTGTCGAAAGAATTCATCTTTTGCGTTGTCAAAAGAATCGCCTTGCTCCTTTGGATCGCCTTGTCATCTTTCGCGTTGTTGAAAGAATCGCCTTTTTCCGTCTTTCGCGTTGTCGAAAGAATTCATCTTTTGCGTTGTCAAAAGAATCGCCTTGCTCCTTTGGATCGCCTTGTCATCTTTCGCGTTGTTGAAAGAATCGCCTTGTTCCTTTGGATAGCCTTGTTATCTTTCGCGTTGTCGAATGAATTCATCTTTTGTGTTGTTGAAAGAGTCACCTTATTCCTCTTCAAGAAAATTGTCTTATTCACCATCCAACTTACCATTTTCATTTCCCAGTCAGGTTAAGGGTTAAACTTGAGCCTCATTTTGATGAGGTATTTCGTTTCCTGGTCAGGTTAAGGGTTAAACCTGAGCCTCATTTTGATGAGGTATTTCGTTTCCCAATCAGGTTAAGGGTACAAACCTGAGCCTCCTTTGATGAGGTATTTCATTTTCCGCCCAATCAGGATAAGGGTACAAACCTGAGCCTCCTTTGATGAGGTATTTCATTTTCCGCCCAATCAGGATAAGAGTACAAACCTGAGCCTCCTTTGATGAGGTATTTCATTTTCTGCCCAATCAGAATAAGGGTACAAACCTAAGCCTCCTTTGATGAGGTATTTCATTTTCCGCCCAATCAGGATAAGGGTACAAACCTGAGCCTCCTTTGATGAGGTATTTCATTTTCCGCCCAATCAGGTTAAGGGTTAAACCTAAGCCTCATTTTGATGAGGTATTTCATTTCCCGGTCAGGTTAAGGGTCAAACCTGAGCTTCGTTTCTACACGAGGAATTTTCCGTCCCATCCAGGTTAAGGGCAAAACCTGAATCTCACTTCTTTTGAGGTAAAATTTTTCTTCTTTATTCTCCATTTCATATCTACCATTTTCATCAGGGCTAATATTTTCATATCCAGTCAGATCCTTCTAACTGGGGCATTTTTATAGCCCAAATTTGGTGTGTTTTCTTTGCCACTAAGCTCGTCTTCAAGCCGGCTTAGTAGCAAAGAGGGGCATCTGTAAACACCCCAAATTTTCCTCATCCATTCTCAAACAATCCTCCTCGTGCAGTGCCAACCCTGTTAGGTCAGTGTAGGAGTCAAACCCCGAGTCAGTTTCAGAAAATTATCATTTTACCCATTTTCATTAGGAAAATTACCATTTTACCCCTAGGTCATCCCGAACCCCAGTCAGTCGGAGTCAATTAAGCTCATTGGTTAGTTCAGAACATTTAAAATATCAGTCATTTCAAATTCATTTGAGCTCACAGTGAGAAAGTCATTTTCATTTCTGATCATTCCTGCCAAAATGGGATCATTTCTTCAGAAATGAGCTCATTTCTTGCTCAAATCCAAACCAATTGTCTCTGAGTCAGTCATTCATAGTCAGTCATACTCCCCAGAGTCTAACTTGAGCTCACCAGAAGTTCAAGTACTCCAGTTTCAGTTCAAAACTATTTCCAAGTGTCCAGGAGCCCATTTTAGTCCATTTCAGTTCTTTCAACTGAAATTGAGCTGAGTTCAGCCAATTGAGCTAGTGTTTGAGCTTCGATTTTAGTTCATGTCAGAATTATTGACCTTTTTTTTAGCTCAAAGCCAGCTCAAGTTCGTAATTCACTTCACTTCAGTGACCATTCCAAACCATTTCTCTAAAAATGGCAGCTTTTCTTAAAAATTTAGCCGGAAAGGTCAGTTGTGTCAGTGTCTGGTCAGTTCACTTGAGTTCTGAAACTCTAAAACCCAGCTCATTTCAGTTTGATTCAACTCAAACCCTAATTTTCAGTGTCACTCTAACCCAATAGAGTTCAAAAACCATTTCTTCAATCATTTTTGCAAATTTTGTCAATTTTAACACTTTTTGAACTGGAACAACTGTCAATAGGGGTCTGACATCCAAAATTCTTTATTCAAGGTTAGCATTTCGCATAGCATTTCATGTCATTTCTCATCATTTCTCAGCATTTCATAACATTTCATCACATTTCATTTCATTTTCGAAGTCCAGAACTCCAGTTTTATAAATTTCAATCCAGATCAAGTTTCAAAAGCGTTCAGAAATCAATTTCAAACCCTGGGTTTCCAAAATTGACATTTTTACCCCAGGAGTCTAAATTTGGAAATCTTTTCTAAAGAAAAACAATCTGGATTTCTTTCAAAATCAAATTTTCAAATTCTACACTAAATTTGCTTCGCAATGAGCTATTGAACTTCAAAATCTGAGCTCGTTTCAAAAATTGCCAAAAATAGCTCATTTCGTTTGAAAATAAATTGGGAAGCATTTTCTCGAGAAAAACAATCTGAATTTCTTTCAAAATTATATTTTTAAGTTCTACATTGGATTTATTTTTCAACGAGATATTTAACTTTAAAATCCGAGCTCGTTTCAAAAACTGCCAAAAATAACTCGTTTCATCTGGAAACTTTCTGAAAAGACTATTTTATCCCTCTAATCGTCAAAATGAATTTCAAAATCAAAATTTGGACCCGCTCTGAGATGGCCCATCCATTTGCATTCTCTTGTTTTAATTTATAAGAAAAGAAAAAAAATTATCTTTTTCTTTATTTTTTTTATTTGTTTTATTTTATTTTTTTATTTTATTTTCTTATTTTATTTTTTTAAGGTGGGACCCACAAGGGGGTCTACCACCCCAGCCCTCAATCCAGCCCATTTCCTTTCTTTTTTTCCTCCATTTTCTTTTTTTTTAATTATTTTTTTATTTTTCTTTTCTTTCCTTCTTTCTTTCTTTTCTTTCTTTCTTCTTCCCTTTTTCTTTCTTTCTTTCCTCCTTTCTTTCCTCCCTCTCCACTCACTCACGTACATCTTTTTCCAGCCTTTCTCTTTCTCCTTTCTCTCTTCTTTCTTCCCTCTTTCCTTTCCTTTTCCTTCTTCCCCTTCTTTCCTTCTTTCTTTCTTTCCCCATTCATTATTGCCCATTCACGTAAGTCTCTCTTCCCCTCTTATTAAAAGATTTCCATTAAAACTTAGGGAGATTTTTCATTTTCCTAAGTTCAACACCAAAAAAGAGGATACACGGCTGGTGGATTTCTCTTCATTCACGCCTCCCTTGTTTTTTTTTTTTTTTAAAAAAAAAAAAAGATCAAAACTGAAATCATTAAACCCTAGATACTTGTCATTTTCTCTAAGTTTCCCCCCTTAAAAAACTTTTCCTTCTTACCTATTCAAAAAAAAAAAAGGGGCATTCACGCCCAGCCCTGAGAGCCTCTCTCAGCTATCTTCTAACCTCTCTCTCTCTCTCTCTCTCTCCCCCTTAAGCCCTTCACCCTCATTACACAGCACCCATCTCTGATTGCAGCAAGATAACCAGCCACTTCCAGCTTCCCCTTCACAGTTGCAGCCGTCTCCTTCCTTGACAGCACCACCTACACTTGATGCAGCCCATCTTTCACCACAGCACAACAGCTTCATCTTCAAGTTCCAGCAAGCTCCTCCCTAATCAAGGCGGCAACAACATACTATCATCATCAGCTCCAACTTCCATCGTTGCAGCACCTTCAGACTTCAAGATTTCAGCATCAACCTCTCTCTAGTACCCACCGTCAGCCTCTTCTCCACCACTGGTTCAGCATAGTAGCAGTGATCTTGAAGCAGCCGCTGCAGCTCTTCCACCTTCATCCTTCATCCTTCATCACGACAGCAATCTCCAAGCCATCCAACCTTGAGTCCAACAGCACCCTTCCATGTTGGCAGCATCATAGGCCTCATTGGCACCCAGCCTTTTGCTTCCTCTCCTTTGCAACTGGTTATCATCTACAACAACCCTATCAAGTGCAATCAGTCCACATCCATACCATTATTTCCAACCACCCTTTCGGCCCTCGAAACCTCATCCTCAACCGGTTCACTACCATCGTTCCCACCGGTACAAAGACAAATCCATGTCTTATTTTATTTTTATGGATGCTATAAAGTCAAGTTGAAGATTGAATTGGCAGTAGTATGAATGTTTTATATATATATATATAGTTCTTAAATTAAAAAAAATATGATAGTAGTTTCATCTCACGTATTTAGGCTAAGTAAACGATGAGATTCGTCTATCTATGGGATTGATTCTCTCGTTTTGAGAGCCAACATCAAAATAGGTCATACACCCTTCATGATGGTTTTGATTTTATTTTCATGTTTCATACAATTTTAGATTTAAAAATTGCATTTAGTTAAATTCCATCATGTATTTTGTTCATTTCATATAGTTCTATTAATAGTTGATTTAGAATCCATAAGAATTTCAATTTTGTGCAAAATCCATGCATTATTTTATGAAAATTTATGCACCAATAAATTCTGTAAATTTTAGATCAAGTAGAATTATATGTCTTTGTTTTATTTCCAAAAATGTGATTCAATTTGGGTTCTGGAACTCTTCTAAACCGATCAAACCTTAAATCGGGTTTTCTGTCATCCAAAAATTCCAATTCCTGCTTTAGCAGACAAAAACCTTCGGATTCACCCTTCTGTGGGATTCAAATCATTCTTAAAAAATCACAGTAGATTTATAATTTAGTCTACTAATGATCTGGAAATTTTAATGTTTTTCCAACTAGTTTTAACCTCTGTAAAAAATAGGATTTCTAAGACCCCTAGGAAAATATCGATTTTCTTTCGTCAGGGTATAGACAGACCCTAATGCACCAAGTCCATCCAATCTGTAACTCATCTGCAAAAACTTTCAACATGAAAGTTGTTCCTAACATAATTTTCTTTCATTTCCCAAAATTTGGGAATTTTTGGATCTGTTTCATTATTTTTATCGGATTTTCTCTTTCTGTCTAACAGATTCCAATGTCCAGAAATTCTAGAGATTTAGGTCTCAGATAACAGTGTGGCCTTTTCCAAACCGTGACCCGAATACCAATGGTGTCAAAAAATCAAATCTTTATCTGTTTATCAGGGACATTTTATCATAATTTCAGACTTTTCCCATCTGTATTCCATTTTTCCCATGTTTTCTACCGAAACCTGTCTGTTTCCACTAAATCCTAGAGTCGCCGGATTCCGATCTGACTTGCCGGAGTGGCACAGCTCCGAACATAGGTCAAAACCAGAAAATGTAAAAGGAACAAATCCTTGCCTTACTGTCCTCTATCACCCCATAAAATTTGGGAAATTTTTATGGAAGTTTGATATCCTAAATCCCCTTTAGAATAAATATTTTAGATAAAAATCACAAAATTTAGGGTTTTATTTAAATTTCTATATTTAAAAATACAAACAAAATAAATTTTCGAGCTCCATTATGTTTCTAGGGTTATTTTAGGTGTCCATTCTAAATTTGGCTTAATTCTAAGTTCATTTGCTCCATGTGTTAGTTTATCTTTAAATTCAGAAGCGAAAATTAGGCGAAAATCAGGTTAAATTTGATATTTTATGATATTTTCGCCATTTTCGGGTTTTTATCATGTACATAAGCATGTAGAATCATATTAGGGTTAATTTAAATCTCCTTTGCAATTCATATTTTTCAATTTTGCAAAATTTATTTCAGAAAACCCTGGTTTCAAGGCCATAGTCTTGTTATTGGGGGTATTTTGGTCATTTTGACCTAAATTTCGAAATTTCAATTTCTAATTCTCCAAAATTTCATGCATATCATCATATTTTATCATATTATGTTTGATTTATTTCATTTGATTTTCAAAATTCCAAAATTTATAAAAATTCTTTCAGAAAACCCTGATTTCAAGGTCATCAGGGGTATTTTGGTCATTTTGACACCAATTTCGAATTTTCAAGTTTATTTTCGAAATTTATTCATTATTTATCATTTTTATATCAAAGGGGGTATGAATTTGGGTTTATATCTGAATAATATCCGATAATTTTCCATATTTTTGGATAAATTCAGAAAAACCTACATTTTTGTGTTAACCTTGTTTTCTAGTTTTGCAGGAACATTCAAGAAGAAGACTTAACTTTTATTTTTTTTTTATTTCAATTCAATGTAACCTCAAATGTAATAATTTGGAATAAGAGTTACTTTTCTGCTTAGAATAGGGTTGCATTGCATATAGTTTAATTTATGCAAATTTCAATATGTGATGTATGATTCATGCACATTATTTCAAATTCAATATGGTTTACACGAATGGCACGTGTACAAGCTCTTATGGAGTTTATAAACTCGGTGGGATTCGTATTTACGGCCATTGTCAGAATACGAAGAAAACCAAGATTTATGATCTTCGTATTAGCCACATTCAGCCTACACTCTTAGGCTAACTTCAAAAATGCACTGCATTTCGCAAAGTTTCAAAAGGATTTCCCAATTTCTTAATGAAATTCCCTTTTTAAAATTCATATTCATTCATTCATATCATTCAAATTGCATTATTTTCAAACTCATTTTCCAATTTCAATTTAAAAAAAAATCAGTTTTCTCAAGAATTTCCAAGTCTTTCTCAGGATCTGATTTTCTCAAAATCCTAAGTTTTTCAAATGACATTCCAAAGCATTTCCCAAGTTCAAATCAAGATTTTCCTATGCTTTAAAATTATAAAATTTCAAAATCCCAAGTTTTCAGAAATCCATCTTCTTAGAATTCCCGTTTTCCTGAGAATTCATTTTCCTTTTCAGAAATCATTTTCCAATGAATTTCCTGATTTTCCCAGCATTTCTCAAATCCATTTTCTCATAAAATCAATTCCAAGTTTCCAATCTCAAAACCAATTTTCTCAGATTTTTAAGCTTTCCTAATAAATCACTTTCCAATGCAAATTTCTGATTTCCAATGAAATTTAATGATTTTCCCAGAAACTCCAATTTCAAGCACTTTTCCAATCCTTTTTCAAATGCATTTCAATTTTCCAAAGCAAACATCATATTTTCTCAAACTTGCATTTTTCAAAATTCCATAGCACAAGCCTGATTCTTTGTGCACTCTAGGGAAAATAGAGCATAATTTAGATATTTGAGTCAAGTTAAAGCACATAATTGGTCCTTGGTTCAATTACCCCTGGTAAAGGCGTCAGGAACAGTTGAATCTCGTACCGACAGGCGGATCCCATTCCACGGAATTTTCCGCAAATTTTCAAAACGGAGGCGAGTAATTTTCAAAACCATTTTCAAAACTTTTGTCGAGTTTGACCTGCGAAATTCGTTTCTCTCTCGCAAGGGAGGGAAATTTTTTGCGATGATAACACGGGTGCCCTAGGTCTGGACCCACTTTTGGGCCATACCAGGGGTGCCTATGGGGCACACCGCACCCTTTCTGTCGGTTGGGCCTGGACCAATAGGGTCCAGGCCAGATTCGTGGGTCTGAACCACTTGGTGGTGTGGTTAGTTTAGCGGAACCCTCAAGGGTAAGGCCCAACACCCTGGTCTGAACCCCGGCTGGGTTCAGACCAGGGGTTTTTGTGACTCAGCTGGGTCTGGTCACGTGCGGACCAGACCTCGCTTGAGGTCTTGGTTGGCCCGTTGGACCCTGGGCTAAGCCTAGCACCCTTGTGGGCGCTCTAGGCTTAGCCGGGTGATGACACACCCGGGTTTGCCATTGTGGGCTGAAGCCATTGTGGCTGTCAACCCTACTTGGACTGCTTCTGGGCGTGGACAAGAGGGGCAGGGCCCCCGTGGCCTAGCCACTATTCAGCCCCTTCGGGTTTTTGGTCCCTCGTTTGCGCCAAATCGGCACCGGGTGCTAAGGCACCCGACCACCTTGCCGCCGGTGTGAGCAGCCCGTTGTTAGACTCCGGCATGGGGTCCAGACCACTTGCGGGTTTCGGCAAGATTGACATGACCCCGTGGAGTTCCATGGGAACTCATCCGTGGCGATGTTGCCCTCCCATGCCGATAGGCGATGTTTTAGCCTTGTTGCGGAATTCGTCGCTTGCAAGCAACGTACGTTGCTGCCTCAGGTTTCGGTTGCTCGTACCCGCAGCCCGTAGGGGTGGCAGTGTGGATGAGCTTGCAAGCGGTGTCGCGACACACGTTTGCGTGGTTTTGTCCGGTTCTGCGGACTTTCAGGCTTCGGTCTTGTTCGTGCCCCAGTTGTGCGGACAGAGTGCGGCCGCGCATCTGGATATGCCAATGTTGTTCCCATAAGCAGAGGATTAGGTTGGATTCTACCCCTTGACACTCGTGAGTGTCGGGTTCGCGAGGATCCCTGGCGGATGGCTTTGCTACGCGAGTTTTGCCGTGTTATGATAATTGTACGCGTATTTGCAAGAAATACGTAGTCCATGCTCGGGACGCTCCTCGCATACCCCGTAACTACAGTATATGTATTTTGAGCCTAGTGCCACTCAGAACTTGTAGTTAGCGGTACCTTACCTACTTGTCGACGTATCGTTGCTCACAGCACGATACTTGGGCGAAATTATACCTGTGTGGGTTGTCCTGTTTCGTACATGCAAGTTGGCACGTCTTGACAAGTATGTCACAAGCTCAGGTGTTGAGTGCCTTTCTGTTTGGCTTCCATTCCTATATCGACGGATATACGCTGCACCAGTGGCGTGCTTTACACTCGACATGACATACACTTTGAAAGGAACTGAAAATATTGTAGGGTTCGACACCTTTGACCTGTTGAGGTCCTGACACTCGGTTGGAGTCTACGGGCAATGGCCCGGATTCATGAGAATATGTTCACGTGTTCGTGTTGCCCTAGGCATAAAAAAAATGATATATTATTATCGTCTTCACAGGCGGTGTGCTCGTAGTGGTCGTGTGAGGCTGAGCACGTGAATGGGCAGGCCAGGTCCTCGTTTACATACCCCACGGGGACTACGAGGCACAACTACCTCGAAAGGAGGTATGACTTGAAGTTTGAGCCTAAATAAGATAAACCTGTCGCGCCCCATTCACAATTTGGTCACCCAGAGAGAGGGTGAATGGTACACCCCCGAGTGACGCGTCGTTACTATGACTTGTTCTTTTGAGGAGCCGATGTGACCTCTGACCTCCAGTCACTCAGAGTTAGGGAGGTCAAGGTTGCTCTCTACAGGGATCTTTGCAACTGCAGTAGTACGGATTGCAATCCTTTACCCCTGCGAGAGGTTTCTCCTGGTTGCGTGTCGCCCACAGGTGGTTTTCTCATTCTGTAGCATCCCCGGTTACCACATTAGAAATTGAATAACAGACCGGGTGCATGTCTCACAGAACTCGAGGGTTTTCCTTCGCGTACCCTAAGGAGGTAAAAAGATGAACATAAGAACTAACCAAACAGACCGACTTACTGTAGTTATTACTTTAGAGCAGTACACACCTTCGTTCAGTTGCTGCACTCTGTTGGTTGGTTCGTACTCTGCTACTTTAGCTGCTACTTTCGGTTGTTCAATTTCTACATTGTTACTTTGTTGTTGCACTGTTACTTACTTGTAGTTTTACAGTCTTGTGGCACGTGCACCTTCCTGACATGCACTTGTACTTTATTTCAAATGCTTCTAACTGTTCCATCATGCTAGTTAGTCTAGTACTTAGCACGCTTGTAGCATGTTGCTTACTTTCTGCTTTTCCTTGAAAATGATAATGTATGGATGGTTTGTCTCACCAACTCGCAAGAGTACTAACCCCGTTTTATGGGGATATAGGTGACGAGTAGATGCAGCGCGATGCGACGGCGCACAACAGGAGCCTTAAGACCCACACTTTGCAGCAGATTCTGGCTTCTTCTGGTTTTGGGGTTTGAGGGGTTGTACCTCTCCTTTTTGTGAGACTGTCCCTTTTTGTACCCAGTCTCATTTTTGTATCATTGTAACTATTGTGAAAATGAAAAATACTTTACTTGTCTACTATGGTTTGGTTTTCTTACTGTGGCTCGCTCAGACTTGCGGCCTTTGCTTCACCCCTGTTTCCCTCCTTTACTTCTGCTAGTTGTTTTTCACTCTGTATATCCTCAAAAAAAAAAATTTGCTAAAAAACCAAGGGTTTTTACAAGGTCGGGGTTTGGGGCATAACAAGCAGTCCATGTCTCCCGCTGGACCCATCGCGGCATTGAAAATGTTTAGCTTGACTTTCCTGTTGCCGAATGATAGATCCATGGCTCTGGTCCTACAGTTGATACATGCATTGGCAGTCACCAAGAATGGTCTGCCCAAAATGATCGGAGTCTGGTGCTGGCTGTCTACTCTTTCCATGTCAAGAATGATGAAATCGACGGGGAAATAAAAATCATCCACCTTAACTAGCACATCCTCCAAGACACCTCTCGGTACCTTGACAGAATGATCTGCCAGTAGAAGTGTAATAGGGGTCGATCTCATCTCTCCGAGCCCGAAAGAATCATAGAAATATCCAGGCAGAATGTTCACGCTTGCTCCCAGATCGAGCAAAGCGCGTTCTATCCGGATGTTCCCTATAGTACAAGCAATGATGGGGGCTCCAGGGTCCTTGAGCTTTGGTGGTGTATGATGCTGAAGTACTGAACTCACCTGCTCAGTCAGATGGACCCTGTTAGGAACTCTCTCTCTGGATTTCCTCTTCTGCGTACATAGTTCCTTCAAGAATTTGGTATAAGCCGGCACCTGCTGAATCACATCGAGCAAAGGAAAGCTAATCTGCACATGCTTGAAGATGTCAAGCATGTCTTGGATCTTCGTGCCCTGCTTCCCTTTGAATCCGAGAGACTCTAATGCTTTGGGATAGGGTGGTGGGGGAATATACATCGAGGGTTCCTCCTCTTTGTGAGAAGGCTCACTCCTATCTTTCTTCTGAACTGAGGATGATGATAATGATGATGATGATGGAGATGGTGATGGTGCTGGGGATGGGGATGATAATGATTGCTTAGCCGAAGAAGATGGAACACTGGTCTCTGGCTCATCGATACTCTCTCTGCTCTCAACGTGATACTCACGTCCATTCCTCAGGGCCATAACAGATTTGGCCTGCTGCTGTGACTCAGCATGAAACAAGCCTCCGATCATCTGGTCCTTGCCCTTCGGGTTCATGATAGCCTGGCTCAGCAAAGTACCCTCGGGTCTCCTACTGATAGCCTCTGCTAATTGTCCCATTTGCGACTCTAACTTCGCAATGGACTGCATGTGTGAGCTCAAGATCTCGCTACACTTCTCAAAGGCATTCTGATTAGAGGTTTTCACCTCTTGGAATGCCTGGAGAAGTCTCTCCTCAAAAGATGTCTGTTGGGCAGACTCTTGCGGAATCGGAGGAGGAAATGAAGATGAAGACTGAGGATAACCCAGCCTCTGGAATGTCGGGGTAAATGATGGCGGCCGAGCTGGCTGAGAGGATGTAGGCATCTGAATGGAAGACTGTGGATTCTTCCATGAGAAATTAGGATGGTTACACCAACCCGGATTATATGTAGATGAAAATGGGTTGTTCTGCGGTCTGGCGTAACCCTGGTGTGAACATCCCAAATTTTTCAAAATCTTTTAGATATTTCCTTCTTGCCCCTAAATTCATTTTTTGAGCAAATGTGTCATTTTTAAATATAAATTCCAATTCATTTCTCAAGTTTTACTGAAATCAAATTCATTTTATATGTTTAATTTGATTTCGGATCTGGATCCATTGTCCAGATCCAAATCTAAATCACCTTGTTCAAATTTTAAATTTAAATTATAGAAAATACCAAAAATAGTCTTTAAATAGCTCGGACAGTCCATTCGACATCCGTTTGGATCCATCACATGTATTTCTCAATTCGAGCTTCAAAAACTCAAACATTTTCTCAAAACACGGGTCCGAACCCATTTTCTGAAGAAATTTCCTCAAAATAGCCTTGAAAACCTTCTTTTTGTAAATATTTCTCAAAAATACAAAAAAAATTAGTTTAAATCCTTGTTTTGCCGTACATTTTAGGATTTTGTATTTCCCAAAATACAAAAAAATAAAAATACTCGGAAAAGAACAAAAAAAAAATCAAAAATAAATGAAGAAAATTGCAAAATAGTTTTTAGAAACCCGTTTTAGAGAAAACTTTTTAAAGAGGTCTTTTTTTGGAAAATCTGATTCTCGATGTTTAAAAAAAAAAGTCGAGTTAGGGTTTTGAAAACCCTAACTCTCGCTTCTCTCTCGCTCAGCCGCCTCTCTCTGGACCTCTTTCGCTCAAACCTCCCATGGCCATGTGCAAACTCCCTCCAACGGCCTCTCCTTCTGAGGATCACCCTCCGATCACCCATGTGCCCCCATCGCAACTCTCCATGGTCGCTCATCTCCAACCGACCACCTTCCAGAGCTTTCCTTCTCCCCCTTTAAGAGAAGCACGCAGGGTCTCCCTTCAATCCATCCGTTATCACCCCTCCTCTTTCCTGTAAATAATTCTCAATCGACCCGTCTCCTACCTCTCCACGTCATGCACCATTCCTTCCTTCTTCCCCTTCTGACTCCGTTATGAGCGCTTCTTCACCTCCCCATTTTCTCGTTCGATGACCCGTTTTCACCCTACCCCCACTTTTTCACCTCCTTCCCTCTGCTTAAATCCTTCTTCTCCGTTTCTTCTTCTTTCTTTGGCTTCCTTCCCTACCAACTTAAGGGAGTCGACTCTAGGAATCCCAAGCAATCCAGTAATCGATTACGGAGCACCTGCCGTTACGGATCCTTTTCTATCGAACAAAGGAAATCAAACCCCTGATGATAGCTGCGAGTTACGGTAAGAGCTTCCCCTCTTTACGAGAGAAGCCTCTCTCTCGTCCTTCAGACCCCTTTGCAAAACCGAGGTAAGAAAACCCTCTTTCATTTTTTTTTTGTAGTCATTTACTCTTTCCCCTCTGTTTTCTCTGCTTTACTATCGATTTTCCATTTTTTTTAAAGCATCATCGAACGTGTTGGGTTGCTTATAGCAACATCAACCATTCTTTCGTGCAATAGCAAAGGGACAATTTCGTTCCTACATTCTATTTTCTTTTCTTTTCTTTCCTTTTTTTTTTCTCTTTTCTCTTCTTCTTCTTTTTTTTCTTTTCTAAGTTCTAATTGTGTGCTCTGCATTTGATTTTTACTTCAATGAATGTTCGATGGTATGTCAGGTTCTTTTATGCACGATAACCTGTTCATGCTAAATCACTTACATGCTTCATTTCGTAAAATGTCCTGTTACAGACGTCTGGTCCACTGAGGCCTCATTACATATCCCCTGCAAGTAATTTTCTTTCTTCTTTCTTGTCGATTTTAATGTATACATGGGTATTACCATTCCGTGAGTCTAAACCATAAGCATCATGGGTTACTTAAAGGCTACTGTAAATGGCACTGCCGTTGGCTAAGGTGTTCCTGGTAAGAGGAATTATCGAAGCCTTACCGATTATGCTTCGATTATCATTTGTTAAGATCCGCTTTGGATGCTGCAAGCTGCTAGCCATGGACGACCATGAAGGTGTTGGCATTATGAGTTGGAGGCTAAAATGCTGTTAAAGGAAATAAACATCCCTGGAGCATCGTTGTGAAATTATTTCTTCCTCTCTTTTGCTTCTGGGAATAAATGATCAGAAAATGAAATTGATATCCTCGCAAGTGCTGCGAATCAGATATCGCCATCTTTTGTAGCCTTTTCTGCATGAACTGTCAAGCAAATGGTAAGTATGATGTAAATAAAAAATTTGCA
Organism: Nuphar pumila; assembly: GCF_984573655.1. Taxonomy (NCBI): domain Eukaryota; kingdom Viridiplantae; phylum Streptophyta; class Magnoliopsida; order Nymphaeales; family Nymphaeaceae; genus Nuphar; species Nuphar pumila. Next base: position 67,384,090 of record NC_143251.1, on the reverse strand, counting down.
TTTGACGTTTGCGTTATCCATGTTTTGAATAGGTTTAAAAGGAAACCTGGGAGCATTGGCTTCTGTACAAGAAGCGTTGCCTCCCTTTCAATACGAAGGTTGTATAGTGCTCTGCGGCCATAGGAGAAAATCGATCGTAGGAAGGGTTTCCTTCTCTGGTGGACCAATTAAGTACCTTTATTATTACAATATGGTAAGATTCAAATGAGGATATGCCTGCTTATTAAATAAATCTTAAGTTCTAAATGCACCCTTCCTTTTATTCCTTAGAATCTTAATTCCTTGAAATTTCGATACAAATTGCTTTGTTTACTTGAGTTGGTTGATATGGAGAACTGTCGTTCATTTCCTCGTTCTTTGTATGCTATAGCTTTCTTCCAATTTTTTTTTTTCTTTTGACCAACTGGACTGGCATGTAATGTTGGCTGGGGAGTTTTGAAGGATCAGTTGGGTTTACTGTAGCAAAAACCATCCTGATTCATTGCATCACATATATTAGTTTATAAATGATAGATATACTGCATGTGCTAGCTTGTATATAACAGATACATTTTTTGCTTTGCATATCAGAGGCATCATATAGTTTATTTTATGTATATTAATGTAGTAATCTGCATGTATCAACTAGATTACATATACCAACTTGCATCATCCATCATACTCCCCTCACACCACACCATGCATTCTGTTAGCTGTAAGGGTTGTGTAACAGCCCATTTCCTATAGTTGATTGCACTTCCCTTTCCCATGTATCTCGAAGCAACTCAATTAATGATGTCATCTCCCATACCCCTTTCTTTTAATTGTCAGTCCAAAAGCAATGAAGCCATTTATTCTGAAGCCGATCCAGAGTTGATTTTTTTTTAACTCCTTTCATAAGGCATTTCCAGAGTGATGAATCCCTTGCACATTCTAGATTTGCGTATGGTCAACTTAAACATTATGGCTGATTGATTGCCAAATTTTGAGCTAAGATTGTATGTTCTATGATTTAATAAATTCAGCATTGCTACCTTTTTTTTTTCTTTCTTTTTCCCATTCTGTTTACCAGAAAAATCATTTCCTAAAGAGATACCATCTCCTAGGTATCTTTGCTTCTTGATATACTAAGTCGTGGCTGGAGAATGTGGTTTTCCCAATTGTTGTAATCGGCTTGAATAATGATCAACTGTTTGCCGATAACAAGGGCTCTTAAAACATTAAACTGCAGTTCGTTTATGTCAGCCTTATGCTTGAGTGTAGCTTAAAATATTGGTCTGGTATACCAGCTATTCATAAATCTGTGTGGTAGCTGAGGTGCTTGCCCATGCATTAAGCTAAATGGGCATTTAGTGATTGCAAGCTACGATAGTGATTCCTTGTCACAGTTAGGTAGCATAGCCAAAAGTGCTGGCATCATCCTTTTTTTTTTCTTTCACGTGGAGGGGTCTAAAATCGAGAATCAATCATATGAAGGCAATGAAAATTGACTCACCAAGCAGATGCTGTAAGGGTCTTCCCTTCTCTTACAGTAACACCAATACCTATGTCCTCTTCATTATTTCCCCTTTGCGGATTATTCGTTAGTCACCAGCCGCACTTACTTTCACTCATACTATCATACTTACCCCTGCCTTCCACCAGTACCACTATCTACATATCTTTTTCAGCTTCGTTTCAGCACCTTACTAACATCACCCTCTTCCAGCCACCCTTCTTTCCCTGCTGTAACTAGCATAGCAGCACCACACCATCTTCTACATTTACCAAAATCACGGGTTATACTCCATCTTCACCTCCACAATATCATTGTAACATCTTCATCCTTCATTGGCAATCACTCCTGTTACAGCCACCTGTATATCCTCTGCTTCATGACAGAATTATATGTCATCAGCCTCACTCTCATTCACCTGTGTTACATGTATGTCTATATATATATACATACATACATATATATATATATATATATATATATATATATACACATATATATACACATATATATGCACATGTATGCATGTATATATAAGTATATATGTGCGTGAATATCACTTCTCATCTTTTCATACCTTGCACAACTCAATCATAGTGGCAACAGTCCCTCTCCAGAATTGGAGGAAAATCTCTCAATAGACCTGCCATTTTACTAACAGGTCTGTTTTAATCTCACCATTACATTTGCACCATGCCACCTTTCATAACAGCACCACCTACAGGTTGATTCAATACATATATGGCAGCATCACAATGATATCCTGTATATATTATTTAGGTGTATGCATCCCATCACTCTGTCTTAAGCTTCAACTATGATAATATGAATTTCTTGTTTATGCTAATTCTCGTTTTGCAGGACTTCTTCCTTGGTTGAGAAGCTCTGACATTTTCAAAATTCGATTCAAGTGATGTAATAGATAGGGCATAAATTCTTAGTCCTAGATTAGAATAAATGAGCATTGTAAATACCATAAATTACTTGTTCTCATATCATTTTACCCTTTATTCCGAAAATTCACGAATGGTGAAACACGAATGGCACGTGCACCATTTCGTAAGAGGTAATTGATATTAAGCTAATGATCCACATCAATGGCCATAGTCAGGATGTGGACAAAACTTAGTATTTTTATCTTTTACGAAATAACACTGGATCCGTTTTCAAAATTCATCATATTTCCTTAAATATCTTCTCCTTTTATTAGAAATTAACTTAAAATTGATTCAAAATATATACCAATGGCCATAGTCAGGGTATATTGAGGGTTAATTTCATTTTAAATTCTATAAAAGCACCAAATGTATTTTATTCTTCTCTTGAATTTAAATATAGATTATTATATAATACATTCAATGACCATAGTCAAGGATGTATTATATCTTCAATCTGGCTTTTAATTCATTTAAAGAATGGAATAGCTTTTCAAAAATCCAAAATCCAAAATTTAAATTCATTCATCATTTAGATAGATTTGCATCATATTTCTAAATTCTTTTTCATAAAATCCAAGTAATTCTTTCCTTTCTCAGATCAAATCCTATTTATAAATTCAAATTCAAATTCTATTTCTCAAAAGGATTCAAGAATTCAATTTCAAAGTCTCATTTGACTTTGAAACGTCAGAATCATCTTGTATTTCAAATTCCAAAATTCTATCTTAAAAATCCAATTTAACTTTGAAATTTATTTGTATATTCAAGATTCAATTTCTAAAATTCATTTTCCAAGTTCAAATTAAACTTGGAAGTTCTTGATTCATCTTCTAAATTTAAACTCCAAATCCATTTTTAGAATCCAGGATTCAGCACTCATAGTGGATCTTAGACTTCAGATCCAATTTCCTTATAGGATCCAGAATCCAATTTCACCTTGGATCTCAGACTTCAGATCCCAATCCATCTTGGGATTCAGAGTCCAACTCTACCACGGATCTCAGACTTCAGATCCATTCCATTCTAGGACCCAGAACCCAACTCTATATTTGGATCTCAGACTTCAGATCCAAGATTCATCTTAGGATCCAGAATTCAATTCTATTTCCAATTTTAGATTTCAAATCCAAATTCCACTTACAGATCACCTCTGAATTTCTTAAATTCATCTTTATTTTAAATATCATTTCTCAGATCCATTCTAAATTTCAAACTTCAAAATCTAAATTCAATTTCATCTCAAATATTCATTTTCTTAACTAAATTCAAGTTCAAAATTCAAAGTCCATTTCTGACTTTGAAAATTCATTTCCTTTCATTTAAAAGCTTGAAATCATTCTTTCTCAAAATCAAGATCTATCCTTCCAACCCTGATTTATTTCAAAAACTCAGAACTTCTCTGATCTATCTCAAGTTCTAAAGTTAGAATCAATCATTTCTTCATCAAGTTCATCTCAGAATACTTGGAAATTTCCAAATCATTCTTTTCAAAAGAACATACATCCTTGCATAGCACAAGCATGACTCTTTGTGCATTTATAGTTAGTATAAATTCTTAGATTATATTTAGGCAAAACAAAATGGCATAGATTCGATCCATAGTTCGATTACCCTTGGTAAAGGCGCCAGGAACGGTCGAACCTCGTACCGACGAGCGAATCCCGTCTCTCCATCTTTTTCCCGCAATATTTTCAAAACGGAGGCGAGTTATTTTCTAAATATTTTTCAAATCAAGGTCAAGTGAGACCGCGCAAAATAGTTCCTCCTCTCTCTCTCTTTCTTTCTTTTCTCTTCTCTCTTTCTTTTCTTTCTTTTATTATTCTCCCTTCAAAAGGGAGGAAAATAGAGGTTAGAAAAGGGAAAGAGAAGGAAGAGAGAGAAACCACAAGAGAGGAAAAATTTTGCGATGATCACAGTTTTGGCGACCGAGATGAGACTCGTCTTCGTCCGGTTGAATCTATGCCTTTGCTTTGCTCTTATATAATCTAAGTCTTTATTCTAACATATGTCAGCTACATTTTCATGCAAAACCTTAGGAGCCTAGACTCTGTCCTAAAGCTGACATGATTGCATATAGGATCTAAGTATGGTTTGGTAGGACCATATTGAGGAGACTATTCCATGTTCACATTAGGCTTAGGTCTTAAATACAACTCTCCTCAATTTTAGGGATTGAATGTAAGCAATGTATGCAAGTGTATGCTTCTTTTCATTTAAATCTATTTCTTTATGACTTGCATTAGAGCCTTCTGATTTTATTGTATATTGATCATATTTTGAAAACATCCCTACCTATATTGTCCCGGTCTTCACGTTGCTGGGCTGTCTCACTGAACCATAGTTCGGGAGAGAGCCTCACAACTGGACCACTTATTTGGGTTCGCGCCCCCCTACCACGTACCTAAGGGCCATAGTCCTAGGTATATCGGTAGGTGCTCAAGGATGTTGGGAAGCCATTACCTTAGAACCGAAGAGATATCTTATATGCCACGTACTTCGAGCTTCGGCTTGAGTATATCGACATACCTTGATTGAAAGCAGATGATCTAAAACTTAGAGTTAGGATTAAAGACCCTAACAGCCATTTTCAAATATTGCATATAGAGTCAGCTTTAGGGAATGCTGCTTATACATCCTTGTTTGTATATCTGTGATTGTACGATATTTTATATCTTCCCTATATTCTTCGAAACCCTGGGTATGTATTATTCAAAAAATTTCTCTATTTTAAACCCAGGTGTATTTTCCCTTTATTTTTCTGATTTCTTCAAATTCTTTGATCCTGCCTGCAATTCTTCAATTTTTTCTTAAAATATCCTCTTTCGAATTCTTTTGTAATAAAATAAATTTTTGTCAGGATATGTCCCTTTCAAAATTACGTATTTGTTCATTCTTTTTCAGAAAAACAATGTGGTTGTCATAAATTTTTGGGTGACAACCCAATCCCTCGTAATGGGATATTTTCATTATTAGACTTCGATTTCCTTCTTTATCATATTTTCCTCCAAAATTTTTCTAAATATCCCATTCTTACCTTCAGAGAGGACATTGACATTTCATCATGGTTCGGGCAAGGACTGAAAAGGAAACAGTACCCCAGCAAAGCGACAGTGAAGGAGAGGAAATGAACTCCATTAGGTCATCCAAGCAGCAGGGCCAAGAAGCAGAAAGCAATATCGATACAGCTACATACAAGTTATTTCAGAAAGTGATGGCCAAAATGATGTCTGAACAGGCTGAGGAAAACCCTGAGAAAATATCTTCTAAAAGCAAAGCCAACGGAAAAGTCAGCAAGAAGCAAGTTCAGTATGACAGGACTTCAGAATTAGCAAAGGAGGACTCAGAGGAAGAGAAGCCGACATATTTTCACAATCCCTTGTATCGGCCCAAGAAAGTCAATGAGGGGCACGAGTCAGCAAGCAAAGCCAAAGGTCAGATCCCAGCAGAAGATCCGATGCAGGAGAAAATGAGAGAAATGACTCGTGCGATCAAAGACTTACAAACCCAGGACAAAGGCAAAAAGAGCTACACCGGTGCAGATTTTTATGACGGCCTAGAAGGAGATGACAACTGGGAAGATCTTCCTCGTAAATTCATAAAATTTGATGGGACTGGCAACCACAAGGCTCATCTGGCCACATTTTTCGCCGAGTGCAACCGATTCAGAAAGAACAATAGGGCTTTATTCTTATGCTTTCTACGCAGTCTAGAGGGAGTTGCAGCAAGATGGTATGCCGACCACATCAACCCGATTGAACTGCGAGAATTTGACAAAGTCATCAACTTGTTCATTGAAAGGTTTCTTTTTAATACTGAGGCTCCGCCTACCCTCAACCATCTTTTCAACCTAAAGCAAAATGACAATAAGAGGGCAAAAGATTTCATTCATAGATAGAGATCCACTTGCAACCGGATGAAAGATCCGATATCAGAGGGGCATGCACTTTCAATAATTTTGAACAATTTCTCTCAACCTCTGAAGGGTCTGATCTCTACTTCTCCGTCTAAGTCTTTCATCAAGTTAATAGAACGAGTCGAATGGCTCGAAATGGGATTAGAGAATGAAACCTATCATGGCATCACCTTGGCAGAAGGCAGTCAGGATGTGAAAAAGAAAACCAACTTTACCTTTTCTACCAGTTCCTCCAACAACAATGGCAAAAACAAAAGAGGTGGCAGAAAGAACCACACTGGCGAGTCAGGCAGAGATGACTGTTCCAGTCAAAAAAGTGGGATCAGCAGGCAGAATCGCAGCCCTCCCTCGAGCATCTAGTTAGAGTCAAAGCCTCAAGGAAAACCAAAGCACGATGGTTGGGGATATGACCGTGAGTTTACCCCCCTAGAGCAAACACTCGAGGAAGTTCTTGAGTATATGACAACAAAAGAGATGGTTAAACTTCCCAAGGTAGCAGATCCACCTGTGACTATGAGAAGGTTTAAGGATCAGTTCTGCAAATTCCATCGGGCGATGGGGCACGACATCGAGCACTGCTTTGTTTTCAAAAACATTGTTCAAGACTGCATTGACAAAAAGCTGCTGGTAGAAGAGTAGCTACCCGTCCTGGCCTAGCTTCCCGAATCATGTCAATATTTTTCTGCTTTCTCTCTTTTTCAATCACCTAATAGGGACAACTCAATCCCAGTCTTTTGTGACCTTTGGTCAACAGGCTTGTAAATATTTCAGTCGTTGTTATTAATGTTTTCCTATCAATGAAAATGTCAAAATTTTCTTCATACCTGTTGATATCAAATACCTCTATCTTTTGTCACGTTGGGGCATTTATTTTAGAAAAAAATGTATTTCTCCTATTCTTTTTAAATTAAGGGACAATCCTAAAAACATCATCATGAGAGAAATGATATTACCTATGAGGATTTTCGAAATCATAAAAATCTTGAGAATTTCTGCAAAAACTTCTTCATGATCACCGAAAATTCAATATTTTTGATCAAATCTTCTTCAAAGTAAACTATTACATTGATTTTTCTTAAAATGGGTTTTTCAAACCATTATCTTCAAAATTAACCCTCATGATGATCTCTCATGATGATTCCTTTTAAAAAGGATCAGATCTCACACTGATCGTTCTTCTTACAAATGAATTTTCTTCCCAAAATGATTTCTCATTTATTTGTTAAATAAACATTTTCCTTTCAAGATCCCATATGCAGGCAGGACCAGAAAAACTCCTTTTTCTCTTAAATCTTATAAATTTTCAGTTAAATTTGATATTTATATCAGTTTCATTCATTTTATTCATGTTGTTTTATAAAGTTTATATCAATTTTATCAAGTTTTTATCAAGTTTTATCAATTTCTCCTCAATTCTATTAAATTTTATCAATTCTTTTACCCTTTCAGGTTAAGGGATAAACCTGATGCCTCTTTCCCATGAGGTATTGCCTTTATTCTTGTTCCCCCTCAGGTTAAGGGATAAACCTGACCCTCGTTGTCCGAGGTGTTCCTATTCAGGATAAGGGATAATCCTGAGACCCCTCGTAGGAGCAATAACGCTACCTATGAGGATTCTTTTGTAAATACAAGTTTCGTAAACCTTCATTTGATTTTCTAAATTTATATCAATTTTTCTTCATTTAAATTCCTTAAATTCTTTTTCCCATTCAAGATAAGGGATAATCCTGACACCCCTTGTAGGAGCAATAACGTTATCTATGAGAATTCTTGTGTAAATACACGTTTTGCCAATCTTTATTGATTCTTTATAGATTTATATCAATTTTCCTTCATTGAATTTTCTTAAATTTTATTCTTTTTCCCACTCAGGATAAGGGATGATCCTGAGACCTCTCGTAGGGGCAATGATGTTACCTATGAGAATTCTTTTTGCAAATACAAGTTTCATTAAATTGATTTTCTAAATTTATATTTTCTTAAATTCTATCCTTTTCCCTTTCAGGATAAGAGATAAAACCTGAACCTCGACATTCGAGGCATTCTTTCTCAGGGCAAGGGATAATCCTGAGAACACTCATAAGAGCAATAATGCTACTCGTGAGAATTCTCTTTACAACATAAATTTTCATAAATTTTCTCAAGTTTTCTCCATTTTTGTTAATCTTTCATTAAATTCTATCTCCTTCTATCTTCTTAAATTTTATTCCTTCTTTTTCCCGTTCAGGACACGGGGTTAATCCTGAAAATTGGACCGCACACAACCAAATGTGTTGGTCCGTCTAAATCCTAAATCATAAATCTTGTCTTCAAGTCTCAAGTATATCCTAAAAAATCTCCCTCTTCCCTTTCAGGTTAAGGGATAAAACCTGAATCATTGTCTATTATATCTTAAATTCTCACCAAATGTCTATCAATTTCATCAAATGTCTTTTATTATCAGGCCTTCGGGTTACAATTACATCAAATGTATATCCTTTTTCAAAGCCTTCGGGTTACAATTTCATCAAATGTATATCCTTTTTCAAAGCCTTCGGGTTACAATTTCATCAAATGTATATCCTTTTCAAATCCTTTGGGTTACAATTTCATCAAATGTATATCCTTTTTCAAAGCCTTTGGGTTACAATTTCATCAAATGTATATCCTTTTCAAAGCCTTCGGGTTACAATTTCATCAATGTATATCCTTTTCAAAGCCTTCAGGTTACAATTTCATCAATGTATATCCTTTTCAAAGCCTTCAGGTTACAATTTCATCAATGTATATCCTTTTCAAGCCTTCGGGTTATAATTTCATCAATGTATATCCTACTCAAACCTTCGGGTCACAACTCTATCAATGTCAATCATACTTCCAAAAATCCTGCTTTCGAGCTGGTCGGTCAAACAAATCCTGCTTTCGAGCTGGTCGGTCAATCAAATCCTGCTTTCGAGTTGGTCGGTCAAACAAATCCTGCTTTCGAGCTGGTCGGGCAATCAAATCCTGCTTTCGAGCTGGTCGGGCAACCAAAATCCTGCTTTCGAGCTGGTACTTCCATCAAAATCCTACTTTCGAGCTGGTCGGGCAATCAAATCCTGCTTTTGAGCTGATCGGGCAACCAAAATCCTGCTTTCGAGCTGGTACTTCCAAAAAATCATGCTTTCGAGCTGGTCGGGCAATCAAATCCTGCTTTCGAGCTGGTCGGGCAACCAAAATCCTGCTTTCGAGCTGGTACTTCCAAAAAATCCTGCTTTCGAGCTGGTCGGGCAACCAAAATCCTGCTTTGGAGCTGGTACTTCCAAAAAATCCTGCTTTCGAGCTGGTCGGGCAACCAAAATCTTGCTTTCGAGCTGGTGCTTTCAAAAAATCCTGCTTTCGAGCTGGTCGGGCAAAAAAATCCTGCTTTCGAGCTGGTACTTCCAAAAAATCCTGCTTTCGAGCTGGTCGGTCAAACAAATCCTGCTTTCGAGCTGGTCGGGCAAACAAATCCTGCTTTCGAGCTGGTGCTTCCAAAAAAATCCTGCTTTCGAGCTGGTCAGTCAAAACAAAAACCTAAATATTCCTTCCCAAGTTTCAACTTAAGGTCGCATCAAAATCTATATTGAGTGATTATTTCACAAAGGATGCTCGAAAACCTTGCCAATTTGATAAAAATACTTGTTGATTCCAATATTCTTACTGCACAAAGGAATTACCTCGAATTACCTCTAGTATTTTCTTCATAAAAAGTAAAACTCTTTGCGAAAAAGAGGTAAAATTCAAATCTTTTTCCTGTTGATCAACCAAAAGGATGAAAGAAATATCCTTGGTATGATTAGTGAAATAAATATTCAATGATGTTGAAAAGCCAGAAACGAATTGATATTGATCATGGCTATGACGCATGTTTAAAGACGGCTATCTGGCAATCAGGCAGTGGAAATATCCCGAGCGATAAAAAAGAATCCACTCAATCCATATCTCCTTATCCATTTTTGAGCTGCAATCAAATATTGGCAAAAGGGATCTCTCAATTGTCGTCAAGATGAAGGCGAATTAAGCGAGTAGACCCCCGGGGCCAAAGAAGATTTGAAACATCTCCAAGATGACGGAGTTTGTGACGGATCCTTCCAGGGAAAGTTCAGATCACCGTCGAGATGAAGGCGGGTGTGATGGACCTACCGACAAACCCTAAATGATATTTGATTTCTGCTATCATCTAAAGACCTTTTGAGCCAACATCATCAATAGAATCCCTGAGATATAAGAAGGATCAGAACATCTCCAAGATGAAGGAGTTTGTGACGTACCCTTCTCCTGAAAAAGAGAGAAAAGTCAGGAACATCCAAACGAAGGATGATGTAAAATGCCCGGAAAGCCCAATGACTCAAAAAGAGTGCAAAAAGATCATCATGAGAAAACACTCAGATATCAAATTGCCTAAATTGCCAGAAGTCATCCTTTCTTATGCAAAATATCTGTTATCAATACCTTTTCACTACTTACTTTTATGAAATTGAGAATATTTCTTCTCTTCTCATATAAAGGAAATGGATAACTTCCTTGAAGAAAATCATCAGCGCTAGAGTTCTGAATTTGACTCTTAAAAACCAAGGAGTTGACCTCGTTGGAGGAAATACTCTAGGTAAAAGAGGAAATATCTTTGCACACATGTACACATTTTCAAGCGTTGAAGTCAACTATAAATTTATCTTATTGGCAAAATTTTCTAGATATTCTGAGGATGAAATAATTAGTCAATATCCATTTTTTTGATGCAACCTAGCGTTGTTCATATCTTCCAGAAGAGTTACCCCATTCAGTTGAAGTATCTCTCCTGTCCCATCACAGTTTCAAGAAATCCGTATGGTTGTTCCCACTCAGGTTAAGGGTCAAAACCTGTACTCCCTGCGAGAGGTCACTAAATTCAAAAGCTGATTTAGTCTCAGCAATGAGACGTCCAAGTTCATCCCTTTTTTTTCAAAGCTTTATGGAACCCCATTTCCTTCCTCCTTTCGCAAACCCCTCTCGGATTTGTTCGTCCAAACTCCGAAGGTCCCATCATGGTCTCTTCACTCGAGGATTCCATATGGTCGTCCCCTTCAGGTTAAGGGTTAAGCCTGAACCTCGCCCCTTGAGGTATCTTCCTTTTCAGGTTTTGGTTAAACCTGAGTCTCATTCCAACGAGTTTCCCTCGTTTCGACGAGGTGTCTTCCTCCAGTCCCATCATGGTTCTTCCCATCGAGGAATTCATGCTTTGTATATCCATCCGGAATAAAATCCTACTTGAGCTTCATCTCATAAGGCATTTTCCAAAAATGTCCCATCAAGGTCCTCACTTATTCCTTTCCCCATTCAGGTTATGTTGAGATATATCTCTGTCCCATCCAGGTTAAGGGCTAAACCTGAGTCATTCCAAAAAGCTGATCTCGCCTCATTTATGAGACTTGATCAAAACCATTTCATCATTTCGGGATCTTCACCCAAAGTCCCATCACGATTTCCTCATCTCTATCATTCAGTCATATCATGGTCGAGGATTTCGCTCCCCCAAGCCATTCAGGATAAGGTATTAAGCCTGAAACCATGTCTTTCAAATAAATTCTTCCACACCCAGTTCGGATCTGTTGACTAGGGCATTTTTCAAAATTTGGAGTGTTTTCTTTGCCACTAAGCTCGGCTTTCAACCGGCTTAGTAGCAAAGAGGGGCATCTGTGAACACCCCAAATTTTTCAAAATCTTTTAGATATTTCCTTCTTGCCCCTAAATTCATTTTTTGAGCAAATATGTCATTTTTAAATATAAATTCCAATTCATTTCTCAAGTTTTACTGAAATCAAATTCATTTTATATGTTTAATTTGATTTCGGATCTGGATCCATTGTCCAGATCCAAATCTAAATCACCTTGTTCAAATTTTAAATTTAAATTATAGAAAATACCAAAAATAGTTTTTAAATAGCTCGGACAGTCCATTCGACATCCGTTTGGATCCATCACATGTATTTCTCAATTCGAGCTTCAAAAACTCAAACATTTTCTCAAAACACGGGTCCGAACCCATTTTCTGAAGAAATTTCCTCAAAATAGCCTTGAAAACCTTCTTTTTGTAAATATTTCTCAAAAATACAAAAAAAATTAGTTTAAATCCTTGTTTTGCCGTACATTTTAGGATTTTGTATTTCCCAAAATACAAAAAAATAAAAATACTCGGAAAAGAACAAAAAAAAAATCAAAAATAAATGAAGAAAATTGCAAAATAGTTTTTAGAAACCCGTTTTAGAGAAAACTTTTTAAAGAGGTCTTTTTTTGGAAAATCTGATTCTCGATGTTTAAAAAAAAAAGTCGAGTTAGGGTTTTGAAAACCCTAACTCTCGCTTCTCTCTCGCTCAGCCGCCTCTCTCTGGACCTCTTTCGCTCAAACCTCCCATGGCCATGTGCAAACTCCCTCCAACGGCCTCTCCTTCTGAGGATCACCCTCCGATCACCCATGTGCCCCCATCGCAACTCTCCATGGTCGCTCATCTCCAACCGACCACCTTCCAGAGCTTTCCTTCTCCCCCTTTAAGAGAAGCACGCAGGGTCTCCCTTCAATCCATCCGTTATCACCCCTCCTCTTTCCTGTAAATAATTCTCAATCGACCCGTCTCCTACCTCTCCACGTCATGCACCATTCCTTCCTTCTTCCCCTTCTGACTCCGTTATGAGCGCTTCTTCACCTCCCCATTTTCTCGTTCGATGACCCGTTTTCACCCTACCCCCACTTTTTCACCTCCTTCCCTCTGCTTAAATCCTTCTTCTCCGTTTCTTCTTCTTTCTTTGGCTTCCTTCCCTACCAACTTAAGGGAGTCGACTCTAGGAATCCCAAGCAATCCAGTAATCGATTACGGAGCACCTGCCGTTACGGATCCTTTTCGATCGAACAAAGGAAATCAAACCCCTGATGATAGCTGCGAGTTACGGTAAGAGCTTCCCCTCTTTACGAGAGAAGCCTCTCTCTCGTCCTTCAGACCCCTTTGCAAAACCGAGGTAAGAAAACCCTCTTTCATTTTTTTTTTGTAGTCATTTACTCTTTCCCCTCTGTTTTCTCTGCTTTACTATCGATTTTCCATTTTTTTTAAAGCATCATCGAACATGTTGGGTTGCTTATAGCAACATCAACCATTCTTTCGTGCAATAGCAAAGGGACGATTTCGTTCCTACATTCTATTTTCTTTTCTTTTCTTTCCTTTTTTTTTTCTCTTTTCTCTTCTTCTTCTTTTTTTTCTTTTCTAAGTTCTAATTGTGTGCTCTGCATTTGATTTTTACTTCAATGAATGTTCGATGGTATGTCAGGTTCTTTTATGCACGATAACCTGTTCATGCTAAATCACTTACATGCTTCATTTCGTAAAATGTCCTGTTACAGACGTCTGGTCCACTGAGGCCTCATTACATATCCCCTGCAAGTAATTTTCTTTCTTCTTTCTTGTCGATTTTAATGTATACATGGGTATTAGCATTCCGTGAGTCTAAACCATAAGCATCATGGGTTACTTAAAGGCTACTGTAAATGGCACTGCCGTTGGCTAAGGTGTTCCTGGTAAGAGGAATTATCGAAGCCTTACCGATTATGCTTTGATTATCATTTGTTAAGATCCGCTTTGGATGCTGCAAGCTGCTAGCCATGGACGACCATGAAGGTGTTGGCATTATGAGTTGGAGGCTAAAATGCTGTTAAAGGAAATAAACATCCCTGGAGCATCGTTGTGAAATTATTTCTTCCCCTCTTTTTCTTCTGGGAATAAATGATCAGAAAATGAAATTGATATCCTCGCAAGTGTTGCGAATCAGATATCGCCATCTTTCGTAGCCTTTTCTGCATGAACTGTCAAGCAAATGGTAAGTATGATGTAAATAAAAAATTTGCATTTGACGTTTGCGTTATCCATGTTTTGAATAGGTTTAAAAGGAAACCTGGGAGCATTGGCTTCTGTACAAGGAGCGTTGCCTCCCTTTCAATATGAAGGTTGTATAGTGCTCTGCGGCCATAGGAGAAAATCGATCGTAGGAAGGGTTTCCCTCTCTGGTGGACCAAGTAAGTACCTTTATTATTACAATATGGTAAGATTCAAATGAGGATATGCCTGCTTATTAAATAAATCTTAAGTTCTAAATGCACCCTTCCTTTTATTCCTTAGAATCTTAATTCTTTGAAATTTCGATACAAATTGCTTTGTTTACTTGAGTTGGTTGATATGGAGAACTGTCGTTCATTTCCTCGTTCTTTGTATGCTATAGCTTTCTTCCAATTTTTTTTTTTTTTCTGACCAACTGGACTGGCATGTAATGTTGGCTGGGGAGTTTTGAAGGATCAGTTGGGTTTACTGTAGCAAAAACCATCCTGATTAATTGCATCACATATATTAGTTTATAAATGATAGATATACTGCATGTGCTAGCTTGTATATAACAAATACATTTTTTGCTTTGCATATCAGAGGCATCATATAGTTTATTTTATGTATATTAATGTAGTAATCTGCATGTATCAACTAGATTACATATACCAACTTGCATCATCCATCATACTCCCCTCACACCACACCATGCATTCTGTTAGCTGTAAGGGTTGTGTAACAACCCATTTCCTATAGTTGATTGCACTTCCCTTTCCCATGTATCTCGAAGCAACTCAATTAATGATGTCATCTCCCATACCCCTTTCTTTTAATTGTCAGTCCAAAAGCAATGAAGCCATTTATTCTGAAGCCGATCCAGAGTTGATTTTTTTTAACTCCTTTCATAAGGCATTTCCAGAGTGATGAATCCCTTGCACATTCTAGATTTGCGTATGGTCAACTTAAACATTATGGCTGATTGATTGCCAAATTTTGAGCTAAGATTGTATGTTCTATGATTTAATAAATTCAGCATTGCTACCTTTTTTTTTCTTTCTTTTTCCCATTCTGTTTACCAGAAAAATCATTTCCTAAAGAGATACCATCTCCTAGGTATCTTTGCTTCTTGATATACTAAGTCGTGGCTGGAGAATCTGGTTTTCCCAATTGTTGTAATCGGCCTGAATAATGATCAACTGTTTGCCGATAACAAGGGCTCTTAAAACATTAAACTGCAGTTCGTTTATGTCAGCCTTATGCTTGAGTGTAGCTTAAAATATTGGTCTGGTATACCAGCTATTCATAAATCTGTGTGGTAGCTGAGGTGCTTGCCCATGCATTAAGCTAAATGGGCATTTAGTGATTGCAAGCTACGATAGTGATTCCTTGTCACAGTTAGGTAGCATAGCCAAAAGTGCTGGCATCATCCTTTTTTTTTTTTTTTTCACGTGGAGGGGTCTAAAATCGGGAATCAATCATATGAAGGCAATGAAAATTGACTCACCAAGTAGATGTTGTAAGGGTCTTCCCTTCTCTTACAGTAACACCAATACCTATGTCCTCTTCATTATTTCCCCTTTGCGGATTATTCGTTAGTCACCAACCGCACTTACTTTCACTCATACTATCATACTTACCCCTGCCTTCCACCAGTACCACTATCTGCATATCTTTTTCAGCTTCGTTTCAGCACCTTACTAACATCACCCTCTTCCAGCCACCCTTCTTTCCCTGCTGTAACTAGCATAGCATCACCACACCATCTTCTACATTTACCAAAATCACGGGTTATACTCCATCTTCACCTCCACAATATCATTGTAACATCTTCATCCTTCATTGGCAATCACTCCTGTTACAGCCACCTGTATATCCTCTGCTTCATGACAGAATTATATGTCATCAGCCTCACTCTCATTCACCTGTGTTACATGTATGTCTATATATATATATATACATATATATATATACACACATATATGCACATGTATGCATGTATATATAAGTATATATGTGCGTGAATATCACTTCTCATCTTTTCATACCTTGCACAACTCAATCATAGTGGCAACAGTCCCTCTCCAGAATTGGAGGAAAATCTCTCAATAGACCTGCCATTTTACTAACAGGTCTGTTTTAATCTCACCATTACATTTGCACCATGCCACCTTTCATAACAGCACCACCTACAAGTTGATTCAATACATATATGGCAGCATCACAATGATATCCTGTATATATTATTTAGGTGTATGCATCCCATCACTCTGTCTTAAGCTTCAACTATGATAATATGAATTTCTTGTTTATGCTAATTCTCGTTTTGCAGGACTTCTTCCTTGGTTGAGAAGCTCTGACATTTTCAAAATTCGATTCAAGTGATGTAATAGATAGGGCATAAATTCTTAGTCCTAGATTAGAATAAATGAGCATTGTAAATACCATAAATTACTTGTTCTCATATCATTTTACCCTTTATTCCGAAAATTCATGAATGGTGAAACACGAATGGCACGTGCACCATTTCGTAAGAGGTAATTGATATTAAGCTGATGATCCACATCAATGGCCATAGTCAGGATGTGGACAAAACTTAGTATTTTTATCTTTTACGAAATAACACTGGATCCGTTTACAAAATTCATCATATTTCCTTAAATATCTTCTCCTTTTATTAGAATTTAACTTAAAATTGATTCAAAATATATACCAATGGTCATAGTCAGGGTATATTGAGGGTTAATTTCATTTTAAATTCTATAAAAGCACCAAATGTATTTTATTCTTCTCTTGAATTTAAATATAGATTATTATATAATACATTCAATGACCATAGTCAAGGATGTATTATATCTTCAATCTGGCTTTTAATTCATTTAAAGAATGGAATAGCTTTTCAAAAATACAAAATCAAAAATTTAAATTCATTCATCATTTAGATAGATTTGCATCATATTTCTAAATTCTTTTTCATAAAATCCAAGTAATTCTTTCCTTTCTCAGATCAAATCCAATTTATAAATTCAAATTCAAATTCTATTTCTCAAAAGGATTCAAGAATTCAATTTCAAAGTCCCATTTGACTTTGAAATGTCAGAATCATCTTGTATTTCAAATTCCAAAATTCTATCTTAAAAATCCAATTTAACTTTGAAATTTATTTGTATATTCAAGATTCAATTTCTAAAATTCATTTTCCAAGTTCAAATTAAACTTGGAAGTTCTTGATTCATCTTCTGAATTTAAACTCCAAATCCATTTTTAGAATCCAGGATTCAGCACTCATAGTGGATCTTAGACTTCAGATCCAATTTCCTTATAGGATCCAGAATCCAATTTCACCTTGGATCTCAGACTTCAGATCCCAATCCATCTTGGGATCCAGAGTCCAACTCTTCCACGGATCTCAGACTTCAGATCCATTCCATTCTAGGACCCAGAACCCAACTCTATATTTGGATCTCAGACTTCAAATCCAAGATCCATCTTAGGATCCAGAATTCAATTCCATTTCCAATTTTAGATTTCAAATCCAAATTCCACTTACAGATCACCTCTGAATTTCTTAAATTCATCTTTATTTTAAATATCATTTCTCAGATCCATTCTAAATTTCAAACTTCAAAATCTAAATTCAATTTCATCTCAAATATTCATTTCCTTTCCTAAATTCAAGTTCAAAATTCAAAGTCCATTTCTGACTTTGAAAATTCATTTCCTTTCATTTAAAAGCTTGAAATCATTCTTTCTCAAAATCAAGATCTATCCTTCCAACCCTGATTTATTTCAAAAACTCAGAACTTCTCTGATCTATCTCAAGTTCTAAAGTTAGAATCAATCATTTCTTCATCAAGTTCATCTCAGAATACTTGGAAATTTTCAAATCATTCTTTTCAAAAGAGCATACATCCTTGTATAGCACAAGCATGACTCTTTGTGCATTTATAGTTAGAATAAATTCTTAGATTATATTTAGGCAAAGCAAAATGGCATAGATTCGCTCCTTGGTTCGATTACCCCTGGTAAAGGCGCCAGGAACGGTCGAACCTCGTACCGACGAGCGAATCCCGTCTCTCCATCTTTTTCCCGCAATATTTTCAAAACGGAGGTGAGTTATTTTCTAAATATTTTTCAAATCAAGGTCAAGTGAGACCGTGCAAAATAGTTCCACCTCTCTCTCTCTCTCTTTCTTTCTTTTCTCTTCTCTCTTTCTTTTCTTTCTTTTATTATTCTCCCTTCAAAAGGGAGGAAAATAGAGGTTAGAAAAGGGAAAGAGAAGGAAGAGAGAGAAACCACAAGAGAGGAAAAATTTTGCGATGATCACACCTGGGCTGCCTGAACTTGTTCTTGAACAAATTCAGGGTACTGAGCTGCCGAAGGGCACTTAGTAATCTCATGTGCCGGACTGGCACATAGAGTACACACCTGCTGAGTAGTGGGTGGTCCTGAGAGAAGTTGGTCCAACTTCTGAGCAATCATGTCTACCTTGCACTGTAGTGCAGTTGATGGACAAATTTCAAGAACACCAGCTTTCTTCTGAATGCTGGGTGTGGCTTTATCTGAATGAGAGCTCGAAGCATGGTGGAGGGAATTCTCGGCCAATGTATTAAAGAACCTTCATGCTTCATCCTCACTCTTCAACATGAATGTCCCCCCTTATGAAGAGTCGATCATCTGACAATTCCTGTCAGACAATCCATCGTAAAAGCTCTGCACCAGCTGCCATCTCAGCACCTGATGATGGGGACACTTCCTAAGGAGATCCTTCATTCTCTCCCAGGTCTCATGAAAGTGCTCACCATCTAGCTTTGAGAAGCTAGTGATGCCTCACCGATACTGGTTCGTACGACCAATGGGGAAATACTTCCGAAGGAACTCCTGCAGTAACTGATCCCATGACCCTATCTCTACAGAATCTAAGGACTTCAGCCAATACTTGGCCTTGTCCTTCAATGAAAATGGGAATAAGGTCAATCTCAAAGCATCATCGTCGAAATTCTGTATCTTCACAGTAGAATAGATCTCGAGGAATTCATCTAAGTGTCGGTAGGGATCCTCGTGACTAAGGCCATAAAAAGATGGAAGCATCTGAATAATGCTGGCCTTAATCTCATAGTGAGGCACTCCTACATCGGGTCTCCGAATGCAGGATGCCTGGACATAGTCTGTGGGAATGAAGTATTCCCTCAGAGGACGTGGATGAACTGGAGGTGGAGCTGGAGGATCCATATCGCCCATTGTTGTTGAACTTCGAGGAGAATGTAAAATTCTCTCTGGGTTGTCAACGAATGGATGTAATGGGGTTCCTAGAGCTCTTCGCCCCTGCATACACTGGTACTAAGACCAGATGTAAGCACACGACCTAAATCTAAACTAAAACTAAAACTAACACAAATACTAAAATATAAATAACACAAATCAAGGCACTAATAAGCAAATATGCTAAACTATCTATGTCAGAACTATCTAAGTAAATGAAATAACAAAGTAAACTACTCTAATTTACTGGAAATGAAAAAAATACAGGAATTCACAAACTAAGTTTTTCTAAAACCCATTTGTCTAATCGCTCCTTGCAGAATGAATATAAAGTGAATCCTAGAAAACAGTACGTGAAACCTATATGTACTAACTATGTTAAACCTATATTCACTTACTAATCCTACTAACTAGAAAGTAAAAACAACTAATTAACTACTAGCTAACATAGATTAATAAATCAAACTCTAAGAAATAAAAGAAGTAATTCAACGTTCCCCGGCAATGGCGTCAAAATTTGGTTGATTTTTGATAAATGCTCTTTTTATAAGATAGTTTTTCAATAAAATCTTTGGAAAATCGTCAACCAAAAGTAAATAACCGACTTTCCACGAAGTGGTCAGTACGGGTCGAATCCACAGGGAACGGGAATCACTCAAATATTTCTAAAAAATTCAATTTATGAATCAATAAACACTAGTTACAAATACAATGCTAAAACAATTACAAATTAACACTACAACTAATTAGAAAAGCTCTTTAGTCTTCTGTTGCAGGCCAAGGGTATTTCTGTCTTTTCACCACTTCTCACAGTTTCGCACCTGGACAAGAATCTCTGGAAAATTGTTATGCTTTTCAACCAAAAAACACAGGAAAATACAAAGTTAGTAACTAATTTAATGAAACTAAACTAAAATGTAAATTAAACCTAAATCTGAAGAATTTAAACAAGCAAAACCTAATTACTAATAAAATAATAAAGAAAATATCAAACTAATTCTAAAATCAACTAACCTAAGTCTAACAATGCTGGATGATGCAGATGCAGCACTTAAAATGCAGAAACTGATGAAAACAGACCGAAAATGACTAAATGAATGAAATTACAAATCTACCCCTAACTAGTGCAAAATAGACTTCTGACAGCTCTTTGGAAATTGACTGTTTGGAAAAGCAAACGAGGTCCGATTTTCCCAAAATTTGTTCTATTCTGCAACTAACAGATTCAAGAATCTGACAGTTTTTACAGAATAAAAAAAGGATATCTGGAACTCCAGATATAAGCGTTTCAAAACTGGGAAAAATCTGGATATCGCAGGTCCCGAAATTTTAAATTCCGAAAAAGCAGTTTTCACAAAACGCTTAAAAATCAGACCAAACCAACTTGGATCGAGCTGAAATTTGGTATGTAGTTAGTTAACACGCCAATAAAGTGAATAGAAAAATAATATTTGAAAAACTCAAATTTTTTGCACATAAAATAACACGTGTGCGACAGGGCAAAAATCAGGTTTTGAGTTCAATGCACTATTCACTTTGTAAGTCTATTTTAAACACTAAGAATGCAATCTAACACTAATGCAGACCTAAATGATGCTGAATGACAGTTTATATGCTGACTCTAAATGCAATTAGGCTAAATGAACAGAAAATGAAGTAAAATACGCCAACTACGAATAAAGCTATGTTAACTAATAATTCAAATGCAACTAATATAGTTAAAGTGCAAACCTAACTATATAAATTAGAAGCTGCAGTTAATACAAACTAGATACATATTAACTAAATGAAATGCTTAAATCAAACACAATGAACAACTACACATTTAGACAACACTGACTTCTAAAATCTAACTAATGCGAACAAATGAATCACTAGACTAAATTACACTATATCTAATATGAATTAAAATTAAAATTAAATAAGCAACTAAAGACCACTAAGGTGTGCGGGTTTAAGGTTGGCCTTAGACTAGGTTCAACTAGGTTGACTCGGTTGACTCAACTTTGGCTTAGACTAGGTACACGACTCACCTAATTGGGTCAACTAGGTTGACCAGGTTAGACATCAACTAAATTAGGAAATGACCAATGTAAGTCTAATTAATCCATATAAGTAGAACCTACCTAAATAAGAGAGACTATTGCTAAAATTGATATTTAAGTAATTGAGACCTAATTAATGCACCTAATCTAAATAAAGAAGAAGGTAATAAATAGGAGATAATGAATTTTGGAAACAAATCGATTTGGCAAAAACGTCTAACCCAGAGAGATAAAACTTACCTTACTTGCTATAGAACTCAAATGGGAAATAAAGAATTGAAAACGTCCAACTCACAGGGGGCCCACACGTTTTCAACCTTGCTTTAAAAGCATTAAATAATTTTTGAAAACCTTTCCAAAAACCTTAAACATGTTTTTGGTTGTCTTTAGAAAGAAAGGATAACCTTGAAAATCAATTCCAAAAATCGTGTATAACTCTTTTGGAAAATATTTGAAAGCCAAATTTTGTTTCCAGAATTGTTCAAAGAGAGAAGCTTGCTCTCTTAGCTGGATACCAAAAATCAAAACTTACCTTCTACGAATTTGAATTAATCAATCCTTTCCAAAATTCGTTTTCTACCACAATTACTTCCTTCTCCTCTTTCTAAAAAATTCTACTCACACTAGATAATACATTAAGCTCTATCTCACTAATTAAGACAAGAATTTAGGAAAATCAAGAAAGGTTGGAATGAGAAACACGAATTTCCAAAATTTAAGAAATAACAATTACTACACTAATTACTAAATAAGTAAAATCGTCTAAAACTAACTAACTAAAACAATGAACCTAGACACCCTAATAGACTTACCTATTCAATTAATCCCTACCAAAAACAACCTAGAGCTCGACTAGAGCTCTAATGGCTGACGTCCCACCTAGGGAAGATGACTACTTACACTACAATCAAAGTTTTAACTAACAAAAATAACGAATACAAAAATTAAACAAACCTCACCACGATAATGATAAATCTAAATTAACAATTGACTAGAACTAACGAATTACACTAATGACCGCATAAACAAGCTATTTAACATGTTGTATATCATAGAACACATAAACAATACATCATCTAAATGCCTAAACTAGAACACAAAATAATGAAATTAATGCTACTAACCCTATTGCAAGATTAACATATAACTTAAATAAACATCAAACAGCGCGTTGTACTAATGAAATAACTATATGGAAATCCTACAGCCGGCTGAACAACACTATAAAACATAAGATTAAAACTCGACTTTTTGATTTTCTCAATAAAAACTAAAACACCAAACGAAAACAAAATGACATTTAGAAAGATCTTAACATGATGAACTCGACCAACCCACTACACTATGAAAATGACAAACCAACATACACAACACAAAAATTAACTAAAACTGTAAATCACACACTTACCTAACTTCAATTTTTTATTCAACGAATTTTTCAAAACCATTCACACGACATGTAGAGAATCAATCCTCACCTAA
This sequence comes from Nuphar pumila, assembly GCF_984573655.1. Taxonomy (NCBI): domain Eukaryota; kingdom Viridiplantae; phylum Streptophyta; class Magnoliopsida; order Nymphaeales; family Nymphaeaceae; genus Nuphar; species Nuphar pumila. Next base: position 67,361,138 of record NC_143251.1, on the reverse strand, counting down.
AACGGAAATGGAGTACACTGGACACAGCTACCACAAATCAGACCACACAGTAGAACCACAAAAAAAAATTGCAAAACCTAAACTTACTAAAACCCAAAGATCGGCTAGAATTAATCTAGCCGATTTTTTTTTCTTTTTAATCGAAACAACAATCAATCAACCCAATGACCAAACTAAATCAAAATGAACTTTTTAAACACATTTTTCTGTAAAAACAACACAATAAAACACGCTGGACAGAAAGAAAAAATCGGCTAGAAGGGGATCTAGCCAGTTTTCACGTTTTGAGTGAAAACGATGAGAAATCGAGACTCAAACACAAAACTTAGATCTACCATGCTGGTCTGTGCACAAATGCTATTCTAAGGTGAAAACAATAAAAACACAGCAGACACACAGAAAATAAAACACGAAAAACAAGCACACACGATTTAGGTTTTAACTAGAAGAAAAGAGAGAAGAAGACCTACCTCCAGGGCGATCCGACGATTGTGGGGGAGATAAGAGCAAACAATGGCATTAGCTTGATGTCTCGGACTGTTCGAGAATGCTAGAATATCACCACAAACAGGGTTTCTACAGCTGCAACACGTTGGAGATCCACCGAAGATGGAACGGGTGCCGATTCGCGATCGGAGGGCTCAGAAAATCGGATGGAGGTAGGAGTTCACTTCCACACAAGATAAATGGTCTCCACCTCTGCTACACCTGCAAAAACACAACAACCAATGATTAAACACAGCAAGGAGAATAAAGAAATGAATAGAAATGAAAAGGGAGATAGAATAATGCTTGATTTCCAAGCAAAAACCGATCTTCAATGGAAAATGAGGTGGGATGAGGGGTTGGAAGGGGGCTGGAGTTAGAATCATAGTAGGGGGCATCAATTCCGATGCCAAAGAGGCCTAGAGTTTGCCCAAAAATTGTATTTATACTTTTTGGTATTTTAAAAAACAATGTTATAATAAATTTTTTTACCCTGCGCCACTTTTTGGGGGGTTTTCTGCAAAATGTTTTCTAAATGGGTATGGATATGCGTGTGGGTTGGATTTGGGCTGTCTAAATGTTGATCCAAGGTCCAAAACAGCCTAGTTGGGTCGGATATGGATCTGATCCACCTCAAAATTTGTGCCCAAACACTAAAATAGCCATAACTCTCTTATTTTAACTCCGATTTCTCTGAAATTCGAACCACAACCCCTTACTATCAAAATGCATCTAAACATGGGTTTTAAACCTTAATCTCACCATAAAATGCATGAATAACTAACTAACATGATGAGCATTTCATGCATCATCAGTCACTATGAAATTTTTTTGACAACCTTAGGACACATATATGCTTGATTGAATCAGAATGAATTTTTTTTTACAGCCGTAGAACATATATTTCAATGATTGAATCACTATGAAATGTTTTTGACAGCCTTAGAACACAAATATGCAAGATTAAATTACTATGAAATTTTTTTGACAGCCTAGAACACATATCTACATGATTGAAATACTATGAAAGTTTTTGACAGCCTTAGAACATATATATGTATGATTGAGTCTCTATCATATTTTTTTGACAACATTAGAACACATATATGCATGATTGAATCACTATGAAATTTTTTGACAGCCTAGTATACATATATGCATGATTGAATCTCTATGAATTTTTTTGACAGCCTTAGAACACATATATGCATGATTGAATCTCTATCAAATTTTTTTGACAGCATTAGAGATCATATATGCATGATTGAATCTCTATCAAATTTTTTATACAGCATTAGAACTCATATATGCATGATTGAATCACAATGAAATTTTTTTGACAGCCTTAGAACACATATATGCATGATTGAATCACTATGAAATTTTTGTTAACAGCCATATAACATATATATGAATGATTGAATCACAATATAATTTTTTTGACATTCTTAGAATACATATATGCATGATTGAATCACTATGAATTTTTTTTGACAGCTTTTGAAAACTTATATGGTTGATTGAATCACTATGATTTTTTTTTGCAATCTTAGTACACCTATATGCATGATTGATTCTCTATATTTTTTCTTTACAGGATTAGAACACATATATGCATGATTGAGTCACTACAAATTTTTTTTGATAGCATTAGAACATATATAGGCCTGATTGAATCGCTATAAATTTTTTTTGACATCATTAGAACACATATATGCATGTTTAAATCACTATAAATTTTTTTTGACAGCCTTAGAACACATATATGCATGATGGAGTCTCTCTGAAGTTTTTTTGACATCATTAGAACACATATATAAATGATTAAATTACTCTGAAATTTTTTTGACAGCCTTAGAGCACATATACGCATGATTGAAAGATTGATTTTGTTTTTACGATCGTAGAACACATATATGCATGATTGAATCACTATAAAATTTTTTTGACAGCCTTAGAACACGTATATGCATGATAGAGTCTCTATAAAGTTTTTTTGACATCATTAGAACACATATATAAATGATTAAATTACTCTTAAACTTTTTTCACAGCCTTGGAGCACATATATGCATGATTGAAAGACTGATTTTTTTTTTTACGATCCTAGAACACATATATGCATTATTGAATTAGTATGAAATTTTTTTGACAACCGTGGAACACATATATGCAAGAATAAATAACTATGAATTTTTTTGACAGCCTTAGAACACATATATGCATGATTGAATCTCTATCAAATTGTTTTGACAGCCTTAGAACACATATATGCATGATCAAATCTCTATCAAATTGTTTCGACAGCATTAGAACACATATATGCCTGATTGAATCACTATGAATTTTTTTTGACTGCCTTAGATCATATATATGCAAGATTGAATCACTACAAAATTTTTTTGACAGCCTTAGAACACCTATAAGCATTATTGAATCACTATGAAATTTTTTAGATAGACTTAGAGCACATACATGCATGTTTAAATCACTATGAAATTTTTTTTTCAGCCTTAGAAAACATATATGCATGATTGAATCACAACAAATTTTTTTTACTGCATTAGAAAACATATGTGCATGATTGAATCACAACAAATTTTTTTTTACTGCATTAGAACACATATATGCATGACTGAATTACTATGAATTTTTTTTGACAGCCTTAGAACACATATATGCAAGATTGAGTCACTATATAATTTTTTTGACAGCTTAGAACACTCATATGCATGATTAAATCACTATGAAATTTTTGAGATAAACTTAGAACACATATAGGCATGATTGAGTCACTATAATTTTTTTTACAGCATTACAACACATATATGCGTGATTGAGTCACTATGATTTTTTTTTGATAGCCTTAGAACACAAATATGAATGATTGAATCTCTATGAATTTTTTTTCACAACATTAGAACACGTACATGCATGATTGAATCACTATGAAATTTTGTTGACAACCTTAGAACACATATATGCATGATGGAATCTCAATGATTTTTTTTTGACATCATTAGAACACATATATGCATGATTGAATGACTATGAAATTTTTTTTTACAGCCTTAGAACACATATATGAATAATGGAATCTCTATGCATTTTTTTTTACAGCATTAGAACACTTATATGCATGACTGAATCTCTAGGAAATATTTTTGACAACCTTATAACACACACATGCCTGATTGAATTTGAATTTTTTTAGACAGCCTTAGAACACGTATATGCATTATTTGATCACTATGAATTTTTTTGACAGCCTAAGGACACATATATGCATGATTGAATCTCTATAAGATTTTTGGACAACATTATAACACATATATGCATGATTGAATCACTATGATTTTTTTTTACTGCCTTAGAAAACATATATGCATGATTGAATCACTATGAAATTTTTTTGACAGCCTTAGAACACATATATGTGAGATTGAATCATTATGTAATTTTTTGACAGCCTTACAACACATATATTAATTATTGAATCACTGTGAATTTTTTTTGACAGCCTTAGAACACATATATGCATGATTGAATCACTATGAAAATTTTGTGACAGCCTTAGAACACTTATATTTATGATTGAATCACTACAAATTTTTTTTAATTGCATTATGAAAGTGCACTAGGATCGAGGCAACGAGCACTAGAGGGGGGTGAATAGTGCTTTTAAAAAATTTCTGCGGAATTGCAAATCTCAAAGCAAACACACAAAGAACACAAGATTTTATCCTGGTTCGATCAAACCCGACCTACATCCAGTCTCCAAGTAAAAACCAGCTTGAGATTTCCACTATCAACCTTGTAAACTACAAGATCACACAGACCATAAACCGGTCACACTTTCAGTAACAACCCAACTGAAAGCAAACAACTCCTTTACACCAAGGAGTCCTTCTTTTTACACAAAAGAAATAACAACTTACAATACAACCTATGAGCCTTCCTTTTGAATGCAAATGAAATGCAATTGGCTATTGAGGTTGTTGAAATACTCTACTCACGAATTCACTATCTCTCAAAGTGATTTGAGTGAAAAACTAAAGTGAAAATATCACGTGAGTGAGAAAACAAATACTTGAATGAATATGAGTGAAAAGCAAGAAGTAATTCAAGGTAATTCTATTGAATTTCATATTTTTGAGTGTAAAATGCACTCATATTTATAGTTAAAATATTCCATACGTTGAGAGTATGAAAGGGTGTCAAAACTGTCCATTTTGAACAATCAAAACGTTTGAAAAATGAAAAGACACGCCTTTTTGAAGTTTCAGGAAAATGGCAAAATTAGTCGACTGAAACTTCAGTTAGTCGACTAATAGTTAGTTATTAGTAGACTGACAGTTATCGTCGGTCGACTGATCTGTTAATCGAGCCGTTTGAAAATCTGAACTTTTGAAACTTAGTCGACTTGAGAAAAGTTAGTCGACTGATAATATCATCAGTAGACTGAAAAACCTTTTAGTCGACTGCTGCTAAAAACTTCTGAAAAACAAACATTCTGTTCAGTCGACTGATAAAAAGCATTAGTCGACTGCTGCTAAATGTTTTAGAAAACACATGTTCTGTTCAGTCGACTGAAAAACCATTAGTCGACTGCTGCTAATTTTCCAGAAAACATGCATTCTGTCCAGTCGACTGATAAAACCTTCGGTCAACTAATTTGACAAAAATGACTTTTTAGAAAATATGGCGCGAAAGGATTAGTCGACTGATAAGTCTATTGGTCGACTAATAAACATGAAAATTTAAGAAAAGAGTTTTCTAAAAAGATTTTCAAAAGAGTTTCTTTTAGAAAAGTTTTTCTAAAGACTTTTAAGGTGAAATGCAGCCTAAATATGCACTCTAAGTAAGGCTCTTACAAGAATCTAAGACTTTTAATGAATTAAACATATGCACACTAGTCTTCAAAGATTCTTCACTGAATTCTTCAATTTCTTCATAGCCTTAGCTGAAATGCAGTTGATTCCACTTGCTCATCATCAAAACCTTGTACTTGAAGTACCATGTATGGATTCATTGTCGTAACAATCTCCCCCTTTTTGATGATGACAAACTTAATCAAAGATGAAGCATTTAGATGCATAGATGGAGATTTTACTCCCCCTATCAATATGCTGCAAAACATTAAAAGTTAGCACATTTAAAGCACATATATCACATATTGATTGGTTTGCATTTCCATTCATCATTTCTTCATGCATTTAGAAATACATTCATTTAAAGCTTTCTTTTTCTCTTAATTTTGCATTTCTCATGCAAGATCTCCTGTAATGTAATTGCTATCATCTTTTTCTCAAGATCTCCTGCAATTTCAATGTAATGCTATCTTTATTTATCTTTATCTTTTTCTCCCCCATTGTCAGAATAAAAAAGAGTAAGGGCAAAAATAGCATAAGCAAAATAGACTTTTAACTCGTATCTCTATTTTAAAACACAGCAAGAGAGTTCCGGCGTGTTTTGAAGATGCGCCAGTCACTGCAAGAGGATTCCGGCGTTTCAAGATCACGGCCAGAAGATTCCGGCGTCTCCCTGTTACGGTAAGAAAATCCCGGCGATGATGGAGTCGAACGACACTCCGAGGGTTTTTCGGAAGAGATAGAGGCAAGAGAGAAAGAGGGGTTTAAGGGTTTCGTTTTTAAGAAAAAACGAAAAGGTACGAAGTGAAACGATGCCTCTTTTTTTTTTTTAAAAAAACAGGTTTTAAAACAAATCCAAGGGGTGTCGGGTCCCTTCACTTAAATTTTTTTTTTTTAAAAATTTAGTCGACTAAAACTTTATCGGTCGACTAAAAAGTGCGACTTATTCTAAATATATCATCAGTCGACTAGAAATATATCGGTCGACTAATATGGTGCGATACATTCCAAAATATAAAACACCAGTCGACTAAAATTTTATCGGTCGACTAATATAGTGCGATTTTGAGATTTTGTTCAAAAATCAACATTTTTATAAATCCAAAAACGAGCAAATACCTAGTTCTCTCCTAATTCTCATAAAATCTTCATTTTTAAGAGGTTTAGTGAAGATATCAGCATGTTGTTCTTTAGTGGAAATAAAATTTAACGAAATATCTCCTTTTAACACATGATCTCTTAAAAAATGATGTCTGACTTCAATATGCTTAGTTCTTGAGTGCTGAATAGGATTTTTCAAAAGATTTATAGCACTAGTGTTATCACAATAAATAGTTGTTGTGAAGTAGTTCAAACCAAAATCTTTTAAGGTCTCTTTCATCCAAAGTACTTGTGAACATGCTAAACTAGCCGCTATATATTCAGCTTCAGTTGTTGAGAGTGATACTGAATTTTGTTTTTTACTAAACCAAGAGACTAAGGAATTTCCCAAGAAATGACAAGTTCCACTAGTACTCTTGCGATCAGATTTACTTCCTGCAAAATTTGCATCACTATATGAAACTAAATCAAAGGAAGATGATTTTGGGTAAAACAAACCGAAATCTGAAGTATCTTTCAAATAACGAAGAATTTGTTTTACTGCAGTTAAATGAGATTCCTTTAGATTAGCTTGAAATCTTGCACACATACAAACACTAAACATAATATCAGGTCGACTAGCAGTTAAGTATAATAGAGATCCGATCATACCTCTATAGAGCTTAGTATCTACACTTTTACCATTTTCATCTTTATCAAGAGAAGTAGTTGTACTCATAGGATTCCTTCTTGATCTTGATGAGTCCATCCCAAATCTCTTGAGAAGTTCTTTTGTATACTTAGCCTGATTGATGAAGATTCCTTCTTCAGTTTGCTTTATTTGAAGTCCAAGGAAGTAGTTTAATTCACCCATCAAGCTCATTTCAAACTCTTCCTGCATAGCCTTAGCAAATTCTTTACAAAGAGAATCATTAGTAGAACCAAATATTATGTCATCAACATAAATTTGCACAATAAGAATATCTGAATTAAAATGTTTAATAAATAAAGTGGAGTCTACCCGACCAATGGAAAAACCAGATTGTTCTAGAAAATTTCGTAGTCTTTCATACTACGCTCTTGGTGCTTGTTTGAGTCCATACAAAGCTCTTTTCAATTTGTAGACTTTTTCTGGATATTTCTCATTTTCAAAGCCTGGAGGTTGCTCTACATAAACTTCTTCATTGATGTGTCCATTTAAGAATGCACTCTTAACATCAATTTGATATAACTTGAAGTTCATGTAACTAGCAAATGCAAGCATCATACGAATTGACTCTAATCGAGCCACTGGTGCATAGGTTTCATCAAAATCTATGCCTTCTTCTTGATTATAGCCTTGTGCCACTAGCCTTGCTTTGTTACGAATGACTTCACCATTTTCATCCAGCTTATTTCGGAAGACCCATCTTGTTCCAATTACCGGATGATCCTTTAGTCTATCAACTAGATCCCAAACATCATTCCTAATAAATTGGTTAAGTTCTTCAGACATGGCTAAAAGCCAAAATTCATCATCACATGCCTCATTGATATTCTTTGGTTCTAATTTAGATATGAAAGCAACATTTGCAATATATTTTTCTAACTGCCTTCTAGTTTGGACACCACTCTTTATTTCACCAATAACTTGTTCATGTGGATGATTAGGAACTTCTTTCCAAACCGGTTGAAGAGGAATATTTTCTTGAGAAGTACTCTATCAAGGGTTCTTCTTGAAGTATTGCTTCTTCTTCTTCGCTTAGAGGTATAACCTGCTCACAATTCTCATCAAATGCAACATGTAGAGATTCTTCAATACAAGATGTTCTTTTATTGAAAATACGATATGCTTTACTTCTAGAAGAATATCCAAGAAATATTGATTCATCTGATTTTGAATCAAACTTATCAAGATTATCTTTGGTATTTAACAAGAAACATTTACTACCAAAAATTTTGAAATATGAGATCTTTGGTATACGGTCATAATACAATTCAAAACATGTTTTATGTAAAATTGGTCGAATAAGAACACGATTTAAGACATAACATGCTGTATTAATTGCTTCAGCCCAAAAATATTTTGGTAAATTTTTATCTTGAAGCATGGTTCTAGCACATTCTTGCAAAGTTCTATTCTTTCTTTCAACAACTCCATTTTGTGGAGCCGCTCTAGGAAAAGCAAAGTTGTGAGATATACCATATAAATCACAAAACTTTAGAAAAGATTCATTTTCAAATTCACCACCATGATCACTACGAATTTTAATAATAGATGTAGATTTTTCATTTGTAATTCTTCTACAAAGTTTAGAAAATTTTGAAAAAAGCATCATTTTTGCTTTTTAGAAAAATCACCCATGTAAACCGAGAATAATCATCTACTATAACAAAAGCATACTTGCTACCATTCAAACTTTGAATTCTAGATGGTCCAAATAGATCTAAATGTAAAAGTTCAAGAGGACGTTTTGTTGAAACTATATCTTTAGCTTTAAAAGAACTCTTAATTTGTTTACCCCTTTGACAAGCATCACATAAGTGATCCTTTTTATATGGTATTCTAGGTAGGCCTCTTACAAGATCATTCTTGGATAATTTTGAAATAATTTTAAAATTAACATGTCCAAGTCTCTTGTGCCAAAACCATTGAATTTCATTTGAAACAATAAAACATTTTTCATTAAAAGAGGGTAATTCATCTAGATATAGTTCATACACATTGTTTCTTCTTTTACCTTTAAAAATGATCTTTTTAGATTGAAAATAAAAAATTAAGCATAAATCATTTTCAAAAGAAACATGAAAACCTTTATCACATAATTGACTAATAGATATTAAATTATGCATTAAACCATCCACTAAAAGAACATTTTCTATCAAGGGAAATTTTGGATTACCAATATTACCAATACCTATCACTTTTCCCTTGTTATTGTCACCAAAGGTGACGGTTCCTCCATCCTTATTTTGGAGGGTGAAAAATAACTCCGGCCTTCCAGTCATATGTTTGGAACAGCCGCTGTCCAATATCCATTTGCTCCTTATGTTGTATACCTACAACAAAATCAGACAACAGAGCATTTGACCCCTTTCTATTTTCGGGTCCATGAGAGTTAGTCTTAGGAACCCATATCCATTTGGATTTTGGTTTCCTTTGATAATAAGTATTCTTTCTATAAAAAGATTTAGAATAAACATGTCTAGAACAATCATATCTAGATGCATTTCTATTAGAACTAGAAAGTTTAGTTCTATGAACAAAAGGTTGAGAATAATGTCTTTGATTTTTCACCACAAGGTTTGGTCTATTTTGAGTATCAAAGAAGCTATATCCCAATTCGGTTTTATTAACCGAGCATCTTTGAGAACCAAGAAGTTTTCTAGATTCTCTTGACCATTTGTGAATTTGGTCACTATAGAAAGAAGATCATTTGACTTTTCTTTAAGACTAAATATTTCATTTTGTAAGAGATTGGTTCTAACTCCAATTTCTTTTATCTCAAGTGCTTGGCAAGAATTTTCCTTCTTGAGATCTTCTATTTCTTGAAGTAATACTTTATTTTGAGAGTCAAGAGTTAAATTTTCAGTTTTTAACTCTTTATTTTTAGAACTAAGACTCTTAAATTTAGCATATAAAATATTAAATGCTTCAAATAACTCATCATAGTCAAATTGACTTACCGAATCTTCTTGTGCTACAAAACACATGTTGGCGACTTCTTTATTTGATTTTTCATCGGAAGAGGAGTCACTATCATCCCAACAGGCTTGAAATGCCTTTTTCTTCTTGAATTGGTCCTTGGGCTTGATTTTGAGAAGAGGACAATCTTTCTTGATATGTCCTGCCTTTTTGTAGTTAAAGCACTTTACTTCATTGGGAATGGAAGAATCTCTTTCTTTGCCTTTCTTTGAAATCTTCCCTTTTTGATGAAGCTTCTGAATTGCCTTGTGATGAGGGCAATATCTTCATCTTCATCTTCATCTTCTTCTGAATTTTCTGAGTCAGAAGTAGCCTTAAAAGCAAGAGACTTCTTTTTAGGCTCTTCTTCTTGTCTGTCTTGAAGTTGGACCTCATATGCCATTAGGTTACCAACTAAGTCTTTAAGAGTGAGAGTATTGAGATCATTTGCTTCTTCAATAGCAGTGGTTTTTCTTTCCCATTCAGGAGTTAAACACCTTAGAATCTTTCTGACTAAATCCACTTGTGAATATTCTTTTCCAAGGGATTTCAAAGTGTTAGTTATATCGGTCATTCTAGTTACCATGTCCGATATAGATTCATTTTGCTTCATTTTGAACAATTCAAATTTATGAACTAAAGAAGCAATTTTAGATTCCTTTACCTTTGACGTACCTTCGTGTGTCACGAGAAGAGTATGCCAGATTTCATTAGCTGTAGAGCATTAAGAGATGCGATTGAATTCTACCTTGTCAACACCACAATATAATGCATTCATGGCTTTGGCATTCAGTGAAGCAATCTTCTTTTCTTCATCGGTCCATCGGCTGAAATCAGTTGATGGAGTTTGGTACTTTTCTGAAACAACTCTCCAGATATCGAGATCCATGGATTGCAGGAATATTGTCATTCTTACTTTCCAGTATCCATAGTTTGTTCCGTCGAAGAGAGGAGGACGAACAGAGGAGCTTTCTTCTTTGTGCTGAGATGTTGTAGTTGCCATGCTAGATGATGGTCAAATCAAAGTAATAGAAAACCTGTGCTCTGATACCAAATGAAAGTGCACTAGGATCGAGGCAACGAGCACTAGAGGGGGGGTGAATAGTGCTTTTAAAAAAAATTCTGCGGAATTGCAAATCTCAAAGCAAACACATAAAGAACACAAGATTTTATCCTAGTTCGGTCAAACCCGACCTACATCCAGTCCCCAAGCAAAAACCAGCTTGAGATTTCCACTATCAACCTTGTAAACTACAAGATCACACAGACCATAAACCGGTCCCACTTTCAGTAACAACCCAACTGAAAGCAAACAACTCCTTTACACCAAGGAGTCCTTCTTTTTACACAAAAGAAATAACAACTTACAATACAACCTATGAGCTTTCCTTTTGAATGCAAATGAAATGCAATTGGCTATTGAGGTTGTTGAAATACTCTACTCACGAATTCACTATCTCTCAAAGTGATTTAAGTGAAAAACTGAAGTGAAAATATCACGTGAGTGAGAAAACAAATACTTGAATGAATATGAGTGAAAAGCAAGAAGTAATTCAAGGTAATTCTATTGAATTTCATATTTTTGAGTGTAGAATGCACTCATATTTATAGTTAAAATATTCCATACGTTGAGAGTATGAAAGGGTGTCAAAACTGTCTATTTTGAACGATCAAAACGTTTGAAAAATGAAAAGACACGCCTTTTTGAAGTTTCAGGAAAACGGCAAAATTAGTCGACTGAAACATCAGTTAGTCGACTAATAGTTAGTTATTAGTAGACTGACAGTTATCGTCGGTCGACTGATCTGTTAATCGAGCCGTTTGAAAATCTGAACTTTTGAAACTTAGTCGACTTGAGAAAAGTTAGTCGACTGATAATATCATCAGTAGACTGAAAAACCTTTTAGTCGACTGCTGCTAAAAACTTCTGAAAAACAAACATTCTGTTCAGTTGACTGATAAAAAGCATTAGTCGACTGCTGCTAAATTTTTCAGAAAACACATGTTCTGTTCAGTCGACTGAAAAACCATTAGTCGACTGCTGCTAATTTTCCAGAAAACATGCGTTCTGTCCAGTCGACTGATAAAACCTTCGGTCGACTAATTTGACAAAAATGACTTTTTAGAAAATATGGCGCGAAAGGATTAGTCGACTGATAAGTCTATTGGTCGACTAATAAACATGAAAATTTAAGAAAAGAGTTTTCTAAAAAGATTTTCAAAAGAGTTTCTTTTAGAAAAGTTTTTCTAAAGACTTTTAAGGTTAAATGCAACCTAAATATGCACTCTAAGTAAGGCTCTTACAAGAATCTAAGACTTTTAATGAATTAAACATATGCACACTAGTCTTCAAAGATTCTTCACTGAATTCTTCAATTTCTTCATAGCCTTAGCTGAAATGCAGTTGATTCCACTTGCTCATCATCAAAACCTTGTACTTGAAGTACCATGTATGGCTTCATTGTCGTAACACATTAGAACACATATATGCATGATTCAGTCACTATAAAACTTTATTAACAGCCTTAGAACACATATATGCATGATTGAATCACTACAAAGTTTTTTTGACAACATTAGAACACATATATGCTTGATTGAATCACTATATTTTTTTTTTGACAACCTTAGAACACATATATCCATGACTGAATCACTATAAAAAAATTTTGACAGCCTTAAAACATATATATGCATGATGGAATCACTGTGAAATTTTTTTGACAGCCCTAGAACACATATTTGCGTGATTGAATCACTATGAAATTTTTATGACAGCCTTAAAACACAAATAAGCATGATTGAATAACTACAATTTTTTTTTACTTTATTTAAACAAATATATGTATGATTGAGTCACTATGAAATTTTTTTGACAGCCTTAGAACACATATATGTAGGTTTGAATCACTATGAATTTTTTTTGACAGCATTAGAACACATATATGCATGATTGAATCATTATGAAATTTTTGACTCCCTTAGAACACATATATGAATTGATGGAATCACTTTGAATTTTTTTTTATAGTCGTAGAACACTTACACGCATTATTGAATCACTATGAAATGTTTTTGAGAACCTGAGGACACATATATGCATGATTGAATCTCTATGAATTTTTTTTGACAACTTTAGAACATATATATGCATTATTGAATCTCTATAAAAAAAAATTGACAGCCTTAGAACACTTATATGCAGGATTGAATCACTATGAAATATTTCTGACAGCCTTAGAACACATATGTGCATGATTGAATCTCTATGAAATTTTTTTCACCGCATTAGAACGCATATATGCATGATTGAATCACTATAATTTTTTTTTGGCAATCGTATAACACATATATGCATTATTGAATCACTATGATTTTTTTTGACAGCCGTAGAACACATATATGCATAATTGAATCACTATGAAATTTTTTAACAACCTAGAACACATATATGCATGATTGAATCATTATGAATTTTTTTTTAAAGCCTTAGAACACATATATGCATGATAAAATCTCTATCAGATTTTTGGACAGCATTATAAGACATATATGCATGATTGAATCACTATGAAATTTTTTTGACAGCCATATAAAACATATATGCATGATTGAATCACTAAGAGATTTTTTTGACAGTCGTAGAACACATATATGCAAGATTTATTCACTATATAATTTTTTTGACAGCCTTACAACACATTGAATCACTACAAAACTTTTTTGACAGCCTTAGAACACATATATGCATGATTGAATCACTATGAAATTTTTGTGGCAGCCTTAAAACACATATATTTATGATTGAATCACTATAAATTTTTTTTGACAGCAATAGAACACATATATGCATAATTGAGTCACTATAAAACTTTTTTAACAACCTTAGAACACATATATGCATGATTCAATCATTACAATTTTTTTTGACAACATTAAAGCACATATATGCTTGATTAAATCACTATTAAATTTTTTTGACAGCCTTAGAACACGTATATGCATGACTGAATCACTATGAATTTTTTTTTACAGTCTTAGAACACATATATGCATGATTGAATCACTGTGAAATTTTTTTGACAGCCCTAGAACACATATATGCGTGATTGAATCACTATGATTTTTTTATGACATCCTTAAAACACATATATGCATTATAGAATCAGTACATTTTTTTTTTACTTTATTTGAACACATATATGTATGATTGAGTTACTATGAAATTGTTTTGACAGCCTTAGAACACATATATGCATGATTGAGTCACGATGAATTTTTTTGGCAGCCTTAGAACACATATATGCATGATTGGATCATTATGAATTTTTTTTACTGCCTTAGAACACATATATGCATGATTGAATCACTGTGAATTTTTTTCGACAGCCTTAGAGCACATATATGCATGATTGAATCACTTTGAATTTTTTTTTACAGTCGTAGAACTCATATATGCATTATTGAATCACTATAAAATGTTTTTGACAGCCTTAGAACACATATATGCATGATTGAATCACTGTGAAATGTTTTTAACAGCCTTAGAACACATTTATGCATGATTAAATCTCTATCAAATTTTTTAACAACATTAGAACACATATTTGCATGATTGAATCACTGTGAAATTTTTTTGACAGCCTTAGAACAGATATTTGCAAGATTGAATCACTATGAATTTTTTTTGACAGCCTTAGAACACATATATGCAAGATTGAATCACTATATGTTTTTTTTGACAGCCTTAGAACACATATATGCATGATTGAATCACTATGATTTTTTTTTTACAACCATAGTACACATATATGCGTTATTGAATCATTATGAATTTTTTTTGACAACCTTAGGACACATATATGTTTGATTGAATCACTATGAATTTTTTTTGACAACCTGATGACACATATATGAATGATTGAATCACTATGATTTTTTTTTTACAAACATTGAACACATATATGCGTTATTTAATCGCTAATTTTTTTTTGACAACCTTAGGACACATATATGCTTGATTGAATCACTATGATTTTTTTTACCACTTTAGAAAACATATAGGCCTCATTGAATCACTATGACATTTTTTTGAGAGCCTAGAACACATGTATGCCTGATCGAATCACTATAATTTTTTTTTACAGTCTTAGAACACATACATAAATGATGGAATCACGATGAGAGTTTTTTTACAACCTTAGAACACATATATGAATGATTGAGTCACTATGAAATTTTTTGGACATCCTTAGAACACATATATGCATGATTAAATCACTATGAAATTTTTTTTACCACTGTAGAACACATATATGTATCATTGAATCACAATGATATTTTTTTGAGAGTCTGGAACACATATAAGCATGATTGAATCACTATAATTTTTTTTGATAGCCTTAGAACACATATATAAATGATTGAATCACCATGAAAGTTTTTAGACAACCTTACAACACAGATATGAATGATTGAATCACTATGATTTTTTTTTGACATCCTTAGGACATATATATGAATGATTGAATCACTATGATTTTTTTTTTAATACCGTAGTACACATATATACATTATTTAATCACTATGAAATTTTTTTGACAACCTTAGGACACATATATGCTTAGTTGAATCCCTATGAAATTTTTTTGACAACCTTAGAACACATATTATAATGATTGAATCACTACGAAATGTTTTTGACTGCCTTAGAACACATATATACATGATTAAATCACTATAAAAAAATTTTGATAGCCTAGAACACATATATGCATGATTCAATTGCCATAAAATTTTTGACTGCCTTACAACACATATATGCATGACTATGTCTCTATCAAGTTTTTTTGCCTGCATTAGAACATATATATGGATGATTGAATCACTTGAATTTTTTTTGAGTGCCTTAGAACACATATATGCAAGATTGAATCACTATATAATTTTTTTAACACCCTTAGAACACATATATGCATGATTGAATCACTATAAATTTTTTTTGATAGATATAGAACACATAAATGCATGTTTGAATCACTATGAAATTTTGGCTATAAACTTAGAACACATATATGCAAGATTGAATCACTAGAATTTTTTTTGACATCATTGGAACACATATATTCGTGATTGAATCTCCATGATTTTTTTTGACAGCCTTAGAACACATATATGCTTGTTTGAATCACTATATAATCTTTTTAACAGCCTTGGAACATATAAATGCATGATTGAATCACTATGAATTTTTTTTTACGGTCTTAGAAGATGCATATGCAAGACTGAATCACTATGAAATTTTTGTGATAACATTAGAACACATATATGTATGATTGAGTCACTATAAATTTTTTTTTGACAGTATTAGAACACATATATGCATGATTGAATCACTATGATTTTTTTTTATAGCCTTAGAACACATATATGTACGATTTAATCACAGTGAAATTTTTTTCACAACATTAAAACAAATATATGCATGAATGAATCACTATGAATTTTTTTTGACAACCTTAGAACACATATATGCATGATGGAATCTCTATAAAAAAAAATTGACATCACTAGAAGAGATATATGCATGACTAAAACATTAGAACACATATATGCACGATTGAACCACTATAAATTTTTTTTGACAGCCTTCGAACACATATATGCATGAAGGAATTTGCATTTTTTTGCAGCCTTATAACACATATATGCATGAATGAATCACTATGAAATTTTTTTGACGGCCTTAGAACACATATATGCAAGATTAAATCTCTATGAAATTTTTTTGACCGTATTAGAACACATATATGCATGATTGAATCTCTATGATTTTTTTTTGACAACCGTAGAACACATATAGGCATTATTGAATCACTTTGAAAATTTTTGGACAACCAAATGACACATACATGCATGATTGAATCACTATAACATTTTTTTGACAGCCTTAGAACACATATATGCATGATTGAATATCTATGAATTTTTTTTAACAGCCTAGAACATATATATGCATGATTGAATCACTATGAAATTTTTTTGACAGCCTTAGAACACATATATGCATGATTGAATCTCCATGAAATTTTTGGACAGCATTAGAACACATATATGCATGATTGAATTACTATGAAATTTTTTTGACAACCTTAGGACACATATATGAATGAATGAATCACTATGAATTTTTTTTACGACCGTAGAAGACAAATCGGCATCATTGAATCACTATGACATTTTTTTGAGAGCCTAGAATACATATATGCATGATTGAATAACTATAAATTTTTTTGATAGCTTTAGAACTCATACATAAACGATTGAATCACCATGAAAGTTTTTTGACAACCTTAGAACACATATATGAATGATTGAATCCTATGAATTTTTTTTAACATCCTTAGAACACATATATGCATGATTAAATCACTATGAATTTTTTTTACCACCGTAGAACACATATATGCATCATTGAATCACTATGACATTTTTTTGAAAGCCTATAACACATATATGCATGATTGATTCACTATAATTTTTTTTGATAGCCTTAGAACACATATATAAATGATTGAATCACCATGAAAGTTTTTTGACAACCTTAGAACACATATATGAATGATTGAATCACTATGAAATTTTTTTGACATCCTTAGGACACATATATGAATGATTGAATTTCTAAGAATTTTTTTTTACTACCGTAGAACACATATATACAATTTTTAATCGCTATGAATTTTTTTTGACAACCTTAGGAGACATATATGCTTAATAGAATCCCAATGAATTTTTTTTTACAGCTTTAGAAAACATATTTTAATGATTGAATCACTATGAAATGTTTTTGACAACCTTAAAACACATATATGCATGATTAAATCACTATAAAAAAATTTTGACAGCCTAGAAAACATATATGCATGATTCCATTACTATGAAATTTTTCACTGCCTTAGAACACATATGCATGATTGAATCTCTATCAAAAAATTTTGACAGCATTAGTACACATATATGCATGATTGAATCACTATGATTTTTTTTTTACAGCCTTAGAACACATATATGTGTGATTGAATCACTATGATTTTTTTTTGACAGATATAGAACACATATATCCCAGCCTTAGAACACATATATGCATGATTGAATCACTATGAATTTTTTTCAACAGCCTTAGAACACATATATCGATGATTGAATCACTATGAATTTTTTTTGACAGATATAGAACACATATATGCATGTTTGAATCTCTATGAAATTTTTGTGATAACCTTAGAACACATATATGCAAGATTGAATCACTATGAAATTTTTGTGATAACCTTAGAACACATATATGCATGATTGAATCACTAGAAATTTTTTTGGCAGCATTGGAACACATATATGCGTGATTGAATCACTATGAAATTTTTTTGACTGCCTTAGAACACATATATGCATGATTGAATCACTATATAATTTTTTTGACAGCCTTAGAACATATATATGCATGATTGAATCACTATAAAATTTTTTTTACAGTCTTAGAAGAATAATTTTTTTGACAGCCTTAGAACATATATATACATGATTGAATCACGATAAATTTTTTTTTACAGTCTTAGAAGACTCATATGCATGATTGAATAACTATGAAATTTTTGTGATAACATTAGAACACATATATGCATGATTGAGTCACTATAAATTTTTTTTTGACATCCTTGGAACACATATATGCATGATTGAATCACTATAAATTTTTTTGACAACATTATAACAAATATATGCATGATTAAATCACTATAAATTTTTTTTGACAACTTTAGAACATATATATGCATGATTGACTCACTATGAATTTTTTTTGACAGCCCTAGAACACATATATGCATTATTGAATCACTTTGAAAATTTTTTGACAACCTTAGATCCGATGTATGCATGATTTAATCACTATAATATTTTTTTGACAACTTTAGAACACATATATGCATGATTGAATCACTATGAAAATTTTTTGACAGCCTTAGAACATATATATGCATGATTGAATCACTATAATTGTTTTTTTACAATCTTAGAAGAATAAATTTTTTGACAGCCTTAGAACATATATATGCATGATTGAATATCTATGAATTTTTTTTAACAGCCTAGAACATATATATGCATGATTGAATCACTATGAAATTTTTTGGACAGCCTTAGAACACATATATGCATGATTGAATCTTCAAGAAATTTTTGGACAGCATTAGAACACATATATGCATGATTGAATTACTATGAAATTTTTTTGACAACCTTAGGACACATATATGAATGAATGAATCACTATGAATTTTTTTTACGACCGTAGAAGACAAATCGGCATCATTGAATCACTATGACATTTTTTTGAGAGCCTAGAACACATATATGCATGATTGAATAACTATAATTTTTTTTGATAGCTTTAGAACTCATACATAAACGATTGAATCACCATGAAAGTTTTTTGACAACCTTAGAACACATATTTGAATGATTGAATCCTGTGATTTTTTTTTGACATCCTTAGAACACATATATGCAGGATTAAATCACTATGAATTTTTTTTACCACCATAGAACACATATATGCATCATTGAATCACTATGACATTTTTTTGAAAGCCTAGAACACATATATGCATGATTGAATCACTATAAATTTTTTTGATAGCCTTAGAACACATATATAAATGATTGAATCACCATGAAAGTTTTTTGACAACCTTAGAACACATATATGAATGATTGAATCACTATGAATTTTTTTTTGACATCCATAGGACACATATATGAATGATTGAATTTCTATGATTTTTTTTTTACTACCGTAGAACACATATATACAATTTTTAATCGCTATGAAATTTTTTTGACAACCTTAGGAGACATATATGCTTAATTGAATCCCAGTGAATTTTTTTTTACAGCCTTAGAAAACATATTTTAATGATTGAATCACTATGAAATGTTTTTGACAACCTTAAAACACATATATGCATGATTAAATCACTATAAAAAAATTTTGACAGCCTAGAAAACATATATGCATGATTCCATTACTATGAAATTTTTTACTGCCTTAGAACACATATATGCATGATTGAATTTCTATCAAAATTTTTTGACAGCATTAGTACACATATATGCAAGATTGAATCACTATGAATTTTTTTTTGACAGCCTTAGAACACATATATGTGTCATTGAATCACTATGAATTTTTTTTGACAGATATAGAACACATATATCCCCGCCTTAGAACACATATATGCATGATTGAATCACTATGAATTTTTTTCGACAGCCTTAGAACACATATATCGATGATTGAATCACTATGAATTTTTTTTTATAGATATAGAACACATATATGCATGTTTGAATCTCTCTGAAATTTTTGTGATAACCTTAGAACACATATATGCAAGATTGAATCACTATGAAATTTTTGTGATAACCTTAGAACACATATATGCATTATTGAATCACTAGAAATTTTGTTGGCAGCATTGGAACACATATATGCGTGATTGAATCACTATGAAATTTTTTTGACTCCATTAGAACATATATATGCATGATTGAATCACTATATAATTTTTTTGACAGCCTTAGAACATATATATGCATGATTGAATCACTATAAAAAATTTTTTACAGTCTTAGAAGAATAATTTTTTTGACAGCCTTAGAACATATATATGCATGATTGAATCACCATAAAATTTTTTTTATAGTCTTAGAAGACTCATATTCATGATTGAATCACTATGAAATTTTTGTGATAACATTAGAACACATATATGCATGATTGAGTCACTATATATTTTTTTTTTGACATCCTTAGAACACATATATGCATGATTGAATCACTATAAATTTTTTTGACAACATTATAACAAATATATGTGTGATTAAATCACTATAAATTTTTTTGGACAAGTTTAGAACATATATATGCATGATTGAATCACTATGAATTTTTTTTGACAGCCCTAGAACACATATATGCATTATTAAATCACTTTGAAATTTTTTTGACAACCTTAGATCCGATGTATGCATGATTTAATCACTATAATATTTTTTTGACAACTTTAGAACACATATATGCATGATTGAATCACTATGAAAATTTTTTGACAGCCTTAGAACATATATATGCATGATTGAATCACTATAATTTTTTTTTTACAATCTTAGAAGAATAAATTTTTTGACTGCCTTAGAACATATATATCCATGATTGAATATCTATTAATTTTTTTTAACAGCCAAGAACATATATATGAATGATTGAGTCACTATGAATTTTTTTTGACAGCCTTAGAACACATATATGCATGATTGAATCTCCATGAAATTTTTGGACAGCATTAGAACACATATATGCATGATTGAATTAGTATAATTTTTTTTTGACAACCTTAGGACACATATATGAATGAATGAATCACTATGAATTTTTTTTACGACCGTAGAAGACAAATCAGCATCATTGAATCAGTATGACATTTTTTTGAGAGCCTAGAACACATATATGCATGATTGAATAACTATAATTTTTTTTTATACCTTTAGAACTCATACATAAACGATTGAATCACCATGAAAGTTTTTTTGACAGCCTTAGAACATATATATGCATGATTGAATCACCATAAAAAAAATTTTATAGTCTTAGAAGACTCATATTCATGATTGAATCACTATGAAACTTTTGTGATAACATTAGAACACATATATGCATGATTGGGTCACTATATAATTTTTTTTTGACATCCTTAGAACACATATATGCATGATTGAATCACTATAAATTTTTTTGACAACATTATAACAAATATATGCGTGATTAAATCACTATAAATTTTTTTGGACAAGTTTAGAACATAATATGCATGATTGAATCACTATGATTTTTTTTTGACAGCCCTAGAACACATATATGCATTATTGAATCACTTTGAAATTTTTTTGACAACCTTAGATCCGATGTATGCATGATTTAATCACTATAATATTTTTTTGACAACTTTAGAACACATATACGCATGATTGAATCACTATGAAAATTTTTTGACAGCCTTAGAACATATATATGCATGATTGAATCACTATAATTTTTTTTTTACAATCTTAGAAGAATAAATTTTTTGACAGCCTTAGAACATATATATGCATGATTGAATATCTATGAATTTTTTTTAACAGCCTAGAACATATATATCCATGATTGAATCACTATGAAATTTTTTGGACAGCCTTAGAACACATATATGCATGATTGAATCTTCAAGAAATTTTTGGACAGCATTAGAACACATATATGCATGATTGAATTACTATGAAATTTTTTTGACAACCTTAGGACACATATATGAATGAATGAATCACTATGAATTTTTTTTACGACCGTAGAAGACAAATCGGCATCATTGAATCACTATGACATTTTTTTGAGAGCCTAGAACACATATATGCATGATTGAATAACTATAATTTTTTTTGATAGCTTTAGAACTCATACATAAACGATTGAATCACCATGAAAGTTTTTTGACAACCTTAGAACACATATATGAATGATTGAATCCTATGATTTTTTTTTGACATCCTTAGAACACATATATGCATGATTAAATCACTATGAATTTTTTTTACCACCGTAGAACACATATATGCATCATTGAATCACTATGATATTTTTTTGAAAGCCTAGAACACATATATGCATGATTGAATCACTATAAATTTTTTTTATAGCCTTAGAACACATATATAAATGATTGAATCACCATGAAAGTTTTTTGACAACCTTAGAACACATATATGAATGATTGAATCACTATGAATTTTTTTTGACATCCTTAGGACACATATATGAATGATTGAATTTCTATGAATTTTTTTTTACTACCGTAGAACACATATATACAATTTTTAATTGCTATGAAATTTTTTTGACAACCTTAGGAGACATATATGCTTAATTGAATCCCAATGAATTTTTTTTTACAGCCTTAGAAAACATATTTTAATGATTGAATCACTATGAAATGTTTTTGACAACCTTAAAACACATATATGCATGATTAAATCACTATAAAAAAATTTTGACAGCCTAGAAAACATATATGCATGATTCCATTACTATGAAATTTTTGACTGCCTTAGAACACATATGCATGATTGAATCTCTATCAAAATTTTTTGACAGCATTAGTACACATATAAGCATGATTGAATCACTATGAATTTTTTTTGACAGCCTTAGAACACATATATGTGTGATTGAATCACTCTGAATTTTTTTTGACAGATATAGAACACATATATCCCAGCCTTAGAACACATATATGCATGATTGAATCAATATGAATTTTTTTCGACAGCCTTAGAACACATATATCGATGATTGAATCACTATGATTTTTTTTTGACAGATATAGAACACATATATGCATGTTTGAATCTCTATGAAATTTTTGTGATAACCTTAGAACACATATATGCAAGATTGAATCACTATGAAATTTTTGTGATAACCTTAGAACACATATATGCATGATTGAATCACTAGAAATTTTTTTGGCAGCATTGGAACACATATATGCGTGATTGAATCACTATGAAATTTTTTTGACTGCCTTAGAACACATATATGCATGATTGAATCACTATATAATTTTTTTGACAGCCTTAGAACATATATATGCATGATTGAATCACTATAAAAATTTTTTTACAGTCTTAGAAGAATAATTTTTTTGACAGCCTTAGAACATATATATACATGATTGAATCACGATAAATTTTTTTTTACAGTCTTAGAAGACTCATATGCATGATTGAATAACTATGAAATTTTTGTGATAACATTAGAACACATATATGCATGATTGAGTCACTATAAATTTTTTTTTGACATCCTTAGAACACATATATGCATGATTGAATCACTATAAATTTTTTTGACAACATTATAACAAATATATGCATGATTAAATCACTATAAATTTTTTTTGACAACTTTAGAACATATATATGCATGATTGACTCACTATGAATTTTTTTTGACAGCCCTAGAACACATATATGCATTATTGAATCACTTTGAAAATTTTTTGACAACCTTAGATCCGATGTATGCATGATTTAATCACTATAATATTTTTTTGACAACTTTAGAACACATATATGCATGATTGAATCACTATGAAAATTTTTTGACAGCCTTAGAACATATATATGCATGATTGAATCACTATAATTGTTTTTTTACAATCTTAGAAGAATAAATTTTTTGACAGCCTTAGAACATATATATGCATGATTGAATATCTATGAATTTTTTTTAACAGCCTAGAACATATATATGCATGATTGAATCACTATGAAATTTTTTGGACAGCCTTAGAACACATATATGCATGATTGAATCTTCAAGAAATTTTTGGACAGCATTAGAACACATATATGCATGATTGAATTACTATGAAATTTTTTTGACAACCTTAGGACACATATATGAATGAATGAATCACTATGAATTTTTTTTACGACCGTAGAAGACAAATCGGCATCATTGAATCACTATGACATTTTTTTGAGAGCCTAGAACACATATATGCATGATTGAATAACTATAATTTTTTTTGATAGCTTTAGAACTCATACATAAACGATTGAATCACCATGAAAGTTTTTTGACAACCTTAGAACACATATATGAATGATTGAATCCTATGATTTTTTTTTGACATCCTTAGAACACATATATGCAGGATTAAATCACTATGAATTTTTTTTACCACCATAGAACACATATATGCATCATTGAATCACTATGACATTTTTTTGAAAGCCTAGAACACATATATGCATGATTGAATCACTATAAATTTTTTTGATAGCCTTAGAACACATATATAAATGATTGAATCACCATGAAAGTTTTTTGACAACCTTAGAACACATATATGAATGATTGAATCACTATGAAATTTTTTTGACATCCTTAGGACACATATATGAATGATTGAATTTCTAAGAATTTTTTTTTACTACCGTAGAACACATATATACAATTTTTAATCGCTATGAAATTTTTTTGACAACCTTAGGAGACATATATGCTTAATTGAATCCCAGTGAATTTTTTTTTACAGCCTTAGAAAACATATTTTAATGATTGAATCACTATGAAATGTTTTTGACAACCTTAAAACACATATATGCATGATTAAATCACTATAAAAAAATTTTGACAGCCTAGAAAACATATATGCATGATTCCATTACTATGAAATTTTTGACTGCCTTAGAACACATATATGCATGATTGAATTTCTATCAAAATTTTTTGACAGCATTAGTACACATATATGCAAGATTGAATCACTATGAATTTTTTTTTGACAGCCTTAGAACACATATATGTGTCATTGAATCACTATGAATTTTTTTTGACAGATATAGAACACATATATCCCCGCCTTAGAACACATATATGCATGATTGAATCACTATGAATTTTTTTCGACAGCCTTAGAACACATATATCGATGATTGAATCACTATGAATTTTTTTTTATAGATATAGAACACATATATGCATGTTTGAATCTCTCTGAAATTTTTGTGATAACCTTAGAACACATATATGCAAGATTGAATCACTATGAAATTTTTGTGATAACCTTAGAACACATATATGCATTATTGAATCACTAGAAATTTTGTTGGCAGCATTGGAACACATATATGCGTGATTGAATCACTATGAATTTTTTTTGACTCCATTAGAACATATATATGCATGATTGAATCACTATATAATTTTTTTGACAGCCTTAGAACATATATATGCATGATTGAATCACTATAAAAAAATTTTTACAGTCTTAGAAGAATAATTTTTTTGACAGCCTTAGAACATATATATGCATGATTGAATCACCATAAAATTTTTTTTATAGTCTTAGAAGACTCATATTCATGATTGAATCACTATGAAATTTTTGTGATAACATTAGAACACATATATGCATGATTGAGTCACTATATATTTTTTTTTTGACATCCTTAGAACACATATATGCATGATTGAATCACTATAAATTTTTTTGACAACATTATAACAAATATATGTGTGATTAAATCACTATAAATTTTTTTGGACAAGTTTAGAACATATATATGCATGATTGAATCACTATGAATTTTTTTTGACAGCCCTAGAACACATATATGCATTATTAAATCACTTTGAAATTTTTTTGACAACCTTAGATCCGATGTATGCATGATTTAATCACTATAATATTTTTTTGACAACTTTAGAACACATATATGCATGATTGAATCACTATGAAAATTTTTTGACAGCCTTAGAACATATATATGCATGATTGAATCACTATAATTTTTTTTTTACAATCTTAGAAGAATAAATTTTTTGCCTGCCTTAGAACATATATATCCATGATTGAATATCTATTAATTTTTTTTAACAGCCAAGAACATATATATGAATGATTGAGTCACTATGAATTTTTTTTGACAGCCTTAGAACACATATATGCATGATTGAATCTCCATGAAATTTTTGGACAGCATTAGAACACATATATGCATGATTGAATTAGTATAATTTTTTTTTGACAACCTTAGGACACATATATGAATGAATGAATCACTATGAATTTTTTTTACGACCGTAGAAGACAAATCAGCATCATTGAATCAGTATGACATTTTTTTGAGAGCCTAGAACACATATATGCATGATTGAATAACTATAATTTTTTTTTATACCTTTAGAACTCATACATAAACGATTGAATCACCATGAAAGTTTTTTTGACAGCCTTAGAACATATATATGCATGATTGAATCACCATAAAAAAAATTTTATAGTCTTAGAAGACTCATATTCATGATTGAATCACTATGAAACTTTTGTGATAACATTAGAACACATATATGCATGATTGGGTCACTATATAATTTTATTTTGACATCCTTAGAACACATATATGCATGATTGAATCACTATAAATTTTTTTGACAACATTATAACAAATATATGTGTGATTAAATCACTATAAATTTTTTTGGACAAGTTTAGAACATAATATGCATGATTGAATCACTATGAATTTTTTTTGACAGCCCTAGAACACATATATGCATTATTGAATCACTTTGAAATTTTTTTGACAACCTTAGATCCGATGTATGCATGATTTAATCACTATAATATTTTTTTGACAACTTTAGAACACATATATGCATGATTGAATCACTATGAAAATTTTTTGACAGCCTTAGAACATATATATGCATGATTGAATCACTATAATTTTTTTTTTACAATCTTAGAAGAATAAATTTTTTGACAGCCTTAGAACATATATATGCATGATTGAATATCTATGAATTTTTTTTAACAGCCTAGAACATATATATCCATGATTGAATCACTATGAAATTTTTTGGACAGCCTTAGAACACATATATGCATGATTGAATCTTCAAGAAATTTTTGGACAGCATTAGAACACATATATGCATGATTGAATTACTATGAAATTTTTTTGACAACCTTAGGACACATATATGAATGAATGAATCACTATGAATTTTTTTTACGACCGTAGAAGACAAATCGGCATCATTGAATCACTATGACATTTTTTTGAGAGCCTAGAACACATATATGCATGATTGAATAACTATAATTTTTTTTGATAGCTTTAGAACTCATACATAAACGATTGAATCACCATGAAAGTTTTTTGACAACCTTAGAACACATATATGAATGATTGAATCCTATGATTTTTTTTTGACATCCTTAGAACACATATATGCATGATTAAATCACTATGAATTTTTTTTACCACCGTAGAACACATATATGCATCATTGAATCACTATGATATTTTTTTGAAAGCCTAGAACACATATATGCATGATTGAATCACTATAAATTTTTTTTATAGCCTTAGAACACATATATAAATGATTGAATCACCATGAAAGTTTTTTGACAACCTTAGAACACATATATGAATGATTGAATCACTATGAATTTTTTTTGACATCCTTAGGACACATATATGAATGATTGAATTTCTATGAATTTTTTTTTACTACCGTAGAACACATATATACAATTTTTAATTGCTATGAAATTTTTTTGACAACCTTAGGAGACATATATGCTTAATTGAATCCCAATGAATTTTTTTTTACAGCCTTAGAAAACATATTTTAATGATTGAATCACTATGAAATGTTTTTGACAACCTTAAAACACATATATGCATGATTAAATCACTATAAAAAAATTTTGACAGCCTAAAAAACATATATGCATGATTCCATTACTATGAAATTTTTGACTGCCTTAGAACACATATGCATGATTGAATCTCTATCAAAATTTTTTGACAGCATTAGTACACATATAAGCATGATTGAATCACTATGAATTTTTTTTGACAGCCTTAGAACACATATATGTGTGATTGAATCACTCTGAATTTTTTTTGACAGATATAGAACACATATATCCCAGCCTTAGAACACATATATGCATGATTGAATCAATATGAATTTTTTTCGACAGCCTTAGAACACATATATCGATGATTGAATCACTATGATTTTTTTTTTACAGATATAGAACACATATATGCATGTTTGAATCTCTATGAAATTTTTGTGATAACGTTAGAACACATATATGCAAGATTGAATCACTATGAAATTTTTGTGATAACCTTAGAACACATATATGCATGATTGAATCACTAGAAATTTTGTTGGCAGCATTGGAACACATATATGCGTGATTGAATCACTATGAAATTTTTTTGACTTCCTTAGAACACATATATGCATGATTGAATCACTATATAATTTTTTTGACAGCCTTAGAACATATATATGCATGATTGAATCACTATAAATTTTTTTTTACAGTCTTAGAAGAATAATTTTTTTGACAGCCTTAGAACATATATATGCATGATTGAATCACTATAAATTTTTTTTTACAGTCTTAGAAGACTCATATGCATGATTGAATCACTATGAAATTTTTGTGATAACATTAGAACACATATATGCATGATTGCGTCACTATAAAATTTTTTTTGACATCCTTAGAACACATATATGCATGATTGAATCACTATAAATTTTTTTGACAACATTATAACAAATATATGCGTGATTAAATCACTATAAATTTTTTTGGACAACTTTAGAACATATATATGCATGATTGAATCACTATGAATTTTTTTTGACAGCCCTAGAACACATATATGCATTATTGAATCACTTTGAAATTTTTTTGACAACCTTAGATCTGATGTATGCATGATTTAATCACTATAATTTTTTTTTGACAACTTTAGAACACATATATGCATGATTGAATCACTATGAAAATTTTTTGACAGCCTTAGAACATATATATGCATGATTGAATCACTATAAATTTTTTTTTACAATCTTAGAAGAATAAATTTTTAGACAGACTTAGAACATATATATGCATGATTGAATCACTATAAATTTTTTTTTACAGTCTTAGAAGACTCATATGCATGATTGAATCACTATGAAATTTTTGTGATAACATTAAAACACATATATGCATGATTGAGTCACTGTAAAAAAAAATTTGACAGCATTAGAACACATATATGCATGATTGAATCACTATGATTTTTTTTTTATAGCCTTAGAACACATATATGTCTGATTGAATCACTGTGAATTTTTTTTCACAGCATTAGAACAAATATATGCATGATTGAATCACTATGATTTTTTTTTTACAACCTTAGAACACATATATGCATGATGGAATCTCTATAAAAAAAACTTGACATCACTAGAACAGATATATGCATGATTGACAATATTAGAACACATATATGCACGATTGAACCACTATAAATTTTTTTTGACAGCCTTAGAACACATATATGCATGATCGAATTTGCATTTTTTTGGCAGCCTTAGAACACATATATGCATGAATGAGTCACTATGAATTTTTTTTTACAGCCTTAGAACACATATATGCAAGATTGAATCTCTATGATTTTTTTTTGACCGTATTAGAACACATATATCCATGATTGAATCTCTATGAAATTTTTTTGACAACCGTAGAACACATATAGGCATTATTGAATCACTTTGAAAATTTTCAGACAACCTAATGACACATACTTGCATGATTGTATCACTATAACATTTTTTTGACAGCCTTAGAACACATATATGCATGATTGAATATCTATGAATTTTTTTTAACAGCCTAGAACATATATATGCATGATTGAATCACTATAATTTTTTTTTGACAACCTTAGAACACATATATGCATGATTGAATCTCCATGAAATTTTTGGACAGCATTAGAAGACATATATGCATGATTGAATTACTATGAATTTTTTTTTACAACCTTAGGACACATATGAATGAATGAATCACTATGAATTTTTTTTTACGACCGTAGAAGACATATATGAATCATTGAATCACTATGACATTTTTTTGAGAGCCTAGAACACATATATGCATGAATGAATCACTATATATTTTTTTATAGCTTTAGAACTCATACATAAACGATTGAATCACCATGAAAGTTTTTTGACAACCTTAGAACACATATATGAATGATTGAATCCTATGAATTTTTTTTGACATCCTTAGAACACATATATGCATTATTAAATCACTATGATTTTTTTTTACCACCGTATAACACATATATGCATCATTGAATCACTATGACATTTTTTTGAAAACCTAGAACATATATCTGAATGATTGAATCACTATATAATTTTTTTGATAGACTTAGAACATATATATAAATGATTGAATCACCATGAAAGTTTTTTGACAACCTTAGAACACATATATGAATGATTGAATCACTATGATTTTTTTTTTACTTCCTTAGGACACATATATGAATGATTGAATTGCTATGATTTTTTTTTTAGTACCGTAGAACACATATATACAATTTTTAATCGCTATGAAATTTTTTTGACAACCTTAGGACACATATATGCTTAATTTATTCCCAATGATTTTTTTTTACAGCCTTAGAAAACATATTTTAATGATTGAATCACTATGAAATGTTTTTGACAACCTTAAAACACATATATGCATGATTAAATCACTATAAAAAAAATTTGAGAACCCAGAAAACATATATCCATGATTCCATTACTATGAAATTTTTGACTGCCTTAGAACACATATGCATGATTGAATCTCTATCAAAATTTTTTGACAACATTAGTACACATATATGCATGATTGAATCACTATGAAATTTTTTTGACAGCCTTAGAACACATATATGCGTGATTGAATCACTATGAATTTTGTTTTACAGATATAGAACACATATATCCCAGCCTTAGAACACATATATGCATGATTGAATCACTATGAAATTTTATCGACAGCCTTAGAACACATATATCGATGATTGAATCACTATGAATTTTTTTTGACAGATATAGAACACATATATGTATGTTTGAATCACTATGAAATTTTTGTGATAACCTTAGAACACATATATGCATGATTGAATCACTATAAAATTTTTGTGATAACCTTAGAACACATATATGCATGATTGAATCACTAGAAATTTTTTTGGCGGCGTTGAAACACATATATGCGTGATTGAATCACTATGAATTTTTTTTTACTGCCTTAGAACACATATATGCATGATTGAATCACTATATAATTTTTTTGACAGCCTTAGAAGATATATATGCATGATTGAATCACTATAATTTTTTTTTTACAGTCTTAGAAGAATAATTTTTTTGACAGCCTTCGTACATATATATGCATTATTGAATCACTATAATTTTTTTTTTACAGTCTTAGAAGACTCATTTGCTTGATTGAATAACTTTGAAATTTTTGTGATAACATTAGAACACATATATGCATGATTGAGTCACTATAATTTTTTTTTGACATCCTTAGAACACATATATGCATGATTGAATCACTATAAATTTTTTTGACAGCATTATAACAAATATATGCAGGATTAAATCACTATAATTTTTTTTGGACAACTTTAGAACATATATATGCATAATTGAATCACTATGAATTTTTTTTGACAGCCCTAGAACACATATATGCATTATTGAATCACTTTGAAAATTTTTTGACAGCCTTAGATCCGATATATGCATGATTTAATCACTATAATTTTTTTTTGACAACTTTAGAACACATATATGCATTATTGAATCACTATGAAATTTTTTTGATAGCCTTAGAACATATATATGCATGATTGAATCACTATAAATTTTTTTTTACAGTCTTAGAAGAATAATTTTTTTGACAGCCTTAGAACATATGTATGCATGATTGAATCACTATAAATTTTTTTTTACAGTCTTAGAAGACTCATATGCATGATTGAATCACTATGAAATTTTTTTGATAACATTAGAACACATATATGCATGATTGAGTCACTGTAAGTTTTTTTTTGACAGCATTAGAACACATATATGCATGATTGAGTCACTATGAATTTTTTTTATGGCCTTAGAACACATATATGTATGCTTGAATCACTGTGAAATTGTTTTTATAGCCTTAGAACACATATATGCATGATTAAATCACTATGAATTTTTTTTTACAACCGTAGAACATATATATGCAATTTTGAATCACTATGATTTTTTTTTTACAGTCATAAAACACATATATGCATGATAGAATCATTATGAAAATTTTTTGACAGCCTTAGAACACATATATGCATGATTATTACTATTAAATTTTTTTGACATCCTTAGAACATATATATGCATGATTAAATCTCTATAAAAAATATTTGATAGCATTAGAACACATATATGCATGATTGAATCACTATGAAATTTTTTTGACTGCCTTAGAACACATATCTGCCTGATTGAATCACTATAATTTTTTTTTGACAGCCTTAGAATGCATATCTGCATGATTGAATCACTATGAATATTTTTTGATAGCCTTAGAACACATATATGAATGATTAAATCACTATGAAATTTTTTGGATGGCCTTAAAACACATATATGCATGATTGAATCACTATGAATTTTTTTTACCAACCTTAGAACACATATATGCATGATTGAAACACTGAATTTTTTTTTACAGCCTTAGATCAGATATATGCATGATTGGATCACTATGAATTTTTTTTGACAGCCTTAAAACTCATATATGCGTGATTGAATCACTATGAAATTTTTGTCAGCCTTAGAACATATATATGCATGATTGAATCACTAATAATTTTTTTTACAGCGTTACAACACATATATCCATGATTAACATGAGGGTTGATTTTGAAAAATGATCAACACGAGGGTTGATTTTGGACAATGTTCAACACGAGGGTTGATTTTCGAAAATGATCAACACGAGGGTTGATTTTGATTAGTTGATCAACATAAGGGTTGATTTTGAAAAATGATTAACACGAGGGTTGATTTTGAAAAATGATCAACCCAGGGGCTGATTTTGAAAAATGATCAGTTCAAAAATAGTTTTTGTAAAAGAAGATCAACATGCAGGTCAATTTATAAGGATCGGTACAAAACCAGTTTTGTAAAAGAATATCAACACGAGGGTTGATTTTGAAAGGACTGGTTCGAAACTAGTTTTTGTAAAAGAAGATCAACACGAGGGACGATTTGAAAAGACTAGTTCGAAACCAGTTTTTATAAAAGAAGATCAACACGAGGGTTGATTTGAAATGAGAGGTTCAAAACCAGCTTTTGCAAAAGAAGATCAACACGAGGGTTCATTTGAAATGACCGGTTTGAAACTAGTTTTTATAAAAGAAGATCAACACGCGGGTTGATTTGAAATGATCAGTTCGAAACCAATTTTTATAAAAGATGATCAACACAAGAGTTGATTTGAAATAATCGGTTCAAAATAGTTTTGGTAAGAGAAGATCAACATGAGGGTTGATTTTGAAAGGATGGGTTCAAAAATAGTTGCAGACTTCGCACTCCCTTGCTGTGCAAAGATGTGGCAAAGCACCTTATGCATACCAGTTTGTCAAAAACTGGCAAGATCAGACAAAGTTGGTGAAGGTATATCTAAACAAGGCAACCAAGCGCATGAAGAAATGGGCAGATGAGAAGCGTCATCCAGCAGAATTTCATGATGGAGATAAAGTGTTGGCCAAGCTCTTTCCTGACCGCACAACTATCTTTCAGGGCCATCATCGAGGCCTTATTCGCAAGTATGATGGTCCCTTCACAATTATCAAACGTGTGGGGAACTTGGCGTACCGTTTGGACTTGCCAGCAAACTTTCAAGTGCATCTGGTATTCCACATATGCAACCTGAAGCCATTCCACGAAGATAAAGGAGATCCTCAACGAAGCATGCCTCAACGTGCTATGATCCCGCAGCGGGCTCCTTCAACAGTCTGTGTATCAGGCAGAGAGTCAGATGTCATCCTCAACCATTCCAACAACTATCTAGGGGAAGTCAAAAAGTACTTAGTGCAGTGGAAGGGATTGCCAGAATGTGAAGCTACCTGGGAAAAGGCCAGCAACATGTTTCAGCATCGACAACTTGTAGAAGGCTACCATGAACAATTGGTGTCGAGGACGGCACCAACTTAGGCGGGGGAGCGTGTTCTAGACCACCATGTTTTTCACCTTTTTGCTATGATGTATATACCTCTTTGGCACTCTAGAGTGCCCCACAAGGCCTTACAACCTAAGTACCCCATGTATTCGGGCCCTCTCTTCCCCTCTTGATGTACTTTGCTTTCAAGTATCTATAAAGAAGCTTTTTGCATCCTTGTCGCTTTGCTCTCTTTGTGTTTCTGCCCCATGCAAGGCGAAGACCCAAAAAAATAAAATTATTCGAGACACTATTTCTAAGAATTTTTGAATTGGAACAGACCCCAAATTTGGACTCAGATCAATTTCTTCATCTAATATTTTATCAATATCCGAGATCTGCACCATTTTGATTCGGATATTGGATCCAATGCTCGATCTGGTGTCTAATTTCTTCTCGAACCTGGATTTTTTATCTAATTCATTCAGAGATCCATATCCAGAGTCCAATTTATTCATTTAACTTAGAATATCTCATTAGATATCCAGGATCCAATTAAGCCATTTCGGATCCATTTTAGTCTCGATCCACCTTCTGATCTGTTTAGAAGTTTAATTCAATCAATTTCTGAACTCTGATTCATCTTAGCATCTGAGATTCGGTATTCACTTCTTGGATTTTGATCTAGATCCAATATCCAATTTCATTCTCTAAGTTGGATCCAAGATCCAAAATCAAAAATCCCAATTTTATTATGAATTTGGGCTTTTTCTATTTTTAATTCTTCAAAAATCCATATTCAGGGTTTGATTCCCATTTTGAACCAAATTTCCTTCAAATTAAGATCCAGATCCAATCTTTTTCAAAATTTCAGATCCAAATCCTCTTCAAAACTCAATTTTTATCGTAAATTTAAAAATCTATTTTTGGATTTCAAATTAAAATCCATCATTTTGCAAAATCCTTTGAAAAACACCCTATAGATCCAAAATGAGATTTCAAATTCAAATTCAAAATTCAATTTTTATCCCCAAATTCAAAAATAACCTTTGAATTTCAAAATCCAAAATGAGTATTTTGCAAAAAAAATTCAAAATTCAATCTGGATCAAGTTTTTGCCCAATTTGGATTTCATAAATCAAAATTAGATTTTTTAATCTAATTATTTCCAAAATTCCTCTTTTCATTCTTCACATTTCATTTCCTTTTTATCTCAATTTCAAAATAAAAAAAAATAAAAAATATTATTTTTTGAAGTGGGGCACCACTTGGCATTTTTGAGATTCAAAATAAAAATCATTTTTTACAAAACTTTAAAAACCCTCTTGCCTTTAAAAACCCACATGAGCATCACGCACAAGGTGATGCCATGTGTCAAATTTTCAAGTAATTGGCTATTTTGCCCATCTATAAAACCAAAAAAAGACACACATGGGCACCCCCTTTGCAAGAAAGTGTCATGTGTCAAAATATTTCACAAAGAGCAATTTTGCTCATTTATAAAGATGGAAAAAGACCCACATGGGGTTGGCATCACCTTTTGAGATTTTTTAGTCCTATATTGCTCTTTTTGCTTAAGCCATCCCCAATCTCAACTATAAATAGACCGCTTTGGGGTCTCTCTTTTCAAAAAGTTGAAGATTGAGAAATTGAGAGAATAAAAAAGTTCTCTCTTTCTCTTCTCCTCTCTCTTTCCTTCCTCCTCCGCTCTTGGCTCTCTTGGTGGCTAAAGTGAAGAAGGAAAAAGAAGCTCTCTAGCCCAAGGTAGGCCCTCTCTCTTCTCTAATCTATTTTTTCTTTTTTTTTCTCAAACTCCCCCCCCCCCCTTTCTCTTCTTTCTTGCAAATTCTTTTCAATAACATGTAATAGCAATGTAGATCTAGCTTAATTCTATGTTAATTTCTATTTCTATATTTTGATAAATTCAATTTGCTATTTACTTTGTGCATTTTTATTCTAGCCATTTAGAATTGGGATTTGATCTTCAATAGATCAAATTCCATATTCTATGGGCAAAATCAATTATAATTTATACCCCAATGCTTTTAATTTTATTTTAGATGCTTTCATTTATGTTTTTATATAATTTTCATTATCATCTATGATCTAGAATGATAGATCTCACATTTTGATCATTGGATGAATTCATTTATGAGATTCTATTCCATTCAATTATGTTGAGATGATATTTTCAATTCTGATCTATTTTTTTATTTTTTTATTTTGCATATGATTAGATATTATTTTGATCTGATTTTCTTACTGCATTATTATGCATATATTTTCAAGATCTCCACCAAAAATTAGATGAATCTAAGTTGGTTTGATCCCTCAAAAAAATTGAGATTCAGACCCTGCTATTTAGCCTCATCCGAATTTAGCCTGAAATTAGACCAACTTGTTGAAGTGATTTTTCCCTAACCAGAGATGATCTTTCAAATCTGTAAAAAACGATGCCTCCCTCATTAAGTCTCATTTATTCACACTAAATTTCATAAATTTTTACAATGTTTTCATTCCTGATTTTGATTAAAAACCGCAACATATTATACTGTATCACTTTTAGGATTTGGTTTTTAACCCATTTTGTCAGAATCATCATTTTCATGATTTGTAAAATGGATCCTCTTTATCTACATGTCTAGTTCTTCTTAGTGAAATTTCATCCATTTCAATGAAGTATTTCTATTTCTTTTGTATTTTAAGTCGGAACGTCGGAACCTTACCTGTTTGCAATCTTAGGCATTGCAGAGGCTCAAAACCAACTTGTTGCATTCATATATCCCTAATGGGAGATCATTTTTCAAATATGTAAAAAGGAGTTTTCTCTTTATAATGTCTAGTTTATGCATGCCACTTTTTATAAACTTTCATTAATTTTTCATCTGTCATTCGAACAAAAAACCAGAAACCTTTTGATTTTTCTTTCACAGGCTTTTACAGATTTTTGGCCAACTTGATCAGATTGGAGGTTTTCTAGATCTATAAATTAGAGATTTCTTCAATGAATGTCTAGTTTATCTACATGAATTTTAAATAATTTCTAGGAAGTTTTCATATCTAATTCTGATAAAAAATCAGAACACTGTTATTTTGCCTTTTTAAGCATTTCTTGAATTTCATTTCAACTTGTTTAGATGTGTCCTCTTTAATGAAGACTCATTTTCAAAATCCATAAAAAGGGTTTTCTTTCATTTTAGGTCTAGTTTATCAACACAAAATTTCATAAATTTCTAATATGTTTATAGACTTTTCCTTTATTTTTTGGGGTATAAAAAAGGCTAAATTATAGAATTTTCTTTAATTTTTCAATAATTAAAGAAAATTCATAAATGCCTATATTTATTTCTAACATGTTTGTTCATTTTGCAGGATGTTCCTTTTCTTTCTTTTCAACTAATGTAATTCATTCAAGGGTTGTAATAATTATATTAATGAGAAATTTACTTTATGCTTAGTTTAAAATGAATGAGCATATTTGTTTATTTTTCTTCATTTTAATTTATTACATTTTTTATTTTCTTAAAAACACTATAGAAACACAAATGGAACGTGCACCATTTAATAAAAGATAAATAATGCTAAGTTTGTATTTACGATCATAGTCGAAATATGAATAATACATAGAATTATTATTCTTTATTAAAATACAAAAATCGACTTACACTCTTAAGTTAATTTCAAAAATCATCATATTTCACAAAAAATGCATTTTATTCCTTTATTAGAACCCAAAACAAAGATTAAATTGGGATATGTTTGTGGCCATAGTCATAAATATAAGAAAATTTAATCTTGTTTTAATTCTATAAAGGCACAAACTTAATTTCATTCTTTATTGGAATTTAGAAAAAGATTAAATTGGAATATGTTTGTGGACATAGTCATGAATATATTAAAATTTATTCTTGTTTTAATTCTATTGAAAAATAAAATTTGCTTTTTAAATTCAGTTTCAAACAAATTCTTTTAATGCATTCATCATTTGAGATAGAATTGCATCATTTTTTAAAAAATATTTCAAGTTATTTTCAAATTTCCAAGTGATTTTCAAAATAATTTTCAAAAACAATTTCCATTTCTAAATTCAAAATAATTTTTTGATTTCCATTTACAAATTCAAACATATTTTTCAATTTCATTTTCAACTTCATTCAATTTTAAATCCTATTTAAAATATCTATTTTCAATTTCCAAATTTCAATTTTTATTTCAAAATTTTGAATTTTCGAATTTCACATTCCAAACTTTGAATTTTTTCAATTTCAAATATTAAATTCAATTCTTTATTTCTTTTAAAACTTTAAAATCTGAATTCTATTTTCATTTCAAATCTAATTTTGAAATTTTCAATTCTAAATTCTAAATTTTATTTTAATTCTCAATTTAATTCTAAATCAAATTTCACTTTGAATTTCAAATTCTAAATTCAATTTTATTTCCAAATTTCAATTTTGATTTTTAATTTCCAATTAAATTTTCAAATTCAATTCCATTTTCAATTCTAAATTTTCCATTTCAGAATTCAAAATTAACTTCAAATTCCATTTCTAATTCAATTTTAATTTCAAAATTCATTTCAAATTTCCCATTTTTTATTTTAATTCCAAATTCAACCTTGAATTTCTAAATTCTGAAAAAAAAATATAATTTTTGTTTAAATTTCATTTCCTTTCTCAAATTTCAAATTCTGAATTTGGATTTAGATTTTAATACTAAAAATCAATTTTTCATATTTCAATTCCAAATTCCATTTAAAATTTAATTCTTTATTTTAGATTTTAACTTCAATTTTCAAAACAATTTTAAGGTTCAAAAAAATGAAATTTGAATTTAGTTCAGCATTAAATTCCAATTTCAATTCTAAATTTCAAATTCGATTTTTTAAAACTTTAATTCTGATTTCAATTAACAATTTAATTTCTATTCTGATCTCAAGTTTCAAATTCAATTCTAATTTTTAAATTCAAGATTTTAATCCAGATTCAAAATTCAAACTTCAAATTCTAAGTTTGAATTTCAAGTTCAATTTCGCATTTCAAATTCAATTCTGATTTAAAAGTTCAAACTTAATTTTGACTTCAATTTCAAATCTAAAACTTTGAATTGAACTTTCAAATATTAGATTCAACATGTTTTCCAAGCAAATTCAAAGACTAACTTTGAATATTTTCCATAAATCATTCAATTTTTTAGTCATGCATTCTCTAACTTAACCTCCATTCATTTTTCAAGCTCACTTCAAAAATGATTTCAAAAAATTCCTAAGTCAAAACAAAGATTTCTAAATAATTTTTGAAACTCAATTGGAAAACTTTGAAATAATTTCAACACTTTCAAAACCAAGCAATTCTTCAAAGCATAGATTTCCTCATTCTCATAGCACCAGTATGATTCCATGTGCATTTAGGATTTAAAATAATTACGTAGACAAATTTAGGCAAAGCAAAGGCATACATTCGATCCTTGATTCAATTACCCTTGGTAAAGGCGCCAGGAACGGTTGAACATCATATCGACCAGCGAGCCTCATCTCTCCATTTTTCTCACAAAATTTAAAAATGGAGGCAAGTTATTTCAAAATTTATTTTCAAAAAGTCAAGTGAGACCTTGCGAGAGTTTTTCTCTTTTCCCTAAAAAGGAAGAAGAAATTTTTTTGCAACGTTCACACAACCCTAGAACACATATATGCACGATAGAATCGCAACGATTTTCTTTTTACAATGTTAGAACACATATATGCATGATTAAGTGAATATGAATTTTTTTTATAGACTTAGAACACATATAAGCATGATCAAATCACTATGAATTTTTTTTGACAGCCTTAGAACACATATAAGGATGATTGAATCACTATGAATTTTTTTTTAAAGCCTTAGAACACATATATGGATCATTGAATTTTTTTTGACAGCCTTAAAAAACATATATGCATGATTGAATCATTATGAATTTTTTTTAAGATCCTTAGAATACATATATGCGAGATTGAATTTTTTTTTACAGCATTAGAATACATATATGCATGATTGAATCACTATAAAAACTTTATGATAGCCTTAGAACACATATATGCATGTTTGAATCACTATGAATTTTTTTTTACAACGTTAGAACACATATATGCATGATTGAATCACTATAAAAATTTTATGATAGCCTTAGAACACATATATGCATGCTTGAATAACTATGATTTTTTTTTTACAACGTTAGAACACATATATGGATGATTGAGTCACTATAAAAAAATTTTGCAGTCTTAAAACACATATATGCATGATTGAATCAGTATGAAACTTTTTTGACAATGTTAGAACACATATATGGATGATTGAGTTACTATGAATTTATTTTACATCCTTAAAACATATATATGCATGATTGAATCACTACGAAATTTTTTTCACAGCCTTAGAACTTAAATACCTATTATAGAATCACTATGAATTTATTTTGACAGCCTTAGAACACATATATGCATGATTGAGTCACTATGAAATTTTTTTGACGGCCTTATAACACAAATATGCATGATTGAATCACTATGAAATATTTTTGACAGCCTTAGAACACATATATCAATGATTGAATGA
This sequence comes from Nuphar pumila, assembly GCF_984573655.1. NCBI lineage: Eukaryota > Viridiplantae > Streptophyta > Magnoliopsida > Nymphaeales > Nymphaeaceae > Nuphar > Nuphar pumila. Next base: position 67,319,722 of record NC_143251.1, on the reverse strand, counting down.
CTATGAAATTTTTTTAACAGCCTTAGAACACATGTATGCATGATTGAATCACTATGAATTTTTTTTTACAATATTAGAACACATATATGCAGAATTAAGTCACTATGAAAATTTTTTGACAACCTTAGAGCACATATATGCATGATTAAATCACTATAAATTTTTTTTGTCAGCATTAGAACACATATATGCACGATTGAATCACTATAACTTTTTTTTGATAACCTTAGAACATATATCTACATAATTGAATCACTATAATTTTTTTTTGAGATCCTTAGAATACATATATGCATGATTGAATCACTATAAAAAAATTTTGATAGCCTTAGAACAGATATATGCATGATTGAATCACTATGAAAATTTTTTATCAGCATTAGAACACATATATGCATGATTGAATCACTATAAAAATTTGTTGACAACCTTAGAACACATGTCTGCATGATTCAATCTCTATAAATTTTTTTTGACAGCCTTAGAACACATATACGCAGGATTGAGTCACTATGAAATTTTTTGACAGCCTTAGTACACATATATGCATGATTGAATCACCATGAATTTTTTTTGACATGCTTAGAACACATATATGCATGATTGAATACCTATGATTTCTTTTTTACAATGTTAGAACACGTATATGCAGGATTAAGTCACTATGAAATTTTTTTGACATCCTTAGAACACATATATCCATGATTGAATCACTATCAAAAAAATTTGTCAGCATTAGAACACATATATGGATGATTGAATAACAATATAATTTTTTTGACAAACTTAGAACACATATCTGCTTGATTGAATAACTATAAAAAAAATTTGACGGCCTTAGAATACATATATGCATGATTGAATCACTATGAATTTTTTTTGTCTGCATTAGAACACATATATGCATGATTGAATCACTATAAATTTTTTTGACAACCATGGAACACATATCTGCATGAGGAAATTTTTTTTACAGCCATAGAACAGATGTATGCAGGATTGAGTCACTATGAAATTTTTTTGACAGCCCTAGAACACATATATGCATGATTGAATCAATATGAAATTTCTTTGACAGCCTTAGAACACATAGATGCATGATTGAATCACTATGATTTTTTTTTACAATATTGGAACACATATATGCAGAATTCAGTCACTATGAATTTTTTTTTAGAATGTTAGAACACAAATATGCATGATTGAGTCACTAAGAATTTTTTTGATAGCCTTAGAACACATATATGCATGATTGAATCACTATGAAATTTTTTTGACAGACTTAGAACACAAATCTGCATGATTTAATCACTATGAAATTTTTTTGACAGCCTTAGAACACATATATGCATTATTGAATTTTTTTGACAGCCTTAGAACATATATATGCATGATTAAGTTACTATGATTTTTTTTTTATAGCCTTAGAACACATGTATGAATGATTGAATCAATATGATTTTTTTTTTACAACATTAGAATACATATATTTTGAAATCCAAATTGAATTTTGAACTAGATCTAGAGCATTTTTCAAAAGATTTTGAAAATTCAAAGGTTATTTTTTAATTTGGGGATAAAAAATGAATTTTGATTTTGAATTTGAAATCCCCAAATTGATTTTAATTGAAAATTAGATTTTGGAACTGGATCTGGATCCATTTTGACATTTCAAAATCCAAACTAAATTTTGAACTGGATCGAGGGTATTTTTCAAAAGAATTTTGCAAAATATTGGATTTTAAATTTGAAATTCTAGAATTGGTTTTAAATATAGAACAAAAATTGAATTTTGAAAAAGATCTAGATGTGAGGTTTTTTTGAAAAAGATTGGATATGGATCTTGATCTGAATAAAAAACTGGTTTGAAATAGGAATCGAACCCTGAATATGGATTTTTGAAGAATTGAAAATGAAAAAACCCCAATTTCATCATAAAAATTGAGATTTTGGATTTGAGTCTTAGATCCAGTTCAAAGAATGGAATTGAATCTGGATCAAAACCTAAGAAACGAAATTGAATCTCAGATGTTAGAAGTATCTGAGTTCATAAATTGAATCAATTGATCTTCTGAATGGGTAGGAAGCTGGATCCAGACTGAAATGGATCCGAAATGGTTAATTGGATCCTGGATATCCGATGAGATATTCCAGGTTTCAAAGAATAAATTGGACTATGGACATAAATTTCTGAATGAATCAGATGAAAAATCCAGATTCAGGAAGAAATTAGACACCAAATGCAACATTGGATCCAATATCCGAACTGAAATGGATTGGATATTGGATATTGACAAAATATCAGATGAAGGAATTGATTTGAGTCTGAATTTAGGGCTTGCTCTAGTTCAAAAATTGTTGGAAATAGTGTCCCGGGCAATTTTTTTTTTTGGTCTTCGCCCTACAGGGGCAGAAACACAAAACAAGACTGGTTTAAACTAATTTGAATTGGACTGGATTGTAATGAACTGGATCTGAAGCCAGTTATACACAAATGAACTAAATTTGAAGCTAACACTAGCTCAACCAGTTGGGGCTACCTCGATTTGGACAAAATTGAGCTCGAATAAGCTAAAATCAGCTAAAACGAAAGTCTAAGTGTGTAAAAAGTGATTTTGAACTAGAACTCGACCATTCACACTCTAGATGCACTCATGTTAGACTTCTGGGGATAAGATCTACTGGGTTTGGCTGACTCGGGAATAGTCTAACTAAAATTTTGTGCTAAACATGAGCTTATTTCGTGAGAAATGAACTAATTTTAGCTAAAATGGACTGACATTGCTCATCGTGAGCTCAGTGGTGCTAGAAATGATTGGCATTCTAACTTTTCTAAACTTAGAGTGAGTTTGGCTAAGTCTAACAAACGAAAGGCTAAGGGTGACTTAGGGGTAAAATGGTAATTTTATTGATGAAATGAAGGTAGACTGATCTCTAGACCAGGGTGAACCTAGGGGTGAGATTTGACACTGCCCTACAAGGGATTGGCATCTGTGAAATGAAGATGTCGGGAATAGTTTTGAAAAATTTAGGGTGTTTACACTATGAAATTTTTTGGACAGCCTTAGAATACATATATGCATGATTGAATTTTTTTTACAGCATTAGAACACATATATGCATGATTGAATCACTATGAACATTTTTTGACAGCCTTAGAACACATATATGCATGATTGAATCACTAGGAAATTTTTTTGACAGCCTTAGAACACATATATGCTTGATTGAATTTTTTTTAAAAGCGTTAGAACACATATATGCATGGTTGAATCACTATGGAATTTTTTTGACAGCCATATAACACATAGATGCATGATTGCAATTTTATTGACAACCTTAGAACATATATATGCATCATTGAATCACTATGAAATTTTTTTGACAACGTAAGAACACAAATATGCATGATTAAGTCACTATGATTTTTTTTTACAGCCTTAGAACACATATATGCATGATTGAATCACTATAAAAGTTTTATGACGGCTTTAGAACACATATATGCAAGATTGAATTTTTTTGACAGCCTTAGTACACATATATGCATGATTGAAATTTTTTTGACAGCCATAGAACACATATGCACGAATGAAATTTTTTAGATAGCCTGAGAACACATATATGCATGATTGAAAAATTTTTTAAAGCCTTAGAACACATATATGCATGATTGAATCACTATGAAATTTTTTTCACAACATTAGAACGCATATATATGCAAGATTGAGTCACTATGAAATTTTTTTTACAGCCTTAGAACATATATATGCATGATTGAATCACTATAATTTTTTTTGTCAGCATTAGAACACATATATCCATAATTAAATCACTATAATTTTTTTTGACAACCTTAGAACACATATCTGCATGATCAAATCACCACACAATTTTTTGGAAAAACTAAGAACACGTATATGCATGATTGAATCACTATGAATTTTTTTGAGAGCCTCAGAACACATGTATGCAAGATTGAAACACTATGATTTTTTTTTTAAAACATTAGAACACATATTTGGATGATTGAATCACTATGAATTTTTTTTGACAGACTTATAACACATATATGCATGATTAAATTTTTTTTGACAGCCTTAGAACACAAATATGCATGATTGAATCACTATGAATTTTTTTTAACAGCCTTAGAACACATATATGCATGATTGAATAACTATAATTTTTTTTTACAACATTAGAACGCATATATCCATGATTGAATCACTATAAATGTTTTTGACAGCCTTAGAGCACATGTATCCATGATTGAATCACTATACAGATTTTTTGACAGCTTTAGAACACATATATCCATGATTGAATCACAATGAAATTTTTTTGAAAACCTTTGAACACACACATGCATGAATGAGTCACTTTGAATTTTTTTTGACAGCCTTAGAACACATGTATGCATGATTGAATCACTATAAAAAAAAAACTGACAGCCTAAGAAGACATATATGAATGATTGAGTCACTATGAATTTTTTTTGACAATGTTACAACATATATATACATGATTCAGTCACTATAAATTTTTTTGACAGCCTTAGAACACAGATATCAATGATTGAATCACTATGAAATTTTTTTGATAGCCTTAGAACAAATATGCATGATTGAAATTTTTTAGACAACCTTAGAACAAATATACATATGATTGAATCACTATAAATTTTTTTTGACAGTCTTAGAACACATATATACATGATTGAATCACTAGGAAATTTTTTTGTCAACATTAGAACACATATATGCATGATTGAGTCACTATAAATTTTTTTGACAGCCTTAGAACACATATATACATGATTGAATCACTAAAAAATTTTTTTTACAGCCTTAGAACACGTATCTGCATGATTGAATCAATATGAATTATTTTTGACAGCCGTAGAACATATATGCATGATTGAATCACTATAATTTTTTTTTGACAATGTTAGAAAAATATATGCATGATGGAATCATTATGAATTTTTTTTGACAACAATAGAACACATATTTGCATGATTGAGTCACTATGAAACATTTTTGACGGCCATGGAACACATATATGCATGATTGAATCACTATAATTTTTTTTTGACAATGTTAGAACACATATATGCAGGATTGAGTCACTATGAAATTTGTTTGAAAGCCTTAGAACATATATATGCATGATTGAGTCACTATGAAATTTTTTTGACAGCCTTAGGACAAATATATGCCTGATTGAATCACTATCAATTTTTTTCTTCGCATTAGATAAAATATAAGCATGATTGAATCACTATAAAAAAAATTTGACAACCATAGAAAACATATCTGGATGATTGAATCACTATGAATTTTTTTTTATAGCTATAGAACGCATATATCCATGATTGAATCACTATGATATTTTTTTTATAGCCTTACAACACATATATGCAAGATTGAATCACTATAAAAAAATTTGGCATCCTTAGAACATATATATGCATGATTGAATCACTATGAATTTTTTTTGACAACCTTAGAATACATATATGCATGATTAAATCACTATGATTTTTTTCTTGATAGTCTTAGAACTGATATATCCAAGATTGAATCACTATAATCTTTTTTTGACATCCTTAGAACACATATATGCATGATTGAATCACTATGAAATTTTTTTGACAGCCTTAGAACACATATATGCATGATTGAATCACTCTAACTTTTTTTGACATCCTTAGAACACATATATGTACGATTGAAATTTTTTTGACAGCCTTAGAACACAGATATGCATTATTGAATCACTAGAAATATTTTTTGACAATGATAGAACATATATATGCAGGTTTGAGTCACTAGGCATTTTTTTCAGCGCCTTAGAAAACATATATGCATGACAAACTCACTATGAATTTTTTTTGACAGGCTTAGAACACATATATGTATGATTGAATCACTAAAAAAATTTTTTGACAGCATTAGGACATATATATGCATGATTGAGTCACTATGAATTTTTCTTAACAGCCTTAGAAGACATGTATGCATGATTGAATCACTATGATTTTTTTTTGACACCTTAGAAAACATTTATGCATGATTAAAATTTTTTTGACAGCCTTAGAACACATATATGCAAGATTGAGTCACTATGAATTTTTTTTTACCACCTTAGAACACACATATGCATGATTGAATTTTTTTTCGTAGGCTTAGAACACATATATGCATGATTGAATCATTATGAAATTTTTTCGACATCCTTAGAACACATATACGTATGATTGAATCACTATGAAATTTTTTTGACAACGTTAGAACACATGTATGCAAGATTGAGTCACTATGAAATTTTTTTGATAGCCTCATAATGTATATATCCATAACTGAAATTTTTTTGATAGACTTTAAACACATATATGCATGATTGAAACACTATGAAAGTCTTTTAACAACCTTAGAACACATATATGCAAGATTGAATCACTATGATTTTTTTTAGAGCCTTGGAAAATATATATGCATGATTAAATTTTTTTTGACAACCTTGGAACACTTATATGCAGGATTGAGTCCCTATGAATTTTTTTTAACAGCCTTAGAACACACATATGCATGATTGAAATTTTTTTGGTAGGCTTAGAACACATATGTGTGATTGAATCACTATAATTTTTTTTTCACATCCATAGAACACATATATGCATGATTCAATCACAATGGTTTTTTTTTGACAATGTTAGAACACATATTGGCCAAATTGAGTCACAATGAAATTTTGTTGTAGCCTTATAACACATATATGCATAATTGTATTTTTTTTTATAAACTTTGAACACATATATGCATGATTGAATCACTATGAAAGTTTTTTAACTGGCTTAGAACACATATATGCATGATTAAATCACTATGATTTTTTTTGGCAGCCCTAGAACACATATATGCATTATTAAATCACTATGAAATTTTGTTAACAACCTTAGAACACATGTATGGTTGATTGAATTGCTATAAAAAATTTTTGACAGCCTTAGAACACACATATGCATGATTGAATCACAATAAAAAAAAATTGACAACGTTAGAACATACATATGCATGATTCTGTGACTATGAAATTTTTTGGAAAGCCTTAGAACACATATATGAAGGATTGAGTCACTATAATTTTTTTTTTTGACATCCTTAGAACACATATATACATGATTGAATCACTATGAAATTTTTTTGACAGCCTTATATCACATATTGAAATTTTTTGACAGCCTTAGAACACATATATGCTTGATTGAATCTCTATGAATTTTTTTTGACAGCCTTAAAACACAAATATGCATGATTGAATCACTATGATTTTTTTTTTGACATCATTAGAACACATATATGCATCATTAAGTCACTATGAAAGATTTTTGACAGCTTTATAAAACATGTATGCATGATTATTGACAGCCTTAGAACACATGTAGGGATGATTGAATCACTATGAAGTTTTTTTGACAGCCTTAGAACACATATATGCATCGTTGAATCACTAAAGAATTTTTTTGACAGCCTTATAACACATAGATGCATGATTGAATTTTTTTTTGACAACCTTAGAACACATATATGCACGATTGAATCACTATAAAAAAAATTTGACAGCCTTAGAGCATATCTATGCATGATTGAGTCACTATGAAATTTTTTTGACACCCTTAGAACACAGATATGCATGATTGAATCACTATAATTTTTTTAATGCCTTAGAAAACATATATGCATGATTGAAATTTTTTTGACAACCCTAGAAAACACATATGCAAGATTAAATCTCTATGAAATTTTTTTGACATCCTTAGAACACATATATGCAAGATTGAATGACTATGAAATTTTTTTGACAATGTTAGAACACATATATATGCTTGATTGAGTCACTACAAGGTTTTTTTTAACAGCCTTAGAGCTCATATTTGCATGATTAAATCACTATGAAATTTTTTGATTGCCTTAGAACACATATATGCATGACTATTTTTTTTTTATTGCCTTAGAACACATATATAAATGATTGAATCACGTTGAAAATTTTTTGACAGCCTTAGAACACATATATGAATGTCTGAATCACTATGATTTTTTTTTAACAATGTTAGAAAAGTTATAGGCATGATTGATCACTTTGAAATTTTTTTGACTGCCTTAGAACACCTGTATGCAAGATTGAATCACTACAAAAAGTTTTTGATAGCCTTATAACACATATATGCTTGGTTAAAGCACTGTGAAACTTTTTTGACGGACTTAGAACACATATATGCATGATTGAATCACTATGAAATTCTTTTGACAGACTTTGAACACATATATGTATGCTTAAAATTATTCTGATAGCCGTAAAACACATATATGCTTGATTGAATCACAATAAATTTTTTTTCACTTTCTTAGAACACATATATGCATGATTGAGTCACTATGAAAGATTTTTGACAGCCTTAGAACACATATATACATGATTAAATTTTTTTTGATAGCCTTAAAACACATATTTGCATGAGTGACTCACTATGAATTTTTTTTTACGGACTTAGAACACATATATGCAAGATTGAATCACTATGATTTTTTTTTTAACAGCCTTAGAACACATATATGCATGATTGAATCATTATGAATTTTTTTTATAGGCTTAGAACACATATATGCATGATTAAAAAAATTTTGTCAGCCTTAGAACACATTTATGCATGATTGAATCACTATGAAATTTTTTTGATAGTCTTCGAACACATATGTGCATGATTGAATCAGTATGAAATTTTTTTGACGTAGTTAGAACACATATAGGAATTGATTGAATCACTATGATTTTTTTTTGACAGCCTTAGAACACATATATGCATGATTGAATTTATTTTATAACCTTAGAACACCTATATGCATCATTGAATCACTATGATTTTTTTTTTACATCCTTAGAACAAAAATATGCTTGATTAAATAACTATGAAATTTTTTGACAATGTTAGTACACTTATACACATGATTGAAAGTTTTTAGACAGTTTTAGAACACTTATATGCATGATTGAATCAGTGTAAAAAAAAATTGACACCCTTAGAACACATATATGCATGATTAAAATTTTTTTAATAGCCTTAGAACACATATATGCTTGATTGAATCACTATGAAATTTTTTTATTGCCTTAGAACACATATATGCCTGATTGAAATTTTTTTAATAGCCTTAGAACATATATATGCATGATTAAATGTTTTTTGATAGCCTTAGAACAAATATATATATGGTTGAATCACTATGAAATTTTTTTGACAGCCTTAGAACACATAGATAAATGATTGAGTCACGATGGATTTTTTTTGACAATGTTAGAACACATATGTAAGAATGAGTCACTATGAATCTTTTTTGACCCCCTTAGAACACATGTATGCTTGATTGAATCACTATGAATTTTTTTTTGACAATGTTAGAGCACATATATGCCTGATTGACTCACTATGAAATTTTTTTGACAGCCTTAGAACACATATATGCATGATTGAAAGTTTTTAGACAACCTTAGAACACATATATGCACGATTGAATCGCTATGATTTTTTTTTTGCAGCCTTAGAACACATATATGCATGATTGAAGTTTTTTTGATATCCTTAAAACACATATGTATGACCCACAATTTTTCAGATAATTTTTGAATAAAATTCATGAGGCATTTACTGGTAAAAATAGCATTTTCACTCAAAATGCAAATCAAACTGATTCCTGTGAGCCAGTTATACTTAAGATATTTGTCGCTTTGTGAATATATGCTCAAACACTCTGGAGGTCATAACTTTCTACCTGAACGAAATCAAGAGATTTCTATGAGTCAACTTTCTTAGTTACGTCGATACGAAGGGAATGGCGTACTCAAAATTTTTCAGAAAAAAATCATCAAAAACTCAACTTTTTTGCAGCACCCGCAAAAATATTTGTGGGACTCACAAAAATATTCCTCAAAAAATATTCTACAATGTTCTAGAATATTCCTGAGATATTTCTAGAACCTTCCAGGGAATATTCTATAGAATATTCCTTCTAGATAAGATCAAACAGTCAGATGGATAAGATCAACCTGAATTTCTGAAAAAGCCAAAGGGTAAAAGTGTCAAAAGGGTTGCTTAGTGGCTAAGCAACATTTTCTATAAATAGAGGAGAGCCCCCTTTGAAAAAAATCCCCCCCCCTTTTGCCTTCTCTTTCTCTCTCCTAAACCTCCCCTACCTAGCCCACTTGGCCTGAGCCTGCCTGATCTGGTCCTAGCCTGCCTAACCTAGTCCTAGCTCACCTGACCTGGTCCAAACCCAGTTGACTTAACTAGAACCTAGTTGGGTTTGAAGTCAAAGTCAAAGTCCTTTTTGCTCCAGATTCTGGTTTGGTTTTCTGAACCCAGACTTAGCCTTGCTTGGGCTAAGACCGAACCTGCTGAACCCAATTGACAGACTGAACCTAGTTTGGTTCAAACCAGTTAGGTTGAGCAGCTTGACCTGCTTTACCTCTTTCCCAACTAGGTTGACCTCATCTGATCTAGTCTGACCTCTTGACGGAAGGATCGAAGCTCATTCAAAGCGTTCGGGAGTCGTTTCTTCCGAAATCTGAAGTAAGTTTGCTTCGTTGATCCATCTCTCTCAAGTATTTGCTTGTTTGTATATAGCATATACTTTCTAAAGTAGTATCTGATCCTAGTTCTTGGTTCCCTCTATGACATTTCGGTGTTCACGCGTGCGCCTCGTAACTATCGTTAGATATATATGTTTGAATGCGCAATATATGCGTTCTTAAAAATGGTATCTCGCCTTAGTTTCTGGTTGAGCCCTCTAGGACACTTCGGTGTTCACTCGCTCGCCTTATAACTATCGTTGGATACAGATCTTGGAGTATATCGACTGGATACTGCCAACGCGTCTTATATCGCACAGGCTTTGTAATTTACCTTTGTCGTTGCGTTGTATGATGCCAAAGCTCCTGCTTTCTGCAATTTTCGATTAATGCACTTCTGATTATGCATTTACTTATGCCGTCTGGTTGAGTTTTTGTAAATGCTCTTTTTAAAAGATAATTTTTCAATAAAATACTTGGAAAATCGTCAACCAAAAGTAAATAACCGACTTTCCACAAAAGTGGCAAGCACGGATTGAATCCACAGGGAACGAGAATAACTCAATTATTTCTAAGAAATTCAATTTATTAATTCACAAATCTAAGTCAACAAGTACAATTCTAATAACAAGTACAAATTAACCCTGCGCTAAAAATAAATAGAAAAGCACTTCAAATCTTCTGTTGCTCGCCAAGGGCACTTCTGTCCTTTCACCAATTATCGATTTTTGACAATTGGACAAGAATATCCTGCAGTTTTTAGTATGTTTTTCAACCTAAAACGCAAAAAAATATAAAATTAGTAACCAATTCAAGTAAATCAAACTATAAGTTAAACTCAACCTAATTTTAAAGAAATTAGCAGAGACAAATCCTAATTAACACTAAAATAATAAATAAAATATCAAAACAATTCTAGAAATAATCAATCTAGATCTAACTATGCTAATGGATGCAGATGCACTACTAAAATGCAGAAAACATAGAAAATTGACCGAAAATGACTAAAATAGTGAAATGACTATCTTACCCCTAAATAGTGCAAAAATAACTTCTGATAGCTTTTTGTAAATAGACTGTTTGACAGAGCAAACGAAGTTTAAAATTCCCAAAATTTCTCTTATTCTGTAACTAACAGATTCAAAAATCTGACAGTTTCTATAGAATTAAAAAATGATATCTGGAACTCCAAAACCAGGGAAAATCTGGATATCGCAGATCCCGAAATTTGAAAACCCGAAAAAGTTGTTTTCACAAAACGCTTAAAAACCCGACCAAACCAACTCGGAATGAGCTGAAATTTGGTCTGTAGATAGTGAACACACCAATAAAGAGAATATAAGAAGAATTTTTAGAAAACTCAAAAATTTTGCACATAAAATGACGAGTGTGCGATAGTGAAAAAATCGGTTTTCAAGTTCAATACACTATTCACTTTGGAAATCTATCTTTAGCACTAAGAATGCAATCTAAATGCAATTACAGTCCTAAATGATATTAAATGACTATTAAAACACAGATGATGAATGTAATTAGCTAACTACACGGAAAATTAATTAAAATATGCAAATCACGACTAGATCTAATCTAAACAACACATCAAATGTAACTAACTTACCTAAAGATGTAATCCTAACTATGTTATCTAAAGGATGAAGTTAATTAATGCCAATCACAACGAACTAAATGAAATGCGAAAATCAAACACACAATAAACAATTATAAGTTAAATAAACATCTACTTCTAAAGAATCATAAACTTAATTCAATATCTAAATAAACTAACTCGCACTATGTCTAATGTTACTTAATACTAAATTCAAATAGGCAGCTACAAACCAATGGGGTGCGTTTTAGGATTGACTTGAAATCGGTTTACGCCCCATCTAGATGGGTCAAGTCGGTTGACTCACTTAGACAATAACTAAAGTAAAAACTTAAAATTTAAAACCTAATTTATTAAAACTAACAAAGGCAATTAATAATAATGACAATATAAACCTTACACGCCTAATTTAAATATATTAACCCTAATTCAGACCTACCTAACTAAGGACTCAATCATTAACTTAAAGTTAATACACAATTAACTAAAATAATTAATCCTAAATCTATACTATGCTACTATATAAAGATAGGCAAGCAAGAGTAAATGCTTAAAAATATATTTGGAAACTTGGTCAATCCAAAAATCGTCCAGTTAGAGGGGAGTTACACTTCTTGATGACCTTCAAATCTAATTTAAGGCATTGGTCAAATGAAAACCGTCCAAACCAAGAGAGTCCACATGGTTTTAGCCTTCCACAAATGTTTGTAAAGCAATTAATCTCCTTTCTAAAAACCGTGGTCACTCCTTTGGAAAGTGTTTTGAATTTCACAAGATATTTCCGAATCTAAACAAGTAACTCCCTTCTACCTTGGCTAGGCAATCAAAATTTAAATCTTTCTTTAAATACTCCACACGATTTTAGAGGACCTCAAACTTACCAAAATGATTTACACACCACAATTACTCAAATATCCTCTTTCTAAAAATCGATTTACTCTAGATAATGAAATCAACCTATATCTAAACTAATTAAACCAATATTTAACTAATGTAAAGAAAGGCTAGGAGTGAAAAACATAACTTTCTAAAATTAAGGAAATAACATCTAATTCACAACTTACCAAATACTTCAAAAAACATCTAAAACAACTAATTCCTAATGCAATGAACCTAGACACCCTAATGGACCTTCTATGTTCCAATCAATCCTACCAAATGAAGCCTAGAGCTCTGCTGGAGCTCTAATGGCCAACACCTCTACTTGAGGAAGATGACTCTATACCCGCTAAAATCAAATATCAAAATTAAGCTAATACCACCATGACAATTACAAATCTAGGCTAACACACGACTATGACTAACTAATTAAACTAATGAAAGCCTAAACTAACTAGCTAATGTACTAGAAATTAAAACAACACTTAAAACATTAACAACAATCTAGCTAAACGCCTAACCCAAAACACAAAACATTTAAAATCCATACTCACTAAATCTACTGCAAAATTAACATCTACCTTAACCTAAACATTAATCAGCAAATTATACTAATTTAGCAAACTAAAAGTCTATGGGAAACACTACAAGAATTGCAGACACATAGCCGAAACTTTACATCACACACTTACCCAACAATGCACTCTCACCCAACGATTTTTCATAACAAATCACACAACGCATTTAAAACCAACCTAACCCAAAACGGTAGACAAAGCACACTGAGAATAGATGGAACGAGATCAGATTACACAGTGTAACTACAGAAAAACTTCAGAACCTACACTCTCTAAAACGCCAAGATCGGCTAGAAATATTCTAGCCAATTTTTGGTATTTAATTGAAATCACAATCTAAATTAGACTCAACGACCAACCTGGACCAAAAATAAATTTTAAAACACATTTTTCTATTGAAACATTACAGAAAACCAAAGATAACAAAAGACTAAAATCGGTTAGAAAGGGATCTAGCCGATTTTCACGTTTTTGCTGAAAACAATAGGAAATTAGAATAAGACACCTAGAAATGAACAAACAACCTAGATCTAACGTGCTGGTCTATGCACAAAGTCTATACTAAGGCTGGAAATATAAAACACATAGCACACCACACAAAAAATTAAAACAACACACATGCACACACGTTGGTTTTATCTAGAAGAAGGGAAAGAAGAAGACCTACCTCCAGGGCGATCCGAAGATTGTGGGGAATGAGAGAGCGGAAGATGCCTTTAGATTTGCATCCCGTCTTGTTCAAGAATACTGGAATGTCACCATAGAAGTGTGTTTTACAGCCGCACCACATTGGAAGTCCACCGAAGATGGGAAATGAGACAGTTCACGATCGGAGGGCTTAGAAGACCGGATGGAGGTAGAGTCGGTCCTTCTTGTTGGAGTGTCTCACACTTCCATGCAAGAAAAGTGCCTTCCACCTCTGCTACACCTGCAAAAACACAGCAACTCAATGTTAATACCAGCAAGGAAAAGGAAGAAATGAAAGGAATGGGAAGAAAAGATAAAGAATTGCTTGGATTCCAAGCAAAATCTTGATCTTCGATTGAGGATGGCGTGGGAAGAAAGTTGAGAAGGGGCTGGAGCAAGAATCACAAGAAGGGGCGCCAATTCCAAAGCCAAAAACGTCTAGGGTTTGCTGAAAACTTCTATTTATACTTTTTGCCTTTTTCAGAAAAGGGTTTAAATAAAAATATTTTACCCTGCGCCACTTTCTGAGAGGGTTTTCTAAAAAACTTTTCTAAATGGGTATGGATATGCATGTGGGTTGGATTTGGGCTTACTAAGATTGATACAATGTCCAAAACAGCCTAATTGGGTCCGATATGGATCCAATCCTCCTCGAAATCCATGCCCGAACACTAAAATATCCATAACTCTCTCATTTTAACTCTGATTTTTCTGAAATTTGAACCACAACCCCATGATATCCAAAAACATCTAAACATGGGTTTTAAACCTTAAAACCAACACAAAATGCAAGAATAAATGAATAACATGATGTGCATTTCATGCATCATCACCGTCGCGTTGAAAGATGCCAAGGCTTCTGCTTTTTGCATATATATATGTAGAATATTTCATTCGGTTAAATATCTCGAACAATAGTATATGCATTTTCTTTACGCCGCCGTTGTATAAAGCACAGACTTCTGTTTATACTAAATATATGGTGCGTAAATGAGCGTTCAAATGAAGATCAAGTCCAAATCGCCAATGTGATTCCCTTACCGCTCCTTGTTCAAGATTTTGTTTGACGAATGAAGCCCCTATTGGAAAGGCTTTGCTTTTTGGCAAAATGCTCTTTACGTAAAGACTAAGTCAATTACGTATGGCTTGGATATGGCCCAGGGTTCCCACAACCTTGATGGATGCAAGGTACGCACAACGGTGCACATTCATTTCCCGAGTTAAGCATAGCAATTTCTCGCCAAAGAGGGGAGATGCCGCTGAAATGGATAAAAGAAATGCATGCTTTCTCCATTAAAGAGAGGAAGTGTTGTTGAAAGTTTCTGAAGAAGCTAAGAATAGCTCAGAAAGAACGTAGCAGGATACTCTGTCATATAGCTGAGTTCTACCCAGTTCATAGAACGCTTTCTACGATGTAGAAAGGTTCGTCGCACCACTGTCGATAGAGCAGGGAAGGTGCTGATAAAATGGTTGGCAGAAGAGCTGCCGAAACCAATTGTACGGCATAATGATGTCCGTTGTTGGAACGATGCTAGAATGGCTTGTCTCCCAAATACCTGTAAGGGCCGCTGAGCCAGAGTAGAGGTTGCACTTTGACTAGGTTTGGACTTGTTGCATAAAAATACACCGAGCAACCGATCTATTTAAATCGAGTCATATGCATGCTCATTGAGAACGGTTACACAACCATACTCATAAGGGTCGAAGAGCCAGAGTGTGTTGTTTCCACTCAGAAGAGGTGTGATGTTCATGGTGGCCGCAATGCCAAGAGCGGTATTCTGCATGCATATGAATAAGACTTAAGGTCACACATACCCCGTGGTTGAAAATCATGTTAGGGGTACCCCCTCAGTTAACGACTGTGTTGGGGTAGACTGAATAGGGTCGGGTACATACTCCCGTAGTGCTGAGGCATGGGCTGCCTAAATGGCATGCAAATATCTGTCCAGGTAATTGTAAGACTGGCAGACCCCTTCAAGAATTATGCTCATTGTGGAATGACAGTGATGGTACAGCCTTGAGTTACATGTTTTAAACTTTGGACCTCATAGAGTCCACGATGGCCTCAGTCACTCATGGGTTTTGGGGTCGTGGTTATCCTTAAGATCTAAGGATTGAACCCAACTACTGCAAGTAGAGGATGCATCCGAATGTGGGCCTAGTAGGGTTCTCCCAGTTGAAACACACTGCCCTACTATGAATAGGGTTAGCAGGCCTTTAGGATATCTAAAATACATAGAATAATCAACCCCCAAAATGTCGAGTTGATGCCCGGACAATTGGTTCGCCTGCGTACCAAGGGTGAAAGAGGTTAAATATCGAAATGATGCATTAGCTTAGGTTCAGCGATGCTTGAATATATGATTGGATGGACATTGTTGAGTCAGTCCTGCATAATCTTTGTGAAGGTGTCATGATCGGTATACGACTGGACCGACTGCGCAAAGACTTGTGTTGTATCCTCACGAGTAAGCGAAGCTCGAGAAGCTGTCCTTAGATGCGTGGGATACGGATGTGCCAAGTATGAAGACTTGAGCTAGATATCCCTTTGAGACCAAGAAGAGGTCAAGGCTAAGTCATGAAGACTTAAGCGGATGTTCAACTCATAGCCCGGAGGAAGCTCTTGCGATATACGCTAAGTCGTGGAGACTTGAGCGCCGTTATTGCGAACTGCGACCCTGAGTGGTCAACGCATTTACTTGAGTTGAATGGATATACGTTTGCTTGCTTACCAGACCATCAGTGGTTCTGACCCCGTTTAATGGAGATTTCAGGTGTCGGACCTGCATGGCGATATGCGGAGCAAGAAGGCATCGAGTTCCAGAGTTTCTCTACACAGAGTTGTATTGCTTCCTTTTATTGAACCTACACTGCTTTTTCAAAGCAGTGATGTTGTAATAAACATGTAGTTTTTTATAAAATAAAACACTTTGGTGGTCAATAAGTTGCTTGACCACATACCTGTAATATGCTCAGGGTTTTCTAAAACTGACGACTCATTATCGTCTGATTCAGTTGCTAAAAACTTTTCTAAGTTCCGCTGCAAAAAAAAAAAAAGAAATTCATGAAAATTTCAACTTAGCTTTGTTTTGAAAATCTGGGGCGTTACAACATATATGCTTTATTGAATCACTATAAATTTTTTTTTCACAGCCTTAGAACACATATATGATGATTGAATCACAAGGAAATTTTTTTGACTTAGAACAAACATAAGAAGGATTGAATCACTATGCAAATTTTTTGATAGCCTTAGAACAATTATATTAATGATTGAGTCACTATGATTTTTTTTTACAGCCTTAGAACACATATATGCATGATTGAAATTTTTTTGGCAGCCTTAGAACACATATGCATGATTGAATCACATTGAATTTTTTTTGCTGCCTTGGAACACATATATGCATGATTGAATCACTATGAATTTTTTTTGACAATGTTAGAACACATACATGCATTATTAAGTCACTATGAAACTTTTTTGACAGACTTAGAACACATATATGAATGATTGAAACACTATGAAATTTTTTTGACTGCCTTAGAACACATATATTCATGATTGAAAATCTTTTGATAGCCTTAAAACACATATATGCATGATTGAATCACTATGAAACTTTTTTGACAACCTTAGAACACATATATGCATGATTGAATCACAATGAAATTTTTTTGACAATGTTAGAACACATATATGCATGATTGAGTGACTATGAATTTTTTTTTACAGACTTAGAACATGTCTATGCATGATTGAATCACTATGAAAGTTTTTTGATAGCCTTAGAACACAGATATGCCTGATTGAAATTTTTTTGATAGCTTTTGAACACATATATGCATGATTATAATTTTTTTTGACAGCTTTAGAACACATGTATACTTGATTGAATCACTTTAAAAAAAATTTGACTGCCTTAGAACACATATATGCATGATTCAATCACTATGTTGTTTTTTAACCCTTAGAACACATATATGGATGATTGAATCTCTATGAATTTTTTTTTACAATGTTAGTACACATATATGCAGGATTGAGTGACTATGAAATTGTTTTGGCAGCCTTAGAACACATTTGTGCATGATTGAATCTCTATGAACTTTTTTTGACAGCCGTAAAACATACATATGCATGATGAAAATTTTTGACAGCCATAGAACACATATATGCATGATTGCATATATGAAGGATTGAATGACTATGAAATTTTTTTCACAGCCTTAGAACACGTATATGCTTGATTGAATCTCTATGAATTTTTTTTGACAGCCTTAAAACACAAATATGCATGATTGAATCACTATGAATTTTTTTTGACATCATTAGAACACATATATGCAGCATTAAGTGACTATGAAAGATTTTTGGCAGCTTTATAAAACATGTATGCATGATTGTTGACAGCCTTAGAACACATGTAGACATGATTGAATCACTATGAAGTTTTTCTGACAGCCTTAGAACACATATATGCATCGTTGAATCACTATGGAATTTTTTTGACAGCCTTATAACACATAGATGCATGATTGAATTTTTTTTAACAACCTTAGAACACATATATGCATGATTGAATCACTATAAAAAAATTTTGATAACCTTAGAGCATATATATGCATGATTGAGTCACTATGAATTTTTTTTGACACCCTTAGAACACAGATGTACATGATTGAATCACTATAGTTTTTTTTAATGCCTTAGAAAACATATATGCATGATTGAAATTTTTTTGACAGCCTTAGAAAACACATATGCAAGATTAAATCTCTATGAATTTTTTTTGACATCGTTAGAACACATATATGCATGATTGAATGACTATGAATTTTTTTTGACAATGTTAGAACACATATATATGCTTGATTGTGTCACTACAAAGTTTTTTTTAACAGCCCTAGAGCTCATATTTGCATGATTAAATCACTATGAAATTTTTTTGATTGCCTTAGAACACATATATGCGTGACTAATTTTTTTTTATTGCCTTAGAACACATATATAAATGATTGAATCACGATGAAATTTTTTTGACAGCCTTAGAACACATATATGAATGTCTGAATCACTATGATTTTTTTTTAACAATGTTAGAACAATTATAGGCATGATTGATCACTTTGGAAAATTTTTTGACTACCTTAGAACACCTGTATGCAAGATTGAATCACTACAGAATTTTTTTGATAGCCTTAGAACACATATATGCATGGTTAAATCATTGTGAAACTTTTTTGATGGACTTAGAACACATATATGCATGATTGAATCACTATGAAATTTTTTTGACAGACTTAGAACACATATATGCATGCTTAAAATTATTCTGA